>NC_090929.1:748440333-753440333 GCF_040938575.1 Ambystoma mexicanum
CCTCTGGGGGTAGTAAGTGGGGCTTGCAGCCGGTTGACTTGCGTTGAAGTTGCCCGTGCCGAAATTATTTTGAGCGGCGCGGGCTTGTCCTCGAAAGGACCGCCGAGAATTGCTGCCCCTCTGAAGAGGGTTTTTGGGAAATCTGGTGCAGTGACTTAATAGTCTCATGCTCCTTTTTGGCTGTCACCAACGCATTGTCTACCGCCTTCCCGAAGAGGTTGGCCTCTTCTATGGGTGTATTGATGATGGATGCCTGGGTCTCAGGCCTGAAAACCGACGTGCGCAGCCACTCGTGTCTCTTTAGGAGAGTACCCTGTGCGAGAGACCTGCCTGCTGTCTCTGCGGAGTCCAGGGTATTCTTTACAACATTTTGACTGGCAAGTTTACCCTCCGAGATAATGGCGAGAAGCTTGGCTCTGGTTGGTTCTGGAACCTCCTGGAGGCCTTCCTGGAGTAGTTCAATTGGGCGTCGACGTAGCTTACCAGTAACGTCGCGTTATTGGCAATCGGGACGGTATAAGCAGCCGCCGACATGACCCGTTTGCCTAAGGCATACAACCTTTTGGACTCCTTGTCCGGGTGGGCAGGTGGGGGGGGGGGGGACTCTCCCATGGCAAGGGGAACCCCTGCTCTCTTGCGAGTGTTGGTCACCACCAGCGAGTCTGGGATTGCGTGCCTTTTGATGTAAAGCGGGTCAGTGGGGGAGGGCCGGAAGAGTTTTTCGACCCTTGGGTTAACAGCCCTCGTCTGAGCGGGTCAGAGTAAAGAAGGGGCCAGCCGTCTCTTTACAGAGCTGAAGAGAGCGATAGACTGGCTAGCCGGAGGCTTGTCATTAATAATGTTTTCCGCGAAATCCTGTTCAGGCAATGCCTCAAGCGTGGCAATTTTAAAGAATTCCGCTGCTTTTTTCAACGTGTTGTTGAAAGCCATTTGATCATCCACCGGGGGAGCTTGCCGAACCAGTGTGGATGGGGGAGAGTTGAGGCAAATGGTATCAGAATTGTGATCTTCCTGCTGGGTGTCCTCCCAGTTGTCCGTTGCGCCTTGATCTTCCCCATAATTGTCCAGAAAAGAAGTCTCCTCTTCTTCTGTATAGATGTCTCTATACGTGTCCTTCTGGACATCTTCTTGATAATCAACATAGTGTTATACACAAGTTGCCCAGCACCTAGATGTTCGAGGGTTAGGGTCTACCTGAGCTTTTTTCGGCAGAGGTTGATCAGAAGCCCCGAAAACCTGCTGCAGCCGATCTATATACCCCTCAAATTGCTCCGTGGTCCACTTGGATGACCCAAATGGACCCAGCTGAGCAGGAACCGGATCCTCTGCCCTAAGGCGTTCAGAGGATCTCCTCAGGGTGCTTGAGAGGGGTACCTGGCTCTCTTCGTAAGAGTCCTCAGGATCGTCTTCCAGAACCGTGGAAAACCTTTCGGCAGATTGGCCCATAGCTGTGGGCAAAACCGGTACTAGGCCCACCGCCGTAGCAATCCTGTTGATGCTCTTACTGATAGTTACCGAATCTTCGGGGGACAACGCCTCCGATGATTGCTTCCCGGTTAGAGGCCTACTCGTAGTTTTTGGGCCTGCACGGGCCTTGGGAACCTTGAAACTCGTTGAAGTTTCTTGTTCAGAAACTTCGGCGTGTGTAGTTTGGGGAGTAGCGCCTTTGTTATGTTTATTAAGCCCAGTCGTCATGCGCTGCTGCGGATATGGGGAAGGCTTCGGATCAAATCGATCCGATGGTGCTTGCCCCTTCTTCGACGAGGTCGTCGAGGGCGGCGGTTGGGTTGTGTGTTTTGTGTGGTGCGATTGTACACTCCTGTCACCGGGTGTGGTCCCTGTAGCAAGACCGGAGTCGAGCCTGGAAGGGTCAGGGACGGGCGTGGCGGCTCTAGAATCGTCCGCCTCAAGGTCTACAACGTCCGCGTTGGACGTTTGGTCATCCGATGTACCCCAGTCACTGTCGGCTGGTGTCGTGGCAGGGAAGGGAGGCTCCACCCGTGCCATACCGTACGCGGCCCACCGCTTCAACCGGCGCTCCTTAAGGGATTAGGTTTAGGAGTTTAACTCCTAACACCGCTTTAGTGCCTAGGGGGAGACAAGCGTACACAAAGTGTGCTCGTCTTTCCACGGATATCTGACCCTTCACAGAGGGCAGAATATAAATGGAGTCCTTTCCATAGCAGAAGGGAAGGGTGACCAGACCAAAAAGGAAAGAAGTGGAAAAAAGGAAAGACATCATAGCAATATGGCAAACCCAGAGCCCACTCTCCCTAGAAGGCCCGGCCACGTGGAGGTCCGAACGCCGGAATCCACAGCCGTAGACGGTACCCCCATAGTCTTCGTCGAAGATATTCTTGATAGGCGAAGTGACTTAACGGGGATTAAACCGACAATTCGGTGAGATAAACAATGTCTCATTAAGAGCTCCGCTATAGGGCGACCAGTTATCTGGGCGGAAAAAAACAATCTGAGGGACCTCGGCGCGTGAGGGATTTTGGGTACTACACACGTCACGATAGGGATAGTGTTTCAGACACGCCTATGCCGACGTCCCCTTTCGGTCCCCCGAAAGACAAGATGCAATACTCCGCAGTTACCACTGGATGTCGGACCATATGCACAGTGTTCATTAATGAGAACGGTCTGTAAGATGCCAGATGTCAGGGGTCCTTACCAGGTTTGGGAAAGACTGTCACCAACGCTGATCTGGTAGTTTCGGGGAGTACACCTTTAGCCATGGCTTCCTCATATATTCTGATCAACTGGTGAACTAGGATATTTGCATATGTTTTATAAACTTCAGCTGTTATCCCGTCCAGCCCTGGGGCCTTACCGTTTGGGAGAGCCTTAATCGCTTTATGAATTTCCTCTTCCGTGATTGGGACATTTAGGGCCTCCCCCTGCTCTCGATCCAACCACCCAAGTGCAATTTCATCCAGGTACTGCGTGATAGCGGTGTGCCCAGTCACTTGTCGGGATTCGTATAGCCGAGTGTAGTATTCCCTAAACTCCTCATTTATCCCAAACAGATTGTTACTAGTGTTCCCATCCTTCCCCATGATCTCCATGATAGGGGTATGGTTATGTTCCTGTTTTATAGCCCATGCCAAAGTTCTACTGGGTCGGTCCCCCTCCCCATACCTTGTCGCCGCCATCAGGTTGCCTAGGAACTTTTCTTCGCTGGCTGCCAGCTGCTTGTACTCTTCTCTATGCTCCTTCAGCCTGCGTTGGACTTCTGGCCAGTCTACGCTGCCCCGTTAATTCTCTAGCTCTCGAATAGCATTTCCTACCCTCGCCATGGCCCTGCGGATCAATTTTAACACCCTCCTTCTTCCGATATACGGCAGCCACTAATGCAAACTTTGAAGGCCTCCCATATTGTGCTCTGGTCGGGGACTGAAGCTACATTAGCTTGAAAATAGGTATCGATATCTTGACTTATTTCCTCCCTAAACGCCACGTCTTGCAAGGCCGTGGCTTTAAACCGCCACCTAAGCTGACTGTGTGGATGAATTGGGGGCATAAATTGAGCCAATACTGGAGAATGGTAAGAAGGGGTGCTGTGAAGTATAAAGGTTGCTATGACTGACCGGACAAGGGAGCTGGACAACATAATATACTCAATTCTCGATGAGCTATGATGTACCCAAGAATAAAAGGTGAATTCCCTAGCCGTCGGGTGTTCGCCCCGCCACACATCCCGAAAGTCATGGTATGTGGAGATTGCAGACCATGCCCTCGTCGCTTGGGGAAGCACCTGTTGTGATGTTGCGGATCTATCCAGCTCCAAAGTGAGGGCTAAGTTAAAATCCCCAACCCAAATTCTCTCATAGGATGGGAACTTGTGTATATGTCCGGCACATTGATAAAAAAAAAAAATCAGGTGTGTCTGTATTAGGGGCGTAAACGTTCATGAGGAGATATTTTGAACCACACATCTCTCCCACTAAAATTATGTATTGGCCTTCAACGTCCCCTATCTGCTCATGCAACCTGAATTGCAATGACCCATGTATATATGTAGCGACCCCTCTGCAATGCGTAGAATAAGACGAACAGTACCTATGTACTCCCCATCCAGGTAGCTTGGGAAGCGGGGCAGACTGAGCTAAGTGTGTTTCTTGCAGACATAGAACATTGACCTTATGGGCCTTGCTGATATTCGCAATCATACGAGCCCTCTTCTGGGTTGCAAGTCCCTGCACGTTCCAAGTCATCACTGTGAGGGGCTCACCTTGCCTACCGCCATTGCAACCATCTCGTATCTAGGTAGCACCCGCCCTCGCATGCACCCCCAGGCGAGCCATAGTTTAAAGTTCCCAGTGCTCTCGCGACTCCAGTTGCATAGGTAAATTTTATGAGTTGTGCTGTTACTAATGCTAGTATAGATGCCCGCATTTCTCGGATTATCTGAGCTGTGGCTAGGATTCCCCCCCCCTACCCACCCACGCCAGAAATGATAAACTTCTGGCATCCATCCCCCCCAATCCTCCCTACCCCTGTAACCGTAACTAAACCGTACCGCAGTGTCTGCAGCATGTGGGGGTCTGAGGAAAGCCCCATCGCTCCATGTGACAACAGCCAAAACGAAAAAAAACAGTTTGCCTTCCTTTGCTCCAGCTCCCTGCATCGAGGGCCCTCCCAGGAACCCCACTGTTCACTTCAAAGGATATCATTGTTGGGTCAGGGTGAGTGTCGTGATGGCCCATCCGGGTCCGGCAGGTTTCTGACAAATTGTTCTGCACCCTCCGGTGCCGTGAAGAACATTGTTGAGCCATTATGTTGCACGCAGAGCTTAGCCAGGTACAACAGAGTATTTTATGCCTTTACTCCACAGGATATTTTTCACAGATTGGAATGTTTTTCTCTGGTCTTGGACCGCCGGACTAATGTCTGGAAATAGCCGTATGATGGAACTTCCCCCACCGCAGCTCCTTTTTCTCCCGCGCTGATCGCAGAATGGCATCTCTATCCCGATAACAGACTATCCTGGCGATGATGGGACGCCCGGGGCACGGGAGGCGGTTTCGCCACCAGCTAGCGATGCGCACGTTCCACCATGTACATACTGGACAGCGGGGGATTGTCCAGCACATCGACCAGGAGTTGCTCAACAAATTGTTCCATATTGTCTCTATGTGTAGACTCTGACGCGTATATTGTTCCTCCTTGAGGGGCCCTCTAAATCCTCGTTCTTAGCTGCAATTTTTTTAACCACTTGCTGCAGGTTGACCACTCCGCGTTGCAGGGACATTACGTTATCTTCGGCCGTCCCGATCCTCTGTTCCGCCTCCTCCATGCGCCCACACAGCTTCTCTATCTGCACCGCTGAGATGTCGACCTTACAGGTGAGGACATCAATTTTGGCACCGAGATTATCAGTGCTGCCCTTCTGTGCCAGCAGTGTCTGATTCAGTTCAGCAATGTCTACCTGTCCTGTCGATTGGGCTTGCGGTTCAGAGGGCGCTGGCTGGTCTTGCCCTGTGCATGCAAATTGGTCCATCCTCACCGTTTTTTTTAGGATTCCCCATACTGGATCAAGGGGGCAGGCCTTTGTAAATGCCTGGTGGTTCTTGTGCAAGTATCTCTAGCTTAACCCTCTTATCTCCGGAGGTTTGTCCAGGTGCGCCTTCATCGCACGGGAGTCCCCGGTTCAGGGACAGCGTGTAGCACCCCAGCTACCACACCAGTAATAGCCAGTGCAAATTGCGGGTTCAGGCAACACCGAGCATAGCCACGTCGCTGAAGTCATACAGCAGCACCCCTCCACTTGTAAGTGCCTCTGACGCTCGGGGTGCGCACCTGATTAGATTCACCTTACATAGCACATAGTGTGGCCCCTGGGCGGTTGCTATCCACCAACACGCATTATGGGAGCTTCAGTACCCACTGCGCCCCTATATGCACACCCACCTTAGGGGCGCACCATCACATTCCAGGGGGTCCCTCCAGTCCCAAGGGTGTAGATCCTCACAATTCCAGCGATCAATATGCAGGGACCGGCACCTCCCCAGTAAGTGTTATCCAGCAATCATCCTTGTAAACACACCCCACAAGGAGTTCCCTATGGGCCCAGGGTCACACCATCCACCCAGTGTACCTGGGGTCCAGCTCTTGTCCCGTTTGTCTCTGCCGCTCCCAGCACCAATACAGCGAGATCACAGGGCTTGCAGAGGATGTTACTTAAGTCGTTGTCCCCCAATCCTCTCCCCGCGGTCACCGCACCACTCAGGCTGATAGAGGGGGAGTAGGGGAGGAAGCCCCGAGTTCTCCGCCTTCACCGCCGACGTCTGAAATTCACCCCCACTTCACCAGCGTGTAAAGAACTGAGTACTGCTATTGATCAGTAAAGTCTGCGGTGTCTGCAGGTGCCGGATGATGCCGATCGCGGGCAGCAGCCACGCAGCGGCACGGGAGCTCCACTTGCCTCGCCACAATCCACTGGGGCGATCCCCCACGCAGCTCTCCAGTCCGCTGCTCTGCGCCTCTCCGGTAGCAATGCCTCTGTCGACAGCACACCAGTCCGCCCAGAGGCAAAGCCCCCCCGAGACTGCAGCCGAGGCCGCCACTACTCCTCCCAAGGCTCCGGAATGCCACCCCTCCCCCGCTCCACGCGGCCACGGCCCGTAGCTACGCGCCTCCCCATAATGTAGAGCTGTACTATTGAAATCAGTGAGTACAAGCATCCAAGTAACACTTACTCACTTGACGTTATGAGAATGCATTACTTACCGTAAAAGCATTTCTGATGGTTGTATCTGCTTAGATTCACATGCTGTGCATAGGTCCGACATCCAGTGGTCACTGCGGAGTATTGCATTTTGTTTTTCGTAGTCGAAAAAGGGGACGTCGACAAGGCGTGTCTGAAACACTATCCCTATAGTGACGTGCGTTGTACCCACAATCCCTCACGCGTCGAGGTCCCTCTGTTTGTATTTTTCTGCCCTGAAGGAGCCTTCTAGACGTGAGTGAGTACAGAAAAGAGAGAGATATATAAAGGAAGTCTATGTTCCTTCCATCCGAGCGGGGAGGAAGGGTGGGCGCATGTGAATCTAAGCAGATACAACCATCAGAAATGCTTTTACGGTAAGTAATGCATTCTCTTCTGATGTTTGTTAATCTGCTTAGAATCACATGCTGTGCATAGACTAGCGAGCAGTACCCGGAGTTGGCGGTGGGTTATGCGAAGGAACAGTAGAGAAAAGGTGTCGTAATACTGCCTGTCCCACCTGGGAGTCAGATCTAGAGTGTGTATCTAGACAGTAGTGTTTTGTAAAGGTGTGCACAGAACTCCAGGTAGCCGCTTTGCAGATGGACTCAAGGGGAACATTTGCAATGAATGCTATGGATGCCCCAGTGCCTCGAGTGGAATGTGCTCTTGGCTTGAAGAGTAGTTCTCTCTTAGCAAGAGTGTAACAGAGAGTGATGCATTGAACAATCCATCTAGATATAGTGGACTTTGAAGCTGCATCTCTTTCTCTTCCTGCTGCCACAGAGACAAAGAACTGATTAGTCTTCCTCAGTGGTCTGGTTCTTTCCATGTAGAACATGACCGCTCTGCGTACATCTAGTGTGTGCAGAGTCCTTTCTCCCAAATTGGAAGGATTTTGAAAGAACGTTGGTAGTTCTATAGATTGGTTTACGTGGAATTTAGAAATAAATTTCGGAGCAAACCTAGGGTGAGTGCGTAGAACCACTTTATCTTTGTGAACTGTAACGAAGGGGTCTAGAATAGAAAGAGCCTGAAGTTCACTTACTCTCCTGATGGAGGTGATAGCTATTAAAAAAGCAGTCTTAAGCGTGAGGTGTTTAAGAGATGCTTTGTGCATGGGTTCGAATGGAGAGCCCATGAGTCTGGTAAGTACCACATTAAGGTCCCATCCGGGAGCTGGGTCAGCTATCGGGGGGTGTATTCTCTTTACTCCCTCCATGAAGGCCTTTATAACAGGGATCCTCCACCACGACACTTTGAGTTGGGAAGTGGTGTATGCAGAAAGTGCAGCTAGGTGGACTTTAATGGAGTTAAACACTAGACCTGAATCCAATAGGTGGGTCAGGTATAGGTCCACATGTGTGGGAGAGCAGTCAATAGGGTTGATGCTTTTACTCCTGCACCAGATGACAAATCTTTTCCACTTGCTAGAATAGCAGTGGCGAGTGTTCGGTTTTCTGGCTTCCCTGAGGATGTCCATGCATCTTTGCGGGCGTTGTAGATGTCCGAACTCTATGATCTCAGGAGCCAAGCTGCTAAGTTCATGTTCTGGGGGCATGGATGCAGAGTCCTGCCCTTGTCCTGAGACAGCATGTTGTACGGGCAGGGGAGTTTTACTGGGGGGGATAGAGACATCTCCATCAAGTGAGCGAACCATGGTTGTCGTGCCCACATTGGGGCCACTAGTATCATGGTCACTTGTTCCTGGTGCATCTTGTGCACCACTCTGTTGAGAAGGGGAGTCGGGGGAAAAGCGTAAACAAATTTCCCTGACCATTGCATCGACAGACCATTCCCCTTGGATTGGTTCTGGGGGTACCTGGAGGCGTAACTTAGGCATTGTGAGTTTTCCAGGGTTGCGAACAGGTCTATTTCTGGGAATCCCCATTGTGTGAAGACGTCGAAGACGATGTCTTCGTGCAGGCGCCATTCGTACTCTTCGGTCAGGGGGAAATCTCTGCTGAGACTGTCTGCCAGCAGATTGAGTTCCCCGGGTACATGTAGTGATAGTAGGAACATGTCCTGTTTGAGAGCCCACTTCCATATATTCTGGGCCAGTTTGGACAGGCCTGGAGAGTGGGTGCCCCCTTGCTTGTTGATGTAGTACATGGATGTGGTGCTGTCTGTAAGGACCATTACTGTTTTGCCTTGTAGGTGTTCCTGGAAGGCTCTTAGCGCCTTGAACACAGCTAGTAGCTCCAGTAGATTTATGTGTTTGGATGCTACGTTCGGAGTCCACACTCTGTGAGCAGTCTGATGGGATAGGTGCGCCCCCCATCCTGTGAGGGATGCGTCTGTGGTTAGAGTGGCTTCCGCCGCGGGTGTGGCAAAGGGTTTCTCTTTTTCCATGGTTTCCTTTGTCCACCACCGTAGCGAGAGAACCAAGGCTTGCGAGACCACAACTAGATCCTCCCATAGTCCGCTGGCCTGACACCACTGGCTGTTGAGCCACTCTTGCATTGGGCGCATGCGCAGGCGCGCGTGAGGTACCAAATAAATACACAACGCCATCATTCCTAGCAAGCGCATTGCTTTGCGTACCGTCACCTCTCGACCGGTCACATAGTGAGGGATTTGAAACAGCATGTTTTGGACCCTCTCTTTGGAGGGGAAGACGAGGCCGTCCTTTGTTTGAATTAGAGCCCCTAGGAATTGCTTGATTTGACTGGGGTCTAAGCTGGACTTCTTTTCGTTGATGGAGAAGCCCAACTGGAACAAAAGGTCTACCGTCTTTTGGGTATTGGAGAAGCATGTTTTGTAAGAATCCCCTGTTATGAGCCAGTCGTCGAGGTAAGGGTAAACTGGGATGGACAACCTGCGCAGGTGGGCCGCTGCCACTGCCAGCACCTTCGTGAATACCCTTGGTGCTGATGCTATACCGAAGGATAGCACTTTGAACTGGTAGTGTTTGCCCTCTATCATGAACCTGAGGTATTTTCTGTGCGCTGGCAACATTAAAATATGAAAGTATGCATCTTTCATGTCCAATGTTGTCATGTAATCTCCCTGAGAAAGCAGTGGGATCACTTCCTGTAAGGTTACCATACGAAACTTTTGGGGTTTGATAAACTTGTTCGCTGGGCGCAGATCTAATACAGGGCGCATGGTTAGATCCTTTTTGGGTACAAGGAAGTACACTGAATAAATACCTTCCGTTACCTGAGATAGAGGCACGACCTCTATGGCTCCTTTTTCCAGTAGTTGTTGTACTTCTTGGAGAAGGATGGCAAGATGTTCCGGTGTCATGCGACGTCCCCTCGGGGGTCTGTAGGATGGGGAACTGTTGAATTCGATACAGTATCCGTGGGCTACGGTGGAAAGTACCCAACGGTCTGACGTTATCTCCTCCCATGCAGGAAGAAAGGATGTTATCCGGCCCCCGACCGGTGTTGCATGGGAGGGGACGCGAATCTTCGCGTCACTTGGAGTTGTTGGGGGCTTGGGAGCCTCTGGGGGTGGATCCCCGACCTCTCCCTTTACCCCGGCGTTGGCCTCTTTGGCTGTACTGCCCACTATTGGTCTGGTAATTGGTGGCAGGGTATTGTTGATGCTGACTTTGTTGTTGTTGTTGGCGTTGGCCACGAAAAAAGCGTTTGTTGCCATAGCCGCGTCTGGTAGTGGGCTTAGAGATTTGGTCAAGAGTCTTGATAGTATCGAACTCTTTTTTAGCCATCTCTAGAGCTTCATCCACCGCCTTTCCGAAGAAGTTAGAGTCTTCCACGGTTTTATTTATTAAAGACGCCTGTGTCTCCGGTTTAAACCCTAAGTTGCGCAGCCATACATGGCGTTTTAGGAGTATTCCCTGCACCAGGGAACGTCCCGCTGTTTCTGCCGCGTCCAGAGAGTTTTTTACAATGCTCTGGTTCACCTGGGTTCCTTCGCCAATAGTTGAAAGTAGGCGTGTACGTAAAGGCTCCGGTGCTTCCTCAGCGTCCTTGCGCAGTTTGGCCCACTGCGCGTCTGCATAGCTAGCAAGCAAAGAATTGTTGTTCGCAATTCTTGCTGAGAAGGCAGCCGAGGAAGTTACCCTTTTTGCAAGGGCATATAGCCTTTTGCCCTCCTTGTCAGGGGGTGCCTCACTGGTGGAAAGTGGTACCCCTGCCCTCTTTCTAGTATTAGATACTACTAGGGAATCCGGAATGGAATGTCCCCTAATGTAGAGCGGGTCTGAGGGAGAAGGAGTGAAAAGTTTTTCAATTCTCGGATTGACCCCTCTGATCAATGCGGGAGTGGCCAGCGAAGGGATGATTCTTCTCTTCACTGAAGCTAGGAGGGGAATGGTCTGGCTGACCGGGGGTTTCTCTTTAATTACTTTTTCCACAAAGTCTAATTCTGGAGAGAGCTCCCCAGTGTCCAGTTCGAAATGTGCTGCTGCTCTGCGCAACAGTGCATTGAAAGTGTGCTGATCGTCAATTGGAGACGTGTTCCTAACCGGTGAATTGTCAGGAGGATTTAGGTTTAGGACATCAGTGTCGGAATATACTGATGGGGATTGCCAGGGGTGCGAAGGTCCTTCTTCAGTGTCTTCTTGGAAGCCTTCTTCTATAATGTCTGGCCTGTCTTCCAGACATTCCTCCTGGTTCTGTCCTTCATCGTCCATGAAATCATCCTCCTCCTCCAAGTATTCTTCCTCCCCAGTGAGGTCGTATACGTTATGGAAGTCTGAGGCTGTGTCCACCTGGGGATCGACTAGCCTCGGATTTTTGGCCCTGGGGTCCTCCTGAGGCCCTTCTCTAGTCCTCTTGGGAGTTTGAGAGGTCTGGGTATTCATAAACCTTTCCATCCTCTCCATACAGAGGTGGAGTCTTTCCATGGTTTCATGGGGTACCCCAGAGCGGTCTGGCGGGGGAAAAATAGAGTCATCTAGCTGGAAACGGCTCGACCTCTCCCAAAGCGTCGAGTAAAGTGTCCCGTCGCCCTCCGAAAAACCTTCAGGTGTGCTGGGTGACCCCCTGACTGAAGGGGGTAGTCCCTGCCTTTCTTCGGGCTTTTTCGGCGTGTCTTTCGACTTATGCGTAGCGCTCGACGTGTTCTTCGGCGTACGCTTCTGGGCGTCGGCTACAGCGATCCTCGCCAAGCTGTCGGCGACTCGTTTGTCGGCGGAAGCTTGCGTTTTCGACGCTATGGGTGTCGAACGCTCTACGGCGGTATGCGCCTTCTGTTGATGCGCGCCGGCCGATGGTTTGGGGGCGGCGCCCTTATTTGCCGAAAGCCCAGTCGCTGGTCGCGGCTGCGAGAGGGGCTTCGAACCCGAACGGTCCGAGGAGGCCGCCGGTGGAACCTGCGTCTCCTTGGGCGCCGAAGCTCTTTTCGTCTTAGACGAAGAAGAGCCGTGGGTTGTGTGCTTATGTGAGTCTTTGTGTGCGTCAGTGTCGCCAGGGTGTTCATCCCCATAAGCAGGGCGTGAGCCGAGCCCGTCGGGGCCGGGGACAGACGACGAAGCGCGCAAGCGCTCCTTAGAGGGGGTTTCGACTTCCGTAGCGGAGGTCGTGTTATCGCGTTCCTCGTCACTGTCGGTGGTAGCAGCGGCGGGTGAACCTTCGGCCTTCGACATCGCGTAGGCCGCCCACCTTTTAACCCTACGTTCTTTTAGAGTTTTAGGCTTAAGAAGCCGACAAGCCGTGCAACCTTCCTCCTTGTGATCGAGGGGCAAGCAGCGGTTACACCGTGAATGCTTGTCCTTCCAAGTAAATTTGCCTTTGCAAAGCGGGCAAAACCTAAAGGGTGTCCTCTCCATAGCCGAGGCAATAAATCGCGATAAGCACCCCAAGGGAAAGGAACGGGAAAGGGAAAGGCATTCTCAGAAAAGACCCAGAGATGTCCCACGACCCCACTCTCCCTACTGTATATGGCCTGCGAGGCCAGGCCACGTGTTCGGCAGCGCCGAAGGATTTCCTCCGCTCGACCCTCCGTCGAAGATTTTGCTCGGCGGAGAACAGCTTACAACTGCGTCGAGGGAGGGATTATTAATATAATGAGAAAAAACGACCAAAGGTCGAGGAGTTGCAATGTCTCTCGAGGAGCTCCGCGTGAAGGCGACCAGAAGCTGGGCGGAAAAAAACAATCTGAGGGACCTCGACGCGTGAGGGATTGTGGGTACAACGCACGTCACTATAGGGATAGTGTTTCAGACACGCCTTGTCGACGTCCCCTTTTTCGACTACGAAAAACAAAATGCAATACTCCGCAGTGACCACTGGATGTCGGACCTATGCACAGCATGTGATTCTAAGCAGATTAACAAACATCAGAAATATGGATTACAATGTAATGTCAAGTTCAAATGGGGTAAAGTTTGGAACTTAAGGAAACATAGTAAAACAGTAAATTTTGAACTGCATCATGTACATGACAATTTATTCTACAAAATATTTTTCATTTCTCTTCTTTTGTCTCTTGTTTGTATGTTTTCACGTCTGTTTTTATTATTTTTTATTTACTATTATCCATTTTTCTTTGGGATAATTCTTTTGCAATTATCTGATTGTTGTCTAAATTGAACAATATGGCATAACATATACTCAACCCCTAATCACTACTGTCCACCTTTTTTGGTCAATACACAAATGGGATTAACAAAAATGTATACTAACCTGTAATTAGAGCAAGAACATGAATATGAATGATCTGTTTCATTGCCCAAATTTTGTTTTGAAAAAGGCTCTTGAGCAGCCGAAACACATGTAAACCAGAGGGCATTGTGATTATAAATGGAAAATGCCACAATTTGCTCATTTATTATTTTCTCATGTGATCAAATCACAAAATATAAACAAACTCATTTTTTCTGAAACTTGTGTGGCGCAATCATTGTGTGGCAAACCACTCGTTTTTTCCACAAACCAAGGAGGTAGGGGACTGGTTCCTCCAAAAACTGCCACAAGGATGTGACACGGCTGAAAGGCTGCAGGATAAATAAGGTCGCCAACAGAAGTTGTACCCATACCTATCCCCAAAAAACAAACTTCCATTTTTACACAATGGACTCAAACCTGTTTCAACAGAGTAAAAGCCAAGAAGGAACTAACAAACAGAACATGGAGAAAAAAAGGAGAGGGGCCATTTTGGGAAAATGGTCACCTATGGGTGCTGTACTGCAACAGAGGATTCCGCCTGCAGTAAAAATGCACACTGGTAGTAAAAAGTAAACCACTTCGACCAGCCATTTAAAGTATGTTGGTGTAACAAAAAACGTCACATGAGAAGTGGGATAGGGAATTACTGAGTAACCCCCAGCAGTCCACATAGGGTGGTGTGTGCTGGTCCCATAAAGAGAAAGGTAAGTAAGACGGGGCTCCTTTTACTATTCTTGGGAATGGTAGTTCACCCAAGAAAATATCATTAAACATTCAGAGAAGTACAAGGGTCTTCTTAGTGGCACTGCACCTAACGCGCTGTGTGTCAAGATGCAAAAAGCAGATGCCTATGCAGTTTGTCAGCCTCCATTAAATAGTCCATTGAGACACAAAGATTCTAGTCAGGAACAATATATGAGAGTAAGAAAAAGGTCTCACTCACTCAGGCTCAGGAGGAAAACATCTCAAGCCCTAAATCCAGCAAAAGAGCCAGGTTGAGGGAAATTAGCACAGAAATGAAAATTCTTCCTAACAATGATTCTTTAGACAATATATCTATGCACTGCAAAAACATACAATATGAGCAATGTTATACCTTTGCAGGTGTACCAGCAAATCTATAAGCATTTTGCACCCTCCTACTACCTTGTGGTGTCAGTATTCACTGAAATAGCTGGAATTTGTAGGTACAAATGTTTTCATTTCAAAATAACAGGCCCAAAAATTAAGCATTTGAAAAAAAACATTTCATTTGTTGGTTAGTGATAGGTCAGAATGCAACTTGTTTTGCGTTCCTTCTATTATCTCAGAGTCCCCTGACCATTTTGCTGGCTTTCTTGTTTTTCAGAATTCATTTTGCTGCCAGTGGGACCTCTACCACCTTTTTGGTGTGCTGCCCTTACTAGTCTAGGCTGCTAAGTATGGGCAGCTGGGCGGGGTGAAATTTCACTGGGAGACTTCACTCACCCAGAAAGCATTCTAAAGAGTGGGCTGGTGGCAGCTGTACATTTTAGTTTTTAACTACAACATGCTGTCTGTAGCCTTATAACGAAACCTAAATGGCCACTTTGCTACAAAAGTTCTGGTCAAAGATTACCCACAACGTGTCTGATTGCCGCCCATTTTAGACAAGATGAGCGACCTAAAATAGGCTCAACGTTTTCATTCTTTAAGGGAGTCATTTACTCAGGTCATCAATGTTACAATGTCTTTCTTAGGATTACAAAATTGCTTTAATTATTGAGCATGTGCTTTCCCAACATTAAGACTAGTGGCATCTTTCATGCTTTAAAATCATACTGCTTACTAATCTCCAATTCCAAAATAACATTAGATCCTGTGACAGGAAAAGCTTCATGGCCAGGTAAGAAGAGGGCGCTTACAGGGCGGAGCCTGGTACCTGCAGTCATCCTCCAACCAGCAGAGTGTGCATTGTATGTGACTGACTATACACTATCCCCTCCACAATGCCAGTGAGCCTCTCCTGGCCAGGGGTCTTTCAGAACCACAACTCCCAGAATGTAGTAAAGTGAAATCGACTTTACTTACCTTTTCGCTTTATAGGTCCAGCATACCACATCTTATGTGGAGTGCTGGGGGGTTACTTAGTAACTACCTGATTGCAGTCCGTGAGGTTACTGCCCGATTGCGAGCCATGCACCATCAGACAAGGTCCTGGTGGAGAAAGGGAGGAATATTGACGAATTCCGCACGAGAACACTGCTCCTGACACCATGAGGCTGCAAAGTGCAGTTCCAATCGTCTCATTTTGAGCCTTTTGTATAGCACTGCCAGTAGACATGCCACCATGATTCCCAAGAGGTGCTGGTACTGTTAGGTAGAATTCTCATAAATGTGCCAATTCCCTCTACCTTAGAGCCCTCCAGCTCTTTTGCTAAACTTTGGGACTTTGAACTTTTCAATTCTGTGTGTTTTCTGTGTTTGTTTTCTTTGGATATGGAGTCTAACTCACTCCATAGGCATCATCTTGTTTGTGTTGCACAGCACCTACAGTGCAGTGACACAAGGAAGCTTTTTAGGCTGTCCCAAGGTTTAAATACCTTCTCTGGGATAAATTACTGTTTCCCAGAGAAAGTAAAGTGAAATTGACTTTACTAGTCTTTTTAAATTCCCAGACCCAGCACACCTGAACAAACTTGACCCCTGTTATGCCTCTATCAACATAGATGGTAACTTAATCACAGTGGCCAAAGAAATCAAAACCCTCAGGGTTTATCTGGATTTCACGCTAGCTCTCAAAAAACAAGTCAATGCCATAGCCTCCTCCACGGCCTACACAAATAAGCTCATCAACACCTGCAAGGCATTCCTCTCGCCCATTAGCTGCATCACCCTAGCCAGGGCGCTATCGATTACTGCAACACCCTCTTCCTTGGCACCTCAGAGCGCAACCTGAACAAACTTCAGGTGCTGCAGAATAATGCCCTTAGAGCGCCCTGTGTATCCCGCGGCACTCCCACATCTCTCGCTTTAGACAAGACGCCCAATGGCTTCCAGTACGTGACAGAATCACTCTCAGATCGCTCGTCATTATTCACAAATGCCTCTCGAATGACGCCACCAAGTACTTAGCGGATACATTTAACAAACTGATATCATCCAGACCAACCAGAACAATGTATTCCCACTGCTTCTCCATCCCCAAATTCACCCAAAAAAAAGCAGGTGGTTCTAGCTTCCCGGTCCTAGCAGCCAAACAATGGAACCCTATATACCCGTGAACATTAGATGGGAATCTTCCTTCTGGACCTTTAGAGCCAAAACTAAGTCCTGGCTTGCTATCCACTGTCCCACTACTGTAATGCATTTGTTTCTTCCCGAGTCTGTCCTACGACCATCATGTAACCCAGTCAACTGCACTTACCATTATTGCTGTGTATATTTCTGAAAATGCCCATAACTTGCTTAAAGCCTTTGGTGCCCAGTTACCCCAGGGTTCGGAGCGGGAAAAAATAAATAAACTAAACCCTATCTTACAATACAGTGCGGGAGAGGTTACCTAGTATCCCCTATGTCTAGAAACTCATAGCAGTCAAATGCTACCCTTTCCTCTGGAAATGGCTGGTGGCAGGGGTTTTACAACGAACTACCATGATTTTTCCCAACCGCGAACACCGGTAGCGTTAAATCGCGGGAGCCATGTTTTTGAAGATGGCGTCCGAGCCGCCTTTGTTTAAACGGGTTCTGGTCTTCTTTTATCACCATTTCTTTTTGTAAAGGTCCTTCTAGAGTTTGTCTCTGCGCAGCAAACCTGGTTTGGTCCCTTTGTTCCTATGCCTTTGGCGGGCTTCAGGACTGAAGACTGCCTCTGGTGCCCGAGTGTCTGGGGAGGGCAGGAAGTGAGGGAGGTGCCCGAAACTCCCTGTGCTTAGATTCCTAGGAGACCCAAATGCACTCTGGCGTGATTGGCTGGCTGACTGTCCGGCAAGGAAGGCCACCCTGCTTGGTGAGTGGCAGCTAGCCTGGAATGAATGGGAGAGAACCAAATAAAAGGCAAGTCTCTTAGCTTGGAAGGTAGAGTCGACCACTGGAACAAATCAACCGAAGACAAGCTTTAAGAGGACGGCTGCTGCAACTCCTGGACCGCTGGTTTGCCCGGTGAAGCCCTGCTGCAGGTCCGAATTGCCAAGTTCACCTCGAAAGAGCACTCCCTGCAAGGACGGCTTCTCCCTTTGAGTTGGTGGGACCAATCAACTCGAACCCTAAGCCACCTGGACACTCATCACGGAGCTGGTTGCATTTTCCTCAGCGTGCTTCAGGAAACCGAAAAACCAGGGAGAGACACCAGCTTGTGTGCTTGTCTTATAGCCAGCGGAACCGAAGTTTTGCTAAGCTTTTCGACTGTTGAAGTGTAATGCAGGAGTCCCCAGACGTCCTCCCTCTTGTCCCCACGACTGAGGCTGAGGAACAGCGAGATCTGCAGGAACTGCCAGGAACAGAAGTCTTCAGCTGCTGCCTTTTCTTCATTCTAAGGTACTGTGAAAACCCGACAGTAGTTACCTCTTGCGGTGAAAGTGCTTGAAACTTTCCCAACTAGCATGCCTAATCAGCTTGTGACCCAGCATATGATTCTTTCTTAAACAAATTACCTCTAAGAACTTTGGCAAATACTTTTTTGTTTAACTACCCGAACTGCTTTATCCTATACAAGACTTTAGCCCATTGACTTTGGCCTAACCTATTGCATTGAATCAACTCCTCTGGTGAAATCAAAACATTTGCACTGTCTAAGAATAATTGTAACCTTCTTTCAATTAACCTATGCCTTTTTGCTACTACTTTAAATCCTGTGAATGCCATTTTGCTCCTCCTTCAAAGTAGTTTTAAATGCCTCAGAACCTGATAGTGTAAAGTATTGAAGTATATTTGTGTATGATATATTGCCTCCTTCTAGTGAATGTTTTATAACTGACTGTGAAATAAATTAAGTGTTTTACTATGAAACCTTGAGTATAAGTTTATTTGAATACTTGCGATTGTAGACCTCCGTGTAACATCCTTACAGCTCACATTCCCCTCTTGAGATAAGCCTGGCTGCTCAGCTCCGCCAGCAAAAACTGTGTAGTACAGACTTATACCAAAGGTTGGTTTTACTTACACCTGTAGTCCTAGTTGTGTGTAGTGGTCCCGCAGGGTACTGCATACAAACTTTGCCTAAGAGGTACCACCATGCAGAGGTCGCTGCTCTGCTGAGGAAATGACTTGTGGCCCTCTTGATGGCCGTGACTATGTCCTCCGAGGGAAAAAAAAAATTCTCTCGGAACTCGTATCCCAGATGAGGCCTAGGAACGTTAGATTCTGTGTAGGTTCCAGCTGCAACTTCTTGAGATAGATGATAAATCCCAACTCGTATAGTGTATTCATGAGGACTGAGGGGGTGTGATGGACCGCCTCCGAGGATCTCGCCCCGACGGCCAGTCGTCTAGGTATGGATAGACATGGTGACCCAGGGCCCTGAGAAGGGCTGCCAACGCATTAATGAGTCTGGTAAAGACCCTGAGGGCTGAATTGAAGCCAAAGGGTAGAACTTTGTATTTGAAATGGAAGCCCATGATCGGGAACCTCAGACTGATGAGGCTCCTAAATCGGCATGTGTAGGTATCCGGGTGTCCACAAACCTTGCGCGCCAATAACGTACGTCTAGGGCGTGGACTTTGTGAGGCTAGATAAGGATTTTGCAGTATGGGAACAGTTTTTCTTCTAGCACCTCATAGGTGGTGGAATGAAAAAGGTCACCACTCTTGAATGGAAGGTCCAATATGCGTTCCTGGACATACAGGTTGAATTTGGTAGCCGGTAGCCGGGAAGTCCTCATGTCCGTTGCGATGCATATGGCACAGCCTGAGGTGCCTATATACACAACTGTGGACTCCATGAGGTACTGAGCCACCATTTTAGATTCTGCCAGCACTGCCTTGAAATGTGTCCGACTGTAAACTGGAAGTTCCAGAAGGAAGCCGGCTACTTCCCACTATAAAAAAACCTCAGATTAACAGCTGCGAGCATGGAGTATGCATTAGACTGACAAAGGTGCACTGAGGCGTTGGAATAGACCTTTCCATATGCCTCCAAGATCATCTCCTCTTTGCCTAGAAGCGCAGAAGACGAGGTGGCAGAGGACTGAGGGTTGGATTAGAGCAAGGCCACTGCAATCATCGAAAAGTGTGGCTGAGGGTGTGCCGACAACAAGAGTTGATACCCCCCTCCAATTGCCTGTACTTGGCGTCGAGGCACCAGTTGGTAAACTGCGCTGAATGGGGTTTAAACCATCCCTTTTTGGCCAAGGCGACAACGTCCTTCTGCATCGGGATTCCAGTTCTAGCCACGGGGTGTAGAGTAAGGACCTCAGCCAGGACCCCCACCTCCGGTTGTTCCACCTTGGGTTGTGAGAGCCCCAGGTATTCGGGAAAACCTGCGAGTCGTTCATGGAAGGCCTTGGCTGTAGATAGCTTGTCAGTGTCCTCCTCCTTATCGGTGTCCATTAGGGTGTCCAGCTGGTTGGGAGCAGGTGGAGGAGTGCTGGGCGCCGTTGTGGAGACCGGAGCCAGAGACTGGTGTGGCACCGCCTGAACTGTGGGAGACAGGCAAGCCGGAATCGAGGGATCCGGCGTGGGCAGCTGAGGCTGCGCAGGGGCCTGAGGCGCTGGAGCGATAGGAGGATTGACTGGAAGCACTAGAGGCAGGACTGGAGGCAGCATGTCCCTGATCACATCCCGAAGGATGGCTCCCATTTTGGCAAGTCAAGCGGCTACATTGCACCCGCTGTACGGGAACAATGTATTACAAGTTCAGCGGCTTCACGCAGAGCCTCGTCGGGGTGTCAGCCCCCGGAGCATACAGCCCACAGATAACAATGAAATTTTGATCCGTGCAAGTTGAATTTTTATCTACTTCGATGGCACACGTGGCACTTGTAGGCTCAGTACTGGAATATCTCCGACATCTGGCCCGGGATGTGGAATCCTTCTGAACTCGTTTTGAGTCATATTTGGGGCTCCAACCATTGAGAGCATTTGACACTGGAAATCAGTTGTTATATTGCAATAATTGGTTTTCCTGATGAAGACGTTGGTTTAATTATCCTCAAACGTCAAAACCGGTAGAAGAACATCCGGGGATGGGATCTGTCATTTTTTGTTGAATGCACCCACTCCGCGGAATTGAGCACATTTTGGACAATTATTGTGCTAATACATACTGAATGTGGATGAAATGAAATGTCAAAGATTATGTGGGGCTAATCAATGAAGTGCTACTACACATATATATTGCACCAATTGTTTGGTCCAAATTTTTATTGTGAATGAATGAGGTTGATTGATTTGAGGTACAAATGATGGTTTGACTGTTGAAGAATGTTGGTTGTGTTAGGTTGTTTTAGAATCTGGTGTACCATGCTCTCCTGCAACATTTATGTAATTTAATGTGTATATTAATAGATGATTAATTCATTGAATAAATAATGTATCTTAGTAAATAAAATTTGATACCTTTATAAAATAAAAAAAAACCTCTGGACAAATTGTTCAGTATACCCTGTTACCTAATACCCTGGTCCGGGGTGTGTGGTGTTCCTGCGCCTTTCAGTACGCTCCCATTTGGGTGGACCTCATAAGTGTGAGGAACTTTTAAAAGAACATGTCTTCACAGGCCGGTGGGGTGGTAGGTCGAGCAGATGTAGTAGCAGTAGGCTGCTGGGGCCTGTGCATACTCTGCCTTGCTGGCTGCAGAGTGCATCTGCCCTGCAACGCTGTAGGATAAGCTGTAGGCCTCGTACCTGGCTAAGACCAGTCCCAGCTGGGCACTCGTTCTCCTACCTGCTCCCTGAACAAGGGTGGTGTCGGACGAGCTGCCATTTTGCCTGGCGTGGTGGCCATTTTGGCAGGCTGCATGCCATGCGCCTGCGCTGCTGTGCTTGCAGTACTGGGCCCCGGCCTCCTCCTGAACTCTTGGTGGTGGAGCTTGAGGCCACCCTGCACCTCAGGACGAGGCCTGGTAGGCGTAGTGCCCTTGGCTTTGTCACCGGTAGTGCTGCCTACGGGCGCCCCCTCAGACCTTTGTCTGGTAGTAGGGCGTTGTTAGGGAGACTTCTCAAAAATGTGCCAATTCCCTCCACCTTAGAGACCCCCGGCAACTTTGCTGGATTTTGAGGACTTGATTTTTTTAACCTGGAGAGAGGGAGATCCTTTTCCCCACTCGCTCATGTATTTTAATGTGATTTTATACACGGTTTCTTTTGGTTATGGATTCCAACCAACTCCATAGGCATAATCTTTTATAATTGTGTCACACAGTACCTTCAGTGCAGTGGCCGCACAGGGAAGTCTTCTAGGCTTCGCAAGGTTTAAATACTTTCTCTGTGATCAACTACTGTTTCCCAGGGCAGTGGAGTGAAATTGACTTCAGTTATTCCTGTAAAATTCTAGACCCAGCACACCCTATCTTATAATAGAGCGCTGGAGGAGTTACTTAGTATCCCCTGTGTCTAGTTACTCATGTAGCATTTATAGGTTACCCATTCCCCCATCAGAATGGCTGGTTGCAGTGTTTTTGTAATGAACTACCATAATTTAGCCCGACCGCAAACCGTTCGCAGCTCCGGTAACGTCAAATCACGGGAGCCATGTTTTTCAAAGTGGCATTGAGCCTCCTTTGTTAAAATGGTCACTGATCGTCTTTTGTCGCCATTTCTTTGTGGAAAGGTCCTTCGAGTTTTCCTCTGCGCGCCAAACCAGGTTTGGTCTCTTTGTTCGTTCGCCTTTGGCGGGTTTCAGGTGTGAAATCCGCCTCTGGCTCCAGAGTGTCTAGGGTAGGCAGGAAGCGAGGGGGGTACCCAAAACTCCCTGTGCTTAGTCTCGTAGGAGACCCAAATGCACTCTGTGGTGATTGGCTGACTGACTGTCCGGCAAGGACAGCCTCCCTGCTGGGTGGTTGACAGCTAGACTGGAATGAATGGGAGAGAACTAGATAAAAGGTGAGTCTCTTGGCTTGGAAGGCAGAGTCGACCACTGGACGAAGAAACTAAAGAAGAGCTTGAAGAGGACGGCTGCTGCAACTCCTGGACCATTGGTTTGCCCGGTGAAGCCCTGCTGCAGGTCCGAATAGCCAAATTTGCATCGACAGAAGCCCCTGCAAGGACGACTTCTCCCTTTGAGTTTGTGGGACAAATCAATTCCCAAGTAAGCCACCTGGACACCCATCTCAGAGCTGGTTGCATTTCCCCAGAGTGCTGCAGGAAACCAGATTGTGTGCGTTGCTTGTAAACTGGCCTAAAGCTTTTGGAAGATCCTCCATACTCCCACGAAGCAGAACTGACCAAGCCTGACCACCCTCAGTTGAGTGCAGGACCTCAGATGTGAGGAAAGTGCACCTTGACCGCCAGGAACCGCGCTTATTGCTATTTGCTGTATCACAAGAAGCTGAAACAGCCACTGAAAGTAAAGTTTGCCGGTTGCCAGTTTTTGACAGTGCAGGAGTCCCCCAACGTCCACCCTCTTGTCCCCACGACTGAGGCCCACGAACAGTGAGATCTGCAGAGCTGAACAGGAACATAAGTCTTCAGCTGCATCTTTTCTTCTTTACCAAGGTATTGTAAAACAAGTCTAAGAGAACTTACCTCTTTCTGTGGAAGTGCTTGTAACCTCTGCAACTCACAAGTCTAATCAGCTTGTGGCCCTACATTTCATTCTTCTTTTTATCAAAGACTCCTAAGAACTTGTGCAAAGACTTTTCCATTTCCTACCTGAAGTGCAGCATCGTATACAAAGACGTTTGCCCATTGACTTTGGCTTAGCCTACTGAATTGAATGACTATTCTCTTGCTATCTGAAAGTATTTGCCCTGCTTAAGAATAATTGTGATTTCTTGTGTTCTAATAACCTTTGCCTTTTACCAACTATTGAAAATATTCTGGATGCCAACACTAAGGCATTAATGTCCCCAGCACCCTTGTTACTGAAGTCACCTGCGGGTGTAAATTATGGCTGTGGGCCATCCCAAAAGGGCCAAAAAACCTTTGTTTTTGGTTTGCAATTCACAACACAGCTGTATAACATTCTCCTTTACTTTGTTGCATACAATGTGGAGTTATATTGACCCTATAGTACATGTATCCAAACAAAATGTCATTACATTCATGCATTTACATTGTACACCATTTCGGACAGGACACCGGGGTATATGCTCACTGGTGGAGTCTATTCAACATCAGAGTCCTCTCCCTCGGATAGGGATCTCTCCAAATACGCTCTAAATGGAGCCCATATGTCTTTTGGTCTATTCGTTGTTGGCATCATTCCTATGTAGGTTTCTTCACACTCATTGACATATGTTAGTGCCTTAAGGAGTTGGTCTGTGAGGGGGGCGTGTTTGCTCTTCCATAATTGAAGGATACATTTCTTCGCTACTACACATATTACATTGAACAATCTTCTGGTTTTCTCTGAAACCTTCCCTATGTCCCCGAACAAGTATTTTTGGGGGGATCTGTGTGATGTCTTCAATCAGATTCGCAACCTCTCGCCTGAACCCGGCAATTAGTGGACATGCCCAGTACATATGGAATGTGTCTGCTCCGGGGCCACCGCATTTCGGACACTTCATTGACTCCATTATAAAATTTCGCCATTTTAACCGTGGTAAAATGGAGCCTGTTCAGTATCTTAAATTGTATTAATCTCAGGCCAGCATTTAGCGAGACTTTTAGACAACAAACAATATCTTGACCATTTTCTCTCCTCTATGGTTATACCCATGTCCGATTCCCATGTGGCTTTGACGTTATTGACAGACTTGGAATGTATTTGGATTGTATTGTATAGCTTCAGCACCCCAGTACCGGACTGCGAGTAGAGTGACTGGTAGCATGCATGTGTGGGGGAGTTCATCTGGGTATGATGGCCATTGTTTTTTAAAAGCGGCCTTCATGCGATGATCCCAAAGGGTGGCCGATTGAGAGCTTCTGACAGTTTCAGCAAAATCTTCTGGTGTTACGAATTTGCCGTTTGGAAACATGTTTAACATTTTAATTTCATACTCGGGGACCCAAGTTTTGTGTATGCTGATGTCGTACGAGGGTTGGATGCCTGGGAAGTTCCACAGTGGCGCTTGTGAATCATAGGGCTATTTATTTGTAATCTTTTACTAATCTTGGCCCAGGCTGTAATCGTAGAAGTCGCCGGGCCGAATTTGCAGTTGTCCTTATGAGTTTTTGAGAATATTGTGGAACGGAGGTCAGTAGGCCGGTTCGCGTGGCGTTCTATGGAAACATGTGGTGTTCTATCTGTTGGGTCCTGCCAGTATTTGGCATATTGTGCCTGTGCTACCAGGTAGTACAACTCAGAATCGGGTGCAGTGATGCCACCCGTTTCATAATGGGGACATTACTGAAGACATACAGGAGCGTAGGGAGTATCACCATCTTGAGTACCGCAATTCGGCCTATGAGTGAGATGGGGAGCCTGGTCCAAATCTGCAGTTTAGTATGGATCGTTTGCAATAGGGATTCGTAATCGTCGATATATAGGGATGTCTTGTCCATGGACACTAGGATCCCAAGATATCTGATATGGCCGGGTGACCATTTAAGGCCACGAGTGTGTGGGACAGGCTGTAGCAGGGGGTTAATAGGAATATCTCCAATTTAGTGGTATTTATTTTGTACCCCGAGTATGCTGTAAATTCTTTCACCACAGCAAGTATGGGAGCCAAATTCTTCGCAGGTTCATGTATGTATAATAATGCATCGTCTGCGTATAGTGAAATAGATAGGAGAATGCCGGCAATCCTGATGCCCCTGCGTTCTTATTCTGATCTGACTGCTGCTGCGACTGGTTCCATTGTGAGAGCGAAAAGGATAGGAGAAGGGACAACCCTGCCTGGTTCCCCTGTGTAATCTGAAGTGTTTGGATAGGGTTCGATTCGTGAGGACTGCGGCTTTAGGAGAGGTACAGAACAGTCTGACACACCGTGCAAAGTATGGACCAAACGAAAATGTATGCAGAACCTCGAACAGCTAGACCTAGGAGACAGAGTCAAAAGCTTTCTCAGCATCTAGTGGTATTGCCGCTGCCTGCACCTCTGGTTTAATTTATACCATGATGCCAAATAGCCTGCGTAGATTTAGGGCCGTGGACCTTGTCGGGATGAAGCCACATTGGTCTGGGTGAATGAGCGTAAGCATTTTGGGTAATGGTCTGGTTGCCAGCATCTTAGCAAATATCTTGGCGTCAGTGTTAAATAATTAGAGGGGCCTGTATAAGGAGAGATCATGAGGGGGGTGTCTAGGTTTTAATAACAGAATGATGATTGCTTCTGTCCTGTCAGGGAGGGAGCCTGTATTCATGGACTCTTCCCATACACGTGCCAATATTGGCGAAATAACAGTAGAAGGAACAAGTTACTTACCTGTAACTGTTGTTCTCCAGCATGGGTCTGGCATGGATTCACATGCTCATGAATATTCCCCGTCGTCAGGCTGGGAATCCTCGGTAAAGAAAAAACCAGTATCAGTTTCGTTTCTGATCTGTCTTTCGTAGTAGTAACCAATCACTGGTCTCTGCGTCATACTGACCACAGCCAATGACTGCCCTCTACCTAAGCACCGCCTCTGGCAGCCATCTTCAGATTTGGAAGCACGTGAAGTGGCAGTATGACCAAGTGAAGAGCCGCAGAGGGGAAGGCGGGAGGGTTCGCATGTGAATCCATGCCAGACCCATGCTGGAGAACAACAGTTACAGGTAAGTAACTTGTTCCTTCTCCAGCATGGGGTCTGGCATGGATTCACATGCTCATGAATAAAGAATACATAGCAGTACACACATGCACAACCACGGGAGGTGGCAAAGGCTCAACATTAAGCATTGCATCAAACTCAACATTAAGCATCTTACCTCCTCACCAGGCTCACCTCAGGCGAACAGGTTGCGCAGCACTGCTTGGCCGACCCTGGACTCCTCCCTGGAATCCCGATCGACGCAGTAGAACTTCGTGAAGGTGTGAGTCGACCTCCACGTAGCAGCCCTGCATATGTCCAGCAGGGGCACACCAGAAAGGAACGCCGTGGTAGCTGCGATCGCTCTGGTGGAATGGGCTCTCGGACGGCCGGGCAGTGGTCGGTTTGCCAACCGATGACAGTACATGATACAGCCGGAGAGCCATCTGGAAATGGAAGCCTTCGAGAGAGCCTTCCCCTGATTGACAGGTCCAAAGTTCACAAAGAGTTGTGACGTCTTCCGAAAACACTTTGTGCGGTCCACGTAGAACTTCAGCGCTCTAGCCACATCCAGCGAGTGCAAAGTCCTCTCAGCCGGCGACGAAGGCGACGGGAAGAACACAGGCAACACCAAGGGTTCGTTGAGATGGAAGTCCGACGGTACCTTGGGCATGAAGGAGGGGTGCGTCCTGAGCACTACCCTCGTGTCGTGAAAAGTCAAGTACGGGGCCTTGCAGGAAAGGGCCTGGATCTCTCCCACCCGTCGTGCGGAGGTGATGGCCACAAGAAACGCTGTTTTCCACGACAGAAACTTCAACGGGGCCGAGTGCAGAGGCTCGAACGGAGGTCCCATGAGCTTGGTCAGCACCACGTTGAGCTCCCACGCCGGGGCCAGAGCCTTCACCGGCAGGAACGTTCTGAACAGTCCCTTCATGAACTCTTTCACCAGACGATGAGACCACAAGGACGTCCGTCCCGTGGTTCTGGTGTATCGGGAGATCGCAGCAAGATGAATCTTGATGGACGCGTGTGCCAGTCCAGCTTTGGCCAGCGTCAGCAGGTACGGCAGAACTTGGGGAGCCGTAATCCGTAGAGGGTTAATCTTCTGTGCGTGGCACCAGATAGAGAACCTCTTCCATTTGTGTCCGTAGCATTTAAGAGTCGAGGACGCCCTGGCCTTTGCAAGAACCTCTCTGCAGTCGGCCGGTATGTCGTATCCTCCAAACTCTAGCGCTGCAGGAGCCAGGCCTGCAAGTTCAGCGATTTCGGGTCGTGGTGGAGGATGGCGCCTCCTTCCCTGGAGAGCAGATCCGCGTCCACCGGCAGCTTGATTGGCGGGGACGCTGACAAGTCCAGAAGGTCCGGGAACCATATCTGCCTCGGCCACGCAGGTGCGACGAGGATCATCCTGCACCGTGACCTCTTGAGCTGGTTGACGA
Source organism: Ambystoma mexicanum (assembly GCF_040938575.1). Lineage (NCBI taxonomy): Eukaryota > Metazoa > Chordata > Amphibia > Caudata > Ambystomatidae > Ambystoma > Ambystoma mexicanum. The sequence goes on from NC_090929.1 coordinate 748,467,796, forward strand.
GCCGGATTAGCAGTGGCAAAGGAGGGAACGCGTAGAGGAACAGGCCCTCCCAGGGGAACGAGAAAGCATCGCCCATGCTCCTCGCCTGGGGAAACCTGCTGGCGAACCTCCGGCACTTGGAGTTCGACGCCGTCGCGAACAGGTCGATCTGGGGTGTGCCCCACCGTCGGAAGAGGCGATCCACTAGATCCTGCCGTAGTTCCCACTCGTGGCACGAGCGCAGCTCCCTGCTGAGTGAGTCGGCGACGGTGTTTTTTATCCCTGCCAGATGAAACGGCACCAGAAACATCCCTTGGGCGACTGCCCAATGCCACAGGTCCTGCGCAGCCTTGGACAGTGCTGGGGACCTGGTTCCGCCCTGTTTTCTGATGTAAAACATGGTGGTGGTGTTGTCGGTGAAGACCCTCACCACCTTGCCCTTGAGGGACGGAAGGAAGGACCTGAGGGCCCAAAACACTGCACGGAGCTCCAGGACGTTGATATGTAAGGATTTCTCCGTCGGGAGCCAAAGGCCCCTTGCGTGCAGATTTTCGGTGTGCGCTCCCCACCCTTCCAGGGAGGCATCCGTGGTCACCGTCTCCTGGTGGGCTGGGGTCTGGAAGTCCATGCCCGCCGTCAGATGCGCGCGGGTGCCCCACCACCGGATCGCTCGTCGGAAACTCTCGTCGAGTGAGATCCTTTCCTCGAAGCTGACCGTCGTTTGGATCCAGCGCGCGTCCAGGAACTCCTGCAACGGGCGCATCCGGAGCCTGCACATGGGAATGAGGTAGATGCAGGAAGACATCATTCCGAGGAGGGACTTGATGGACCTCACCTTGGCCGCGTCGGCCACCAACATCCGCTGCACCTTGCCCAGGATGGTCCTGGTCCTCTCCTCCGACGGGGAGGCCAGAAGGGACACTGTGTTGAGCCTCGCTCCCAGAAACAGAGTGTCTTGCGCGGGTACCAGGTGGGATTTGGCGTAGTTCACAGAGAATCCCAGGTCCGTGAGAAGTTGGACGGTCCTTGCCGTGTGAACCACGGCGAGCTCCCTTGTCTTGGCTCGGATGAGCCAGTCGTCCAGGTAGGGGGTAGACGTGGATCCCTTCGCGGCGCAGCTGAGCCGCCACCGGTGCGAGGCACTTGGTGAACACCCTGGGTGCCGACCGTAGACCGAAGGGGAGGGCTTTGAACTGGTAATGCCGCCCTTGGACCACAAACCTGAGGAATTTTCGGTGCCCCTTCAAGATGGGAATATGGAAGTAGGCATCCTCCAAATCCAACGAGGACAGGAAGTCTCCTTCCTCCAGCCGACCCAGGACGTGCTGGAGGGTGACCATCCGGAACTTTTGCGCCTTGATGAACTTGTTCAGACGTCGCAGGTCCAGGATGGGGCGCCATCCCCCCCGTCTTCTTCTTCACGAGGAAGTATCTCGAGTAGACTCCGGAGCCCCAAAGCCTCTTTGGGACGAGTTCGATGGCGCCCTTCTTGAGCATCGCCTTCACCTCCAGGAGAAGTTGAGGGACATGAAGTTCTTTCCTGGCCACGGGGGGGACGCGCGGACACTTTCTTTGAAACTCGAGCGCGTGGCCCCGGGCCAAGGCGTCCAGCACCCAACGGTCGGTGGAGATGGACTCCCACACGCTGACGAAGCTCGCCAGCCGGCCTCCCACCGGGGTGCTTCGGTGGGGGCCCGACCCCCCGGCCGGTTCAATCCTGCTTCGACGAGGCTTTAGCGCCTTGTCCTTGGCGACGACGGCGGGGTCCGCCAGGCTTGCCTCGTCCTCTGTAGGCCTCCTGAGATGACGAGCGGGCCGCTTGACGGTAGGAGGAGAAACCGCCGCCGGAACCTTTGGAGGCACCCTTGCCTCCGCTGCTCCGAAAGGGCGTCCGTCGTTGCAGAACTCCAAGGGCCCGGGCCGTCTCGGTGTCCGCTTTAATGGCCTGAAGGGAATCGTCCACCGTTTTCCCAAACAGGTTGTTCCCATCGAAGGGCATGTCCAGGACTCTGGTCTGAACGTCTTGACGGAAGTCCGTAGCCTTGAGCCATCCACGCCGCCTAAGGCAAACGCCGTTGCCCAACTGGCGGAACCCAGTGTCGGCGATGTCCGTCGCAACGGTAATGGCGTGGTCCGAAGCCACCTCACCTTCCTGCAGGATCTCCAGGGCCTCTGCCCTCTTGTCGTCCGGCAAGAAGTCCAGCAGGGGAGCCAGTTTGTACCAGAGCTCCCTGTCGTATCGGGCCACGATAGCCAAGGCGTTGGCAGCTTTAATCGTCGTCGCTGCAGACGAGATGACTCTGCGTCCCATAGCGTCCAATTTCTTTCCCTCGCCGTCCGGTGGGGAAGTCGATGTGGAGGCCGCACCCCCCCCCCCCCCGCTTTTTTCCTGGCCGCCGTGGAGACGACGGATTCCGGGGTAGGCTGCGCCCGGAGGCACAGGGGGGCCGTGTCCGGGACCCGGTACTTTTTCTCGTACCGGTCTCTTCTAGCTGGAGTCGTGGACGGGTTCTTGAGGAGGGTGAGGCCCTCATCCCAAATGTCGTCCAATAGAGGCACCGCGAGGACCGTCTTCCTCTTGGCCTCGCGCCGCTGATAAAGGAAACCTTCCTTCTTCTTCTCCTCAGGGCAGAGTTGGAAAAGCTCGGATGCCCTGGCGATCACTGAGTGGAACGATCCAATCTCGTCGGGCGGAGAAGCCCTGGTGGGAGGCGACGACGGTACATCCTCGTCGTATACCTCGTCATCCGTACCCGTCGCTGCCGTGTCAGTCCCCGTATCATCCCCTCGGGTGGACGGGGAGGAGGGCTGGAAGGGGCGCGACGGCTGAAAAGGAGGTGGATGGTGGATCCTTCTTTTCTTGGTAGGGGGAACACCAGAAGGTCCCGGTTCTGGGTCCCCCGACGGGAGAGGTTCCGTCGGCAACGGTAGTCTCGTCCTTATCTCAGAGCATAAGGACTGTATAGCCAACAAAATGGCCGCCGAGTTGTCTCGCGGCGCTGGCAGAGGGGAATCCGACGGGCGAACAGGGGCCCTGTCGGTACCCTCGACGATGTCGTCGTCACCTGCGTCGGGATCCATCCCGACGGGCCGGTCTTCTTCCACGCCGAGGCCGTGGCTTAAGACCTCGACCAGCTCCTCCTCCGAGGTTGAGGCCGAATCTACGACGACGCCCTGCCCCCCCTTTTTCTTCCCCACGGGGGATTTCACGGGGGTCCTATCGATGGGCACAAAAGAGGACTCCCTCTGAGGTGGCAGGGAGACTCTGAGCCCCGAGGTCGCCACCACTGGTGTAGCCTCCACAGGCTGAGCCAGGGCCGCCGCGACAGTTTCGATAGAGGGCTTGGCCGGATGGATTAAGGCCTTCACCACCTTAGGTGCGCTCACCGCCTTATCCTTGAGGGGGACACACTGCCTCGCTCCCCCTCCGCCTTCGAGCTCGACCGGGGCCTCTCCAGGAGCTTCGCCGGGTGCTCGGCCTTCCTCTTACCCGACCCAGAGCGTTGGCTTGTGGTTGATGGTGCCGGGGAGGGTGCGCCCTGCCTGGCGCCCGTAGAGCCCGACCGTTCGGCGCTCCCGGTGCCAGCGGACTCGCGGTGCTTGGCCTTATGTTGGACCCCCGTCGCCGGGGCGTCCTCAAAGGTCTTAGAAGACCGCTCTGATTTCTTCCTCTTCTTCTCGCCGGACGGGCTCTTCCCTTCTAGCCAGTTGGCGAGACGTTGATGGCGGTCCTTCATGGTCCGCTCCGACATGTTGCAGCAAAACGCACAGTTCTTCTCCACGTGCGTCTTGTCCTCATGTAGGCAGTAAAGACAAAAAGAGTGTTCGTCCTCCTTGAAGACGTTCTGCAGCTGGCATCCAGGGCAGACCCTGAACAGCTTTCCGGGCGTCGAGCTTCCCTTCTCCTGGGCCACGGCCGGGCCTGAGAAACTTCTGGAGTCCTCCAAAAGCTTAGCTCGACGAAATCTTCACCCTTGAGGGGCGCAGACGAATCCGAAACGGGTCCCCGTTGATCGGATGTAGAGTCGGTGGAGCTTGAGGCTCTTTTGACCGAAAAAATGAAGTTTTTGAGAAAAAACGTGAAAAAATAGCACTAACGCTCGAGAGCAATAGCACGAGGATCCCAACACATGAACGTGCGGTAAAAATCTGAAGATGGCTGCCAGAGGCGGTGCTTAGGTAGAGGGCAGTGTTAATAAGTAAATGACCACGCTTCACGCTGATGCTTGTCTTTATAGAGAGGCTTTATTTCTTTAGTTCATCCAAGAGAAAGGCCCCCAGCTGTGGCTGTCCTCCTGCTCTCAATCCTCTCTCTCTCTGCTGCTAGAATGTGGAACCTTTGCTTAATCATAACAACAAAGGTTCCTTGGTAACTAGGTTACATGGCAGCAGCTGAATTGATGTGATTGTAAACTCAATGAAGTAAATGTAACCACCTCCTAACACCTCCCTTCCTTTTACCAAAATATAAGTATTTGCCTAAACTAGATAATAGATTTCATTGAACATAAGTAGTTCATTATTTACATAGTATCTGATACACCGCTATATGAAGAAATAATTAAATTGCTTTAAATACCTTGCAGTGCAGTTACAAGTTGTTGTTTACCTTTTTGCAAATTGCTATCCTCTCCTTGTTCCAGACCCCACCCCCTTTAACAAGCACCGAAGATCCCAAATCTTTAACAACTTGTTTGGGCTGTGAAAATATGGATGCACCTTTGCGCACCTTGGTGGGAAGTTTGATCTTGATCCAATCACCTTCCTCAAGACTGAATTCTCTACAAGCATTCTTCCTGTCATATTGCTCCTTGGATCTGACCCCAGATTCAAATATCTTCTCTCTCACTCCCTCCAGATCTATTCCTACGAATTTTGAACCTTCCCATCCAGCCTGGACACATGTGTGAGTTAGGTTTCCTCCCTCTTAATAGTTCAAATGGGGATACACCCGTAACACTGTGTGGTGCTAGTCTATATTGGAATGTTCTCTCCATTATGGTCCTGATCCAGTCACCTCCTGTTGCTACCGCAATTCTAATTGCATCCACGAGAGTGCGGTTGAAGCGTTCTACACACCCACTGGTCTGGGGATGATATAATGAAGTGGTTACTTGTTCTATTCCATGGTTACTCAAGAACTCTCTAAATTCCTTGGAAACCAATTGGGTCCCATTATCTGATAAACACTTTCTGGGGAATCCCTCTCTCCAAAATAATTGCTCCAAACATTTAATGATGCTACTGCTGGATATGTCTCTTAGTGTAAATATTTCGGGCCACTTGGATAATAAATCTATGACAACCAGTACATAGGTGTCTCTCCCACCCTTGATATTGAAAGGCCCTAGTAAGTTTAAAGCAACCTCATCCCATGGAACTGTGGATGGCTTTCTAACAGTCATGGGTACTTTTTGAATCCTGAGACCCTTATTACCTTCAATGCAATCACAACAATTGTTGACCACTTCTTCAGTGTCTTTGTCAAGATTAGGCCACCAAAATTCTGCTCTAACCAAGCCTTTGGTTCTAGGCAGTCCCAAATGCCCAACATGAGCTAGCTCAATTATTAATTTTCTCATTTTAATAGGTACAACCATCTGATGTCCTCTATGTAAGTATCCTTTATCAATCCAGAGTTCTTCCTTAACTTTGGCAAACCCGCCTAAATCACCAATATAGTTTCTTATTCTGTTCTGCGTCACCAATGTTAAAACTCTCTGGTACAATTCATCCTCTGAACATGCATTGTCCCACTCCTCTTTCTTTACTGACTCATGAACCTGAAATATTTCAACACCTTTCTCACGAGTCAGAGGAGACTCCTCAGACACTGTTTCTCTCACTACTGATCTGGATAAGGCATCAGCAACTACGTTGGTTTCACCACTAATGTGAAGCATATCATATTGCAGGCCTTGTAGGGATGTCACCCACTTCATGATGCGTCTGGAGACTCCCTCCAGACCACCTTTGGTAAATATTCCTATTAGGGGTTTATGGTCTGTACATACTGTGAATTCTCTGCCCCACAAATATCTTTTGAACTTTTCCACTCCCCAGACACAAGCCAATGCTTCCTTTTCTACCACTGAATATCTGTTCTCAGGTCCTTTGAGAGATCTAGAGGCAAATGCTATGGTGTGTAAGCCCTCCTGATCTTCCTGCATTAGGACTGCCCCAATACCATAGTCACTTGCATCCACAAATAGTAATGAATGTCTACTTTCTTCAAACGTTTTCAAGATGGGTGCATTGACTATAACATCTTTAATCTTACCAAACTCTTCCTCACAAGATTCATTCCACTTGAACGTAACACCTTTACGAGTCAACATCCTCATGTTCCTTGACAAATTTGCCAACCCTCTAACAAACTTGCCATAAAATTCAACCAGACCTAGAAAAGATAGTATATCTGCTTTGGATTTTGGTGCTTCCATCTTGCGAATAGCTTCTATGGCCTTTTCTTTGGGTTTGATCCCTTCACCTGTAATTTCATGACCTAGATATTCAACTTTGTCAGTTTTGAATATGCATTTCTCTAACGATACTGTAAGGCCAGCCTCTTTGAATATGTTCAACACTCTCTCTAACCTTTTATCATGTTCTGCTTCATTTTTCCCACATACTAGCACATCATCCTGGTAACACATGACACCTCTCTCTCCTCCCAGTAATCTGTACATGACGTTCTGAAATACACTAGCTGCTGAAATCAATCCAAATGGCATTCTTATACATCTGAAAAGGCCAATAGGGGTAATGAAAGCTGTGAGATCTCTCGAATCGGGGTGTAATTCTACTTGGTGATATGCAGATTTGAGGTCAATAAGAGAAAATACTTTGGAATCAGACACCCCTGCCAATAAATCATCTATTCTGGGTAAAGGAAATTTGTCAGCCACTACATTTTTATTCAGGTGTATAAGGTCTATGCATATCCGCAGGGATCCACTGCTCTTTCTCACTATTACAATAGGACTAACCCACTCTGAGGAATCAATTCTCTCTATCACCCCTTCACTTTCCATTTTATTCAATTCACTCTCTACATCTTTTCTCAGGGCCAAGGGAATGGTCCGTAATTTGGCAACTTTGGGAATGGCATCCCTTTTCAAACGAATTTTGTGCACAAATCCCTTCAAGCACCCTAACTTAGTGCCACTCATATGCCCTCTGGCCCCTTCCATAACAATGCTCGAGACCGATTTTCCACCGGATTTTCCACCTTCAACAGTCAAAACCTGTTCTGGGTGGCTTGCTTCAAGTCTTATCTTGAGCTCTGCCTGATCGCTCCAGGACAACAGCTCTCCACCTCTGTTGGCTACATGGATAGTCCCTAACGCCTTCCTGTCTTTGAATTGGAGCTCAGCTTCAAAGCACCCTAAAATTTCTATGGGCACATCTCCATAAGCATTTGCTCTGACTACATTCTCCCACAATGTACAACATCCAAATTTCTCCTTCCACACTTGCACACTTATCAAAGTATAATCTGCTCCACTGTCCATGAGCATTGATACTGGCACCCCTCCAACTAACACAGTTGCATATGGTTTCTTTTTCTTGACCTTCCCATCAATGGCATTGACTGAAAATATAACTTCTCTACCAGCATCATCAATTGATATAAATTCTTGATCTGCATTGACTTCATGTATTTGACTTGGGGCGGTATAAAAATTCCTACAGCATCTAGCCATGTTTCCTCTGACCCCACATTCATTACATATAATGTTTGATGCATAACGTTCTTTGTCAGATGCTTTGTGATATAGACTCCCACATCTGAAACACCTCCTAATTGATGCACCTCTAGGATAACCAGAGTCCCTGCCACCCCTGAATGTAACATTCTCACTGGGCGACCCTCTGGTAGATGATCCTTGTCCCCATGCTCTGGTAAAGGGACCTTGGCGACCCTCAGGTCTCCTACCCATTTGCCAAGTGCGACGCGCAGTTGCCGCACCTCTCTGCATCACTCTCGAAACCTTATGTATGGCAGCTTCATTGTCATCAGTTTTGGGCTTATCTTGAGATGTATTATCCACTTGAAGCATTTGTATACATTTGTCTGTGTGTTCTATCATTTTCGCTATCTCAATTGCTCTATCAAGAGAAGGATTTCTTTCCTTCCATAACTCCTTCCTGATGTTATCATTAGAACACTTAATCATGAGTTGGTCCCTGACATGCTCATCTCGACAATGGTCAAATCTACATTTGATGGCTAAACCTCTAAGAGCAGTTACAAATTCCTCAATACTCTCTCCAGTTTTTTGAGTTCTCGTGGCAAATTTGTACCTTTCAAGAATTATATTTTCTTCAACACAGTAGTGTTTGTCTAATTTTGCTAATGTTTTCTCATATGGACCCCCATCAGGAATGTCTGGAGGTTCTGGTAGTTTTTTGACCACTTCCTGTCCTGCGGCACCTAAACAGTGAAATAGGAGCGCCTCTTTGCGCTCATTGGAGAAATTGGGTCCAAATGCTGCCAGTGCATATTTTTGAAAACCCTCTTTCCAGTCTATCCAACGCACTCTGGGCTCACCTGGTGTAGGCAGGAAGAAAATTGGGGCTGGGACGTTTGCCATGTTGTGAATTAATTAATGTCACCCCCAGGTAGGAAACCTTACACAGCCACACTGTCACTTACTTGTACTTAAATTTTATAAGGTGTGATTTCAGGTGGAGCCTGTGCTGATATTGTCAGCGCTGTCTGTGGTAGTTGCAATTTGTGATCCACAGGTCAGCCTCCTCCGTAATCCACAGGTGATCCAATTTGTGATCCACAGGTCATCCAACCTCCTCAATATTCGTGCTCAGCTCCAGTATGCTTTTATGGTTCTCTCCACTGCCAGGCACTGACTTCTTTCTTGGTGCTCCGCTCCAAAATGCGCTTTGCTGGTTTACTCCGCTCCAGGAGGATGGCCGTGTTTCTCGCCTGCTATTACACAACACATCTAGTGTAACACTCCGTCCATTTGCATCCAAACTGTAATCAATATTGCTGCAGTGTTGCTGCTGCTGGGGGCCTTTTCTCCTTGGCCCAATCCTCGTCGCCAATGTTAATAAGTAAATGACCACGCTTCACGCTGATGCTTGTCTTTATAGAGAGGCTTTATTTCTTTAGTTCATCCAAGAGAAAGGCCCCCAGCTGTGGCTGTCCTCCTGCTCTCAATCCTCTCTCTCTCTCTCTGCTGCTAGAATGTGGAACCTTTGCTTAATCATAACAACAAAGGTTCCTTGGTAACTAGGTTACATGGCAGCAGCTGAATTGATGTGATTGTAAACTCAATGAAGTAAATGTAACCACCTCCTAACAGGCAGTCATTGGCTGTGGTCAGTATGACGCAGAGACCAGTGATTGGTTACTACTACGAAAGACAGATCAGAAACGAAACTGATGCTGGTTTTTTCTTTACCGAGGATTCCCAGCCTGACGACGGGGAATATTCATGAGCATGTGAATCCATGCCAGACCCCATGCTGGAGAATATGCTTTATATAGTTCTGGGGCTAATCCTTCTGGACCCGGGGCTTTGCCGGATGCCAAGGATTTGATTGCGTCTGCGATTTCATCGCTGGTTATCTGATGTTCCAAGGCCTAATTATCTTCTGGCGAGAGCACCGAGAGTGTGATCCTACGTAGGTAGTTTTTTAGGTCGTCTCGGGTAAATGTGTCATGGTTCAAATATAGATTAGTATAGAATTCAGCGAATTCAGAATTAATGTCCTCGTTCCCATTCACAACCTCTCCCTTTTTCGATGCAATGCTTGGGATGGGAGTGTGACTAAATTCAGCAAGCGTGCTAGTAGACGACCCGCTTTATTATTTTCCCCATACCTGCAAGCCCTTGCTTGGAAAGCCATGTATTGTTGCTCCCGTAAGGCCAGGTCGTTGAATCCCTTATGAGCTGTATTCATTTCTGATAGTGTTTGTTATGTGTTGCACTGTAGTCATTTTCTAGAGTTCTCAGGTGTATTTCCATCGCCATTAGTCCAGATCTGACAGACTTAAGCAGGCCACATTATATTGCCCCTTATCCACACCTTAAATGTCTCCACGATGGTTGACCATCTCAACCGACCCTTTATTTTGTTCAAAAAATTCTTCGATCTCGATGTATAAAGACTCCACTACGTTTGAGTCTTTCAGGATGTTGGGGGGCTTTCTCCAACGCCTAAACGGTGGTTATATGTTTAAAATCCCCACCTGAAGTATGACCGGGGAATGGTCTGATAATGTGCAGGGGAGTATGTCGCAGTGTTGTACGGAGCTGGACAGGTGGGAGGAAACAAACCAGCAATCTATCCTTGATTCCGTGTCATGGACAGAGGAGTAGAACGTGTATTGTCTCTCCTCTGGGTGGGTCGCTCTCCAGGCATCCACCAGGCCTAGTTCCTCCAGGGCTTGTGCTAAGACAGTGGCCGATCTAGTGAGGTTCCTTTGTTTATCGGAAGATCTGTCCTTGCCGACATTCAGCATGGTGTTAAAGTCCCCTCCCCATAGTATAGATGTGTCTTCTGTCGGGCCGATTTCAGTTAGTACGTTTATATAGAATTGGGGGTCAACAACATTCGGACCATAGGTATTAACTAGGATTAACTTTAATCCCGAGATGGCGCCACACACTATCACGTACCTGCCCTGTGGGTCAATTTTACTGTTCTCAGTAACGTAGCCTAATGATGGATGTATCAGATCGAGGACCGCCCTGTTGTGGGAAGAGTATGCGGTGTAGGGTCAATTGTTCCCCCATTGTCGTAGCATGCTGTCATTGAGTTTTTCCAATGCGTGGGTTTCTTGCAGCATAGCGATATGAGGGTGATGTCTGTTAATGTAGGCACCTACTTTGGCGGCCTTAGCTCTATTGTTCAGCTCACAGACGTTCCAAGTGAGCAATTTGAGTGTCAATCCTGCGTGTGAATTCGATTGTGGCGTCATGTACCTGAGGAGGGGGTCATTCGCTGGAGATGTTTGGCTTGTGGTACCGTGATTGCAGTTTTAAACCAATTGGTGTCTATGAAACTAGACACATAGTGCCCAACAGGGGCTCTGTTAAAATCTAACATTCTCAACTTACTGAGCAATCCCTTGTAACCTTCTCCCTCCCCCACCCATACCATCGGCCCCAACATAATGAGCCCTAGTTACAAACTTGTAGTATTACCCGAGGGGGGCCAAGTGTTGCAGCATAGCGCCAGCGTCCAAGCGCAGCTCATCCGGCAACTGCCAAATCATGAGAGCTGCAACCCCGGCTCGCCGGATTGGAAGGAACAAGTTACTTACCTTTAACTGTTGTTCTCCAGCGTGGGTCTGGCATGGATTCACATGCTCATGAATATTCCCCGTCGTCAGGCCGGGAATCCTCGATATAGAAAAAAATCAGTATCAGTTTCGTTTCTGATCTGTCTTTCTTAGTAGTAACCAATCACTGGTCTCAGGGTCATACTGCCACCAGCCAATGACTGCCCTCTCCCTAAGCCCCGCCCCCGGCAGCCATCCTCAGATTTGGTAGCACGTAAAGTGGCAGTATGACCAAGTGAAGAGCCGCAGAGGGGTAGGCGGGAGGGTTCGCATGTGAATCCATGCCAGACCCACCCTGGAGAACAAGTTACAGGTAAGTAACTTGTTCCTTCTCCAGCATGGGGTCTGGCATGAATTCACAAGCTCATGAATAAGAGAATACATAGCAGTACACACATGCACAACCATGGGAGGTGGCAACAGGCTCAACATTAAGCAATACAACAACTCAACATTAAGCAACTCTTACCTCCTCACCAGGTTCACCTTAGGCGAACAGGTTGCGCAGCACTGCTTGGCCGACCCTGGACTCCTGCGGAGTCCCGATCGACGCAGTAGAATCTTGTGAAGGTGTGCGTTGACCTCCACGTCGCAGTCCTGCAGATGTCCAGCAGGGGCACACCAGACAGGAACGCCGTGGTGGCAGCGATCGCTCTGGTCGAATGGGCTCGGACGGCCGGGCAGCTGTCGGTTTGCCAACCAGTGACAGTGCATGATGCAGCCGGAGAGCCATCTGGAAATGGAAGTCTTCGAGATAGCCTTCCCTTGATTCACAGTCCCAAAGTTCACAAACATTTGTGACGTCTTCCGAAAACTCTTCGTGCGGTCCACGTAGAACTTCAGCGCTCTAGCTACATCCAGCGAGTGCAAAGTACTCTCAGCCGGCGACGAAGGCGACGGGAAGAAAACTGGCAACACCAAGGGCTCGTTGAGGTGGAAGTCCGACGGCACCTTGGGCATAAAGGATGGGTGTGTCCTCAGCACCACCCTCGTGTCATGAAAAGTCAAGTATGGAGGCTTGCAAGATAGGGCCTGGATCTCTCCCACTCGTCGTGCGGAGGTGATGGCCACGCGGAAAGCTGTCTTCCACGTCAGGAACTTCAAAGGCGCCGAATGCATAGGCTCGAATGGGGCCCCCATGAGCTTGGTCAGCACCACATTAAGCTCCCACGCCGGGGCAGGAGCCTTCACCGGCGGGAATGATCGGAATAGTCCCTTCATGAATTCTTTCACCAGGTGATGAGACCACAAGGACGCCTGTCCCGTCGTCCTGGTATATCAGGAGATTGCAGCCAGATGTATTTTGATGGAGGGGTGAGCCAGGCCAGCTTTGGCCAGCGACAGTAGGTACGGCAGTACTTGAAGGGCCGTAATCCGCAGAAGGTTAATCTTCTGTGCACGGCACCAGACAGAGAACCTCTTCCATTTATGTCCATAGCACTTAAGAGGTGAGGACGCCCTGGCCTTTGCAAGAACCTCTCTGCATCCGCCCAGGATGTCGTACCCTCCAAACTCTAGTGCTGCAGGAGCCAGGCCTGCAAGTTCAGCGACTCCGGGTTGTGGTGAAGAATGGCGCCTCCTTCTCTGGAGAGAAGGTCTGCGTCCGTCGGCAGCTTGACTGGTGGGGACGTTGACAAGTCCAGAAGGTCCGGGAACCAGATCTGCCTCGGCCACGCAGGTGCGACGAGGATCATCCTGCACCGGGACCTCTTGAGCTGGAGCAGCAACGGCAGCGGAGGGAACACAAAGAAATAGGCCGTCCCAGGGGAACGAGAAAGCATCACCCATGCTCCTCGGCTGGGGGAACCTCCGGCACTTGGAATTCGTCGCCGTCGCAAAGAGATCGATTTGGGGTTCACCCCATCGTCGGAAGAGTCGATCCACTTGATCCTGGCGTAGGTCCCACTCGTGGCACGAGCGCAGCTCCCTGCTGAGTCAGTCGGCGATCGTGTTTTTTATTCCTGCCAGATGAAGAAGCACCAGAAACATCCCTTGGGCGACGGCCCAATGCCACAGATCCTGGTCTTCCTTGGATAGGGCCGGGGACCTGGTTCCGCCCTGCTTCCTGATGTAGAACATCGTGGTGGTGTTGTCGGTGAAGATCCTCACCACCTTGCCCTTGAGGGACTGAAGAAAGGACCCGAGGGCCCAGAACACCGCGCGGAGCTCCAAGATGTTGATGTGGAGAGACTTCTCCTCCGGGAGCCAAAGGCCTCTCGCGTGAAGATCTCCGGAGTGTGCTCCCCAACCTTCCAGGGAGGCGTCCGTCGTCACCGTTACCTGGTGAGCTGGGGTCTGAAAGTCTGTGCCCGCCGACAGATGGGAGCGGGTACTCCACCACCGGATCGCCTGATGAACGTCTCGTTGAGAGGGATCCTGTCCTCGAAGCTGCCCGTCGACTGGATCCGTCTCGTTGAGAGGGATCCTGTCCTCGAAGCTGCCCGTCGACTGGATCCAGCGGGCGTCGAGGAACTCCTGTAAGGGTCTCATCCGAAGCCTGCAAAGGCGCACCAGATAAATGCAGGAGGACATCATCCCGAGGAGGCACTTGATGGATCTTACCCTGGCCATGTCCGTGGCCAGCAGACGCTGCACCTTGCCCAGAATGGTCCTGGTCCTTTCCTCCGACGGCGAGGCCAGCCGCGCCACTGTGTCGAGCTTGGCTCCCAGAAACAGGGCGACTTGCGACGGAACCAGGTGGGATCTTGGAAAGTTGATGGAGAATACCAGGTCTGTGAGCAGCTGGACTGTCTTCGCAATGTGCTCCACGGCGAGCTCCCTTGTCCTTGCCCGGATGAGCCAGTCGTCCAGGTAGGGGTAGACGTGGATCCCCTGTAGGCGCAGCAGCGCCACCACCGGTGCGAGGCACTTGGTGAACACCCTGGGTGCCGACTTCAATCCGAACGGGAGGGCCTTGAACTGGTAATGCCGCCGTTGGACCATGAACCTGAGGAACTTTCTGTGTCTTTTTAGAATGGGGATGTGGAAGTACGCATCCTCCAAGTCCAACGACGACAGGAAATCGCCCTCTTCCAGCTGCCCCAGCACATGCTGGAGGGTGACCATACGGAACTTCTGTGTCTTGATATACTTGTTCAGTCGTCGTAGGTCCAGGATGGGGCCGCCATCCTCCCGTCGTCTTTTTTACGAGGAAGTACCTTGAGTAAACTCCGGAGCCCCGAAGCCTCTTTGGGACGAGCTCGATGGCACCCTTCTTGAGCATCGCCCTTACTTCCAACAGTAGTTGAGGGACGTGATTTACCTTCCTGGCCACAGGTGGAACCCGAGGGCACTTCTTCTGAAACTCGAGGGCGTGCCCTTGGGCCAGGGCGTACAGCACCCAACGGTCGGTGGAGATGGACTCCCACACACTGACGAACCTCGCCAGCCAGCCTCCCACCGGGGTGCTTTGGCGGGGGCCCGACCCTAAGGTCGGTTCAATCTTGTTTGGAGGCCGCCTTGCCTCCTTGTCGACGACGACGGGCACCACCTGACTTGCTGTGTCCCCTGTAGGCTTCCTGGGATGAAGATCTGGCTGCTTGGCGGTAAGTGGAGGAGCCACGCCGGATCCCTTGGAGGCACCTTGTCTGCCTCCGGAGCTCCGAAAGGACGGCCGTCGTTGGAGCACTCCCAGTGCCGGGGCAGTCTCTGTGTCTGTCTTGATGGCCTGAAGGGACTCATCAACCGCCTTCCCAAACAGGTTGGTCCCGTCGAAGGGCATGTCCAAAACCTTGATTTGTACGTCCTGGCGGAAATCCGTGGCCTTGAGCCATCCTCGTCGTCTCAAGCAAACGCCGTTGCCCAACTGACGGAAACCGGTGTCGGCGATGTCCGTTGCCACTGTGATGGCGTGGTCCGAAGCAATCTCCCCCTCCTGTAGGATTTCAAGGGCCTCAGCCCTTTTGGCGTCGGAAGAAGTCTAACAGAGGGGCGTTTTTGAACCACAACTCCCTGTCGTAGCGGGCTACGATAACCAGGGCGTTGGCCGCCTTGATAGTCGTCGCTGCGGATGAGATGATCCGTCGTCCCATCGTGTCCAACTTCCTGCCCTCGCCGTCCAGCGGGGAAGTTGATGTCGAGGCCGATGCCCCCCCAGCTTTCTTCTTTGCCTCCGCCGAGACAACCGAATCCGGGGTAGGTTGTGCCCGAAGGCACAAGGGGGCAGCGTCGGGGACCCGGTACTACTTCTCGTACCAGTCCCTCTTTGCCGGCGCCGTGGCAGGGTTCTTGAGGAGGGCGAGCCCCTCATCCCAGATGTCATCAAGAAGCGGTACGGCGAGGACCGTCTTCCTTTTAGCCTTGCGCCGTTGGTAAAGGAACCCTACTTTCTTATTTTCTTCTGGGCAGAGCTGGAAAAGCTTGGATGCCCTGGAAATCATGGCATGAAAGGATTCAATCTCGTCGGGCGGGGACGCCCGAGTAGGGGGCGACGGGGACACGTCCCGTCGTTGCCTCTGTCGTCATCTGTGCCTTTATCATCCCCGTGTCCGTGCCTTTATCATCCCCGTGGGTAGTAGACCGGGGGGAAGGCAGAGCAGGCCGCAGAGGTGGGAGAGGTGGCGTAGGATGCGTCCTCCTCCTCTTATGCCGTGGACTCTCTGAAGGTCCTGGCTCCGGTTCCCCCGTCAGGTCTGGCTCAGGTACCTCCGTCGGGGGAAGGGGCAACCTTGTCCTTATCTCCGAGCATAAGGACTGAATCGCTGACAAAACGGCCGCCGAGGTGTCCAGCAGCGCCGGAAACGACAGGCGCGAGGGCTCTTGAGGAGCCTTGTCGGCGACACCTTTCGCTCTCGTCGTCGCCCTCGTCGGGATCCCTCCCGATGGGCTGGGCCTCTTCCACGACTTCGATGAGCTCTTCAGAGGTCGTGTCCGTATCCACGATGGCCACCAGCCCCTCCCCCACCTTTTCCAACAAGGTCTTCGTGGGGGTCTTCTCAATGGGCCTGAAAGACGACTCCCTCCGCGGTGGCAGGGAGACTTTGGGTCCTGAGGGCGCCTCCACTGGTGTAGCCTCCACAGGCTGAGCCAGGGCCGTGGCGACATCCTCAATCGAGGTCTTAGCAGGGTGAATTAAGGCCATCGTCACCTTCTGGACGCCTGGGGCCTTCACCTTGGGGCGAGGGTCCGAGCCTCGCTCCCCCTCTGCCGGAATCTTCGAGATCGACCGGGGCCTCTCCAGAAGCTTCGCCGGGTTCTCGGACTTCCTCTTACCCGAGCCAGAGCGTTGGCTCGTGGTTGATGGCGCCAGGGAGGATGCGCCCTGCCTGGCAGCCAAGGAGCCCGACCGTTCGGCGCTCCCGGTGCCCGCCGACTCGCGGTGCTTAGCCTTTTGTTGGGCCACCGTCGCCGGGGCACCCTGACAGGACTTAGAAGACCGCTCGGACTTCTTTTTCCTCTTCTCGCCTGACGGGCTCTTCCCTTCCAGCCAGTTGGCGAGACGGAGGTGGCGATCCTTCATGGTCCGCGCCGACATGTTCCCACAAAATGCACAGTCCTTCTCCTTGTGCTCTTGTCCTCATGGAGCCAGTGGAGGCATAACGAATGCTCGTCGTCCTTGAAAACATTCTGAAGCTGGCATCCAGGGCAGGTCCTGAACAGCTTCCCGGGCGTCGAGCTTCCTTTCTCCTGGGCCATGTCCGGGGAAGGCCTCGGAACTTCTGGAATCCTCCAAAAGCGTAACTCGACGAAATCTTCACCCTTGAGGGGCGTAGAAAACTCCGAAACGGATCCCCGTTGATCGGATGTAGAAACGGTACAGCTTGAGGCTCTATTTAACCGGAAAATGAGAAAAATCTCCTGAAAAAGCGCAGCAAAAGCTCGAGAGCTACAGCACGAGGACTCCCAACACTTGAACGTGCGGTAAAAATCTGAGGATGGCTGCCGGAGGCGGGGCTTAGGGAGAGGGCAGTCATTGGCTGGGGGCAGTATGACCCAGAGACCAGTGATTGGTTACTACTAAAAAAGACAGATCAGAAACTAAACTGATACTGATTTTTTTCTATACCGAGGATTCCCGGCCTGACGACGGGGAATATTCATGAGCATGTGAATCCATGCCAGACCCCATGCTGGAGAATTATAAACAGTATAAAGGATATCATGTGTCTGTCATCAGTCATTGGAGTTCCTGGGTTCTTCAACCGGTTGTTGTAAGTTGTTCCGGTCGAATTTGTTTCCACCAGGGGGGAAGGGGAATTGATGCTTTTACGTACGCCATAGCTTCGGAAGGAGTTTCGAAGAAGTGAGCCCGGCCGGCATGTTGAATACAGAGCTTAGCGGGGAACAGTAGGGCATATGGGACTTTCCTTAGCCTAATTTGGCGTTTGATAGCTTCGTAGGACCGTCTCTGATTCTGGACACCAGCAGAAATGTCGGGATAGATGTGGATGTTGTCTGTGCCAGGTCTTAGGGGACCCAGTTCTCTTGTCAACCTCAGCGCTGTGTCTCTATCCCTGTAGGTGAGTAACTTAGCGATGACTGTGCGAGGCGGGGCACCGGGTTTGGGGGCCGGAGCCAGGATGCGATGTGCTCTTTCAACCAAGAACTGTGGGGAAAAGGAGTCCACCAAGCAATGATTTCAGTAGATCTTCGATACGGGTTTCCATTGGCCCCTTGTAGAAGGCCTCTGACAGTCCCACAATATGTATATTGCTGCAGCACGATCTTGATTCCAATTCTTCTCATTTGCCTCACAACTTGGCCATCTCTCCTTTCAGGAGTGTTATATCGTGGGTATTTTGATGAATGGAGTCTTCACTGGTGCTGGTTTCTGTTTCTGTAATGCGGGCACTTTCTTTGTCAACTCGGGCTTTGAGGGATCCTATTGTGGAGACTATGTCATCCAGTTTGACATTAACAGCTAAAAATCCATTCTGTACTGTCGTAAGGAGGTGGTCAAATTGTGTGTCGTCCGCCGATATCGCTGTGGATGGCTCTGTGGGGTCCGAGCTAGCCGTGGACATTTGTGAGCTTGTGTAAGAGTCCATCGGGCCAGCCTTTCTGTTCTTCGTATTGTTCGTACCAGGCATTTCCAGCATGACTATCGTGTAGGGGCTTGTTTGACTGGTATAGTGGGAGGCTCGGCCCGTGTTGTATGTTTCAGTAGCCGATTGATGGTAGTCGTGTTTGGTGCAGTGAAGCGTTGATGTCCAAGGGGACTGTGCGACGGCACTGGTAGGCTTATGTCCTTCCTCTTTTCTAGGTGGTGGGAGAGTGGTATAGCCAACGTCTTCCGCTGGGGTCTGTGTTGGAACAAGTGAGCAGCTGTTTTGTGTGTCACACAGATGATGTAGGATGCGGAGTGTCCACACAGGGTTACTGTTTGCCCTTTGCCTCCGGACCCATTGGTTTTCAGGTGTTTGTTAGTGGACGCTTCCCAGATCCCGTTCGTCACAGCTTCAGCCGAAAATAGAACTGACCAGGGACCGTATGGAGGCGGCGTGTGTACAGGGTACCCCGAGCTAAGAATTCTGTGCCTTATTTAGGTTCAGGTGGATTCGTGTAGTTGGGGCCTCCGTCACCCGCTGACTGCGTTATTGGATCGTGATGTGTCGGAGGTTGCAGCCAACTATCAGGGGTTTACAAGGGTATTGCTATCCTGAGACGGTGGAGGATAGCAGGCTGTATGTGCCACTAGAGTGCCTCTGCGTGGATCACAGGAATGGACATCAGAAATGCTTTTACGGTAAGTAATGCATTGTCATATTTTTTTTTTTTTGATGATGATTGTGGAATCTGCTTAGAACACATGCAGTGCATAGGTCCGACATCCAGTGGTCACTGCGGAGTATTGCATTTTGTTTTTCGTAGTCGAAAAAGGGGACGTCGACAAGGCGTGTCTGTAACACTATCCCTATAGTGACGTGCGTTGTACCCACAATCCCTCACGCGTTGAGGTCCCTCTGTTTGTATTTTTCTGCCCTGAGGGAGCCTTCTAGACGTGAGTGAGTACAGAAAAGAGAGAAATAGAGAAAAGGATGTCTATGTTCCTTCCATCCGAGCGGGGAGGAAGGGTGGGCGCATGTGAATCTAAGCAGATACAACCATCAGAAATGCTTTTACGGTAAGTAATGCATTGTCTTCTGATGTTTGTTAATCTGCTTAGAATCACATGCTGTGCATAGACTAGCGAGCAGTACCCGGAGTTGGCGGTGGGTTATGAGAAGGAACAGTAGAGAAAAGATGTCTTCATACTGCCTGTCCCACCTGGGAGTCAGATCTAGAGTGTGCATCTAGACAGTAGTGTTTTGTAAAGGTGTGCACAGAACTCCAGGTAGCCGCTTTGCAGATGGACTCAAGGGGAACATTTGCAATGAACGCTATGGATGCCCCAGTGCCTCGAGTGGAATGTGCTCTTGGCTTGAAGAGTAGTTCTCTCTTAGCAAGAGTGTAACAGAGAGTGATGCATTGAACAATCCATCTAGATATAGTGGACTTTGAAGCTGCTTCTCTTTCTCTTCCTGCTGCCACAGAGACAAAGAACTGATTAGTCTTTCTCAGTGGTCTGGTTCTTTCCATGTAGAACATGACAGCTCTGCGTACATCTAGTGTATGCAGACTTTTTTCTCCCAAGCTGGAAGGGTTTTGAAAGAACGTTGGTAGTTCTATTGACTGGTTTACATGAAATTTCGAGATGAATTTTGGTGCAAACCTTGGGTGTGTGCGTAGAACCACCTTATCCTTGTGAACTGTTACGAAGGGGTCTAGTACAGAAAGAGCCTGTAGTTCACTTACTCTCCTAATGGAGGTGATAGCTATTAGGAAAGCAGTCTTAAGAGTGAGGTCTTTAAGAGTTGCCTTGTGCATGGGTTCGAAAGGAGGGCCCATGAGTCTAGAAAGTACCACATTTAATTCCCATCCGGGAGCTGGGTTAGCTATCGGAGGGTGTATTCTCTTTACCCCCTCCATGAAGGCCTTGATAACTGATATCTTCCACCACGACACTTTAAGTTGGGAAGTGGTGTATGCAGAAAGTGCCGCTAGGTGGACTTTAATGGAATTGAAGACTAGACCTGAATCCAGTAAATGGGTCAAGTACAGAACAATGTTAGTGGGAGAGCAGTCAACCAGGTTGATGCTCTTACCTCTACACCAGATGACAAATCTTTTCCACTTGCTAGAATAGCAGTGGCGAGTATTAGGTTTTCTGGCTTCCCTGAGGATGTCCATACATCTCTGCGGGAGTTGTAAATGTCCAAATTCTATGATCTCAGGAGCCAGGCTGCTAAGTTCATGGTCTGAGGGCATGGATGCAGTGTCCTGCCCTTGTCCTGTGACAGCATGTTGTACGGGCAGGGAAGTTTCACTGGGGGGGATAGGGACATCTCCATCAAGTGAGCGAACCATGGCTGCCGGGCCCACATTGGGGCCACTAGTATCATGGTAACCTGCTCCTGGTGCATCTTGTGTACCACTTTGTTGAGAAGGGGAGTCGGGGGAAAGGCGTAAACAAATTTCCCTGACCATTGAATCGACAGACCGTTCCCCTTGGACTGGTTCTGGGGGTACCTGGAGGCGTAACTTTGGCATTGTGAGTTCTCCAGAGTTGCGAACAGGTCTATTTCCGGGAACCCACATTGCGTGAAGACGTCTAAGACAATGTCTTCGTGCAATTGCCATTCGTACTCTTCCGGTAGGGGGAAGTCTCTGCTGAGTTTGTCTTCTAGCAGATTGAGTTCCCCTGGTACATGTTGTGATAGTAGAAACATGTTGTGTTTGAGAGCCCACTTCCATATATTCTGGGACAGCTTGGACAGTCCTGGAGAGTGAGTTCCCCCTTGCTTGTTGAGGTAGTACATGGCTGTGGTGCTGTCTGTGAGGACCATCACTGTCTTTCCTTGTAGGTGTTCCTGAAAGGCTTTCAGTGCTTTGAACACCGCTAGTAGTTCCAGCAGGTTTATATGCTTGGATGCTAAGCTCGGAGTCCACGCTCCGTGAGCAGTCTGATGGGATAGGTGAGCCCCCCATCCTGTAAGGGATGCGTCTGTGGTTAGAGTGGCTTCCACTGCGGGTGTGGCAAAAGTTTTCCCTAATAACAGGTTTTCTTTTGTCCACCACCGTAGCGAGAGAACCAAGGCCTGCGAGACCACCACTAGATCGTCCCATTGTCCGCTGGCCTGACACCACTGGCTGTAGAGCCACTCTTGCATTGGGCGCATGCGCAGGCGCGCGTGAGGTACCAAATAAATACATGACGCCATCATCCCTAGCAAGCGCATTGCTTTGCGTACCGTCACCTCTCGACCTGCCACATAATGGGGAATCTGAAACAGCATGTTTTGGACCCTCTCGTTGGAGGGGAATACGAGGCCGTCCTTTGTTCGAATTAGAGCCCCTAGGAATTGTTTGATTTGGCTGGGGTCTAAGCTGGACTTCTTTTCGTTGATGGAGAAGCCCAGTTGGGACAAAAGGTCTACGGTCCTTTGGGTATTGGAGAAGCATGTTTCGTAAGAATCCCCTGTTATGAGCCAGTCGTCGAGGTAAGGGTATACCGGGATGGATAACCTGCGCAGGTGGGCCGCTGCCACTGCCAGTACTTTCGTGAATACCCTTGGTGCAGATGCTATCCTGAAGGGTAGTACTCTGAACTGGTAGTGCTTGTTCTCTATCTTGAACCTGAGGTATTTTCTGTGCGCTGGCAACAGTAAAATATGAAAGCATGCATCTTTCATGTCTAGTGTTGTCATGTAATCCCCTTGTGATAACAGTGGGATTACTTCCTGCAAGGTCACCATACGAAACTTTTGGGGTTTGACAAACTTGTTCGCTGGGCGCAGGTCTAATACAGGGCGCATGGTTAAGTCCTTTTTGGGTACAAGGAAGTACACTGAATAAATACCTTCTGTTACCTGAGATAGGGGGACAGCCTCTATAGCTTCTTTTTTCAGTAGCTCTTCTATTTCTTGAAGAAGGATGGTGAGGTGTTCCGGTGTCATGCGTCGGTTCCGTGGGGGTCTGTACTTCGGGGAACCGTTGAATTCGATGCAGTATCCGTGGGCTATGGTGGATAAAACCCAGCGGTCTGACGATATTCCCTCCCATGCTGTTAGGAACGATGAATCTTCGGGTCATTTGTTGGTATTGGGCGTGGAACCTTTGGGGCTGGAGCCGCGACCTCTTCCTTTGCCACGGTGTTGGCCTCTTTGACTGAACTGGTTGTTACCCTGGTTAGAGGCCATACCATATTGCCATAGCCGCGTCTGTTAGGGGGCCTAGAAATTTAGTCATGAGTCTTGATGGTATCAAACTCTTTCTTTGCATGTTCTAGGGCCTCATCAACTGCTTTCCCAAACAGATGTGTTTGTTCTATGGGCTTATTTATCAGGGAAGCCTGGGTTTCCGGCTTAAATCCCGAATTGCGCAGCCAGACATGGCGTTTGAGAAGTATTCCCTGAACCAGGGAACGGCCAGCCGTCTCTGCGGCATCTAAGGAGTTCTTTACGATGCCCTGGTTTACAAGAGTTCCCTCTGAGATTATGGCTAACAGGCGTGAACGCAGGGGTTCTGGTGCGTCCTCTGCTTCGCTGCGCAGCTTGCTCCACTGTGCATCTGCGTAGCTAGCTAGTAGGGAATTGTTATTTGCAATCCTAGTTGAGAAGGCGGCGGAGGTCGTGATTCTCTTCCCAAGTGCATAGAGCTTCTTGCCCTCTTTGTCAGGTGGTGCCTCACTAGTGGATAGTGGTACCCCCACTCTTTTTCTTGTATTAGTAACTACAAGGGAGTCCGGAATAGAATGTCCTAGGATGTACAAGCGGTCAGAGGACGAAGGGCTGAAGAGCTTTTCTACCCGAGGGTTGACCCCTCTGACTAATGCAGGATTGGAAAGGGAAGGAGTTATTCTTCTCTTTATAGAAGCCAGGAGCGGAATAGACTAACAGGGGCTTTTTCTTTAATAACTTTTTCTACAAAGTCTATGTCAGGAAGAGTTTCCCCTGTGTCTATTTCAAAATGCGCTGCTGCCTTGCGCAATAGTGCATTAAGTGAAGGTTGGTCATCTATGGGAGAAGTGTTTCCAATAGGTGAATCCTTGGGAGGAGAAGGGTGAAAGGCATCAGGGTCTGAGTGCACTGATGGGGATTGCCAAGGCTGCACTGATGGGGATTGCCAGGGCTGCGAGGTAGCTGTATCTTCTTAAAAAACTCCTGCACTAGTGTAAGGATCTTCTTCAAACCCCTCTTCCTCATGTTCTTCCTCTCCACCCAAACACTCATCTTCCTGGAGGTATTGCTCCTCTTCAGTGAGGCCATATACGTCTGTAGAAGGGGGAAACAGCCTAGGGATCTTGACCCTATGGTCATCCTGGGGCCATTCTCTTGGTCTTTTGTGTGTGGGTGGGTTTTGGCTTCCCAAAAACCTTTCCATTTTCTCCATACAAGAATGGAGTCTTTCAAGGGTCTCATGGGGGACCCCTGAATAGTCTAGAGGGGGGAAATCAGTGTTTTCACCTTCCAAGCGCTTAGAACTCTCCCACAACGTCGAAGAAAGGTTTCCGTCGCCCTCAGAAAAGCCCTCCGGTAGTTCAGAAGTGCCCTTAGAAGAAGGGGGCAGTTCCTGGCTATTCTTGTGCTTTTTCGGCGTTTCTATAGCTTTTTGTGCGGTATTCGACATCTGTTTCGTCGTCCGCTTACGTTTGTCTTCGGAAACAATTCTCGCCAGGCTCTCGACAACGAGTTCGTCAGTAGACGGCTCTGGTGTCGACGTTGCCTGCGTTACGCGTTGTTCCTCGACGGCCGCTCTATGGAGCGTTACGTCGGATGATTTTGAGGTAGCGCCCGTGTTTGATGAAAGCCCAATCGCTGGTCGCGGCTGCGTTTGCGGGTGGGGCTTGAGACCCTTACGGTCTGAGGTAGACGCCGAAGTGCCCTGCGTCCCCTTCGGCGCTGATGGATCCTTCGTCTTCGACGAAGAAGAGCCGTGGGTTGTGTGCTTGTATCTGCTTAGATTCACATGCTGTGCATAGGCCGACATCTAGTGGAAGCTGCGGAGTATTACAGTTTGTTTTTCGAAACTCAAAAATGGGCGTCGACACAGGCGTGCCAGTAATACTTTCCCTAGTGTGACGTCCACTGTACCCAAGATCCCTCACGCGTCTAGGATCCTCAGATTGTATTTTTTCTGACATGAGGAAGCATGAGGAGTAGCGTGAGTACAGATAATCCAAGCAGATAGACAGAAAGGTAAGACTACAA
Organism: Ambystoma mexicanum; assembly: GCF_040938575.1. Lineage (NCBI taxonomy): Eukaryota > Metazoa > Chordata > Amphibia > Caudata > Ambystomatidae > Ambystoma > Ambystoma mexicanum. The sequence continues at coordinate 748,492,276 of NC_090929.1, forward strand.
GCAATCATGCGCCTTCTCTCGGAGGGGAGGAAGGGTGGGTCGCATGTGAATCTAAGCAGATACAAGCATCAGAAATACGATTACGGTGAGCAATGTATCCCTTCTGAGGCTTGTGGAATCTGCTTAGATCACATGCTGTGCATAGATTAGCGAGCAGTACCCGAAGAAGGAGGTGGGATGTGAGAAGGGTCATGAGCAAACAGGTGTCTTAGAACCGCTTGTCCCACTTGTGTATCTGCTAGGGAGCCTACCCCAAGGGATTTAAGTGTTTCGTATTCGTCCTTGGCGTTTTTCAGTGCGTCTTCGACCGCTTTCCCAAACAATAGATCGGGTTCCACCGGCTTATCTATTAAAGAAGCCAGAGTTTCTGTTTTGAACCCCGACTGGCGTAACCACCCATGTCTCTTGATAACAGTACCCTCTGCTATCAATCTCCCTGCGTTGTCCGCGGCGTCGAAAGTTGCTTTCAAAATGCAACCAGACACGGCTCTCCCCTCTGCCGAGATACGAGCCAATTGGCCCTTTAAGGGTTCCGGAGCAGAGGCTATGAGTGCCGCGACCTCTTCCCATTGATGGCAGTTGTAGCTGGCCAACAGGGTGGTGGAGTTAGCAATCCTTGCTTGGTAGGCGGACGTTGAGGCTACCTTTCTGCCAAAGCCGTAAAGTTTCTTGCTCTCCTTGTCAGGAGGAGCTTCTGATGAAGATAGGGGTGTTCCAGCCCTCTTTCGAGTGTTGGTAACCACTAGGGAGTCTGGTTTAAGATGTCCTCTTATATAGAGAGGGTCAGATTGGGCTGCCCGGAAAAGTTTTTCGACCCTGGGGTTAACTGCTCTGGTGAGGTTTGGGTTCACCAGGGACGGATCTATTCTTCGTTGGATGGATTTAAGGATAGGGATGGTCTGAGAGACCGGCCTCCTCTCTCCTACCAACTCTTCTGCGAAGTCCCTTTCCTCCTGTACACCGTGGGTGTCGATGTGAAAATGTTCTGCCGCGCGAGCGAGAACCTCATTAAGAAGGGGCTGGTTATCGACTGGCGAGTCGGTAACTGGGGCTTCATTCTCTACCGGGGAATCTACTCTGTAAATTTCCTGCCCATCTTCTCCCTCCTCCTGGTCCTCATCATCCGCATAGTATTCCGTCCCGGTTTGTTCCTCCATAATTTCAAACTCCTGGTCCCCCTCAGGGAAAGGCTCTCCTTGGTACCTGGGGTGTGGAGTAGAGTATGCAGTAGAGTAAGGCTGTACCTCGAAGGGTTCAGGTCTTTCGAACCGGGCCCTTTTACTTAGGGGGATGGGATCAGTGGAACCTGAGGGTGTGGCTCCCTGAAGGTCATACGAGAGGAAATGCTCTGGATTTTTGTCGTAAAAATCAGCCAAGGAAGACATCCTTGACATGACCCTGTCTATGTCTTCGCTGGACCATTCTTTGGAACAGGGGATGACTTTAGTAGGCAGCTTAGGGGACTTATCAAGGGTACCCTTGCTGGATGTTGATTCCTCAGTAGACTTGTATTTGTTTGTCTGCTTAGGGGGGGAAGGATGTTTTTACAGGAGTGGAAGAATGTGCTTTCCGCTGTTTCCCCCCCTCCCCGTGCATGGAAAAATGTTTTCCCTGTCCCTTGGAGGCCCCGGAGACTTTCGACGCCTGGCGTCGAGGATCGGGAGAGGTATCTGTGTCTTTCGAGCGTGGGGCCTCGCTGGTGTTAACTTCGGGCTCCGTCTCTTGGAGCGCGGCCTGGGGGTGGAAGTCGTCTTCGTCCTCCGACGATCGAACTTCCATTAGTCTAGGGAGCGAGGCACTCTTGGCAAGAGTGGATGATTGCCTTGCGTCATGAGGCGATCTCGATCGAGAGCGCCCAGAGGACACCGAGTCGGACCGTTCTTTTTGTGCCTCTTTCTGAGAAGTCGACGTCGTCGAGGTTCGGTTGGACTTAGTGTGCTTAGTGTGTGTAGGGTGTGTAGCGCTTGCGTCGCCGTGGGTTTCTTCCCCATAGCCGCCCTGCCGGACGACCTTCCGAGGTCGGGGACCTGCGCTCGGCTGTCTTTAGACGCCGTAATGCCCTCGCCGTCCGAAAGTACGGCGTCGCTGCCATCGCTGAAGGCGCCCTCCGCTGCCATGGCCGCCTGCCTGGCGTGGTGGGCCCAACGCTTTGTCGAACGGTCCTTGAGTGTCTTAGGTTTAAACCTACTACACGCTCTGCAGTTCGCTTCGGGGCGGTCCCTCGGCAAGCAGAGATTGCACGTAGCGTGCCTGTCGACCCAAGGGTATTTGCGGTTGCACTTGGGGCAGAATTGGAAAGGGGTACCCTCCATACGCACCTTGAGGCAGCGGGCTGATAAGTGTAGGAATTATATAAGTGTATCTATATACCAAGAGTGAAGAGTATGTACCACCCCCCACTCTCCCTACTTGCAGGGCCGAGGCCAGCGGCCTTCCGAGGCCCAGATCCGTCGTGCAGCAGCCGACGGTCGATATCTTCTCCAGCCGTCGTCGAGTGTCGACGTTGGGGTGGGGAAGGATGTCAATAAAGAATATTAAATTTCAATTATTAGTAAAAGTATGGTTAAGGCCAGGGGACTCCGCAAGATGCTTCCGACCAGTATGGCGGAAAAAAACAATCTGAGGATCCTAGACGCGTGAGGGATCTTGGGTACAGTGGACGTCACACTAGGGATAGTATTACTGGCACGCCTGTGTCGACGCCCATTTTCGAGTTTCGAAAAACAAACTGTAATACTCCGCAGCTTCCACTAGATGTCGGCCTATGCACAGCATGTGATCTAAGCAGATTCCACAAGCCTCAGAAATATATATATACACACATACCATGTATTACATCACCTATTCCATAGTCTTCCAATTCATTCTCCACATCTGTGTCCAACATCTCTGAAAATAACTCTAATCCCCAGTTTTCAAATTGTTCCTTTACTTTCAATGGGAATGTTCAATTTAATGCAAAATAAATTTCATTGCTCCGTTTTGCGTATTCATTTATTTTCAACGCCATTCTCAAATTCCCTTCCATTTCAATGTTCTCTCCTTATAATAAGGCTTTCCACATGTTTTTGAAACTAGTAAAATCATTCAGAACATTATGCTGCTTATGTTTTTTTTTTTTTTTTAAATCACTTGGAACACGCACTCTGTCATCCCTTTTTCTTTCCTATTCATTACTAAGGCAAGCCCCGAGCCGGCAGGCGATTACCGCATAAGGTAATGCACCCTGGGCCCATACTTACAGGCCCGAGCGTAGAGAGGGGCTTAACGAAGGCCCTAGGGGCATTACCATATGCGGCAATGGCCTGGAGGCGAGGGGTTTATTGCCATTAGTACTCCAGGGTTGAAAGCCCCGGGATACTAATGGTGTTGCTTTTTTTCCTTTGCATTTCTATATGCCGTTCACGAAGGCGGCAGTTGCAGTATGCGCTAATTGTAAAAAGACTAGACCGCGCATACTGCTACATTACTATGGAACAGCAGAGTGCCATTCTGGGCTTCAGTTGTTCCATAGTAATCTTATGCGGTAACGGCCCGCAGGCTCAAGGCTCATTGCCTCAGTAGTTTTACACAAAAGGGACATTGGGAGATGGGATACACCTGCAGTAACAGACAACGTATAGTAAGTGTATTCCCAAAATATAAATGTGTTAAGTGGAGGGAATAAGCACTCCACTTGTCGGAAAGAGTCGGAGGGTGAATCAGAATATGAAATACTCCAGGTAATATGCTAAAATTCTCAAGTAATAGTCTTTAAAAGCAGCAAAAAAATAAAGGCTTCGGAACATACACATCGGAAAATAATGAACAGAACTCACCTCCTTGTTTAGCATAAAGACTTCCTCCAAAGTAACCATTCACAGGGGATGTTGCTGCATATACAAATATAGCAGTGCTTAGCATTGATCCTCTCCTAAAATAGAATATATGTAGCTTACTTGCATATTTAAACAGAAATAACCATTAACATTTTGATTAAAATAGTCCCCTTAAAAGAGAACAAATTGATGAAAAAAAAAAAAACAGGACAAGAATAAGCTTCAACCCATTGGCACTATTCCAAAAATGTGACATTTGACAACTCAAAACCGTTGCTGCAGGTGATAAAAATCAGAAATAAAAAGTTAAGAATGCACGGGTGAAATGGTGCATAGGAGTAAATCACTATCTGTGGTAGGTTAGAAGGATACAGACTAGCTTTTGTCAGATGCACTAAGTAGTTTATTGAAATAAGAAAGTGACCCATCCCTACTCGAACTAGTGTGCTCGTCAGTAGTGCAGTCGAAAAAGTAAACAGTCTGTCCTCCGTCTCAAAACTAATCCATTCTGGCCCTACCACTAAAGAAAGAAACAACAAAAGGTACAGGAAAATGACTCCCATCTCCTGGATGGGCTGTTCAGCCCCAATGTAGAATCTTCGAATAGTTCTTGGCTTTCTCTTGAATTATTTTACTTGTTCTCCAGGGACTTTTCCACCCTCCTGGTGCCCCCCTTTGCTTTAGAGAGGACCCTTTTCGCCTTGCGATATTTGCATAGCTGTTTAAGCAACGTGCTCTTGAAGTGTCTCTGCAAGGTTCCCTTTCCTCAACAGTTCAAAGGAACCCAAAAGTCCCTTCTATTGATCTGGTCTCTGCACTCCTGTGCTTCCTTACTTCCTCAAAACCAACGTGCTTTACACAAATCTTCTCTTGGTCTTTATAAACACTTGCTGCGTCACTGGGACGAGTAGGCTGTGTGCCGTAGTAATTCTGACACTTATACTCACATCGTGTGTCACTGGGACGAGTTGGCTGTGTGTGTCCCTGCTCGCAGTGTCCCTCTCCGGGTCTCCTGCCTCTCCCCCATTACCTTTTTGCTCATGGGCTAGCATCACCGAATCTCTTTGCAGGATCGGAATAACTCTCGGCATTGGAACGACTTCAGAGGTCACGCCGACCCGTCTTGGTTCTTCGGTGAGGCTCTGCTGTTGTCTCTGTGCTATTTATGGACTGAACTGTCCACCTTTCCCAGGTCAAGCCACCGCTCACACAGTGTTAGGCAAGATTGCATGCAGCAACCCTGTGGGAGACTACACCAGCCTTGTCCTCTTGGTAATAGGTAACCCACCTATTGGTATAGGTCTGCACTACACAAGTTGGTAGGGGACCAAGCAGCCAGACTTATCTCAAGAGGGGTAAATGTGAGCTGTAGAGCTGTAACACAGAGATCCAAAATTACAAGTATCCAAATATCACTTACATTCAAGGTTTTATAGTAAAATAATGATGTAACGGTCAGTTTTAAATAAGCCTTCTTCAAAAAGGGCAATGTGCAACAATAAATATATACCTCATAACACTTTTTCATAATCAAGTTAAGCAAGTAGATACTCTTTAGAGATGCTTCTAACACACTTCCTACACCCTGGGTGACTTCAATTGGTAGGATAGTATTGGCATTTATATATCACTTTTGTACCTGGTAAAATTCTGAGTTTGAGGAAAAAGTAAAGGGAGGAAAAAGCGAACACGTTCTCAGAGCATGTGAGCACCTTACAATCCCCCCTCCCCCCAAATGAAGTCTAAATTAGATCTTTCCCAGCAATACAAGGTAAATGTATGCACCACCTATGAGGGACAGTTAGACGAGTCTGCAGGGAGCCAGGGCAGTCAAAGTCAATTTGAACAATGTCTACGGAGCAGAGGCACTTCTTAGATAGCACAAATGTCTTGCACAAAATTAGAGCGTTTGTTGTAGGAAATCACGGTTGGGCCACAAGCTGTTACACTTGTGAAAAATTAGAGCTAGGATCAACTCTAGAAAGCAGCTACTGCTAGTCTCAAGTGAGATAATGCAAGCTACAGACAAAGAGGCAAGTACCCCTTAGTCGGAACAGTACCTTAGGTGTGAAGAAGAGGATCCAGCTGGCTTCTGTCCTGGTTACAGATCCTGTGCTCCTGGGCTTCAGTTGTGGTGACAAGATGGAGGACGTCTGGAGGACTCCTGCACTGAAGTTCGAAGGTCGGCGGCAGCTACAGGATCTTTTCAGTTCAGCAGCACTTTGCGTTTATCAGCTACACCACCGCAGTTCTTGGACACTTGATGGGCTTCCCTTTTTACTGGAGTCCAGCACCCTGGTGAGGTGACAAAGGCTTGGGTAGTCCTACTTCGGGAGGATCCTCAGGATCTTCTTGGAGCTTTGGTCCGGCTTAAAGACGATGCACTCGAGTACAGATTTCTTAACCTCTGGCACTCGGTTCCAGCAGCAGCAAAGAAGTACAGCCAGTTGGGGAATGTCGTCCAGCAAAATTCGTCTTGGGGTTAGTTGGTCCCACCAACCCAAGAGAAGAAGTTGTCAGTTCCGGGGCTTCTCTGGTCGATTACGAATTGGAGCTTCAGAACTGCAGCAGGGCTTCACCGGGCAGTTGAAACGTCCAGGAGGATGCAGCAGGCTTCTCTACAAGATTCCTTCGTCAAATGTTTCGTCAAATGTTGGGTGCATCCAGGTAACCAAGGAAACTGAAGCCAGCCAAAGGCAAAACAAACTAAAAGGGTTAAACGTGGTTTGGCGCACAGAGTAGAACCCAAGAAAGACCTCACAAACAAGAAATGGCAAAAAAAAAAAAGACCAGGGCCATTTTGACACAATGGTCACCCGTGAGTGCTATACTACAGCTGAGGATTCAGCCTGCGGTAGAAAAGCACAATGGTAGAAAAAATAAACCACTGCAACCAGCCATTAAAAGTAGTGAGGGTAACAAACAACGTTACATTAATAAGTAGAAAAAGGGGCTACTAATTAACCCCCCAGCACTTCACATAGGATGGCCTGTGCTGTATCTACAAAGAGAAAATGGCAAGTAAAGTCCATTTCACTTCACTAATCTCGGGAACAGTAGTTTACCCAACAGAAGGTATTTAAATCTTAAGAGAAATCTAAAGGATTTCTCTGTGACACCGCACTGACGGTGCTGTATGTCACCATACAAAAAGTAGATACCTATGGAGTTGGTCAGACTCCAAAAACAAAGGAAATACAGAATCCAACTCAGATCAAAATGCATGAAAGAATGAGAAAAAGAAAAAGGTCTCGCTCACTCCAGGATGAAAATGAAACGGCCTCAAGTCCAGCAAAAGAGCTGGGGGTCCCACGTATTCCTCATCTTGTGATAATTTGTTTCGCCAGCTTCGGAAAGATTTTTTCGGCAGAGGGCTCTGTGCTCGAGGTTGTGGCATCGAATGTCCCACGACGGACTCCGTACCGTGTCGACGTCACTGATGGTATAAATAGCTTGAGTCGCGTCAGTTGGCTTCAGTTCTGTTTTATCGAGGAAATACTCCTGGAACATCCAGTCGTATGCTGTGACTGATAGGCCCATCGTGAGAGGAAATTGTAAGAAAACAAACTGTACTGCGTGGTAGGCTGGGAGGGTCGATGAGGAATACGTGGGAGGAACATCCAGTCGAAAGAACGTTACAGTTGGTAAGTAACTTGTTCTTCGAATGGATTGTGTCCTCCAACGTATTCCTCATCTTGTGATAGACTCCCATAGCAGTGATCAATTTGGAGGTGGGAGTGCTAGTTCTTGTTTTCATGTACAGAGTGAAGTACCGCTCTGGCAAATATCCCCTCATTGGAGGAGGAGGCATCTAAGCAGTAATGCTTGATAAAAGTATGCATTGATGCCCATGTGGCAGCCGAGCAAATATCCTTTGCAGGGACTCCCCTCTTCAAAGCCGCAGAAGTAACCATTCCCCTTGTGGAGTGAGCATGTAGCCCATCCGGTGTGTCTTTTCCTGCTAATCTGTAGCATTCCAAAGTAGCTAGAATAATCCAGTGGGATATGGTTTGTCAACGCTAACCCCAATTTACGACCTGTGTAGCCCAGAAAGAGTTGGTGGTCCTGACTTAATTTTGTCATTCTTGCAATCTAAAAGCTGAGGGCCCTCTTGGGGTCCAGCCTATGTAATCTCTCCTCTTCTTTTGCCAAATGAGGAGGAGGATAGAATGTTGGTAAAACAATTTTCTGCGACAAATGGAAGTCGGAAACTACTTTCAGTAAGCAAGATGGCTTAACTTTCAGAACTACATTGTCTTTGTAAAATGTGGTGTATGGAGTTTTACATGAGAGAGCCTGTAGTTCACTAACCCTGCAGGCTAATGCTAATCACACAAGAAGGACAGTCTTTAGTGTTAAAAGCCTCAAAGGACAGGAGTGCAGAGGCTCAAATGCTATACATGTTAGGAATTTAAGAACTAAATTTAAATCCCAAGTTGGAACATGAAAAGGTATTGGTGGATATACATTTGTAAGTCATTTCAGGAACTGTATCATTAAAGGCATTTTAAAATAAGAAACCTCTTCCGAGGAGCGCTTAAAAATGGACAGCGCAGCAAGCTATCCTTTGATTGTTCCAATCTGGAGCCCCAGATTGGCTAGATGTAATAGAAAAGAAAGCACCATTGGTGTGCTACATTGAAAAGGGTCCACATCCCTATTTTTGCACCAGTTACTGAACTTATTCCAACAACACCGATACAAAGATTTTGTTGCTGGCCTTCTGGCCGAAAGCAAAACCTCCATTACGTCATCCAGAAGATCCCAATCCTAGTATCTCAACCTCTGAGAAACCATGCATGAAGGTTGAGTGTGTTGACCTCTGGGTGGAGAACCCAACCTTCCTCTTGCAAGAGAAGATCCTCTCTTTGTGGAAGACGTACTGGAGGGCAGATGGACATGTCCAGAAGGTCCGGGTACCACGTCCTCCTGGCCCAGTCTGGGGCAATTAGGATCATGGTTTTCCTGAACTTTCTCAACATCCTGATTACTTGAGCAATAACGGGGACTGGAGGAAACACGTACAGCAGGGGAAAATCCCAATTCACTACGAACGCGTCCCCTAAAGCTCCTCTCGGGGGAAATTCCCTTGAGCAATACTGCTCGTACTTCCAGTTTACCCTGGTTGCGAACAGATCCACTTGAGGGGTTCCCCAATGGGCGAAGATCTCCTGAAGAACTTCCTGAGCTACCTCCCACTCGTGGGAGACTGTGCTCTGCCTGCTCAGAGCGTCTGCCGCCGTGTTCTGCTCTCCAGCTAGGTGAACTGCCGACAGAGAGATTCCTTCTTGTATTTCCTAGAACCAGAGCTTCATTGCCTCTCTGCACAGAGGAAGTGATCCTACGCCCCCTCTTTTGTTGAGGTAGTACATGGCCACTGTGTTGTCTGTCATTATCAGGACATTCTTTCTCTGTACTGAGGACAGGAAGGCCTTCAGCGCTAGTCTGATTGCCCTCAGCTCTAATAGGTTGATGTGTAGTTTGGACTCCGTTGGAGACCAACGTCCGCCGATTGTCAGATCGTTGGTGTGAGCTCCCCACCCCGTGAGTGAGGCGTCCGTCACTACTGTTATCACCGGCCATGGTTGCCAAAAAGATTCTCCCTTGAGGATGTTGTCGTTGCAAGCCCACCATGATAGACCCTGAGCAACTGCGCTCGGGACTTGCAGAAGATCTGACATATTCCCCGAGAATTGGGACCACTGAGTTCTGAGGGCCCATTGGAGGGATCTCATTCTCAGTCTGGCCTCTGGCACCAGAGAAATGCAGGATGCCATGAGGCCGAGCAACCTCAAGAAATCGAAGGCCGGCAGATGTTGGGCTTTCTGGAATTTTGTTACCATCTGCTGTATGTGGAGAGCTCTCACCTCGGGCGGCGAGGCTTTGCCCGAGGAAGTGTCCAAGACTGCTCCGATAAATTGGAGTTGTTGGGATGGTATCATGTGGGACTTCTTGAAATTGAGGGAGAAGCCCAGGTTGTGGAAGAAGTGGCAGGTGATCGACAGGTGTTCTTGAGCTTGTTCTGGAGAAGGTGCTCTGATTAGCCAGTTGTCCAGGTAGGGGTAGACGTGAATACCCCCTCTCCTGAGACTCGCTGCCACTACCACCATCAGTTTGGTGAAAACCCTTGTAGCGGAGGTCAGCCCGAATGGCAGAACTCGAAACTGATAGTGAGAACCGCCAACTGCGACCCTCAGGTATTTTCTGTGCTTGGGATGGATTGGCACATGAAAATAAGCATCCTGAAGGTCCAATGATACCAACCAATCTTGGAGTTGGAGAGCCTGAAGGATCTGAGAAAGGGTTACCATCTTGAACTTGTCCTTTCTGAGAAATGTGTTTAATTTTCTCAAGTCCAAGATGGGTATCAATCCTCCGTTCTTTTTTGGGGGATGAGAAAATAAGGGGAGTACCAGCCCTTGTTGCTCTCCACTACCGGTACATGTTCTATTGCACCTTTCTCTAGCAGAGTTATAATTTCCTGCCAAAGGAGCGGATCTGGAATTTTGGTAGAGCTGGCTCCTGGTGGATGATCGGGAGGTCTTTTTAGAAAGGGAAGGCAGTAACCTTGAGCTACTGTTTCCAGTGCCCAAGCATCTGAAGTAATGCCCTGCCATTCTTTCAGATGCTCAGAGATTCTGCTACCCACTGGTGTTTTGTATGGTAAGACCTCAGAGATTTAGAGGCGGCTGCAGGAGCGGCTGAGGGCATAGATGCCGTTCCTGAAGATGGCTTTGAAGTCTTTGCTCGTCCACCACGAGTGACATTCCTCTTGCCTCTTTGAAAAGCCTGTCCTCTTCCTCTACCAACAGAGGAGTAGTATCGAAAATGACAGCCCCTCCAGGAAAATGAGCCCGAATAGGGTTTCTGAGGCTGTCGCATGGAGGCACTAAGATTTAGCTGCCGCTTTCGAGGTCTGTAGTTTTTCTAGGCTCTCATCAGCCTTACTACCAAACAGCCTCGAGCCATCAAAGGGCATGTTGAGAAGTCTGGTCTGTACATCTGGTGCAAACCCAGACTTTCTCAACCACGCAAATCTGCGTAGCACTGTGCTTGATGCCATAGATCTGCTAGTATTATCAGCAGTATCCAGTCCAGACTGGAGGCATTCCCCCATTGCCTCCTTCCCGTCATTGACTAAATTCAGGAAGCCTTCCCTTTCCTCGCCTTCCGGAATATGTTCAGCCGCCGCCTAAATGCATTCCCACAGGGTATGTGTGAACCTGGCCAGGGTACAGGTGACATTGGTCGATTTCAAGGCCATACTACCCAAAGTAAAAACTTTACAAGCCCAGGCATCAACGTTTAGGTCCTCCCTGTCCAGAGGTATGGTTAGGTATGCTGTCTGCCTGGAAGTAGTAGCGGCCTGAATAACCAGACTTTCTGGCGTAGGGTGTCTACTCAGTATTTTGGATCAGAAGCAGAAGTTCTGAACTTCTTTGGGAGATTGCTGTCTACTGTAGCAATGCTATCAGGTTCTTCCAAGTTCTTTTCAACTATCCTTTGGAGCGCCTTATGGAAAGGGAGAACTGGGTCTTTCCGGGGTCCCCGGACTATAATGTCCGTCATATCCCGTCCTGCTCAAACGTAGGGGAGGCTCTTCCCCAACCCATATATTCAATATTCAATCACCCTACTCATCAAATTCCCATACCCTGAGTCTGCATGTTCTGCAGGATCAGGTGCAGCAAACTCCAATTCGGGTGATGTGTCCACACCACGAGCAGAATGCAGAGTTTCAGATAGGTCTCTCATTTTTGTCTCAGGATTCATCCTCTGGAACTTGTCTAGTGCCATATTTTACTCCAAAAGGAGCGACATCCTCATCTGAGCCAGATTCTTCAAAAATTGAAGCATGAACCTAAAGAAGTCCGATTTTGGTAAAGGTGTAAACCTTCTCTCTTCCTCCTGATTTTTTTGTCGAAGGAATCAGTGTTTTCTTCGAGGGGATCGAAGGAACCTTCGACGCACTAGACGAAGCCTTCGACAAAGGCGTCGAGGATAATATAGGCTTCGTCGTCGAAGCTGTCGGCGTCGATGGCGTTGACGAAGTTGCGCTCGACTTCGACAATTTTTGTTTATGAGGGATTGGAGAAACACTTGATCCTCGAGGATCTCTCGACGATTTGTCGACTTGAGATTTATGGATACTACTAGGCTTTACCGTCTTAGTTCCCTACTTCCCTGCGTTGTCCAATGGAGCAACCGGGGTCTGGCTTTTCTGAGGTTTCTTTGAGGGGGTCGAGGCCGCGTTCTCAAAGACCTGCATAATTTTTCTCCTAAAACTCTCCCATTTTGAATGGGAATCCGATCTAGTCGGACATCGAACCAGTTCCGTCGATGAATCGGATGATGACGATGGAGATCTATGTCTCCTTTTGAGCTTTTTAGAAGACGAAGAAGATAGTCTCGACCTGCTACGAGATCGGGATCTCTTTGAATGTTTTTTATGACGTTCCGATTCCTTTGAATCGGACGATTTCTTATGTTTTTTAGAAAAGGCTTTCAAAGAGCCCTTCGACGCCTCCCGCCCCACCGCTAACTTACTTTTCCTCTCACGGTTGGCCTTCTCCAACATTGACTGACAGGAGCCACAGTCGCCTGTTCGATGGTCTGAGCCGAGACACCAAAGACAGATACAGTGAGGATCGGTGATAGACATCTTCGACCCGCAGTCGTTGCTTTTCTTAAACCCAGTTTTGGGAGTGAAAGCAGTCGAAGAAGACATTTTCTTGACAGAAAATCTTAAAGTGCGCCGTTCACGAGAGCGAAGCAATCGAAAAACGGAACTGAAGCCAATGGGCGCGACTCGAGCTATTTATACCATCAGTGACGTCGACACGGTACGGAACCCGTCGAGGGACATTCGACGCCACAACCTCGAGCACAGCTCCCTCTGCCGAAATTCTTTTTCCAAAGCTGGCGAAACGAACTATCATAAGATGAGGAATACTTGGGAGGACACAATCCATTCGAAATGAGAATTCTCCCTAACTTGTCCCCCCCAGACAAAGGGACAGGGGGATTAATCTACTCCTGGATGAATCTCCTAATCCATTCGGTCATACTTTCTGGAGAGACCATCGGCATTTTGGTGATTACACCCTGACTTGTGTTCTATGGCAAAATCAAACCCTTGGAAGCAGATTGACCATCTTAACAATTTAGGATTCTCTCCCTCCATCTGCATTAAACATCTCAAGGGTTGGTCTGTCTGACTAACAAAAGTAGAACCATACAAGTATGGTTGAATCTTCTTCAGAGACAACACAATGGCAAAACACTCACGTTCAATAGTTGCCCACTTTGACTCACGGTCCATCAGTTTCCTACTGATGAAGCAGATAGGGTGTTCCCTGCCTGTCTGTTAGGCAAGAATGTATGCAGTACCCTGTGGGAGACTGCACCAGCCTTGTCCTCTTGGTAATAGTTAACCCAACCTTTGGTATAAGCATGTTTCAGTGCCAAGTATCCAAATAACACTTATACTCATGGTTTCTTGATTAACCAATTATTTATTAATTTAACAGTCAGTTTGAATAAGCTTGCTTTAGAAGGGAGCAATTAGATAAATCTTAAGATATTCTTCAAAAATACACACTCACATAAATCAGTAGATCCCTCAATATTCTTAAGCAGGTAAGTACTTTTAAAGCCCTCCCCCCAATGTGAAGTAAATTAACCCTTTCCCAGCTACACAAGTTATAGAATGTGTTACTTTTTGGAGGGATAGTTAAAGCATAAAGTCAGAGGTTAGAATAGTCTTTCAGGGAGCCAGGGCAGCCAATGTCAATTGAGCAAAAAGTCTAGGTGAGCTGAAGCACTTCTTGAAGGCAAGTAAAAGGTCCTGCACAATGTTTTAGAAATCTTTGTAGACAATGAAATCATTGTTGGGCCACAAGCAGGGAGGCTTGTGATGGGCAAAGCTGCAAGCAACTCTGCAGAAGCAACCAAGACAAGTCTCACCTGAGCTAGAAAGGCTAAAAACAAAAGGCCCTTCGCTTTAGAGTACCTTAGGTCTGCAGAAATTGGTTCCAGAACTCTTCTGTTCCTGTTGTAGGTCTGCAGATCCTGTTGTTCCTGGGCCTCGGCCGTGGGGACAAGAGGGAGGACGTCTGGGGACTCCTGCACTTTGAATTGAAGGTCGGCGGCAGCAGTGTGCAAATTTCAGTTCTGCTGCACTTCGCGGTTTCAGCTTCTCGCGAACAGCACCACTGCGGTTCTCGGATACCTTTATGGACTTTCCTCGCATCTTGGATCCAGCACTCTGTTGAGGTGGCTCAGGCTTGGTCAGTCCTGCTTCATGGGAGTCTGGAGGATCTTCCTGGAGCTCGGGTCCGACTTAAAGACAACACACTCGACTCTGGTGTTCCTCTTCCTGGCAATCGGTTCCTGTAGCAGCAATGGAAGTACAGCCAGCTCCGAGAGGATTTTTAGATGAGTTCGTCTTGGGGCCGATTGGTCCCACCAACCCAAAGGGAGAAGTAGTCTTTTGCAGGGCTTCTCTAGTCGAGGCGAAATCTGAGCTTCAGCACTGTAGCAGGGCTTCACCTGGCAAACCAACAGTCCAGGAGTTGCAGCAAATGTCTCTTCCAAGTTCTTCTTCGGATTCCTTCGTACAGTGGTTGACTCTGCCTTCTGTCTAAAAGATCTAGCCTTTTATGCAGGTTTCTCCCGTTCATTCACAGCCTAGCTGTCAATCGCAAATCCGGGTGGTTGTCCTCCAAGGACTGCCAGCCAATCATCTTTGTGTGCATTCTTGTAACCAAGGAGACAAAGCACAGGGAGTTTCAGGCACCTCCCTCGCTTCCTGCCCTGCCAGACACACTGGAGCCAGAGGCAGGCTTCACCAGTGAATCCCACGAAAGACAAAAGAAACAAAGGGACCAAACATGGTTTGGCGTGCAGAGTAAATCTCAAGAAGGACCTTTCCATCAAGAAATGGCGAAACAAGAAGACCGGGCCATTTTGACAAAATGGGCACCCAAGGGTGCTTTACTGTAGCTCCAATTGCAGCCCGCGGTAGAAATACACAAGGTAAACCACTGCCACCAGCCATTAATTGTAGCAACTGTAACATTTTTTTACATGAGAGACTAGACAAAGGGGATACCAAGTAACCCCTCCAGCACCCTGTTGTAAAATAGTGTGTGCTGGGTCTAGAAAGTTACAAAGGTAAGTAAAGTAAATTTCACTTCACTGCTCTTGGAAAGAGTAGTTATCCAAGAGAAGGTATTTAAACCTTAACAGAAATCCAAAGAATTTCTAGGTGACACTGCACTGAAGGTGCTGTGCGTCACAATGTAAAGAGATGATGCCTATGGAGTTTGTCAGACTCCAAAACCAAAAGAAACAGTGTTCCAATTACAGAAAAATGCATGAGTGGAAAAAAAGTCTCTCCAGGATAAAAATTAAGTCCTAAAAGTCCAACAAAAGAGCTGGGGGTCTCTAAGGTAGAGAGGAATTTGCACATTTCTGAGAATAATCCCCAACACACTTCTCCCCCTCCCCTCCCCAATCTCCCCAACCTCCCACTCCCCCCGCCCCCCCACCCACCCACCAGACTAAGGGACAGGAGGATTTAATCCACTCTTGGATGAATCTCCTTACTCCAGTTGGTCATACTTTCTGGAGAGACCATCAGCACTTTGGTGATTACACCCTGACCTGTGGGTTCTATGGTGAAATCAAACCCCTCAAGGCTGATTGACCAGCTTAACAATTTAGGATTCCGCCTCTTCATCTGAATTAACCATCTCAAGGTTTGGTGGTCTGTTTGAAGCACAAAAGTAGATCCATACAAGTATGGTCTAAACTTCTTCAAAGACCACACAATTGCAAAACATTCTCTTTCAATTGTCAACCTTGTTTCACGGTCCTTCAGTTTCCTACTGATGAAGTAGATGGGGTGTACCCGGTCTTTCTCATCCAGCGGACTCAGAACTGCACCTAATCCTGTATTTGAAGCATCAGTTTGTACAAAAAAGGATTGGTTGTAGTCAGGCACTCTCAACACTGGAGCTTGACATGGCTTTCTTAAGTCCTTCAAATGCCTTGGTGGCACTCCTCATTCCACCTGACCTTCTTGGGGAATTTGGGTGAGGAGATCCCATTCAAGGGAGAAGCTACGGTAACCTAGTTCTCAATTAATTTTCTATAGTAACCTGTGAGACCTAGAAAGGCTCTCACTTGGGTTTGAGTAGTAGGGGGGGCAGTCTTCTACCTAGCTAGGCAATGTCCCTTTTCACCTCCTCTACCTCATGTCCAAGGTAGACCATTTTGCGCTGACCAATTTGACATTTACTTGCTTTATGGTCAGATGGGCCTGCTCAAGAGCCTGCAATACATATCCAAGGTGGTCAAGATGCTCTTCCCAAACGGGGCTTAACACTACAATGTCATCTAAGTATGCCATGCAGATATCCTCCATCCCATTCAGAACATGATTCAAAATCCTTTGGAATGTAGAAGGTGCATTTTTTAGTCCAAAAGGCAGAACCTTAAACTGATAGTGGGGGATGCGTGGCTAAGGAGCCATGCAGTAGGACGGGTCTCCTTTAGAGCTCCTGCCGATCCGCAATGATCCTGCGAATAAACAGAGTAACGAGGGTCCGGGCTCAGAAATGGAATGCCTGAAACATGAAGGAGTGATGCACTTTCACAAGTAAGCTGGAGGATGGACGTGAGCGATATACCAAGTTTCAAGATGATGGCAAGTTTGTATTCAGCGTGGCGACAACGAAACAAGATGGCATGTGCTGCCGAACCAAGGACAGTGCAGTAACTGCTAGCGGCAAGGAGCGTCTGCAGAGAGCAGCTGGTGAATGTGCACGCTTCCAGTCAGATTC
Source organism: Ambystoma mexicanum (assembly GCF_040938575.1). Taxonomy (NCBI): domain Eukaryota; kingdom Metazoa; phylum Chordata; class Amphibia; order Caudata; family Ambystomatidae; genus Ambystoma; species Ambystoma mexicanum. The sequence goes on from NC_090929.1 coordinate 748,508,942, forward strand.
TTGGGAGCTGGTCCGTGACTGAGGCAGACGAAGACAATTAGATAAAGTAATGAGTGAGAGACATTGTAACTGTGGCAGCCCTGCAGAGATGGCGTGGTCCAGCAGCAGGTCGGGGATAGCAGGCAGAGGCTGATGCCCCACAAGTGTAAGGGGCGTAAGAGGTTGGCACAATTGGAACTGGGTAGAAATTCACCCACGGGGTGTGATGCAGGAGAGTCGGATGGAGCCGAGAATATTCGTATAAATATACGCAAAGCTGCCTGCAAGCCGAGTGCAGCGCCAGCAGCTAAAAACACACTGGCACTGGTGCGTACCGTCAGAGCACCAAGAATAAGAGCGGAGAAGCAACGGGAGTGAGGGGAGAGGAAGGCACAAGACTGGGACTGGGACTGGGAACGAGGCTCCTGAATGACAGGCAAAGCTGCAGGGGAGTTGCTCACCAGAGAAAAGTCAAATGCAGTTTTTCTCTGCCAACCACGCAAAATCAGGAAAGGACCTGGCTTGCCTCGGCCTCTTGGACCCAAAATAAGTCAAGGTTCATGATAAAGCAGAATTCAGCAGGAACAAAGAAAGTTAACAGGCTGCAATCAGAGCCACATTACAGCAGCGTCTTCCGGCCTGGGAGATACCCTGGATGGTAGAACGGCGTGAAAGCCAAAAGTGAAGGCACCACGGTTGTTGATTGAGAACGGGCCACCAAACTGAGGCGCAGGTACAGCGCCAACTGTAACACTTGGGAGTATACTGGCGGAAAAGACCAGAACTGGAAAATTGTCCCCGCTGCTCAGTGAGAAGAAGCCCTTGAGCCGCAGCCACATTCAAGCTAGCAAGATTGTGGGGGACACGTTTCGTGGCCCGATCCTTTTGTACTCCCCAAGACTCAGTCAATAGCGGCGCGGGTGAGGTACAGCAGCCTTTGCACGTTGGGCTAGCAGTGCAACAGAGGTGCTGCTTCAGAGTGAGGCAAGAAGGCATACAGTGGAAATGGGGAGCCTGAGACACACCAGTGGGGTGTCCTCCTGAGGAGGAGACAACCCGGAATTAAAATAATCACTTAGGACACGCAGGAGGCAGCGGAGGTGGTGTTCAGAGCACGTCGGGAAAAGGAGCGCAAGTCTACTGACGGTGCCGTGTGGGGGTGACAGTGAAGGAGCAGCTTGGAGGGCCAGGGCCAGGGACGCACGCTCCAAGCGGGACAGGATTGCTGTGGGTCTGGAGGATCAATGCGGTAAGGAGAAGGGGCTAACAACTAGCAGCCTGCGAGTCCAGCGCAGTGGGTGCATTAAGGCCAGGGTCTACACGATACACATAGGAGCCCGGGGTAGTCGTGAAGCAGACAATAGTTACCCGAAGCTCCAATGGGAAGTTAGACTGCGGTGGTCCTGACCAAGAATAATAACACTACTGGCCAGCAGGGAGACGGCTGGAAAAGGAGGACACAGAACAAGTGAAGCCATCGAAGTCTCTGTAGCGGTAACCGGAGGTGTAGGTATTTAAAGCCATAATCTTAATAAGGGCCTTAAGGGGTGAGCGGGTGCTAGGATCAACAGAACTGATGGCAGGAAAAGGCAACAAAGCAAAAGGCAAACAGACTACCATGAAAGCCTTCGCAAAGGGCCCAGAGGGCACTGCGGAATACACTGACAAACATAGCGAAAAGGGACAGATCAAGGGCCACAATGAAGATGCAGATCACAGAAACCAGCAGATACTAAATGCCATTCCAGCATCACAGGCCACTATAGAATCCAAGATTAAGGAGGTCAGGCTAGACGTAGGCCTGCTGCGGCAAGATGTACGTGGGCTGGCGGAGCGCACATGCAAGCTAGAAACACCGGTGCAGGAGAACACTGCAGAGAGAAAGCAGGTATCCAGAGAAGTAGGCATCTTAAGGCAGAAGGTGAAGCTGTTGGAAGACAGGGCAGAAGATGCCGAAGGACGAGCGCAGCGTAATCATTTAAGGATTGTGGGCCTACCAGAGGGAACAGAGGTCCGACCCCCACCAATTATATGACCTGCATTACTCACCGTAATCGCATTTCTGATGATTGTATCTGCTTAGATTCACATGCTGTGCATATGGTCCGACATCCAGTGGTAACCGCAGAGTATTGCATCTTGTCTTCTGGGGACAAAAAGGGGACGTCAGCATAGGCGTGTCTGTAACACTATCCCTATCGTGACGTGTAGTGTACCCAAAATCCCTCACCCGCCGAGGTCCCTCCGATTGTATTTTGGTCCCTCCGATTGTATTTTTTCTGCCATGAGGGAGCCCAAGGCTATTGTGAGGGAGTACATAAAGAGAGAAAGTAGTAAGTCTATGATCCTGCCACCCGAGCGGGGAGGCAGGGTGGGCACATGTGAATCTAAGCAGATACAATCATCAGAAATGCTATTACGGTGAGTAATACATGTCTTCTGATGCTTGTTAATCTATTTAGAATCACATGCTGTGCATAGACTAGCGAGCAGAACCCGGAGTTGGAGGTGGGTTATGAGAAGGAACAGTAGTGAAAAGATGTCTTAATACTGCTTGTCCCACCTGAGAATCAGATCTAGAATGAGTGTGTAGGCAATAGTTTTGTAAAAGGTGTGTACAGAACTCCAGGTTGCCACTTTGCAAATGGACTCCAAGGGAACATTTGCAATGAATGCTATTGAGGCCCCAGTGCACTGAGTAGTGTACTCTAGGCTTGAAGGGCAGTTCTCTCTTACTAAGAGTATGATGCATTTGACAATCCACCTTGAGACAGCGGATTTAGAGACGGGATCCCCTTCTCTACCAGCTGCCACTGAAACGAAAAACTGATTGGTCTTCCTCAGGTGGTTTCATTCTTTCCAGGTAAAACATGACTGCCCTGCGCACATCTAGTGTGTGTAGGCTTCTTTCGGCCATGCTAGTGGGATTCTTTGCGAAAGTGGGTAGTTGGATTGATTGGTTCACATGAAACTTCGAGATGAATTTAGGCGCAAATCTGGGATGAGTGCACAGAACCACCTTATCCCTGTGGACTGTAACAAAAGGGTCTAGCACTGAAAGAGCCAGTAGTTCGCCAACCCGGAAATGATAGCCACTTGGAAGACCTTCTTGTAAGGTCTTTTAGACTTGCTTTATGCATTGGTTCAAAGGGAGACCATGAGTCTGATCAAAACAACATTTAGATCCCATCCGGAAGCTGGGTTAAAAATGGGCGGAGGGGGGGAATTCTCTTGACCCCTTCCATAAAAGCCTTAATAACAGGTATTTTCCACCACAACACTTTCTGTTGTGACGTAGTGTAGGCTGATAAGTAGGCGAGCAGTCCATGGGATTGACGTCCTTGGTTTTACACCAGATGACAAAGCATTTCCACTTACTGCAATAGCAATAACGAGTTAGGTTTTCTAGCCTCCCTGAGTATGTCCATGCATCTCTGAGCGAGTTGAAGGTGTCCAAACTCTATGACCTCAAGAGCCAGGCTGCTAAATTCAAAGTTTGCGGGCATGGGTGTAGTGTCTACCCTCTTTCCTGAGGCATGTTGTACAGGCAGGGTAGTTTCACTCGGGGGTTGGGAGGGCATTTCCATTAGTTGAGCGAACCAGGGGTGGCGGGCCCACATGGGGGCCACCAAAATCATGGTAACTGGTTCCTGCTGTATCTTGTGCACTATCTTGTTGAGTAGGGGTGGCAGGGGGAAAAGCATAGACACATTTCCCTGACCATGTTATCCAGAGTCCGTTCCCCTTGGAGTGGTTCTGGTGGTACCTGGAGGTGTAGTCTTGGCATTGGGCGTTCTCCTGAGTTGCGAACAGGTCGATCTCTGAGAAGCACCATTCTGCAAAGACGTTCTGGGACAGCCTGGATAGCCCTGGAGAGTGTGTGCCCCACTGCTTGTTCAGGTAATACATGGCTGTGTTGCTGTCTGTCAGGACCAGGACTGTCTTTCCCTGTAGCTTTGTCTGAAAGGCCTTCAGTGCTTTGAATACTGCCTGCAACTCTAACAGATTTATATGGTTGGATGCTACTTGGGGGACCACACTCCATGCGCTGTCTGCTAAAGCAGGGGAGCCCTCCACCCCGTGAGAGATGGGTCTGTTTTGAGAGTGACTTCTACTGCAGGAGTGGTGAAGGATTTCCCCTTCAAGAGGTTTTCCCCTCGACCACCACTGCAGAGAAAGAACGAGGGCTGGCGAGACAACTTCCAGATCTTCCCATTGTCCACTGGCCTGACACCACTAGCTGTTGAGCAACTCTTGCATGGGACACATGCGCAGCCGCGCGTGGGGAACTAAGTAAATGCATGATGCCATCATACCTAGCAAGCGCATAGACTTGCATTCCGTCGCTTCCCGACTGGCTACATTGAGGGATCTGAGAAAGCATGTTCTGAACCCTCTCGTTGGAGGGGAAGACGAGACTTCCTTTATCCGAATCAGAGCCCCTAGAAACTGCTCGACTTGACTGGGGTTTAAGCTGAATTTCTTCTTGTTGATGGAGAATCCAACACTGAACAGGAGGTCTATTGTCTTCTGAGTATTCACTAGGCACGTTTCCTAAGAGTCCCCTGTTATGAGCCAGTCGTCGAGGTAAGGGTAAACTGGGGCGGATAGTCTGCGCAGGTGGGCTGCTGCTACTGCGAGGACCTTTGTAAACACCCTTGGTACCGAGGCAATGCCGAAGGGGAGTACTTTGAATAGTGCCTGTCCTCCATCATGAAACTTAGATATTTTCTGTGTGCTGGCAACATTGAAATATGAAAGTTTGCATCTTTCATGTCCAATGTTGCCATGTAATCCCCCTGTTTCAACAGTGGGATTATTTCCTGCAGGGTTACCATACGAAACTTTAAAGGTTTAACAAATGTGTTTGTTGTGCGCAAGTCTAACACAGGGCGCATGGTGAGGTCCTTTTTGGGTACAAGGAAGTACACTGAATAAATACCCTGGTTTACATGAAGAATAGAGACAGCTTCTATGGCGTCCTTTCCCAGAAGTGCCTCTACTTCTTGTATTAGGATTCGCAGATGGTCTGGCGTTAGGCGTCGTGCTCTGGGCGGTCTGAATTGTGGGGGTCGGGCGAATTCCACACAGAACCCGTGGGCAACCGTTTTTAGAACCCACTGGTCTGATGTAATCCCCTCCCATGCCGAAAGGAAAGATGTTAAGCGCACCCCAAGCAGGGTGACATGGGATGGGACCTGGATCCGTAGGTAATTTCTGACCAGAGACTGTGGCTCCTCTGGAATTGGGGCCTCTGCCTTTCCCGCGCCACTGACCTGTAGGTGGATAGTTGGCGGAGGTGATGGGTGCTTGTCCTGAATTCTAGCTGTTTCCCGTATTGTACATGTTTTGTGCGAACAGGACTGGCATCGAAAGGACCAGTGGGAACCGCTTCCCCTCTGGGGGAGGGTTTGTGTGTGATTTGTTGCAGGGACTTGAGTCTTGTGCTCTTTTTTGGCAGTCTCTAGAGCATCGTCGACTACTTTACCAAAAAGATTTGATTCCTCGATAGGTTTATTAATAAGGGTGGCTTGGGTCTCCGGCTTAAAGCCAGAGTTTCGGAGCCAATCGTGCCGTTTGAGCAGGGTGCCCTGAGCTAGGGCTCTTCCTGCCGTCTCTGCAGTATCCAGAGTGTTTCTTAGTACATTTTGGTTGACCTGCCTGCCCTCGGCCACAACGGTGAGTAATCTGGTTCTTGCGGGTTCAGGCACCTCCTTGAGACCTTCTTGTATAGGGTTCCAGTGTGCATCGACATAACATGGCAAGCAAAGTTGTGTTCGCTATGCGCGTGGTAAAAGCAGCTGCCGTAGTAATTCGCTTACCCAAGGCATACATTCTTTTGACTCTTTATCGGAAGGTGCCTCTCCCATAGCAATGGGTACTCCCGCCCGTTTCAGGGTGGTGGTGGTGGTAACCACTAGGGAGTCGGGGTGGCATGTCCTTTATGTTTGTTTATTGCATTTATAAGGCGCCCCAGACCCCGGAGTAGCAGGGCGCAGACGGATATGCGAAGCTTACATACGTTACAAATATACAGGCAAAATACGATATGTCGACATACATCTGAAATAATACAATACAATATACAAGACTTAAGTTGCACGTAGAGGCAGAATAATTTACATCAAGGTAGTTGGTACTATACATAAATTTACAATCTAGCAGTAGTTCGTGCTGAAGTACCATAGTTTCAGGGCAAACTAGTTCTCGGTCAGGTTGAGGTGAATAATGAGGTTCTTTCTGAAGAAAGAGTAGGGGAAGTCTGCTCTCAGCTGGTGTGGCAGGGAGTTCCAAAGTTTAGTGGCCTTCACGGGGAAGCTGTTGCCGCCAATCTTAGACAATTTAAATCTGGGTACTACCAGACAATTAGTATTAATAGTTCTGGACGGTCTACTAGAGGTTCTTCTGGATATTCTGTCAGTGAGGTAGCTCGGTGCCGCGTTGTGTAGCGCTTTGTGTGTCAATGAGGCAATTTTAGTTGTATTTTATTGTGGGTCGATAACCATTTGTGATGATGTCGGATGGCAGAGATATGCACTCTTTTGTTGATGCCTAGTGCAGCTCTAATTGCATCGTTCTGTAATATTTGGAGTTTTTGTATAATGGTTTTATTAGCACTGCTGTAGAGGGCGTTGCAGTAATCTAATCTTGATAGAATTAATGCTCTGGCCAGTATAAGGCAACTGTCGTTGGAAAGGAAGGGCCTGCCTGCTCTGATCAGCTTACAGGTGTAGGCTGTGGTAGAGGCCAGGGAATTTAGTTGTTTGGTAAAGGACATCGTTGCATCCAGGTAGAAACCAAGAGTTTTTACCTCCTTGGAGACAATGGTATTATTACTGTCAATGATGAAGGAGGCATATTCATGTCCTAGTTTGGAGATGTTGGATAGGGAGCTAAGGATTATCAGCTCTGTCTTATCATTCAGGCATAGGTCGTGAAGTGGCCATCCATGCCTGAATGATGAGATGAATTCTATTCACCAGCGCCAGGTCCTTGCCATGATCCCCGGAAAGCGGGAGGAGAATCTGAGTGTCATCTGCGGAGTTAATGTAGGTGACACCCACAAGGTCCAGATCGTCGAACAGTGGCCTGGTGAATATATTGTAGAGAGTGGGGGACACACAAGAACCCTGAGGGACTCCACACATGATGGGGGTAGGGTCCGCAGCTGCAGAGGGAGAGAATACTCTGCTGGTTCTGTCGCTCAAGAAGGATTCTATCCATATAACAGCACCTCTAGAGAAATGGGCTGCTGTATCAAGATGCCTACAGAGGACCTTATGATCAACCAAGTCGAATGCAGCTGAGAGATCGAGTAACAGTAATAATGCTGTTTTCCCTTGGACTCTTGTTAGGAAAGATTTCGTAATTGTAGGTAATTTTCCTTCCATGTGGCAACCCCTAAACTTTTTGCTGTTGTTTTTCACCTTGTTCTTGACTTTGCCAGAGAAGTGCAGCCTTCCGCCGCACTCCTCTGGGCTTTCGCTCCTTTCTTACGGGGAAACTGACATGCCCTTAAGACAGTCAGTACTGGGGAACGCTGTTTCCCGTAGTTTCTTTTATCATGTTGCGGCTTTCGTGCAACATGACACAAGAGGGCACTGTAAGCTAAGTTACAGCTCTCTTGGGTCTCTAGCCTTCTACAGGCCCTAGATATTCTTTTAGGATTGTATCTGATTGGTGCAAGTGATTCAGGGACGGGAATGGTGGCAGCGATCGTTTCTTGTGTTTTGAGCTCCTTTTGGCGTTCTAAGCGCGTTTCTCGCGCTTAACCCAAAATGGTGGCCTGGCTCCCAAAATGGCCAGACCACGAGGCTCCTTTGTCCTGTCCGCTGACCGTCTTGCTCCCTTCACCTTCCCCAGGTCGAGCCGACCCGGGGCCTTCCTTATTTGGGCATGTACTTTCCCGCGAAACACGGATGCTTTCGCAGGCTTCTACATGTCTTGTGTGTGCCTCCAGGATGTGGGCTGGGATGTCTGGTCCCAATACACATCCTGGGTGCCAGAGAGTCTAGGGTGGTGTGAATGCCTGGGACCACCGTGGTCCGTGATTGGTCCACGAATGGTGTGATTGTTGATGAGCAGATCTCCCATTGGGTCCCCTCCGTTTTGGCGCGAAGGGAACCGTGGATAAGAGGGGGCTGGAAACACCACTACCATGTCGATCTCCTGAGTTCTCACAAACGAAGGAATACAGGAGCCAAGTATCCTGCAACCAAGAGGCTGGACCGAGGAATCGCTGGTGACCCGCTAAAGGACTTCTCCTCTGCACTGCTGTCGCCTTGTGAAACCCTTTTCACCTTTGATCGAACCAGAAGGCCTGTACTGGTACTTCGCCCCTTGGAATAGCGGGAACAACTATTCTCGGCATCTTCACCATCTCCTGCCAGTAAGCCTTCGGAAGCATCTCTGGGCCATCCAGCTGACTGACCAGCTTACACAGGAGTCTTTCTCTGTAACCGCCGCCAGGTTGTGTAGTATTTCGAGTCCTTGTCACTCTCACACGCTTCGTACACTTGGCGTTCCAGGTCTGAAGTGAGTAGTGTACATTTGGCTCAGATACACACGGCCGCTCCGTTGCCCTGCTGTGGTAACAAACTGCAGGTTTCTTCGATTGGGACGTCTTTTTACTCAACACGACGACGAGGCGTTCCCTGCTCTTCTGAACCTGCCAGCTGCTGAAACTGACGTGGAGAAGCCTGGGTATGCTTGCATCGGGGACCGGTGAGTAGCATAGCTAGGATCTGGTCACCCTCCTGCAGGAGCCCATTGCTTTTCCCCGCTGTGTCAAACAGCACCCTTTTCCGTACTCGCGCTCTGCTTCTGCCCACTGTGGAGGCTGCGCTTGAGTCGCGGAACGTGTTGTTCTTCTTTTGTGCACTAAACTGAACTGCCTGATTTCCCTCGAAGAGCTTCTCCTTTTGCCCGTTGGCACCAGCGCGTGCAGGTACTTTTGAGCACAAGGCTCCACTCTTCGCAGGGCTCGGACTTCCATCTAGTTAGGTGCCTCTGAAGGCGAACTGGGTCTAAGCATTATTTCGCACTGCCTGTCTTCCTTTCCTTTTAGGTGGACTACCCATTTCGTGCATCTAACGCTTGAGACTGTCGTATTTGTATATATATTGTGTTGATATGGTATGTGTTGGTTTACTATCGTTATATTGTGATTTTCTCGCTACGGTCATTGTTTTAAAGGCCTTGGAATAAATGTGTATATATTTTTAATATAACAACTGTTTGGAGTAGTTTGTAAGTGATCTTGCTTTGTGTGCTCATTGCGGGCTTTCAGTCACCCTCACCCCTCTTGAGACCTAGTCTTGACCGCCGCGATCGCTACCTTGATTGGTCTGGCTCGTCCAGAGGTTACCCTGTTCCAAGTAATTAGGTTGGCCTTCTGAACTTCTGCGCCACCAGGACAGAGTTCAGAAATCCGTCTTAACAACTCTCAGCTCATCGATTTGTGTCTTCAGGTCTATCAGTGCAGTTTCCGTCCCGTGTAAAGGTCAGAATCCTGATTGACTGACCCCTAGGAGTTTGTACTGTTCGAGGCGTTTTTTGGATCTGCAAATATGCAATTTTATCCAAAATTTTAAGAAGAAATGGTACTGTTGTGATGGGGCGGTAATTGGTAGCGATAAGTGGGTCTAAGGTTTGCTTCTTGAGAAGTGCAAGTACCCAAGATTGTTTCTAATTGGCTGGGACGGTGCCGGAAGCAAAGGAGGCGTTGATCAGTTTGGAGATGAAAGGGGAGGGGTCTCTCGCAGCCTCTTTGATATGCGCTGGGCAGATATCTTTACAGTTAGATGGTTTGAGAGAGAGGATGGTTTCTTTTTCCACCTCGAGGATAGTAGTTTTGGTAAAGCAGAATGTACTATTTGGATCAGAGATATTTGCAATAGGTATGGGGGGGTGGTTGGTTGGTTGAGATAAGTTCAGAGAGTCTTTTTTGTTTTTTATTTTAGTGTGGAGGGTGTTCATTTTATTGGTTAGTGCTAGCTGAATCTCTGAGCACCAATTCTTGTCTTTAAGGCAGATATCAGGGGGAGAGATAGGGGACTCTAGCTCCTTTAGGATTGAGAATAATTATTTCATACTAAAGTTGGACTTAGCTATCCGTTCATTGTAGGAGTTTTTTAGCCTGGCAGATTTCTTTTTTATAATGTGATGCAGTGGACGCTAGCTTCTTTTTGTTTTTGTGGGACGGGCAAAGGCGCCTATCAGTTTCACATTTTCTTTTTAATAGTCGCAGGTCTTTTAACTAAGGAGTAAACCACTTGTTGAGATGTAGTTTACGTTTACTAGGGCTCAGTTTGAGAGGGGCCACTTTGTCCAAGGTAGAGAGCATGATCTTGTTATATTCATGCACCAACGTACTTGGGTCAAGGTTGTCTGCCAGAGAGTTCAAGGTGGGTAGAATATTAGGGATCACACCGTCATTTTTTTTTTAGACTGGTTAGACATGGTGGCGCTTCTTGGGGAGCTATGAGTTTTTGTCTGGTAGTGGAGAGTGTCATGGACACGAGGAAATGGTCCGTCCAAGATAAGGGAGAGATAGATGTAACGGTAGCTGTACAATTGTGGTCGGCTACCGAGTCCAGGATTCTACCCTTAATGTGGGTGGGAGTGTTCACCTTTTGTCATGATCTCTGCTTCCAAAAGGTCAGGGTTTTCCCAACTCCCTTGGAAGCAGATCCATAACCCAGGTTCCGAGTGCCAACCAGTCCCAATGGGGACCTTTTGGACCCAGTCCTGGCGCCAATGGCACCAGGCTCATAAATATGCCCAGTCCCAGCGCTGGAAGCGCCGGGCTCATAATGCTTGGGTGGACTTACCTGCAGCAGACCATGCTGCTTACTTGCCTGCCAGTTGAGCCTCTGATCCTCTTCTGTTTGGAACTACTTTTCCTGTTGGGTGGGGCTGGAGCCACTCCCTAGATTCTGAACACTGGAACTCTTCTGGAAGGCAGGAACTCTTTTCTTACCAGGAACTCTTTTCTTACTTAGGCGTGGCTGTGGAAGGAGACACCTAAGCACTACAGGAGGCTATTTAAACCACACCCGGTGGATGAATCTTGCTTTGCGTTATTCTGCATCCTCTGCAGCAGAACGCTCATCGTGTCTTCTGCATCTGATCCTGGGCCTAAGGAAAAAGGCTTACCATCCTGAATCCAGTCTTCAGCAACACCTATAAAGACAAGAAAGAACAGGTTAGCATTCCGGCATCTGAAAGGCAAAGGCTTACCTACTCTTCGTGCGCTCCGGAGGTCTTCACACTGCATTCCGGCATTTGAAAGACAAAAGCTTAACAACTCTTCGCACGCTCCGGAGGCCGTCGGCGCTGCATCCCGCATCTGAAAGACAAAACAAGGTGCGTTTAAAGACATTGGGGAACTTTAATACTCACGTGCCATTACTCCTTTCCACATCTAACCCAGTGGGTATCCCGGCACCCTGCAGCCGCTCCGAACTTGTACCTGCAAAATAAAAAGACAGTTAGAGCGCATTGTGAAGCTGGCAACAAGCGCTTACTTACGTGCTTCCAGGCGCTTCTATTCATCACACGGGCTCCATCTTCAAGGCACTTCAGCCCGTCATCCGCCATCGCCGGAACCCTGCAAAACAAGAGACATCATTATTAAAGACTTTAAAGACATTTGAGTTACTCGGCACTTACCGTTCGTGCAGTAAACGACGGACAGCAGTCCTCTGAAGTCAAGAGGCCTGCGCTACCTATCCGGTGAAGAAACTGGTTACAGCACCCTGCCCCGAGGCAGATGGAGAGCTCGGCATTCACTTACCTAAGGTGAGAGCGTTAACCTGTGGGGGTCTACAGGAGAGGAGAAGAGGAAAGAGATAGGGACACCCCAATAACCCCAGTTCATTAACCCCGTATTTTCTATCTGCAGACATCTTACTCTGCACGTCAGGCATACAGGGCACAGAGGTCCAGCCCAAAGAGCCAACCGGGTGCTGCACATCACCTTTGAAGATACGGTAGTCGCCCAGTCAAGACCGGCGCCTCTGCGAGAATCAGGTGAGCGTTACACCTTTTGGGTTAATCCTAATGCATTGAGGGAGTTTACTATTTGCACATCAGGATTGTCAGAAGGATCATTCAGGCCTAGGCTAAAGTCTTCAAGCAACAGTACTTGGGAGGTGGGTTTGAGATTGCAAGCGATTAGATTATGCAGATCCTCTTCAAAGGTGCCAATGGGACCAGGGGGGTCTGTAAACTATATGCATGATGAGGGATTGGAGTTCTTTAGTGGTAGCTTGACAGAGGGATTCGCACGATGGCAGGTCATGTGGGGCTACTAGTCTCAGCGATAAACTCTCTCTAGATATGATAGCTATTCCACAGCCTCGGGAGCCATCTCTGTCTTGTCTGAGAATGGTATATCCTTCTGGGATGGCTAACGTGAGTGCAGGTCCTGCGGCCTTGTGTAACCATGATTCGGTTATCGCTAGGAAGTCTAGGCTGTCTTCTGTAATTCGGTCGGCTTTGTCGATAGCATGGGCCACCAATGATCTAGAGTTGAGGAGAGCTCCCTTTAAGGGTAGGTTATCTTCTTTAGTTATGGTTGTGCATGTAGTAGGGCTATTAGGGGCTAATGCCTTGGAGAGGAGTGTGGGAGTCTGAGTATCAGAGATGCTACAGGTGGGAAGAGTAGTTGGCCATTTAGCGCTAGTGGCTATCGTGGTGAGTGACAATTAGTTTTCTTATAGAAGGGTGGTAGCGATCTGGTAAGCGGCTCATAGATTTTAGGGAGTCTGCTGCATAGTTTAAGATTTCTGATGTACATAGTACAGGGGATCATGGTATATTGTCATGTGAACTGGAGGTTGGGATGGGAAGGAATACTAGGCTTGGGTGTCATGTTGGTGGAGGTATAAGGGCGTCATTTCGTCTCAGCTAGAAGGGTGGCGTTTGTGTAGGCTACTAAGCTAATGAGCAACTGGAGGATGATAGGTCTCATAAGGATATCGAGGATGCGGCGGCCTGGCATATTAGAGGTGAGCAGTGGGCCAGTTCAACTTTAACTGAATAGGCCTGGGACTCGGTATTCATAAGTGGCAGCATGGGTCTGGATGTTCTAGTAGGATGCATAAAGGCCAGGTGGTATACAGTGGGGGCTAAGCAGATACCACACGTGGTAGGGTAGTAATTAGCATTGGGAGCCAGATAGGCACTAGTACAAAATGCATACAAAAGGTCACCCAGATTCAAATTAGCAATGAGGAGGGAACAGGGTGTGACTGTACAGCAAGGTGCAGAGTGCACAGTCAAAGGTGCATCTGGAGGCAAGCTATGAAGTAGAGGCATACGCTGAGTGGCATTCAAAACGGTCACAATAATTAGTGTGCATGGCTAGTGCAGGTGGAGTAATGAAGGGAACTGTAGGTTCCGGGTCACTAGATATATAGAGGGTGCAGAGGCAGTAAGTTTAGGCAGACATAGGTTACTCACAGTCTCAGTGTGCATGGGCAGGGTGTCTGGCCCTGGGCTCTGGTTAGCTCGGGACAGTCTCTGGACAGTTGGTAGCCTTACCCTCAGGGCCTTTCCATGAAGGGCCGGCTTGCGCCTTCCGGTGTCAGATTGGAGGACAAGTAGGGTGGGAGAGCCAATCATCAGGCATCTCTCGTCTGATGAGGAAGTAGGGTGCAGGACAAATTCAAATGTCCCGGGCGGCCATCTTAAAGTTGTTTGAGCTTGTGTGCAGTAATGGCGGTGGCACAATAATATGTGTAATATAGCTCAAGTAGTATTTACCTATCTGATAAGTGTGTGCATTTCCTTTTGCAACAAACGAGGGTAATATTGCAGCTGATGGTTACCGCGCCTCACGCGCTAAGAATAACCAAGTAAAGGCGAACTACTGAAAGCTTGCTAAAGCGAATGCCCTACCTTAGTGCGAGCCTGCACTAGGGAGGCAAACGAAGTCCACAACTCCTGTTGTGGACCGGAGCTCCTGCTCCCTCTTAGGTGAAGTTGCGAGTGTTATGTAGGGTCAGTAGGCGATGGGTGAAACAATTCTCCACTCTTGGATTCACAGCCCTAGTCTGGGCTGGTGTAACCAGCGAAGGAGCCAATCTCCTTTTAATGGAATTCAGGAGAGGTATGGCTTGACTGGGAAGGAGGGTTTTCTTTAAGAATATCCTCCACAAAATCTTGTTCAAATAGGGCCTCCTGGGTGGCGATTTTAAAATAATCTGCTGCCTTTCTTAAGATGACATTGAATGCCATCTGAGCGATCACTGGGAAGCTTGGCGGGCAGGAGTGGAGGGAGGGGAATACAAACATGGACATCCGTGTCCTGGTCGTGAGTGCCCATGGTTCCGTCTCAACCTGGTTAGTGTCCTCCCAGCATTCTGTGGGATCCGCCTGGTCATCCACAGTGTAATCTTGTAGGAAGGTAATCTCCTCTTCCTCATCATAAATGTCCTGATAAGTGTCCATCTGGATCTCATCTCCTGGGTGGATAGAAGTGAACTGTTCTTGAGAAGGTCCAAAATGTCTAGGAAATTTAGAAAGGCACACAGGGAGGGTCCTCCCAAGGTCTCTTAGGGGTAGGCTGCTCTGAAAGGGAGACAAACTTTCCAAACGGTCCATGCAACCTTCATATTTTGTTTTGGTCCATTTAGATGAATAAGAAGGGTTAAAGGGTGGAACATTTTCATTTTCCTCCCTATGGTGCTGAAATTTGTTGCCCATATAGCTAGCCAAAGGCTCCTTACTCTCCTCGTAATCTTCTTGAGCGTGTCCACGACCCTCTCCTTGTGCTTCGTTGCGTCTTTAGGCTTCAGCCCCACTGCTAAAGCAATCCTAGCAATGCTTTTGGCAATGTTTGGCGAAGCGAGGCGTGCATTATGACTGAGGCCTAGCGGTAGATTTTTCCCCTACCAGGGCCTTAGAGGGCGTCGGAGCATCAGACGAGCGCGCTTCGACGGCCCAATGTGGTTTGGAGGGAGCACCCTTATTTTTTGAAGGCCCAGTCGCAAGACGCTGTTGCGGATGCGGGGAAGGCTGTTGATCTTGAGGATCAGAGGATTCTGTCAAAACTTTCTGCGGTCCTGTCGGTGCTTCCGCCCGTTTCAAATGGTACCATTGAAACCGGGGCAGGGGTTGTGTTTAGTGTGTTTGCGATCTTGTACGCCCTTGTCGCCGGATGTTTTCCCCATAGCATGACTCGTGTCAGGCCTAGCGGGGGTTGGGGACGGGCGTGGCAGACCTAAAGGTGTCCGTCGTAAGGTTGATGGCTTCCAGCACGGATACTTGGTCATCACTAGTGCCCCCATCACTTTCAGCGGGTGCGACGGTGGGGGAACAAGATCCAGCCCGCAACATGCCATAGGCGGCCCACCGCTTAACGCTGCGCTCCTTTAGGGTTTTAGGTCAGAGGAATCAAAAGGCCACGCACTGCGCTTCGTCGTGGTCAAGGGGTAGACAATTATTGCACTTATCGTGCTCGTCCTTCCAGGGGTATCTGGCCCTGCAAGAGGGGCAAAACCTAAATGGAGTCCTTTCCATAGCGAAAGGTAATAAATGTGATAACCAGACCTAGAGGGCAAAGAGGGGGAAAGAGGAGAGACATAGCTGAAAGGATATGACCCCCCCCCCGACCCCACTTTCCCTATTGTGTAGGCCGGCCAGAGGGTCGGCCATGTGGACGGCTCCGCCGCTGGAGTTCAGGCATCGAAGTCCACTGCAGTCTTCGGTGTTGAAAGTCCCCTGTTGTCTTCGGCGTAGTATGCATAGTAAAGGGTGGGAGTAGTTATATGGGGCGGAGATTTCAATTGAACCCTGAATCCCACTATGGGCAGGTCAGACACAAAGCATAAAAGACCAGCCCCACCTTCGAATTTACTATCAAGGGATAATCGACAAAGTTGATAAACAAGGTATATATAATGTCTCTTATGAAAGAGCTCCGCAATAGAGCGACCAGTTATCTGGGCGGAAACAAACATTCTGAGGTACCTCGGGGCGTGAGGGATTTTGGGTACACTACTCGTCACGACAGGGATAGTGTTATAGACACGCCTATGCCGACGTCTCCTTTCGATCCCCGAAAGACTAGATGTAATACTCTGCGGTTACCACTGGATGTCAGACCATTATGCACAGCATGTGATTCTAAGCAGATTAACAAGCATCAGGAAGAAAGCCTACTGCTGCAGGAGCTCTGTGCTGGAAACTTGACCCAGGGGTTCACTATAGAGCGCATGCACCGCTCCCTGGTAAGGAAGCCACCACCAGGAGTTCCACCATGGCCTATAGAGCGAAGGTCCTCAATTATAAGGACAGAGAGAAGATCCTAATATTCTGCAGGAATGGGGGCGACATACAGAGGGCGTCTACGAAGCTGGCTATACAGCCGGACTATACCTTTCAGGTACAAAAAAGTTGTGCACAATTTATTGCCACAAAAAGGAGACTGAACAAATCTGGCATCAAATATATGCTAACCTAACCTGCCAAGTTGAAGATCCTCCACAATGGAAAGGCCTTGTTCTTTGAGACACCATCTGAAGCTCAAGACTGGATGAATAATGCGAAGATCCCACCACTTGAGGAGCGAGCACAGGAGGCAGAGATGAACAGAAAGCCCTGCGCCAGCTACGGGACGACTGGAACGGCTAGAACAATTAGACGATAGAGGATTTGCCATGACGGACTACTGTGGAATATATTTGACAAGAAGAGTGATAACTATTCTGTAGCCATAAGAGGTGTCTGATAGCAGGAGCAACAAGAAACAGACGCAAGAAAGGAGACCACCTACTACCCCATTTCCTTTTTTACAGGGTACGCTATTGTACCCACCCATTGGACACCAGGCGATTCGGATTTCGATTGGGTGATCGGGGAGCAGAAGCGGGATGAGTCTAAGCATGCACGGCATTGCTGGACAGTTACAGTTTGGGAAAGTTTTGTTAAATGTTGGGGGCAGTGGGTGTGGGGATACGGGAGGGGAGGGAAGGAAGAGGGGGAGCCTGTACCAATAGGAAATATGCTACACACCATCCCGGGTGGATCTAGGGCAGCCCAAAGGTCCCATTAGAATGCTGGGAATTAGCGCACAATGGCTGAAGGGGTAAGAATAATGACCTGGAATGTCCCGAGGTCTCAATAGCCAGAGGCGTAGACAGGGTAGGGCCTGAGGGGCAAGGCCCACCCAAAATCTGTAAATGCCTGCTCAGCAGCGCTGTGAGGGCATTTACAGATATTTTTGTCAGTGCAGAGGGCCCAGTGCAGAGGACATTAGCTTCAGGCCCCATTTTCTAGACAATTCTGGCTATGCCCCTGTCAATAGCTATGTCAAAGGGTGTTTACGTATTTGAGAAGGCATAGAGTCGAGATAGCGCTATTGCAGGAAACACATTTGAATGTGCATAAATACTAGAAACTGGTCAGCACATGGGGGGTGATGGTGGGTTCCACATACTCAACATATGCAAGAGTTTTAATATGGGTAAATCCTGCTATCCCATTCAAAGTACCGCTCACTAAGACTCAGGGAAGGATGGCTATACTACATGGCATGCTTGAGAATCGGGAGGTATGCATAGTAAAGGGTGGGAGTCATTACATGGGGCAGAGATTTGAATTGTACCCTGAATCCCACTATGGGCAGGTCAGACACAAAGCATAAAAGACAAGCCCCACCGGCCAAGGTCTTGAGCACGCTCATGAATCATTTTCAGTTGTAAGATATATGGAGGACACTACACAGGGGTAGAAGAGAATACTCGCATTATTCTGCCCCACACGGAGTTCACACAAGGCTTGATTATTTGTTCACAGTGGAAAAATATGTGATGGAATTAACAGAGGCAGAACATAACAGGCTAGGGTGTTGTCAAACCATGCTCCTCTTAGTATGAAAGGTGTCGGCCCGAGACCGCCCATACCCAGTTGGAGATTGAGAAGCGAAGCGTTGCAAGATAAAGCGTTTAATGAACATAGAAAAAAAAGTATGGTTGATTTTATGGAAGTTAACGAGGGCAGTGTAAAACAAGTGGGCACGATCTGGGAAACCTATAAAGTGGTGATTAGAGGAGAGATGATAGCCACAGCAGGGGCGGTGGGGGGGGGGGGCCGAAATCCACCACTAAGGACTTAAACGATGCGGAAAGTAAATTATTGGAATCTAGAGAGGAACATTTGGAGGAAGAAATCAGATTGAGGCAGGTGTGTATAACACATTGGGATAGGCTGGGTAGGTTTAGCTACGCAAGATATCTAGAAGTCACGCACAAGGGGATAAACCAGGGCAAATATTAGCCTGGCTATATAAAAATAGAAATGCAAGACCTCCCATACATTCCATCCTAAACACTGACCAGGAGGAAGTAAACACACAAGCAGGTATTGATAAAGTATTTTCAGACTATTACAAGGAATTGTACACTGACCCAGGTATGGTGCGAGAGGAGGAGCTGCAGGACGCCTTAGATCGGATTACCCTGCCGGGCTTAGAGGAACAAGAAAGGAATATATTAGAGGAGCCCAAAAACCCTGAAGAAGTTATAGCCACCATAAGAACATTGCCCTCAGGAAAAGCCCATGGTACTGATGGGTTACCAGGCAAGTTCTATAAGGCTTATGCAGATACGTTGGTGCCAATACTCGCTAGGGTATACAATGAAGCATACAAATTGGGAATCCTCCATGGGAGTATCCGTGAGGCTGTGCAAATCCCACTCCTCAAACCAAACAAGACATACACAGACTGTTGTCTTTATTAAGCCAGGATAGCAAGATCCTTATGGCACACCTGGCAAATAGGCTTAGGAAAGTAATACCAACCTTAGTCAATCAAGATCAGACTGAGCAAAGCGCTGTTGCCTCATTGGATCCTACAAAGGCGTTTGATTCTGTCCACTGGGACTGGTTATATGCCACTGTTAGGGAAAATTCTCAGAAATGTGCTAATTCCCTTTTTGCTGGACTTTAGGACTTTAAATTTCTAACCTAGAGAGAGAGTGAGACCTTTGTCCCACACTCTCAAGCATTATTGTTTAATTTGGACTCTGTTTCATTTGACTTTGGAGTCTGACAAACTCCATAGGAATCATCTTTACGTTGTGGCACACAGCACCTTCTGTGCAGTGACACAGGGAAGTCTTAGATTTCACAAAGGTTTAAATACCTTCTCTTGGTGAAACTACTGTTTCCAAGAGCAGTAAAGTGAAATTTACTTTATTTACTTTTTGTAATTTTCTAGACCCAGCACACAATATCTTACCATAGGGTGGTGGAGGGGTTACTTCGTATCCCCTTTGTCTAGTTTCTCATGTAACATTTTTATGTTACCCTTTCTACAATTAATGGCTGGTGGCAGTGGTTTACTTTTTACTACCTTTATGTGTTACCGCGGGCTGCAAATTCAGCTGAAGTAAGGCACCCAAGGGTGCCCATTTTGTCAAAATGGCCGTGGTCTAGTTTTTTCACCATTGCTTGTTGGAAAGGTCTTGATGCACTCGATCTAGTGTTCCTCTCCCTGGTACTTCGGTTCCTGCAGCAACAATGGAAGTACAGCCAGCTCAGAGAGGATGTCCAGACGAGCTCACTTGAGGTTGATTGGTCCCACCAACTCAAGGGGAGAAGTCATCCTTGCAGGGCTTCTCTAGTTGAGACGAATTTGGAGCTTCAGCACAGCAGCAGGGCTCCATCGGGCAAACGAACGGTCCAGGAGTTGCAGCAGGCGCTCTTCCAACTTCTTCGGATTCCTTCGTCCAGTGGTCGGCACTGCCTTCCAAGCCAAAAAGCCTCCCCTTTTATGCATGTTACTCCCATTCATTCCAGCCTGTAAGTCACCCAGCAGGGGCTGCCAGCCAATCACCTAGGTCTGCATTCCTGTCTCCTGGCAGACTGTCTCTCGCTTCCTGCCACTACCAGACACCCTGGAGCCAGAGGCGGGCTTCACTCGTGAATCCTGCCAAAGGCAATACGAACAAAGGGACCAAACCTAGTTTGGGGTGCAGAGTAAATCTCAAGAAGAATCTTTCCACAAAGAAATGGCGAAAAAAGAAGTCTGTGGTCATTTTGACAAAAATGGCACCCTTGGGTGTTTTACTGCAGCTGCAAATGCTGCCCGCGGTAAAAGCACACCACGGTAGTTAAAAATAAACCACTGCCACTAGCCATTCATCGAGGAAAGGATAATATAAAAATGTTACATGAGAAGCTAGACAAAGGGGATACTAAGTAATCCCTCCAGCACCCTATTGTAAGATAGTGTGTGCTGTGTCTAGAAAGTTAAAAGTGCAAGTAAAGTCAATTTCACTTCACTGCTCTTGGAAACAGTAGTTTATCCAAGAGAAGGTATTTAAACCTTTGGGAAATCTAAAAGACTTCCCTGTGCCACTGCACTGAAGGTGCTGTGTGACACAATGTAAAAGATGATGCCTATGGAGTTTGTCAGACTCCAAAACCAAAAGGAACAGAGTTCAAATCATATTAAAAATACATGAGTGGGAAAAAAAGGGTCTCACTCTCTCCAGGTTAAAAATGAAAAGTCCTAAAATCCTGCAAAGCTGCTTGGGGTCTCCAAGGTAGAGAGGATTTAGCACATTTCTGAGATTTCTCCCTAACAGAGAGGAAAGTCGAGAGTTTTATACGAGAGACCGCGGTGGTGTGATTTGCTGAAACGGGCTATTTGCTGAGACGCGAGGAGCTGAAACATGCAAAGTGCCGCTGCAATGAAGTTTGACCTTTGCTGCCGCCGACCTTCCCATTGCGTTGCAGGAGTCACCAGAAGTCCTCCCTCTTGTCCCCACGACTGAAGCACAGGAACAACAGGATCTGCACAGCCACATAGGACAGAAGCCAGCTGAAACCATTTCTTCAAACCAAAAGGTACTGTAAACCCAAGAGGACGTACCTCATGTTGCGTAGCCTTACTTGTTCTCAGTTGGACTTGTCTTGGTTGTCTTTGCAGAGTTGCTTGCAGCTTTGCCCCTCACAAGCCTCCCAGCTTGTGGCCCTTCAAGTGAATCTTATTTCTACAAACCTTTCGAAAAACATTGTGCAAGACTTTCTTACCTGCAAGAAGTACTTCAGCTCCCCTAGACAGACTTACAACTAACATCGACTGTCCTGGCTCCCTGAGAGACTTTTCTACCTCCGACTTTGTGCTTTTGCCTTTCCTCCAGGAAAAGGCGAATTTACTTTGCATTGGAGGGTTTAAAAAGTACTTACCAGTTAATGAATTATTTGTTAACCTTCGTTTTATTCCCATATCTACTCCTTTACACCCAAACTCAGTATTGCTCTAAATGTACCAGTGATAAATCAAAGTCCAAAGTATCCTAGCTAGTTAAGTCACCTAAGGGTGTAGGACGTGTCTGTGCCATCCCCAATGGGTATCATCTGATTTAGAGAAACAGAGTGTGTTTTGAAGTGTACTATAAGTGTTACATGCTTTGCTCCCTTCTGAAGAAGGCTTATATAACCGACTGTTGAATAGATTAATAATTGTTTAATCAAGAAACCTGGAGTATAAGTGTTTATTTGAATAACGGTCACTGTGAAACTGTTACAACCTTACAGCTCACATTTACCCATCTTGAGATGAGCCTGGCTGCTCAGCCACACTACCAACCTGTGTAGTACAGACTTATACCAAAGGTTGGGTTCCCTATTGCCAGGAGGACAAGGTTGCTGTAGTCTCCCAAAGGGTACTGCAAACAATCTTGCGTAACAGCCACCATGGTTACGATGTGAATAGGTCCAAACTACATGAAATGGGTGGAATTAATATACACTCAACCGATGGCTAGGGTCAGGACTGGTTCCATGTTTTCTGACAAATGGGAACTGCATAAGGGGACAAGACAGGGGTGCCTGCAGTCCCCAATGCTATACATACTTGCATCAGAACCCATTGCAGCGTTTCTGAGACTTGAATAAAGCAATACTGGCATAGAAATAGATGGGGTGCGGCACATAGTGTAAATGTATCTACCTGAGTAACCCTGAGGAGAATCTGCCATACGTTTTAGATAACTTTGGTACACTGACAGGGATCCGAATAAATAGAGGCAAGTCATGTCTATTCCCACTGGCGGGGATGGCGACTCAAAGAGAAGCAGAACTGCAAGTCCTACCCTTAGCATGAAGTAAGGACTCCTTTAGATATCTAGGGCTGAATATACACCATGATTCCAAGTCTGAACATGGATCTAACAGTTCTGGCTAAAAAGGGCTTGGTTAAATCAATTTAGTTTGGAGGCAAGCTATCCCTGTCAATGGCAGGAAGGGCATCACTACTAAAAAATTGTGGCATTGCAGAGACTTATGCACTGCTTCGGAAATGTCCCATACAATATTCCTAAGAAATTCTTTGTAGAACTAGACAAAGCATGCTGGGGCTTACCTTGGCAGGTGGGTAGGCATCGAGTTGCACTGAATGTATTACAGATGCCCTATGCCCAGGGACGATTGAAGATCCCGAATTTTGAATTATACTTTCTGGTGTGCCAGCTACAGAATGTAATGCAATGGATGGCTGATGACGCTACCAGTGATCCAATTCTTTTACAACCAGCATTAAAAAAAGACTACTTCTCAGGGATTTAATCTTGGCTTTCCCGAAGGAACAGTATAGCCTCCAACATTTAGTAAAGCTAGGGATAAAGATTTGGCTGAGGACCTGCAGAATAATGGGACTGGGAGACCCGATATCGCAACAGACACCGTTAGCAGCAGTAATTGCGGATATGCATGGATATAGAATGAGAGTGAGGACACATTGGGAGGCCAGCAGAATCGTGCAAAAAGAGTTTGCTAGATTTCACTGAACTAAGATTACACTAATATACATGAGTGTCGGTTCCTGTTACACAGGACTATGATACGTACAATAAAAGTTAGATGGCCAGCCGTCACAGAGGAGACTATAGGGTGCGACGATACAGAAACACTCAAACATCTTGGAGAGGGGTTGGGGGGGGGGGGTGCACGCTATTGCCAGAATATATGAGTTATTGATTGATCACACCTCGAGAGTTCAATTGCAATGCCAGGGAAGATGGGGGGAAGAATTGGGGAGAGTGTTTGAGGATAAAGAGTGGCAAAGTAGAGTCCTATATAACACAAGTCTCTAGAAACACTAGGCTGCAGCTAATCCAACTCTACATCACACAGAGGGCATATCTAACACCGGCTGCAATAGCGAAATTCAAAGGGGCGAGTAAGCAGGCATGTCCCAAATGCACTGAAGAAAATGCAGGATACATATGTTCTGGGGATGTCGGGTGGTGCAGGCCTTTTGGAGGAGGTGGCGAGTAAAGTAGCACAAGGGGGTATTAATATGGATATCCAATCCCAGGAAGCTTGTATGCTGGGACTGTTTAAAAAAAAGTAAGAAGCAGAAGTCCCTTGTAAAGATTAAAGACCTAATTTACATACTAGTCAAAACGTAGCATAGCCATGCAGTGGGAAGCTACTAAGGAGCCAAGTATTGATAGATGGTGGGACGACCTAAGAAAATGGACAGCAGTAGAAACGGGAGTGTGCGAAAAGGCATTGGGGGAACAAAAACAGGAACTTGGAACAGATATTCTCCAATGGATTGCACGGACAGTGACATTGTTTCATCAAAATGAGAGTGATGGCGCTACCCAATACATACAAGACAAAAACCAGGAAAGTGGTAGAATAATTAATAAAGTCAGGACAATATACGGGCAGTTGAAGCGGGGAGGGGTTGGGGAGTTGTAAGGGGAACATTAGGAAGTTATCTGGAAGTATATGATCATTTGCATTATTGTAGCATGGAAATAAATGAAGTAAAAAAAAAAAACCTTAAACTGGTATAGGCCTCCTGCAGTGGAAAATGCAGTTTTCTCCTAGGCATGACCTGTCAGAGAAATTTGCCAATAGCCTGATGTTAAGTCAAATGTACTGAGGAACTTGGCTGAACCAAGTTTGTCCACCAGCTCATCTCTCCTAGGTAAAGGATGGGCATCAGTCGTGGTGACTGCATTAAGAGCTCTGTAGTCCACACAGAATCTCATCTCCTTGGATCCTGCCTTTGGCACTAGTATAACTGGAAAAACCCCTACACTTTTAGATGTCCCTATTATCCCAAGATCAAGCATCTTCTTGACTTCTTCCTTTATGTGGTTTCTTACATGGTCTGACATTCTGGAACCCCTGCTTTTGACAGGGAGACAGTCACCATTGAGTATATCATGCTGGCCCCAAGGGGTCAAGCCTGGTGTCAGTGAAAACAGGGAGGCAAACTGACTCAACAGAACACTGCACTTCTCCTGCTGTTGCAGAATCAGATCAGAAGAGAGATTAACTCCTATTTTTCCATTTAGAGGCTGCCCCCTGAGAAGGTCAGGTAGAGGTTCACTCTTCTCCTCAAGAGCAAAGCGCCTAGTTCTGGTCTGTATACATGTGTCTTTAGGCGGTTAGTGTGAAAGACCCTAGAAACCTCCTCTGGATTGCCCAAGTCCACTAAGTAATTGACCTCTCCAAGTTTGCCCACAACCTTGAAGGGTCCAATACATTTGTCCTGTAAGGCCCTGTGCCTTGTAGGCACCATAGCTAGAACTAGCTGGTCTGGAGTAAACTCCACCATGTTGGCCTTCTGGTCATGCCAATGTTTAACCAGAGCCTGACCTGCTTTCAAGTTATCAGAAGCTTCTGTTATCATTTGTGTCATTCTCCTTCGGAGAGCTAACACATAGTCAATAATTCTCACTGGCTTGAGGGAAGGAGCACACTCCAACCCTTCCTTGATTATGGCCAATGGACCTCCAAAAGGATGACCATAGAGGAGCTCAAAGGGCCTGAAAGCAATCCCTTTCTGAGGGACTTCTCTATAAGCAAAGAGAAGGCGGTACCACTTTCTTCTAAGGGGTTCCTCCAAAGCACCAATCGTGCTCTTCATAGTTCTATTAAACCTCGCCACAGGCCCATTGGTTTGGTGATGGTAGGCTGTTGAGAACATGTAGGTCACTCCATAGTTTTTCCACATGGCTTGCATGTAGTGGGACATAAAATTGGCCCCCCTGTCGGAGATAACCTCCTTAGGAAAACCAACCCTGCTAAAAATACCAAGGAGGACCTTAGTCACTGCCTGAGCACTACAGGTCCTCATGGGTATGGCTTCAGGATACCTGCAGCATGGTCTACCAAAACCAATATAAAATCGGTTGCTGAAGATGTGGGAGGGTCTAGGGGACCAACAATGTCAATCCCTACCCTCTCAAAAGGAACTCCCACCACTGGGAGGGGCACCAAGGGCGCCACATTCTTGGCTCCACTCTTGCAAGAAGTCTGACAAGTGTGACAAATTCTACAGAATTTATCTACATCAGACCCCATCTTGGGCCAGCATAAATAAATAAATCCTCTCTTTGGTCTTCTTAAAACGTAAGTGACCAGCTAGGGGAATTTCATGGGCTAACTGTAGAAACTGGGGTCTCACCGCCTGAGAGACTACAAGTCCTCTGTAGTCCCCTGGGGTAGACTCAATAGGCTCACTGTAAAGGAGGCTATCCTCCCAGTACAGTCGGTGCTTCCCTGGCTCTTGCCCTTCCAGCTGGGAAGCTGCCTGTTGGCAAAGTCCTTCAAGAGTAGGACACTCTTTGACCTCTGCTGAAGTCTGCCCTCGAGGGTCCACCTTCTGCAAGCAAAGTCCGCAGCTCAGGATGGTCTTTAGGATCCAGATCTCCAAAATAGGGAAGGGCTACTTCCAGCTCTGTTTCACCAGTAGCAGTTTCCCATTCTCTGGTTGTTCTTCACACTCAGCCTCAGCTGGTGGAGGGGGTCACAGGTGTGACCCTGGACTGTCCTCTAAGGGATGTCGTGGTTTTGTGCACAGGGGTGGCACCTTTCTCCTTGCCTGAGACCTTGAGTTTCCCCTTTGTCTCCTCTGTCCTAGAAGTAGAAGGGTATTCTTCCTGTGGACTGGAAGTTATAGGTTCCACTGTAACTTCTCACTGAGAGTCATCTAAAGTTGCCTCTCTGGCCAATCTAGTTTGCTCCTGCTTCCTTTTACTGGGAAGCCTGGAGGTGCTTGATACAACTCCAAGAGCTTTTAAGTCATTCCCCAGCAGGACTCTCCCAGGCACCTCACTTTGTACACTGACAGGAATCCTCACAGACAATTGCACTGGGTGAGAGCTGGTAGTATAGGAACCATCTGGAGTGGGCCTCCAGCAAGCTTAGTAGGACCTTTGGGTGCCTTAGCAACATCCTCAGGTTTGAAAAAAAAAAGTTTCATCCACTACTGTAATGCTGGCCCTAGTGTCTCTAATGGCAGGGGTCTCCTGGTCATCTACAAGTACACTGTCCTTGTAGCATTCTTTGGTGTTGTCTGGAATAGAGTTATACACATCTACATTCTGCTGTTCCCACAGACCCAGGGACACTAAAGAAACGCTGGCTGAGACTCCAATGGGGTCTTCAGCCAATAGTTGAAAGTCACCACTTGCCATATGAACTTCTTCCTCAGGGATGAAGGCTAAGGAGGCAGTGTGGACCCCTGAAGGTTTACCCTTGCATCTGGGATCCCCTTTCACATGGTCCGTTGACCCACAAGCATAACAGTGACCAAATGATCTTTGGAATGGGGGCTTCTGCTAACCTCGCTCTGGTTTAGCACCAGAGGTTTCGCTAGACTGACCTGGTTTCCCATGGAGTTGACCCTTTTTCTGTTTGTGGCCCTCTTTTGTGCGGTTGGAATTTGATTTCTCTTTTCCATCTTTCTTTTGCTGCTTTCCCTCATCCTTTTTGTGAGTGACCCCAGAATCCTTACGAGTGGCCCTGTTGGCAACCCACAAATCAGCAGCCTTTGCCAACTTCTTGGGATCAATCTCTTTTGAGTCAGCCAAGTGCTGTCTCAGCTCAGGAGAGCAGGCATCAAAAATAGATTAACAAAAATAAATGTCTCATTCCTTCAAACGTGTTCACTCTGTAACCCTTCACCCAACCATCTAAGTTTTTCAAACATTCACACACCCAGGTAGCCCAATGGGTACCATCAGTCTTTTTGAGGGTCCTAAACCTCTTAAGGTACTGGGAATAAGGTTTCCCAAATCTGGCTATCAAAGCCAGCTTCATATTCTAATACTCCTGATTTTCAAGTTCACTCAACTTCATTACAGCATTAGTTGCAACCTGCGGGAGCCCAGACAAGAGCCAAGGAATCAACAGATTCCCTGTCAGAGCCTGAATCCCATGATTGTACTCAAAGGCACCCACCCAATCCAAGATGTCAAGTTTCACAGCTCACTGCTTCTTTAGGCAGGCGAGGCCTTTTGTTTGTTTGTTTTCTTGTCCTGTTTTGGGACTGGAAGACCTAGAGGACAGCTTGCTGACTGGGTGCCTGGTGTACCTCAGTGTCACAGGAACCTGGCACCCCAGCCAGTCCTCTTGCACTTGCCTCAGGGCCCTGCACTCGCCCCACCCTCACTGCACTTGAGAAATGACCCAAGAGAGTGGCTCTCTCTGCACTTAGCCCAGTCTCCAACAACTGGGTACACTTGGACCCCCCCTCCCTGTAACAGTCTGGGACTTGCACAATCCAAATGCACCGTGCCTGCAGATAGTCTGTTCTTCCCTTTCTTCACCCCTTAATTGCACTTCGTAAAACTGCAGAATCGTCATCAGGCATATTTGCTGTGTCTCAACTGTTAATTGCAAAGTATGCACTTACTCTACCTGTCCAGACCATCATTGTCTCAGAATTTCAAGGGCTCTGAACGACTATTTTTCCCCACTCATATTCCCACCCTCCTTGAGCGCTTTGAAACACTTCTTGTGTATAGGTGCTTTATAAATAAACATTACCATTACCAAAAGGTAGGAATGTAGCAGCCTTGCAATTTGCATCTAAAGGAACATTTGCAATGAATGCTAAAAGTAGCATGTGTGCCTCAAGTAGAGTGGCCTCATTACGAGTTGGAGGCAGCCATGGTGCTGTTAGCACCATGGCTGCCTCCAAACTGGGCTCCATTACCGGGTTCCTGCAATGAGGACTTACTGGGTCATTCCGACATAGGCGGACCCGGTAATTCCCCCTTGCAGGAACCATTCCCCATTCCCATTTGAGCCCTCATAGGGTTCAATGGGGAGGGAGGTAATAATGGGCACATTACAAGTGGCCCGTTATTAAATCCCTCTTCCCCTCGCGGGTCCCGGAAAAGACGTCTGGTTTTACCAGACATCTGATCCAGGTCCCGCAAAGGGAACCTCGTAATTGGCGCTTCCGTAATGAAGGGGGCCAGTCCCGTACCGGCCCCCTTCATTACGGGAGCGCCAGGGTTATAATGAGGCCCAATCTCTTTTTTGACAGAGAGTAACAAAGCTGGATGCATTTGACTATCCACCTTGAAATGGCGTTCTCAGAGACATTATCTCCTTTCCTGCCAGTTTTTATGGAAACAAAGAGTTGATCAGTTTCCCTTAGCGGGTTTGTTTTGTTCAGGTAATAGATGATCTCTCCTTACATCTCAAGTATGGAGGCTCTTTTCTGCTGAATTTGTAGGATGTTAAAAAAAAAAGCTACAAGTTCAATAGATTGATTAACATGAAATTTTAATAGGAACTTTGGTGAAAACCTATGATGGGTTCTAAAAACCACCTTGTCTTTGTGAATGATAATGAAGGGATCTTGGACTGAGTGTTTGAAGCTCAATGACTCGTCTTGTAGAAGTGATATCCACAAGAAACACAGTCTTTTAAGTTATATGTTTCAGACAGGCCGAGTGCATTGGTTCAAAAGGTGGACCCAAGAGTTTTGAGAGTACAAGATTGCGGTCCCAAAAGTGTGGTGGATTTGAAATGCGAGGATATATTATTAACTGCTAACATGAATGCTTTGATTACTGGTGCTTTCCACCATACCACCTTGTTTTTGAGAAGTAGTGGAAGCAAACAGTGATGCTAAATATACTTTGAGAGCATTAAAGACTAGACCAGAGTCTAGAAGATAAGGCATTTAGTGGACGATGTGCAAAGGAGAACAGTCACATTGGATTGAAGATGCACTATTTGCACCAAATGACAAATCTTTTTCACTTGTTAAAATAACAGTGTCTTGGGTTAGGCTTGCGTACTTCTTTTAGGATGTCCATACACCTCTGTGGAAGGTTTAAGTATGCAAACTCTATGACTTCAGGATCCAAACTGCCAAGTTCAGAGTTTGAGGGTAGGGATTGAATGTCGTCCCCTTGTGTTGAGACAGCATGTTGAATGGGGGCAGAAGCTTGATGGGTTTGCATATTGCTAGTTTGAGTAGGTGTGGAAACCATGGTTGTCGAGCCCACATGGGAGCTGTAAGGATTAGAGTGACTTGTCCCTGGTGCATCTTATGCACTATTTTGTTGAGGAGTTGTGTTGGTGGAAAAGCGTAAAGAAATGTCCTCGGATCCTAGATTCACATGCTGTGCATAGGCAGTCATCTAGTGTTAGGTGGGTAGTATCGCAATTTGTTTTCGAACTTTCAAAAAAGCACATCAGCTAGGTGCATTTGTACGATCCCTGTGTATTGTACCCATGATCCTTCACGTGTCGAGGTCCCTCCAATTGTTTTGTTTCTGACACAAGGGAACATTTAGTGAGTGCGCGAGTACAGAAAATAAAGACAAGGTGTAAAACGTCCATGTACCTTCAACTCCAAGCGAGGACGAAGGGCGGGCGCATGTGAATCTAAGCAGATACAAGCATCAGAATTACAATTACTTTTAGTAATGCATGCCTTCTGAGGATTGTGGATCTGCTTAAAATCACATGCTGTGCATCGACTAGCGAGCTGTACCAGGAGATTGTGGTGGGATGTTTGACATTATAGCGGCAAAAAATGTCTTCGCACCACCTGACCCACCTGTGAATCACTCTTAGAATGTGTATCCAAGCAGAAATGTTGTGTAAATGGAACTCCAGGTAGCTGCCTTGCAAATGGCATCTAAAGGGACATTTGCAATGAAAGCTAAAGTATCTGCTGTGCCTTGAGTAGTGTGTGTTCTAGGCGGGAAAGGTAACGTTTTCCTTGGAAGAGAGTAACACATTTGGATGCATTTCACAATCCATTTTGAAATAGCCGACTATGAGACAGGATCCCCTTTTCTTCCAGCGGCTATG
The DNA here is from genome assembly GCF_040938575.1 of Ambystoma mexicanum. Lineage (NCBI taxonomy): Eukaryota > Metazoa > Chordata > Amphibia > Caudata > Ambystomatidae > Ambystoma > Ambystoma mexicanum. Next base: position 748,539,026 of record NC_090929.1, read on the forward strand.
GAAACAAAGAATTGGTCCGTTTTGCATAGTGGTTTTGTTTTATGCATCACAGCTCGGCTTACATCTTATGTATGGAGGCTCATCTCCACTGAATTTGTAGGATTTCTGAAGAAAGCTGGAAGTACTATTGACTGATTGACATGGAACTTCAAGATGAATTTAGGAGAGAAGCGTGGATGTGTGCGCAATACGACCTTGTCCTTGTGAATGGTGACAAATGGGTCTTCAACTGGGAGAGCCTGCAGTTCACTTACCCTCCTTATAGATGTTATAGCTACAAGAAAAGCAGTCTTATAAGTGAGAGATCCAAGAATGGATTTATGCATCAGCTCAAAAGGAGGGCCCATAAGTTTAGTAAGGACCTCATTCAAGTCCCACAAGGCGCCAGACATCTTAGGGATGGACCTCGAGTTAGAATTTATTCTCTGTTGACCAGTAGTACAAATATTAATCTGAACCTTTCTTTTCAGGGGTTTTCATATGTATTTTGCTCTACACTAGTACTTGTATATATGTTTCAAATTTTTTAGTGGTGTGTGATATTACCAGACTGTAGTCATTTTTCACTGTGCAATTTTGGCCATAACTAAGAAGTATTTTTATACTGGTTTGCCTAAGTGTGATCCTTCACTGCTTTGTTGTGTGTGCTCATTATGGACCCGTACAAGCTCCCCACCTCTTGAGACTTAGCCTAGACCACTTGCCCTGCTATCTGGAACTGGTTTGGCTGCCACTACCCAAAGATGTCCCTGCCACAATATAGGTTGGCTTTCTATACAACCGTCAACCAGGCCAGAGTAAAGAAAAACAGTCAAACAGTGATAATAAAGATCACCATGGACGTCCTGAAATATATTGAAAGTATCTTCAGACAAATCACGTGGAGGAGAGTGATGGAGTCTGGGAGATTTGGCAGGTGGTTGATCCTCATCTAAAAATAGAGACTTCTACTGTTGGGGAGAATTCTCAAAAATGTGTCAATACCCTTCACCTTAGAGACTACCCCCCCCAGCAACTTTGCTGGATTTTGAGGACTTGATTTTTCTAACTGGAGAGTTTGAGCTTTTTTCCCCCACTCTCTCATGTATTTTGATATGTGTTTTACTCTTGTGTTTCATTTGGTTATGGAGTCTAAACAACTCCATAGGCATCATCTTGTCATTTGTGTCGCACAGCACCCTCAGTGCAGTGACACGGGGAAGCCTTTACAGGCTGCCCCAAGGTTTAAATACCTTCTCTGGGATAAACTACTGTTTCCCAGAGAAAGTAAAGTGAAATTGACTTTCCTAGTCTTTTTGAATTCCGAGACCCAGCACACCCTATCTTACAATTGAGTGCTGGAGGGGTTACTTAGTATTCCCCGTGTATAGATACTCATTTAGCAGTCAAATGCTACCCTTTCCTCTTAGAATGGCTGGTGGCAGTGGTTTTACAACCAACCACCATGCATTTTCCCGACCGCGAACTTTCAGTAGCTCCGCTAGCATTAAATCGCGGGAGCTATGTTTTTGAAGATGGCGACTGAGCCCACTTTGTTCAAACAGGTCCCGGTCGCCTTTTTTCGCCATTTCTTTTTGGAAAGGACCTTCTAGAGTTTGTCTGCGCACAAAACCAGGTTTGGTCACTTTGTTCCTTCACCTTTGGCAGGCTCCAGGAGTGAAGACCGCCTCTGGTGCCCGAGTGTCTGGGGTGGGCAGCAAGTGAGGGAGGCACCCAAAACTCCCTATTCTTAGTCTCCTAGGAGATCCAAATGCACTCTGGCGTGTTGGCTGGCTGACTGTCTGGCAAGGATAGCCACCGTGCTGGGTGAGTGACAGTTAGGCTGGAATGAATGGGAGAGAAGTGAATAAAAGGAGAGTCTCTTGGCTTGGAAGGCAGAGTCGACAGATGAAACAAAAGAACCGAAGAAGAGCTGGAAGAGGACGGCTGCTGCAACTCCAGGATCATTGGTTTGCCCGGTGAAGCCCTGCTGCAGGTCTGAATCGCCAAGTTCACCTCGACAGAGAAGCCCCTGCAAGGACGACTTCTCCCTTTGAGTTGGTGGGACCAATCAACTCGACAGTAAGCCACCTGGATACTCCCCTCAGAGCTCGTTGACTTTCCTCAGTGTGCTGCAGGAAACTGTAGAACCAGGGAGGGAGACACCAGTTTGTGTGCTTGACCTACAGCTACCAGAATTGACGTTTTGCCAAGCTTTGACTGTTCAAGTGCAGTGCAGGAGTCCCTCGATAATCTGCAGGAACAGAAGTCATCAGCTGCCTCTTTTTCTTCATTTGTTGGGTACTGTAAAACCAGAGTACTTACCTCTCAAGGTAAAAGTGCTTGAAACTTTCCCAACTCACAGGCCTAATCAGCTTGTGACCCAACACATGATTCTTCTTGCTACAAACTATTCCTAAAATCTTTTGCAGAGACTTTTCCGTTTAACTACCAGAACTGCTTTATCCTATCTAAGACTTTAGCCCATTGACTTTGGCCTAGCCTATTGAATCTTCTGGTGAACTCTAAATATTTGCACTGTCCAAGAATAATTATAACCTTTCATGTTCTGATAACGTATGCCTTTTTACTCCTCCTTCAAAGTATTCTGAATGCCTCAGAAACGTAGAGTGTACATTACTTAAGTATTTTTGTGTGTGATATATATTGCCTCCTTCCATTGAATGTTTTTTAACTGACGGTGAAATTAATTAAGTATTTTACCAAGAAACCTTGAATGTAAGCGTCTATTTGAACACCTGTGATTGTAGACCACTGTGTAACATCATTACAGCTTACATTCCCCTCTTGAGATAAGCCTGGCTGCTCAGCACCGCTACCAAAACTGTGTAGTGCAGACTTATACCAAAGGTTGGTCTGCTTACACCTGTAGTCATAATGTTCCCAAAGGGTACTGCATAAAAACGTTGCCTAATATCTACCACCAGCCATTTAAGTTCGTTAGTTACTGTAACCAAAAAGTTGCAAGAGCAGTGGGAAAGGATTTACAATGTAACCCCCTCAGAACCCCACATAAGGTGCTTGTGCTTGTCCCACAAAAGAAGAGGAAAGTAAGATATGTTTCCCTTACTACTCTTGAAAAAAATGTTGTCATGAGAAAATAAAATGGGAAGTCCAAAGGACTCCACAGCAACAATACACAGAGTGCTGTGTGTTGCAAAAGTCAATTAGAGAGGATTGTATTGAAAATACATGGAGGAAAGCATGACTCCATTTAAGGGAGAAAAAAAACAAAAAACAAAAAAAAACCTGTAAAATAAGATTCCCAGTCAGAGCAAAAGAATGAGTGAGTGGAAAAAGGTTTCACTCACTCAGGAGAACAGATCATAAAATCCCAGAATCCAGCAAAATGTGCTGGGGGTTTGGGGGGGGGGGGGCGCATCTCTCAGGTTCAGGGGAATTGGCACAGACACTGAAATGCTCCCCAACACAGACAGACTAGCCTTAGTTTCTTTAGGTAGGGAAATCCCACCTTAGCATAGGGCAAGTTAGGCCTTACTCCAACCTGACATTTAAAATAAAATACTTTTGTTAAGAAAAGTGAATCTGTCGTCTGTGTCTTGCTTCACAATGCCTTCACAGACTATTTGAGATGTATGATAAAAACATTATAGTACACTCTATTGAGTCATACTTACTCTGTGTATAAATCTTCAATCATTGCAACAATGATGACGATTAGAGATACTGAAAAGATCTGGCAGCCTGAACCAATGAGTGATGAGAACATCAAAGGATGGCTAGATGGTCGGAAAACATCTCCATGAACCTGCTTCCACCCATATTCGTCTCCTAGATCACGATCCTGAAATCAAGAAAATAATCATACATATGTACCATTTGGAAGGATTCTTTATAGATGAATCACATTCTTCTTTTTGTTGAAGAACACCATAAAAGTAACTCACTTTAATGGAATTAGTACCATAATGCCAGTATGCCATTCACTTTCGAGGCTCAAGGACATAATTACAATTCACGTCAAAGATGGAATGCTTCCAATCTATTACGGAGACCTGTTAATGCACAACATATTTGAAAGATAATAATTGATAATACTTTTAGGGCAGAATCCCTACACGTTTTGCTGGTTCCAAGGATTTTTTTTACTTTACTTTTAAGCCCGGTTGTACTACCGACATCCCCATGCCACTGCAACTGCAACCAATTTTCTGCTGTGCTGCCCAAATAGCCTTAGCCTGTTAGGAAGACTTTTCCACAGCACTCTCATGAGGGATGTAAAAGCATCAAAACCTAAAAGGTAGAACAATTTTTCAGCCAAAAGGAAAGACCAAACCCTCTAATGGGGTATTTACGGCACAGTGCTCGGTAAGAATTGGTGCAGTCACACTGTGCGAGACTACACAAGACTTTGCTGCTTGGTATTGGGTAATCCACTTTTTGGTATAAGGATGTACTACACAAGTTGGTAATGTGACTGAGCAGTCAGGCCTATCTCAAGAGGGGTAAATGTGAGCTGTAAAGCTGTACAAATGAATCTGTCAATACAAGTAACCAAATAACACTAAAGGTTTCAGATATAAATAGTTATTTAACATCAGTTAAATAACTTTCAGCATTCTTTAAAAAGGCAATTGTTTGTGACGGTTCAAGCAAACTTTGGAAATCACTTTTCAAAATCAATGAAGTTGGTTAATACTCTTTGGATATGCGAATACATTTCTCCTACACCCTGAAGTGACTTCAATAAACAGGATATTAATGCATTTATATATAACACCAACATACTTTTTAGACTTGGTTTCAGAAAAGAGGGGTAAATGAAAAATAGGAAGGTTAGAACAGTTTCTTATAATGTCAGGCCAACTGAATCCTCCAATGAAATCTAGGTAAGCCTTTCCCAGCAGTAACAGTAGTCAACAAGCTACAACTTATGGGGGGACAAGCAATGCCAAAGTAAATGGATTCAGAAGAATAATTTTAGGAAGCCAGGAGAGCCAAAGACATTTGTAGCAAGTCTATAGTTCTGATGCACTTCTTGAATAAAGTATTTCACAAAGTCAGACTGTTCACAAAGAAATCACTGAAGACACACAAGCTGTGAGGTCTGTGCAAAGGGGAACTGAAATCAACTCAGAAAGTTAAGCAAGTGCAAATCTCAAGTGAGACAGCGCCACTTAAGGCAAGAAGGTAAGTACCCCCAAGCCCAAACAGTACTTTGGTTAGAAGAAAAGTGGTCCAGCTGGATCCGTCTTGCTACAGCCAAATATATCCTGGTTCCTGAGCCTCAGTCATGGTGACAGGAGGGAGGACGTCTGGAGGGTTCCTGCGGCAGTACTCAGGAATGTCGTTGGCAGCTACGGGGCTCTCTTCGATTCAGCAGCAATTTGAGGTTTCAGCACTTCGCAAACAGCACTGTTGGACTTTCCTTGCTCCCTCGGTCCAGCACTCTGGTGAGGGGACTCGGATCAGGATTTCCTGCTTCTGATGTGTCCTTAGGAGGCTCCTGGAGCTTTAGTTAGTTCTGCGTCAGACGTTGCACTCTGTTATGGATACTCGACCCCTGGCATTGGGCTTCTGCAGCAACGGAGAGGGACAGCAAGTCGGGGATTGTGCCAAAGTGGAGTTCGTCTTGGGGTTAGTTGGTCCCACTAACCCAAGGGACGAAGTCGTCCTTTCCGGTCGAGCAGAAAAAAAAAAAAAAAAAAAAAAAGAGTTTCAGCAGGGCTTCACCGGGCAATCCAAAGATACAGGAGGATGCAGCAGGCTTCTGTCACGGTTTCTTCATCGGGTTTTTCTTCCCAGTGGTCGACTGTCTTCAGCCCAAGAAGCCTCGCTTTTTAAGCAGGTTTCTTCCATTCACACACAGCCTAGCTGTCGCTCACACAGCAGGGTGGCTGTCCTGCAAGGACATCCACCAAACCAGCCAATCAGGACGGGGTGCATTCCTGTTACGCTGGAGACTAAGGACAGGGGAGTTTCTGGCACCTCCCTCACTTCCTGCCCTGCCAGACACACTGGAGCCAGAGGCAGGTGTCAGTACTGAATCCCGCCAAAGGCAAAACTAAAAAAGGGGTTAAACCTGGTTTGGCGCACAGAGTAAAACCCAAGAAAGACCTCACAAACAAGAAATGGCGAGAAGACCGGGACATTTTGACACAATGGTAACCCATGGGTGGTATACGGCAGCTGAGGATAGAAAAGCGCAATGGTAAGAAAATTAAACCACTGCCACCAGCCATTTAAAGTAGTGGGGGTAACATAAAAAAATGTTACATGAGTAAGCAGGCAAAGGGGCCATTAAATAACCCCAGCATTCCATATAAGATGGGGTGTGCTGGACCTACAAAGAGAAAATGTCAATAAAGCCAGTTTCACTTTACTATTCATAGGAACAGTAGTTCAACCAAGAAAAAGTTATTTAAACCTTAAGAGAAGTGTAAAGGATTTCTGTGACACTGCACTGAAGGTGCTGTGCGTCACCATACAAAAAGTAGATGCCTATGGAGTTTGTCAGACTCCAAAAACAGAGGAAACACATAATCCAAATCAGGTCAAAAATGCATGCGATTGTGAGAGAAAAGGGCTCACTGACTCCAGGGTTACAATTAAAGTCCTAAAGTCTAGCAAAAAGGCTAGGGGTCTCCAAGGTTGAAGGGAATTGGCACAGAAATGAGAATTCTCCCTAACACTAATCAACGTAATCTAAAAGTAACTTATGGTTTTTACTCCCCATGAATAGTTGCGGCCTATACTAAATATGTTTGATAATGTCTGACTTCCTTAGAACTACTGTTAAGTATTCAAAAGAAGGTTTTATGCTTTGGTCTGTGTACCTTCAAGCATTGTTTTATGTTTTTATAAATGTGTTTGACTCTATGACCAATACTTAACCAAAGACTTAACTTGGCATACTTGTATTTATAATAAAACTTTATTTTGTATAATACTTCTGGTTGTAAGTGTCTCTATTGAATTCTTGGTGTACTGCAGGTTCTTTGTACCTTTCTAGAGCCATCTCAGCCACCCAAGATAAGCCTGGCGGCTCCGTCTACGTTAACCCAAAGACGAACTTTGCTGAAAGACCTTCCCCAACTGGCTGTACTACTTTGCTGCTGCAGGAAACGAGCGCCAGGGGTCGAGAAATCCGTAGTGTAGTGTAACGTCTGTAAACTGGCCAAAAGCTCCAGGAGTGTCCCCAGGACCCTCCAGAAGCAGTACAACCAATGCTTGAGCCCCCTCACCAGAGTGCAGGACTCAAGGAGTGCAGGAAACACAACCGGTGTCCAAAATCAGCAGTGGTGCCGTTTACTGCACGCTGAAACCGTGAAGTGCTGCTGACCTGAGAAGAGCCTGTAGCTGCCGCTGACCTCCGAATTGCTGTCCAAGAGTCCTCTAGACGTCCTCCCTCTTGTCCCCACGACTGAGGCCCAGGAACACTGAATCTGCAACACTGCAACAAAGACTGAAGCCAACTGGACCGCTCTTCTAAACTAAGGTAATGTTCTGACTAAAGGGTACTTACCTCTTGTCTGTAGCTTGTTTTTCCTAGTTGAGACTTGCAGTAGCTGCGTTTCTAGAGTTGATCTGAGCTCTACTTTCACAAGCCTGACAGCTTGTGGCCCCACAGTGATTTTCTACAAACTCTCTAACTTTGTTCAAGACTTTTTGCTATCTAAGAAGTGCCTTAGCTCCATAGACTGTGCTCCAAATGACTTTGGCTATCCTGGCTCTCTGCAGACCTTCTAGTCATTCACTGAATCGTACTGTTCCTCATAGCTGAAACATTGGTTTTTAACTGATATTGGTGGGAAGGTTTTTATCTAGACTTCATTGGGAGATTTAAAAGGGCTCACATGCTCTGAGAAACTGTTTAACCATTTTTCCTCCTTTAACCTTTCTTTTCTACCAACTCAGAATTTACAAAGTACAAAAGTGATATATAAATGCCAATACTGTCCTAGTTAGTGAAGTCACCTAAGGGTATAGGAAGTGTGTATGAAGCACCTCTAAAGAGCATTTACTTGCATTGTGTTGGTTCTGAGAAAGCATGTTGAAGTGTATTTGATTGCTGCATATATTGCCCTTTTTAAAGAATGCTCATTTAAAAACTATTGTTAAATACATAATTATTTTAACTACAAACTTCAAGTAGAACAAGTTACTTATCAACTGGTAACGTCCTTTCGATTGGATGTTCCTCCAACGTATTCCTCATCTTAGATGTATTCCATCCAGCTTTAGCTGCTTTGGAAAAAGAAAATATCGGTAGAGGGCGCCGTGCGTCGATGTCGCCAAGTCCATGGTCCCTCGAAGGCCTCCGTCGAGGGTGACGTCATCGGGTTATAAGTCGCATGCGCGGTTTCCGTTGGCCTCAATTCTGTATTTCCCCCTTCACTATTGAATTTACACTGTGTAGATTGGCAATAACCCGGAAAACTCTACAGAGGGGTAGGTTGGGAGGGCGATGAGGAATACGTTGGAGGAACAGCCAATCGAAAGAAGGTTACCAGTTGGTAAGTAACTTGTTCTTCGAGTGGATTGTGTCCTCCAACGTATTGCTCATCATAGATAGACTCCCAAAGCAGTATGGACAATTTCTCTGGAGGAGGGATTAGATTTTTCGATACCCTTAGATGGCTGAATATAGTACTGCTTTACCAAAATTCAGCTCCTTGGACTGGGAAGCATCCAGACTACAGAGTTTTGAAAAAGGTATGCAGTGAAGACCAAGTTGCTGCTTCACAAATGGACCTTATACGAACACCTCTTTGTAGGGCTGTCGAAGAGGCGATGCCTTTGGTGGAATGAGCCCTTAGACCTTCTGGTGGGTCTTTTTGTGCTAATCTGTAAATGCAAAGCACAATCCAGCAGTTTGCTTGGTCGCCGACTGACCCAATTTTCTTCCAGTGTAGCCGATAAACAGTTGATTGTCCACTCCAAGCTTGGAAAGCCTAGATATGTAAAAGCTTAAAGCTCTTCTTGGATCCAACCTGTGTAATCTTTCCTCCTCCATACTAGGATGAGGTGGAGGATAGTATGTGGGCAAAACAATATTCTGACTTAAATGAAAATCAGACACAACTTTAGGTAAAAATGAGGATTTAACCCATAACACAACTCTGTCCTTATGGAACGCAGTATAGGGTGGCCCAAAAGACAGTGCCTGCAATTCGCTCACTCTTCTTGCAGATGTTAAAGCAACTAGGAAAGCAGTTTTCCATGCCAGTAATCTTAATGGACAAGTGTGCAAAGGCTCAAAAGGAGCACACTAAGAATTTTAGGACCAGATTGAGATCCCAAATTGGCACTTGAAATGGGTAAGCAGGAAACACATTAGTGAGTCCTTTTAAGAATTGCACTACCAAACGAATTTTGAAATAGGAGCATTCTTCCGACGAGCGCTTGAAGATGGAAAGCACCACAAGATAACCATTAATGGTTCTAACATTTAGACCTCTATGTGCTAGGGACAGGAGGAAGGACAGTACTTCCAGAATAGAACATAGAAAATGATCGACATTCTTTTCTCTGCACCAGTTTCAAAACTTTTTCCAACGGCAACAATATAGAGACTTTGTTGCTGCCCTTCTTGCCGAAAGCAACACCTCCATGACGTAGTCTGGAAGGTCCAAATCCTTGTATCTCAGCCTTTCAGATACCAAGCGTGAAGGTTGAGCGTTTTGACCTCTGGATGGAGAACCTGACCCTCCATTTGTGAGAGAAGGTCATCTCTCTGAGGAAGACGTACTGGGGGACAGATGGACATGTCTAGAAGGTCCGGGTACCACATTCTCCTGGCCCAATGCGGGGCAATTAGGATCATGCGGTTCCCGAACCGTCTCAGTCTCCTGATAACCTGAGGAATGACGGGAATCGGGGGGAACGCGTACAATAGTGGGAAATTCAACTCCACCACGAACGCGTCCCCCAAGGCTCCTCTCGGAGGAAATTCCCTTGAGCAATGCCTTTCGCACTTCCGGTTAATTCTGGTCACAAATATGTCTACTTGAGGTGTTCCCCAAAGGGCGAAGATCTTTTGAATGACTTCTTGAGCCAGTTCCCATTCGTGGGACACCGTGCTCTGCCTGTTCAGAGCATATGCCGTCATATTCTCCTCCCCGGCTAGATGAACTGCCGTTAAAGAGATTCCTTCCTGATTTTTCCAATACCAGAGCTGCATTGCCTCTCTGCACAGAGGTAGTGACCCTACACCTCCTCTTATTTAGATAATGCATGGCCACTGTGTTAGCCGTATAGCACGTTATGTCAGATTTTTCAGTGTATGGCTTTAGAATTGTGAGGCTTTGCAGTGCTAATATATCATTGGACTGCCCTATTTGGGATCAATGTATTGTTCCTCTTTTTCAATTGCCCATGTGCTAGGTTGATTTAATCATCTAATCAATGTATTAAATGAATTAAATTGTTATATTCATTAGTGTCCAGTTGACCTGGCTCCTCTCGTCGGAGAGATTATATATTTTTTTCCCCCCGATGGAGAAGGTGGCCTCGGCAACGGAATAGTTTGAGGGATTATTTGCATTTCTCCCCTGAATAGTTCATTGGCATTGAATTGTTTGCTGCCTCCCTCTGTGGCCAGCACTTTTTACCACACTTTGCACTTTATATTTTTGTATGTTTATTTCTGTGTGTATTTCCAACTATTTAATATCTTTTTAAATGAAATTTGACTAAAATAATAAAAATGAATGAATTTTTTTTATTTTTTTTTTACAAAAGGTCTTTCTGTGGTCTGTGTGGGGTGATCAGCGGAGTTGGATTTGGGTTGCTGCCTTCATGTTCTTGTTGGAACCATGTTTTCCGAAGTGAACTTAGTTTCATATCCGCTGGCTTGACCCTGTTCAATATTGCCCATCATTATCAGGAAATTTTTTTCCCTTGACAGATGGCAGTAAAGCTTTCAGCGCTAGTCTGATTGCTCTCAGCTCTAAAAGGTTGATGTGTAGTTTGGACTCTGATGGAGACCAACGACCGCTGATTATCAGATTGTTAGCATGAGCTCCCCACCCCATGAGTGAGGCGTCCATCACTACTGTGATCTCCGGCCATGGTTGCCAAAAAAGTTCTCCTTTCAGAATATTCTCTGTACAAGTCCACCATAGAAGATCTTGTCGAACCTTGTTCGGAATCTGGAGAAGATCCGTCATTTGATCTGAGAACTGGGACCATTGAGTCTTTGGAGCCCATTGAAGGGATCTCATCCTCGGGCGTGCCTCCGGCACAAGGAAGATGCAGGATGCCATGAGGCTGAGTAACCTTAAGAAGTCGTAGGCCTGGAGATTTTGTGCATTTTGGAAACCATCTGAAGAATGTCTTGAGCCCTCGACCTGGGAGGCGAGCTCTTTCCCCAAGGATGTGTCTAATACAGCTCCTATGTACTGGAGCTGTTGAGGTGTCATTTGTGACTTCTTGAAATTGAGGGAGAAGCCCAGTCTGTGGAGGAAGAGGCAGGTGACTTTCAGGTGATCCAGTACCTGTTCGGCAGAACATGCTCTGATCAACCAATCGTCTAGGTATGGGTAGACGTGAATCCCCCCTCTCCTGAGGTGCGCTGCCACTACTACCATCAGTTTGGTGAAGACCCTCGGGCGGAGGTCAATCCGAATGGCAGGACTTGAAACTGATAGTGTGAGTCGCCAACTACGAACCTCAGGTATTTTCTGTGCTCGAGATGAATCGGCACATGAAAAAAAGCATCCTGGAGGTCCAATGACACCAACCAATCCTGAAGTTGAAGGGCCTGAAGGACCTGAGAAAGGGTACCCATCTTGAACTTGTCCTTCCTAAGAAACTTGAACAAGTTTCTTAAGTCCAAAATGGGTCTCAGTCCTCCGTCCTTTTTGGGGATCAAAAAATACGGGGTGTACCATCCCTTCTTCCCCTCCGCTGCAGGTACTGGCTCTATAGCACCTTTCTCCAGCAGGGTTAGAACTTCCTGCTGTAGGAGCGGGTCTCAAAACTTCAAAGGGTGTCTCCCTGGTGGATTGCTTTGAGGCTGCGTTAGAAAAGGAAGGCAGTAACCTTGGGCTATTATTCCTAGAGCCCAAACATCTGAAGAAATAGCATCGCCATTCTTGCAGATGCTGGGACAGCCTGCCTCCTACAGGTGTCTTGTGATGCAAGTCCTCAAAGTGGTTGTGTGGCGGTTGCTGCAGCCGCTGATGGCAAAGAGGCTGGAGCTGGCTTTGCACGTGTTGCTCGTCCACCGCGAGTGGCCTTACCCTGGCCCCTTTGACTGGCCATTCCTCTCGCCTTTCCATATGAGAAGTAGTAACGATAGGATCGTCCCCTCCAAGATTGACCTGGCGCACGAAAAGGCTGAGGTTGCCTAATAGCAGCCCCCAAAGACTTGGCAGCTGCTTTTGAGGTCTGCAACTTATCAGGGCTCTCGTCAGCCTTGCTTCCAAAAAGGTGAGACCCGTCAAAGGACATGTTCAGAAGGCGGTTCTGTACGTCTGGTGTGAAACCGGACTTCCATAACCACGCAAATCTGCGCATTACTGTGCTAGTGCCCATGGACCTGCTCACACTATCTAGTGTCCAATCCAGATTCAAGGGATTCCTGCATGACCTCCTTCCCATCTCTAACGATGGCTAGGAATACTTTCCTTTCGTCCCCTTCTGGTATGTGCTCCGACGCCATTGCAATGCACTCCCACAGAGTGTACGAAAACTTTGCCAAGGCACCTGTGGAGTTGGCTGATTTTAACACCATACTCCCAGATGAAAATACTTTCCGTGCCCAGCCATCCACACGCTTATCAACCCTGTCCGGAGGGATAGAAGGGTACGCCAGTTTGTTAGAAGCTGTGGCTGACTGTAGGACCAAACTCTCGGGAGTGGGATGTTTAGACAGATAGCCGCGGTCGCTACTGGCAGGGCGGTATTTATTCACTGGCGGAATAGAATCTGGAGTCTCCCAATTTTTGCCCATCCTATTTTGCAAGGCTACGTGAAAGGGTATTATTGGGTCTTCAGTAGGACCATGTTCCAATATGTCTGTCAAATCATCTTGGATGAGTTGGGTTGTTGGTCTGGTCCATCCTAAGTGATTTACCACCTTCGTCATTAGCTGACGGTATGATGGACTGGCATGCCCTCCTGGTTCTGGCCTACCAAAAGTCATTTTCAAGAGATGTATCAATGCCACTTGCATTGTGTAGTGATTCAACCAGATCCCTCATCCTGCTTTCTTCTGAAATCAGACATTCTGGGACATTTGGGGTGCCATATTCCAGCCCAAAGGGTACACTCTACTCATCAGATTTCCCCTGTTCCTCAAAGATGGAGGACAGGGACATTAAGAATTCCTTCCTAGGAAGTGGTTTGAAAACCTTTTCTGGGAGAGGTGGAGGAGGAGTATTAATGGGTCCTGAAGGCATTACAGGTCTTGCAGCCTTCTCTTTCCTTTTTTCTGGCTGACTTGGCCAAACTGGAGCCTTTGGTGCCGAGGGCTTCGGAGTCGATGTCAACAAAGGCGTTGACGTAATACCAGTTGTCGACGGCACCGGCTTCGAGGGCGTCGAGGCGCTCTTCGAAGACTTGCCCTTCGAGGTGCATTCGGTCTCTGACGGCATCGGTGACCTTGAGCTGTCGACTCGACTCTAGCGGCTTTTCTCGCTCGGTGTACTAGAAGGTTCTCTAGCCTTCCTCTTTCGATCACCCGGGCTCGAGGGCGCGCGAATGTCGGAGCGATGACGGTCCCGGCCGGCTTACGAAGAAGGCACGGACCAAGGCTTTGCTTTCTCGAACACCTCCATCATTTTGACCCGGAATGCTTCCCATTCTTCGGATGATGAATGTTTAGTGGGTCATTTCATCCTTTTTGGGGATTCTTCCGAGGACGAGGTGGAGGGGGACCTGTGGTGTCGTTTCTTCAATTTTTTTGTCGAAGACGACGAGCGATGGGAATCACTTCACGACCTGGATCGATGCCTTTTGTGTTGAGGAGACTTCGCACGGGACTTCGACCCGACACTAGAGGCTTTACGACCTACCTATAGTTTTCCCCTCCTTTCTCGCAAGGCCTTGCCCGCCATCGCCCGACACTTCGTACAGGCCTCCATGTCGTAGCCTTCTCCGAGGCACCACAAACACTCTCGGTGCGGGTCTGTGATAGACATTTTTGAAATGCACGATCTCGGGGTCGTCTCCCTAGAAAGTCGCAGATTGTTTCGTGTTTCATTGGACGTTGCTGCCCAATATGCTCGCAATTATAATACGAGACCGCCATACACGTATCCCTTTCAATGCACGATCTCGGGGTCGTCTCCCTAGAAAGTCGCGGATTGTTTCGTGTTTCATTGGCCGTTGCTGCGCAATATGCTCGCAATTATAATACGAGACCGCCATACACGTATCCCTTTATCTACTTGTAGTTCATTTTGGTTTGCATTATGCACATTCAATTTCTCCATTAGATCCCCTGCAATGATTTACTTACGGCCATTTTCACTTTCAAGATGGCTGATACCGGACTCTTCGGTGTAATCGATAGACTGACTAGTCTATATCACACACAAACACGGGTGTTGCGCAGCGACGGCCAACGAAACAGGAAACAATCCGCAACTTTCTAGGGAGACGTGAACACACACTAACGTTCTGATATTCAGGTAACTCTTCGTGTTACTGTCATAGCGTAGATCGAGTTGATTTAACATTGCTCAAATCAGCTACAGTTCATTCGCATAACTGTATGATTAAAGCAGAGTTATTTCTCGCCCTTAGTTAACCACGGACGGTGCCGCCAGGTTACTGTAGTACACTGTGTGTTCAGACAGCAACGCGCATGAATTTACTAACCTCGAACATACGCGGTGCATCTAATCATCATTAAGCAAGACGAGAACGAAATATACACCAAGCCTTTAATTCTAATACGGAAAAGTCAGAACAACTGACCTTAAGGTACTCACCTTTTACCAATTACGCCATATATTTATGAATGACTACTGACATTAATTCGTAGTTATATCAGAGCATTCTCCATCTTCTACCATAGTTACCATTGCATTTAAGATGAAGTCAAGGGATCATAGAAGCGTTCCATGAATCTGTGATTGACTAGATTGTGAATGACTTAATCGATTAGGTGAGTCACAAGTTATGCCACCTATAAACTATTAACTAGGCAGAGAGGCAGCGATCTATGAGCGGGACCCAGCGCCTTCTTTTAAGCTACTGGCGTACCGCTCACCGGGTATCCACGGGGACATCACTCAGTCTGTTCTGACATCTTACGACCTCGAACCCTTCCCTGGAGGCTATTCGACTGGAGACTTGGCCTGAAACACAGGATTGGTAGAGTTTAACTCCCTATTGTCTGTGTGCTTGAACCCCTTCTTCCCCGTGGTCCAACCCTTCCCTTTGATCCACAGTTCACCTTGTTTTCTTGGATAGTGTGCTCTCCGTCCTGCTTTCAGCGCAGTGGCGCGTTGATTGATGCAGGCTCGTTGCTGCCTAGTTACTTCACTGGCAAGAGTCCGACAGGTAAGTATAATGAGTCTTTTGAACAGTTCTCTAACTTTGTTCCTTTCCTTCCTTAGATGATGGCCGGCATCCGGGGATGGCAGCGTGCTGCTGATATGAGTAGCGCTGAAGGTGAGTGAGAGCGCGATGCGCGATGCACCCCTTTCGTATTTGCATTGAACTGAGTTCTTTTTCTGTGTCTTTTAGGTGCCGCAACGTTTTCAGCGTGGATGCCGGTTATGAAGAACAAATGCGGTGGGTGAGTGCGGTATGCAGCGCCTCTAGATGTTTGCACGCTAACCTGGAGTGTCTTTTCCCTTTTGCAGATGGATGAGAAGTTCCGGAGACAGAGTTCCCCCCAGAGCGGCTGGGATTCAGGTAAGCGTTTGAAGCTCATACAGTATTTAAAAATAAGCGAAGATTTGCAGAATGCTTACTAATGCCTTTTGTCTGTTTGTTTCCCTTTTCCTTAGGAAGCGGCGTGCCGGGATGGGAATGGCACCGCCGAACAGATGCCCGCAGAACAGAAGGAGCGATGAATGTTGGGCAGAAGCGCCGCAAGGTAAGGCTGTTTCTAACGGTGTTCTTGCAGGAGCTGAGCGCAGAAGAAAGATGCAGGCCTACTGGAGACCGATCCGAACATGGTGAGTGTCACGCTGCAGGTGCAGAAAATGCAAAGCATGTTTCAAAGCCTGGATGTGGCTTAAACAGTCTCTGGATATCCCAGGTGTCTCTGGGCTGAACCACACCCAAAAGACAAGACCGCACATGCAGTTCTGGGAACCGAAATATGTGGGGGCATCCATCTTGTCCCCATCAATGCACTACAAGTCCAATCCCCAATGTTATCCTATGGGAGAGAGCGAGTCTGGTGCCACAAGCGCCAAGTCTGACTCCAAGTGGGTCTTTGGAGGGATGGAGAGGCCCTTGAGGGCCATGTAGGTGATTGTGGCCTGGCTCCAGCCTGACATCTTCGAGGGCTGGGGACATGAGGGGCAGGAATCATGACACTGGTCCCGTGATAGATCGTGATTCAACAAGAGGTAAAATGAAAGGCGCAGATCTCTTACACATCTTTTTTCTGTTAATATCAGGATCTGAACATCCTTTACAGAGTGAAACTATGAACTTTGACTAGGAGTACTGATTGCAGTTTCAGGTTAGTTATATACAAGCTTCAGTTTTTCATCTCAGCTTTTTACAGTAGTTAACAAGCTTTAGAACCCCTCCAAGCACCCCAGAAGCAAGGAAAGTCCATCTCGACAGCCAGGAACCGCAGTGTTGCTATTTGCGGTAGATGAGAGGAGCACAAACACTGAACAGCCACTTGTTTGAAAATTGCCGGCTGAGAGCATTGACTGTCCCATTGCAGTGCAGGAGTCCCCAGATGTCCTCCCTCTTGTCCCCACGACTGGAGGCCCAGGAAAAGTGAGATCTGCATAGGAACAGAAATCATCTGCTGCACTTGTTCTTCTTCAACCCAAAGGTACTGTAAAGTCTGAGCAAACTTACCTCTTGTTTTAGAGTTGCTTGCATCTTCTACCCCTCAGGTCTAACAGCTTGTGCCCCTACATTGATTCTTCTTTTCCTTCAAAGACTTCCAAAACATTGTGCAAAGACATTTCTTCCTTACCTGCAAAGAAGTGCTTCAGCTCATATAGACGTTTGCCCATTGACTTTGGCTTAGCCTGTTCCACCGAATAACTCTTATTGGGGGATCTAAAAGTATTTTCCTGCTTAAGAATATTTGTGATGTCTTGTGTGGTCTAATAACCTTTTCCTTTGACCTATTCCTAAGCTATTCTAAATGCAACCGTGATATATTAACGTCCCCAGCACCCTAGCAACTGAAATCACCTGTGGGTGTAGGTTGTGTGTTACGCAGAATTGCATGCATTGCCCTTTGGGACCACTACACACAATTAGGACTACAGGCATTAGCCAAACCAAAATTTGGTATAACTCTGTACCACACAGTGTCTGGCAGCGAGCTGAGCAGCAAGGCTTATCTCAAGAGTTAATGTGAGCAGTACAAGCAATTACACAGAGGACTTTCAATCACAGTGGTTCAAGTAGACACTTACACTCAAGGTTTCTTGGTTAAACACTTATTAATGTATTGCACAATCATTTAGAAAACATTTCACTAGAAGGAGGCAACTTAATATTATATACCAATACACTTCAATACTAAACTCTAAGATTGTGAGACAGTTTGAGCTCCCTTGAAATAGGAGCCAAATGGCAGTTCTGTTTCTTAGAAGTGAGCAAAAGGGACAAGGTAAGTAGAATAGATCACATATACTTGTTAGACAGTGCAAATAGTTGTTTACCAGAAGAGTTCAATTCAAGTCAATAGGCCAGGCCAAAGTCAATGGGCTAGTGTTCTGGATAGGAAAGAGCAGTTGTAACGGTAAAGTCTCTGCAAAAGGTCTCAGAAGTAGTTTAGGCGAAAAAGAATCATATGTCGGGTCACAAGCAGATCAGGCCTGCAAGTTGGGAAAGTTTCACAAACTTTCACCGCGAGAGTGGCATTTGCTCAATTAGGTTGGAACAGTACCTTAGTATGAAGATACATATGCAGCGTAAGTAGTTGGTTCCTGGCAGTTCCTGCAGATCTCACTGTTCCTGAGCCTCAGTCTTGGGGACGAGGGAGGACGTCGGGGGACTCCTGCACTGCACAGGATTGTCGAAAAAGCAAACAAGACGGAGTCACTTCAGTTCCAGTAGCTGTAGATTCAAGCACACAAGCTGGTGTCCCTCTCCCTGGTTAATCCTAACCAGCCTTGAGAATGGTATTCCAGGTGGCTTATGAGTTGATTGGTCCCACCAACTCAAAGGAAGACGTCATCCTTGAAGGGGCTTCTCTATCGAGATGGCAATTCAGACCTGCAGCAGGGCTTCACCGGGCAAACCGATGGTCCAGAAGTTGCAGCAGCCGCCTTCTTCCAGCTCTTCTTCGGTTCTTTCGTTCCAATAGTCGACTCTGCTTTCCAGTCCAAGAGACTTACCTTTTAAACAGTTCTCTCCTTTTCATTCCAGCCTAGCTGTCACTCACCCAGCAGGGTGTCTGTCCTTGCCGGACAGTCAGCCAGCCAATCACACCGGAGTGCATTTGGGTCTCCTAGGAGATTAAGCACAGGGAGATTCGGGCACCTCCCTCACTTCCTGCCCACCCCAGACACTCAGACGCCTGAGGCGGTCTTCAGTCCTGAAGCCCACCAAAGGCATATTAACAAAGGGACCAAACCTGGTTTGTCGCGCAGAGACAAACTCTAGAAGGACCTTTCCAAAAAGAAATGGAGAAAAAAGAAGACCGGGACCCGTTTAAACAAAGGGGCTTAAGGCGCCATCTTGAAAAACATGGCTCCCATGATTTTTAGCTACCGGTGTTCGCAGTCGGGAAAAATCATGGTAGTTTGTTGTAAAACCACTGCCACCAGGCTTTTCAATAGGAAAGGATAGCAATTGATTGCTACATGAGTGTTTAGACACAGGGGATGCTATGTAACCCCTCCAGCACTCTATAGGAAGATGGTGTGTTCTGGGTCTAAGAATTTAAAAAGACTAGTAAAGTCAATTTAACCTGACATTCTCTGGGGAACAGTAGTTCACCACAGAGAAGGTATTTAAACATTTGGGAAGTCTAAAAGACATCCCTGCGTCACTGCACTGAAGGTGCTGTGTAACACATGGAAACATGAAGCCTATGGAGTTATCTAAAACTCCATAATCAAAGAACACAAGTGTATAACACACATCAAAATACATGAGAGTGGGGAAAAAGGGCTCACACTCTTTCCAGGTAAAAGAATCAAGTCCTCAAAATCCAGAAAAGTTGCTGGGGGTCTCTAAGGTGAAGGGAATTAGCACATTTATGAGAATTCTCCCTAACATTGTGTCTGTGGGCCATCCCAAAAGGGTACTTACTGATTTAGAAACGAGTGAGTATTTTTGGAGTGCATTGGTGTGTTGCTTTATGTTGCTCCCTTCTGAAGAAGGCTTATTCCAACTGACTGATAAATTAATAATTATTTATTCAATAAACATTGTGTGTAAGAGTTTACTTGAATACTAGTCACTGAATCTCTGTAACTCCACTACAGCTCACATTGACCCCTCTTGAGATAAGCCTGGCTGCTCAACACGCTACCAACCTGTGTAGTACAGACTTATACCAACGGTTGGGTTCCTATTGCCAGGAGGTCAGGGTTGTTGTAGTGCACCCAAAGGGTACTTCATACAATTTTGCCTAACACTAAGGCATCCAAAAGGCCCACCAAGCTTGCACGAGGCCCTGTCCGAATGTGCCCCATAAATGACAGCCATCCTTAAGTGCAACAATATGACTGTTCAAATTCTTGTCAGTGTTCAATCTGAAGTGCCTAGAAGGGTACTGTTAGGAAATTATCTGAAGACCCTGGGTGTAGTCTCTGGCACAACCCCCCCAGAAAGGAAGGGAGGCAACCTTAAGAGACCTTCCCACTGAGACAAAAGAGAAATCCAGTATCACTCCAGTGAAGAAAAGCCTGTCGCCCAAATCTTCCAACAAGAAGAAAGACCACAGAGAAATCCAGAGTCGCCAAAGGAAAGAAGGGCCTCAAGCCCAAACCTTCCTCAAACAAAAGTGTTTCCGTTAAATAAATGCTCCAGGTCACCCCAGTGACCCCAACTCCAGCAGAGGCTGAGTTGGTGGAAAGATAAAATCACCTGAAAACCCATCTACTGGTGAAACCGATGTGGAGGATATTCTCCCCTGCATACAGGATCTGGATCCTAGGGACCTTCCTTTGCTGCAGACTTTACATGCAGAAGGTGGACCCTCAAGCGCATTCTTTAGCAGGGGACAGAGAAAATGTGCCCCTCTCCTGAAGGTCTGCTTCAGCAGGCAGCTTCTCAGTTTAAGGGCAAGAGTCAGGGAAGCAGACGCTACTGGGAGGATGCACTCCTCAACAGTGAGCATATGGGTCTACTCCAGCGGACCTCAGAAGACTAGTGGTACCCTAAAATGTAACAGGTCTACAATTATCCCATGAAGTCCCTCTGGCTGGTCATTTGGGTACAACAAGGACCAAAAGAGACTTGCACTGTATTTCTAATGGCCCATTCATTTTTATTCCTAAAACAGAATATTCTGCGTTTCTATAAGTGGTTCTACATCGCTTTGAATTTCAGTCCTCTACCTTATACATTTTACACTGTGGTTTACTCATTATTGCATTGGTTTTCTCTTGTGCTTACTAGCTTTGAAATAGTTTTACCCATCTGAAAATGTATCTTTGCCTTGTGTATGAATCAAATAAATAACTTTATATATAGCTCCCAGTATACAAGTGTTTCTTTTGGCCTATATATATTCCAAGTTCTCTGTACTTACCTACAGCTCACATCTCCCTCCTAAAATAAGCCTGGCTGCTCCGCCACACTAGCAAAACCATGAGTGGTACAGGCCTATAATAGAGGTTGGAGCACTGTACACCTTGGGGGCAGTTTTATAAAGTCCTACCACAGGTGGACTGTAGAAAAACTTCCAAACAGTTGGTAGTGTAAATAAACTGTTTGAAACTAGCCTTGACCAAAAGAAGATATTGCTCCTAAACTAGTACAAGCAAGCACATGAGATTAAGAAACATTTCCTTATCTTTTTTGATTCTCGTTTGAGTTGACACACAATGCAATGAAGATCAGAAAATATTGGGGCACCTGGAAACCAAAGATACACACATGTACTATTGGATTCTGCTCTGAACACACCTAAACAAAAAGAATCAAATAGCGTTTAGTTTGGCCAGGAGTCAGACAGGATTTGCATAATTTATACCCAATCACAAGGTGCATCAACACAGAGCTAGGAACCAGTGTGCAAAGGTTTCCACAGTGATCAAAACAAATCTCCCGATTGGTGCAAAACGGAAGGGTAAAAACTGTCAAAAGACCTAGTGAGAAGCAAGAGAGAGACAAAAAACCATGTCCAGCACGCAAGGGGAAGTAGTAAGGCTGGGCATGTGGCTGGTACAATGGGGGGCATTGGAGGGGTTAAATCCGCTTTTGGGCCCACAACTTTGTTCTCCAGGCAAGTTCTCCATCCCTTTTTCAGAAAGAAGGCTCAGGGATGGAGAACAGGCCGAAAACTACACTACCCAAGCAAGCTGTGTTGTCATTGCACATGCGTGAGCCGCCCTCACGAGTCAGCGCTCGCAATTCCTGACTTCGGAGGCAGAGGACATGTTTCCCAGGGCTCTGGCAGGCACGCCTACGTGGGGCACAAACTGCCGCCTGATTTTCACAGGACCCGCGTTCACAAGCAAGATATGTCCTTTAATGTTATTACCGCAAGCGCAAGTTGGGAACAGTTGAAGCAATTGAAGTTGCATGCATGCCGAATACGCGGCTAGGACCGCATATGAAGCAGAGAGTTCCGAATAGGGGACAGATGTGAAACGGTTACGCATGAGACCCGCATGGCTTGCATGCAGCATTAACCAATACTTGCATGCTTGATTGGGACAAAATACATACGCTCGAGGTGAAAGCAACCATGAGGGACATGATTGCCAAGCCGAGATCACGTGATTACGTTCAGTAGACTAACGCATTCCTGAGAGCACTGAAGCTTAAAACGCTGCCGCTGCACATACCCATTTCTGTTTTGGTATTTTCCAGCGGTCTTGCAGAACTCTCAGAATATTTTCTTGGACTAGCCAGGAGTCTGTGGGACAGACAAGAAAACCGCAGCTAAGTGCCTTTCTCGTTTCTTCTCATTGAGAGGTCCTTGATGGGAAGCTCTGCATGGTTTAAATTCAGGGGAGGTTTATTCTGCATGAAGTGTAATGCAGGGTGCACCTGTAGTCTATGCCCATTTATGGTGCAGAATTCATGCACAGCATGTTTAAGGCAACTGGTTGAGTACCAAGCAATAGCTCAGTATCAAAAGGCATGTTAGGGCCGCCAGCCCACAGTGTCCTAGTTTAGAAACTACAGTACAAAGGCTTACATCCATTACTAGCACAAGGTGTGCATGAGAGTAAGGGCAGAGCAAAGCATCACTCGGGAGCCAAGGAGCATGTTACCCTAAATCCCCCTTCCCATCATATACTATTCCCAAACCCCTCTTTCCGGTTACCCTGAGACCCTCTACCCATCCAATCAAATGACCCTAAACCTCTACCCCGGTGGGTTGCGGTGGCCTGTGGTAATTGCCATTCCCAGGTGCTAAGACCCAAAGGGGAGGTAGGAGTTTGTGCTGCCTCTGCGCCAGTCAAGATTGGGACTACAGGCCTGACAGCTGGGGAAGGAAAGCCAGTGGGGTGGAAAGAGAGGCGGGACTGTTGCATTTCATACTGCAGCACAGAAATGCTCCATTCTGCCAAGCATGTTCATAATACCCCGCAAGTGTTGAGGAAGCCAGACAGATTGTAGGAGAACAAACGTTTTTATGGAAAGAACAATGAAGGGAAATAGATATGCATAAGAAAAAAAACACCTCAATGGGCATCTTCAGGGATCCAAAGCACTTTGTGAATAAGATTAACAGTCCTAGATTATTTGGTCAAGCAGAATAAAAGGTTTTACCATATCATCCATTTCCTCCTCTTTGCTGTATCGTGCATAATCCTTTCGCAAGGTCCTCATAAGAATCATTGAAACTAAACCCACAAGGAAAATGACCATCATGAAGGAGTTGAAGATGGAAAACCAGTGTATCTAAAAGGAAGAAAAATGATCTTAAATTAAGTCAACAATTAAGCCATGCACAAAACTACATTCAATTTAAAAAAAAAGAGGAAACAACGCTTTCCGTGTACTGGCACTGAAGTCAATTATGCTGTTACAAACAGCCCACAACATTTTTAACTGATTCGACCATATAATACAAATTCTCAAATGTTTACTTTGCATCGCAAACTAAGAACTTAAATTATCTGAGTGAAAGGTCAAACTCTCATGCACTAGGAAGGTGCCCTCCTGACCACAGTCAAGCCAGCGTCATTGTTAAGTAATGTTCGGTAGGCCTTATTTTTAGGATTTAACAAAACTGCTCCTCTGTTCTCAGCACAGACACGAACGCTGTGCAGGGCTGGTCGCCATCCTAGAAGCACAGCTTCACTGAAGGTAAAAAAGAGACACTGCTTAACCCCTGCATTTAAAACATTCCGTTACACTGTTCACCCTCCTGGTTGGGCAAGACCGGGCCAGGACCATTAAAGAAGAAGGGAAGGGGTTAAAAGAAGTTACAGGAAGGTGTGGGATGTTTGGGTGCGGTCAGATTAGGTTGAGGGCCAAGAGACCAGCAGGAGAAAGGACAATGGTGGATTGTGGAGGCGACCTTTGGAGCAGATGCGGCATTGGTTAGTGAGTACCAGTAGTACTGCGTTGTGAGTGAGCGCGAAAGAGCGGCACGTGTGTTTAGGAGAAGAGTAGGGAGCGAATGTTAAGTAATTGTAAGTGAAAGGAGGGTGTTTGAGTAGAAAGGTGAGTGAGGTAGTTGTAGTGTGGAATAAGCAGGTTACTCACCGTAGTGACCACCTCCCTCCTAGTCCATAGTCCCCTTTCCTCCATACTTATGGGACATTCCTCCGTCCTGTGGGACGGGACCGGAGCATCAACATTTTGCAAAAATGTTAGTCCTTCCTCTTTTACGCGGGGTACTGCATGAGGCCGTAACCCCGCCCTTTTTAGCTCCGCCCAGCGCATCGCCCATCAGTCCATTTCTATCGCCAGGTCAAAAACCTTTAAGCAATAATAGAGAAGACTTATTAGAGGGTACAGCAGGCAGGCGTATGGAGGAAAGGGACTATGGACTAGGAGTAGGTGGTCACTACGGCGAGTAACCTGGTTGTACGCCTACGTCCTGTTCCTCCATACTTCTCAGAGATTCCCCAAGCACTCCTCACAGGAACTACGGGTGGATGGAAAACACCTTACTGAAAAAGGTTCTTCAGCACAGCCTGGCCAAACTGAGCGTCGGATCTGGAGCTCAGGTCCAGACAATAGTGTTTACAAAAAGCAAATGGGGAGGCCCATGTAGCCGCTTTTGCGATGGTCTCCCAGGGGACATATTTCTGAAAGGCAACTGCAGCTGCCTTGCCCCGCACCAGGTGTGCATGAATTCCGTTAGGAGGCTGCAGACCTTGGACAGTGTAAGACTCCATAATACAGGCAGCGATCCATCTGGAGATAGACGCCTTAGAGGCCCGTCTACCTTGTGGATTGCCAAAGGTAACCAATAGTTGAGAAGAGCTCCTAAATTCAGATGTTCTGTCCAGATAGAACTTAAGAGCCCTTCTAACATCCAAACAATGCAAAACCCTTTCCGTTTCTGAAGCTGGGTTTGGAAAGAAGACAGGCAGGGAGATGGACTGATTCAGATGGAAATCAGAGACCACCTTTGGCAGGAAAGAAGGATTTGTCCGTAGGACCACCTTATCCTTGTGGAAAACCAAGAAGGGATACTCCACCGACAGAGCTTGGAACTCACTCACTCGCCTTGCTGAAGTAACGGCAACCAAAAAAAGACACCTTCCACGAAAGGTGCACCATGGCCATTGGTTCGAACGGCTTATGGCACAACGCCATAAGGACCACATTCAGATCCCACGTCGGGTGCGGCTTGCGAACCAGAGAGTAAAGACACGTCTAACCCGCAAAGTCTCTTAATCACTGGATTTGACAGTGAATAACAGCACTGGTCCGTGGATAGATCGGCAGCTACCGCCGAAAGATAAGATCTGCATGACAGAACATGAATGCCCGATTCTGCTAGGTGAGAAACGAAGGACAGCACCGTGTCAATCGTAGTCACGCTGGGGTCCAGCTGTTTGTCTAAGCACCAATGACAGAACCAAAGCCATTTGCTTCTATACCGGAACCTTGTCGAGGGCTTCCTGGCTGACTGGATAATGCGCATGTTGTCAGCAGACAGATTGAGATGCTCTAAAGACCTGAACTCAGGCACCATGCCGCCAAGCTGAATGATTGTGGGGAGGGGTGCCACAGCTGTCGATCCCTCTGGTGAAGCAGATCGGGAATCACCGGTAGCCTGATCGGTGCACACATCGACAGGTGTTGAAGTTCCGAGAGCAAGAACCTGGCCGGCCACCACAGGGTTACGAGCAGAAGAGAACAGTTCACCGTGTTCCTCAGCTTGCAAATCGTCCAATGAATCAGAGGCAGGAAAGCATAGGCCCTCATGTTGTGCCAAGGAATCTCAAGAGCGTCCCCCAGAGAGGAGGCTCCCAGACCATTTCTGGAGGCATACAGAGGAAGTTTCTCGTTTGCCGATGTTGCGAAGAGGTCCACTTCTGGATTGCCCCAGCACAAGAATATACATGAGACGATCTCCGCCTTCAATACCCACTCGTAGCGGACCATTGTCCGCCGACTGAGGGCATCTGCTGTGACGTTCATCTGGCCCGGGATGTGTACTGCTACCAGCCAGACACCATGACGAAGCGCCCACTCCCAAATCTGGATTGTCAGATCCACAAGAGGAGACTTGGTGCCCCCCTGCTTGTTGATTTAATACATTGACACCACATTGTCCGTGCAGACACGGACCACTTTGTTGGCAATGACCGGCCTGAACGCCTTGAGCGCTAGGAAAAATCACCAGAAGCTGCAGATGATTTATGTGAAGGAGCTTGTTTTGGGGCAACAAAAGGTTCGAGACCTGAAGAGGATCCAACGTCGCACCCCACCCCAGAAGGAAGGAGTCCGTCGTGACCGTCACCATCGGAGCGTGGTCTTGAAACCCTGCACCCACCGGCAGGTTGGTGCGAGACAACCACCACCCCCGGTCCACTCTCATGGAAAACGGAATCAACATCATCTTGGGAGTCCGGATCCACAGCCTGACGCCAAGAACTCTGAAGAGCCATTTGTGTCCGCCTCATCTTGAGTCGAGGAAGAGCCAATACGCACAAGGCCATGAGGTCCAGAAGCCTCGAACCACCAGGCCGACATGCTCTCCGACTGCGCAAACATCTGACACATGGCCAACAGATCTGTCATTCTGTCCCCGGTGAGGTAAACTCTGCAGTCGATCGTGATCCAGCGAAAACCCAGGAAAAGCAAGTCCTGGGAAACTGTCATGGAAGATTTCCGCCAGTTCACCGACAGCCCAAGGTGGAACAGGAGCTGGAGGAGAGACTGAAGATTGCAGGCGGCTTTCAGCAGGCAAGGGCTGCGTAACAGCCAATGGTCCAAATATGGATACACATGGATACCCTGCAAACAAAGGTAAGCTGCAATCACCAACATCATCTTCGTAAAGACACGCAGTGCCGAGCTGAGGCCAAAAGGAAGCACTCTGAACTGGAAATGCTGCTCTCCCACAGAGAAACACAGGTATCTCCGGTGTGGATTCCAGATTAGAATATGCATACACATCCTGAAGGTCCACCACGCTGAGCCAATAGCCCTTCTGTAAAGAGGACTTTATCTGACCAGGCGTGATCATCTTGAACTTCTCTTGGGGTAGGAAAAAAATGGTGCGCAGTCCAGCCTGGTTGGATTTGGGCACCGTAAACAGTCAGGAGTAGAAGCCCTCCCCTCGTTCCCCTTGGGGGAACGGGTTCCACTGCCCTGAGATCCAGTAACTTCTGAATCTCGACCCTGAGGGAGGGCGACCCCGACTGCTGGAAAGGAGGATTGATGGGTTGGGTAGGGGTAAGGGGTAAGCAGAAGCCTACCTGAGCGACTGACAAGACCCACCGGTCCTCAGTGATAGTCTGCCACGCCTCCCAATGAGACTCAATGCGTCCTCCCACCGGGGTCTTGTGCGAGCGCAGAGAACCCTCATTTAGCTGTTTTTTCGGTGGCGGCACCACCTGAACCTGAGGAGGAGGCTGAAGATCGAGAGAAAAACCGACTCTGTTGCTGAATCCGGTGGGAATTTCCCAAAGGGGTATCAACTCTGCGGGATTTTCTATCTAGAAAACCCCTGAAACCAGAGGGGGCCCGGTCTGTGACAACCGTCTGTCCTAAAAGGTGGTTTTACCGGGACAGACAAGGACTTGGAGGTCTGGGTGCTATCCTTCATTTTGGTCAGCTCCACATCACAAAGCTCCACATCTGTTGAGGACTGAAAGAGTTCCTTGCCGTCAAACGGCAGGTCCAAAACCTTGTCCTGCACCTCGTTAGAGAACTAGATGGCGTGCAGCCAAGCCTGGCGAGAAGTATCCACTCCAAGCATAAGGCCCCGGGCCCAAGTGTCGACATGATGCGCGACAGCCTCCAGCAGATCCTGAACCAGGACCCTGGCATCCGACAATCCCGCCTTGAAGTCCACAAGCTTTTCAGTGGGGATGAACTCCTCAAACTCCGACAGACCTTTCCACATTTTCATATTCGCCCCTGCTAACACCAGTTCTGCACTAGCTTGATGCAATTGCAGGGCTGAGTTAGCAAAAATCTTCCTCCCAAGGGAGTCGAGAAGCTTATCCTCTTTGCCCGGGACCTGCATAGCCGTCGTAGAAGAGGATGCCGCAGGCCTGGATTGCAAAGTTGCCGTAGCCACTACAGTGGAGGAGAGTGGCGGACATGACGCTACGGCCACCTCTTCCGAAGAATGAAGCCTGTAGCGTGCGTCAATTTTCTTGTTGAAGAATAGTCCAGAGTGTGGTTTCTCCCAGACTCTACGGACCTCGGCCAAAACGTCCTTCTGCAAGAACAAGCCGGTACGCTCCGAAGGAGACAAGGTGAACGCCCCCGAAAGCATGCCCTCCTGCGGAGCGAGTGCCTCGGGTACTGGAACATCCAACAGACACATGTCCAGCACCCGGTCGTGAAAGGCCCTGATGGAGCGGGGCTGGTCTTCGCTGTCCTGATCGCCCTGAGCGTCGTCCGACAGGGCCGGATCAAGCTGAACCACATCGGGCACCACAACAACCTTACCCACTGGGGACAATGGAGGCAAGGGTGGAAGAGTAGGGGGAGGCCTCGCAGGTAAAGGCGGCGTCGGCACCACCAGAGACACAGGTGGAACCAACGGCGCAGGCGGGCATATCTCCCTAAACAAGCCTCGAAAGTACTCCTTCATGGGGTCAGAACGCATACGTTTTTGAACCTTGCCGAGAAAGGCATCCTCCGCCAATGATTTTGGGGCGGCCGGAGGAGGGCTCTCATGAGGGAAGTAATTCCAGGGAAGGCAGGGGAGAGGTTTGCCAAGAAGGCACATCCCCAGAGACAAAAAGGTCCCACTCACTCCAGGATAAAAATAAAAAGTCCTAAAGTCCAGCAAAAGAGCTGGGGATCTCTAAGGATGAAGGGAATTAGCACATATATGAGAATTCTCCCTTACAGGGATTAACTGCCCATGTAAGGAAAGAGGAGAGTAAGGAAGGAGCCAGGTTTGCTAACAGGAGCTTTCTCCTCGAGGACGCCCTCCACGAAGTCAGAGTCAGGGGCGGCTTCGTGCGTAGCGATCTTAAAATGGTTGGCTGCTCTTTTTAGGAGGGAGTTAAACTGCATTTGGTCGTCAACTGGCGACAAATCTCTTGGGAGAAAAGTAGTGTGGCATCCGGTGTGTGCCACAAGCCCTGGTAGTCGTCCTGGTCCCAATCTGGATCCTGACAGACAGGGTCTTGGTCATAAAAGTAAAAAAACCCATAAGAAACATGACCAGGTCCTCAGGGGTCATACCCAAAGATATCTATGTGGTGTTTCTGTGGTTTCTCCTAAGAGGAAAACTGGGCACCAAGGGAAGGGCATTTCTGGGATTTAGAGTGGATGGGGCAGGAGTCCACTTCTCTATTCCTCTTCAAGATATTATCATACTGGCCTGAAAAGTTGATGAACTCAGCCATACACTCTTCAAACCTTTCCCTGGTCCATTCAGAGAAAAAGAGGGGGCTTCCCTGGAGTTACCGGCAGTCGAAATAGTTGCCAAAAGCTTCTTGCAGAGCTTTAGAAGCATTATCGACCGCCTAGAGGATTTCAGCGCCTCTGTAGGCGGCCGACGACGCTACTGCCTCTTTTGCCGTCCCAGCGCCTTTGGGAGGCAACACATCGGTGGTGGAAGTTTGATGGGAACCACCCATTTCAGAAGACATTTTGTGCCCATTTGCATGCCGCATTGGAGTAGAGGGCGCCGAACTACGAGGATCGGAAGGCTCCGCCGAAGACTGACAGGCCTACGGCGTTGAGACCTTCGACGATCCCGTCGAAGAAGCCTTGTGGGTTGCGTTTATGGACACGTGGTGTGTGGGGCCCTTGTCGCCGGGGTGTAACTTCCTTATAGAAGTGCCGGCGGCATGCCAGTCCGCCCGAGGGCGGACTCATGGGAGCGCGTAGGCTCCTCGGAAATGTTGATGGCTTTCCAACCGGAACCCATGGCTGCCGATTGATTCCTCGTCCGAAGCGAGGGCGCATGCGGGGGAAAGATTCTCGGCCTGCATAGCGAAGGAGGCCCACCACTTATTCAACCTGTCTTTCAGCATTTTAGGCCAAAAGAGTTTACAGGCCTTATACCAGCACTCGTCGTGGTCGCGAGGAAGACGCCCGTTATATTTACGATGGGTGTCTCACCGGGGACATTTGCTGTTACAGGACAAGCAGAATTTAAAGGGAGTCCTTTCCATAGCAGAGGTGAGCGGCAGCCAGACCAAGAGCAAAGGAAGAGGGGTGAAAGAAATACATTCTCAAAGAGAAGAAGAAAACAAGGCCCCACTCTCCCTACTGTAAAGGCCGGGCCTGAAGGCTAAGACCATGCAGTCAACAGTCGCCAAGCAGGCAGGGATGGAGGCATCAGCGAGCAAGAATTCCACAAAACAGCCGTCGAGGTGATGGTGGAAGATTACATAAACCACTGTATGCAGCGGGATTAGATAAGCAATATAAAACTCTTACGAGCTCTGCATAAGCAACCAATTAGGACCTCGACACGCGAGGGATTTTGGGTACACTACACTTCACGTTAAAGATAGTGTTACAGTCATGCCCATGTTGACATCCCTTTCGATCGTCAAAAAAAAGATGCAATACTCTGCGATTACCACTAGATGTTGGACAATAATCACAGCATTTGACTAAGCAGATCCACACGCATCAGAAAAACATTTGTTTTGTGGCAGGTTTGGCTTTTTAACAATCACCTGCATTGGTGCCACTATCATAGAATGTTCCAGAATATATTACATTAGTTTGTGAGTGGAGACCTTGGTTCTTAGACTACCAAAGAAATACAGTTTCCCAAACACTCATTTTCAAATACCAAGGTGTGCTCGAACACATCAGCTACAAGAAACCGTCTTTTGGGAAGTACATACCCGGTGTTGAAAAAAGGATGGGTCGAGATACTTGTCAAATCTATCTTCAAACTTGACATCTGATTTTTTCCATTTCACCTAAAAAAAAAAAAAGTTATTAAAAACTCAGTTCTTCACAATCAAAATATGTGCAAGGAATAATAGCAATATGATTCTGTTCATTAAAAAAAAAAAAAAAAAAAACAACAGTAACTAAAAGGCAAACATTACAGAAAACAAGCGAGAGCAGATATGAAGAATAATCATTAGTTCAACTTTATTTTATTTATCCTAGTTTTGATTCTGTAATGCAGTTTATCCTTGCTCTTACCTCCAAAGATCTGCCAGTCATCACCTTTCAGTATCCCTTACAATACATGGCTCCCCACCCTCAATACATTTTAGGAGATGTTGCTATTAAGTACAGCCACACACTCTTCAGCTACTGCACCAATGCCCCTAGCAACTGAGCACCCCAGGGGTGGTCACTCAGAAAATCACGGGCACATGAGTTTGAATGTCCAAATCCAGCCATAGCCAGTGTATGGGTACAATGCCTACTAACACTCTTCTGTGGCTGGGAATGTGGAGTTGTGGCCAAGAACTACCTCGCCCCTGACCCCCAAGGCCAGTTTCTAGTGTGGTGGGGTAGTGTACACCTAACATTCTTACTTACTGTCAAAATGGATTTCGGTAATCTGCCCCCTGGCCATCTTATTCTGGTGAACAGGGAAAAGCACCATCTGCCAATATTGTGACTGAGCAGCAAGGCTTAGTCTTGGAGTTTGGTAATGGAGAAGGCTTCAATTAAGCACACACAGAGCACTCGTAATTCAAGTTAGGAAGAATGTATAAAAAATACAGTCCTATTATTCAGGCCTTAGCCAACTCTTATTAATCATAAAACACAGGTAAGTAAATCACTAAATATACACTACTAATATATGGTCATTCACTTTGGGGTGCTCTGGCTATAGAGCACCTACATCTTACTTTTTAACACAGGAAGATCAGAATGAGGACACTAGTGTTTAATATTTAGTTCTCAAATTAGTGTAGCAGTGAAAGAAAAGACATAATAATAGGTAAACATAAAAGGAGAACACATCCTTATAAAAAAAGTAATCCCTATACTAAAAAAGTCCTTTTCTTGTAAGACGTGATTGGACCTGCTGTCCTTAAAGTCAAGTCCATATTAAACTCTGTGCAGAGAGCTAGGCATCTATTAGGTAGGCTGGGTAAGTGTTGGCAAAAGCCAACAGATAGTTTGGAATTGTCTTAACATTTAAGAACAAAGGAAACAGTTCTTAGGAGGTCCTTGCCCAGTCCCACCACATTAGTTGAAGCCCGGGTGGGGGCTGTGGACAAGGGGGGCTTGAATCTTTGACCAGAACTCCCCTGATCATGGCCAGGCAAGGGTTAAGGAGGGTTAGGAATTTTCGTCCGTAAAACCCTATGATGTGAGGAGTTGAAACAGGTAGGTTAACTGTTAGGAAAGATCATTTACTGCACCTTTCCTCCCAAACCTTTCGCTTTATTTTAGATGCTGTCTTGTACTTTTTACAGTGCAGTGAGGCCTTAAGCTTCACTACATTGTCCTTTGCTCATCTGTTATGGGGAAACAGACATGTCCTACAGGGTGTCAGTACTGGGAAACATGGTTTCCCTTAGTCTTGCGACTGTGTTTCTACTTTTAGTAAGTTATCATCACTTGTGTTAACTTATTGTACAATGCATCTTACAATGCAGAACACTTTTTGTTTTGCCCTAGAATAACACTTAGAGGATTTTTGGTTACTCTAGGTGTGCTAAAAGGATATGCTCGTGGCAGCAGTGACCTTTTCCCATTTTCTGGGACTTTTCATTTTAGCCTTACCACGTTTGTCTACTAACCGACTACTGGTCAAACATGGCCACACCACGAGATATTGTCTTTGTCCTTTTACCATCTTCTTCAGCCTTCTTCCTGGCCTGTGAGACCAGGAAAATCCTTATAAGGACTTACAGTGCCCGGGAAAGCAGAAGCTTTTGGTGGGCTACTGGGGTGCTGTGTGTTTGTTAGCAGGATGTGGGCCAATCCACAAACTAGTTTCAGTGAGTGAATGTTCTGCATGAGTTTTCCCCACCGGTGGTCCTGAGTGGACCACTACTGGGGGGGGGGGTGTGTGTGTATGGGCTAGTCCTGCTATTGGCTAGAGGAGTGGCAGCCCTGTAAGGGATCATTTTCAATTTAGTGCTATTCCTCCAACCTTAGAGATCCCCAGCTCTTTGCTGAACTTGGGACTTTGTACTTTTAATTATGTGTTTTCTGTGTTTGTTTATTTTGGTTGTGGAGTCTGACCAACTCCATGGGCATCATCTTTTACATTGTGTCACACAGCACCTTCAGTGCAGTGGCACAGGGAAGTCTTTCAGATTTCCCCAGGTTTAAATACCTTCTCTTGGATAAACTACTGTTTCCAAGAGCAGTGAAGTGAAATTGACTTTGCTTACACTTGTAACTTTCTAGACCCAGGGCACACTATCTTACAATAGGGTGCTGGAGGGGTTACTTTAGTATCCCCTTTGTCTAGATTCTCGTGTAACATTTTTGTGTTACCCTTTCCTCGATGAATGGCTGGTGGCAGTGGTTTACTTTGAACTACTGTAGTGTGCATTTACCATAGGCTGCGTTTGCAGCTGCAGTAAAGCACCCAAGAGTGCCATTTGTGTCAAAATGGCCCCGGTCATCTTTTTTCACCATTTATTTGTGGAAAGGTCCTTCTTGAGATGTACTCTGCGCACCAAACCAGGTTTGGCCCCTTTGTTCGTTTTGTCTTTGGCGGGATTCACGAGTGAAGCCTGCCTCTAGCTCCAGGGTGTCTGGAGTGGGCAGGAAGCAGGGGAGGTGTCCGAAACTCCCTGTGCTTAGTCTCCTAGGAGACAGGTATGCACTCTTCTGGCTTGCTGTCCAGCAAGGACAGCCACCCTGCTGGGTGACTGACAGGTAGGCTGGAATGAATGGGAAAAAGCTGCCTAAAAGGCGAGGCTTTTTGGCTTGGAAGGCAGAGTCGACCACTGGATGAAGGAATCTAAAGAAGAACTTGAAGACAACGCCTGCTGCAACCCCTGGAACGTTGGTTTGCCTGGTGAAGCCCTGCTGCTGTGCTGAAACTCCGAATTCGTATTGACAGAGAAACCCCTGCAAGGACGACTTCTCCCCTTGAGTTGGTGGGACCAATCAACTCCAGAGTAAGCCACCAGGACATCATCGCTGAGCTGGCTGAAATTCCACTGCAGTTGCTGCTGAATCCGAATAGCCAGGGAGAGGAACACCAGATTGTGTGTGTTGCTTTTAAGCTGGCCAAGAGCTCCAGGAAGATCATCCGGACTCCCAGGAAGCAGGCCAGACCAAGCCTGAGCCACCTCAACAGAGTGCTGGATCCCAGATGCAAGGAAAGCCCATCTCGACAGCCAGGAACCACAGTGTTGCTATTTGCGGTAGACGCGAGGACCTGAAACACCAAAGTGCCACTTGTTTGAAGATTGTCGGTTGCTATTGGTGACCGCCCCATTGCAGTGCAGGAGCCCCCAGACGTCCTCCCTCTTGTCCCCATGACTGAGGCCCAGGAACACCAGTATCTGCAGAGCTGCACAGGAACTGAAGTAATCTGCTGCACTGTTTCTTCAACCTAAAGGTAATGTACAGTCTAAGAGCACTTACCTCTTGTTGTGTAATTGCACTTGTTCTCGTTTGGCGAGACCTGTTGTGGTTGCTCTGTAGAGTTGCCGATAGCTGCTTTACCTCACAAGTCTAAACAGCTTGTGGCCCTGCTTTGAATTCTTCATTTTCTACAAAGATTTCTAAAGCATTGTGCAAGACTTCTACTTACCTGCAAGAAGGGCTTCAGCTCACCTAGACTTTTGCCCAATAAACTTTGGCGTAGCCTGGCTCCCTGAATGACTCTACTGCCCTCTGAAATTGTGTTGTGTCCTCCTTCCAGGAAGGGGTTAACTAACTTTGCATTGGGGGTTATCAAAAGTACTTACCTGCTTCTGAATATTTGTGCGATGTCTTTTTCTGTTCCAATAACCTTTTTCTTTGCCAAACTCTAAGTCCGATTCTAAATGCAAACAGTGGTATATTAATGTGCACAGTGTCCTAGTTACTAAAGTCCCCTGAGGGTCTAGGAAGTGTCTGTGTGCCATCCCAAAAGGGTACTTTCTGGTTTAGGCATATTAAGAGTGTGGATTTTGGAGTGTATTTGTGTGTTACTATTATATTGCCCCCTTCTGAAGAAGGCTTACTCTAACTGACTGTTAAATTAATAATTGTTTAATCAAGAACCCTTGTGTATAACAGTTTATTTGAATACTTGTCACTGTGAATCTCTGTGCAACTCCCCTACAGCTCACATTGACCCCCTATTGAGATATGCCTGGTTGCTCACACTACCAACCTGTGTACTACAGACTTAAACCAAAGGTTGGGTTCCTATTGCCAGGAGGTCAGGGTTGTTGAAATGCACCCAAAGGGTACTGCATACAATCTTGCCTAACAAGCTTGTACCTGGATTTTAAGACAGGAAGAGAACCCCTGCACCCATTTGTCAGAGATCCTGGAGAAACCTGAAGGAGCCAAGACTTCTATCCAGCTGCGAGACCTGTGAAGAAATGGTAGACCCGTCGGAAGGAGGCCTGGCTACCAACTTCTGTTGCTGTCCTGCAGGAGCCATGTCTCGCTGAATATCTTTAGCAGTCCTGTGAAGGAGCTGCGACCCTGGGAAGGGCAGGGAACACCCATTCCTGACATCTGCCCGGTACCCTGAAAAGAAGAGCCTTCGGAAGTGTCCCGGGACCGTCCTGTAGCTGTTCAGCTCAGAGTTTGGGATACCCTGCTGCCGACGTCACCGTTCTGAGTTTCAACCAGGAACTTGGGGTATCCTCAACATGCCCTAAAAGACTCACCTATGCAAAATTCCAGCATCCTAGCATCAAGGGGACCCAAGATAGGCAGGAAAGTCTGACTGCAGCGGTTGAGACCCTTTGCGTCACTGTGCTGCAGTGACAACTGCCGAAATGGTTTACCTGATCAAAGTCCGGTCCAGAGAGGGGTCCTGCATAGAGTTTTGCTGCATTCTTCATTCAAGGGTCCTGAAAAACACCAACCGGAGATCAGCTCGAACCTGCAAACCATGCAAATCAAGGACTGCGGCCAACAGCGGGAAAAGAAACCTCAGACCATCTTCCTTTGTCCTGACAAGTCCTGGGAAGAATCGTAGTATGAAGATAAGTTAGTGATTCTTACCTACCCCTAAACTCCTATTCTAAGTCTATGGGCTTATAATAAACTTTATTCTAACAATATTGGCTTTGCCATTGCTTGTACAAGACGTCTGAAAATTGGGGCTACTTCTGTTAGCTAGTGTAACTTGAACTCTGACAATTAGTACCCTGCACTGGACCCCAGAACCCATGCCTGCATTTTTTCCTACCTCAAAGCAGCTGCTGAACTTTACCTGAACTATTGGGCAAAAGGCCCCAGATAACCTAGTGCTGGAATTTTTGAGTTAGGGATCATCCTCTGTGGACCTATAAGTGCATAATATAACCTTACCTTTCCAAGAGTTTGTGATGTGTATTATGCCATCTGATAAATGTATGTATGTAATCTATTTTGCTATTGTTGTGTGCTAACCCTACTTGCCAGTAGTCATTTTTCTATGGTGTGTTTGGCCAATAAATAATAATTGTATTTGTATACATCCTGTCCAAGTGTAATCTGTGATTCCCATTGTGTGAACTCATTGTGGAACCTTTACAAGCTCACCACCTCTGAAGAATGTAGCCTTGAACACCTGTCACTGTTACCTTAACTGGTTTGGCTACAGCTCCCCAGAGTTGTCCCCCTCATAATATAGGTTGGCTTTATATACATCTGTCCACCAGGCCAAAGTATAGAAAATCAGTCCTAACATTAACTCACACCCTGAACTGTGATCACTTCTGTTTCCATAAGTGGAGGACAAGAGTAGCTGATGAAAAGGTCCCTTTCGGTTTTGGAATTTAGT
This sequence comes from Ambystoma mexicanum, assembly GCF_040938575.1. Taxonomy (NCBI): domain Eukaryota; kingdom Metazoa; phylum Chordata; class Amphibia; order Caudata; family Ambystomatidae; genus Ambystoma; species Ambystoma mexicanum. The sequence continues at coordinate 748,575,777 of NC_090929.1, forward strand.
TCCGGCGAGTCAGCGATTCCGTCCTATGGAGAAACAATTCCTGGTACTGGGCGATCATGTGTTAGGGAGAATTCTCATTTCTGTGCTGATTCCCTTCAACCTTAGAGACCCTGCAGCTCTTTTGCTGGACTTTAGGACTTTTTGATTTTAACCTTGGAGTGTGAGAGACCCTTTTCTCAGTCTCTCATGTATTTTGTGTAACAGAAGGCTAAGTAATTACAAAAGTTATTCCTGACGCTGAATCCCTAGCACAAAGTTAAATGACCCTACATGTAAAAAATCTCGTATCGATTGTTGGCCCTAGTGAGTGCTGCTGAGCCGACTACAAAAGATGTTGAGATCCTGACCCTATCCTCTCTATAACACTTTCCTAGTGTCTACAAGTGCACACAAAATGGAGGTCGGTATTTTGTTTTTAATCTTTCCGCCCCCACAGCGCGTCTTATCGTTAAAACAACAAAGGTCATCAATGACAGTTAGTCACTAGAGGAATTTAAAAAACACTCTATTTCCTCACCACTATGCTATAGTGGAGATAGAGTATGTAGTGATAACTTCAACAATTTCTTTTTGCAACCCCTTTCTCTATATAGAAGGGTATTGGAGTCTGGGTTATCAACCAGTACTCTTAAACCAACAGTCAACCGGTTTCAGCGGGATTCTTGGGTGGCCGCTTTCTTCAGGACGAATACTTTTCTAATTTTAGTATTCTCAAAATGTCTTCAATGTTTTGAAGAGTTTAGGGGTGTCTTCCGTTGTCCAGAATGGGTATAATGGAAAAATCCCTGGTCCTATAAGGACAAAGACAAGAAAAAACAAGTGGGACCGTTGTCAGTCTCGAAGTACTTTTAAAACCTTTTAAAACTATAGGCTAGGTGGTGTTTTCCTTACCTCTGTCGAGGTACTAGATCGTGAATTAGTCCTGATCTCTGTCTTCGACTTTGTTCGGGGAGGAAGGTGCTAAATCCTCTCTTCTCTCCCGGATTGTTCTCACTAGAATGAGAACATCGGTATCGGATCATGATATGACCCTTATCCTACTCTCTCATGTAACATTTTTATGTTACCCTCACTACGTTAACTGGCTGGCGGTAGTGGTTTAACTTTTCCTACCATTGAGCTATTCTACCGCAGGCTGAACCTCAGCTGCAGTACAGCACCCATGGGTGACCATTTCGTCTTTTTATTTTGCCATTTGCGGTTTGTGAGGTCTTTCTTGGGTTTTACTTTCTTCGTCGAAACAGACCATCCCTTTCTTTGTCTTGCCCTAGGCAGGGTTCAGCCCTGAAACCCGCCTCTGGCTCCAGTGTGTCTGGAAGGACAGGATGTGAGGGAGGGTCCCGAAACTCCAGTCCTTTTTCTCTAGGAATGCCTGAATGCAACCAGTCTTGATTGGCTGGCTGGCTGTCCTTTATGGACAGCCACCCGCTGTTTGACAGACTAGGCTATGCATGAATGGGAGAAACATGCTTAAGATGAGGGTTTTTGGGACCTGGGGCAGAGCTGACCACTGGGAGAAACACCAGATGAAGAAACTGTGAACGAAGCTTGCTGCATCCTCCTGGACCTTTGAATGGCCCAGTGAAGCCCTGCTGCTGTGCTGAAACTCCTTTTTCAATTCAACAGAGAAGCTCTGGAAGGGACGACTTCTCCCCTTGGGTTAGTGGGACCAACTAACCCTGAGACGAACTCCACTGGACTATCTTGCCCGACTGGCTGTACTTCTCTGCTGCTGTAAGAACCGAATGCCTGGGGTTGAGCAATCCGTAGTCGAGTGAAACGTCTGTTGCAGTAACAAATCCAGCTAGAAGCTCCAGGAGTCTCCTAAGCGACCAGATCCTGAGTCCCCTCACCAGAGTGCAGGACCCAAGGAGTGAAGGAAGCCCAAACCGGGATCCAAGATAAGCAACAGTGCTGTTTGCTAAGCGCTGAAACCGCCAAGTGCCGCTGAACCGAAAAGAGCCTGTAGCTGCCGATGACCTCCCAAGTGCCGCAGCAGGAGCCCTCCAGACATCCTCCCTCTTGTCCCCACGACTGAGTGTCAGGAACAGGGGTGTGCACCACTGCAGCAAGACAGAATCCAGCTGGACCACTCTTCTTCAAACCAGAGGTAAGGTTTAGGTTACTTAACTACCTTTTTAGCTGTGCTTTTCTCAGTTGGGAATTGCATTAGTTTACTTTTAGAATTGATTGCAACTCTGGTTTTTCACAGGCTTAATAGCTTGTGACCCTACAAGTGGTTTTCTAACAAGCTCTAACCTTGTGCAACACTTTGATTCCAAGAAGTGCCTCAGCGCCATAGACCGTTTCAAGTTCACTTTGGCTATCCTGGTTCCCTGAAGACTCTTCTAGCCCATTGACTTTGAGATCGTTTGTCCCTTATAGGTGGTAACTCGTTGTAGACTGTTAATGCTGGAAAAGGCTGGTCTAGATTTCATTGGAGGATTTAGTTGTCCTTAGTGCAGTAACACAGGGGTGTCAGAGACCCCCAAACATAGACTCCACACCCTGGGACTGACTACTGTCTCCCTGGGTCTGTAAAGTCACCATTGACTTTACTAGTCTTAATTTAGGAACTTAAGCAGTACAAACCATCTTACTGTGGAAGTACTGGTAGGGGCAATTAGATTGCCCCTGGGTCTGTTGTCGAGGGGGTACTGTCCCGTCCCCCCTCATCGAGTTCTGGCTGGTGGCAGTGGATACCACGAAAATATTCCACCGGAATATTTCCCAATGGGATTTCCCATTGTTTTTAATGCACCACTTTTTGGTGCAATGTTAAAGATACCGCCGGTTTATTTATTTAATATAAATTCACCGGTTGGGATTTTTTGCCAGAACTCGCCGCCAAAATGGCGTCTAGGTTCACTTCAGTAACCCTGAACCCGAGTCGAGCCTTTGTTCCACTTTTGGCGGGCTTCTGCACAGAAGCCCTCCACAGTGGTGCCATTCTGTCTGGGTACCACAGGGGGTGTAGGAGGGGGTTTAGGCACCCTGGACTGAGTTGCCTTGCCAACTCATGTCGCACTCTGGTGTGATTGGCCCAAGTGGTGAGCCACCCCGCTCACCACTGAGCATGTTTGAGTGACAGCTAGGCTGTATGAATGGGGGTTTGCTGCATAAAAGCAGGGTTTTTGGGACTGGTTCTTCAGAAGTCGCCACAGGACCTAAGAAGCCGAAGAGGGAGAAGCCGAGCCGACCTGCCAAGACGACACCACCGGTGGAGCCCTGCGGAACCGTTTCACCACTTTTTCCGACGACAGAGGAGATCTCCCGCCGGAGAGTCTCCTTCCCTTAACTGGTGGGGACAACCAGTTGCTGCCTTCTTTTCGCCGTCCCGAAGCATCTCGTGGCCGCCTTGCCTGTGCCAAGCACCCCGGCAACCGGGATACCACTTTTTACCTCAACCGCGAAAGAGGGGTAAAATCCTTTGCGACCGGAAAACTCCACGGCTGGTCTCATCCCTGGTAGTGCAACGACCTTCAGCTTTCCTCCACGTCGAGATCACCTCTTCCTCTGGACGATGCCGCGACTTGCACCCACTACCAGGAACAACTACCACCGCTGGAGGATCCTTTCCACTTTTAAAGGTACTGTGTTCCGCCCGGCTTCCCTTGCCACCGATTGTACGGGGTAGATTTAGCCCTAGGCTCTCGAACCTGGGTAAGCCTGGGACACCCTAACTAAACTTTTTCTAAATTCAGTAAAACCTTTTCTACTCACCTGCAAAGACTTGTGACATTGTGTGATCTTGGGCATATTTTCGCCTGGCTCTCTCTAAAGCGGGCCACAAACCAATTCTCCTTTTTCCACAATTGACTGCCTTTTCTAACCTTATGTGAAAAGTGTTTTACCTTGCTGCTTTCATTACTTCTGCTTTTTCCCTCCCTTTTCTAATAACTGGTTGGCGTGCCATCTGACGTTAAGCGCTCACCTCTGTTTGGAAATAAGTGGTGTTAACTTCGACTTGTCCAACAAATGACTAGGGATGTACATATAAGTAAAAGTGACTGTGTTTTGACTTACTTACCTTTTTATGTGCTAGTGTAATTTATGAGTGTGCCTTTAAAATAAATAAGTATATACTTTTACACCTAGCTCTGGTCAGTGTTTGCTTGTACTACTGTGCCTCTGTACCTATCCTGTATCCTCTATATACTGCCTAACTCTTCTTGAGGGAAGTCTGACTGCTCAGCCACAGCTACCACAGTGAATCTGTGTGGTACAGACTGCTACCAAGTGGGTTTACTGCCAACACCTGTAGTCTTAAATCTTTTGCAGTGGTCCCAGAGGGAACTGCACAGGTTTCTGCTTAACACCGGACCAAGAGCTAGAGTGAAGTCCGGAAAACACATATCAGAATCCTGGGACATACAAAGAGGGACCAGGCAGGGCTGTCCGCTATCCCCAATGCTGTACATCTTGGGGCTGGAACCCATAGCAATCTATTTTAGGAAGCAGTTTTTTGATGCTGGCATAAGACTAGGAGGGGTAGACCACATAATTTCGCTTTACGCGGATGATGTCCTTATATATGTTAGAGACCCACACCTCAACGTACCCATCATGCTGGAAGTCCTGGACAACTACTCCAGAGTATCTGGGATCCAATTCAATAAGTCGAAGTCCTGCATGTTCCCCCTGGCGGCCCTAAAACATGTAGAGACGGAGGCACTTCCGAAGGTAGGGATAAAATGGCAAACCACCAAATTCAGATACCTAGGAATCCAGATAATGCACACCCCCACACTTATGCATGAACACAACACAAAGGCAGCACTTCCGACCCTACGCAGGTCCATGAACTTCTGGTTGCGACTCCCCCTGTCGATGATGGGAAGGGCCTCCATAGTTAAGATGATTGTTTTACCGCGATTCCTGTATGGGTTCCAAAATGTACACTATTATATCAAAAAACCCTTCTTCCGACTACTGGAGTCGCTAATAAAGGAGTTCATATGGGGAGAAAATAGGCACAAAATAGCACTGTCGACACTAACCCTGCCATACGCCAGGGGCGGCATTCAGCTCCCTTACTTAGAAAAATATTACCTAGCAGCCCAACTCAGCTTTATAACTAAATGGCTCTCAGACGAACCTACCGATGAAAACCCCCTACTACAGACTATGAGCCTCCCTCACCACCTGAAAGAACGGGTCTGGGCACCATCGAAGTTGCTGGGAGAAACACCTCACATAGTCACCCTGGGGAGGGACGTCTGGCGCAGAGCGAGGACACTCGCTCATGCGCAGAGGGCCTACTCACCAGAGATCCCACTGATTGCAGACCTATACACAGCGGCCACTGACCTGAAACAAATCAGATCATGGGAAAGGGAAGGGGTCTACACTTGGGGAGATTTATACGAGGAAGGTACCTTCAAGGAATTTGTCACGCTGCAGGACAGAGAAGGCATACACCCGGGACAGTTCCTCTGGTACCAGAAGATCCGCGCCATGGCACGAAGCAAATGGGAAACATGGCCTGAAGAACCGGACACTGACCCACTATTAACGCTGCTATACAACATGGGGGAGGGCTGCAGACCAATATCCCAAATATATAGGCAACTGAGCGATACACCTAACCCCCGAAGCATGGACATGAAAAGAAAATGGGAAATAGATATAGGCAGGGAAATGACAGAGGGGGAGTGGAACAGGGCGCTTACATTCCCCAAGGAGGTGTCGAGAAACCACCGGTTCAGGCAAATACAGATGAATGTGCTGCACCAAACCTACCTAACCCCGAAACGGATAGCAAAATTTAGCAAGCAAATGCAGTCAAACTGCACCTGGTGCAATAAGGAGGAAGCAGACCTAATCCACATGATGTGGGAATGCCCCAAAACGAAGACACTTTGGGAAAAGGTGAAACAGACATGTGAGAAAGCAGGTATGACCAAATACAAATGGACACCGGAGGAGTGCTTGCTAGGAACCTATCCCAGATTAGCCAAGATAAAGCACATAGTCAGACTTATGCATAACGTGCATATTAACCAAACGAACCATAGCCATGTCCTGGAAAAAAACAGCCGGACCACAATATAAAGCATGGCATGGAGAAACGGAACGATGGCTCCTGGCTGAGACCAAGGCCTGGGAAGAAAGCGTGGCCAGATCAACCGATGAGTCCAGCAGAGCCTTGGAAGCATGGAAAGAACTCACTAGACATATGTTTCTCCCCTCCGACGACAAGCCCCCCTGAGCTAACGGCTTGGAACGAACATACCCGCAAGTCATACAGGGAGACCCGATGAGAGCTAGAGAGACGCTACGGGCCCCTGGGAAGCATCCCCCCACACCCTGCGAACAACCCGATTGCCCCCTCCCGAACACCCCTAACCCCCCAGGGAAGAGAGAAGCTGAATCACGTTAACACTGTAAGGAGACAGTTGTTACTGTTTGTTAAAGTTAAAATTAAAATGTATTTTACTTGAACATGAATAAGGCACAACATGGAAATATGTAACCGATGTTATTGAAAATGCCAATAAACAAATTTTAAAATAAATACTCTTCCAATCCCACCACACTAGGTGTTACTAGGGGCATCCTTGACCAGAACTCCACCGAGAATCCTTGACCAGAACTCCACAGAGAACAACCAGGCCAGCGAGAATTTGGGAGGGGCATTTACACCCAAACAATCCCTATTCTGAGAAAACTGGTATGCTGGCTCACCCCCCCCTCCACATCCCCCTTCAACCCAATCTCATTTTCCAAAGGACCACCCCCAGGGTACACAAATCGCTGGGGCCACTTACTCCTGCCATTTGTCAAGATTGGTTCTGGCTAGGCCAATTTCACGCTCTGATGGGTTGGTTCTGAAGTTCTTCCAGCAGGCCCTTTGCGAGAGGAGACGCCAGGACACTGCAGGGACAGGAAGCAGTAAAGTCCAACCCGACCAGGGGTTGCAGGCAAGACAGGTGGTGGTGAAGAAGACCCAGCTACAGGAATTCCTCTATTTATTTGCATGAATACAGGGAAGGAACAAGTTACTTACCTGTAGCTTTCTATACCGGGAATCCTCGGTATAGAAAGAAAAAAAAAAAATCAGTATCAGTTTCCTTTCTGATCTGTCTTTCTTAGTAGTAACCAATCACTGGTCTCTGGGTCATACTGCCCCCAGCCAATGACTGCCCTTTCCCTAAGCCCCGCCTCCGGCAGCCATCCTCAGATTTGGTAGCACGTAAAGTGGCAGTATGACCAAGTGAAGAGCCGCAGAGGGGTAGGCAGGAGGGTTCGCATGTGAATCCATGCCAGACCCATGCTGGAGAACAACAGTTACAGGTAAGTAACTTGTTCCTTCTCCAGCATGGGGTCTGGCATGGATTTACATGCTCATGAATAAGAGAATACATAGCAGTACACACATGCACAACCACGGGAGGTGGCAACAGGCTCAACATTAAGCAATACAACAACTCAACATTAAGCAACTCTTACCTCCTCACCAGGCTCACCTTAGGCGAACAGGTTGCACAGCACTACTTGGCCGACCCTGGACTCCTCCCTGGAGTCCCGATCGACGCAGTAGAATCTTGTGAAGGTGTGCGTCGACCTCCACGTCGCAGCCCTGCAGATGTCCACCAGGGGCACACCAGACAGGAACGCCGTGGTAGCAGCGATCGCTCTGATCGAATGGGCTCTCGGACGGCCGGGCAGCTGTCGGTTTGCCAACCGGTGACAGTGCATGATGCAGCCGGAGAGCCATCTGGAAATGGAAGTCTTCGAGAGAGCCTTCCCTTGATTCACAGTCCCAAAGTTCACAAACAGCTGTGACGTCTTCCGAAAACTCTTTGTGCGGTCCACGTAGAACTTCAGCGCTCTAGCTACATCCAGTGAGTGCAAAGTCCTCTCAGCCGGCGGCGAAGGCAACGGGAAGAAAACTGGCAACACCAAGGGCTCGTTGAGGTGGAAGTCCGACGGCATCTTGGGCATAAAGGATGGGTGTGTCCTCAGCACCACCCTCGTGTCATGAAAAGTAAAGTATGGAGGCTTGCAAGATGGGGCCTGGATCTCTCCCACTCATCGTGCGGAGGTGATGGCTACGAGGAAAGCTGTCTTCCATGACAGGAACTTCAAAGGCGCCGAATGCATAGGCTCGAATGGGGCCCCACATGAGCTTGGTCAGCACCACATTAAGCTCCCACGCCGGGGCAGGAGCCTTCACCGGCGGGAATGATCGGAATAGTCCCTTCATGAATTCTTTCATCAGGCGATGAGACCACAAGGACGCCCGTTCCGTCGTCCTGGTATATCGGGAGATTGTAGCCAGATGTATTTTGATGGAGGCGTGAGCCAGTCCAGCTTTGGCCAGCGACAGTAGGTACGGCAGTACTTGAGGGGCCGTAATCCGCAGAGGGTTAATCTTCTGTGCACGGCACCAGACAGAGAACCGCTTCCATTTATGTCCATAGCACTTGAGAGTTGAGGACGCCCTGGCCTATGCAAGAACCTCTCTGCAGTCGGCCGGGATGTCGTACCCTCCAAACTCTAGTGCTGCAGGAGCCAGGCCTGCAAGTTCACCGACTCCGGGATGTGGTGAAGAAGGGCGCCTCCTTCTCTGGAGAGAAGGTCTGCGTCCGTCAGCAGCTTGACTGGTGGGGACGTTGACAAGTCCAGAAGGTCCGGGAACCAGATCTGTCTCGGCCACGCCGGTGCGACGAGGATCATCCTGCACCGAGACCTCTTGAGCTGGTTGATGAGCCGGAGCAGCAAAGGCAGCGGAGGGAACGCATAAAGAAATAGGCCGTCCCAGGGGAACGAGAAAGCATCGCCCATGCTCCTCAGCTGGGGGAACCTGCTGGCGAACCTCCGGCACTTGGAATTTGTCGAAGAGATCGATTTGGGGTTCGCCGCATCGTCAGAAGAGTCGATCCACTTGATCCTGGCGTAGTTCCCACTCGTGGCACGAGCGTAGCTCCCTGCTGAGTGAGTCGGCGATCGTGTTTTTTATTCCTGCCAGATGAAGAGGCACCAGAAACATCCCTTTGGCGACGGCCCAATGCCACAGATCCTGGGCTTCCTTGGATAGGGCCGGGGACCTGGTTCCGCCCTGCTTCCGGATGTAGAACATCGAGGTGGTGTTGTCGGTGAAGATCCTCACCACCTTGCCCTTGAGGGACGAAGAAAAGACCTGAGGGCCCAGAACACCGCGCAGAGCTCCAAGATGTTGATGTGGAGAGACTTCTCCTCCGGGAGCCAAAGGCCTCTCGCGTGAAGATCTCCGGAGTGTGCTCCCCAACCTTCCAGGGAGGCGTCCGTCGTCACCGTCACCTGGTGAGCTGGGGTCTGAAAGTCTGTGCCCACCGACAGATGGGAGCGGGTACCCCACCACCGGAAGGTCTCGTTGAGGGGGATCCTGTCCTCGAAGCTGCCCGTCGACTGGATCCAGCGGGCGTCGAGGAACTCCTGTAAGGGTCTCATCCGAAGCCTGCAAAGGCGCACCAGATAAATACAGGAGGACATCATCCCGAGGAGGGACTTGATAGATCTTACCCTGGCCATGTCCGTGGCCAGCAGACGCTGCACCTTTCCGAGAATGGTCCTGGTCCTTTCCTACGACGGCGAGGCCAGCCGCGCCACTGTGTCGAGCTTGGCTCCCAGAAACAGGTCGACTTGCAACGGAACCAGGTGGGATTTTGGAAAGTTGATGGAGAATCCCAGGTCCGTGAGCAGCTGGACGGTCTTTGCAGTGTGCTCCACGGCGAGCTCCCTTGTCCTTGCCCGGATGAGCCAGTCGTCCAGGTAGGGGTTCGCTGCGGATGAGATGATCTGTCGTCCCATCGTGTCCAACTTCCTGCCCTCGCCGTCTGGCGGGTAAGTTGTCGAGGCCGATGCCCCCCCCCCCAGCTTTCTTTGCCGCCGGCGAGACGACCGAATCCAGGGTAGGTTGTGCCCGAAGGCACAAGGGGGCAGCGTTGGGGACCCGGTACTTCTTCTCGTACCGGTCCCTCTTTGCCAGCGCCGTGGCAGGGTTCTTGAGGAGGGCGAGCCCCTCATCCCAGATGTCATCAAGAAGCGGTACGGCGAGGACCGTCTTCCTTTTAGCCTCGCGCCGTTGGTAAAGGAACCCTTCTTTCTTCTTTTCTTCTGGACAGAGCTTAAAAAGCTCGGATGCCCTGGAAATCATGGCATGAAAGGATCCAATCTCGTCGGCCGGGGACGCCCGAGCAGGGGGCGACGGGGGACACGTCCCGTCGTCATCTGTACCTGCCGTAGCCGTGTCCACGCCTGTATCATCCCCGTGGGTAGTAGACCGGGGGGAAGGCAGAGCAGGCCGCAGAGGTGGCGTAGGATGCGTCGTCCTCTTCTTATGCGGTGGACTCTCCGAAGGTCCTGGCTCCGGTTCCCCTGTCGGGTCTGGCTCAGGTACCTCCGTCGGGGGAAGAGGCAACCTGGTCCTTATCTCCGAGCATAAGGACTGAATCGCTGACAAAATGGCCGCCAATGTGTCCTGCGGCGCCGGAAACGACTGGCGCGAGGGCTCTTGAGGAGCCTTGTCGGCGACACCGTCGCGCTCGTCGTCGCCCTCGTCGGGATCCCTCCCGATGGGCTGGGCCTCTTCCACGACTTAGATGAGCTCATCTTCAGAGGTCGTGTCCGTATCCACGATGGCCACCAGCCCCTCCCCCACCTTTTCCAACGAGGGCTTCGTGGGGGTCTTCTCAATGGGCCTGAAAGACGACTCCCTCCGCGGTGGCAGGGATACTCTGGGTCCTGAGGGCGCCTCCACTGGTGTAGCCTCCACAGGCTGAACCAGGGCCGCAGCGACATCCTCAATCGAGGTCTTAGCAGGGTGAATTAAGGCCATCGTCACCTTCTGGACGCCTGGGGCCTTCACCTTGGGGGGAGGGTCCGAGCCTCGCTCCCCCTCTGCCGGAATCTTCGAGATCGACCGAGGCCTCTCCAGAAGCTTCACCGGGTTCTCGGACTTCCTCTTACCCGAGCCAGAGCGCTGGCTCGTGGTTGATGGCGCCGGGGAGGATGCGCCCTGCCTGGCAGCCAAGGAGCCCGACCGTGCGGCGCTCCCGGTGCTTAGCCTTTTGTTGGGCCCCCGTCGCCGGGGCACCCTCACAGGACTTAGAAGACCGCTCGGACTTCTTTTTCTTCTTCTCGCCTGAAGGGCTCTTCCCTTCCAGCCAGTTGGCGAGACGGAGGTGGCGATCCTTCATGGTCCACTCCGACATGTTCCCACAAAACGCACAGTCCTTCTCCTTGTGCGTCTTGTCCTCATGGAGACAGTAGAGGCATAACGAATGCTCGTCCTCCTTGAAAACATTCTGAAGCTGGCATCCAGAGCAGGTCCTGAACAGCTTCCCGGGCGTCTAGCTTCCTTTCTCCTGGGTCATGTCCGGGGTAGGCCTCGGAACTTCTGGAATCCTCCAAAAGCGTAACTCGACAAAATCTTCACCCTTGAGGGGCGTAGAAAACTCCGAAACGGATCCCCGTTGATCAGATGTAGAAACGGTGGAGCTTGAGGCTCTATTTAACCGAAAAATTCAAAAAATCTGAAAAGGCGCGAAAACGCAGCAAAAGCTCGAGAGCTACAGCACGAGGACTCCCAACACTTGAACGTGCGGTAAAAATCCGAGGATGGCTGCCGGAGGCGGGGCTTAGGGAAAGGGCAGTCATTGGCTGGGGGCAGAATGACCCAGAGACCAGTGATTGGTTACTACTAAGAAAGACAGATCAGAAACGAAACTGATACTGATTTTTTTTCTATACCGAGGATTCCCGGCCTGACGACGGGGAATATTCATGAGCATGTGAATCCATGCCAGACCCCATGCTGGAGAAACAAGCTCTTCTGGTCACAAAGGAGCATACAAAAGGTAATATAGCAGATGCATTTAATGGGAGACAGTTTGAGTGGCATGATTACCGGGTTTGAGAAGGGGTGCATTGGACAGATGCTGGGAACATCTTTGACAGACGGTCCCCCCGCCTCATCAACTTCCTCTCATCTCCAGATGTCCCTTATCCTCCTCCCCTGGCTACCTTGACCTCCTCTCCTTCAGCCTCTACCCAATCTCAAGCGACCTCCGCAGGGCGTACCCCTGATTTGTACTCCTCTGCGGAAGGTTTTTAAGGCTGGCAATCTTCTTCATCTTGCTACTCTCAACTCTCGCTCTGCTGTCACACTCTTCTGACATCTGCCACCTCCTAGAAGAACTTGACCTTGATGTCCTCGGTCTTACCGAGACGTGGTTCACGGCCAGCTCCGTCATGAGTTTTTGACACTCTCCTCCCTGACTGCTACAAGATCCTCTCCACCCCCAGAACCAATCGGCCTGGAGGGGGTGTAGCCCTAATCTTCCCCGAGTGGATTCCTGCCTCCATCATCCCCACTATGAATGCCTTGACTGCAGGCTCTCCCTCTCTCCTAGCCACTCTCACTGTTGCTACTCCCTACCGGCCCCCTGGCCAACCCTGATACAGCCCCATCATGACTTTATTCCTCTAACTCTGCGACTCTTGATGTTCTTGCCCCTGTCACGAAGAGCCGTTTGAAGTCCAAAGCCAAGTGCAATTCCTGAAATGACTCAGACCTAGCTACACTTAAGTACGTAAGTGTAGGGCGGCTGAGAGGAAATGGAGGGCTTCCTGCTCATCCTCTGACAAACTGGCCTGCCACCTGCTCCAAAGGCAATACAGTCTCCCTGTCTGCTCTAAGAAGAGGCCACATTCAAGCCTGCGGCTCTGCGGCATCCACCAATGTTAGGCACGATTGTATGCAGTACCCTTTGGGAACACTACAAAAACCCTGACTACAGGTAATAGGAAACCCAACCTGGTATAAACTTGTAATACACGGTTTTGGTAGCGTGTTGAGCAGCCAGGCTTAGCTCAAGAGGCGTCAATGTGAGCTGTAGGGGAGTTACACAGAACTTTCACAGCGGCAAGTATTCAAATAAACACTTACACACAAGGTTTCCTGAATAAACAATGATTCATTTATCAGTCAGTTAGGTAAGCCTTCTTCAGAAGGGAGCAATATAATAGTAACCCACAAATACACTTTAATACTGTACACACTTAGTTTCTAAATCAGTAAAGACACTTTTGGGATGGCCCACAGACAGGCAAATACTTTTGGATCCCCACAGCAGAGTCATTAAGTATAACAGGCTAAGCCAAAGTCAATGGGCAAACGAAGGTCTTTGCACAATGTCTTAGAAGTCTTTGAATAAAAGAAGAATGAAATGTAGAGCCACAAGCCGTTAGACTTGTGAGTAGTAGAAGATGCAAGCAACTCACCAGCAAGAGCTAAGTTCTCTCCGACTTTTTATAATACCTTTGTATTGAAGAACATGTGCAGCAGAGGACTTCTGTTCCTGTGCAGCTCTGCAGATCTCACTGTTCCTGGGCCTCAGTCGTGGGGACAAGAGGGAGGAATTCTGAGGACAGTCACCGCTCGCAACCGGCAATCTTTCCAACAAGTGGCACTTCGGTGTTTCAGCTCCTCGCGACTACTGCAAACAGCAACACTGGTTCCTGGCTGTCATGATGGGTTTTGCTTGCTTCTGGGGACCCGCACTCTGTTGAGGGGGCTCAGGCTCGGTCGGTCCTGCTTCCTGGGAGTCAAGAGGATCTTCCTGGAGCTTTAGGCCAGCTTAAAAGCAACACTCACAATCTGGTGTTCCTCTCCCTGGTTTCCAACAGCAACTCTCAGGAAATTCAACCAGCTCCGAGAAGGAAGTCCAGGTGGCTTACTTTGGAGCTAATTGGTCCGAAACACAGTAAACCACTCCTCCGATATCTGCCGCCTTCTGGAAGAACTTGACCTCAATGTCCTCGGTCTCACCGAGACATGGTTCACAGCCAGGCTCTGTCACTAGCTTTAACACACTCCTACCTGACGGCTACAACATCCTCTTCACGCCCAGGCCGAACCACTCTGTAGGGAGTGTAGCCCTGATATTCCCAGAGTGGATTCCTGCCTCTGTCACTCCTACGCAGGCCTACTCTTTGGAATGCCTCGTCTGCAGGCTCTCTCTCTCTCTCTCCCCTATCCAATCCCTTACTGTGGCTACTATCTATCGGCCACCTGGTCAGATCTCCTCCTTCCTCTTCGAGTGGGGGGGTCCTCTCCTCCTCACTCCTGGCCTCAACCACTCCTTCTTGGAGGCTTTAACATCCACCTGGATGCCTCCTGTCTTACCTCTGGACTCCTTCGTGACCTCTGCAACTCTCTCTCACTCACTATTCTCCCCTCTGGCCCAACGCACTCTGCAGGGCACATTCTGGATGTTCTGAGCTCATCAGGCCTTCCCCTCTCTGTCCCCCTCTGCACTCCTCTCTCACTTTTCACTTTCAGTGGTCACTTTCTCCTTTCCACCCATCTCACCCTCCCTACCCTTCAGGCCAAGCCACTTCCATCACTGCCACCCACCTTCTCGGTCATCCGACCCATGAAGCGCGTGTCAGTTGAGGCTTTCCCGCCACCTTCCCACCCCCCACCCCCTTCCCCTTTGGCTGACTCACCCGGACACAGCCCTCTCCACTCTGCTATATCTGATACTCTTGATATCCTTGCCCCTGTCATGAGAATCTGCCTGGAGCCCAAAGCCAAGTGCAACTCCTGGTATGACTCAGACCTCGACACCCTAAAACGCAAGTGCAGGGTGGCTGAGAGGAAATGGCGCGCTTCATGTACATCCTCTGACAAACTGGAATGCCGCCTGCTCCAAAGGCAATACCGGCTCTCTGCCCTAACCAAGAAGCGAGCTCATATCCAAGCCTGTGTCTCTGCGGCATCCAACAACTCGGCAAGGAACTGGCCAATCCTGCGCAGTCTCTACCTCTCCTGTACCTTCCCAGGCCCTCTGCACGGCACTGGCTTCTCACTTCATCTCTAAAACTCAGGACATCCTGTTCTCACTCTCACTCTCCTCCCATCCCTTCCCCCCTCGCCCTCTACTCCCTGCTCTTTCTCTGGCCCTTCTGCAACTACCCCGCCTCCCTCCTTCTCGGCCTTTCCCCTGTTCTCCGCAGACAAGGTTTCTAGACAAGTCCGATCTTTGAAAGTCTTGTCAAAACAGGTTCACCCCTGTTCCTCCAAAACTATCAAGGACCACATCGACTCCCTGGTTCCTGCTCTGACTGATTTCTGCAATCACTCCTTCGCCACGAGAGTCTTCCCATCCCCCCTGAAGCACTTACTTGTGCACCCTCTTCTTAAGAAACCCTCTGCCGACCACTCCTGCCCGGCTAACTATCGCCCAATCTCCATCACTCCCTTCCTGTTCAAGCTCCTGGAGAAACTAGCCATCTCCCAGCTTCATTTCCACACTGAATCTGTTGGTTGTCTTCATAGCCATCAGTGTGGCTTCAGAGCTGTCAGAAGCACAGAAACTGCTCTCCTTAACATCCGTGAAGACCTGCTCTCCAACCTTGACTCAAACATCCCTTGCATCCTCGTCCTGCTTGATCTCTCTTCTGCCTTTGACACCGTCAACCATGCCATCCTGCTCAACCGTCTCCATGATAACGTGGGTATCACTGGTCAGGCTCTGGCGTGGCAGACTTCTTTCCTCTCTGAACAACTCTCCCAGGTCCAACTTGAGTCCTTCCTCTCTGCTATCTTTTTCTCTAACTGTGGTGTCCCCCAGGGGTCTAACCTCTCTCCCTGGCTGTTCAACCAATACCTGTCACTTCTTGCCCATCACATCGCCGCTCTCTTCCCCAACTTTCAGTGCTATGCAGATTACACCCAGCTAATTTTCAGGCTACCCTCTGCCTCTGCCTCCTCCTCCTCCTCCTTTCTTTCTTTCCCTCATCTCTGTCTGCTATTCAGGAGTGGTGTTCCGTCAATGACCTCTGCCTTAATGCCAGTACGACTGAGACTCTCCTCATCTGCACACCCGCTCCCTCCTTTCCTGAAGCTCTCTGGCTGGCCTCTCTTGGCCCTCTTCCAGCCCCCACACCTGCAAGGCTAAAAACCTCGGGGTCATCTTTGACTCCACACCCTTCTCTCCTCACATTTCCGACGTCTCTAAGAAGTCACACTACCAGCTGCACCTCCTCAGAGTTATTCTTCCTTTCCTCTCCTTCCCCCAGAAGCTCAGTCTCCAGAGCTCTGGTTTTATCTAGGCTGGACCATTGCAACACCATCTTTCTAAATCTGCCTGCCTCTACTCTCCGCCCTCTGCAATTTATCCAGAACAGGACTGCAAGACTTGTCCTTGGCCTCCAGCCCAGGGATCGAATCTCTCCGGGACTGAAATCTCTGCACTGGCTCCCAGTGGCTGCGAGGATTAAGTTCAAAACCCTCTGCATCGTCCACAAGACCGTCTGGGGCATGGGGCCTCAATGCCTTCAACTCTGTCTTCCTAAATACCTTCCTCCTCGAGCTCTTCGCGCATCCGCCTCCAAATACCTCAGGGTCAGTCGGTTCTCCAAGCAACGAGTTGGTGGTAGATCTCCTTCGGCTGGTGCCTCCATCTGGAACAGCCTCCCTGCCTCCCTTAAACTTGAGGAGAACCATCTCTGGTTCCGAAAGCACCTCAAACCCTTTCTCTTTGCTTCTGCTTTTTCTCCTCCTCTCCTGACCTCCTGGCTGTAACCAGAACTGCACTGGCTACCTGGACACCCTCTGATCTCGGATCGAGGTCCCCCCCGCCAGCGTCACACACCTGCACTGCCCACCTGGCAACACTCGCACTTGGGGACTGTTTCTGTATCCCTACAGTCCCTCTACCAGCCCTTGACACCCGATGTCTGCACTTACCGTCGCACTTGCCACATGCTGGCCGTTACTTACTTTTGTTATTATCTATTCCCATGTACTGCACTGTCCCTGCCCCCTTGCCATGCACTTGCGCGATCTGAATGATACCTGGCCTAGTAGGATCGTTGTCTGTCCTCCCTCTGTTCCCCTCCCTTGCCTCATCGCGCCTTAAAAAACTTGTGTATAGGCGTGTTATAAATTTCATATCATATCATGGTAGAGAGAAAGAAGCTGGGTTCTAGATAGTGAACACTCCTGTGCTGAGGTCACAGGTTTGGAAGAGGCAAACTCAATACCTCTTGAAAAGGGAGTTTAGCAAAAACATCCTGGTTACCTTGAAAGGAAAGTATTCTGACCTTTATATATGAAAGCATCTTACACATTTCTGTTGTGGTTATTACATGAGAGTTTTTATTTGCATTGGAATATGGTTTAGACACATGGTCTATTAGGTGAAGGTCAGCCGACACGCGTTTCAACCCCTGAGGGTCTTTATCAAGGTTGAATTGTTGCTCAATACATACAGTTTCATGTAACATTTTTGTGGAGCAAAAGTGCCCATGTTGTTATTGTGTTAAAGATCCAAGTATCGTGTTAAGTGGTAAATAGTGACATTGTTTTTGTAACATAAATGAGACAAGGATAATTATTGTTATTGGAACAAAGACATTTTAACAAAGGAATATGTAATGTTAAGGTTAAACTATACTTAACCAATAAAACAAGTTGCATAGAAATTTGTTAGGCTGAAAGAAGGAAACATGGAGAACATTGACAAACAAGTGTCACCAGGTAGGCAGTCTACCCAGCTTAGATTGAGCTATTACCTCAAATTATTAAATGCTAGCGTGGTGAGGAAAAGAGAGGGAAGAGTCCGGTTTGAGGTGAGGGAAGGCGTAAGTAGTAAGACGGAAGAGGTGAGTGAGGCTAGCTCAGAAGTGAGGAGGTAGACTTTCAATTTGCTTTTGAATACAGCAATGTGGGCCATGTTTCAAACTGCAAAAGGTGCATGGGGTGAAGGGTGTGGTGGGAAGTAGCACTGGGCGAGTAAGGTGCCACAAGGGTGGTAGAGGTGGTAGAGGCGGTAGAGCGAAGGCTGCAGGAGGGCTTGAAAGAAGAGGATAGATCGAGCAGTGCCTTACTGTTGGACTAGAAGGATACATTTGAATTTGGCCCTGCATTGGATAATTAGCCAGCCAGCCAGCCTACCTGCTGGCGGTAGGATGAAGTAGGTGTGAAGGGGGTGGGGGGGGGAAG
Organism: Ambystoma mexicanum; assembly: GCF_040938575.1. NCBI lineage: Eukaryota > Metazoa > Chordata > Amphibia > Caudata > Ambystomatidae > Ambystoma > Ambystoma mexicanum. Next base: position 748,593,775 of record NC_090929.1, read on the forward strand.
AGTTCAAAGAGAGCCCTGGTAGCAAAGCTAATAATCTTGTCAAGGGAATAGAATACAGAGCTTGGAAGACTAAAGAGGATACTGGCGCAGTAGTCCAGTTTAGAGACACGAGAGGTTTGGTAGCTATGAAGGGAAGGTTTTTCCATGATATTTAGAAGGTTGAGGTGATCCGCCATTGCAGGTTTAGAGATGAAGGTAGAGCATGTGCGTGATGAGTCTTAGATGAGACGGAACAAGTTACTTACCTGTAACTGTTGTTCTCCAGCATGGGTCTGGCATGGATTCACATGCTCATGAATATTCCCCGTCGTCAGGCTGGGAATCCTCGGTAAAGAAAAAACCAGTATCAGTTTCGTTTCTGATCTGTCTTTCGTAGTAATAACCAATCACTGGTCTCTGCGTCATACTGACCACAGCCAATGACTGCCCTCTACCTAAGCACCGCCTCTGGCAGCCATCTTCAGATTTGGAAGCACGTGAAGTGGCAGTATGACCAAGTGAAGAGCCGCAGAGGGGTAGGCGGGAGGGTTCGCATGTGAATCCATGCCAGACCCATGCTGGAGAACAACAGTTACAGGTAAGTAACTTGTTCCTTCTCCAGCATGGGGTCTGGCATGGATTCACATGCTCATGAATAAAGAATACATAGCAGTACACACATGCACAACCACGGGAGGTGGCAAAGGCTCAACATTAAGCATCACATCAACTCAACATTAAGCATCTTACCTCCTCACCAGGCTCACCTCAGGCGAACAGGTTGCGCAGCACTGCTTGGCCGACCCTGGACTCCTCCCTGGAATCCCGGTCGACGCAGTAGAATTTCGTGAAGGTGTGCGTCGACCTCCACGTAGCAGCCCTGCATATGTCCAGCACGGGCACACCAGATAGGAACGCCGTGGTAGCTGCGATCGCTCTGGTGGAATGGGCTCTCGGACGGCCAGGCAGCGGTCGGTTTGCCAACCGGTGACAGTACATGATACAGCCGGAGAGCCATCTGGAGATGAAAGCCTTCGAGAGAGCCTTCCCCTGATTGACAGGTCCAAAGTTCACAAAGAGTTGCGACGTCTTCCGAAAACCCTTCGTGCGGTCCACGTAGAACTTCAGCGCTCTAGCTACATCCAGCGAGTGCAAAGTCCTCTCAGCCGGCGACGAAGGCGACGGGAAGAACACAGGTAACACCAAGGGTTCGTTGAGATGGAAGTCCGACGGTACCTTGGGCATGAAGGAGGGGTGCGTCCTGAGCACTACCCTCGTGTCGTGGAAAGTCAAGTACGGGGCCTTGCAGGAAAGGGCCTGGATCTCTCCCACTCGTCGTGCGGAGGTGATGGCCACAAGAAAAGCTGTTTTCCACGATAGAAACTTCAACGGGGCCGAGTGCAGAGGCTCGAACGGAGGTCCCATGAGCTTGGTCAGCACCACGTTGAGCTCCCACGCCGGGGCCGGAGCCTTCACCGGCGGGAACGATCTGAACAGTCCCTTCATGAACTCTTTCACCAGACGATGAGACCACAAGGACGTCCGCCCCGTGGTTCTGGTGTATCGGGAGATCGCAGCAAGATGAATCTTGATGGACGCGTGTGCCAAACCAGCTTTGGCCAGCGTCAGCAGGTACGGCAGTACTTGGGGAGCCGTAATCCGTAGAGGGTTAATCTTCTGTGCGTGGCACCAGATAGAGAACCTCTTCCATTTGTGTCCGTAGCATTTAAGAGTCGAGGACGCCCTGGCCTTTGCAAGAACCTCTCTGCAATCGGCCGGTATGTCGTATCCTCCAAACTCTAGCGCTGCAGGAGCCAGGCCTGCAAGTTCAGCGACTTCGGGTCGTGGTGGAGGATGGCGCCTCCTTCCCTGGAGAGTAGATCCGCGTCCGCCGGCAGCTTGATCGGCGGGGACGCTGACAAGTCCAGAAGGTCCGGGAACCATATCTGCCTCGGCCACGCAGGTGCGACGAGGATCATCCTGCACCGTGACCTCTTGAGCTGGTTAACGAGCCGGATTAGCAGAGGCAAGGGAGGGAACGCGTAGAGGAACAGGCCCTCCCAGGGGAACGAGAAAGCATCGCCCATGCTCCTCGTCTGGGGAAACCTGCTGGCGAACCTCCGGCACTTGGTGTTCGTCGCCGTCGCGAACAGGTCGATCTGGGGTGTGCCCCACCGTCGGAAGAGGCGATCCACCAGATCCTGCCGTAGTTCCCACTCGTGGCACGAGCGCAGCTCCCTGCTGAGTGAGTCGGCGATGGTGTTTTTTATCCCTGCCAGATGAAACGGCACCAGAAAAATCCCTTGGGCGACGGCCCAATGCCACAGGTCCTGCGCCTCCTTGGACAGCGCTGGGGACCTGGTTCCGCCCTGTTTCCTGATGTAAAACATGGTGGTGGTGTTGTCGGTGAAGATCCTCACCACCTTGCCCTTGAGGGACGGAAGGAAGGACCTGAGGGCCCAAAACACTGCACGGAGCTCCAGGACGTTGATATGCAGGGACTTCTCCGTCGGGAGCCAGAGTCCCCTCGCGTGCAGATTTTCGGTGTGCGCTCCCCACCCTTCCAGGGAGGCATCCGTGGTCACAGTCTCCTGGTGGGCTGGGGTCTGGAAGTCCATGCCCGCCGTCAGATGCGCGCGGGTACCCCACCACCGTATCGCTCGTCGGAAACTCTCGTCGAGCTTGATCCTTTCCTCGAAGCTGCCCGTCGTCTGGATCCAGCGCGCATCCAGGAATTCTTGCAACGGGCGCATCCGGAGCCTGCACATGGGAATGAGGTAGATGCAGGAAGACATCATCCCGAGGAGGGACTTGATGGATCTCACTTTGGCCGCGTCGGCCACCAACATCCGTTGCACCTTGCCCAAGATGGTCCTGGTCCTCTCCTCCGACGGGGAGGCCAGAAGGGACACTGTGTCGAGCCTCGCTCCCAGAAACAGTGCGACTTGCGCGGGCACCAGGTGGGATTTGGCGTAGTTCACGGAGAATCCCAGGTCCGTGAGGAGTTGGACGGTCCTTGCCGTGTGGACCACGGCGAGCTCCTTCGTCTTGGCGCGGATGAGCCAGTCGTCCAGGTAGGGGTAGACGTGAATACCCTCGCGGCGCAGCTGCGCCGCCACCGGTGCGAGGCACTTGGTGAATACCCTGGGTGCCGACCGTAGTCCGAAGGGAAGGGCTTTGAACTGGTAATGACGCCCTTGGACCACGAACCTGAGGAATTTTCGGTGCCCCTTTAGGATGGGAATGTGGAAGTAGGCATCCTCCAAATCCAACGACGATAGGAAGTCTCCTTCCTCCAGTTGACCCAGGACGTGCTGGAGGGTGACCATCCGGAACTTCTGCGCCTTGATGAACTTGTTCAGCCGTCGCAGGTCCAGGATGGGGCGCCATCCTCCCGTCTTCTTCTTCACGAGGAAGTATCGCGAGTAGACTCCGGAGCCCCGAAGCCTCTTTGGGACGAGTTCGATGGCGCCCTTTCTGAGCATCGCCTTTACCTCCAGGAGAAGTTGAGGGACGTGAAGTTCTTTCCTGGCCACGGGGGGGACGCGCGGGCACCTTCTTTGAAACTCGAGCGCGTGGCCCCGGGCCAGGGCGTCCAGCACCCAACGGTCGGTGGAGATGGACTCCCACACGCTGACGAAGCCCGCCAGCCGGCCTCCCACCGGGGTGCTTCGGTGGGGGCCCGACCCCACGGCCGGTTCAATCCTGCTTGGACGCGGCCTTGCCGCCTTGACCTCCTTGGCGACGACGGCGGGGTCCGCTAGACTTGCCTCGTCCTCTGTAGGCCTCTTGAGACGACGAGCGGGCCGCTTGACGGTAGGAAGCGAAACCGCCGCCGGAACCTTTGGAGGCGCCCTTGCCTCCGCCGCTCCGAAAGGTCGTCCGTCGTTGCTGCAGGACTCCAAGGGCCCGGGCCGTCTCAGTATCCGCCTTGATGGCCTGAAGGGAATCGTCCACTGTCTTCCCAAACAGGTTGTTCCCGTCGAAGGGCATGTCCAGGACTCTGGTCTGGACGTCCTGCCGAAAGTCCGTAGCTTTGAGCCATCCACGACGTCGAAGGCAAACGCCGTTGCCCAACTGGCGGAACCCAGTGTCGGCGATGTCCGTCGCCACGGTGATGGCGTGGTCCGAAGCCACTTCACCTTCCTGGAGGATCTCAAGGGCCTCCGCCCTCTTGTCGTCCGGCAGAAAATCCAGCAGGGGAGCTATCTTGTACCAGAGCTCCCTGTCGTAGCGGGCCACGATAGCCAAGGCGTTGGCCGCTTTAATTGTCGTCGCTGCCGACGAGATGACTCTACGTCCCATAGCATCCAATTTCTTTCCCTCGCCGTCCGGCGGGGAAGTCGATGTGGAGGCCGCACCCCCCCCCCCGCTTTCTTCCTGGCTGCCGCGGAGACGACGGAGTCCGGGGTAGGCTGCGCCCGGAGACATAGGGGGGCCGTGTCCGGGACCCGGTACTTTTTCTCGTACCGGTCTCTTCTAGCTGGCGTAGTGGAAGGGTTCTTGAGGAGGGAAAGGCCCTCATCCCAAATGTCGTCCAACAGAGGCACTGCGAGGACCGTCTTCCTCTTGGCCTCGCGCCGCTGATAAAGGAAGCCTTCCTTTTTCTTCTCCTCAGGGCAGAGTTGGAAAAGCTCGGAAGCCCTGGAGATCATGGAGTGGAAAGATCCGATCTCGTCGGGCGGAGAAGCCCTGGTGGGAGGCGACGACGGAAAATCCTCGTCGTATGCCTCGTCGTCCGTACCCGTCGCTGCCGTGTCAGTCCCCGTATCATCCCCTCGGGTGGACGGGGAGGAGGGCTGGACGGGGCGCGACGGTTGAAAAGGAGGTGGAGGATGGATCCTTCTTTTCTTGGTAGGGGGAACACCAGAAGGTCCCGGTTCTGGATCCCCCGACGGGAGAGGTTCCTCCGTCGGTAACGGTAGCCTCGTCCTTATCTCGGTGCATAAGGACTGTATGGCCAACAAAATGGCCGCCGAGTTGTCTCGCGGCGCTGGCAGAGGGGAATCCGACGGGCGAGCAGGGGCCCCGTCGGTATCCTCGACGATGTCGTTGTCGTCACCTGCGTCGGGGCCCATTCCGACGGGCTGGCCTTGTTCCACGCCTAGGCCGTGGCTTAAGACCTCGATCAGCTCCTCTTCTGAGGTTGAGGCCGAATCTACGACGACGCCCTGCCCCCCCTTCTTCCCCACGGAGGGTTTCACGGGGGTCCTATCGATGGGCACAAAAGAAGACTCCCTCCGAGGAGGCAGGGAGATTCTGGGCCCTGAGGTCGCCACCACTGGTGCAGCCTCCACAGGCTGGGCCAGGGCCGCCGCGACCGTTTCGATAGAGGGCTTGGTCGGATGGATCAAGGCCTTCACCACCTTAGGTGCGCTCACCGCCTTATCCTTGAGGGAGGGGGCACTGCCACGCTCCTCCTCTGCCTTAGAGCTCGACCGGGGTCTTTCCAGGAGCTTCGCCGGGTGCTCGGCCTTCCTCTTACCCGACCCAGAGCGTTGGCTCGTGGTTGATGGTGCCGGGGAGGGTGCGCCCTGCCTGGCGCCCGTAGAGCCCGACCGTTCGGCGCTCCCGGTGCCAGCGGACTCGCGGTGCTTGGCCTTATGTTGGGCCCCCGTCACCGGGGCGCCCTCAAAGGTCTTAGAAGACCGCTCGGATTTCTTCTTCTTCTCGCCAGACGGGCTCTTACCCTCCAGCCAGTTGGCGAGACGTTGATGACGGTCCTTCATGGTCCGTTCAGACATGTTGCCGCAAAACGCACAGTCCTTCTCCACGTGCGTTTTGTCCTCATGAAGGCAGTAAAGGCAGAAAGAGTGTTCGTCCTCCTTAAAGACGTTCTGCAGCTGGCATCCAGGGCAGACCCTGAACAGCTTTCCGGGCGTCGAGCTTCCCTTCTCCTGGGCCATCTCCGAGACCGGGCCTGAGAAGCTTCTGGAGTCCTCCGAAGTGTAGCTCGACGAAATCTTCACCCTTGAGGGGCACAGACGAATCCGACACGGGTCCCCGTTGATCGGATGTAGGATCGGTGGAGCTTGAGGCTCTTTTGACCGAAGAATCGAAGTTTTTGTGAAAAAGCGCGAAAAAATAGCACTAACGCTCGAGAGCAATAGCACGAGGATCCCAACACATGAACGTGCGGTAAAAATCTGAAGATGGCTGCCAGAGGCGGTGCTTAGGTAGAGGGCAGTCATTGGCTGTGGTCAGTATGACGCAGAGACCAGTGATTGGTTATTACTACGAAAGACAGATCAGAAACGAAACTGATACTGGTTTTTTCTTTACCGAGGATTCCCAGCCTGACGACGGGGAATATTCATGAGCATGTGAATCCATGCCAGACCCCATGCTGGAGAACAAGGGTTTTACCTGAAGAGGAGTAGGGAAAAGTGTCAGGTGGGAATTGGATAGGCATGGGAGGCAAGGAGAATTGACAGGTAAGAAAAGCACCATGGTTTTCAACATGAGTGTGAGAGGCCATGCAGTAATTAATAGCAGAGATAGTCAGAGATTTGGTAGAGAGTTCAGGAATGGAGAAAAAGATGTGGGTTTCAACTGTGAAAAGCTGGTACTGGAACCCGAAGGAGGACAGTGCCCATAGAGCAGAAGTGTACATTGTGAACAGGAGACCCAAGACAGAGCCTTATGAAACACTCTTCATGCAGGAGAGCAGCTACAGCTGGAGCAATGCTCTTAAGCCCCAAGTAAATGACCTTCAGAGTCCCAAGCTTGGGATGGTGACCGATGAACTGGATAGACCTTGCGCGAGACCGCTTCTGGCGGTAGGCTTCATATGAGTTTCCAGACTGGTTGGTCCCACCAGCCCAATGGTCAAAGCACCAATGAGGGTCTTCTTGGATTGTTGCAAAGGCAGGACTTTGCATTGGCAATGCTGGTATTCATTAGCTGCAGTCTTCAATATCTTTAGCATGATGCTCTCTTCTTCAGGTCTTGGCTTCAGTTGACAATCTGCTGAACAGCTGCAGGAGCCCCTCCAACCCACATCCCCACCCTCCCCCACCCCCCACCCAATCCAGGCTGGCCTAGCTAGCCAATGGCCAGGACAATCATTGAAAGCTCTGACCACACATCTGCCCACCAACATACATCCCCTAGCTGGAATATGTATTCAGAAAGGACAGACCTCTTCCCCCTTATGCAGAGTGAAGGAACCATGAAGCAAGACACAGACAACAGATTCAAAGTTTAAAACAAAATGCTTTGTTAAAGAAAACGTTAGGATGGTGGAAGGCCTAACTTGCTCTATGCTAAGGTGGGATTTCCCTACCTGAACGAAACAAGGGAAAATCTGAGTCAAAGAGTTCAATTTAAGTCTGTCTGTGTCCAAAGCCAATCCTTGCCCTCACAACTAAAGCTAAACAAGGTGTAGGGATGTCAATAATCAAAGAAATGGCGCTCAACACAAAGTCTGAGCTTCTTCCAGCTCTTAGCTTCTTCAGTGCCCCTTCCCCAAGTTCAAAAAAAGTTCCACAAAAGTCTCAAGATTACCTTTCTCAAGTTCAAGGACATACAGTTCAGCACAATACTCGGGGTTCCCTTCCCAAGTTCCAAGCAAGACAGTTCAAAAGAAAGGGGTCTTGAAGCTCTGTGGTCAAGACAGCATTTGTAGTTAAACACAACTCCAGGCCAACTTGACCCTCCTTCTGGTTTGCAACACTAGCTTACTCTTCCTTAGCTAGTGCTCTTCCTTAGCATATTTCACAATGTCTTTGGCTTTCACGATTCAAGGCTCTGTGGTCTAGGCGCAGTGGTCGCACTACACGTTCCACCCATCACGGGTCGCGCAACCAGAAACCCTAGGCTCTTCAGTCCACACAGGTTCTTCTGTATCGGCCCTATGTCCAAATTCACCTTCGCTATACTTGCCTTTGTCGGCCTCTTGAGTTTATATACAGGTTCACTCTCCTGGCTTCTCCGCGTTAGCTTATTGGCTTTGCCAGCATGTGTTGCAGACTTCCTTGCAGTCTTTGGCCTTGCAGCACTGTATCCATTCATGAGAGATCCCTTTGAGGTGGTCCTATGTATTCCAGGATTTAATAGCAGAAAAAAATAGAGAAGGAGAGGAAAAGCTGGGTATCATCAGCGTAGAAATGGTGCGATACCAAATGAGGAGATGATAGGAACTAGGAAGGAAGTATAGAGTGAGAGAAGAAAGGAGCCAAGGACAGAACCTTGGGGGCCTCCATGGTTGAGAGGATATGTGGGAGACGTGGAGCCACCCCAGGAGACAGAAAAGGTGCGGTTAGAGAGATAAGAGGAGAGCCAGTGGAGGACAGTGTCTTTGAGGCCAAATGAGGAGAGGGAGTTGAGAAGAGGATGGTCAACAGTATCAAAAGCAGCAGAGAGATCAAGGAGAATAAGAATGGAGGAGGGCTTAGAGTAGCGTGCAGAAAGGAGAGAGTTAAGAACAGAGAAGAGGGCAGTTTCAGTGGAGTGTAGAGGGCTGAAGCCAGATTGGGTAGAGGGAAGGAGGGATTAGTTACAGATGAAGGAAGAGAGTTGAGAATAGACAATGCGTTCGAGAAGTTTGGAGAGGAAGGGTAGGAGAGAGATGGGGCGATAATTGGAAGCAAGATGGGGATTAGCAGAAGGTTTTTTGAGTATAGGGACAATAGTCGCGTGTTTAAAAGGTGTAGGATAAGTGGAAGTCGAGAGGCAGATGTTAAAAAAGGAGGCGAGATAGGGTATAAGGAGGGGGTAGATTTTAGGGATGAGGAGGATAGGAATGGGCTCAGTGGGAGAAGCAGTAGGATGAGCTTTGGTTAGAAGAGGGTAACCTCAGAATGAGTGACAGGTGAGAAAGAGGACATGGAAGAGGAGGAGAGTAGGAGGGGGAGGAGAAGATGGTTTGGCAGACATTGAGGACTGTTAGAAAAGAAGGAGGCAAGATCAGTAGCAGAGAGAGGAGAGGCGATGGAAGGATCAGGGGTAGCTGGAGAGAGAAGTCGAGATAAAGTTTGAAAGATGCGGCGAGGGCGGGAGGATTGAGAAAGGAGAAGGTCAGAGAAGTAGGTGTGTTTGGCGGAGTTGAGGCAGGAGTCCTAGAGGGTATGATAGGAGAAGTATGCAGATTGGTTGGCAGGGGTGGGGTTTTTGAGCCATAGATGTTCAAGGCACCTACGGAGGCGGTGCATGGAGGAGAGATGAGATGAAAGCCAAGGTTGAGCAGGTCGCCGAGAAGGGCAAAATGAAGAGAGGGGGTAAAGAAGATTGAGAGTAGAAGAGAGAGGAAGTTGAGATGGAGGAGGCATTGGAGGCAGAGAGAGAGAGAAGTGGGAGGGGAGGGAGAGGGATGCAAGGAATAGAGAGGGGTTAAGGCTGTGTAGGACACGCCGGAAGAAGAAGGGGGAGGAGGAGAACGGGGGGGGTGTAAAGAGTGATCAGATAGGTAGTTGGGTAGGGTGGAAATAGGAGAGGCGGTGAAAGAGGAGGTAAAGATGAGGTCAATAGTAGAGCCAGATTGATGAGTAGGAGGGGAGGGGAGATAGGAGGTAGGAGTCAAGGATGGAGAAGAGAGGAGGAGGGAGGGTTAGATGAGAGATGGAGATTAAAGTCGCCAAGTACAAGTAGTGGAGTGGGGCTGGGGGAAATTAGGTTGAGGAGATGGTCAATGTCCTCATAGAAGGAGCCAACACCTTTCTGTGTCTCTCTCACACACACACATACACGCACTTTTTTCCGTAAGTTGCTTTAAAAATGACACTTTCCCTTTTAGCTGTCATCAACTATTAGTTTTGTTGCATAAAGTTTCATTCAATTCAATATTTAACGTGTCCAATGTTGCTTTGTTTCAAGGTAACACTCCGTTCTATGTTTAATGTGCATGATTTAACTCTTCTTTGAGTTTTCATTCAGTCCTTGATTCAATAGGCATAATTTAACTTAATTTCAGGTTTTCATTCAATACAAAAGTTAATATAGGTCATACAGCAGTTTGGTATTCAAGCGTAGCCCCCTAGCAGCGACCCAAGCTTTGAGCGACATCACTTTCCACTCACCTGTCCTTGGTGTTCCTCCTCCGGCACCTGCACGGCTTCTGTACTGCTTCACAGGTAGGTGTCTGCAAGCCGTACTCGCATTCTGGGCACTTCAAGGTATACACTGGCAGCTCTGCTAGACTCCACGGACGCGGACAGTGTCCTCCCTCTCCTTCCTTGCTTGCTTGCTTGCATGTCCAGCTGCTTCCTCTGGGTAAAGGAGGCTCCCACACCTGTGGCAGCCTAGCGGAACGACTTGCCTTAGCCTCAGGAGGTTGTATGGGTCCTCGGCCGGCGTTCTGGTTGCCACTCGGATCTCACCACGACTGCCTCCTCACGACACGGTTCCTGCTGGTCTCTCTGCTGTTCCACTGGTCTCCCTTTATACACCTGCAACCACTTAACAGGTTGCAGGTGTGGATTCCCAATTGGGCTTGCCAGACCATAATTAAAGGGACATGCCTGACTTTCAAAGTACTTTGCAGGCATCTTCTTTGTCCCAGTACCAGAGTGGTGAAATTAGGTTCTACTGTTCATTATTCAGTCGCCTCTTCCCAGTCTTGTCAGAGGTCAAATGTGGGAAAATGAGGGCCGCTGCCTTACAATAGCCTATAAAAGCTGGGGTAGGGTTAAGTTGTCTTTTATAGGGAAAGGGGGATACCATGTCTCTCCTGTAGGCACCCCACACCCAATCCCCAAGTACCCTCCACCCAGGTGATGCTCTCTCGCTTCTCCACCGCCAGGGTCAGGATCCAAAAGCGATGGCCTTTCACTGGTCACCTGAGCAGAGGATCCGGGGGGGGGGGGGGGGAGTAGGATTGAAGATACCCTCAGGTTTCTCACAGCAGTCAAGTTACACACACGTTCACTTTACCCCAGAATCCAGGATGGATTCTGCCAAAGTGCATGCCCTATATATGACAATACCGGAGGAGATGGGAAGGCGGCAAAAGGACAAGATGGCCAAAAGGACAAGATGGTGACAGCTGCATGGTCAAGCCATTTTGGGCGTATTGTACTTAAAAATGCATTGTGCTGTAAAAAATAAATGTGCACACGTGTACAATATTTAAAAAATGGTAAAACTCAATCCTCTGCTACCAGCCTGTCCTAGACATATCAAAAAGTTAACAGAAATGTTACTAACGAAAAGAACACAGGATACATAGTACCCCTGCAGCACTTCACTATAAGTTGGTGTACCTTCCATTTAGACAAAGGAATCTCGCACAGGGGCCACAGATTACCCCCAATGCACTGGTAACCATGTAGGCTGACAAGTGCCCCCAAAACCAGGTCACAAGGCATAGTAGGTTAGTCCCTTCTACCTTTTTCCTCCCCTCTGTTCTGAAATATTGTGTTAATGTTTTTTCCCGGCCTTGCTCAAACCCTGCCCTGTGGGGGCTTTGAAACAATATATTCTTATTGTATAAGCTCCTAACAAGCAAACAATAAATAAGACTGGGTGAGTTGAGCCAGGAAAGAAAGGCAAAAAATACTTAGAAGAGATTTCAAGCAATCGCAAACAGTAAGGGGTTTCATTGATGTCAAAAGAAAAATCTTTCCCCAACAGGTACTGTCTCACATCAAATGTGATGTGAAAGCAAATTTTAAATGCCAATCTAGTGCATGCCGAACATCAGAAAGGAAATTGTGCTTACAACTGCGGCTAGAGATAATTTTCAGTGGGACATTTAAAAATAATCAAAATTGGGACAGAGAGGTACCCCAGGAAAACAGTAAATTGCAGTCCACATTTAAGCAGGAACTACATACAAGGGTCCAGACAGCTCTCACACACAAATCTTGTTTTAGAGGTTACATTCTTCTGCATACTTACGGAATAGGACATTTGTATTTTGGTGTTTGGCACCAGTTTAACTTTCCCTTCGCTGGTAAGGTTAACATCCACAATTCGATTCCCATTAAAGCCTATTTCAAGCTTTTTGTAAGTCCAGAGGAAGTAATCTTCTCCATTTTCATCTGCTTCGCCCACAATACCTGTAACACAAAAATTGAGTAAGATCATTTATTTAAAAAAACAAAAAAGTATTAAACATGCAACTTGCACTGATAAGATACTGGAATACAAGTAAGGTTTTGCAAAAGCTACCAAGATAATGCCCCCACACAGTGATATTTGCATTGCACACAACAATTTTACATTTCCATGGTAGCAGTCGAAGTATTTGAAATCTTAACCATGCAGTGGGATTAGCATTAGTATAAAAGGGTTAACACTATGCTTGGTGAGATCGGTTAAGATATTGTGATATAAAGCTATAGGCTATATATGCAGTCACCTGGCGCACATCCATGACAGGTCTGTCCCTTTCCAGGTTTCTCAGAGCTTCCATGTCAAGCAAGTCTGCTCTCTTGATTTTCCATTATCTTTCAGGGGGTTTCACCATACATGGCCATCTATCAACTTGAGCTTCCTGAATCAGTAGTTGATAGCATCCGAGTGAGTCAGGATCTGCCTCCTTTTGTCCTTCAGGATTCTCACTCAGCACCTCTCCAAAGCGCCATGATGCTGCCACTAGCTCCTTTTTGCTCAGGCTACACAACTTAATTATTTGGAGAGCTCTTGCATCTCTTCCACCTTCAGTGTGTCCAGGACTCATCTATGGTCTTACAGTTAGGGAGTTTTCAGGGTCCTCCAGTATATATATTCTTGATTCTGGTACTACAAGCTAGTCTCTAAAGCTCACCAGGCACTCCATGTGGTAGCACCAACAGGTAAGTCAAACCGAGAGAACAAAACGAGCAAGAAAATAAATAATACGGTTTATCTCAGAGTAAAGCCCTGCTTGAAAAAGAAACAGCAATAATAGCAAGTACGTTATTTTTGATTCATGTAGGTAGGTTATCAGAGACTAAGAGGAATCAGCATTGTGAGTAGGAGCAGTCTTGGCAGGAGAGTTACCCCAGTGTGAAAGTGCCCTTAAGGAGCAGTTCCTGGAGTTGATGGAGAGTAATAGGCCCAGGGATCAAGAAAACACCTGCACCACCTGAGGGTCAGGATAGCAATAATCTACGACGGGTAAGCAGTTTTGCAAGATGCGGTTGGTGTTTTCCAGATGCTGGTGCTGTGCACCTGGGGTCTGGTGGCTCTCACCCCACCTAGTGGCCTGGCGGTTCTCAACCCGCCTTGGGGCCTGGTGGCTCTCACCTCGCCTTGGGGTATGGTTAGACTTCCCAACCTCCTCCGGGCTACCTTCAACGTCTGCGTTCCTTCCGTCTGTGTGGTGCACCTTCAGGGAGGTGTTCACGTAGGCCGGTGCAGTTTCTCCCTTTCGGCTTCCTCCAAGTCTTCGGTGTCTGGAGGAACTGGTGCTCCCTTCCCCTGGTCTTCTTACTGGGGTTTGTGCCGGTTCTGTAAAGCACCGCTAATGCATTCTCCACTGTTGGTGATACTCGAGACCCTGGCTTCTCCAGTCCAGGCCCCTGCAGGATTGCCAAGTGTTCCGCTGGCTTGCCTGTGGGTGATCCACCATACCGACTATGTATTCTTGTTTTTCCCCCCTTCCTATGTTTTATTGTGAAACAGAAGGAATGTAGACTTAAAAACCACCTCATCACCCTGGCGTTGGTGTACATCCAGGTTAAGGGTGGTCTGTAATGAGTCTGAATTTCGGCCCAGTCAGGTAATTTCACTAATTGGTGATTGTCGACTTGATAGCCAAAGCCTCTCATTCCACAGTTGCATAACTTATCGAGCGCAAAATGTCTTGCTTGTGTACTAGATTGGATGTTCTTGATTAATCATGCAACTGGAACAGGACAGCTCATGGGTCCACTTCGGACGCATCTGTCTGCAGGATAAATCTGGCATCTTATGGACAGGTTCATCACAAAGAAACTTGTTCAGGCTCTTGAAGCTATTTTGATCTCGTCAAGTCCAGACAAGTTTGTTAGGCTGGGTGTTCTTGCGCTGGTCTGTTAGGTTAGCGACTATGGTGAAAAGGTTTGTAATATTCTACTAGTTATCACAGAATCCTGACTCCACCAAGCCGCTGGACCACGGCTAGCCTTAGCCATCCCACCTGACTACACCACCCTCAGAGCCGACAGAACTATTACCACAGGAGGTGGCGTAGCCATCATAGCCAAGAGCGACCTACACATTAGATCAAGCCCCACCAAAGAGATGCAGGGTATGAACTATTACTAGGTAAACTCGCCATGAATGAGAATACCACGATTAATATGGTAGCAATCTACAGATCACCCAATTCCAACAGTCACCCAGAAATAGACATTACACCACTACTGGCACCCATTATCAAACCCAACACGAAATGCATTATCCTAGGAGACTTGAAGCTAGGCTTCAATGACCCTATTGATCCCACAGTCCTTCACTCAGCACTCAAAGATATGAATTTCATACAACTGGTTAATGCCCCCACTCACATCAAGGGTAGAACTCTGGACTGGATCCTATCTCTCAACACCAATCTCACCATAGATTCTATTAACCCTCTCAGCAGACCACTCCTGCTTAGAATTCGCCCTTTCGAGCGACGAGCCCTGCCCACCCTAATGTTAAAGTAATGGAAAGCTACTAAACTAGAAACCACCGGAAGCTCACTTAGAGAACTCTCCCCCCCCCATACTGAATATGTGGATGTAGTCATTAGCAAGGACCCAAGTGTCATTGCCGAGTACTATCACAACTGCCTCACCCGTGCTATCGAAATAGCTCCCATCACAACCAAAATGAGACGCACTAACAAAAAAAACTATTTCTGGTTCAATGAAGAGCTAGTCTCGCTAAGAAGGACAAAAAGCTCTCTGGAACACATCCACAATAAACATCCCACCCCAGACTCTGCCAAAGCCTTCAAGGACGCAAACAGAATCTATAAAACAGCCATCATATCCCATAAAGCGAACTCCTACAACTCGCTTATTACCAACACAGCATCAGATTCCAAAGAACTCTTCGCCATCCTCAGAGAATTAGAAGATCCTGTACCCACCGCAACGCCCGCCATCTCTAGCAAAGAATGGCGCACTACCATACAAGATGCTCTTGCCTCTAAAATCCCCTTGCTACAAAATAAAAATCACTGCTAAAAAAATTGCTTTTAGCTGAGAAAAAAGTATCCACATCCAATCCAATCATCATTCCCGATGACAACGCAAGTTCCCCATTCCACCTCGCCCCAGTCACTCAAGAACTAGTGCTTGACACCATCCTCAAGCTGAAAGTTTCCAATTGTAAAGGGGATAGTGTCCCAGCCAAATTAGTCAAAACATGCGCAGCATCCCTTTCGCCTACCATTACTGATTTGGTCAACTCCTCCTTTAATACCAAACCAGTCCCTACCAGCATCAAAGAAGCCTGGGTCACCCCACTTCTCAAAAAACCCACATTGGACCCCACAATACCGAGCAATAACTACGGTCCCTTTCTTACTTAAAATCATAGATAAGATAGCATACAGGCAAATCCAAACTTATCTTGAACAGCACCAACTTCTTGGAACTAGACAATCAGGCTTCAGGCCTAATCACAGCACGGAAACAACGCTCCAGGATCTCAAAATACAGATGGACACTATGAGAGATTCAGGAAAACTCTGCATACTCCTGCTGTTAGATCTCTCTGCGGCATTTGACCTTGTTGACCACAACAAACTTTGTTTGTCACTCGCCAAGGACATCAATTTCTCCAATGATGCTACATTGTGGGTGAGATCTTTCCTAGCTGATCGTACCTCCAGAGTCATCATAAGCGAAGAAGTAGGTCATCCCATCCCAGTCCCCATCGGAGTACCCCAGGGCTCCTGCCTCTCTCCCACTCTATACAATGCCTACACAAAGCTCCTCTTTTCACCGTTAGACAATATGGGTGTCATCTACACCAATTTTGCAGATGACAACCAGATCCTCATACCCATTTCAGGCAACTATGACCAGGACACTGCAACAATTAATAAAATATACGACACTATCCAAAATTGGTTGCCACTGAATAGTCTTTGTCTTAACGATGAGATGACTGAAGTATTACTCCATCAATATCGACGGTATTCTGATCCCGGTACTAAATCAAGTTAAAACTCTAGGAGTATACCTAGACGCTAATGTGAACATGACCAAACATGTCAATACGCTTTCCTCTTTCACGGCTTATACCTCCAAACTTATCGATCTAAGTCGACAATTTCTGACCCCTACTAACTGTCTCAGCCTGGCCAGGGGTATTATCTAAATTGGATTATTGCAATGTGCTACTGCTAGGTACCTCCATATCCAATCTCAAACTGCAGCTCATGCAAAATAAAGTCCTAAGGGCAGCATTAGGGATAAGAAAGTTTGATCATATCACCAAGACAAAAAAGGATGCCCACTGGCTACCCATTAAAGCTAGAATTATCTTTAAAACACTGCATCAGCCACAAATGTCTTGCTAAAAAAAGCCCCGCTCTACCTCAACAAAGCCATACAGAAAAAATAATCTATTAGAACACTGAGGTCCAACGACAATCTCCTCCTGGTGCCTCTGCGCTATAAAACCAGCAAAGCGGGTGGCAGTAGCTTCCGGGTACTAGCACCTAAACATTGGAACACCCTCCCCCTCCTCATCAAGAAAGGAGACCTCGCTCACGGGTTTCAAGAAGAAGCTAAAAACGTGGTTATTTAACCAATATTAGCAGTTCATTAGGCTATTCCTCCTTTCTTCTAACACGACTGTAAATTGTAACTTGTCTATGAATGTATTGCATGCTCTTTCTGGCCCATTATACAGTGTTCACTGCATAAATGTATGTTCAATGCTAAGCTGTCTGTAACCACACCGTGATACCCCAGGGTCTGGGAGTGTAATAAATAAAATTAAAATAAATAAACCTACTGTAATAGCTGGCCAGTTCTAGAAAGGCTTAAAGTTCAAGTTTGGCTTTTGGTGGGGATGTTAGTGCTACCGCCTTCACTTTCTCGGTCAGCGCTGTATGAGGCCATTACTTTCAAAGTAGCCTAGTTACTTGGGTTAGGTGACATTTATTGGGTTGGCTCTGAATCCTGCTCTTCGCAAAGCCCTAGTAATCTCAATGAGGTGGTGGAGAAGTTCTTCCCAACGGGCACTATGGATCACCAGGTCATCTAGGTAGACCTCTGCAAATGAAAAGTAGGGCCACAATATCTTATCCATAAGCGGTTGAATCATGGCCAGGCCATAGGGTGAATAGTAGAAATGTTAATTGATACAGACCCTGTGGTGTGTACTGAATGGCCAGGTTTGGCCACAAGGGTGATCAAAGGGTACCAGGGACTCTGAGGTTTTCATCACTCCTAATATTTGCATTTTTATTTCTTCCTCTAGGATCTTTCTCCAAAGCTCCAGGATTCAAAGAGGCTTTAAGTTGACTAACTGCCCAGGTGGGGTCCTGATGGAATGGAAGAAATGTTTGACTCTAAATCCCAAATTTCCGTCAACAGGTCTAGCACAGGGGGGAATATCCTATTGAAGATTGAGATGTTTTTCAGATTGCGAAGAGAGCCCAAGCTATCAGAAGGTCCCAATTCTTCCCGTCCGTCTCTACCAATTTTCTTACTATGCGTTTTGAGTTTAGTTAAAACGCTCCACTAAGCCATCCGTCTCAGGGTGATACAGATTTCTGTAGAGTTTGGATATTGAGCCTCTCATTCACTTCCTGTATAAGGTAGAACACAAAAAGGTTGCACCGTGGTCGGTTAAGGTAGTCTTTGGAAAATCCAGACGGTACAGGAAAGGGCTGAGGTGCTTTAATATGGGTTGTGCGGATAGTGGGTAGCGTAATCTAGGATCACAAGAATAGATTTATTCCCCACTTGTTAGGGAGAATTCCCAAAAATGTGCTAATTCCCTCCACCTTAGAGACCCCCAGCAACTTTGCTGGTATTCGAGTACTTGATTTTTTTTTTACCTGGAGAGAGTGTGACCCTTTTTCCCCCCACTCTCTCATGTATTTGTGTGAATTTTACCTCAGTATTACCTTTGGTTATGGAGTCTGACAAACTCCATAGGCATCATCTTTTACAATTGCGTCACACTGCACCTTCAGTGCAGTGGCACAGGGAAGTCTTTTAGATTTCCCAAGGTTTAAATACCTTCTCTGTGATAGACTACTGTTTCCCAGAGCAGCAAAGTGAAATTGACTTTACTTAGCTTTGTACTTGCTAGACCCAGCACACCCCATCTTACAATAGAGAGCTGGAGGGGTTACTTAGTATCCCCTGTGTCTAAACGCTCATGTAACATTTTTCCTCATTTGAGTGGCTGGTGGCAGTGGTTTCATTTTGAACTACCATGGTTTGCATTTACCGCGACCGTCCGCGGACCCGGTAACGTTAACTGCGGGAGCCATCTTTGACAAAATGGTCCCCGGTCTTCTTTTTTCACCATGTCTTTGTGGAAAGGTCCTTCTAGAGGTTCTCTGCGTGCCAAACCAGGTTTGGTCTCTTTGTTCATTTCGCCTTTGGCAGGGTTTCTGAGAGAAACCCACCTCTGGCTCCAGAGTGTCTGGGGTAGGCAGCAAGTGAGGGAGGTGCCTGAAACTCCCTGTGCTTCGTCTCCTATGATGCTGTTAAGATGTATTTCTGAACTCTGACCTGGTGGGCAGAGTTTCAGAAGGCCAGCCTAGTTTCTTGGAAGAGGGTAACCTCTGGACAAGCCAGACCAATCAAGGTAGCTAAGGCAGGCGGTCAAGACTAGGTCTCAGGAGGGATGAGGGTGACTGAAGGACCTCAATGACCACAGAGAGCAAGGACACTTACAAATTACTCCCAGAAAGGTGTATGTATCAAAATTATACACATTTATTACAAGGCCTTTGTAACGTAACACATAGTAAAAGAATCACAGCAATACTACTAAACCAACACAACACTATCAATACAGGACATATACAAGACCATTGGGGTCTAAAGGGTTTATCCCTTTAGACCCCAAAGTATATCCACCACCTAGCAGGTAAGGAAACAGGCAGTGCAGGTAGTCTTTAGTCCCCATCAACATCAAACACACACCCAAGTAAGAGGCAGTCCAAGCCCTAGGAAGAGGGGAGCCTTGTGCTCAATAGTACATGCAAAGCAAGCGCACGCGGTTGTTCAAATGGGCAAAACGGGGTCTCTTCAGGGGTCTCTAGCAGCTCAGGAAGGTGGGTGAGGCGATGAAGAATAGATTCCCACTATGCAGGGAGGATCTACACTTGAAGTCAGAGGCAGTTCCAAGGTTCAGGAATAGTTTGCTAGTTCGCACTAGCAGTGGAAAGGAGAGGGACCCCCAGGGGCCACTCGTGCGTAACAAGGGGTGGTGGTGCTAGGGCCCACCAGTTAGGGTTACTCACCGACCCCAGGTGCACTCCGGACCCAACTTTGCCAGTCAAGTCCACTGCGGTTGCAGGTTCAAATGCGACAAAAAGGACGTCTCTGCGGCTTTCAGTTCCGAAGATACAGCGATGATTCCCAAACAGGACATTGGCAATTTCTCCGCTCCTGATGGATGGATCAGGGCAGTTTCACTGCAACAAGCTTCAGGGGCAAGAGGGTCACAAATGCAGCGCACCTGCAAAGATCATTGCCGCGGCTGGGCAACAAGGTAACCGCGTTTACCCCGGTCCTGGCGCACTCGTCTCACTTCAGACCTGGGAATGCTAAGTGTTCGAAATTCGGTGTGAGGGTGCCAGGGACACAGAGCTAGCAGTATACCATGTTTCGAGGGCCTCCTTGAAACGGCAGCAGAGACAGAGCAAAGGTCCTGCGTAAACTGGTCTGCCCACTGGTTGGCCCAGGGACACTTCCGAGAAGGCTTACTTGCAGGTTTTGTTAAAGGTGCCGAGAATAGTTGGTCCCACTATTCCAATGGGTCGAAGTGTTTTCGCAGACCTTCTAGGACGACCAGGCGCAGAGGGGTCCTAATAGACGACAGCGGGCTCAGGGTGCCAAACCTTCCAGCGGTTCCTCGACTCAGCTTCTTAGTTTCAGGATACTTTGTTCCTATCCTTTGTTCAGTCAGCACTCCAGAGATCGACATGGTATGGATGTTTTTGGCCTCCTCTTATCCAGTCTCCTTCGCGCCAAAAGGAAGAGGACCCAATGGGAGATCTGCTCACAAACACACACTCCAAACGTGGACCAATCACAGACCACGCTGGTCTCAGCCATTCACAGCACTCCAGACTCTCTGGCACCCAGGATGTGTATTGGGGACAGACACCCCAGCCCAAATTCTGGAGGCACACACACACAAGGCATGCAGAAGCCTGCGAAAGCTTGGTATTACGCGGGAAACTGCATGACCAAATGAGGATTGACCCGGGTCGGCTCGACCTGGGAAAGGCAAAGGGGCAAGATGGCCAAAGGACAGGACAAGGAACCTCGTGGCATGGGCATTTTGGAGGCAGGCCACCCATTCGTGCCAAACGTGGTAATCGCGGTTGAAATGGCAGAAAAGGGTTACAATTATATGAAAAGATAAACTGCCACCAGCCGAGTCCAGGACACATCTGCACATCTCCTAAAAAAGTCCTAGGGCCTTTGGAAATGGCTAAGAGACCCAAGTGCACTGTACTGGAAGGTACATTGTGCACTTGTTGCATGTTGCAGAAAAGTTGCAACATTGGAAAAGGACTAAAGGAAACAAAGTCTCCCAGTACTGACAGTCTTAAGGGCATGTCAGTTTCCCCATTAAAAGTGAGCGAAAACCCAGAGGAGTGCAGCTGAATGCTGTGCTTATATGGCAAAGTCTGTGTATGGTGTTTAAACAGCAGCAAAAAGTTTGGGGAAAATACATATAAAATGAAATCTTTCCCAACAGATGCGCTCTGTGGTGATTGGCTGACTGACTGTCCGGCAAGGACAGCCACCCTGCTGGGTGAGTGACAGCTAGGATGGAATGAATGAGAGAAATGAATAAAAGATGAGTCTTTTGGCTTGGAAGGCAGAGTCGACCACTGGACGAAGGAACCGAACAAGAGTTTGAAGAGGGCGCCTGCAGCAACACCTGGACTGTTGGTTTGCCCGGTGAAGCCCTGCTGCAATTTTGTGCTGAAACGCCAAGTTCGCATCGACAGAGAAGCCCCTGCAAGGACGACTTCTCCCTTTAAGTTGCTGGGACCAATCAACTCCAAAGTAAGCCACCTGGACACGCATCTCAGAGATGGTTGAATTTCCTCAGAGTTGCTGCAGGAAACTGTAAAGCCAGGGAGAGGGACACCAGATTGTGTGCGTTCATTTTAAGCTGGCCTAAAGCTTTTGGGAGATCCTCAGGACTCCCACGAAGCAGGACTGAACAAGCCTGAGCGCCCTCAGCAGAGTGTGGGAACCCAGAAGCAAGGACAGTCCACCTTGACAGCCAGGAACTGCGCTTGCTGCCATTTGCTGTAACCGCAAGAAGCTGAAGCGCGAAACAGCCACTGAAAGTGAAGTTGCCGGTTGACAGTTTTGACAGTCCCAGTGCAGTCCTCCGTCTTGTCCCCACGACTGAGGCCCAGGAACAGTGAGACCTGCAGAGTTGCACAGGAACAGAAGTCATCAGCTGCATCTTTTCTTCTTTACTGTAAAACAAGTCTAAGAGAACTTACCTCTTACTGTAGAAGTGCTTCTAACTTCCACAACTCACATGCCTAATCAGCTTGTGGCCCTACATTTGATTCTTCTTTTCATCAAAGACTCCTAAGAACTTGTGAAAAGACTTTTCCATTTACTTACCAGAAGTGCTTTATCCTACGCAAGATTCCAACCCATTGACTTTGGCCTAGCCTATTGAATTGAATGACGCTTCTAGTGAACTCTAAAAGTAATTGCACTGCTTATGAATATTTGTGGTCTCTTGTATTCTAATAGCCTTTGCCTTTTACCAACTTTTAAAGAGTGTTCTGAATGCCAACAGTAAGATATTAATGTTCCCATCACCCTTGTTACTGAAGTCACCTGTGGATGTAGGTTGTGTCTGTAGGTCATCCCAAAAGGGTCTTGTCTGATTCAGAATTCAGAGTGTACAGTATTGAGGTGCATTTGTGTGTTACTATTATATTGCTCGCTTCTAAAGAAGGCTTTATAACTGACTGATCAATAAATCATTGTTTATGCAAGAAACCGTGAGTGTAAGAGTTTACCTGAATATCTGTAACTGTGAATCTTCGTGTAACTCCAATACAGCTCACATTTCCCCTCTTAAGTTAAGCCTGGCTGTTCAACATGCTACCAAAACTGTAGTACAAGCTTATACCAAAGGTTGGTTTGCCTATACCTGTGGGCATAGTTGTTTGTAGGGTTCTCAAAGGGTACTGCATACAAACCTTGTCTAACACCACTATATCAATGAAAATGGTAGTTCACGGATGGGATGGGGTTGTAAAAGGGCTCTGGGTTTTTACCCCTCGCTGGGGTCTCTGGTCTCACACCGCCACCTTGAGGTTTTGTTTCTCAGCCCACCTTGGCCCCTGGATTCCAGTCACCCCCAGATTGGGGTCTGGTTGCTCTCACCCCACCGTGGGGTCTGGTTGCTCCCACCCCGCCGTGGGGTTTGGTCTTTCCCCCTCTTCCCGGAGCAACCGCACATCTTTCGCCTCAGTGCGGTGCTCCTCCTGGTAGGCATTCACATAGCTGCACACGTTTTCTCCCTTCTGGCTTACTCCAGGTCTTCCCATGCTGATTTAACTGGTGCTTCCTTCCCGCTGTCTTCTGTTGTAAGTCATACTTGGGAGGCGAACAAGAGGTCATGATTCTAACATCATCTTTATTAAAAAATGAAATGGGGCCTGTTCTTTCCCTAGGTCTAGAGTGATTTTTGCCCTAGACTATAACAAAAAATAGAAAGAAGGTGCTCGTCAAGATGAGAATCAATACTCGTCATAAGCCAAGTCTACTCCAAGTCTTTCCTGACCACTAACGAGAAAGAATTAACAAATTCTACCAGAAGAAATGTGGAAAAGAGATTTCTTCTCATTCATATGATTTGTGACGGATGGCCAAATGTGCCTCATGCTTTCCAGCTACACAGTTCGAAGTTCCTTATGAAAACAATGTCTCTACTTACGTTTCTTCCAAGCCATGTGTTGGGTACATTTTTCTAAAGTCCAATTGGTGTGGGATTTCATAAGACTTCTCTTGGTATTAGGGACCCAACTCTTAATATAGGCCTGTTTTACACAATTTGGTAGAGTATATATCAGTGAAAGAATGTTTACAGCGACGTTATGGTTACAGGTAAAACCGAAAACCCCCAAAAATTGGCCAGTTAGGGTGAGCTAAGCAACCGTAACTCACGCTACCACTGTGCACTGCAGTAAAGAAACACAAATCACAGTGGGCATTATTTTATCGAATCGCTATTTAAAAACGTTTCTCTGTCCAAACAAATTCCTAGCACTTGGCAATCAGCGCTAGTGGTGCCAATCTTTAAAAAAGGCGACCGTACTGATCCGTCTAACTACCGTCCCGATTGCCTTGCTTGACGTTATTGGTCAAATCTTTGAATCATTTCTAAAACAATGTCTGGACAAATGGGCAACAGATGCAAACATCAGAGATGAGAGGCAAACAGGCTTCACCATAGGGGTGGGGGTAGAGTTAAATCTCTTTTTGCTTAATGTGCTGAAATTAGACGCCTTGAAAAATAAAGCTTTTCCTGGCGTTCGACATGTGGCAAGCCTTTGATCGAGTGAATAGGTCAATAATGTGGCAAAAGTTGCAAAGATGGAATTGCCCCTCTGACCTACTACAAGTCATCATACAACTCCACTACAACACTACCATTCGAGTGAGACTAAATGCCAAGGGAGACCTAACAGAAAGTATTCTAACACAACGAGGCGTCAAGCACTAATTTTCAAACTATATATTGCAGACATACCCGACGCTCTATCCTCGGTGAAAGCCTTTCCTCCACGAAAAAATGGTCACCAAATCAGCTGGGCAACATATGCCGACGACTTGGTCTTGCTTGATACAACGCAAATAGGCCTACAATGCCTACTAATGAAGCTTGAGTCCTACTTGGCTGGAAACAACATGGAAGTTAATGTCGAGGAGTCAAATATCCTAATCCTCAGTTCCAAGTTAGGATCAAAAGGAACACATTTCAAATGGTACAAAGCCAGAAAAAAAAAAATGGAGCGTACGCAACAGATAAGATATCTTGGGATAATCTTTAATGCCTCAATAAGTGAATGGCAGTGGACTGAAGAGTTGATATGAAAAATGACCAACTTATCACTAGAAGGCGCCAAACTTCACAGCAAATTCGGAAAATTCATATTCATTCCAGTAATGATGTTCTATCACCAGAAGGTGGTAGCAGCAATCACCTTTGGGAGCGAAGCTGGACTAAACATCAATAACACCCTATGGAATCGGATCGAAGCAAAGTTTTGGCGGAAAGTTTTAAGGCTGCCAAACAACGCAACAATTGTTGCAATTCGATACGAACTGGGGTGGAAATCAATCTCCTTGCTTAGAAAGATGACGATACAGGATTCAGCTTGTTCATATAACATCCTAAAAGAAACCAAAGACAGAATTCATCTGGAGCATGTTGGTGCTACTCTCTAGTTACTACACGCAAAACCCTGTGCGTTAAGAAAAAAAAAAAGTCATGAACATTGCCTAGATCAACACCACAAATTGTAGAGCCGGGATGAAATCCAGTCTTGATCTTGGTGCTGAATCTCGAGGAATTAAGCATGTCCCGAGCTATTTACAAAAATTCCCATCAAGATATCGTCAAGATCAATTTCTTCGGCTGAGATTGAATTAATTGCCAACTAAAGAGATGCTCCTGTTAAAACATGACCAAAGTACCGAGAATAGCTGTTGTAGATACTGTGGGAATGAAGTTGAATCTTGAAGCACTTGGTTGTTGAATGTTTGGCACTAAAATCAGAAAGCTCAATGGTTTTGGAGAGATTTGCCCCACTGAATAATATGGATTACTGGTGGCTGCGCATACTGTCTGGGACCAACCAGATACTGACATGTGCAGTTATCAATTATCTTGATAGTTTACCAAGTCAAGAAACTTGGAGCAAAGCCTGAATAGACACTGAGAACATTTAGGCCACCTGGTCGTGTCAAGGCTCTTTTTTTTTCAAAATTCCTGGACTTTTGTCCAGTGCTGCTTTAATTCTGCCAATACGGAACTGTCTTTTCTGTTGTGAACGAAACATTACTCTGACTTATTGATCGAGGATGGAATTTTTTTTCCAATAAGATGGATGAATGTTTTGTAAAAAGGTTTGTAGTAAACAAAAATAAAAATAGCATCAGTGATGTTCTCGGTAAAGAAACATCTGGCAAGGTAAAAGCTCTTCCCAATTCTCTTTTTATAGCACCATAAATTACAGTTTATATCTTTGTAAGAATGACTTCAGAGCACCTCGGCTTCCACCTGGATAACTTTCACACCCGGTTAGCGTCTGCAAGGATTCACCATGCGCGTCTACCCACCTGTCAGATAGTGTTCCACATTCAACTGTGCTTCTGAAGTTTTAAATGTACTGACAACCAAACGTTTTACCACAGCTTTGGGGCCCTCTCAGGATAGGTAGATGAAATTTGCTTGGTTAAAGTCCTGGCATCTCTTCTTTCCACCAACTTCTGCTTGGGCTGCCAACAACGTGCTCTCCTTCCGCTGCTGCGATTACTCCAGCTCAATCTCCATCTAATGGCCTGCACCTGAGTGGGTCTTTTAAACCTTTCTCACGAGTGGGTCATTATGCTTAACAAGCCGACGATTCCTGCAACACTGCTCAAGCCCTCTTCCTCATCCCAGTACTTAGGGGATTATGGGACTTTTAGTCCCAACCAACAGAATTGGGCTTTTTTTAAAATCCGATTTCTATTTTTAAATGCAGATTTACTTCTCTTAAGTGCATTTAACGAAAGCTCACAAGAGATTACTTGAAAAGGAGAAGGCAGTTTATTTAAGCCATTATTTATAGGTTTCCTTTCACTGCATCTCTGAGCGTAAGGGGCATTTTTAACCTTTGAAGTCTCAAACAGTCTTTCCTTTCCTAGGATGCTTAGAGATCTCACACCAGCTCTACCCAACATCAAAAGGTACCTGTAAGAGGTTCTTCCCTTTTAAAAAGGCAAATACTGTTTTTCGTCCCACGGGATTGCCTCATCAGCCTGTGCCTCGTCGACTCCCAGGTGATCCTCCTGCAGTACACCACCCACAAGGTAAGGAAGCTTCTGCCTTTCTCTGGCTACCGGGGAAAAGACTTTAGGCAGGCATTTAGTGAGGGATCCGCAAGATTCATCACACTTTTCAGTGACCAAGAAAGAATAGATTGTGGCGCTCCTTCCCTCTGATTCGGCAGGGACAGATGGATCACCTCACCTGCTCAAAGGCTCAGCCCCACTGAAGCTCTTGGGTGCGTATTCAACACCTATACCAGAAGCCGCAACCTCAAAAGCTGGTGGACCAGATTTTCCTCATCTGGCGGCACCTGGCACATGCCCCGGTTCCATGCCCTTCATCTGGGAAACTCCAGTGTCTCTCGCGGACCGTTGTTGCTAGACATCCTTGTCAATCCAGCAACTCCAAGACTGAGGTTGCTATATTCTCTCCAGTATACTCCTGGGCCCTAAAAGGTGTCTAATGAATAGTAAACCCTGACTTTACCACAAGGTAAAACTGTGGTATCATCTATGGGAACAGGAAGGGCCCTACCCAAGGCCCATCACAGTGTATGTACACTGTTCTAATGTATCAAACTAGAAAACTTTGTTATTTGTGTGCAACCCCATAATAAAGTAGAATAGTCCATTTGAGCCAAGTCACACATTACACAATGCCACCTAATAGCCACCACTAAGCCATGTCAAAGAAGTCTCAACTGTTTCTTAGGTGGCCAGATAATATGGATCTATCCCGATCACAGCTTTCGGGCAAACTGGCAATGTTATTGTATCTCACAGCATGCCAAAGAGTATCTGACGTTAAGGCAATAGAGACAGATAGAAAACTATTCTATCCAGAAGGAGTAGCTTTTACCATAGCTAAACGTACAAAATGAGATTCACGAGTCATCTCTTACCCCTAATTTGCCGAAAACAAAAAGTTCTGTGGCGCAGTGGTATCAAAGATTATGAGTCCGCCACAGCACAGTTAAGACCACGAGGTGTGGCACAGCTGCTAATAGCGCATAGAAAGCCTTACCATGCAGTAGCAACAGTGACAATTGCTAGATGGGTGCGCGAAGTTATGCAGTGGGCAGGGATAGACTTGTCTCAGTTTGGCGCGCATTCTGCTAGGGCCTTCTAAGCGGGAGTGCCACTTCAGGATATAATGAAGGCAGCGGATTGGTCCTCTGAGTCGACCTTTAAGACATTTTATTTCAAGCCAGTGTCTGACAAAACTAATAGAGTGGTGGCTAGCTTTGAACACGCATAATGCGAGCCTCCCGTCTTGTCATAGAATAAAGATTGCCCACGCTTACAGCTCAGGAAGTCTTCAGTCTATTAAAGACAAGGAGGCGAGCATTATATCCCACCCAGAAGACGACAAAAGATGAACCTATGTTTCATGTGTAAATTGTTCAACTTTGTTCCGACACCCACCCTTATAAATTGTTCAGTTTTCTCTTAGGAGACGACCAGAAAGCAGCCTGATCACATTCAGTGAAGCATCGATGCAGAGTCGCGTGCCTTTTGCCCATGGAGTTCCGGGCAGTTGCAGATCAAGGACACTGTTCACGGTTACGTTGGTGGTTCTTTGTTGGACGTTCATGACACTGAGTTCGTTACAGTAGATCTGAATTGCAAAAAGAAAGAGGAAAGGACCTGGGACTGTGGGTTCTTATAGGCTGACCTAAGAGCAAGAGATGGGGTCAGGACTACTACACTCCATAGGTTTGATGGGAGTTTTAGTTCAAGTTGGACTCAGAAGAGTGAAAACTTTATTTGGAACTTTTAAACCTCAGATTAGCTATTTTTATGTCTGGAAGGAAAAAGCAGAAATGTTAAAGTTTAAAAGTTTTATTTTGAAAAGCTATTGTGGCAGTATTAAAGGAAGTAAAGCATAATGAGAGCCTCCTTGTCTTTAATAGAATGAAGACTTCCCGAGCTGCAAGCATGGGCAATCTTTATTCTACACCACATTTGTTGTCCTTATTTTCAAATGCTAAGTACATCTGTTTAGGTCATCAGCATAGCAATCCTGTGTACCATGGCTCTGTTTTCGGCTTGTGGTATTGCTTGCTTGTTTAAACATTACGAAATGTGGTTTCCTAACTAGAAGAGTCAGGGAGATTTAGCGGTGCATTGCTTTTCGCAAGTTTCACAGAAGCCATTACCTTACAAGGCCAAACATATCCAGCACATACCTCTTTTTCTGCCATTTTTCCAATTTGTTCCCAAACTAGGGGAATTTTACATACATAGTTGTTGCCTGACCTGGGCAAATGACCCCTTCCTAAACTTGGAATTTTGTCTAGTTTTCAGAAACGTATGCCTTTCTGTCTTCTTATTCAGAGGTCCTACCCTTCCATTCCTTCCAAGCACATCCCATTGAAGACACTTTTTTAAAATAAGGGAAACTTACCTACCTCTCACAAAACTGATGGCAACCTTATAAACAATGTTTTTCTATTTCCACTCAACCTGTTCTTGAAATCTTGGAAAATGGCGAATTCACAACAGCTAACCATTTGTTCCTAGCTCTTACAAGGAACCAACCCACAGGCTTCTTTGTACCTCATTTTATTGGCATTTTCTAAAAAAAAAAAATGTTTAAAAAAAGAATAACAATAATAATAATAGTCACTTATTTTCTCACACCGTCCCTCCTACAGCAAACTAGGAATCCTTGATGGCGTTATGACCGCCTGCATTTGGGAAGAAAAGGGTGTAAATTTGGCCGGGATATTGCCTGCAACAAAAATGTTACAATGGATTGAATGCAGACATACCGAAATGTCAAAAAAAGGCTCAGCACTGGGAGGGAAAACCCTCAGCCGTTAAGAGGTTAAAATATATTTGATATTTGGACTCAGATTCAGAATAACCATTGCTGTATAATCTGTAAAACCAACCAGCGAAATTATCAATACGTGTGATGACTTACCCCAGATTGGTAAATCATCTATGTACATCTGGTACCAATAGTGATTCTTGATAGCATACACAAAGGCATCTTTCCATGCTTTGTCAAGTTCAATTTCACAGTAAGTTGTCTGCATGACATCATCTAAGCAAAACAAAAGCAGCAATTGATTCACGGTGAATATTTTTAAACCAATATACAAATTCTGCTAAATGCAATTACAGATGAGGGGGAAAACAAAATACTGGAGCCATTTACCTCCTATTTCTAACCTAGAAGAGCCTGGTTATCTAGAAAACAACAGTGCTACATTATGCTCCCCAGGCCAACACATGCCTTACAAACATGCATATGTGACATTCATTTTGAGTATTTGAGAATGTTAATAAAGAAGAATTAGGAGACGTCTAGCACACATTTAAACATAATGGATCATACATAATGAGCACAAAGTTAAAGTGTACATCTCATGTGGAACTTCGATTTGTTGTGCACTGCATTCTCACTCCTGGTTCCCCGGGCAGTCGCTTCCACCTACTGGGCGACGACTGCCACCCAGAAGCTGGTTTTAACTCCTGTACATCGAATCTTAATTTCAAACTCTGTATTGGCATAAACAGAGTAAAGTGCAGATCCGAGAACTCGAAGAAAAGAGCAAGAAATTGTCAATATTTTGAATAAGAGACTTCAGTCAAGAAAGCTACGGCAAACATCGGACAATAACTGGCAATGCAAAAAAGAAAAAGAAAAAAAAATAAACGACGTGTACAGCCTATGGCCCTGTACTGGGCTCATCCTCGAAAAATGCTTCATTCAACGCATTAAATATTTCTGGTACGTTGTCGCGTAGCCAAGACATGCCACGCGTCTGGAAAAAGACAAACTGCCCTTATGCATAATGGGAATACACAATGGTAATCCAATGTAGGACATCTTTCCGAACAATATTTTTGCAACATCGGTAGTTACTACTGCGCATAAAATGAAAGTGCAGCAATAAAGGCAGCATTCAAAAGTTGGTACCTATGCAAAGACAATATGTAGAGAACTTCTTCGAATCATATGGTGATGGAAGCTGCTTCAACTAAATCTTCATAGACAAACGGCACTGGGAAGGCGTTTCCAGATTAGAAACACCATTCATTGTACTTTGTTTGAAACGTGGGCTTGCAAGACACTCAAAAAAGGCATGGATGGTTTCGTGGCTTTTCTGGAAACATCAGAGTTTAAAAACTGCTTTCAAGCTGGAAAATAGTTGCAAATACAGTGGCTTCAAAAGGTTTGAACATGACGGTGTGATCCGTTACCAAATGTAAGAATTGTTTTTGCTAAATTGCTACTGTACTAGGCATTTATCTCAAGCAAGAATTGCAAATGTTGCTATTCTTATATGGAAGAGTGATTACTAATGTATAGATCAAATACTGATCATATAAAATGATATACCAACTGTTAGGGGTTTTTACAAACGTCACTGGCTGTGACAGACTTTAGGAAAGCCCACCTTGGGTGAACAGGGTTGCACTCCTTCGGTTTGACCTGAACTACGCACGGTTTTGGTAGAATGGCGAGCAGCCAGGCGTGGTCTAAGGAGGGAGGAGGGCTGTAGTGAGGTACAAAGAACTCTGAGCATATACTTAGTCCAAGAAAATAGTGACACACTTTGAAGTTATATAAAAACAAAATGTGTATTGCATACACCAAGGCATACTGTTGTAACGAGTAAGTACTATAACGCAGTGAAACAATAGAAGTACACTTGCAATAGTAAACCACAGGTGTAGTAACTTTGGAATAGCCTTTTCAGTAACAATTCATATAATAAAACTATCTAAAACATATATACAACCTTTTCCGAACTTATCAACTTTAAGTAACTTTGTTCCAGCAGTCTTAAAAAGTCCATCCCCATCTTATGAGAGTCTCAACGTTTAGAGGGGCCAATGTGCAAGCGGTTGCGCAGAAAAGGTGGGAAAGCAGAGTCAAAGGTTTAGAGTGGTAGAGTTCAACAGTATCTCATCTCGGTTTGCAGGAAGGTAAATGTTAGGCTTCTTAGGTCAAAGAAATTATGATGTTTCCTTGAAGGATTTCCCCAAGGACCAATGTCCACCCCAATGAAATAACTATGGAGGCTTGTAGGGGTGCGAGTCTCCACCTCCATGCAAGCAATCTGCAGCACCCAGGACACACGAGAGACAGGAGCAAGCAGAATCCAAATAAGTTGCACCAGGAGAAGGACAGTACCTTCAAGTGAAGAAGCAGTTGCTGTAGGATTATTCCAGCAGTGAGGCAACAGCAGACCAAGTCACAGGTTTCTTGATCTTGGCGAGGGAAGAAAGGGACTTTGTGCATCAGGTGATAACTCTTGTGCAGACAGAAGATAAGGGCCTTCACGGTTATGGCTTGTTGGAGCCTGTTTCAGGCTCGGTTGAAGGACGGTTGTCGCGGCGGAAGACTCCTCAGTTTCTCAGTCCTTGTCTTGGGTCAGGGGACTTTTGGGAGCTGGATCAGGTCACTGCAGGCTAAGAAAGATGCCCACAAAGTTCGAGGCGAAACTGTGCTTCGGGAGACGATGCAGCACAGGGCCCTGGTTTTAGGACCGATTTCTGATACTCTGACCTGGTGGACAGATGTATAGAAGGCCAACCTCGTATTGTGACAGGGACAACTCTGGGAGCTGCAGACAAACCAGTTCAAGGTAGCAAGGCGAGTGGTCAAAGCCTAGTTTCAAGAGGTGGTGAGCTTGTAAGGGGTCCACAATGAGCACACACAGTGAAACATCCAAGGAACACACTTACAACACTTGTGTATAAAAATACTTCTTTACTTATGGCCATAGAACAATGAAAAAAAGACTAATAACAGGTAATACTAGAACACACTAATACTAATAGATACATATATACAATCACCGAAGTAGAGCAAAATACATATCAAACCCCTGAAAAGGAAGGCACAGATTAGTATAAGCACTACAGGTCCACAGAGATACAATCCTAGCTTCAGACGTCCATCCTTAAGATGTTTGGGGCCTTGTGCTCAAAAGTTCATAAAGGTTCCATACAGCTTTGGGAAATTGGAAAAAATTAAGGTAGGCTCTCTGGGGTCTAATGAACAGTTTCAAGTGTTGAGGGACAAGTTAATCTAACCAACAAATGTGTCTCCAACTTTGAGTGCTTGTGCGAGCAAGCAAAGGCAAACTATTACAAAAGTTTATCAAAGTTACCAAAACTTAAGATGGAGTTAGGGGTTCAGGTAAGTATTGCTACAACTCACCCCCCTTACTATGATTCTTCGTAGGACTTGGCAGGTCTGCTGAAGGGGGTCCGAGGTTGCATTTCCAACTGTCAGCCTATCAGCCCTTGATCCCCAGGGGTTGCAGGTTTGAGCACTTCTCCAGTCAGCGACTAATGCTGGTGCAAGGTCTTCCAGTTAATAAATGTGAAAGAACTCTATGCAGGACGCCTCTCAGGAAACGACTGGACGCAGTTAAGCAGTTTCAGACGACTGCCACCGATGCAGTGACGCAAAACGATTCACTTTCTGCAGTCAGACTTCACCTCCTATCAAAGGTCCCTTTGATGCTAGGGCCACAAGATTTTGCAGAGGTAAGTCTTGTAGCACACACCGAGGATCCCTCCCATGTCCCAGGCCTCAACTCAGAATGGTGACATCTGTATCGCAGTAGCCCGAGGTCAGAGCTGGTCAGCCACTAGAAGGTCCAGGGTCACTTCCGAAGGCTCTTCTTCGTAGGACTCCGAACTGATGTTGAGAATGGATGTTCCCTCCACTCCAAGGGTCGCAGCACCTTCACAGGACTGCTGGAGAACATCAACAAGACAGAGCTCTACCAAGACAGCAGCAGAAGATTGTTGTCAGGCCTTCTTCCAATGGTCTCCTTGCAGTGCTTGCAGCTGGACAGGATTCTTGGTTCCTTGCGGTTTCTTCCAGGAACCATCCAGAGTGGGTGCAAGGGTCCTCTTATCCAAAAAGCGAGGTAATCTCTGAAACTCCCACTAGCCAATGACAGATCTGGCCCACACACACACACCCCAGCAGTAGTCCAATCAGGACCACTGGTGGCAAAACCCATGCATACCACTCAGACACACTGAAATCAGTTTGTGGATTGGGACCAGCCAGTCCCAACCCACTTTCTGGCAGCAAACACCTGTGGCCCACCAATAACCCGCCAAAAGCCTCTGCTTTACCAGGCACTGGAAGTCCATATTAGGATTTTCCTGGCCTCGGAGGCCAGAAAGAGGGGTTAAAGAGTAGATGACCGAAGGTCAAGCAAAAAACCATGTGGCACAGCCATGTTTGGACACTAGCCACAGTAAAATGAAATGCACCAAAAAATTGCAAAAAGTAATCGTTGCCACCAGCTTGTCCCTTTAGCACAGCTAAAGTAGCCAAAAATCATCTGCGTGTTAGTCTAGGGCCAAACAAAGTGCACCCCATTGCACCTTCATTGTAAGATGAATTGTACAATGATAAAAAGTGACCAAAGCGACAAGACTAAGGAAAACAATGTTTCCCAGTGCTGACAGCCTGGAGGACATGTCAGTTTCCCATTGACAAAGGGGCAAAAGCCAGTATAGTTGCACTGAAAAAAAGCGCAGGTCAGAATAAAAAACCAAAGCAAACAGTTTGGGGGTCCAATGAAATGGAAGGAAACGTGCTGTAAAGAGAAAGCTTTCCCAACACCTGGGTATTGGTGGCCATGGGGGTCGCAGCTCTTACAGGGATGGTGCAAATTGTAGTTCGCCCTGTGACTGCTTAGGCCCACCAGTCCAAGGGAGGAAGTAATCTTCTGGAAGTTGAGGTTGGGATGGCAGCGGTCACTCAACGGGCTCTGTCGGTCATTGGAAGTTGCAGGCAATGCCTTTTTGCGTCCTCTTCGGATACTTCTTTTCCAGTGGTCGACTGAGTTTCAACACCAGGACTGCAGAATATGTCCAGGATCACCGGCTGAGCTCACCAATCATGCCCCAAGCACCATGGGAGATGGCTGTCCAATGGTGACAGCCAGCCTCCCAGTCTGAACTGGTTTCACTCAGGCACACTGCAGGAAAAAGGAAAGGGGTGTGGGGTTGGGGGAACCTCAACCACTTCCTGCCCTGGCAGTCACTCAAAGAATGTTTGCGGGATTTCCAAGGGAAGCACAGTGAAGAAAAAAGGGACAAGTGGACCCTCCCCAGCATGGTAGAAGGCAGCGACAGTAAGGACAAGACATTGACTACAGGGCTTAGAAAAGTAAGACCACTATTTTGGCCAAATGGTGTGCCTTGGGACCTCTACCACAGTGTGACTAAAGTACATAAAACGTTGTGTAGAAGGTACACTGCCACCAGCCTGCATCAACGGTCTTGTCGTAGTAACTAAAAGGTTACTGGAGAATTGAGAAAAGTGATACATTGGATCCGCTCAGTACTCCACATAAAGGTGTGGTGTGCTGATCTTACAAAAGAAAATACAGGTAGGATAAAAAGTATCCCCCCTGCCTTGGTAACTGTAAGCCGAAGGAAAATAAAGAAACAATAAAAGGGGAAGCTCTAGGAGCACTAGACATAGGGTGCTGTGTGTTTAGATGCCTTAAAATTGGAGGAAAGCCTGACCCCACAAAGAAATAGCAAAAGGAGGTAAAAAGGGTTGCCATGATCAGAGTAAAAGAATGGCGAGTGTGGAAAAAGGTTCCCACCCACTCGGGAGAACTAGACAAAAATCCAGGAGTCCAGCAAAATGTGCAGGGACACTCACGGGTGGAGCGAATTTCATACAAAAAGGGAAATCTACTCTAACATCAACACACTAATATTGCATATGTTTTGAGCCAAGCGCAAAATTATCAAAGAATTCACACTTTAAATGCTTGCTTAATTAGTAATGTCTGAGTAAATAGCATAGAACAAATTATTCCAAATACTCTTGCTTTTGCATCTGTAAAACTCTTTGAAAAAGGAAACATAATGGACGTAGAACAGAGACATGAAAGGCAAAAGCGCAGAATATTTTTTTTTTTTAAAGTATACACTAATAATGCAGACCTTGAAAAGGCGTTGCTTGGGTCCATATTGTTGACCTTTGAGCGAAACATGCATCCATCCATAATTTATGAAATATTGATCTTTAACTTAAGCAATATTAGTTTGTTGGGTCTAAAACTGTAATATCAGATAAAAAATACTGTACTTTTGGTAATATAGCTCAACTCTGCAATCTTTTAAACTTGAGTAATTTTACCATTGCTCCAGCAGGTGGGATTAATTTGAAATGCAGATTAAGCACCATTTCTTGATCGTGATTTGTTTTAAAATATTTGTTTCAGTGACAATCATAGGTGTACTGGGAAGATGGCAGTTGTTAGTCAAACTTCTGTTCCCCTTTCCCTCAAAAGAACCAGGGCCCCCAAAGTAGGAGCTCACACTGTAGGTTACCTCGGGGGGAATATGTGACAGCTCGCTGAGACGGTGGAGCAGACCCTGGTTGTGAGGCCCAGTGGGTGTGACAGAAAGGAGGCCAACATGCAGTCTTGTTCAAGCGGCCCAGATGCCTGAGCGGGACGAGATCAGAGTCCGCACAAATTGGCATGCACAGTTGCGCTGATGGTCGGGAGTAAAGAAAATGGGACATCCCAAAAATGTGACGAAGCTGTGGAAAGGTGGTCTTGGAAGAAGAGGCAAGATCAGGGAATTGCTGGAAGGGCAGGTGAAGATGCAAATCCGTGGGGGTGCCTGACCAGGACAGTTTTCCAGTGGCCCTGTGTGGTGGTGATCTGGCTGGGCCCCCTGCAGTGGTGATCTGTGTAACAAAGGAAAAAAGCCCACAGGAGTAAAGGGCAGGGGCCGAAGCCACAAAAAGAGCACGAGTTCCCCTATTTTTACACTCTGTTGCAGCTTGGGCCTGGTGGCCATAGCAAGTTCTGTGGGAAAATAGGTCAACCACCTGTAAAGAGTGAGTCCTACTCGTTAAGCCAGCGCAGCCAACAAGCTACGTATACACCAGAACAAACATAGTGCCTGCCGGATCACACGCAACACTTGTTGAGCTGGAAAAGGGCACTCCAGTAATTTCAAAGACTGAAAAGGAGCAGGATGGCGGGGTTGGGGGAGGAGAGGAAGGAGGTTAAAGTGTGGGAAAGAATGACCCTGCTCCAGGAGATCTGGCGACAACTTGGAGCAACATAAAAACCATTCTGGGGGAAATCGGAGGGATGAGGTTGGGCAGAGCAGCCAGGCTGGAGGAATAGAAAGACTGAATTGAAGGTATGGATAAGAGTGTGCAGGGGCTAGAAGCCAACTAATCCTCTGTTGAACTGTTGGAAACACAGATGGAAGTAAGGATTTCCACGAGGGAAAGACAAGGGCAAGTTGTATCTTAAGAACTACTATATTGAAAACCGAAGCGCAACAACTTTCAATTCTTTGTGGTACCATAAAAAGAAGACAAGTCACCCAAAGTCATTGAGAGATCAGTAATGTCTTAAGGAGGAAGGAGGGCTTAATACCACGATAGAGAGCTCAGAGCGGGCGCAGGTGGGAGAGGCACACACTCTATTTTGGTTAGATTCCACTATCAATGAGAAAAGACCGGCAACCTTCCAAAAGCAAGAAGCATGGGACTGGTGGATTATGAAAATATCAAGGTCTCTATACACCAGGATCTCTTTTCCCACACCTTGGCGAGGCGGATGAGACTCAAAAGGTGCACGTTACAGGTGGAGTGACCCTATTTTTCTATCACCTTGGAGTGCAAAGGTCGGAAATACGACCTTGTCAAAGAAGAGGACTCCAGCAGTCTCTGATGAGCAGATACAGGAGGACAGGAGCCGTCCAGAAGCAATTACTGACAGAAATTGATTCGTGAGATGGGCAAAACTTCTGAAAGAAGAAACGTTCTAGGGACCAGAAAGTTTGAACAATTAAACAGACCATCTCGGTAAAAACGTGACTTTCCTGGGTAGAAAGGACATGTCCACTTTAGAAGGTAACTTTTGTTAGCGCTTAAAAACAAAGCTAAGGAAATGCTCAGGTGCACTGAGAATTGATAATGTGAGAATCCAGATCATTTTGATCAGCTGTATTTTAGGTGGAGTCATGGATTTGAAGGTTCAATTGAGAATAGAACTTCAGAACCGCAGCAGCAGCAGACGGATGTATCCCCAAAACGGGACTACAACTGGGATAGGATGAATCTCGCGATGCAAGACTTGATGGTGGAGTAGTTGGCACCAGGTGAAACTTGAGGCCGCTGGACATTTGTGTTAAGGCTTCATTAGGGAACACTTTTAAGGGGGTTCTATTGTAAACTGGGCAGGACTTCCTTTGATTGTACTGGTCTATACAGGGTTACGAGGCTTTACCATGAATCAAGTGATAGAACTAGAACATGCCCTGTGCTTAAACGATGGGATAATATTCCCTCCGTGTGACTACGCTGAAAGCGAGGGGCTTAAATTCCCTCACCAAGCGAGCACTAGTAAAGAGAGTTCAAGAGAGGCCATCTTGTGTTTACAGGAAACTCACTTGGCACAGGGTAGCAAGACAACTCTCAGAGGGAGTGGGCTACAGAGGGTCTGATTTGCCTCTGGAGAAAACAAAAAGAGGTGTAACTATCATTTTGAGGGACTCCAATCTGTTTGAGGGAAATACAAATGTGTGACCAAGAGGTTACACCTCTCTGAAGGTTCCTTGTCAGGGGATTATGGTTAACAGTCTATTGTCCCAATAGAGGTCAGATAGAATTCTGAGACAGGGTGAAGAACCAGCTGAGAAAGTTCATGGAGGAAGTCCTCCTATTTGGTGGGATGGAGGGGATTTTAATATCGTCCTAGAACCCATAAGAAAAAGTTCAAGATTGAGGACTGACCAGATGCCAGGCGAGGCTTCCAGAGACTCTGGCAGCTTTAGGGAAATCAATGAGAACTTGGGCATGGTAGATAACTGGGAAGCAAGCGCGACTCAACAGATCCTTTACCAATTACTCTGCGTCACACATCTCCTTCACCTGAATCGATTTGATCCCAACAGATCCAGAAACCCAATATTCCATAAAGGAGGTCAGGATAGGCTCAGTCCACTTGTCAGAACAGGACTTTGTTTTGATAGGAGACAAGGTAAAAGATGGATTTGCAATGATAATTTGTTGTGCTGAAAACCATGGAATAATTATTAGTGAGGCAAAAGGACTATTTTGAATTTGAATTTAATGACACTGCAGAGTTTCAAGTGTCGACTCTAAGGGAGGGTTTTAAAGCTACCATCAGGGCAAACTGATCAAATCAGCAGCCCAGTAAGTGAGACCATCTGGAAAAAGAATCCCTACTTACCAGGATAACAGTTCTAACCAGGGTGCGTGGGAGACCCATGATTAACCTAGCAAGAGTGAAGTAACTAAGCTTGTGAAGCCAAACTCAAAGCCCTGTTGGCCCATGAAACAGTGTGGAAACTGACATTTCTTAATACTTTTGTTTATGAAAAAGGGGAGAAGGCAGACAGACTCTTGCAGAACAGAAATTAAGGGTGCCGAGCTGGGTTTCTACACAATTACTGCACCGCGGAAAATGTCGAAGCAGAAAATTCCAAATTTGAAGACGGTGGTACGCAGTAATCACATTTTTCACCCTTGCTCACGTTCCCCCTACCTGTGACCCTTTAATACTGTGCACAGCACACTTGCCTTCTTTCCCTTAGCCCTCTCCCTGCAACGTCAGTTGCCTTTCCAAATTGTGCGGCAGAACTTGCACCACAAAGTATTCCCCCCCCTTTAGTCTCCCCGTACCCCCCCACACCCCCGCTCTTGAATTTTGAATTCTGTAATGCTGATCAAGGGGAGCAGGGGTTGTGGGGGGGTGCCCCACTCCCCTTGTTCGACATAGGTTTGGGTGTTGCGGGAGTGGACACGCCGAATGAGCTGTAACTTGCATTCACCCTTTTATTCCATCTTCTTCTGGCATTTCCGTGAGCTGTGTATAGAAAAGGGATGGTCGCTTACGGAGAGACAGCAGGGGAATCGTTGAGGAATTCCAAGGGTTCTAATATATATATTAATTTTTCTCAAAAATCCACACACAATCAGTGTTTGCCATGCAGCCAAAGAGTCCTTTATTAATTAAAAGTACATGGACAAGGAAGTCAGCAGCAGTTTAGCACAAAAAGGAACAACGCGTTTCACTCTACTCTGGCTTCGTCTGGTATGTGACAGTGAGAGGGGACTGCAATATTATAGACATAGTGTGAGAGTCCATCTTCAGTGTTTAGCACTTTGGTGTGTTGGCACAGTACATAACTATTGACAAACAAACAGGCGGCCATATTGGAACATTTTGGACATTGCTTCTGTTCCCTTCCAATGCCCATGTTTGGCTAATTCTAATGAATATTCAATGTTGTTACATATCCCAAAATTATCACAAAACTTAATTATCCCAAGTGGGTTTAAGAGGGATGGTGTATATGGGATTATTAATAATGCATTTATTCCATTCAAATGTCCACCATTTTAAAAATTACATAAAAAATGGTTACTCTGCATATTCTTTAGTGCTGACCAAGTTTCATTTTCCCAAGTGGGTAAGATGGAGTACTTGGTGCTACATATGACATTATGGCTTGCTAGTACGATAATTGCGGTGTGCACAGTGCCATCCTATTGTACTAAGTGTTATATAGCAAAGTGCTGTGTGCTATGTACATACGAATCAACTATTATATAGTAAGGTACTATGTGCTTTCAAAGTACATATTATGAAACTACGAATGATTCATATATACTAAAGTGCTATGTAAACACGAATGAACTACTCAATAAGTGCTATGTGCTTTCAAGGTACATATTATAAAACTATGAAATGATTCATATATTGAACTGTGAGACTGTTATCCTTGCGGGTGCCTCTTTACTATGTCTCTATCATCTAAGTTGTAACATTTGTGAAAAGGATGATATATAGAGATGAAGAGGTGTGTATACAAGTACATGATTATAAGTATGGATCGAAATCCCAAAATTGATCTTTTATAACAATAGAGGCTGTATGTTGCCCTTGTGGGTGCCTCTATGGTATAACTTGACCAATCTAAATTTTAACTCTCTAAACGAAAACAAGAAGGAATTTATGATGGTATATCCGAATCAGAGTACAGACAGTTTGTTGCGGGCATCTCGCTCGAATCATGCATTCAAATAAAATTTCAATTTAAATCTAAAAAAATATTTTTTTTTTACTTTTTTTTTTTTAAAAGGGTGGCAATTATAGTGACATCTCTAATGTATTAAAGTGCACAGTACTATATATTGGAATTACATCTCAAAACCAAAAAACAAACGTGCTTGAATAAATAGCTCACAATTAGGATCACGTGATGGTAAAAACAAGGGGTTAAGGGTTAAAATGCAAAGTGCTAGATAAGACAATCGCATGTTAAAACCCACAAGTTAAATATTTTGACCACAATGTCTTCAAAACTAAAATTGTCATCTTTTCCTTTTCTTGATCACGTTATTCATATTTTTTGGATCCCTACAACCCATATATATTCTTGAAAATTCCATAAAATTCACAATTATAAGATTGATACATTTTGCATACTTCCGAAAGCAACACGTTTCGTCTAGTGCACATCGTTCTCTCCCGTTTCCAAAGAAATGTATATAAAGCTGTGATTTAAAATATACTTGTTAGGTCTTTCACAAACATTAAACAGAGACTCCGCATGAACCAGATCCCATACTCGATGCTGTTCCCAGCCCGACTGAGAATACAACACCAGAGAAGAACCTAGTTTTTCCAAACACCCGAAGAGACAAATGTGTACCTGGACCGGGCGGGCTGTCGACCACCAGAGAATAACCAAGCACGAGCTCAAAGAGAAAGGGCCCAGAGGAATCCACCATAGACGGACTGAAGCAAAAGAACATGGTGCACTGCGACAATCAACGCTGCCGGAACACGAAATAGAGGGTAAAACGCCCTCAAAGCCGCGCGACTTGGGAAGATCCAAGCACCCCTAGCACAGCAATGTTCACGTTTTCGAGTTACAGGTTAAAAGAAGGGGGATCCACGACGAGCCAGTTGGGGTTGCTCGCGAGAAATGGGAGGGGAAAAAAAAAAAAAAATCACACAAGTTGGGAGTTAACAAGTTGTACAGCACCCAGGACACCCCGTATGCTCCACTCAGGAGAAGAGCACACCACAAACAAAATCAACTCGACAGGGCCCAACACCCCCGCCCGTTAGTAGCTAAATGCCATGATCCGCACAACAAAAGAATTAAAAACATGGCGCCTTCACCGTAGCTACATGGAACATTAAAGGTGGGAATCAACTAGCGAAAGTGAGGAAGATGACAATACCTACGCCGGCACAAAAGCGACATAGCGTTCATCCAAGAGACACATCTACGTCCAAAGGCCGAACACCCCTGGGCCAAAGACAGGGGATATCGCTGCTGCTTCGCCTCCTTGTCCTACGCCAGGGGAGTGGCCATAATAAATCAACAAGGCAATCAATTTCAAACTAATCGCTCAAAAAAAGCACACAGAAGGCAGGTCGCTCATGATACAAGGAACGATTGACGGGGAAGAAATCACCTTAGTGAATTCATATGGCCCGAACACCGACGGTCCTAATAACTTCGACTGGGTAATGACCCAACTGAGCACGGTCAGTTGGTCCACGATCATATGGGGTGGCAACTTCAACACAACCCTGAACCCAGCTAAAGATAAATCGCATAACCTAACAGCAACCCCATCCAAGGCGTCCCTACAAATCACTGAAATCTGCAAAGCCTACGACCTCATTGTTATTTGGAGACACCAGAACCCAAACACCAGTGACTTCACCTTCCACTCCTGCCATAGCCGCCTACAATGGGACGATTGCCGCATCCTACCGAGAACCCTGTCAGACCACTCCATGGTGTCTCTAGTTTGCAACACCACACGAGCAACCAAACCTCGACCTCATTGGAGATTCAAGCCACGAGCGCTGCAAGACAGTCTTTGCGGAAGAACTCCGAAGTGAACTAGAACACTTCCTCGACTCCAACCGAGGAACAGTGCCCCTCAGCCGGGATTCTGTGGGAGACTCTAAAATGTTTTACCAGAGGGGTCTGCATGACGAAAGAATGCAGGATATTAAAACTACTGCAGAGGGAGTTGAACACCAGCGAAACAAAACAAGGACCTTGAAGGAACTCTCCTGACAAACAATACTCCACAATCGCTAGCAGCAATTAAAGCATTAGAAGTGTTCCGAGACGCAGCTGAAAGGGAAATAACATTTCTAGGCAGACACCGTAAAATTCGGCAATACGTTGAGGAGCAGCAACCCGGAGCTCTCCTTGCGAGGCTCATAGCTGCAGATAGAAAACCCACAGCGATTGGCACAGTGAGAGACCCAACAGACAACACCGTCCATTCGACAATGGACATCGTTGAAAATGTTCGCAGATTCTACCAGGACCTGTACGACTCAAACTACTCCGCCGACCAAACAAAGCCGGCACGATACCTAGATGAAATAGAGCTTTACTGCGTCGACCCAGGAGCTCAGAGAACCATTAAACGCCCCCATTACCATTGAGGAGATCCTCGAGGTCATCAAGGAATTACCCAATTCTAAAGCACCAGGTCCAGATGGCCTGTCTAGCAAATTCTATAAACACTTTGCAGGCATCCTCGCCCCGCTACTCCTCCAGGTCTATGACGAGGCCCTGACCAACGACCAGCTACCAGCAACATTATACAGGGCCAACATAATCCTCTTGCACAAGCTCGGCAAAGATCCAATGGAATGCGGCTCATACAGGCCGATCTCGCTAATAAATTTGGACAACAAAATCTTTGCAAAAGTCCTAACCGGGAGGTGGTTTCCCCTCATGCCCACCATGGTGCTGGCTGACCAGGCGGGCTTCGTCCCTGGGAGGAACACATCGTACGGGATAAGAAGGATGTTCGGAGCAATGAAGCCTTAGAACCGGACTGTCAGGCAGTGGCAGTACTATTAGATGCCGAGAAGGCTTTTCGACTCGGTCGAATGGCCCTTTCTGTTCACAGTTCTGGAAAGGATGGGGCTGGGTAAGCGCTTTTTGCAAATGATCTCCCTACTCTACAAAAAACCAATCTCCAACATCATGTTAGGCGGCCACTGCTCAGCCGATATCCACTGGAGAAGAGGAACAAGACAGGGATGTCCACTCTCGGCACTTCTGTTCGCTTTAGTAATGGAGCCCCTAGCTTCCGACATGCATATGCCATACCTTCACAGAGGCCTCTCTTTCGGCCCACACAAGATGGTCATCTCACTTTACGCAGACGACATAGCCCCGTTTCTACAGAACGCAGATGAGAACCTAAACCCAGCAATGAGACCATTAATACAGTTTGGTCGCTTCTAAGGGCTGGAAATCAATAACAGCAAATCGGTCATCTTCCCACTCACCGCCGCCACCACCACTGAATTTGCTGACGACTTTGGCTTCCAGTGGCAACACACACATGTAAGGTATCTCAGCATCTACATGTCCCGTCTGAGAGAGGAGATCATTCATGACAATTACGAAACCACCATAGACATCCTCCAAGCCAAGATCGAGAGGTGGAAGTACCTACCACTCAATCTCTGGGGCAGGGTATCAATTGTAAAGATGATCATCTTACCAAAACTGCTGTACCTCTTCTCAAACATCCCTCTGCTCCTCACACAGAAACTTATTCAACGCATAAAGAGTATGGTCCTTGATCTCGTCTGGGCCGGCAAGGTAGCAAGGGTCGCTTACTCCACACTAACCCTACCGACACGGCAAGGTGGACTGGCCCTCCCAGGCCTGGAGCGCTACTATTGGGCAGCCCAGGCCCAATACCTCAGCCAATGGTACGCAACG
Organism: Ambystoma mexicanum; assembly: GCF_040938575.1. Lineage (NCBI taxonomy): Eukaryota > Metazoa > Chordata > Amphibia > Caudata > Ambystomatidae > Ambystoma > Ambystoma mexicanum. Next base: position 748,637,676 of record NC_090929.1, read on the forward strand.
CAGTTCATAAGACAGTATGTCCAGATAGAGAGAGCACTGGACGCCGCACCTCCTCCGATCCATAATCTTCAGGCAGTTCCCAGTCACTCAATCCGGAATGAATCCAGTTGCCACCACATATTCAATCTGGAGGAAAATTGCCAAGGAAAACGACATCTCGGCCAGATACTCCCCTCTTCTGCCAGTTAAGCACATTCCTGGAATTCCCATCACAACCGAAAAAGTCTTCCTGCTCTGGACAGAAAAGCTACAGGTGCACTCCATGGACAACCTCTTTCCAGCAGGGACCTTCATGACGGGACAACAAGCTCGAGAAAGAGGAAGCAACAATGCCCGACACGTTCATATACTACAGACTATGACACTCGCTTCAGGCAGTAATCCCGAGTTTCCCACAACCACCACCAATCTGGCCACTACTCCACTACGCAATCCAAGCCCAGGGAGAAGGGCGCGTGGTAACTAACATCTACAAAGGCGTATTCGACGAAGCAAACCCACCCGGCGCAAGAGCCAAAAAGAGATGGGGAAAAAAACACTAGACCGCGCGATTCCAGATGAAGAATGGACCTACATCTTAAACTCACTCAGAGTATCCGTCAATGCGAGGTTCAAACTGATCCACTTTAACTTTCACCACCAAACATACCACACACCGGCGAAACTGCATTCCCAAAGAGACTCTATCTCAGCAGAATGCAACCGATGTGGGTTGACTTCCTTCACCTGGCATGGTCCTGTCCTCCAGTAGCCACCTTCTGGAGAGCAGTACTCGAAAGAATCTCAGCAATAATCGAAACAGATTGTCCCCGAGCCAAAAACAGTGCTACTAGGCCGGACTCAATCGCTGCCGAGTTCAGTTAGAAGGCTGACAGATCTACTGCTGATCCTGGCGCAAAGAAGAATCGCCTACACATGGGGTAGAGGACCCCCTCCAAACTTGCAGCACTGCCTGAAAGACGTAACTTTTTGTCAAGATGTAGAAACTGACTTCATCAAGACTATGCCATTACATGCACGCCCGTCGGACATATGGGGGCCGTACATCACATACCTGCTTTCAACGACCAATGCTGCTAACTCACAACAATCGGAACCAATGCAGGACTCAAATACCAGCCCGACACAATGCCGAAGCCCCAGTAGCGGCGCCACCTAGATGACAACCTTTGGCACAATGACTCTTTTCAAACACAATGGGTAGGGGGGGAGGAGAGGGTGGGAAGGGTGCAGTTTTCACAGTATGACCGGTGCTCGGTCTCATGGTTTCTTTGTTTTGTTGGAAAAAAACAATAAAGAAAGTTAAAAAAAAAAAAGGGAAATCGATAAAAAAAACAAAAATAGGTGCAAAAACTGCAACCAGATGTGTGGGCATCCAAAACGTACATAATGTACTTTAAACCTTGACTTATTCTTATTGCACAACACCTACAGAAAAAGAGATTTGTGAAAAAATGTCAATCAAAAAACCTAGAATTGACGAAAATATACATACTTGGTAAAAACTTTTGGAAGTGAAACACATACATAGACAATGAGGCTTAGGAATGCATCTAGTTATACAAATATGCATTCCTTCTGTCTTTATAAATCTGATAGTGCGAACCCAGTATGTTGATCACGATGGTCATAGGATTTAGGATCCCAGGAATACATATAATTCTTCGTCACGATTGTGACCTCCCGGATATTTGGTGTTAAAATCTACTATGTATCTTGATTCCATTTGTCTCAATGTTCGTAATCTATGCCCTCCTCTTGGATGAATTCCCACTGAATCAATGATAAAATATTTGAAAGATCCAATATCATTTTGGTGAACCTCTTCAAAATGTTTGGCAAGTGGATAGGACATGTCGGGATTCTTGATTGCACGTAAATGTTGTAGTATTCGTAGCTTGGCCTCCAGTTTTGTGCTACCAATGTACCATAGATTACACGCACAAGTAATCACATAAATAATAAATTGTGTAAAACACCTCAGGTCTTGTTTAATCTTGATTTCCTTCTTGGTTCGAGGGTGTAAGAAAACCTTTGTGTTCATTCCGTAACGACATGCTTTGCATTTAGCACAGGTGTAAAAACAATGGTTTTTTGGTTAGCCAGGTATTGAGATCCCCTGGAACATGTTGAGATGACAGGTAAATGTTCCGTCTTAGTGCCCATGTCCAAATTTTCTGGCCAAGCCTGGACAGATTTGGCGAACAAGTCCCTCCCCCTTCGTTTATGTAAAACATTGCCGTTGTACTGTCTGTTAGGATCTGTACTGACAGGTTCCACAGGTGGGGTTTGAACGTTCGAAGCGCTCTGAAGACTGCCAGGAGTTCTAGCAGATTGATATGATTCTTGGCCACTGAGTGAGACCAGAGACCTTGAGCTGTGTGGTGGAGGTGGTGTGCTCCCCACCCTGACAGGGACGCGTCTGTAGGGATTACAGCTTATACCTCCGGATCGTAAAAGGGTTTCCCCTTTGACAGGTTCTCTCTTGTCCACCAGTGAAGACTTTGTACAACTGTTGGCGAAACGACCACTAGATCGTCCCACTGACCACTTGCCTGAGACCACTGTTTCGCCAACCATTCTTGCATGGGTCGCATGCGCAGGCACGCGTGGGGGACCAGGTAAATACATGACGCCATCATGCCTAGCAAATGCATCGCTTTGCGCCACCCTTATCTGGCGACCGGGCTGATAGAGGAATTTGCAGTAGTAGATTCTGAATTCTTTCCTCTGATGGAAAGGCCAACCCCTTTTGTGTGTTTAGTACAGCTCCTAGGAACTGCTTGGAGGTGCTAGGCACCAGGCTTGATTTTTTCTCGTTGATAGAGGAAACCCAATTCGAAGAGGAGGTTGATCGTTCTTTGGATGTTTGACCTGCAAATTACTGGGGTCTCCCCCGTGATGAGCCAGTCGTCCAGGTAAGGGTACACTGGGATTGCCTCCCTCCATAGGTGTGCTGCCGCCACCGCCAGTACCTTGGTGAATACCCTTGAAGCCGAGGCCATACCGAAGGGCAGCACCTTGAACTGGTAGTGCTGACTGTCCACCTTGAAGCGCAAGCATCTTCTGTGCGCTGGGAACATGGGAACATGGAAATATGAAAATAGGCATCTTTCATGTCCAATGTTGCCATGTAATCCCCTTTTTTAGGAGGGGGATTACTTCTTGGAGAGTAGTCATGCGAAATTTTTGGGGCTTGACATACTTGTTTGCAGGGCGCAAGTCTAATACTGGGCGCATTGTTAAATCTTTTTTTGGCACAAGGAAGGAAGTTGAATAGATACCCTTGTTTACCTGGTTGCCCGGGACAAATTCTATTGCGTCCTTTGCGAGAAGATTGACGATTTCCTCGAGGAGGATGTTCTGGTGGTCCAGTGAATGTATCTTGACGTGGAGGGTGGTTGCGGGGGTGCTCTAGCAGTTCGATGCAATATCCTGCAGACAGCACCCATCTGTCCGATGTGATCTCTTCCCATGCTTGGATGAAGTTGGAAATGCGCCCCCCCTAAAACGTTTTGCCTCTACCTCTACCACAGGCCCTCTTGTTACCTCTCCGTAACTTTGGGTAGTCTGCGGGCTGCCACCCCATGATGTACCCTGTCCCTATGAATAATTGGAGCCCCTATGGGAATTTTGTCCGCGTGAGCGGCGAAAATTACTATTACCTCTTTGATTAGTGGTCTTATTAGTCAACTGTCCTAGGGACTTTAGAGTATCATACTCGTCTTTGGCAGTTTTTAGTGCGTCCTCTACTGCTTTGCCAAACAAGACATTCGGTTCCACCCGCATGTCAATAAGGGTTGCCTGGGTCTCGGGTTTAAACCCCGACTGTCTTAGCCAAGCTTGCCTCTTAATGACAGTGCTTTCTGCAATGAGCTGTCCAGCATTATCTGCGGCGTCAAAGGAGGTCTTCAGGATGCAACCGGACACGGCTCTACCCGCCGACACGATTTGGGCCAACTGACCCTTTAGTGGTTCTGGTGCAGAGTCAATGAGAGCAGCTACCTGCTCCCACTGGTGGCAATTATAGCTTGCCAGCAGAGTGGTGGTGTTGGCGATCCTTGTCTGGTAAGCGGAAGTGGAGGCTACTTTTCTTCCTAGACCGTAGATTCTTTTGCTCTCCTTGTCTGGGGGAGCCTCCGATGCTGAGAGGTGTCCCTGCTCTCTTTCTGGTGTTAGGGATTACCAAGGAGTCGGGCTTGAGTTGACCCCTTATGTAAAGAAGGTCTGACTGGGCGGCCCTGAACATCTTCTCAATTTTGGGGTTCACAGCCTTAGTGAGATTAGGATTGATAAGGGAAGGATCAATTCTACGTTGGATTGATTTGAGAATAGGAATGGCTTGAGCAATGGGTCTTTCGTCCCCCACTAGCTCCTCTGCAAAGTCCCTCTCTTCCTGCGCCCCCTGCGTACCTATGTGGAAGTGCTCTGCAGCTTTGGCCAATACCTGATTTAGAAGGGGCTGGCTATCTATAGGTGAGTCAGAAACCTGTGGTTCCTTGTTAACTGGGGAGTCCATATTGTAGACGTCTGCCTCATCTTCCTCCTCACCCTGGCCCTCGTCATCTCCATAATACTCGACCCCAGTTTGGTCGTCCAGCACCAAAACGTCTGGGTCATCCCCATACTGTTGGTAAGGCTGAATATGGTAAGGGTCTGAAGACAGTCCCGGAGCTGGGGTATCAAGCCGAGATCTCTTATTAGGAGGCTGGGGGTCCTTGGATCCTGACAGAGTAGCATTGTCAGGGGTATAGCTAGGAAAATGCTGCAGATTATTTTCATAAAAATTAGCTAAGGAAGACATTCTCCTCATCACCCTATCTAGGTCCACAGTTCTCCATTCTCTGGAGCTGGGGATGACAACCTCCTGATGAGGTTCCTCTTCTAATCCCATATCTTAAGAGGTGGGAGGGGTGAGCCTAGGTGAAGACACAGGGACAGGGGTCTTAGATCTGTCCCCATCTGATGACTTGTATTTGTCCTTGTGTACCTGGGGTGCAGAAGTTGTAAGTGTAGACCTTTTCTGCTGTTTGTCCCCTTTGCATTGAGTGGAAGAGTGTTTCCCTGACGGTTTTGCCTTTTCAGAATCTTTGGACGACTGGCGTCGAGATTCAGGGGTACTTTCTCTTTCTTTAGAGTGCGCACGTCGGGACTCGGAGGCAGACGCCGAACGTGCTGCCGGAGCCGACTTTGGGTGTGCGGCTTGGGGATGGAGGTCGGACTAGTCTCCCGACGAACATACCACCGTTACTTTAGGGAGCGAGGCACTCTTGGCAACTGTGGACGACTGCCGTGTGTCGTGCGGCGATCTCGACCTGGAACACCCAGAGGACACCAATTCGGTGGACCGCTCTCTATGTGCCTCTTTCTTCCGAGAACTCGACCCGAGTGCCGAGACTCGGTTGAACTTAGTGTGCTCCCCATAACTGCCCAGCCGTACAATCCTCCGCGGTCGGGGACTAGCGCATGTGTGTCTTTCGACACCCCTGTGCCCTCGCCGTCCGAATGGGCGGCGTCGCTGCCATCACTGAAGGCACCCACCGCTTCCATGGCCTCGAGCTGCCTGGCGTGCTGGGCCCAACGTTTAGTGGAGCGGTCCTTGAGTGTTTTAGCTTTAAAAAGCTTACACGCTCTGCAGTTAGCTTCGGGGTGGTCCCTCAGCAAGCAGAGATTACAGGTGGTGTGTTTGTCAACCCAGGGGTACTTGCGGTTGCACTTGGGGCAAAATTTAAATGGAGTACTCTCCATATGTCACCTTATGGCAGCGGGCTAGTGTGTGTAGGAAAATAAAGAGTGTAGAGTATGTTTCCACCCCCCACTCTCCCTACTTGCAGGGCCGAGGCCAGAAGCCTTCCAAGGCCCAGGCCGAGGCCAGAAGCCTTCCAAGGCCCAGGCCGAGGCCAGAGGCCTTCCAAGGCCCAGGCCGAGGCCAGAGGCCTTCCAAGGCGCAAAGTCCGTCGTGCAGCTCTCAACGGTTGTTTGTTCTTCGGTTCAGTGTCGATCTTCGATGGCTCCACGTGGGAGTGAAAGAACGGGGAAATAAATATCGATTTTTTGTCAAAATGGCTAAAAGCCAGGGAACTCCGCGCAATGTTTCTGACAAGTATGGCGGAAACAAAACAATCTGAGGGTCCTACACGCGTGAGGGATCATGGGTCAGTGGACATCACACTAGGGATAGTATTACTGGCACGCCGTGTGTATACGCCCATTTTCGAGTTTCGAAAAACAAACTGTAATACTCCGCAAATTTTATTCCACAAGAAATATATATACACACACATACATATACATATATACACAGTTTCATAGAACCCTCTGAATTCCTCAACAATTCCCCTGCTGTCTCTCCATAAGCGATATGACAATGCATTACTTACCGTAAAAGCATGTCTGATGGTTGTATCTGCTTAGATTCACATGCTGTGCATAGGTCCGACATCCAGTGGTCACTGCGGAGTATTGCATTTTGTTTTTCGTAGTCGACAAGGGGACGTCGACAAGGCGTGTTTGTAACACTATCCCTATAGTGACGTGCGTTGTACCCACAATGCCTCACGCGTCGATGTCCCTCTGTTTGTATTTTTCTGCCCTGAGGGAGCCTTCTATACGTGAGTGAGTACAGAAAAGAGAAATATAGGAAAGGATGTCTATGTTCCTTCCATCCGAGCGGGGAGGAAGGGTGGGCGCATGTGAATCTAAGCAGATACAACCATCAGAAATGCTTTTACGGTAAGTAATGCATTGACTTCTGATGTTTGTTAATCTGCTTAGAATCACATGCTGTGCATAGACTAGCGAGCAGTACCCGGAGTTGGCGGTGGGTTATGAGAAGGAACAGTAGAGAAAAGATGTCTTAATACTGCCTGTCCCACCTGGGAGTCAGATCTAGAGTGTGCATCTAGACAGTAGTGTTTTGTAAAGGTGTGCACAGAACTCCAGGTAGCCGCTTTGCAGATGGACTCGAGGGGAACATTTGCAATGAATGCTATGGAAGCCCCAGTGCCTCGAGTGGAATGTGCTCTTGGCTTGAAGGGTAGTTCTCTCTTAGCAAGAGTGTAACAGAGAGTGATGCATTGTACAATCCATCTAGATATAGTGGACTTTGAGACTGCATCTCCTTCTCTTCCTGCTGCCACCGAGACAAAGAACTGATTAGTCTTTCTCAGTGTTCTGGTTCTTTCCATGTAGAACATGACAGCTCTGCGTACATCTAGTGTATGCAGACTTTTTTCTCCCAAGCTGGAAGGGTTTTGAAAGAACGTTGGTAGTTCTATAGATTGGTTTACATGAAATTTCAAGATGAATTTTGGTGCAAACCTTGGGTGTGTGCGAAGAACCACCTTATCCTTATGAACTGTTATGAAGGGGTCTAGTACAGAAAGAGCCTGTAGTTCACTTACTCTCCTAATGGAGGTGATAGCTATTAGGAAAGCAGTCTTAAGAGTGAGGTTTTTAAGAGTAGCCTTGTGCATGGGTTCGAAAGGAGTGCCCACGAGTCTAGAAAGTACCACGTTTAAGTCCCATCCGGGAGCTGGGTTAGCTATCGGGGGGTGTATTCTCTTTACCCCTTCCATGAAGGCCTTGATAACTGGTATCTTCCACCACGACACATTAAGTTGGGAAGTGGTGTATGCAGAAAGTGCCGCTAGGTGGACTTTAATGGAATTAAACACTAGACCTGAATCCAGTAAATGGGTCAAGTACAGAATAATGTTAGTGGCAGAGCAGTCAACCGGGTTGATGTTCTTACTTCTACACCAGATGACAAATCTTTTCCACTTGCTAGAATAGCAGTGGCGAGTATTAGGTTTTCTGGCTTCCCTGAGGATGTCCATACATCTTTGAGGGAGATGTAAATGTCCAAATTCTATGATCTCAGGAGCCAGGCTGCTAAGTTCATGGTCTGAGGGCATGGATGCAGTGTCCTGCCCTTGTCTTGTGACAGCATGTTGTACGGGCAGGGAAGTTTTATTGGGGGGGATAGGGACATCTCCATCAAGTGAGCGAACCATGGCTGCCGGGCCCACATTGGGGCCACTAGTATCATGGTAACCTGCTCTTGGTGCATCTTGTGCACCACCTTGTTGAGGAGGGGAGTCGGGGGAAAGGCGTAAACAAATTTCCCTGACCATTGCATCGACAGACCGTTCCCCTTGGACTGGTTTTGGGGGTACCTGGAGGCGTAACTTTGGCATTGTGAGTTCTCCAGGGTTGCGAACAGGTCTATTTCCGGGAAACCCCATTGCGTGAAGACGTCTAAGACGATGTCTTCGTGCAATTGCCATTCGTACTCTTTGGGCAGGGGGAAGTCTCTGCTGAGTTTGTCTGCTGGCAGATTGAGTTCCCCTGGTACATGTTGCGATAGTAGGAACATGTTGCGTTTGAGAGCCAACTTCCATATATTCTGGGACAGCTTGGACAGTCCTGGAGAGTGAGTGCCCCCTTTCTTGTTGAGGTAGTACATGGCTGTGGTGCTGTCTGTGAGGACCATCACTGTCTTTCCTTGCAAGTGTTCCTGAAAGGCTTTCAGTGCTTTGAACACCGCTAGTAGTTCCAGCAGGTTTATATGCTTGGATGCTAAGCTCGGAGTCCACACTCCGTGAGCAGTCTCATGGGATAGGGGAGCCCCCCATCCTGTAAGGGATGCGTCTGTGGTTAGAGTGGCTTCCACTGCGGGTGTGGCAAAAGTCTTCCCTAATAACAGGTTTTCCTTTGTCCACCACCGTAGCGAGAGAACCAAGGCCTGTGAGACCACCACTAGATCGTCCCATTGTCCACTGGCCTGACACCACTGGCTGTAAAGCCACTCTTGCATTGGGCGCAAGCTCGCGTGAGGTACCAAATAAATACATGACGCCATCATCCCTAGAAAGCGCATTGCTTTGCGTACCGTCACCTCTCGACCCGCCACATAACAGGGGATCTGAAACAGCATGTTTTGGACCCTCTCGTTGGAGGGGAAGACGAGGCCGTCCCTTCTTCGAATTAGAGCCCCTAGGAATTGTTTGATTTGGCTGGGGTCTAAGCTGGACTTCTTTTCGTTGGAGAAGCCCAGTTGGGACAAAAGGTCTACGGTCTTTTGGGTATTGGAGAAGCATGTTTCGTAAGAATCCCCTGTTATTAGCCAGTCGTCGAGGTAAGGGTATACCGGGATGGATAACCTGCGCAGGTGGGCCGCTGCCACTGCCAGTACTTTCGTAAATACCCTTGGTGCAGATGCTATCCCGAAGGGTAGTACTCTGAACTGGTAGTGTTTGTTCTCTATCTTGAACCTTCGGTATTTTCTGTGCGCTGGCAACATTAAAATATGAAAGCATGCATCTTTCATGCCTAGTGTTGTCATGTAATCCCCCTGTGATAACAGTGGGATTACTTCCTGCAAGGTCCCCATACGAAACCTTTGGGGTTTGACAAACTTGTTCGCTGGACGCAGATCTAATACAGGGCGCATGGTTAAATCCCTTTTGGGTACAAGGAAGTACACTTAATAAATACCTTCTGTTACCTGAGATAGGGGGACAGCCTCTATAGCTTCTTTTTTCAGTAGCTCTTCTACTTCTTGAAGAAGAATAGTGAGGTGTTCCGGTGTCATGCGTCGGTTCCGTGGGGGTGTGTATTTCGGGGAACCGTTGAATTCGATGCAGTATCCGTGGGCTATGGTGGATAATACCCAGCGGTCTGACGTTATTCCCTCCCATGCTGAAAGGAACGATGTTAGCCGGCCCCCGACCGGTGATGCATGGGAGGGGACCCGAATCTTCGGGTCATTTGTTGGTATTGGGCGTGGGGCCTTTGGGACTGGAGCCGCGCCCTCTTCCTTTGCCACGACGTTGGCCTCTTTGACTGAACTGGGTGCTTTGGTTAGAGGGCCAGTTGGTAGCAGAGTAAAATTGCTGTTGGCTTTGTTGCTGGCGTTGGCCACGAAAGGAGCGTCTATTGCCATAGCTGCGTCTGTTAGGTGGCCTAGAAATTTGGTCAAGAGTCTTGATGGTATCAAACTCCTTCTTTGCATGTTCTAGGGCCTCATCAACTGCTTTTCCAAACAGATGTGTTTGTTCTATGGGTTTATTTATCAGGGAAGCCTGTGTTTCCGGCTTAAAACCCGAATTGCGCAACCAGACATGGCGTTTGAGAAGTATTCCCTGAACAAGGGAACGGCCAGCTGTCTCTGCGGCATCTAAGGAGTTCTTTACGATGCCCTGGTTTACAAGAGTTCCCTCTGATATTATAGCTAGCAGGCAAGAACGCAGGGGTTCTGGTGCTTCCTCTGCTTCGCTGCGCAGCTTGCTCCACTGTGCATCTGCTTAGCTAGCTAGTAGGGAATTGTTATTTGCAATCCTGGTTGAGAAGGCGGCGGAGGTCGTGATTCTCTTCCCAAGTGCATAGAGCTTCTTGCCCTCTTTGTCAGGTGGTGCCTCACTAGTAGATAGTGGTACCCCCGCTCTTTTTCTTGTATTAGTCACTACAAGGGAGTCCGGAATAGAATGTCCCCTGATGTACAAAGGGTCAGAGGACGAAGGGCTGAAGAGCTTTTCTATCCGAGGGTTGACCCCTCTGACTAAGGCTGGATTGGAAAGGGAAGGAGTTATTCTTCTCTTTATAGAAGCCAGGAGCGGAATAGACTGACTGACCGGGGCTTTTTCTTTAATAACTCTTTCTACAAAGTCTATGTCCGGAAGAGTCTCCCCTGTGTCTATTTCAAAATGCGCTGCTGCCTTGCGCAACAGTGCATTAAGTGAAGGTTGGTCATCTATGGGGGAGGTGTTTCCAATAGGGGAGTCCTTGGGAGGAGAAGGCTGAAAGACATCAGGGTCTGAGTGCACTGATGGGGATTGCCAAGGCTGCACTGATGGGGAGTGCCAGGGCTGTGAAGTAGCTGTATCCTCTTCAAAAGCTCATGCACTAGTGTAAGGGTCTTCTTCAAACCTCTCTTCCTCATGTTCTTCCTCTCCACCCAAACACTCCTCATCTTCCTGGAGGTATTGCTCCTCTTCAGTGAGGTCATATGCGTCTGTAGAAGGGGGAAACAGCCTAGGAATCTTGACCCTAGGGTCATCCTGGGTCCATTCTCTTGGTCTTTTGGGTGTGGGTGGGTTTTGGCTACCCAAAAACCTTTCCATTTTTTCCATACAAGAATGGAGTCTTTCAAGGGTCTCATGGGGAACCCCTGAATAGTCTAGAGGGGGGAAATCAGTGTTTTCACCTTCAAAACGCTTAGAACGCTCCCACAACGTCGACGAAAGGTTTCCGTCGCCCTCAGAAAAGCCCTCCGGTAGTTCAGAAGTGCCCTTAGATGAAGGGGGCAGTTCCTGGCTACTTTTGTGCTTTTTTGGCGTTTCTATATCTTTTGGTGCGGTATTCGACGTCTGTTTCGTCGTCCGCTTACGTTTGTCCTCGGAAACAATTCTCGCCAGGCTCTCGACAACGAGTTCGTCAGTAGAGGGTTCTGGAGTCGACGTTGCTTGCGTTACGCGTTGTTTCTCGACGGCCACTCTATGGAGTGTTACATCGGATGTTTTTGAGGTAGCGCCCGTGTTAGATGAAAGCCCAATCGCTGGTCGCGGCTGCGTTTGCGGGTGGGGCTTGAGACCATTACAGTCTGAGGTAGACGCCGGAGTGCCCTGCGCCCCCTTCGGCGCTGATGGATCCTTCGTCCTCGACGAAGAAGAGCCGTGGGTTGTGTGCTTAGGCCTATGGGGTCTGTGTGCGTCCTTGTCGCCGGGGTGTTCATCCCCATAAGCAGGGCGTGAGCCGAGCCCGTCGGGGCCGGGGACGGACGTCAAGGAGCGCGAGCGCTCTTTCTGGGCGTTAATGACTTCCGTAACGGATGTCGAGTTATCACCCTCCTCGTCACTTTCTGTAACAGCGGCGGCGCGTGAGGAAATTGACTTCGACATAGCGTAGTCCGCCCACCTCTTAACTTTCCGTTCTTTAAGAGTTCTTGGTTTCAAGAGCTTACAGGCCGCGCAGCTGTCCTATTTATGATCGAGGGGCAAGCAACGATTACAGAGCTTGTGTTTGTCCTTCCAAGTGTATTTGCCTCTACAGCGTGGGCAAAACTTAAAAGGTGTCCTCTCCATAGCTGAGGCAATAATAACTGGTGATAACAACCCCAAGGGAAAGATAGGGGAGAAAGAGACATTCTCGACGAGAAGATAAAAGTTCGAACCCCCACTCTCCCTACTGTATGTTGGCCGGCGAGGCCTGGCCACGTGTTCGGCAGCGCCGAAGGATCTCTCCGTCTCTTCCCCTCCGTCGAAAACTTGCTCGGCGGAGAAACAGCTTCACAGCTGACGTCGAGGGGAGGGATCTTTAACAATAAGTATATATAAAGGACCGAGGTCCGCAGTAAGTGTTTAGCAATGTCTCTCTAGGAGCTCCGCGTAAGGCGACCATAAGCTGGGCGGAAAAAAACAATCTGAGGGACCTCGACGCGTGAGGGATTGTGGGTACAACGCACGTCACTATAGGGATAGTGTTACAAACACGCCTTGTCGACGTCCCCTTTTCGACTAGGAAAAACAAAATGCAATACTCCGCAGTGACCACTGGATGTCGGACCTATGCACAGCATGTGATTCTAAGCAGATTAACAAACATCAGAAATATATATATAACAGAATGAAAATGACAGGCAGTTATATAGATTACTTTGGGAGTTGGATCTACCCAGACTTGTATCAGACGACTTCACATTATTAGATTCTCAGATAACAATAGAAGTAGTCCTATCAAAAATAAAAGGAATGGAGAGTGGTAAATTCCCAGGGGAGGAAGGTTACCAATAGCTTTTATAAGATGTTCCGCCCCCTACACTTCATTTGTTCAATAATGTACTACACGGGAACCCACTAGGGAGATTTAGGTTAGGGGCTATAATCACTTATTCTGAAAGCCGGGAAATATGCAGTAAGTGCGCCTCATATAGACCCATCTCCTTATTGAACGGATATGTAAAGATACTGCCCAAAGTATTGGGGAACAAAATGGATAGCCTTCTCCCGATCCTTATCCAGGAGGACCAGGTGGGATCCATTAGGGGCACAAGGCTTAGATAACATAGGAAAAATGCTTAATCTAATCCACCTTTCACAAACCCGAAAGGAGGCACCCCTACCTGGTCCCCTTTGATGCTGAAAAAGCATTCAATCAAGTGGAGTGGGTGTTTGTATGTGTAATCCTGAGTCTGGTGAGGTTTGGAATTAGGGAGAGGTTCCGGAAATGGGTGGCCTTTGTGTACGATGGCCCAAAGGCCAGTGATGGTTAATGGTACATTATCTAACCCACTCCAACTAATTAGAGGGCAGAGTGGTCCCTAGTCCCCCCTCCCTCTCCTTCTCACCTTAGCATTAGAACCATTAGCAGTTTCAATCAGAAAGGATCCCGGGATCAGGAGTATTACTGGGGGGGCTGATAGGTAGAGTTCCAACTCTCCTTATTTAACGAGGACATCCATGGATACCTATCAAAACCCAGGGGAGTCACTACGAGAGGGGAGTCTTACAAGAGTATGCAATGTTCACAGAACTTGAGATAAATCTCGCCATGTCCTGTATCTTTCCCGTAGGTGAAACCGAGATAACAACCAACACCGGGAAGTGGGGGGGAGGGGGACTTTTACAGGACGACCATTGAGCAACGATCCATAAAATATCTGCGCATTATAATCCCCAGGGATCTTGACGAGCTCTACAGACATAATTATGAGCCATTCACAGAAGTGCTGAAACAGGACTTCAAAAGATGGGTTGTGGTCAGGTTATCCTGGTTTGGCCAGATTCTCCAACTTCTTTTGCTATCCACCTTGCTCCCCACGGCCATTCCGAAAATTCTTTTAGGGAATTAGACCACATTGTCTATTAGTTTATTTGGCAGGGACAGAGAGCTAGAGACGGGTTAAAGACTGACTCTGCCCAAAGAGGAGGGTGGCCTTGGGTTTCCGGATTACTTTCTATGCTATAAGGACGTGCAGCTCAGAATTATGCTAGAACACATACGCAATGATAGTACGTATTGGTCATATTTAGAACACTTAGAGAACCACCCAAGAAAGGTTAGAGACCTCTTGTGGCACCAGAGTTGATACCACGTGAGATCCAGAGGCATCCAACATTAGAGTTGATGTGGGATTTATGAAGAAACTCGAGGGCCAATCAGAACCCTTCGACATGCCGATCCCTAGAGTTCTTGGTTGGGCCCTCTGAAAGATTTGTACAGAACAGAGGTACACATACAAATAGTTGAGCCTGGTACTAAAAGGGTGAGCCATCTCCTTTCTGAGGGCCAACTCCAGAGTTATGCGGAAGTGCAGGAGATGCTGGGGAAGGATAACGTAGAGGTGTTCTATTACTTAAGACACCAAGGTAGCTTGCTCAACTCCAAGTGTAAGGAGACCCTGGTCAGGCAACTTACCCCGTTTGAGAAGGTTCTTGGAATGGTCCAAATAAGAAATAAGGCATCATTTCTAAATTGTATATAATATTCGGATCATTAGCAGCCAGAAAGACAATCCTAAATTGAAGGCCTAGTGGGAAAAGGTGGTTGGTGCTCTGATCCCCAACAACCTCTGGGTGAAAATTATATACGGTCGGATTCCACAAGACCCCGTCAACACAAGCTATGGAACAGAAGACATGCATTACTTACCGTAACAGCATTTCTGATGGTTGTATCTGCTTAGATTCACATACTGTGCATAGTCCGACAACAGTGGTCACTACGGAGTATTGTTCTTCGAAAGTCGAAAAGGGGACGCCGACATAGGCGTGTCTGTAATACTATCCCTATAGTGACGTGTAGTGTACCAAAAATCCATCACACGTCGAGGTCCCTCTGTTTGTATTTTTCTGCCATGAGGGAGCCTTATCACTAAGTGAGAGTACAGAAAAGAGAAAGTAATAAGACATCTATGTACCTTCCATCCGAGCAGGGAGGAAGGGTGGGCGCATGTGAATCTAAGCAGATACAACCATTAGAAATGCTTTTACGGTAAGTAATGCATGTCTTCTGAGGTTTGTTAATCTGCATAGAATCACATGTTGTGCATAGACTAGCGAGCAGTATCCGGAGTTGGAGGTGGGTTGTGAGAAAGAACAGTAGAGAAGATGTCTTAGTGCTGCTTGTCCCACCTGGGAATCAGATCTAGAATGGGCATCCAGACAATAGTGTTTTGTATAGGTGTATACAGAAATCCAGGTTGCCGCCTTGCAAATGGACTCAAGGGGAACATTTGCAATGAATGCTATGGATGCCCCAGTGCCTCGAGTAGAATGTGCTCTCGGCTTGAAGGGCAGTTCTCTCTTAGCAAGAGTGTAACATAGTGATGCATTGGACAATCCATCTAGATATAGTAGATTTGGAAACTTCATCTCCTCTTCCTGCCGCCACAGAGATAAAGAACGGATTAGTCTTTCTCAGTGGTCTAGTTCTTTCCATATAAAACATGACCGCTCTGCGCACATCAAGTGTGTGCAGGCTTTTATCTCCCAAGTTTGATGGGTGTTGAAAGAACGTTGGTAGTTCTATAGACTGGTTGACATGGAATTTTGAAATTAACTTTGGTGCAAACCTAGGGTGTGTGCGTAGAACCACCTTATCTCTGTGAACTGTTACAAAGGGATCTAGTATAATGCGCGCTTGTAGTTCACTCACTCTCCTAATGGAGGTGATAGCTATCAAGAAAGCAGTTTAAGAGTGAGATTCTTAAGGGTTGCTTCATGCATGGGTTCGAAGGGGGAGCCCATTAGCCTGGTTAGTACAACCTTCAGGTCCCATCCGGGAGCTGGGTTAGATATAGGAGGGTGAATTATTTTCACTCCTTCCATGAAGGCTTTAATAACTGGAACTTTCCACCATGACACCTTATGTTGAGACGTGGTGTATGCGGAGAGTGCAGCTAGGTGAACTTTAATAGAATTAAAGACCAATCCTGAGTCAGGTAAAGAACAATTTGTGTGGGAGAGCAGTCAACAGGGTTGATGCTCTTTGACTTACACCAGATGACAAACCGTTTCCACTTGCTAGAGTAGCAGTAACAAGTGTTCGGTTTCCTTGCCTCTCTGAGAATGTCCATGCATCTCTGTGGGAGCTGCAAATGTCCAAATTCTATGACCTCAGGAGCCAGGCTGCCAAGTTCAGGGTCTGTGGGCATGGGTGCAGCGTTCGGCCCCTGTCCTGTGACAGCATGTTGTACGGGCATGGTAGTCATGGTAGTTTCACCGGAGGAGACGGTGACTTCTCCATCAGAAGAACGAACTAGGGTTGTCAGGCCCACATGGGGGCTAACAGGTTCCTGGTGCATCTTGTGCACTATCTTGCTGCGAAGTGGAGTCGGGAGGAGGGCGGGGGGTGGAGCGTCGACAAATTTCCCTGACCATGTTATCCAGAGACTGTTCCCCTTGGAGCTGTTCTAGGGGTACCTGGAGGCATAATATTGGCATTGGGTGTTCTCCAGAGTTGCGAACAGGTCGATCTCTGGGAAGCCCCATTCTGCGAAAACGTTGGAGACAATGTCTTCGTGTAGTCGCCATTCATACTCTGCGGGCAGAGGTAAGTCTCTGCGGAGTTCATCTGCCAGAAGATTGAGTTCCCCTGGTACATGTTGAGATAACAGGAACATGTGTCCGAGACTCCACTTCCAGATGTTCTGGGACAGCTTGGACAGTCCTGGAGAGTGAGTGCCCCCTTGCTTGTTCAGGTAGTACATGGCTGTGGTGCTGTCTGTGAGGACCTGCACTGTTTTCCCTTGTAGGTGTGTGTGGAAAGCCTTCAGTGCTTTGAAGACCACCAGCAGTTCCAGCAAGTTTATGTGTTTGGACGCCACACTCGAGGCCAAACTCCGTGTGCAGTCTGATGGGATAGGTGAAGCCCCCCCCATCCTGTGAGGGATGAGTCTGTGGATAGAGTGGCTTCCACTGCGGGGGTGGCGAATGGTTTCCCCAACACAAGATTTTCCTTCGACCACCATCGCAGCGAGAGAACCAAGGCCTGTGAGACCACCACTAGATCGTCCCATTGTCTGCTGGCCTGACACCACTGGCTGTTGAGCCACTCTTGCATTGGACGCATGCACAAGCGCGCGAGGTACCAAATAAAAATACATGACACCATCATTCCTAGCAGTCGCATGGCTTTGCGTACCGTCACTTCTCGACCGGCAACATATTCAGGGCTCTCAAACAGCATATTTTGGACCCTCTCGTTGGAGGGAAAGACAAGGCAGTCCCTTTGTTCGAATTGAGGTTTTACCAATTTGTTTGCTGGGCGCAGATCTAGTACAGGGCGCATGGTTAAATCCTTTTTGGGTACAAGGAAGTACACTGAATAAATACCCTCCTTTACCTGTGATAGAGGCACGACCTCTATTGCTCCTTTTTCCAGTGGCAGTTCGACTTCCAGAAGAAGGATGGAGAGGTGTTCCGGTGACAGGAGTCTTCCCCTTGGGGGTCTGAATGTAGGGGACCGACTGAATTCGATGCAGTAACCGTGGGCTATTGTTGACAGTACCCAGCAGTCTGTGGCAATTTCCTCCCATGCTTGTAGGAATAATGTTAACCGGCCCCCGACCGGAGATGCATGGGAGGGGACACGAACTTTCAGGTCATTTGGTGTTGGCAGCTCTTCCCTTGCCACAATGTTGTCCTCTGAGCATATTGTCCACTGGTTCCCTGAGTGGAGGACCAGTTGCCTGTTAAGGAGTATTGTTGTTGGTTTTGTCGTTGGCCACGAAAAAAGCGTCTGTTGCCGTAACCTCGCTTATTAGGAGGTCTTGTAATTTGGTCCAGAGTCTTCAGGGTTTCAAATTCCTTCTTAGCTGTCTCCAGTGCGTCGTCACAACCTTACCAAACAAGTTTGAGTCTTCAAGGGGTTTGTTGATGAGGGACACCTGGGTTTCTGCCTTAAAACCAGAGTTCCTGAGCCAAACATGACGCTTAAGAAGTAACCCCTGCACTAGTGACCGGCCAGCCGTTTCCACAACATCTAGCGTGTTCTTAATGATGATTTGGTTTACCGGAGTACCTTCTGCCACAATGGTTAACAAACGGGTTTGTAAGGGCTCAGGAGCTTCTTGTAGGCCTTCGCGTAACATTCCCCCCATTGGGCATCACCGTAGCTTGCCAACAAAGAATTGTTATTGGCAATCCGAGTGGAGAAAGCTGCAGAGGATGTAATCCTTTTTCCCAAGGCATAAAACTTTTTCCCCTCTTTGTCTAGGGGTGCTTCGCTAGAAGATAGCGGAACCCCCGCCCTTTTCCTCGTGGTGGTTACTACCAGGGAATGGGGTATGGAGTGGCCCCTAATATATAAGGATCCGACGGTGAGGGACTAAAAAGCTTCTCAATTCTTGGGTTGACACCCCTAACCAATGCAGGTGTGGATAAAGATGGGACGAGGCGTCTCTTGACTGAGACAAGAAGGGGTATGGCCTGGCTAGTAGGTGGTTTTTCCATTATTTTCTCCACAAAGTCTACTTCTGGAGTAATTTCCCGTGTCAATTTCAAAATGTGCTGCCGCCTTGCATAGCAATGCATTGAAAGTGGGTTGGTCATCCACAGGTGACGGGTTTCTGACCGGTGTGGTCTGAGGAGAGGACAGATCTAAGACGTCAGGGTCTGTAGACGTCCCTGGAGACTGCCAGGGCTGTGATCCATCTATGTCTGGGTCTTCTTCAAAGTCCCCTAGAGGGTCTTTTAGATCCTCAGTATTTAGGAACTCTTCATCTTCGTGAAAATGTGGGTCCTCTTCAGTGCGGTCATATGTATCAATTTCCTCTTCGAGTGGGTCAAAGAGTCTTGGATATTTGGTCCTAGGGTCTTCATGGAGTATATCTCTTGGCCTTTTGGGTGTAATATGTTCAGGGGTGGACATAAATCTATCTAGTTTGTCCATACACGATTGAAATCTTTCCATAGTCCACTGGGATAACCCTGAACGGTCCAGTGGCGGAAATGTGTGCTCCTCCGCCTCTAGGCGTCGAGATCTCTCCCATAGCGTGGAATTTATACCCCCGTCGCCCTCCGAGAAACCTTCTCGTGGGCCCGACACTGGGGATGTATTTTTAGGTCTTCCCTTCGGCGGGTGGGGAGGTTCGGGCGTACCTTCCGTAGGTTTCGGCATCTCCCTGGCCTTGTGAGCAGGTGTCACAGACTTTTGCCGTTCTTCTTAGAGCATCAGTGGAGACTATTCTAGCCAGGCTTTCGACGACTATTTTGTCCGTCGAGGGCTGATCGTGAACAGTTTTCAGCAGTGCCGGTGCCTTTTCGCCGACGGTCGCTCTCTTACGAGGCGTTTCGTCTGACGTTTTGGTGGTAGCACTCTTAGTAGTGGACGGCCCAGTCGCTAGTCATGCATGCAGCTGCGGGGAGGGCTGGCGACCCTTGCGGTCGACGGAGGCTGCAGGAAGATTCGGCGTCTCCGTTGGTGCTGGGGCTTTCTTCGACTTAGTCGAGGAAGGTCCGTGGGTTGTGTGTTTAGTTTTTACTTTTTCATGTGCGTCGCCGGGGTGTACAACCCCATAAGTAGGGCGTGAGCCGAACCTTTCGGGGCTGGGGACAGACGCTGAGGAGCGGGAGCGCTCATTAGAGAGGTCGACAACCTCCGATACGGAGGTAGCGTTATCACTATCCCCCTCGTCACATTCAGAAGCGTCGGGTAAGGAACCGGCCTTCGGCATAGCGTAGGCTGCTCACCTCTTGACCCTGTGGTCCTAAGTTTTTGGACAAAGGAGTTTACAGGCCGCACAGCCGGCCTCGTTGTGGTCGAGGGGTAATCAGCGGTTACACCGCTTATGCTTATCCTTCCACATGAATTTGCCATTACAACGAGGGCAAAATCTAAAAGGAGTCCTCTCCATAGCTGAGGATGTAATAATAAGTGACAACGACCCAGAGGGAAAGGGGGGAGAAAGGCATTCTAGAAGAAAAAAGAAATGTCCACAACAACCCCCACTCTCCCTACTGTCTAGGCCGGCGAGGCGGGGCAACGTGTTCGGCAGCGCCGATAGGATCTCCTCCGTCAAAACCACCGCCGAAGATCTCGACTCGGCAGGGAAATTGCTTAGCCATCGAAAGAGGGCTGGAGGCGTTTTGGATTAACGATAACTGACAAAAAACGACCAAGGGTCGAATAAATGGTAATGGCAATGTCTCTTACGAGCTCTGCATAAGGCAACCAGTATTCTGGGTGGAAAAAAACAATTTGAGGGACCTAGACGCGTGAGAGATTTTGGGTACACTACACGTCACTATAGGGATAGTATTACAGGCACACCTATGTCGACGTCCCCTTTTTGACTTTCGGAAAACAAGATGCAATACTCCGCAGTGACCACTGGATGTCGGACTATGCACAGCATGTGATTCTAAGCAGATTAACAAACATCAGAACATTAAAATTCTGCATGGTTGGCACAGGGACCACGTGAAGTAATGTAATATGTTTGCCTGCTCCTCTCTTTCAGTAGGGGATGCAGGTGGGGACCTACGCCCACATGTGGTAGACATGTCCAACAATTCAGATCTTCTGGACAGAAATGCTGAGTTGTATGAAATACATTACAGGTCCCCCTAGAGCCTTACCCCCACTGGTCCCTCAAGAATCTAGATGGGAATCCCCACCAAAGAATGACGCCTATAGAGATGTCAGAGGCACTTCTACGTACAGGGAGACTGGCAGTAGAACAAAAATGGAGACAACTCTCTGTGCCGGATTAATTAGATTGGCTGAAAAAGGTATGGGATATCCATCTAATCGCAAAATGCACATATACGACCCATGACAACTTCTCAACCTTTACAGAGCAGTGTGGTATCTTGACCTGAGGCACACCCCCAGCAGGCAGCCCAGGATACGATTAACATCTAGCCCTGGAGGAAAGACAGTCTACTCCTTGTCTGTCAGCACCTCTCCCAGAGAGGGTATTGAGGGGGAAGAGTAGGGGGGGCTGGCAGGGTGCATGGGGGATTGGGGCAAAGAAGGGAAAAAGAAGAAAAAAAAAAGCCAAGCAGAGGTGAAACAAGTGGCTTCTCGCTCTAAAGTAATAGGTCAACTGGAGATGTTGCAATAATCTGTGTTGTGCTTACACAACCAAATGATTCATGTGCTTTGTCCAGTCTAACCCCCTTTATATGTTAACGTTTAACCAGAGGTACTATTTGCATTTAAGATGCTATATCGGAATTGAATCTTGTTAGCCAGGGTGCAAAACATGTACTCGCCACTAGCCATTGGCTAGTGATATTTGACTCTTGGCGAGTAAGAAATTGTGTGCTGTATGAATGTATAGAATTGAAGTGGTAAGTGAGTTTTTTTAATGGCTGCCATGTAGCTAGCAACTTGAATGTGTGCTCTCTGTTTTTAGCCATTAAAGGGAACAATGAGTCCCAATTTGAGTTCACCCTTGACCAGTAAGGTTTGATGCGCATTTCAGAAGAATGCAAGTCTTCCCTGCAAGTCTTCCCTCTGTCATCCATTTACTGTAAGTTGTGCTTCTTTGACAAGTTTAATAACAGACAAAAAATATAATTCAGACAACGCAGGCACTATTATTATTTGCAATAAACACAACAAATATCAAATAAGTTTGGTCAGAAAGGCTGGGAAGTACCAACATTTCGTCATTCATTTTCTGCACAGCAAACCATACAAAAAAGTTGATCAAAAAGTTAAATAATTTGTACCTTTAAATCTGATGTCTAAACCACTAAATTCCAATTCAACTCCTTGAAGAGCTTCTCCTAACGTTTCATGGTAGTGGTCAATACTTTTTTTTGTACCAACGCAAAACGGAAGAGAGAAGTATTTATATGTCTCTTGTCGATTATGATACGGTCCAACTGTATTCATCCATAAGACAACTTCTTCTTTGTCATCATACTGAAAAAGAAAACAAGTAGTTAAAGCATTACAATATTACTGATGAACCTAGATTCTGTAAAAGAAGGTATTATTTCAGTAAGAAAATCTGTAAAATGTTACTCACAATGGCAACGTATGCGCAATTCTATTAGTACACTGGAGGGGGGGCCCTCAGTTAATGAGGCTGCTTGAGAACATGGGTGTTACTCTCCGATAAAATTTGCTCTTCTGTTGCCATAATTGAACATCACACCCAACTAGCTCATCCTTGAGCACGTGTGCCTTTGCTTTAAAATCGAAAAAAATAATATTCAAACAAAACCTTTACCACCTGCTGCATTCTTGAGCTTCTAGGAAGTTTTCAGTTTCTACTATGGCCACACAGAACATTAAAAGTGGACTACCCTGAAAATGCTGCAGTGATGAAAATGTAACTGGGCAGAGTTATTGGTTTAAAAAAAAAAAAAGAAATAGGCTTGAACACCCACATCTTTCATTCATGCGCGATAATGGCAATAAAAACCTTGGTGGTAACTGCACCACCGAGCATGCTTTGAATGCCCTTGCTTTGCATGGGCCCTTAACTTGGTTGTTGCAGGCAGGGTGTGCCCACCAACCAGGCCGTTATCAACAGTGCATTCAGTTTGTGGCCATCTGCAACTGTAGGACACAGATTAGGATAAGGGAATGTCTACATGGACAAAACAGGAAGGTTGATCTGGCTTATTCAGATCATACAGTGGAAAGGATGGGAAGAACACGAAGGTGTGGTATTCATTTGTTTTGATGGGCTTCTCTGGTCCTCCCAGGTGAAGGTGCATCCTCCAGATTAATCCCTGGTTTTGTCCTTTGAACATCAATTTCTTAAGGGGTACAGGATGGGATAAACAGCTGAAGGACCAAAGTGTGCCTAATACAACAACTCAAAACGGGACGTCTAGACTGAAAGTGTAAGGATAGAGAACTAATTAGGGATAAGTGCCCATCTAAAAAGGACTGTTCTTGTCTGGATCCTCCAGTCTTAGTGTTATGGTGCCCATCTTGCGTCTTGATTTTGGGTTTCTTCTTGGCAAAGCTATTTCTTCCCTCTGGTTATGGGTGGCTACACTCGTTCCCTGGGTGTGACTAACACTTTGCTAACTGCAAGTAGGCACTCTTTTCTGTTGCATTAGGAAGCTAATTCCTAGCAAAAAAGTCTCCACTCACTTCCTCTTCCCCTGTAATTACCTTTAGCTTATCACAAGTATTTTTTCCCCCTTGCCCGGGTCAGGAACAGAATCGGCACTAATATTAGTTTGGGACAACCTAAAAACAAATGCAGACTCCAAATGCAACCTCGGCTCCGATTCTGCTCGACCTCTCCGCAGCCTTCGACTCAGTAAGCCAGGACACCCTAACCAAAAGATTGGAAGATATAGGTATAACAGACATGGCACTACTTTGGATTAAATCATTCCTTGCAGACAGGACAGAAACCGTATGGATAAAACCCTTCAAATCCACGAGTTAACAACTGTGGAGTACCACAAGGATCCTCACTATCGCCACTATACTTCAACATCTACCAGACTCCAGTAATAAGGCTCTTAAAAAAATACATTACATGCTACAACTACACAGACGACACTCAAATCATCTACAGATACTCAAGCCGATCACTCAACCCTAACAGAATGTCTAAAAGACGTCTTTGACTGGATGAACGCCAACAACTTGAAAATCAACCCAGGAAAGACCGAAATTGTGATTATATCCAAAAACCAAGAGAACACCACCTACATTCCATGGCCGACAGAAATGGGAACCGCGCCCAACCCATCTAAGGTTGTAAAAAATCTGGGAGTCTTAATGGACAACGCCCTAACCTTAGAACCACAAGTAAATGCAATAATCAAAAAATTCTTCTTTCTCCTTCACACAACAAGAAGAATCCTATCCTTCATCTCCTTCATCCACAAAACACCAACAATCGTTGCCCTCATCACGGCAACAATAGACTACACAAACAGACTCTACCTCAGGATTCCAGAACACCACCTGAAGAAATTACAACGCATCCAAAATGCAGCAACCAGACTCCTCCTCAAACTATCCAGAAGAGACCACATCACTCCACCACCACAAATACTACTTTGGCTCCAAATCAAACATTGTATCACGTTCAAAACAATGTGCATAAAACCCAGGGCAATTAGCGGACAGGGAGCAGAATTCCTACAAAAGAAAATAATCTACCAGCCAATGAGACTCCTTAGATCAAGCAATGAAACCCACCTGGAACCAAAACCATAAGTCAAGAAAAAACTAGGGGGGTCCCCTTTCTCCCACCTGGCAGCAAAAACCTGAAACAACATCCTGAAAGAAATAAACACCAAAGACCACCTACAATTTAGAAACCGTCTAAAAACCTGGCTCTTCAACACCTCGGAACCAAATTGAAACTAAACAATCAAACAGGAAACACAAAGAACAGATTGACCGGATATATGATGGCACAGACAACACCCAGAACCGACTAAGGAAACTCCTACAACAACAAAAGAGACAGCACTAGGTGGAATAGAACACTAGCGACAACCCCATGAGGACAGATTTAGCCTACATGCCCAACACTACCAACAACCTTACCCACTCCATGAACATTAGCAAGTGCCACACTTAAATAGAATTATGAATGTCAGCAAGTACCACATTTAGATAGAATTGTGAACATTAGCCTGTGTCACATCTAGACAGGATTATGAATGTCGGCCAGTGCCACATCTAGACAGAGAAGCGAATATTAACCCTTGCCACATCTAGACTGCATTGGGAATATTACCAATGCCATATTTAGATACAATTGTAAATACTAGCTTGATTCTCATCTAGATAGGTTTTGAAGGAGGGCCAGTGCCAAATCTGGATATAATAGTGAATATTGGCATATGTCATATATAGACAGGATTGTGAATATTAGCCAGTGCCGGATTTAGATAGAAATGCAGATATATTCACGCGCCACATCTAGCAAGAACGTGGACATTTAGCACATATCACTTCTAGATAGCAAGGCCAATAACCAACTCACTAACAATTTCACCCCTCTGAATACACCTCTCAAACCAACTAAACACAACCACAACCCTAAAGCACAACAAACCGCACAAACTTCACTAAACCGCAACAAAACAAACCACACACAGCTTCGCACAACAGCACACCGCAACTACCGAGCGGAAAGCACCCCCAAGCTCAGCGAACGGTGTTAACCGAACTGAAGCTGCCAACAGCACATCACTGCTCTCTTGTACTTATCCCGCTCTTTCCCACTAACTTCATCCCCCACCCCCTTTCCTTTTCAGATCCGCCAGAGCGCCAGGAGACCACTCCGGTGGTGATAGTGCATAGTACAAATATCCTTTAACATTGTCAAACTGTATTCATTACCCACCAATCCAGGTCCGGCCTTCTGTTCCCGAAGTATCAACAGGCTCTAGTCTCTGGCCCTTAGCAGGGTCTGAGATAAAGCCCTCAAAGGCCTTGCAGCAAATTGTTCTTTTCTTCAGTTCTCAGGCAGTGGCTGAGTTATAGCCCCCGCCCCCACCCCACCCACTCCACATCAGGCTTTCAAGTTTAATTATTTCCCTCTGGTCCTCTTCCACAGTCTGTTTTTCACCCCAGAGTCCAGCGCGCTCTATGGTTCTGATTTTCGTCCTGGGGCTTCCTCTGTCCTATGATATTTTTATCTTCTCACTCAGCAAGGGAAGGGGTGCCCTTCTCACCATATTAAGAGGTTTAAGGAAGATTTTTCCACAGCTCTCTGGCAAGGGATGTAAAACTACCTAACATAGTTCCAAGCAAAGCATATATGAGACCTCACTGGAATGGTAGCTTTGGCAGAGTAGTCAGGCTTAACTCAAAGAGGGAGGCGGGCTGGTAGTGAAGTACAGTTATTCCTAATATTTACCCCCAGAGAGTACACCACACTGGTATACAGAAAAAAAAAATAATACAAAAAAAAAAAAATTTAAAAAAAATCACACTTGCACATAAAGAAAATTACATCTGAATATGTACTTTGGGTTGCACATCACATTGTAACAGTGCATGTACACAAAACATAATGGGCCAAAACAACCGTACCCACTCCTAACAAAGGCCCACTTCCTGGTGGTAGGCACCAGAGAGATAAGGGGCTTACGGAAGAGGGTGAAAAGACAACCCTAGATAACAGTAAAACACATTTAGAGTCATATTTATGACCCATTATGCCAGGCATGATAACAGAATGCATCCCAACACTTCTATCACATGGTAGCATTCATGATACATGATTTATTACACGTACCAATTGGAGGGAGAACAAGAATGTAACACTTGGATAAAAACGCCCAGGGGCTAACAACATTCTGGGTTAAATTAGGCAGATAACGACTCATAAGGTTTAATTACATGCCAAGCAATTAGGCACAAAAGTAACCAATACACAGAATGTAATACAAGGATTGAAAAATGCACAATAAATCAAAGGATTAGCTAAAAATCTCTTTCTAGGTCGAAAAACTCCAGGGACACAAGGGGAACACAGCAAAAAGGTCAACGTTTAGTTAAGTACCCTTTAAAGTTATTTAAGTAGAGTTTTTCAAGTTGGCAAAAAGGGCCATAGAAAATACCAGGACACAGTAAATAGGCACAGCAATGGTTATAAGGGGAAAAAGTCAGGTAAGTAAGTCCGAATTCATAGATGTATAAAAAGGTGTAAACTTACCCCAGAGGACACCAGAGGAGGGAGGCCCGCTCAAAAAGATAAAGTACCAGGATTGAGAACTAAAAGCCGCAGGAAGACAGAAGTAAAGTAGGATTCAGGTCAATTTAACTATGGCAAATCGTGCTAGAAGGAGACCTGCTGAAAGCGACGACCATAGAGTCAGGTGATACTCCACCAACCGCGGGTCCATGGGCAACTACTTATGGCACCTATTTTGAAGAAAATGGCCCGGGACGGCAAAAAGATCCATTGGACAAAAGTAATCTGTTCACAGAATCCGGCCACCCAGGGCTTTTATCCCTGTAACGATGACCCAGATGACCCAGATGACCCAAAATAAGAAGAATCAGCTTTCCCACAAGGGCGACACACTGGTGAAAACAAGCAAGGAGGAAGGCACCAGAAAGACAAAGCAACCAGACCAAGCAGATCCAGGTGGATTGGAGGGCAGGAAAGGTAAGACAGGCATCAGAAAATGCCCCAAGACAAACAAGGTTGGAGGCATCCCTAGACCACTTGATGCTGCCTCACGGTTCAAAATTGAGGGGAGCTGGGAGCCATTTAGCTCCTGCTTCTAGCATAGTACAGCCTGGTTAGCTTGAAACCAACAGCTACTTTTGGCTCCTAGGGACAAATGATGCCTTCCAAACATGTCAATATGACATTCACTTTGATTATTTGAGAAGGTTAATAAAGAAACATGAGAAAATGAGAACACATCTTGCATCTAATACACATTTAAAAGCAATGGTTCATACAAAATGGACACAAAGTTAAACATCTCTGGCTCCCCTGTGGTATCTCCTGCCTACTATGGGATGCCCAACACCCATGAGTTGGTTTAAACTCCTGCTCATTGAATATCAATTTCGAAACATGCGCCTGCTCAGTTTATGTGTAAAAGCTATAGGCATCCATAGAACATACCACAGCAGAACTCTACAAATGTCTTTCCTAAGCTTAAGACGGCATTATAGTTAAAATATATTAATTTTAGTAGTCGTTCAAACTTGCACTCAGGACATGCAAGTGTTAATTGACTCGGAAAGCAACGCAGGTGTGCTGCATGCATGTGAAGAACTGAGAGAAAGAGTGACTTTTATAAGTGGCAAATAGCTTACAACTTTAAACTTGTAGCCCAGATTTATAGAAAGAACTCCATCCAAAAATAATATGGATGACAATAAATATGTGCTTTAAAATGACATATATTTTTACTCCAGTCGAGAAAGGAAACAACCTATTTCACCAACTACATTTCCCTTTTATATTTCAAGCCTTCTAAAAAGTAATGACTCCACTACTCCTGCCTACAACCCATCTGGAGCACGATGTTCCCCAAACCCTGGCTCACCCACTTATGAAGAACGTGCAGTGTTTACCAGTTTCCTCACCAGTTTACTTTCCCTACATCTACTAAAACAGACAAGGGGGAAAGATGGCAGGCACACAGAGAAAAAGAGGCTTACTGGCTAAGATAAAAGAACAAAAAAAGGTAGTTCTCCAGATTCTTTTCATGCTTTGATCACTTCCTAGAGACATTGGGCAATTAAGAAAACCAGAAAGATTTTCTCAAACGGTCAGGTCCCACGAAGACTTATGGTATCTCACCCGACTCCCACCCTGTAACCACAGACTGTGCCACTTCACCTTGCCCCTCCACTCTTACTAACCCTTTATAGACCCATCAGAAAAGCAAATTAAATCCATGGGTCCTATCTTGCCCAAGCAAAGTCTTACCTTCTGGCCTTTTGTTAACATCTGGCTAGCACATGGCCTCCCTATTTCTCAGAAACCATAAGACAATGTGACGGATGTGAACAAGATGGCAATTTAGCAGCATTACATTAATGAAGCTCAGTTGCTCAATGCGTACTCTCTTCACACTTTTGTATTGGGGTCATAGGCACCATTAGTCTACATTTCACCAAGTGACAGTCTCTCTTCGTCAGGAAGCGGCAAATGAACACGTCCTTCTGCCCCCAGTCTGCTGCGCCTACTAGGTTCAGCAAGGGATTTCGTTAGGGCCTACGCATTCTCTTTAATCTTTGTGATTTTTCTGATTGTTATGTGTTTGTCCCAGAGTTTTGATTGGGCTCTTCCTTCGATGTCCCTTAAAGGATGTTTATAAAAAATTGTAGTAGCAAGTCTCTCCACTTTGTCAATTATTGACTTTTTCTCACCTGTTGATTCTGCAACTAAAAGGCAAAGGCAACATTGGTGCCATCTTGGATATGCTCTGGAACCAGCCCTTCAGCCCAGAGAAGCAAACATACAGTCTACTGCAACGTCTGTCTAACCACACCGCTTGCAGTCGCACAGTTCCCCACTCTATACAGCGGGTACGTTCAGAAAACAAATACCGGAGAAATCCTGGAACTGCGCATGTTTGAAAGTGAAAAAGGAAGGGTTCCCGACAGTCTTTTCCTGTTACTCCGCTTTGGAAGTTGGGGTTATAGTAATGCAGGGTGCTGGAGTTTTTAACACCCCTGATGGACTGAAAGGGAGCCTTGGCAAGAGGCAAGACTGCGGGATCCCTATTCATCTACCCTGTGGGAAGCACGTTGTGTAGCAGCCAGACCAATCTAGTCCCATGTGAGTGGCCCCCCCATCACAAAGGAATGGGGAATTCTACCACTCACTACACCTAGCTGCCATTCTATGGACATTGCAGTATAGAGACATAAGGGGGAAACCATATGCATTGGTTCTCTTGCATACTGCAGAATGTCATCAGTATACAGAGACATCATACGTTTAAATTGCTGGATACTATATAGGAGTTTCGGACAAATACGTCTGTGCATAGACGCCAGGTCCGTAATATACCCCATGGCCACTCACTTTTTTCATGTGGTTTCTGCCTGTCTTTACATTATCATTTAAATATTTTGGGATATGTGTCGACTTTGATCATAACAAGATATGATGCTAATGAAGTTGGAGCAGTTGACGAACTGGCAGCATAGCTTGAGAAATGGTGTAGGCTTTCTTGCTCCATCGTGGGACTTATTTTAAGAGCAAAGATGATCATGTTCCCTAGATTGTTGTGTATTTAAATCAATTCATATGTTTATCCCAAGGAAATTGTGACTTGATGGTCTGCTACCTATAGCAAAACAAAAAGAGGTGATGGTCGGAAAGGTTTATAATTAATCTCAACCTCTGGGGTTTAACTCAAATGCAAAATCAAGTGGGAGGATAACATTGGAAGACAGAGGATAAGGCTTATGTGCAATTAGGCCAAGGAGGTATCTAGGAACGACCGTCTTAAGCATATACATTTTACATTTCTGAATAGAGCTTATATCACTCCTGCTCCTGGGGGTAAATTTGGCTTTGATAATAGTTCTGAACATCCCAGATGTCAGAAGTCAATCTGCTGGGTTTTTTCAGATGGCCTGTTAAAACGATGGAGTATTTCCACAGTGGAATGAGGTACTAGGATACTTTGCGTTCGTGTCACCAAGTGGAAAATAGGTGTTATAAGTAAATGTATCTCCTACTTGTGATCTGATGTGATAGTTTATTATAACGCGCTTAATACCCAGAGGTTTCTAAGCGCGGACCCGGGGATCGAATCTGTGTTGCTCTGTGTCGTCTTGCTTCCAAGGCAAGCACGTTGCCGCTGAGCTATCCTCCCGAGTCAAAAGGTTGATAGTGATACATTGAAAGGCAAGGACTACACATACATTGATAAAGTGATAAAGGCAGGGGCAAATGTTTCACCCTGGGATAAGGGAAACGATTAAATCACTTTCAGCAGAGAGAGCGTCGCACAGTACAACTGAGGCTAGCTACTCTAAATGGGATTATTTATTAGGACTTCTTAAAGCTCCATCAGATCTGTTGCCATCATGAGGAACTGCAATATTTTCCCTTAGTACTCATAGATGGTATTATACTTTAGATTTGATATGCACGTTTAATTTGACTGATCGATAAGTGACACATTTCCTAGAGTGTACAATGATTAAGCAATAAGCTTTCTTTTTTAATTTATTCACTTGCACACAGAATTAACCAATGTTTGTGCTTTGTATTGATAGGCATAGGTAATTATTGCATACTTGGTTATTGAAAAATAAAATAAAAGAAATGCCAAAATACCTGACACAATGACTGCCCTACTTTCTTTTCTCCTCCTCCTCCTCCTCCCGACCAACCCTAAAACCCAAACCCCCACCCCCACCCCCACCCCTCATCCTCTACACTACTATATCTAATAACATGCATTTGACAATGAAAGGAGCCTGGTCTATGACTCAAAGAATATCACAGTGCCTTAAAGACATCCCGATATCTAATATTTGTATAGCTTCAACAATTCTAAATAATACATAATTTGGTTTCCAAGGTATTTTCTAATGTAACTAGTTAAACCCATCTTTCGCGTACTTTGTGTATGAAGGAAGTGGTAGTACAAGTGAATTTACAAGTCTGG
This sequence comes from Ambystoma mexicanum, assembly GCF_040938575.1. NCBI lineage: Eukaryota > Metazoa > Chordata > Amphibia > Caudata > Ambystomatidae > Ambystoma > Ambystoma mexicanum. The sequence goes on from NC_090929.1 coordinate 748,668,728, forward strand.
GACGTAGAGCGCTCATGGCGGCTCTTGTTTAAGCTCTATGTACCAGTGGAATATACTGTCAAGATCCGGCGAATCTCTTGGTGCACCCGCAAAGAAAACAGAACGTACGTGTAGCGGAAACAACCCAGGCTGTGATCCTGAGACTGGCCTCGGGAGTGTACCATAAGCCTGGAAGTGTTGTAGTGTGGGGGAAGCAGAGCAAAACACACTAGTGGCCAATTAAACACACTTAACAAATGATTATCTTTTGTTCCAACGTGGAACACCTCGCTGTTTGATGAGAAGGTTTGCTTACATAGATTAGTGAGGAAAGTAAGGTTGAAAATCTTCTTTGATCAGAACCAACAATGGAACCTCAAACACCTACTGATGATCTACTTGAAATGCGTCCAAAGTGCTCTTTTGACCCTCAAATTCAAAATTCAGTACTGAATCTTATGGAAAAAAAAAATGTTCTACAAGACCTTAGCAGAATTAACTACAAGAGGAATACCCCATTGAATATCAAAAATAGTCAACTTGAGCATATAGAAAATCTGGCTAAAGACGAATTACTAACCATTAAACCTGCTGACAAGGGTGGAGCCATTGTTGTAATGGATAACTCATTCTACAATAAGAAATGTTTAGACCTACTTAGTGAGGAGGGAACATACATTAAACTAGACCTGGATCCCATTCTAGAGATTAAGTCACTAATTTTGAAGATGCTAGAAAAAGCAAAAGTCAATCATTGGATTAGTGACAAAACATTTGAATATCTGATCAACAAACACCCAATTACGCCTTTATTCCACGCATTGCCAAAGATTCACAAGGATCGCCTAAATCCACCACTGAGGCCTATAGTCGCCGGGACGGAAAGTATCTTTCGACCCTTGTTGGTTTATGTAGATATGCTACTTCAACCCCTTGTACAAGCAACCCCTACCTATCTAAAGGATACTAGGGATTTTCTTAATTGTTTGAAATAAATCACAGCGATTAATTCAGATTGCATTCTGTTCAGTCTTGATGGTGTAGTCTCTACACCGCAATACCTCATGGAGAAGGACTTGAAGCGGTTGAATGGCTACTTCTCAATACAGCCAACCTTAGAGGCGATGCTCAATTTGTCATTGAATTACTGAACATTATACTATACAATGGCTACTTCCGCTTTCTAGGAAAATACTACTTGCAGATCGCTGGAACCACCATGGGCTCCTCCATGGCCCCTATGTATGCAAACACTTTCATGTTTAAATTTGAGAGCGACCATGTACTAAATCACCCTAATTGGTCATCCTACATACTTATTTGGAAACGCTTCATTGATGATATTTTTGGGGTGGGGTGTGGTGTGGTACACATGAAGAGCTTGAATTATTCTTTACACACATTAATTCAGTCCATTCCAGGATTAAATTTACTATGGAAATTGTTAAGCCATCCTTGCATTTTTTGGATGTTAACCTCGAGATTGCCAATGGTAATATCATTACAAATATTTACCATAAAACGACAGATGCTAACAATTTATTACATTTCTATAGTTTTCACCCAAAAGCCATGCTACAAAGTCTCGCGTATGGTCAGATCCTGAGGCTTAAAAGAATTATCTCTACGATTATTGAAAAATTTAAACAAAGAGGGTATCCAAAAGATGTACTAAATGATGCCAAGATTAGATCCCTTAATGTCACAAGAAGCAATCTATTGAAACCCAAACCTCGTGAGAAAGACACTCCTCTATTATTTATATCTAAATTGTCCAGGAAAAGCCTCCAAATCAGTAAGAGTATCAAAAAACACTGGGAAATGCTACATAATGACCCGTCACTCTTTAGATTGTTCACAAGGTCCCAATGATGCGTTTTAAGGAGGTGTAATAATCTTAGAGACAAACTTATTAAGGCCGAAAGACCATCAAAGGACAATCAGCAATTTCTAATGACACAGAAAAAGGGCACTTCTCCGTCCCTCTGTTGCACACACTGCAACAATGTCACCAAGGGCAATCTGCTATCTCACCCTCAGACGGGCAAAAAAATAAATAAATAAATAAAGCTCTGCGATTACTCTACCTGTATGACATCGGGCGTAGTTTACACGATTAAATGCCCCTGTGGCAAATTATATGTAGGCCAAACTATGAGACCGGCCAAGGAAAGATTGACCGAACAGAAGTCCAAAGTACGATGCAACAACCAACGGTCGCCAGTAGCAAGACACTTCAACACCCCACCATCGCACAGATGATATATGATATGGCATTTGTAACGCGCCTATACACTAGTGTTTCGAGGCGCGAAGATGAGATTCCAGATTCTCGAAGTCATCAAAAAAAAACAGAAAGGGGGCGATTTCCATTCCCTTCTCCTTCAGAGAATTATTTTGGATTAATTTTCTGGATACCGTCCAACCGAAAGGGTTGAATGAGGAACATTCTCTCAATTGCTTTTTATAAGACTTTAGTTAAAAGTTTAGACTTATTTAATGTGTATTTTGTGATTTGTACGTTTAATTACTCTGTTATACTGACTGATGATTGATGCAATATTGTATGTACCCCTTTGTGAATCATTCCAGGGTATGTGACCTACTTTTCTCATTATTTGTACCATCCAACTGTCTTTATTGTCCATTTGATTTATAATCAAAGTCATCTAGTCAAACATAATTTTGGTGAACATTGTCTCTATTGTGATGCCAATAACTATTATGGAATATGTATACACACTAACGTTTCCGTAGTAGTAGCCTCCTAGTATCTAGGACAATCAATCCAGATCCATCTTTGGGTTATGTCTGTTAAAACATTTCTCTACCCAGACCCTTCAACCCCCTCCCCTTCTATTTTTTCTCTTATAATTCTCATAATTTACCAGATCTTCATGGCTTATGGATCATGTTTCATCTTGATATATCTAGTAGGCTCTCTTAATTTGAGGCGAACTTTCATACACTCCATACTAGTAACTATTTAAGCAGAGTGGTTTTTAATTCACTCCAATATGGCCCCCGCTCGAGTTCTAACGAGCCGTAGCCAGTCTTTCCTTTATTTTCACCTTTCGCTCAATCGTAAATGACGTATCGTGCTCCTTAGGCCATAACCCCTTTCCAAAATGGCATCTGGCGTTACCGTGGATACAGGCGCTGATGCACGATCCTCAGCTTCTGCCCGTGCTTCGTTGAATTCGGCTGCCTTGCGGGTTGACTGCACGCTAGGGATCCTCTGAAAAGAGTATTGTATAATCATTACTTACTCCACTTTTTCATTGCCTTTACATGCCTCTGTGCTAGTCGAAATAGTCTTGACTTCGAGGTCTACTCTAGACTGTTTTTGTGGAAGTGAGCATCCTGCTGGCTCCACGACCGTGAATGAATGAATTAATCATGATTTGTCTTTACTGCACCTTCGTCATTCGTATATTATAACGTTTATGGTAAGTGGCGTTTTTCAGCACCATTTACACCTCCAACTGTCATACTCTTCGATCCTCATTTTTTCATCCTTCACCCCATATCCTTATTTTTATCTTTTTTTCTTTTTTCTACAGTTTTTCACATTCATATTCTCGAGTCCTGGGATACGTTATGGTTTCCATAGATTATGGCAACTCAGCCTTTGCTGAATAGGATACCTCCTGTTGAACAATCGGTGAGCTTTTGTTTCTCTTTGCCTTTTGTGATCCCTCAGTTTCATTCATCTCTTAACTCTCTTGGCTCACGCCTTTCGTAACCTCTGTATTTTGTCTCTCGTATGTAGACCTCCTATCGTTATCTGACTTCCATGTCCTGCATGTATTCTCGGTCTATTTGGAGCTATTCCACAGTTATGTTCCTACTCTACATTAGTGCTTCCCATTACGTTCATTTACAGATATAGCAATAGTCTGTGCATTTTCCTTGCCCAATCCTGATGCGAGTTATCTTACTATATATCAATGCGCTTTAAATCACTTTTTGTCAGACTTTGACAGACCAGTTAGACATACTTACCCTGTAAATCGGAACCGCCTTTGCTGAATTTCAGCTGTGTCCTCCATGCTGCCTTCCAGGACCGACACAACTTCTTATTTATTTAGGGAATTGTCCCTCACCACGTATATCTTTACCCATTCACCAATCAGGTAATATACTGCTCCACATTTAATGAACGTTTGATTTTATTTAAACACAAGGTAGTCCTTAATATCTATGAGGCTCTTTCACATATGTCTGGGCGTTGCTCTCTGCTTTTCACCTTTCATGACACCTATTGAGAATTGATTTAATTGTATTCCAATTGTATGTTAAATATCAATCATATGAGACACTCAACTCCGCCAGCTAACTCTCCGTTGTCTGTAAAATTTAGATAAGAACTGTTAGGATTATGACAAATGTCTCAAAAAATGTTGGACTAATGTATAGACAATTGAGTATACTAGAAGCATTGTATCACAGAACATTGCTTATGTTCTATTTTATTTATTTCACAGTCCGTCTAGGCCTTTGAAGAAGAGGACTTTCTCCTCGAAACACGTTGCCAACAAGAACGGACAACTACCAACACGAAAATATATTTTTCTTTTCTCAAAAATTCTCTTTTTTTCCCGTGATATTTTATTTTAAGAAAATATACCTATATACACCTTTGTTCTACAAGACCTTGGTGTGGAAATTATTATTACTTTCTAAATTTTGTCAAATCTAATTAGATTTATTTCTGAGACTATAGTAGTTGGTTTTACCAACACAAGATAGTGTGCAGGGGACAGGAGGATTCAAATGTTGAATCTTCTCTTTTTTCGTGTTTTGTGTAGGGGCCTTGTGCCAAGACCTCAGTTCCTCCCCCGCACCTCAAATAGTTACCTATATTTACTACTATCCTCATCTCCAAATAATCATACTTGAAACCCTTGAATTTAGGAGTGCACCACTACCGTATTATACCGTATTATCAAGCAGTGCAGGTAAGTCAGAATGCAATAATCAAACCCCCACCCACTTACCCTCATAAAAGGTAATAAAGTACCCTAATCGTGAGACCAAACAGCCAGGTAAGGTGGAAAAAACTTCGGCCACAAACTTTATTAGACTATCAGCTATGTGTAAAAAACCAACCAACAAAAACAGAATGGTAAAAACACATTTTGGGGAACATGGGATCAGGCGAGCGGTGACCCTACTCTACCGTAGGGTCAATTTGAGGCTGATCGCTGCCACCCTTCACAGAAAAGCTTGCAACTTTATAATGACTAAGCGTTGAGCCGTGTCCGATTTTATTTTCACCACTCGTTTCCTTTTTATGTGGCATATTCCCCTTTTCCATTGCCTCTTGCGAGGCGTTCACTTTTTCTGGATTCATCCTCTTTCCAGATTTAGGTTTTAGTTAGATGTTGCCTTATTTAAATAGCCTCTTTAGAGGCGTTCATTTTCTGTCTTCTTTCCCTTTTCCAGAGATACATGTACCCAGTGTGTAGATTATTATTGGTGCTACCTACCCCTTGCACTTCTTTTGGGTGGTGGCGGGTTTGTTTCTGCCTCATGTGCGCAAGGCCTTGCCGCAGCTGTCTCCAGTGCCAGGGAGAAGGAAGTACTGAGAGGGGCTACCTTGCCATCCACAGATATAGGCCAAAAATGTCATGAGGGCAGGTAGCCCCTTTTGTAACATCAAAGGCCCTGTGTCCTCCCTTCCGTCCGGATGGGAGGAGGGCCTTTGATCTAGCTGTCAGGGGCATGGACGAGCTGTTTGGCAGGTGCCTGTAATTTGTCCCAGCCACCTTCCAGCATGCCCGGGCGCCCAGCAGTCTGGGTCCCTTTTGTCTTGCTCGTCATGAAGCCCTCCCTGCACACCTGGGTGCCACAGGAAATGCGCCCGGTAAGTGTATGCCCATTTGCCAGTGGGGGGTGACGCATCCTCCTACAAGCCCACCTCCCACCTTATGCCTCTGGGTCTTCCACCACCGTGGCCGATTGTGAAGGAGCGGCTGCCCCTTCTCCCTTTTCGGTGGACTGGAGTGAGTCGCAGCCCTGTTGAGTGTGCAAACACCGGGGAAGTTGTTCACTCAGGCCTGAATCCGGCAATCCCTACCGATGTGAACAGCAAGACGTGACCCGTGATGCAATCTGCCTGGTAAGCTACCTCAGTGTGGCACGGTGCTCAGGGGAACCACCGGCGAGTGAAGGCCTTGCTGGGCCACACCAAGTCTCGGCTGACCTGGGGGCTGGTGTGCTACAGCTGGGCCATGAAACAGCAAGAGCGGGCGCCACGGAGAGCAGGGGACATCTGCGGGCTCTGAATCCCACGCAATAGTAGCAACCTGCTGGGAGTGTAGCCGGTGAGTAGAGATCTTGTGCTGGTCCATACCACAGCAACCACATTGCATGTTCACCCAGCAGAAAAACTCCTGAGTAATATAATGGATAGTTCGTGGTCCAGAGTGCCCCTTGCAGGCACAGACGTGTCATGCAACCTTGGGACAGGTGTGCTCATTTAGGCCTACTTGGGGTACTGGCAAACAGCAGTGAGCCCTCAATGTGGGATCTAGTGCTTACACAGTCAGTTTCAGTTCTGATCAGAAAAACTGTGAAACAGTGTGCTTGAGGAGCCAGTCATTCACCCAAAGGGACACTGTTGCCATGGGTAAGGGGGACAAAAACCAGCCAAAGCTCTCTGTTGAAGTGGGTACCAATAATGAAAACCCCCCCTAATCCTAGTACCTCTATGTCACGATGCCTACCACAAGGGACCCAGACCAAGTCCAGCAACCCCGGAAGCAGGCATCAAGTTATGCTAAGCAAACCCAACAACCCCTGCTAGGGGCTATTTGGGTGCAGTCCTTGTGCCTATGGCGCCAGGCTCATATGGAGTCAGTCCTGGCGCCATAGGCGCCAGGCTCATAGATTAAAACTTACCCGATGCAGACCATGCTGCAAACTCACCTGATGCAGACCATGCTGCAAGAGCTCCAAGCCAAAGGAGGCTTGGAAGGGACTACTTTACCTAAGGGACTAGGTTTTACTCGGGTGGGGCTGGGGAGGAACACTTACCTGGGACTACTTTGGAGGCTATTTAAACCACACCCGAAGAGCAGCACACGCTTCGCGTTATTCTGCATCCAGCAGCGTAACGCTCACCGTGCCTGCAAGTCTGCATCCAGTCTTCTGCCACGCCCGCCTCGAGACCGGAGCTCATAGAAAAAGGGGAGAGAAGGAGAAAAGGTTAGAACAAGAGCAATACCTTTGATCCTTACCTGAATTCCCGATCCATCGCGCCTTTGAGCTGGGAGAAAGAAGTTATTTTATGCGCGTCGCCTCACCTGCAGCAGCGCCGTGCTGAACTCACCGGCCTTCACAGCATCTTCACATTCCACCGCATCCTTCTGCATGCTCCCGCCGCACTTCGGCACCTAAGGGGAAGACAAGAACAGCAAAATGAGCCAAGGGAATGCACAGAGGCAATATTGGTTACCCCCCATAGACTTACCTGATTTACCACCGGGGGTACTATTCCTCTTCACGGGTCGGCGCAGCTTCCACTGCATCCTCGCCGAACCCCGGCCCCTAAGGGGAAACAAAAGGACAGCAAGGTGAAACAAAGGGACAAACAAAGGGAAACCTCCTCACCACAATAGACTTACCTGATTTTACCGCCAGAGGCATTATTCCCCGAGACTTCATATTTTCTCTCAGCGCCTGAATAAGGGAGAAATCAACAAGTTACATATTGACAATATTTTATCGAACTGTGTTGAATAATACAAATCCTTACCTGAATATTACCGGTTTCCATGAGGAACTCTTCGCTAGGGTCAAGCTGCAACCTGCAAGGAATCGGACAAGAGTGAAAGTCAGACATTTGAACTCTTACGAACTACATACTTGCGGCGTCTTGCTGGGAATCTAAGAGTCAATATTGTTCTGGAACTCACCAATTCCTTCGAGCCAGTGAAGCAACTCGTCATCAACGCACCCCTGCGCTCAATGCAGGATGGAGAGCTCATCTTTCCAAACCATCAGGTGACACTATAAGAGGGGACATCAAAGGTGATCAGTGGGGAGAACAGCGGGAGTGGGGAGGGTTAACGCTCAACTCCACGGTTGGTTAATTCCCTTTCTCCATTTGCAGAAGAATATTCCTACGGGCCAAGCAAACGAAGCTAGGTGGGTCAGTCCAGTCCGTCATCTCGGCACTACGCGTCACATTGGTGGAGGCCGCAGCTGTCCAGTTCAGATCGACACCCCTGTGGGAGCCAGGTGAGCGTAACACTCTTCGTCACAGCAGAAGGCAATGACGATACAAGGGAATTGACAGATGATCCTGAAATCGGTGTGAAATACCTTCATCCTTATCTTAAGGCTGGCATTGGCAAACTAGATTCTAAATTAGATGCGCTCACATGCAAGGTTGATCTGTTTCAGTTAAGCCTAGATAAACAAGACTCCAGACTGGGCAAAGTGGAAAATAGGATTCTGGAATTGGAAGATTCGTCAGCAACAGTCTCATCCAGGTCAACTCTTCTAGAAACCACCATCAAGACGCTAACTTTGAAAAATGAAGACCTGGAATGAAGATCCTGATGTAACAACATTCGCTTGGTAGGAATAGGGGAAACAACCAGCCGGACTAATGGAAAAATTTGTGGAAAATGTATGCATTCGACAGAGGGGATTTTTCTCTGCGGTTTGTAGTGTAATGAGCACACAGGGTCTCTACAACTAGGCCCGTGCCAGGCGCTCCACCCAGACCGATTATTGCATGCATCCTTAACTACCGTGACACCATACTTTGGCTGTCGAGACTGAAAGGTGAACTACAATTTGAAGGAGATCACCTACCGATCTTCCCAACAAACCTTTGAAGGAGTGAAGCGCAGGCTCAGTGATAAAAATATCATATACTCTATGATGTTCCCGGCGAAGCCAAGTATCCAACATGAAGGCAAGATGCGCCGTTGTACGTCACCAGAAGCCACCAATACATTTGTGGAGCATATTTTGAAGCCACAGCCTAAGGGTTTCAAGAAGTCATGGGTCAATGGTAGATATAGTGAGGTTGACATGTCCGGTGACCCATGTTAATGCATTAGTTCAATACCGTTGTTACCGACGACTGAGCACTGTCGTCACACGGCTACTGTCCCATTTCTTCAGGGGGCAATTCATGCTACGGGACAGCACCTATAGATGTTTGCAATAAGTATCCTGTTTTGGCTGGTGGAGGATGCAGCACAGGCACCCAGGGCATTGATTATTTGATTATGGTGGAGGGTGGGTGTGGGATTTTGTGATACGGGCCAGTTATGGTAGTGCAGGTTTCGGTAGGGGCTGGTGACTCCAATTCGGATGGGTTTCATTAGTCTTATTGTTCGGAGTGTCTGTGTAGTTGCGAGATCGCATGGACAGACCGGTCCAAAAATCTGGTTTGTGGGATGAAAGCTCCCATTAGAAATAGATCACTGGCTAACCGTGTAAGAGGTTAGCTAATAATACAGCCCTGGCGGTTGGTTGAGATCCCGTCATGCACTAAACAAAGTTTAAGGTGGTCACGTGGAACATTTGTGGCAGTAATCCTGGTAAAACGTAAAAAATACTTGTATTTGAAGCGCCACAAAGTTAATATTGCATTCTTTCAGGAAAAGCACCTCATACACAGAAAATAAGTGGACCACACAATGCCAAAAAGATACCATTCCTTGCATTCCACATTCGAGGGGTGGCAATGCTCATGCATAGTTCCCTTCGGTTTCGCCTCCTGGAATTGAAGAAAGATCATGAGTTCAGGGCTATGATGGTCACAGGTATTTTTGAGGATGTTTTCATTATTATTATTTTTTTTTTAAATGTTTTAACTGGTTGCTCCCAAATGTAATCCCCCCCCCCCCCCCCCCAAGAGGACTCCACAATGGGGCAGTGATTTTAATGTGCTACTAAATGTTGTATTGGACAGAGCCAATCCGGTCGTGATTCAGCAACCCAGAACAAGCCAGGAAATATGCTTGCTGTATGGTTTGGTAGATGTTTGGCAGGTACAACATGCACTACAGCAGGAATATACATTTCATTCGTGGGTTCATTACACTGCTTCTCGAACTGATAATATTCCAGATCTACAGCTCTTTTATTGGGGAATAGTAAAGGTAGTGAAGGGCCTGGGTCCAAAATACCTTCAGCTATCCCTCCGCAAATACCTCCCCTCTCGAGCTCTTCGCTCCTCTACCTCCAACTCCCTCAGGGTCACTCGTTTTTCGAAGAAATGAGCTGGGGGTAGATCTCGATCTTCAGCTGGGGCCTCCCTCTGGAACATCCTCCATGCCACTCTAAAACTTGAGAAGCGTCTCCGGAAGCACCTCAAGACCTTCCTCTTTGCTTCTGCCTTTGCTCCCCCTATCAGACCTACCCTGTCTCCTGCCTTAAACCCAGCACTTGCCGAGTGCTTGCTGCACTACAACTGTGTGTTGCCTTTATTCTTATTTACCTTTTTCTCCTTTGCTCTGCACTCTCCACTTCTCCCCCCTTCCATGCACGTCCCCCCCCATGCACTTGCGCGTTCTCAATGTCACTGGGCCCATTAAGATCATTGTTTTGTTCTGCACTGTTCCCCCTCCCTTGCGTTGTCGCGCTCTGAAACACTTGTGTACAAGCGCAATAGAAATAAAATATCAATATCAAAGTTCTCCCAAGGGCCCTATCCCATCACTCTCCCGTCACGCTGGAATGGTCCTCTTCAGAAAAAATCCACAGGAGAGGGACGTGGCGCTTCAAGGCTGAAGCCCTGAAGGATACAGTATTCCAACGTGAATTACATGACAAGATCAGTAAAGTCAGATGGGTTTTATGGGAATCCTTTAAGTGGTACATTTGTGGGGTCTGTATGGCTAAGGGGGCAAGAATTCTAAACTTAATCAGAAGACTTGGATTTTACCAAAGTCATGATTAAGGAATTACAAAATTGTTCCCAGGAGAATGGGGACGGCTGAATATTGGTGGACATTCGCAAGGAATTGGATACTGTCCATGCAAATGCATTAACGGACTAACGACAAGTAAGAAATAAGTGTGTTGAGTTTATATGGAGAATTCAAATTGATACATTAACAAAATGTGCACTGCAAATAAAGAAAATAAAATTAAAAAGAAACATAGCTTTAGATCTGGTACAGCAGACATGGTCCTGCAATACACATGTACAAAGCCGGCCACAAACGTGACCACTCAAAGGTTTGCTAGACCAAAAAAGAAATGTAACAAATTACTTACTCCGTTAATGTTCATTCTACTTCCTATTCCTTGCATCTATTCCTCATTTTTGAAATCGCAAGATCCTGCAGCTTCGGAAAACTGGACAGCAGAGGGCGTTGAGTCGAAGTCCCTCAGCGGCTTCCTCCCCTGCAGTCTGGCGTGACATCGACATTGGTAGAAATAGCATACACCACGCCAGTTACCTCAGATCTAGTTCTCCCCCAACCCCAAACCTTGTACCCTCCCCCTTGCACAGTCAACCTGTGACACTTAATCCGTATAGATGTTGAAAGAGAGGAAGACTCAATTGAACATAAATTCACCCACAGTCAGCAGGGTAGGCTGGAAGGGCAATGGGGAATCCGTGGAAGGATCATCCAGTAGAAAGAACATTACCTGGGGTAAGTCATTTGTTCTTCTAATGGATTGCGTCCTCCCACCGATTCCTCATCTTTGATTTGATAGACTCCTATAGCAGTTTTGTAAATAGGGGTGGGACCAGTGAATTTTGCTCTACAGATTTGGACTGTGTAAAAAAGCTTTTCCAAACCTTGCAACCTGACCCGACAAAGAATCTAAGCAGTAGTGTTTTGAGACGGTGCATTTTAAAGACCAGGTTGTAGCATTACAAATGTCCTGCACCAGTACACCTCTTTACAGAACTAAAGTGGTTACCACATCTCTGGTAGAATGTGTGCTAAAATTTACAGGGACATCCTTTCTGCCCAAAGAGTAGCATTCTTAAATAAACAAAGATTCATTGTGACAAGGTCTACAGCTTGACCCAATTTGTGTCCGGTATAACCAACAAAGAGTTGGTTATCTTTAACCTTTGCCAGCATGGTTATGTAAAAGTTTAAATCCATTTTTTGGACACAGAATCTCTTGTTCCTTAGAAGGATGCGGTGTTGGATAAAATGCCGCAAGGTAATTTTGTGTGTCAGATGGAATTCAAACACCACCATGGGAAGGAATGAGGGTGAACACTCAAAACAACCTTTTCTCTGGGACATGTGCTAAAGGAGGTTTACACAACAATGCCCGTAGCTCACGTACTCTGCGAGATGAGGTTATAGATACCTGAACATTGGGCCTCATTAGGACTCTGGCGGCACCAGCATGGCTGCCCATGTTACAGTTACCGGGGTATTACAGCCCCTGCGGACCCGGTAATTGCCCATTCCTGGGTGCCAGAAAAAAAATGGGAATGGGGAGGTCGGATGCACCAGCACCATTCTTGAATGGTACCGGTGCATTAGACATGGGCTGATCGCGGGTGCTGGTCCACCTGCCAGGTCAGACCTGGCGGGTGAAAAGGCACCTGCGAGCAGACCTTGTAGTTTGCCGGTACGGTAACAACGGTACCGGCAAGCTCATAATGAGGCCCATTGTCTTTAAAGTCAACAATCTGAGTGGACAGGAATGGAGTGGCTCAAATGGAGCTCCCATTAGAAAGGCTAACACCAAATTTTGATCCCAAGCTGGGACTATAAAAAGGGACTGGTGATAAGATCAGTCAGTCCTTTAAGAATCTGTTTAAAAATAGGCACCTTAAAATAAGAGCTTTGCTCTGGCGTGCGTCTGAAGATAAACAACGCTGCCAGATAACCCTTGGCAGTGGACACCTCCAGCCCTTGATGGGCCAGTTGTAGCAGAAAAGAAAGCACTGTAGCAGTATCTTAAGCAAAAGGATCAATAGCTATAGCGCTACACCAGCTGCAGAACTTATTCTAACGTCAGCGGTATAGTGCTTTTGTTGCTGGACTCCCGGCCAAAAGCAAAACCTCCATAATCTCTTCCGGAAGGTCCCAATCTTTGTACTTTAACCTCTCAGGAACCTAGCATTAAGGTTCAGAGTTCTGATTTCTGGGTGAAGACAGCCTCTCTCACAGATCTTCTATCGGGGAAGGCGGAATGGAGGGCAGATTGTCTGCCCGGAAGTTCCGGGTACCATGTTCTCCATGCCCAATCCGTGGCAATCAGGATCACAGACTTACTGAACTTCCTCAACCTCCTGATGACGAGGAATAGCAGGGACTGGTGGGAATGCTAAATGAGTGGAAGATCCCAGTCCATCACGAACGGTCGTCCCCCAGAACTCCTCTGAGAAAATTCCCTGGAGCAGAACCGGACGCATTTCCTATTGGGACTGGATGCAAACAGATCTACTTTAGAGGGTCCCAAAGGGAGAAAATCTCTAGAAGGACTTCCTCAGCTAACTCCCACTTGTGGGAGATTGTGCTATGCCTGCTCAGACAGCATCCGCTGTTGTTCTCTCTCCTCTGGCTAGATGAACAGCTGACAGACATTCTGTATTGAAGAGCCCAAAACCAGAGCTCCGTTGCCTACCTGCAAAGTGATAGTGACCCTAGCCACCTCTTTTGTTAAGGTACTGCATGGCAACTGTGTTGTCCGTCTAACAGGATGTTCTTCATCTGTATGGAAGAGAAAAAGACCATCAGTGCCTGCCTGATCGCTCTCAGCTCTAACAGGTTCATGTGTGATGGAGACCAAACACCGCCGATTGTGAGATCGTTCATATGGGCTCCCCCATCCCATGAGGGAAGAATGTGTGATCATCATCTCTGGCCAGGGCTGCCAAAAAGGTTCCACCATCATCACATTCTCTTTGCAGGGAGACCACAGGAGGTCCTGTGCAACCTTGCTTGGGACGTGAAGAAGGTCCATCACCCTGCCTGAGAATTGTGACCATTGGGATCCGAGGGCCCACTGGAGATGCCACATTCCTAAAAATCGACTCACCTGCCCAATCGGCCATCCTCATGATGTCCTCTAAACGGACTATGACTTGAAAGGCTTTTGAAGCCATGGCCCCTCTCACGGAGTGGGCGCCGAAGTGGTTAGGATCTATGCCTGCTTTGCTTGTGTCAGGGTCCAACGCACCCAGCGTGCCAATGTTGGGGCGGAAAATGCTTTGCGAGGCTTATGCAAGGCTATCAACAATTTCCCATTTTGAGAGCTTCTAAGAGGAGCTGGAGCCTCTTCATAGACTTTCAAACATCTGACCAGGCAAAGCTTGGGCTGCTCTCTAAAGGCGGGGTAAGATGTCACTCTCGAGTTATATTTAGTCCTCCTGTGTATATGAAATACTATACCATGAGGAGAAAAAGTCCTGCCTTCTAGGTCGAGAGCTCTGACGTCTGAAACCCTCCTGCATGAGACCAAGCAGAGCAGCTTAGTCAGCTTCCCGGAGAGAGTGGTATGTGATAACTCCTCATTAGGTGGCCATGAAAGAAAAAGATTGAGTACTTTATTGACGTCCCACAGCATGTTATAGCGGGATGGAGGCGGCACTGTAAGCCTAACGCCCTTGAGTAACCTGCAAACAAGGTGATGTTCCCCTGCTGGGACTCCCTGATTGAGGTTGTGGCTGGCGGAAATGGCAGAGCGATAAGTGTTGACTGTCCTGTAGGCAAGACCCCTCTCAACTAATAATGCTAGAAAGTTGAGGATCTCCTCTATAGGTGCTGAAACTGGATAAAACCCTTGATCTTGGCACCAGATCCTCCAAGCGTTCCTATAGTTGGAGTACCGTTTGATGTTAGCAGGGGCCCAGCTCTCCTCGATGAGGTTGACGGCCTTGAGTGACATACCTGGGACTCTCCACCTTGACCTGAAATCCTCCAGGCTCCTAGGATCAGTGACCCGCTGAGTAGAAGGGGATGATGTTGACCTGACGGGTCTAGCAGGAGATCCGGAAAGTGGGGTAGAAGGATTGGAGAATCTGAGGAAAGTTTCAGAAGAACTGGATACCAGGTCTGAGAGGTCCAGACCAGGGCCATGAGGACCAACTCTGTTCGCTCCTGACGGGCCTTTGCAGGGGTCCTCGCTATCATGGTAAGGGGGGGGGCATAGTGGATCCCCTCGGTCCAGCGCTGCAGGAACGGGTCTGTCGCAGTTTCTGCTGGATCCGGTCTCCAGCTGTAAAAACACAGGTAATTGTGTGTTGAGGCGGGAGGCAAAGAGATCCTTGGACATGGGGCCCCAATCTTGTTGGAGGCGAAGAAAGATCTCTGCTGATCCTCCAGTCGATGTAATCGATCGAGTGGCGGGAGTGCCAGTCTGCTACGTTTGTGAGACCCGGAAGATACTCCGCAGTTACGGAGATCTGGTGCTCTAGACAGAAATGCCAAAAGTCTTTGGCTAACTCCGCCAGAGGCCGAGATTTCGTGCCACCGAGATGATGGATGTATCTCACATCTCACTGCAGAAATGTCAATTTGAAGCAAGATAGAACAACTCGCTCTGTCTCTGGAAAAGGAGCGCACAGCGAAAGCGACTGCGAGGAGCTCTAGGCAGTTTATATGCATTTGTAGTTCCTGGGGGGACCAAATTCCCCCTGTGGCTATTAGACCACATCTTGCTCCCCAACCGGAGCGGCTGGCGTCTGATTCGATTACGATATATAGGGTGGATCCGAAAAATGGCTCTGCCATTCCAGGCCTACATGTAAGTGAGCCACCAGTTGAGTTCCGTTCTCGCCTGTGGCAAGAGCGCGAGACGCTGGGAGTAAGACTGCGCCTTAGATGTTGGCCTTTCAGCCTCTGTAGTTCTCGGTAGTGAAGAGGACCAGGAAATATTGCCTGGATGGAAGAGGATAGGGGACCCATTACTCTCGCTAGCCCTCGAAGAGATATAAAGTTCGTTTGCAGAAGTCTGTGAATCTCCCGTCAGGTGGAATGTATCTTGTCCGCAGGGAGACGGAGCTGAGAAACCTGGGTGTCCACCATGAATCCCAGAAACTCTAGGTTCCTGGATGGACAAAGGATCGATTTTTCCCAGTTTATAAGGAAACCTAGACTGTGTTGCAGGTTTATGGCTAGCCTGGTCTGCTCTTCCACTAGTTCCTGCGATTGAGCCATGAAAATAATGTCGTCCAGGTAGATTATTAGCCTGATGCCTTGCTCTCTCAGATGAGACTACGGGCCTCAGAAGCTTGGTAAAAGCCCAAGGTGCTGAAGAGAGCCCGAACGGTAAACTTGTGAACTCCCAGTCTCGATGTTTCCATGAAAACCTCAGATAACTTACGTGGGCCTGATGTATGGGCACCGCAAGGTAAGCGTATTTCAGGTCTAATTGCATAAGCCAACCGTTTGGTCGCAAGATGTCCCTGAACATGTGGATGCCTTCCATCTTGAAATGACAGTAGACAATGAAATCGTCGAGCGCCCCTAGATTCATCACTGGGCGTACTTTCTTTTTCCTGCATACTAAAAATATGGAGCTGTAGAAGCCGCTCTGGCTTGAGCATGGGCGAATTGCCGGTTGCCGGTATAAGCTTCGTATTTCGTCGTCTAGTGCTACTTCGTCCGCTATGGACATCGCTGTTGGGGCGGGGTGACAAGCTTGAAAGGGTTGCGCGAAGAACTCTAGGCGCAGACCGCGAGCTGCATCCCTGACCCAAGCATCCCCGATAAGGAGTCCCAAGCATGAGCAAAGAGAGCTAGTCTCCCTCCTTTGGGCGCTTACACTGACCTGTGGATTGTTGCTGGGCTGGGTATCTGGCAGCTCTTCTCCAACCGCGACCCCTTCCTCGCACCCTTCAAGGAAAGAAGGTGTCCCGAGCAGTTTTGCCAGGCATGGTGTTGGTCCCTGGATTGTTGAGGTCTTCCATCGAAGGAATAGCGGCCGGACGAGCGACCTCGACCGGCCCTGGAGAACATTTTTGAAGAAAAAACTCTTGGAGACTTGAGCCTTATCTAAGGCGGTAAAAGTACTGGCGAATTCTGACATCTCCTTCATAAAAGGTCTCCCCGAAAAGCAGACCTTGGCTGCGGCACCTGAATCGGTGTCCTCTCGCTAACTCAGTTTAGCGTCAATCCTGAATAGGAAGCCTTTCCAGCACTCAACCGATATGGCGCATCTGACATTTCCCAGCAGACAAATTGCTCTTTGGGCCCATCCTGAGAGAATTACCGGGTCAATGGGGCTGCCTGTGTCGATGACAGCTTCAGCTAGGTCCATCATTTTCGCCTGGGGACCAGTGACATCCAGGACTCTGTCCTGGCAGGACCTCGAGGCACTGTTAATGCCCTTTCTTGCCCAGGAAGGTGATCATTTTGGAGTCTAGCTCCAGAGTTAAAGCTACCTTCCCTGGAATCTCAGGGCGAGGGCATTCTGCTTTGAGTCTGGCACTAACATCTTTATCCAGAGGCTTACGCTGCCTGGTTTTGATATACTCCATTGTTCTGGATGATGGTTCCCAGTCATTAGATCTGGGATGTACTAGATCTTCCGGCTTAAACATCCCTCTAGAAGGAGACTGTTCACCAGCTGACTTCTTGGGGATGGGGGCTGCTGCAATCCCTGAAGTGGAGGGTCGTGACCCTATGGTCTGAACATCCTCATTTGAGGAAATGGGAGACTGATCATCGATACCATATACTCCTTTGACTTGTTCGTTGTCCGTGCCCTGTCGGTATCCCTCTGGGCTTGAGGGTCTTATAACCCTGTAGTCTTCCTCGGGGGAAGGGGTTTCCTTCCTGTTCATAAAGGCCTTTTTCAGCCTGGAGAAGGTGTCCGAGACGGCAGCAGTGGCAGGTTCTGGCTGGCTCAAGGGTGCGGGGGTCAGAGTTTTTACTCAGACAAGCCAAAGTACATCCCCCAACTGAAAGGCGCTTTCTCTTTTGTGTTCTTTTTCTCCCAGGCGGGGAGGTGTCTTGTAGGTGCTCCTCCATGCTATCCAGGCGCTACTGGATTGGTAGGAGCATCTCTGATACAGCCTTCTTGATACTAGTCTCCACAGAGGATCCCAGTATCTTTTTAAGGCGGTTAGCCATTGACTCTTCATCTATAGGGTAATCATCCTCCTCATACTCAGACCAATCCTGGACTGCCTCAGGGGAGTACTGGGCTGCCATAACTGTAAAAATATATAGCACCTTTTTTACTCTTTTTTTTTTTAATTCTTTATCTCTAATATCTTCTGTGGGCAGTGGACACCTTCCCTCTAGCCCACTCTGACAGGATTATATGAGACTGATCTTCTGTCTGTAAATCTTATTTCCCGTCGCTTAAATTTTTTTTAATATGTCAAAAAACAAAAAAAAAAGGCAATTAAATGAGATTGATGTAGCTTCTGATGCTCGCGATCGCAAATCCACAATGAAAAAGAAACACATGCGTTTGCAAGTGCCAGAAAACAGAGAAAAGGACTAGAGCTTCCTAAAGCTCCCTCTAGTGGTCGCGGGCGGCATCGCGGCAACAATGGAGCTGAGGCTGCTTCCCCCGAGCCTCCGGAGACTCGCCCCTGGCCGGGGAAGCAAGTGAAATGCTACGCGAGGGTCCGCTGAGGCGGCCCTCTTGAATGTAGTAAGCGAACGCTTAATCAGCGTTTGACAAGAAACCAAACCGCTTTCGGATGTTTGTTACGTTCTCCGACGCCGGCAGGAAACAGTCGGCGTCAGAGACGTCAACAGAAGCTGAAGGGGACACGAAAGGCATACCTCAGAAGAAAAAGGCTGCAAGGCATAAAAAGGTAACGCAAAGATCGCGACAATAAACGGAAGCTATTTAGCTTATGGAAAACATTCAAACAACTATACATAAGTAGAAATATGCAAAAGAAATAAGTTGTAAATACAGTCTAGAACATGAATGTACTGATCTCTTGCTGTGAGCAGCAAAGAAAGAGGAAGTTACATCATGTTAAGGACGGTTTATGGGGACATCTGTGTGACTACTGGTGGACTAGTGTCACATGTTGGCGAGCTTAGGTAAACTATGGAGTGTCTCATGGAAAATTGAGTTTTTCTTCCTTCACAGGCAGTGTTAAACTGAACTTTAGTACTTTGAGGTTTTTGTTGGTATTTTACTGCACGTCTATTATGCATAGCATGTGCTCGCAGTCAGGTGCACAAAAATAAAGAAAGAAGCATAATGTGAGCCTCCGGTCTGGACAGAGAATCTGGCTATCATCTTCCTAATTCGTGTAGGTGATACCAAGATGGTCCAGATTGTCGAAAAGGGGCTGGGTGAAAATGTTATACAAGTTGGGCAAGACACAATATCCCTGGGGTACTCTGTAGGTGATCGGGGTGGGGTCTGCAGCAGTTGAGGGAGAGAAAACTCATGGTCCTATTGCTGAGAAAATATTCAATCCATGTAATGGCTTCCTTAGAGAAGTGCGCAGCCGAGTTCAGGTGGCCGCACAGGACCTTGTGGACAACAAGGTCAAATGTGGATGAAAGATCTAAAAGGAGGAGTGCTGATTTTCCTTTATCCCCGAGCTCATCAATTTGAGCCTTAAGGTCAATTAAAGCAGTTTCTGTTCCGTATTGGGGATGGAATCCCGATTGTCTCACTCCTAGTAAATGGTTGCATTCAAGAAATGTTTGGATTTGTGAATAAGCAACCTTGTCTATTATTTTAAGGAGGAAAGGCACTGTGGTGATGGGTCGATAGTTGGTCGGGATGGAAGGATCTAGCATTTGTTTTTTTCAAAAGAGGAAGTACCCAGGACTCTTTAAGGTTGCTTGGGATGGAGCCAGATGTAAAGGATGAATTGATGTGCTTTGATATGAAGGGTGCCAAATCTCTTGCTGCATCCTTGATGAGTTGAGCAGGGCAGGTCGCCTTGACAGTTCGAGGGTTTAAGTGACAATATTACTTTTTCCGTCTCAAGGATGGAGACATTGGAAAAGTTGAAGCGAGTTAGGTGGTTATGGAAGAGCGTGGAGGCAGGTATGGTAAGGGGTGTGGTGGGGGGAGATGCTCTTTTTTTTGTTGCAATTTTGGCTTAGATGGAAGTTATTTTGTTAGCTAGAGCAGATTGAATGTTAGTACACCATTTTTATCCTTAGTACAGTTGTACTGGGATGTGAGTTTCTAATTCTTTAAGAGTTCCTTCATACTAGATTTAGCTTGTGATATTCTATTATAAGATTCACGTTTCACTAGGCAAATTTCTTTTTTTTTTATAGAGAGCTGAAATCTTTGGTTCCGTTTTCTATGGAAGGGAGTAATCTCCAGGTTGTCTCACATGTTCTTTTCTCCAGAAGTATGTCTTTCAACTGTGGTGTAAACCATGAGTTAAGGTGTGCTTTAGGTTTGCTGTGTCTAATTTTGAGAGGGGCGATGGAGTCAAGAGAAGCAGTCATGATTTTGTTGTATTCTGCGACTAGCGTATTGGGATCCATGTTATCTCTCCAGCCCTGAAATCTCTCTACTGGCTCGAGTGGCTGCAAGGATCAAGTTCAAGGCATTGTCCACAAGGCTTTCTGGGGCCGGGGACCACACTACATCCAGCTTTCTCTTCCTATACATCTTCCTTCTTGATCCCAACGCTCATCCACCTCAAACTCTTGGGGTCAGACGCTTCTCGAGGCAAAGAGTGGGGGGTAGATCCATCTCCTTGGCTGGGGACTCCCTATGGAACAGCTTCCATGCCCCTCTCAAACTTGAGCAGGACCATCTAAGGTTCCAGAAGCAACTCAAGACCTTCCTTTTAGCTTCCGCTTTCTCTCTTCCTTGCCGATGTCCCCGTCTGCTGCGGACCCGGGTTACCTGGCCATCCACTGAACTTACGGGACCAGGCTCATGCATAACCAGTTGCCCTTGCACTGCCTCCTGGGCCTACCAACCACTTAAGGGATGCATCTGCAACCCTACCATTCCTCACTCTCTGCACTTATGAGTGACCATCCGGAGCACTCTCCTCCCACCCCCAACCACCCTGGCACTTCTCCCCCTCTTACATCGGCACATGTGATCTGAATTATGCAAGGCCTAGTAAGATTGTTTTGTCCTCCTCCTGTCCCCCCCCCCCCCACCTTGTCTTGTTGCAGCCAAGAAGCACTGGTGTACAGAAACATTATAAACGATTAATCATATATGTGAAATATATACAAATTTAGTTCAATTGACCTTCTCCTTAGAAGAAAGTGTACAAGACACAATAGCATTGGACTTTTTTTTAGTAATGACCGCCTGAAAAATAAACAGAGGAAATGCGCCAATAAATATGCTGGTCAAAGTATAAAAGGTGCTCACCTTTTAAACCCAGCAATCGGTCGTGAAGCATTCCCTAGAAAACAAAATCCCAATACGAAACAAGTACTTGTGGTCTTGTGGGTAAGCGTCTGCACTGGAAACATGACAACCCAAGTAAAATCCTGTTGGCCAAATACTTAAGCAAACTTGCCAACCTCACAAAAATAAAAAACAGAATGCATCCACCCTCTGAAAAATAGGTTACGCTGTCCACCCACGTGTCCTTCATTTATACCCTCAAAGCAGCCGCAATCAGGAGAAAAAAAACTGCACCAGGGCACAGGATGTTATAGGTATTTATATAGCGCACCGTCACCAATGGAACTGGTCCCCAGGTGCTCTAGCGGATCTGTAACCAAGAAGGAGGGCACGTAGGGTTAATCTGGTGGAGAGGGAGTAGGAGAGTCGGAGAAGTGGTGTGCTGTTGGCGGCTTCAGTTCAGTATACACCATGTGCTGAGCTTTAGTCCAAGTATCAGACCGGGTGAGATCTTGTGTGCTGTTGGTGCCGTTTGTGTGTTGTTAATAAATAATAATAATTTGTTGATAGTGTTGTAAAGTGCATGAGGATTGCTGGGTGAAAAATGGTTGTGAGAGTTTTGGGTGGGCTAGGTATGCAGAGGGTTGAAAGTAGAGTTAGTGCGTTCTGTATCCTGGTTCTAATTTAAGTTGTATTCCTATGGGTGGGGCTGTTACTGATTTCTTATTGGCTGTCTGGCGTGTGATGGGACGGCGCAGTCCCAACTGTATTCAATGAGCATTGTATAGTGTGATTAGGTATGTCTAATTTGTATCCCTCTATTGTGGGAGCTGAGGATGGGGGTTCCCTATTCCCTTGTTATTTATTGTGAGGTTCGTCTGTTGGCGCTAGGTGTGGTTCAGGGCCAAGTTCTATTGATGAGTCGTCCTAGTAATCCCGTCTTGGTCAGCCAATGGATTCAGTCTTCAGTGTCCTCCTATCATGGCTATCTCTAAGCAAGTAGTTCGGAATGTCGTGGAGTATCTTCCTTAAAATCTATTATTCGGTTGTTGCGTGTGTCTCTGATGGCACAGCGCGTTCCCAGCTGTATCCTAATGAGCTTTGTATAGTTTGATTGGGTATTTCTATTCCTCACCGTCTGGTTTCAGAGCTAGGGGATGGGTGTTCCTTATTTTTTGAGGGCGCTAATGATAGTACTTGCGTCTTGGTCTTGCTATGTATTCAGTCTTCAGTTTCCTGTCATGGCTACCTCTCGGCTACTCATTCGCCATGTCGTAGAGTGTGTTTCTTGGAATCTATTCCCAGCCGCTTGCTTGGTGTGAATCGGGGTCTGCCTCTTCACTCATCGTTGTTTCAGTTGTGTGCGTGTCCCTGTGGGCGGTCTTCTAGTTATGAAGTGAAGAGCCAGGTTTTTTGTAGCCAGGTTTTTTGTAGTTTCCTGAATAGTAGGTGGTTTATTGTGTTGCGCAAGTTCTTTGGTAGGTCATTCCAAGTATCGGCACCAGGTGAGAGAAAGATGATGCTCTAGTTTTCTTTTATTGTAGGGTTTCGGTTCAAGGCGGATGTCGTTGCTTGATCTGAGAGTTCTTGTTGGTTGATGTAGGCACAATTTGTCTCAGGAACTCAGCACCTTTTGTGTTCTGCTCTGTGCGCGATGCACATTGTTTTGAATTTTATTTGTTATTTATTGGTAGCCAATGTATTGTTTTTAGCACAGGTGGGATGTTTGAGAAGCAATCTGGCTGGCGCATTTTGTATGCACTGTAGTTTTTTTTAGAAGTCGTTCAGGCATACCCAAGTATAGGCTATTAGTGTAGTCTACTCTGGACATGACGAAAGCGATGATGGTGGTGGTTGTTTTGTTGGCAAACGATAGGATCGCAGGAGAAAGAAGCATTTCTTGAGTAGAGCGTTTACTTGTGGCTCTAGGGTGAGATTATTGTCCACCAGGACCCCCAGGTTTTATTTTATTTTTTTTAACAGATGGGAAAGGTGCTGGCGTTGTTCTGAGTTCCCGCTGCCAAGGGATGAAGTGGTTTTCTCCTCCATTTCTTTGTGATGATCATCATTTGTTTTGCCTGGGTTGATTTTGAGGTAGTTGGAGTTCATCCAGTTGAATAACTCTCGAAGGCAGTTTTCTAGCGTCAAGTTTATTTCTGGAGTGTCTTATTATGAAGATTGTGTGCCGTTGGCATAGTTGTAGCAGTTGAGGTCATGACTTTTGATGATTTTGATTAGTAGAGCTAGGTAAATGTTGAATAAATAGTGGGGAGAAGGACGATCCTTGTGGTGCTCCACATGTGGAGTATCTCGGGTTGGATTTGAAAGGTTTCATCCATACGGTTTCTTTTCTGTTAGTTAGGATTTGATCCACAGTAGGGCGGTGTCTGTTATTCCGAGTCCTTCTAATCTCGTTATGAGGATGTCGTGATTAACTGTGTTGAATGCTGCGGATATTAAGGCAGTGCTGTTGTCCGAGTATTTTTAGGTCGTCCCATATTGAGAGGAGAGCCGATTCTGTTCCTCACATTGGTCTGAAACCAACTTGAGCCTGGTCTAGTACAGTGCTCTTCTATGAATTCTTGGGTTGTTTTGTATATGTAGATTTTGAGCAGCTTTGCTGTGTACGGGATGTTGAAGATGGGTCTGTAGTTGGAGAGGTCCTCTCGGTTCCCGCTGTATCTTTGAGTAGTGGCCGGATGTACGCTGATTTGAAGGATTGTGGCACTTTCCCTGCCGTGATTGAAAGATTGAGGACGTTCCTGTGGCATTCCGTGGGAGTTCCTTGCTGAAGAATTGATTTGTGTATGTACGGGGTGCAGGGGTCCTCCGGAGAGCCTGAGTTGTTGCTTTGATTTCCAAGTTTGACGAAAGTCACCACTGATATTTTGGGAAAGATTTGCAGTTTGTTCAGATGTTCCTCCTGAGGGTATGTGGGGATCGTAGTATGATCGGGTGGTCTGCTTTGTATGGTCCGTTGGAGGTTGATTTTGTTTTTTGAAATGGTCTGCTAAGTCATTGCATAATTTTGTGACGGAGTTGGTGTGTTTTTGCAGCCTGTCAGATTTTTTATTTCCATTTATGATTTTGAAGAGTTCTTTTTGGGCGTTTGGTGCTTCAGAGACTCGTTGTCATAGTGTTTTCCTCTTTGCTTTTTTTATTTCCCTTTTGTATGCACAGTTGTGTTGCAGGAATTTCAACTTCTTCGCAGTGTTGTTTTTTTGTTCTCCAATCTAGTTCTAGTCTTCGGTTTCTTCTCTTCATGGTGCTGAGTAGTGGGGTGAACCATTTTGCCATTGCTCTTTTATGAGAGGGAGCGAAAGGTTTTTCTTTGGCGATATTGTCGGTAGTTGTTACGATCCAGGAGTGGAGCAGGGCTACTTTTTTGTCCAGATCAGCTTCTTCCAAGAATGTTGGTTCCGGTTTGCTGAGTTCAATTAGGTTGAAGTATTTGATGGTTCTCCAGTTTCTATTCATGGTGGTCGTTGGTTTGTCTTGTTGCCTATTTACTGGAGTGGTCATTTTGATTACGAAGGGAATAATGAGGTGGTCGCTCCAGAGAATTTGAATTGGGGGTGCCGTGGTAAGGAGTTCTTTGTTCGCAAAGATTGCGTCCAGTGTATGCCCTGCCAAGTGGGATTCACCTTTGACTAGTTGTTGTAGATTCATTGCCGCTAATTGGCTGGTTAGAGATTCTTGTGTGGTTGTGTTTTCTTCTTCAAACCAGATGTTGAAATCTCCAAGGACGATCAGGTGGTTGTGTTTGATGGCTAGGATTGTGATTGAAGTCTACGAAGGTTGCATTGTAGGTTGGTGGTCAGTATATCAGTTTGAATTTCAGGTTTGTTTTCGGTTTTGCTGATGGAAGTATGATTAGGGATTCGCATTTATCAATGTTTAGTGGGCCTTCCAATTTGATAGCCAGGTGTTCCTTGTGGATAATTGCAAGTCCCCCACCCCCTTTTTGTTTTTCTGTTGGTTTGGACCCATTTGAAGTTTTCAGGCAGGCAGTTGTTACAAATAGGATGTCAATCTCTCAGTCGCAAAGTAGATTGTATATTTCGGTGGCATGTTTGGACATTGACCTTGGATTGATTAAGTTGCAGTGGATCTTTTTGGTGTGGTTTTGTTTATTAGTTGTTCCTTGTTTTGGTTTGCAGATGTTTGGTTGCAGTGCATCTGTATTGGCGTTGATTGGGTGAGGATGAGGATCAGCAAGGGCTGCATCTTCTTTGAAGCGGTCTGCTAGATTGAAAGCTTGGCAGTTCAATAGCGGTGCTTCCCTATTCCTGCCAATTGGTTGAAGATCAACGAAGGCTTCTTCATTGAATCGGTCCGTTAGGTTAGTGGTTGGGTTGTTGGTTATTAGTACTTTGTCGTTTTGTCTGGCGTGCTGTGGGTGTTGGTGGTGCCCTTCTGTGCTTGTGATGTATGGGGTGATGGGGATGGATTTTTCCCACCCTCTTCTTGGGTGCTCCCATCTTTTTTCTGGCTGTCTCTGATGATTCTTTCTGTGGTTCGATGTCTCTGTGTCATTCGTGTATCCAGGTTCTGGGGTTCTGATCCTATTGGTTTTTGACAGGGCGTTTCCTGCATTTGAGGTGGTTACTGCTGAGCTAAGTTGGATTTGTGTGTCCATGTCCATTGTAGAATGATCGTGTTCTTTCTCGGCGCCCATTCCTCTTCCGGGGCATTTCGGTGCTTGGTGTCGAGATAACGGGTCAAGTGGTCAACAGTAATGTCTTGTTCTAGGGCAGTACTGGTGATTCCTCTATTGCTGGTTGGCTTGGGTACTTTATTGGTGCTGCCTGTTCAGGTAGGGGGGGTATGTATCCTAGAGAGCGCTGTCCGGAGAGGTTGGGTGCCAGGTGCATGGTTGTCAGGTGGTCTAGAACTCAATTCGCTAGCTGTCCATGTTGCTCTCCTTCGGTGTTAGTGAGACTGAACACCGCTAGGTTACGGTACAAGACAAACACAGTTGAGTGCAAGACTAAACGCAGCTAGATTTGGGTGCAAGATTAGACAGCTAGATTTGAGAATCCTCTCTATAGTGGGAGAGAGGCCTACACCTGATGTTGCAAGAGCACAAGACTAAATACAGCTGGATTTGAGTGCAAGACTAAACACAGCTGGATTTGGGTGCAAGATTGAACACAGCTGGATTTGGGTGCAAGATTGAACACAGCTAGATTTGGGTGCAAGATTGAACACAGCTAGATTTGAGAATCCTGTATAGTGGGAGAGAGGCTTACACCCAACAGTGCAAGATTGAACACAGCTAGATTTGAGTCTCCTGTATAGTGGGAGAAAAGGCCTTCCCCTAACAAAGCAATTTGGGTAAAAGCCGAAACACTGCTGGAGGTGCAGAGCAGTCTAACAATCACATTACTATTTTAGAGACACAAGCAAACTATCACAGTACCATTTCAGAGGCACAAGCTAACAATCACAGTACCATTTCAGAGGCACAAGCTAACAATCACAGTACCATTTCAGAGGCACAAGCTAACAATCACAGTACCATTTCAGAGGCACAAGCTAACAATCACAGTACCATTTCAGAGGCACAAGCTAACAATCACAGTACCATTTCAGAGGCACAAGTTAACAATCACAGTACCATTTCAGAGGCACAAGCTAACAATCACAGTACTGTTCCAAGGTATGTGGATTTGTTGTATGGAAAGGCTTCCAGAGTAGAGGGATTGCTCTACTCCTTACCCTGGCATCTCCTACGATGGCAAAATCTCTCGCCACATCTCTTGCCACATCGTGGGCAAGTACTCAAGACTTAATTGCCCTTGCATCATTTCTCCTCCTCACCCCATGTCTGGCGTTCAACAATATTCTGATTTAGATAACTTGAATAGTATGCCATAGTGTCACTCAAATATATAAATCCTATAGAACTATGTTAGGCAAAAAGATTGTACAATTGTGGCATTAGTCGCATCTTGACTGAGAGACTACAAATTACAGAATGCAAATCATCAAAAGGCAAAAAATGGTCTCCGAGTACAAAACTTTAAAGAACTAACTGCATGGTTTAAAAGAAAAAAAAAAAAAGAACACTGCATCTGGGCCTGTGGACTGTTGCCCACCCATGTAGTAACTGGGACAGACCCTGCTTCATCAATTGCCTCAAAGCTACATAAAAAGGTAACCATAACCAAGGACAATGCTGCCATTGTGTTGACATTAATTGAAGAATCATCTTCAGCCTTCCCACTGTGACCCTTGCATTATTTTAGGTGTACTGGATACACATCCCTCCGGCTTAGGTCCTGGTTCGAGTCAGGGGTTTGGATCAAAGCGGGCTCGTCGCTAGAACTCTGATATACTATCTCGGCCCTGTGTTGCTTTATGTCCTTGGCACCCCTTGATTAGCGGGGGAGAGAAGCATCCACATCCAATCTTTTCTGGTGGTGCCGGGGGCGCTTATTACCCTTCCTTTGTGCCTTCTGGCCGTGGGCATTAGCCTCCTTTTGTGACTTATTTTATGCTGGAAATGCTGCTTTCCCTCTGTATTTATTAAGCCTGACTGAGTTGCCAAGGCGTCCCCATAGGGGACAAGCAAATTACCAAAGCCAGCGCTCCTTCTAAAGCTTCCAGAGAGAAACTGGAAGCTACAATTTTGGGTAAAGCGCCCCTCATATGGGATTCACTCCACGCCAGCCATTGTTTTCCTTATCACTCTTCTCCAGCTGATTCCAGCGAGCGAAAAGTATCATTCTCAACTTCTTCCAATCCCTGCTGATTTCCATGATAGGTCTTCCCTCTTTTCATTATGGAAACCAACGTATGAAGATCGCAATCTTTGCGAGGTGCTGATCTCTTGTATGCCCAAAGACGTTGGCTTCCATTGGCCAGTTCCTTTATGGTAAACAGGTTTATAATGCAAAGGTTGGGCACCATTTTCCAACCCCTTGCCCCCCCCCCACTTTTTCCAGGACTGGGGTAATTATTGCACAGTCTGTAGTTGGCTCTCTCCCAGTGTTAGTTTTACTTCGGGGGCCCGGAGCACCATCACATTTTCCAGACGGGCAGATGTAAATGTGGGAGTACAACGTACTGGCTCTGATCGGCCCAACTGTGTCATCGTGGCCGAGCCAATCCGTGAAACTGTGAGAGCGCGACCGCTCTTCTCTTTAAGAACCCAGATGAGATCAGACTGAGCTACCAGGTCTGTTTTGTTCACTTAC
The DNA here is from genome assembly GCF_040938575.1 of Ambystoma mexicanum. Classification (NCBI taxonomy): domain Eukaryota; kingdom Metazoa; phylum Chordata; class Amphibia; order Caudata; family Ambystomatidae; genus Ambystoma; species Ambystoma mexicanum. The sequence goes on from NC_090929.1 coordinate 748,697,131, forward strand.
AAACTGCAAGGGTTTACATACAGTCTCTTTACGGATTTTAGCAGAGCCCAGACCCCTTCAGTTCCTAGCTCGATCCCTTTCCTAATAGTGTTGCATATACCAAGGTTTCTAACATTTCTAAGGTTCATGGAGGGTCAGCACAGGTTAATGGCAGAAGCAACGGGTGCGGGGGACTGGGAGTAGAACCATATTTCTCCAAATAGGTAGCCTTGGAGGCGGTGATCAAAACCTCTGCCAAGAGCAGTAGTGGTGGTGGCGACAAGAGCACAGCGTTGCAGAATGGGGGCTGAAGCACGGCAGGGATTCGCCAATTTCACAACTACAAACCCTTTTGGATCCCTTCTTTTCCCCACTTGGCACACTCGCCTCTTCGGGCTCAAGCTTGGTCTCCATCTCGGGCTCAGTAGCAAGTGATCTCCCAGAGTGCCATGGCTTCTTGTTCCTTTGGCAAAGTCAAAGTGGGAGGATGTCTGGAAAGCAACTAGCAGAGCTGCAGGGAACTGCTCTTACTAAGCTTTGCTCTGTGAATGAGACTGGGTAATTGAAGGGTTGAAGGCTCCTCCTCGATAGACAACAGCAAAGGCAGACTCACGCACTGGTCTGCAAGGAAATGCTCCCACTTCTAATTATAGTTAAACATCCACACATACATTATGCCCGTTATCAGCCCTGCTGGAGAGATTGAGGCAGCTTATAGGAGATGAAAGGGGGGGCTCAGTCAGATTTGTTGCAAAATGGCACAAGCACACTGCTGTGGTTGGAGAGGGAACTCGACAGTTTTCAGTAGATGGGCACGTTTCATGAGGGGGGGCCCTTAAACTCTGTATCTTTATGGACTCTAGAGGATATAAAACTCATCCAAAGGAATGGTCCATTTTTGCCCTCTGGTCTAAAGAATCCACAAGTAGGGCACAATAACTCATACGCAACATAGGGGGGGGGGAAACTAAATTTAGAAAAGCATGATAAAGCAGGACCTGCCCTTCCCTCCATCCTAGCACCCACTAGTAAACTGCCCACTAATAAGGAGACTGACCCGTCTCCAATATATTACCCACTCACAGCTACATCACTTAACCCACCAATCCCCTCGGCCACTTTCCCCAATAATTGCCGAACACAGGGGTTGTATCAACCGACTCCTCTACCCGTAACTCTCCTAGCACCACATTTCTCAGTGTGCATTACAAAGAATACAGAATTTTAAATTTTTTTCATTTTTATTGTTAAGCATGGACCTAGCTTGAGAGCAGCGGAGCGCTGTGCAGAGTGTGGGGAGCCAGCATCTGGGCTGCCATCTTTTAACAGTAGCGCAGTTCGCTTTGAAACACATGGTGTATAGGCGCTATATAAATAAACTATCATATACTGCGAGGTCTGTGCATCAGTATGTGCGTCCATTGGAATTATTCCTTGGTCAGGTGTTGTTGAAAGAGCCACGTTTTGAGAGATTTGCAAAATTAGGGAATTATGGGGGCAGTCCGAGCTGACACCTGACCAGAGTTCAACAGGGTGAATGCATGACAAGAGTCATTGGACAAGCGATTCTAGGGACCATGCTCCGTCCACAAAGAGTTTGCGACATTTGAGACTTTAGAAGAAGGTGGGGGTAATCATAACAAAATACAATTGTTTTCAACATGATCTACGGGTGTGTCACAGTTGGTTGGATAAAGAAAGCACTAATAAAGGGTTGAGAGAAATGATGGACAATGTTTTGGATGAATTACAGAAAGATTACCAAAAGGAAAGGGCATGATCCATGTTACAATTATTCCTGCACCCGAGGGATTCCAAACTATACCGTACCATCACACCGTACTGGACACCAAATCAGATATGGTCCTTTAAGGATGCATGTCGACCACTAAGGACAAAACCTGAAATGTTTTTTAGAGGATGCTAGAAAGCATCATAGAGTCCTATAACCCTCCCACTGCAGGGGGGAGGAGGGGGTGCTAGCAGCCATGCCATAAAGACACGTTTCTATGGTTCCCGAAGATCCAAAATGATCCTGGCCTGATGTACAGCCATTGAGGCACAGGGCTGCCTGCAAGTGCAGCTGTGGACTGATGAGCATGCTGGAAGAGCTACGTGTCGTGTGGAAGCTGGAAAAGAAGCGATTGCAGTGAACGGGCAAAAGCAACTTGGTACCTAACTGGCGGCGGTGGAAACAAGATGGCTAGTGCACGGTGGGAGCCGGCGCACAAATAACAAGAAGTAAAGCCGACAATCGCATCGGCAAGCGAGGATCCTGTGAGCCTGGCTGGCCACCACTGTTGTGCTACCGCACGCTAAGTCCCTCCTGTGGGGTTTGCAGAAGGGGGACAAAGCAGTCGCAACATAAGCTGCGCAGCAGGCTGTGAAGGGGTACGCAGCTCGAGGGGCAGAAGGTGCACGGAGGACGGACCGATCCTGCAACAAGTGGAGCGCAAGGCCAGCCGGCATTCAGCAGCGGAGCGTGTTGCGAGGGCTGTGGCCTGGAAGACGTGCTATCCAGCCAGAGTGAGAGCATATTCAGCCTGGTGTGCAGGGGGAGTTCCGTAACATAAGGTGAATGCGGTATGTGGAGGACCACAAGTGGCCCTGGACTCCCCATCCCCCACAAGGGACTCTGAGTGGAGGTAATACAGAGGCAGACCAAAGGGAGACTGAGCGGGAAGACCTAGACGGAGGCTGCCGTATAGCAGGCGGACCAAGATGGAGACTGCAGAAACGAGTGGACCACGGTGGGATTACCGGGAGCAGAGGCAGAAACAGGTCCCTGCTTGTGCAGGACAGCTGCTCGCCCAGGAGGTGGGAAAACGCTGGCGCACGCAGCACGGAGGTGCTGCGCACAGCAAGAATACAGGTCGTCCTGTGAGGGGGGAGCTTCCGGGAGCACACGTTTTAACAGGGCACGCTAAAAAGCATAGGAGATTGCTCGTCAGGGCAGCAGGGCGCGGAGTGGTTCATCGTTGGAGGTACTCCAGCATGGCAGGCCTAGGGCCTGGAAGACGGGCCACCACGCAGCACAACGGCACGCAAGAAAGATCCCGGGCGTTCAGAGAGTTTGAATGTGTGGGGCCACAGGGTTTCACGGTGGACAAAGCGCACAGGTCACTGACGAGGAACCCGCTGCCAGGCGCCGAGTACGGCCCATTATAGCCTGGATTTTAAACTACAAAGACAGAGATTCTGGAACACTTCCGTAAAGGGGGCACAATACATCGAGTATCAGCTGATATTACCGCATATTCGGATTATACCATGCAAGTGCAGAGGCAGAGAATGAACTTTACGTCGGCCAAGAGAAGGCTACGAGTGTCATACCTCCAATATATATGTTGCTGTACCGGCACGGCTGAAAATAACCAAAGGGAGGACCATTTTCTTTGATACACACACACACACACACACACACACACACACACACACACACACACACACACACACACACACACACACACACACACACACACACACACACACACACACACACACACACACACACACACACACACACACACACACACACACACACACACACACACACACACACACACACACACACACACACACACACCACCCTCCCCAACCCACCCCGCGAGGAAGCCCATAAGTGGATGGACACAGAATATGCCGACTGGAGAGTACAATCAAAAGGTGGGGGAGGGTGGAGTGGGGAGACACGCTTTGACAGCCCACAGATGTATTATGAGAACATTTCAGGACACAGCCAACGGCTTGTAGCGAGAAAAGATTTAACTGCAACACCCAGGCATCTAACTTGGAAGTTTGTGGGAGCCAGCAGGAGTCCCCATCCAGCAGCTCCCCAAAAGGGAGGTGTCCTTCACCCAAAAAGGGAATTGTTCCCGGATACCAGTATCCGCCTGCTACCACACCAGACGCCAAGACAAGTAACTGGGGCAGGGGCGAGAAGCAAAGATGCCTCAGCACACAGTATTGAGCTGGGCAAATTTTTTGGGGGGGGGGGAGGAAGAGGGAGCGAGGGAAAGGGAGTTGGGGTAGTTAGCGTATAGAAGCCCGCCAGAAAGGTTGGATAAAGACATTGAGCTGTTGAGACGAGTGCAAAGGGCAATTTATGATGGGGGAACTTAGAACAGCCCCATGAAATGTCAGGGGACTAAACAGTTACATTAAACGACAGAGGGTAATGACTTATTTACGGCGCCAGAAAATCGATATAGCGCTCCTGTAGGAAACGCATCTGACAGCAGGGAAACTGTCTGTCCTAAGCCGAAAATGGAAGGGACAACATTAGGCTCCTATTATTTTACATATGCCAGAGGGGTATATGGATTGCACCGACGATACCGTTTAAAGTACTTGGGTCCTTTGCAAATTGGGAGATGGGGAGGATCATAGTGCAAGAACAGGTATGTGCATTATTAACACTTATGCACCAAATCACAATACAGCAGCCTATTTCCGCCAGTTATACCCCTATATTGGCTTATATAGAGATGACAGTAGTATGGTGAGGACATTTTAATTGTACACTGCGCTCAGAACTCGATAGATCAGATAATAAGCAGTCGCACCCAAGCCCAGCGGCTAAAACCTTAAATACTTGGCTGACATATGAGGACCCTACACCCGCACATTCGAGGTTATTCCCCATTACACGGCACCCAAGGGTTTAAGTACCAGACTGGATTATGTTTTCACATGAAATTAGACTTTGGGCGAGTTTAAGACAGCTGAATACAAAGCGCGGGTACTATCAGACCACGCCCCCTTTGGTGGTCACATGGCAGGGCTCCTCCCCCCAAGGTACGTATACCGACTTCGAGGCTTAGGGGATCTAATGTTCTTGGAACTCCTGAGAGAGGGGGTGAAAGTATTTTATAAACAATACAGGGAGTGTTAAGTCAGCGGGCACGCTGTGAGAAGAACCCAAGATAGAAGGCTTAGAGAACGCAGATGACACCATCAAGGACCAGGCCCGAGAGGTCACGTGACTGCAGCAAGAAAATATGTAGAAAGACAACATGCCGAAGGGGATAAGTCGGGAGGCTGTTGGCCTGGCTGTGTAAAAGCAACATAAACTGCAAATAAGCGAAATCATTGGGAGAAATGGGGAGGCCCACAGGACGCAGGATAGCATACACAAGCGATTTCAGGAGTATTATCAAGAGGTATACACCGAGACATCGGCAACACAAGCTTTAGAAATAAACATAGATCTCCCACAACTAGATGCAGACAGCGAACCGGCTGGAGGCCCCTTTACCAACGAAGAGCTAGAATCTACCATCAGAGGGTTGTCAACTCGCAAGGCCCTGGGGACGGATGGATTACCCAGTGAATTCTATAAAGAATTCATAACTAACTAATGTGGTACCCCCCGTTGTTAGCTATCCTGAATGAGGCACTTGAAACCGGTTGTCACCGTCGTTACGAGAGTCAGTGAAAGTTCCGTTATTGAAGCCCAATAAGTCAGCCGCAGAGTGCGAATCACATCGACACCCGTCTCTGCTTAACCAGGATGGGAAAAAATACTAACAGCCTTAATGGCCAAAAGGCTTAATACAGCAATATCTAAGCGGATACACCCAGACCAGTCAGGATATGTCCCAGCAAGGAATATCACATGTAACTTGAGGAGGTTACATCATATCGTTGATCACACCCAAAACAGTACAGGTGTGTATGCAGGGGCCCCGATGGATGCGGTCAAAGCATTTGACTCGGTCAGATGGCCATGGCTGCTGGAGGACCTGCAGAGGTTCGGCATAGGGCCCATATACATAAGGTGGGTGCGTTTGCTGTATAGCAGCCCAATTGCGAAGGTCAAGACGGGAGCCAGCATCTCGGACCAATGGCTACTGGAGAAAGGCACGAGGCAGGGTTGCCCATGGTCACCCATGTTATTCATTCTGGCCTTGGAGCCACTAGCTGTTTATTTTAGGAAGGAATATCCTGAAGCAGGCATAACAGTAAGGGACGCCAATAATCTGATCTCTCTATACGCCAATGACATGTTATACTTACAACACCCAGACACCAACTTGCAGTATATTTTGGACTTGCTTGAGCGATATGCAGGTATATCCAGTATCACGATCAATGCACATAAATCTTGTTTGTTCCCCTTAGCTAGGTACAAAGGGAAACCCCTGAACACATTACCAGTAATGCCGATCAAGTGGGAAGTGAACTCATTCAGATATCTGGGAGTGGACATCTTTCATGATCCCAAGACAGAATAAATAGAACACGATGAGAGCGGTTGGATATATTGAGAATTCCATGGTTTTCTGGGCCAGGTTATCGCTCTCAGTGATGGGCAGGTTAGCAATGTTAAAGGCGGTGGTCCTCCCGAGGCTTCCACATTTCTTCACTAACATCCTGCACAATACATCTAAAGGTTTTTTTTAAGAAACTCGACAATATACTGTAGCTTCCTATGGCATAGCTCAAGATGGATGATGGCACCGACGAAATTACAGAGGCTGTATGATCAGGGGGGTATTAAAGTACCCAATTTTGAGGCAGGAGTTGGTTGTGGGGCGAGCAGTCCCAAGAAACGCAGTTGCTACAAGCGGCATGCACCCCATTTCATCTGAAGGAGTGGATATGGACGGCATTGCAGCAGGTCCCAAAACCCCTGCTGTTGTTGACACTAGTTAAGACGGTATAGCATAGAGCCATGGCTTCGTAGAGAAGGACACACCCTACTCCCCTCAGATCCCACTAGCGACATTAAAAGAGGAAGTATCACAACTCAGATTAAATGCGAGGAAATATTGGGAACCTATGGGAGTGGTAACGGTGGGAGATTTATTGCAAGAATTTGGATTTTGGAGCACTCATGGCAGAGACAGGTATACATGAAGGACAACATATAATACATGCCTCGCTCCTTATTACACTTAAGCAGAAATGGCCGGGAACTGACGGGGTGCTATAGGTAGATGAAGGGATAGAAACATGATATGATATTTCGGAAGGTGGGCATGAAGTGTCAAGAATATATGAGCTATTAATGTCACAGAAGGGGGACATGCAAGGGCAGACTAGGCTTAGTTGGGAGACGGACCTGCAAGTGAAATTGACAGATACATAATGGGCCAGAATATTGTCTTATCATAATTAAGTGTCCAGGAACTTGAGATTCCAGCTCATCCAATTGTACATAACGCATAGGGGGTACCTAACCCCGTGGACAATAGCAAAATTTAGCAATGCCACCAAACAGTCTTGCCCAAAATGTGGTTTGATTAATGCTGGACTGGTACAAATGTTCTGCGCATGCGGGAGGATTTGTCAATATTGAGATGACACAGCCCTGGCCCTAGCCAAGGCGGGTATAATATTGGACACAGAATTTCCCCCAAGGCCTGCATGCTAGGTGTTCTTGTATGCCCGAAGCAAGCAAGACACATGAACAAGCTGTAAGACCTAGTTTATATTCTAGCGAAGCGCCGGGAAGCAATGGGCTGGAAAGCACCCAAAGGCCCGGACATAAATAGGTGGTGGAGCGACTCCAGAAATGGACACTGGCAGAAACCACGGTGTGGCACGAGGCGGCACGCAGAGGACAGGGGGAACAAAATGTGGACATGGAAGCAGAGAATTGATGGCCTCAAGGCATGCCGAAACGCAAAGAGCAGTACAGACCCTATCATGATTGCCATACTAAGTCGAGATAGATCAAGGCGGACGAAATAGGCTGGGGGAGGGCGAGAGGAGTGGGGGGAATAAGCAGACATAATTTGGCAGCATAGGATCATGTAAATGTATGTGGAAGTCTATGTTCTATTGCAGTTGAAAAAATAATAAATGTTTTTTTAAAAATAAATTAAAACCCCCACTGCAGATTTTGCAGGTTTACTTAAATCAGAACAGCTTTAAGTAGGAACAACAAAAGGCATATTGGACGCAGACAATACTAGGCATGATGCAAGATTGGGCATGGTCAGCATTGTGCAGAAAACGGGTGCAATATTGAAAGCAATAAAAAAGGGCAAAACAGATTGTTGAAAGGTGGCGTCATTAAGACGAGATAAAGGGGAATGCCCAGAGTAATATTTACTAAGGAAGATCATTCCAATATGGTCGAGGTCACCACGACAGCCCCTAAACTCATACCACAACATTTAGTTGGCGGTCTCTCCCAAACCACCCCCGAAATTAAAAATGTCGTTGACTACAAATGAAAACATGTCAGAAATCATGCCAACAATAGTACACATATACAATCTATATCTAGAAAAGAAGGATCAGAAAACAGAGAAAATACATCCCCAACAGTTATTGCAATTTGGACTGCAAAGACAAGCCTCTGCAGGAGTCCCAACACACAAGGGACAAGGAGATGGGGGCCCAACAGGGCCCAGAGACATGTTGCCCCATTCAGAACCTATATCAATCCCCACAAAGCTCTCAGTGTCATTACTGTCAAGTGTTTGGCCACTGGAAGGCAGAGTGCCCCAATAGGTTTACGCCACTGGTCCCTCCCACTGCGTACGGGTCGACTAGCCGGAGCTAGCCACACCAGATAAAACAATTTAACCGGCAGGTAAACCCATTTTCCACAGGACACTCAGACTTCTCATACTAACATTAGGAGGCCCATCTTGAAATCAAGATGCAATAAACCCATTGTTGCCAGCTAAAATACAAGGGCATCACACAAAGGTAGTAGGCACAGGAGCTTCTTGAAGTACCCTCAAAACCAATGATTTTCCCTTGCCAAGTTGCCGGGAAAACAAAAATGACAATGGTGGTGTCGAAGGTGTCACGACACGCCTACCTTTAACCACCCCAACTGTGGGAACCCTGGGGCCTCTCACCAATGAATGCATGCATTCCTGCTCAGCCCAACCAGCATTAGGGATCTGCTGGGTTTGGACTGCCATGGGCACAACCAATTATGGTCAGGCAAATATCAAAATTGTGAAACGACCTAGGCTCGTCTCCCCCAGGGATTCATACTCTCTCCTACCATCTTTTCCAAAATATTGCATGCCGATATGGCATCTCTATTTTCCGGGAGACTCACTCATTCAGCATGTTGACAATCTACTACTTATCAAGCAGCAGGACAAAAAGATGTTCATTATTTGTTGAGTAGCCCGACAAGGTCAGGCCATAAGGGAGCCACATATACGATGGAATACTTGGGACACATCTTAACACCCAGTCACCAGGCCTTGGATGCGTCCAGAGTAAATTAAATGAGGACTATGCCTCCACCTCACACGAAAGCTGGACTAAAATCCTTTTTGGGAATCAGAGTATTGCTGTTACCGGTTTGAAGATTATGCCATTCTGGCAAAGAATCTGCTGGGTACATGTAAGGTGGACACCCCCAATAACATTGCCTGGACACCGGTGTTAAGGGAAGATTTCGATTAAATGAAAATTGTACTATGTAGCGCCCTGGCGTTGGGCCTGACATCTTTTGAAAACATTTAGTTCTTTATGGTCACAAAAACTCAGGAGTCTGAGGTCCTTATACACAACCCTGGGGGCAAGCAACGCCCCTCCCCCCGTTGCATACTTTGGTACAACTAGATACAGTGGCTAAGAGGTTTCCAGCATGTTTGAGAGCAGTATCTGCGACTGTGTTGTCGACAATGAAAGTGGCAGCAATTGTTCAAGGATCACGTTTGACTGTTAGGGTCCAGCATGCTCGCCATTCCCTGCAGAAACACAGGACACACTCTTCAATGATCAGTGCATCCGATTGGAGCGATGGGGTGCTCTTAAAGTTGCCACAGTGGTATCAGCGCCTGCGTCAATCGGAAGATTTACATGATTGTGTTTCTGGGGTTTCCCAGTCTACTACTGTCAGTCCTGACACACAGGAGGTTGCCTTAGAGGAGGGGGGAACACTGTTTTTGTGGACTAATCACCCTTTTGCCTCCCCTCTTTGGGATCACTCATCTGCATATGCGGCTATTGAATTGTTAAATGATTAATTTTGTTGATCCAAATGGCATGTTCCCACTTCAGCACAGGCCGCTGAGCTTATTGCATTATCATCCGCATGCCATCTAGCATCCACTAACTCGGTCACCATCTAGACAGTAGATGCGCTTGGGAAAAATTTGGAAAGAGCGAGGAGTTCTGACCGTGGCAGGGACACCAATCCTTAATGGCCCCTACATTGCGGCCCTCTTTGACACTATCTCGTTCTTAAAAGCATTGAAACTGTCAAATACTCTGCACATACAGGGGGATAGGGGGTGGGGGGGTGTTCCAGATGTAATCAAGCAGCGGACTATGCAGCACGGAGAGTGGGCTTGGGGTTTATCCCACCAACATATAATACTCTGTGCACCCTTGAAACCATGGCTGATACGTGAACAAGAGTGGAGTGTATGGGTCAGTTAATCTGAGCAAGTTGCAAACACTGCCCACAAAAGAAGAAAAGGCCAGGTGGGAAAGGAAGGGATCGGTGAAGCATACTAACAGGATTTGGAGACAGCAAGGGAAACCTATAATGCCTCAAAAGGCACTTTTTCAGTTGATCAGAAGTGTGCAACGAATGGCACACAGAAATCAACACACCACAGTATCCCAGGTGTATTCGGTATGGTGGGGGTCCAGGTATCACCAAAGGCAGCATGCTAGATCGGTTGATTGTCAATGTTTCTCATCAAACCAATACAATCCGGGGAGGCTCAAAAGGTCTCTCTCCACCCATGGATGGCCAATTTCAGGAATTTCAAATTGATTTTGCGCACGTCACCATCTTTTAGTTTGTGTACCTACCTCCTTGTGGTGGGTGATGTAATCAACGGCTGGGTCGAAGTGTATCCCCGCAATAGGGATGACCGCCCCTCAGCCCCCCGCACCTCCCAGACAGTAGCTAAATGTTTGATGCAAGGTTTTATATTGAGATGGGTGTAGCCCCGCCTCTAGATAACGACAGGCCGCCCCCCCCATTTCGTCAATGCACTGATGTCCCTTATTTGTAAAGCTTTATCAATTGAGTAGAATTTGTGCATGACCCATCGCCCATAAGCAAGCGGCTGGGTGAAACGAAGAAATGCACATTAAGTGTAAATTGGCAAACATTTGCACAAAGTAAACGGATTCCAACCCTTGCCAATTGCATTAATGTACATGCAGGGCTACATTAACCGAACCACTGGCCTTCGCCTCATGAAATTGTTACCTCATTATGTGTTTACCTTCAGCGGCAGGAGCTTATCAGTTTCAATGTGTGATGCAATATGCTGCAGTACTTTATTTCCTTGATATCTGCCCTCTAGCCTCTCCATTCACAGGTCTCAGCCACCTTCCGAGAGGAAAAAGACCAGCCGCGCCACGATATCCAACCTGGGGATATTGCTTATCTGAAGATACACGCCTGAAAATCAGCACTAGAACCACTCTGGCAAGGACTGCATGTGGTCTTCCCGACGTCATACACTGCGGTGGTGCAAGGCCCTAGCAACTTGGGTCCACACATTGCACGTTAAGACGTTGAAGGAGCTCCCTGCCCTCGCACCACCACCAGCAGCACCCTTAGACAGTCCTGGAACTCTGGAAAAATAGGGACTTAACAACATCTCATTATAACCTTAAGAGGAACCAAAAGATGGACACCTGTATTTGCATACATCAACAGGCAGAAGTAGATAGTAGCGATGCATGTGATGAGGTGGTTTTGAACTTTCCTTGTAATCAATACATCGATTACATTCCCACAAAAGATCGTAATTGCAGAAACCTAGCTGCAAAATAGATTAGCACATAAAAGGTCTGGGAGCCCCTCTACATGGCTAAATAACCTGTTCTATGGGAAGGTGCTTACCTCGGGAGGGTCTACAACCACGTTTTAGCTCATTTTACCTTTCACAGGCATTTGCAGATCGGTCTTTGTCCCCACCCACAAGGGCAGTTCAGCAGGAAAAATGCTAGACAATTCTCCTCTGACCATTAGTACCAACAGCAACCCCAGACAGTCCTCATCAGGGAGATGAAGCTGTGCCTCAGTGAGCAAGGGGTCCACATCAGGAAAACAGGAAAAAGTGGTGGGGGGATTGTATGGGGGGGGACAAATTGAGGGTCTTGCTCAATTTGCCACTCCTGGGGAGCAGAAAGGAGCACTAAGCCACCGGGTGGGGGGCTGTTTGGCCTGTTGCCCGTCACAGCCCTCCCGGCCCCCGCGTCGCTCCATGACCGCTGCTGCTGGGGAGGTGGGGTGCTCGACACACATGCGAGGGAGACACCCAAGGCTGAGTGCAGCACCCCCGGCCGTCCTAGAGCTCTGGCCGGTCTGCGTTAAAACTTTGCCCCTCCAGGGAGGGATTGGGACCCTGCCAGGGTTAACTTGGGACCACCGCTGGGCTTCGGAATGGTCGACCCACATGGGAGACAGGCACCCAAGGCCACTGGCAGCAACTCCGGAAGTCCTGGTGGTCTGGATGTGCCACGTTACAGCTTTTCCCTCTGGGGAGGGGAGGACAGGGTCCCCCCCCCCCAACCCCTGCTGGCATCGTGGAGCTCTGGCCGGCTCATGTTACAGCTTTTCCCTCATGGGAGGGACGGGACCCTGATGTCCACCACAATGGCATGGTCCGACGCCACCTCCCCTTCCTGGAAGAGGGCAAGAGCCTCAGGTTTATTGGCGGGAAGGAATTCCAAGATAGGGCCCAGCTTGTACTAAATCTCTCGGTCGTATCGGGACAAGATGGCCAGAGCATTAGCTGCTTTGATCGTGGATGCCGCTGTGTAGATTACTCTCTTCCCCACGGCATCCATCCTCTTCCCCCTTGTGGTCGAGAGGGGTGTGGGGGGAGGAAATTGGGTGGGGGGGGAGCTGTTGATGCAGAGGCTGGGTTGGCCGATTGTTTCTTGCGACAGCCAACACTACAGAGTCCGGCGACGGTTGTGAAGTCAATCAAGCACTTGGGTGCGGAGTCCGTCACCCTTTATTTCTTCTCCAATCTGTCTCGTTTGGTTGGAGCCGTGCATGGGTTTTTCATGCGGCCGAGGCCTTCCTCCCATATGTCATCTAAAAAGGGTACAGCCATGATAGTCTTCCTCTTGGACTCCCATCGCGGATATAGGCAGCCCTCCTTCTTGGTTTCCTCGGGCACCAGGTGGAACAGCTCGGAGGCCCTGGAGATCGAGTGGAATGATCCCACCTAGTCTGGTGAAGAGCCTTTATGAGGGGTATCCAGGTGCGGTTATTCATAGTCTACTGGGACAAAGTCCGCCTCTTCGTCAGTTTCCGTGTCTGTTTGTGTATACGTGTCCGCTGGTGGAGTCGGGTCCCGATGTGGTGGAGGAGGCAGATGTGGGGGCGTCCGGTGACGCTTCTTACGTGGAGGCTGGTCAGGGGCCAGCGATACAACAGGTGCCGGTGCTGGAGGCAACCTTTGCAGGATCTCAATCACTAGGGTGTAGGGGCGGGGGGTTGATAGGATGTCCATGGATATGTCACTCGGCTGTGGAGGGAATGATTGAGTGCTAGGCCCTGCGCCACCGTCCTCCTCATGGACTGTATGGATGGACGCTTGGTCATAATCATCCTCCACAGACGTGACCATTGGCTGAACATAAACATTGGAGGGCTGCTTTGGGGCCTCCTCGCCCCCGCCCCTTTTTTCCTTCATGAAGGGCCTTTCCCGGGACATGAACCAGTGTGCATCCCCCTCCCCCCCATGGGTACCTGCAGCCTTCGCGGCTGCCTCTGCAGTCGCGGCTCACCTAAAAGGCAGGGAAACTTTGCGCTGTAGGGACCATCCACATCAGGTCAGTCCCACCCGCCGTAGCAGTCGCCCCAGAGGATGTGAACAAAGTGACCGACAGCGTCTTCGGCTGTGCCCGATGAGCCTGCTGTGACGCCTTCTTCTCGTCCTCCGGCCTTTAGTTGTCAGATTTTTCTCGTACCTTGGCCGAGGGGGAGTACTTCCGCTTTGAGGAGGAACCCGATGGCAGGCTGGCTGATGTAGCGTATGGCGACCGCGGTCTATCAGACTTGGAACCCGCATCAGCAGTGAGCCTGGCCTTGCGGTTCTTGGCCTTCTCTTTGACTCCCGCGGATGGGGCATCGTCAAAGGACTTTGACCTCCTCCCGAAGGGACACTCCTCGGAGCGACCGGGACTGGGTGAGGCAGGACCCTGCTCGGAGCATGGGTCAGAGGCCTTGCTTGACTTGAGCCATGCCACCAGCCTGCTATACTGGTCTTTCTTCAAGAGGCCCAGGCATATTTCCCACCCATCCTCGTTGTGGTCCGGGTGCAGGCAGTACAGAGACTTTTGATGTTTGTCCTCCATGAAGACATTCCTTAGCCCGCGTTGGACGCAGAGTCTGAAAAAGTCCTCCACTCCTTTTTCTCCTCCATCATGGTCAGAGGGCGCAAAGTAAGCCCAAGACGGCCTTCCAGAAACTTCAATGAACAATCGCCCTTAAGGGGCACGCAACTTTACCGACAACAGATCCCTGTTGCCGGCTGATGAAGCTAGGAGCACACAGAACATAAATAGAACTTATTAACAAAAACCTTGGAAAAAAGTACAAAATAGCTTGGAGAGCAACTCAATGACTCCCTACGCAGTGTGGGGTAAAAATCTGAAGATGGCGGCCAGAGGCGGGGCTTATGGAGAGTCTGTCATTGGATGGGAGCAGTATGACCAAGAGGACAGTGATTGGTTTAGAGGGAAAATACAGTTCTGAAAGTGAAACCGTTTTTCCTTTTACAGAGGATTCCCAGCCTGACGGGGAATAGTCATGCGCATATGACTTCAAGCCAGACCTCATGCTGGAGAAAGTGTGTTTACCAAATTCATACGGCTTAGATTATTTTAGACCTTGGCACATCAATAGATATATCTATGAATAACCACACTCTTGAAAACGAAATGGATCAAAGAGTAGCAGGATATTAACACTATGTACAGTATGCAAGAGCACTAGAACACTTTAGAATGACATTACAACAGGGTACTGTTTTCAGTTATTTGGAACCATTTCCCTCAAAATTACATGGCGCTATATTCTAGAGATGTTTGAACTTAATCCCCATTCTTGAAGTTATGGGCTCTCAGACAGGTCTACTAAAATGAGGATATGCATGTGCTCTATTGATAGAAATATGGGAAGTCTTAAACACTTGATAATTGAATGCAACGATACTTGGTCTCTCAGAAAAAACTATTTTAGAAGTTATGTACACAGCACAAATTTTACATTAACCAACCATTTTGGTTGAGAATGTTGCAAGGGCATCACATTTCATTCATCATTGCTTTTACAAATGTTATAATGAATGTGCAAATGTTTGAGGAATATTTTAACAATAATAGAATGGTTAGGATTATTATTGTGTGCTTAAAATACATATTTATTAGAAAATATGCTTCAATAGAAGGGCTGAGACTTGAAGTTAGGTTCATCAGCGTTAACTATAAATCTAATGGTGGCTTACATTACGTATATATTTTTTTAAAAACTGGTTTTGGCCAAAACAAATACTTGGAGGTTTCATTTTAAAGAAGCATTTTATTGAGCCTAAACAAACATAGATTTTATGATGCTAGTTAGTTAAAAGAAATTCTCTGTTGGGGGAAATAAAAAAAATAATTTAAAAAAAACAGCCCACTGCTAAAATGTAAATATTCAGCTTTATTTCAATCCTTGCTTCATAAAAGAAGCTACAGAGAAAGAAAAAAAGAAAATAAATAAATACATTTTGATCACAACTGCTGGCTTGAATAGCCTTGGTGCAACATCACAACAATTTGCATAATATAGTAATGTAATCAAAATAACATAATTGCATGGTTACTCATAGAAAGGATCAAATGGTTCTTAAAATCTCGTAGCTATAAGCTAAAATCAACAAATACAAAATTTTAATATTAGATGTGAGGTCCGATTATACATTTCCTTTTTCTCCCTCATCTATGTACTTAAATCTGAAACATCATCATTATGAAGTTGATTGCAAACAGTTTTTAAACATTTCATAACTACAGAGTCGGGATATGCATCAAACCAAAATGTCCAATAATAATAAAAGAAATCCTCAAAATCTCAGCCACGAGGAAGTGCGTAAATGAAACGCTCAATTTGCACCCCAGGCAATATCAAACAATGTAACGCGATGTAGCCCTCCAAGCACTAGTCAAATAATGAATAAGCAAGTGCACTGCCAATTCATCCCTCGAGTCAATGCACAATGCTAGAATGTGGTTTGCATTTATTATTAATCTGTGTTTGTATAGAAGCCGGATTGTCCTCTTTATTGCAATAACAGGAAGAGACCTGAGTAAAAGAAAGTGCATTACATTTTCAATCTCATTTTCAAAAAAACTGGCATTTGCTAGAAAGATAGCGATTACATCAATTTAAAAATTCTGCCAGGGGTAGTGTTCCAAATCGGAGCTTAAGATACAAGGTCCTGGAGAATTTTGGGGAAACAATATCCAAATATGGAAACAGTATCCAAATGGGTTGCATAACCAAATATCTACTTACACTCCGAGTACTTCAATCCGCTTAAACTACTTAAAGTAACAATAAGGAGGCCACTCACTTTTTTTGTATGGGACTCGATCTTTCATTTACTGCCACTGTCAATAAACTGGGGTTTTAAACAGTAGTCACAAAGGGAGTGAATCCAAAGCATCTTTTAGCTATATCATCCAGGGAAGCGATCGGGCACCCTCTTGTGATAGGATATAATTAAATGCAGATCTGTACACGGCTAATCCCAGATAGGCCCATACCCTGGCCCAGTAGAAGAGGGGTTTTGACCTATACAATGCCCCCAATTCTCTCTATATCAACCTCTACAAAGACCAGGGTATTTGGGGCACTACTGGTGATGCCCAGAAAATTGATAAGTTTGTTCTCACTTATGGATAATTTGCCACAGTTCGTTCCTCCCCAAAGTAACACCCATAAAGAGCCGCTAGTCTTGCCTGCGATATTGGGCTTCAAGAGACACTTAATACCCTATTGCCATAATCCTGGGCAAACATGACAATGGCAGCACCATAGCGGTTTAGTGTAATGTCCGCTTCCAAAACTTGGGCAATCCCAATTGCATTTTTCTGTAAAATGAACACCCAAGTAATCATATTCGTTTACCTGTTCAATGAGCTCCCCTTTCGTGTTCAAGCCACAAATTATGACTTTTATAAATATGGATAGCACCGAGAAGGGCTTTCCAGCTATTTCTGCAGTATTCCTCCTTTTTCTCTTTCAACAAACTCTTGTACAAAGAACGAGCTGTTGATACAGCCTCCATTCCCCCTTCTGCAACGTCACTCTTCCAATCAGTTTTCTTTTGCCCTTCTACTGTCTTTATCGAACCAGGGATTCATTTTTATTATGTTTTTCTTGTCCTGTTTAGCATTGACCATGAATACTGGTCTCCAGCTTTCTGTGAGTAATTTGTGTGACCCCTCCCACCCACAGCAATCATCTAATAACTTTTTCTAGAATGGGGAAGATAGAAGCATAAATTCCAGCCACTCTGTTTTATTAATTTTCACCCACGTAACCACCTTTCTAGCATTTCCGGTTAGTCTTAGTGATGCACTGTCCAGACAGTTATGTGTAGCAACCAAACCGAACAATTGGGGGGCTCGTCCTCAGGGAAAGTGGACAGTGATCACTCTCCACCCTTTTATCATCCAAATACCAAAATCTTGAAACAAATCTCCAGGTTCACCATGATGTAGTCTATACGTGAAGCTCTGGGTAATGCTTCTGCAGTGGCCCCTTTGACATTGTTTTGTTATATTTGTCACTATATAAATTTAGTAAATAACTAAAATAAACTGACTATCGAAGATCCCTTCGATAATCTTGTGTAAATATAGCAGTAGAATACTAGGAAAAAACATTGATATTGTGAATGGTAATTATACCACCTCAATGTCTGTGTAAAAAAAAGTGGTATACAAATTAGCGTAAAAAGACAATAAAAATCATTAAACCACAGTCAATAGAACCACATGCAACTGGATCCTTTCAAGACTACATATAAAATATGTCTCTTGGTTAATAAACGAATTCCAGTAAAAATTGAAGTTTTCAAAGTCAGCAGTTACATTTTATTTTTTACAAAATGAACATTGTATTGCTTAAAACTCCTTATCTAACCCATACAAACAATTGGGTAATCTGTTAACGATCAGGTTAGACCAGTTGAAATGTTTGTAGGAAGCTGAAATCAATTAAATAATTGAATTATGACTGACATGGAGGAATACATGACAGCTCAAGCAGAGTTATCCTTTGTATTTGAACCAGTAGCTATGAATGCTATATTAGTTCGATCTGTGAGGGTCGTCTGTTCTATGTGGGTGGTGCTCCCACTGCTAGTAAGCTAGTCCTAGTCTATGTGAGGGGAGTTTGGATCGTTCAGCCCCCACTGGGCAACTGCTTTACATGTTTTGTTTACGCTGCATCATTGTCACCCTGCCTTGGTTTAAAATAAACTTTTTTTTTACAAAAATGTATTTTATTTTACAAAATATCATGGTTTTGGCCTTGGCGTATGCAGACAGGAATGAGATAGCAACACCGCCAGGCTTTAACGTGGGAGAGCTGCAAGTGCGGGGAGTAACACGGCATGACAAGTTATCTGATCTCACATAGGAGAATGGTCTTGCATTTGGTCAATTACTGGTGATGGCAGATTTTCCCTTCTTGCTGACTGCGGATGATTAGGTCACTAATGAAGGATGCACATCAAAATGGAACGTGGTTTGTACTAACCAATGGAGTGGGGAAATGCACTAACCAATGACAATAGGGAAATGTAATAACCTATTTGAATAGGACAATATCCGACGACTTATATAGGGAAGACGCCAATAGGATGCTTAGAAAGCAGTTACAAATAATGTTTAGATTATATGTGATTTGTTTCTAAACTTGTGGTTTTTATCTTTAACTTCTAGTGATTAATGTGGGTGTGGCAAGTTTGAAGCTTTTCGGTCGTAAGAGACAGACTTCTCCCAGCCGTTAATTCTTTATAAAAAACCTGCATTTTCTCGCAACTCGTGCTGCTCATCATGGTTTCCTGGAAATTACTAAGGGTCATCTATCCCACTAAACCTCCAAGTTAGTCCCCCACTACCAATAACAATACCTTGTCACAGCTCCCCACACCCCTCTTCCTTGCCCAAGTACATTTAAGAACCTGCTGCAAGGGCCCCACATCCCCCTTCCTTGCCCAAGTACCCAAATAGTTATCTGTTGTATTGCCCCATCTTGTCCCAGTACATCATTGGTAATTCATTCTTATTTAGTGGACAAAAGAAAAACATAGTTGAAGAAAACATTAATAAAAAGCATAGGACATCAGTAATATCAAAAAAAGGCAGAATTACAGGAGGTGGGAGGTATAGCATAAAAAACCCTTGAAATTCTGTGAAAAAACCTTTAGTTGAAGTGATAAGATGTCAATTTAATGCAACAAAACCATTGGAATTCATAAGGGGGTTAGAATCTAATCTACCTTAACTATGAGGCCCCCATTGTGCATTCCCTAAGCACACTGATGACATCGCAAATGACATCACTTATGGCATCATCATTGGTGCAAGTATGGGAAATGCAACATTTAAAAAGCGTGCGTCTGCATAGAATCGTGAATTAAAGTGCAAAACTTGACTGGAGTTTGCATTTAGAAATACTGTGAATAGACAACTATGTTATTCTTACACAGCAGAGTTAATCTGCATTGATGAGCATTTACCATAACAAGATACTCTAGTACCTTCATCACTCCTTTATAAAAAATAGTCCACTATGAAAAGAAGACATTTGCATAGAATTATGACTTTGCACCAGCCCACCAAATAATACAACGTAAATGAGAAGAACTGTTTGTGAAATCAACCTATCTTCATATATCAGACAACTTACTGTCAATACAACAAATCAAAAAGGTATGCTTTGCCATGTCAATGGGTAAAGATTAGGGCAGGTGGCATGCAAAGGTCAACCATGTTGAAAAACACTCATGTTGTGAGGACACAGGGTTATCAGGACTAATGTACTGAATAGACGAAAGTTGTAATTGTTTTGGGGCCAGGGTTTGAAGCCTGCATTTCGTTCCAGGCTTTGGACTGTTACTTCCACGATCCCTCACCATTGCCCATGCTGGGTAGAGCTACTGGACGCTGCAATGTAAAACCTCTGGAGTTCAAAAGGTTGCAGACTCTCCCTGTATTGCATCTGAAATTGTAGATTGCTATGCGCAAGACCAACCTTCTGTAGTTTTCCTACCATTATCAACAATGCTTGACAAATGTTTTTGCACCTTCAAAAAAAAAAAAAAATAAATAAAATGGTATATTGGTTCTGTGCTATAATGCACTCCATCTTCAAATACAGGCAAAAATGTTTGCCCATGGCTGGTACTTACCAGTAAGATCATTAACAAGGTCGCAGGGGTTATCCCAACTGATTTTTCTCATATGAAAATCATCACTGATGGCATCCAACATGTCCTAAGCAAAAGCATATGTGATGTCATCAGTGTGCTTAGGGGTCACGCAATGTGGGCCTCTTAATAAGGTGGCGTAGATTCCTACATCTGCCAAATTTCAGGGCTTTTGATGCGTTCAATAATCACATTTATATCACAAGCTTTTTTCACTAAATATATCGAGGGTTTTGGTACACTGATTTTATTCACCCAAACACCAGCAAAGTTTTGGTGTGTTTTAAAGAGATTTTATTTTAAAAAACATGTGTCACCTGAAATACGAAAGTATGATATTCCATTTGAGCCATGTCAAACATGTCACATCACCCCCTACTAACTAAGGTTTGTGATCATTTTCATACCCAAAATGCTGATGTGGCACTTAACCGGAAGTGACCTTCCAGCCATGGTTACCAGGTGGTGCTGTGGCATGCGTGACTTGGCGCAAATGTATTATCCATAATATAGCATACATTATTCATAGTAATCATATTTATGATGCTTGTATCTGCTTAGATTCACATGCTTGCATAAGCCGACACCTAGTGGTAGGTGCAGAGTACTGCATGGCTTGTTTTCGAATTCGAAAAGGGACGTCAACTAGCCTGGTTTGTAATACTATCCCTAATGTGACGAGTACTGTACCCATGGTCCTTAACACATCGAGATCCCTCAGATTGTTTTGTTTCTGACATGAGGGAGCATGAAGCGTATGCTTTAGTACAGAGATGAAAGGAAAGGAAGGTCTATGTGCCTTCAACTCAAGGGGGAAGGAAGGGTGGGCGCATGTGAATCTAAGCAGATACAAGCATCAGAAATAGAATTACGATTACAGTGAGTAATGTATGCCTTCTGAAGCTTGTGGATCTGCTTAGATCACATGCTATGCAAAGACTAGCGAGCAGTACCTGGAGAAGATGGTGTTGTTTGAAGGTAAAGCAGCAAAAAGATGTCTTAACACCGCCTGTCCAAACTGAATCCTGCTTAGAATGTGCATCTAGATAGTAGTGTTGTGTGAAAGTGTACTCCAAGTAGCTGCTTTACAAATTAAGTCTAATGGTATATCAATCAAAGCTAAAGTAGCGCATGTGGCTAGAGAATTATTTTTTTATGCATTCGACTATCCATTTTAAATAGCTGACTTAGAGACAGGATCCCCTTCTCTTCCTGCAGCTATGGGCACCGTCAGGGGGTTCTGCTACTCTACCCATCAATCACGAAGGCACTCCTCGGCTGTTCACCATTTTGTGCAAAGCTCATTCGAGCAACTGTCCCATATTGACTATCCATCAGGAGGAGGGCGAGGTACACACTTGTGGCTTATTGGACCACACTGAGCATGTACCGCCCCCACAATCTGTTCCCATACAGGACGATTCTCATTCTGTTAATAAGGAAGTGCGGGACCTACAGTAAAAAAATACTTAAAACCCCCAAACCTATTCCGGGTATTAGACCAATCTCCAGGCAACAGATTATGGACCATTATTTCACCAAGTCATTAACTACTAGCACAGAACTTAAAACCCTTCCAGTGAAGCAAACTGTAAAGCAACGCTAGACCATTCAGTTATGACCAAACAGCCTAACTTTTCTGGGCTGAGGGACCATACCGATATAAGCATTATTGAACTAGCTTATCAAGCAGAAACTGAACTATTGGCTAGCCAGCCCAGACTTGTTGAAAGAGCTAAAAGTGCTATACTGCAGGGAGGAGATGCTCTGATTTTGGATTCACCAACTACTGTTGTCGATATGGTTGCTGGGAACTTATCTGGGAATCTGTCTGGCCATGACCAGGATTACCATCAACAAATGCCTCCTCTGATGGACTTGGGGTCCCAGAATGATTACCGGGAGGGAAATTAATGAACATATTTGCTTGTCTGTCAGCCCTAAGCATGTTCTTGAGCTCCTTTGTTTCACTTTATGACAATATCTGGGCACAGTTAAAGACCACAAACTCGGTATTGGCAGACGTGACGATTAAGCTCGAGGAGCTTGGAGCGGATGTCCGCTTTGGCCACTGCGATCGAGGCACAAGAGAGATGGAGGTGGTGCCGGTGACTCAATCTACTGGACCTGCACGTCCCACCTTAATTACTGACTCGGAGGACATCATTCAAATATCTGATGAAGTAACTGTTGAAGTGATGTTACGGCTACTGAACGGACTTTGAACTTGGCACCTGGCTTGAGTAGCATTCCTACTAGTTCCCCGCCCCTGGCCTTGCTGATCCTGCTACCCTCAGCAGTGATCCTAATAAGGAGTTCTTTTGGCCTGGGAATGGGAGTGAGGGGATTGGTGGGGATGTGGAAGGGCCAATTGCACCTCCAACAGCAAAGAGCCATGGGACTGCTGCTAGAGGGAAACTGTTGCAACCTAAATCGGGGGCCAGAAAGAATCGGGCTCCTTCTTTAAGAGTTGCTCACAGAACCCTCTTTCGACGCACCCGGCTGTCCCCGGTGGTCGAACATGGAATTTTGAACCCTGAGCCAGCACTAAAAACTAAAGTGGTTGGCTCTGTTGTCCAAACAGATTCCCACCACATTGACACGGGGGGGGGGGAATTGAATCATGGGAATGTTAATGAGATCCCTCCCCCGTGGGTCTCTTGCAGTACAGATGACTGCAGGAAATCCCCGGTGGGGAGACAAACGATGGCAACTGGCTATACTCTAGGAGCCAGGGAAAAGGCTGCAATAGCTGTACCAGTACGACCAATGAGTGGGGGAGCTGTGGCAGTTCATCCACCTGGGGAAATTCTTGAACGTATTGAATCCAATCTGGGGTCCTAGTGAGGGAACATCTAACTCAAATGATTCTATCCATAAAAATGGGGCTGACATGCCCGTGGTTCCTCGTCACACTGAGGGTCTAGGGATCTCCACTGTGGATCCGAAGTTCACTCCAGTTTCTGGACTAAGTACTTGTAACACGAAGGCATGGTGTGGCAGTGGGAAATCAAGATACTTGGAGGATTTGGTTAACCTACCAGCTGAGACCAATGACCTACAAGTCTCCGCCGGGTTGAAGGATCTATTACAGCATCTTCATTATCCCATTAAATATGTCCCTAGGTACTGTCCTCAGCCCCTGCCTAACAGCAGTGGCAGGCCCTATAGTACCTCGGCTAACACGAAAGGAAATGGCCAAAATATGTCTAAATATAGTGGCTGCTTGGAATTGGGACTGGGGGAAAAGGGCAACAAAAATGGGCTCGCTCAAATTAGGATTAGTAGTAAACTCGAGCCTGGCCATAATGTGTGTCTTAACCGCCCTAATATTCTCAATGATCCCTTCCCTTGCCCTAGTGGCCTCGAATGACATTGGGAGGGTTGCCTTCCCGGAGAAAGATCATGTGGGTATTAATATAACCCACCTGTCCTCTCCTTTGGTGAGGGAGCTCATCCTTACTCAGGCCGAGGCCCTATTGGCTTTAGGATTCGAAGTTCAGTTGGAGGATGAGGAGATGGGGCCGGAATCTTAATGGTGATGACCAGGATAAGGTACCCCAAGAGTTGGATATAGTGAATCTTGGTAGGAGATTGGAAAGAGAGGGTGGGAAGGATATGGATTGGACAACCATAATCTCTTCATTGTGGCAAGAATTGGCCCCATAAAAGGCAAATTGGCATTGCAACTGCCCATGAGGAACTGTCGCCAACAATGAAATCTTGGAATACCCGCGGCAATTCCCACCTTTTTACCAATCTGACGTGTATGAATATTTTTAGACTCGCAAATTGCATAGGTCTACAGGAGACGTGGCTGACTTCTGCCCCTCTTCTGGATGGATTTGGTGTATTTGTGCAATCTGCCAAAGAACATGCTGGTGGCAGGCCATCAGGGGGTCTGCTCATTGCAATTGAGAATTCCTTGGGTTTAAGTGGGGAAAAATTGAAAACTTACCATTTGGTGCCTTGGGAATTGAGCTCTGCTCTACTGAGGATAAGGTTAAAATGTTAATCATTAACATCTACTGGCATAGGGGCATTGCACAACTAGAGTCTTTTGTGGAGAAAGTGTGCCATGTAATTGACGATTGGGTTGGGAGTACTGTGAATGGGAAAATCATTGTGGCTGGTGACCTTAATGCTGACTGTGATCCCCAACAATCTCTCTGGAACTTTGAAGTGCCAACTGGTGGGCAGTTTGATAAGAGATCTTTTGGACAAATATGGAAAGAAGGGCTTCAGTGTCAGGACTACAGCCTCTAATAGGAAGGAAGGCTAATGCACAAACAGCCTTTGATTGGCACACGTGGCATAGAGGCACTAGCTCTTCCCTCATTGATTATATTTTTGTTAACCCTTTCGTAATGAACCATTGCCAGTTATTTGATCTACTGAGAAATGACTGGAGCGACCACTCAATCTTGAAGGCCCGATTTGATTGGGTTTTGGCCACTGGAGAATTCCAGTCACAGCCACTAGTCACTCCCCCAAGATAGCTGGTAATGCACTTAGATAGAATGACTAACATCCGTCTTCTGAACTCAAATGTAAGAAACACAGTCTATCAACCTGTGAACGGAAACTTAATAATTTCAATGCAAATGAGTTTCAGAAATGTGTTGGGGCACCAGGCCTAGCAGGAGGGACTGGAAACTCAAGAAAACGACCAGTTAGACATACACATTGCTATAACATTGAATTAGCAGATGCAAAAATGAGCCTGAGGAGGGAGATAAAATCTATTAAATCGCACCAATTCTGATCAGGCAACTTGTAATTAACTCATCAGGAAGGTTAGGCAGGCCTATAAAAACTATTTTAAAGCTTCGAAACACTCTCCTTCAGCGTGACGCAGAAATGATGCTGGGAATTCTGATCAGTGCTGAAGTTAGTGCTTTCTGGCATCTACTCAATGGGCAAGACCCGAATTACACAATCTCGCAATTTAACTCAATATCAGAACAGGACTGGGTGCAGTTCTATGAGGATAGGTTTGGCCCACCATCAATCTCGAATGCGACTATCCCTGAACAGGTAGGAACTGCCCCTTAGGAGCCCCAATTGGATCTTGATATCATCCACGACCTGATTACCAAATGCAAGAGATCTCGAGCCCCAGGCCCTAGTGGGCTTACTAATAACACCTTCAAAGATGAGCGTAACATTTGGGCGAATCTCTTGTATTTGGAATTTAAAGATATCCTAAGTACTGGGACTACACCTTTCTCCTGGAATACTGCCCATGTGGTCCCCATCTTCAAGTGTGGGGGCAGGACTGACCCTAGTGACTATCGACCAATCTCGCTAATCGACGCGGATTGTAAAATCTTTTCAGCGTTCCTGCTCTCGCTTCTTGAGGATTGGGCCTCTACTGTCCACCCCCTGGATCAATTCCAGACTGGGCATTCCACCAATATTAATGGCTTCACTCTTAAATGTATTCAAGAAGAGGCCTGGTTACAAACTAGGGGGTGTACCCATTTGGCCTCAATAGACCCGACAGCCGCATTTGACTGTATTGATCGGGGCAGATTATGGGCTAAATTGGGGGATGCCAGAAGAGATTTTAGAAGCCATAAAGTCCCTCCCCAGCTCCAAAGCGCCGGGCCCCGACGGACTGACGGGAGACTTCTACAAGTCCTTCGCGGGCACCTTGGCCCCCCTCCTAGAGGCAGTATATGCGGAAGCGCTGGAAAGAGGGCACCTGCCCCCTACCACCTGTGAAGCAAATGTTATTCTACTACACAAACCTGGCAAACCTCCAGAAGATTGCTCATCATACCGACCAATATCTCTCCTCAATCTTGACAATAAAATACTCGCCAAGGTGCTGGCAAGGAGGTTAATGCCATTGATGCCTGCCCTTGTTCTGGCAGACCAAGCCGGTTTCACTCCAGGCCGCAACACGACGTTTGGACTTCGGAGAATGTTCGGTGTCATGGCCGCACTGGACCCCTCACTGCAGGCTGTGGCGGTGCTTCTCGACGCCGAAAAGGCATTTGACTCGGTCGAGTGGCCATTTCTGTTCACGGTGCTCACTAGAATGGGCCTAGGAGCCAGATTCATTAACCTGGTCTCTCTCCTGTATACCAAGCCTCGTGCCAACATTATTGTTGGTACAGCCAAGTCGGCCCCAATAGTTCTGCAACGAGGCACGAGACAAGGCTGCCCACTATCGGCCTTAATATTTGCCCTGGTGATGGAACCTCTAGCCTCCAAACTGCGGGAACAGAGACAGCAGAGGGGACTCATTATAGGTCCTCACAAGCTCATCATCTCTCTCTACGCCGATGACGTAGCACTATTCATCCGAAACCCGGAAGACAATCTCAATCCAGTCATGGGGGAAGTCATCAAGTTCGGAGCAGCGTCAAGATTAAAAAATCAACCAGTCAAAATCCATTGTATTCCCTCTAACACCAGCCACAAAACAGTTCCCAGACGACTTCAAACTCACATGGAAGTGCTCCAGAGTTCGATACCTCGGGATACACTTATCTCTTAAACGTCAGGAGGTGTTCCGGGATAACTATGAAGTGGTGGTCAAATCACTACAGGACAAGATCTCTCGCTGGAAGTCTTTTCCACTAACCCTCTGGGGTAGGATCTCCCTGGTGAAGATGGTGATTTTACCCAAACTATTATACCTATTCAACAATATCCCAATGTTGCTGCAACAATCCTTCTGGAAAAAATTGAAAAGCTTGGTCCTCGAACTACTCTGGGCGGGTAAGCCAGCGAGAGTGGCATACACCACGCTAATGCTCCCGGTCACCAAGGGGGGACTGGCTCTGCCGGACCTGGAAAGATACTATTGGGCGGCTCAAGCACAGTTCCTCAGCCATTGGTACGCCTCTCAGGCGATCTGACCTCATGTACAAGTTGAGCGAGCCCTCGCAACACCTAACTTCCTAACTGCAGTCGTCCTTAGTCAAATGCCAGTTCCCAGTGCCACGATGAACGTGATGCTCACAACGTACAAAGTTTGGAAGACGCTGGCCCAGAAACTTGGGGTGCAGACACGGTACTCCCCACTCCTGCCTGTCAAGTTTATTCCCGGAGTCCCACTGACCTCGGAGACGGTGTTTCACAAGTGGGTCGACAAGCTGAACATACAAACACTGGGGGATCTCTTCACAGAAGAGGGTTTTCTAACACCAGAGCAAGCAAAAAGTAAAGGGGGAAACACGGCCTTGGATGTATTCCTCTACTTCAGAACTCGCTACACCATGCAGGCTCTACTGCCCGACTTCCCACGTCAGCCACCAACGTGGCAATTACTGCATAACGTCATCCAAGCGCAGGGCGAAGGCAGGCTGGTGTCACAGATCTATAAAATCCTCATTCCCTGCACATCCCTCGCCATCTCAGGTGCAAAGGCTAGATGGGAGAAGTCATTACAGGTTAAGATTTCTGATGAAGACTGGTTCTATAGTCTGAAACAAACTCAAAAAGTGGCGCTTAACTCACGCCTAAAACTTATACACTTCAACTTTCTCCATCAAACATATCACACACCAGCGAAAACCAACAAGCATCACCCAGACACAGAAGCAAAATGCATCAGATGTGGGTCAATCTCAGCAAACTACTCACCTAGCTTGGGAGTGCCCCGAGCTTACGCCTTTCTGGAATCAAGTTCTGAAGACGACAGCAGCTGTTGTGGGAGAACCAATACAACCAAGCCATACAGCGGCTCTGTTGGGCATGACTAGGCTGCTCTCGGCTCCAATAAGGAAACTGGCAGGGGTAATGTTGACTCTGGCCCGCAGGAGGGCTGCCATGGCATGGGGAAGAGGCCCCCACCCGTCAGTCCCCGCCTGGCGCAAAGACTTGTTATATTACCAAGATGTGGAAACGGACTTCATTAAATTACTTCCTCTGCACGCCCGACCTCCAGACATCTGGGGGCCATTAACACTGTTCTTAATTGACGAAGCGGCAGAGCACACATCTGCATCTTCAGACTCGGAGGACACCACCCGGTGAGGTCTGGTCCAGGGTATTTCCACATCCTCGAAGCGATTGCTGGAGGGGGCACTATCTCAATTAAAGAGGACGCTGTTTCAGGGTGACAGAGCTGTGAGGGGGTGGGGGTGAGGGGCAGTGGGAGAGTCCCGGGTCAAGGCGCAAAGTTTAAGTCCACCCTAATGTGGGTCTGAAGTTGTATCGTGATTTAAATACCTAAAAATAAAGTTTTTAAAAAAATAAATGAATTGGGGGATGCCTGGTGGACTCCTGAGATTGGTTAGTGGGGTATATAAGAACTGTGGGATCCAGGTTCGTCTCAGCCAAAATGGGGATATCTCGAGGAGAATACGAGCTTACCTGGGAGTGAGACAGGGCTGTGTCCTTGCCCCATGGCTATTTAATCAGTATTTCTCTGATGTTACGCTATCACTTGCCAAAGAAGAGCTAGTCGCTCCGAGGATTGGCAAAGATAAAATTGTATGGCTTGCCTATGCAGACGACCTGCTTATTTTTGAACTTACCAAGGTCGGGCTGCAAAGATCACTGAACAACTTTGAGAACTACGCCAAGGACAATTGACTGGTTATCAATCCTACTAAAACGAAGATCTTGTGTTTTAGAAAAGCGAAGGCACAATCTAAGAGGATCTATGTGCCCTGTTGGAGGTATGTCCCTCAATTTTTCGATATGGTCCGATATCTGGGCTTTAATTTCTGTGCACATAGGGGGATCTAGTAACTGAGGCCCTTATCCATAAGGCAAATCTATTGGAAGCTCGGATTGTGAGGATCCACCGAAAATTTGGAAGATTCTCCCTCAAACCCGCAATGATGTTCTATGAAGGAAAAATTGTCCCAAAACTAATCTATGGGCTAGAACTAAAATCTGATAATATCTATAACACCTTGAGCAGAATTGAGGGGAAAGTATGGAGGAGAACACTTGGGGTCCTCAATGCGGTGCCGTTATCAGATATCCACTTTGAATTAGGCATTGTGTCCTTGTGGGCATGGGTGCAATGGGCCCGTCTCTCCTTGTATCGAAAATGAGACTCGTTATGCCAATTGATGGGCAGAAATGTTGCTCATTCCCCAGTACTAAGTATCCTTAAAACAGAATATGTTCTAAATTAGATTGGTGTGACCTTGGAGACCTTCATCTCGAATCTTATGAAGGTTAAGCAAGCTTTGTTTGATTTCGATTGGAACCAGACCATTGATGCCTTTCACTCTTAGCCGTCCTCGAGTCATCTAGTTCATGAGCATAGACGTAGAGGCTCTTTAACTGAGATCTTGCCCCAATTTCCAAATCGCTTCTACAGAGGTATCCTATTAAAGGGCCCGGTGGAACTTATTACCTTCTAGGGCATGGGTGCACAACATACGGCCCGCGGGCCAGTTGCGGCCCGCCATGCCATTTTGACCGGCCCGCGAGGCACAAAGACTTTCCTAATGGAGGGCGGCCCGCGGCCGCCCTCCATTAGGAAAGTCTTTGTTGTCTTCCGGGCCGGTGAAAACACTGGAGCTCATTGGCTCAGCAAACACACGCATCACGTCGCTCCTACGAGCCACGTAATGCGTGTGTGCTGCACCAATGGAGGGCCAGCACTACGGCTGGCGTGGTCCATAAGGCTTGATGCCGGAAGGCATTTCAGCCTTGGACCACGCCAGCCGTAGTGCGATTCCAGCGTTCCAGCTTACCTGCCTTCCAGCACGTCTCCGGTAAGTGCTCTGTTTGTGTGTCGGGTTTGTTTTGCCTAATGTTTGTGTGTGTATGTTGGGGGGGGGTGTGTCGGATGTGTATGAATGTTTGTGTTTGAATGTATTTTGTGTGTATGTTGAGATGCAGGGGTGGGTGGGGTGTATCGGATGTGTATGAATGTTTGTGTTTGAATGTATTTTGTGTGTATGTTGAGATGCGGGGGTGGGTGGGGTGTGTCGGATGTGTATGAATGTTTGTGTTTGAATGTATTTTGTGTGTATGTTGAGATGCGGGGGTGGGGGGGTGTCGGGTGTGTGTCGGATGTGTATGAATGTTTTGATTTGAATGTTTTTTGTGTGCCGAGTTGGGGGGTGGGGGTTCGGGTCTGTATGGGTTCATGCTTGAGTGTGTGTGTGCTGAGTTGGGGGTGGGGGTTTGGAGTTGGGGGGTGGGGGGTTTGGGTCTGTATGGGTGCATGTTTGTGTGTGTGCTGATTTGGGGGGGTTGGGGGTTCGGGTCTGTATGGGTGCATGTTTGTGTGTGTGCTGAGTTGGGGGTGGGGGGTTCGGGTCTGTATGGGTGCATGTTTGTGTGTGTGTCGAGTTGGGGGGTGGGGGTTCGGGTCTGTATTGGGGCATAGTGTTTGGTTGGGGGTGAGGGGGACATGGGGCATAGTGTTTGGTTGGGGGTGAGGAGGCCATGGGGCATAGCGTTTGGTTGGGGGTGAGGAGGCCATGGGGCATAGTGTTTGGTTGGGGGTGAGGAGGCCATGGGGCATAGTGTTTGGTTGGGGGTGAGGGGGCCATGGGGCATAGTGTATCTAGGGTCAATAAAATATATATAAGTTCATGAAACAGGCGAGATAGAATAACTAAATAGAAATAAATTATAACAATGGAAAATGTGTAGTACAAAATGTAAGTTTGAAATACAAATAAAAATCGTTACCCCTCAAAAACATTCTTTTTCCATGTGTTTAGTACAAATTGGGGGTTTAAAAAGTGTAACGCTCACCTGATTCCCGCAGAGGCGCCGGTCTTGACTGGGTGAATGCCGTATCTACAAAGGTGATGTGTAACACACGGTTGGCTCTTTGGGCTGGACCTCTGTGCACTGTATGTCTGACTTGAAGAGTAAGATGTCTGCAGATAGAAAATATGGGATTAATGAACTGGAGTTATTGGGTGCCTCTCTCCTCTTCCCTTTCTCTTCTCCTGTAGAACCCCAAAGGTTAACGCCCTCACCTTAGGTAAGTGAACGCCGAGCTCTCCATCTGCCTCGGGGCTGGGTGCCGTAACCAGTTTCTTCACTGGATAAGGGTGCAGGCCTCTTGACCTCAGAGGACTGCTGTCCGTCGTTAACTGCACGAACGGTAAGTTCTGGGCACTTCAAATGTCTTAAAAGTCTTTTGTGATGATATCTCTTGTTTTGCAGGGTTCCGGCGATGGCGGATGGCGGGCTGATGAGAGTTGAGGATCGAACCCGCGTGAGGAATAGAAGCGCCTGGAAGCACGTAAGTAAGCGCTTGTAGCCTGCTTCACGATGCGCACTAACTGTCCCTTTTATCTTGCAGGTACAAGTTCGGAGCTTTAGAGAAGCTGAAGGGTGCTGGAATACCCACTGGATTCGGCGTGGGAAGGAGTAATGGCACGTGAGTAATAAAGTTGCCCAATGTCTTTAAACGCACCTTCTTTTGTCTTTCAGATGCGGGATGCAGCGCCGAAGGCCTCCGGAGCGTGCGAAGAGTAGGTAAGCCTTTGTCTTTCAGATGCCGGAATGCAGCGCGAGGCGTTGGTGACAGCCGATGGACCAGGTAAGAGATGCGCTGCCACTGAAGACCGTAGTGCTAACCTGTTCTTTCTTCGTCTTTACAGGTGCTGCTGAAGACTGGATTCCAGGATGGTAAGCCTTTGTTCCCTTAGGCCCAGGATCAGAAGCAGAAGACACGATGAGCGTTCTGCTGCAGAGAATGCAGAATAACACAAAGCAAGATTCATCCATCGGGTGTGGTTTAAATAGCCTCCTGTAGTGCTTAGGTGTCTCCTTCCACAGCCACGCCTAGGTAAGAAAAGAGTTCCTGCTTTCCAGAAGAGTTCCAGTGTTCTGAACCTAGGGAGTGGCTCCTGCCCCACCCAACAGTAAAAGTAGTCCCAAACAGAAGAGGATCAGGGGCTCAACTGGCAGGTAAGTAAGCAGCATGGTCTGCTGCAGGTAAGTCCACCCAAGCATTATGAGCCCGGCGCTTCCAGCGCTGGGACTGGGCATCTTTATGAGCCTGGTGCCACTGGCGCCAGGACAGGGTCCAAAAGGTCCCAATTGGGACTGGCTGGCACTCGGAACCGGGGTTATGGGTCTGCTTCCAAGGGAGTCGGGCAAGTCCTGATCTTTTGGAAGCAGAGATCATGACAAAAAGCCTCCTGCCACGCCCCGCCTACAGCCCCGCCCACATTTACTTTTCGGCCCACTATAGCCCTCATGTAAGGTACTTTCGGCCCTCTATCAAAATCAGTTGTGCAGTCTAAGGCCTCTCTAATGTAAGGTAATAACTGTAGATCTCTCACTAGTGCTACCTATTACTAAAGGAACAGCTAATCAGAGGAAAGTGGGGGGGGTTGTTATGTTAATGTGTGACATGCCAATCAAAACAATTCAAAAAAAGAAAAGGGTATTGGGATCATTGTAAGGGGATAGAGTATTAACTGCATGATCATCAATTGAATTGTGACCAATCAATTTTTACTTTTATTTTTTTCTACTGTGGCCTTTTGGACTTCAGAGATAAATATAACATCATCAGCGTAGGCAGCCAATTTAAGAGGGACATTTTGGGTTAGCATTCCTGCAATGTTTGTATTTGTTTTGAATGCCTCCAGCACAGGTTCAAGAGCAAGAATGTAGAGAAGCGGGAATAGTGGACTGGTGCCTCCGTTTAGGAGGAATAAGAATGAGAGTCTTATTAAGCATCACGGAAGCTCTGGGGTGTGGTAGAGGGTTTTGACCATATGTTTATTGAATTTATATAGCGCTTTAAGCCAAAGCGCTTTACAATATAACAGGTACAAAAGTGAGAGAAGCATATTTACAAACATGAACAGGTCATTAGAACAATAAGTAGAACCATTTACAAGGTGGGGGGATAGAGGGGGTAGGTGAAGGGAGTTACGGTGTAGAATTTGAGGTAGGGGAGGGAAAGGGGGGAGTGATCTGGTGTCCTCATATCTGTAAAGGAATTGCCGATTCCATGCCATCTTAGTGTATCGAACCTAAACTTCCACTCCAAGCCATGAAATGCTTCCTCTGCCTTTAGGGCCATCATAAGTCTGGATTCTAAATGAGGGTTCGGGAAGAGATAATACGTCTGCTGCAAATCTAGTGTCATTACATATTGCAATTGTTGAACGCGAGGCAACTTTGGGGGTTATATTAACTTGCAATGCATTTATTGAATTAAAGTCTGAACTTTAATGACAAAAAAAGGAGGTGGTCACTTTAACCAGTTAGGCCTTTTGACCCTTATGAGATGTACCACCATCCAGCACCACTGTTTGTGCCCCCTGTTTTTCAGCCACCTCCCGCCCCCATATTAATTTCTAGAGACGTCACTGCTTAAAATCCAACTAAGAAGTTAAAAATTGTCCTTGTGATATATCGTACACGTTTCCGATCTTCACTGCCAGACATCGATCTACTGCCAAGAACATTGCTTTCACATCTATCCTGACAGGAACTGAACTACCACTATAAATACCCTTACTAAAGAACTCACGTTTTCTGTCAGGGTCAACTTTTCCCAAAGACTCCCTTGTTACAGAACGCACAAGTCCGTACCTTGGGCGCTGCTTCTACGTTTCCCCCAAATACCTCATCAGACTCAGGATTGCCTCAATTTCTCAGCTGAAGGCATCGACCTACCACCATTGGCCTAGACCAGAGGTCTTCAATCTGTGGGGCGTGCCACCATGCCTGGGGGGGGCGCGTGATGCCTTCCAAAAGAAAAGAAAACGCTTTTTTTTTTTTTTTTTTGGCCGCACTGAACTGAGCATGTGCAATGGGGAGCCACTGGCTCCCATGCACATGCTCAGCCAGTGCGATGTGGTGGGGGCGTGGCCATGGAAACAGGAAATAAACGCAGCCTGGACGCGCGCTTTCCTGCATTTGGATCGCGCGTCCAGGCTGCGTTGTGGTGTCCTGTGTTCCCTGTTGTTGCTGCTGCTGCCGCCGCCGCGTCCGAGGTAAGTGACTCGTTCCGCTTTATGTTTAACACGGCTCCCCCGTGGCAATCTGCCATGGGGGAGCCGCGTTATTAATGCAGCACCGGTCCCCCTGCGCCCCTCTCTCCCTGCATCCCCCACATTGGGGGGCATGCATGGGGGAGAGGAGGCGAGCGGGGGACCGGAACTGCTCTGTTGGTGTTTTTTTTTTACAACGCGACTCCCCCATGGCAGATTGCTGGAATCCAGCAATCTGCCATGGGGGAGCCGCGTTGTTAATGCAGCACCGGTCCCCCTGCGCCCCTCTCTCCCTGCATCCCCCACATTGAGGGGCATGCATGGAGGAGAGGAGGCGAGCGGGGGACCGGAACTGCTCTGCTGGTGGGTTTTTTTACAACGCGGCTCCCCCATGGCAGATTGCTGGAGCCCAGCAATCTGCCATGGGGGAGCCGCGTTGTTAATGCAGCACCGGTCCTGCTTCATTTGCCATGGCTGTGTTTCCAGTCATCCATTGGATCCCTAGCTTGCGCAATGCTCCTCGTTCTGGAAAAAATGTGTTGGTTAAACCAGGGCTCTCAACCTTCACCCGCCAATAGCGAGTGATCATGGGGAGTATATATATGGTGTGCATTTGGCGAATTGAAGTGGTGAGTGACTTCTCATGCCTGGTAGTAACTTGCAGCTTGAAATTTATTTCTCTGGATATGAAGTCAGGTTCGTTTTCAGTGTTGGTCCTGTTTGACAGATGATTTACTGACTTTTGGAGAATGTTTTTCAACTTTTGGTGGTACCTTTTTTCTTTCCCAATTCTGAGGTTGATACTCCTTTCGGCAAAGCCTCTCCTACAAACTGATGGCACTTGGCCATAACTAAGGTTCTTGGCTCTAGGGAAAATCCCCAAATGGTATGTAATACCACATCTGTCACTACTGCAAATTCAACTACTACACTAAGCTCATTTCCTTTCTACTCCCCTAAACACAAGCTATCTATGGACCCCTAGTCAATGCTTGCCCTCCTCGTTCCTGCTCAGATTGCGCTACCATTCCATTTTCCCCAAAACTGAGAGCTCCGCCATCCACCACCACCACCCCTTGCCGGTATGGATTTCACAAGGCCCCATTTTCTTCATGCCGTATGCCACCTCTCACTGCAAACCCATCTCCTTTGGATTCTCATATCCTGTATTTGTGGGTAAAGCTCCAATCTGCTTTTAGTTGCCTGACCTCCCCACAAAGCTGTCCTCTTGCACTACTAACTGCCCATCTGATTTCTATCACTGTATGGCGCTGCATTGCTTGATGCCACATCACGGGTGACCGGGGGGACGGGACATACGCAACATCAAGGGCAACCCAGGGGGGGGCACATTATCACCTGCAACCTAGTCCGGGGCCACACTGCAAAAAGAAATTAGAACTGGGCCTGCATGATCTGAATAGTAATTCTTCTGAGACTTGTACCAATGTATTTTATCCAACCAGTGTTTCGGACCCATTTTTGTGTGGGGTTTCCCTCCCCCACTCCCAAGCTTTTCAGAACGTTTTTTGTTGAATTTTTGCTTTTTTAAAATCTCCCCTCCTTTTTTCCCCACCCCATATTTCTGACCCTTTTTTGCATGGGGTGTTTCTGCACTTGCAGCCCTAAAGACAAAATATCGGTCAAAGCTGGAGGTGGAAGAAAGCCTGCGGTTGGCTATTGGAAAAATTGAACCCAATATTGACAGGCTGGCTGGTGAAAGGCAGGCCCACCCTTCACACTAGTTCTCCAGTATGCCACTGTCCAACTTGCTAGTGACAGCATTGACAGTACGTTGTTGTACTTCAGAAACAAATTGTTACAGCACTTGCATAGCAAATGTTACTACAGGACAGCAATATTGGGTGTTTTCGTTTGTGTGAAATAAATACCCAACACTATTTTTAGTCGAGTCCTCTGTATTATAGCAAAATAATCGGAATGCTTTGTTCACAAATATTTGTCCTCATCTGATTTGAATCATTGCAAGCAATGATTTTGAAACAACGTGGTGTGTGGCATGCACTCCTTCGTTGGGGGCACCATTATACTCCAGCGCGCGATAACCGTTCGCAACCGAGTAACATTTTGGAGTACATGTGTATAGGGGGGGGCCTGGGCCGGATAAATTTTTCTTAGGGGGGGCTCGGGGTCAAAAAGTTTGAAGACCACTGGCCTAGACCAACACCGGCTGCTTTAGCACATAACGTAACATCGTTCACTTAATAGTAGGCTGCTCACTCTCGAAACGTATGACAGTGCACGCAACACAGGCCTTGTCCGACTCATAGGCTACTATATTCTCCCACATACCTTAATGGATAACCATAGGAGGACCCCGCTGGAGGGTTGCTCTGACCACTGGCATAGTTGTCCACTTACCGTGTGCTCGTGTTCATCTGCTCTGACAGGCAGCATCGGCAAGGCGCAGATCAGCAGCAGTGCTAACCGCATCCTCAGCGGGTCCATGTCCTGCGGACACCGGGACCGGTAGCGTCTCTGTGGGACTCCTGCTCTCCCCGGCGATGCCTGCCCACCCGGGCGATCGTTACTACTCTCTCTGTGGCTCTTGCTCCCAGGGCCGCCCTGCCTGACAGTTCCGAGCGGCTGCTTCCGGTTAGTGTGTTGTGCTGCGGTCCGAGTGGTATTTCCTGCCCCCCACTCGCTTTTACTGCGGGCGCTTCACTTCCCACTGTGACGGGCGCTGTTCCGGTACTGGGCTCCCTCACAGCACTCAGCCGCTCTGCTCCCGCTCGCCCTGCCGCCGCAGTTCGGCCACGTCACCGCCACGGAGCCTGTGAGCCGGAAGTGCCTCACCTCGGCCAGGATGCAGGAACTGTGCCGCCTCTCGCGGGTACTGTCGGGCCGGACCTGAGCTCAGGTGTCCTGGAGGAACACGTCCGATTCTTCTCTGTGAGACATCACCACACTGCTCCCCTCAACTGAGAGTCCTATTTCACTGCGACTCCTTTCTCACTGAGCCTCTTGGGGGCTGCGACAACGACCCCTCTTTATGCTGGGTCTTGGACAACACAACACTGAGACTCTTCTCGTGTACGCTGTTCGCCGAAATCCGTGACAGCAACACTTTCACTCAGAGGCTTACTTATGTATTGTAAGTCGCACGGAAGGCAAATTAAAAAGGCTGACAGTAGAACATATTTACTCGCGGGATTCTACAGCAGAGAAGCGAGTTAGGGGAGGGATCAAATGCTTATGTTGACAGGCAGCTGATACGTTTCCTGGGAGAAATGTACTTCCGGATCCTTCAGGTCACCCACACCTTTCTACTTGTACATTTCTGCCACGCTTTTATACAAAATGTGTCACTGCCGGCATTTCTCATCTTGGATCATACACTTTTAATGTACAGTTTTTTCCAGGCATTTCTGAGCTGCTCAACTGTTAGACGGTGCTCGCACTTCTCAGCTGTAGGCGGAGACTTTGAAACAGACATCCTACAATTCAGGCATGCAGTTCTGCATATTGATATGTTCTCACATACTACATTCTTGCAGGTACACCACGCAATAATTTGCATTCCCGACAAGGGTTGCCACCATTTTTGAAGCACACATTTTACCCAAATACCGGCGCATAATTTCAGTCGGCGCTCTACCCCCTTCCTAGTCCAATTTTAGTCATAATGAAAACTGAGGTTTGAAATGGGAGGCAAAAATATGAATGCACTGCTTTTTTAAAAATGTGTCTGCAATGTCTGTTTTTCAAATTCTGCACTGAAAACAGAAATCTGACACATTTCACCGAGTTATTTTTTGCTCCTTTGTTGAATTCAGATTTTCAACACTTACGTTCCAGAAAGTCATAATTCTATTAAAGACATGGATGCGAAGGATTATGCTTTCTCATAACTTTACTTCTCGACCATCATTCAAAATATATTATCATATAACGATAACCAAAAGAAAACTACAATTCCCAAGCAGTTAGTTTTGGTAGTCCAAAATGTTATTGGTCCATAAAAACACGTGAACAAATTTGGCCAATCACCAGCCGTACAGTCCCATAAACACTAGAACCATCTTGAACCATCCTCTTTCTTTTGCTGGTCCAAATCCTGCGTCCCAACTCAGCACAATTAACAATACATGATCATAATGTATTTTGTACACAACACTAATATCAACATCAATATCACGATTGCAAGGGTGGGATAATCCTTCGCCTTCCTGTCTTTAATAGAATTATGACTTTCTCGAATGCAAGTGTTGACATTTTGAGTTCTATGTCAAGACACTGAGGCTAGGATTATGCTTGTTCAAAGCTTGCCTACAACCATCGTCGCAAACCTGGTTTGAAATAGAATCTTTGGAAGTCGACTCATTCAACCAATCAGCTGCCTTCTGAATATCTTCTAGCTGTGCTCTTACGATGTATGCGTTAGTGTCCATTGTCCCCCTCAATTAGTGTGCACCGTAAACTTCTGTATCAATACCCACCTGGTGCATTGCCCATCTCACCCATCTTGCTAGGTTATCCAGGCCAGTGCCCAAAGGGCTAATGCTACGCTATGAGTAATTGCGTCAGCCCTGCGGGTCTAAGACTCTCCGTCATGTTCTCATATGCTGCCAGACCTCTGACTGGACAAAGCTTAGGTTGGTCTGGGAAAGCATTGTATGATACTGTGCTCAAACCTGTCTTTGTTCTTTTCGTGACTGAGAACGTCACCCCTGTTGGTGATACCGTCTTCCTGGTGATCTCCAAAGCCCTTACATCCGAGATTCTCTTGTACAATATGAGGCAAGGGCCTTTCTCAACAGTACTGAATTGTCAAGCCCGTCTGGAAACAGCTTCAAGACTTTGATCAAGGAAGTTAGGAGTGTCGCAGTCTACGGCGCTACAAGCGGGGAAATGGATAGGGGTGCAGTGGATCGTACTAGAGACAGGCAAGAGGGGAGTCTCCCTGGCGTACCTGTAAACAGGTAAGGATAGTGCAAGGACACTGCCGCACTAAGCACCTCACTTGAACATAGCAATACAAATTACTTCAATTCTGAATTCTACAAATTGTTTTTTGTGTATGTCAAAAAACAAATGTATAGAATGGAAAATGTTCTTTCTCAATGTTAAACATAAAGCTGGTAAGTATTGAGCCTGATTGTCTTTGCTTTCGAACATCAATGTTTGCTATCACAATTGCTAAGCATTGTCCTGAGGAAGAGTGGTTGCTCGAAACATGTGTTGGCTGGGCCCACAAATTTGACAAGACAATCAGGCTCAATACTGGCAAGCTTTATGTTTAACAATGAGAGAGAACAATTTCCATTCTATACGTTTGTTAATGTGTGCACCAATTTACTTACTAACTCATTGTACTTGCTGTAAAGTACATTCAACAAAAATGTGTGTTTTTTGACATGCATATAAAACAATTTGTAGAATTGAGAATTGAGGCAATTTTTATTGCTGTAGTCAAGTGAGGTGCTTGCTGTGACAGTGTGCTTGTACTATACAAGCTTCAACACTTTATTGACATCCCATACTTGCGTGTACTTCGAAGTTGGGGGGTCTTAGCAATCTTATGCCCCTCTGCAACCCACATATCAAAGGGTGCTCTCCTACTGTTATCCCTTCTAGCTGCGGGTGCCCTGCTGAAATCGCTGATCACGCTGTATTTATTGCCATATAGGCCTTTCTTGCACTGCCATGCGAACTAGAAAGTTCACTACGTGCATTTCATCAGTTATAGTGCCATGTTTGTTCCTCTCCAGACACCAGCTATGCTATTGTGCCACTTGCTGATCTGTAAGCCTATCTTGTCCCCGGGTCCCATGACTCTTTGATGATGCGTTCAGCCTCTCACAAAGTCCCAGCCTAACCCAGGATCCCCAGAAATTGCCCACGCCATCAGGTTGAGATTCCCTACCTGCACCAACGGGTGTCTGTTCCCCATGGGCGATAAGTCGCAAGACTTATCGGTATGTCGCAGGCCATCTCTAACAGACTGGGGAACCTTGCTTGTCCCCTCCAATCTGGTTTTATCAACACAAGCGACACCTTCTGCCTCTGCTAATGCTCGCGTTCTCAGCATCATTGAGAATGGTGGCAAGGCATATTCCCTGTCCGGCCCGCAGGTCTGGAGAAACACATCCTTCGCCTCCACTTCTGGGTTCGGTCTCCCACTGTAGAAACGAGGCAGCGGCATGTTCATCCTCAAAGCAAATAAAAGCCTGTCCGACACGGGCCACATCGTCTCATCAGGATCTGGAATACCTCCCATCTCTAGCTGCCAATCACTGGCCTCTGTGAGGTACCTGGAATTTCAGTCTGCAACTTCGTTCTGTTGCCCTAGTAGGCACTCCGCTGTCACTGAGATGTTTCTTTGTAGACATAAATGCCAAAAGTCCTTTGCTAGTTTCGCCAGCATTCTGGACCTCGTTCCCCTACCAGATGGTTGATATACCTTACTGCGGATACTTTGTCCATTTTGAGGAGCACGCAACAGTGGACTCTTTCCTGTGTCCAGCATTTTATTGCAAAGGAGCCCGCCAACAACTCCTGGCAGTTTATGTGGAGATCAAGTTCCTGACCCTACCATCTGCCACTCCACGCCATGTCACTGCAACAGGCTCCCCAGCCCCATCGGCTGGCGTCGGATTCTATTGCCAGGTCAGCGGATGAGCCAAATATTGCTCTCCTGTTCCAGGCTTCCATATGCTGGAACCACCACACCAATTCCACTCTCACTTCCTACAAGGTCAGAATATGTTATTCGTATGACAGACCTCTCCTGAGGTGCTGAATATTCAGCCTCTGCAGTTCTCAGTAATGGAGTGGGCCTGGGAAAATAGCCTGAATCGATGACGCCAAACGTCCTACCAGCGTGCCTAATTCCTGTATCGATAACATTTCTTTCGACATGGTGGTCTTGATCTCTTTTTTGATCATTTACACCTTGTCTAATGGTAAACTGAGGGTCCACTGCTTCGTGTCTACTAAGAAACCTAGAAATCCCATGGCTTGGTCTGGCTGTAACTGAGACTTCTCACAATTTACTAGGAAGCCCAGATGTTGTAGCAGGTTGATTGTTGTCACCTGATCCTGAAGCAGGACTTTGTCCTGGCACATTAGACATATTTCATCCAGGTAGATAATCGGATGAATCCATTGTTCCTTATTTGGCTTACCACTGGCTTCATCAGTTTTGTGAAGCATCACAGTGCAGAAGCGAGCCCGAATGGCAGACACGTGATTTCCCACATCTGACCTTCCCAGAGGAAATGCAGGAATTTCCGGTGTACCTCTGCAATGGGTACCATCAGATATGCGTCCCTGAGATCTATCCTGGCAAGCCAGTCTCCCTGCTGCAGACTGTCCCTTAGGAAGTGAATACCTTCCATTTTGAAGTGTCTATACACTATGAATCAATTCAAGCCTCTGAGGTTAATCACTGACCTCAGCTTGTGTTTGCCTTTCACCAGGAACATATTGCTTATGAAGCCGTCTCCGGTGTCTGATATCTGAACATTGGCTCTCTTTCACCCCAGTTCTTTTATTTCTGCATCTAGCAAGCGTTGATCTTCTTCGCTGAATGCAATAGGCCTTGGATGCCTTACTTAAACTGGTAGCTGATAAAAATCTCTATGAAACCCAAGTGTCTAGTATCCAGGAATCCCCTGATGTTTAGCTCTAGTTTTCTAGGTACTGCCTGACTCTCCCACCTGCTCCTGGTATGTCCATGTCTCTTGGTTGCAATCGCTGCACCTGCTATCATCTGCATTACTATGTTGTTAACGCTCCGTGTGATGCCTGCCTCTTCCCCCTCGAGGGGAAAAATGGGTGTCGTCCTGTTTTTTCCAGTTAGCCCTGTTGCCGTAAGTAACGTAAAGCACACAGGAAGACAATTGTCCTTTATGGATTAGATTTATTAAGAACTATAGTAACAACATCCAGCCAACACCTTCTCACAGCAATACACTGCACCAACTAAACTTCTCCAAACTCTTACTTAATGGAGGATCATAAGTGAACATCGCCTCCCCCGCATTCTAAGTTCCACAACCTGCTGTAAGTACATCACAACACATCTCCTTACAGCAATTTACCCTTTCTTCACCTTCGCAATCCTATTCTTGTTCCAAACGTATCCACCGTTCACTCTCACAGAACCCTTTCAAAACCTTTTCCACCAATACAGGTTCCGAATACAAAGCATCACCTTTCTTCTTCACCATTCCTTTCTTAATCCTCACCCAATCACCACACACATCTAACACTCTTCTCCCCGGCTTTTCGTTGTCTCTCATGACTCTCTTCTTCACCTTCATCCTTTCCC
Organism: Ambystoma mexicanum; assembly: GCF_040938575.1. Lineage (NCBI taxonomy): Eukaryota > Metazoa > Chordata > Amphibia > Caudata > Ambystomatidae > Ambystoma > Ambystoma mexicanum. The sequence goes on from NC_090929.1 coordinate 748,739,709, forward strand.
TCAAACCTTTGACAACACAGTCAGACTCTCTCCCCCTTCCCAACCAAGGTGCGATAACTTTGGTAGTGGCTTTGCATACTCTCATCAACTCAAAAGGACTTATCTCTGTCTCTACATGTGTAGACATTGTCAAACCATATAACCTTTCCTGTATAGCCACTTTCCTATCTTTTCCACATGCACTCGCCAACCTTATGGCCTCCTTGATGCCCCTGTTCACCCTCTCCACCACCACATTGCATTTCGGTGGTACAAAGCTGACTTCTTATGTCTTTTTTCACACATGTTCAAATATTCCTGAAAATACCCCCCTCCCTTCCCTCTCCACAAACTGAGGACCATTATTAGTAAGAATGTTTTCTGTTAATCTTTCCCTTGCAAAAATGTCTTGTAAGAATTCAACGATCCTCTCATCATTGACTTCCTTCAAATCAATCGGAGCAACATTGTAGTTCCCTCGGCCACTCCGCATCTCCACTGGGCCCAAAATGTCCATGGCCACATCCTCCCAAACCTTACATGGCACTTCCATTTCCACCATGGGTTGTAACCTCGCTACTTCTCCCTTTCAGATTTCCTACACTCCAAAAACTCTAACTTCCTTTCAACCTCAAGGTCAAATCCAGGGCACCAATAATCACTCCTCCAATATGGCCTTGATACGAGAAATACCAACATGACCCACATGAGCTAGGTCAATAATCCTGTCACAAATACCTACAGGTACTACAACACGTTCACAGCAATACAATAAATCATCCACAACGGACAACTTATCGCAAACTTCCCAGAACAACCTCTCCCTTTGATTCTACAAGCTTTTTGGCGGCCATCCACACTCGACATAACTTTTAACTTTTGCAGTATCTTTCTCTTTATTCATGGCCTCCATCCACACATCCCTTGCCACAACACCATTGTAATTTACATGGACATATCAGAGATACCCATGGCCTCACTTTGATCTTCAGCCTGTGCTCCTAACCTTGACAAATTATCTGCCAGTACATTGTCACAACCCGGAATCACGTCCATGTTAAACTTCTGACACTGTAGCCTAATGACCCAACTCGCTACTCTTCTAGATACTTTACTAAGACCGTTACATTCAAAATTCGCTTTCAGAGGCTTCTGGTCAGTTCTGATAAATTCCATGCCCCACAAAAGATTTTGAAATTTCTCTACTGCCCGTTGAGAATCCAACGCCTCCTTCTCCAGGATAGACTAATTCCTTTCCGGCCCTTTCAACACGCGATGGGCTATTATTTTATCCTCTCCAACCACCTTAAAACTGCCCCTACACCACCATCAGTGGCGTCCACGGTAATAACACTTTTCCTCTTAGTGTAAAAACATTTCAATGTCTTTGCCAAATCAATTTCCTCTTTAATATGATACAACTCTTCCTCACATTCCCCATTTCAACAGAATTCTTCCCTCTTCTTCAAAAGATTCCTTCTTCAACCACCGTATCTGCGAAATTCTTGACACATTTTTAGACAAATTCAATCGTGCCCAAGAAGGATCTGAGTTCCCCCTTTGATTCCGGTCTCTGCACCTTCTCTATGGCATTCACCATCTCCTTCTTGGGTTTTTGCCTAGCATACAAAATCTCATGACCCAGATACTCGACTTTCTCATTCCTGAACATACACTTTTCTCTTCTCAAAGAAACACCTTTCTTTTCCAAAATAGACAATACCTTGTTCTCTTTCACTTTCTCCACACACAAGAACATCATCTTGGAAGCAAAATACTTTTTAATTCCCCCAAACAAACAATCCACCCTTTTCTGAAATACAGAAGATGCAGATACTAATCCGAAAGGTATTCTTCTAAACTGAAAAAACGCTTAATGCGTTGTGAATGCTGTCAATTTTCTGCTCTCTTCTTCCAGTTCAATCTGATGGTATGCAGATTCCATGTCTAATGTTGAAAATACACACACCATTTCCAATTAAAGACAACATCTCATTCATGTTGGGGAGCGGGTGCCTATTCACTATAACACGCTTATTCAACTCTCTCTTAAAGCGACACAGTCTGAACTCACCCATTGACTTCTTCACAACAACATGTGGGGAAATCCATTGTACCCTACCTGCCCTCTCAATTATACACTGCTTCTGTAATTTCATAAGTTCATTTTTTACACCACACCTCAGAATTAGTGGTACAGATCGTAACTTTGCAGACATGGGAAATACATCCCTTTTTGGGAATAATTTGGTGCTGCATCCCTCTTATCTTTCTGAAACCATTCTCAAATACCTTGTGAAATTTGTTCCATATTGTGATCAATCCTCCACCAGCTTGCAAAACTTGTTCAGACAAATTGGGATCAAGTCTAATTTGTAACTTATTTTGCTCATGAGATCCCAATAAGTTGCACCTTTCTTTGTATTATATATTTTTTACTTGTGCAGATCTATCCTTAAACACAAATTGAGCGTCAAAATATGCCAGTAGTTCAATCTTGTCCATGTTATATCCACCAGAATTTACATCAGGTTTATGCAAACTCTTGACATCATCACCCACTCAAATATGTCTCTAGCCATTAGAGATACCTTTGCCACTGAGTCCGCCATCATTGAAACCTCTCTTCTGTTCACACTCACACAGTCATACGGATGCTCACAATCATCATCCATACTTTGTACGACATTCACAGTAATGTTTTCTATAGACGCCTCATCCTCTGAAGATGCAACATCTTCTTCCGTAACATACAAAACCTTCTTTTGAGAACATTTAAAGTTCTTGCAGCAACTTGCAAAATGTCCCTTTCTATTGCATTTTGAGTATATAGTCTTGCAACCTCGACAATTAGGAAAAGCAGCAACATGCGATGAACTTGCACATCAGAAACACGCTCGGTCATCTCTTTTCTGCTTCCTCTTTCCCCCTTTATTGTCGTAGATACTTTTAGAAAGTGAATGTTCCTTATGTTTCTTTTTCTGTCTGCTCTCTGACACTTTTAATATATCCACTTTAGTATCTTTGTTCTCTCCTTCTGACAATTTAGCAACTCATGCAGTTGAGTGTTCGACACGCCTTGCGATCTCTAGGACCTAATCTAACAAGTGTTTGTCCTTCAGCCATAGTACTTCTTTTATCTTGTCGCAATTACAATGGATCATAAACTGATCCCTGATATACTCGTCAAACCTTTCACCAAACTTACAAGATAAAGCTAAATGGCATAACACAGTTACACACTCCCGACACTTTCACCATGTTCTTGTAAACGTACTCCAAAATTGTAGCGTTCCAGTATAGTGCTGATTTTAGGGTTGAAGTGTTAATCTAACTTCAATAACGCTATTTCAAACTCAGTAGAAGGATCCCCTTCTCCTTGTTCATTATACAGAGATAAAGTGTTGAAAATCTGTTTACCTTCATGGCCCAGGAAGTGCATTAACAGGGAGGCTCTCCTGTTGTTGATACATCATTACCAAAAGCTGCCTTCACAGAGTGTAGAAAGCCTTTCTTCCACTGAGAGTGTAGAAAGCCTTTCTTCCACTGCCACCACTAGATCTTCACAGGGCCTGGAGAAGCCATAAAATTGTCACAACCCAGTACTCCTGGCATAGCCATGTTAGATGTCTGAGATGGCTGCTAACAAAACAAAAAAAAAACTCTTGGTTGGCTTTTGCTTTCTAAGTTCTTTTTGTGGTAATATTTACTGGGTAGGCCTGGTGTGTATTCACTTGCCAAATGTTCCTTGTTGTATTGCTGATGCTGCCATTAAGTGCACCCTTTATAACATATCTTGCGCTATCTCCATACACTCGTTACAGAGCGTTTTTGTGTTATTGTTATGGTTATGGTATGATATGATATGATGTGGCATTTATAACGTGCCTGTACACAAGTGTTTCTAGGCGCGACAAGACATTGAGGGGGAAACAAAGGGAGGACAAAATAACGATCTTACTAGGACTTGTATCATTCAGATTTGAGCAAATGCAGGGAAGAGGTAAGGGGGAGAAGTGCCAGGTGAAGGGGGAAGTGCAGTTAACTCACAAGTGCAGCCTGTGGGTGGCTCATAAGTGCACAGAGAAGGGACTGTAGGGTTGCAGATACAGACCCTTAAGTGTGCGGGAGACTGAAGGCAGTGCAAAGGCAATTGGACATGCAGGAGCCTGGGCCCAAGTTCAGAGGGCGACCAAGTAAACAGTGCACGCAGCACTCGGTGCAAGAGCAGGGAGAGGAAGAGAGAAATTGAAAAGAAAGGTCTTCAGTTGCTTCCGGAACTGCAGGTGGTCCTGCTCAAGTTTTAGAGAGGGGGCCCCACCTGAGAAGACAGCTTTGCCCCCAACTCTCTGCTTGGAGAAGCGTTTGACCCTCGAGAGTTGGAGGTGGATGAGCGAAGCGCAGAAGACGGAAGATTTTTTGGAAAAGTAAGTTGGAGGTAGAGCGGTCCCAGGCCCCAGAAAGCCTTGTGGACGATTCAGAAGGCTTTGTACTTGATCCTTGCAGCCATGAAGAGCCAGTGAAGAGATTTCAGAGCTGGAGAGATACCATCCCTGGGCTTGAGGCCAAGACAAGTCTTGCTGTGCTCTTCTGGATAAGTTGTAAAGGTCGAAGAGAAGAGGCAAGAATATTTAGAAAGAGGCTGTCCAGCCTAGAGAGGACCAGTGCTCTGGAGACAGTGAGCTTCTGGGGGAAAGTGAGAAAAGGAAGAATACCTCTGAGGAGGTGCAGCTGATAGTTTGACTTCTTAGAGACGTCAGAGATGTGAGGAGAGAACGAGGGGGTGGAGTCGAAGATGACACCAAGGTTCTTAGCCTCACAGGAAGGAGCAGGAATAGGGCCCGAGTGGGCGGCAAGAGAGAGAAAGGAAAGGAGGGAGCGGGTGTCCCAATGAGCAGGATCTCAGTCTTACTGGCATTAAGGCAGAGATCATTGGCCGCACACCATTCCTGAATTGCGGCCAGACAGTCCGGTATGAGAGAAGAAGCAGAGGTTGCTGAGGGGAGCCAGAAAGAGAGCAGAGTGTATACTCCTGGGGAACACTACAAGTAGAGAGAGAGCGATATAAGAGAGGAAAGACCCCAGTTGGACCTGAGAGGGTCGGTCGGTGAGAAAGGAGGTCAACCAGGCGAGGGGCTAATCAGAAATACCAAGGTTGTCGTGAAGGCGATTGAGCAGGATGGTTGACTGTGTCAAAAGCAGAGGATAGATCAAGGAGAATGAGAATGAGGTCAGAAGGGAGATTAGAGTCATGATTGGAGAGCACGTCTTCACAAGTGTTCAGGAGAGCAATTTCCGTGCTTCTGGCAGCTGTGAAGCCAGACTGGTGGTCATGGAGGCAACCAATAGATTCAGTATGTAGATTAAGCTGGGAGATGGCCAGATATTCCAAGAGTTTGCCCAGGAAAGGAGTGATGGAGGTCAGTGATAATTAGCTGGAGAGCAAGGAACGGCTAAGGGCTTCTTTAGAAGGTGGTGCACAAGCGAGTGCTTAAGGGGGAGGGGAAAGTTCCAATGGCAAAGGAGTGATTGCAGAAATCAGCCAAGGCAGAAGCAAGCGTGCTGATGTGGTCCTTAATGGTTCTGAATGAGCAGGAGAGAACCTGCTTTGATGAGACTTTCATAGATCAGACTTGTCTAGAAACTATCAGAGGTGAACAGGGGAAATGAGGAGAAAGGAGGAGGAGAGACGCCTCAGAAGGGTCAGGAGTGGTAGAGGAGGAGGTAGAGGAAGTGTGGCTGGACAGGCTGCCCTGAATTTTAGTGGCAAAATGAGAGACCAAGGCCGTGCAGAGGGCTAGGTAGGGAACAGGAGAGGTAGAGACTGCAGCAAGACTGGCCAGCTCCTAACAGATTTTGAGAAGTTCGGCCGAGTTGTTAGCTGCTGCAGAGATGCGGGCTTGGATGTAGGCTCTCTTCTTATAAAGGACAGAGAGTCTGTACTGGCTTTGGAGCAGGCGGCAGGCCAGTTTGTCAGGGGGGGTGCCTGATGCCCTCCACTTCCTCTTTACCGCCCTACACTTGTGTTTAAGGGCAGCAAGGTCAGAACCGTACCAAGAGTTGCACTTGGATTTGGGCTTCAAGTGGATCCTCATGGCAGGGGCAAGGACATCCAGAGTGTTAGAGATAGAGAGATGAAGGTTTGTGAGGGCTATATCAGGGTGTGAGTTAGCCAAAGGTGTAGGAGGAGAGAAAGTAGCAGCAAAAGCCTCAACTGACACACGCTTCAAGAGTTGGATGACCAAGAAGATAGGTGGCAGTGCTGGAGTCCGCCTGACCTGCGCGGAAGAGAAAGAGAGAGGTTGGAAGCAAGGTGACATTGTTCACTCCAAGAGAGAGGAGTGGTGAGAGGTTTAGAGAAGGGGAGGTCTGAGGGGATCAGAACATCCAGGTGTGCCCCGCAGAGTGAGTCAGGCCAGAAGGAAGAAGAGAGAGAGAGAGACAATCAGAGGTTGCAAAAGAGTCCTGAGGAAGGGCTGATAGCATCAAGGTGGATGCTCAAGTCTCTGGGGAGGAGAAGTTGAGAGGTAGAGGCAAGGAACGAGGAGGAGAGGTTATCCCAGTCAGAGAGGAAGAGGGCAACCCTGCCAGGTGGCCTTCAGATAGTGGCCACAGTGAGAGAGAGACCAGGAGAGATAGAGAGCCTGCAGACCAGGCAGACATGTTGTCATGGCAACTGTAATAACAAAAATAGCTGAAGCGCATGTGCAACGCTGTGGGGTCCCTTTTGCTAATGTGGGCACGACAACATGAACGCTGCTTTGCGCGCCTTGCTGTTAATTCCTTGGCCCCCGTCTTAAGTACGAAAATTGCTATTATTCCAGCGTAATCGTTAGTTGGTATGGACGCTAACGTCACAGGGTCCAACTTGGAGAACGTCTTTGCTTCCTCCGCCATCTGGAGTATCTTTGTGAGTGGTCCCACTACATTGAGCATGTTATCTTGGCATGATCTCCAAGATCTATCCAGTCCATTCTTTACGTCCTTGGTATGCCTGGCCATGAATGTAAGCATCCTCTCATTTATTTCCAGAGTTTCTGCAACTCCTTCCGGTATGTGCGGTCTGGGACACTCCACCCTTAACTTGTTTCTGGCTTCTTTGGCCAGTGGTGTCCTCAGCCTTTTCTTAAGATACGCCACTATCTTGGCCGGCGGTTCCCATTCCGAAGACCTGGGATGGATGAGGGAGTCTGGGTCAAACTCATCCCCGTCCTCTTCCTGATCTTCCGGTGCCTTCCTTTTCTTGAAAGTTTTATTACTTTTCTCATCGGTGGAGGGTGACAGTATCTCCACATCCTCACTGGATTGCTCCTGCTAGCTGTCCTCCTCCAGCTCCTCTGAGCTGTCTGAGGAAATATCGTGTCACCGGCTCTCCTGTGGCCTTACTGTTTTCTTTTTGCCACCCTTCATTCTCCGTGGCAAGCCCAGGGGGTCTGGGCTCTGCGCACCCTGCAGGCTTTCTTTCTTCCCCCTTTCTCTCTGCCAGGCCCCCCTGAACCTCAGAGCTCCTCTGTTCTTCAGGAGAACTTCAACCAATCCTCCATTAAAGACAGGTGTTGGGTACCATGACCCAGGCCAGCACCCAGTGCATTTTGAATAACCTGCCCCATACTGGGCTGAAGCCTTTTGTGGTTAGAGTGTGGTCTACCCTCATCACTTGAGCTGCTCATGTTTCCACACACTTACTTTAATAATGGAGGATAATCACAGATTTCTTGGGTCTCTCCCGTCAGTGATATATATTATACATGCTGTTTTTTACAGTAGGTCAGGGTACAGCTGCCTGAGCAGCTTGCAGTTTTTCTTGGGACTGTGCCTGTCCGAATGTACTTTAGAATCTTCTTTGATATTTTACCTGCAGGGGTCACTGTGCTGGCTCTGTGGTGCTCATCAGTCATGTTTTGGGAGCTCCATACGTCGTATCGTGCTGCTTATGATTATCACGCCTGATAGGAAGCTAAATCACCTGCACGAGTTGTTCTTCTAATCAGACAATTCACTGTTTTTGATCCAATATGCTCATCGCGCTCTCGTGGCATCTACCCGACAGTTTCAGCGTGTATCTTGCGCGTTGGAACCTCGAGGTCCCGTTGCGTTGAGTTACAAGCTTCCTAAACCACCACGCATTGCTCTTCACATGAAAACATTCCGTCACGCTAATAACTAATGTTAAACACTTCCCGTGAGCGCGACGCCACTACATAAATAGTGGCCGTGTAGTTATGGTTAATTTGCTGTTTCCATAGGAAGTGCACTTTTTGGGCAGCCTATAACTCCGCTCCCCCTGGACTAATCCTCACCAAACTTTGCAAAAAAAGTATATGGGCCACTCTGAACTTTCATTGCAAAGTTTGATGATGTTTGGTCCAGGGGGGGGAAAGTTATAGGGGGGTTCCAAAACGTCTTTTTTCCCATAGAATGAATGGGGGAAAACTTTGCGCACGGCTACAGGGCAAACCGCTGGACAGATTTGCACTATATTTGCACCAGTGGCAGGGGCTTGGGCGCAAAAGCCTGCTTTTGTAAATTTTGTGACAATCCATTCAGTAGTTCCCTGAAAAGCCAACAAAAAGTATGTATGTAAAAATGTGTGATATCTATGTCCGCTCCGTGGACATACTTCCCTGTTCGCTCCCTGGACAAGATTGCAATTGGCTATTCCGTGGCGTGCTGCCCGTGACCATGTTGCGCTTGCACCGATTGGCTGTGGCACAGCGTGAAGTGCGTTGTAATCTTTCGATACGGCCGGCATGTTTACTTCGTTTTCTGTTGAACTCAAACTTCAGCGCTAACAAACCTAACCCACGAAGACACCAATGCACTTGTTGCACTTATGGAACACTGTTTGGAAAGGTGAGCATTAGAGAGACGTGGTAGATGAAAAACAAATATGGAATAATTATTGTTAGCACTGTCATACCGTACGGTGCGCCTTACAACTCAGTGTACGAAATGAACTTACTGCGTTCATTTTACAACACATACACATCATTACTGCAGTCAGGCTGGCATCCTACTGTTTGAAATCTGAGACTGCCACCTGCACTATTTCGTACACACAGCCCTTCTGCAAGTGTCGAAGATTAGCTGTTCTCATGAATAGCCTTGATATGTTGTTGCAAAATGAGAATGTATTTGCATTCGGAGTGAAGGCCACTGCGTTTTCTGTTTTCAATACGAGCTCAGTACGGCCGCATATTTGTCGACACCCATAAGGGTCCCTTGTTTTTTAACCTTGACGTACAGGGAAAGAGTAGAAAGAATGTGGGGAGTAACAGTTTGAAAAACATATCGCTTGATAAGGTTATGCTTCAAAAACATTTGCTCCGACCATGCAAAATTAGTTCCCGAAGAGCCACTGATCCCCATACACTACTGTCTGCCAGCAGCACACGCAATGGAGGCCTTCCAAATCATGGAAGTCTATGGGCCTCATTACGAGTCCGGCGGTAACCGAGGCGGTAAAACCGCCTGGTTACCGCCAGACTCGTATTACCATTCCACCTCTGTGATTCCCAGAATTACCTGGGCATTACAACCCCGTTTTTCCGGGAATCATGGACGCGGAATGGTGTTAATACCCATTCCCATTGAGTCCCCTGGGACTCAATGGGAATGGGGATCATGGAAACACCGGCAGCATCTCGTAATGCTGCCGGTGTTTCCTCGTCCGCCTGCAGGCAGGCGGTGTTAAACCCGCTAGGTCAAACCTGGCGGGAACATCACCTCCCGCCTGCAGGAGTCGGGATCAGGCGGTCCGGAAACAATGGTGGCGGCGGGTTTACCGCCACCGTTATTTCCAGACCACCTGATTTGTAATGAGGCCCTATGTCTGCCAACTATATAGCACATTGATGTTATTTCTTCACTTTGCCCGCATAAATAAAAATTTCCCTAATGATTTACAAGATTAATGTTCTGGTGCCATGTTTCTGCCCATTATGGACATTGCACATTGTCGCCGTTTGTAGGATACCACTACATTTTCCCAAATTATAATAATGTATAATTAAAAAAGTATGTGTTTTGTCATTAATGATATTTGTGATGTCTTGTTTGTCCTGGGTGTTAGTCTTAGCAATGCACTTAGATGGTGCGAGTTATGGTTGCTAAGCTTAACATAATGGGGGAATGTGCAGTGTTGTTTGGTGTCACTGTGAAGTATAACATCCCTTTAACAATGTTTTTTACCAAATGTACATATTTATATATGGCAGGGAACAAAAACAAAGGGCCTAACCATGTAATGCCATCAGTGATGTCATCAGTGACATTTGAGATGACATCTTTCATGTTCTGGGTGTTAGTGTTAGCAGTGCACAGTGGTGATGACAAGTAAGGGGGCTCAGTCTGCCATAACTGGCGAATTTCAGGGGTTTTTTGTTTTTAATGTGAAGCATAAAGGGGAGGGCAACCATTTTTTTGTAGTGAAGTGCACAGGTTTTTGGTACGGCAACTTAACCATAACATCCCCTCAACAAAGTTTTTTTTGTAGTGAATATATATATATATATATATATATATAACCTTCTCACAATCAGTACATTAATAAAGGTGTACCTCTAACTCCCTCAGGGTCAGTCATTTTTCAAAGAAACAGGCTAGGGGTAGATCTCTGTCTTCGGCTGCGGTTCCCTCTGAAACAGCCTCCCTTCCACTCTAAAACCTGAAGAGAACCATCTCCGGTTTTGGAAGCACCTCGAGACCTTCCTCTTTGCTTCTGCCTTCGCTCCCCCTCTCCCTTGCTGATCTGTTCTCTCTTGGCACTGTGCACCTGGCCACCCTGTGTGCCCCGGCCCAGGAACCTGCTCACCCTGCCAACCCCCCCCACTGCCTCCGGGACACCCCTTGCACTGGGGTCTGTATCTGTACCCATCCAGCCATCCGTTTTTCTTCCTGCACTTATCAGACCTACCCTGTCTGCTGCCTTAAACCCAGCACTTGCCATTTGCTGGCTGCACTACCATTATTTGTTGCTTTATTATTTATTTATTATTATTTATCTGTTTCTCCTTTGCTCCGCACTTTCCACTTCTCCCCCCTTCCATGCACTTTTCCCCTCCCCCATGCACTTGCGCGTTCTTAATGTCACTGGGCATAGTAAGATCGTTGTTTTGTTTTCCCTTGTTCCCCTCCCTTGCCTTGTCACGCTCTCAAACACTTGTGTGCGATCGCGATAGAAATAAAATATCAATATAAATACTTATCTGTTGTTCGAGCAGAAAAGAAAGTAGAAGAAGTCTTAGAGTTGCACAGTTGAAGGACTTTGTTGAACATGCAATTGTTTAAAGGAGGTCACGTGTATACACATACCAATCATTATATGGACTACCAAAAACTCAAAAATGTTGGGGTATGTAGTTTTTCATTTTGTTATGACAATATATGGTTTTTATTTACTATGCTGCTCGAGGAACTAAAGTTAAGAGTATGTCATGACCACTGTGAGGGGGCACAAGTTGTGCCACAAGCAGGCTCCCACCAGAACCCTGAGGGCCTTAGAACCACTGCAAAAGGGCTCCTGGAGCTAGTCCTGGCGCCTTTGGCACCAGGCTCATATGTAGGAAGGAAGGGCGGTTCAAACTAGGTCCCATTTATGTACATGGGCCTTTAAATCCAACATAGAAGCACCAACACAGTCTAGTTCTAAGAACCAGGCCATGCGGTCTAGTGTTTTGGGTGTGACAGGCCTGAAACTACTTTCCCTGGTACTACTTTACCTGGGCTATATAAACCACACCCTGACTGCAGAACACGCTTCGTGTTATTCTGCAACCCGCAGCGTGACGCTCACCATGTCCAGCTCCTGGTCTTCAGAATCTTCCTGTAATCCTGCAAGAACAAGGTTATTCTGTCTTACCTGAGAAAACACCATCCAGCACTCAGCATATCAACTGGGCTGTAATCTGTGGAAACCGAGAGAAGAAGAAACATCACTCACCTGTGAGTACTAGCTTAAGGACTTCCGGCGAACCACTACCACAGCTGCTGTTCGAACCTTGCGACCTGCAATAATGAGAAGGGGAAAAACAATATTAGAACGCGCGCTTCCAAAACATCGAATTACATCAGTCTTACCTGAATTCCATCGCGCTACGCCACGCTTCCATCCAGAGCACCACAGCAACATCTGCAAAGGAAAAGCGGCATATTCAGGTTCGCTTTCAATATTAAACAACCGCACAGCGCTGTACTTGCCTTAATGGATTCCGGGTGCCTGTTTTTCATCGCGCTCTCATCCACTCACAGCACCACAGCAGCCTGTGAGGAAAAGAAGAAGAAAACACAGGTTAGCTTTAAAAGACAATAAAGGCGCTGCGCTTCGCTCTTTCTCTTACCTAGAAAACGTGCCTCTCCATCCGGCACGCCAGCATCAAGACCTTCGCACCTGACAAGAAAGAGATAAAGACATTAACGAATTCCCACCATAAACAGAACAAAGACTTGCAATTAACAAAATCTTGGCTATATTGGTTAGGTCTAGCATGGCGACATCTTTCTTCTAGTGATTATTAATAATGCTATTTTCTCTCAGATTGATTTAACCTTCGGTCGCGTCCCCTTGGGTAGTGGTTTAGCCAAGTGAAGACCACATTACAAGTGTTTCAAGCAAAGAAATTCCCAAGTTGAGACTGCGCCCAATTTTTCAAAGCATAGTTTATTATATGGATGCCCTTGATGACACGTGTTTCGGTCCCTTATAGGACCTTTTTCAAATCAGAGCTCGTTTTCTCGTTTTCATTTACTGCCCCTTATTGGGATAGAGCAATTAATAGTCGCTCATCAAGTCTCGGGTTCGATCCCTGACAATACTTTTCTCGCGTCTAATCCCGTACTACACAAGTCCCAATGTTCATGTTGTTTCTTTTAGCTCGTAACCATAAAAAGTGTGTTTTGAGGTATCCATTAGTTTATGTGACGTTTGTTATGAATATATGCATTTGGTAGTTCCATACTATCATTTAAGAATTCGTATCAGAAATGTTAATGCCCCCCTGTTGCCTTTTTCAGCTTTAGATAAATGCTCATTCATATTTTCAAATTAGTATATACTGACTGCACGTTGTAGCATCCGTAAATGATCTGAGCAGATGTTCGTGCGCGCGTAGAAGCCGCACACGGCAATAGAATGATAAAGCCTCTGAGTGTTCGCAGTCTAAACCCGGACTCGCAGCAGGCATTTCTAACAAACGCAGAGTATGCTGTACTTGCAGGACGGTCTCTTACCTGACAATACTGTTCTCGCGTCTAATCACGTACCACCGATTCTCCAGAGGGGGCGTCGATCGGCGCATCCTCCTTCAGTATTGTGTTCAAGTTGCCATTGGAACGGATACTAGCATTGGTCCGTTTTCTAATTATATGGCAACTATTCTCCTGTGTTCTTAGGGCGGCCATTTTAAGATGGTGTTTTTAACCTTACACTATTGTATTGTTCATATAGGGGCCATTTTAAGATAGTGATTTTAACCTTATACTAATGTATCTTGGACATGTAAAGGTTTCTGCAGTGTCTTAAATAACTAGTGATGAAGTATTTTAAAGTATTAAGAATTGTCATACCTTTTATACATTGTTCAAATATTAATTTCATTTAACAATATCGTAACATTTCTGATATGATGCTTGACGAGTTATATGTATTGCATGCAGCATAATATTGTGTTATATTCCAATATAATGCATTACTAATGTAACAAGTAACTACTTGGGAAGCGCTGTCAGATATTGTTATTTAAACAATTGCCACTTTCTAAATAGGCAAATGTGAGCATTACAATTCTCAAGGAAAATTAGAATATTGAAATGACGTCCTGTATCCTGTCCAGAATCAAAAATAAAAGTATAGAGGTTTTAGTATAATCGAAGTAGTTCATTCAGACAGATTCAGTTCTGAAAGAGAAACGGGTCCTCTAGAGAAAAGACACCATTTCATTGTCCGAGTTCAATCCGAGAACTGTAGAGTTCAATTTACAAATTATTCTCGCTTCAGCCTGGCTCAGTTTCTTTTCCTTGTTTCCACCTCTTCTGTCTAGTGAAATCTTCTCAAGGCCAATAAATCGTAATTCTGTTCTATTAGCCATCTGATGTTTTTCCTGCCAATGGCATGCCAGTGGTATTCTAGGATCCTGGCTGCCAATTTTGGCTAAATGTTCTCCGACCCGTGTCCTTAGTTCTCTGATTGCGCTACCAATATAGACCAAATTGCAAACACATATGATTCCATATACTACGTATTTAGACCTGCAATTGATTGGTTGTAGGATTTTAAGTGTTCTGTTATTGGTAACCGTAAATGTATCCGTTTTGCTGTGTGCAAATTTGCACATTGTGCATGTAACACACTTTCTAAAACCATTTGTAGACGCTTTTAGCTAGTTCGTTGGTTCTTCCACAGTCAAATCTGGTAGGTTTGATGGGCTCAATTTGTTCTTTATAGTTTGTGCCTTTTTGTATATGATCCTTGGTTTATCGTCCACATTATTAGCGATATTCTCATCCAGTTTGAGAAGGTACCAGTGTTTGCTAGGATTTTATACAGATTCCTGTAATTGCTGGTATATTTAGTGATAAAGCAGATCGTTGGTTGCTCCTTCCCTTTGGTCTTTGGTGTTAATGTATGTTCTTGAGTTAGTATTGAGCTTTTATCTAATGCTCTTTTGACAGATTGTTCTGTATAGCCTCTTGCCAAAAACCTTAATGTTAATAGAGTGCGAGTCCGGGTTTAGACTGAGAACGCTCGGAGACTTTATCATTCTCTTGCTGTGCGGGCTTCTACGCGCACGAACACCTGCTCAGATCATTTACAGATGCTACAATGCGCAGTCAGTATATACTAATTTGAAAATATGAATGAGCATTTATCTAAAGCTGAAAAAGGCAACAGGGGGGCATTAACATTTCTGATACGAATTCTTAAATGCTAGTATGGAACTACCAAATGCATATATTCATAACAAACGACACATAAACTAATGGATACCTCAAAACACACTTTTTATGGTTACGAGCTAAAAGAAACAATGTGAATATTGGGACTTGTGTGGTACGCGATTAGACGCGAGAACAGTATTATCAGGGACCGAACCCGAGACTTGATGAGCGACTATTAATTGCTCTATCCCAATAAGGGGCAGTAAATGAAAACGAGAAAACGGGCCCTGATTTGAAAAAGGTCCTATAAGGGACCGAAACACGTGTCATCAAGGGCATCCATATAATAAACTATGATTTGAAAAATTGGGCACAGTCTCAACTTGGGAATTTCTTTGCTTGTTACAATTAACAAACCTACCTACCTGCCTACCAGCAGATTCGGGGTCACAGCAGGCCTGGGCCCAAGGAAGGTGTACTGCACAAGTGAAGCAACTCGGGCAGCTCACCAACAAACGTCAAGCGCCCCTGCACAAGAAACGCAGGACGGATAGGTCACCCTACAAATAACTAAGGCGAGAAAAGAACCCACTGGGAAGGGAATCGGTCAGAGGGAGGTGGGAGATTCACCCATTAGGTACAGTTATCACAAATCCTCCCTTCTGTAATTGCAGATTCATTATTAAGCACTGGGCAACTACGCATCCAGGGTTCCAGATCTCAGAGCCTTCCAGACGTCCCCGGGGTTATCAGGTGAGCGTAACAGAACACAAAGCCTTTAAACCTTATCCACCTGGGTGTCATGGAGACATCTGAAACTGATCAGATAGCCCAGCTTTTGGGACAATTACGCGCTGAGGTACACGCAGCCCGGCAGGAAACTAATGCCTTAAGACGAGAGTTAATAGTCACAAAATACCGTACTGATGAACTAAGCAAACAGCTACTACAAACACAGGCAGGGCAGGCTCCATTGCCCGGATTCGCCCCATCCATGGATACACCATCATCAGTCAATCCAGTACAGATAACGTTGCCGGAGCAGTACCCCTGGCACCACCAGAAAGGTTTAATGGAGACCCCAGAAGGTACGCAACATTCATGAACCAGTGCTGCCTCCATTTTCTTTGTAGGCCTGGGGCTGTCCCAAACAACCAGGCAAAGGTGGTCTTCGTGTATCATATTTGAGTGGAAGTGCCACAGACTGGTCGGTACCTTTAGTGAGCCGGGATGACCCATTACTGCAGAACATCAGGGGTTTTCAACAGGAGATGGAAAAGTTATTTGCTCAACACTCGCATGGAAAAGCTCTTGATAACGAACTCCTGTCCCTCCGCCAAGGGAATCAAGATTTGCTGACTTATATTTCCACCTTTAATAGACTGGTTGTAGAAGCGGGGTGGCCAGAAGATAAAAGAACCACGTTGTTTCGTCGGGGCCTACAAGGAGACCTGAAGGATGTCCTTGCTCAAGTGGGAGACCTACCTAAAGACTGTGCAGAGTTTATCAACCTGGTAGTTCAGTTGGACCACAGATTACAGGATCGAAGAACAGACCGAAGTAGACTTGAAAATCGTGCCATGTACGTACGTTCAAAAGATAATGCTCGGGGGGGCGCTGTTGCGCACGTTCAGACTTGGCTGCCTGATCAGAACGCTCCGGCCCGAGAACCATCTGTTGACTAAATTGATCCTGTTTCGGAGCCCGCAACAGGGAGCTGAGCACACCGGAACGTGTGTCAAGGGTAGCAGCATCTGCACTGAAAATCCTGGAACGAGCGAAGCCTTGGTTGCGGAGATACACACCTCGGTGGTTCCAGCGGGGCGGAGCTGTGGTGCGTGCCGACCCCGGGAACCAGAAGAATACTGCTGGGAGCCGCTGACACTCTAGCCAAAGAGCCATAGAGAGCAAAGCCCGTGAAAAACGACCGGAGCTGCGGCGGAGCAACCCAACTTGAGCGGCCAGCACCCCTCTCCCTCTCATACCTACACCAGACCCAGCCACGGAGAAACGGTCTGACGTCGCGACCACCCGATGAGCGGTGACTCCCACACCGCGCTGCTGGAAACCTGCGGCTAGAGACGAGTCAGACCCTGCCCTCACGACACACAACTCAGGCAAGGCCGGCCCCTCACGCGGACATCCTGCGCAGCCCCCTAAGGCCCCCGATTGCCTGCTGGAGTTGTACGGCGAGCCGAGTGACGGCTGGGCGGCTTGACTCCCTGTGGGAGTGAGACAAGGTAGCAGGGGGTGCAGAGATCCCCACGAACTTTACGCAGAGGGCTGGCCTGTGAGGCGGACACATTGAGGGGACAAGGTGAGGCAGATATATCCCTGACTAACTCCTCCAGCAACCCCGGTGTATGGGTCATTGAGCCTTGGCTGCGATTTGGCTATGTTTGAAGCTACACGTGTGGACCTCGAAGTACCGGGGCTGCCTGAACACCCGAAACCACAGGTCAGTGAACTGACGACTACAGGGGCATGGGGAACACAAGGAAGCAAGACAAGATGGCCGAGGGAGTAGGAGCTAAGAAGAAAGGGCCAATGGATTCATATAGTAGTGGCCAGGCGGGGGGCAGCGAGATGGAACCGCCGCCGACAACTAATCCTGTGACGAGTGTGGAGAACGGAGACAGGGTTGAATACCTGACCAATATAGTCCAAAGTGGCTTTTTATCCCTGAATGTGAAACTGGACGACATCGTAACGACCATAGGGACTCTGAAAACCAGAGTTGATAAACAAGACCTGAGACTAACAGAGGCAGAGAATAGACTTGGAACAACGGAAGACACAGTCGCACGACATGACCAAGACATTGCCCAGCTCAGAGAGAACTTGAATAGGCTGCAGAACAAATGCAAGGATTTGGAATCACGCTCAAGAAGGAACAACGTACGCATAGTTGGGGTTCCGGAGTCATTCGGCAAAGACAAAATGGAAACACGAGTTGAGGCACTCCTCCAAACCCTTTTTGGAGCAAACTCCCTCTCCGATCACTTCTTAGTTGAATGTGCACACCGCACACTGGCCCCGGTGCAGAAACCTGGAGCGCCGCCCCGCACGATAATTGCAAGAATGCTCAATTATAGGGACAAAGACACTATCCTTCGACTGGCACGGGAGCATGGGACACTACACTACGAGGAAAACCGTATACACATTTACCCAGATTTTGCCACCGGAGTCCAGGCGAGTCGTAGGTCATATGAGCCAGTTAAAAAACTACTAAGAGCAAGAAAAGTCCCATGTGCACTAATATTCCCAGCCAAGTTACGAATCCAATACGGAGGAAGGGCACACTTCTTTCTTGACGCCTGCTGCAGCCCAGGCCTATGTGGAGGCCACCATTCCGCTGCCTCCTAAAGGTCGCGGACCAGACCAGAACGGGAGACACCCACCTGCAGATGCAGACTGAAACCTAGCTACGTAACCCAACGCATGCAAGTATCCTTCTGGTTTTGGGACTGCTTGGCCCCCATGAGGGCTCCAAGTAATGAGAAGCGGGCCGTGAGCCAGTCGGGTAGCCTCGTGATGCAACCAAGTACCCTCAGGAATGTTCCTAACAGTTGTCAGGGTCCATCGCCAAGTTAGGGCAGATGATGTGGGTGGAGGAAGAGGCAGGGAGGGGGGGATGTTTTGTACAATTGCAACCACCCAGACGAGTTTAAGTCTCGGGGAATAGCAAGTATGTTTGAAAGTTGTGTGTTAACTGAAACATGGTCTCGCGGGCGCCAACGCCACTCAGATGTTAATAATTTGCATATTCAGGGTCGCTACAGTAAGCTACATTATGTTCGCATGGAAAATGGGTGATGGGTTAAAGATAAGACTAATGTCATGGAATGTCCGAGGCCTAAACAATCCAATGAAAGCCAGTAAGGTAGGCAACTATGTCACCAGGCATGGGCCACACATACTGATGGTGCAAGAAACGCACGCACAGAAATTGGTTAATGAGAACTTACTGGCTAAATGGGCTAAACTGCGATACTATACCAATTACTCCTCACAGTCCAGAGGCGTGTGCACCCTCATACACCACTTGCTGGGCTTTCTTGCAAAGGGCCACTTAACGGACCCAATGGGTAGATATGTGCTGGTCTGGGGGGAAATCGCGGTGAAACAAATAACCTTGGTGAATACCTATGGCCCCAACTTAGACGACTCTGATTTTAACCTACAAATGCTTGAGATCCTTGCTAATCATGATGCGACCACTGTTATGTGCGGGGGAGACTTCAATGTTGCGATAGACCAGGCCCTGGATAGATCATCCAAAGGGAACAGGCCACCTCCCAGAGTAGCATTGACCTTGAAACAGATCCTCTCGCAATTGTCCCTGATTGATGCCTGGAGGGTACTCCATCCAACCAGCAAACGGTATACATTCTACTCCTCTGTGCATGACAGTAAGTCACGTATAGATTATTGGTTCGTGTCCTCAGACATGGCACCAGCGCTGCAAAATTGTGATATCTTGCCCCGTACGCTATCGGACCACTCCCCGGTTATATTGGAGATTATACTGAAAGAGGCCCCTAGACCAGCGCGAAGATGGAGAATGCCTAGAGGTATACTTAGGGACCCAAATGTTGTTGAAACCTTACATGAGGAAATCGCTAACTTCTTTACAGAAAATGTTGGGTCGGTAGCCCAAATATCAACAGTATGGGAAGCCTTTAAAGTCTGGGCGAGAGGGGCCTTGATATACAAAACCACTGGTCTATTTAAGGGCATACGCACGGAACTGGAGGGGGTGGAGAGGGAATTGAACGAACTGGAAGAAACTTATAGCCACACACATAGTGGAGACACACTGGCCAAAATACATAAACTCCTTAGAGATTTCGACAAGTTAGCAATGCGGGAAATACAATACATGGCAGCCCCGACCCGGGCGCGCAGATATGGCAAGGGTAATAAAGCAGGGAAAATGTTGGCCAACTTGGTCAAACAAGAGAAACAAGCAATCCCGATCGCCGCTATCCAAACGGCGCAGAATGAAATAATCATGAGTGAACAAGGAATTAATGACGAATTCGTTAAATATTACAAAAATCTCTATACGAACAGAGATAGGAAATCCCCTTCTGAGATTAGGCACTACCTCGCGGCGCTAGACATCCCCAGCTCCCAGAGGAGAGCAAATTGATACTAGAGCAGCCCGTTACAGCAGAAGAGCTTACCGAGGCAAACAAGGAGTTCACATCTGGCAAAGCGCCGGGCTCAGATGGACTGAGCTCTGAATTTTATAAAGAGTTTCAGGAGGAGCTGGTCCCGGTAATGTTGGAACTAAGGAAGGAGGCCCTGGGTAAGCTAATACTGCCCCCCACAATGTGAGAGGCTATAATTACGGTATTGCCTAAACCGAGACGCCCGCCACAAGATATGGCATCGTATAGACCCTTATCCCTGATAAATGTGGACGCTAAGATCTTTGCGAAGGTGCTGGCGAACCGCATGCCACCCTTTACACCCACGCTGGTACATGCAGACCAAAGTGGGTTTATTCCCCGAAGGTCCACTGCCTTAAACCTGCATAGGTTATTCGGCATAATGGCACAAATTAACCCAAACAAGCAAGCGGTGGCGGTGTCTCTTGACGCCGAGAAAGCGTTTGACTCAGTCTCCTGGGAATACCTCTTCTTGGTGCTTGAGACGTTCGGAGTGGGCCCCCACTTTATCAAGTATATCAAACTGCTATATACTGCCCCTGGGGCGAAAGTATGCACAAATAAAACCATATCTGAGCTGTTCGAACTGGGCAGAGGAACCAGACAGGGGTGTCCCTTCTCCCCCATCCTTTTCGCTTTAACAATCGAACCCATGGCAGCCGCAGTTCGGTTGAGACATAGCAACAGGGGCATAACACTGAAAGGAGCCACCCAAATAATATCATTGTACGCGGACGACACGCTGCTTTATGTCCGTGAACCGGAAAAAAACATTGACCCCATCATGGCAGACATTAACGAATTTGCACAGTATTCCGGCTACACGATAACTCCAAGTCAGAAATATTTCCGCTCACCCCTTCCACGGAAAGCCCCGCTCTGACATGCGACCTCAAGTGGGTGGACCGAAACATTAGATACTTGGGGGTGTTGGTTTCAGGTAATAAGCAAACCCTTTATACGGATAATCATGATCTGGCACTGCAAACAATCAATACCAAACTACAGGTCTGGAGACACCTTCCAAATTCATTGCACGGCAGAATCGCAATCCTTAAAATGATAGTGCTCCCGAAACTGCTATACCTATTTGTAAATATCCCCATATGGCCGGGAAAGGAATTCTTCTCCAGGCTTAGGTCCATGGCGGTGTCGTTTCTCTGGAATGGGGGGGTGGCCAGGATCAGCTGGGAAAAGATGACAGAACCATATGAAACAGGGGGGATAGCGGCGCCAGATTTTGAGCTCTACTGCACAGTGGCGCAGGCTCAGTTCACAAGGCACTGGTATGATGATGTAGATAATTCGCCACACACCTCGATAGAGGAGTACAACACTGCACCCACAGATGTCAAATCAGTCACTTATGATACAAGACACAGAGATTAATGTGAATTTGACCCTGTGAGCTGCACCGTCAGGGCCTGGGGGGCGATATTTAAAAGACTGAATATAGAAGTGCCATATAACCCCGAGACTCCCCTTTGGAACTATCCAAACATCCCACCTACATTTGACACCAGTATACAGGAGGCCTGGGACCCTGACAGAGAGATGAAAGTGGGAGATATGTATATAGAGGGGAAGTTCGCAACCCTTGATGTATTCACAAGAGGCATGGGAGGAGGCCCGCTCCGCATATTATAGTATTATAGAATGAGATCTGCATATCAAGCATGCTGGCCGTCATTCCCTGACAAACCCACCTCTCACCCTTGCACACAACTGGTTACAACACAGGACGGGTTGGGTATCTCCAAATTGTATAAGGTAATACAGATCCACACTCCCACTGCCAACCGGGTGAAAGAGAAATGGGAAACATATATGGAAATGCAAATACCTGACAACAAATGGGGCAGATATTGTGCACTCACGAAAAAGGTATCCCTCAATGCGGGACTACGCCAGATACTATTCAAGATTCTCAGCAGGTTACACTACACGTCTGCTAAGGTTGCTAAATTCACACCAGATGATTCAGGCAATTGTCCCAAATGTGGGATTCCGCAAGCGGGATCCTATCACATGTATTTGAAGTGCCCGGAAGTGGTGCGTTTCTGGGAGAAGGTGGCCGCCATGTTGACTGATGTCATACAGATTCCTCCGCATTTTTCTCCCCAAAAATATCTGTTCGGGGACATCGGTAAATGCTCGGAGAAAGTCAGAAGACTGTTTAATGTATCATGTATTATTGCTAAGAAATGTATATTGCAAGTATGGAAAAGCTCAAAGCCCCCTACCATGGACACTTTCTTGCGAGAACTAACATACATCAATGAGTGTGAGGAACAATATGTGCTCACCCAACCCAGCACAAGCCGACCGAAAGACATTTGGGGCCCCTTTAGGACATATCTATGTGACATGCTTACGGAGAGTGAAACAGATATGTGAACGATGAAGTGCTTACCATGTGATGATCCTATTGCTGTAAATTGACCACGGAATGTATTGACTGAGTGATGTTGTAACTGATGAGACCTTAATAAAAAGATGTTTAAAAAAAATAAAAAGATAATGCTCAACGTCCATCAGAAAATACCACAGAACCCATGCATATTGGAGGAGTATGACCCCCTTTAACCAAGGGTGAAAGAGACAAGAGGAGGCAGCTACAGTTATGCCTATACTGCGGTAAATCGGGTCACTACCTCAAAGGATGCCCAGTGAAACCTCCAAGGAAGGTGGTAGGCGCCACAGAGAAAGAAGATGATGGAAAGGAATTGGAAAACTACTAGGCCCGGCGAGCGTAGAGGTCCGCTTGTTGAGCGAGAAGGATGAGTCACAGACCTCACATTTCGCCCTACCAGTAACCTTGATCAATCACCAACGACCATCACGGGTGCATGCCATAGAGGCATATGTAGACAGCGGAGCAGTTGGCAATTACATAGATCGAGATCTGGCAGTAGAAACGGGACTTCCCTTATGCACAAAACCAACAACTGAAAAAGTAACTACTGTTGACGGTACAGAAATTGCTTCGGGACCAGTATCCCAATACACAACAGAATTAACCCTTCTGTGTCAGGATGGACATCAAGAAGCAATCACGTTTAACCTCATCAAACCTCCTCAGTTCCGGTTGATTTTAGGGATGCCATGGTTAGTAACTTACAATCCCCACATCGACTGGCGTGCAAAGAGACTGACCTTTTCCGACAAATGCGCCCACGCTTGCTACCCGAAATCTATACCACAGCCAAACCTGAAATCTGTTCAAGGAATAGCATTGGGGATCGCAGAACCAATGGACACCTTACCAAAAGAATATCAGGATTATCAAGATGTTTTTCAGAAGGAACAGGCTAAACATTACCGCCACATAGGCCCTATGACTGTCAGATTGACCTGATACCTGGCGCACAGGTTCCCTGTGGTCGAATTTATGTACTTACGGAAACCGAAAATCTCCACTTGAAGTCCTATCTGGATCACTACCTGGCTAATGGGTTTATCCGCCCGTCAAAGTCACCGGCAGCCTCTCCCTTATTCTTTGTACCCAAGAAGGAAGGAGATTTGAGGACTTGCATCGATTACCGCACACTTAATCAAATCACAGTAAAAGAACTGCTACCGTTTTCCCCTACTCCCGGAACTATTGGACCAAGTCAAGGATGCCCGAATCTACACCAAACTAGACATCAGAGGAGCATACCACCTTGTACGTGTTAAGAAAGGGGATGAATGCAAAACCGCGTTTCGTACCAAGCATGGCCTGTACGAATATCAGGTAATGCCTTTCGGGCTGTGCAATGCTCCCGCAGCGTTCCAATACTTCATGAATGATGTATTACGGGAATTAATCGATGTCTGTGCCCTGGTCTATATTGA
Source organism: Ambystoma mexicanum (assembly GCF_040938575.1). Taxonomy (NCBI): domain Eukaryota; kingdom Metazoa; phylum Chordata; class Amphibia; order Caudata; family Ambystomatidae; genus Ambystoma; species Ambystoma mexicanum. The sequence goes on from NC_090929.1 coordinate 748,763,579, forward strand.
GGACATCCTGGCATATTCCCCCTCTGAAAGAGATCATGTAGAACATGTTCACTCAGTCCTTGCAAAACCTTGCCAGCACAAACTGTACGCTAAACTCGAGAAATGCTCCTTCCATATCACCGAAGTTGAGTTCCTCAATTTTGTTCTCTCACCAAAGGGAGTCAAGATGGATTTAGACAAAGTAGATTCCATCCTTAATTGGCCGTCACCTTCTTCACTTAGAGGAACCCAAAGCATGCTCGGCTTTGCGAATTTGTATCGCCGATTTATTCCAGATTTCTCACGGATAGTCCATCCAATCACATTGTTACTGAGAAAAAACAACAAAAAATTCCAATGGAGTGAAGAGGTGGAACAGGCCTTTCAAGAACTCAAGAAAAGATTCACCTCCACGCCAATTTTCCAACATCCTCGCCCTGATCTCCCCTATGTAATGGAAACTGATGCTTCCAGCGTAGCTATGGGAGCAGTTCTCTCTCAAAGAGATCCAGAAACAGGACTATTACACCCCGTGGCCTTTTGGTCACGTAAATTCTCACCACCAGAACTTAACTATGCAATTACAGACAAAGAATTGTTGGCAATAAAATCAGCCTTCAAACCCTGGCGGCAGTATCTATTAGGTGCCAGACATACCATCACAGTAATCACAGATCACCGAAACCTTCAATACCTAAAATAAGCAGAAGTCCAATCGTCATGACAGTTGCGGTGGACTCTATTCTTCGTAGAATACGATTACGTGATAACATACCGACCGGGAGTTTGGAATGGGAAGGCCAATGCCTTGTCTCGTAGGAGTGTTGAAGAGAAAACGAACAGTACCCTGGACCCTGTTACCATCATCCCAAGTGATAAACTACTGGGACTCACCACCACACTGACTCTTAGTGAACTTCAAAATAAGATTCGAACCTTAATGAACCCCGAGATCTTGCAGAAATGGAATTCCCAAAAGTGAACGTCACACGGTTCTGGATGGATTACTCTACTTCAGGGAACGACTATATCTACTAAGTAAAGATTTGCAAGAATTGGTCATGTCTGGTAATCACGATTCCCTGATCGAAGGCCATCCCGGAATTGCTAAGACTCTAGCCAAGGTTAAACAGAATTATTGGTGGCCAACCTGACGTAAGGACATTGCTCGATTTGTTCTATGCTGTGGGATATGTGCATAGAATAAATCACAAAAACAGAAACCAGCTGGCCTCCTACAACCAATGGATATCCCACCGGCTCCCTGGCATACTCTTTCTCTTGATTTTATGACAGACTTACCTCCCTGTCAAGGTTTTAATACCATTCTAGTGGTTGTAGGCCTGTTCTCTAAAATGGCACATTTCATTCCATTCAAAGGACTTCCTAACGCTACCGGTATGGCAAAAGCATTTCTTGAACAGATTATAAAACTGCATGGTTTCCCCTCAGTCCTAATCTCAGATCGTGGAAGCTAATTTGTATCCAACTTCTGGAGGAAATGTTGTACCATGGCACAAATCGATGTTCGATTATCCACTAGCCATTACCCCCAAACGGATGGACAAACAGAAAGAACAAACCAGACATTAGAACAGTATCTACGATGCATGCTGCATCAAGTGGAAAAGAGTTGGAAAGACTTGTTATGGATAGGGAAATACGCATACAATAACTCCATACACACCAGCACGGGACAAAGAGAGTTCTACACAATATATGGAAGACATCCACATACCTCTGAACTAGACTCCCCCACAAACTTGGAAATGCCGGCGGTAAAGACTCTACACACAACCATAACCCAAGCCTTCAAAAGGGAAAATGAACATTTACTGCAAGCCAAAGACAGACAAAAAAAGTTCTCGGACCGGCATAGAAAGAAAGCTCCCGATTACCAAGTTGGAGACGAAGTCTGGTTGGTATCAAAACATGTGCCCATAAAAGGTACCCGGACCTTTCGTCCAAGATGTCTAGGACCCTATACCATCGAATCGGTGAGAAATCCGGTGGCCGTCAAGTTAGCCTTACCACCAAGCATGCAAATTCATCCGGTGTTCCATGTGTCACTTGTAAAACCTGTACAACCAGGAACCCGAGTCTTAACACCACCAAAACCTGTGCTAGTTGATCGAGAGCCTGAATTTGAAGTTAAAAACATCCTGGATTCGAAACATACTAGATCTAAGCTATACTATTTAGTGGACTGGAAAGGGTACGGGCCTCAAGACAAAACTTGAGAACCAAGTGAACATATTCACGCACCACGTCTGATTAAGAGGTTTCACCTGGATAACCCCACTAAACCCAGACCGGACAGGAAGGATACCATGAGAAGGGCCTTGGGCGGGGAGTGCTGTCATGACCGCTGTGAGGGGGCACAAGTTGTGCCATAAGCAGGCTCCCACCAGAACGCTGAGGGCCTTAAAACGACTGCAAAAGGGCTCCTGGAGCCAGTCGTGGCATCTTTGGCAGCAGGCTCATATGTAGGAAGGAAGGGCTGTTCAGACTAGGTCCCATTTATGTACATGGGCCTTTAAATCCAACATGGAAGCACCCACACAATCTAGTTCTAAGAACCAGGCCATGCGGTCTAGTGTTTTGGGTGTGGCAGGCCTGAAACTACTTTCCCTGGTACTACTTTACCTGGGCTATATAAACCACATCCTGACTGCAGAACATGCTTTGTGTTATTCTGCAACCCGCAGCGTGACGCTCACTGTGTCCAGCTCCTGGTCTTCCGAATCTTCCTGTAATCCTGCAAGAACAAGAACAAGGTTATTCTGTTTTACCTGAGAAAACACCATCGAGCACTCAGCATCTCAACTGGGCTGCAAACTGTGGCAACCGAGTGAAGAAGAAACATCACTCACCTGTGAGTACTAGCTTAAGGACTTCCGGCAAACCGCTACCACAGCTGCTGTACGAACCTTGCAACCTGCAATAACGAGAAAGGGAAAAACAATATTAGAACGCGCGCTTCCAAAACATCGAATTCCATCAGTCTTACCTGAATTCCATTGCGCTACGCCACGCTTCCATCCGGAGCACCACAGCAACATCTGCAAAGGAAAAGAGACATATTCCGGTTCGCTTTCAATATTAAACAACCGCACAGCGCTGTACTTTCCTTGATGGATTCCGGGTGCCTGTTTTTCATCGCGCTCTCATCCACTCGCAGCACCACAGCAGCCTGTGAGGAAAAGAAGAAGAAAACACAGGTTAGCTTTAAAAGACAATAAAGGCGCTGCGCTTCGCGCTTTCTTTTACCTAGAAAACGTGCCTCTCCATCCGGCACGCCAGCATCAATACCTTTGCACCTGAAAAGAAGGAGATGAAGACATGAATGAATTCCCACCATAAACAGAACAAAGACTTACAATTAACAAACCTACCTGCCTACCAGCAGATTCGGGGTCACAGCAGGCCTGGTGTTAGGCAGAAACCTGTGCAGTTCCCTCTGGGACCACTGCAAAAGATTTAAGACTACAGGTGTTTGGCAGTAAACCCACTTGGTAGCAGTCTGTACCACACAGATTCACTTGGTAGCTGTGGCGGAGCAGTCAGACCTCCCTCATGAAGAGGTAGGCAGTATACAGAGTATTCACAATAGGTCAAAAAAAACAGTAGAACAGGCAAACACTGACCAGAGCTTGGTGTAAAGGAGATATAATTATTTATTTAAAAACGCATCTAGTAAAACACACTGGCACTAATAGTTCAAAAACACGGTCACTAAAAGATATACTCTCCCTTCAACGATTAGTTAGACAAGTCTTAAGTAAAGCGACACTTATTTTCAGACAGCGGTGAGCGCTTAACGAAGATGGCACCCTAATCAATCGGTTTACAAGAAAGGCAGAGCAAAGATAGAAACAGATCCCAACAATTTCAGAAGAACACAGTAGGAGGAGAAGGCAGGTTAAAACTGTAAAGTCAAAGTTAACAAGGCCGGACCCACTTTAAGAGGCTCCGGTCGAAATGTGCCCAAGGTCACACGGTTCATAGTGCCCAAAAGTCTTACAATCAGTTCAGAAAGAGTTGGACCAAAACCAAAAGAAAGGGACCAGTTAGATGGTCAAGGCGGCCAGCCAGTCCAGGAGGTTAAGGGATTATTATTACCTTGTAACAATCTTTAGAACGGGAGGCCCGGCGGGCACGGTACCTTAAAGTGGTGAGAATACTCCAGCGGGGGCAGTTGTTCCTGGCAGCGGATGCAAGTCAGTGCTTCGTCCGGGGGAAGAGAGGATCTCGTCTGGGAGGAAGATAGGAGTCCGTTGCACTGCCAGGGAAGAAACCAGCTGCGGAGTTCTCAGTTAATAGGAGCGGTCCTTTTTTTCGCGGTCCAGTGGTAAGTGGCTATCCGGTGCTGGGGTGCTTGACACGGGCAATTCGACCACAAGACGTCCTGGAATGCGAGGAAAAGAAGGTAAACTGGTTGTGCCCACCAGTCAGGGGATGAAGACTCTCCAGCCGGGAGATCTTCTCTGTCGTCGGGAAGTGGTGAGTCGGTTCCGCAGGGCTCCACCGGTGGTGTCGTCATAGCAGGTCGACTCAGCTTCTCCCTCGTCAGATTTTCAGGTCCTGTGGCGACTTCTAAAGTTCCAGTCCCAAAAAGCCCTGCTTTTATGCAGCACACCCCCATTCACTCAGCCTAGCTGTCAATCAAACATGCTAAGTGGTGAGCCGGCCGGCTCACCACTTGGGCCAATCACACAAGAGTGCGACTTGAGTTACGAAGGTAACTCAGTCCAGGGTGCCTAAACCCCCTCCTATACCCCCTGTGTTACCCAGACAGAGTGGCACCACTTTTGGAGGCTTCTGTGGAGAAGCCCGCCAAAAAGTGGAACAAAGGGCTCAACTTGGGTTGGAGTCACAGAAGAGAACACAAACGCCATTTTAGAATTGAGTTCTGGCAAAAATTACCAACCGGCGAATTAATATTAAATAAATAAACCAGCGGTATGTTCGAGGCTATGAGAATTAAATAATTAAAGTTGGTAGCCTCAAACAATGGGAAAATCCCATAGAGATATATTCGCGGTCGAATATAAAAAGTAGTATCCACTGCCACCAGCCAAAACTCGATCAGGGGGGACGGAGACGTGCCCCCTCGAATAACAGACCATGGGGCAATCGAATTGCCCCGGCCAGTACGTCCACAATAAGATGGTTTGTACTGGTTTCTGTTCATAATTTGGGACTAGTAAAGCCAATGGTGACTTTACATGCCCTGGGAGACAGTAGTCAGTCCCAGGGTATGGAGTCTATGGTGGGGTGTCACTATGACACCCCTGTGTCACTGCACTGAGGGTGCTGTGTAACACACATAGTAAAACCACATGAGATCCTATGGAGTAAAGACCCCATAGCCCATAAAACACATTAACAGTCAAAGGAACCCCTCAAATCATGTCCAAGAGTGTGAGGAAAAGAGACTCACTCTTGGCAGGAGAAAAAAAAACAAACTCCAGAAATTCAGCCTAAACAGAGAATTCTCCATAACACCTGGGCCCAAGGAAGGCATACTGCACCAGCGTCTGGGCTAATTAGTTGCATCCTAGCTTGACTCTGGATTGCCACTCTCCACACTGCAGACATTTTACTGCCTACTGCTACAAGGGCTCCTCCCTGTAACTGCCCCTTACCCAGTAGGGCTGAGCTTCAGCTTCTCAGCCCTCTGCCTGCCTAGGGTCCTTCTCTGACCCCTGCTTATTCTGTCCCTGGCTGGAAGGTGTCCAGTCCTCACAGCACAAGCTGTTCAATCTTTACAGCCCCAGAGACGGGATTGCTGCACGTCTGCCCTTTTCTTCCCCTCCCCAAGCCACCTCTTCACAGTTTCTCCCTGTCTGGATCCAGACTTCAGGGAGATACAATCCTCTTTCGGCCCAGATGAAGGCACCCATACTGGAAGCCAAAACGTCCAAGGGTCCAGATATACTTTAGACCCGACCTACATCTTTGGGAATTTTTTTTATTTCCTGACGTAGACCGACTGAGGATTGGTCACTTATAGTTCTGACCGACTGAGGATTGGTCACTTATAGTTCTGCACAAAAGTGTATAATTACAGAGGTTCCACTAATAATATTGTGAGGCAAAGTGTTGTCCCTCTAGATGTAAATGCACAAATACTTTACTAACACCCACTTCCCTATTCTGTCTAAACTTGAATTTACAGAGTTTCTGAAAAAATGATTTGTTGAATAACTTATCAAATTGTATGTGCACCAAAACAAGTGTTACTATGCTGCTGTTGGTAAAAGAACTGTACCATTGCTCTCTCTTTCTTTTTTCCAGTCTGAGGCCGATGCTCTAAAACTTTTGGGTTTTTTTTTAAAACATTGTATGTCTGTTTTCCAAGTTCTTTTGATATACTGAGTGCACTAAAAATAAAACAGCACTCAATACAACTGGTTGTTTTCTACAGAACTTGCCTATACAATACAAAGTATGCTTTCTTGTATTCAACCCCTAAGGGATGTTTGATTTCATCACAAGGATGAATTATAGGTTGATTTTTGTATAAACCACCCTTTTTACTTTTCAAATGTTGACCGTATATAAATTAGAGTATGGTGCAATTTAGTCAGGCGGTTACCCCTTTTGTGACATAATACTGCACCAGTGAAGCAACTCGGGCAGCTCGCCAACAAATGTCAAGCGCCACTGCACAAGAAACGCAGGACGGATAGGTCACCCTACAAATAACTAAGGTGAGAAAAGAACCCAGTGGGAAGGGAATCGGTCAGAGGGAGATGGGAGATTCACCCATTAGGGGCAGTTATCACAAACCCTCCCTCCCGTAATTGCAGATTCATTATTCTGCACTGGGCAACTACGCATCCAGGGTTCCAGATCTCAGAGCCTTCCAGACGCCCCCGGGGATATCAGGTGAGCGTAACAGAGAAGCATAATCCGAGCCTCGGGTTTTAACATAAAATTTCCAATCTTTAAAACAATGGGCCTCATTATAAGTATGTCGGTCCAGAAACAACAGTGCTGGTAAGCTTACCAGCACCATTGTTTCTGGACCGGCATACTACAGGTCTGCGTGCTGAGCCGCTGTGCCCGACAGGTCGGACCCTGCCATGCACAGCGGCCACGGTAGGCAGACTGTCACGGAAGTACCGGCACCGTTAACTTCCCTGTTCCCCACTCCCATAGAGGGAATTACAATTTACTGGCGCCTGACTTTCCGGGCCGCCAGGGTTGTAATCCCCCGGTGGCACCGGGAAATCCGGCACTGGTAAATATTTACGGGTCCGACGGCAACCTACCGGTAGTACCGGCAAGGTTACTGCCAGACCCGTAATGAGGCCCAATGTTTTTTGTAACTCTCCAGTCCTCTTTTAATGATTACTGGAAAATATGCCCTGTATAGAAACCACTTGTGTGAAATTGCACTGCCACCATGTCCATGGTTTTGTCTGGAAAGTGTCCAGAAAATAAACCAACAGCTATCCACAATCATTAAATCATGTAGAATAAATACAAGGGGCCTCATTATGAGGTTGGCCATGACCCGCCGGTGCTACCAACCCTCTAACCCCATTTCCGCCGCCTGATATCCTGCTGCCACCGGGGAATCACAAGTGGCGGCAGAACGGTAGATCCCCATGAGGACACTGAAACACCAGCACCATTACTTCAGTGAGAGATATGCTGGTAGGGGTCTGAAAACCCAGCAGGTCAGGCCTGCCGGGGGATCAGTGCCCTTAGCAGCATTCTCGTAGTATGGCAGTACGGAAAGGGGGCCGGTATGTTGCTACTGGCCCCCTTTGTTACTGTAATGTCTTGGGAGTTCTGATCAAGAAGAAAGCACAGGAATAGTGAAGAGAGTAATACACAAGACGTAGAAAGAGAAAGGGTGCATTAAAAGGACCAGGATACCGAAGAAGGGAGAGACAAGAAGGTAGAGGATAAAGAGGAAGACTGTACGGCAATAGAGGCAAGTTAGTGTGAGGAAGTTAATGTTGCAACACTGAAGAGGGAGAGGTGAATGCCCTAAGAAGGAAATTGGAATAGGGAAAACAAAGAGACGAAGAAGCACTTCAGGAAGCTAATAATCACAAAGGAGGAGAGGGGAAACTAAAACAAAAAGGTGTGTGCAGAAGAAAAAGTTGAAACAGAAGTAGAAAATGGAGTTTGGTGGAAACGAGAAGACAAAAAGAACCAGTAAAGGTGAATATGAGAAAGAGTAGGCCCAATGAATAGAGTATTCAAGATGTACGAAGAAAAAGGGAGAGACCTCGAAAGAGAGATAAAGATGGTGGAGTGAAAACGAAAAAACACATGTTTAAGAGGAAGGTAGAGGAAAAAAGAAAACCCAAACAGGGGAAGGTGGAGGAGAGACAAAATGACTATGGCTCTCCAAGAGTACAGGGATGAGTAGTGAATAAAAGTCCTACTTAGCCCCGCGCTACTACTAAACCAGCAGTGATCTCAGTCATTAATGTGAAACAGACAAAGCCCAACTGGTATACCTCTTCCGCCTCTTTAAGGTAGCATGAAACTAGGGTAGGCTATACCCTTCAGGATGGATATGAGTAGGACAGAAGCATTCCAAACAACAATGGTACTGTGCTACCAAAATAAATGAATTTCCAACCAATGCTTTTTAAAAATAGGATACTTTAAGCTACCAATAAATACAACTAATAAAAAAGAATACTACCCTCCCCTATAAGGGAAAACACAGAGACTGGAGACTTTGGAATAAATGGGCACTCTGGGTTCGATGACAGGGGTGCAGAGGCAATCCCTTTCAGCAACAATGCCAAATTCACAATTCACTAAAGATGTCTTTGAAAGAAGTAGAGAGTAGGGGTTTACTAGTTACTAGGGCCTTTTCAAAAGTGGGTAAGGGGAAAGAACCAATTCAAATACCTTGTTCTTGGGGCTCAACAGCACATAGCCAAGCTTCCAGGTGCTTTCAATGGGTTGAATCAGCATTGAGATGTTTTGAGCCAGTGTGAAACTATTGGTCTGATGGCAGGGAAATCTCTAGGAATAAGCATGGGTTTGGTATAGTGCACACACTTACTAAAGCCACATCAGATTTGTATCATGCTCATGTCAATGCTGTCAGCTCAGGCCAGCAATGAAAAGTATTTGTGGATTCATAGCCAGAATGCCTTCTTGGCTTCAGCAAGCAAGGCAATCAGCAGGACGACTATCTCTTTTGTCCTCTGGGAGCTTGGGCAATATCTCTTTTCTGACCAGGAAACTATGCAGGAGAGATTCTGGGAACCATGCTTCAAAGAACCACACCCAACGAAAAAGGTCAACCTCACACCAGGATGTTGCATATGAAAGGTCCATAGAAGCTTCAGACTTGGAAGGGGGACAGAGTTAGAAAAGTCAGACAGAACAGAAGGGACAGGAGGAAGGTGCTCCATCTTTTTTCTGTGGGCTTCTCTTTCCTTCCCACTTTGCGTATGATCCAAGAAGGCAAAAGTTGCTCGTCACAAAGACAGGGATTGGTCCTCTTGCAGCAGGCTTGCTTTTTTCCAATCCCCTATAGGGGTGGCCTTTTACCTTTATAAGGAACAGCTCTCCAACTCCTTTGGTTCATTTTGAACTTTCAAGAACAGTAGAATTTGATTGGAACCTGATGGGAGAGCAGTCCTTTCCAGTGCCCTCTGCCAGAGGTAACGACAGGTGTTCCAAGACAGAGGTACGTTCTGTCCCCTAAAAATCCCCAGGGAATATTGGGGGTGGCTGCTGTTAGATCAAGACCTGCACTCTCTGCCTGCTGCCCCGATATGCGGGTTGCTCACTGGAGGTGAAGGACTCCTGTAGTTACCAGCTAGCTTCCCCGGACTAGGAGTGAGGAGGAAAAGGACTCACCTTGTCCCAGTGTCACTGGATTGGGACTTACAGCACCAGAAAAACCAAAGCAGCTGGATTCATGTATTCTGCCGTTTCAACCTGTCCTGAAGCCTGAGTCGACTGTGTTGGAACACCTTTGAACCATTCAGAACCCACAGAGCTGCCAGTGGCACTCTTTCTGGACCTCAAACTTCTGTGTTGTCGTATCGAACCAGTTCTCAGCTGCATTTACCCACCAGAGTGCATCACCTGCTCCAGCTCGAACTACTGTGACAGTCTTCAGACCACCTCGTCTTCAAACTGTGCCTCAACCACAAGGATCTTCACTTCAAACAGACCCAAGCTTCGACCCGGTCCACTGGAAGCATCGTTTCGCTGACAACTCGCACAGCATTACCTATCACATTGAACCGTCTCGACTGTCGAACCTAACCTGGTGGACTCGTCTAACTGCACTTTTCTGGTGCCACATTGAACCGCACAGGGCATCATATTGAACCGGACTCACTGCTGACTCCTTGCCTGGAGCAACGGGACTTACCTTAACACTAAATGCCTACTGGGAAAACCATATAGTTTCCTCTCTGACACCCAAACAAATATGTGAAACACAAAAGAAGAGAGGATATTGTGCGATTTTTGTTACCCGTCACATAGGTACGTGTTCCTACAAAAGACTCTAGTTGTCCTTGGTGTGGTTGTCTCATCCTAGCCAACGGTGGTGAGCCACCTATCTAGGTAAGGGATAGAGGGAGAGGTCTTTCTAGATACTTCATCAATGCCTTGTATGTATTTTAAATATATTCACAGCAAGAAAGTTAAAAAGTAGAAAAATAGTAAGACTGGACTGGTATGTTCCTTTGATTTTATTCGTTACTGTCCAGCCTCTTGTAAAAAACTTGCTATCAGCGATAAAATACACTGCTGATTCGAGTTATGGACTTCTTACACATGGATGTGTGAGAGTGTCCAACTTACACAAAAATAGAGTTCTTTGAAGAATAATCTTCACTTTCAATAAACGTAAATGTTATATATCTGGGTAGGTATGCTATTTTCATTCAGCACAATGTCACAAGTCAATCGACCGGTTTCAGTGCCACTTATCTTGCTTAGCCACCTTCTTCAGGACAGGTAGGCATGGGATAACTTCCGACCTTATTGCACATCCTGTTGCCAGAACGATCCACAGCTTGTCGGAGTACTTGCTGTGTCCAGCCCACCGTCTGTGGAGACATAAAAGAGACACATTCACGTGCTCCTGTTACAACTTGTTTTTTAGTGAGGTCATATGGATCTGTAATTATCTTACAAGTACATAATACTGTTGTGTTGCGTCAGGGAGAAACTTGTGTATATACACTCACCGGCAGAGGAACTCTTCTCCGGTGTGTGACTTTGCAAGCTGTTTGCTGTAGCATCTAATAAATTCTCGAAGTTGTGAATGAATCTGCCATCAAACTTCTGCATTCAAATCTAACGGAGGAACAGAATGGCAACTGAAAAGTGAACCTGTACTTGAAAAATCTATGTCTGAACTGGTTGCAGAAACCTAGCCCCATCGACATCAAGCATGCCTATCAGGAATGGGCATGTCAATGGTTCTTATTCTGTGGTAGCTGTAGCAGGCTGTGGAGGGTATTGCCTGCTGTATTAACATAGCCTGCAAGGAACACCAACCTAAATCTTTATGCTGTTAAAGCCTGCGCTGGTAAGTGTGCTGTTGATGTTGGGCTGGCTAGTTCAAGTACAATAAATATGTGTGTAGTGTTTGCTATAGCGTTATACATTGCCCTTAGTGGTGAGCGCTTGCTCTTAGTTGTGGTTGTTGTCAGGATGCCTTCAATGTAGACAATCCTGTCATGCGGCTCAGGCTGGGAGGAAGGGGGGACAAGCTAACTCTACCTCTGTGCTCTGTTGTGTAAATGATTATTTTGCATACTACTACGCTACAATTGTGTTTAATGGATGCCACGGCACATCTATTAACAGGATGCCTGCGGCACATGTAAGCACATATGATTGATAGGGCTCTGCGTGTCAGTGTTGCAGATTGCCTATACGTTACAGGTCTCTTAACGGGAAGTCTACGGCATGCATGAGCCCATATAAATACAGGGCTCTTCGTGTCAATAATATAGATTGCCACTTTGCTACGTGTCAGGACTGGTCCTGCATGTAAGTGTCTAAATCCCTCAGTTTCTTGCATCTTTTTATCGTAAACTTTGGCCGATCGATGTTGCTGGTGCCTATGTTAAGCTTAAGCCACAGTCGATAGATTTCTTTCTTGATTTTGTTCACCAAAGGGGAATTGCTCAGGACTGCTACAATCCCTGTCTCGCCGGCATCTCTTCATGGGTGTTGTTGTGATGTCACTTCCCTCGGGATATAGCGTGCCCTTTTGCAAGCATGCCTGACTTTATTTTGGGGTACCCTCTCTCTAGAAGTTTTTTTTTTTTTTTTAAATATATTTTTATTTTGTTTTAAGTGAAAACAGTATAAACAAACTTGTGACATTATATACAGTAAGACAATAAACACTTAACAAAACACAACACTACACTCCCCCCCTCCCCCCCCCAAGAGCTCATCCACAGGGTAGTTCTGTATCGACCTGGTGTGGCCGGGTGACTTCCTCCTCCGAGGCAGTAGGTTCTCCTCGTACCCCAAACAGACCAGTGACTAATGACCTCCAGGCTACTAGGTTGCCCACATCCTCCTCCCCGCATTTACTGCATGCCTCTTGCCAGACCATGGTTTCGGCTTCCGCCCATTTCTGGAGATCCCTCCACCACATCTCTATCCTAGGTTTGTAGCATTGCTTCCAGTTCATAGCTATCCTCCTCTTAGCGAGTATATACGCTAGGTCTCTCAGTTTCCCCAGATGTCTGGTGTTCTTCGGTCTGGGGAACCCCCCTAGAAGGCAAGCCCAGGTCGTGTCAATGCTTATCGGGACCCCTTTGTCAGCCAACTTCTGTGACACTTCTCTCCAGAAGACTTCGATTACTGGGCAGGACCAGAACATATGCGTCATGTCCGCGTCCTCCTCGTTACATTTCGGGCATGCCTGCCTGCCCGAGTTCGCAAACTTAGCTATTCTCTTGGGGGTCATATACGCTCTGTGTGTGATGTATAGTTGGATTTGCTGTAATCTAGCATTTCTGGACACTTTTTTATGATATCCCAGAGCCCGTTCCCACATCCCATCAGTCATCTGAAACCCCACCTCCATTTCCCATTCTAGTCTCAAGTCTGTCAAGTCCTTCCCCACTCGGGACATCACCACCTCATACAATCTGGAGATCTCGTGTCCGCCTTCTGATATGTCATATATTGTATCAATCAGGGCGTCCGGATCCTCCGCTAACACCGTCTCAGGCCAAGATTTTCGGATAATCCGTACCAACCTGAGGTATGTAACGTATTGGCCCCCATGTAACCCAGACTCTTCTTCTAGGTCTGCAAAATCCTTGATGGCCCCATCTTGCCATATATCTCCTAACGTGGCCAACCCAACCGATTCCCAGTACATTCTGATCGTTTTTCTAAGTTGACCATCCCCCGCAGTCAAGGCAACCAGTGGCACCTGCGGCGAACACGGATCCGGGCTTTCCAGTAGCTGGCATGCTCTACGCCACATTTTCCACCCAAGTAAAAGCATACCAGGGCGAAGATTTAAGTCTTGTCTAGGGACCCAGATGATCTCCTTCAAATAAAACGGGGTGCAATCTGTCCCAACCAACCTGGACTCGGGAGATTCCTCATCAGAGAGCCACTGTGTAACATATTGCAATTGGCTCGCTACATAATAGGCCTCAAAATGTGGTAATTTAATCCCTCCTTTATCGTAGAAGTTTTGTAGCTTCCACAGCGCCACTCGGTTGCGAGTGCCGTGCCATAGGAAGTCCCTGCACATACTGTCGAGTTTGGTAAAGAACTTCCTAGCTATTAAGTATGGTATGTTGTTGAAGAAATGCAGCAGTCTAGGCAAGACAAGCATTTTAAGCAACGCCCCTCGCCCTATCATCGCTAGCGGCAGCTTTTCCCAAAATCGCATAGACGCACGGATTTTATCCACAGCAACCTGGGTGTTATGCAGATGTTCGTTTCCCACAGTGTGATATATGTCTATTCCGAGGTATCGGAAGGACTCGGCTGCCCAAGGCACGGGCAATACCGGTAAGCGTTCCGTGGGGACCCTCGAATAGTACCCTAGGGGGAACATGCTCGACTTGCCGGGATTAACCGATATGCCGGACAATTCGGCATACTTCTGCATGACCTCCAAAATATACTGGAGGTTCTCTTCCGGATACTTTAGGTATAGCAGCAAGTCATCGGCATATAAGGATATCAAATGGCTCTTTCCTCCCACCTCGATGCCCACCAGGTCATATTGCTGTCTAAGATATACCGCTAAGGGTTCCAAGGCCAATATGTATAACATCGGGGACAAAGGACACCCCTGCCTAGTACCCCTACTTAGGTGCCACTTATCGGATATCACTGATCCCGTACGCACTCTAGCCGTTGGCTGGCTATACAGTAGTCTCGCCCATCTGATATAGCCTGGCCCAAACCCATATTCCCTCAGGACCGCAAACAGCCACGGCCACCTCACCGAATCAAACGCCTTAACTGCGTCTAGGGAGATCACTGCCATTTCCTCATCTCTTCTGTTCCCTTCTTCTATCACTCGGTGGAGCCGCCTGTGATTATGAGTTATATTCCTGCCAGGGACATAACCTGTCTGATCCGAGTGTATCAGTCTGCCGATGACCTTGCGCAGCCTGTCCGCCAAGACCGCTGTCAGGATCTTACTGTCTTGGTTCAACATCGACAGCGGTCTATACGATCCACAGTGTTGTCTCGGCTTGTTAGGCTTGGGTAGTGGTACGATCAGCGCTTCTCTGAGCGTGTCTGGCAATCGGCCTCCCTCGAATGATTCGTTATACATCTCCAGCATAGGGGGGAGTATCTCTGCGCTATACGTTTTGTAGAACTCACTCGGGAGTCCATCAGTGCCCGGGGTCTTGCAAGTAGGCAGCCGTTTCACCACCTCTTCCAGTTCATCTAGCGTAATGGGGCCATCTAACTCCTCCCTTTCCTCTGCACTAATCCTGGGCAGTTCTATATCTTCCAGTGTGTCCCTGATTTTATCCAGATTGTCTTCCCCTTTGTCCTCATACAGCGCTTTATAATAATCTAAGAAAGCAGCATTAACCTCTTCCTGAGTGTGAGCCTCCTCTCCGTCTTCCCTTTCTATCATCATGACCGGGGCCCTGGGGGTTTCCCTCTTATAAAGCCATGCCAGTAGGCGACCAGTTTTGTCACCTCCTGCATGTTGCCTCTCCACGTATTTCCTGTAATTGAGGTCACAAAGCCGCTCCCAAAGCTCTGAGCATCGTTGTTGTAATTCGAGTACTAGGTCTGTGTCCCCTCCCCCTCTGGTACATTCACGCTCCAATTCTTTCTCCACTTTCTCCAGCTCAGCTAAAACCCCCCCTGAAGGCCCTTTGATTTAGAAATAGCGTCGCCCCTCACTACCACCTTGAAGGCCTCCCAAAGTGTACCAGCCGAATCCACACTGCCCGTGTTCTCCTCAAAATACCTTGTAATCGTCTCTCTAATATCTTCTCTAAAGACCGGGTCTCTGAGCGCCTCTGCCCGAAGGCGCCATGTTGGAATCCGCCCTCTGGGGCGGCCATATTGCCAGGCCATCACCAAGGGCGAATGGTCCGACAGGACCCTCGCTCTGTATTCAACCTGTGTAGTTGTTATCACCACTTCTGGCGTAGCAAAGAAGTAATCTAGTCTCGTGTGCAACTGTTGAGGGGCCGAATAATGAGAGTACTGCAAGGCCGTGAGGTGTTTCAATCTCCAGACATCTTCTAGTCCATAGTCGTCTAATAGTACCCGTAGAGCCCTGGCTGCTGGGGTCGGCCTGTCTACTTTACTGTCGGACCTATCTATCTTGGGGTCAAGAACACAGTTAAAGTCCCCCCCCCAGATGATCGGTTCCCCTGCGCACGGGCCCAGGCGTGTACATAGAGTCCTGAAGTATACAGCAGTATTCTGATTGGGGGCATATGTATTAATAATACTCAGTCCTCTGTTCTCAATCAGTACCCTCAGTATTACCAGCCTACCCTCCGTGTCTACCTCCTCTCGTACAATTCTGAGTGGGACATGCGGGGCCACCCAGATCAGCACACCTCTGGCATAGGCCGAGTACGGGGAGCCCACCACTGTACCACCCCATTTTTTCTTTACAAGGTCTAGTTTATGTTGGGCCAGGTGCGTTTCTTGTAGTAGGGCAATGTCGATCTTCTGTCGTTTAAGATACAACATGACTTTATTTCTTTTCAGGTAATTATTGAGGCCTCGGATGTTCCAGGTGGCAATCTTGAGGTCACCCATGGCAGCTATGTGTCTTCCCACCCCACTTACGGGAACCTCCAGCGGTTCTCGTGACACAGAAGGCGTCCCACTGCAGCCACTCCGCGAATAAGCTCATTCCCAAACTAACCACACACACAACCAAACTCCAACTCCCTTTCCCCTCCCTCTCCCACCCTCCCCCCAACACCACACACCCCAACTGTTGCCCAGCTTCAACAAAAGAGCTCAGGCACCCCCACATCTGGTTCCGCAAACACCGGTCCGTGCACGGAGCCCAGTAGGGTGAGGTCGCCCTAATGGCCACCTAACCTAAGCTATTGTGGGGAGAGAGTATCGCTCCATGGGGCTCCCGTTCAATGATAATCTCAATGTTTGTGACAAACAGTACAACCAACTGACCTTCCATACCGAAGGTTCCGAACCGACTATAATCAAGTCTCAGGGTCCATGAGTCGCGCCATCTTGCGATGCCATTTTACGTCTTCCGCAGCTCCTCCGAGTCCTTCTGGGGCCGGTCCGCCGATTCTTGAGGGCACCCCTGTGCGTCGAGCCACTCCATGGCGTCCTCTGGGGTCTCGAAAAATAAAGTTTTGTGCGCCTGTATGACCTTCAGTTTTGCAGGGTAAAGCAACATATATTTGTAACCTGCCTCCCTCAGCCTCCGTTTCACAGTCCCAAAGTTCATGCGGCTCCGCTGCACAGCTAGGGTGTAATCCGGATACGCCGTGATGTTTGCTGCTCCTCTCTTGATCGTGCCTCCTTTTCGAAAATGTTCTAATATTCTTTCCCGATCACGATAGTTAAGAATTTTGGCAATGATGGGTCTGGGCGGGTTTCCGGGAGGCGGCCTCCTCGTTAGGGCTCTATGTGCTCTCTCCACTGCGAAGCCTTGGGATAAGGCCCCTCCGGGTATCTCTTGCAGCAACATGGTCTCAACAAAGTCAGTAGGGTCACGGCCCTCCGTCCCTTCCGGTAGGCCCACAATGCGGATATTGTTGCGACGGGCCCGTCCTTCCGCCTCCTCCACTCTATTTTCCAAGTTGCCCACCCTTTGGATTAGGGCGTGCAGTTTTGCCTTGTGGGTGGCACAGTCCGCCGTATTCGGGCCAACTTCTTTTTCCAGGGACTCTGTGCGCTCCGCCAGAACCCTAACGTCTTGTCTCAGTAGATTGACGTCCTCCTGGACCTCCCCAACTTTGAGGTCCAATGTCGTTTTTAATTCAGAGACAGCCAGTTCTAATTTCGACTCCCAGGCCGCTCTCAGGTCCGCAATCGCTGCCAGGATTTCTTGGTTAGAGCTCGAAGTCGTCGCGCCACCCACGGCCGGTGCATCCTTATTCTTGGTGGCGTCCGGGCCTGGGGACGTTTTGGTGAAGTCGTCCAGCGTGGGCTGTTTCGCCTTAGGTCGCACTGCCTTACTGGACATGGTTCTGAGGATGTGCAGGTCTACCGAATTATGAGTGGGCGCACTACACGCTGACCTGGTTAGGTCTTCCCGCAACTCTTTTCAATCCCGCCTCGGGCCTATGTCGGCCATTTTGAGTCGCCCTTTGTTCTCAGCGTCTCTCGACTTTTCTTCTCCGATCTTAGCCGTCGTAGCTGCTATGACCTCCAAAAGTTCACGGTACTTCGGGTAGCACCTTCACACGCTGGCATGCATATCGTCGGTATTCAATAAGCAGTCGTACTGCACTGATTTGCCCGGATCTGTTCAGGATCTCGGGAGCTCCGCTGGAACGCGTCCTCCTACATGGCTCTCGTAGCCACGCCCCCCCTCTCTCTAGAAGTTTCTTACTTAGTTCCTCTGGTTGTTGTATGTAATCATGGTGAGTTGAGCAGTTCCGTCGATATCTTAGGAACTAACCAAATGGTAATTTGTCTCTTAAACTGCGAGGATGATAACTGTCATATTGCAGTAGTGAGTTCCGATTGGTCGGTTTGTAATAGACTGTCATCAGTAGAATTCCTTAATCTGATTTGATTCACAAATCAAGAAACTGTATAGCTACTTTACTTTGTCTTTTAGTGAAATGTAGGTGTATGTTCTGTACATTTAGGCACTCAATAAATGAATCAAGCTCTCCCATTTCCTGTAAAGATGATAAAGATGTTGTAAATGTAGCCACTTAAACTTTAATTAGGTATCCTCCCTATTTTTTTGGTAACGAGGATCAATTATCAAACGGGAGGTTTTAATCAAGAACATACACAACATGAAGAATTGATGCTGACAGAGCTGAAGTTGGTGATGTTTTCATACAATATTTATGTTAACATAGAAATTAGTCGATTTGACAAATTCAACGAAACCTTGAACATCCCATCATGGAAGCACATTGTTGTCATACACAAAAAATGTTGTATTTATTTAATTTATTTAATGTTTACATAATACTAAAAAACTGCAGGATATGAAATGTTCTTGATCACAAAATACGTAATTGTTAAAAAAACATTTCTTAAAGAGTCTTATAGGTGGCACATAATGTGCCGGGGTAGAAAATACTATACCTGTGTCTGTCTGTACATATTTAAAGGTTATGAAAAAACATATGCAAAAACAGCACCAAGACTTTTCTTATTCACAGTCTTATTCAGATCGTCGATATGTTTCGGCCATGAATTACATTACACACTATCTCTAGTGTCTTTTCCATTTAGATATGCAGGCCTTCTTCAGGACAGAACATTTCTTCAGAATAACGGTTTACTCTTGTATACCACTTTGGTTGCTGATCGAAAAACAATATCTATAAAAACATAAAAACGCCAATTATATAAAAAAAAGTGGTCCAACAATGTTCAAAGGTTTCTTCTATAATAGTCTTACAGATAGTGAACTGTCTACATCAGTCATTTGGATATAGACAACACCAAATACTTACTTTTATCTACTGTCAGCATGCAGACATATGCTCTTGACGTGATTGAGCGACAGTATTGATTTTTTCAAGAAATATCTTGTTCAAATTCGCCCAAGGGGAGTGTATCTCTCTTGAGAGCGTGGAGGCAGATTCTGCTTCTTACTCCTGCAATAATAATAGTAATGATAAGTGGTCATCATTCTTTCTCGCTTATGCATTCTTTTTATACTTATTAGTTTTCAGGCCAATTATTTAACCACTACAAGGCATAACTTTTGCTCTTATTTCTTCTTATATGGGCAGTGACTACAGTTCATTTTCGCTGTTATTTTTGCCAATTAATTCATTTGTCAGAGGGAAACAACATTCCTAGTTTTTTCCACCTATTATTGTCATCATTCACGTTATCATTTAGATTTTACCTTAGAATCCTTTGAGGAAGAAGCGCTTATCTTAAAATTCATAAACTTTCTTCCTCTAGAACAGATTCACCAGATTTGGGCAATCCTCACTGTTCACATTTAATTCCCCCACGGTATGGTATACACGATGGGAGCTATATTATGTATAAGAAAAACAACCGGATACAGAAGAATAATTACATTTTCGATCTATCTCTTATACGTGTTACAGGTTTTCAAATGGTTTCCAAATGTATGTGGTTAATGGTGTGGCAATATTTTGTACTACACTTACATGCCATCTGGCTTTTTCCAATGCTTTGCCGCGCCGATTTATTTGCGTAGCATCAGACAGGAATTGACGTTTTGTCCATGTAACGTAGAGACGCTTGGACCAAGATATCTACAACAACAGAAGTAATGGTGTTGGGGAGAGTAGTTTTAGATATATGGGAGAGCCCATGCAACTTTCTAACTAAACTGAATGCAGATGGCCTTGTCACTTATTTTTTTATAGTCCGGCGAAAGGCAGGTGCAGAGTCCTCGCTTCTGGCGCTCTCTCTTGTCTGTTGCAGCGAATGCCAGCGGCAAACTCTGGGCAGTGTTTATGTTGGATCTACGTAACAGACGTGATTGCAATCACGTGATCTACCAGCCGACGTGAGTTCCTTAAAGGGACAGTGGTTTTTCTCTTCTACATGATCATTATATGGGATCAAGTTTCCCGTTTATATATTATTATTTCTAAGAAATGTCTCGCATATTTTCTCGTTGTCGTCCGCGATTTGATATTGTTCACAATTTGGTGTAATAATACATGTTCTTCATATATATTTTCACAATGCCTTGAGGATGCATTTTTTGTTCTGTTTCTAATATCTGAAAAAGCCGTATATGAGGCAGATCTTCATAGCAGTATCTTAATCAAATAGCTAAAGCTCAATCTACTGTCTCCCTAGGTCTTATTGGTAGTTATTTCCTTCACACGTTCAGGTCAGAGTTCGATTAGATTTTTAGCCCTTTTTGATTATTCTTTTTCATTTTGTATCAAACATGAGGGTATTCCACTCGATCGAGGAATTTAGGCCTGAGAGGGGTAATCAATTCTTCGTGTTGTGTATGTAAATGTAGCCACTCCAAACCTTCAAGTGATGGAGATATGGATTATTGGCGTATATACAATCTCCCTCAAAGGCATCTACATAAAGGTTGGCAGAGTGGGGCAAATGTAGCCCCCATCGCTGTACATGAGGCTTGTTGATAGAACTGCCCCTCAAACAGAAAGAAGTTTCTTGTTAGAGCAATCTCTGCAAGTTGTAGGATAAACTGTATAGGCACCTCTGGTGGTGTTATTCAGTTTTCCAGGACTTTTTTGAATGACAATCAGGGTCTCGAATTGTGGTATCTTCGTATATAATGATTCTACATCTAGAGTCATAAGCCATTCCGTGTCAACATTGAAGGGTCAATCGTTCAACAGATACAGCATTGCTGTCGTGTCTTTGATGTAGGACTTACACTTGGGCACTATATCTTGGAGGAAAAAATCCAAAAATTGGGATAAGGGCTCTAGTATTGAACCTATCCCAGACACAATAGGTCTGCCCGGCAGTGGATTTATCCCTTTGTGTATCTTGGGTAAAGCGTACATCACTGGTATGCGTGTGAAGGTGGGTATCACAAAGTCTGCCTCTTTATTGCTAATCCATCCTTCTGCCGCAGCCTCTGCTATGATGGGATTGATAAGATTGCGTAGTGTTGGTGTGGGATCGTTCATGAGAGGGACGTATCCTTGATCATATCCTGCACCATGTTGCGGTAGTCAGCTGTGTTCATTACTACTACCGCCTCGCCTTTACTAGCTGGTTTCACTATGATGTTGCTGTTATTTGCCATATTTTGTATGATGTTTCTTTTTTGTCTACTGCAATTGTTGAAGGTTGGTTTTAGATTTTGCCTGAATTTTTATACTGCCTTAAAAAGCGCTTTCTCAAACGTGTAGGATTTTGCCGTCAATCCACACACTAGAGGGTAGAATGTCAAGGGGTTGTGTAGGCCTGTCGTATCTGGTCTTGCTCTTATTTCTGTTTCCCTTACATCATTCAAACCCGGCTTGATCCACACACGCACAGTGCAAAGAAACCCGGTTTAATGCTGTTGAACAACCAAGAATAGACCACAACAGTACTTTTAAGAGGTTCAGACCCCCATGGTCCACTTTTGCGACCTTTGTAACTGATTAGCCACCCTTTTGCACCTTTTTCTCAAAGACATATCCTGTTAAAAGTGACACTTTTTCGAAAAAATGGCCGCTTAGATTAGAGCTCCTTACAACTCAACACGAAATCTGGCATTAACGGCGGGAATAGGCTCCATCCAATCGTGAAACTGATCACTTTATGCAGCCAATGCCCTGAGCCATATTCGCTTCCAACGCCGAGGAAAATCGGAGTTCCGGAGCCCAAGAACGACTGCCTGCTGTCTTGGCAGGGTGTGCGGCCCTTCGGCGGCTGAATCGGGCCGCGGCCTTTGGTGACGGGGCTTGCGGCGGTCGGCTGCCTATCCCTGAGGCGAGCTGGGTCGAGCCCGCCCGGGGTGACGGCCTGTGCCTGCTGCATCTCTTGGAGCGCATTGTGCCCTGCTATCGGTGCCGGCGGTCCGGCAGACGTTGTGGCTGACTGCTCCCCCTGGGATTGGTGCCGCGAGCGACTCATTCCTGCAGGTGCCCCGCTTGCCGTACGTGGGGCCACCTGA
This sequence comes from Ambystoma mexicanum, assembly GCF_040938575.1. NCBI lineage: Eukaryota > Metazoa > Chordata > Amphibia > Caudata > Ambystomatidae > Ambystoma > Ambystoma mexicanum. Next base: position 748,785,813 of record NC_090929.1, read on the forward strand.
CTGCTGTTCCTCATCCGGAGGCCGCCGGACCACCCTGAACAGTGGTGCCAGCCCCCCCCTGGTACCTGCTCGGCCTCCCGACCCTGTGCCTGTGCGGCGTGGGCTGAGACACCGCTTTCTCGCCCCGGAGCTAGAGAGCTGGACGCCGAAGATTCCTATCTTCTCTCGCCGTAGGTTGGGCTGGAGCCCTCCCGCACTGACACACAGGCGCGGCCCCTCTGGCTGGGGGGTGCATGGATCGAGGCGCCACACTGTAAGCTCCCGCGGCGCCCCCAGGGACCCGTGAACGCTGCGCAACTGGGATTGTCTCCCCCCCCTCCTGCGCTCCAGACACTGGAGCGGAGACATCTTCGGCCGCAGGGGCGAGTACGGGCCCCCCTCGCAGTTCCTTACGGGCATGAACCAACGGCCCCTTCAGTAATCTACCGGCGCAGACATCCTGAGGCGTGACTTGCCTGCGCACACACCGCCCCTGCACCTTATCGGCCCCGGATCTGGGCCTTCATCAGTGGGGAGAGAGCAGCCCTTGGAGGCATGGCACTTCACAGGCGGACGTACGGGAATAGCCACCCATTGGCTATAAGGTGGGTGCTATAGGCCCTGCTATAACCCTCTGCTCTACCCTGGGGGAGCCCCCTGCCCACCATGCCACTTGCAATCTGCCCATCGAGTCAGGAAGCAATTAAGCAAGATTGCCTGCATAGAAGGCCCCCTTGATCCCACCCCAGATCTCGCTACTCGACTGTCTTGTGGCCGTTGCGGTCCACCTGTTGGAGCCTACTAGAACATAACTCCCCGGATCACCTTAGGAGCAGCGAATCATGTGTCGTCCGGTTATGGTCCTGAATTGGCCCCATCGCCTCAGTGGGCCCCACTTATCCTCATCAGAGCTCATCAGAGCTCATCAGAATTGTGAAAATCACCAAAGCTACCATAGGGGTCTGACCCACCCATAAGACAACATAACACCAGGGAACACAAGATGCCCTGATCAGCCACCATATGAGACCAACCTGAACACGGTGCTACAGATAACGTTGGCTCTGGACAGGGAGTAACAAATAAGAGCTTTGTGACGAGCAACCCCCAACCTGATCTGAACGAGGGGGTCCGAGACAGACCCCCGCCCCTCATTCCTTGTCTAGTTACATCCTCGGGAAAGAGTACATCACGGGGCACACGAGTCGACGCAGACAAGCATCCTCATATATACAAGGTACAACTCGAGACTCTCACATTAAAAGCGTGACTATCTGGAGGTACTCCACACTCTGGGACTGGTACCCTTGTACCCCGTTGATCACGCCCAGATTGGTGTCATCCCTAGCGGAGACCCACGAAACAAGTGTCAAGAGGCCCACACGGAGTCTCAACAGGGAAAAAACCTGATGCCCGGGATTAAACGGAAAACCCCCCACACAAGAACCAAAACACCGGGGACAAACCAAAGTCGTCTACTAGAAAGCTGCTGGAACACGACACAACAAAGTGCCCCCCAAGAACCTCCGGACCAGGGAGAACCAACGACGCCTAACAATTCTGACATGGCTATAAATAAAGAAGAACTACTTGACTGCCTCAGGGGCATGGAATCCAGCATAACAAACACGCTCCAGACCCAACTAGAAACAATGAAAGAAGAGCTGAAGACATCCCTGAAAGAGGTACGACAAGAAATAGACGAACTCGGAGGCAGAGTGGACACACCCGAAAATGGACTCTCACATATGGCAGAGGAAGCAAAGCAATACAGCGGCCAACTAGACCAAGTTGCCAGAGCTACAAATAATCTAGAGATCCAAACCGAAGATTTGGAAAATTGCTCACGAAGATCCAACATCCGGGTCAAGGGCCTCCCAGAAACGATCCAGGATAAAGACCTACGGGACACCATGTAACACTCCTTCAGCAGCATCCTGAACGACGCCCCCCCCACCCCCCAGAGAGATTCGAATTTGACAAAATCCACCGAGTGGGCCCCAAAAGGAATGAACCAGGAGTGAGACCTAGAGATATTCTTATCGCCATGACCTCTTATAGCCTGAAAGAGGACATCTTGAGAGCTGCACGTACCCACAAAGAACTAACAATCAATGTAGGGCGAATCCAACTGTACCAAGACCTAGCGTTGGTCACCCTACATAAGAGGAAGCTTATGCAACCAATCACAAAAGCACTACAAGCCAAACAAATAGCATACAGATGGACATTCCTCTTTGGACTAGCCTTCCCCTGGAAAGGGAAACAAAGAAGGATCAGTACATGCGAGGAAGGCTTATCATTACTACAAATTGAGGAAGAACAAAGCCAAACCGAAGCTAGCCCACAAAATAGCGCACCCAGCAGCCAAAGCAACCAATGGGAATGGTAATCCAAAAAGAAAAGAAGATCTAACAGAGAAAAGAAACTGGCAGGCCTCTTCAAATATCAGGAACGAAACACCCTGAAGATGACGCTAAATAAAGAAGCATCTGGAAGAGACACCGAGGAAACACCTGACCACAGCAAGTGGGCCACCTCAAACTAACCCAAAACAAGACACAATGGGCCTCATTACACGGTATGCGGTAAGGGTTTACTGGTACCGGTAAAGGCACCGGTACCGGTAAACCCTTACCACCTTACTACGAGGTCCCTTTGCCGGACCCGACCTCAACGGCTGGTTTTACCAGCCGTTAAGGAACAGGCCCGCAAAGGGACCTTGGTGGTAATTACGGTACCGCAATTTGCGGAACCGTAATTACCTCCTTTCCCATTCCCATTGAGCCCTATGGGGGTAAAAATGGGAATGGGGAAGTGCCTGGGTGAATGGGGAATTACCGGCCCCGCTCACCTTGGAGTAGGCCGGTAATTCCGCCATCCACCAAGGCGGACACGGTAAAATACCGGCGGCAACCATGATGCTAATAGCGCCATGGTTACCGCATACCGTGTAATGAGGCCCTAAGAGACAGAAGCAACAAACATATCCCGTACAAAAATGGCAGAGACACTGATCGTCTCGCTAAATGTACAGGGGCTGAACTCCCCCGGGAAACGACAAGCGATTCTCAACAGGCTCGAGAAGTTGCCTGCAATGGTAGCTATCCTGCAAGAAACCGACCTCTTCAAAACGGATGAAAAAGAATGTGTAACAAGGCATTCCCACAACAATTCTTCACCTCCAGTGGCTCGAAAACAAAAGGGGTTGCAATACTGTTGGCTAAGGGACTGAACTTCCGAAAACAACAGATAATTAGTGATACTGAAGGGAGATACCTGGGAATCAAAGGAACTATCAAAGGGAAGACCTACACGATCCTGGTGATATACGCTCCTAACGACAAACAAGACCGATACATCACAGATCTACTGAAAATAGGGAGCTGGTGTGAAGGCCAAACAATCATAGGAGGGGACTTCAACTGCATAATGGACCCTAGCCTCGACAAAACCCTGCCCCCTACAGCAGCCGACCAGAGAAACAGACAGGCGTTTGGAAAATTCCTCAGAGAGCTAGAAGTAATCGAGACATGGCGCTTCATCCAAGGGGACACGAGAGAATACACTCACTATTCTGCAGTACACAGAGGATATTCCAGAATAGACATGATCCTGGTTTCAGCAACTCTAATCCCCCAAGTGACTAAGGTGGAAATAGGAACACAATACATTACAGACCACGCCCCAGTACTAGTTAGTCTGGAAATAGACGGAGGGGAAAACAAACTACGCCCGCCGTGGAGACTCAACAACCTGATCCTGCGCGACCTATTGCTTAGAGCACACATGGAAGAAACTATAAATAACTATTTTAAAGAGAATGACAACGGCGAGGTTGACTGGAAAACAGTCTGGGATGCGGGAAAAGCTGTAATCCGAGGAGAATTTATGGCCCAGGCAGCGGTATACTGTAGGGAACGGGCAATACTAACCCGGAGGATGGAACTAGCCCTAAAAGATGCAGAGGCAAACCACAAGTCCCAACAAACACAGAAATCCTGGCGAGAATTAAAGAAGGTTCGTGCCCAACTAGAAGGTCACACTGCGGATGCGGTAGCACAGACGTTGCTTAACACTAAGCAATCATACTACGTCCACAGAGGCAAGGCAAATAAATTCCTAGCGGCCAAATTAAACAAGCAGAAATCCCGTAACTATATAGCTGCCCTAAGAAATGAAAAAGGGGATATGATCACAAAAGAGGAAGAGAAACTGGAAATAATGGTCCGGTACCATGAAGAACTGCTATAGGGAGCAAACCTAAATGCGACAAACCAAAAAGCCTATCTACCAGCTACCCATCTACCCCACATCTCGGACAAGGACACGGAAATGCTGGGAAGGCCATTCACAGCTCAAGAAATCAATGAAGCTATCTCTTCATTACCAAGGAACAAGACCCCAGGCCCAGACGGCTTCGGAAATGCGTACTACAAAACATTCCGAACACAACTACTGGGCCCCCTCACCCGTCTCTTCAACACAATCAGAGACACTGGATCGATCTCCCCAGATATGGCAAGATCATCAACAATCCTTGTGCTGAAACCAAACAAGGACCCCGCCGAATGTTCAAGTTACCGCCCGATAGCACTCCTAAACACGGATGCAAAGCTATACACAAAGATACTAGCGAATAGGCTATTGCAGATCCTCCCAGATATCATCCACGAAGACCAAGCTGGTTTTGTTAGGGGACGTCACACCCAAGATAACGTTAGAAGAGCCATAAATGTAATCGAATGGGGGAGACGTACAAATCAGACATTTTCAATAGCGGCCCTAGACGCTTCACGCGCTTTCGACAGCTTGGACTGGGAAAACCTTCGGATGATCCTGCCAAATTTTCAACGCCCATCTACATCATTTCAGATAAACACCTGCGACTCAAAACAAGTGGAGATACAGAGGGGTACGCGCCAGGGCTGCCCCCTATCCCCACTAATATTTGCAATGGCTATGGAGCCACTAGCAGCGCGTTACAGAGGAGACCCCGATATAAAAGGAGTGCAAATCAAGGAGACCCCACAGAAAATAGCATTATACGCTGACAATGTGATGCTCTATATGGGAGACACTAAGAATACACTACCGAGAGCCGTTGAGACACTGGAAGAATTTGCCACCATATCTGGATTCACAATCAACTACAATAAATCAAAGGCACTAAACATAACGGAGGACGCAAATACAATACACTGCATGAAGCAAAGATTCCCCCTGAGATGGGAGGAAAACACTCTAGAATACCTGGGAGTTCACCTGGCAAGGAAATTTGAGGATTTATATAAATCAAATATCCCCCCTCTTTGGAAACAACTAAAAGCGGACCTGCTGAGGTGGGATAACCAGGAACTATCGTGGTTCACCAGAATAGCAGCGGTAAAGATGACCCTTCTCGCCCACCTAATATATGTGACCAGTTCAGTACCCGTGGAGATCCCGCCATAAATAATGAAAGAACTTCAAAGCATGGTACTTAGATTCATATGGGCGAAAAAGAGACCCAGAATACAGAGACGCATACTGATCTGTCCCCCGCTCCTGGGAGGCCTGGGGGTTCCAGACTTGGGCAGATACATCATGGCAGCGCACCTGGCCCCCATACTACAGTGGGCCAACCCAGCCGACACCAAAGGATGGAGAGCCATAGAACAAGCATCTACACAGATCCCGATAACAGCGCTCCTAGCACTGAACCCCAAGACCCGCGAAACAGAAGGAAAACTATTAGGAGCTACTAAAACAGTCCTGAGTAACTGGGACAGAGCCATGCAGATGAAAAAGATCAAACGAGGGTTGGTGCCCATTATCTCCAATAGCAGATAGCATGGATTTCACCCCAGGCTTGAAGAAGAATTTCTGGGTAGGATGGAAAGGCGCATACACTCTGACATTGCAGGACATGTACCAAAACGGTGACCCAATCCCTTTCTTAGAATGCAAAAAGAAATTCGATCTGGGGGAAAATGAAAGGTTCAGATACATGCAAGTACGACACTGGATCTCCCACCCGTCTGTGAAAAGAGCGGGAACAAGAACCCTAACAGGCTTGGAACTAACAATGCAAGAGGGGAAACCAGGGAGAGGGATATCTAGAATATACAGACTGCTCGATGGAGCACAATCAACGGACAACCTAAGATACAAAGAGAATTGGGAAAAAGATGTAGGAGAGCCGATAACAGAAAGAGAGTGGGACCAGATATGGACAAGAGCTCATAGATCCTCCAAATGTACAGCAATAAAAGAAGCTGCATATAAATTATGCTACAGGTGGTACATTTCCCCCACAGATTACACAAAATAAACTCAGAATATCCCCCAAACTGCTGGAGACAATGTAGAGGGAGAGGAGACCTGTTCCACATGTGGTGGGCATGCCCCAAGGCGATTACCTATTAGAAGGAGATACTGGAAGACATCAAAGACATTACTGGCAGAGAGTTACCACTTTCACCTAAAGAGAACCTGCTGGGAGCCGAGGCAAAGGGTATATACGCGGCATTGGGGCATATATCCACTCTAATAACACACTTACTATCAGCAGCATGAATGACATTGGCACAAAGGTGGAAAACGCTAGAGGGCCCAACGACGCCATGGTGGTGGGTGAAAATATGGGAGTAATGGCAATGGAGAAGGTAACCGCCATAAGAACAGAGACTTACCAGAGATACCTGTCCATATGGTCCCCTTTTAGAGACTTTGTTGGAGACAGGGAAGCCCATTTCTATAAACCACGGACCCTCAGAAATATATCGATCACCTAACAACCCAGAACAGAGAAAGAGAGAGAGAATCAGCACGACGAGAAAAGGGAACAAGGCAAAAAGTAAAGGGGGGGATGGAGCTAACTGTCTAAGTGCTACACTCATGAACCTATGTATAAAAGAAATGAACACTGCAGAGACTCTGGTCTACTTGGTCCCCCTTACGAAACTTTGTCGAAGAAAGAGAAGCCTATTTCTTCAAACCTCAGATTCTTAAAAACGTTTATACCTCCTGACAGTCAGGAACACAAAAGAAGTGGGAGTCTCATATGGGGATGCTTTAGCGGAAAGGTCAAAAGACTCTGGAACCCAGAGATAAAGGATCCGGGTGGGGGGTGAGGAAGAAAGTTAAGAATGAATCGATAGAACTGGGAAATTTCTGATGTATAGCAGCAGACCACGAAGTTATGACGCGGACTCATATTGTCAAAAGTTATACTCTTGTACATTTGTTGAAAGTAAAATGTCTTCACCCCTGCAAGGAAATAAAACTGTTTTAAAAATTTCAAAAAGGGCAGTGGGGAGGGTGGAGGAATAATAACTTACAGTTTAAAAATTGGAGGCAATTCACACAACAACGGGTGACATTAACCCTGTATGACTATTTGGTTTTATGCATTGTGATAACTAAGTATAATGATTATATGCTGTAATTGATTATGCTTCTATCGAAAAATAAAAATGGATAAAAAAAGTGACACTTTTTCATGTTCTTGCTCTACACCTCTGCTACAATACACAGAGTGCTTTCATCTCCATGTTCCGCTTTTTCTGTGTTCTTTCCAAAGGGGTGTGTTTTGCTAGTGTTTTACAGGCAGTTGTTTGCATATTGGAGTATTTATTTGAAGTTTATATTTTTAATACACTCTTGATTGGACATTCCTTTATTTTTGAGTCTTGTACTATTGCTGTTTGGGTTGCAACTGTGATCACATTCACACACCTATTAAGAGTATAGCCTGCCCTTGGCCCACGTTACCACAAAAGTCGAAGGAATATATCCCTTGCCTGTGCCTGTTTAACCTTTGTGATTGAGATTACTGCCGGTCTGTTGTAGTGTGAGGGTGAGTAGGTGGTCTAGCCACTATTCACCCTTCAACTCCTGCAGAGCAGTAGTAATTTCATCAAAATAATGAATCAATAAAGTTCTTCAGTGGGAATCAGCTTGAAAAAGGCTAGACCTCAGGAAGGTGATGGCTTGAGTCAGTTGCTCTACTGCACGACAGAGGGTAAAAAAGCACTGAGTTTTCAAGGCAACTTCGGAGGATTGCAGCGGCTTCAAAAACACCTTGAGATGGCCAAACCAGCTCAAATCTGAGCACAGGGTCAAAAGTTGTTTGTTGACTTATGCGGACTGGGGGAATTTGTCCAGGATCCCCAGTTGCTGGATCAGTCCCTTGTTCTGAACTTTCCAGCCAGACATGTTTGTAAAGAGCACTTACAGGGTGCTGTCACCTCTAGTGAGCAGGTTTCCGGGTACCAGTGGTCTCAGCTGCAGATGGCCATGTCCAGCCAGCAGATCACCCTAAATATTCTGCAGTTATTGTTCATTGAAAAGGGTTGCCCTTTTCTTGGAAACCTCTGCATTCACCTTTAAGGAAGAGGGATTTGGAGCAGACTGTATTCCCAACAGATTTCCAACTGAAATCATTCTCCAGATGTTCAAAGATGATTCAACTAATGGGATGGGCTTACCCCCTTAAATAGGCAATCTTCTATAGCGGATTGGTTTCCTTCTAGTCATCTGTAAGAGGTCCAGTCCTAGCTGCTGTTTCAGAATCTATTACCCAGAATGTTTTGTCTGCAGAAAGTCGGGCAGTGATACAGGTAGTTTGGGAGCTTTAGGAATTCCCAAGATGGTAGGACCCTTCTCTTACTTGAAAGCCTTCCCCTGAGTGCCAAAGATGGCTTCAAGATTAGGTTGATGTTTTTTACCCCACAGGCATAGTGACTGTCCCTCTTCCTCTATGCTTATGATGAGCATTCCAACCCTAACTCAAGTGTCTTTTGACCCTGCACTGGTACTACTGTACAGTAACCCCTACTATCTAAAAACGGTCTATTTATGGTGATGGCCTATATAAGGAAGGCATGGTATCAAACAGTAAGACAGACACAAGTGGTCACAGTTCAAGGATGTTTATTGAACTTCAAATGAGATTGAAAAATGACTATCTAATCCTAAATCTAAAGATGGGAGCAAGGTACGACCATCAAATAATAATAACACAGTCCTAGTCGAGTCTGTCAAAATAAAAGGGCCTATACTTAAACACCTGTTGTCAATCCTTCTAAATATAAATAGTGTGGGAAACAATGTTACGCAAAAAAGAAAAGTGTTCAAGATATTGATGCCAGGATGTTCAAGCCACTGGCTTCCCTTCCCCACATTTTCAGCACCAGACAAGGCGGCACGCTTGAGCTTAGCACGTTGTCTGGCTTCTCTAGCACGAGAATGCAGTTCGAAACCTCAACATCAGGGCCTTCTGTGCCAAAGTCTCTTTGCCATTCAAAGTCTCTTATTTCAGAGGGACTGACGTAACACGACAAACATTAAAGTTCCTTTCTTCTTAGGATTTCACATACAACTTCTCGGGTGATTTTTGATTCACCCTGGGTGCCCCTCCACCGGGTTCATAACCACTTTAACACAAAACCTTCTTTGGTGATTCACTGTTCACCTTGGGTCCCCCTCTGCCGGGCTCAGACCCACTTAAACACAAAATCTTCTCGGGTGATTCACTGTTCACCCCGGGCACCCCTCCGCTGGGCTCAGATCCAGTCCACTTTAACACAAAACCTTCAATTGATATCCCTGCGCCGGGCTCAGACCAACTTTATCTATAGTTCAAGCTTTCTTTACTTCAAAAACGAAAGACTTTCCACTGTGCGCTGGATTTTGCTCAACCCGTCGCAGGACCACTTTGATTCCCAATTACTCGTTCTCTTTTTGATATAATCTTTTTCTCACTTTCACTTTTGCCACTTCTCAGCTGGATACCTTACAGAGAACTCCGAATGAACACCCACGTGGTGCCGGACCACTCTGTCAAAGGTATTATATATTGCTTTAAAAGTTGAATCACTCATCAGCAGTTCCACGTTACTTGCATCCTTTTATCACACATTTTTTAACAATGTTTGTTTTTGTGCTTCACCATCCAATGTTGCTGCTTGCAACCTTGGCTTCAACACAGAGCAGTCTTGTATCGGTCCCTCCAACTCACTGACTGTGTTGATTTCATTGACGCTGATTTGTTCTAGGGGCCAAGGTCGGTACCACAGTGGCTCCTGCTTCTCTCCACCTTGACTATTGACGCGGGTAGGCCAACAGGTATTTCGGACACACAATGCAGGATTCTTCAGCCTGGTTTCCTGGTCTTATGTTTTCTATTCTGGAGGATTCAGGAAAGTAACGGTTCCTTGTCGAAAAAAGGTCAAGGGAACTTCCCTCCTTATGATCCCCTTCTGTTTTGCCGTCTTTCTTCCCTCATTCAGCTGCTGTTTTGAAACTGTTGTTTTCTTGTGTGCTTTGCCTTACTCAGAGTGTGCTTTCGTGCTCCGCCTTTTATCCGTGTGGGGAAGCTTAATGGAAGTCAGGTGTGTGTGATGGTCAGTAATTGCCTGAACCCGCCTGACCATTGTATTGGGACATGTCAGGTATTCTGCTCGGGTGTTAGTCTGTTTTCTTTCATAGCAGGCTGTCCGTGTGAAAGTGTTCATGTTGTAAAGGGGGGGAGGGCAGAGTTCCTAAATATCCTACCTGGTAGGATGGGGTAAAGGTGTTATAGGGAAGGGTATACTGTGTCTCACCATCGGTCTCCCACTCCCCAAAGACCCCTCACATAGGTGATTCCCACGCACTGGTGCACCGCCAGGTCACCTGGATAACAGATCCACGGGGACTAGTTGATGAGACACCTTCTGGTTTCTCACACCTGAAGACAAACGCCTTCTCCATCTAGACTTCAAAAGGGAAACATCTAGGTGACACCTATCCAGTTTGATAGTACCTTCTAATTACTCCTGGGCACTTGCTCGGTCTTCCACTTATGGTCTACTGCTTTCCCTGGTGTTCTACTCTTTTTCTTTTCTGCTGTGCTACTTTCTTCCCTTCTATCCCTCCCTTTCCATTCTAAGTCTGTATGATAGCTCTCTTCTACCTACTATTACTCTCACCCTTCAATCTTTCTTTCACTATACTCCACATTCACTGTCAGAACTTAATGACGGTATAGGGACGGAGTCCTACAAGGGTGGAAGCCTTAGTCAGTCCTACCTCAGAGGGGTTGGAAATTGAGAGGGCCCCAGTTTCTGCCGTCTTCCCAGGTGCCTGTCTTTACATGTGCAGCACCAACTTGCAGCACCCCATACCTGCTGGAGAAAGTGCTGGGAAAGTGTTCTTTCTTTTAAGCAGTGCAGGGAGACCACACACAGGACAACAACTCATTAGCACCCCAAATATTGTTTATACAGCAGTCTGAGACAGAACCTATGCTGGGAGAGAGTGCCAGCAAAGTAGAAACTTGAGAGCCTTTATGGCTTCCCCAAACAACATGCCACATTCCCCAGACTCAGCACGCAAGCCGTGGAATAGTTGTACTAGACCTAGACCACCAGGGATATATAATGGACCGAGAAGCGTTCTGCAGGGGGTGATCACAGCATGGCCCCCTAACATGAACACATCCACTTTGTCGCACAGGATGCCATTGTTGCAGCACAGCAGCCCTACATGGACGAAAGGGGTGGGCCATAACCCACTCTTTGTAACTTTCCATGATTGTAGCACCTCTGGGTCAGAGAAGACATGGCATGATTGGCCAATGACAGTAAACCTATCAGAGGCACAGGAGGAGGATAAGAGAGGTACAAGGAAGCAGGAAAGTGTCTGTTGTTCGGGTGATATGATATGATAAGGCATTTATAATGCGCCTATACAAAAGTGTTTCAAGGCGCGACGGGGCAAGGGAGAGGGAAGAGAGGGAAGACAGAGACAGTGATCTTACTAGGCCAGGTGACATTGAGATCGCGCAAGTGCAGGGGAGAGGGGAAAGGGTATTTATTTATTTATTTATTTATTCGGATTTATTTAAAGCGCACGTCAGTCCGGGGGCATCGTGGCGCTGTTACATGAAGACATACATAATCTGGTTACCGTGGAAGGAAGATGGTTACAAAGCAATTTTCATTATAAGACACATTTCGTATCAGACACATTTCGTATCAGACGTATGCGAGCTGGTGTGGGTGAAGGAAGGATGGAGTTAGTTGAATAGAGTGGTTTTGAGAGATTTGCGAAAGGAATACAGAGAAGGTTCTGCTCTGAGTGAGTTAGGGAGGGCATTCCAGAGCTTGGGAGCTATGTGTGGGAAGCAAATTGCCGCCGGCTTTGGCTCTTTTTACAGTGGGTACTCGGAGTTGGTTGGCGTGATGGCTTCTTCTGCGATGGATGGAAGCGTTCTTAGTTATAGTTTCAGATAGGTAGGGGGGTGCTGTGTGATTGATGCACTTGTGTGTGAGAGTGAGGATTTTAAAGTTGATTCTTTCCTTGACTGGGAGCCAGTGGACAAGTCTTCTGGCCTGTGAAATATGGTCAGTTCTGGGGATGTGTAGTGCAGCACAGAGGGCATTGTTTTGCACTATTTGGAGCCTGCTTAGGTTTTTTGACGATGTGCCTGCCAGGAGGGCGTTGCAGTAGTCCAATCTGGCTCCTATAGTAGCTCTGGTTATGGAGAGGCAGTTGGGCGTGATGAGGTAGGGTTTTATGGCGTAAATGAGTTTGGTGGTCAGAGCAGAAGCTGAGGCGATGACGCTGGTTTGTCTAGTCATTGAGAGTGTGGCGTCAATGTAGACTCCTAAGGTCTTGACGGCAGAGGAGACAGGTATGCTAATACTGTCGATGATCATGTGAGAATAATTGGGGCTGAGTTTGGTTAGTGTTTCGTTGGGGGCTAGGATGATGATTTCGGTTTTGTCTCCGTTTAGGCAGAGACCATTGATAGCCATCCAGGTTTGGATAGTCGAGTAGATTTTGAGGAGGGCTTCTGAGTCTAGGTCGTAGTGTCCGGAGAGGGGGAGGAGAACTTGTGTGTCATCTGCGTAGTTTGTGTACGCTATGTTGAGGGAGTCCAGTAAGTCAAAGAGGGGTTTGGTGAATAGATTGTAAAGGGTCGGTGCAGTGCAGGACCCTTGTGGGACTCCACAATTTATAGTGTTGGGGGGGCGCTGTCCTGGTCAGAGTACACTTTCATGGCCCTACCTTCAAGGAAGGATGTGATCCAAGTGGTAGCCTTGTGAGAGAAGTGTGCAGCATTGAAGAGGTGAGATGTGAGAATGCTGTGGTCGACCAGGTCAAATGCTGCAGAGAGGTCGAGCAGAAGGAGGAGAGCAGGTTTGCCTGTGTCCATTATTTTGGTAATTTGATTTTTTAAATCTAGAAGGGCAGTTTCAGTCCCATGGCCTTTGCGGAAACCTGATTGTCTTTTGCGGCTTTGTCTAGGATTTTGAGGAGAAAGGGGATGGTGGTGATGGGTCGATAGTTGTTAGGGGAGGAAGGATCGAGAGAGGGTTTTTTCAGGAGCGGGCGGACCCAGGCTTCTTTTAGGCATTGTGGTACAGTTCCAGATGCGAAGGAGGCATTGATGAAAGCCGTAATGATGGGGGTGAGGGATTCTGAGCACTCTTTGGGTAAGTGCGAGGGGAGGTGGGAGAGGGCAGTGCAGTACATAGGATCAACAGTAATAAATAAAAAGAATAAATAAAACAATATGTAAGAGTGCGGCCAGCTAGTGGCAAGTGCAGGGGTAAGTGCAGACATCAAGTGTCAAGAGCTGCTGGGGACTGAGGGACACAGAAACAGCACCCAAGTGCAGAAGTTGCCTGGGAGGCAGTGCAGGGGTGCAGCTGGTGGGGGAGGGGACCTGGGCCCGAGATCCAAGGGTAGCCAGGTGACCAGTGCAGTTTCAGTCAGGAGTTCAGCAGGAGAGAGGAGGAGAGGAGCAGAAGCAAAGAGGAAGGTCCTGAGGTGCTACCGGAACCAGAGATGGTTCTCCTCAAGTTTCAGGGAGGCTGTTCAGAGGGTGGCCCCAGCCGAAGAAAGAGATCTGCCACCAACTCGTTGCTTGGAGAAGCAACTGACCCTGAGGGAGTTGGAGGCGGATGAGCGAAGAGCTCATCTGCTCATCCGGTGAGGTCAGAGGAGGAGGAGCAGGGAGCAGACCAAAGACCAGCACAACAGCAGAAGGATTCTGTATTGGGGCGATTTTTGGAAAATGTGAAGTATTGATTGGTGAGTGCAAGTAGTTCTGGGCTGTGAGTGTGCATGCAAGCCTAGTGTTTGCGAGTATTACAGAGAGTGTAGGGAGTGAGTGGAAAGTGGTTGTGAGAGTTAAAGCAGTGCGACTGGGGAGAAGATGGGGTGGAGAATTGAGTAGTAGTTCAGGGGCGCGAGCAGTAATGCAGAAGAGTAAGTAGTGCAGAGGAGGGAGTAGTAGTGTGCTGAAGGGAGTTATTACATCGAAGGGTGGAGGCGAGTGTTAGAAGGAGTGAGAGACAGAGAAGGAAGATGTTGGGAGGAGAAGGAAAGGAGGGGTAGAGTTGGACGCAGTAGAGCAGAGAGGGGAGAATAATATACAGGCACTGGGAGAGGAGCATCAGGGCATGAGAGGAAGAAGACTGAGTCATGTAGAATGTCTGGAAGGCACATTCCCTAAATCGCTGGTGGTTACAAACAAAAGTGTAGTGTAGGGCTATTTTAGAAAGTCCCATAGGGGGTTCTAAATAGAGAAGGCGATTGCCTTTAGGTTCTCCATACTAGCAATATATAGATTAGCCAGTAATATTCTCTATGTACTAACCAGCAGCATAGGGACACCTGGGATAGGGTGGAAAATGATATCTCCAGACAAGAGAGTGAGGGACACCCCAGCACCCTGCCAAAGAAATAAAAAAAAAAACCTTGAAACGTCTCTGCAAATTAGATTGTCCCTTGAGCCATCAGTGACAAAGCGGAGGACACCAAACAAGAGGCAAAGTGGGTGAGGGAGGCAGAGTTCCCCAAGAGATAAAGAAGGCGAGTGGGGCACCATATCCACATGAACGAAAGACAGAGGCTGGGGCCTATGAAGAGTCAGTGGCTGTGGGCCATGCGAAAGCATGGCTAATGAAGGTAGAGGTTGTGGACAAGCTGAAGGTTTAGAGAGAAAGGGATGCAGCTGTTGGGTAAGAATTGATGCAGTCCCACTGTGTATGGTCACAAGCTGTTACGCCTGTGAGACACAGAGTTCAAATCAACTCTAAAAGTAAGCCAATGCAATTTCCAACTGAGAAAAGAGCAAGTACCCCAAACCTAAACAGTACCTCTGGTTTGAACAAGAGTGGTCCAGCTGTATTCTGTCTTGCTGCAGCAGTGCATCCCCCTGTTCCTGAGCCTTAGTCTTAGGGACAAGAGGGAGGACGTCTGGAGGGCACCTACGGCGGCACTTGGGAGGTTGTCGGCAGCTATGGGCTCTTTTCGGTTCAGCGGCACTTTGAGGTTTCAGCGCTTAGCAAACAGCACTGGTGTCGATCGCAGATACTGGTTGGGCTTCTTCACTGCTTGGGTCCTGCACTCTGGCGAGGGGACTCGGGATCTTGTTGTCCTGCTTCTGGAGGGTCCTTAGGAGACTCCTGGAGCTTCTAGCTGGATTAGTTACCGCATCAGATGTTTCACTCGAGTACGGATTACTCGTCCTCTGGCATTCGGTTCTTACAGCAACGAAGAAGTACAGCAACTGAGGGTTCAGCCGGTGTTAGAAAAGCACAATGGTAGGAAAAATTAAACCACTGCCACCAGCCATTTAAAGCAGTGAGGGTAACATAACATTTTTACATGAGAGAGTAGGATAAGGGGCTACTAGGTAACCCCCCAGCACTTCACATAAAATGGTGTGTGCTGGGCCTACAAAGAGAAAAGGTAAGTAAAGTCAATTTCACTTTACTATTCTTGGGAACAGTAGTTCACTCAAGAAAAGATATTTAAACTTTATGAGAAATCTAAAGGGATTTCTCTGGGACACTGCACTGAAGGTGCTGTGTGTCACCATACAAAAAGTAGATGCATATGGAGTTTGTCAGACTCCAAAAACAGTGGAAACACATAATCCAAATCAGGGCAAAACACACGCGAGAGTGAGAAAAAGGTCTCACTCACTCAAGGGTTAAAATTAAAAAGTCCTAAAGTGCAGCAAAAGATCTGGGGGTCTCTAAGTTTGAAGTGAACTAGCACAGAAATGAGAATTCTCACTAACACTCGCCCCTCCCCCCCCAGACTAAGGGACAGGAGGATGTAATCCACTCCTGGATGAATCTCCTATTCCTGTCAGTCATACTTTCTGGAGAGACCATCAGCATTTTGGTGATTACACCCTGACCTTTGTTCTATGGTAACATCAAACCCTTGCAGGCTGATTGACCATCTCAGCAATGTTGGATTCTCCCACTTCATCTGCATTAACCATCTCAAGGGTTGGTGGTCTGTCTGACTAATGAAAGTAGAACCATACAAGTATGGCCTAAACTGCTCCAGAGACCACACAATGGCAAAACATTCACGTTCTATATTGCCCACCTTGTCTCACGGTCCTTCAGCTTCCTACTGATGAAGCAGATAGGGTGTTCTCTGCCTTTCCCATCAAGTTGGCTCAAAACTGCACCTATCCCTGTATTAGAAGAATCTGTCTGGAGAATGAAGGATTGTTTGTAATCAGGAGCTCTCAAGACTGGTGCTTGACAAAGGGCTTTCTTCAGTCCTTCAAAGGCCTTAGTGCACTCCTCATTCCACCTGACCTTCTTGGTGAATTTGGGTGAGGAGATTACATTTAAGGGATAAGCTATGGCCCCATAGTTCTCTATGAAGTTCCTGTAATATCCAGTGAGACCTAGGAAGGCTCTCACTTGAGTCTGAGTAGTAGGGGTGGCCCAGTCTTGTACAGCTTGTACCTTTCTAGGTCATGGCCTAATTTCACCTCCTCCTACCTCATGTCCAAGGTAGACCACTTTACTATGACCAATTTGACATTTACTAGTCTTTATGGTCAGGTGGGCCTGTCCCAGAGCCAGCAAAACATATCCTAGGTGGTGAGGATGCTCTTCCCAAGTGGGGCTGAACACTGCAATGCCATCCAAGTATGCCATGCATAAGTCCTCTAACCCATTCAGGACTTGATTCACCATCCTCTGAAATGTAGCACGGGCATTCTGGAGTCCAAAAGGCATAACCTTAAACTGGTATAAGCCTTTTGGGATGGAGGATGCAGTTTTCTCCTTGGCATGGTCTGTCAGATCTATTTGCCAATAGCCTGTGGTCAAGTCAAATGTACTGAGGAACTTGGCTGAACCAAGTTTGGCCACCAACTCATCTGTCCTTTGTAAAGGATGGGCATCAGTTATAGTGACTGCATTAAGAGCTCTATAGTCCACGCAGAATCTCAATTCTTTGGTTCCTGCTTTTGCTATTAGTACAACTGGACTACCCTATGGCATTGTAGATGGCTCAATAACTCCAAGATCAAGCATCTTCTTGACCTTTTTCTTTATGTGAGTTCTGACATGATCTGACATTCTGTAACGCCTGATTTTGACAGGGAGACTGTCACAAGTGAGAATATCATGCTGGGCCCAAGGGGTCAAGCCTGGTGTCAGTGAAAACAGGGAAGCAAACTGATTCAACAGAGCCTTGCACTCCTCCTGTTGTTGCAGATTCAAATCTGAATAGAGTTTCACTCCTTTAATTGTGTCTTCTGAAGGTTATGCCCCGAGGAGATCAGGGAGAGGCTCACTCTCCTCCTCTTGATCAGAGGCTAAGAGCAAAGCTCCAAGTTCTGGTCTAGAAACATAAGCCTTCAGATGGTTAATGTGATAGACCCGAGGGGCCGCCTTGGGGTTGCCCAAGTCCACTAAATACTTGACCTCTCCAAGTTTGCCTGCAATCTAGAAGGGTGCATTCCATTTTTCCTGTAAGGCCCTCTGCCTTGTAGGTACCATAACCAATACAAGCTGCTCTGGAGTAAGCTCAACCATGTTGGCCTTCTGGTCGTACCAATGCTTGACCAGAGCCTGACCTGCTTTCAGGTTTTCTGAAGCTTCTGTCATCATCAGTGCCATCCTCATCCTGAGGCCCAGAACATAGTCAGTGACTCTCACTGGCTGTAGGGAAGGAACACCCTCCAACCCTTCCTTGATCAGGGCCAAGGGGCCTCTGACTGGATGACCATAAAGAAGTTCAAAGGGGCTAAACACAACCCTTGCTTGAGAGACTTCTCTATAAGCAAAGACAAGGCATGGTTCCACTTTCTTCTAAAGGGCTCCTCTAAAGCACCTATAATGCTCTTCATAGTATGGTTAAACCTCTGCACCAACCAACCCATTGGTTTGGGGATGGTAGGCTGTTGAGAACGTGTAAGTCACTCCACAGTTTTTCCACATGGTCTGCATGTAGTGGGACATAGAATAAATATGATTCCTTGTCAGAGATTACTTCCTTAGGAAAACCTACCTGCACAGTAGCAGTTCTCATAGGTATGGCCTCAGGATACCTGTTAGCATGGCCTACCACAACCAATATGAATTGGTTGCCTGAGGAAGTTGCAGGGTCTAGAGGACCAACAATGTTAATCCCCACCCTCTCAAAAGGGACTCCCACCACAGGGAGGGGCACTAAAAGTGTCACATTCGTGGATCCACTCTTGCCAGAAGTCTGACAAGTGTGGCAGCTCCTACAGAATGTATCTACATCAGCCCACATCTTGGGCCAGTAGAAGTACAGAGATAGCCTCTCTTTGGTCCTCTTGAAACTCAAGTGACCAGCCAAAGGGATCTTGATGCTTACTGTAGGAACCTTTGTCTCATCTCCTGAGACACTACCAGTCTCCTGTAGTCCCCTGGGGTAGACTCAGTAGGTTCACTGTAGAGGAGGCCATCCTTCAATAAAATAAAATGCTTCTCTGGGAAACGAGTGAGGGAAGCTCTCTTTGTCCTCTGCTGAAGTCTGCCCTAGAGGGTCCACCTTCTGAAAGTAAATTCTGTAGCTCAGGATGGTCTCTAGGATACAGATCTCCAACGCAGGGAAGGTTTTCTTCCAGCTCTGTGTCACCAGTAACTGATTTCACATTTGATTGATCCCCCCACTCACCATCAGCTGGGGAAAGGGTCACTGGAGTGACCTAGTACATGCCTCTCCGGGATGTCCTTGTCCTATGAACAGGTGTAGGTTTCAAACCTTTCTTTTTTCCAGAGTTCTTGGAGTACCCCTTCGTCTCTTTCCTTGTCATGGAAGTAGAAGTGTGGCCTTCCTGTGGACTGGAGGTATTGGAAATCTCCTTAACGTCAAACTGAAAGTCTCTTAAGGTTGCCTCTCTGGCCAATCCTGTTTGCTCCTGCTTCTTTTTTTCTGGGAGGCCTGGGAGTACTAGACACTACTCCAAGAGTTATCAAGTAATTTCCCAACAGGACTTTCCCTGGCACTTCATTCTGTACACTAACAGGGATTCTAACAGTCATGTTATTGCACCAGATGAGCGCTGGCAGAATAGGAACCATTTGGATAGGGCCTCCTGCAAGTTTAGTGGGACTAGAGACAGAGGAAGGAGAAAACGCAGAAAACCTAGCTAAAGAGAAACTGGAGAGAGAAAAGGCTGAATCACTGACCAAGGAACTGGCACAGAAAGGAAAAGTCAAATATTCAGCCAAGGAAAAGGTAGAGAAAGGAAGAGCTTAGATCTGGACAACAGAAAAGGAGAGACAAGCAGGAGGAATTGCCTAAACTCTAAACAAGGGTAGAAGAGCCTTGTAGAGCATATTTTAAAGTGTTGGCACACTCTAAAACCCCAGGGAAACAGACATTCATTCTGATAATAAAAATAACTCGGCATAAACTGCAAGCTCTTGTATGGGTTTTTAAAACACCGTTCTCCCAAACTCCTCCTACAATACAACAAAATGACCCTATAGGGAGATTATGCAGGGCTGTTAGAAGCAGCAGGTTGGAATAGGTTACTTTGGGTGAAGTATATTCCACCATTACTGACGGGAGAACTGAAATACACTTACAAGTTTCCAAATATGAACTGGGCAACACCCTATAATAATCTGGAGACCGGAATTTTGGATAGATGTGACACGGCCAGTGATCCAGCTTTGTCATGAGGGGACAGGATCCCCTCGCAGCTGGGGGTAGGAGGCCTAGCAAGGAGAAATGCAGAGCCCATCTACCCCTGTGGTGGACAGTGGCAGTTGAGAGGGCCGCAATTCTTGTGCGCATCTGTGCCAGACTGTTTTTTTTGCAGTCCACGTTTGTCGCATGCCATACCTCCTTTGCAAGATGCTTGCCAGTCTTTTTGTATATTTTTCATAGACCAAACATCAGTGCAAGAAACCAACAGAAAGCATCAAAGGGAGACCCTGGGTCGAACACTCCAGACCAGCAGCAGAGAACCCACAACCTTATCACCAACAAGCAGTTTCATAGTCAACTAAGATATGCTGCCGGCGGAGAGCAAACAGTGGAAAGAGAGGGGTAATGTCACAACCCCTGGGAAGAACAGGCGTGCAGTGCTGCCAAGTTATGGTGGCAGGCAGCCCCAGCCCCCAATGACTACTCTACACCACCTGGGAGTTGTGAGGGAAACAAAAACCCTCACCAACTTGGGACTCACCATATGGGCACCCAGAATTGGGCCCCTTAACACAAACAGAAAAATGCAGTTCCCTGGCCGCTATTGCAGTTCCACAGCAGACGCGTGCTATCGAAGTAGGTAAGGCTTTGCCTGCTATTTTACTCACATCTCACCACCCCGGGTGCTGAAGACAATGCCAAATCGACCAGGAAAGAAGACCAATACCAGGAGAGAAGAGGGACATAAGGCAGCAGGAAGTGCAAGTTATTCAGGTGAGGTCATAAGAGGACGAGGCGAATGACCAAGTGACCAGCAGGAGGAAAGAAGGAGTAGCAGAGTGTGGAGGTGATTTGTGAAGAAGGGGAAGTCTTGGCTAGTGAGTGAAAGTGATATTGTAGTATGAGTGTGCATGTTAGTGTGGTAGTGTCGAGAGTGTGGTAAGGACATTTATTGTAAGGGGTGTTTGTAAAGTGTACTGTGCTGGGTACAGTAGTAGTAGGGAAAAGAAGTGTGGGGCAGTGGTCGAAGTGTACGAAAAGAAGTAGTGGAACTATGTTCCCTGCCGGCCTGTCCCTGCTCCCCAAAAACCCCATAGCCACAACCCCTTCCACACACAATACACCCCCCAAACACTTGCACCTGCTGTTTAAGGGAACGTGTAGTGCAGTGCACTGAAAGTGAAGGTTTCAACTTCTTCCTACACTTTTATTTTAAAACAAAACCATTCCAGAACGGTTTCTTTTTAAAATAAAAGTATAGGAGCTGTACAAGGTAATTTAAAAAAGTATAGGAGCACCGCTTCCGACCACTCCCGCTCACTTCGACCACTGGTGTGGTGGAGGGAAAAGTGTAGTGGAGAGAGTAGCTCATTAGTGGAAGGAGGGGTAATATGAAAGGGTGGAGGCAAGAACTAAAAGGAGTGAGAGACGTGAGAGGGATAATATATTGGAGGGAGGAGAGAGGTGACGTGGGTAGAGTGCAGGACGGGTAGTAGAAAAAAGAGTAGGAGAGGGGGAGTTGAGCGTGAGTGTACTAGAAGGTGAAATTAATCCAACACAGTGTCTGTGTATCCCAGTAGAACACTAACAACTGGATATAGTAGGAAAAGTTAAGACGTCCCTGGGGGAGTTTAGAGAGATAAGGCATATTGGTTTTGGGTTCTCACAACTAGTTGAAATCAGAATTAGACAGTAAGGGGTAACCTAACCTTAGGTATCTACTAACCCAGGGCTCAGGGACGCCTTGATCAGGGAGGAAGTGCAAAACAAGATGCCAGAGAGAGAGCAGGGTTAGTAAATATCAACGGTTTACCCTTACTGTCTAAATCTGCCTTGTCTTGGTGGTGAGGACCTAAAGGCAGATCTGCCTTTTCTACCTAAGGATCCCTCTGGGACTTCATAACCATCTCTATATTATCCAGTTAGTGTTCTACATGATTTTGGCATTTTGCCTTACAAATAGGCTGCTTGATTCAGACTCCATCCATTCAGACTCCATCCATCCCGGGGTGTGTTTGCACATTGCAAAGGCATTAATCATGGGCACACTTTGCAATTTCCTTGCGCTATTGGAATCATGATGTATTTATTAGCTCAGTGCACAGAATACTTCAAGATTGCACTTTATTTGGCTGAAGCAATAGTACACAGGCTATAAGGTGGCTTTATTTTTCTGCTGTTTTTAAATTTAGCTGTTGGTTAGCTGCCGGCTTTTAAATGTATAAGATATTGTGGTGAATTTCAGCACCTGTAACTAGTTTGGGTGAATGCTAATTTACATAGAATGTTTTTCCTCTAATAAATGACTTCGCTGGTGCAAAAAGACTCGTGCACCTGGAAATAGCATAGAGGACACACTTTTTAGATCCGTTATTTACAAAGATGACTTGTTGATAGTATAGGAACGTTGCACCATTGAAAATGATGCACTAGCTGGCCTCTTTAATAAATCAGTGTTGCTGTGCATGCACCCAAAGCTTCTATGTTCATAATCTCCGCTCAGAAATGTGGGTGGTGGCAGCACATTTCACAATGATGCCCATTAAATGTTCTGTCATGGAGAAAGGTCAAAAAAGTTAAACACAATTTTATTGCCGTGTAGGATATAAATACAAGCACGACAGCAAAGGTTCACACTGCAATTGCACATGCAGGGACATTTCCTAAACAATGCCACCAATATCAGAAATTGCTGAATTTATAGAGACTGCCATCCTTAACAGTGCGGAAGTGCCATACATAGAAAGATGATTTTCTTGCCATGATGGCAATTATCTACAAGAATATTCTGTGGTCATTTGAATTTCCGTCTGAGGATGGTGTGCAATGTTAGTGAAGGTTCAAGAGGAATGGTATGTGGTGTTATTGAAGGTATCACAAGGATGACATATAATAACTTTAATCTCCCCATTGAGATGGTTTGTGATGATATTTATGGTCCCACACAGATGGTATGTAATGATGTTGATGGCCCTGAACTGATGGTCTGTCATTATACTGAATTATCCATAGAAACACTGGAAAGTTTATGGTTATATTGAAATATTCCTGATATCATTGTGTGTGAATATTCTGAATTCTCACGTGGCCTGTGTCAGATGACAAAATAGAATGTTGTCTCCACAATGATGGTGTGTGATGATATTTAAGACCCCACAAGGATGGTGTGTGATGGATACCATTGAGGTCCACAACATTGATGGTGTGTGATGAAGTTGGCACAGTGATGTTGTGCTGTAATGTTGGAGTTCCCACATGCTTTCATCCTTTTTGTGCCATGATAATAACAATAATAAAGTTCCCACAGAAAAACCCCAGCTGGTTTGCCAGAATATGAACGTTTCTACAGGGATCATAGTCCATGTTATGGAAGTATTGAGTACCAATTCACTTCTTGATCTGGGAAACAAAAAGCAGAAAGCTTGCCTGTAAGAAATACTCGAGTAAACGGATGGGACGTGGGAGCCAAGGTGAACACAGCTCAGTGAGCTTTTATAAGCATCCGCTTAAATTCTTAATTTCTCCTTCTGCACAATGCTAACGTGGCTAATGTAATTGATGCAATTGATGTTTACTTTTGAGCAGTTATTATAGTGTGAGGAACATATTGGTAAGCAATTGGGTTGTGTAGTGAACACTGTTTACCACTGTATTACTTTGGCAGTGAACCTGACTGTGATTACAAAACCTCATTTAATTTTCACTATGCAGTGCCACTGGTGCTTGATATTGGCGGAAAGAACTCTTGAGGGTGAGTGTTCTGGAATCTAACAAGCTAAATATTAAGTACCATCTTTTATATCAACAGTCAACAATTTACAATTTGCGGAGTGCATCTCTGCATGATGATACCAAAGCGATTGAGACGGACTACATTGATTGTAGGGGCAGGGTGGGTGTGGCTAATACGAAACCTCTGATGATGGAGATTGAATTACCTGCTTCTGTAGCCCCTAAGGGTTTGTATTCGTTAACACCGAGAGATCAAATGGCTCATCTGCTGAATGTAGGCGCTGGCATCCACTTCACTGCTGGGCTTGAGAGGCCACTGAACCCTGCAATTAATGACTATACCTTGTCGGCATCATCTGTGAAGCAGAACATCACCCATTTCTTCTCAAAAGGGCAGAGTATGAGTCTGGGGGACTTGAGGCTGACAGAATATCCCTGCCTGACACAACAGTTGAGGGAAATGTGGTGGAGGACTTGATTGGGTTTGTTCATTTGGGGTCACCGCATCCATCAAATCAGAAGTTCTGTATTGATTTGATGGGTGACTTGAATTTTAGCTTGATTCCAGTGACACAGGGGGTGACCTAATTAAAATGTCTCTGTGCCCTTTCTACCCCATGTCGGAAGGAGTGTAACATTAACGTCCTAGATACTTCTAAATGGTTGGCTTCTATAATTAATATGCCCAAAATAGCAGCCATCTTTTTGAAGAAGAGTAAGTAATTGGATATTGGTCAGTCGTGTAGTAAGGTAAGCAGCGACAGTTCCTCTGGGCCAATTGGCATTGCTTGTCAAACTGAGGTGATTATGGCAGGGTCTTCCCATCCACCCATGACAGTTCCCAGGAGTAGTAATGGGGACAACGGAAATGTGATGGTTCTGGTTAAAACAGGACCTTTAAATATAAATTATGAATTGCAGCCATTCATGAATCCTATCGTGACATCACAAGCACAGATTTCATGCCCCAACGAACTGCTTACAACAGCTATGTACTCAAATGGGAGCAAAATTTCCAGCTAGAGGGAGCGATTGTGGGTCTCACAGTCTCAGAATGTCAAATGATGTAGAATTGAGAGGTTTGGGACAAAGACAAGTGGATGCCCCTAAGAGAACCCATGAGCGGGGCAACTGATTCATTATGGAGTGCATGTTCTGTGAAGAAGAAAATCTGATCATGAATCAGAGTACTATTCTCACCCTACTGTACAATATTCCAGCTTTGAGAATCATTACATCAGGAGACATCACCAGAGTGGAACCTATTTCAAATAATTGCCTGATCACGGCTGTGATTGACATGCCTTCTACTGTGGTGCAAAACCACTTATCATATATTGATGAGTTAAAATTGAGGGGATTGGTGTGTCAAGTTATGCTGACCCTCAAATCCCCTCGTCTGAACCTGAGTTTATTTTCGGGTCTAGGGGGCGGGAGTATGCATAAAAAAAACAGTGGTATGGATGTTCAGTGGAACCAGAAAGGGCGGAGAAATTGGATATGGGTCCCGGAAGCTCGGATGATCTATGCCTGGGTTGATCTACCTGATGGAATGAGTCTTTAGTGTGGTATGCTGGAACTCTCAGGTTTTCAAGCACCTTTCCAGTGAGGAGAACGCCATTGCAAAGTTGGGTACAGTGGAACTAATTCTGATACTGAATATCTCCTGGTGGAGGGGGTCTTCATTGACAAGTTCTTAAGATGCCAGGCCTTGGCAAATCGACAGGGTAGGCCAAGGGAGGCTTATTAGTAGCAGCTAAGTACCATTGGGCGTGTTCAGTTGTATCCATGTTTTCGTATCCTCCTTGTATACACGATGGATAAGACAGATTCACGGTTGATTATTAATCTTTATGCTAACTACAGAGAAGTAAAACAGGCAGTGGTCATTGCTGCGGTTGGATTCTAACCTGTTTCATAACTAGAATTATTTAAATGCTGATTGATTGTTAATTACTTGCAGGAGATTTCCACACTGAGTGCCTAGCTAACAGTTTGAGCATGGACGGTTGTAGTTGGTTGGCATTTTTGAGGCATTGGGGGCTTGTGGAAATGTGATGGGAGACTTGGAGGCCAGAAACACCTGGCATTGTGGTGTACCGGCCTCAAGGATTGTCTCGCAAGGCCTGTTCCATTAATGTGAGAAATTCTCTGTAACGAATGCGGAACCTAGTGATCACTCTTTGTTAGGTGGTGTCTTTTTAAGTATGCCACGATGAGAAACAGTGGATCCTGTGGTTCGTGTGATTATCAGCAATAGTAAAAATAGGTTAGTGTGGAGTGACCGAAACATGGGTAGGTTCATGACTGTTTATGGAAGCTTGGAGTGTTCTGGGTAGTGTGGACAGAAATGCGATTGACATTTTTGCCCTATTTGCTAATGTCCTACAGGATACAACTGGAGCCATCAAGAAAATGGGATTTTGTGCAAAAAGGGGTTCCATTTGTCCAGAGGTACAAAAACTAAAGGGCAACATGAGAAGGAAAATTCAAACCCTTAAAAACCTGAACATGAGCCAACTCGATTGTACAATGGCCATTAAGGCTGCAGAAAGGAACTTTAGAAATAAGCTAAAGTCGGGAGCGTGGCTAGGCAGCATGCCATGCCGCTGTGTTTACCTTGAGCTCCGCTTCAAGGTGCCCGTTTACACGTTGTAAGCGCTTCCTGTTGTAATTCCAGAGCGAGATTTACCAGACTTGCAGAAAGAGATAAGTTGCTTTATCTGGCAGCGGAAAACACCTAGAATTCGGTGTAAGATTCTCACTCGGGGCAGGCAGCTAGGAGGCCTCGGGCTCCCCTCCATCTCAAGATATTATCGAGCAACCCAAATTGCCTGAGCTGGACTAACCCAGTCGACCCCCCCAAATGGCAGGACATTCAGCAGATTTTCTCTGGGGCTCCCCTCTCTCATCTCCCCTTCCTCCTGCGGGAGGCGCAGGCCTCTCACAGGCCCCTCCTTCCGACTACATGGTCGACTCTTCGTTGTTGGGACAAGTTCTGATGATCTGTTATTATTGTGATGGTGTGTTTTGCTCCTAGTAAGTAATGTCGCCATTCACACAGTGCGCTTTTGATTGCTAGGAGTTCTTTCTCAGAAATTGCATAGTTTAATTCTGCTGGGGAAAATGTCCTTGACCAAAAGGCAATGGGGTGAAGGCATCCGGTTTCAGGATTTTGTTGAAACAACACGGCCCCCATGGCAATGCTTGAAGCGTCTGTTTCCACGATGTATGGTAAATCGGGCTGTGGGTGTTGCAGAATTGGGGCTGAGGTGAATTTTTCCTTGAGAGCTCGGAAAGCTTCTTCCGCCGCTGGTGTCCATTCGAACTTTCGGTGTTTGCGCCGCAAGGACGTTATTGGATGCACAATATGTGAGAATCCTGGTATGAAGCGTCGATAAAAGTTTGCAAACCCTAGGAAACTCTGTACTGCCTTTACAGACGTGGGTGAGGACCAAGTGAGGATTGCCTCCATTTTTCTAATGTCCATCTTCATCCCCTGCCGTGTCAGTATATATCCCAGAAACTCCACCTCAGTGACATGGAAGGAGCATTTTTCTAGCTTTGCATACAGTTGTTTTTCACGCAGTTTGCGGAGTACATCTCACACGTGGGTTACATGCTCTTGGGGAGTGGTGGAGTAGATCAGAATGTCATCGATGTAGACGACTACGCAGACATCAAGGAGTTCCCGTAACACATCATTCATAAAATGCTGGAACGCAGCCGGGGCATTGTAAAGCCCAAAGGGCATGACCTGGTATTCGTAAAGGCCAAAGCGGGTACGGAACGCAGTCTTCCACTCGTCCCCTTTCTTCATGCGTACCAGATGTGCCGCGTAAGTCTAGCTTGGTGAAAATCTTCGCTTGCCTCACCTGGTCTATGAGTACTGGTATCAGAGGTAACGGGTACTTATTTTTTATGGTGACTTGATTTAGGGCCAAGAATTCAATACATGTTCTTAAGTCCCACTCTTTCTTCGGTACGAAGAAGAGTGGGGAGGCGCCTGGTGACTTAGATGGTCTAATGAAGCCATTGGCCAGGTATTGATCCAAGTAGGTCCATAGATGAGTGTTTTCTTCGTCAGTTAATGCATAAATGCGGCTGCACGGTACTTGTGCCCCTGGTTACAGGTCGATCTGGCAGTCGTAAACTCGATGTGGTGGTAGTGTATTAGCTTGCTCCTTCGCAAACACATCCTGGAACTCCTGGTATTCCTCTGGTAAAGTGCCCACCAAGCCTAAACCAGCTATCTTTTCCTGTGAAGCTAACAATGGGCTTCCTTTGATCCCTTTGATGTCGTAACAAGAGGCGCAATCCGTGGAAAAGAGTAAGGTTCGAGCTCGCCAATCTATCTTTGGGTTGTGCGTCTCTAGCCACGGTATCCCAAGTATCAGCTGGAATTGGGTTGCAGCCATAAGGTTGAATCTAATACTTTCTCTGTGGCCATTTTGGCAGATTAAGGTGATGGTGGAAGTACACTGTGTTAATGGTCCAGAAAGGAGTTGTGTGCCATCCACAGCTGTCGCGCTTTCTGCGGTGTCCTTACGGTGGAATGCTAATCCCAAGGTCTTTGCTGTGTTTATGTCCAGGTAGTTCCCAATAGCCCCACTGTCTATGAAAGCCTTGAGGGCATGCATTCGGGTGGGCTGTGAAATGTCTACCAAAACCACAGGAATACTGAAATGTGAAATCTGAGTGCTCCGTTCCTGGCTCGACAGACGACCTCTGCATCTACCGGGCGTTGGAGTTTTCCGCTACCGCACCTGTGTCTTCCCCTATGTTATCTAGTACCCCCATTGTCTTCCACCGGGGTTTAATCATCCAGTTCCGGAGGAAGTGACCAGATTGGCCATAATATAAGCAAAGTTTTTCCTGATGCCTCCGTTCTTTCTCCGCCTTGGTGAGTTTTCCCCTGAGAACACCCAATTGCATGGGCTCTGAGTGTATTTCTGAGGCCTGTCGATGGGACGCTTCCTTTGGTCGGACATACACTGATCTATGCTCTGATCTGGTTCGGTCGGCCTTGCGATCCTGTAACCAGTGGTCTAGTTGCATAGTTAGGTCGATGTATTCACTGCAATCTTCGGGAGGATTAACTACTTGCGCCAAGACATCTTTTAATTCTCCTCTCAGTCCTCGATAAAATAACGTTATTCGTTTCTCATCTGGCCAACCTGATTCGGCTATTAAGCGATTGAATGTGGCGACATATGAAATTAGATCCTGACCACCCTGTCGCAGAGAGAGTAGCTCATCATCCATTGCCTGACCTCGAGTCCGATGGGCAAATAGTTTTTCCAGTTCACGCTGAAAACCTGGGTAATTTCTCAGTAAAGGGTCGTCCCTAAGCAGTAACGAGACAGACCAGTCCGCCGCGTGCCCTCCTAAATAGGAGAGGACAAAAGCTACTTTAGCTTGGTCGTTCAGAAAGGTGTCTGGTTTGCATATGAAATGTAGCCGGCATTGATTCATGAACGCGCCAAATTTCTTGGGATCCCCAGAGAAGCGTTCCGGGGGTGCTAAAGGGATGTTGCCTGGAAGCCATACCTGAACGGATGTGGCTACAGGTGCCACGGTAGGCTGCCCCTGTGGAACTCCACCTGGTAGGGGTGCTAGACCAGCTTGGGTCTGTAGGAGCTGTCTTGCCAAATCGTCTGTTTTGTCCCTGTTGACTACCAGTTCGCACCTTAAGGCATTTGTCTCTGAGCGGGATGCATGCACCTCGGCCCGTAGTTCACCTAACAATAGGGAATGCTGGTCTACCTCGGAGGTTTCCATCCCTCGGGCAGAGGTATTAAGGATGGCTTTGTGTTCTGTCACATTCACCTGTGTCTCTGCAGGAGCGATGGATGACCCCCCCTTGACCCAGAGTCTTCACTTCCCCTGTTTTACCCGTTGGAATACCTGTCAATTACAAGGTGTACACTCAGACCTGAATTTACTCGATTCCCCTGGGCCCTTCCCTTCTCTTTACTGTGTGCTGTGATGTCCCCCTATGGGTTTAGCTTGATCTTAAGTAGGGTGTTCACTCCATCCTGCATTTGCAGGGGCGCGATTCACTCATGTGATTGGTGCCAATGTCTGTAGGCTGAGTCCAGATGCCTTCACAGCAAGGCCGAGAGTTCAAGGCACCAGTTTCTTCACTGGCTAGAAAGTCCTTCCCACAAGTGAATGGTGCGCGGAGAATGTTGAGTGTCCAAAAGTGTCCGTATTGTCTTTTTTTGCCGGTATTTTGGTGGGTGAGCAGCACCGCGTGTAGAAGCTAGCTGCTGGTAGATTTGCACAGCCCCCTCAATTCGAGCGTGCCTGGTAATGTCTCTCCCTTTCCCTTGCAGGTGCAATTATGTGGTATTAGTGCCTCAAGTCTGGGTTCAGCGCTACTGGAGACTTGGTGGTTAGGTAAGTTTGCACGGAGGCATTTGGTAAGAATGCACCGCGTAGAGAGAGAGAGCGCAGTGAAATAAGTGTCCGCATTATTGGAGCGAGCGCAATTAAAAATGTCTCTTATTTCTTACAGGGGTTTGTGCGCTCGTGCAACTAACCTGGATTCCAGCGTTGCGGGAAGATTCAGTGAGTATGCGCAGCATTACTGATGTGCGCATGTTAATGCTGTTCTTCTTTGTTCTTACAGGTGCCGGTGTAGAAGTCCCCTCTTTACTGGAGATAGCTGCGGCGTGGAGTAAGAACCAGGTAAGCAGAAGTAGGATGATCCAGAGCAGGTAAGCAGAAGCAGGATGATCCGGAGCAGGTCAGCAGAAGCAGGATGATCCGGAGCAGGTAAGCCGAAACAGGATGATCCGGAGCAGGTAAGCGGATGCTGGCTGATCTAGAGCACGGCAAGTGTATTGCTGATACAGTTCATAGTAAGCAACACGAAGCACTTGAAGAATCTAGGGTGTGGCCTATAAAGCTAGCCACACCCAAACACTAGAGAGCTTATGAGTTATCATGCACTTCCTGTTTGGCAACAGGAAGTGGTAACCAGGAAGTTACTACAAACACTAGTAAGGAATGAAAGGAGGGATTTGTTATGGGTTCTTTGTGTGCCTATGCCAGGCCTGCCAAGCCTCCACCCTGCTTACCCCAACTACCTGCCTGATACCCATGACAGTCTTCCCCCTCAAGACCCCTCTCAATGGTGTGTATGAGGGCTTTTGTTTCTCAGGATGGTCCAGATGGAATTTCGGCACCAATCGGGGGACATGCACGTACGTGCTGGGTTCCCATGATCTTTCGTGGGGTCCGTACCCCTTCCAGTCAATCAAATAATACAGGGTCTTTCGTACTTGTTTGGAATCTAATATGTTCTTAACTTCATATTCTGGTGCTTCTTCACCCACTTGTATGGGTGCGGGAGGTATGGAAGTTCGGGTTCCTGGGTGTGCTGGTTTTAATAGTGACACGTGAAATACGGGATGTATATGCATATGTTGAGGTAACGCCAGTCTCATGGCTGCTGGATTAATTACCTTTTCTATTGTATACGGGCCGATGTATCTAGGCTGAAATTTCTTGGGACCCTTTAAAGCAATGTGTCTAGTTGCCAGCCAGACCGAGTCTCCCACTTGATAATCTGGGGCTTTTCGTCGATGCAGATCAGCGTTTCTTTTCTGTGTTTCTTTGGCTTGCTGTAGGTTCCTGCTGGCTACTTTGGCTGCTTTCATGATGCTGTCATGTAGATTCTTTACTGCAGGCATTTCAATCTTTTCTGGCAAATCGTAGACCGACGTTCTGGGGATTCAACAATGTATAGTAAAGAAGGGTGTTGCTTTGGTTGATAAATGTGTTGAGTTGTTGTAGGCATACTCTGCCATCCATAGAATTTCTGTCCAGCTTTGGCTTGTTTGGTGTAATATACAGCACAAATACTGTTCCATGGTCTGGTTCGTGCGCTCGGTTTGGCCGTCCATTTGAGGGTGGTGACTAGAAGACAGACAGACTTCTACTCTTGCCAGGGCACAACATTTTTTCCCAAAACGAGATACAAATTGGCTGCCTCTGTGTTGGGGAGAATTCTCATATTATGGATAATTTCCCTCACCTAGTGAGTCCCCCAGCAGCTTTGCTGGATTTCTGGAGTTATTTTTTTCACTTGGAAAGAGTGTGAGCTTTTCCCCCACTCATATCCATGTTTTGCCATGTGTATTTCATCTATTTTGTGATTGTGGACTCTGGAGGACACCACTTCAGTAGCCCCCTTCTTTTGTGTTATACAGCACCTTCAGTGCAGTGACACAGGGTTGTCTTTTAGACTTCCCACCGACTCCATTTCTGAGGCTGACTACTGTCCCCCAGAAAAGGGTAAAGTTGCCATTAACTTTACTTAGTCACTTAACTACAGATCCAGTACACCCCATCTTACTTGGAGTACTGGAAAGGGTTACTCCGTATCCTTTTTTTTCTGTACCTCCTGGAACATTGTTTTGCTCTTTTAACATTTAGACTTGGCTGATGGCAGTGGTATCTACCCTAACTTTTCTACCACGATTATACTATGTAAACGTGGTATTGTTTTAGGCTATTATATTAGCCTCGAACTTAAACCCGCTTGACCAAATACTTTTTCTTTTGGCTCCGGTCGGGTTTAGTCACCATTTCTTTTTGTTAAAGTCCTTCTTGTGTTTTACTTTGTGCGGCAAACCAGGTTTGCCTCCTTTGTTCACTGTTTTTTGGCGGGCTTCTGCCAAGAAGCCCTCCTCTAGGCGCCTGGGTGTCTAGGTGGGCTGAATGTGAGGGAGGGGTGTAGTCACCCCCTGCACAGGGTATCCAAGGAAACCCAAGTCGCACTCTGCCATGATTGGCTGAGGTGGTTGTCCGGGCTGGACAACCCCTCCTGCTGCGTGATTGACAGCCAGGCTGTGCGAATGGGGAATTTTCGCATAAAAGGCAGGTCTCTTGGGCTAGAAGTCAGAGAGTTGCCACTGGAACTACAAGGAACCGAAGAGAAGCGGAGAAGATGACGGCTGCTGCAACTACCCTGTCCCCGGGAAGCCCTGCTGCAGTCCTGGGCTATCTACCCTTCGACGACCAGAGAAGATCCAGTCCGGAGTCTTCTTCCCTTGAGCCTGGTGGGGATAACCAGCTCATCTTCCACAGCCAGACGATCCTCTTCTTGATCGAAATCACTGCAGGCTGCTGTGGTGGTCCGGATAGCCTTCTGAAGAGCCTCTCCTGTTTGTAAGGAGTGCACCTTTTATTCACCGTCGCTGCTGTCGGCCTCATCCCTGTGTGGTGCAGACCCCTCCAGTCGTCCTCCTTCACACCGAAGCTCCAGGAACCGTGGGTCTGCAGGAAACTACCAGGAACAATTGCAGTGGCACCAGCTTCTTCGTTGAATAAGGTACTGTGTTCTGCTTGAAGAATTAGGGGAACCCCTTTTCTTCGCCTCCAAGGCTTGCCCTTGTTTTCCCTCCTTCTTATAACTTTTGCTTCCTCTGTTGACAATATCTAAGTACTCCTGGCAACGTTGAATCTCGAACTATCCGACTGTGTGACCCTCGACAACAGGAACCCGGTTCCACTTGACACTGGCTCCGGCCTATTGACTCTTGAATTTCTGTCTATGAGTGTTCTCTGATTCTGCATGCCTTGACAAAAGTATTGCCTATGATTTTTGCCCCCAACTCTCTCTGGTTAACCCAGGTGCTAAGTGTGTTTTTGCCCCGGTAACATTTCTTGCCGCGGATACGCATTTCTTTAGTAAGACCGAACTGTCATTACTGTCAAAAAGTGATCACAAGTGTATTCCCGGTAACGTCTTTTGTTTCACAACACCGGTCTGTTAAAACACAGGATACTTCGAGTTAGAGTGTACCAAAGTGAATTAGTTGGTTGTAGTGTATTTTACGTGTGGTTTTGAATTAATAGAAATATTGTGTTTATAACTAATGATTTAAAAAATAAATGTACTTATATTTGTTTACCTGAAACCTTTAGTCAGTGTTTGCTTGAGTCACAGTAATTGTGGTCCCTTTGTGTAATCTCTGCTACTGCTCATATACTCTTGAGATAAGACTGGCTGCTCCGCTACTGCTACCACTTTAACATAGTAGTACAGGCTTGTACCAAAGGT
Source organism: Ambystoma mexicanum (assembly GCF_040938575.1). Classification (NCBI taxonomy): domain Eukaryota; kingdom Metazoa; phylum Chordata; class Amphibia; order Caudata; family Ambystomatidae; genus Ambystoma; species Ambystoma mexicanum. Next base: position 748,819,528 of record NC_090929.1, read on the forward strand.
AAAACTTGTATTGCCACCTGTAGTCTTAATTGTGTGTAGTGGTCCTAAGTGCACTGCCTAACATTCTGTCAGAAACGATTATGGTAGGGAATCCATGTAACTTGACGATTTGGTCTAGAAAAACCTGCGCCAGGGTCTGAGCTTAGGGAATACCCTTTAGAGCTATGAAATGGGCCATTTCGGAGAAGAGGTCCACTACTACGAGGATGGTATTATAACCTGAGTTAGGAGGTAGATCAGTGACGAAGTCCATTGATTCTGCGTGCCAGGGCGCTGGCGGAATGGTGATTGGCTGAAGGAGGCCGGCTGGTTTTTGCCTGGATGTTTTGTATTGTGCACACACCTCACAGGTGCCTATGTAGGTGGCAATATCTTCTCGCCAAGTTGGCCACTAATAAGATTTGCTTACTTTCTTCATGGTTTTGGCTATACCCGGATGGGCTTCTAACAGCGAGTCATGGTAGTCTGATAAGATTGCTTGTTGCAGATCCTTAGTTGGAACGTATAGGCGTTTTTGGTAGTATGGTAGTTTGTCTTGAATGGTGAACTGATCTCCCTTCGTGTCCCAAGCAAGTAGGTCTTCTTCAGACATATTTTCTTTTATTGTTTCCTGCAGAGTATTTAACGGAGATGGGCCGATGCAGAAGGCCGAGAATTTTATGGCTGGGTATGATCTCCACCGGGTTAGGGGCATTGTAGACTTCCTCTCCTGTGCCAATGCGGGATAACGCATCCGCATTCCCGTTCTTAACTCCGGGGCGGTAGGTGATTACAAAGTCGTATTCCATTAAGGATAGGGCCCAACGGAGCTGTCTAGAAGACTGAGCTTTTGCTGAGCGTAAGTATTGCAAGTTCCGATGATCTGTTATTATTGTGATGGTGTGTTTTGCACCTAGTAAGTAATGTCGCCATTCACACAATGCGCTTTTGATTGCTATGAGTTCTTTCTCAGAAATTGCATAGTTTAATTCTGCTGGGGAAAATTTCCTTGACTAAAAGGCAATGGGGTGAAGGCATCCGGTTTCAGGATTTTGTTGAGACAATACGGCCCCCATGGCAATGCTTGAAGCGTCCGTTTCCACGATGTACGGTAAATTGGGCTGTGGGTGTTGCAGAATTGGGGCTGAGGTGAATTTTTCCTTGAGAGCTCGGAAAGCTTCTTCCGCCGCTGGTGTCCATTCGGACTTTCGGTGTTTGCGCAGCAAGGACGTTATTGGATGCACAATATGTGAGAATCCTGGTATGAAGCGTCGATGAAAGTTTGCAAACCCTAGGAAACTCTGTACTCCCTTTACAGACGCGGGTGAGGACCAAGTGAAGATTGCCTCCATTTTTCTAATGTCCATCTTGATCCCCTGCGGTGTCAGAACATATCCCAGAAACTCCACCTCGGTAACGTGGAAGGAGCATTTTTCTAGCTTTGCGTACAGTTGGTTTTCACGCAGTTTGCGCAGTACAGCTCACACGTGGGTTACGTGCTCTTGGGGAGTGGTGGAGTAGATCAGAATGTCATCGATGTAGACGACTGCGCCGACATCGAGGAGTTCCCGTAACACATCATTCATAAAATGCTGGAAAGCAGCTGGGGCATTGCAAAGCCCAAAGGGCATGACCTGGTATTCATGCAAGCCATAGCGGGTACGGAACGCAGTCTTCCACTCATCCCCTTTCTTCATGCGTACCAGGTTATATACACAGCGTAATTCCAGCTTGGTGAAAATCTTCGCTTGCCTCACCTGGTCTATGAGTACTGGTATCAGAGGTAACGGGTACTTATTTGTTATGGTGACTTGATTTAGGGCCAAGTAATCAATACACGTTCTTAAGTCCCCCTCTTTCTTCGGTACGTAGAAGAGTGGGGAGGCGGCTGGTGACTTAGATGGTCTAATGAAGTCATTGGCTAGGTATTGATCCAAGTAGGTCCGTAGATGTGTGTTTTCTTCCTCGGTTAATGCATAAATGCGGCTGCACGGTACTTGTGCCCCTGGTTGCAAGTCGATCTGGCAGTCGTAAACTCGATGTGGTGGTAGTGTATTAGCTTGCTCCTTCGCGAACACATCCTGGAACTCCTCGTATTCCTCTGGTAAAGTGCCCACCAAGCCTAACCCGGCTATCTTTTCCTGTGAAGCTAACAATGGGCTTCCTTTGATCCCTTTGATGTCGTAAGAAGAGGCGCATTCCGTGGAAAAGAGTAAGGTTCAAGCTCGCCAATCTATCTTTGGGTTGTGCGTCTCTAGCCACGGTATCCCAAGAATCTGCTGGAATTGGGGTGCAGCGATAAGGTTGAATCTAATACTTTCTCTGTGGCCATCTTGGCAGATTAAGGTGATGGTGGAAGTACACTGTGTTACTAGTCCCGAAAGGAGTTGTGTGCCATCCACAGCTGTCACGCTTTCTGCGGTCTTGTTACGGTGCAATGCTAATCCCAAGGTCTTTGCTGTGTTTATGTCCAGGTAGTTCCCAATAGCCCCACTGTCTATGAAAGCCTTGAGGGCATGCATTCGGGTGGGCTGTGAAGGGTCTACCAAAACCACAGGAATATTGAAATGTGAGATCTGAGTGCTCCGTTCCTGGCTCGACAGACCGACCTCTACATCTGCTGGGCGTTGGAGTTTTCCGCTACCGCACCTGTGTCTTCCCCTATGTTATCTAGTACCCCCATTGTCTTCCACGGGGGTTTAATCATCCAGTTCCGGAGGAAGTGACCAGATTGGCCATAATATAAGCAAAGTTTTTCCTGATGCCTCCGTTCTTTCTCCGCCTTGGTGAGTTTTCCCCTGAGAACACTCAATTGCATGGGCTCTGAGTGTATTTCTGAGGCCTGTCGATGGGACGCTTCCTTTGGTCGGACATACACTGGTCTATGCTCTGATCTGGTTCGGTCGGCCTTGCGATCCTGTAACCAGTGGTCTAGTTGCATAGTTAGGTCGATGTATTCACTGCAATCTTCGGGAGGATTAACTACTTGCGCCAAGACATCTTTTAATTCTCCTCTCAGTCCTCGATAAAATAACGTTATTCGTTTCTCATCTGGCCAACCTGATTCGGCTATTAAGCGATTGAATGTGGCGACATATGAGATTAGATCCTGACCACCCTGTCGCAGAGAGAGTAGCTCATCATCCAGGGCCTGACCTCGAGTCCGATGGGCAAATAGTTTTTCCAGTTCACGCTGAAAACCTGGGTAATTTCTCAGTAAAGGGCTGTCCCTAAGCACTAACGGGACAGACCAGTCCATTGCATGCCCTCCTAAATAGGAGAGGACAAAAGCTACTTTAGCCTGGTCGTTCAGAAAGGTGTCTGGTTTGCATATGAAATGTAGCCGGCATTGATTCATGAACTCTCCAAATTTCTTGGGATCCCCAGAGAAGCGTTCCGGGGGTGCTAAAGGGATGTTCCCTGGAAGCAATACCTGAATGGGTGTGGCTACAGGTGCCACGGTAGGCTGCCCCTGTGGAACTCCACCTGGTAGGGGTGCTAGACCAGCTTGGGTCTGTAGGAGCTATCTTGCCAAATCATCTGTTTTGTCTCTGTTGACTACCAGTTCGCACCTTAAGGCATTTGTCTCTGAGCGGTCTGCATGCACTTCGGCCCGTAGTTCACCTAACAATAGGGAAAGCTGGTCTACCTCAGAGGTTTCCATCCCTCGGGCAGAGGTATTGAGGATGGCTTTGTGTTCTGTCACACTCACCTGTGTCTCTGCAGGAGCGATGGACGAGCCTCCCTTGACCCCGAGTCTTCACTTCCCCTGTTTTACCCGGAGGAATACCTGTCAAATACAAGGTGTACACTCAGACCTGAATTCACCCGATTCCCCTGGTCCCTTCCCTTCTCTTTACTGTGTGCTGTGATGTCCCCCTATGGGCTTACCTTGATCTTTAGTAGGGTGTGCACTCCATGCTGCATTTGCAGGGGCGCGATTCACTCATGTGATTGGTGCCAATGTCTGTAGACTGAGTCCAGATGCCAAACTCTGTTTTATGCCTTCGCAGCAAGGCCCAGAGTTCAAGGCGCCAGTTTCTTCACTGGCTAGAAAGTCCTTCCCACAAGTTAACATTGCGCGGAGAATGTTGAGTGTCCAAAAGTGTCTGTATTGTCTTTGTTTGCCGGTATTTTTATGGGTGAGTAGTTCTGCGTGTAGAAGCTAGCTGCTGGTAGGTTTGCGCAGCACCTTCAATTCGAGCGCGCCTGTTAATGTCTCTCCCTTTCCTTTGCAGGAGCAATTATGTGGTATTAGCGCCTCGAGTCCGGATTCAGTGCTACTGGAGACTTGGTGGTTAGGTAAGTTTGCACAGAGGCTTTTGGTAAGTATGCACCGTGTAGAGAGAGAGAGCGCAGTGAAATAAGTGTCTGCGTTATTGGAGCCAGCGCAATGAATAATGTCTCTTCTTTCTTACAGGGGTTTGTGCGCTCATACAACTAACCTGTATTCCAGCGTCGCAGGAAGATTCGGTGAGTATGCGCAGCGTTACTGATGTGCGCGTGATAACACTGTCCTTCTTTGTTCTTACAGGTGCCGGTGTAGAAGTTCCCTCTTGACTGGAGATAGCTGCGGGGTGGAGACAGAACCAGGTAAGCAGAAGCTGAATGATCCAGAGCAGGTAAGCAGAAGTAGGATGATCCGGAGCAGGTAAGCAGAAGCAGGATGATCCGGAGCAGGTAAGCAGAAGCAGGATGATCCGGAGCAGGTAAGCAGAACAGGATGATCCGGAGCAGGTAAGCAGATGCTGGCTGATCTAGAGCATGGGAAGTGTGTTGCTGATACAGCTCACAGTAAGCAACATGAAGCACTGGAAGAATATTAGGTGTGGCTTATATAGCTAGCCACACCCAAACACTAGAGAGCTCATGAGTTATCATCCACTTCCTGTTTGGCAACAGGAAGTGGTAATCAGGAAGTTACTACAAACACTAGGAAGGAATGAAGGGAGGGATTTGTTATGGGTTCTTTGTGTGCCTATGCCAGGCCTGCCAAGCCTCCACCCAGCTTGCCCCAACTACCTGCCTGATACCCATGACACATATTCACTGCTGCTCTCAAGACATTCTTTTCTGGATATTACACACACAGGTACCTGCAAATAGTGAGAGGAAGGGTCTGCTTGCATTGATTAGTTTCGTAGTGTATGCTGCTGAAGAGGCAATTACATTCATTTGCTTGGTAAGTGACCGTTTAGAGTCAAGGTAGACCCTTAGAATTTTGATATCTTGAGAGACTGGGATGGTATTGCCGTCAATGATGAAGGATTTATAGGCTTCGTCAAGTTTCTTTAACTGAGATTGCAGGCCAATTAAGAGGAGCCCAGTCTTGTCATCATTGAGGCACAGTCAGTGATGCGCCATCCAGGATTGGATGCTATGATAGGCCTCTTGTAAAGTTTTGGTGTCAATGGAATAGTCGCCTGTGATTGGCAGGAGGATCTGGGTATTGTCACCGTAGTTGGTGTAGAAGATACCCTGTGTGTCCAGCAGATCGAACAGCGGCTTTGTAAAGACATTGTAAAAATAGCATGAGACACAGGAGCCCTATGGGACGCCACAGGTGACTTGGGTGGGCTGTGCTGAAGCTGTAGGAGAGAAAACTCTTGTTGTTCTGTTGGAGAGGAAGGAAGTAATCCAATAATTTTCATACTTTGGAAGGGCTGCTGTGGAAGAGTACTCTGGGCCTTCCAAAGTCTGTTACAATGGTAGCTATTAGAGCAGAATTGTGTCTGATATCCTTAAATGCAAAGATACTGTGGAAGAGGATTCAGATGTGCATAAAGGTTTGCCAGCCCCCTAAAAATTGTATCTTTGAGCAGATGGATCCAGTTAGAGCTCGAGTTGAGAGTGTTTTGGCACAGTCATGTAGTAGGCATTTGATTTGGTCGATATGACCCTGGAAGAGGCAGTCGACAGGCCATTGCTGGCTAGGAAGAAATGCTGCCTACATGACTGGATTAGCACTTGTGAAAAACTAAGGACCTATAAGAGCTACACAGATTTAGGCAGGGTAAATTGTACAGTGGGCCGCTGTGTGACATATTTATTACTGTACCCATCATGGGCATTTGCAAGAACTATTCTATATTTGAGCTTATATCTGTTATTTACAAAGGAAAATCAATTTAGATGGAAGACAAAAGATGTTTTAGACCCGACTTGTACTTGTTGTTCAGCCTCAGTGGAGTCTCTTAAACATTTGCAGGCCGATTCATGGAATAATTAGCGCGGCGCAAGTGGGCAAAAACGTGCGATTCGCAGTGGAATAGCGAAAATCGCAGTGCAAGTGCGAAAATCGCACGAAAAGCAGCGCACGTCGATTCATGGAAGGCCGTGCGCGAGAAAAGCAGCGGATGTGCGATAAAAAAGTGCGCGGCGCACGTTGGCGCACAGGCCATCTAACAGCATGCGCCAGGTCACAGCGAAAAACGCACAGGCCACAGCGAAATTCGCACATAGCGCGGCGCACGCAACAAAAGTAGGCGGAACACGGGCGTACCACTCGGAATGGGGAACAACTTGCCAAAACGTGGGCGTCACGGGGGAAGTACAGGGCACAAGTGCGCGGAACGCCCACACGCTCGCCTACAACACGTATTCATGGAATAGAATAGGGGAAAAAAGCGCACTCTCAAACCAGCGCACAGGCACAAACACGACCGCCACAAGAAAGCAGGCGGTAGCGTCTCTGCGGCTGTAAGAAATGTGCGCCAAAAGGTGCGCCAACAAATAGCACCTATATACTGCCATGATGAATGTCCCATACTGTGGCCCTCCAGGAAAAATGACGTGCAAAGGGGTACCCACAAACACGGACACCCGCTGACAAAAAATACGTGTGCGTGTATACCGGGGTGCGCGGGAAGTCTCACACGCGATTTCAGCAGGGTACGTGCATCACAGGGGTTCGCGTGAAGTCATTCACGCAATCGGGCCTGGGGGAGCGGGCTACGTGTATTTCAGGGGTTCGCGTGAAGTTTCTCACGCGATCGGGCCTGGGTGAGCGTGCTATGTGTATTTCAGGGGTTCGCGTGAACTTTCACACGCGATCGGGCCTGGGGGAGCGGGCTACGTGCATTTCAGGGGTGCGCGGGAAGTTCCACACGCGAATAGCCTGTGCGCCTGTATTTCAGGGGTGCGCGGGAAGTTTTACACGCGAATAGCCTGGGCGCGTGTATTTCAGGGGTGCGCGGGAAGTTCCACACGCGAATAGCCTGGGCGCCTGTATTTGAGGGGTGCGCGGGAAGTTCCACACGCAAATAGCCTGGGCGCCTGTATTTCAGGGGTGCGCGGGAAGTTCCACACGCGAATAGCCTGGGCGCCTGTATTTGAGGGGTGCGCGGGAAGTTCCACACGCAAATAGCCTGGGCGCGTGTATTTCAGGGGTGCGCGGGAAGTTCCAAACGCGAATAGCCTGGGCGCCTGTATTTCAGGGGTGCGCGGGAAGTCATTCACGCGATCGGGCCTGGGGGAGCGGGCTACGTGTATTTCAGGGGTTCGCGTGAAGTTTCTCACGCGATCGGGCCTGGGTGAGCGTGCTACGTGTATTTCAGGGGTTCGCGTGAACTTTCACACACGATCGGGCCTGGGGGAGCGGGCTACGTGTATTTCAGGGGTGCGCGGGAAGTTCCACACGCGAATAGCCTGTGCGCGTGTATTTCAGGGGTGCGCGGGAAGTTTTACACGCGAATAGCCTGGGCGCGTGTATTTCAGGGGTGCGCGGGAAGTTCCACAAGCGAATAGCCTGTGCGCGTGTATTTCAGGGGTGCGCGGGAAGTTTTACACGCGATTTCTGCACGGTACGTGTATTTCAGGGGTGCCGGGGAGTCCCACATGTGATTTGACAGTGTGGGTCCTCCCAGGTGTACCCTGTACACCCTCCACGGCCCCTGCAGGCAGCCCACACCACAGGGGACTACCCTGCACCCCTGGTCATGTCCCGCAGGCAGCCCACCCAACATGGGCATGCCCCCCAGCAAAGCCACATGTCTCCTTGAACTAATGAACACCAACTCATGTCCCCTTGCACCCCCACCCCCCAGCACTGTGGGGCACCTGCCAGCAGGCCCCCACCCATGTCCAACTCATGTCCCCCACCACCCCCACCCCCCAGCACTGTGGGGCACCTGCCAGCAGGCCCCCACCCATGTCCAACTCATGTCCCCCACCACCCCCACCCCCCAGCACTGTGGGGCACCTGCCAGCAGGCCCCCACCCATGTCCAACTCATGTCTCCCACCACCCCCACCCACCAGCAGTGCAGGGGCAGCCTCCACCAGGCCCCCACTCATGTCACCCACCACCCCACCCCCCAGCCACCAGGGTCACCCTCCACCAGGCCCCCACTCATGTCACCCACCACCCCCACCCCCCAGCCACCAGGGTCACCCTCCACCAGGCCCCCACTCATGTCACCCACCACCCCCACCCCCCAGCCACCAGGGTCACCCTCCACCAGGCCCCCACTCATGTCTCCCACCACCCCCACACCCCAGCAGTGCAGGGGCACCCTCCACCAGGCCCCCACTCAAGTCTCCCACAACCCCCCACCCCCCAGCAGTGCAGGGGCACCCTCCACCAGGCCCCCACTCATGTCACCCACCACCCCCACCCCCCAGCCACCAGGGTCACCCTCCACCAGGCCCCCACTCATGTCACCCACCACCCCCACCCCCTGTCATGCCTGCGCCATGGGCACATCCATTTACGCTCTATATGGACTATTTGCTTATCATTTATTAACAACAGACTCCAACAAATTATGTATACCACAATGCACCTGGCTACAAACATTGATTCCTGGCTGTTCCTATTTTTCATCAAAGGAACTACACCCCCCAGAAGCCCTAGGGACTTGCCCTGCTTCCACCAGCCTAGGAACAGAAAGGGAGGTGGCCGATTGCCTGCAGGTGCGCTTAGCCAGGTGCAACCTATTAGCCGGTCTCTGTGCTGGGCTAGGCAGTATAAAGGCTGCTGCCTGCAGTGGCTCAGCCTCTTGCATCTGAGAGTCCTTCCTCCACCTTTCGCTTCTGACTACGGATCCTTGTTTGCTGTTAATCATCACTCCTGCTTGGACCCTGCCTTGTAGCTTGCTACACCCTGCTGCCTACAGCCCTAGCCTTTTGGGCTCCCTGCCTTGTTGCTTGCTCCACCCTGCTGCCTCCAGCCATAGCCTTCCAGGCTCCCTTCCTCACAGTCTTGCCCTGCCGGGCTCTCCACATTGCAGCGGATCTCGCTCTGCTGCCTTCCAGCCTCTGCCCTTGCCCTGCGGGCTCTCCACATTACAGCGGATCACGCTCTGCTGCCTTCCAGTCTCCGCCCTTGCCCTGCCGGGCTCTCCACCTTGCAGCAGATCACGCTCTGCTGTCTTCCAGTCTCCGCCCTTGCCCTGCCGGGCTCTCCACATTGCAGCGGATCACGCTCTGCTGCCTCTTCCAGTCTCCGCCCTTGCCCTGCCGGGCTCTCCACCTTGCAGCGGATCACGCTCTGCTGTCTTCCAGTCTCCGCCCTTGCCCTGCCGGGCTCTCCACATTGCAGCGGATCACGCTCTGCTGCCTTCCAGTCTCCGCCCTTGCCCTGCCGGGCTCTCCACATTGCAGCGGATCTCGCTCTGCTGCCTTCCAGCCTCCGCCCTTGCCCTGCGGGCTCTCCACATTGCAGCTGATCTCGCTCTGCTGCTTTCCAGCCTCAGCCCTTGTCCTCTGGGCTTCCTGCTCGGCAGCCTGCCTCACTCCGGCTGCCTTAGCCCTTGTCCTCTGGGCTCCCTGCTCTAGAGCCTACCTCTCTCCGGCTGTCTTAGCCCTTGTCCTCTGGGCTCCCTGCTCTACAGCCTGCCTCACTCCGGCTGCCTTAGCCCTTGTCCTCTGGGCTCCCTGCTCTACAGCCTACCTCTCTCCGGCTGTCTTAGCCCTTGTCCTCTGGGCTCCCTGCTCTACAGCCTGCCTCACTCCGGCTGCCTTAGCCCTTGTCCTCTGGGCTCCCTGCTCTACAGCCTACCTCTCTCCGGCTGCCCTAAACCCTTTTCCTCTGGCTTTCTACCTTACCGTCCTACTCCTGTGGACTTACTCACTACTTCCCTGCTCCTCGGAGCTCTCTACCTTGTACCTTACTGTCCTCTGCTATCCTTTCCTGTTACTCGACTTTCCCTTCTATACCTTCTGCTAGTTTGCTATCTCCTCCTTTCCTGGATTTGTCTGTAGTAACATCTCTTGTACTGTTTGTTGACCCTTTTGTTCAGAGCTTGTCTGTTGGTTCCCATCAGTCAACCTCTGCCCCTTCCTTTGTCTTGTTTCTACATTACAGACACCCATAGCTGCTGTTCCAAGTCATGAGCAAACAGCGTGGGACTCTGTTATAGCAAACTGTGCAGAAGGCTAGAGTATTTCCAAGGTTCGTGGAATACTCTTTTCCTATTCTGCATACACCCCAAGAGGGTATTCACTCTGTACCTTTTCCCTTGCTACTCTTCCCTACTCTTTGTTCTCTTTCCGTTCTGCAGTGTGTGTACTTGTCTGTCCACTTTATTTCAGCACCCAAACTCTTCTGGGTGTCTTGTGCCACTCTTATTAGAGTGCCATCCTTGACAGAATGCAAGAGCCAAAAATTTCTTATTTCATTGGCCGGAAAGGCACACACAGACCTAAGATGCTTTCCATTCAAGTTAAGAAACCTTTGCATAAACCTATGGTTTCCCTAAAGACAGCAGACAAGAAACCTAGTCTAAAGGACAGACTCGCCTTAGTAAACAAAGATTTACAAGCACGATACTATACTCTCTGGCTAGCTGACCCTTCTTCCATGTACAATTATTATGACATTTGCGACTATGATCCGCAGTCCTTATCTGTTGCAGAGCTACAGCAAGATAATGAATTCTTACAGATCTTGTTAGACCAAACAGTGGAAAACTCTCCTGCGTCTTTTGATAAGCCTTCTAACCCCGCAACAGCTAAGGACATATCACTCATTGTGAGAGAATCTAAACCAGAATACGCCGTTGCCAGTGTAATATGCGCAAGTTCAGCTTGGCAAGCTCCCCAGAATGCTGGAAACCCTTATTTGACAGGACAAGGCAGTCATTACCCTGAGGTTTGTGCATCTGGTTCTGGGTACAAAAGACCTATACTAACCATCGGTTGTCTTAATACTTCCACAGTATCTACTAACCACGATAACCCTAAGGTCAGTCTTCCCATTGCTACAACCGAATTTTCTGCCACACCAGCTTCTGAAGCTTTAGATCAAACTAATGATACTTACCTGCTACACGAACAACTCCTACGCCTTAAAAGAAAGACCGAAGACCTCTATGACGACTTTGTTTCTTTGTATTATAAGAATCTTATGAAGGGACACAAGTCACCAGACCTTCTGACAATATGTCCAACACCTGACATCTTATCTTTAGAGATCGACATGATAAGGCCTGGAGTTGCCATACAGAAAAGTATACAGACTTTTACCAAGCAGATGGAAGACCTAAATATAGCATATGTATCCCTTCTAGAGATTGACACAGCTCTTTCACCTTCCAGCCGCAGAAACTCAGGTTGTTGTACTGACAGAAAAGAATTAACTCCTCCGGTGGGTCAAATCACGCACACAGTCATTACACCACAAGACAAGGGTGGTCTACTGATTGAAAATCCTTCTGAGTCAAAGGATGATTCCGCCCTCACCCTTGCCTATCGTCCAGTACTCACACCTACAACCTCCTCTGCAATAACAATGGCAGCTGAAGAGACTGGCACAGTTCACACCGAGCATGCTGAAGTGGCAAGCGGGGCTTGCCAAAGTGTGGCTGTGCTATCAGACATCACTCTCGAGCAATTAACATCTTCTGTTTCTTCGATACCCCCTGAATCGCCAGTGGTTGTGGTACCCGATCTACCAGTAGTTGCAACACCTGATCTGTCTGTAGCTGCTATAGCACTCGAACTTCCAACTGCTATTCATGATCTGCCTGCTGCTGTGGTTCCTAAACCCCCGGACACATTTGAGACTCCTGAAGTCCCTGCTACAGATCTTGAGGTTGCTATAGCTATTGTGAATCCTGAAACTACTACTCCAGTTGTTCCTGCTGGTATATCTATAGCACTAAGACTGCCAGACTCTACTCTAACAGTCTCAGGTGCTTTCCAGCCCGCTGGCTCTCTCATGGCTCCCTCACACCTAGTTGTTACAGCATCGATACCCCCTACAGCCATCCAAGATCTCACCGCTGCTGTATCTTCTGAACTCTCTATGGCTAACCCTAATGTTGTCATTACTACTTCGGATGTCTTGGAAAACCTTCCTAAAGATACCAACTCTGCTGTACCTATGGCTCCACTTTCCAGCATCATACTGTTGCCCGTCAAGGCAAAATCTATCTTGGAGCCTGCAGCAGTTTTTCGCAGTTCCTCTCTTCATGCACACACAGTTGGGGTCTGTGTTCCAAAGACTTCATCTTTTCTGAATTCTACATCAAAGGTTCAGAACATTGGTACCGGCTCCGTCATTCAAGACTCTTACCTTACAACTCGTTTCTGGTGCCTCATGATGTGTCTTTTTGGAGTAAGACTCTTGTACTGTGGAACAGACACTCTTCCTACAGGTCGGTCTTCAGGGAGCCTGGAGAGGGGCCTGGAGAGGGGCATACTGTCATGCCTGCGCCATGGGCACATCCATTTACGCTCTATATTGACTATTTGCTTATCATTTATTAACAACAGACTCCAACAAACTATGTATACCACAATGCACCTGGCTACAAACATCGATTCCTGGCTGTTCCTATTTTTCATCAAAGGAACTACACCCCCCAGAAGCCCTAGGGACTTGCCCTGCTTCCACCAACCTAGGAACAGAAAGGGAGGTGGCCGATTGCCTGCAGGTGCGCTTAGCCAGGTGCAACCTATTAGCCGGTCTCTGTGCTGGGCTAGGCAGTATAAAGGCTGCTGCCTGCAGTGGCTCAGCCTCTTGCATCTGAGAGTCCTTCCTCCACCTTTCGCTTCTGACTACGGATCCTTGTTTGCTGTTAATCATCACTCCTGCTTGGACCCTGCCTTGTAGCTTGCTACACCCTGCTGCCTACAGCCCTAGCCTTTTGGGCTCCCTGCCTTGTTGCTTGCTCCACCCTGCTGCCTCCAGCCATAGCCTTCCAGGCTCCCTTCCTCACAGTCTTGCCCTGCCGGGCTCTCCACATTGCAGCGGATCTCGCTCTGCTGCCTTCCAGCCTCTGCCCTTGCCCTGCGGGCTCTCCACATTACAGCGGATCACGCTCTGCTGCCTTCCAGTCTCCGCCCTTGCCCTGCCGGGCTCTCCACCTTGCAGCAGATCACGCTCTGCTGTCTTCCAGTCTCTGCCCTTGCCCTGCCGGGCTCTCCACATTGCACCGGATCACGCTCTTTTGCCTCTTCCAGTCTCCGCCCTTGCCCTGCCGGGCTCTCCACCTTGCAGCGGATCACGCTCTGCTGTCTTCCAGTCTCCGCCCTTGCCCTGCCGGGCTCTCCACATTGCAGCGGATCACACTCTGCTGCCTTCCAGTCTCCGCCCTTGCCCTGCCGGGCTCTCCACATTGCAGCGGATCTCGCTCTGCTGCCTTCCAGCCTCTGCCCTTGCCCTGCGGGCTCTCCACATTGCAGCTGATCTCGCTCTGCTGCTTTCCAGCCTCTGCCCTTGTCCTCTGGGCTTCCTGCTCGGCAGCCTGCCTCACTCCGGCTGCCTTAGCCCTTGTCCTCTGGGGTCCCTGCTCTACAGCCTACCTCTCTCCGGCTGTCTTAGCCCTTGTCCTCTGGGCTCCCTGCTCTACAGCCTGCCTCACTCCGGCTGCCTTAGCCCTTGTCCTCTGGGCTCCCTGCTCTACAGCCTACCTCTCTCCGGCTGTCTTAGCCCTTGTCCTCTGGGCTCCCTGCTCTACAGCCTGCCTCACTCCGGCTGCCTTAGCCCTTGTCCTCTGGGCTCCCTGCTCTACAGCCTATCTCTCTCCGGCTGCCCTAAACCCTTTTCCTCTGGCTTTCTACCTTACCGTCCTACTCCTGTGGACTTACTCACTACTTCCCTGCTCCTCGGAGCTCTCTACCTTGTACCTTACTGTCCTCTGCTATCCTTTCCTGTTACTCGACTTTCCCTTCTATACCTTCTGCTAGTTTGCTATCTCCTCCTTTCCTGGATTTGTCTGTAGTAACATCTCTTGTACTGTTTGTTGACCCTTTTGTTCAGAGCTTGTCTGTTGGTTCCCATCAGTCAACCTCTGCCCCTTCCTTTGTCTTGTTTCTACATTACAGACACCCATAGCTGCTGTTCCAAGTCATGAGCAAACAGCGTGGGACTCTGTTATAGCAAACTGTGCAGAAGGCTAGAGTATTTCCAAGGTTCGTGGAATACTCTTTTCCTATTCTGCATACACCCCAAGAGGGTATTCACTCTGTACCTTTTCCCTTGCTACTCTTCCCTACTCTTCGTTCTCTTTCCGTTCTGCAGTGTGTGTACTTGTCTGTCCACTTTATTTCAGCACCCAAACTCTTCTGGGTGTCTTGTGCCACTCTTATTAGAGTGCCATCCTTGACACCCCCCAGCCACCAGGGTCACCCTCCACCAGGCCCCCACTCATGTCTCCCACCACCCCCCACCCCCCAGCAGTGCAGGGGCACCCTCCACCAGGCCCCCACTCATGTCACCCACCACCCCCACCCCCCAGCCACCAGGGTCTCCCTCCACCAGGCCCCCACTCATGTCAGCCACCACCCCCACCCCCCAGCCACCAGGGTCACCCTCCACCAGGCCCCCACTCATGTCACCCACCACCCCCACCCCCAAGCCACCAGGGTCACCCTCCACCAGGCCCCCACTCATGTCACCCACCACCCCCACCCCCCAGCCACCAGGGTCACCCTCCACCAGGCCCCCACTCATGTCTCCCACCACCCCCACACCCCAGCAGTGCAGGGGCAGCCTCCACCAGGCCCCCACTCATGTCTCCCACCACCCCCCACCCCCCAGCAGTGCAGGGGCACCCTCCACCAGGCCCCCACTCATGTCACCCACCACCCCCACCCCCCAGCCACCAGGGTCACCCTCCACCAGGCCCCCACTCATGTCACCCACCACCCCCACCCCCCAGCCACCAGGGTCACCCTCCACCAGGCCCCCACTCATGTCTCCCACCACCCCCACCCCCCAGCCACCAGGGTCACCCTCCACCAGGCCCCCACTCATGTCTCCCACCACCCCCCACCCCCCAGCAGTGCAGGGGCACCCTCCACCAGGCCCCCACTCATGTCACCCACCACCCCCACCCCCCAGCCACCAGGGTCACCCTCCACCAGGCCCCCACTCATGTCTCCCACCACCCCCACCCCCCAGCCACCAGGGTCACCCTCCACCAGGCCCCCACTCATGTCTCCCACCACCCCCCCCACCCCCCAGCAGTGCAGGGGCAGCCTCCACCAGGCCCCCACCCATGTCCAACTCATGTCCCCATCACCCCCACCCCCCAGCACTGTGGGGCACCCTCCACCAGGCACCCACCCATGTCTCCCACCACCCTCACCCCCCAGCACTGTGGGGCACGTGCCAGCAGGCCCCCACCCATGTCCAACTCATGTCCCCACCATCCCCACCCCACAGCACTGTGGGGCACCTGCCAGCAGGCCCCCACCCATGTCCAACTCATGTTCCCCACCACCCCCACTCCCAGCACTGTGGGGCACCTGCCAGCAGGCCCCCACCCATGTCCAACTCATGGTCCCCACCACCCCCACCCCCCAGCACTGTGGGGCACCTGCCAGCAGGCCCCCACCCATGTCCAACTCATGTTCCCCACCACCCCCACCCCCCAGCACTGTGGGGCACCTGCCAGCAGGCCCCCACCCATGTCCAACTCATGTGCCCACCACCCCCACCCCCCAGCAGTGCAGGGGCACCCTCCACCAGGCCCCCACCCATGTCCAACTCATGTCCCCACCACCCCCACCCCCCAGCAGTGCAGGGGCACCCTCCACCAGGCCACCACCCATGTCTCTCACCACCCCCACCCCCCAGCACTGTGGGGCACCTGCCAGCAGGCCCCCACCCATGTCCAACTTATGTTCCCCACCACCCCCACCCCCCAGCACTGTGGGGCACCTGCCAGCAGGCCCCCACCCATGTCCAACTCATGTTCCCCACCACCCCCACCCCCCAGCACTGTGGGGCACCTGCCAGCAGGCCCCCACCCATGTCCAACTCATGTGCCCACCACCCCCACCCCCCAGCAGTGCAGGGGCACCCTCCACCAGGCCCCCACCCATGTCCAACTCATGTCCCCACCACCCCCACCCCCAGCAGTGCAGGGGCACCCTCCACCAGGCCACCACCCATGTCTCCCACCACCCCCACCCCCCAGCACTGTGGGGCACCTGCCAGCAGGCCCCCACCCATGTCCAACTCATGTTCCCCACCACCCCCACCCCCCAGCACTGTGGGGCACCTGCCAGCAGGCCCCCACCCATGTCCAACTCATGTTCCCCACCCCCCCACCCCCCAGCACTGTGGGGCACCTGCCAGCAGGCCCCCACCCATGTCCAACTCATGTGCCCACCTCCCCCACCCCCAGCAGTGCAGGGGCACCCTCCACCAGGCCCCCACCCATGTCCAACTCATGTCCCCACCACCCCCACCCCCCAGCAGTGCAGGGGCACCCTCCACCAGGCACCCACCCATGTCTCCCACCACCCCCCAGCAGTGCAGGGGCACCCTCCACCAGGCCCCCACTCATGTCACCCACCACCCCCACCCCCCAGCCACCAGGGTCACCCTCCACCAGGCCCCCACTCATGTCTCCCACCACCCCCCACACCCCAGCAGTGCAGGGGCACCCTCCACCAGGCACCCACACATGTCCCCCTGCCCCCAGGTCCTGACGATACTCAATCATGGCAGTAATGGCCAGCATACCCAGCACAAACACCCAGGCAAGGATTGCATCCACCCACATAGTGAATGCAATTACATGATACAACCCCAATGGCAAGTCTGTAAATGAACACATGTCCGTCACACACACATACACAATGGGTGCAAGTGAATGTCAAAACCCATATCATGACATGTATGAAACCAATGAGAAAATACCACAAGTGAAAGTTAAAAAAACATGTATTAAAGATGAAAATAAGTAAAAAAATCAAACATACAACAATGGGGATAACAAAATAAATGGTCCATGTCCGAGAACAAATGTAAAAATAAAAAAAACAAAGTAATCCAAAAACAAATGTTGTCCAAAGCAAAATCATGTGGAAGTAAAATAAAGAAAAACCATTTCCTCATGCTGAACACAATAATTAATAAAAAAAAAATTTCTTCAAAAAGCTAACTATATACACGAAAATTCCAGGGTCCATGAGCCCAACACCATAAATGAAACCTACTACTACCTAATGAAAATAATATATACAAAAAAGTGGCCATTGTCCGAGCGGTCCAAAAATACAAAAATTAATAAAGGAAACCTAACACTAACTAACTAAATAACTATATACAAAGGCAGCGGGCAAGTCCTGCGGCTCACTCGGTGATGTTGCTGCCAGGGCATCATCGAACTCCATGTCGATGTCCTGGAGGCGGGACTCTGTCCTGGCCCAGAGGTCTCGCAGGGATAACCCCATGTCCAGCTCAAACTCCCTGCGAGCTTCCTCGAGGCACTCAGCCCGCCTCAACGCCCGACGCATGGAGAACTCCGCCCTGACCATGGTGAGCCGCTCCTCTTCCGCCCGCTGCCGCTCCGCACCTATCCGCTGGACCAACTGCTCCCACACGGAAGACACCACCATCCCAGGGTTGCCCTGCCCTCCGGCCGATGCCTGCCCCTCTGATCTTGAAGGCCCCGAGCCATGATGCCTCCCACGTCGAGCCTGCTGCTGCCTCCGACGCCACTGCCTCTGCCAGCACGACGGCATCCAGGCTGATGGAAACCACCGACGCCGTTGTGCACGTGCCCTGCCCGATGATGCTGTCACATCTTCCATCTGCTGGGGTCCAGTTGCTGTGTTGTCCACCCCTGCTGGACCTCCGACTCCCAACTGTGGCAGGGATGGGATCCCCACCGAGCTGGCTGCATTGGTCGGGGCAGGTCCACAGGGGGCCCTGGTGGCATCTGGGCCGGAAGACAGCAAGGAGAACGACTGGTGTATAGCCTGCACAGAGGAGGAGAGGGCCGCCAGATTGGACAACACATGCAGGAAACCCCCGAACATGGCCGATCCCAATTTGGCCACGTCGGCACGGTGCACTTCGTGATGACGTGCGTCCTCCTCCCGGGAAGCACGCACGGCATCACGAATCACAGCCGTGCGCATCGCGACCCCAATCAGGACCTTCTCCACACGGCCAGGGGTTCCCACGTCCGCAGGTGGAGTGGAGTCAGGTGACATGGACATCCCCTCTACCTGCGGACGGGCCTGGGACGGGCCATCCCTGCTGGTGCATGGTGGTGCACTCACAGGGTCAGGGACAGCGACATGCACAGGCCCCTCCACGGTGACCTGTGCTGCCTCCTGCCCCTGGCCCTGGACTGCACCACTTGCACCAGCAGGGATGCCCCCACCAGGCCCCATGTGTGCCCCAGTGGCGGCCTCCTCCTCCTCTGTGCAAACCACCAACCTGGATGGCTCCTCACTGTCTCCCACAGTAGCAGGCCCCTGTGGGGGCTCACCCACCCCTTCCGCTGCAGCCGTGGGGGCATCCCCGCCGCCTTGCTCCACAGCGCCGTCTCCGCCCTCTTCTTCACTAGCCGCTGCGTAGAGGGAGACAAAGAACACAAGCATCAGGGCACTGTACAATGGTCCCCTAGACAGGAAGCAATAGCAGATGAGCACCACTGTCAAAGTACACTTCCATCATGTCCCTCCACAACACATGGGTCAGTCCAGGCTAAACACACACAGTAACAGGCATGGTGCATGCCATGGACATTTCCATGCATGTCCAATGGACTCTTGAAACATTCAATGATATGTAACTCACATGCATCATGGCTCATGCCTATCACATGCACACACTTCACCTCAGTCACATCCATCTGGCCCCAAACACACCAAACACAGCGGATACAAGGGTAATTTGGCTGCTTCACTGAATCTGTGCATTGTCACACACATGTGTCATGCATCCATGGCATGCACAAGTCACAGACACGCAGGTCAGGCACACAGACATGGCTACCATATATGTACCTGGCATCAGCACCCATCCCTCACCCCCACCCATGTCCAGGTACAGAGACTGGCATACTCTCATGTTCAAAATCTGCATAGGGCTCCCCATGCGGCATTTGAACACATGCAACAACCATGTGGGTCACACATCACTGGTCGCACATGCATTACCATGATGTCCCTGCACACATACATGCATACATGGCCTATGGCACACATACAGGCAAGTATCATAGAACCAGCACACCGCAACATGCCCTGTCTCACACAGTAATGCTTGGACACTTACCGCTCAACTCCAGACGGGCCTCCCTCTCAAGGATCTGGGCGTGGAGCGCTGGGCGTACGCGTTCCAGGACCCTCATCTGGATGGAACTCATGCGGCCCCGGCCCCCCTCCACGAGGTGCCGGGCCTTCACAAGGGTCCTGGACCTCAAGTCCTCCCAGCGCTTCTTGATCTTCAGAACGTTGCGGGTTGCCACCCCCTCCGCGTTGATGGCAACCACACAGTCGGCCCAGATCCTCTCCCGTCCTTCCTTGCTGGCGCGGGACGATCCAAAGAGGGCATCATACTGCCCCAGGACATGCTCCACCAGGACACCAACTTCGTTGTCAGTGAAGCTGGTGCCCCTCTGCCCCTCTGGCCTGGGGTTGCCAAAGGTGCCAGATGTGGAAGTGCCCGACATGGCAACCCCAGAGGCAGGTGTGGGTGGGCAACTGGGTCCTGGGGCTGGGCTGTGGAGCGATGTAATCCCAGTCGGGAGTCTTCAGTTCCAGCAGGGGTGGACACAGCAACTGGACCCCTGCAGATGGCTGATGTGCAGGCACCAAATGGCAGGGCACGGTGGCAGCAGGCAGGCAGGCAGGCAGCAGCAGATGGCACGTGCGAGGCTGCTCGGGGCACTGGGGGGCAGTAACTCGGCCTTCTGGGCAGGAGCGTGGTCTTCCGTGTGTTTTCGCGTGGCCAGCTTGATACGGAGTGATTTGGCACGTGAAAATCCTGCACGTCAGCGTGAAATCCGAGGAAAGGCCCTTAGCGCGTAAGCGCGTCAGCACGCATACGCGATTCTATTGGACCAGAGTCCCTCAGCGCGTAAGCGCGTCTGTGACGTGACCCGCACGGGTGTTCCCCACTCAGCACGTGATGACGGAGCACACGTGGAAATACTGCACGTCAGAGTGTCATCGCGTGTAATTGGACAAAAGTGCGCGTACACGCGATTGGCCTATGTACGTGTATTTCATGGGTGCGCGGCCACTTACACACGCAAGTACGTCAGCGAACCTGTATCCCGTGGTGCGTGTGAATTTCCACACACTATTGGACTGTGAACTGGATTCCAGGGGTGCGCGGGTCACACGCTCGCCTAGAACACGCGCAAAGCATAAATTTGCGGACTTTAACAATAACAAGCTCAGACGCCAGGATGAACATACCGTTCCTAGCAGCAGTGGCAGTGGGCTACCAAAGGAGGAGGAGGAGGATAGTCAGGGCCAGAATATTCACACCCAGAACCAGCCTTTTCGGGATGCCTGATGACCAGGTGTATGGGAGGTACAGGTTTCCACCACACATTATACTGGACCTGGTGAGTGAGTGGGAGGATGACCTCACATCTCCCACCCTGTGCTCCCAAGCACTCAGCCCCCTGGAGAAGGTCCTCAATGTACTGCACTTCTTAGCCACTGGATCATTTCAGCGGACAAGTGCCATAGTGGGTGGGGTGTCACAGGCCACCCAGTCACGCTGCCTACACCAGGTCTTGAACATCATCACTGCACGCCCATCAGTCAGCAGGCACATATACCTGCCCAGAACACCTGCAGAAAGGCATGCTGCCGCCCTGGATTTTTACGCTGTGGCACGATTCCCCAAAGTGCTAGGTGCCATCGACTGCACCCATGTGGCTCTACGTCCCCCCAGGGCATCTGAGCACATCTATAGGAACCGCAAGCACTGGCATTCCATCAACGTGCAGGTAGCATGTAATGCCAAGGGAATCATCACCTCAGTATATGCCAACTATCCCGGCTCCACCCACGACAGCTTCATTTACCGAATGTCCACCCTAAGCCGGGACCTAGAAGCTGGGCGGCATGGCGATACATGGCTGCTTGGTGAGTATGTATGCCACTGCACATGCATGCATGTTGGATACTGAGCAAGGTCACAACCCCACCAATGATACCAATCACCACCTCCACAGGGGACAGTGCCTACCCTCTCAGCCCCCACATGATGACGCCAATTCGGAACCCCACCACGCCACCCGAGGTAAGATATAACACAGCCCACATTACAACCAGGGGCATAGTGGAGCGCACATTCGGAGTGCTAAAGTCACGCTTTCGCTCCCTTGACCGTTCTGGCGGGCAGCTGTTATACGCTCCCCCAGTAGTGTGCAGGATCATAGTGGCAGCATGTGTCCTGCACAACGTTGCAACACGCCGGGGCCTGGCCGTGGACATGGTGGTGGCCCCACATCCCCAACCACATGCACAGCCGCTGCACATGGGAGGGGAAAGGGCACGGGGGAGGCAGCCCGTACACAGCTAGTGGCTAATTACTTCACATAGAAATCACACCCCTGTGGAGTGCACACTGCCCTGGCACATTCCATCTGACAATCAATGATGACTCAACCTGACACTGATCCTGAATGTCTGGAGAATGAACCGTGAATACCATATCAGCCTGAGATTGTTCACCTGGAAGTGTCACAATGTGTGCATCCCTACCCACACAGACACCACCAATGCAGTTTTGTGAAGTTACACATTGAAGCAGCTAAAATGAATACCCACTTGCAAAATGCAACAAGAGGACAGTGCCATGTCAGCCAACCCAACCCCAGCACCGCCACACGACACACCGTGCCATGTCATGCTAATTGCAGGTAAACAAAGTAATCCCCACAACATGACATCAGTCTCACTATGTACAGTGTCCCTATTAGAAACCTGCAACACCTGAAATGCTCACAGCAATGCCGGACCAACAACATACTTGAGCACGTACTACCATTAACATGACATCACAAATGTTACATATTAGTAGTCTCACCACCTGGAAATGCCTGCACTCCCACCACTACCAACTGTGCAGTGTTGGCGCCATGTAGAGTTGTAGGTGCACTGCTGCCAACATGGACCCCATCTCCAGACTAGAGGTCCTTGTGTAGACATGAGGAAGGGACCTGCAATTTGGGAGGTAGACACAGAAGAAGAGTTACACATCAATGCAACATGCAGTGTACAACACAACAGCAATATGCACTAGGAATGTATACACAGTATTGACTACAGACTGCCCACACAGCTCATGGGAGTCCAACGTCACTGTGTAATTCACTGTCACTTGGGCACACCCTTTGCAAGCCCATGGAAACGGGAAGCAGGAGGGGTGTGTGTGACTCAAACCCAAGCATCTGAACCAAATACATTACAAGCCTGCATGTGCCCAGCCACAATGCAGCGTATGCCCACAGGAACCACGGAAGCCAACAAATCGTCCCAAAAAAATTGGGAATAAAAGAAATCAAAATAAAAATAAAAATAAGAAACAATCAAAAATGGCCATTGATGGGCCCGGGGGGGTTGGGGAGGCCACCCAGGAGGTCCGAGGACAGGATGCACACCAGAACCCACCTGCGTGGATCCTGGGAAGATAAAACACCTCCATGGGCTCATGGCCCACACGGCTACCCTATTGTGGGAGTATCACTGCTGTCGCTATTATCACCCTGTGCAGCTGCATCCGGAGGTGGTTGCACTATGGGAGGCAGCCCAGGCAAGGCCCTAGTCTGCTCCTCCATGGCTGCAAGCATGCGGGTGTGGTAGGTCTGGTTCTGGAGGATGAGTGTGCGGAGGTCCCCATGCAACAACTCACGGGATGCCCGGACCTCCGCCCTCGTTGCCTGCATCTCAGCTGAGAGCGTACGGGTGAGACGCTCCAGCTGCTGTTCTGTCCTTTGGTGTGTTGAAGCCTCAAGCTCAACAAGAGTCGTCCTGAGGTGAAGGAGCTCCTGCCTCAGGGCTTCCCTGTGGCCCTGGGACTCAATGGAGATGGCCTCCTGCAGAGTCGCCAGTGCCGCCCGCCTGTCCCTGTTGGACCCCATCATGTCCTCCCTGTGTGACTGGCAGATGGAGTCGGTTGCCTGCTCTAGTCGCTCCATCAGCCTTTCTGGGGGGACAATGGAAGTGGCCACCCTATCCATGGCCTGAGCCATCATCTCGGATGATGCAGCCTGTTGGGTTACCATACCGTAAATGGATTGCTCCCATGCGGTATTGCCGGGTGGCGTACGGCCACCACGTCGGCGGGCACCACACCTGTCTGGGGCAAGGCGAACTGCGCCTTGCTGTGCCGGCACTGCCTGAGGCTGCAGGACTGCATTCCCCCTCTGATCTGCTGGCCCAGGAACAGGATCAGATGTCGCGGAGTGTGACCCTGCATCCGTAACCACCGAAGGCGTAGCTGCCAACACTGACATCCCCATGGAGGGTTCTGACCCTGGTGCAGGTGGGTGAGACAGAACAGAATCCCTCCCTGGAACACTCACCTGCGACGGCACGTAGGTCTCATCCGAATCAACACCTGAGTACAGCTCGGGGGAGGTGCAGCCAGAGACACCCCTTGAGAGCACGACCTGCAGCACTTGTGGGTTCTCCCCCACCACCACACCACGTCCCTCACTGGTGGTTGGTCGGCCCTCGGACCCCTCCTGGGTCTGCACCATCTCCACAACCCCAGCAGTATCAGGTGCGTCTTCCCCTGCAAAGACATGAAAACAAAGAAATGGAAACAGGCATTAGCACCATGGCACACAATGAGGGCTGAGAAGCAAGAGAACCAGTACTTGATTGACACATGTCCCACATGACTAAAACCCTCCCATGCATGCACCCTCACTGCGTATGAAGTGCAGGCAAATGGCACACACTGATGACACCAAGATGGAAGATGAACACATTTTCTGCATGCTGCCTGGCAGTGGCATCACACATTGGCCTGTGATTGCCAGGTGAAACACACATGCCATCACCAGATGGCATGTACCATTGCTATTGAGTGAAGATGGAGAGGAGGGCAGCACCTATTCATTCAGTCCAGTTCCCGCATGTAATCGCTTTTCTAATTCTAACAGGTCAGATTTTTCACCTGGAGCTGCCAGTCTGAAATGGTCCAATTGCACAGGGACATGTGTGTACAAATAATATCCAGGTAACAAAGTCACTCCACTTTACCATACCCATGTCAGACATGTGACTAGTGGACAGCGACATGCCTAGTGAAAGTGGTGGAATGCAAACAAACTGACTGAATGAACAGTGAAAAATAAGCAACTATGTTGTGGCAAGGTGACACTTCAAGGGCAACTGGCGTGCAGTTGGGCTAGATGTCTACTGTTGGCAGAAGGGATACTGCTATGGCCAAATGCAGCTGCGCAGGAAGGATTGCATGAAGCACATGGCTGACCCATACGACTCAGGCGCACACACTCTCACCTGGCACACAAACAGAAGCCCTCACACATACACCATGCACATGGATGACACACACATGCATGTGCACTCACCGGACAATGCCTCGTAATCAGCCAGATCTCCCACGCCTTGGATCTGTTCCTCCGTGACGTAGGTCCCAGCGACTGACTCATGTGGAGTGAGTTCCATGTCTACTACTGGAGACCCACCTCCAGTCACTAGAGTTGCGGCATGACTTGAGGCCAGCTTACTCTTTGCCCTGCGCTTTAGGTCATTCCAGCGCTTATAGCAATCATTGGCTGTGCGCCTCACGATTCCAAGGGCACTTACGATGTCCGCAACGGTCTGCCAGTGTGCCTGGCGTTGTGCAGGTGTGGTCTTGGATCCTGCAACAATGACCATCTCGTTGTCATGTCCGGACACATACTCGACAAGTGCATTCAGTTTGTCATCCGTGAAGCTGGGCTTCCTGGATGGGCCGGACTGTGTAGCCTTGTCTGGGGCATCAGCCAGTGCCGGACGAGCACTCTTCCTCTTCCGCTTGGAAGGTGGTGGTGATCCTGAGTGTCCTGCGCCGCTCTGGACACTAGGGGCAGGAGCCCTGGTGGACTCTGTATCAGGAGTGTGGGATTGCACACTCAGCATGGGAGTTGGTGCAGGCATTGGCTCTAGTGTGATGGTGTCAGGGGGAATGTCAGCAGCATGGACTAGGACCGACACTGTCCTGGCTGGGTGTGTGAGGGCTGGGGTGGATGGAGCCGCAGCTGCCCCTGCAGCCTCTCCGCCCTGCCTCCTTGGTGCAGCAGATGACCTTGCTGGCCCAGATGCACGTGGCATGGTGACATCAACGTGCACCAGCGCACGTGTCATAGGCCTGCTGACCTGGAAGTCAGCCATGGAGTCAGCCAGATCTGGTGCCACAATGGGCTGGTCCAACAAGGGCTGAGCATGGATGGTGTCAGCCACATCAGCCTCAACGGGAGGGGGGGGGATTATGGGTGCCCTTGACTGGTCCTCCACACATGGGGGGACAGGCTCACCCTGCAAGTAACGACCACGTCCCCTACCGGATCCACCACGGCCACCACTTGTGGCTCTTCCACCTTTGCCACCCTTACGGAATCCTCGCCTCCCAGCCATGGCACTGATGTAAATGTGCGTATGGGAGTGGCTGGAAACTATTGTCCTGGGCAATAGGGGGTCAAAGGGGTTGGGTACCAGATGGTAATTGTACCCTAGTGCTCTTGCAAGGCTGATTGTAACCCCTGGGGAAAGATGACGGGTCACGCTACGCACAGGAGCCCCAAAAAAGGGAGATGACGTGCACGCAACCCCTCCTAGACCACGTGTGCAGAAAGAAAAACCTGCACTACGCTGTGGCACCCAGTAACACAAGAATGAACGTATGCGTGTCACACGCAGCCTAGAATGACCTCTGAAGGGGTAGGCTACACACGGGGCAAGCACAGATGTTAGATACGTGCGTGACTCACCGTCTGCCAGGTAAACGAGCGTGTAAAAGGAGCACGTTTGGTTGGCAACACCCCCGCCAAAAGAAGATTTGTACGCTGTCTGAGGAGACAGGACAACAGTAGAAGGGAACACTGTTTGAGGGAACAGGCCCAGGTAAACCAGTAAAAGCGAAAAAAGAGAAAAAGCTGTCAGAGGTAACAGGGAATACGAACTTGAAACGCCGTGAAGTAAATCGCGTGTGAAACGACAAGAAGTACAGAATTCACCCACTCGCTCTCCACGAAAAGCACGTACAAGGAAAACGTGTTCTACACGTTCCTTTTATACAGGGCCACACGTCCAGCGTCACTTATGCGGCGTGTACGCGCTAGGGCCATTTCCACCAATTACACGCTTTGTCACTTCTGCGTGTAGGGACATTTCCTCCAATTACACGCTTTGTCACTTCTGCGTGTAGGGCCATTTCCACCAATTACACGCTTTGTCACTTCTGCGTGTAGGGCCATTTCCACCAATTACACGCTTTGTCACTTCTGCGTGTAGGGCCATTTCCACCAATCACACGCGATGAGACTCTGACGTGCAGTATTTCCACGTGTGCTCTGTCATCACGTGCTGTGTGGGAAACACCCGTGCGGGTCACGTCACAGACGCGCTTACGCGCTGAGGGCCTTTGGTCCAATAGAATCGCGTATGCGTGCTGACGCGCTTACGCGCTAAGGGCCTTTCCTCGATTTTCACGCTGACGTGCAGGATTTTCACGTGCCAAATCACTCCGTACCGAGCTGGCCACGCGTAAGCACACGGAAGACCACGCTCCTGCCCAGAAGGCCGAACTACTGCCCCCCAGAGCCCCAAGCACGCTCCCACCTACCATCTGCTGCTGCCTGACTGCCTGCTGCCCACGTGCACTGCCATTTGCTGCCTGCACATCAGCCAGGGGTGCTGTTGCTGTGACCACCCCTGCTGGAACCGAAGACTCCCGACTGGAATTCCATCGCTCCACAGCCCAGCCCCAGGACCCAGTTGCCCACCCACTCCTGCCTCTGGGGTTGTCATGTCGGGGCAAACACCATCTGTGACCACTGACAACCCCCGGCCAGAGAGGCAGAGGGGCACCAGCTTCAGTGCCACCGAAGTTGGTGTCCTGGTGGAGCAAGTCCTGGGGCAGTATGATGCCCTCTTCGGAAGTTCCCGCGCCGACAAGGAAGGACGGACTCGGATCTGGACTGATATCGTGACGGCCATCAACGCGGAGGGGGTGGCAGTCCGGGACGTACAACATGTCAGGAAGCGCTGGGAGGACTTCAGGTCCAGGACCCTGAACAAGGCCCGGCGCCTCTTGAAGGCAGCGGATGCCAAGGGGCGCCGGGGCCACTTGTCGGAAGAACAGATGGGGGTCCTGGAACGCATATCCCCAGCGCTCCACGTCCAGGTCCTGGAGAAGCAGACCCGTCTGGAGTCGAGCGGTGAGTGTACATGCATCCTGATTGTGAGCAGTGCGTGTGGTGATTATTCGGTATTGTGCAGGTTGCACATCTGTTTGTATGGGGTCGAGTATGGGTGGGGGTGTACATGGCCGTGGGGCTGACACATGCGAGGGCTGTAATGTGTGAGACATGGATGGTGCTTGTGTGTGTAGGCTTGCATGGCAAATGCAGTTGTGCGTATGTATGTATGTGTATGTAAGTAGACATGTCCGTGATGTCACGCATGTATGTTGTTTTGGGCTGCATGTATGAGCACTGTGTACATGTGCATGTGTGTGTATTTGTCAAGGGTGCAACAGTGATGCAACATGGATGCATGTGACTGCGGTATGTGTAAGCCTGATTGACAGATGTGACATGGATGCCCGTCTGAACAGTGCGACACTTGGCAGAGGTGTACACATGCATGCAAGTGTGGTGGTGTGTGTACATGTGTGGTGCACTTCCTGTGTTGCATGTGATGTCTGGGTCACCTTTGGCTGCTCATGCTGTTGTATGTGTATGGATGGTGGTGGCAGTTGCGATATGGCTGTGGTATGGCTCATGTGTGCGAGTTGCAATGACATGTGTGTTGGGGATTGTGATGACATGTCTGAGGTTTGCCAATGCCACTCATGTGCAACTGTCATGTGTGTATGTGTCCATTGTACAGTGCCCTGATGCCTGTGTTTTGTTTCTCCCTGTCTGCAGCGTCAACTGATGAAGAGGGCGGAGAAGGTGCTGTGGAGCACAGCGGCGGGGATCCGACCGCCAGCCGGAGACGCAAGGCCCGGCTCCCCTCCCGTGTTGTCATCTCGTCGGGGAGTGAGGAGTCCGGTGCCGCGTCCCAGGCCGCAGCTGCCGGGGGGAGGTCCAAGAGGCAGAGGTTGGAGTTGGACTCCTCGGCAGCAGAAAGGGCAGCTGGGACCCCACAGGGCCCAACAGGGGAAGATGGCACGGAGTCATCCAGGTTCGTGGGGGGTCTGGTGGAGGAGGAGGCTGTGCAAGCACCAGAGACGGGGTCTGGAGGTGGGGATCCCACTGGTGCTAGTGGTGCAGTCCAGGACCAGGGACAGGAGGCAGCACAGGCCGCCGCGGAGGTGCCTGTGTGCAATCCTGTCCCCGATCCTGTCCCTGCATCATCTTGCACCAGCAGGGATGCCTACGTCCAGACCCGTTTCCAGGCAGGGGATGAGCTGACGTCAACTGGCCTTCCTCTGCCTGCGGACGTGGCTATCCAGGTCCGGGTTGAGCCTGTCCTGGCTGGTGTGGCGTTGCGTCAACGGGCCATGCGAGGTGACCTGCAGTCTTTTCATGGAGAGACTGCACGTCATCTCGAATGGCTCGTTGACCACGTCAGCCTGCTGGGACAGGTCACCCAGACCGGATTCCTCCGTCTGATGGGGCTTGTTCCGACCCCCTCCTCAACTGGACCCCCTACGCGCCAGTCGTCCTCTGTGCCATCTTCCCACCCATCAGTCACCTGGGTGCCCTGTGGAGCTGCCTCTGACAGTGCGGCCAGGCTGGTGGAAGAGGCATCCCTGCCACAGTCGGGAGTCGGACGTCCAGCAGGGGTGGCCACATCAACAACTGCACTCCAGCCGGCGGAGGATGTGCAGGCAGCAGGAGGCAGTGCACGGGCAGAGGCAGAGCAGCAGCAGCAACATGGTGGGAGCCATGAAGGCTTGGGGCCTTCGACATCAGAGGGGCAGGCATCGGCCGGAGGGCAGGAGGACCCAGGACAGAGAGTGTCTTCCGTGTGGCAGCGGTTGGGCCACGCCATAGGTGCGGAGCAGCGGCGGGCGGAAGAGGCGCGGCTCACAATGGTCAGGGCGGAGAACTCCATGCGGAGGGCCCTGAGGCGGGCCGAGTGCCTCGAGGCAATCCGCAGGGGGTTGGAGGAGGACACGCCGTGGTCCCTGCGGACCCTCGGGGCCATGGAACTGGACCGCCTCCGGGACATCGAACAGGAGTTCGATGATGCCCTGGCCCGGAACACCACGGAGTGAGCCGCTGGACTTGCCCGCCGCCTTTGTATATAGTTCTTTAGTTTTAGGTTTCCTTTGTTTTTTCTTATGATTTGGAGTCGACGGACACTGCTCCACTTTTTGTATATAGTTGATATTTAGGTATGTTTTTTAAGAGGTTTCCTTATGTCAGTTGTGATGATGGACCCTTGTTATTTTTGTACATAGTTCTTTGTTGCATGGAGAGTTTTTACATTTCACTTTGGACAAAATTTTTTGGCTTTGATTTTCTACTTTTGTGTTTTTATGCGGACATGCAGCTTATTTTTTCACATTTACATTGTAGTTATTTTTCTTTCTTTACCATTCGTATTTTTGTCCAATACATTTTTTTTTCCATTGTTCACTGTGTGGTTTCATCTCATTGGTTTCATGCATGTCATGTTGTGTGTTTTCCCATTCAATTGGAAAATATGTGTGTGACGGACATGGGTTCATTTGCTTCATGAACATTGGGGGTGTAACATGTGTTTTCATTTCCATGTGGGTGAATGGGTTACTTGGTAGGGCTTTTTGGCTGTGGAGGCTGACCATTACGCACATGATTGGGGATTGTGAGGACCTGGTGGGGGCTGCACATGGTGGCAGGGGGGTGGGGGTGGTGGGAGACATGGGTGGGGGCCTGGTGGAGGGTGCCCCTGCACTGCTGGGGGGTGGGGGTGGTGGGAGACATGGGTGGGTGCCTGGTGGAGGGTGACCCTGCACTGCTGGGGGGTGGGGGTGGTGGGAGACATGAGTGGGGGCCTGGTGGGGGCTGCCCATGGTGGCAGGGGGGTGGGGGTGGTGGGAGACATGAGTGGGGGCCTGGTGGAGGCTGCCCCTGCACTGCTGGGGGGTGGGGTGGTGGGAGACATGAGTAGGGGCCTGGTGGGGGCTGCCCATGGTGGCAGGGGGGTGGGGGTGGTAAGAGACATGAGTGGGGGCCTGGTGGAGGCTGCCCCTGCACTGCTGGGGGGTGGGGGTGGTGGGAGACATGGGTGGGGGCCTGGTGGAGGGTGCCCCTGCACTGCTGGCGGGTGGGGGTGGTGGGAGACATGGGTGGGTGCCTGGTGGAGGGTGACCCTGCACTGCTGGGGGGTGGGGGTGGTGGGAGACATGAGTGGGGGCCTGGTGGGGGCTGCCCATGGTGGCAGGGGGGTGGGGGTGGTGGGAGACATGAGTGGGGGCCTGGTGGAGGCTGCCCCTGCACTGCCGGGGGGTGGGGGTGGTGGGAGACATGGGTGGGGGCCTGGTGGAGGGTGCCCCTGCACTGCTGGGGGGTGGGGGTGGTGGGAGACATGGGTGGGGGCATGGTGGAGGGTGCCCCTGCACTGCTGGGGGGTGGGGGTGCAGGGGGACATGAGTGGGGGCCTGGTGGAGGTTGACCCTGCACTGCTGGGGGGTGGGGGTGGTGGGAGACATGAGTGGGGGCCTGGTGGGGGCTGCCCATGGTGGCAGGGGGGTGGGGGTGGTGGGAGACATGAGTGGGGGCCGGGTGGAGGCTGCCCCTGCACTGCTGGGGGGTGGGGGTGCAGGGGGACATGAGTGGGGGCCTGGTGGAGGCTGCCCCTGCACTGCCGGGGGGTGGGGGTGCAGGGGGACATGAGTGGGGGCCTGGTGGAGGTTGACCCTGCACTGCTGGGGGGTGGGGGTGGTGGGAGACATGAGTGGGGGCCTGGTGGGGGCTGCCCATGGTGGCAGGGGGGTGGGGGTGGTGGGAGACATGAGTGGGGGCCTGGTGGAGGCTGCCCCTGCAATGCCGGGGGGTGGGGGTGCAGGGGGACATGAGTCGGGGCCTGGTGGAGGCTGCCCCTGCACTGCTGGGGGGTGGGGGTGGTGGGAGACATGAGTGGGGGCCTGGTGGGGGCTGCCCCTGCACTGCTGGGGGGTGGGGGTGGTGGGAGACATGGGTGGGTGCCTGGTGGAGGGTGACCCTGCACTGCTGGGGGGTGTGGGTGGTGGGAGACATGGGTGGGGGCCTGGTGGAGGCTGCCCCTGCACTGCCGGGGGGTGGGGGTGGTAAGAGACATGAGTGGGGGCCTGGTGGAGGCTGCCCCTGCACTGCTGGGGGGTGGGGGTGGTGGGAGACATGGGTGGGGGCCTGGTGGAGGGTGCCCCTGCACTGCTGGGGGTGGGGGTGGTGGGAAACATGGGTGGGTGCCTGGTGGAGGGTGACCCTGCACTGCTGGGGGGTGTGGGTGGTGGGAGACATGAGTGGGGGCCTGGTGGGGGCTGCCCATGGTGGCAGGGGGGTGGGGGTGGTGGGAGACATGAGTGGGGGCCTGGTGGAGGCTGCCCCTGCACTGCCGGGGGGTGGGGGTGGTGGGAGACATGGGTGGGGGCCTGGTGGAGGGTGCCCCTCCACTGCTGGGGGGTGGGGGTGGTGGGAGACATGGGTGGGGGCCTGGTGGAGGGTGCCCCTGCACTGCTGGGGGGTGGGGGTGCAGGGGGACATGAGTGGGGGCCTGGTGGAGGTTGACCCTGCACTGCTGGGGGGTGGGGGTGGTGGGAGACATGAGTGGGGGCCTGTTGGGGGCTGCCCATGGTGGCAGGGGGGTGGGGGTGGTGGGAGACCTGAGTGGGGGCCTGGTGGAGGGTGACCCTGGATGCTGGGGTGTGGGGGTGCAGGGGGACATGAGTGGGGGCCTGGTGGAGGTTGACCCTGCACTGCTGGGGGGTGGGGGTGGTGGGAGACATGAGTGGGGGCCTGGTGGGGGCTGCCCATGGTGGCAGGGGGGTGGGGGTGGTGGGAGACATGAGTGGGGGCCTGGTGGAGGCTGCCCCTGCACTGCCGGGGGGTGGGGGTGCAGGGGGACATGAGTGGGGGCCTGGTGGAGGCTGCCCCTGCACTGCCGGGGGGTGGGGGTGCAGGGGGACATGAGTGGGGGCCTGGTGGAGGTTGACCCGGCACTGCTGGGGGGTGGGGGTGGTGGGAGACATGAGTGGGGGCCTGGTGGGGGCTGCCCATGGTGGCAGGGGGGTGGGGGCGGTGGGAGACATGAGTGGGGGCCTGGTGGAGGCTGCCCCTGCACTGCCGGGGGGTGGGGGTGCAGGGGGACATGAGTGGGGGCCTGGTGGGGGCTGCCCCTGCACTGCCGGGGGGTGGGGGTGCAGGGGGACATGAGTGGGGGCCTGGTGGAGGTTGACCCTGCACTGCTGGGGGGTGGTGGTGCAGGGGGACATGAGTGGGGGCCTGGTGGAGGTTGACCCTGCACTGCTGGGGGGTGGGGGTGGTGGGAGACATGGGTGGGGGCCTGGTGGAGGGTGCCCCTGCACTGCTGGGGGGTGGGGGTGGTGGGAGACATGGGTGGGTGCCTGGTGGAGGGTGACCCTGCACTGCTGGGGGGTGGGGGTGGTGGGAGACATGAGTGGGGGCCTGGTGGGGGTTGCCCATGGTGGCAGGGGGGTGGGGGTGGTGGAGACATGAGTGGGGGCCTGGTGGAGGCTGCCCCTGCACTGCCGGGGGTGGGGGTGGTGGGAGACATGGGTGGGGGCCTGGTGGAGGGTGCCCCTGCACTGCTGGGGGGTGGGGGTGGTGGGAGACATGGGTGGGTGCCTGGTGGAGGGTGCCCCTGCACTGCTGGGGGGTGGGGGTGCAGGGGGACATGAGTGGGGGCCTGGTGGAGGTTGACCCTGCACTGCTGGGGGGTGGGGGTGGTGGGAGACATGAGTGGGGGCCTGGTGGGGGCTGCCCATGGTGGCAGGGGGGTGGGGGTGGTAAGAGACATGAGTGGGGGCCTGGTGGAGGCTGCCCCTGCACTGCTGGGGGGTGGGGGTGGTGGGAGACATGGGTGGGGGCCTGGTGGAGGGTGCCCCTGCACTGCTGGCGGGTGGGGGTGGTGGGAGACATGGGTGGGTGACTGGTGGAGGGTGACCCTGCACTGCTGGGGGGTGGGGGTGGTGGGAGACATGAGTGGGGGCCTGGTGGGGGCTGCCCATGGTGGCAGGGGGTGGGGGTGGTGGTCGACATGAGTGGGGGCCTGGTGGAGGCTGCCCCTGCACTGCCGGGGGGTAGGGGTGCAGGGGGACATGAGTGGGGGCCTGGTGGAGGCTGCCCCTGCCCTGACGGGGGGTGGGGGTGCAGGGGGACATGAGTGGGGGCCTGGTGGAGGTTGACCCTGCACTGCTGGGGGGTGGGGGTGGTGGGAGACATGAGTGGGGGCCTGGTGGAGGCTGCCCCTGCACTGCTTGGGGGTGGGGGTGGTGGGAGACATGAGTGGGGGCCTGGTGGGAGCTGCCCATGGTGGCAGGGGGGTGGGGGTGGTAAGAGACATGAGTGGGGGCCTGGTGGAGGCTGCCCCTGCACTGCTGGGGGGGTGGGGGTGGTGGGAGACATGGGTGGGGGCCTGGTGGAGGGTGCCCCTGCACTGCTGGGGGGTGGGGGTGGTGGGAGACATGAGTGGGTGCCTGGTGGAGGGTGACCCTGCACTGCTGGGGGGTTGGGGTGGTGGGAGACATGAGTGGGGGCCTGGTGGGGGCTGCCCATGGTGGCAGGGGGGTGGGGGTGGTGGGAGACATGAGTGGGGGCCTGGTGGAGGCTGCCCCTGCACTGCCGGGGGGTGGTGGGAGACATGGGTGGGGGCCTGGTGGAGGGTGCCCCTGCACTGCTGGGGGCTGGGGGTGGTGGGAGACATGGGTGGGGGCCTGGTGGAGGGTGCCCCTGCACTGCTGGGGGGTGGGGGTGCAGGGGGACATGAGTGGGGGCCTGGTGGAGGTTGACCCTGCACTGCTGGGGGGTGGGGGTGGTGGGAGACATGAGTGGGGGCCTGGTGGGGGCTGCCCATGGTGGCAGGGGTGTGGGGGTGGTGGGAGACATGAGTGGGGGCCTGGTGGAGGCTGCCCCTGCACTGCCGGGGGGTGGGGGCGTAGGGGGACATGAGTGGGGGCCTGGTGGAGGCTGCCCCTGCACTGCCGGGGGGTGGGGTGCAGGGGGACATGAGTGGGGGCCTGGTGGAGGTTGACCCTGCACTGCTGGGGGGTGGGGGTGGTGGGAGACATGAGTGGGGGCCTGGTGGGGGCTGCCCATGGTGGCAGGGGGGTGGGGGTGGTCGGAGACATGAGTGGGGGCCTGGTGGAGGCTGCCCCTGCACTGCCGGGGGGTGGGGGTGCAGGGGGACATGCGTGGGGGCCTGGTGGAGGCTGCCCCTGCACTGCTGGGGGGTGGGGGTGGTGGGAGACATGAGTGGGGGCCTGGTGGGGGCTGCCCATGGTGGCGGGGGGGTGGGGGTGGTAAGAGACATGAGTGGGGGCCTGGTGGAGGCTGCCCCTGCACTGCTGGCGGGGTGGGGGTGGTGGGAGACATGGGTGGGGGCCTGGTGGAGGGTGCCCCTGCACTGCTGGGGGGTGGGGGTGGTGGGAGACATGGGTGGGTGCCTGGTGGAGGGTGACCCTGCACTGCTGGGGGTGGGGGTGGTGGGAGACATGAGTGGGGGCCTGGTGGGGGCTGCCCATGGTGGCAGGGGGGTGGGGTGGTGGGAGACATGAGTGGGGGCCTGGTGGAGGCTGCCCCTGCACTGCCGGGGGGTGGGGGTGGTGGGAGACATGGGTGGGGGCCTGGTGGAGGGTGCCCCTGCACTGCTGGGGGCTGGGGGTGGTGGGAGACATGGGTGGGGGCCTGGTGGAGGGTGCCCCTGCGCTGCTGGGGGGTGGGGGTGCAGGGGGACATGAGTGGGGGCCTGGTGGAGGTTGACCCTGCACTGCTGGGGGGTGGGGGTGGTGGGAGACATGAGTGGGGGCCTGGTGGGGGCTGCCCATGGTGGCAGGGGGGTGGGGGTGGTGGGAGACATGAGTGGGGGCCTGGTGGAGGCTGCCCCTGCACTGCCGGGGGGTGGGGGTGCAGGGGGACATGAGTGGGGGCCTGGTGGAGGCTGCCCCTGCACTGCCGGGGGGTGGGGGTGCAGGGGGACATGAGTGGGGGCCTGGTGGAGGTTGACCCTGCACTGCTGGGGGGTGGGGGTGGTGGGAGCCATGAGTGGGGGCCTGGTGGGGGCTGCCCATGGTGGCAGGGGGGTGGGGGTGGTGGGAGACATAAGTGGGGGCCTGGTGGAGGCTGCCCCTGCACTGCCGGGGGGTGGGGGTGCAGGGGGATATGAGTGGGGGCCTGGTGGGGGCTGCCCATGGTGGCAGGGGGGTGGGGGTGGTAAGAGACATGAGTGGGGGCCTGGTGGAGGCTGCCCCTGCACTGCTGGGGGGTGGGGGTGGTGGGAGACATGGGTGGGGGCCTGGTGGAGGGTGCCCCTGCACTGCTGGGGGGTGGGGGTGGTGGGAGACATGGGTGGGTGCCTGGTGGAGGGTGACCCTGCACTGCTGGGGGGTGGGGGTGGTGGGAGACATGAGTGGGGGCCTGGTGGGGGCTGCCCCTGCACTGCTGGGGGGTGGGGGTGCAGTGGGACATGAGCAGGTGTGCAGGGTAGTCCCCTGTTTTGTGGGCTGCCTGCAGGGGCCGTGGAGGGTGTACAGGGAACACCTGTGAGGACCCACCCAGCCTAATTGCGTGTGATAATTCCCGCACACCCCTGTAATACACGTACCTGGCCAAATCGCATGTGAGAATTCCCGCGCACCCCTGTAATACATGTACCCAGCCGAATCGCATGTAGAACTTCCCGTGTACCCCTGTAATACACGTACCCAGCCAAATCGCGTGTGATAATTCCCACGTACCCCTGTAATACACGTACCCTGGCCAATCGCGTGTAGAACTTCCCACGCACCCCTGTAATACACGTACCAAGCCAAATCGCGTCTGATAATTCCCACGCACCCCTGTAATACACGTACCAAGCCAAATCGCGTCTGATAATTCCCGCGCACCCCTGTAATACACGTACCTGGCCAAATCGCATGTGAGAATTCCCGCGCACCCCTGTAATACACGTACCCAGCCGAATCGCGTGTAGAACTTCCCGTGTACCCCTGTAATACACGTACCCAGCCAAATCGCGTGTGATAATTCCCACGTACCCCTGTAATACACGTACCCTGGCCAATCGCGTGTAGAACTTCCCACGCACCCCTGTAATACACGTACCAAGCCAAATCGCGTCTGATAATTCCCACGCACCCCTGTAATACACGTACCAAGCCAAATCGCGTCTGATAATTCCCGCGCACCCCTGTAATACACGTACCTGGCCAAATCGCATGTGAGAATTCCCGCGCACCCCTGTAATACACGTACCCAGCCGAATCGCGTGTAGAACTTCCCGTGTACCCCTGTAATACACGTACCCAGCCAAATCGCGTGTGATAATTCCCACGTACCCCTGTAATACACGTACCCTGGCCAATCGCGTGTAGAACTTCCCACGCACCCCTGTAATACACGTACCAAGCCAAATCGCGTCTGATAATTCCCACGCACCCCTGTAATACACGTACCAAGCCAAATCGCGTCTGATAATTCCCGCGCACCCCTGTAATACACGTACCTGGCCAAATCGCATGTGAGAATTCCCGCGCACCCCTGTAATACACGTACCCAGCCGAATCGCGTGTAGAACTTCCCGTGTACCCCTGTAATACACGTACCCAGCCAAATCGCGTGTGATAATTCCCACGTACCCCTGTAATACACGTACCCTGGCCAATCGCGTGTAGAACTTCCCACGCACCCCTGTAATACACGTACCAAGCCAAATCGCGTCTGATAATTCCAGCGCACCCCTGTAATACACGTACCTGGCCAAATCGCATGTGAGAATTCCCGCGCACCCCTGTAATACACGTACCCAGCCGAATCGCGTGTAGAACTTCCCGTGTACCCCTGTAATACACGTACCCAGCCAAATCGCGTGTGATAATTCCCACGTACCCTTGTAATACACATACCCTGGCTTATAATAACTTCACGCGTACCCCTGATATGCACGTTACCCGCTTTGTGTTCCTTGTTTGGCAGCCCTGTGGACTGGTCCAGGGTTAGCGCTGCCCTTTGCGATGATTTAGCGATTTTGATGTCTTTTCCTTGCGAGAGGGCGTTCTTGGGGGCGTTACTGGCGCTGCTGCAGGGTCGCTGCGATACTCTGCGCCACGGCTGATTTGGGAGCCTAAAATCCATGAATACGCTGTGCGCGGAAATCGGTTTTAGCGCACGTGCCTGGCGCAGACAATCGCACGCGGACACTCTGCGCCAGCCGCTTGCGACACTTTTCTGCGAAATTCTATGAATTACCCTGTTGGTGTGCGAATGCCGAGTTGACTACTAATGAAACGTTTGTTGATTTCATTGAGGGAGTTAGATTGCAGCCATGGGATTTTCCCGAGCTACGGTTATACTTGGACCAAAGCTCAAGGTCGCTATTGATTACTCTGTATCTTTTTTTTTTATTACGGAAATCATGCCATTCAACTTTATTCGGCCCGAGGCCATCAAATTACACACATACATCATAATCACACTTGGAGCACAAACGATAATGATTAGGTCCAAATAATGCCCAAGTCATAAAGCATAACATAATGTCAGACACTAGATCAGATCCAATATCTCAGGGGCTGATATACCACTTAATAGTCCTTGCAGGGTAGTCCCTCATGCGTTAATGGGCTCCTCGGATATGGGTTGTTTGACCGAGGTCAATAAATTTGCGGTGGAACTGACCGCAGTCGATTTTGCCATCAATCTATTTGACCTTCAGTCAACCAACGCAAATCCCTTTCCCGCTAGCAGCCCTATATCAATCCTCCCTCCCCTACCTACCTTTTTCGCCAGCCCCTGGCCGCCGGAGCTTCTGCTATACACCTGCAGCGTCAGTTCTGTCCCTCAAACGCGGTCGGAGCTGACACCACACGGTTCTTTTTGAGTCCCCCGTTTCCAGTATCACCCCTGCAATCCCCTGAAGCCCATAATACCAAACAGGGAGAGCGAGGGACACCCCCACAAACCCTGCTCCTCATTTTTGGTATAATGGGTTTGTATCAGGTAAGCAATAAGGTCAAAAAGTATGCTAGGTCAACCAGAGCATGCAAAAAATTCGATCAAATTGGACAATACCGGCACCTCAGGTCTTTTCCCTAATGGGACTATGATGGCTCCAGAGAGAGGTGAGAACTGGGATCTGTGACTTAGCAACACCACCAGTCCCATAGAACAATTGTTCTTACAATGGGCCTCATTACGATGTTGGAGGTAGCCTTGCCTGTAAGAGCGGCAAGGCTACCTCCATACCAGCATGAAAGTCCAGCACCCGTGAATGGGCAATTACCAGGGTATTCCGACCCCGCCGGACCCGGTAATTGCCCTTTCGCAGGTGCCAGTGCCGGTGGATCCCCATTCCCACTTCAGCCCCATAGGGCTCAATGGGAGTGGGGATGCCTGTAGCACGGCACATTTTATAACAGTGCCGGTGCTACAGGAATGCTGTGCTCACAGGTGCCTTTCATTCCGCCAGGGCAGACCTGGCGGAATGAAAGGCACCCGCGGCACAGCTCAGAGTTTGCCGGTCCGATAACAACGGTACCGGCAAGCATACCGGTACCGTTGTTACTAGACAGGCAACCACGAAATGAGGCCCAGTGAGGGGAAGTGCTAATTACAATCGAGGAACCAGTCTTTGGGCGATGTTATGTGTGCGCCCGTGCCTCGGGCTGCACCTCACTCACGCTTGCATACACGCAGGCACACAAGAAGACACGGGACGCGCTGTGTGCCCTTCCGCGTCCCGGCGGCAACTGTCCACACGGGCGTGATTTATTCAAACACGCATGCGCGCAGCCCAAACGAGGCTCGCGCATGCGTCATTCGTGACTGGCACGTCACATCCCTTTTTTTCTTTAACGAAAAACACAGCATAACATTATGCTACAACAACAGTGCAAACTGCGAACACACAACGATTAACCCAACCAGTTAAAAGTCTGCTGTGACCTCAGCTCAGTCTCCCGAGTCCAGGACGTAGTCCTTGAGGTGAGCAGGCGGTCTGCGGTCTCTTCGCACTGGATACCTCGAGGTACTTGGCGTAGTTCCACTGGGACTGTCTCCAGATGGGACGGCAACCCTCGGGCATCCTCGGCTGGACCCTCTGGGATCGCTTCTGGGTAGGGGCTCTCCCCAGGATCAAGAGTCTCCGATGAAGTATCCACTTTTTTTAAAAAAGATCTGTTGTGGGTGACAGTGCCACGTTCACAGGCCGCCGTCACCATGGTCCCTTTCACGTGCGTGACCGTCCACGGGTGAGACTCATATGGCAAAGACAGTTTGCCCTCTGGGTGACGGTTCCGGACTAACACTGAATCACCTACACACACTTCTTTGTCTTGTAGACCTCTTCTCTCATCTCTCTCTGATTACGTACGGCGCGCTCCTCTCTTACTTTCTCGTTGTCGATGACCCTGGTCCTCGGCCCTCCATTTCCGGTATCATGCCACGGGGACAGCGTCCAAACAGCGCTTCAGCGGGAGCAACCCCTGTTGACTGGTGGAGGGTGGTCCGGTACTCTCTTAGGAATTCCACGAGCTTCGTCGGGAGGTCCTCACCCCCATTGGCGGATATCCTTAGCACTTTGTTCAACATACGCATTAGCCTTTCGGCTTCCCCATTAGCGCGAGGCCACAGAGGTGATACTCTGCGGTGATGGATGCCCCTTTCCTTGAGGTATTGGGCGAACTGACTGCCGGTAAATGGAGGTCCATTGTCGGAGCATAGTATTTCCGGGAACCCGTGTGTCGCAAACATTTTGTCTAGGGCTCTAGTGGTATACTCCGTTGCTGTGGATTCCACCACCTCCACCTCAGGATACCTTGACCATTGGTCTACCGCCACTAAGAAATACATGCCCCGATCTGTCGATCCAAAATCCATATGGACAGTTCCCTAGGGCTTTTCGCTCCGTTCCATGGAGCTGATCGGTGGAGCCTTGTCCCCTGGAGTTGCTGCTTGACATGGCAAACACCTTCTCACAAAACGCTCGACCATCCCTTCCAGATCAGGGAACCATACCTTGGGTCGGAGCCTCGCTTTGGTCTTAACAACCCCTTGATGTCCAATGTGCGCTAACTCCAGGACATGATTCCTTAGTGCCTGTGGGATCACGATTTACCTCCCTCTCAGCAGTAATCCGTCATCAGAAATGGACAGCTCATCCCTTACCCTCCAGAGTGCCTGAAGGTCCTTTTGGGCATATGCCTGCCGCCTGGAGTTATTCCGCAGTACCTCTCTCCAGTCGCCACTTCTCACTGCCGCCTTGATGATGTGGAACACCTCATCCTTGGACGATTCACCACGTGATTGAGTAGCCCATGACAGTCAGACACCTCCTCGTTCTTTTCCACACTCCCAGTGCTGGGGTGTCGTGATAGATAGTCAGCCGGGTTATTGGTCCCCGGTCTGTACACGAGTCGAACACCTATTCCATCAGGGCCAACATCCATCGCTCAATTTTGGGCGGCGGCTTCGATGACACGCCCGCCAGGATGGGCAGCAAAGGCTTATGGTCGGTCACGACCACAACAGGCTTACCCAGGATGTAGAGGCGAAAATGGCGACAGCCCCATAGAATGGCCAGAGCCTCTCTTTCAATTTGCGAGTATCGCTTCTCCATGTCCGAAAGCGCCTTGCTCGCATAAGCGATGGGTCGCATGTCCCCTCTCTTGTCTGGCTGCAGCAGCACCGCCCCAACGCCCACGGGACTGGCATCAACAACGATCTCAGATTCCACCGAAGGGTTAAAGTACGCCATGATGTCCCCATCGGATAGGGCATTCTTGAGGACCTGAAATGCCTCCTGTTCTTTCCTTTCCCACCTCCATACGGCGTCATTCCTGGTCAACGCCCTGAGGGGTTCCGACAAGGAGGCCAAACCCTTAATGAAGCGCCCACAGTAATTCACCATCCCCAAGAAGCTCCTCACCTCTGTGGGGG
This sequence comes from Ambystoma mexicanum, assembly GCF_040938575.1. Lineage (NCBI taxonomy): Eukaryota > Metazoa > Chordata > Amphibia > Caudata > Ambystomatidae > Ambystoma > Ambystoma mexicanum. The sequence goes on from NC_090929.1 coordinate 748,860,983, forward strand.
ATTGGGGTGCTGCGGCCTCTCGAATGTCCTTGATCTTAGCCGGATCGGGGGACAAACCGCTGGCGTGAAAGATGAAACCAAAAAACCCAATCCTATCTTTGAAAAACTCACATTTTTCATGGTGTAGTGTAAGTCCCAAATCGTGCAACCTCTTCAGTGTGCACTCCAGTCTCTTCATGTGCTCTGTCTCAGATTCGGCAAACACTAAAATGTCATCACTCATATTCAAAACGCCTTTGAGACCTGCCAGCGCCCCCCTGATGGTGTTCTAGAAGACATCGGCAGCAGATGAAATGCCGAAGCTCAGGTGCTTGAACTGATAGAGGCCCTCATGCGTCGTAAAGGTCGTGATAAATCTTGAGTCTGGGTGGAGCTCAAGCTGATGATAGCCCGCCCGTAGATCTAACTTCGAGAAAACTCTTGCGCCCTGAAGTTCTCCTATGATATCATCAAGAGTGGGCGTAATGTGTCTCTCCCTCTTAATGGTGGCATTGGGGAGGCGCATATCTATGCAGATGCGCACTGCTCCGGGCTGTTTTGGCTTGGGGGCGACCACGATGGGTGAAACCCAGGGCGTCGGGCCTTCCACCCTTTCAATAATGTCCATCTGAACAAGTGAGCGGAGCTCCTCCTCCACCTTCTCTCGGATGTGAAACGGGATCCGTCAATGCTTGAGAGCCGTAGGCCTGATGGTGTTGTCAATGTGTAGACGCACTGGAGGAGCCTTCAACTTTCCCACTCCTTTAAAAATGCCTGAGAACCTGTCCAGCAGCTGGTCGATGTCCGCTTGGTAGACCTCCCAAGCAAAATGCACTAGGTCCAGGGCCTCTGATGCCGCACAGCTGAGCAGAGAGTGAGGGCTCACGTCCGTGATGAAAAATCGGGCTTCTATTGTCTTGCCGCCCTTGGATACAGGTGCAACAAAAACGCCCTTGATGGGGAGTGGTGTATCTCCGCCAAACGTGAAAATGTTCGCCGTCGAAGCATCTAGCGCCGGTGGTCCTGGGATTGACTGGTAATGATCGGAAGCAAGCACGCACACTGAGGCCCCAGTGTCTATCAGCACTTGTGTCTGCACCCCCTGAGTATCCACGACACATTTGGGCTGTCTCTTTTTCCTCGCCCCTGTGGCTATGCTCGAAATGAAGAACACTTCATCTTCTTCATCTTCCTCCTCCTCTGCCATATTAAGCCTCTGCATCTCCTGTTCTAATGCCGCAATGCTCCTCTGCCCCCTTGAACCACCACCACGTGCCCTGGCCGGGCCCCTCTGTACAGACACTGGAGCGGGAGCGCGACACATCCGGGCATAGTGTCCGGGTCCGTTGCATCTGCCACACGATCTTGATTTGGCGGGACACTCTTCAGAGTGCGGCAAGTCATATCCACAGTATTGGCAAATAGATGCCGCCCCTTGCAGCGGACCAGCTTCCTGGCGTTTCTGGCGCCACTTGGCTTTCGACGTCAACTGTTTTCCAACTGCAAAGGCTTCTTCTGACTTTCCCGGATGCACCGTGGCGTCCATTTTAGCACCCCTCGATTCTGCCAGTTCATAGGTCCTTCCACTGTCCAAGATCTGTTGCAGAGTCCAACCATGCTCCCTCAACACTTGCCTACGTAGCTTGCCTGAGCCACAGCCTTGGATGACCTGATTTCTGATCATCGACTCATCATTGTTCCATCGACAAGTTGTGGCCATTTGTCGCAGGCGAGCGCAGAACTGGTCAAGTGACTCCTCTTCCCGCTGTTTTTCACCACAAAACAGAAATCTCTTGTAGTCTACGTTGGACAACGGAATGAAATGATTCTCTAAGGCAGTCTTGACAGCGTCATAGGTGACTACCTGCAGGTTAAGGGACTCATAAATGCGCAGAATGTCCATGCCCGCAGAGTACAGGAGAGTGGCCCTCTTTGCGTCGTCATCGGTTTCCCCAGTTGCAGTAAAGTACATGTCCAATTTTTTTATCCACAACAACCATCTTGGGCCCAATTTCGAGGGGGGACCCGACGTGTCAAATTCTTGCATGGGTAGCAAAGCCCCCTGTTGTCTCCTTACTACCACTCTCGCTGTTTCTGCTTCACCGTCACTTTCCGTCATGTTCACAGGTGGTAGAGGCACCTCCTGGTAGTTCAGAGGCCGCAAACCTGACTTGGATGGACAGTAGACGTACCTTGGGTCATTGCGCAACCGTGGAACCTTCCAGTTGTTGAGAGCCTTCCCCTATGCTTGTGTTTCCTTCCATTCACCCCTTGTGTGGTGGCCACTGGTTCAGGTGCAGTCCTCTTGGATGATGAAGACTGCCGAAGTTCCAAAAATTGTTTTAGTGTAGCTTCTTTCCGGTATGAGCAGCGCGCAAGCACCTTTTCAGGTCGCTACTGCCTCATACCAAGTGTGAAAACACATCCGCTCTGCTCGCGCCGGGTTCGTGAAACGCAACGGTGTAACGTTACGAAGATTGACACGCAGCGTTGTGTCAATAAACGCTCTGCATGCATCCCGCCTCGTCGCCAGATGTTATGTGTGCGCCCGTGCCACTTCCTCTGGGGCTGATAGTTAATAAACGTAAATCATGAAAGTCCAAACAGATAATGTGCATAAAATAGTTCAAAAAGCATATTAATCAAAATAAAAACAATACCAATAAGGGGTTTGGGGAGGCGGACACGTACAATAATACCCCAACCATGTCTATAGCATGTAAATGAATACATAAACATGACATCAACCGGCATCATTGCATTACGAGGCAAATAAAGATACACATGTATTTGCGGTAAGTAAGAAAAGGAAAATGTAATTACCGTGAATGTAGCATTTTCCCAATGTAGAAAGTGCCACAAGAAAAAGATAAAAATTATTTAGAATGACCATTAGAGCGGCGTATATTATTTTGGCACATGGGTGATTTGCAATGGAGCAGATGCTTACTGGAAACTATTATCACGCTGATTCATGGATTATTTGCTCCGAAAAAAACGGGATTTGTGCGCTATCTGCCCGCAAATCCCCATTTGTTAAACAGGGATTTGCGGGCAGAATGGCGCACAAATCCCGTTTTTTTCGGCGCAAATAATCCATGAATCAGGGCCTATATCTATACAACCGATTCAATGCAAGGTGCCTTATCTCTGGGTGGCGTCTGACGAGATCGGTAGTAGTACAATGCAGGAGTAAAGTTGCCATGGCCAGTCAAATTGTATTTAAACTGTAGCGAACAACCAAAATAAACCGAGCATTGTGATTGAGCATAAAAAAATAGTAAGCTCTGGATGAAAATATTTTAATAGGTGAGTGATACCAGAATTTCAGTTAACTTATCCAAAGATTATTACTATTTTTTAATATATATAGACAACCACATACCTCTAATTCTTCGCAATTGTGGCATATTGCTGCATTTACATATACCATGTTGGTTAAGATGCACGATCAGCCGTCAATATCGAGATTCAATCATGGTTGAATGTAACCACATGCAAAAAGAAAAGAAAATAAAGGCATCTGCCTTTATTTTCCTTTTTCTTCCTTTCTTTTCCATGTGGTTGCATACGTTTTTTTCTTTTTCTTGTGGCACTTTCTGCATTGGGAAAATGCTACATTCACGGTATTGACATTTTCCTTTTCTTACCGCAGATGCCTTTGGCTCCCACAACAAAGCAGCTGTAAGGAACTAATGGTGGCAACAAGTAAGACAGACACAAGCGATCACAGTTCAAGGGTGTATATTAAACAATGAATGCTGTATGCAGGTTGGAAAAACGTCTAATCTAAACCTAAACCTAAGATGGGAGCAAGCGTCAAACATGAAATGAAAAATAAGGCAGTCCTAGTGGCGTTGTGTCAAAATAAAAAGGCCTATTAAGAAACCTATTGCCAAACCTTACAGCTACTACAAAAAGTAGTGTGGGATAGTTCTCAAGAAAAGAAAGAAGTGTTCTCAAATAATATGCCAGGATGCAGTAGCCTGGGTCTCTCTTCCCCTCATTTTGAGCAAGGGGTAATGTGGGATCTTGGAGCACAATACAGTCCCGGGCTCCTCCAGCATGAAACAACAGTTCCATTGGCAGCTCTCAGGATAGTCGATGGCCAAATCTTGTTTCCTCTGAAAGTCTCTTGCCTTCGAGGACCTGACGTGTTCAATATATCTAAAACAAATGAATGTTTGTTTCCTGCTTTCACTTAGGGTGAGGATTCTCATTCACCCTTCGGTCCCCCCTCTTCTGGGTGCTGACCCTTCACATATCGTATCGTATTCCTCAATTTACATATCACTTCTTTTCTCAATGATGTTTGGATGATAGCTTCACCCCTGGATATCCCTTGGTCGGGCTTGGACCCTTCTTGAATCTTGGCCTCCCTCAGTCGGGTTCACTATGGCTTTTCCTTCTTCACCAATGTTAATGTCTTTTTAAACAGTTCCAGTGGACATCCCTCAGCCGGGTTCACTTCTGTTCCTTGGGACTTTAGACTTGCCCCCCAATTTCATCGGCATCCCTCAGTTGGGTTCACTCTTGCCACTTTGTTAGCATCCCTCTCAGCAGGATTTACTTCCCTTGCACTTTCACCAACCTTTGGGACGGGGACCTTTTCACCCTTGGATCCCCCTCTGCCGGGCTCCAACCCCCCTCGACTGTTAGCCTCCCTCCACCGGTTCACTGTGGCTCTGGATTAGGGTGATAGTGACTCACCCCTGGGTCCACCTCTTCTGGGAGCTGACCCCTCTTTACTTTCACTTATGGCAGGATTCACGTCCCTTACTTTCACACTGTTTGCAGGATTCACTTCCCTTACTTCTCTTTACTGTTCGTAGATCAAAGTCTTTCTATTGTACAGAAATTTACTAGACCTCCTGTATGACCACTTTGACCTCTTTTGGTGGCTCTTATCGTTTCTCCCCTCGACTCACCGGCTTTGATGAACCACTTGGCTTTCGGCTACACTGGAATCAAGGCTGGTACCACAGTCGCAGGAGCTTCCCTCGCTCCTGCTTATCAGTGTAGGCTTGCCCCGTGAACCATTGACATCTGCTGCAAGACACTTGTGCTATTGTTCACAGTCTTAGGTGCTCTTCCCCGAAGGTTCTGCGGGCTTCGGATGAAAAGGGCAAGGTCACTTCTCTCCTCGCAACCCTCTCGATTCCTGCCACCTTTCTCCTTCTCTTGAACTGCTGTGGCTGGTTAGCTGTGCCATCGTGCTGTGCCATGCTCTCCTTCCCCGCAGTGTGCTTTCTTGCTCCACCTTTTATCCCTTTGGGGAAAAAGAAGGGCCTTCAGGTGTGTGTAACTTAAGTCAATTGCCTGACCTTGCCTGACCCTTATATCGGGACATTTCAGGTAAACAGTTTCATTACAAGCCCGTTGTAAACCAGTATTCTTGTCTGAAAGGGGAAAAGTGTGGGTATCGGAAATTATAGTCTTTGTTTTGGAAAGGCGAGGGGTTGGAGTGTTAGAATTTCCTGTGAGATGGGATAGGGAAGGTTTGTGAAATGGTCGGCAATGACCGGGATGGAGAACAGAACATAAGGGATTGTGGGAACTCTAGTAATTTGTCTGAGCATGATGGGAGTGCAGAAATTAATAATCAGAGGGATGGGAAGAAGAACAATTGGGAGTATTCGGTCAGAACACTTATATTGAAAGAAGCGGGTGCTCTTCAAAAAAGAGGATTTGACGTGATGGAATTTCAGGAGTCATATAATATTGACGGAAATTTGGGTTCAAATGATGGCTACATGAAACATCCATCTAATCAAGGCACTTATACACAAGAGGTTAGATGTTCCATCGATAAAGAAGGTGATAAGCAGGTAATGACGGAAGTTAAACCCCAACTATCTGATATGCAAGAATGGAGATGGTTAGCCCTATCTCTCAGGGAATCCATAGATAAGCTGAAAACAATGAAGGATCCACTTTAGCATAGATACAGCTTTTAACCTTGCATCATGGAATACTAGGGGATGCTCACATCTGATTGCTAATGCAAAAATTGTTGAAATGTTAAAATGTTTTGATTTTGTCTTGTTGCAAGAGACCTGGGCCACAGGCAAATTATTATGGGATGGCTATGGTACAATTAATTTGAAGGCATCTAAAGGTCTGCATGGCCGTCCTAGTGGTGGCCTTGTACTGGGTTATCGATCAGAGACTAATATAAAGATGGTTTCTGAACAGCAGGTCATGGATTGTGCAATTGTTGGTACTTTTAAATTAGCTACAGATAATGGCAATGTCTGCATAATGTTGTTAAATGTATACTGGAATACCGCCACTCATACAAACACAGAGCTCCTAAAGCTATTCGCAATGCTTAATCAAATACTGCATGATTGGTTGGATTCAAATATGGGAAGTGCCTTGTTGCTTGCAGGAGATTTGAATGCAGATTGCAGCATGGAATATGATGATGCAACCTGGATTCTCGCATCCACAGATTTGGAGGCCTTGGGGGCCCGTAATAAAATATATAGAGGTAGTATGTGGGTGGTTTTTATGTATAGTTGGGGAATGCATCCTTTATTTAATACCACTCCAACATGGCAAGCACAGGGCCTTAGCTCCATATTGGACTATATCTTTGTAAGTAATAATTTTCAAAATTACTTTTGTTCACTAAAGGTGACTTGTCTGCTGGAAAGTGATCATGCAATGCTATCTACAGTTTTACCATGGAGGAAGGAAAATATAGATGTAGTGCAAAATATGGGGAACATCACAGTTAATGTTGCTGGTACTAAGGTAAAATGGACCCCTGAAAACATAACCAAGTTAAATACCCTGATGTTACATGACTACTTATCTTCGCCAATTGAGTGGAAACTTGCAACTTATTCAGGAGATTGTTTTAAAACATATGTAGCATATATGCTGGCAAAAGGCAATATCATAAAATCAACTTCACAGATACCTAATAACAAATGTTTACATGTATTTGATATTGAAGAACGAAATAGGAAGGCTTTGTTAAGAAAACAACTACGTATAGCTAAAAAGGAAACACCAAATCAGACAGAATTGATCTGTAAAACAAAACAGATCAAACAGAAATATAAAAACCGGTTACTGTCTCACAGAGCAAACATGGCACAAAAGGACGGGGAAGCGATGATTAATGCCATAGATTATGGCAACTCTAGGGATATATGGTCTATAATCAATGGAACTGAAGTGTCTCAGCGACAACTGACAACAAATCCGATTGCTGGGCATATCTGGGTAGACCATTTTGAGAAGTTGTACCAACAATCAGATACCCAATTCTCAATACAATATATTAATGACCGGTTATGGTCGCTGAACATATCATTAAATAACATCTCCAGGCACATAAATAAAGTTAAGTCTACATGCACCCCCGGTCCTAACAATCTTTCCTACATTACACTGAAAAACAATGTAACATTATGGGCAGGTTTATTGAACTGTATGTTTAGATCCATTATACACGAGAGGAAAATTCCTAAATCCTGGAAGTTGTCATATGTAATATTGATATACAAAAAGGGTAACCGCCTAAGTCCCTTGAATTATCGGCCAATTATGTTAACAGATGTAGAAGCTAAGATTTTTGCAGCAATTGTTTTGGATGAGTTAAATCTATGGATAAAAAATAAGAACATATTAGATATAAAACAAATAGGTTTCAGAGAAGGGATGGGTACAGACTTGGGCGGATCAATCGTAGCAAATCTGTTGAGTATGGCTAGAATAAAAGACAAGCCGTCATTATATTTAGCATCCATGGACTTATCCATGGCTTTCGACATGGTCGATAGAAAAACTCTATGGACAACTTTACTTGATCTTGGCATTGAAAAAAACCTGCTAGATGTTATAATAGCTCTTTACTCGAACACTGTGCTTAGAGTGAGACTTAACAACAGTGGCCTACTATCTGATCAAATTTCTACCCATAATGGTCTAAAACAAGGCTGCAGATTGGCAGCAACACTGTTCAATCTTTACGTCTCAAAAGCAGGGAGCTCAAAAGACGGTCTCAGGCCACCAGGGGGCGCACGGAGAATGCCGTGCCCCGTTTGAGCTCGCTCCTTCATGGTCCCTAATTTGGTCTGAGCCCCCACTTTGAGGACCCCCCCGCAGCTGAGTCTCAGTACGGTGTTTGGCGAGGGCCCCCCCCCTCTGCAGCAAAAAATTCGGAGAAAATCGGACGGATCTTCACCCACTTCTGCTCTTTCGAAGCACCCTTCCCGCGCGAGAAAACGAAAGCAACGTTCCCAAGCGCGGGCCTGCCTGACTGAAGCTCCCGGGAGTCCTCCCGCCGAAGAAGGTGAGGCCTTGGTGCCCGAGGCGCTACAGCGACGCACAGTGAGCCCCGTCCGCCCCCCCCCACCCCCCACCCTGAAAAACTCTGCCATCCGACGAGGAGCACCACCGGGCGCCGCCGATGCCCAAGCGGCCTGCGGTGTGCTCTGCCAGCACGAGCTGTAGGGTGTGGAGGAGCCCGGCGCCAGTGGCAGGATAGCCCCCTGCCCCCCCAACATCTGCATCGGACCCATCAACCGGAGCCCCCGGAAGCTCATAGGGAGCTCCGCAGCGGGGGGAAGTGAGACCCCTCATGACGCCGATGCTACGCGGAGTGAGTCGCACGCCCCCAGCGCCCTTCGCCCCGACAAACAGAGCCTCACGAATATAAGGAACTCGGACCCTGTGACGGGGAATCCCCCTGCCCCCCAACGTTCACCCGCACCTGCAACGGACCCGGAGCTGGGCCCTCCCCGCGCCCTGCCATTGCGGTCTGTAAGCGACCCGAAAACTTTTTTTTTTTATTTTTTTAAAGCCCCCATTCCTGTAGTCATCCGGAACGGTGGTTTCATCCGGTGCTGCTCACTACACGACTTGAGGGGTGGGCCCCCAGTCCCTGGGGCGTGTGCCCTCCTCAGTCGCATCGAAGACGTCGGATCCTCCCCCCTCCACAACACGGGGCCCTGGAAAGCTAACGACTTGGGGTAGGGTCCCCAAGCCTCGAAACGCGTGCCCCACTGGATCACCCTAACTTTCAAGCAAAAGTGGAACTTATCCCGCAGCGGAAGGCGGACCCAAGCTCACGGCCCCTGTGATCACCCTGCCACGGAGTCTGTCTTGCTCCAGCTAAGAAAACCCAATCACTCACAACGCAGGTATATGACAACGCATAGAACCAAATGCCCAGCGCTTCAGGGATAAGGTTCCCTACCTTTTCATCCTCAATCAACCACACCCTAAACCCATCCTGCGGCCCGCAGTAATACACACAACGGCCGCTGAATACGCCTCAGCCTCGCACTCCACGCATTGAATAAAGAAACGAGGTTCCGGTTGAGGGGTGTCTCCGGGGTGCCGCTGTTGACTTTCGCTTACTCTTCTTCTCCCCATGACTGGCAAACCCAACACAAGTTGAGTCCCGATCAGTGGCCTAACAGCACACCTTGGCTCTATGGACATAAAATTGAAATTGGCCAAATTCAAATTCACTCCGCCTCTAAGCGCACCCCATCTTCTGAAGCCCACGGTCATGGCATCCAAGAGTGCCGGAGAAGCACTGACAAAAGGCGATATCGCTGACCTCCTCTCGGAAATGAAAGGGATGAGGGCAGACATTGGGAACAAAATCGATAAGATCACAAATAGAATCGATAAAATGGAGGAGAGACTTGAGGAGGTCGAACACAACCAATCCTCATCAAGCACGCTAGAAATGCAAATCGATCACCGCCTGGTCGAAATCGAGAACAAGGAGGAAGAGCTCCGGTTAAAAGTTGATGATTTGGAAAATAGAGAACGTCGGAACAATGTCCGTGTTTTTGGAATCCCTGAATTGGATAGCGAGACGCGAGCGCATCTAAAAAAAGCGTTGCATGACATCCTGAAAGTTCTATTCGGGGACGACGGGATAGACGAACCAAAAATTGATCGCATCCACAGGGCCGGAGGTAAGCCGGGTAGCCCGAGGTCCGTCCTGGTCCGGTTCCACAATTATGCAGACAGGGCACGGATCCTAGAGAAGGCCAGAGTAGCACCGCAGATCTCCCTGGAGGGGTCCACCATAGCTATCTTTCAAGACCTGTCTTCCCTCACACTATCCCTACGAAGGAAGTGCCTACCGATTACAAAACTTCTTAAAGACAAAGACATCAGATACCGGTGGGGTTACCCATTCTCTCTCTCTTTCGACTGGGAGGGCACAGGAATGAAATTGAGCTCTGAAAAAGACATCACCAACGCCATCACAGATCTATTGGGCCCTCAGGCGGATGGATCACACGCATCAACACAAGGGAACGCAGATGGCCTATGGCAAACCAAAGGTCCCCGAAGAAGGCGGATGCAGGGGTCTCGAAAATTCCGGAGAATGAACACTTCCTCCGAAATGGAACACTGACTCTCTTACCATCACGATCACCCACCTTTCTGTGGAATTTTATCGGAGAAACTACGTGGGTGGTGAGTGACCTGCAACGAAACCCAGGCCGGCTCCATGTCTGCATCCAGTGACATAAGGTACAGGCCGGGGTTAAGGGGGTAAAATGTTGATGAACACAATTACACTTGAACGTGGGGCTAATAATGAGTAAACTCTGGCCGAAACAGTAGAAAGCCTCATGTTCTAAGACATTGAGTGATATGAGCTGGGGGCTCGAAAGTTAAAGTTATGTTATGTACTATTAATTGATGGACCAAAATTGAGCGGTTCATACTGGTGGTTCGAATTCTGTTTGGTGAAGTTAACCCGACTGAATTCGGACGCCACGAGTCAAGATGGTTGAAGGCGACCCTGTGTTGGGCCGCTTTGTTTCTGGAGGGTGGAGGGAGGGGGGAGGGGGGGAAAATGTTGGAATTTTGTGGACAATTTCTTTACGATACAGGGATGAGCTGCATGACTCATTGGATCCAACCCGACCCTGTTCCATTCACGAAGAACAGAAATTGAACTTTAGAGCAGGAGAAATAGAAAAGACAGAACGACGGGCACGAAGAATAATTACAGCATTACCAAACATCTATAATGGCAAACACACCCGACATTGATCGTCTACGCATATGCACGCTTAACGTCAAAGGCTTAAACTCCCCCACAAAACGCTCCCTCATGGCCAGAGAATTCATGCGCTCCAAAATTGACATCTTATTCATCCAAGAAACACACTATCTCAGGGGCACGGAGAGAACAATCCCGAGCAGAGCTATTGGTTTTTCCCTGTGGAGCTCCGGACTATCTAAGAAAGCAGGGGTGGGGATACTCGTGCGGAAGAGCCTCCATATGTCGATTCACAACACCTGGGTCGATGTGGAGGGAAGGACTGCAGTCATAACAGGAACCATACAGAACACCCCTATCACTTTGGCAACGGTCTACGCCCCGAACCAGGGTCAGACAAGATTCCTTCACAAAGCGGTTGAAAAGGTGTTTCAGATGGCACAGGGACACATAATCCTAGGAGGTGACTTTAACTTGTGGATGGACAGCTCTGTAGACAGGCAAAGCAAGACCAATACACCCAGCTCATCTCATGTAAATAACACTGCAGAAGTGAAGGCGACATTTTCATTGTTTGGTCTAACCGATAGCTGGCGTCACCTCCACCCCACGGATCGTGGTTTTACCTTCCACTCTGCCCCGCATGACACTTTTACACGAATTGATTACTTGTTTTTGTCCAAAGATCTCCTGCAGGAAACCACTACAGCAAATATATACCCGATCTCATGGTCGGATCACGACATGGTAATAGCAGAAATACGCTGGATGAAACATACTATACCAGACAAAAAGTGGCGGTGTAACGACTCATTATGGAATGATGCGGTGTTCAGAGAAGAATTTGAAAATGAAATCAAACAATACTTTGTGGTAAATGATACTGGAGACATCTCAAAGGCTACGGTATGGGAAGCGGCCAAAGCCACCTGGAGGGGCGTCCTCATCAGAGAAGGAGCTCGCAAAAAGAGAGAACGATCGCTAATTGAGAAAAGTATCAGAGAAAAACTATTCATGGCTGAAAAACGCGCCCAATCGAAACCACATGACCGAGCGAAACACATCAATGAGGCCAAAGAACTTCGGGAAGAACTCAAAGTTTTGGAAATCGGCAAAATTACCCAATCCTTACAACATCTAAAGCAAAAATTCTATGAGAAAGGTGACAAGGCGGATGCCCTCCTAGCGGCCAGGCTGCGCGCACAAAGAGCTGAAAGATGGGTGGACACCATAGAAAGACAGGATGGCACGCTCCGAGACACTACAGAAACATCTCCCCAGGGGATTCGAGAAGCCTTTGCTTTCTTCTACGAAGACCTATACATGAGTGACCCCCCCTCCCCGCCAAATACCATTGAGACATACCTTCAAAGTGTAAAACTACCGTCACTAACACGCGCAGAAGCCGAGGCGCTTGACGTTCCCTTTAGTGAGGATGAAGTCGCCGACGCGATCAAGCGGCTCAAAACAGGGAAGTCCCCCGGAGACGATGGTTTCACCCCCGGATTCTATAAATCATTCTCCACTTACATTGCTCCATTCCTGACAACACTCTTCAATGACATCCTTACAACAGGCAAAGCACCACCCTCCTTCGAACAAGCCCTCCTTACAGTAATACCAAAAGAAGGCAAAGACCCAAAACTCTGTACATCATACCGCCCCATCTCGTTACTTAACATTGACGCCAAAATTTATGCGAGGGTGATAGCAGCTCGTATGGAAGTCCATTTACCTCGTTTAGTGAATCCGGACCAGGTGGGTTTCATACTAGGAAGACAAGGTGCCGACACCATACGGAAAACACTCCACTTGATTCACGAAGCCCGAAATATGCCAGCAGACCCGACCCTTCTTTCCTTAGATGCTGAGAAAGCGTTCGACAGGGTGGACTGGGATTTTCTAGAAAAAGTCCTTGTCGAGGTTGGCCTTGGCCCACGGCTACGTTTAGCCATAAAAGCACTCTACACATCACCACGAACATCGGTTTCAGTCAACGGCGGCTACTCCAGATGGTTTCCCCTGGAGAGAGGTACAAAACAGGGATGCCCGCTATCTGCCATATTGTTCGTCCTGTCGCTTGAGCCCCTTGCACAACGACTGCGGTCTGACCCCAACGTCCACGGGATCAAAGTCGGGGACAAGGAATACAAACTTGGCCTCTACGCTGATGATATACTGCTACATCTCACCTACCTGCTTGAATCCATCCCAACAGCCATGAATATTATTGAAGAATATGGAAGGATGGCAGGCCTGAAGATCAACACCGGCAAATCCATCATCCTCCCACTTGACAGATCCAGAGACAATGAAGTGGAAAGATTCGCCCCGTTAGGAATGAAAGTCAGCCTCACTACCCTGCAATACTTGGGCATTAACGTCACACGTACCATGGACACCTTATACGACGCCAACTTCCCCCCCATGTTAATGACATTGCAAGGCGACATGCTAAAGTGGGACAAACTGACAATTTCCTGGATGGGGCGCCTAAATGCCATCAAAATGGTAATTCTACCAAAGATTCTATACTTGTTCCAGATGCTCCCCATAAAAATACCCAAGAAGTTCTTTTCCGAAATAACCAAGTCCATGATGACCTTCCTGTGGCAAGGTAAAAAACCAAGAGTCCCTAAATCTCTGCTGTATCTCAAGAAGGACGACGCCGGTGTGGGCCTCCCCAATTTAGAGGCATACTACAGGGCAGCCCAGTTGCGTGTACTAATCCCACACCTGAGACAGCAAAAAAACCTACACTGGATAGACCTGGACAATTTTCACCTTAGACCATACACTGTCGGTGAATGGTTATGGGTCCCTGGATCTCTATTACGTCATAGCATTCGGAATCACCCCATACTCGGAACCCTCTGGGCAATTTGGAAACCGAACAAAGCCACGAAGGGAGTTACGACCTGGCCCTCTCCCCTGGGACACATATGGGTCCCAGGAATTCGTGACGACATACATGAACCTCTGAGCTATCAGTCCTGGTACGAAGCTGGTCTGGAACGAGCAGGACAACTTTGGAGAAACAAGACTTTTATAACTATACAGGAACTCGAAGATGCTCTTAACATAGGCCCCTTATCGGTCTTTCAATATCTGAAACTGAAAGGAGTAATGTCCCAAGGAAAATGGAAAGACCAACTACAAAGAGATCTCACACCCTTTGAAAAAATACTGGACACTTTCGTGGGCTCGAAAGGCCTAATAAGCTCTATGTACACCGCACTGATATCAACGGATCTAACTCCTTCCACGAAGTTGCGGAACAAATGGGAAACCGACCTCGGAGGTCCTCTTCATGAGGAGTTGTGGCTCCGGATGTGCCGACAAACAGCTAAAGCGTCAATATCATGCCAATATAAGCTCCACGCCATCAAACTTTTGTATAGATGGCAGTACGACCCGCTTCGACTGGCGAAAATGTATCAAGGATCAAATCCACTGTGTTGGAGGGGCTGTGGTCAAGAAGCAAACTACTGGCACATGTGGTGGGGCTGCAACAAAGTCCAGGCCTTCTGGGATGAGGTTTTGAGCTGGATTAAAGACCTTGAACAAGAGGATAGAGAAAAAGACCCTCTACTGATACTCTTCGGCCTTTCCCAAGAAGAAGACACGATTCTAAAAGCCCCCAAGATGATCCTGGGCCTCCTGATGGCCGCAAGAGCCTGCCTCACAATGACTTGGAAGAGATCATCCCTCCCCTCTAAAGAGGAGTGGGTGAACGTTGCGCGGTCCATTTTCAGAATGGAGTCCCTGACCGCTGCCCTACATGAGAAAGGTGCCTCCACCGAAACAGAATGGGCGGAGTTTCGTGCGAAATATGTCTCATAAAATGTGTGTGCATGATGCTGTATTTCCACTATATCGCTCTCTCATATTGCTGGTGCCACTGTCAATAAGTCTTAAATTCTCTGTCCGCCGTGCTGAATGATGTCTTCTGAAAGCTCGAAGGGGAAGTCACATTTGTCTAAAGAAATTGCCTTGCTCGCACAATATGTACAGACTGAACAGGAAGGGAATCGGAAAGTCTCGTGCAATGTAGATCTGAAATCGATAAAATGTATGTTGCACTCCTATGTTGCTCTCTCAAAACATATGCCACAATATGTGTTTCTCTTTTGATTTTTGCCTCTTTTTTTTTTCCTTTCTTTTACTCTTATGTGAAATTGTACAATGTTGTGTTACAAAATCAATAAAATTGTAATTTCAAAAAAAAAAAGCAGGGAGCTTTCTAGATGATAGTGGTTTAGTCTCACCTAAATTGGGCAAAATAAGAATAAATTGGTTAGCTTATGCGGATGACTTTTTGTTGTTTGACGGGACTAAGGTGGGTGTGCAAAGGTTGATTGTAGCATTTGAGAAATTCATCTTGAATAGAAAGCTACTGATAAACCCAAATAAAACAATAATATTTTACACTGGTGTGAAAAATATAAAAGAAGACTCTTTTTCGATTATGTGTGGTGGTCTAAAATTAAAAAACAAATCAATGCTAAAATACCTGGGCTATATATACACATCTCCTCATTCGTTGGGGTTTATAAAAAGACATCTTGGCATAAAAGCCTCTGCTATTGCCAACCAGATATCAGCTGTGGAGAGAAGATATGGCAGGTTTACAATGATGCCTTGTATTCTGTTTTATCGGTCAAAAGCCATTCCTCGATTGACATACGGTCTTGAGTTTTACTCTGAAGAATTGGTAGCTTATTTGAAAACAGTTGAAGCACAAGTATGGCGAAGGGTTTTAAGATATCTACTGAAATGTGTGCCTATGGAACTCCTACGTTATGAGTTAGGTCTGTCCTCTTTAAAGTGTACAGTACATTGGAAAAAATTATCTTTACTACGAAAGTACATGATGTCTGAGGATAACACACTGTATTACTTCATGGGTGTTGACTTGCTTGGAGTTTTCATCTGTGAGTTAAAAAAAGACTGTGTGAAAATTCTAAGCGATTTAGGCCTTACAATAGAAAATCTAAAAAGGAATCCTCTTAAAGTGAAAGAATTACTAAAAGCCTCAGACTGGTTGGAGAACAATGTGATAATCTTAAACTCCCCGATATATTCACAAGCTATATCATTCTGGAAATGGAAATCTTATCCTGAGAAATATCTAGAAAAATATCCATCCAGAGCATACAGAAACCAATTCATGAGATTTCGTTTTAATGTTCTAAATACTCATGAAATTCAGAACATAAGGTGCAAGTATGAGGACAAGAAATCCTGCAGACATTGTGCTGGCACCAGGGTTAATGAATCATTAATGCATTTGTTGTTGGTTTGTCCTGCCTTACTGAAACAAAGAATATAATACTTTGCAATGTTTGTCCATGATATATCGAATGTAAATAGATGCAACTTGTGGTTTGAAATGCTTCATGGTAACTCGACGGTTTTAAAAATACGTATTAATGAATTTTTGAGAATTATCTGTGAATTAACATGAAGACTATCTAAATGTCTAAATACTCAGGAAGCTTTTAAGAAACAATGAGTTGAAGTCATAGTTTATTAATAATGTCCCACTTATCTGGTACAATTATTATGTATATTGAGGAGTACTAGGCTCTAGGTATTTTAATATGAATTGTCCGTTTTTAGCTGTTTAATGAATTACTGGTTCGGTATTGTATTAGGCAAATGTGTTTTAAAAAGTGTAGTGTAATGTATTGTGTTTTCTTCTTTTTTATGATGTATTTTTATGTAAACTATTCTCACTATTCGATTGTACTATGAAAAGAATTTATTTTGTAAAGGTTTGTATAAACCAAAAACAATAAAGATAATAATAATAAGTATTCGGATATGGAACAAGAAAACAGGGATTCTGAGAGAGATGGTTTCTCAATACAATGGGGTATGGAATCCTAGAGGATTAGTTGCATATGGAGGGATGGCAGGTTTTGAAAGGGGCCCCTAGGGGTCCCTCGTGCTATGTAAACAAGGCAATAACCATACACGAAAAGATGCGCCAGACGTGAGGTTCAAATTCCCAATGCTAGGGTTTATTGCAAGCAAAAGATAATATCAATTGGCCAATTCTGATCTCACGCCCCGCGACGTGAGTTTCCTAGACCTCGAGGGACGCAAGAGAGCGAATTACGTACATCAGTTACATATATACAAAATGCATATCATACAATCAGCAAAGTCATGTTCAACACCCCTCTGTATTAAGTTCCTTTGAACTCGGGATGACGATGGACATACCCGACGAGTATGACGATTGTAATGCTTTCGATGTCTATTCTAGTAACAATGTGCAATTTAGAAAGTGCAGATGCATCTTTTAGAACACGGTGCTTCTGTTCTTGGAAGCAATCTGTACACGGGGGAAGAGCAACATTCCAAGCTTTGCTATCTATGAGGTACTATTCGTGTCCTGATAGACAAATAGACCTGTCATAGAAGGCCGTGATGCTAATGATTGAACTTTATCCTCTTGCTAAAGAAGTCAGAAATTGTGCTATGCTCGACTGACCCACCTGTGCTGAAAACGTGGAGAGTGGAGGCCAACAGCCTGAGCTTCCTGATATATCATTTTTTTGAACACTTCTTTCTTTTTCATAAATGCTACCCCCAAACTATTTATATTTAGAGGTAAGGATTGGCAATATGTTTTTTTAATATAGGCTCTTTTATATTGACAAGACACCACTAGGACTGCATTATTATTATTTGATGGTCGTAGCTTCCTCCCATCTGTTGATTTAGGGTTAGATAGGTGTTCATCATACCCTTGCTGGAAGTTCAATAAACACTGAACTGTGGTCACTTGTGTCTGTTGATGCCATGCCTTCCTTACACAAGCCCTTGGCAACAGAGATCTCATCTCCTGAGGTCTTGTTCCAGAGGGACCAGAAATTGCATTCATGGGGGTGGCAGCCTTAGTCCCTATAGGTGGGTGATTGCAGGTTAATCAGGTGTCTCAGGTGTAACAAGGGTACGTTCGTTGGGGCACTTCACATCAAGCTCATTCGCAGGGGTCTCAGGATGGCTCTTCGGGGGCTGAGGCATGAAGATAGAAATAAAGACGTGGGCAGATGCATCACTTTGTGTCAAAGTTGCAGGTTCACAGACCCCTGAGGGAGCAATTACTGGGGTAAACTCCCCACGGCTCAGTAGGTCCAAGGAGAGAGAGGAACTTGCCCCAGAACTATCTGCTGGATGGACCAAGCTGACGTCACCTATGCCTACTCTGGGAATCAAAGCTGCGTAATTTGCCCCTTTGTCACACCAGTCAAGTCTGCCCTCTCTTGTGAGATCTCTTGCATTATTCCCCTTAATAATCGGTACGCTTTCCAAAAAGTGGTTAATTTCCGTATTCAGGTTATGAGCATCCCCCGTTCTCATAATAGCTCTATGAACCCTGGCTTAACTACTATCAGGGGAAAAATCTGTGGGAGGCAGGACCTGGAGCTTCCACTTCACAGTTAGAATTTTCCTCTTGATTACACAGGGCTCATGTGGGCAGGGGCTTTGTCTTGGTGAGGGCGGGGGTGAGGCAGTGACCTACATATCCACAGCTATCGTCGTCATCTGTGCGGGCAGAAGGGGCACAACAGGAGCTTTAGCAGGATCATCATTCGATGGCAAAGAATCAGTTTGAGTGGACCCCACCCCCACACTCCTCACCTTTGCTCGACATCAGGTTACAGCTGCTCTCGCTTCAGGGAAAGATTTGAGCCAAGGGTTTTTACACAGGCAAGGATCCAACAACAAGTTGTTCCGGTCAAACAAGCACATGACCCCGCAAACCCGCTAACACCCAGTGGGGTGCCAACACCCTGCGTACTTGACCCCAAGGGGCTTCACCCTTGTGGGGGAGGCCAGGGATCTTTACAGGCAGCAGACAACAGGTGGGAGGGGTGAGCAGCCTGGTGCAGCGACAGTGAAGGGAGACTCCAGATGGCCCTGTGGGACACCAACACCCTGCGTCCTTGACCCACGCAGGTTTCGCCCTCGCAGGGAAGGCCAGAGATCTATACAGGCAGCAAGCAACGTGTAGCGATGGTGAGGAGAGACTCCAGATGGGCCAGTGGGATGCCAACACCCCATGCCCTTGGCCCCTAGGGGCTTCACCCTCGTGGGGGAGGCAAGGAATCTTTACAGGCAGTAGGCAACAGGTGGGAGGGTGAGCAGCCCGGGGCCAGTGACGGTGAAGAGAGACTCCAGATGGCCCAGCCGGACTCCAACACCCTGCGCACTTGACCCCCACGGGTTGAACCCTCGCAGGGAGGCCGGAGATCTTTACAGGGAGCAGGCAACAGGTGGGAGGGGCGAGCATCCTGGTGCTGCAGTAGTGAAGAGAGACTCCAGATGGCCCAATGGAACACCGACACCCCGACCCTTGATCCTCGCGGGCTTCACCTGAGAATGTATTGTTCCATTTAAGCCTAATGATTGAAATGTATGCATTTTGTCAGATGTATGTGATTTGACCATGGCAGAATTCATCACAGCGGAATTGACCGTGGTCAGTTTTGCTGCAAATACAATTTTGCTGTTGCCAAATCCGGCAAAACCTTGACCCCCCCAAACCTCAAAACATAACCCCACGTACCTTTTGCTTCTCTGCTTCCTTCTGACCCTGCAGCATCAGTTCCATCCCTCTTACGCGGGTCTGATCCGACACCAAAGGGTCCGCTTTTCTCTTTTTCTTTGTTCGCTCCCGCCTCCAACCCTCAGGAAGCGGGGGACACTCCCGCTACTCCCGAAGACAGTCACTACTGAACATGGGGAGCGGGGGACACCCCCGCAACCCCTGCTCCCCATGTTCGGTATTGATTACCAAATGTGTTAAAATGTAATCGATCAAATGGTACAGGTCGTATTCGGCCAGATTTACCATACGATCAATTAAATTAGAACAAATTGGCTAATACCAATTTTTTGTTTTTGTTTTTGTTTTATTTTTTTTTATAAATGTGTTTATTTTAAACAGACAGGTTATAACAATACAAAGCTTGGTCAATCATGACATGTGGCATGAAAAGAATAAAGTTGGTCACTCTTCCCTCCCTTCCCCCGGGTCTTAAGGTCCCTCTTCCCGTCCCCGCTGGGGATCACCATCTTGTAGAGTTCTCCTGGCTAGTTGGGGTTTGTATGTCAGGACCGGAAAGTTCTGGTCAAAGTCTAAGACCGGGCCCCAAATGTTGTTAAAGCGGTGTAGGTGGCCTGCCCCGGCAGCCGTCACCCTCGCAGCGTCCCAGACTTTTACCCACCAGAAAGGCATAAGAGGGCCTTCTGCCGTTTTCCAAGTGCGGGCTATCACATTTCTGACCGCCAGTAAGCATTGGGATAGTAGTTTGGCTTTGGGTCCGGACCTTGGGTAGGTTCCGGAGATTGGAGCACCAAGAAGAATGGGTTCGGGGTCTAGGGGCAGACGCACCTGAGTAATGTCTGCAATCGTCGCTATGCATTGTTTCCAAAAGGTATGGGCCTTCGGGCAGGACCACCACATGTGAAAGGAGGACCTTATCTGGCCGCATTGTCTCCAGCATTTCGGGTCAAGTGTGGGATTCATATGGTGAAGTCTTAGGGGAGGGTAATTCCAGCGGAGGAGGATCTTGTAGGCCCATTCTCTGTTTGTGATGCAGGATCAGGAGGTGTAGGCCCGGGCCCAAATGTCAACCCATAGCTGGTCCTCGATTGGGTGACCCAGGTCCGCTTCCCATTGGGCCATATACTGGGTCTTGGAGATTAAAAAGTCATTTTGGAGGCGTTTGTATAGAGTAGAGATTCTCCCTCGGACTGGGAGCTCATTGAGGGTCAGTTCAATAGCTGTGGGGGGGGGTGGGTAGCTGCCTGGTGGGTCTGTGGGTGAGAGCACCAGTGGCGCAACTGGATGTATGTGAATCTGTCCTGTTCCCGAAGTTGAAAGAGTTCTTTACATCGCTCAAAGGTACAGGGTTGTCCCCCATTCGAAGAGTTGTCCCAGGGTCTCCAGGCCTCCCGCGATCCAGGACCCAAAGTTCTGGGTGGACAGACCGGGTGAGAAAGTTGGGTTCATAAACACCAGGGAGGAGGGGCTGAGTCCCACCGGGGTCTTCTTTTGTTTCAGCGCTTTGTCCCAGACAGAGATGGTATGTTTGGTGGTCGCCAGGAGTTCCCGCCACCGTCGGCGTTCTGGAGGAGGGATATGTGGGAGAAAGCGTAGCGGGAGAGGTAGCTGTGCCTGTTCGAGATCCACCAATCTGGGGCGGTTGGTGAGTGTTGGGGGTTGGTCAGGACCCCCCCACCGCCTTTCCGTAAGCCCCCAAACCCTGAAGGACTCAGACAGAGACGTCCTCTCGGTTCGGGCTTCCCGGTCACTCTGACGCGGCCCGGAACGCCCCGTTTATTTATGTTGCACGCGGCGGCGTGCAACGTCACACTGCTGTGTGCGCGCCCAGTCATCGGGCAGCGCCACACTCCTCCTTTTTCCGGGAGAACAATAACAATACTAATACTAGACACTGCAAACCAAACCAAAATGAATACTTAACATTTCACGAAACCCCATGTTCAAAACCCCCTTTATTGACATCCACCCGGGTCCCCTTACTTAACAGTTATAATCCTCAGGACAAACAGCCAGGTGACCCAACACGTAATCGCTGCTCCGGCACGGGTGATCTGTCCAGGAGCATGCCCCGGGCCGGGGACTCAGGCAGACAGGGTGTTTCCCCTTCATCCTCAGGGATCTCTCCTGGGTCTGGATCAGGAGGTGGATCAGTTCTGGGATCCCGCAGTTTCTTGAAGAAACTCACACTGCTAGTTACCACCGACTGTCCGTCCGATGCAGTCACCATGGATCCCCGGACCGCGACGTCATCCAGCAGTTCCGGTTCATACGGTAGGGAGAGCTTCCCATGGGGATGCCTATTCCGAATGAGGACCTCATCGCCAGGCTCCAGCCGCTGCGGGCGAAGCCCTATCCGAGCGTTCTCTTGCTCGATCCTCAGCCGCCGGTCCATCTCGACCTGTTGGTCGTTGATCAACCCAGGTTCTTTCTCTCCTACCTCCGGTAGCAAACCCCGAAGACACTGCTTGAAAAATGCCTCAGCTGGGGCCACTCCAGTGGATGCATGTGGCGTGGTGCGGTACACCCTCAGAAACTGGTACAGGGCTCTCTGGAGCGACTGCCCCTGCCCCTGAGCAATTCTAAAGGTCTTATTCAGAGTCCTCATGAGCCGTTCTGCTTCGCCATTGGCCCGGGGCCAGAGGAGCATGATCTTCCTGTGCACCACCCCATAGCTCTCCATCAGCTCCGAGAAGCGTTCGCTCTGGAACGGCGCCCCATTGCCGAGCACAGCGTGCGTGGGAAACCATGGGCCGCAAACACCTTTTCCACGGCCACCACAACGTGCTCAAACGCCACAGAGTCCACAAACTCCACCTCGGGGTATCTAGAGTACTCGTCAACCAGAACTAGGAAATGGGTGCCCATGGTGGTGGATCCAAAGTCTGCATGAACGATTTCCCAAGGGCGCATCCCCCTAGGCATTATCTCTATTGCAGGTTCCCGCTGCAGGGGAGATGCCGCCTGGCACCAAACACAGGCCACCACAAAGTCATCCACCTTGTGTTCTAGCTCAGGGAACCACACCTTCAGCCGTAGGCATGCCTTGGTCTTGGCGGCACCCTGATGACCACGGTCAGCCAAGGGGATCACCTCGTCCACCTTCGATTGGGGCACCACAATCCGATCTCCGCGGAGCAGAAGGCCAGATGTTGAGAACGATAACTCCTCCCGGACTTTCCATAGTTGCTCAAGTCCGGTTCTGGCCTCCTCGGTGCGCCCCGGCAGAGCCTCCAGCACCGACTTCCAGGAGCCCTGTTGCATCGAGTGCCTTAGGATCTGGAAGCACTCATCTTGCGCTGCAGCTGCCTCCAGCTCCTGGAGAGGCATGGCATTTGGCGTGGCTGCCTCCACCACCACCCAAACGTGCTCTTCTGCACAGGCGTCCTGGACTTCGCCTGCGGACGCCCTTGGGTGTCTGGAGAGATAGTCTGTTGTTCGCCCCTGGCTGGTATACCAAGGTGACTCCATACTCCAAAAGGGCGAACATCCACCTCTCAATGCGTGCCGGTGGCTTGGATGATGACCCTGCTAGGATGGGAAGCAGCGGCTTGTGGTCTGTCACCACCGTCACCGGGCGTCCAAGGACGTAGAGCCGGAAGTGCCGGTATCCCCACAGTACTGCCAGCGTTTGACGCTCAATCTGCGAGTATCGCTGCTCCGCATCGGACAGGGCCTTGCTTGTATATGCTACCGGGCGGACGCCCCCACCACTGTCAATTTCTGTTAGCACAGCGCCCAGGCCGAACAGGCTGGCGTCGACGATGATCTCTGATGGCAACGCTGGATCGAAGAATGAAATGGTGTCTTCAGCTGCCAGGGCACCCTTTATGTCATCAAAAGCCACCTGTTCTAGCGGGCCCCAGTTCCAGATGACGTCCTTCCTGGTCAGTGCCCTCAACGGTTCCGATCTGGAGGCCAGATTTTTAATGAACCGTCCACAGTATGTAACCATGCCTAGGAAACTTTGCACCTCAGACACGGACTCCGGAGGCTGTGCCTTCTTTATGTCCTGCACCTTCCGGGGATCAGGAGACACCCCCCCTTCTTTGAATACAAAACCGAAGAATTCTATCGATGGTCGGAGAAATTCACACTTTTCTTTGTGGAGGGTGAGTCCCAAGGATTGTAGTCTTCCGAACGTCTTCGCCAACCGCCTCAGATGGTCTACCTCCGTTCTGGCAAACACCAGGATGTCGTCGCTTTTGTTCAAAACGCCCTGTAGATCAGCCAGGGCGCCCCGAATAATATTCTGGAACACCTCTGCCACCGAGGACACACAAAAGCTCAGTCTCTTGTAGCGGTATAGCCCTCAGTGTGTCGTGAAGGTGGTAATGTACCTCGACTCGGGGTGGAGGACAACCTGGTGATAGCCCGCTCGAAGGTCCAGTTTTGAAAAGAAACGAGCACCCTGTACCTCCGCAATGATGTCGTCAATCGTCGGGGTGAGGTGCCTCTCTCTCTTAATGGCCTTGTTTGGGAGCCTCATGTCGACGCAAATTCTAACAGCATCGGGTTATTTAGGCTTCCGTGCCACCACTATCAAGGACACCCAGGGCGTCGGGCCTTCCACCTTTTCTATAATGTCAAGAATGACCAAATTGTCCAGCTCCTTGGCGACAAGTTCACGGAGGTGGAACGGCACCCTTCGATGTTTCAGGGCAATGGGCTGCACCGACTCATCAATGTGTAACCTCACTGGGTCACCGGCAATCTGCCCGATCCACTTGAACAGTGTGGCATACTTCTCGAGCAAGTCATTAATGTCCTCTAAATAGACAGAGTATGCAAAGCTGACGATGCCGAGGGCCTCTGCTGCAGCACAACTTAATAGCGTGTTGGTGCTCACCGGTGTCATGTAGAATCGTGCTGTGATTTGGGAGCCCTCATGTTCTACTTTTGCCACGCCACAGTGAGTATCTGCCATGATTGAATGCATGCCAGCTGGGCCGCCATCTGGTATTTCTGTAAATCTGGGACTCCGAGGCCACTGAGCTTTGCGTTGCCTAGCATCGTGGTCCTAGGGATTCTGGCTTTCTTCCCCTTCCAAATAAACTGCAACATTTTCTTCGGTAGGTTTTGAAGTGCTGGCGCCGGGATTTGTACCGGGAGCGAGGAGCAAACGTACAGGAATCTCAGTAGCAAGTTTATTTTACAGGCCGTAATGCGGCCCATTAGTGAGATCTCTTGTGCCGCCCAACGCTTTAAGTCCGCCTCCAGGTCTGTGGATAGTGGAGGAAAGTTTGCTCGATAGACCTCTTTAGGGTTAGCTGGGATCTGGACTCCTAAGTAGCTGATTCCCCTGGTCGTCCATTGTATTGGGCATAGCGGGGTTAGGGCTTCCCGGTCCTCCACGGACAGACCCACTCCCATGGCAGCTGATTTCCGGAACTTGATGGCAAAACCCGGGACTTTTCCATAGCTTTCTATCTCAGCCAGGGCCTGGGGGAGGGAAGTACGGGGTTCCGTGATGGTCAGAAGGACGTCGCCCTCATAGAGGGCCAGTTTATGGTGCGCTGCGCCTGACTGGAAGCCTTTGATCGCAGGGTTCAGCCTGATCCGTTGGGCGAACGGTTCCATAATTAGTGCGAAAAGGAGTGGTGAAAGTGGACATCCTTGCCTGGTTCCACAGGTTAAGCTGATAGGGGAGGAGAGGGTGCCATTAACTCTGAGAAGGGTTTTGGGCGCTTTATAGTTAGCCAGAGTCATGGTGCAAAATTCCGGGCCAAATCCAAAGGCCTCGAGGGTGAGCCTCATGAAGGTCCAGTCCACCTTGTCGAATGCCTTAATTGCATCCAGGGCCAGAAGCACCAACTCCCGGGAGTCTCGGGAGGCAAGTTCCACCAGGTCCAAGGCTCTACGGATGTTGTCGTCTGTTGAGCGGTGTTTGAGGAAACCACTCTGGTCGGCGCCGATTATTTCCGGCAAAATCTGGGACAGGCGTGATGCTAGAATTTTAGGGTGGTCATAACCTGAGTTAGGTGGGCCGTTCCTAGTCGTAGCTTGTCTTGGTCAGCGTATTGGGTTTTGCCATGCTGGTCCCGCAGGCCCACGATCGTGTTATTCCTTTTTGCCTTGGCAAGTTTGGCCACCAGTAGTTTGTTCACTTTGTTGTTTTTAGCATAGTAAACTGTTTAGCTTTTGCCATTTGGTGGGCAGCATGCTCGGCATAGTGAGCCTCGATTTTCTTTTGCGCTATCCGGATAGCTCGTTGTGTTCTAGGGATCCAGCCCTTCTCCTTATGGATCCTTTCTGCTTTCTCGAGATCTTCCTCAAGTCTCTGACAAATTTGTCACTTGTGCCTGTGATAGGCCACCCCTTGGGCAATCAGTTCCCCCCGCACCACTGCCTTCATTGCGTGCCAGTTGCTGGCGAAGGAGGTGTCCCCGCTAGAGTTTTCCTTAAAGAAGTTGTTAATCGTAGTTGCAATCGCATCTCTGAGTGGCATCTCATTAAGGATTGGGTCATATAGTGTCCATCTGCGCTGTTGGGGATCAGGTGGTCCCTGCGCTCAGATTTCCAGGGTCACCGGGGCACGGTCGAACAGGATCCTGGAGCCTATAGTCACATCGTTGGTGAAGGTGAAGATTTGCGGAGATACTAGAAGAAGATCTATCCTGGAGAATGTCCTGTGAACATAAGAATAGAAAGAAAAGTCTTTTTCAGACGGGTGGAGTACCCTCCATGAGTCCACTACCCCTAAAGTTCTAAATAATTGCAGGAGAGCTAGGGCTGTAGCGAGGTCCCCGGCAGAGGGTGGATGCGACTTGTCTTTCACGGGGTCCGGGACCCCATTGAAGTCACCGCCAATATCTATCTGACCCTCCAAGAAAGGAGAGAGAGTTGTACTCAGCGACTCATAGAAAGGCGCCTGGCCTGAGTTTGGTGCGTATACTGAGACTATGGAGTATAATTGTCCCAACAGCAGACACTTCACCGCTATGTATCGCCCTTCCGGGCAGCTTATGGAGTCCAGTATCTGAGGGTTCAGCCTCTTCCTGAATAGAATTGCTGTGCCACCCCTCTTGGAGTTCCCAGACGCGAAGAATTGCTTCGGGAAGTTTCGGGAGCGTAGGCGTCCGAGGTCCGCCGGCAGTAGGTGAGTTTCCTGTAGCATAGCTACTGCAGCAGTGTCATTCTGGAGTTTTTGTAAGATTGACTTGCGTTTAGCTGGTGAATTCAGTCCCTTGACATTCAGGGAGACAAACTTTTGAGTCCGATGTTCCAGTTCAAGATCTGGAGTCACCAACACGTTCTGAGGAAAGGGGGGAGCTGCAGAAGGGTCAGCCGTCATGTCATGGGATATGTGACCATTTATTAACCTGCCTTTGGGGTTTTTGCTCAGACCGCCAATGGGAAGTCCAAGATTTAACTGGGGACGGCGCACCCTTTACGGGTTCCAAACCTCCCCTGGCCAACGGGGCCATAGAACAGTGTGTAGCCAACATGGCTAGGATTACAAACAGTCTTGGTGGATCACTCCAAGGACTCTTAGGTGGACTGTGCCTCGGAGCTGGGCATGGACCGTGGGGTGAGGCCCACTGCATTAGAGATGCGGCTCGTCTGTGTTCCTGCAGGTGATGGTTGGCCCCAGGGCACCGGGCCCGCGAGTCGGGTCATAGAGTACAAGGGACTCCATTATGGGACCGCGCCAGGTCATCTCCACCTCCTGAATCTCGGGACCCTTGACCACGGGTTTTGTTTGGAGTTAGGAGAGGCCATAGGGTCCGAGTCAGCTGTCACCTCAGTGGCAGGTGGAGGCGAGGGCCCGGAGGAGTCTGGATGCAAAATGTTTTCAGCGTCGTCTGGTGGCTAATTTTCCTTAGTGTGCCCTTGTAGGAAAATTGCAAAGCTGTGGGAAAAAGCCATCTGTAGGGAATTTTTTGAGCTTGAAGGAGAGTGGTTAGCGGGCGGAGGGCTCGCCTCTTCTGGAGAGTAAGAGGAGATAGATCTTGGTAAATCTGGAGGGCAGCTCCTTGAAAAGTGATTTCATCTCTGGAGCGGCTTATTGCTGATATGGCTTCCTTCGTGGTAAAGAAATGCACCCTGGTGATAAGATCGGGCGGGGCGTCCGACTCCACTCCGCGGCAGGGGCTCAACCTGTGGGTGCGGTCTAGAAGAAGTTGTGAGTCCTCCAGGTCAGGGAGGAGAGTTTGGAAAAAGCGTCCCACGTATTCAGCCAACCCCTTGTCCAGGATCGATGTAGGAACCCCCCGAATTCGGAGGTTGGTGCGCCGGGCCCTATTTTCCAGGTCCTCCTGCTTGTATTCTAAGATTTTGCACTTGTCTTGCAATAGTCTAATAGAGCGTTGGATCTCGGTTAGGGCGGAGGTCTGGTCTTGGGTGCGATCCTCAATCTCTCCCAGTCTCTGTTCCACCTCCGAGGCCCTTTTGTCGGTGCTCTCTAGCTTGGTAGTAAGCTCTGTCATACAAGACCGGAGTTCTGTTTTAATGTCAGCCATAAATTCACGGATATCCTCTTTGGTCGCCAAAGGTCCCTTGTTGTCTAGGGATTCCCATGAAGCGGAGGGGTGGGGGTCTTGTTTCTTCGCTTTGTCGGATGACATTAGCATTGTTGCTATTTCCGAGGTCTTGGTGGATTTCGGTTGCTTGGACGTTGTGTTGGCTGACAGTGGCGGGTCAGCGGCCGCAGGGAGCACTGTAGCAGTAGTGGCAAGTTGCTTCAGAAGTCGCCCGGGGCCCCTCAGAGTCCCTCGGGAGGTTACGGTGTGCCACCCATGTGGGTTATAGGCTCTATCCGCGGGAAGCAGGGCTGTGGGCCGGGGTTCCCCAGGAAGAGTTCAGGGAGAAGAAGGGAGGAGAGGGGTCAAACGATTCACATGCGAGGCAGGCTTACCTCCATCTCAAGTCCGAGTTCCTTTAGGAAGGCACCGAGTCTCCAGGTGGGCGTTGGTCGCTCATTAAGAGAGGCAGCGAAGCGTGATGAAATGTCCTCCAGGGGCTCCCGAGGAAGACCCCCGCCGTCAACCATTGCGTGGGGGGTGGGTCTCCTGCCCCCACCCCAAGTGTGGCCTCCTGACACCTCCTGACACCCCTCACCAGGCGAGGGGTTCCTGAGTCAGCAGGGGTTATGTTACTTTTGGGGGCTGCCTGTGTAGCCCATGGATTGTTAAGGTTGCCCCTCCAAGAGGCCAGGGGAGCCACCAACACGGCCCGCGAAGGTCTGTAGCTGTTAGAGGGGAATTACCCCTCAATCTGGAGGTGTGCCGCCGCAGGATGATGTGGGCCGGGGCGCCCCATGAACAAGAAGGAGAGAGGGGACGGGCAGACAGGGAGCGCGGGAAGCGGCCTCAGTGCCTCCCGGGTCTGCGCGAGGAGAGGGAGAGCAGGCCCCCTCCTCCAGCGCGTCCCTTCTGCCAGAGCGGGGATGGGACACCCGATCAGGGCATGGACGGTGAAGGGCTCCAGTCCCCCAGGCAGCCACAGCAGCGGTTCGGAGGGGAGGGGGAGCTATGGGGAGAGAGAGTCAAGGCTGACTGGGCGGCAATGGAGCTCCGCGGCTGGCTGCCGACTGAAGCAGGAAAGGAATTGAGGGCTGGGGAGCAGCTCCGGAGAGGTGTCGAAGCTCATAAGTGAGCGGTGCCCAGTGGTCAGCTGCCGCCGAAGGTCTCACGGCAGGCGGATCTTATTCTCCGCTCCATCCCCTCCCCAGCCGACCCCGAGCCAAGCGGGTCCATCCGCCATCTTGAAGCCTCCGCACCGCAGGGACAAACCTTCGCTCGTGCAGACTGCTGCCGCCTCGGTGATGTGTAGGGCGCGGGCAGCCGGCGCTCCGAGCCTTCATGGACCACCCCAGGAGTTCACGCGGTGCGGCAGAGCATTATTGCCGCATTTTAAGCCCTATGCAGCGGGCGTCCCCCAATTTTTCTTTTTTAAATGTAATGAATGGCATTAAGGCCTAATTTTACTAGGCCTTAAGACACTCATGAATTCTTTTAAAAAGAGAACTCACAGAGACAGTGTGTGATGATGTTGAAGTCTTCACATAGATTTGCGATGACATTAACATGAATGGTGTGGGATGGTATGATGTAACCCAAGGGCTGGTGTGGTGATACAAATGTTCATATAGAGATGGTGTCCCCACATGGATGGTGTATGATGATATTTAAGCCCCCACGGGAATTGTATGTGACAGTATTGAAGTCCCCACAAGGATGGTGTGTGATAGATAACATTGAGGTCTCCACATTGATAGTGTGTGGTGACATTGATACAGTGATGAGGTGCTGCAATGTTGGAGTTCTTTTATGCTTTCATACTTTTTGTGTCATGATAATAACAATGATAACGTTCCCACAGAAATGGGATATCCCCCGACACCAGTTGACTTGTCATGCTATCAAAGTTTCTACAGGGATCATATTTCATGATAGTGAAGTACTCACAGAGATGCTGTGTGATGATGTTAACTACCCCACAAGGATGGTGTATGATATGGAAGTTATTACAGAGGCACTATGTGATTATATTAATGTTGCAACAGTTGATGATTCCGAGTTCCCCACGAAAAGATATGTTGTGACATTGAGGCGTGCACAGGGAATCTATGTGATGGTATTGAAATTGTGCTTGATGATGTGGATCTGCCCAAAGAAACATATTTGAGAATGTTGAGTTTTTCACAAGGATTGTCCAAGATAATATTCAAGTCCAAAAGTAGAAGCTTTGTAATGATATTGAATTTTCCAAAGGGATGTTGTGTGATGATGCTGACGTCTCTGCAGTGATAATGGGTGTTGATATTATGTCCTCACATGGTTTATAATAAAGTTAGGGTCGCCTCTGGATGGAGTGTAATGATTCCAAAGTTCACATGATATGATGACTGACAACACTGTGGTGTGCATGTAGTGTTGTTTTATGACTTTGAAGGTGTGATGATGATAAAATCAAAACATCAACTGTGATGGTATTGAAGTCTAAAAGGTACAGCGTTTGATGATGCAGAATTCCCTACAGAATAGCGACTGGTTATATTGAAAGATGGAGTGTGATAATATTTAAAATCATGTGAATGAGTCAGACGCTACTGCGCTTCTTGTGAATTAGGTTTCTCTGTCCCAGTCCTTGTGGCTGTGTTTGTGCTGCACGCACCACAATTGGCATGCCGCAGTGAAGTGCTTCTGATCATGTAAGTCTTTCTCTCATCCTTCTGACCAATATGGGCATACTCTATTGGCCCAGAACAACACTTTTGAAATATGCAGATATGAGACTCCTATAAACTAGCAGCAATATAAATATAATGCTAGCAATGACAATCCCCTGACTCAAGCATGGGGCAAGGTGGGGTCTCTAGGTGTTCCCCCATGGACCTATTCTAGACAAGCATCATGCCGCAAACAGTGGCACCCCGGCTCTTGTGTCCACCCCATACCATTCCCCCCCAAGACAGGCAGGAAACTTTATCACAGTACATACTTTCTCTGACCCAACACAATCCTCTATTATAATGCATTTCAATTGAAAATGTGAAGTAAAACAGCATTTCAATGCTACATTCTCATTACAAATTTAAAAACTCAGGAGCAATGTGGACTCTTAGAGAAACAAGCAATGTGTATGGAGTAACTAGTGGATGGTAGCTTACATTCTACACGTTCAAGAAGCAGCATGAAATGTTAACACATGTTGAACAAGCATTGTAATGCCAAAGGATGGGAGTGCCTTTGTAACAGCTGTGAATGGTCAATATTCTCAACTTACTTCAGAGGTCAGACTACAATTTCACGGAATAGCTGCCATCAACAATGATCATTTACTGTTGGTGTGCTTTCCTGCTAGTGGTTGCACTAAAAGACATGGTCAGAATTCATCCTGAGCCTACGAGGTGTTGGGAAAAGGTGAATGTATGGTTCATCTCAGGATAATCCAGGCTGCAGATAAACATTTATGCCTGTGATCAGCCCCAGGGGTCTCCAGCGAATCATTTAAATTGCTACTATGAGCAGCCAGTACGGCCGCTTAAATATACCCCATTGCCTGTTCCTCTATCCCATCCCGTTGCTCCAACTAACAGAGCGAATAATGAGAAGGTCCCTGGGGTGTGTGTGGCACACTATCATGGCATAGTCACAGTTTTAATGACTGCCATGTCTTGCACAATTCACACTCCACACTTACTGCCAGTCCCAGAATCTTCCTTCCCTTACGTGGGTATGCAAATTAAATGAGCAACCTGGGGTGCCGGTGGTTTAGGCAGAGAATTATTCAGCAACCCTGGTTGCTGGCTTTGCAGTTGTTGGCATCTCTGGGGACGCTGAAGAAGAAGGCAGCAAGGCTGAGGTATTAAGTAAAAGGTGCAGTCCTTAGAGTGATTACTTTTTTGCAAATCTTCATTTGTGTTACCGTCACAGTGACAGGTCGCAGACACTGCTGGCGGTTGGTGCTCTGGGTTGTCCGGTGTCCTAACTTCTCTATTGGTATGTGAATCTGGATAGAGACCAGGCATCTCGTGCAGGAAGTCTGGAGGGATTGCAACTCAGCTAGGATATCTCCTTCCTCCTCCCCTACTGACACTTCCCCCTGACTCCCTTGGGATTGAACAAAAGATCTGGGCTCTGTGACTCAATTGACTTTATATAATGCCACTGCCGCCGAGAGACTACATGACCCATCTACTCCTGGCTTTTGGTTGCTCCAGCTACACTTTGGCAATCGGAGTGCAGAGTGGCTGGGCTTTGAACGCAGAGACTACTTAAAAGGACTTCCCCTTTCAGAGCAGTTTAATGGGCATGCTTGCTAATGTTTAGATAGGAAAGGGTAATACCAGTTGGCCTCTGTTAGTGTGCTAAGGTGCAATTCCACAGTCTTTCCCTCCTCTCCTGTCACCTAAGCCCAATAGTACCCTTGTCCAGACACCTGCTTGTCTCCTAAAGTGCCATGCTGCAATACACGTTAGGTTTGGGGCTTAGACTGGATTGGAAAAACACAAACATCCTTAGATGTGGCCCATTAACATAATACCATTCACATCCACAATGCTATACTGGACCACAATCTATTGTTATTGGTCATAACCAAAGCCACATTCTTTGACATGTTTCTGTCCAGACTTCACTGCCTGAGAGAAGAGGTGCAATGGTTTGATCAAAGATGCCTTCTAACAGGCATCAGAGGACTTTGGCCTATTGATATACCTGGGAACTGTGAGAAACCAGAGAGTGCCTCACCCGCTAGTCACCGGGGATCTCTCTCTCATGTGGCCACGGCATGGCCATCGCCTTTGGATTCAGACCCTGGGGGGACCAGTGCGGGTGATCACCTGGGTGAGGGGTCTTCAGGGAGTGGGGGTGAGGAAGCTGATGGTGAGATGCAGTGTTCCCCCCTTATTTGTTCATCTAACCCGTCCTATTTTTTAGGATTCTCCGAGATCCCGACTCCCTCCATTTTTACAAAAACACTGCGCCGAGGAAGAGGGTGACTGAGAGTAACAAGACTAACTCTCATACATCGTACTGGACATGTCCCGTTAATCGGGTCAGGCAAAGTCACTTGACTTTAAGTGCATGCACCTGATTCCAGTTAGTTAGCTCTCCTCACACGGATACAAGCAGAACCTAATGACACATTCTGAGCAAGACGGAACACGAATACGAGCAGAACTTTTGGGGCGAAGGCAAACCTGCTGGAACAGAGCGACGGACCAAGGGACAAGAGCAGCGGGTCGAAAACCCTTAAGAGTTCCCTACTGGAGGTTGATGCCTCCATCAGGCCACGAAAAACACTTGGAGAAGACCAGATCCCACACCAAAAGGCTGCATCAAGGACACCAGCGACCCTCCCGGGTGAACAGCAGATAGTAACAACATTAACTTTCATACAACGTACTGGACATGTCCCGTTAATCGGGTCAGGCAGAGTCAGGCACTTGACTTTAAGTGCATACACCTGATACCAGTTAGCTCTCTTCACATGGATGAAAGGCAGAACCTAAAGACACATTCTGAATAAGGTGGAACTTGAGTACGAGCAGAACATCTGGGGCAAAAGCAAAGGCAATGTTATGCTCACCTGGCTCCCACAGAGGGTTCGATCTGAACTGGACAGCTGTGGTCTCCACCAATGTGATGCGTAGGGCCGAGATGACGGACTGGACTGGCCCACCTAGCTTCGTTTGCTTGGCCCGTGGGAATATTCTTCTGTAAATGGAGAAAGGGAATTAACCACCCGTGGGGTTGAGCGTAAATCCCCCCACCCCTGCTGTTCTCCCCACAGATCACCTTTGATGTCCCCTCTTATAGTCTCACCTGATAGTTTGAAAAGATGAGCTCTCCATCCTGCATTGAGCGCAGGGGCGCGTTGATAACCAGTTGCTTCACTGGCTCGAAGGAATTGGTGAGTTCCAGAGCAATATTGACTCCAAAAAGTATGTAGTTCGTAAGAGTTCACATGTCTGACATTCACTCTTGTCCGATTCCTTGTAGTTTGCAGCTTGACCCCAGCGAAGAGTTCCTCGTGGTAGCTGACGAAGTTCAGGTAAGGATTTGGCTTATCCTACTCAGTTCAATAAAATAAGGCCAGAATGTAACCTGTGGCTTGCTCCCTTATTCAGGTGTGGCGAGAAAATGGGAAGTTTGGGGAATAATGCCTCTGGTGATAAAATTAGGTAAGTCTATTGTGGTGAGAAGAGTTCCCCTTGTTTGTCTCTTCGTCTCACCTTGTTGTCCTTTTGTTCCCCTTAGGGGCCGGGGTACGGCGAGGATGCAATGGAGACTGCGCCGACCCTTGAAGAGTAATAGTACCCCCGGCGGTAATCAGGTAAGTCTATGGGGGTAGTTACTATTGCCTCTGTTTATTCTCTTGGCTCATCTTTGCTGTTCTTGTGTTCCCCTAGGTGCCAGAGTGCGGCGGGAACGTGCAGAAGGATGCGGTGGATCGTGAGGATGCTGCGAAGGCCGGTGAGTTCAGCGCGGCACTGCAGCAGGCGAGGCGGCGCGCGTAAAATGCTTCTTTCTTCCAGCTCGAAGGTGCGGTGGATCCGGAATTCAGGTAAGGATCGAAGGTTTTGCTCTTATTCTAACCTCTTCTCCTTCTGTTCCTCCCTTTTTCTAGGAGCTGCAGACTCGAGGTGGGCGTGGCAGAAGACTGGATGCAGGCTTGCAGACACGGTGAGCGTTACGCTGCTGGATGCAGAATAATGCAAAGCGTGTGCTGCTCTTCGGGGCGTGCTTTAAATAGCCTCCAAAGTAGTCCCATGTAAGTATTCCTTCCCAGCCCCATCCGAGTAAAAAATAGTCCCTAGGTAAAATAGTCCCTTCTAAGCCTCATTTGGCTTGGAGCTCTGCAGCATGGTCTGCATCAGGTAAGCTTGCAGCATGGTCTGCATCAGGTAAGTTCTACTCTATGAGCCTGGTGCCTATGGCGCCAGGACTGACTCACCATATGAGCCTGGCGCCAGAGGCGCCAGGACCGCACCGAAACAGCCCCTAGCAGGGGTTTTTGGGCTTGCTCAAAATAACTTGATGCCTGCTTCCGGGGTTGCTGAACCTGATCTGGTTCCCCGGGGGTAGGCATCATGACAGCCCTCCCCCCCAATCCCCTTCCTAAAGTCATTCTTCCCCGTGGTTTTGGTTTGTCTGGGAAATTTCGGTTGAATCTTTTCACCAATCGAGGTGCATGCACATGGTCACTAGGTTCCCAAGACCTTTCCTGTGGTCCGTAACCCTTCCAGTCGATTAAATAAAAACGTTTTGACTTCACCATCTTGGAGTCCAGGATGTTCTTAACTTCAAATTTGGGTTCCCCGTCTATAAGGATGGGGTCTGGTGGCTTGGTTAGTCTTGTCCCTGGTTGCATTGGCTTCAAAAGTGACACATGAAAGACGGGGTGAATTCGCATATTAGCAGGTAAGTCCAACTTGACGGCCACCGGATTGATAATGGCCTTAATAGAGTAAGCTCCCAAATATCTAGGGTTAAAGGTCCGCGTTCCCTTGAGAGGTATGTGTTTTGTGGCCAACCATACTTGGTCCCCTATCTGGTACTATGGAGTATCACTTCTATGCCGATCAGCATCTTTCTTATATTTCTCCTTCGCCTGTTTTAAATGTGCAGTTGCCTCCTTAAAGGCTTGTGTAATCGTAGCGTGTAGATGGTCCACTGCAGGCATTTCTAAGTGTTGGGGTGAGTCAAGGTCTGAGGTTCGAGGGTGGTGCCCATATAGGGTATAAAAGGGGCTTTGTCCAGTTCCAGAATGTACTGAATTATTGTATGCATATTCGGCGATCCAAAGAATGTCCTTCCAATTCTCCAGCATGGGGTCTGGCATGGATTCACATGCTCATGAATATTCCCCGTCATCAGGCCGGGAATCCTCGGTATAGAAAAAAATCAGTATCAGTTTTCGTTTCTGATCTGTCTTTCTTAATAGTAACAAATCACTGGTCTCTGGGTCATACTGCCCCCAGCCAATGACTGCCCTCTCCCTAAGCCCCGCCTCCGGCAGCCATCCTCAGATTTTTACCACACGTTCAAGTGTTGGGAGTCCTCGTGCTGTAGCTCACGAGCTTTTGCTGCGTTTTTGCGCTTTTTCAGGAGATTTTTCTCATTTTTCGGTTAAATAGAGCCTCAAGCTCCACAGGTTTCTACATCCGATCAACGGGGATCCGTTTCGGAGTTTTCTACGCCCCTCAAGGGTGAAGATTTCATCGAGTTACGCTTTTGGAGGATTCCAGAAGTTCCGAGGCCTACCCCGGACATGGCCCAGGAGAAAGGAAGCTCGACGCCCGGGAAGCTGTTCAGGACCTGCCCTGGATGCCAGCTTCAGAATGTTTTCAAGGAGGACGAGCATTCGCTATGCCTCTACTGTCTCCATGAGGACAAGACGCACACGGAGAAGGACTGTGCGTTTTGTGGGAACATGTCGGAGCGGACCATGAAGGATCGCCACCTCCGTCTCGCCAACTGGCTGGAAGGGAAGAGCCCGTCAGGCGAGAAGAAGAAAAAGAAGTCCGAGCGGTCTTCTAAGTCCTGTGAGGGTGCCCCGGCGACGGGGGCCCAACAAAAGGCCAAGCACCGCGAGTCCGCGGGCACCGGGAGCGCCGAACGGTCGGGCTCCTTGGCTGCCAGGCAGGGCGCATCCTCCCCGGCGCCATCAACCACGAACCAACACTCTGGCTCGGGTAAGGGGAAGTCCGAGAACCCGGCGAAGCTTCTGGAGAGGCCCCGGTCGATCTCGAAGATTCCGGCAGAGGGGGAGCGAGGCTCGGACCCTCCCCCCAAGGTGAAGGCCCCAGGCGTACAGAAGGTGACGATGGCCTTACTTCACCCTGCGAAGACCTCGATTGAGGATGTCGCAGCGGCCCTGGCTCAGCGTGTGGAGGCTACGCCAGTGGAGGCGACCTCAGGACCCAGAGTCTCCCTGCCACCACGGAGGGAGTCATCTTTCAGGCCCTTTGAGAAGACCCCCACGAAGTCCTCGTTGGAAAAGGTGGGGGAGGGGCAGGTGGCCATCGTGGATACGGACACGACCTCTAAAGAAGACCTCATCGAAGTCGTGGAAGAGGCCCAGCCCATCGGGAGGTATCCCGACGAGGGCGACGACGAGAGCGACGGTGTCGCCGACGAGGTTCCTCAAGAGCCCTCGTGCCTGTCGTTTCCGGCGCTGCAGGACACTTCGGCGGCCATTTTGTCAGCGATTCAGTCCTTATGCTCGGAGATAAGGACAAGGTTGCCCCTCCCCCGACGGAGGCACCTGAGCCAGACCCGACGGAGGAACCGGAGCCGGGACCTTCGGAAAGTCCACCGCATAAGAGGAGGACGCATCCTACGCCACCTCTCCCACCTCTGCGGACTGCTCTGCCTTCCCCCCGGTCTACTACCCACGGGGATGATACAGGCACGGACACGGCTACGACAGGTACAGATGACGACGGAGGCGATGACGGGACATGTGCCCCGTCGCCCCCTGCTCGGGCGTCCCCGCCCGACGAGATTGGATCCTTTCATGCCATGATTTCCAGGGCATCCGAGCTCTTCCAGCTCTGCCCAGAAGAGAAGAAGAAGGAAGGGTTCCTTTACCAACGGCGCAAGGCTAAAAGGAAGACGGTCCTCGCCGTACCACTTCTTGATGACATCTAGGATGAGGGGCTCACCCTCCTCAAGAACCCTGCCACGGCGCCCGCAAAGAGGGACCGGTACGAGAAGAAGTACCGGGTCCCCGACGCTGCCCCATTGTGCCTTCGGGCGCAACCTACCCCGGATTCGGTCGTCTCGGCGGCGGCAAAGAAGAAAGCTGGGGGGGCATCGGCCTCGACATTAACTTCCCCGCTGGACGGCGAGGGCAGGAAGCTGGACACGATGGGACGACGGGTCATCTCATCCGCAGCGACGACTATCAAGGCAGCCAACGCCCTGGCTATCGTAGCCCGCTACGACAGGGAGTTGTGGTTCAAAATTGCCCCTGTGTTGGACTTCCTTCCGGACGCCAAAAGGGCTGAGGCCCTTGAAATCCTACAGGAAGGTGAGATTGCTTCGGACCACGTCATCACGGTGGCAACGGACATCGCCGACACCGGTTTCCGTCAGTTGGGCAACGGCGTTTGCCTGAGACGACGAGGAGGGCTCAAGGCGACGGATTTCCGCCAGGACGTACAAACCAAGGTTTTGGACATGCCCTTCGACGGGAACTACCTGTTTGGGAAGGCGGTTGATGAGCCCCTTCAGGCCATCAAGACAGACACGGAGACTGCCCGGGCACTGGGAGTGCTCCAACAACAACGGCCATCCTTTCGGAGCTCCGGAGGCAGACAAGGTGCCTCCAAGGGATCCGGCAGTGGCTCCTCCACGTACCGCCAAGCGGCAAGATCTTCGTCCCAGGAAGCCTACAGGGGACGCGGCAAGTCAGGTGGCGCCCGTCGTCGTCGACAGGGAGTTCAAGGAGGCAAGGCGGCCTCCAAACAAGATTGAACCGACCGTGGGGTCGGGCCCCCGCCGAAGCACCCCGGTGGGAGGCCGGCTGGCGAGGTTCATCAGCGTGTGGGAGTCCATCTCCACCGACCGTTGGGTGCTGGACGCCCTGGCCCAAGGGCACGCCCTCGAGTTTCAGAAGAAGTGCCCTCGCGTTCCACCCGTGGCCAGGAAGGAAAATCACGTCCCTCAACTACTGTTGGAAGTAAGGGCGATGCTCAAGAAGGGTGCCATCGAGCTCGTCCCAAAGACGCTTCGGGGCTCCGGAGTTTACTCAAGGTACTTCCTTGTAAAAAAGAAGACAGCAGGATGGCGCCCCATCCTGGACCTGCGACGACTGAACAAGTACATCAAGGCACAGAAGTTCCGGATGGTCACCCTCCAGCACGTGCTGGGACAGCTGGAGGAGGGCGATTTCCTGTCGTTGTTGGACCTGGAGGATGCATACTTCCACATCCCCATTCTAAAAAGACACCGAAAGTTCCTCAGGTTTGTGGTCCAAGGGCGGCACTACCAGTTCAAGGCCCTCCCGTTCGGATTGAAGTCGGCACCCAGGGTGTTCACCAAGTGCCTCGCACCGGTGGCGGCGCGGCTGCGCCTACAGGGGATCCACGTCTACCCCTACCTGGGTGACTGGTTCATCCGGGCAAGGACAAGGGAGCTCGCCGTGGAGCACACTGTGAAGACCGTCCAGCTGCTCACGGACCTGGGATTCTCCATCAACTTTCCAAAATCCCACCTGGTTCCGTCGCAAGTCGCCCTGATTCTGGGAGCCAAGCTCGACACAGTGGCGCGGCTGGCTTCGCCGTCGGAGGAAAGGACCAGGACCATTCTGGGCAAGGTGCAGCATCTGGAACCACAGACATGGCCAGGGTAAGATCTATCAAGTCCCTCCTCGGGATGATGTCCTCCTGCATTTATCTGGTGCGCCTTTGCAGGCTTCGGATGCGCCCCTTACAAGAGTTCCTCGACGCCCGCTGGGTCCAGTCGTCAGGCGATCCGGTGGTGGGGTACCCGCTCTCATCTGTCGGCGGGCAGAGACTTTCAGACCCCAGCTCACCAGGTGACGGTGACGACGGATGCCTCCCTGGAAGGTTGGGGAGCGCACTCCGGAGATCTTCACGCGAGAGGCCTTTGGCTCCCGCAGGAGAAGTCACTCCACATCAACATCTTGGAGCTCCGCGCAGTGTTCTGGGCCCTCAGGTCTTTTCTTCCATCCCTCAAGGGCAAGGTGGTGAGGATCTTCACCGACAACACCACCACGATGTTCTACATCCGGAAGCAGGGCGGAACCAGATCCCCTGCCCTATCCAAGGAAGCCCAGGATCTGTGGCATTGGGTCGTCGCCCAAGGGATGTTCTGGTGCCTCTTCATCTGGCAGGAATAAAAAACACGATCGCCGACTCACTCAGCAGAGAGCTGCGCTCGTGCCACGAGTGGGAACTACGCCAGGATCAAGTGGATCGACTCTTCCGACGATGGGGCGAGCCCCAAATCGATCTCTTCGCGACGAATTCCAAGTGCCGGAGGTTCGCCAGCAGGTTCCCCAAGCCCAGGAGCATGGGCGATGCTTTCTTGTTCCCCTGGGACGGCCTATTTCTTTATGCGTTCCCTCCGCTGCCGTTGCTGCTCCGGCTCATCAACCAGCTCAAGAGGTCCCGGTGCAGGATGATCCTCGTCGCACCGGCGTGGCCGAGACAGATCTGGTTCCCGGACCTTCTGGACTTTCCAACGTCCACACCAGTCAAGCTGCCGACGGACGCAGATCTTCTCTCCAGAGAAGGAGGTGCCATTCTTCACCACAACCCAGAGTCGCTGAACTTGCAGGCCTGGCTCCTGCAGTACTAGAGTTTGGAGGGTAAGACATCCCGGCCGACTGCAGAGAGGTTCTTGCAAAGGCCAGGGCGTCCTCAACTCTCAAGTGCTACGGACATAAATGGAAGAGGTTCTCTGTCTGGTGCCGTGCACAGAAGATTAACCCTCTGCGGATTACGGCCCCTCAAGTATTGCCGTACCTACTGTCATTGGCCATGGTTGGCCTAGCTCACGCTTCCATCAAGATACATCTGACCACCATCTCACGATACACCAGAACTACGGCACGGGCGTCCTTGTGGTCTCATCAACTGGTGAAGGAATTTATGAAAGGATTGTTCCAATCATTCCCGCCGGTGAAGGCCCCTGCCCCGGCGTGGGAGCTCAACGTGATGCTGACCAGGCTCATGGGGGCCCCATTTGAACCTATGCATTCGGCACCGTTGAAGTTTCTGTAGTGGAAGACAGCGTTTCTCGTGGCCATCACCTCCGCACGACGAGTGGGAGACATCCAGGCCCTATCTTGCAAGCCACCATAGTTGACGTTTCACGACACTAGGGTGTTGCTGAGGACGCACCCCTCCTTCATGCCCAAGGTAGCGTTGGACTTCCACCTCAACGAACCCTCGGTGTTGCCAGTTTTCTTCCCGTCTCCTTCGTCGCCGGCTGAAAGGACTCTGCACTCGCTGGACGTAGCTAGAGCGCTGAAGTTCTACGTGGACCGCACAAAGAGTTTTCGGAAGACATCACAGCTGTTTGTGAACTTTGGGACTGTGAATCAAGGGAAGGCTCTCTCGAAGACTTCCATTTCCAGATGGCTCTCCGGCTGCATCATGCACTGTCACCGGTTGGCAAAACGACCCCTGCCCGGCCGTCCGAGAGCCCATTCGACCAGAGCGATCGCTGCTACCACGGCGTTCCTGTCTGGTGCCCCTGCTGGACATCTGCAGGGCTGCAACGTGGAGGTCGACGCACACCTTCACAAGATTCTACTGCGTCGATCGGGACTCCAGGGAGGAGTCCAGGGTCGGCCAAGCAGTGCTGCGCAACCTGTTCGCTTAAGGTGAGCCTGGTGAGGAGGTAAGAGATGCTTAATGTTGAGTTGTTGTATTGCTTAATGTTGAGCCTGTTGCCACCTCCTGTGGTTGTGCATGTGTGTACTGCTATGCATTCTTTTATTCATGAGCATGTGAATCCATGCCAGACCCCATGCTGGAGAAGGAACAAGTTACTTACCTGTAACTGTTGTTCTCCAGCATGGGTCTGGCATGGATTCACATGCGAACCCTCCCGCCTACCCCTCTGCGGCTCTTCACTTGGTCATACTGCCACTTTACGTGCTACCAAATCTGAGGATGGCTGCCGGAGGCGGGGCTTAGGGAGAGGGCAGTCATTGGCTGGGGGCAGTATGACCCAGAGACCAGTGATTGGTTACTACTAAGAAAGACAGATCAGAAACGAAACTGATACTGATTTTTTTCTATACCGAGGATTCCCGGGCTGACAACGGGGAATATTCATGAGCATGTGAATCCATGCCAGACCCATGCTGGAGAACAACAGTTACAGGTAAGTAACTTGTTCCTTACTCTCAGTCTGATGTAACATACAATGCAGGTATTGTTCAAGAGTCTGGTTGGTCCTCTCCGTTTGACCATCGGTCTGGGGGTGGTGACTGGTCGATGATCTCACGTCAATTTGCACCAATTGACAACATTTCTTCTGGAAATGTGAAATGAATTGACTGTCCCGGTCAGAGACCAATACGGACGGAAATCCATGTATGCAAACAATGTTTTCGAGGAATTCTTTGGCCAGGGTTGAGGCTGAAGGTAGTCCTTTTAAAGGAATAAAGTGGGCCATCTTGGAAAAAAGATCCACAATAACTAGAATGGTGTTAAACCCATTACAAGGAGGTAGATCGGTAATAAAGTCTAACAATAAGGTGTGCCATGGTGTAGGCGGAATGTCTAAAGGTTGTAAGAGCCCAGCTGGTTTTTTCTTTTGACTTTTGTTTTGGACGCAAATGCCACAATACATCACAAATGATTTAATATCCTTTCGCCAGGTGGGCCACCAGAATTGTCTTTTAATTTTAGCTTCAGTTTTTGTAATACCTGGGTGCCCCTCCATCAGTATATCATAATAACGGGAAATGACTAGCTCTTGTAGTTCCTTGTGTGGCAGAAATAGCCGCACTTGGTAATAAGGCAGATCATTGGTGACAGAGTAGTCCGGGCCTTTCTTTACCCAGTCCTGCAGGGCTGTAGGATCAAAGAGTTGCTGGATCTTTACCTGAATGTCCTCTAGTGTCTGTAGAGTAGTCATGCCAAGAATCCTTTGTTCGGAAATTATAGGTACTGGTTCTGGGTTCACTCCTGCCTCTCCCATCCCTATTCGGGATAAGGCTTCTGCTTTACCATTCTTACAACCTGGTCGATAGGTTATCATGAAATCGAACTCGGCAAAGAACAATGCCCATCGGAGTTGACGTGACGATTGGGCCTTGGCTGTTTTTAAATACTGTAAGTACCGGTGATCGGTGATCACAGTAATGGTATGCCTGGCACTGAGAAGATAGTGCTGCCAAGCCTTGAAGGCGGATTTAATGGCTAACTCCTTGTCGGTAACCGCATAGTTTAACTCGGGTGCAGAGAACTTTCTGGACCGAAATGCTACTGAGTGAAGCTGGCCAGTTTCAGGGTCCTTTTGAGACAGGACAGCTCCCATGGCTAGACTGGATGCATCAGTTTCCACTATGTATGGAAGTTCAGGGCGCGGGTGCTTTAACACAGATGCAGACGTGAATTTCGCTTTCAGCTCTTGGAAGACATTTTCAGCTCCTTCAGTCCACATAAAGCATTTATTTTTTCGCAAGAGTGCTGTGATGGGATGTACGACATGTGAAAAATCTGGGATGAATCTGCGGTAGAAATTGGCAAAGCCGAGCATGCTTTGTACTCCTTTAACTGAACTTGGTGATGGCCACTTAAGGATTGCGTCCACCTTTCGTGAGTCCATTCGGACTCCCTTTGGGGTCAGGATAAACCCAAGGAATTCAACTTCTGTGGCATGAAAAGCGCATTTCTCTAGTTTTGCATATAGTTTGTGCTGGCGCAATTTTTCAAGGACTGCTCGGACGTGCTTCACATGGTCAGATTCTGAAGAGGAGTATACTAGGATATCATCGATATACACGACAACACAAACGTCAATGAGTTCACGAAGGACATCGTTCATGAAGTATTGGAAGGCTGCTGGTGCATTGCACAACCCGAAAGGCATCAACTGGTATTCGAATAACCCATACTTAGTGCGGAAAGCAGTCTTCCATTTGTCGCCCTCTTTTACACGTACCAGATGGTATGCCCCCCGGAGATCTAATTTAGTGTATATACAAGCGTCCTTCACTTGGTCTAGTAGTTCAGGGATCAGAGGCAACGGGTATCGGTTCTTAACAGTTATCTGGTTCAATGTGCGGTCGTCTATGCACATTCTGAGGTCACCTTCCTTTTTGGGCACGAAGAACAAAGCTGAAGATGAAAGGGACTTGGATGGGCGAATGAAGCCATTGGCAAGGTACTGGTCTAAGTATTGTCGTACGTGAAGGTTCTCAGGTTCCGTAAGGGCATAGATCCTGCTACAAGGGGGTTGTGCACCGGGTATGAGATCGATTTGACAATCGTACGATCTGTGAGGAGGTAAGGTGTTTGCCTGTTCCTTTTGGAAGACATCCTGGAATTCTTGGTATTCTGGAGGTAGTTGCATGACTGCTGTGGTTACTGTGGCCAGGCCTGCGTTCTGATTTTTCTTTGGGTAACAGGTTTGTGCACAATCCGGGAAGGTTATTCTCTTCTCTCGCCAATCAATACAAGGATTATGTGTTTCCAACCAATGTATCCCCAGTATTATTTGGAACTGTGGGGCTTTGATTAGATCAAATACAATAGTCTATCAATGCCCATCCTGACCCAATAGTGTCATCTCTGCGGTGGAATGAGTTACAGGCCCAGAGGCAATTTCAGTTCCATCGACTGTGGTGATGACATCTGAGGTGGTTTTTCGGCAGAGAGGTAGATTCATCCTGGAAGCCAATTCATAGTCCACATAGTTTCCTATGGCCCCGCTATCAATGTATGCCCTTACTGCGTGCATACGCGATAGCTGCCCTGGATCTACGAAGACCATTGTTATGATGAAATGCGAGGTCTGAGTATCCTTCTTCAAGCTCGGCAAGCGGACCTCTACGCTTGTCGGGCGTGGCCGTTTCCCGAGTCTGACTCCATATGGCTTTTATCAGCAGCTCCTACCACCTTTTTGGGTGGTTTTACAAGGCAATCCGGTAGTAAATATCCAGAAGTTCCACAATATAGATACAATTGCATTTGCCGTCTCCTTTCTCTTTCCTTCTGGGTTAAGGGTCCTTTA
Source organism: Ambystoma mexicanum (assembly GCF_040938575.1). Lineage (NCBI taxonomy): Eukaryota > Metazoa > Chordata > Amphibia > Caudata > Ambystomatidae > Ambystoma > Ambystoma mexicanum. The sequence continues at coordinate 748,905,717 of NC_090929.1, forward strand.
ACCCCTCCGATTTGCATGGGTTCTGAAGCATCTGCTCCTTTGGGGTTAGCGTGGGTTTTGACCAACACCCGATTCTCAAACTTGGCTCGATCAGCCTTTCTGTTCTGAAGTCTGTGATCTAACTGGACCCTCGATGAAATAACGTGATTCGTTTTACCTCAGGCCATCCAGTTTCCACTATTAACCTATTAAAGGTCGCGATGCAGGATAGAAGGTCCTGGTTACCCTGTCGTAGGGACAAATGTTCGTTATCCAGGGCCTGTCCTTGGGAGTGCTGGGCAAATAGTCTTTCCATGCTAGTTTGAAAGCCCTGAAAATCCCGAAGAATTGGGTCATCCTGAGTAACTAGTGGAATTGACCAATCAGCTGCACTGCCGCTTAGATATGACAATACAAAGGCTACCTTGGCTTGATCGTTTGGGAAGGCTCCAGGTCTGCATAAAAAGTGCAAGCGGCATTGGTTCATGAACACGGCAAACCTTTTGGGATCTCCGGAAAAGCGTTCGGGTGGGGCTAATGCAATATTTCCTGGTAGGTTTATTTGCACAGGGTTACTCGATAACACAGGAGCTGGATTTCCCCCGGAACCAGTTAGGGGTGCTTGTCCAGCCTGGCTTTGCAATAGTTGCCTAGCAAGGTCATCAGTTCGCTCCTTTGACAAAATCAGTTCTCTCCTAAGAGCATTGGTTTCTTGACGGGCGGAATGCACTTCAGCCCTCAGTTCCCCTAGTAACTGGTCCAATTGGTCAGTCTCTGAGGTATCCATAATGCCCGGGTGGGAATTCGTGGGTAGGCTTCGCGTTCTGTCACGCTCACCTGGCTCCCACAGAGGCGTCGATCTGAACTGGACAGCTGCGGACTCCACCAATGTGACGCGTAGGGCCGAGATGACGGACTGGACTGGCCCAGCTAGCTTCGCTTGCTTGGCCCGTAGGAATATTCTTCTGTAAATGGAGAAAGGGAATTAACCACCCGTGAGGTTGAGCGCAAATCCCCCCACCCCCGCTGTTCTCCCCACAGATCACCTTTGATGTCCCCTCTTATAGTCTCACCTGATGGTTTGAAAAAATGAGCTCTCCATCCTGCATTGAGCACAGGGGCGCGTTGATAACCAGTTGCTTCACTGGCTCGAAGGAATTGGTGAGTTCCAGAGCAATATTGAACCCGAAAAGTATGTAGTTTGTAAGTGTTCACATGTCTGACTTTCACTCTTGTCCGATTCCTTGTAGTTTGCAGCTTGACCCCAGCGAAGAGTTCCTCGTGGTAGCTGACGAAGTTCAGGTAAGGATTTGGCTTATCCTACTCAGTTCAATAAAATAAGGCCAGAATATAACCTGTGGCTTGCTCCCTTATTCAGGTGTGGCGAGAAAATATGAAGTTCGGGGAATAATGCCTCCGGCGGTAAAATTAGGTAAGTCTATTGTGGTGAGAAGAGTTCCCCTTGTTTGTCCCTTCATCTCACCTTGTTGTCCTTTTGTCCCCTTAGGGGCCGGGGTACGGCGAGGATGCAATGGAGACTGTGCCGACCCTTGTAGAGGAATAGTACCCCCGGCGGTAATCAGGTAAGTCTATGGGGGAAGTTACTATTGCCTCTGTTTATTCCCTTGGTTCACCTTTGCTGTTCTTGTGTTCCCCTAGGTGCCAGAGTGCGGCGGGAACGTGCAGAAGGATGCGGTGGATCGTGAGGATGCTGCAAAGGCCGGTGAGTTCAGCAAGGCGGTGCGCGTAAAATGCTTCTTTCTTCCAGCTCGAAGGTGCGGTGGATCCGGAATTCAGGTAAGGATCGAAGGTTTCGCTCTTATTCTAACCTCTTCTCCTTCTGTTCCTCCCTTTTTCTAGGAGCTGCAGACTCGAGGCGGGCGTGGCAGAAGACTGGATGCAGGCTTGCAGACACGGTGAGCGTTACACTGCTGGATGCAGAATAACGCGAAGCGTGTGCTGCTCTTCGGGCGTGGTTTAAATAGCCTCCAAAGTAGTCCCAGGTAAGTATTCCTCCCCAGTCCCACCCGAGTAAAAAATAGTCCCTAGGTAAAATAGTCCCTTCTAAGCCTCATTTGGCTTGGAGCTCTGCAGCATGGTCTGCATCAGGTAAGCTTGCAGCATGGTCTGCATCAGGTAAGTTCTACTCTATGAGCCTGGCGCCTATGGGACCAGGACTGACTCTCCATATGAGCCTGGCGCCACAGGCGCCAGGACCGCACCCAAACAGCCCCTAGCAGGGGTTTTTGGGCTTGCTCAAAATAACTTGATGCCTGCTTCCGGGGTTGCTGGACCTGGTCTGGTTCCCCGGGGGTAGGCATCATGACAGGCAAACCTACTGGAGCAGAGCGACGGACCAAGGGACGAGAGAAGCAGGTTGAAAACCCCAAGTGTTCCCTAGTAGAGGTTGTTGCCTCCAACAGGCCACTGTTACAATAGTATCAGTATTTCATATCAATGTGCATTAATTTATTCCTAGATTACACCTTACAATCACCACAAAAGCACACCGTAAGTATAACAATACGTAATCACTAACCTGCTGCACCACTGATGATTTGGAGAATGGAGTGATTCACCTGACACTCTCTCACAGCACCAATTATATTAGTACTGACTGAAAACACCAGGGAAACCCTTATGGGGAATAAAACCCTTGTGGATTGAGGACGTAGGTGTCTGTGAAAGGCTTGCCTCTGAGATGGGAGTACAAGAGTTTGGACAATTGCAGCTATCAGATGATGGTAGAATGTTTTCTTCAGAGGCTAAAGAGAGAGGAGACAGTTATTCCTGATTCGGGAATTGTAGGAAGGTTCCCAAGCATAGTGAAGCAGTCTTACCCCTTGCCTAATGTCTTGGACTTAGAGAGAGAAGGTGTCGTCCCGTCGGCTGCAGAGGAGAATGCGCCTTTGATGGAAATAGAACTGAATAAATATGTGAGGAAGTACAGTTGGAAATGTCAGCAGGATAGAATTAGACATACCGGAACTCCGGAACAAAAGGAGAATTCAAGATCTGACAGAGTACTGCACGAGGAGAGCGCCAGGGCAGCTGGGAGATGTGGACCGATTCCTTTAGGTATGTGTGTCAATCTAAGGTAAGTAGATAAAGAGGTGAGCAATATTTTAAGAAGTGTATAAATAGTCTATGAGGAATGAACAAATATGAATGCCTACTTGGGTCGGGTGAATCCCGGAAAACTGCCTGACTTGTCATGCTGGATAGTAGGCAGTCGCTAATCTCGAAAAAAGGCATAGCGTTCCTAATGGAAAGAGAGAAAAGGAAAGTAAAGTTTGGATTCTTACGAAAGCGAAATTCTAATGAGAGTCTAGCAAGCGATACTCACGAAGCGTGGCTTCTGAAAACAGTAGCAACAGGAGGCTGCATCAGATCCATTACTGGAAGTACCTTTCCTGCCCGAAGGGGAGGCGCTTGATCTTCTGCCTTCAAAACAACTAGAGAAACACTCTGTGGTGCAGTGGCCATTTTAGGAGAAAGGGTCCGGGTACATGAAACAAAACGCCAATGGCGCCATAGCGACCAATTCCTGGGGCCACCTCGAGCATTCATAACAGCCATGAAAGACACGTGGAGAAGGCCAGATCCCACATCAGAAGGCTGCATTGTGTTTCAAGGACGCCAGCGACCCTCCCGGGGGAACGGCAGAGTAGGGAAGGCGAGGCCAAGCCTGTGGTACTAACCTTGACTCGTGAATTGGAATTTGTAAAACCAAGAAAGAAACGCACACAGCAGGTGAGTTGGCAAGCGACCTGAGAGACCTGTGTGAGTTAAAGAAAGTTTGAAGTGGCAACATTATATCGCAAGTAAAGGCTGCACGCGGGTGGATGAGACACAAAGAAAGGCAGACCTGAGAATGAACTTTGAAGTAAAGACAGCTGTGAAATCAGCGATACTGAGTAACAGAGTGGTCCAGCGAAAGAAAGTGGCCCACTCGAAAGTCTCTGTGATAGGTGTATTGTTTGTAACGATAATGCAAATAAACTGCACAAGCAAAGTAACCAAAATTAACTCCTAGAGAAGGGGAGAGTGAAAGTTGAACCTTGAACTTTTAGTGAAAGTGGTCCTGCGGAGGTCTATAAAGAAAGCCACACACATTCAAAAGTCTTTGACATCCGATAGTGGTCTGAGCCCAGCTGAGGGAGACCCAAAGTATAATAAGCTTGGGGAAGGGAGCCCTCTTGAAAGTGTTGTCGAACTTTGTTCTGAAGAGGTCTGAGCCTGATGGAGGGTGACCTATGTGACCTTTGTTGTGAAAGGTCAGAGCCTGACAGAGAGGGGCCAACGTGAACTGTGTTTTGAGGAGGGTTGAGCCTGAGAGAAGGGGGCCTATGTGAACTCATTATTTGGAGATTTGAAGAGAGAAACTTTAACGTGGAAGACCAGACAGACCTTGATCCACGTGTTGGAACTGTTTATTGTGTTGGAAACCTACGCCAGAGGGTGTCATACTGCCTACAGGGACCGCCTTAATCCGTGTGGTCCAACGTGAGGAGGAGAGCTGGTTCAGCTACATTTATTCTGTTGAACACTGATTTTTTCTTTACATGCATTTCACCTTTATACACTTTTTGTACAAGAGATAGGGCAGGCATTAGGTTTTGATAGCATAGGCCATTTTGATTTGACAGACTCCAATGAGGACTGTTTTGTTTATCGTTTCATGGTCGAGGCTACTCCCATCTTACTTATAGGGCAAAGTAGGAGTTTTTCCAACCTCAGAAACTTCAATAAAGGTTCCAGTAATAAAAAAAATAAAGGTTTTACAAATTGTACCTATTGTGTCAGTGTCATACATGTAATACCATGCCTCCCCTACAGAACTGAGTACTGTATCACCTGCTTAGTCAGGTAAATCCCTTCCCTGCTAACAGTTAAACATCCAGAAGTTGTCTATAATAGGGCCTTTCCTCAAAGTGAGGCACAGTATGTCCTCTGATGTGAGTGGGTTCAGTGATGTGAGAGGAGAGCGTGGCAGTTCAGGAGGCGACAGACAAGATCTTGTCATTCTTACAGATACTTTTATTTAAAAAATAAGAAAAAGGCCTCATTGTCCCTAATCTATGCAATTCCCTGCCTAACAAAACTAACTAGGGGCCTTGCTGTCAACTTGTGAAGTCCAAAACTAAAGTCTGTCCTCTGTCCAAAAACATAGCTATGCTGACCCTACCACAAATACAAAACAACTAAAGCCCTCCTGGAGTGCCTTCCTCAGCGATAATACATAATCTTCCGATAGTTTTTCTCCACATCTCCCCCTTCTTCTGGTTTTGTGAGATGCTTTTTTCCGTCACATTCCTTGCATTTGAGTTTCTTTCCCTTCACCTTTCTCCAATGTCTTTGAAAGTCTCTCTTTCTATACTATAGTATCAAATTTATCTTCTGAGAAATAGAACCAATCTTCTTATTGTTACAGTTCTTAGTCTTCCTCTGGTTATTTGACCCCTCACAATGATTCTCAATCTTTTGTTCACTTGCTCTCTCACTGGGATAAGTACGATGAACCTAATAATCATTTTTACTCTCCTGGTCGCTGGTTGTATTACTGGGACGAGTAGGAAGAGCCCAGTAATGATTCTCACTTTCTTGGTCACTTGCTGTCTTACTGGGACGAGTAGGATGACCCCAATAATGATTTGCGGTCTCTTGACTTTTCACTCTCTCATTGGGACAAGTATGATGTGCGGGCGAATCGTTATATTCGTTCCTAACACTCTTGTGAGTTTTGTCACACCATTCATCAAAGTGGTCTCTCTTACTGAGACGAATATGATTGCGCCATTAATGACCCACACTTGACATTCTGATATCAATATTACTGGGATGAGTATGATTGTGATAGTAATGATTCTTTTCTGAACTCCACTTTTCATTATTTCTGGGACGAGTATGATTGTGCTAGTAATAATCTGTACTTGACTTTCTTACATCACTATTACTGGAATGAGTATGATTTTGGTACTTGTTATATTCATGCTCCTTCAGGGACTCCTGCTATCCTCTTTAAAAGTGAACAAGTTAACAAGTTAACCAAACAAGTTATAGGTCATTTTATGTGTTGTGCAAATTTTTCCAAGAAACATTTTTGAGATTTCTCCTTAATTTGCTGATAAAGATCCCGGCAGATTAGTGTTTTGTAGGTTATTTTTCATGCAAAAAGATTTTTATTTTGGGAAGATAACAAGTATACATTTAGGAATTCCATCTATTTACTCAATGACAATTCTTAAATGATCTTCTATTGAAAGAAGCACTGATGCATGTCCTTCACCAGATGGGCCTGTTCCTCCTAAACATTACCAAGGGATCTGACCTGGTTCGAGGAAGGATCCGATGCTGGTGAATTTGACAGCGTCATTCTACCAAGCTTGTGGAGGTAAGTGAAGAGTATGCAGGCTTGCTTCTCGAGAGCCTTAGGATGCATGGATTAGTAGGGTCCACATTCCTCATTATTGTAATCCTCGCTAAGACAATAAAGACATACCTTGTTGTGAGAGTTTTTTGGCTGTAGGGTAATTTGACTAAGGGGTTGTTCTAGCAGGTCCCTCAGTCTCCAATGGGCATCTTTCACCCTAACCCATGATCCCATGTTGCCCTACGTCCACATGAATACTAATGATCAGTAATCCTTTCTGTCTAGGATAACTTCTCTACCATGGGAGGGACTAAACGCCAATACCTTATCTAGCTTGTTCTATCAGAGAATTCCTGAGGGTACCCTACTCTAGAGTACCCCAAAGGGTGGTCTTAATGATTTCAGATGGTGCCTGTGTTTCCTAAAATACTCTCTTTTCACTCTCCCCCTCTGCCTCCCTTTCACTCCTCTCTCTGATCTTATGTCTATTTACTCTTCTATCCCGGTCCTCCTCATACTCACTCTCTCACCTTTCTCCCTCCTACTACTCCCTATAAAGAATCCTGCATATCCATCACATAAGCCCTGCCTAAAGTCTCCTCCCAGGTGGCCAGGGGAAGGCAGACGCTTCCCGATCCCAACCCTGGGGGAGGTGTACTGTGGGAGGATCACCTGGGTGGAGACAGGACCCAGGGTAGTGAGGAGATTCTATGGGATGTGACACAATATTTTTCCTCTGACTGGGTGATTCTTACCACTGTGCCAAAGGAGGTTATGGCTCATTTTGGTATGTAAAAACAAATGACATCCTCAATTCAAAGGGTACACTACAAAGGAGTGTAGAAATGTTGTCTGCTCTAAACCATCTTCCTCTATAACAGTTATAATTTACAGCCCTTCTGTTAAAATTGTTAAGGCATTATACATCTGCCCTTATAAGTAATCAAGAAGTAGAACAATCTAATGTTGATGAAACAAACTACATGGCCCAGAATCTTAGAGGGACTGAGACAAGGAAGAGGGCTGAAGAGGCAGGTAGATGTAGTAATCAGGCAATTAAGCATAATGGCCATGGCAGTAGTCAGGCAATTGAAACTAATGGCTCACACCTAAAGCCAATGGCCAAACCTGGGAGGCATAAAAGGATCCAGCAGGAAAGGGGAGAAGGTATGAGCTGGAGCAGGAGCTGGAAGGCTGGCAGTAGTAGCAGCAGAGGAGAAGCACAAGGCTTGCAATTCACAAGAAAGTACGAGCACATAAGGGATGCCGGAACATGGAAACAGCAGATTTCACCTGCAAGTTCTGAGAGGGCCCTTTGTTCTCAAAACCTGTATTGCAGAGGCTGCGCTGAGGAAGATGTGCTGGAAGTGATGTTTTCCTCATGTGAGCCAAGTTGCTGCGTTTGCAGAGCCATAACTGTGCAAAAGCAAAAGGCAAGCCGAGAGTCTCGGAAGTGAAAGATACTCCCAACCAAAGTGGCCGGACTGGAGACACCTGTCCTGGAGAAGTCCCAAGTGAGCCCGAAGTAGTAGCGTAGGTCGAGGGAATTGGGAAAGCATACAACCTACAACTGCAGTGTCCCTGAAGCTGCGTTCAGATTCACTTTATTAGCCTTGCTGATAACTGTAACCATCTCCGTAGTGGCTCGCATAGAAATAAATGCAAGTAGAAGTTGTTCGATTATTCCTAAAAGACTTTTGACAATGAAAATGTAAAACGCCCCCTTAGTCTACCTTTCCTCTCCTAAACTGACTGCTTTTCAGTGAGTCACTGTTTTAATTTTAATTGCAAACAATTTATCTGGTTTTTAAGTTAAGTTGCTTAGGTCCTCTTTTTGAAAAATATACTGTGCTTTTTAATAATAATTATTTTATCTAAGTGTGTGGCTCTTTTATCAGTGAGTTAACGGGCCGCTCTGTCACTCTTATCTAATACAGTGTAGAAACGTATCTCATTTTGATCGTGCTGCCATTTGAACTACAGTTCCCCACAGCATTGTAGTTTTTTCAGCATACTTATTTGCATAACAGGCGCGAGAGCGCTGGTGCAGGATGGACCAGCCGGTCTGCGACAGTTCTTATAAAGGAAGCCTTGCCCTCATTCGGTTTCTGCCTTTCCTCACATAATCTGACTGCTTTTCAGTGTGTGATTGTTTTAATTTTAATTGCAAACAATTTATCTGATATTTATGTTATAGTTGCTTAGGACCTCTTTTAAAAAATATACTGTGCTTTTTAATAATAATAATAGTGTGTGGCTCTTTTATCAGTGAGTTAATGGGCCACTTTGGCACTCTTAGCTAATACGGAGTAGAAACATATCTCATTTTGATCGCGCTGCCGTTCGAACTACAGTTCCCAACAGCACTGTAGTTCTGTCGGCGTACGTATTTGCATAACAGGTGCGAGAGCGCTGGCGTGAGGGTTCCATGTCATTTAATCGCGTGATGTTTTTTTGCTGGGTTTTTACTGCATATTTTTTCATGAAAAAACCCATCGAATTTTTTTAAGAATTTTGGGAGGGTCCCCTCAAACCCGCCATTCCCTTATATTTTTTATCTATTCCCAAACACCCACATCCCATATATATAATTTTCTAACCCCCCAAAAAAATGCAATGGTTTTTTTTCATTAAAAAATTGCGGTAAAAAAGCCCTAAAAAAAACGTCCCGCGATGAAAGGACGTTGTACCGGCGTGAGAGAGATCAGCCGGTCTCTAGTGTTTCTTAAAAGGAAGCCTTGTCCTCATTCGGTTTCTCCCTTTCCCCACATAATCTGACTGCTTTTCAGTGTTTGTTTTAATTTAAATTGCAAGCAATTTATTTGATTTTTAAGTCAAGTTGCTTAGATCCTCTTTTAAAAAAATGTACTGTGCCTTTTAATGATAATTATTTTATCTAAGTGTGTGGCTCATTTATCAGTGAGTTAAAGGGCCACTTTGGCACTCTAAGCTAATACGGTGTAGAAACGTATCTAATTTTGATTGTGCTGCTGTTCGAGCTACAGTTCCAAGCAGCACCATAGTTCTGTCGGTATACTTATTTGCATAACACATGCGAGAGCGCCGGCGTGAGAGGGACCAGCTGGTCTGTGGCGGTTCTTAAATGGCAGCCTTGCCCTCATTCGGGTTCTGCCTTTTGTGAAAAACCACAGGGTGTCTCACCCGCTAGTCTCTTGGGATCTCTCTCTCAGGTGACCAGGGCACGGCCATCGCCTTTGGATCCAGACCCTGGGGGTGGACCAGGGTGGGAGGATCACCTGGGAGAGGGGTCTTCGGGGAGTGTGGGTGAGGCCTCCGATGTTTAGACACAGTATTCCTCCATATTTTGTTTATCGAACCAATCCTATATTTTATGATGCTCGGAGGTCCCAACTCCCCCCCCCCTTTTACACAAACACTGGGCCAAGGAAGAGGTTGTTCCCTCCGACAGCCCACAAAAGACACGTGGAGCAGGCCAGATCCCGCAAATGTGACTGCATTATGTTACAAGGACGCCAGCGACCCTCCCGGGTAAACGGCGGAGTTGGAGAGGCGAGGCCAAGCCTGTGGTACTAACCTTGACTCGTGAATTGGGAATTGCTTAAACCAAGAAGAGATGCAAACAGCAGGTAAATTGGCAAGCGACCTGAAAGACCGGCGTGTGTTAAAGTTTGAAGTTGCAACTTTTTATCGCAAGTAAAGACTGCACCGGTGTGAATGAAGCACAAGGAAAGGCAGACCTGTGAATGAACTTTGAAGTAAAAGACAGCTGAGAAATCAGCGATACTAAGTAACAGAGTGGTCCAGCGAAAAGAAGGGTTTTGTTAGCATAGGCCCTTTTGACTTGACAGACTCCCATCTTAGTTATCGGGCAAAGTAGGAGTTTCTCCAACCCCAACAATTTCAATAAAGGTTTTATAAATTGTACCCATTGTGTCAGTGTCATACTTGTGATACCATGCCTCCCCTATATATGGTGTCAGAGTGGGATACGACTCAATTGAGACAAATTGGAGGGCCCTAAAATTCCAGAAACTTAGTCACAGAGCCTCAGACCACTCTATCACCACAAAAAATCCATAGGCTTTGATATGTGTAGCGGCAGAGAGGCCACTATCCCTCATCGGGAAAAGAGGGATGATTCCCACAAACTTAGTCCTAATACCCCCTGCAGGTTGTTATATAAGATTGGCCACAAAATCTGGCCTGGCCTGGAAGTATGGTCTAGACATCCTAGCAGGTGTCATAGATCCAGACTTTCAGGGAGACATAAAGGTTCTCCTACAGAACCATAGTGAAACTCCATTTGAAATACACTATGGGGACAAAATTGCACAGGGAATTCTTGAAAAGGCTCTATTTCCCCGTTTTAAGGAAGACAGTGAACCAGAGGAAACAGAGAGGTAGCTTAGGATTTGGAAAGGCTGATGAAAGCCCTATCACTAAGACAAAGAGGGAAGAAGAACCTACCATCCTTCCTGATCTAGCCTTCGCCCAGTGAAATGATCCAGCACTTGCACAGACTTTCTTACAAGAGATCCCTGAGGGAGAAGGAAAAGAAAAGGAGAGCCCCTTATTCTTCCTGAAACAGGGATTATTATATCGAAAGGAAACCTCCAGAGAAGGACTAAATAAAACTCAGTTAGTAATACCCAAAACCCATCGCAAGATGGTGCTAGAGATTGCACATTCTCATTTGACAGCAGGGACATTTAGGACAATCTAAAACCCAAGCTCACATCAGTGGGAAATTCTACTGGCCAGGTATCCATGCTGACGTAAAGCACCTAACTCAGACACGTGAAATATGCCAGAAAACCAGGCACACATATTCCCTTACCTGCCCCTCTAAACCCATTACCGATAATAGAAGTCCCTTTCACCCGAACTGAAATGGATATCGTTGGACCGTTGGAAACCTCTAGACTGGGTAATAAATATGTTCTCATAATCGTTGATTACGCTACCCGGTACCCAGAGACTTTCCCCATGCAGAACAACACAACCTAGCAAATTTTAAAATACCTACACCATTCTTTTTGTAGGGCTGGTTTCCCCAAAGAAATTCGAATGAATCAGGGATACAATTTCATGAGTAAATCTATGGGTGAAGTAAAGGAATGACTACACATTACCACCTTAAGAACCTCAGTTTACTACCCCCAAACAGAAAGATTGGGAGAGAGATTTATCAAGACCCTTGAAATGATTTTGAGAACATTGGCAGATGAGGATGGGAAGGACTGGGATCACATGATCCCATGGGCCCTATTTGCAGTAAGAGAGACCCCTCAGGCATCCACCAGATTATTTCCTTTTGAATTACTTTATGATAGAGAACCAACAGATGTCTTAGACATGCCGCGGGAAACCTGGGAAGAGAGAAAAGAAGCACCTAGTCCCCTCTCACAGCTACCCGATTCCCAGAGCACATGAAACTTGTCCAGAGTCTAGTCCACACTCACATGGAGAAAGCTCAAGCCCAACAGAAGTCCACCTATGACAAGAAGGTGAATTTATGATTTTTTTCAGAAGGACAGAAGGTATTAGACCTCTTACCTACATCTGAAAACAAACTTGCCTCAAAGTGGCATGTGCCATATGAGGTGCTAGAGCAAACAGGAACCTGTACCTATAAAATAGCCCAACCGGATAGAAAGCAAAAGACCCACCTTTACCACATAAATCTTTTAAAGGAGCGGAAAGAAAATCCTTCTGCTGCCACCTCCTCGATGTTGTCTTGTTTGGTGCCAGAGGAGATAGAGAACTCTGTGCTTATTCCCCAAGAACTATCTAGACAGAAATAGGAAGATTTGAATGACCTTATCATGGCATTCCCCGATGTATTCTGCAAGAAACCAGGGAGAGTACATAGTACTTATCATGATATCAGAATTCCAAGGGGAAAAGTGGTCTATTTGAAACCATATTGACTCTCAGAAGCACAAAAACAAATAGTGGTTGAGGAAGTGAAAAAATGCTGAAGGCAAACATTATCAAGTCCATGGTCCTCCCCTATTGTGTTGGTAACTAAACCCAATCATTCTTGGAGGTTTTGCACAGATTTCAGACAGCTTAACACCATCTCCGCCTTCGATGCCTATCCTATGCCACGCATCAATGAGTTAATAAATTGACTTGGAAATGCCACATTCCTATCAACCCTAGATTTACCCACCAAGGATTATTGGCAGGTCCCAGTATATGGGCCTGATAAGGAAAAGACAGCTTTCTCAACACCCATGGGACTATTCCAATTCAAAGTCATCCCTTTTGGTCTGCATGGGGCCACAGCCACTTTCCAGTGACTTATGGACAGGATATTATAGCCCTACCCCGATTTATGTGGGGCCTATATTGACGACACAGTAATTTATAGTAAAACGTGGGAAGCATCTTTCTCATCTTTCTACTATTATGAGAACCCTCAGAGAGGCAGTCTTAACTGCCCATACATCCAAATATAAGCTTGCTCAATCAGCCGTCAAATACCTATGCTTCTTTGTAGGGAACGGCAGTGTCCAGCCCCAGCAAGATAAAGTGAAATCTGTCCTAGATGCCCAAACACCCAAGACGAAGAGAGACCTCAGGACATTCCTAAGATTGTTTGGTTATTACCGTAGGTTTATCCCACATTTCTCAGATAGAACAGCCAGGTTAGCAAACTATGGAATGCTGAACCGCAGAAGATTCATTGGACTGATGAGGATGATGCATGTTACAACCTAAAACACACCTTGTGTCACAACCCAATGCTAAAAGTAGTAGATTTTTCATAAGAATGTGTGTTACAAACTGATGCCTCTCTCACAGGGTTAGGAGCAGTTTTATTACAAATATGCGATGGGTTAGAACATCCATCCTATTCAATAGTCGTAAACTCTTCCCACATGAGATGAACTACTCTGTGTTGGAATTAGAGGCCCTTGCCATCAAATGGGCAATCGTCCACCTAAGGTGCTATCTTCTCGGGAGAGAGTTCACGTTTGTCACCGAGCACTCACCTTTAGTATGGATAAGTCAACGAAAGGACTCTAACCCTCGTGTCATGCAATGTTACTTTGACCTGAAACCCTACTGTTTCACTGTGGAACTCTGAAAAAGTAAAGAACAGGGGAACTTCGATTTCCTTTCCCGGTTTCCCTGTGAAACAGATGCGGCTACTGTAAGGAAGGCATGGTATCAACAGTAGGACCACAACAAGTCAACAAGTGACCACAGTTCAAGGGTGTTTATTGAACTTTCACAAGTGTGAGAGAAACACCTATCTAAACCTAAACCTACCGATGGGATCTAGCTACGGCCATCAAATAATAATAATGTAGTCCTAGTGGAGTCTTGTCAAATTAAAAGGGCCTATACTAAAAAAACTATTGCCAATCCTTACTACTAAATTACAAATAATGTCGGGTGATTTTCATGAAAAAGAAGGAAGTGTTACCCAAAATGATAAGTCAGGATGTTCGGGCCGTTGGCCTCCCTTTCCCAAGTTTTTTCAGCATGGGACAAGGCAGTTCACTTGAGAAAAGCACAGACTCTGGCTTCGGGGGCACGAAGGTACAGTTCAATTTTCACAGTTCAAGACCTTCTGTGTGAAAGCCTTTTTACTTCTTGCAAATCTCTTGACACACAGGGCCTAGTATACAAAAACAACACAAAAACATTATTTTCCTTTTCCAGTATTCAATTTGGGTATTCACCCTGGATCCCACTCAGTCGGGCTCAGATCCCTTTCAAACTATGTTCAGAGAATTCTTTCTCTGGTGACTCACGGTTCACCCCAGATCTCCCTCAGCGGGGCTCAGATCCCTTTCATTCACTCAATTAGACTCCCTGAGCCGGACTCAGACCCAATGTGATGTACTTTAAACTATCAAAGACTTTCGAATGTGCACAGGGTTTAGCTTGACCCGTTGTATGAACACTTCAATCTCAATATTCTTTATTCTCACACTCAGCATCAGTTGGCTACCTAACAAATACTTTCTGTGTATGCTAACTTTTCTTGGCCTCCCAAAGTTCAACGATAAAATTCAACTAGTCCTTCGGTTTCCAATTATATCCACGTTGCTTATTACAAACGCCTCACACACTGTTCTCTTTATAGAATGTTGCTGCTTGCAACCTTGGTTCAAAACACAAGCTGGTTTGGTATCAGTCTCTCTGACTCGCCAGCTCTACTGTCTTTTCTGATGATGCTTTGTTGTAGGAGCCAAGCACAGTACCACAGCAGCAATCGCTCCTCCCTGCCTTGGTTATGGATGTGGGAGAGCCCTGCGTACTTCCGACAGAATGGGCCTCATTACAACCATGGCGGTCCAGAAACTACGGTACCGGTAAGCATGCCGGTACCGTAGTTATCAGACCACCATACTACGTGCTCTGCTCGCGGGTGCTGTTTCACCCACCAGGTTTTTCCTGGCGGGTGTAACGGCACCCGCGAGCCAAGCACGTCAGATGTGCCGGTGCATCTAACGTCCCCATCCCCATTCAGCCCTGTGGGGCAGAATGGGGATCGGGATGCCCTTGATTCCGGCACCCGAAAATGGGCATTTACCGGGTCCGCCGAGCTCGGCATGACCCGGTTCTTGCCCATTCACGGGTGCTGGAAAAAATGCAACTCCGGCGGCAGCCGTGTCCTTAATAAGGGCCAGAGTTGTAATGAGGCCCAATATGCAGGTTTGATCAGCCTTGGATCCTGGTCTTCGGTTTCTTACTTTCCAAGGCTCATGAAAGTAACAGTCTTTGGCGGTCACAGGTACTTCCGGATAAAGTTTCGAGGTCGTCTGATCCTTCTGATTCCCCCGAAGGGAGTGACTTAGGTAGATTGGTCTCTAACCCTGATGGCCCGCGACGGATGGTAATTGGGTACCAAGAAAAAAAAAGGGTTGGGAGCGGGGGGATTTAGAGCACTAGGTCTAATGAGGGTAAAGGCTGGGCGGATTTTCAATAGTATTCGATACCACTGTTCGATATTATAATGAGAGAGTGGGAGGGTATCTAATAGCACTTGAGTTTTTAAAAAACAGGTCTTATTGACAAGTTGGAATATGTAGTTGAGAGAGCAAAACCCCTTTAAGAGTGGATACACAATCAGAGGCAAGGAGTTTAACGATTCTATTTTCCCCTTCTGGTGGCACAATTCTCAGCAGGGATCTCAATTTTTATGAATTGAATCACATCCCAATTCCTGACACCACATGTAAGGAAGGCATGGTATCAATAGTAAGACGGGCACAAGTGACCACAGTTCAAGGGTGTTTATTGAACTTTCACAAGGGTGAGATAAACGCCTATCTAAACCTAAATCTACAGATAGGAACAAGCTATGACCATCAAATAATAATAATGCAGTCCTAGTGGAGTCTTGTCAAGTTAAAAAGGGCCTATGCTAAAAAACCTATTGCCAATCCTTACTACTAATTTACAAATAATGTGGGGTGACGTTCATGAAAAAGAAAGAAGTGTTCACAAAATGTCCAAGCCTCTTTACTTCTTGCAAGTTTCTTGACTCAGAGTGCCTGGTATACATAAAGAACACGAAAACGTTATTTTCTTTTTCCAGTATTCAATTTGGGTGTTCACCCTGGATCCCCCTCAGCCGGGCTCAGATCCATTTCAAAACAAAGGTTCAACGTTGGATCCCCTTCAGCCGGGCTCAGATCCCTTTCAAACTATGTTCAGAGAATTCTTTCTCGGGTGACTTACGGTTCACCCTGGTTCCCCCTCAGCTGGGCACTCATCCCTTTCATTCACTCCAATTAGTCTCCCTCAACCGGTCTCGGATCAATTGTGATGTACTTTAAACTATCAAAGACTTTGGAATGTGCACAGGGTTTAGCTTCAGCAGTTGCATGACCACTTCGATCTCAATATTCCTTTTTCTCACACTCAGCAACAGTTGGATACCTAAAAGAGACTTTTGAATCAGCACCCATGTGGTGCCGGACCACTCTGTGTATGGTATATTTTCTTGGCCTTCCAAAGTTCAACTATAAAGTTCAACTACTCCTTTGGTTTCCAATTATATCCACGTTGTTTATTACAAATGCCTCACACACTGTTCTCTTTATACAATGTTGCTGCTTGCAACCTTGGTTCAAAACACAAGCTGGTTTGATATCAGTCTCTCTGACTCACCGGCGGTGCTGTCTTTACTGACGCCGCTTTGTTGTAGGAACCAATGATAGTACCACAGCGGCAATCGTTCCTCCCTGCCTTAGTGTCATGGCCACCAACCCAGGGTCAACACTTTCATCCTATAAAAGGCCTTGATATCATCTGTAACGCATGCATCTTACCTGAATCCAGCCATATCAATGCTCACCGCGCCGCGCGCACCTTGCCTGAATCCGGCCATACCATCGCTCACAGCACAGCGCGCATCTCATCTGAATCCAGTCATACCATCGCTCCCACCGCTGCGCGCACCTTACCTGAATACAGCCATACCATCGCTCTCAACGCAGTGCGCACCTTACCCGTTCCTGCAAATCCATCGCCTGCAGCTCGTCTCGTCCTCACCTGTCCAAGCGTGCCTACGCGGGAGTCTCCTTCTCATCCAGGATCTTCAGGGATCTTTCATCTACCAGCCGCTGACAGGTTATCAGACCACCGCTCTCCACCAGTCGACGCCAGATTATCCCTGCAAGAGAAAAGGAACATGCAAGGTTAGAAACTGCATAATCACTTGATGCTTGGCCGCACAATACCTAAGCCTTGCGTTTTACCTAAATACCCAACTTACCCACCAGTGGGGCCGCTCCATCACCCTTCTGGCACCGTGCAGGCTTGTTCCCAACACCACGACTCTGTCGAATTAATATTAAATAAATAAACCGGCGGTATGTTCGAGGCTATAAGAATCATATAATTAAAGTTGGCAGCCTCGAACAATGGGAAAATCCCATAGAGATATATTTGGGGTCGAATATAAAAAGTAGTATCCACTGCCACCAGCCAAAACTCGATCAGGGGGGAAGGAGACGTGCCCCCTCGAACAACAGACCCCAGGGCAATCGAATTGCCCCAACCAGTACATCCACAATATGATGGTTTGTACTGGTTTCTGTTCATAATTTGGGACTAGCAAAGCCAATGGTGACTTTACATGCCCTGGGAGACAGTAGTCAGTCCCAGGGTATGGAGTCTATGTTGGGGGGTCGCTACGACACCCCTGGGTTACGGCATGGAGGGTGCTGTGTAACCCACATCAAAAACACACGAGACCCTATGGAGTAAAAGACCCCATAGCCCATAAAACACATGGAAAGACAAAGGAACACCTCAAATCATGTCTAAGAGTGGGAGTAAAGAGTCTCACTCTTAGCAGGAGAAAAAAATAAACCCCAAAAATCCAGCAAAGCTGCTGGGGGACTCACTAGGTTTGGGAAATTAGCCTTGACAGAGAATTCTCCCTAACAGACTCTAATGAATGTGATCTCCATGTTAGGGGGGCCTCAAAGAGACCATTGAGGAGCGATTTCACTCGCTGCTCAAAGGCAGCCACGGATTCAGCCTGTGGTTATTTCCTGCCCATAATTCTAATGTTGGACCGTCTTTCCCGGTTCTCGAGGTCGTCAACCTTGAGGGCGAGGTCTCTTTCCTTTTGTTCCAGTGCCTGCATGCGGCCCTCCGTGCGCATTACTATTAGGTCAGCTGACAGTTGTTTTCAATGGATTCAAGTTTATCTTCGACCTTATCAACCCTCCCGTTTAGGCCTGTTATTGCCCAGGTAAAGCCACATTTTATGGATCTGATCTCCTCCAGAAGCATGCGTATGTCTGCTTTAGTTGATCCTTCAGTGTCGTCGCCCGTTACGGGCTGTGAGCTATCCGTTTGGGCCATTGTAGTGTCTGTGGCTTCTCTACGAAAGCTCTGCAACCTCTGGCTGTGTTGGGGTCCAGCATGTGTGGCTTGGGGAGCCCGCTGCTAGTCCTTCGTAATGTTGTTCCGTTGCCGTGGTCCCTAAATGTCTCTAAGACAACTGAGACCATAGCCAAACTTAACACTACTCTGACCCAGGGACGTCATTTCACCAAAATGCCAGGGGTAGCGGAAGTGACACACCTGACCCGTGACCCCCTGATGACATCACAGCAAGTGATGTCATTTGACCTCACCCCACCCCACATGACATCACAGGAAGTGATGGAACACATGACAGTTTACCCCTTGACAAAACAGGAAGTGGCATAACATAGCATTAGGTGCACTATGAAAAATATGGTTACAATATTACTGTAATGTGATATACATTTCATACATTTCATACAAGAATGGATCACCATATGTATCGGCAAACAATATAACTGCAACTTGTGAAAAGCAAAATACATAGTCTGAAATGGATGCTAATTCTACTCAATGCTTTTTGGAGGATTTTGCCTGCATTGTGAATTTGAGGTGTTTCAGAACAGACTAAATCAACGAATCACTCCTTGAAGTGTGCCTGAAATAAACCTTTAATGAGTCTAGAAATTATTGTATGGAATTTCAGAAAGACAAATAGCTCAAATAGCCACGTGGCATTAACCACAGCCCAGGAGCTTCAATTTGTAAAAAAAAAAAAAAAACAGAGATAGCAAGGGAGACCACACAGGTAGCAAGAGAGAACTCAGGGGTCGCAAGTGCTCTGGCAACCCCTAAATGACGTCCCTGCTCTGCACCTTCCGTCGTGTTTATGATCATCCTCGACCGCTCCCAACGGGACTGCGTCTACGCACTCTGTCCATGATGGCGTCAGTCGTTCTTTTGATCCTTCACCTGCATACAGAGAAAACCCACAGATCATGGCGGGAATACGCAGTCACATGCACAGCTCAGTCTGCTACATGCCGATTACATATTCACAATCGCTGTGTACAACGGGTGGGAATAATGCTTGCCTCTGTGTCTTTAATGGAATCAAGACTCCCTGTGCTATAAGCTTGGGTAATCTTCACCATATGTCAAGACCAGAGGCGAGCATTATGCTTGTACAAAGCTTTGCACCACTGGCGCCGCCACAAAGACCACTGGCTTAAAAAAAAAATGCCCTAAAGGAGGAGTTGCTGGACCAGTCGGTAGCACTCAGTATATCCTGCAAACCAGCACCAGCTTCGAAGGCTTTGGAGGCCATCGGCCCCCTCACGGAATGCGCTCCGAAATTAGACAAGTCTACGCCTGCCTGCGCCATGATCTTCCTGACCCATTTGGCTATAGGAGCAGATGCAACCGCCTTGAAGGGCGTCCTCCACGCTATAAGCAGCTGGGTGACTCCTGCCGGTCCAACCGCTGCCGTTCTACTCTCGTAATCTTTAATACAAGAGGCCACACACAGGTTAGGCTGATCTGGCAAGTATGGGTATGAAATCACTGTGGAGTTAGTTTTCGTTCTCCTCACCACGTTCAAGGCCACTCCCACCAGGGAGAACAATTTCCTGTTGACTTCTAGGGCCTTTACGTCTGACTCCCTCCTACAGGATACCAGACATAGCAGCATAGCGAGCTTGCCTGACAGCTGCTGCAGCAATACATATTTATTAGGAGGCCAGCTAAGAAATAGCATCAGCACCTCGTTGAATTCCCACAGATAAACGTATTTGGGTGTTGGCAGAGTTAGAATGGTAACTGGGTTCAGGAGCCATACTACCACTGGGTGCTCCCCCACATGCTTGTCGTCCACTGCTGAGAGTCGGGCCAAGATCGCTGATCTATGTACACCTAGCTTCCTGAAGGCTCTGTCACTCCTCGCTAGGGTGGCTAAATAAGCAACCACCTGCACTACAGGGGCAGAAACGGGAGGAACGCTGTGCTGCTGGCACCATTGCACCCACTTGCCCCACGCAGAGTCATAGCTCCTGAATGTATATGGAGCCCAGGACTCCTTCATGAGCTGGGCAGCATGTTCTGAAATGGCCAGCAAGCTCCCTCTGCTGCTGATAGCTTGCAGGCTATCAGTGGGAGGGCATTCACCATCCTCAGAATATGACACTGACCTGTGGGTTTTATTTATTTATGTTATTGTTGTAAGGAACTCATGGTGACCACAGTAAGGACAGACACATGTGATCACCGTTCAATGGTGTTTATTAAACTGTATGAATGGGTGAAAATAACACCTAATCTAAACCTAAATCTAAGATGGGAGCAGACTATGACCTTCAAATAATAATAAGGCAGTCCTAGTGGCGTCTTATCAAATAAAAGGGCCTATACTAAAGAAAACTATTTCCAATCCTTACGCTAATTTGCAAAAGAGTGTCGATAATGTTCACAAGAAAAGAAAGAAGTGTTCACACATAATATGTCAGGATCCTATAGCCGGGGTCTCCCTTCCCCACATTTTTAGCACGAGCCGAGGTGGGACTCTTGAGCACAGCACACTCCTGGGCTTCTCTGGCACGAGGCTACAGTTCCTTTCAGTGATATCAGGACCTTTGGTGTTTAAGTCTCTTTCTACAAAAGTCTCTTGCCTCCGAGGGCATAACGTATCCAAAAATAACAAGACAAAGTTCCCTTCTATATGCACGTTGGGTGATGACGCTTCACCCTGGGATCCTCCTCTTTCGGGTTCCGAATCCTGCTCCAATGTTAGCCTCCCTCCGTCGGGTTCACTATGGCCTTTTCTCAGATTCTTTCACTTGTCGTATTCACGTGTCTCAATGTCTTTTTAAATAATGTTTAATTGCGGACATCCCTCAGCCAGGTTCACTCTTGTCATCACAATGTTAATGGGATTATTGTACCTCACCCCGTTCAGTAGGCATCCCTCAGCCGGGTTCACATTTGCCACAAATATAGTTTGCCTTGCTTTACAGAATGCAGGATTTGTTCCCCTTAGCTTTCCTCTGGGTTACGGGTAAAAGGCTTTTGAGTGTACAAGGGGTTTTACTTGACCCTTTTATGTCCACCTTCACCACATGCGTCGGCCCTACTGGGGCTTTCTGGAATCAGTAGTTTCAACAAAAAGGGGACCGGTCAGAGTCTTTCGAATGAGCGCCCACATCGCTGGACCACTCTGCACCTGGTCTCAACCTGGGTTTTCAAAACACTTCTGTAACACACCAAGTCTTTGTTCCTTGATTCACATTAGGTTGCCACTTGCAACCTTCGCTCAATCACAGTTCCTTTTACTATAGGTTCTCTCTCCGATTCTCCAGCTGTGATGAACCGCTTGGTATTTCTTGTCTCTGGAGTCAAGGGTGGCACCACAGTAGCAAGTGTTCCTCTCTGACTTGGGCCCTCATCACGAGTTGGGCGGTAATGCCGGCGCTATTAGCGCCGGCGCTATTAGCCCTACCGCCAAACCCCCCAGCCATATTTGCGCCGGATCACGGGTTTGGCGGAACGGTTAGTGCCCATTCCCCATTGGGCCCATCCGGGAATTCCTCATTGCCCATTGGGCCCAATGGGGAAAATTCACGCTATTACCGCCGGCGGATTTCCCGCCGGGGGTAATAGCGCCAAAAATCTGCAAATTTGCCGCAGATTTCCCCCCAGCTGAAAGCTGGGGGTAAATCCACCAAGGCCATGATCTGGCAGACCCTTAAATGCAGCAGTAATAGCGCTACTGCCGCATTTAAGGGTTACCGCCAGACTCGTGATTTGGCCCTTGGTTATCAGTGTAGGAGGGTTCCGTGCACCGCTGACACCTGGTACGCCACACGCTGGCTGTTGTTACCGGCATTGTAACTCCTTTCTCAGAGGATTTCATGGGTCTAGGTCAAAAAGGACAAGGGAACTTCCCTCCTGGTCGTCCTTTCGGTTCTCGACGCCTTTCTCCTCCTCTTGAACTGCCATCCTGGAACAGCTGCCTCATCGTAGGGTCTGCTTTGCTCAAAGTGTACTTTCGTGCTCTGCCTTTTATCCCTGTGAGGAAGGGAAAGGGCTGTCAGGTGTGTGTAGTTATTGTCAATTACCTGACTCTGCCAGACCCTTGTGTGAGGACATGTCAGGTAAATGGCTTGGGTGTTAGCCCGTTTCCTGTCATGGTGTAGGAAAGTGTTTGTGTTGGAAAAGGAGGGTAGAACTTCTGTATATCTTACAGGGTAGGATAGGGAAAAGGTGTTATAGGGAAGGGGGTACGGCATCTCTGGCTGTCGGTGTCCCACTTCCACTCCCCGAGGACCCCTCATCCAGGTGATCCTCCCGCACTGGTTCATCCCCAGGAACTGGATCCAATAGCGATGGGCGTGTCCTTGCCACCTGGATGATAGATCCCCAGGGACTAGTCAGGGAGACACCTTCAGGTTTCTCACATACTCTTCTTCCATGCGATGTAGCCGCATTTGTTTCACAGGGGAACCGAGAAAGGAAATCTGCATTTTCCTTGTATTTTCCTTTTCGGTGTTCCACAGTGAAACAATAGGTTTCTAGGTCTGGATAATAGCCCACTTGATTGCCAGGGCCTCTAATTCTAACACAGAGTAATTTTCTTCACATGGGAAAATCTTGTGAGTAGCAAATAAGATGGGGTGTTCAAATCCGTCGCAAACCTGGGACAGGACTGCTCCTAACCCTGTAAGGAAGGCATCCATCTGTAATACAAACTCTTTAGAGAAGTCGACTACCTTCAGGATTGGGTTCTGGCACAGAGTCTGTTTTAAGGTATTATAACATATATAACATATATCATCCTTGTCATACCAAAGAAGTTTCTGGGGTTTGGCATTCTTGAGTTTATCTGTTAGCTTGACTGTTCTATCTGAATAGTTGTGGATAAACCTACGGTAATATCCTATTAACCTGAGAAAAGCTCTAAGGTCTCTTTTAGTCTTGGGGGTTGGTGAATCTAAGAAGGCTTTCACCTTCTCATTTTGAGGCTGTACATTCCCATTCCCTACAGTCTGCATTTAGCTGGGTTAGCAGTTAGGCCTGCCCCTCTGAGGACTTTCATGATGTTATAAAGATGGAACAGATGGTCCTCCCAAGTCTTACTATAAATTACGATATTTTCAATATAAGCTCAGCAGAAATCGGAATAGGGTTGCAGGATTTTATCCACGAGGTGTTGGAAAGTGGCTGGTGCACTTTATAAGCCAAAAGGGAGGAATTTGAATTGAAACAGTCCTAGAGGCGTTGAAAACGCAGTCTTCTCCTTATCTGGCTCATATATGGGAACTTGTCAGTACCCTTTGGTTAAGTCTAGGGTAGATATAAAGGTGGCTGCTCCGAGTTTATCAATTAGGTCATCGATACGTGGCATGGGATAGGCATCGAAGTCTGAAATGGCATTAACTTGACGGAAATCTGTGCAGAATCTCCAGGCATGGTCAGGTTTAGTGACCAACACGATAGGACAGGACCATGGATTTGAAGAAGGCTCGATATTATTGGCTTTCAACATTTTGTTGACTTCCTCAATCACAACAGGTTCATCAGAGTAGGCAGGAGCCCCCTCACCAGATGACCTTCACTACGCTGCACAGCATCCAGATGCCGGACCAGGAACACGAGGAGATGAAAAGGTGAGCACGATCCTCGTGCCACTACATTTTCCTTTTTTCCTGCTTCCATGCCCCAAAAAGATCGATGGAGCCACGACCCCCTGCATAACATTTTGCAGGCCCACCTGCGCTCCATTATCTCACAGCCCGACAAAATTGGCTGCATGCTTCCCAAAATGGCTGCATAATATTATTTTTTACAAGCTGCCTAGCCACAGCTTTGGAGCACGTGGGGCCAGAACCCTTTCCATTGTCATATCGCACGGTAAGATCAATGTAAATATTCATATAATTGATCACACAACTTCCCATCAACTCTATAATTCCACACACTGTCTAGTTGGAACCTACACACAATCTCATACTGCTTCAGCGTAAATGAATGCTCAATCCATGGAATAGCATGGTGCCATTGCCTCTGCATATGCCTAGTATTATTACCATTGTTCGCACACCGAGCAACTGCGCAGTCCCCTATGTTCTGCTCGCTGTGCCTCTGAAAGAGCAAAAACCGAAACAGCATTAGAGGATTAGCATAGCTACCACCATTGATATTGACTTTACCAGCTTCTATGATATGTTTTTGTAATCTCAAGCATTACTGCTTTTGGCATCTACAATCATGATTTATACAGCCGAGTTCTCCAATACCACCTCGAGAACTATCCCAACTGTAAACACTGCTGTATGCAACGGATATTGTCTATATATTATAAGTAATCTGGTGTGTGTAAAGAATATTGTCCATATATTACAAGTAATTTGGTGCATTTAACTAATATTGTCTATACAATATAAGTAATATGGTGTATGAAACGGATATTGTCCATATATCAAAAGTAATCTGGCGGGTTGACAAAACTGTATGTAGCCATCCAGCTCCAATAACTTCATAAGAGTAAGTTTCAACCAGCACTCAGGGCATTTTATTATAATCGTGCATGTGCTACTTGTCTCTGCGTACCGAGGGTACCCTACGCTTAGACCGTACTGTTACCTACTTCTTATGTACTGTTTCATATTGTATCATTCTGGGGCAGACAATTTTGTTGCCAGTCACAACCTACCTTGGCGCCTAATGTTGGTATTGAACTAATAACTATATTGTTATCTACACTACAAACTTTGGATGCAGTGCAGATTGAGCATAAATTGGACACTATTTGAAAACCACCTCTTAGCCCTGCCTTGTCCCTTATAGGACAATCCGCGCTAAACCTACCACACCGCACCTCTGCTCTTAAACCAGCACTGTGACATTAATGTATGATGCTTCCAGCATGGACCAACCCTAGAGGCTACTGATGCTCACTCTATTTTTGTATAATCTATGTTGACAAATTATATTCAACAGCCTATTGCTATTTCCCAAATATCAGCTGCCTCATCTTGTTAAGCCGAGTCTGCCTCTACCTGCGCTACTCTTGGCAACAGATAACCTGCGCTAGACCAACCAGCAAGTGACCCCATTATGATTCTCCTTAAGTTTATCATTGATGTGCTATTAAGTCTCCCCTACTGTGACAACATTTGCTAGCTGTACCCCCTGCTCCTTTACTCACTAAGAAAATCTCTGTTCATTGCAATGCCAAACCCACACCCTTCCTCCCCCTTTACAAGTAACCTTGCTCTCGGACTCTATCAGTCCCACCCCATTCCTACTGAAATTAACTCCTATACTAGAAAATTACCAAACAGCCAAACAGCCATAATGGTCCATCTACACTCACCCTTGTGCAATGGATTGATTGGATTGCTATCAAGCCGACTCCAAATCAACCTTGCCGGGGCATCCATAGAAATAAAAGACTGGCCTCGAGGTTTACCATAGTGGCACCTCTAGTCAACATCTATCAGGAGAATCTACCCATCCTGAATATGCCCTCTAGCTCCTCACAGAAATTACCATGCTCAACTACCTCCTGTAAGCAACCAAAAAAACTGAAACCTAAGCTTAACAAAACATTAGCCCTGGTGGCCCAATCAAACTTACCTCACCCTCCAGCCCAGACTAAACCCTCGCTGATAAAAGGTGCGCTTATAAATGCAAGATCTGCAGTTGCACACACAACTGACATAGCTGACTTAATCAAGGACAACAACATTGATTTCCTAGCAGTATGGGAGACCTGGCTCCATGCCGCTGCAGGGCCACCTCTCATGCTAGCCATCCCAGACTATTACACCATCATCCAAGCAGACAGAGAAAACGGTAAAGGCGCAAGGCTTGTCTTCATAGCTCGATCCAACTTGGTACTCAGACCTTCAACCACCTTGCCACTCAAATCATGCGAACTGCTCACAGCTAAAATAACCACCTCTCACAGCAGCACCCTCACCTTCCATCTCATATACAGGCTTCCTGGACCTCCAGGAGACTTCGAGGAGGACATTATTACACTGCTTTCTGATAACACCAAACCAAAGTCACAAATCTTAATACTTGCCGACTTTAACTTAGGCCTAAATGACCCAAAGGACCAGTCTGCTAAATCCCTGGAAGAATCCCTTAGTGAACTGAACTTCACACAGAGAATTAACCATCCTACCCGTACAAAAGGACGAACACTGGATTGGTTGGCAGACCATAACTGTGCCACTGTAATGACCGCCATCGAACCACAATCCTGGACTGACCACTCCCTCACCTCTTTCACCATCAATGCTAACCGTCCAACCCCAATAACTAAGGCCATCGCGCCTCCACTACTTACTAGAAACAAGCATAATATTACAACTGAAAAACTATCTCCCCTGTTGATCCCAATACTAAACACTAACAACTCTGAAAATCCTGAAGAATTAATAGAGCTCTTCAAAAATACCATGACCATGGCCCTAGACGCCATCGCTCCTCTGAAACTCTGTAAAAGCAAACCTAAAGATCACCTCAATACCTGGTACACACCACAATTGAAAGTCTTGAGGTCTGAAAAAATGAAATGCGAGGTCACATGGAAAAACCTACCTTTCAAGGAGAATAAAGACATAGGGCCTCATTACACGGACGGCGGTAAGCGTTAACGGTCACCGTTAATGGTACCGGTGACCGTTAACCCTTACCGCCTTACTGCGAGGTCCCTTTGCGGGTTGGAGACTTTAACGCCTGCTTTTTGCAGGCGTTAAAAACCAACCCGCAAAGGGACCAGGGAGCTAATTACGGTACCACAATTTGCGGTGCTGTAATTAGCACCTTCCCCATTCCCATTATGCCCTATGGAGCAAAAATGGGAATGGGGAAGGGCAATGGGGGAAGGGGGAATTACCGCCCCACCAACCTTGGAATAGGGCGGTAATTCCCCTTTCCTCCAAGGCGGTGCCGGTATTTTACCGGCATGGACCAAGGTGCTAATAGCACCTTGGTCCACCGCCGTCCGTGTAATGAGGCCCATAGTCACAGAAATCTCTGCTCGCTACAAAGCGGAGATCATAAAAACTAAACAGGAAACTTACAACGACAGGATCCAAAATGCCAGCTCCAGCATCAAGGAACTATTTGGAATCCTAAGGGAGGTAGAGTCACCTATAGCTCCGATGATTCACACCCGAAAATCAAAGCCTGGTGTACCAGCATCCAAAACGCCCTGGCTAATAAAATCACCACCCTCCAAAAGAAAATTGCCTCTAAGAGACTCAACATTAATGGCATTGACAGAGTGCAGAACCAGGACACTACCATCCCTACTAATATTATATCTGAATTCAAATTTGCCCAAGTCACTACCACAGAGGTTGCAAAACAAAAATCATTCACTCTCTGAAACCTTCACGTTGCCAGGGTGATATCTGCCCTGCCCAAATTATAAAATATGCAGTTAGAGATCTCACCCCGTTCATCACCAGGCTAATAAACGCCTCCTTCAAATCATGCCAGGTTCCTACCAACCTGAAATAGGTATTACCCTTGCTCAAAAAAGCTTCCCTCGACCCTACCATCCCAACTAATTACAGGCCTATAACTACAGTCCCTTTCCTTCTCAAAATTATTGATAAAGCAGCCTACCTCCAAATCCAGTCCTACCTAGAGATCAACAATCTCCTAGGGCTCAGACAATCCGGATTTAGACCCCTTCAAGGGCGCTACTAGATCTAAAAACGCAAATAGACCTAATAAAAGATAACAGACAATGTGCTCTACTCTTATTATTGGACCTCTATGCTGCCTTCGATCTGGTCGACCATAACATACTTTGCAAGCATCTATCATCGGCAGCGAACTTCTCCCCTGAGGTTACAACCTGGATTAAATCCTTCCTAAATAACAGAATGATGAGAGTATTCTCCCCTTCAGACGCAGCCAACCCCATCCCTATCACCTGTGGAGTTCTTCAAGGCTCTTGCAACTCCCCTGCACTATACAATGGGCCTCATTACGACCCTGGCGGAAGACCATGGTGCTATTAGCACCATGGTCCATGCCGGTAAGTTACCGACTCCGCCATGGAGAAAGGGGGAATTACCACCCCATTACAAGGTTGGCGGGGCGGTAATTCCCCCTTCCTCCATGGCCCTTCCCCATTCCCATTTTTGCCCCATAGGGCTCAATGGGAATGGGGAAGGTGCTAAGTACAGTGCCGCAAATTGCGGCACCGTAATTAGCACCAAAGTCCCTTTGGGGGTCCCTACTTTAACGGCTGGTCTACACCAGCCGTTAAGGTCGGGTCCCGCAAAGGGACCTCGTAATTAGGCGCTAATAGGTTAATGGCGCCGCAGCCTTTTACGGCGCCGTTAACCCATTAGCGCCTGGGTCGTAATGAGGCCCAATGTGTTTACCAAACCCCTATTTGTTATAATGGATCGTTTGGGTGTCATCTACAGCAACTATGCAGATGACACCCAGATACTAATCCCACTATCTGGCAACTACGCTTCGGACAACAACCTACTAAATAAAATCTACCTCGTCATTCAGACATGGATGGCCGCCCATAACTTGTGCCTGAATGGCGATAAGACTGAAATTCTCATACTAGGTGCCCCTATTTATCTAAAAAAAACTCAACCCCAAATACACCTCATTCAATATAGACGGCAACCTGATTATTACGGCCAAGGAAACTAAAACCTTAGGCTTCCATCTCGATTTGGCCTTAAACCTCAAGAAACAAGCCAACGCTCTCTGACAGCTACCGCCTATACTTGCAAACTGATTCATGCTTGTTAAAACTATCTCTCTACCAACAGCCGCATGATCCTGGCACCAGCAATAATCTTGTCCAAACTTGATTACTGCGATGCTCTTTATGCAGGTGCAAATAAACACGTACTAAACAAACTCAAAACCCTGCAAAATAATGCACTAAGAACTGCATTGGGCATCCCAACAAAGGACCACATCTCCGAAACAAGAAGTCACAAATGGCTTTCTATTCAGGATAGAATCTACTTTAAACTTGTTTCCATCTCCCATAAATGTCTTCAAAGCGCTGCCCCCAAATACCTTATAGACAAAATCGCTCTGAGAACATCATCCAGATCTTTGAGATCAGCCAACTCTTGCCGCATTATCTCGCTGCGCTTCAACCTAAAAAGAGCTGGAGGCACCAGCTTCCCGGTACAAGCAGCCCTGGCGTGGAATGCCCTCCCACTTAACCTACGTACTGACCTTAACCTACATAGCTTCAGGTCTAATACAAAAAAATGGCTCTTCACCAAGGACAAGGCATACAGTGCTTGAGTTTATAAACCAGATGTTTATAAACCAGATGTCACAGCCCCTTACTGGCCTTTATGTATAACCTCTCTCACCGACATATGTATCTATGCATGCCTAGTTTTCTTGCTCCTGCAGCCATTGTACTGTACTGCTATGTTGCTTACATTGCTTGTATTACCTGTCTATATACTATTCTGTGTTAATGTCTTCTCATATGTATTTATACATCTCAAGCTGTCTTGCATAGCGCCCAGATACCCCAGGGTGTGGCGCTGTATAAATAATAAACAAACAAACTATCTGTTTACGGGCTTCTGGGAGTCTATACAGTTTTAAATGAGCCAATTTACCTTTAGGTGTTCTAATAAAGTGGTATGTTCCTTTTACTCTTCCTAGTTTTTCTGAGAACACATTGGGAAATTAGATAACTACATCTTTTAGATCTTCTTGTTGTTGGATATATAGCTCAGAAGGAATTAAGTCAAAGTTATCTATCTCTTCGGGAACCAGACAGGCTAATACTTTGGCATGGGTGGCTGACTGGTTCTTTTTCCACTCTTTCAAGAGATTTACGTGATACAAATGGACCTTCTGTTTTCTGTCTGGTTGGGCTACTTTATAAGTACAGGTTCCCGTTCATTCTAATATCTCATAGGGTCCATGCCACTTGGAGACAAGTTTGTTTTCTGAGGTGGGTAAGAGGACCATTACTTTCTGTCCTATGAAGAATGATCTTAAGCTCACCTTTTTGTTGTAAGTTGATTTTTGTTGGCTCTGGGCCTTTTCCATATGAGTACAAACTAGATCTCAAACCAATTTCATATGTTCTCGCATTCTGGTGGCGGTTTGCGAGATGGGAATGGTTGCCTCTTTTCGTTCTTCCCAGGTTTCCTGGAGCATGTTGAGGACATCCCTAGGCTCTCTACCATAGAGCAGTTCAAAAGGAGAGAAACCTGTGGAGGCCTGAGAAGTTTTCCTTACTGCAAATAGTGCCCACAGGATCATTCGGTCCCAGTCTTTCCCATCCTTATCTACTCATTTCCGTAAAATATGCTTCAGAGTTTTATTGAATCTTTCTACCAGGCTGTCATGGCCACGGGCCCCAGAACACAAAAAACACACCATCTAGTGATGGGGGCAATGGGTCACTTGACTCACTTATGTCCCTTTGGGACTCATAAACACAGGGGCCCTGGCCAGACTCAGTCCTGATGCCTTTGGCGCCAGGCTCATATAGAGATGTGAGCAGGAATACTTTATTTCAGTGCAGGAGTGCTTTTATTTTACTTCAGTGCACACTTTATTTCAGTGCAGGAGTGCTTTTATTTTACTTCAGTGCTGGAGTGCTTTTATTTTACAAGAACTTTCCAGGTGCTGAAAGCCTTTATTCCAGAGAACATCCTCATGTGCTGACTCATCGGGCGTGGCTCCCTAGGCCTGGTCTTCAGGTGATGACTCATCGGGTGTGGCAGGGCGTGGCAGCAGGCAGGCCAGAGCTACTGGGCGTGGCCGGGAACAAGACTATTAAACCCACCGATCCCCCAAGCAAACGCTTCGCGTTTCTTTGCACCTCCATGCAACGTGATGCGCACCGCCGCCTGGACCAGCTACTTACCTCGTGATCCTGCAACAACAGCATCCTTACCTGGACCCTGGCTCGCATCTCACGGCAACGCTCCATCTTCTTAGCAGATCCCGAATCAACGCTGCAGCACCTGCGCTCTCTGTCCCACGAAGCTGAAGTCCTGAAACGAGAAAAGAAGACAAGATAAGGTTAGAACTCCCGAAAACACGCAACCCAGGGTTGCACCGCATTTAAAACCCAATGCTCACCCTAAGGCACCATTAAAGGCTACTTACCAGCTGTCGGACCATCTCATCCCCGCTCCTCCGCACCGCCGGCTCTGCTTCTTCTATCGCAGCTACCGCCCGCACCGCTACACCACTTGCAAGGGGAGAGAGCAGAGAAAAGAGACATTACATACAAAGGACAGAGAACGAACTTTACAAATACAATCACAACAGTCGAAAGACAAGCGGGCAAGTGGAAACAAGGAAAACACTTACCTACAAGAGAAGTGGACTAGTCGCAGCTGGCCTGGACTTCCACGACAAGGGACCAGCGAAGGAACTCGGTTCCCTTCAACAAGTGCCCCTTCCAGAAGCAGCAGGACGGAGAGCTCATCATCAACATTCAACATGTGAGCCTCAAGAGTAGTGCAACCCCAGGGAGCCACATCCAGGGAGAGGAGGTCTGGAGAAGGGGTCAGGGACCACAGGCTGCATACTCATACTACCCCCCTTATATTCATGCAGGAACTGCACTACTCATCACCGCAGTTCCCCACACAGACACAGAGGGAGGACCAGACAAGAGGAGTTTCATCCCTGCGAGGGCTGAGACCGTGCCCCAACGCCTCCACAGAGACCAGGTGAGCATAACAGAATGCGAAGACTCCTACGAATACCGACCAGTTGGCCCAGTTACTGGGAGAGTTACAGGCTGAAGTTCATGCCTCAAGACAGGAAACCAATGCCTTAAGGAGGGACCTCATTGTGAATCGAGAACGCACAGACGATTTAGCAAGGCAGATGCTCCATGCACAGGCTGGCCAAGCCTCATTACCGGGGCTGGCCCACCCTATTCCACCACCACAGTCAATGCCAACACCAGTGCAGGTGGTTCTTCCAGGGGCGGTTCCCTTAGCTCTGCCCGAACGCTTCACTGGTGATCCAAATAAGTATGCTGTATTCATGAATCAATGCTGCCTTCATTTCCTGTACAGACCAGGGGCCTTCCCCAACGATCCATCTAGGGTGGCATTTGTACTTTCATATTTGGTAGGAAGTGCGGCGGACTGGTCTATACCCTTTGTAACTCAAGATGACCCCTTGCTTCGGGACTTTGGGGGTTTTCAGCGCGAAATGGAGAAACTATTTGCACGGCATGCCCAAGGTCAGGCTCTGGACAACAAATTATTGTCACTCTGGCAGGGTAACCAAAATTTGTTAACCTACATCGCCTCCTTCAACCGTTTTATAGTCCAAACAAATTGGCCAGAGGGAAAAATAACTATGCTCTTTCACCGTGGATCATGAGGGGAGCTTACAGACGTTCTAGCCCAAGTAGTAAATCCCCCAGAGGGGTGTGCTGAATATATTGACCTAACAGTTCAACTCGATCATAGATTGCAGAATTGGAAATGGATAGAGCCAGAGCTGAAGGGCGGTCAGTCTATGTGCGACCCCGTGAGAATGAGGCTAAGCTGCATGAACGGTCAGAAACCAATGCAGATCGGGGGCTTGCAGAGCCCTCTCACGAAGGCGGAAAGAGAAAAAAGAAGACAGCAACAGCTCTGCTTGTATTGTGGCAAAGCAGGATACTTTCTCCGAGAATGTCCGGTGAAACCACCCAGGAGAACAGTCAAAGCAACTGACAAGAGTGAAGAAAAAGAACTGGACTCGGGAAACTCCAGTGCCCGGCAAGCGTAAGGGTCCACTTGTCAAGCGGTGAAAAGGAACCAATATAGACCTCACACCTAGTCATCCCGGTGCTCTTGGTAGACCACAAACACCCATCGAAAATGCATGCTCTAACAGCATATATTAACAGTGGAGCTGTGGGGAATTACATTTACCAAGATTTGGCTATCCGGATAGGTCTTCCTCTCCAACAGAAGCAGAGATCGGAAAATGTTACAGTGGTTGATGGATCTCAGTTATCATCTGGCCCAGTGACGCATTATACTGAAAATGTTACGCTTCTGTGTCAGGGAGGTCACCAAGAGGACATCACCTCATTGGCGCTCCTCAGTTCCAAAAGATATTAGGGATGCCTTGGCTGGAAAACCATAATCCCAAGATCGACTGGGGTAAAAGAGTTCTGACTTTTCCCCCAGACTGTATTAACACCTGTTTCAACAAAGAATGTTTAGTGAAAGATCACACTCAACCAATTTCAAAGAAAGGAATCGTATTACGTCACACCAGTTCTTTACCTGGATTACCAAGATGTATTTCAAAAGGAGCAAGCGAATAACTTACCCCCGCACAGAACGTACGACTGCCAAATTGATCTTGTACCCGAAGCCCAGATTCCTTGCAGTCGGATTTATGCCCTAACGGAGCAAGAAAACTAACATTTAAAAACATACTTGGATCAGTATTTAGCCAACGGCTTCATTCGCCCGTCAAAATCCCCTGCTTCCTCAGTCTTATTTTTCGTGCCTAAGAAGGAGGGAGACCTGAGAACTTGCATTGACTACAGAGCCCTCAATCAGATCACTGTAAAAAACGGTACTCGTTGCCACTGCTTCCAGAACTTCTGGATCAAGTAAAAAACGTGCAAATGTATACCAAATTAGATTTACGAGGGGCCTACCATCTGGTAAGAGTCAAAAAAGGGGATGAGTGGAAGACAGCCTTTCGCACAAAATATGGCCTTTACAAATATCAGGTTATGCCCTTTGGGCTATGAAATGCCCCCGCAGCTTTCCAATATTATATGAACAACGTGCTCCGTGAGCTATTGGACATGTGCGCACTCATCTATATCGATGTCATCCTCATTTACTCAACCACCAAGGAGGATCATGTCAGACATGTCCGGGCTGTTTTAGAAAGACTTCGACAACATCGGCTGTACGCCAAGATGGAGAAATGCTTCTTTCACGTGACAGAGGTGGAATTCCTCGGGTTTATACTCACACTGCGAGGGGTACACATGGACACGCACAAAGTAGATACCATCCTCCAATGGCCCTCACCAACTTCCACGAAAGGTGTACAAAGTGTGCTTGGGTTCACCAATTTTTATTGTCGGTTCATCCCAGGATTCTTCCAGATTGTTCACCCCATCACATCCCTGCTGTGAAAGAACAAATGATTTCAGTGGACCACAGAAGCAGAAGAAGCCTTCCAAACCCTAAAACGAGCATTCACATCAGCACCCATTTTAGAGCATCACTAACCCGAACTGCCATACGTCGTCGAAACTGATGCTACCAACGTAGCAATGGGAGCGGTTTTGTCTCAGCGAAATTCCGAAACAGGACAATTACATCCCGTGGCTTTCTGGTCTCGTAAATTTTCTGCTCCCGAATTGAACTATGCGATCATGGATAAAGAACTGTTAGCAATAAAAGCATCATTCAAGGCATGGAGGCATTACCTTCTTGGAGCCAGGCACACAGTCACCGTCATTATGGACCATCGTAACCTACAATATCTGAAAACCGCAAAAGCACAATCATCACGTCAACTCCGCTGGGGGCTCTTTTTTTGTGGAATATGACTTTGTCATTACCTACAGACCCAGAGTACGCAATGGAAAAGCGGACGCCCTATCACGAGTGAGTGAAGACGAAAAGGTGTTCACCACACCAGACCCTGTGGCAATCATTCCTGAAGAACAAATCCTGAACACGATTGCAGCAACTGCCACTTTGGACGACCTAAAAAACGACCGTCAACACTTGATGAACTAATCAGAACAGCAGGAATGGCTGTCAAGAGGAGACCAATACACTATCATGAACAATCTACCACATTTTCAAGGGAGACTGCACGTTCCGGATAAAGACCTGCAAAACAAAATTATAGCAAACTACCGTGACTCTTTAATAGAAGGACATCCAAGAAGGGCTAAAACTCAAGCTAAGATAAAGAAAAATTACTGGTGGTCCACTTGGCGAAAAGATATTGTCCAGTTTCATCGCGACCTGTGGTGTTGCGCTCAGCATAAGTCTCAAAAACAAAGTCTGGCAGGCCTTCTACGTCCTTTGATGGTGCCCCCAGTGCCTTGGCGTACGCGGTCTATGGATTTTATTACTGATCTTCCCCCGTGCAACAGATACAACACCATCCTGGTCATCGTGGATCTTTTCTCCAAGATGGCCCATTTCATTCCTCTAAAAGGGGTCCTGACGGCCTCTACTCAGGCCACCATCTTTTTGGAACAAATTGTCCGACTACACGGATTCCCATCAATATTGAAATCAGACCGCGGAACTCAGTTTGTCTCAGCTCTCTGGAGGAGATGTTGCAGAATCACCAAAATCGACCTTCGATTGTCCACAAGTCATCATTCCCAAACCGATGGCCAGACCGAACAGACCAATCAAACTCTAGAGTTGTACTTAAAGTGCATGTTACAACAAACCGAAGATACCTGGAAGGACATACTCTGGTTGGCCGAATATGCATACAACAATTCCATCCACACCAGTACAGGACAAACGCCATTTTACACAGTATATGGTCGACATCCACGAACATCTGTCTTTGATTCGCTTGAAGCACTGGAGATGCCAGTGGTAACAACCTTACATGAAACCATCACTCGAATCCTTATGCAGGCAGCAGAACATTTGACCAGAGTCAAATAAAAGCAGAAACAGTTTGCAGACCGACACCGAAAGGAGGCTCCAAATTATCAGGTCGGGGACAAGGTTTGGTTAGCTTCCAAAAACATTTCTCTGAAGGGGCCACAAATCTTCCATCCCAGGCACCTAGGACCCTATTCCATCAAAGCCGTGATCAACCCTGCAGCCATGAAATTAGAATTACCGGCCCACATGCAGATCCACCAGGTGTTTCATGTCTCCCTCCTAAAACCATTGAGACCAGAATACGAAGTTAAAAGGATCCTAGATTCTAAGATGGTCCGGTCCAAGCTATACTACCTTATAGACTGGAAAGGTTATGGACCCCAAGATTGGACCTGGGAACCCAGTGAACATGTCCACGCTCCACGATTATTCAGGCAGTTCCACCGCAATAACCCCACTAAACCAGGGCCAAGCGAGGAACCCCCCTTGAGAGGGGCCTTGAGGGGGAGTGCTGTCATGGCCACAGACCCCAGAACATAAAAACCACACCATCTAGTGACGGGGGCAATGGGTCACTTGACTCACTTATGTCCCTTTGGGATTCATAAACACAGGGCGCTGGCTGGACTCAGTCCTGGCGCCTTTGGTGCCAGCCTTATATAGAGATGTGAGCAGGAACACTTTATTTCAGTGCAGGAGTGCTTTTATTTTACTTCAGTGCTGGAGTGCTTTTATTTTAAAAGACCTTCCAGGTGCTGAAAGCCTTTATTCCAGACAACATCCCCATATTCTCTATATTCCCTTTTGCATTTCCAGTCTATTTCGGGCGATCAGGCGTGTTCTGTGTGTTTTCTGGGACCATCCCTGTTTATGTTTGCATTCTGCCTCTGCAATCTCCCTTTCCAATTGGGCCCTAATCCCCATGCACTGCCTATGGTAGGCTGCCCCAAGGACTATCAGTTACCCCCTAATGACCACCTTCATTGCCTTCATTGCCTACTGACCTGCCCCTCCCCCTCATCCTCTTGGAAGTAGCTCCCGATGACCTTTGCAATGTCATCCCAAGGGCCATATCATTGAGGATTGGGTCGTATAACCGACCACCAGGGTCATGGGCGGGAAGGGAGGGGCTTGGTAGTGGATTCGGACTGTGAGCAGGACTGGCGCATGGTCCGATAGGACTCTCGCTTCTTTGGTTATGTTGTCCACGGAGGGCACCAAATGGGGGTTAGCAAGCATTAATGCAATGCTGGATAAGGTGCAGTGCACAGGCGAGAAATATGAGTAGTCCTGTTCCCCTTCGTGAAACAAACGCCAAATGTCAAGAACTCTTAGCGCTTTAAACAGATACAGTATCCCCACAGTGATCTTGTAATCCCTTGGCATTGGCAGGTTCGATTTGTCCACATTCGGGTCCGGTACCCCATTGCAGTCTCCTCCTATGATTATTTGCCCTTCTACAAAGGGAGCCAGCTCGGTCACCAGCTCCAGCTAGAATGCCTCTTGCTTCTTGTTCAGGGCATGCACTGATTTGAGGGTGTACAGCTGGCCATAGAGCATCCCGTTTACCCCATATATCTACCTCTCAGACCTTGCTGAGCTTCTAGTTCAGTGAATGGGATGCCTCTTGCCAGGAGGATGGCTGTATCGCCCTTCTTTGTGCCTCTGGATGCCATAAATTGCTTCAGGCAATGTCTGCTCCGCATTCTAGTAGAGTCTTTTGGGGCCGGGTGGGTATATTGTACAAATGCAACCGAGCAGTTCAGGCCCCTCAGTCTCTGCAGGATTGATTTCCACTTGGATGGCTCATTCAAGTCTTTTACGTTGAGTGT
This sequence comes from Ambystoma mexicanum, assembly GCF_040938575.1. Classification (NCBI taxonomy): domain Eukaryota; kingdom Metazoa; phylum Chordata; class Amphibia; order Caudata; family Ambystomatidae; genus Ambystoma; species Ambystoma mexicanum. Next base: position 748,943,294 of record NC_090929.1, read on the forward strand.
CACAAAGCCCAACTTCTGGCGATGGAGGGGTGCTGAGTGCGACTCAAAATCGGCCTCTGATGTGGGGAGGAATGGGGTCTGACCCCATCAAGTTTGAGGTTCTCTGCTGTTGCAACCGGTTTTTGCAAAGTTGAAATCAAAACTGAACCAAAACAAACAGTGCAATAACTGATGTGGGTCATCCGTCTAGGTGACAAATGGGCAGTTGAGCTCTCATGGTCCGGCTACAGTCATGGGCTCGTCAGCTATCTCTGTTCAAGATTGGTCTGCCTACGGATGTTTTCTGGACAGCACCCACTCAGGGCAGAGTCAGGTCGGAAGTCATTTGCACATCGGCAGGGCTCTGGGTCTTCTCACCTTGCTCACCATAAACCATGGTGTATGTCGAGGCTTTGGGCCCTCCACCTGTGGCGGCGGGGAATGAAGCTGGGGCAAATCCTTTCTTGCGCCAGGGCAAATCACATGCCATAAATCTTCTGCCTCTTTCAGCGTGCTAATTGTTCACGTATTGCCTTCCATTGTGAACTGAAGCGTTGCTGGGAAGATCCACCTATAGCAGATTTCATCTTGTAGGATGGTGGTCAGTGGCTGGAGGGCCCTCCGCTTCTGTATTATCGAGACTGCCAGGTCCTGGTATATTTTGAGGGAGGATTCCTGGAAACGAATTTCATTCTGTGCTTCTGGGCAGCAGCCATGATGTCTTGTTTGGTCCTGAGAAAAATGCACCTGTGTGATCACCTCGGGAGGTGGGGAGGGAAGGAGTCAGATGAGGGCCTGCCCTAGCCCCACAGTCTATGGGTGCGGTCCAGCAGCAGTGTGGCTTTATCATGGTGTGATAGGAGCATCTGGAAAACCGTGCCAATATATATTTGCCAAGGGCTTTGTCTGGGATTGAAGCTAGCACCCCTTTGATTCAGAGATTATTTCTCTGCACCCCATTTTCCAGGTCTCCCTTTTTAACTGCCATGGTTTCACTCCCCCCGTTCTAGAGTATCGTCTTTGCCTATTCCGATGTTTCATCCTCGACCCCCTCAAGCTTGCTCTGATTCTGTATTGTGGCCATCCAGACACCCCATCTTACCCAAGAGATCCATCATACAGTTCCTAAATTCCACCTTGATTTCTGACATGAATGACTGTATGTCCTCTTTCGTCGCCAGTTGCCCTGGAGTACCAGGGGTTTTTTCTGGGGAGTGAACCTTGGCCCTCACCATTTCTTTTTTCTTCCCTTTCTCCTGGGGATGTAATAATGCAACTATGTACGTGCCTTTGGAAGACATCTGTTGTTTAGCCATCTTTGGTGCTGGGGTGTCACTGAGCCTGTTGACCCACACACACTGCTACCAGGTTGCACTGCCCCGCATGCCTCAAAATCTGGCGCTGCAGGTCCCAGGGTTCATACTTCAAACTGCTCCCAAGCGATGCTCCAATGCTGAAGCCGGGGGACCCGCCACTCCAGGACCTTCTGCAGTGCTCCAGGTGCCCCCAGCCCAGGTTCTCTGCTTCCCTGTGTGCTCTCTGCAGGGTAGAGCGCCGTGCCCACCTCCGAGCCCTGTTCCAGGTCTCCTGGTTGTCACCGCCATGCAGTGGTCGAAGTGTACGAAAACAAGTATTGGAACTATGTTCCCTACTTGCCTGCAACGCTCCCAACAAATTCCATCGCCACACACTCTCCCACGCACAATACAAACCCCAAAACATATGCCCCTGCTGTTTAGGGGAACGCTCAGTGCAGTGCACTGAAAGAGAAAGTTTCAGCTTCTTCGTACACTTTTATTTTAAAACGAAACCATTCAGGAACGTTTTCTTTTTAAAATAAAATTATAGGAACTATAAAACTGAATTAAAAGAAGTAGAGGAGCACCGCTCCCGCCCACTTCGACCACTGCCGCCATGCGTCCCCTGTGAACTCGCCTGCTGGGTCAGGCCAACCTCATTCACCACTCAGGGCCTCCCCGGGTTGCCAGGCAGTTCAAAGTCCAGTGAACTTGCATCAAGGAGGATAGTTTTGTCTGCAGCTACTTCAATTAAAATGCCTTCTCTTCCCTGTGACTGTTTGATAGTAAGTACCATAAGTTAGATGGGAGATCTAACATATAATATTAATGGGTTCCCCATCTGTGTCAGCTGAGTCAGTATCCCACTCCTGAAACATATATGCGGAACCAGGAATGAGACACGGACACAGAGAGTTCATAGTTATGGCTATAGGCTTTTATTTTAAACAAATAGAGGGTTGGAAAATGCCTCACTGTCCCTACTCTAAGAGGTATTTCTCTACCTCAACCAAAAGAACTAGGTGTCTGTCAGATGTCAAGATGTCCAAAGTAAAATGTCCTGTGTCCGAAATACTATTCTGACCCTCACATTCGAAAATTAACTCTAAGGTGAAAAGGGTAACGTCTTTCGCCTTGAAAGTGTACAAATGTTCAAACTCAAAAGGAAGATTTAACTCCAGCACAAACGTTCCTAACCGATAAAGTTCACAGTTCCAGGGGATGGCTCCCTTCCCCAGGTTTTCCTCTTGTAGATGTCCAAGCTCCTAAGGGTAGGAGCCTTCCTTAGACATCAAAAATGGTTTGTATGTTAAACAACTTGGCTGTTAGTCTTAATTTCATAGGATATTTGGTGTATTCCCTTACCAGGTTTCTTTTCCTCTTCAATGTTCTTTCAACGCAGTCTTTGGCTATACCCGATGTATCCTCATGTCAGGATTGTATGATGTGATCCACTTTACACACTTGCCAGTTTGAATCTGCCTGGTATACTCTTCTGCCAGGACTTTCTCATATGCTTCACTTGCAAAATTGACAATATCTCACATTCATTCAATTGTTTCTCTTTTGGAAATATTGTGTCTCACATTCTGCCTTATATGCATCATTTATTCTTATTTGCCTTCGATGGGTTTGCCGAAGTTCCCCGGTGCCCCAACTTCCCTCTGGTGGACTCACTGGATCTCTGTGGCATGCTTTGTATGTCCCAAGGTAAGCATCCAGCAACTCTATGGCATCCCGTTCCTTCTCCCCGGGTTCGCCGACCGGCTTTGTGGCTTCTGCATATCTCGCAGCACCCATTTGCATACTATGCTCTTCTCTGGGTTTGAGCGGCTTGGATGCTGCCCGCGAATGCCAGGAAGGCTTCTCTTCTCTTCCTGTCATGGAGTCCTCGCGGAAGACCAGCTCATGCTGTTTTCTTTCCTTGGCCTTCTCCGTAAACCGGCTGGCTCCACGGTCTTCCCAGTAGCACGGTGGTCCCTCAGTCAGCACCGAGCGGACGGGCTTCTACCAGCCAGTGTCTCCCTCCTGTCAGCTGGTTCAGTGTTTTAAATGTCCCAGCACCAATTATGCGCTCACAACCACTAGAGCACAGCTTGTGCTTAGGGTCTTTATCGATGTGCATTATTCCACTCAGCTTTTGCGTCACAGCACTTTTGCATTAATTGAAAGGGAAGTCAGTTCCTAGTGACTAATAGACAGAGCATGGGAAGGTATTCTTAGTAGCTTCCATGGGTGGGTGAAGGGAAGTTATCAATGTGCTATAAGGCATGGGGAATAGAAGGGATATAAAAGGAACAGGGGGATACCATGTCTCGTCCGATGATGTCATGTCACTCATTTGAGGGTTGCCTCCCCCCCATGTGATCCTCCCTCATATAGCCACTGCCAGGGTGAGAATCAGGTAGCGGCTGCCGTCCCCTGGCCAAATGGGGAGAGGTCACCGCTGGGACAGGAGTGATGACACATCGGATTCATCACATTTAACAGAACAGTTCAGTTTTGAGTTTATTCAGAAAAAAAGTCCATAACCAAAACTGACATACAAATATGCACAGTCCAATATAAAAACACAATGCAATGTACATAGATAAACTTGCGATACACACATTTAAAAATACACAGTCCATACTCATGCCCCGCAGTGTCTGAAGACATAAAACAAGCATCCATGTAACGTCTGACATCTGGATTAGAGGAAAAATATTAGCTTGGAGAGGGGGCAATTTCTGTTAAAGTGTTCACAATGTCCTTCCTTCTATTCCATGCCTTCCTCGGATATTCTGACATGAACCAGGCAACAGTTGATGGTTCTGCACGCAGCAGGAACAAAATTGCAGGACTACACTGTGTAAAATTTGCTTCCCTCAGAATTGGGGTAATGGTTTGTTTCCTGATGTCATGGTATCGAGAGCAAAACAGGACAAAATGTAAAAGGTCTTCCTTTGCTCCCCCAAAACCCGAACAGGCTACATTCTGCTCCTGCCCCTGCCATTTCTGCATAGTGTCCCTCAGCAAGAGCAGGTTTGGGCACGCCCTAGTAAGTGCCCATCGGTCGGTCTGTTTATCGCTATACAACAAGTATGGTTGAATAGTGTCTAATTTTGAAATGGATAAATGAAGCCTGTTAGATTGCAGCGCAAGTCCAATGGATTAGCGTTTTTGTTGTGATAAGCGTGCGTTACGCCCTCTTGTACGCACTCCTCTCTGCTAGTGTCTATTTTTGAACCAGGCATGGTTGGGAGGGTGCGTTGACCATAGACAAACATTCAGATATATGTTTCAACAATGGGTTTTTTTGCCAATGGGGGCCTTGCAGCAGAGATCTAATAATGTCATGTGTCAGAGTGGCTCTCGGATTTGACCAAATCCCCAGCCAATGCAAAAAGGGTGCTTCATACCAATCGTCACCTACGTGGGTGATGCCCAGTTCAATGTGCACAGCATAGTTAGGGGCTTAACTGGGGAGGCCTAACAGTTTTTTCAGAAAATAATTCTCTGTGATTTCATTTTACACACTTGCAAACTTGAACTTGGCCTGGTGTACTTCCCTGCCAGGGCTTTTCATATGATTTTCTTTGTAGACTTGTGAACTTGACTTTGCCCGATACACTTTCCTGCCAGGGCTTTTTGTGTGATTTACTCCACACACTTGCAGACCTGCGTTTATCTGGTTTAGTCTCCTGCCAAGGCTTTTCTTCGGATTTACTTTATACAATTGCAAACTTGCTTTCGCCTGGTTTACTCTCCTGCCAGGGCTTTTCATCTGATTTTTTACTTTACTTTCTTTTCCCTGGTTTACTCTCCTGCCAGGGATTTTCATCTCATTTAATTTAATACAATTGCAAACTTGCTTTATACAATTGAAAACTTGCTTTCGGCTGCTTTATTCTCTTGCCAGGGCTTTTCATCTGATTTATGTTATTGAATTGCAAAACTTACTTTTCTCACACATTTATCTGTAAACCCTTTTTGGGTAATATTGGATTTCATATTCCTTCTCATTCGCTTCATACACGGTTGTCTTTCTTTGGCAGCATAGCTGAAGCGCCCCCGGTGTCCTATTCTCTCTCTCTCTAGGACTCACCGGTTTCTTGTTGCGTCCTTCGGTTCCCTCACGGTCGACAGGAGGCAGCACTCTAATATCTTGCCTCCATCTCACAGGCTCCACGGCTTCACTGACCAGCTTCTACTTCCTTCGTGGCTCCTGCTTTCCTCCTGGCTCTTGGGTGGCGATGAGGCCGTTTCCAGGTTCCCGTGGCTGCTAGGCAGTTTCTTCTTCCTTCCCTCTTGTGTTTGCTGCACAGTCAATCGGCCTCTACAGTCCTCTGTCTCCTTCCTTCCTCCTAAGCCTACTGGCTCCACAGTCGTGTTGACGTCCTCACAGTCCCTCGGTCAACACCGAGAGGGCTTGGCGTTCCCAGGCAGCATTCTCCCACTTTATGCTGGGTAAAGCTTTTAAATGTCACAGCACCTATCATACTCTTACAACCACTAGAGCATTTCTGGTTCTTCTCGTTGTTAGTGCCCTGCATTACTCCATTCATCCGCCTCGTCCCAGTATTTCTAGATGTATGGGAGTTGGAGGCAGTTCTTTTTTTATGTGTAGAGTATTGGAAGGTGTTATCAGTAGGTCTTGTGGATGGTTGAACGGAAGCAGCACAATATGCCATCAAGGCATGCGAAATGGAAGGGGCATCCCTAAAAGGGAAAGGGAGATACATGTCTCATCTGATGTTGTATTCCCCCCCTTGAGGGTCGCCTCACCATATGTGGTCCTCCCTCATGTAACCGCCCCCAGGATCAGGAACCATCTGCCGTCCCCTGGCCACAAGGAGAGAGGCTACCACCGGGAAAGGAGCGATGACATCATCAGATTCATTACAAATTATATTTGCTTTTTTCAAGATAAGGGGATTACAACCGACTTTACAATATCTAAGAACAGTCTATACAGAATCTGTGGCAACCATTTCTCCTAGTAGTAAATTTTCTCTAAACGTGTAGTTGATATTAATTACACATCTAAGCATGACATGATCACTAAGCTTAGAGCAAAATCGTGTATACTCATTAAGTATATTTTGGAAAGCATAAGAAATGAAGATATAATCAATCCTTGATTTTTGTTAATTTCTTTTCCAAGTAAAAATGCGCGCCAAATGCCCATCCTGGGAATCCACCCTAGGATAATGACCTTTTTCTCTGCGCTCGTGAGCGGGGAACTCATGAATGTCAAGGACGTGTACTTATCCTGGAAGAACTCTGCTGGTTCACGCCACAGCAGAGTACTTAGCTGCTACCCATTCAAAAACTGAACCAAGCACAGTCCCAGCTACTTAGCACTACTGAAGGGCTTTAGTAGCGGTGTGCTGGAAGGGGTCGGATCAGGAAAGATCATTAAATATCTTCACTTCTGTTTCGGACCACACCTGGGAATAGTTGGTGAAGATGTATACACCACATTCACCATCAGACCATGGATACCGGCAATAGTCCCCATTCCTGGTTGGACATTCGTAAAGCTGTAAAAATCCAGCTTCTTGGGAATCTTGCAGGAAAATACGGGTGCTTGCCTCAGTATGCCAAAAGTACGTTTACAAAACTGTTAGAAGCAATCAGACAAGGTAGGTTGCTTCATCAGTATCATTCTTTGTGCACCAAAGCACAGTAAAGTCTACGTTGCAGTGTTCCATTTCAAGCCAGAGCACCCAATCATGATATACTACTCAATTTGTGACTTCAAACCCATCTCACAGAGACTTCAACAGTGACACATTACTTTTATCTCCTTTAGAAGAAGTGAATATATGATCTCCCACTCACATCAAAGCACTGTAAAGTCCAAGTTGCAGTGTTCAATTTCCAATCCAGAGTACCCCAAACATGATATATTACTCAATTCGTGACTTTGAAGCAATGTCACAGATATAGCAGAGACTTCAACAGTGACACATTTCTTTCATCCCCTTTTGAAGAAGTGAATCTTTGATCTCCCATTGGTGTCTAGAAGCCCATTAGAGCAAGGTGAAAGGGTACTTTACAGTACAAGCTGTTGTGCAGAACCCTGTGTATTGATGCATAACAATCCTCTTTATTGCATGTGATTTTCCCCCATGTGATGGTAGCAAGCTGACAGTTTGAGGCACATCACAGTGTTTAGGACCTTTGCTGGGTTTCTTTTATGGCATACCATGCAGCAAAAGGCTCCTTCAGCTTTGCGCTCATCTCTGGTCTGGTCATATTAGCCATTATACTGTACCAGAAAACTAGAGAGTACTGCAAAGTAGCCCACGAGTTGCAGTCCAAAGAAGTACCTTTACACCAAAGCAATACAGTGTCCCTTAAAATGCCCCCCTTAAAAGGCAATGTGGGGTAGGGTTTGTGAGACAGAGGATGGGGGTAAGAACGTACTCAGAAGACTGGAGTTACATTTTTTAATTGAGCACAGGGTGAGCATGGCAATCAAGGCTACTTGACTTTTGCATCCCAGGTAAAAAAGTAATCACTCATCTGAAGAGTGCGAATCCTCACATTTCAAGAGGACCTTGTGGGTCAACCAGAATACCACACTGTACATTATGCATTTGCTCTTGTTCTGTGATACCAATAATTTGTTTAAAGCAGCCATCCATACCTTTTGAAAATCAAAATTACAGCACTGGTGGAAAGGTTACAGGGCTGCTCCAAAACCTCTTCACTACCAATGCTCTAGTTATCAAGTGCAGCCAAGCAAACATAGGTGCCATATTGGGATTCAGTGATTTCATAGATGGCTCAAGAATCATTCCGAATTTCAGAGGCAGTTCAAAGGTTTTTTTATTGAATTATTGAAGTTCCTAGCTATCCCTACTCTCATTGATAGTGATCTAGAGGGATATGGGATTTGTGCCTTGAAGACGCTGCCACTCTTGGATGTTACTCTTCCCTCCTTCTTACTATTACTATCTCTCTCTGCACTACTCTTCCCTCTACACTATAGCTCCCTCCTTCACTCTACTACATCTCCCTTCACACTGCTACCACTACAACTTCCTCCTGCCATTACTATTATCACTCCACTACAACTTCCCCCTATAGACTACTGCCACTGGATATACATGATTAATTTGTTTACAAAAATGTTTACAAAAATGTTGAATCCAAAAAATTCATAAAGGAAAAAAATCACGCACATCGCTAAACCTCACACACGGCCAGTGCAATTCACACTCATCATCACATCTGAGAGTTGAGGTGTACAGTTAGTTTTCTTTTCACCATATTTATAAAGAAGAAAGGAATAAATGCTTTGGGTTGGCTTGCCGCAACAGTGGCTAGCGTATTGCAGCAAAGAGCGCATTGCATAGTCAGAATTTACAAATGGCTATGACAAATACTGTAGACGGTTTATATCTAGTTTTGTTTCTCTGATATATTGTAACTAATATTGTGGTTGGTCAATAGTTTCATTTTAATAGGACTACATTCTTCCCTTTAATGCCACATTTCCATCACTTATCTGCATATTACATGAAAGTTTGTCAGTAAAGTTTGTCAGTGCCAAGTTCATAACAGTTTACTATGTGGTTGAATTATTTGCAGTGTCCTCTTAAATGTAAACAAGAAGATGGTGACTTCATTCATATGGCTTGTTACTTCTCTAAAATTGGTGAATTTTGGTGGGATGTAACTAGTAAAATTGCAGCTATTACAACCACTGATGCTATAAAATATCCCCTAACTGCTGGGTCTCCCTACTCAGCTCCCATCCCTTCTTGGTAAATGTATTCTACTTGCTCTGCTTTTGGCGCAAAAATGTATAGCAATACACTGGATGGGTAGAACACCACCTACAGTAGATCAATGGTTACACGAACTGATAAGAACTAACGAGGTAGAGAAATTCTAAGTTACTCACCGCTGTGACTAACATACTCTTATTCCTTAGTCCCCTTTCCTCCATACTGCATGGGTGTCCCTTCCAAGGTATGGGAGATGGAACCTTTTTCACCAGAAAAAACCTTCTTCCCCTTTAAATTTAGAGGCGCTCGGGGGCACGGCCCTGGGAGCATGCGCTGCCCTGACTCGGCCCCCCAGTACCACACCACAGTCCCCATAGACGCATCGACAATCGATTAACATTGTCTAATGACACCAGTTTTATTAGGGGGGAGGATGGTGGGACGTATGGAGGAAAGGGGACTAAGGACTAAAAGTATGTTAGCCACTACGGTGAATAACATATAATTACTCTTACGTCCCGTCTCCTTTCCTCCATACTGCATGGGCGATTACCACTGAGTGTAGCACCAGGGTGGAGAGGAGGCCCTCCTTAAGCAAAAAAGTTTCTAAGAACCGCCGGTCCGAAAGTCGTGTCTGATCTAGAGCCAGCATCCAAACAGTAGTGCTTGCAGAAAGCCGAAGGGGTGGCCCATGTGGCCGCCCTGCTTATGACCTGCCACAGGACATGCAGCTGGAATGTGATGGCCGTTGCCTTGGCTCTGACCGAGTGGGCGTGCATATTGGCCGGCAGTGTCTTAAGCTGTCCCTCGTATGCTTCTTTGATGGTCGAGACCATCCAACGGGCTATGGTGACCTTGGAGGCCTGATATCCCGGTCTTGCTCCGCCGAAAGTGACAAAAAGTGCATCCGACTTGCTGGAAGCCCTTGGTTCTATCTAAGTAGAATTTCAAGGCACGCCTGACATACAGGCAGTGCGGAACTCTCTGTGCCTTGTCCTTGGGGTCAGCAAAAAAACATAGGCAGCACTATTTCTTCGTTCAGATGGAATGCAGAAGGCACCTTAGGTAGGAAGGCTGGGTGTGTCCGCAGGACTACCTTATCCCTGTGAAATGTAGTATAGGGCTCTGAGGCGACCAGCGCCTGGATTTCACTTATCCTGCGAGCCGAGGTGAGGCCGACTAGCAAGGCTGTCTTAATGGTAACCAGCCAGATGTCTGCGGACGCCATTGGCTCAAATGGTTTGTGCACCAGGGCACCCAAACTATATTGAGGTCCCACACAGGGCGCGGCCTCTTGTTGGGCGGGTAGAGTGTGGCGAGTCCGGTCAGATGCTTCTTGACAATCGGGTTGGAAGAGGAGAAGCCCGAGGAAGGAGAGGGAGGAACGATAATCATCTCCTCAGCCCCGTTCCTGGTTCCACGATGCTGCAAAGTTCAGCTGTATCCTCCTCATCCTGAGTCTCGTGTGGGGGACGGCCAATAGGACCGCTGCCATGAGACCCAGTAGGTGTTGGTACCACCAGGCCGAAGTCACTTTTCTGCTGAGGAAGTACGCAGTGGCCCTTTTGATTGCCATGATCTTGTCCTTCGAGGGAAAAACTCTCTTGGAGCCTGTGTCCCAGATGAGCCCCAAGAAGGTCAGAGTCTGCCTAGGCTGCAGCTGCGACTTCTTGAGATTGAGCGAAAAGCCCAGATCATGAAGCATGTTCATGAGGACGTGAGAGGGATGGTGCAGTGCTTGCGGAGATGAAGCCTTGACGAGCCAGTCATCGAGGTACGGATAGATGTGGTGGCCCTGAGCCCTGAGGAGGGATGGCACAGTATTCATCAGCCTGGTAAAGACCCTGGGTGCCGAGGTGAGGCCAAAGGGAAGCACCTTGTTTTGGAAATGGTAGCCCATGATCCTGAATCATAGAAAAGAACGATGAGGCTGCCAGATCGGGACGTGTAAGTACGCATCCTTCAGATCCAGGGAGCACATCCAGTCTCCCCTGCAAAATGTCTCTGCTACTAAAGCTGGCGTAATCATCTTGAATTTTTGTAGAGGTAGGGAGAGGTTGAGGGTGGAAAGGTCCAGCACAACTCTCAGGCCTGCCTGGTTCTTTTGCTGAATAGCGAAAATTCTGGAGTTTCTACTCTCTGGGAGGCTGGGACTTCCTCCACTGCCTGGCTCTCGACGAGCGACTGGATCTTCGCTAAAAGAGTTGCTGTCCCAACCTGTGGGAGTGGAGGGGAAGAGGGAACAGAGGCTGGGATGGGTAGGTGGTACCCCGTGGATACTACTGAGAGGATCCAGGGGGCCGCAAAATTCTGGTGCGAGAGCTGTGCATGGAGAGCAAGCCTGCCCCCACTGGAGACACGTGGACCCAGAGGGGCATGTTATGCCTTCTTTACCTCTGAGGCTGTTGCGGAGAAGGGGGACTGGAAAAAGCCCTTACCCCCCCTTTTGTTGTTTGCGCCGATGTTGGGTCGGCAAATATTCAGGCTGCCTGGACCTCCGCTCTTGGAAGCCGCGGAACCCTCCGTATGTACGCCCCTTGTCCGAGCACTGCTGTGACTGGGTGTACGTTTTGGGCGTGGTCTTTGTAAGGATGGATAAATAATTGGCCGTTTGTGAGCTGTTTTTCTTTTTGTCCAACTCCGTGGTGGAGTGGAAGAGGTCATCCCCTTTGAACGGAAGGTCTAATGTGCGTTCCTGGACATTCTGGTTGAATTTAGTAGCACAGATCCCGGTTGTTCTTCTGATGTTCGTGGCAATGCAGATGGCCTGGCCAAAGGTGGGAATGTGGGCCACGGTGGACTCCATGATGTCTTGTGCCACCATCTTGGCCTCGGCCAATCCCAGCTTGAATCGTGATTGGCTCTGCGCCGGAAGCTCTGGGAGGAAATCAACGGCATGGCATCCGCGTTGGCTTGACAAAGATGCAGGGACACGTGGGAATACAGCTTCTTCCCGTACGCCTCCAAGATCTTCTCCTCCTTGCCTAGCAGTGCCACAGAGGAAGAGGCCAAAGTCGACTGAGGCTTCAAGTATAGTATAGTGATGCCGCAGCGATCACCGAAGAGTGCGGCTGAGGGTGTATCCCCTTCATCTGCCTGTACTTGGCATCCAAGCGTCGATTAACCGGCTGGACCGAGTGGGGCTTGAGCTAGCCTTTTTGGCCCAGGCTGGTTGCTCGACCTCGGGTTGAGGAAGGCCTAAATACTCTGCCAGATCCGCAAGACGTTCATTGGAGGCCTTGGCTGATGATGGCGTGTCAGGGTCCTCCTCATCATCTGTGTCTACCTGAGGGTCCGGTTGGTCTGGCACCGGTGGAGGGGTGCTGGGGAGTGGAGACCGGAGGCTGCAGCGGAGGCTGGTACGGAACCGCCTGCACGATCGGTTGGAGGGCCGGAGCGGTCGGCGGAGGCTGCACAAGGGCCAAGGGTGCCTGTACTGGGGTCTGCAGCGCCGGAGCCATTGGCGGGAGCACGTCCCTAATGCGTCCCTGGGATGACCCCCATCCGAGGAGATTTCATGAGCCCGAGGAACCTTTAAAAAAAATCTGTCCTCACAGGCTGGAGGGGTGGTAGGCGATAATGACGGGGTAGAGGGCAGCTGCTGGAGCCGTTGCATACCCTGCCAATATGCACACAGCAGAAACCTGCCTTGCATAAAGGAAGGGTAGGCTGTAGGCCATGTACCTGGTTGACACAAGTCCCACCTTGACACACGTTCCTCCACCTGCTCCCTGTCATGTTGCGGTATTGGGCAGATGTTTGGAATTACTGGCACAGCAACCATTTTGTCGAGCTGCCTTCCACATGCCTGCATCATGTTGCTTGGCTCACTGGGCCCAGCCCCATCCATGACTCTTGAGTGTGGATCATGAGGCCTACCCTGTTCCTCAGGCCGAGGCCTGGTAGCCGTTTCGCCCTCAGCGAATCTGCCGGTAGAACTGTGTAAAGGCGCCCCCTCAGACATGTTTCTGGTACTAGGGCGTGGCCCCTCGGGTAACGAACCCGTAAAAGAACCTTCCGATCCCTCAACACTGTCACCGGGAGGATCAACTGACCCCTCAGCCTGCCGGCCGGTAGTGATGTAGTTTCGGTACTCGTGCTAATATGAGGACCTGAGCGGTCCCTCCCGCGTGGGCGAGTCCTTGGGAAGGAGTCTCCCTTGCGGGGTGCACTGGAAAAGAGCGGCCATACCTTGGCCTGGATCGATGATAGATGAGCTCCCTCCACTTGGCTAGTCTGTTCTTCAGAGACCTTGAGGAGAGCATGTCGCACACAGTACAAGCTTGCAAGCCAAGGCAACGTAGGCAGAGGGTGTGGGGGTCATTAGTTGGAAAGAGCCCGTCGCAGGATGGACACCTGCTAAACCCTGCAGCAGTCAGCATGCGCCGGGGAGGAGCGTGACGCCTGTGGACCGAGTGCCTGAATGATAAAAAGACAAAAAGACAGAAGAGAAGAAGGATCCGCGCATGGAATTACATGGTCAAAGCCAAACCCAGGAGCACTGGTGAATTCGGCCCGATCCCGTCGACGCGGAAAAGGGGGCTGGGGTGTGGCACCGGGGGGCGGAATCAGGGCAGCGTGTGCTAAGGGGAAGAAGGTTGTTTCTAGTGAAAAAGGTTCCCTCTCCTGTCCCTTGGCAGGGACGCGCATGCAGTATGGAGGAAAGGGGACGGGACATAAGAGTAAATCTATTGTGATGTATCACATACGGCCGCTAAATTTAGCAACATTTGGCGTTATTTCAGACACTACTTAGCTGAGAGTAACTCAGCCAATCCTGACCTAGCTGATTGAAGTCTTCTCATACCATTTATTACATGATATCACCATGCAAGGTATACAAAAATACACTGCTGTGGGTTAACGTTGGAATCCCTGGGGCCAAAGGAGGGATTCAATGAATATTGTGGATTGTGAATGCACCTGTTTCTATGTATTATTTAATTGTATACTATTCTTGTTTCTTGATCTTTGTACGGACACAAACGCAAATAAACACCATATTTGGAAACAGACCAATCAAAAATAAGTCTTGATTGGTCTGTTTTCAAATATGGTGTTTATTTGCGTTTCTTGTGCCATTGGTTCTCATTAAATGGACCGGACAGTTTCAAGGTTCTCAGGCTTTTCTTTGAATGGTGTTCACTAAATATGTATTTTGTAATGGAATATAGCTTCCTTTAAATCAACCCAGATGTTGTCTGTGCAGTAATTCTCTTTATTGTTACTATGAACTTAGGCTCTTCACCTGGCTACCCAGCATATTTGTAATGCAAAATTGACTGAATTTGTCCAATACCATATCAGAAATTAGGAGTCAGCGCAGTCAGTGAGAATACACTTTTCAGTGTTTCTAGTTTATGTCAAGGGATAGTGAGAAGTATCCCCTTGTATTCCCACATCTGTTGCATACCACACAATCCTCTTTAACTCTGGAAATACTGTGGTTACCTAGGATTGCGCACACCAAGCACCAGGATTACTTCTCACCCCACTCAATTTTTGATAAACATTAGCCAAACCTCAAATGAATTTCTTTTAGCAAAGAGAAAATTATTATTAGACCATAAAACTGCATCAAAACGAAATTAAAGTTCCCTCATTTTCGTGCTTACTCCAGACATTACCAAATAGCCCACATACTGATGGAAAAGCATTCCAGTCAACGATGTCACATGCACCAGTGGAAGATGATATTAAATGGCAACTATGGTATATCTATAGCTAGTCAACTGCTTATGTTAGTGACGACTCCAAGAATATTCAAGGACATTTTACCAAGCTGTCCAGTGCATGATGGTGGCCTTCCAGTGTTTGTTCCCCATACATAAGAACATAAACAAATTATTTTGGGGCAGATTCTTACATGTTCACTGAACAACTATTTGGAACTTGCTATCAGTGCACATAAGACTAGAATTGGACTTCCTGAGAATTTAAATAGCACTTCGCAAAAATGATCGAATAAACAATGCCGAATGCGCAATTGGTGCACATTTTGCATGGTAACAAAGACCAAAGCCTACAATACCGAACATGGGGAGCAGGGAATGCGGGCGTGTCCCCTGCTCTCTTAGTTCGGTATTATGGGTGTCGGGGGTTGCAGGGGTTTCCCTCGCATACATTGAATGCACGGGGGAGGGGGGGACAAATAACCAAAATACCCAAAGTTGAATTACAAAATGCAAACAAGTGGGCTTCGCAATTTTGTAATTCAAGCTTTTAGGATTCGTTTTTTTAACATAGATCGTTCAAATAGACCTGACAGCAACCCATTCTCACTGTGCCTTTTGGTCGGGCTAACCCCAAACCCAACACCGTCTGTCCTTATTTATATGAGCATTCTACACCAGTGCTACTACAGTACACCAGTCAAATTCCAAAGAGAAGTGGAACTTATTTTACACTGTTGCATGAATCTAGTCAGATTCCACCACCAACACTTTTCCAAAACTAACCTTAACCAGCTGATAGACTTTTACAGACCAAAACATTGCAAACACAGAAAACACTTGGGTCTCACCCTTCGATTGTCCTTGCCAACACACTCCCAGTCTAGTTTCCACCCATATATGGCCCCAAAAATCCACTACAGTGTCAGAACAATTATGTGAAGCGCCAGGAAAATAAAAGAAACATATACAATTTACTTATTTTGCCTTTTCATGGTTATGCACAGTTGTTCATTAATTTATGCTGAGTATTCATTGTGCGGTTCTGTGAGAAAGGTATTATTAGTTATTTAACAATTGTTACTTATGCTCATCTCTTTGCTATTTGGTTTTCACCCTGCATTATTTGTTGTATTGTATATATGTAGTCTTATACAAATCCAAATAAACATTTATGAACAAAACAAAAACATATTTAATGACAAAAAGTTAATTTCCTCCATCTACACACATGCATTAAATAATACATAAACAACTTAACAGTATCAAATAGGCGCCATCTGGATAATCTGTCCCCTTTCAAGTATCCATCTGGTCAATGCACAAGGCAACCTTGTTTTAGGCTATGCACTTTTTTAGGTTGGGGTTCTTCTGAAACACATGTTTAATTCTTTAATCATACAAGAAAAGTGCATGGACAGATTGATAATTTATTTTAATAGTGGAATCAATCTTTATCAAGGGCTCTGGAGTCTGACACACAATCACAGAAACTGCCCTTTGACAAACTTTTCACACATATGTATTGAAACTAATTTCAATTCCAAGACACTATGCTTCATAAAAAGGAAACACTTCCATTTTACAGAAGAGCATCACATTGAGCTTTGCTTCAAAGAGTAACTAATTTGTCATGCTATTAATTGTGATATGTATTCTTTTGAGCACTAAAAATCAACGTGTGGTGGTGCCTAAGACATCATTTAGACATTTATGTGAAACAGGGCTTTTAGAGGAATTCTATGAAATACTCTCGGCAAAATTATAGCGGTAGAAATATTGACCAACACAAATGTAGCTTGGAAACAAATGTATGTTGCCATACTTCTTCCTAATGTGAGCATGCGCCCCTGAGCTATCCGCCCAGATATGTTGTTGACACCTGGTATCGGGACTCACAGGCAGAGTAAGTCCGTCCAAGTTGCTGATCCTTGGAATCAGTTGCTACTAGAAGCCTAGACCTTGTCGACCATGTAAAATTCAGGAGAATAATATGCAGGGATTACATTGGTAATCTCTGTGTAGTTTGTCACAGCACTACAGATCTGATCATGTGCTTTCAAACCTGTATAGAAGCATTTTGAACAATGTTATATTGTTTGAACAAACATGCACATTTTTAAATAAGATTATGCAAATGATTTAGGAGTTTATGAAATGTTAGGAATATTTATTTATTTTTTATTGAATTTAGCTGAAATTAATCAACTTTTTCAATTCATTACAAAATAGAATTTTACTAACATATTAAACAGAAGAACACATTAGTTTAAAGCAAAATAAATAAACAACAGCTCTCAAAAATCCATCTGAAGGAAAAAAGAATCTTAAAACAGCGACACACAAGAAAATGTCAAAGAGAGAAAAAATAAAATAAAATATGCCTAAAGCGATATTCTTTTTGAAGCACAGTCAACAAGTTTTCACATAGGATGTGATAAAATTTCTCTCAACATTTCTCTGTGTGTGAAATCTTACATAGCAATTATACATAGTATATCCTTTTAAAATTCAGAGTTTACTAAATCAGGTTTACAACTTTTACTCAAATTTTAAAGCATTTAGGAAGTTAACTGTGGCTGTTCTAATGCTCATAATATTAGTGGCTATTATTGCAACCCATCTATTTTCTGGGTTCATTTGTGCAAAATATGCCATGTGGTTGGAGAAATGTACTTGTCTCATATATATGAGTTCTGGACAATCTACAATCACATGTTCCAGGGTTTCCTTGATGGTATGGTTATTACAGAAGCGACACCAATTGCTTTCATTGTTAATTAGCTTTCTGCGAGCTTGTACATCACGAGTCGGCCGTAAATTGAACCGATAACGTAATATTGCCTTTCTTATTGAAGGAGAGGGTGCTTTACAAAGATAAGGTTCAGTCTCTCTACATTTTTTTGGACCAAACAGATGGGGGTTAAAGTCTTTGTATGTTAAACAGGCAGCTCTTGTGTCAATCCAGTCCATCATGTACAGTTTTTTCTTTGCTCGGTCTGGATTGAACACAAGAATGTCAATTGTAATGTCAGCATTATCCATTACCATCATGATCTTCTTAGACCACTGTTTCGGAAATTCATGAGAAGAAGACAACAGATAGCTTGATACAATTGCCGACGTAGACTCATTCAGAGCAGAAAGTAAGCATTTCCGAAAGAGACTACATAATTGCCAGTTATACATGGCCGTTAAAGAGGATAGCCCTAGCTCATAGCGCATCCAGGGGCCTGGGATGCACTGAGGTAAATGAAGAACTGCCAGCCAGAATTTTGCTTCCAATCGATTCAAAACAGTCGGTTGGATGACTTTTTGGGTTGCCAAACCATACAGTATAGTAGCTACCACATTTTGAGTCCAAAATACAATGGCTGACTTAATAGAAAATGTACCGTAATTAAACAAAATTAGTTTCGACTGGCAAATTGCTGATGTTAATTTTTGTTCAATTTTAGACATTTGAGAGCGAGCAGACGGAAGACCATCAAAGATAAGACCCAGATAATCATAATTTGGGACAACCTCAATTGTTCTGTTCTTAATTTTCCATTCTAGTTTGTTTCTCCGTTCAACCAGTTGGTGCATACATAACAATTTGAGTTTTTTTGTTGTAAACCACCAATTCATTAACACTAAAATAATTACATAAGATAGTCAGTAAATTCTGTAACCCAACAGGTGTTTTGGAGATTAGTACGAGATCGTCAGCATACCATAATGCCTTCAATTCATACCCCATTCAAGTTTGGAGCATCTGCGCTTACTTTGTCAAAAATCCATCTTACATCATTGATGAAAAAATTAAAGAGATCTGAAGCAAGAATACATCTCTGCTTCAGCCCTCGTTTAGTTGTTATTGCCGCTGATAACAGTCCCTCAAAGTTCAGTCTTATATGTACAGCAGTGTCTGAATGGAGGGCAAAAATTTCACTTAACGTGGGTGGCCATTCAGCTTTGATAAGTTTGTTCATTAGTTTAGATCTAGAGACTGAATCAAAAGCGGAATGCAAATCAATGAAGGTAAAATAAATTGGTTGCTTTATTACTTGATGGCATTTAAGGTGATCAAATTAACGGCGGTCCCGAAACCAGCTACAAACCCTGTTTGCTTTGGATCACGCTGATGCATCCTGGTGGTGCATGTGTTAAAATCTCTTAGAACCAAGCTTGAAAATATTTTTCCAGGAGCATCTAATAAAGCAATTGGGCGGTAACATTTTGGGTCCTTGCGATCTCCGTGTTTATATATTGGAACAATCAACGAAGAATGCCAGGACTTAGGTATCTTTCTAGATGACAAAATATGTTGGAAAGCGTTGTTAAATTTCTCAAATGTTGCGGATTTTGTTTGAACATATGGTTCGAAAGCCCATCCGGGCCTACTGAGATGGAAGAAGATGATTTGTTGATGAAATCTTTAATAATGTCCTCAGAACAGGTTAGATGCCAGCATGGGGTAGATCTATTTGTATATTTATAATCATCCATGTTCTCATCGGAATAAAGTTTGGAAAAATATGTAAGCCATTGTGCTTCAGTGACTCCATTAATTTGATGATCAACTTGGGAAGTGGAGTTGCATTTGTTTAATAGTGCCCAAACTTGTGCTGAGGATTTCTTATAACAGGCTGACAAAAAGAGTTCACCATTGTTGTGAAAGAGGTGAGCCTTTCTAGAACGCACCCAGTTACGATATGAGCATTTAGCAGCTTTGATTGCCTTCTCTCTTTCTGCCAGCGGCAATTTACGTACGTTTCTCAAGTTCCTTCTATGGTCAGATTTCCTCTGCCGGAGGACCATGTCAAATCCATGAATATGAATGTTAGATGGTCTGTTAGTACTCAGAAGAATGTTCCTAAATGTATCCACAACTTCTACATATGATTCAAACCCATTTGATTTTTGGCTATTTATGATGGAATAATTCAATGATGTCAGTTTATCTTCTGACCATCTGAAATGATGTTTTGCATTATTGACCACTAGCATTTGTTTGTGCCACTTCTGTAATTTGTCAATTTTCTGGACTGAGATGGTCCAGCATAATGATAATAAGTGATGATCGCTTTTAATTTGCTTAACGATTGTAAATTTGTTGGTGGTCACAAAAATGCTATTGCTCAAAAAAATGTAGTCAATCGTAGATCTAGATTCACCTCTCTCCCACGTATGGTTAGGTGGGATATCTCCCTGGATGGCTCCATTGGCCATTCTGAGATTTAAATCAGTCACAAACCTATCCCATCTCTGTCCTTCTTTACTAACCTTCTTATTCTCTGTCTGGATACACATAAGGTTTAAATCCCCCACCACCAAAATACCAGAAATGTTAGTATTCTTTGCAATTTCTTCAAAAAGAATTGACAGATCACGATAAAAAGCATCGTCTGTGATCCCAACAGGAATATTTTCTGAATAATGTAACATTGTAGAAAGGTTGGCATTATTTATTAAACAGTTAGAAAAAGGAATTAGGCCCACAATATCCAAAGTGTAAATGCATATCCACAGGCTTAAACAGGTGTGCCTCCTTGTAGCAGAAATAAAAGCAGAATCTTCAGTTCTTCTTGATCTTCTTTTAATTTCCATTTTGGAAAAGCATTCACCAAACTCTACGGTAGGGGCAATTGTTCCTAACAATTCACTGGGCCTCCAACCTATTCAAGGGTTAATTTTGTATCATAAATGCCATGTTACACTTCATAAGACACCAGCTCTGCTTTAAGTCATGGAAGGTATATAATAACTAATGGTAAATTCTGCAATCCATGAGCATAAAGCAGTATTTTTGTGAAAAATGGGAATTTTACCCACTTCTCAAAAATTTCCTACCATTTTCCTATTGATAGATCCTGGTTGGGAAGATATACAAATTCTTCTCAAGAATTCAAAATAGGCAGAAATTGGCTTACTGGTCCACACCATTACTATAGTACGATTTGGTTTTAGAATATGTCTAACTGGGATTGAGTTCAAAACTCATTAAATGCAAGAATTCATTCAAGGCCGGAAGGAATAATCAATTTTAATTGTCTTCCTTAATTGAAAATGTAATACTGCATAACAATGCTGAACTGATATCTATCCGGGCATTGATTTATTGAAACAGAAACCCTGTTCTGTTTTTGTTTCTGCAATAAAATCCCTACAGCATGGAAAAAGCAATAACAACTATTTAATGATCATTCAAAAATGCATGGCAGATAGGAATTAAGGTACAATAGCAAATATCAATGTTTTCTGCGTGTATCATACTCCTATATTTAAAAACGTTTTATTTCTTGAGATTTTAAGCTTTTTCAGGATGGTGAGGAGCCGTCGCTGGTGGGTGAGGCATGATAATTCTTGCAATCTTCGTAGAGATTTATAGTTGATGATCATACCAGTTGGACACTGGAAAAAACATATTGCACGTTGTTACACTACAACCATTAAACTGTAGCATATCTCAGTGAAACTGGACACAAAACCAGGATAATCTGAATTCCCATCTATTGCATGACCCAGCAGACGATGAGCCCAGCAGCAAGGTTTGTCTAGATACACTCAAACATGTTAGAAGAACTGTCAGCGCCCTCTGGGTGGCACCGGGGGTGGCTGAAAATTGTCACTTTGGGACCTAGAAAGCAAATAAAAAGGAAATTAACTGTATGCTTCACACAATGTTTAAGATATAGGCACTTATTAGGAGTATGAGGGTAATGCTAAAAAAAAAATATTTTTTAAAACATTACCTAAATATGATGATAGCATGAGATATTTAGATCATTGAGTACGTAGAAAAGTACTGCCTGGTATACATATGGAATATTTAACTCATGCAGTACTTTCTTTGTAACTTACACCATAAACATCTGATGAGATCTGGGTTCATAATTAGGTGGTATTTTAAAAATGTCAGGTACGTACAATGCCAGTGTTTCTATCACTACCACCATTGTCATAGTGAGTGCCAACACTGCAAATAATGCACATATGTAGCACTTTCTCTGTAAGAAAAAGAATAAGTGGTATACACAGTTAGGCATGTCTGTACACATAAACATAGCCAACATTTAAAACGACTCAGTAAGATGGATATGTTACGGGAGGAAAAATAGTTTGTGTTATATCCTCATAGGCTTGGTAGATTTGCCAGTCATACGCTTTCTCTGAGCAAAATACTCTCAATGTGAGGGAGCATTGCCATATACAGATGGGCACTAAAATCAGACTGATCTAATGTTGCCCATGTGATGCCCCTGTAGGCATGGCCCAATGCAGATTAAGCCTGGCTAGCAGTGTTATTGACCTGAGTCAGCGTGGATAAATGTGTCAACATAAGAGAAATCGCCAAAGGCCTATGGTCAATTTCATATTTCCTCAGGATCTGGAATCTGGCTATTTTCTTCCAATACTAAGCTGATATAAAGATGTAATCTCATCAGTGTTGAGCCCCTTGGTCCCATAAATGTATTACCAGCTGGTTAATCACCGGTGAAGCGCTAATTACAAGCTCTTAGCTGTAATTCATATAGAATTCTGATTGTATCAATTGGGGCAAGGGACTATTAGGTGCAGGATGCCCCAAATCTCATCCTCAGTTGGGCCTATTGTAAACATTAAACAATAAACTAGTCGTTACCACTGGGTATTGTAAACCCGAATTACTTGTTAGACAATATTCCACAATTTAAGGCTCGGTCTATCAAAATAAGTAAGCCGCCACTTGGGCAATCTCTGATACACCTGCATGTCTACTGTGGCAGTTGCTCAGGTTTCTTGAAAGAAAATAAGATGGAATCGCCAAATCTGGCTAATCCAGTTAGGTGTAAGCATATGCTTAAAGAGACCTGCAATATTCCAGGACAGACTTTTCAGTGAGGGGTTTGCAGTGTCCGTGACATTGCCAGTTGGAAGTCAATCCACGTCTTCAAGACCTTCATCGCCCGTAGCCAGGCTATGTCTATTTATTGCGTGGCAAACAGATGTCTATTTTGTTTTCCCAAAGTTACCTCTAGGGGGCTCCTCTGGGCCCACACTATCACCTGAAATAGCCTTTGTCTGCTCCTCATCTGCTAAATATGCTCTCAAACATATTGCGCATCCCTTAGGTGGATATGTTCTGTAGTCTATGGACAACAACCCTTCTGTCAGGCGGAGGTTGAAAAAAATATTTGAATACAGTCAGACAGACCATCCACACCCCTCCTTCTTACACACCAGACTATGTCTTACTGTATGATTGAGGTGTATCCTTTCACATTCCTAATCCAATTAGTGCATTTATTTGTTAGGGATGCTTGACTTTCAAATGAGTTTATAGCCAACCCAGGGATGTTGTGCATGACCACAAATGACTGGACCACACTAGGTTCAACACTGCTTATACAATTTATTGGCTTTCTAGCCAGTATTCCCCTCCCAATCCCCTCAGTGAACTGTCTCCCACCCATTTGATTTTTCTTGGCCACACAAGACTCGATCACTTCAATAATGGTCCTTAGGCAGATGGTGGCTGACTGATCTTAATCAGGATCGGCTGAATTTCGCCGATCCTGTGTGTTTTACCAGCTTGCATGCTTTGAGGCAGCAGTAGTGTGAGCTCCCATTACGGCCTGAGGTAGCTGATGTCTTGGGATTATCCCCTGGGTTGCATATAGACCCCCTAGATTACTCTTCATCGACACATGTTCCTTATTCCCAGGTCCTGCCCCACTCCATAGTTTTGCGCCCAGTTCCTTTATACTGCTGTCCAGAGATCCTATCTGCAAAGTGAGTTCCTGAATGACTCTTACTAACTGCCCTATGTTAGGGTTTCCTGTGGGCTCCATCCTTGCACACTGGTTGCCCAACCCATCGTTATTCGTTCCAAGACTCATATGGTAATGGAATGCCTGACTTGAATCTTGGGAAACCACACTCTTATACTTTGATTAGGGTCTTTAATGGTCTTACCACTCGATGGTTTGTTTTCCCTGCATGTAGAAAAAAGGGAAACTTTTCTACTTCCTTTCTGCTTTCTCGTTGGGCAACCTCTTTGCGCCATCACGCTGCCCATTTGGGAACCCCGGGATCTCAAGGCAGAAAACCTGTTAAAAAGCGGGGCACTGGGATCAATTGTAATAGTCTGTACTATTGAGGAATCCTGTTCTTTATTAATGGGGTAATTATTGACTCCTATTGTATCAGTGACAGTGATGTTATCTATAGTTGGATGGGTGGTAGCCACCATTGCATCGTGTGGGGGGTGGACCTCAATAATGTCACATTTACTTGAACCAGCAGACCCACACAGATTAGCAGGTAAAACGAAATTCCTTCACCCTCCTGCCAATCCCTTTTACCAATTTCGAAAGCTTTCAATGGGTCCTGGACATTCTTCGCTGATCTACTTCCAGCTGACATTTAATAATCGGGGTGCTATTTGTTGGGTGATTTGGGGTAACCATTGCACAAACAGTGATTTCATCCTCACCCCCTGCTACCACACGATTCAAGGCTGAGTTCTAAACGCTGATTCTATCTATTGTGGTGCCTTTGTTTAGGGTCCTCACCTCATTGTCTACGGTCCTCACCCCTCTCTTCCCGCTAGAATCCAAGCAATCAATGAACTGTATTAGATGCTTAATTTCGACAATCAAGAAATTGACATCCTTAATCGGGCCATACATTTTTAAAATCTTTTTTGTAGGTCCTCGGGTAAAATAGAGGTCATAGCTTTCCTTTTAGACATGGCGCAAAGTGCAAGATGCAAGGTGCATAAATGCAAAAAAGGGTGTGCCAAATTGCAAGGTGCTAGGTGATAAGTGTGTGTGCCAGCTAGTATCACTCACTATATGTATGTATATAAAAAGTAACATCAACACTCTACAATGTTACAGATAAGAGTTGCTATGTCAATTCTAAAATGCCAAAATGCCCAAATTATTCTAAAAGTGCCTCTCAGAGGCTTTACCAGTTGTGAAAAAGATTATTATAACAATGTGCCGAGTGGTTAATTACTCAAATCAGTTTAGCAGTTCAAAAACATGAAACTACACGGGTACGTTACTAGTCAGCTAACAAACATTCGCAAGTCTGCAATGCGAGTTTGACTTGGCTTAACCGGACTTCAACAATGGGTTGCAGGACACACCCGACAGACTTGGGAGGCAGACAGAGACCGTTTCCTCCCCCTTTATCCCTCCTCGGTTCTCTCTCCTGCTTCAGAGTTCTTATGGCCAGTTGTATTTTGCAGTGGCAGTCACTGTGAGGGGGCTGGAAACCAATATCAAATATCAGGTGTCAGCCTTCAAACTGACTGTAAACCTTACGTGGCAAACTCCGCTGGGGGGCAGTCTTCCAGATCCCATGTGATTTTCTCTGCACTGGTCACACAATGTAAATAATCAGACGAGCAGCGACATTGGCAGAGCTTATTCAGCGGTGAGGAAAATATTCCAAAATCACACCAAACTAAAGTATTTCACGGCCTGTGCATCTACCGCTTCTCAATACATTTACAATAAGAGGGAAGAGAGTCCCATAAGGCACCTGCTGGACCGCGGACACCCCGCGCCCTTGTCTCCCGTGAGCGTTGACCTTGCGGGAGAATACTGCAGTTATATGCACAGTGCCCTTGTCTCCCGTGGGCTTCACCCTCGCGGGAGAATACTGCAGTTATTTGCACAGGCGAAGGGAACTTGTAGGCACGGCAGAAATCAGTGTAAAGTCCTTCTCCAAATAGTGATCCAAACGATGTAAGATCGAATGGGATTGATCATCCATTGGAAGAAATCTCAGGTCAAGCCCTGTTAAATAATAGAATTCTTAGGTTTTCAGATAGACAGAATTCAAACGTCACGTCAACTTCGCCTTTCCAAAAGCAAATCTGCCAAGAAGGAGAACAAAACAGTTTTGAAATCTCGGGTAATCTACTTTAGGTCATTAGCACAGACTGTGGATATGCTGTCTGCATGGATCCAGGCAATTTTTCAAGGTCCCCTTCATTATCGAGCCTTACAGAGGCTGAAAACCTAGCACCTCAGGAGAGGCCTCAGTAACACAGACGAGATCCACCTATCAATGGAGGCCAGAGCAGAGTTACATTGGTGGTTGTAGCACATGCAAGCGTGGAATGGCAAGGCAATCTTCACAATTGCTCCAGATCTCATCATAGAGTCGGATGACAGTCTCCTCGGTTGAGATGCTTGTTGTGGCCCTGTGTCCACGAGCGGGGTGGAGGGAGATTGACTCCCCAGAAGAGGGAACTGAACTTCATATAAATTGCTGAGAGCTTTTCGCAGGCTCCTTTGCTCTCAGGAGTATACTGAAATACAAAGTCAACTGCTGCATTATGCAGAAATAGCAAAAGATCTTTGGGACTTTTGACTGGACAGAGAAATTATGATTCAAGCAGAATACCTACCACAACACAGCCGCAGACTGAACTCAAGACACCTGAAGGATTCGAGCAACTGGAAACTAAATCAATCCGTTTTTCAAAAGATTTTTCCACTCTAGAGGCAGACCTATTTGTATTCTGTCTGAAAACTCAACTTCCACAGTTCTTCAGCTGGAGGCCAGACACAGAAGCAATGGCTCTGCATGCATTCCAACAGAACTGGTCCAGGATTCAAGGTTATGCCTTTCCACCTTTTATTTATTTTGTATTTATTTACATTTTTCAAGCGCACCAAACGGCCCTTAGGCATTGTGGAGCTGCTGCAGTAGGCTTCCTTAGTTACAGTAGGTACAGAAACAAGGCATCCATTTGAGATAAAGGTTAAAAGTTTGGGCTAGCAGTGTGATCCTTGGTTACAGTGGAACAATTTTCCAGCTGTTGAACAATTTACAGATTAGTTAAACAGTTTCGTTTTAAGGGCTTTACGGAATACATTGTATGATGTTTCATTTCTGAGAGCCGTGGGCAAGGCATTCCCATATTTGGGCGCTAGATGTTGGAAACTGGAGCCTCCAGCTTTGATTCTTTTGAAGGTGGGAAAGTGAATCATGTGGAAGTGGTGTGAGCGAATGGGTCTTGCTGATGTGATGGTAAAAAAACCTATCTGACAGGTAAGGAGCAGCAGTGTGTGAGAGGCACTTGTGTGTAATGGCCATAGTTTTAAAAAGAATACGCTCTTTAAAAGGTAGCCAGTGTACATCTCTTCTGGACTGTGAAAGATGTTCGCTTTTGGGGATGCACAGAGCAGCTCTGAGGGCATTGTTTTGGGTAACGTGCAGCCTATGGCAGTTTTATGCGGACGTACCCAAGAGTAGGGCATTGTAAAAGTTAAGTTTCGCCCCAACTGGGGCTCTTGCTATTGTTAAGCGGTTGGTGGTGGACAGGTAAGGTTTGACTGTGTTGATGATTTTAGTGGTGAGTGCTGCAGAGGAGGCGATGACACTGACATGGCGCTTCATTGACAGAGGAGTCAATAAAAACCCCTAGAGTTTTTGCTGCTGATGACACCGTGATAGGTATCTTATCAATGTGAAAAACCTTGTATTGCGGGTCGAGTTCTTTGAGCGTGTCCTTAGAACTTACAAGGAGGATCTCTGTTTTATCTCATTTGAGACATAGACCATTCGCTGCCATCTAAGTCTGAATGGCTGCGTAGATGTTGTTTAGGGCTGATGGATACTGATCATAGTTGCCTGAGAGGGGGAGTAAGACTGGGGTGTCATCGGCATTTTTCATGTATGCTATGCCACGATTGTCCAGGTCATTGAAGAGAGGTAGGGTGAATATATTATATAGAGTTGGTGCAGTGCAGGATCCTTGCGGGACACCGCAGTGTAGGGTGGTGGGTTCTGCGCATGCTTGATCAGAGAAAACCCTCATAAGTCTCCCCTTAAGGAATGAGGATATCCATGCTGTGGCTCCAGGAGAAAAATGGGCAGAGTTCAAGAGATGTTTACATAGACTGTTGTGGTCGATGAGATCAAAGGCCGCTGACAGGTCTAGAAGGAGGAGAAGTGCAGGCTTGCCTTTATCCAATATGTCACTAAGTTTGATCTTGAGATCCAATAGTGCAGACTCAGTCCCATGCTTTGGGCGGATCCCAGATTACCTCTTGCCCAGAATATTGTTTTCTTCTAAGAACTGCTGAATTTGAGTGTATGCAACTTTGTCCAAAATTTTCAGAAGGAATGGGACCATGGCAATAGGACTGTAATTGTTGGGTGATTCAGGATCTAGGCTAGGTTAGTGGGCGAACCCAAGCCTCTTTAAGACTGTCAGGGACTGTGTTGGTTTTGAAAGACGCATTAATGAAGGAGGCCAGGAGTGGTGCTAAGGATTCTGCACAGTCTTTGACCAGACCAGCTGGGCATGCATCCCCTTTACAGTTGGATGGTTTTGTTTTCCTGATGAGGTTCAGAACCTTTGTCTCAGATATCTCCCTGAAGGAGAAGAGTGTTTTTCTGTAATGTCTACGTGGGGCGTATGGCGTGCTGGAGAGTGTAGTTCGGGAAGGTCATTGAGGTGGTCTTTGATCTTCTTCTGTAAGAGTTCAATTTTATTAATCATGGCTGTTTGTACATTGGTTCACCTGGATTCATCTTTAAGGACATCTTGTGAGTTGGTTACCGAGATGGCCAATTCTTTGTAGATGGAAAACAGCTCTTTGGATTCAGAGGTAGCGTTGGAAATCCTTTCATTATACGATGAGGATTTAGCTAGGATGATAGCTTTCTTGTATTGAGCTGGAAGAGTTTTGGAGGCGGTTAGCATGGCGTCCTGTGGTGTCCTTTGCCATTTGCATTGGGCTAGGCGCTTAAGGGCACGTAATTCTTTAAATTTGGTGGAGAACCAGGAATTGGAGCGTTTCTTTTTTTTTGGCTTTCTTGACCTCAAGCCGGGCAATGATTGATTGATTGATATGGAGTCAACTGCTGTACTAAGCACAGTGCTGTAGAGCTCAGCCTGCACAGATGGGTCTGACGAAAAAGGGGGATGTAGTGCTGGATTGTCTAGGAGTGGGAGGATCTTGTCTTCAGTAAGATTGTGTGTGCATCTGGCTATAGCCGGTGGTACAGGCATAGAGATTTGCGCAGTTTTAATCTTGAGAGGGATGAGAAAGTGTATAAGGTGGTGGACAGTCCAAGGAGATGGAGCATTGGAGCTGATGTCCACACCACAGTTATGGTCAGCTAACCAATCTAGAACACGCCCTTTACAGTGGGTGGAATTGTTCATTCTTTGTTGGAAGCCAAGTTCTTGCAAAGCTTTGACTAGTGCTTTGGCTTGTTTATCTTTAGGGTCATTGAAACCCAGATTGAAATCCCCCAAAAGAATGGTTTTGGTGGAAGTTTTCAGATTTTCACCCAGTCGATGGGTTAGATTCTCATGAAAGTCAGCTAGAGGGCCAGACGGCTGGTAGGCTATATGCAAATCAATGGAGAGGTTGGGTGAGATAGAGATCTTGATGGCAAGGGAGTCAACATTGTCACCTAACTGTGAGGTGGTTTGTCTAGCTGCTAGGGCCTCTTTGACTATGAGGGCTACTCCCCGCTTTAGCAGTAGTTCTGTCTTGACAGAAGATAGTGTTTCCTGGTAGAAGGGCTGGTGAGATGGCAGGTCCTGACGCTTCATGAAGCCAGGTTTTGGTAATGGCTAGTGCATCAAGGTTCAAGTTGGTAAGCAGGTCATGGATTTCGGTTGCATGTGCTGGGAGTGACCTTGCATTTATAAGTGCACATTGCAGGGGACTGGAATCAAGCTTAGTTTTTGTATTGTGTTTGGTGGGCTGAGCGGTCATAAGGACCTTAGGGGCACTGGGAGGGGCCTTTGTATGCGTCACGAAGGGGTGTGGGCACAAGGAGGTTATAAGACAAGTGTCATGTGTGCCATAGCCAAGGAGAATGTTCCTGGTGCCTATTGATCTAGGGCGCTTACAGAAATTAATTTGACAAGTGACAATGCAGGAAACGTTGTTAGTTCTAGTCTGTCCTCTTTGGCCTTCTCAAGCTTGGTACCCGGCACTTCTACAAATGTCAGTGGACTTTCCTCGGCTGAATACCATGTTTCCCATGGTCCTGCTGGATACGGATGGAAATACTCACAAACTAGTGTTGCAAGGATTGCTTCAACTACTAATATGGAATATTTCAGGGGTTCTTGGAATCTGCAAGGACTTTCGGCATCAGCCTCTTCCGTCGGCAAGGAATCTTGGGCCCTCGGAACTTCCTAACGTTATTGAACGGCTTGGAGAGCTTGGGTGCCATGGTGGGTGCGATTACACAGGTATCATGTTATGGCTACTCCAATAGAGATGGTACATTTTCTGACTTCTCTTTTTGCCCAAAACAAGGCTTTTCACACCATTCATCTATACAGATCAGCCATTTCAGCTGGACATGTTTTAATAGATGGGCAATCCATAGGTAACGACCCTTTGGTATGCCGTTTCTTAAAACGAGTGAAGATGTTGAAACCTGCAGGTCCTAATACACTGTTTTGTGGGATGTTAATCTAGTATTAAATCTTTTCAATGCATGTCTTTCTAATTGTTATCTTTAAAACAGTTATATGCCAAACTTACTATGCTCCTTTGCCTTATTTCGTTCAGAAGAGTTTCGGATGCTAAAGCGTTAGACATTATTAACAGATCTGTTTCTCCATTTGGTGTGTGTTTTACTATTTCCAGACGTCCAAAAGGTGGTTCTACTACTATACATTACTCTTCATTTCCAGAACAGGGGAAAATATGTGTTGTTAAATGTTTGAAACATTATGAAACGGCCACATCCAATCTCAGGCCCAAATAAACCTGTATCTTCCGCTACACTGGCCAAAGGGGTTAGATGGGCCATGTCCCTAGATGGAATTGATACCTCCATATTTGGGGGCCATTCTTCCCTGAGCGCGATTTCTTCAAAGTCCCTTTTGGCAGATGGTTCTCTACAAGATATTTGGAGATGGCTGATCGGTCTTGCACGCATCACAGACAGTGGTAAATGCACTTTATGCAAAATCTCAGCCTCTGTGTCTAGACCTGACATAGCAATTCTCTTAATTAGCTGTGTACAAAAATCATAATTTTAATAAAGACAACGGAGGTGTAGATTTTCCCACCCATTACCCTCCCTTCTCAACCTGTTTTTTTTGTTATTCCTCAGCAACAACATTTGAAACTAGATGGATGTTGCATGGAAAGCTCTATGGTTGTGACATCTGCAGACCGACACCTCAAGGTTAACATTACAGCGCAATGACAAAGAAGAGGACACTTTATAGAATCAAAGACTATTTACATGCTGCTCATTGTGTTGTGATGCACCTAACATGTTACTGTCCTTGCTGCTGGTAGTACAGTAAGGGAGTTTAATGCAAAATGTACGCCTCTGTTGTCTTTATTACAATGACCATTTTCGTACACAGCTAATTAAGAAAATCGCTATTATATGCACTCTAGCTGAGGCCACTCCTGATCATTAATACCATGGATGATGCTCTTCCTTTGAATGATATAATCGACACTGTTCACTAGCCTTTCTTCAGTTCAACTGCCCCCCAATGTAAATCTTCATGGCTATGCCCCATAGTCAAAACATTCTGTATTAATGGTGCAGTAAGGTTTCTAGCATGAATTATAAATCAGTCTTCGACGATCTGGGTTCTAACCAGCCTTTTCGTCTTCCCTACATAGATTTAGTTGCAAGGGCATTGAATCATATATATCACATTGCAGCTTTTGCATATAGTGTCTGACTGTAAAGGATTTTTAAGGTTGTGAAATTGCACACATTACAAATGCCCCACAGAACACAACTCTTAACTGGAGTTAAGCGCTCAAGTAATTACTGGCTGCACATGTCGGGAGAGGCCATCGAACCTGAAGGTACCTGAACCGTGGAGATGGGGACAGGTCTTGGATGATGATAGCAGTGACTGTCATTAAAGGAAACTGCAGCGGGAGCCATTGGGAGCAGCTTGGTAAGGTGGTGGCAAGCCTGAGGTGACAGGAATGAGCATGCTCACTCCATGGCCCTTTTGATCCCATAATGCTGGGAATATCAGCATTTCCCCGCCCACAGAGATGGCTGCAGGCCTGTGCACTGGGGTTCCTGACAGTACCAGCCTCAGAATGACCATCACCCTACGTATTTGACAAGGGTTCAGCAATCCTGCAATCCTGAAGCCCAAATGCAAAGTCCAAGGTTACCAATCAGACACTCAAGCAGGCATGGATAGACCCCTTTGCTGGAACTGTTGTTAAGTGACTTTCTTTATGGTTTATAACAGGAGTCATTTTACCATACTTTTGTTGTTGTGTTGATCAGAATGAATCTTCTTCTATTACAGTGACTTATTGTCTGTCAGCCTCTTTGTGCCACCTACCAACTACCCTGTCACTATCTATCCCTGTTTATCTCTAGCAGTGAGCTTAAGGGATGGGGGAGGAAGGATCTCTTTCTACAGCTTCAGAAAGTGGCATAAATATGATTATTGCATTAATGTTTGCATTGCTTCCTCTGTGTTTTATATGTTGCAGGGATTTGAAATTAAAGATTGGATAAGCTCTCCAAAAGCAGCTTCTGGGTATCGAACATTAACCAGTGACCAGGAGCTGCCACTGTTACATAGAGCTCTGCAAATCTAACTTCCACATAAGATGCACAGATGGAATTCTGTAAATTATTTATAACCCCTTTTGCTTTAAATGTCATACAGATGTGTTTGAATGTTTATTTATAGATTATTCCAAATGCACAACGTTTAGTTCACCTAGGTTTGTTGTTCGATGTCAATTGGTCTGGTTGAGCCAAAAGTAGCTCCTGGGAGCTGTTGATGCCAAGCTATCTAGGCTCTTTTAGGTCATATGAAGGAGCTAAATAGATCCCAGCTCCCCTCAATTTCTAAACCTATGTTTTGTGAGGAATCCAGGGAATTTGTCCCTTCTCCACAAGGGGCACCCACCCCATTTGGGACTAGGGAGGTGAGCTTGCTGTGCAAGGTACTCCCTAGGGGACAGGACAAGCAGGATCTCACTGGGTGTGACCCCTTTTATAAGCCAAGGAAACCCCAAGTAAGGCTATGATTCCACCTTCCCAGGAGACAGCATCTCCATTGTTCATGGGTTATATGCAGGTAGATCCAAGTTATACGGTAGAAGGCGATTTAACTTAGGATGGCTTGGCTGCTGACCCCACTCTGTTAACCTCTGTTCAAGGGAAACATAGAACCAATCCTGTTTCCTCTCTTGTTTGAAGGAAGAACCTAAAAGGACACACAATTGTACCTTTGTGGGGGGAGTAAGTAGGAGCCAGCCTGCGTACAGTTGAAGCCTGCATGGTGGGCAGAGGAATCCTGGAGCATGTGGAACAATGCCGAACGCAGGAGGCATGACACCCCCATACTCACAGTCAAGACGCTGAGACGAGAACTCACTGCAAGAAAACTAATGACTTTGAAAGCATGGCTCCACAGCCACTGGCCTCCTTCACTGAGCAGCACTGCAAACACTAACGAATAAGGCCGGTACGAAGAAAGAGGAGGAGAGCAGTGAAACTCTGAAGCACTCCATGACAGGGTAAAAATACACAGCCAATGTGAGAACAATGTAGCAAATGCACAGCCGGAGAGGCCAACTAGCCCATGAGGGGTTTAGGAAACATGGGTCTCGGAAAGGACAGACAGCTTTATGGATCATACAGAGACAACAATGCTGAATAGTCCAAATAAGGGACTGACTGAGCCAGAACCCCTGGTGCGGGTGAGGACATTGTACTACACCTACTACCAGTTAGGCTTGGTAGTCCACTCAGGGCTTAAAGAGAGACAAGAAAGGGCATGATATCTTAGAAGGAGTAGCAAGGGAGATCCTGGGGGTTCAAAACCCAACTAACTGATTTACAGGAACACATTTTGCACTTAGACACCGAACTTTGCGATCTTAGCAGAATCTTGTTGAGGGAGTCAAGAGTCCCCTTCTACAGAAGGTCGTGAGAAACACAGAAGTGGTTTTTAAAAACTGTATCTACAAGGTGAGACGTGAACTAAGAATGAGAAAGAACTGAAACTACAAGTGGGTGGGGATAAACTGCCAGCCATCTCATGCCAAGAGGGGAGTAGAATACTTCTGTTGGCCACTTTGTGTCCCTTTGTTGTTAGTAGTAGGGCAGGCAATAAAATAGAGCAGATTGTGGTATGGAGAACAAATCTTATGTTTAAAGGCTTTCCAGACAAGCATAATTTTGCTATGTTGTAGAATAGGGAGCCACCATCATTAGAAGTAGGGCTAGGAAAGGCACGTCTTTGCTTTTATTTTTTAAAAACGTTTTAATTACTAGGCACTTGGTGATCAAACATTGCATAATACACAATAGCAATGAGATTACAATATAAGGCATTTCTTTCCTTTAGTAAACTGATGTAGTTGAAACATGTTTTTGTGTCAGTGGCTTATCATAGTTTTCAACACACAAGTGCTTAAATCTTAACCAAAGTCGTTTTGTGATGCACATTAACATCATTATCTTTACTGAAGCGCTGCATGGTGTGACACGCATGCTCCACAACATCACAGCCATTCTACACACTGCGCCAATCATGTCTATAAACCACAACCTTTCTAATGCAGATAGCAGCCTGCCATATCCTATGGTTCAATGAACCAGACTATATGCTGAACCAAGGTTCCGTAGCAAAACCTAATAAACACTATTCTCAGTAGAGTGGCTGCAGGAGCAGGATGTTCCCACCTTTGAGCCAGCTGGAGTAGGCAAGGTTACGCTGATGCTGAAGGCCAAATGATGATGCGGAGGCCCATAAGGAGTTTCTTCACCGCTGAATGTAGTGGAGCAGCTTCAGGAGCAGGATGTTCCCGCTGGCCCCCCTGACTCATTTTGGCCCCTGCAAAAGCTGAAATGCTGAAGCTTTTGTGGATTTCTGCATATCTGTGGGATGGTGCCTTTTTTTCCTTTCTTAAAAACGAATCCCAATCTATAGCAAAACGTGTGGTGGTGTCTCAGAAGTAGCCTGCGGCCTAATGGTGAGTGATATTCTTTTGTGCTTCTCTTTTTAATACAGTATATACCCACGCTACCTCTAGATAATATATGACCTCTTTTTTTATTGTGTCATAACCAAATTTGTTTTGTTTTTTTACACACAATGATCAATTTGTTATAAAAAGAAAAACAACATGATAAAAAGAAAATCATACCAGGTTAAAAACAAGAGATATTCACAACATCTACATAAAAAGAATACAATGCATAGTTTAGCGCCAGAAATAAGAAATGAAAAGGAAATAGCGATTGCAACCAGCACTGCATTTCCAGAATTCATTACACAGTTTTTTAAGTAACATGATTTCTAAAAATGGGTTTTTAGCAATTCTAATACTCTGTAAGTCACCAACACTTTCTTAGCATTTTCAATTATCATTTAGCAGATTACACATTTGTAGGACCTGTATCACCTTTATTGTAAGTGCTGTCGCGTGGCCTGCAATTAGTCTGTCCCAGAACATTTCAGACACTAGCCCTTCTTTTCTGTCCACAAACCTTTGTAGCAGATTGACTCTAATTTCCTAAGTTCCCTCACAATTCATTAGAAGGTGTCGAATTGTCTGTCGACTAGGATGTTTGTAGACATCACACAGTGGCAATGCCTCATCACTCCTCCCCCATTTAGTAAGCACCTCACCTGTGTGTAATATATTTAGACAGAGTCTAAGGAAGCACTCTCTCATTCTCCACTCAGTGAATTGTCTTAGGTACTTCGATAGCCACCCAAGTTTTTTGTCATAGATTATGTGCGAGCCTGAAAAAGAAGCTTTACGCATTGCATCTATAGTTGCAATCCAATCTGCCCTTTCCATTGCTTTTTTTGCCTTCATTGGATTGAAAATCAACGTTTCTAAGTCAGTATCTGCTCCTGTTAATATCACATCTACCAGGGAGTTTAGGACATCAGGCAAGGCTGATTTTGACTGTTTAAGATGTTCTTTTATATCCCCATGCAAACTATCTGTCTGAGATGTAATAATCAGTCGATAGAGAGAGGCCAGCATCCAATCTGCATGATATTTCAATGATTTTAAGCCAAGTTCATACCTCAAACAGCAAGTTGATAGACCATGGTGAATCCCAAAGACACTCTTCCAAATTATCCCTTCCCGTTTTTGGCAATTGGAGTTCCATGCTAACGGTTTTGCTTCTAATCCATAGAGGATCCTTGGGACCACTTTAGCTACATAGAATTGTATGAGTGGAATTAATGAGAATTTGCAGAATTTATATAGAAGTTTTTTCATCTCAGTTGATAAATATAGGATTTTGGTTCTTAGCTCTGTCGCAATAAGGGCCATCCTTGGTGATGCAAAAACACAATAGCCCAAGTAAATACCTTCCTCTACTCTCTGGATGTGTTTACCCTCCAGAGACCATTTGAATGTTTGGATCTTTCTGCCCACTGTTTTAAAGATCACTATTTTCGACTTCCCAGGATTGATTGATAAGTCGTTATCTTTTGCATATTTACAGAGAGCATTTAACAGATGTTGTAGCACTACTGCCGTTTGATCTAGTAGCACACTATCATCAGCATAAGCCAGCCAATTACTAATTTTGCAATCGTTGATTTTAGGGCTGGCCAAAGCTGCTTCGTCCAGTGGTTTCCCAATATCTGCCAGGTATACATTAAATAGAAGGGGAGCCGCCATACAACCTTGTCTTACTCCCCTTTCCACTTTTATAAACTCAGATAGATGGCCCTGTTCGTCCAGCCTAACTCTTATGGTAGTATCTCTAAGGAGATCTGTTAGCATGGCCAAAGATGTTTTGTTACCTTCCATTTTTCAAGGTTTTCCCATAGGAGGTGTTGATTTACTTGGTTAAACGCCTTTGAAAGATATACCCAGGCACCGTAAAGCACAGTCTCCCCTTTTCCTCTTGCTTTTTCATAGAGTATTCCCAGGGCAAGCCCATTGACTGCCGTTGAGAGACCCTTACAGAAGCCTCTGGAATTTTGGTAAAATATTTTCCCTTTCAAACTATTTTTCTAACTCCCCCAGCAGAAGTTTTATGAACAGCTTACTTTCTATATCTAGGAGGGTGATCGGTCGGTAATTTGCTGGTTCCAGCCGATCGCCCCCCCTTGAAAATTCATATGACTATTGCATTTCTCCATTTTAGAATCTCATTGAAAAGTATGCCTGGCAGCCAGGCCCACAATCCTGCATTATTTTTTAGAACCTAGTATGTGAGCCCATTTGGACTGGCTGCTCTAGATGAGGATGTTTTAATTATTAGCTCTAATACATTTTACTCCTCATAATTTAGTTCCAACAGTACTTCTGTGCTGATGAATAGCGGAAATGTTGAAGGCTTCTTATATTGGAGTGCAAAACACTTGACCCACACTGCCTCCGGGACCAGGTTGCATTGCACACTGGTGTGGTGGGTTTCTAGTTGGTTAACCACTTCCCAGAAGTTCCGTGAGTCATTTTTACAGCCTAATTCCAACAGCAATTCTCCATCTTTTTGGAGACGCAGCATCCGTTGACTCCTTGACCAGTTTTTATGTCCTCTTAATAATTTTTTGACTTCTTTCTTGAGTAGTTGGGGATTCAAAACCGACTTCCCCAATTGTATAATCTTTTGTCTCAATAATATTTTCCTCTGCCAGGATTCTTCATTGAAGACATGGCGGCG
Source organism: Ambystoma mexicanum (assembly GCF_040938575.1). Lineage (NCBI taxonomy): Eukaryota > Metazoa > Chordata > Amphibia > Caudata > Ambystomatidae > Ambystoma > Ambystoma mexicanum. The sequence continues at coordinate 748,980,596 of NC_090929.1, forward strand.
GGGGCCGCTTCCCAATGTTTTGCACTAGTGGACAATTTACAGACCAAATAAAAGGCCCAAAGCCTAGAGGGTGACAACTCTCCTCCAGGACTGTCTCTGGCATATATAATAGTTTGGCATTCAAATGCTTAGCACCACCATTTTTGTATTTTACCAACCTAATTTTCCCTTTATTTACTGTTACTGTTTGATATTGTCTATCCAAGGCTGGAACGGGTAAGACTAAAATGACTGTCTCCAAACAAGCATGATCACTTGTGCCTCCATTTCCTATCTTGAATGATTTACAGCTAGAGAATAGGAGAGGGGAAAGGAAGATATAATCAATCCTGGAGGTAGATTTTCCCCCGACGCCATGTTATGCCAGGGGGGACATCTCCCTCCACTGAGCCGTTTAGCATTTTTAGGTTTCCAATTAGATAGGTACCCTACCCATGTCCTACCCCTGGTGGATATACTAGTGTGTCTTTCGCCTTCTTCTGCACTTGTGGTTTCTATACATTGGGAGTTTAAGTCACCCACTAATGTTATTTGGGCATCCCCATGTTCCAGTTTTATCTCAGATAATAGGACAGTAAGATTCTCCAAGAATGCTTAGAGCTTAAAACAGGCGGGGTTCCAATAAACATGAATCACAATGATAGTATTAGGAGGCTTGCTTGTTCTAGTGTTAAATTTGTATGCCTGCAGGCCCATATTATTAGTAGAGATTGATTCTATTTCCATTGCAACAGTATTGCAGATGGCTATTGGGCCTGACTATTATTTTTTGGAATGCTGGTTGATGAAAGATTGTAAATCCTTCAATATGAATCGAATTAACCAACCATGTTTCCTGAAATAAAATTACATCACTGTTACCAAAAGTTTTTTCCCTCATAGTGTTCGAGCATGTGAGCCGACAGACCTCCCGATTAAAGTGGGTGCGCTCCTACCCCCAGTTTCTGCAATACTTGTTTCAAGATCTCTGGGAGCATAAATGAAACACTCTGTTGCTAGTTTCCCTGAACTTTGATCTTTGCAGCTTGTGCTTCATAGTTCTCCCTAGGCTCCAAACTGATTTCTTTCTCTGATGTTTCACCTCCATCCTGGCCCCTTGTCATGAGCGCTACTCCCGAGGAGCCAAGACTGGCCCAGCGTCCCCGGAAGCAGGCTCATCATCCACACCCCCGGTTCCAGCAGACCCCTACAGGGGCCCTTTGGCTCATATTCTTAAAGTGTGCAGTAGTGATTGGGTGGACTTACCTGTGGCAGACCATGCTGCATACTCACCTAGAACAATCCAAGCTGGGTGAAGTCCCAGCCACTGGCTGGGAGGGACCAATCCTCTGTTACAGGAACTCTTTTCTTACCTGGGTGGGGCTGATGCTAATCCGCTGACACTGGAACTCTTTTCTTACCTGGGTGAGGCTGGAGGAAGAATACGCACCAAAGCACTTCTCCACTATTTAAACCACGCCCGATAGAATTCACGTGCTTCGCGTTATTCTGCAACAGCAGCAGGACGCTCACCGAGTCGGCTCCTGCATTCCAGGTCCAGACACACCCTCAGCTTCTCGAGCAGAAACCTGTGGATGAAGAAAAGGCACAGGAACATCTACTCACCAGAATTCAGCCACAAGAGTCCAGTCTCCGACAACCTGCAAATAAAGACATAAGGTTAGAAAACGGGCAACACGCTCGCAGCTGCGCTCGCTTACCTTATCCATCCGTGATCACACCGGAGTTCACCGCGGCCTTCGCTTCGGCAGCATCCCAGCACCTGGAAGACAAAAGACATTGTTAGTGTTGTCCGAGCCGAAGGGTTCGCAACTCAGTTATACTTACGCGCTTCTTCACGCGCAGCAGCGGCAGCATCGCCCTCAGCATTTCGGCACCTGAAAGGAAGGAAAAGACATTATCAGAGGCGCCCATTTGGAAACGGCCACAATTCAGTTATACTTACGTGCTACCGCACGTGCAACAGCGGCGGCATCGCCCACAGCATCTCGGCACCTGAAAGACAGAAAAGGACATTATAAAAGGGTGCTCCTTCAGAAGCGGCGTCAGATCTTCTATACTCACGAGCCTCTTCTTGCACAGCAGTGGTGGTGTCGCCAACAGCTCCTTGGCACCTGAAGGACTATTACAAGCCACAAAAGGACACTGAGCCTAAACACTGAAATCATCCAGTGACGTAACTGGATTCCACGCGCCCCTGCACCAGAAGCAGGATGGAGAGCTCGGCTTTACTAAACCAAAGGTGAGAGTTCGTGGAGACCAGTCGAGAACCAAGAAGTGGGAAAAGCAGAAGATTGGTGGGAGAACTTATCCAACCAGCTTGTAATTACCCCTTTTTCTTCCACCTGCAGAAAACTCACCTTAGAAAGCCAGACAGTCAATATTCGGAGGTCCTGCCCAGAGCGTCTTCCGAGTTCTACGCCTCATCATAGTCATAGAAGCAACTGCAGCAGTCCAGTTTGGGTCAGCGCCTCCGTGGGAATCAGGTGAGCGTTACACCCCTTCCCCCTCCATTGACCACTTGCAGTAAAGATGTAGTGACTTTCAAACCCTGTTTCAGAAGATCTTTTGCAGCTGCAAGAACTGCTTTTGCACCAGATCTTGATTTCAAGCCCACTTCTGCTATAAGGATATTCCGATCAACATGGAAGCGTACAAATTCCATGTCCTCCGAAGACAAGAAATATAAATTCGGGGATCTTTTGAAGATGGATAAAATGGCTCCCCTGTTCAGAGATGAGAACTTTGTGTCCTTTGGTGAAATTCTCAACCACAGTCTTGGAATTGCAAATGACGTTTCCTCGTCATCTTCCCCCTTCATACAGTGAGCCTTCAGGGATGCGGCGGCCTCCTGTTGTTCTATCAACCTATATCCGGTTGGGGTAGCTGAGCCCTGGTCCTCTCCCCTGGTGTCCTTCTGGACTCCTGTAGGAGACAAGTGCTGTTGTGGGGACAGATCAGCGCTGTCACTATGTCCCAGATTGGTCCCTTCCACAACAAGAGGAATATGTTTCCCCCTTTGCAGAAAGATAGGTGCCATTTTCACATTGGACCTTTGGAATGGAGACCTTAATGTAGAATGAGCCGTCACCAGTTTTGGGACTTCGTCTTTCCCCTCTAGGAAGATTGGAGCCCATTTTCTTGAAATGGCTTGCTTGTCTTCCTGCTTTGGGTTGGTATTTATTGAGCTCTGATCGTTACCTAACCCTTTGGAACTCCCATTGCTCGGTAACCCAGCCTTTCTTTGGTGCGCGGTTGGCACTTCCTGTGGTAGTTCGTTTTGCAATCCACTACTTACTCGGATAACCTGCGCACTATGGCATGAATCGCACAATGTACCCAATGTGGGCTTCCCTTTCCTCCCCGGGGCACGATTATCCTTTTGTTCCAAAAGGGAAAACTCGAGTATAGCGAGGGGGGCCTGCACCGCATGTTATACATCCTGGCTTGCAAAATTCCTATCTTCTGCTGCTGATACCGTTAGGACCTTGATGAACGATGCAGCTCCTGTATTCCTTTTTTTTGTTGTTTTTGGTTTTTACTTTGGGGACGAGAATTTCTGCCTTTTATTCTTGGCATCTTTTCTTTTAATTTTCCTTCTTCATTGATAATTATGTTGGGCCCCCTCTATCCAGAGTGATCCCTCTCCCTCCACAGAAGCTTCTAAACTTGGTACTTGAGCTTCAATGCGTTTAGGGTCGTCTCCTTCTCCCCCATCCGCTACTTGAGCAAGTCTTCTAAATTCTTACAAGACTGATTCTGAGAGGGGGTATCATCAAAGAGAAGACTATGCTTGTTGGAATCAACTGCTACTGTGTCTGGAACAATACTAGAGGCAGTATACTGAAACTCAATCGCCTTTGTGGAGGGTGAGGGTTCTGATCCTTCCTTTCTCATTGTGTGTAGAGTTTCTAGGATATCACTTATGTCCAGCCCCTGTTCCGTAACTTCAAGTCTGATGAGATATTTCCATTCGGTGCATTCCTCAATCCCGCCATAGAGGCGTCACAATTGGTGAATTCTCTTGTTAATTCCAATAACATTCCAGAGTGAGACTGGACCTCCATTTCTAGTAGCTCAAATACAGAGACCAGTAGCTCAAAACACCATTCAAAGCTGCAAACGTAGCTTCACTAGCAACTGGACTTTCAGGAGCACTTTTTGAGGTTCGTGATCTCCTTTCAAGTGGGTAGATTCCCTTGAGCACAGTCTCAGTGGGTTCTTTTCGACTGAGTTTATAGCCAGCAAAAGCGGATGTACTCCACTTTCAGCTACGCTTCTAATTGATAGGTCATCATTTAATGTTCCTTCCTGTGATACACCCACTTTCTCCAACTCATTTTGTAGACATCTTGTTAGCTTTATCAGCCATGCTCTCTCCTCCCAGTCTTATGCTCCCAAGCTTCTACACCTTTTCTTACCAAAATGTTCTTCTATTTTTTATGTATGTTTGAGGTTGTAATTGTGTATTCTACATGTCTTTTCAGAAAAGAAATCGAGCGCTTTCACCAATGTTTTTACTGCAGCAGGCTGTAACTCTGTCTCCTGATGGAGGTTTGGTTCACGAGGGCCCCATACATTGACTGCTGCATTGTATGACCCATTCCATTCTGGTGCCATCTTGCAATATCCCACTACGCAAATTGTATTTTGCCATAGTATTCCTGTTCCTGGTTTCGTGTGTCAGAATAGCACTGTTTTTAGTTGATTACGTTTATAATTACTTGTGTCGATATATCCCTGTGATCTTGATTGCTCCAAAGAAGAGTAAGTGAATGAGAGGATGTTTGTTTGGTTTTTAATGTCCCTGGTCCCGGTGCTGGACCTCACACCTCCCAACCTGTCCAGCTTTTGCAAACGTCCGCGCTATCTCCTACAGCCTTGTGACTGGCTTGCTACAAACAACAGGACAGAGCTGAAGTTTTAGAAAGATGGCGTTATCACTTTATGAGTGGTGCGCACCACAGAATAGCAGTCCAGTAGCACTTTTCAAGCCCAGGCGGGCCGGCGGTCAAGTGAAGAAACTGATGTGAGGGTGGCGTTCACACATTGTGAGTGGTGTAAGCCACAGAGTAGCAGTCCAGTAGCACTTTCCAAGCCCAGGTGGGCTGCCGGTCAAGTGATACTGATGTGAGGGTGGCATTAACACATTGTGAGTGGTGCACTACAGAATAACAGTCCAGTAGTACTTTCCTAGCCCTATCGGGCCACCGATCAAATGGAACAATTACAAAGATGCTATGGGTGGCACTATCCACCGGCACATACCTTTTTTGGGTAGAGGTAGACTCATCAAGCGTTTTCCGTGTGAAGAATGATGCACTGCCACTCCGCCTAGACGCTAATACCCTAAGACTCTGCTTCCGACTCTACCAGCGCACCGCATTAGATCAGGGATTTTAATCTTTTGGCTCCTCCTCTACATGTCTTCACCTCTTGATAGAGAAAGAGGACTTCGCAAAAAAGTCAAATATAGAGCAGTCCTCATCGGCACATGCTGTATGTTGAGGCTGACCCTAAGACTCTGCTTCCAACTCTACTACCACTCCGTGTTAGGTTGGGGATTTTAATCTTTTGGCTCCTGCTCCGCACGTCTTCACCTCTTGATAGAGAAAGAGGACTTTGCAAAAAAGTCAAATATAGAGCACTCCTCGGTACACGCTGTATGTTGAGGCAGGCCCCAAAGACTGCTTCCTCTTGTTTAGAAGATATCATAGCCAAGTGACACGTGATCTACGAGAGTAAAGTCGCAGGCTATACCACAGGTTTTTAATGATTGGATTTTATGAGTATTTGTGCATAGTTTTACTGCATCTTTTTCTTATTTTTTCATCTGCACTTACAGGTACCCCTGGAATGGCAAGTATCCTAGTATTGTAAGTGCACATGGCAGATTCCTGGAATACTAATGTTGTTACCTTGTCTATTGATTTTTCACCCAACTAATTGATGGACTACAACAGATGTTTGCAGTCTGCAGTTTAATTTAGCCGACAGAAGAGTTAGGGTGTCAGAAATGGGTTGCTCTGTGAATCACGGGTGTTCTCTGCTACAGATTCCCATGTCCAGTGGCCATATGGTATTATAAATATGTTGTTGGCCATTTTCCTTTTTATCTCTGAGTACCACAGCACTTAATATAGCTCCTTAGATACTTTGGAGCTCGGATTGACATTTCTTTTTTGTTTTTTATATTTGCATTAGCAGGATTTTAAAGATTTGTATTTAAAGCACTTCCAGCACTGACATAATTTGGACACTTGGAGTTCTTCTTGGAACATTGGTACTACCATTTGGATATTAGTCTTTGGGGACCCAATGGACATTGTGCAGCTTGCAGTCATATCCAACCCGTACCAAGGGTGAGTGTCAGACTCTGTTTGCCCTGTGAACCAATCAGGTGTTCCCTGCTGTGGTTTAACACTTACAGTGGCCATATGGTATTTTAGCCATCTGACTACTCTTGTCTGTCACCAAATCCTTTACTCTATCACCAACATGCAATGACTAAACAGAAGGCAACTCAATGTATTTCACAACAGAACAAGGGTCAAAAGACTGATAAACTTATGGACCCTATAAATGATGCTAATATTCTCATTCTTGAAATAGAGGTTTTACTTAGCATCCTTTATGAGGATGATCCAAATGCTTCTTAATCACAGGAGGTGAGAATGTAAAACCTAAGGAGAGATCCACAACTTCTGTGATGGGTTTAGGAAAGCCTAATGCTTTGCCTGAACTGGCTGCTAAATTTGGAAAATCTAGACCAAATCTTTCGCAATCCTTATGACCAGTTTATTCCCCTTGAAGCCCAACAACCACCTAATGAAAATCATTCTGAAATGGAGCAACCTTCTTATCAGGAAGACAGTTAGCTATTTGTAACCACCATTGAGGTCCATCCAACCATTGGTAACTCGTTCTTATTAGAATCAACTTCACCCGTGCTTCTCTCTAATTCCGAAGGTCTCTTTCATCACCTTCCCTCCCCTGAGGCGCATCCAGCAGAATCTGTTATCAATCCAGTAATTACATGCTCTAATGGACTTGAGGTTTGACTTCCTCTTGTGCCCCTAACGAGAACTGGAATTCTGGGACCAAATATCAGGTGGACTTGAAGCAGGGTATAATTGAGCGGGTATTTTGTTCATCCTGCAACACTTTTGAATTGAGATAAGAGATTATTTTACTCTGCAAGATTTTTGTTTACTTGCAAAAGGATGTTTTGGTTCTCACCAGCAAGTTAAGTGTGCACATTGGGTATTGCCTAGTTAAATGTAGTATGCAAACACATGTACCTATACCACCGATATTCGCATTTACTATGTCAGTGGAGAATGCTCCAAAGGCCAGACAATGTAAACAAATCAGCCCTTGAGCTAACCTCTAAAACACATTGTACTAATGCTACCAGCACACAGAGAACCAAATCTAATCAAAAGATCCATCTCTTGAACCCCTATTGACAGTAATTTCGAAACAAGCTTTGGAGATACATCTAGCATGATCTGAAAGGTTCCCTGAGACCCAGATACGGCACTAAACTCTGGTATGCTATGCAGCAAAAGCAAATAACAATTAGTGGACCCTCTTGTACCCCTATAGAATGCATTAATAATTACATCCACTAGAAAGGTCAGGTTATGAGTTGTCTGTTGATAATTCATAGTGATATCGCCTCTGCTAGTAGACTAGTGATTCATGATGACCCAATATTTGATTTGATAGAGCTGGGTCAATCACATAGGGATGTTTTTGAGGGCTTACTTGCTTTGCAATTAAATTGTCTTCTCCAAAAGAATCCAATATCCAATTTCACCACCCTACTTTAATTAGTGCAACTTATACAATTCAGACAGGGTCTGTGTTTGCTACTAAAAAGGAAATATTTTTCCTGTTGACCCATTGGTGGACTGTATTATTTTAGATTAATATGATATATCCCCCTCACACTCCATTTATTATATGATCATACCGAGTTTAAAAATTAGTTTTTTCTAATTTGCGTATTGTTTTGGAATGTAGCAGGCGTTAGATCTAAATGGAGCAACACTTACTCACTTTTTATAGGCAAAAACTATAAAAATGAATTGGGGGAGACTTGGGCACTGTCTTCTTTTAATAAATAATATTATGACATTTTTGCCATTCCTGCAATAATAGGGGAAGAGGCAACCCAAGGGCGGGCTTTTTACCATGGTAAAGCTAGATCTTAATGCAAGAACAGAAGCTATTTGTACTAACAACGCACGCATTCAATTTTGGAACATAGAAATGAGGGCTGGTATCACATTGTTTTTCTTTAATATCTATAATACGCCTTCATCAATGACCATCTTCGTTATCAGCCATTCTCTGTATAGAAATGTTTGTTAAGGATATAAATGACTAATAGCATAATTGTGGATGGAGCATTAAGATACATTTTGGGGATTTTTATTTTTTTAAACTGTAATTTGTATTGGCATTTATATTTGCATATCACACTCCACAGGTATCACACTATTCCCTCTCAGCCCTCCCCTCTCCCGACAAAGTCTTGTTTAGGTGACTGCAATCTGCACTCACTCTTTCTGTTGGTATTTATTTTATTTATGTATTTATAGAGTGCCAAAGCTCTCAACCATCACGGTGCTACATAAACACAAGGACCAAAACAAAAAAGAGACAGTAACATAGAGACGTACACACCAATAGGTCAGCCAGCTAATGCAAAAGAGAAGTTTTAGTCAAATAGATGCGTTTTTAGGCGCCTCCAGAAAGCCGGATAGCAAGTCTCCAAACGGAGAGCTAGTGGCAGGGTATTCCAATCCTGCAAGACAGGAAACGATCTTCCCAGACCTCTGGATTTGTTGGATTTATGCACAACCAATAGACTGCCAGGTGTGGAACGAAGTTGTCTGGACGGAACATATGATTTTACTTGTACCTTTAGGTAGGCAGGAGCCTTTCCATGTATACACCTATGCGCCCAAGAAAGAGATTTGATGCGTATTCCTGCTGTAAGGTTCAGCCAGTGAAGTTTCCTCCTAGCGTGGGAGATGAGTTCTTTCCTGGGGATGTCGTAGATAATCCGTACAGCTTCATTCTGGATTACCTGCAGTTTCTTAATACAGCTGCTGCTAGTACCCACCAGAAGAGTGTTACAGTAATCAAGGTGAGGCATAATGATTGCCCTAACCAAAGTTACATGATTTTTAAGAGACATCAATGGTCCCACCTGTCTTAGTACCCTCAGATGATATTGAGAGGTATATACAACTCAGTTGACATGTGATTCAGCGCTGAGTGAGGCATTCATATAAACCCCGACGGTTTTGACTTTTTCTGTCACTTTGATGTTGCTCTGTTCAATGTTCATATGGGAATATTCCGGACTTACTTGGCTCTAGCCTGCGTAGAGCCAAAGATCATAAGTTCTGTTTTCACTGAATTAAGATACATTCAATTTTGAGACATCCAGTTATTCACTAGGCCGTATATGTAATCGACCCGGGCAGAATCAGTCACATGGTCTCTACTAGAAGGAGCAGAGTGTTGTCTGCGTAATTGGTAAAACATGTGTCTAAGGATCTCAGTAGGTCGCAGGGTGGTCTGAAATATAAGTTGAACAGAGTAGGGGACAAACAAGTACTGTGCGGGACACCGCAAAGAATTGGCTCAAAATTAGAAGACGTATTGCCCAGGCACACACGCGATTTCCTATTGCTCAGGAAGGAGCAAATCCAATTGCTTGCTTCACTGAAGCATACAGCAAGAGGAGACACTGAATTAAGCAGGTGCTGGTGGTCTATCAAATCAAAGACCACCGAAAGATCCAAAACAACTAACAGGCCAGTTCTGCTTTTATCACGGATGTTGAGCATGTGTGTCTGAAGATCCAGCAAAGCACTGTCAGTGCTGTGCTGTTCACAAAATCCAGATTGTTCTAAATGAAAGACCTCTGAATTTTCAAAAGGAGAAGTGTGTTGGTAATAGGACGTAGATTGCTGGGGTCTTTTGTGCTCAAATTTGCTATTTTAGGTAATGGAGTGACTACTACATGTTTAAAATTGTCAGGGACATTCCCATGGGTAAAAGAAGAATCCTTCCATTTGGCAATCAAGGGGCCCCATTCCTCTTGGTAAGTTCCCCGGCAGTCATTCACTACGGCTGTCAATTTCTCCATAATCATTATGTCCTGGATTTTATTTCCCATTCTATTTACGTCGGCAGATTTTTATCTTTCCAACTCTGAGCAATGGCTTTCCTGCCTGCTCTCAACATGGCATTCAACAGTCTTGGTAACCTGTACTCTGCCCTGTCTCTTGCCGGGAGTCCCAACAAAATCTGTGGGGGGTCTAGCTCCAATTGTTCTCCAATAACCTCCTTGATCTAGATCAACAGTTCTGCCCAAAAGAACTGTAACTTTGGACATTGCCACCACATGTCGGTTAAGGACCCCCCCTGCCCACAGGCTCTGGGGCACCTGGAAGAAGCTCCTGGATACACCTTTGAGAGTCGAGAGGGTCCCTATGCTACCCCTGAAGAACTTTGAAGTTATGTCCCATAGTGGCAGTAAATACATTCCTATGGAATGTTAGCTTATAAATCCTGTCCCAGTCATCCTCCAAGATATCCCTACCTGCCAAATCCTCCCAAAACCCCTTGAATGTTTGCCTACCTGTGATGTCGGCTCTGATGAGAGCCTTATACAGACGTGATACCATCCCTTTCCTATTCATTACCGAGTTCAGAACCATCTCAACGGGCTTAAGATCTCTTAAAAAGCAATACCCCCATTTTGGTGCTGTAAATATTCCTTTCAGCCTTATTAAGTAAAAAACTGGAATTTCAACATGCGCCATATCCTCCTTCAACTCCTTTAACGTTATGAAGCGCCCCACCCAAAATAGTTTGCCGGCCCTCTCTAGGCCCTTATGCGACCATTGTTGAGAATGCCTAAAATATTGTGGGCCAGGTCAACCTGTGGACCCCACACCGATGTCAGGGGCGAGGGCCACGAGGACGAATTATTACTCTCTGTTTTTTGCCTCCATGTCACCCACGGTCCCCCAGGGCTGGGTGGTTCTTCAATTTAGAAGGAATGTTTTTCAGTGGGGCCCATAGAAAGTTCCTCAGCTTTTTAGGGTGCGCCTTTAGGTCTTCCAGTTACAACCAATATGTACGAAGGTCCTCCCGCATATACTCCAACATAACCCTCAGCTGAGCCGCTCAGTAATAGCCCTAGAAGTCGGGGAGGCTGAAACCTCCATATTCCCTCGGGAGGGTGAGGGTTGATTTCTTAAGCACCCACCCTTTCCACCCACCCTTTCTTATAGGTCAAGAAATTACCTCCCTGACCTCATTGGTATCACCTAGGATATATCTGCGTTGATTTTAAGACCTGCAAATGCCCCAAACTGCATAATCTGTAAAATCAGTTCTGGGAGGGAGGTTCCTATATCGGTCAGGTATGCCAGAATGTCATCCGCAAATTGTGAGAGTTTAAAATCCACTCCCCCACATGTACTCCCTTTTATTTTCGGATTGAATCTGATTGAACTTGCTAACGGTTCCATTGCCAGGGCATATAATAATGGAGACAGGGGGCTCAATCAACATTCCATTCACCTGTATACGTGCTGTTGGGGAGCTGTATAAAGCCGTGACCCACTTCTAAAGTTATCCTCAAATCCCTTCTTCTCCAACACCTTCATCACGTACTGCCATTCCACCCGGTCCAAGGCTTTCTCTGAGTTTATGGCTCCCAGGCTCGTCTCCAGTTCTTCCTCCCCGACATGATGCATCAGGTCTATGGTCTTCCAGATGTTGTCTGTTCCCTATCTACCCCTTATGAAGCAAACCTGGTTCCCATGGACTAATGTCGACAAGAGGCCCTCAATTCTATTTCCCAGTAATTTTGCCAAGATCTTAACATCCACATTTAATAGTGAGATTGGCCTGGAACACTTGTGTATGGGCACGATATACATTATCATATCATATCTATACGATAAGTACAGGGCTGGGTCCTTACCCTCCTTTGTCGGTATGACTTTGATTGCCCCCTTCATTCTATCAGGGAGAGTCTCAACGGTCCAAGACAGCGTCAAACACCCTAGCCAGGTATGGCGCGAGACTATGTCTGTACAATTTATAAAACAGCAGTGAGAAGCTGTCAATCCCTGGGGTTGTACCACCCTTCATGCCTTTATTTTTCTCACTACCTCTTCGGCTTCTATTTGGTCTTTTTGGTTCACCGCCCCCTCCCCTGAAATTCTCGGGATCGGCAACCGATCTAAGTATTTCGAGATATGGGAGCCATATCGGCAACCGATCTAAGTATTCTCAGATATCAGAACCATCTTCGTATTCTGCCAACCTTAATTCCTCCCCAATCCTCTCTGTATCATACACCATGATACCTCCGGGGATCGGAATATTGGTCACCATTTTCCTCTTCCGTTCCTCCTGCAGTTTCCACGCCAAGGTTTTATCGGCCTTGTCCCCATTTTCATAGTATTTTTGCTTAAGAAACAATAACTTTTTCGCAGTGTCCTGAACCAGTAGAGTCTTGAACTGCGCCTTGTACCTTCTAAGTTTACTAGCTTCCCGGGGGAGAATAGAGGCCCCCATCTGGCTCCCCGATTGGATTACCGCTATCTTGTCCTGCAGTCTCTCCTCCTGCCACAACCTCTCTCTCTTTTTCCTTGATTCTATTCCTATCAGGGTAACTCTTAGTGTAGGTTAAAATCCCTCCCACAGGGACTGGACCCCGACTTTACCACTGTCGTTACCTGCAAAATATTCTTTAATCCCATTAAGCAGAACTTGTACTATATCCCTGTCTCTGAGGAGGCTAACGTCGCATATCCATCTCCCCCTCGGTTTCTGGGTTACCCAGTTTCCCAGCACTATTCTCATTAGATCGTGGTGTGACAATGGGACCGTCTCAACCTGAAAGCTTGTGACATGTCCCTTCAGTGAGTCGTCAACAAGTATTAAGTCGATTCTCGAATAGGAATCATAGATTGGGGAATAATAAGTGAACGGTCTGTCTCCTCCCGTTCCATCAAAGAATCCAAATTCCTAGTCTCTATGTTTTATTTATTTATTTGGCATTTATTTCAGTGCACAAAACCCTCAGGTATCTAGGTGCTAGTTACAGGAGGTGCATGGCACATATAGCAGTGCAGGGACCTATTGGTTACATGATGCTTTGGAGAGCCACGCCTCATGGTACGGGGGGCTACTTCAGGTATGCATGATAACAAACATGACAAAATAGGTTAGAGTGCACATTCTGGCATACCCGCGCCTCATAGAATGTGGGCTACCTCAGGTATGCATGACAAAATAGGTAATGGTGCACAGTCTGGGAAAGCCGTGCCTCATGGAAAGGGGGGCTACTTCAGGTATGCACAATAACAGGCATGACAAAATAGGTAAGGGTGCACATTCTGACAGTCGTGCCTCGTGGAACGGGGGCTACTTCAGGGTATGCACGTTAACAAGCGTGACAAAGAGGATAAGGCGAGTGCATCAACTACTGTATACTCCTAAACTAGAATTATGTGCAGGCATGGGAGTGCAGTATAAAACTGAATACATGGTTTTGATGCACAGCAAAGTACACATTACAAGTAGTGCAAGCATTACATAAGAGAGGCTTAGTTAGAGCAATTCAGCAGTTCGAGCCTAAACAGTGACATGTAGTTAAAGATGGCTGTTAAAGGGTACTTGTAGATAACATGTATGGGAGGTTTTAAGAGAAAGTTGCTCCATATGCGATAGAAGTTAGGTGGTTCGTTGAGCAACCAAGGGTTGATGGAGAAATAGAGAACAGTAATGTAGTCCCAGCTATATATGAGAGTCCACGGGTTGGCTAAAAAGCATTATTTCACAACGGCAGTCTGTTTTAGTGGTATGTTGATGAGAACATCAAAGAGAGAAGTTAGTTGGGGATGGAATGGATGGGATCAGGGGTGCAGGGGAGCAGCCTTCAGTAGAGTGAGGCTGAGATCAACTTTCTCAACAAAGCAAAGAGATGTGGCGGGAACAGTGGGAGATAGTATCGTAACGGGCCCCACACTGGGTAACGGTGAGGGGAAAGGACACCACAGTAAATAGAGACTTGTGAGTGGAACGCACATTGGCGCTTTTACCTTTAGAAGCACTGAGATAGGATGCTAAGGTTGAAGCAACACTGCGTAGCAGGCCTCGCAACAAGTCAGCAGGGCATGCATCGCACATCGGATCGGACCCCCTCCAGATCCCAGCAGGCCAAGACAGCCACAGATGATAGACTTTGTGTAGAGCCCTAGTGTATGGCTGGCTCCACATTCTGGCTCTGGGGCTGGGAATCCTTTCCTACTGCGGGGAGCTATTCCACCTGTTAACTCTTCGGAATCGTGTGGTGTTGTCATCTCTAACCTGGGAGGTCAGGATACTCCCCACTCTCTAGCGATCTTTGGCGGGAGCCAGAACCATATTAAAATGCCCTCTAACCAAGAGTGGGCCCTCAACAAACCCTTTCAACCTGTCTCTTATTCCTTCCCAGAATGGCTGTTGGCCCACATTTGGCAAATAAGCCAATCCCATCATCATGGGGTTCCCTGCTACTTTACCCTTTCTAAACACAAATCTACCCTCCCAGTCTCTCATCTCCTTTTCAACCTTAAAGTTCGGATGGCTAGACAGCAGGATCGCCACTTCCCCCTTTTTTTTTTATTCACTGAAGTCCCATAGATTCCGCTCACAACACTCGCCCTCAGAGACAGTTCTTTTTCCAATACCCAGTGTGTTTCCTGTACCATTAGGACGTCTAACTGTGTCCTATGGAATTCCCTCAGCAGCAAGGACCTCTTGGTTGGTGAATTCACCCCCCCTTGCGTTCAGGGGGCCTCTGATTATATCAACGTCTTGTGTGAGGACCTGGAGTCACTGCACCTATCCCTATAGTGCAGCATAATTACCAGCAGACATCACTGGAGCCTTGGCTGAATAGCTCTGAGGGAGGGACAATTTTCCCCCCACTAACCCTCCTGCCCCACATACCATTTATAATGAATTGCTTAAAGACTATTCTTTGTCTAACTCTGGTGGTGAGCAGAATCAGGGTTTGCCAAGCCCTAGGGCATCTACATCTATTGGCCTTGCTGAATCATCGTTGGCCAAAACATTGTCCATGTAACACGGGATGGGGAGAACCATCACTGCACAATAAAATATGGAGGGTCCAACCATTGAACATTTGATTTTGGGAAAATTGTTTAAATTGGTGGAACTTATTCCTGCTCCACAAAGTCCCTTTTTAAATAGTAACTTTCTTTTGAACTTATTTTGCAGGATTCTGGCATGGAGGGCGATCTCATCTGCTGATATAGACCATGCAGAAGTTCCTGAGGTGGACTTCCCCCAAAACTGGGCAGTTGTTAAATTGGTATCAGCAATAACTGTCAACATGCTACATGCAAACCACTACAAACTTAAAACCACGGGTTTTGATTTAGCTGTTTCTGGTATAGGCACCTACAGAGATTCTATAACCATAAATACAGATTAACTGCATTCCTCACGCAAACCCTGACCACCCATCAGAAAGATCGAGTTTAACATTGTATGTCCATCTGCGCCAAATTAAGTAGTCACCATATGGAAGGAATGAATGCTGGTTGGCAGACTCAGCAGGTGGTCATTGATGGGTGCCCCCTTTGCCAGCTATGGATTCTTGAGCTGGAACACCAGAGAGCACTAATCGTTTCTAAGCACTCCAAGGGGCCTCGCTGAAATCATGATGGCTGACGTATTTATATTGCAAGAAACATGGGCATGTCAGTCTCTCCCTATTGATAGTTTTAGAATTATTTGTAGGCCTGCTACGCCTACCCAGGGCCGCCCAATGGGTGGCCTGGCTGTGGGGACCAAAGAGCAATTAAAGATTAGTGAATTTTGCACTACAAAAACATCAGCAAATGCCCCGAGTGTGCCTATTGAATCTGTCTCCTTCAACTTCGGAAAGTTGTACTTTTCAACATATATAATCCCCCTGGTGAAACTGACTTAATGAAACTGTGGTAATACGTGGAAGACATAATATTGATGTGGGGCACTGCATATTCAAACCTTAATGTGACTGCAGTAGGGGATTTAAATGCCTATTGTGCCCTAATCGAAGACCAGCTAGATAATTAGGATTCGGAACATGAGCAGATGGCAATAGCCTCTTTAATGACAGATCCATAAAGAAGTAAGATGCAAATATGGGGACAGAGCTGGACTGAAAGATTGCATTTACACGGCCTAACTTAGTTAGAGATGCAAGATAGAAATGGTAGGAAGATTGATAGCACCTGGACTAATGGGAAAGTGTATTCCAGACTAGATTATGTGTTTGTCGGGCACAAATTCCTAAGCCACATATCCAGGGTATTTGTGTAATTCAATGGGCTAAGCGACCATGCTATTTTGTTTTGGACTGTGAGTTCTACCAGTCGCAAGGCTGTTCGACATACCCATTTCACATGGCAATTACCTCGCAGGGCAACTGGGTTGTATGAACTGACTCAAACGTTAAGAAATATAATCCTTGGCTGGCCGACTATGAAGATGACGTCCATACCTTTCTGGTAAGATATAAGTGGGATCAGGACGTACGACCCATGATAACATCAGGAGCACCGTAAACCTCATTGAGAGCGCTTCTATGGAGGGAGTTCAGCTGGGCATTGTGTCACTGAACGCCCATAAAGTGTTGGATCTGGTGGACTGGGGCTACATGAATAAGGTGCTCACCCACGATGGGGTTGGCCCAAACTTCAGAAAATTGGTCTTGGCCAATTATAAGCAGCCTACCACTGCGCTTAGAATCAATGGGCGGAGGGCCTCTAAACTGGAAATCTTGCGAGGCACTCGGAAGGGATGCTCCCTGTCTCACCTAATTTTTGTACTGTCTGTGGAGCCCTTCGCCACCAGAATCCAGGTCAACCCACAGATAAAGGGAATACAGGTAGGGCGGCACTTCTACAAAATCTCTATAAGCAGACAATGTGCTGCTCTCCCTTACACAGCAGGGCCCCTCACTTAAGGACCTGTGGAAGGAAATCGGAAACGTTTGGGGAAGCCTCGGAATTCAGGGTTAATTTCTCTAAATCAAGCACCCTGGGGGTTAACATCCCACAGAGGCAGATAGAGCTGATCACGAACAATAGCCCGGTCCCCTGGGGTAAGACAGGCATTGCCTATTTATGTGCCTGCTTCCCGTACAGGGTCAGTGAGCCTACGAGGCCAACTTTCATTTGTTATTTAGGACCCTGCTGGATGACTTAGATGACTGGCACAAGCAAGAGGTCTTGTGGCTTCGGAGAATTGTTGCTCTTAAAATGAACCTCGTCCCGAAGCTCCTGTATCACTGCCAGAATCCGTATAATTGTTCGAAAAAAACAAATGGTAGATTTGTTCGAATTTCATACAGTCGAAAATTTCAAACAAGTCCCCCATTTGGTGCCATTATAGTGAACAAGGGCAGCGGGGGCTCCGGGGTGTCCCCCGCAACCTTGTTCACTGTAATGGCAGCAGGGGTTGCAGGGGTGTTTGTTTGTTTTTTCATAGTGCAAAGGTTTAAATTAAACTATAACCACTTGAAAAATATATTTATTAATAATGATCACATCACGTAGGGGACCACAGGGTATAAATAGCCTGGATCAACACACAGTGGGATGGGTGTCTGGAGAAGGAAGCTCTGAAAGGAGTTTGAAGTGAAATGGTGGTTTTTGAAGAGGATTGTATAAGGAATATGGAGAGACAAGAGAGAGGAGAGGAGGTGGTTGGAGACAAGAGGGGGAAGAGACATCAGGAGGTGGAAAGTCAGCAGATGATGGTTGGTGGAAATCACCTGGAGGAGGATGTGAGTCATCTAGAAGAGGATGGTTGAAATCAGCAGGATGAATGTGGAAGTCATCTGTAGGAGATTGGTGGAAGTCAGCAAGTCGAGGAGGGAGAAGAACATCAGGAGGAGGATAGAGTAAGGAGTCAATATAGTTGAGGAGAAGGTCTGATTGTATCCAAAGCTGGCGATGGAGATGCATCAACACCTATAGAAGCAACAAGGACGAACACATGTAGCCATATCCAACCATCAACAAGAAAGTAGCTCCTGGAGACCCAGAGAGAGAGTGTACCTTGGATACTGTGCGTGAAAGGTGTTACCAAACAGCCATTGGAGACCAAAAGAGAGCATCTAATAGACTACGAGTGACGGGTAGGATACCCCTAATTCTGACTATGTAAGTAGACCTTTGAACTGTTGTAATATTTAAGAAGACTTTTCTGCCACTTTTAGCCTCATTATAAGGTTGCCTTACCGTTTCCGCAGCCTGACATGCCGGTGCTATTGGGATATCACAGATGCAGAGGAACGGTAAGTTTCCATTCTAGTTGAGTCCCATAGGACTCCACAGTGGAGTCCCATAGGACGCCACGGGAATGGAAACCCTGAGGCACCAGCACCCTTAGAAATGGTGTGGGTGCTTCAGTGATTACCAGCAGGTCAGGCCTGTTAGTAGTTCACAGCCCTTACCAACAAACTCGAAGTGAGCCTGTCCAGAAAGGGTGCCAATAACGTTGCTACCAGCACCTTTATTTCCAGACCAGCTCACTTCTAATGAGGCCCAAATGTCTTAGGTTTGACCTAGACGAGGACCTTTAGAAAGTTGGGTCTCTCTATCTTTGTGGACTTTCACCTGCCAGACACCTGAAATGTTTATTGGACATGCTGCTTTAGAAAATAAATTTAGAGCCACAAGGCCCAGTGATCTTGTGCACTGGCTTTACAAACCAACTGAATGTTACAGGTTTACCTGGTAGGATTTCTTGGTGGTATTCTTGGAGGTCTTGGCGTTGGTAAAATGGCTCCTCTCTGTGACGACCGAGGGTCTGGTATTTCATTATCCTGCAAAGGAAAATATTAACAGTAACAATATGAATTATTAACACAAACAAAACACGGAAAAGGCAGTTGAAGGCATTAAAAACAGCAAGGGATTTTGGTGTAGACTACCCCTGGCCATGATGGGGAGAGAGGCTCTGATTAAGATGGTAGTCCTGCCCAGACTGTTACACTTTTTTGTAAACATCCCGTATGTGATCCACAAGCACTTCTTTGCCAGGCTTCACAGCTTGTGCAGGGGTTTTATATGGCATAACTCCATGAACAGGGTAGCCCTCTGGAAATTACAAAACTTGTGTGACAGGGGTGGTATAAACCTGCCCAATTTTGAGTTGTATTACTTGGCGGACAGCTGCAATATGTGGCCAGGTGGTTGTCTGAAGAAGAAATGGCTGAAACCAGGCTGTTATGTAAGGATCCTGCTCCCTACTTCCTTAGAGAGACAGTGTGGTTACCTAAAACAAAGGTACTAGGAATGGCGAGGATGCTGGTGCTTGGCTGGGAGGTGTGGCATAGAGCATGGCAGACTGTGGGATACCCAGCTCCGTTCTCCATGCAGGTGCAGCTAGTGGCGCTATGCGGAGAGGACTCCCAAATAATTAAAGGGGTCTGTAGATACTTGGAACCAACGGGCATGGCTACCCTTGGAGATATATGGCAGGAGGGGGAGGCATTGGACTTTCAGAGGCTAATAGAAGACACCGGGGTGCATAAGGGCCAACACATCACCTATTCCAGAAACATTAAACAAGTGTGAGAAAGGTGGCGTGCAGCAGTGCTTGCGGAACAACCTGATGCTACCATCGAGACGATGTATGACATCTCGGAGGGTGGGCATGAAATATCCTGCATATATGAGCTACTGGGGACCAGAGTGGGGAAGGAGTTGGGGAAGGAGTTGCTCCAACTGAGGCGAGATTGGGAAGAAGAGGTGGGAGAACCCATGTCTGATGGGCAATGGGATAGAGCCCAAAGGTATCATAAGAAGGTGTCCCGAAACGCGAGGCTCCAGCAGATTCAATTATATGTCACTCATAGAGCATATTTGACCCCCAGTAAAATTGCCAGGTTTGGTGGCCCGTTGACACAGAAATGCCCTAGGTGCGGGGAGGAGGAAGCTGGGATGCTACACATGGAGGTGGGAAGGTTTTGGACAGAACTGAAGATACGTTTGGTAGGAAAAGGGATTACGCTGGAGGTGGAGTCAGCTTGGGCATGTATGCTTGGGGGCTTTCCCAGACCACGTAACCTCAGGCACATTAGTAAGATGAAGGACCTGGCCTACATCCTGGCCAAATGGAGAATTGCAATGTGCTGGAAAGCAGCCCATAGATCTAGAATAGAGATGTGGTGGGCTGACCTCATGAAGTGGGCAGAGGCAGAAACGGGTGCCTGGTACAAAGCGGTCAGCAGGGAGGAGGAGGAGGTGGGACCCCTAATAGCATGGAGACAATTGGTGGCCTTAATGACGGGCCCCTTCCAGGCCGACCATAGTGATGATGACACAGAAGTGATATTGGCAGTAGACACGCCTGAAGATGAACAGGCTGATGACATGGATACAGAGGCTTGAGTTAAAGGGGTGGGAGGGGGGAGGACAGAAGAGTGTATTCTGTAATGTAATCATGGTCAGTTACAACATGTGATCTTTGTTGTTCTTAATATATTTACAAAAGTTACATCTTTAACGGTGAGGGGGCAGTTAAATGCTAACATTAAGGTTGTCATTGTGGCATGTCATTGGGGGACAATGGAGACTGTAAGGATTCACTTTCTGGATGCAGATTTTGTGGTGAGTGATCAATTTACTTGATTCTTCTAAGCCTCCTAATTTGTGGCAGACTGGCTGAAGGTGGGATACCTTGGCTAAATGTGGGATTCCTGATAGGGAATTTGACAGCTCCTTCTTGGTCCTTGGCTATGACATTTGATAGCTGGTTAGACAATTTATTATAATTGTACAAAATTTGTAGCCTAACTTTGACAAACACGGGCGAGAAAGATTAAATAGCATGTTTAACAACAAATCACACTGGGGATCACCATCGAGGACACCCAATGAGCGCAATATTGTCAGTTCACCAAAGCGATATCCATATGCACCAACTTTAGACTGATCCAATTCAAGATATTAAACCATCTACATATCACTCCTAATAAAATCGCCAAATTCAACCACATGATTAAACTGGAATGCCATAAATGTCGGACCCAAGGGGCAAACTCCTTCCACATGTACTGGGACTGTCCCCCGATAAAAAAAGTTCTGGTGGGAGGTAGCCAACCCGATAAGTGACATTGTTGGGCACAGAATTCCAGCAACCCCACTGAAATACCTACTCAGTGACATCGGGAAGGGACATCGGGAAGGTCTCGATTAAAATATGTCGCCTGGTTGTAATTGCAGGGGTAGTCGCCAAAAGGTGTATACTTAGAGCCTGGAAAGCAAGAACCCCTCCCACTCGGCAAGCCTGGATGAAAGACCTAATTCAAGTACAGGAAACTGAAGAAATATACGTACAAAATGTGGTGTCTGCCTGCAGACCGAAAGATATCTGGGCCCCATTGAGGAGATATCTCGGGACATCCCCCGACACGTCAGGAGACGAATCATCCAGTTCAGCCAACGGCCTAGCCAATGAACCCACATGACCATTACTGAGCCCAGCCTGATAGTATGAAAAATACCACCCAAAGTGAACTCCAAATAGAAAATGCATAGCCTGCTCTATGTTAAAATGTATAATGTCAACACTTGTTCGATATATGCGATGCACTTGTCAAATCTCAAAATAAAGGTGGTTTAAAAAAAAAAATCACTATAGGGTATAGATCATTTGAAAGATTTACATGTGTTCATGTTTACATTTCAGCATTCTTGATTTTAAAAACAATCAAATGTAGTGTCATCTAAGAGCTATGTTGAATAGGTTTTATAATTAAGGACAGACTTAGAATTCCTTTACTAGGTCACAGAACTCTGAGATGACTTGCAATATATTTTCACATACAGTAGGGAGTATTTTATTCCATATATTACATGGCCACAAACAGTCATTTCCTTTACTACCCTCTGAGTCAAGGTATGATTGCTGATGGTCATTCTGAAACACTGTGCTGTCTGGTGGCTTTACCAGAGAAATCTGGCATTACAAGCAGTGTTTTCATTTCTTTGGGAAGAGCACTGGAGAAAACATGTGAAAACCACTGCATTAATAGCAGCGCTGCCTGCAAGACTGTCACAGATATCGTTACAACACAAACAAGGTAGGCAGAAACTCCCAATGCGGTCCACAGGAAGCAGCTACATTCTATTCCTCCCACCGTCTGACCATTACAATGAACGATCTGGGAGACAAAGTGTAATTTCTATTGCAACTAAAGCTTTCCAGGGTGGAAAGGCTTCCCACAGAGCTTATAACACACTGACAAACCAGAAGCTGCTGGAAAAAAACAACCAAACTGACATCCGTTTCAAGTGGGAGATGAGGGTAGCTCTCACAGTCATCCACAGCTTGAAATCCAAAATGGTGCAGGCCTTGAGATAACCTTAGGCCCAGACCTTCACAGATCACCTGATCATAAGCATGAGTCAATTATAAAGGAAGTCATCCCAGACCAACTAGGTGCAGCCGCTACCCTAACCTCCACCTTAGGAGAAGAAACCAGGATATAAAGGCATCTGAAAACAGTCTTCAGGTGTGGAGTGTTTGAGGAGGTGATGAACACATGCTTGGAGGAGAAAGCTAGAGGTGCATTGAGAAGGCAGGAGGTTGGAGGAGGAAGTTGTAGGCTGTGAGGAAAAGGTTGTGCTGGAGGAGGTGTAAAACTAAGCAGAGGTTGTTTATTGGAGGAGGGTTACCATCAGTGAGGGTAGCTCCTACAGGGAAGGTTAACAGTGTTGGCCAAAGTCAACACCAAGGAGGGAGCTGGAGAATCAAAGTAGTAGCTAGAGGGGGAGCTATATCAAAGCCGAGGAGGAGGATAGAAATCAGGTGTCCTTGTTATCCCTAATGAATGGGCAGGTTTCAGCATGCTTAAATGGTGCAGGCCTTGAGATAACCTTAGGCCTAGACCTTCACAGATCACCTGATCATAAGCATGATTCAACTGAAAAGGAAGTCCTCCCAGACCAACTGCGTGCAGCATGCTACCCTAAACTCTACCTTAGGGAGGGGTAACCAGGACATAAAGGCATCTGTGGAAGTCTTCAGATGTGGAGTGCTCGAGGAGGAGATGAACACATGCTTGGAGGAGAGAGCTAGAGATGCACTGAGAAGGCAGGAGGTTGGAGGAGGAAGTTGTAGGCTGTGAGGAGAAGGTTGTGCTGGAGGAGGTGTAAAACTAAGAAGAAGTTGTTTATTGGAGGAGGGTTATCATCATTGAGGGGAGTTCCTAGAGGGAAGGTTAACAGTGCTGCCCAAAATTAACCCCTGAGGAGGGAGCTGGAGAATCAAAGTAGTAGCTAGGGTGGGAGATATATCAAAGCTGAGGAGGAGGCTAGAAATCAGGATTCCTTATTATCCCTAATGAATGGGCAGGTTCCAGTATGCGAGACTGGTGCAGGGCAGACATTAGTTGTGAGCAGGGGAACGAGTCAGTGCAGCATCACAGAGGAACATAGAGCATATGTTAGACCCTCTGATCTGAGGGTGGCCCCTCCAACAAAACCCAGAGAACAAGGAGGAGAACCGAATCTTGCCTAAATGTCCTCATGCCTAAAAGCCCTACAAATAGTCATGGCTGCTCAAAAGAGACTGTACCAGCGTCAATCTAAAGAATGTCCCGGAGCAACCAGACCTAGAAACCCCTAGAAACCGACAACTCGTAGACAATGATGAGGGTTCTTCTGTGGAAGTTGGATGAGGCTCTGACACGAGCCTACCAGCGACATTTATAATAGACTTGTTTTGTACGTACATCTCTACCTGGAAGAGAATTATCAGTTTGAGGGATCCAAAAAATTCTTGTTTTGCTAAAGACTTACTGAGCGTCAGGGCCTCATCACGAGAACAGCGGTAGCCATAGAGCTATTAGCTCCATGGCGGCCACCGTTCCGGGCTCATTACCGGGTTCCTGCAATGGGGACTTACCGGGTTACTCCGAGATAGGAGGACCCAGTAAGTCCTCCATGCAGAAACCCTTCCCCATTCCTATTTGAGCCCCCATAAGGCTCAATGGGAATGGGGAGGGAGGTAATGACGGGCAGATTACATCTGGCCCGTTATTGCCTCCCTCTTTCCCTCACGGGACCCGGAAATCACGCCTGGTTTTACTAGGCATGCGATCCGGGTCCCGCGATGGGAAGCTCGTAATCGGCGCTCCCGGAATGAAGGGGGCCGGTGCTGTACCGGCCCCCTTCAATCCGGGAGCGCCAGGGTCGTAATGAGGCCCTCAGCCTCTTTTGTGCATCCCTCATCTAGTCATCCTGTGACAATAGTTAAAAAAACTCTTGTTCTTGGATCACTAATCGTCAGGTTCCAGAATGTATATTATTGGAATCTCTGACAAATTCCAGGCATTTGTTCATTGAAAAGATATAATGATGGAAATAATTGTGTCAAAAGAGGCAACCAATAGTTCAGTCCCTTTAAAGAATACACCTGATATGAAGATATTCCTTGATTATGTAGCCCTAACTGGGTTTAATGACTCCATGATACACCTTATCCCTAAATTGCAAAGTTCCTAATCCCTCAATGAAACCCTGGTAGAATAATTGGAAAATCTGATATTAGGCTGCTGGGAGTGTGGGGAAGAATAGAGGTACTCAGTCCTGCTAATACAGTTATTTCAGGAGACACAGGTATCAAAAAAGCCTAAAAGCAGCCAAAAGGAAGCTAAAACTTCATGCACCAGTCACTGCACTAAGAAATATTTTAATTTACTGAGCCCAGTCTACAAGTCTGTATGGAGGGCTGAAACCATGTCATTAGGCCAGGCTGGATCCTTTCTGTATGTGAGTAAAGTAAAATCCCAGGATGACAGGAAGCTGCTAAGAAGGCTTGGTCTGCAGTTCATCATGAACGGGGCTAGGAACTACAGAGTGGCAGGAACACCATCAAATGTAATCGATTCTATTCTAGAACACAAACCCTACACATCTGAGGTCAATTAAGCAAGGGTAGTCTCTGAAGGCAGTACCAGGACCTTCAAGGTATGAATGATTTCAGGGGAGAATGTGCATTTGAAGAGAGTGGAGGTGGGGAGCAATAGTTTGATGGAGGCAGAGACAGAAGGAGGAGGTGAAGCTAGAGGGGCGAGAAGGAGACTGGGAAGAGAAGTTCATAGTGAAAGCCAGAGAGGAGAGGTGATGACTAAAGTAGAGGACATCAGTAAGACATTTAAAAGAGTAAAGGGGTATACAAATCAAAAAGGAGGAGTGAAAAGAGGAGGAGAAAGACCAGAAAGTGGAGGAAAGCCAAAAGGTAAGGAAGAGACAGAAAGCAGCAGAGAGGGTTGGAAGTAACCTCACAGGGGCAGAGGTGGAGTAATATTGCCCAGAAGGGACTGAAACAGAGAGTGGGGAATAGCAGGAATGCGGCAAGCCCTAGAATAGGAAATTGGTGAGAGGAGGATGAACACGCATGTGGCAGAGCATTAAGGAGGTGGTAGAGAATGCAAGAGCGGCATATAGTAGAGGTCAGAAGAAGACGTTTTCCTTAAGAATGACATCTTCCAAGGATGTCAAGGAGGCAGCATGAAGAGTAGTGTTGTGGGGACAGAGCTAGGTCCCCCAGAAATTGAGAAGAGGTAAAACACGAACCTAGCCTTTAGAACAGCCCAAGTGGCCCAGCAATGCATAATGCTGCCAAGGTCCAATTTGTAAGTACACCTTGGCCCTAAGACTCTGGAATGTGGAAGGAGGAAGGTGTCTTTGAAATCTAAGAACCCAACGCAAGAAGCAGAGGACCTAATCTAACGAAATCAGGAATCACGTGCATGGACTAAAAACTCCAAGCTGTGAGTGACTGAGAATTGAAAGTTGAAATTGAGAATTGAAAGTTGCTTCTGGGATTGGTCACTGGATTAAGATTCTTTGTGTTGCACATAGAGAACTCTTATTTACACATACACAGAGACTTTCATTTGTTGGATGTTTTGGAGAAGCCATCCTTTGACTTTGTTACCCTTCCATTAGGTGACTCAATTCTTGCACCCATTTCAAATAAACATGACTTTGGTAAAGTTGTAATCTATGTCCGTCTTTCATTGATTCTACTCGGTATATGACAGTCCATCAAATACCTCATTGAGGACACAACTCCAAATGTGCTCCTGTAAGATCTTAAACCTGCTGCGTTAGAGTGCCCAAAAGGTAACATGTTCCCTATGCAAGTCTCCTGATCTGGTTGGGACAATTCTTTGTGAATGATTCTAGTGAGATATAGCCTGTTATATACCAGGGGCATCCCTACTGCAAGCCCATATGTAAATCGAGTACTGTGTCCAAAGGCCCAACTTCATGTCCTACTAGAGTGAGTGGGATATAGATATGGTCAGCAATGGTCATCGTCCCTGTCTGCCTCTGACGGTGAGATCTGCAGTTGCCAGATCCAGCTACATCCAGCTGCTTGAAATAGCTAGATAATAATATCCCTGTACGGATGATATTAATACATAAATATTTCCAATAATCAGCAGTAAAGGTTATACTAGGCAATCACAAGAATCATATCATATGCATTTATTGTATTAAATACACATTACACAGAAAGGAAAACTTTTTTTGTCATGTAGTGCAGTAAATTACCTTATTTAACCATCTCATACAAATTATCACTTGAAAACAAAAGCGCAGAAAAACACAACAGGTCTGTTAGAATTTTTAGGAGTTGAAGAATTTGTGCAGAATTTTCAGTGTGTAGTTTAACATTTGTCATTAACAATTAATATTGGGGGAAGTAGAGTGAGTTACATTTGTTATGCCACAGGCCACAGAAGTACTGACATATGTGAGGAGCTAGGAATAAAACGTGGACAAAGTGAGCTCATAGTTTTGGCTATACACGTTTATTCAATATAAAAGGGGGTTGGAAAAGGCCTCACTATCCCTACTCTAGGAGGCATTTCCCTACATTAACCAAAACTAAAGGTTTGTCTAGTGTCAAGATGTCCAAAGCAAAATGTCCTGTGTCCGTAATCCTATCCTCGTCCTCACATTTTACAAAACAACTCTAATATGTGAAGGATAATGTATTTGGCCTTTTAAATGCCCAAACAATCAAGTTCGAAAGAAATGTATGACTCCAACATAAAAGTTTCCAATGGATAAAGGTCACAGTTCCGGGGTACAACTCCTTTTCCTCAGGTTTCTCTTCAAGACACTTCAAATTCCTAAGTGCATGAATCTTTCCTTAGGGCGGATGTGTTAAAAAACCAAATTCCAAAACCTTGAGTTTCAAAATTGCAAAGCCGACTTGTTCACATTTTGTAACTCAAGCTTTTGGGATTTTGTTATTTTGTCCCCCGCTTTGCATTTAATGTATGCAGGGGACGCCCCCACATCCCCCAAAGCCCATGATGCCAAACTAGAAGAGCGGGGGACACCCCACCAGCCACTGCTCAACCTAGTTTGGCATTCAACATTTTCAACTATGCCGAATGTGCCAAAACATGCATTCTGCATTTTTTTTCATTATTTCGTGCAATATCCCTTAGGGCTCTTTCATCAATAAACATACTTGTATACAAACACTAACTTGAATGCAAGTTCCAACCTTGTGGGATACCTGTACTCCCCTGCCAGGTACTTTTCCACTTTGTTTAACTTTCCTTTCAGAATTGACCTTGCCTGGTGCATTCCCCTGACTTCTTTATGTGATTGGTTTTGCACACTTGCAAACTTGACCTTGGCCTGGTGTACTTCCCTGCCAGGCCTTTTCGTATGATTAACTTTGTAGGCTTCTGAACTTAAATTTGCCTGGTAAACCTTCCTGCCCGGGCTTTTGGTGTGGTTTACTCCACACACTTGCAGACTTGCTTTTGCCTGGTTTATGAGCCTGCCAGGGTTCCATGTGTTAATATCCCCGCAAATATATCGCCATATAAAATTATCCCCATATTTTTGCGGCAATATTAAGGCATGGAACCTGCGGGGGACACCCCTGCAGCCCCTGCATTATTTTTAAAGGAGCGGGGGACACCCCTGCAAACCCCGCTCCCAAAAACCCCCAAAATTATCCCCCCCAAAAATATCGCCTATGGCTGTTCCAGACGACCATATATACAGCGATATTTTTGTTGGGGATAATATGTAGTTATACCCTTGCCAGGGCTTTTCCTCTGCTTTACTTTATACAATTGCAGACCCGTTTTCGCCTGCCAGGGCTTTTAATCTGATTTTACTTTACTAGCTTCCGCCTGGTTTACTCTCCTGCCAGGGCTTTTCATCTGGTTGCACTTTATACAACTGCAAACTTTCTTGTGGCTGTTTTACTCTCTTGCCAGGGCTTTTCATCAGATTTACTTTGTACAATTACAAACTTGACTTTATACAATTGAAAACTTGCTTTCGCCTTGTTTACTCTCTTGCCAGGGCTTTTCATCTGATTTACTTTATACAATTGCAAACTTGCTTTCACCTGGTTTACTCTCTTGCCAGGGCTTTTCATCTGATGTATTTTATACATTTGTAAACTTGCGTTCGGCTGGTTTACTCTCCTGCCAGGGCTTTTCATCTGATTTACTTTATGCAAATACAAAATTGCTCTTCTCTCACATTCATCTGTAAACCATTTTTTGGTAATATTGGATTTCATATTCCTTCTTATTTTAGTACCTGAGAAAGCAGAGTGTGAAAATGTACAAGAAGCTTTTTGAGAATCAAGTGCTGCTGGCCTGTAATAAAATTCAAAAATGGCAGAACAACGTAGGGAAACCTTTTGAACAAAATTCAGTGAACAATCAAAGAAAACCAAATGTGTCTTCAGGATTTTCCTTTAAACCATCTCCATCGAAGAAATTGAGAAAATATTAGCTAACATAAGGCCTACATCCTGCCCGGGAGATCTTATACCAACCGAGATCATAATAACCAACAGCAATATATTTTTCTCCTTCCTTACAAGATTTGTTAACGCCTCTTTTGTACATAGAAATTTACCTGCAGATATTAAGGACGTAGCAGTGACCCCCTTGTAAAGAAACATGGACTTAGTCCTAAGGATCCAGCACATTTAAGGCCAATTACAAATACACCTTTTATCCTGAATATTGTAGCCCCTGGGGGTGGCTATTTGAGGGAGGATCACATGAGGGGAGTTGGCCCTCAGAGGGGTGATATGTCATTGGATGAGACATGGTAACCCCCTTTCTCTTTTAGGGATACCCCTTCCATTTACCATGCCTTAATGGCATATTGTGCTGATTCCTTTCAACTATCCATAAGACCTACTAGTAACACCTTCCAATACTCTACACATAAAACACCAAGAATTGCTGACATCATCAGATTCATCTATATTATCCCTAACTCTCTGGCTTCCTGCCCAAGGGTTCCTAGTTAGATTATGACTTGGGGTTTCCCCCAGAAAATGTGCTTCTCCCTCAATTTTAGTTCCATATTCCCAAATAGGACCTTCTGGCAAACATCCCTCTTCTTCCTAAGATTCAAAAGGGGAATACGAAAGGGAAGAGTTGCTGACATTCTCTAAGGTGTCCTTTTCTCCAGGGAAACATGGTAGGGGTTCTCCGACCTGTGGGTTAGTTGATTCTTTCGAACATGGAGGTCCACCCCTGTAGATTCTTATTCTTATTTGGGCCACCTACGAGACCCACTGGTCAAACTGGGGTACGCTACTCCCTATAACTATTTGGGCTGGCAAGTTGGAAATTACTGCCACTGTCAAATATACTTATTTGCCGAACATGGTAATCAGGAGTTGGACCTGTGGGTGGTTTTCTACATGGCTATGAACACAGCCTACTCTTTCTTCTCCCATCCTTTTCCACCCCAGGGCAAGTAATTCTGCCCGTATGGCACATCCCTTGTTTCCACTATCTAGTTGGGCCCAGATGAGTCTCCCTTCTAGAATGACAGGGTCTTCCTCCCTGCATAGAGAAAAGTGTTGGATCTACTCCTGTTCTTATTTCTCCTCCCTTTAGGTAGATGTTTCTCCGGATTCCCTTTCCAGTTTTTTAGTATCTCATTAGATTGGATGCAGAGGATACTCGTATAAGATGGTTTAACCCTTGCTTCCTTACTTTGCCCATCTTGGCTGGGTTCTTTTAACAATGGTATGATGGGGCGGGCAATCCTATTTAGAGAGCTGCATTCCGCCTCCTCCTCTCGGTATTTCTAGATGTATGGGAGTTGTAGATAGTTCTTGGTGTTTTATGTGTAGAGTATTGGGAGGTGTTACCAGTAGGCCTTATAGATGTTTGAAGGGAATGAACACAATATGCCATTAAGGCATGGGAAATGAAAGGAGTATCCCTAAAAGGCTAAGGGAGATACCATTTCTCATCTGATGATGTATCAGCCCTCTGAGGGTCACCTGCCCTCATGTGATCCTCTCTCAAATAGCCACCCTCAGGGTCAGGATCAGGTAGTGGCTGCCATCCCCTGGCCACATGAGGAGAGGTTATCATTGGGAAAGGAGTGATGACATAATCAGATTCATCACACACAGCAGCAGGCACGCAAACGTTGGCAGGTTCAGAAAATAAAGCAGAATAAA
Organism: Ambystoma mexicanum; assembly: GCF_040938575.1. Taxonomy (NCBI): domain Eukaryota; kingdom Metazoa; phylum Chordata; class Amphibia; order Caudata; family Ambystomatidae; genus Ambystoma; species Ambystoma mexicanum. The sequence continues at coordinate 749,011,211 of NC_090929.1, forward strand.
AAATTGAACGTGAAGGAAAGATTCATGATGTGCAGAGCAATGTAACAGTGAGATGGTCCTTTAAAATAGTACACCCGTTGTTCGTGCAGGGCAGGAGGGAAGGAAGCAAAGATAGAGAGAAGTGCAACATATTCCATGCGTCGCAGGACATCGTGCTAAGCACAATATTGTCCATAGGTCACCAAAGCCAGGGGCTGGAAAATGACATGAGCTGATACGGGGGGTGGTGACAGATGACATTGTGAAAGAGGCTGGGAAATATTAAAGAAAATATGCATAATTATACAGAGGAGGAGGAGGGGTGCAAGGAGGGTTTAAACTAGAGGCAGAGAAAGGAGGGTTGAAAGAACTTACTCAAGAGAGAGGGCTGTGCTGCATGGCTGGAGATGTGGTGAGGATTGTGTGCTGGGCTACCGATCAGTGTAGCTATGAGTGTGAGGTATGTATGTATGTATGTATGTATTACATTTTTGTATAGCGCCGATAGCCCGAGGGCATCAGGGCGCTTAAACGAACGGAAACACAACATAGAACACAGAAAGAGGCCAGCCCAAGGCTAAACCATGAAATTGTCCTTAAACCATCCTATCCTAGTTCATCATCTGAAGAGATATGTTTTTAAACCCTTCCTGAAAACAAGAAGGTTTGTTTCGGACCTGAGTATTTCGGGAACACTATTCCACAAGCTAGGCGCCTGAACCAAGAAGGAGCTGCCCAACCCTGATTTCAGGTTGAACTTGGGAACGATCAACAGGCATTTGCCCCCGGAACGGAGACTTCTACTGGGGGTGTGAGGCACTAGTCTCTTTTTCAGATACTCTGGAGCAGAGCCATAAAGGCATTTGTGCACCAGGCAGAGGGCTTTAAATTTTATACGATCCTCTACTCTAAGCCAGTGTAACGCTATTCTATCTGCAGTGACATGGTCTCTTTTCTTCAGATTTTTGACCAGCCTAACCGCGTTATTCTGAATCACCTGACAGCTGGAAACATCCCTTGAGGAAGCCCCTAACAACAGGGTGCGAGAAGGGGCGTTGCTGAAGACCGTGGTTTGACTCTGGCGCAGTGTCCTGGCACAGACGGGCCTAGCTGCAGGAACGGAGCTGGATAGCCAAGGGCGCGGCAGCCCTTCTGATAGGCAGATAATGCAGAAATCATTTGCGGGTGAGTATAAATAGGTTAACAATTAATTAGGACCCCCTCCTACATGGTAATTGGTAAGGTGTCAGACTGGACACAAAAGGCATAATTTTCTTAATCTTTTAGGTACTGAAAGATTAATGGAGTAGCCGGATTCAAAACATTGAAAGGGAGTTTGTGAAAGTGCGTAGTGGTCATTATTGTGTCTAGACCCTGTCCTTTTCCTCCCATCTGGAAGTAAACTGACATTATGAATTAGGAGCACTGTACAAAGCCTAAAGATGCATAGCTAAGGTCCTGAGGTATAATAAAAGTGGTAGAAAGAAAGGGTTATGCTATATCTTCCAACATATAGTTACGCTTACCTTGTCTCTGCGGGGGCATTGGGGCACGTTGTAGCCCTCCCAGGGGTGAAATGCGTCCTAGGGATGTGCTTGCCATGTGGACACCGGTGATCATGGTAGTAGTTCCTCAGGGTCACGCACCTGCGTGAGTACAAAGGAAAACGTTGAACAATGCTAGCTACGGTCTTGCGCCCCTTCTGTCCCACCACCCCAGGATTGTACTCCTGATAGGTGCCTGTCCCCAGTTGGCTCACTTTTTAGTAGAGTCTGTGGGCACTCCATCCTTCTACTTCTGGCAGGGGCGCTTAATGACCAAGGACCGAGTTCCTTCACTGGTCCCTTGCGGCCAGTAGTCAAGCTGCGACTATCCGGCTCTACTCGTAAGTAGTGTTCTTAGTCTTGTCTGTCTTCTTTTGCGTGTTGGTTTTCAGCCTTTCCTTGCTTGGCTTTGTATGGTTTTGGTAAGTAATGTTCTTATTCCTGTCTGTCTTCTTTTGTGTGTTGGTTTTCAGCCTTTCCTTGCTTGTCTTTGTATTGTGCGTCTTCCGTGATCTTTCGTTTACTTCGTTCATCAACAAGTGTCTGTTCGGTGAGTTATTGTCCGTACCTTCTGTAATCCTGTTTTTGCTCTTTCTCCCGTGTAGGTGACGCAAGCCGGGCTCTGGAGCCGCCGGACACGGATGCTTAACCGAAGCGATGAAGAACTGGATCCGCGGTTGCAGGTAACAGGTGAGTTGTATAGTAGCGTTGCGCGCATGCTTTTAAATGCGGCACGCTCCCTGTTGTTGTGATGCACTAACCTTGTCTTGTTGTTCTTCTGTTGCAGCGATCAGACTCGTGAAGAAGGATGCTGTGCAGAGATGACAGAGCAGAGCGTCAGATTCCTGGCTGGGTGTTTCTTTGCTGGTCCATGCTTCGGTAAGCATCACGTTGCTTTTGAATGCAAGTCGAAGCACTGATTCTGAGGATGGGGCGGCTTATATAGCTGAGCTCCTTGGCCACGCCCATTACCTTGTTCTGTCCGACACGCCCAGCCACACCTAGTCCCTGGCACGTGAAGCTGGGCCAAGAAGGCCACACCCAGCACCTTGCAAATAAGAGGCCTGGAAAATAAGTAAATGAAATACAGTAATCCCAATGTCCATTCCCGACATGAGTTTGGTGACAAAGGTGCCAGGACAAAGTCTAGCCGGGCTCCCTGTGTCTGTGTGTTCTGAAGGGACACAAATAAGTCATTCCCCGGCATGGTCCCATGACATCCACCATCCGGGGTATCTGTGTACATGACCCAGGGTGTGTGGTCGTGACAGCACTCTCCCTCAACACCCCTCCTAAGGGTGATCCCCTCGCTGGACCTGGTTTGGTTGGGTTATTGAGATGAAAATGTCTGATTAATCATGGGACGTGGACATATTCACTAGGTTCCCAGGTACGGTCTTGGGTTACATACCCTTTCCAATCAATGAGATAGTATAACTTCGATCTAACCAATTCGGAGTCCAAGATGTTCCGGACTTCGAATTCTGGTTCCCCATTCACTATTTGTCACAAACGTCGGTAATGTCCTCTTCTTCAGACGATAAAGTAGACTCTCCCCCAACTCCTCACCTTCCACTTTCTTCTTAGGTTTTCCTTCCTTGCGTCTTGAAGGTCTCTCTTTTTTTTTAATGAAGGTAAGGAGCCCTTGATAGGATGCCACCGTGCCACTAAAAATAGGGGCAACGGGGGTAACCACTCCGGGAGCGCCAACAAGGGGAAAAAGCCGGTGGCACAAAAAACCCCTAAGAGACTTCCTTCAGATTGTAGAGGCGAGGTTGGCTGGTTACATTGGAAATTGATAAGTAATCGAAGAGTAGTCCAAAAAGCTCCCAAGAAGACTGGGTGGATAGGACTGTAAGGAGCAAACAACAAACTGCTACAGCGGAAAGGATTCTGACAAGTGGCTGGTCAAGGAGGCACAAGGGCTGGACGAAAGTCACTCCAGGAGTTAGGCAGTAGAGGGTAACTACAAAGTCCAGGAGGTTAGAGGACAAGGCAAAGGCAGTCCAGGAAACAGGCAAGGGTCGGGGTACACAGCAGATCCAACAGGTAAGGAGGCAAGACGAAGGCAGTCCAAACAGCAGGCCAAGGTCGGGTACACAGCGGATCCAAATGTAAACAGGCAAGAAGAAAATCAAAGAAGGAAAAGGGGAAGAAGACGAGAAAAGAAAAGGAGGGACAGAACGAGAAGAAAGAGGGAGAAAGAAGGAGAAGAGAGAGAGGAGGAGTGAAAGCAGGGAAACGGGAGAAGAGGGAAAGGCAGCAAATACTAGGAGTTATCGAGAGAAAGAAATACAGTACACCCAAGAAAAACGGGGTAGCAAACGAGCAAACACGGAGAGGAAGCGAGAACACAGTGGGAGCGGCAGCAACACAGGAGGAAACCCGGAAACGTTGCAACGCTTATGTAACCAGGAAGTGATGGAATTTTTACTTCCGGCTACGTACGCGTGCAACATCTAGAACGGTGCAGAGAGAAGCCGTGCCGGGAAACGCAATGGCGGACTGTAACGCCAGCGATTCCACACCTGCCATCCCTGCCGCGATATGACACTATTACAGGATCCGGTGGTGTGTTAATCCGTGTACCAAACTGCACTGTTTTCAGGAGAGAAATATGGAATGCAGGGTGGATACGCATATTTGGTGGCATGTCTAGTTTCACGGGGACAGGGTTGATTATAGCCTTGATGGTGTAGTGTCCCAGGTATCGGGGGCGGAATGCCCATGGTCCTTTCAGGGAAATATATTTGTTTGCCAACCATACTCTGTAGTTTGGAGCCTTCTTTCGACGTTGATCCGCCAAAATATTTTTGTTTTTCTTTGGCCTTGTTTAGTTGTTTTGCGGCCTCTTTGAGAACCCAGGTAATGGTCTTGTGTAGTGTCTTTATTGCAGGCATTTCCAATGAGTCAGGTGGGTCGAAGATGGATGTTCGTGGTTGTCGTCCATACATAATGAAGAATGGGCTTTGTCCCGTACTAGTGTGGATAGAGTTGTTGTATGCATACTATGCTAAGCATAGTTTGTCCTTCCAGAAGTCCTCAGATTTTTGCAGCATACATCTAATATATTGTTCCAGCGTTTGCTTTGTTCGTTCGGTATGACCATCGGTTTGGGGATGATGGCGAGTTTGCAGCACCTCTTCCAGAATGTGGAAACAAACTGGCTTCCCCGGTCAGATATCAACACCAATGGAAAACCATGTAACCGGACTACTTGTTCCAGAAACACTGTAGTTAGCGCGGATGCAGTTGGAAGATCTTTCAGAGGAATGAAATGGTTCATCTTGGAGAATAAGTCTACAATGACTAAGATGGTGTTGTACCTGTTGCAGGAAGGGAGGTCCGTGATAAAGTCCAACGACAGAGTGTGCCATGGAGCGGGTGGTACCATCAGAGGACGGAGGAGACCTGCAGGGCTTTGTTTTAGATATTTGTTCTGTGCGCAAACACCAGAGGTTGCAATAAACCGGGCTACATCGCTCCGCCAGTTTGCCCACCAGTAGTTCTTTTTTTTATCTTGGACAAGGTCTTGGTTATTCCCGGATGTACTTCCACTAGCTAATCAGGTAGCTTGTGATAATCTGGTTCTGTCGTTCTTTTTCTGGAATGTAGAGTCGCCCTTGATAAAATGGCAGATTGTCCACAATGGTGTCCATTCCTGTTGTGCTTTTGATCTATAAGATGTTGGAGGTTAGATTTTAAGTCATATAAGCCGGAAGCTGCAGTAATCGTGCCTAGAATCCTTCCTTTTGGGATGATTGTCACTGGGTCTAGTGCAGCGAAAGCATCCTCATCCTTGCTCATTCGGGACAGGGCATCTGCTTCCCCATTGCACACTCTGGGTCTGTAGGTGATGGTGAAATCGCATTCTGCAAAAATAAGAGCCCAACGAAGTTGACGCGAGGACTGAGCTTTGGCGGTTTTCATGTATTGCAGGTTACAGTGATCTGTGATTACGGTGACTGTGGCCCTCATTACAACACTGGCGGTAACCAATGGCACTATTAGCACCATGGTTGCTGCCGGTATTGTAACGAGTCCGCCAATGGTAAATGGGGAAATACCGCCCCATTCCAAGGTTGGCGGGGCGGTAATTCCCCATTTACCATTGGCCCTTCCCCATTCCCATTTTTGCCCATAGGGCTCAATGGGACTGGGGAAGGCCGTAATTACGGTACCGCAAATTGCGGTACCGTAATTATCTCAGAAGTCCCGTTGCGGGTCCCTACTTTAACGGCTGATCCAGACCAGCCGTTAAGGTCGGGAGCCGCAAAGGGATCTCGTAATCAGGCGTTAAGGGTTTAACGGCGCCGACACCTTTAACGGCACCGTTAAACCCTTAACGCCAGGGTCGTAATGACCCCCTGTGTGTCTAGCTCCCAAAAGGTAGTGCCTCCAGGCTTTAAATGCTGCCTTGATGGCTAGCAATTCTTTGTCGGTAATTGCGTAATTTAATTCGGGGGCGGTGTACTTGCTTGACCAGAACGCCACGGGGTGTAACTGTCCGGTATCAGGGTCACGCTGTTATAGAACTGCTCCCATGGCTATATTGGAGGCATCGGTTTCGACTATGTATGGAAGTTCAGGTCAAGGATGTCGCAAAATTGGCACTGACGTGAACGCTTGTTTCAATTTCAGGAAGGCTTCCTATGCCTCTGCAGACCAATGAAACTGTTTGTTCGTTCGCAACAAGGAGGTGATTGGGTGGACGATCTGGGAAAATTCTGGGATGAATCGGCAGTAAAAATGTGGGAATCCGAGCATGCTCTGAACTCCTTTTACGGATGTTGGTGAGGGTCAGTTGAGAATAGCATCCACTTTGTGTGTGTCCATGCGCACGCCTCTGGGAGTGAGAACAAATCCAAGGAATTCAACTTCTGTTACGTGGAAGAAGCATTTTTCTAATTTGGCGTATAACCGATTTTGCCAGAGTTTCTCCAGGAATGCTCGGACGTGGATGACATGATCTTCTTTTATAGCTGAGTAAATTAAGATATTGTCTATGTACACTAGTGCACAGACATCTAATAACTCACGGAGGCCATCATTCATGAAGAATTGCAACGCCGCCGGGGCGTTACAGAGCCCTAAGGGCATAACCTGGTACTCGAAAAGGCCATATTTTGTGCGGAAAGCCGTCTTCTACTCATCCCCCTTTTTAACTCTTACTAGGTGAAAGGCTCGTCGGATGTCCAGTTTCGTGTAAATGCGGGCATCCTTGACCTGGTCTAGTAGTTCCGGGATAAGTGGCAATGGGTATTGGTTTTCTACCGTGATATGGTTGAGTGATCTTTGGTCAATACATGTTCTTAAGTCCCCCTCCTTTTTTGGCACGAAAAACAGGGGGGACCCCACAGGTGACTTGGATGGGCAAATGAAGCCGTTTGCCAGGTATTGGTCTAAGTACGTCCTTAAGTGCTGATTCACCTATTGATTCAAAAAATTAACAAATATTCAGATTAGACAGTCCTGATTTCGGACATAGAACTGTGGGGAGATGCATGTTGAAAATAAAATAGGATCCAAAAGCATCAATCACAATATATGGATTGTAATTGGAACCAAGGCCAAATTCTATCTGGGAACTAATGTAATGCATAGAATGAGTATGGTTTTAGATTTGTTTAAATCAAAAGGCTTGGTCCAAACTTGGTGGAGTACCACAGGAATTTGAGAATAAAAGGAAAGCCTATTGTTGTGCACAAATAATTCCATGGCACAAAAAACAGGGGTGAGGCCGCAGGTGGCTTGGATGGGCGAATGAAGCCGTTTGCCAGGTATTGGTCTAAGTACGTCCTTAAGTGTTGATTCACCTGCTCAGTTAGAGCATACATCCGGCTACAGGAAACCTGAGCTCCGGGTATGAGATCTATCTGGCAGTCGTAAGGCCAGTGTGGAGGTAGAGTGTTCGCCTGCTCCTTCTGGAACACATGCATGTAGTCCATGTATTCGGGTGGTAGTGTTCCGGTTAAACCTAGCATGATCCCCTCTTTGAGTTTTGGTATTGTTGGGCCTTTTGAAGGGGTTTATTTACCATAATATGTGTTGGCACAGTCTTGGGAGAAGGTCAGAACTCGTGTGCGCCAATCGATCTTGGGATTATGGGTCTCCAGCCAGAGCATCCCGAGGATCAGTTGGAACTGGGGGGCACTGATGAGATCGAAGGTGAGGTCCTCCCGGTGGCTGTCCTGACACAGAAGGGTGACTTTCTCGGTATGGTGCGTCACTGGCACTGAGGACAGCTGAGATCCATCCACTGCAGTGATGTTTTCTGATGTCTGCTTCTGTTGAAGAGGAAGGCCTATCTGGTTCACCAGGTCTTGGTCGATGTAATTACCTACAGCTCCACTGTCTATGTACGCCTCCAAGGCATGTAGCTTCAACGGTTGTTTGTGGTTGACCAAGAGCACCGGAATGACTAAGTGTGAGGTCTGTGAAGGTTCCTTCTCACTGCTCGACAAGTGGACCCCTATGCTTGTCGGGCGCTGGAGTTTTCCGAATCAGGTTTTTCTTCAACCTTGTCTGTTGCTCCGACCGTTTTTCTAGGTGGTTTCACCGGGCATTCTCGGAGGGAGAGGCCAGCCTTACTGCAATACAAAGCTGCTGTTGTCTCCTTTGCTCTCTTTCTGCCTTGGTGAGTGGACTCCGCAAGCCCCCAATCTGCATGGGTTCAGACTGGTCGTATTGCTTGGTTTGAGCTTCACGAGGCCGCACACAGACTGATCGCCCCTCTGACTTAGATCTATCAGTTTTGCGGTCCTGCATCCTGTGATCTAGTTGCACTGTTAAGTCAATATATTCTGCACATCCTTTGGGAGGATTTACTACCTGGGCTAATACGTCCTTTAGTTCTCCTCGCAAACCCCTATAAAATAGCATAGTTCTCTTCCCTTCTGGCCAGTTGGTTTCATCTATGAGGCGATTGAAGTTGGCGATATATTTTAACAAGTCCTGGTTGCCCTGCCGAAGTGACAACAGTTCGTTGTCCAGAGCTTGACCTTGTGTGTGTCGAGCGAACAGTTTCTCCAGTTCATGTTGGAAACCCCCGAAATCACGAAGCAAGGGGTCATCCCGGTTCACCAAAGGTATTGCCCAATCCGCTGCACTCCCCCCCAGGTATGAAAGCACAAACGCTACCCTTGACTGTTCTTTGGGGAATGCTCCTGGTCTACACAAGAAATGCAGGCAACATTGGTTCATAAAGACAGTGTATTTACTGGGATCGCCTGAAAAGCAATCAGGAGGAGCCAAAGGAACCGCCCCAGGAAGGACGACTTGTACTGGCGTGGATTGTGAACCTGTACTGGAAGGTGCAGACCGGGGAGTGGGGCCTGGCCAGCCTGTGTCTGGAGCATCTGCCTTGCTTGATCGTCTGTACGCTCCCGGTTCATGATTAATTCCCTCCTCAGGGCATTAGTTTCTTGTCTTGAGGCATGTATTTCTCCATGCAATTGGGTCAATTGGTCAGTTTCCGACGTTTCCATTACGCCCAGGCAGAGATTTGTAGGAGGCTTCCCGTTCTGTTACGCTTACCTTGTCTGTGCAGGGGCGTTGGGCACAGTTGTAGCCCTCCCAGGGGTGAAATGTGTCCTAGGGATGTGCTTGCTCTGTGGACACCAGTGATCGCGCTAGTAGTTCCTCAGGGTCACGCCCCTGGGTGAGTACAAAGGGAAACGTTGAGCAATACTAGCTACGGTCTTGCGCCACTTCTGTTCTTCCCCCCAGGATTGTACTCCCGATAGGTGCCTGTCCCCAGTTGGCTCACCTTTTAGTAGAGTCTGTGGGCACTCCGTCCTGCTACTTCTGGCAGGGGCGCTTAATGACGAAGGACTGAGTTCCTTCACTAGTCCCTTGTGGCCAGTAGTCCAGTTCAGCTGCGACTACTCGGCTCTTTTGGTAAGTAGTGTTCTTATCCTTGTCTGTCTTCTTTTGCGTGTTGGTTATCAGCCTTTCCTTGCTTGTCTTTGTATTGTGCGACTTCCGTGATCTTTCGTTTACTTTGTTCCTCAACAAGTGTCTGTTCGGTGAGTTATTGTCCGTACCTTCTGTAATCTTGTTCTTGCTCTTTCTTCTGTGTAGGTGACAGAAGCCGGGCCCTGGAGCCGCTGGACACGGATACCGTAACCGGAGCGATGAAGCACTGGATCCGCGGTTGCAGGTAACAGGTGAGTTGTATTGTAGCCTTGCATGTGTTCTTTTAAATGCGGCACGCTCTCTGTTGTTGCGATGCGCTAACCCTGTCTTGTCTTCTTCTGTTGCAGCGACCGGACTCGCGAAGAAGGATGTCGTGGAGCAGATTTCTGGCTGAGTATTTCTCTGCTGGTCCATGCGTCGGTAAGCATCACGTTGTTTTTAAATGCAAGTTAACGCGAAGCAATGATTCTGAGGATGGGGCGGCTTATATAGATCAGCTCCTTGGCCACGCCATTAGCTTGTTCTGTCTGACACGACCAGCCACACCTAGTCCCTGGCACATGAAGCTGGGCCAAGAAGGCCACACTCAGAACCTCGCAAATAAGAGGCCTGGAAAATAAGTAAAGGGAATACAGTAATCCCAATGTCCATTCCCCACATGAGGTTGGTGACAAAGGCGCCAGGACAAAGTCCAGCTGGGCTCCCTGTGTCTGTGTGTTCTGAAGGGACACAAATGAGTCATTCCCCGGCATGGTCCTATGGCACCCACCATAATAATAATAATAATAATTTGGCATTTATATAGCGCTACGAACCCTCAGTTATCTGAGCGCTGCTTATTATTACCCACGGTGTCTGGTGCTCATTTATCGACCTCGGAAGGATGAAAGGCTGAGTTTGGCCCCGCCGGGATTCGAACTTGCGTTAGCAGGCTCTGCACAGATGTCAAAGCGAGCGCTCTACTCGCTGTGCCACTTGACCGGCTTGTATCCGGGGTATCTGTGTACATGACCCAGGGTGTGTGGTCGTGACACATATTTGGTGCATTGGCCGGGAATATCTGGTTACATGTCTTTATAACTACACATTTTATGTAGAATGCACTTATACTGAAAATATTACAACGAAAAACATAATGAACCCCCATTTCCTACCTCTAAAACCCCATGCCAACCGTTTCCCCACAATATTTAACCGTTTATCCCACCCCCACATACATTTTCGTTATGTTTTGTTGTTGTAAAAGTTTTGGTTTATGTCTACATAAAACTTTTGTTATGAGGCCGATTCATGGAATTAATGTGCGCTGAAATTTTCAGCGCAAGCGTGCGAATCGCAGTGCCAGTGCGAAAATCGCAGAGAAACCCGCGCACAGCGATTCATGGAAGTCTGTGCGCATGGAAATCCATGGATGTGCGCTGAAATCCTGTTTGGCGCACGCTGGCACACACGCCTTCAGTGAAAGCGCACATAGCGCAGCGCACACAACAAAAGTAGGCGTAACACGGGGCGTGACACACGGAATGGGGAACAACGCGTGAAAATGTGGGCGCCACGGGGGAAGTACAGGAGGCAAGTGCGCAGAATGCCCACACGCTCGCCTACAACACGTATTCATGGAATCAAATAGGGCAAACCAGCGCACGGGCAAAGACGCGCACAGGCCTAAACACGTCCGCCACACCAAGCCAGGCGGTAGCGTCCCTGCGCATGAAAAAAATGTGCGCTAACAAAAAGCACGTACATACAGCTATGATGAATGTCCCATACTGTGTCCCTCTAGGACAAATGACGTGCAAAGGGGTACATGACAAACACGGACACCCGCTGTGTGAAAAATAGTGTGTGCGTGTATTTCAGGGGTGCGCAGAAAGTTTCACACGCGATAGGCCTTGGGCGAGTGGGGTCCATGTATAACTGGGATTCGCGTGGAGTTTCGTACGGGATTAGATCCGGGTACATGTATGTCTGGGGTGCGCAGGAAGTTTCACACGCGAAAGGGCCTGTGCGAGTGGGGTACGTGTATTTCTGGGGTGCGTGGGAAGTTTCACACGCGAAAGGGCCTGTGCGACTGGGGTACGTGTATTTCTGGGGTGCGCGTGTAGTTACACACGCGATAGGCCCTGTGCGAGTAGGGTACGTGTATTCCTGGGGTTCGGGGAAGACTCACACGCGATTTTAGCAGGGTACGTGTATTTCGGGGGTGCCAGGGAGTCCTACACGTGAATTGGCAGTGTGGGTCCTCCCAGGTGTTCCCTCTACACCCTCCACGGTCCCTGCAGGCAGCCCACACCAGAGGGGACTACCCTGCACCCCTGGTCATGTCCCGCAGGCAGCACATCCACCATGGACATGCCCCCCAGCCAAGCCACATGTCACCTTGCACTACTGATCACCAAGCATGACCCCCTGAACCCCCACCCCCCCAGCAGTGCAGGGCACCTGCCAGCAGGCCCCCACACATGTCCCCCAGCACCCTCACCCCCCAGCAGTGCAAGGCACCTGCCAGGAGGCCCCCACTCATGTCCCACTAATGTCCCTCTGCACCCCCACCCCCCAGCAGTCAGGGGCACCTGCCAGCAGGCCCCCACACATGTCCCCCTGCACTCCCACCCCCCAGCAGTGCAGGGCACCTGCCAGCAGGCCCCCACTCATGTCCCCCAGCACCCCCACCCCCAGCAGTCAGGGGCACCTGCCAGCATGCCCCCACACATGTCCCCCTGCACACCCACCCCCCCAGCAGTCAGAGGCACCTGCCAGCAGGCCCTCACACATGTCCCCCTGCACCCCCACCCCCCCCAGCAGTCAGGGGCACCTGCCAGCAGGCCCCCACACATGTCCCCCAGCACCCCCACCCCCCAGCAGTGCAGGGCACCTGCCAGCAGGCCCCCACTCATGTCCCCCAGCACCCCCACCCCCCAGCAGTCAGGGGCACCTACCAACAGGCCCCCCACACATGTCCCCCAGCACCCCCAACCCCCAGCAGTCAGGGGCACCTGCCAGCAGGCCCCCACTCATGTCCCCCTGCACCCCCACCCCCCAGCAGTCAGGGGCACCTGCCAGCAGGCCCCCACACATGTCCCCCCGACAGGTCATCACACTCCAGACCCATGCCCCTCATGGCCACCCAAATCCCACCCCAGTCCAAACACCCCACATTGAATTCCCAAAGTCATGATAGAAAATACAGAACCAGCATTGCCATGAATCAATGTCCCTCAGATCCAATCAATGGTGACACATGACTGTGAAAAGATCAACATTGTGACATGCACAAAACAAATGAGATAAGACCACATCAGTAAAGTATATAATAAATGTGTATTCAATAATTAACCAAATGAATTAAAAAAAATCACACAATAATGGAAATAATGAAGAAAAAGCTGCATGTCCAAAATATTAAAAAAAATGTGTGAAACCAGAATCCAAATCAATCCAAAAGCAAATGGGTCCAAAGAGTCTGTCCGTCCAACCAAATCCAAAGTGTAAAAATAAGACACATCCATTGATCCATGGTAAAAAAGAAACTTAAATGAAGTGAAATCCAGTGTAGAACTATATACAAAGTACAAATCCAGGGTCCATGAGCCCAACCATTGAAAGGAAACCTACAAAAACCCTACCTAATGAACAACTATATACAAAAAGGTGGGGCATTGTCCAAGCGCCCCAAATGAAATGAAAACCAAAAGGAAACCTAACACTAATTAACTATATATAATGGCAGCGGGCTAGTCCGACGGCTCACTTCCTGATTTCCGGGGCCAGGGCATCATCGAACTCCTGCTCGATGTTCCGGAGGCGGTCCTCTTCTAAGGCCCCGAGGGTTCGCAGGAACGATGACATCCGGACCTCCAGGTCCCTGCGAATTGCCCCGAGGCACTCGGCCCGCCTCAGAGCCCTTTGCATGGAGTTCTCCACCCTGACCATCGTGAGCTGTGCCTCTTCCTCCCGCTGCTGCTGCGCATCTATAGCATGGCCTAACCGCTGCCACACGGAAGACACTTTCCGCCCTGGGTCCTCCTGCCCTCCGGCCGATGCCTGCCCCTCCGATGTCAAAGGCCCCGAGCCATCATGGCTCCCACCTTGTTGCTGCTGCTGCTGTGCCTGTGCCCGTGCCCTGGCTCCTGCTGCCTGCACATCCTCCTCCGGCTGGGGTGCAGTTGTTGAGGTGGCCACCTCTGCTGGACGTCTGACTCCCGACTGTGGCAGGGATGTGTCCTCCACCAGCCTGGCTGCACGGTAGAAGGCAGCTCCACAGGGTACCCAGGTGATAAATGGGTGGGAAGATGGCACGGAGGACGACTGGCGCATAGGGGGTTCAGGTGAGGAGGGGGTCGAAGCAAGGTTCAGCAAACGGAGGAATCCGGCCTGGGTGACCTGTCCCAGTAGGCTGACGTGGTCAACGAGCCATTCGAGATGACGTGCAGTCTCCCCATGAAAAGACTGCAGGTCACCTTGCATGTCCCGTTGACACAACGCCACCCCACCCAGGACAGGCTCAACCCGGCTCCGGATAGCCACGTCCGCAGGGAGAGGAAGGCCAGTTGTTGTAAGCGGATCCCCTCCCTGAAAACGGGTCTGGTCGTAGGCATCCCTGCTGATGCGGGATGATGCAGTCACAGGATCGGGGACAGGATTACACACAGGCACCTCGCGCCGGCCTGTGCTGCCTCCTGTCCTTGCCCCTGCACTGCACCACTGGCACCAGTGGAATCCCCACCTCCAGACCCCGTCTCTGTCCCTTGCGCGGCCTCCTCCTCCACCAAACCCCCCACCAACCTGGATGACTCCGTGCCATCTTCCTTCGTCGGACCCTGTGGGGTCTCAGCTGCCCCTTCTGCTGCCGAGGAGTCCAACTCCGACCTCCGCCTCTTGGACCTACCCTCGGCAGCTGCGGCCTGGGACGTGGAACCGGACTCCTCACTCCCTGACGAGATCACAACCTGGGAGGGGAGACGGGCCTTGCGTCTCCGGCTGGTGGTGTGATCCCCGCCGCTGTGCTCCACAGCACCCTCTCCGCCCTCTTCATCAGTTGATGCTGCAGACAGGGAGAGATAGGAGACAGGCATCAGGACACTGTACAATGGACTGATACACACATGCCAGTTGCACATGAGTGGCAGTGTCAAACTTCAGACATGGCATCACAATCCCCAACACACATGGCATATCAACTCACACACCTGAGCAATTCCACAGCCATATGGCAACAGCCAGCACCATCCATACACATACAACAGCATGAGCAGCCAATCGTGAGCCAGACATCACATGAAACACAGGGAGTGCACCAGACTTGCACACACGCCACCACACTTACATGCATGTGTACACCTCCACCAACTGTCACAGTGATGAGATTGGCATCCATGTCACATCTGCCAATCAGTCTTCTACATATCAGTGTCCCAAGCATCCATGTTGCATCACTGTTGCACCCTTGTGAAATACACACACATGCACATGTACACGGTGCAGATACATGCAGCTGGAACCGACATCCATGTGTGACACTACAACCATGCCAAGTTACATACACAGTCATTCAAACATGTGTGCTCACACATCTGTATTTGGCATGCAAGCTTACACACACATGAACCATCCATGTGTCTCACACATGAGAGGACTCGCATGTGTTAGCCTCACGGCCCTGTACATACAGATCCATACATGACCCTACAAAACCACATATGCAACCTGCACACTACTGGCACACCACCACACGCACAGCTTACAATCAGTATGCATGTACACTTACCGCTCGACTCCAGACGGGTCTGCCTCTCAAGGACCTGGACGTGGAGCGTTGGGGATATGCGTTCCAGGACCCTCATTTGATGTTCCAACAGGTGGTCCCGGTGCCCCTTAGCATCCACTGCCTTCAAGAGGCGCCGGGCCTTGTTGAGGGTCCTGGACCTGAAGTCCTCCCAGCGCTTCTTGACATGTTGTAATTTTCGGACTACCACCCCATTCGCGTTGATGGCAGTCACAATGTCCGTCCAGATCCTGGTCCGTCCTTCCTTGTCGGCACGCAAACATCCGAAGAGGGTATCATACTGCCCCAGGACTTGCTCCACCAGGACACCAACTTCGGTGGCAGTGAAGCTGGTGGCCCTCTGCCTCTCTGGCTGGGGGTTGCCAGTGGTCTCAGATGGTGGTGTGCCCGACATGGCAACCCCGGAGGCAGGCGTGGGTGGGCAACTGGGTCCTGGGGCTGTGGAGCGATGGTATCGCAGTCGGGAGTCTTCAGTTCCAGCAGGGGTGGTCACAGCAACTGCACCCCTGCAGATGGCTGATGTGCAGGCAGCAAATAGCAGGGCACGTGGGCAGCAGGCAGGCAGGCAGCAGCAGATGGCAGGTGGGAGCGTGCTCGAGGCTCTTGGGGGCAGGAAAATGGCCTTCAGGGCAGGAGCGTGGTCTTCCATGTGTTTTCGCGTGGCCAGCTTGATACGGAGTGATTTGGCACGTGAAAAAATTGCACGTAGGCGTGTAATTCGAGGAAAGGCCCTTAGCGCGTGAGCGTGTCAGCGCACGCACGCGATTCCATTGGACCAAAGGCCCTTAGCGCATAAACGCGTCTGTGACGTATCGCGCACGGGCGTTGCCCTGGCAGGGCTTGAAGATCCCACGTGGATTTCCATTGCTCTGTACGTGCTTTTCGTGGGGTGCGGTGCGTGTGTTTTCCAGGGAGTGGGGTTCACACGCTATTACTTCACAGCGGGTGGGTGTTGTCTATGCGTTCTTCTACACGCAAGGCAGACGGTGAGTGGTAGACCGCTCGCCCAGGCCCAATCGCGTGTAAAACTTCCCGCGCACCCCAGAAATACACATACCCCACTCGCCCAAGGCCTATCACGTGTGAACCGACAAGAAGTACAGATTTCACCCACTCGCTCTCCACGAAAAGCATGTACAAGAAAATGGCGTCCTACACGTACCTTTTAAACTGGCCCACACGTACACTTCACTTACGCGTGTATGCGCCCTTTCATCCAATTACACGCAATGCTACTCGGACGTGCAGTTTTTCCACGTGTGCTCTGTCATCACGTGCTATGAGGGAAACGCCTGCGCGTGTAATGTAACTTACGCGCTTACGCGCTAAGGGCCTTTGGTCCAATGGAATCGCGTGCGTGTGCTGACGCACTTATGCGCTAAGGCCCTTTCCTCGAATTACACGCTGACGTGCAATTTT
Source organism: Ambystoma mexicanum (assembly GCF_040938575.1). Lineage (NCBI taxonomy): Eukaryota > Metazoa > Chordata > Amphibia > Caudata > Ambystomatidae > Ambystoma > Ambystoma mexicanum. The sequence continues at coordinate 749,027,855 of NC_090929.1, forward strand.
CTCACGTGCCAAATCACTCCGTATCAAGCTGGCCACGCGAAAACACACGGAAGACCACGCTCCTGCCCTGAAGGCCATTTTCTTACCCCCAAGAGCCCTGAGCACGCTCCCACCTGCCATCTGCTGCTGCCTGCCTGCCTGCTGCCCATGTGCCCTGCTATTTGGTGCCTGCACATCAGCCATCTGCAGGGGTCCAGTTGCTGTGTCCACCCCTGCGTCCATGTGTCCATGTCTGCTAATGTTCATAGCATGCGCCATGCCAATTACTGCATGTGTTTTGCCTGCACTGACCCATGTGTTGTGGAAGGACATGATGGAAGTGATGTTTGACAGTGCCACTCATCTGCTATTGCTTCCTGTCTAGGGGACCATTGTACAGTACCCTGATGCTTGTGTTCTGTGTCTCCCTCTACACAGCGGCAAGTGATGAAGAGGGCGGAGACGGCGCTGTGGAGCAAAGCGGCGGGGATACCCCCACCGGCCGGCGACGCAAGGCTCAGTCACCCTCCCAGAATTTACCATCGTCTGGGAGTGACGGGACTGGTGCTGCATCTGCCACTACGGCTGCAGCGGAAGGGGTGGGTGAGCCCCCACAGGGGCTTGCAACGGCGGAAGACGGTGTGGAGCCATCCAGGTTGGTGGTTTCCACAGAGGAGGAGGAGGTCGCTACTGAGCTGCACATGGGGCCTGGTGGGGGTGGTACCACTGGTGCAAGTGGTGCAGTCCAGGGCCAGGGGCAGGAGGCAGCACAGGTCACCGCGGAGGGGCCTGTGCATGTCGCTGTCCCTGACCCTGTGACTGCACCACCATGCACCAGCAGGGATGCCCCATCCCAGGCCCGTCCGCAGGTAGGGGGGATGTCCATGTCATCTGACACTCCTCTACCTGCGGACGAGGGGACCCCTGGCCATATGGAGAAGGTCCTGATTGGTGTCGCGTTGCGCATGCGTGACATTCGTGATGACGTGCGTGCTTCCCGGGGGGAGCACGCACGTCATCACGAAGAGCAGCGTGCCAACGTGGCCCAGTTGGGAATGTCCATGGTCGGGGGTTTTGTACATGTGTCGGCCACTCTGCGGCCCTCTCCTCCTCTGTGGAGACTATGCACCAATCGTTCTCCATGCCGTCTTCCGGCCCAGATGCCACCAGGGCCCCTGTGGACCTGCCCTGACAAACGCAGCCAGCTCGGTGGGGATCCCATCCCTGCCAAAGTCGGGAGTCGAAGGTCCAGCAGGGGTGGACACCACAGCAACTGGACCCCAGCAGATGGAGGATGTGCCGGCATCATCGAGCAGGACACGTGCACGACGGCGTTGGTGGATTCCATCAGCCTGGATGCCGTCGTGCTGGAAGAGGCAGTTGCGTCGGAGGCAGCGGCAGGCTCAACGTGGGAGGCATCATGGCTCGGGGCAATCTACATCAGAGGGGCAGGCATCGGCCGGAGGGCAGGAGGACCCTGGAATGGGAATGTCTTCTGTGTGGCAGCGGTTGGGCCAGCAGATAGGTGCGGAGCGGCGGCGGGCGGAGGAGGCACGGCTCACCATGGTCAGGGCGGAGAACTCCATGCGCAGGGCGCTGAGGCGGGCTGAGTGCCTCGAGGGAATTCGCAGGGAGTTGGAGGTGGACATGGCGTTATCCCTGCGAGACCTCGGGCCAGAGAACAGGCCCGCCTCCAAGACATTGAACAGGAGTTCAATGATGCCCTGGCCCATGACATCAACAAGTGAGCCGTTGGACTTGCCCGCCGCCATTGTATATAGTTCATTAGTGTTAAGTTTCATTTCTTTTTTCTTTCATTTGGGGCGCATGGACTATGCCTCACATTTTTGTATATAGTTAGTAATTAGGTATGTTTCATTGTAGGTTTCATTTATGTCGTTGGGCTCATGGACCCTGGATTTGCTATTTGTACATCGTTTTACAGTGGATTTTTCTCCTTCATCTTTATTTTTCTTCACCATGGAGCAATGGATATTACGCATTTCTTTCCCTTTGGATTTGCTTTGTTGGACAGTGACTTTGGACACGTTTTCATTTGGATTAATTTGGATTCTCATTTTTTTTATTTATCATTTTTTGGGACATGCTGCATTTTCATTATTATTGGCATTATTGTGTGTTTTTATTTCATTCCCTTCATTTTGACTTGATTACATTTTTGTTTCTTACTTCAATGTGTGATATGATATGATATGGCATTTGTAACGCGCCTATACACAGGTGTTTCAAGGCGCGGTCTTCTCTCATTGGTTTCATGCATGTCACAATGTGGGTTTTCTCAGTCATTGTGAGGGTCGGACAGACTTGTACTCATGCGCATACTGCTTATTTGTGATCTATCATGTAATGGGGATTTCAATTTGGAGTGGATGTAAAGCTTGGTTGGGTGTTTGTACTGGGGTGCTGTGGGGTGGGATTTATGTGGCCATAAGAGCCAGGGATCTGGATTGTGATGACGTGTTGGCTGGGGGACACGTGTCAGGGCCTGCTGGCAGGTGCCTGTCAATGATGGGGGGGGTGTGGGTGCAGGGGGACATGTGTGGGGGCCTGCTGGCAGGTGCCCCTGACTGCTGGGGGTGGGGGTACAGGGGGACATGTGTGGGGGCCTGCTGGCAGGTGCCTCTGACTGCTGGGGGGTGGGGGTGCTGGGGACATGTGTGGGGGCCTGCTGGCAGGTGCCCCTGACTGCTGGGGGGTGGGTGTGCTGGGGGACATGAGTGGGACATGAGTGGGGGCCTGCTGGCAGGTGCCCTGCACTGCTGGGGAGTGGGGGTGCTGGGGGACATGTGTGGGGGCCTGCTGGCAGGTGCCCCTGACTCCTGAGGGTGGGGGTGCAGGGGGACATGAGTGGGGGGCCTGCTGGCAGGTGCCCCTGACTGCTGGGGGGTGGGGGTGCTGGGGGACATGAGTGGGGGCCTGCTGGCAGGTGCCCCTGCCTGCTGGGGGGTGGGGGTGCTGGGGGACATGAGTGGGGGCCTGCTGGCAGGTGCCCCTGACTGCTAGGGGGTGGAGGTGCAGGGGGACATGTGTGGGATAGGTGTGGGGGCCTGTTGGCAGGTGCCCCTGACTGCTGGGGGGTGGGAGTGCTGGGGGATATGTGTGGGGGCCTGCTGGCAGGTGCCCTGCACTGCTGGGGGTCCTGTGGGACATGTGTGGGGGCCTGCTGGCAGGTGCCCTGCACTGCTGGGGGGTGGGGGTGCTGGGGGACATGTGTGGGGGCCTGCTGGCAGGTGCCCTGCACTGCAGGGGGGTGGGGTGCTGGGGGACATGTGTGGGGGCCTGCTGGCAGGTGCCCTGCACTGCTGGGGGTGCTGGGAGACATGAGTTGGTGATCATATTGCAACGTGACATGTGGCTTGGCTGGGGGGCATGCCCATGGTGGATGGGCTGCCTGCGGGACATGACCAGGGGTGCAGGGTAGTCCCCTGTAGTGTGGGCTGTGGAGGGGGTAGAGGGGACACCTGGGAGGACCCACACTGCCAATTCACGTGTAGGACTCCCCGCGCACCTCCGAAATACGCGTTCCCCACTCTGACAGCAAAATCGCGTGTGAAACTTCATGCGCAGCCCGGTAATACACGTACTCTACTCCAATCGCGTGTGAAACTTCCAGCGCCCCTGTGAAATACACGTACCAAGCCCAACCGCGTGTGAAACTTCCAGCGCACCCCTGAAATACACGTACCCAGCACAATCACGTGTGAAACTTCCCGCGCACCCCTGAAATACACGTACCCAGGCCAATTGAATGTAAAACTTCCCGCGCACCCCTGAAATACACGTACCCAGGCCAATCGCGTTTGAAACTTCCCGCGCACCCCTGAAATACACGTACCCAGGCCAATCGCGTGTGAAACTTCATGCGCACCCCTGAAATACACATACCCAGCCCAATCGCGTGTGAAACTTCCCGCGCACCCCTGAAATACACGTACCCAGGCCAATCATGTGTGAAACTTCCCGCTCACCCCTGAAATACACGTACCCAGGCCAATCGCGTGTGAAACTTCCCGCGCACCCCTGAAATACACATACCCAGCCCAATCGCGTGTGAAACTTCCCGCGCACCCCTGAAATACACGTACCCAGGCCAATCGTGTGTGAAACTTCCCGCTAACCCCTGAAATACACGTACCCAGGCCAATCGCGTATGAAACTTCCCGTGCACCCCCATAATAAACGTACCCCACTCGCACAGGCCCTTTCGCGTGTGAAACTTCACGCGCACCCCAGTAATACACGTTCTCCGCTTGGCGTTTGCTGTTTGGCAGCCCTGTAAACTGGTCCAGGGTTAGGTACGCACCGCACCCCACGAAAAGCACGTACAGAGCAATGGAAATCCACGTGGGATCTTCAAGCCCTGCCAGGGCAACGCCTGTGCGCGATACGTCACAGACGCGCTTACGCGCTAAGGGCCTTCGGTCCAATGGAATCGCGTGCGTGTGCTGACGCGCTCACGCGCTAAGGCCCTTTCCTCGAATTACACGCTAAACGTGCAATTTTCTCACGTGCCAAATCACTCCGTATCAAGCTTGCCACGCGAAAACACACGGAAGACCACGCTCCTGCCCTGAAGGCCATTTTCCTACCCCCAAGAGCCCTGAGCACGCTCCCACCTGCCATCTGCTGCTGCCTGCTTGCCTGCTGCCCATGTGCCCTGCTATTTGGTGCCTGCACATCAGCCATCTGCAGGGGTCCAGTTGCTGTGTCCACCCCTGCTGGAACAGAAGACTCCCGACTGGGATACCATCGCTCCACAGCCCAGCCCCAGGACCCAGTTGCCCACCCATGCCTGCCTCGGCGGTCGCCATGTCGGGGCAAACACCATCTGAGACCACTGGCGACCCCCAGCCAGAGGGGCAGAGGGCCAGCAGCTTCAGTCAGAAGGAAGTTGGTGTCCTGGTGGAGCATGTCCTGGGGCATTATGATGCCCTCTTCGGAACAGCACGCACCAACAAGGAAGGATGGGATAGGATCTGACTTTGTGGTTGCCATAAACGCGGAGGGGGTGGCAACCCGCAACATCAAGCAAGTCAAGAAGCGCTGGGAGGACTTGAGGTCCAGGACCCTCAACAAGGCCCGGCGCCTCGTGGAGAGGGGCTGTGGAAGCATGAGTACCATCCAGATGAGGGTCCTGGAACGCGTAGGCCCAGCGCTCCACGCCCAGATCCTTCGGAGGCAGACCCGTCCGGAGTTGAGCGGTAAGTGGCCAAGCACTGCTGTGTGAGACAGGGCATGTTGCAGGGTGCTGGTTGTCTGATACTTGACTGTATGTGTGACATAGGCCATGTACGTATGTGTGTGTGCAGGGACATCATGGTCATGCATGTGAGACCAGTAATGTGTGAACCACATGGTTGGTGCATGTGTTACAATGCAACATGCGGAGCAGCATGGGGAATGCACACATTAATGCATGCCTGTCTCTGTTATTGGGCATGGATGGGGTGTGAGAGATGGGTGCTGCTGTCATGGACATGTATGGTGTCCATGTCTGTGTGTCTGACTTGCGTGTCTGTGACTTGGAAATGCCATGGATGCATTACACATGTCTGTGACAATGTTCAGATTCACTGATGGAGCCTACTCATCCTTGTATCCACTGTGTCTGGGGTGTACAAGGCCAGATGGATGAAACTAGGGTGAAGTGTGTGCATGTGATAGGCATGACCCATGATGCATGTGAGTTTCAAACCAGCATTGTATGTTTCAAGAGTCCCTTGGACATGTCTGCTAATGTTCATAGCATGCGCCATGCCATTTACTGCATGTGTTTTGCCTGCACTGACCCATGTGTTGTGGAGGGACATGATGGAAGTGATGTTTGACAGTGCCACTCATCTGCTATTGCTTCCTGTCTAGGGGACCATTGTACAGTACCCTGATGCTCGTGTTCTATGTCTCCATCTACACAGCGGCAAGTGATGAAGAGGGCGGAGACGGCGCTGTGGAGCAAAGCGGCGGGGATACCCCCACCGGCCGGCGACGCAAGGCCCAGTCACCCTCCCAGAATTTACCATCGTCCGGGAGTGAGGGGACTGGTGCTGCGTCTGCCACTACGGCTGCAGCGGAAGCGGTGGGTGAGCCCCCACAGGGGCTTGCAACCGCAGAAGACGGTGTGGAGCCATCCAGGTTGGTGGTTTCCACAGAGGAGGAGGAGGCCGCTACTGAGCTGCACATGGGGCCTGGTGGGGGTGGTACCACTGGTGCAAGTGGTGCAGTCCAGGGCCAGGGGCAGGAGGCAGCACAGGTCACCGCGGAGGGGCCTGTGCATGTCGCTGTCACTGACCCTGTGACTGCACCACCATGCACCAGCAGGGATGCCCCATCCCAGGCCCGTCCGCAGGTAGGGGGGATGTCCATGTCATCTGACACTCTTCTACCTGCGGACGAGGGGACCCCTGGCCATATGGAGAAGGTCCTGATTGGTGTCGCGTTGCGCATGCATGACATTCGTGATGACGTGCGTGCTTCCCGGGGGGAGCACGCACGTCATCACGAAGAGCAGCGTGCCAACGTGGCCCAGCTGGGAGTGTCCATGGTCGGGGGTTTGTACATGTGTCGGCCACTCTGCGGCCCTCTCCTCCTCTGTGGAGACTATGCACCAGTCGTTCTCCATGCCGTCTTCCGGCCCAGATGCCACCGGGGCCCCTGTGGACCTGCCCTGACAAACGCAGCCAGCTCGGTGGGGATCCCATCCCTGCCAAAGTCGGGAGTCGGAGGTCCAGCAGGGGTGGACACCACAGCAACTGGACCGCAGCAGATGGAGGATGTGCCGGCATCATCGAGCAGGGCACGTGCACGATGGCGTCGGTGGATTCCATCAGCCTGGATGCCGTCGTGCTGGCAGAGGCAGTTGCGTCGGAGGCCGCGGCAGGCTCAACGTGCGAGGCATCATGCCTCGGGGCAATCTACATCAGAGGGGCAGGCATCGGCCGGAGGGCAGGAGGACCCTGGAATGGGAATGCCTTCCGTGTGGCAGCGGTTGGGCCAGCAGATAGGTGCGGAGCGGCGGCGGGCGAAGGAGGCACGGCTCACGATGGTCAGGGCAGAGAACTCCATGCGCAGGGCGCTTAGGCGGGCTGAGTGCCTCGAGGGAATTCGCAGGGAGTTGGAGGTGGACATGGCGTTATCCCTGCGAGACCTCGGGCCAGAGAACAGGCCCGCCTCCAAGACATTGAACAGGAGTTCAATGATGCCCTGGCCCATGACATCAACAAGTGAGCCGTTGGACTTGCCCGCCGCCATTGTATATAGTTCATTAGTGTTAAGTTTCATTTCTTTTTTCTTTCATTTGAGGCGCATGGACTATGCCCCACATTTTTGTATATAGTTAGTAATTAGGTATGTTTCATTGTAGGTTTCATTTATGTCGTTGGGCTCATGGACCCTGGATTTGCTATTTGTACATAGTTTTACAGTGGATTTTTCTCCTTCATCTTTATTTTTCTTCACCATGGAGCTATGGATATTACGCTTTTCTTTCCCTTTGGATTTGCTTTGTTGGACGGTGACTTTGGACACATTTTCATTTGGATTCATTTGGATTCTCATTTTTTTTATTTATCATTTTTTGGGACATGCTGCATTTTTATTATCATTGGCATTATTGTGTGTTTTTATTTAATTCCCTTCATTTTGACTTGATTACATTTTTGTTTCTTACTTCAATGTGTGGTCTTCATGTGGTTTCATGCATGTCACAATGTGGGTTTTCTCAGTCATTGTGAGGGTCGGACAGACTTGTACTTATGCGCATACTGCTTATTTGTGATCTATCATGTAATGGGGATTTCAATTTGGAGTGGATGTAAAGCTTGGTTGGGTGTTTGGACTGGGGTGCTGTGGGGTGGGATTTGTGTGGCCATAAGAGCCAGGGATCTGGATTGTGATGACGTGTTGGCTGGGGGACACGTGTCAGGGCCTGCTGGCAGGTGCCTGTCAATGATGGGGGGGGTGTGGGTGCAGGGGGACATGTGTGGGGGCCTGCTGGCAGGTGCCCCTCACTGCTGGGGGTGTGGGTACAGGGGGACATGTGTGGGGGCCTGGTGGCAGGTGCCCCTGACTGCTGGGGGGTGGGGGTGCTGGGGGACATGTGTGGGGGCCTGCTGGCAGGTGCCCCTGACTGCTGGGGGGTGGGGGTGCTGGGGGACATGTGTGGGGGCCTGCTGGCAGGCGCCCCTGACTGCTGGGTGGTGGGGGTCCAGGGGGACATGTGTGGGACATGAGTGGGGGCCTGCTGGCAGGTGCCCCTGACTGCTGAGGGGTGGGGGTGCTGGGGGACATGAGTGGGGGCCTGCTGGCAGGTGCCCTGTACTGCTGGGGGCTGGGGGTGCTGGGGGACATGTGTGGGGGCTTGCTGGCAGGTGCCCTGCACTGCTGGGGGGTGTGGGTGCTGGGGGACATGTGTGGGGGCCTGCTGGCAGGTGCCCCTGACTGCTGGGGGTGCAGGGGGACATGTGTGGGGGCCTGTGGCAGGTGCCCTTGACTGCTGGGGGGTGGGGTGCAGGGGGACATGTGTGGGGGCCTGCTGGCAGGTGCTCCTGACTGCTGGGGGGTGGGGGTGCAGGGGGACATGTGTGGGGGCCTGCTGGCAGGTGCTCCTGACTGCTGGGGGGTAGGGGTGCTGGGGACATGAGTGGGACAAGAGTGGGGGCCTGCTGGCAGGTGCCCCTGACTGCTGGGGGGTGGGGGTGAAGGGGGACATGTGTGGGGGCCTGCTGGCAGATGCCCCTGACTGTTGGGGGGTGGGGGTGCAGGGGGACATGAGTGGGACATGAGTGGAGGCCTGCTGGCAGGTGCCCCTGACAGCTGGGGGTGGGGGTGCTGGGGGACATGAGTGGGACATGAGTGGGGGCCTGCTGGCAGGTGCCCCTGACTGCTGGGGGGTGGGGGTGCTGGGGGACATGAGTGGGACATGAGTGGGGGCCTGCTGGCAGGTGCCCCTGACTGCTGGGGGGTGGGGGGCCAGGGGGACATGTGTGGGACATGTGTGGGGGCCTGTTGGCAGGTGCCCCTGACTGCTGGGGGGTGGGGGTGCTGGGGGACATGTGTGGGGGCCTGCTGGCAGGTGCCCTGCACTGCTGGGGGGTGGGGGTCCTGGGGGACATGTGTGGGGGCCTGCTGGCAGGTGCCTTGCACTGCTGGGGGGTGGGGTTGCTGGGGGACATGTGTGGGGGCCTGCTGCCAGGTGCCCTGCACTGCTGGGGGGTGGGGGTGCTGGGAGACATGAGTTGGTGATAATATTGCAACGTGACATGTGGCTTGGCTGGGGGGCATGCCCATTGTGGATGGGCTGCCTGCGGGACATGACCAGGGGTGCAGGGTAGTCCCCTGTAGTGTGGGCTGTGGGGGGGGGGGGTAGAGGGGACACCTGGGAAGACCCACACTGCCAATTCACGTGTAGGACTCCCAGTGCACCCCCGAAATACGTGTTCCCCGCTCTGACAGCAAAATCGCGTGTGAAACTTCATGCGCAGCCCGATAATACACGTACTCTACTCCAATCACGTGTGAAACTTCCCGCGCACCCCTGAAATACACGTACCAAGCCCAACTGCGTGTGAAACTTCCAGCGCACCCCCGAAATACACGTACCCAGGCCAATCGCGTGTGAAACTTCCCGCACACCCCTGAAATACACGTACCCAGCACAATCGCGTGTGAAACTTCCCGCGCACCCCTGAAATACACGTACCCAGGCCAATCGCATGTGAAACTTCCCGCGCACCCCTGAAATACACGTACCCAGGCCAATCGCGTGTGAAACTTCCCGCGCACCCCTGAAATACACGTATCCAGGCCAATAGCGTGTGAAACTTCCCGCGCACCCCTGAAATACACGTACCCAGCCCAATCGCGTGTGAAACTTCCCGCGCACCCCTGAAATACACGTACCCAGGCCAATCGTGTGTGAAACTTCCCGCGCACCCCTGAAATACACGTACCCAGGCCAATCACGTGTGAATCTTCCCGTGCACCCCCATAATAAACGTACCCCACTCGCACAGGCCCTTTCGCGTGTGAAACTTCACGCGCACCCCAGTAATACACGTTCCCCGCTTGGCGTTTGCTGTTTGGCAGCCCTGTAAACTGGTCCAGGGTTAGCGCAGCCCTTTGCGCTGAATTGGGAATTTTGATGGCTTTTCCTTGCGCGAGGGCGTTCTTGGGGGCGTAACTGGCGCTGCTGCAGGGTCGCTGCGCCACTCTGCACCACGGCTGGTTTTGGAGGATAAAATTCATGAATACGCTGTGCGTGGAAATCGATTTTAGCGCACACGGCTGGCGCAGACATTCGCACGCGCACACTGTGCGCCAGCCGCGTGCGCCACTTTTGTGCGAAATTCTATGAATTACCCTGTGTAAACTGAATATTTTAGCTAGTGCATCAGTCAGACGTGACAATATTGTATTTGTCAATAGTGTGCTCTGCTGTGCACACGTGGCAGTATTGTATTTGTCAGTGGTGTTATATTCTTTAGGTGAATTTTAAGTTGAGACTTTGTGATTTGAAAAGATAGTGTGCATCATGTCCGAGGTTAGTGTGGCAGATCTGCGTGACTATGCAGAATAAAAGTTCTTTGTGCTAGCCACGTGAACGTCAGATACTATAAATGTTTGGTGAGGGTGCCTAATTTCAGAGATAGAAAAGGAAGTGCCTGAAAAATAAGTTTGAAGAGAGCTCAGTGTTACACTCGTGTTTGATAATGCTTTTTGATTGTGATGACAAGAAGTCACAGAAAGACAGCATAATTTGATTAGGTACTCATTTAATGTCAGGGCGAAAAAAGTCTGAAAATAATCTCTTAGAGAGAGATACCGGCACAAAGGAGCAGATGAGAAGGGAATATGATGCCCAGCAAAATGTGAGGTGCAGAAGAATAGGGGATACTGAAATGGGATCAGACAGGATTCCGCTATCACAAGAAAATACAATGCTTATCGACCCAGTCAAGATCATGAAGTCACTTAAAGAGATTATAAGGCCATTTAGGAAGGACTCTAGTGAATCAATAGAACCAGGTTGTACAAATATATCAAACACTATGGGCCTAATTCATGGAACGTTTTCCTATGGGATTGCGCCATTATAAAACACTTCCATGAATCAGGCTCTAAATGTTCCAAAAGATCAATACATTACATTTTTCCATTTGACAACTAATCAGAGGCATGCTGGATTTTTGCATAGTCTAAATGAACGGAATATTTGATCATGGGTGGATTACCAACAGGAAGTAAGGAGATTTTGTTTTGCTCTACAGGTCAGTGCAAGAAGCGAAGAGGGCGGTTTATGCATTGTCAGCAGGTGCAGACGAATCACCTAGGCAAGTTCTACAAACACTAAAAAGATCATTTTTACGATTTGATGTGGGCTCTGATGTTAATTCCATTGAGTTAAAAAATAACTATTTTATAAATATGCGAAGTCATATCCCACACCGAAAGTAAAGGCAAAGAGCCAAAAGATTAAGGAAAATGTGTGATAGCTTCCCCCACAGTTGCAGAAATTAAATCAGGGAGGAATATGGCACTAGAGACCGGACAACAAAAAGATGACATGGTACAGAATCAGAAAGGTTTAACGACACAAGGAAAAGCCCAGGGTGAAAGGGCAATACCACCACCAGCGTTTCAATCCACTAATCCCAGGCATAGGGCTACCTATGTCAGCCACCAGTATCTTGGGAATTCGCCTTGGGTAGAATTTCAGTTTACTGTACCAGAATCAAATAGCATCCCAAGTCAAACACCTAATGGACCATACCAGGAGTTGGGAGCTCAAAGTAGGTTTAATCCTACAACGATGACATATGGGAAGAGTTATCAAATGGAACCAAAATATGTAGATAGATTAATTGAAACTGGGATTCAACAAAGGGAGCAATATCAGCCTAACGATAATAATGGGACATATAGCACAAACTCATATGCCCAAGCCACAGCGCAAGGGGTTATGGGCAAAGAGTAACACCATGTTCCTCATCTCCTTTATCACAGGAATTCAGAGGAAAAACTAACCAGGGCAATTTGAGTCAAATCAGTATAGATGTAGAGCAGAGAAGCAGAGAGAGATGACTTTAGGAATCAAGAAAGATTTTAGAGCCTAGAAGCACAAGTGAAGATGCTTGCTGAGCAAATAGGACGACTATATGATGGCCAAAGAAGTCACCACCAGATGGCAAATCAGAATGAAGAGCATAAGAGTGACACTGCCCAAGCAACCAGTAAGTGGATCATCAGGCAAACACCCCACACTGGATAAATACACAGGAATGCACAGTATTTGCAAATTTGAGAATAAGGTGTGCAATGACATTGGAAATAGGAACACAAACAAGAAAGGGGTGAGGTTTAACCTAGAGATAAACCAAAGTACTGTCTCCATTCAGGTGTATGAGGATAAGGAAAGGCAAAGGGAAAATGAAATTGGTGAACCCAAAGAACAGCCGAAAAAACAGACTAAAAAGTATACTGCAAAAGGAGAGGATGAGGTGAAGACAAACAAATAATGGATGGTGAAAAAAAAGGACCATCGCATGTTTAATGCCTTGGTTGATTCAGTTCAAAAAGCACATATTAGAGCACAGAACACATAAGAAACAAGTGAAACAGAAGAAAAAGAAATGACTAGTGATGGTAGGGTAATTATAAAAATATTGATGGTGTTCCATTGACTGATGAATCGAATGCTGTTCATATCTCCACAGAGGTAAAAACTCCTCAAAGGACACATGTAAGTGAATCCCCAGAGGAATATTTTATGCCACAGAAGTTCAACAAGGTGCAGTTAACAGGTAAAGTACAAGTGCAAAGTGAGTTTCAAACACAAAATGTTCATGTGTTACTTACATGAGAAAGGAGTTAGTGAAAACACAGAGAAAATGTGTACCATGGAGAAGGTGTGTGATGACACTGAAAACAATGTGGAAAAAGCAGATAAGGAATTGGGTGACAGCTCAAGCAGGCCCATCATGCTGGGGGCCAGTCAATAGCAAAGCTTCAGATGGAATTACAGGACAGAAAAATAAACAAAGAAGACAGGAAAGTTGATAATGAGACGGTCAAAAAAGGAGGTAAGGTATCATTCACATGCCCCTTTGTTTAGCAAGAAGTCAGACAGGCGTATGAAAACTCAGTCCAGAGATCAGTTTCCTTTGTATACTTGAGGAATTTGAAGATCAATATTGTGCCCCTATCACAGTAGAAGAGCAATGCAATGTGTTTGTAATGATGGATACATCAGCACATGCGACTGTGATGTCAAGGCCAATGCTAGATAGCATAAATGAAGTAAAACAACACATCCCTTTAAAATTAAGACGAATAGAGGGTCCTGTGTATAATTTCAATAGTGGGAAACCCCTGTGGGAGGTGCTACTGAAGTCAATATTAAGTTAGGGAAGTATACATTGAGATAAATGGTGGTAACTCCAAATGAGGAGATGCTCTTCCTTTTAGGTATGAATTGTCTGAAGCGCCTGTCACTGCTAATTGATAGGATAAATGATGTTCTGTGGTCATTGGTCAAAAATCCCCTGAAGCCCCAAAAAGTGGTAAGCCAGATTAGCAATGCAAAAGAATGCCACACCAGTGAAAAGCCGAAAAAGCGGTTGAGGTATATCTTCATAATAGCTGTGTACCTAGTGTTACTGTGATTCTCATGGGCCAGGATGAAATGCAGGAGGAAACGGGAAAACAGTCATTAGTGATTCATTTAGATCCAAGGGAGAACTGGCAAACAAAAGTGGATGAAGGCACGTTAAGGTTCTATTTAAGTGAGGAAGACACAAAACAATGTATTATATCAGGAACAATATATTTGAACTATTGCAGAGATGCACATGAATGAAGGTCAGGCATGAGTACCCGTGCACATGGACGGGTATCTAAAATCTATTTAGGCTGTACGACCCTAGAACAAGAGGAGTTTCATAAATGAGAAAGTGTTTAAACAAATGCTTGACAGAAAAGAAATACCAAATTTTGCCATTAAAAAAATAACAAATATTCAGATTAGACAGTCCTGATTTCGGACATAGAACTGTGGGGAGATGCATGTTGAAAATAAAATAGGATCCAAAAGCATCAATCACAATATATGGATTGTAAGTGGGAACCAAGGCCAAATTCTATCTGCGAAATAATGTAATGCATAGAATGAGCATGGTTTTAGATCTGTTTAAATCAAAAGGTTTGGTCCAGACTGGGTGGAGCACCACAGGAATTTGAGAATAAAAGGCAAGCCTATTGTTTTGCACAAATAATTCCAGATACAGTTGAACTCCAAGTGAAAAAGGATGCTACCATTCCTGCATTCTCAAGGCAGTTTACAGTAGCAATGAAATCTAGAAAGGGACAAATAAATGATGGAGTCTGATTACGCATTTGTGTCCATCAATGAAACCATGAGACAGCGGGGGATATAATGTGAATGCACACCATTAATAGAAGTTGTGGATTGTCCCATCCGGATAATAGTGGAGAACAGAGGGTGCTAGGAGATTCCTGTGGAGGAAGGTACAGCATTAGGGATGGCAATTCAAAAATCATATTAGACTGCACATTTGAACAACATATCTACCCATTCTGTGAAGAGTGAATTTAGCCTCTACGGCAATAACCGAAATTAGAGTACACAGTGTGTATTTAGTGTCTATTAAGATTAGCCTATCCTGCGTTAGCGATAATTGGACTTAGCCCACCTGCGACTATCTAACCAGTTTAACTTGTGACAACTTTTGGCCAAGCTTAGTTCATGAATATGAGCAAAACATAGAGGAGCCAGTCTATCCTACTCCTTCTCAGCCTCCTTACTACAATGGCTTCTGCCACTTTCCCTACATGCCCACACAAGGATAGAAACTTGAGACTTAGATCAAGACTGCCCCGTCTGTACGATCCGAAAATAAACAGTACAAATAGCCTTCCTATACAAAATGCCACCCCTGCCTATGAACTATTGATTAAGCGAGCGCAGCAGAGTAGGCAAAAAAACTTGAACACAACACATGTCTCCTCTGCTCTGATAACTCCCATAAAGACTAATATACCTATAACTAAAACTAACAGTACCTTAACCTTATCTGGTTTGCTCATCAATGCCAGATCACTGGTGGCTCACGCCACAGAAATTGCAGACATACTAACCTATGAGAACTTTGACCTGCTTGCCATAATTGAGACCTGGCTTCACGAGGCAGCAGGACCCGCCCTCATGATAGCTGTACCCGACAGCTACCAGATACCCAGAGCTGACAGACCCAATGCCAGAGGTGGCGGACTAGCTATCATCTCTAAAACGAATCTACCCATTAGACTTGCCACATCGCCCTGTTTCCAATCATGTGAGATACTCACAGCTAAACTTCCTCTCTCCAATAACCGCACCTTAACCATTCATCTGATATACAGACCTCCAGGACCAATGGGAACCTTCGAGGAGGGCCTAACTAGCCTTCTAGCCAACAATACTAAAGACCACTCACAAATCCTGTTGCTGGGGGACTTTAATCTTGGATTTAATGACACTGAGAATAAACATGCTCAATCTGTAGCAGCCTTGCTGAAGGATCATGGGCTTACAAAAAAGGCCCTCACCCCTAGCCATATCAAAAGAAGGACCCTCGACTGGGTGGCTGACCTGAATTGCAACATTGCCATTACCAACATTGCACCGCAATCTTGGACCGACCACCATCTTATCACCTTTTCTGCCACTCTGGACCTCCTCAGCCCTAAAACCATTGTTTTTTTTTGTATTTTTTTTTTTTAAACAATTTTTATTATTTATTTTAACAAACCACACACCAAACATTACAGCACTTTCGGACAGTCATAGTCCACATCAAAACATCACTTTATACAATATCATCCCTCATCTCCCTCCCTCCCTCCCTCTCTCCCCACAAACTTGTGTCATCTCCTCCACGCCATCTGCCTGAGATCTTTCGGGTTTCTCAGTATTTATCAACTCATATGAGTCTTCCGTTTCAAGATTGACCTGGTGGGAGTTTGCCATTATGGTCACCAGTTGCCTCCAGGCTATCAGAGAGCCCGCTTCCTCCTCTCCTCCTCTAGTGACAGCTTCATACCACACCACGGTTTCCGCTTCTGCCCATTTCAAGAGGTCTGCCTACCATGTCTCCACCCTGGGCCTCTGGGCCGCCTTCCAACCCATAGCTATTCTACGCTTGGCTAGGATATAGGTCAGGTCCTTCTTCTTACTGATGTGTTTTGAATTACGTGGTCTAGGGAAACACCCGAGCATGCATGCCCAGGCAGACCCCACATCAAGCACCACCCCTCCCCTGGCCATTTTCATCTTTATTTCTTTATTTCTTCCCAGAATCTCTGCACCTCAGGGCAAGCCCAGAACATATGCAACAGTCCTGCTTCTACCTCCTCACACTTGGGGCATTTCTGTGTGGCCGGGCCTCCGAACCTGGCTATTCTCCCAGGGGTCAAATAAGCTCTGTGGGTGATATACAGCTGTATCTGCTGGAGTCTAGCATTCCCGGGATACCTTCTTGTGGTATCTCTGGACTCTGTCCCACTTTCCCTCTGTCCTGGGTTCCCCCATCTCTTCTTCCCAGTCATGCCTCAGTTGCAGCAGCTCCTTCCCTGGACTCAGGAGCTCATATATCCGGGATATTTCGTGCCCTCCCTCCGAGACATCATACATCGATTCTAGGGTGGCATCAGGTTCTTTCGCTAAGGTTGTATACGAATTGTTAGTTTTACAACTGTTCGAATTACAATTGACCTTTTCACAATTGACCCCACCCAACGCCAAACCCCCCAAAACCCCTATATATATATATATATATATATATATATATTACCAAACCGAGATATATATATATATATATATATATATATATATATATATATATATATATATATATATATATATATACGGTCAATTGTGACCCTTTAAATCCGGTCAATTGTTCATTCGAACAATTGTAAACAAACAATTTGGGTAATACCTCCGCTAACACCATCTCAGGCCACCTCTCCCTCACCCGTTTCATGAGCCTGGTGTAAGTAATATATTGTCCTTTATGCACTCCTGTCTCCTCATGCAGCCTCTGGAATTCCAGTGCCTCCCCCTCCTGCCATACATCTCAGAGGGTGGCTAGGCCCACTGGTTCCCAATATCTCCGGACCCCTTTGAACAGTTGAGAATCTTCCCTGCATAGCGCCGCCAGCGGTACCTGTTGAGAGTGCAGGTCTGGGTCGCCCACAGTCCTACATGCTCTGCGCCAGACTTCCCAGCACAACACCAAAAGACTCCCCATCCCTACCAATTTATTTGTATGCAACCACACTGTCTCTCCAAGGACGTATGGGGCTGTATCACCTCGTAGGAGCCTAGCCTCAGCCGAGTCCTCTGCAGTAAGCCACCTAGCTACATACATCAGCTGTCCCGCTAAGTAGTACAGTTCAAAGTTCGGCAGGTTTATGCCCCCCCCCGTCACACACATTTTGTAGTTTCCACAGGGCCACCCTATTTCTGGAGCTGTGCCATATGAAGCCCCTGCACAGGCCATGAAACCTCTAGGGATCAAATACGGGACATTCACAAAAAAATGCAGGAGTCTGGGCAATACCACAATTTTGAGCAGCGCTGCTCTTCCCATCATGGCAAGGGGTAATCTAGACCAGAACACCATACTGTTTTTAATTCCGTCCACTGCTTTTTACGTATTATGTTTGTGCTCTGCCTCAACACTATGGTAGATGTGTACGCCCAGGTATCTGAACGTCTCAATCTGCCAAGGTATCTGCAGAATGGGAAGCCTTTCCAATGGGATCCCCTTATACCTGCCCAAGGGGAACAAGCTGGACTTTCCGGGGTTCACGAATATGCCTGAGAGAGTGGCATACCGATCCATCACCTCCAGCACATATTGCAGGTTTTCCTCCGGGTAGCGTAAATAAAGGAGCATATCATCTGCGTATAGTGATATTAGGTGTATTCCTCCTGTTGTACTGATCCCCATGTCCCCGTATTGGTGCCTCAGGCAAATTGCCAGGGGTTCTAATGCCAGAATATATAACATGGGTGACCATGGAGAGCCTTGTCTGGTCCCTCTGCTGAGTTGCCATTTATCTGAAATTACTGTTCCTGTTTTCACTCTCGCTATCGGGGAACTATATAACAGCTGGGCCCACCTAATTTATCCAGGTCCCATCCCGTATCCTTTTAGAGTTGCCAGCAACCACGGCCACCGCACTGAATCAAAGGCTTTAACCACGTCCAGGGACACGATAGCTAGCTCGCCCGAGTCTCCATCGGTCTGATCAGTGATGTGGTGCAGCCTCCTGTGGTTGTCTGTTATATTTCTACCGGGGACGTAGCCTGTTTGGTCTGGATGTATCAACTTGCCTATTACTCTCTTAAGTCTATTGGCCAGCGGCGCTGTGAAAATTTTACTATCCTGGTTGAGCATAGACAAGGGCCTGTAAGACCCACACTCCTCATCCGACTTGCCCGGTTTTAGGAGCGGGATGATCACAGCTTCCCGGAGGGACCCGGCGATTCCCCTCGCTCATAAGCTTCATTGAACACGGCCAGCAGCGGCTGGAGTGACTCCTGCTTGTATGTTTTGTAAAACTCACTGGGTAGGCCGTCCAATCCGGGCGCTTTACATGTGGGCAAGTGTTGAATCACCGCATCCAATTCGTCTACAGTGATGGGGGCCTCTAGCTCTGCTCGTTCCAAGTCATCCAGGGTGGGCAAACCTATGTCATCTATTGTTTCCTGTATTTCTTGGCTCATGTCCTTTCCTATATCCTCATATAGTTGTTTGTAATATTTGAGGAACTCCTTGTTTACCCCTTCCTGTGTGTTACATATTTGGCCTTCCACGTCTCTTACCTCTCTGATTGCTGCGCGTGGGTTCTCATTCTTGTATAGCCATGCCAGTAACCTACCTGGCTTATTCCCCCCAGCGTGAAGCCTCTCGGTATATTTCTTATAATTTAGCTTGCACAATCTATCCCAGAGTCCGCTACAGGTCATCTGCAGATCCCTTATCTTGGCACTGTCCCCTCTGGTGGTCCCCCCACTCTGTAACAGGTCCTCTAGCTCTCTTTCTGTTTCCTGTAATTCCTGTTCGATACCCCCTTGGAGCCCTTTGGATTTGGATATAGCTACCCCACGCACCACCACCTTAAATGCCTCCCAGAC
The DNA here is from genome assembly GCF_040938575.1 of Ambystoma mexicanum. NCBI lineage: Eukaryota > Metazoa > Chordata > Amphibia > Caudata > Ambystomatidae > Ambystoma > Ambystoma mexicanum. The sequence goes on from NC_090929.1 coordinate 749,047,053, forward strand.
TGTTCCCACGGAGCTTACACTGCCCATGTTGATTTCGAAGTATTCTTCGATGGCCTCCCTCAGATCCTCACGAAATCCTGCATCCTGTAGTGCCTCAGCTCTAAGCCTCCACGTCGGGATTTGCGCTCTGGGAGATTGGTGTTGCCAATCTATGACCAAAGGTGAATGGTCGGAGAGTACTCAGGCCTTGTATTCCGCACCCACCATCTCTCCCACTATCTCAGTGGCAACAAACACATAATCCAGTCTCGTATGAAGGTCATGTGGGGCTGTGTAATGCGAGTACTGCCTGTCCTGTGGGTGCAACCGTCTCCACACATCCTCTAGACCGAAATCTGCTAGCAAAGTCGTTAGCGCCTTTGCCATCGGTGTCTGTTTAACTGGCTTGTCATCTGACCTATCTATTCTGGGGTTTAGGGTACAATTAAAGTCCCCTCCCCATATCGTTGCGGCACCTGCCCAGGGGCTAATTTTATTATATAGGGACCTAAAGTATGCTGCTGCATCGTGGTTGGGGGCATACAAGTTTACGATGTTCACTTCTCTACTCTCCAGGAGACCCACCACCGCCGCCATTCTACCTTCAGGGTCTGTCGTTGATCTAAGCAACCGAAACGGCACATGCGGTGCCACCCATGTAATGACTCCCCTTGCGTATGCTGAGTATGTAGATCCTATGACATGACCCTTCCATTTACGCCTAACCACCTCTAACTTCTCCTTGGTGAGGTGGGTCTCCTGTAGCAGGGCTATGTCAATCCGCATCCTCTTTAGGTACATCATAACCTTATTGCATTTCAGATAACTATTGAGGTGCCGCACATTCCAGGTCACAACTCTGAGATTATCCGAAGCCATTGGTCTGATTCTCTTCCCTCCTCCACTTCCTCTGATGTCTATTCCGATGGCCCATTTCCCGACTCTCAACTTCCCCAACCTCACCATCTCTCCCCGCCCCCCTTTCCCAAACCCTTCCCCACCGCACACAACCTCCCTCTCTCCCCCCTCCCTACCCAACCCCAACAATTGCCCAGCTTCATCCCTGGATCTCAGGCCCACCCGCATTTGGTCCTGTCCCGTAAACCAAGGGCTAGGACCCCGCGGGGTGTCACCGGACTAACGGTGACCTAACTAAGCTTAATGTTATGGGGTTCGGGGGATTCCACCCAGGAGCTCCCTTCTGTCTAATTGTGAGTGTCTGCTACTCGCAAATCTTTCAAGCGTATGTTTACTGCAACACATTTGCCTATAAACTTTATTTAGTACTATAATCCAGTCCCAATGTTTTGCGCTATGGCACTGGGGATGTCCCAGTGCGCGTTACTTATCTTCATCGGCTTCTTTCTGGATACCAGGTTCTTGGGGACGACCCTGCATGTCCATCCAGCCCATAGCATCCTGCAGCGTCTCAAAAAACAGAGTCTTGTTCTTGTAAAACACTTTCAGTTTGGCCGGATAAAGCAGCATATATCTGTGGCCAGCCTCTCTCAATCTCCTCTTCACCGACCCAAAGTTCATCCTGCTGCGCTACACATGCAAGGTGTAATCTTGGTACGCTGGATCGTACCTCCCTTCCGGAAGAATTCGAGAATCTTCTTGCGATCCCGGTAGTTTAGGATCTTTGCAATCAGCGGCCACGGGGGGGATCCAGGGGGTGGTCTCCTTGTTAAAGCCCTGTGTGCCCTCTCGACTGCAAACCCCTGGGTCAGTGCACCGCCAGTGATTTCCTGGAGAAGCATGGTTTCCACATATTCTGTCGGGTTCGGCCCTTCCATTCCTTCTGGCAGTCCCACGATACGAATGTTATTGCGTCTAGCGCGTCCTTCTGCTTCCTTGGCCCTGTTCTCTAAATTGCCCACATGCTGTACTAGGGCATGAAGTTCTGATTTGTGGGCGGCACATGCTGCAGTGTTTGGGGCCATCTCCTTTTCCAGGGTCCCTGTACGCTCTGCTAGCGTCCTCACATCCTGTCTCAGCAGGGTAACCTCTTCCTGGACCGCTCCAATCTTGAGGTCTAGTCCCACTTTAAGTTCGTTCATTGCTAGGCCCAGTTTAGTCTCCCATGCAACTTTCAGGTCCACAATTGCTTCTAGCACCTCCTGGATCGTGCCCGGTGTTTCCGCCACTACCGTGGTAGTGTTGGCCTTGCTTTTGCCCCCTTACGCTCCTGGGGGTGTTTTGGTGTAGGCGTCTAGTGTGGGCTGTTTGTTCTTGGGTCTGTTTTGGTATGTTGCGTCGTGCGGGCACGAACTAGCGATTTCACCTCACTCGTAACAGTCATCGCAGCACTAGGCCACTCTCAGTGCTCAAGAGTCGCCTCAGCCGTATTTGGGTGTGTCCTTGTCACACTGCACTTCCAGAATGGGATGTGTCCTCCCCCGTATCTGTATGCCTGTGGTATTGCTCAGCCAACCTCCACCGGGATACTGCCAGGGGCCGGTGGTTAAATGCCCATCCTAAGTCTGCTAACTTCCCCTTCGGCTCTCTGCTGGCCCCAGGACCGATGTCCCTGGTCTTGTGTGAGATGCTTCCTCTGGCCTCTTGGCATTTGTGAATATGTCCAACAGCAGATCAGCCCTCATCCATCCTCAGATCGCCTTACTCCGACCTCCTTCTGCCACCATGTTCATGTCTACTACGGCTAGTGTGCCCCACCAGGGCTTCAGCTCGCCTGTGCTCTTTTGGAACTCCTGTGTCTGTCTTTAGGCATTATTTGCATTCAGTGATTTGAGCACGCTGCTTTCTGATCCTTTTGATCCGTATCTGGTGTTCTTGCTCTCTCCTGTGCAGGGGCCGTGAGATGCGGGCAGGGGCCCACGCCTGACGTCTTGTATCCGGCAGTCGCTCCCTCCCAGCTGCACAAGGGAGACCTCCCCAGGCACCACCGCGCCCAGCTGGGGCCAGGCGTTCGTCGCCACTTCAGGTTCTGCAGGGGCCGCCCGCCCGCTCGTTGTCACTCTCAACTGCGGTCCCGACCCGCTGGTGCTCGGGCAACCGCAGGGGTCGACGCGTTATGTCGTGCGGCCTCCAGGTCTCCTGCGGCGCCAGGCTCCCGATCCGCTGGGGACCGTCTCCGCGGCGCAGCACCCACCTGGCTCCTGCGTCGCCAGCGTCCCTCGTGCCGGCAGCGCCTCGGCTTCCTTGCTCCTCTGACCCCCTCAGTGCACAGTGGCCGGGCGCAGTGCCGAATTCCACTCCACTCACTCTTCATGGGCCGGAGTGCCCGTGTTCGCATACGGCCAGGTCCGCCCACCGGGGTTGTTCCTAATCCATCGGCAGGGCTTAAGCAGGCGGTTGGTGCATCTTCCACGGCACCAATGCGCTTCACTGTTGTGGCGCTGCTTATAGATCTTTCGGGCCGGCCGTATCCCGTCTCCCTTGGATTATCCTCCGCAAGCAATGCGGCGCAGCGACAGACACGGGCCCGGCCACAGTCGAGAGTTTTCTTATTCGCAGTGCCTTGGTCAGTTTATGACCCTTTGTCCACCTCCGGCCATTTTGTCTGCCATCACGGCCCGGGCCCCTATTTTCTTCCGAGACGCCGTATCTCGCTCATCCTGATACAGCCTGCGCTTCCACAGTGTCCAAAACACGCTCCAACTCTTCCAACATCCGTGAGTATGTTGCCAGCAGATCTGTTATCCTGCAAACCTCCTGTTTTCGCTTCAGATCGATGTCGGATCACGGGAGCTCCTTCAGAGCTCACCTCTCTACGCGGCCATCAAGCCACGCCCCTCCCCTAAAACCATTGTTATGGCACCTCCACTCCCAACTAGAAGTAAAAAAGATATCACAGCGGAAAAACAACTCCCTCACCTCCTTCCTTCCATTAACAACCTTGCTAGCAATACAGACCCCAACTCACTAGTGGAGGTCTTCAATAATGCCATGTCTAAGGCACTTGACATTATTACACCTGTCAAAATCCGTACAGGCAGACAGATCTCATCTCAATGCTTGGTTCACGCCTCAACTCAAAGAATTAAGACTCCAAAAAAGAAAGCTCCAATCCACTTGGCTTCCTTCCCCCACTGAAGAGAATAAAGTTAAGTTAACCGACCATTCCAAACTCTACAAAAAAGAAATAATTAGCACAAAAAAGAATACATTTAACGATAGAATCTCAAAGGCTAAGTCTGAAACCAAGGAACTATTCACTATCCTTCGGGAAATGGAATCACCAATCCCGCCGGTTGGCAACGTCCCTAAAGATAAGCCTTGGTGCACTGACATACAAAATACCTTGTCAAACAAAATTGCATCCCTCCAACTCAAAATAGCCAACAAGAAAGCCTCAATGCTCCCAGCTGAGCAGCAACTCCTCCAACCTACACCAGACAGAACCACCTTACCCTTCAGCTTCAAAATAATGTCCATCCGAGAGACAGAGAAACTCATACTCTCCCTAAAACATTCTAATTGCAAAGGAGATGGTTGCCCGGCCCAAATTATAAAGGGTGCAGCCTTTTATCTCCAAGCTTATTAATGCCTGATTCAAGACTAACACAGTGCCTAATAACCTTACAGAATCTTGGGTCCTCCCACTGCTTAAAAAACAAACACTAGATCCCACCATCCTGACTAACTATAGACCTATTACCACAGTCCCCTTTCTACTTAACATTATTAATAGAGTAGCTTACCTTCAAATTCAGGACTACCTGGAAGCTAATCACCTACTAGGATCACAACAATCTGGCTTCCGCCATCTCCATGGCACGGAAACAGCTTTAATAGTCATCAAGACCCACATTGACGAGTTAAAGGACAACAGGAAAACAGCTATGCTACTCCTCCTTGACCTATCTGCAGCTTTCAACCTGGTGGACCATGCAGTCTTATGCAACCACCTTAGGTCGGCTGCACATTTCTCAAGTGATGCCATAACCTGTGTCCAGTCCTTTCTAGCTAACCGTACATTGAGAGTCTTCTCCCCTTCAGCCTCAGCTGACCCTATACTAACGTCCTGCGGTGTACACCAGGGATCTTGTGTCTCACCTACCATGTATAACATTTTTACTAAGCCTTTGTTCGACAAGTTGGACAGATTGAGTGTCACCTACACAAATTATGCAGATGACACCCAGATCCTCATTCCCCTTTCAGGCAAATTTCTCGAGGACACATCCTTAGTAAATACGATATACCTCCTTATTCAGGCATGGATGGCATCCCATGGCCTCTACCTGAATGACGACAAAACTGAGAAATTGATCGTAGGTTCAGAGACGAACATCAAAAAACATAGCCCTAGCTATGCTTCCTTTAACATTGACAACAACCCCATCAAGGTGATGCCCGTGGTGAAAACCCTAGGCTTCTACCTTGACTCCACACTCACCCTTAAGAAACAAGTTATCTCACTAGCATCCACAACAGCTTACACCTGCAGACTTATCCGAGCCTGCAGACCATTTCTCTCGGAAACGAGTTGCATTACCTTGGCCAATGCACTCATAATATCCAGACTGGATTATTGTAATGCCCTATATTCAGGAGCTAACAAATACATCACTGACAAAATCCAAAGACTGCAAAACAATGCCCTAAGAGCAGCCCTAAATATCCCTAACAGAGAGCACATCTCCAAGTACAGAAGGGATGTCCATTGGCTATAAATAAATAACAGGATCCTCCTGAAAACAGTCTCACTTACGTCAAAATGCCTTTGAAAGAATTACCAAGAGACTCATCACCCGCCCCATGAGATCTGCCAATGCCCACACCTTGGAGATCCTGAGATTCAAACGTACCACAGCTGGGGGCGCCAGTTTCCCGTTTAAACTAGCGCAATCCTGGAATGCACTCCCCTTAGATCTCAGAATGGAACAACCCTACCCTAAATTTAGACGTAACATCCTAAAGTTGCTACGATCAAATGATTCCTGACTTGCTCCATCCTGTACTAGACGGCACCTGTTACCTAAAACCGGTTTCCCTGCCTTACTTAATACACCTGTTATCCATTACATTACTCAACTGCATTATCTAATATGTGATATGTGTCTTCATAGTAAATGTATATCTCTTGTATGTATGTATCTAACTTGCTCTGTAACTAAGCTTTAAGCCTACTTGACCTGTCTGTGCCCAGCTACCCAAGGGTTTGGTGTGCATTACCAAATAAACAAACAAACAAACAAACAAACAAACACAGCTATTGGAAATATTCCTGAAAGTTATGTTACTTCGCAAGACGAACTGCCTGAGTCTTGAGACTCCAAACCAAAAGGGGTTTTCAGGATTCAGCCATTATATACTTATGAACCAAAAGATGTGATTTGTTATCAATAGGATGACTGTACTATATTCCAGGTGGATGACTATGAGACAGAAGAAAACGGCAGATTGTGGTGGACCTGAAATGCCTGAGGCTGGGGCATATGTCCAAAAAGATACTGCCACACAATTAGAGGAAAGCACAGAGATTCCTCTGCTGGTGGACTTTCCAGAACTTGTTAAAATGGTATAGGAGCATATCCAACCTGCGGATGCATGTACAAATGAGTTGCAGAGGGAGATCAGTGGAGAAAATAATTTTAGGATTCAAGGATATTTTCACCAGAGATGCATATGATTGTGGGCGTACTGATTTGTATGCTGCTACATTACCAGAAGGCTATGGTAGGGAAGCTGTAACTGCAACAATATAGGCTGCCTTTGGCTTGTTTGGAGTCATTTGCAGAGATCATCAAGAACCTAGCATCCAGAGGGATATTTAGTTATATAAACAGCAAATATGCCTATGTTAGGTGTGTTGAAGCCCAATGGTCAGTGGCGATTACGTTAAGACTTGAGAGAACTTTACAAGAAAGTACATGTGTCAAGGTGGCCACTTCCATTCATTGGCCAAGGCCTTGCACAGATCCAAGGGTCAAAGATTTTCACCACTTTGACAGCTGGGTATTGGTGTGTGTCTTTAGCAAAGGACATAACAATCTATTTGCTTTTACCTTTCAAGGAAAACAGTGTGTGGGAAAGAGTTCCCTTTGGCTATATCAACAGTGGGATCGAGTTTGGAATCTTTCTGAATAAGGCACTTTTGGATACATCCGAGAAAGGAACTTTATGCAGATGGTATCCTGATTAAGAAGGAGGACATGAAAAAGAATTGTTAGTGAAATAAGACATCTACTCAGCCAATTACAGAAGGCTGGGGCAAAGGTATCATTGCAGAAGGCGCAGTGGCGCAGAAAGATGGTAAACCTCTTAGGCCATGAAGTCACAGACCAGGGATTGAACCCACAGAAGAAAAAGGTAGAAGTCATTACAAATTTGAAGGATCCCACAAATTTGAAGGGTTTGAAGAGCTTGTTAGGGATGACGAGTTACAATAGAAAATGAATTGAGGATTAATCTGAATTCACACAACTGTCGACTAAGTTATGGTGTGAGAAATCGGAAGGCACTCTCGCAGCTACTCCCCAGGGATCTTCTGCTCAGGAGGCCAGGGAAGGGCCATCGCTTTTGGATCCTGACCCTGGGGCTGGACAAGCGAGGGAGGATCACCTGGGTGGAGGGTCCGTGGGGAGAGGGTGCCAGACGGCAAGACATGGTATCCCTCCTTTCACAACACTGACTTACCCTCTCTTCCCTCAGCCTTCATGGGCTATTTCTGCTCATGTCCTTTTTTCCCATGAGTTCCCACTAAGTACTGAGAAGAGGAAGAATCCTTGAAGAGCAATGAACACTTACCACAGAAAACACCACTCTAGTACTGGGACGAAGCAGAGGGATTTGGAGGACTACAGAAATGATGGCCAGGCATGTCCCATTCATTGTATCAACTACGACAAGGCAAAAAGAGGCCAAGGACTCACACCTGAAACCCATTGACAGGGCTCAGATGTATAAAAGGTGCAGCACACAGCAGAAGGGAGTTCGTCAGGAGAGAGCAGCAGGGAAACCGGTCCAGCCTGTAGTAAACCTGTGGAGAAAGGAGTGCAGAGAAGCTGAAGATGTGCAGAGTGTGACAGCATGCAGAAGCGAGGTGAAAGAGCTGTGTTTCCGGGGTGGCGAGGTCAGAAGAAGGGAACCGTGGTGATTGTCGGTCCCTTCATTGTGGCTGCATAGTGCTTGGTCCCCTGGGTGGAGGAAACAACCCAGGAGTGTCTGAGGGGCAGAGGGTGTGACCCTGACCTCAACCGCAAGACATCGTGTGAGCGGAGAAGCCATGGGAAGCAGCAACGCGACCAGTGAGTTTCAAGTAATGCTAGAAACCCGATGTGCAAACGTATGAAAGCTAAAGTGGATTACAATGTATTGGAGTGGTCGCATACAGTCGGTACGTTCTGGAAAGCCTCAGAAGAAAGAATAATGAGAGGACAAATGCATGTGAGGCAACAATGGAGTTTCTGGAAACTATGTAACACAGTGGTTGCAGATAACAAAGTTATACAGGTTTGAAGGCCTCTGAATAATTGGCTGAGAGTGAACAGTATTAAAGAGTATGAACTTGATAGTTGTTAGTGAACAGCAGAAGGTGGAGCAGTGAAGTGTGTGCAAAAGCTCTGTCTGGAGAACCTGTTAACCCGAATAAAGGGTTAAAAAGGATTCCAGTGGAAGCAAGCAAAATCGAATGCATGAAAAGGGTGAGGAGAAAGAAAGCCAGTCAACTACCAGTCACCTACCAGTGGATATTTGGGCAAAAGCTTGGGCAAGAAAGTAGCAATGTAAGGAAGTCATGAAAGGAACTAATTGAGAAACTACACTACAAGGGCAAGTGGGTGGTCTGTCAACTGCGCCAAGACCAGGGAGCCCTAACCAACCTATAACAGTTGTACGGTCAAAGGTTTCTCCTGGATACCTTGCGATTAGTTTGATAATTCAAAAAAGTGGATGTGTCACACACTTTCTTTTGAAAGTCCATTTTAAGTGCAATTGTTATTCATTTATCAATTGTTTCATGTGGACTCATAGCGCCAATTGTGGTCAGCCGACACGTGTTTCGAGCGTGTGGGTCTTTATCAAGGCTGATACATAGTTAAAAAGGTTACACACATGTGCAAGCGGTTTACGTTGGTGACAATTGTGACATGGGGCGTGTGTTTCAATTCCCAGTGCATGTTATAATTAGAAGTGTGACAGTATGTGTTCCAGCACAAAATGTAAGTAATCAGGTGGCATGAAAAAAAGAGATATGACCAGGTATACACATTCAATTTTGCAAAAGGAAAAAGCAGGAAATCAAAGTTCATGGCCTCCTGGCTTGGCCCATTCAAGATTGTGGATGAAACTCTGCCTCTGGTGTATAGAATACTTTTGAAGGAAGGCGTTCAGGCTGTGGATCAGTTTGTACAACTGAATCAAATCAAGCCATACTGCGAGACATGAAATAAAATGATTGGAACATCCAGGAGAAACTAACAAGGATTGAAAGGTGCAATCGTTAGAGCATCAGAGCCAAGGACGCACCAGGAGGCCTGGGTGAGAACATTAATTTCCAATGGTCCAGTGGGAAAAGGATTCATCATAACAGGTAATTAGGTGTGTTTATTGTGCTTTGGGGAATGAACAAACTGTTGAGTAATTAATAAAGAAGAAAGGAAGAACCCTTGGATAAAAGTATTTGTGCTTGATAATTAATCTTTCTGTCTCTCTCCTATGTTTAAGCTAGTGGTTAACTTGTTTCCCTCCAAAAAGGTTCACTGGAGCCCGATGTCCATGGAGGAGGGCCACGGACGAGGAAAGGAATCCCCTGGACAAGAGAAGGAGGACTCCCTAAGGCAGAGGGAGACTGGTGGGAGTAGAGGAGACGACCATATGTCAAGACAGCAGTTCCCGCTTCGTGGAATGAAGAATAGGGTCAATAACTTTCTTGAATTATTTAAAAATGTCTAAGTTATAATGGGCCTAGTAACATGGACAAAGGTCACTCCAGCAAATGGACAAGTTTGATCGAGCCGGGGCCAGTATCAGGCATTGTGATGGAGGATGCCTCTGGATTATTTTAGGGAATAGATGTCTTTTGTACCAAAATATTTATACTAGTGTAAATCTGGGTTTAATTTTCGAAAGAAACTTCAATGTTAAGAAGGTTAAAACCTCTCAAGTGAAACAGTGAATTGAAATACGTAGAGAAGGAGCTTAAAGAGCAGTAAAAAGAAATAATAATGCAGCTGAAGACCTTTATGAGCACATCAAGTGTTAAGAAATAAAGGGAAAGTAGTGCAAGATATGATGAATTTTGTAAACCCGATGGAAATGTTTTTAACCAAATTTGTGCAGGAGGTTCAAGACAGAGTATCTCAGTTGATACAAGGTCACATTTCTTTGTATTTCATCCAGCAAATCATGGCATGGATAACCTAAAGACAAATAGAAACATTGCAAGAAGAAATTGCCTTTGCAATGGGAAGTGTGATTCCCCTGTACATAGATCTAGGGTAAATGGAGATTGGGTTTCTTTTGAGTAGGAACATGAATCACCCCGGAATTTATATAATAAAACCAAAATCGTACATAATGTAGGCTTCTGGCAGAATGATAAAAACATAAACATTGTACAATTCAACTAGGTTGACAGCAATGGAAAAGAAGAGAATGAAGGCGAATGGGGTGCATGATTTCTAGTTCTGGTAGTTGGTGGTTCTGGAGAGTTCCCATGTTTGATCAGTGTCTTCTGCAGATAAAGGGGGGACATGTTAGAATATTTAGGAGCTGAAGAATTTGTGCTGTATTTTCAGTGTGTAGTTTAACATTTGATATTAACAATTAATATTGGGGGAAGTAGAGTGGGTTAGATTTGTTATGCCACAGGCCATGGAAGTATTGGCACAGCAGCAGGTACACAAACATTGTCAGGTTCAGAAAATAAAGCAGAATTAAAAGCTGAATGTGAAGGAAAGTTTCATGGTGTGTAGAGCAATGTAACAGTGAAATGGTCCTTGAAAATAGTTTGCTCGTTGTTCATGCAGAGCAGGAGGGACGGAAGGAAAGAAAGAGAGAAGTGCAACATATTCTTTGAGCCCCAGGATGTGTTAAGCAGAATACTGTCCAAAGGTCACCATAGCCAAGGGCTGGAAAATTACATGAGCTGATACGGAGGGTGTGACAGATGACAACACGAAAGAGGCTGAGAAATATTAAAGAAAATATACATAATAATATAGAGGAGGAGTGGTTCAAGGAGAGTTTGAAATAGAACAACAAAGGGGATGGACTAGTAGACAAAGTAAAGCTGATGGGATACGCTAACAGTTTTTTAAGCTTGGATTATATTACCAAGACTTTTATATTATTCAAAAAACATTACTCTAAAACAATTATTAAACATTCAATAATACATTGTGGCTCATTCATTTTCACTCGTTCACATTCATACTATCATCATCAACCTCTCACAAACATATGTTTCTTTGAAAACTGGTCTATACATAAAGGAACAGTGATGTGTCTGTTGTGTCTTTATACATTCACAATTGGTAAAAGGGAATCCCCATCACTTTGGTGTAACACACAGATCTGTGTTGTTGTGTTGTGTTGTTCCCACAGATTTTCACGTCGACACGTGTTTCAGTTGCTCTCAACGAGCATCATCAATAGTGCTCTCTTTGTATGGCAACCTTCTTCAGGACAAAACAACCAATTTCCTGGCACATATATTGGCTTGAGCCACACCATCTCCTATCCAATGGACACCGGAGGTGAAAGATGAGATATTTCCAATTCAGTACATCTTAATTTAAATCTTGAGGATAATTGTCCTCTGATTTCAAGCAGGAACAACCACGTGTACCACTGTCAATATGACTTAGTCTTAGAAATTGGATCAGGCCGGAGTTCTGTATTAGAAAACACTTCCCTCATTGGTCACTTTTCTTTAAGTGAAGCTGTGATTGAATCTCACTTTTCACGTAGATCTTTCGCCTTCTATCCGTGGTCTTCCTCTCTGTGTAAACCGCAGGGTCTGCAGTAAAACATTGCAGACGCCGCGGTTTCAATCACAGCTTCACTTAAAGAAAAGGTGGTGTGGCTCAAGCCAATATATGTGCCAGAAAATTGGTTGTTTTGTCCTGACGAAGGTTGCCATACAAAGAGAGCACTATTGATGATGCTCGCTGAGAGCAACTGAAACACATGTCGACGTGAGAATCTGTGGGAACAATACAACACAGATCTGTGTGTTACCCCAAAGTGATGGGGATTCCTTTTTACCAATTGTGAATGTATAAAGATGCAACAGACACATGACTGTTCCTTTATGTATAGACCAGTTTTCAAAGAAACATATGTTTGTGAGAGGTTGATGATGACAGTATGAATGTGAACGAGTGAAAATGAATGAGCCACAATGTATTATTGAATGTTTAATAATTGTTTTAGAGTAATGTTTTTTGAATAAAATAAAAGTCTTGGTAATATAATCCAAGCTTAAAAAACTGTTAGCGTATCCCGTCAGCTTTACTTTGTCTACTAGTCCATCCCCTTTGTTCTGATTTAATTACCTGTAGGACTAGGGACGTTAACACAGGTACCCCTTTTCTCTCTGCAGAGTTTGAAATAGAGGCAGAGAAAGGGGGGTGGAAATAACTTCCTGGAGACAGAGGGCTGTGCTGCTCGAGATTTGGCAAGGATAGTGTGCTTGGCTGCCGATCAGTGTAGCTGGGAGTGGGAGCTTTGAGAAGGGGGTTTGCTGAAGACCGTGGTTCGACTCCAGGGCAGTGTCCTGGCAGAGATGGTCAGAGACATATCTAGCTGCAGGAAGGGTACTGGAGAGCCAAGGGCGAGGTGGCTCTTCTCAAAGGCAGAGAGTCCAGAATCATTTGAATGGCGAGCATAAATAGGTCAACAATTAATTAGGACCCCTCCGGCAGGCTAATTGGCAAGGTGTCAGACTGGACATGAAGGGAATAACTTCCTTAATCTTTTAAGTACCGAAAGATGAATGGAGTAGCCAGCTTCAAAAGTCTGAAGGGGAGTTTGTCCCTTTGGTGAAGAAGGGGGCCATAATGTAACAACTCAACCAATAATAAGTAAGGCAATGAGAATAATCAAGAGCATAAACCATAGACTATTTATTTGATTTTATAACAAATGAATGCTGGTTAGGCTCTCTGAAAGATAGAAGGTAAAACGCATGTGTTTGAAATGCCCTGCTGAAGTAGAGTGTGCTTTTGCACATGTGCCTAATGTAAAATGTTTATTATAAATGTACTCATGTCTAACAAGTGACCTAGTTGATAGACTGTCTGTTCTTGCTGATGAGATTGAATATACCCATTGTAATCATATTTCGGATGCTTGTATCTGCTTAGATTCACATGTTATGGATATGTTTTGTTTTATTTTTATTTATAAATGTATAATGCGCTGAAAGCCTGCAGGCATCGGGGCGCAAACAGAGACACGAGGTAACGACAAAGAGACGGAACAGTGTACGTCTGACAGAGTTTCAAAAGTTGCAGGAAGCGACCTAAGGAGCATCATAACTATCTGAAAAGGTGTGTTTTCAAGGTTTTTCTTAAAGGCTTCAGGTTAGACTGAAATCTGATGGTAAGAGGCAGAGCGTTCCAGAAAGAGCACGCTACAGCAGAGAAAGATCTTCTGAGACCCCTGGATCTTCTAAACTTAACTCCCTGTAGCTAGGCTAGAGTGGAAGAACTTAAGTTTTCCAGTGGGTTGATAGGGAGGAACCAAGGCTTTTAGATATTCTGGGGCTTTTCTGTAAAGAGAGTGATGCACTAAGGTTCCTGTTTTAAACTGAATTTGCTCCTGCACCGGAAGCCAGTGAAGATCTTTCCTGAAAGTGGAGATATGAGATCTTCTGGAAACGTTCAGGGCCACACAGACTACATCATTCTGGATGGTCTGGCAAACCAGGATGTTTGATTTTGAAGCTCCACAAAGTAAGCTGTTACAACAATCTAATCTGGGTAAAATTGTCGCCCTGGCTATAGTCACTGAGTTCTGCTCACTAAGATAGGGGAGAATATTCCAGAGAAGTCTAAGATGGTAATTACAGATCCGACGGGGGTGGTGCACTTGCGCGTCTGAGTTAAGAGAGGCCTCCAGGTAAACCCCTAAGGTTTTGACTTTCTTGTGGGTCATGATCTTATTATCTTGAAGCAGAAAGTTTTCGTAAGAGGAGTCGAGTTTGGAACGAGCCTGAGGGGAGCCAGAAATGAGGATCTCGGTTTTATTGCCATTAAGACACAGCCAATTTGTGACCATCTGGCCCACAATGGAATCATAAATATTATTGAGGGTCAGGGAATCCTGGCCATTGTCCCTGCAGAGCTCGATGACAAAACTGTGTACCATCGGCATAGTTGGTAAAAAATACTCCTATGTCCTCCAGAAGAGAGCAAAATGAGCACAGGTACATATTGAAAAGCAGCGGTGAAAAGGATGCACCCTGGGGGACTCTGCACGAGATTGGAGAGGCTGGATAGAAGGAAGAACCCCATTGAATGTTGGACTCCCGATTAGTCAGAAAGGACTGAACCCAGTTTACTGCCTCTATGGAACTGTGGCCTTGGTTGCGTAAGCAGAGAAGGAGGCGCTCGTGGTCCACGAGGTCGAAAGCCATAAACAGGTCCAAAAATATCAACATGCCAGCTTTCCCTTTCTCTGTGATTTTCAAAAGATAGGACTGAAGATCCAAGAGGGCGGTCTCTGTGCTGAAAGATAGACAAAAGCCAAATTGTCGGCTATGGAGAATATTGTTATGTTCGGTAAAAGCTTGTAATTGGGCGGTTGCTACCTTGTCTAGGATTATAAGTAGAAATTAGCAGTTTGTAATTGGCCAAAGATTACTAGGGTCTGTAAAATCAACATTTGTTTTTTTATGAATCGGGCTAATAGTTACTTTTTTAAATTCCGTATGAACTTGACAATCTCTGAACGAGGAGTTAACAAACAGAGTAAGGAAGGGTGTACGCAGAAAGCTTTATGTTCTAAAATGAATTTGTGGGGCAGGAGATTGTAGTGGCAAGATGTCGAATGCATAGACATGTCTTCGAGTGAGATTTGTGAAAAGGGGAAACTGGGAGAGGTTGAGCTTTTCTCAATTGCGTGGCAGAGTGCTTCAGTAACAGTGGAAGGGCCCTGAGCTAAGTATTCTGTTGGTTGTATACAAATTGTTCGTATTACAACTGTTCGAATGACAATTGACCTTTTCACAATTGACCGAATTGTGAAGGTCAATTGTAACATATATGCAGGGGTAAACCCCCCCGCAACCCCTCAAAAAATCCAAACCCGCCCAAAACCCCCCATATATATATATATATATATATATATATATATATATATATATATATATATATATATATATATATATATATATATATATATATACATATTACCAAAGTGATATGGGATACATTACTCACCGTAATCGTATTTCTGATGCTTGTATCTGCTTAGATTCACATGCTGTGCATAGGCCGACATCTAGTGGAAGCTGCGGAGTATTACAGTTTGTTTTTCGAAAGTCGAAAATGGGCGTCGACACAGGCGTGCCAGTAATACTATCCCTAGTGTGACATCCACTGTACCCAAGATCCCTCACGCGTATAGGATCCTCAGATTGTATTTTTTCTGACATGAGGAAGCATGAGGAGTAGCGTGAGTACAGATAATCCAAGCAGATAGACAGAAAGGTAAGACTACAAGTAATCATGCGCCTTCTCTCGGAGGGGAGGAAGGGTGGGTCGCATGTGAATCTAAGCAGATACAAGCATCAGAAATACGATTACGGTGAGTAATGTATCCCTTCTGAGGCTTGTGGAATCTGCTTAGATCACATGCTGTGCATAGATTAGCGAGCAGTACCAGAAGAAGGAGGTGGGATGTGAGAAGGGTCATGAGCAAACAGGTGTCTTAGAACCGCTTGTCCCACTTGTGTATCTGTCTTGGAATGAGTGTCAATGCAGTAATGCTGAGTAAAAGTGTGAATAGAGCTCCAAGTAGCTGCTTTGCAAATGGTGTCGAGGGGAACATTTGCAATGAAAGCCAGAGTGGCACCAATGCCTCTAGTAGAGTGGGCCCTTGGCGTAAAAGGCAGAGTCTTTTCAGAAAGAGAGTAACACAGCTGTATACAGTTGATAATCCACTTCGAGATAGCGCCCTTAGAGACGCGATCCCCCTCTCTGCCTGTAGCTACGGAGACAAACAGTTGATCTGTTTTCCTTAGCGGTCTGGTTTTATTTACATAGTATAGGACCGCCCTACGCACATCTAGGGTGTGTAGTTTCACCTCAGCCGAGCTTTGCGGGTTTTGGAAGAAAGCCGGAAGCTCGATGGACTGGTTTACATGGAACTTGGATATGAATTTAGGTGAGAACCTAAGGTGTGTGCGTAAAACCAGTTTGTCCTTGTGGATAGTAAAGAAAGTATCCTGCACTGACAGAGCCTGAATTTCACTGACCCTTCTTATGGAGGTAATGGCTACTAAGAAGGCCGTTTTATAAGTCAGGTGTTTGAGACTACTTTTATGCATGGGTTCGAATGGGGGTCCCATGAGCTTAGCTAGCACCACGTTGAGGTCCCATCCTGGCGGTGGGTTCGAAATAGGAGGGTGAAGTCTCTTTACTCCTTCCATGAAGGCTTTAACCACTGGTACTTTCCACCACGAGACCTTGTTATGGGATGTGGTGTAAGCCGAGACGGCTGCCAGGTGTACTTTCAGCGAGTTAAAACCCAACCCTGCATCCAGCAGGTGGAGCATGTATGTCACAACGTTGGAAGGAGTGCAATCAACCGGGTTGATTTGTTTATTCTGGCACCAGATAACGAATCTTTTCCACTTATCAAAGTAACAGTGCCTTGTATTTGGTTTCCTGGACTCCTTTAGAATGTCCATACACCTCTGTGGTAATTTGAGATGTCCAAACTCTATGACTTCAGGAGCCATGCTGCTAGGTTCATAGAGTTGGGTTCCTGATGCACTGTTTGACCCTGTTGCTGGGACAGTAGGTTGTACCAGGCTGGGAGTCTGATGGGTTCGCACACCGCCATCCTGCGTAGGTGTGGAAACCATGGTTGTCTCGCCCACATGGGAGCAACTAGGATGAGCGTCATCGATTCCTTGTTCATCTTGTACACCACCTTCCTGATGAGAGGAGTTGGTGGAAAAGCGTACGCAAACATCCTTGACCAGTTCATCCACAGGGCATTCCCTTGGGAGTCCGGCTGGGGGAACCTGGATGCAAATCCTGAGCATTGTTTGTTTTCGCTTGTGGCGAATAGGTCTATAGTGGGGAAACCCCACTGAGAGAAGAGATCTTCTACTACGTCTCTGTGAAGGACCCATTCGTGTTCTTCTGGGAGGGAGTCTCTGCTTAGAGCATCCGCTAGGGAAATGAGCTCCCCTGGAACATGTTGCGATGACAGGAAGATGTTCCGTCTGAGTGCCCATATCCATATTTTCTGGGCAAGCTTGGACAGATTTGGCGAACGAGTCCCCCCTTGCTTGTTCAGATAGAACATGGCTGTCGTGCTGTCCGTCCTGATCTGCACCGACAAGTTCAGTAGATGGGGCTCGAACGCCTTTAGCGCTCGGAATACTGCCAGAAGCTCTAGCAGATTGATGTGGTTCTTGGCTACTGAGTGAGACCAGAGACCCTGAGCTGTGTGGTGGAGATGGTGAGCTCCCCACCCAGTCAGGCATGCATCTGTAGTCACCACGGCTTGTACTTCGGGATCGTAAAAGGGTTTCCCCTTTGCGAGATTCTCTCTTGTCCACCAGTGTAGGCTCTGTACGAGTGTTGGCGAAACGACCACTAGATCGTCCCACTGACCACTTGCCTGAGACCACTGTTTCGCCAACCATTCCTGCATGGGACGCATGCGCAGACGCGCGTGGGGACCAGGTAAATGCATGACGCCATCATGCCCAGTAACCGCATAGCTTTGCGTACTGTTATCTGTTGACCTGACTGATAATGCGGAATTTGCAGAAGTATATTCCGAATTCTCTCTTCCGAAGGGAAGGTCAATCCTTTCTGAGTATCTAGGATAGCTCCTAGAAACTGTTTTGAGGTGCTTGGCACCAGACTTGACTTTTTCTCGTTGATAGAGAAGCCTAATTCGTGGAGGAGGTCGATAGTCCTCTGAATGTTTGACCTGCAAATTCCTGGGGTTTCCCCCGTTATGAGCCAGTCGTCCAGATAAGGGTACACCGGGATTGCCTCCCTGCGTAGGTGTGCAGCTGCCACCGCCAGTACCTTGGTGAATACCCTTGGTGCTGAAGCTATCCCGAAGGGCAGTACCTTGAATTGGTAGTGGCGACTGTCCACCTTGAAGCGCAAGTACTTTCTGTGCGCTGGGAGCATGGAAATATGAAAATAAGCATCTTTCATATCCAAGGTTGCCATGTAATCCCCCTTTTTTAGGAGGGGGATTACCTCTTGTAGCGTGGTCATACGGAATTTTTGGGGCTTGACATACTTGTTGGCAGGCCGTAAGTCCAATACTGGGCGCATTGTCAAATCTTTCTTTGGCACAAGGAAGTAAGTTGAATAGATACCCTTGTTTACCTGGTGTCCTGGGACGAGTTCTATCGCGTCCTTTTCTAGCAGAATGGCGATCTCCTCGAGAAGGATCCTTTGATGCTCTAGGGAGTGCACTCTTTGTCGTGGAGGATGGTTCCGGGGACGCTGCAGTAGTTCTATACAATATCCTGCGGATACTGTTGACAGCACCCATCTGTCTGAGGTGATCCCTTCCCAAGCCTGGGTGAAGGTGGAAATGCGTCCCCCTACTGGGGTTGCGTGACAAGGGACCCTGAACTGAGCGTCACTGTTTTGGTGGAGGCGTGCCGCCTCCCTTGTTGGGGCTGCCTCTGCCTCTTCCACGACCTCTCTTGTTACCCCTGCCGTAACTCTGGGTAGACTGCTGGTTGTTATTCCATTGTGTACCCTGTCCCTGGGCATAGTTGCCTCTTTGTGAATTTTGGCCGCGTGGGCGACGAAAATTACTGTTCCCCCTCTGGTTAGGGGGTTTGTTGGTAAGCTGGCCAAGGGATTTGAGAGTCTCATATTCATCTTTGGCATTTTTAAGTGCGTCTTCGACCGCTTTCCCAAACAATAGGTCGGGTTCCACTGGCTTGTCTATTAAAGAAGCCTGGGTTTCTGTCTTGAATCCCGACTGCCGTAACCACGCATGTCTCTTGATAACAGTACCTTCTGCTATCAATCTCCCTGCGTTGTCAGCGGCGTCGAAAGTTGCTTTTAAAATGCAACCAGACACGGCTCTCCCCTCTGTCGAGATCCGAGCCAGCTGGCCCTTTAACGGTTCTGGAGCAGAGGCAATGAGCGCCGCGACTTCTTCCCATTGATGGCAGTTGTAACTAGCCAACAGGGTGGTGGAATTCGCAATCCTTGCTTGGTAGGCGGACGTTGAGGCTACCTTCCTGCCAAACCCGTAAAGTTTTTTGCTCTCCTTGTCGGGAGGAGCTTCTGATGAAGATAAGGGCGTGCCAGCCCTTTTTCTAGTGTTGGTAACCACTAGGGAATCTGGTTTAAGATGTCCCCTTATATACAGAGGGTCAGACTGGGCTGCCCGGAAAATCTTTTCAATTCTGGGGTTGACAGCTTTGGTGAGGTTAGGATTCACCAGGGAAGGATCTATTCTTCGTTGGATGGATTTGAGGATAGGGATGGTCTGAGCGACCGGTCTCCTCTCTCCTACAAACTCCTCCGCGAAGTCCCTTTCCTCCTGTACACCGTGGGTGTCGATGTGGAAATGTTCCGCTGCTCGAGCGAGAACCTCGTTAAGGAGGGGCTGGTTATCAACTGGAGAGTCGGTAACTGGGGCTTCGCTTTGTACTGTGGAATCTACTCTGTAAATTTCCTGCTCATCTTCTCCCTCCTCCAGGTCCTCATCCTCTGCATAGTAATCTGTCCCGGTTTGTTCTTCCATAATTTCAAACTCCTGGTCCTCTTCAGGGAAAACTTGTCCCTGGTAACTGGGGAGTGGAGTAGAATATGGAGTGGAGTAAGGCTGAACCTCGAAGGGTTCAGGTCTTTCGAACCGGGGCTTTTTACTTAGCGGGATAGGATCGGAGGAGCCTGAGGGTGTGGCCCCTTGAGGGTTATATGAAAGAAAATGTTCTGGGTTCTTATCATAAAAATCAGCCAAGGAAGACATCCTAGACATAACCCTGTCTATGTCTTCACTGGACCATTCCCTGGAACAGGGTATTACTTTAGTAGGTGATGATTTATGGGACTTTTCAAGGGTAGACTTGTGTTTGCTTGTCTGCCTAGGGTGAGAGGATGGCTTTACAGGAGTGGAAGGCTGTGCTTTCCGCTGTTTCCCCCCCTCCCCGTGCGTGGAAAAATGTTTTCCCTGTCCCTTGGAGGCCCCAGAGACTTTCGACGCCTGGCGCCGAGGGTCTGGAGAGGTATCTGTGTGCTTCGGGCGTGGGGCCTCACTGGTGTTAACCGCGGTCTCGGTATCTTGGAGCGCGGCCTGGGGGTGGAAGTCGTCTTCGTCTCCCGACGATCGAACTTCCGTTAATGTGTGTAGCGAGGCACTCTTGGCAAGAGTGGATGATTGCCTTGCGTCGTGAGGTGATCTCGATCGAGAGCGCCCAGAGGACACCGAGTCGGACCGTTCTTCTTGTGCCTCTTTCCGGGAAGTCGACGTCGTCGAGGTCCGGTTGGTCTTAGTGTGTTTAGTGTGTGTTAGGTGTGTAGCGCTTGCGTCGCCGGGGGTCTTCCCCATAGCCGCCCTGCCGGATGACCTTCCGAGGCCGGGGACCTGCGCTCGCCGGCTGTCTTTCGACGCCATAATGCCCTCGCCGTCCGAAAGTACGGCGTCGCTGCCATCGCTGAAGGCGCCCTCCGCTGCCATGGCCTCCTGCCTGGCGTGGTGGGCCCAACGCTTTGTCGAACGGTCCTTAAGTGTCTTAGGTTTAAACCTACTACACGCTCTGCAGTTCGCTTCGGGGTGATCCCTCGGCAAGCAGAGATTGCACGTGGCGTGCCTGTCGACCCAAGGGTATTTGCGATTGCACTTGGGGCAGAATTGAAAAGGGGTACCCTCCATACGCACCTTAAGGCAGCGGGCTGCTAAGTGTAGGAATATATAAAATGTAACTATATATCAAGAGTGAAGAGTATGTACCACCCCCCACTCTCCCTACTTGTAAGGGCCGAGGCCAGCGGCCTACTAGGCCCGGGCCGAGGCCAGCGGCCTTCCGAGGCCCAGATCCGTCGTGCAGCAGTCGACGGTCGATGACTTCTCCAGCCGTCGTCGAGGTCGAGGGTCGACGTTGGGGTGGGGAAGGGAATGAATAAGAATTATAATTATAATAACAGCAAAAGTATGGCTAAGGCCAGGGAACTCCGCAAGATGCTTCCGACCAGTATGGCGGAAAAAAACAATCTGAGGATCCTATACGCGTGAGGGATCTTGGGTACAGTGGACGTCACACTAGGGATAGTATTACTGGCACGCCTGTGTCGACGCCCATTTTCGACTTTCGAAAAACAAACTGTAATACTCCGCAGCTTCCACTAGATGTCGGCCTATGCACAGCATGTGATCTAAGCAGATTCCACAAGCCTCAGAAATATATATATACATATATATATATATGCGGTCAATTGTGAAAAGGTCAATTGTGACCCTTTAAATTTGGTCAATTGTTCATTCGAACAATTGTAAACAAACAATTTGGGTAATACCATTCTGTTCCTAGCACTAGAAATGTTCTCCTTAAAGGCTGCAGCTGTCCGACTGCAATCTAGGTTGGTGGGTATGAAGAGTGACTCTGAGGCTTTGGGTTTTTGCAAAGATTTCTATATGTCAAATAGTTTTCTAGTCGAGTTAGAGGACTTTTGAATTTGATCGTTGAAGACGATTTTCTTCGTGTCTACTATTAACGATCTATAAGCTTTATCCACTTGTTTCCATTCCGTACGGGAAGCTTCGGGGGGATGTTTTAACTAGTGATATTCCAGAGCCCTTTTTTCCTTTTTCAATTCCCCTAGCTCTGATGTAAACCAGTTTTGGTGCCTTGGATTATCTCGAACTGGCTTTGTTTGAATTGTCAAAGTAATGTCCAGCATTTTAGTGAAAGTATTTGTGAAAGAGACACTAGGTGATCCACTAGATCTGTAGGGGAAGAGTTGGACATGATGGACTCTAGAAAATGTTGAAAGTCAGAAGGGTGCACCTTTTTAAAGTTCCATCCTGTGACAAATTTCATATTGTTATGGGTCTAGACAGAGGTTCTGGGAGTTGCAGGGTGAAGCTGACTGAAAAATGATCTGACCATATGCATGGGGTGGTAACAACGTTATGGGATTTCATTTTCCTAGTCACAATCCAATAATGTACATGCTGATTAGCCATAGTGAGGTCGGAATTGATGACTACATGGTCACTATCTAATAAGGCAGATTCTAACTCTCCTGCTTCCTTGTCACTATTGTCGCCCAAAAAAATAGGTGGCCGAATTAGGGCTAATAAGCCTGTTAAGCAGTGAAATGATTTCTTCATTGAAATCAGGCATTGGGCATGGGGGGCTGTAGATAAGAATTATATTAACACAGTTCTGAAAGGAGGAGGTCAGTTTAAGAGGTAAAATGTCACACCCCACATAGGCCGACATCTAGTGGTAGCCACAAAGTATTACATTGTTTGTTTTCAAAACTCGAAAAGGGACGTCGAAAGGGTGTGCCTGTAATACTTTCCATAGTGTGGCATCCACTGTCCCCAGGGTCCTTCACACGTCGAGGTCCCTCAGATTGTTTGGTTTCTGACATGAGGTGGCATGAAGTGTAGCGTGAATACAGATGTAATAAAGCAGATAAGAGTAGATAAAGCCAGAAAACATCTATGCACCTTCTACTGCACAGGGGAGGAAGAGTGGCGCATGTGAGTCTAAGCAGATACAAGCATCAGAAATAAGATTACAGTGAGTAATGTATCCCTTCTGAGGCTTGTGGATCTGCTTAGATCACATGCTATGCATACATTAGCGAGCAGTGTCTGGAGAAGGTGGTGGGTTGTGAGAAGGTACAGCAGCAAGTAGATGTTTTAGCACCGCTTGTCCCACCTGTGAATCTGCTTTAGAATGTGTGTCAATGCAGTAATGCTGAGTAAAGGTATGTGAATACAGATGTAATAAAGCAGATAAGAGTAGATAAAGCCAGAAAACATCTATGCACCTTCTACTGCACAGGGGAGGAAGGGTGATGCATGTGAATCTAAGCAAATACAAGCATCAGAATTAAGATTACAGTGAGTAATGTATCCCTTCTGAGGATGGTGGATCTGCTTAGATCACATGCTATTCATAGATTAGTGAGCAGTGTCTGGAGAAGGTGGTGGGTTGTGAGAAGGTACAGCAGCAAATAGATGTTTTAGCACCGCTTGTCCCACCTATGAATCTGCTTTAGAATGTGTGCCAATGCAGTAATGCTGAGTAAAGGTATGTATAAAACTCCATGTAGCAGCTTTGCAAATAGCGTCCAGAGGGACGTTTGCAATAAAGGCCTTAGTAGCTCCTGTACCCCTGGTAGAATGAGCTCTTGGTGTGAAAGGCATAGTCGTGTTTGATAGAGAGTAGCAGAGCTGTATGCATGTCACTATCCATCTGCATATGGCGTTTATTGAAACATGATCCCCTTCTCTTCCAGGTGCCATGGAAACAAACAGTTGGTCTTGTTTTGTTTATATAGTAAAGGACCGCCTTCCTTACATCTAGTGTATAGAGGTTTTTCTCAGCAAAGTAAGAAGGGTTTTGAAAGAAAGCAGGAAGTTCAATGAACTGGTTGACATGGAACTTAGATATGAACTTAGGTGAAAACATAGGGTGCATTCTTAGTACCAACTTGACTTTGTGGATAACAAAGAAAGGGTCTGCTGACAAAGCTTGTAGTTCACTGACTCTTCTTATGGAGGTGATGGCCACCAGAAAAGCTGTTTTACGTGTTAGGTGTTTAAAGCTGTATTTGTGCATAGGCTCAAAGGGGGGGGGGGGCTATGAGCTTTGCAAGTACCACATTTAGATCCCACCCCAGAGACAGGTTTGAAATGGGGGGTAATGGCTTTTTACTCCTTCCATGAATGCCTTAATGACAGGGACTTTCCACCAGGACACCTTGCTTTGAGAAGTGGTGTATGCAGATAGAGCAGCTAGGTGAACCTTGATTGAGTTGAATACTAGGCCGGAGTCTAGAAAGTGGAGCATGTAATGAAGAATGTGTGATGGAGTACATTTAGTGTCTGGTGCTTGGTTTACATGCCTCCTTGAGGATTTCCATACACCTTTGAGGTCGTTTAAAATGGCCAAACTCTATGACTTCAGGAGCCAACCTGCCAAGTTCATAGATTGAGAATGTGGGTGTAACTTTGTCCACCCGTGTTGGGTGAGCATATTGTAGGTGCACAGGAATATGATTGGATCTCACATCGCCAGTTTGCGCAGATGCATTAACCAAGGTTGTCTCACACAAATAGGAGCAACCAGGATTAGAGTTACTTGTTCCTGGTGCATTTTGTTCACTATCCTGCTCAGGAGCGGTGTTGGGGGAAAGGCGTAAGCACATTTCCCTGACCAGCTCATTCACAGGGCATTCCCTTTGGATCTGGGTTGGAGAAACCTGGATGCGAAGTCTGGGCATTGTATATTTAGGCTTGTGGTGAACACGTCTAATGGAGGATAGCCCCAGGGAAAGGATATAGTCTGTAATTTTTCTGCTGAGCTGCCACTCGTGCTCTTGGGGTGGGGAATCTCTGCTTAGTGAGTCTGCTAGAGAATTGGGTTGCACGGGAATGTGTTGTGACACTAGGAACATGTTCCGCTTGAGTGCCCACTTCCAAATCTTTTGGGCTAGCCTGGACAACTTAGAGAGTGTGTGCCTATATGCTTGTTTATGTAAAACATAGCAGGGGTGCTGTTAGGACTTCTACTTATTGACCTGCTAGGTGCACTCGAAATGCTTGTAGGGCTTTCAGCACTGCTAGCAGTTGCAAAAGGCTTATGTGATTTTGGGCTGTGATCTGCGTCCACAGGCCATGCGCTGTGTGGTGAAGGTAAAGGACTGCCCACCGGTGAGTGATGCGTCTGTTGTAACAACTGCTTGCACTGTAGGGTTGTGAAATGGTTACCCTTTTAACAGGTTGTCCTTTGTCCACCAGCGTAGCGCTAGTACTATAGTTAGCGAAACAACCACTAGATTGTTCCACCGACCTTTTGCTTGAGATCACTGTTTCGCTAACCACTCTTGCACTGGACGCATGCAGAACTGTGCATGCGGAACCAGGTAAATGCATGAAGCCATCATCCCGAGTAAGCGCATTGCTTTGTGTACGGTTATTTGGCGACCAACTAGATACTGAGGTATTTGCAAAAGTATGTTTTGTACTCTTTCGTTTGACGGGAAGATAAGGCCCTCTTCCATCTTTATGATAGCTCCTAAGAACTGTTTGGGTTTGCTTGGAACAAGACTTGCTTTTGTCCCATTGATTGAGAATCACAATTCGTAGAGCAGATTGATTGTTCTTTGGGTATTTTGCTTGCAAATTTGAGGGGATTCCCCTGTTATCAGCTAGTCGTCCAGATAAGGGTACACTGGGATTGATTCTCTGCGTAAGTGCACCACCACTACCGCTAGTACCTTGGTGAATACCCTTGGATCGGGGGCTAAGGGTAGTTCCTTGAATTGGTAGTGATGATTTGCCTTTTTAAAGCATAGGAATCTTCTGTGCGCTGGGAACATTGAAATATGGAAGTATGCGTCTTTCATGTCCAAGGTTGCCATGTAGTTCCAATGTTTTAGCAGTGTGATTACTTCTTGTAGCATTGTCATGCAGAATGTTTGTGGCTTGATATAAGTGTTCGCAGGGCGCATTTCTAGGACAGGGTGTATTGTTAGGCCTTTCTTTGGCACAAGGATGTACATTGAATAGATACCATTGTTTACCTGGTTTGCCGGGGCGATTTCTATGGCGTCATTTAGCAGCCATGCCTTGACTTCTTCTAGAAGGATGTGCTGTTCTTCCTGCGTAGTTTGTATTTGTCTTGGCGGGTGGTTGGCTGGTGTTTGTAGTAGCTCTAATGCAATAGCCCCCCGCCACAGTGAAAAGTACCCACTTGTCCGATGTGATCCCCTCCCATGCGTGGGTAAAGTGAGAAATACAAAATCCTACTGGGGAGGCATGGGAGGGGTTCTGTAGCGGGTGGTCATTGCTTAGGACGGGCGGAGCCCCCTCTTAAAGAGGGGAATCAACCTCTACTTCTGGACCTTCTGTGGCCCCTTTGAAAATGTTGTTGGGAGGACTGTTCTTGTGAGGATCCCTAGGATGAACCTTGTCCCTAGTTGTAGTAGGAGGACCGCTGGTTTTTCTGCTCTCTAAACCGGCATGAGTTAGAACCTTCTCTCTGCACAAATGGTTTGTTTGCGAGTTGGCCCAGGGACATGAGGGTGTCATATTCCTCCTTGGTGCTCTTCCGAGCGCCCTCGACCGCATTGCTAAATAATGCGTTGGGTTCAATGGGCATATTCAAAAGGGTGGCTTGGGACTCCAACTTGAAACCCGATTGAAGTAGCCATGCATGGCATTTGATGAGCGTACCTTCTGCCACAATTTGCCCGCATTGTCTGCTGCATCTAAATTATTTTTAAGAATGTAGCTTGCCACTTGTCTTCCTTCAGCGATTTTCTGTAAGAACTGTGTCTTTAGAGGTTCTGGGACTGAGTCTATTTGCTGTGAGATCTCGTCCCACTTGTGGCAATTATAACTGGATAGTAGCATAGTGTTGTTTGCTATCCTCACTTGATAGGCAGTTGAGGAAGCTACTTTGCTGCATTGGGTGTAAATCCTTTTGCTCTCCTTGTCAAGAGGGGCTTCAGCAGAGGCTAAAGGTGTTCCTGCTCTCTTTTTGTGGTCGTCACTACTAGAGAGTCAGGCTTTAGCTGCCTCCTAATTTACAATGGGTCTGATAAGGCTAGTCTAAACATTTTCTCAATTTGTGGGTTGACTGCCCTTGTCAGATTGGGGGTAAGTAGAGAAGGCTGAATGCGCCTTTGGACCGATTGAAGCAGTGGGATGAACTATGCTACAGATCTCTTATCCCCAAGGATGTTCTCTACGAAGTCTTTATCGACTTGAGCTTCCTGGATATCGATTTTAAAGTGTTCTGCAGCTTTTAAGAGCATGTCATTGTACTGCAGCTGGTTGTCCACCAGGGAATCAACCAATGGTTGGTTGGTCGGTATGGTCTGGGGATTGGATGATGCATACATCATCGTTGTCATAGTACTGATAGATGTCACCTCTCGGTCTGCTAATGATCCAGGATCTTGGGAGCCTTGAGTGTCGTAATAATATGTGTCATTAGCCACGTCTTGATATGTAGAGGTATTAGTTTATGTTGCGCCCACCCAGCTCTTTTGGCGTCAGGCTGCTTGAAAGCTGCTTCACTTTGAGGGGGCCCCTGGAGGCTAGTAAGTTGATCAAAGACATTTACAAAACTAGACATTATCCTCATGATCCTATCAAACTGTTCTGGGGTCCACTGGGAGGAACTTGGCAATGCTGAGGGAACAGGTGTAGGCGAAGGCTCTGGAGCAGGGGGCTGTTTGTGATGCATTGCCCATGACAGTGTGTCTTTAGGGGTACAATAATCCCTAATCTTGAAACTTGTGATTTTGAGGCTTGGGGCAACGAGGACTTTGAGTTTTTCAAAGTTTTTGCCTTGAGCAGGATGTCAGAGACGTGTTTTTAATTAAATCACTCATTTTGGAATTTTTAGTAGGGGCCATCGATGCGTCTTTTGATGTCTGATCGCCGAAACCAGAGGACTTCCCTGATTTGGTCACAGTGTTGGAAACTGTCACATCGTGATTCTACCTGCAATCTGTAGGGAACAGATGAAGAAGAATAAGCCAGATTCTACAGACCCCTACCAAGATGGCGCCAGATGGTCCAAGCGGTGTGCAGTCATAATGTC
This sequence comes from Ambystoma mexicanum, assembly GCF_040938575.1. Taxonomy (NCBI): domain Eukaryota; kingdom Metazoa; phylum Chordata; class Amphibia; order Caudata; family Ambystomatidae; genus Ambystoma; species Ambystoma mexicanum. The sequence continues at coordinate 749,074,969 of NC_090929.1, forward strand.
GACATCAATAATGTCGACAGTCAAAATGTCGACAAATTAATGTCGAAAATCAATAATGTCGACATACAAAAATGTCGACATTTTACATTAATGTCGACATTTTTTCGAAATGTTGTATAAATAAATAAATATATATTTATTGTTGTGTTGTATGTGTTGAGTATGAGGGGTGGGGGGTGGCAGGGGGTATTGGGTGAGAGGGGTTGGGGGGGACATCCCCATAGTAAATGATATTCTTTTTATTTATTTGTTTATTTATTTATTGAATAATAAATAAATAAATAAATATATAATTACTATGTGTTGGGAATGAGGGTGAGAGGGTGGTTGGGGGGGGTGTGGGGGGGTGTCAGGGGGGTGTTGGGTGAGGGGGGGTTGGGGGGGGGGCCCCCCCCATAGTAAATTAGACTCTTTTTGGTTATTTATTTATTGAAAAAATAAATAAATAAATAAATAATTAGATTGTGTTGAGTATGAGGGGTGAGAGGGTGGTTAGGGGGTGTGGTGGGGTGGCAGGGGGGTGTTGGGTGAGGGGGGGTTGGGGGGGGACCCCCCCATAGTAAATGATACTTTTTGTTGGTTATTTATTTATTGAAAAAATAAATAAATAAATATATAAATAATTAGAATGTGTTGCATATGAGGGGTGGGAGGGTGGTGGTGTGGGGTGTGGGGGGGGTTGCAGGAGGGTGTTGGGTGAGGTGTTGATAGTGTTAAGGGTTTATAGTCATATTGTCGAAAAAAAAATGTCGACATTTTTTTTTCGACATTATGACTTTTTACATTAAAAGTATAGAATGTCGACATTATTATTTTCGACATTATTTTTTCGATATTTTTGTCTGTCGACATTTTTTTGTCGACATTATGACTATAAACCGGTCCAAGCACCAGTCTAGTTTTTCCTTCCAAGATGGCGTCTAGTCTTCGGTGCAGTTGTCTAGTGTTCTCAAACCCTGCGGTTTCCTTCTTGCTCCCGCTCACACCTACAGTCAACAATGCATATATGCAAAAGCGACCAGAAGAACGGCGCGTCGCTACTCCTCAAAGTTTGTTCTCTTAGTGAGTATACACGCCCCCTCCTTTACTTCTCCCTTGATTCCAGTTCTTTATGCAAATCCACACTGACTCCCGCTTCGTTCCTTAGCGATTACGGGAAGACGCTTACCTCCTCTCTCTACAATGCTATTCATCTGTGCTACAGTCCGCTGCTCACCCAGGTATGTAATTCCTCCCTATCCCAACATTTCCTAGAGCCAGACATACCACTACCAAGTCTCACACTCACTTGCTTTCCTCTCCTGCAGTACGCTTCAGATTCTTGCTCTTTAGACAGTTTTGGAAATTCACCCGACCCTTCTGAACCTCACATGATATTCCAGGTATGTTTCTTTCCTTTTTCTCTCCATAACTCACTACTAATACAACTTGGAAAAGTTGATCAAGTTTAGTTTCTACATCAGAGACCAATTTCCAAGAGGGGAATGTCCCCTGATTTGAAGGCAGTATGCAGAGCCCTCAATTTCTTTGCTGCAAATTCTTTCTTCTTGGTTGAACAAACGCTTTTATATTTAGCTCTTAAAACACTTAACTTGATCCTATCCACCCCTAAACAGGAGAGGACACACTCTTCAATGGCTCTCTTCACTCCACCCCTAAACAGGAGAGGACACACTCTTCAATGGCTCTCTTCACTAAGTGGCACTAATCGTCATACCAACCAGCATTTCTAATGGTGCTCTCTCTTAGAACTTTCATAGGGATAGTTACAAATGGTGTAGCTTAAACTTTTGATACATTGATTTATTCTCTCTAGGTTATGCTTCCCCCATCAAATGCAGTTACCTTTGGTATTGAAATCCAAATCCCCAATTTTCCCTTCAACTCCGAGATTTGATATTCATTCAAAGCAGCGACCAGCAAGCCAGGGATTTTTCCCCCAGAGGGTTTCCATGGAGCCCTTGCCTTCCCATTGCAGGTTCCTTCTTGGAGAACGGGGAAACCAAGGGTTCTTGGGGGGCTTTTCTCCTGCCTCATGCTGTTGCATCACTTCAGGTCAGTTATTTCTTGTGGCTGTAAAGAAAGATTTGTAGCCTTGAAATATGGTACATGACAGATAGCGACGCCCAGGACGAAACAGCCGGGACCAGATACAACAGTTAGTGGTGGCTGTGAAGTCTCTGACCATGGAGGTTCAAAGCTTGAAACAGGAGAATGTTTATTTACAGCAACAGATCAACCGTCCGCCTATGAGCCCTGAGTTACCTCCGGGTCCCCTCCCAGGAGGCAAATTCGATGGCAACCTGCATAAACTAAAAGAATTCCTAGAGACATGGACGGTACAATTCGCCTTCAAGGCAAATATTTTCCCAACCGACAGGGACAAAGTGGGGCATATAATCTCACAGTTAAGGGGATGTGCATTTGCATGGGCTACTCCATTAGTCACCACTAATAACCCTATTCTATATTTGTTGCCAGCCTTTGTGAACTGTCTGAAAGCCATGTAGGGACATCAAGAAATCCATCCCTCCTCACAAGAACACCTTTTGGATTTCAAACAAGGTTCACAAGACCTTCTGATGTACATCACAGGTTTAAACAAATGGCTGCTGATACAGCTTGGCCCGATGATGCGCTGATCGCTCTATTTTTCAGAGGATTAACAGAGGAACTTAAGGATGACATTTCCTGAGTGCTTCGCTCTGTTAACCTTGCCGAAATGATAACATTGGTCATGCAGTTAGACTACATGTTACAAGAACGGCACGGGGAAAGAAGGAAGGGTAAACCTATAAAGGCATCTATAGAACAGCCCCATCGCCACACAAGAAAGGTAGTCTCAGAGGAACCTATGCAGCTGGGGATGGCCCGCCGTCCACTGTCTCCAGAAGAACGCATCGGCTGACGCATGTATTGTGGTTCAAAAGAACATTTCTATCTTGAAAGCAAAGAAATTGAAACAACAAAATCCATCAAATATCTAGGGGTAATGGTCAATGCGTCATCCATGGAACAACAGTGGAAAATGCACATCGAAGCCAAAGCCAGATCCCTAGCCAGACTAGGTCGGTTCTATCACTGCAAATTCGGGACATATTCCTTTAAATCAACAATCATCTTCTATAAACAAAAAGTTGTTCCCATATTGACCTACGCTGGCGAAACCCTGGTAAACAACCAAGGACAGAAATGGCACCTCTACGAAGCAATATTCTGGAGGAAAACACTAGCACTACCAAAAAACTTCCCCATGACAAGGATCCGTTTCGAACTGGCGTTGGAATCATTACAATCCATAATATCATGGAAACAGATGGACCTCTACAGGAAAATAATAAGCCACGAAAAGATCCCAGCCATAGAAATATTGAAAAGCAAAAAAAAACGCTACGAACGCAACGATTCTCCAACAATGGACCAACAAGGTCAAGACTCAAATGCAAGCTGAAGGCATCACCGAAGAAACGTTAATGAACAGGCCACAACACGCAAAGCTAACACTACAAAGGAGCGACTGGATAAAAACTCTCGAAGATCAGACTAAATATAAACGCCATGAAGTATGCGAAATAGACATAAGAGCCCTTCATGAACTTCCACCATACTTGACCTGTTTTCCAAATCGACATACCCGAGATCTCTTCTTAAAGTTCCGATTGAACATCTTACCAACCCAAGACTATCTGAGTATCACCCAACAGACAGAAATCAAATCTTCAGACTGTCGTTTCTGCCAGAGCAACGGAACCAAAGAGACATTGTTCCATATCATCATGATTTGTCCAGCCCTACAAGAAAAAAGAAATCTATTCAAGGATTTCTTTAGAATATCAAAAAAAAACAGGTGACTACAAAAGAACGCTGGCACCATCTGCTAAAAGACAACGACAAACATCTGATTCTAACGGCCATTAAATTTTGGAGCGAGACCGAAATGACCACGAAAAAAATAAGAAGTAAATCCTTTTTTATCAATTACCCAAACGATTCTTCGAAAGACAAATATAATGAAAAGTTTGGATTGCCAAACATACCATTTAAAAAAAAAAAAAAGAACATTTTATATGATATGATAGTTTATTTATATAGTGCCTATACGCAATGGGCCCCATTATGAGTCCGGTGGTAACCGAGGCGGTAAAACCACTGGGTTACCGCCGTACTCGTATTACCATTCCGCCTCCATGACTCCCGGAAATACCAGGGCATTACGACCCTGGTGTCCCGGGAATTCCGGAGGCGGAATTCGGTAAATCCCCATTCCCATTGAGTCCAATAGGACTCAATGGGAATGGGGAAGTGGAAACACCGGCACCATCTCGTGATGGTGCTGGTGTTTCCACGTCCGCCTGCAGGCGGGCGGTGTTAAACCCGCCAGGTCAGACCTGGTGGGAACATCACCTCCCGCCTGCAGGACTCGGGATCGGGCGGTCCGGAATTAACAGTGGCAGCGGGTTTACCGCCAATGTTAATTGCAGACCGCCCGACCTGTAATGAGGCCAAATGTGTTTCAAAGCGCTTTAAGGTAAGGGAGGGAACAAGGGAAAATACAATGACATTCTTACAGGCCATGAACCGTAAGGATGTGAAAATAACTATTGTACTCGGCCTGCCGACATTTCAGATAGTGCAAGTGCTAAGACATAGATAAGGAAGGGAGAGTGGGGAGGAAATGGAAACAGACAGGCGACTACCATACTAGGCGTGACAGCATTTCTGGTAGAGCCAGAGAAATAGGTGAAGGAGAGGGATGCAGAAAGGGAGGGGAAGAACAAAAGAAACCACTATCGTACTAGGCCTGAGGACATTTCAGATAGTGCTGTAGAGGGTCCGGGGGGACAAGTAAGGGGAGGGGGGAGGAGACAGACGAAGTTGCTATCATACTAGATCCAGGGACCATTCTGATAGAGTAAGTGCATAGAAGAAAGTAAGGGGAGTAGATAGAAAAAGGGAGAAAGGGAGAGGACGAGAGAACAGAGAGTAAGCAGTCAGGGAGTGGAGAAGCAAGAAGAGAGAGCGAATACAATTGCAGAAGTCAGTAATAACACATAATGTTGCAAGCCAGGATACAAGATGATGATGAGAACAGCATGATTCAGGGCTACCATGAGTACAAGATGCAAAGGAAGTCCAGCATGAGAGTTGAGAAAGGGTGACACACTGTGAAACAATGAAGTCCACAAAAGTCAAGTCCAGCATTGGCCACAAGACGGTGATGGTCAAACCAGAATGTATCAGGACAGACTCCTGCAGGAGTAGGCTGGAGGGGTAGGGAGGAGGAGCAGGGGAGAAGAATCAAGGAAAAAAAGGCAATTTGGTGCGTGATTGCCCAGTGGGCCTTCTTAGGAGACAGGGAAACGCTGATTCACGATCGTAGGGGGAACCGAGATCCAGGGTGACATGTCTGGTTCCCCTGATACTAGCATGGACCCCACAAGCACCCTCATGGTGGTACGTGGGAGTTAAATTCATCCTGTCGAACGTGGAGCTCCACAACATACCAGCACTGGTGGACTGTGGTGCTGCTGGTAATTTCATAGATGACCAATGGGCAGAGAGCAAAGGCATACCAAGAACAGTTAAGGTAGTGTCCATCCCGGTGGAAAGTGTAGGCGGTAGTTGACCTCCGGACCCATCAGAGAACAAACCCTCCCACAGCTGATGTGGGTCTTGTACCATACAGAAAGGATCACTTCTGACATCATCAAAGCAGTCCATTATCCCATCATCTTAGGACTCCCTTGGTTACGCCAACACAACCCCTACATCAATTGCACAGTGGGAACACAGTTTTTGGGGTCAGAACACTATTTGAAACAGTGTCTCACGGAAGGATCAGTGGGATTACGCACATTCATTCCCCAGTTGAATACTTTGAAGAATCCTACAATAGGAGAGGCCATTTAATCTGTTTGGAACAGATGGAGAAGAATTAGCCCGACCCCTACCAAGATGGTGCCTGATGTTCCAAGCACCAGTCTAGTTTTTCCTCCCAAGATGGCGTCTAGTGTTCGATGCAGTTGTCTAGTGTTCTTATGCGAATCCACACTGACTCCCCATTCGTTCTTTAGCGATTACAGGAAGACCCATACATCCTCTCTCTATGCTATTCCTCTCTGCTACAGTCCGCTGCTCACCTGTGCATGTAATTGCACCCTATCCCAACATTGCCCAGAGCCATACATACTGCTACCAAGTCTCACACTCACCTGCTTTCCTGTCCAGAGGTACGCTTCAGATTCTTGCTCTCAGGTCAGTTTCGGAAATTCACCCGAGCCTTCTGACCCTCGCATGATATTCCTGCTACGTTTCTTTCCTTTTGTGCTCCATAACCTCTTTTCTTGAGAACTTACAGTTACCCCTCCTTCTCACTCTTCTTTAGCCCAGCAGCTGTATCCACTAATCCTTCCCCTTCTTGTGACGCAACCGTGCTTCTGAACAAGGACTACAACTCAGACCTGCTCAGCGACCAGCACGCCAGGGATTTTTCCCCCAGAGGGTTTCCCTGGAGCCCTTGTCTTCCCACTGCAGATTACATCTCTGATTTCGGGGAAACCAAGGGTTCTTGGGGGGCTTTTCTCCTGCTTCACACTGTTGCATCACTTCAGGTCAGTTATTTCTGGTGGCTGTAAAGAAAGATTTGTAGCCTTGATATATGGTAAATGACAAACGGACTTTGGCGTCTGCTTCAGGGGCCTGCTGTGTGGGGATCGCAACCACGATGGCCGAGAGGACAGGGATTTTTTGGACCTTCCCTTCAACACCACGTGTCGCTTATCTGTCGATGACATGGTCGACTGTTGGCCATGGGAGATGTGCTTAGTGTGACGTGTCATGAAGGTACTTGAGCCACTGGGTGTCGTCTCTGTAGCAGAAACGCCGGCCTACCTGTTGGAGTTGGGGCCTCGCATGCGGGAATCCATCAGATCCCGATCATCCCCGGCATCACTTAGGGTGCTGACGCTGCCATCGCTGGAGGCTCCCTCCACGTCCATGGCGGCTTCTGCCTACATGGCATGGTGGGCCCAGTAATCACATTTTTCCATGCAGCTTTCCAGGCTCTCAATAAAGGTGTTAATTATATATTGAATTCAGAAAATGTTCAAACCCGCAGTTTGATTAGGTGTATGTGAATGAAATGACTGTTATATTGTTCATTACGATTATGTGTTCAACCCAGAATATGCATATGTAGGTGTGTTTGTCCTGTTTGGAGAAAAAGGCTCAGCTCTGGTTTTGGGCACTACAAGAAGGAATCTCTCTCACGGCCGTTCACCTGGCTGGAGAGGAGAACATGGCAGCGGACACTCTGAGCAGGCAGAGAGCAGTTTCTTATGATTGGGAGCTAGCTCAGGAAGTCCTTCAAGAGATCTTCACCCTTTGGTGAAGTGGATCTCTGCCACAGGGCACACGCTATATGGCACCTTTCTCCAGCAGGATGTCTATCTCCTGCAGAAGGAGCAGATCTGGAATGCTGCCCGGTGGACAATGGGGGAGCCTTCTTAAGAAAGGGAGGCAGTAACCTTGGACTACAGTTTGCAAGGCCCAAGCATGGGAAGTAATTCCCAGCCATACTTCCAAATGCTGAGTCTGCCTGCCCCCACTACGGGCCCGTGGAACAAGGCCTCAGAGGTTTTGGGGTAGCTGTGGTGGCAGCTGATGGTAAGGAGGCTGTAGCTGCTTGGGTGGTTTATCCACCTCGACCTTGTCCACCATGAGGAAATCTTCTCTGCCTCCTTTGATTGGCCTGCCCCTTGTCCTTCCGAAAGACGAAAAATATTGAAAGGACCGGAACGCGCCACGATTGGGGAGCTGAGTGAGGTTGCTGAGGCTGACGAATTGATGCACCATGTGACTTTGCAGCCACCCTTGATGATTGAAACTTTTCTAAACTCTCATCAGCTTTGCTGCCAAACAAGTGGGAGCCATCAAAGGGCACGTTTAACTATCTAACCTGAATGTCAGACGCAAATCCAGATTTACACAGTTAAGCGAACCTGCGCAAACCAGTACTGGCTGCCATCGCCCGGCTGACACCGTCAGCTGAATCAAGCCCAGACTGCAGTGACTCACACATGTCCTCCTTTCCATTTTTAATGATGTTTAAGAAACCAAGCCATAGCTATGACATCCCATAGCGTGTAGCAAAACTTGGCAAGAGTACAAGTAGCATTAATGGATTTTAAGGCCATGCTACTGACAAGGAAAACTCTCTTAGCCAATGTGTCAAATCTTTTGCCATCCCCATCAGGTGGTATAGTAGGGTAGGCGGCAGCCCTAGCTGATGGTGTGGCGGCCTGTACCACCAAACTTTCAGGGGACTGAAGCTTAGACAGGAAGCCCAGATCCACAAAAAAAGGCTTATACTTCATTGTGAGATCTTTAATAACTACAGGGTTAGTATCTGGGTCTTCCCAATTAGTCATCACTCTTTTCTTTAAAGCAGTATGAAAGGGTAGGGTTGGATCCTTCTGAGTAACCTTATCCAAAATATCAGTTAGGTCATCCTTCTCATAAACTGCAGCAGGCATTCCCCAACCTGAATATTCGGTTACCCTACTCATTAGTGCCTGGTAAGAGGCATATGCATGAGCAGAGGGCTCTGGATTGGCAGAAACCTTTTTAGACACCTTGTCAGCCTTACAAGGCTCAATAGGGTCAGAGCTCTTCTTTGGCCTCTCTCAAAGTGGTGAGAGAAGCCGCCTTCTCAAATATCTTCAACAATCCTCCCCCTTGGCTTTAGAATCTGATTTACCTGGAGAAACGACCTTGCAATCACTTGAGGAGTTGGAGTATGAAAAGCTCAATCTCTGCCTCTTCTGAGCCTTCTTCCGGGAGGACAAAGACGAAGAGTGATGCAATCTACTTCTGGACCCGAGCGCTTCTTAACATGCTTTCGAGGTGGTGACTCACCCCTCCAGCTGTTCGCATCAGAATACCTTCTCTTAGAAGGAGTTGTTGATGTGGACTTTTGAAGGGGCCTACCCACAGCGAGTTTAACCTTTTTCTCCTTTGACACCTTTCCCGTCATGGACTGACAGGATATGCAGTCTTCCATCTTGTGCTCAATTCCCAGACACCAGAGACAAATGCGGTGTGGACATACAATGGACATCTTCGACCAATATCTGGCAGATCTCTTAAAGCCGTTTTTAGGAGTTGACATTTTGAAAATCAACCATTGGCACAAAGTCAAAGAACCGATCTGAAGCGAACTGTGCAGCAGAAAAAAGGAACTGAAGTAACAGGCGCAGTCCGTGCTACACATACAGTCAGTGACATCATGCTCGAGGGACACAAGTCGACGACGCATGGTGCCCTCTCCAGAGAAAAAAGTTTCAGAAGCAGCTGACACTGGATGGAAGACATAATAGATGAGGACTACGTGGGAGGCCACAATCCATACAAAATTCTATATTAGTCTCTATCATCCATTGGTCCGCCGCACCCTTTTTCTGCAGCACGTAGTTAATGAGTACAGGTTTAATGTATGATATTACTATGGTGACCTCCCATTACACTAATTATTATTGTGTTGTACTGTAATTGTGAAAACCCGTGTGACATCATATGATTTCACGTAACTGTTCAACCACGGCTACCACGAGGCATTTATGGGAAAGCTTTCCGTAGACCTGTTTATATAGACTAGTAGGAGATGAATGTCAAACCCAGGGTGCAAGTGTGACAAAGGTAATGAACTATTGCGTAAAATGATTTTTTTAATTTTAAAGGGACACTTATAAAATTAAAGTGTAATACCATACCTCACTGTCACCTTCAACTCCACTGCTGAAGCTTAGTGTGCTTCGGGTACTCGATCTATTGCTTGCACTACCTGGTTGATAAACAAAAGAGACATTTTAAACTTGAAATAGGTTTGCAGGTTTTTTTGTGGACTTTTAGGATAGTTTAATTTCATATGAACCAAACGATATGAATCAGTATCACAATGTTTTAAGAGGTATGCAACCGTACTATCCACAAAGATAAACATGCTTTAATGTTGACCTTGTCCCACAAAGTGAACATGGGTCAGAGAATAGGCCGTACATGAAATACTCTCCCAACTCGAAGGCAGAAATGTATCTACACATTGGGTTGTCAAATAAAAGTAGATATAATTAAAAAGGATTGTGGAAGACTCTCTACTGAGAACGAACATGAGTCAAATACCCTGTTCTATGGAATTTCTTCCACTCGTGAGGGTCTACAACCGCGTTTTAAATCACTCCACCCTTCAAAGATGAGAAATATCCATTTGCTCACTGTGCTTAGAGAGGCACAGTTACACCTCAATGAGGAGGCCCAGCAAGGCTGAAACACGTGTCTAGGGTTGCTGTTGGTACTCTTGTTCAGAGGAGAATCGCCTAGCATTTTGGTGCTGGACTGCCCTGGTGGGTGGGACCAGACTGATATGCAAATGGATATTTCTTCTCTGTGAAAGGTACAGTGAGCTAAAACGTGGTTGTAGACCTTCATGGGTGGGAAACCTATCATAGAACAGGTTATTTGAACTGTGTTCATTCTCAGTAGAGGGGCTCCCACAATTTTGCATAAAAGTAGATAAAGGCTTGGTGAGGATAGCGTTTTCCCTCTGATCGATTCACTTCCTTGGTTGGTCGACCACATCCGGGCCTCTACTATCAGCAGAAGTTTCAAAATAAAAGAAGCAATCCTCCAATCTCACCCGGGCCAGGCCCTGGTCTTGCCCGGGAACTTGGTATATCATTGTAGCAAAAGAAAGTCAATCACAGTCCTGGCATTTCCATTGTCTTTTGCACATCTCACTTTCTCTTCCTGTTTTTTGGCTGAGTCTCTCATAGCATAAGCAGGGTGGGGTGACATTCTCTTGTTGGTCTCAAGTCCACAGTAGTGTTCCCTAGTTGAGCCTGTAAGATGTTTAGGATGTGGACTGCATTTAACAACAACCAAATTATCCAGTAAATAGGAGGCCTCCCATCTCGTTTCCACAGGCTCTTTCTTGGGATTCATGCCACCTCCATGTCTCAGGATTCTGGCTCTATTCCCACTAGCCAACACTACATCTCCTCCTCAATATTTCCCTGCATGCTCATACTGCATGGTCATCCCTAAGGTAACCTTCTCTTTTCCTCACTATGTCCCCATACTTCACCTACCTCTCCTCAATGCTCCACCAAATGCTTATTTATCGGTCCGTCCTAGGATCACCGTTTATAGATGTAGGGTATTCCCTTCTCCCAACTAACACTTGAATCATCTTATCCTGGATTCTGATTGCCATGAAGGACAGTTTGTTATCACTTTTAACTCAAGTAACTATAATAAACATGATTAGTCTTTCTCTACTGCATGCTCCAATACCAGCTGCCCCCCTTAAATGGCCCAACATCTTATAGTTAGTTAGAGTATAACCTCCATGCAGCCGGTCTCTTTTTTTCCTTGCCCTGTGTGTAATCGCCCTTGCCAGTTCCTGTCTTATCTCAGGAGGGTCTTCTGTCCTTACATCTCTCATCCCAAACTCCTCCTCTTCATCGCCTTGCCTCCTGTTCACACTCTGCTCTCTTCACCAGCCTCCTCTGAACTCACTCCTTCTGTAAGCACTCACACCGTTTCTCAAAATACCTGGTCTTATCGAGGGCCTGATCCTGCCTCCCTATCCTCCCACTGTATAAGGGTCCTCAAGTATGCTTATTTGCGATATTTGCCCTTTGATTGATTGGCAGTGTTTAGCTTTGTCCGCCATCTTGATTTGGTTTCCTGTGCATGTGCAAAGAGGGCTAAGATAGCCAGAGAACAGCCCTATGCCAATTGACTCGCTCTCTACTGTTCGTGCTGCAAGTGGAATGCAATTCCAGAGCATATGGATGTCCTTCTCCACAGTTCTTCTAAATGGTCTGTATTCACCATTTCTAATTTGTAACTTCAACCCTGCCGTCAGACTGCAAAAACACGAGTCATAGATTGACTTCGAGTGGAGAACCACTAACTTCTTGAAATCAACTACATGCTCACTTTTGTGGAAAAAATAGCCACACACAAAGCATTGCTAAAGAAAGGTTGAGATTACAAAAGGATCAATTGAGTCGTGTACATTTGTTTTTAAAATGATGGATGCAGTAAAACATGGTTTCATGGTAATAACAGCCAAAACAACAAACCTATCAAAGTCTTGATCAGAAGGCAATGTCTTAAAAATGCTCACACATAAGCACCAAAACAAATGTCTTAGTGTCAACTGAGTGCGCAAATACCTTTATTTGGCAATGTCTGCATATGCTGTATGTTCTGCCAGGTGTGACAGGGTCGGGGTCATGACCCTCTCAGGGATGAACAGAGACCATTCACAGAGAGGCTGTTAACCCCAAGAGTGCCATGCAGTTTACCAAAGATACCACTCTGTCACATGATGCCACCCAGTGATTTTTCTAGCCAGTGTTGTCTCTTTTCCATTTCAGAACTCCAACTCCCAAAGGGCACTTTAAAACAACCAAGAAAACCCAGACCAGAGCCAGGAGAATGGAATCAAGAACAGACGGGGACCTAACTGGGAATTTCCTTACCAACCAGAAATGCAACAGCCAACACCCAACCTACCAACCCCAGATGTATCCCAGGTGAATGGTGTGGCAATAGAAAATACATTTGGAGTGAGGAGAGACTGCAGGGGAAACAGAAGAGAAAGAGAAACCCTCCCCAAACCTAAATGGAAAACTCACCAGCATATGGAGGCAGCCACAGGGAGAATGAGCAGCCTAAGTCCCTGGCTGGTACCACACCATTAGAGACGGCAAACAAAATCATGTGTGAAAAGGTCGGGAAGAGGCTTGGAGATTTGGTTCCCCCTGTGTGACCCAGCCCCTATCGAAAAGACACAGATTGGCGCATAGAGACAGTTGAGTTATGCAACCAATGGAAGGGGGAGTATAGAACCAACAGGGACAAATAAAAGGGGAGTGAATTGGAGAGAAAGTTAGGGCTGCATGAGTGAGGTCAGGAGGTGTGTTGGTGGACCGATAAACCAGGTAGAGGTGGTGTAGTGCAGGTGAGGTAGGCGTTTGACATATTCTTTACCAGTTGTAGAGAGATTCTGAGTCAATGTTTTGGGATTCGTTCCCAGTAAACAGGCACAGCATGAGCTCTTCTTGTAATTCCAGCTTGAGTTCTTCGGTCACTTTCCTACTGCCTGTGGAAGTTACCTCAAACTCTGGGTGTTTGAGATCTTCCCCAAAGGCCATGAAGGATAGGGACCTTCTGGTAATGTACGTGTCACGTTAACGCGCATGCGGGACGTGACGTACGATTAGTAAAGAGTCGGAAGCCAGCCAGCCCCGAGTTACACCCCATACATAGTGGACGTGTCTTATTTACAAGTGCACCGGCCCCAAGGCCTACACATGGCGCACCAAAGCTCCCTCACCCCACTGGGAGCCCCAGCTGAGATGTGACGAGGGCGCAATACGAATTACAGGCACACAATAATTTCTTTCTCTCTGCAGAAAAAGAAACATATTTGGAACCACGCTGTGTCATACAGCGTCGAGCAACACAGAACCATCCAGACCCAGGATAAGTCTACATGGGCCCAGTTAGGCAGCGCACATAACCTGCAGCTCCATCCAACAGCAACCACTAAAGCAACTACTTCGCAGGTGAGATGGACTTGCCCCAACCACCACCCAGTCACACTACAACAGGGAATCGACATAAAGGGGAACATAGCAGAAGGCACGTCCACACCCAGACCAGGCACCCCAGCAAGAATGGCGGCTAAACTCAACTCTCCTGCAACAGCACACAGTCACGGTAGTACCATTGCAGCAGTGGGCCCATTCAACCCATATACAGACCCCTCATCAGTTGGGCCTAGATGGATGATCTGGATACAAACATTTGAGATGCCAATCGAATGAGGTCTTACCACCTACTGAATGTGGGGGATGACACTTTCAACTCCTTAGCCATACGAGATGGCGCAGATGTATACCGTTCTGCAAAGGACGCACCAACAGCACATTTCATGCCACAGTTAAACCCTGACTACGAGACATTTAAATTTTGCACCACAGTCCCGACAGAGGATGAGCCCCTCAACGTGTACCACACCAGACATCGACGATTGGTCCTATCCTGTGAGTTTGAGGGATCAGATGCCCAGACGGGGTAGATCTCTGTCTTCGGCTGGGGCCTCCCTCTGGAACAGCCTCCATGCCACTCTAAAGCTTGAGGAGAACCAGCTCTGGTTCCGGAAGCACCTCAAGACCTTCCTCTTAGCTTCTGCCTTCGCTCCCCCTGTCCCCTGCTGATCTGTTCTCTCTTGGCACTGTGCACCTGGCCACGCTCTGTCCTCCGGGCCCAGGTGCATGCTCACCCAGCCACCCTCCGGCACTGCCTCCGGCCCACCCCTTGCACTGTGGTCTGTATTTGTACCCATACAGCCCCCCTTTTTTTCCTGCACTTATCAGACCTACCCTGTCTGCTGCCTTAAACCCAGCACTTGCCACTTGCTGGCTGCACTACCACTATTTGTTGCCTCTATTATTTATTTATTATTATTTATCTGTTACTCCTTTGCTCTGCACTTTCCACTTCTCCCCCTTCCATGCACTTTTCCCCTCCCCCTCTCCCATGCACTTGCGCGTTCTCAATGTCACTGGGCCTAGTAAGATAGTTGTTTTGTTCTCCCCTGCTCCCCTCCCTTGCCTTGTCGTGCTCTGAAACACTTGTATACGAGAGTGATAGAAATAAAATATCAATATCAGATCATAAATGGCATGAACTCTGAAAAGTTGTGACAGATAGTTCTGAGCGAGAAAGACATACGGACACCAGAGGGAACTATTGCACGCCAGAGCAGCCCACATGGACACTACTCTGCAAAAGTTACAACTCGCCCCATCGACCATAATGGCACAAATCACAAACCGTCCAGTGGCCAGAGAGGAGAACAGCGAATCTCACACATCTCCAAGGTGGCAACCAAGAAATCTTGGACAGAATGAATGCGGATTGATGCGGAGGTGTGCGCCATGGAAGAGAAACTGCCCAGCCCAGGGCACCACGTACGGTTCATGCGGCCATCAAGATCACTACGCATGAGTGTCAATCGTCAGGTCCACCCCAACAAAACCAAACTCAACTGCCAAAAACTTACACCAGGAAGAAGAAACAGGTGGGGAAACGCCTTTTTGTGACTGGGGACAGCTCCTCCACAGATGAATACGGTGAGGATCACAACAGAGTGGTGGCAGCAGTTGAGTCAGGACTAACCAGGATGAAGGGTAAGATCCACCTCATCTCGCCCTGGAACAAGGCAACAAAACGCTAAAGAAAAAGAGGAGACCCAGTTGCCTCATACACGTGCAAGAACAGGAAACGGTTATGGCGGTTGATAGAGGAGCCTCTGTAAATGTTATGCCGGTTGAGAGGTTCAAGCAGATGCAACCCCAGCCAAAACTGAAACACACACACACACTTCTGTTCGCGTATGGATGCAATACGCCACTACCGTTCATGGAGCGGTTCAGGGCGACCCTCAGCAGGGGAGACATCGAGATCAGATCCAAAGTGTACATCGTCACCCCAGGCATAGAATGCCTACTCATTAGGGAGTCTGCAGAAGATTGAGAACTGATAAAGTTTATCTGTGACATTACAGACTCAAATGAAATCAGTGATCCATTAACAAAATGCCCCGGTCTCCTACGGAGCATAGGATGCTTGAAAGGAAAGTTGGTCAAACTACACTATGACCCAACAGTACAACTCAGAGCAGTGTGACACAGGAGGGCGCTGTTCCACATGCGGGTTCTAGTCACCAAGGAACTACATGAACTTGAAAAAGCAGACATCACAGAACCAGTGTCAGGCTCAATAGTGTGGTTATCCCCCATGGTTTTTACAGAAAAACCAAAACAACTAGGGCCAAACGCGGTCCTAATAAGAGAATGCCACATCATCGCGACCCTGGATGAAATTGTAACAAACCTCACAGGTTCCTGGTTCTTCTCCAAACAGGATCTCAGCGCTGAATACCACCAGTTGAAATTGCACCGAGATTCAAGATCTAGCTCGACATTCTGGACGCATCTTGGCCTCAGAAGATATAAGAGGCTGAGCTTCGGTATATCCTCAGTAGCAGAAGTATTTCAGAAAGCAATCCAGGAGGTCATTCAGGGCATACCAGGGGTGCTAAATGTCAGTGATTACATTCTTGTATATGCCAGCAGCAAAGAAGAACAGCGATGCAGACTGGAAATGGTACTCGATAGGCTAGAATACACTGGACTCACTATTCATGGAGAAAAGTGTGAATTCTTGAAGGTGGAAATAATTTCTTTGGCTAGGTTTTCAACAACAAAGGAGTGGCGGCTGACCCTCTCAAAGTCACAGATGTCAAGGGAGCAACACCACCCACTATGCCCACAGCGGTGCGCAGCTTACTAGGTATGGCGACCTACTGTGGCAGATTTATAATTAACCTGGCTCCGTATCGGAACCCCTGAGTGAGTTCACCAAATCGAGCGAGCACCAAGTGGGTTTGGAACACCCGCTGCCAAGAAGCCTTCTAACACTTTAAAGAATCACTATCAGCGGATACCACCATGGCATACTATGACGCCACATTACAAACAGAGCTATATGTGGACGCCAGCCCTGTGGATTGGGAGCAATACTAGTGCAACCGTTGCACACTGGAGAAGTAAAGCCAATTGCTTACGTGTCACACGCACTGACAGCTACAGAACAGTAATATTCGCACATAGATGAGGCGGCCATAGCAGTCCTATGGGGTTGTAGACATTTCCAGCTTTACCTCTATGGGCGGAAGTGCAAGCCGTACGCTGACCACAAGCCACTACTGCCAATATTCACAGGATCATCCCCTTACCCGCCAGCCGGAATTGCCAAATGGGTCCTGCACCTCCAGCGGTATTACTTTGACCTGGTATACCAAACAGGAGCAGAAAACCCGGCAGATTTCCTGTCCAGGCATCCGAGAGCTGCAAAACCAATAGAGGTCAAGGAATTGAGAGAGACAGAACACATTTGCCAAATGATCAGCTCAATGAAATCCAAAGCCGTCAGCATCACTGACATCTGACTGGCAACACATCGTGCCCCCAATCACCGGCAGGCGAGAGCCGGCCAATGAGGTAAGGCCCAGAGAAAAGCCATCCCCCTGACTGAGCTGAGCCCCCAGTCTGTTCCTCATGATGTGCAGTAGCCACACCGTCGCTCAGCCCGCTGTAGGAGCAGCCCGCGCTGCCCCCGAGATGCAGAGAGGAAGAGGTAAGCTCCAGGCATAATATCAGCTGCCTCAGAGCCCTCGTTATCCTCATAGCACATCTTCGCCTCATCCGCTCTAAAATCGCTTTTATTGAAGAGCACCTGTCTGCTATACTCTACAAAGGCTGCTCACCTTACTTACCTGCAGCATCCAAGCACATATTGCCCATGTGTTTGCATTCCACTCGAAATTCGTTTGTCAGGCAATTTAAAGATGGCCGCCGCGCTTTGGTCCCCCCGCGCCTGACCTTGTCCTGAATGCCTGCCTGACCTGCACCCTGCATCCTGCCTCCGGATTGGTGCTGACTGGCAACACATCATGCCTCCAATCACCGGCAGGCAAGAGCCGGCCAATGAGGTAAGGCCCAGAGAGAAGGCCATCCCCCTGACTGAGCTGACCGAGCGCAGCCACGCAGCCAGGCGACGTCCTTATGCCCAAAAACGTCTGCAATTCATCTTGCCTCTAGTGCCCCTCTGGCTAACTCAACCAGCAGTGCTTGACCAACTGCAATGGAAGGTAATCCACGCTACCTGCACCACCTTTAATGTACTTTATTGACTCTGAGATACAGCGCTCTCCTTACCGTCTATAGTGCTCGCCCCCAGTTTGCTACCAATGTGCTCACCTGCAGCACCCCTGTTTAACACCTGCCATACAGCCTATGCTTTACCTGTTATGCTCCCTTATTGCGCCTGCCTCAGACTAATGTGCGCGATTCTTGAGTTAGTCTGCCTACCTCCTACATTATCCAAACCTGCTGCGCACATATTCTGATCGGCTCCACATGTATGCTATATCGCTCTTCTGCTTGATAATGCTCGAGGTGCAATGCCTGTTTAACGTGCCACACTTTTGAATGGTGCCTTGTGTACTCTGCACTGCTCCTTACTTGATGTAAGTGTAGTGTACTTGCATAACCTAACCGGCTGTGCTTCACTACTGATTGGTGCCCCATGTATGTTGCATTGCTCTTTGCCTGATATGCCCACATTTGCTGCAAGCCTGGTATCTGCTTTGCCTTTTGTACCTCTGCTATGAATGTTCCCACTCATTCACCCAGTACTGCCTAGACTGCCGCATTGCTACAACTGTAACCTGTGACCTTTTTGAGACCCTTTTGGTCGCCTACCATGGCACCCTGTGACCTATCCGAGACCCTTTTGGTCGCCTACCATTGCACCCTGTGAGCTATCCGAGACCCTTTTGGTCGCCTACCCTTGCACCCTGTGACCTATCCGAGACCCTTTTGGTCGCCTACCATTGCACCCTGTGACCTATCCGAGACCCTTTTGGTTGCCTACCATTGCACCCTGTGACCTATCCGAGACCCCTTGGTAGCTTGCCACTGCATCCTGTTACCGATTTAAGACCCTTGGGTCGCCTGCCTTGCACGTTGCTAACTACTCTAAGTCATGCATTTTAGTTCATATTGTGATTCTTTTATATCATGATCCATATCACTAGATGAACCCCTGCCTATAACTAGCCACCCGCAATCTATATTGCAACACCCTAGCCAGACGTCCTAGCGAAGTAAGGGAAGTAACTTGAACCATTTAACTACTCTAACTACCATGTGTAGAAACCTGACCTCCCTGACCCTTCTAACTACAATCATGGCCTTTGCTACCTACAGCACTAGCTCCTCCACAGACAGAAACCTGAGACTTAGGGCAAGACTACCTTGCATTTATGAACCCAAAAGAAATAGCGCAAACAATACTGTTAGATCCCCAACTATACAGACGCACTTGTATAAGCAAACTGAAGCCACGAAACCCTCAACTCTGACCCCGAATCCCACTCACTTTCATAAAAAGAAACACCTGAGTCGAAACAAGCATACAGATAAATCTACAAGCTATCCTATTCCTAAGAATACTTTATCACTTACTGGATCCCTTATCAACGCCAGATCCATGGTAGCCCATGCAACTGAAATTGCTGACATACTAAACAACAGCAGCATCAACCTCCTTGCCGTAACAGAAACTTGGCTCCACGAGGCAGCAGGACCCTCCCTGATGCTAGCCGTACCTGACAATTACCAGATCCACAGAGTAGATAGACCCAATGCTAAAGGCGGTTGCCTAGCCATCATCGCTAAAACTACTTTGACTATCAAACTCACCACCTCACCTCCCTGTGCTTCCTGCAAAGTACTCTCAGCAAAATTGCAACTCTCTCATAACCGCACGCTAACTATTCACTTGATCTATAGGCCCCCAGGTCCCTTGAGAACCTTCGAAGATGACCTTAACACCCTCATGGCTAACAATACCCACAGTCACTCGCAAACGCTGTTGCTGGGCGATTTTAACATTGGCTTCAATGGGCCAGATAATAAAAATGCCCTCTCTATAACAGCTATCCTAAACGACCACGGCCTTACCCAAAAAGTCCTCACCTCCACACATGTTAAAGGTAGAACTCTTGACTGGGTATCTGAACTTAACTGCAACATAGTCATTACTGACATCATCCCTCAACCATGGACCAACCACTATCTAATAAATTTCGCTGCCACACTTGACCTCCTCAGCCCTTAAATTATCAAAATGATACCACCACTCCCCACCAGAAGAAAAAAAGACATTACTACAGAAAAACTCATCCCCCTCCTCCTGCCTACTATCAATGGCCTGGAGAACAATACTGACCCAGACACCCTAGTAGACACCTTTAATAAAGCTATGTCTCATGCACTAGATACTATTGCACCACCCAAACTATGCAAAGCTAAACAAGAAGCCCACCTTAATGCTTGGTTCACACCCCAACTTAAGGACCTTAGAAAGCAGAAACGAAAACTCCAAACTATCTGGCGCAATTCGCCTACTGACGACAACAAAGTTAACTTAACCCAATTCACCAAATATTACAAGACAGAAATTATCAATACAAAAAAAAATGTATTCAATGACAGAATTACTAATGCCAAATCTAATACCAAGGAACTATTTGGAATCCCCTCAACCAACTGACACGGTCCCCAAGGACAAGATATGGTACAGTAACATACACAACGCCCTATCGAATAAGATTTCCACCCTCCAGCTCAAAATAACTAATAAAAAGGACGCCCTCTCTCCTACTGTTCAGCAAGCACCTCTAGTGACTGAACCTAATACTATCCCCCCTTTTAGCTTCAAATCTATCTCCATCATCGACACTGAAAAGGTTATCCTCTCGCTGAAGCCTTCCAACTGTAAGGGCGACAGTTGCCCAGCTCAAATAATAAAGGACACAGCCAGAGATTTAGCCCCGTTTATCTCGAAGCTCATTAACTCCTCTTTCAAATCCAACACAGTGCCAGCTAACCTAAAACAATCCTGGGTCCTCCCCCTTCTTAAGAAACAAACCCTTGATCCATCCATCCCAACTAATTATAGGCCCATCACCACTGTACCTTTCCTACTAAAAATCATCGATAGAGTAGCCTATCTCCAAATTCAAGATTACTTAGAAGCTAACCATCTTCTAGGCTCGCGCCAATCGGGCTTCCGCCCTCTCCATGGCACTTAAACAGCCTTGATAGATCTTAAAACTAAAATTGAGGAATTCAAGGATAGTGGGAAAACAGCGCTGCTACTCCTACTGGACTTGTCAGCAGCTTTTGATTTGGTGGATCATGCAGTTTTATGCAACCACCTCAGGCTCGCTGCCAATTTCACAGGGGAAGCTATAGCATGGGTCCAATGCTTTCTAGCCTACCGGACCATGAGAGTCTTTTCCACCTCTACCTGTGCCGATCCCATCCAAATTACATGTGGAGTCCCACAGGGCTCCTGTGTCTCACCCACTATGTACAGCATTTTCACCAAGCCATTGTTCGACAAGTTGGACAGACTGGGTGTCACCTACACAAATTATGCAGATGACACCCAGATCCTCATACCCCTTTTGGGCAACTATGAAGTGGACCTGGCTTTGGTGAATAAAATATATATCCTCATTCAGGCATGGATGGCCACCCATGGCCTCTGCCTGAACAACGATAAAACTGAAATCCTGCTCCTCGGATCAGACCATAACCTAACCAAACTCACCCTGGACTATGCCTCATTTAACATCGACAATAATACTATTAAGGTTATGCGAGAGGTTAAAACTCTAGGTTTTTACCTCGACTCAGCTCTCACCCTTAAAAAGCAAGTGAACTCCCTCGCCTCTACAACCACTTACACGTGTAAACTCATCCGTGCTGCCAGACCATTCCTGTCCAGTGCCAGCTGCCTCACCTTGGCCAATGCCATTGTCATGTCCAGACTGGACTATTGCAACGCCCTATACTCAGGTGCAAATAAGTCGGTCATTGACAAACTCCAGAGATTACAAAATAATGCCCTAAGAGCAGCTTTGAATATCCCACGTAGAGAGCATATCTCCAAACACCGGACTGAGGCCCACTGGCTAAAGATAAAGGTCAGAATCCTCCTTAAAACTATTTCTCTCACATCCAAATGCCTCAACAATCAAGCACCCCCCTACCTAGCTGAAAGAATCAACTGGAGACCCTCAAACCGACTGACGAGATCTGCCAACACCTTCTTACTTGAAGTCCCGAGATTCAAACTTACCACAGCGGGTGGATCTAGCTTCCCTGTTAGAGCTGCACAATCATGGAACATACTCCCACCTGACCTCAGACGCCCATTACCCTACACTAGATTAGATGTAACGCTCTCGAATGGCTGCACAACAATGATATGTAACGATATTCACCCTTATCTAGCTGATTATGTTATACATATGTTAAGACGGTATTCTTCTACGCTTACCCATCTTGATCCTATATGTACTGTATCACTTGTATCATTTGTTGCAAATTACCTCTGGTTTGTAATAAATAGCCTGTGTCAGGCACTGTAACTAAGTTTCGAGTCTACTTGTATTGTTGCGCCCAGCTGCCCAAGGGCTTGGAGCGCATTATCAAATAAACAAACAAACAAACAAACAATCTCGAAGCAACCCACGCTGACCTGTGCTGCAACATAGTAAAAAATACAATACTTGCAGTCAAATGGAAGTCATTCCTCTGAAACATTCACAATCGCAGAGAGGCTGACAGGGACTTCTTGACAGGGACATTTGTGGTTCTCCAGGAGCTCGACATCACAAGTGAGGGGTTGATTCTAAGAGGCACATGCATCCTCATCCCCACCAGCCTACATGACTGAATCATAACCTTGGTGAATTAGGGACATCAGGGGATAGTGAGCACCATGGCCAGGATACGACACAGGGTGTGGATTCCTCAAATATATGCAAAAGTAGAGAGTGTCATCTCATCATGCCACCCCTGCCAAGTGACCAGTACACTCCGAAGCCAGAGCCAATACAATCCGCAAAAAGGGGCTCAGCATGATGGGAGGTATTTAGCATCGACTTCTGCATGGTGCAGGATGGAACATACCTGTTGGTCGCCAGCGTCAGAGACGTTGATCACAGCTTTGGAAAAGATGTTCGCCACACACTGACTGACAAAATACATCAAGAGCGACAAAGGGCCGCCATTCCAAGGGAAGGAACTAACAAAGTACATTGGCGATCTACACATCAGCCATAATTACATTACGCCAAGGTGGTCACAAGCCAATGGCGTCGTGGAAAGGTTTATGAGGACAATAAACATGGTGCTGTGCGTAGCAAAAGCACAGAACAGTCCATGGAGAGTGGACCTGTACCAGTTTTTGCAAAGCTACCGGGTGACACTGCATAGCTCAAGAGACATGCCCCTGGCAGATTTAATGTACGGAACAATTCTCAACTCATCAATACCGCACCACCCTAGCAGATCAGTGAAGAAATTAAACAAGGAGCACACTCACTCTAAGCGAGTGGCAGCCAACGAGTACATGAGCACCAAGCGACAAGCATGAGAATCAAGGCACAAAGTGGGGGACAAGGTACTGGTGCTGAGAAACGCAACTAAGTCCAAGCTATCAACCCGCTGTGACAGTACACCCTGGAGGGTGATCCAGAGAGAAGGTACAATGGTAACAGCCAGCCGGGGCAGGAGACCATCATGAGGAATGCATTGTGGTTCAAGTATGTCCCAGATGATATGTGGATGGAAGATCAGAACCAGCCACAGGTGGAGAGTGAAGATGCACCAACCTCCCTGATGCGACAATGCGAAGGGGAAGCGGATAGGGGGCCCTGAGCCCATTGACCAAGCAGAGGAAGAGGAGACGCCTCCCAGCCCGGAGGACAAGCCTGACGATGATGAAGATGCAGATACTGCACCACGGCAACGCTACAGTGGATGCAACCTGAGGGTGGCCTTGTTGCTCTGGTACAATCTCACCCGCAGTCACTCCCTTTCTTTTTTTGTTAAACTTTCTTTATTGGCATTTAGTAACACAAAAAATAAACCGTGAACACTGTGTGCTAACAACCTACCCCCCCTTCCCTAGTACACCGCCACCGTCCCACATATAGATAATGTACGATGTAGCTAGTCAATCATTTACTTTCCGAGTTGCATCATTCTTTTACTCAGATTGTGACATTAACAAGATCAATCGGCCACAGCTGAAGTCTCGTTCTCACCTCTCTGTGCTGAATTTGTATGATTTTAAGATTCAGCGTTTGGCGTGGTCAGAGCATCCCCCGTTTCAATCCTCTCCTTGATGTTACTAATTCCTTCCTTTCTTCTACTGTCTTCACTCTATCCTACTCCCTCCCCTCTTCAGACACCTGCCTCTCTCTCTCAGCCCTTCTCTTACCTTTCTCCACCTCCCGTCACCTGTCACAACACCACCCTCCCCCTCTTACTATACTCCTCTTCTCACCTTTCACAACATGCCTCTATGCTCTTTTTACTACACCCCTCTTCTCAATCAAGTCCTTACCACACTCTCCCCGCCTATCTCTTACTACTACCTTTACCCCCGCTTCTCTCCGCCCTCACTACTCCCAGTACTGGCTTACACTCACTCCATCCCTACCATGCACACTCTCTCACTTTCACTACCTCTCTAATTCCCACTACACTTTCCCCACTCTCTGTCTCTTCCTCACCTTTTTCACGCCCCCCCCCCCACACTAAGCTACACACTGTGAGGAGCCAAGAATGAGATGCGGACACATATGATGCATGGTTTTGGAGAAAGACTTTTATTAAATGTAAAAGGTGTTGGAAAATGCCTCACTATCCCTATGCTAAGAGGTTTTTCCCTACCTCAACCAAAACTAAGGGTCTGTCCATTGTCAAGATGCCCAAATCAAAAAGTATGTCTTGTGTCCAAAATCCTATCCTAGCCCTCACACTATAAAAACTAACTCGAAAGTGCTAAGAACATTGTCTCTGATTTTCAAAGTGCACAAATGTTCAGCTTCAACAAAAAGGTATAAATCCAACAAAATGTTCTCTGTGAACAATATTCACAGTTCCAGGGAATTACTCTCCTTCCCAGGTTTGTCTTCTCTCCAATGAAATACAACTAGAGGTTCCAACAAGTTCATTGTAGCCCAAGAGGGCAACTCCCTCCTTCCGATGAATTCACATTTCGAGGGAACAACTCATTTCGCCAGACTCCTTCTATGCAAAACAAGTCACAATACCAAAGGTATAACTCCTCCTTGAGTTTCTTTTCTACTACTTGAAGTTTTGGGTGCAGGTCCCAGACTCGCGGGTGACCTGGTATACTACTCTGCCAGGTTTTCCCTTTACTTTAGAAAACAACTGACAATCTCAAGTGCATGGTCCCTCCTTGAGATTTGCTTTTACTGCTGTTCATCACACACCTTTTCACTTTGCCTTGTGTACTCTCCTGCCAGGTCTTGAATACAGTCTTTCAAACAATTAAATGTCCTTGATATACTCTCCTTCCAGTGTTTCAACACTTGTATCCTCTCCTGCGAGGACGCTTGGGTAATCTTTCAATCACTTGATGTACAGTCTCTTTCAATTGCTTTAGTTTGCCTGGTATGCTTTTCTGCCAGAACTTGTAGGCAGTTTTCCTGTCTTTTACCCAAAAAGAGATATTTGCCAATCTTTGTCTTCTCACTGCCAGTTTAATAAAGTTTGTTTACATATTCGTACTGTTATTTGTTATATTTCTTCTGTTCAAGTATGGGTCCAATGACCCGTCCGTGGTATGGTTCAAGATCCTGTTAAACTCTTCACACGTTTTATTCAGCGTCCTTTCTGCTATTACCATGGAGCGACATGCAAACTCAGGCACACCGCTAACTTGTATTACTGGGCACTTCGAGCATCTTTCGCGCCACTGCATTCTTTCTCCGGGCCATCCCCTGGCTCAGTGTGTGTCCTGTTAGCCGCCGTAGCTTCGCTTTGTTCGGTTCCCCTTTGCGTGGCTTCCACTGCCTCTCCGGCACAGTCAGTGGGTCCTCTGCCACTCAGCTTCCCTTCACACCATTGCGGTCCACTTCGGTTTAGCTTTCCCTGGCGGAGTCTGCCGTAGTTTGCTGTTCAGTCTCTTCATGGCTCTATCTAGCTTTTGTGGGTCTCTCTTACGGCATCTGTCAGCTGTAAGCAAGTTAAACTTCCCGGCAGCATGAAGCAACTTCTAAAGACTAGACGGCTCTAGTCATCTTTATGACTCTGTTCCTCCTTCTTGTCTCTGTGGTGGTTACAGTATCTTCAGTATGATGTTACGGAAGCTGACAATGGATCTCACTGGGAGTAATCAGTACTGCTCCCTGCCTCTTCCTCATCTCAGTTATCAACATATCACTCCCTGTTGGATGTTGGGGATTGTATGAAGCAGACATAACAGCGGTTTGAGGGAGAGGGTTACAATATTCCATTGAGGCATAAGGAAGAGAAGGAGTATCCATGAAAGGAAAAGGGGGACTTGTATTTTCCTCCAATGATGTATTGTCATCCCCCTGAGTGTTGCATCCCCCATGTGGTCCTCCCTGATACAGCCGCCCCCAGGGTCAGAATCAGGTATCGGCTGGCGTCCCCTTGGAACATGGCAAGAGGTCAGAAGAGGAAATAAGTGACGTATTTGCAATTAGTTTGAAACTAAGAGATTACCATCTGGTCTCTCTTTCTGCTGGACAATTTCATTATATAACAACCGTCTTGCAGGTAAGCGTGTGGCCAGCCTTCCTGCAATGTTAATAGCTCTTCAGCTACAGCCTTCTGCACAATTAACTTTGCAGCGCCGCCCTTTAGACTGCTGTTTGTTGTCCTTTGAGCTCGCTATCACATTTTAATCGTACGAGCCGTTCTAATTGATTTATTTGGCACTTCGTGTGTTTATATTTAAATATAGCACCGTTTATCTTAGATTGCTGTCATTTGCCTTTAAGTTTACCTTCTTATTTCAATTGTGCTCGTAGTGCCATCTGATTTATTGGGCTTTTCGTGTCTTTATATTTATATTTAAACACCTTTTGGATTCCTTAGAATGGTGTGGTTGTCCGTCGGCTGCCTCCCATTCTATTGGTGTTCTTTAGATGCATTTCATGCAGTGCCCTTGTATTCTGGTAAGCCGTGGGTCACTGCTTGCCATTTAGCATTGTAATGGAGCTCTTGTGCCATTTTTTGCAGTGATTTGCAGACGGCGTTGAAGGCTAAGGCTAAGTGGCGCTGCCTCTTCACTTTTCAAATACATGTATTGCTGGATCATCTTAAACTGCATGGGGCGCCCTTCAGGTGAGATATTAGTACTTTTGCCTCAGTTATAGACACTCTACTTTGAATTTAGGTTTTTCATTCACCTGACCTAGTGCATTCTGGTCTTGTTTCTTGTTTCAGGTTATGTTTCAGTCCTGAATTGTTTCGTGTGACTGGCCACACTACACTGCATAGATTGTTGCAGTAGTAAGGTTTTCATCAGGTTAGTCCACTATTAGTCCTTTTTTAGACACAGATATTGCCAGTGAGATTCAGATATATATTATTATATTATATATACACATTCTTGTTGCCGATTCACCATGGTCCTGAAGGTTCCCTCTCATCTTGCACGGTTCTCTTTTGGGAGTCACTTACCCTTTTGCTCTGGTTTACACAGCTGTTGTAGCGGGGGCCGTGTATGCTTATTTGTATTATGGTATACGCGGTTCCTAAATTGTTTTGAATAATTCAGGCTGCTAGCCAGCAGTCCTGTTTCTCTTTTTTAATTGTATGTTATAAGCAGTCGGCAAAGACCTTTTCATGTAGTAGCTTATAGTCCCTTTTGCGTATTTGTTTTGCAGAATGGTAACATCCACCTCCTGAAGAAGACGTTCAGTTAACAATTACTACACGTCGAAACCGGTCGAGAGAAAATTTTTTACAGGGATGTGATCTTTGCATCTGTTTTTTCTATCCACCCTGACAATAGATTGGTTGTGAATTATTTCTATTGTTTGTAAAACACCGCAATAATGTGTGTTATTATGGGGATTAGTTATGAATTCCTCTTCCCCATTGGTTTTTAGCATGTTTTTTGGTGTTTTTTAGTTCTTTGGATGAGTGCCACGGTATGATGAGTTGTGTGCGTATGAATGAACTGGGTATGTTGATTATGAGTGATGAAGTTTTAGCCGATTTTCGGCATATTGTTGCTGCTGTTTTGTTATGTTAAAATGATTAGTGTACAATAATTTTGTGTGATTTATTCACCAGTTTTCAATTTTTGTATCTTCTTTAATAAATTTGGATACATTTTTTCTAAATATACTTTGCTCTGGACATATCTTTTCTGTTTCTTGATGTTATTATAATACTCTGGTCCAGAGGCTAGAGTTACCCTGCTCTTTTCAGTGTTTGCGAGGAAATAAGTGACGACATCCTCGGATTCATTACAACACACAACACACCTACAAAACTGGAACCACTCTCTCACAAATACCTCACCTACCCTCTGCTCTAAGTCTGCCACCAACCCTCCAGCACACCGCTCCTCCAATCGTCCTCTGCCTGGTCTCTTAGCCCACCTTCACAGATCATGATCACACCCCTGCAACCCACCAGCCTCTCTTTCTGTCTCCTTGTATACTCTGGTTCTGCTTGTTCTGTCTCCCCCGCCCCCTTTCATTGGCTGCAGTACTCACTTGACTACAGAAACCAATCCATGTTTGTGTTTTCCCCAGGGGCCGGGTTACACAGGTAGGAAGTTTTAAAAAACCCTCTATTCCAGTACGGATTTGTTTGAGGTCTTTCATGGTGTGGTAGCAGCCAGGCACTCAAGCTGCTCCTTCTTCCTGTTGCTTTCCTCAGGTGCTAGTGAGTTTTGTTGCCAATTTGTTTTGGAGTGAGTTTCTGTGTGTCTCCTGTCCCCCTGCAATCTTTCCTTTCTCCCAGTTTCTTTTTTGTTGCCACACTATTCTCCTGTGATCCATCTGGGGTTTGTAGGTCTGATGTTGGTTGTTTCCTTTCTGTTTGGCAAGGCTATTCCCAGTCAATTACCTGTCTGTTCTCAATTCCGTTCGCCTTGCTCTGGTTAGGGTTTCTTGGTTGCTCGCAGGGGCATTCTGGGATGTTTTGTCCTGAAATAGAAAAAAAGAGAACACAGTCCAGAAAGAGTACAGTGAAGCATCACTTGACAGAGTTGTACTATTGATGACATTTGGAAACTAGTGATAACACTATAGATGTTACAGCTGCCTCTTCAGGGAGAGCTCCACATCTTTAGAGAAGAACATATTTCAGACCGGTTGTAACAGGCAAATCTTCCCCCTCATTATGTCTTCTGTTTCCCTTTGCTGGAACATTTCTAATACACTCTCTGGTGGAGTCATGTTTGGAGCTCTGTGGGTTGGATGTTTAGTAGGCCCTTAAATCCCACTACTTACACTATTTGTGGGTTACATGAGGCAATGATACAATGTAGACACCAAGCATGCTTCCAACAATATCTTTATTTAGGTCAAAATTAAATAGGGTTGAGGATTGAAGTTTGATAAATGCCTACGAGGAATAAGGGAAACTCTACAACTAAACAGAGCTTCCAAAGAATAATGTTTTGGGATTGGTTAAACTAAATGGTGCTTTTTTAGTGCTCCTGAGGTTCCACTTGTGGTATAAAATAAATGTCTAACACCTACTCTAATAAATCCTCTACCCACCAGGGATGCCCTAGACTGAAAAGTAATGTTCAATTGATATGGCCAACAGAAAAATCTCACGCATAATCTTAATGAGTCCTTGGCTTCTGGGCTACCTTAAGCTAATAAACAAATGTTCCAGAATTTCACCAACACAACAGTTCAATGATGCTAAATTATAAATGTCCAGTCTCATGCTAATCAGAATCAATAACAAACAACTGTTTCAGGGAAAGTCCTTCAGGAGGTACTCGCAATCAAGAGGTTACTTTGGCTTCTATGCCTTTGTTCCCATGTCCCAGGAACTCCCAGGACCTCTCCTAAGTATTTAGTTGCATAGATTGCCCTTAGGCTTCTCAAAGCAATATGAACTATTGGGTTTCTTTGCATTCTGATATTCTATATTTGCACTCGGGGAAGGGCCAATGGCCAATCTGGTGGAGAATATACATTCTTTTTATGTTGGGGGCAACAGCCTCTCCCTGTTACCTCGCCAGTACCCCATGCCCCAAAACAATCACAACCCCTTCCCTAAACCCTCCCTCTCTCCCTGCCCACTTACCTGCAGGACCGGAGCTTTATGCTGCGATCCGCTGCATCTCCAGCCACTTTAGACATGAAAAGTGACTTAGTCCCTATTCCCTATGGCAGTGCCCACCTTGGATTATTTATTTATTTATTCTTC
Organism: Ambystoma mexicanum; assembly: GCF_040938575.1. NCBI lineage: Eukaryota > Metazoa > Chordata > Amphibia > Caudata > Ambystomatidae > Ambystoma > Ambystoma mexicanum. The sequence continues at coordinate 749,104,941 of NC_090929.1, forward strand.
TGAGACTGGCGTCGCTTATGGCAGCCAATCTCGAGAGAAAAAAATTGAAAACCATTCGCACACCGGATGACCCCTGGGGTGCGAATGGCTTTACCGCCATGGCAGGCGGGCAGACATGGCTTGTAACAGCCCACAGGCTTCGCCGAGGCTTGGGCTGGCATGCTGTTACCGACCATGTCCGCCCCCTCCCTTCGCCGAGGCATGAAAGCCATGTTCTCGGGTTGTCTCTTCTAGACCATGGTTTTCAGGATTCACAATAGCTTTCTCCTGAACCTTAGCGTTCAGAATTCACAACATGTTCCTCCTGGACCTTGGCTTTAATGGATTCTTATTGCACCTGTGCCCCTCCTAAATGGTCCTTTTCATGAAGTTGATGTTCCCTTACCCTCCTGCCATGGGCCTCAAATCTTCCATAGGAAGTTGGTGGTGCAAAACCTTTGGCTCTGGCTTTCAAATCCCTCAAGGACTTCTGAGGGGATGTTATAGCTACAGGATAGTGGCTTCTCTTAGGGTGTCATTAAAAGTATCTGCATCATGCAGCACATCTCAGAAGTCTCTGGATTGGGTTTGGCAGCTCTGCTGCGTTCCGCCGTCTTCCTATCTTGAGTGTTTTTATGTTCTGGTCGATGGCACACTTTGTCCCCATATGAGTTTTTTTCCGGGAACTGAAGTCATCCAGTTGACTTATAGGCTGGGTTACCCTGGGAAGAAATGTACAACCTCTTTCCTGGTAGTTGTGCTTGATCCTGTACTCTATGTATGAGGAAAGCTCATCGGCTCTCCCAAGTCGGAGGGCTGCTGGGCTATGTAGTCTTCCTTAGCAGTGGCAGCAGAATGCAGCAACATGAGTTTAGGGAATGCATCCAGCACCCTGTCTTTCTTTGTGAGGGTGGCCGGGTATGGGAGGTCCTCTCCAATCACCTTCTGGCCCCCCAACTGGTAGCAGCTAAGTCAACCCTGCCCTCTATGTCTTGCTCCTCTAATACAGTAGTGTGGTGGTGTTCGACTTCCTCCAGCTCACCACACTTGGGTATCAGGGAATAACCTTTTTAAAAGAGGATAGGAGCCATGATGATTGATAACATCTTCCTTTAATTCAATGTTACCCTTTACATGATGACCCCAAGGATACACCGAAGGAAAAACAAAAAGAATTCTGTTATACGTGGTTTATAATCAAACATTTTTTGTTCCTTTCTATGGGCAGTGTATGCCTCACTAGTGAGAATAGTTATCACCTTCTCTATATCTGGCTGGGTGGAGGTGAAAATGAAACAGAATTGCAAACGTTCATTTGTAACAAACATTTGGATAACTTGGTAGCCCAACAAGTAAAGAAGCATCATCGAAGAGACTACAGTACCACACTCGCTGGGGGTGCTGCTCTAAAGCATGGGGGCTCAGATTCACCACTTGCGCAAAAACACAACTCACAAGTACGGTCCCGGTCATGTACATTGGTTATGTACACTCATCAACATAAGAGCACACAGCTCTAACTATAACCAAAATGCCAGGGGTTGCGGAAGTGACATCACACCACCCTTAACCTCTGATGACATCATAGGAAGTGATGTCATGTGACCCCACCCCTAAGTGAAATCACGGGAAGCGATGGAACATGACCTTTCACCCCTTGACAAAACAGGAAGTGGCATCACATAGCATTGTTCCTAAGTACACTACAAATAATATGGTTACGATATCACTATAATGTGATGTACAATTCATACAAGAATGGATCACCATATGTATCGTTTATATCAGTGTGTATAGGCCCATATTACCAAATTACTGTGAATGCAAGCAGACGCCCAAGGCCAAATGATAATGATGTGTTATTATATATCACTTATGCATAAGCGCTTTATATACAACAAATATACATACAATATCATCCAACCTGTGTTGGTACTCATTTATCGACCTCAGAAGAATAGAAGGTTGAGTTGAGGTGTTTAAGAACAAACTAAATCAGTGACTCACTCCCTGAAGTCTGCCTGAAATAAACCTTTAATGAGTCTAGTAATTATTGTACAGAATTCCAGAAAGACAAATTATTTGTTATTCCTATTCTTTCTTATTTAGTGTCACTGCTTTTGTGCACCCTGTTTTTTAAGGGGTCTGAACAAGAAAGCCAGCCACTCCAGAAACAAAGAGCCACATGGCACCGGCCACAGCCCAGGACCTTACACCTTATTTCTTTTAGGGGTAGCAAGGGAGACCACAGGGGTAGCAAGGGAGACCTCAGGGGTCAAAGCTGTGGCCCCTGGCGACCCCAAATGACGTCCCTGCAGTGAGATATTACTAGTCTTACTTACACATTCTCCAAATCTACATTTGATCTTTCATGAAACATATTATGAGCGATGCATACTTTTGTGACAGCAGATATGGCAGTAATAATAACTGCGTTACATTTGGTCTTCTCACAAAGCACTAGCTGTTGCTTAGAAATCTGCTTCGATGTTCTACTTGAATCATGATTAAAGTAGCACCAAGTGCTTATGTAGTATGACTTTGCTCAGTTTCTTTTATCTTCTACTGCACCCCCTTTTTCATCTTCTACCCCCTGACTGAACTAAATAGCTATGATGTAACAATAAGGAGGGTGGCAAAAAGGGAAATAGGGCATTCTCAAACACTGCCCGCAAGATGCTTCGTGTTAAAGGCTTTACTCTCCCAAAAGTACTTCAGAAATGTACAAAGGATGCTGGGATATCAAATTAGTAAAATAAACTATCAAACATTGACGTTGGCGACAGTGATAAAACTCCTATTATATTAGAGAAGTACCAAGAAGTATACAATCAGAGTGTAAAGCCTACCAACAGTGGACATTAATTTGAGGCTGGTGCCCCCTTGCACAGCAGACAAAAAAATATACCATCAGAGAAAAGCAGGCAGAGAACATGCCAGGTCATAATGTTTCTAGGGCATGTCAACGTGGCCCTCATCCAGGTACGTGCCAGGCCGCCTCTGCAACCAGCCTGACATCAAATGAATCGCCCACAGTTCTGATAGCAGATCGGGGGCAGAGGCAGGACAAGCCACACCGCTTCCATGTGTGCGCGAGTCATCATCACAGTGGAGACCTGCTATAGCATATGCGGCTGCTTCCATCCTGGTTTGCCTTGTAACAATAAAGCATCATTAGGGTAAACTAAAGTTCTTGGGTTCTTTTGAACTAAATATTTTTTTATCATCTTTAACTTTCCACGTACAATAAACTTAAAATATGATTGTTAAGCTTCATGAACTTCTGCTACTGATCTTAATTAACTTTTTAATAACTATTTGATCAACCAACTTTAAGGATGCATTCCTATTTGTCATTTTGGAGTCTCTTCTCCATCAATGGATGTTTAATAATTCACATGCTGTTACAATATTTCCCATTGTCAGGCTGGGAATACTGATTAACATTAAGCAGTTTCATAGAAAACCCAAATAAAAAAACAGGATTCACTTTAGTGTTCTCTTATTGTTGTTTTGGGTCAATTACCCTTCAGCTAATAAATAGACAGTGACTCCTTTAGCTCCACCCCCAGAAGGCTGTCTTTGGATTCTTTACTGCACATTCTCACTTTATTTGACATTTTCTTCAAGAATGTTAAACCTACAGCTTCAACCTTCACATCTTCTGAAAGCTACAGATAAGTATGTTTTTATTTTTGTTATTAAGATGTTTGGTCTATTACAAACCTTTATCTCTAAAAAAGACACACAAAAAAACCACAGAAAATAAATACATTCTTCCATATTTACCTTCCAATAAAACGCCACACCATCAATAAAATCCCAATAATTTAGCGCCATAAAAAGAAAACAGCACGTTACCCCTTGATTTCAACTTTTAGACTTCTCCCCTTCCTTCTTTTGCTTCTAGCCCAAGAAAAAGCCCAATTCAGAAGAATTAAGAGTCACTTTGTCCGGTTAAACCTAAAAGGATCACCCTTGCCAAAGCGCTTCAATTCTAGACATTCTTCTAAAAACTGGATTATTAAAAAAATAAGGGGGTAGCTTTCACCCAGCAATATCCAGGCCCATATATCTTTTGCCTCCCCCAAGTATCTATTTTCAACTAGCTTGCCAATGTTGCGGGTACGCATAGTAGTTAATCCTGTACAAAATAAGACAATGCTTCATTGTTTCAGGCTTTCCCCTAGGAGCATAAAATCTACAAGTGGCGTCCAGCACCTTGCCAAATATCTTCAATATTTGTCTTGTAGCCAATATATTAAAACGAAATCTGATAAACTGTTGTCTATACCGTTCGCAAGGAAAATGCTTAAGGTACTTAGGCACAGAGTTATAAGCTTTAATTTCATTCTTCAACTGGGATTGGAGAGTATAACCCCCTTTCAGTTTCAGTGTCCAAATCCAGTTGTCTTCCCTAATTAGTCTTTTAACCTTCCCTGAATTTGTTACAATGGTGTCTAAACAAGTACCCAGTGATTCCACTGTTTCTTGACATACGCTCCCCCATTGATCAAGTAGTTTGTTGGTTCCCATGTCCTTATTCAGAGCCAAAATCTGATAAGGTGTCGGTTTCACCGTCAATATACACTTTCTGAATAGTGACAGGGACTTCCACACAGAACTCGCAGAGATCGAAATCAAGGCAAGTTTATACCTGATCACTGCTATGGGTATTATGCCAAAAATCGCCCACATTTTCCATGGGGCGAATGTGCATGCCTCAGCTCTGTAGGTCAACATTGCCACTTACCTGGTTTTATAAAAGGTCAAAATTGGGGACAAGAAGAATTTACGGTACTTCCTGTAAATAGTAGTGTCTTTTTCTCAGGAGTCTTCCTACTGTCACTATTTCCTTAAGAATTGATTCACGATTTGAGGTGGTTGATTTGTTAGACTTCCCTTGGATGTCCAACTCTCGATTCCATTTCAAGTTATTAAGGGCTCTTTTGTCCTCCAAGTTTAGGAAGATGGTTTCACTCTTTACCGTTTTTATCTTTGATCTTGTTCCATCTCCTTCCTTCTCCACCCTCCCACCATAGCCATCCTTAGGGTGAGGCGACACACCATTGTCTCTTTCGTTTATAGCCCCATTTCCATTAATGTCAGATAGGCCCCAAATTATGTTTACTTCCTCCTCCTTGTCCATGGTGTATACTGAGAGGTCTAGTAGATCTTTGCCCTCCTCCTGCATACCGTTTTCTCCCTGGGAGAATGCAGTATCATTGATAATCGTTTCCTATTGATAGTCCTTTCTCGAAACTGCTTTGACTTCGTTGGAGTCAGATCATTCCCTTCCTGCATGTCTGAGGGTGGTGGAATTGAGATATTTCGTACAAAATTCTTTGCAGCATTAGATTTCCTTTCTTTGTCAGTGCACAATTTTTATTTTTATCTAACATTTTTATTATTTTCCCTCTAACTAAACTTCTTTTTTCAAACATAGGATAAGCCGGAGCAACACGAGGCGGGAGCAAACTGTCTTTATCCCCTAGATTTTTCAGGTTTAACAAAGTTATTACTTCTTGAACACTCTTTATCGTCCCTTCCTTTATACCTTTCTTCTCCAACATGCTTGACCTCACATAGAAGTTTCCTTATTTCCTACCATAACAGGGCTCTTATCATTGATTTTCGCAAAACAGTTAAACTCTTTTACTTTTCCCTTCAGGTTTTCATCTCCCTCGGCCACCTGCTTTCTTTTTGTGTTTGTTGGAAGTTATAATGTATTCATCTATGGTAGTCTAGCACTGGTAGACAGGTGAATGGTGAGTTCCATTTGTTTCCCATATATCGTCCCATCAGTGACATCAAAATAATTTTTTTTCTAAGCGTTCGGCCTCCAATGCATCTTGCATAATTTTTTTTCACTTGAGTCGAGGTTGCCCCCTCCTGGTCTACTCTTGCCTAAAATGAGGTGATAAACACTTCAACATATATTAACTTTAAGTGGATCATTATGAGCAGTGGGCCTGATCGTTGAAGCTCTTGTTCATCATTCATATGGTTTTATGAAGGGTTAGATGGACATCAAGCTGTTTTGAGTATTTACAGCCGCTGCCGTTAAAGGGTTCCACTGATCTTGATTCATTTTTTGAGAGAAAAATGAAACCTCCAAGGTAGTAGTTGAAAACAACGATCCTCTAGCTTCTGGGTCCATTTGGTCCCTGTTATCAGTTTTTACATTTTCCACTTGTTCCTTATTAGGCGCCTCTATACTCAACCCATGCTCTCTATGATAATTTAACACTTGTTGATCTTCAATGTGGGGGGTATAAGTATCCTTACTCCTGTTAAGGCAACAGTTTTTGTCATCTTTTTTTGACAATAAAGTCAGTACATTTCCCAGCATTTCTTTAATCTGTGCTATAGCTCTCACCAATCTTTGGCCCGTCAAATATGGATTTTCTGCTGCTTCTGTTTTTTGACAGGCGGGCAAAGTCTTGTGACATCCGTTTCACAGTGCCTGTGAATTTCCCTTGATAATCGAGTGCTGGTTTTAACATATTATTCAATGGGTTAGATGAACTAGTTACTCTTACCTTGTAACGTTCTTTCGATGGGATGTTCCTCCGACGTATTCCTTATCTTAGATAGAAATCCTTCAGCTTTGCTGGCCTCGGAAAATTTTTTCGCCAGAGGGCGCTGCGCGTCGATGATCGCCGAGTCGATGACCCTCGACGGCCTCCGTGCCGACGTCGACGTCATCCTGCCTATAAAGGCCGCGCGCAGCGTCCGTTGCTCAGTTCCGTTTTGTAGTCCCCAGTAATGTTTTTGGATTAGACTAATCACCTTGAAGGAGCATAGGCTGCAAACCCACAGGAAGTCATACTGCGGGGATGGATGGGAGGGTCGATAAGGAATACGTCGGAGGAACATCCCATCGAAAGAACGTTACAAGGTAAGAGTAACTAGTTCTTCGAAGGGATTGTGTCCTCCGACGTATTCCTTATCTTAGATAGACTCCCATAGCAGTGGTATTGTGACTGGAGGCGGGAGTAATAAAAGTTATGTTACCCTTCCAGAATGGACAGAGTGTAACACAGCCTTGCCGAATCTAGTTTCTTGACTAGAGGAGGAATCCAGGCTATAGAATTTGGTAAATGTATGTGCGGACGACCATGTGGCAGCCGCACATATATCTCGAATTGGCACCCCTCTTTGAAGGGCTGAGGATGTTGCGATACCCCTGGTAGAATGAGCCCTTAGATTTTGAGGAGGCTCCTTTCCTGCCAATTTGTAGCACTCCAGAATGGCTAAAATAATCCATCTGGAGATGGTTTGTTTTGTTATTGGAAGGCCCAACTTATGTCCTGCATAACCTACAAAGAGTTGGTCTGCTTGTCTGATCTTAGCCAATCTGCTGATATAGAAGCTCAAGGCTCGCTTAGGGTCCAGCCTGTGCAGTCTCTCTTCCTCCTTCCCCGGATGAGGAGGAGGGTAGAAAGAAGGTAATATAATCTTCTGAGTGATGTGAAACTCCGAGACTACCTTCGGGAGGAAGTTAGGCTTCACCTGAAGAACAACTTTGTCCTTGTAAAAGATTGTATGTGGAGGTTTACACGATAAGGCTTGCAACTCGCTAACCCTTCTAGCAGATGTCAATGCTATTAGCAAAACAGTTTTGAGGGTGAGAAGCTTCAATGAACAAGAGTGTAGTGGTTCAAAAGGGGCACCCTTTAGGAAGTTTAAAATTAGGTTTAAATCCCATAAGGGAACTTGAAAAGGTTTCGGGGGATAAACATTAGTTAATCCTTTTAGGTATTGTATTACCAATGGAATTTTGAAGTATGAAGGCTCCTCTGCAGTGCGCTTAAAGATTGATAGCGCTGCGAGATAGCCCTTAATTGTGCCAACCTGTAGGCCTGAATTAGCCAGGTAAAGTAAGAATGACAACACCATAGGTGTACCACAAGAAAAGGGTTCAATATTCTTTTCTCTGCACCAGCTGCAAAATTTGTTCCAACGGCAGCGGTATAGAGTTTTAGTTGCCGGCCTTCTGGCCGAAAGCAACACCTCCATAACATCATCCGGAAGGTCCCAATCCTTGTACCTCAACCTTTCAGACACCAAGCGTGAAGGTTGAGGGTCTTGATGGCTGGATGGAGAACCTGACCTTCCTTCTGCGAGAGAAGATCCTCTCTGTATGGCAGTCGAATTGGAGGGCAGATGGACATGTCTAGAAGGTCCGGGTACCACGTTCTCCTGGCCCAATCCGGGGCAATTAGGATCATGGTCTTCCGAAACCTTCTCAACCTCCTGATCATTTGAGGAATGACAGGGACCGGAGGGAACGCGTACAGAAGTGGGAACTCCCAGTCCACTACGAACGCATCTCCTAGAGCTCCTCTCGGGGGAAATTCCCTTGAGCAAAATCTGTCGCACTTCCTGTTGATACTGGTGGCGAACAGATCCACTTGAGGGGTTCCCCAAAGGGCGAAGATCTCTTGAAGGACTTCCTGAGCTATCTCCCACTCGTGAGAGACTGTGCTCTGCCTGCTCAGAGCGTCCGCTGTCAAGTTCTTCTCTCCGGCTAGGTGAATTGCCGATAGAGAGATTCCTTCCTGAATTGCCCAAAACCAGAGCTGCATCGCCTCTCTGCACAGTGGTAGTGAGCCTACGCCTCCTCTTTTGTTGAGGTAGTGCATGGCCACTGTATTGTCCGTCATTATTAGGACGTTTCTTCCCCGTACAGACGGCAGAAAAGCCTTCAGCGCTAGTCTGATGGCTCTCAGCTCCAACAGGTTGATATGTAGTTTGGACTCCGATGGAGACCAACGACCGCTGATGGTCAAGTCGTTGGCGTGAGCTCCCCACCCCGTGAGTGAGGCATCCGTGACTACTGTTATCTCCGGCCATGGTTGCCAAAACATTTCTCCTTTCAGGATGTTCTCCCGACAGGCCCACCACTGAAGGTCTCGGGCTACTTTGACCGGGATCCGAAGGAGATCTGTCATCCTTCCTGAGAACTGTGACCACTGAGTTCTCAGTGCCCACTGGAGGGATCTCATTCTCAGGCGAGCCTCCGGCACGAGGAATATGCAGGATGCCATGAGGCCTAGCAACCTCAGAAAGTCGTAGGCTGGGAGATATTGGGCATTCTGAAATCTGATGACCATCTGCAGAATATCTCGAGCCCTCACCTCTGGTGGCAAGGCTTTTCCCAGGGAAGTGTCCAGGACTGCTCCAATGAATTGGAGTCTCTGTGATGGTATCATCTGTGACTTCTTTAAATTGAGGGAGAAGCCCAGCTTGTGAAGGAAGTGGCAAACATAATCTAGTTGTCTCTGAGCCTGTTCCGAAGATACAGCTCTGATCAACCAATCGTCTAGGTAAGGGTAGACATGAATCCCTTCCCTCCTTAGACTTGCAGCCACAACCGACATTAGCTTGGTAAAGACCCTCGGGGCGGAGGTTAGCCCAAATGGCAGAACTCGAAATTGATAATGAGAGCTGCCAATTGCGAACCTCAGGTATCTCCTGTGCCTGGGATGGATCGGCACATGGAAATAAGCGTCCTGGAGGTCTAGAGATACCAACCAGTCCTGAAGCTGGAGGGCCTGAAGGATCTGAGAGAGAGTCACCATCTTGAACTTGTCCTTTCGGAGGAATTTGTTCAATTCCCGTAAGTCTAAGATGGGTCTCAGTCCTCCGTCCTTCTTCGGTATTATGAAGTAGGGGGAGTACCAACCCTTGTTCCTTTCCGCTACAGGTACCAGTTCTATGGCACCTTTCTCTAGCAGGTCTAAAACCTCCTGCAAGAGGAGCGGATCTGGAAGCTTCAAAGGGTTGTTCCCCGGTGGATGACTCTGAGGGATATGTAGGAAGGGCAGGCAGTAACCTTGGGCCACTGTCTCCAGAGCCCAAGCATCTGACGTAATAGCCTGCCATTCCGTCAGATGGTGAGTTAACCTGCCCCCTACTGGTGTTCTGTGAGGGGAGACCTCAGAGTGGTTTTGAAGCGGCTGATGCAGTTGCCGAAGGTAAAGTGGCTCCTGCTCCTGCGGGTGCGGCTTTCTTTCCCCTACCCCGTCCACCACGGGTAAATCTTCCTTGGCCTCTTTGAGCCGGTCGTCCCCTGCCCCTTCCATATGAGGAATAGTAACGAAAGGACCGTCCTCTCCACGATGATCCCGAAGGACGAAAGGTATTCTGACGGATAGCAGCTCCCAATGACTTGGCTGCTGCCTTGGACGTTTGCAGTTTCTCCAAACTGTCATCCGCCTTCTTTCCAAAGAGGGTAGAACCGTCAAAGGGCATATTCAAAAGCCTGGTCTGCACGTCAGAGGCAAAACCAGACTTCCTCAACCACGCATGCCTGCGGATTGTGGTACTTGCCGCCATGGCCCTGCTGATACTGTCAGCAGAATCTAGGCCAGTTTGTAGGGTCTCGCACATCGCATCTTTACCATCCCTGATGATGTTTAAAAATGCGTCCCTTTCCTCTCCTTCTTGGAGGCAGTCAGCCGCTGATGAAGCGCACTCCCAAAGGGTGTGGCTGAACCTAGCGAGCGTACAGGTCGCGTTAATAGACTTTAACGCCATGCTACAGGCAGAAAAAACCTTCTTAGCCATGGCATCATACTTTTTGTCATCCCTATCCTGCGGAGCAGTGGGGTATGCAGATGTGCTGCCTGATGAGGTTGCAGCCTGTACAACCAAGCTCTCAGGAGTAGGGTGTTTTGACAAATATTCAGGGTCAGAACTAGCCACCCTGTATTTTGTTGACAGTTTTTTATTTACTGCCGGGATAATTTCTGGCGTTTCCCAGTTTGTCAAAATCCTTCTCTGTAGAGCAGAGTGAAATGGAACCACAGGATCCTCCTGTGGGCCCTTGTCCAGTATGTCAGTGAGGTCATCCTGCTGAAAGGCAGGAGAAGGTGCAGACCAACCCATAAATTCTATGATTCTAGACATCAGAGCTCTATATGGAGTCTCCGCATGTTCTCCTGGGTCTGGTTTGATAAATTCTGCTTCAGGAGAAGTGTCCAAGCCACTAGCTTCCTGAAGTGCATCCTGAAGATTTTTTAATCTTCCTTCCTCAGAGGCGAAAGTCTCTGGCTCTGGTGATGTGGTCCTCTGTAAATCAATATCTTGGTCTGAATCCTCCCTTTCCTCAAAAATCGAGGTTAAAGGGGGATACATTGGTTTTTGGAATGGTATAAACCCCATTTCCAATGCAGAAGGAGCCATCATCACAGGCCTTGAAAACGTCGATGTCGTCGACACCGACGTGAAAGTACTCGAAGGCGCCGTGAAAAGCGTCGAGAAATGTGTACTAGGCCTCGAAGAACTCGAAAGGATCGGAGTCCTGCTCGAGAACGACGTCGACGTTCTCGGCGTCGAGTCGGAGGTCTTTTGTCTAACCGTTGGCTGTGGAGTAGCCGTGGTTATTTCCTTCACCGGCGTCGATATCGGCGTCGACGTCGGCGTCGACTCGATCGACTGATGCGCCGATGAATCCTTCGACAACGGCGTCGATGGCGCCGACCTCTGTTTCGAAGGAGTTTTCGACGATGGCGTCGATGATGCTTTATCTCCCGATGGCTCGAGGCGCTTTCGGGTTGACTTTTCCGCCGGGTACTGCGACTCGCGGCGTTTAGATTTTTTGGGTTTTTTACCCGGGGTATCACCCTCAGCTGTCTTCGAGGGGGACGAGGCCGCTTTCTCGAAGACGCTTAGCATCTTTTTCCTGAATTCCTCCCACTCAGCTTGCGAGCTGCGTTTTGTGGGGCAATGAACTCTCTCAGGAGAACTCGACGAAGATGACGAAGGGGATCTCCTACGTCTCTTCTTCGAGTGTCTCGATGTCGACGAGTGGTGGGAGCCACTTCGTGATCTAGATCGAGAGTGTTTTTTATGGTGAGGAGACGAACGTCTCGACTCTACCGAAGAAGCTTTCGAGGAAGTTAAAGTTGACCTACCTCTCTCGAGCTTCCCCCTACGCTCCTTCAAGGCTTTCGCCGTCATGGAAAGGCATTCCTCACACTCCGAACTCTGGTGCGTGATTCCCAGACACCACAAACAGACCCTGTGAGGGTCCGTCAACGACATTTTCTTCCCGCAGTCTCGGCACTTTTTGAAACCGGACCGAGGGGTCGTCGGGTCGGAGGAGGATGCCATCGATATCGAGGTAAATAGTAGTTATTATATACGTTATCTTGACGAGAACTGAGCAACGGTGTTCCGAGGCACAACGAAGCGCGGAAAAACGGAACTGAGCAACGGACGCTGCGCGCGGCCTTTATAGGCAGGATGACGTCGACGTCGGCACGGAGGCCGTCGAGGGTCATCGACTCGGCGATCATCGACGCGCAGCGCCCTCTGGCGAAAAAATTTTCCGAGGCCAGCAAAGCTGAAGGATTTCTATCTAAGATAAGGAATACGTCGGAGGACACAATCCCTTCGAAATATTTGCTACCTGCTCAAGTCTCTCATTGGGGTCCTTTTTCATCGTACAGACTGGTGGAACGTTTTCTATGCTAGTGACCTTAGTCTCCATACATAAGTGCAAGAACGTCTGAGTTTCACCAGGAAGATTAATGGCCGGAGGAGATCCAAACTGTTGGATGGTATTAGATTTATGTGTACCTCATGTCTCAATCGCTTGGTGGTTTACTTCTAAATTGTTTGCGTCTGCTAAGTCTAATGTTGTTTTCCTCCTAAAGTCTCGTAGTAAAAGCTTATGTTCGGTCAGTCCTCGTTGATTTTTTTTTTTTAAACAGGAATCAAACATGATGCTGCTCTAACGGGCGAATTCTTTCTTTTCATTATTTTGGCCAGACCACCACATTCCAAACCCTCAGTTTTGTCTTCTTTCCACAACCTAGCGTCTTGTAAGACCAGTTGGGGTTCCACCCTATTTGCCCGGCTCTTAATCAATTGGGTGGGAGGAACTCGGGTCAAATCTGTTTTCCACTTTTTTTTCGTGCTCATAGAACACTCGTCCTCTTCTGAACGTTTTGTTTGGTGTCTAGTCTGCGGGGGCATCAATCCCTCATCCCCCTCTCGCCCCGACATCTATGAGAAAGGATAAGAACAGGAGGTAGTTTGCAGTAGGTTGCAAGATCTCTCTAATGATTTCCGGGCATAATCAAATCAAAGCAAAAGTAGCAATATTCTTTACTTTGATGTCTTTCCTTTAACACTCACCCTATTAATTAATGCTGTCAGATGCTCAAATATTCGGGAGTTCAGAGATGTGCCCTAGTAGAGTTACCAGTCAGAAGTGGACCATCAGGAGCAAGCAAGCCTAATTGCCTTCCTAACTGCCCACTGAGAACAAACAAAACACTCAATCTGATTCTGCAACATTGCGCTTCTGAGACAGTGTTTTCAGACTTTTCCAGGCAAGTTACAGCAATAGAACAGAAAGACAGACTGTAGCAAGGAATCGAACACACAAAACACTCCATCTGACTCTGCGACGCTGCACATTTGAGACAGTGTTTTTAGTCTTTTCCAGGCACGTCGCACTGATAGTGCGACGTGCCTGGCAAGACAGACTGTAGCAGGGAATCAAAATCACAAAACACTCAGTCTCACTCTGCGACGATGCGTGTCTGAGACAAGGTTTTCAGTCTTTTCCAGGCATGGCATCACAATAGAACAGAAAGACAGCCTATAGGAGGGAATCCAACACCTGAAACACTTCATCTCACTCCATGACGCTCCTTGTCCGAGACAGTGTTTTCAGTATTTTCAAGGCACGTTGCAGCAATAGAACAGAAATACAGACTGTAGCAGGGAATCCAACACATGAAACACTCTGTATTACTCTCTGTACTTTCCAATTTGTTTTGGAGCTTCTACAATTCGATTTTAGCTCATTTGACAGTCTTTGTTCGAAGGGGTTTGCACACCCAATCTACATAGTGCTTATAGAGCCTCTGATTGAAGTGACATTTGTTTGATCTGCCTTTCATTTTATTTAAAATGTATTCTGAAGTGAATGGATATAAAAGTGGTTTACATTTTCCCAAAGTAAGCCTAATTAAGAAGACCTTATCTATGGGAGTGCCTGGTCCAAATGAGAGGCTAGTCTATGATTGGGTATCATCTATGAGAGAAGCTAGCCAATGAGAAAGGGCAGCCTATGAGAAAGGCTTGCCTACAAGAAAAGCTTATTTAAGAGAAAGGCTTGTCAATGAGAGAGCCGCATATAAGAGAAAGCCTTGTCTGAGAGGCTTGCCTCGTCAAGGAGACCATCGTCTATGAGAGAGCCTCATCTATGAGGGAGCCTTGTCTACGAGAGTGCCTCATGTACGAGAGACTCACCTATGAGAGTCTCTCGTCTACGAGAGAGCCTCCTCAAGAAGAAAGGTTCATCAATGAGAAAGTCTCATTAACAAGAGAGGCCCATCAATGAAAAGGGCTTGTCTGCAAAAGAGTCTCCTCTACGAGAGTCTTGTTTGGGGAGTTTTGTAGCCTTGGTGGGGTGTCGGGAGGTGGGGCCTGTTCCACGCTATTCTTGCTCTGATCAGGAGTCAGTTGCCACAGATCCTGTGGCTGCCCAGCACCCCCAAACGAGGGGGGCACTTCCTGTTGTTTGCATGAGACAAGTATGGGTGTGGAGTTGGCTTTGGTTGGACTCACTGTCCCAGAAAATTCTCGCAGCCCGCACTATCTTCTTGTTTCAGTGTGCCCATGTATTGATTGTGTGCTGTAAGCCACCAGTTTCAGAGGGTTGTCCATGCGTAGTGCAGCAAAGTATGAGTGAGGCTTCCCTGCGGACCCGGACCCCCCTCCCACTTGACAAAACAGTATGACCCAAATGGGCACCCCACTGGAGCTCAATAGCGGTTCTTACCAGCCTGGCGTAGCTTCCCCGCCCACAACCAACCACCGGTTCCACGCCGTTGTCAATCCAGCACCTTCCAGTGCCCTTGTGACTGACGTGGTGCATGAGGGTCTGTTAAAGGATGCTGTTGGGGGCCTCTCGGTCTTACTGCAGCTCCAGGGTAAGGGCTTCAATCTGTGAGTTGCATAGAACAGATGTAGCAGTGAAGTTGGTTTTGTTCGCACTCTTGGTTTCTGAACGTATCACTGCCCTAGACGCCCCAGTTCATCCGCACATTGGTGTATGGTCCACGTAGCATAGGCTTTCCGCTGCCGAAATTCACCCATGCATGTTAAGGGAAGATCTTCACTTACTGTTGCTCACAGGACCAAATCTTCCCCCAGGAGAATATAGTACTCAGGTCCCGGTGAGCCGCGAGTTCCAATGCAGTGTGTGGCCCGATCGAGTCGCCGCCACTTCCCTCCAGCAGCGGCCCGGTGGGTGCACTCCCCCGTTGGGTCGGTTGTTCTCATGGCCGCCACAGTTGGTGAACTCTCTGGGGTGCCGGGCTTTGTTGCTCGATGGTCGAATTCCCAACACGGGTTGTACGTGCCACCCAATCCACCACAGGAGAAGGCCCCTTGCGTCCTAACGTGCCGTCCCTCGCGCGGTCCTGCAGGCTGGCACCAAAAATGGCGGTCTGTGCTGGCCAACAGCCGCGGCATGCAAAGGAGGTTTCCAGCCCCCGATTTCGGCAGGGTTTGCACCGTTCTGTTCCCCGTTGGGTGCCGCTTCAGTAAACAGCAGGATTATTACCGGATGAGAGGCAGAAACAGGATAATAACCAGGATGATTGCGGTTTATAGGAAGCTGCCGACAAATACGTCTTACCTCTCACATTGCGCAACAGCACCCCCCCTATGAGAGGCTTGTTAACAAGAGAGCATTGTCTAAGAGGAAGCCTTGTATACAAGAGGCTGTTCAACCAAAGAGCCTCATCAATCAGAGCCTACTCTACAAGGAAGTCTCGTCTATAAGAGGGACTCATCAATGAGAGAGCATCATCTACAAGAGTGCCTCATCTACGAGAGTGCCACGTCGAAAAGCGTGTCTCGTCTATGAGAAACGCTAATCTATGAGAAAGGCTTGTTCGCGAGATCCTCATCAACAGGAAAAAGGTTTGTCTATTAGAGAGCCTTGTCTTTGAGAGAGGCTCATCCAAGAGAGTGCTCCATCAACGAGAGAGTCTAATCACGGATAAAGACTTATCTACAAGGAAGTTTTGTCTGCCAGGGAGCCTTGTCTATGAGTGGC
This sequence comes from Ambystoma mexicanum, assembly GCF_040938575.1. Lineage (NCBI taxonomy): Eukaryota > Metazoa > Chordata > Amphibia > Caudata > Ambystomatidae > Ambystoma > Ambystoma mexicanum. Next base: position 749,121,013 of record NC_090929.1, read on the forward strand.
TTGCCAACAAGAGAACCTCATTCATGAGATCCTAGTCTATGAGAGAGCCTCATCTACGAGAGTGCCTTGTCTACAACAGAGCCTCGTTAACAAGAAAGGCTTGTCTATGAGAAAGACTCATCTATGAGAAAGGTTTCTCTATGAGAGAGCCTCATTTAAAAAAAAGCTTGCCAACAATAAGTGATTGTCTCATCTAGAGAGAGCCTTGTAAACGAGAGAGCCTCGTCGATAAGAAATGCTTGTCTAAAATAGCCTTGAGTATGGAAAATGCTTGTCAACAACAGGTTTGTCTACTAAGAAGCCTCGTCTACGAGGGAGCCTGGTCTCTGAGAGGACCTAAGCTATGACAGGCCAGTCTACAACAGAGCCTTGTCAATAAAGAAGCTTGTCCATGAGTGGAATTTATATACGAGGGAGCCTCGACTCCGGGGAACCTCTTCTATTTGTGGCACGTCATCAAGAGAACCTTGTGTACAAGAGCCTAGTCTACGAGAAAGCCTCATCTATGAGAGTTCTTCATCTAGGACACAGCCTCATCAATGTGAAGGGCTTGTCAATGAGAAAGGTTTGTCTACGAGAGAGCCTCATCTGAAAAAAAGATTGTCAACGAGAAATGCTTGTCTCGTCTAGACAGAGCCTCGTAAACAAGAGAGACTTGACAATACGAAAGGCTTGTCTACAATAGCTTCAAGTTTGGAAAGTGCTTGTCAACAACATGCTTGTCTACTAAGGAACCTAGTCTACAAGGCAGCAGGTCTATAAGAGTACCTAGGCTATGACAAGCCAGTCTACAACAGAGCCTTGTCAATTGTCTGGCAGATCTCCAACGCACACGCTTATAAAAAAAAAAACCTGCTAGGGAAAAACACTTAGCACGCCTTTTGCAAAGAACACAAGGTTTAATTACACCAAGTAAAAAATACATGCCAGCAAAGAACTCTGCTAACACAGAGCGTACTGGAAAATCCAAACAAGACAGTAGGTCTTACAAATCCAGGTAGCTGGTTGGCGCGACCCTATATATAGGTGGTCTGCTCCATATGGGATGCCAGAACATTGGTCCCAGCCTCTGCTGTCTTCTCTCAGGTGGGGTTCTTCTCTGTACGTCATCAGTCTCACAGCTCCTAATTGGCAATTATAGGAACAAATCATTTCACTCCTATCTCTGGCCTAATGTGCTCCTGGTACTGCAGACATGGGCGCAGAGGATACTTTCGAGGTCACAATAACTTACGAACCTGTGCTCGATCCCGGATGCGTCAGCACAGTTCCAGGTCTCCCGACCGCAGGCTTAGATTTGTTACTTCCCCCCACTGGCACCTCGCAGGCATGGTCAACTCTCCTTTCTGCTGTGACTCTTCTGATAAATTAGTACACTAACAGATTTATGCTCGGTTGTATGGGGCTGGCAGGTACACTGGAATGCAGGGGTCTTGGGACGGGGGCTTAGGATTTAGATTTGTGAAGGTCGGCGGCCCATGCCCTCCTTCTCGTGGGATAACTTCTTGCCAAGAGCTCTCAGCCCCCTCATGACCTCATGCCTAATGCGCTTGCTGCAGCGCGGAGCTAGGCCTCGATTTCAAAAGGCCTGCTATTTTCTAAGATGGCGTTTCACTACCTGCGCGATCTGCGCCTACACTTCAAATGCTGTGCTCCTAATGCACTCTTGTACTGTTACACCCCGCCCCCTATAACCTCTGCAAACACCTACAACACACTCTTATGTCTCCGCCTCATCTGGAACCTCTTGGGGGCCTGGGGTGATCGCCCCGCTCCCCAGTTCAATAAAAAAGCATGTCTATGAGTTGACTTCGTCTATGAGGGAGCCTTCACTCAGGGGAGCGTCATATATGAGTATGTTTATTATACAAATGGACATCATCAATAAGAAGCCCACTGTATGGCAAAGCATCATCTATGATAGGCTTAGTCTAACACAGCCCATTTAATAAAGGTATGATTTACTGCAAGCTTGTCTACAACAACTTCCTCTATTAAAGGTCTGGTTTACCAATGAGACCTTTGTCTACGACAGCTTCATCAAAGAACCAGGCCTATACAAAAGCAATTGAATAGGAGGCCAATTCTATGACAGAAACTTGTCTTTAACAAACTTGAGGGATTTCTGTGAGGGGTTTCGTCCAGTAGAGCTTAACCCAAGAGATGCCTAGTGTATGACAGACTTAGTCTAGTGTACAAGCCCTCTATTCATAACAAAGACTTGCCTATGACAGGAATTCAACAAAATGTATTGTGTTATCTGCGACTTCATAGGAGATATGACTCATACATGAAAGGCCTTATCTGCAAGATTGCCTCATGGTGGAAAGTCTTTGTGTACGAGAGGCCTCATTCTCTACATTTTCAGCGGTAACAGGCGTTTATTGCCTCATCTAGGATGAATGCATGCGTAGGGAGGGGGCCTCAGCCATGTCCCACAGCAGTCTGCAATAACATTGCCCTTGCAGTCCTTTTTCTCTAAGCCATACAGCTTCTCAAAATACAGCAGAAACTACTAATGAACATAGCGCTCCCATTCATACTGTCTCAACGGTCTCTTGGTCATCTACCTCCTCTGACATCACCCAAATAACCCACACTTCCTGCTTCATGTGGGGGTATTTTATCTGTACGCCTGAGGTAAGAAGTGTGAAGCTTGATCTCAACCCTGCATGGCACTTCTCAACACAAGGGCCAATCAAGCAAGCAAGCTTGACTACCTCTCAGCTGCACCCTTCCGCTCTGGTAGCCCAGTGGGTGGGCACCTGTCTTCATTTGAACATCAATGGAGGTGAACACTATCAATCAACTGGATGCTGTCCATGGTAGCCCATGGTCACGCCCTGGAATTTGTACAAAGGCCACCAACTACTCTGCATGCCGATAAACTGGCAAAACATCTTCATGTGCTTAAACTAGAGGCGCTATCGCTCCTGTCCAAGGGAGCTATAGAGTGGGTCCCACGTTCTCAGAGATTCCCAGACACAATAATATTCTTCCTTTGAGACAGGGAGATATGAGCAAAGTGCCAGCTGACTCGCAAGCCTCAGATGCTCACCGACTGCACCCTATTGGCATTTACGTGCCCTGTACTCAGTTCCAAACGTAACTAGAAAACCAGAGCCTTCACGAAATTACCACATACAAGACAATGATGCGATATGCGTCAAGCGCATGTTGAGTCTACTGATTACAAGGAGGGATTGCTACACAGAGAAGTACTGGAAGGACTGCTGCCTGGAGGAAGGCAATGCACACCTGAAAAGTCTGTAAGGAGAGGTGACAAGCTGCTAAGCCCTAGAGAAGGAAAGCTGACCAAGAGGGCAGAACAGCCCATCTCAAGTTTTGGGGGGAACTGGAAAGCCAGAGCCAAAGGTTTTCCATCAGTGACCCAGGCAGAAGTGGTCATAGAAGGAGGGCACATTCATATTGACTGCCTGAAAAGGACCCAGAACGAAGGGGGAGAAACGCTGATTTCCAAGAACCGGAAGAAGATTCTAAGTGCTACAAACAACATTATGTTGTGAAGAAAGCTTTTCAGAGATCAAGGTCTGCAGAAAGATATTCAGCCAAACAGGAAGAATCCAAGGTTTAAAGGAAACATCAATAGCCAAGAAGATCAGATGGTCTGGGGAGATTCTTCATTGAACAGTGAGTAGAACACCTAAGGAGTGCCTCCTTATACAGTATTTGAACCTTTGTGTTGGCTGGGACCTTGAAGTTGTGTGTTTCTATATTAGGGTTATTAGGGGGTGTAAGGAAGGCGTGGTATCAAACAATGAAGACAGACACAAGTGATCACAGTTCAAGGGTGTTTATTAAACTTCAATGGGCTGGTTCAATGCCTATCTAACCTAACTCTAAGGATGGGAGCAAGCTATGACCATCAAATAATAATAATGCAGTCCTAGTCGAGTCACTGTCAAATAAAAGAGCCTATACTAATAAACCTATTGCCAATCCTTACTTCTAAATACAAAAGGGTGTGGGACAATTGTGTATGCACAAAGAAAAGTGTTCAAGAAATAATATGTCAAGACGGTTGAGCAGTTGGCTTCCCTTCACCACGTTTTCAGCACTGGGCAAGGCGGCACGTTGTAGCTTCGCACACACTCTGGCTTCTCTGCCACGAGGATACGGTTCAAAGCATAGGTATCAGCGCCTTCTGCCAAAGTCTCTTTTCCAATAACAGTCTCTTATTGTAGCAGGCATGTAGTAACAAACAAATACCAAAGTTCCACTTTTATCAGGATCTTCACAAGCACAAGTTCTCGCTTCCAGTGTTCATCGTGGTCTCCCTCCTTTGTAATTGTATATTTATAAAGCACTTATACACAAGTGAAGTGCTTCAAAGCGCTTCAAGGTGGGAAGGCAACAAGGGAATACAGTAGTCATTCTTAGGCTATGAAGTTTCCAAATGATCTAACAAAACTAACTAGCATACTAGGCCTGAGGCATTTCTACTATTGCAAGTGCATGACAGGAGAGAAGAGAAGGGAAGGGATGTGGGGGGAGAAGGAAAGAGCATATAATCAATAAGCTGCCATACTAGGCCTAACGACTTGTCAGATAATACAAGTGCATGACAAAGATTGTGGAGAGAAGGAGGGGGAAGAAGAGGGAAAAGGACATAAAGAGCAAAAAATTACCGTACTGGGCCTGGTGACATTCAGATTGATTGACGATAGGTCATCATCAATAATGCGCCTATGCACAAGTGTTTCAGGTGCAACCAAGCTAGGGAGGGGAGACAAAGGGCGGACAGGACAAACGATCTTGCTAGGCCTAGTGCATTCAAGGTTGTGCAAGTGCGCAGACAGGAAGTGCGAGGGAGGGGGGGGGGGGGAGTCGCCCAGTCCATCATGGGTCTGTGTTACGTGCAGAGAGGTTGTCCCTCACATGGAACGTATTCTGAGTGCAGAAGTGCGAGACAGAGTGCAGAGGCCCAGAGGCAGGTGTAGGACTGGCGAGGGAGCCTGAGACTTGTGAGGCTCTGGAGGTGCACCAGGCGACCAATCAGCGAAACTGAGCAGAGTTGGGGAGGATAAAGGTGGAGGGAAGTAGGAGAGAGGAGAAAGGATGTTAGCAGTGGAGGGGGAGAGAGAAAGAGGAACAGAAGAGGAAGGTCTTGAGGAGTTTCCGGAACTTGAGGAGGTCCAGCTCAAGATGGAGAGAGGCAGGGAGACTGTTCCTGAGGGAGGCACCTGCAGAGGATAAAGTTCTGTCCGCAAATGTCTGTTTGGAGAAACAGCTCACCCGCAGAGAGTTGGAGGAGGCAGAGCGGAGACCTCTTGAAGGAGAGTATTTAGGCAGAGAGCATTGTAGGAAGTGCGGGCCCTGGCCCCAGAAAGCCTTGCAGACTATGCAGAGGGACTCCTTCAGGCTTCAACCCCCTTTTGACCATCATGTTTAGACTTGGTCTCCCTCGTTCGGGCTCGGATCATGGGTCTACATAGTTTGGTATCGGATCATGTAGACTCACTTCCTATGGTTTTCTCTTGATATCAAAATCAAAGACCTTCAAATGTATGATGGTTTTTGTTTAAACCATTGCAGGAGCACTTCGATTCACCTAACACAATGTTTTGATCAATCTTCTACTTTCGTTTCTGACACTCTTTGGTTGGATACCTTAAAGAGACCTTTGATTGAGCACATTAACGGCAGTGGACCACTTTGTCAATGGTATCATATCTTTCCTTCTGAAGTTCAAACATTCATCAGCAGTTTAGCTTTACTCTTTACTTGCGTCTTTCATCACACGCGTTTAACAATGTTAATTCCAGCGCTCGTTATACAATGTTGCCGCTTGCAACCTTGGCTTCAATACAGACTGGTCTTGCATCGGTCTCCCCAACTCACTGTCTGTGTTGATCTCTATGGCGCTTCTTTGTTCTGGGAGCCCAGGACAATACCACGGCGCCTGCTGCTCTTTGCCGCCTTGGACAGTTACGCGGGAGGGCCTACGGTATCCCTGACACACAATGCAGGATTCTTCAGTCTGGTTTCCAGGCCTTACGCTTCCTGACTCGAAGGTTTCTTGAAAGTAAGTGTTTCTTGATGAAAAGATAAAAAAGATATTTCCCTCCTTGCGAACCCTTCTTGGTTTGCCGTCTTTCTCCCCTCGTTCAGCTGCCAACTCGAAACTGCTGTTCCTTCGTGTGCTTTGCCTCGCTCACAGTGTGCTCTCATGCTCTGCCTTTGATCCGTGTGGGGAGTTTAATGGAAGTCAGGTGTGAGTTATTGTCAGTAATTGCCTGACTTTGACTGACCATAGTTGCTGGACATGTCAGGTACACTGCTCGGGTGTGAGTCTGTTTCCTCCCAGAGCGGGCTGTCCATGTGGAAGTGTTTGTGAAGGTAAAGGGGAGGGGTAAAGTTCCCACATATCCTACCTGCTAGGATGGGGTAAAGGTCTTAAAGGGGAAGGGATACTGTGTCTTGCCATCCAGTCTCCCACTCCCCAAAGACCCCTCATCCAGGTGATCCTCCCTCACTGGTCCACCCCAAGGGTCTGGATTCAAAAACTATGGCTGTGCTCTGGCCACCTGAGAGAGAGATCCACAGGGAAAGACACCTTCTGGTTTCTCATAGAGGCTAACAGGAATTTTGAAGAATGGGTTTTGGACTTTTGTTGCCCACCGTTTTGGAACTTTTGTTTTTATTGTAGGGTGTACAGAAAAAGGTAGATACTCATAAAGTACATAGAAAAGACTTCCCTTTTCCAGAAAACTGGGCTAACCTGCCTCACTTTGTGTTCGTCCATCCGGGACACTGTTTACAAATAAACCTTCCTTTTGTTTATAAAGACTTCCCATAGTTCCAATAGGCATTTGATCCTGCCCTCCCTGCAAAAGGAAATTAATAAATGAATTGATCATGGAGTTTGATACTATGCTCCATGTAAAAAGCCATCTAATAAATGGGTTTATCACTTAAAGGAAAAACCTGTCTCTGTCTTAATTTCTCAACACCCTCATAAGTGATGCCAGACGTGGCATAGGGCTACAGACACCATGGAATCCATCATTCTAGCGTTATTGGTGAAACAAGTTGACAGCAAGGCCTGACATCCCGTCAGGCCCATGGCCTGATGTGCCGGACTGGACGTGTATAGTGTTGAGGATACAACCAATTTAGCCAGGGGTTGAAAGAAAATCAAGACCAGCCTGGAACTACCCACATGGATTTATGGTTGGAAATCCCCATATCAGTGCAGCCCTTCATCACTGTATGTAGGTAAAGGCAGGAGTAGTTGATCAACAATACACAGGAAAGTTGCAAGGTCTACTATCAATAATGACTATGATGCCTTCCAAGTTGCGCACTCATTTGTGAAAGGATCTACAACCCTTCCATCATTGAAGTAACACCCTTATTCACCTCCCACAGAGTATATGGATGATTTGGTTACACCTATGGGAAGAGTCCAATCAAACCTTCCCGCCGGAACCACCAGACAGGATGTAGATATATGAGTCCCCCTTCTCAAACTTCGGGACTGCACAATTGTATCACCTGGCTTTGAGGGCTGCCTTACGGAAGGTGATCTCCGAAGAAGGGGGAATAAAAACATAGGTACCATACGTTGTAGAGAAAATGGCCTACTGTACAGAGGAGAAAATAATCTGAAACAAGATGGAAAACAGCTATTCCAACTACTTCTACCTACTCATTTCCAGAAAGAGGTGATCGAGGGCTCCCACTCACATTTTACTGCAGGCCACCTCGGGGCCTCGAAGACCCAAAGCCATCTCTTGTCCTGGTTTTACTGACCCAGCATATACGCATATATCCAGCAATACATTGGCACTTGTGACATCTGACAAAAGACAGAGATGAGTCCCGCACCACGAGCCCCACTCCAACCTCTACCAACCGTATTCAAAGTGCCATTTCCTCAGATAGCCAGGTTTATTGTTGGCCCTTTAGAGGCAGCAAGCCAAGGGAACAAATACATCTTAGTCATGTCACAGATGGCACATGAATCACTACAAGTGTCAAAGGCAGTTCAAGGGTTTTTACTGAAAACTCAATGGACTCTATGGCTGTCCCTCTCTCTCTCTCTCTATTCTGCCCCAACCCAGATGTCTTTGTGCCGAGGTTAATACATAGTGATTGTTTATCCCTTGACATGCTAATCTGTAAATGAATTGAGATGTTAACCTAATGGTCCTTGGCGTTATCTCACTAGACTCTCTCAAGGACTTCCTAACATTCCTTAGTCTAGCTAGGCGTTCAATTTCTACCATACTAGGGAATTGTACCTTACAGATGCCATGTTCGATTTAGGCTTTTTACATACACAATCACTCCTTTCTGCTTCTTCCCGTTTCCTCTCTTCTCGTTCCCTACCATGAATCTATCCCTCCTTCTCCTCACCCCTCATTTCGATCTTTTGTCCCGTTGATGTCCCTCATTCCTTCTATTCTTTGCCTCTACCCTTTGATGTTACTCCTCCCTCCAATACACTACTACTCCCCCAACCCCAACTACTACTTCCTCATCCACACAACTCCCTCTCCATACTACTTCTGTCTCCCTCCTTACTACTATGCCCATCCTACTCACTACTACTACTCAGCCACCCTTCTTTCACCCAGTAACATACACTTCATAATCATTCCCAAACTGACTTTTCTAACTACACTTGCCACACTAGTACGTGAACTCACACTGAAGAACCACTTTCACTCAATAACCAATGCCTCACCTACTCCAAGAGTCACCTCCACCCTTTGCCGCTTCTTCCTCCCCTCTGCAGGTATCTTGGTCTTCCACCTTCTCTGACATCACCCAAATAACCTGCCCTTCCTGGGAGTATGTTATCTCCCTCCTGCCAGGATTAGGCCTCTGGCCCTATCTTCCCCTCCAAGAATGTGTGGTATGTGGGTAAATTCAGAAACAGGGGGCTAAGCCCCACCCACTTCCTCTGCATAGGCCCACTGCAGAATAACAATGGGGTCCCGGGTTGCTCAAGGTTCATGTTCCAGGCCCTTGTTCGATTCACCCCACAGTTAAATCCTAGTGTTGGATGGGGGGGTATGCCCTGTATTAGTCTCTGGCGGTTTAAGGTTATGTGCTGCACAGCGTGCTTGCTGCTTCTGCACAGTGCCACTGTGCTGCTTCTTGGGCTTTGTGTACTGGAGGTGTCACAGCTCAGTCTTTCTCCGGTGCTGGCTGAATGCCGAAATCTGGAGGATTTGCTCTTGGTGGTCGAGTCTTTGTCTGCTTGTGTTTGGTGTCCGGCATCGTAATATTACCTGTCGGGTTTTTCTTTGGATTCGGAAGTCACTAGGAGAAATCAAAGAACACTGCCAAGTATCTTATTGCGGAGGAATGACTTGAGAAAAGGGTTTCCTACTTAGATACATGCTGGCATGAGGATAGGGGGGATGGGAAATGTGTCTGCTCAACTGCCACTGTCGATCTCAGGGGTAAGAATGGCTCTGAATTTCTCCCTGTTAGGCCACCCACCCCCGGCTGTGAGGGGCTTCCAACTTAAGGGTACTGGTCTTGTCACGGTAATTTTCGACTATGCAACTAGGCATCCAGAGGCTTTGCTATTGCACAATAAAACAACACAGCAGATCTTAAAACATATTCTGCCCTTTTTCTCCCTCGCTGGCTTTCTAAATGATCAAGGGAGAATTCTAATGTCAAAACTGACAGAAGAGGAAAAGGGGCTGCTACATATTAAGACCCTAAAAATATCAGTCTATCATCCTCAAACTGATAGATTAGTCAAGAGGTTCAACAAGACTTTGGGCCTCATTACACGGTAGTCGGTAAGGGTTAACGGTCACCGGTCATGGTACCGGTGACCGTTAACCCTTACCACCTTACTACGAGGTCCCTTAGCGGGTTGGTTCTTTAACGCCTGCTTTTAGCAGGCGTTAAAAACCAACTCGCTAAGGGACCTTGGTGCTAATTACGGCACTGCAAATTTGCGGTACCGTAATTAGCACCTTCCCCATTCCCATTATGCCCTATGGGGCAAAAATGGGAATGTGGAAGGGCAATGGTGGAAGGGGGAATTACCGCCCCGCCAACCTTGGAATAGGGCGGTAATTCCCCTTTCCACCAAGGCGGTGCCGGTATTTTACCGGCATGGACCAAGGTGCTATTAGCACCTTGGTCCACCGCCTACCGTGTAATGAGGCCCTTTGAATACCGACCTATGAAAGATCATAGAAGACATGGGAAAACTGGGACATCTTACTTCCTTAGGCTCTCTATGCAGCATGAAAGACCCCTCCAGCATATACAGGGTTCTGCACTTTGAATGAGTTCATGTGTGGGTCATCGAAATAACGTTGACTTACTTAGTGAAAATTGTCAGAGAAAAGCCAATCACAGAGATAATTTGCCTCAATTTACAATTAGTACTTGAACCTGTATGGGCCTTCATTACAAGTGTGGTGGTCCGGAAACAAGGGTGGCAGTCCGGAAAAACGAGTGCCGGTAAGCTTACTGACACCCTTGTTTCCGGTCTGCCACACTACGGGTTTGCCTGCCAGGGCCGCTGCGCCCAACAGGTCTGACCATGTCGGGTGCAGCGGACCCGGTAGAGTTGCCATGGAAGCACTGGCACCATTAGCAACACTACGGGCGCTTCAGAGTCCCCATTCCTGTGGAGTCCCACGGGAATAGGGACTTATCGAATCCCCCACCTGACTTCCCGCTCCGCCAGGACTTGTAATGTCCCTGTGGCACCAGGAAGTCAGGCAGCGGATCCGGTGTTACGGGTATGGCGGCAACCTGCCAGTAGCATCGGCGCGTTACTGCTGTATTTGTAATGAGGATCTATCGGCCTCATCATGAGTTGGGCGGTATTCCGGTGGTATTACCACCAGGATACTGCCCAGGCTAATAGCGTTACCGCCAAACACTCTGGCGCGATTAGCATTGGATCAAGGGTTTGGCGATAACGGTAATTCCCCATTGGGTCCATTTGACCCATTGGGGGATTTTCGGCGCATTTAGCACACGCTAATAGCGCAGCACTAATTGCGCCAGAAAGTTTGCATTTTCCTGACGCATTTACCCCCAGCCCAGAGCTGGGGGTAAATGCAGCCAAACCCGTGATTTGGTGGACCCTTAAATGTGGCGGTAATAGCGTTACTGCCAAACTCTTTGATGAGGCGTTATGTCTTTTATATTAGAACTCATAGCCTAACACAAAAGGTAAAAAGGTAGTAGGATAACTAAACTACCCAGCGAATCAACCTAATGGAAAAAAATAAAAGCTACTATGCCCTGTCAATCTGCTGAAAGAATGAGAAAAACCTGCCCACCAGATCCATGGCAACCCTTATGCCAGATGAGATGAGCAACAGCCTGACACTGCTTTCTATGGTTCCCAATAAAATTAAGTCATGCAGGACCTGCCTCACAGAGATTGATCAACTACATGGTTCCAACTCTTTCGAACAGTAGAAAAAGCGATGCTTGGAAGTCTTATGATGGTAATGTGGAAATAAGGCCTACCTTCACGACTGTCCATTGTCAAGTTTGGGAAATGCCAGAGCTTGGAGATAATGGGGAACACCTCTTTGAGCATATTCAATCTTCTCTTGTGTTTCCTGTGCACCTTTTCTTCTACCACCCTGCTTTTTGCACTCTATGTACTCATTGGGCCTCATTACGAGGAGTGCGGTAGAGGGTTAACGGTGCCAGTAGAGCTGCGGGCGCCGTTAGCCCTCTACCGCCTCATTCCGAGGTCTGCTCGCGGGTCCCGCTAAGGATGTCTGGTAAAACCAGGCGTCCTTAGCGGGACCCGCTGGCAGACCAGGATGCTAACAACGGGTGAGGATGATCAACAGGTGGAAGTGAGGACCCCTCTCAGAGGAGAAAATAATCTGAAACAAGATGGAAAACAGCTATTCCAACTACTTCTACCTACTCATTTCCAGAAAGAGGTGATCGAGGGCTCCCACTCACATTTTACTGCAGGCCACCTCTGGGCCTCGAAGACCCAAAGCCATCTCTTGTCCTGGTTTTACTGACCCAGCATATACCCATATATCCAGCAATACATTGGCACTTGTGACATCTGACAAAAGACAGAGACTCCTGACAGCTTAACTTCTGCACATGCACTTGCTTATTATGCCAGTTCCTACCTGTAACCATTTTGGAACCGGGCCGACCGCATTGTTTTGATTGCACACTTATGTAACTGTAACCCTCCTGTAACTGTAACTGTAACGTAACTCTGTTTAACTGCTCCCCTGTAACCAGCTCTACCTTACGCGCCCATATGCCCCAGGGCCTGGCTGCGCTTTATAAATAAAATAAAATAAAATAAATAAAATAAAAAATAAATAAATGAGTCCCGCACCACGAGCCCCACTCCAACCTCTACCAACCGTATTCAAAGTGCCATTTCCTCAGATAGCCAGGTTTATTGTTGGCCCTTTAGAGGCAGCAAGCCAAGGGAACAAATACATCTTAGTCATGTCACAGATGGCACATGAATCACTACAAGTCTCAAAGGCAGTTCAAGGGTTTTTACTGAAAACTCAATGGGCACTATGGCTGTCCCTCTCTCTCTATTCTGCCCCAGCCCAGACGTCTTTTGTCCGAGGTTAATACATAGTGATTGTTTATCCCTTGACATGCTAATCTGTAAATGAATTGAGATGTTAACCTAAGGGTCCTTGGCGTTATCTCACTAGACTCTCTCAAGGACTTCCTAACATTCCTTAGTCTAGCTAGGCGTTCAATTTCTACCATACTAGGGAATTGTACCTTACAGATGTCATGTTCGATTTAGGCATTTTACATACACAATCACTCCTTTCCGCTTCTTCCCGTTTCCTCTCTTCTCGTTCCCTATCTTGAATCTATCCCTCCTTCTCCTCACCCCTCATTTCAATCTTTTGTCCCGTTGATGTCCCTCATTCCTTCTATTCTTTGCCTCTACCCTTTGATGTTACTCCTCCCTCCAATACACTACTACTCCCCCAACCCCAACTACTACTTCCTCATCCACACAACTCCCTCTCCATACTACTTCTGTCTCCCTCCTTACTACTATGCCCATCCTACTCACTACTACTACTCAGCCACCCTTCTTTCACCCAGTAACATACACTTCATAATCATTCCCTAAACTGACTTTTCTAACTACACTTGCCACACTAGCACGTAAACTCACACTGAAGTACCACTTTCACTCAATAACCAATGCCTCACCTACTCCAAGAGTCACCTCCATCCTTTGCCGCTTCTTCCTCCCCTCTGCAGGTATCTTGGTCTTCCACCTTCTCTGACATCACCCAAATAACCTGCACTTCCTGGGAGTATGTTATCTCCCTCCTGCCAGGATTAGGCCTCTGACCCTATCTTCCTCTCCAAGAATGTGTGGTATGTGGGTAAATTCAGAAACAGGGGGCTAAGCCCTACCCACTTCCTCTGCGTAGGCCCACTGCAGAATAACAATGGGGCCCCGGGTTGCTCAAGGTTCATGTTCCGGGCCCTTGTTAGATTCACCCCACAGGTAAGTCATAGTGCTGGATGGGGGGGTATGCCCTGTATTAGTCTCTGGCGGTTTAAGGTTGTTATGTGCTGCACAGCGTGCTTGCTGCTTCTGCACAGGGCCACTGTGCTGCTTCTTGGGCTTTGTGTACTGGAGGTGTCACAGCTCAGTCTTTCTCCGGTGCTGGCTGAATGCCGAAATCTGGAGGATTTGCTCTTGGTGGTCGAGTCTTTGTCTGCTTGTGTTTGGTGTCCGGCATCGTAATATTACCTATCAGGTTTTTCTTTGGATTCGGAAGTCACTAGGAGAAATCAAAGAACACTGCCAAGTATCTTATTGCGGAGGCATGACTTGAGAAAAGGGTTTCCTACTTAGATACATGCTGGCATGAGGATAGGGGGGGATGGGAAATGTGTCTGCTCAACTGCCACTGTCGATCTCAGGGGTAAGAATGGCTCTGAATTTCTCCCTGTTAGGCCACCCACCCCCGGCTGTGAGGGGCTTCCAAATTAAGGGTACTGGTCTTGTCACAGTCATTTTCGACTATGCAACTAGGCATCCAGAGGCTTTGCTATTGCACAATAAAACAACACAGCAAATCTTAAAACATCTTCTGCCCTTTTTCTCCCTCGCTGGCTTTCTCAATGATCAAGGGAGAATTCTAATGTCAAAACTGACGGAAGAGGAAAAGGGGCTGCTACATATTAAGACCCTAAAAACATCAGTCTATCATCCTCAAACTAATAGATTAGTCAAGAGGTTCAACAAGACTTTGGGCCTCATTACACGGTAGGCGGTAAGGGTTAACGGTCACTGGTAATGGTACCGGTGACCGTTAACCCTTACCGCCTTACTACGAGGTCCCTTAGCGGGTTGGTGCTTTAACGCCTGCTTTTAGAAGGCGTTAAAAACCAACCCGCTAAGGGACCTTGGTGCTAATTACGGCACCACAAATTTGCGGTACCGTAATTAGCACCTTCCCCATTCCCATTATGCCCTATGGGGCAAAAATGGGAATGGGGAAGGGCAATGGTGGAAGGGGGAATTACCGCCCCGCCAACCTTGGAATAGGGCGGTAATTCCCCTTTCCACCAAGGCGGTGCCGGTATTTTACCGGCATGGACCAAGGTGCTATTAGCACCTTGGTCCACCGCCTACCGTGTAATGAGGCCCTTTGAATACCGACCTATGAAAGATCATGGAAGACATGGGAAAACTGGGACATCTTACTTCCTTAGGCTCTCTATGCAGCATGAAAGACCCCTCCAGCATATACAGGGTTCTGCACTTTGAATGAGTTCATGTGTGGGTCATCGAAATAACGTTGACTTACTTAGTGAAAATTGTCAGAGAAAAGCCAATCACAGAGATAATTTGCCTCAATTTACAATTAGTACTTGAACCTGTATGGGCCTTCATTACAAGTGTGGTGGTCCGGAAACAAGGGTGGCAGTCTGGAAACACGAGTGCCGGTAAGCTTACTGACACCCTTGTTTCCGGACTGCCACACTACGGGTCTGCCTGCCAGGGCCGCTGCGCCCAACAGGTCTGACCCTGTCGGGCGCAGTGGACCCGGTAGAGTTGCCATGGAAGCACTGGCACCATTAGCAACACTACCGGCGCTTCAGAATCCCCATTCCTGTGGAGTCCCACGGGAATAGGGACTTATCGAATCCCCCACCTGACTTCCCGCTCCGCCAGGACTTGTAATGTCCCTGTGGCACCGAGAAGTCAGGCAGCGGATCCGGTGTTACGGGTATGGCGGCAACCTGCCAGTAGCATCGGCGTGTTACTGCTGTATTTGTAATGAGGATCTATCGGCCTCATCATGAGTTGGGCGGTATCCCGGTGGTATTACCACCAGGATACTGCCCAGGCTAATAGCGTTACCGCCAAACACTCTGGCACGATTAGCGTCGGATCAAGGGTTTGGCGATAACGGTAATTCCCCATTGGGTCCATTTGACCCACTGGGGGATTTTCGGCGCATTTAGCACACGCTAATAGCGCAGCACTAATTGCGCCAGACAATTTGCCTTTTCCTGACGCATTTACCCCCAGTCTAGAGCTAGGGGTAAATGCAGCCAAACCCGTGATTTGGCGGACCCTTAAATGTGGCGGTAATAGCGTTACTGCCAAACTCGTGATGAGGCGTTATGTCTTTTATAGTAGAACTCATAGCCTAACACAAAAGGTAACAAATGTAGTAGGATAACTAAACAACCCAGCGAATCAACCTAATGGAAAAAAAATAAAAGCTACTATGCCCTGTCAATCTGCTGAAAGAATGAGAAAAACCTGCCCACCAGATCCATGGCAACCCTTATGCCAGATGAGATGAGCAACAGCCTGACACTGCTTTCTATGGTTCCCAAGAAAATTAAGTCATGCAGGACCTACCTCACAGAGATTGATCAACTACATGGTTCCAACTCTTTCGAAGGCTAGAAAAAGCGATGCTTGGAAGTCTTATGATGGTAATGTGGAAATAAGGCCTACCTTCACGACTGTCCATTATCAAGTTTGGGAAATGCCAGAGCTTGGAGATAATGGGGAACACCTCTTTGAGCATATTCAATCTTCTCTTGTGTTTCCTGTGCACCTTTTCTTCTACGACCCTGCATTTTGCACTCTATGTACTCATTGGGCCTCATTACGAGGAGTGCGGTAGAGGGTTAACGGTGCCGGTAGAGCTGCCGGCGCCGTTAGCCCTCTACCGCCTCATTCCGAGGTCTGCTCGCGGGTCCCGCTAAGGATGTCTGGTAAAACCAGGCGTCCTTAGCGGGACACGCTGGCAGACCAGGATGCTAACAACGGGCGAGGATGATCAAAGGGTGGAAGTGAGGACCCCTCACCCAAGAAGAGAAGAACAGGCAGCGGTTTCCACGGCCCCGCCGAGAAGAAGGAGAAGGAGCGGTGGGGCGGATGCCCTGAGTTCAGCAGAGGAGAAGCTGCCCGGCCCAAGCATGTGCTCGCAACAGCCCTGGTATGGCATTGGGGATGATGAAGGGGTGGAAGAGTATATGGGGCAATCGGAGGATGAGAGGTATAGGGTGGCTTCGAGGAGGGAGAGAGGGAGAGAGGGAGTGAGGGAGTGAGGGGTTAAGGTGGGAAGGTGATGACGAAGGGCAAGGAGTTTGGTATTTAAAAGGTCGGGGAATAACTGGTTGGGCGAGAATGTTGACATGTTTTCTTCCCGCAGCAGGAGCCCATTGAGGAGGGAGATGAGGAGCGTTGGAGTTGAGGCAAGGCTGCAGACGGGCGACGGCAGGGCAGAACAAGGTGAGCAGGGAAGGGAGTGGTCAGCTGCTTTGCAGAGGGGAGACACGAGGTTGGGGGCAAGTGGGGAAGGGGTAAGGGTGCAAGGGGCAAGGAGAGAGATAGGCCTGCAGGCTGTGGGGACCTTGGCGGGGGGAGAAAGGTGTCTTCAGAGGAGGTGCAGACTGACTGGGTGATTGACCCTGGGGCAACTGAAGTGCAGGTGCCAAAAGAAAAGGATGCAGAGGGTAAAGGAAGAGAGAAGAAGTTGCCGTATATGGGCATCACTAAACCATTGGGAGCACACTTGATGGCATCTACAAAGGATAAGATTTGGGCTTGTGAATTTGTGGATGTTTTCAAGCTATTACACAGAGAGGGTTCTAAGGAAGAGGAGAGGGAGTTGGCTTTGCGTCCTAAGGAACCGGTGACAATAGAGAATTGGACGTCGGCTGTTATCATATACGGTAGTGTTTATTGCGAGAAATCTCCGGAGAGGTGTGTAGCGTTGTTGAAGTATATGGATTTGATCAGGAAGGCTTTCACGACTTTTGGAGGTTTTGCGTGGGTGCGCTACGACAAGGAATTTAGGGCAAGATTGGCGGAGGATAGCCAGGCGGTCTGGGGGGAGATAGACATGGACCTCTGGTTGCAATGGATGGCGCCGACAAGGCCTGCTCTGACGGTACACACAGCGAGTGGCTTACCCGTGCCATACCGGCCCTTTCTTGGTCGCCTCGCTCCTGAGGTGGTGGGGGGAGGAGGCAGGGGTCAGCAGTCGGCAGCGTGCTGGGGCTTCAATAAGGATGGCTGCACAAGGACAGCGGGTAGGTTCAGACATGAGTGCACCATATGTGCAGGGCAGCATCGGTCACACACTGCTTTCAGCAAGGGGACCGATGGCGGGGGCATGGAGCAGGCCGAGGGGTTGTGGGGAAAGGCTTTTATTCCAGTTAAGGTTGAGGTCCTGGAAAAGTGGCTTAGTTTTTACCCAGACAGGGAAGGGGCGAAGATTTTGGGGGACGGTTTTTGGGAAGGTTTCAGGCTAGGCTACCAGGGTTCAAGGGTGAATTTGAAATGAGCCAGGGAAAATGGGGAGGTGGTTAGGGAGAAGTTGGTGAAGGAAGTGGCGGCAGGAGGGTGGTAGGTACATTTGTAGATTTGCCGGGCAATTTGGTGATATCCCCTTTGGGGGTAGTGCCCAAGAAGGTGCTGGGGGAATTCAGATTGATACATCATTTATCTTGGCCAGAGGGCTTGTCGGTCAATGATTTCATTGCCCCAGAGGATTGCGGGGTGTCATATGCGAACGTGGATCAGGCAGTGGAATTGGTAAGGAAGGCGGGTCGCGGAGCATTTTTGGCTAAGTGTGATATCAAGGCAGCGTTCAGGTTGCCGCCGGTGCACCCGGAGGATTTTTGGTTGCTGGGATGCAATTTGAGGACCGCATGTACGTGGACAAGGCTCTACCGATGGGTTGTGCGATCTCCTGTGTGTAGTTTGAACGTTTTAGTTCATTCTTGCAGTTGGCTTTTACATATAGTCTGGGTGCGGAAGGTGTTTTACACTACCTGGATGATTTTTTGTTCATCAGCGGGCAAGAGGATGAATTAGAGTGCAGGAGTATGCTGGGGAATTTCCAGGCATTGATGTAGGAGTTGGGGGTACCTTTGGCAGAGGACAAACGGAAGGGCCGGTGGTGGTTTTGACCTTTTTGGGGATTGAACTGGACTCTGCGGCCATGACATCACGCTTGCCGCACGACAAGGTGAGTCGTTTAGTAAGTTTACTGGAGAAGGCGGTAGTGGTGCGGAAGATGACATTGCTGGAGATGCAGCGGATGGTAGGGCATTTGAATTTTGCATGTAGGGTGGTGGCCCCGGGACGTACTTTTTGTAAGAACATGACGCGGGCCATGGCGGGAACCAAGTGCCCACATCATCGGGTAAAGGTTTCAGGGGCGGTGCGGGAAGATTGTAGGATTTGGCTGTGCTTCTTGGAAGGTTTTAACGGGGTGTCCATGTGGCTACAAGGGGATCCCATAGATTGGGAGGTGCAGATATTTTCAGATGCAGCAGGTGCAGGGGGTTTTGGAGTTTTCTGGGAAGGCAGATGGTGCACAGAGAAGTGGCCGCTGCGGGGGCTAAAGGAGGGAAGGAGTATAGCATTTCTTGAGTTTTTCACTTTGTTGGTGGCATTGGAATTGTGGGGCAGAGAATTTTCAAACAGGAAAGTGAATTTCAATGTGGATAATGAGTGCGTGGTCAATGTGGTCAACAGGCAGTCGGTTAGGGACCAGAGGGTGGCAAGGCTAATGAGGGAGTTTGTGTTGCGATGCATGGATTGGAATGTGCTGTTCAAGGTAACGCACGTGCCGGGTAAAGATAATGGCATTGCTGATGCATTATCTCGTTTTCAATGGCAGAGTTTCCGTGGATTGGCACCAGGAGCAGACCAGATTGGGCAGCGGATCCCAAAGGAGCTCTGGAAGCTAGGAAGTTGAGAGCTTTGTCGTTAGTGGAGGGCTCCCTGGCCCTGGCGTCTAGGGCGGCTTACAGGAGGGCGAGGGAAGAATTCATAGAAGGGGGAGCGCGCAGCTGGAGGGGTAGGAAGGATGCTGAGGAACACAGAAGGGATGATGTGGTCAATTTCCTTTTGTGGTGTATGGATAAGGGTTGGTCGAAGGCAACTATAGCGGGGAAGTTGGCGGGAATAGCCTTCTATGGCAAATGGTTTTGGGGCTTCCAGCCGAATGGTGGGGAAATGGCGAGTAGGATGTTAGAGGGCTGGGCGAGGGAAAAGAGGAGGGAGAAGGATAGCAGAAGGCCGGTATCGGCGTCCCTGTTGGTCAGTTTATGCTGGGCTTTGGAAGAGGTCTGTTGGTCGGCTCGGGAAGGAGTTATGTTTCAAGTTTGTTTTACGTGGTTGTTTTTTGGAGCATTCAGGGTGTCAGAGCTTGTGGGGGTAAAGGGAGGAGCAGGTGGGTTGCAGTGGGAAGATGTCTATTTCTCGGATTTGGGGGTGGATATTAGGATTGGGAGGTCAAAGACGGATCAGAAAGGGAGGGGATGCTGGGTATCGCTGGGGTGGGGAAGTAGGGAGCTGTGCCCGGTCAGGGCATGTCTGGCATGGAAGGAGCTATCTGGGGGCAGGTTGGGGCTGGTTTTCCGGCATGAGGATGGGTCAGGAGTGTCATCAGCACAGGTGCTGGGGGTGCTGAGGAAGGCATTGGTGGTAGTAAGTGAGGATCCGGAAGAGTTTGGAACTCATTCATTCAGGATGGGTGCGGCATCTGAGGGTAACCGTTTGGGGCTATCAGAGGACAAGGTTAAGCGTTTGGGCCGATGGAGGTTGTCGAAGTATAAGGGATATATTAGGGAGCTGAAGACAGGTTCTGGATGAGATGGGGTAGCAGGCTCGAGGGGAGGGCGGGGGGGTTGAAGGGGTTAGGGATGGTGGAGTGACAATGTTATTTCTTTTTCAGAGACGGCAAGGAGGCCGGGGCAGATACTGCAAATCTAGATTGTTGGGCATTCTATTGTGAAGTGGGTGGGTAGGGAGGCAGAGAAGAGGATTTTTGGCACGCAATTGGGCTGCAGCTATGAAGTGGCGATTGTGAGATGGTCGGGTCTTGGGGGGTTGCGCTGGGATCAACTGTTGCACACGCTGGCAGGGATGAAAGAGCGTTTTGGGGTCCCGGATGGGTTGAACATACACGCCGGGGAGAAGGACCTGGTACGGGATACGGGAGTAGCTCTGTTGAGGAAAATGAAAAGGGATCTGGTATGGCTTAAGGAAATATGGCCTAAGGTAAGTTTGATATGGACCAAGTTGTTACCGAAGAGAGTGTGGAGGGGGGCAGTAAGTGAGGGTGCGGTAGAGCAGACAAGAAAGAAAATAAACAGGGAGATGATAAAGTTTTGTTGCTTGGTAGCAGTGCAAGTTCTGGAACACAAGGAGATTGTATATGAAAATGTTGAGGTTTTCAGGGAGGATGGGGTTCATTTGTCGGTTTATGGAAATAGCTACTACCGCTTGGATCTGACGTTGCAGGTGGGGGACATGGTAAAGAGTTGGAAGTAGTAGGAAGTTTGGTGGTGGGGCAGAAAGGAACACCTCAGGGGAAGGTTTTTTCTGGTGACGGGGGGCATGGCCCCTTTGGATGAGGGGGAGGCAAGCACAATGGGGGAATAGCGCGGGTATGGATGGGGGTGGTGCTGTTTGCACGAATGGGCTACCCCGGGGTGCAGAGAGGGGAGCAGGTCTTGAAGTTGGAGGAGCATGGCCCCGGGGAGATGATGGGAGAATGCAGGAACGAAGGCTTGCGAAGATGGTAAGGACCTGGGGATAGGTAGGGAGGAAGTTGGGGTTATTTATTTATTTGTTGGGGGGCATAAAGAGTTATTTATTTATTTAATGTTTTGGCAAATTGTTAAAGCAGTTAATTTTAGTCTGTAAGGCCAAGGGCCAGGTTAGCGTTTATTTGTGAGCTTTGGCCTGTCACATTAAAGCGACCTTTTCCACTTCAAGCGAGTCTGGGTTTTTGTGCAGTAAGCCCAAAGGCTGTGTCCTCTCCCTGTCTCTTTTCTGCATTTTTATAAATCAACTGGCGACTACATTGGTGGAGTCCTTCTCGGAGCAATAGAATACAGTACTTTTATTTGCAAATCATGCAATTTTAAAATCACTTATTCCAGCGGGATAAAGAAGTAAAGTATTATCTTTCCACTAATGTTGCATTAAAAACGGACTCACATTACATTTTAGAAAAAACAAATATATGGGGCCTCATTACACGGTAGGCGGTAAGGGTTTACCGGTACCGGTAAGGGCACCGGTACCGGTAAACCCTTACCGCCTTACTACGAGTTCCCTTTGCGGGACCGACCTTAATGGCTGGTAGGGTGCCGCCAAGGGACCTTGGTGCTAATTACGGTACCGCAATTTGCAAAAATGGGAATGCGAAGGTGCCTTGGTGAATGGGGAATTACCGCCCCTGCTCACCTTGGAGTAGGGCGGTAATTCCGCCATCCACCAAGGCGGACACGGTAAAATACCGGCGGCAACCATGGCGCTAATAGCGCAATGGTTACCGTCTACCGTGTAATGAGGCCCATGGTCTTTTATCCCCCCAGACAGCAAAGAGATTGAATCTACATATTAAAATTGATGACAAAGCCATAGTTCAAGTAGTAAGCTTTGATTACCTAGGCATTTGTTTTATGAGCAATGGAAGCTCAGGCCAACTTGAGAAGTCCCTCCTTCCTATGGAAAGGCACAGCAATTTTGTGTCCAACTTATTCCACACACGGAAGTGTGCAATTTCACCTTCTTTTGAAATATATAATATGCAGGCCAGGGCAGCTACAATCTTCGGTGCTGAACTATGGGAATATGCCAGATCCATTAGATTGGGAGTATTAGAGAACACGTTTCTCAAAAAGTTATTAAGTATACCCCCAAGTACCCTGAATGCGATATTACATCTAGAAATCAACCAGCAGAACATCCTGGACCACATTGCTATCAGCCCTGTCGCCTATCGGATCCGTGTCTGGGGCTCGCCCTACTTGGGCAAATATAGAAAAGGGCTAGAAGACATTGGGGCTCATTATGAGTTTGGCGTTAAGCAGTAAAAGTGGCGGTTATAGAATTACCACCACTTTCACCACTCTGATAAATTATGCACTGTCGCTAATTCCATCTGCAAACTTCCCACAGAGAATTGGTGGGAAGGGCGGCAAAGGGCTGAGGAGGAGCTCCCACACCTACTTACGCTTAAAACACCTGGGAGAGGCGAACCCCGTTGAACCCCGGCGAAGGACAGCAAAGGGCAGTCCTGCAGCAGACCCTTTGCAGTGAAGAGGCACAGGGGGGTCTCCCACACCTGCTTACTCTTAAAACACCTGGGAGAGGCAAAGCATGGCGAAGGGCAGCAAAAGGCAGTCCTGCAGCAGACCCTTTGCAGTGAGGAGGAAGAGGAGGGGCTCCCACACCTGCTTACGCTTAAAACACTTGGGAGAGGCAAGGGCCGGCGAAGGGCGGCAAAAGGCAGTCCTGCAGCAGACCCTGTGCAGTGAGGAGGAAGAGGAGGGGCTCCCACAACTGCTTACTCTTAAAACATCTGGGAGAGGCAAAGCCCCGCGAAGGGCGGCAAAGGGCAGTCCTGCAGCAGTCCCTTTGCAGTGAGGAGGCACAGGAGGGGCTCCCACACCTGCTTACTCTTAAAACTCCTGGGAGAGGCAAAGCATGGCGAAGGGCGGCAAAAGGCAGTCCTGCAGCAGACCCTTTGCAGTGAGGAGGAAGAGGAGGGGCTCCCACAACTGCTTACTCTTAAAACACTTCGGAGAGGCAAATGCCGGCGAAGGGCGGCAAAGGGCAGTCCTGCAGCAGACCCTGTGCAGTGAGGAGGCATAGGGGGGGTTCCCACACTTGCTTACTCTTAAAACACCTGGGAGAGACAAAGCACGGCAAAGCCCGGTGAAGGGTGGCAAAGGGCAGTCCTGCAGCAGACCCTGTGCAGTGAGGAGGAAGAGGAGGGGCTCCCACACCTGCTTACCCTTAAAACACCTGGGCGAGCGAAGCCCGGCCATGGGCGGCAAAGGGCAGTCCTGCAGTTCATCAGGCTCAGGGACTGAACTGGACTGGGTCGGGTGAAGGGGAATGAATAAGGTGCACCACCAGCGGTGATTGAGGGCAAGGTTTGAAAAGGTACTTGCACTATTGCTCATCTAATTGTCATCTTAAATGTCCTTTGCATCCACCATCAGATCCTTAAGCCCTCTGCCCTCTGTCCCCCGTGTATCGAGCTTATTGCACTGCATCAGACATATCTTTCACCTTGCCCTGCCCAGGTTTGTTGCTTTGTTGCTGGGTCCCTCCCCCCAGTTTTTACGCCAGTGTTTGCCTGTGATCCTACCCCCGTACCTGCAATCGTAGTGCAGCACCGGTGCAGGTGGACGCTGCTGGTGGGTGAGGCGGGAAGGCTTGGCGGGCAAGGCTCGCTGGAGCTTGCAGATGCTCGGCCTCGGAGAGTGGCTGCACTGATTTCCTGTTGTTCTGGAAACTGTTGGAGGTGCACCCGAAAGTACCCGATTCGGGACCGGAGACAGAGCCCGACGATAGAGGCCCGCTGAGGCAGTCTCTGGCCCAGTGAAGCGCTCAGGATTTTTGCTTTGATCCTGGGGGACTTTTGGAACAGACAGATGTGTGGTGCAGTAAGACTGCCCACTGTTCTGCAGGGCTCTTCTGATAACTTGTAGTCAAGCCCTCCTGTTAAGCCGTTAAGCAGCAAGCAAGCCACTGAAGCGAGCAGAAGCTTCATAACTATGAAGGAGTAAGGGGTGGAGTCGGACTCAGGCAGCCCCTTGAGCTGTCGTGGCGTGCCTGGCCGTTGTAAACACAATAATTGCTGGAGTATTTTTCTACCATTAACCATAATTATGTTGAAAAGAAAGGCTACTACCAAAATATCCCCAGGAGGTAGGGCTAATTTAAACCCATCCAGGATGTTAACATTTTAATCTATGAAAATGAGGGAATATTGCATGACATAAGGGATGGGCCCCCACTCCCTACCAAATCTAACTGTGTGACCGAGGACCATGATAATGTCATTACTGAAATTGCCCCTGATCCCTCGATTAGTCCTCTCAATTGCCCACTAAAAAAAGCTAGCATAGGGAAGGCAATATCTTTATCAAAGGAATCTATTGAGGATTATGCCATCGAGAATAAGCCCGGGCAGCAGGAGGGTAATTTTTATAGGCTGGTGGCTGGGAAGTCAGACCCAGGAAAAAGGGTCACGCCTACCGTGGCTCAGCAAGGGCTTAAGGACGCTAATGCTCTACAGCTATCCTGCACCAAAATGTAGAGGGGTGGGCAGCACCACAGATTGTGAAGAAGGTTGCCAGTGCCGAGGGGGTCGGCACCCCAGCAGAATACACACAATATCCCCAGGGGGTTCTTACCACCAATAGGTTTTAGACCGTGGCAACCTTGGGAGAAACTCTGGTCACAAATTTAAGCAGGGACCTGATAACGGGCCGGACGCTGCTATCCCCACCCTTCCCCCATTCTTGCCCCCTCGTGGTGGGACCCAGATTTGTGACAACATGAGAGAGGGTGACATAGTGAGCATAGGCTGTGAGGGCTGTAAACATGCTTTTAAATTCTTGGAACTCATGCAGGAAGAGAATAGGCTGCCAAAATTGGTGGAGGGCTTGATGCTAAGGGCACCTAACTCTGTGTGGGTGCTTGAGGACATGGGGGTTGGTGGGGCTGAAGGCGGAACAGGGTGTGGAGGTGTAGGATGAGATCTGTCCAACACAACCTTCAAACAACCCTGCATTGTCAGTAGTTCCCACTGCGATCGCCTCCCCAGTCTGTTCATATGTTGCGCACCTCCCACCAGGACCCCGGAGCGGTACAGCTAGAATGTTTTTATCTAATGAATGTCCCTAAAAGTCAGGAGCGCAAACAGGAGCAGGGCGATAGCTTGAGGAATAAAGTTAGTCACTGGCTGAGGCACAAGAGGGGGTGCCTATCAGTGATCCACAGGGACCTGGTCTCATGTGAGAGGCTACTGGGCCCACAGCGGACAGACGCCATCAAAGTGAGGGTGAAGTATCCTCTTCTCACTAAGGGCCTCCTTGAAATGGAGCAGTGGGCCCTACCCCCGACCCACCTACAGATTTCAATTAAAATGTATCCGCCTGAGTGGTATCAGTCTTCCCCCTGTGGGGGGTCCCAGGCACCAGTGTGGACCGTTATGCGGACGCTATTGCAAGCCAAGGCTACAGCAACACTCCTTCCAGACACCCAGTATCAGGTCCCACACAGAGAGTATCTTCAGAGGCACTGAAAGATATAGAAGGTTCGCTAGGATGCCTTGTCCTAATGCCGTCGGGATTCAAGAACGCCTATTTTAGCTCAGTGAAAATCAGGGGCTGGGCCACAGTTCCTGAAGTTCTGGGCACTCCGTTCAGGGTTGGAATTCTACTCTTTCTGCTCCTCCTGCGAACAAGACAGTTTGGTGGTGCAAGCAAATCCATCCCATGGCGTGGCAGATAGTTTGACATCATTATTGCCCGCGGTGCAGGTCTTGTCATGGAACATAGCTGGGGTCGATAAGTATCTTATTAAGACTGGCGCACATTCATTAGGGAGGCTGAGGTGATCTCGTTCCAGGAAACCTGGGCCTTGGAACCTACGCATTTGCAGGGGTATGCAACCTTCTTTTTTATTCCAGAATCTAAGGGAGCAAGCGGACATCCGCATGTGGGATTGGTTACTTGGGTTATTACGACCCCATTTAAAACAGGAACAGTCATAGATATGCATTTGCCCGAAATATTGGTGCTGGAAATAAAGCTGTTGGATGGTACATCTGTGCTGCTTGTTCATGTTTATAACAGGAGTGTCCCTGAGAGTGGGGTGGCACTGGTAGAAAGGATCACAAATAAAATCATGGCCTGGAGGGTGTGTCTTACTGGACTCCCAAAAACTTTAGTTATGGGGACCTTAATGCACAGATGGAGCCGATGTGTGTCATGGAAGATGTCATGAAAAAGGAAGATAGCCTCTGGGGTTTGATCCCCCTCGATTACCACTCCCCCTAGGAGGCAGCACATCCAGCAGAGCTAATGGCAATTTTGTTAGCCTCTGTCAACCTAAGGGCGTGTAATGGTCGATTTCCTGGGCAGTGGCCTGCTGCCCCCACCTTTGATAATGACCGGTCCTCTAGCAAAATTGATATGTGTGTCAATCTTGAGGCCTGGGAATGTATCAGGGCATTTGAAGTGGTATAGAGGGTGGAGAGTGATCACTATCCCCTATGTATGGCAGTGACAAAGGATTTTTGGGGGGGTGCCAGGAGGAGGCCAAACTGCAGATGGGCGAAGAGCACTCTACCTTGAACCCCATGGCGAGCCCAGAAAGAATTTGAGGTGGGGTGGTTTGAACCTATAGGAAGTCCTCCCGTGGGTGTACACCAACATCTGTTCCCTCCTTGAGGCCTTTGCGAGTTAGGATCTGAGTGATGCTGCAGCCTTAATCAAACTCCATGAGGAAATGATTACTGCTCCAAACCAGCTAAAGCAGCCTGTAACTTTTTGGAGAAGGCAATCCCCTGGTAAGATAGGGAGTGCCGGGAGGCGAACGGGCGGGTCATAGTGGCCACTAAGATTCAAGGGCTCCAGCGGTGCGCTGTGGTTAGAAGGGTTAGAGGCGAATATCACAAGATGTTGAATGACTCAATTGGTAGTGGGGACTCTAAGGGCTTCTGGTCAACAATGGGGGCGGCTCATAGAGGGAGTCATAGTCACCAGTATGGCTTGATCCGTGAAGCAGCATGGGCAGAATACTATGGCAATGACAAAGGAAAAAAAAATTAAAAATGCAATTAAACATTGGAACATCCTCAGAAATGACACAAGAGTACAGAATCTGTTTGACCAACTTCCGGTTTTTGCATATCAAAGGAGCAGAAATTTGCGAGATGAACTGGTACATACACGCCCGAGATTGAAAGAACCTTTTACCCAACGCACGGGGACATATCCTTGTCTTCATTGTGCCAACTGTAATTTAATATTGAAAGGGAACACAATACACCATCCCCGTACAGGTAAAAAAATCCTGTTGAGAACATTTGGAACTTGCGATAGCACGAACATTATATATGGTATCAAGTGTCCCTGCGGGAAGTACTATGTAGGTCAGTCCACAAGAGCAGTGAAAGTATGTTGGAATGAACATCGTTCTTGTATCCGGAACTGCAATTCGAATTCAGCGGTGGCCCGCCACTGGATCGAAAATAGACATAACCTAACCCAAATGAAGTTTTTGATCTTAGAGGTATTGAGCAAGAAAAATCCACATGAGGACCTCGGACTGCGGCTTAATAGGAGAGAAACCTTTTGGATAGATAAACTTGGTAGTTTATCTCCTCATGGACTCAATGAAGAGATTAACTATCATTGCTACGTTTAACTATGACATAGTGATTCAGTGGCAACCAATATTGAAGGTTCAGTATACTCTATAGACTTTCCCTTGAACCTCAGATTTGTTGTACATGGACATCATGCTTTACGTATGACAGTATTCCACTGTCTTGTGCTATTTCATCTGCTTTAGAAGTTGTTTTTTTCTGTATTTGATGCCTGGGTTTCCAGGTGACATATAATATTTATGTTTGTTTCCCTGATTGAGAAATTTTCATGTCGCTCTAAATCTGCTAAATTGGTTGATTTATATTTACATAGATGTATACACTTTGCTGCCGTGCCTCCCGGATGTCCAGTCTGGGACCCAAGGTGGCATTGTTTTCAATGCCACCATTAGCGGCAGATTTTATTTATTTTTGTTGATTCTGTTTATATTTGCCATTTTGTATGTAAACAACATAGCTGTTTTCACTGAGTATTTTTTCATTTCTATGCTGATTCTATAATTTTATTTTAGACATTATGCACCCTAGAATTAGTACTTGACCACCATTAGACTATATAATTACTTAGTTTACACCTTGGG
The DNA here is from genome assembly GCF_040938575.1 of Ambystoma mexicanum. Classification (NCBI taxonomy): domain Eukaryota; kingdom Metazoa; phylum Chordata; class Amphibia; order Caudata; family Ambystomatidae; genus Ambystoma; species Ambystoma mexicanum. The sequence goes on from NC_090929.1 coordinate 749,149,289, forward strand.
GACTTACAAATCGAGATAGCATAGCTATTTGAAAGTCACACGCATCGCGCCGTCTTATAGACGCGATGCGGTCACGTGGTTATGTAAATAACCCGTTTCCTAGCAACACCACAATACGGCGATGCACTGCAGCGTTCAGACGGCTTGTCTCACAGCCGTGCTGCGTTTACAGGTATCTTTGCATTTTAGATTGTAATAGATAAACTGCTTCACTTAAACACATGTAGCCCTCTGATTACTCTAACTTTCATGCTTTTAGAAAGCCGTTGTGACCGCTGTCCTTTATTGGACCACGGGTGTTACTGACAGCCTGACACTCCTAAAAAAAGCTACACTGGCTACACACCGGTATAGAGGTACCATTTGTTATTTGTTTTTCACTCCTTTAGCCTTATTATGTTGTTGATTTACTTGTTCCTTACTGCATTTATTTTGTTGTTTATTTCCAAACATATATTCCAACGCTCATATGAACATTCTACATTCTGGTATGTGTTTAAATTTTCTTCATTGATTTATGCATGTGTTCTTATGTTGTGTGTTCACATTATTTCAATACAGACTTGCCCTGATGAAGGAGTTTGTATACTCCGAAATGCATTGGCATATTAAGTCCATAGCTAACATGTGATGTGTAGCTGCAGCTTCACTAAGATTCCATTAGTGTTGTGCTCTTATCAATGATCTTTTGATAAATTATTATTGAATTTATTTTTGACTATCATTTTTGAAATTGGATACAAGCACGTTTACCTATATACAGGAATATTTTGAAGAAAATCTTTTTAACTTCATAACCCGTTGTTTTGGGTATAACGGAGAGCGGCTGTGTGACTAAGTTGGCCATACTTAGTCTTTTCCTTCACAGAATACTATGGCAACCTCTATCGAAAGAAGGGCGGGTCTCTGATGCGATAAAAGTTATGGAAGGTGCCGGGTTTGGCCAGAGTACTGATAGACTTTTACAGAAACGACTCTATGGTCTGGGTTCCCTACCTCACTAAACTATTCAACGTAGTTCTGGCTAGCATGCATGTGTCTGAGTCTTGGACTTCAGCATAAATTGTCCCAATACATAAAAAGGGGCACATGATAATCCTGCTCATTTCAGACCCATTTCCCTGCTAGATGCCGGGGAAAGGCGTTTGCCCAGGCACTCTTATTCCATCAGGACGACTGGGTTCTGAGTAACGGATTAATAGACCACCGCCAAGCAGGATTTTGTGAGGGCTTGAGCACCATCAATAAAAGCCTCCGACTCTGACTGATTTGTGAGAAATACTCTGTACAAATGTTTATGCAGTGTTTGTTGATTTACAAACTGCCTTTGACACTGTACTCTGTGCACGTCTCTGGAAGATAATAGAGGAGCATGGCATTCCTGCCACCTTGCTCTCAGCTATCCAGAGCTTTTACACAATGGTTTGCTGGGGCACTAATGGAAGTACCTTGCGTAGTATTGATATCCTGAAGGGAGTCCGGCAGGGATGTGTGTTGGCACCCAAGCTGTTCTGCATCTTTATTAATGAAGTCCTGAAGAGGCTCCTGGCCACCCAGACTGATGTCCCTTCACTAGCGTGGGATAAGCTCCCAGCACTGTTGTTTGCTAATGATGCAGTACTCCTCTCCCTAACACCGGCGGTGCACGCTAACAAATGGAGATCTGTGTGGCTTTTGCTAAGAGGAACAGGCTTTCGTAGAACATTAGTAAATACAAGGTCATGATTTTCAATGTCAACACCAGGAAGAAGCAGACGCCTCTAACTCTCTCTTTGGAGGATGTTGCGATTGAGCAGCTCCAGTCGTACGATTACCTAGGTCTGAGAGTCATGGCGTCTTGCGGCTGGAAAATGCAGGTTGAGAAGGCCAAGTTAATGCTTGTCAGGAATAGTGGTGCCCTTGCTAGATTCACTAATGAGCATGGGAATGGGGCAGTACAGGTCTTGCTGGAGGCCTATAAAGCACAAGCACGTGAGGCAGCATTGTATGGGGCAGAACTCTGGGGACAAGTGGAGACTGAAACCCTTGCAGTGGCAGAGAGCAAATTCTTAAAAAATATTCTGGGACTGCCCACCACTGCCCCGAACATTCCATTGTTATTGGAAACTGGACTAGAAGGGTTTGAGAAGATCTGCAAATTGCGCCGGGTGCTCTAATCGGCCCGTTTATGGTCAAATAATCATATGCGCAAATACAAAGAGACTGTCATGGATGTTCTGTTCCAGCAAGGGAGCAGCTCTCTGCAGTGGGTTGCCCATGTGAAAAGTTATTTGGGTCATCTGGGCTTTGGGGAGTATTGGTGTAACCCCGCTGTAATATCGTCAGTGTCGAAGGAAGCGATTAAGAGCGCAGCAGGGACTATGGCCCAGCGTGATATCCTGGCGAAATCCAGGGTCTGAGAGCAACTGGCCCAATATCTTACTATTAAGAAACGGGTCGGTTGTGAAGAGTACCTGGACTATGTCACCTCAAGGTGGGAAAGGGCTAGGTACCTAAAGCTCTGCATCAGAGTTCTGGCCACAGCCACACTTGGACGCCGATGGACCAATGCCATTCCCACAACATGTATTCTCTGCGGCAAGGCCAATGAAACTGTGCAACATTTTTATGACTTTCCCTGAATGAATTGTGACATGATTTTCATAGCGTATAGGCACGTCTTTATTGTATAATGTATGTTCACTGTTGTGTCTGTGTGTCACTTGTATGGATTTGCATCCAAAAACTAAGTATATATGATGATGATATCCATCCACTAATGCAGCAACACTTCAGAAATGTTTCCACTGCCAGAGGGCTCCCCGCCGGCCCTGTCCGATGCCTCTGTGCGCCCCACACCAGATATGATGTCGAGCCAGTATATATGGAAGCACTGAGACCAATGACCTTAGTTCCACCCTTTTTCCATTTACGCTCCATGAGAAAGAACTTTACCAAGAGGTAATATTTTCTTCTAATGGATCCCTCCCTCCCACAGATTCCTCATATTTAATCGACTGCCACAGCAGTACGTAGATCTGGAGGAGGGAGGAGAGCAAGGACACAACCTAAACCAGAAAGCTATGAAGGCCAGCTCTACCAAAACGAGCACCCAGTCCTGAATTCGAGTCCAAGCAGTAACGCTTTGCAAACATGTTCAAAGAATCCCACATAGCTGCATGGGAAATGTCCAGAACAGGAACTCAATATTGCAGAGCTGAGATTGCAGTCAGGTCCTTGGTGTAATGTGCCCTGAGACCCTCATTGTAGCATTCTGAGATGCAGAGGATGATCTACCTTGACAGGGTCTGTTTGGTCACACCCTGCCAGCACGGGCACCAGCAGAACTAATGAAAAGCTGGTCATCTTTCCAAAACTCTCTCCGAGAGATGTAGTAGCTGAGAGCCTTGACTCCGGAGGATAGCTCAGGGGCAACGTGCTCGCCTTGGAAGCAAGACGACATGGAGCAACGCAGGTTCCATACCCGGGTCCGCGGAAAGAAACCTCTGGGTATTAAGCACGTTATAAATAACCAATTACAGTTAGGGCCGGCACTGTGTACAGCAGATGGAATCCTTCCTGTGCCTCGAGAGGGTGGAACGGAAGAAAGAACACAGGAAGATGGATCTTTTGAGAGAGATAGAAATCAGGGACCACTTTCAGAAGGAAAGATGGCCTCACTTTCAGTGTCACCTTTTCCTTGTCTTGGAGAAAACTAAGTACAGAGGTTTAACAGACAATGGCCCTCATTACGACCCTGGCGGAATTCGGAAAACGATGGCGGAAATGCAATACCGCCATCGAATAGCGCTCGGTGCGACTATGACCCGTCACCGCAAAGTACGAAGCCATTAGCGACACCGTAGTGAACGCCAACGCTAACTGCACCAAGCACGCGCGCGCGCGCCATGCCAAACCGCAAACACCACCATGGCGCAAGGGTACGCCAATTCCGACCCTAGCGGACATGTACCTAACGCCATGAAGCATGGCGGAATGTACCATTCCGCCATGGTGAGAAGTACGGCATCGCGAATCAACCGTAAACGGCCCCACTGAGTGCCTGTACACCGCTCCCTGCCCACAAAGTACAACTCCCCGTAGGTGCAATGAAGTCACAATGCAACCATTGAAATGTACAAGTCACCCATGCATGCCAACGAACAAAAGAAACACAACAGGGGCCAATGGGAGCTGCAGGGCACAGATGGCACGAATACAGAAGCCATCCCAATGGACATGACCACAGTCCCCCACCAAGAAACGCACGCAAACACAGGCACCTGTGACCAGCAATATTCAGAGAATCACATCATTCCACCAGTCCACCTGGCTGACCGGCATCTGTCACACAAAACCCAATCCCCCGCCCCTGAGCATGACAACATTCAAACTGTCATATTGGCAGCCCCCATCCCTGACCTCACGGGCTTCGTAGGCAAACGCGCCCAGTACAGTACCACGCAACTAAACTCCGAAGCTGGAACCCAATGCAGATCTCCCCACAATACATCGCCCCCCAAATAGGCATATGCCACATCACTTGCAAAGAAAAACGCTACACGGGCCAAATCAGAATAGAAATTTAATGCACATCAAAATCACCAAGCCCATACAGCCATCAGGCCATGAACTCCAAAACACTTTTCACCATTGTGTGCTGCATCCGCAAGAAATGACCAGCCACTACTTGTGTGACGCCCTGTTCCCTCATGGTACACAGAGCCACATTCACGTACGAAAAGGCAACATGGAAGCGCACACAACCGCAGGGCCGTCCCAATGGGGAGGCACTAGTCCAGCTGAAAGGCCGAAATGTTGCTCCGAGCCACCAGTACTGCGTAAGGGCATGTGGGCCATTGGCGATCGTCCCATAAGATCGTAATGCTGCTCCACTGATTAACACGAAGCAGCAGGTGTCGGGAGTAAAATCCATCTGCAGGAGTGGCATACAGATGGCAGTGGCAAAAGGGGAGGAGATACCTGTCAACCAAAAGAAAAGAAAAAGAACTGAATGGCCATCAGAACTACATTCCAACAACTCACTTCAATAATCACACTAAATCCACAGCCATATGCATGCTAGCCCACTCCAAAGGATCATCACCACCCCAAAACCACTTGCGACTCATAACCATCTATATCGAGGTGCAAACACCATCACAAACGAGTGTACCTGTGCATGCGTCTGTCAAAACAGAATCCATCAGATGGGAATGTTAACGTGCATGGACACAAGTGTCTGAGGGCGCGTCGAGACAGGGAGGGCTCAACAAGGCCAGATAGACGATGGTCCCACTATGGCAGCCCTGCATCACATAGCGTAGGGGAGGCGGATAGATCCCAAGAAGCCCTGTACATGGCAAACTCTGTATCAAATCACCTGCCCATGCATCCATCCATCATTCCCTCATCCCGGGATCAAAACGCCTGAATAATTACTCACATGACATTAGAAACATCCATTGAGTCTGTGCGTTATGCAGCCTGCAAAATCCACAGTGCCCCAGCCCGTAATTCCAGTGTCGTGAAGTAACATGTATTTGGGAACGGCCGGCCTCATCGGCCACGTAGCTATTGCGCATCCCAAACTATTCATATCAATCATTGCTTCCTCGCCATGGCCCCTGTCTCAAGGACATTGAACAATAGAACGTTATATTTGCAGTCAGACCTGTGGGCATCTCCTCGCCGCTAGCTGGAAACCGAAAGCGCCGCCCTTCGAATTCCTCATTTGCAACATCACGTCGAAAAGGCATCTGTGGCCGTTTGAAATCACTAATTATTCCATCGAGTGCGGCTGTGTGTGAAAATGGCAACTGCCTTCACCCACAAATGGGACGCCCCGCCCGTCGTTGCAACTCGGTACAGTGATGCATGAGGGCCCACCGTTACTCGAGTACTACGTTCCACTGACCCTTCACAAGTCTGTTCGCGACTGCACAGATAGTATGTGAAACAATGGGACCACAGCAGAATGAACATATCAACCAATCTTACACGGCCATCGGGTACAAATACATGATTGCAATAGCAAGATGCCATTCCCCGAATTGCAGCGTTGTGCGCGGGACGTGCCCGGCCAAAGGGGAGAGCAGTTTGCACAGGTGGAATTAATCACCACAGGTGGAGGCCATACAGCCTGAAAACACATAAATTGCACAGCCAGTCTCCTCCCACAACCACACCGAAATGCTACCGGCAGGACTCGCGATGTTGGCCCTGGGGGACCTGATAGCACTGCAAGTACTCCAACTCCAAGAAGAAGACGAACACCAACTACAACCGGCCGCACGGAGGAGACGCAGGAGGAGGAGGAGGCCAAGGCAGGGCCAGCAAGGGCCGCCAGCACAGCCACTACCACCACGCAGGCAGCCCGCAATCCCACGCCTCCGAGCACATCCGTTCAACCTCACTGATGAGCAGATCCACACCCTCTACCGTCTGGACCGGGACACCATAGCCGCCATTGTGGACATGACACAGGCTGACCTTGTCAGCATGATAGATAGCCCAACCGCCATCCCACCCCTACTGAAGGTGGTGTCTGTACTCCACTTCCTGGCCACAGGCACCTACCAGCACACAGTCGGACAGTTGCATGGCATTTCTCAGCCACTGTTCTCACGGACACTATTGCAAGTGCTCGATGCCCTCCTGCAGCACGCAGACGACTACATCTCTCTACCACGCTCGGAGCAGGAAATTACCAACACAAAAGTGGGATTCCATGCACTTGCCGGCATACCGGGTTGCATTGGTGCCATCGACTGCACCCATGTGGAATTGGTCGTCCCACATGCCATGGAGGCCCAGTACCGCAACCGAAAACAATTTCATTCCCTGAATGTACAAATGGTGTGTGACTCCAACAGGATCATTACACATTGTTGTGCCCGATTCCCTGGATCAACCCATGATTCTATGGTCTTGAGGAACTCTACAATACCACGCTACATGGAGCGACACGCAGGGAACAGATCCTGGCTACTCGGTGAGTCTCATTACATGCATGAATATGTGGGGTATGTGATTTGGCAATGACCTGGCAGGAAGGGGGGGGGGGGTGTGCGTACGTAGCAATGGCATTCCACATCATGCGTTTCTCGTCCACATACAGGTGATGCTGGGTATCCACTGAAGAGATGGCTCCTCACACCAGTCCGGAACCCACGGGACCAGCATGAGGAGGACTACAACCATGCCCACTCACGTACCCGTGTAGTCATTGAACAGGCATTCGGCCTACTGAAGACTCGTTTCCGCTGCCTCAGCAGGTCTGGCGGGGCACTCCTGTACCGCCATGAGAAGGTTGCAAAGATGGTCATGGCATGTGTCATGCTCCACAACATGTGCGTACGTAGAAATGTGCCCATGCCCCCTGACGCAGAACTGCAAGCACCTGATGATGGTCATGATGAGGGTGGGGATGTGGCAGCACCTCATGGAGTCTGCGAGGCACCGGAGGCCTGTGACATTCGTCAGCATCTCATTGATGCATGCTTCTAGCACTCACGCCTGGTGGCTGATACATGGACACGGGACTCGTGGCACTGTGTGTGTCTGGGACATGCACAATATGGACTGTACGCCTATGATGGCCTAGTACACAAAGATCAATGTCCACACATCTCATTGGTTGATCGTGCACTGTTTATGGCATATGTGATATCATGTTGAACACCCTATCGACCCGCCACCCAAGTGAGCCCAACACACCCCCTCCACCCTCCTACCTCCCCCCCGAACACCAGTGTCCAAAGATGCTCATTGTCAGTGGGCAGTCGCTATTGCAAGCCCCCTCTGCGGGTATCAGGGGCACCCCTGCCTGTGGAGCGCAGGTTCCTCCCAGATCTACGTTGGGGGCTGCCCTGGACGGAACTTGCAACGGATGATGTCTCTGCCTGCTCACGTCCATGCATGTCCCTAAGGGTTTGCGAGAGCTCAGTGAGCACACGGCGCACTGTGGCAAGTTCGGCACATACGTCTTTGGACGTCGCATGCAGTTCCCCCCTCAGGCTCTCGGTGCTTCTCTCCATTTGTGCCCTTAGCGTCTCTGTACCTCTCTCCATTTCTGCCCTAAGTGTCTCAGTTGATGTTTCTATGTCTGCCTTAGTGCCCCCACATTCATCGGCATGGTCCTTGAGGAGCGTGGCCATTTGCTGCTGTTGCACGATTAACTGGTCGAGGGACTGTTGCCTCTGCTGGGCCATGGCCATTTGCGGGGGTGTCACAGAGGGGCTGTTGTCCTCATGTTGCCTTGCCACAGGGCTTGTGGGGGATGGCCAGTCGTCGTCTTGTGGGTGCCCCTGCGTGGTATCCTCATGTTGTACGGAATGGGACAGACAGGGGGATTGGGACAGGTCATGGATGGATCTGACTTCGACATCCCCGTCTTCGGTGTCCGAGCATGCTGCCATCAATGGGGTGTCACCTATGGTGCTGCTGCCACCAGAGGCAGTGCCTTCTGTGGCATCCATTGGGGGGACCTGTGGTGGTGGTGGTGTGGGCATGCTGGTTGCTGGGGTGCCTGTTGATGTTCCCTCCTCTGTGCTGCCACCTGATTTGTGCTGCTGCCGTGTCTTGATGCGTGCAGCTGAGGTGGAGGGTCTCTGGCCGTTGGTCTTGGCCCTCTTTGCAGGTGTGCTGGTAGGGGTGTCCTGAAGCTCGTCGTTTGGATCGGACCCTGTGGTGGAGTAAAGGAGGGCGAGGGTTATTGATGGGTCTGTGGGAATTGGAAAGGCATTGTATCACATGCATTGGAGTGGTACCTGAGGGTGATTTGGGTCGGGGCCTTGGAGGTGCTTTCATTTGTGTGTGGAGTGAGGGTGCAGTTGTTTGGCAGCCTGCAGTTAGGGTGTGCCTGCTGCACGTGTAGTGCGTGTTTTAGGGGTTTTTAATTATTTATGTATTTATTGTGGGTTTTAACGTGCGCTATCAGGCCTATGTGTGTGGACGTTCTCCTGGACATGTGTTTCTGTAGCACTATGTGGACGCATGGTACTTCACATGGATGGACTGTGTGGATTTGGCATTGTTTTATTTGGCCCCCCTACCTGAATCTTCGGATGTCTGCACTCCTTTCTCCATCCCTCCGACTCCCTCTATGCTCTCCATTCCGATGGTGGACGCACAGATTTCTTCCCAGGGGGTCAACTTGATGGGTGATTCAGGACCTCCCCCGGTGGCTGTGGCAATGTTGCGGTTGGCAGAGAGTATGCTGCGGACGCGTATCCGCAGGTCGTCCCATCGCTTGCGGCATTGCTGTGGGGTGCGGGGTGCGGTCCCCACCGCACTTACCCGCTGTGCCACCAGAGCCCATATGGCCTTCTTGTTTGCAAGTGCCGTTCTGGTCATTTGCGTGGAGAAGACGACGGCAGCATTCTCCTGGAGGGTCTCTGTTAGCAGGGTGAGTTCCTCACGGGAGAAGTGGACCTGCCGCTTGCGGTCGCACGCTTTCTTCGCTACTTTTCCCATTTTTCTTGGTTTCGCTAGGGTGGATGACGGGTTGGGGTGTGTTTCAGGGTAGTGATTTTAGTGGTTGTGTGGTTTTAGTGGTTTTATAGGTGTACGGCGGGATGTTTCCCGTTCCGGGGCCATGTTTTAACTTCCGTTTCCGTATATTTCCGGTCACCGTACTTTCCGGTAGGCGCACACTGCGGTGACCGCTAAGAGGGGTGGCGGTATTGCACCTAGGGCGCCGTACGGCGGCGGTGTGGGCCGTTTTGGGGTCATTTCCGCCATCGCGGACTTTGCACTTCCGCCATGGCGTGGTGCTCGTGCCCGATGGGTCGGAATGGGCCGCACTTTGCTCCTTCGTGCAATGGCGGAAACGCTATTTACGCTGTGGCGGTCCGGTCAGTCACTTTCCGCCAGGGTCGTAATGAGGGCCAATGCCTGGATTCACTTGCCCTTGTAGCGGATGGGGTCCAGGAAAATTACCTTAAGGCTAAGTAATTTTAAAGAACAAGAATGGAGGGGCTCAAACGCAGTGCTCATAGGAAATGTTAACACTAAATCAAAGTCCCATGTTGGAACAACCAACTGGTGTGGGGGAAACTGATTACATAGAGCTGATATGAATTGCATGACTGTGGGGATCATGGAAAAAGAGCCTTGCTCTAGGGTTCACTTGAAACCGAAATGGCAGCAAGATACCCCTTCACAATGCCAATCAGCAGGCCACTTTGTGCCAAAGAAAGCAGAAAATACAGACATGAGGATGTGGAACAGGTAAAGTATCCAGGGTCCTCTCCAGGCACCACACCGAAAACTCACAATACCTACAGGCATAAATGGATTTGGTGGTAGGTCTCCTAGCAGAAAGGAGCATGTCCAAGGCGTCCTCCGACAAATCCCAATCCTTATACCTCAACCTCTCAGCAAACAAGCATTACGGTTCAGACTCTTGAGGTTTAGCTGTGGGATTTGTCCCTCTGATTGAGAGAGGAGATCCACTTTCTGTGGAAGGCGCTAGGGAGGGAAGGTGGATATGTCCAGCAACTACATGTGGAATGTTCTCTGGGCCCAGTCCAGAGCAATCAGAATCATTGTGGACCCAACCACGAGCAGCCTCCTAAGAACCAGCAGTATGACAAGGATTGCAGAGAACACATACAGCAGGTTGGACTCTCACTCACCCGTCAAAGCATCCCCCAGAGCTCCTTATCAACGAAATTCCCTGTAGCGGAACCACTTGCATTTCCTGTTCACAGTGGAAGTGAAGAGGCCCACTAGAGGAGTCCCACAGTGAGAGTAAACCTCTGCCAGAACTTGCTGACAGAGTTCCCACTTATGGGATGCTGAAATTTGTCTGCTCAAGTCATGCACAATCATGTTCTCGCTGCCAGACATACGAGCTGCCATTAAGTTGTAGCCTAAAGCCCAGAACCACAGTCGCATTGGTTCTCTGCAAGGAGCCCACACCTTCCCATTTGTTGAGGTAGTGCATAGCCATTGTGTTGTCTGTCGGGACCAATACAGTCTGAAGGGATGAAAGCTATCGGGCCAGCCTGATTATTCTCAACTCCACCACATTGATGTGTTCTTGGAATTTCGACAGAGACCACAGGTCGCTCAGTGTCAGGTCTAACAGGTGCGTGCTCCATCCTTTCAGGGATGCATCAGTGACTAGTGCCATTTGGGCAAGGGTTGTTGAAACAATGCCCTTTAGGGTAGGTTATCCCTCCGGGGCCACCAATCCAGGTCCCTGGGCATCTTCGCTGAAACCTGAAGAAGATCTGAGGTGCATCCCCGAAACTGAGACCACTGGCAACTGAGAAGCCACTGTAGCGACCTCATGCGTAGCTGGCCTCTGACACAAGAATGCAGGAGACCATAAGCCAAAGCAAGCACAAAAAAGCAGTGGCAGGAACCTTTTCCTGTGATTGTATGACAGATGCCATCTGGGAGATGTATGTTACTCGATTCTTGGGCGGGCAGGCCCTGCCCAGATGAGTGTACAATATCACCCTGATGAAACAGAGGGAGTGGGGCAGCGAAACTTGAGAAGTCCTGAAATTTAGGGAAAAGCCCAAGCTGTGCAACAGGCTGCACTTTCGGCACAAATGTGACAACACCTGGCCTGGGGATTGAGCTTGGACCAGCCAGTCATCCAGATAGGGAAAGACATGGATGTCTTCCCTTCTGAGGCAAGCTGCTCTCACTGCTAGCAGCTTGGTGAAGACCCTGGGTGCTGAATAAAACCCAAACGACAGGACCATGCATTGGTAGTGGCAGTGCCCCACTGTGAATCTCAGGTACATAATGTGCTTTTGTGGATAGAACATGGAAGTAGGCCTCCTGGAGATCTAGTGAGACCAGCCAATCCTGCTGTTCGAGGGCTTAAAGGATCTGGGCCAGAGTGACCATCTTGAACTTGTCTTGCATAAGTACAGGTTCAAGAGCCCCAGATCCAAGATTAGGTGTAAGCCTCTGTCTTTTTTCGGCAGCAGAAAATAAGTTGAGTGCCATCCTTTGACTTTTTCTGTGCGGGGTAGGAAAGTTATGGTCCCCTTCGCCAGAAGCTGATGAGGCAAGCACTGATTGTCCGGTGGATGGCCCGCAGGGTGTTCAGCAAAAGTAAGACAGTACTCCTGGTGGATGATCTAAACAGCCCAGGTATCGGAAGTGATAAGAATCCATTCATTGCCGAACTAGGAAACTCTGCCTACCACAGGAGAAGGTGGTGGAAGTCTTATTAACAGGGGCTAACCACCAGAGCTGTTGGGTGATCGGTGGAGGCAGGTAAGCCTGCCCTAGGAGCACATCTTCCTTGATAGCTGTTGAGACAGTGCTGCCTTTGCTTGCGTAAGGCAGTCAACAATTACAACAACCACGTGGTGTGAAAGGTCCATATTCAAGGAAATAACTACACTTGAGGTATATAATAAAAAAATACAAACAATCGTTGTTCTGGTACACAGTGGAGTTTGCATCTTTTGACATAGGGTTTTTTTTGTTTACGGCATGAAGAAGATTTGTGACAGCAATTATTTCGTCATACATGTCGAAACTAGCTTGAGCAGAGTGTAATTTTCTACAAAATATGAGCCAGCACACGCATTATCCTTGAAGAAAGCTTTTTGGAGCTATCTCAGCTAGTAGACTATTTTCTAATATATGACCAATTTCTAACGCTCATTTTTAAAAGATGAATAGCACTTTATTGTGAGGCATTATTAAAATATTCATATGCACACCGGAAACTGGACATTTACCCAAATATTAGTATTATGATGTTTGTATATTGTGCACTGGGCACTTTCTTGAAATTGAGACACTTGATTATAATTGTGTTTCAGGGATGCTCTTTCTCGAAATCAATGTGTGTATTAGTAACAAAAAGTGTTGTCTTCGTTTTGGCCATCTCCACTGAGTATCGTTGACTATTTAGCATTGATTGCTTTTTCTATAGACCTACTTCATTATTGTTTAAGATTGATCCCATTTGACATCAAGCTTGCTTTATTATTCATTTACCTCCCGGGCTCCTGTGAGTCAAGAGGAATACCTACCTTTTGCTTAGTGAAAATGTTATGGGACGGTCCCGTGCAAAGAACAGTCAGCAATGCTCCTCCTGCCCATTTGTGCACCTATGAACAAAGGAGGTGAGCACCAGAGATGCTCTTAGCCTCACTACCTCTGTGACAGCCATGTTTTTGGCACACACTGTCCCAGGCCTTCACTTAGGACACAAAAAGCTTTTACAAGCAGGACTGAAAATATAATGTTACCTCAACTTTTTAGGCGGAAGTAAAATTACGAGGTAATACCTTTGATTAAGAGGTACTATTACACCCAATCATGAAGTAGTTATTACATGTTCTATTGCCAAAGTACACTTTAAAACACCTTGAAAATCATAATGGGTATATTCGAGAGGAACAGGCGGGTATTTAAAATGCCTCCTGTTTTAAGGAATACTAACATACTCATAACAAGCCCCTGAGAATGCTAGCATAGGACTGCTGGAGGAAGGTGGCGATTATATTTTAAGTGAATGAAGTGGCAACTATGGGCCTGATTCATGAAAAGCGCATAGATCCTGCAAAGCCTGCACTACGAGAATGACTCTGTGCGAGTATGCATACGTTTTTCTAGACGCTCTGCGTATTCATGGAATTGTTCGCGCAAAGTAACCGTATGTGCAAGTTGCGGCCGGAACGCCACCCACATGCAAAGCAAAAACGGCCAGAACCAACCACCTTTGCGTGCTCCCCGGGCGCAAATACATGCACCCTTAAAACAGTGTGCAGGGTCCCCTGCAAGCAGACCTGCATCTCGGGGACCCTGCGTAGGGTCCCCGTAACTGTGGCCAGCAGGGGCGTTGCTAGGGGGGGCTAAAGCCCCTGATCTTTTGGTTGTAGCCCTGGATAGAATCTCAGGATCTACAGCCAAAAGACTAGCTAGCCCCCAGCCCCAAAAGTTCCGACATCAGCTTAGCCCCGGGTCTTTTCCAGACCTAGCAACTCCTGTGGTGGCCAGCACCCCGACAACATGACTACGATTTATTGTAACTTGGGTAAAACTCAGAAAGTCTGCGTGCAAACCCCCATAAACTGTTTCTGCACCCCACTACACTGCATACGCGCAACCCTAAGTTAGAATGGAACCACGGCTGCGTACACACACCCCTAAATCCAACACCAGATATTACCTCTGTGCGGTGAATCCGCTGCCTTCGTGTAGCGGATAGTATGAGTGAGGCCTTTGCGTCCCTGCTGAGAGGTTGCACGGTTGGATCCATGAATACGGATCGTTCCGCACAATAATGGGCATGAATCGACAAATGGGATTTCGCAGTTTGGCGCACAAAGTCCTTATTTACCACGCAAATAATTCCATGAACCGGGCCCAATAAATGTAGATGCCCTTGAGGTTCATAATAGCGCCTTGTCTCAGTTTTTCTTTTGGACACACAACATGTAACATAACATAAAGAAGTGTTGTTGGACATCATAGAAAAGCTGAATTTGCTCCTTCAGAAAAGAACATATTTAATGAATCAATAGATACTGACATGTTACTGTTAATCAGTTTACGCTCTGATCTTGGTAACATGTAAAAAAATAACAATACATAAACACAGTAAAAAAATACAATACAAGGAATCTTGGAGGCTTACTTGCTGTGCTGGAACTGCTCTCTGTGTTCCAGGTTCTACGCTGGAACGCCTTCTTTGGAAGATCAATACTTTGCACGGGATAATATTCATACACATCACACTCCACTTTGGGGGGCAGATCTTGGCTATGCTTTATGGGCTTTGTTATTTGAAGATCTAGTGCAAAAAGACAGGAAAAGACTTGTGATGATTAGCATCATTAAACAAGGATTCTGCAATCGGACTTTGGTGGTAAAACCATTAAGGAACACATTTAAATATGATTTGCAGGTATAGGCTTAGCTGCAGTCACTACATTTTTAGTACTCTGCTGATAGCTGGTCGATCACTTGGAGGTGGGACGTCTTGGTGTTTGGACCCAACTTTTAGAATTGACCACAGACAATATACACTTCCAAAGAACCGTTAGAAACACTCGAGACAGGTGGAATTCTAGCCAAGTAGTTCCTGTTGTGTTGGTTTACTTGGCAATAGAGATCAAAGAACTTGATGGCACACCCCATCCAGAACTACATGAAGGTTTATTCATTCCCAGCCACATACATTTAATATTCAAACATGTGAACACACATTCTCCACTCACCTCCATATGTGAAATGCCCTGCCATAGCTTCAATCCAGACATAACAAGTGCTTTTGTAATAAATGTGATGACTTTCCACCTTCTGTTAGCCAAACAGAAAACATACATACCTTTTCAAATAGAAAATATTTGTTATACTCTCCATCGCACATCCATAACAATGCAGGCTGGTTGGTGACTATTTCGGAATACCACAAATATAGCATGTCTTTCATTGCGGCCTCTAGCTATGACAGATCATCTTTAATACATCTTATATTAATATGAGATGTTATACTGTGCGCTATATCGAACACCTCCAGCTTCTCGGCTACAATAATGGGTGCTTATATAATGGGTGCTTATATTATACAATTTAATGGTACTCAATTTATTGACCTTTTATAATTATAACAATTACAATTGTTTTTATATAATGCGCTTAATACCAAGGAGGTTTGGTATGCGGTCATATGATCACCATACATTTGGTCACCGGGAAAAGGTTGCGGCTACATTATATATGGTGACCATTTATGTGGGGTCAAATGAGTTTCTGGGGGAAGGAGAGGAAAGGAAGAATACCCCTGAGGAGGTGCAGTTGGTAGTGTGAGTTCTTAGAGACGTCAGAGATGTGAGGAGAGAAGGAGAGTGTGGAGTCGAAGATGACCCCAAGGTTTTTAGCCTCACAGGTGGGAGTAGGAAGAGGGCCAACAGAGGCTGTCCACAGATTGACAGGAAAGGAGGGAGCAGGTGTGCTGATGAGGAGAATCTCAGCCTTACTGGCATTAAGGCAGAGATCATTGGCGGCACACCACTCCTGGATAGCAGACAGACAGTCAGAAATGAGATATGGAGAAAAGTTGGCAGAGGGGAACCTGAAAATGAGCTGAGTCATCCGCATAGCACTGAAAGTTGGGGCAGAGAGCGGCAATGCAGTGGGCAAGAAGTGCCAGGTATTGGTTGAACAGTCAAGGAGAGAGGTTAGACCGCTGGGGAACACCACAGGTAGAGAGAGAGATAGAGGAGAGGAAAGACCCAAGTTGGGCCAGGGAGGGTCGATTGGAGAGGAAAGAGGCCAGCCAGGACAGGGCCTGATCAGTGATACCCATGTTATCACGGCGACGGTTGAGCAGGATGGCATGGTTGACCACGTCAAAGGCAGAAGAGAGATCAAGTAAGAGGACACAGGGGGTATTAAAATCGAGGTTGGAAAGCAGGTCTTCGTGGATGTTCAGCAGAGCAGTTTCCGTGCTTCTGGCGGCTTTGAAGCCAGAATGATGGTCATGGAGGCAACCAACAGATTCAGTGTGAAGATTAAGCTGGGATATGGCCAGCTTTTCTAAGAGTTTGCCCAGGAAAGGAGTGATGGAGATCAGGCGATAGGTTCTTTCCCCCTGCTACACAATCATCTGTGTAAACCCCCCCCTTGACAATTATCATCCTACAGAGCCTCTTTGAATCCTTTTCTCATTATTTTGAAGAGTATCAGACTCATTAAACTTCCCCATGGTTGCCCATTTTCCATTTTGAAGACTTCTGACATCTTGTTGTGTAGTTTAACTTGAAAAGTTTGAGTCACAAAAATCAAACATCTTTTGCTGCATCATGCAGTGTCACAAAGCCAATCCTTTTACCAAAATCGACAAGACTGTTCTATCGTCTGGTAACCACCAAACTTCTACATTCCTCGCCTGTCAATTTAGCCTGTTGTGGCCTTTCTTTATGTTAGCCCTCATTTCCACCGTTTTTGCTTTTTGATTTGTGCCTCCTTCACTGCGTGGCCTCCCTGTTATCAAGGCTTTGGGTCTTCCAATCTGGGCCTGTTTTTCAAGTATTGTGGACTTTGGCATGCAACGTGAAGATGAGGAGATTCGATCGTCCAGATCATGGCAGGATGAAAACCTGAAGGTAACCATCAAAAAGCCCAGTGTTTAGAAGGGCTGGAAGTGGAGGGACCCCTCTCCCAGTTCCATGTAAACACTTCTGCCCACCATTAATGTGGACCAGGGACAGTGCGAATACAGTGGTGGAAGAGATTATAAGTTCCAGACTGCAGATATCTAGCAGGCCCACGTCAGCTGGCAAGGGGAATGCAGACCACAAGGGAGAAGGTCAAGGCAGGAGTGCAGGAGGGAAAAGGCTAAAAAGGGAAGGACTCAGAGCAGAGGTATGGAAGAAAAGAGGTACTGGAGCATGGCACTAGTGACTAGAGAGAGTGAGAGCTAAGGAGAGAGCTGGGTGTAACAAGAGAGTGTCGCTCTTAAGGGGACTGGAGAAGATGAAAAGCAACTCTTCCTGAGATAGGCGGCATTAAATATGTCTAGTGAACGGAACTGATGCACTGCCTCGATTCAGATGCTGCTTGAAAATCACGACACAAACTGCATGCCTAAGACACTGACATTAATTCTCGGTGCATGCACAACTCTGCAATCTATGTAGCATGGACCGGCAGCGATGGAATGTTGCTTCGAGGAGCCATAAGGATTACTGTCTCCACTGCCTCATCCCTCCAGGTAAATGTAATGTGAGGTTCAGGGGTATGACACTGTTGCCTTTTCCTCTAGTTTATCTTTCTTCCGCTCTCCACACTGTATTCTGCTGTTCTTGCTTCTTGACCCCTAAGACTTTCACCTGTTCATTTCAAGTCCTCCACACTGGTCTAACAAATTCCACTGTTCTCCTGTACACCATGCTCTTTACCAGCCTGAGCAAGCATCATGTAAATGTATAAGATGGATAGAAAAGGGGTGCCTGGATCAGGGGTCTGATCCTGTCAAGGGAGGCCAAAGACCACTCTCAATATTTGATAGATGGACTACCAGGACAAAACCAGGGTCTAAACAACCCCAGAGGTGGTGTGAGGGAGTTGAGACCATGTTCCCTGATCCTCTGTATGCCAGGAGCGATGTTGTATATTTCTCTGACCCAATGCATATCAGCCTGTGTCCTGGCTGTTAGGAAAGGTTTCTCTTTTTAGCAACTTTTCCTCCATTTCTATGAACCACCAAAACATTTTGCTTTTGTTTTTGTACTCTGTCCTGACTTTTTCCCCAGTCAAGTGAAGTCTTCAGCTTCACTCCACTGCACTTTTGCTCATTGTTATGGGGAAACTGACCAGTTCTTAAAGATGTCGTACTGAGGAACAAAGTTTTCCTTTTTTTTTTTTTTACCATTATCTATTTTTTGGGCAACCTTTTATCATTGCACAATGCATCTTACAATGCAGTGCAATGTTTTTTTTTGTATGACCCTAGACTACACTGAAAGGGATATTTTGTTTACTTTGGATGTGCTTAAGGACAAAATGGTGGCAGCAGTTACTTTTTGATGATTTATACGGTACTTTTTGTTAGCCTTACAGCATTTGGCCACTAACAGCGGCTAGTGTCCCAACATGGCCATGCCACAAAGTTTTTAGTTAGTTCCTTGGCCATTTTGTCCTGTTACCTCCGTCCTGCCCTCCCAGGTCACAAAATTCTGTTTATGATCATGCAGTGCCCAGGAAAGCCATGCTTTTCGTGGGCTAGTCCAGGGCCATGGCTGTATGCTGCACGGAAGTGGGTTGGGACTTTCTGGTCCCAATCTACAAACTGGTTTCTGTATGTCTACAGTATATGCATGAGTTTCACCATCAGCGGCCCTGATTGGACCACTGCTGGGGTGTGTGTGAGGGGCAGATCTTCCACTGGGTGGGCTGAGTTTTGGTCTCACCTGAGTTTCTGGATAAAAGGAGTCCTGCAGATTTTCCTCAGTGGTCCTGTGAAGAGCCAAGTATCCTGCTCACGGACCCATCCTAAGAAGGCCTGGCGACCAACTTTTGTTGCAATCCTGGTGGAGCCCTGTCTGGCTGGTGATCTTTAGTAAGCCTGTAGTAGTACTTTGACCCTTGGAGTGATGAGACCAACCATTCCCAACATCCGCTCAGTGCTTTGCCATCTAGAGTCTTCAGAGATGTCACACTGGAACCGTCATGGTCACTCCTGATGCTTCACATAGAGGTTGTATCCTCCGGCAGTTGGAGGCATTGTCCCTTTTCAGATGCCTCTCACACTTTATTGTGCTTTAATGCCGATGTGTTCTGATGCGCTTGCCTGTAGACCCGGTCTGGCCTCATTCCCGGCAGTGCTTCTTTGACCTCCAAAAAGAGATTGATCTGACAGTGTTTGCAAGGGAATTACATTAGTTTATAATAGAGTCATATTCCAAATCTAAAGCCACACATCTTGCTGTTAAAGGAGGGGCTGTAGATATGTGCATATGGCACACAGTCACCATTTCATGGGGTGACAATCCATATCTATTGTCCAAGTTATTTCTTATATGCTACCATACCAACTGCAGGGCTTCAGGTCAGCCTCTTTACATACTTTAGGCATTCTACTGGTGCACTAGCTTGGGGATGATAAGTACAATGAAAGTGCAGAGGGTTTTCAGTGATTTACCGATATCTGTAGCTACCTGACCAGAGAGGTGTGAACCTCTGTCACTTAACAAATGCAGGAAGTCCAAATGAAGATATACATTCTGTGAGAAGCCTTTTGGTACAGGGGTAGAATCAGCCCTTCAGCATGTGTATGTCTCTACCCACCCTGTGAACATCTCCACCACCACTAAACAAAACTCATAATTAAGACACTTATGGAGCTGCATAAAAAGAATCTGAATATTGAGGAAAGGATATTTCTGGTTGTGTGTGTATGGAAGGCAAATTCTTTACAGCTTTTACCACATTGTCGGACCAAGCAAACAGGACAGATACTACAGTGATTCTGGGCCAATGTGGAGAAATATGGTGCAAACCAGCCCTGGTTAACCATGGCTATCATGGCTCCTTTCCAGGAATGAACCTCAGAATGTATCATTCTGACACAGTCAGGGTGCTGCCAGGCAGCCACGCGGAAAGTGTCAAAGAGTATCTTGAAACTATATATTCTTCTTCTTCGACCACTGCCCCTTTTCGAACTCTGATGCTAAACACTGCAGAAAAGCCAATTTTGAAAGAGTTGCAATTGAATAGGAGCAGAAGGTAATACGAGATACATAGATGCAGTTTAAAACAGGGGTCCTTGAGACAACATGCATGCAGTAAGAGCAATTCATTCCCAACCTTAGAAGAATAAACATTAGGCAAATGATATGCCTTCAAATCCCCATGTAGTGTACAAACTGCATTAACCGATAAAAGTCTGTCCAGATTATTACATAAAGCGGAACCATCAACAAACAGGTGGGAGTAAGTGAGCTTGTTTGTTTTTTAAGTTCTTCACGCAAACCTGCTAGACTGGGGTTTTTAGGTAGTTGTACTTTGGGTTTTCTTCGCTTGCAGTCTGCAGAGTGCAGTGGCGGAAGCCCAGGGCACAAAAGCACGCTGTGCTGAGCCCCGAGCGTCCGGTGCTGTGCTCTGCAGTCTGTTGATGGAGCAGTGAACACGGGAGCCGGAGGCCGGACCCCGTAGCAGGGAAGGGGGAGAGGGGGCGGGGGTAAGGGGGCAGAGGATGCTGCATAGCGGGGAGGGTTCGAGGAGACCCCCCGACAAGGAAGGTGAGAGGGCCGCGCACAGAAGGTCGAACCAGCAGAATGCAGCCTTTTGTGCTGCATTACGCGGGTGCGAACCTTTTAGCACAACCCTTAGACATAGTACCGTTTTCTTGTAAATTTGTTCCTTGCTATATTTCTGTTCCATGTCCAATTCCCAGACGCTCATGGTGGTAAATCTGTGAGGGCTGTGCCAGTTTGGCTTACTAGCTTGATTTGGTTGGGTTGCTGTGGTATGGAGAAATGTGTCCTACTGTTCCTCGTAAATAATTGGTCACTGTTTTCATTGTGATGTCAAGATGTAATATAGCAGAATCTTGAAGTGCCTGATCAAGTCTACTGTAACCTTTTCTATTCTTGGGATGGACACACTTGCTCACATTGCTTTCATAGCTTTAACTGCTCTTGGGATTTCACCTGGGAGTTCAGGTCTTCGACTCAGAACACCTTTTAGTGGCTTCGGCATACCAGCCAAAGAAAGACGTCCACTACTTCTGGTGACCTTTAGATCCCAAGCTCTCTAGAATTTCTCTTAAATACACAATCTCATCAAGATAAAATGTACCTTTCTCTGGAAATTGCTTAGTGATGTCACTATGTGTATAATTGTGCTATTTATCCAGAAATGTTCAAGACTTGGGGAAATAATTTGAGTACATAAAATGAGCTGAATTTCCATGACGGGGAAGAAGCATTTGCTTTGACTGACTTGTTCTCATTCTCACAAGGGTAGACAAAGCTTATCATTTAAGGCTGACTCTGCCACTCTTTTGCAGTGCCCTGTTCTTTAGGGCACAGGTGTCGTTAGACCTGACACAGCTCAGGACTGACTGCTCAGTAGCCACGCTCTACACAGCAGTGCCGAGGTACGGTTTAACCCATTATCATCAGCTTTTCGTTAACCAAAACACAGTTTATTTTGCCATTACGTCAATTTTGCCAGCGGCCCATGGACAGGGTAATAAGACAACAGCTATGTTCACATACACACATAGAAATACACACATAACCAGGTTTCCTTGCTAGGGTAGAAATAGCAGAAACAAAAGTATTTGCAAAAGCTACACTTGCCAAGGTAACAGGCCTATGTCTGCACAGTTAAATCGGTTTGGGAACACAGAGAGACAAGAAAGTCCTGCACACAATCACTTCTTGGCACCCATATAGTATTCTCTGCTGTTGATGTGTAGAAAAACCTTTTCCCTGATTATAATGTCTTGAGGGACTTGTAGGAGAGGTGCAAAGCTGTCTGACGGTTTTGAATCTTGCTTATAAGAATACTGACTGATGCAAGTGCTTATACTACTGACACCCAGCTGTTCCATGACCAGATGGGAGTTTTAAGAAGATCCAGGGTGAAAAGTTTTTATTGTGTGAAGATTCGTGTCTATGGAAAAATCAGGTTGTGAAGCAGAATAATAAGGTTATGTCATGGGTCTCATGGCAAAATGCATGACAATTCTCCAATGCAATTGGAGAATTGGGCAGGTCTTTAATGGTCATAATATGGTTGACTTTGAGTTTCTACGCTTTAAATATAAGCTCAAAGCAACTTAGATTTGTTGCTATAATGCTTTGAAGGAGCTTTTTGGTTTATTGTTTTCGCCATCGAATGCTGCTGTGCATGTGCCACTGGCGATTATCCTTCTTTCTAAGTCTATACCTTTATCTGCGTCTACCTTGTATAAGCTGATTACACCTTCTGCGTCCCAGGTGGCTCCACAATGTAGTAGAGCAAATTGGGACTCTGATATGAATAATTCATTGTCAGATATTGAATGGAATCGTGTGTGTGCAGGTCCTGTTAAGTATAAGGTGGATTTGGATTTGAGGTATACACAACAAAGAATTAATCACTACCTATACTGGTCACCATGGAGAATTAAATCTTGCAAGTTAAGTGCTGTAGACACCTGTTGGAACTGTAATAGAGAGGTGGGTAGCGCACTCCATATGTTGTGGTTATGTGGAAAAATACAGATATTTTGGGATAGTGTTTTACAGAGGATGGAATTAGTCTTGGGCTTACCTATACCTAGAGAGCCTCTCCTTGGTGTGCTAGGTTTGATTCCATTGGGTATTGGATTGTCTAACAGTAAAATGGTCTGGTTACATAGAGCCCTTCTCCTGGCTAAAAAGCTAATTTTAAAATTTTGGAAAACTGATGCTTCTCTGAATACTGAGGATTGTTTGCAAGGTTTGTCCCTTCTATCCAGGAGAGAGAGGGTGTCCTTTAAAGTAAAAGAGCAATTTGACAAATATGAGAGGATTTGGGGAGCATTTAATGATCTCTATGCTTAGTTATCTATTGTAGTCTAGGAGAGGTTTAACAATAATGTTTGTTTTCTTCTTTTTTTCCTTCTTTTCTTCCTTTCTCTCCAATTTTAATTTCAATTCTTTATTGTTCTTTATGGATAAGGTTAATATGATGGAATTGCATAAGCATTCTTTGAACATTGTGTTATTGAATTATATTTTGTTGTCAATGTCTAATATTAAATGTATAAATTAAGTTTTTAAAAAAATGCTCCATTGCCAGATCCAGATAAATAGTTACTGTAGTCAGACACATTAAAAAAACAAAGAACAATTAAATCCTAAATATCTACCAAACCAGTCTCTGAATAAAAGGGGCTTTTTCTACAGTTGGCAGAAAGGCTCCCTGAGGAGCTCCCAACATTGAGCTGTCCATTAAGACAAAGTTTGGGCCTCATCACGAGTTGGGCTGTAACCCTTAAATGCGGCAGCAATGGTATTACTGCCACATTTAAGAGCTGGCCCTATCACGATAAATGGGCTGTTTTACCTCCAGCTTTCTTCTGGAGGTGAAACTCCCATTTAGCGCCCTGTATTACCGCCGGCTGTATTAGCAGGCATTATTGGCGCCAAAAATGCCTCATTGGATCCAATCGACCCAATGAGGAATTGGGATTTACAGTTAACGCCCAACTCGTGATCCGGCGGTAATACCGCTGGACCAGTGGGCACTAATGTATATGAGAGTTGGGTGGTATTACAGCCGGGATACCACCCAACTCGTGATGAGGCACAATGCATTTTACCTTCTTTAGTGGGCCCAGAGCTTCCCTTAGATAGCTGGTGCGCAGGTCCTCTGGGGCACACTTTAAGCCAATTCATCTGAGGCGAAAGGCACCAAATTCTACTCTGGAATCGAATCTTAGGTGAAGTTAATTTAGTAAATCTTTAATAGTAGTACTGTAGGAAGAACACAGAAACAGACAGTCCCAAAGCTGTTTTACTGTAACCCTGTACAACAACCTACATAGGGTTTCAGTAAATAGTCTCCAAATATCTAAACGAAAATTTCATGACTACAGTAGGGAGGATTTTACTCCTTCCAATTAGTACAAAAGACCTCCAACGGGTGACAGACAATCCTTGCTCTTCCAAGGTCACTCCTGCTATCTTCATGCGATATCAATGCAGATCTACATTCCTTATTCAATTAATGTACACAGCGGTGGTCAGTCCTAATCCCGAATTCAGAATCCTGAAAAAAAAAATCTCGAATATAAAAGGCCGAAAAAAAAAAATATCGAATTTTCATATATATTTTTTTGGCTCTAGTTATATAATTAAAATAAGTAAAAACAAAAAAAAGGGGGGGGAACCCCCCCATTTCGAACAAAAAACGTCATAAAAAAAATTCGATATTTTTTTTTTCGGCCTTTTTTATTCGAGATTTTTTTTTTCGGGATTTCTAAATTCGGGATTATGACTATAAACCGTACACAGCATCTTACCAATAGTCTAATGTGAAGGAACTTTTGGGTCGATATCACTTTATGCCTCCGCGACCTGGTTAATTGCAAAAATGTGCGCTGTCGCATTGGTGTGTCATAGAACGGAGACTTTGAGTTCCTCGACTCCGTTTGTTAAACTCAAAAAACAAGCTGCTGTGACTGCACCATATTACTGCACCAGAAGAAAATAAGGCTGATTCCAGGTAGGGTTATGTGATAGGAAGGTTTAATTAAATTGCCCTATAGATTACACATGTTTCGGCAAGGTGCCTTTCTCAAATCAGGGCATATCCAGCATTGTTTCTTGTATCCATTACTGAAGATGTAATAACTGGGATCAATCCCAACTGAAAATGTCGTTTCCGCGTCCCGCATCGTTTTTCTTCTGGCGTAGTAATATGGTGCAGTCACAGCAGCTTGTTTCTTACCAATAGTCATCTACAACCGTTTCAGCTGACAAAAGCATCTGCTGGGCATGGAAAGCAAGATTAAAAAGCACATACTGGACTGCCCAAATTGGCAGCCGGCGGAGGAGGCCGTGCATGAGTGCCTCTCCCCACCAGGCCGCAACCGAAGCAATAAAACATAGCTACCTGGTGTAAGAGCACTGATTCCCCTCCATCTCTTAAATGAACACAAGGAAGAAGAGGAAGCCCCGACTTGGGCATTCTCCGGATATGCAGGCCGGGTGACCTGCAACGGAGCTCAACATGGGAGGGACAGAGAAAACACATGGAATCAAAAGCTATTGAGTGAGCCCAATAGTAGCAGAGCGGTCGCAATGAATGTGGGACCGAGAGAGGAAGAGCACAAGGAGCACTTGGCCGGCCCCCGGACAGCATGCAAACGAGACAAGAGAGTCAGATAACGCACTTAGGGATCCGGCAGTAGGAACAACAACCAGGACGCGAGCAGTGGAGTGGAAGCTATCCCTGGCCCACCGATCCATGTAGACTGACCCAGAAGTCTGACCGGCGTCAAACAGCTAACGTTTCCAACATTGGATAAGTCCGCGGCAGACGCGATCGCGTATGACCTCACACCCTCAATTCAAATAAACAGGTGGATGCAGCTCTGAGATGTCTAGTAAAGCTACGGCCGGACAGACATAGCAGGGTAGGGGATCCAATAAGGAGGCAAAGGGCAGCAATATATTGGTCGTAGCACACCAAAACCCCAGTGAGGACATTACTGACCGCAGGGCGATTGCAAAAAGGAGACTCGGCCAATAAGGCAGAACAAAGTATTAGAGGGGCTGCCATCGCTACAGCAATTGAGAGGACTGCAGCAACCTAATTAAGACAAGGTCAGTCGGCGCCGGGATAACAACAAAGGGAGATATCGACAAGGCATATAAAGAGAAACCTCTGTGCCGCCCAGCCAAACAACAACCTATACAAGAGTGTGGAGGAGGGCAAACGAGAGGGAAATAAAGGAAGGCCAATCTACAGGTGGCATTCAATAAAAGAAGCTCTAGGGGTCAAAGAGTGAAATCCCAATCTTAATAGCTGGACCTGGACTATAGTGATACTAGTCCCAGGAACTGCAGACATGCGCGAAAATGGTCTGAGAAATTCAAGACAAGCGGGGTAAATCACTGAATGAAGTACATTTCCCAGAACGAAGAAGGGGAAGGGGTGTGGGAAACATTAAGAGACTATATGAATCGTATCGCCCACTAATAGACAAGAAAGAGCTACGAGATATACAACAGGAAATACAAGGTCCCCTGAAAGAGCCCACATGTCCAAGACAAGGGAGAAAGCTGTGCAGGCGACTCCACATAACCTCCCAGCAAGACAAGAACTCAGTATAAAACAGTTGTGGAGCAGTGAAACACCCACACATTCGAGAAGTGGAGGATCAAGTCCAAAACCACAAATTCCAGAGTCATGACCAGAAGGATCTTTGGCGGCAACCAAAGAAGATATGCAAACGTTGTTTAAGGAGTTCCAAGAACAATATATGTCTTAATTTCACACCCAGTTTGAAGCACTAAAAGAAGAAATTAAAGAAATACGTGCAGGAACTCAAAGTGGACATGGCAAAATTGGAAGAAAGAACGGAAACGTTGGAAAAAGTAGTACAAATTGTGGAAGAAGAAGCACAACAAAGCGGGGAAGTACTGGAACACATAGCACGCTGCACACAGAATTTAGAGATTCAATGTGAGGATCTAGAAAACCACTCTCGAAGGTCCAACATTAGAATTAAAAACCCGGTGGAAACAGTGGAGGACAAAGACCTGGGCACACGCCGAAGGGATGCATTAGTAGCACTTGCCTCATATTCTCAGAAGGAACACATTCTAAGGAAAGCTAGGATGGTGGGCCAAATACGAATGAATGGTGAGGAAATACAGCTTTATCAAGACCTTTCACAGGTCACGCTACAAAAGAGGCGAGGAAACTGTGGTGAAATTTCTAGCGACAAAACAAGTAAGATATAAATGGATGTTCCCGTTTTGCTTGCTATTCACATGGGAAGGAAAATAGAAGAAGAGGGCGAGTAATCGACAGAGAAAAAACGAAGAGGAGACAGAGGGTGAAGAAGACTGTGGGAATGGAAGACCGTGCAGCAAGAAGGGAAAAACAGCTTTAAGAAATGAAATAATAAACACAGCCATAAGATGGTATGCAATACAAGTACAAGAGCTAAACAGACATAAACGACTCCTCAGGAAGGGGGAAAGATGATAAACACGTATGATAAGGCATGCAGCCCAAGTGGGGGCGCAGGGGGATCTTGGAATCCTAGTGGGGTTAAGAATTCCCCACAATTATTTCTCTGGGTAAGGCAGAGGGCCAGGCACAACGGGCAAGTCGTCCGAGCGATCATAGGAATCTGGGCCCTCCTCAGGTGAAGGGTAGGGATAGAGAGTGAATCACCGAGTTGGGGGTTGTTGGTGAAGGTAGGGGTAGAGGGGGGGATTCAAGGGACATGCCAGATGAGAAAAGGAGGGGTATGGATCTGGAACAAAGGGGGAAATGAAGAAGTAACCTAAATGAAGGAGATTAAAATCCGTACTTATGGGGGCGTGGCTTGGAGCCCCATCAATGTGGCTGCTCTCCTAAAGCCATCTGTAGGGAGCCCGCCGCCAAAGTAAAAATGTACTGCCTTCCGCAACGCAGCTGGCTCACTGCTGACAGCCGAGGCGATCGGAACATCTCGGGCACCACTGGCCCAAAGATCAGAGTTTAACGCTCATCCATTATGCCGGAATCTCGACGGGACTTCTCGGCCCAGGACGGCGCCTGAAAATCCAAGATGGCGGGCACGTATTCCACCTAAGAGCGGAGGCGGATCCTGACGGGTGTCTTGGTGGCAGGTGCATTCTGGTGCCCCGAGGCTTGCGCGGGCTGCCCGGACCCCGCGGTCGTAGACCTGGAGCCGCCGAGGTCCTACAGCAGCACCGAGGAGAGCAGCGGGAAAGGCAGTGAATGCCCCGCCTCGGCAAGACGCTGAAAACAGTCCCGGCTCCCAGCGTGACATGCAGCAGGAACCGTACTGCCCCTCATGGTTAGCGGGACGCCCACAGCATACTCCGGGGTGGTTCGGAACCCCCGCGAGGTGCGACATCTCCCCGGGGGGCATTGGCACCCCACAGCACCGCGAGGGCACCGGCACAGAAGCAGCGCAGACAAGGTGCACACGGGCAGAGCCCGTGGGAGAGTGAGGGCTGCGTCTGATCCAGGCCCCAGCGGAGGGGGGTGGGGACCTCGCTCTGGAGGGGGGGAAAAAGGAGCTTCCCCCACAGGTTAATACAACGTGGGGGCTCTGGGGAGAGGAGCATTCTCCTTACCATCTCCCAACCCCCCCCACCCCTGCAGCCCCTGAAGCAGACATCAGCCGAATCCTGCAGAGACACTGCCACACTCCCACTCGGAGGCCACAATCCACATGAAACACCTACAACAATAGGCCTCCTCGAGGATGGTGGGAGGACCTCGCACTCACTTCCCGGGGCGCCCCGGCCCATATCCCCGCTCAGCTCCTCTCCCCCAGCTAAGGAAGCGAGGGGAACTATTATATTCTTCTCTTCACCAACAGACCTGTGGCCCCCCTCTCTCCCTCGCCCATCATCAGGAGGCCAGATTCTACCTGAACTGTGGCACTGTCTGGACTTCAGTCTTTGGGGTCCATACTACAACGAACTACGGAGCCGCGGTGCCTGGCCTGGGCCCCCACAAAACTGGAACCCGCAACCACTCCGTAACAGAGGCAAGTAGAACTGGCGGACAGCGAAACACTCCACTCAGCCCCCCCCAGGCAGGCGTCAGACCATCTAGACTATGGCTGCGGGTTGATCACCGGGGCCTGGAGCTCTATTCTTGGCCCGGTCGTGGCTCCGGGCCTCGCCCCCCCCCCCCCCCCCTTAGAGAGGAGGCACTGATCCTGCATATTTCTAGGATGGTGTAAACTTCTTTCATTCACCTCCTCGGGCGCCCCGGCCCACATCCCCGCTCAATCTCTCTCCCCCAACCTAAGGATCGAGGGAGACTATTGGATCTCTCTATTTACCGAAGGAAATATAGCCTTCCTCTTCTCTTCACCGGACAGCAGGAGGGCATAATCTACATGAATATCGGCGCTGTCTGGGCTGGACCTCTGCCTTCGGGATCTCCACCCCAACGAATTCCGGGACCGTCGCGCCCCAGCCTCGATCAGCGCTCTCTGGACTGAACTCAAACAGAAATCTCTAAAGCCTCCTCTTCCCCCCCCCCCCGAACCGGCATTATGACCAAACAAGCGAAAGCCGGCAAGAATTCGGACATTGCCACCATGTTTACGGCTTCGGACAGAGGGAGAAAACCTGAACTCCCCAAATTTACCCCACAGAAGCCCCAAGAGGAGGGAGATCCCCCTGCCACCAGGGGAGACTTTTTAGCTTTCATGGCAGATATCCAGGCTGAATTTACGTCCTGTATGCAGGGCTGTCAGAAGATGTGGTGAGGCCCGGGGCAAAACATTTGGTGAGGCCCCCTTACAATTTTTTGCACTCGGCCAGCGGCGGCACATCCGCAAACAGGAGACTCGAGAAATCTACCGTTGAGTGTGTGTGCAGGATCCTAAATATGGTTTATTACTACAACTCCAAATCAACTACAGCAAAGTTAGCTTTCTCTACTGAAGAAAGGTTCATGCCAGACTAACTTTTTTATCATATGAATAAATATATATAAGATGGCATGAACTCTCCACTGCGCCACCTCCAATTCTCTGAGGGTCAGTCACTTTTCCAAGCAAAGAGTTGAAGGCAGATCTCTTTCTTCGGCTGGGGCCTCCCTCTGGAAACAGCCTCCCTGCCTCGCTGAAACTTGAGGAGCACCATCTCCGGAAGCACCTCAAGACCTGTCTCTTTGCTTCTGCCTTCTCTCTTCCTCTCCCTTGCTGATCACCTGCCTGATCCATGCACTGGTCACCTGGTCAAGCTCTGAATTCGGGCCCAGGTCCCTGCCTGTCCTGTTGCAATCCCGCACTGCCTCTTGGCTCCCCTGCACTTGTAGTCTGTATCTGTAACCCTAAAGTACCTGCTCTTGCTCTTATTCTCCACCCGTTGGCTGCACTTATGAGTACCCACACTTGCCACCCGTTGGCTGCACTCTTGTTTCTCCTTTGTTACTGCACTTCTGCATCCTACCCCACCCTCGGCACTTCTCCCCTCACCCCTTCCCTGCTCTCGCGCTATCTGAATGACACAAGGCCTAGTAAGATCTGTGTTTTGTCCTACTGTTTTGTTTCTCCCTCCTTGCCTTGTCACGCCTAGAACCACTTGTGTACAGGCACGTTATAAATGCCATATCATATCATTAAGGAGCACCCTGCCACTGTGTGCGCATTAATACACACCATACACAGTGACAAATGATGTACAGTGGAGGCTGGTACATTTCTGAACTTAAGAGGCTTAAATGTGTGTGCGAATTAGGCAGGATCAACAGGGCATAGTGAGGGAGCCCAAACCAAACAAGAGTTGCTTGAGGGGGGGGGTGGTTCTCGCTCCTAAGAAAATGTTTGAAACATTGGGTTAAAAGTATGACTTTTACAGCACTTTCTCTGCAAAACTGGGTAGAAATCCATACAGTTTGCAATTGGTTTTGTATGGAAGCACATGGAAATTCCCAATAGTTGCAAATCACAAATTGTGCGTAGGAACATTTTACAATACATTTCATGCCGCCTTTCAACGCGAGATATGCTAGTATAAAAATATATTCATGCTGGTTGTTCTAATTATGTCGATGCAGGTTGCATCAATATATGCCATTATTATCATGTACGGACTCCCACCCAGTAAAAATGCCATGCCACATAAAGTATATCCAGGCTGACTGTGTACCATAAGTGTTGTCACTGGCTAGATTTGCCTACATTCAATGTGGGCCAATTTAGCCAAGTAGTATGTTTGCTTTAACCTTGATGCATAGTCCTGTGCATCAAGGGTAAAGCAAAAAGAGCACTGGCAATGCTAACAGTTTGCGCATTCGTGTAGGCATGGGAAAGGCACTTCTGTATTGGTATTAGCTGGCCATTGATAGTGCCAGTGCAAAATGGTTTGAGTACCTGAGCAGCTAATAGCAGTGCCTGGTAAATGCCTAATACTTATACACAAGCCAAAACTGTTGGCTTTGCCAATGCTTATTTTTAAAAGAACTTCAGCCAAAGACACGCAGAGTATTTTCAAATTGAGCAGCCAAAGGCAGACTTGATTAAGACATTTTTATTACACCAGTTATGTGTTTACAACTCCAATAAAGTCACGAATTCTCAGAAGACTCCTTTGAGGAAACAGTTGCAGGCACATTGAGGGCAACGTTTGATGGCAAGGCATGTTTAGCTAGCTCAAAGAGTTCCAGTGAGGAGGTGTTTTGGGTGGGGAGGGCAGGAACTGGGTGAGAATTGCCACAGGGATTAGCATGGCCATGAGAAGTCATTTCACTGTTAGCACCTGCATTCATATCCATACATTTTTAGTTAATTGAAATCGTGATGTTGGGTTAGCACTTGCATGCCAGGGGAGTGATTAGAAGGGAAGTGGTGACATGAGACATCTCATTCTCACAGCAGTCCTTAAGTGTGACGTTTCAGAAATGAAGGCAAGAGGTAGCTGCGTGTAACATTGAAGCTTCAACAGAATAGTCTAATTCGAAATGTGGAAAGATGTTAGGTGCCCCCACACAAGGAATTTTGCCCCTTCCTCACAGCCTCTGACGTTAGCGCCTCTCCCAACATTTGAAGTCTTATTCCCCTTTCCCCCATGACATTTTAGCCTAGGTGCACCTCTGATGCCATGAAACCACCACTTAATGAAGTGGGCCCCATGGCGGCTACATTTAGGGGTGGTGCTGAACACAAACTCACAAAAAACATTTTCACCCATGCATTCATCCACCAGTTACACAACTCCATACATGCATGTATACATAAAACCAAACACAGCATTGACACAAACACCAACATGCACGCATGCATTCATACATACAGATATATATACTAATTTAATTTAAATACACATATACACTTTTAATTTAAAATAAAAAACACTTACCTTACCTCCATGCACCCTTAAAAAGCATCCACGCAGCCGACACGTAGACATGCTGCCTGACAAGTGAGAACTCCTCTCCCATCAGTCAGCGTGATCATGCTGACAACATGAACACACTGGCTGACAGGAGAGGAGTCCTCTCCTATCAGTCAGCGTGGTCATGCTGAGCAACGTGAACACACTGTCTGACAAGAGAGAACTCCTCTCCCATCAGTCAGCGTGGTCACGCTGAGCAACATGAACACACTGACTGACAAGAGAGAACTCCTCTCCCCCATCAGTCAGCGTGGTCACGCTGAGCAACATGAACACACTGACTGACAGGAGAGGAGTCCTCTCCTATTAGTCAGCATGGTCATGCTGAGCAACGTGAACACACTGACTGACAAGAGAGAACTCCTCTCCCATCAGTCCGTGTGGTCACGCTTGAGCAACGTGAACACACTGACTGACAAGAGAGAACTCCTCTCCCATCAGTCAGCGTGATCACGCTGACAACATGAACACACTGACTGACAAGAGAGAACTCCTCTCCCATTAGTCGGCTTGGTCACGCTGAGCAACGTGAACACACTGACTGACAAGAGTGAACTCCTTTCCCATCAGTCAGCGTGATCACGCTGACAACATGAACACACTGACTGACAGGAGAGGTACCCTCTCCTGTCAGTCAGCGTGGTCATGCTGAGCAACCTGAACACACTGACTGACAAGAGAGAACTCCTCTCCCATCAGTTAGCGTGGTCACGCTGAGCAACGTGAACACACTGACAAGAGAGAACTCCTCTCCCATCAGTTAGCGTGATCACACTGACAACATGAACACACTGACTGACAAGAGAGAACTCCTCTCCTGTCAGTCAGCATGGTAATGCTGAACAATGTGAACACACTGACTGACAAGAGAGAACTCCTCTCCCATCAGTCAGCGTGATCACACTGAGCAACATGAACACACTGACTGACAAGAGAGAACTCCTCTCCTGTCAGTCAGCGTGGTCATGCTGAGCAACGTGAACACACTGACTGACAAGAGAGAACTCCTCTCCCATCAGTCAGCGTGATCACGCTGACAATGAACACCCTGACTGACAAGAGAGAACTCCTCTCCTGTCAGTCAGCGTGATCACGCTGACAACATGAACACACTGACTGACAGGAGAGGAGTCGTCTCCTGTCAGTCAGTGTGGTCATGCTGAGCAACGTGAACACACTGACTGACAAGAGAGAACTCCTCTCCCATCAGTCAGCGTGGTCACGCTGAGCAACGTGAACACACTGACTGACAAGAGAGAACTCCTCTCCCATCAGTCAGCGTGGTCACGCTGAGCAACGTGAACACACTGAATGACAGGAGAGGAGCCATCTCTTGTCATTTAGCATGTCCACGTTTTCAGCTGAATGACGGGAGGCAGAAGAGCCCACTTCTGAGCCCTGCTGTCTCCCATTATATTGCTGTTTGTTGTGGAGCCAAACGGCTTGGCAACAAACAGCAAAATCATTGCTGGGGCAGAGAGCAGACAGCACAGTCCCCCGTGTGAATAAAGGACACGGGAGACTGTGCTGCCTTCCACTTAGGAGAGGGGGCCGCGAGGCCCCCCGCAAGTGCGAGGCTCAGGGTAGTTTGCCCCTCGTGACGGCCCTGCCTGTATGACAGAACTCACCACCAAATTAGAACATACCAATAAAAGGGTGACGGAGGTGGAGCAGAGGCTGGGGCAGCTCGAGGACCACTCTCAAGACCAGACAACCACACTGGGGGAAATCCAACACTCAATCAGAGCCCTTCAAGATAAGTGCGAAATACTTGAATTCAAGCAGGAGGATCTTGAAAATAGGGCCCGCCGCAATAACCTCCGGATCCGAGGGATCCCATCCTCTGTCCTAGACAAAAACCTGCCGGAATATGTGGGGGACTTCTTCCAGTCCCTGCTCCCGCAACTGGACAAACCCCAACTACTGCTGGATCGCACCCACAGACTGAGCCCACGTCGGGGAGTGGACTCGGACCTCCCTCCAGATGTCATCACCAGGGCCCATTTTGTTACCACAAAAGAGGCCATTTCAGCCATTAGCCGCTCACGAAATGAACTCTCCTTTCAGGGCTGGCCTCTCCAGATCTATCAATACCTTTCACTTCTCACTCTCCAGAAGAGAAAAGCACTCCGGCCCCTGGCCCTCTTCCTCCAAGAACGCCAGGTGTGGTACCGATGGCTATTTCCAACGGCCCGGTGTCCAGTTAAAGTTTTGAAAATAAAGGATCGAATGACCTTTTATTCGAAAGTCAAAGGGTCGAAAAAAAAGGTTTGAATTTTTATTTATTTATATTTTTTTTAATTTGGTTTGGTAAAAAAAGTTTTTTTAATAAAGAAGACAGGGGGTTGGAGGGGAACCCCCCATAAAAAAAAAGTTGAACCTTTTTTCCACCCTTTGACTGTCGAATAAAAGGCATTCGAACCTTTTGATTTCGATACTTTAACCTAGAACCCAACGGCCCTACAGTTTTCATATAATGGCACGCTGCAGAGAACTACCCATCTTGAAGATGCCAGTAAGATCATGCACCCATCCTCACCAAAAGAGACCGTTTCACCGAACCCAGAGTTGGCAGGAGACCCGGAGGCCGCTCCCTCCCAGAGACCCAGGGGGTCCTCGTGGTCTAGGGCATCACGGAACAAAAGGAGGAGATAGACAGGGGTGGGTCCTCCGCTTCATATATTAACAGGTGCCCAGCTCTCTCCTGCAGCAAACCGTCATCCCTGACCCAGCTGGCGATCATTACTGACCACGGCGGCGGGCTTCCCCCACGGCCCATGCCCATTCCAAGGTACGTTCCATCTCTGTGTCCTTGGAATTCCGTATTACTTCTATTGACTGAATTGGCCCGGTTGGCCAGGGGTTTGGTCGCACTCAAAATGTCGACCACCCCACTAGTTAAAGTTATGGCCTCTCGTTGGGGGCCCGTGTTAAAACCCCTGAGCAGGACGACACACATCTAACCCTCACCCGTGATGGCGGCTAGTCTGCTCTCCTCTGACCCCTCCTCCCCCGAGATTCCAGGGCGGGTGGAGCTCTAGCCCAGGAACACCATAACCTTCAACTTCTCTCGCTCAATGTCAATGGGCTGAATTCTCCCGCCAAGCGCATGTCGATCTTACAAAAACTTCAAGATGAGGCGGCAGGGGTGGCGATGCTCCAAGAAACTCACCTTCTTCCAGCAGACTTCGGGTGACTCTGCTCCCGACTATATCCACGTCAGTTCTTCGCCTCAGGAGGCTCTAAGAAGGGGTGCACTGCGATCCTCTTTAGGAAAGACCTAAATCCCCAGGTCCTGGACTCAAAAACATGCCCGGGGGGCCGGTTCGTAGCAGTTAAATACCTTTTACTGGGAGACCTCTATACCTTCGTCTCAGTATACACCCCCAATTCGGGGCAAGCAATCTTTTACGACTCACTGGGCGCCTCCCTCTCGGGCTTTATAGAAGGCCAGATGATAATTTGTGGGGATTTCAACGGAGTACCAGACCCCACCAGAGACAAATCCCACCCCCCACCCCTGGAGATTTTACACAGGCACTCAGCCTCTTACGCCTATTCAGAACCTTGGAGGTGGTGGACTCATGGCTGGTGCTCTACCCATCCGAGAAGGATTATTGCTTTTATTCTTATGGTCATCGAACTTTTTTGAGGATTGACCTCCTCTTAATTTCCCCTCAAACTCTCACCTACGCTAACGAGGTAACCATTGGCCCAAGGAGCCTATCCGACCATGCTCCAATAATTATGGAGCTCCGAACCCACAAACCCAAAGCCAACTCCCCACGCAGATGGTCTCTCTACGACCCAATCCTCAATGACATGGCAATAAGGGACAAGATCGCAACCACGATTAAGAACTTTCTTGAAGAAAATCCGGTTATAGACACTTCCCCCGCAAACAATTGGGACGCTATGAAAGCATTGATCAGGGGTGCGCTGATTGCACAATGAGTGGCCTTTCACCGTAATAGGCGACAGTCCCGGCTAGCCCTTGAGGAGGAGCTTCGAACAGCGGAGGAAACTCATAAGGAAAAACGCTAGTCCCCTAGGACACAACTGGCCATCCACACAGCCGGAAAGAAGCTAGAGGCCCACTACGCCGAGCATACCGCGCAACTAATGGCCAAGACCAGGCAATTCTACTATGCTAAGAACAACAAGGCAAACAAGCTACTCGTAGCCAAGCTGGCCAAAGCAAGATGTACCAATACCATCACTGCGCGATCCACAGGGAGCGATTCAATATGCAGAGTCAAAGAAACAACAGCTGGCAGTGGACCACCTGACCCAAGTAATGACCGCACCTCCACGGGATCAGTCTAAACAGGAGGAATACCTCTCTCTCGCCTGCCTGACCCGTCGAGAGAGAGAGCCTGGAAGCACCGATCTCTGATGAGGAGGTTGAATAAGCCATCAAATCTCTTAAAACTCGGGCCGAGGGCCCGGACGGATTCTCCTCAAGATTCTATAAAATATTCAAACCCCAGCTGATTCCCCCTTTGGTGACACTTTTCAATTCCTTTAGAGAAACAGGGTCGGTGACCCCCATCAATGCAGGAGTCTACCACGATCCTTCTACCCAAGCCAGGGAAAGACCCGAGGGACCCAGCCTCATACAGGCCAATTGCCCTGTTGAACATAGATGCTAACCTATATTCCAAGATTCTTGCTCATCGTCTATCTCACATACTCCCTGAAATAATTCAACCCGATAAAACAGTCTTCGTTTTGAACAGAGCGGCAGGAGACAATATTCGTAGAACCCTGAACCTGGTGGACCTCATCTCCCGAAACTCACAGGGCCTCGCACTAATAGCCATAGACACCACTAAAGCGTTTGACAGGGTGGTTTGGTCTTTCATGACACTCACCTTAGAGGCCTTCTGTTTTGGCCCAACGTTTCAGACAATGGTACTGGCCAATTCCAAAATCCCAAAAACCCTCCTGAGGATCAACAGGTCCCTATCAACCCCGAACCCCTTGACCTGTGGGACAAGACAAGGCTACCCGCTGTCGCCCTTACTCTTCACACTAACTATGGAACCCTTTGCCCAG
Organism: Ambystoma mexicanum; assembly: GCF_040938575.1. Lineage (NCBI taxonomy): Eukaryota > Metazoa > Chordata > Amphibia > Caudata > Ambystomatidae > Ambystoma > Ambystoma mexicanum. The sequence goes on from NC_090929.1 coordinate 749,186,404, forward strand.
AGGATTAGGCTGAACAATCTCATCAAGGGCCCCAAGGTCGGCCTATCACAGCACAAAATTGCTCTATACGCTGACAACGTTTTGCTTATGCTCTCAGAGGCCAGCTCCTCATTAAAACACGCCCTGGTGGAAATAGCTAGCTATGGGGAGGTTACCGGCTTCGCCGTCAACTTCTCCAAATCAGTAGCCTTGGGCATCGGCTTCCCTCGGGAGCAACGGAAGGTGCTAACCAGGATGTGGCCAATCACATGGAAGAGACAGACCATCCCTTACCTGGGAGTTCACATTACGGCGAAACCAAAAGACACATACCAGGCCAACTTCCCTAAACTGTTTCGGGAACTGGAAGGGGATCTGAAGCGCTGGTCAACACAGGAAATTTCATTGATGGGACGCAAAGAGCCTGCAAAATGAACTTTCTCCCGAGATTCCTCTTTGCCTGCTCCTCCCTCGCAGTAGCCATCCCAGCACAGCCCTTCAAGACTTGCAGAGGAGAATGTTGAAGTTTATTTGGAGGGGCAAAAAGGCCAGAATCCCCCATAAAACATTGGTAGGCAGCTCTAGGCTGGGTGGGTTGGGGGTCCCTGATCTACAGGGTTATAGGGCGGCAGCGTAACTGGCACACTTCCGCGCTTGGCAGACAATCACAAACCGTCCCCATGGGTGGAACTGGAGCAAGCACAACTCCCGCTCCGCCTGCGGTTTCTCCCACATATTCCGCCCCCCCCTCAGAGAGCGCTGGAAGAGACTCTTGCTGACAACCAAACACACGTTGAGCTCCTGGGACTGGGCTCTGAAACAAAAGGGAATCCCGAGAAGATCAAGCCCCCTATCACCAATCTTCACACAACCCAACCTTCTCGCCCGGGGCGATCCCCCGTAACTTCCAGAACTGGATAGATGGAGGCCTCGAGACCCTGGAACAGCTATATGCCGGGAACCTACCCCGCACATTCGAACAGTGCAAGGAGGTGTTCTAACTCCAGCAATGAGACATATTTACATATATCCAGCTGCGTCTTTGGTGCTCGCATCCCCAAACCCTCCAGGCGGCCACGTGGCCCCTTACTCCCCTTGAACTAACGCTTAAGGATCTTCCATTCCGATGCAGGATTTCGACCCTATATAGGCTTGCTAACTTCAAAAACTTGATGCATGGCCCAATGGGAGGCCAACCTGGGACACCCGATTGACGACCAGACCTGGGTGGATATTTGGGCTCGCGCCCACTCCTCATCTACCTGTGTCACCAACAAGGAATGTGCTTACAAGATCATGCTGCGTTGTTACTGCCTCCCCCTTTAGGCTTCACCATATGAACCCCCGGGTGGACTACACCTGCTGGAGAGGGTGTGCCCAACCGGGCTCCTTCTTCCATATGTGGTGGACATGCCCAAAGATCCAGCAATTTTGGAAACGGTGCTTGTTGACGATTGAACAGATCACCGGGACTGCGCTCCCGCTGGAGCCCGAACCCATCTTGCTGGGGGTCCCAATCCCCGGGGTCTACCCGCGCTCCGGGAACAAGCGAAACTGCTAACCCAATGCCTCCTAGCAGGTAAAACTGTGCTTGCCAGCTTCTGGAAATCCCCAGATGGCCCCTGTATGGCTCAGTGGCGGGGGAAGCTGTGGGATATACTGATCGCGGAAAAGGTAACCGCGGCAAGGGCAGGAGTCCTTCACTGCTTCCAGAACATCTGGGCTCGAGTACTGGAGTACGATCAGCGATTCCCCGCCCTAACCTATAAACCCATCAACACTTGGTGGGTCTTGAAGGACCAAGAGGACTCCTGAGGGGGAGGCATGGCGGGCGGGCCTGCGGAGCGAGGGACCCGAGGGGAGGAGGCCTGGGGCCAGGGGGGGCAGAGGGTACGAGTCAAAGTGGAATGTTGGAAAAAGGTGAGATATGTTTTGCTATGCAGTATGTTATTCGTCCTGCCTTGGTTTCAAATAAACATGTTTTTAAAAAAAATCCTTACTTATAATGTAAGGGGACTGAGTACCTCAGTAAAAAGGAAAAAGCTTGGACATTTTCTGCATATGGAAACATTTGATATCCTCATATTGCAGGAAACACATATTAGTAAAAAAGATAAGGGGAAAATGCGAATCAGAGGTTACACCCAAGTATTTCAGGCCAATGCGGGAGCAAAGAAGCCGGGGTACTGATAGCATTCCACAACAGGTTGGGCATGCAAATTCAAGACTCGATGATGGATAAAGACGGAAGGTACATATTCTTTAACGTGACCCTGGAAGGCAATGTGCATAGGAAATACAAGCCCTATCAAAATCATTACGGTGGAAAATAGAAACACTAAATCTCCAAGATGTGTGTAGAGTAGTAAGAGGCCAAGCACAGAGCTTTACACATTACTCTCATGTACATCTTTCTATGTCCAGAATAGATTACATTTGGGCTGCATCAGGGCTACTGGGGAAAGTGCAGAATATAGAATTGGGATCAATCTCACTATCAGATCATGCCCCATTGTGGTTAGCCATCTCCGTGAAAAATAGAAAAAATTTCCTTTCGCAGTGGAAACTACCCATAGATCTCTTACACGACTCAACTCAGGTAGCTACTATTCGAGACAAGATTGAACAGTACTTTGATCAAAATGACACGCCAAAGGTCTCACAAGAAACAATATGGAAGCCTTCAAGGCAGTCACAAGGGGACATATGATAGCACTAACAGCCATGTCTAAGAATCCCAGTAATGTTTTAAAAAGAACATTGACACACGTCCAGGGACAATTGGAAGCTATAAGGAGAAAACGAGCCAAGAAAGGAATTTTATATCTAACACATTGGCACTATGTGAAGGCTAATAAAGCTGGTAGACATCTGGGCAGACAATTGTGGGACAAACAGCAGTCACAAACAATTACAAAATTACAAAACAAACAAGGGTGGGTACTGACAAGGAACAGGGACATTGGAGAAATCTAGAGATTCCTACCAAACCCTATACACATCAAATAACCCACTAGGACAGGATCAGGATGACTATCTGTTGAGGCTAGCACTTCCACAGTATCGAGTTTGTTTGTTTGTTTGTTTGTTTGTTTGAGTGAAGCTAAGAATCTTCTAGAAGAAGAAATAAGAGAGGAAGAAGTTAAAAGAGCAATACTAGAACTACCTTTAAACAAAGCCCCAGGCCTGGAAGGATTTACAGTGATCTTCTATAGGACGTATAGCAATATTTTAGCTCCAATTCTCACAAAATTATTTAACACGTTTAAAACCAAAGGGAATATTACAACCTCTATGAATGAGGCAAAATTGCTGGTGTTTCATAAACAGGTTAAAGACCCGACCCTCCCAGGTTCCTAAAGGCCGATTGCGTTAATCAAGCCTGATGAAAAATTATATACTAACATTTTAGCCAACAGACTCCCATATTTGCTGCCAAAATTAATAGGATATGATCAATCAGGTTTCATTCCATCAAGACAAACATTTGATAATACACATAGAATTGCCAACTTGATAGAGAAAATTGGGCTAACCCAAAGCCAGGCTATATTAGTTTCACTTGATGCAGAAAAAGCCTTCGATAGAGTCGAATGGTACCTCCAGTTTCGCATCCTAGAATGCATGGGATTTGGGGAAAAAAATATTCAAATGGTCCGAGCCAAGTAAAAATCACTGGGAATTTGCATTGCCCTAAATGGAATAGTGACAGATAAAGTAGCATTGAGATGGGGCACGAAACAAGGCTGTCCCCTATCACTCTTGCTTTATTCAATCTACCTAGAACCTTTATTAACTAAAATTCGGGACACTGATTAGCTCAGAGGAATAGAAATAGTGGGAATAACACATAAGGTTGGCGTATTTGCAGACGATATGCTGATAGTACTGACAGACCCCGAACATTCTCTTGCAGCGTTAGTACAGGAATTAGATATTTATAGAAGAATATTGGGTCTAAAAATCAATAGGCAAAAATCTTAAATCTCTCGTAAGACCAGAAAACGATGGATAGATTAGCTAAAAAAAATGTAATCATAACAAGCAGAAGAAGGTACAACATATTTAGGCATAACCCTTACCAAACAGATAGGGCAATTGGAAAGTGCAAATGACCCGCAACTATTGGAAAAAATCAAACAAGATCTTGTAAAATGGAACCCCCTTATGGTATCATGGTGGGGAAGAATTACATCGATAAAAATTAAAGTTCTCCCGCAACTTCTATATTACTTTCAGGTATTGCCTATCAGGGTTCCAAAGACATTCTTCAAGTCCCTCAACAAGGCAATGTCATTGTATATTTGGAAGAAAAGACCACCGGGTAGCAATGACAACTTTAACAGCTCCAAAAAACAAGGGGGTATGGCCCTTCGAATTTTTTTATAAATACTACGAAGCAGCACAGATTCGGGTCGTGAGAGAATGGTCAGCGGAAGGCCTACAAAAAATGTGGGCTAGACAGGATAGAGCGGTTGCGGGAACATCCCTCTCGGGCTGATATGGTTAAATAAACGAAACAGACACCCTAATCTCAAGATTAGTGAAGTAATGGGGTGGAGTTGGAAGTATGGGATTCAGCAGTCGAAAGACGGGCACTTATGGTGGCCCCGGCCCCCTTTTGTCCAATGTTCGGGAATTCTGATTGCCATTCAGGAATGGGAAAGAGGGCTTACAAGAAATGGAAGGAAGCAGGATGTGTTAAGATACGAGATATGTACCAGGGACAAGCTATTAGGTGATTTAAAAACTGCTTTCAAGAACTGGGCCTGACAGGAACTGATAGGTTTAAATACGAGCAATTGAAGCATTGGTTGACCTCCCCCACCATTAAACAAGAGGCAACAAGACAACTAACTCCATTGGAAACATACATAACATCCCACTCAGGCTCAAATAATCTGATCTCAAATATCTATAGATTCCTGAATGAACATGGGGAAGAAGTTCAATGGAACTATATGAAAAAATTGGGAAAAACCCTAGGGGAAGCAATTTCAAAGAACCACTTGGAATACCTGTGGGGGGCTATCCCAAAAACGAACTCGAGCCATACAGCTAAGAGAAATGTGGATTAAAATCCTTACACAATGGCACTACACCCCCGAGAGGATACATGTAATGCTCCCACTACCCACACTCCAAGACTGGTTGCAACAAGTTTGGAATGGGTAACATATAAGATTCAAGGAGATCAAGAGAGATTCAAGAAATACTGGGGGGCATGTACTGAATTACCTACAAAGTGACTATGGGTGCAATGGTGCCCACATATGATTCGATTATTGGACATTGTGGGATCCTAAGAAAAAAAGACTTTGTATGGAAGAGTGACTATTCTTCTGGCGAGGGGGGTTATTTGCTAAACTGTCATGATGATGTTTTATAATCCAAAACCAATACAAATTATTACAAAAGAAAAAGCACATACTGCACAGCAGAAAGCTAACGTGGATACAATACTGCTTCTGTGAGACAACTTTCAATTCTCCATTCTGATAGCAAGCATATATTATTCAAAATGGAATCTCTATAACTATACCAGGCAATCGCGTTTACGGCCTAGTACTCTTAAAACAGTTTATTTTTTCATTTTTCTTTTGAATCCACTTGCAATCACATTTCAATCTACATTAATTTAAATCCACATTACATACAACTTCATTTTTCATCAATATTGGGTTTTAGCATCACTGATAAAGACATGCCAAATGGTACATAGATCCAAAGCACTTTATGTGCCTATGCAGCTTACTGTATCAGCTACAGGCTCCATGCCTCAGCTGCCGATGTAAAATGTTAGAAGCTTTTCATCAGCTAGATAAGGCTATCATCTCACATAATAATAGTTTTGTGATGACTGGCACTTCATGTCCTTTAAGCTGAGCCTGTTCCATATGCCTATGAATATAAAATGCAATGAACCACTGCAAAAGCCACAATTATTGGTTTTGCCAGTGCCTGTTTATTTATTTTATGCCACTAGATTGACATGCAAATTGCTGGGTGTGGATGTCGAGCACATACCTGAAGCTCCATTCTACCGAGACGGAATTCAGGCTCCTCGATCAACCATCCAAATTGGAAAGCATCCAAGGATGCTTGAATGAAACAAGCTATCCCATTCTCCCAAATCCACAGGGTTAATCGTGGACAGCAACATTTCCTTTCATGAGCGCTTCAACAAGAAAGCTCATGTGTGGTCCCAGATTACGTTGCTCTGCAAAATGACCCCATTACTTCCTCTCCAGGATTTTCAGACCATCGTATGGGCTATTGTGATTGCACATCATGATGGGGTTTACACCTCCCTCGTGGGGTTTTCAGTGGTACATGTGGCTCCCCTTAAAGCAGTCCTTTGCAATGGATCTCCACTTATTAACAGTTCTAACATTTTCTACTACATCACTGCATCCTGCATATCCTTCATTGCCATTCCCTATGCCTACCAGGATTCTTTTCAAAGATTCCTGTATCACCAACCAAGCAATCGCCGTCTGGACGCATGTCTTCCTTGAAGACAACTTAACCCCTCAGGCAGTACATGCTACATTAATAGCAAGGCCATTGCTAGGCTTGAAGCTAAACTACCCACAGGGAAAAGATCAGGAAACAATCCTTCTCCTGCTATGCCGCAGCTACCTGAACACTGTCCTGTTGGCAATCAGGACCACACCAATGATCCTGCCATTCAGTAAACAAACAAAAACTGTGCTTTTAAGAAATTGCTAGGTATAACTTGGCGAACACTGTTCCCGGTTCTACAATGACCTCGGATGCATTGTAAACTGCCATATTGTTCCCTGAACTCTTACACAGCACTCCATTGTTCTCGAGCCAGGTTTGCAGTATATAAAACACAACTACAAATACACATATTTGCGCATTTATCGATTAGAAAATAATACAGATACACAACAATGACGATACAAACATTGTACTTTGTGAATGGGCTCTTGACAACTACAGTTTTTAACACAGCCCCCCTTAAATCAGCATGCTAGACAATACTGTATGGTAAAGCATTGACTTACCTGAACTTTTTCCTTTTTTTCGCCTTTCATGTTGGCGTCGGGTAATGCTATCTCTTAATCGTTGCAGATTTTCCTATAGCATTACAAGGGAAAACTTTGTAAATGCACGTTCATTAACTTTTTTAGTTACCATATGAATGACTTAAGCATATGAATTATTTTTGAACATTAAAGATTCATTGGTTATACTTTGGGATTTATAAGATGGCCACAGTTATCAGAAAATAATCACAAAATAAATGATCTTTTTAACTAAAAGAACAAACCATTAATTTATATGAACCGTTAAACCTGTAAAAGTTCATACCCTTCAGTTCTGAAGCTAATGAATACAAATGAGGGGCCAGAGTCAAGTAGAATAGTTATTTTAATAATACTATTTTAAACAGTGTTTTGAATACACATCATCTATCATTGGCTACTGTTTAATTTTGAGCTCACTCAATTAATATATATCCAGGCAAAAAGAGCAAATTAGATGCAATTTTGTGGACCAGAAAGAAATATGCGTATTTAGTGCAAAAACCCCTTACACTTTTTACCCAAATTAAGTTGACAACAAAGGGCTTCACAGATTTCTGCCCCCATTACATTTACAACCTTATATTAAAATCAAACTTTGTAACCTAGGGTTCTCTCTAAATTATGCCTCCTGTAACACTGTCCACCACCTTATCCAGAACAAACATTGCCCCTAATCATCCTGTGGTTTAGAACTGCCCTTTTCTAAATGCAGGTCATTGGGCCTCATGACGACCCTTGCGGTCCGGAAATAACGGTGGCGGTAAACCCGCCGCCACCGTTGTTTCCGGACCACCTGATCCCGACCCCTGCAGGCGGGAGGTGATGTTCCCGCCAGGTCTGACCTGGCGGGTTTAACACCGCCCGCCTGCAGGCGGACGAGGAAACACCGGCAGCATTACAAGATGCTGCCGGTGTTTCCATGATCCCGATTCCCATTGAGTCCCATAGGACTCAATGGGAATGGGGATTTACACCATTCCGCCTCCGTGATTCCCGGAAAGCCGGGGTTGTGATGCCCCGGTAATTCCGGGAATCACGGAGGCGGAATGGTAATACGAGTCCGGCGTTAACCAGGCGGTTTTACCGCCGCCTCGGTTAACGCCGGACTCGTAATGAGGCCCATTGACTACTTTTAGATTGGTCTTTCATCTCTGATATTGGGCTGAAAGTCAAGAATCGTAGATGCTTCCCTCTACAGATTCCTCAAAAAGTCATATTAATTAAAAGTTACTGTGAATACTCATTATACCGGATTATTCCTCAAAGTAAAATTATGTTTTTTCATCTTTACAGTTAGTTTGATTTATTTATTTATTTACATATAGTTTTCTACAGTTATAAACAATAACCGTTCACACTTTTAACCATATAAAGTAGTTAAAAACAATGTGTCCAATATAAAAATATAATTTTCCCAAATTACTTTATCACGAGTCAAATTCATCATCCGTGTTCAAAGAAAAACCTTGTATGAGTTGTTGGTTCTTTTGTTAAGTAATTTGTTTCATTATCTCATCCCATTAATGATTTAAAGGAATTATTAATCAGTGTTGTCTTACAGCTAGACATTGTTCCCAAAATGTGTCAGTTTCAAATATTACTATACTATGACCAAAACGTTCTAGATACATGTTACGTTTGTTATTTGAAGCCGCAAATTGAGTAAGCAAATGTTGGCTGGACTCAATGGCCGCTTTGTCCCTGCAAAGTCAGCAGTATTGGTCCTTTTGGGTGATTTTAGTTTGTGATCCTGTTACGGCCAAGAAAGGTAATAGATTGAACCTCGGATGCATACATTGTTTCCTTATCCAAGCACTGGGGAATTTGACCAATCAAGGATGGGTAAAAGCCATCCTATAGTTGTGCACTACGAGATCCTGTGTAGATGTCTAATCGCTCGATGTCTCAATATTTTTCCTGAATTCCCAGTTTATCGTTTTGGATATTGCTTTCCTAATGTGGTACTATCAAGATTCCAGTCAATTTTTCATTCATTTAGTTCAATTACTGATACACATCTATTTCTGAATTCCATAAGTGCACAACTGCCCTGTTTGCGCATTTCGTTCCACATTAGTTCCTAAAACAGAATGTTCTGCTATTTGCATATTTTCAGTAACAGTAAACAGCGCTTGAGTTTTAGCATTCCATTAAGGGACACCAGCCAACCCTTATTCCAATAGTAGTGTGCACAGCGGTGTACAACTAGGCAATCCCAGGGTGCGTCTTAGTATTTTCCCTTCCAACGGGTCAAAGTATTTTACGCTGAAGTTATAGTTTACATGGAACCAAACTTTGCCTGAGTATCAGTAATAGGGCTTTTAGACTATAACCATCTACTTACTAAGGACCCGAATTTTCTGGACTCTTTTCTGGCGAGCGCTTTTACTATTCATTGCCAATTTGTGGTTTTAATTGATTTTTTGTGTCTTTTTAACCAGTTGTTATAGTTACACTTCATGTGTTTAGCCTATGCAATTGTCTCTGCATGTGACTGAGTTAATACACGTGTGTTTTTTTTAACTCTCGCTTTTTCCTGGCAATTATAGCATTGTAGAAACTCAAAATGCCTTTCTGACCTTTGCTGCTTCTTTGTTTGCCCCATACAATTATCCAATGTCCTATCTCATTGGACCGTTCTGTGTCGAGCTTGTTGCTGGCATCCCAAGATCTCAAGAGTTCTTGGTTCATGGTCGTTTTCTATTCCAGTATATGTGGTTGCCATGGCTGTTACCAGTAGATCAGCCTAACATCAGTGTTCCTGCTCGCTCTTTTTAGTTATGCGCACAACAGCATGATTGCTGAATTCAGTTGGTATTAGACATTTCTTCAGCAATTTTCAAATCATTATAACCTATGAATAAGTAAGAAAGACAATTCTTTCTGTGGATGCCAAATGTGGTTTGCCACAGTAATTCCTGTGACTCTGCCATTTATTATAAACAGGCCCTGACTACTTGTGAAGCTCAATAATTCTTTACCTTGTTTATTTTCTTTACTACTTATAACTTTTGTTTGTGGTATCAGTGTTGGTGCCAATTGCTTAAAGTGTTTATCATACGTACGCCACAATGAGCATTCCAATCCTCTCCTTTAGGTCCTGGCTACATGAACATTTGCTGTCTGAATTGTACTAATGGCATCTAATAAATCATGCAGATCAGCTCCACCCGCGGGGCTATAGACATTATAAGCAAATGCAATTTAATGCAAATTTGTATCTTAACTGACATTAGGTATGGGGAAGAACTAGGGACAGTTTTAATGTACGGTTTATTGTTTCTTTCCAACGTCATGCCTCCCTTAGGTCCTCCTCTTTCCCCCTTTATTACCTTGATTTATCACAAGTCTATAACCGTCTAGGTGGGACTTGTTCATTAGCCAAGTTTCTTGTAAAATAATTATATCTACTTCATGTTACTTCTGATGAGAGGCTGCTGTCCCAACTAAGTGTTTAACGCCTCTTGTGTTCCATGTCAAAGTTTATTTTGTATGGATTATGGTCTGCTTCTGACCCTTGGTTGGAGAATAGTGGTAGCCAGGCCCATTCTCTATAAAAGTATGCATGCTCCCCAGCTGTGTCAAAATGACCCTGGTCAATCATGCATCCTTCTGTAGTACAAGTTAACTGTAATTTATGTTTTGGTTGTTCTGTGTGAAATGTTGCCGCATTCATATCAGTAACCATACCCCATTTTTTGGAATTACTCAAGATGGGGCAGTATAAATAACACTATTTGCATTAATCTGCAGTGAACATGTGTTATCTTGGGAAAGATCTACACATTCTATGTCATGAGACTCTAGCACTCATAACTCATAAATAATCAATATTTTGGGTTTAGTCATGAAGCTTCCCTATGGCATAACAAAGCATTGCAGTTGCAAAACAGATGTCTACATTGGAAGAGCTGGGTTAAGAGAGGGATTCTTAAGGTACGGGATGTTTTGGAAGGGAACAGGATTCTGAGTTTTGAGGAGTTAAAAAGAAGGTATAACATGAATAGGAGAGAGCTGAATCGCTATTCTGATTTAAGAACTATTTTAAGTCAGACAATGAATATGATTGACAGAGACTTAGAAGAGAGGCCAGTAATTTACAAGTTGTTTGATGGATCTGAGCAAGGGGTATCTAATTATATAAAATGTATGCATATGGGACTACAATATGCAGACTCTTGGTTAAGGTTGAGAGAGAGGTGGTCGAATGATATTAATCTACAGATAGCTGAAAAGAAGAGGGAGGATTTACTTAGAGTGGGATCCACGTCAAAAATGGACATGAGTTTGAGGCTCATAAGACAAAAGATTGTTGGGAGGACATACTGGACCCCGGAAAGAATGCATAAACTTAAATTATTGGATACTGATAGGTGTTGGAACTGTGAAGTGAATAGGGGAACTTTTTTACATTTACTTTGGGATTGTCCGAAGGTGCACATTTTTTGGAAGGACGTCTTAGACAGAATTGATATCACTCTGAACATAATTATTCCTAGGTCGACTGCAAGCATGATTTTGCTAATGCGTAGAGGAAGATGCCTTGTTGCAAGGGAGTTTGATAAATGGAATGATAAAGCTTTGATGGTTGCTATTAAGCTGATTCTAAGAGTCTGGAAAAGTAGGAAAAAGCCTGTGGTGGAGGATTGGTTAGTGGAAATGCAGTTGTCTTCCAAATATGAGAAAGTTTTTTTGGAAAACAAAGATCGTATGGAAATGTATCTGTCACCATGGAGTCCATTTACTGATCAATATGGTTAATTATTTTATTTTTTTGTGTGTCTATGTTGTGTTGTATTGTCTATGTATGGTATGTCGTCATATTTATTTTTACATTGGATTATGTATGAAGTTATGTTATTAGATTGTAGGTTTTATGGTTTAAGCTAATAGTTTTTTTTCTTTCTAGGAATAAGGTGGATATTGTGATCTTATGGCTTGTAAATATGATTCATAATCTGTAATTGGATATGTATTTGTAATCCGTGTGTATTTGATGTATGTATATATTGTAAAATGAATAAACATATTTAAAAAAAAGAAAAGATGAGGTAACAGTATCTGAGATGGATGGGGGCAGATCTTACTCATACATCAATAATCAGACCGACTCAGGAAGTGTGGCAAAAATACAACTGTTTTAATAACAATTCTTTAAAAAAGGGAGTACAACGGACATCAATGGACACAGCACAGCTCGCCCAATGAGTTCTCTCTGCATCACATGAAAAAAACACAACCTTTTACAAAATAATCGTCATCAATGACATCATACTACGTGGCAAAATGAGAAAACCTATGGGGGTTTATGATAGGCTCAAAGAGAACATCTAAGTATACTTTCTATGGGGTGTGGGATCGTGATTGGATCTCTAAGGTCAGGTGGACAACTATGCCCACCCCAAGTGCAAGTCATCTTCTGTGTCATACTAATACACAACGTTCTATTGGGTTCTCAAACTATAGGGCTCCTTGCTAAGTGGCCCTCTATAATTGGTTGGCACACTTGTACCCTTCTGGAATATTCCGCTTGCTACCAGCAAGCAAACTGGTACCCCAAGTGCCGGAGGGTTGGCTTGGTCATGCCTCCCCACCCAATTAGCCCAACATCCATCATCACTCCTGCTGTCTGCCAGTCAATTAAGTTTTTGACCTCAGCCTTGCAAAGCCTCTCATTTCTGGGAATAAAAGGGAGTGGGAGCATGGCCTTATCTGCTGGTCTCGGTGTAGCTCGCCCCAAAATCTATTTCCAACTTGACCATGTGACAGGAGACTGTGTTGTGAGCTCCTTCATTGCATTTAATCCTATTAGATCAATATAACCTGGCACGTCTAGTGTTTTTATATTACACCTCAAACAGGAGCTCGGCTTGTTTCTCTCGTTCATTGTTTATTCTCGAATAGATAACCAGGCTCTTGGCGGCCCAAACTCTTGACAGTGGGCCAGGCAAGCCTTCTCGAATCTTCCTTCACCGTCAGCTGTTTTGTTTAACTGCGCCACACTTCCAGCCCTTTTTTTATTCACGGGATCCAAGTTTGCTAAAATGCATCGTGGAACATCCAGATTCTATACACACTGATATATATATATATATATATATATATATATATATATATATATATATATATATGGCATTGCCTGCAGTCTATTCACGACATATGTCCAGCCTTATGATTACTTTGGTCTACTTGCATTACAGCATCTGTACAATTATAAAACAACATTACATTTTGTTCAGTGCTTCTCTGCATGTGCAATTTTCATTTTGCTGTGAAAATGTTGCTTGATTCTTTACTTCGCCATCAAATTCTAAAAGGTCTATGTACCCTCTTCATTAGCATCTCTTCTGTGTGCGTCATTTCTGCTTCATGTGACGCCACAAGTCTTCTCTTTTATTTATCTTCACACTTCTTCCGGAACTTCCTTCAGAAGACCGTCATGTTTTCGGGATACATCATATAAGGTTTTCTCAATGGATACCTTGTTTCGAGGACTCTTCGCGGTATAGGTACCATTACTGCCGTTGCGCATGTTGCAATTTTCAGTTGCAAATATATAGTCAGTATGGGGGCTGGACTTTCGGGAGACATACTTGGCTCCTCCTCTACACTGGCAAATAGTATCAAAATTTTCAATCTGGTAAGGTGTTGGTTGTCACGCGAGTAGAATAGCTCTTGGATCCAAAAACGAAAATATGCTCCTGTCTTGGTGTCTTGGTCTGTTTGTTGAAGTCATGTCATTCGATGGCCTTTAACCTACCTCTGTTTTGTTCTCTTTTAGGGAGTGAACATTTTCCTTAGCAGTCAGGCCTTCTTCAGTAACTTCGGTTTCAAGATCAATGGTGGGGATCTCGCTTCCAAGATTGCTGCCCTCGTCAATCGTCATTTGTGGTGACTCTTTGTATGTATGTCTCCTCTGTCTGTTTATTTGTCTTGAATATGCGGTGTCCAAGTTGTTGGAAAGTTTCTTCTTTCTTTTATTGTTTGTTTTCTTCTTTTCCTTGATGGGATCATTTGCATGTTCTGCCTTGAGCTAATACATGCTCATTGTCTCTGATTTAGTGCTACTGATGTCTTATTATGTATACTGTACTGGCATCCCTTCTTCATGGGCATATGTGTAACAATACAAGAATGCTTAATTAGAGGATAGGCAGTATTCTCTGGGGTATTGTGCATGTTGGAGCATACAGCACCAGTCGCATTGTGCTCTAAAGTCACAAGCACAGATGTTGTACATGTACCATTTTCCATCCGTTCCACATCCTCTGCAACTTCAATCATAGGCGTATCATACACAGAGTATCGAGGAGTCTGTTTGTTTAAGCGATGACACAATGTCAGACAGCAATCCTTTTATTCTTCCCAACAAGACACATTGATCCTGTTGTGTGTCTTACATTCCCTTGTACATCTTAATTAACATTTTTACAAAGGCACTAAAGAATGCGTGGTCGGGGGTGTTATTGCCCGGCCTGTATAGACAGTGGGCAAAGAGGTATACATGCTTGAAATGTATAGGCTATTTGTGCTCTCTATTACTAGTTCTCGGGAAGCACTAAGATTTGTGATGGTTTTCTCAGTTGCACTAAAGCCTTGTGCAGTTTTTTCAAATTCCACTACATGCATTGTGTTTTCAGCTCTTTGGCGACTGTAACACAGCTCTACTAAAGAGTTATTATCAATGATTGATGGATATATTTGGCCTTCCCCTAAATCCCCATTGGTAATTATTAATATGAATAAATGTTGGCCTAGGCTTCTCTAAAAGTACTGTCACTCTTACCTGTTTCTCAAAGTCCTGTATTTCTTTCACACTTTTCGGTCTGCTGGCAATGGATAGTATATCCTTCGTGAAACACTTCCTGCGCCAAAGTATGATTCGATTTGCAGCCTAAGGTGAATGTAGCAAGTAGAAGGTAATCTTCCCTGCTTCAACTTCAGTCATCTGCACTCCCGCAGCACTCTGCTCTGCATCTGTGCTCGGATTCAGCTTTCTAAGGAACATCTGTGTCATTTCCAAAACAAGCTGTCTGCAAAGAAAATAGATGTGCGAGAGGGTTCTTCAGTCAACTGCATTCCATAGCCATGACATTGTTGTTTGTTTAGGTCCTAGCCGTGGCCCATATATTTTTCTTTTTATTGGACTCCCTAAGTGAGAGAGGGTCCCTTGCTTGCTGCACCACATGATGAAGCTCAACAAGGCTGAGGTTACTGGTGGTCTGGTATCCATTAATTACGGTTGCACATTTCATTCATGCCAGGAGCTCCCCTGTCATTTTTTAGTTATCCTTGGACTTTTGCATTAGCGTTTTCAACCATCCAACATTGTTTGGGAAAGAACGTGTGGCACCTTTCCTTATGTTACAACTTACCACGCTGGGCAGAGTTGGGCAGTGGTCACTCTCATTAGCTCGGGAGGTCTATTTTTCTTGCAATCCCACCATCTCCCCCTTTTTCTGCTCCGTCTCCTCAGCGTCTTGGCTGCTTCTTAGATTACTGAAATGTTCACCAGCACCCAGCATAAATGTTTAAGGCTCTTGGCAGGGATTGCAGAGACATGGGGGAGTCCTCCCACACAGTGTAGGGTGCGGTGGCAGAAAACAAATGCACAGAATGGTGCAGGTCTTCAGGATAATGGGAAGAGAGCAGTTAATTTGTATGCTGGGCTACTCCACAGTGCTGCTCCACAGGCACACACAAAGCGGTGTCTCGAACTGGGATGATTCTCACTACTCTATTTCTTTGATCTTGTGATTATGAACTGAGAAGTAGGCAATTTCTGAGCTGGACTTTGCTTTGGTCTGAAATATCTGCACAGTGATGCCCTAGCAAAACATCATTTGCATATTGCTCGGAGTAACTCCTCTTTGAAGCTACCTCTCTTTATTTCTAAGGTGCAGCCTTGGACTGATGTGCCTTCTAGCTCTCTGCTTCTTCGCCACGTGATCAGGAGTCTGGAATGGTGTGCCACTTCTTTGTTAATTCTCATATGTTTAGCCAGGTTGCTTAGCCTTCAGCACATCTTTTAAGGGGCATTTTTAGGAGTCGTACTGCCTGGCTATTAAGCTGGTATGTAAGGGACGGAATTATTTGTTTTAATTATTGTTTGCTGAAGTGCCCCTGCATGGCCTTTCCCTACTGCAGTCTCCACCTCTCCTGTTCCCTCCCAGGGCCTCTGCATGACTCTGGCTCCTCATTTCACCATTAAAACTCAGGACAACCTGTCCTCGCTCTCCGCTTCCTCTCCCTCTACCTCTCTCAGGCCCCCTCTGACCACCTCTCCTTCTCCTCCTCCTTCTCTCTAACAACACCGGACGACATTTCTAGACAAGTTCGATCTATAAAAGTGTCGTCCAAATAGGTGCTCCCCTGCTACTCCAGAACCATCACGGACCACATTGCCACACTCACACCAGCCTTGGCCGATTTCTGTAATCACTGTTTCGCCACTGGGCCTTTCCTCTCTCTCCTCAAGCACTCCCGTGTGCAGCCCCTCTCAAAAAAGACTTCAGCCGATCCTGCCTGTCCGGCAAACTATCACCCGATTTCTATCACTCCTTTCCTGGGCAAACTCCTGGAAAAGCTGGCCATCTCCCAGCTTATTATCCACACTGAATCTGTTGGTTGGCTACATGACCGTCAGTCTGGCTTCAGATCAGCCAGAGGCACGGATTTGCTCTTCTGAACACCCATGAAGATCTGCTCCCTGATCTGGACTCCAGCTCTCCCTCTGTCTTTGTCCTCCTTGATCTTTCCTCTGCTTTCGACATGGTCAATCACGCCACCCTGATCTCCATGAGAACCTGGATACCTGTCACAATTCTATGTTTAATCAGTTCCAAAGTTAAACGTTTTCACAGTCACCAAAGCAGAACTCAGATCAACAACAAAAACAACACTAACCTGGTCCTGTAGGATATCTTAATGTGGAATAGAAGACTCACCTACCCTCCTCTCTTTGCGCCTGAGAAACCCGGCTCAAAGAGAAGAAGGCAGGGAAACCCTCGTGGCTAATGAATGAAGGAATACGTGATACGAGGGAGCAGAAGAACTATACGTACTGAACTGGGTTGAGCTAGTGCTTCCTGTGGATAAGTGTAGAATGATGGCGCTGCGGATGTATGAGGAAAGAGAGGATTGTCGCTATAGAAAAGGGGAGAGATAAGAAAGAGGGTTGACAAGAAAGCTTTTCCTAAAGTAAAAAGGAGCAAGTCTAAATCTGCAGACTTACTATGCGTGGCCTCTGAGAGCAGTAGCAACGCGCTGCTTCGAAGACGCCGCCAAAGGAAATCCCTTCTCCGAGGCTGGAGGCGGAGTCACCTGGCACTTCCTGATTCGGAAGCCTGGAGCACTGCTCTTCCTTGCGATCTCCATGTTGGAGGTAGTAGAAGCAATACGAGTAATGTGTCTCCACTTGTGCCATAGGGACCACGTCCTTCGACCCCTACCGGGAGCGGATGTGACAGTATGCCCCCTCCGAAGGGCGGCAAAGCCGGGCTTGCCCGGATGTAGTCGATAGAACCTGCGAATCAAACGGGGAGCATGAACTGCAGAGGCGGGCTCCCAAGAACGTTCCGCCTGGGAAAAACCTTTCCAATCGATAAGGAACTATAATACACCTCTCCGATAACGTGATTGAGGAAACTTCGTATTCTGGCCCCTCTTCAGTTAAGACTGGAGGGGGAGTCTCCTTCTTCGGAGGATGAAATCGAGAATGTACATCTGGCTTCAACTGGGAAACATGGAAGGTAGGGTGTATACATCTCCAAGAAAATGGAAGCTGTAATTTGAATGCTGCTAGTCCCTTACTTTCCACGACCAGAAAGGGCCCAAAGTATCTTGGAGATAATTTGGAAAGCATCAGTCTCTTAGGAAGAAATTTTCTAGCCAACCATACTTTGTCTCCCACCTGTCTGGGAGGTATAGGACTCCGGTGTTTGTCCGTTTGTATTTTATAGCGCTTATGTGCATCCTTCAAAGCTTCCTGTGCATTACGATGCCCTTGTTGGATGGAACCTATTAACCTGTCCAGATCCGGGTAAGGAGTAGCAGTGGGGACTGCGGATGGATACACCGCAGGATGAAAGCCATATGTACCAAAAAATTGACTCACTCGTATGTTGAAATGAACAGCATTATTATATGGGAATTCTGCGATTGGTAGCAAAGTCTTCCAGTTGTCTTGTACAGCTGATATGTAACATCTTAGATAGGCTTCTAATCTTTGATTAAAATGTTCAGTCTGACCGTTGGTCTGAGGGTGATATCCTGAACTGAGTGATCTTGAGATTCCTAGAATGTGACAAATATGTTTCCAATAATCGGAAGTATATTGTGGCCCTCTATCAGAGATAGTGACTTCCGGGAGTCCGTGGAGTGAAAAAATGCAATCCACGAAAACACTTGCCATACTAGGTGCAGATGGAACAGAAGGTAGAGGGACAAAATGCGCCAATTTAGTCAAAGAATCTATTGTTACCATTATGGTATTACATCCCTCGGATCTTGGTAGATCAACGATAACGTCCGTTGATATTATTTGCCAAGGTTTCATGTCAAAACTAGTTTCCCAATAGGAGGGATTCTAGGAGTCTTGGTTTGTAAACAAACTGGACAAGAAACAACATAGTCCTGTACGTCTTTGCAAAGCGTTGGCCACCAGAAGTGTCTTTGGATCTGTTCTGTGGTATTGAAAGTCCCTCTATGCCCAGCTTCCTTGGAGTCATGACACATCCGAAGAACCTCTAATTGTAGATCTTGATCGGGAATGTACATCTTATCTTCCTTAAAAAGAAGGCCCTGGCTCGGAGTAAGATCTAATTTGTGAAGGGACTTGGGTTGTGTAGATTCCAGAATCTTTGTTTTATTTGCGATTTTTTGAAGAAATTAGTGAATAACAGGCACCGTGACCAAGTGAGGAAATATGGGTTGTGGCTGAAATGAAGCACCTTCTCGTGGATTACTGTGGGATAAAGCATCAGCCTTGAGATTGGATTTGCCTGGAATGAAGGTAAACGTAACTCGGAATGGAGAAAAGAAGTGAGCCCATCTGGCCTGTCTGCTGTTGTTGGTTTGGGCATATTGAAGTTCTCTGAGATTGTGGTGATCAGTTCTAATTTCAATGGGAAACAATGCTCCCAAAAGTAAATGGCGCCATTCTTCAAAGGCTCTTTTTATCGCTAAGAATTCTTTTTCCAAAACCGTGTAATTGACTTCCGCCGGAGACAGTGTCTTAGAGAGGTAAGCGATGGGTCTTTCATAACTATCTTCGTCCGGTTGTAAAAGAACAGCTCCGATACAATGGTCTGAAGCATCTGATTCCACAATGAACCTGCGATGTTGGTCAGGCATAGCCAAAATAGGGGCTCTAGTGAATAGAGTTTTTAATTCTTGAAAGGAGTTTTGAGTTTCATTTGTCCATTGAAAGGTGACTCCTTTTTTTAGGAGAGGAGTGATTGGTTGTGTAAGAGTAGAGAAGTGAGCAATAAATCGCCTGTAGAAATTTGCAAAGCCAAGAAACCGTTGTATTTCCTTGACTGACTTGGGTGATGGCCAGGCGAGAATAGCTGACACTTTCAATGGATCCATGGAGAAACCCTGAGCGGAAAGGATATACCCTAGATATGCCACTCGGTCTTTAGGAAACTTGCATTTCTCTAGTTTGCAATAGAGATGGTTCTTCTGTAGTCTGCGTAAGACTTCCTTTACATGGATGACATGATCCGAAAGGGTGGATGAAAACACCAAAATGTTATCTAAATATACAATGACAAAATGCAGCGCAATATCTGCAAAGATGTGGTCCATAAACCTTTGGAACATTGCCAGTGCATTGGCTAGTCCGAAGGGCATTACACTGGACTGGAAGTGACCAAATGGTGTCCGGAAACCTGTCTTCCATTCATCCCCCTCTCTAATGCGGATGAGATGATACGCAACACGTATGTCCAGTTTTGTATAGATCTTTGCTCCTCTAAGTGCCTCCAAGATATCCGGAATAAGCGGCATGGGGTACTTGTCCGGGACAGTGATCTTATTTAATACTCTGAAGTCAATGCAAGGACGTAGCTCGGAAGTGTTCTTCTTTGGAATAAAGAAGAGCGAAGCCGCTGCAGGGGAGGTGGATTCGGTTATTAAGCCATTTTCAAGATTTGTCTTCAGATATTCTTTCAGTACTACTTTTTCCTTGGCGGACAAAATGTACATCCGCCCAAAGGGAAGAGGACTATTCGGTATTAGATCAATCCCACAGTCATCCCTACGATGAGGCGGTAATTCGGTATATTCTGTCTTAGCAAAGACATTGTGGAATTCTTGATATTCTAGAGGAAGAGTGGTCACTTGGTTAAGCATCCTGTTTGTGGTACAACGTGAATCTTGAGAAGGATTGTTCCTAAGTGTGGGGACTGCCAACTCATGGCAGTTGTGAACACAATGTTCCGACCCCAAAAAGAGAGTTCCTGCTGTCCAGTTAATATAAGGGTTATGTAATCTTAACCATGGTAACCCTAAAATTACAGGATAATGTGCAGTTTTTATCAAATCTAATTCCAGGATCTCTCGATGTGCTGCTATTGTCATAGTGAGAGGAGAAGTGTGGTCTTTTATGGGACCTGAAGTAAGAGGGCTGCCATCTACACTTTCGACCAGAATTATTAAGGTTTTGGGCACTCTTGGGATCCCCTGTCTTGTAGCCCAGGTGTCATCTAGAAAATTGCCTGCTGCTCCGCTATCAATAAGTGCGGGCACATTCACCAATCTCGTATTACCCCAGGCTAAAGTGACCCCGAGCACTATCATCTGGTTTTCTGAGGACTGGCCTTGTTGGACCTTAGGATTGTTCTGAATGGAACTAGTAATCTTGGAACCCTGCACCGTTGTTCCCCTTACGGCCGGGTTCTGGCGTTTCCCGCCTTCCTAGGAGGAGTCAGTGGACATTCCTTGACCGAATGAGAGCTATCCCCACAATACATACAAAGTCCCTGAGTACGCCTTCTGGTACATTCTTCCATAGATAAAGGACATCTAGTGCTATCAATTTGCATCGGTTCATCGGTAGGGGCAGGTCTAGCGGGAGATTTCGTTCCTTCAGGGGTTTGGCTGGTGCTCTTTCCTTTTCTTCTTTCTTTCTGTCTTTCCTGCAATCTATAGTCTAATTGCATGACCAAAGCAATATACTCAGCCATGTTGTGTGGTTGTGGGACTCTGGACACTTCGTCTTTTAAATCCTCTGAAACTCCTCTTCTGAATATGGTCATCAAAGCTTCGTCAGCCCAAGCTGTATCGGAAGCTAATTGTTTGTAGCGGGTTATGTACGTGAGGAGATCCTGACTACCCGGTTTACAATCCAATAACCTGTCCTGAGAGGCTATGGTAATCTCCTGTCTCCCAAACATACTCTTTACACTGTTGCAAAAGGCAGGGTAAGAATCAAGGATGGGATTGTTGTTGGTCACTAAGAGAGTCGCCCAAGCTAATGCGGCTCCCGACATCTGGGCAATCATATGGCCCACCTTGTCTCGATCTGTCGGAAAAAAGGCTGCCTTAAAGGCAAATTGCACAGAGCAGGATTCAAGAAACTCCTTGATCGCATGGGGATTACCATCAAAACAGCCTGACGGTAATGGGCCTGGAGGTACTTCAGAGCTATGGGCTGCTCGTCCTACCTGTTGCCTTAAATTGGCGTTCTCTTGTTTTAATTGTTGGACCTCGGTGGACAGGGATTGAACCGCTGCCATCAGTTGTTGGATTTGTTGTTCCATAATAATGGAATCCACTGAGTCTACAATTAATGACTGCGAGACCAGAGTCTTTCTGGCCCAATCTTTTGGCGTTGCAATCTGTCACAATTCTATGTTTAATCAGTTCCAAAGTTAAACATTTTCACAGTCACCAAAGCAGCACTCAGATCAACAAGAAAAACAACACTAACTTGGTCCTGTAGATTATCTTAATGTGGAATAGAAGACTCACCTACCCTCCTCTCTTTGCGCCTGAGAAACCAGGCTCAAAGAGAAGAAGGCAGGGAAACCCTTGTGGGGAATAAAACCCTGGCGAGCCGGGAAGTCAGGATCCGCGGGTTGTATGCTTCTGTTCCCGAGGGGTGACTTCTGGAGTTGACTGCTCGCGATCACAAACTATCCTAAAGAAGGAGAACAGATTGAATATACGGGCTGGAAAGATAGCGAGAGCAGTTTCCTAAAGTGTGATACACCTTTAATTCTGAAGGTCTGCAGCCGGGATGGAAGTTGAACTGCACGGTGTTGGTAGACCGTTGCGTTCGCACTGTGTGTTGGAAAAAGTGATTCCCAGACTATGCAGGAGAGGCTAAAGGAGGATGGAACAGTTAGTATGCTAATGAATGAAGGAATACGTGATACGGGGGAGCAGAAGAACTGTATGTACTGAACTGGGTTTAGCTAGTGCTTCCTGTGGATAAGTGTAGAATGATGGCTCTGCGGATGTATGAGGAAAGAGAGGATTGTCGCTATAGAAAAGGGGAGAGATAAGAAAGAAGGTTGACAAGAAAGCTTTTCCTAAAGTAAAAAGGAGCAAGTCTAAATTCTCAGACTTACTATGCGTGGCCTCTGAGAGCAGGAGCAACGCGCTGCTTCAAAGACGCCGCCGAAGGAAATCCCATCTCCGAGGCTGGAGGCGGAGTCACCTGGCACTTCCTGATTCGGAAGTCTGGAGCGCTGCTCTTCCTTGCGACCTCCATGTTGGAGGTAGTAGAAGCAATACGAGTAATGTGTCTCCGCTTGTGCCATAGGGACCACGTTCTTCGACCCCTACCGGGAGCGGATGTGACAATATCAGGGATCAGGGCTTGGCGTGGCTGACCGCCTTCCTCTGGACCGATCCCTGGCAGGTTCAACTTGGGTGCTTTCTCTACACCACCTCTCTCTCCACATGTGGTGTCCCCAGGGTTCTAGCCTCTCACCCTGGCTCTTCAATGTCTATCTGGTCCCTTTGGTCCACTTGATCTCCACCTTCTCTTCTAGCTTTCAGTGTTATGTGGATGACACTCAGCTTTCCTCCAGGCTCCCCAGAGCCTCCTCTCCTCCCTTGCTCATTCCTGACTGTCTCTCCATGATTCAGGATTGGTGTGCCTCTAATGATCTCTGCCTTAATGCCAGTAAGACAAGATCCTTCTCATTGGGACCCCTGCTCCGGCTTTCCCTCTCTCACTCTGGCAGTCCCCCTCCTTGGGCCCTATTCCTTCGCCTTCCTGTGAGGCAAAAACACTTGTTGTCATCTTCGAAATGCACTCTCTCCTTCACCCCTCACATCACGGACCTCACCAAGAAGTCCCACTTCCACCTGCACCTCCTCAGAGGTATTTTACCATTTCTCACCTTTCCCCAGAAGCTCATTGTCTCCAGAGCCCTTGTTCCCTCTAGGCTGGACTACTGCAACAGATTTTTTCTCAATCTGCCTGCCTCCACTCTGCACCCTATGCAACTAATCCAGAATAGAACTGTGAGATTTATCCTTGGCCTTAAGCCAAGGGACCGTATCTGTCCAGCCCCGAAATCCCTCCACCGGTTCCTAGTTGCTGCAAGGATCAAGTTCAAGACCCTCTGCAAGGTGTTCTGGGGCCGGGGACCACACTACATCGAACTCTCTCTTCCGAAATACCTTTCTAGAGCCCTTCCTTCTGCTGCCTCCTACTCTCTGAGGGTCAGGCACTTCTCTAGGCAGAGAGTTGGGCATAGATCTCTCTTCTCTGCAGGTGCCTCACTCTGGAATGGCCTCCCTGACCCTCTCACACTTGAGCGGGACCACCTGAAGTTTCGGAATCGACTCAATACTTTCCTTTTCTCCTCTGCCTTCTCTCTCTCACTTCCCTGCTAACCTCCTGTCTGTTTCACCGACTGGTTGCTTGGTACCCTCAGAGTCTCACCGGGTACCAGGCTCCTCCATGACCAGCCCCCCTTGCACTGCCTCCGGGCCCACTGCACTCAGGGGCTTTAACCGAACCGCACAGGCCCATGCCTCCTAGCACTTACCGGGAGCCATGCTGCTCTGGCTGCACTCCACAGAGCTTGCTGCCCTGATTGCACTTCCCCCTGCTGTCTCCCATGCACTTCTCCCCCTGCCCTTCCCCCTGCACTTTGCACTGTCGCACATGCATGATCTGAATGACACAAGACCTAGTAAGATCGTAGTCTTGTCCTTCCTTTGTTTCCCTCCCTTGTCTTGTTGCCCTAGAAACACTTGTGTACAGGCGCGTTAGAAATGATTTATCATGTCATATCATAATTTATTGACACTAGGCCTTATCTTTATCTTTTTACTTCAGACCTGTGCTAAAAATCTGCACCCGGGGGAAACCCCCCTTTTTCCATCACAAGCTACTCAACATTCCATCTAATAAAGCGCTAGAACTGCCGCCCAGTGAAAGGCAATGCTGGGGGGCCATATATTATTAGCAACCATAGGTGGCCTGAGAGTGCCTAAAAAAAGAAGCACTGGCAAAGCCAACAGTTTTACAGGTACTTACATTTAAACATGAGAATTGGACCGTAATTGAGGGAGTATTTTGGAAGAAGGTGATGAGAGTTCCATCAAGCACACCTATGCAAGCTTTGAGGATGGAATTGGGCCTGACTGCACTAGAATGCATAGTAATATGGAAAACCCTTGCATTATATAGAAAATGTATTACCACCCCAGGCCAAAGAGCGTTTAAGGTAATTTTCAACACAATGAGTGAAAAAGGTCATGTGACGGTGAAAGAATGGAAGCAGATATGCACAGATATACTTTGGGGTCTGGATAAAAATGAAGAAACCGTATTGGGAAATCCAGATAAAGTAAAGACCAAATTGTACAGAGCTGATTGGTATGCCACACATGGCAACATACCCTTTGAAGGGATATGGAAAAAACTTTGTAGACAGTAGAAAATTAAATACCTTACCAAGTTATCTGGAACAATTTTCGATTTGGTTCTTTAAAGACTAATTCTTCCGCTTTAGACTAAATCTGGTCCCAAAGGGGGCTATAATAAAGCGATGGGGAAAAGAAGAAACTAACAGTGGATGTCGTTGGTGTGCTGAGCCGGATGTGGAAGACGATCTGAAACACCTTGTAATGTGTTGTCAAAGGCTAAAAGACAAAAGAAATCTATTGCTCAGAGAGATCACAAAATACTATGCTGATAGAACATACGACGAATGGTGGTTGGAGCTATTTAGAGGAGAACGAATCAGCTTGACCATAACCCTAGTAAAACTCTTGAGAGTAATTTTTGAAAAAAACCCAGAATAAGAGAACCATGATGAGAGTCCAGATGGATTTTAACAAAGTCTGATGGATGCTTAAATAATTAGAGTCTTTTTGAAGATACATTGTTGTTTTATTATATAAAATGGATGCTAAATGCAAAAAAAATGTGTATACATTGGTATAAGGTTCAAATTGTAAAAACCATAAAAAATAAATAAAAAATAGGCATTCGATAGTCATTTACCAGTCACTGCCAAAATGGTTCTACCAGGCCATATGATGGCAACAGCTGGACAATGTTGTGAGTACATGGGCATAGGGTAGCAGGCACATTTGGTTAAGGCATTTCTATTATACCAGTAGCTAATTACAGCTACAATTAAATCATTAACTCTCAGAAGAGTGCTTAGAAGGAACACCGGCAGGCAATATAAGCACAAAGACTGATTTTGCTGCTTGAAAGAGCTAGCTCAAGCAGATCACAGGAGGATGTTTTTTGGGTGCGTAGTGTCAGGTAGGGGGTGGTAATGGCCATGGGGATTTGGATATCACTGGGCATTGTATGGAAGAGGAGGAGCTGAGAGCGAAAGAAGAGGCAATGTGAAGCCCAGCAAGGCAGAAACAGGGAAGTCAAGCAAAGGAGGTGGAACTCCAACTTCCTCACAAAGTTACAGCATATGTGTGAGGGTCTTCTTAGCTCGTCCAGACTCATCCTTTTTTGGTGATTTTAACATTCACATTGATACAGTCAATAATTTGTCAGCACAAGATTTTTTAAGCTATACTTCGTGCATTAGGTTTTTCACCTCAACTAGATAGTCCCAGTCACACTGCAAGCTATAAACTAAACTTTATTTTCATTTTCGAACATGATGTTCTCATCGCTGGTAAATCCATAATTCAGTATATAATTGTTGTGAACATTGTTTGATTAATTTCTCATTACCAGCATTTTTTTCCGTAACAAATGATCCCTTTTGAGAAGCTATGTCGACAAAATGGGAAGTCTATCGCTTGCATTGATCACTCTGTGAACAAGCCGATAGAGGCACAGGCCATTCAAAAGAAGGAAACTGAGAATGAGGAGGGGAGCGTTGGATGCTCAATGAAGAGGTAGATGAACTGATACTAGGAAAGAAGGGTCACAACACGCAGACTATGTTTGTGTTTTGTTTGGTGTTTGACAGTGAGTATGCAGGATATCTGAACGTTTTTAGTTGGGTGAGTTAGTGATATTAGTAGTCTGTGTCCTTCTATGTGGTGGTTATGTTGATCTGGAAGGGTTAATATTCTTCCATGGTGGTTTGTGTTCAAATTCTTGTGTACCCAGGTTTTGGTTCATTAGGTGTTGGTTATTTTGGGTGCTTCTCTTGTGTTGTGTTTGCTGTTCCCCTACAACTGTGTTTCCTGTTTAGCACAGTTAGTTAAAGTCATGTTTTTAGCAATTTTCTGAATGTTAGGTGGTATTCTGTTGTTCGTTTTTCCTTTCAGAGTAAATTCCAAAGTTTTGCTGGGATGCAGGAAAATGCGTATCGACCAAATGTCTGCTTTGCATATTGTTTTGGTTCGAGGCAAATATCTTTGTTGGACCCTAGTGTTCGGATTGGTTTGCAGATGGAGATTTTTTACTGTGTGAATTCCGCTCCTTGGTGGGTAATGCAGAGTGTTTTGAAGAAAATATGTTTTTTGACTGGTAGCTATTGTATGGTTAGCAGTGCTGGTGTGATGTGTTCTCTTTTAGTGAGTCTGAGGCTCAGCCTTGCTGCTGAGTTCTTTATTTGCTGTAGGTTTTTGGTAAGGCACTCTGGCATTCTGAGATAGATGGTGTTGACATAGTCTCTTCTTGACATGACAAGGGAGATGAGGGCAAGTGTTCTATGTGAAGAAAGGTGTATCTGCTTGATTGTGTGTATGTGGGGAATCACCTCTTTACTACAGCGTTGACTTGCTGTTCGAGTGTTAAGTCGACATCCATTAATATTCTGAGGTTTTTAACCACTTTGAAAGGTTCCGGCCGTTTTCCCATTTTGGCAGGCCATGAAATGTGGAACTGGTTCGACAGGTCTGGGTTGAGCTTAAGGCTGTTGGTACTCATCCAATGGTTTATTTCTGTGAGGCAGTTAATAAGGATTGGATCTTGTTCTCCAATAATGTTGATTTTGTATATGATGTGTGTTTCGTCTGCGTAGATGATGAGGTTGATGAGAGGGGTCATTTAGATGTTGAAGAGCAGTGGTGAGAGTGATGGGCCTTATAGAACTCTGCAGGTTGTTGTGCAGGGTGAAGGTGTTTAGCCAGGTTTTTTCTGTACTTTCTGCTAGGAAGGATTTCAACCATAGTAGCTGCCGATTCCTGTTGCTTCAAGACTTTTGATGAGGGTTTCTACATGTTCCAGGATTTGTTTGAAATCATAGCTTTCTAGAAGTTTTGCTGGGATGTTTGGCGTTGGTCGGTAGTTGGTTATGTCTTCTGTGTTTCTCAATGGCTCTTTAAGGAGTGGCTTGAGCTGATTTGAAGACTCATGGGACATATCAGGCCTCATTACGACCCAGGCAGTAAGGGGTTAACGGCGCCATAAAAGGTGGCGGCGCCGTTAACCCCTTAACGACTAATTACGAGGTCCCTTTTCGGGTCCCGACCTTAACGGCTGGTTTTTACCAGCCGTTAAGGATTGGACCCGCAAAGGGACCTTGGAGGTATTTACGGTACCGCAATTTGCAGTACTGTAACTACTGCCTTCCCCATTTCCATTGAGCCCTATGGGGGCAAAAATGGGAATGGGGAAGGGCCAATGGTGAATGGGGAATTACCGCCCCGCCAACCTTGGAATGGGCCGGTAATTCCGCCATTCACCATGGCGCAATCGGTAAAATACCGGCGGCAACCATGGCGCTACTAGCGCCATGGTTACCGCCTGGGTTGTAATGACCCCCATCCTGTTGCTAGTGAATGGTTGAAGAGGTTATGAGAAGCTCAGAGTACGGAACAGGGACAAAGAGCAAACGTGCCAAGAAATAACACAGAGCAAAGAGACTCAGAGAAGCTTGTAAATAATGAAACATGAGAAAACGATGGAGAGTGAGCAAGCTGATGCATGATGGGAGACAAAGTCCTATGTTATCAATCACAGATACTTAAAATGCTGAGTTGTAAAGTCCGGCCCAAGTCTTACAAACAATGAAAGTGAGAAAGCTGATGCCTGTTGAGAAACAAGTCCTATACTAAGTCCAACGTTTATTGAAGGAATACAAAATGGTCAATGCTGGGACAACAAGTCTTCCTTCATTTGCCTGCATCTCCCACTTCTACTCTCTTTCCCCCTCCTCTGAATCATTTTCTTAGGGTGTGCTGCTACATTCGAATTTGGGTGCTTCTGTTTCCGTGTGCACCATCCACATTCAGTGTTTGCTGCATTTAAAATCTTTTTTTTGGATGTGCTGCTAAAATTCGAATTCGGGTGCTTCTGTTTCCCTGTGCACCATCTGCATTCACTGTTTACTGTATTTAAAACTGTTTTCTGGGGTGTGATGATAAATTGAAATTTGGGTGTTTCTGCTTTCCTGTGCATCCTCTGCATTCAGTGTTTGCTGCATTTAAAATCGTGTTCTGGGGTGTGCAGCTTAAATTCGAATTTGGGTGCTTCTGTTTCCCTGTACTACATCTCATTCTCTCTCACACAACCTACTAGGCCTCCTAGTGAGTTAGCCAGAACTGTGCAGTACTCTCT
This sequence comes from Ambystoma mexicanum, assembly GCF_040938575.1. Classification (NCBI taxonomy): domain Eukaryota; kingdom Metazoa; phylum Chordata; class Amphibia; order Caudata; family Ambystomatidae; genus Ambystoma; species Ambystoma mexicanum. The sequence continues at coordinate 749,215,402 of NC_090929.1, forward strand.
CACTCCCACCTCTGTCTTCCTATGGCTCTCTCCATCTCTCCTATATTCGCTAGCTGCTATATTATCTCCTATCCCCCATCTCTCTCCAAGTCTGTCAAGAAAAAGCAACCCATGACTTCCCATTTCAGGCACCTATGTCAGTGCTTCCTCTAGAGAGGTTTTCACTGATAACCTTTTCTCTGTCCCCTCACCTGATCGCTGGACTCCCCATCCCCATCTCCAATCTCTCCCCCTACTCACATTATTTTATTAACGGTGGCACCAAGTGGGAAGTCCTCTAGGAAGCCTTTGCATCCTCTTGTTGCTTCGTTAATGTCTATCACACCGGCACCATCCTGGTTCAGGGCCCACAACTCAACCTTCTACTCTTTGACCGCATCCTGCCTTCTCTCATTAACTTCCTTCCCTCGCCTACATCTCCCACCTCTACTTTATTTCCCCCTCCTCTGAATGGTGTACCACACCACTGTACCCCACCTCAGAAAACCTTCAAAAGCACTGAGCACCTCCACCTGGCAACTCTTAACGCCCGCTCAGACAACAAACACTCCTCTGACATCTGTCTCCTTCTTGAAGACATTGACCTCGACATTCTCGCCCTTACCGAGACTTGCTTCAATGCTAGCTCAGTCACTGCCTTTGACTCCCTCCTCCCTCTTGGATCCATTGCTACGATCTACTATCCTCCAGGTGCCGTCTCCCTATTCCTCTCATTATGGGCTGACTTCTGCTCTTCTTTACTTGCTTCCACTTTTAACCTTCTCCTTCTGGGTGACTTCAACATTGAATTGGACTCCGCTGGCTCCTCAACCACTCTATGCACTGATCTCTGCCTCTCGCTTTCCCTCTCCATTCTCCCTTCTGGGCCAGCCCATGCAGCTGGACACACTGTGGATGCCCTCATACACTTGGACATCTCTCTCACCACCATACGTCACCCCTCTATCCTGGTCCGACCACTCTCTCCTGTACTCTCCTCTGGGTCCCATTGGCCCCCTTACTTCCCCCCCAAAAAGTCGGACCAACCTCGCTCACTGACACCCGCCCAATGAAACGAGTGACTGCGGCTGCATTCACCTCCACCTACCTACTCCCTCACCCTCCCACCTCTGTCTCTACCTCTGACTCTGCCCTCAGCAACCCACACCTGTCCATCACCAATACCCTTGATATTTTTGCCCCAATCATGAGGATTTGTCTGAAACCTGCCACAAAGAGTAACACTTGGTACGACTCTGAACTTGCAGCCCTGAAACAAAATTGCAGGACAGCAGAACGGAAGTGGCTAACTCAGGCTCATCTTCTGACAAACTGGCCTGCCACATGCTCCAAAGGCAATACAGACTCGCCATCAATGCAAAGAAATTAGCCCACATTCAGGCCTCACACTTTGCCACCACAACACAGGACATTCTGACCTTCCTTTCTACACTTCCTCACATCTCATCCCACACACCCCCCTACACAGCCATGCTTCCTCCTTTCCTTCTTTCTCACCTGTTACTCCTAAGCAAGTTACCAGAGTTGTCTGCTCCATGAAGGTCTCTTCCAAACAGGTCTCCCCTTGCTCATCCAGGACCATCAAGGATAACATTGGCTCTCTTGCCCCTGCAATCAATATTTTACCATGGGATCTTTTCCCACTCCCCTAAAACACTCCCTTGTGCGCCTACTCCTGAAAAAACCTTCCTCTGACCCTACCTGCCCTGCCGGCTATCGCCCTATTTCCATCACCCCCTTCCTTGGGAAGCTTCTCGAGAAGCTGGCTGTGCCCCAACTTAACTCTCACACTGAACTTGTTGGTGGCCTCCATGACCATCAATCTGGATTCTGAGCATCCAGAGGCACGGAAACTGCTCTTCTGAACACCTGTGAAGAATTGCTTGCCTCTCTTGACTTCAACTCCCCAGCCGTCCTTATCCTTCTTGATCTCTCCTCTGCATTTGACACAGTTAACCATTCCATCCTTATACAAAGGCTCCACAAAATACTTGGTATCTCAAATCGGGCACTGGACTGGCTGTCCTCTCTCCTCACTAACCGCTCTTCCCAAGTCATCATAGGCCCATTCTCCTCTCCTACTTCCATCTCCAGCTGTGGCGTCCCCCCAGGGTTCTATTCTCTCCCCCTGGCTCTTTAACTTCTACCTTGCTGTATTTGCACGTCTCATCTCTTTCTTCTCCTCCAACTTCCAGTGTTATGCAGATGACACACAGCTCTTCTTCAGACTCCCTGCTGACCTTCTTGCACCCTCCATCATCCCTGATTGCCTTTCTGCCATCCAGTCCTGGTGCACCTCCAATGATCTCTGCCTCAACACTTGTAAAACTGAGATCCTTCCTATTGGGACCCCTGCTCCCTCTTTCTTCCCTTCACTCTGGCCTTCCTCCTTGGGTTCTCCCCCTGCTCCTTCAACAGAAGCGAGAGACCTTGGAGCCATCTTCGACTCCTCCCTCCTTCCTACCTCACACTCAGGATATTGCCAAGAAGTCCAACTACCAGCTCTTCCTTCTCAAAGGAATTCTACATTTTCTCTCTTTCCTGCAGAGGCTCAATGTGACCTAAGCCCTAGTTCTCTCTAGACTTGACTACTGTAATAGCCTTCTCCTGAATCTTCCTTCCTCCACTCTGCAACCCCTTCAGCTTATCCAGATTAGAGCAGCAAGACTTTTCCTTGGCCTTAAGCCCAGGGTCTGCATCTCTCCTGCTCTAAAAAGTCTTCACTGGCTCCCGGTTGCTGCACGGATTAAATTCAAATCCCTCTGCATCATCCACAAGGCTGCCTGGGCCCAGGGAGTACACTATGTTTAACTCTATGAGCCTCATTACGAGTATGGAGGTAACCACGGTGCTATCAGCGCCATGGCTGCCTCCATACCAGGCTCCAATACCGGGTTCCTTCAATGGGGAATTACTGGGTCATTCCATCATTGGAGGTCCCGGTAATTCCTCCTTGATGGAACCATTCGCCATTCCCATTTGAGCCCCCATAGGGTTCAATGGGAATGGGGAGGGAGGTAATAACGGGCACATTACAAATGGCCTGTTATTAGCTCCCTTTTCCCCTTGCATGACCCGGAAAGGACGTCTGGTTTTACCAGACGTCTGCTCCGGGTCCCGCAAAGGGAACCTCGTAATAGGCGCTCCCGTAATGAAGGGTGCCGGTCCTGTACCGGCACCCTTCATTACGGGAGCGCCAGGGTCATAATGAGGCCCTATATCACTAAATACTCTCCCAGTAGACCTCTTCGCTCCTCTGGCAACAACTCTTTGCGTGTAAAGCATTTTGCTAAAAAGATGGCAGGGGGTTGCTCACTTATCTCTGCTGGCTCCCTCCTTTGGAATAGCCTCCACCTGCCCCTGTGCCTTGAGCAGGGCATCCTCCAATTCCAGAAGCTCCTTGAGACTTTTCTCCTCCTTTCCACCCCGTCTCCTCTGCTAGTCCCACAGTTGCTGAATCAGTGTCCTTGGCCCTTATGCATCTTCACAGCCTTGACCTCCCTCACTGATTACTCCCAGCTCCTGTCTATTCACAGCACTTTGCATCTGCACACCCTCTGCTCTGGAGACTCGCACTTACACCTCCCGCGGCTCTGGCCGTGTAGCACTCAACACTCCTAGCACTCCCTCCATGGCTCTCTCACAAGCTCAGACACCCCAGCACGTACCCCCTCTACCCTCTTCATTTCTGCACTTGCACATTCTGAATACTCACAAGGCATAGTAGGTTTGTCCCTCTTCCTCTTCCATTCAGCTCTTAATATTGTTTTGAATTTACCCTCCCTCCCTGCCTGCCCTGTGGGCGCTTTGAAACAGTATATTCTTATTGTATAAGCGCCTAACAAGCAAACAATAAATAAATAAAGGTAAAGTTCATAGAAGGTTTACAAAATGATGCACATCAAAAAAAAGACGGTGATGAACCCGGCTACCCCTCCCTTAGGCGTCAACAAGGTGGGAGGACCTATTCAAAAATGGACTAGTAAATCATTTACACTAATTGTACAAAGTCACACTCAATTTTTAAGCATATAATACAAATTTTAATAAAGGAACATATTAAAAACATTCGTCAATAAAGGGCAGTGCAATTGTGACCCCAAAAAGAGAAAGCAAAAAGACATGTGTCTTTGAAATGGCAACACAAATGCTGACCGACACAAGTGATTTCACATGAAACAGAGAAAACAGTGTGCAATACTAGACATGTAACATTTTTTCACTGATAGGATGACTTCACATAAAGAACGATAAATGATGTGCAATACTAAGTGTGTAGCACATATTCACTGTCGACACACATTGGTGTTTCTAGCTTGGAGGGCCAAATTCTAGTGTATATCAGTCAAATATGAAAGATCTAGACACTAAGGACTTGTTGATGGCAAAATGACTTCTCAAGGCCTCCACACTTTCTTCAGGACAAAAAAACAGTAGAACTGGACGTGCAAATGTTCATCTAAAAGTAATAAAAAGGATGGGCAAGTATTAAAAAGAGTGTGATTGTGTTCATTCTTTTTTAATTGAATGCAGGCGATAGACCGATAGTGTATCCTTCAGGGATAGCTAGTGAGAGGGCTGGGCCGGCAGCTGCATGCAGCTATGTTTCTGTAATGGCTAGTAGGTCCAGTTGGTTAGAGGTGATGAGAACTGAAATGTCGAGGTTGTGTGCTAAGAGCTATCTAGCATTGATTAGTCCTCCATGGATGTTGTTTAGGGTGGTAGACTTGTTGTTTGCAGTCTGAGGGCATAGGGTTGTCAACTAAGGCTATTAGCTTGGGTTCGGGGAGTTGTTCTGGCTCTGAGGGATGCAGGGCATTCTTACTTGGTGTAAGCACAGCCATATATCCCGACAGTGTGTGCCACAGGAGGTGACATGGTGGAACCCCTCAAACTCATGTCACGGGAGGAGACGGCCATCGAGGGGATTGGTAGTGCAGAGGCTGGAGCTGAGTCCCACTAGGATGCAGGTGAGTTCGCTTGACCTTATATAGATGAGAATGCTGTAACCATTAGCATTCGGCCCCCAGCAGAGAGACACAACAGGGGCAAGGGAATTGGGTCACCACATGGCGCCCCCCAACACACACAACAACATGCCATGCCACCTTAGCAGGCCAACAGACAGTGAGCACATGTATGCTCTGTGTACACCCTCAGCAGGCACTACCACCACACAGAAGGGACAGCACCCATTGCACCGATACCAACCATGCCAATCATGCAAAATGTGAGTCCTTGGAACACACACAATGTCAAATGAGTTTCCTGCAAGTCCTGGAAACAAATACACAAGATGACTGACAGCATGTCATTCAGTTTCCAACAGAAACACAGTCCACAGACAGTGACGAGGCAGGACCCTCCACTACAGGCACATCAGCTGCCACCACCCCTGCGCAGGCCAGACCCCTTGTCAGTGGGAGCAAGCAGCAGAGCAGTGCTACAAGGTCACCACCACCACCACCAATACCTCCTCCACCTCCACTCAACACCACAGGGCAGCTGGGGAGCAGGTGTAAGTGGATCTAGGTCACCTGGCCTAAGCCCCGCCCACCTGGTGCCTTCCTTCCTGCCGCTCTTTTTCATCACTTAGCAAGCCCTGCCTACCTCGTGCCTTCCTGCTTCTCGCTCTTTTTACCACTTAGCAAGCCACACCCACCTGGTGCCTTCCTGCTTGCCGCTCTGTTTCCCTACTTAAGGAGCCCTCCAGCTTCTTTTCCTTTGCAGATGGGGAGCAGGTGCAAGTGGATCTAGGTCACCTGGTCTAAGCCCCACCCACCTGGTGCCTTCCTGCCTGCTGCTCTTTTTCACCACTTAGCAAGCCCCGCCCACCTGGTGCCTTCCTGCTTCTCGCTCTTTTTCACCACTTAGCAAGCCCCGCCCACCTGGTGCCTTCCTGCTTCTCGCTCTTTTTACCACTTAGCAAGCCACGCCCACCCGGTGCCTTCCTGCTTACCGCTCTGCTTCCCTACTTAAGGAGCCCTCTAGCTTCTTTTCCTTTGCAGATGGGGAGCAGGTGTAAGTGGATTTAGGTCACCTGGGCTAAGCCCAGCCCACCTGGTGCCTTCCTGGTTGCCGCTCTTTTTCACCACTTAGCAAACCCCGCCCACCTGGTGCCTTCCTGCTTGCCGCTTTTCACCACTTAGCAAGCCCCACCCACCTGGTGCCTTCCTGCTTGCCGCTCTTTTCCCTACTTAAGGAGCCCTCCAGCCTCTTTTCCTTTGCAGCTGGGGAGAAGGTGCAAGTGGATCTAGGTCACCTGGCCTAAGACCACCCACCTTCTTAGCCCTGCCTCCTCCTTCCTGCTCTTAACTCTTGGATCAAGGGCGTCTCTCGCCCGGGCGTCCAAAGTGAAGGGCAGTCAAAGAAAAGGGCAATTCCTGTTTGGACCTGTTTGGACCTGTTTGGACCAGTTTGGACCAGTTTGGACCAGGAGGATCCAGGGTTCGACACCCTGCTACAGCCTGTGGGGATGGCCTGTGGGGACAGAGGGTGCATGCTTACCTGCATTCATATCAAGATGATATGAAATTACGGAAACTAAGGAAATTCTACTTTGACGTTTGAGACTACCAAGATGATAGAGTCTATACCTTCCAGGAGAAATATAACAAAATTACTAAACAAGTGTCAATAGAAAGTACTCCCAATACTTCACCAGCAAGCTCTGAGGCAGAGGAAGAACCTGAAGGAAATGTTGATGCAGCGCAGGGGACAAGCCAGCCAAAAGGACAGGGCTTTTTGAATCAAATTAGACATTTTAAAAAAGGAAATAGAAATGTCCCGACCACTCATACCCCCACATTAAATCAGATAAAGGAGCAGTGGGAAGCGGATTTACAGGGGACCATTGAAGAAAAGAAATGGGCCAGCTATTGTGCGTTATCCAAGAAGGTCTCGCTTAATACTGGCCTGAGGGTGATCCAATTTAAAATCCTGAATAGGCTACATTATACATCGGCCAACATCACAAGGTTTGCACCGGACGCCTCTGACGCCTGTCCTAAATGTAAAGCTCCTCAGGCTGGATCCTTTCACATGTACTGGGACTGCCCGGCACTGAGGGGATTCTGGAGGGCGGTGGCTGAGCTGCTGGAAGAAATCACTGAGGTGCCCCCCGATTTGACTCCTCAGAAGTACTTGTTTGGGGACATTGGCAAGCAGTCAGAGAAAATTAGAAGATTATTTAACATTTCATGCGCTATTGCCAAAAAATGTATTTTACAGAAATGGAAAAGTTCTCTCCCGCCCACCATGAACCAATTCCTCCGAGAATTGACACATGTCAACGAATCAGAGGAACAGTTTGTTTTGACCCGATCCTCGGCATGCAGACCTAAGGACATCTGGGGCCCGTTTAGATTTTACCTATGTAATATGATTACTGATGCTGACTTGTCGTCATAATATTGCTATGTGAAATGTAACAGATATTTTACTTCTGCTGTAACAGTTGAACAGATGTGGTGTAACAGCCTATACGTGACCACTAATAAAAAAGAGTTTAAATAAAATAAAAAAAAAAAGAAATGTCCCGACCAAACAAGTCCGTTTTCAGATCAACAAAGAACCAGACACCTCACAGAATACAGTTGGAGGAGAGGTAGGAAAGGAATAGGAGGATCTAGAAAACCCAGACGGCTTAGACGCCTATCAGCGCCTAACTCGGGCAGCATCGTGAGAAGCAGCAAAGAAATAGAAATGAACTACCTAGTGATGAATATATCAAACCAACCTCTAACAGAAGATGACATTAGTTTACTTAATAAAGGCTTATCATTTTCCCCAACTACCTTCTTCGAATCTATTGATATACATGTAGATCTTTTTAAATTTGTTCGAAAACTTAAATTGAAGAAGTTTTTTGCAACGCAAGTAGACAAGAGGAAACCAACACCAGAAAGTATGACCAAAAGTGACATAACTATCGAAGAATTGAGTAACATGCATTTATTAAGATCTCTACAAGAACCAGGTGACTACCCAATGCATCAAACAATACAAACAAATAAACCAAAAATTATCTACTTCAGAAATAACGGCTGTTTTGAATTTGTTTTCATCTGTGTTGGCGCAAAGAAGTGCAGGCACAGGTGTATTTCTCGGGAAATAATATTAGCAAGACTGTCATCATAATTTGGGATAACTGTACAGCGTTTGGATCCCAGAAGAACAAAAAATTCCCTCGAGTCCAGAATAGTTTAAGGCCTTTCAGTTTTGCAGTATCACAGAGCATATATCTACCTGCTCATGCGTGATCAATGAAAGGGAAATAAAGGTATTTGCTACTCCCACCATCAGTAGGTACCATTTCAGGACTGTATCATGATTTAGCATAATGCCTTTTGCAGGCATTATGCATCCATACTGTCAATGAAAGTTTTAAAACCAGGTTTTCTTTTCTAACTTAAAGTGATGGCATCTTAGGGGAGGGTCTGGTAGCAGGCAGCTCATAATCCATATAACTTCCACTTCCATCCATATGTAACCAGGTATAGGTGAAGATTGCACAGATATAATAGGTCCCATGATAGGTGGAATATCCAGAGATAGCAAAGGAGAAAACTTGATAAAAAGAGATATAAACAATGTTCATAACAACACCAGTTCTGGTGGATAGTGAATATCAATACATGCTGTTGGCCATAAATAGAGAACCATGATTAATGTAGCAGAGAAGGCGTATAGCAGGAGAGGATAAGCACACTGTAGCAGTTTTCAATGAAGCTGATCTGAAGGAGGAGTATTTAGGTAACCTGAAAAACCATGTGAATAATGACCTGAAGAAGGCTTTGGGCCATTGGTCATGGTAAGCAGTCTCAAATCGCTGCAGATATCTCCCCAATTAGAGGGAACCAGAGCCACCAAAAATCTGACCCTAGGTCATGCAGAAAATGGGCAACGACCAAGCAGTCTGAGGCATTTTGAATGTTGGCACACAACTAGGTTACATGCAGGTATGTTTTCTTGCTTTCTATCCAAGGATGTGCATTAGGAGGACTGTGAGGAGCAAGGAATAAGACGCAGACAAAGAGGACTCATGTTTGGATATACACCTTTATTTAAAATAATAATGGGATTGGAAAAATGGCTCGCTATCCCTAATCTAGGAGGTATTTCCCTACCTCAATCAAAACGTATGGGTCTGTCCTTTGTCAATGTAGGTCCTGTGTCTGAAATCCTATTCTGGACCTCACACTCTAAAACTAACTCTAAATTGTGAAGGATATTGTCTGCGGTTCTCAAAGTGCCCAAATGTTTAGATCCAACACAAAAGGGTAAATCTAACCAAAAAGTTCCAAGTGGACAATGTTCACAGTTCCAGGGTATGGCTCCATTCCCTAGAATCCTTTTAACAAAATGAAAAGTTCCAACAAAGAATAATCCAAGTTCCTTGTAACCCTAATAGGATAACTCTCTGCTCTTGGTGGGTTCCCAGTTCTCTGGGAAATGGCTCCCTTCCCCAGGTTTGTCTTTACATCTGAGATCAAAATCCTTAGGGCATGTGTCTTCCTTAGGATTCTCTTTTCACTGTGTTATAATTTGGGTGCGAGTTCCAGACTCGCAGATCACATATACTCTCCTGCCTGGCTCTTTTCCACCTTTATAACCATTCACAATCTCAAAGGCATGGATCTGGCTTGAGATTGTTTTCTTATTCTAGTTTATTACACACACTTGATTTTGCCTGGTATACTCTCCTGCTAGTACTTCGTTTCAACCTTTCAAACATTTGGCTTTCAGTTTCTTTACAAACACTTGGCTTCAGCTGGTATACTCTCCTGCCAGGACTTGTATACAGTTACTTTTCATTTTATCCACAAAATATTTGCCCAATTTTGGCTTATCAACCCTTGGTTAACAAATCCTGTTTCAATATGTGCTCCTTCTTTCACACACTGGGTCTCTGCTCCTTCCTCAAGACCATTCACATTTACTTTATAGTTTATTTTGGAATATGGACTCATCGGTCTGTTCGTGGCACGATTCACAAATAAGCTAATCTCTCCACAGGCTTCTGTTTTCCTCTATTACGTTCCTTTCATGAAACGTCACACACTTTCAGGCAACCCGGTAACCCGTACATCTTCCCTGGGCTTACTGAGTGCTTCAATTGTCTCATGCATTTCTACGCTTCTCTTCCTTTCCATCTGCTCCCATTAGCTGCTGTGTTTTTGCTGCATCCTTCTCTTCTGTGGACAGTTCCCACTGCCTCGTGCGGTGGGCTTCCTGCACTCTGGTTCCTCTTCACGCCGTCTGCGTTTGCCCTCATACTGCTTCCCACGGAGTGCTTTCCCTCAGTGTTCTGCCTGGTGTCAGCACAGGCTGTGATAAAATGCAGCCTCTGTAAGCCTCTCTCCTTGGTCTTAGCTGTTAGAGATTCAAACTTCCTGGCATGATTGACTAACTTCCGAAGACTAGACCACTGTGTTGGTTTACCAGTCTTAGTCATTCCCATTACTCTGTCCCACTTTCTCGTCTCAGTTGTTGTCATGTTGTTCCTTGTATGATATTGAGGAAGCTGTTATCGGACCCTATTGGGAGTAATCATCACTGCTCCCTGCCTCTTCCTCCTCTCAGTTGTTAACATACTGTTCCTTGGGTGATATTGGGGAATACTTAAAATAGACTTGGCAAGTGGTTGAGGGAGAGTGTTACAATATGCCATCAGGGCATGAAGAAGGGAGGGAACATCCCTAAAAATGAATGGGGGTATATGACTTTCTTCAATGATGCAGTGTTATCCCCCTGAGGGTCGCCTCCCCCCATGTGGTCCTCCCATATAAGCCGCCCGCAGGGTCAGGATCAGGTAGCGGCTGCCGTTCCCTGGCCACATGAGCAAAGTTGTGAGGACATCATCAGATTCATCACAGGATCCTGTGATTCAGGAAAGGTGATGTTAAATGATTCAGCAGTTAAGACAAATGTCTAAAAATCATGTAAGATTCGTTTTCGCACAGTCAAGTAACAAAGGTTCTTGGTTTACAATGCTAGGAACAGTTCCGAGTCATATATGCTTTCACACGTTCTGGAAAAGTTGGTATACTGCATGCAGAGGTAGAAGCAAAAAGAACAATAGTGCCAACAGAAAACAGTAGTTACCTTCAGGATGTGTCAATGGATGAACAACATTGTCAGCAACGTTGTGCATATTCAGAAATGTCCACACAGGTACATAAGGGCCAGGACACAAATTATGAACAGGAACAACTGAGTCGCACAATCGTAGAAAGGGATTTCCTGGCACCTTCTCTGTTTGTTTCTTTTGACGGCAAGTTACTCAAGGGGTAGCATAGTACCTCAAGTATAGGACCTACAATCGTGAAGTATAATCTGCAAAGAATCAAGTGTATATAGCTCTCCTCTACTTATCAACAAAGACTCACTGACTGTTCTACACTCCAGCTGGACATAGCTTATAACTCATGTGAGTGGTAGAATAAGGACCTTGGAAAGCAGATGCAGATTGTAACTGCTGTCGTCCTATGTTTATTGATCCTAAAACTGCACTACTGCCTGAAGTCATCTATGGAGCCGGCATTGAAACAAATGTGTTATTCTGAATAGGATTACAAGATGTGACTTCCTTTTCAGTAATGCTGCACATGGAAGCAGATTTGTTTGTGGATGATCCCGCCAACGCACCCCTTCCAGGATAATCGAAGCTGAGGACTCTGGAAACATTATTGTGGCTGTACCCTTCAGCAGTTGGATGCATAAACACACATTGGATGCCCCTCGCACTTGATTACGATTTGCATGGTAAACAGGATCTGGCAGAATACTCAACACCCTGGCTATAGCGCCGACCTCTGTGATACACTCACAGTTGGTGCATGCCCACGGTCTAAGTGAATGACATTGTCCTGCAGTAAGTTCTGGCAGTGCTTCATTGACCTCAGAATAGAGGGACCAGCAGCCTTCACAAGGAACCTACAGTAGTTTATGATCAAACCATCTTCCAAATGTAAATCCAAACATTGTGCTGTCAATGGAGGGGCTGCACCCAATGTGTATCTGGTATTCAGACAAAATCTCATGAAGTGACAACACTTGCTTTTTGTTTGAATTATTTTGCATGTGCTAATGGCAGCCTCTTTGCAAAGATTGAGACAACCTAATTTTGATTGCACCTTTGCTCTGTTCTACTGGTTCTACTGGTTCACTAAATTGGGGATGATAGGCACAATGAAAATGCTGGGACATATTCAGGGTTTCACACTTATCCAAAACCAACAGCACAGTGAAGTGTGTTCCTCTTTCACTGTCAATAAGTGCAGGAAAGACCAAATTGAGGTAAACATTCAGTAAGAAGAATATTTGTTACAGAGACAGAGTCAGTCCTTCTGCATGGGTAGGCCTCTACCCATCCTGACAACATGTCCAGCACCAACAGAACACATAACAAACACACTTGGGAAGCTGCATAAAATCTAAAGCCAAATTGTGAAATATATAAATAAAATAACTAAATTGCATAACTGAATACTTGAATTATTGAAGCCATCTGTGGCACTGGGTCTCTAGGATGCAACACACATTTTGAAAATGGTGACACTATCAGGGGCTTGAGGGCAGAGACATGCCCACAAAGCTCAGGGGAGAAAAGTGCACGAGAGAGAGAGGTGTAACGAGTCCTACAGACAAGAAAGGATAGGCAGGAACTACAGACAGGCAACAAAGGTAGTGAACAGAAAGGGGCATGGAGTTCAAGTAAGACAAACATGTTAGGTTCCCAATTGTGGTGTACACAAAATGGGGGAAAGGTTTTCCACAGGGTCAGGGAAAATGCCAGCCTTCTTAGCTGGTTACTATTGCAGGGCCTCGCTCTGAATGCTCATGGAAAGGAGCAGCAGGAGTGGGTGTCTGTGTCTGGACCGTAAGGCACGAACAAGGAAACAATACTCACAAGACTGAAGCCTGTACAGATCCAGCAGGAACTGAACAGAGCTTGCACCTGAAACAGGAACCAGCACAGTGTTGACAATTGACACAAGGTACAGTACTGAAACGCAACAAAGGAAAGGGGCATAGATTGCCTGCTCAGAAACCGAACAGTCAAACTCTGAACAAAGGAATTACACAGCACAAGTCAGGACAAGAACAATAACAGAAATGTCTAGAATAGGAAGTCAAAGTGAGCAAGGTTCAGGACAGAGAACAGCAAGAAAGCGGAAAAGCAAGAAGACAAGAATCTAAGTGCAAGGGTAGAGGAGACTGGAACTAAGGACCGGAATCAAGCAACAACGGATTGAACTATAGACCAGGAAAAAGAAAAAACTTGGGAGCGAAACTCTGGACTAGGATAACAAGGACTAAACTGCAGACTAGCAACAAGTAACTCAAGAAACTATAACTGCAGGGCGGAATAACAAGGGCAGGACTGCAGACAGATAAAAAGGAAACTCCAGACTGGAATTTAGGAAGCTAAAACCAGGTATTACAGACTGTGGGCACAGAACAAGGAACTGCAGGCAGGGAACAAAATAATTGGTGGTAGAGAGCAAAGGGGCTGCGTACGGGCAACAGAGGACTGCAAACAGGGGAGCAGGGCTGCAAGGCATAGAGCACAGAGGTGTAAGGCAGAAGGCAGGGGAGTACAGGTAGAGTAGCAGGGCTGCAAGATAGTGAACACAGGACACTGGAAAGGAGCAGGACACAGCAGAACTCCAAGGTTCAAAGGGCTGGCAGCGAGCACAATTCAAGAGCCCTCTGCTCCTGCAGGAAGCTGCTTCAATACTTATGTGCTGTGTGCTGAAGGAGGCTCATTGGCAGCACCTGGAGCACCACACCTGAAAGTAATCTGCCTACTCTATGTCTGGTCCTGGGAAAGTGAAAGCACCACTGATCTCGAAGGGGGTAATTCATAGAATTCAGCGCACAAGTGGCACACGCGGCTGGCGCACAGTGTGCGCGTGCGACAGTCTGCGCCAGCCGCGTGCGCCAAAACCAATTCCGCGCACAGCGTATTCATGTATTTTAACATCCATTACCAGTCGTGGTGCAGAGTGGTGCAGCAACCCTGCAGCAGCGCCAGTTACGCCCCCAACCCCTCCCCGTGCGCCATGTACAGCGCAAAAATCCCGTACATGGCGCACAGGCCAGTGGACCAGCATACAGGCCCCCAACCACGAAAACGCCTGTAAAACACCCGCGCACCACTACGAATACACGTACCCCGCTGCGCGGGGAGAATCGCATGCCTTTGGCCCTGCGTGAGCGGGGTACGTGTATTACTGGGGTTCGCGGGGAGTTTCACACGCAATTGGCCCTGTGCGAGCGGGATATGTGTATTTCGGGGTTTTGCAGGGATTTTCACACGCGATTGGCCCTGTGCGAGCGGGGTACGTGTATTTCGGGGGTGCGCGGGAAGTTTCACATGCAATTGGCCCTGTGCAAGTGGGGTACATGTATTACTAGGGTTCGCGGGGAGTTTCACACACGATTGGCCCTGTGCGAGTGGAGTATGTGTATTTCGAGGGTTCGCGGGGAGTTTCACACGTGATTGGCCCTGTGCGAGCGGGGTACGTGTATTTCGGGGGTGCGCGGGAAGTTTCACACGCGATTGGCCCTGTGCGAGTGGGCTACGTGTATTACTGGGGTTCACGGGGAGTTTCACACGCGATTGGCCCTGTGCAAGCGCGGTACGTGTATTTCGGGGGTGCGTGGGAAGTTTCCCACGCGATTGGCCCTGTGAGAGCGGGGTACGTGTATTGCTGGGGTTCGCGGGCAGTTTCACACGCGATTTCGCTGTCAGAGTGGGGTACGTGTATCCAGTGGGGTGCGCGGGGAGTCCCACACGTGAATTGGCAGTGTGGGTCCTCCCAGGTGTGCCCTCTATCCCCTCCACGGCCCCTGCAGGCAGCCCACACCACAGGGGACTACCCAGCACCCCTGGTCATGTCCCGCAGGCAGCCCATCCACCATGGGCATGCCCCCCAGCCAGCCCACATGTCACCTTGCACTAGTGATCACCAACTCATGTCCCCCTGCACCCCCACACCCCAGCAGTGAGGGGCACCTGCCAGCAGGCCCCGGCTCAGGTTCCCCAGCACCCACACCCACCCAGCATTGAGGGGCAGCTGCCAGCAGGCCCCGACTCATGTCCCCCAGTACCCCCACCCCCCAGCAGTGAGGGGCACCTGCCAGCAGGCCCCGACTCCTGTCCCCCAGAACCCCCACCCACCCAGCATTGACGGGCCCCTGCCAGCAGGCCCTGACTCAGGTCCCCCAACACCCCCACCCCCCCAGCAGTGAGGCTCAGGCCCTGACTCATGTCCCCCAGCACCCCCACCCACCAAGCATTGATGGGCAGCTGCCAGCAGGCCCCGACTCATGTCCCCTAGCACCCCCACCCCCCAGCAGTGAGGGGCACCTTCCAGCAGGCCCCGACTCATGTCCCCCAGCACCCCCACCCACCCAGCATTGACGGGCACCTGCTAGCAGGCCCCGACTCAGGTCCCCCAGCACCCCCACCCCCCAGCAGTGAGACTCAGGCCCTGACTCATGTCCCCCAGCACCCCCACCCACCAACCATTGATGGGCACCTGCCAGAAGGCCCCGATTCATGTCCCCTAGCACCCCCACCCCCCAGCAGTGAGGGGCACCTTCCAGCAGGCCCCGACTCATGTCCCCCAGCACCCCTACCCACCCAGCATTGACAGGCACCTGCCAGCAGGCCCCGACTCATGTCCCCCCCTACATGACATAAAGATGCACAATCATGGCCCACATCTCCACCAAAATACCACAGCATGCCACCCCAGTCTTGAGGCGCAATGATTTCCCAATCCACCCCACACTGACATGCCTATCTCAAGACACAAACCAAAAGTCAACTATGCACATCAACACATGTCCGTCACACACACACACTGGTTGGCATTGATTGTGTAAACCCACATTTTCACATGCATGAACTCAATGAGCCAATTACACACATGGAAGTAAAATATCAAAATGTATTATGGACAAAAATAAAGCAATGAAATGAAAGCATAAAAAAATTGCAAACATGAAATGAAAAGCATGTCCAAAAGATGAGTACATGAAAAGTATAACCAATCCAAAGAAATCCAAAAGAAAAATAGTCCAAACTCTCCCTCCACCAAAGCAAATCCAAAGGAAACGTTAAAAGTAAAATCCATTAATCCATGGTGAAATCCAAAGAAAAAGTTCCAATAAATCCATTGTCCAACTATGTACAATCAATTGTCAAGGGTCCATGAGCCCAACGAAAATAACAGAAACCTATGAAAAAAACTACCTAATAAAAAAACTATATACAAATGTGTGGGGCAAAGTCCAAACACCCCAAAATAAAGGAAAACGGAAATGAAACCTAACACTAAAAACTATATACAATGGCGGCGGGCTAGTCCGACGGCTCACTTTCCAATTTCCCGGGCCAGGGCATCATCGAACTCCTGCTCAATGTCCTGGAGGCGGTCCTCTTCCATGGCCCCGAGGGTTCGCAGGGACGATGCCATGTTGACCTCCAATTCCCTGTGAATTGCCTCAAGGCACTCGGCCTGCCTCAGTGCCCTCTGCATGGAGTTCTCCGCCCTGACCATTGTGAGCCGTGCCTCTTCTGCCCGCCGCCACTCCGCATCTATGACCTGGCCAACCGCTGCCTCATGGAAGACACTTCCAATCCTGGGTCCTCCTGCCCTCTGGCCGATGCCTGCCCCTCGGATGTTGAATGCCCCGAGCCATCATGGCTTCCACCTTGTTGCTGCTGCTGCTGTGCCTGTGCCCTGGCTCTTGATGCCTGCACGTCCTCCTCCGGCTGGGGTGCAGTTGTTGAGGTGGCTACCCCTGCTGGACGTCCGACCCCCGACTGTGGCAGGGATGTGTTCTCCACCAGCCTGGCCGCAGGGTCAGAGGCAGCTCCACAGGGTACCCAGGTGATACATGGGTGGGAAGATGGCATGGAGGACGACTTGCGCATAGGGGGTTCAGGTGAGGAGGGGGTCGGAATAAGGTCCAGCATACGGAGGAATCCAGCCCTGGTGACCCATCCCAGTAGGTCAACGCGGTCAACGAGGCATCCGAGATGACGTGCAGTGTCTTCACGAAAACACTGCAGGTCACCTCGCATTCCCCGTTGACGCAACGCCATCCCAGCCAGGACAGGCTCAACCCGGTCCCGGATTGCCACGTCTGCAGGGAGTGGAAAGCCAGTTGTTGTGCGCTCATCCCCTCCCTGAAAACGGGTCTGGACATAGGCATCCCTGCTGGTGCAGGATGATGCAGTCACAGGATTCGGGACAAGATTACACACAAGCACCTCAACGGCAGCCTGTGCTGCCTCCTGTCCCTGCCCCTGCACTGCACCACTAGCACCAGTGGAATCTCCACCTCCAGACCCCGTGTGTGTCCCTTCCACGGCCTCCTCCTCCACCAAACCCCCCACCCTCCAACCTGGATGACTCCATGCCATCTTCCTCCGTCGGACCCTGTGGGGTCTCTGCTGCCCCTTCTGCTGCCGAGGAGTCCACCTCCGACCTCTGCCTCTTGGACATACCCTCGGCAGCTGCGGCCTGGGACGCAGCACCAGACTCTTCACTCCCTGACGAGATGACAACCTGGGAGGGGAGCCGGGCCTTGCGTCTCCGGCTGGTGGTGCGATCCCTGCCGCTTTGCTCCACAGCACCCTCTCCGCCCTCTTCATCAGTTGACGCTGCAGATAGGGAGAGATAGAACACAGGCATCAGGACACTGTACAATGGACTGATACACACATGACAGTTGCACATGAGTGGCAGTGTAAAACTACAGACAAGACATCACACTCCCCAACACACATGTCATTTCAACTCACACACATGAGCAAATCAACAGGAATCTTGCACCAGGCAGCACCGTCCATACACAAACAACAGCACGAGCAGCCGAAGGTGAGCCTGACGTCACATGAAACACAGGGAGTGCACAACACATGCACACACGCCACCAGACTGACATGCATCTGTACATCTCCACCACTGCAGTGATAATGTTACCATCCATGTCACATCTGGCAATCAGCCTCCTACATGTCCGTGTCACATGCATCCATGTTGCATCACAGTTGCACACTTATCACATACACACACATGCACATGTACACAGTGCAGATACATGCAGCAGGAACCCCCTTCCATGTGTGACACCACAACCATGCCACAGTACATACACAAAATTTCCACATGTGCGCACCCACACATGCATTTGGCCAGCATGCTTGCCAACACATACACCATCGATGTGTCTCACACATGAGAGGAATCACATGTGGCTGGTTCACGTCCCTGTACATACGCATCCATACATGGCCCTACAAAGACATTATGTTGAACCTGCACACTCCTGGCACACCACAAGACGCACAGTGTACAATCAGTAGGCATGTACACTTACCGCTCGACTCCAGACAGTTCTTCCTCTCAAGGACCTGGACGTGGAGCGCTGGGTGTATACGTTCCAGGACCCTCATTTGGCTGGTGGTAAGGCAGACCCGGCACCCTTTACCATCTGCTGGCTTCAAGAGGCGCCGGGCCTTGCTGAGGGTCCTGGACCTGAAGTCCTCCCAGTGCTTCCGGACGTGTTGAATGTCGCGGACTGCCACCTCCTCCGCGTTGATGGCAGTCACTATGTCCATCCAGATCCTCTTCCGTCCTTCATTGTCGGCGCGCAAACTTCCAAAGAGGGCATCATACTGCCCCAGGACATGCTCCACCAGGACACCAACTTCACTGGCACTGAAGCTGGTGGCCCTCTGCCTCTCTGGCTGGGGGTTGCCAGTGGTGCCAGATGGTGTAGACATGGCAACCCCAGAGGCAGGTGTGGGTGGGCAACTGGGTCCTGGGGCTGGGCTGTGGAGCGATGGTATCCCAGTCGGGAGTCTTCAGTTCCAGCAGGGGTGGTCACAGCAACTGCACCCCTGGCTGACGTGCAGGCACCAAATAGCAGGGCATATGGGCGGCAGGCAGGCAGGCAGCAGTAGATGGCAGATGGGAGCGTGCTTGGGGCTCTGGGGGGCAGGAATAGGGCCTTCTGGGCAGGAGCGTGGTCTTCCATGTGTTGTTGCGTGGCCAGCTTGATACGGAGTGATTTGGCATGTGAAAAAATTGCACGTCAGCGTGTAATTTGAGGAAAGGCCCTTAGCGTGTAAGCGTATCTGTGACGTTACGCACGCGGGTGTTTCCCTCGTGACGTGGGCATAGTGGTTCAGCATGTGAAAAAACTGCACGTCCGTGTGTGAATGCATGTAATCCGAGGAAAGGGCCTATGCGCGTAAGTGATGCGACGCGCGCAGGCGTTTCCCTCAGCACAGGTTAAAGGTGAGCGGGGCCAGCAGTTCGCTGTATGTGCCTTTTGTGGAGACCGACGTGTGTTGCTACTTCGTGTTGTTTCGCGCGCAACTTCACAGCTGATCAAGGACGTATCTCTTCTTTTGGCAGGGGTATTGGCTACGCATGTTTTTCATCATCACGCTAGTCTGACGGTGAGTCACGCACGCTATTTTTCCTACTGCGGGTGCCCCTGTGTATCGCACCCGTTTTCGAGGTCATAGTAGCCTGCGTGTCCCACGCGTATGCATTTTTCATGTTACTGGGTGCCACCGCGTACTGCGGGAGGTTAATTCCATGCACCTAGGCTGCAGGGTTGCGTGCACAGTTTTACTGCAGTTTTGGGGTGCCTGAGCATTGCTGGACCCGTCACTACATCACCAGGGTCACTTACAGCCTTGCAGGTGCAAGGGGGCTGTTAACATCTTGCATCCCACCCCCTTCACCCTAATTGCCCAGGACAATTGTGGTGTACACCTCCCATTGGCACTCCTCCATCTGAGCCGGCACTCCTCCATCTGTGCCATGGTTGGGAGGCCACCAAAGGTGAGGGGCGCCTCAGCTGGGCATCCTCCTCGTGGCGGGCGTGGTCAGGGACGTGGCCGGGGTGACCAGGGAGTAGGGGGACTCCAGGGAGTCCGGGGTGGCCACAGAGGGGGAAGAGGCAGGGGTGCGCCACTTGAGCACGATGTTGTGCCATGTATCGGTGCAGTCATGCCACCACCCCCTGTGGTTCCGGGAGATGCAGCTTCTGCATCTGGCACTGGCTCCCATGTGACCCGGCAGTCCGTTTCATGGGCCCAAGGGTAGTGGTAGCTGCAGGTGCAGCTGTGGACACCACCACTCAGGCTCAGTGTCTGCCAGCGCAGGCTGCGTTGGCACTTGAAGAGTCCTTGGAAGATTTCCAACAGGGCAGGAGGGAAACCGTAGGTGCACGCAGGGCTGCCCTGACCGAGACAGGGGTCCCTGGGGCAGTAATGTCATCTGCTGCACCGAAGAGCCGGGTGGTGGTAAGTGCAGGGGCAGATGCAACCAACAACACCCCGGTTGTGAGTCTGCCAACCAGGACAGTCGCTGTCAATGACCCTGCCACAGTGGATGTTGCTGCACAGGGTCCATTAGAGGGCACCAGGCTGCCACTGACACAAGTCAGGCCTTTGGTCGGCCCTCCACCTGCCACTCCCTTGGCTCAATCCACCGGTGCCACTGGCCATACTGATCAGGGCGGCATTTGCCAGCCAGGGTCTGCGCCACAATCCAAGAGGAGGAAGGTTGCACCTGTAGCACAGGCTGGGACCCCACACAAAGCCACGACCTCCTGCATGTCGAGGAAGAAGCCTTTCTGCAACCAGGAACTGGACTTCCTCGTGGACTACGTGCAGGACCACAGCCGTGCCATGCTAGTGGGTTCTAATTGTCAGACTACGGCTGCCCACCGTGATACCCACAGGAAGCAAGTTGCGGAACATGTGAGTGCATTCGGCCATGAGGTGCGCACGGCGCAAGAGTGCAAAAAGCGTTGGAATTACCTCAAACGCAGCGCTTAGGCTAAGTGTGCCTCAAATTACAACTTGACTATGGTGACTGGCAGTGGGCCTGCACCTGAGGAGGAAGACCTCAATCCGCATGAGTCACTCATTGCGGAGTTCATACCACCCAAATCGGTCGAAGGAGTGGGAGAGATGCCGGATTTTGATCCCCAGTCCAGTGAGTGTTTCTGCGTTTGTTGAGGACATGTGTGTTTTACTTGTGTGATTTGTTGTGCATAACTGCCACTACATGTCACGTGTACATGGTTCTGATGTGCAAGTAATGCAATGCTTCACTGATACATGGCTGCTCTGCTGGATGGTGGACATGTGGAGCAGACGGGGACTGTCCGCATCACCACTATTGCACCCTACTCACATGCTGGTCACCAGGATGCCCCTGCGGTCCATGTTCCAGCTCACTGGCCCTTCTGCATGTAGCCTGGGGTGACCTTCCTCTCAGCCCAGGGACTATGTCATAGCATGACTGACATGCATGTGTCCTCTGCATGCATGCGGGTACTCCATGTAGGCATGCTCCCTTGCCCCTCCACCCCCCCTCTGCACCCCAATTCCACCTTTGCACTGGTCTGCTTCAATTTTGCTATTGAGTACTTGCCCGTTCATGCGTCCTGTGTACATGCTAACTTCCACTGGCCAATCTGCCAGACATATGCTGTGTGGTACATCCTTTGTACTTGATGCAGGGTGTCTCACTTGGACTGTGCAGAGGTCAGATGCCCCACAGGGACATGAGTGTCCATTCATGCTTCATGTGTATTCCACGCATGCCCCAATGTGTCCTTGACTGGATGATCATTGTAGTACGAGTCCAGGGTGACCTACATTGCATGGCATTTCATCAGCCTTCCCATGGCCTCTGTGGCTCAGTCCTGCGTCGCACACATGTTTAGGGTGTGACAGTCTGTGTGGGTCACAGGCCTCAGCCTGTTTAATGGCCAATGACTCTGTCCAACTTGTGTAGTGTCTTCTTCACACGTGGGTGTACTCCGGAGGTTGCATCATGTGTCCTGCTTACTGTCCCATCATCATTTGCTGTGTTGTCACTTGACTCACATGATGTAGGTGATGCTAGTCAACACTGTCTGTCAATACACAGGTCTATGGTCATCCTTTTGATACCATGTAAGGCATCCCTGCATTTGCACTTGGGGGGAGGTGTGGTTTGCTTGTAGCCATGTTACCCATTGAATGCACATTGCACGTGATGCCTGAAGTTGACCTTGCACTGCCTTTACATTTTCAGATACACATCATGAAGTACTTGTACATGTAGATAGTGAGTAACGTACAAATTTGCTGCACTGCATCAACCCACTTCTGAGCAATATGACACCATTCTACTTGCCTAATCACAGAAGCAATGTAAAATTGACCCAGCATGCATGGCAGGTTCTCTTTTGTGTGTGACGTGTCTGCTTGATGTGTTTGGTGTCTGTGTGATGTCTGTGTGTGTGTTGTGTGCTTCTAACATGTGTAGTGACCTTTTTTCTCTCTACTTTTCAGATGATGACACAATGGAGCCAGAGAATGGTGTTGTCATGCCAGGCACAGGGTTGTTATCACTACAGCAACCCGGCACAAGTGGGGTTCGTGGGGTGGTAGGCCACGAAAACCCACATGTGCTAAAGTCCAACTTGTCTCTGGCTGGCAATGAATCCAGCCCTGATAAACACTCTGACGTCCATGTCGAGTTGGATGTGCATCAGGTCCATATGTCAGGGGTGAGTGATTCTGATGTGAGAACTCCTCTGTCCGCGACACCTGCACTGAGGGGTCAGACAGTGTTGGAACCTCCGCCTGTGGTGGATCGGGACACAGGGTCACCCTCCAAACCAGTCACTGATGTGCCTCGGACATCACATCGACAGGGGCATGTAGTTGTGCTGCCTCGGGCGGTTCAAACACAACAAGGACACCCGGTCCTTGGGTCCCGCAGGGGTCAAGACCAGCAACGCGGTCGCCGCGCGCAACCGCAGTATACTGAGTGGGAACAAGACATGACTGCCAATTTTGAGCCAAGACATGAACGCCAGGGGGCAGCAATGGAGAACATCGCTGTGAGCATGGAGCGTGTGGCCCAATCCGTGCTCCCCCCTGCGAGGCAGGTGCTTCTCCAGCAGCAGGCGGCACGGTCCACGGCCCGCTCGCTCAGGCTGGGCATGGCGGCCTCAGACAGGGCACGCCAGGCTGAAATGTCTCTGCGTGAAGCAATTGCTGCTCACGCAGAGGCACACATGGAGGCCCTGAGGTGGGTGTCCTTCTGATGTCCCAGAGGGAGCGGTCAGAGAAGAGGTTTGCGCAGCTTGAGCGTACCATCTCCGCTGAGCTACATGCTTGCCGGGAGGTGCATCAGTTGTCCAGCCAGGCCTTGCAGGAGGAACTCCGTGTTACACGTGCTACCTTGCAAGAGGAAACACGTGTATCCCGGGAGGTTCTGCATGCAGACCTACGTGTCATCGCCACACAGAACCAGGCTCACCCGTCCGGCAGACTTGGTGCCGACGAGGGGCAAGCTGCGGCTAGGCGTGGTCAGGCTCCTGTGTCACGTCCTCCTTTCCAGGAAGAGCCAGACTCGGAAATAGGTCGGGCTGTGCAGGCGTTGAGCCCATGGAGTTTTTTTTTCCTCAACATCATCGCATGTGGGTGTTGAGCAGCACCCTGTACCTCCCCCCTCCTTGGCGACCCCACTCCCCCGTGTCATATGTGGCCATTTTTGATTTTTCTTTTAGTTTAGTTAGTTAAGTTTCAATTTGATAGTTAGTTTAATTAGGTAATGTAGGTTTTTCATAGTTAGTGTAATTAGTTAATATAGTTTCAAATTGTTTGTCTATTGTGCTTTCATGTGACGGTGTGGTGCTTTGTGGCTTTGGAAAGCATCCACTGTCTGTTCCAGCTGGGCCCTTCAAGCTTGTCTTGTGTATGTGTTTGCAGCTTGGGGTCCTGACTCACATATGCCACTCCTGCTTCCCTTATCCATGGGCTCGCAAGGATGGTTCGGTGTAACAGCCTATTACACAAGGGTTTTGGACTGTCATATCTGTGGCATTTCTGCTGCTGTCCTACTTGTGTTAACACCCCTAGTGGGTATAATAGGGGTGTTATTGACCACTGTTCTTCTTTTGCTAGATGGGGGTTTCATGATTCATGTGTACATTAATTGCTATACATTGTGTAGTATGTTTCTTATCTTTACTGTACATGTGCTTGTTGCAATTCATGCTGTAGACAGTGTGTACCACACCTTGCCTGTGAAAGATGCACTGATGGTGTGATTTCTGATGTACGTCTCTGACATGGTCCAGTCATGAAATGCCTGAAGAGACACACACAGGTGATTTTAAAGCATTAATCATGTGTTTCATGCCCTTTCTCCAGGGGAATAAGCCTCCAGACCACCTTTGCCAGCAGACAAGGCCCATTGGACGTCTGGAAGCTGGACAAGTTTGGTGGTGCCAACATGCGCATGTGCGCAAGCAGAGGCACAGGGATTGCACTCATACATCCCAAAAAAGCTGACATGTTTCAAGGGACTCCAGGCAAGGTGAGCAGCACAGGGGGGGCCACACCGCAGTCAACCTTCCACCAGACCAGTTACACATGCATGCTTAGTAGCAGCACTGACGGTGAGCTTGGACAAATATTGGTGTTGAAGCGCACAATACAGCTGAGATGCGTTGGTGAACTAATGGCTAGTTGATGGGAAAGTTGTCTGGGGCACCTGCAGGGGCAGTGGCACATACCCTCCGGTCGACCATGGTCCATTGAGGCAGTTGTATTAGCCATGTAGCGTTCCAAGACATGGAAAGAAGCAGCTCACAAGGACAGACAGTGAGGGACAGACTTGTGTGCAGTGCTTTTCATTTCAATGTAGAATTTGACACATGCACTACCTACTTTATTTCGGTTATGGTGGAACACGACTTGTTCTGAAGTCGTACCTTGCTATATGCGTCTGGCTGCTTACCCAGGGAACATTGCATGTTGTGTGAATCGTGACACATTGGTGTTACTGCATTGACTGTGTATGAACCATCACAGGGGGAATGTTACGTATGGGTACGAAGCACCACACCAGATAGTTTATTTGTAGAGTAGTTTGTTACTTTGGGGCATATATGGTGGTGTGTTTATGTGTAATGGGCACGCACATAGTAGTAACTGTGGCTCTCTTTGCAGCATTGAACTGCTCCTGTTACCGGACCGGAGAGTGCGCAGGCAGGAGGCCAGCACTCACCCCAGAGATAAGTTTCTCTTTGACTTCCATTTGAGTAATTTGGTACTATGTGCACGATGAACAAGTTTGGTCTAATTGGGTATGTGTTAATGTGAGTAGTACAGTTTTGTGCATTCCCTGCTTTCCCGTGTCAATCCTACTCCCCTCTCCTGCCCCTCATTCCGGTTATCCAGTATACCAATGCCTGTCCCGACTGCATATCCCTGACCCTCCTTCCCCACCAGGGTCTCAGAGGCCTGTGTGAGTTTGACCTTTCAGGCACCCAGACCACGGTGGGGGTGGTTGGTTTGTGCCACTCCTGCGCCTGTACACGGTAGCTGTGACAGTACACATCAGTTTGTGGTGCATCATTCTATGTTATGTACCACACATGGTACACATCCTGTTGTGACATTGTTTTACTGTGCTACCTTGGTTGTTACATCATTGTGGTAGTACTTGGGCTTTGTGACGTACTGCTACTTCAAGTCATCTACTAGAGGCTTTTCTGGTTTGTTTTGCTGCCTGCAGGCTTTTTGCTTGGCTTCTGTGTTGGCCTGCTTTGAGTTCTCTTTGATTTGGTATTTTTGCAAGTCAAGGTGGCCTCTGAGGGTGCTGGACACTTTTTACACACAAGGTGGAAGATGGTGACAAAGGGGAAGGGTGATCCTGTGGCCAGGTGAACTTCAAGGATGAAGGCTACATAACCCAGGCGCAGTTGTTCAGTGGGTCATGGTGATTTGTGAGGGAGGGGGGGTATTTTGTTGTTGACAGTTGCCTTGCCCTACAGTGTGATGGGCACCTTGACATTGTAATTGTGGTATCCTATGTACATGATGTATTCTGCTGATCAATGCCTGTTCATGTGTTGTGTTTACCTTTCAGGTGTGAGGGGATAGTTGTGGTTTGACATGCTGGGGTGTACACATGGTCAATGTTCACATGTGATGTGTAGAGGACACTGGTGGTCACTTGATTGCACATGCATGTATTTTATTTTTGATAATGCATTTTATTGTTTTACATCACAATCAAAACAACAACAACATATAGGGACTAGCAAGCTTTTGCAAAAGTCAATATTAGCAGATTCCTTATCAATCACCCAAAAATGTCCCCAAGCCTTAATGCGAATAGACAACATCACCCCTGCGGCGTCCTGTACAATCTAAGGTCCTCTCTCTTCCCACCTCCACCATATTGTGTACGCCTTTACGGGGCAGCCTCGTGCATTGTATATTCTGTGCTCCATCATAGCACATATGTCCATGTCCGTTGCCCATTGCTCCATTGTTGGGGACTCAGGGGCTCCCCATTTTTGTGCTATGTTACGCTTCATCAGCCCCGCTCCTGTGTTCAAGAGCAGCCTTTCCCATTTATTAAGAGCCATCTCATCTGGAACACCCACGATGAGAATGTTCGGGTCCAGTGGTATATGACAGGTAAGGATCTTATTAAATTCATTACAGCATTCGTTCCAGAAGGTGTGGATTCGGGGGCATGTCCATAGGATATGAAAAAAGGTCCCCTCTTCCCCCCCACATCGGAAACAGTTTGGGTTCAGGGCTCTCTTCCACCTATGTAGTATCGTTCTGGGGTAATAGACTCTATGCAGGATTTTTAATTGAACCAGTCGAAGCCTAGAGGAGATGGCAACCTCCCTTGGATGCATTAGAGCTTGAATCCAGTCATCCGGGTCTAATTCACCCACGTCCCCCTCCGATTTAGCCTGTAAACTCATCAGCTCCGGTGTAGCAAAGCATGTGATAGCGTTATATAGGATGGAAGTGCATTTGGTGGGGATGAAAGCTGGTATCATGTTGCGTTCTACTGGTGTGTAGTCCGGGATACTGGCATTTACCGGTATATGGTTTCTTAGAGCGTGGGCCAGTTGTACATAGTGGTATCGCTCGGTACACGGAAGTTGGAATTTTTGCTGGATGGCTTCAAACGAGGCTAGTTCCCCTCCATCAAGAATGGCCCCAACTTTTAGGATCCCGGCCCCAACCCATCGAGGCCATGGATCAAGCTTCTTTATCTCGGACAGATTGCTATTTCTCCACAGGGGTTGTGCCGTGGTTATTTTATTCTTCCACCCTACAAATCCGTGCGCTTGTTTCCAAACAGTAATAATGTGAGTCACGGTCGTTGGCGGGGGGGGGGGGTCTCGGGAGGGTTTGGTACAGCAAGTGCAGTGGGTCGGTGTCGTGCATAGCAGCGATTTCTGCCCTGATATGGGGCAGCTCCCTGTCTCCGTGGAGCAGATCATTGACCACTGCTAGTTGTGAAGCCCAATAAAAGGTTTGGAGGCGGGGCACCCCTATCCCGCCCTCCCAAATCGATCTTTGAAGCGTGGTTAGCGCTATCCTTGGTTGCCCTCTGCCCCATATGATTTCCCGAAGGAGGTTTCCACCCGATCGAAGTCGGAGTCTGGGATCTTCAGCGGGGCATTCTATAAAACATAGAGAAACCTTGGGAGAGTCATCATCTTAAAGAGTGCTGCTCTGCCCATGGTTGTGAAGGGGAGAAGCTTCCAGTGGTGGACATGACTGACAAAGCGGTCAATTAACGGTTGAATATTGTGTGTTGCATAGTTGGTGAGGTCTGTCGACACCCAGATCCCTAGATACGGAAAGCCTTGTTGTTCCATTCGGTACGGGCAGTTCCGGGGATCGACCAGCGCATCACCTTTCATCGGGAAAACAACGGATTTTCCCCAATTAATTCTAAGCCTGCTAAATTCACTGAAACGGATTAGCATTTGTGTCACTGTAGGGCAGGATCGGGCCGGGTCCCCCAGGTATATCAGGAGGTCGTCTACGTACAAGGAAATTCGGTCCTCATGCCCCTCAGGCCATCTGAATCCTATCCAGGCTGCGCTTTGCCGGAGCCAAAGGGCGAGAGGCTCAATTGCAAGGGCAAAGAGAAGGGGCAAGAGGGGGCAGCCCTGTCTCGTGCCCTTTCCCAGAAGGAAGGATCGAGAGGGCCAAACATTCACCCTAACATCCGCTTGGATATTCTTATAGAGTAATTTTACCCATCCCAGGAAGCCGTTGCCAAACCCCATGCGTCTCATGATTTCCCAAAGGCTGTCCCACCTGACTGAGTCGGAGGCCTTTTCGAAATCAATTGCTAATAGGGCGAGAGGGGTGTCGATGACTGGGGCCCGTTCCAGCGCTAAATGGAGCCGGCGTAGGTTCATTCGGGTTGACTTGTATGGCATAAAGCCACATTGGTCCGGGTGGATCAGGGTGTGAGCTACCGTCTGCAGTCGGTTGGCTAGGAGTTTGGCGAGGATTTTGGCTTCACTATTAATCAGTGAGATAGGCCTGTAAGAGGCACACATCTCCGGGGGTTTATCGGGTTTGGGAATGACCACTATGGTGGTCTTACATAGGTCTGGTGGGAGGGTGCCTTGTTCACGGGAACCCAAGAGCATTTTATAGAGGGGAGGTGCTATTTTGTTCCCTCCAAGCTTTTGCCAAGCCTCGGCCGGGAATCCATTAGGGGCTGGTGTTTTCCCTATTTGGAGTTGCGCTAGGGCTTAAACGATTTCGGATTCAGAGAGATCGGAGTCTAGTTCCGCTCGCTGCTGTGTTGTCAATAATGGGAGTGCTATGTGGTCTAGCAGAGTCGGGTCGAGTAGTGATGTCGGGGCTTGATATAATTCTGCATAAAATTGGGCGAAGGCCTCTGCTATTTCGGCATCTGTCTGGTACCTCTCATTACATGGAGTAACAATTTCCCGGACATAGCGTCGACCCTCGTCTCTCCTTTCAAGCCAGGCTAGCATT
Organism: Ambystoma mexicanum; assembly: GCF_040938575.1. Taxonomy (NCBI): domain Eukaryota; kingdom Metazoa; phylum Chordata; class Amphibia; order Caudata; family Ambystomatidae; genus Ambystoma; species Ambystoma mexicanum. The sequence goes on from NC_090929.1 coordinate 749,244,299, forward strand.
TTGCCTGCTTTGTCCCCCAGCTCGTATAGTCTCGCTCTGGAATCCCAGTGGGCTTGTTTGGCGTTATCCAACATGGTGTTTCTGAGGCGTTCTGTAGCTAATGTAAGGGACCTTCGGGTCTGCGGGGTAGGGTCAAGAATATGCGTATTTCCGGACTGGATCATCTCCCCCTAAGCCTCTATTATTTTTTGGAGTTTCTCTTCTTATTCGCTATCCAGGAGATTATTTCTCCTCACAGCACTGTTCTGTAGGCCTCCCATACCGTTACTAGGTTGTCCACTGCCAGTTCATTTATCTCAAAATATTCATCGGACACTTCTGTGAGGTGGTCAATGAGTTCTGGGAACCCGAGGTGGTAGTTATTCAATCTCCACGTTCTAGCATTTCGACCATTAGGGGCGAGTGGTCCAAGACTCCACGTGGAGGAACTCTGTGGAGACTTCCCTATGTAGGTCTATGTTCGGGAGGAAGAGGTAGTCTAGTCTGGAGAGGGAGCCATGGGCTCTCGAGTGAAATGAATAGCCCTTGTTTTGGGGATGTAGTTCCCGCCACACATCTCGAGGCCCAGAGCAGATACGAAACTAGACAGCCTTGTGGGGGTGTTTGGGTTGCGCCCTCTGAGGTGTGGAATCTCCCTATAAGAGTGGTTAGGTCATCCAGTAATTCTTGGCCCAGTCCAGGTGGGGAATATATTGACACAATGGCCACCGTCTCCCCCCAGAGCGATCCCAGGATGAATACATAAGACCGAGGGTCTTGTTATATGGCCTGTAGGGAGAACGGGAGTCTCTTGTGTATAAGAATGAGGGTGCCCCTGGATCCCATTGTGTACCCCAAATGGAATGCGGGCCGGTAGTTGGTTCTCTGAAAGAGGGTGCAGTGTGTTCCCGCTAGGTGTCTCAGATAGCAGGGCCACATCAGGAGAGTGTCTATTCAACAGTTGCCTAATCAGGCGTCTCTTAATTCCGGAGCCCATCCCGTTCACATTCCAGGTGAACAGTCTGAGGGATCTGGGGCGGTCAGCCGGTGACGACTGGGTGTATATCTGTGCCATCTAAAACTCGTGTTGGAGGGCTTGAAGGATGTCTTAGTCGGAAGAGCTGTCTCCCATAGGTGTATCTTGCGGGAGTAGGATCACGATAAGTGATGCTGTAGGGTGTAATATGCACAGGGTTGTAATTGGGTAATTGTTTGAACAAGCTGTAATCCCGAACATAACAAAACTCTGCATAGCTATCCCTTCCCTCCCCCTCCCCATACTCCACCCCAACCCAAAGCACCTGTCGCCCCAACATTGTTGACACTCAAAAAAGGTAGGGTGTCAACTTAACCTGACCCCAACACGATAACTTGAGGAAGTTGTTGTGGGGGAGGGGGGAATTCCTCCTTCTCCCCTAGTGCGAAGGCCATGTGCCTCCGCTTGCCACATCATAAATGTGTAGAGCGCCACCTTTGAAGTACTGTGCTATAGTTCTACACAGTCCATAGTTCAAATTCCATAGATGTCGATATGATCTATCTCTCCGGTGGGGCGCAACCCCGGGGTCAAATCCCCTTGTCCGCTGGGCGGCCTGGTTGAGGTGGTTGGTCCGGCTCTTGATGCTGCCCTGCAGGTGGTCCTTGGTTTCTGCCTTTATTACCTCGAGGTGTCGACCAGTCCCCTTCTATGTGCAGCTCCGTCCATCTCCAGGCTTCTTTAGGGTCATCGAAGTGGACCGTAGTACCTTTGTGGTATATTTTCAACTGGGCAGGAAAAAGTAGGCCGTATTGGACTCCTAGTGCTCGGAGTTACCTTTTAAGCTTTTCAAAGGATTGCCTCGCCCTCTGTACCTCCTTCGTGTAGTCCAGGAAGAAGGCTATCCTTGAGCCATTGAAGGTGATCGTGCCTTTGGTTCGTGCTAGATGTAGGAGCGTGTCTCGATCACGGTAATTTAGCAGCTTTGCTATCACCGTTCTTGGGGGAGCGCCGGGCGTTGGTCTGCCTGTGGGCATTCGATGTGCCCACACGATAGAAAATAATTTTCCAGGAAGAGCTCCATGCACGGTCCTTCGGCTTTCTCAGGGATACCAAGGATCCAAATATTATTCCGCCTGGATCTTCCCTCCCCCTCCTCGATTCTGGCCTCCAGGATCTTGAGCTTGGCTGAGACTCCTTGGAGTTGGTGTTGCATGTTGTGTAGCCCATCTTCCGTATTAGAAATACGCTCTTCCGCTTCCCCAGTGCGCGCTGACAGCTTCTGTAGGTCGTGTCGGAGGAGGGACACATCCAGGCTAATTCCGTCATTCTTTTGCTCCATGGATGAGCGGGAGTCCGCTATAGCTGCCATGACGTCCCTTAGGGAGAATGCAGGCGCGATGTCTGCCTCCCCAGAAGGTGACGGATGGTGTTCGGGGGACTGCGGTGGGGGGATCGTATATTGGTCGATACGATTCTGCATGGTGGGTCTCCTAGTTTTGTCCTTCCCCATGCTTACTGTCGGACACAACGGGCGCGTTCCTGTTCCTTAAGTACTGACCTGCTGTTCAAGAGGTATCATTACACAGACCTGTTGCACAGATCAATCTTCACCTGTTAGGGACTCCTCTGCACAGTTGCTGTCTCTGATGCTGCTTGGTTAATGTTGTTGTATCTCTGTGCGGGTGGGGAGGATAGTAAATCAGCACCTTCCTTATGGCAGGCTGTCAGGCGATGATAAACCGGGTGTTAAACCTGTGTGTGCGGTTGTGTTGCCCTGACCGCTTCGGAATACAGGTGTGGATGGACTGCACCAGGGTATGCACCAGGGTACTACACCAGTCGCAATCTAGGCGCTTTTGTTCCCCTTCACTTCCTGCCCCCACCAGCCAACTCTGGACAGCGGTGGAGCACTCCAGCAGTTCTTAAGAGCTACCACAAAATCCCACTGGTCCTTTGCCCCTTTTAACCGTTGGAGGCAATGTTGCTGTAGGAGAGGGGTGGGAATCCCTCTATGGATTGTGCACACAGCTGCCCCCCGGCCCGCTCCTGCCCTCCGATGGTCTCCTAGTGCTGGTGTGGTCGTCTTGGGAGGGGGGGCCCCCACGGGCCTAGATGCCGCCGCGTCTCCACGTTTCTTTGGTGGCTCAGAACCTCAATGATGCAGAGTTGTTACAGTTAGCTTGTGTTATTCGAGCACAGAGATCTGCCAGGTCGGTCGAAGTACCCAGGTCCTGGAGCTTTCGCTCCGTGTGATCTCTTTTACCCGTTTCCGCCGGGAGAATTGTGCAGCAGCTCGCTCCAGCATGGCACCCCACCGCGCGGCGGACCCACCGGGCTGGTTGAAGGCTAGGTCTCGGGGTCTCCAGGCGTGCGTGAGCGGGGAGTCTCGCTCCACGTATGATGCGTCCACCGGCAGGGGAACAGTTGCGATGCACCCCGTGCCGGGGCCGCAGCTGCAGGCACTCACCGGCGGCACAGTCTCCGCTGCTCACAGGTCACCGTGGCAGTGTTCGGATGGGTCTCTCCTGTTTCCTGGCCTCCGGGCAGGACCGCTCCAACCAGCGGTTCCACTAGTCCGGGAACCTGCGGGTCCTCGCCTCTGCTGCCCGCCCTCACAGTCCCTCGGTCACGGCGATTCGGATCTTCGTCTCTGATGCAGGCTGTTGGACGCCGCGAGGTACCGCGGTGCTCCCGTAGAGGTTGCAGGCTGTCACGGTCCGTCATGGTCCGGGTCACTCCAACCCGTACTTAGAATGCGCCCAATGCTCCGGCGGCCATCTTGGTTGCCTGTCGATGGCGTCGGCTCCACCTTCCCCCGCTCCTACAGCTGCACCCCAGGCGCTTTATGGGCTGATTTTAATCACTGCTGTGCTCCAGGTCGTCTCGCACCAGAGGGTGCACCTTGGGGGTCAACAGGTACCATAAAGTGGGCAGTTAGATCAGGATGTCAGGCTGCGGCAGCTGGAGCTCCGATGGCACACGTCTACTCCATTGCACCGTTGGCCACGCCCCCCTGCACATGCATGTATTGAGTGCATGTCCCTACTGACACACACACTCGCACTATGATCCACAACATGTACAACCACCCTTCCATGTCCACATGTACACTCAGTTTGCCTTCTGGGGCCCACTGTGTCCCTGCAGCACATGATCTATGACCATTTGTGGATCCTGTACATGCGTAATTTGCTTTTTGATGTAGTTTGTCGTTTTGATGTGATGCTCTGGGTGTGCGTGACACACAATGGCTGGTCACTATGTTGTGTGCTGAGCAGTGTGTTGCAGGAGATGGACGCAGCACACGGAATCTGCAGTGTTGATTTTGCAATGCACAATGTGCATGTAAACAGGCATTCATTGTTATGTTACAACTACAACTGTTGGAATGCATTTGGGTATGACGTATTTTGGGTGGGAGGTTGTTGGTCAGTCATTTCATCTGATTCCATGTCAGGCATCATTGTCTGATGCCACTTTACATTTTTCACAAGTCAATGTGTACCTTATGGGTACTATGTTGGTGTTTTGCTATTGCTTGCCATGTCATGTTGTGGTTTGGGAGGGCTTGGGTGACATACCAGTGATAGTCATGGCCTGTTTTGCAGGTCTGTGTGATTCACACCTTGCATGTGTGCCTTTTGGTCACACAGGATTGCTTATGTTTAAGTAGCTAGGGATGCACACAATGTGGCACTTCCGTGGCAACATTCTCAGGGTGGTAAGGTTGTGACAGTTGACTGCCTCTTTGTCATCATCGATTGTCACCTGGTATGTGCAGGCCTTTGTGCACTCCGCAGGGGTGGGAGTTTAGGTGAAAAATGTGGTCACAAGCTGGGTCTGGGCTGCCTCGCCACGTGCCCTATCCCCGTCCATGGGCAGCGCCTGTGCCTGTGGTTGGGGTTATGGGGGCACCACCAAGTCCACCGGTACGCCCTGCCGTGTTGCAACATTGTGCAGGACACATGCTGCCACAATGATCCTGCACACTACTGGGGGTGCATAGAGTAGCTGCCCGGCAGAGCGGTCAAGGCAGCGGAAGCGTGACTTGAGCACTCTGAATGTGCGCTTCACTATGGCCCTGGTTGTAATATGGGCCGCGTTGTATCTTACCTGGGGTGGTGTGATGGGGTTCCGGATTGGCGTCGTCATGTGGTTGCTCAGAGGATAGGCACTGTCCCCTGGAGAGGTGATAATGGCTGTGATTATTGGGGTTTGTGTATTTGTGTGTGTGTGACATGCATGTGCACAGGCATTTGTACTCACCTAGGAGCCATGTGTCACCATGCTGCCCAGTTTCCAGGGCCCGGCTCAGGGCGGACATTCTGTATTTGAAACTGTCATGGGTGGAGCCAGGGTAGTTTGCATAGACAGAGGTGATAATTCCATTTGCATCGCATACCACCTGTACGTTGATGGAATGCCAGTGCTTGCGGTTTCGGTAGATGTGCTCAGTGGCCCTAGGTGGACGTAGGCCCACATGGGTGCAATCTATGGCACCAAGCACTTTGGGGAAGTGTGCCACCCTGTAAAAGTCCTGGACAACGGCCTGCCTTTCTGCAGGTGTTCTGGGCATGTATATGTGCCTGCGGACTGAGGGGCGCGCTGTCATGATTGCCAAGACCTGGTGTAGGCAGCGTGACTGCGTGGCCTGTGAGACCCCTCCCCCCCACTATGGCAGTAGTCCGCTGAAATGACCCAGTGGCCAAAAAATGCAGGACATTGAGCACCTTCTCCAAGGGGCTCAATGCTTGGGAGCAGAGGGTGGGGGATGTAAGGTCATCTTCCCACTCCCTGACCAGGTCTTGGATGATACGATGTGGAGACCTATACCTGCCGTAGACTTGGTCGTCAGGCATCCCAAAAAGGCTTGTCCGGGGTGAAAAAATGCAGGCACTGGCTATTCTCCTCCTCCTGCGGTGTCCCACGATCAGTGCTGCGACAAATGGGGCATTCATCGTAGCTGTATATACGCGTTTATTGTTTGGGCGCACTTTTATACTGTGCGCAGGGACGCTTCCGCCTGCCTTCGTGTGGCGGACGCGTTGACGCCTATGCGCGTCTTTTGCCGTGCGTGGGTTTCCCGTATTCGAATCCATGAATACGAGTGTTCGCGTGCGTGTGGGCGTTCCGTGTAGTTCCCTGCAGTACTTCCCCAGTTACGCCTTCTTTTTCACGTGTTGTTCCCCATTCCGCGTGTTACGCCCCGTGTCCCGCCCCCTTTTTGGTGTGTGCGCGGACGTTGTGCGCTTTCCCTGTGCGCGTCGCGCACGGCGTTCGGGATGTTGCTATGACGTGTGCGCCCGTGTGCGCCACGCACGGGTTTGGCGCACGTTTCGGGACAAACACATGCAGGGACTTCCATGAATCGCACGCGTGCGCGTGCGCTTCATTTTGCACGCTAGCGCCGGCTTGCGCCACTTTTTTCGGCGCACGTTTGTTCCATGAATCGGCCCCTAAGTCTTCTGGGGATTGTAGTTCTAAGACTGCTGATTAGAAATAGCCATGGAATGAGAACTGCCGCAAGGTGGATTATGCAATATGTAGTTTCTGAAAATAAACAAGGAAGTACCAAACTCTTGCAAACGGAATGTAAAGACAAAACTATGAGAAGTTGTTGTCCAGGGAGGATAATGGTGATCAATGCGTCCCAAATAGCCCACAATGGGTTTCAATTGGTGCTCCAGTGACACAGTCGAGACACATGGTTTTAATCGTTTAGGAACTAAAATATGAGCATCATCTATTAACAACACTAATGCAAACATGTAATAATCCCGTTTCTAAGGCACACACTGTCCATTCACCGTCAGGACCCTAGAAATGCTCCCATACACCAAGACGCATCTGTGAGCCTAATAAAAGGGTCGACTTTAAAAATCTCTTGGTTGTGCACAGACGCATTAACATGGAACAAGAGAAACGATCGACCCTTCTAGGCAAGCCTGGCTACCTTTCTTCCATTGCTATGGGGATATACATTAGCAATTAGACACAACCACTCTTTCTGCTGCCTCATGTTACAAGGGGCTTTTGATACATGAGGCTTATTGTCAGTGTGTGTGAGACTCAATATGTCGTACTCTAATTTCAGAATAGTAAAGGACAGTGTTGTGTGGTGTGCACTTATTGTATACTTATCTATTAATGAAAGATACTACCAGTCTCACACCGGAAGAAGTAAAGAAAGTGTTAGGAAAAGAAACGTCTTCATAAGGCATCTTCATCAATTACACCCAACAAATGGAGCATGCCAGAATAGAAGGAGAGTAAGGAAGTCAGAGTCCCTGAGAGCCTAACGTGACTACATGTAGAAGTATAGATGTGTAGCTCTCATGTATGGGGATATTTTCCATCAAGGGGTTCCGATTGAAATGCCACTTGGCACTCCAAGGCGGAATGCAACTCCTAGTTGAAAGATTTGCATCAATAATGTGTTATGTTGTCTATGGACAACCCACGGTCCCTCTTCCAGCATGCACACAATCCTTTTCCTTATGGGCCATTATCACAGCACAGGGTCTAGAGTGGAGGCATAAGGGGACATTATACAACATAACAATGACCACGTTCCCGCTCCCTTGCTGTAACATCCTAGCAGATGAATTCCATGATCTTATGTAATGATCCCAGAGTAGGATACAGCATTCAGAAAGGGAAATAGTTGGAAGCCATACTTAACAAGTCAATAGATTGAAACAAAATGGTGGCAAGCCTAATACTGAGAATGAACAAGCACAAAGCACCTGTTCTCTGGGATGGTTCCCACTCAAGAGGGTCTACAACAGTGTTTCAGTTCACTGCACCCACACGTGCTTGTAAGGGGGACCATCCCATTGAACAGGTCATTTGGCCGTGCTCATTCTCAGTAGAGGGGATCTCTTGTCTCTTTCGTATTTCTGTTTCTGAAAATGGCGCCAGGACACGGGAAATGTCTCATTAAAATGTTAGCTGCTGCATGGCACAGTCTGCTTTAGTGTGCCCCTTGGGACTCTGATTGAATAGCAGTTAGGGATTAGACATTCTTGTGTTGGAGTTCACTTTCAAATTTCCATTCACAAACACTATCTAACAAGTTGGGTTGCCATGCTGTTTTGCATAAATGCAGTTGTTTAAAATGTTATCTTATTTTCAAATGCCTTGCCAAGACAGATGCCCAATTGTGTAAACGACCCAGTATCATCACAGATTTGATCCGCTTCAGCACTGTCAGATCTTAGGGAAGGATGCTGTATGGCGTTGACTGTTGCATAAATGGGGAAACTGCAATGTGAATACCAAGGCAAATTCATGTGCTTCGACTTAATGTGACGTGAAAAAGTATGACAAGTGCAATTAAAGGGAAAATTCATATTGGGAAATGTTTTACAAAATCCTAAATTGCAACAAAATAATGTTTTGTTCAAATTAACATGTTTTGTTGGAATAGGGCATGTCTTGAGGGGGGTGATTCAAACTTGACACCTGGTGATCGGGACCATTAATTTTAGGAAGACAGCAACATATCACTCTTGGGGACTCAGTATGTTGCTCTGAGGATCAGGGTATCTCCATCTCTGGATCAGGGTCTGTCACTCTCAATGTCAGAAGAGCTCACCCAGTGGGTCATAACATGCACCTCTGAGTGTGTGACATTCCCCTGTATAATCAGTGGTTCATTGTGAAAGACTGGGAACTCCTGGGTAACACATTGTGGTCTGCAGCACTTGGCTCTCTAGATGTTTTGGACTGCAACTCCCAACAGCTCTAGCCAGCATAGTCAATGGGGAGATATCCTGGGCGACAGGTTGCAGACCCCTGCTCTAGGGGTAGATAGGACATATAACTCTATGGGTTAACACTTCACTTTGTGTATATCACTTTGACTCATCAGGGAATGGGGCCTTCTTCAATGTACCTCTTACATCACGTGGCTCAAGGGCTGCTAGTTGCAGTGCAGAGTAATAAGGATCCCAGGAAGCAGCAAGTGCACCCTAACTAAATGAAGGAACACGGCTCGATGTGGAAGAAGGAAAATGCTTCAGTCATAAAATGTTCTCTAGACATAGGTAGAAAATGACACTATGGGTAAATGTGTCACTCCCTTATGTCACTTTGAGGGAAAGTACTTCTAACTTGGCGTAGAGTAGGTGCATCCTCCCGCTACATCTGACCTGAGGAGGATCAAGGGCAGCTCGTTCCACTGCAAAGTAACACAAATCTTTACACTTGTTGTATACGGTTGGTTTCATAATGGTATGAATGCAATAGACTACTTACTACCTCATGACTGATGCCTAGAAATATTGATTTATTTCAGAGTATGGCCTGTTATTTTTCAATCATATTCTTAGTATGCAAATGATGCATGACTTGCTTCTCACTTTAAATTCTGTTATGGGATGATTCCGTGTTTAAAGCTCATTTAAAGGTAATAAATAAAGTTGATTAAAAAAAGGGACACAGAGGTGTTGCTCTGAAAAATAATGTACATGGCTCATGGTCCCCACTCACAGACACAAAGTATGGCGTGGTGACAGGGAATCGGGAGCAGAATGAGAAGACACTAGAGTATCAGATGTCTAGTGTGGCAGACTGAGGGGGCAGTTGAAAAGTCAGAGGAGCAGGGCAAGAGTCTTGAGACAGGACACGCGTCAGCTATTAATCAGACTGTGGCAGAGAGGCTGGGCTAGCCACAGTGATCCAGAGGGGAGAAAAGGTGGTCCAGAATTCTAAAACAGAAAAATAGGCTCGACCAGAGGGTCAGGGCCAGTGATAAAGTCATAACTACATTCCAAAAGGTGGGGTAAATCCGACGAGCCTTGTCTCAACACACTATGTGATGTACATTTCTCTCCTTCGTAAAAAGCGGAGATGGGATCAGCACAAAGTCTTCCATGATAGACGTCTTTTTAGTATGCCTCCTACTAATGCTATGCATAAAAAACACACACAATCTGGAATAAGCATTAAAACAAGTATTGTAATCCAGAAGAACTACGTACCAGTGGGTGAGGTAAATCTTCTGTGCTATACCATAAAACGTTCTGTGTTGTAAATGTCTATCCATTCCAAAAGCAGAAATGACAACAGTACTAACATAGTAAAAACACTTTTATGATGGAAGCCTTTTTTTCTGTGCTTAAAACTAATGCCATGGGTAAAAACACACAACCCCAAAAACTAAGGAACACAAAAGGAAACAGATTGTGTTGTATTACAAAAGTAAAACAATGCATCAATGCACTAAGCAGCAGATAAACAAAACATGCTTTTGAAAGCAGCATTCACAAATCTTTAGCCACCATAGATAGCTGTCAACTCCTATTTAATGGCTGCCGCAATAAGAGCTCTAAACAGGAAGTCTATTCCACATCATGGAGAAGCTTCCTGGCACACGTGCCCTCTCTAATATGTATCACTCTGGCAGAGAGCTAAAGTTGCCTCTAGTTAGATTTAAAAAGGAATCATGATGTGACTTAATTACCAGTAGATAAAACTTACTAAACAAATTGCTCAATTGTTAACAATATGCAAGAATTTTTTATCCGGCATACTGATAATGTCTAGAGATACTTCATTTTAACCTCTTTCATAAAATACAATTTTGCATTGACTAGATTGAGGCGCAAATGTTCCATTAGCATTAACAGACTTAATGTATATAAGATGTAGGGTATTTATCAGGAGCATAAAACAGTGAGTATTACCTGTTGATATTTAAACGATTCAGATCTTCTCTTCTGGTTCAAATGCCACTCTTTAAACTTGAGAACAGCCTCGTCCACACTGATCATTCCTGACTTCACTTGTTCTTGTAAAGTAATTAACTGCCTCTGGCCAGGGGTTTTCATTCCGGCAAATGGATCATAGGTGCTTGAAGAGGATCTGTCTTCTCTAGATATACTGCCCACTTCTTCATGTCAATAAAAGTGATACAAAAGTGATTATTTACTTTATAAAAATCTCCAACATTATTCCCAAAACATGTAAAATCACATCATTCACGCATGTGCTTTCTGGGTTTTAAAATAAATGCAGCATAGAATAAGGAGTAAGTTACTTACCTGTAACTCCATTCTCGAGTAATGGTACTTTTCATAGATTCACATGCACTGAAAATTCAGGCTGGGAATCCTTGGTTAAAGTTTTCCTTCAATACCATGTCAAAGCAAATAAACAGTCACTTCTGCAGCCCTATTACGTTGTGTTGGTCCATTTCTTATCAGCCAATGGGGCATTTAGTACAGCTGAGGTCATGTTCAGATTCTAACTGCCATTAGTGACTTCAATAAGTGATGCCTCCAGTAGGAATGGCAAGCAGGTTGCATGTGACTCTAGGAAAGATACCAATGCTCGAGATATGAAGTTACAGGTTAGTAACTAACTCCTTCTCTAGCATTGGATCTTTCATAGATTAACATGTTTAAATACATTTGAACACGTACAGAAAATGATACTCTAGTGTGAAACGATACTTGAAACAAATAATGTATATATGGTGTTGAAAGATTGTTTTTATCCGTAGATTTTGTTAGCAAAAATGTACAAGGATTCATATTTCCCGATATATAGGTTTGCAAGGCTGGGGCTTCTAAGAATCCCTTTCATGAACATATCCACCATTGGCGTAGATCCATAGATGATATTTAGTTCATCTGGAAGGGGTCAGAACATGATCTCCATGATTATGTTACTTGGATTAACGCCTTCAATTCTAATTTGGTGTTTGCGTCAACATGCAATACATTTGAACTACCTTTCTTTGATTTGATGCTTAAACTCGATTTCCGGAAAGATGATCACATCCCTTTACAGAAAATCCAGTTCTGGCGATGCCCAGAGGTTTGTTCGGGCAGCGTGCAAAGGAGCTCCTTCTCCTTGTGCTACCTTCATGCTCTTTGTCACCTCCGTGCACCAAGTCTCCTGATGCACTCTCCTGTACGCTGGGTTTGTGTCTCCCAGATTCCTCATCAGAAGATGGCTCTCTCCATGTTGGTTTCCCTCTGCTGTCTTGTATTTCCCATGACCAATCCAATGCAGTGACAGACTAGAGCATTCACTCCGTTCACTCCGGTTCTCTGGAGTGATCTTCATACTCCTGGTCATCTTCTTCAAAGTACTTGTAGTGGAGTTATAAGGGAAACAGTTGGTATGGTCAGGGCCATTAGCCAGGTCTATCATACCAGGTTGGTTGACCGCACAATAGAGCGACACTAGCACTGACTGGGAATAGGGAAGGAGAGTTTGGCCTGGGGAAGGCGGGAGGGTCTAACAAAGCAGACGTATACCGCTTTCTCTGGGAAGAGACGTCCCTAACCCCCTAAAAGGGCCATCTCTCCCATGTGATCCTCTCCTAGTGCACAACCCCTAGGTGGATTTATGTACTGTGGACGCACTGTCCTGACTCCATGGGAAAGGTCCCACCCTAGGGGAGAAGGGACAAGATCCACATCCACAGATTAATCACATACCTTTCCCCTAATACTTCTGCCTTTCCCATCAGGGCTTTCCCTTGTGTTTGTGGCTTTCCCTTCTAAGATTGAACCCAGGGTTTCTTGTTTCTCGCTGAACGATTCTTTGTCTCTACTTTGGTTGTAACCAGCCCCTAGGGCTTTCATCTTAAGATTTTATTGGTATTTATTGGGTATTTATAATGCGCCTATCCAGAAGATCTTTTAGGGCCACATGGGACAGCCATCTACCAAACTGGCGCACCATGTCGCCTATGACCAGTTGAGTGGATAGATCTGAAATCACTGCTGCTCTTATCCACAGCTCTTCTCCTAGGATGTTGACAAGGAAATTAGCTTGTGGGTAGACCTCTGTATGGCCATGTACACAGCAGACATCCTTCTCTTGGGATTTCTTACACCAAATTGGTAAATATTTAGGATGTACTGCACAACCTTTACTCCTGCTATCTTGGTTGGCCCAAAGGTTTTTCTTCTCAATGGTAGCAGGGATCCTATAGATGGTGTGGTTGACGCCTGTATCAAGGAAGTTAGTGTTGTTTTTGCCCCTTTTATTTGTCTTTATACCTTTTATAACTACTGTATTTCCCTTCTCGTCAGGGTCTTTATCTATGGGGAATGGCTGAGCAAACAAGACTGACATAATTGGAGAATTAAGTTCATGTTTTCCTTGTTTTTGGACTCCCTTGGTGTCCCCTTTCTCAGGTGACAGCAAAAGAGTTAAGAGGTTTAAGGGTCAATGCCTAGTTGGATTGCCCTTTACTCCACAAGAATAACACGGTTGTGCTTGTGTAACGGGAAGAGAGGGTTGGAGATATGGATAACTCTCTTCCTGGTCCTCTTCTACTTCTCTCTCTAGGGGATATCGGTATCCTCTTTTGTCCGCGCTTGGTCTACCTGGAAGTTAGTTTGGTAGGTGGTTAAGGAACAGCGGAATTCAGAATCTTCCAGGCTACCCTCTTGGAGAGAAGGATCTGAAACTTCTGCCCTTAACCAAGATATGGTTAGGTGTACCCCTGATAGATTGGTAAAGGTCAACTGGGAATTTAACTCCCCTTGTTGTGTGGGTTATTAACTATCTCCCAACAACCTATGATATTCTTAGGTTTACTTCCTCCTCCCTTTCCAGTCAGCTTCCCAGGAATCTTGGGGTTGTCTGTTTGAAAAGACCAATCACAGACTTGATCGCCGCTGTTTCCCCCGAGGGAGAAACAACACGGAATTAAGTGTTTTGGAATATCGGCAGGGATATTTCCTCCAACGGCTCAGATGTTTCAAAGCTTTCAGGGTTGGAAATGGTGTTCTCACTGCTCCCCCGAATTCTAAAATACCAGTCACCTTGGAAGGATGGTGTAGAAACTGTATGGTCATGGTGTCCTGTCTCCTCTTGAAAGGGGATCTCCCTAGATTTTAGGGAATTGGGAGGGCCATACTTTCGAATGAGGTCTTACTCTCTGCCACTAATTCCGTGGAACAAAAACACATTTCCTGGTATCCTCTCCCCACTGGGAGGTGTCTTTGGGTTACCGCCATCTCTCCTATTTTTCTGGTGGTAAGGAGGTTCTCATAGGATAGGGTCTCATATATCTGGTTTCCCACCAACTTGCCCTTTTTAACCTGAACTGGATTGTATGTGAGATTCAGGAGAATAAACTTCATCTCGCATCCTACAGGTTAGGAGGGGTTCTTACATGGCCTGTTGCCTTGGGGGCATTATATATATACAACTGAGTTGGTGGAGCTCTCTAAAACCTGAGTGCTAAGGATATGACAATGTTGTCACTACTGCGAACCCGATACTCGTGGGAAAAAAAAAGATTATAAGTGTTCTCCGGCACATTCTTCGTAACGGGAAAAATGGCTTGTGGAGTCAAGGTGGAAAACCTGACTCCCATTCATTGGCAGGGGTGGCAACTGTGCTCTCGGTTTCACCCTATATGACTTAGCCCATTGGTGGAAAAGATGGCATGTGCCAACCTTTTCCCTGATGTATAAGTTGTGGGACTAGAATTAATCCTGGTCAATTTAGAACGTTTCGGGTGCCCCATTTTGTGTCAACCAGGTGAGATCCTACTCCTCACACCATATATAAGGCTGAGACTAACTAATGCTGGATACTGCTGTGTGACTCCACGGACCCCTCTGGAGACTGCTACCTGCATTTGGCATTTTACATCCCATCTAGGCAGCACTGTGAGTGCTCGGCTCTTGCTGCATCTACCGAGGTGGAGCCGCTGACGATCACGTGACACTGTCACGTGACACTGCTGGGAGGTTCAAATTTCCTGCACAGCCGCCTGTACGGCGCTGAGACTAACAAATGCTGGATACTGCTGTGTGACTCCACGGACCCCTCTGGAGACTGCTATCTGCATTTGGCATTTTGCATCCCCTCTAAGCAACACTGTGAGCGCTCAGCTCTTGCTGCATCTACCGAGGCAGAGCCGCTGATGAACATGTGATGCTGTCATGTGACACTGCTAGGAGGTTCAAATTTCCTGCACAGTCGCCCTTGCGGCGTAAGCCCTGGTGGAATAAGGGCTGGTGCTGTTTGGCTGTTCGGCGTGGATGGCTGCCGGATGATGGGACACAGTAAGTTGGGGCTTTCTGCAGCCAGGATATATTGACACTTCTATTTATCCTACAGGGCACGTTCACTGCGCATATGCGTATTTGAGAGAAAGAAAAGACGTAGACTGGTGAATTTCTATTGACTCTGAGCTCCCATACTCTGTACTCCCTTGTGCTCAGCAAGAACATCTTCCTACCATTTTTCTTCTATACCAGAGACTATGGGACTTGATGTTTTCATTTTGACGAGCTCTTTGATCTGGCTTTGCATGACTCCATGCTAAAGAATGGGCGCATGGACTAATCTTGGGATTGTCTTCTTCTTTTGCCAAAATAACCAGCCCAGAGACTGCAGGGCTCTTGTTCCACTCTCTTTTCCTATGAGTCCTTTGATCTGGTGTTCTGGTCCATTTTCCTTCTATATTGACAGCTCTAAAGTTAATTCCATCCTACTAACATGAGGTCTGGCCTACGAAGCCAAAAAGGATCCTCAATGTACCTGGATGCTATCATGCCGGATCCGGTTGTAAGTAGCCACCCACCTCCTGCTGGGGCTAAGTGCTGGTCACCCTCCATTGCCCAATTAACATCCTCAACTTCTCTCTGTGCTCCGACACTGCCTTCTCAAATTCCTTTTGAACTCATTCATCCATGACCAACCAGGTCTATTTTGGCGGTAACAACAATATTACCGATATTAGTATTATTGAATGCGCAGACAAAGCTATGGACGTGCCCGCTGCTGGTGAAACCCCTTCAAGCCCGACCCCACAGATCAGGGGTGGTTTTAGCCAAAATACTCCAACTGCCCTAACGAACATCATTGAAGGAACAGACGCAAACAAAGTAAATTCCATGGTGGATGTCAGTTCTTGGGACGATAATCAGAGGCATGAGAAATCGCCAAGATTGCATCACATCCTTAAAGACCTGGATGAACGCATTCGCCTCACTCATCCGACAGTTTCTGCTTTGAATGCAGTGCTCAGCTCATTTGTTGACTTGTACGACAACATTTGGGTGGAACTAAAGAACTCTCAAAGACTAATAAATGAAATCAACTCTAAAATTGACTGTATTGGCACTGAAATCATTGTAGAATTAACCAACAAAGTGGATTGGATTGGAACTGAATTATCCCAGAAATTAACTGCAGGTCCAGTTACTAGGCTCATATGGTGGACCAACCTCCTCTATGGCCTCGCAGACACTTCCTTCAAGAACTGAGATAATAGAAATCTCGGACAATGTGGCCACCTTGGAAGTTCCTACTACGGCTTTAATACTGATGCCACATAATGTAGAAGGCTCTGATTGCCCTATTATAAGGGCTATTCCTTCTCCTTCATCAGTCAATTTTTCACAGAATTCCTCAAATTGAATCCTATTGCTGGCCAAGGTCCAACTGCTGTTGGTGCCTCCACCCAGGATAGAATTCCCAAGATCGGCACCTCCAAAAAAAATCCAGCACTACGCAAACCGCGATCTATCAAGTGGAAAATGGCTACAAAACGCTCTAACTTACTGTTTGCCAAAACTCATGCACTCTCTCTATTCAAACCAAATTTAGGGCCTCCCTCTGAGGGGCTGGGTAATCCCGCAGCCATCGCTTTGAAACCCAAATTGGTCGACTCCACTGCTCAAACTGCCATTCTTACTTCGGTCAATGAGCATATTCCTTGCATTCCACTAATATGCAATTCAGACAATCCTTTGGTGATCTTGAAGAATGCTGGAGCAGATGTCCTTCACACTTCCCCGAATACATCGCTGCCATCCACCTCGGCTCTGCATTGTGGATGTGGCCCTGGTAAAACCAGGACCTTTGAAGAAGTCTTTGCACCACTCCCTGTGGATCAGCCCAAAAGCTCCACAAATGCTCAACGACCTGCCGATGTAAAGCCTGGTCGACCATTTCAGCTCCCAATCTGGGGCCCCCCTCAGGCTATCTCTGCTGCGAATAATCAACCTATTCACTCCCTGATCCCTGTTCCTCCTCTGGACTTGGAGATGGGGTGGGGGAAGTTCCAGGCAGACAATATTCCTCCAGTTTCTTTGTACCCATCTATCTCGGCAGGCATAAGAGACTTGGTGGATC
Organism: Ambystoma mexicanum; assembly: GCF_040938575.1. Taxonomy (NCBI): domain Eukaryota; kingdom Metazoa; phylum Chordata; class Amphibia; order Caudata; family Ambystomatidae; genus Ambystoma; species Ambystoma mexicanum. Next base: position 749,261,379 of record NC_090929.1, read on the forward strand.
AGCTCCATAAACCATCTCCTTGGCTCCCGCAACTTGATACTCCTAACCTACAAGGTGCAAATTTAAAAGGTCCCCAAAGTCAACTTTTGGACACTATACAGGGACAACACCGCAACAATACCTCCAACAAGAAACCGCTGCACTTGATTAAAATACTGAGTCGGTTGGAGCTGGAAGTACCAATTTGCCTAAACAGATGCAATGTCCGCACCATCTTCGCAGAAATACCTACCCTTTCCTTAATTTCTTCTAAGGACATTGTCAGGGTGGCCTTCCCTGATCGAGAGTCTCGAGATGTTAGTTTGCTTCTTCTTTCTTCTCCTCTAGTTAAGGAACTTATCCTTACCCAAATCTGTCCCCTAAGGGATCTGGGTTTCGAGGTGGAATCTAGACTGTCTTGGGAAATGGAGCCCCAGGTGCCTTCTACTGCCCAGTTAAACTCTAAACCCTCTGCGGCACATCTGCGTGGTCCTCAAGGAAAGACAGATGCAAAGAATTTATCAAAACAACAGGACTCAGATGTTGACTGGGCTACCATCATCTCGACCCTGGGGCAAAAACTTGTGCCCTAGCCAGTCCAATTCCAGGACTGATCCAATTGGCACCTTGGACCTATGTCTCAAATCGTGGAACTCGAGAGGCAATTCTCATTTATTTACCAATCTGGACTGCCTGTTGCTGTTGAGAGATGGTAACATTGTCTGTTTACAAGAGACCTGGATGACTTTGACCCCATACCTAGATGGCTACCAAATTTTTGATCAGCTTGCCAGGCAGAACGTGGGGGGGAAGACCATCGGGGGGCCTGCTAGTTGTGGTTGACAACTGCATAGGTCTTAAGGGTATTGCTCCCCTGGCCCTTCCATTTGGGGCACTGGGTGTCGATCTTTCATCTAGTAATGGTGACCTGAAGTTACTAATTGTGAACATCTATTGGCACAATGGTATGGCTGCGGATGATTCTTTTGTTGCAGCTGTCTCTCAGGTTATTCTTGATTGGTCCTCCACTAACGACTCTGGGCAGTCTTACTTGTGGGGGATTTAAATTGTGATTGTGTATTTAAGAAATCCCCATGGGAAATCTGTGACTTCAATATGGCGAATGTATGCTGTTCTAAGAAAAAACAAGCAGGCTATATATGGTATGCTGGGTTGGGTAACGTTGGCTTACAACCCCTGGTGGGCCATCTAAAATCTCAAACTGACGATACCACCTGGTACACCTGGCGGCGTGGAGACGTTACCTCCAGGCTTGATTATATCTTTGTCGATGATTACCTATGCAATAGATGTTCACGGTTTGAAATCCAAATGAATAACTGGAGCGATCATGGTATCCTAACGGCCATCTTTAAGTTAAACTATCTTCACGGGACGCTGCAAACCCAGCTTCAAGTTATACCTAACTCATCTGGCACAGCTGTCCGCTGGACTACAAAAAATATTGATACCCTTAATCTTAATCTAGGGCTAAACTCAATCAAACCACATATGATTGGAAAATGGCAACCTTTAATACTGTGGCTGTCAAGTCTCTTGTAAGAGCAGCGGTTGATGAATTGGGGAAACAATCTGCTTGTTATGTCCCCGTTGCTCGGCATACTCATTGCTACAATCCAGATTTAGCGTTGGCCAAAACTACCATGGACAAAGCCCTTGTAAGACTCAGATTATCTAATCTTGATGTGACTATACTATCTGGCCGCATTAGAAAGACCAGACAAGTGTATAAAAATCTCTGTAAAATCAGTCAAGCATCTGCTTTTACAACAGGATGCCGAATTAATGCTTCAGGTCCTCATTAAGGCGAATGTGGGTGCATTTTGGTCCATTGTTAATGGTCAAGACACTCACCCGGCTACGGCCCTATTAAATCCGATCTTGGAACAAGGCTGGCTGGACTTCTATAACAATAGATTTGCCCTTAAATCATCGCAGGGGGACAATAGCTATATAAACCATACACCTATTTGCCCTACCCTTAAATGGGAGCCCTCCATTGAGATTGACACTGTCTTGGACTTAATTAAAAAATGTAAAAGATCTAGAGCACCAGGTCCGAATGGGCTAACCAATAACACATTCAAGTCTGACCCTAATTTGTGGGCCAACCTCTTATGCCTTGAGTTTAGAGACATTCTTCAATTTGGAGTCTGCCCAAATTCATGGTCACTAGCAAACGTCATTCCGATCTTTAAATGTGGCAGTAGGTCCGATCCAAAAAACTATCGGCCTATTGCGTTGATAGACGCAGATTGTAAAATCTTCTCTGCCCTACTTCTTTCTTCTCTTAAGGATTGGGAAAAAACTGTCATCCTCTGAGCCCATTTGAAACTGGGTTTCGCAAATTACATTCCACTAATATCAACAGAATTCATTCAGGATGCTACCTGGAGTAGTGGACAGAGGAACTATTTTTGTGGCCTCTGTGGACCTCTCAGAGGCCTTTGACTGCGTGGACCGCGAAAGGCTCTGGCATAAACTAGCATTCTGCGGCCTACCAAGGCGCCTTCTAAGTCTCCTGGAGGGGATTTATAATAACACTGGTTTTAGAATACGCTTAATCCAAAAGGGGGATATGTCAGCTGTTGTTCGTACTTACTGCGGGGTCAGACAGGGGTGTGTCCTAGCCCCGTGGGTGTTCAACCAGTACGTTTCTGATGCAGCTGAATACTTACTTAAGCAGGGCTTATTAGCTCCAAGACTGGGTTCCGCTAAGATTGTATGGTTGGCTTATGTGGATCACTTTCTGCTATTTGATTCAACCAAGGTGGTGCTCCAGCGTCTTTTGGATGTCTTTGCCAACTATGCCAAGATAAATGGATTGACCATCAATCCCTCCAAAACTAAAATTCTTGCTCTATCTAAAGGACCTCCTAGGAAAACAACCAATTCTTGAAATTTGGAGGGGGCGAGGGTATCCACTTCCAACAGCTTTATCTATCTTGGCTACTATGTTGGTGCAAGTAGGGGCTCGAGAGGGCAGATGGATGTGCTCCTAAACAAAGCTAAGGCACTGGAAAATCAGATCATTAAATTTGACAGTTAATATGGTCGATTTTCGATTAAACCAGCCCTCCTCTTCTTTGAAGGGAAAATAGCCCCCTAATTGACATACGGCCTGGAGTTATGTACGGTTCTAATCGTCTCTAAACTTGATGCGATCGAAGGTGCCATTTGGAGACGAGTTCTTTCCCTACCAAACGCGGTCCCTTTGGCTGCAATACGGTATGAATTAGGTTATTTCTCTCTAAAGTTTCGTGTTCATTGGAGGATGCTCACGCTTTATGCGAAACATATGGTCCCACTACCTAACACCTTATACAAACTTGTTGGAAAGAATATTGATCATTCTGGTTTCTTAACCAATTTTCGCAACTCGTGTGAAACAATTCTTCCTAACGTTGACTCCGATTTAGAACAACTAACGACCAAAACAATGAAAACTAAAGAAATTGCTGGACTTTGATTGGTGCCTTACCATTGGCTATTTTCACTTTTATAAGCCTATGACCCATTTATCACATGAACATAAGAAAAGAGGGTCTCTTTCTCAGTTTCTCACCATCTTTCCAAATAGAATACTCACTGTTAAGACTGCGCTGGAACATTCCTCCAACCTTGGACATTAAACTGCGTAGGAAACAAATCAAGGTGGAAGAAAGTCTATGTAGATTTTGCCAGTTATTCCCTGAAACGGCTAAACACCTTGTGTTGTTCTGTACACAACTTAACACTCTAAGAGTCTACCTGCTGATCTGGTATGGCAACGTTGCATATGTATTAAAATATGCGAGAGGGATTGGCATAGTCTGGCTTCATATGTAACCTTCAATTGGATTGTCCTATCTAAACTGTATGGCCACGAATATACATAAGTTATTTTTGCCATCAGTGGCCGGATTTTGATTGCCTGTTTTTCTTCCTTGTTGACTAACTGGCCTGTTAAAAATAAGCCATTGTTTTATCTCTATATGATGATTGCTTTACGGCTGATATTTATCCTGCTGCCTTGAATATTTTTACTGTGTATGAACTTTGTGTATGTATTGTAAATGTTCTACTCATACTTTTTTGTAAAGGTTTAATAAAACCATATACAATAAAAGAAAATATATATAAGGGTGTAGAAGTAAGGCTCGGACACAAAGGTGGCATACTTTTGGTTATAAACTTGTATTAACCACCAAAAGGATTGGAGAGTAGCCTCTATATCCCTAAAGCTAAGAGGGGTTTCCCTTCCTCAAAGAAAACAAGTGTAAATGTCAGGATGTCAAATAAAGAGTCTGTTACTGTTGTGTCCCAAAACCTGCTTCTGACCCTAACACTAATAACCTAAATCAAATGTGCAAGGGTGTACTCTTCCAAAGTAAAGTGCTGATGACAGTTCTCGCCAACGGAAAAGTTCCCAATGTCTCAGGTGATCAAAACAACAAAAGAAATGTTCCCCAATGTATAACTCCAAGGATTAGGGGTTAGCTCCTTTCCGCTGGCTTCCTTCTAGTTCTACTTTAGAAGCTAACAAAAGAAATGTTCCAGAATATATTATTTGCAGGCTTAGGAGGTTATTTCCTTTCCCCTGGATTTCTTCTGCTTTGTTTTCCGTTCTCTATCTCCTTGGGTCCCAGACCTCGTATCTTCTTGGATGAACTTCACAGTAATTTTATATTTTCATATGAGTGCAAGTCCCAGACTTGCAGTTCTGTATTATACCAGCTTGGTGTACTCCCCTGCCAAGCATGGTGTTTCTTCCAATCTGTCTCTTTTGCTTTCAGGATTCCAGACCCTCTTATTCGCAAACTCTTATATGGGTGCGGGTCCCAGACTCGCAATGTGTGGTCACACTAGCTTGGTTTACTCTCATGCCAAGTGTATGCTTTCTTGTGGGCTGTCTGTTTCTCTCAGGGTGCCAGACCCTTTTAGTCTTTGGCTCTCATATGTGTGCAGGACCCAGACTCGCAATGCTCTGTTGTAATAGTTTGGTTTACTCCCCTGCCAAGCATATGCTTCCTTCAATACTGTCTCTGCTTCTGTCAGGGTCCCAGGCCCTCTTATTACCTTGCTCTTATTCGTGTACTGCAGTTGTTCCCATATTCCTCCCAAACCTCTAGCACCTCTCGGTCTACTTGCATATCTGTTCTGTGCTTTGCATCTTCCGAGCAACAGTGCTTCCCTCTGAGGCTCCAGCAGTGTTCAGGCATTCTCTGTGGTCAGCGGCATCTCTGCTGGTCAAGTTGCATTCTTGTTTCTCTTCTGGTTGGCAGTGGCTTCACCAGTCTCTTCCCCTTTCTCGGGATTGGGCTTTTCTTTCTGTTGGGTTGCCGGTTCTGGGGATGTCTGCTGGTTTGTTCGGGAGTAATCTAAATGGGTCCTCCCAAATTTTTTGTTCTCGGGGGGTCAGATATGTAAACTGGGAGGTTTATTGAAAAGAACAAGGAACAAACCAAACTGACTACCCCTCTCTCTACGGCCTGTCGATGACACAGGTGAAAGTGCAATAGAACTGTTTGGTTTGTTCGGGCAGTGGGCAAAGGAGCTCCTTCTCCTCGGACTACCTTTGCGCTCCTGGTCGCCTCTGTGCACGGCATCTCCTGCTGCGGTCCCCTGTTTGCCGGGTCAGCATCTCCAGGGTTTCCTCGTCAGAGGGTGGCTCTCTCCATGTTGGTTTCCTTCTGCTGTTTTGTATTTCCCTTGGCCAATCAAATGCAGTGAGAGACTAGACCGTTCACTTTGATTCTCTGCAGTGATCTTCAATCTCCTGGTCATCTTCTTCACAGTATTTGTAGTGGAGTTATAAGGGAAACAGTTGGTATTTTCAGGGCAGCAAGTCAGGTTTATCATACTAGGTTGGTTGACCTCACAATAGAAGACATTGCACTGACTGGGAATAGGGACAGAGAGTTTAGTTTGGGGAACGAGGGAGGGTCTAACGAAGCAGAGGTATACCGCGATCTCTGGGAAGAGTTTGCCCCTAATCCTATTAGGGGCTTCCTCTCCCATGTGATACTCCCCGATGCACCACCCCCAGCGGGACTATGGTATTGTACTGTGGACGCACCACCCTGAACCCATGGGAAAGGTCTCACTCTAAGAGAGAAGGGACGGCATCCACAGATGCGTCACAGTGGATATATATATATATGTGTACAATGTTTCAACACCATGTATACATTATTTGTTTCAAGTATCGTTTCACCCTAGAGTAGCATTTTTTGTGCATGTTCTGTCGACCCCTGATAATTGGGTTAAAGTGGAGTTCTCCTGTCTTGGTTGTATTTTAAATACATTTGAAAGCAGTGTATACATGTACAGATAATGGTATGAGAATGGTGGAAAGATAGCACATGCTCCCTTTTATTGAACAAGACACTGCAACGTCGCTCGTCCCACATCTGCTTCAATTATGGATTCTACATCTAGTCATTAGTGCCTGTTGAAGATATGCAGCACTGCCCAGGTGGCCACACAAGCAAATGTATTGGAGGAGCACTCCTGCCCACATCGCACCGGTAGCTGCCACTTCTCTTAAGAAACCCTCTGCCGACCCGTCCTGCCTGGCTAACTATCGCCCGATCTTCATCACTCCTTTCCTGGGCAAACCCTGGAAAAGCTGGCCATCACCCAGCTTAACCTTCAAACTGAATCTGTTGGTTGTCTCCATGACCATCAGTCTGGCTTCATAGCTGCCGGAAGCACAGAGACTGCTCTCCTGAACAACCGTGAAGACCTGCTCTCCAACCTTGATTCCAACACCCCATGTGTCCTCATCTTACTTGATCTCTCTTCTGCCTTTGACACTGTCAACCATGCCATCCTGCTCAGCCATCTCTGTGATAACCTGGATATCACAGATCAGGCCCTGGCTAGGCTGATCTCTTTCCTCTCTGATCGACCCTCACAGGTCCAACTTGGGTCCTTCCTCTCCTGTGTCTCTACCTGTGGAGTCTAACCTTTCTCCCAGGCTATTCAACTAATACCTGGCACTTCTTGTCCACCGCATTGCCACTCTCTGCCCCAACTTTCAGTGCTATGCGGATGACGCTCAGCTCATTTTCAGGCCCCCCTGTGCCACCTTTTCTTCATCTCTCTTGTTTGTTTGTTTGTTTGTTTATTTATTTGGTAATGCGCTCCGAGCCCGTGGGCATCTGGGCGCAGCAGTACAAGAGGACTCGAAACTTAGTTACAATGCCTGACACAGGCTAACACAGCAAAACAGTGGTCACTTACAGTGGGTGATACAATGCATATAAAATAACAGGGTTAAGCGCATAAGAGTAACATTTTAACAGGTTGTACCGTTTCCGCTAGGGTGAGGGTTGTTGCATGTCGTTGTTGTGCAGCCATTTGAGAGCGTAGGATCTGAATCTTGTGTAGGGTAAAGGGCATCTAAGGTCGGATGGGAGTGTGTTCCATGATTGTGCAGCTCTAACTGGGAAGCTAGCACCGCCCACTGTGGTAAGTTTGAATCTGGGGACTTCCAGTAGGAAGGTGTTGGCAGATCTCGTCAGTCGGTTAGAGGGTCTCCAGTTGATTCTTTCCGCTAGGTACGGGGGTGCTTGATTGTTGAGGCATTTAGAAGTGAGGGAAATAGTTTTAAGTAGGATTCTGTCCTTTATTTTTAGCCAATGGGCTTCTGTCCGGTGTTTGGAGATATGTTCTCTGCGTGGGATGTTCAGAGCTGCTCTAAGAGCGTTATTTTGTAATCTCTGGAGTTTGTCAGTGACCGACTTGTTGGCACCTTTTCTGACTTTCCGTCTGCTATTCAGGAGTGGTGTGCCGCCAATGATCTCTGCCTTAATACCAGTAAGACTGAGATTCCCCTTATCGACACACCTGCTCCCTCCTTTCCTGTCATTCTCTGGCCGGCCTCTCTTGGCCCTCTTCCTGCTTCCACCTGTTAGGCTAAAAATCTCAGGGTAATCTTTGACTCCACACTCTCCTTCTCTTCTCACATCTCCGATGACTCTAAGGAGTCACACTACCAACTACACCTCCTCAGAGGTATTATTCCTTTACTCTCCTTCCCCCAGAAGCTCAGTCTCCAGAGCTCTGGTTATTTCTAGGCTGGACTACTGCAATGGCCTCTTTCTAAATCTGCCTGCTTCTACTCTCCGCTCTATGCAACTCATCTAAAACAGGACTGCAAGACTTGTCCTTGGCCTCAAGCCCAGGGATCATATCTCTCTGGGACTGGAATCTCTGCACTGGCTCCTAGTGGCTGCGAGGATAAAGTTCAAAACCCTCTGCACTGTCCACAAGGCCTTCTTTGGCCTGGGGCCTCAATACCTTCAACGTTTGCTTCCTAAATATCTTCCTTCTCCAGCTCTTCACTCATCCACCTCCAACTCCCTCAGGGTCAGTCGCTTCTCCAAGAAACAAGTTGGTGGTAGATCTCTTTCTTCGGCTGGGGCCTCCATCTGGAACAGCCTCCCTGCCTTCCTGAAACTTCAGGAGAAACATCTCTAATTCCTGAAGCACCTCCAACGTCCTCTTTACTTCTGCTTTCTCTCCTCCTCTCCCCTGCTGAACTCCTGGCTGAAACTGAAACTGCACTGGTCACCTGGCTACCCTCTGATCTCGGGCCCAGGTCCCTTGCCCCGCCAGTTGCACACCTGCACTGCCTCCCTTTCAACACCAGAACTTGGGGGCTGTTTTCTGTATCCCTCCTAGCACTTGACACCTGATTACTACACTTGCCCCTGCACTTGCCACCAGCTGGCTGCACCTTTTAACTTATTGCTTTTATTGATTCTTTTAATTTTTACTGTTGATCCCATGTACTGCACTGCCCCCTCCCGCACTTTCCCCCTTCCCCCTTCACTTGCGCGATCTCAATGTCACCTGGCCTGGTAAGATCGCTGTCTGTCTTCCCTCTGTTCCGCCTCCCTTGCCTTGTCGCACCTTGAAACACTTGTGTATTGGCGTGTTATAAATGCCATATCATATCATATCTTGTGGAGTGCTCACAGACTTTCATGTGAAGAGGTCTATTAGCCTTCCTTTAGCAGAAGGTGATGGTAGCAGTGGTCAATCATTCAATATCCTGCTTAGACATTGGGCCAACTTTACATGTGTGGCTGAATGTAGCAAATGGCTTTGTAATTTTAAGAAAATCTTTAGATTTGTAAATGTAGTACTTTAAAGCACGCTTGACAAGTTGATGTGGAACTCAGTTGTTACTTTAGGGAGCAATTTTGGGTTTGTTCGTAGAACCACTTTTTCCATTTAGACCTTTAGATAAGGTTTGTTAACGGCAAAAGCCTGGCTCTCCCCCACCCTCTTTGCTGAAACGATGGCCACAAGGAATTCTACCTTCCAGGAGTTGTGTATGACGTCCGGACTGGGGATGGGTTTGAAGGGTGATGTGAGGGGTCAGAAATGAGAGGCGGATACAAAGTAGTAATTTTCTCATTATTAGGCATCTTTATTAAACAGAAATGAGTTGGATAAACACCTCTCTATGCCTATCCGAAGGAGAGTTTCCCTACCTAGGAAACTGAAACTAAAGATCAGTCTGTGTAAAGTCATTAAACATTTAAACTAACCATGTGTCCAAAACATTCTAATCTGGCGCTCACACTAGAAATGAACAACTAAGGGTGCAAGGAAATGTCTCTGACTCATGGTTGGCAACACATGTTCATAATCAAAGTAAATAGATAAACCCAAAAGAAAAGTATTTTCCAAGGAGAAACCCTTGGATCCAAAGAGTGGTTCCCTTCCCCTGGATATTTAGGTAGAATGGCAAATGTGTATATTCCAAACAACAGTTTCTTAATGTTTTGGTAGAATGGCAAAAGTGTCTCTTTCCAAACAACAGTTTAATGTTCAGGAAGGATGGCAAAATGTCTCTTCCCAAACAAAGGTGTATTAATGTTCTTTGTTAAGTTTAGAAAGTTCTTATGCAGACAATACATTACATATAATTCAACTCTTCCTTAGTTTCTTGGCACTGGATTCACCAAAGGGTTTTATTCATGAGAAATTTCCCAATAGGGTTTTCTTTACCTTCTCCTGTACTTTGGTGGATTACTTTATGTGTTTCTTTACCAGGAATCCGTTTGTGAGCTCTTCAGATTTCCTGGTGTACTCCCCTGCCAGGTATCTTGTTCCAATATTAAAAGTTAATTTTCAATTTCTAAGTGCCTGGTCTATTTGGCCGACAGGACTTCCTCTTTGCAGTGTTGGTGAATCTCCTGGAGAACTCCCTTGCAATAAATCCTCTTATGGGTTCTTCAGATCCCCTGGTTACTCTCCTGCCAGGTATCCTGCCACAATGTCTTATAACCTTTTGCTTTTGGGTGGATTGCCTGGTATACTCCCCTGTCAGAAATCCTTCTTTGGGTAGGTCCTACAAATCACCTTGTGTACTTCTCTGCCAGGTATCTCCCCCACTGCCCCCAAACGTCCACTGCCTGGTGTACTCCTTTCACCAGGACTTATCAATTACACCGCGCTTTAATATGCCACAGTTGTATCAATTCACTGTATTTCTATTTGCTTACTCAAGGTAATAATTGTTCCAACTTTCCCCACATTGATATCTCATATATAGGGACTTGTTCAAGTTTTGTTGCTGTCTTTATCTTATTGATATTTGTTTACACTTGCTCCAACTTTCCCCTTGTTATCATCTCATACACAGGGATTTGTTCAAGTTTTGTCGTTGCACTTTATCTTGTCATATTCAAATAATCTTAATTAATTTGTTAACATGCCTGTTGGTATGCCCCGGGGTCCCCAATGGCTCTGGGCAGACTCACTGGTGATTTGCAGCGTCCCAACCTGTGGCGTGTCTCTGCAATGAAGCTTCCTCTCTGGAACAGTCTCCTTCGTGCTGCGGACCTTCTTCCAGCACTTCTTCAAGCTCTGTGTTTACCCGCCGGCTTCTCACTCTGGACTGGACCGGAGAATGGTGCTTTCTAGCACAACCATATTACCGGGGGCTTTGTAGCTGTCCCGGTGGTGCGACGTTCCTCCAAAGGTGCCTGCAGCATCTTTCCTTCCTTCGCACCAAGCCGGTATGTGACTCTTGCTTTTGCAAGCTGTTGCATGGATCTGGCTGTTCTCTCGACTTCCTTCAGCAAGGTCCTTTCCCGTTCTGCTTCCTTTTCGAGTGTGGATGCCATTTATTTATTTCCCACGCACTCACGATCGTTCCATCTGATAATGTCCCTGCAAAAATGTCACCATCCAAGAATGGCTGTTTTTTTTAGCAGAGTCATTATCTATCATAAAGAACATGTGGAGGACACACCTGCAACCCCTGACATTTTTAATTTTTTTTTAAAGGGAGTCGGTCCACCGCCGCAAGCCCCGCTCCCATTTACCCCATATATTGTTCCCATATATAATGTCACCCATGCCGTTTCCCGGCGACTATATGTATGGCGACATTATATACAGGGACAATATTACCTGATAGCCTCATGATTCAACTAAACAACATGTACTGCATATTCAGCTTTGGGTTTCTTTCATTCTGCATTAACTCCCTCCTCCTCTTCCTCGTCTCAGAACTTGAGGCTTCATGGGAGTTGCAGTCCATAGAGATTATGGGATTTCTAGAATAAATTACAAGTTACTCTCTGTAGTGACTAAGGTCCTTAGACCCTTTCCTCCATACTGCATGGGCGTCCCTTCCTAGGAACGGGAGACAGAACCTTTTTCACCAGAAAAAACCTTCTTCCCTTTAAATTTCAAGGCACGTGAGGGGTGCGGCCCTGGGAGCATGCACTACCCTGACTCCGCCCACCGGCGCTGCACCTCAGCCCCCATTGATGCGTCGACAATATTTACCTTAGCCTAATGACACCAGCATTATTAGGGGGGAGGGTGGTGGGACGTATGGAGGAAAGGGGACTCAGGACTAAGAGTATGTTAGTGGTGTCCAGTCAACTCGTCGAAAAAAAACTGGTCGACTGCAATTTGGTCGACGCAATTTGGTCGAAAACCATTTCGCCGAAATTTTTTTTTTTATTTATATATTTATTTTTTGGGTTTTCGTTTTGTTAAAAAATGGGTTTTTAGAGAAAAAAAGGGGGTTGGGGGGGGAACCCCCCAAAAAAAAAAAAAAAAAAGGGTTAAAATAGAAAAAAAAAAATTTCGACGAAATGGTTTTCGACCAATTTGATTCGACCATTTGTCTGGTCGACCAATTTTTTTCGACGAATTGACTGGCAACCCATATTAGTCACTACGGTGAGTAACTTCTCCAACGTCCCGTCGCCTTTCCTCCATTCTGCATCGGGGATTACAGCTGAATGTAGCCCGAGGGAGGAGAGGAGGAGACCCTCCTTAAGCAAATAAGTTCCTAAGAACCGCCTGACCAAAGACCGTGTCTGACTTGGAGCCTGCTTTCAAACAGTAATGCTCTCAGAAAGCCAAAGGGGTGGCCCAGGTGGCTGCCTTACTTATGACTTGCCACGGAACCTGCCGCTGGAATGCTATGGCCGTGGCCTTGGCTCGGACTGTGTGCGCATGCATGTTAGCTGGCAGCGGCTTGTGCTGCCCCTCATAGACCTCCTTGATGGATGCAAACATCCACTGTGCTATGGAAGCCTTGGGTGCTTGATACCCGTGTCTGGCGCCCCCAAAGGTGACAAAAAGTACATCTGACTTGCGGAAGCCTTTGGTCCGGTCCAGATAGAATTTCAGGGCGTGCCTGACAACCAGACAGTGCTGGACTCTCTGAGCCTCGTCCTTGGGGTCAGCGAAAAACGTAGGTAAGACTATTTCCTCGTTTAGATGGAAAGCGGAGGGTACCTTAGGCAGGAACGCCGGGTGAGTCTGCAGGACCACCTTATCTCTGTGGAAAGTGGTATAGGGTTCTGAGGTCACCATAGCCTGGATCTCGCTGACTCTGCGAGCAGATGTGAGTCTCACTAACAAAGCTGTCTTAATGGTGACCAGCCTGATGTCCGCGGACGACATTGGCTCAAAGGGTTTGTGCGCCAAGACGCCCAACACCATATTTTGGTCCAACAGAGGGTGTGGCTTCTTGATGGGCAGATGGAGCCTGGACAAGCCCGCCATATGTTTCTTGACTATCGGGTTAGAAGAGGAGAAGACCTCCTCCTCTGAATTTCTATAGGCCCTTATGGCTGCCAAATAGGTGCAACATGTGTCCACCTGCACGCCTGAGTGCGCAAGGTGCACCGAAAAGGAGACTACATCATCCAGCGTGCACATAAGGGGGTCAATCCCCTTAGAGTCTGCCCAATGACAGAACCTAGACCATTTACTCCTGTATTGGCTCCTGGAAGCCTTGCTCCTGGCGCCCTGAATGATCTCCATGTTAGGTTGTGATAGGGTCAGTGGCCTGAGGGTGACCTGCTCAGGAACCACGCTGCGAGGACTAACTTCTGTGGGGTGGGGTGTATGACCCTGCCCCTCTGCTGGGACATGAGATGTGCTAGACCCAGCGGAAGGTGAATGGGGCGGGTCTGTGCGTGAGGCTGAGCAGTTCGGTGAACCACGGTCTCGCCAGCCACCATGGAATGATGCTGAGGTGACAAGCTCAGGGGTGTGGGAGGCAAGGCGTTGGCCGCCAGGCCCTTTCACCGTTTCTGTAATGCGTCGCCAAGGGAGCCGGGGCCCTGCCCCTGCATGAACTGATGGCAATTCTTGATCGTCCAGGAGGCAAACAGGTACATCTGAGGGTGCCCCCATCTGCTGAAGACCTCCAGCAGCACCTGGTCGTTCAATTGCTATTCGTAATTGTCCGCTTCCAGTCTGCCGAGCCTGTCCACTTCCAAGTTGGCCTCCCCGGGAGGTGGATGGCCGTGAGGTAGATGTTGTTCTCCAGGGCCCATTCCCACATGCTGACTGCTAGGTTGCACAGCAGAGGGGATCTGGTACCCCCTGCTTGTTGACATAGTACATGCTGGTGGAGTTGTCGGTCTGGATAAGGATGGTCTTGCCCCCAATGATCAGAAGGAAAGCTCTGAGAGCTAGCCCGATGGCCCCGAGTTCCAGCCAGTTGATGTGTGACTCCTGTTCCTGCCTGGTCCAAACTCCATGGACACTGTGGCTGTCCAGCGTGGCTCCCCAGTCCTCTATGGAGGAGTCCGTAGTGATGGTGACCTGCCATGAGGGCTGAAGGGCCTGCCTGTCCACAGTTTGCAATCCCTGGACCACCATGTGAGGTCCGAGTGGAGAGAAGGCGGCGGTATGCTGCCAAGCTCTGCTTGGGAGCCCCTCTCCTGATTCCATGAGGCTGCAAAGTGCAGCTGTAACCTCCTCATCTTGAGTCTCGTGTGTGGCACGGCCAAGAGGACCTCTGCCATGATACCCAGTAAGTACTGGTACCACCAGGCCGAGGTCACTGCTCTGGCCAGGAAGTGAGTAGTGGCTCGCTTGATAGCCGTAATCTTGTTCTCCGAGGGAAAGACCCTCTCGGAGCTCATATCCCAGATGAGGCCCAGGAAGGTGAGGCTCTGCGTGGGCTACAGCTGAGACATCTTGAGGTTGATAGCAAACCCCAGGTCGTGGAGTGTGTTCATAAGCACGGAGGAAGTGTGGATAACCCCCTCTGGAGATCTCGCCCTGACGAGTCAGTCGTCCAGGTATGGGTAGACATAGTGGCCCTGGGCCCTGAGGAGGGCTGCCACTGCATTCATGAGTCTGGTAAATACCCTGGGGGCTGAGTTAAGGTCAATGGTAGCACCTTGTACTGGAAATGGCAGCCCATGATCCTGAAGCGTAGGAAGGAGCGCTGGTGCTGCCAAATCGGGACGCGTAGGTAGGCATCCCTCAGATCGAGGGAGAACATCCAATCTCCCTTGTCTAGTGTCTCTGCAATGAGTGCTGGCGTAACCATCTTGAATTTCTGAAGAGGGAGGGAGAGGTTGAGGATGGCTAGGCCCAACACAACTCTCAGGCCAGCCTCGTTCTTCTTTTGTATGGCAGAAAACCTGGAATAGAAGCCTAATCCTCTCTGGGAGGCTGGACTTGTTCCACTGCCTGGCTCTCAACAAGCGACCAGATCTCCGGCAGCAGAGTTGCCGTCCCAATCTGTGGGAGTGGAGGGAGGAGAGGGAGGTATCGGGAGGTGGTACCTTGTGGATACTGCAGAGAAGATCCAGGGATCTGTAAAGTTCTGGCACCAAAATTGCATGCAAGAGGCAAGCCTGCACCCACCGGAGACACGTGGACCCGAAGGGACGCGTCATGCCCTTTTTTCCTTCTGAAGCTGCTACTGAGGAGGGGGACTGGAAGAAGCCATTGCCCCCCTTTTTGTTGCTTGCACCAGTGCTGACTAGGCGAGTGGTCAGGCTGCCTCGCCATCCGTTCCTGGAAGCCCCTGAACCCGCTGAAAAAACCACCCCCTGTCGGAGCGTTGATGCGTCTGGGTGACCGCCTTGGGCATGGCCTTCATTAGGATCGATAAAGATTTTGCAGTTTGCGAGCTGTTCCTCTTTTTATCCAATTCCTCATCGTTGGTAGAGTGAAAGAGGTTACTACCCTCGAACGTTCCTGGACGTCAGGGTTAAACTTAGTAGCCCGAAGCCAGGCGTCCTTCTTTGTCCGTGGCGATACAGATGGCCCGTCCAGAGGTATCAATGTGGGCCACGGTGGACTCCATGGTGTCCTGCGCTACCAGCCTGGCTTCTCCTAGACTCGCTTTGAAGCGTGCCCGACTCTGCACCGGATGTTCTGGAAGGAAGTCCGCTATTTCCTGCCAAAACATCTGGTTAGCAGCTGCCAGCATGGCATCGGCGTTGGCCTGATGCAGGTGCAGGGAGGCGTTGGAATACAGTTTCCCCCATACGCCTCCAAGATCTTCTCCTCCTTGCCTAACAGCGCCGAGGATGAGGTGGTCGAGGATGACTGAGGCTTAGAGTAGAGTTAAACTGCAGCAATCACCGAAGAGTGCGGTTGAGGGTGCGCCGCCAACAAGAGTGTATCCCTCTCCATCTGTCTATACTTGGCATTGAGGCGCCGATTGACATGTTGGGCCTAGTGTGGCTTGAGCCACCCTTTCTTGGCCAAAGACACAACGTCTTTCTGCATCGGGATTCCCGTCTTGGTAGGGGGTCTTAGGGTGAGGACTTCGGCCAAGACCCCCTTCTCGGGTTGCTGGACCTCAGGCTGAGGAAGGCCCAAATATTCTGCCAGACCTGCAAGCCTGTCGTGGAATGCCTTCACTGACGACGGCGTGTCAGGGTCTTCCTCCTCGTCTGTATCCACCAGAGTGACCGACTGGTCCGGAGCAGGTGGAGGAGTGCTGGTGCCATGGGCTGCGGTTTGAGGACCGGAGCCAGGTGCTGCTGCAGAGGCTGTTGCGGAGCCACCTGAACTGTGGGGGGCAGGGGAGCCAGAATCGAAGGAGCCGGCAGGGGCGGCTGCGCTGGTGCCTGTGGCGCCGTATATAGGTGCCGGTGGAGTGACCGGAGGGAACAAGTCCCTGATTGCATCCCTTAGGATGACCCCCATCTGTGGGGTTCGCATCGACACCAGAAACCTTTTGAAGCACCTGTCTTCGGAGGCTGAAGAGGTCACAGGAGATATTGACGGATTGGCTGGGGACTGCTGGGGCCGGAACACACTCTGTCTAGATTGCAGGGGGAACCTGCCCAGTGCTGCTGATGTGACACCAGTCACACCTTGAAACTCATTATTCTGCCTGCTCCGTTGCTAAGAGTGGTCTCGGACGAGCGGCCATTTTGTCTGACACAGCGGCCATCTTGTCGAGCTGCGTGCCACGTGTCGAAGTTGTGGTGCTTGGCTTCCTGGGCCAGCCTCCTCCAAGACTCTTGGTGTTGGAGCCTACCCTGCACCTCAGGCTGAGGCCTGGTAGGCGTATTACCCTCGACAGAGTCGCTGGTAGGAGCCCCTTCTGAAATAATGTCGGTACCAGGGCGTTACCCCTCGGGTGAACACCCGGTAAAAGAACCTTGTGGTCCCTCAGCACCGCTTCCGGAAGGATCTGATGACCCCTCTGCCGTGAGACCGGTAGCTGGACTACCCTCGGTACATGTGCCAGTGCGAGAACCCAAGGGATTCCTCCGGCTAGGGCATTTTCTCAGAAAGGAGTCACCCTTATGGGGTGCGATGGAAAATAGAGGCCCTCCTTTGTGCCTCGATCTCCATCTGACGAAGACCTTCAAGTCCTCTGGAGGCGATCTTTGGAAGAGCTCCCTCCTCCTAGCTAGCCTGTTCTTCAGTGCGCGTGGAGTCACCCTTCCCAGCCGTGGTCGGGCCAAGTCAGCGGAGGCAAAGACCGTGGGGGTCGGACGTAGGGAAGAGCCCCTTGCAGGCTGGACACCTGCTGAAGCCCGCTGAAGTCGACATGCGTTGGGGAGGAGAGGAACGCCGGAGGACCAAGTACCTGAATGACAAAAAGAAGACAAAAAGTTAGAAGAAGAATCCAGGGAAGAGCGTGTGGAATTACATGGCTGAAGCCAAACCCAGGAGCGCTGTTGAAATCGTCCCATTCCCGTTGATGCAGAAAAGGGGGCTGAGGTGTGGCGCCAGTGGGCGGAGTCAGGGTAGCGCATGCCCCCAGGGCAGCGCCCCCACAAATTAATCTTAACCTATGGTATCGCTCTGGGCAACCCTCCAGACCATCGTTCTTCGCCTGCCAAGCCATTACAAAAGGGGAAAAACCATATGCAACTCATGCTTGGCGCCACCCCAAAAGGGACAGTCTAGCCCAAACTACTTGGTCAAATACCTTCTGCACGAGACGACAAGCATCTTCAAACATGTTTCAGCATGTGTATATCTGAGGCATGAATGGGAGTTTGACTAAATTGACAGTATGCCATCAGAAGATTAGGGCCATAGTCTTTTCTTCAGTAATAAAAGGGGAATACTGCGTCTCTTCCAATGGAGTCACCCCTTATCCCAAGCAGTCGTCTTCTACCATAAGATGCTCACTCACATTACCACCACTAGTGTCAGGATCAGGTAGCGGCTTCTGTCCCCTGGCCACATGGGAGGTGGTCATTGCTGGGGGATCAGTAATGACTCTGCCGGATTCATCACAGTGGTTTCATGAGCATTGAAAGCACTGTGTTTAGGCATCAAGTGGGTGCGATCTTCTGCGCAGATGGAAAAGTGTGAGGGAGATGTGAGGAGCCAGGAATGAGATACAGACACAGAGGACCATTGTTTTTGGTTATAGGCGTTTATTAAATAATGAAGGGGTTTTAAAATGTCTCACTATCCCTAATCTAGGAGGTATTTCCCTACCTCCACCAAAACTAAGGATCTGTCCTCTGTCAAGATGTCCAAAGCAAAAATGTCTTGTATCCGAAATCCTATTCTAACCCTCACATTCTAAAAGTAACTCTAATGTGTAAGCATATTGACTTTGGCCTTGAAAGTGCACAAAATGTTTAAATCCAACAAAAAGGTATACATCCAACAAAAGTCTCAAATGGTTAATATTCACAGTTCCAGGGAACAACTCCCTTCCCCAGGTTTCTCTCCACCAAAACAAAAGTTCAAAAGAAATAATCAAGTTCTTTGTAGACTGAGAGGATAGCTCCCTCCTCTTGGTATAGCTATCCACTCCCAGGGAAATGACTCCCTTCCCCAGGTTTCTTTTCACCTTCAATGTAATTCACTATCCTAAGGGCATGTGTCTTCCTTTGGTTTTTCTTATGAAGTTCATTCCCCACACTTGGGTTTGCCTGGAATACTCCCCTGCCAGGACTTTCTTACGCAATTTACTTTACACACTTGGCTTTGCCTGTATTGTTACGCTCACCTGGTATCCACGGGGACCCCACTCAGCCCTGGTTGCTTGATTTGAGCCTGGAACCCCCTTCCCGATCCCGGGTGGTGCCTTCGATGGAAGTCGGCCTGTAAGCACAGGAGGACTGGATTCAAGATCAGGTACGGACTTTGTAGGGGTGCGTAGTCTTCAGTGGGCTTGGGCGACCGAGTTACTTCACTGGTGCAAACCCATTCAAGTGTCTTTAAGGTAGGTCTTATTGCAGCAGTCTTTGTATGTTACTGTCCTTGCCTTCCTTTCTTTGTGGTTAATGTCTTTTCTTTATCCCACTAGGTGAGCGGGAGATTCGGCGTGTCGTGCTGGTTGGATTGAGCACCTGCCAGTATGGATGGAGCAAGAAGCGCACTACGATTTGGTAAGTAACGCGCTAAGCGCGGCACCGCTTTGCCTTTTACTTGCTAACCTGTGTTTCTTCTCTCCTCACAGGTCGTGATGGTCTTCTCCAGTGAGCGTGGTATTCCGGAATGATGCCGGCCAAGAGGTGGCCAACCAGGTGAGGTTCTCGTGATGACTGAGGCTTACGCCGTAAGTAACCTTTTCTAACATTGTCTTTCTCTCTCTCCCTTCAGGTTGCTTCGTTCCGGTGAGTATGCAGTGTCCAGAAGTTTCTGATTGCTGGATGGGCGACCGCGAGTAGCAGAAGCATGGACGAGCGTCTAGCGGATACAGGATCGAGTTCGCAGGTAAGAGTCTATTAATGATGTTCTTTTCTCCTCTGCAGGCTCATTGCTCTGATGATTGCCGGTATCAAGGACACTGGGCACGGTGAGCGTTACGCTGCAGGCTGCAGAATAACGTGAAGCGTGTTCTGTTTCTTGGTGTGGTTTAAATAGCCTCCCAGCAAAGTAGTCCAGGTAAAGTAGTGCCCGGCTACCACACCCAAAACACTATACCGCTCAGTCTAGTTCTAGGGAGCTAGACTGTGTCAGTGCCTCCATGTTGGCTGCAGGCCCAAGGAAAAGTAGTCCCCTTCAATGATGTTCCTTATACTTAATATGAGCCTGGCGCCAAGACGCCAGGACTGACTTCAAGAGAGTCTTGTAAGGTAGTGCAAGGCTCCCGAGGCCCTAATGGAACACCGAAACCTGACCTTACCTGGCATGTGGATATGCCAGTGGGGGTTTTGATTAAGGGTCGTGACATGTATACTCTCCTGCCAGGACTTCTCACATACAGTTTCTTTACACAGGGTGTTCCCAGTTCTCTTAATTTGTTCATTCACTTTGATACCCAAAATAACTACTATACTCTCCTTCCCTTCTTGGTCTTCCCCTAGTTCGTGATGTGCGTCCCAGACCACAGTCCCACTGTCTAAGACTTCTGATACTTTGCCTGACAGTGCATCGGTGTCCCAACCCTTTCCCTGGGCTTACCGGTTCTTTTCCTGCAGTCTCTCTGTGTTCCTGACTCTGAATCGGGTGCTTCTCTGGCTCTCGCGGCTCTCTGGAGTTATGCAGGCAGCTCAGGTGTTCCGTCCTCGGTCGGCGTCCAAGCACCCCTTGGCTGTCAGTAAGCACGGCTTGCTTCTTCCTGCTTTTCCACAACCTTCGTAGAGCTTCCCTGAGCGCATCGCTCACTGGGCTGCCTTCATGCTCTGTCTTGCCGTCCTGTTTTCTGCCATGCCACTGGTTGCTGCACTCCCGGTTTCTCTGCTTGCATGTCAACGTGACAGCTTGGGTTCCCCGGCAGCGCATAGATGGTCGGATCTCCCGTCCTCGAGCACTCTCGATCTGCACCAGCATGAAGAAGAAGACGAATAACCCCATACTTTACTTCCCAGCAGGGTTTTAAACTGTGTCAGGCCAATCGGATTCTTCCAGCTACTAGACTGATGGTATTTGTTCTCATTGGGAGTAATCATCACTGCTAATGCCTCTTGCTCGTATCAGTTTTTGTCAATGTTCGTTATCTGATATTGAAGAGTACTGTCAGTAGACTTGTTAAGTTGTCGAAAGGGATTATGGCAGTGTGCCATAATGACACGAGGAATGGAGGGAATATCCATAAAGGGGAAAGGGGGATACAATGCCTAACCTGATGATGTCATGTCATTCCCCCCGAGCATCGCCTCCCCCAATATGGTCTGCCTCAAATATCCACCCCAGGGTCAGGGTCAGATAGCAGCTGCCATCCCCTAGCCACATGAGGAGAGGCTATCTCAGGGAAAGGAGTGATGACATCATCAAATTCATCAAAGAGACCTTTCAAGAACTGCTTAATTGTCCGTAGAAGAGGAGCTTTTACTGATCTACATGTATAGCATGCTACTGCCAAACGTACCCAAATAGATGCATGCACGTACCCACTTTTGGTCAATAAGTACGCAAGAGCTGGTCTGGTTGCAGACAGAAAGGATGCAGGTTGTGGTCCTTAAACCAAATTCAAAAGTGCTTCTAGTTAGGAATATACATTTTGGTTGTAGAATCCATTCTGGCTGCCTGCAGCACTGTTTGGCATTCCATCGGGGTATTTAAGTGTCTGAACTATACAAAGTCAGCTTAAGTAATTTTGGCACATGATAGTATACATGGCCCTGTCGCTGGAGAGGTTGAATCAGTTTTCACATAGATGGTGGTCTGAGTACCATTGCTGCCTGGCCTAGGCAGGCCCTGATCCAACAAGCATATTATCACATGTTTGCAAAAACCTTCCTGAATAGCACTATCGGGGGAAGTGTACGCAAACATTCCTGTCTACAGGAAGGAGGACACTTCACCCCCACAAGCCCTTCCGAAGGAATATTCTTGGAAATCGTTTGCTTTTTTATTGATTCGTGTGGCAAACAGGTGCCCCTGTGGCTTTCCCTATCTTCTAAATATGTGAGTTAACTACTGACCGTGCATCTCCAATTTGTGACACACTTCCATCGCTCCGCTGAGTGTCGGCTGTGAAATTCTGGGTTCATGATAAGTGGAAGGTGTGACAAATCCAGGGAATGCGTCCTCTCTCCATAATGGGGATCCACCACCTTTGAAATAGGGAGGGGAGCACACTCAGTTTAATACCCCTATGGGACAGGCCAAGTGGGATCCCACTGGGTGTGACCCCCACCCTTCCCTCTAAGAGGATCGGAGGGCCCTAGAAAGGGATATTAGTAATCATCCCTATTGTAATGGGTTATTTATAACATACTTACTACCCAGAGGTTTCTAAGCGCAGACCCGGGGATCAAACCTGTGTTGCTCTGCATCGTCTTGCTTCCAAATCGAGCGCGTTGCCCCTGAGCTATCCTCCTGAGTCAAATCCCCACGATTACAGTAATACCTTTGTTGGCTACATGGGAGTTCATATATCTAATAACTTGAAACCACCTGTAAGAAGGTTGGTGTGTTTCTAATTCAATGTGTGCATAGGATTAGCAGAGACTTAAAGACCCGTAGGAAGTCACCCCCCAAGCAGAAGGATAAAGAGCCAACAATCCTTAGAACGAGAGACAAGACATCAGCGCAGCTGATAAGCGCAGCCCTCCTCCTAGGTGGTGTGACAGGAGATAGGCAGTGCCAGCCAAGCATGGCAGACCAGACCAAGGCAGAGTCAGAGGAACGCTGATAAATCTACCGAAGGAGTAACCAGGAAGGCCGGCCAAGAGCTCCAGTATGGGAACCAAGCTGTGTGATGACAGGTGAACCAAGGAATGGACGTCACAGCATCATGGCAATCTTGTGGAAGAGAAGTGCAAATTACGATGTAGCTGAGGACTCAAAGACACAGAAGATCTGGCGATGCTTCCACTGAAGCTGCCCATCCTCCTGAGGATCACCACAGCAAAATGAAAGGTATGCGGAGGATCTGGGGAAAGAGGGAGGCAAGGCCCAAGCAAAACCATGGGTGGGGTGCGAGAGGCGAGAGCCCAAGGTGGGCTGCAAGAGACCATACCCCAAAACAGGGTGAACAAAACCATAACCCGGGGGGGGGGGGTGAGACCAAGCAAACCCCAAGGAAGTGTGAGAGAGGCGGGACTCCAAGGTGGGCTGCAAGAGACCATACCCAAAGACGGGGTGAACAAAACCAGAGCCAAGAAGGTGTGAGAACAAACAATACCCTAGGCGGGCAAGAGGAGCAAGAGCCCAAGACAGGTTGTGAGAAATCACACCCCAGGGTGGTGTCAGAGATCCTGCCCTGGAAGGACTTCTTCCATTGCAACTGGGAGAATGCCTGTCATCATCTTTGTGCCGCGGCCATCGCTGGAACATGCCTTCCCACACCCTATAAGTGTCCTGAAGAGATCTGCTTCAGTCCTTTCTGCATTTCTCCATCGCCAAGGGTTGCACTCTGCAACCCTTGGCGATGGAGAAATGCACTAGACACGACCGAAGAATCCTTGCACCCGCAGCTCCTGGGCACCTCTCACCGATCCTGGGCACCTCTCACCAAAACCAACAGTTGACCAATCTAGTCATCCCGGAAAATTCGATTCAGGGAGGTAAGTAAATGCAAATTATTTGTCTCCCCCCACCCTCCATATGATAACATTAAGAACAAGTCTCTTTGTATCCTTCCATTCCACTGTTTTTCGGTTGATGCACCTGAGCAGTAAAACATGAAACATGAGAACACATTTTCACTTACCAGTAACTTTGTTGCATCTCTTCTCATGAACAATTATCAACACAAGTTCCTTACGGCCATTAGATACATTTTGGGTAGAGCATTGTGACTTTTGGGCACAGTGCCCTACTCTTCATGGGGGTTGGACTTCTGAAGATAGGGCATATTTCTTGTGACTTGGTTTCATCTTACTGCAACACTTACAATCTTTTACTGACTTAAGTCATTGAATGCATTTTTAGAGACAATGGTGATGTTTTTTATTGAATGTTGTGCGATATTATCACCTACTTGTTTAATTTTTAGTTTGGGCTATGAGGTGTCACTTGCAACGCAATAAGCCGAAACGACTGCATTAGAGTACAGAGAGCGAGAAGTGGCATATGAGGAGGGACACACAGTTTGTGGGTGTTTGGTTACTTGCCCACCCATTGACTGCTCGTGCTAATCCCTATGGCCATTCCCACCCAGTGCCTACCCATCCCCACCCAAAACACAGCCCTATGGGAACTGTTTGAGCTTGCCTTAATGAAGCCTTGCCATCAAACATTGCACTCAAAGTGCCTGACAGTATGTTTTCAAAGCAGTATGCTGAGACATAATGATGTAATTGGAGTTGTAAACCCACAACAGCTGTAGTAAAAATGTCTTACCAAGCCTGCCTTCAGCCACTCGATTTATAAGCGCACTGTGTGTCCTTCATTGAAGTCCTGTTAAAAACAAGCATTGGCAAAGCCAAGTTTTGGATTGCGTATAAGTATTAAGATTTTGCTAGGCACGGCTATTAGATGCCCGGGTACTCACACCATTTTGTATCCGCTCCCATCAATGGGCAGTTAATACCTGACACGTACTGTTCCCATGCCTACACAAAATCCCAAACTGTTGGCATTGCCAATGCTTGCTTTTTAATGTGTTTGAGTCATAGAATAAATAATGTATTTTTGTACATTCTTGTCTAAATTGAATTATTGTTTGCTTCATTGTGTGGACTTAATGTGGATCCCTGATCCCCTCACATTCCCCCGAGAATTGCAGTTCTCGATTGCTACCTTTATTGGGTTTTGGCTAACCTCTCAGAGTTTCCCTGTTCACTATAACTAGGGTGGCTTCGTAAAATTGTCCAATAGGCCAAATTCTAGAAATCAATGTTACCAATGGCAAAACTCTAGGAGCAAAACCAAAGTGAAGATGGTGAATTCATATTAAAACATGGAACATTCAAACAACCTACTAACCAGTGAACCATTAGAAGACCTAGATTTCCTCCTCACAACTTCCTCCAAAATGACAAAAGGACCTTGAGAGCACTTACAAATCAACAATAAGCTGTTGAAAATGATGATAGACTACGGCTCCCCATAATCAAGGTGGAAGTGCACATTCCAGAACAAACTAAACAAAGATATTAAGTGCCTCCTTCCCACATGGATTAAACCCCCAAGCTATGGCAAAAGTCCCACATGTGGTCTAGGGTAACATGGGTGAACCTCATGTTCCTTGATCGGATCACATACTTCAAGCTCATTAATAGGCAGCTCATATGTTGTCGGCTGGGATGAACAAGCTGCCTTCAAAATTAACCAATACCAATTCTCAGTGTCTCAGTGGATGGTCTGACCTCAATAGAGAGTCTCCAGAGAGACTACCAAAAGTTGTTCAACAATGAAATAGGTATTATAAAGCGGTTTAAATACAAAATAATTCTGAAGCAGGAGACAAACCAGCTGTGCACAAAGGTAGATCAATTCCTAATAAAAGCAGGACATATCTTGAGAATGAACTGAACAGATTTTATAAAGGAGGAGTAATAGAACTCAGAGTCTTCAGAATGGCTGGCTCTGATTGTTATTGCACATAAACTGAATAATTCCATCAGAATATGTGTGGACCTTGGGATCTTAACATAAATATATGGGTAGACCATCACCCCATGCTCAATATAAAGCAAATCCTAACCATCATGCCACCACAAGTCAGATACTTTGCAACATTAGATCTCTTTGGTAAACCACCCAATAGAACTATAAAACAAATCTAAGCCCCTTGTGATACTCCTAGGAGCATACAGATATAAGAGAAAGATCGTTGGCCAAGTCTCAGTTGTGACAGTTTCACAAAGATTCCAGGATAACAATCTGGTTACTGGTGAATATACTAGCGAACATGATGCTCGCCTACATGGTGTATTGAACATAATTAATAAAAACAGCCTCACATTGAAATTAGAGAAATGCTCTGCTGTATTCATGCAGGCCACTGAACTTGTTGCATTCCACTCCCACAAGATTCCTAAATAATTTAGATGTTTCTATCTTTAGTAAATTAAAGTCTTAATTCTATTAAAGACACAGAGGCAAGCATTGTGCTTCTCTTCCCTTATTTAACTACTCTTAGCAACATTGCAATACTTAAAAAAAAATATAAAAGTAGTTCAAATTAAACAATCACGTGACTTCCACCAATCTTCTGTAGGCATGTCTTTTGAGGCCGATAACTGCCCCCTCTTCTTCCTCTTTCTTTTGCTGACACTCTGGAAAACACAACTAGAAACAGTGAATTAAAAATCTCTGAATGTCAGCTGGCCAACTAGTTTAAAACCAGTTAAAGCCTCAAATGCTGGCGCCCTGTGGATGCCACTCTAATGGGGCCTTCACCTCCGACCCTGTCAAGAAGACCATATTGTCACTAGAACATCAGGTGGCGCGTAAATCAAAACCAACAAGAGATAATCATCTAATTAATTCATATGACACTTTGTTAAATGGAAAGACAACAATATCCTGCTAAATGAATCATGCACGTCATGTAAAGTCCCCCCATCTTCTATACAAAAGCTCTCTCTCAGAAGCATGGCTAGAGCAAGACCTTTCCATAGTAAACATTTATGCTATAGGATGGGATAATGCTTGTCTCCATGTCTTTAATTGAATGTAGACTTTCCTTTACTAAAGTCTGGAAAATCCACATTCTCGGTCAATACTGTGGGTGGGTATTATGTTTTTTAAATGCCCACTCATCACGAACAAATGACTACTGGGTATGGCGGTGTAAGTCTCCATTTATGGAGTCCATAGGACTCCTTGGGCTTTACAGCAGAATTACCGGTGGTAGTAATTCCACCGATTTTACAGATTGTTGGCAGTAAGTGACATAATTACCTCCATCAATTTGCTGGAGGTTTTTCCTCCGCCTCACAACTAAAGATGTAGTACAACGATGCAGTAATTATTGTAATGCAATGGCAATGGAGTTTCCACTGCATTACCACTATTTTCTCCCACACTGCCATACTTGTAATGAGGCTCATAGTTCCTTATCCAATTTCTTCAATTAGCCTTACAGTTTCTTTTTCACACAAACCTGGACGAATGATGGCAGTTTCCAGCGCACCACTTTTGACAGCCAACACCCAAAAACATCATCTGCATCGGATGAACCACAGTCGCCCATGAATGGAGAGTCTGAGACTACATCTTTGTCACCTGTGACGTCAGACACATTAATGTGAAGATCGGTCTCATAAGTTCTTTTAAAATGAGAGGAACATCTCATGATTGACTTGTATCCTTTCGTGGTAAATTATTAGTGGTCCTTTCCTGTCTGTAATGATGAGCGGCTCAGGGTGAAACGGCATCATCGCCCTATGTGATTTTTGTTGTTTTACAGTCACTGCATCTATCTTTACGGATGAGCCTTTAGCCTTTCTTTGTTCATCCATCAGCATATGTCTTCATATGTTGGTTTGTCTGTTCTCATGCTCATGGATGTTGGCATCCGCGGGATGATGGTCCTTTTCTGTTACTGCATGAGATAGTCTTGTCCTGACAGCACAGCCAAACATAATTTCAGAAGGGCATTTACCCAAGGTGCTATGAGGTGTGTTGTGATAGGCCTGCTACAGCTGATCGGGTGTCTATTCCTGCGGGCAACCAGTTAGGTGCAACAATTGAAGAGTCTTCTTTAAATTGGACATACATCGTTTTACCATGCCATTAGCTTGAGGCCATAAGGGCGTGAATTAACAATGCTTAAAACCCAGGCATTTAGCAAACAGATTTCACTTGTGACCCATGAATGGCAGACTGTTGTCAAACCAGACAGCTCGAGGGTTACCATACACTGTGAATATCATATCTACAGCTGGAATGTCACAGGACCCTGCCATGGAGTGTATTATTTGTTTCTCTGGGAATCTGAAGTATTCATCCAGTACAAACAGGCTATATGTCCCTCCCGTTATTGGGAAAAATTAAATTGGTGGCAACCTTCTCCCACAGAGTCTGAGGAAGGGGTGTCATGCACAAGGGTCCTGTGCTGGTATGAGGTGCATTCGCTTGACATGTAGGGCAGAAGTTGAGTGTCTCTTCCAACAACGCATCAATTTTAAGAAACCACACTTTTTTTCTGAGCATTCGCTTGGTCGACACAATGGGCCTCATTCTGAGTTTGAAAGTAATCATGGCGCTATTAGTGCCATGACTACCTCCAATACCGGTACCAAGTCTGCCCTCGTTCAATGGGGACTTACCGTTCTATTCCGACCTTTGCGGGACCGGTAAGTCCCCATTGAAAAAGCCATTCCCCATTCCCATTTGAGCCCCCATAGGGCTCAATGGGAAGGCGCTAATAACGGTACCGCAAATAGCGGTACCGTTATTAGCTCTAAAGTCCCTTAACGGGTCCCGTTCTTAACGCCTGGTAAAACCAGGCACTAAGGAAGGGACTCGCTAAGGGAACTCAGAATAGGGCGCAAAGGGATTACCGGCACCAGTGTCCTTACCGGTGCCCGGTATCCCTTTGCGCCCAACTCGTAATGAGGCCCAATGCCTCTATGAGCTTCATGAGCAAGATTGATGACACAATGCTGTAACACCTTCGGAATCACCAGCTTAGTACCTTTGAGGAGAGTATCAGTGTCAGTCAGCTAAAGTTTATCCTTTCTCATCCTTCACCAACAAAAATCTGGCGACATCGTGTAAGATAATCACGCCTTCCTGTCTGGGAATTTGTTTTGCATGCTTCCAATTTCCTGATCACAAACACTGACTTATTATACATCATCCAGACAGAGACGAAAATACAAATGATTTTCTATCCCATCATCCTAGACAATCGACGCAAATGCAGCCATCCATTGTGGAAAGGTACATTCAATACATAGTGCAGCAGGCACACCAAGCCTGTTTAAACCACGCAAGACGACGCATTCTTTATTGTTAGTGAAGTCATAATCCCTGAGTCATAAACTCCTCCAGGTGATGCACGGATGCATTCGAGCAGCTGGATTGCCACATATCATCAGCAATGGCAATGCTCAGTGACTATTGTGAATGCTTTCCATATAAAAAGAGATGGGAATGCTCACAGGCCCAGACATCAGCCAATTTTTCCTTTTCAGCCTACAAGTAGGCTTCTTCTGCAGATAAGAGGCTTCTACTTGCATACACAACAATGGGCCTCCTTACGGGGTTGCTGGTAAAACCCAACGGCAGGCAGCAGGTTACCAGCAAGCCCGTAACCTCGTTTCCACCTCCTGACTTCCAGGTGCCACCGAGATATCATGGCAGGCGGCGGAAACGGTAAATCCCCAATCCCGTGGAGTCCCACGGGACTCCACTGGAATGGGTCACTGAAGCACCAGCACTGTTGCTAACGGTGTTGGTGGTTCAGTGAAAACACTGCCGGTAGGGACCTGAACTCCCAGCAGGTTTGGCCTGCTGGGAGTTCCGTGCCCCTACTGGCAGACTCTTAGTTTGGCTGCCTGGAAAGGGTGCTGGTACGTTGCTACCGGCACCCTTATTTCCAGACTGCCAAACTCACAATGAAGCCCAATGTGTTTATGCTGGGTGATGAGGATTTATATTGGGACAAAATGGCCCCAAGACCCACAGAACTAGCATCAACTTTGTTCCGTGATAACACTGGCATCAAAATAAGACATGCAAATGATATTCTGTCGTATACGGTGTCAAACGCTGACTGGCAACCTAATATCCAAGAGTATTCATGTCCCTATCTTGTTAGCTATCTCAGCGGAAGACTGATGGTGGCGAAGTCCTGAATGTATAGTGTACAGCAGGCTGCAAAACTAAGAAATTATGGCACGTCAGATACATTTTTTGGTCTCGGTGTGTCTTGAAGCTCAGCAACTTGGTCAGGTCCCATTCCTTGTGCATAGAATACAGAAATATGTGTCTTTCGTATTTCACATTCATGTGTGGGGCAAAATAATTGGTTAGAGCCACCTTGGGATCATCAAATGAGTCGTCAGTACTATAAGGGAACTCATATAGATCTGCAGATCTCTTCCTTCTCTTTGTACCTCCGTCCCCATGTGCCTCCTCTCATTTTCGCTCCTTTCAGCTCCTTGCCCCCCTCCACTGGAACTCCCTTCCTCTCTCTATCTGTTCCATCCCCACCTATTCCTCCTTTTGTGTCTCCTTAAAATCTCTTCTCCCCACCCTAGCTTATTCCACTTCCTGTTCCCCACTTCCTCCCCCTCTCCACTCCCTCTTCCCTCATTTATCTTCAGTGGCAAATTGTTCTAGTTGCTGTATTACTGGTTTACCTCATATTTTGTAATTGCTTCTACTGTTATTGTATTCTTGTTTTTATAATGTAAAGCGCTTTGGTGTAAAGCGCTATATAAACACAATAAACATAAATATATAGTATGCCGCAAACTGAAGAGCATACAACTAGAGTGAACAGACTTTTTTTCTGTGACCATCTTGGGGACCCAAAGCATCAATATATACATTGAAATTGCAAATCCATTGTTCCCAGCAAGGTCCTAGATTGCTAGTGTCTGTAAAATCAAAAGCCACTGGTTACTGCAGAGGTAGTGATTCTCCATTAAATGGAGAGAAGATCTAGGGTGATGGAATTGCAACTGTGGAGGATATGTCATCATCCGGCATGCTTAAAACCGGAAGCATGACGTTGTCTTATCAGAGGCTTGCTCAACGAGTGTAGACAGCAAATGACTGCGACTGCAGTCCTGATGATGGTACTAGGATGCTGCCCAAGCATAGAAATGAAAAAGAAAAAACACCCAGACAAAGATGTCAACAATAATGATGCAATGCCTTGGTTATTATGTAGGAAATATTCAGGCTAAGAAGATGCTGGTGACAGTAATGGTACTTGTGGTATGTCATAGAGAGATACTTAGCAAGTGTACCAATATGCAACTTTGAGGGTATTGTGGAGAACCAGAAGAAGAACCCGGACCACCGACTGACATGTTTTTAAGAATCTTTATTTAAAAGTAATAGAGAACGGATTCCAAGATAGCTGCTCGTAGTGGGTAGTCGCGCCCACGGAGCTCCCGAGCCCGAACGTTTGAGGAGGCCCACCATCCAGCGTTTGTGTTGACTAGAAGCTCGATTAATGGCGTTTGTGAACCCCTGGGGTGTCGGAGCACCGACGGAGATTGGATTGGTGGAAGACGCGGCCATTTCGCGGCAAGCAGAGTTTCGGCTGCAAGTTGGTGGCGCAACTGGAAGCGACCTGGGAGGAGTTGCGCCGGCCTCGGGAGTGTTGATCGGGGCCGTGTCGTGAGGCCGGGCGGAGTGGATAACCCGCCGCCACGGAGTAGAGCGAAGTGCCGGGTGAGCGAGGCCGGCTCGATCCTTGAGGTCCGGGGAGGGAGCCCGGCCTGGAGCACTGCTGAGGGGAGGAGACCAGCAAAGCAGGGCCGTGTTGAGAGGGCGGGCGTAGTGGATATCCCGCCGCCCCCGAGTAGAGCGGAGTGCCGGGTGAGCGAGGCCGGCTCGATCCCGGAGGTCTGGTGAAAGCAGGGAGCCCGGCCTGCTGCATTGCTGAAGGAAGAAGACCAGCGGAGTGGCGGTGGGAGTCCTGGATGGTGCTCCCGCGCCCCGACCCATCGGAGCAGGAGGAAGCGGCGAGCCCCCGTAGGCACAGGGTGAGCAAGGAAGAGCAGCAGCAGGACGAGGTGCGTGGCCCCCGTACGGGGGAAAGGAGGCTTACCTCGGAGGTCCTCCGGAGTGGGAATACGTCAGTGGGGCCGGCTCGAGCTGACTTTGGGGCCTGTCCTGCCGAACTGAGGGAGGCGCAGAGCGCGGTGGTGGACCGCGGAGCGCGGCAGCAATCAGGAGGAGCTGAGTTGGAGCCCGGTGCAGCAGGAGGAGGAGGGGGGGGTAGCACGGTGCTGAGGGCTGGCCCGGGGGGGACCTTACCCCGGGCCGGGACGGAGGAGGAGGCGGTGGAGTAGTGCTCGGCCACAACATCGGAGCCGCACTCGGGCGGAGGCAGGAGGTGGCGAGGAATAACGGAGCTCGCCCCGCGGCTCTGGGAGGAGAGATCT
Organism: Ambystoma mexicanum; assembly: GCF_040938575.1. Classification (NCBI taxonomy): domain Eukaryota; kingdom Metazoa; phylum Chordata; class Amphibia; order Caudata; family Ambystomatidae; genus Ambystoma; species Ambystoma mexicanum. The sequence continues at coordinate 749,293,004 of NC_090929.1, forward strand.
ACCTCAGTCAGGAGGTTTCTTCAGCTGGGGGCAGCCCCCTGAGAGGCATTGGGAGGACGCTTGGAGAGGTGGGTCCCGGGGAGGGTGCTCCGGCCCCGGGTCCCACTGGCCTTTCCATCATTGGGTTGCTCCTGGTGAGGTGAGTCCTGCTCTGACCGGGAACAGGCTGCAGCCACATAGAGGTGAACTGGACCAATTCGCTGCCCGAGGGGAGCAGAGTTTGGTGGCAAGTGACTTGGGTAGAGGGTCCGAAGAGTGAAGAGGGCTTTGGAAAGGACTGGTACTGGTATCTGGCGGAGAATCATGCGGTGAAGCCAGGTGGAGGTGCGGTGGAAGCGGACGGGTTCCCATTTGGATTATGGCTTAGAAGCCCAAGGTGAAAAGTGGGAAGGGTCAGGCGACCCAGGGGGAAGTCTCGGGCACTCTCCCCTCCCTGTGGCCGGGGCAAGACGCGAGAGGCCTGGCTAAGACGGCAGGGGCAAGTGAGATAGGGGAGCTTGCATCGTTGATGGAGGGAAGCACAGCTGGGATGTCACGGGCTAAACTGAAGGGTGAAATGCAGGCCCTGCACTCTAGCATGTCCAAGACGTTCCAGGACCAATTTCAACTTCTTCGAGCGGACCTGAATGTGGCGATGGGACAAATTAAACAGGAGCTGCGGCAGCAGGGCGAGAGAACGGACCTGCTGGAGAGAGGGTTACAAGAGCTGTACAAGGAGGTAGCAGCGAAGCAGCGAGTAGCGAAGCAATAGAGCGTTTGGATGTAGCCACTCGCAACCTGGAAACCCAGGTTGAAGACATGGAGAACAGATCCCGGCGGGTGAACATTCAAATTAAAATGCTTCCAGAGTCGGTCCAGGATAAGGACCTCAAGAGAACCGCTCAATTGATATTTGCGGAAATCCTGGGGTCCTCGGCCCCGGAGGAGATTGAGTTGGATCGCATACATAGAGTGGGCAGAGGGGGGATGGGGCCTCAGGCCAAACCCCAGGATGTCCTGGCGGCGGTTGCCAGATACGCCCAAAAGGAAGAAATACTTCGAGAGGCGAGGAAGCAGGAAACTATAAAATATCAGGAGCATCGCATAGCGCTATTCCAGGACCTGGCAGCAAGCACTTTGGTGAAAAGGAAGCTGATGGCCCCGGTCATCAAGGCGTTGAACGAGAAAAGGATTAATTATAGATGGACATTTCCCTTTGGATTGGTGTTTGAGTGGGGAGGGACTCAGAAGCGAATCACCTCCGTCCAGGAAGGCGCTGGCTTGTTGGGCTTGGATGTTGATGAAATCCCTGTGAGTTCAGGGAGGCCAGCTGTGGCTGTTACCCCAGAAGCAAGGCCATGGATGTGGTCTACGGTGGGGGAGAAGAGAAGGAGGATTAGGCAAGATGGCAAATCACGGGCTGGGGGAAGTCCGGATGACACCGGCGAGGGGAGCCATGTAGCACAGGGAGGGTCCCAAATATAGAATTGGACTGAGAATGGTGGGCCACCAAAAGGAGATACTGGGCGGGAGGGAGAACCCATCTGTGAATCGGAAAAGGTGAGTTTACCTGAGGAGAGAGGAGGGGGGAGGCAGGAAGGGCATGCTCTTCGGGAGGGCGGGAGGGGGAAGTAAGGGGGGTAGGGGCAGTTGGGCACCGAGAGGGTGCTCAGTTGGGAGGGAGGGAGGGGGAATGGGAGTGGCTCCACCCTAAATTGGTGTTGCAGGGTGATGGGGAATGGGGGGGAGGGATCCTCTGGGGAATGGTCGTAGGGTCTGGTTGGTTAACTCAAGCAAGCTGGGGTGCGGGAAGAGGGCAGAGGGTAATGGAGAAGTGGGGCCCCACCGTACCCCCCTGAGGGGTGTGGAAAGGAGGCTGAATGGATCAGGTTTACAGGGCAGAGGTCAGCGAAGAGGAGCTTCTAGTCCATTACCCAAACCTTCAACTGGCTAACACAATGTTAGGGGGCTGAACTCCCCTCTAAAGAGGACGAAGCTGGAACAATTTACTAGGTCCCATAAGCTCTTAGCTCTAAAGGAGACCCATTTGCTGTGGAGGGACCAGCATCGCGTACGGCTAAGGGGCTTCTCACAGATACTGTTCGCTTCGGGCCCTACTAAGAAGGGGGGAGTGGCCTTAGCGTTTGGAGGGGGGTTGGATTTCCGAGTGTCCGATGTCCACCGAGACAGGAGCGGGAGATATATTATGGTTCGGGGAGAGCACGTGGGTACGCCCTACACTATGGCCTCGGTATATGGCCCGAATGTGGGCCATGATCAATTCTTGCGGGAGGTAGTAGGCATCCTACAGGATTTCATAAGGGGACAAGTGATTTTGATGGGGGATTTGAACATAGCATGGGACAAGGGGAGAGACTGCACGCAGCACGCAGGGGGTGGAGGGGGCGCGGTAGCCTCTTTTCAACTGAAAGAACGGTGGGAGGAGGCGGTCTGCGGGATGTGTGGAGGGTACTGAGGTGGGGTGAGGAAAGATTCACTTTTCTGTCGGATGTTCATAGAACCCAATCAAGAATAGACTATATTTGGGCATCGGCAAGCCTAATTGGAGGGGTGGACTCGGTCGAGGTGGGCCCTATGGGGATAGCGGACCACATGGTGGTCTGGATGGAGCTTCGATTGGGGAGGCGCAGGCCGGGGGTGTGGGGTTGGAAATTTCCTGAGGCTCTCTTGAGAGATCAGGTAGCACGGTGGAGATAGGCAGTAAGATTCAAGACTTCTTTGAACGGAATAACAATGTAGACACGAGCCTCGAGGTTAGATGGGACGCGTTTAAAGCCACCCTGAGGGGAGAATTGATTGCTTTACAGGCAAAAAGAAATAAACTGCTACGAGAGCTCGAGGCGCATCTGGAAGGGGAGGTGGAGGCCGCCAGGGTACGTTTGGGGGAGAATCCCACTCGAAGAGTGTATAGGGAGTATCGGGCAGCAGAGGGTCAACTGAGGGTCCTCAGGACAAAGAAGGCAGAGGGGTCTTTGCTTAGGGTACGACAAAGGTTTTATGCGAAGGCCAACAAGGCTGACTCGCTCCTGGCGTGCCTACTCAGAGGGGACAGGGAACGCAACACTATTCTGGCTATGAGGGGGAAGGAGGGCAGAAGACTCACACGGATAGACGAGATCAAGGGGAGGTTGGCTGAGTTCTATGAAGAACTGTACACTTCTCAAAATCCTGGTTCTGAGCCTCAGTGGGAGTTTCTTGAGGCCCTTCCCCTCCCACGCCTGGCTCGGGACGAGGAGAGAGAGTTAAGTCGAGTCATTACGGCGGATGAGGTCCCGGCTACTATCGCAGCTCTCCCCCGTGGTAAAGCCCCGGGTCCGGATGGCTATCCCGCCTCCTTTTATAAACTCACTCGCATCTGTTAGTCCCTTACCTGACGCAATTATTCAATTCATTCAGGCTTAGAGGCAGCAATACCCCCTCGATGGAGGAGACAAAAATAACACTTGTGCACAAGGCGGGCAAGGACCCAGAGGAGTGCACTTCCTATCGACCCATTGCCCTCATAAACACAGAGGCGAAGATTTATACTAAAATATTGGCTAGGCGGCTAGAAAAGTTCTTACCTTCGCTGATTCATCAGGACCAGACAGGCTTTGTGGCAGGGAGGCAGACGGCTGATAATGTCAGACGGGTGGCACATGTGGTCGAGAAAGCGAGGAAGACTTCCACTCCGGCGATCTTACTAGCGGTCGACGCTGAGAAAGCGTTCGATCGGGTTGAGTGGTCTTTCTTGTTCCGAGTCATGGAAAGGATGGGTCTAGGGTCAGAGTACATTCACATGGTGGAGGTAAATTATAAGAACCCCAGTGCGCGGATCTTGGTTAATGGAGAACTATCAAACCCAATTAGCCTTAGGCGAGGGACGAAACAGGGGTGTCCCTTGCCCCCCTTGCTTTATGCTATATACTTGGAACCCCTTTTACTGGCTATAAGGAAGATGGACGAAATCCGGGGTGTACCGTTTGGGGGGAGTCAGCACAAGGTGGCCGCATTTGTGGATGACATGCTGCTCATGTTGACGCAACCGAAGGAGTCCATTAGGGCGAGTATGGAACTGTTGACTAAATTTGGGAAAGTTTCGGGCTTGCGTGTTAACTGGCAGAAATCCAAACTGTTGAGCATCTCTTTGGAGGAGAACGAGGTGAGGGAATTGGAAGCTTTCTCCCCGTTTAAATGGAGCCCGGGCGGGATACGTTATTTGGGGATCCGGATAACCCCCTCCCTGGGAGGCTGGTACGGCACGAATTACCCCCACATGTTAGAGGTAATTAAGAGGGATTTAAGGAGGTGGCATGCCCTTAAGATCTCCTGGTTGGGGACGGGGGAGGTTATTGAAATGGTCATTCTGCCCCGCATACTTTATCTATTTCAGGAGATCCCGTTGTCTCTCCCAGGAGGCTTCTTTAAGGAACTGAATTGGGTGGTCAAAGAGTTTGTGTGGGGTAGCGGGAAACTGCGTTTGTCATGGCGCCTGTTGGCTTCCAGGGGGCGAGGGGGCTTGGGTCTTCCCGATTTTGAGCGTTACCATGAGGCTGCACTCCTACGAGTTATTAGGGAGTAGTTTGCGAAGGAGAAGCATTGGGTAAAAATGGACCGAGCGGTCGCCCGTCATCACTTGGGGGAGGTTTTATGGCTTCCCCGGAGATTAAGGCCACCACATATTTATCTGAGTGGCATCACAAAGGGGAAGGTGGTCACTTAGGACAGGGCTGTCGAGAAACCAGGGATCTCATCTTTTCCTTCCCCGTTCACACCTATTTTCGACAATGGGGATTTTTCGCCGGGGTTGGAGAGGGGAGCATTCAGAGCATGGGAGGAAGGGGGATGCAGGGTATTGAGAGATATGTTCCACGACCGAGAGGTGAAAACCTTTGAGGAATGCAAGCAGGAATTCGGGGTTGGGGAGGACGAAAGACATAAGTACCTTCAAATTAGGCATTGGGTTTTATCGGCGGAGGTTAAGAAGGCCGCTACACGCGGGTTGACGCTCTTCGAACGGTTCCTCCTGACCCATGACGGCTCTAGAGGGTTCATTTCAGATTTATATAAACTTTTAGAGAACTCGGGCCATTTATGAGGTCGTGGGGCAGCAAGGAGGGACAGCGATGGATAGGGAGGGCTGGGAGAAGCTGTGGAGGATCATTCCGAAAGTAATTAAGGTAGCCCAACTGCGAGAAGCTTGGTACAAGTATATCTTTGGCTGTCACTATACCCCGGCCCGGTTGCATACAATGTACCTGGCAACATCGGGGAACTGCTGGAGAGGCTGTGGGGAGGTGGGCACGGCCTTGCATATATGGTGGGATTGTCCGCGTATCAGACCCTTGTGGAGCGACATTGTTCGTGCTCAATCTCAGGCTTTAGACCAAGGAGGAATGCAGTCCCCGCGGGAGATCCTGCTGGGGAAGGGAGGGATTAGGGGGGGGGGGAAGAGGAGGCCCTAAGGCGAAAGCAGTCTCTATCTTGGCAGCCATAGGTCTGATTGCACAAGCATGGAAGAGCCCAACAATCCCCACGGAGCAGGACTGGCTAAGGAAAATGTGGGATATTGTTGCGCTGGAATGGGCCACATATGCGGCGGATGGGAATCTGGGGGGTTTTGCAGCGGATTGGGGAGAGACATTGGACTACTTGAGGGGGGACTTCAGGGAGCAAGGGGGCCCCCAAAGATTAAAACTGTTGGATTTTCATGGCTGAGACGTTGCGAGGAGTTGTTGGTACTCTGAGCTTTGTCGACACTGCGACCGTTGTTGGAGGGGGTGGGGGGTAGGAGAGGCTGGGGGAGTTGCCTTGGGAGTTGTTTGTTTTTCTATTGAAATGGTTCTGGGCCTCATTACACGTTGTGCGGTAAGGGAATACCGGTACCGGTAATGAATTACCGGTACCAGTAATTTCCCAAGCCAATCACGACCTGGACCCACCGCTATTAGCACACCCGTTAATTACGGTGCCACTAATAGCGGCAAGGCCGCGGGCGCGCGACCCCCATGCCGCAATTAGCGCCATGGCGCTAATACCAGGGCATCACAAGCCATGCGGACATGGCATTAGCGGCATGGAAAACACCTAAAAACCCCTTACCGGCATGGCGCAAATAACGGCATCGAAAAGCACCCGTTAAGAGACCTGAGCAGTGTACCCATCTGCCACAGGTGGACACAATCAGCACAGGTGTATGCAATGGAGACAGGCAGCACAAAAGAGCACACCACATCTGAAGGCATTTAATTGCCTATTTGTTGGAGGCGAAGAACGCTGGTCTACGCTCCTTTATTTGTTCTTGGAATTGTCTGCCGCTCCCCCTCTGAACAGCACTGCGAGCACAGGGCTCTTGCTGTCCTTAAGGAGGCGGGGCCGCCGAGGATCACGTGACTGGCTCACGTGACAGAGTGAAGAGCTACAAATCAGCCGTGAAGCCGCCCGAGCGGCGTTGACTGAAGGCATTTAATTGCCTATTTGTTGGAGGCGAAGAACGCTGGTCTACGCTCCTTTATTTGTTCTTGGAATTGTCTGCCGCTCCCCCTCTGAACAGCACTGCGAGCACAGGGCTCTTGCTGTCCTTAAGGAGGCGGGGCCGCCGAGGATCACGTGACTGGCTCACGTGACAGAGTGAAGAGCTACAAATCAGCCGTGAAGCCGCCCGAGCGGCGTTGACTGAAGGCATTTAATTGCCTATTTGTTGGAGGCGAAGAACGCTGGTCTACGCTCCTTTATTTGTTCTTGGAATTGTCTGCCGCTCCCCCTCTGAACAGCACTGCGAGCACAGGGCTCTTGCTGTCCTTAAGGAGGCGGGGCCGCCGAGGATCACGTGACTGGCTCACGTGACAGAGTGAAGAGCTACAAATCAGCCGTGAAGCCACCCTTGCGGCGTATGCCCTGGTGGCAGAACGGCTGGTGCTGGTTGGCTGTTCGGCGTGGTCGGCTGGAAGTATTGACTCCACGACGTATTCAATTTTGAGTAAGAAAATTATATTTAACTATTAATTAAGCCGGTCTTTGGGGAGGAGAGACGGACTAAGGCTGCTCCTTAAGCCATCGGGCGTTCCCTAGACGGCGAAGTTGTATATGTAATTTCTGACCAAGCAAACAATTAAGGTACTGTTCCGAGTATTTTCAAGATTCCTGCTCAACTCTCTATTTTTAAAGATTTTATCCTGTTATCGGATCATCTCTTTTTAGCAGTACCTACTTACCCTGTTTTTTACAACTACTTGTTTAATCAAAATTTTAACCTAACTGTATATTTCATTTGGTGACTGTACTATTATAAGGTGATATGCGTACTTTAAGAAGTACAAAGATGAATGGCCCAATATTGGTCCAGGAAAATGTAGAAACCCAGAAACGAAAATTAATGGGTAGTACGCCCCGAAGGCATCATCCTGTTAGTGCCTCTAACCTTAATAGGCATACATCTTCAGCTGATATAAAACGCTACTTCTTTGAGACAAAACCCCTATCCTGTGACTTCACTGGGAAATCAATTGATTCTTGCTTTAAGTTTACTACAAACGCCCAAGGCTCTAATGTAAAAAATTCCTTGGGAGTCTCTGATAACACCCTTATTAAAGAGGGCGTCATCCCCCTTTTAAAAGAGCCTCATTCAATGCCTGTAATATGTGAAGCACCTGGATCCCCAGGGTCCAACATCAATTCCAATAGAAACCAAGAGCCTCAAATACCATGTCTGAACTCTTTAGGTTCTGCCGGGGGGGTCCGGGGTGGGAGTATATTACCACACGATTGTCATGTTCCCCCGCCCCTCCCCCTGATTAAAAGCTGTGTTGGTTTAGCGGATTCTCAACCTGCAGTAATTGAACTGAGCTCAAACTCTTCCTTTTTGGAAGGAGATGATTGTCGGAATTCATTAGAGCTACCTGAAGTTTCTTTCATATACTCAGACTCAGCACATAGTTTAGTCGCTTCATTTGCTGCTCCCACTCCTAGACGTATTCCGGATGTTCCGGTCCTACCATCTGATGACCCTATTTTGCCTCCAGTTATTTCCCCGTCTATTTTGATTGAGACCACGTTGCATGCCATGAATTTGGCCATTTCCTCTCTTTTTAAGCTGTTTGAAACACTTGATCGAAAACTGCAGATACACGATAAACAGATTGAGAAATTATTACATTGGCAGGCAACGCTTAAACACAGTATTGAAATGAATGCCCGAAAAAAACTAAAATTAAATTCTGAGAAATCACTGATCCCTGATAAATCCCCTACCGAGCCCATTACACAAACACAACCTATGAAGTCCACGCCCTTACCTGCCTTTCCCAATGTAATTCACGACGATTTCTCATTGCTCCAAAAAATTGAAACACCAAAAGATAAACCACTCTTAGACCTGATAGTTCCTGGAGACAAACAAGTGTTTAATATATTCACATCTAATGGACCTAAGCCACCCGAAATTATATCTAAATCAAAAAAGAACCCGAGTAGTAAAAAAACAAAAAATGTTAAAGATATAACTAAAACGACAACCTCAGCAAGTAAAGCCTTCATTAAAGCCCTATCCTTGCCTAGGAAACATACCATCATGGCCGCGGAAGCAGTACAAAAAAAATATAACACCTTGGCTAATGGTAAGAAAAATAGTACACAGCCAACGGCATGCCCGGCCCAGATAGTAGCCTATGACCCATTAGACGCATTGGTCGAGGCTGCTGAACATGACAAGGCGGCAAACACACAAGCTTCACTTCCCTTAGTACCCTTATGTCCAGTGGTACAAGTAAAAGAGTGTGATATCTTTGTAGCTCCATCATCTTGTTCTCCTGAGCTGATCATAGATAAGAATGCTGAAGCCAGACGGAACGAAATTAGAAAGGAGATTGATCACTATATGACCAAACAACGTCCCTCGAATGTCCAAGTAGAGATGCTGAAAGACCCTAACATTCGAGAGAGATCCCATATAACAGTTCATACAGAAAAGAACCATGTGGCACAACCACTCATTATGCCCTTGATCTCTGGGTCCTCTTTTTTAAAAAAAAATGTCTGCTCCCCTCAAAATTACTACTAATTCGGCTGATACAGCTTCTTCCAAACAACCCTTATTTGATGTATCCGAAATACCAATACAACAAGTAATTAAAACCGCAGTGGAAGAATATATGACCAACTTAAACAAAAATGCTACATTACTTACGAAGTTAGAGGTTGACCAGCATATCATGCATTCACAATCAAAAGATCTGAGTCGTTATCCGGCTGGCCCTGTTGCAAAGGTTGATATACATCCTCAACAACAAAACCACTCACTGGGTACAAGCTGGCCGCATTCTGACAAGTTTCCGTCTTTACCATCAAAAAATTCGAAAATATCATCCAAACAACCGCTATATCCATTGATCATTCGGTGCAGAGATATACCTTATGCGAAGTATGACTTAAATCGCTCTAGTATACTTGCAATTCTAGCTGAAATCCCTGCGTTAGATGATCTGCAATCCTCCGATATTGATTTGGTGGAATTTATCTGCGATAATGATCTCTCTGTTGCACGGTTTTGGGTGTTCTCACGAGTGGTGTTAAACACATTGTGGCTTGCTAAACAAGAAATATATGAATTAGGTTTTGAGCTTCTCACCGATGTGTCAAATCAAGTTCCTATTCCTGCGGTGCAAAATCCAGCAATGCAGACTTATATCTCTAATCAGAGACAGGGCTTATGTGCTCAGTCGAGTAATCAAAATTATTATCCAATGCTTCAATCTGTATCAAAGCAGTCATAACTTACCTTGCAACATCCCCCACCATTTTTGTCTATGATAAGTTGGAATACTCGAGGACATGGGCATTTACTGAGGAATAGTTCCAATGAGTTATCGCAGCATGATATTATTTTATTTCAAGAAACTTGGCTTACGGAGCGGCCAGTGTGGGATAACTTTGAAATAGTTTTTAATCCGGCAATACGATCTATGAAAGGTCGGCCCATGTCCGGTCTCCTTGTGGCTCTAAACAAGTCCTCAGAAGTTGTTCTAGAACACCAGTCTGCGCCAAATCGATACACTCAATTGATAATTATCACAATAAGAGAACATAAATATGCGATTGTAAATATATATTGGAATCCAGTTGCAATATCCACCAAAACATTTTTTAAAGATCTGGAAGAGTTATGGTCAGAGATTATTAAACTCCCTGTATACCCGCATATTATTCTGGCAGGTGACTTAAATTTGCACTGTCTGGATGCTCCCCATAATCGCAGGGATCGCAGACTGGTCTTATGGAACACCTTTATTGAGTCGAAAAACTTGGTTATGTTAAATGGTTCATGCCCGGCCGATAGCCCGCCACAGTATACGTGGAAAAGAGGTCACTCCGGTGCAATTATTGACTTTATTTATGTTAATCGTGAACTATTCTTTGATATTAAGTTGTTTTGTGTGATCTCTACTGAGGACAGTGATCACAACATATTGAATGTGAAATGGCATTGTACGCCTCCACAGGGAAAAGAGGAGATATATAACACATACCATCCTCTACTAGTGAATAAAGGTATGAATAGACTACACTGGACTGAACACAATTTGACAAAATTTGCCAGGGTCTTCGAACAAACAATTGTGTATGAAAAGACATTAGGATCCAACAAGTCACTAGAGTATAGTTTATTGCATACATTTGCTACAACAAATAAGGTGAAGACAAAGTACTTCCCCTTGCATTCTTTTAACAAGGAAGTACAGCAACAAAAGTCCTGGTTTAGAAGAGAAAAAAGGGTAGTTTTGTCTTTGCCCTCCCAAATAAAATGGCAAGCCCTTAAATCATTGAAAACAAAACATAAAAATTGGATGAAGGCCCATCGAGCTATTCTTTACCAAACTGATGGAGAACACATGCTCCAAAAGATGGGATCAAAAAACTCTGCGCAAATATGGGCTATAATTAATAAGACCAACCCTAACACGCAGATTTCACTACAAATCAACGATGTGGCAGAGGCCCAATGGGTTGAACATTATGCAAATTTGTATGCCTATCCTGAGACTACAAATTCACCACTTAGTCAGTGTGATCCAGGAGCTTTTACTTTGCAATTCTCAGTAGCAGACATCTTATTTTACATTACCAAATCTAGTAGCTCGCGTGCCCCTGGTCCAGATGGGATATCTAATTATATGATGAAACAAGATCCGAACCTATGGGCAAGGATTTTGTATCAACTTTACACTACAATCATACGCACTCAACAATTGCCTAAATCATGGTCTCTCTCTATTATTGTCCCGGTGTTCAAGAAGGGTAATAGACAAGACCCGTCAAATTATAGACCGATTGCCCTTCTTGATACACCGGGCAAGATTTTTGCCCGGTTGATTCTTAGAGACTTGCGAGCATGGATTGAAACTGCTGGTAAAGCTGATGTATTTCAAACCGGATTTGTTGCAGGAAAAGGCACGGCAATAAACATTACAGCAATCAATGCGATTAAAGCTAAGTGTGAATATCTCAACCAGCCCTTGTTTCTAGCTTTCGTAGATTTTAAAGAGGCTTTTGATTCAATCGATAGACATCTGCTAATTAGCAAATTGATTAAAATGGGCTGCCCTGGTTCAGTGGTTAAATTGATTGCGCTTCTTCATACAAATACCGCAATTCAGATAAGAACCACTTTAGCTGGGCATCTAACTACTAAAATTACGACAGGAAGAGGTCTGAAACAGGGCTGTATTCTGGCGGCTACTATTTTTAACCTATTTATACTGGACATGGGTAAGAATTTTATTGATATCAACTCAGATGCCCCAAAACTTGGGTCTCATCAAATTGCATGGTTATTATATGCGGATGATCTTATTTTAATCTCTAAAACGCCGGCTGGTTTACAGCGGCTGATACAAGGGCTTTCATTGTATGTTCAAAGAAATCATATGGCTATTAACTTAAGCAAAACACAGATCATGCAATGTTATAATAATAAAAAAAAATGTCATCCCCTAAAATCGTCCGTCTGGACTTTTCAGGAAGAGCTTATCTCTATCACCCCACAATACAAATATTTAGGAGTGATTATTAATAATCTGAAGTGTGATATCCCCTATGTGCAGGATATAAAACAAAAATTGCAAACATTAACAAGCCAAGCTAAAGTCCTTTTGCAAAAATTTGGTAAATTTACATGTTCTCAGACATTGTTATATTATGCGCAAAAAGTTTTACCAATAATAACATACGGCTCAGAAACTAAATTACCAAGAGACCGTGTGTTTTGGGATCGATTGGAGGCAAAATTTTGGCGGTCAGTGCTTAAGTTACCGAATTCAACTCCAGGGCCTTTGATACGATATGAGTTGGGTGCTCTCTCAATGTTTGTATTTTATGCATGGAAACTGTGTTCGCTAATGAGGAAATTTCTGCTGTGCACTAATTGTTTAGATCTATCTTATATATTGGCCACATATATGTTGAAATCCACACATTTTTTTCCCAATAAGTGGAGAAATTTTGTTACCAATCTGTTAGTAGAGGCCGATATAACCATTGAACTGCTTTTAACTAATCCCAATCGTGCCCAGAGAAAACTATATCAGCATGTCTGGATCTGCACTTTAGAGCTTTGCTCGCAGTACAAAGATTACTGCGGCCTGCCTTTTGGTACGAAAAGAATGAGAGTTGCAGCCTCCTATTTACTTAAATTTCCCTCGCACAATTTTAGAAACAACTATCTTCGATTTAGATTTAATTTATGGCCCACTAGAGAAATTTTAGCTCGAAGAGGTCAAATAACAAAACAAGGAAATAATTGTCGGTTTTGTCAATTACCAGAGTGCGAGGAAACTTTAAAACATTTGATAGTAGGTTGCCCCTCACTAAAGGATTTACGTTGTAAATATTTTAAAAAACTGTATGAAAACTATAACTGTCTAACTAAAGATGTACTTTGGTTTAGAATATTCTCTTCACCTCTCCAAGCTGTTCGTATAGCCACAGTCCAATTTCTGCTAGCCCTAAATCTTGAGATAATTGAATGTATAGCCTAATCTTCCCCTAAATAGATGACATGTGTTTTGTAACTAATACCCCCTTGTTGGTGGATTACTAGTGGGTTTAATGATGTGGAATTTGAATCTATTTTGGATTGATTTTAGATGGAAACTCAGATGATGTATATATATGAATTGTGATTTTATTATTTTTTTTTTGCTGTTAATGAGAAATAATTGAAGGTTGAAGTAGTGGGGTTGTAGGGTTTTGCTGAATACTGATTTTGAGCTTGATTCTATCTTGTTTTAATCTGTGATCAATTACGTTATATATTAAATTGAAAGGTTGATTATCAACCAACCAATAAAAAAAAAAAAAAAAAAAAGCACACCACATCCCTTCCCACACCAAGATGGTCCCAATAGCAGCAGCATGGCATGATGGGCTGGAGTACATGATAGCAGTGCAGCACCAACAACAACGGCCAGCACCAGAGGTGAGCCGTAACAGGTACCCATTCCTCACACCATACAGGCGATGCCAGCTATTCACTGAGGAGGTGGCTCCTAACCCCTGTACGGAACCCACAGAACCACCAGGAAGAGGACAACAATATTGCTCCGCTGCCTAAGCGGCCCGGGTGTGGCACTCCTGTACGGCCGTGTCAAAGTGGCAAAGACGACCATGGCATGTGTAGAGCATCACAAAATGTGCATATGATGGAATGTGCCTATGCCACTTGAAATTGACATGCAACCACCAGAAGAGTATGATGTGGCTGGGGATGAGTGCGGGTGGAATGCCCCGGCAGGACATGAGAGAGGCAGTGCCAAGGAGGCACACAATGTGCATCAGCATCTGAATCTGGAATCTCATCAGGCATCAAGGTGAAATAGCATGCACGTAGACGGGTATTGTTGCCCTGGTGCATGTTTCGAGGCCCACAAAGGACCCTGTCCACAATGAATGACACATACACAATAATGGAGACCACGCTTGGGTTTCAAACCAGAACAGTGTATATTGAACATAATGTGATAAAAAGTGCATTACCCCAACTCCACAAATACACCCTTACCCCCCTGCCCCCTCAACACACCCAAATACACCCTTACCCCCCTCCCCCCTCAACACACCCAAATACACCCTTACCCCCCTCCCCCTCAACACACCCAAATACACCCTTACCCCCCAACCCCCTCAACACTCCCATGTGAGTCTCATGGCGTGAATGTGTCCATCGCCACATGTGGCACCCAAACCTTGTTGGCCCTATTTGCCAGTGCCTGCATCGTCATCTGGTGGTTGTGAAGCGGTGTGCCGCAAGTTCCGCATAGACCGGCGTAGGGGACTAGTATGACGTGAACTCCCAGACGAGGAGGGGCCTGGTTCTTCCTGGGCCGTGAGTGGGCACCGACGCTCAATTGCGTCTGCTATGCGGTTCATGGCCTGCCGCAGTTGGGCCATTTCACTGCAGATTCGGTTGGTGCATGCCTCCATGCCCTCCCTCGTCTGCTGTGCAAGTGTAGCAATGTCCTCCCTCAGGCGGGCTGTCTCTGGCACATGTTGCCCTACTAGGCCACTCATCTCGGTCTGCCTCTGAAAGATGGACGAGAGGTCATGTCGCATGGTGGGTGCTGGTGGGATGGCTGATGCACCTGGATCCATTGCACTTGCATCAGGAGAGAATACCTGGGGGCTCCATGGCCCTTCAGGGGTGGGTGATTCTCCATGACTACCCGGACCTGAAAAGAACCTCGGGCTTGCCAGTAAGGGGCTTGTTGGTCTGGGGCTCTGGCTTTCATCATCAATGGCAGGTGTTCCCTCCTCATCTGAAGGTGGGGCAGTGGCTGCTGCCTCACCCGTTGAGCTGGTGGCAGCAGAGTGCATTCCCTCGATGCTGCCTTCACCTGCTGGGAGACACACTTCCGTGGGTGCCACAACGGGAGCAGGCATGGCCTGTGGATGCGTGCAACTGGTGTTCCGGCTGCCTTTGTCCCTGTGGTCATGGTCACTCGTCCTGGCTGCCCTTGCGGATGTGACGGTGTCCCCTGTGGCATCCCTCCTGGGTTTTTTGCTGGATGTGGGAGCAGGTGTGGAAGTGCGTGCCTCTTCAGTGTCAGTGTGTGATCATGTACGGGTGAGAAATGTGGAAAACCATCAGTCATGGGTCGACCTGCCTTGAGCTAAATGAATATGTCATGCCGTTCTATGCATTTAGGGCTCTTTAGTGTGGATGCAGGTAATGGGGATGTTGGGTGGGTCAGGCATGAATGGCTCTGTGTTGTACGGGTATGTGGTGATGCATGCATGTTTGTTTGTGGCTGGATCCACGGCATTCATATGGACACATGATTGGGGGGAACATCACACTTCACTGTGCATTGTTTGATGCATACACTCACCTCCATCGGACGAAATGGCCACGCCATGCTCCATTTGCCCAACTCCCTCGATGGATTCCACCCCGATAGTTGATGCACACGTCTCCTCCCACTCAGTGAGCTTGATTGGCGATTCACTGCCTCCTCCTGTGCCCGTAGCCAGGTTGCGGTTAACGGATAGAATGTTCCGCACACGGACCTGGAGGTCATCCCACCTCTTTCGGCAGTCTTTAACTGTGCGGGTTGTGGTGCCTACCGCGCTGACCTTGTGGGCTACCTCTTCCCAGATGGCCTTCTTCTTCACAATGGTCTCCCGACGCATGTCATTATTGAAACCACCTGTGCATTTTCTGCTAGTGTCTGCGTGAGCATAAGGAGCTCCTCCCTGCTAAATTTCTCCTTGCGTTGCCGCTCAGACGATTTTTTAACAGCCTTGGGCATCTTTACGGTGTCCTTGGTGTATTTTCCAACGTGGTTCCTGGTAAGGTGTCCTGGATAAGGAGGATGGCAATGGATTGTGTTTTTAAAGATGACCGCCGTGCTCTTTCCCGTTCCGGTGCGATGACGCTATTTCCGGTTCCGCAAAATTACGGTAACCGCTATTAGCGGTGACCGCTAATGGCGGTCACCGCTATTTGCGAAGACCGCTATTTGCATGTGGCGGCAGGTCGAAAGTGCTAACAGCGCTTTCGACGATGCCGTTAAGGGACTTTTTGGGGACTTTTGCGGCATGGCGGTAGGCTCATTACCGGCATGGCGGTAGGTTCGTGCCCGCGATCTCGTAATGGCATGCAATTTGCGGCCTCTTGCGAGGGCGGACAAGCTAATTACGCCATGCCGGTAATTGGCTATTTTTACCGCCTACCGTGTAATGAGGCCCTCTGTCTTTCTCGTTGAAACTAATAAACAGGTGTTACAAAAAAAAAAATAGAGAACTCCTAACTTGCCCTATTTCTATGAAGGGAGTTCCCTACCTAAAACTAAAATTAAGAGTGCTTCTCAAAGAAAATAGTTCTTGGTCCAAAATGCAATCTAACTGATCTGGCCCCACCACTTAAGGAAAACTGAACTAAAAAGAGAGGCTGGAGCAACTACCACTTTTTCTGCTTCCGCCTGGGCGCTCTGTTGATAGTTCCAAGTTCATTAATATCCAATAAAATAAAACAAGTTCTCAGCTTTCTTGCAGCCCTTTTTAGTCCAAATAAAAAGTTCCTCCTCATGGTTTGTTCTTCTTTCAATGTATTTGGTATAAAACCCTTATTACAAAATGACAGTCACATTTAAAATGATAAAACACCTAATACAAAATACAAAACATCCCATCTCAGTCACAATATCTGAATTAAAAAAGATTCCCTAATTCAAGGATCAGTTAGTTCTTCTGTCATACATGGTTCCAATTGGCACCTTGATCAGTCGAGTTTAGCAGTTTTATCATTGTGACTCTCTTCAGCCAGGCCCTTTGAATATACTTGGCTACATGATAGACAATTTGAAGAATTACAAAGAGCTATCGCATCGTTTATGCTCCTGTAGAGTAGAGGTGGACGTTATTTTGTTGATTGCTGAAGTGATTTTAAGTTTGCTCATCGTGTTGATTTGTTGCTCAATAGTCGTGGCAGTGCGTGCTAATGTCAGTATATCATCCAGTGTGCAAGACGGCTGTAATAGATTTTCTTGAATATTGATAATTCACAGCCCTTTATAATTTGTAATTTCAGGGTTTTGTCATTAATGTAAGTGTGAAAATAACAATGCTTTATGCGAGTACGAAAGCAAAACCAAAAGGTGATGGCTGGAAGATTTAGAATTAACTTTAACCATGGGCACAGCCCTGAGAATCCCTCCAGACCACTGTTTTTCAGGCTGCCAAGCAACTTCAGAAGGGGAAAGACCATATGCAAAGCAGGCTTGGACCCACCCCAAAAGGGGCAGTTCAGCCCGAACTACTAGGTCACATTCCTTCTGCATGAGACTACAAGCATTCCCAGACATGTTTTGGTTTTATTGAGCATCATCAATGAGGAGTTGCTTGGGTCTCTCGGCCCTGCAGGCTGAGCCGACGTCTGGGCCTACCCATCCCACTCAGGGTGACAAAAGCAAAACCAAAAGGTCCCCTAGATCCTGACCCAATAAAATAGTGGTTTGTTAATCATTTGTACCGCAATTGGTCTCAAATCGCATTCCATAAATAGAAAAGCATACTTTCCATAATACCCAAAGCCTCGATATTTCTGCATCCGCATACCTCTGCTCCCCGTATAGTGTTAATACCATAGCTTGAATTTTGTAGATATCAAGGGCTGACGTAATAGTCCCCTCCCACCTCAATTGGACACAACAAATATTCTGATTCCTCCACTATTTCTTTCTAGGGTGACATGGATTTTGTAATCTGAGGATCCAAAAGTAAGTTTCAGAGAAGCGGATCCCTAGGTAAACATAGAAGGGGACCTGCTCTAGAATTTGCCCATCAATGGCAATATGCAGTTTCCTTGATTTTCATGTTTTAGGTCTGAAGACCATCACCTTGGTTTTCCCCTTATTTATCACAAGTCTGATTTGCTTGGGTTTGGTGATGAACCTATCCAAAGTATGTTTGGGTCCCACTGGCGTAGTTGAAAGTAGAACTGCATCATCTGCAAAGAAAATACTCAGTATTCTCTAAACTCCCATTTTGGGTGGGTCCTGCGAGTGTGGCACTAGTTCCTCAATCCCTTTGTCATTATAGATGCAGAAAAGCAGCGGGTAAGGACACATCCCTGGCGCCCGCCCTTTTCGACATCTATCAGGCATGCCATTACACCTCTCATTCCCCATCTTATAACCTTCTTTTTGTCTGTGTAGAGATTATTAATGATCTCTAGTAAATGGGGCCAGAGGGTATCCTTTTCCTCTCAAGAATTTGCCATAGCAATGTTCCGGGGACCCCATCAAACATTGTTTGGAGGTCCACAAAGGTTGCAAAAATCTTGGATTTATTTAGGGTCAGGTATTTCAACAGAAAGATATGAAGGTGAAAAAAACTCTGATCTAGTGTGCTTCTTGCAGCCTGAAACCCAGCCTGTAGGTGATTCAGAATATTATCTGTGTCAACCCAATTCTGCGTATGTGTTAGAATTATCTTTGCAAAAATCTTTCCTACCCAATCTAGAAGTGAGATTGGCTGATAATTCGCAGGACACCCTATGCCACCCTTTTTGTGAATGGGAGCTATTTCAGCATTCTGCCAAGATTTAAGTACCACCTGGAGACTGATTGCCGCATTAAATAGCTGCCATGGCACCGGTGCCCAGATCTGCATCTCGTCCTTACATAGATATATAGGTATCTTGTCAGGGCCTGGGGTCTTCCAGCTTTGTAAAGATTTTATGGCTATCTCCACTTCTCTGATAGTCAAGCTAAATGCCCCATTCCCTATCTTCGGACCAGTAATGTGTGGTAAAAGCTCCTCCTTATGGTTTCCTCTTCGTCAGGAAACAAGAGTTCCTCTTAAGACCTCTCTAGGGTCTCTTTTGTCACAGTTCTCTGTATAACGTTTTTTATGCCTCTGGAACTCCCTAAAGTCCTACGGTGTTCCAACAGAATTGTTTTCTTGCCATTCAATTGACATAATTCACACAAGGCGCTTGCCCGATCGGGATTTCTAAGGTTTCCACAACCTTGTTGGCTTTCCAAAATTTGACACACAATGTTCATATATCTTTTTATTTATTTTTTATTTGCATTTTTAAAGAGCTCACACACCCTGCGGGCATCGAGGCGCTGTTACTGTTTGTTTTTTTAGTTGTGTAATTGTTTTTTTTGGTTTTAATTGCGTATTTATAACGCGCTTAAATACCAGAGGTTTCTAAGCACGGACCCTGGGAATCGAACCTGTGTTGCTTCGTGTCATCTTGCTTCCAAGGTGAGCACGTTGCCGCTGAGCTATCCTCTTTCACTCTGGTTCAAATAGGGCACTTGCCCGCTCGGGTTGCTAAGGTTCTTGTAACCTCGTCTGCGCTCCCAGACTGGATTGGAAGTATTTGTACTTCTTTCGTTTGGACTCATACTGGGTGCTTGCCTGCTCAGGTTGCTAAGGCTCCCAAAACCTTGTCGGATCTCTCAGCCTGTATTTGAAGTATGTGTACTTCTTAGTGGTAGTCTCTCTCTGGGAGCCTTTGTCTCCTGGTTGCTGCTTGTCTCTGCAGCAAACGTCCTCTGAGCGTAGAGCTTGGGGTTCCGGCCTCTCCCCAGCGAGCTGGTCCTGGCATCTGTTACTGAGCTCCAAGCCCACCAAGGCCTGTCTGTGGTCGCGCCACCAGAGTAGACGGGTACCTCTCCGTCTATGAGTCTTCTCCTGACCTGAACTACATGGTTGGAGAAAACACCAGCCTTTCGGCATCCGGCTAGCGCAGGTAACACTCCGCTCCGTGGCCTAGCGTGAATCCACCCCCTCAAGGTTTCTCCTCGAGAAGGCTTGCCTCTGCGTAGGGATCACACTGCCCCCTACGTAGGAGTTTTCTTCTCCCCATTCACAGTTCCTCTCTGGTTTAAATAGGTCATCACAAACAACAAAGGTATGCCCTTTTACTGTGTCTTTGGTGCTTAGATGAGATGAAATCCGGCATTGCCTGAAGCCAAAATGGTGCAAGGGTTGGTGTAGTCAAAATAGGCATACAATTGGGTTGTAGAAGTCCCACATATGCAGACAATGTATTCCGACCTGGAAGGTCCTGATTGGACTGGGAGACCATGGGCCTCATTACGGGTCAGACGGGAACCCTGCCGAAGGCACTGGCGGGTTCCCGCCGGACCCGTAATAATTTACCGGCGCCTGACTTCCCGGTGCCACGGGGCTATTACAAGTCACACGGCCGGGAAGTCAGGCGATGGTACATTTGTTAATCCCCATTCCCATACAGTCTATGGGAGTGGGCACTCTATGGGAGTGGGGATACTGGACCACCAGCATCGTTACCTACGGTGCCGTTGCTCCCGTGACAAGTCTGCCTACCGTGGCAGCTGCACCCAGCAGGGTCAGACCTCTCGGGCACAGTGGCTCCAGCAGGCAGACTTGTAGTTTGCCAGTCCGGAAACAAGGGTGCTGGTGAGCTTACCGGCACCCTTGTATCCAGACCGGCAACATTATAATGGGGTCCCTTGTCCCTGTGAAGTCAGTCACTCTCAGTGAGGTTCCACTTGCCCAGACCTAGAGGGAGAGTCTTGCAGAGCGGGCTCACCTCACTAGTCTCACAAGGGTTGGGAAGTGAGAAGCGATTTAGAAAGTATGCATTGCCTTGTCTTTTCCTTTTCGATGTTCTAGCGAGAAACAAAATGGTTGGAGATCTAAAAACCAGTCTTCCCTCAGATTCATTTAAGTCAAGGGGAGTGATCGGTCACTTTCTTCCTGTCAAATAATATCGTAGATTGACGATTACCCACTTGATGGCTAGGGCTTCCAGTTCAATGTGGGCATAAGACTGATCGGTGGGAAATAACTTCTGGGCCGTCTACAATATAGGGTGTTACATGACACTGTGTTCTTCAGATAGCATGACTCCCAGTCTGACCTTGGAGGTATCAGTCTGTAGAATTAACTCCTGAATTAAATCAGGCATTTTTATTATTGGTTCCTGACACAAGCTGTGTTTCAGACCCTTGAAGCTTTGATGGTCCTCTTTTTCCCCAGAAAAGCTTTTGGGGGTGTGAATTCTTCAGCTTGTCGATTAGGCCAAGGTGGAATAATTTGGTATGAACCATCTATGGTAGCCAGACAAACCGAGGAAAACTTGAATGTCCCTCTTGGTTTTTGCCACCCGTGTACCACTTTTACTTTCTCCGCCTGGGGTTTAATCAACCAGTTTCCCACAAAGTAGCCCAGGTACTGGACAGCCGCCTGGGCCAGGTGTTAAACCAGCTCTCCCCGTAGAGCTCTTGTGATCACACAGAGATGGTGCATGTGTCGAGCCAGGTCTTTCTGTGAATTATAATGTCTAAACATGCTCCTGAGAAGCTAGCATAGGGTCAAAGAATCTTGTCTTTAGCCCATGGAAGGTAGCAGGAGCCCTGTGTAAACCAAACGAAGGACCTGAAAGGGAAAATAAATGCTTTCTCCACCCCGCAGGTACTCTTTCAGGGGTTTTAGAGGTACCTGCCAGTACCCTTTGGTTAAGTCTATGATGGAAATATATTTGGACAACCATAACTTCTCAATGAGTTTGTCAATGTGTGGAATGGGTTAGTTATTGAAAGAAAAGATGTTCCAGCTTTCTGAAGTCAATGCAGAACCTTCAATTCTTGTTTTGCCACTAACACTATATGGGAGGATCACAGGCTCTCTGAGGGCTCAATGATGTTAGCCCTGAGCATTTTGTGGTGCCTCGGTTCAATGATCTTCCTTCTTGCCTCTGGGATCCGGTATGGTTTAGATTTACCGTTTGCACAGCTGGGGTCTTAATATAATGAAAACAAATCTGTACTTTCCCCGGGTTGTTCTGAGAAGACCTCTGCGAATTGATCTAGGAGATCATGCAGATCTTCTTGTTGGGAGGGTGGTACATTTTGAGGGACCACCTGATGTTCTAGGTCTTAGTCTGTGAGGAGGGTGCCTATGGTTATAGTAGTCTCCCCTCCCGGGTTAACCTTCCATTCTTTTAATAAGTTGACATGTGAAATTTGGATTTTCCGGTATCTGTCACGTTGTGCCACAACATAATTCAAAGGGCCCTTTTTCTTGAGAACTTTAAAGGCATCGCACCATTTCAAGATCATTTTGTTGTTGGAGGCGGGAAGGAGTATTAAACAGAGTCACTAACAGAGAAAGATTAGGTTACCGCTTATCATGTAGGGTATTTTGATGTTGTTGAGCCCTACCCTAACTGTTTTTTTAATTTTTTTTTATTTGATTTGGCTGAAATTAATCAACCGTTCAAAATGAAACAAAAAAATCATATTACTTATCATATACAGGATACATAAAATGATACTTAAAAATTACATGTCTTCATATTTACATTAATATCAGAATTTAGATAGAATTTATACACATGAAATAAAATAGAATAAATAAATGTACAAGCAGCATCCAATCAACAGCAACAGCAAACAAACAAACAAACTATTAAACTATTAATACCTATGGAGGCATTGCTTACATGAGTAATGTACACATTGTCAATTATTGTCATCTAGGTTCAAGCTAACAAGAAAAATTAATAGCAGCAAGTTGAATTGCCATATTGTTACATCCCAGTAGGACCCCCCAGCACTCAG
This sequence comes from Ambystoma mexicanum, assembly GCF_040938575.1. Taxonomy (NCBI): domain Eukaryota; kingdom Metazoa; phylum Chordata; class Amphibia; order Caudata; family Ambystomatidae; genus Ambystoma; species Ambystoma mexicanum. The sequence continues at coordinate 749,315,596 of NC_090929.1, forward strand.
AATAGGATAAATTCCTCAAATATTCACAATGTCTGGTGAATATGAGTTCTCGTTTAGGTCTTAACATTGGGCATTCTGTGATTAGATGAACAAGAGTCTCGGGGACTGAGTCAATTCTGCAAAATCGACAAGAATTTTTATCCGCCGGCGCAAGCCCGCGCCTTACTTTTAATTCACCCGTTATCCACAGGTTAAAGCGAGGGCGTAATATGCCATTACGATACTTGGGAGATGGACATCGTATTAAATAGGGAGGCAACACGCCCACTTTTTTTTGGAGGGAAGCGGGTCATATCACCATCCCTATAGGTTAGACAAAGTTCACAGGTGTTAATCCAATCAGTCTGCTGAATCTTTAGTTTTGCTTTATCAGGGTTGGATAATAATAAATCAATTGTTATGTCTGCCTTTGCAAGAATATGATATACTTTGTCCAACTAGGTATTCACAAACACATGTTTAGCTGAAAAGACATAGTTTGAAAGAATTTTTAACAGCACATTGTCAGTTGTGGTTAGCAAACATTTCCTGAATAATGAACACAGACGCCAGCTGTAATGCGCTTGAAGGGAAAGCAACCCCAACTCGTATCGCACCCAGGATATTGGTGTACATTGTGGCAGATGGAGCACTGAACGCCAGAATTTAGCTTCCCATTGCTGAAATTTGAATGGGGATTCAGTTGACAAGGATTCAAGACCATAAAGTAATATTGGGACGATTTTTTTTGTCCAAAAATGCCAAGCCGGTAGAATCGAGAATTTACCATATTTATGCATAATAATGCGTGCTTGGGAAGTGGCTGATGTTAACTTATTCTCCACCCGCTCCAACTGACGATGAGCTTTCAGATTCCCATCAAAGGTCATGCCCAAGTAGGTATAATCATGTACTGTCCCAATAGGGGAAGAGCCAATGGTCCAGATGACCGACGATGGTCCTGCGCGTCTAGGGGAGTATTGTACAATCTGGGTTTTCATAGAATTGATCGAAGGTTCGTTCAGTTTAACATACTCCTAGAACGCGTCAAGTAAGCGCTGTAGTCCGACTTGAGTCCTAGAAATTAGGACCAAGTTGTCGGCATACATGAGAGATTGAATTTGATGGTTACTCATCTTGGGGGAGTCCGAAATTACCTTTGACAGTGATTCTTTAACATCATGTATATAGTAGTTGAAGACAGCGGAGGCGAGCTAGCAACCTGCTTTAAACCCCTAAATGTAGGAATTTTCCTTGACAATAGTCCATCTAGGGTGATTCGAATTCTAACCGATTTTGCATAATGTAATGAATAGATAATATCTTGCAATGCGATCGGGCAGTTGTCTCTTCTTAGTTTATTCACCAGGAGGAGGCGGCTGACCGAATCGAAAGCAGCATTGAGGTCAATGAAAGCAAAAAAGACCTGTTGTTTGGTCTCCTGACATTGAGCTTTTATAGCATTCAGGGTCAGCAAATTAATGTTCGTTCCCATACCAGCTACAAACCCCGTTTGGTTGGTGTCACGAAGATGACAGGACTTTGTCCAGATATTGAATTTGCAAAGTACAAGCCTAGTAAAGATCTTGCCAGGGGCGTCTAGCAACGCTATAGGTCGATAATTCGCCGGGACAGATCGATCACCCTTTTTAAAGATGGGAATTATTATAGAACACCTCCAAGACAACGGGATGGAACGTGTGTGTAATATATCTTTAAAAATTGTTGACAATATATGAGCCCATATCTGCGGATGTGTTTTGAACATTTGATTCGATAACCCATCTGGACCTTCTGCCCTCGATGAGCTGATCTTTTGTATGATGTTATAGATCGTTTCATGCAAGACTTTCATGTGCCAGGATGAGGTGGATACTGGTTCATAGACACATTCAGCAAACTTTTGGTCAGCATAAAGACTTGTGAAATGATTGACCAAGCTTGCTCCGAGACTCCATTGAGTTGTGCATCTGCCTGCTGATGACAAGTATGATTATTTAACAAGTACCACATGCCAGAAGAATTTTTGTTGCGCATTGCTAGTGCCATGGCTTCGCTATCTTGCTGGAATAGAAATGATTTTCGGGCACGCAGCCAGTTCTTATATTTACATTCGGCTGATTTCAATTCCACCCATTTAAGTGCTGATGTAGACATTAGAATTTGTTTTTTGGTCAACCTGTATTCTGTTCTTCTTTTTCTGATAGTAGAATCAAAGGCATGCGGATGTCTAATGATGTTATGGTGTGGAATTGTGACTGCTTGGACAAAGGAGCCTAGCAAATCTGTATACTCATTTCTACCAAATGCGTTAAGGTTGGCAGTAATCAAATGGTCAAACTCATTCAGTTTGTTTGCATTCCATCTAAGGCGTGAGCGCGAGTTATTGACATCCATGCGTCCACTATAATAGGCATTGCTTGTCTTAGAAGTCATAGCTAGATTGATATAAAGGAACAGCAGACTATGATCACTGTTGGAGTGATCTTTGATCGATAATGATTCAATCTTTTGGAATAGTTTGACATCCACAAAGATGTAATCAATTATGCTCATGAGTGAGCCGCAATGCCATGTATAGTGTTGCTGGCACGTCTCCCTCCACAGAACCATTTACCATATGGTAATTTCGCTCACTCATCAATGCCATCCACTTTTGCGCTGCTTGGTTATGAGAGCCAAGCTTCCAGCAATCTAAATTTAGATCGCCCAGGAGAATGGTATATGTTATTGAGTTGTCCAATGTGATAAGCTGTAGAATGTCTCTAAAACCAGAAAAAAAGGTTTCATCGGGCATGCTAACCACATTTCTATAAATATTAATCACGGCTAAAACTGATGCACCATGAGTAATCTTGACTAGCTGTATGTGTGGTCCGACAGAAGCCCATGGCAAAAAATTGAAGCCAGCTTTAATATTTACAGCAACCAATAATCCTGGACCAAGGATGGTCTACCACCTGTCGGAATTGCCGGGATTAGAGACAATTCATAGTTGTCCCAGAGTGGAAATTTAGTTACCCACGTCTCTTGCAACGCTATGATGTGGTAAGAATCACACATGTCTCTAAATGAAGTCGACAAATGGCTGTGACCTCTGGAATTCCAGGAAACAATATTTAATTTAGCTTGAATAGTGCATTTTAGTTGTTATTGTTGTGCGCTCTCAGACACCCAATTCTCTGGTTTCTCGACGCGATCCTTGATAGATCTTAGGCAATGTAGTATGTAATTTCGATTTTGGTGTGGTATGTTCCGGGTCTTCAGCTAGCAAGAAGCTCATGTCAAATAGGCGCATTTTATTGCGCCATGTTGAGTGCCAAACCACGCCAGATGGAATCCAGAGTCTGACTATCAAAAGTGGTGAATCAGTTAGAAATTCGATCTGATCTATGTCAGACGTGGAGATGTTGGACAGATCTTCTAATTCACCAAATATATCCAGAACACTCTGCCGATTCAGGTCATAGACGGGGTGCTCTCCCTCTCTGCATTTTAAAATCAACGTGTGAAACTTTGAACGTTGTGGATGTAAACGTCGTGAGGGGAGCCGAGTTTCAAACTTACCGGAAGACCATTTCGGAGCAGGAGGAGTATTAGGGCAATCTTGTGGCCAAGCGTTCTTTTGCAACTGCTTATCCCTGGGATTAGGGAATTTGTTAGGAGAAGTAGAGTCAGGCAGATTACGGGCACCTTGTGCAACATTAGGCGAACAATGAGACTGACCCACAATTTGAGCAAAGGTTTCGGCAAGATTAGTGGCTAAATAATCGTCCACTCTTTTCCTAAGTTCATCAGTTATGGTCTGAGGCACACAAGGGTCTGTTTGGTGAGGCAATTGAGGTAGAGGCGCGAAAGATACTGATTTAGGTTGAGTCAACAGAGTCTTTGTCGATTGTAATGGCACTTGCAATTGCTTGGACCCAGGTGTAGCTGTAATTTGTTTATCAAAGCCTGATGTCAAGTTGTTACAAGCAAAGGCACTGGTGGTTAAATTTGGATGTTGGGTGGATGTTTTTTGCGTCTTGACTCAAAGCGCGGACTAGTTGTGATAAAGGAGATAGAATCACAGGAGACCTTATGCTTGCACTAGGGTTGGAACTGGCAAGTAATGGCTGGTCAGTCACTCCCGCTGTTTTGGGTTGCTCTATTTCACCAGAGGCCGTGCTGCCTGATTGAATTGATATTGGTAAGACTGCCGGTTTACCAAGGGTTTTAAAAAAGGAACTGAGGATGTTTTTTGAATTCTTGGTACCAATCATGTTTTTTGTTTTTTTTATCGGAATAGCAGATTATTTTGTTTGTTTTGTTCTTAGTAAGCTTCGGGTTTCTGGCTTTCAACAGTTGAAGGTGGCTTTGCCCATCATTTGCACTCAATTGTAAATTTGGCATCTCTCTTGGTCCAGAGGGAGCCTCATTAGTCAAAATTGGAGTTGACAACATGGGGGTGGTGGCAGTGGATTTCTCCACGCCAGACATCACCGGTCCTATTATACCTGGAATTGGCGGAAGAGGGCAAGGAGCCAAGACAACAGGAGTGACCACCTGAGGAATTTGAGATGGTATTTGTACACTTGATCCATTCCGGGCATCGTCGACCAAGTGGTTAGAAATCATGATGACAGATTCTTGAAGACAATCTTGATTTTGAGAAATTTTTGATAGCTGTTGTGAGGACAGCCATTTCATTAAGTCTTCAAATTGTAGGGCCTGACGGGTGACTTTAGAATCCAATGATTCAAAGAGCTTGCACAAGCTAAATACTGCGGTGTTGAGAGCTGAAAGTGCTGGTGGAATCATTAAAATAGATTGCATCGCGGTATCAGTTGGATAGGGGTGATTCGCCCGAGGATCGGCATTGCAAAGGATTTTAGCATGGGCATGTCATTTGCATGGGGCGAATCATAAGTTGCCGACATAACACTAGGTGTGTGATCAGCCCCTCGAGAGGAGGGATCAGACCCACGTGTACTAGCGTGGATTGATAATACAGCAGAGTCAGATAGCAATTGTGGAAATGCAATTGGTGAGATGGACAACTTTGAAATATGCAAAATTTGGCAGATTTTTGTAGATTCCATCATCGTCATATCAGATATTGGTCGAGTATTCACAGTTCTCACAGGAGTACATTGAGATATACTCAGTTTCCCGATAGTTAAGGGAGATGGAGTGTGTACTTCACATGATGAAATAGAAGCAGAAGGCTGAGGTGAGGTACCAGGTCTATGCTTTGGTGGATCAAATGGGAATCTGGTCTGCTGATTTGCAGATCGTGGAGTCATAGAATTGGCGGTAAAAAATGTTTGGGGTAGTAGAGCAGAATCAAGTGAAAGTGGGAGTGCAAAAGGATCAAGTTGGGTTTCTAGCGACAACGGGCCTCTCGGGGGGCATGTTAGTAGTTAGCTTATATGAAGTAAATGCAGTCATTGCTAAGAATAGCCCAACAGAATAAGTGCAAAAAACAAAAAAAAACAATATAAAACACAGCAAAGTACTTCCCCAAGGCAAACGATTTAAATGGGCAACTAACAACAGGCAATCAGGATAAATAAATGTGTTCTCAACCTGTCTTCTTTAACAGAAAGGTATGGTGGATGTCAGCTTACAATGTTCCAGATGCAAACGTAAGTAAGCTTAACCGCGGCACCGTGGCTGCGCGGCTAAGCGGCCAAGCGGCACTTACGAGTACTTGCTCGTGTGCGCGCGCACTGTGCGCGTGCAAACAGGCTGATATAGCCAAGCAGCTTGGGAAAAACCCAACAACCAATCCCCAAAGTGGGAATTTCTTTTTTGTAAAGTGTCACTCAAAAACACTGGGGAAAACGCTGGGGAAAACAGAAAACAGTCGTCAGGATTGAATGAAAGCAGCAGCAGCATTGATAAAATCCAGCTGCAAAGTTCAATCACCTGTAAATCACGAACGTTGTAGCTTGTGTTGTCCTCAATGAGCAGCAAATGTAGACAGAAAGGTCCAGAGCAAGCGGCCAAGCGGTACTTACGAGTACTAGCTCGTGTGCGCGCGCGCTGTGCGCGTGCAAACAGGCTGATATAGCCAAGCAGCTTGGGAAAAACCCAACAACCAATCCCCACAGTGGGCGTTTCTTTTTTGTAAAGTGTCACTCAAAAACGCTGGGGAAAACGCTATAAATCACGAACGTTGTAGCTTGTGTAGTCCTCAATGAGCAGCAAATGTAGACAGAAAGGTCCAGAGCAAGCAGCCAAGCGGTACTTACTAACTGTTTTACAATTTCCCTAACATCAGATATTTGGGTTTTTAGCTTCTGAGCTTTTAGGGAAATGGGGAGAATTGCCTTCTCTCTCTCTCTTTCCAGGTCTCATTTAACATGTCCAGCACGTTTCGAGGTTCTTGCCATATAATTCAAAAGGGGAATACCCTAGAGACGCCTGAAGTGTTTTTCTTACTACAAAGAGAGCCCAGGAAATCATAAAATCCCAGCCCCTACCATCAGCCTCTACTCATTTGTGGAATATTCCTTTTTTTTTTTTTATTGTAAAACTACAGTTCAAAAATTACATTGAGCTTTTGTTACAACTTCCAGGTCATAGTGTTGTATTTCATGGAAATTGATGATTCGTCATTTGACAGGATCCTCAGCTTGTTTATCCCAATATTTTGGGCTTCAACAGCTCTTCCATATAGTCGACAGCAGCACAAGTTAATTTCACGTTGTGACCTGATAAGAGATGCTCCCACCACCCTTCCATATCGTTGTTTAAAGGAGCAAACTTTCCAAGGTGAATTATGCGTTGGGTGATGGTGTTAGTACACTCTATTATTAGATGTTTGGAAGATTCTTTCTCCATTTTGCAGAATCTACAATTACTGTCCACTGTCGCTTTGTCTTTTCTTTGCCACAACATCTCGTTTGTGTCCAACGCGTTTAATTTCAGCCTCAAGAATTTGGCACAGTAATATCGTGAAGGACATCGTAACATAAATCTTGGGGGAATATTTATTTTATTTCCACAGGACTTTGAGTTTATCGAAGATTTGAGATTATCTCTTGTCTCTCTATTGATGATCCAGCACCATTGTTTGAATTTTTTGTTGTTGTAATCTGAGGAATCATCTGCAATTCCGATTCTTTGATGTCCGCAGCTGCCAAAATGTTGTTTAACTTGCTCTCCCATTCTTTCAATAGTGTTGTTTGAGTACCATATCTTTTGTTGGAAATTTTGCATGCAGGAATTGGAGGTTTTAGCTGCATTTTGCGCATCGTGATGAGTGATTTCCATGTTACTTTCGAGTGTAACAAATGTATTGCTAGTTCGTGTCTCAGAGCTGACATCGAGACATATCTAGGTAAATTCAACACTGCGCCAGAAGATGCCCTCAAGCAAGTGCCAAGTGTGTTCCGGGATGTTCCAGCCAGCCTCGGCGCCGAACGGGATGGTGGGTACCACTTTTTGGGTGTAAAAAAGTAGCACAGGTGCCAGGGAGAATTTTCCAAATTCCTTCTCAATTTTTAGGCCTTGTAGGGCCAATCTCTTCATTCAATTTTTTTATCGTCAATCCAGGGACTTTCACAGATTGAGTTATTATAGGTGATGCCTAGATATTTTATTGAGGCTACTTTGTTTATCGTGTCGCCATCAATCTTCCTTTGAAAGATTTGATCTTTCTTGGTTCCCTTGGGTCCAATTACCATTATCTTGGTTTTTGTTGTATTTATTTGAAGGTCATTATTGGTTAGATATTCATGCAGATGTGTCAGAAGGCGTTGTAAACCTACCTGTGTACGATCAATTAGTACTAGGTCGTCGGCATAGGTTATGCAGGTTATAGGGACTTTGTTTATCTTCGGTGCAAAGGACCTAGCTACTTTTAGATGGACTGGCAGGTCAGCTATGAACAGTTTGAAAAGTTCTGAAGCTAGGGGGCACCCCTGCTTTACCCCCTTTTCAGTTTTGATGTTGTCTGACAGGTCGCCATTGTTATTGAGGCGAACTCGTATGGGGTGTTGGTTTGTAGGGCAATTATGGGCTCGAGCAGATTTTGTGGGCATTCCCAATTTGTTAGTTTGAGCCATAACTTGCCTCGATTTATTCCATCGAAGGACTGCTTCATGTTGATGAACGCAAGAAACAGTTTGTGTCCTCCCTTGAGCGTTTCCATTTTTAAGGTGTTTAGTATACTGAGATTTACATCAACACCTCCTCCAGTCGTGAAACCGGTTTGCCTAATGTCCAGGATCTTCTTTGATTTTGCCCAGGCCGCAAGCTTCTGCCTCAAAAATGTGCCACAGATCTTTCCAATGGTGTCGAGAAGGGCAATCGGTCGATAATTGATAGGATTGTCCCGACTACCCTTCTTGTATATTGGCACTACTACCGCCTTTAACAAGCACTCAGGCATTTGCTTTGTTGTGGAGATTCAGTCAAATAGAGCTTCAATAAAGATGGTCCATTCGGCTACATGTTTTTTCAGCATTACGTTGGTGATAAGGTCGGGTCCAGGTGCCCGAGAGTTCTTCAAATGCATTATCGCCAAGCTGATATCACTTGCTGATATTTTCGTATCCCAAATGGCGTTTGTTTGTACGAGGTTTACCAACGGTTCTTCAACTGTTTTTTTGTAAACATTCAAGAAATGCTTTACCCAGATATTACCTGCTAAGTCGTTCGTAATCGTGGGTTGACATTTAGTATTTGCGGCGTTTAGAATTGCCCATGTATCTCTGGAGTTTTTTTTTATCAGGAGTTCCATTATGAGTTCCGCACGATTTTGGTCAACGATGACATGTTGTGATTTCACCCAGTTTCTATAGTGTTGCCTCCTGAGATTTACTCCTACAACAGCGTCATTCCCATAAAGATTTTTTTTCAGACGTCTCATGTCGCGTCGTAGTTGTTTTTTCGCTTCAAATAGAACACTGCTGAAGTTGTGCTTGTGAGAACTGGTCGGCAAACTCAAGTTTGGTGCAGTTTGTGTTAAGTTTACTAACAGGGGGGCGTAGTTGGTTGCTCCTGAATTTAGACTGTCAAAAAATGTTAGTGTCAGGCGCTGGATTTGGGGCCCATTTATTTTTAATCGATTACCTGCCACATTACTGGTCACTGGTTGATTTACAGCAGTGACACTCTCCTTCCAGTTCATTAGCCAGCGCGAGCATATTAACTCGTGGTCGCTGTTTTCCATCCTGATGACTTCCATGTCAATTATTTTTACATACATCTCATGAGAGATCCAGATGTTATGTAGTGTTTTGGCTTCACTCTGGGTTGGTCCGTTCCAGGTTGATCTTGGCGGAATGTCTCACTTGACGTTTCCGTTGGTCATTTGGCAGTTTCTATTCGTCATTGCAGTCTGCCAACACTGGGCTCTAATTCCTAGGTGATTTCCTGGGATTAGTTTGTTTATTTTCGTTGCTTTGTCACATTTAAACCAGGTGCAATTTAGATCACCACAGCATGGAATCCACAGATTATTGTAGGTAAGCATGGTACTGTTAATGAGGTTAGTTATTGAGTTTATGAAATCATCATTGGAAATCTTCAGAGGATTCCAATAACAAGTGATTATTAAGATGTGTTCACAGTTTCCATTGGTCGCTTGATTGGATTTAATCAAAGTCCCCTGCACAAAAAGATTAGGGTTGTGCGATTTTATTGGTTCCCACCACCGACTGATGTTGATCAAGATTACCAATCCTGAATAAGGGCGACCTTTTTGATTTTTTCCCGCCGGATTAAGGAAAACACTGAACTCATCTTTTGAGGATTTTTCTCGTAGCCAAGTTTCCTGTAAACAAATGGCTAAAGTGTTTTCCAATGACACAGTGAATTCTTTGAACAAGTGCATGAATCCCCGGGTGTTCCAAGACAAGATTGCACATGTGTCTTCCTCAGTTGTTAGTCATGGCTATCGGTGCGTCTCTTTAAGTCCTTGCGTCTGCCTCGTACTGTTAGATCTTTGATTCACGGAACTTCTTATGCTTTGATTTCCATTAGAGTTAATCATTGATTGTCGCAGCGTGAGGATTTTTGACTTTATCGTTGGTGAGGCGACGTTGTTAGTGTTGTTGTAATTGTGATTGTGGCCGCTGTCCTCTGGCCAATCCGTGGGCTCAACCATCAGATCAAATCCGTATGCTAACAGTTTGTCCGCAGCACCCTGGATTGTGTTTCGCACAGCGTTCGATTCAATGTGCAGTAACACCTGATCAGTTGTTTTCTCAGATGGATATTCCACAATTTTGATGTCATTAGAATGGATTGTTCTTAGAGAAAGCACACATTTGAACAATTTCAGCACATTTGAACGATTTAGGTTCATCTCCTGGTCATCTGTGTGGAGGTTTTGCAAGTGCAATCTCCTGATTTGATTTTGCGGTTCTCTTTTGTGATTTTTCTGTGTCTTTGAGAAGTAGTGCACAGCTAGTTTCCTTTGGTTCGCTGTTAGTTTTGGATTTAGTTTTGAATCCTCATGTCCTTGCCGTACTTGGTCCACAGGTTCAGCATGCTTTGCATTTGCTGAATTTTTTACTTCGTTATTTGATCTTAATTTTTGCAAGCTTGTTGCGAAGTCTGATGTTCCTTGGGGAACTTCGTTTATGTCACTGTCTCAGGAGACATCTGCATCATCTCTGTTTGCGTCGGTGTTATGGGAATAAGTTGAAAGATTACAGAGATCAGTGGAGGAAGCAGAAGAGGACGACAATGCACTTGTGTCCACTGTTACAGTTCTCATTCGTTTCCTAATCGGTTTCATGATTACTGAGTTATCACGTGTTGCTGAACGATCTTTAGTGCCTGGGTTCGCTGGAGTCTTTGGGCCTCATTACGAGTTTGGCGGTAGCTATGGAAATATTAGCTCCATGGTTGCTGCCAAACCGGGATCCTTTACCGGGTTCCCAGAATGGGGAATTACCGGGCCATTCCGAGTTCGGAGGGCCCGGTAATTCCTCCCTCAGGGATCCCGGGCCCGGACCTTCCCCATTCCCATTTGTGCCCCCATAGGGCTCAATGGGAATAGGAGAGGGAGCTAACAACGGGCCGATTACAACCGGCCCGTTGTTAGCTCCCTCTTCCCCTCGCGGGACCCGGTAACGACGCCTGGTTTTACCAGTCGTCCATACTGGGTCCCGTGAGGGGACCTCGTAATCAGGCGGAATGGGTATACCGGGTCCGCCTGAGTTGTAATGAGGCCCTTTGTGTCTTTCACTGGGTGGATGAACATTGTAGGACGTACTGGAAGTGGTAGGTACCTGATTAATTTTTTTACGTTTGTGGCTCGTTTCCTTTTCTTTGGTGCGGGCTCTATTATTGAGGACGACGGCTTATTTGTGTTGACATCAGTTACAAGATCGTTAGGAGGGCCTTTAGCAACTTTTACGACATCTTTGCCGCCTCCAGCAAAGATTCCAAATGCTGCTTGCTTAGAAATTTTACCTGCCGTGCTAGCATGCTTTTCAATTGATGATGATGCATGCGTGTCATCACTGATTTGTAAAATTTCTTTCTCACATGTTTTAGTTGTGAATGTGTTGGTGTTTCCAAGTTCGTCACCTTCAGTCACCTGTGACACTTGGCGTTGGATCTTTTGTAATTCTGGCAATGACTCTTGGCTTCTGCTTTGGAGCCCAGAATTTTTTTTCCTGAGCGTTCTCTTAGGTGGATCAACTTTCTTTTTCTGATTGTTGTCCTGGTTATTCGTTTCCAGGTTTGGTGGAGAGAACTTCATCGGATGTGCTGCATGGTTTACATTTGAGGAATTAAAGTGAAGTTGTGCGCTTGTGAATTAGCTGCAGCTGGTTGTCGTCCTTCGTGTCTCATCCATTTTACTGCTTCCAGTAAGCCTGTTGATAGGCTACCATTCTCGCAGTGGTATCTGGCCGCTAGGTCGCCAAGACATGCTTGCCAACCTGCTGAAACGTCTGCTTCTTTCTCTAGTTGGGATTGAAGAAAGCTTGTGAAGACGTCCAGATTATCTAGTTTTTGTGTTAAATTGTTCAACAGAGCTCCTTGATCATTGATTGTTTCGTTGAGTGATTCATATAATTTTATGAAAGGGATCATTGCCATGGACGATGCAGCTAATACGTTGCTATGTATCTGCGTTGACGCGGCGGCAGAGAGACTTGATTTTGTTATTGCTTCGCTGGGGTCCTTTGGGACATTCATTTGGAGTTTAGGAGAATCGATACTCATGTTTCCGACTGGTGTGTGCAGGCTAGTGATTGGCCTTTGCTTGAGACGATCCATAGCAGGGGTGCTCGCCTTCCATCTTGATGTGCTCACATTTTCTTTGGAATTCACTGCGCCGTTGGCAGAATGGCCAGACTGGTGTTGAGAGTAAACGATCCTTGCTGGGCTCGTGTTGAATTCTCACCGGGCCGTCCAGGCGTATGTCCGTTTTATTGGAGTCTGATTCGGCTTGCAGGGCTCCATCTATTGGAGTGTCAGGTATTGTTATACTCCCCTCAGAGGGATCTTCATTTGGTTGCCCTGGGTGGATCTTATTTTCAGCTTTATTTCTAGGTCCCAAATTTAAATTGCTGAATTGTGGTAGAGAGTTACAATTTAATGTGTCAAGTGAGTTGAAGCACGTCGGGTCTGGGATGGAGTTGCATGTAGAATTGCCTAAATTTTGTGAACTTGGGTCCCGACATTAGCTTGCGGAAGTCGGGGTCACGGATGGTGACAAAGATTGAATCTCCAAGATTGACTCAGATCCGTTTCCGAGTCGCACACCGGGTTCAACATTCAGAGCACCCAGCAGTTCTATGTCAGTCAAGTCAAATGGGGTAAAAAAGGCTTCAGAATCGTCGGCACTTTGGATTTTATCCCATCCTCCTGTTTCCTGTTCCACTGGCGTTAAATCCAACAGTGACAAGAGTGTATTAGGTTTGCCATCTTTACTCTTTTTGTTGTCGTCCGTCGGCACTTCCACAGATTGGTGTTGTTTGAGTTTCGCTACTTCCTTGCAACCATTGCTTATTTCCATTTTCACAGTTTTCACTCTCTACGTCTTCGTCGAGCACTGTTATGCACCCGGGCAGGGTTGGGTTGCATGATGGTTGGGGTTGCGTCGCTGAAAGGGCTGGTGCTGCCTCACAATGTCTAGCTGTCTCCTTGAGAGCAAGTAAACAGATTGTTGCTGTGGGTTCAGTTATAGTGGTTGAGGCATTTGCCTCCTTATCACCTTTCTTGCTGTTTACTCTCGCAGCAGGAGGCTTTGCAAGAGTCCACGGATTAGACATCCGTCGTTGTTGAAGAGTCTTAGTCCTAGTCTGAGAGCCTGTTTTCTCCGTCTTTGTGAGCCGCACCTGGCGTCCTTGTTATGATTTTTGTTATGAAAAGGGAGGTGTGAGTTTTGAAAGGGGCTTGGGTTTGGGGTATTTTTAAGTGGCAGCAATTCTTGTTGGTTCTTTATTACCCACGGGCACTAGATTTGAAAAAAACAGAGGAGCCCTATTTAGCCCTGTTTAGGCTGCCTCCCTCCCCCTTCCCCACCTCGCGTGCTTCCTTACTTACTTTTGAGTAGTTTCCCAGAGTCGCTTCTCGTTGGTCTTACGGACTTCTGTGGATTTTGAGCGGGATTACAGACACGGCAGCACTGCGCTGGCGCGTCCACCGCAAAACACAGAGGCTCACTTCTGCTCACGCTACCGCCGGAGATAAATGTGTCAGCTGGAAGTGACCGGTGGTAAACTGCAGTCCAGCCTCCAGCCCAAGCAGCCACAAACACTAGTATACAAAGCCCTTAATTCCTGCAGGGCTTGACGCCATAACGGCGATGCGGGAAGCCTTTTGTACTGCTTCCTGGAGGGGCAGAGCAAAGTTTGTTAAATGTACAGCACACCACTGTTTCCAAGCGGTATCCTAGTCAGCAGTCCACAGCCAAAAACAGTAGTATACAAAGCCCTTAACTCCTGCAGGGCTTGACGCTGCAAGGGCGATGCGGGAAGTCTTTTGTACTGCTTCCTGTAGGGGCAGAGCAAAGTTTGTTAACTTAAAGGTACGGCACAACACTGTTTCCAAGCGGTATCCTAGTCAGCAGTCCACAGCCACAAACAGTAGTATACAAAGCCCTTAACTCCTGCAGGGCTTGACGCCACAAGGGCAATGCGGGAAGCCTTTTGTACTGCTTCCTGGAGGGGCGGAGCAAAGTTCGTTAAAGGTATGGCACGGCACTGTTTGCAAGCGGTATCCTAGTCAGCAGTCCGCAGCCACAAACAGTAGTACACAAAGCCCTTAACTCCTGCAGGGCTTGACGCCGCAAGGGCGATGCGGGAAGCCTTTTGTACTGCTTCCTGGAGGGGCAGAGCAAAGTTTGTTAAAGGTACGGCACGGCACTGTTTCCAAGCGGTATCCTAGTCAGCAGTCCACAGCCACAAACAGTAGTATACAAAGCTCTTAACTCCTGCAGGGCTTGACGCCGCAAGGGCGATGCAGGAAGCCTTTTGTACTGCTTCCTGGAGGGGTGGACAAAGTTTGTTAAAGTTACGGCACAGCACTGTTTCCAAGCGGTATCCTAGTCAGCAGTCCACAGCCACAAACAGTAGTATACAAAGCCCTTAACTCCTGCAGGGCTTGACGCCGCAAGGGCGATGCGGGAAGCCTTTTGTACTGCTTCCTGGAGGGGCAGAGCAAAGTTTGTTAAAGGTACGGCACGGCACTGTTTCCAAGCGGTATCCTAGTCAGCAGTCCACAGCCACAAACAGTAGTATACAAAGCCCTTAACTCCTGCAGGGCTTGACCATATTCCTTTTAAGGTTTGGCTATACCTCTCCACAAGACCATCTGTTTGGGGGTGATAAAGAGTGGTATGTAGGGTGTTTATTTGTAACACCTCTTTTACGCCTTGCATGATTTTTGACATAAAAGGTGTGCCTTGGTAGATAAGAATTTCCTTTCGGAATCTGACTTTTGACAGGAAGGACCCTGCTCTCCCGTTGAGCATTGCACAATGACCAAGACACTTTGACTCCATGGGGTTAGTTACCTTTACTGATGACCACTTTGCTCATCTTACTTTCCTGCACGTACTCTTTCTCACCTGGATTTCCATTCTCTTTACCTCTAGCCTTGGCCATTAGCTTACTGTGTTTTGCATCTACCCTAATTTCGAATTTAGCTGTCCTAGTGGCTTAATGTCTTTCTTCTGCTAGAATGTCAAATTTAGCTGTGCCTAGTGGCTTACTGTGTTTTGCACCTGCCCTCAATTTGAATTTAAGTGTGCCTAGTGGCTTACTGTGTTTTGCATCTGCCCTAATCTCGAATTTAGCTGTGCCCAGTGGCTTACTGTGTTTCTGCTGCCCTAACTTTTGAATTCAGCTGTGCACAGTGGCTTACTATGTTTTGCATCTGACTTACTGTGTTTTGCATCTGGCCTAATCTCGAATTTAGCTATGCCTAGTGGCTTACTTTGTTTGGCATCTGCCCTAATTTCAAATTTAAGCTGTGCCCAGTGCCTGCTTTGCACTTAATCTGTCCTGCTGTCCTTTACTTCTCCATCTCATCCGCTTGCACCCCCACCCGTTTTCTCCTCTTGCATCCCCCTTCTACATCCCCTATGCTCTCAGTTTCTCCTATCTGCTCCAACCGTTTCTCAATCGACTTTTTTTCCCTTCTCACTAAGTCTGGTAGGAAAAAGTTCAAAAAGGATATCCTGGTCTCCAACCCAGGCCTCCCCATTGCCGACACCTACACCAGCGCTTCCTCCAGACAAATCCTCACCAACATCCTCTTTGTCGTTCCTTTGCCAGACCTATGGACTCCTTATATCGTCTCTGTGCTCTCTTCCTACTCCTCTTCTACCATTAATGGTGGCAACCGGTGGGTGGCCCTCCTGGCTTCCTTCCTCTCCTCTAATCATAAATGTTTACCTCAATGGCACTGTCTTGGTCTAAGGACCACAGGCCAACCTCCTCCTGTTTGATGGATGCTTCCGTGCCTTATTAATTTCCTTTCCTCTCCTGCTGTCCCTTCCCTACCTTCCTCGGCTCCCTCGCCTCTTCCCAATGCCACTACTTTGGTGCCCTCCTCCTCCTCCTCGTCTATCTTGCCCTCTCCTCATACCTCCTCTGCCCTCCCTCAGGCTCCTACTACACCTCTGCAGGGAGTACCTCTGATTTGTACCCCTCCCCGGACTGAAGTCTTTCAAGGATGTCTCGCCACTCTGATCTCTCACTCAGCTGTCAAACACTCCTCTGACATCTGCAGTCTCCTTGAAGAACTCGACCTTGATTTCCTTGGTGTCACCGAAACATGGTTCACGGCTAGCTCTGTCACAAGCTTTGACCATCCCCTTCCTGATGGCTACAAGATCCTCTCCGTGCACAGATCCAACCGGTCTGGTGAGGGTGTAGCCTTGATCTTCCCGGAATGGATTCCTGCCTTTATCATTCCTACGCAGGTCTATTCCTCCTTTGAATGCCTGGCCTGCAGACTCTCTCTCTCCTGGCAACTCTCTCACAGTTGCCACTATCTACCGGCCACATGGTCCGATCACCTCTTTTCCTCGCTCCTGGCCTCTATCACTCAACTCCTCCTCATTGAGACTTCAACATCCACCTGGATGCTTCATGACCCGCGTCGGGAGTCTTCTGTGACCTCTGCGACTCCCTCTCTCTATTCTTCCCTCTGGCCCGACTCATTCTACAGGGCACACTCTTGATGCTCTTATCTCCTCAGACCTCCCCTTCTCTAACTCTCTCACCACTCTCTCCTGGAGTGACCACTTTCTCCTCTCCTGTCATCAATCTCTATTTACCCGTCAGGCCAAGCCTAACCCCACGCTGCCACCTACCTTCTCAGTCATTCGACCCATGAATCATGTGCCTCTGTCTGACACACACCCGGACACAGTCCTTTCCACACTCCACTCTGGTATCTCTAATACTCTCAATTTCCTTGCCTCTGTTATGAGGATCCGCATGAAGCCAAAAATCAAGTGCAACTCTTGGTACGACTCCGACCTCGTCACCCTTAAACGCAAGTGTAGGGTGGTTGAGAGGAAATGGTTGACATCTTGTACACCCTTTGACAGACTGGCCTGTCGCCTGCTCCGAAGGCAATACCGATTCTCTGTCCTCGCGAAGAAGAGAGCTCACATTCAAGCCTGCGTCTCTTCATCATCTAACAACTCGGCCAAACTCTTTATAATCTGCAAGGAGCTGGCCAATCCTGCTGCAGTCTCTACCTCTCCTGTCCCCTCGCAGGGTTTCTGTACGGCCCTGGCTTCTCACTTCATCTCTAAAACTCAGGACATCCTGTCCACCCTCGCTACAGCTCCTGCTCCTCCCACCATGCTCCATCTCCCTCTGTCCCCCCTGCGCACACCCGTCCCTTCTCTGCCTTTCCTCTCTTCTCCCCTGATGCGGTATCTAGACAAGTCAGATCTATAAAAACCTCATCTAAACAGGTTCATCTCTGTTCTTCTAAAACCATCAAGGACCACATCGACAACCTCGCCCCAGCCTTGGAGGACTTCTGCAACCACTCCTTCGCCTCTGGTACCTTCCCCTCCCACCTGAAGCACTCTCTTGTGCACCCTCCTCTCAAGAAGCCCTTAGCCGACCCCTCCCTTCCGGCTAATTATCGCCCATTCTCTATCACTCCTATCCTTGGCAAACTCCTGGAAAAGCTGGCCATCTCCCAGCTTAATCTCCATACCAAATCTGTTGGCTGTCTCCGTGACAATCAATCTGGTTTCAGAGCTGCGAGAAGCACAGAAACTGTTCTCCTCAACATCTGTGAAAACTTGCTCTCCAACCTGGACTATAATATCCATTCTGTTCTCATCCTACTCGATCTCTCCTCTGCCTTTGACACGTTTAACCATGCCATCCTGCTCAACCGGCTCTGTGATAATCTGGGTATCACTGATCAGGCTCTGGCCTTGTTAACCTCTTTCCTCTCTGATCCACCCTCCCAGGTCCAACTTGGGTGCTTGCTCTCTTCTACTTCTCTCTTCACCTGCAGTGTTCCCCAGGGGTCTAACCTCTCTCCCTGGTTGTTCAACCAATACATGGCACCTCTCGCCTACCGCATTGCTGCTTTCTGCGCCAACTTCCAATGCTATGCGGATGACACCCAGCTCGCTTTCAGGCTCCCCACTGCTGCCTCTTCTTATTCTCTCATCCTGGATTGTCTCTCTGCAATCCAAGAGTGGTGCACCGCCAATGATCTCTGCCTGAATGCCAGCAAGGCGGAGATCCTCCGCATTGGCACACCAGCCATCACCTCCAGGTCCGGAAGCAGCTCAAGACCTTCCTCTTTGCTTCTGCCTTCTCTCATCCATGTCCCTGCTGATTGCCTATCTGTTACTGCGCTGGTTACGTGGCCACCCTCTTAATCACGGCTCCAGGTCCCTGTCCTCCCAGCTGCACACCTGCATTGCCTCCTGGCAACCCTGCACTTAGGGCTGCATCTGTAACCCTACTGTCCCCTTACCTGAACTATCCATCACTTGTCGTTCTGCACTTAACCTTGCACTGCCACCTGATGGCCACACTTCTTGTTATTTGTGTCATGATCCTATGTCCTGCACTTCTCCTTCCCTTCCCTCAGCACTTTCCCCCCTTCCTCTTCCCTGCACTTGTGTGATCTCAATGTCACTGGGCCTAGTAAGATCGCTGTCTTGTACCCCCTTGTTCTCCCCCTGCCTTGTCGCGCTTTGAAACACTTGTGGTATGGGCACGCTATAAATAAAATATCATATC
Source organism: Ambystoma mexicanum (assembly GCF_040938575.1). Taxonomy (NCBI): domain Eukaryota; kingdom Metazoa; phylum Chordata; class Amphibia; order Caudata; family Ambystomatidae; genus Ambystoma; species Ambystoma mexicanum. The sequence continues at coordinate 749,334,267 of NC_090929.1, forward strand.
ATATGAAAGTAGATGTTTAAGTATCTGCTGGATTGTGTTGTACCTGAGGGGGAAATCCTCATGGGTATCAAGTAGTATCAAGTAGCATAATCCACAATCACGAGGGCTCTTATGAAGACCCAGGGTCTCTTTTGTCACAGCTCTCTGTATAACGGTTATTATGCTTCTGGGACTATTCAAAGTCCTACGGCATTCCAGCAGACTTGTTTTCTCTCAATTCACATAATTCACACAGGGTGCTTGCCCAGTTGGGATTTCTAAGGTTTCCACAACCTTGTTGGCTTGCCTAACCTTGACACACAATCTTTGTATATCTTTCATTCTGGTTCACATAGGACACATGCCCACTCTGGTTTCGAAGGTTCCCGCAACCTCGTCGGCTCTCCCAGCCTGGATGTGAAGTATCCCTACTTCTTAGTGATAGTCTCTCCGTGGGAGCGTTTGTCTCCTGGTTGCTGCTTGTCTCTGCAGAGAACGTCCTCTGGGCGGAGAGCTCAGGGTTCTGGGCTCTCCCCCTACAAGCCGACCACGGCCTGTCTGTGGGCGCGCCACCAGAGGAGACGGGTACCTCTCCATCTCTGGTTCTTCGCCTGACCTGAACTACATGGCTGGAGGAAACGCCAGCCTTTGGTGTCCGGCTAGCACTGGTCACACTCTCCATGCTCTAGTGGGCTCCGTGGCCTAGTGTGGATCCACCCCCTCAAGACGTCTCCTCTGCGTAGGGATAACACTCCCCCATATGTAGCAGTTTTCTTCTCCCCATTCACTGTCCTTCTACTGTTTAAATATGTCATCACAAACAACAAAGATATGTCCTTCTTTTGTGTCTTTGGTGCTTAAATGAAATCCAGCATTGCCTGAAACCAATAGGATGGAAGGGTTGACACAGGTTGGTGTAGTCAAAATAGGCATACAATTAGGTTGCACAAGTCCTATATACGCAGACAATGGGACTCATGTCAAGTTTGCCAGTCCGGAAATAAGGGTGCCAGTAAGCTCACTGGAGCAGGAGCCCATGTGCCCGACAGGTCTGTCCCTGCCGGGCGCAGTGGTCACAGTAAGCAAAGTTGTCACGGAAGCCCCGGCACCGTTAACAACGGTGCCGTGCCCCCATTCCCATAGTGTCCTATCAGACTCTACGGGAATGGGATTTACAAATTTACCAGCGCCTGACTTCCTGGCCGCTGGACACATAATGAGCTGGTGGCACCGGGAAGTCAGGCGCCGGTAAATCCCTGTTAGGTCCCATTTGCCCAGACCCATATGGAGGGTCTTGTAGAGCGGGCTCACCTCCCTAGACTCACAGGAGGTGGCTCCCCTCTGGGATGATGGAACAAATTGACCAGATTCGTCACAGTATGCATTGAGCTGTCTCGTGCCTGCTTGGCACTAAAATTCTGTCTGGAAACAGCTGAGATCACAGGCCAGCAGCAGGGAGCATGTTAAAAGAAGAGTGCACATTATAGCGCATGCAGCCACGGATTCGGCAGAACAGCAGCTTGAACCCTGACAAGGGCTTGATGTTGTGGAAAACATGGTGCAGCACAACGCTCCACACAGGATTCAACTGGCTGGTGGCTCTCTGTCGAAATAAGCACAGAAGAGGGGAGTGGCGGCTTAGCTGGAGGCAGGTAGGATGAATGTCACAGCATACGGGTCGTTGCCCACTCGTCGCCAAATGTTTTGTGTAAGTGGTCAGGAAGAGGCCAGGCAATAAGGCACAGAGACGACAGTAGCAGATGTAACCTTTTTATTCTTCAATTCAATGCTGATTTCCCGTTTCCCCATTCCACCCCTTCCCATATCTCACTTCCGTTATATTTGCACATGCATGTTTCCCTATACATAACGACGTTGATGGACTCCTCACCATCTCTGGAGACTACAAAGTGAATTAATGCATGAACGATTGCATGTAGAAAAATATGTTTGCTGATGCGCGCATGGAATGGTATGTTATATTACGTTGTGTTATGTTAAATGTATTTGTAAAGTGCAGGGATTCACCTAATGGGGCATCATGGAGCTGGAGATGAGGACCTATTCGTGAGCAAAACAGAAACATTAGCAAGGGAAATGGTGTGATTATGTTATGGTCGCAACCTCAGAAGATCAAGCATTGCCTTGAGCTGACTGGTGTGTTACTCTGGGAGTGCAGGCTAGGCGCGGCGGGCCTAGGCACACGTCGGAGAATGTAACGAGACGCACACCCATTCGCTATCGGTCTAAGAGTGACAATCCCTTTGCAGGCTTTCCGACTCCCATTTTTCAACTGAGTCACGTGGTCTCCGGCGGCCATGTTCCTCCGTGTTATGTGATCATCACATCTCTTCCCAACTTGGATAACAAACATTTTTAAAGGCATGACTGTAACCTCATGCTTCAAGATTAGAGGCATCCTTCTTATGGCTTTTGGCTTCAAAGTCTCATTACTTCTAGTTCTGGTTTACACTGGCTCTCGTCTGTCGGTAAATGCCATTCAGGATGTACCCACGCAGCTGAGTGGAGGCTAATGGCTGCCAGCGGAGCAAGTATCATCTCCTGTCTTCTCTCCTCGGGGTGGCTGACCCGGTGGGGTTTGTCAAAGTCTCTTGTGCTTCTGCACGCTCACTCTGTGGTGTCTCCGGTGGTTCTCTCTGTCCTCTGCCTGGGGTGTGTGCTCTGTTGTTAGGGGTTTGCTCCCGTGGGGACTCCTTCCTCATGAGTCTCTTGCCTGGTAGTGCTTGGTATCCGCCTGAAATGGGACACGTTCCTTGTGACTGTCTCTGATCCTCGGGATGTGGTTACTAGTCCATGGTCCCGATGGGTGATGGTCCAGGGTAGTGATTCGTAGGGGAGTGCCATCTTCCTGGGGGGGGCACTCGGTTTCTGATCAGCGCTGTGTCCCCTACTTGTAGGTGGCTTGGTGTTGCTCTCCTGGTGCGGTCTTCTTTTGCATTGGGCTCTTGTCTGATCTGTTCCAAGTCTGCTTGAGGGGGGCACCAGGAGTGGTAGAGGGGAAGCCCTGCTTGTATAGGCACCCCGAACATCAGGGCTGCGGGGTTCACTTGCGTGGCCGAGTTAGGAGTCTGACGGTAAGACCGGAGAAACCAGTATATTTCTGGAAGCCATGGCCACCCTCTGTCCTTGGCGATTCGCCCGCATTTGTTGGTGGATGCCTTGAATCTTTCAGTGTCTCCATTGGCTTGGGGCCAGTACAGTGTGATTTGGTGGTGTCGGACTCCTACGTTTTCCATGGAATGTTGGAATTATTTGCTTCTGAACAGTGGGCCATTGTCGCTTTTGAGCCATGGACAGCAAACATTTTCTCTAGGGTGGTTGTGACGGAGGCTGCATTAGTGGAGTTGACTGGTTCGACATCCGGGTATTGGGTGTGTTCATCTACCGCTACGAAGAGGTATGTCTCATTGGCAATCGTGCAAAAATCCATACTCGCTGTGTCCCATCTGTGTTCTCTTCTGGGTGGACAGGCCTTAGGCTCTAGTGGTCCGGGTCGGAGAGTGGCTAGGCATGATACACAGGTCTCCACAAGGGCCATAACTTTCTGCTGTATGTGTGGCATCCATACTCGTGACTTGAGGAAGGCCTGTGTCTTCACGATCCCCTGGTGCCCTTTGTGCGCGAGTTGGAGCACTCTCTCTTGCAGGTTGGAGGGCACTACAATGCAGTGTCCTCTGAGGATCAGTCCTTCTGTGGAGGCAGACAGCTCATGTCTGATCCCGAATAGTGCTTGCATCAGTTCTTGTGCTTGTGGTGTTTGATGGGCGACAGCTGTGAGAAAGGTTTTCCATTCACTTTTTAGTATGGCCTCTCTGGTGATTTGGAGCCAGGTTCCATTGTTTGTTTCAGACGCTATTTCATCTAGCCTCATCGTATTTGGCATGGCGCACACAATGATATGGCATACATGCTCCTCTGTCTCTTTGGCTGCTTCGCATTCCATTATGATGGCAGGTCTTAGGTGCGGTGACAGGAAATCTGCGGGGTTGCCAGCTACTGCTCGATATTGTGCTTCCAGATCACCCTGTTGCAGTTGGAGTATCCAGCGCTCTATTCTTGCTGGGGGGTGTGGTGCCAACCCTTTGAAAATTGAGACTACAGGCTTGTGGTTTGTCAGTACTTTCACCGGGAAGCCCAGGATGTATACGTGAAAATGCTGGCAACCCCAGATGATAGCGAGAGCTTCTTTCACTATGTGGGCATAGTATCTCTGTTGGAGTGAGCGCCCTGCTGGCAAAGGCAATAGGGACTATCGTTCCCTCCCGATCAGTCTGTGTGGGTACTGCGCCGAGGCTAACTGGGCTAGCGTCGACCAGCAGTTCTGTTTTCCGCGATGTGTCAAAGAAAGCCATATTGCCATCGCTGGACAAGTCTTTTATTTTATGAAACGCTACCTTCTGTACTTCACTCCATTCCCATGTTGACTTCATTTTAGTGAGTTCTTGCAGTGGAGTGGCGATGGTGGCTAGGTCGGGGATGAATCGCCCACAGTACGTTGCCATGCCTAGGAAGCTGCGGACTTCAGTTGTGTTGGTGTGAGCTTGGGCTTTTATGATGTCAGCAACTTTGCAGGGGTCTGCAGACACCCCTTTTTCATTGAATATGTATTCAAAGAAGCCTAGTGTGGACTTCCTGAATTTGCATTTTTCCTCATGAACGGTCGGGCCGGACTGCTCCAGTTGGTGGAACATTGCTGCTAGCCGTTCGTTGTGTTCTTCATCCGTTTTGCCGTAGATTAGTATATCGTCGCTGACATTGGTGACTCCCCGTAGGTCTTGGAGTACTTTCCCGATTTCATGTTGGAATACCTCAACTGTGGAGGAGATTCCAAAGTTGAGCCAGCGGTATCTTCTTAGCTCGAGGTGTGACGAGAAGGTTTTGATGTACGTTGACTCTTTCACCAAACGGATCTGGTGGTACCCTGATCTTAAGTCTAGTTAGCTGAATACAGTGGGACCAGTGAGGTCCACGATTAGCTCATCCAACGTCGGGGTAATGTGCCTTTCACGCCAAATGGAAAAGTTGGGCAGGCGCTTGTCAATGCAAGTTCGTAAAGCTTGTGGCTTTTTGGGTTTCAGTGTCATGACCATGGGGGATACACATGGTGTGGGGCCTGTGTTTTTTTTGATTATCCGGAGGTCTTCAAGCTTGTTGAGTTCATCCTCTACTGCCGCTCTTATGTGAAACTGGACCTGTCAGTGCTGGACGGCTCTTGGTTCCACTGTGGGGTCGATGTGGAATTTTACTGTTCTTCCTTTTAGACACCGATGAGCTTCTTGTGGTTAGCAAACAAATGGTTGATTTCTCTGGAGTTGATTGCAAAAGTGAACAAGATTAGCTGTAGTTTTTTGGCGGTTGGGCACTGAGTAACGTCTCGATCGCGGCGTCAACCACATAGATGTGTGTTTTGCAGTTTTTTCTGCCGTAGGTGAGGTTAATTTTGAAGTATCCTATGACTGGCAGGGGTTTCTTAAATCCATAGGTGAATATTTGTACAGGTCTGTGTCGCAGGGTTGGTCTTGGGTGGAGCTTGTCAAATGTTATGGTTGGCATTACGTTTACAGTGTCACCGGTGTCACACATCATTTTCACAGGGATGTCTCTGACTGTTACCATGCAGGTGCAGTGTGATTTGTTGTGTGGTTGGTTGCCGCTGGCTGGCTTGACTGCTGAGATCATACCACGTACCACAAATTAACAAGGCTACAGCAGGAGGCCTAGGATTCCCTTACATAACACCTAGACTCTGGAACAAGTTCCCCCACACTCTAAGAGCTGAAAGCTCTCTTACAGTCTTTAGAAAAAATCTCAAAACATCTCTCTTTAACTAAACCTTCACTACCCACTACCATATTACTACACACTGCCAATGTCTTTTAATCATGCAAGTATGTATCTCCAGGTTGTAACTATGTTCCTTCTTGTATGTAACTATGTGTAACTAAGTCCTCCTCTTCTGTAACCAGCGTCACGATGCCTCAGGGCTGTTTTTGTGCGCTTAACAAAAATGAATAAATAAATAAATAAATGTGAGCCTTCTCTCTTCTCGAGCGGTTTGTGCGGCTCGGGGAAGGGCTCTTTGCTCGATTGGTCATCGTTGTTGCTGCTGCTGTCGGCGCCATCTCCGACTGCGCGGGCTAGCCCTCTGTGCCTGTCGCAGGTTTTATTGGTTTGTTTCCGTGGCGGTAGTCTGGCTGCCACGGCTGGAATGGCTGTGCTTGCTTGGACCTTGGGTCACTTTTCCACTCCCTTGCTCTTTCTTGTGGTGGGTGTTCTTTCACTTTCCGGGAGTTGAGGGATACTGATGCATAGTGGTTTATCTTCCCACATTTGTAGCACGTGGTGCAATATGCTGGGCATGGTTACTCCTAGTGTTGTTGGCCGCCACACCATAGACATTCTCTGGGTATGCTTGGTGTGGGCACATGTGGGGGTCTGTTCTGCCGCAGTGCATTGATGGTAGTCATGCTGTTTATTCAGTGTCTCGGTGTCAAGTGGCAGGCAACTGATCATCTGTTCCATTTCTGCCAGGTGCTTGTCTAACCTCTCATGCTGTCTTCCCATGGTGACGATGATTTCCATCGGGAGAGATTGGTTTCCTACAGTATGGTTCTGCAAAGTTTCTCTGAGGAGAGACCATGTATGACTTGTTGCCTGACTGCGAATTCATCATCAGGGAAGTCGCACCCGAAACCAACTCTTGAGTCAGCTGTGGAAATCATCAATGTTTTCTTGCGTGCGTTGTCTTGCTTGGCTCATTTTGAAGCGTTCACAATCTGGGCTTAGCTGTGGCTGGAAATTTCTCGATAACACTGCTTTTGCGGTGTCTTAGACCTCCTCGGTGCCCCTGTTCGGGAGAGTGTTGAAGAGCCGCAATACCATTGTGCCGAGGTTAAGCATTGGCAGCGCCCTTTTCTCATCATCTGTATTTTTTCGTGACTTCAGACTCAGTTCGAACTGTTGGACCCACAGTGCCCAGAAAAGCGTAGCTCTAGGGCCAAATGGTTTAAATGGCTTCATACACGTCCCCTGTGTCGTGTCCAACCACATGCTGCAGTCTTGGTTTTGGCTTTGCGGCCTAGCTGGTGATGCAGTGGGGTCAGCCGCCATGATGGAAGTTTATGTCAGTGCTGGCTATGCTGTGCGGGTGGAGCGGCACTAGTGCGGGCCCAGGGAGTGTGCCACGCATAGCTGGGGCTGCTCCACTTGTGGTGGGCCTCTAGGGAGGTGCAGCACCTTCTCTTGTTGGTTTCCTGTGGTATGCCGGCACTAGCAGCCTCTGGTGTGTCCCTGATGCGTGTGCAGATCCTTAGCGTGGAAAGGTGGAGACCGGGGCTGGCCCCTGCAGGATCTGCTGGTGACTGGTGCTCCCTGAGAGGCACAGCTGGTTGGGGGACGCCGCTCATGGGAGTGGATGCTGTTGTGAGGGGGTGGGGCAGCGCTCGCACTGTGGTTGTACTCACAGCTGTCTTGGTGTGTGCTGCAGCTGTCCTTAGCACCCAGGTAAGGTGCATAACAGGCACAACTCAGTGGGTGAGTCTGCAGGCCCGTGAATGACTGGGGTGCTCTTGTGAGCTGATGCAGGGGCGCGTAACGTGGGCAGAGGGACGGGTAGTGGTGGGGCTGTTTTGCCACCTTTCGTCGCCAATGTGATACTCTGGGAGTGCAGGCTAGGCGCGGCAGGTCTAGGCGCACGTCGGAGGAAGTAACGAGACACACATCCATTCGCTATCGGTCTAAGAGCGGAAATCCCTTTGAAGGCTTTCCGACTCCCATTTATTAACCGAGTCACATGGTCTCCAGCGGATACGTTCCTCCGTGTCATGTGATCATCACAACTGGGTAAAGAATCCACAAAGGACATCAGAATTAGCATTTTACAGGCTCATATTCAGATGCCCTGTTTCAACGTTTTGCGCATTTGTGCAAACTAGGGGTCGTTTCTGCACATTTAAAAGCGCCTCCCGAATTCACAAGCAGGATGCGCTTTTAAATGCACAGACGTGAGGGTCATCCTATTGGGAACAGGCGCTGACGGAGGCAGAAATCATGACGGGGTCATTCCTGACTGTGTCATAAATGTTCTATAGCTGTAGCAGCCTTGATTTAAATCGCGGCTGTCACACTTGCATTTTCATCCCCCAAACAGGGATTGAAACTCTTTTTTTCCCCCCTTAACTGGAGCCAAAGGAGAGAGCGTAGATCTGGTGTGATCTGAGCTCTATGTTTGGGGCATGCATGTATGAGGCATGTATGTATGCCATCTTGAAAATAGTGCTCCAGGGACAACGCCAGTTTGCAGTAATGCGCGCAAAGCAGCAGAGTCGCGTTGCCAAAATGCAAAATGAAGTAATGCAATTTAATATGAGGTACGGATGGACGGCACCTAAGAAATGTGCCAAATGAGTATAGCAGAATTAACTGCACAAGAGGAAAACTGGCAAGTATGACACAATGAAAGTGAGACAAGTGACCGATCTGGAACACTGCAGGTGGAACACCCGCAAGCACTCCACCGGTTGACATACACTAGTCCTTGTACCAACATGCAGGCAGGACACAAAATAGCAATTCTTATATGATTAATGAAGATACTGTGTATTTATTTATTTATTGTGAAATTGGTTGAAACTAGTCAACCTTACACAAAAGCATGAAAACATGCACTTAAAATAGAAAACACACTATGAAGATACTACACAAACTAAGTGAAACAGGACATACTTGTGTTGCTTATCCTTAAAGGGGCAGATCTAAAAGCAATCTTGTACATGCTTTACATCCATAATGTGGTCTTTTCCAACAGATACATCTGTTCTCTATGCAGTATTGCTACAATATTAGCACATTTTGAAAGCCAACTGATACTTTCAAGGCTACTTACCTTCCTGTGCAAGTCCAGAGTGGCTGTAAATATTCTCTTGCCTCTTCTGTCCAGTCTTTTCTGCAAATACTACAAAAGAAGTATGTGTTAAGAGAATGTATTCTCGGTGTGACTTCTTCCTGCTCATATACATTGCTTCGAGTTAACGTGGATCATCATTCAATGATCATCATTCCATCATCCCTGACTGCCTATCTACGTATCTGCCATCCAGTCCCTGTTCGCCTCCAATGATCTCTGCCTCAACGCCTGTAGAACTGAGATCCTTCCCATTGGGACCCCTGCTCCCTCCTTCTTCCCTTCACTCTGGCCTTCCTCACACTGCTCTCCCCCTCCGCCTTCAACTGAAACCAGAAACCTTGGAGTCATCTTTGACTCCTCTCTTTCCTTCCTCCCTCACACTCAGGAGATTGCCAAGAAGTCCAACTATCAGCTCTTCCTTCTCAAAGGAATTCTACCATTTCTCACTGTCTCTCAGAGGCTCAATGTGACTCAAGCCCTTGTTCTCTCTAGACTTGACTACTGTAACATCCTCCTCCTGAACCTTCCTTCTTCCACTCTGCGACCCCCTCCAGCTTATCCAGAATAGGGCAGCGAAACCTATCCTTGGCCTTAAGCCCAGGGACCGCATCTCTCCTGCATTAAAAAGTCTTCACTGGCTGCCGGTTGCTGCACAGATTAAATTCAAATCCCTCAGCATCATCCACAAGACTGTCTGGGCCCGGGGACCATGCTATCTTCAACTTTATCTTCCCTATTCCCTCTTCCCCCTCTGCTCTTAAATATTGAGTTGTAATGTTGTCATTTATTTCCCACACTCACTCCCTCCCTGCCCTGTGGGTGCTTTGAAACAGTATATTCTTATTGTATAAGCGCCTAACAAGCAAACAATAAATAAATAAATGAGACACGATCATTAAATGTTTATGAATCATTATGTCAACATTCAACAGTATTGTCGCAGAAAATTCTTCCATGTGCAAAATATGGCATGGTGCCAAATCTGATGTCTCTTATTGTCATTGTTTGTATAGTTCCTTCCTCAATTTATCAATATCTTCACTAGTACTGGCCCATAAAAATGCCATTGTGGTTGGAGTTTGTGATAATGTGAGTTGTTCCAAACTCTGGTTGCTGCCCGGGGTCGGGATTGCACTAGGTAACTTACCAATAAGCCATGCGTGATGGAGCTCAAGAAAGACGCGGGCAGCCATGATGCGGAAATACCAGAGAATCCCCTTCCGGGCATCTCTCACTTTATTTCCTGTCCTTGCCCCTTGTCATGAGAAGCGGGCTCCCCCTCATTCACGTGACTCGGGTGACTAAAAACATCACATTCCTCCCAAACTTGGATCTTTTGAACACAAATGTATTTCTCTACTGTTAGTGTCTCTATGTGTTGTCACTTGCCTGGCGGGCTGTCCCTTCTTCGTGTTTCTCAGTGATATATTCCGTGCAGGACATACCCTTGCAGCCGGGTCAATAATTGAGGTCTTTCTCTGAGTTCATATCTGATATTTGCCCTTTCTTGAATGTCTGCGTCGCACTGGCTCTTGCTGTGGTCATCGCTAGGTGGTAGCAGCATTGCTGCCTCCTCTTGTAGGGTGTTGGAATTGCTCGTTTCGGGTGCCCCCCTCGTGACTCTGGTGGGGCGCTTCCCCATATCCCAGGTGCGACCTGTTCTTTCCAGAGTGTGGAGGGTACCTTCTGGAAGTGGGATATGTTCCTTGTTACCACTTCATACCCCCTGGCGGCTGTCACCATTCTCTGGTTGGACTTGAGCACAGTCCAGGGGCAGGACTCATAGAATAGTGGGGTGTTCTGTTCCTCACCAGTACTGTGTCCCCGACTTGTAGTTCTCTGTGCTGTGCTCGACGGGCTTGGCTCTCCTTGTCATTTCGTTTTTTCTATCCTTTCTTCGATCCTGGATGGGCATTCCAAACATCAATGCAGCTGGGCTAATTTTTGTGGAGGTGTGTGGGGTCTGCTGGTGAGACCAGAGAAAACGGTACACTGCTGGTAACCATGATTGTTGTTGGTCTTTCACAATCCTGATAGTCTTGTTCAGGGACCCCATGAATCTTTCAGCATCACCATTCGCTTATGGCCAGCACGGGGTGATCTTCCGATGCTTGATGTTGAGGTTAAATAGAAACTGCTGTATCTCGCGACTGTTAAAAGGGGGCCCATTGTCACTCTTTATCTTTGGCGTTATGCCGTGTATGGCACATTCTTTTTCTAGGGCCGGTATCAGAGATAGTGTCTCAGTGGATTTGATGTGCTCGACCTCTAGGTATCTGCTGAACTCGTCAATCAAGATAAACATGTATCTCTCTATGGCGATGGTGCAGAATCCTACACTGACTCCCATCTTGTGTTGCTTCTGGGTACACTTGTGATGGGTCTGGGCGCTGCGTTTCTTTGTGAGGACTGGCACGCTGCGCAGCTCTCTGCTAGTTCTGTTACTTCGTTCTGTATCCTCAGCATCCACACTCTAGATTTCAGGTGCGCCTGTGTTTTCACGATACCCTGGTGCCCCTCGTGTGCCAGCTGTAGGGCTCTTTCTCCTAGTGTCTCTGGTAGAACAATTCGATGTCCCTTCAATATAACTCCCTCTATCTGGTGGAGATAGGTAAAGATTGTTAAAAGAAAGGGATCCAATGGCAAAATATGGGGGAGAATAATGAGGTTCACAGGAAACAGAAAGGTATGGGTTGTTTGGGTGGGTTGAGAGGAGGGGGAGGTAGCAGACCAAGTGACCATCAGGAGGAATGAAGGAGAAGTGGAGGTGATATCTGTAGCAGGTGAGTTGTTGGTTAGTGAATGCAAGGGTACTGCGTTGTGAGTGTGCTTTAGGTACTAATGAGTGTCGTTGGGAAAAAAGTGTATGGTGTTTATGGAAAGTGTTTGTGTGAGTGAAAGCAGATGGTCTGAGTAGGAGTTGAGGGAGGGATGGTAATAGTAGTGTGGAGGAGGCAGTAGTCATGCAGAGGAGGGAGTAGTAGTTCAGAGGGGGGATTAGTCATGAGGATGAGGGAGTAACCATGCATAGGACAGAATAGAAGTGTAGAAGAGGGAGTAGTAGTTTGCCAGAGGGAGTAGTAATGGAGTAGTGCAGGGAGTATTTTTTATTAATTTATATTGCATTTAATTCAGTGCATATAACTCTGATGCATTTTATTTTTATTTTATTTATTTATTTTTTATATCGGACATTTGTGTGGCTCCTATTCACAAGTGTTTCCAGGCGCCACAAGGCAAGAAGGGCAGGGCAGGAGAAGTGCATTAGAGGGGGAGCTCTACAGGTGGGGGTGGGTAGGTGCTCTTCAGGCCAGGGCGGCAAGTGCCAGGGGATGGGGGGGAAGGGGAGGAAAAGTGCAGTGGACAGGAGGACTGGGTTGGGATAGTCCAGTAAAGGACGCCTGAGGGCAAGTGCTGGCATAGAAAACTGGCAGGGACTGGTAGGGGCGTGGTCTGGTCCCTGTATGACTCTAAAGGGAACAGGACCCAGTCGCAGTGGCATTTGAAGAGCTTAGCACGGGAGGAGCAGAGGGAAGTAAGAGCAGATAAAGAAGGTCTCGAGAAGTTTCCAGAACTTAGGAAGATCCGGCTCAAGTCTGAGGGGGTGGAGGGAGGCTGTTCCCGAGGGAGGTGCCAGCCAAAGAGAGGGATCCACTGCCCACTCTCTGCTTGGAGAAATGTTTGACCTGCAGAGAGTTGGAGCCAGAGGATCAAAGGATTCTGGCTGGGCGGTATTTCCGGAGGAGAAGCTGGATGTAGAGAGGCCCAGGTCCCAGAAAGCCTTGTGGATGATTCAAAGGGTTTTGAATTTGATCTTTGCATTTACCGGGAGCCAGTGGAGAGATTTTATGGCTAGAGAGATGCGGCCCCTGGACTTGAGGCCAGGGATAAGTCTTGCAATCCTATTCTGGATTAGTTGGAGGGGGCGAAGGGAGGAAAGAGGAATGTTTAGGAAGAGGATGTTCCAGTAGTCAAACCTAGCGAGAACCATGGCTCTGGAAACATTGAGCTTCTGAGGGAAGGTGAGGAAAGGTAAATGCCCCTGAAGAGATGAAGTTGAAAATTGTACTTCTTGGCAAGGTCAGAGATGTGTGGAGAGAAGGAGAGAGAGGAGTCAAAGATGATCCCAAGGTTTTTTGCCTCACATGTGGGTAAGGGGAGGGGTCCCAAGGAGTCTGGCCAGAGAGTGAGAGGGAAAATAGGAGCAGGCGTCCCAATAAGAAGGATCTCTGACTTGCTGGCATTGAGGCTACGATAATTAGCAGAGCACCATGCCTGAATAGAAGTCAGGCATAAGGTAGGAAGAGGAGGTGGAGGAAAGCAGCTGGAAAGAGAGCTGTGTGTCTTCTGTCTAACACTGGAAGAGAGGAAAGTAGGTGGAGATCAGGTGGGCGAGAGGGACCAGGTAGCTATTGACGAACCATGGCGATAGGATAGAACCTTGAGGAACGCCACAGGTAGAGAGTGAGTTGGGGAGAGAAAAGGACCCATTTGAACTTGGGAGGGTCTGTTAGAGAGAAAGAGGTAGGCCACGCCAGTGCCCTGTGTGTGATGCCTAGGGTATCACAGAGACGGTTTATGAGGATGGAGTGGTTGACAGTGTCAAAAGCAGATGAGAGATTGAAGAGGATCAGAACAGAAGGAGAGTTAGAGTCCAGACAGGCTGCCGTGTCAAAATAGGTAGTCGGAGACAAGATAGGGTTCAGGTGCAGCGCACAGGCTGCCATGTCAAAATAGGTAGTTACAGACAAGATAGGATTCAGGTGCAGCACACAGCCTGACATGTAAAAATAGGTATTTGAAGACAAGATAGGGTTCAGGTGCAGTGCACAGGCTGCCCTGTCAAAATAGGTGGTTGCATACAAGATAGGGTTCAGGTGCAGCACACAGGCTGCCATGGCAAAATGGGTTGTTGCAGATAAGATAGGGTTCAGGTGTAGCGCACAGGCTGCCATGGCAGAATAGGGAGTTTCAGACAATATAGGGTTCAGGTGCAGTGCACAGGCTTCCATGTCAGAATAGGTGGTTGCAGACAAGATATAGTTTTCCGGTGCTTCACACAGGTTGCCATGGCAAAATAGGTAGTTGCAGACCAGATAAGGCTCAGGTGCAGTGCACAAAGCTGCCATGTTGAGGCCGGAAGTTGACTAAGTCCATAGTTTATCAACAACATCAAAGGGCGGAGGCAAGCACTAGAAGGATGATAAGATAGCCACTACTTGTAAAGCCATCCTTTTGACTTGCCATCAGGTGGTGTGGATTGGGCCATTACTTGGTTCTCCCACCACTCTGGACACAGCAGTTGGTCTTTGGTCCTCCTTGCTGGTCTTATCTGACAAGGAGGTTCTGGCGGCTATAAAATCAGCATCACCCAGCTATCCCATTCCGCTCTTAATCTTGAAAAATGTTTCTGATCACATTGCTCCGTGGGTAAATAGAGCTGTCAATGACTCTTTGTCATCAGGGGTGATCCCTGACAATCTCAAGCACACTCTTGTAATTCCGTTGCTGAAGAAACCTGGTTTGGACCTGTTAGTCTTGTCTAACTTTCTTCCTATGAAACTGCTTGAGTCCTTGGTTTCCCCTCTCCTTAGTACTTTTTTTGAATCGTCTGGTTTCTTTGATGCTTTTCAATCAGATTTCTGCCCAGGTCGAGGAACTGAATCGGTTTTGGTATCAGTTGTTGATGATCTGGCGCGATTGGTAGACTGAGGTGGGCTGGGAGCCCTGACACCATTAACCACCCTACCCTGATCACTCGTCTCTCCTCTGTAGGCCTTTCTGATCAAGTTTTGGCTTGATTCTCCTCCTTTTTGGCGGGGTGTTCACAATCTGTGTCCTTGTCATCTTTCTACTCCCTTCCTGTCCCATTGCTGTGTGGAGTCCCTCAGGGCTCCCCATTGTCTCCCACTTTGTTCAACATGTATATTCAGCCACTTCTTGGCATAATCCATGCACACTGTTTTTTATGCTACTCCTACGCCGACGACCCGCAAATTATTGTGTGGCTTGATCTAACTCAGCCTGAGACAGCTGGCGGTCTGAGGAGTTGCTTAAAGGCAGTCAGCGATTGGATGGCCCTGAACTGGCTTAAGTTGAATGGCTTAAGTTGAATGGTGAGAAAACTGATGTGCTGGTGGTTGGCACCGCTAACCCCTCCTCATTCTGGACCCCTGAGTTCTGGCCCGAGAACCTTGGTCCTTTTCCTTATCCTGTTTCCTCAGTGAAGGATCTAGGTGTTAAAATTATGGCCTTGCTATCTATGGCCGAACAGGTATCTCTTTCCTGTCAGAAGGTTAATTTTAAATTGCTGACCCTGTGGAAAGTCTTCCCTTGTATTCCACCTAAATTTCATGCTCTGGTGGTATCATCCCTGGTAATTAGCAATTACATAAATGAAACGCAATGTATTTGTCTGTCCTGCGACACTTGCTCCATTGCTGTTGTTGCAGTATATGGCAGCAAGAGCAGTACTCCACCCTTCGTCCATATGGTGCCACTTTTGTGCCAGCTTCACTGGCTTCCAGTTGAACAGCGCGTTAAATTTAAGTTGCTGTATCTGGTTCATAAAGCTTTCTACAAAACAGGAGCAGGATACCTTCAAACAAAGTTCTGCCCCTATAAACCCTGCATGGCACTCCCCTCTCAATCTTTGAAAACTGTTCAGCCTCCTAGGATTATGCTGTCTTGGGTCGGTGGTCGTGCCTTCTGAGTGCCTGGGGCTAAAGCATGGAATTCTCTTCCTCTCTGTCTGCATGCCATTGAGGCTCACCTCCCTTTTCGGCAAGCTCTATAAACCTTCCTTTTCTAGTACGTTTTGACTCTTATGGTTGGCTGTCACCTCTACAGTGTAGCGCCATGATGCCCTCGGGCGAATAATGTGCTTTATAGGTATAGATAAGATAAGGAGCAAGAGACAATGGAAGGACAGAGGAGGAAAGAGAAGAGAGTAAATGTGGTTGGAGTTGACAGAGGAGAGTAGCCAGAGGAGAACTATAGCTAGGGAGAGGGAAAGAAACATGTGGGCCTGATATAAAATAGACCGAATCGAGCAGAGCGTCTGTAGGGCACGGTCCCAACCCGGTACCAGAAGACAATGGGGACCCCTTGGAATCCGTTGAGTTAGAACTTAACCAAGCTGAAAACAACAGACAGGAAGAATCCACCATTCTGGCATATTGAGCCGGGAGATGTCTGCTAGATCAATTTAGAGTGGTCTGGAAGAGGACTAGGCAATGAAGGAAGGCCCAAGTTAGTGGAAGCAGACTACAAGAACTTCCACATAGCCCTGCTTTCCAGCAGTGGCAGCACCCTACTAGCTCCAAAAAGGAAGAAGAGTTAGTAGTACCCTCAATGCTTGAAAAGGTTTTGTTGCCCTGAGAGCCCCTGAATGCATCTATGGAGGACCTGTTAAGAGCCTGGTGGATGGCCAACTAGTTATCAGTTGGCAAGACCAAGACGCAATGACTGCAGTGAGCGATTACTGATAGAAGAGAAAGCAAGCTATGGTACCTCAGGGGATCCTAGACGAACTAGGTACTGGAGAAGACCTTCAGCTTATTTTCCTCAATATCGAAAGGGTTGCCAAAACAGCAGGCTGGCACCATGTTTGTTGGAATGGATACATTGCTCCATTACAAACTGGGGAAGCACAAAAGCCTTTCAAGCTCTGAATATAAAGTGGGAAAACTCCCAAGGAAGACTTGAAATGGGGAATCCTTTTCTGGGACAAGACCAGGAGCACACATAAAAATCGCCTTCGACATTTGTGTTTACATTAAGGAGAAACACCACACCAACTATCGTATAGATCAGAAAATATACTTAATACATTGTTGGCAGATAAAAACCAAGAAGAGGTGAAAGTCATTCATGCTAGTCTTTGTAAAATGTATGGACTGCCTCCCTCCTTACCTCCAGAAAGTTATATGGCAGTTACATGACCCCTGCTTAGAAGAGGCCATACAAACATCTAATGCCCACCGTAGAGCCATGTATGCCAGAGAAGCAAGAGGGGGACCCAAGAAAACATGTGAGATGAAGCTGGTGGTGCAAGGGAGAGAAGAGAGTCCAACCATGAGGATACCCCATTCTAATATTCCAATTCCCAAGACCAAGCCAATTACTCCTATTCCCACAGATTGGTGGAAACCTGAAGCTCCTGACCATCCAGAGGTTATAAGGCCTGTGGGAATCCAGGACACCTGGCCAGATTCTGCCTGAAAAACCCAGGGAGAGGCCAATGGAAGTAAGGCTTCAAAATACAGTACCCAACCCTTATCTGGAGGTAAAAGGCCAGACCAGGTGGATAAAGGGAGAGCCGGAAACTTAATACTTGGCACATATGTTCCAAGAGAAAGAGGAGGGACCAGATCCAGGGGTCTGGGCAGTGTGCATCACTTTATTAACGGATCATAAATTTCACCTCACCGTGGTGAAAGGCCTCCCAGCCAAAGCCATCCTACACTCAGGGAGTAAGAAAGCAACAATCGAAGCCGATCTCATGATCACAGAAGAGATGCACCCTAACTCTTGAATCCAAATCATATGCATGCATGGTGATGTTGACCTCTATAAGCAAGCAACTATTGGCAAAAGTATCATGGGAAACAGGTGTCAGTACCAATGATGGTCATGCCAGGATGCCCAGAGTAGGTTATTATAGAGAGAGACTCCCCCCTTTTCAACCACTGCCTCCATGAGGTAAAAGGGTCCCAAATGTATTCCGATGGTTGGTGGAAGAAGTCAGCGAGCAAGGAGAGTCAGAAAAAAAGGGTGGGTATGTACGACAAGGCCAGTAGCCAGAGGCGATGCAGACCCCTCTCAGCTTGGGGTAGGAGGCCTTTAGAGTCAGCCTTACCCAAAAGGAGCACAAAAAGGTCTGTGAGCCCCTTTACTGAGAACGAACACTGCCAAATATCCTGTTCTATGGGAATGTGCCCACTCGGGAGGGTCTACAACCACGTTTTAGCTCACTGTACCTTTCACAGAGGAGAAATACCCATTTGCATATCAGTCTTTGTCCCACCCACAAGGGCAGTCCAGCAACTAAATGCTAGGCAATTCTCCTCTGAACAAGAGTACCAACAGCAACCCCAGACACGTGTTTTGGCCTACTCGGGACTCATCAGTGAGGTGAAACTGTGCTGCTTTAAGCACAGTGAGCATGGAGTCCATGTCTGGATTACCCTGGGTAATTTAGGGTATAACCCAAAGTTCCTAGAAATGCACAAAAAGGTCTGGGAGCCCCTCTACCGAGAACAAACACAGCCAAATAACCTGTTCTATTGGAAGGTGCCCATTCGGGGGTGTCTACAACCATGTTTTAGCTCACTGCACATTTCACAAAGGAAAAATATCCAATACTGCCCTTCTCCCACATCCACTCCCTCCGATATAGTCAAAAACCTAGGCTGCACGATGGACTCTGGCCTTAACCTCTCCCGTCAGATCAATAATGATTCAAAATGCTGTCACTACCACCTCAAACTTCTTAGGCGCATTTTCCCTTATCTCTCCTACCCCAACAGTTTCGCCACTGTTGTGTCTATTGTTATGTCGAAACTGGACTATGCCAACTTATACCTGGGAGCACCGGCATACCAACTCAATAAACTCCAAAGTGCCCAAAACGCTGCTGCCAAACTGCTCCTCGCCTTGGGACACCGAGACCACATCTCACCCGCTCTCCGAAACCTCCAATGGCTCCCAGTTAGACAAAGGGCCACCTTTAAGACCCTATGCCTTACCTACTGAGCAGTGCACAAGACAAGCCCAATGTACATATAAGAGAAGTTAAAACCCTATCTCCCATCTTGCACCCCAAGATCAAGCACTGCCCTCTTTCTGTAATTCCAACCTCTAATTCTGTCAGGATCGGAGGATCCGCCTTCTCAACCTTGGCCCCAACTCTGTGGAACTCACTTCCTGCTCATATTCGACACACCCAAGACTACATGAGCTTCTGCAAAGCTCTAAAAACCTGTCTCTTTCCATAGAACTGACTAAGACCATCTAAGGCGACTGAGACCTTACAACCTGATGACAAATGTTCAATGAGTTCCCGAGCAATGACGCCACTGAATGCGCCCATAAAGTCACTAATAAGTTTACTCTGAACGCAGCAATCGCACACGCGCACTTGAAATCCGGAATACCGAGCTAGTTTCAAAAACTCCACCCAGACACTCACCTCTCCTATCACCACTCTACACCAACACAAAATTAGAGCGCGGATACACCCCTCGATCAAGTGGGCTTAGCTGCTCACATACAAACAATACTCCATGAACACCCCAACATTCTGATAAACGCAGCTATACCCAAGAAAATCGGCCTAGCTGCACACATAAGCGCCCTACACAGGCCTAGCGCAGCCAGAACCCAGTCTTGGTGACCTTCTTGCACACATTCAACTGATATCAAATACCACCACACCTAATGCTAGGATGCAGCTACCATCAGGCAATTGCATCAGCTGCGCACATAATCGGTGTACCCAAGCATCCTATGACACCCTACACTCTCGACTGACCTGGACTACGGTCCCTGAGGGAGTTCAACCTACCAGCGCTTTGAGGTCATACCAATGATATATAGAGCGCTATATAAATGCCAAATAACATAACATAACAACATCTGATGTTTTCCTTGTATGTTCATCAAAACGTTGCAAACTTCACTATATTGCCTTTGCTTTCTTTTCTTTTTATGCAATATACATGCTTTGGTGGTACTGCAGCACTTATCTGTTTTACTCTTGTCTTGTTTCCGGGTCCAGACAAGTTGCAGAGTAACAAGACCATCACCCTTTATCCTCTGGGTGAGCACAGCATGGAATGCTGAAGACCTTCTTTAGCAACGGGAACTCCACGCGCTGAAGCTGTCCTGGATGCGGGAAAAGGCGATGACTGTCCAAGAATGCAAAGATCTAATCAGTGAGCTTCACAGTAAGACATTGCCTCTGGGAAATGGTGAAAGCAGAGCAGAGAGGGCCCTGGCGGACTTCTTGTACATCCTCTGATAAACTGGCCTGCCGCAAGCTCCAAAGGCAATACCAGCTCCTTGTCCGAACTAAGAAGGGAGACCACATCTAAGCCCGCGTCTCTGCAGGATCTAACAACCCGGCTGAACTCTTTAAAATCTGCAAGGACCTGCCCAACCCTGCTGCAGTCTCTACCTATCCTGTGGCGTCACAGGCCCTTTGCACAGCCCTTGCCTCTCATTTCATCTCAAAAACCCAGGACATCCTGTCCACCCTCTCGTCCTCTCCTCCTCCTCCCCCTTCTCTACCTCTGGCCCTCCCTCAGCGGCCCCCACCCCCTCTTTCGCTTCCTTTCCTCTGTTCTCCCCTGATGAGATTTCAAGACAAGTCTGATCTATGAAAGTCTCATCAAAACCTGGACTCTAACATACCATCTGTCCTCATCGTTCTCAATCTCTCTTCTGCCTTTGACACGGTCAACCATGCCATCCTGCTCATCCGGCTCTGTGATAACCTGGGTATCACAGATCAGGCCCTGGCCTAGCAAACCTCATTCCTCTCTGATCAACCCTCCCAGGTCCAACTGGGGTCCTTCCTCTCCTCTATCTCACTCTCTACCTGTGGTGTTCCCCAGGGGGTCTAACCTCCCTCCCTGGCTTTTCAACCAATACTTGGCACCCCTTGCCCACCGCATTGCCGCTCTCTGCTCCAAATTTCAGTGCTATGTGGGTGACACTCAGCTAGTTTTCAGGCTTCCCTCAGCAACCTTTCTCCTTCTCTCATCTTTGACTGTTTGTCTGCTATCCAGGAGTAGTGTGCCACCAATTTACTTTGCCTTAATACCAGTAAAACAGAGATTCTCCTCATTGGCACACGTGCAATCTTTTTTCCTGTCAGTCTCTGGCTGGTCTCTTTTGGCCCTCTTCCTGCTCCCACCTGTGAGGCTAAGAGCCTCAAGGTCATCTGAGACTCCACACTCTCCTCACATCTCTGACGTCTCTAAGAAGTCAAACTACCAACTGCACCTCCTCAGAGCTATTCTTCCTTTCCTCTCCTTCCACCAGAAGCTCACTGTCTCCCAAGCTCTGGTTCTCTCTAGGCTGGACTTCTGCAACAGCCTCTTTCTAAATCGGCCTGCTTCTACTCTCCGCCCTCTGCAACTCATCCAAAACAGGACTGCAAAACTTGTCTTGGCCTCAAGCCCTGGGATTGCTTCATTTGCTCCCAGTGGCTGCAAGGATTAAATTCAAGACCCTTTGCATTGTCCACAAGGTTTTCTGGGGCCTGGGTCCACAATACCTTCAACTCTCCCCCTGTAAATACCTTCCTACTCTAGCTCTTCGCTCCTCCACCTCCAACTCCCTAAGGGTCAGTTGCTTCTCCAAGCAATGAGTTGGGGGTAGATTTCTTTCCTCAGCTGCGGAATCCCTGTGGAACAGCCTCCCTGCCTCTCTAAATCTTGAGGAGAACCATCTTCGGTTCTGGAAGCACCTCAAGACCTTCCTCTTTGCTTCTGTCTTCACTCTTCCTCCCCCCTGCTGATCTGTCTGCTTTGGCACCTGGCACCTCGTTACCCTCTGATTTTAAGGCCCAGGTCCCTGCCCACCCAGCCACACACCTGCACTGCCTCCTGGCAACCCTTGCACCTGGGTCTGTATCTGTAACCCTACAGTCCCCTTACCTGCACTTAGCAGACACCCCTTGTCTGCGTTTTACCCTTGCACTTGCCACATTGGTGGCTGCACTACCAGTTGTTGTTGTTGTATCCCTTGCTCAGCACTTTTCACTCCTCCCCTCTCCCTTGCACTTTCCCCCTTCCCTTTTCCCCTGCACCTGTGCGTTCTCAATGACACTTGGCCTAGTAAGATCATTGTTTTGGTCCTCTCTTGTTTCTCTCCCTTGCCTCGTCGCGCTCTGAAACACTTGTGTATGAGCGCAATACAAATAAAATATTATATCATATCATATCATATTTCTTGCTGACAGATTTTATCCATCAGCTGTGATTATTGGATACCGAGGCTTGAGCCTCATTACTCCATCCTCTTGGGTTGAGTGTGTAGTTGTGGGTGCGAGTTCTTCATGATCTGTGTGGACTTGTCACAGTAAAGCTGGTTTCACAGGGTCTTCTCCGTGATGGGCCCCGGGTAGCTGTCAAAAGAGTTTTAAGTGGTGGCAGTGAGTCTCCTGATCAGAGGTCTTTGATCCAGTCCTTGGCAGAATTTCTTGCTCAGGTTCGCTAGATGTTCGTCCAACATCTTGATGTCCAGTTCTCAGTGAAGGTCAGCTGTCCTTGTGAAGAGTGGAGCTTTGTTCTGGACTTTCTGGCGACTCATCCGGTGTCGCTCCTGGCAGGTCATCCATGCTGGGTAAGGGTAGAGCATGGAGGGTTGAAGGGACGTGGTTGTTATAGGCTGCACTCCAAGAAGTGAACTGGTGGGGAATCATGGGTATTGTAGTCCTGTATGCTTTTACTGGACTCTAGCCTCCTCTGCCTTACACACATGGACCACCCTTGTCACCTATTATGATGTAAGCATGTACTAAGACTACTCAAGGGATTTTGTATGCCTCCAGGTTTGTTAGATAAGTCGTAATCGTTTGTTACTTTTCTGGAGAGCATACTTTCTGTGTTATATGTGGTGCAACCCCTGTACCTGGTGCCCACTCCTGACACTATGCCCTATATGGTGTGGAGGACTTTGGTGGCCATCTTGAAAAAGGAAACATTCCATTCTTCACCCCCACTATAATAAGACCTGTGCGTAGACAGACATTATGCCCTCTTCTATGCCTGGCCATCTATGGTTTCCAAATGTATTTCTGATGAAATCTTCACAGAAGACCGCTCACCAAAGAAACAGGTTTGTAAGTGTGATCACAAGGCTGTCCCCTTTCGAATCCGCCAGGTACTGCAAACCCCACAGAAATATTGTGGGTCACATATCTCTTGTACTTCGTATTGAGGAACACTACCGACCCATACGCACCGACGGGGGCTTTCTTAATACAAGGAAAGTGGCTAGGTATGTATCTCTTCAAAAATCGAAACGTGAAGGACTGGATGATCCTTTTCTGTGTTACTGGTAGCTGCATATTGTAGGTCACTGAGTATATGTACTGAATAATAAAAGGTTCAAGATACAGAGGAGTCAACTTTGTGGGGGTGTCATGAGTAGGAGGATACATGGAGACCAGCCAAACCTCATCACCTTTGTCAAAGCTTGGTTCCTAAGTTCGACACTTGTCGGCCTGTTCCTTTAGTCTCTTGTGTGAAGCCCCTAGACACTCCCATGACTTCTTTGACAAATCTCACAATGTCATCATTGCTTCCGAAGGGGGAGCCCCTTCCCATGAGGCCAGGGTGGTGAGGCTGCTTCCGGATACTCCTCCTGGGGGCGATACTCAGCAGGTGGATCTCATGGGAGGAGAAACTCCCTTTGGGACCTGTGATGACCACATCAGGACAACACAGTATTTTCACCAATCCCATGAACCTAAACCCTCTTCTCACAGTTACCCCACTTTTCCTTCACCTCATTCTTCTTCACTCCTACTCTCATACCCTATATGCTTTTCTAAAGCAGTCCATGTAGAGCGTACTGAGCCAAGCAAGATTCCTAGTGAGTTACCACATCAGCACTCACTTAGTACTGAGACGAGGAGGAGGTGTGTAACAATACTGAATAACCATTGGAACCACTTTTACCAGTCTAGTTGTTCACAGCCACTGCCTGGAAAAAGCAATATAAAAATCAAAGAAGGACTTGATAGATATTCATGCACTCCATGGAGGAACCGTGAGAGCCAGGAGGAACCTGACGTGCAGACGGGTGCAGACTGGGACGTTAAGAGGAAGGAGGGAGTGAGTTTGGGCCGACCCAGGACTCAAGGGCTGCATGGCCCATAGGTCGGACAAAGACTCTGGAGCCAGGGACCACGCTGTCCCGGAAGGAAGCAAGACTGAGACCTCCAAAATAAGGGTAACAGGATATTTCTCTTTCACAGTGATCTTGTTGAGACTTTGAAATTCCAGAAAAAGGTGTCATTTGTGGCACTCCTTTTTGGGGACAACAATGACCAAACTATCTATGGTGGATTGGATTCAGTAATATGGTCAATTCAGAGATTGATTTTCAGGTGTTCCTTTAAGACCCTTGTTATGTAGTGATATGAACTTATATGAACTTGAGTACATTAATGATCAGCCTTGTTTACATGTCTGTACATAGTTCTGTTCTGTATATGGTTATGTCTCCCCACTGGATCTTCAACATTCCAAGTTAGTTATTCTGCATGGTCAGCAAGCTTCCAAGTTCCTCAAGGAATGTTTAGCTTTGAGAGAGAGACAGTTGATGAGCTTTGAAAGGAGTAGGACTGCGGTACTCAACTACTGATTAAAGAAACCTGTGATCACACTCACCGTGTTTGTGTGATCCTTCTGATGTAATAACCCTCTTCTCTGTGTCTGATAAAGCATACCTCCTCCCAAAAGTGAGGTGTTGGGCAACAATTCGAGGGAGCGATATTCTAGATGATGAGTAGTGTAATGTTCTCTCCAAGTTATCTGCAAAGGTTTCTCTGAGAATTGAGTACTCAAGTTAATAGGAGCAAGCTGCTAATACTGAGGATTTATGGGAGGGGCTCATGGGAGATCTTGCTCCTGCAGGCTGACTCAGTATGCACATTGTGATGCACTTCTCGTGACCCAAAAATAGTGTACTAGCTGCTCATATTTTTGCGGGGTTATGGGCACACCACCAAGAAATCCCCAAAATGACAGGAAAATAAGCAGCTGAAACCAAATTTAAGGAAATAACTTCATTATGTGATGTCCTTGTCATCAGGATTGTGCTTATTATCACAGAGCCAAACAGGAGTGGTCTACCATAAAAAACATCTGTGGGTGATGCAACTGCTTTCAGGTTTTTAGCGATCTGGTGTTCTTTTGGGAGGACCATCTCCAAGAAGATGTCTGTGCTCCAGTATACATCAAGGCTTGGCTGTGCCATGTAGTGCCTGTTCGGGAGAACAGGATTACACAAAGACGAAAATGTTAGCATCAGTGGCACCTGTGTGTGCCACAGTGACCTTCATTGGTTATTCTGTCTTATCCCACACCCCAAGACCACATAGGAGCTGGAGCTGGCATTTCCTGAACATTCTTGGGGCTAAAGGACATTTTCTGACCAGGTGTTCCTTAGAGGGGAGTACATGCATAGCACCTGGTGACAATTGTTAGGCTGGATTTCTCAAAACTGCCCTGGTGGACAGATTTCAGGGGGCCACCTTAGTTATAGTGAACAGGGGAACTCTGACATGTTAGCCAAACCCAATCAAGGTAAGCATGGGGAGTGGTCAAGGCTTAGTCTCAGGAGAAAGTGAGTGAGATCAGGGGTCCTCAATGAGTCTCCACAGTGAAGCACACAATACTTCTACTTAGTCAGGTAAGTACAAAAATACTCTATTATTGACCCAAAACACACTAGAAAAACGAAACAAGCAAGTAGCATTATCACCTAACACTCAATTATCAAACATATATACAGTCATCGCGGGTTTTGTAAAAATGCATGCAATAACTTATTCAACACAATGACAGTAAGTAGTGATGCAGTAAGAGAAACCAGTTCACAAGAATAATGCCGTAACTTTATAAGTCCAATTCCTATGTTGAATGGGGCCTTGTGCCCAAAAGTCACAAATCTTCTAGCAGAGTGGACACATTTACGAAGAGTTCTTGTGATGGTGAAAAAAGTTCCAGGTGACTTCTCAACAATATCACAAGTAAGATTATTTTTATCCTTTACAACAACTTTTAGAACAAGCGTTCAAAAAGCGATGGAATGTAATAAACCAAAGTTTATTCTGAGGTTTATTATAGGGGACACAGGGGAGGCTGAATGTTTTGCGAGTACTCAGCACCCCCACCCTGACTCTGATTTTGCCAAGTAACTAGGCAGGTCGACTGGGAGTTGCTGGAAGTAGGTTTTGCCGCTGTGGGATCCAGTAGAAGATGCGCAGGAGCTGCGGATGCAAGGATGATCCAGGGTCCAGGAGCTCAGTGCAACGCTTTTCGATCTAGAAATGCAACAGGCACTGATTCAGGCCTCTTCGGGCCTCTCTACTAGACAGGGGAAGGCTTGTTCCAGCAACAGTGAATGCACACGGGTGACAAGAGGCATCTCTGCAGTCGTGGTTGAAGAAGACCTTCCAGGACAGGATCCCTTGATGCTGGGAAGCTGACATGTGCCAGAAATTTGACTAGTGGCACGTGCTGGCGGCCACTGAAGTTATGTACGAAAACATGGAACTGCAACGCTTCTTCTGAGGTAGCCCAATGGGGAGCTGGTCGATCCACCGGGTGGTCCAGGGATGACTCCGAGGGTTTGACTGGATTTTGAGAAGTCATTGAGACTGGTTGGTCCCACCACTTCAAGGGTTGAAGCACCGCAGAGGGCCTTCACCGATAACGTAGTGCAGCAGGGCTTCACCGAGCCAAATGCAGGAAGGGATGCCAGGCCTCTTCGGGAGCCATCCACAGATCTTCAGTTGTCTGCTCTTCTACACAGGATACTTGGCTCCAATGCTGATCTCTAGAAATAGCTGCAGGAGTCCACTTCTTATCCTAAATGCTGGCTGAAGGCAAGACCAAGCACACCAATCGTAATGATAGGCACCATTCAGGCAGCCAGCAGTGGTTCAATCAGGGACCACTGTGGGTTTCATTTATGCACAACGCCAAAAGACGCTTTGGAACCATGGATGTGGAGTGGGACCAGACAGTCCCACCCACTTGCTGGGTCCACACAGAAATAGTATGCAGTATCCTGTGAAAGCAGCAGCTTTCCCGGGCGAATGCATGACCATAAAAGGGATTTCCTGACTTGAGAAGGCAGGAAGAAGGGCAAGAAACAATGTGGCCAAAGAACAGGTGAAAAATCTCATGGCACGGCAAGTACTAGCCACGTATAGCAGCCAGTTGCTCTAAATGCAAATATGCACATGAAATATACTACAAACATTGTAAAAATGTCATTGCTGCCACCATCTTGTCTATAGGAAAATATCAAAGTAACCAAAAACCCCCAGTGTAAAAGGGTAGGATGATACAAAAGTATCCATCCCCACTACACTGCATTTAAGATGCGGTGTGCAAAAGCAAAAGATTGGCGGTCCATTGAATATATACGGAAAGTTGCTAACAACAATGACATCTGCCCTCCTCATCGGACAAGAGGGCACAAGTGGGTCGAAACTCCATAGTTTCTGGTGGGTACACAGAGCTTCTGTCTCCTGGAGTTCAAGTCTAGGCGCAGGGGTGGAGGAAGGCTTGGCTTTACCCCTCCCCTTCTCTAGGTGGTGCTCCTGGATTCTGTAGTTTGGCTCATTACCAATGAGGAGAAGGATTCGGGTCTTGGAAACCGGGCTAGCTCAACTACGGTTGTTAGACAAACCCCTATGAAAGAGGGTAACATTAGCCTACTTCGGCCATCCTGTTTCAGAGGCTAAATGCTTGAATTTAGTGATGTATGTTAATACCTCCTGAATTATCTGTGATCAATCCAGAACGTTCATAAGTGGTTTATGTCAACTCAAGTCTTCCAAACATTAATTTCATGGCACGCAAGTACCCAAAAAAGTCCTCCAAAATGGTACTCTTTTTTGGTAACAAATGGGTTTGCCCAGGCTAAGGCATTACTCTTCATGATATAAATTATGCAATTAATCTTGGCTCGGTTAATCACAAAAGACACAGGTGTAAATGTTAAGTGGATGGTGCACGCATCCAGACATTGCTGCAATTTCCTGGGAGAACCATCAAAATATTCACCACGCCGAAAGACAAAAGTGGTGGTTCACTAGTTAAGCTATTCTGAGTGGGTACATACTGCTGTTGCTTAAAGGGCCTGTTGTTCTACTGTCAAGACGATTGTAGCCGATCTATGTAGCTCATAGCTTGTTGGTGTGTTAATCTCTCAATTTACAGCCTTACCTGTTCTGGGTGTTCACATGAAGATGGGGTGAGGTAAGGTCGGTCCCTAAGGAGTCAGCAACCAAGAGGGTTAAACAGGATGCTGAAAGAAATAGGAACTGCAAATCCAGGTGAAACAGATTCTAAGAGGTGGTAAATGAAGTCTAAGGTTGTAAGGAAGGGCTCTGGGCAGGGCCGGAGGCAGACAAACTAGGAAGGCTGAAATGGGCAGAGGATGAACTGGATAAAAGCAGGTAGACTTAGGCAGGCACAGATCAGGAGAAGTGGAGGTCAACAATTCAAGCAGGCTGGAGAAGGAACAAACAGGGACTCACTCAGAACCAAGAGAGAAGGCATGCACAGCAACAGAGGACAAGTCAACAAGGGGCACCCGTCCACTCAGTTAGCTTACCAGAATGTTGAGATGCAGAGACCACCCCATGGTCTTTTCAGATGACTGTTCGGGGTGCGTATGTCATCACCACACGCCAAGAAGCGCTCAGGACTCTGGGAGACATCTTGAAAGGGGAAACGCACCAGTCTCCAATGCCCATAATAAGACCAGTGAAAAGCCATGACAGCTGGCCAATAGGTTTATTTTGTTGTTTCTGTCCACCTGTGGACACCTTTGTAACATCCCTATTAGAAGAACATGATCAAATGGACCAGGTACATATATAATATACTCATTATCTGGAAGGGCTCTGAGGACACCATTGTGCGTTTCTATGCCTAGATGAACACCATCAACACGTATACCTGCAGTTCATGTATAAAGTTCAGAGATACAAGTATCATTATTTGAATATTTGGGTCAGGGCAGATGAAGGATGACTTGCCACTACCATATATAGAAAACAACAGGATTAGGTGGGTGCAGCTTGACACAGAGCCATAGGGCATCACTGTGGCAAGCTCAGGGGACATCCAATAGGAATGGTCTCAGTAGTCGTGGCAACCCCAATAAAGGAGAAGACTTGGTTTCCAGGAGTGGCATGGGTGCTGAGAGACTTATTTTTATTAAATTAGGCTATCCCAGTAATTAGAACCTCGGCTGGGAGCCATTACATATGAGGAGGCAAGATGGCACTGCTGGTCTTGACACAAATCTTACCAAAGTCGTTAGATCTACTGAGAGCATTGCGTGAACGTACCTTTGCTGGATCTTCCTTCATTGCACCAGTTCTTTCCCCTAATCGCTGGCATCATGTGGAACAATTCCTGAGGATTTCCCAGAAGAATTCATACGTGACGTAGAGCTCCTTAGCTGGACTCCCTCTGAGGTGAAACACCAGGGTGAACTGCCAGATGGGGGACGCACTGATCTTGATGTGACCCCTGATTTTATTTGCAACTCTTTGCCCTCCTGCTAGTGGCTTCAATACTTTGGAGGTTGCCATCAATTGTATAACTTCTCCCTGAACTGAGGCTGTATGGGAGTTTATTCATCATTAATCTGCCCAATCCCTACCGCTTCATTGGCCGCAGGAGTCAATATTTATCTGGAAGCATTATCCAGATGACCATATTTGGGGAAAAAACAGCGGCTGGATTTTCAAGGTGGTGCAGGAGCACCATGTTTACTTTCATAATGAGCTCCCCCAAAAGCAAACCCTCTTGTGAGAAGAAGGAAGGCTAGTGTCAGAAAATACTGGACATGCTTGTTCCTCTTGAGGACTCTAAACAGATTACTCCAGCTACTTCTACAGTCAGGACAAAGGCAGCAACTCACGCATAGTCTTCTCAAAAGAGTGATTCCAAGCCAGCTATGAAAAGTGAGTGGAAATAAGAAATTACCTCCAGCGGAGAACTCTCTAAAGCAATAGCAGGTTTAGGGAATAATATTTCAGAGCTGTACACTAGAGTCACTGAGGCAAAGAACATGCTTTGTGAATAGTCCTAAGGTGAGGAAATACTCACTCTTGGTATTCAACATTCGGAAGAGCAGGTGAATGCTCTAACCTCAGATAACAAGGGGGGTCCTGGGAGACTCTCTGCCAGACATGAGTCCTGGTTACAAGGGCCTTACCCAGAGTCTTTAGCTCACTATCTTTCACAGAGAAGAAATATCCCAAACATATCAGTCGTTGACCTGCCCTGGGGCAGTCCAGCACCGAAATGCTAGGCAATTCTCCTCTGAACAAGAGTACCAACAGCAACCCCAGACACGTGTTTTGGTCTGGTTGAACCTCATCAGTAGGGTGTAGCTGTGCCTCTCTAAGAATAGTGAGCAAGGGGTCCATGTCTGGATTCCCCTAGTAACTTAGGGTGAGACCCAAAGTTACTTGAAATATGCAGATAACAAAGGGGGTCCTGGGAGACTCTCTGCCAGACATGAGTCCTGGTTACAAGAGCCTTACCCAGAGTCTTTAGCTCTCTATCTTTCACAGAGAAGAAATATCCCAAACATATCAGTCTTTGACCTGCCCTGGGGCAGTCCAGCACCGAAATGCTAGGCAATTCTCCTCTGAATAAGAGTACCAACAGCAACCCTCAAATTCTTATAAATTCGAGGGTTTTGCAAATGGGTAGTAGGAATCCATCCGGTGTAGTACATTTATTCATGACAGGGATCATTTATTCATGACAGGGGTGAAGAAGATTGCATTTCACAACTCAGAAGATTGCATTTCACAACTCTATAGACAACTGGAAATTCCACAAACTCCTATATGGGGCAATGGGAAAAGGACATGCAGGTGCATTTCACAGACTGCTTTTGGTGCAACATCTGGTGAAACTTTCATTGTGCATACAACTGAAGAAAAATGTTTTATTAGAACATTAAAGACGTGGTATTTGATGCCAGTCAGACTAAACAATATCGACTCACCTGTGCCAAGGTTTAGTTGGAGATGCCCTTTAGCTCACGGCACATTAATTTGTATACTGTGGCCATATTGTGGGACTCATTTTTAGAATATTTTCAACACATTGCCCAAGGTGCGGTGCACCTAGACCTGAAAGTAATATTGCCATATGGTGTCAATTCAGACCATTTTATATAAATTGGAGGGACCTGAATAGGAAGTATTAACAGAGATATTCCTAACAACTAGTCCTCCACCATTCAGACTTGTTGTGGAACAATATGGAGTGTGGTTTCCATGGTTTGTATAGCTGCCTCAGGGCAGGGGGACTTTAACAAATACAGAGCTACGTGGTTCCTATTCATACAATAGGTTAATGAGTCTAAGAATTTGGCTTCAATTGAAAGACCTAAGGTATTGAAATCTTTTACTTTATTATGAGCAATGTTGGCCTAGAAACAGAGCGAGGCGTGAACTGGGAATTGTTTTGAGTACCAGTGCTTGATGTTAGGGTAGAGGGCAAGGCTCTAACTATTCTAAATGATTGTTAATATTTGCGATATGGGGGAATTTAAAAGTGATTTCATGTGTAAACTGTTTGTTAATACAGAATTTGTTGAATTTGGTCTGTACATTCTCAATGATGTATTATATTGTATTTCACCTCTTTTTGGATTATCTGTTCCTTCTCCCTACTTGGGAGGCTTTTTGTTTACACCTGGCCTTGGGGTCCTGCTCCTCGACCCCACCTTGGTGTTTGACTTTTCACACCCCGTCTTGGGCTCACCTGTCTTCTAGCCCACCTTAGGGTTTTTTCTATCTCACCCCGCTTGGTGCTGTTTTGTCTTTCACCCTACCTTGCAGTATCTTGCGTCTTGCCCCTCTTGGGCCATTCGGGCTTCTTGCGCTTCCTTCAGTTCGCTCAAGTCTTGCCCCCTCTTGGGCTACAGGGATTCCCACCCTTTCTTAGCTTCTCTTGAGTCTCGCCCTCTCTTTTGGCTATCGGATTTCTCATGGTTTCTCTTGAGTCCCACCCCCTCTTGCACTATAGTGAGGCCTTGCCACCCTCTTCCCACTTCACGTGTCATGCCACATACATCTCTCTCTCTCTCCCCCTTTTGTAGGTCTTACAGGATCTTTATGTTGCGCTCTGCAATGATATTGGGCAACTCATTGGGGCTGCACTTCATGGAAGAAGGTTAACCGTAAAAGGTCTGAAATCACACTATCCTTGTTTAAAGGGCCTTGTGCATCATTGACCTGCTCAATTCC
This sequence comes from Ambystoma mexicanum, assembly GCF_040938575.1. Lineage (NCBI taxonomy): Eukaryota > Metazoa > Chordata > Amphibia > Caudata > Ambystomatidae > Ambystoma > Ambystoma mexicanum. The sequence continues at coordinate 749,366,213 of NC_090929.1, forward strand.
TGAATAGCCAACAAACAAATGGGATTCTGTACTTGAGGGAAGATGTGTAAAAATCCTGCTTTGGGAGTCCTTGTCCCCTAAGGACTGGGGTCACCCCCAGTTGTATCCCACTTACCCTGTCCCCATGCAGGTGTAAATCATAGCAGGCTCAAATCCCTAGTCCCAAAGAGGGTGGCTCCCACTTGGGGAGAAGGGACAGATTCACACAAACTACAGACCCACTGCGATATATCTTCAAAAATGATTACCCCCCCGTGTGACAAGAGGCGACAGACATTTTTGGGTGGCTCGACCCCAACTACGAAACTCTTTACCTTACTATCTTCGAAATGCAAAATCTATTTCCATATTTTGCAAAGAATAAAAAATGTGGCTATACACAAAGACCTTCTTTTACAATCTGTACTACTCATACCATGTGTTTAATTTTACAACAACTGCGCACAGACCCATTGTTGCATTACTTCGTTACGGTAACTGTATTTATGGGCACTAAAATACCTGAAGTAAAATCAGGGGAATCCTCAATGTTATTTGTTATCTTATCATTTTCTCTTATACTCAATAAAACCTTTAATTGAAAACAGACAGATTGCAACTCTTTACAATTTGTGAGCTGCCAAGGCAAAGCCCATAAACAAAATCTGACATTTGGCCAATTTTTGAAGATGCAGAGGAACTGTTCCAGAACTTGAAAATTTGATACTGAAGCTAGAGCTCTAAGGCAGCACCCAGAGGAGAGGCTTTTCCTTCAGGGGTTGGTACATAGAGCCTATACACCTGCTCAAAATAGATAGCACATTAGAGACACAAGGGAAGGTCCGAAATAATGATACTCTTGCGTTTCTTTTGACATATAATCCTTTGGCCAACACAATCAAAAATGCAGCTAAAACGTATGAGCACATCTTATGGGTGGGGTAAAAAGTGATACACCCTCCCTATTTTGCCTTCAAAAGAGCAAGAAATAGTAAAGATCAAACGGACTCTAAGACCCCAAAGGCCATACTTGGCTTTTTATTATGGAATATTAATGACCCATAAGGATAAATTTCATCTAATGGGTTAACTGTTTGCACATACACCACGAGAATGCTAGAAATCGATCTGATGATGTAAACACCATGGCAGCAAAAACTATTCATAAGCCGTAATTCCACCAATGTCATTTACCAGATTACATATCCATGCTGGCTATGGTGTGTGTGGGAATGAATGTACAGAGGCATCATTGGGAATAAGAGGTCCTCTATCTCAGTTCTAGTGATGGAATAGCGATGGAATATGTGCACCCCCTTCTTGGGGAAACGGTTGGAGAAGTTGATCATCTCCCAGCTAATCCACCACACTGAATCTGTCGGCTGTCACCATGACCACCAGTCTGGTTTCAGAGCAGCCAGAGGTGCAAAAACTGCTCTCCTGAACACCCATGAAGACTTGCTATCAAACCACGACTCCAACATCCCCTCTGTCCTCATCCTCTTTGATCTGTCCTCTGGCTTCAACACAGTCTATCACAGTACCCTCTTAAATCGACTCTGTGATACTCTGGGCATCACAGACCTGGTACTGGCTTGGTTGATCTCCTTCCTTTTCGAATCGGCCCTCCCAACTGGGTTCTTTTCTCTCCTCTACCTCACTGTCTACCTACGGTATACCTCGGGGCTCTATCCTCTCGCTGTGGCTCTTCAACATTTACCTTGCCCCCTCTGGCTCACTTGAGCTATACCTTCTCTCCTCATTTCCAGTGTTATGCGGATGACACTCAGCTCTCCTTTAGACTTCCCTCCTCTACCTCCTCTCCTTCCTGTCTCATTCCCTATTGTCTGACCACTATTCAGGCATGGTGTGCTGCTAACAATCTCTGTTTTAACCCCAATAAGACTGAGATCCTTCTCATTGGAACTCCCCCTTTCGTTCTCCCCTACTCTCTGGCTGCCATCCATGGGCCCCTTCCCCTCACCCTCTTGTGAGGCAAAGACTCCTCTCTCTTTCTCACCTCATATCACTGACCTAACCAAGAAGGCACACTTTCAGCTGTAGCTCCTCAGAGGCATTCCCCCTTTCCTCACCTTCCCCCAGAAACGCAATGTCGCTAGAGCACTGGTTCACAGACTGGACTACTGTAACAGCCTCTTCCTCAATCTGCCTCTTTCCTCTCTCCGCCCTCTCCAACTAATCCAGAACAGCCCTAAAATCTCTCCACTGGCTCCTGGTGGCTGCAAGGATCAAATTCAATACCATCTGCAACATCCTTAAGGCTTTCAGGGGCCTGGGACCACACTACATCCAACTTTCTCTGCCGAAATACCTCCCTGCTAGAGTCCTTTGGTCCTCTGGCTCAAACTCTCTGCAGGTCAGATGTTTATCCAAGCAGAGAGTGGGGGAAAATCTTTCTTCGGCAGGAGCCTCCATCTGGAATGGCCTCCCTGCCCCTTTAAGGCTTGAGCCCGATCTCCTTAAGTTCCAGAAGATTCTCAAGACCTTCCTCTTCTCCTCCCCCTTCCTTGTTAATTCTACCATGCTGCTGTGAGTGTTTACCTGGTCCCCTCTACGTCATACAGGGGCCATGCCCTCCCCTGACCAGTCTGCCTCATCACCGCCTTATCAGCAGTTGCCCAAGGGCACCCTTCCGTGACTAGACCACTGAGTCTGGTCTACCATCCTCCTCCTTGCACTAGCTGACCCTCATCCCTTCCCCCTTCACACTGTTAGACTACTGGATGCACATGACCCTTATCCCGGCCCTCAGTGCCCTTGCGCTCCTCGCTCCACCTAGCACTTACCCAGCACCTGGGGCCCCCTCCCTCCCCTTACCTTCCTGTTTGCCCTGACCCTGACCCCCCTGCACTTCCTGCTTGCTGCACTTGCACAATCCAAATGTCACAGGTCCTAGTAGGACCGTTTATTGTTGTTATCCTCCTCTGTTCCCCCCCCCCCCACAACCCCCAACTTGCCTTGTGGCCCCTGGAAACACTTTCTGATGTATAGGTGCCATAGAAATCTCCAATAAATACAATAATTTAAATACTGGAGTGCCTTAGCAAAACGTATGTGAGTCGTCAGAATTAATAAAGGAAGGATAATGCTGTTATTTGTTAGCCTTGCCTGTAATGAGGTGGGGTGGCTCAAAGCTTTAGAAGACCATTGTACTCTTACAATTTATAGAATGCACCATTAATTTAATCTAGTACTTGTGTGAAGGGTTTAGGGAACCGCTAAAATGTCGGATGAATAGGCAAGCAAATTGTCAGAAACAAAGTGCCAGCACCAAGGGTCAGCACAAGCCTCTCGGTTCTTCTTGTTTTTCCCCTTCAAGGTTTTTCCTAGCTCTCCCTTCTAAACTCCTCCTATCTCCTCCTTCTGTTCAGCTCCACTAAGCAACATTACTCATTAACTGCTCGTTTTAGCTGCTCCGTAGTGCCTCTTCCTTGCACATCATGAACCCATCTCTCCATATTCTCTTGGGTTCCTCCCTTCAGTATTAGCAACTCTTTCTTAGCTCTTCTAACCAGCTCCTTTATAGGCACCTGTGTATCGGGTACCACTGCCATCTCCTCACTGCACACCATCTCATCCCCCAATACCTGTGTATATACTGTGATGAATCAATGGTGATCATCCCAAAAAACTTGGCCTGGAACCCTTCTTATGTGGCCAGGGCAAGACGGCCGCTACTTGATCCTGACCCTGGGGGCGGTGTTCAGCAGAAGGATCCCATAGGAGGGGTCTCAGGTGAGAGGGGATGGGAAAACCCCCTAACCAACTTCCCTAATGATCCCACAGTCTTAGTGGCATATTGTAATTTTGATTTTGAAATAAATAAGAACGTTAGGGATTTCAAGTCGCATATTGCTTTTAGTTGTGAGACGAGGAAGAGGAACTCAGAGTTGCATAACTGTAATGTGCAGTCTATTGGTTATAATGACCCACACCTGAGGAATGGAGATCTTACTGATAGGTTGGGAGATGCAGTATATCTTTCTACTATTGATTTAACAAAAGGATATTGGCACGGACCAGTTAATCCTATAGATAAACCAAAGACAGCCTTTGCTACTCTGATAGGCCTATTTCAATTTAAGGTTCTAGCTTTTGGTTTACATGGTACCTCAGCTACCTTTCAAAGACTAATGGACCAAGTTCTTAGACCATATGCTTCATTTTGTGGAGCATATATTGATGACATCATAATTCACAGATCATGGCCAGAACATCTGTCCCATTTAATATATGGTTACTCAGGCTCTAAGAAAAAATTGACTTACTGCCAATCCTAACAAGTGTCATCTTGTCAGGTCTGCAGTAAAATATCTACGCCTGTTTGTGGGAAATTTGATTGGTTCAGCCTCAGACTGAAAAAGTTACAGCAATTGAAGAAACTGAGGCTTCAAAGACCAAGAAAGAACTACAGGCCTTCCTGGGTCTAATTGGTTGTTACTGACAATCATCCCTAACTTTGCTTCCATTACTTTCTTTCTCACAGACAAACTTAGAAATGTATAACCTCAAAAACATACATGGCGTCCAGAAGACCAAGTATGTTTTCATAAATTAAAACATATCGTATGTAGTGAACCTGTTTTTGTGGAAGGCAACAATAGACCATGTATCCTACAAACCGATGCATCACAAACTGGTCTTGGGGCTGTATTATCACAAATGCACAATGGTATAGAAGATCCCATTCTTTAAATAGGCAGGCCATTATTTCCGCCAAGAAAGAATGATGCCGCTTTGGAAATTGAAGCCCTATCCATTAAATGGGCCCTAACTTATTTAAAATATGCCCTAACTTATTTAAAATACATTTTGACAGGTAGAACCTTTTGCCTAGTTATCGATCATGCTCCCCCAAGTGGATGAGTTTAAGAAAAGATACCAATGCCAGAGTTATACACTGGTTTTTGAATTTACAGCACTTTATCTTTTCTATTGAACATCAGAGAGAAAAAGAACAGAGTAATGTTGATTTCCTTTCACGATTTCCAATAGAGGCTGTGAAAAACCAGTGACATTATGGCAAGGGCATGTGATGAATCACTGGTGATCATCTCAAAATCCTTGGCCTGGAACCCTTCTCATGTGCCCAAGTAAAGGCAACCACTACCTGATCCTGACCCTGGGGGTGGTGTTCTGCGGGAGGATCACATGGGAGGGGATTCAGGTCAAGGGAATGGGAAAAATCTCTAAACAACTTCCCTAATGATCCCACAGTCTTAATGCCTTATTGCAATGTTGAGGACTTTAATGTTAAAATGAATAAGAACACTAGGGACTTCTAGTCCCATAATGCTCTGAGGCGAGGAAGAGGGGCTCAGAGTTGCATAAGTGTAATGTGTAATCTAGTGGTTATAATTACCCAGACCTGAGAGGGAACTTTAAACATTTAATGCCCTTTCAGGTTCGTGCGATTAACAAGAAGCAGTGCAAGCAGCAGGAGAAAGAAGTAGGAGACGGAGACTCTGCTGTGTTGGAAGCAGGACGCTATATAAATGAAGTGGCAGAGGTCGGGAGCCCTGTATACTGCAGATAACGCGCAGCAGGAAGTGGTACGGAAGCTAGCTGTCCCGAGGGAGAGAGAAGCTCTCCTGAATCTGTGTGCAGCTCCAGTGTGTGCTGTTCATCAGAGACCAAACAGAGCTGAGAGAACTCCAATTACAGGAGCTGCAAGCAAAGGGAGCATTACCGGGAGTTGTCAGACACCTGTGCGAACCCAACGGAGTAAGAACCTGAAGCAGCAGGTCCAGCGGAGATGCACAGAAAGACCAGTGAGTTGGCCTTTGTCAGGTAACCCCTGGATGCTCCAAAACAGACCGCTGGCTTCAAACAAAGCTTTTGAATACCGAACTATCGAATTGAAACAATTTGGGCGCAACTCTTATCTTAAGAGAGATGAAATTAAAGAATATTGTTACAACCATTGCCAAAGCCAAAAGGGGAAAATATTTAATCAAAGTGTAAAAGCATACTGTAACTACCGTTGTCCAAGACAAAAGAGAAACATTTACAAAGTGAAAGTGATTTACAAAAAGGAAGATCACTTGTAAAATAAGATTATAATCAGCATTGCCTAAGCCAAAGAAAGGCCATTATAAATGAAAAGGGACACTTTCCTGTAAAGGGATACTTGGATAAGAGACATTGTAAACTGCATTAGCAGCAGTTAAACCCTCCTTACGTGAATTATAAAGTGGAAGAGAAATGTAATCTGCATTGCATGTGGCAAATGAATCAGTGTGAAAGACATTGGGCCTCATTATAACTCAGGCGGTCCGGAAATAACGGTGGCGGTAAACCCGCCGCCACCGTTGTTTCCGGACCGCCTGATCCCGACTCCTGCAGGCGGGAGGTGATGTTCCCGCCAGGTCTGACCTGGCGGGTTTAACACCGCCCGCCTGCAGGCGGCCGAGGAAACACCGGCAGCATTATGAGATGCTGCCTGTGTTTCCATGATCCCCATTCCCATCGAGTCCCATAGGACTCGATGGGAATGGGGATTAACACCATTCCGCATCCGTGACTCCTGGAAAACCTGGGTTGGTAATGCCCCGGTAATTCCGGGAATCACGGAGGCGGAATGGTAATTTGAGTCCGGCGGTAACCAGGCGGTTTTACCGCCGCGGTTACCGCCGGACTCGTAATGAGGCCCATTGTCAATATATGCTGTATCCTTATGAAAGAAGCTACAAACCATTTGTTTTTGTTGAAAGTCAAAAGACTTATCCAAGATTACGTTTATGATTTACTTTCTTCACTGAAGATTTAAAGTGTTGAAAGCCTCAAGCAAACCTCACCACCGAGTACTAGTAGCAGTAGGAATTTTATCCTGCAGGTGTGTATACTAGGAAAGGTACAATGGGAAAGTCCGGGCAGGCCAGTGAACCAAGAAGAAGATAATTGAAGTACTGCAGTGTGGTAGAAATTTGTGGTGGAAATAAAGTGACAAGTCCACTAAATGTGTAACAATGAACTATTGTAACACCATCCTGACAAAACTTTATTGTTTATGAAGAAGAAATGTGAAAGCAATTGTTTTTCAAAGAAGAGAATTATATTATAGTGTGAACACTTAGGGCCTCATTACGTGGTAGGCGGTAAGCAACGGTCATTACCGGCATGGAGTAAATAACGTGTCCGTATACCAACCAGCCCGCTAATTGCGTGCCATTACGAGTCTGCGGTCATGAGCATTGCGCCATGCCGGTAAAGACCCCAAAATGTCCCTTTGCGGCATTAATCAAAGCGCTGATAGCACTAGCGCCATCCATGAATCCGGCATTAGCGGTGACCGCTAAAAGCGGTGACCGTAAATAAGCAGAACAGGAAGTAGCGTCATCGCACAGGAACGGGAAGGAGCATGGCGGCTATCATTAAAAACACAATCCATTGCCATCCTCAGCCCCCAGGACCTGCATCAACACTAAACCTCATCCAACAACACCTGAGAATGCCCAAGGCCCTAAAAAAAAAGCTGCAGCGCGCCAGCGCAAGGAACGTTTCTCTAATGGGGAACTAACCATGCTTGCAGACACACTAGCTGCAAATGCAGAGGTTGTGTTTGCTCTAGACATGCGGCGTCCCGCCCAGATTAAAAAAAAGGAGATCTGGGAGAAGGTGGCACGGAAAGTCAGTGCGGTGGGCACCACCCCCCGCACCGTAACAGACATACGCAAGCGCTGGGATGACCTGCGCCTCTGTGTCCGCAGCATACTCGCAGCCAACAGGAGCCAGGCCATGGGTACAGGAGGCGGAGGAGGATCCCCAATTAAGATGCAAGCTTGGGAGGAGACATGTGCCAGCACTATTTAAATTGAGTCCATCGAGGGAGTGGGGGAAATGGAGCACGGTGTGCCGTGATCGGCAGATGGAGGTGAGTGTCCACACAAAACACTGCAATGCAAAGCATGAAGTTACCCCCCAAATTTGACCTTGAAATTAGCTAATGCATGGGGCATCACACACATGTGCACAACCCTACCCATATGCTGTGCACATCCCCATCACAACCCCATGCATGCAGCACCTCATACATGTGCCACCCAGACGTATGCCTGTATGACCCACCCATATTGCAGGCAACCCGTATGTCCAAACTCGGAGCCAAAATGCTCAGAACTGCAGCAACATCAACATATACATGATGCACGTTGACCCATCACCGATGCTATCCCTCTCTTGGTCCCCCACAAGCTCACAATCTGACAGTGAGGAGCAGGACTCTGCGACGCAGGCCACAACACCGCAGAAAAAGGCCAGGGGCATGGAATGAGGCACCAGGCCCAGCACATCCAGGGGCACTGGCAAACCTGTACCGTCACAGAGGCCCAAAGCCACTCATGTCGTGACATCACCAAGGCGTGAAAGGGCACCCACACCAGCCAGTCCAACCACACATGAGCCACCGGCAGAAGGCTCACTCTCTGCGGCCAACAGCTCAGTTGGTGAGGCAGCTGCCACGGCACCCCAGTCTGACATTGAGGAACCATGCCATACACCTTTAGACCAGTGCACACCCAGCCCGCAGCTGTCATCGCCCAACAGCCTACGCCCCACATCCGATGGCAGCGGCAATGAGCCATCTGAGGGTGGATCATTGGCAGGGAGATGGAGTCTCATGGACATCTCACCTGATGGCGGACATATGCCGTAAGCTGCACCAAGACCGACCAAACGCAGGGACACAGTGCAGGGACTCAGCGTCATCCAACAGCGCCAGTAGGAGCTCACTGCACTAATTGGACAGCACGTGAGCGAGGGTTCCCTGGCGAGGGAGGAGTGTCGCGAATTTGCAAAGGACATAAAAAGCGCCATTGAGACAAGCACGACACGCATATGCGCAGAGTTGGCAGCTGTGAGGCAGGTACTCAGCCGCACTGCGGATGCGATGGAGAGCCAGCGTCCGGCACAGGGCATGGATCAACCAAGCACCTCCTCCTCTGCCAGCTCCAGGCAGGCCAGCCCTCTGCGAATGTCCGCGCGGACCTTGCGTCGGCCAGACTCCCAACCACCCAATGGTGGCAGAGGACGTGGAAAGAAGGGGCAGACTGTCAATGTTGACTTTTGCACAATAATGCCTCACTGATGTGCACGCAATGTTTGGGGGAGTTGTGGGTGGAGGGGGGAGAGGGTGTTTGGTGGTGGAGGGTTCATGCACTTCATTTTCACGTAATGGTCAATACACCCGTTGTGTCTAGTACAATCATATGACTGGACATTGATTATTGTGTATGTGTGCTTTATTGGTGAACAATGCACAGAGTACATGTCGCCCCAACACCCAGTGCCCTGAGTCCCACATCCATTGCATCCTCTTCATCCATGTGTATTAGAAATATTGGTCTATCAGATGCTGGCGCACAGCACGAACCTCCTGTGCATCGCCACCTGCCTGACGTGCAGCCCCATCTCCTCCCTCCTCATCCTCCTCGTCAGGCGGTTGCAGGGGGCAGAGGCACGTTCCGTCTGATGCACATATTGTGCAGCATGACACATGCCATGATGATCTTGGACACCTTCTCATGCCCGTACAGAAGTGCCCTATCCAAACCTGCTGAGGCAGCGAAACCGTGCCTTCAAAAGGCCAAATGCATGCTCGATCACCACACGGGTCCGGGTATGTGCACGATTGTAGTCCTCTTCATGCCTGTTCTGCAGGTTCCGGACAGGGGTAAGGAGCCACCTCTTCAAGGGTTAGCTAGCATCACCTGCATGGGTGCAACAATGGTTATGTGTAAGTGATTTCATCAAATGGAACCTGTACCTATGACACAAAAGCATGCATTGATTTCCTGTGCTCATCCACATATATATACCTGCATGAATTGAGCTAATCAAAGTAACTGCAATGTGAGAAGTCACATGATCAACAGGTGTGCGTAGCATCGTCTAATGGATGCAGGGGTGTCCTGTTCCTTGTGAGTGTTCATGCACTGTGGTTGTCCACGGCAGTTGTCGCCATGATCTAGGTGATGTGCAGTTAATGGTATGCTTTGATCTTGTCACCGTTGAAGCCAGACTCTTGATGATCTGCCATTCCACGCTTGATGTGCCCATGCTGGCATGCTGTACTTCTGTGGTAGTGTACGAGTGAAATTCTGTATATTGGCTTAATGTGATTGCTTTGTACGCACTAATGGACGCATGTCCGTTGTGATGCTGTTTATCGGTCATCTGCATTGGCCACACTAACAGCATGTCGCTGCAGTGTGTTGCAGGGGCTACGGTCTGATTATGTGCAGTGTACATGTGGATGGCTATGGAATGGTTGCAGTACTGGCTTGTTGTCATTGTTGTGCTACTTGCGTCTTGGATTTTGGTTTCAGGGGTCAGGTCCAGTATGGCCTGCTTTGGGGCACAGTGTATTGGAGTATGGGCATTGTTCATTCTCTCACCTAATCTCAGACAGGTGAAGTATGCATCTCCCCCCACACCCCATCTCAGCCAGGTGAAGTATGCATCTCCCCCCCAACTCAGCCAGGTGAAGTATGCATCTCCCCCCATCTCAGCCAGGTGAAGTATGCATCTCCCCCCCCACCTCAGCCAGGTGAAGTATGCATCTCTCCCCCCTCATCTCAGCCAGGTGAAGTATGCATCTCCCCTCCCCCCAATCATCTCCCCACATCACACTGCCATGTGCTTGCCATGCAACTCACCGAGTAGCCAGGAACGTTGTCCTGCATGTCGCTCCATGTATCATGGTATTGTAGAGTTCTGCAGAACCATTGAATCATGGGTTGATCCGGGAAATCGGGCACACCAATGTGTGATGATCTTGTTTGAGTCATATACCATTTGCACGTTGATGGAGTGGTATTGCTTGGGGTTGCGGTACACTGCCTCCATGGCATGTGGGACCACCAATTCCACATGGGTGCAGTCGAGGGCACCGATGCAACTTGGGATGCCAGCCAGTGAATGGAAGCCAACATTGGTGTTGGAGATCTCCTGGGCAGTCCATGGAAGGGATATGTGGTTGCTTGTGTGCTTCAGGAGGGCATCGAGCACTTGGTTCAGCGTGCATGAGAATAATGGTTGTGATATGCCATGCATCTGCCCTACAGTGCGCTGGTAGGTGCCTGTGGCCAGGAAGTGGAGCACAGACACCACCTTAAGTAGAGGGGGGTCGGCGGTACGGATGTCTATGAGGCTGACGATGTCGTTGTGTATCATTTCCACAATGGTGGTGATGGTGTCCCGGTCCAGACGGTACAGGGTGTGGATCTGCTCAGGGGTTAGGTTGAATGGACTGGCTCTGATTCGAGGGATTGGGGGCTGCCTCAGTGGTACGACTGCCTGCACTGGTGGGGCATGCTGTGCCTGTCTCACCCTCCTTCTCCTCCTGCGTCTCCTCTGTGCTGCCTGTTCTGGTTGCTGGTGTAGCAATGCAAGCATGTCCTCCAGCCCCAGTAATGCTACTAGTATTGGAATCATTTCGGCGTATGAATGGGTGTGCAAAGGGATGTGGTGTGCTCCTTTTGTGCTGGCCCAGTGTACATTGCCTCCACCTGTGCTGATTGTGTGCACCTGTGGCAGTTGAGTACACTGCACATGGCCATTTACGGGTGGTTCGCGATGCCGGTATTTCTGCCACGCCGGTATCTACTTTTAGCGCCTTCTTCATGTCGCTATTTGCATGTCCGTCTGATTTTTGATGTTCTCCTGTTTACGCCATGCCGCTATTGCCGGCATGTAGGGTCGCGTGCCCGCGCCCATGCCGCTATTAGAGGCACCGTTATTTACGGTGCCGCTAATAGCGGGTCATAATAGCCCAGAGCGGTTAACGATGCCGGTAATCCTTTACCGGCATCGTTTGTCCCTTACCTCCTACCTCGTAATGAGGCCCTAAGTCATTCAAGGACTTATGGAATGAAACGAATTTGAGTTGTGTTTGAAGCAGAACTTGTTTATTGAAAATAACTTTTTTGATTAGGGGAATCCTTGTTAGGTTAGGGAAAGCAAGGCATTCTTCTCACCCTCATTATTTAATAAAATGGCTACTTGTGAGTAAAATCTATTTACTTGTTTATCTCGTATTTCTGACTTCTCACAGTACCAACTCCTTCTCATTATTGGGGACTCCAACACTCTGAAATGGCACCCAGCACGGCCTTTTTAGCTACCTGGGTCTCCTAGCAACCGATGCTAGTAGTCCACAGAGACGGAGAAATCAGCGACGCAGATGCACCATTGCATTCACAGCAGGACTGTAAGATCAGACCACACGGTTCCAGACCCCAGAATACGCTGATGCTGAGGATCACCAATCTACATCAAAGTGGAAGGCACGAGAATCTAAAAATGTTACAAGGTAAACCATCGATGCGCGCAGTAAACATGTGCACAACCTACCTCGGACAGCAGACGTCCGCTATCACTCACCCTACTCTGACACAAGCTTTGTTTTCCAACAGCTGGCTTCTTGAAGTAGACACACAGTTTAAAGTGCAAAATCAACCAGGGATCCAAATGGACACAGACTGCACTTACAAGAGGGAGTGCACATTCTAAGTTGGAAGGTAGGATTCTCTTATCCACCTAGCTACACTAACGAGGAAGCACAAAGGCGTGCTAAGCACGAGTAGTAACACCCTACCCGGCCCTCTGTTTTCAGGAGACACCTCCAATAAACAGTTTGCCACGAACAAGATGAGCTAACTGGGCAACATGACAAGACAATAGTAGCAAGCGCTACCAACCCCGGGTACAATACCCGTGGAATACACTGACAACACATTCAATAGGTGGGTACTCCACAAATCCATCATGTCTAAATAAAGGGAATGTTTCTGTTGTAGTACGGGTTAAAACCCTGGCAACCTTACGAAGGTGACAATAAAAGCATATGCTTATGCTTTTTCCCCACTAGGCACGAAACAGGACACAGCTTGGTCCTTTCAACAACTGAGAACAGTGTTGCTTGCCCCCCACAGAACCGATGCAGGTAAATGAACTACTTAGCGAGGTCTTTTGCACAAGATGTAGAGCTAGAATAGAACTCTAGCAATAATAGCTTATACTATTCATTTTGTTTTTATTGACAAGCCAAAACTATTTACAAAATACACGATTTGTGAATTATTCCAATTACCACAGCGAAACAATTTCAAATCCTGGTGATGAAACGCCTGTAGAATGTTCAACAGTAATGTTTATTTGAACAGAAACATGTAGAGGTTATAACCTGTGATACTTTACACAGCGATAAAAGACTCAGAAGACAAACAAGTTCATGCACTACTTCACGTTATCACTGTAGTGAACCAGAAGCTCATTATGTTTTGAATCAAAGTACATCTGTGTGTACATTGTTACCCACTTCACCATCGCTGAAATTGTAATACAAAGTACTATTCAAAAGTACCTTGTGATTTTTAATATGTATTATATTAATTTCTTTTCTGTTATGGTGTGTTAGCTAATATATTTATTTTATCATTACTGAAGCATTGCATTTTCAATCTTATCAGTACCTTGTACTGTCAGAGCAGTCTCTATCTGAGTGTTATCGACAGATATATGTACCCAGAAATAGATAGAGACAGCACTTAGTAATCAGCTCTATAAGTGCACACCGGGGGTCCTCTCATATCCAGACATGATCACATGACCACACGTTTTGATGGAAAACCTAGTTCTGTGCCCTGCTGATTGCATACATCTGTTGAACTAGTGGTCAACCCATGCGATGACCACAAACTCCTTGACGTTCTAGCTTATCAACCTGTTGCTTTATACAAGCTACCCAGAAGGTGATAAGTCTGCAAATAACAATATTCCACATAGTTTGCACAGTTCTATGGCTTCTACACCATCCACTCTAGTCTCTTACTTTCTTTGCTCTTGCATAATTAATAAACAAAGCTAACTAGATGTTTACACAAAGTCCCGATCAATAGTTCCATCCAGTCTGTACATGTAGAGACCTACTGCAGTACCATACACTGTAGTTAGTCTCCAGAGGTCGCTTTGCTCTATGATTAGGATGGCATTATATACTAGCCTGTAGGTGAAAACCTGGCCAATCAGGAGGCCGGTAGTGCAAGTGGAATCTGCAATTAGCTGCCCGCATTTAATGCCGGCCTGCTGCACCTCTACCCAGCATTTACCTTGTTCTTGGAGGCAGTGCTCTGAGCAGAGTGTAGTTCCTCATCCTAACCCTTTTGTCCAATCAGTGGCCCCTAGCCAGCAGCCCTGCTTACCCACCTCTTGGACTTCCTCTAGGTCCTAGAAATAATTATTTCAAATTGCAGACATCTGTGTAATTTCTTTTTAAGGTAAGCATGAATTGCATAAAGCCTGGCTCTGTTAAAAACAAGCAAAACAAGTATCAGCAGCACGGGTGGTGGCTCTGAGTGATAATAGGAAAGGATATTGCTTTTGTGGCACACATGGCTGGAATACCGGTCTACCTGGCTTTAGGGTCGTTAGCAGCCTTGCCCTAGCCCAAAAGTTGTATTTAACGCTATGTTGAAAACAGTTCATGTCAATTACAGACAGGGGTCATAATGTCTGAACTTGACAATTACCCTGCCTGCTGCAACACCATACTATGTAGTTATTTCCAGCTATGACTTTCCTTTAACATTGTGAACTTTTGATGTATGAAAATTCTGAGCTTTTCCTACACAGCAAATGATGGGACAAGCATACAGTATACGGGACACTGCCCTGTGCAACACTGAATTCACCCAGCTGCACAGAGCCATACAGTGAAAACTGTTTTTAGAGCCTTTTTTTAAATCAAATCCATGTATTTATTTGTGTCCGTTCATGCAGGTAATCTTTACATATTACAGAAACTCATCTCACTAATGTCTTACTTCAGAGGTACACACAAATGCTGTATTTTATCTCATGTTTTTGTCTTGGGTACAAATAACTCTGGTGACATTAGAAATATTAGTAAGACATTTCTAATCAGATACGCTTGCTTGCGAATGAAGAATACTTTAGTTAGCAAACATTGCCAATCAATTTTTGAAAACTAATTTATGAACCTGTGGCAGGTTCAAAGTCTGACCATTGCAGAGCAATACACATGCTTTGTGTCCTTAAGCACCTTGCACTGAAGCATAAGCGTAGGGTTTTGGTGAAAACAATCCTTTTCATGGCCATGACATAAATAGAAAGTCCCCAAAAATGAATACATGACAATTAAGGTTGTTTTTCTTGTTTTACAGGGAGCTTTTTTCAAACTTGGCAAATTTGGATTTCTGACATGTAACCCCTTCCACATGTTTGTTGGGGACCTAGAGAAGGAAGGGAGTAGAAAGGCTTTGCGGTCTGTCTTCTTGCACATGGCTTCAACATGCCCTGGAGATGAGTACATTCCAGACAACCCCCATTGTGCGGCAAACACCTTTCTCCAGATATCTCTGCTTTCAGCTCTGCGCCCCATTGAATACATGTGAGTCCTATTTGGTCCAATTGCACACAAAGCTCCTCCATCTTTCCTTCTAATGTCTTCCTGAGCATCCTATCTATCCCTCATCCCAAATATCTTCCCTACATGAAAATGGCTGTCCGCTTCCCTTGGTGGGGATTTTGGAGGCTCTGCACGCAGGCACAAGAATTAAAGTAAGACTAGACGCCCACGGATCTTACACACCTTGGATAGAGACTAATAGGGGTCTGCGTCAAGGGTGTGTCCTGACGCCTTTTCTCTTTTGTTTCTATATCAAAGGAATATTAGATTGTTTGAGCCGTGAAATGACAAACCCCCCTTGGTTGGGGGAGTTTAAAATCCAACACCTATTGTACGCATCCTCTGCGATTTGACACCGATTGGCTTGCACAGAGCCTTGGATGCAGTAGAAGAATTCTTGGGAACTTTGGACTTGTCAATAAATACAGTAAAATCTAAAGTATTGGTGTTGAAGGGAGGAAATAAAAAACGTAGAACTTTTTCTTGGAAGTTGAGGGGCTGTGGCCTTGAAGTTGTAAACAAGTTTCAGTACTTGGGGTCCCTCGTTTATGACAATGGGGGAGGGCCCGATTTACTGATCGACCTCAAGGCTAAGTTTATGGGAGCAAGAGCACAGCTCCGGCAGTTTGATTTCAAATTTGGTAGATTTTTGTTCCTCCCAGTGTTAAAACTGTTTAAACAACAAATTGTACCAAAATGAATCTATGAAGTACAAACCGGGAATGTAATAATTGATTGGTCTAAACTCGAGGCGATCATCTGGAGAGGGGTGCTATGTCTCCCGCAGTTGGTACCTTTGGTGGGGATATTATATGAACTGGGGCAGCTTCCTATTCAGACCATGATTGATTGGGGGAAGCTGCAGAATCTTTCGAGTATACTGCCCACCCATCCCCCAGCTACCTCAATTTATGAGAGATTGAATGTACCTTGGCTGAAAGGCTTGTGTAAGGTCTTAACGGATTGGGGGCAGACTGTTTGAAATTACTGCTAACGATAGGGGCCTCAACAGAAGACCTTAGAGCACCAGCTTATTTGGTAAAACAAAAACTTTTCAGACATGTGTGGATCTCTCGTAGAGAGAACCTAATGCAATACCATTGTTTTGGTGACCACTTTCTCTGGACAATCAAGAATTACAACAACGTGGCTCCATACTTGAAAAAGCACCCGTCAAGGCTATTTAGGTCCCAAATCTTGAGACTTAAGCTACATTTATTGCCAACCCAAGAAGTTTTGGGTAGACAAGCCAAGGTGCCAAGGGATCAGAGACTTTGTTGGCATTGCCATAAGGAGATAGACCTCAAAACATTTATGTGGACAATGTCCCACCTTGTGTATGTTGAGGTGCCAAATGACACCTATGAATTTCCGATCAACGGAACATGATCTGTGGGTAAGGATCCTAAACACAAATGAAATGTCCTTATCAATTCGTCTTTTAGAGTTTTTAAAGACAAGCTTTGTGGAATTTTAATGTTCTATGGTACAAGGGTTTTCCTGCTAATGTAATGGTTTGTACTTTGCAATATGGAATGTTGTTTATATCTTAACGATGATCTTTAGCTGTGGATTTTAGTGGAAATTGTTAAATGTGTCTTTTAAGGAATTTTGTAAAATTGTGTTTTCATTTGTTTGTGTGAAAAGTAAAGATTTGTACTGTAACACAATAAATAAATAAATAAATATCCTCTCGACCACTACAGAATGTTCTATCATATTCCTCTTTTGCCTCTCTGACAGGCAAAAAGTGCTTTTACGCCACAATCAATGACAGTAGACGCAATATAAATGCAAGATAAGATAACACTTGATATTAGGCGTATGAGTGTGGAGACCGTGTGAAGTGACTGGTTGAATGCTTGAGTTTCCCATCCTAATTTTTTGTCCAGGTACCATGCTTCCTCCTATATTTGTCTATGGGATTTCCACACCTGCACAAGGTGAGCCAAGTGTGCAGGTGTGGCTGGTTCCACAGAATCAACACTCACCCATGATTCCCTTAAAAGGACAGTTGGCCTTAAGCTTCCAGGTGAGGAATCCCTGCCTTCTGTTAGTGGCATGGTGGGACTAGCCAGGCAATTCTCTGCACGCCGCTCCCGTACCCAGTAACACATCGTTTGAGGGGGCACCCGCCCCTCGTAATGGCCTCACCATCCAACAGTAAGGACTGGCAGGTGACTTTACCATGGTACTCTGATGTTACCAAATTGCAGGAGGTCTGGTGGGCTGAGGGAGGGCTAGACCCCCGCTACTGGTCTGAGGTGTGGCACTAGGATTTCCCTTTGCCATGTTTCAGGGACCAAGGTGAAGTGACAAGGGAATCCTTCTCATGCCACCCAAGGCCCAACAACTACTGACTCGGGTGCACACAGCCCCTTGACTGACCACCTTGGTCGTCCCCAGAACTAGGAAGAGAACATCATCACCTTATCCATACAGACTGTTTTCTATGGGCACCATAATGTCTTTTGACTGTGGGAAAGGCTGCGAACAACCAGCGACTATCGGCCATGTAACCTGGTCATGCCCATTAGTGTACAAATGCTGGGAACATGTGGAGTGTGACTTGGCAAACATACCAGGTTGTATCATTGAATACGCTACCATGTCATTCTATTTGTGGCTGGAATGCCTCAACTGGATATGCGGGGTAAGATTACTTCTGGCGGGAGCGCTGTTCAGTAGCCAAGCAAGATGTCCACCTGATTGAGGAGCTCTGGCCATGCGACATCCTGATATGAAATAAATCCTTGTTTACCCAGAATTCGACCGATCTGAAGACAGCCGAGACTGCCGACATAGGAACAGCACCCGTGGTCCCGAATTGGCACCAAACCTCTGTAGATAAGTGGCATAGGGGTCACCTGGAGGCGCACCACTGGCGAATACCACGTGGCCTCAATGGCCTGTTGGATCCTGTGAGGCTGCTGCTGTCGCAGCTTGGAGGACCGTGCTTGAGGTGGCGCCTAGTGCCGCCCGCGTACTGGACACCCCGTGCCCGACACCAGCAACGTATCCGTCACTGTGAGGCGAGTGTGAGGCGAATGTGAGAAAGCGCCTGCGGGAAGATATATATATCCACTGACCCTGCTGAGAGCTCCCTGTCGAGGGGGTAGGGGCGTGGATCGTGGTGCCGTGGCCCGTGAGAGTCCGTCTGTGGCATCGGCAGAGGCCACCTGATTGGGGCGCTGTGCTTTGTTGTCGATCTACCTATTGCTGCGCACCCGCAGAAAGGCTCCTCCTGGCCCAGTGGTTTGCGCACCTGAGACCCAACCTGCCGGGCACCTGGCCGTGGCCGGGGGTGCTGTGGTGTGGATGGTCTGTTGTTGTGGTTTGGTAGCCTTGGCCGCTCCAAACACTGTCTGAGGACTGGGAAGAGATAACAGTGTTGCGGCCCAGCCGTGGGTCGGCTGTCCTCTGCTGTTGCCCGTCGCGGGTTGTTCTGACATGGGACCCGATGCAGTGTCTTGTGATGCAGCCCTTGAGACTCTGCGGTCCCGGCTCCTGATTAATGCTGCACGGCCAAGAGGCTTTAAATGAACATTTCTCCTACAAGGAAAGCACCCACATGCTGAACTAATACGCCATGTGCGGCATCCAGTCGCCACACCATCTTTTGAGGTTGTTGCTGCACCATCTTCCTTGCTGCATCACATCCTCATGGCTGGTGAGATGCTCCTGCAGTGTTGGTGGCTGTGCTGGTTATAATAATCTGTGCATATAACGTGCAGGGATTTTGGTGGGGGGGCCATGGTGAGACGTTCTCCAGACCCAACAACACATTCCCTGCTATACACTATTTGCCATGAGCGGAGTGTGCCAGCAACAACCCTTGGCCAACTGGCGATTTGAAGGACACTGAAGTATCTGAGGGGCTTGATACTGAACGCAGAGCCTCCCCATTGAGTTGGGCCTTGAGACAACACAACTCCTAATCCGCCATAAGGCCCTCTGGAGTGGTTGCCGAACTGCCAAGCGGGGTGCCCCACCTAAGATCCTGGCTGACCCGCTGAGGCGGTAACACTTGGGTGATTTGTGGGCTTGGCCCACGCGCGGATACCTCCTGGGTTAAACAAGGACTGTGGGGCTGCACAGCGGGGCCAACTACACTGGGGACACATCTTGAGCTGCCTGCAAAGTGTTGTAAATCCTAAGCTGAGGTTGGGGAGTCTGCTGAGGGGACACCCTGGAAGCTCGTGGTGTGCCGGGACTGTGGGCGCTTTGGTGCGATGGGTACCAGTTGTCCCACTGAATACTGTAATACAGCAGCCTCTGGTGTACTTGGCTCCTGGGCGGAGCCTACCGTGTCTCTTTGCTGCCATTGCGACATTTAAGACCAAGCTACATTGACTTATAGCTAGCATGCAACTGGTAGTTCACTCCCCTGGTAAGGATTCTACAAGGTGGCATTTGTAAACCTGCAGGAAGGGGCAACTTGTAGACCACATAGACTTGTCCCCATCCTTACGACTGTCCACACATGCATATTTCTTCCAAGGCTGCGCGGGGGTGCGTGGCACACCGCGTTCAGTGGGCACTCTGGGGACCTCAATCCGTTCCCTAGATCCCAATAGAAGGTCTAAGGTAATGCCAATGTGTTGCCTTGCCTATAGGATTTGAGCTGTGGCTAGAAGAGATCAGTGTTGAGGGGGTCCTCCTTTCGCCACTGCGGCGCCCAGGTTGCAGATGGGCTGCCCTTTTGCAGGCAGATAACTGGCACGCCGCCCCTCTAGGCAGGTTCCACAATTCGATGTCTGGAAACCTATTGACATTCCTTTTATGATAAAGTATCCTGATTTTACCAAGGAACAAGGCAACATGACAAAGGCTTCTGGAGCCAATAAAAAAGGCCCAATGGATGTGTACACCCACACCCCTGCTAAGATCCTAGATCCTGCTGAGCCACCACCCGTTGCTGAACAGCCATCTGCCTCTAACTCTACCAGGGATGAGCACCGCCTTGCAGCCATGAAACACGGCTTCATGGTAGTAAACATGAAACTGGACGATATTGTGTCGACCATCGGCTCCCTGAAGGCCAAACTAGAAAAGGAGGGAGCTCGTATTACAGAGGCAGAGACAAAGATCAGAGAAACAGAGGACAAAGTTGATAAACACTACCGAGATATAGCGCATTTGCAACAGGAATTCAGCAAGATCCGTAATAAATGTGAAGACTTGGAATCACGTTCCCGACGCAATAACATCCGCACCATCGGAATCCCGGAAGCGGTCTGTAAGGGCCTGATGGAACACTTCATTGAAAACTTACTGAAATCAATATTCGACTCATCTAAATTCTCCCAGTACTTCCTTGCGGAGAGGCCACATTGTGTCCTAGCTCCTGCCCCCAAGCCAGAGGCACCACCCTGTACCACCTTTGCCAAGCTTCTCAGCTATCGAGACAGGGGCCTCATTCTCTGCATGGCCAGAGAAAAAGGAACTTTGCAATATGAATCCTCTGACATCCATATATATACTGACTTCTCCGCCAGCGTCCAGGCAAAACGTAAATCGTAAGACAAAAAGTTGCTGCGCATGAGGCAGGTCCCATATGCCATACTATAGCCAGCAAAATTGTGCATCCAACATGGCGGACATGCACATTTCTTGGAGAAACCATTGGAGGCAACAACCTATATGCACCATTGCTATACTGCTACCAAGGCAGGATTGGGGTGACGCGGGTGGCTCCCCCCTACGAAATAACAAGCCCGATAACAAGGATAATGACTGAATATTGCACAGTGTGCTGTGTCGTCCCCTCCTTCATTAAATATGGCTACTTAAAATTTCACTAAAACAGGCGGGCCACAACAGTGCTTCCTGATCATGGTGACCCCAAGGGGTTATCCGAGTATGTTTTGGGTCATATGGGTTCCATCGTCAAGTTGGGGCTGATGATGTGGGCCGGTGGGTGGGGAAGTGTCATGTTTCGGATGGATGACACACAAGTTAAGAACGGATATATTGATGCTACAAGTTCTGTTTTGATGTTATTGAACACGTTTATAAAAATCAGTGCAGGCTTCTCCCCGATAACAATACTGTTCTACCCTTCATATGCCCCAAGCTTGGGCCCCTATTTGACTCTAACAAGGTACAATTGATAGTAGCATTTCATTTCTCTCCTGGAATGTCCGTGGGCTAAATCACCATTTCAAGTCGTGCATGGTTGTGGCATTAACTGTCAGGCCCCAAGGGTGGTGATGCTGCAGGAGACAGACGTTCAAAGGGTACTTAACGAGGGGTTTGCTGCTGCCTAGGGGCCACAACGGGGCTACACTAACAACTCATCGCAATCTTGAGGAGTAATGACACTGATACACCGCCCCATCCCTTTCCAAGAAACCAGACACTACACTGACCCACAAGGGAGATATGTTATTCTTTAGGGCGATTTGGCTGTAATGGCCACAACCTTGATTAACACATCCTCCCCAATGCTGATGACCCCGAGTTTTATGCACAAATGTTGTATATCCTACTAGGAGAAGCCCATGCATGTATTATTTGGGGTGGCAACTTCAACCTAATCCTAGATTGCGTAGTTGATCGGTCTAGGTCCACTCAACGTGAATTAACAAGTGCAGTCACACTGTTTTGAATATAATGCAACTTTAGGTGTAGTTGATGTATGGAGAGACCGTAACCCTGGGGTACGGGAATACATATTCTACACAGCTGTCCACGATGCCCATTCTAGAATCGATTACTGGCAGATCCCGGACAAACTGATGTCACAGGTAAAAGAGAGCAAGATTCTTCGCCAAACAATTTCTGACCACTCCCCCATCACTGTGTCCATACAATGGGATGGGCTCACCCCCACGCGTCCCCCATAGTACATGCCTCCAGCATGCCTTTCCGACCCTGTATTTGTAGAGATGCTACATAATAGGATAATCGATTTCTTTCATAGGAATGAAGGTAGTGTGCAGCTCCACAGAGCACAGTCTGGGAAGCTTTCAAAGTCTGGGTTCGAGGGGAGGTGATTTCTATTTCCTCGGGTGCTCTGAAAGATACTAGACGTGAGCTGAACAGTGTTGAATCAGATCTTAAAAAGCTTGAAATCGAGTACGGCAGCACACAAGATCGGGCCATGCTGGGTCTCATCAAGGGCGACCACTTGAAATTTAGGGAACTTGCGGATAGGGAGGTCCATTTGTTGTATTTCCCAGTCCAGGCGCGATGGTACGATGAGGCGGACAGACCAGGCCGACTCCTTGAAAATGCGATAAGTACCAAAAAGGGAGTGCAGCATATGACAGGGATTAGGGGATCTTCTGGAACCATACTTACGACTTCTGATGCAATAAACTGGGAATTCCATAGGTTTTATGAATCTCTATACTCAAACTCTGATCGATGCTCTGCCGAAGAACTGGAGACCTATCTTGACGAAATACCTCTCTCGGTGCTGCCGTTAGAAGCACAGTTAACACTGAACCAGCCACTGACTCCTGTGGAGATCACTGAGGCCATCTTATCACTTCCATCCGGTAATGCACCGGGCCCAGATGGTCTGGGGATCGAATTCTCCAAAGAGTTTGTGGGGCATCCTTGTTCCCAACCTGATGCGACTATGGGAGGACGTGCTCTATCTTTGTCGGTTGACCCCTTCGTGCTCTGAAACAGTACGGTACTGCTGAAACCAAATAGACCTGTGGCGGAAATCGGCTCCTACAGGCCACTATCCCTCATCAATTCGGACACAACATTTTTTGCTAAACTATTATCCACAAGTCTACTCCCATATATATCACAGTTGGTCCACACAGACCAGTCTGGGTTCATACCGGGACGCTCAACAGCGTTTAACCTGCACAGATTATTCGATATCATTTCCCAGCTCAACCTGCGAGCGCAGGGGATCGCTGCTTCATTCGACGCCAAAAAGGCTTTTGATTCAGTCTCATGACAATTTCTCTTTGCACTATAATGGTGGATGGGACTGGGGGAATTGTACATCC
Organism: Ambystoma mexicanum; assembly: GCF_040938575.1. Taxonomy (NCBI): domain Eukaryota; kingdom Metazoa; phylum Chordata; class Amphibia; order Caudata; family Ambystomatidae; genus Ambystoma; species Ambystoma mexicanum. Next base: position 749,389,616 of record NC_090929.1, read on the forward strand.
AATGTGACCGGCTGCTATACACCTCTCCGGCTGCCAGGGTTCACACTGGGGGCACACTTTCCCCCCACATTCCTATTAGGGCGCGGCACGAAACAGGATTGTCCGCTATCGCCATTACTTTTCGTGCTCACAATTGAACCCATGGCTTGCATAATGCACCTAAAGCACATACACTGCATATTGCACATAGCTGGCCTGCCACATATTATTTCTCTCTACGCCGATGACATGTTATTGTATATATGAAACCCAGTAGAGAACTTGGCCCCGCTTCTCGCGGAGGTACGTAGGTTCTCTACCCACTCAGGCTATCGCATTAACGAATCCAAGTCAGAGCTGTTACTGCTGACCAACCTATCCATTGCTCCGGCAGACCTGTATGGGTTCCGCTGGGTCCCGGTTGAATTGAAATATCTAGGCATAGTGGTCTCCAGTTAGCACCGCTCCCTACTGGCTGGAAATCATGAGAAATATTTACAGGCGCTAGTGGACAAATTGGGCTTCTGGTCCAGACTTCCTATCTCCTTATACGGTAGACTTTCGCTATTAAAATGATTGATGTCCCCAAGTAATTGTATTACTTCACTAACATTCCAGTCTGGCCTGGCCGCTCGTTCTTTGATAGGCTGAGATCCCTGGCAATTTGCTTTATTTGGGATGCTGAAACCCCGCGGACGAGATGGGAGGAAATGGCCAGGCTGTTTGAACAGGGTGGCCTACAAGCCCCAGACCTTGAATTATACAACGAGGTGTTACAGGCATATTTTGCGGGTTACTGGTATCCCTCTCAAGAGCGGCCAATACACACAACCCTTGAGAAGAACAGCGCCTCCCCTTCAAGCTTAAGCAAAGTCATCCTTGCTAACCAACTTTCAGATGCATGCACATTGGTCCCGGTCCGCACAACTGTAAATGCATGGACCAGAATATACAAGAGACTAGGTGCCCCCCCGCCCTAGCACGGCGCGCTTCCACTATGGAACTCCCCCAGCCTCCCTTCTATATATGACAGGGACATACAAAGAGGGTGGGATCCCGAGGGTAAGATGACACTACATGACCTCTTTCCAGACGACTCCTTTTTGTCTCATGTAGACTTTATCGAAAAACTGGTAACAATCCAATTAAATCATTGCAATACTACAGAATGCGAGCAGTAGCCAGAAGTTGCTGGCCGTCGTTCCCAGCTGAGCCCAGTAAATGTGAAATCTTGGGGTCTGTGGCTGCTGGTGCGAACCCCAGAGGGCTGGTGTCCAGGCTATATAGAGAGTGTTAAGCTGCTCTGATACCGCCCCTAAACGCTAGGACAAGGTGGGAAACAGATCTTAACAGGCCAATAGATGATGCTCAGTGGCTCCGCTGGTACCGCCTAACCAAGAAGGTATCCCTTAATGCCAGATATAGGCTCATACAATTCAAGATACTAAAACGCCTACATTACACCCCTGCACGAATCGCAAGGTTCGCTCCTGCGGCTACTGCCAGGTGCGTCAAGTGTAGCGTTGACGTGGCAGACTCTTATCATATGTATTGGGATTGCCCTTAAGTGACACAGTTCTGGCAAATGGTTGCCATCAGCCTTCATGAGTTCACCGAGATCCCTCCAACACTTTCACCCCTCAAATACCTGTTTGGTGACATTGACAAGGTGTCTGTGAAAACACGGCGCTTGTTTAACTTAGGATGTCTAATTGCCAAACAATGGGCCTCATTACACGGAAGGCGGTAAGGGTTTACCGGTACCGGTAAGGGCACCGGTACCGGTAAACCCTTACCGCCTTACTACGAGGTCCCTTTGCGGGTCCTCCCTTAACGCCTGGTTTTTACAGGCGTTAAGTACGGGACCCGCAAAGGGACCTTGGTGCCAATTACGGTACCGCAATTTGCGGTACCGTAATTAGCACCTTCACCATTAACATGGAGCCCTATGGGGCTGACTGGCAATGGTGAAGGGGCAATGGTGGATGGCGGAATTAGCGCCCCCACACACCTTGGAATATAGCGCTAATTCCGCCATCCACCAAGGCGGACCCGGTAAGGTACCGGCGGCAGCCATGGCGCTAATAGCGCCATGGCTTACCGCCTTCCGTGTAATGAGGCCCATTGTATACTTACCCACTGGAAATGGAAGGTTGCCCCGGACATTAGTCATTAGGTTGAGCCGGTAAGATAGCTCAGTTGGTTGACCGCTCGCTGCTGCGATCTGAGTGTGATCTGCAGGTCGCAGGTTTGAATCCCAGCAAGACCAACTCAGCCTTTCATCCTTCCGAGGTGGATAAATGAGTACCAATTTTGGTTGGGTGATATTGTATGTAAATATGTGCTCTGTAAAGCGCTTTGAATTAAGTGGCTATATAAATAACACATCATTATCATTAAACCGTGGCTTAAAGAATTAAAGTATGCTAATGAGAGGGAGGAGGGCTACGTGTCCCTGGTGAAGTGACTCCCAGCTGCAGGCCAAAGGACATTTGGAAATCATTCTGAAAATATTTGCAGAAACTGAGATCAAACCTGTAATAGCCACGTAACAGAAAGCTTGATGCTTTCCAGATTGACCTAACATTGCTTGTATGCATGTCTATCATTATGCTCAAGTTTGGGGGTAATATACTGTACTGCATATGTGTCTCTCGCAAAGGCGTTGCTAGGAGGTATCGAGGTCTTTTGGTTGTAGCCCCGGATAGAAGCTCAGGGACTACCACCGAAAGGCTATAGCTATCCCCAAATCCCACCAGTCCCGACATTAGCTTAGCCCCTGATCTTTTCTAGACTTAGCAACACCCCTGGTCTCTCGGGATGTATGTCTTTCATTGCACTAAATAAAGTTTCCTTAAAAAAAAAAAATATGTACTGCAAGATTACTTCTGGCAAAATTATTAGAAGGAAGGAAAATGATTTTGACCACGTGGAACACCCCAGGAACGGTTGATGACCATTGGTGGGAGAGGCTGGCATCACATCTACGTGCACTGGAACATATGCATTTCTAAAAGTGATGCCGATCTGAGGTGGCTGATAAACTGTGGGAATAGTTTGACAACTTTATATGACGGTATATTGAAACTGACCCAGAGCATTGGAAATCCCTGCTTATTTGGGAAAGATACGCCTGGAGAGTTATATGGATAATGACAACATGTGGCCTCTCTCCCCATTTAATTCCTTATCTCTTGCATTCCAAACAGACTGACCACAAACTGCTTCTGATCTTCATATTCCATTTGATATACTCACCTTGGATGATGCTTTTCTACAGAGTTCCTGAATGGCATGTGTTTATAATTTAGATTAAACACTTGAAAAATGTTATACCTCCATATATAATGTTTTATGAATAGATTCCTCGAATTTGATGATCTCAGTGGTCTTTGCAATACCCTTTTTGGTCCTCTAAATGCAGGTGCTCAAATGCTTGATTAATACTGGTTAATGAAGAAGTATTAGAGCACATACGCTCCATAATGCTACTATGTGATACAAATGGTAATATAATGTCCCACTCTATAATTTGTTCAACACTGCTCTTATTCATTGTGTTATACTGTTGAGTCTAGCTGTTATGCTGCCATTCTTTCTTTGTCATTTTGCTAAGACATACAAATTGACAATAAAATAACAATATATTTAAAAAACTGTGGCCATGCTTGCATATACTGGGGGTGCAGCATCATGAATGGGTTTTACAGAGGCCATGCTGGCATATATTGTAGACAAAGGCATCATATCATGAAAATGTTGTTAAATGATCCTGTGTGCTGTTGCCGACATGGCATATCTGATTGTTTCATGTTTTACCTAACAGAAAAAAAAACATTACATTGTAAACACTTTTTACCAACGTTTTCTCAAAAAAAATTCTTTTTAAGGCACCATTTCAGTCCATTATTTTAAAAAGGATCTGGGGTGCGAACTCCCTGATCCCAAGCACATTCAAAGGCTCGCTTGGTATGATCAAACAATCATGCTAATTTTCGGATAATAAGAATGCGGCATGTGAAAATATTCTCCAGCTGCCACCGACCTTAAAACATTTATAATGCCAGTATCTCATCAGGGGTTACCTGCACCCAGAACCTCAAGCAATCTCTGCCCCAGTAAAACTGGTGACTTGGCAAATGTGCCAGACGGATATATTTCACTAACAGTGTCTTGTTAAATTATCATGGGTTTACTATGCATGCTTGTTTAGTTTAAGTATGAGCTAAATGACAAAACAGAGTGCATGTTCTCCTTTCTGGCATAGCTGCTTCAACAATATTGGCCCTTGCACTCTTAAGAAAAAAGACTGTATTGCTAAAGACAAGCATGCAATGTGATCGTCAAATCAGATGTTTTAACAGTTAGCATGTACAATTTCCACTTCTGTCCACCACTTTGTAAACTCTAGAGACATGCTGACACATAAAAAAACTGTTGTCTTTGTAGTTAGCCATGATACAAAAGCAGATTGAACTCTCAAAATGGAATTCCTTATCACATTCGTATCACATTTACCTTTCGAAATGTACAATTCTTTCTCTTCCGAATAGCTGCTGGATTCAGGCCTTGGGAAAGGGACTGGAGGCCTCTTTGTTATTTCTGGAGGGAAATCTTTCTTTACAAAATCATGGCTGCCAGCAACTTCATCAAGTCTAGCAGTCTCGCCTTCCAAAATAGGAACATCCAGGCGGCTGTCTAAAACAAAACAAGCCAAATATGGTAGACAAACTATAAATGCTTAGTTATAAGTATTAAAGAAGGTATATTTTGCAGAACAAAAGTATAAGGTAGGCATTGCTTCTTCTTTAGGGGTCCACTCCTCAGGACCGCTAGTGCATTCATATAGGAAGCAAGATATTCTGCTGTGTCTAGGAAGGATTTTGGTGGGATAACGGAGTACTATAAGGCCCTTTTGCCACACATTTCTTCAAATGCTGATGCATTATGGTACATGAATATAACATGAAATCTGACACTCTGGCAGTCCAAAAAAAGAATGCTGTCCTCTTTCTTCTTACCATAGGCACACATATTGGATACAAAGTTTTGAGTTAATCATAGGCACTGAGGATTCCCCTGAACAGCTTCCATTCTGTCAATGTTAAGCTATGTGTGTCATAATAGAGGCAAACCTATCACATGCAATTCCATCTTTGAAACAGTATTTGCACTCGGGAAAGGGCGCTGAGCCAATCAGGTAGCTGGAACAGCGGGCGAGAATAGACATAGACGAGAATAGACATTCTCTGCCCGCTGTCCTAGCCAGCGAGGCCATTCCCGGATGGTGCCATTTATTTTTTCTTTTAATGCACGGAGGCAACAGAGAGCCTCGTCCTGTTGCCTCATCCCCTTTTCCTCCCAAGTCCTCCGGCCCCTTTGCCACCCCTTCCCCCATCCCCACTTACCTGCGGTACAGGAGCTCCGCGCTCCGGTCCCGATGCTCCTCCCATCTCCCAGCGGCCGCCATAGACATGGAAAAGGGACTCAGTCCCTTTTCCATATGGCGTTCGTCTTTTTTTCTTTCTTTTTCCTCAGGAGGTTGGCTGCGCAAGCAGCATGAATCTCCCAAGGAAAAATAATGAAAGCCATTCGCCCCCCGGATGAACCCCGGGGTGTGAATGGCTTTTATGTGCACTCAGGAGGGCGGATATGGCCCGTAACGGTCCACAGCTCGAGCGGAGGCTCTCGCTTCACTCGTGACTGCCTTAGCTCGGGCTGGCGGACGTTACGGGCCATGTCTGCCCTCCTGAGCGGGCATGAATGCCATAATCGCACCCGGGGAAAGGCCATCAGCCAATCAGGTGGCTGGAACAGTGGGCGAGAATAGACATTCTCAGCCTACTGCTTCCAGCCACCGAAGGCCCATCCCCAGGTGGCGCCATTTAAAAAAAACAAAGTAAACATGTGCAGGCAACAGGCAACTATCTCTGTGGTTAGCCATGATATTCCTCTGAGGAATAGGGTCTCTATTCTAGAGGTCATATCAACCCCATCCTTCATTCCCAAACCTACTGAACCCTCAACTATTCCAAACAATGCTGATTTTATCGGGACTCCACCAGCTGCTGTTGAGCGGGAAGATCCTACTGATCACAGTGTGATATAGAAAAGTGGGCTGCAGCAGCGAGGGCATTGGGCAACCTAGCCTGATTTCGAAATCATCTTCCGAGACACATTGTTTGTGCAAATGTGGTAAAGCCACAAGCTTTTCTACAACGAGCACATAGTTAAGTGTCTTGTGAAAGGTCACTGAAGACTTGAGATCTGTTTGCCAAAGTTTGAAAGGCATGACTGACATGTTGGATAGTAATAAAGTCTGCTCTCTGGTTTACCAAAGAGAAATCCAGTAGACATACAAGCGAACTTGAACTATGTACTCTCGCTCTGCCTGATTATTGGCCATCTTACTAGTAAAAGCAAAAGGCCACAGTTACCTCACTATGGGCCTCATTACACGGTAGGCGGTAAGGGTTTACCGGTACCAGTATTTTACCGTACCGGTAAACCCTTACCGCCTTACTATGAGGTCCCTGTGCGGGTTGGGGAATTTAACGCCTGCTTTTTGCAGGCATTAAAAACCAACCCGCAAAGGGACCAGGGAGCTAATTACGGTACCGCAATTTGCGGTACCGTAATTAGCGCCTTCCCCATTCCCATAGAGCCCTATGGGGCAAAAATGGGAATGCGGAAGGGTAATGGGGGAAGGGGGAATTACCGCCCCACCAACCTTGGAATAGGCCGGTAATTCCCCTTTCCACCAAGGCGGTGCCGGTATTTTACCGGCATGGACCAAGGTGCTAATAGCACCTTGATCCACCGCCATCCGTGTAATGAGGTCCTATGTCTCTATGTGTTACATATCTCACTATGGGCCTCATTACACGGTAGGCGGTGGACCAAGGTGCTAATAGCACCTTGGTCCATGCCGGTAAAATACCGGCACCGCCTTGGAGGAAAGGGGAATTACATCGCCCTATTCCAAGGTTGGTGGGGCGGTAATTCCCCCTTCCCCCATTGCCCTTCCCCATTCCCATTTTTTCCCCATAGGGCATAATGGGAATGGGGAAGGTGCTAATTACGGTACCGTAAATTGCGGTACCGTAATTAGCACCCTGGTCCCTTTGCGGGTTGGTTTTTAACACCTGCTAAAAAGCAGGCGTTAAAGTACCAACCCGCAAAGGGACCTCGTAGTAAGGCGGTAAGGGTTAACGGTCATCGGTACCATTACCGGTGACCGTTAACCCTTACCGCCTTCCGTGTAATGAGGCCCAATGTCTCTATGACTAAGGTTCCCAAACTTCCCAAGGGAACCAAAGAAGACAGTTATCAGGTAACCAATTGGTTTTGACATAAGTGGGGATGTTTATCCAGTATCGCACAAGATATACAAGGAGCACAGAGACTTCACAAACCGCAATCTCTCTATTTGGATGTGATCAAAGTCTGCTTAAAAAACAAAGCATTATTTGATAGCTTTTTAGCCATAGACCTTAGATCGTTACCCCCTACTGACAAACAGGTTATTCTGAACTAAAATTGGCAGTATAGACCATCTATTCACTTGAACCCTTCGACACCCTGAAATCTTCTCAATATCCCTGCTGCCTTATCAATCAATTCCCGGCAATTGGCTTATTTACATTCACAAGCTGGTCCCCTGCTCCATAAATCAGACTGACATCTGGCGCCCCATCCTGACAGCCCCTCCTTGGAACAGCTTTTTTTGGACAATATTACGACTTCACAATCTTATCTCTTCGAATTTAGCTGGTATCCAAAATAAAATGGAGGATTTGGAATGGCATCTGTTCCTGGATAACTTCCAGGTTATCTGTTTCCTGGCGACTTGGGTGACTAAATGTTTTTACAAAGTCGGGTATGCCAGCTATTTTATTTCTGCTATAAAAAGTCGAAAAGGCCACCTGAGCTGAGGTTTGTTGGTCTGGATAGATATCAAACTGAAGGCTGTTGTATATAAAGTAGAAACAGAGTCCAGAGACTTATTGGATCTAAAAATTATTTTCCCCACTGGGAATTTGATTGCACTGTTTAATATTTCCACTTATTTCTCTGTTTAATATTAATGCCAGAAGCAATGATGACGGTCCAGTTTTACACAAGTTTACAATATTTGTCCAGAATGACTGTTCTGTGTCTAAGTCCGAATATTTGCAGGGCATCCTGTTAGGGTATTTTAAAAAAGTCTTTAAGCATCCCTGATAATCTTATTGCTGAAGAAGACGATTTTTGGGGATCACATCTTTAAATTGTCCCCCCCAAATGCATCTATATTGATGCAGAGGAAGTAGCAACTCTATTTGCATTGGAGTTACGTAGCCACAATAGCCGCCTTGAGGGGGGCCCTCCAGCTGCGCTCACTTTCAGGAGAGGAATCCAATCTAGCTGGATTGATTATATCTTTCTGGAACCTACTCATAAGTATTTAACTAAGTCACTGAAAGTTATTAACCTGATAGAAAATGAGCATGATCCTATTTGTTATGCACTAGACACATTCACATGCACAGAATCTTCTATGCATATATTCAGTACTATGTACTCCTCTCCAATAATCACAGGAGAGTGAAATGGGCTGGCATTTATTATTGTTCTACTGCTCTGTTTCTGTACAATGCTTTAATTCCTCTTTTCGAGATGTATAACTCTAAAGTTGTAGAATAATTTTATCTTCCCTTAGCAAATACCATTCGTCCGTTTGTAACAAAATCTGCCCCTCAGATTACAGATACTATAGGAGACGTAATTCTTAGTACGACAAGAACGGCAGAATAGCCAAGTCAGCTGTCCTAAAGGAGATTAAATCAAGGAAAGAATCACATAGAATCCTACTGTTTCGTGCAACCTTTTGTCCCCTGCTTTTGAGAAAATGAATGGCTGCAGAACTAGGAATTTGGGAAAGTGTCATCAAAGGCCAAGAGAGCAGACACTTGAAAACGTTTTGGAATTTAATTTCTAAATTCTTGTCAAGCATTATTGGGAGCCATCATGAAGTTTAATATTTTATTTCTCACCATGAGTGGTTCGACCATTTCAATCAACTATATAGCAGTGATACTGGGAACTTACCTATAAAAGCTGTGCGGAGGGTTGATCATAGGTTATGCCACAGAATTCTGGAAGCAGAGGTCCTGAAGGCTCTTGACTCACAGAAGAAAGGCAAAGCCCTGTGTCCTGACAGAATCCCCATTGATCTTTTTTTAAAAAGAGCCAGCTATGTGGATCCCAATTTTAACATGTTCTTTTAACAGTTTACACTCAGCTAATTTTGTTCCAGCAAGTTGGTGAACTGCAGAAATCACCCCAATTTTTAAAAAGCGAGATTGCTCACTCCCCAATAATTATAGACACATTAGCTTAATTGATAGCTTAGCTAAAGTCTATGGGAAGACTTTCCTAAACCGATAGGAAAAATGGGTTTATGATGTTCGCATCATCACTGAGTAATTGGCTGGTTTTATCCACAAATTGGGCACTATTGACCAGACTGTTTGGCTATTGTTCGCTTTAACTAATTTCTGATTATAAAGAAAGTCCCATTACGTCTTCTTTTTTTAGATTTTAAAACCGCAATTCTGTGAACCTTTATGTATTATGGTCTCTTTAAGCTAATTCAAAAGTTCCTGCCGTTATTTTAAATTTCATCCAGAGGCTTTATGAACTTAATAAAGCGGTGGTTAGATATGGTCAGAATGGCAAGACAACAGACCCATTCTTGGTGCCGACAAGAATATGTTCTCGCTCCACTTCTTTTTTTACATATATCAACAACCTGCCATTAAACATGTCCAACTCTTGTGCTCATGCCCCTTTGATAGGCAACACATAGATTGGTATTGTATGCAGATGGCACAGTCCTCCATTCTAAGACAAGAATGGGCCTTGAAAAAATAACTAGACATTGAAATCGAGTTCTGGAAGAATAGTTGTCTTAATATCAACTGCCAGAGAATGAGTGCGATGGTTTGCCACCCCTCATTAAAATGTAAGACAAACATTGCCCCGGATGGTGCAATTCTACAGGAGGTACATTTCTATGATTATCTTGATAGAAGATTCCAAAGTGTTACAAAATGGTCTAAGCAAAAAACGAAACGTGAATTATCCTGACATACCGCTCTAATGCAGTTTGCACTTCAAATGCCCGGCCCGCTTGGAAAGCCATTCCGCACTAACATTCCTTGAGGCACATAAAGCCCAGGCATTTCTTGTGGAACTTTACAGGAGTGAGTTCCTAGGCATAGATGGTATGGATTCTTTTGTCAAATTGAAACATAAATGTGTGAAGCGTGCTTATGCTTTACTAGAGAGCACCCTGTTGATTTCTTTACGAATGGAGACCGGCATGTAATCAGTTACCTTCATTGCTTAGAGCAAGCCTCTTCTACATTAGTTACGCCTACATAAGGTTGCAAGATCATCCCACCAAAAGGAAATGCTTTGAGTTGTTTAAAACACACAAAGAGGAAAATCTTGGACTTTGCACCACCATGTTTCGTCTCTGTTGTCTTTGCTAAATTCCACCCATCAATTGGACAAAGATCTTAGTATAACTGAGGAGATCTTCAAGGTTATTAAGCAGAAATTAGAGGATCTCTATATAGAGAAGGAAATGTTTGCATCAGTTCTTCAAATGATATTTCCCAGGTGTTGTCCATAAAACTGCTCTCACTTCAGAGAGCTATCTGAACAAGATTCGTCCTGTTTATAAGTGTTGTATACCAAATTTTGCTTAAACACCTTTCTGATAGCTGAGTTTTCATATAAATTGGTGACTAATTGCTCTAAATGTTGCACATTATTATTTTTTTTTTCCAATACATTTTTATTAACCATTTGTAATTCATACAACAAAGAGCAATACCCGGAAGAAAAAAAAAAATCACAAACCAACACAGAATCCCCGAAAACCCCATTAACCCGCCCCTCCCCCAACACACACCCCCACCCCCCAGATTCTACAGGTTCTCTAAGCAGCCATGTTCAACAAATAGGAAAACGAAAATAAGTTGCACAGTTCAACCAAGAAGGTCCGATTCATCTTGAGGACTAACTATGCCCAACAGCTTCATCGCCCTGGGGCACCAGGCCCGGCGAGCGCCCGCATTTAAGAAGGACAACAAGGCGGCCCATTCCGCATGAAACCTCAAGTGCATGCCCTGAAGCGTGTAGGTGAGCCACTCCATTGCCACCAAAGCCCACAGTTTAGCCACCCACTCGTGTTCTTGAGGCGGGTCCTTTGTATTCCACTTCCTGGCCAGGACCATTGCCGCCGACATCATCATTATCACATATAGTTTGCGGTCGGCCTTGGTGGACAATGTGGCAAACATTCCGCCTAGACCCACGATGTCACACCCCCCCACTACATCCCGCAAAGGACCCAACACCTGAGTTATCGCCTGCCGGACCAAAGACCAAAAAGCAGCCAGTCTCGGGCACTCCCACCAAATGTAAGCCCAGGATCCCACTTCGCCACACTCCCTCCAGCAGAGCGCTGAGTGCATGGGGTACATCTTGTTTAACTTAAGGGGGGTAATGTGCCATCTAAGCAGAAGCTTCAGCCACATCTCCCGGATTTGGATAGACCTAGCGAGCTTCGGGATTTGGGACCACAGGCTAAGCCACTCCTGCTCCCCTATGCCAGCCCCTGTATCAGACTCCCATTTACTCATACAGGACCTAGAGTGTAGAACCTCCTCCCTTTTTATAAGCTTATAAATGGACGACATCACCGCCCTGTCCCCCGAGTTTGTATCTAAATACTTTTCAAATTGGGTAAGAGGGCGCAAACCCTGATGTTTCACCGATGGGTGGAAGATCCAGTGCCTGAACTGGAGGTATGAGAATCGCTGTTGCTCGCCCACTCCAAAATCTTGCTTGCATTGCTCGAAGCTTTTCACCTCGCCCCCGACGAGCAAGTCTCGCAGCATCCTACAGCCCCCTGAGAACCATGGCTCGAAACTCGGCGCGGGGGCATCAGCCGGAGTGAATTGCGGGTTTCCATGCAGGGGAGAATACGGAGAAGGGAAGGTAGTGATCTGAGCCCTACGGACTGCCTGATCCCATGCGTCCCCGGTCGCCGATATTATAGCGCTACAATACATTCTGTGTGGCCTGTCATGCTTCGGTAACCACAAGACACCCTCCAGATCTACACCCACCACCGCTCTATCCATTGGTCTCCAGACTTTGCCCCTGTCGTCCCTCTGCCAGTCCCTAATTACCCTAAGTTGCGCAGCTAAATAATAGACTCGAAAGTCTGGCTGCCCTACACTCCCCCCTTTCAGGCAAGGCTTTCATAATGGGACCCGCCACCCTCGGACGCTTTCCACTCCAAACAAACCGACTGGTTATTTTTTGCAAAGCCCTGAAGAAGGATGTAGGGACGTGCACCGGTAGTGAGGCAAAGTGATATAAGGTCAGCGGCAGGATTGACATCTTTAAGGCGTTGACTCTACCCAACCACGCGATCTCAAGGGGGCCCCAGTCCACTAACTTAGATTTCACCTTCTGGAGGAGCGGCGGATAGTTCACTACATACAATTTGTCCACATTCTTGGTCAGATTGACCCCCAAGTACTTCACCGAGGATTCTACCCATCTGTATTTGTGAACCTTAGCGAGGTCACAGATCTCAGAGGACGTCATGGTTAAGGGAAGAGCCACAGACTTGTGGGCGTTGACCTTTAGGCCTGCCACCTTACCAAACTTATCCAGTTCTCTTGCGACCGCCTGCAAAGATAAGATCGGGGAGGTTAATGAAAAGATCATATCGTCGGCAAAGGCCGCGATCTTATGTGCCTCGCCTCCGAATAGAATACCTTTAATGTCCTCAGCTGCATGATCCGCCGCCAGAAACGGCTCCAGGTGGAGGGCATACAGAAGCAGCGACATCGGGCATCCCTGCCTAGTGCCCCTTCCCACACGTATCAGTGCCGAAACCTGGCCATTTATCGCTAGGCGTATGACAGGATTTTGGTAAATAACCCCCAGCCGCGCTATGAAACCCGTTCCGAACCCCATTCGCTCCAGGACCGCAAACATGAACCCCCACTCAACCCGATCAAAAGCCTTCTCGGCATCAATTGCCAGCAAAAGAGCTGGAATATTCTTTTTCTGGGACTTTTCAATCAGGTGAGTGAGCCGTCTGACGTTATCCGAGGTTTGTCTACCCCGAACAAAGCCCGACTGGTCCCCCTGAACTAGTTTGGGAAGAATAGACTCTAGACGGTTGGCCAGGACCTTAGCATGGATTTTGGCATCGACATTCATTAATGCTATCGGACGATAGGACGCGCAGTCGGTCGGATCTTTACCCTGCTTGTGAACAAGATTACTTTAGCTTCGTTCATGGATCCGGGGAGATACCCCGAAGAACCTATACAATTGAATAGTTTTGTGAGGACGGGAATCAAGACCTCCTTGTGGATCTTATAGAATTCTGAAAGGAACCCGTCTGGGCCCGGGGCTTTACCTGATGGAAGGTTAGTAATGACCCACCGTACCTCGTCTGGCGAGATCTCAACTTCCTGCAACAGCCGACGGACACCAACCCCCCGAAGGTATGCCTCTTGATCTACAATCTGAGGAAAACTCGAGCTATAAAGATCAGTATAGAATTTAACAAATGCCACCCCCTCACCCTTTATTTTTAGAACGATTCTGTCCCCGGCCTCGCGATCAGCCTTATTGCCTTTAACATAGAACCTCTGACGGTACCGGCAAAGAATCTGTTCCACCGCTCTGGTTTGTATGAGGTTCAGCTGACCGCAAAGCGTTCTATACTCTTTTTTGATGGCGGCCGACATTCTAAGGCTCATGCGAGACATTATCTCTTTGAGCCGCTCCTCCAGCTGTATCTCCTCAAACCTTATTTCCCTTTCCCTTCTAGCTTTGATTGCGATGATCCTGCCTCTGATCGTGGCTTTAAATGCGTCCCACCAAATCTGAGGGGTTGAATCCTCCCATTTATTGTGGGAGGCATACTCCCCCACCGCCTCCTCTATCTCGCTAACCAGGAGAGGGTCTCGAAACAGGGAAAACGGGTATCTCCACTTCCAGATGGCCAGAGGGTCTCTAGGCACCACCAGCGATAGGGTCAGCGGGGCATGGTCCCCCACAACGATCGCGCCCACGTCCAGTGCCAAGGCCCTTCCCAACAATGGTTTTGAGATCCAGACGTAGTCTATCCACGAGTGTGACCTGTGTACATGCGAGTAGAAAGTATACCCCTCCGCCGAGCCATATAGTTCGCGCCACGTGTCTACCAGGGTCAAATCGTGCATTTTCTTCAACAAGTCTCCAGACGGGCCCCCCCCGTTTATCCCATGTGAAGGAGCTCCTACCTTTAGCAGGGTCCCAGGCTAGGTTAAAATCCCCCATTAGGATGATGTTCCCCACTGCAAATTTCCCCAGGCGTGTAAGGGATTTCTGTAGGAAAGGGTCCTGAGCTTGGTTGGGCGCATACAAGGTTGCCACCGTATAGGACTGGCCCTTATCCTCTATCAACACTGCAAGATATCGACCCTGGTTGTCCTTCTGGATGCCTTTTATGGTCATTCCTAACCCGTCCCGTACGGCCAGTAAAACCCCCCCCTCTTTTTAGTCGACTGTGTAGCCTGAGCCAAACGGGAATACCCCCAGAACCTAATCCTATTTGAATCCTTTGTTTGTACGTGAGTTTCCTGCTATGCCACTGTTCCCGCCTAAGGAAGCGTTCAACTTTCCCCCTCTTTATGTGGGAATTGAGCCCGTTCACATTAAGTGACATGAATTTCAGGGTATTGACATTCGCCATCTACCTATGTCATGTTGGTCTGGAGGGTCCCCAGGAACCTTCTCGGCCTTATTCCAAACGTTGGGAGCCACAAAATCTCCCCCCATGAGTCCCGTTGGATGGCGCTCAAATCTGAACCTTGAATCCAGAACCCCTCCCACCTCCACCCCCCACCACCCCTTCTAGGTGGGATCGGCTGGCACTCAGCCCACCTCGTACGGTAAACACGAGAGCCAACCCCAATACCAGACCCAGAAAACACCAACGCCGGAAATCCCGTTCCCATTCCAAGAGTACCAAACCCACCCATCTCCAACCCGCACTCCATAGCCACATAAAACCCCAGTCTAGCCCAACCCCTTAAACAACTTGCATTAGGGCCCTCCCCGGCCTCTACTCAAAAACTTGGTGACCCCGTCAGGCTGCTATGAGCATTCTTTAGCCTGTCGGTCGGGACACGGGCCCGAAGCTCTCCTCCGACCCCTCCTGCGCTTGGCTGTAGACCACTCCCATGGTCTGCGCTGAGTCTGCTGCTCCCCCTCCCCCCTCGTGGGGGGTAAGGGTTGGTCCTCCAAGCCCAGCAAGGCCAGGCCCTGATCGCAGGTTGTTATCTTGTGGTGTGAGCCCTGCCAGGCGAAGGACAAACCAAATGGATGGGCCCATCTGTAGCTGATCCGCTGGGACCTGAGAAAAGACAAAACAGGGCCCATTCTTCTCCTCTTTATAAGCGTACTCCTCGCCAAGTCCTGATACAGAGCGATTTCCTGGCCATTACAGGTGATTCGAACCGCCTTTCTCACTCTCTCCATAATTCTCTCCTTCGTCGCATAACTGTGGAAAGCCACGAGCACGTCCCGAGGTCTGGATCCCGGGTCCAAGCGCCTCGGACCCACCCTGTGGACCCTATCAAACTGCATGTCAAAATCCAGGGTGACATCCAACAAGTCAACAAATACTCCTTTCAACACGGACGGGAGGTCTTGGTCTTGGATATCCCCTGACAGTGATTTCACTTGAATATTCGCCCCTCTGGATCTGTTCTCCAGGTCTTCCGCTTGCAGCTCCAGGTTTTGTGTAGCCACTGCCAATGTCTCGAGTAGGGCATCCACCTTTTTCGCATCTTCCGTCAGTTCCTGGATGGCCCTTTCGTTAGTGTCAATTCTCTCCTCAGCCTTGTTGACGTCCCTTCTGAGGTCGCCCAGACTCTCAGCTAGGTTCTCACGTAGTTTGTCCATCTGTTGTTGCCCGGCCGCCGTGATCTTCTCTAACAGCTCGCCCATGAGGCGTGAGAGTGATTCCTGGGTTATCGGTGTGTCGGGGCCCTCTTGGGAGGGCCTGGCTGAAGACCCGGCCAGCTCCTGAGCCGAATCCCGAGCTTCTGAGGTATCCATGCCCTTGCGCCAAAGTTTCGTAAGAGGAGCATTCGTGGCTTTCCTGGACATCTTACTCTGGGTAGGACATTCCTTCCCCCTGTTCCTGGACATGGCCGGCCCAAGTAGTAGTCAAGAGAGAACGGTAACAACGTACCCCCTGGACAGGGGCGGCACGGGAGCCGGGACTAGGGCCACACCGGGCCCACACACTCCTCCGGGGCAACCGGGTTGGGGATACACCGCTCCACCCAGCACTGCCCTTAGCCGGGTCTACTCCCCGCAGCTGAAATCCCCGGTGGCCATGGGGCAAACTCCGAAGCGACTCTCCACCAATGGCACCACAGGTCTACCACCGATGGGCATAAACTGTCCAACCCCCTCCAGTGCTCTCCGAATCTGATGCAGGTAGCCGGGCAGTCCACAGCAGCGGCCCCCCAGCAAGGGCCCCGCAGGCAGTCCACACGCCCGAGTCCAATAAGTCCAACCGGGCGGACTCCCCCACTGCGTCCAAGACCTCAGGGGCGAGCCTCCGGGCCCGCTCCGCTCCACACAGGCGGCACCCCCACGCAGAACTGAGAGGGGGGCGCATCCCGGGCCCACAGATCTTCTGGAGCTCGGGGGGCCGGCAGCCACCACCTGGCGGGACGCCCGCCCAGGCCCCTCGAGAGCCGCCGCCAATCCCCGGTACTCCTCCGGTCCGCCACCTGTACGCCCGACAGGCGCCGCTACAGGCCGGGAAGCGGTCCACCCCCAAGTTGCCGCAACCTCTCTCCTCCACGATGCTCCGGGGGGCGACCACGGTCCCCGGCGGACCCCCGCCCAGGGCCCTCCACGCAGCTCCGCCGGAGGCAGGCACCACCCTTGGCGCTCCTAACAATCCAGAGGACTCACTATGCCGCAGGTCCAGCTCCGGCTCTCGGCCCCCCCCACGCTCCTCCCCCGTGCTTCGGGGAATCAGACTCGCAAGGAGCGGGGGGCCGACAGGCAATTACCAGTGGGGGCGGATCAGACCCCCCTGCGGGACACCCGCTCCTTCCCTGCACAGATCAGCGGCCGCTCGGTGCGCGATTCTGCAGGCCCGGAGCCACGGGCACCCGCAGCACCAGCCAGTATCCGCTCACCCGGGGCTCGGGTCTCGATCCGGGTCACACCCTCCACTCCAGGGGGCCGACCGCCACCCGTTCCGACGCCGGGGAGGGCCACTGGGTCAACGGGCAGGCAGCATGAACGAGTGCGGGTCGGGAGCGCAGGGCGGCGCGTCCTCCCGACTAGGCGGCCATCTTGGAAACCGCACATTATTTTTTGATGTGACAGAAAGCATTATCAATTTCAATTGACTGCCCAAAATATATTTCAATAAGGAAACAATGGATATATCCAGTCCTTGTGAAATACCAGGTTTGTTCACACAGCAATGGTGTTGTGATCTGTAAAATGACATGCAACAGGGAAGTGTTTTTTGCAGTTTCTAGCTTTTTGGCCAAAGCGGGCCAGGTAAGTTCCAAAGAAGGTGTGATTGCTCAAACATAAATCCCATTTAGCATGTTTTGTATAGTGCCTTTAAGTGGGTTTACACTATTGCTCTCGATTTTCATTGTTTTAACTCATGTTTTTAGTATTGCGTCTGACTTGCATTTTTATGCTTGTTTGCTGTACTGTGATTTTAGGTTTTTCTTGACTTATATGACATTGCACGTGCACATTTATTGGCTCAAGCCTGAAGTAAAGTATTATTGATTGATTGAACAAACATTTTAAAGTAGCAAAAATAGCAATTGGAAATCATGCTTGAAAGCAAGGAGGTAGGCTGTAGTTGGGAACTAGAAGATTCTGGGATTGTGGCTGGTGGTAGTGGAAAACAAAATGCAGGAAAACACTAATAAGGGAATGCACCATAGTGCCACACTCTGCTTCGTGGACCAACCAGATGCAGGTGCAGAACCTAGACTGAATCTGAGGAGCCAATCACCACACTCAAGTTATTGGGCTCCACAGCAGGCCTTTTGGGGGAAGTGAGGGTGTCTTCAATACTGTAATGCAGCTTGTAATCTAAGCTGGCTGAGGGTGTTTGGTGAGGAGATTAGTAGTGTTTCGGACCAGATAAAAGGGTAGAGCGAGAGTAAAAGAGCATAAGGGAGGAGGGGCGGAGGAGCAGACAAAGGAGGAGGGGGAAATAAAGTGAGAGTAGGGGAAGGAGATCGAGAGACCTGGTGGAAGAGATATGAGGAGCCTGAGGAGTTGCCAAGTGGAAAGCCCATGATGGTGAAAGACAGAGAAGGGATAAGTATGATATGATATGATATTTTATTTGTATCGCACTCGTACACAAGTGTTTCAGAGCGTGACTAGGCAAGCACAACATAAAAACGATCTTACTAGGCCCAGTGAAATTGAGAACGCGCAAGTGCATGGGAAAGGGAAAAGGGAAAAAGTGCATGGAAGGGGGAGAGTGGAAAGTGCAGAAGCCGAGGAGCGCAGATAAATAAAATAAATAGAAAATTGAGGCAAACTGTGCTAGTGCAGCCAGCAAGTGGCAAGTGCTGTGTTTAAGGAAGTAGACTGGGTATGTCTGAATAAGTGCAGAAAAGAAGAAAAATGGGGGGGCTCTATGGGTACAGATACAGTCCCCAGTGCAAGGGGTGGCCAGGAGGCAGTGCAGGAAGGTGGCAGGGTGAGCAGGTACCTGGGACCAGGGGACAGAGAGTGGCCAGGTGCACAGTGCCAAGTGAGCAGATCAGCAGGGGAGAAGGGGAGTGAAGGCAGAAGCAAAGAGGAAGGTTTTGTGGTGCTTCCGGAACCGGAGATGGTTCTCCTCAAGTTTTAGAGTGGCAGGGAGGCTGTTCCAGAGGGAGGCCCCAGCCGAAGATAGAGATCTACTCCCAGCTCGTTTCTTTGAAAAACGACTGACCCTGAGGGAGTTAGAGGTAGAGGAGCGAAGAGCTCGAGAGGGGAGGTATTTGCGGATGGATAGCTGAAGGTATTTTGGACCCAGGCCCCAGAAAGCCTTGTGGACAATGCAGAGGGTTTTGAATTTAATCCTTGCATCCACTGGGAGCCAATGGAGAGATTTCAAAGCTGGAGAGATACGATCCCAGGGCTTGCGGCCAAGGACAAGTCTCGCAGTCCTGTTCTGGATAAGCTGTAGAGGGGGGAGAGTAGAGGCAGGTAGATTTAGAAAGAGGCTGTTACAATAGTCCAAGCTAGAGAGAACCAGAGCTTGGGATACCATGAGTTTCTGGGGGAAGGAGAGGAAAGGCATAATACCTCTGAGGAGGTGCAGTCAGACGTTTGTCTTTTTAGAGACATCAGAGATATGGGCCAAGAAGGAAAGTGTGGAGTCAAAGACGACGCCAAGGTTCTTAGCCTCGCAGGTAGGGGTAGGAGGAGGGCCAAGGGAGGCCGCCCAGAGAGTGAGGGAAAAGGATGGAGATGGTGTGCCGATGAGGAGGATCTCCGTCTTGCTGGCATTCAGACAAAGATCATTGGCGGCACACCAATTTTGAATGGCAGTTAGGCAGTCAGAGATGAGAGAGGGAGAGGAGGTGGCCGAGGGCAGCCGGAAAATGAGTTGTGTCATCAGCGTAGCACTGGAAATATGAGCAGAAAATGGCAATGCAGTGAGCGAGAGTTGCCAGGTATTGGTTGAAAAGCCAGGGTGAGAGGTTAGACCCCTGGGGAACCCCACAGGTGGAGAGGAAGATAGATGATAGGAAAGACCCCAGTTGGACCTGGGAGGGTCGATCAGAGAGGACAGAGGTCAGCCAGGCCAGAGCCTGATCAGTGATACCCAGATTATCACGGAGACGGTTGAGCAGGATGGTGTGGTTGACCGTGTCGAAGGCAGAAGAGAGATCAAGAAGGTTGAGGACAGTGGGAATGTTAGAATCAAGGTTGGAGAGCAGATCTTCACGGATATTGAGGAGAGCAGTTTCCGTGCTTCTGGCCGCTCTGAAGCCAGACTGGTGGTCATGGAGACAACCAACAGAATCTGAATGAAGGTTAAGCTGAGAGACGGCCAGCTTTTCCAGGAGTTTGCCCAGAAGGGGGGTAATGGAAATTGGGCGATAGTTTGCCAGACAGGAAGGATCAGCTGTGGGTTTCTTGAGAAGAGGATGCACAAGGGAGTGCTTCAGAGGGGAGGGGAAGGATCCTGAGGCAAACGAGTGGTTGCAAAAATCAGCAAGGGCAGGAGCGAGGGTGTCAATGTGGTCCTTGATGATTTTGGAGGAACAGGGATGAACCTGTTTTGACGAGGCTTTCATAGATCGGACTTGTCTAGCGACCTCGTCAGAGGAGAAAATAGGAAAGGTAGAGAAGGATGGTGGGGGGGTGCTTAAAAGGGGGTCTCCAAGCACAGACTGAGAGGGAATAGGAGGGGGAGGGAGGCGAGGGTGGACAGGATGTCCTGGGTTTTAGAGGTAAAGTGCGAGGCAAGGGCATTGCAGAGAGCCTGGGAGGCAAGAGGAGGGGAGGAGACTGCTGCAGGGTTGGCAAGCTCCTTGCAGATTTTAAAGAGTTCGGCCGAGTTGCTGGATGCTGCAGAGACACGGGCTTGAATGTGGGCTCTCTTCTTAGTGCGGACAGAGAGTCGGTATTGCCTTTGGAGCAGGCGACAGGCCAGTTTGTCAGAGGATGAGCAAGAAGACCTCCATTTCCTCTACGTTTAAGTGTAGCTAGGTCGGAATCATACCAGGAATTGCACTTGGCTTTGGACTTCAAGCGGATCCTCATGACAGGGGCAAGAGCATCAAGAGTATCAGAGATGGAAGAGTAGAGAAGAGACAGGGTTGTGTCGGGTGTGAGTCAGCCATGGGAAGAGGAGGGGGAGAGAAGGTGGCAGCGAAAGCCTCAGCTGACACACGCTTCATAGGTCGGATGTCCGAGAAGGTAAGTGGAAGTGTTGGGGTGTGGTTGGCTTGGGGAGAAGAGTGTGAGAGATGGAAGGAGAGGAGGCAGTGGTCACTCCAGGAGAGAGGAGTGGTCAGAGGAATAGAGAGGGGGAGGCCAGGGGAGATCAAGACATCAAGTGTGTGTCCTGCATTGTGCGTCGGGCCAGAGGGGAGGTTAGAGAGGGAGAGGGTCTCGCAGAGGTTGCGAAATAGCAGCGATGAGGGACAGTGAGAATCTAGGTGAATGTTGAGGTCACCAAGGAGGAGGAGTTGAGTGGTTGAGGCCAGGAGGGAGGAGGAGAGGTCGGCCCACTCAGAGAGAAAAGAGGTGATTTGCCTGGGGGGCCGGTAGAGAGTAGCAACAGTAAGAGAGTGGCTAGGAGAGAGTGAGAGCCTGCAGACAAGGCATTCAAAAGAGGAGTAAATCTGAATGGGAACGATAGAGGCAGGAATCTACTCAGGAAAGATCAGAGCTACGCCCCCTCCAGGTCGAGTGGATCTGGGTGCGGAGAGGATCTTGTAGCCCTCAGGGAGTAGAGTGTCAAAGCTTGTGACAGAGCTAGCCGTGAACCATGTCTCCGTAAGACCAAGGACATCAAGGTCCAGTTCTTCAAGGAGGTGGCAGATGTCAGAGGCGTGTTTGACAGCAGAGCGAGAGTTGAGAGTGGCAAGATGAAGAAGGTTGCCGGCCTTAAAGACCTTCCGGGGAGGGGTACAAATCAGAGGTACGCCCTGCGGAGTTGTGGAGGTAGCCTGAAGAGTGGCAGAGGAGGAGGAAAAAGTGGGTAAGGTAGCCAAGGAGTGAGAGGAGGGGACAGCTGGAGATGAGAGGAAGTTGAAGAGGCGAGGGAAACGCCTATCGAAGAGGAGGAGGTTTGCCTGAGGACCTTGGACCATGACAGTGCCATTTAGGTAGACTTTAAGGATGACCCTGGAGGAGTCAAACGAAGCCATGAGGACATCCCAGCGAGTGCCACCATTAATGGAAGAGGAGGAGACAGGACAAAGCATAGAGATCATATGGGGGGGTCCATAGATCCGGCGAAGGAACAACAAAGAGGATGTCGGTGAGGGTCTGTCTGGAAGAGGCGCTGGTATAGGTATCAGCCTCAGTGACAATGAGGGTTTGGCTGTTGCAGCATCTCATGATGCAGCCTGTGAAGCAGACAGAGAAGCTGACAGGGACCTTAGAAAGTAGACCTTTGAAACAGGGGCCGGCTGAAGCCTGCCGGTCCCCCGATTGGCTTGAAAACAAAGCGAACAGCCAATCACTGCAGACGATGGAGAGAAGCACTTTAGATACACAGCCAGCCTCATGCAAACAAGGAGGCTAGGCAGCCATGATGGAAAACCTCATGAGGCAGCAGGAAACATCCATTTCATTGAAATGAGTCGGTGCAATTTAAAGCAGCAGAAGGTTAGAACACACTGCCAATTTGCACAGTGTAATTTCTGAAATTAAAATGGTTTGCCAAGTGAAAAAAAACGCTTTTCTTTTTTTTTGTTTCTGGTGCTGCAAGGACAATGGCAATGCACCTACCTGGGCCCAACAGATCAGGAAACTTAGGAAGGGTGGGAGCTTCAGAAAGACCTCGAACTCCGTAGGATGTAGAAGGCAGAAAAGATGTAGAAATAAAGAGAAAAAAGCAGAGCAAGAGAGATAGCGGAGAGAGGTGAGAAAGTAGTGGTGGAGGCTGTAAGGCACAGAACGTTTGAGAAGTGGAAAGATGGGAGTGAAGGAGTAAAGAACAAAGAGGAAGGAAGGGGAAAAAGAAAGGGAGCGGAGGTCAAGAAGGGCAAAAGATGAATAAGGCTTGAGTGGCAGAGGCTGGACAAGAAGTGTGAGAATACAGGAAGGAGGAGCAGAAAAGAGAGAAGTGGAAGAAGATGAAGAGGGCTGGAATCTGAGGGGTGGTCATGAGAGCCCAATTTTTGTGAGGCGTTGATCAAGAAACAGGAGCTAGTACAAGTTCTTTAAGGAGAGGAAGCAGAAAACAGGCCAGGAGACAAAGAGGGCATTGATAGGGTCCTTGCAGACCACCTGCCTGATCCTCCCGTCCTTGCAGAGACTGTGGTAGAACCTGTCACCAGCAACGCTGTGCTTCACAACCAATTACCTTGGCCAACTGGGGTCTAGCCTTACATTTCCTGGATCTGAAAGGGAGATCAGAGGCCCCATAAACCCTACAGGAGGAAGGAAATACTTAAGAGACTTACATCATGGCCAACCAACTAAGGTGTGATGATTCAGCCAGGACAAGAAAGAAGTGCCTAACAGACTGTGAGTGACTTTCGTTTGACTTAGTGGAATTGTTTATTTCTGAATCCTTTGACTGTTATATAGTCCTACAATTAGTCTACACAAGGCCTTTGTTACATCAGTAGTGTAAAAATGAACCTTTTTCTTTTTGAACTAACCTCTCTGAGAACCTGAATTGTGTGTTGTTACCGCAGCATGAGCAAGTGTAAAATATATTTTTGTAGAAATGCAGGGTAAAAGCCACTCAAAGGATTGATATGAAACTTGGACAAGAATCTAGTAGGTAGGACTGCTGTGCCTGTAGAAAGGCTGAAGACCATCTCATTGGCACAGTATCCTCTGGGCATTAATCTAAATCACACTCTATACGCGCTGTTCCTATATGCAC
This sequence comes from Ambystoma mexicanum, assembly GCF_040938575.1. Taxonomy (NCBI): domain Eukaryota; kingdom Metazoa; phylum Chordata; class Amphibia; order Caudata; family Ambystomatidae; genus Ambystoma; species Ambystoma mexicanum. The sequence goes on from NC_090929.1 coordinate 749,413,305, forward strand.
TGTGCCCGGACCAATTTCCAGAGTCAACGCCTCAAGCACAGTGAACATACTGCAGCACAGGGTTTAGTTGTTCTAGTGCTAAGATTGTGATTTAACAAGGGATAGTTTGCAGGGTTAATGCCCTCTTACGTTTCTATGCATGCCTGACTGATGTTCCTGTCACCAGACCATTGCAGATGCACCTTGCGAGTGTCTCCATGACCGACATTCCATGTGCTCTAGTGGGCAGACAGGGGCCCTCTAAGGGGTGTCCAGTTGTGCTTGCCTCTATCCATTTGATTGGATGTGTATGCTTTTACTATACTGACTACAGAAACAAAAACAAAAAAATCCTTTCTTTAGTTATATTACACAAAGCCTTTACATCTACCTTTGCTTTGTACAGCAATTATTACCACTCCATGTTTCTATTACTCTTGATTTTGCTTTCCCTTTATTTAGCTCTATTTCAGTAGTACACAGCATTATTATACAATGAATAAAACCACCAAATAACCATTGGTCATTTATTGTATTTCAACCTGTTAGTTTAAAATATATCATTCTAAGAAGCCATGCACAATCGAGATCATTTGATTCCCCCTTATTGAAATACCCAATTAAAAAAAAAACACCAGAGCAGCAGTGCCATTTAATATTCCATTTTGAATAGTATGTTGTCCTACACATGGTTTCCTAACCGTATGTTACAATAGGCAATCTAACAAGAAGTGCTTCTCCTCCGCAGTGACATTATAGTGGCGGCACTTACTCGAAGAATGATGCAAATGAAGCCAACGGTCGAATATTTAACCTCAATTTAAGGAAGAACATTCGCTTCTTAGGAGCAACTAACCAGAAAAGATAGGGTTCACTCCCCCTTGACAAATAATTGTTCGAAAGAACACCCCCTCGCTTACTGAAAAGAATGTGCGCCATAAGCCGTTCCTCAATGTTGTCTTGCAGTAAATGTTGCTCTTATGCTGATGAATGTAACAGAGGATTCCAGAAGTAATGTTTATCCAACCATTCCCGACGGTAGCTAGCGTTTATAACAGCCAATCCAAACGAAGCCAACATATAACCGGACGACTACTGGGCTTATAGTCAGTCCAAGGGGTGTAGGCCCAGTTCCAAATATAATGGCAGGGTAGGAACATTCTTTGGAAGTAATGCACGCTAGCATTAACGGGTATATAGTGATTGCAAGTCAAAAGAACCGTTTGCTTTTCTGTAATGCCCCTCATCGATGTACAGATTAAAACGGCATCATTGGCATACGGAAGGGTTCCTATTTCCCTTCCCCCTATCCTGGGGGCATTGCAACATGCTTCTTCAAGAAGCGAGCCAAATCCTCAAAGCACAAAAGACACAGCCCCTCATTACGACCCTGGCGGAAAGGGGTTTACGCCGGCGTAAACCATGGCGCCCCTTTCCGCCTGAGTACGAGTTCCCTTAGCGCCATGGTGATTTTAACGCCTGCTTTTAGCAGGCGTTAAAATCCATGGCGCTAAGGGACCTTGTTGTTAATTACGCCACCGTAATTTACGGTGGCATAATTAACGCCTTCCCCACTCCCATTATACCCTATGGGGCAAAAATGGGAATGGGGAAGGGTAAATGGGGATTGGGGACTTACCGCCCCGTCAAGGTCGGAATGGGGCGGTAAGTCCGCCAACCACCATGGCGGAGTTGGCAGCTTAGCGCCATGGACCATGGTGCAAATTGCACCATGGTTCTCCGCCAAGGTCGTAATGAGGGCCACAGTAATGGAGCGAGAACGCATCCCTGATACACACCCACATTCACCAGATATGCTGTAGTGCATTCACTTCCTGTCCTCACCGGAAAAGTATTGATTTACCAGTGCCGGATTAAACCCTGTGGAGCCCCCTAGGCAGTCCAAATGCCACTTTATTTTGATCCGTTGTCGCAGGGCCCCTACAAGGAGTGGGGCCCATACGCTGGTGCCTACTTGGCCTAATAGATAATCCGGCACTGTGAGTTACTGTTATTAAATCATTGAATCATGTTCCATAAGGCTGGTGGGATGCCCTTACACGTTAAAACCTCCTACGATGTCTGCCTATTGACTGTATCAACAGCTGTTTCAAAATCTATAATATAAATAAATAAATGGGTTTTATTTTGTACAACTACTTTCTGCATAAGGGCAAATAATAAAAAACATTACTCGGTAGAACTCCTATTTTTCCTAAACCAACGCTGAGAAAGCAATTGAACTATTTTCCTGCATCCAATCGTCTAGTTTATTTAGCAAAACTGTCAATTTAAGTGAAAGGTCTATAATTACAGGGTAATAATCTATACCCTGTAATAAAAATAGGTACAAACTCTGCTGTAGACCAACTTTTAGGGAGCAGCTTCAATTTGTTATTATCCGTAAAAAACACTGTCAAGAATGGAACCCAAAAAGTGTCATTATCAAAGAGATCTACTGGAAGTTTATCTGGGCCAGGTGCCTTACCTGGCTTTTGCAATCATAAGACAGAGTAACCGCTGCCTCAGTAAACACCAAAGAAGGACTGCATTCAATTGTCACACTGATTTGTGATGTATCATGATCACCATTTATTATTCTTCCATCCTTCCAGTGATATTTTGGTTTAAATCTCTGTGGAAGATTATATGTATTTCCTGGAACACTTTATTTAATATCTGTGGGGGAGGCCATGTTTAACTCTTTACATGTGTTCGAGAAAAAAGGCATGGTTCAGCCAGAAAGATGCATTCTATCTCGGGGGCAAATGTACGCTGTCACAGATGACCGCAATAATACACCAGCTAGGATTAATGGTTTTTATTATTAAAATAAAGAGGTTCCTCCAACAGGCCATCCCTCTTGTTCTCTCTCATGTTCCTGTGGGCTTGCGCCAATCTATCCCAGACTTCCCTAGTTGTTAGAGATCGGTAACCTGTACCAGCTACGGTCTGCCTGACTAACGTTGAGGACCTGAAAGCAATAGCCTTACTTAACTGACTCACTTTGGGGTCATCTAGGTGGATCCTAGTCTGGGGTCCCAAAACAACAGGCAATGTTCTTTGGACAAAGCATGTGTGCCTTCCAACTGCCCAGGTCTCACTAGTTCTTTTTCTTCTTACTCCCTGGCATTCTTCACCTTGGTGTGCCTTTCATTCTTTCCATTCCTTCTTCTCTACCCCTTCTGTTCCTCTGACTCTCTATTCTCTCTCCTGTCCCACCCCCCCCATTCTTTCCATCCAATGTTATTCTATCACCCCCATGCTTCTTACTAGTAACTTCTGCTGAACGCTCCACTTTTCTCCCCTCCAGCTACTCTCAACTACTCTTTTCTCCTACTATTCTCCACTACTCTCCCATCCTACTGCTCTCCACTATTCTCCCCTCTCAACATTCTGTTCCACCCCTCCTTTGCTCCATGTACCATCCATTCACTCTATGCCATCCTACCCACTCAATCTCACTTGCTCTCTACTCTCCCACTAAGTCTTATTCACTCACCTTACCCAACATACATGCACTCTCATAGCAAACTGCCAATTTCTGCCCTCAACTTATACCTCATCTTCAACACTCTCTCTGCTAATCGCCTCCATGCTCTGATCCGCCGTCCTCTCAGCGGCCTCTTAGTCCACCTTCTCCTAACCCCTAGATCTCACATGAACTACTGACACTCACATTCTGTTTGTCACCCTTTCCTCATCACCCCCCTTGGCTTCTTGGGCTCACCTGGTTTCCCGGGTCAATCTCTGTCTTCCTCTCCCAAGGATTCGGGTTATGCAGTTTATCCATACACTCCCCTTTTATCCCACCCCTTTTCAAAAGCGGGTCCGCTGGTATTAGGCATTTGCGGCCCAGTGCAGTGCACAACAGTTCTTGATGCACTGTGGGAAAGTGTCCTGGATGGCTGTTTGTGGCAAGCAATTTTCTGCTGGCTCTCTGGTCACTGCCACATCTCTCATGGGAGGGCTGCAAATTCGGTGCTCCACCGTTTGGATTTCTGGTCTTGCGAGTTCTGCAACAAAAGAGAATTCTCTGGCCCATATGCTGTACAGCAGGTATGGGGTGATAGGTTGTACTTCCCACTTGCAATATGGAACAGAGACTGGGTTGCTCCCAAAACCCACCTCGCACCACTAGGGTGGGACATGCTCTGGCAAACACCCTGCTATGCCTCCATTCATGAGGTTGCGATGGGTCCCAACCCACATAGACTGGACCAGATCCCCGGCCCTGTCACAACGCTGTAAGGCGAGTCACTTTTGTATCAATACAAATTTATCCAAAGAGCCAAAAATGCGATGCACGAGATATGAGAAAAACAAAAATGTATTATACTGCCAGGGCAGGGAAACATCTAACAGACATTCAAAGTAATACGCAAAAAGAAAGGAAAAAGACAACACAACACATTTTTTGAACTTCATCATTGTTCATTGGCTGTTGTAATCTACAGTATAGGTGCTTCCATACATTTTCAAACGGCATTGGCCTATTCTAATCACGTGATGAAAGTGACATGCTTGCTAGTTAGCTCATATGCAGTGAAATCATTTCCATTCTCACGTGCTTCCATGGAATAGTTCCTTTTGAAACATGTATCAGACAGACTTCATTTACTATTGGTTGCTCCAGGAGGAGTAGATGTGGTACGACCGATTACAAGAGTCTCAACCAATCATTATGTGAGATGTGATAGTGAGACATATAAAATATAAGTTTTAAATCTCTTCCTATTCACCTCAGTGGTTGGCACCGGCGTACTGTTCTGACCATTACAAACTGTTAACCATCAGTTCATTTTACAACTCCATTGCTGGAAAGATTACTTGCCTTTCCTTCCTGTTCTCATGATTTCATCTGTCTGGTCTCTGACCTTATATACTTGGGCTTCACTCTCTCACAATTGGCAAGAATGTGTATATATATATATATATATATATATTCATGCAATTTGCATTGTCATGAAGTGGCCTTCATTTACTATTGCAATCATGCAGTGTGAGTCAGGTGTGAGCTGCTGTTCAGATCACTAGATCCTAATTAGTTCTATTGTATGGGCAATGGTGCGCATGTAAGGTATGGTTTCATGAGTTGTCTCTATTGCTGTTGCATTCAGGTGGTGCGAGATAAGTGTGAACTACTATATTGTTAACTCATTCCTAATTAGGGCTACTTCATGGATAATGGTATTTTGCATGTCTGTTTTTTTTATACAAGGAGAGCTCTGTGAGTGCAATTTATCCTGTACGGGACAGCGTTGTGTTGTGATCATTCTATCTCTACAACTGTGTTATTTCATGCCTTGCTGATCCACTCCTGCCAACTTGTGACCTTCATCAAGTTACGTTTGGTTGTTCTCCCTAGGGACATACATTGTTATAACATTCTGAAACATGGCTATGGGAACTCGGCAGACCTGATGTATTCTGACCAATCAGCGTGCACTATCTTGTCCTTAATGGGGTCTGGTATCTTTTCTGTTGCTCTCTCATGACTTCACTACTGCAAACTAAACTCTGGGAAAACATTTGCTCAGTTGCTATGGCCAATCACTGCATGGAATTCAGCCTTTGGCTGTGTGAATTGTTGCAACTTGGAGTGTGTGTGCCTTTCTGCAGGGGTCTGGCTAATGCTTGCTAATGTGGGGTGATGTGGAGTTTACATGCTTCAGGAAAGGCTAACTAAATCTTGTGGCATACGTGTATTGCGTGCCGCTAATGTAAAACAATGGCGATCATTTACTCATCATTATAAACTCTTTTCTTTTTATTTTCTAAATAAAACTAAATGAAGCTGTATCGGGTTAGGACTACACTGTTATGTTCACCAATAAGGTGTATGAGTTATACCCTACTCAAAAGCATGGCTATTGGTGCCTCGTTGGGCCTACACAGGAAACGTTTACTAAATGGGGCTGCTTGCTTCATTGCAGTGTAACTTTTCATAGTGATTTTCACAACTTGTATTTTATTATATGTTTGGGACGTTGAAAACATTCTCCCATGTTTTCATACTCCCCTAAAACACTCCGGCCAAGAAGGGAAATTTGCAAATTGCAGACCTAGGAAGGAGGCTAAAACGAATGAGCACAAGCAAAAGGAACAAAATACTTATTTTGTTCACCACAGGTTGGCCTTGGGGAAACAAGTAAGGGATATCAACACCATTTTAGCAGCCAATCTCTAAAGTGCTGTTTATTTGAAGATACTTGATAAAGTCACAGTGAAACAACATCAACTCCACCTAGAGGAAAATCAGCTGCTGGAATACTGCCAGTCTGGGATTCACCCACATAGAGGGAATGAATTTGCCCATACAGATATAAAAAAAAATCTGTTCAAAATCATGGACCACGGCAAAACTGGGCTGCTCATGCTCCGAGATCTTTGGCTGCCTTTGACACCCTGCACCACTCCCATTTGCTTCAATTTACCCGGGATGTTGTAAGGGTATCAAAGACTGCACTAAAGTGGATTGCATCTTGTTTTAAAAATTGAGAATCTAGCGACACTGTCGGTAGCTGGGAATCTGTACTGGAAGTTTCCTCTCTTGCATTACCTCTGGGGTTGTGTATATGTATATATATATATATATATATATATATATATATATATATATATATATATATATATATATATGTATATATATATATATATATATATATATATATATATAGAGAGAAAAGGGAGGAAAGAGCGAATCGCACTCCCGCAGGCACAAACATAAATGCCAGGTTCAAAAAGGTTCGGAAAAAACAAACAGACACAGTATAGAAATTACTGATGTCTTTAATGTTTAAGTAAGTTAAAAAACAAAAGCATCGTGCAAAAAACAAATGCACGACACATAGCAGCACATAGAAGACACAACAACAGGACGCCTAGGGGCAGCAGCCTGCAAACAACGCGTTTCGCGCTATACTGAGCGCTTGATCACGTAAGGGGGAGAGGGTTGAACAGTGTGAATACATAATAGACAATAGTCCCTTAACTATGTCGATGGCAACGACTGTTACCATCTCCAAGGGAACAGGGGCGGCCATGTTGGAAGGGAGTGTGCAAATATGCTAAAACGTATGGATTAGAGCACAGTGCTTTGCAGATGCTTTTATCAATGATCAGTAGAGAAAATCTCAACCGACCCGGATTTTAAATTGAAGTATACAACACCACAATCTCTAAATTAAGCAGAAAGGGCCCTCAAATATGTATAAATACATATAAGGGGACTTAACTACACATCAATATACGGTGTATGAAATAACAATGTGATGACCGTACAGCATAAGAGATATAATGAACCACACTCAAAATAAATAAACCAACATTAAAGAAATCACCCCGTATAAATACATAGTCAGCCTAGTGAAAAAGGTCATTCCCAACAATAAAAATATTAGACAATGCAATGCAATGACAATAAAACTAGTCAACCACGATTAGATGTAAAATCAGGTTAAAAACAGTAGAACTGAACCTAAATATTAAAATTTAGCAGCAGGATGATACAGCCAGCAAAATATTTGTTGGTGCAAACAGCAAAGATAGCAGCTCAAACATTAAATGTCGATTATATAGTGCAAATAAGCAAAATAAAGCAGCAGGGCAACAGTATGCCTATCCAACCTCCAAAGTGGAGGAAGAAATAAAGTGCTAGTGCATCGATCTAATAAGCTGTGCAAAATTGCAAAGATTAACAGCTAAGTCATCAAAGTGCAAATGCAAATCATGATGTCAAAGTATCTAAAGCTGAAGACACAAACGCAATATGACAGATCCAGAACATACAGTAGACTAGGACAAAAATTTCAAAACATTGAACGATAATGGAAAGCAATATCAGGAAATGATAGGAATGACTCAAATAACTAAAGCAAAGAGCTACGGTTAAATCTCCAAAATAAACAAAACATAATTGAGAAAACGCTCCCCCTATTGCAAAATAATCAGCTAAAACAGACAGGTAAGACAAAATAATAAGCATAAGTGCAGAAACAGAAAAAGATCAGTCAATACCTGCGGATAAACCATCGAAGAAAGAACAGGAATCCAAAATTACAAAAGTGATAAACCAGAAAAACAAGATAGCCCCAACAATGGAAAACAAAGCATAAATGACCAAGAAAAAGCAGTAATGAAAATGAAAAATCCACATGGGAACAAAATTAGGTTCCCAAAAAGGTATACAATTCCTCGTCTACATTGTGACCTCTGGGAAATTTGGTGTCAAGATCCAAGATAAATCTGGTTTCGAGTTGTCTCAGCCTCAAAATACGATCACCGCCCCTAGGATGAGGGGGTACATGTGCCACAGCGAAAAATGTTAACAAGTTAGCATCATTGTTGTGTACAGATTTAAAATGCTTGGCCATAGGATATGTCGGATCAGAATTCTTGATGGCTCTCAGATGTTGCAGAATTCTGAGTTTTAGTTTACAGGTAGTACTGCCCACATACCAACGTCCACAAGGGCACAAAAGCACATAAACAACAAAATTTGTGTCACAATTAATAGAATGACGTATCATCTGCTGAATTTGTGTGACAGGATGCAGGAAAAATTTCTTGACAACAGCATGGGCACATGCTTTACATTTCATACACTTAGTGAATCCTGTATGAGAGGCTGGAAGCCATGTATTGGAACGCTGGATCTTGCCCATAGGAGGTAGAAAACTAGAAACAAGTTTGTCCCTTAAAGAAGGAGCACGTTTGTAAGTCATAGTCGGGCGCTTACCCAAAATGGGCTTCAGGTCAGCATCAAGGGTGAGAACATGCCAATGTCTTGCCACGATTTTACGAATATCATTGGACGAAGTATCAAATGTAATGATGAGTCTAGGATCATCATTTAACACAGTTTTAGAACCAGTATCATAAATCAAGGCATCTCTAGACATGCCACGAGCTCGGAGATATGCCGTTTCAATTGTTCTTTTTTGGTAACCTTGCTTTCGAAAATCCATAGCTGCTTGTGCACAATAATAATCAAAACATGCAATGTTGGAGCAATTGCGACGATATCGAATAAATTCCCCATAAGGGATTGATTTTTTGCAAGGTGTAGGATGGCAGCTATTGGCATGGAGTGGCAAGCCAGTGTTGGTAGATTTCTTATGTAATGCCGTACTAATACCTGAGTCATCCATCATGACAGTGACATCCAGATAAACAATTGTAGTACGGCTGTGGCATTCAGTAAAGCTGAGATTGACCTGGTTATTATTGATACTTTTAACAAATGAGAGCCAATCAGTTTCGGTGCCCTTCCAAATGTTGAAGACATCATCAATAAACCGCCACCAAGAAATAATCTGTGTCGGAAAGGAAGATAGTAATAGGTCAGAAAGGAAAGTAGCCTCCCACCACCCCATTGTGAGATTAGCATAGGATGGTGCAAAGGTACTACCCATCGCAGTCCCCCTTACTTGCCGATAAAAATGGCCTTCAAAAAGAAAAACATTGTTGTGTAGACAGAATGAAAGCATATCCAGGATCATGGTGCTGTGTCCAAGGTAGTTTAAAGAACGAGTGTCCAAGAAGTGTTTACATGCAGATATACCAACAGTGTGGCTGATAGATGTGTACAATGAAACTACATCCAAAGTGGCCAAAAGTAAACCTTCCTCCCAAGGTGTATTAGTAACATGTTTGAGAAAATCCTTAGTATCCCTCAGATAGGAAGGTAGTCCCGTGACAAATTTGATCAATGTTTCATCAATGAATTGGGCTAGATGTTCCAATAATGAGCCACAGAGAGTAACAATGGGCCTACCTGGGGGATTAATAAGGCATTTGTGCGTTTTAGGGAGGAAATAAATGGTAGGAATAGTATAGCTGGTCGGAGTGAGAAATTTGACCAGATCATCCTCCAGTAGACCTTCATTCATCCACCTGGTACACAGAGCAATCAGATCTGTCCTGATTTCTTCTGATGGGTCTTTCAGCATTTTAGTATAGCATTGGCGGTCATGTAATTGTCGGTTGGCTTCAATAACATATTTAGTTCTGTCCTGGATGACGACATTAGAGCCCTTGTCGGCTGGCTTGATAACAATGTTGGATAGCAGCTGGAGTTCATTCAAGGCCTGGCGTTGGGCAATAGTGAGATTCTGTTTGCTGGTACCAGCCTTATGACGAAGTTTTCTAAAATCCTCGATACATAAGTCATGAAAAGCCTCAATACAGCCGCCCACAGGAAATTGAGGGTTGAATCTCGATTTACTTTTTAGCTTGGTCCGTATATCCCAGTTGGGATTAATGTCGAAATCAGAAAAATCAATATTAAAGGGATCATATTGATCATCTTCAAGACATGCCAAATCCATGAGTGAAGGAATGTCTGAAATTAGACGATCAGTGCCACCCATACGAGGTATTGAACGCTTCATGGGGGCATCAGTGTTGGCAAAGAATTTTTTTAACTTAATTTTACGCATAAACTTGTCAAAGTCTATGCGTACTTGGGCGTAATAATAGTTGACAGTGGGACAGAAATTAAGACCCAGTGATAATATCGAGGTCTGAGATTTTGTGAGAACATGAGACGACAGGTTGATGATTTGGTGAATCTTCATATCATCTATGGTTGGTTTCTGGCCCCAGAGCGTGTTGCTCTGCCCTGTTGCTGCGCCTGTTGACCGGTTCCCACGTCGGCCTCGGCGAATGACTTTTTTGCCTGCAATTTCTGTCCTCTTCCTCGTCCTTTAGGCTTACCACGGCCTCTACCTCTTTTTTGATTTTTCCCATCCTGACATAAAAGTCTCATTTCATCTAAAAAATTCATTTTAGGAATGGGTTCATCAGTCTCAGATGCAGAGATATCTGATTCAGAGGTGGTCGCGGCCAGGTCACCCGATGGGACAGACATTGACTGTATAGCATTAGTTTTGCGGAGAGAGTCAAAGCGTTTGGCAAATGTAAAGACACGACCCATCTCATAGTCTGTTTTATCTCGTAAAAATTTCCTGTGTTTACGCTGTTTAATTTCATCTTCATATACAGTTAAACCTTCATCAATTTTTTTCCGTAAGGATTTGCCTTCTTCTGTTGTAGGGACTTTAGTAAGATCCAGCTCTACAATACCTAATTCTTTCAAGGCTTGTTCACGATCCAATTTGGCATACTTCACTAAGATTGTCAGAAACTTGCCAGAACAACCTTTGCTTGCTTCTCCCCATTCCTCAAGCATTAATGGATTTTGGTCCTCAAAGGATGGAGTGGTCATAATGCGAAGGCCACGCGGTATTCTCTCAATGTCTAAATAATTTTGAAGAGAGTGCTCCTCCCACCATTTAGAAATTTCCCTTCGTCGGAGTCTCTCGTATTCCCTCAGCAGGAGCACTTCCTTGCTAACATTACTGCTGGCTTTTTTATTTGTCCCACTAGCAGGTGGTGTGGGAATAGATTCCTGCTCTTCACAGAATAAATCCTTGGCTTGGAGTAGCCGGGCTGCTACCCAGGCGTCCTGTATGCTCGTCATACTATGGCTGCAAAAATCATGAATATATACAAAAATAACATGTATCCGAACACGAACCCAAGGAGCGGAGTACCGTCTATTAGTGATAGAAACGGTAACCAAAGAGACCTAATAACTGGACTGAGCAAGGAGCCAACTGAATAAGTGTGTATAAAGCAACAGGGAAATGAAAACAAACTGAAAGCACACGCTTACCTTGCAGCGATCTCCTGTGCGTCCTCCGGCACACGTGAAAGCGCCAGCCGGCAAGGTGGCCTCAGTTGTAATATTCCCGTGCGTATATTGGCTCCCAGTCCTATCGGCAGTATCATCTGCCTCCAGTGGCAGCAATCCTCTTCAGAACACGAAGCATGAAAGTAGGATGCGCACAATGTAACGGCCCTGGTGCAGATTCAAACACGGAACGCTCCGTGTTGGACAAAATAGAGAAAAGGGAGGAAAGAGCGAATCGCACTCCCGCAGGCACAAACATAAATGCCAGGTTCAAAAAGGTTCGGAAAAAACAAACAGACACAGTATAGAAATTACTGATGTCTTTAATGTTTAAGTAAGTTAAAAAACAAAAGCATCGTGCAAAAAACAAATGCACGACACATAGCAGCACATAGAAGACACAACAACAGGACGCCTAGGGGCAGCAGCCTGCAAACAACGCGTTTCGCGCTATACTGAGCGCTTGATCACGTAAGGGGGAGAGGGTTGAACAGTGTGAATACATAATAGACAATAGTCCCTTAACTATGTCGATGGCAACGACTGATATGCACCTCTCTTCAAATTATATGACATATTTGCATGATATGTTGAAGAGTCTTGGATCGATCTTTCAGCATTAAGCATGATATAAACACGGTCTTTTCTCCTGGTGGAATTATGAAATTTACACTAATTGACTTGGGCTAAATCAAAAAACAGAATTTCTGCTATCCTTTATATACACAATGCCTTGCTATCCTCTATATACACAATGCCTAAGGCCCTCTCTCTGTATTCTAAGGTTTGCACTGCAGATATTTTGATCTAAGTACAATCCAAAGTAAAAATGCTGGGTATGGTTTTGAACTCAACTCTACAGTGGATTTACATGCTCATTTTATTATAAGTTGTGCTAAATATTACCTTATGTTGCTCCATCAGCTGAGAGCGTTCTTATCTGAAAACCATTGTGCAACTATTGCTGGAATTAGTTTAGGATACAAAATTGACTATTGTAATTCGGAAACAACCGACAATATATAGCTTACAAGAAGTACAAAATACAGTGCCGAAGATAATCGCCAATAAGATGTTTCCCTCCCATTCGCAGGAGATTACATTGGGGCTCATTTTTTAAGTCTGTGTAAAAAGGCGGTGAGGTGACTTATTTTCCTCATTTGCGGAGTGCAAAAGGGGAAGGTAAAAGGGCAGAGTACATGCTTATACGTTGCCCTTTTGCACTCCGCTGTGCTAATTATGTAAATGCTGGCTGCCATGCATTTAGTTTCAGTAGTTTAAGTTAACAGTAGTGTTAACAATCCAAAACAAGAGGCTGAGTAGTTTAGATTTATTTCTTGTTATGTTTTGTTTTAATAATATGTTACGATTTAAGTGGCAACGTTTGTAGATTTTAACTTTGTAAAGGTATGTCATGATGCTGATTGGAACGCAAAGAGGCAGACCACGAGTTCAGTTTTCAAGTGTAGTTTATTTTGAACAAATCAAGTACTACCTCTGGGTAACATATTGCATGACTATATTAAAATAAAAAAGTCTAGTTCGGGACTCTTGGCCTGAGTAGCGTACGTCTAGAAGATGTTGGGACTCCTTTAGGAGGATATAGAAGTTTCCGTTTTGTACTTATATCTCATGCTCTCCTGTAGTCTTTGGGTTCTTCTTTGAGGTTCCGGACCTGATGACCTCCCTCCTCTAAGGTCCTGATCTCTGCGTCCTTCACAGCTTCTCTCAACCTGCAAAACCTTTTCTTGCCCTTTTTGTGACCATAGAATGACTTTGCTTTAAGCGGTGTTAAGTCCGTAACTGTGTATCCAAGACTTTGCTATCTATGCTTAGTGTCTGAAAAGGATATCCCTTAATGGGAAACTAATCTTTCCCTGTGCCGGTGCTTTTTGGGCATTTCTGCCTATTAGTGATATTTGCTATTTTATGTTTTCTCTAGAAGGCCTTTGGTTGATGGGTAAGGGGATGCCATTGGTCATGTCCCCTGACCTCTGGTGAGGGTTCATTGGGGGGCGGAGGTGGCCTTTGGATATTCCTTATACCTCGTTCTGGTCCAGCATCCACTAGATTTTGAACACCCTCCTGATAGTCCCCAAAGTTAGGCAGAAGATTGTGTCACATTTAGTAACCTTATATATTTTTTTCTGAAAAACTTTCCCTGGAGGGACGCCATGATTACCCTCCTATTGTAAAAACCATATTTGTTCAGTGAAAAATATGGATTAAAATCGATATTATGTTTACAATGCAAACCTTACTACCACTGGAATTCGCCTGTCATGGTTCGCAAAGCAACGTTGACTCACATTGGGCCTGCAATGCTGCTGACGTCACGTATATTGAGCTAGTTCACATGGAAAATATACGTTTGAAAATAATTACCAGTTTTTACAATTTTTTAAGTTGGCCTCCGAAACAAAACTAAATCTAAACACAGACCTTCTGTCATGCTACTGTTCTTTTTTACTTGCTGACATTTTTACAATGTGAATTGTGGTTGTGTGAATATCATCTAGGATGTCGTAGTGATTTCATAGCTAGTGCATGGTGGGGCAGAGTTATGGTCGCGTTACATTTCTTTTGCATTTCACCCATAATATCACTTCTACTAAAGTTTGTACACTGAATTTGTTCGGTTTTTATATTAGACAATACAGCATAAAATCTCTTTCAGCGAACTTTGAAGTTTTTATTACAGAAGCTTAAAAATGAGTGTAGTTTTTCTGCAAATTATTTTGTTTTAAAAAAAAATGTATGAAATAATACTCCCTCTGGCCCTTATTCCATACTGGTGGACCTCTTTAGGAGCGGACGCAGAGTTTGGGTACCATACCATTTATCACTATTTAATGTGATACTCAGTACAGGTGAAATCCCAGCATCCAGGCATCTGGCAGAGATTGTGCCCATCTTCAGAAAGGGGGAGTCTGGCATTCCAAGTAACTATCACACAATTTCACTCTTGGATTCAGATAGCAGAATCTATGGGAAAGTAATACAGTCTAGACTAGTATACTGGGTACCAATTCCAATGTAATACGTCACCTTCAAGCGGGGTTTAGAAAAGATGTAAGTACCGTTGACCAGCTATTTAGACTTGCCCTTACTCTTGACAAATATGTTGCAATCAAAGGGGGCCACATTAATTTGTTCTTTATACTCCGCCTGCCACATTTCACAGTATCCCAAGGTCAGTACTGTGGCAAGCTCTTTTGAATAAAGGAACCCTACTACTCGTGATCACAGCGATAAAGGACCACTATGAAAACACAAGAGCAAGGGTCAAGGGGTTTAGGTGGGGAAGTCTCTGAAACCTTCCCGTCGGAGAAAGGGTGAGGCAAGGGTGTATACTTGCCCCTACCCTTTTTAATCTATGTTTAAGGAAGTTCTGGTTGGTTATCCTCTCACCACATCAGATGTACAAGCCTTGGGAGGGGAGAAGATAGGTATTTTTTTTTATCCAGATGATGTTATTATTATTATATGGACAAACTCTGGCTTTTCGAGACAGGTTAACCATTTTGCTATTAACTGTGACACCCTTGGTGTAATAATTAATGAAGAAAAAATGAAGTTCATGAGCTGTGGAAAATCATTGGGTCCGCGTTCAAGAGTCAACCTTAAGATTTGTAATGCAAGCATCTAAGAAGTCCTGTACATTGAGTATTTGGGGGTTAGATTCTCACAGGATAGGAAATTGGGACGGGCATATTGGAAAAGCTAACCCATTGATGCAGAGAACGTTTAATGGAATTTTCAGGTACTCTAAACCCTTTGGAAAAATCTACTGATACCTGCTCTGGAATTACTGTTCTGGAAAAGGCCATTACCGCCACCTTATATATGGAGCAAGTGTTTGGGGACATAGTAAGAGCCCAGCTATGGCCACTACAGAATCTAAATTCTTAAAGAGATTACTATGGGTACCAAACAATATCCCTTACATTCCCTTACATTTGGAGATGGGCCATACATGTATTAATGACGAGATAGTACTCAAACCTTTATTATACTGGGTACGAATCTGGACAGGAGTTTTTCTTGATAAATACAAAGCTGAGTTAAAAGATGTATTAGGCTTTTGTGGTGCCCTTTCTGTACCATGGTTTAAACATGTGAACATTTCTTTGAAGCTGTTAAACCCAGAGTATTTTTGGAGAAACCCTGAGAATATCACTAGGGACAGTAAACAAACACTAATTGATGCATATGCTAAGTATGTTATGGGCCAAAATGTGACAGAGTGTCTCAGTCTTTCCATGGGTTATAATTACCTGTATATAAAGACTACCTACCACATGGAAACATATCCACACTATTGATGGACCTATCCGCGGAGCATTGTATCTCAAAATGCAAATGAGTATTTTGCCCTTAGCCACTGTGCTACTGCGGAAAAGTGATGGTGCAGACCCTTGCCCAATTTGCCAGGACACAGCCGAGTCGGTAAAGCATTCCCTTTTCTGGTGCCCTATGTGTGTTGATATTCGAAGAAGAAACCTAAACGTTTGCATGAAAAATAGAGGCCTTTTTTCGATGGTATTTGCCGGGTGTGTTAGAAAGAGGTGTGTAAGGAAGGGTGCTGTTGCGCACTACAGTGATGGCTGCCTGATTTGTGAGCTCCAGCTCCAACTAGAAATCCTGGAATGATACATCCTGTTCGGAGTCGCTTAACGTCCTGAAAATTGTGGTGCAGACGGTCCATACACTCATCCCCACTGTCAGAAAGTTTGGTTGTGCTATGTCTGGAAACGAGAGAGCTGTGCCGAGTTGAGCCCTGACCGACTCTCGCTGCGGGTGGGGGCCGCCAGGGAGCACCGTGAGGAATCAGTGAGAGGCTGCGGATCCGAACGTGCTGAGGGCTGCGGAGGGGCGGGGCCTGGGATCACGGCCTGCACCCGACTCACGCCCGTGCTATGAGGCCAGAACTAGCTACCCGGGTCGGCTGGGAGGAGATAGCCGAATCGGGCTCTCTCCACGGGCCGGCCCCTGGACCCACTGGGCACATCGTGCCCTGCGGCGCCGTGGCGGGGAACGTCCCGACGGGTGTCAGCACCATACGGCGTTCGGAAGGCATCCTACCCCAACAAGTAAGGAGATTGAGAAGTGGTGGCAGGGGGGAAGTGTCCGGTGGGTGGCCCCCATCTGCTGCCGCCTCCACACGCATTGGCGTGCCTGTGGGTCACTGCGGGAGCGGCGGGCCTGGCCGACGTGAGAGGAGGCCGCCGCGTCCCTCAGTCTAGCACAGCAACGGGAGGGCCCCGATGGACTGAATAAACCCTGATTGCCAGCTCCGCGTAGCTGGCGGCCCGGAATCCACACACATATTTGAACTGGCAAGTGGGGCGCACCGACCCTGGGATTGAATTCATTGTGATCGGGCCTCGCTGAAACATTTGATCTGAGGCATGAGAAGGCCTTGTGAGGTCTTGCGGAGCTGTGCCACTGCAGTCACTGAACCTATTGATACGTGGGAGAGCACAGTCCATGATCAGTGCACGTCTCATATGCCCTAATACCCTGCTGCATAGATCGCACTGCAACACTGCAAATAATCTTACAGACACGATCGGGCGTGCTTAAGGTGGCCGGCCAACGAAAGACATAACAGCAGAGGGTGGGACGGCACCTTGCCGCACACACCGCCCGAAGCATTACAAGGGCCTCAAAAGACACGGGCGAGCAAGCTCCTGGTAGCTAACTGACGAGGTCCACAATACCAGCTGAATACTGGTCGACACCATGGGCAAACCCCAAAAAACAGGGAAAGGAGGCAAGACCCCGGCAATAAGAAGAAAGGCCCTATGGATGCGTACACTGACATCCAAGCTCAAACTACTACTGCAGAGATACACGGCACTGCCAATGAAACCCCGAATGCAGAGAGTGGTGATAAAGAGGACAAGCTTACACTTATTGTGCAGGATGGATTCCGTGTGGTGAATACGAAACTAGATGACATAGTGTCCACCATGGGCTCCTTAAAGGCCAGGGTTGAAAAAGAGAGTGCGTGCATCACGGAAACGGAAGATAGAATAAGCATTAACGAGGATGCCGTTGCACACCACAGTCGGGACATCTGCCAGCTCAAGGAGGCCATGTCCAAAATGCAGAACAAATGTGAGGACCTTGAATCAAGATCTAGACGAAATAACATCAGTGTGGTGGGTGTGGCGGAAACATTCGGAAAAGGCCAAATGGAAAAACAACTAGAACTGCTTCTTAAAACATTATTTAGTCAGGAGGGATTCTCTGAACATTTCTTGGTGGAAAGAGTGCACCGTACATCAGCCCCAGCCCCGAAACCTGGTGCACTGCCCCGCACAATAATTGCTAGACTCCTTAATTACAGGGATAGGGATGCAATCCTCCGAATGGCCAGAGAGGCTGGCACACTACAATACGAAGGAAACCGGATACAAATATACCCAGATTTGTCAGCCGGGGTTCAAGCCAACAGAATATCCTACAAACCGGTCAAAAGACTCCTTAGAGTACGCCAGATTCCGTACGCCCTGATGTTTCCAGCCAAGATGAGGATTCAACATGCTGGGAGGGCGCACTTTTTCGAGTCTCCAGCTGAAGCCACACAAATATATTGAGACTTCCATACCACTTCCACCCAGGGGCGGCAGACCGGCACAAAATAATAGACCCAGACCAGAGGTTTAGGGTATACCGGTAGTCAGTACGTGTCCTACCCTACTGTACCATTGAGGCCGCTGTACTAATAATCCGATGATCAAGGTGGCTCCACATAACACGATTATCGGAGATATGGAGACAATCTGGCGGTCATGTGGAGCAACATTGCCACCCCGGAAGGTTCCATGAGTTATTTTGGGCATATCGTCAAGTTGGGGGTGATGATGGGGGCGGGAAAGGGATTTTGGAGTTTGGGGTGTTACTGTGGCGATGACCACTTAAAGAAGGAGGTCGACACAGGTGATAGTTCGGCTACGGCCAATTGTTTGTTTTATGTGAAAATAATGGTTGCCCTGAGACTGACGCTGATCTGCTTGTACCAAAAACAAATTTTTAAGGGTCATGCATATAGAGAGTATCTTTACTGGCAAGAACTGGTGCCGGAATGAGAATAAAATTTCTTACATGGAATGTAATGGGACTAAATAACCAAATGAAAGTCAGAAAAATTGGTAATTACATTGCCAGGCACAGCCCACAGGTCCTGATGCTGCAAGAAACACATACAATGGGAAGCAGTAACATGAATATACTGCCTAAATGGGGGAAACTGAGTTTTACACGGACTACTCCACCCAGGCCAGAGGGGTAATTACCCTTATACATCCGGCTTTGGGATTTGGAGTGGAAGGCCACAAGGTGGACCGACAAGGTAGATACGTTGTGGTTTGAGGCAGAGTCGCTGGGCGACAACTACTGTTGGTTAATACGTATGGACCCAATATTGAGGACCCTGCCTTTTATGTAAATATGTACCTATTGATTGCAACCTATGGCATGGTTAATGTAATCTGGGGGGGACTTTAATGTTGCACTGGACTCCATGCTGGACAGATCATCTAAAATCACTAGAGCCCCCAGTAAGACTGCCCTTGCTCTGAGCAATGTCCTCGCGCAGCAGTCGTTGACTGATGCCTGGAGTGAGATGCATCCTGGGGGCAGGAGGTACACATACTACTCTTCGGTGCATGATTCCGAGTCAAGGATTGATTATTGGTTTGTTGCATCAGGTATGTCCACTGCACTACAGAACTGTGAAATCCTGCCACGCACGTTCTCAGACCACTCCCCGGTGATGCTAGAATTTAAAATCCTTGATGTCCCCTGCCCCGCGAAAAGATGGAGAATGCCGAATGGGATGTTGGGAGACCCAGGAGTGGTGGAAACGCTACATACTGAGATAACGGAATATTCACCAATAATGTGGGCACGGTGGACAAATACTCCACTGTGTGGGAGTCTTTCAAGGTATGAATTAGAGGAATCCTGCTGTCTAGGTCCGTAGGTATGCTAAAGAGTGAGCGCGCTGAATTAACAGGCATTGAAAACAAGTTGAATGAATTGGAGGAAGACTACACTCGTACACAGAACAGAGAGCTATTGGCTGACATACACAAGAATCTGCAGGAATTTGATAAACTGGCTGCCAGAGAGGTACGCTATGTGGCGGCTCCCATGCGTGCACGCAGATACGGGGAGGGTAACAAGGCTGGTAGAGCACTGTCTAGCCTACTTGAACATGATAGACAACCCAACCAAATCACCAGTATACATACACCACAAGGGGAAGTACTCTTGGGGGAGGAGGAAATAAACAAGGAATTTGTCAAATTTTATAAACAACTATACTCTAATCAAGATAAAAAACACTTGCAGACATTAAAACCTACCTCGAGGCTCTCGCCCTTCCTAAGCTCCCTGAGGTGGATCGCCTTGAGATGGATCGGCCGGTAACAGCTGAAGAAATCACAGAGGCAATAAAATCATTGTCATCGGGTAGGGCTCCTGGGTCAGATGGGATAGGGGCAGAATTCTATAAATAATTCCGAGAAGAGCTTGTGCCGATACTCATGATGGTATGGGAGGAATCCCTCGAATATAATATACTAACCCCTACCTTGAGAGAAGCAGTTATCATGGTGCTCCCCAAGCCACGGAGACCACCGCAGGATGTGTCTTCCTATAGACCCCTATCATTAATTAACACTGACGCCAAAATATTCACGAAGGTATTGGCCAACAGACTCCAACCGGCGTTCCCCGCCGTGGCGGGGAACGTCCCGACGGGCGTCAGCACCATACGGCGTTCGGAAGGCATCCTACCTCAACAAGTAAGGAGATTGAGAAGTGGTGGCAGGGGGGAAGTGTCCGGTGGGCGGCCTCCATCTGCTGCCGCCTCCACACGCATTGGCGTGCCTGTGGGTCACTGCAGGAGCGGCGGGCCTGGCCGACGTGAGAGGAGGCCGCCGCGTCCCTCAGCCTAGCACAGCAACGGGAGGGCCCCGATGGACTGAATAAACCCTGATTGCCAGCTCCGCGTAGCTGGCGGCCCGGAATCCACACACATATTTGAACTGGCAAGTGGGGTGCGCCGACCCTGGGATTGAATTCATTGTGATCGGGCCTCGCTGAAACATTTGATCCGAGGCATGAGAAGGCCTTGTGAGGTCTTGCAGAGCTGTGACACTGCAGTCACTGAACTTATTGATACGTGGGAGAGCACAGTCCATGATCAGTGCACGTCTCATATGCCCTAATACCCTGCTGCATAGATCGCACTGCAACACTGCAAATAATCTTACAGACACGATCGGGCGTGCTTAAGGCGGCCGGCCAACGAAAGACATAACAGCAGAGGGTGGGACGGCACCTTGCCGCACACACCACCCCGAAGCATCACAAGGCCCTCAAAAGACACGGGCGAGCAAGCTCCTGGTAGCTAACTAACGAGGGCCACAATACCAGCTGAATACTGGTCGACACCATGGGCGAACCCCAAAAAACAGGGAAAGGAGGCAAGACCCCGGCAATAAGAAGGAAGGCCCTATGGATGCATACACTGACATCCAAGCTCAAACTACTACTGCAGAGATACACGGCACTGCCAATGAAACCCCGAATGCAGAGAGTGGTGATAAAGAGGACAAGCTTACACTTATTGTGCAGGATGGATTCCGTGCGGTGAATACGAAACTAGATGACACAGTGTCCACAATGGGAACCTTAAAGGCCAGGGTTGAAAAAGAGAGTGCGCGCATCACGGAAACGGAAGATAGAATAAGCACGAACGAGGATGCCATTGCACACCACAGTCGTGACATCTACCAGCTCAAGGAGGCCATGTCCAAAATGCAGAACAAATGTGAGGACCTTGAATCAAGATCTAGACGAAATAACATCAGTGTGGTGGGCGTGGCGGAAACATTCGGAAAAGGCCAAATGGAAAAACAACTAGAACTGCTTCTTAAAACATTATTTAGTCAGGAGGCATCCTCTGAACATTTCTTGGTGGAAAGAGCGCACCGTACATCAGCCCCAGCCCCGAAACCTGGTGCACCGCCCCGCACAATAATTGCTAGACTCCTTAATTACAGGGATAGGGATGCAATCCTCCGAATGGCCAGAGAGGCTGGCACACTACAATACGAAGGAAACCGGATACAAATATACCCAGATTTTTCAGCCGGGGTTCAAGCCAACAGAAGATCCTATGAACCGGTCAAAAGACTCCTTAGAGAACGCCAGATTCCGTACGCCCTGATGTTCCCAGCCAAGATGAGGATTCAACATGCTGGGAGGGCGCACTTTTTCGAGTCTCCAGCTGAAGCCACACAAATATATTGAGACTTCCATACCACTTCCACCCAGGGGGGGGCAGACCGGCACAAAATAATAGACCCAGACCAGAGGTTTAGGGTATACCGGTAGTCAGTACGTGTCCTACCCTACTGTACCATTGAGGCCGCTGTACTAATAATCAGATGATCAAGGTGGCTCCACATAACACGATTATCGGAGATATGGAGACAATCTGGCGGTCATGTGGAGCAACATTGCCACCCCCGGAAGGTTCCATGAGTTATTTTAGGCACATAGTCAAGTTGGGGGTGATGATGAGGGCGGGAAAGGGATTTTGGAGTTTGGGGTGTTACTGTGGCGATGACCACTTAAAGAAGGAGGTCGACACAGGTGATAGTTCGGCTACGGCCAATTGTTTGTTTTATGTGAAAATAATGGTTGCCCTGAGACTGACGCTGATCTGCTTGTACCAAAAACACATTTTTAAGGGTCATGCATATAGAGAGTATCTTTACTGGCAAGAACTGGTGCTGGAAGGAGAATAACATTTCTAACATGGAATGTAAGGGGACTAAATAACCAAATGAAAGTCAGAAAAATTGGTAATTACATTGTCAGGCACAGCCCACAGGTCCTGATGCTGCAAGAAACGCATACAATGGGAAGCAGTAACATGAATATACTGCCTAAATGGGGGAAACTGAGGTTTTACACGGACTACTCCACCCAGGCCAGAGGGGTAATTACCCTTATACATCCGGCTTTGGGATTTGGAGTGGAAGGCCACAAGGTGGACCGACAAGGTAGATACCTTGTGGTTTGAGGCAGAGTCGCTGGGCGACAACTACTGTTGGTTAATACATATGGACCCAATATTGAGGACCCTGCCTTTTATGTAAATATGTACCTATTGATTGCAGCCTATGGCATGGTTAATGTAATCTGGGGGGGGTACTTTAATGTTGCACTGGACGCCATGCTGGACAGATCATCTAAAATCACTAGAGCCCCCAGTAAGACTGCCCTTGCTCTGAGCAATGTCCTCGCGCAGCAGTCGTTGACTGATGCCTGGAGTGAGATGCATCCTGGGGGCAGGAGGTACACATACTACTCTTCGGTGCATGATTCCGAGTCAAGGATTGATTATTGGTTTGTTGCATCAGGTATGTCCACTGCACTACAGAAATGTGAAATCCTGTCACGCACGTTCTCAGACCACTCCCCAGTGATGCTAGAATTTAAAATCCTTGATGTCCCCTGCCCCGCGAAAAGATGGAGAATGCCGAATGGGATGTTGGGAGACCCAGGAGTGGTGGAAACGCTACATACTGAGATAGCGGAATATTCACCAATAATGTGGGCACAGTGGACAAATACTCCACTGTGTGGGAGTCTTTCAAGGTATGAATTAGAGGAATCCTGCTGTCTAGGTCCGTAGGTATGCTAAAGAGTGTGCGCGCTGAATTAACAGGCATTGAAAACAAGTTGAATGAATTAGAGGAAGACTACACTCGTACACAGAACAGAGAGCTATTGGCTGACATACACAAGAATCTGCAGGAATTTGATAAACTGGCTGCCAGAGAGGTACGCTATGTGGCGGCTCCCATGCGTGCACGCAGATACGGGGAGGGTAACAAGGCTGGTAGAGCACTGTCTAGCCTACTTGCACATGATAGACAACCCAACCAAATCACCAGTATACATACACCACAAGGGGAAGTACTCTTGGGGGAGGAGGAAATAAACAAGGAATTTGTCAAATTTTATAAACAACTATACTCTAATCAAGATAAAAAAACACTTGCAGACATTAAAACCTACCTCGAGGCTCTCACCCTTCCTAAGCTCCCTGAGGTGGATCGCCTTGCGATAGATCGGCCGGTAACAGCTGAAGAAATCACAGAGGCAATCAAATCATTGTCATCGGGTAGGGCTCCTGGGTCAGCTGGGATAGGGGCAGAATTTTATAAAGAATTCCGAGAAGAGCTTGTGCCGATACTCATGATGGTATGGGAGGAATCCCTCGAATATAATATACTACCCCCTACCATGAGAGAAGCAGTTATCATGGTGCTCCCCAAGCCACGGAGACCACCGCAGGATGTGTCTTCCTATAGACCCCTATCATTAATTAACACTGACGCCAAAATATTCACGAAGGTATTGGCCAACAGACTCCTACCGGCGGTTCCGGGACTAGTCCACCCGGATCAGAATGGGTTTATCCCTACGAGGTCCACTGCCCTAAACCTCCGCAGGCTCTACGTCATAATGGCACAATTAGACCCGAAAAGGAGTGCAGCTGCCATTTCTTTGTGTGCCGAGAAGGCCTTCGATTCGGTTTCCTGGGTCTACCTTATGGCGGTGCTGGAAGCATTCGGGAAGGAAACCAACTTTATCAGATATGTAAAACTGCTATACACCAAGCCGGGGGCCCGGGTGTCCACCTATAGATCCATCACTGAACTGTTCCTACTCGGCAGGGGCACTAGGCAAGGGTGTCCGTTCTCTCACCTGCTATTTGCGTTGACTATTGAGCCGATGGCAGCTGCGGTGAGACTGAGACATGCTGATAAGGGCATAAAAATGAAGGGCTCCATTCAACTGATATCATTATACGCCGATGACACGTTGTTATATGTCCGGGATCCGGAGGAAAACATAGCACCCATAATGGCGGAAATACAAGATTTTGCAACTTATTCAGGGTATACAGTGAACAGAGCTAAATCCGAAATGTTCCCGCTCACACCCGCCACCAAATGCCCCGAGAGGCTAAACGGACTCAAATGGTCAGAACACCATATTAGATATCTGGGGATACTGGTATCTAGAGAAAGACACACATTGTACTTGGATAATTATGAAGCCACATTGCAAACTATTACTACAAAACTTCAGCTGTGGGGATGTCTTCCGATATCTCTATACGGCAGGGTTGCTGTCCTTAAAATGATAATCCTACCCAAGTTACTTTATTTCTTCGTTAATATTCCCATATGGCCGGGCAGGTCCTTTTTCACTAAACTCTGTTCCATAGTCGTGTCATTCCTATGGAATGGGAAGACAGTTAGGATAAGCTGGGAAAAGATGACCGAATCGTACTCAACTGGCGGTATAGCGGCCCCCGATTTCGAGCTATATTATTATGTTGCACAAGCTCAATTTTCAAAATGTTGGTATAACACAACACACGAGATACCCCATCTATGGCTAGAAGAATATACCATACACCCCACAGACATACAATCAGTCATGTACGAGTACAATCCGTTCAGCTGTACGGTTAAAGCATGGGAGGCCATATACAAGAGACTGAAGGTGACAGTGCCCTACAACCCAGAGATACCTTTATGGAACTACCCGGGTATACCCCCCACACATGACAGTACAATACAGGAATCATGGGACCCTAATCATGAAATGAAAATAGGGGACATGTTTATTGATGGTAAATTTGTGACCCTAGGGGAACTGGTGAGAGCCCTGGGAGGTGGGCCACTGAGAACTCTACAATACTATCGTATGAGGTCGGCGTTTCAGAAAAAATGGCCACTATTCCCTGATGAACCCCAACCACACCCGTGCATACAGCTAGTAACAGCCACGGAGGGCCTGGGGATTTCCAGACTATACTCTGCAATAGAGGCCCATGCCCCCACAGTTAACCTAATTAAGGAGAAATGGGAGAGAGACTTACAGATACCTATCGAGGAAGAGAAATGGACAAGATATTGCGCACTCACTAAGAAGGTTTCCCTAAATTCTGGGCTGCGGTTAATCCAATTCAAAATGCTGAATAGACTGCACTACACACCGACTAAAATAGCTAAGTTTACCCCGGAGGCCTCAAATGCATGCCCCAAGTGCAATATGCCACAGGCATGACACCTACATATGTATTGGGAATGTCGGGTGCTGTGGGGCTTTTGGAAAGAGGTGGCGGTAATGTTTGAGGTAATTACACAAATCCCCCCGGCTCTGACGCCCCAAAAATATCTATTTGGGGACATAGGCAATTCTCTGAAAAAATTAGAAGATTATTTAATATTGCTTGCGCTGTTGCCAAAAAATGCATTCTACAAAAGTGGAAAAGCTCTGCCCCTCCTAGCATGAACACATTTCTTCGGGAGCTCACTTATGTAAATGAAACTGAAGAACAATATGTCCTGACCCAACCTTCGGCCTGCAGGCCCAAAGAAATATGGGGCCCATTTCGAGTTTATTTATGCGATATGGCCTCTGACGATGATGAATCCATTTAACTATGTATGACTATAATAACTGTGTAATGTACCCATCTCAACTGTATAAGGTGCAATGCGGAAAGGTGTGATGTATCTCTATGTAACCACTAATAAACAAAGTTTGAAAAAAAAAAGAAAGAGGTGTGTAAGAAAGCAACTGCAATTGATATAATTTATGCGGTTTAGACCTATGTGGAAAAGGCATGGCGAAGGATGGAGAGATGGCTAACAAATGTTTCATAATCAGTACATAGAATGTGTTGCTTTTGCTGCTGTAACCCGCTCCACCCCTGCTCTCTAATTCCTGAGATAGCTTTTTTTATTTAATGCTAGGATACGCTGACTTTATCTGTGTACAATTTTACAAATAGGCGGATCGACTTCTTCCTTTGATTTTCTGAATTTTGTTTTATTGCTGCTTGTAACTTTATGCTCTAGTTTGTTTGTTTGTTTTAATATTTGTAATGCGCGCCAGACCCGAGGGTATCAGGGTGCAATAGGCATCAAGAGTGTTGTTTAGCTCCGGTTACATTGCTGTACAAGATCATACATTTTATACAATAAGTTGTAGACAGGCAGTATGTACAGAATCCAGGCATAAGACAGGCAGGTTGCACACTACAGCAAAAACACCATAGACAGTATATACAATATGTACAGGCGGAACGGGAATTGTATTATATGTATAGTGAAAGGTCAGAGGTGAATTTCCTTGATCCAATGGATGAGGTTGGACCTAAAGCGTGGGCAGGGTAGGTCTTCCCTCAGGGGCGGAGGGAGGGAGTTCCAGTATTGGGCAACTTTGACCGGGAAGCTGCTTCCACCAGTCTTCGTACGTTTAAATCTGGGCACCGTTAGGAGGTTGGCGTTAGCAGTTCTCGTGGGACGGTTGGAGGGTTGTCTCATAAATCTGGCTATGAGGTATTGTGGGGCGGCATAGTGGAAACATTTTTGTGTCAGGGAAGCTGTTTTGAGGATTTTGTCTTTTGTGGGGAGCCAGTTATTAGATCTTCTGAGGTCAGATGTGGACTTTCTTAGGAATACTTAGGGCTGCCCTCAAGGCATTGTTTTGTAGAATCTGAATCTTGTTGTTGATGTATTTGTTACTCCCTACATATAAGGCATTACAATAATCCAGTTTGGATAAGATGAGGGCTCTTGCTAGGGTGATGCAGTTGTTAGAGGAGAGGAAGGGCTTGGCTGCTCTGATTAGCTTACAGGTGTAAGCAGTAGATGAGGCCATGGAGTTGACTTGTTTTTTAAAGGTTAACGTGGAGTCTAGGTAGAATCCAAGGGTTTTGACCTCCTTGGCTGCTATAATGTTATTGTCGTCTATTTTGAAATTGGAGTAGTTGTGGTCTAGTTTGTTAAGGTTCGCAGGGGTGCCGAGAATGAGAAGTTCCGTTTTGTCATCATTCAGGCATAGACCATGAGAGGCCATCCATGCCTGGATGATGAGGTACACTCTATTCACAGAGGCCTAATCCTTGTTGTAATCGCCCATCAACGGGATGAGGATCTGTGTATCATCGGCATAATTAGTGTACGTGATACCCAGGCTGTCTAGATCATCAAAAAGGGGCTTTGTGAAGATGTTGTACAGGGTAGGTGACACACAGGAGCCTTGGGGCACACCGCAGGTGATGGGTATGGGGTCAACGGCTGCTAAGGGTGAGAAGACGTGCATTGTTCTATTGTCAAGGAAGGATTGGATCCATCCAATTGCTTCTTGTGAGAAATGGGCAGCAGAGTCCAAGTGGTTGCATAGGATCTTATGGTCCACTAGGTCGAACGCCGCTGAAAGATCAAGCAGCAGCAATAGTGCTGCCTTACCATAATCTCTCAACGGGTCTATTTGTTTCTTAAGGCCGATAAGCGCAGTTTCAGTTCTGTGTTATGGTCTGAAGCCTGACTGACGTACTCCTAAAAGGTGGTTACATTCCAGATATTGTTGGATTTGGATGTAAGCCACCTTATCTAGAATTTTTATCAAAAACAGGACTGTGGTGATTGGGCGATAGTTTGTGGGTATGGACGGGTCAAGTGTTTGTTTTTTATGTAGTGGTAGGACCCAAGACTGTTTCAAGTTGTTGGGTATGGTGGAGGTGGAGAAGGAGGCATTTATGAGTTTGGAGATGAAAGGGGAGTGGTCACGTGCAGCATCTTTTATGATTTGGGCTGGGCAGGGGTCGCCGTGGCAGTTGGAGGGTTTGAGGGTAAGGATGACTTTTTCAACTTCTAGGATGTATACTTTATAGAAGTTGAAGCAGCGTATGGGTAAATTGGGAGGTGGCAGAGTAGGCTGGGGCAGAAGCGCAGAAGTTTTGTTGGGCTTAGTGGCAAGGAGGAGAGTTTTTGTTGTTAATCTTAGCTTGGAGGGTCGTTACCTTGTTAGATAGGGCACTCTGAATGCTAGTGCACCATATTTTGTCCTTGAGACAGGTGTCCGGGGCTTGGATGGGCGTTTCTATCTCTTTAAGGATAGTGAACAATTCTTTAGTAATTGAATTAGCTTGAGTAATACGCAGGTTGTATGACGATTGTTTGGCGAGGATAATTTCTTTTTTGTAAAGGGTGGCTATTTTACTAAGGTTGTTTTTGTTAGTGTCAGAGGGATCTTGTCTCCAAATTTGTTCACTTTTACATTTTTCTGATCTAATTGCTTTCAAGTGAGGAGAGACCAGGCATTCACATGTTTTTTGGGCTTGCTCTTTCTAATTTTTAGTGGTGCTATGACGTCTAAGGAAGATAACATTATTTTGTTGTAATCCTCTACCAAGGTGAAAGGATCTGTGTGGTTAGGAAGCGAATTGAAAGTAGGAAGAATCAGGGGAGTGAGTTTTTCAGCTGTGATATTTCTTTTGTTTCTGGTGGGAATGGCAGGAGCTATGCTATTGGCAGGTAGGGGAGGTGTAGCCTCTAAGGAGAAGGAGATCAGGTGGTGGTCGGACTAGGGCTGCGGTGATATGGAGATAATGGATGTCTGGCAGTTATGCTCTGCTATCCAATCGACGGTCCTACCTTTAGTGTGGGTCACACCTGTCACTTTTTGTGGTGAACCCTAATTCCTCGAGGGAGTCATTGATATGCGTGGCGTTATGATCTAATGGGTCGTTGAAACCTAGGTTGAGATCTCCTAAGAGAAGGCATTGTGAGGAATTTTTTAAGGTTGTCAGATAAGATATTAGTTAAGTCTTCTTTGAAGGAGCCTAAGGGGCCGGGAGGTCTGTATAGGAGGTGGATAGACAGGGTCTGGGTGTGGGAGATGGTCAGCTTGGCAGTGAGGGATTCACATGAGTCTACGTTTTGTGGCGTGGTGAGTCTCAAAGCTAGACTGGTTTTGG
Source organism: Ambystoma mexicanum (assembly GCF_040938575.1). Taxonomy (NCBI): domain Eukaryota; kingdom Metazoa; phylum Chordata; class Amphibia; order Caudata; family Ambystomatidae; genus Ambystoma; species Ambystoma mexicanum. Next base: position 749,442,863 of record NC_090929.1, read on the forward strand.
CAATTATGGCGAGGCCTCTGCCTCGGGATTTAGTGCAATCTATTCTAAGGAGAGTGTAATCCTCTGGTATGGCTAGCATGATTGCCGGGCCTGCTGCTGAATGAAGCCAGGATTCAGTGATGGCGAGGAAGTCCATTTTTTCTGTCCTGAGTAAATCTGCTATTTCTGTGGCATGGGCCACCATGGAGCGGGCATTTATTAGGGCACCTTTTATGCTGGTCTGTGTAAATTCCATTGGTAGTACCTGGGTGTTATAGTGGTGCTTCGGGTGGGTGTTGATTTCTCGGGTGAGCCGGCGATTAAGGTGGAGTGGGTGCTGGATATTGGCTTTGTGAGTGGAGGTTTTGGTATTGGGCTGGTGGCCACTCAAGGGTCTGGTGGTGTTATTTATGAGAAGGCGTGAAGTTTTAGTTAAGGGTTCGTAGATTTTAGGGAGTCTGGCACAGAGTTTGAGGTTTCTCTGGTAGAGACTGCATGGTCTGGTGTCCAAATTAATCTGACTCGGGGGTTTGTTGTAAAGGGTTGCAGGAGCTGCTAAAGGCAGAGTGTGTGTCACGGTAGGGTTTAGTGTGCTAATTAGTTTTAGGATGGTCCTCAATAGGATAGCATAGATCATTGGCAGATACATGATTTGCACGTATGGTAGCAAGATGATGGCAAATGTGGCATTAAGGTTGGATGAAGGGTGTCTATGCAAGGGTGCAGGGATGGGATAGCAGTAGCTGAAACATAGTGAGGCAGAGTGAATACGCAGTTCGGATACAAAGAGGAAGTACAGGTTGACTCGGGTGAGGTGGTATCACAGAAACGGGTGCAAATAGGCTGAATCTGCTGTAATGTGAGTAGTGTAGAAGAAGCTATCTTGGGCAGAATGATGACAAGATGGCAGTTGCAAATATGCCAAATCAAGGCAATAAGGCAGTGGCCAGAATCAAAATAGTTAGGGCAGCAAGCAGTAGGCAAAGCCAACTACCTGAGGCAACAGGCAGTAGGCAGAGTCAATACCTAAGGCAATAGGCACAATCAAATAGTTAGGGCAGCAGGCAGTAGGCAAAGACAACTAGCTGAGGCAACAGGTATTAGGCAGAGTCAGTACCTAAGGCAATAGGGCAATAGGCACAATCAAATAGTTAGGGCAGTAGGCAGTGGGCAAAGACAACTAGCTGAGGCAACAGGCAGTGGGCAAGATCAGATACAGCTGGGCAGAATCAAATGAATTGGGAGTGGGTTGTTTGGGTATGATCTATGGACCCAGACGTGGCCCGTTCTAGGCAGGCATCGTGCCAGGATACAATCAGGGACTGGCATAGGTCAATGCAATGTGGCAGGGCGTGGAGTAAGCTTTGCGTTCTAGTCTACTGAGGACCATACAAGACTATATGGGCGGGTTAGTGCAGTAATCAGGGCCGATGGGATGCAGGCTAAGATAATGTACAGGAGTGAGGTTGAGTGTCTTAATCCGTTAGGTAGACAGGCCAAGCAACAATGCGTTGAGTTATAGGTTGTGCGGTTGGTTAGAGGTGGCTGGCACAGTGTTGCAACAAGTGTAAATTGCAGTTGTACAATAGGTAAATTAGCATGGTGCACCAACTTATAGAGATACAGTACAGTGATGCTTGAGTGTGACAGCGAACATAACTTATGTGCACAATTTATAGATACAGGCAGTAATGGAGCAGTGTTTGGGTGGCACAACGTATGGGAGGTATGGTGCAAGCGTTCAGTGGTACGCTGCAAACAGCTTGGGGTACCTGTGTTCGACCGTCAAATTGTTCCGGCGATGAGGCCAATTGGTACTCCACGCTGGGAGCAGTCGCGTTTATGTATGCAGGCAGTAGAGGGTGGCGACAGTAGGATGCTTAGGGTAAGGACACGGTGAGAAGTGGGCAGAGGCTATGTACCGGGCGCCTGGCTGCGCTCGGTCAGCTCAGTCAGCTGGCCTTCTTCCTGGGCCTTACTCCGCCGGCCGGCTTCCGCCTGCTGGTGAGAGGTCTGCAGCAAAGAGGCGGGCTCGTAGAGGCCTGGTGGCTGCAGGACAGGGTCAGGCAAAACGATGGTCCACGGCAGCGGCCATCTTAGGGACAGGTCGCATCGCGGGATTTGGGTCATAGTAGGTGCGAGAATGCAGTGTGGGTCGCCAAATTTGTAGTAAAGGTAAGGCAAGGCACATCAATCAGAAGCATTCAAATCTGGACTACGGTGGTAGGGGAGGCAGGGGGCACTCGGAAGTGGTGACCTCGGAGGGTCTGCTTGGCTACAGTTGATGTGCCATGAGCTTACCTCTGCTCCCTATGCTGGATGCTGTTGGGTGTGCTGCTCCTGCAGCACAAGGCTGGGCTGGGAGCTCCTGCTCCGGCGGGGGCGATGGTGGACGTACCAAAATAAAGTTACAAATGATGCTGATTGCCATGACCAGTGGACACTATGCCTGTACAGGGCCCCTTTGGCATGCCTAAGGTGCAGTGGAAGGAATCAGCAGTTCCGGCAATGCATATTGTATGGCTATACCTATCACGCACTGTTGGTATTGTAATTATCGTTTAGGTATTAGCTGTGCTTATGTACAAACTATTTTTGTTTTAAAGCATGTAATCCTCTGCTGGGGCCTGCAGCGATATGCATACTTGCAGGTGTATAAAAAGCTGTGCCGGCACATGTACTTTAACAATGATACCATCACCCCCCTGGTAACAGCTCTGAAAGTTTGGTGACCCCGTCAGAGAAATGAGCGCCACAGCAGACCTCAGCGCTCCAAAGCTGGGTGTGTTGGCCCAGCCCAAGAGAGCTCTTTAGAAATTAGGACTGTTATTTAGGTGAGAGCTGCGGTAGAGTGTGGATTCTAGGATTTGGGGATTTGGGAGAAGCTGGTTAGAGAGAGGGGGTTCCCTGACTGATCCTGTGGTTTCCTGGTAATGGACCAGTGCTATGTCCCTTTGCTGACACCAGTTTTTTGATGTATTTAAAAAAAAGGATTTACATCGAAAAAACGAATTGAATCTTTTATTTTTATTGTTGGGGATCCCCCAACCCCTCCCCTACTGTTAATTTGTTCATGTCTGTTAACGAGCTAAGGTGGAAATGGTGTTTTGCTTGTACATTGACGTAGGTGTACTTGTTTATATTTCATAGTTGGTATGTGGTGTGAAATGTGTTATGAAATGAGTAGCAAGAGCTTATTATATTTTGAAACTGTTATTATAGTTAGAGAGGGTGTATGTTTTGAGGTCATTTATTGTAAGGTGTATTTTATTACAATTTATTTAAATGGTAATGTATGTTTTTAGAATGTAGCCTATGCTTGCACCATCTGTTTGATGGTTGTGCAGATTGTAAAGATAAAGAGATATGCGCTGATGTTAACTTTTGCTGGTTATTTGTGAAGTTGGGTTAAGTTTCCAACAATGCTGGTTTTGTTTTTGTGTTATGTTAAACCTTAATGTTGGCAATCTCAACACTTGTAGAATTTTTCTTTTTGTAAGTAACTACCTGTAACACACTGATTTTCTTGTTTCTTTGTGGAAATATTGTATACATTGTCTAAAGTTCTGTTTACAGGTTTATGTGGATTGTCAAGATTCTAATGGTGTCCATTCTTTTCTCTGCTTTTTTATGTGTGTGGGTTCTTTTGGGAATTATCTGTTATACATAGTATTACAGATGGCTCAAACAATGCAGCAAGACTCAGAGACAGTTCAAGGGTGTTTATTGAACTTTCAAAGTGCCCTAGGGCCGCCCCCCTCTCTCTCTCTGATATCTTGATATGACCCTCCTCCATACCCTAGTCATCCGTAACTCCAGGTTAGTCCTACAGAACATTGACCTACACTGTCGCAAAACTGTGTTATACTACAATGGATTCCAGAGTGTCCTCTCACTAGACTCCATCTGGGACTTTTTAAGTGTCCCTACTTTATCCAATAGTTTATGTTCTACATAGTTTGGGAATAGTGCCTTTCAAACACACTGCAAGATTCAGTGTTTCCTTTCATGCTGACTCTCTCCTTACCCTTGTGTTGTCCTCTCTACACTCCCTCTCTACTACTCCTGCCTTTAATCTCTCCTCTGTCTCTTCAATATCTTTCACACTTTATAGGTCTTCCATCCACTATTTGATATTAATCCACCCCCCTCCTTTTTTGATTTTTTTATTTATTTTATTCGCTTTTGTTAAACCACAAACAGACATGACACAGAATACACAATTGCAATATTATTATGCAACAACTTATGGCATGTCGTTAACTCTGTCCCAACTTCCGTTCCACCTTCCCCACTCCCTCACACAATCCCCCCCCCTAGCCTGCCGTCACCCCCTTTGTACCATAAGTGCACTACATTTCGATCAGTTCAGAGAAATATATTTTATCTCCTGGGTCAACCCTCTTCTGCATCTTCTGTAGCTGGCACAGCAAATAGTGTATCTAGTAAAGCATCCCATTACACAATCCACCCCAAGGCTTCCCTGTGGTCGCGTTGCATTGCCCCCTTCCATGCCGCAGTTTCTGCCACTCCCCATCTGTGTAGATCCCTCCACCAGTCTTCCACCTCAGGGCCACTACATGATTTCCATGTCATAGCTATCCTGCGCTTGGCAAGGATGCACGCTAAATCCATTAATCTAGTGACATGCTTCCAACCTCTTGGATGTGTAAAACAACCCAGCAAACATGCACCTGGAGAAGACGCGTCCAATGTCACCCCTGCTTTCTGTAACCCATTTGCCACCTCTAGCCAATATAGACCTACCACTGGACATGCTCAAAACATATGAAGCATCCATCCATCCATCCATCCATCGCATTGCACCTGGGGCAGCCCTGTAGTGCTGCCCCTGAAAACATGGAAATCCGTGCGGGTGTTAGGTAAGCTCTATGCGTCACTAGCAATTGTCTGAGCTGCAGCCTCGCATTTCGTGCCACTGTCTTGTGATATCCCAGTATCCTCCCCCATTGTGCCTCTGTGAAGGTCACCTCTATATCCTCCTCCCATTTTCCCTTAATATGCAGAGGGGAGGCAGGCCTTTTGGACAATATGAGGTTGTATATTCGCGATATAGTATGCCCCTCCTCTGCTATATCATATAGGATATCCCCTATCGAGTGTCCATCCATGAGTTTGCCATATGTAGGCCATCTATGCGTAATCTCTCTCTTAAATGTACTATGCAGCATATATTGGCCTGTGTGTACCCCTGTCTGCCTTGCCAGCTCCGAGAAGGGTATGAAACTAGCGTCCTGCAACAGAGTGGCCACTCCGTTGGTTTCCCAGTAACTGCGTATGCCCATTCTCACCTGGGACAAGGAGGACACTATCGAGACCAGAGGGATCTGTACCGATACCGGGTCTATCAACCCCATCACTGTTAAAGCTCTGTCCCAAATGTTCACCCCTAGGGACACCAGGTGTGGCCAACAGCCCTCTTTCGGTTTCCTGAGCCACAATATCTCCTTTAGGTAATGACTCCTCTCAGTAGATTGCAACATCAGTGTATCCGGAGTTGGGTCCACCGCCAGCCAATCTACTACGAATTGCAACTGTCCCTCTATGTAATATAATTTGAAGTGCGGGATCCTAATGTCTCCTTTCGCCTGTGGTCTGTACAGTGACGATAAATAACACTATTCTACTCATCCCATTTTGCCACAAGAAGCTTCTACAGAAACCCTCCAAGGACATTCGCAAAAAAGGGTGACAATCTGGGCAATACCCCCATTTTCAGCAAGGACCCTCTCCCCATCATTGAAAGGGGCAGTTTAGTCCTAAACTTCATAGAGCTCTTGATACCCTCCAGGGCCTGCAGAATGTGTTGTGTATATGCTCCTCTGCCGGGGTGTGATACACATTAATCGCTAAATACCGAAACATGCACATTTCCCACCGCAGGACCAGTACGGGAAGTGCGGTGCGCTCTATCTTACGCAGCCCAGCTATCGGGAATAATGCTGATTTGTCCATGCTAATTGTGATCCCAGACAGTTTCGCGAACAGCGCCATGGCCTCTAGTAGCAGCTCCAGATTATCCTCCAGATTCTGGATGTATATTAAAGTATCATCCGCGTATATGGATATCAAATGTCTGGCCCCATCTATCTTGATGCCTGCCTCTTCAAATTCCGCCCTAACATACTGGGAAATCGCCTCCATAGCAAGGATGTACAGCAACGATGACAGCGGGCAGCCCTGTCTGATGCCTTTCTCTAATTCCCATGCCTCAGAGATGAATCAACACGTTTTGACTCTAGCCACTGGTCTGGTGTACGTTAACTGGTCCCACTCAATGTATGCCTGCCGAAAACCAAATCTGCGCAGAGTTGCATAAAGCCAGTTCCATCACACTGAATCAAACGCTTTCACTGCCTTCAGCATGGCTATGGCGCACAATGTTTCCCAGGATGCTGTCCTATCTATTACATGGTGTAGTCTCCTCAAGTTCCAAGCCATGCTGCGGCATGGGCCATATCCCGTTTGTTCCGGTTGCACTAACTAGTATATCACTTTTTTCAGTTTGTCTGCTAGTATGGACGTAAGTATCTTATTTTCCTGATTGAGCATTGAGAGGGGCCTATAAGAGCTACATTCCGTCAGGGTTTTATTAGGCTTAAGGAGGTGTACAATCATAGATTCTCGCAGGCTAAGTGGAAGAACTCCCACCTTGTAGGCATAATTGAAGCCACTAGGCAAATGGGAGGCCAATTCTTGAGTATATTCTTTGTAAAATTCGCTAGGGAGGCCATCGGAACTTGGCGTTTTCCTAGTTGGCGAACCCACGGTTACAGTTTGGATGTCTTCCAAATTAAGGGGTGCTTCTAAGCCATCCCTGTCCTCGTGGGTCAAGCCTGGAAGCTCAATCTCTTCTAACACCTCTACAAGGTTGGAGCCAGACACTGGGGGTCCCTCCTGGTACAGTAAATTATAATAATCTCGGAACGCATCAATAACTCCCTTTTGAGTGTAGCATAATTTCCCATGTCCTACACTTATTGAATGTATAGGGCCCAGCAGTCCTTCTTCCTTGTACAACCATGCTAGCAATCGACCCGGCTTATCCTCTTCCGTGTGCTGCCTCTCCATGTTTTTAGCGAAGCTGTGTTTGCCCAACCTCTCCCAGCAATCCATACATTTCTGTCTTAGTTCTCTAGCCCTCGCATCACTATCTGCATGCGACTCCTGGGACTGTAAAACCAGGCGTCATTAGCGGGTTCCCGCAAGCAGATCTCGTAATGGGGCGGTAAAGGGTTGACAGCTCCGGCACCTTTACCAGCGCCGTTAACCCTTTACCGCCTACCTCGTAATGACCCCCAATGTGAAAAAAAAACCCTTAGAGGATAGTTGAAGAAAAGAAGAGAAGGAGAAAGAACAAACACCTGTGGGTCAAAGGGGTTAGCCCTTGAGCAGCGCGCCAGGGCACACCAGCATTTATGGCACAGGGTTGTATGATGGGGGTGACGTGGCTTGATAACCCACCTGGGGGTCAGATCAGACAAGCCCAGTAACATAAAATGGCCCAAACAGTGTGAGCAGGACTGCGCAGGCTGAAGAATGAGCACCCCCGCCCGGGCTGCGTCGAGAGGATGGCCTGAACCGGCAGCCCGGCCATCCCACTTACGGCCTGCCAGTGAGGTGGGCCCAACAGCAAAGTCCTCCCGGGCAGTGCTGGAGGCGAAGGAGGAGACTAGCAGTGAAGAAAAGTCCTAGGCTGCCCTGCATGGCAGCGGAGCAGCCCTGGTGAAGCAGAGCAACCAGCCTCCTGTGTCTCTTCGACGAAATATAGAGAGGGGCACCTGTAAAGAATCCAGCAACCCGTAAAAGTGGCAGTGAACCTGGTGATGTCCCATGGCAATGGGGATGCTGCTTAGGTTGGAAATGGCGCTGTGGGTGCGGCAGTGAGAATGGCAACATTTCCATACCAATGGGGATGCTGCCTGGAGTAAACATGTTTCCGCAGGGCACGGCAGTGACATTGGCGGCCCTCATGGCAACGATGACAACCAGAAAGTGACTGTGGGTATAGTGGTGAGTGCAGGTGGCCCCAACTGCTTTTGGGGGCCACCCTTAAGACTGAAGGATGGCTGCTGCGGCGGTGAAAGCAGACAAGCCCTCACTCAGGCCTGGATCCACCCAAGGACTTTAAATGCACAGACCACACGTGGTGTGTTCGGGTGGCCTCACGTGGTGGACTGGGCCAACCAGAAGAAAGCAGCTGTGGGTCTAGACTCAAGGAACATCTAGTATAAAACCCCAGCCACTGCTAGAATCAGCAGGGGGAAGAAGCAGCCACAGGAAATACAGATGCAACAAGGTACTCTGGAAGAAGTGGCTGGCTGCAGCAGTCACTCCTTTGTATAAAGACATGTTTTATATGTTGTGTCATTGTCTGTGTTTATTTATGGTTATTTGTATGTATGTATATTCATTGAAAAAACTTAAGCTAAGGGACAGTTAAGATTATCAGATATAAAGGAACAAAACCCCTGAAATTCAACTGATCTGCGAAGTGATGATCATCCTAACTCAGAGTCCCCGTTGATAACCGCTAGGATCTAATGATGTGTTATATATATAGCACTTACACCTAAGCGCTTTACATAGAACACATATACTGGCAATGTCACCCAACCAGAGTTGGTACTCATTTATCAACCTTGGAAGGATGGAATGCTGAGGTGGCCTTGCCGTGAGTCGAACCTGCGATCTGCAGATCACACACAGATGGCAGCAGTGAGCAATCAACCCACTGAGCCATGATATGATATGATATGATAGGTTATTTACAACGCGCTTCATACCCAGAGGTTTCTAAGCGCAGACCCGGGGATTGAACCTGTGTTGCTCATAGTCATCTTGCTTCGAAGGCGAGCACGTTGCCCCTGAGCTATCCTCCCGAGACAGCCTCTAATTTTGCCAGACTCTAATTTTGTTGTCATTGTGAATAGCATCTGTTATGTATGTACTCATGGGCTTTCCAACAGGGGACGGGGGCGCCAAGTTAAGATGATCATCACTTCCCACATTTGCTAAATTTCAAGGGTTTTGGGTTAAATATGATCACCTTAACTGACCACTAACTTAGGTTCTTTCAATAAATTTCAAGGGTTTTGATATATGATAGTTTTATTCAAGGCCACTAGCCATGGCCTTCAACGGCAGCCATTGTACATGTTTCACCCATATGTGTCTTTAGGGCCCACTAGTCATGGCTTTCGGTACATATACATTTAAGTTTATAGTAAATGTTAGGGAACAATGTTAAGTAGGGCAGTGTATATATTTATCAATGCTAAGAATGTTAAGTAGAGAGGCTAGTTTGGTAAATGTTAAGTAGGTTTGTTAGTATCCATAAGGGAGTAGGGGGGGAAGAGTGGGGAAAGGGGGTTAAGAACCCAGGTGTGAGGTAGCATAACAAAGTGGCAGCCTGCCTGAGAACGCCTATCGGTGGGACCCCCACAGAGGCCATCCTCTTGCCTCACGCTTCAGTGGGTAGCATCAGGAATTAGGCACGGGCTCTGTTGCTTTAGTCCCACTCTATGGGAACCCTGTGACTTCTGCCAGGAAGGGTGGGCTGACGGAGCAGATTCCCAATTTTAGAGGACACTCATGCTGGCGCAATTTTAGACATGGAATAGGAATGTTTAATAATAGAAAAAGCATTTTTATAAATAAAGTGGGGTCCTCGTTGGGATTTCTGTAAATCCACCTTAGTGTCTCTGTCCAGTTAATAAGGTAATTATAGCCCATCAGCAAATTTATTTTACAGGTGCACCGCCCCTCCCTAACTGGTTGGCCTGGTAGGTTGGGGTTGGGGTTGTGGTTTCAATGGGGACTGTCCTTGGTCTGGGGTGAGGGAGGTGGACAACCTTGCATGGACCAGGTCCAGAAAATAGAGGCTACAACTTGGTTTTGTTGCTACTCCCTTTGACTTTGGAATGCATGGTTCTTTGGTAGGCATTTGCAGTTTGTATTGCCTCTTCCAAAGTGGGATCATGTAATTACCTGACTATCTTTTGTTAATAAGGTTATAAGGAGTCAACAAACTATTCCAAAATTAGTATTTCTTTGACTTTTGTGAAGATTTGACTCTTTATCCACTTATTTAGAAAGTCTCGTACCAATAGGACACCTGGTGGCGCGTTTCCCCTTATCTTTGGCGTAGATTTCTTAGGTGGATACTGTAGTGTTTGCGGTTTTGTCCCAACCTTTCTAGAAGGGCCACGTTTCATTTTTTATAGTGAGTCCTACTGCCAGGATTGAGGGTTTGGGAGTTGTGCTGGCTTCTCCTCTATTAGCGGCACACTATATCTGGGCAGCAATCTCAATGGCAACCTGATGTATCGACTATCCGCTTAAAAGGTAGTAAAGCAGTCATTTTTATTGCCTTCTCTATGCCCAATACATACTGGAGTCCTGTCCATCATGACAGATACACAAAGCAGAGGGCTTAATGCTTAACATTTTACATCTAAGCACCTGTGTTTTTAACTGCCCAATGTTCTAAACAGGCAGTACTTACATGAAAGCTCAGGGAGGTGGTCTATTGTACATCTGAGCATTTTTGGCTCAGTTGCATCCATAGTGAAATGTTAAATGGTAGTTTTCTGTGTAAAGATGATCTTGTTCCAACAAAGTATATAAATGTTGAAAAGGGCACAGGGTACCAAGAAATACTGGCATGGACAAAAAAGGTGTTTTTTAAATCCAAGTTACTTCAACTTCTTACTGTTAACTGGCTCCAGCTCCTGTTATCTGACCTATTAACGTACCTCTGAAAGAAGGAATGTCAAGGAATGACAACCTCAAATTCTACTTAGAGAGAAAACTCAAAGTTGGTTCATTTAGTTTTATCAGGGGATAATACTAATAATTTGTCATTTATTTAGCGCTTTTATGAAAACGCTGTACATAGAACATTTACATGCACATATCACCCAACAAAAGTTGGTAGTCATTTATGGACATTGGAAGGATGAAAGGCTGAGTTGAGGACAGAAGTGTTCCTAGGGCATTTGATCGCGAAAAAGGACCCAAAAGAAGGTAAGTGGGGTTGGGAGGGCAGGGAGGGGATTGTTGGGGTTGGGGGAAAAAACACTTACCTGAATCCCCGGCGGGGTAGGATGGCAGCCTCCAGCCGTGTGGTGGCTGGGAGCGGGGATTACCCTGTTCTGAGCCTCCTCATTGGCTGAGGGGCTGCCACAGCCCCCCACCGGGGATGTGAAGGAAGCTTAAGCTTCGAGGGATTCTGCGTCGGGTAAAGCCCCAGCAAGAGCCAATCAGATTGCATGTCGCAATCTCATTGTCTCTCGCCGGGTACTAATGAGAGTTATATACTGTGTAGTGAAATTCATATGTGATATATTGAATTATATATGCATATAAAATGTACATAGAAGTACATACATTGTATCCTGAGATGTATATACAATATTTTCAGATTAATACATTATATACTGAAATATACACACTGTACACTGAGAGACATACATTCTATACTGAGTGGTATATACTGCATATTGAGATACATGCATTATATATTGAAATAGATGCACTGCATGCTGAGATACATGCATTTTATATTGATAGTTATATACTGTGTAGTGAAATTCATATATGATATATTGAAGTATATATGCATATACAAGGTACACTGAAGTACATACACTGGGACTCATTATAAGGTTGCCGGTCTGGGAACTACGGTACCGGTAAGCAAACCCGCGAGCAAACTCTGAGTCCTGCTCGTGGGTGCCATTGCGGATGCCAGGTCTCACCTGGCAGCCTTACAGGCACCCGTGAGCAGAGCATGTTGTATGGGCCGTAATGACCCGGTAATTGCCCATTGCTGGGCGCCGGAAAAATATATATACCGGCGGCAGCCGTGCCTGCATTTCAGGCACGGCTACCGCCAGCCTCGTAATGAGGCCCACTGTATGCTGAGCTGTATATAAAATATTTTGAGATTAATACATCATATATTGAAATGTATACACTGTATACTGAGATGCATACATCATATATTAAGCTATATGTACAGCATACTGAGATGCATACATTGTATAATGACAGATATATGCCGTACACTGAGATATATTCATTGGACATTGAGATGGATATACTGCATATTGAGCTACATATATTACATATAGAAATGTATACAATGTCTGCTGAGATACATACAATATATACTGAGATGTATATACAGTATATTGAGATGCATCTATTGTATATTGAAATGCATATAGTGCCTTTTTAAAATGCATACATTGCATAGCAACCTATGTATTTTACAGTGATATGTGCATGCTACATTATAATAACGTATATACACAACATGCTGAAATGTATACATGATAATGAGAAATTGCGTATAATATATGTTTCGAGACATACATGTTATATTGTAATGCATCTACAACATAAAAAAGACATACTGTAAACTTAACCATCTTGTACACTCTATGTCAACACATATATAGATTATTAAAATATGCATGTTATACACTGAAATGAATATACTGCATGTTGAACCATAAACATGATATATTGAGATTCTTTATACAGTATTGTGAGAAGCGTGCATATAGCATGGTGAAACTGCTTACACACAAACTATTTTTCTTATACACACACTTACTTAAAATCTGACATGGTTTACAGACCTGTCCACTGGAGGGAGGGGCTTGTTCTTCTCTTACTAGTTTCACTTTCCACATGTTGCTCAAGGGAGTACCTGGGCCTTCAAAGACTGGACACATTTGCAAATATATTCCCTCACTGACGGTTTATTGAAAGTCTGACTCTTAGCCAGCTAGCCGTGGGTGCTTTGTGGTGAGTGCCTGTGAATAATGTTTGTTGGTTCTGGGGACATGAGACATGGTTGCCAACACAACATTATGTTACTGTAAATATTTAACAGAGGGGTTAACGTCTGGTGGGCTGGGGGCACAAAATGTTTATTTATTTGCCATTATTGCTGTTGCTTCTCAGCGGGCAATGGGCCTTACAGTGCACATATCTGAACCATAAAAAATGATAATGTTGCAGTTCCTTCCCTATATATTTGGGAGATTGGACATAGGCAGCACCATCAGACAGCTACGGGTGCGGATAAGGGAACATTTGGCAAGTCTTAACAAGAATGATCCCAGACTACCCCTTGCTATGCACTGACAACTGGCACACCAAATGGATAATAAGGCAGATTTACGATATATAGGCCTCATTCAAGCAAAAAAAGGTAAGCGAGGAGGTGACCTCTTGCTGAAACTTTGACAAATGGAATCTAAACTAATTTGTTACTTGCGATCTACTGTCAATGGTCTCAACACAGACTATGAAATGTATGTTTTCTTGTGATGCAATGTCTATCCTGGTCTGTCGCCACAACACATGCCGAATCAGTTTTTCATGACTATGCTTATTTCCAGCGATGCACTATAATGTATAGTCTAAATACTCATTTTCTTTGGCATCAGGATAATGGCAACCCATAAATGTACTTTAATCACTTACAATGATCTTCTAGGATGTCTCCGTAATGTGAATCCACACAGGAATAATGTGTGCTAATGCACCTCATTTGCCTCTGGCCATTATCAATATTCGTCCCCTTTCAGGTACACATGTGCCCCAATATCTTTGCAGTTTTTCCAATGGGTATCATGCACCCTGCTTCATAATTTGGAGAGGACCGCCCCCCTTTTTTCACCGTCGTTTTTTACCCTCCTTTTTCACAGCCCCCACCAGCGACTCTTAATACACCCATGTTTTTTTCAGACTTCATCACCCAGTTATCATACATAAACTTACCTTCCCACTTTATAACATTGTCTCCCCCTTTTTTCATGTTTCAGATGTTTTTTATGTATAATCATCACAAGCATATCTATATGGGACGCATGTGCCCAGAACACATTTATCTTGATTTCAATCGTGCTCCTCTGTCATTTGTTTTCCTGTACATAACGTCACACGCACCTTGCGCATGACGCCATCACGGCTGCACCTTTGCGGTGTGACGGACCTCTCCCTCTACAGGGATTTCTTTGTCACACAACAGTATTTACCTGAGATGCTTTACGTTGCAGGGATCTAACCCAGTCATCTTTGTGCCTAATAGCTTCCATATGCCATTAGAGGTGAGCACTTTTGTTTTCCCACCGCCAATATTATGCTGCTTTTACAAGACCATTTTGACTTTTATATCCCATTGCTCTGTCTCTGGAGCTTGTTACCATCCGAGTAGCTTTCTTATAGTATGCTCTCTGTTTTTCGGCACGATCAAGTGTTTGCTCATGTGATTTGACGCCTATACCGAACAATACACAAATCTTATCTTGATTATTTTACAAGACGGACTATACTCTCCATTACACCGCACGGTGAGTGGCCACAAACTGGCACATATTTGTGTGTTTTATCTAGCAGATGTCTATCTATTTGCCTGCAGGAGACTGCTTCACAGTATATTTTCTCTTACATCTTGTATTCGCCCACACAGAACCAAATTAGCCAGATTAAAATTGATGACTGGTGCCTGTGGTATCCTTCATTCGCCAGTCTGAAAAGGCCCTTCGGATTATTTTTCCTTGATAAGTCGCCACATGGTACGACAGCCTCATTTTCCGAATAGCAATTCATGTGCTCTCATATTAATTCTATTTAAGTCTACTTCTGGTCACACGATTAATTCATACAAATGCATGCTTCAACACATGTTTTACTGCTAATCTATATCATGGCTTTATCACTGCCTTTGGACCTTTGACACCGGATTTGGCCTTTTCTTTTTAGTGATTTCATCAGGCGGTCCATGGGCAAATGAGGCGCCTTCCCACTACCAAATAAGACATTGGCATAGATGGCATTTTGAATATTAGAAAGCCAACTCAGTTGTTTTCCCCTTTTCTCTATTCTTCCTTCATGTGCGACCTCTGCAACCCCCGACCTCAATCACTGACCTGTGGTATGTTATTTTTATCTATTTTATTATACCTCTTATGGTTTGACAACAATTTCTTTCTGTTTGTTTTGATTGCTATTTCTTATGTTGATTCCCAAATGTATTATACATTTAATTCCCATTTTGTTTTCATTCCTATTTTTGTGCTTATTTTTGTGCTAATTCTGAATGATTTTGTAGCCTATCATGACATTGTATATGTACCATTCAGCCTTGAGGACGACCTGCGGCGTCGAAACACGTGTGGGCTGTTCACAATATGATTTAAAATGACTTTCTTGTCAAATAACACATTTGTATGTGTGATTATCACTTGATTTGTAAAATAGGATTTTGTGCACAACATATCTTCCTTTGCAGTGCTCGTTCTAAATTACTTCCAACACCAATCGCATCTGTTTGTAACTGATCTGGGCTTTGTTTGGGGGATCCCAGCGGAAGTATCAACGCAGCACGCCTCTCTATTTCTATATTATCCAAAACTATTTTTTATGGTAGAGACTCTAGCGCACTGGTAGCCTTTCGGGCGAACCCCTTACTTTCAACAAACCCATTCCGTAGATGCTACTTACCCTATTGTATTTGAGCTTAGTAAACGTAATCTTTAAGCTACTTATTTAGCTTAGTATATCAGACCCATATATAGAGATGATAACATCTGAATTGTACAGGAAAGATCAGCATCCAATTCTGTATTACATGCACAAAAACACCATCCAGATCCATTGAAATGCAGTATTCCATAAGGGGAACTACTGAGCGCCAAGAGAAATTGCTCTGCAGATTCCATATTTAAAACAACAGCTAGATCGATAGGTAATCGTTCGTTTTTGTTTTTAGTAAGAGGCTATTCACATAAAACAATAGTTTAGGCTCAAAACCAGACAAGACCTACTTATCCCCAAAGTCAAAAAGCAAATTAACTGAATACCATCAGATTCATTAAGCAATCCAATGTACAGGCCACCAAAATAAGGCAGCTATTCAACAAACACTGGCCCATTTTCAAATCTGATAAGGACCTTACTAAAGTTCTATCCAATAGCCCACAGATTACCTACTCAAAACCTCCCTCTGTAAAAGAAAGACTGGCACCCAGCACGTTAAGAGAAGACATCCCACATAATACAAGGCTGGGACACACAAGCTCTGTACAAAGGACATGTTTTCAGCCATGTAATAACTGCAAAGTGTAACAGTTTATGTAAAAGAGTAAGAGTGTAGAATATGGAATTCATCAGGTTTGGTACATACAGAAAACCATTACCTGCAAGACCAACTTTGTAGTTTATTATATAGACTGTCCTCGTAAAATGAGATATATTGGATCCAATACAGTACCATTACAATTCTGCATACTTCAACATTACAGAGCAATTAAGATTCTAGATCCTAATTATCCCTTGGCAACACATTTCCAAAACTGTGTCACCCTTATGAGATTTGGAGCATTAGCACATGTTAAAGCTCACAGGTGCAATGGAGATAGAGAAAATAATCTGAGGCACGTAGAATCGAGGCTCATTATTAAAATGGTTACTCTGAACCCAAAAGGACATAACAGTGATGAATAACTGTATGCCTTTTTAAGATGAGGCCTTGCATGATACTAGAAGTGTGCAACAGTCCATTTCCCTTTTTCACGTTTGCTATTTGATGATCATAAGAGACCGTCTAAATAACAGTTAGATGTTTCTTGTGTTGATGTACTGACATAGACTTACTGTGATAGAGTTGATTTTGCCCACTGGGCGTCATTTGAATGCCAGATTGCATTTCACCTCATTCTGTGAGACATGTTTGGAGGTTTCCAATTCATGTTCGTTCCTACATGAAAGAGAGAGACACAACAGTATGCCTGTGCTTAATCTGGGTTTTGTATGTATCTATATACTTGAATATTGATGTATTCATAACATATCTAATTGATCAATTGATGGAACTCTATCGACAAACACACAACAGCCTTGTAATCAATTGTGTGTTTTTACATCATTTAGAATTGAAGTCTAGAATCGGATGCTTTTGTGATTTTTGGGATATATACTGTTTTCTCCCTATTGTGCTCATTGTGAAACACGATTGTTTTGCTATTAATTGTGCCTGTGCGCCTTTGCACAGTACCCGAGCTAGCTGCCTTAGTCTGTTCTTACATACTATACCTAAAAAATGTATCTAAAAGAATGGACATTATTCTATTAAAAATGTGAGCACTACGCACTTTACTCAGCAGTGACATGATTCATTATTGCCTACCGTGAGTGCTGCAAAAAAACAATCAAAACTCATACCTGCATGGAACACTACATGTTATTTGCTTAATTGAAACCACAAAGATGTAATGGTTGTGGAGCGGATCAAGTACTATACTGTACTAGTCTAATATGGCCGCTTGCTTCGAATGCTCTTTTAGCTACAGCTTCTGAGCCACTATCATGTGAGTATTGGGTGACTGTTTTTGTGGTGCACGCGCTGTTTAAATATTGAAAGCCGAGTGACTGTTTTTTAATTATAGCCATAGGAAGTCCTTGATAGGACGGAACATGTGGCACATGTTTTATCCATTTTCCTGGGTATTTTAACTTGTTTCTGTCCATATGCAATGGTGATTATTTAACCGATGGACTAATAAATATAACTTCGAGTGCCAGGTCTTTTTGTGCTTTTCAACCACCACGCATCTGATGTCTGACATAGTCGCAGAGTATTACAAGATTTGTTTTCAAAACTCAAAAATGGACGTCGACAGGGTATGATACTAATATTATCCCTAGTGTGACGCATACTGTACTCATGGTTCTTCACGCATCAAGGTCCCTCAGATAGTTTGTTTCTGACATGAGGTTGCAAGGAGGTGGGATTTGAGAAGGTACAGCAGCAAATAGATGTTTTAGAACTACTTGTCCCACCTGGGATTCTGCTTTAGGGTGAGTGTCAATGCAATAATGATGTGTGAAAGTATGAATGCAACTCCATGTAGCAGCTTTGCAAATGGCGTCTAGAGGGACGTTTGCAATGAAGGCTAAGGTAGCTCTGATCCCTATGGTAGAGTGAACCCTGGGAGTGAAAGGTAAAACTCTTTTGGATAGGGAATAGCAGAGCAGTATGCAGAGGACTATCCATTTGCAGATGGCTTTCTTTGATATGTAGTCAACCTCTCTCCCAGGTGCTATGGAAACAAAGTGTTGGCCTGTTTTCCTTATGGGTTTATTTGTGTTCACATAGTGCAGGACATCTCTCCATACAAGTGTATGGAGACTTCTTTCAGCTGAGTTAGATGGATTCTGAAAGATGGTAGGAAGTTCTATGGATTGATTAACGTGGAACTTTGAAATTAACTTAAGTGAAAACTTAGGATGTGTTCTGAGGACAACCTTGTCTTTGTAGATTATGAAGAAAGGGTCTTGCACGGATAAAGCTTGTAGCACACTGACTCATCTTATATAGGTGATGGGTACTAGAAATGCAGTTTTGTAAGTTAAATGTTTTAGGCTGGCTTTGTGCATAGGCTCAAAGGGCAGACCCATGTGTTTTGAGAACACGACATTAAGATCCCAACCCGGCTGAGGGTTTGAGATGGGAGGCTATAGCCTCTTTACCTCTTCCATGAATGCTTTAATGACAGGAACTTTCCACCAGGACACTTTGTTCTGTGAAGTGGTGTAAGCTGACAGAGCCGCCAGGTGTACCTTGATGGAGGTGAATACTAGGCCGGAGTCTAGTAGGTAAAGCATGTAATGTAGAATGTTAGCTGGGTATCATTCGATTGGGCTTATGGTTTGTGTCCTGAACCATATCACAAATCTCTTCCACTTGTTGAAATAGCAGTGTCTGGTGTTGGGTTTCTGTGCCTCCATTAGGATATCCATACACCGTTGTGTGAGATTTAAGTGGCCGAACTTCAGGAGCCAGGCTGACAAGTTCATAGATTGATGAAGAGGGTGGAGAGATGCTGCATTATGTTGTGTTAGCATGTTGAGAGGGCACAGGAACTTGATCGGGTTGCACATCGCCAGTTTGACCAGATGTAGAAACCAAGGTTGTCTCGCTGACATAGGAGCAACCAGGATTAGAGTAGCTTGTTCCTGGTGCCTCTTGTGCACTATCCTGCTGAGGAGCAGTGTTGGAGGCAAAGCGCAAGCTAATTTCCATGACCAGTTCATCCACAGGGCATTCCCCTTGGACCCTGTTTGGGGAAACCTGGACGCAAAGTCTGGGCATTGCATGGTTAGGCTTGTGGCAAACAAGTCTAATGGGGGATGACCTCTCTGATTCCATCTAGGATATCTCTGTTGAGTTGACACTTGTGTTCTTCTGGCAGACGGTATCTGGTTAAAGTGTCTGCCAGAGCATTGAGCTCCCCTGCAGCCTGTTGAGAGGTTAGGAACATGGTCCGCTTGAGTGCACACTTGCATATTTTGGGGACAGCCTGGGCAGACTTAGAGAGTGTGTGCCTCCCTGTCTGTTTATGTAGAACATTGCAGTGGTGTTGTCTTTGAGGACTTGCACTGTTTGATCTGAAAGATATTGCTGAAAGGTTAAAGAGCCTTGAGTACTGCCAGAAGTTCATGGAAGTTGATGTGTCTTTGGGCTGTAGCGCGTGTCCACTGGCCATGGGCTGTGTGGTGGAGGAAGTGAGCCCCCCATCCGGCGAGTGAGGCATCTGTAGTTAGGATCGCTTGTGCTGTTGGAAAGCACAAAATGGGTTTCCTTTTAGTAGGTTGTCCCTTGGCCACCAGCAAAGAGCCTGTAATAGGGTTAGTGAAACAACCACTAGATCGTCCCACTGACTGCTTACCTGAGACCATTGTTTCACTAATCACTCCTGCATTGGGCGCAGGTGCGCGTGTGGCACTAAGTCAATGCATCAAGCCATCATCCCAAACAAGTGCATTGCTTTGCATACAGTTATCTGGAAACCGGCCTTGTAATGAGGTACATGCAACAGCATGTTTTGTACTCTCTCGTTTGGCGGGAAATACAGTTCCTCTTTTGTCTTTTATATGGCTCTCAGAAATTGTTTTATTTGGCTGGGAACTAGACTTGATTTTTTCTCGTTGAGTGAGAAACCCAAATGGAAAAGAAGGTTTATCGTTCTTTGGGTGTTTTGTCTGCACATTTGAGGAGACTCCCCGGTGATTAGCCAGTCATCCAGATAAGGGTACACAGGGATTGGGGGGCGTGGCTACAGAGCCATGCGATAGGACGCGTCTTTACAGTGCTCCCGCTGATCTTGTATGATCCTAACAAGGAGACATGACTGATATCAGCTATTTCTCGTGAATTGGAAGCAGCTGATGCATGAATATGTCAGGAACAGAATGCACAGACTTTTGTAGTGAACTGGAGTGCTGGCCAGGAGTTACAAGCAGAAGAAGATTGAAAACGTTCTGCCTGCAAAGCAACAAAATGGCGACCAGTTTGAGACAAAGGATTCGGTCGTCGGGCCACTGCACGAAGTGAAAGGGGACGCAGTACAAAGGAAACACTACATGACCCCAGCCGGTGGAAGCACATCATCGGAACGGAACGTGACAGGCGGACTGAGTAACACCATGACGACGAGCACAGGAGCCGCTGCAGTGATAATGGATGTAATGGTGTGCTGAACTTCAGTGAACAAGCGCATGCACACAGCCCGGGGCGACATACCCTGGAATCAGAGCTTCTGCTGCAAAGTGGCTGGCGGCATGTGGTATATGAGGAGGAGCCCAGTAACTGTACTGCGCTATAGGGAGTGAGAAATAGGGGGAAGATTGTTGTTCCGGCTGCCAGTGCATTAAGCCACTCACAAAGTGTCAATGCAAGGGCCCTGACAAGGAAGCCGATGCCCGGTGCCCCACCTCGGACGATTATTTCTAAGATATTGAACTATAAAGACAGCAAAAGGATCCTGGAACATTTTTTGGAAAGGAGGTACGAAAAGCAGAGCATCAGTGGCCATCACGGCATACCCAGACTATACATTCTTGGTGCAAAAACAGAGGATGAACTATGGGCCTCATGACTCTGGCGGTAGCCATGCCAGTAAGACCAGAAAAAAGAAAATACCCATTCCCATCAAGTCCCATTGGACTCAATGGGAATTATCGAGGATGGATGCAGGGGCACTGTGTGCAACAGTGCCGGTGCATCCGTCAAGGTCTGCGAGCGGGTGCTGTTCCGCCCAACAGGTCAGACCAGGCGGGCTGAAAGGCACCCGCTCGCAGAATTCGTAGTTTGCCAGACCAGAAACAACGGTACTGGCAAGCTTACCGGTACCATTGTTTCTGGACCGGCAAACTCGTAATGAGGCCCTATGTGTCAGTTAAAAGGAGATTACCTGCAGCTAACTTTAAATAAATGTTGTTATACCTGGCAAAGATGAAGGTCTTATACAAGGATCAAGCTGTATTTTTTCCAGAACCCAGACAATGCTAACAATTGGATGGATACATTGAACCTTCTGGTGTAGAAAGACGACCAGACGAGAAGCGGAAGTGATAAGTGAACATGCATTGCTCGCATGATGTACATTTATCCCGTGAAGCAGCTATAGTGTATTGATCAGACAATGTCATCCGAGTTAGAAATTGAACAATAACTCAGAGTTAGCTAAATGCGGGATGCACCGGTGCCGCTAGCCCCTAGACGGCACCAGGAATCATACTACCACCCTCAGTAGATTAGATTATGTAGGATACTAGTAGTTCAGTATCCTCCCGCTGCACTCCAGACACCGGAAGTAAAGCCAGAGTAGGAGTGAGATGCAAGGATGCTTGAGCTTGTGATTCAAAGCTGGGCACAATTTGGGAATCGTTGGGTGTGGGGTCGGAGGGGGAGTTTGGACAGTTAATGGGAAGTTGACCTACAGACAAGCACAACATGAAGAGGGAGGAGGAGACGAATGGAAGGTGAGGGTGCAATGGCTAACAGAATATGGGTGAATTGAAGATAGCAACCTGGAATATTAGGGGTTTGAATAGTTATATCAAACAGAACAGAATAATGAAATACGAGACACCAAAAAAATGATATAGCCCTCTTGCAGGAAACACATCTGACCAAAGCCAGACAAGACACATGTGGGGGGGGGGGGTGACCTTAGGTTCCACGTACTCGGCATATGCCAGATGGGTGCTGATTTGTGTGGCACCGAAAGTTCCGTTCAAGGTCCTCCAGACCTACTTAGATGTGGATGGTAGAATGGTCATACTACGGGGGAGGTTGGAGAATAGAGAAATATGCGTCATTAAGACATATGCCCCGAATCATGACATAGCTGCCTATTTCCGATTCCTTGTATGCCAAGATAGGCCTGCATAGAGATGGGACACTAATATGGGGAAGAGATTTTAATTGCATGCTAGACCCGGTGATAGACAGGTCGGATGGTAAATGTATTCATCCATCCCTGGCAATGATAGCCTTAAACATGTTGCTACATGCATTTCGGCTGGAGGACGTGTGGAGGGCCATGCATAAACAAGATTGAGTGAATTCCCACTACACTGCTCCCGCAAATCTCTAAACGAGATTAGATTACGTGTTTGCAGGAGGAGAACTACTGGAGGAATTCACAAGAGCTGAATACAAAGCAAGGGTCCTCTCAAACCATGCACCATTGGTGGTCACTTGGCAGCCCCGCTCCTCTCCCCCGAGCTAAGATTACAACATAGAGGCTTAGAGTGGAGGCACTCAGAGATACAGGGTTCCGAGAACATCTAAGGGGGGGAGGTGAAGGAATATTTTCAGCATAACAGGGGCAGTGTGAACTCAGCAGGTACACTATGGGAGGCATTTAAAGTGGTAGTGAGAGGAGCAGCAATATTGAAGTCAAAGGAAATACAAGAAGTGATTGTACAGGATTTGCAGGTGGTGGAGAGCAGGCTAGAGGCTATAGAGCAGGCAGGGGGAAAATCCCTGGAAGAAGCACAGGAGGTAGCTTGTCTACAAAAAGACTGTCGGAAGCATTGGGACAGGTTAAGCAATTTAAGCTACAAGAGGTACATTGAGAGACAACACGCAGAAGGGGACAAGCTGGGGCAATTGTTAGCATCGCTCTACACAAGCGATAACAAACGGGAGACAGTCAGAGCAATGATGGGAATGGACTGAGTGTTGTGCAAAACACAAGAAGGAGTAAATAAATGTTTTTTATGAATATTATAAGCGATTTTATGAAGAAACCTCAGAGTGTGATGTGGTAGAGATACAGGAAGTATTGTGTGCGATTAACCTGCCCAAGCTAAGTAAACAAGACCGAGACAGGTTGGAAGTCCCCATTACGATAGAAGAACTAGAGCATGTGATTAAAGAACTACCGACAGGTAAGGCCCCAGGGGCGGACAGACCCCCAGGTGAATTTTATAAAGAATACAAGAAGGATATCATGGCCCCATTGTTAGAAATGCTTAAGGAATCTTTGGAAATGGGCAGATTGCCCGGATCCTTAAGGTAGTCGTTGATAGTTCCCCTCTTGAAAAGACAGACTGCGGCTCATATGGACCTCTCTCGTTACTGAATCGGGATGGGAAGATAATCACAGCGGTAATGGCACTGAGGCTCAAACCAATCATAGCCAAGTAGATACACTTGGACCAGACAGGATACGTCACACATAGGAATATTACAGTTTATTTGCTGAAACTGCACCATGAAATAGATTTTACCCAAGGAGATACACAACAATGTGTAGTGGCATCATTAGATGCAGTTAAGGTGTTTGACTCGGTTAGATGGCCATGGCTGCTGTCGGTGTTGGAAAGGTTTGGTATGGGACCGGCATATATTAAATGGGTGTGACTGTTAAACAACAAACCTGTGACTTGGGTCAAGAGGGGCGCAGTCATTTCAGAACAATGGCCGCTAAATAAGTGCCCGTGGTCTCCGATGCTTTTTATTTTAGCGTTAGAGCCACTGGCAGTGTAGCTGCTGCATGAGCACAGGGAGGCAGGGATAGACACACCGAGAGGAAGACATCTCGTCTCATTGTATGCAGTGACATGCTTCTTTACTTGCAGTATCCTGAGACACATCTGCAATATGTTTTGGATGTGATGGAGCTATAAACTGCTTTGTTGGGCATAACAATTAATCCACAGAAATCGAGTCTGTTTCCATTAGGTGGATATGTCAGTAAGCATGCTGCCGGTGCTGCAAAACCAATGGGAATTGGATAGATTCTGTTATTTGGGGGTGGATATTTATCATGATCCTCAGACAGAACATGTACGGAACACGGTGAGAACAATGAACGGGATTGAAAACTCCATAGCCTTTTGGGCTAGATTACTGGTGTCCATGATGGGATGGGCAGCACTGCTGAAGATGGTGGTGCTCCCGAGACTCCTCCATTTTTTTTTTACAAATGTCCCGTTCGCAATACCGAGATCATTCTTCAATAAACTGCATTGCATATATAGGAACTTCCTGTGCCATAACTCAAGGTGCAGGGTGGCGCTTTGTAAGCTCCAAAACTCGTATGAACTGGGGGTAATAAAACTACCCATCTTTGAAGAATATTTCGTGGCCAGCCAGTTGCAATTTGTGGCTAAATGGCTATCTGACGAACAAACACAAGAGTCAAGACTGTTACAAAGAACAAGAACCCAGTTCTTTTTGAACAAAGTTATATGGATACCTGACACACACATAACTCGGGCGCCCAGGTTAATGAAGTTGGGATGTAAGATGTGGTGCAGAGCCTGCCAACTGATAGGGAACATCACAACGTATTCCCCGCAGATTCCACTGGTGGTGCTAGAAGGGATGAGTGACCAATTTTGGTTGAATGTGAGGAAATATTAGGAACCTAGACGGTGGGCTATCTTATGGAGGAGGGTTCGCCTAAGGAGTTGGAAGTATTGATGGGAGAAACCGGGGTGCATTCAGGGCAACAGCTTTACATATTCCTGCCTACTAAGGAATATAAGGCGTAGATGGCCGGGGATAGAAAGACCTATGCAGCCAGTGGAGACGATCGAGACATTTTATGATGTGTCAGAAGGTGGGCATGAGGCCTCGCAGATATACGAGTGTGACAACAAACTGCAGATAGGCTGGAGTTTTAACTGAAAACAGTCTTTATTCTGACATACAAAAAAATAATTTGGTTTAAATCAGGAAGACAGAGTTCTTAATAGAGCTTCTTCTCTAGGATCTTCCTTTGGCTTTACTGAGATCTTCTCCTATGTCTTGACACCTGGAAGTGGTAGGGTTTGTTCAGCAATCTCCGGCTCCTAGTCCTCATACGCCCAGAGGCCTCCCGAAGTTCCTTCTTCCACGTCTTTCTGGCTCTGCAATACAAACGAGAGTGATCCGCAATTCCTTTCTCCAGCTGGTGTTTAAATACACATGGTTTGGTTAGCCAATTAGAGGGGTTTTGGTCATGCATGCTATAAAACCCTCCCCAAGCCCGCCCCCTTTTTCTTCATACGAAGCCGAAAGTAATGGCTTCCCGTTTCGTCTCCCGCCTCCCGCCACATTCATACTCCCTCCAGGGACTTCTACTTGCAGGTACGTGGGTAATTCGAGAATGTTCCCTGTAATGTGCCCGTTAGGCGTTGGGCTTCCTAAGT
This sequence comes from Ambystoma mexicanum, assembly GCF_040938575.1. NCBI lineage: Eukaryota > Metazoa > Chordata > Amphibia > Caudata > Ambystomatidae > Ambystoma > Ambystoma mexicanum. Next base: position 749,468,375 of record NC_090929.1, read on the forward strand.
TTCTCGTTCGTGGCAACCCACCCCCTGTTGCATCAGTCGGGGTCGCGGCCCCTCCATAGACCCCGTTCTCTGCTGAAACTGTGCAGCGGGGCTTCTTTACAGGGACACTGCATCGCATCGTTTCAACTGTTTTTCTGGTTGAAATGCTGACATCCGATTTAGCTGGTGTTTGCCCGGTTTGCGGGTCTACTGGTCCTTGGACTTTTAACGAGTCTGTTTTCCCACGGTGACCCCTGAACTCCACCTTTATTGTATGTGGTTGTCCCTGCCGTATCTCAGAGGAGGTTAAGGGGTTTTTACATAAGTCTCAGTTTCAGTTTCAACCACACCATTCCCCTGGGTTGCCATCTGACTTTGCATGATCTTCCACTTCTGGCAAATGGTTTGGCTCCTCAGGCGTTCCGATGGCTATTTGGGCTCCCATGGGTTCAGAGACCCACTTACAATGAGCTATTAATGTCCAAGGTGGGGTCGGAGTTGGGACAGACGAGGCAACAATAGGAGGCAGATTTGGAAGAACCATTGTCTGACGTGATGTGGAAGAGAGCTACTGTGTAGCACAAAAAGGTGTCAAGAAATGCTAGGCTCCAACAGATCCAATTATGTATAACCCATAGAGCATATTTGACCCCGAATAGGATAGCAAAACGTAGCCAACAGCAATTGTGTCCGAAGTGCGGGGAGGTGGAAGTATATCTGGTCCATATGTTCTGGGCATGCATACAGATTGGTAGATTCTGGGAGGAGCTGACTCAAACACTAGCAAAGGCAGATATCACCTTTGAGATCAGATCCCCCTTGGCTTGTTTACTGGGGAGCTTTGTAAGGCCCAAGAGAGCAAAACATGTGAGTAAATTGAAGGATCTGGCATATATATTAGTGAAACGCAGAATCGCGATGGGATGGAAAGCACAGACCAGACCTCTGTCGCAAGTATGGTGGAAGGACCTGCTGAAATGGGTGAATGCGGAGACAGTGGCGTGGCAAGAAGCAGTTGACAGGAGTTCAGACCGTGAGTGGGAGGGGGTGAACGCCTGGAGACAGTTGATTGCAGAGCTGGTCACGACCACACTAGATAACCGAGAATCGGTACACAGTCCTGCACGTGAAAGGTCAGACATTATAGAGACTGATGGAGAGTAAGCAAGATTGTAGAATTGTGTGGTGTAATGTAGTCCAGGGTACGGGAGGGGGCAATTGGGGAGGAAAGGGGAACAAACAAACAAGAGTTGCACTGTGATATAATGTACTGTATTATAAAATGTCTGTCAGTTATTGTGGTGTGAAAAAAAGGGTACACAGGGATTGACTCTCTCCAGAGGTGTGCTACCACTACTGCAAGCACCATTGTGAATACTGTTGGGTCTGAGGCGGTGCCGAAGGGGAGCATCTTGAACTGGTTGTGAACTCCTGCTTTTGAATCTCAGCTATTTTCGGTGCGCAGGGAGCATTAAAATATGAAAGTATGCATCTGTCATATCCAATGTTGCCATGTACTCCCCCCATTTTAAGAGGGGGATTACCTCTTGAAGCGTGGTAATGCGGAACATTTGAGGTTTGACATATTTGTTTGCTGGGCGCATGTAGAGGTCTTTCTTCGGCACAAGGAAGCACGTTAAATAAATACTCTTGTCCACCTGATTTGCTGGGACGATCTCTATGGCGTCTTTTTCTAGCAGGGTCTTTACATCATCCAATAGTATGCACCGCTCTTCTGGCGTCATCTTTCTGTGTTTTGGCGGGTAGCTGGGTGGTCTTTGCAAAGGTTCAATGCAATAGCCACCTGCTACGGTGGACAACACCCACTTGTCTGACGTTGTCCCCTCCCATGCATGGGTGAAGTTTGAGATTTGACCTCCTACTGGAGTGGCATTGTATTGTTTTGTAAACTATATAATTTTATTTACCATTAGTACATTGTTCATCACCTATATTTTCATTTGGGAAGTATAGTTCTAGACCTTTCAGAGTGCGTATCAATTCTATTATAATGTATACGGTTTACACTTAGTAATGTAACATTTTCACACATTTATTAGAATTACATACTGCATGTTTACAAATGAAATGCAAAGGTACTGTTTACTTACTAACTTTTGAAATTATGTTCTTCACCGTATACAATGTTGTCCTGCAATGCCTGTGAGGTGTTGAAGTGAATTGTTTACACAGGATGTACAGTTTTCTCTTTTGGTACAATCTATAATCTACAATATTGTCGTATAATTCTGAAAACAGTATTTAATTTTGCAAAGTAATACTGCGTGTAAAAAATGTGTATACTGATTGTTTGGATTGTTGGTCTACGTCTACATTTTCAATTTGTGATGTCATCTATGATGTGCTGGGTGTTAGTGCTAGCAGTGCATGGTGGTGGAGCAAGGTATGGTGGTTTAGCTTACCATAAGTGGCGAATTTCTTTGTTTTTTATTTTACATAGCCACCATAATGTCCCTTTAACAACGTTTTTTTCACTCAATTTCATAGGTTTTTATTAGTGCAACTTAAAGTTTGTTTTATTGAGTATGGTATATATCTCAGCATACATTGTATACATTTCAATATGTAATGTATGTAGCTCAACATACAGTATATGCATCTCAATGTACAATTAATATATCTCAGTGTACAGTGTATATGTTTCAATATACAATTAATACATCTCAGTATACTGATGATGATATGATGATATGATAGGTTATTTATAATGCGCTTAATACCCACAGGTTTCTAAGCGCGGACGCGGGGATCGAACCTGTGGTGCTCCATGTCGTCTTGCTTCCAAAGCGAGCACGTTGCCCCTGAGCTATCTTAGCATATAATGTATGCATCTCAGTATGTAGTGCATATATTTCAATATATAATGTATTCATCTTTGAGTACTGTATATACATCTAGTATACAATGCATGTGCCTCAGTGTACAATGTGTATGTTTACGTACGTCAATATATCATATATTAATTTCACTATACAGTATATACCTCTCAGTATACAAGGAATGTATCTCAGCATGCAGTGTATCTCTTTCAATTTATAATGAATGTCTCTCAATATACAGTATATACCTCTCTGTGCACACTGTGTGTATATTTCAGTATCTAATGTATGCATCTCAATGTATGATCTATACATCTCTGTATGTAATGTATACATTTCAGTGATCAGTATATACACTTATGAATCTTGAATTATGTCCCAATAGCCCCTCCATAATGTAATCCCTGCACTCTTTGTGAAAATTGCTTTCAGGGTTGAAAGCCACATACATTCTTTTCTGCTACCTAAATTGTAAACTGTGGCACCATGAATCCAGGGCTCACATCCTAGCTTCCCTGCTTGACTTCGTGATGTGAGACTGAGCCAATCATATTCTATATGTGTTCCTTAATTTTATATTGTATGTCTGTAGCTACATTTCCTGATCAAAATCATGATCACCGATTCTAGGAGTAATAAAGTTTACTGTGTCCCATAGAGTAAACATCACTCCTTTGCAGTTTAGCGGCTTAAAGCGCTGCACAATATATATTAATAATATTAGGCATTAATGCACCATTTGCAAAACAATCACACCCCCCAAAAGACTTAGGTTGCCATTTTAAAAGAGCCCTCATCATGGAGCCTTGAGAATGCTGTGAGTTCAGGGCACTAAGCATGCCAAAACATTCACTGATCATCTACGGATGCATACATCATTTGCAAGAAATCACCCCCAAATGGCTTTGGTCAAAATTACATATCAGTGGTGTGCCTCAGTCATTATTACAACACCATGTGAGAAATGCATCAAAGGAAGGCCACCTGCCCCATGTCAATACATCACACCAAACAATCAAATAAGACATGCAGACTGACTTATGAAAAACTAAACAGCCATGCACTGATGGAGAGGCTTGAAACCAGCCTTAGCATGCCTGTGCCCCCATACCCATATTTGTTACAGGTTAAACATGTGCAGTAGCCTATTCTATTTATCACCCACCCAGCGGAAAAAAATGAATGTACATTTTAAACACTGTGGATGGGTTCAAACTCAACTTTGAAGGCCTTATTAAAAAAGTACATGTCCATTTATCTGCACTATCAATGGCACTGGTTACATGCAACCCTGAAACTTGAGAAGAACCATCTTCGGTTCCAGAAGCACCTTAAAACCTTCCTCTTTGCTTCTGCTGTCACTCCCCCTCTCCTGCTGAAGTCCTGCCTGATGCTGATACTGCACTGGTTACCTGGCCACCCATCTGTTATCGGGCCCAAGCACTGCCAGTTGCACGCCTTCGCTGCCTCCTTGGCAACCCCTGCACCTGAGGACTGTTTTCTGTATCCCTACAGTCCCCCCACCAGCGCTTATGTCTGCACTCTCCCTGCATTTGCCACTAGCTGGCCACTCTTTTATTTATCTTTTTACTTTATTATCCCATGTACTGCACCCCCCCCACACACTTTCCTTTTCCCCCTTGCCTTGCACTTGCGCGATGTGAATGACACCTGGCCTAGTAAGATCGTTGTCTGTCTTCCCTCTGTCCCCCCCCTCCCTTGCCTCGTCGCGCCTTGAAACACTTGTGTATAGGCGCGTTATAAATGCCATATCATATCATATATCATATCATATTAAAGGCCCCTGGATCCAGTGATGGCTGTGAGGAAGGCCACACTCGGCAGAAGGCTTCTGTAGCTGAAAGGCCAAATGCTGACTGCTGCCATATCCTTTAAAAGCTTTGGAGTCACTAATCGGTTCTGTCAGCTCCATGCTTCCTGTGCTGTTATATACTAGCACGGAACTCAGCAGTTGTCCTCTCTGCTTCAGATGTCTGCTGCCTAGTGGGGTGCAGGCTTTTTCATGGTGCATTCCCTCCTGTCTAAGGAGACAGTGGAAGAAAGGAAAATACTGTATTCCTCTGCTTTGAAGTTAGCACAGTGGCACTGCAGAGACCTCACAACAAAATAATATATCGTTCATAAATGCTTCCTGTTACTAATGACTTCCTACAGCAGTCACACACAACAGATTAAATATAATCCTCACGCTGCGTACCTTTTTAAGGCTTTGTTTTATGTTGTTTCAGTTTAGAAGGCCAAATACTATGGTTTGCAAGAGAACATCCATATTTGAAGAACATGAATGTCATTATACAAGTGGCTGTTTCACTAATAGCCTAACCAAATTCTTCACACAAGAGGTTGGCCTTAATTTTGCACCTTATATCATTTAACATTTCTTCTACAATGTTCCTTCAACAAAAGAGGATGATGAGGCAATTGCTTATTGTCAGGAAGGCACATACATCATTAAATCAATCAATCAAGTGTTTTATTCAGACCAATACAACCGTGTAAGCATGCATTAAAATACAATATTTTAGTCAGCAGAATATTAAATAATCAATAGCACTCTATCAGTTTTCCTAAGGTTCGACATATAACTGACTGTGTAAAAACAAGCATCTTGATGATTTGTGCACTAAAGAATCTGAAGAAGCAATATTAACTATCAATTCAGCACCAATTTATTGTTGTACTGGGATTACCCTTATAAATAACAAGCCCACTAACTAACAAACTACAATGTGCAAGACATACCACCAATGAATATGACAATACTTATTCAATATATATCATAATACATACAGCGCAAACTGACAAGAATATTATAACAAAATAAATTAATGGAACACATGGCAACGCAACAATGAAAATAAACTAGACACTATTTAAAACGTACAGCCAAGGACCGTGGAACGGTCTGCTTGAATAGAGGTAATTATTTGATCCCTTTGGACACTTATTTGGGCAGTGCCAATAATGTTGTGTTAATCAGCCAAGCCTACTAGAGAAGGTTTGCTGCAGAGAATATTAAAGAGTCTGTTTTAGCAGATTTCTGCCCATTTCGTGCTTCTCCAGAATGGTTCTAGAAAAGCATTCAGGATTTCCCTTGATCTTCGAATTGGTCTGAGCCATAACTTCTGGGTTTGTTATTAATAAGACAAAAGAATAAAAATGACTGACATGTTCGTCCCAACTGGTGCAAAACTGATATTTGAGAGAAGCCACTGAATTCCATCGTGCAGTCATTGAAAACAGAAGTAGTATAACTAAAAACACTTTAATGAAAATAGTGTGTGTGAGCAATTGATTAAATCCAAAAAAACATCAAAGTAGTCTTTATCTCAAGTTATTGTACGGATATGCTAGATTGCGTGCATGTTTTCAGAAGTTCCCACAGGAACCAGTCCTCATTATCATTTATTAAACTTCTGCAGGTGTTTGGGCCAAAAATTGAATGGCAAGTTGAAAAGATTCAACCCTGCAATTGGGTAAACTGGACAATGTTCTAAACCATAGAATCGTTTTTTTGTTTTTTTTGTTTTCCTTTATTGGTTAAATATCAATTCAACCTTTAACAACAATACAAAAAGAATCGGGTTGTTTTAATATAACTATCCACTTCCTTCTTAACAACCACTGAATGCTACAAGATGTATTTGTATGTGAATCCGCAAGTAGGCCTGAAAGTGATGCCTGCCTCTCCAGTAAAGCCACAGAAAGACTCATACTCCTAAAAATCTCTTTTGTGCATACATTATAACTTATACACTATAAAAAATAGTATTTGTGCTGGAGTGATAAATTAGTTTCCTTATCAGCAACATCACTGATTTGCATCAACACATACGTTTTGTTTGTACAGATCAGCAAAGAACTCTTACCTTTCAGAAATTTGCAGATCACAGACTCCTGTGAACTTAGAGAAAATGCCTCTGGTGGAACAGAACAGGAAGATTCTGACTTTATCATCTGTACATCTGTAAAAGCAAATGTGTATGATAAATAATAACCAAGGAGACTCCCTTCATAGATATTGAATTAAAACATATTCAAATATGTTGCTATTTATATAAATTCTTGGTACTTTAAGAATGACATGAAAGGGCATGTTTCTTGAATAAATCATTAGATACATTTAAGCAACCCTGAGATCATCTTCAAATATTGTAAATTGCACCATACCAAACAATACATAGGTATGTAGTAATGTTGTGATAACTTTTGACTCACATTATCATACATTATTCTCTAAGTTGTACACTTGTGCTTATAGAGAAAATTAAGGCTTTTTATCCCATGTTGTGGAACAACCTCAGTAGATAGGCGAAAATATCTCTAATTCTGGCCGTGAATACATGGTGACCAGTAGAGACTTTCGGGTGGGTATGAATTCGACATTCACAAAAAACACCAAATTCAGACTCTGCTGACTGACAGAAAACATCTGCTCCTACCTTGTGACTTAGGGAAGAGTGGATATTATTAAAAGAGCAATCATGGAAATTATAAAGGAAAAGAAAAGGACATCAAAGTCACTAGAGTTATTTTGTCACAGGCAAACCTGAAGACTTTGATATCAGGAATAGGTAAAACAACATTACGGTTGGTTGTCGAGGGCTTGGAATATAGTACCCTAAAAGCATGCCTGCAAGAGCTATTCTGTACAACATTCCAGAATCCAGTGGTGAACGCAGTTATCATGAGGAGGGCATATCACATCAGCTCCATGGGAAATGGACAGTTTCCTACCCCAGAAACATAGTTGATGTACCTCATTTTTTTCTCCACCAAGAAATAATATGATTGTCAAAAGCCAATTCAGTAGCCGCTTTCATGATGCATAAGCCATATGATTATGGCTATGTTATTTCTATTGCACTAAAACCCAACAACATAAAAGCACATGAGAACATATAGGGGTACTGAAGGATGAAATAACTCTGGACTAAATAAAGAGATAGTCTCAAATAGGAAATACTTAAGTTCCTTCCTAAACTGAGTAAGACATTTAACAATTCTTACAGAGACCAGAGACCGGGAGTGAGTACCACATGTGTGTGCCTTGATCGAGAAGCTTTTGTCACCGGCAGAGTTGAGCCAAAATCTAGGAACATAAAATAAGTTAAACTGGGTCTTGCGCAGTGTTCATTTTGGTTTATAAAAGCAAATTCTGAACTCAGATATTGAGGGAAAGATTATCCTGAGATATAAAAACTAAAGAGGCAATTGTAGCAGCCACAAGATGCCAGTGTGCAAGTGGCAAAGAATGAAAGTAACGTATGCTTGATATTAAGTAACATGGTCTTCAATGTATATAGCATTGGCATTATCTGATTTAGCATATCAATGATGACCCTTGCTATTGTGCCTAACTGATAGTGTTTTTAGGTAAGGCTGAATTTGGCAAATAAGTCACAAGTAATAGTTATCACACCTCACAGCCATATTAATCTGCTGAGTCATGAGCAGATGAGAATTAAAGTACACTCCAATGGTCTTAACTTTGTACTGAATTTGAATGTGTTGATCATCTGTGCTTCCAATGGCACAATGAGGGTGCATAGTCCTTTGAATATGTGTTGCACCTTACCTTCAAAAGTAGATCCCAGTTCAGGTATGACAAGGCTGCGGTAGGATAACATCAGCAAAAGAGTAACATATGCATTTAGGATCTCTTTCAACTCTGGGTCCTTTCCTCGAACAGCAAGGCGTTCGTAGGGTGATGACAAGTAACAGAAGCAGGAGTAGCTGTCAGGCAGTAGGTCTGTAGCCAGTGTGGAGCTTGCTCTATGCCTTGGGCTCTAATTTCAAGAGCCCGGGGCCCTAGAAATTTGCCATCGCTGTGGCTCATTCTGTCTGTTTCTGGCTTGGTTGGTTTGCAGAGTCAGTGCAGACACCCTCTCCTGTATCTGTGCTGCTCCAGCCGAGGAAGCAAAGGAAGAGCTCATGAGGGCCACCATAGAGCTATAGGACTTTAACAAGAAATGGTGAGAGTCCTGCACTTACCCCAATTCATGGTGACTACTGAGGTTTTTGAGAGGTGGGCAGCAGTTAGGGGATCTATTATGACTGGCTTTGTTTGTGATTTTTATGCCAGGGCCAAATTACTGCTTGCAAAGAAATATCTCCTTTTTCCTATATACCTACACTTATTCACACATACATACTGTATATATTGTATGGCGAGGGAGTGGGATTGAAAGGGATTGAAACATAAATCCCCCCCCCCAGCTAGGCACAAGTGCTGGTGTTTGTGACTGGCCTAGCTACATTGGTTATTCATTTTTCTACAACCTTATTGTGTTTACGCTGTGCCTTACTGTGCACCCACAGGTGGTATTCATGAAAGGGCCCGCCACCTCATTTAATTATTGTAATTGCCCCTGAAGACATATTTAAGATATTAAGCTATCATGTGCAAGTGCAAGAAAATGCTTGCTCCCCATCCTGTATGTCAGCTGAAAGATCAGCCACTTCAATAGCTGCAAATGACCTTATCACTGAAATCGAGACTTTGTCATCTGACTTTGATATGGCTATATCGTGTGAAGGCCATGCTTCCAATATGAAATGTCTGGATGCTAGGACTTATAAAAGTGGTCTATGGTGTGCATATCTCATGGCCAGAACACCTGTAGAAGAACTTACAGGGCATGCCCACCAGGATGGAGAGTGCAATTATATGGTACACATGTTGTCCATCATGAGCTTTTCCAGCCCATAAGAAATGAAACCCGCAACCAGCTGTCTAAGAATGAAAACTTTCCAAAGGCGGCTATAGTTGATCAGTGCTGTACTGCTGGGCCTGCAGTGGAGGTAGTAAAGGAGGACAAGCCTGACCTCGCCAATGAAGAACCTTACATAGTCCACAAATGTATTAATTGTTCAAATAGATGTATGCCTTTGTCTACTGAGGATCCTTGTGATTTGGTTCCTATTTGAGAATTTGAATACCTTACGCTGACTCAGAAAGGGCTCTGCCACATGAGGGCACATTAGATGACTATCCATATAGGTTAGAAGGCAATAAAGTCAATGTGGCTGTAAGTCAATTGAAAGAGGCTGTTACTTAAACATCTTCACAGGGTCTTGAGCTCTTGGCCCCAGTGGTTATCTGAGCTCTCCAAGTAACTCTCCTAACAAAGTCATCAATTTACCAATCTCCAGAATGGCTATTCAATCAGAATTAAAATTTGTCACAAACCATTGTTGCTATGCCAAAGGTTCTAGATTTTTGTATTAAGGCCTCAGTTCATAAAGATGACAAGATCTCAGATGATCCCAAGTCCTGTCCAATAGTTCGTCCAATCAGGGACTATTAAATCTTGATAGCTCTTCAGTTACTAACAAATCGGCTGCTTATCTTAATATTGCATCAAACTCAAGAGCAAAGCAATTGACAACTGATAAGCAGCTTTCCAGCAGTTTGATCCTGATGAGTGGTAATCCATAATGGACCAGCAGTTAACTAAACACTGTCTATCCAACTGGCAACCCAAACTTGCAACCCAAAAAAACAAGTTTAATGGCTCGTTGACTCTCATCGGCTTACATTGGCAATGCGATACACGTGGCAGTGTTTCTGTCATACACTCAGACACTGTTCATACCATAAGAATTTCTAAACCAGCTCAGATGTAATTTAAATTGAATTTGTTAATTAGACGTTAACAGATGCTTTGTTGGCTATCAAATTTAGATCCCTGTCTCCTTCAGAAACCAATATCCAAATTCAAGGATCATTGGGGAGTTTTAGCCTGCTATCATCTGCTCGTAGGTTATCGACTACCACTAATCTTGTTCCTTTTTCTATCAGCAAGTGAGACATTATGACCCTGGGTATACATCCTCGGTCTGAGCACTCGTATAGATCCCAGCCATCTAACACCAGTTCGGCCAGCAACCCTTCTCTCATACGGTTCACTGAGCAAGAGTCTGGGGGTTACCGTACTAACATTGCGCCAACAAGAACCTATAATATCATGAGTACCAATGCTGTATCTGATAACAATCTGATTGTTCTAGACTGAGATTTGTTGTCCCCCATAGTGGACAGGAGGCCAAATACTTCCTCTATGCACCCTTATGCACCACAACCCGACAGCAAAGAACTTTTTTGTGTTGGTACTTAGCTGGAATTTCTCATAAGATGCTGACGATGTCTGTCATCACTATTTGGAAGGCTTTGATATTATTTGCCCTCAAGAGCATGTTCAGAAAAATGTCTATATTACTTTATTGTTCCTGAAAACAAAGCTGCATTGCGTTGTCCTATTGGGGGGCAGATCGTATGGCTCAAGAACAACCTAATCATATATGCCAAAACTACCCTTGTTAACAAGAGACATTTTTTTTAGATTATTCTATCTACAATATATGGTGATACATTTAGAATTGCTAATATTTATTTTTGACTTTCGGATGAGTCTTTGGAATCATTTTATATGCTAATTGATAAGGTCTGGGATCTGCAAAGCTCTAATAATAATGGCAGTTACATAGTAGCATTAGGTGATTTTAATACCCAATTAGTGAATTTGAAATATTGGGGGATCCCTGTAGCGAATATCACCCCATTAGTCTTAAATTATTGGGGATTGTGGGCAAGGAAAGGAAAGCTGTTACTAATTTTCCAAATTAAGCAGAGGTTGATATGACGTCCAATAGGAGAATCAACTGGGCTGCAATAGCGGACTCCATTATAAAATTGTGGCGGAGCAATGTCCACGTATTTCGACTATACTAGATAATCCTGGTAACATCTCATATGTAGCATACAGTTTTGTGGAATTGATGGGGAGTTTTCTAAAGGTTTTGTGCAGAAAAGTAAGAGGAAGGTCGAGGTTTAACAAGAAGGGTTGGTTTAATGAAGCTTGTGTCTCTGCATAAAACTCGACCTTGGTGGTTTTAAAATCCCCAGCCCGTTCCAAAAGTGAAATCATCCAGGCAAGAGCAAGGTACCGTGTAGTTTTGGAAAAGAGGAAAATCGAGCTGGACGAGGAAGCTTGGGCTTGTTTACTGGAGGCTGAGTCTACCCAGGAGTCCAAACAATTTGAGGAATTAGTGTAAGGAAAAAGGGCAATTGCCTGTGAAGAACCGTTGTTTCTAAGGATTTTGTGTTTAGGGGGTTGGAAGACTACAATTCCCATGATGCTTGCTCCCATGATTTTTTGCTTGGCAGTTGGCTGGGTAAGCAGGTGCAGCCTGCTGATGATTTAACGTCTTCCCCGGCCCGTGCTGCCAGCTGGTGATTGATGGCGTGACACGGGCCGGCGGAAGCAGAGTGCTCAGTCAGAGCATGTGGAGATGTTGGTATGCAGAGCAGGGCCGGCGGTGAATTCTTCACTCCCGGTTCCAGCGGTGAAACTTATAGCTATTTCAGAAGAGCTGAGCTGTGCACGGCAGGACGCTGTTTCAACGCAGGATTTTTCACAGCCTGGGATGGTGCTGGCAAGCCCCCCCCAGGCCTCAGATAAGTGTTTAATAAAATGTGCTTGTGTTGGTGACTCTGCGTTACCGACGAAGTTAGTACGGAACGCGTTGTGAACTTTTGCTATGAATTATTCACTTCAGTGCAGTGCGGTTGGGAAAAGGACATGATTATTGGGTCTATGAGTACATATACCAGTGTGAATACAACACGGGTGAGTATTTTCAGGACTGAGAGAGACAATTTGCAGGGTGAAAGCAAGGGGCAAGTCATATTGTGAAGTAACGCTATGTTGTTCGTGGCTGCATTCAATTTGTATCATTGTCCTGTGCATACTTGTGTTCTATGTGATCAGTGAGTTCAAGTATCATGAGAGGAGTGCTGAAGCACACCTTTTAGGGGTATTACTAATTAAGAAGTATGTGGTTCTGTGATTCAAGAGTCTACAAGTGTTCAGTGTTATGTTTCATTCATGTTTAATGTGCTTATGTTTGTGGCTACCTTAGGGAAAACTGCAAATACAGTGTGTTGAATTAGTATTCTAATCAAGAAGGATACTGACAGGAGAGTATTGGTGCAAGCCTGATATGGTTTGTTTCTTGTTTGTATGTGCTCCACTTCCGCTTTCCCGGTCTCCCTAAACACCCCCTCCCTATCCACAACCTCTCCCTAACCCTCTTCTCCCCTTAGGCTGACTCGTGGTACCTGTGTTTCTACAATCAGGAGCCTGTGTCAACCAAGGTGGGAGAGGTCAATACAATTGTCTTCCGTGGCTAGGGAGGAGTTGTGTATACGTCGGGGGTGTGACAATTAGTGAACAGGGGGCCGGTTTATAAGATTGCAAATAACACTAAGGGAACTCATGTGGATGCAGAGGCTTCGGTGGAGAACTTCACTAGTCAGTTTTATGGTATAAATTCTTCTTTGCCATGTTCAAACCCCAGTTCTTCATTGTATTTTACACTTGAGGAGGTGTCTTCGGCCACTGTTAAGCAAGCGTGTAATAGCGCCCCAGGCCCGGCTGCCATCCCAGCTAACCATTGTCACGATCAGGGTGACATTTGGGCACTGTTGTTAACCATGTCTTTTAAGCTTTTTTAGAGACCGGCCAATATCCTCTTTCCTGAAAGTCGGCCATCATTTTTCCTATTTTTAAAAAAGGGGATCCCGCTAGTCCACTTTCGTATAGACCCATCTCCCTGCTTGACACCAGTGCTAGTGGGTCGTATTGAAACTTGGGTCTTGGAACATTCTATTTTACGATATACAACTTGGTTTTAGACCAGGGGTCAGCACCATGGAACAGGCACTGAATTTATACTGACGAATTCTGTTTTTTGTGGGGGGGGGGGGCATATATCTTGCGGCATATATCTTGCATTCATGGACCTGAGCACGGCTTTTGATAAAGTGAATAGGTCTAAACTGTGGGCCGTGCTTGGGTCCATGAACTGCCCAATGGAGAACTTGACTGTGTTGCAGGAATTACATAGCAGAAATCGTGCATGTGTGCGAAGTGGGACTGAGGGGCAATGTCCAGTCTGCTTTGATATTGACCTGTGGGCCACCAGGGTTGTGTCTTGGCTCTGGTCCTTTTTATTTTGTGTATTAATGGTTTACATGATGCCCTGGTGGATTCCCGGACTGATTTCCTGAGGGTGGGTGCTAAGGCTTTTCCTACCTTAGCCTATGCTGACGACACGGTTTTGATTACCAGAATGCCAATGGCTCTTCAGAAATTGATTAATTCCTATTCCGTTTTTCTGAACAATTTGGATTTGAACATCAATACAGTGAAGTCTGCTGTGATGGTGTGTGCTAGGGGAAAGAGGTCTGTGAAAATGAACCCCATGGTTTGCAATGGAGCTGTCATTCCGAGGGTCAATGACTTTCACTATCAAGGCTTCCGCTTTTCAGCTGTAGTAATGGGTCAAGCCCATCTTAGTAAGCAACAAATGAAGATGACTCAATATTTGGGTGGGGCTTTCCGTTCTATGGCTCAGTGCCATGGTCAACCATGGGACCTGATACTTAATGTTTATGGTATATGGACAAAGGCCGCAGTTCTGTATGGAGCCCCCTTTAGGGTTGCCTGAAAATTTCTGATTTACAGGTACAGGTAAACACATTTTTTTAAAACGTTTATTGGGACATCTGGGGTCTGCTCCTAACTTTGCTGTCCAGAAGGAATTGGAAGTGGGCTTTCTAGAGAACCTTAGCACAGATCCTTTTTTGGCTACATCTTTGGTTAAATGAGTTTAACATGTTTTATCATTAAGACTCTATTTGCCAGGGAGAACTGGCACAAAATTCCTTGGCTTTCTTTTATAAGTGAATTTCTGACCGAATCCAGTGGTTCTGCACTTCTTCCTCCCGAGCACACCTTTGCCATCTGCACACTTACCGCATGACAAGTGGCTGCAGTTATTGAGAAGCGGGAGTGCAAGGAGATGTCCATTCCAATTAATAGAGCCCATGCTGTTATTGGCTGAGTGGGTCTTATTCAGCATTATCTCATTTTGTGTTCGAGAAAGGTGGACCGCTGGCTGATCACCGGTGCCCGGTTTAACAGTGTGTTGTGGAGGGACAATAATGCTAGCTGGAAGGGCTTTTCTGATTTAGTCAGTTGTGCAGTGTGCAGAGATTCTGTGGAAGACCTAAGGCATTTTATTTTGTTTTGTCCTGCCTACAAGGATGTTAGAAATGCCACCATCATTCCCATATTTCGACATTTTAACATGCGACAACATCGCTCTGCTCTATTTTTTCTTTTACCTGCTGACTCATCACATGTTGCTTGGGCTTTGCTGTCCTTTTTAAAAAGAGCTAAATATTTTAGAAATTGTGTTTTAGTACTCTGTTTACTTGTATTGGAATGGACCTTTAAGTAATGTATGTCAATAATGGTATATTTGCTATGTGACGATGTGTATATTTTTAATGTCATGAATTTGTATTATGTATCTGCTTGGTGGATGTGTTAATCCGAATAAACATATTGAACTGAACAGAATACTCAAACAGAATCTTCAATGGACCTGAACAGTTATCTATTTGAAAGTTACAAAATGATTTGGAAGATTCCAAAAACTACTGCTCTCACCCTCAGGGGAGCTAACAAATCCACATTTAGAGTATTTCCTTCGGTGTAAGCACTGGGAGTAGGGGCATGCAATAGACGGTTTCCTACCGATTCCCTTGCAAAATTGACCTTCTGCACTGCAACACGGTCCAGTATTATTGATTACTAGCTGCAATACAGCTGATATACCCAGTGTTGGCCAGGATTTCATTTTCTCATAGGTACTATTTGTTAGAAATACCCTAAGGTAGCTTTACGCTTTTCAGAAAGGCTCCATAGGAAAGGTGACATTTTTTGATTATCTAATATTTAAAAAAATAAAATCTTAAAAAGACTACAGAACACAATTACACTGTTTGTTGTTCTTCTTCAAAACGCATTCTGAAGCGTATAACTGTACGTGAGAAAAACATGGAGATTCCTGACCAGCATGATGGGTGATATGATGCTGACAGTGCCAACAACTATGGACCTAGAGTTTAATATTACCAAAGTACATGTTCATTGTAAGGCTTGTTTATAGACAACATTTTTTGTTTTTCCAGTTGGGGCAAAGATATACAAAGGATGCGGGGGAACCCAATTTAGAACACACAATATATAACTGCCGTGGTAGAAACATGGAGATTCCAAGTTGATACCAGTGCACTTGATTGAATGGCCCTGTGCCTTGCTGATCGTGATACCGAATTCCAGCCTGACCGGGAACTGTAGGAACTTGAAACTGAACGGCATGTCTGTTGGAATTAATGGAATGCGGGGGATGAATACATCTTCTCCTTTTCCCTTACCGGTCAACAATGCACTTCAATTACGTTGTGCAGCGATTTTTTAACACACAACCATGTGCCACTATAGAGCTGTAACGCGCACCTGGCTCCCACGGAGGCGCTGGTCTAGTCTGGGTTGCTGTGGCCTCTTCAAGCGTGATGCGCAGAACCCGGACCACCGATTGAACAGGACACCCAAATCTTGCTTGACTGGCCCGTAGGAATATCCTTCTGCAGATGAGAAAGGGGATTAACTGTCTGCAGAATAGTGTGCTTGCTCCCCCCTTTCCCGCCTTCGTTCTTCTCTGACTTCCTCCAAAACCCCCGGTTTAAGCTCACCTTATGGTTTGGAAGGATGAACTCTCCATCCTGCTTCTGTTGCAGGGGCGCGCGTTCGTCCAGTTACTTCACTGGTTTTCAGAATGGCGCTGGCAAAATCCACTTGACTTTTCTGAGCGATACGCCGTAAGTATGAAGATTCAAAAGTTCAAGTGTGAGCCTCTTTTTATGTTGTCTTCCTAACCTGTGATCTGTCCTTTATTTCAGGTGCAGAACGAAGGCGATGCGTTGAGGGGTTAAATTGCCGATGGTAAAATCAGGTGAGTTAGTGATGAGGGCGACCCCTCTAAATATCTTTATAATTCCCCAGTAATATCTTTTGTCCTTTCCCCATAGGGGCCGGGGTGCGGTACCTGCCAACGAAGTGGCGCCGACCCGAAATGTGGAATGGTTCACCAAGAAAAGCTGGTAAGTATTATGGCTGAAAATTCGGCCTTCCTCCTGTGTTCCCTCTGCTCACCTTTTGTCTCTTCTTCTCTCCCCTAGGTGCAGAGATGTGGCGACCGGTGCTGACAGCCGCGATGGGGCAGGGAGATGTCTCGAGGACAGGTGACTGAAGCGCGGCGCTGCAGCGAGCAACGCAATGCTTTTAAATGGAAGTCTTTCTTCAAGAATGCTGGCGTGAAGATTCCGGATGCAGGTAAGAAGTTTGAATAAGTTCTTGGTTTTCACCTTTCTCTTCTCTTCTTTCCTTACAGGTGTTCCAGGTTCGAGTCGGGTGTGGCTGGAGTCCAGGTGCAGGAGCAAACACGGTGAGCGTTCAGCTGCTGGGATGCAGAACAACGCGAAGCACGTGTGGCTGTCCGGGCGTGGCTTAAATAGCCTTGGAAGAGGTCCTAGGTAAGTATTCTTCCACAGCCCCACCCAAGTAACAAAATAGTCCCTTCAGTAAAATAGTCCCTCCTAAGCCTCATTTGGCTTGGGTCTTCATGCAGCATGGTCTGCATCAGGTGAGTATGCAGCATGGTCTGCATCAGGTAAGTGCACCAAACACTTTCCTTTATGAGCCTGGCGCCTATGGCGCCAGGACTGATGTCCAACATGAGCCTGGCGCCAAAGGCGCCAGGACAGAGTCCAAAGAGCCCCTATAAGGGGCCGCTGGGCTTTCACCCGGGGGCATGATGCCTGCTCCCGGGGGTGCTGGGCCTGGTGCTCCGGGGGAAGGCATCATGACAGCACTCCCCCCCCCCAAGGCCCCTCCCAAGGTCGTTCCCTCTGGAGGTTTCGGTTTGTTTAGGAGATTCCGATGGAACCTTTTGACTAGGCGAGGTGCATGTACGTGGTCGCTGGGTTACCAAGACCTTTCCTGAGGCCCGTACCCCTTCCAATCAATTAGATAGAAAAGGTTTGATTTTGAGATCTTAGAATCCAAAATGTTCTTCACCTCAAATTCAGGCTCCCCATCTATCTGGATTGGTTCTGGTGACTTTATTAATCTGGTTCCTGGTTGCACTGGTTTCAAAAGTGACACATGAAAAACGGGGTGAATCCGCATGTTAGCTGGTAGATCTAGCTTGACTGCCACTGGGTTAATTATAGCTTTGATCAAGTAAGGGCCTAAATACCTTGGATTGAAAGTCCGAGGTCCCTTGAGCGATAAGTGTTTGGTAGCCAACCATACTTGATCCCCTATTTGGTATGGAGGCGCCTCTCTTCGATGCAGATCCGCATTCTTTTTGTATTTCCCTTTCGCATGTTGTAAGTGTGCAGTTGCATCCTTGAAGGCTTGAGTAATCGTAGAATGCAAATGGTCCACTGCGGGCATTTCAAGGCTCAAAGGTGAGTCCAAGTCTGAAGTACGAGGGTGATGTCCATATAGGGTATAAAAGGGGCTCTGACCAGTTCCAGAGTGTATTGAGTTATTGTATGCATATTCAGTCACCCATAAAATATCCTTCCAATTACCCTCCGATTGGTGCAACATACATCGTAGATATTGTTCAAGGGTCTGGTTCGTTCTCTCAGTCTTACCATCGGTCTGTGGGTGGTGGCTGGTTGAGAGTCTGACGTCGATTTGTGCCAGTTGACAACACTTTTTCCAAAAATGAGAAATAAACTGGCTTCCCCGATTGGAGACTAGTATGGACGGGAATCCATGCAAACGGATGATATTTTCGAGGAATTCCTTGGCAAGAACAAAAGCTGAAGGTAATCCTTTCAACGGAATAAAATGGGCCATCTTGGAAAATAAATCCACCACAACCAGAATAGTATTGTATCCATTACAAGAGGGCAGGTCTGTGATAAAATCTAGTGACAAGGTGCGCCAAGGTGCTGGTGGAATGTCTAAGGGTTGAAGAAGAACGGCGGGTTTTGTTTTTTGACCTTTGTTTTGGGCGCAAACTCCACAGGACATCACGAAAGATTTAATATCCTTTCGCCAGGAAGGCCACCAGAATTGTCGTTTAATTCTTTCCTCTGTTTTGGCAATGCCAGGATGTCCTTCCATCAGAGTATCATGATGACGGGAAATAACCAGATCTTGCAATTCCTTTTCTGGCAAAAATAAGTGTCCTTGGAAGTAAGGTAAGCCATCGTTGACTGAAAAGTAAGACCCCCTTTTGATCCAATCCTGCAAGGCTGAAGAGTCCAGGAATTGTTTTACCCGTGCTTGAATGTCTTCAAGGGTTTGTAAAGTGGTTATCCCCAAAATTCTTTGTTCGGGAATTATCGGCACAGGTTCTGAGTTTGTGTCCATTTCTCCCATTCCAATTCGAGATAGCGCGTCCGCTTTGCCATTCTTACAGCCGGGACGGTAAGTGATTACAAAATCGAACTCAGCAAAGAACAAAGCCCATCGGAGCTGTCGTGAAGACTGAGCCTTGGCAGTTTTTAAATATTGTAAATTTCGGTGATCAGTGATCACGGTGATGGTATGCCTGGCGCCAAGAAGATAATGCCGCCAAGCCAAAAAGGCGGACTTAATGGCTAATAATTCCTTATCGGTGATTGCATAATTTATCTCCGGCGGCGAGAACTTTCTGGACCAAAATGCTACGGGGTGCATTTGGTTGGTTTCTGGGTCTCTCTGAGACAGGACAGCTCCCATGGCTAAGCTGGACGTGTCGGTTTCGACTATATATGGGAGATCGGGACGCGGGTGTTTCAAAATAGGTGCGGACGTAAATTTAGCTTTCAATTCCTGAAAGGCCTGTTCAGCTTCCTCGGTCCATTCAAAACGTTTATTTTTCCGCAAGAGTGCAGTGATGGGTTGCACCACACGTGAAAATTCCGGGATAAACCTGTGATAAAAATTGGCAAAACCAAGCATGCTTTGGACACCTTTCACCGAACTAGGTGATGGCCATTTGAGGATGGCATCCACTTTCCGTGAGTCCATTCGGACCCCTTTAGGTGTCAGGATGAATCCAAGAAACTCAACCTCGGTGGTATGGAAAACGCATTTTTCCAGCTTTGCAAACAGTTTGTGCTGGCGCAATGTCTCTAGGACGGCCCTGACATGTTTTCTGTGATCTGATTCCGAAGAGGAGTACACCAGAATGTCATCGATATACACGACAACACAGACATCGATGAGTTCCCGAAGGACATCGTTCATGAAGAATTGGAAGGCAGCAGGCGCGTTGCACAACCCGAAAGGCATCACCTGGTATTCGAATAGTCCATATTTTGTACGGAAGGGCGTTTTCCATTCGTCGCCTTCTTTTACTCGTACCAGATGATAAACCCCCCGGAGATCTAACTTGGTGTATTCGCAAGCGTCCTTCACCTGGTCAAGGAGTTCAGGGATCAAAGGCAGAGGGTAACGATTTTTAACAGTTATCTGGTTCAATGCGTGGTAATCGATACAAGTTCTAAGGTCGCCTTCTTTTTTTGGCACGAAGAACAAAGCCGAGGATGCCGGAGACTTTGACGGGCGAATGAAACCATTGGCTAGGTATTGATCTAAATATTGTCTCAAATGCAGATTCTCCGGTTCAGTAAGGGCATAAATCCTGCTACAAGGGGGTTGTGCATCGGGCACCAGATCGATTTGGCAATCGTACGATCTGTGAGGAGGTAACGTGTTGGCCTGTTCCTTTTGGAAGACGTCCTGAAAGTCTTGGTATTCCGGAGGTAGTTGCATGGAGACAGAGGTTACTGATGCTAGACTGATCTTCAGATTTTCTGGGTAGCAGGTTTGTGCACAATCCGGGAAGGTTATTCTCTTCGCTCGCCAATCAATTCGAGGATTATGTGTCTCTAACCAAGGGATTCCGAGAATAACCTGAAACTGTGGAGCCTTGATTACATCAAACACAACTGCCTCCCGATGGCCGTCCTTACCTACAAGTGTCACCTCAGCTGTGGAATGTGTTACCGGTCCAGAGGCAATTTCGGTTCCATCAACTGTGGTGATGACATCTTTGCTGGTTTTAGGACGCAGAGGGAGGTTAATCCTGGAGACCAATTCACGATCCACATAGTTTCCTATAGCCCCACTATCGATGTATGCCTTTATTGCATGCAACCGCTTAGGCTGTTCCGGATCTACGAGGACCATTGGCACAATGAAATGCGAGGTCTGAGAGTTAGTTTTCAAGCTCGGCAAGCGGACCCCTACGCTTGTCGGGCGTGGTCGTTTCCCGATACAGAGTTTTCATGGATTTTATCAGCGGCTCCTACCACCTTCTTGGGCGGCTTTGCCGGGCAATCTCGTAGAAAGTGTCCAGAGGACCCACAATAAAGACATAATTGCATCTGCCGTCTTCTTTCACGTTCCTTTTGAGTTAGAGGTCCTTTAACCCCTCAGATTTGCATCGGCTCAGAGGCTTCAGCCCCCTTGAGGTTAGCGTGGGTCTTCACCAACACCCGGGTCTCAAACTTGGACCAATCTGCTTTTCTGTTTTGCAGTCTGTGATCCAATTGGACCACTAAGTCTATATATTCTGAGCATTCTTGGGGCGGATTTACAACTTGGGCCAGGACATCTTTAAGTTCTCCGCGTAGACCTCGATAAAATAACGTGATTCTTTTATCCTCTGGCCACCCAGTTTCCACAATTAGTCTATTAAAGGTTGCAATGTAGGATAGGAGGTCTTGATTGCCCTGTCGCACAGATAGAAGTTCGTCATCCTTAGCCTGCCCCTGGGAGTGACGAGCAAATAACCTTTCCATGCTTGCTTGAAATCCTTGAAAATCACGAAGAATCGGGTCATCTTGAGTTACCAGTGGAACTGACCAATCGGCAGCACTGCCGCTGAGATATGACAATACAAAGGCTACCTTGGTCTGGTCATTAGGGAAGGCCCCAGGTCTGCATAGGAAATGCAAACGACAATGATTCATGAATACGGCGAATCGTTTGGGGTCCCCAGCAAAGCGTTCGGGTGGGGCCAGCGGCATGTTTCCAGGTAGATTACTCTGCCACGGGTTACTGGAAAGCACAGGAGCGGGGTTCCCCCCGGAACCGAGTAAAGGAGTTTGTCCAGCTTGACTTTGCAAAAGCTGTCTATCCAGATCATCAGCTCTTTCTTTTGTTACAATCACTTCCCTCCTGAGAGCATTAGTCTCTTGACGAGCGGCGTGTACTTCGGCCGGTAATTCCCCCAGTAGTTGGGCCAACTGGTCAGTCTCAGAAGTTTCCATAGCGCCTGGGTGGGAATTTGTAGGAAGTCTTCGCATTCTGTAACGCTCACCTGGCTCCCACGGAGGCGCTGGTCTAGTCTGGGTTGCTGTGGCCTCTTCAAGCGTGATGCGCAGAAATCAGACCACCGATTGAACAGGACCCCCAAATCTTGCTTGACTGGCCCGTAGGAATATCCTTCTGCAGATGAGAAAGGGGATTAACTGTCTGCAGAATAGTGTGCTTGCTCCCCCCTTTCCCCCTTCGTTCTTCTCTGACTTCCTCCAAAACCCCCGGTTTAAGCTCACCTTATGGTTTGGAAGGATGAACTCTCCATCCTGCTTCTGGTGCAGGGGCGCACATTCGTCCAGTTACTTCACTGGTTTTCAGAATGGCGCTGGCAAAATCCACTTGACTTTTCTGAGCGATACGCCGTAAGTATGAAGATTCAAAAGTTCAAGTGTGAGCCTCTTTTTATGTTGTCTTCCTAACCTGTGATCTGTCCTTTATTTCAGGTGCAGAACGAAGGCGATGCGTTGAGGGGTTAAATTGCCGATGGTAAAATCAGCTGAGTTAGTGTTGAGGGCGACCCCTCTAAATGTCTTTATAATTCCCCAGTAATGTCTTTTGTCCTTTCCCCATAGGGGCCGGGGTGCGGTACCTGCCAACGAAGCGGCGCCGACCCGAAATGTGGAATGGTTCACCAGGAAAAGCCGGTAAGTATTATGGCTGAAAATTCGGCCTTCCTCCTGTGTTCCCTCTGCTCACCTTTTGTCTCTTCTTCTCTCCCCTAGGTGCAGAGATGTGGCGACCGGTGCTGACAGCCGCGATGGGGCAGGGAGATGTCTCGAGGACAGGTGAGTGAAGCACGGCGCTGCAGCGAGCAACGCAATGCTTTTAAATGGAAGTCTTTCTTCAAGAATGCTGGCGTGAAGATTCCGGATGCAGGTAAGAAGTTTGAATAAGTTCCTGGTTTTCACCTTTCTCTTCTCTTCTTTCCTTACAGGTGTTCCAGGTTCGAGGCGGGCGTGGCTGGAGTCCAGGTGCAGGAGCAGACACGGTGAGCGTTCAGCTGCTGGGATGCAGAACAACGCGAAGCACGTGTGGCTGTCCGGGCGTGGCTTAAATAGCCTTGGAAGAAGTCCTAGGTAAGTATTCTTCCACAGCCCCACCCAAGTAACAAAATAGTCCCTTCAGTAAAATAGTCCCTCCTAAGCCTCATTTGGCTTGGGTCTTCATGCAGCATGGTCTGCATCAGGTGAGTATGCAGCATGGTCTGCATCAGGTAAGTGCACCAAACACTTTCCTTTATGAGCCTGGCGCCTATGGCGCCAGGACTGATGTCCAACATGAGCCTGGCGCCAAAGGCGCCAGGACAGAGTCCAAAGAGCCCCTATAAGGGGCCGTTGGGCTTTTACCCGGGGGCATGATGCCTGCTCCCGGGGGTGCTGGGCCTGGCCTGGTGCTCCGGGGGTAGGCATCATGACAACAGCCAAGGTTGCTAGAGATTGTAAAGCAGCATAATGGGTGACCCAACTTCCAGTTGAAGTGATGTGGTGGCATTGCTTGGGAGTCGATTGAGTTGAGGAATTCTTTTGATAGTATACGGCTTCGTCGGCATCCACCACTGTATCGATTGAGTTGTACTCAGTAACTGTGCCTAGAATCATAGCCTGGACCTGCTTCACCCCCTATACACCTCTCGCGCTTGCCTGTCATACGCCTTCACCATTCGCCTCTCATACGCCTTCGCCTCCCATATGCCAATACTTCGCCAAGCCACAAACAACATTTTTTAATTTATATATATTCATATTTTGGTATGCTCCTCTTTTTGGGATTGAGTCATGTCACTTTTGTTGGCTGAAGGGTCGAAAGTGATCACAACCGTTTGTAGATGCTGCTCTGTGAAAGCCACACAAGGGGTCTTTAGTCTCCAATAATAGCCAGAATATCTTTTATTTATTAATATAACATATTACAGCCCAATACGGCTTTTGATACATTTAGCCACATATACAAACATGAGTCCAGCCTAAGAAATAAATATGATAACAATTAAGAACACACATTTCTGCAAGTTGCATTGATCAGACAACCATAATTAGAATAACTAAATACTAAAACCACTTCTTAAACAAAAATATCAGAGGTGGATAACCAACATTTACCATACTGTAGTTTTGCTGCAAACAGTCCCAATAGTGACCAAATTACAGAACATAATAGGAGCTGACTCTCAGTTAATTTTGAGTTCATCTCTAGGTACGGCAGCACCCTCAAGGATGCATTAGTCTAGTATTCGCATTATCTCCACAATTTTGCACCACATATTTGTTAAGTAATAAATGAGGCTTACGTCATCCTCATCCAAAAACCTATTCCACAAATGAAAGGGGTCGATTGGATCTGTTCAAGCATACCTTCATTCGGCTATAAAACACCATAAAAGCATCATTAAATCACACAGTTCATAGGAAAAAACAATTATAAAACCAAAAGTTCATCATCAAACAAAATACATTAAAAGCAGAACCCAGCTCAAGTACATACTACAAATGTAAGTAAAAATTTCACATTAGTGCAAGAATACCCGTTCTTTGTAACCATGCCCTAAAAACATTTTAGAAGTAAAATAAATTGCTTTCAGATCATTAGTGTTTTCGCATAAGTCCACAGCTGTAGCAGTCAGTCTAACAACCCTTAGCCTAAAAAGGGGTAACAGATAATATTCCCTCAAATCTTGGTATCCTGGGCAGAGCAACAAAAGGTGTGCTATCGTTTCCCGAGGTGATCCACAGACCTTGCACTGGCAATCGTTAGAGCGAGACCACTTTGCTGTAAATGTGGCCAGCTTCAAAGTATTATTACGCAGCTGAATTGGTATTTGTATTTATTGAGAATTTGTTAAGCGCTTATACAACTGAATAGAGTTTCCAAGTGCCATAAGGCAAAATGGGGGAACAAGGTGAGTAAATAACATTGGCAGGAACAGTAAATATAATTGTGGCCCTACTAGGTCTTGTGTCATTTGGAAGTGCAAGTGCAGTGTAGAGAAGTGCAGGAGAAAGGATGGGTGGTGGCAGAGGGGTGAAGGAACAGACAAGTGCTGGTGGGCCCGGGAGATGGAAGTGCTAAGGCGAGCCAGGGAGGAGGCCTACAGCTAAGTGCTATGGCGAACCAGCACTAGGAGGGATGCACAGCCGCCAGACAGGGAGCCAGCCGGGGCAGTGCTGTGGGAGTGGAGGGTGCTGGTGTCGAATGGGTAAAGGGCCTGGAATCCTGCGCAAATCATAAGGCCCAGGCCACCAGTAGCAGCGGCAGTGGGGTGATTGGGAAAGAGGTAGCGAAACGCAGAGTTTTGAGACGTTTAGGGAACTTACGTAGGTCCAGCTCAAGTCTGAGCGGGGCAGGAAGGCTGTTCCTTAGGGAGGCACCAGTCAAAGAGGCGTTTTCCCAGCATGGAATTGGAGTTAAGAGGAGTGGAGGGCTCTAGCAGGGGAATATTTAGGGAGGGAAAGTTAGAGATAGCGTGGCCCCAGTCCCCAGAAAGACTTGTGGATGATGCAGAGGGTCTTGAATTTGATCCTTGCGGCCACTGGGAGCCAGTGGAGAGATTTTAGGGCTAGAGAGATATGGCCCCTGGTCTTGAGGCCCAGGATAAGTCTTGCAGCCAATTCTGGATTAGCTGAATGGGGCTTAGGGAGGAAAGCGGGAGATTGAGGAAGAGGCTGTTGCAGTAGTCCAGCCTGGAGAGGATCACAGCTCTGGAGACATTGCCCTTATGGGGGAAGGTGGTGAAATGGAGAATGCTTCTAAGGAGGTGAAGCTCCAAGATGTGGGGAAAAGGAGAAAGTGGAGTCATAGTAAGGTGTTTGGTCTCAGAGGATGGAGTAGGTAGAAGGCCCAGGGTGGGCGGCTAGAGGGTTGGAGTAAAACAGGGTGCAGGTGTCCCGATCTGAAGGATCTCTGTCTTTCTGGCATTGAGACAGAGGGAGGGGTCCACTGACGGCTTTTTTTAAGAGAGGGTGCATGAGGGAGTGCTTCAGGGATAGAGGGAAAGAGCTAGTGGTGAAGGAGTGGTTACAGAAGTCGGCTACAGCCAGGGCGAGAGAGGAAATGTTGTTTTCAATAGTTCTGGAAGAGCAGGGAAGCACCTGTTTGGAGGAGTCCTTCATAGAATGGACAACTTTAGAGACCTCATCAGGGGCAATGGGCAGGAGGAAGAAGAGTGCGGGGGTGGAAGGAGGGGAGCCAAGGGAGGCAGGGGTGTAGGAGCAAGAGAGGAGATGGGGTGGAGGAGAGTGAGGACAGGATGTCCTGAGTTTTAGATGTGAAATGGGAGGCCTAAGCGATGCAGAGAGGTTGGGAAAGGAGGAGAGAGGTAGAGACTGTAGTTGGATTGGCTAGTTCCTTGCAGATTTTGAAGAATTTAGCCATGTTGCTAATGGCTCCAGAGATGTGGAGCTTGTCCGTCTGAGTGGGTCGGCCCGGAAGGAAGAATAGTGAGAGAGCGGGAATCACAGAGGACATGAAACTGTGAAGTGGCTGATTCAAGGGAGTCGAGGTGAATGTTGAATGTATAATTCCCGAGCATAACCAGGACCAACACAATCTAAGTAGGGCCCAAAATCCTCTTTCGAAGGGATTGTGTCCTCTGACGTATTCCTTATCTTAGATAGAAATCCTCCAGCTTTGCTGGCCTCGGAAAATTTTTTCGCCAGAGGGCGCTGCGCGTCGATGATCGCCGAGTCGATGACCCTCGACGGCCTCCGTGCCGACGTCGACGTCATCCTGCCTATAAAGGCCGCGCGCAGCGTCCGTTGCTCAGTTCCGTTTTTCCGCGCTTCGTTGTGCCTCGGAACACCGTTGCTCAGTTCTCGTCAGATAACGTATATAATCTACTATTTACCTCGATATCGATGGCATCCTCCTCCGACCCGACGACCCCTCGGTCCGGTTTCAAAAAGTGCCGAGACTGCGGGAAGAAAATGTCGTTGACGGACCCTCACAGGGTCTGTTTGTGGTGTCTGGGAATCACGCACCAGAGTTCGGAGTGTGAGGAATGCCTTTCCATGACGGCGAAAGCCTTGAAGGAGCGTAGGGGGAAGCTCGAGAGAGGTAGGTCAACTTTAACTTCCTCGAAAGCTTCTTCGGTAGAGTCGAGACGTTCGTCTCCTCACCATAAAAAACACTCTCGATCTAGATCACGAAGTGGCTCCCACCACTCGTCGACATCGAGACACTCGAAGAAGAGACGTAGGAGATCCCCTTCGTCATCTTCGTCGAGTTCTCCTGAGAGAGTTCATTGCCCCACAAAACGCAGCTCGCAAGCTGAGTGGGAGGAATTCAGGAAAAAGATGCTAAGCGTCTTCGAGAAAGCGGCCTCGTCCCCCTCGAAGACAGCTGAGGGTGATACCCCGGGTAAAAAACCCAAAAAATCTAAACGCCGCGAGTCGCAGTACCCGGCGGAAAAGTCAACCCGAAAGCGCCTCGAGCCATCGGGAGATAAAGCATCATCGACGCCATCGTCGAAAACTCCTTCGAAACAGAGGTCGGCGCCATCGACGCCGTTGTCGAAGGATTCATCGGCGCATCAGTCGATCGAGTCGACGCCGACGTCGACGCCGATATCGACGCCGGTGAAGGAAAGAACCACGGCTACTCCACAGCCAACGGTTAGACAAAAGACCTCCGACTCGACGCCGAGAACGTCGACGTCGTTCTCGAGCAGGATTCCGATCTTTTCGAGTTCTTCGAGGCCTAGTACACATTTCTCGACGCTTTTCACGGCGCCTTCGAGTACTTTCACGTCGGTGTCGACGACATCGACGCTTTCAAGGCCTGTGATGATGGCTCCTTCTGCATTGGAAATGGGGTTTATACCATTCCAAAAACCAAAGTATCCCCCTTTAACCTCGATTTTTGAGGAAAGGGAGGATTCAGACCAAGATATTGATTTACAGAGGACCACATCACCAGAGCCAGAGACTTTCGCCTCTGAGGAAAGAGGATTAAAAAATCTTCAGGATGCACTTCAGGAAGCTAGTGGCTTGGACACTTCTCCTGAAGCAGAATTTATCAAACCAGACCCAGGAGAACATGCGGAGACTCCATATAGAGCTCTGATGTCTAGAATCATAGAATTTATGGGTTGGTCTGCACCTTCTCCTACCTTTCAGCAGGATGACCTCACTGACATACTGGACAAGGGCCCACAGGAGGATCCTGTGGTTCCATTTCACTCTGCTCTACAGAGAAGGATTTTGACAAACTGGGAAACGCCGGAAATTATCCCGGCAGTAAATAAAAAACTGTCAACAAAATACAGGGTGGCTAGTTCTGACCCTGAATATTTGTCAAAACACCCTACTCCTGAGAGCTTGGTTGTACAGGCTGCAACCTCATCAGGCAGCACATCTGCATACCCCACTGCTCCGCAGGATAGGGATGACAAAAAGTATGATGCCATGGCTAAGAAGGTTTTTTCTGCCTGTAGCATGGCGTTAAAGTCTATTAACGCGACTTGTACGCTCGCTAGGTTCAGCCACACCCTTTGGGAGTGCGCTTCATCAGCGGCTGACTGCCTCCAAGAAGGAGAGGAAAGGGACGCATTTTTAAACATCATCAGGGATGGTAAAGATGCGATGTGCGAGACCCTACAAACTGGCCTAGATTCTGCTGACAGTATCAGCAGGGCCATGGCGGCAAGTACCACAATCCGCAGGCATGCGTGGTTGAGGAAGTCTGGTTTTGCCTCTGACGTGCAGACCAGGCTTTTGAATATGCCCTTTGACGGTTCTACCCTCTTTGGAAAGAAGGCGGATGACAGTTTGGAGAAACTGCAAACGTCCAAGGCAGCAGCCAAGTCATTGGGAGCTGCTATCCGTCAGAATACCTTTCGTCCTTCGGGATCATCGTGGAGAGGACGGTCCTTTCGTTACTATTCCTCATATGGAAAGGGCAGAGGACGACCGGCTCAAAGAGGCCAAGGAAGATTTACCCGTGGTGGACGGGGTAGGGGAAAGAAAGCCGCACCCGCAGGAGCAGGAGCCACTTTACCTTCGGCAACTGCATCAGCCGCTTCAAAACCACTCTGAGGTCTCCCCTCACAGAACACCAGTAGGGGGCAGGTTAACTCACCATCTGACGGAATGGCAGGCTATTACGTCAGATGCTTGGGCTCTGGAGACAGTGGCCCAAGGTTACTGCCTGCCCTTCCTACATATCCCTCAGAGTCATCCACCGGGGAACAACCCTTTGAAGCTTCCAGATCCGCTCCTCTTGCAGGAGGTTTTAGACCTGCTAGAGAAAGGTGCCATAGAACTGGTACCTGTAGCGGAAAGGAACAAGGGTTGGTACTCCCCCTACTTCATAATACCGAAGAAGGACGGAGGACTGAGACCCATCTTAGACTTACGGGAATTGAACAAATTCCTCCGAAAGGACAAGTTCAAGATGGTGACTCTCTCTCAGATCCTTCAGGCCCTCCAGCTTCAGGACTGGTTGGTATCTCTAGACCTCCAGGACGCTTATTTCCATGTGCCGATCCATCCCAGGCACAGGAGATACCTGAGGTTCGCAATTGGCAGCTCTCATTATCAATTTCGAGTTCTGCCATTTGGGCTAACCTCCGCCCCGAGGGTCTTTACCAAGCTAATGTCGGTTGTGGCTGCAAGTCTAAGGAGGGAAGGGATTCATGTCTACCCTTACCTAGACGATTGGTTGATCAGAGCTGTATCTTCGGAACAGGCTCAGAGACAACTAGATTATGTTTGCCACTTCCTTCACAAGCTGGGCTTCTCCCTCAATTTAAAGAAGTCACAGATGATACCATCACAGAGACTCCAATTCATTGGAGCAGTCCTGGACACTTCCCTGGGAAGAGCCTTGCCACCAGAGGTGAGGGCTCGAGATATTCTGCAGATGGTCATCAGATTTCAGAATGCCCAATATCTCCCAGCCTACGACTTTCTGAGGTTGCTAGGCCTCATGGCATCCTGCATATTCCTCGTGCCGGAGGCTCGCCTGAGAATGAGATCCCTCCAGTGGGCACTGAGAACTCAGTGGTCACAGTTCTCAGGAAGGATGACAGATCTCCTTCGGATCCCGGTCAAGGTAGCCCGAGACCTTCAGTGGTGGGCCTGTCGGGAGAACATCCTGAAAGGAGAAATGTTTTGGCAACCATGGCCGGAGATAACAGTAGTCACGGATGCCTCACTCACGGGGTGGGGAGCTCACGCCAACGACTTGACCATCAGCGGTCGTTGGTCTCCATCGGAGTCCAGACTACATATCAACCTGTTGGAGCTGAGAGCCATCAGACTAGCGCTGAAGGCTTTTCTGCCGTCTGTACGGGGAAGAAACGTCCTAATAATGACGGACAATACAGTGGCCATGCACTACCTCAACAAAAGAGGAGGCGTAGGCTCACTACCACTGTGCAGAGAGGCGATGCAGCTCTGGTTTTGGGCAATTCAGGAAGGAATCTCTCTATCGGCAATTCACCTAGCCGGAGAGAAGAACTTGACAGCGGACGCTCTGAGCAGGCAGAGCACAGTCTCTCACGAGTGGGAGATAGCTCAGGAAGTCCTTCAAGAGATCTTCGCCCTTTGGGGAACCCCTCAAGTGGATCTGTTCGCCACCAGTATCAACAGGAAGTGCGACAGATTTTGCTCAAGGGAATTTCCCCCGAGAGGAGCTCTAGGAGATGCGTTCGTAGTGGACTGGGAGTTCCCACTTCTGTACGCGTTCCCTCCGGTCCCTGTCATTCCTCAAATGATCAGGAGGTTGAGAAGGTTTCGGAAGACCATGATCCTAATTGCCCCGGATTGGGCCAGGAGAACGTGGTACCCGGACCTTCTAGACATGTCCATCTGCCCTCCAATTCGACTGCCATACAGAGAGGATCTTCTCTCGCAGAAGGAAGGTCAGGTTCTCCATCCAGCCATCAAGACCCTCAACCTTCACGCTTGGTGTCTGAAAGGTTGAGGTACAAGGATTGGGACCTTCCGGATGATGTTATGGAGGTGTTGCTTTCGGCCAGAAGGCCGGCAACTAAAACTCTATACCGCTGCCGTTGGAACAAATTTTGCAGCTGGTGCAGAGAAAAGAATATTGAACCCTTTTCTTGTGGTACACCTATGGTGTTGTCATTCTTACTTTACCTGGCTAATTCAGGCCTACAGGTTGGCACAATTAAGGGCTATCTCGCAGCGCTATCAATCTTTAAGCGCACTGCAGAGGAGCCTTCATACTTCAAAATTCCATTGGTAATACAATACCTAAAAGGATTAACTAATGTTTATCCCCCGAAACCTTTTCAAGTTCCCTTATGGGATTTAAACCTAATTTTAAACTTCCTAAAGGGTGCCCCTTTTGAACCACTACACTCTTGTTCATTGAAGCTTCTCACCCTCAAAACTGTTTTGCTAATAGCATTGACATCTGCTAGAAGGGTTAGCGAGTTGCAAGCCTTATCGTGTAAACCTCCACATACAATCTTTTACAAGGACAAAGTTGTTCTTCAGGTGAAGCCTAACTTCCTCCCGAAGGTAGTCTCGGAGTTTCACATAACTCAGAAGATTACATTACCTTCTTTCTACCCTCCTCCTCATCCGGGGAAGGAGGAAGAGAGACTGCACAGGCTGGACCCTAAGCGAGCCTTGAGCTTTTATATCAGCAGATTGGCTAAGATCAGACAAGCAGACCAACTCTTTGTAGGTTATGCAGGACATAAGTTGGGCCTTCCAATAACAAAACAAACCATCTCCAGATGGATTATTTTAGCCATTCTGGAGTGCTACAAATTGGCAGGAAAGGAGCCTCCTCAAAATCTAAGGGCTCATTCTACCAGGGGTATCGCAACATCCTCAGCCCTTCAAAGAGGGGTGCCAATTCGAGATATATGTGCGGCTGCCACATGGTCGTCCGCACATACATTTACCAAATTCTATAGCCTGGATTCCTCCTCTAGTCAAGAAACTAGATTCGGCAAGGCTGTGTTACACTCTGTCCATTCTTGAAGGGTAACATAACTTTTATTACTCCCGCCTCCAGTCACAATACCACTGCTATGGGAGTCTATCTAAGATAAGGAATACGTCGGAGGACACAATCCCTTCGAAGAACTAGTTACTCTTACCTTGTAACGTTCTTTCGATGGGATGTTCCTCCGACGTATTCCTTATCGACCCTCCCATCCATCCCCGCAGTATGACTTCCTGTGGGTTTGCAGCCTATGCTCCTTCAAGGTGATTAGTCTAATCCAAAAACATTACTGGGGACTACAAAACGGAACTGAGCAACGGACGCTGCGCGCGGCCTTTATAGGCAGGATGACGTCGACGTCGGCACGGAGGCCGTCGAGGGTCATCGACTCGGCGATCATCGACGCGCAGCGCCCTCTGGCGAAAAAATTTTCCGAGGCCAGCAAAGCTGGAGGATTTCTATCTAAGATAAGGAATACGTCGGAGGAACATCCCATCGAAAGAACGTTACAAGGTAAGAGTAACTAGTTCATCTGTTTTAGTTCTAAATCCAGGGAGCCAGTGCTCAAGTTAAGGCGAGCCTGTTGCATACTATTAGCAAGTGACTCATGCCTTTTCTTTTTAACCATCACCTTACACCCAGAAGGCATACCTGCAGGAATGAACCAGAAAACATCCAAGTGCAAACCCAATAGACCTCTACGAATAAACCTAAGCAATGGCTGGGAGCCAGATCCGGGTACATTCAATAGGCTACTAAGCGCATCTCTGTAATTGCCCTATTCGGGTGCACTCCAAATCCTGACCCAGTATAAATGCGGTTTGGTCACCAGTACCTCCGATATTTGCTTGAAGTCACATTCCCAGCGAAGGTTGGCCATTGGTGCACTTTTTGGTTGCATATGTAAGTATCTCAAAAAGTTATCAGTGAGGGAATTGTGCTATGTCCCCACAATTCTGTTCCATACATAGTTGCTGCCAGACCCTGGGATTTATACAAATACATGGCCGGAGAAACTGCTCCTCTGCCAGGGCTGAAGTAAAAGCGACAGACTCCTCTACTATATTTTTCTAAAGTCGCCACAGCCTTTGGATGTTGGGCCGACCAGCTTAAATCGTCAGAAAACCTGATCCCCAAAAAATCATAGGAGCTCACCTGCTCCAAAGGACACCCTTCAATTGAGATCTTCAGGTTGTTTTTCTCACAGGATTTCTGGCTAAACACCATCCCTTTGGTCTTCTCTGTGTCGAGTTCCATGGAGAGTTTGTTGTGATACCCAATAAAAGATTGTAGGTTGTGTCTCAGACCCATAAGGGTAGTCGATAATAACACTGCGTCATTGGCATAAAATAAAGCAGGGAGCCTTTCTTTTCCCAGTTTAGGAGCATTGAGGCAGCAGACTAAAGGATCCTCAATGATTACATTATTATATAGACAAAATAAGAGGGGGGCAGCACACACCCCTGGCAAACCCCCCTCTCACCTCAAAGAGTTCTGTTGTCTCCCCTCCCAGTTCCCACCTCACTGATGCCTTATTATCAGTATATAGAGACTGAATATTGGCCAAAAGGTACCATAGGACACCCTTATTCTTCAAAGTAGACCACAACTTACTGCGGGAAACGCAATCAAATGCTGTATGCAAATCTGCACATATTGTGTAGACTTTAGAATGCAGTACAGCGACATACTTGGCGAGGATCGCGCCTAACCTAAAGCACTGATCTACAGTGCTTATCCCAGTCTAGAACCCAGCTTGGAGATGATTTAGTTGCCCCCCCCTCAGATGCACAGGGTTGAAGGCGGGCCAACAAGACTTTGGCATAGACCTTGCCTACCGCATCCAAGAGCGAAATAGGCCTATAATTCCCTTGATGCTTCTTGCCGCCCTTCTTCACTGTGATCTCACCTGCATTAGTATTTCTTTGCGAGGCTTGACACAGTGCTGTGGGTCAATTTTTCTAATCCTTGTGAGTCGTCTGCTGCTGTTGGAGGCTGAGGCTGCCGTCTGTGCCGCCGGAGTCATCAGCCTTCAAGCAACACTCGGTACTGCTACTAGTGTGGACCCTGAAGCGGGAGGGAGCACTTGGAACTTAGCAATACCGTAAAGGTGCAGCCGACGTTGCTGGTTTCGGATGGCACTGCGTTGCCAGATACCGGAGCAAGCAAAGCAGGAGTCAGAGCTGGCATCGGGCCCCCCCAACAAAGGGCAAAGCCGAGTGCTTTGTTGGTGGACAGCTAGTAAGAAGGAGGTGTTGAAGACCTATTCACCTCACGGCTATGATCGTAATTCACTTTTTGTGAAGCAGCCTGTTTGTTCGCAAAAGGTGCAGCTCGACTCTTAAACTGGCATTTAAGCAGAGGGGTGCATGGACTGCTTGGGAAACCTGCTTGAAAGACCTGATTGGAAGACCTGTTTAACATTTTACCGTTTTCAATTTTGTGTTGCCCTGTACTCTTCACTCGAGCTGTGGGGATAATCAACTGGCAGCCAAGTCAGTTAATGAAATTACACAAAGGGAGAGGGACAGAGAGGCAGACGTGGCAGTCTGGGTGAGTCTGGTGAGAGAGTCTCCCCCATTACACGATCTTCAGCTCGACCCGCATACAACTTTCCTACACAGTCGGCCTGAAGTCAGAAGCTCTTCGCATGCCCCCTCTCAGACGGTAACTCCACCAGCAAACTGCTTATTCCCCGTTGTGAGTACTGATAACTAACAGCCATGATTCTCAACGTTCATCCATGCCGGAAAGTCAATAACTTTGTGCTTCCACAGGAGTGTGCGCGAGTGTTGATCTATGATCCATAGCCTGCCACAACTGCATTCCGGATAGCAACTTGAACTTTTCATGGCACATTGTATGACCATTGTTTTATTATACCGCAGCTCGGCTATCCACAAACTCTGGGATAGTTGTTTTATTACTCAGCGATGGAAATGTGTAATTTAATTGTGCAGACAAGGAACGTCTACAAGTGGACAAGTGGCTCTTCATTTAAGGCCACTCAAAGTTGTTTAAAAGATCATGGCAAACCTTGGAAACAGACGACATACCTGTACAATACTATCAGGATTTTTTCTGTTTGATTTTACCCTTCCAGACCTTTATACTGGAAACATTAAGGACACACTCCTTGACTAGAGCAGCATAACAAAAAGGTGTTTGTCTTGGATTTTTTCCTGAGACCGTGGTAGGACAGGCAGACGCACCCAGGTCCTACCACTTTGCTGCTAACACTAACCGTATTTCTGGTTATACTTTTTCAGCCTATCACTCCTTTATTCCTTTCCTTTCTGCATGTCTGTCGCTCTTTGGACACCACCGCTTTGACTTGAATGCATCTTTTTCTGTGATGAAATAACAGATTAAGCTCAGGTGTGTGTCACACCACACCAATTTGCTGTATATGTTCTGAGACTTATATGTTTTTGTTGTTGTCTATTCACTGGCTTTTCCTTGTTGATTCATCACTTGTTGATTGCTTTACATATATTAAAAACTTTGTTATGTGATACTTGCCTCCTTTTGGTATCTTACATATTGTGTCAAGAGGATTTATTGTCTTAAAATAATGTACTGTAGCATTCATTGCTTACACATTGAGCTATCTAGGGGAGCCTTGGGAATCAAATGACCCCCGTCTCAGCTCTAAACCCCTGGCACAGCAACACTTCCTTTTTCCATGATTTATAAAAGATCATGGACAGCATGGCGGATCTACTTCCAGTGTGGTAAGAGTGTGGCTACCTTCAGTTACTCTTAGTCTCCCAAACCACGCCCAAGCACTTGTATTCCACATGTGGAGCTGCAGTGTGTGCTTTGCCGACATTTTAAAATACAAAATGAATGTCCTTCTTAGTTTTACAGTGGTCTAATATTGAGCTTGACTTCGCTGCTTTGTTAATTTCTATGAATTTTGTTTACCTCCATTGTACCTTTGATTGAATGTTTTTTAGACTGCACAATGCACTTTAAATAACAAGGAGAGCTTTATTTGAAGCATTTCTCACTACCAATATAAGTTTCAGTGGCAGTAATCTAAGTTCCTTCTAGAGAGTCTGCACTTTATTCTGCCTTGCTGTGTAACTGTTTGGGTTAATGAGCCCTACCTATAGGTTGTGGCGGCTGTGGAACTTAGATCCTTTGAGCCCAGCCTGGGGGTTCAATCATACTAAACCCAACTCCACATTTTGGGACTGCTTCAATAGGGTGTGACCAGACATTACTTTGGGGGATAATTATGGCTTTGAAGACCCCATTCGAAGTTAAGAACTTAAAGAGCCTGCAATTTTCTAACCAAACTGTGATAACTTCACATCACCCGCCTTCTGTATTGAGACTCTGGTGCCAAATTCTTCATTGATATAATGCTACGGAGAGCATTTCTCCCACAACATGACCAAATGAGAGCCAATAAAGGGCACCAAGCAACCCTCCACAGTGATACAAGTGCTCGTCCTAAAAGAGCCCGTAGCCCCTTAACCAGCAAAAGCCTTCCAAAAGTCGCACACTCTAACAAAAAAGCGACAAGAGTTGAATCATCCCGGGTGGAACTAAAACAATCTAAAATAATGTCCTTTTTTGGCTCAGTAGCAGTACCCCCATCAACTCGGGTGGGAGGTGCTGCTATGGACAAAATACTGGATAACAGAGAGGAAGAGCTCACCGATTATAACATCTAGTTGGATAACAAAGGCTCTCTATTAAAATTGGGGCATTCAAAGAATTTCAATGGCCCATGCAGACTTTGCACAAGATAATGTGCTGCCTAGGAATCTCTCTGCACCGGAGGCGTTGCTAGGGGGGGCTAAGGGGGCTATAGCCCCTGGTCTTTTGGTTGTAGCCCCGGATAGAATCTCAGGAGCTACAGCCAAATTGCTGGCTAGCCCCCAGTCCCGACAGTTCCGACATTAACGTAGCCCCGGGTCTTTTCCAGACCTAGCAACACCCCTGCTCGGCACCCCAGACCTGGACCAATTCATTACAACCACAGAATGTTCCTCGGGTGAAAGCGAAGATGAAATGGACACAGCTATCCTGAATGGCCCAAAACTGACGACCCACACATGCAAAATCCACATGTGAAACCTTTGTCAGATGTCCTAGAAGCTAAAGTGAAGGCACTAATTCAACTGTGCACTGGGATGGAAGAGGAACACCTACTCTTAAAAGAGGGCCAGCTAAGGGTCTTCGAGTCATTGACTAAACTGACAATCTCTTTGGCCATCACGTGAACCTCGAAACCCTTTCAAAAAGAGGCCCCCATATGACCCATTAAACCAACCCCTCTAAGAAGTCTGGCAGCAGCCTTTATTCCACGCACCTTGGCGCCAAATCCTCCCACCACAAGGGCTATGTCCTTGCCATACAGGGATGTGTGCCCCATGATACAGGGTATGTGGTAGTGGATTCGGAGAGTGGGGCACTCCAGGCAATATCTGCAGAACTCTCATGCTTAACCATTCCCCAATTTCCCCTCCCAAGCGTCAATTTAAGCAATGTAAGAAGAGACCATTGCAACAGCAATCTGCACCACTCAGTTCTGGCAAGAATAAAACGCCCTTAGGAAAAAAAGCTCAGCCATTCACACGACAAGGGAAGGGCAGAACTGTCTTAAAGGACATGGGTAGTGGAGAACCGAGGACCGCAACACTACCTGGTCTCAGGGATGATTCGTTGCCCATCCACTCACGGGGGTGGGGCAGTAACTCAAAGCCTGAGTCAGGGGTGGGGGGGACTATTTCAGCCACAAAAACGGTTGCTTCTAGTTCTTCCCAACAAACAACTAGGGTGCCTATTTCTGATGTTTCTACATCTCTAGCCTTTAACCATCCTACGCTTCTGCTCTTTCCTCCCTCTTCTCTTCCCCTTCCATTGCCCCCAATTTCACCAACTGCCTGAGTGACGGCTTTATGACCCAGTTGGATGTGTCATGAACCCAAGCCAAGGATCTCTTGCCAATTCTTCAAACTACCAAACAGGTTTCCTGGCTTGATAGAGTGGCCATGCTCGGACCAAAAATTACTCCTAAGAAAGCGAGCATGTTGGATGTGGCTGCATTTAAAGATCTTGTTCACATCAAGTTTGTGGAATTAAACCCAACGTGAAACAGCCCATTTCTGAATCACACCTGGCTGCTAGAACTATTACATCTGGTACCTGACCTATGCTTGGTCTCATCTAGGGATATCCTTAATCTGGAACTGCCTCCTGTGGGAAGTGTGGACAACTGGTCTTCAATAACTTTAATCT
Organism: Ambystoma mexicanum; assembly: GCF_040938575.1. Taxonomy (NCBI): domain Eukaryota; kingdom Metazoa; phylum Chordata; class Amphibia; order Caudata; family Ambystomatidae; genus Ambystoma; species Ambystoma mexicanum. Next base: position 749,506,635 of record NC_090929.1, read on the forward strand.
CTCCGGTGGTGGTAGAGCAGATCTGCAAAAATGCCCAAGCCCTTCTACAACTTGGTTTTGAAATTAGTATTTTCCATCTTGCAATCCTAGCAAGCTTGCCCGACTACAAGGGCCAAATCAAAGGGCTAGCCTTTTTGCTTCCCCTCCGAGACAACAGGGTCAATGGCTCTAGGTGGGTGGGTCCTGTCCTTTATGCCCTACCATTCAGAGGTCACACAATTGTGGTTTGTTATCTTTTAATTCAAGGGGGCATAGTTCCTTCTTACAAAACTCTTCACCCACTCCCCCACGCCCACTTTCCCCTATTTAACCGAAACTCAGCACACAACACCACCCCCACCTTATCCTCAAAGGCATTGCACATCCGCTCCACTTAATCACTTCCTCACTTTCATGGTTAGCCACGTGCAGCATTTCCACACAGATTGGACTTCATTCCGAGTCTGGCGTTATCCCTGCCGGTGCTACCGGTGGGTTGCTGCCAGACTTGGAATAATTTACTGGCGCCTGACCGCCCGGTGCCACCAGCTCATTGTTTGTAAATCCCCATTCCCATGGAGTCCTATTGGACTCTATGGGAGTGGGGACACGGTAGCACCGGCACTGTTGCCAATGGTGCCCCTGTGTAAAGTCTGCCTACCGTTACCGCTGTGCCTGACAGGGTCAGACATGTCGGGCACAGCGGCCCCGCCAGGCAGACTTGTAGTTTGCTGGTCCGGAAATAAGGGGGCCAGTGAGTTTACCGCACCGGCAAACTTATATTGAGGCCCATTGTCTCCTGTGTGCCTCTGCAACTCTACAAACAAGATCTTTCCACCGGAGCCATCACCCCCACTCCACCCTCGCTAACACCCTTGCAGCTACTCACCTAGCTGTTCACTGCTCCACCGCTTTTCATGCACAAAAAGCTCAAAACGCAGACTAGCAATGCTGCAGGTCTGTACTAAATTCACTCTCCGCCCCTCATGCGCAAGAATCGCGTCTCCCAGAAACCGCCTACTCGGCCTGCGCACTCAAGCCTCAGCCCCCAATAATACCCGTGCTAGTCTCACCAAGCCTGCCAAAACCAAGCCACACACTTGTGCTTCCCCCGACCACATCACAGATACAAGCGCCACTCACCCCTTGGCCACCAAGCTCCCCGGCTAAGCACAGAGGCACATCACGCGCACTACATGCAATGAAACTCTCACTCTATTGCACACCAACTCAGTACATCTCATCCTACTATCATTGCAGTAGCGCCCGGTAAGCAGCCTTCCACCCTTACTCAGTCAAGTCGCTGCTCCACCCTATCCACTTCCACCCACACTCACCTAAAGAGCATTGTCTACTTGACTAAATTAAACAAAGGTTACAGAACCGCCACATACATGAACCCAGGCACTCCAATATTATAATTTGCTGGCACCCTTACTCTACTACCTAGTGCTGCTCTCACCAAAGTCTCTGCCCTGAACCTTCCCACGAAACCCCAAGTATTCATCACGCCCACACCTCAATTGGCCACCTCTTCACTCCTGACCCAGGATCACCAACGGAGCATGCAACCCCATCGCTTCCCATTGTTCTATCTGCCTGCCATCCGTTCCTAAATGGTATCACTCATGCTCATCCTGATATGAGCAAACAGTGCATAGCTAACCTCAATTCTACTGCCAATGACCCAACCCTAAATTTAGCTGTTCTAAAGGATGCTCCACCTCACTTGAATGTCACGCCGGTAAATGCCCTGAACCTTAATGTTGTTACAAATTCTAAAGCCGCTTTGCCAAACCTTGACATTGCCAACATCAACCGTGTTGTCTCCAAGACAAATAGAGCCAACTCTGCCAGCCTTCCCGCCACAACTATCCCGGCTTTGACTAATAGCCTGGACAATGCTCTGCCTATTAGCCACACCTCGAAGAACCCTCACAAACCTTTGGCCTCATTTCAATGTGCCCTCATTAATGCTCGCTCCCTCACACCACATGTGGTAAATCTGCGACCTGCTCACTGTCCACAACTTGGACCTCTTAGCCATCTTGGAAATCTACCTCCATGAAGCCTCTGGCCCTGCCATCTCCATAGCCCTTCTCCAAGGCTACACCATCTACTGTCAGGACTGCCAGCTCACCAAAGGAGGTGGAGTAGCCCTCGCAGCTAAAGAATCCCTTCCGCTCAGACAGATCAACACATCTCTCGAAGGTAACAGTGACATTCGGTCCCTCAAGCTCACTATATCCCCTAACCACACCATCACAATACACACTGTCTACGCCCCCCCTGGCCCCACAGGGAACTTACACGAGAACCTCCTCCATATCCTATCCGACAGTTTAAAAATCTCCACCAAGTCCATCCTATTAGGATACCTCAATTTAGGATTCAACGATCCCAATGACTCAGAAGCTAAATCCCTCGTCAAAGCACTAGACACTTTGGGTTTCAGACAATTGATCACAAACTCCCCCTTGCACCAAAGGCTGCGTCCTGGATTGGATAGCTGACCACAATTGCTCCCCCTCCATCAGTTCCAATTGCCCCTGGACAGACCACCATGTCATCCTCTTCTCCATCCCCAAGCCAACAAAACAAAAACCTCTTACCACTCCCCTACCACCCGCTCTAGCTCGGAGCACATGCAAGCTAACCAAAGAAAAACTCTTGCCATATCTAGCAACCCTTCTCTTCAGAACTTCCTTCTCCAATGAACCTACAGTTCTAGCTGAGATCTACAACTCTTTGCTAAAAAAGGCTGTCGATATGATAGCCCCACTATCAGCAAGGAAAGCAAAAATCGTAAGACATGCTAACTCTTGGTTCACTCCGGAACTACCTGAACTCCGTTTCACGAAGCGCATCGCCCTCTTCACGTGGTAAACCAACCCCCTAGAATCTACTAAACGAGAATTCAACAAGATAGCTGCCTAACACAAAAAGGCTATTATCCTAGTCAAAACCGCCTCCTTTAACACCAGGATTGCCAACGCAAAATCTGGATCTAAGGAGATTTTTGCCATTTTTAGGGAATTAGAAACACTGGCCATCGCCAAAGACAAAGCGTGGTGCTCAAACATCCAAACTGCCATGCTTAATACATTAGACCTAGTGCATAGCCGATTCCTAACCAACCAGAACGCAATGACTACACCACATCACCCTATCACTCCAACCACTAACCCCTCCATCCAGAACTTCCCACTCTTCTCCTTCAAGGATGTCACTGTACCCGAAGTTCTCACCCTCCTAAAACATCTCAAATCATCTAACTGCAAAAGTGATGCATGTCCAGCCATCATCATCAAGGACTGTGCAGTCACCTTGTCTGCGTTCCTCACCGCTTTCATAAACGCCTCCTTTGCCTCAGGGCTTGTTCCCCCATGCCTCAAGGAAGCTTGGGTATGGCCACTTCTAAAAAAAACTCACTTGACCATGCCTCCCCCAACAACTACAGGCCCATAACAAGAGTCCCCTTCTTTCTAAAAATCCTTGACAAAGCATCACACATGCAGGTCCAACACTTCCTAGAAACTAATCACATCCTTGGTCTATGACAATCCGGCTTTCGCCCTGGTCATGGCACCGAATCAGCTCTGCTTGATCTAAAAAATCAATTAGACGAGATTAAGGATGCAGGTAAGTCTGCACTACTACTCCTCCTTGACCTATCAGCTGCATTTGACTTAGTGGATCACACAATTTTATGTCATCACCTCACCTCTTCAGCTCACTTCTCCCCCAAAGCTACAGCTTGGATCACATCATTCTTGGAAGGAAGAGCCATGAGAGTGTCATCACACCAGGCTTGCAAAGCCCCCGCCACCATCAACTGCAGAGTCCCGCAAGGATCCTATATTTCTCCCACCCTCTATACAATTTTTACAAAGCCACTATTTGACATCTTGGTCTCCATCGTTATAGCCTACACCAACTATGCTTATGACACCCAAGTCCTCGTCCCGCTTTCTGGTAACTATGAAATAGACGCAAATGCCCTTAACACAGTCTGTTCTACCATTCAGGCCTGGATGGGGGCCAATTGGCTGTGCCCGAATGGTGAGAAATAACGAAATCCTCATAGTAGGTCCCCAGGAAACTCTAAAAAAATGAAATAGTCAGTATAATAGTTTCACAATCGACAACATACAGAACCCTGTCTCCTCCTCCATCAAGACCCTAGTAGTCTTCCTGGATGCCACCCTCTCTATGTCACATGAAGTCAACGCTATTGCCTCTTCGGCAGCTTATTTCACCAAGCTGATTAATGCAGCCAAGCCATTCATATCCACAGAGAACTGCCTCTCTATTGCCAGAGCGACAATAGACTCAAGAATGGACTACTGTAACGTCCTTTTCACTGGCACATCATCCATAAATCTAAAGAAACTCCAAATAATTCAAAATAACACTCTCTGAACTGCCCTCAACATACCCAAAAGAGAACACATCTCTGCAGCAAGACATGAGGTTCACTGGCTCCCCGTAAAAAGACGGGTGTTATTCAAAGCCCTTGCCATCACATCATGGATAGTTGAGCTTGTTTTACTTTTTCATTATTCACTAAAAGGTGATGGGGAACTACAATAGAATTAATACATTTGATTGCTCCTGACAAGCCAGCTAAATTATTGCTGGTTGTACTAGGAATCCTACATGGGTGTATCTGTAGATGTTCATCAACTCCTCTGAAGCCCCTTTCTGTTTGGTGTTTTTGGGATTACTTTCTACATTAAGAAGTGACTTAGATTCCTCGTTTAATTGATTAAAGTCAAGGAGTTCATCGTCAATAGAAAGGTTACATATATTTTTTATATTTCAGTTATGACCATTAGTTTTGTTTCTTAGTTGATTCTTTGTTTTTTTCATGCAATTCTTGCTGTATTTTCAATTTATTTTGCGTTTCTGGGCTCTTGCTTCTGCAAGCTTCCTTTTGCGCGAAACAAGGAAGGTTGAAGCATCGTGTTGTTCATTGGTGGATGAGGGTGTGGTAATTTCAGGCACATATATGCCTCCCTTTACATTTTTATCAATGAGCTTGGTTAGAGGAGTAGGACTGTTTGGGTCATCAGCAGGAAATGGCATGTTGGTCCCAGTTTCAAGACTATATAGAATACACTCCTTCTCATCATATGGTTTCAAACCTTGTTAAATAACTCAGGATATCTGTTATTTTATCAGCATTAGAGGTTACTGCATTGAGTAAGGTAGTGTTAAATGCCTGCACTTTGGATTCTTTGAATGCGAGGAAGTCACCAACAACCTCTGCATATGATTTATTTTGAGCTGCTTGTGGCAAAGGGTTGTTCAGTGTTTGCGTGGCTTTTGAGAGATTGTCACTGATGGTAAGATTAGGCACTGGCAATGTAGGTGCAATCGATGTAGGTGTCTTTTGCCCATGAAAGTTTTCGTATGCGTACATAATTCCCTCTAATTTATTTAATTTGCTGATTATTTCTGACATGGAAAGCTTTATGTCCCATATTTCATGGTGAGTTAAGTCATGTCCCTTGTCAAGAAGGTTAAGAATGCATGTTAGAACCGGAAATGTATAATTATCCGGTTCATTGAGGTCATGTGATTGCGTACTAGTATTGTGAAGAGTTCGCAGAGTCACTTCAGAGCTCAGTTGGTGCATATCTACAGGTGTCTCATTGTGAATGTCATCAAGGTATTTACATGACCTTATGTAATTATTGGACATTAGTTTAGTTGTGAAGGAAGTAGGTGAGCTAGCAGTGGGAAGATGGATTCTACTGGAGTAATCCTTGTCCGTAAATCCCGGTTGGTCGTGAATATTACTATGGGGGAGATTATGTAAGCATACCTCTTCTACTTCAGAGGGTAAAAGTGAGGCAGGTGTGGATGGTCCAAGTGACACTTTAATTTGCTTACCCCACTCAGCTTTAAGGGCAGGAGCCAAAATTGATACGTCAGATATTTGATTATCAAATTGTTCAAAGGAGTGGTGCGGTGGTGAACGTTTACAGGTATTCATTGCACTATTGGGATGAAGCTCGGTTTGTGTTGTTGAAACCGTAAGCCGCCTCATTCAGGGCTGGGTTTGTGGCCATTGTAAGACCAGAAGAGGAGTGATGGGTCTGGCCAGTTACAAGTATATGAGAGACTCCTAAGGTGTCGGGCATCTCCAGTGAATTAGGCTGGTGATTGAGGGATGATATTCCAGTAACCCCAGACCATCCATGCATCGGCAGTTGTGGAGATGGATTCGTTTCAACAGGGTCCACAGGTACCTGGGGCTGTGGTGTATTGCACGTATCCATTTAAGGAAAGACAGAGGTCTCGTGGAGGCATTTACCACTGCGTAAGCCTTTGACCATATTCAGCAATTGAGACTACTGTTTCGAAAACCCCTCACTTTTACGGAATATACAAAGCACAGGGCAATCATTACTTTATAGCAATTTAGAAGCGCTTTAGATTATACCCCCATACCACAATTAAAGCTAAATTGCAAGTACTGTCACAGCATCCAAGGGACAGCCTCTGCTAGTTGATATTTGTTGAAGGTCAATTTCAACCAGCAGTAAGCTGACACATACGCACATGAACTATCACAATGCATTTGTGTAATGTTACAGCACATTCAAATGTTGACTTTGAACTTTACGTTTTGCCAGTAGTGTGTATTTAGGAGGCGAAACAACAATGGAGTTCAAATAGTGAGCGTAATCAAACTGAACACAAAAGACAAAAATCATTTGACATTAATCAGTGATTCATCACCTATACGCCGACATCAATTGCAGTAAGCGTCAGCACGTTGCTGTAGTATCAAAGACAGCACCGAATTGAGTTTAACGATGCAATAGAGGGATAAATGTGCCAACAATACCTTGTGTTGATGGAACAAACTAGAAGCCTGAAATGAAAGTCCAAAGGGGTAGTCTCTATGGTACCATTAGTGACCTTTTTGAAGATTGGTTGTCATTGGTTAGGCTCCAAATAGAGATACTATAGGCTACTTAGATGAGTCACATGCCTAGTGACTTTTTGGTCTTAGCATGTACTTATGTTTGTGTGGCTACATTTTCAGAACAGGTGGACCTTATCCACCACAGACGTCTCCTAAACTCTACATCATCATTCATTATCTCAGGGAGTTGAAGGGACTCTCCCAATGGCAAGCTAGGTTAATCCAGGCTGCTATGAGGATATGGGTATGCGACTTGAACAAAAGCTACAACCACAAGCTTGCATACATCATTTTAGTGTTTATCTCCGAAAGCACCACCAATGGATCTATAGGAAGGGTGAGCCTGGTTATAGTTTTATTATGTGATACGTTTCAAACCTTATCCTAAAGCAAGGGCACGAAATCTGTCAAAAATGCCCCAGACCAGGCAGCATTTCAAGAATACGGAAGCAAAGCGGGGTACATTCTGTTCAGTCCAATCCGATTTGTTTACAATCTGAACCAAAGCTTATACCATTACCTTGAGCGGGGTCAGTCTGGCTTATATAATAACACAGGATTCCTCTCAAAAAGATACACGCAGGTTTTCTTCCCACCAACTTGTGCAGCTGTGTTTGTGAGTGCCTGTACCAATGCCCCAGATACCATATAGTTTGGATATTGTATTCATCTGAGTAGATCGATGAAACATGCCTTCTAATTTGACAGCATCTCTTCCTCCACTCACTCTGTTAGGTAGTTCAGATGTCCAGTGTCTAGTTTCAGTGCACCTTTCCTATTCAGTGACCTTAAAGGTTGTTACACATTTCAAAATTCAGCCTTCAAACCACCCACTTTGCACGCCTAACACTGGTGAGCATTGAATGCAGGATAAAAAGCAGTATTGTCAAATAATTGAGTTTAGGTAAAGAAAATGGAAGAGAGCTTACATTCTTTGCAGCCCGTATCCCAATATAACAAAGAATTATGCACTCAGATAAACATGGGTTTTGTATCTGGTACGCCTTGGGGGAAACCATATCACTGTCTCCAGGTAAGATGACAATGGGAGCTGTTCCAATGCTTGCTGTTTTTCAGACAGGTGATTGTGTATGAAAATACTTCACTGAAACACATTCTAGTTTCTCTCAACGTCTGGGAAGCATCCTTCTTATATAGGAGACATTTAATTCATACCATATATCCAGGTCCTGAAACAGGTCATCTAAAATATTTAGATTATTGCAATGGAACAGTGCATGAATGATTTTATTTAGATGCCTACATACTTACATTGCCCCTCTCTCAACTGAATTCAAAGCGATTTTGGAGACCCTTTATCACTGCCTGTGTTCTAAAAGGATCAGAACTTGTGATTTTTAACAATTCATTTTGAACTCTGATAACACTCTAATCTCTTTCCGTTGAGCAATTATTTTCAGGAGAATGGAGAGAGGTCCCTGGACAATGCATAAGCAAGAGAAGGTCCTCTGCAAACAAAGCCAACCTGTGCTGCTCCACTGATGAGGGAAGCCCACAATAGATATTTCTTTTCAATATTACTTTCTGTGCTTAGGGCTTAAGCGGCATAGCAAAGGTGGGGGGCAAGGGGACAATCTTGACTTGTGATCTTTGGATTTCATGAATGGGGAGAATAGAGAGCACTCCAATGCACATGCACGGGACTGTTTGCTATAATGTGTTGAATATAGTTAGGACTCAATCCAAATTCAGAAAACTAGTTTTGAAATGGACCGATTCACCTGGTCAAGAACCTTCTCTGTGTCAAGGGCTTAAAGTGGCTTGAGTCTGCTAAAAACAACAATATTCAGCACTCTCTGGATGTAGCCATGTGGTAACAGGTGGTGTAGATTGAAACATCCGAGCTAGATTGGTCAATAACCCTCAAGACAGCCTTAGTTCCAAAGAAGGCGCCAATTGGGCTCAAGTTTTGGAAGTAAAGAAATTGAGCCTAATTTGCACTTCAGACCTAACATTCTATCCCCCAATAAGTGTCAATGCTCTGAAAGAAAAAGCTATTAGCACAAACTAATCAACAAGTGAAATGTGACCCACTGCATTGTAAATTCAAAGCTATCTCAAAATCAGTCCACTGCCCCAGGAATACATTTTGTGACTGTTATGCCATGTACATTTCTCAGTGGACCAAAGTTCAGATAGTAAAAACCTGGTAACAGGTCACTTGGAGTTTATCAACAAATCATGTGCTCTTCAGAAGACTCCTGAAAATCTATTTTCTTTCTCTAGCCTTAGTATATATAACTCTGTGAACTGCTGGTGCAACTTTTAAGACGCTAAACCCATGGCATACAATCTATTTGACCAATTGCAAATAATGACCATCAGCTTAAACAGTGAGGAGTGCTCCTCATGCCCTCTACACCACCACCATGATGAATGAAGCAGGGGAGACAGCCTATCTCTATCTTTTCTTCTTCTGCTTTATCACTGTACTCTTTCTCGTTGTTTTTGTTTTCCCGTCTTACCAACCTCAAAACATCTGCTCTTTTAACTCGTGCTTCTCCTACAGCTTCCTCTTCTGACCCTCTCCCTTCTTCTCTTATTGGCAATGTATATTCCCATCTCCTTCCTTACTTCCCTCATTAACTCATCTTTGCTACACTCTGCAGCTTTAAAACAAGCGCTTATTCTTCCGATTCTTAAAAAAACTCCATCTTCTCTTGCTAACATTTGTCCTATTTCTCTTTTAACCCTTTTCTCAAAAATCCTTCAATGGGCTGCCTACTCCCAGGTAACCCGTTAAATCAGTCTTCACTCTCTTCTTTCCCCTTGAAGTCTGGCCTTTATCCGTCTCACTCTACTGAAACTGCCCTTCATGCTTCTAATTCCCTACTCAAAGCTTGTCACTGTTCTTATCTCTCGCAACAGGCTTACTCTGTTTGGGGATTTCCTGCACTCCCTCAACAGAGCATTGTTGATGTCGCTCCCACAATCTTCAGTGGAGCCTGAACTACCATGCCTTTCTCACCTCCATAACAATGTGTTAGTCCCCTCCAATTGGACACACTCCTACCCCTCTGACTGTCCCTCATGCTCTCCATCCCACCTGGTCTCCCACTCTTACAGCCTGTGATTGCACTGTGTTTTCACCTACTGCTACCAATTTGAATTCTGCTGTTCCCTTGCGGCTGTACTGTGTGCTTTTTCTCTTGAACTTGGTTGGCCCATTGACTGAATTGTGCTTCTCACCTCCCCCTGTTCCTATCCTGATCCTCCCCCTCTGCACCCCCCCCCTTTCTCTACTTCACCCATGGCAGTCTCGGTTTCTCCTATCTTCTCTAACTGTTTCTCCATCGACCATCCTTCCCTTCTCACTAAGTCTGGGAGGAAGAAGTTCAAAAAGGATATCTTGGTCTCTAACCCCTGTCTCCCTATCGCTGACACTTGACAGACCCTCACTGACATCCTCTTTGTCGTTCCCTCGCCAGATCTATGGTCTCTTCATATGGTCTCTGTGCTCTAGCCTTTCTCCTCTTCTCCCATTAATGGTGGCACCCGCTGGGAGGACCTCCTGGCCCCCTTCCACTCCTCTAAGGTCATCATTAATGTCTACCTGAATGGCGCTGTCTTAGTGCAAGCCCCTCAGACCACCCTTCCCCTCTTTGATAGACGCTTCCCATGCCTCATCAATTTCTTGCTTCTCCCGCTGTCCCTTCTCTTCCTTTGTCGGCTTCCTTGCCTCCACCCTCTGCCTCCTCCTGGGCTACCTTGCCCTCCCCTCCGTCCTCTCCTGCCCCCCCTGGGGCTCCGTCTACACCTCCGCAGGGTGTATCATTGACCTGTACCCTTCCTCGGAAGTCCTTCAAGGATGGCAATCTTCTCCACATTGCCACTCTCAATTCTTGCTCAGCGTCAAACACTCCTCTGACATCTGCCGCCTCCTGGAAGAAATTGACCTCGATGTCCTCGGTCCTACCGAGATATGGTTTATGGCCAGCTCTGTCACAAGCTTTGACGCTCTACTCCCTGGTGGCTAGAGGATCCTCTCCGCACCCAGATCCACCCGGTCCAGAGGGGGTGTAGCCCTGATCTTCCCAGAGGGGATTCCTGCCTCTGCCATTCCTCTGCATACCTACTGCTCTTTCCAATGCCTTGTCTGCGGACTTTCTCTCTCTCCTGGCCACTCTCTTACCATGGCTACTATCTATCGGCCACCTGGTCAGATCACCTCCTTCCTCTCTGAGTGGGCAGACCTCTCCTCCTGCCTCGTGGCCTCAACCACTAAACTCCTCCTTCTTGGAGTACTCAACATCCATCTGGATGCCCCTGTTCCTCCTCTGGACTCTTTTGCGACCTCTGCCATTCTCTCGTTCTATTCTCCCCTCTGGCCTGACTCACTGTGCAGGGCACACGCTTCATGTTTTGATCTCCTCTAACCTCCCCCTCACCACTCCTCTCTCCTGGAATGATCACTCCCTCCTTTGCTCCCATCTCTCCCTCTCTACCCCTCAGGCCAAGCCAACTGGAGCACTGCCACCTACCTTCTCGGTCATTCGACCCATGAAGCATGTGTCAGTTGAGGCTTTCACAGCCACTTTCTCTCCTCCTCCTCCTCCTCCTCTGCCTCCTCCTCCTCCTCCTCTGGCTGACTCAAGCCAACGCAGCCCTTTCCATGCTCTACTCTTCTATCTCTGATACTCTTGATGTTTTTGCCCCTGTCATGAGGATCCGCTTGAAGCCCAAGGCCAAGTGCAACTCTTGGTACGACTCCGACCTAGCTACCCTTAAATGCAAGTGTAGGGTGGCTGAGAGGAAATGGCAGGCTTCTTGTACATCCTCTGACAAACTGGCCTGCCGCCTGCTCCGAAGGCAATACCGGCGCCTTGTCCGAACTAAGAAGAGAGCCCAAATCCAAGCCCGCGTCTCTGCGGCATCTAACAACTCGGCCGAACTCTTTAAAATCTGCAAGGAGCTGGCCAACCCTGCTGCAGCCACTACCTCTCCTGTCGCCTCCCAAGCCCTTTGCATGGCCCTTGCCTCTCATTTCATTAAAAAAAACAGGAGATCCTGCCCACTGTCTCGTCCTCTTCTCCTCTTCCCCCTTCTCTTTCCGCTACCTCTGGCCATCCTGCAGCCGCCACCACGCCCTCTTTCTCTTCCTTTCCTCTGTTCTCCCCTGATATGATTTCCAGACAAGTCTGATCTATGAAAGTCTTGTCAAAACAGGTTCTTCCCTGTTTGTCCAAAACCATCAAGTACCACATTGACACCCGTGCTCCTGCTCTGGCCGACTTCTGCAACCTCTCCTTCGCCTCCGGAGCCTTCCCCTCCCCTCTGAAGCACTCTCTTGTGCACCCTCTTCTCAAGAAACGCACAGCCGACCGCTACTGCCCAGCTAACTATCGCCCAATCTCCATCACTCCTTTCCTGGGCGAACTCCTGGAAAAGCTAGTCATCTCCCAGCTTAATCTCCACACCGATTCGGGTGGTTGTCTCCATGACCACCAGCCTGGCTTCAGAGCTGCCAGAAGCACAGAAACTGCTCTCCTGAACATCCATGAAGACCTGCTCTCCAACCTCGATTCTAACATCACTTCTGCCCTCATCCTACTTGATCTAGCTTCTGCCTTTGACACTGTTCAACCGTCTTCGTGATAACCTGGGTATCACTGATCAGGCCCTGGACTGGCTGACCTCTTTCTTCTCTGATCGACCCTCCCAAGTCCAACTTGGGTCCTTCCTTTCCTCTATCTCACTCTCTACCTGTGGTGTTACCCAGGGGTCTAACCCTTCTCCCTGGTGTTTCAACCAATACCTGGCACCCCTTGCCCACCGCATTACCGCTTCTGCTCCAACTTCCAGTGCTATGCGGATGACACTCAGCTCATTTTTAGGCTTCTCTCTGCCACCTCCTCCTTCTCCCATCTCTGACTATCCAGGAGTGGTGTGCTGCCAATGATCTCTGCCTTAATGTCAGTAAGACAGAGATTCTGCTAATCAACACACCTACATCCTCCTTTCCTGTCACTCTTTAACCGGCCTCCCTTGGGCCTCTTCCTGCTCCCACCTGTGAGCTAAGAACCTCAGAGTCATCTTCGACTCCACACTCTCCTTTTCTCCTCACATCTCTGACGTCTCTAAGAAGTAAAACTACCAACTGCACCTCCTCAGAAGTATTCTTCCTTTCCTCTCATTCCCCCAGAGGCTCACTGTCTCTAGAGCTCTGGTTCTCTCTAAGCTGGACTACTGCAACAGCCTCTTTCTAAATGTGCCAGCTTCTACTCTCCACCCTCTGCAACTCATCCAGAAAAGGACTGCAAGACTTGTCCTTGGCCTCAAGCCCTGGGATCGTATCTCTCCAGCTCTGAAATCTCCCCATTGGCTCTCAGTGGCTGCAAGGATCAAATTCAAGTCTGTTTGCATTGTCCACAAGGCTTTCTGAGGCCTGGGTCTACAATACCTTCAACTCTCCCTCCGAAAATACCTCCATATTCAAGCTCTTCGCTCCTCCACCTCCATCTTCCTCAGGGTCAGTCGCTTCTCCAAGCAGTTGGGGGTAGATCTTTTTCCTCGGCTGGGGCCTCCCTCTGGAACAGCCCCCATGCCTCTCTGAAACTTGATGAGAACCATCTTCGGTTCTGGAAGCACCTCAAGACATTCCTCTTTGCTTCTGCCTTCGCTCTTCATCTCCCCTGCTGATCTGTCTGCTTCGGCACTGGGCACATGGTTACCCTCTGATTTTCAGGCCCAGGTCCCTGCCCACCCAGCCACACAACCGCTCTGCCTCTTGCCAACACTTGCACTTGGGTCTGTATCTGTAACCCTACAGTTCCTTTAACTGCACTTACCAGACACCCCCTGTCTGCTCTTTAACCTTGTACTTGCCAACTTGCTGGCTGCACTACCAGTTATTGTTGTTTTATCCTTGCTCAGCACTTTCCACTCCTCCCCTCTCCCTTGCACTTTCCCTCTCCCTATCCCCTGCACTTGCACGTTCTCAGTGTCACTGGGCCTAGTAAGATCACTGTTTTGTCCTTCATTGTTCCCCTCCCTTGCCTCGTTGCGCTCTGAAACACTTGTGTATGAGAGCGATACAAATAAAATATCATATCATATCATACTCTGTTACCTGGGCTGGACATTCTTCTTCTTCACTCCCTCTTCTTTATGGTGCCGCCCAGGGTTCAGTGTTGGGTCCTCTCCTTTCCTCTCTCTACACTGCTCCTCTTTCTGCCCTTATCTCTTCTTTTAACCTTTCCTTTCACCTTTATGGTGATGATACACAGATCTTTCTTTCTTTTTCTTCTTTTGATTCTGACCTACACTCCACTGTTTCAAATTGTCTTGTAGCTGTCCAGAATTGGAGGTCTTCTCACTTCCTACATTTAAATCCCTCAAAAACTGAGGCTCTGTTATTTCCTCCTTTACCATTTCTCCCACTCCTTCTGCCCCTCTTCTTTCCTTTCCTCCATCTACTGTTTCCTTTTCTCATTCAGCGCGCAATCTGGGTGTTCTTTTTCCTTCCATTTTGCCTGTTCCTGTCACTATGCTCTGTTTAATATTTGTCATGCTTGTGCCTATCTTTCTTTTCACTCCACTAAACTTCTTTTTACTCTGTTTTTCTCTCGTATTGATTACTGCTCATCGTTATTACTTGGTCTTCCTGCTTGTCGTCTTTTCCCTCATCGTTCTATATATAATTCTTCTATTCGTCTTCTTTTTTCTCTACCTCCATTTTCCTCTATCACTTCTTCTTTACTCTCAATCTCATTACTTCCCTTTGAATCTCATCTTTTGTATAATTGTCTTTCGATTGTTTTTAAGCCTACTCACGGTCTGGCCCCCATCTATCTTTCCTCTTTACTTTCATTCTATGTTCCCTCACGCTGCTTGTGATCTCAGAACCTGTTTCTTTTGACTGTTCCTAAACCACCTTACGCCTCGTCTTGTTTTCGTTCCTTTTCTCTTTTAACTCCTAAGCATTGGAATGCCCTCCCCCTTTCGCTTCGTTCTTATTCATCTCTTTCTATTTTCTAAACTAATCTTAAACTTTATATTCTTGTGTCTGTAGTTTCTTAAAAGTATAAACAAAATGATTTCCTGTTCTCTGTTGATGTAAATCTGTACTCGTCTGTTTAATCTATGATTGTACTGTTTCGTTGATTCTTTTATTGTAGAGCACCTTTGGCGAAAGGCCCTCTACACATTTAATAAAATACAAATACAATGACTTTGAACATAATTCGTACAATAAGAACTAATTGTACACCAGAATAAACAAATGCATGGCCAAATACTTTAGATGACAAATCGGAAAAATTATTGGTACTATTTAATTCCCTATTTAATACACAATTTAATACACCAAATTCATTAAACTGAAGCATGTTGTGTCATAGTTTTCAAAATTACCTTCTCTGATGAATTGCACTGTCTTGTAATAGACATGTCACATGTTCAGATGACACTTTACCAGTTACTAAGAAGTATAAAGTTGAATGAGAATCAGTAAGACACACTTACAAGAGTTTTGGAGTTTAACATGATTTATTCTTAACAACATAAAAAAAAGGCACCCACTTAGGTCTTGAGAGTATGATGGCTCTTCCTGAGGACCAAACTAAATAGAAAAACAGTTCTTGGATTTTAATAGTCTCACAGGTCCGGTCCCCATCCCAGCGATCAGTGGCGGGTTTCAGTCAAAAACATTCTGGTTTGGGTAAAGGGTGGCGAGCACTTCTTTTCCCAAACGGCCAACTTTGTGTTGTTCCTACTTCACCTTCCCCATAGGATCTTCTTCCAATGAATGCTGGCGGCGGATGTCAAATTTAGGTGACTACGGGAAGGAGGCTAGAGGACACAAAGCTGAAACCCCAAGGCCTCGGGCTGGCATCTGGCTGTTTGGCAGTTTGCATGAAGTTTTGCTAACCTTGATCTGGGGCTGTCTTGTTTACCAAACTCCTCAATCTGGTTGCTCTCCTCACATTGTCATAACGACAGTGTTACTTGGGAACGCTTCCTTCCACCCCTGTGTGCCTACCTCACTCTGTACTATTACCACCGGTACACTACTCTGATCCACCACGCATGTTGCATGCATTGGGCCTCATCTCCTTCTGTCATAGCATTCCCAAGCCCGTTGTGCTCTCTGTGCCCTTCTCTCCCAAGCTCCTGCTTCTCTGTCTCCTCCTCCATTGCATCAATATATGATAAGTTACTCACCGTAGTGACTAACATACTCTTAGTCCATAGTCCACTTTCCTCCATACTGTATGGGCGTCCCTTCCAAGGGACGGGAGACAGAACTTTTTTCACCAGAAAAAACTTCTTCCCCTTTAAATTTAGAGGCACGCAGGGGTGCAGCCCAGGGAGCATGCGCTGCCCTGACTCCACCCTCCGGCGCCACACCTCAGTCCCCATTGACGCGTCGACAATAGATTTAACATTGCCTAATGGCACCAGCATTATTAGGGGGAGGTTGGTGGGACGTATGGAGGAAAGGGGACTATGGACTAAGAGTACTTTAGACACTACAGTGAGTAACTTATGATTACTCTTACATCCCGTCCCCTTTCCTCCATACTGTATGGGTGATTACAACTGATTGTAGCCCCAGGTCGGAGAGGAGACCCTCCTTAAGCAAATAGGTTCCTGAGAAGCACCTGTCCGAAAGCCGAATCAGATCTAGAGCGGCGTCCAAACAGTAATGCTTGTGGAAAGCCCAGGGAGAGGCCGAAGTGACCGCCCTGCTTATGACTTGTCAAGGGACATGGCGCTGGAATACGATGGCCGCTGCCTTGGCCCTGACTGCGTGGGCATGCATGTTGGCCGGGAGCGGCTTGTGCTGCCCTCATATGCTTCTTTGAGGCCAGAGACCATCCAGCGGGATATGGAAGCCTTAGAAGCCTGGTAGCCTGGCCTCGAGCCTCCGAAAGTGACAAATAGGGCTTCCGACCTGCGGGAGCCCTTGGCGCTGTCCAAGTCGAATTTTTGGGGACGCCTGACATCCAGGCAGTGCAGCAGTCTCTCTGCTTCGTCCTTGGGATCGGGAAAGAACGTATTAAGGACTATTTCCTTGTTCAAGAGAAATGCAGACGGAACCTTGGGCAGAAATGCCGGGTGCGTTGACTACCTTGTCCTTGTGAAAGGTGGTATATAGTTCAGAGGCGACCAGCACCTGGATCTCGCTGACTCTGCGAGCTGAGGTAAGACCGACTAGTAAGGCCGTCTTGATGGTGACCAGCCTGATGTCCACGGATGCCATTGGCTCAAATGGTTTGTGCACCAGGGCGCCCAAGACTATGTTAAGGTCCCACACAGGGTGCAGTCTCTTGACGGGCGGGTAGAGCCTAGCGAGAATCGTCAGATGTTTCTTAACGATAGGGTTGAAGGAGGAAAAAATGCCTTCCTCCGAGTTCCTGTAAACCCCAATGGCTGCAAGGTATGTGCGGCAGGTGTCCATCAGTAAGCCCGAGTGAGCGAGGTACGCCGAAAAGGAGAGCACGTCGTCCAAATTGCAGGCCAGGGGGTCAATTCCCTTACAGTCTGCCCAGTGGCAGAATCTGGTCCATTTGCTTTTGTACTGGGTCCTGGTGGCTTTGCTCCTGGCGCCCTGTATGATCTCCAGATAGGCCTGTAAAATGCTAAGGTGCCAAAGCGTTACCTGCTCAGGTACCACACTGTGAGGGCTAGTTTCCCTGCTGCAGGGTGGATGATTCTGCCCCCCTGCTGCGCCAGAAGATGTGCTCGGCCCGTAAGAAGCAGTATAGGGGGCACCTCCGAGAGGCTGAGGAGCTCCGAAAACCATGGCATGGCCGGCCAAAATGGATCTATCAGAATGATAGACGGTGAGACTCCTTGATCTTGCAAATTACCCTGTGGATGAGAGGAGTGGGCGGAAATGCGTAGGCTTTCATGCCGGTCCGCCAGAGGTGAAATGCGTCACCCAGAGAGCTGGGGCCATGACCTTGCCAGGATGCGAACTGGGGACACTTCTTGTTGTGCCAGGTGGCAAAGAGATCCACGTGGGGGTGACCCCACCTGTTGAAGATCTCCAGAATAACAAGGTCGTTTAGCTGCCACGCATAATTGTCCACTCCCAGCCTGCTGAGTCTGTCTGCTTCCAGGTTGGATTCCCCCGGGAGGTGGACTGCCGAGAGGTAAATGCGCTTTTCCAGGGCCCATTCCCACATGCTGATCGCCAGTCTGCACAGAGGAGGGGATCTGGTGCCTCCCGGCTTGTTGACGTAGTACATGCTGGTCGAGTTGTCTGTCTGGATGAGGACAACCTTGCCCCTGAGAAGTGGTAGGAATGCTCTGAGCACTAGCCAGATGGTGTTCCGCTCCAACCAATTGATGTGGTATTCCTGCTCCTGTCGAGTCCAGGTGCCATGGACCGAGAGATCGTCCAGGGTGGCTAGCCAGCCCTCGAGCGAGGATTCTGTGGTGACGGTGGCCTACGGAGAGGGCGGCCGAAAGGTCTTGCCCGTCTGTAGGTTGCAGTCCATGGGCCACCATGTTAGGTCCCGGTGGAGAGATGGAGGAATGTTGATGATCTCGGATTGCGAGCCCCGCTCCTGATTCCATGATGCTGCGAAGTGCAGCTGAATCCTTCTCATCCTTAGTCTTGTGTGCGGTACGGCTAACAGGACCACTGCCAGTAGACCCAGGAGATGTTGGTACCACCATGCTGAGGCCCCCTCTCTGCTGAGGAAGTGGGTGGTGGCCCTCTTGATGGCCGACATTTTGTCCTCCTACAGGAAGACCCTCTCGGAGCACATGTCCCAAATGAGTCCAGGGAATGTCAGAGTCTGCGTAGGCTGTAGCTGTGACTTCTTGAGGTTGAGCGAGAAGCCCAGATCGTGCAGTGTGTTCCTAAGGGCATGGGAGGAATGGCGAACCGCTTCCGGAGATGTAGCCCTGACGAGCAGTCATCGAGGTATGGGTAGATGTGGAGGCCTTGCGCTCTCAGGAGGGCCGCCACAGCGTTCATGAGTCTGGTAAAGATCCTGGGGGCCAAGTTGAGGCCAAACGGAAGGACTTTGTATTGAAAATGGTAGCCCATGATCCTGAACCGTAGGAAAGAACGATGGGGCTGCAAAACCGGGATGTGCAGGTATGCGTCCTTCAGGTCCAGGGAGCACATCTTATCTCCCTTTTCCAATGTCTCAGCTAAAAAATCTGGCGTAACCATCTTGAATTTCTGCAGGGATAGGGAGAGGTTGAGGGTGGAAAGATCCAGCACAACTCTCAGGCCCACCTGGTTCTTCTTCTGAATGGCGAAAATCCTAGAGTAAAAGCCAAAGCCTTGCTGGGAGGCTGGAACCTCCTCCACTGCCTGGCTCTCTACGAGGGACCAGATCTCCGCCAAATGAGTTGCTGTCCCAACCTGTGGGATAGGAGGGCAAGAGGGAGGAGAGGCTGGGATAGGAAGGCGGTACCTCGTGGATACTACGGAGAGGATCCAGGGATCCACGAAATTCTGGCGCCAGAATTGTACATGGAGAGCAAGCCTGCCCCCCACCGGAGACACGTGGACCCAAAGGGGCGTGTCCTGCCTTCTTTCCCTCAGAGGCTGACACTGAGGAGGGGGACTAAAAAAAGCCCTTACTCCCCCACCCCCTTTTTGTTGTTTGCACCGGCTCTGAGACGGCAAGCGGTCCGGCTGCCTGGATCTGTGTTCCTGGAAGCCGCGGAACCCTCCATATGTACAACCTTTTTCCGAGCGCTGCTGAGATTGGGTGTACGATTTGGGCGTGGTCTTTGTAAGAATGGATAAAGACTTTGCAGTTTGTGAGCTGTTCTTCTTTTTGTCCAGCTCTTCGTCTGTAGAGGAGTGGAAGAGGTCCCCCCTCCCTCGAACGGTAGATCTAGAATGCGCTCCTGGACATCCGGGTTGAATTTCGTTGCCCCTAGTCAGGCTGTTCTCCTCATGTCCGTGGCAATGCAGATGGCACGGCCTGAGGTATCAATATGAGCCACTGTAGATTCCATGAGGTCATGCGCCACAAGCTTGGCTTCAGCCAGCAACGCCTTAAAGTGTGATTGGCACTAGGTGGGGAGTTCCCGGGAGGAAGTCCGCAATTTCCGGCCATAATCTTTGGTTGGCGGCAGCCAGCATGGCATCTGTGTTGGCCTGACGGAGGTGCAAGGATGCGTTGGAGTAGATTTTCTTGCAGTACGCCTCCAAGATTTTCTCCTCCTTGCCTAGCAGTGCTGCAGAGGAGGAGGCAGAGGGCGATTGAGGCTTGGAGTATAGGGATGCTGCAGCGATCACTGAGGAGTGAGGCTGAGGATGGGTCGAGAGCAAGAGTGTATCCCCCTCCATCTGCCTGTACTTGGCATCCTGGTGTTGATTGACCGGCTGGACCGAGAGGGGCTTGAGCCAACCCTTCTTGGCCAGGGAGCCTACATCAGTTTTCAGTGGAATCCCCGTGTTGGCAGAGGGGCATCGCATGAGGACTTCTGCCAGCACCCCCTCTGCCGGCTTTTCGACCTCGGGTTGGGGGAGGCCCAGGTACTCCGCCAGACTAGCAAGACGTTTGTGGAAGGCCCTGGCTGAGGATGGCATGTCCGGATCCTCCACTTCGTCCGTATCCTGCAGATCTGGAGGATCCTGTGGGGGATGAGGAGTAGATGGCGCCGGAGGCTGGGGTACAGGGACCGCAGCTGGTGGCTGAGGAGGCGGCGGAGGTTGCAGAGTCGGCTGTGGAGCCGGAGGAGGCGGCTGCACCGGGGCTGGGGGCCCGATGGAGGCGTCTATGGTGCCGCTAGCATGGCAGGGAGGATTTCCCTGATGGCGTCTTTGATCATATCCCCCATCTGAGGAGACCTCATGAGACTGAGGAACTTCTCGAAAAGCACCTCCTCACTGCCCAAAAAGGTGGGAGGGGGTACCGACGGTGTAGCGGGGGGCTGCTGGAGCCGCTGCATACCCTGTCCATATAGACGCAAAGGGAAGCTGCCCAGCGCAAATGAAGGGCCATTCCCACCCTTGAGGCCAGTCCCACCTTGACACTCGTTCTTTGCCGAATTCCTGACTGCCTACCACGTGCCTGCGACGTAGTGCTCGGCCCGCTGGGTCCAGCCTCATCTAAGACTCTTGCGTGTGGATCACGAGGCCTACCCTGCTCCTCGGGCCTTGGTCCAGTAGAGCTGCGTTTAGGTGCCCCCTCGGATGTATTGCCGGTATTAGGGCATAGCCCCTCGGACGTATTGCCGATGTTAGGGCATAGCCCCTCAGCCATGGTGCCGGTAAAAGGGCGGAGCCCCTCGGGTGTAGACCTGGTACAAGAACTTTCCGGTCCCTTGGCTCTGCGCCCGGGAGGATCCAAGGATCCCTCAAACCGAAGGCCGGTAGCTGCAGTAGCCTCGGTGCACGTGCCGGTAGAAGGACCTGGCCGGTCCCTCCCGCGCAGGAGAGTCTCTGGGAAGGAGTTTCCCTTGCGGGGTGCACTGGAAAATATCAGCCCTACCTTGGGCCTGGTTCGATGCTTCACAAAGTTCTTGAGATCCTCTGGAGGCGACTTCTGGAAGAGCTCCCTCCACCTGGCTAATCTGTTCTTCAGCACCTTCGAGGACAGCGAGTCACACGCTGAACATGATTGCCAACCGTGGTCTGGGCCAAGGCAACGTAGGCAGAGGGCGTGGGGGTCTGAAGTTGGGAAGAGCCTGTTGCAGGATGGACACCTGCTGAACCCTGTAGAAGTCGACATGCGCCCGGGAGGAGCGTGACGCCTGAGGACCGAGTACCTGAATGATAGATAGGACAAAAAAGACAAACCCAGGAGCGCTGGTGAATTTGGCCCGTTCCTATTGACGTGGAAAAGGGGACCCTGCGCGCATCTAAATTTAAAGGGGAAGAAAGTTTTTCTGGTGAAAATGGTTCCGCCTCCCGTCCCTTGGAAGGGATGCCCATACAGTATGGAGGAAAGGGGACGGGACGTTAGAGTATGTCCTGATCTATCACCTTTCCTTCCGCCTGCAGATGGCTCTCCACACTCCTCTTCTCCTTAACTCCATTACCCTTTCCTTAAGGGGACTCACTACCTCCTCCTTTTTCTGAACCACCTGCTCCTGTTCTTTCTCTACCACCTCCTGTTCTCTTAATACCTCTACACACTACATATACAGCTCCGTCTGCAGTAACTACCCACCTTAGAAGTCAATTCTTACTCTAATACATAGATATATTAATCCGATTTCACCCTAATGTACAACTTCATGACATTTATTAGTACAAAGAAGAAAATCACAAACTTTATTACCATTTGTTTAAAAATAATCTTTGACATCTTCTACACAAAGACCCACATAAAATATATTCTACCTATATGCAATTTAAAGTGCACACATCGGATTACATTCAATCAATTTTAAATTTCCCAAGGGTCATAAAATACATATTGCCTGGTCCGTTTATTACTTTATATCCCCCCCCTTTTCTCAACCATAGGATATGGTAACTCAAAAGGAATCATCTAGCCTGACATGTTTCATTTCACAGGTGCAATGAGGTATCTTTACACTGAGGCTCAACTGCAGAGAGCAGCCAGACTGGGGAGTTGGGTATATTCATGCCCTAGATACGTTTCCCACCTTTGGTTTATTGCAGTTTTGTGTACAATTGCTATTAAGTCTTTTATGACAGTTGACTAGATGCATTATGCCTTTCTTTCCTGAGAATCACCAGTCCCAAGAAGGTAACTTTTGCAGGGCGCCAGAAGTCTTTAAAGTGATGAAACAAGTATTGGTAATGCCAGTGGGTGTCTACAATGTTCCAGGTTGGAAAAAACAAAGGTAAATCTGAAAGATTAGGGGTCCTCTCCCAATCCAACCACTAGGGGAAGACCAGGGGGATCCTTGGCCAGAAATCCACTTATCCTGACTAGGCAAGGGAGAGGTAGGGTGAGGACTTTGCAGCTGTACAACTCTATGGCAGAAAGGGGGATGGAAACAGGTATGTAAGCTTGCCCCTTACTCTGATTTCACTGTAAACCACCTCTAGTGTTCCTAGATTTTGCTGAGCCCACTTACTTTGATGATTGATTCTGTTGCGTGCGGTCCAGGGGTCATGGATGAAAGGTAATTTTCAGGTTTCGGTCTTGCTAGTCAGCAGTTCTGCGCTCCAATGCTTTGCAGCTGAATGACACAGAAACCCTGAGGTACACACCACCACGGGTCCCTCAATAACATGAGACTTCCAGGACATGATGGAAGCAGGCAGAAGTGAAGTACACCATGGTCAGGTGGCAGAAGGCAAGTTACCTAGTGATGACAAAGAAACTGCTCCTAAAGGCCCCTCTTCATGGTGGAGAGTAGCTGCTGCAGAGGGACAGTTCTTAGGCGACATACTAAGCTCTAAGCCAAAATGCAGAATGGGAACAGGTTGAACCGATGATGCCGTTGGCTAGTCAGGTTGGTTACCCAATAGAACAATTCCGGGACAATTCTGAAGACTCTAAGGGGCAGGATCTTCTTGTTTGGGCATGGGCTGCTTGGTCTCACCAGCCCAAGGATCGAAGCACTGATGGGATCTTAAGGAGCTTGGTCCAGAAAGACAGGGCTCAACCGGGACTGGGCTGGAGGCAATGTTGAACATGTTCAGCGGTCGTCCTTGGGCTTTCAGCGGGCTGCGACTCTTCGTAGGGTTCTTCGCTACAAACGACGATCTGAAGGATGACTCAGAGCTCTTCCTTTTATGCCAATGTCAAGCCAGGGTCACCCAGTACACCAATAGTAAGAATCTACACCTTTCAAATTGGCAAAGGCTGTCCAATCATGGGCAGCCTCTTGCCCCATGTCAGCTCAGTAACAGGCATATGCAGAGGCATATGCTAAAATGGCAGGAAGAAGATTAAAGGGCAGGCAAGGTGGCCAGAAGACAGGGTGGGAAATGCATGGCACAGCCATTTTGAGTATATTGTACACAAAACAGCATTATTCAGTAAAATGCTGAAGTGCACCTAAGAAAAACTAAAGACACAGTAGAAAAATATCTGCCGCCACCAGCCCATCTTGGACACATCACAAAAATGTTCAAAAAAGAAAAAGGAAAAGTGATACCACGCACCCCTGCTCCACTTCACTATAAGGTTATGTGTGAAGCATAACAACAATAAGGAATCTCACAAGAGTCACCCTACACCGATAGATTTATGAACTAGCCAGTGCCCCAAAACAGATGAGCATAGCACGGGAAGTAAAGCAAAAATGCTTTACTTATCTTCCAATCAAATCGTAACACATTTTTGGGAGTTCCATTATGCCAATGAGGGAAAGCTTCAAAAAGAAAATCTTTACTAACTGTATAATATTTGAGGTTGTCCATGTTGACAAGAGCTGATCAGTCAAAACTATATAATTGAATACAAGATATAATGTATCTGCTCAAAGGGATGGGGCAGCTTTTAGGACCATGCTAGATAATCCATCGGAACATGGGGTATTTGATTTTTTAAAGTTTCATAATCACTTCTTTAATATCTGCGATCCGGACCACTAGTTTGGTTCAACACTAGTTGACTTATTGTATGACTCTACGTTGAATATTCTGCTCTCAGCATCAAGAAGCATTCTGATGTGAATGGTCAACGTTCCTCCACAATAATATTTGATTGTCTCACAGTTTGATTTAAAGTATTGTTTCATTACAAAGCACAAAAAGCACTAAAATCTTTATTTTATCTGTAATATTTAACATTTCCTCCAATTTTTGGATAACCTTAATTTTCTTTTATGTTTTCAAGCAATTCTTATAGTCTAATCCTAACTTTATTTTGGCATTTTTATATTGTTCCCAAGTTAAATCAGTTCCTGATATAAGTAATCTTTTCCCATTAGCAAAGGCGTTTCCAAATCTCCTTATCTGAATAAGCTCATTTGTTTTGAGAATTAACTGAAGACATACCAAATGTATGCTTCATAAATGCATTAATCCAGACCTTAATGGTTTCAGAATTACCTGAGAGTGCAAAGCCAATGTTCCTCATTTCATTCCAGATCCATTCATTGTTTTAACGGGTTAATATGTTTTTTTTCTGACCAGCAAATCTGATTCAAAATATGATTAACTTGCGTGGCTCCTCAGAACTTATTAGCATTATCTGTAGCTTGATCCAAAACTAAACCTAGAAACATGTGGTCACTTCCTATGGTGTCTTTAATCTCATAACTAGACACCCATTTATAGAGGTTAAAGGATACAAAGATACAATATAGGTTTAATCTAACCACCCCATTGGTCCATGTCCCGTTTACCGAGAGATCCTCTGAACATGATTAGCAATCAACAAAATGCCCCAGAGTTGGTAATTCAGAAAAGAGGTCCAAAGCACACTGCCTGTTTAGAGACACTAGCAGATCTTTGCCAATTGCCTCCAAACCAATGAGCACAGGTTCACCATGATTCCATCTTTGATCATCTACAAATTCGTCTTTACATCCACCATTTCTATAGTGATATTGTAGATCAGATGTCGAGAATTGGGATAAAGTTGGTAGCAGTTCCTTAAATATGCCTTCTAAGTCTTGACTATAATCAGGAATCACTTCTATTGTTACCTCCACGACCTCCTGAACCAATGGGTGTAGTGGTAAGTTGGCAGGGATCATATTTCCAATGTATTATATTATTTTTGTTTGCTTTATGGGTACCCGTCAGTCCACTGTATTCAGTTACCTCGATTATTGTTTTTCTACTGAGTTCCATTATTATTTCCAGCAAGTGCCTAATATGTCACTTTCGAACTCGATTCAAGGTGTTTTAGCGGGAGCCTTATCCTTTAACTGAAGGTCAAAAGTGCCCTTTTCTGTAGTAATTAAGGAGACTATCGGCTCCATTCTCTGTTACAATTGATTTAACAGGCTAATTTCCATGTGCTAGTCTAGCTTGAATTGTCATAATCTGTTCTTGTTTCTTCTCTTTCTTTTCTCCTGGGAAGTTTGTAAACTCACAGGCTCCCCTGTAGTAATTTCCTCCGCCTCAAAGGCCACACACTGATTTACCCTAGCAGCAGGAGTTACATATGTCACCTTCAAGATCTCCTGTTGAATATTTGGTGCTGCAATGTAACTCCTATTAGGATTTGTCAAATCTACAGTACAAAATGTGCAATCCAAAGGGTTAGGTGTTTGTATCCTTCTATCTGCTTTGATAACTGTGCAAATAATTGTTACGTTGAGAGGGATATCAGTGTGTGATCTTACTTCAACCCATAATACGTCGTAGAGTTTAATTAATTACTGGAGGACCATGCATATAGCACCTAAAGAGAATGGAGGCAACATTACAAATGTAGGGGGAATAGTTTGTTGTGGATTCATATTATCCAGAAAGGTAGACTTGACAAAGTCCATCGGTTGCTCTGTTATATCAAAACCCTCATTATTGGACTTCTGTAACCTGAAAACTCCATTTGCCCTGAAAAAACGACTTCTATTATTTTCAGAATCTTGCAATGAAAGGGGGCTGTCAATCAAAAAGACCAAATCTATGATTTTTATTAGAAAAAGGAAAAAACCTGCATGTAATCTGTCCTTGAATGATGAGCACATAGAACAAGCAATTTGCTACAACTATTTGGGTGTTCAATTCTCAGTCTCCTGAAGATGGGACAAACAAATGGCGTGAGGGACACGTTCTTATGATTTTGGTGATGGTGTGATGGTCTACAAATGTACACGACTCAAGCCAGGCCGGCTGCCTTATATGGAGCCAAGCTCTGGGACTATTCAAACAGTAGTAAGCATCGAAAATGTTTTTTAATAAAATAATCTAGGGCTTCTTTCTGGGGCCTCCACAACCTTGATCCACGAAGAGACAGGATTATCAGCTGTAGGGGACATTGCGTCCCTTACTCCAATTTTATATTGGATAAGACTATGGAGTAGGGCAGAATGATATAGGTTTAGAGAGGCTATCACAGATATCCTGGGACAACCAGAGTTTTTGCATGTGAAAAGATTGCTGTTCGAAATATGGCACAGTGACCTTTGGATGTTTCCTTCCCATACCATAAACAATGTTAAACACACTGTTAAAAGATACTATTGGCAGAAAAGGGAGCAGGATTTGATGAGAATGATATCCACCTCTACTGTCCTGTCAATATATCAGGAGAATAAAAATAGTAGAGACTATGAACCATACCTTGGCACTAGGAAGACTAGACTAATGCGTTCGTTATACAACAAGCTGAGGTTCAGTATTTTGCCTGTGGCAGTTCTGCAAAACAAATTAAAAGTTACTGAATCAAATAAGTGTCCACATTGTCGGGACAGAATTGAGCCGCTTGAGCATTTCCTCCTGGTATGTCCCTTGCATCTTTATTATAGAAAGTTGTACCAGAAGCCAAGATAAATTCAGTTTGCCATCAGATCAATAAGTGAAGCAATAACATTCTGCAGAAGGTCTGATGATGCTGTTAACCTGTTCGCAGCAGCAAAATACGTTTACAGATCATGGCTGAAATTAACAGCACTTGTGAAGCTCTTATCTTGAGAGATTCCATGTTTGAGTTGACTGATGGCACCCTAAAACGTTGTATTTGCTTTTCATATCTCCTTAATGTGGAGGAAGGTAAAATTGTAATGTAAAGGTGGAATTTTAACATAGGGTCTATAATACATTTGCACTTTATAACTTTCAGAATATTGAAGTTCTTGAATGTATTGTTTTATGTATTGTTTCATTATTGTGGATTTTAAAGCGTTTTTGTACTTTATATGTTTCGGCATGTCGGTGTTCTCAAATATATTGTTGTATGCGCCAGTCTTATTATTGTCAAACAAGTTGTATAATTTTTTAGTGTGTTTTACATTTTAGTGTACCTGGTTTTGATGGCGTTCAGCCAAATGAAAGTATTTTTTTTTTTAAATCAAACTATTTTATACATTTTCACTTACATTATTAAACGTACATTTACTGAAAGTCTCTACGTAAACCCCCCCAACTCCCTTTGCATATCGGGCAACAACAGCGCAGATTAGAGCACAGAGTAACTGTCAGTATTGGGCAATGTTCTTTTGGCGTTTTCCTGTTTCGCAATATACACCTGTCTGTATTCACATGACTAGGTCTTTTCCTTGTTAGTTTGAGTCTTCCCATTTTTGCCATATTTTGTTTGCTTTGTCAGGGCAGCCTCTTGTGGTGTACACTCTGTGTTCCATTGCGGCGCACATGTCCAAGTCCGTAACCCATTGATAGAGGCTGGGGGTGACTTCTGAGCCCCATAGCTGTGCAATGTTCCTTCTGAGTATTGCCGTGGGAGTTGACAGGAATAACGTTTCGGTACTGTTTTGCCCATGACCCTAGATAGCTCGTCGCAGCATGCCTGCCAGAATTGTTGTATGTGGTCACATTCCCAGAGAATGTGGAGGAGGTGCCTTCTTCTCGTTTGCAGCGTAGGCACCGTGGGTCTGAGATTTTACCCCGTCGGAAGAGGGCCATTCTCGGATAGTAGGTTCGGTGTAGGATCTTTAACTGTACGAGCCCGAGTCTGGATGAAATTGCGGCTTCCCTAGGACACATCAGTGCGGATGTCCATTCTTCTGGTTGTAGTGCTCCTACATCTCGTTCCCATTTGGCTTTAAGGCTGGACAGTTCCTTTGTGGCAAAGGAGGTAATCGCATTGTACATGATTGAGGTGACTTTGTGCTTGATTTGCTCCGGGAATATATTGCGTTCCATCGGGGTGTACTCTGGCATATTGGTCATGTCCAGGAGGTGGGCTCGTATTGCGTGTTTTATTTGCGTGTAGTGGTATTGTTCTGTTGGTGGAGAGAGTAGCCGGATTGTAAAGCTTCGAATGTGACCATCTTGCCTTCCTGTTTGATGTCATTAATCCTCAAGATCCCTTGTGTAACCCAGGTGGGCCATCTAGGAAGCTTGTTAATTTCTAGGAGATGTCTATTGTTCCACAGTGGTTGCTCAGAGGTCAGTTTCATGTCCAAATCCATGTATTTGTGTGTTTCTGCCCAGATTCATGACAGGTGTGTTAACATGGACGGGGAGCTGCTCTGTTCAGGTTGCGGTATCGGAGTTCGAGGGAGGGCAGTTCCTTGTTAGAGTTTATAGCTTTGACATGTGGCAGTGTTGCGTCCCGTGTAGCATGTCGTTCACGACTGTCATCTGGCTGGCACAATAGTATGTTTGTAGTCTAGGCAGACCGATTCCTCCCTCCCATATGGACCTTTGGAGTGTGGCAAGTGCTATTCGTGAGTGACCACCGCTCCACAGCAGTTTCTGGAGGGCTTGGTCAATTTTCTGGAACTCAAGTTTTGAAATATATAGTGGGGCATTCTGTAGGATGTATAGGAAGCGGGGTAGGGCAATCATTTTGAAGAGGGCCGCTCTGCCCAGTAGGGTTAGTGGTAATGATACCCAGTGCCGCGTATCCTCTACGAATCTTGTTGTAATGGGACAAAATACAGTATTTTTGACTGACTGACTGACTCTAACTTGCACTTTTCCCAGCCACTGGTTTCTAATACCCCTTGTTGAAAACTTGGGCCCTATTCCAGAAAAGACACTGTCAAAAATACTTGCCTTTTTGAAGGATACTGTCATGCCTGCCAATGGCTTCTCCTCGACCTCTTGTCATTCAGCCCAGCGAACGGCTAGACCGTTCTACACTCGCTGGCGGCTGTTTAATAAACTGCCCGGCAAAAGAATACATTGACAATTTTCCGTAAGATTGGTCATGACTTTTACTTTGGTTTCATACCTTCCTTATATTTCACCTTCATTTGCGTAGTGCCTCTTTAAGGACCTTCCGGCATACGCGATAGCCAGCTGACAATGCGTTGGTCATGTGTTACGCGTTGTTCAGCTGACACGTACTTAAACCCGGAAGTTCGGGTGTTCGGCGCTTCTGATCGTCGTTAGTTCTACGCTCCGGAGCCGTTGCTCTTGCTTCTTTCTTTGCTCCTCCACGGATTACTCTGGCTGCTCGACCTCCTATTGAGTCGCCGACCTGGCTGCATAACATCGTGACGGCCACCTGACTATTCCGTACTCTGCAACCTCCCGAAGCAGCTCCTGCAGTCTTCCCCGCGGGGCCATTATCCGGTTCTGGCTGCCCCCGCTGTCTTGGCCGCATTACTCTGTGACTGCATCCTGACTATTCCGAACTCCTTGCCAATTGTGGTACCTACGGTTCTCCCCGAGGGGCTGCGCTCCATGAGGGCAATTTCTGTAAAGGACTTACCAGCTTGATTTTCGGTTCTCCTCATCCCACGAACTTCCATAATCACTCCAATCCGTGGCTCTGTTCTTCTCCTTCATACATCAAGTGCACTGACACATTATGGACGCTATCCTGCGTGCACCATCTCGAATCTAGTGTGGCCCTCGTTTCGTGCGGGTTAGATTTTCCCTACTAACCTTCCTTTCCCTGTCGTTGCTTAGGATTCTTCTATTTGGGATTACTAAAGACTCAACAGCACAGGTTGATTGTTCCTACTTACCCCTACATCTTCAAAGAAAACAGGCTGGTGGTTCCTTTATACTTACTCGCCCTTTCCGCTGATTCCTCCCTTGGGCTGTGTCCTTAACAGTCAAAGAGTGCCGTCAGTTGGAAGGTCGCTATTCACCAATTACGAGGGACATCGAGTCATCTCCTGAAGACTCTACGTGTATCCTTTTGATAAAATCTACCCTACATGTATCCTTTTATGCTGATATTCTGTACTATTGTTGGTTATTTTAGTTACCAAAACCGAATTCTAACAGAATCAGAAGCCTAAAATGGAGGGTTCAGATCCCTTAACTGTACTCACTCAGCTGGTTGCTGACCTGAGACAGGAAATGATATCAGCTCAGGATACATTGCGCCACCGTATGGACATGCTGCAAGATTCCATGCACGCATCTCCACAGGGGGTGGCAGGCTTGAATCCCGTGGCCTCGGGTTCGGGTCTCCAGGCCACTCAAAGGGACCCCGTACAGGTGCTCATGCCAGCCCAGTTTCCTTTAGCCCCTCCGGAGAGATTTATGGGGGAACCTAGGAACTTTCGCACCTTTGTAAACCAGTTTCGGCTTCACTTCTTATGTCGACCCAGCTCTTTCCCAGATTTGACCACTAAAGCAGCATTCGTGCTGTCCTATCTAGGGGGAACAGCTGCCGCATGGGCTAATCCTTTGCTCGAATCAAACAGTCCTTTGTTGTATGAATGTGACGCTCTATTGTTGGCCATGGGCAAAATATTCGAAATGCGACACGCTACCCAGGCTACGGATCTTGAACTATTGAACTTACAGCAAGGCAATCAAAGCTTATTGGCCTACCTTGCTCGGTTCAATCAACTCACAGCAGAAACCCAATGGCCTGAGGACAAGAAGTCAGCAGTCTTCTACAAAGGCTTATCTGAAGAATTGAAAGATGCCTTGTCAGCGGTCCCTGTGGTTCCGTCAGCATTTTCGGATCTCCTAGATCTGGTCCTCCAAATAGACGCCCGACGATCCGCCAGGAAAGGAGAAAAGAAACCCTTCATGGCAACACCTGGGCGTTCTGAAGCTTCTCATCCCGCCACCTGCGAACCTGAACCTATGCAAATAGGCGCAGTACGCGGCTGTCTGTCTAGTTCTGAACGTGAAAACCGCCGCAAGAACAACTTATGTATGTACTGTGGCTCTCCTGAACACTTATTAGCGTCCTGCCCCAAGAAACCGCCTAGAAAGTCGGGAAACGTCAAAGCTCGGCAATAGCAGGGGTCCCTGTGCCGAGTACCAAACAGGACTCCTCTGTCTACATGGCTTCCTCCATATCAGTACCAGTGTCCTTAGAATTTAACGGGACGACTTTACGATCCCTAGCTATGCTTGATTCAGGCGCCTCTAATTGCTACATGGATCTATCGTTTGTGGCCCGGTGAGCAATACCCACGGTTCCTAAATTGGTTCCAGAAGCAGTTCATAACATCGATGGTTCTTCTTTGTCTTCCGGGTTGGTAACAGAAGAGACCATCCCAATTAAGCTGTCCTTACCTGATGGTCACACAGAACTCTTGGTCTTTGATGTGATAGCTGCACCTCAATACCCATTGATATTGGGATTGTCATGGCTCAAACTGCATAATCCTATCATTGACTGGACCACAGGCCTCATCCAATACCCCTCGGATTATTGCAACAATAAGTGCCTTCCGGGATCTAAAGGGAGCCATTCTCCAGTGTTGGCATTCCTAGTGGGGGCTCCTAGCATCGGCTTGCTTACTAACAAGCCCGTCCTGGTACCTAGAGAGTATGCGGCATACGCCGATGTGTTTGATAAATGTAAAGCAGAGGTGTTACCACCTCACAGGCCTTATGACTGCCCTATAGAGTTGGTGGCTGGCGCCAAGACTCCTACAGGGCGTGTCTATTCACTTACCCAACGGGAGGATGAAGTACTGAAAGAGTATATCGATAAAGCCCTGGAAAACGGTTTTATTCGCTCTTCTCGGTCACCAGCTGCTTCGCCCCTGTTCTTCGTTCCTAAAAAAGAAGGGGACCTACGCCCGTGCATTGACTATAGGGCCCTCAATGCTATCACTGTAAAAAATCAGTACCCGTTACCGTTAATTAATGTACTCCTAGACCAATTGGGTGCTTCTATCATCTTCACTAAACTGGACTTGCGAGGGGCGTACAATCTCGTACATATTCGCCAAGGCGACGAATGGAAGACCGCATTTAAGACCCGGTACGGTCTCTATGAGTATTTAGTCATGCCTTTCGGATTGTGCAACGCCCCCGCAACGTTCCAGTATTTTATGAATGATATCTTCAGCGACTACATTGACCAATTCATGGTCGTCTACCTAGATGACATCCTGATCTATTCGACCTCCATGGAGGATCACCTCACACATGTTACCAAAGTACTTCAAAGATTGAGAGAAAACCACCTATTCGTTAAAGCCGAAAAATGTGTATTCCACACTCAGGAAGTTGAATTCCTAGGGTATGATATCACCAATAAGGGGGTGAGAATGAGTCATTCCAAGGTCAAAGCAATCCTGGACTGGCCCGTTCCCAACTCAGTCAAATCCTTACAATCCTTCCTGGGCTTCGCGAATTTTTATCGGAGATTCATCCACTCTTTTTCTAAGACAGTAGCACCACTCACAGCCCTGACTAGTCCCAAAGCTCCATTTCACTGGTCAACAGAGGCACAAAAGGCTTTCGATATGTTGAAAGAGGCCTTTACATCAGCCCCTGTACTACAGCATCCAGATCCTGAGACACCCTTTATAGTAGAGGCTGACGCTTCCAGTTTGGCTATAGGGGCTATCCTCTCACAGGAATGTACGTACACTAGAGAGGAACACCCAGTGGCGTTTTTCTCACGTAAATTAGCCCCTTATGAAAAGAGCTACACTGTCACAGAGAAAGAGCTACTGGCGATAAAAGACGCGTTCTTAACATGGAGACACCATCTTCTTGGGGCAAAACATTCGGTGCTTGTGTATTCAGACCACCGCAATCTCCAAGAAATAAAATCGATGAAATGCTTAACTGCTAGACAAGCTCGTTGGCACTCGTTCTTTGCCCAGTTCGACTTCCATATCTCATATCGTACAGCCAAAGACCACACCAAAGCAGACGCATTGTCACGTCTCCATTCTGGTCGGGTCGATGGTGTTGACCCAAAACCCACTTTATTGGCAGAAACCGTTATTTGCAGTTGTTCTGTTCAACCTTCCCTCAAACAGGATATAACCAAATGGGTCTCGCAAAACCCACAAAAGGTTTTGGAATTGAATCTGGATGTCAACGATGGTCTCCCGTACTACAACAGTCTTTTGTATTTACCCACGGATCAGACCCGTCTCAAGGCAATGGAATGGAGTCATGACTCATTAGTCGCGGCTCATCCCGGTCAAAAGAAGACTTTGGAATTGGTTCAGCGATGGTCTTGGTGGCCAGGTATGTCACGCGACGTCATAGACTACGTTTCTTCCTGTGCTGTATGCGCTCAGTGTAAAATCACATCGAGAAAACCCATGGGATTGCTGCAGCCTTTACCGGTGCCACACAAACCTTGGTACATGGTTTCTATGGACTTTGTCGTGGAATTACCTCCCGTACAGGGATTTAACACGGTGTGGGTTGTCGTTGATTATTTCACTAAAATGGCCCTGTTCATCCCATGTCAAGGTATTCCTACGGCCATTGTCTTGGCGGATCTCTTTTTGAAACACGTCTTCCGATTTTTTGGTCTTCCTGCAGTAGTGATCACAGACAGGGGATCACAGTTTGCTTCGCGTTTCTGGAAGGCTTTAACATCTACACTTTTGATGGACGTGCGTCTATCTAGTTCTTATCACCCTCAGACTGACGGGCAGACAGAACGGGTAAATGGTGTCATGGAACAGTACCTACGATGTTTATTGCTACAACATCAGACCTCCTGGCTTGCCGTTCTGCCGGCGGCCGAATTTGCGTATAATAACTCGGTGCATGCCTCTACTGGCGTATCGCCATTTTACGCGCTCTAAGGTCAGCATCCTCGTTCCATTCCTGTTCATCCTAAATTGCCCGGTTCGGTCCCTGGGGCAGTCAACAAAGTACGGAACATCACTTCCCTACAGACCAGGATCAAAAAGAATCTGGAAGAAGCCCAGGCTCGCTCAAAACAGCATGCTGACAAACACAGACTTGTCGCTCCTCAATACAAAGTTGGTATGTCAGTCTGGCTATCCACCAAACATCTGAAAATACCTGGAAAAAAGAAGCTGTTACCTCGTTTTGTAGGTCCTTATAAGATTACCAAAGTAATTAACCCTGTGGCTGTTCGTTTGGAACTGCCTTCTCGTTGGAGGGTTCATCCAGTGTTTCATGTCTCTCTCGTTAAGCCTTTGACCGCTGGAACACGATTGCCGGTTAAGCCTCTGGCAGTCTCGGTACGAGGTTCGGAGGAGTACGAGGTGAAGGCTATTCTGGATGTTAAGCTGCGTGCTGGGGTTCCACACTATCTCATTGATTGGAAGGGTTACGGCCCCGAGGATCGTTCCTGGGAACCCTTCTCCAACATCCATGCCCCCGCTCTACTGCGCCGGTTTCACGCTTCTAGGGGGGTGGGGCGCTCTTTGGGGGATGGCACTGTCATGCCTGCCAATGGCTTCTCCTCGACCTCTTGTCATTCAGCCCAGCGAACGGCTAGACCGTTCTACACTCGCTGGCGGCTGTTTAATAAACTGCCCGGCAAAAGAATACATTGACAATTTTCTGTAAGATTGGTCATGACTTTTACTTTGGTTTCATACCTTCCTTATATTTCACCTTCATTTGCGTAGTGCCTCTTTAAGGACCTTCCGCATACGCGATAGCCAGCTGACAATGCGTTGGTCATGTGTTACGCGTTGTTCAGCTGACACGTACTTAAACCCGGAAGTTCGGGTGTTCGGCGCTTCTGATCGTCGTTAGTTCTACGCTCCGGAGCCGTTGCTCTTGCTTCTTTCTTTGCTCCTCCACGGATTACTGTGGCTGCTCGACCTCCTATTGAGTCGCCGACCTGGTTGCATAACATCGTGACGGCCACCTGACTATTCCGTACTCTGCAACCTCCCGAAGCAGCTCCTGCAGTCTTCCCCGCGGGGCCATTATCCGGTTCTGGCTGCCCCCGCTGTCTTGGCCGCATTACTCTGTGACTGCATCCTGACTATTCCGAACTCCTTGCCTATTGTGGTACCTACAGTTCTCCCCGAGGGGCTGCGCTCCATGAGGGCAATTTCTGTAAAGGACTTACCAGCTTGATTTTCGGTTCTCCTCATCCCACGAACTTCCATAATCACTCCAATCCGTGGCTCTGTTCTTCTCCTTCATACATCAAGTGCACTGACACATTATGGACGCTATCCTGCGTGCACCATCTCGAATCTAGTGTGGCCCTCGTTTCGTGCGGGTTAGATTTTCCCTACTAACCTTCCTTTCCCTGTCGTTGCTTAGGATTCTTCTATTTGGGATTACTAAAGACTCAACAGCACAGGTTGATTGTTCCTACTTACCCCTACATCTTCAAAGAAAACAGGCTGGTGGTTCCTTTATACTTACTCGCCCTTTCTGCTGATTCCTCCCTTGGGCTGTGTCCTTAACAGTCAAAGAGTGCCGTCAGTTGGAAGGTCGCTATTCACCAATTACGAGGGACATCGAGTCATCTCCTGAAGACTCTACGTGTATCCTTTTGATAAAATCTACCCTACATGTATCCTTTTATGCTGATATTCTGTACTATTGTTGGTTATTTTAGTTACCAAAACCGAATTCTAACAGATACATGTTCAGAGTGTTGGACAACTCATTTCTTCAGCCCTATGGCCCCAGGGTGTTCTCCTTAAAAGGTTTGAAATATAGGGTAATTTTATTTGTGTGTGTGGACCTAACATGTTACAATACAATAGTGGTGAAGAAGGGGCTCATGTAATAATTGGCTCCATAGAGCCTTGCAGCACTGGTCCGTCCATGTTACACGTAAGGCCCACCAAGCAGTTAACAGTATTATATGTTTATTTTTGCTTTACTGAGGATGTTGTAGTCAGATATTTTATCTTAAAGGCAAAGAAAAATATAATTACCCAATTTCCAGGCTTTCTCAACAAGAACCACAAGACTGAAGGACTGCACTCACTCGCTGTGCTACTGTGCTACAATGGAGGCTTTATTAGTTACTCTCCCTGCTCGGGTGTCAGATTAATAAAAATAAAGAACAAACTCCTCTGCACTGCCCGAGGACCCTGACGAGAGGCAAAAGGCAGGAGAACTGTGCACTTCCAACAGAATTGTTAATCAAAGGAAGTCAAGAAGAGAGCGTTCTGCCAGGATGGTCATAATATTGGCTGCCTGACAAGTACCCAAATGAGGGGGGGGAGTGTGCTGAGAAGACAACCATAGATCGTGGAGAGGTCTGTGTGTGTAGAAAGTAAGCCAACAGACCTTTCAGTATTCTAAGAGTATTTTGTGTAAAGAATGAAGGGAAACTATGACACATCTAAAGGATATTGTGACGAGAAGTAAACAAGGGACATTGGAGAGGTAAGGACAAGAGGCTCGGGAGAAGTCTGAAGAAACTTGTATGAAGAAAAAGACTAAAGACCTTCAAGAGGTTCAAAAAGGTGGAGCAGAGATTAAGAGACCTAAGAAAATTGAATACTAAGAAGACCTTGGAGATACCGTTATCAAGGAGGCACCAGGTCAGAGGAAGGGAGAGACCATACAATGAACCTTCCATGAGAAGAATCCTAAAGACACAGGAGAGTTAATCAACCATAGAGAGATTTGATTCTTGAGTACTCCCTAAAGCAGAATATCCAGGAAACAATTTCATGTGTTGTTGTAGATTGGGGCTGGCCATTGATAGGTGGGTTCACTGACACTTTTCTTGTTGGCCATGATTTGGGAACATTTCTTTCAAAGCATAGGGTTAGCCAGGATGTTGAAGGACTTATTAAGAATAGGTTTGAACTGTATGCTTTCCATCATGTTTGGACTTGGCTTAATAGAATATAGCATCCCTGGAGGGACAAGTGGCTTCATCACGAGTTGGGCGGTATTCCCAGTGGTAAATCCGCCGGAATACACCCAAGCGAAATACTGTTACCGCCACTTGGTCCGGCGGAATTTCCGCCGACTCCAAGTGGTGATGGCGGTGTAATTTCCCCTTTAATTTGAGTCCATTGGACTCAACAGGGCTTTTTTGGCTGGATTACCATGGCAGAATTTCTGCAGTGGTAATTCGGCAATTATGCAGATTTTTCATCCGAAACTTGTAAAATAGGTTTAATGCTTTTTATGTTGCAGGAACTCGTATCTTGAGGTTTTAAGTTCATTTTATGCTGTCCCTCCCTTGACACGCTTTACAGAAATACCCTTATTATGTTTAATTTATTCCTCTACATCCTATGGGTGTTTTTAACCCAAACCGTCTATCTCAATACTTTATTCTCATTTCCCGGCATCACCACACCCTCCAAGCTACTCTCTCTTACTTACTTTGAACACCTCCGCTCCTCCTCGCCAGCTACCAAAACAGCCTCCTCTTTCACACTCATCTCGACTCCAATTTACTACACCTCTGCACCACCACTCTCCCTCCATTACTCCAAACCACTCATATGGCCTTAGCTCTACAAACCTCCTAGGCTTCTCACTGATAGACAGCCCTCCATCTGTTCTACTCAAATGTGTCTGGTTTTGGGGAACTCCCCTTCAAACGATGTGTTTTAATGAATTTGCAGTTGCTGCATTATTTCAGAGGTTCCATTTCTGCTGGTCCTTGATACATAGCCTAGGCATTCATAAAGGACATCCACCACCTAAGACCTGCAGAGGATACAGCGCGTGAGACAGCTGTTGAGGTGCACACAGGCATCCCACTGTTCCTACCTCTTCTATTCGCTCAGTATCAGTGTTCAGTAGGTACATAGGCTTCATCACAGGAATGTACGTACACTAGAGAGGAACACCCAGTGGCGTTTTTCTCACGTAAATTAGCCCCTTATGAAAAGAGCTACACTGTCACAGAGAAAGAGCTACTGGCGATAAAAGACGCGTTCTTAACATGGAGACACCATCTTCTTGGGGCAAAACATTCGGTGCTTGTGTATTCAGACCACCGCAATCTCCAAGAAATAAAATCGATGAAATGCTTAACTGCTAGACAAGCTCGTTGGCACTCATTCTTTGCCCAGTTCGACTTCCATATCTCATATCGTACAGCCAAAGACCACACCAAAGCAGACGCATTGTCACGTCTCCATTCTGGTCGGGTCGATGGTGTTGACCCAAAACCCACTTTATTGGCAGAAACCGTTATTTGCAGTTGTTCTGTTCAACCTTCCCTCAAACAGGATATAACCAAATGGGTCTCGCAAAACCCACAAAAGGTTTTGGAATTGAATCTGGATGTCAACGATGGTCTCCCGTACTACAACAGTCTTTTGTATTTACCCACGGATCAGACCCGTCTCAAGGCAATGGAATGGAGTCATGACTCATTAGTCGCGGCTCATCCCGGTCAAAAGAAGACTTTGGAATTGGTTCAGCGATGGTCTTGGTGGCCAGGTATGTCACGCGACGTCATAGACTACGTTTCTTCCTGTGCTGTATGCGCTCAGTGTAAAATCACATCGAGAAAACCCATGGGATTGCTGCAGCCTTTACCGGTGCCACACAAACCTTGGTACATGGTTTCTATGGACTTTGTCGTGGAATTACCTCCCGTACAGGGATTTAACACGGTGTGGGTTGTCGTTGATTATTTCACTAAAATGGCCCTGTTCATCCCATGTCAAGGTATTCCTACGGCCATTGTCTTGGCGGATCTCTTTTTGAAACACGTCTTCCGATTTTTTGGTCTTCCTGCAGTAGTGATCACAGACAGGGGATCACAGTTTGCTTCGCGTTTCTGGAAGGCTTTAACATCTACACTTTTGATGGACGTGCGTCTATCTAGTTCTTATCACCCTCAGACTGACGGGCAGACAGAACGGGTAAATGGTGTCATGGAACAGTACCTACGATGTTTATTGCTACAACATCAGACCTCCTGGCTTGCCGTTCTGCCGGCGGCCGAATTTGCGTATAATAACTCGGTGCATGCCTCTACTGGCGTATCGCCATTTTACGCGCTCTAAGGTCAGCATCCTCGTTCCATTCCTGTTCATCCTAAATTGCCCGGTTCGGTCCCTGGGGCAGTCAACAAAGTACGGAACATCACTTCCCTACAGACCAGGATCAAAAAGAATCTGGAAGAAGCCCAGGCTCGCTCAAAACAGCATGCTGACAAACACAGACTTGTCGCTCCTCAATACAAAGTTGGTATGTCAGTCTGGCTATCCACCAAACATCTGAAAATACCTGGAAAAAAGAAGCTGTTACCTCGTTTTGTAGGTCCTTATAAGATTACCAAAGTAATTAACCCTGTGGCTGTTCGTTTGGAACTGCCTTCTCGTTGGAGGGTTCATCCAGTGTTTCACGTCTCTCTCGTTAAGCCTTTGACCGCTGGAACACGATTGCCGGTTAAGCCTCTGGCAGTCTCGGTACGAGGTTCGGAGGAGTACGAGGTGAAGGCTATTCTGGATGTTAAGCTGTGTGCTGGGGTTCCACACTATCTCATTGATTGGAAGGGTTACGGCCCCGAGGATCGTTCCTGGGAACCCTTCTCCAACATCCATGCCCCCGCTCTACTGCGCCGGTTTCACGCTTCTAGGGGGGTGGGGCGCTCTTTGGGGGATGGCACTGTCATGCCTGCCAATGGCTTCTCCTCGACCTCTTGTCATTCAGCCCAGCGAACGGCTAGACCGTTCTACACTCGCTGGCGGCTGTTTAATAAACTGCCCGGCAAAAGAATACATTGACAATTTTCTGTAAGATTGGTCATGACTTTTACTTTGGTTTCATACCTTCCTTATATTTCACCTTCATTTGCGTAGTGCCTCTTTAAGGACCTTCCGGCATACGCGATAGCCAGCTGACAATGCGTTGGTCATGTGTTACGCGTTGTTCAGCTGACACGTACTTAAACCCGGAAGTTCGGGTGTTCGGCGCTTCTGATCGTCGTTAGTTCTACGCTCCGGAGCCGTTGCTCTTGCTTCTTTCTTTGCTCCTCCACGGATTACTGTGGCTGCTCGACCTCCTATTGAGTCGCCGACCTGGTTGCATAACATCGTGACGGCCACCTGACTATTCCGTACTCTGCAACCTCCCGAAGCAGCTCCTGCAGTCTTCCCCGCGGGGCCATTATCCGGTTCTGGCTGCCCCCGCTGTCTTGGCCGCATTACTCTGTGACTGCATCCTGACTATTCCGAACTCCTTGCCTATTGTGGTACCTACAGTTCTCCCCGAGGGGCTACGCTCCATGAGGGCAATTTCTGTAAAGGACTTAGCAGCTTGATTTTCGGTTCTCCTCATCCCACGAACTTCCATAATCACTCCAATCCGTGGCTCTGTTCTTCTCCTTCATACATCAAGTGCACTGACACATTATGGACGCTATCCTGCGTGCACCATCTCGAATCTAGTGTGGCCCTCGTTTCGTGCGGGTTAGATTTTCCCTACTAACCTTCCTTTCCCTGTCGTTGCTTAGGATTCTTCTATTTGGGATTACTAAAGACTCAACAGCACAGGTTGATTGTTCCTACTTACCCCTACATCTTCAAAGAAAACAGGCTGGTGGTTCCTTTATACTTACTCGCCCTTTCTGCTGATTCCTCCCTTGGGCTGTGTCCTTAACAGTCAAAGAGTGCCGTCAGTTGGAAGGTCGCTATTCACCAATTACGAGGGACATCGAGTCATCTCCTGAAGACTCTACGTGTATCCTTTTGATAAAATCTACCCTACATGTATCCTTTTATGCTGATATTCTGTACTATTGTTGGTTATTTTAGTTACCAAAACCGAATTCTAACAGATACATGTTCAGAGTGTTGGACAACTCATTTCTTCAGCCCTATGGCCCCAGGGTGTTCTCCTTAAAGGGTTTGAAATATAGGGTAATTTTATTTGTGTGTGTGGACCTAACATGTTACAATACAATAGTGGTGAAGAAGGGGCTCATGTAATAATTGGCTCCATAGAGCCTTGCAGCACTGGTCCGTCCATGTTACACGTAAGGCCCACCAAGCAGTTAACAGTATTATATGTTTATTTTTGCTTTACTGAGGATGTTGTAGTCAGATATTTTATCTTAAAGGCAAAGAAAAATATAATTACCCAATTTCCAGGCTTTCTCCTCAAGAACCACAAGACTGAAGGACTGCACTCACTCGCTGTGCTACTGTGCTACAATGGAGGCTTTATTAGTTACTCTCCCTGCTCGGGTGTCAGATTAATAAAAATAAAGAACAAACTCCTCTGCACTGCCCGAGGACCCTGACGAGAGGAAAAAGGCAGGAGAACTGTGCACTTCCAACAGAATTGTTAATCAAAGGAAGTCAAGAAGAGAGCGTTCTGCCAGGATGGTCATAATATTGGCTGCCTGACAAGTACCCAAATGAGGGGGGGGAGTGTGCTGAGAAGACAACCATAGATCGTGGAGAGGTCTGTGTGTGTAGAAAGTAAGCCAACAGACCTTTCAGTATTCTAAGAGTATTTTGTGTAAAGAATGAAGGGAAACTATGACACATCTAAAGGATATTGTGACGAGAAGTAAACAAGGGACATTGGAGAGGTAAGGACAAGAGGCTCGGGAGAAGTCTGAAGAAACTTGTATGAAGAAAAAGACTAAAGACCTTCAAGAGGTTCAAAAAGGTGGAGCAGAGATTAAGAGACCTAAGAAAATTGAATACTAAGAAGACCTTGGAGATACCGTTATCAAGGAGGCACCAGGTCAGAGGAAGGGAGAGACCATACAATGAACCTTCCATGAGAAGAATCCTAAAGACACAGGAGAGTTAATCAACCATAGAGAGATTTGATTCTTGAGTACTCCCTAAAGCAGAATATCCAGGAAACAATTTCATGTGTTGTTGTAGATTGGGGCTGGCCATTGATAGGTGGGTTCACTGACACTTTTCTTGTTGGCCATGATTTGGGAACATTTCTTTCAAAGCATAGGGTTAGCCAGGATGTTGAAGGACTTATTAAGAATAGGTTTGAACTGTATGCTTTCCATCATGTTTGGACTTGGCTTAATAGAATATAGCATCCCTGGAGGGACAAGTGGCTTCATCACGAGTTGGGCGGTATTCCCAGTGGTAAATCCGCCGGAATACACCCAAGCGAAATACTGTTACCGCCACTTGGTCCGGCGGAATTTCCGCCGACTCCAAGTGGTGATGGCGGTGTAATTTCCCCTTTAATTTGAGTCCATTGGACTCAACAGGGCTTTTTTGGCTGGATTACCATGGCAGAATTTCTGCAGTGGTAATTCGGCAATTATGCAGATTTTTCATCCGAAACTTGTAAAATAGGTTTAATGCTTTTTATGTTGCAGGAACTCGTATCTTGAGGTTTTAAGTTCATTTTATGCTGTCCCTCCCTTGACACGCTTTACAGAAATACCCTTATTATGTTTAATTTATTCCTCTACATCCTATGGGTGTTTTTAACCCAAACCGTCTATCTCAATACTTTATTCTCATTTCCCGGCATCACCACACCCTCCAAGCTACTCTCTCTTACTTACTTTGAACACCTCCGCTCCTCCTCGCCAGCTACCAAAACAGCCTCCTCTTTCACACTCATCTCGACTCCAATTTACTACACCTCTGCACCACCACTCTCCCTCCATTACTCCAAACCACTCATATGGCCTTAGCTCTACAAACCTCCTAGGCTTCTCACTGATAGACAGCCCTCCATCTGTTCTACTCAAATGTGTCTGGTTTTGGGGAACTCCCCTTCAAACGATGTGTTTTAATGAATTTGCAGTTGCTGCATTATTTCAGAGGTTCCATTTCTGCTGGTCCTTGATACATAGCCTAGGCATTCATAAAGGACATCCACCACCTAAGACCTGCAGAGGATACAGCGCGTGAGACAGCTGTTGAGGTGCACACAGGCATCCCACTGTTCCTACCTCTTCTATTCGCTCAGTATCAGTGTTCAGTAGGTACATAGGCTTCATCCTGTAAAATACTTCTTCTCTTTACTGAGTATTAGTAGATAGCTGCCTGCACAATGCTGAAGTCCACAATTAATTTGTTCTGTTCTGATCTACCAAAATACTCTCCCCATTCACTGCTTCTCAGAGCTGCTGTCATAATTCTCCCAGCATTTTGCCATGCGAACATCCAGATTTAACTTGGTTGAACAGGGATTTGGCATAACATTTGGGGCCTGCTATTTGGTGAAAGGACATAAAGTGGTGGCTCACTTCAAGGAACCTGGGTCTCTTAAGGCCATCGCCTTGTGGTTGCACCTTTTTTTTTAAAACTTTTCTTTATTGGCAAGAAACAGTGGCAGGCACGAAATACAGCAGAACATCAATCAATGTTAAATGTTAGGGATTGGCAAGACATGACACGTACAGCAGTATACAAAGGAGGATGGCTCAGCAGATCACTTGTCTTTTCCTAATTCAGGGTTATGCTTCAGATTGTGCATCTGATAGGGGAGAAGAAAGCAGTACAATGTCGTCTTGCTTGTTAAAGTAGCTACAGAAATCAGTCCACACGTTTTTCGGACGAGAGTTCATAGGGAGGGAAGTGATGTAGTCTTCCTCGCACATTTGGTTCCAGGTAAGGGCCTTCAGCCACATCTCGAAGGAGGGGGGGGGGTCGTCGCTTCCAGCACTGTAATATGCATTTTTTGGCTACCATAGCCCCAATGTTAAAAAATCTGGACACTTTCTTTGCCCCAGCCCCACCCCACAACCCAAACAGTATAGCAAGGGGATCAGGGCCGATCTGGATCCCCACTATCTCCGATAGGGCCTCTGTGACTGCTTCCCAGAATGGGAAAAGCGCGCAGCAGGACCAAAACATGTGGGTGTAGTCGGCCTCTGTAGCTCTACACCTCGGGCAAGCGTGGGACTGGTTTTGTGCAAATTTCCCAACCCTGCGGGGCGTGTAATATAGTCGGTTGAGAAGCTTGTACTGCATGCATCGGAATCTGGAGTAGAGTGAGACCTTTTGTGTGTGTAAACACATTTTACTCCACATGGTGTCTGTGATTGTCAAGCCCAGTTCATTGGTCCATGAGTCCTGTGGTTTATGGGGTGCGCCTGGTGCCTTTGCCATCAGCATTTTGTAGAGCGGGGATGTTATGCCCCTCCCGCTGGCCGAATTGGATATGTAGGAAATCTCGGGTGAGTCAGGGGGCTCATCTGGGTAGGAGGGCACATGGCTCGGACTGCCGCTCTTAGTCTATAGTATTGTAGTAGCTCAAGAGCTGAACCCGAGTCGCCAGGTTGCCACGTCTGTGGGGTGATGAATTTTCCTTCGGGATATAGATCGGATAGCACTCGATATCCTAGGTCAAGCCAGTGTCGCATGAGGAGTTTGTCGTGTGTGGGGGTGAGACCCAGGAAGTGGCAGATAGGTAGCCCCTTATAGTATGGGTGATGTTCA
Organism: Ambystoma mexicanum; assembly: GCF_040938575.1. Lineage (NCBI taxonomy): Eukaryota > Metazoa > Chordata > Amphibia > Caudata > Ambystomatidae > Ambystoma > Ambystoma mexicanum. Next base: position 749,551,504 of record NC_090929.1, read on the forward strand.
GGGTGAAATTGCAACAGTCGTCTCCATGCCATGGTTGTGGTGGCTACAGTGTCAGCCGGGGCATTGGTGTGGTACGAGCGATAGAGAATCAGGGACATTATGTTTACCTCCTCGCTTGCCAGGTTCTCAAGTTTCACATGGGGGGGTGGGTCCTGGTGTGCATACCAATATGTGGCATGTTGGGCTTGTGCGGAAATCCAATACTGGGCAAGGTCCGGGGCATTGAAGCCCCCTTTCTCGTAGGGTAAGGTCATATGTTGCCATTTCTTGCGAACCGCACCGGACTGCCACAGGAATTGGGCACATAAAGGGTGCAAGTTCGAGAAGTACTGTTTCCAGGGCCATATCGGGAAGTTAGCAAAAATGTAGAGCAGCTTGGGGACTATTATCATTTTGATTAGTGACTGCTTGCCTTATGCCACTGTGACAACTTGGACTCCACTAGCTGCTCAGACGCTGTATAATTGTCGGCCAATAAAGAGGATCTAAGTAGAGGCACCTGGACCCTGAGGTATCTGATGCCTCCAGGAGACCACGTTAGTGGAAATATTTCGGACTTAGAGTAATTTATGATAAAAGCCGAGAATGTGCCAATTTTGGTTATATCACGGATGATCGGGTCTAAGTGAACGGAAGGTCCCTGATGTAAAGGAGGACGTCGTCTGCGTATAATGATGTAATTTCCGGTGTGTCGCGCAAACGTATAACCTCACGGGTGTGTTTATCTCTGACGCCGTCAGCCATGGGCTCATTGGCTAGTGCAAATAAAATAGGGGAGAACGGGCAGCCCTGGCGAGTGCCCCTATGGAGCGTAAATGGCGACGATGTCAGGGAGTTAACTAACACTCTGGCCATGGGATTTGTATATAACAGTTTAATATAGGATAGCATGCGTGGACCGATTCCCATTTTCTGCAGCACTGCCAACATATATTGCCAGGAGACCATATCAAATGCCTTTTGGGCATCCAGGGTGAGCGCAACCGCATTGGCTTTTGGATCGATTCTGGACATGACATTAAACAGCTGACGAATATTGAGAGTTGTTAAGCGGCTGGGGACAAAGCTGCTTTGGTCTGGGTGGTCCAAGTGCAACATTATAGGGAGAAATCTGTTAGCTATTGCCTTGGCATAGGGGAGAACGGGCAGCCCTGGCGAGTGCCCCTATGGAGCGTAAATGGCGACGATGTCAGGGAGTTAACTAACACTCTGGCCACGGAATTTGTATATAACAGTTTAATATAGGATAGCATGCGTGGACCGATTCCCATTTTCTGCATGCACTGCCAACATATATTGCCAGGAGACCATATCAAATGCCTTTTGGGCATCCAGGGTGAGCGCAACCGCATTGGCTTTTGGATCGATTCTGGACATGACATTAAACAGCTGACGAATATTGAGAGTTGTTAAGCGGCCGGGGACAAAGCTGCTTTGGTCTGGGTGGACCAAGTGCAACATTATAGGGAGAAATCTGTTAGCTATTGCCTTGGCATAGGGGAGAACGGGCAGCCCTGGCGAGTGCCCCTATGGAGCGTAAATGGCGACGATGTCAGGGAGTTAACTAACACTCTGGCCACGGAATTTGTATATAACAGTTTAATATAGGATAGCATGCGTGGACCGATTCCCATTTTCTGCTGCACTGCCCACATATATTGCCAGGAGATCATATCAAATGCTTTTGGGCATCCAGGGAGACCGCAACCGCATTGGCTTTTGGATCGATTCTGGACATGACATTAAACAGCTGACGAATATTGAGAGTTGTTAAGCGGCCGGGGACAAAGCTGCTTTGGTTTGGGTGGACCAAGTGCAACATTATAGGGAGAAATCTGTTAGCTATTGCCTTGGCGAATATTTCGGTATCCGTGTTTATGAGTGAAAAGGATCTGTATGACCCACAGTCATCAAGGGGCTTACGCGGCTTGGGAAGCACGGTTATAAGGGCTTTTCGCAGGGATTGGGGCAGGTTGCCTAGGCGGAGCGATTCGGTCCAGACTTCGTGTAATCTTGGGGCCAGAATGGCAACATGTTCCTGATAAAATTCAGAGGTGAGTCCGTCCGAGCCAGGAGCCTTGCCCTTCGGGAGGGTAGAGTAAACCTCAGTAATCTCTTCAATGGAGATCAGGGCGTCCAGGTGTTCCCTGGTGGCACGAGAGATGTAGGTCATAGGGATTTGGTCAAGTAATACGTTTATGTCCTGGAGGCTGTGCCCCGCTGGGGGGAGTACAAAGCCGCATAAAAGTCTGCAAAGGCTTCCTGGATGTGCAGGTCTGACCAATGCTGGGCACCTCTCGCATCCCTAATGCTGTCGATGCAGGTTTTACCCCTTTCAATGTGGACCAGCCTGGCTAGAGTTCGTCCCGGTCTATCTCCCTCAGTATACTTCTGCGCAGCCAGGGTACGGGCATAGTATTGTATCTCCCTAAGGGCGTGGGATACAAAGATTTCCAGCTCCGATCTTATCTGTGATAGTTTGGTTGGGGAGGGATCGGAGGTATATTCCCACTCCAGTTCTTTAAGCTTGGTTTTAGAGCATTGTAGGCTGTTTATTATATCCTTAAGTACCCCGGACTCCCTGGAGATGCGCATACCTCTGATAAAGACTTTAAATGCTTCCCACCGGGTCCCATCGGGTGTGTCGTGCCGCTTGTTGTAGTTGAAAAAAGTATTGATGTCAGCTAGGATCTCAGCCTTGAAGACTATATCTCGCAGTGACTCTGATTTAAATTGCCAGGCAGAATGAGTGGGTGGGCCAGGCTGAATTTGGATCTGCAGCGTCACTGGGGAGTGGTCTGAGAGTGTGCGTGCCATTATCTGTGTATCTATGGTCTTTCCCATTAACTCGGTCGATATGAGAAACAGTTATATTCTAGATAGACTGTCATGTACAGACAAATAAAAGGTGTAATCTCTCGTGTGTGGGTAGAGTGATCGCCAGGCATCTCGTAGGTCCAAAGTGTCCATGTGTGTGCGTAGGCGTTTGGCAGCTCGGGACATGGCTCTGCTGGCGGTACCAGATCTGTCTAGAACATTATTAAGGATTAGGTTCATGTCTCCCGCCCATATAATTGGGACCCCGATATATTTCATGAGTAGGGTAGTTACTTCGTCAAAGAATTCTGGGGCATCAATATTCGGGGCATATGTGTTCACCAGCAGACACTCTGTGTTAGCCAGAAGACAGTGTAATATTACGGATCTGCCCCCCGAGTCAATGTAGCTAGTGTGCAGTGAGATTTCAACTGACTTGTGGATCAGGGTCAGCAATCCTCTGGACTGGGTGGAGTACTTGGTGTAGAACCTGTAGGGACCCCAAGTCGGTGCGAGGGATGCTGCAAGGTGTCAAAGGGCATGCGTTTCTCGAAGGAGAAGTATTTTAATTCTGTGCCTCTGGGCATATGCAGTTAGCCTACAGGCTTTTGTGAAGTTGCTTAACCACCGGACAGTCCATGTCATTAGTTTAGTGGTCATACTGTGGCACTATGGAACATCCCAACAGTGAGATCCGCCACCTTTCAGTGGTGCATTTATTGCCATTGCATCGCTGCGCCTCTTCGTAGTCACCGCCACTGCTTTCCCGGCATTTTTAATGTGACAACCCTCAACATTGACCCCCCCGCCCTCACTGCCCTCCCACAACTAGCAGTGTAGTGAAACCCGCCCAAACAGTGTGCGCAGGCGTGCCATTCACAACTTGGCACTACCTGCCCACTTGCCCAACAGGGGCACAACTGATAGCAGACCGCCTGACTCGGCATTGCAACTACAGTGGGGGTCGCCGCTGCCGTGTACCCAACTTAGCAGATCATGTGGTGCAAGGGCACCGTAATACATTCAACGGTAATATATCTCAAGATTGCAAGAAAAAACAGCATTGTGATGCATTGTAACAAACAAGGAATGAAATCATGGAATTGCAACAGAAATAGTGGTGGGGGCCTGCAGGCGGGCCGGGAGGCGGGGGCCGCCCCACCCGGGTATAATTGAAACGGTAAAGAGCGGGGTGCCGTCGGCCACGAGCCAGGGCACCCACCGCCTGTAGGATATCGAGCTGAGTTGGTGTACCATGCTATCAGGGAAGGGGAGAGGAGGGACCTTTGTCGGTAATCCCGGCATTGTACATTAGGCCCCACTGCTGATAGTAGATGTCAGCCACCTTAGTCATTTATCATTGGATTATTAGTGATCATGGTTTCATCCAATAGGCCCCGCCATTGGTAGCAGGTATCAGCCGCCTTAGTCATTGTCCATAAGGTCATCTGTAGGGTCCCCAAGCGGGATCTGTGATTCAATGATTTCTATGCTTCTTCTGGAACTGTAAAAAAATAGAGTTTGTTGTGAAAAGTAAATTTCAAGGCCAAAGACATTTCCTTTCACTTTAGAGTCGATTTTAGAATGTGGGTGTCAGAATAGTACTTTGGACACAGGACGTATTGTTTTGGACATTCTGACAAATGACCAACCCATTTGTTTTGTTTTGGTGGGAAAAAAAACACTTAGAGCAAGGACAGAGAGGCGTTTTTCCAACCCATTTTGTTCAAAAAACGTTTATAGTTAAAAACATGAATCAGCTGTGTCAGAATTTCATTCCCGACCCATCACAGTTATATCACAAACCTTTTGCACAATAAAAAGTAACATATTACATATTCCAAATTCCAAATTACAGAATGACTAATTACATAAAATCTAGATTTAAATAGCATCGCTTAATCAATATAACAATAATACAACATAGTTTTAAATAGCACAATTCATCATGTATTTACAATACAAAGATTCAAACTTAAAATTCATCAATTATAAAACTCAGAGATCGCGCTCGATGTTTATATTTCTCACAATTCTTTCAAACACCTTCCATATATAAAAGGCTGCTGATGTTATCACCAAAGAAACACCAGAGTAACCACTGCTTATTTTACCTCCACTATTGATGTTATTCTTCTTCTCCTCTGCACTCCTAATCTCTTCATTGTTCTCCACCAACCCTTCACTTACTTGCTCTTCACCACCTCCTTCCCATCCTTTTTCTTCACTAACTTCTTTACCTCCTTGTTCTTCATCACCTCCTTCACCACCTGTTTTACCTACTTGCTCCTCACCACCTACTTCTTTCTCTCCTGCCTCCCAGTCTCCTCTCTCCAGCATACTACCTTGTGCTCCACTTGACACTCAACTTCACATTTCCAACATGATCCAAAACTGGACCTCTTGCTCTTAACACCCACACACTGTCCACATGCTGGCAGTTTGTAAGGCTCCTCTGAGAACTCCCTTTCTTAGGTGAACCTGTTCATTAATGGTGCAAATGGGTCGGTTAATTTGAATTGAGACAGTTCTCCCGCAACAGTCCCTCTCTGCCACAAGCTGCTGCAGGACACAGAATGAGCCTTTAAGAAGGTTGTCTGCAATATTCAATCACATTACGAGTATGGCTGCTTCAGCTGCACTCCACCTCTCAAGGTCCCAGCAAGAGTTGGTTAATCATATTCACTGTTTGGAAAATGTAAGGTTTCTCAGCATGAGATTCCTTGCATTTCTTGTATGAATCTGGAGCATCTAAGAGGGTAATATTCTTGGGGTCAGGGTTTAGGGGCTCAATGTTCACTAGCGGCTCTAACGTTATCATGCCAGGAGTTTTGAGTGGACTGCCAGCACTTCCTTTGTGATTTGCGGGTCCCACTAAAACTGCATGGATTATGTTTGTGACCAATTGCACGAAAAGTCTTAGATGTTTCAGAGAGTTTATTCAGACTGGGAGCTTTCCTTTAAGGTACAGATGCACAGTCTTTCGCTCTGTGATAAGCCACCTCTAACTGAGGTTTTGTAGTCCAGGTGATCTTCCCCTTCCACACAACCTCAGCCCTGGTTCCAGTGTTGCATAGCGGATGGCAGCAACCCACCCTTTACCCCTATTGTCAAGCAGGGTACTTTGTCACAGCTACTGGCTTCCTGAAACCAATCGCCCAGTATGCTTTACTGAAACTCATTTCATATCACAGACCTATATTAGATGTCTTGAAACATCTGCTCGTTCCACCTACTAACAACCAGGACAAACATTATGTTTTGTTATCTGAAAACAGTATTTTGGGTGTGATCAATCACAGTGTGCAGCAATAGTAAGAAGACTCTGTTGCCTGTAGTGCATTTGACAATTGAACTTGCATACAACCGAGGTAAAAGTGAAACAACACTTTAGAGACATGATGAAAAAAGTAAATAGTTGCTTACAAAGGTCTTCTGAGGCATACTGAGGAGTTAATCCGACCATGGACTCATAGAGGTCTTCATTGCAGCCAGGGTTTAGGGAGCATTTCATTAGCAGGTCAGTGGAAGCATCAGCCATGGGTTCATAAATAGAGTCATCGTCGTCTTCCTCTTGCATCATCTCTTCTTTAATGTGGCTCTTCAGCATACCCACAGTTTCCTTTCAAAACCAAACGAAGTACAATGGGTCAATGACTCTTGCAAAACAAGATAGAATCCATTTATTACTCTACATTTTACTTATTTATATACAGGGAGGAACAAAGCTCTTTTGATCACAAAATAATGTACAATAGATAAGAAATCAAATTTGATGGGAAGCAGTGAGCTTCTTACAATCGGGGGAGCCTGAGGGACATTCTAACTAGGTTGTGGAGGGGAGTAAATGGAACCGTCACCAGGGACAATACATAAGTAGACATACAAAGATTAAGGACAACCAACATTGGACATTATTTAAGTGCAGGTGGGGGGTACAGCCAGCTGTGATCAGGATGTGACCATGATGGATGAAATGCTAGAGTGGAGGCAGAGAAAGTGAGAGATAGAGGCAGGTGAGAGGCGAGGGAAAACTGCTAGCTTAACAACAGATGAGAGGTAAGTTAAGAGGGTAACTTGGAGGTGAGGAGGTAGGCTTTTAATTTTGTTTTGAACAAACCCATGTGAACTGTTCCTGGAATGTCCACGGGAAGAGAATTCCATGCAAGTAGAGCAAGAAGAAAGAAAGAGCGGAAGCGAGAGGAAGTACAGGAAGGACAAGGAGCCACAATGATAGTCAAGGAGGCAGAGATGCGATTACGAGAAGGCTTGTAGAGTTGGAAAGAGGAGGATATATACAGTGGTGCCTTACCCTGGATATATATGTGAACGAGGAAAAGAAATGTAAATCTAGCCCTGTTTTACATCACCAGCCATTACCCATGGTGAGGGTATGAGGAAGTAGGTGTGATGAAAGGGAGTTTAAAGAGAGGCCTGGTAGCGTAGTTAATGATCTTGTCTAGAGGACAGAAAGCATAGTTGGGGAGACCAAAAAGGATGCTGGCACAATAGTCCAGTTCAGAGAAGATAAGAGTGGTTAAGAGATGCTTGGCGTTGTTGAATGGAAGGAGGTGCCCGATTCTCCTAATATTTAGGAATTTGAGGCAAGCTGCTCTTCCAGTTTTGGAGATGAAAGTAGAAAAAGTGGGAGATGTGTCATAGATGACGCAGAGGTTTCGAGCTGAAGAAGAGTAGGGGAGAGTGTCAGGTGGGAAATGGCTAGGCAGAGGAAGAGATGAGAGAGAACATTTGGCAGGGAAGAAGAGTACCTATGTTTTGGTAGAGTTTAGCATCAGAGATTGTGAAGCCATCCAATATTTCCTCACAGAGAGACAGTTGGAAATCTGATAGAGGGATCAGAGGAGACTTCAGAAAAATACAAGAAGGTCATCCACGAAGAGTTGGTACAAGAACCCAAAGTAGGAGATTAGGGCCCCAAGAGCAGAGGTAGAGAGTGTAAAGACGAGCAGACACAAGACAGAGCCTTGTGGAACACCAACAGTTAAAGGAGTGAGTTGAGAGGTGTTTTTGCTCCAAGAGACAGAGAATGGAGGAGGTGCCAGGTCGGATTCAATCCAGGCAAGGTCTTCATCGCACATCTCAAGAAGAAAGATTATTAAGGAGATCAAAGTGATCGACAGTGTCAAAGGAAGCAGATAGGTCAAGGAGAATTAGGATAGTAAATAGGTTGGAGTGCTTAGCAGAGACGATGACATTGGACACATTCATGAGAAAAGAGTCTGGTGGGTGACAGGAGCGGAAACCTCCTTGTAGGGAGTCTCGAAGGTTGTGGATGTCTAAGGAATTGGTAGGATGGTTGAACACAGGCATTTCAAGTACTTTAGAGTAGTGCGGAAGGAGAGGTACAGTGAAGAAGTTAGCCGGTAGACTTGGGTCAGCACCTTGCTTTTTTTAGGGATGACCGTGGCTATTTTGAAAATAAAGGAAAAGCAAGCGAAGTTGAAGGACAGGTTGAAGAGTTCAGTGAGGTAAGAGGCCACTAAAGGGGCAACATTCTCAATCTTGGCATTATTGAAAGCAGGAACGTGAACTATGAAAACATCAACCGCATTACATGTAGGGACTGGGAAGCCACTTCCTGATTTGTTAGGGCAGCAGCCCGCCTCTCAGCCCTTTACTGTACATCTCATTGAGGCAAGCTGGGAGAAAATGCTAAAATGTCACAGTGGTTTGTCTTGCAGCATTAATTTCTGCCCTTGTTTTTTGTTTGACATTTACATTGCTATGCTATATAATACATAAATCGCACATCATATTTATTGAATACTTTTATATGTTTCAATATTTCCAAAATATTTACATACATCTAAAGGCATATTAAGAAAAAACATATTATTGTATAACATACTTATATTGATTCGATAGCAAAGAGTATGCAAGTCTACTATTATGTCATAAATATAATATAGATATTTATGCTTCTGTTTTGAAAGAAAGGGAAGCATGACGATTGCAGCCATGTCAGGTGTTATGAACGTTTTCGCCATTATAGTATCTAGCAATAACCATGGGTTTTGCAGCATGGGCATCTCGCTATCTGGCATCTTAGATTCCCGCCACAGACACATGAGGATGGTGAAAGCTGAAAAGGGTCATCTATGACCCTTTGAGGCATTGTTTAAGGGGAAAGCTGCAGTATGGACGCTGGCAGTACCACTTGCTCTTCTATCCCTTAAAAGTGGATAGAAATGCTAATTCATTTTTTTACATTTCACAATGCCAGAATCATTAAGGGCCCAACACTCCAAAATTAGGTCCCAGCGCCAACATTAATGTAAGGGGTTTGCTCCTGGCATTGCCTTTGCGTTATTTATGCTGGTGAACAGTTTCCGTAAACGCCGATGTCATCTTTGTGAAAAAGGTGACGTGCTAACTTTGAGGTCCGAGGTAGCCTGTTAATTCTTTTTAAAAATGAGGCATACAAAAAATACATCCACTGTGCTATGCCCCATTTTTGGAGAATGGGAACATTATTTGTTAAATAAAACGAGTGATGTGATTTTAATTTGGTTCCTAACAATATTTCTTTAAAATAGATGAAAGTTGTTATGAATTTACTATGAATAAATATATTTATGAAATACCTTCACTTTTGCAAGCAGGAATGAGCATATGCTAGTCTCACCTATTGCTAAGGGTCCCTAGAAGCTGTGTTGCAAATGAAACATGCATATCAACCTGATAACATTATTGGATGATATGACAAGGTCAGTAACCTGACCTTGACAAGAGGAGATAGAGACCCCTCTCATTCTGTGGTGTGAGGCCTACCAGTGTGGAAGCTAGTGCCATTCCTACTCTAGTGGGGGAAGGAGTCAGTTGAGAGGATCCGGGGTCCTGCCCTCAGTCCCACTGCCTCACAACAATGTTGGTCAGTTTTTCTCTTTTTCCTTCGGACCATATCAAGTGTCTGCCAAAGTCTGGGCAGACCACCTGAAAGACAGCAACCCACCAGCGCCTGCTATCAGACGACTCCAGAAATCAGGTGGTCAGCAGAGGGAGAGAGAACTGCTCCTCAGGGAAAGGTCAGAAAGCTGGCACAGTGGCAGGAAAGTCACGCACCCATCGCCAACACCAGAATATGCCATGCCCTAAAACCTGTACCAGGCCTGCATCAAATAAAACCACTACAAACTTGCAGTGAACAGCCTTTTGTACAAAACTGTTGTGTACTTACTATGGATTCCGGCGCAACGCGGCCCCCCTAATATGAACTGGGGCACTCTGCAATGCAGGCCACTATTGTTGCCGCAGGGCGGCCCGAACAGAATAAAGGGGTGGGGCTTCCCCCTATTTGTAATTTGTGCCCCATGTAACACCTCGAGGGCAGGGAAATCAGGACAAGATTGGCTATGCAAGGAGTCCCAATGGCAGAAGAAAGGGGAGGATAAAGCTGAGGACAGGAAACTAAAAGGTGTGGGTTATTCAAGTGAGGTCAGAGGAGAAGGAGGTGGTAGACCAAGAAACCAGCAGTAGGAAGGGCAGTAGACTGGAGTGTCAAGGCGTTTTGGAAAAAAGGTGAGGTATTGGTTGATGAGAGTAAGTGCTACTTTGTGGTGCATGTACCTGCAAGAGAAGTGGGTGAGAGTGTTAGAGGAAGTGTAGATAGTGAATGGGAACTGATTGTGAGAGTTAAAAGAGGGTGGCCCTCATTACGACCCTGGCGGAGATCCATGGTGCAATTTGCACCATGGACCATGGCGCAGAGCTGCCAACTCCGCCATGGGGGTTGGCGGACTTACCGCCCCATTCCGACCTTGGCGGGGCGGTAAGTCCCCAATCCCCATTTACCCTTCCCCATTCCCATTTTTGCCCCATAGGGTATAATGGGAGTGGGGAAGGCGTTAATTACGCCACCGTAGATTACGGTGGCGTAATTAACGAGGGGTCCCGTAGTGCCATGGATTTTTCCGCCCGGAAAGTCCGGGCGTAAAAAATCACCATGGCGCTACGGAAAGTCCTAATCTGGCGGAGAGGTACGCCATGCATTACGCTGGCGTAAACCCCTCTCCGCCAGGGTCGTAATGATGGGCCGGTGACTGGGTAAAAGGTGGGGAAGAGTAGTAATAGTAGTGTGGAGAAAGGAGAGTAATAGTATTGTGGAAAGAGGAAAGTAGTAGCAGTGTGGAAAGGAAAGAGTAGTAGTAGTATTACTGTGGAGAGGGGTCGTAGTATTAGTAGTATAACACAGGTCATAATATACATTTGTAAAACCATGGGTAAAATTTGTTGATGAAGTAATATTTTAAAACTTCACTCCAAATGATACATAGAACGTTAACATAAATGTGTAATAATTGTAAATATGCGTTAACATTTTTGAAAATGCAATCCATTGTTTTTAAAGAGCTATACGTCTTGAAGAAAAACGTGTTCATAATAGAGTACAGTGCAAAAGGCCTCAGTGCACGTTCAGGGGTGTTGTACGTTTCTGGAGGCAATTACGTTAAAACCACTTTTTTTGCTAACAGAATTACTGCCAGTTCTCTCTCATTGCTGAATTTGGACCTTGGAGACAAAGTGAATGATTAACATCTAGCTACAATCTGGATGTAAATCCTCCACTTTCCCTCCCAAAACGGTCAAGTTTACTGCAACAGAATTACCATTCACAGTAAATTTGAGGATGTCCGCATGGAGTCCTATACGTCCCAAAAATGGGGATCAACGCCACAATACCATCACTTGTAATCCTATGATAAATCCACGGGAGTGAGTGGTAGTAAAAGTAAACGATTTTGGCAGTAATTCTAACAGAGTTACTGCCGATCTTGTAATGAGGCTGAAAGTTAGGAATATCTTATGTAGGACTGTGACATAGTACAGAAGGACTATGTGCAATAAGGATTATTGCAAGTAACTCTGCTGATGTTTTGTTGGAGCAGCTAATTTGATTCTTGGTCTATCACACATATCAGACCTAGCACTCAAAGTGATGTTGTATATTATGTGCTTGTTGCTTTCCAGGACGATTGATTACTATTAATTTTCTATAAGTGTTTAATTATATTTTTTATTAATTTGTTTATGTATTCCACTTTTAATAAACTTCATTTTTAGCCCCCTTTGGATATGTTGTGAAGGTTAGATTATTGTTAGAAACAGTGCTAGGGCATTTAGGTGTGAACCTGCTGCGCTCATCACTCTAATAAGGCAACAAAAAAATGCCAAATATCTGCTGCAAGTGATCATGTAAATAGGGTCTCAATGCCCCAGAAACAGTGAAAATACACTGCGCTGATTGATAAAATTAACACAGACTTATTTTAATTAACCAAAACAGCCAACACGTGTGTCGTCCTTCAGTCTTCTTTCGGGCAATTTGTAATCTGTTTGATGGTGAGTACCATGAGCTGAGCAGTTAGAAAGACCTGTAATTGTGCCAATAGAAACATGGATCGTTTACAGTCCTTGCTGTAAAAGTGCGTCTGTAACACGCTAATGTCGCTGCACCAGTGCGGAAGAACAACTACTACATAAACAAGCTTTTCCGCATGTGTCCGCGTCACATATTAAAAGAAGAAAATGTAAGTACCACTGGATTAAAATCAAGGTGGACATAGTAGGGATCATTATTACTCTGTAATATATGCCTCCAAGTATTAATCTAGTAAAATACTTGATGAAGTAAAAAAACAAGTTTAAATCATCAGGCTGTCTACGTTACACTGGTGGTGAATCCAAATCAGAGCCAGCATTATCTACTCCTCACATCCACCCATCTCTTAATTCTGTAGTTTGTGTTACCATAGCTGTTAATTCCCTCCAATAAATTTCATCCTTGATACAATAGCAATTCGAACAACTGGCTCATTGAAATTACATGGAGAATTTATTTTCCTACACAGTAGAATTCTACTAGCTGGTAGAGGGAAAAGCAATGGGGTGACTTTTGCTCCCCGCCTGGCCAATCTATATGTAAATATATATGAAATATGCATATATACAATTCATCACATCCATTAAAGAACATGAATGTGTGGAAACACAATATAGATATTTTTTTTATATGGACTGGCGATAAGGGTTATTAGGGGCCTTTTTGAATGGATGAATATATCTTAAATCGACATCCAAACTTCACCCATGAACAACTTTCAGGATATGGCGATGCATCTGACTGTAATAATCTACAGTCGCAAGCGTATACTGAACCGCAGACCAGAATACCTTGTATTCAGCTTTCACCCGCAATCTCATAGTCAAAACTCACAGTTTTGACACTTTATAAGAAACAGGCAGAACTGTAGATAGGATTTAAACTATGGAATACAATCTTTTGCATTCTAGCAAAAAAGCAATCAAAGTGGCTACCTGATATAAGTGTTGAAGAGAACACACAAACATGCTAGAAATACTGTAATAGAACCGGATCCATGTGATTTTAACAAATCCAGAAAAACGAAAACATTTAAAACAAATATGTTTTGTTTTCCAATTTGGGAGGGTCCACCTAAGGCGCCTATTTCCCCAGCTTTATTACCCCAACACAAGCCCTTTCCCCACCCCTTTTAATCGCTTATCCCACCTCCATATATACCCATATATACTTTTAACAAAAAAGGCGAAATGTTTTAGTTATTTGGGGTTTGTTATTAAAGTGATTTGTTATTGTAAATTCGTTGAAATCACTGTATACCATTAGGAACCTTTTGGAATAATACCAACAAAGAAAGCAGTTAGGCCATGATAACATTTTGAGTCAGATACAGAAAAGTATAACATGCAACTGTAAAATCCTGAGTATAGGAACACAGAGCTTTAGATATAGAGGAAGTACCAAAATAAGGATCAATTGGTACGTCAGTGAAAGCTCCAGTGATATACCAAAGTACACTTTGTGGCCTTCCATTGGTGATGGGCCAATCACACTGCAGACAATGAGTGTTATCCTTTCACCATAAAAACGACAGAACTGGCTGGCTTCACCATACTGTTAAAACCGAAGGATTGTAGTAAATGCAACACAGCGGGAGAAGTCTACATTATTAAATGCCACTGTAGGAATAACCGCAGTGGCACAGGATTCCTATCATCAGAGTTACTTTATTATAAGAAGGAAGGTCTTCCATTAGCCAACCATTTCTGGGTGTATCATCATTATCCGGATGATATCTGGTGAAATGTACTAAAATAGTGAAAATCAATCCCAAAAAGATTGGGAGGAATTGGGAAAACTTCCACCACAAACATGAATAGATAAGAATACACTGTCTACAAAGTCATAAATTGGCTGTGTCTTGCACTTAATGCACAAATACAGGTAACAATGCCATGAGTTTGAAAGGCATTTCGAAAGCTCATAGATAAAAAAAAGACCAGATATTGAGAGTGGGAGAAGCAGAAAAGTCCAACTGAAAGAACAAATTATTCATAAAAGGGGTATGAATAACCATTTGGTCTCATGAGCTGAGAGAGAAAGTCCCACAGTGTTCACAATCGTTAGAGGCAAAGTATTGAACAGGCAAAAAAGGTTCAAAAGACAGCCCCCATGTAGAGGGTATATTTAAGTCACCATTAAGTAACGCGCATTGATAGCAGAGAGTATTTTATGTGATCCAAGGGTGGAAAGGAACTTTGATGAAGAAAACAAATGCAATTCCCTGCTATGCCTGGAGTGGCATTCAGCGAGTCTTGACTCCCGAGATCAAGTGAAGCTAAGGAGGGCATGAGTCATTTATAACCCTATGTAGATTAATAACATTTACCAAGCATTATGTCAAAAATATCATGACCAGAGAAGAATGAAACAAGCACCTTCTTGTTCTCTTCCAGGAACAAAAGCAATCTTCTATATCAGTCCTGAAGGGTTTTCTCAGTGACATTTTGGCAGATGGTACAGTCCTCAGTTTTATGGGGATCCAAACAGTAAATACATTCTTTGTGGGGTCCCTCCAAAAGACGGTTTTCTTTCCAGAAGTGGGGCAGTCCTTAATGAGGTACATCTTTGATTTGCAGGTCTCCTGGGACCTACCTTTCTCTGCCATGATGAATTGAGGTGTGAAAAAACAACGTTTTCACAGTCCAGGGTCTAGCTCTTCGGGAAACAAGGATGCTAGAATGTGCCGAAGGTAGGGCTTAACCGATTTTGTGGCAAAAGGTGCTAAAAAAGGCTGTTTTAGCGGTAAGTATTTTTTTTTTAAACTCGGATAGTTAAGGAGGATTCCCTGTCACAAGACCTGCGGTAAAGAATCTGAAAATGGATGCTCTAGGTGGCGCTAAGACTCTGTCAACCACATTGGTTTAGGCATAAAGGACCAAGAATGAAGTGGAGAGCCTACAAAAGTGAATTCTCTCTATGGTTTGTATGCCATGTATTGCAATGGGGATTTGTGATATATATACCAGGGGAATCCCACTCTGACGACCAGGAATATGCAAGCATGTGAATCTATGAAAGATCTAATGCTGGAGAAGCAATTTTCCCTCAACGTCAGTTGAGCATTTAAGATGGCAAGCAGAAAGGTGCTGGTCATCGGACAGCCACCAGAAGGGGATACATAGCAAAACAAGGTGTGTGCACGTGTGGCTGTTTAGAAATTAGGGAGAGGAAAAAGATGCTGTATGGTTAAAGAGTCATACGTTGTTCCTGCAAAGATAAATTATAGCATACATAGGCTGGGGTAATTGGGTAGAGTGAAAGGACAAGAGAGACTGAACAAATAAAGCTAGATATAAGGAATTCCCCATCTGCAGGTTAAACTGAATTGGGATTGAGTGTGTTAATAAAGCCATAGACTAGAAATGCAAATATATAAGAAACAACGTATCTCAAGATAGATTTAACACTGTTAATAACCGATGCTAAGCGGAGGTTCATGTTTTGGGTGAAGACACATTGGGCATCATTACGAGTTTGGAGGTAATCCTGGCGCTATTAGCGCCATGGCTGCCCCCAAACCCTTACAGATTCCGCCCTGGTGAATGGAGCTATTACCGCCCCATTCCAAGCAGGGGTGGTAATTCCCCATTCACCAGGGCCCTTCCCCATTCCCATTTGAGCCCCCATAGGGCTCAATGGGAATGGGGAAGGCGCTAATAACGGTACCGCAATTAGCGGTACCGTTATTAGCTCCAAAGTCCCTTTGCAGGTCCTGTCCTTAACGCCTGGTAAAACCAGGCGTTAAGGGAGGACTCGCAAAGGGACCTCGGAATAGGGTGGTAAGGGATTACCGGCACCGGTGCCCTTACCGGTGCCGGTAATCCCTTACCGCCCGGGTCGTAATGAGGCCCATTGACTGGGCATTTTTAACTGAGTGCGGACAAACTCCTGAGGAATTCTGTAAATAGTGTATGCAGATGAAATGTGTTGATGTAGACCATTAGAATAAGGGATATTTGATTATGCCATCTCACCCATAACTCATTTAGGGGATATTGTTTTAATCATGAGAATGGCTGATGAGGTTTATTTGGCACAAGAATAAAGAGACATAATTGGCTACACAAGTGCCTAATTTCTGAAGGGGGACACTTTCTAGTAATCTGCTCCTGCTGTGTATGTGCTGTGCCTATGATGTAAGCTTTTGCAATGTGTGGAATGTTGTGTCTTCAGTGTTCCCCTGGTGTCAGATGCCTTGGTGGAAGGCACTGGTGGTTTTTCTTTCTCTATACCAGTGAACTTACCTGAATAAAGGGACTTACCTGAACCCACAGTGTCGGGCCTCCCTCTCTCGACATCCTTCTTCCTGGAATTTACCTATGTACATGATTGTAACACACTGCATGGGATATTAGTAAGTTGGTTGTTTGATTTTTTATCATGTCTACAACATAAACTAGTGCGGGAACTACTAGGTAGCTGGCACTACACCCAGTGACCTAGCATAAGCAACTCCATTATAAAGAAACAGGTATATGGGATGAGTAGACAACTCTGGCTCTGATGTGGAAGTTATCTAAAATTCCAGTGGCTGAGTGAAATGGGCAGCCTGATGATTTAAATAGGGCATTCCACCATGTCCTAGGTTTAGGATCAATATCCTGCATAAAATCAAGGCTTACAGTCCACTCGCAAGATGTTAATGAAAGTGGCATAAACTATAACCAATAATAACATAACATGCTATGAATACAAATACACAGCAGTACATACATTCAACCACGGCAGGTCGGCAAGGCTCAACAGAAGCAATAAGACAGACCCCTGGAATACACTCGCCTCAAGAAAACAGGTTGCGAAGCACCACTTGTCTGACACAAGACTCCTCCTTGAAATTCCTGTCAACACAGAAGAATCTTGTGAAGGTGTGAGCAGACCTCTATGCAGCAGCCTGGCAGATATCCAGCAGGGTAACACAAGAGAGTAACACTGTCGTAGATGCGATTGCTCTGGTGGAATGGGCCCTCAATCTGCCTGGCAACGGCTTGTTGGTCAGCTGATGGCAATGCATGATGCAGCTGGAGAGCCATCCATCTGGAGATGGACACATTAGATAGGGCCTTCCCATGACCCACACACCCAAAGTTTACAAAAGCTTAGAAGTCTTTTGAAAGTCCTTGGTGCGTGTAACATATAATTTCAAGGCATGCGCCAAGTCCAGCGAGTGCAAAGACCTTTCAGTAGGCGAAGCAGGGTTTGCAAAGAAAATTGGCAGTACCAAGGTCTGTTTGAATGAAAGTCTGACAGGACCTCCGGGCATAAAGAAAGGATGAGTCCTTAAAACCACTTTTGTTGAATGGAACGACAAATATGGAGACTAACTTGAGTGAGACTGTATTTCACCAACCCTTCTGGCAGAGGTGATAGCCACGAAGAACGCGATATTCTAAGAAAGAACCTTCAAGGGGGCCCAATGCATAGGTTCAAATGGCAGACCAATGAGATGGAGAATACCAAATTATGCTCCCACACAGTGGATGTAGCCTTCACTGGTGGAAAAGTCCTGAAGAGGCCTTTGAGGAATTCTTTGATGTGTCTATGCGACTACAGGGGGAGCTTGTCCAGAGTCCGGATGTACCGAGAGATGGTTGCCAGGTATTCCTTGATTGATGCACATGCAAGGCCAGCCTTGGCAAGCGAGAGCAAGTAAGGAAGAAGTTGTGGTTCCGTGATGCGCCCTGGAGAGAACTTCTTCAACCAGCACCATACTGTAAAACGCATCCACTTGTGCTTGTAACAGGCAAGTGTAGATGGAGCCCAGACCTTAGCCAGAATGCTTTTGCATTCGAAGGGCAGCGAGTAGTGTCCAAACTCTAGGACTGCAGGAGCCAGGCCATTAGGCTCAAAAACGCTGGATCATGGTGCGGAATGGACCTTCCTTCCCTGGAGAGCAGGTCTAGTAGAGGAGGCGGCCTCAATGCTGGAGCCACCAAAAGGTGAAAGAGATCTGGGTACCAGATGTACCTTGGCCACGCGGATGCAATGAGGATCATCTTGCAACGGGATATTTTGAGTGTGTTGATCACACAAAGCAGCAACAGTGTTGGTGGGAATGCGTACAGGAACCTGCCTTCCCATGTGATTGAGAAGGTGCCCCCCAGACTCCTTACTTGAGGGAACCACTGGCAAACCGCTGGCACTTGGTGTTGGTTGCTGTAGTGTACAGGTCGACCTGAGGCTGGCCCCATTTGCTGAAGATCAGAGACACCTGAGCTTGCGGAGCTCCCACTCATGGCAGGACCGCAGCTCCCTGCTGAGAGTGTCCGCGATGGTGTTTTGAATACCTGCCAAGTGGAACGTGACTCAAAATATCCGCTGAGCAATGGCCCAGTGACACAGGTTCTGTGCCTCCAGGGAGAGGACAGGAGAACATGTTCCGCCCTGTTTCTCGTTGTAATACATTGCGGTTGTGTTGTCCATGAAGATCCGGACCACCTTTCCCAAATTTGCAGCTTGAAAGACTTGAGAGTCCAAAACACTGTCCGCAGTTTCAGGACGTTGTTATGCAATGACTTCTCTTCTTGGTGCCATAGTCCCCTGGCGTATTATTGGCCTGTGTGGGTGCCCCAACCATCCAGAGAGGTGTTGTAGTGACCATTTCCTGATGCGCTGGGGTCCTGATGGGACCCCTTGAAAAGATGTCAAGGCAAATGGACCACTACCTCAGGGATTTACCGAACATTTGATTGAGGACCACCCTGTTGTTCCATGAGCAGGAGGTCTGCTTCCACCTGCCATCCAGGAACTCTTGAAGAGGCCTCATGTGCAACTTGCAATGAGGGACCATATGGATTATAATTATAATCAGTGGTCGAAGTGGGTGGGAGCGGTCGGGAGCGGTGCACCTCTTCTTCTTTTAATTACGTTTTACTGTTCCTATACTTTTATTTTAAAAAGAAACCATTCTGGAATGGTTTAGTCTTAAAATAAAAGTGTAGGAAGAAGTTGAAACTTGCACTTTAAGTGCATTGCACTGAACGTTCCCTTAAACAGCAGGAGCATGTGTTTTGGTGTTTGTATTGTGTATGGGAGGGGCATGGCAGTGGGGTTTGTGGGGAGTGGTGCAAGCCAGCAGGGAACATAGTTCCACTACTTATTTTTGTACCCTTTGAACACTGATTATAATTGTTAATTTATAACGCTCTTAATACCAGCAGCGGTTTCTAAGCACAGGATTGGGATTTGAACCTGTGTTGTGCTGTATTGTCTTGCTTCCAAGACAAACGCGCAGCCCCTGAGCTATCCTTCCCGCCCATTCAAAGAAGACATAATCCATGATAGGGATTTGATGGACCAGACTGTCGCCACTCCGACAGAGGATAGCCTTTCGACCTTTTCTAGGATGGCACGTATCCTTTCATCCGATGGAGCTGCCTCTATATGTCTCCTGAGTAGTGGAACAAGAGGGCTGGCAGTAGGAAAGGCTGAGTACCTTGGAAGTTCAGAAAACCTTTCCTTCCTGGGAGCGAAAGGTCTGCCTCCTTTGTTGCAGCGTGCCCAGAGAGCGTGCTGTCTCTGTGTCTGTCTTGATGATAAGAGACTTGTCCATTGCCTTGCCGAAAAGGTTAACCCTGTTGAAAGGCATGTCAACCACCTTGGCTTGGATGTCCTGCCTAAATTGTATGGCCCTGAGCCAACCTTGACAGCGTAGGGTGACTCCGTTGCCCATCTACCAGAAACCGGAGTCAGCAATGTCAAGGGCGACCATGATTACATGGTCAGATGCCACTTGCTCTGCCTGAAAGATGGCCATGGCGTCTGCTTTTTTGTCCATTGCCAGGACATCAATGATGTGTCCCAACTTGTACCAGAGTTCTCTGTCATAGCATGCAAGGATGGCTAGGGTGTTGGCGGCATTGACTAGAGACGCTGCAGTGGTAGTTATGCACTTTCTAACTGCATCCAGCTTGCTTCCTACCAGGTCAGGTGGAACTGAGCAAGAGGATGATGGATTAGACAACCTCTTCCTCGCAGCATCCGAGACTACTGAGTCTGGCTTGGGTGGCCTCTGAGGCATTTAGGAGCTGTATTCGGCACCCTATATTTCTTCTCCAGCCTCTCCTTTTTAGTAGGCACAGAAAAGGGTTTTTGCATCACCACCAGCCCATCTTCCCAGAGGTCACCCAGAAGCGGGACTAAGACCACAGTCTCACTGGAGGATTCAAAGTGCTGGAAAAGGAATCCCTCCTTCTTTTCCTTCAGAACCATGTTGAAAAGCTTGGCTGCCTGGGAAATCATCCCCTGGAAAGATCCCACTTCATCCCGGGAGAGTCACTAGATGGTAGCTCTACATCTGGCGACTCACCGTCTGCAGGGACGTATTCTTCAAGCTCATCCGTACCCTGGGTACCATCTGTATCCGGGTTGGTGTCCATATTGGTGTCTGTTCCTGTCAGGACCAACTCCTCTACAATAGAGGGCTGTGGAACTGGAGGTGGCTGCGGGATCACAGGCACTGGAGGAGGTGGACTGGCAACCAGAGCTGAACCCAGAAACATAGGAGGACCAAGAGCCACAGGCAGTAGTTGCTGCTGAATCTTTGAGACCAGAGTGGAGATTTAACAAAATGTCCAAAGAACCATAATTTGGCAATGTATCTCTCGGAGTCAGAGGAGTCAAGATTGGTGCATGAGGCCAGGGGCCCATAGGGCGAGTAGGCTGAAGCGAGTAGGCTGAAGCAATTGTGCAGGCTGTGGAACCAGCCGTGGAAGCAAGCCAACACCACCTTCCAAAGGGTGTGGGACAACATCTTCAAATACTTCATCCCCACTCTTCACCCTCTGACAGGATGGAAGAAACAGAGACAGGGGTGGGAGAGAGGGGATGTGGCAGGCAGCTGAGTGGTCCTTGTGGGCTTTGACAGAAAAGAGCGACCTGGTGATGCCTTCCTCTGTTTGCTGGAACTTCTCAACAAGGTGCCTAGCAAAGGCGCACTTGGAGAAGGTAGTGCGGATGGAACAGTCCCAGTTGGGACTGATGGAGGCCTTGGAGGCAATGCTACCCTTGAAATAGCGATCGTGACTGTAAAGACAGAAACCGGTACTGGCGGCCTGGTGGACGGTGTCATCGACAGAGAATTCGTCGACGATGATGATGATGATTTAGACAACGGGGTTGGTATCATCAATGAGGACGTCGTCGGGTTTGTTGATAAGGATGCTGTTGGTGAGAATGAATGATGCTTCGTCGACGGAGTTGATGGTGACTGAGTGGACGATCTTTGAACCTCCGAAGAGGGGGTTCCCTTTGTGCCTGTCGCCGATCCAGATGACTGAGACGTTGCAGCCGCGGTGCTCGGCGATGAGGAAATCGGAGCGTGTGACTACTTTGCCTTTTTAGGTACCTTCCCTTTGGAAGTGTCCTCAAAGGATCTCGGCCTCTTGCCAGGGGGAGTATGCTCCTTAGGCGTGCTAGCCCTGGCAGAGGCATGATTGGGCATAGATGCTGAGTCAGAAGCCTTACCTTCCTCCAGCCATGACACAAGCCTCCAATGGCAATCCTTCCTCGTCTTAGTGCAGAAAGACCAGCAGATGGGGCATTCCTCCACCTTGTGGTCAGGGTGCAGGCAGTTAATACACTTTTGGTGGTGGATTTCAATGAAGACATTCTTCTGACCGCATCTGGAACAGGCCTTGAAGAGGCTCTTCCTCTCGCCTCCGGTATGGCATGTGTACTAAGCCCAAAACTCAGTTTGCGGCCTCACCTAGTGTAGCGATTCGACGGAAGGTGGGATCGACCGGGAACAGTGATGTATTGAAGAAAATTTGAATAAAATCTATCAAAAATATGCAAAATACTGCAGGACGCCGAGGAATAAAACTCTTGGACTCCCAACACAAAAAAGTGCTGTAAGAATCTGAAGGTGGCCACCAGGGCTGGAGCTAAGGAGGACGAGTGTCATTGGTTGGGGCAGTATGACTCAAAGTGACAACAATAGGCAATGCAAGCGACAATGCAGTTTTTAGCTTAAAGCTAAACTGCTTGATTTTACAGAGGATTCCCAGCCTGACAACGGGTAACATTCATAGCATGTGAATCCATGCAAGACACAAGGCTGGAGAATCAAGCATCTTTTTGTGTTTAATGTGATAAAAGGTGGGCTTAGCTTGAGGAGTCTAAGAATCCCACTTCGTCCCTTATTTTTGGGTGAAGACTTTTTGACCAGGACCCAGATAGGCAGGCACATTTACCACAACTGTTATCTATTAGAGTAGGTCTTTTGGCCCATTTGGGCAGCTCCCTTGGGCTTTGGCTAAATCTACACCCCTTAGCTTCAAATCTCTGGCATTTGAAAACAAAAAAAACAAAGAATTGCCAAGAATCACTGGTAGGTGGACATATCTAGCAGCACCAGGATATTATTAGCACACCTGGATACATTTGGCAGCATCAAAGAATGTATTAGCTAAATCAAAATATTTAGAGGAGCACCACCAGCGTGTGGTTTCTGTGGAACATGGGCTGAGATCAGAGGTTTCAGCCCGCGATCCGCAGGACCTGATTGCCTGTGCCCCCCGCCCATGGGGCTAATTGCCATTGTTTTCAGAGGTTCTTTTCAGAAAAGCCTATAATACTATGGGTCTTTATCAAATACACTTGTAAACATGCACTTTAAAATGCACCCAAGGCTTACATTTTTTAAATCTTTTCAAGTAGATGGGTGGAGATGGCTGGAATCAGCCCACGTCTCAATGAAGAGTCAAAACTTTTTCCAGGGCTGTTTCTGGTTCTTAACCCACCTGTGCAGCCATAAATCATCACCTCGGCACAACGGATGTAGGTTGGGGCGGCAGAGTGAATATGCTGCGTCACAACTCACAGCCATATTTTCCTATCATTTGGTCCCAGTGTGGCAGGACTGACCACCAAGCATTAGCAAAGCCAACAGATTAAGGATTTTGTTTAGGCATGGCATAGGAATTTAACAGACCCTTGCATAATAGTACTATCTCACCATAGCGATAACTGGTGTTAGGACAGTTTTTCTGAAGTGCAACCCAGGGCTTAATAAAACCATACAACTGAGACAGTACAAAACTCCACTCTTAGTATAAGGCTGCACCACCTGAGCATTTGGTAGCGTGGACAGAGCAGCCAGGCTTATCTTTGGAGGGTGAGAGGGATGTAGGAAGGTACAAAGAACCACTTAGTAAACCAACCTGCAAGTATACTTTTCTTTTTTTATTATTTATTTTACTATTTGATTTAATTGCATAGCAATTTTTACAAAGAGCATATTTAAAGTCTATGCTCAAGACAACTTGTCCCTCCATTTCATCTGGTGTAGGCCATTAAATTGAGTTAAGATGTGTCCATCTCTCCTGATGGATCTTCAGTGTTCAAATCCAAATGTCTAAAAAAACTGGGTGACACCAATCACACATCTGGCGTCCTCCCCACTTGAAAGCAGTGCCCAAAGTTCATTATCGTCCAAGATAGAGTAATTTGTTAAAGCTCTTGCTAGGTATTTTGACATGGCCTCTTTTAGGGAGCTGCATGCCAACAGCAGATGGCGGCTGGTTTCCACCCTTTCTTGGAGCAGAATCGACAGGTTGCAGAGTCAGATTGTTTTCTCAAGGCCTGAATTTCAGTATACTTTTCTGAATAGTGGAACACTCATTCAAGGGATAGTAGAAACCTATAGCCATATTCAGGATAACACACAGTTATACTAGGTGAGTAAGACCTGTTGGTGTAATATACAATTGCAGTTGCTGTTCAGCTAAGTGGAGCACAGACTAAGGTAAGAAAGAACTCTTTACACTAATTCAGGATTGCACCAGGTAGACCAAGTTCAGCTACACCTACAGAACACTTTGTAACAATGGCACACAGCTATTCTAGACAGGGACACAGACTAAGGTAAACAATAACTTTAAAAACGTATTTTAGGATGGCCTAAGGCATACCAAGGTAAGTCAAACCCGTATACTGTTTACAGGATCTACCAGCAACTGAAAGGTAGGTATAAACCTAAGACTGTTTTAGCATCTGTATACAACAGACCAGGGAAATCCAAACCCAATGGCACACTTTATGAATGACTCAATGTTATTCAAGGTAGGTAAACCCCAAGGCAGACTCAGTTTAGACAGGCTATACAGCAGGTCAGGGGAAGCAAGATCCAGTTGGTGAACTTACACACTAGTATTCCAGAAGAAATAGCTAATTGAAGCCAACAGCATTACTTTTGGGAAGAGGTACAACATATTCACAGGTAAGTAAAATAACCTTACATACACCTTTCAGAATGGCACAACACACATTCAAGGTAAGTAATGTTCAGGGTGTCTCAAACCCCGCCCTCCAGCATAAGCCCAAGATGATGGATGCCACCCACTGAAGCAGCCGACAGACGATACCTGGATGACATCACCAAAGTAATCATGAAAATGTGACATGGCTGAACACACCTGCAGAGACATCGGAAAAGCGATGATCAGCTAAATGGAAGCCACAGTTGCATTGAAAAGAATTGGGAAAGCTCAAAACACAGTGCTGAGGCCTGATACACTGACTTTCCTGAGACATGTGATGTAGGTCTGGTAGCATGTTTAGCCCTAAGAAGGACACTGGGGAAGAGGGCTCGATTCAGCTGAAAACATACCGCACCTGCAAAAAGGCTGCATTTTTACAGTCCCTGAACAAGTGACCTGGAGCTGGGGAACAAAGCCCATTCAGACAGATAGAGGTGTTTCCATCAAATTGAAGACAGAAGAAATGCAACACAACATGAAGATGGAGAATGGATTGTCCTTGCTCAAGGTCTGGGCATGAAGGGATTTCCCTTGAGTCTATCTCTGTTTACCTAACAACAATTCAGTAAGAACTTTTGTAACTGTTCACTCTCAGAGTTCAGTTACCAACCAACTCATTTACAAGTAAGTACATGATGCAACACTTGTTCTCTTTTCTAGGCAACAGGCCCAATCCTTAGAAATTCTTTCCCTTAGCATGAGCATGAGTGTTCTCAGTGGCAGAAGGCGGGTGCTAGGTCTCTAGTATCCAACAGACAATTCAGAAAGGCATAGAAGTAGCAAAGGCAAGAGTTCCTAAGGAAGACAGTTCAAACTGGTAAGTATAATACTTTAGAGAGGTTGAAAGGGTCCAGGGACTTCTGAAAAGACACCATAGGAGGATTCCAGCACTGGGCCTGGGTGAACTGGATGAGAGGACGCCCAATCATAAGAAACATCCCAAAGCTACACAGGAATCACAAAGGCTCCAGGTAGGTAAATACCCTAGCCAACACAGTACTCAGCACGGAAGAAGAGTTGCAGCAGGGGAGAATTCAGGACATGCAGCCAAAAACCCGGTCGATGGATTCCTTTGTCATGAAGACAGAAGACAGGACTTTGGAAGGGAATTTGCAGCAAGAATCAATGAGGAAGGCTCCAGGCAATAGTTGATTTCTGGCTGGATGCGGTTTTGGCACCCTTTTCAGGAGCCAAACGAAGACAGAATATCGCTGATTGGATTCACGTCGCTAATCTGGTCCAGCACTCTGGTGAGGGGACTTCAAGAACTTGAATCACATCTCTCTAGGTCCACCAGCATTCCACCACTGTTTCAGCTCAATTCGGAAGACCATGCACCGCACGATGGCTCAAGGTCCCAGCGTATTGCAGCTGTGCAAGGTCGCAACATGACGTGGGATGGCTCAAAAAGCAGGTCTTTTTGAGTCAAATGGATCTTAACAGACTCTGGGTCAAGGTTGTCGTTTTCAGAGTCCCAAGGTCGGTTGGAAGGAAGGGTAACTGCGGGCTCTGGTTACACAGCGGGCTCTCCGGTCGCTGGAAATCATCTCAGTTGCATTTTCTCCATCTTCCTCTTCAGATTCAGGTCCAGTGGTCGACTACCTCTTCAGATTCCAAGATCTGACTTTTATGCAGGAACCCAGCCAATTCAAACAGACGTAAAACATTCAAACTTGGGGGGTTGGCAGTCCTTTCAGGACAGCAGCCTCCCAGCTTGAACTGGATTCTCTCAGACCGACTGGAAGACAAAGGGCTGCAGAGTTTTGGACTCCTTCCTCGCTTCCTGCCTTCACAGACACTCTGGAGCCTTGGTTTGCTTGACCAAGGTCTCCCGCCGCAGATAAAAATCACCCAAAGGAATTTCCCAACCTGGATGGCAGGTGAAAGACCAAAAAAGGACAAAATATGCTAAAATGGCAAAAAAAGAAGACCGGGGCTAGTCTGGTAAAATGAGCCCCCATGGATGCCTTTACAGGCGCTGTGGAAACAGCCCGTGGTAAAGCTGCACCAAATGTGTAAAAAGGTTCACTACCACCAGTCATTTAAAGTAAGCTTGTCCCTGTAACAGAATTGTCACAGCGCTAGTGAGAAAGGGGATACCTTGTATCTCCCCAGCACTCCACATAAAGTGGGTTGTGCTGGTTTCACCTAACACAATGTATAAGAGGTAGAAAGGTCCTTTCTAGCCTTGGGAACTGTAGTTCTCAGAAGGTTAGCCAGAGAAAGTAAAAGGGGAGCCTTAAGGGCAACCTTGTAACAATAAAAAAGTATATACACCAAAGGTTGTCAAAGAGGATCCAATTAAAATGACACCATGGAGAGTCTTAAAATGACACCCGTAAAAGGATCTGTGAGTGTGGGAAAAGGTTCTCAGTCACTGAGATACAGGGACAAATAATCTACCAGTCGAGCAAAAAGTTGTGGGGTTCGCACAAGTGAGGTTAATTTAGCTCTAAAGTTAACAACTGGAAAATGGTTGAGTTCCTGTGTGTACAATAACAATGGGGGTCATTACGAGGTTGGAGGTAGCCATGGTGCTATTAGTTCCATGGCTACCCCCTTACCGCATACCAGGTCCGGGTTCCCTGAATGGGGAATTACTGGGCCATTCCAACCTTGGGGGACCCAATATTTACAGCTGCAACTAAGCCATTGATTCTCATAAGACTGCTTTGAAGTAACATCGGCAGGCCTATATAGCCCAATATTTGATGGTACTGCTTGACAGAGACTCTAGGAGGATGTTTTGGGTGGGGAAGGGCAGCTAATGGATGGGAATGGCAATAGGGATTAGCATCGGCTATGGACAGTAAACAGGTAGGTTAATAAAGAACCAAGTCCCAAACCCACAAATGGCTGTCCCTCCTCGTGTCCAATTTCACCTCTTTTATGTACCACAATACAATCAATAGTTTAGGTTTATGTGTTGCGCCTAAGCAACACCTAATAGGCAAAACTAAAACGGGTGATTGTGTATCTTTGCCAATGCTACACACTTAATCCATCGTAATACTTGAGTAGAAATGTCAAAAACATTCTGAGAAGTACAGATTTTTAAATGCCATCAATTAATGATATGATGGACACAGAAAAATGGCATTCTTGTTATTCTTACCACATAATCATCCATGAATTGTCGGAGGTCTTTAAAACCATGTTTTTCTGCAAGTCCATTAGGAAAGTCGCCATGCTTATTACACACACTGTAGGCTTGCAGGGCTCCAGGGCAGGTAAGCAGAAGAACAGTGAGCTTCTTTAAGCCATACTTTGCAGCAAAATGAAGCAGTGTTGGTAGTTCGTCATTTCTCTGATCTGTGAACATCAATAATAACGTTTTTAGCAAATACTGATCAGATGACACCAAGGATGCACTGACAGCTAAAACACACATTATAATTACTTTGGAGAAGTGGGAACACTTTGCACCTTTGTCCCTCATTTAGTGGAGGGGCAGGCAATATGGCAATCCTTCTTTTATCACTGATAATGGTGGTCAGTTTGCTGACGTTGTCTTTTGGTCACAATAAGTTGAAGGCATGGAAGAAGTAAATAGCAACCAATAGAATTTGAAGGATTTCCTTCGAATACTTGTTCTTCTTGTGTCATCAATTGCATCTTAGTAATATCACAAACAGAAAACAGATTCTAAATGGAATGTGCCTAAACTGCACGCACAGCAATGCCTGAATGAAAGAATAGAAATATGAGGACTCCCCTGGCGTACACAGATAAATGATCCATAGTGCAAGTAAAACAACATCATTCAAACGTGCTCTGATGTTGAAAGCTAAAGAGCCACTAAGGGTTCCTACTTAAGTCTGAGCCATTGCATTGGATGAGAAGATAGAAGCTGGCTGAGGAATGGGCTGTGACCTAAGAGGGCAGTTCGATAGATCAATGGATGCTGTATTCCTATTGGCTGAGATCAAAATGATAAAAAAAAGAGAGACAGGTCTGGAGGAGGACAGGAGGATGACAGGAATCAGATGTGGTGTCTCTTCCGCTCAGGTAGCAAGCGGTGGATTCGTTATGACACATTCTGAAGTTGTTGTCCTAACCAGAACATGGAGCAGGTTAATGCTGCGTAAAGGTTAATGTGATGCCTGTCCGCAAGAGCCTGCAGAAGACAGTGACCTGGGATCAGGGAGATGGGGTATCGTTTAGGTGAATATGTAAGACCCAACACCCAAGGAAACGTGACGCCTTGAAAATCTTGATGGACACCATCTGTTGTCCAGGAAAGACACCTAGCTTTCAGAAAATGTCTGCTCTCAGGAATACACGTGGCAAACAACAACATGCCACACATGTATTATTGGCACCATATCACCATTTACACATTAGAACACATTTGAAGGTCTCACACACATACACACACACACATACTACGGCTATTACTACTTTGTGAAGAAATAGCTCATGTGATGATGTCATACATCTTTTACAAGATGGTTCCCTCTCTATAGCTTTCCAAATACTTGATATGTGGTGTTTAGACACAGCGACTTTGGGGAAGATAAGGTCCTAAATAACTAGAACATAGCGGAGGAGATATTTAGCAAGGTGTTTTTTCTTCCGTAGCTGGTGGGTCTGCACCCATCCACAGTTCCACCAAAAACAGGAAGGTAAATGCAGAATACACTCCGATATGAGTCTTTAAAATAACACCAAGGACGGAAGACAACCCAGGACTACATAAAACTAAACACAGCCAGTCTGGAGGACAGGCAAAGGGAAGGCAGGAGCGTCCATCAGAGGGTCTGCATGAATCAGGACCTGGCAAAGGCTGGTGTGCTTGTGAGATAGCAAGAACCATAGCAGCCAAGCACTGGACGGTCTGTTACCTTTGGGCGTTGCACTCAGGTTCTGTGTGATGTAGCGTTCTCTCACTGCAAGGTGTTGTGGTGATGAAGAACAATGCACTTTAGGTTTTGCATGGATAACACATATAATCACACTTTGGGTTTCCTCTCAGTGCTTGTGCTTCTTATCTCCAAGGTGGCCCAGAGGGGGTCACAGCATGATGCCTAGTTTGGTCATACGGGTTGGGTCCACAAGGTCTATAACTATGAATGGGTGTGCGCTTCTCTCTGGCTCCAGGTTTTGGGGAGATTTTAGGAAGCCGGTTGGCAGAGTCCCGCTGTCACTGCCATAGAAAAGGAACACGTTCCCTAATTTTTGGCAAGTGTTTCCTGTAAGACGTCTTTCTTGCCCTTTAGGTGGACTCTGTAGGCCCCTTTTACCAGGAGTTACTCAGAACTCCTGATCATTGTAAGTAAGTCACACTTTTGTATTTAAAATTCATCATGTGACCATGATACGTTTTTACACAGATGTCTCTTACTACACGCCGGCTATAGGTTTTACATTTCTTGTGATAGTTGGTAGCTAAACCATTACCTACTATAAATGTACCAGCGCCAGGTCTCAAAATCTGATATACAACCCCCGTTTTGCTTGTGCGTACTTTCGTATGTTCAATGTAAATTCACTGTGAGATGGAAAGTTCTAAGCTGCAGCTCTGAGTCAGCGTCCTTGTAATTTGTTAGCGTTGGTGTTGTGGCCTCCAAGGACGACAGGACGCTTGGACAGTTCTAACTGGCTTTATTATATATAACAGAACAGGTGAGCTCAATGGTCCATATGCTGGTCAGGAGCAGGTACTCACAATGTCAGGCTGGGCCTCCCAGTTACTTAATTGGAGGCAGGGTGTGCAGTGGTACTGCACGCTGTAGACTTCCAGGGCCCCCATGAGGCCTCCTGTGGCATTGGATTTATGCCCTGGAAGTTTGGTGTGCAAGCTGTCAGGGCCCCAGGTGCGTAGGCTCACTATCAGGAGCAGCGCTTGTCAGGCCGGCTGTCTGGCGCTCTGCCCGCCTGCCGCTGACGGCAACGTTCTTTTCACGGGGCGAGATCACGTCGGAACGAGATCTCGCGAGACCTCGCTCCCTCGATCACGTGATGTCCCCACACACCTCCTTTGCTGGGAAACGGATGGATGGTCATTCCATGACGAAGTCTGCAAACTTTCTGGGTTTCCTTTTCTCTCTCTGTGGTCTGCCCTGATCTAGAAGCGGGGCAGGGTTGCGGGAGTACTCTTGGGGAGATGCAGGTGATTCAGGTTCTCCTTGTCTTGCCCTGCGGTGTAACTCCCTGAGTGGGGTTGGGGAGTTGGTGTTCGAGAGCTCGCCGCCGTAGGGTATCTCTTCCTGACTGGCAAGGGTTTTCGGATGGCTCATGCTGGCCTTGATCTTCTCCGGTTTCCCAGTGTGGCTGTTCAATAGCTTCTTTCCTGCGGTACAGGGCCACCCTTTCTAGATTCCATTTCCTTCCGTTGCTGGTGCAGATGTGGTTTGACCCTTTGGCAACGACTTCTATGGGACTGCTCTATCTGGAGCCGGTTGAGGTGTCTTTGTGGGGGAGGCGTATCTTAACCAGATCGCCTCTGTTGACCGCTGTGTGGCGAGCGGCCCGACGCGTGTCCCCTCGAGCCTTCATGGCTTCTTTGTTCTGCTGCATGCGAAAGACTACGTCTTCCATGTCCACATCTTCGTCAGCCCTCACATGATGGAGCCACGGTGGTATCAGTGTGGATGCTGCCCTTCTCCCCCTTAGCAGATGTAATGGTGACACGCCGGTGACAGCGTTGGGAGTGATGTGGTGGGCTGCGACGGCCTCCTTGACAGTCTTGTACGGGTTTAGGCCCGAGGCATGCGCTAGTTGCAGCGCCCCTTTGATGAAGCGTTTCGCCCGCTCGACCAGGCCATTGGCCTGTGGGTGGTAGAGACTTGCTCTTCGCTGTTGAATATTGTTGAGTTTGAGGAATTTCTCCATTTCTCGAGAGACTAACTGGACACCATTGTCCGTCACAATTTCCTCCGGGAGGCCTTCGCGCTGGAGTGGTGAGTGCTTCAATGACTGTGTTTGTCGTGATGTCCGAAGTGAAGTCAACTTCGACCCATTTTGAGAGGTAGTCGACCGTGACTATCCCATATTTATGTTCTGGGGGCATGCTGTCCAGCGGCCCGATGAAGTCCAACCCTAGTTTGCGCCACACTCCTTTGGGGATTTCGGTGGGCAGCATGGGGGCTTGTCTCACAGACAGGCACTTGTTGCTGTTAGTGCACTCATGACACCTTTCAACCATTTGTCGTATGTCCTGATCCATGCCTGGCCACCAGTAGGCGTCGCGTATCGTGCGCCTGGTCATGTTGCACCCCAAATGGCCTGAGTGCGCTCTGCACAGTATTACTTTGCGAATTCCGCTGGGCGGGATCACTTGGTCGCCTCTCAGAATGAGACCGTTCATGGCAGTGATTTCGTCGTTCACCTTCCAGTAAGGACGTAGGCCTTCGGGAATCGCTCTTTCATCAGGCCACCCTTCGCGGACCCAGGCTGCTACGCGCCGTAGGGCATCGTCTTGCTTGAACTCTTCCTGCCAGTGGCGCTCACTCAGGTCCATGTACTCGCCATTCCTCAAGTCGGCTATAGATGCTACAACACATTCGTCTTCTAAGAATGTGGTCCCAGGGGCGCTTTGGTTCAGGAGCCTGGACATGCAGTCCGCTTGTGCATTTTTCCAGCCGGCAATGTGGGCTATCTCGTACGTGTACTCTTGAAGTTTTGCGGCGATCCTGGCCAGTCTCGGGGTGGCAGTCTTGGTGCCACCTGCGCTCAACATGTGGATGAGGGGTTTGTGGTCCGTGACCAATCTAAATTTCGTGCCCCAAACGTACGATCTGAAGTAGTCGACGGCCCAGGCACAAGCCAACATTTCCTCCTCTACGGTGGAGTAATTCTTCTCCGCTGACGATAGTGCTTTAGATGTGAATTCCACGGTATTTTCAGTGTCGCCCTTCTTCTGGGTCAGGGTGGCCCCCAGTCCGTACGCGCTGGCCTCCGTAGTGATGCAGGTGCCCCATTCAGGGAAGGGTTTTAGGCATGGTGTGTGCAGAATCCTACTTTTGATTTCAGTGAAGGCTTCGTCTTGCACTGGCCCCCAGGAGTAGGTCGCCCCTTTCTTCAGAGGTTCCCTCATAGGGGACGTGGTTTCAGAGAACCTTGGGACAAATTTTGCGTAGTACTCCGTTAGGCCCAGGAATGAGCGGAGTTCATCTCTGGACATCGGGGCCGGGGCGTCTGCTATGGCCTCCATAAGGTTCTTCTTGGGGGTCTCCCCTTCGCTTGAGATGCAGTACCCAAGGTATTCTACATTGCTCACTCAAAGACACATTTTTCGTGGCGAAGATGAACGCCTGCCTCCTGAAGCTTGCTCAGGACTGCCCTGAGTGCTTTGTCATGGGTCTCGTTGTCCTTGGCATACACGAGGATGTCGTCCTGAAAGAATGAGACGTTTGTGAGTCCTTTGAGTAGGGAATTCATCATTCTCTGAAATGCGGACGCTGCCGAGGACAGCCCAAATGGCATGCGGGTGTATTGAAAGGTGCCGAAAGGAGTGATGAACGCCGTAAGAGGGCGCGAAGACTTGTGTAGTGGAATCTGGTGATAGGCGTCACGCATGTCCAGCTTCGAGAAAATTGCCGCCTCTTCCATCATTCGGACAATTACGCTGATGCTGGGGAGCGGAAAGCTATCAGTGACAACCTCTAGATTCAGACTTCTCAGGTCGATGCATATTCTGAGGTCGTTGCTGGATTTCTTCTTGACTAGAACCACCGGACTCAGCCACTCTGAGGATTCCACTGTCTCAATGGTCCCCTCTTCGACCATCTTCCGGAGATGGGCATCTAACGCAGGCCTCGCCGTGGCAGGCACTGGTCTAACTTTGTGTTTCACAGGCACGGCATTGGGTTTCAAACGAATCTTGTGGACAAAGTCTCTCACTTTCCCTGGTTTCTCGGAAAACAGGCTTGGGAAAACCTCCTTGAAATTTAGCGCTGCTCCTCAGGAGACCACGAGTACCTGTTCCGGAGTGCTGGGGTCTAGTTTAATGCTGAGTCTGTGTTGATCGTCCCACCCGAGCACGGCTGGACCTTTGGGTGAGAAGTACACCTTGGTGGTGGTAGACCTCCCTTTGAATTCGATTTGGGCTCTGATGTAACCCAGAAGGTCGACAGTTGCACCTCCAAAGACTGTCGGCTTTTGCCTGGTTGTTCTAATCTCTTCTTTTGCTTGTCCCATCATCTCCTTGTACGTGTCGATGGGAAGGATAGTGAGGTCTGACCCTGAGTCTGCCATGACGCGTGTTTCCATGCCGTCCACTTTAATGGTGCAGTGGGGCTTCTCTCTCCTGGCATGGAGGGCGTTGACCATGATGACCATGGGTCTGTCCTGTAGCTCGTCCTCGTCGCTTGAGGCGCGGTTGCCATCAACGCGGGAAACGTTTTTTCCCGCCACGTGCAAGCCGGGCCACTTGACCAATGTGTCCGCACTTGGAGCATTCCTTGTTTCTGGCGGGGCAGTCACGGTCGTTCGCCATGTGTTTTGTGCTGGCACATCTGTAGCATTTCGGCACATCCCTCTGCCTGGGTCCTTTGTCTCTGTGGCTGTCACGGGACTGCATGTCTCTGCGCCCTCTCCATTGTAGCACCGTAAGCTCGGGTACAGGTAGATGACTTCCCGCCTCTTTGCGCCTGCTGGAGGTTTCTTCCTCGGCCCTGGCGATTTGGATGGCCTTGTCGAGGGTCACTTCTTTTTCTTGTATGAACTTGTCCTGCACTTTCCTGGAATTTGTGTGAACGACCAGCATGTCGCAGATGACTTGTTCCGCGTTATCGCCGAAGGCGCATAAGGATGCCAGCTCCCTCATCCTGGTGATTTAGTCGTCCATGGGTTCGGTCCCCTCTTGCTTACGGGTGTAGAGTCTCAGCCTGTGTAGCACCACATTCTCTTTATTTGTGAACCGCTTTACAATGCGACGGGTTGCCTCTTTGCAGACGTTGTCGTCTTCGTCGTCCACTGGTATAGCCGTTAAACTGGCATAAATGCGCTGTCCCTCGACGCCCATTGCGTTGAGCAGCATAGCCTTCTTCCTGGTGGGGGCATATCCTGTGCCGCCTACGGCCTCCAGATACATGGAGAACAGAGGCTCCCATTGCATCCACGGGATTGCCGGGATCCCCGGTGAGGGGAGGAACGCAGGGGGCGGTGTGGTGCCTTGCGTGATGGGTCCGTGGGTACTCTGATATCCTCCTCGCCAGTTATTTTGTGGCCTCCAAGGACGACAGAACGCTTGGACAGTTCTAACTGGCTTAATTATATATAACAGAACAGGTGAGCTCAATGGTCCATATGCTGGTCAGGAGCAGGTACTCACAATGTCAGGTTGGGCCTCCCAGTTACTTCACTGTAGGCAGGTTGTGCAGTGGTACTGCATGCTGTAGACTTCCAGGGCCCCATGAGGCCTCCTGTGGCATTGGACTTATGCCCTGGAAGTTTGGTGTGCAAGCTGTCAGGGCCCCAGGTGCGTAGGCTCACTATCAGGAGCAGCGCTTGTCTGGCTGGCTGTCTGGCGCTCTGCCCGCCTGCCGCTGGCGGCAACGTTCTTTTCGCGGGGCGCGGGTCTGCGAGATCAGGTCGGAATGAGATCTTGCGAGACCTCGCTCCCGCGATCACGTGATGTCCCCACAGTTGGCCATGACGGTTTGCGGTTTATTCCTTGAGGAACTCGCATGTATGAAGGGCGTGAGTACTGATGTGCCCTCTGAAGGACCCCCAACTTCCTCAGGGTCAGGGGATGCACCATGAGCACAACCTCACCCATGGGAGTAACTCCCCACGCTGGTTGAGAGGAGTCACATTTGTTGGTGGAAGTCTTGGAGGAATTTTAGTGATGCACAGTTCCACTCCCGCAATGAGGCTACTAGCTTTCACTGTTTAAAATATAGCACAGGCTCCTCCAACCAGTCCTTATTCCTTTGACAGAATGTGTGTCATAAGGATGTGGCATTATATGTGTCTTTGATTCGGAATACATTTACGGGGCTCATGTTGCTCCTGATCGTGATTTGATGGCAGAGAACTGGTACATTTGCACTCAAACATAGCCAGGTCCCTGCTGCCAAATTGTTGTCATTTCCACTGTGGAGTGCAAATGTAAAAGGCAAAAGGTGGCGTATAAGCGTGTATGCTGCCTCTTGCCTTTCACATTTACACTAAGCAGTGCAAAGTGAGTAAATACTGCCTGGCATGCTAGCATGGCAGGCAGCGTTTGCTTTTCATTGTGAGCACTGCTTGCCAGGCTCGTATGGCAAGCAGAACACCCAAATGAAATGAAACCCTGCCGAAATGTGAGCATGCGTGCATGGTAAGCAGTGTTGCCAATTAAAATGAAACCCTACCTGACATGCCAGCACGCCGGGGCTGGGGTTCACTTCAATTGTACGTGTATAATGGATCCCAAAGGGGTCTGCCTGCTTTATGCTAGTGCATAAAGCTGGCTGACCCCATAGGGATCTCCAGCATTTTCACTGGTATGAAACTCCATGTCGGCGCAAATGCTGGATCATTTGTATGGTGAAGAGGAAGGATGTGGTGGAAACCCAGTTGCGTTCTCCCCCTCCTCTGCACCATACAAATGAATGAGACTGTGGCGTGATTGAAAGGGTGTATCTCTGACAACCTACTTATCAGCACGTGTTGACTCTCAGAGTAAGTTGCGCATTCCATGTTCCCCCTCTTTTCCCGGCCCCCCAATACAGTGCCTGCTTGTGGATTCTCTGTTGCACAGGTGACAAAAATGCATCTGGGGGGAGCCGGACCTGAATGTTGTTGGAGCGCAAAGACTCCTTCACATATGCCAGCCAAGGGATTTTACGTCAGCTTTGCTTACCCATAATGCTTCTAATGATGAAGTGGCATAAGGTTGCGGGCCCATTTGCCCTTAGGCGTAGCCAAAGAATACTTGGAGCAGTAGCCCATTGATCCTCCCGAAACTCCATCCCCAATTCTCTGTGAACTGAGACACAGGGGGCTGGAAGGCCCAGGAGCTGTCTAAAAAACTAATTTTCTTTCAGCTGTAGTTCAGCTGCCTTCGTGTGGCCCCACAATGGAGCACCGTATAAAGTGACTGCCTTCGTCTGGGTGGCATAAACCTTAAAAACTGGTTTCAGTGGCTGGCTCTGGCACCTATTTAAAAAACATCAAATTCCTGCTGTATGCTGGCTCATTTTCAGAGACTATTTTTTTATGTGAGCATTGCTTGTGACCGCCTCTGAAAATCTGAACCGCAAGTAGTCAAATTATTTGACCCTTGAGATGATTTCCCTGTTATAAACCATAGAACACATCTTAGTGGGCCTCTTCCTTCAAACGCACCCCATCACCGCTGACTTGGTGGAATTCATTTTTAGCTCCAGACTATTCATAAAGGCTGCGTAGGTATTAATTGCGGCGTGTAGGGCCCTTGGGGTTCTGGCCATAATAACTGTATCATCAGCATAGGCCAGTACCGGAAAGGCCCACCCACCCAGACTCATGTAGTCTACACCGATACCCATCAGGGATTTCAAGAGCCTGTTAATGTAAAGCATGAACACTATTGGTGCCAACACACAACCCTGCCGGACCCCCAGCCCGAACGTGTATTTCAGTGGTTCGCGGGAAGTTTCACACGCGATTGTCCTGGGTACGTGCACATCAGGGGGTGCGTGGGAAGTAACACACACGATTCCATCAGGGCACGTGTATTCCAGGGGTGCGCGGGAAGTATCACACGCAAAAACAGCAGGGTACGTGTATTCCAGGGGTGCGCGGGAAGTATCACACGCAAAAGCAGCAGGGTACGTGTATTTCAGGGGTGCACGGGAAGTATCCCACGCGATTCCATCAGGGTACGTGTATTCCAGGGGTGCGCGGGAAGTATGACACGCAAAAGCAGCAGGGTACGTGTATTCCAGGGGTGCGCGGGAAGTATCTCACGCAAAAGCAGCAGGGTACGTGTATTTCAGGGGTGCGCAGGAAGTATCACACGCGATTCCATCAGGGTACGTGTATTCCAGGGGTGCGCGGGGAGCACCACACGTGAATTGCACGTGTGGGTCCTCCCAGGTGTTCCCTCTACACCTTCCACGGCCCCTGCAGGTGGCCCAGACCACAGGGGCCTACCCTGCACTTGTCCCGCAGGCACCCCATCCACCATGGCCATGCCCCCCAGCCAACCCACATGTCACCTTGCACTACTGCCCACCAACGCATGTCCCCCTGCACCCCCAGCCACCAGCATCCAGGGGCACCCTCCACCAGGCCCCCACACATGTCCCCTTGCACCCCCACCCCACAGCATCCAGGGGCAGCCTCCACCAGGCCCCCACTCATGTCTCCCACCACCCCCACCCCCAGCAGTGCAGGGGCAGCCTCCACCAGGCCCCCACTCATGTCTCCCATCACCCCCACCCCCCAGCAGTTCAGGGGCAGCCTCCACCAGGCCCCCACTCATGTCTACCACCACCCCCACCCCCAGCATCCAGGGGCACCCTCCACCAGGCCCCCACTCATGACTTCCATCACCCCCACCCCCCAGCAGTGCAGGGGCAGCCTCCACCAGGCCCCCACTCATGTCTCCCACCACCCCCACCCCCCAGCAGTGCAGGGGCAGCCTCCACCAGGCCCCCACTCATGTCTACCACCACCCCACCCCCCAGCATCCAGGGGCACCCTCCACCAGGCCCCCACTCATGTCTACCACCATCCCCACCCCCCAGCATCCAGGGGCACCCTCCACCAGGCCCCCACTCATGTCTCCCATCACCCCCACCCCCCAGCAGTGCAGGGGCAGCCTCCACCAGGCCCCCACTCATGTCTCCCATCACCCCCACCCCCCAGCAGTGCAGGGGCACCCTCCACCAGGCCCCCACTCATGTCCCCCAGCCAACATGTCACCACAATGTAGATCCCTGGCCCTTATGGTCAGCCTCCAAATGCCAAACACCCACCTGAGTATTGCATCCACCCACTTAGAAATGGCAAAAACAGGATAGAACCTCAATTGCAAGTTTGGAAATGAACACATGTCCCTCACATACACCCAATGGGTGTCGGTGAATGTCAAAACCCATATCATAATATGCATGAAACCAATGAGATGATACTACACATTGAACTTTGAAGAAAAAATATGTATTAAAAGCAACATAAATTGAATCAAAAATAAACAAACAATAATGGAAATTTTAAAAAAAAAACTGCAGGTCCGTGAAATAATGCAAAACCACAAATCATAATGCAAAGGAAAGGTGTCCAAAGTCACAGTCCACAAAAGTAAATCCAATGGAAAATTAAAATCGAAAACCATTGCTCCATGGGGAAATCATAAAAAAAATTGAAAATCCAAAAGTCAACTATATACAGATAAACAATCCAGGGTCCATGATCCCAACCGAAGAAATTAAACCTATCTAATAACACTACCTAAAAAAAAAAACTATATACAAAAATGTGGCCCATTGTCCAAAAGGTCCAAAAAAAAGGCAAAACCAAAGGAAACCTAACACTAACTACAGAACTATTTACAAGGGCAGCGGGCTAGTCCGACGGCTCACTTCGGGATGTTCCGGGCAAGGGCATCATCGAACTCCTGCTCAATGTCCCGGAGCCGGTCCTCCTCCATGGCCCCGAGGGTCCGCAGGGCCGTCCACATGTTCACCCCAAACTCCCTGCGGATTGCCTCAAGGCACTCGGCCCGCCTCAGAGCCCTCCGCATGGAGTTCTCCGCCCTGACCATCGTGACTGCCTCCTGCTGCCTGCACATCCTCCGCTGGCTGGGGTGCAGTCGTTGATGTGGCCACCCCTGCTGGACGTCCGACTCCCGACTGTGGCAGGGATGCCTCCTCCACCAGCCTGGCCGCACCGTCAGAGGCAGCTCCACAGGGCACCCAGGTGACTGATGGGTGGGAAGATGGCACGGAGGACGACTGGCGCATAGGGGGTTCAGTTGAGGAGGGGGTCTGAGCAAGCACCATCAAACGGAGGAATCCGGCCTGGGTGACCTGTCCCAGTAGGCCGACGCGGTCAACGAGCCATTCGAGATGACGTGCAGTCTCCTCATGAAGACTGCAGGTCACCTCGCATGGCCCGTTGACTCAACGCCACACCAGTCAGGACAGGCTCAACCCGGACCCGGATAGCCACGTCCGCAGGCAGAGGAAGGCCAGTTGACGTGAGCTCATCCCCTGCCTGAAAACGGGTCTGGACGTAGGAATCCCTGCTGGTGCAAGATGATGCAGTGACAGGATCAGGGACAGGATTGCACACAGGCACCTCAGCGGCGACCTGTGCTGCCTCCTGTCCCTGGTCCTGCACTGCACCACTAGCACCAGTGGAATCCCCACCTCCAGACCCCGTCTCTGTTGCTTGCACGGCCTCCTCCTCCACCAAACCCCCCACCAACCTGGATGACTCCGTGCCATCTTCCCCGGTTGGGCCCTGTGGTGTCCCAGCTGCCCCTTCTGCTGCCGAGGAGTCCAACTCCGACCTCCGCCTCTTGGACTTCCCCCCGGCAGCTGCGGCCTGGGATGCGGCACCGGACTCCTCACTCCCCGACGAGATCACAACCTGGGAGGGGAGCCGGGCCTTGGGTCTCCGGCTGGCGGTGCGATCCCCGCCGCTGTGCTCCACAGCACCTTCTCCGCCCTCTTCATCAGACACAGGCATCAGGGCACTGTACAATGGACACATACACCCATGACAGTTGCACATGAGTGGCATTGGCAAACCTCAGACATGGCATCACAATTGGCAACACACATGTCATTTCTACTTGCACACATGAGCCATACCACAGCCACATCGCAACTGCCAGCACCATCCATACACATACAACAGCATGAGCAGGCAAAGGTGAGCCAGACATCACATGCAACACAGGGAGTGCACTACACATGCATGCACACCACCACACTTGCATGCATGTGTACACCTCAGCCAACTATCGCAGTGTTCCGATGGGCATCCATGTCACATCTGCCAATCGGGCTTCCACATCCCGCTGTCACATGCATCCATGTTGCATCACTGTTGCACCCTTGTCAAATACACACACATGCACATGTACACAGTGCTGATACATGCAGCTGAAAACAACATACATGCGTGACATCACGAACATGCCTACTTACATACACATTCATCCAAACATGTGTGCCCATACAACTGCATTTTGCATGCAAGCCTACACACAAGCACCATCCATGTCTCACACATGACAGCCCTTGCATGTGTTAGCCTCATGGCCCTGTACACCCCCACCCATACTCGGCCCCATACAAACAGATGTGCACATCACCACACGCACAGCTTACAATCATTATGCGTGTACACTTACCGCTCGACTCCAGACGGGTCTGCCTCTCAAGGACCTGGACGTGGAGCGCTGGGGATATGTGTTCCAGGACCCTCATCTGATCTTCCGACAAGTGGCCCGGCGCGCCTTAGCATCCGCTGCCTTCAAGAGGCGCCGGGCCTTGTTCAGGGTCCTGGACCTGAAGTCCTCCCAGCGCTTCTTGACATGTTGGAAGTCGCGGACTGCCACCCCCTCCGCGTTGATGGCAGTCACGATGTCCGTCCAGATCCGAGTCCGTCCTTCCTTGTCGGCGCGCACACTTCCGAAGAGGGCATCATACTGCCCCAGGACTTGCTCCACCAGGACACCAACTTCCCTGGCACTGAAGCTGGTGCCCCTCTGCCTCTCTGGCCGGGGGTTGTCAGTGGTGCCAGATGTTGCAGTGCCCGACATGACAACCCCAGAGGCAGGAGTGGGTGGGCAACTGGGTCCTGGGGCTGGGCTGTGGAGCGATGGAATCCCAGTCGGGAGTCTTCGGTTCCAGCAGGGGTGGTCACAGCAATAGCACCCCTGGCTGATGTGCAGGCAGCAAATGGCAGGGCACGTGGGCAGCAGGCAGTCAGGCAGCAGCAGATGGCAGGTGGGAGCGTGCTCAGGCTCTGGGGGCAGTAAATCGGCTTTCTGGGCAGGAGCGTGGTATTCCGTGTTCTTACGCGTGGCCAGCTTGATACGGAGTGATTTGGCACATGAAAATCCTGCACATCTACGTGTAATTCGAGGAAAGGCCCTTAGCGCGTAAGCGCGTCTGCACGCATACGCGATTTCATTGGCCCAAAGGCCCCCATGCGCAGCTATGACGTCACGCGCATGGCCGTAGAGAATGGCGCGTGTAAAAAAAAAGATACACGTCCGAGTGTCAAAGCGTGTAATTGGTGGAAATGGCCTCATCGCGTATGCGCGTCTGTGACGTGTGTATAAAAGGTACGTGTAGAACGCCATTTCCTTGTACGTGCTTTTCGTGGAGAGCGAGTTCACACGCGATTTACTTCACGGCGTTTCAAGTTCGTACTCCCTGTTACCTCTGACAGCTTTTTCTCTTTTCCTCTTTTTCCTCGGCCTGTTTCCTCAAACAGCGTTCCCTTCTACTCTTGTCCTGTCTCCGCAGACAGCGTACAATTCTTCTTTTGGCGGGGGTGTTGCCAACGCGCACACGCGCATATTTTTCACGCTTTTTTTAATTCCTGGCAGACGGTGAGTCGCGCACGTATTTAACATCTGTGCTTGCCCCGTGTGTCGCATACCCCTTCAGAGGTCATTCTAGGCTGCGTGTGACACGCATAGGTTCATTCTTGTGTTTCTGGGTGCCACAGCGTAGTGCAGGTTTATTTTTCCACGCACGTGGTCTAGGAGGGGTTGCGTGCACCTTACTTCCCTTTTTTGGGGTGCCTGTGCGTTG
This sequence comes from Ambystoma mexicanum, assembly GCF_040938575.1. NCBI lineage: Eukaryota > Metazoa > Chordata > Amphibia > Caudata > Ambystomatidae > Ambystoma > Ambystoma mexicanum. Next base: position 749,593,674 of record NC_090929.1, read on the forward strand.
CGTGACCCGTCATCTTTCCCCAGGGGTGACATACAGCCTTGCTAGAGCACTAGGGTACGATTACCATCTGGTACCCATCCCCTTTGACCCCCAATTGCCCAGGACAATAGTTCACATCGACTCCCATATGTACAATAACATCAGTGCCATGGCTGGGAGGCGAACAAGCCGTAAGGGTGGCAAAGGTGGCCGAGCCCCAAGTGGTGGCCGTGGTGGATCCGGTAGGGGACGTGGCCGTGACTTGCAGGGTGCCCCTAGCCCCCCATGTGTGGAGGAGCAGTCAGGGACACTCATGCTCCCCCCCCCCCCCTGGTTGAGGGTAACGTGGCTGACACCATCCATGCTCAGCCCTTGTTGGACCAGCCCACTGTGGAACCAGACCTGGCACAGGGTGACTCCATGGCTGACTTCCAGGTCAGCAGGTCTAGGCCACGTGCGCCGGTGCACGTTTGTGTTATCAGGCCACGTGGATCAGGGGCAGCTAGGTCATCTGCTGCCCCGCGTAGGCAGGCTGGGGAGGCTTCAGGGGCAGCTGTGGCTCAATCCACCCCACCTCTCACACACCCAGCCAGGAAAGTGTCGGTCCAAGTCCATCATGCTGACATTCCCCCTGACACCATCACACTTGAGCTAATGCCTGCACCAACTCCCATGCTGAGTGTGCAATCCCACACTCCTAGTACAGAGTCCACCGGGGCTCCTGCCCCTAGTGTCCAGAGCGGCGTAGGACACTCAGGATCCCCACCACCTTCCAAGCGGAAGAGGAAGAGTGCTCGTCCAGTAGAGGCTGATGCCCCAGACACAGCTACACAGTCCGGCCCGTCAAGGAAGCCCAGCTTCAATGAGGCCGAACTGAATGCACTTGTAGAGTATGTGTCCGCACATGACCGCGAAATGGTGATTGTTGCAGGATCCAAGACCACACCTGCACAACGTCAGGCACACTGGCAGACCATCGTGGACATCATAAGTGCCCTTGGAATCGTGAGGCGCACAGCTACTGAATGCTGCAAGCGCTGGAATGACCTGAAGCGCAGGGCAAAGAATAAGCTGGCCTCAAGTCATGCCGCAACTCTAGTGACTGGAGGTGGGTCTCCAGCAGAGGACATAGAACTCACTCCACATGAGCAGGTTGCTGGGACCTACGTCACGGAGGAACAGATCCAAGGCGTGGGGAGAACTGGCAGATTACGAGGCATTGTCCAGTGAGTGCACATGCATGTGTGTGTCATCCATGTGCATGGTGTGTGTGGGAGGGCTTCTGTTTGGGTGCCAGGTGAGGGTGTGTGTGCCTGAGTGGTTTGGGTCACCTATGTGCCTCATCCAATACATTCTGCGCACCAGCATTTGGGTATAGCAGTATTCCTTCTGCCAACATTAGACATCCAGCCCAACACCACGCCAGTTGCCCTTGAAGTATCATCTTGCCACAACATTGTTGCTTATTTTCCTCTGTTTATTCAGGCAGATTGTTTGCATACCATCACTTTTACTCGGCATTTCTCAGTCCTATTGTCACATGTCTGACATGGCTATGGTACAGTGGACTGGCTTTGTTTCCTAGACATTATTTGTTTAGACATGTCCCTGTGCTATAGGACCATTTTGGACTGTCAGCTCCAGGTTAAACATTTGAACCATTTCAATGAAAAAATCAATTTCATAAGCAAACTAGACTGAATGAACAATTGGTGCCCTCCTCTCCCTCTTCACTTTATGGCTAGAGTACATGCCATCTGTGTGATGGCATGTGTATTTGACCTGCCAATCACTGGCCAATGTGTGATGCCGCTGCTAGGCAGCATGCAGCAAATGTGTTCATCTTCCATCTTGGTGTCATCAATGTGTGCCATCTGCCTCCCCTTCACACGCAGTGACGGTGCATGCATGGGAGGGTTTTATTCATGTGGGACATGTGTCAATCAATTACTGTTTCTGTAGCCTCTCAGCCCTAATTGTGTGCCATAGTGCTAATGCCTGTTTCCATTTGTTTTCTTTTATGTCTTTGCAGGGGATGACGCACTTGATACTGCTGGGGTTGTGGAGATGGTGCAGACCCAGGAGGAGTCTCAGGCCTGACCGACCACCAGTGAGGGACGTGGTGTGGTGGTGGGTGAGAACCCACAACTGCTGCAGGTCGTGCTCTCAAGGGGTGTCTCTGGCTGCACCTCTCCCGAGCTGTATTCAGGTGTCGATTCGGATGATGAGACCTATGTGCCGTCGCAGGTGAGTGTTCCTGGGAGGGATTCTGTTCTGTCCGACCCACCTGCACCAGGGTTAGAACCCTCAATGGGGATGTCAGTGTTGGCAGGTATGCCTTTGGTGGTTACGGATGCAGGGTCACACTCCGCAACCTCTGATCCTGTTCCTGGGCCAGCAGATCAGAGGTGGAATGCAGTCCTGCAGCCTCAGGCAGTGCCGGCACAGCAAGGCGCAGTTCGCCTTGCCCCAGACAGGTGTGGTGCCCGCCGACGTGGTGGCCGTACGCCACCTGGCAATACCGCATGGGAGCAATCCATATACGGTATGGCAACCCAACAGGCAGCATCATCAGAGATGATGGCTCAGGCCATGGATAGGGTGGCCACTTCCATTGTCCCCCCCGAAAGGCTGATGGAGCGACTACAGCAGGCAACAGACTCCATCTGCCAGTCACACAGGGAGGACATGTTGGCGTCCGACAGGGACAGGCGGGGGGCACTGGCGACTCTGCGGGAAGCCATTTCCATAGAGTCCCAGGGCCACAGGGAAGCCCTTAGGGTGGAACTCCTTCACCTCAGGACGACTCTTGTTGAGCTTGAGGCTTCAACAAACAGAAGGACAGAACAGCAGCTGGAGCGTTTTACACGTACGCTCTCAGCTGAGATGCAGGCAACTAGGGCGGAGGTCCGGGCATCCCGTGTGTTGTTGCATGGGACCTACGCAAAATTATCCTCCAGAACGAGACCTACCACACCCGCATGCTTGCTGCCATGGAGGAACAGACTAGGGCTTTGCGTGGGCTGCCTCCCATAGTGCCACCACCTCCTGATGCAGCTGCAGAGGGTGAGGAGAGCGACAGTAGTGATTCTCCCACAATAGGGTAGCCATGTAGGCCATGAACCCATGGAGGTGTTTTTTGTTCCGCAAGATCCACACAGGTGGGTTCTGGTGTGCACCCTGTCCTCGGACCTCCTGGGTGGCCCCCCGGGCCCATTAATGGGCATTTTTGATGTTTTTTTTTTTTTTTTGTTGGGACAGTGTGTTGCCTTGTGTGGCTCCCGTGGGCATACGCTGCATTGTGGCTGGGCATATGCAGGCTTGTCATGAATTTGGTTCAGATGCTTGGGTTTGTGTGACACACACCCCTCCTGCTTCCCGTTTCCATGGGCTTGCAAAGGGTGTGCCCAAGTGACATTGACGTACATGGTGACGTTGGACTCCCATTCGATGTGTGGGCAGTCTGTAGTCAATACTGTGTATACATTCATAGTGCATATTGTTGTTGTATTGTACACTGCATGGTGTATTGATATGTGCCTCTGCATCCATCTCATCCTCCTAATTTGCAGGTCCATTTCTCATGTCTTCACAAGGCGGTGCACCTTGGAACTGGAGTCCATGTTGTAAGCAGTGCACCTACACTCTTGAGTGGCGCTAACACTGTATACTTGGAAGTGTTCGAAGTGCTGGCATCATCAGGTAGTGAGGCTAGCAAATTTTTAAGTCTGCAATGTCATGTTTAAGGTATGTTGAAGGTTGTGTAGGTGATTGGTATTCTTGGTAAGTATTTGGTAATGTGTGTTGTAGGTCCTGCATTACTGTGAGCATTTCATGTGTGGCCATGTTTCCATTAGGGACACTGTAGCTGGTGACACTTGGGGCATGTTGTGGGGATTAATTTGTTTGCTCTCACATTGCATGACATGCCATGGTGTGTTGTGTGGCCGTGCCGGGGAGGGGTTGGGTGACATGGCACTGTTCTCATGTAGTATTTTACAAGTGGGTATTCATTTCTGCAGCATGGAAGTGTGTCTTTTGATGACACTGCATTGGTGGTGTTTGTGTAGGTAGGGATGCACACATTGTGACACTTCCACATGAACAATCTCAGGCTGCTATGGTTCTGACAGTTGACTGTCCCTTTGTTCGTCATAATTGTCAGGTCGAGTCATCATTGCTTATCAGATGGTATGTGCCAGGGCTGTGTGCACTCCACAGGGGTGTGATTTCTATGTGAAGTAATTAGCCACCAGCTGCGTATGGGCTGCCTCACCCCGTGCCCTTTCCCCTCCCATGCGCAGCGGGCGTGCCTGTGGTTGGGGATGTGGGGGCACCACCATGTCCACAGCCAGGCCCTGGCGTGTTGCAACATTGTGCAGGACACATGCTGCCACTATGATCCTGCACACTACTGGGGGCGCATATAACAGCTGTCCGCCAGAACGGTCAAGGGAGCGAAAGCGTGACTTGAGCACTCCGAATGCGCGCTCCACTATGCCCCGGGTTGCAATATGGGCTGTGTTGTATCTTACCTCGGGAGGCGTGATGGGATTCCGAATTGGCGTCATCATGTGGGTGCTCAGAGGGTAGGCACTGTCCCCTGGTGAGGAGGTGATGGGTATCATTAGTGGGGTAGTGACATAACTCTGCATCTGACATGCATGCATGTGCAGTGGCATTCATACTCACCAAGCAGCCATGTATCGCCATGCCGCCCAGCTACTAGGTCCCGGCTTAGGGTAGACATTCGGTAAATGAAGCTGTCGTGGGTGGACCCTGGATAGTTGGCATATACTGAGGTGATGATTCCCTTGGCATTACATACTACCTGCACGTTGATGGAATGCCAGTGCTTGCGGTTCCTATAGATGTGCTCAGATGCCCTGGGTGGACGTAGTGCCACATGGGTGCAGTCAATGGCACCTAGCACTTTGGGGAATTGTGCCACACCGTAGAAATCGAGGGTGGCAGCCTGCCTTTCTGCAGGTGTCCTGGGCAGGTATATGTGCCTACGGACTGATGGGCGTGCAGTGATGATGTTCAAGACCTGGTGTAGGCAGCGTGACTGCGTGGCCTGTGACACCCCACCCACTATGGCACTTGTCCGCTGAAATGATCCTGTGGCCAAGAAGTGCAGTACATTGAGGATCTTCTCCAGGGGGCTGAGTGCTTGGGAGCACAGGGTGGGTGATGTGAGGTCATCCTCCCACTCACTGACCAGGTCCAGTATTTTGTGTGGTGGAAACCTGTACCTCCCATACACCTGGTCATCAGGCATCCCAAAAAGGCTGTTTCTGGGAGTGAAAATTCGGGCCCTCACTATCCTCCTCCTCCTCCTTTGGTAACCCACGGCCACTGCTGCTAGGAATGGTATATTCATCCTGGCGTCTGAGCTTGTTTGTTGTTTGCGCGCACTTTTATGCTGCGCGGGGCGACGTACGCCTGCTTCATGCTGGCGTACGTGTTTCAGGATTGGACCATTTATTTTTCGCCGCGTTGTAGGCGAACGTGTGAATCTTCCCGCCCACCCCAGGAATACACGTAACACGCTCTCCCAGGCCCAGTCGCGAGTAAATATTCCCACCCACCCCTGGAATACACGTACCCCACTCTCACAGGCCCAGTCGCGTGTGGAAGTTCACGCGCACCCCAAAATACACATACCCAGGCCAATCGCGTGTGGAACTTCCCGCGAACCCCGTAATACACGTAGCCTGCTGGTATCGCGTGTGGAAGTTCACGCGGACCCATAATACACGTACCCTGATGGTATCGCATGGGAGACTACCCGCGCACCCCAGGAATACACATACCCAGGTAAATTGCACTGCTGGGGGGCGGGGGTGATGGGAGACATGAGTGGGGGCCTGGTGGAGGGTGCCCCTGGATGCTGGGGGGTGGTGGGAGACATGAGTGGGGGCCTGGTGGAGGCTGTCCCAGCACTTCTGGGGTGTGGGGGTGATGGTAGACATGAGTGGGGGCCTGGTGGAGGGTGCCCCTGGATGCTGGGGGGTGGGGGTGGTGGTAGACATGAGTGGGGGCCTGGTGGAGGCTGCCTCTGCACTGCTGGGGGTGGGGGTGGTGGGAGACATGAGTGGGGGCCTGGTGGAGGCTGCCCCTGCACTGCTGGGGGGTGGGGGTGATGGGAGACATGAGTGGGGGTCTGGTGGAGGCTGCCCCTGCACTGCTGGGGGGTGGGGGTGATGGGAGACATGAGTGGGGGCCTGGTGGAGGCTGCCCCTACACTGCTGGGGGGTGGGGGTGGTGGGAGACATGTGTGGGGGCCTGGTGGAGGGTGCCCTGCACTGCTGGGGGGTGGGGGTGCAGGGGGACATGAGTGGGGGCCTGGTGGAGGCTGCCCCTGCACTGCTGGGGGGTGGGGGTGATGGGAGACATGAGTGGGGGCCTGGTGGAGGGTGCCCTGCACTGCTTGGGGGTGGGGGTGATGGTAGACATGAGTGGGGGCCTGGTGGAGGGTGCCCCTGGATGCTGGGGGTGGTGGTAGACATGAGTTGGACATGAGTGGGGGCCTGGTGGAGGCTGCCCCTGCACTGCTGGGGGTTGGGGGTGATGGGAGACATTAGTGGGGGCCTGGTGGAGGGTGCCCTGCACTGCTGGGGTGTGGGGGCGTAGGGGGACATGAGTGGGGGCATGGTGGAGGGTGCCCTGCACTGCTGGGGGGGTGGGGGTGATGGTAGACATGAGTGGGGGCCTGGTGGAGGGTGCCCCTGGATGCTGGGGAGGTGGGGATGGTGGTAGACATGAGTGGGGGCCTGGTGGAGGCTGCCACTGCACTGCTGGGGGGTGGGGGTGATAGGAGACATGAGTGGGGGCCTGGTGGAGGGTGCCCTGCACTGCTGGGGGGTGGGGGTGATGGTAGACATGAGTTGGGGCCTGGTGGAGGGTGCCCCTGGATGCTGGGGGGTGGGGGTGGTGGTAGACATGAGTTGGACATGAGTGGGGGCCTGGTGGAGGGTGCCCCTGCACTGCTGGGGGTGGGGGTGGTGGGAGACATGTGTGGGGGCCTGGTGGAGGGTGCCCTGCACTGCTGGGGGGTGGGGGTGGTGGGAGACATGAGTGGGGGCCTGGTGGAGGCTGCCCTTGCACTGCTGGGGGGTGGGGGTGATGGGAGACATGAGTGGGGGCCTGGTGGAGGCTGCCCCTGCACTGCTGGTGGGTGGGGGTGATGGGAGACATGAGTGGGGGCCTGGTGGAGGCTGCCCCTGCACTGCTGGGGGGTGGGGTGGTGGGAGACATGTGTGAGGGCCTGGTGGAGGGTGCCCTGCACTGCTGGGGGGTGCAGGGAGACATGAGTTGGACATGAGTGGGGGCCTGGTGGAGGCTGCCCCTGCACTGCTGGGAGGTGGGGTGGTGGGAGACATGTGTGGGGGCCTGGTGGAGGGTGCCCTGCAGTGCTGGGGGGTGGGGGTGCAGGGAGACATGAGTTGGACATGAGTGGGGGCCTGGTGGAGGCTGCCCCTGCACTGCTGGGGGGTGGGGGTGGTGGTAGACATGAGTGGGAGCCTGGTGGAGGCTGCCCCTGCACTGCTGGGGGGTGAGGGTGCACGGAGACATGAGTTGGACATGAGTGGGGGCCTGGTGGAGGCTGCCCCTGCACTGCTGGGGGGTGGGGGTGGTGGGAGACATGTGTGGGGGCCTGGTGGAGGGTGCCCTGCACTGCTGGGGGGTGGGGGTGCAGGGAGACATGAGTTGGACATGAGTGGGGGCCTGGTGGAGGGTGCCCTGCACTGCTGGGGGGTGGGGGTGGTGGGAGACATGTGTGGGGGCCTGGTGGAGGGTGCCCTGCACTGCTGGGGGGTGGGGGTGCAGGGGGACATGAGTGGGGGCATGGTGGAGGGTGCCCTGCACTGCTGGGGGGTGGGGGTGATGGTAGACATGAGTGGGGGCCTGGTGGAGGGTGTCCCTGGATGCTGGGGGGTGGGGGTGGTGGTAGACATGAGTGGGGGCCTGGTGGAGGCTGCCCCTGCACTGCTGTGGGGTGGGGGTGATGGGAGACATGAGTGGGGGCCTGGTGGAGGCTGCCCCTGCACTGCTGGGGGGTGGGGGTGATGGGAGACATGTGTGGGGGCCTGGTGGAGGGTGCCCTGCACTGCTGGGGGGTGGGGGTGCAGGGAGACATGAGTTGGACATGAGTGGGGGCCTGGTGGAGGCTGCCCCTGCACTGCTGGAGGGTGGGGGTGCAGGGAGACATGAGTTGGACATGAGTGGGGGCCTGGTGGAGGCTGCCCCTGCACTGCTGGGGAGTGGGGGGGTGGTAGACATGAGTGGGAGCCTGGTGGAGGCTGCCCCTGCACTGCTGGGGGGTTGGGGTGGTGGGAGACATGTGTGGGGGCTTGGTGGAGGGTGCCCTGCACTGCTGGGGGGTGGGGTGCAGGGAGACATGAGTTTGACATGAGTGGGGGCCTGGTGGAGGGTGCCCTGCACTGCTGGGGGGTGGGGGTGGTGGGAGACATGTGTGGGGGCCTGGTGGAGGGTGCCCTGCACTGCTGGGGGGTGGGGGTGCAGGGGGACATGAGTGGGGGCATGGTGGAGGGTGCCCTGCACTGCTGGGGGGTGGGGGTGATGGTAGACATGAGTGGGGGACTGGTGGAGGGTGCCCCTGGATGCTGGGGGGTGGGGGTGGTGGTAGACATGAGTGGGGGCCTGGTGGAGGCTGCCCCTGCACTGCTGTGGGGTGGGGGTGATGGGAGACATGAGTGGGGGCCTGGTGGAGGCTGCCCCTGCACTGCTGGGGGGTGGGGGTGATGGTAGACATGAGTGGGGGCCTGGTGGAGCGTGCCCCTGGATGCTGGGGGGTGGGGTGGTGTAGACATGAGTGGGGGCCTGGTGGAGGCTGCCCCTGCACTGCTGGGGGGTGGGGGTGGTGGGAGACATGTGTGGGGGCCTGGTGGAGGGTGCCCTGCACTGCTGGGGGGTGGGGGTGGTGGGAGACATGAGTGGGGGCCTGGTGGAGGCTGCCCCTGCACTGCTGGGGGTGGGGGTGCAGGGAGACATGAGTTGGACATGGATGGGGGCCTGGTGGAGGGTGCCCCTGCACTGCTGGGGGGTGGGGGTGGTGGGAGACATGAGTTGGGGCCTGGTGGAGGGTGCCCCTGCACTGCTGGGGGATGGGGGTGATGGGAGACATGAGTGGGGGCCTGGTGGAGGCTGCCCCTGCACTGCTGGGGGGTGGGGGTGATGGGAGACATGAGTGGGGGCCTGGTGGAGGCTGCCCCTGCACTGCTGGGGGTGGGGGTGGTGGTAGACATGAGTGGGGGCCTGGTGGAGGCTGCCCCTGCACTGCTGGGGGTGGGGGTGATGGGAGACATGAGTGGGGGCCTGGTGGAGGCTGCCCCTGCACTGCTGGGGGGTGGGGGTGGTGGGAGACATGAGTTGGGGCCTGGTGGAGGGTGCCTCTGCACTGCTGGGGGATGGGGGTGATGGGAGACATGAGTGGGGGCCTGGTGGAGGCTGCCCCTGCACTGCTGGGGGGTTGGGGTGATGGGAGACATGAGTGGGGGCCTGGTGGAGGCTGCCCCTGCACTGCTGGGGGTGGGGGTGGTGGTAGACATGAGTGGGGGCCTGGTGGAGGCTGCCCCTGCACTGCTGGGGGTGGGGGTGATGGGAGACATGAGTGGGGGCCTGGTGGAGGCTGCCCCTGCACTGCTGGGGGGTGGGGGTGGTGGTAGACATGAGTGGGGGCCTGGTGGAGGCTGCCCCTGCACTGCTGGGGGTGGGGGTGGTGGGAGACATGTGTGGGGGCCTGGTGGAGGGTGCCCTGCACTGCTGGGGGGTGGGGGTGGTGGGAGACATGAGTGGGGGCCTGGTGGAGGCTGCCCCTGCACTGCTGGGGGGTGGGGTGGTGGTAGACATGAGTGGGGGCCTGGTGGAGGCTGCCCCTGCACTGCTGGGGGTGGGGGTGGTGGGAGACATGAGTGGGGGCCTGGTGGAGGCTGCCCCTGCACTGCTGAGGGGTGGGGGTGCTGGGAGATATGTGTTGGTGATCAGTAGTGCAAGGTGACATGTGGGTTGGCTGGGGGGCATGGCCATGGTGGATGGGTTGCCTGTGGGACATGAGCAGGGGTGCAGGGTAGTCCCCTGTGGTGTGGGCTGCCTGCAGGGGCCGTGGAGGGTGTAGAGGGAACACCTGGGAGGACCCACACGGCCAAATCACGTGTAGCATTCCCCGGCACCACCGAAATACACGTACCATGCTGAAATCGTGTGTGAATCTTCCCGCGCACCTCGGAATACACTTACCCAGGCCAATCGCGTGTGGAACTTCCCACGCACCCCGAAACACACATACCCAGGCCAATCGCATGTGGAACTTCCCACGCACCCCGAAGTACACGTACCCAGGCCAATCGCGTGTGGAACTTCCCGCGCACCGAGGAACACACGCACACCCTATTTTTCACACAGCGGGTGTCCGTGTTTGTCGGTACCCCTTTGCACCTCATTTGTCCTAGAGGGCCACTGTATCGACCATTCATCATGGCTGTATATGGGTGCTTTTTGTTAGCGCACATTTTGGCGCACATTTTTTTCAGGCGCAGGGACGCTACCGCCTGCTTTCTTGTGGCGTACTTGTTTGGCCCTGTGCGCGTCTTTGACCGTGCGCTGGTTTGCCCTATTCGATTCCATGAATACGGGTTGTAGGCAAGCGTGTGGGCGTTCCGCGCACTTGCCTCCTGTACTTCCCCCGTGACGCCCATATTTTCACGCGTTGTTCCCCATTCCGAGTGTTACGCCCCATGTTCCGCCTACTTTTGTGATGTGCGCCGCGCTATGTGCGATTTCGCAGTGGCCATGGCGCACGCTGTTGGATGACTTGTGCGCCGGCGTGCGCGGCGCACTTTTTCAGCGCACATCCAATGTTTTTCTCGCGCACGGACTTCCATGAATCGATGGGCGCTGGTTTCCCTGCGATTTTCGCACTTTTACTGCGAATCGCAGGTTTTGGCACTTCTGCGCGGGAATTGTCGGCGCACATTAATTCCATGAATCGACCCCTTAGACTGTGAAAAATATATTAACAGGCATCATAGTGCTAGCAGTTCTCGTTGGGCGCAGTAGTATGCACATGTACCCATTTGTAGTTAGCTTTGACACATATTAGAAACATCATATAGCCATACAGAAGAGCAACCATTTTTTCATGTTGCGGTTGAAGGGGTTTAAGATAGGGGATGTATCATGCATTTAGCAGAAGGGTACAGTGATTTGTTTTAAGGGATGTGCGCGCAGGTAACTGACATAGGTAGGCGTAAGATATGGAATTAATGAAGTGATGCTGTAAAGGCGAGGTCCAGGGGCTAAGGTAGCAGGAGTTCCACCATGTTGGATTTTAGGGCATGTTACAGGATGCATTCTTGAAAGTATGAGACACAGGCTCAATGTGGAACTGCGACTCTGTCCAGTTAGTCCTGAGACAAGTGCCTCTTGCTTCTGTTACAGACAGCCACGGTGTGTCGATAACAGGTAACCGAGTCAAGCTGCAGAGCTCGGAGGATCTGGAAAAGGAATGTTGTGTCCTGGGAGGAAGGAGAGGGATGCACATTTTGAAGGTTACATTCATGTGAGCTGGCCATGGGCTTCTGTGATGCCAAGAGGAGGCTGGGCGAAGATTTGGAGCATACTGCCCTCACCTGAAGAGCGGTCATCCTATTTAAACTGCAGGCGCTGCACTCTAGGGACACCAGAGAAATAAGGGGTGAGAGGAGCTAGGGCTGTACCAGTATTTTGGAATGGGAGGAGCAGGGGTGATGCCAATAAATGTATCTACGAGGTTAGGGAGCAGTTTGTGCGTGCCACAGTGTCTGGTATAATGAGGACCACCATTGTATTATCAAAGCAAAGTTGACATCACTATCCACACTATGATCAGGATCCGATGGAGGGTTGCACATCACGTGATGGTCAAGAATGTTTTACTCATTAAAGAAATGTATTATGGTAACGATGTACCTGATAGTTAATCAACTTCCAAGTTTCATAGTGACGATGTGGTAAGTTGCGTGTTTAGGGGAATGTGTTTAGATGTGTGACGAATAGGGTAATGGACTATAAGAGATAATTAGAATTGTGTACAGGTGTTAGCCAATTGGGAGTGCAGGACCATGTTGTAATCTTTGTTATGCATAATTTTGTTAAGTTGCAGTCTTCTGCTACAAAAGATGTAACTTCTTTGGGTGGGGAGAGCTCCATGTTAGTTCATTTCTACAGACCCGTCTGATACTTTGGCATGTAATCAATGGTCTATTTGGGATTGTTTTTATCAGTCGAGTTTTGGGTCATTCACTCTACACCATCAAAAGAACAAAAGATCTACTTCCAACATTTCGCAACTTGTTACTCACAGGGGCGTCATTTACGGAAGTACATGTTCTTCTGGCAAGCTTCACATAGAGAAAACCAGTTGCTAAGCAAAGGTCTGGCGGAATGAGCATTGCTCTTCCATTTAACTGAAGAACCTTAACTCTCCGTTAGCTAGACATTTTATTGAAAATCACCACACTCTCTCCTCTTCCTTGCTTTGAAACGAGTGTCATCTCTGGCCACCCATTTGTGAAGCCCACTGCACCCGCTAGGTATACACCGCGGCCTTGGAATGGCTCATTTGGCATTTGCTCTCCCCTGCTGGCCGCAGCGCTGCAACATCCTTAAGCTCTCCAAAGTTCACAGTCCTCTAACTTGATTGCTCTATTCTCTAATGGGCCTCCAGGAGTCTGTTCTTTCAGCTTTACTGTGGCTTCCCATATGGAGTGAGTAAAATGTCAGTTAGAAGCTATGCTGACCATTAGAGGGGTCAAAGGGTAGTTCCTATATAGGTGTCAGTGTCTGAGGAGGTGGGATGTTGTTTTAAGTCCCTCTCTGGGGGTTTCCAGTCTCCAATGGGATAGTCACCTCCTAAAGAATCCCACTTTCCCTGTTCCCTAAAGGGAGTTAAGCATAGAGGACTCTCCTCCGTAGCCCCAAAGGGGGTGGCGTCACCTTGGGGAAAGGTGACACACTCCTTGGATTGGTCACAGCGGTCTCTGTCTGTGTTTACCATAGCAGTTCTGCAATTAAAGAGTCACTGAACTAACCTCACTTGAGGGTTGTGTCGCATGTCTGATTTAAGCAACAAATGCTACAAAATAAGAGGCAGTCAGGATACTGATTTTATTTATTTTAATGTATTAGGGTTTCCACAGAAGAAGTGCACAGGCCATGGTACTGCTCAAGCTCCATAAGCATTGGCCAAGTCAATTGGTTTTGGCTGCCATATGTCAAGTGCAGCCATAAATGCCCCAAAATGCTTTCATATTTCTCTGATAGGCACCATATGCAGTATACTCCCCCAGGTGCTGCCATCATATTCCAAATGCAGCTTTAAATGGCCAATAATGTAATTGTAGGCCTAAAACAGTCACCATCTGTACAATATACCCTCACAGCAATATTGGCATATGCTGAGTGTGCCTCAGATGCCCCCAATAATGACTCCATGTAGGTTGTAAGTCATCAGAGGTAAGACGTAGCCTCAAAGGTGCTGCTTCCGTGTGCCAAAAGTACCCCCACATGCTCCATTAATGCAGTAATGTGGCTCACATTTTTACTATAGGTAAGGCATAGCCCTACCTGCCAGATGTTACCAACATATTCAAAGTGCCCCACAATCATAAAAATAAATGTCATCATAACCCTAGTATCGTACCTTAGTAAGACATACACTCCCACGTGTGCAGATGCTGCTCTCATATGCCATGTGCAGCCACAATAACCCCATCATGTGCCTCGAAAGTCTCCATATGTAAGCTATAAACTCACAGGTGTTTCCAATATATATGACAAATTCAGCCACAATAATTCCATAATCAGACTTTTTTAAAGCTCTCTCCAGCATCATTACACATAGTCCGTTTTCTATGTCTCAATGGCCTATGGGGGTGAGGTGGTCCTTCTAAAAATGAAAAAAATGAGGCTTCCATAAACACCAGGCTAGTTTGTAAAACCCTACTCCTTGTATGGTCGGTGCCGATGGTGCAGTAAAACAACGTTTCTAAACTCCCTGACCATTGCAGCTTCTGTATCGCATAGTACATACAGTCAACTGAGAAATGCTGCCACAGATTGTTCTCAATCACCTGAATTACATATTTTAACATTGGTGGTCTCTTGGGATTTTTCAGGGTGAAATACTAAAAAGTTAATGTTTTAATAATGCAGTGCTTCTAGTCAAAGCAGTTATAGAAAATGCATGTACACTGACGAGGTCACCTGTGTGTTACCTGAATCAGAGGCATGGGCAACTCTGGGGACCATGTGGAGTCACCCACTGCAGGATAAAACCCATGTAGGTGGTATGAGGAGGCTCCCTCTGAGTTCCCCTCTCCCCCTTCTTTGCTTGACTTTTAAGTATAATACTTTCGATGCGGATGTGAGCCCTCCTGCTCCCGGTGGCCGCCTGCATCCTGCTTCATTATCTTGGCCCCCGGCAGTGTTTTCTTCCCTAAAAATCCACGCCTCCATGGCGGAATAGAGGGGCTTCATCCTGACGCCTTCCCGACACAAATCGGTGCCGGGAAGCTAGTGGACCATCGTTCGACTCCGCTAGTGGACAGAGGCACCATCTTGCCCGCATAACTGTTGGCAGACCGAGGAGACCTCCCTCTCTGGGAAGGAGGGAGTCATCCGCCCGGTGTAACGTCACTTTTTGCTATCTGTCAGAAATCCTATCGGTAGGAAAATCTGACAGGAATTGTAATGTCATTTTATGCTACCCATCAGAAAATCCTACCGACAGCAGGCATTGGGCAAGCCCCACAGGGGTAGGAAAAAGTGACAGGGTAGGAAAATCTGACAGCCTGACCTGTCATTTTTTGCTACCCATCAGAAAATCCTACCGACAGCAGGCATTGGGCAACCCACCCAGGGGTAGGAAAAAGTGACAGGGTAGGAAAATCTGACAGCCTGACCTGTCATTTTTTCCTACCCATCAGAAAATCCTACCAACAGCAGTCAAGCCACCCAGGGGTAGGAAAAAGTGACAGGGTAGGAAAATCTGACAGCCTGACCTGTCATTTTTTCCTGCCCGTCAGAAAATCCTACCAAGAACAGGCATTGGGCAACCCACCCAGGGGTAGGAAAAAGTGACGGGGCAGGAAAATCTGACAGCCTGACCTGTCTTTTTTTCCTACCCGTCAGAAAATCCTACTGACAGCAGGCATTGGGCAAGCCACCAAGGGGTAGGAAAAAGTGACGGTGTAGGAAAATGTGACAGCCTGACCTGTCATTTTTTCCTACCCGTCTGAAAATCCTACCGAGAGCAGGCATTGGGCAACCCACCCAGAGGTAGGAAAAAGTGACGGGGTAGAAAAATCTGACAGCCTGTCCTGTCATTTTTTCCTACCCGTCAGAAAATCCTACCGAGAGCAGGCAAGCCACCCAGGGGTAGGAAAAAGTGACGGGGTAGGAAAATCTGACAGCCTGACCTGTCATTTTTTGCTACCCATCAGAAAATCCTACCAACAGCAGTCAAGCCACCCAGGGGTAGGAAAAAGTGACGGGGTAGGAAAATCTGACAGCCTGTCTTGTCATTTTTTCCTACCCATCAGAAAATCCTACCGAGAGCAGGCATTGGGCAACCCACCCAGGGGTAGAAAAAAGTGATGGGGTAGGAAAATCTGACAGCCTGACCTGTCATTTTCTCCTACCCGTCAGAAAATCCTACTGCGAGCAGGCATTTGCCCTTGTACCAGGAAAGTGGGGTTAGTGGGGTAAGTGGAGTAAGAGGTTATGGAAACAATTCTTCTTTTTTCAGTTTGATGACATAATCAAGTGGATTGAAACCTCTCCCGATGCAAGATACTCACGGAGGTTGTGGAGGGTTCTGAATGCCCAGCCAGCGTGTGTGGGCCGAGGGGGCAATGTTCAAGGTGCTTTAGGAAGTAGCAGCCTATAGAGAGATGGGGGCATTGCTTAAAGAGTCGGGGACTGAGACCCTGTGAGTTCCCGGCAGTATGCTGTCACACGTGGGTGGGATGCAGAGTGCCCTCTTACGGCAGCCCAAACACTGTGCTTTCTTCAAAGAAGCATTTTATTTGCAGGTAATTTCTTAATGGGGCGGGCATGTTAATGGCAAAATGAGGAAAGCAGATTATTGTGTAAATATAGACTGGGGTGTGAGAAAATCGCCCCTCCAACAAAAGGGCTCTGCCTCTCTGACTTTCGATCCTGATGAGACCCCCGGCCCAGCCCAGATCCCCCATGAATGAGGGTCTTGTGGAACGCCAGGCGCCCCCTCCCTTCTCCCTGACATCAGCATGCTTTGCCCTGCCCACCTCATGTTACTGCTGGGGGAGATGGCTCATCCGGGCAGCACTGAGCCTTGACCACATCAAACAAGATCTAAGGCGGGGGCACCCCCTCACCCACGCCCTGGGCTGGTGTAAAATGGTTGAGGTGTGTAGACACTGCCGTAAGCGCCACCTCCCGTGCCCCTACTGCTTTCCTCTGTACAAAGATGCCTCTGCTATTTCGGCAGCTCTGCCCCCACTATTTAACTATAAGTCATGACTGAGCATGCGCACGCACTGCACACTTTATTTAGTATTCATTTTTGCTGTTACATAGCGCTACAGGCTTATGAGCGCTGCTCATTACCAACAGAGTATGGTGCTCATTTATCGACCTCAGCAGGTTAAACATCAAAGCTTTCTCTGAATACGGAACATGAGGGAAGAAACCTGCGCATGTACTGCAGTGGGGGCGGGGATGGGGGTGAGCGGATGGATGCGAGCACGCGCGCATTTGTGAAAGAGCCGAGGGGGCATGGAGAAACATCCACAAGGGCTGAGAGGTCAATGTGGGCATGTCTGCATGCAGACTGGTGCAGCAGAGGTCCACTAATGGCAGCGTTCTCTCTGGCCATCTTTTGGTCACAGTAAAAAGAGCTTCCTGGGGGGCAAGAGGGGCTGGAGGTGGGTGGGGGGACACACACAAACATCACAGAGGCAATATGCCCTGGTCTTTCTACTGCACAATCCCAACCATGGAAGTGACTTTTGAATAAGTTGCCATAAGTATGCAAAATGGGAAACAAAAGTAAATGTAAGTTAACATTACCTGGAAAGGCAGCAGCAGCACTACTCAGGGTCTCTACACCTTTCACCGTTCAAGTCAGCAAACAAAGAGGGCTACTACTCCCCAAACCTGTGCATATAAGCATTTCCCTGCCTCCCACTATCCAGCCTTGCCTCTGGACAGCCCCTCACACCTTGCCCCAGTATTCGGCCAATGTCCTTCTGCCTCCTGCCATCCTCTTGACCCCAGCATGCCCTCCCTTTTATCACACCCTCCTATTTGCCAGGCGCCCCTTCCCCTTGGAGCTGCCTGCATCCCTTCCCCCCAAGCCGGTGAATCTCCACGGCTGGTGGGGGGCTCACCACTAGGTGTTAAGTGTGGGGGGCCACCAAGAGGCCAATGTGGACAGGTCTGCATACAGACTGGTTTAGCAGAGGTCCACTGCACACTTTACATAGCGCTACAGGCTTCTGCATTTTGAAGCTCCTAGTATTTATTATATGTCAAATTTAATATGGAACTCCAAGTTCCAGGGTGCAACGCGCGGTTGGCTAAAATTATAGATTCGTCCTACCATTTCATACACCATGAGGAGAAACTGTACGATTTGGTCACAGAACAAGTGTGTTGATAATGGTCCGGTAATCAGGGTATCTGCAAAAAGAAAAATGTTTTTGGAGGGGACACCATTGTGTTACCTGACTGGCATACTTTTGTGTTCTTCGCTTGTGTTTGAGCCGGGATCATGACCTAATCCCGTTGAATGTTAAATAAAGAACAATGTGCGCATAACTTTTAGTTTCCTCTTCAGGGCAAGATAGCTCTGGGAGCTAATGCACTCCCTACAAGCGATCAGCTAGCAACCACCTGGTCGTGCATTCACATCATGTCAGGGTGCACAATGCTCAACTCTTCTTAATTCATTCCAGATACATTAATTACAACTGTTACGATGCCCAGTGCCTGTCACAACAATTCTTAATTAACATCACGCATCATTGCATCCAGAGTTCGCGTTCTATCTATGCTGTGCCCTGTCTACTGGTGCTGAAATCGCTCGCACATCAGCCTCCTGCCTCTGTCTGCCGCCCTAAATTCCTTACCCTTGTGCCTTAACCATTGGACAAATTACACCATTCACCATGAGGCGTTTGAGACATGCTTCACATGCGGTTCGGGAGCCGCTGTGCAATGTTTTATGTGCTCCCTTATGTGGGTACCCTACCAAATGCATTCTGGTATCTGTGGTCCGGAGCTAACTATTGCAGTAAACAGAAGTTGGGTCAGTGCTGTCCTGGATTGTGCCAGGATTGGTGGATGCTATGCTGGGGTGACCTAGGTGAGTGGGCATTGCGGCGAGTGAGCTGCGGTGGGTCAGTGCTGTGCTGGGGGTGGTTGAGGTGCTGGCTTGATCTGGGGCATGTTGGGTGCCAGGTCTAATCTAGAGAGGGAGGGTGGAGTGCTTGGAGGCGCTAGGGTTGGTGGAGGAGGTCCTACAATTACCTGGTTTGGACGCAGCGCTGTGGTGAGTGGGCTGCTGGGCTGTGCTAATGTGGGTGCAAATGCCTCATTAAATGTTTGGTGTTCATTGTGTGGCCCCTACTCTTCATTACCATTACCGCCACTTGGTCCCTTGTGTGCACCATGGGATTACAAGTGGTGGTAATGTGGTCTAATTCCCTGTGCGTGTAGTGCACAGGGCTCCATGAAGATTTGTGGTGGATTTACCACCGGTGGTTTTGTTGCTGGAGGTAAATCCTCCACATTATATCCAAATGTATAATTCAGTGGTTTGTGAAAAATGGCCGTAATTCTGCTACCGCTCAAAAAGGTGGCAATAATGGAATTACCACTTTTTGCCATGCCACTGAACTTGTAATGAGGCCCTTAAAGTGTGCTGCATTTAGCTCAGTTGGGTGTGTTTTGTGCTCGGTCGAGCTATGGGAAGCTTGTGTGTGCTATGGGATGCTTGTGAGAGCTATATGATACTTGTGTGAGCTTTGGGATGCTTGTGTGAGCTAGGGTTTGCTCGGTTGATGCAGTGGGTGGGCATCAGGAAGATGCAATGTAGGGTGGTGTGTGATGTCTTGAGAGGAGCCTGTACTGGGATGTAATTGGGTGCTTGGCTATACAGCTCAGGTGAGCTTATGTGGACGGGTGGGCTGCTGGGGTGAGCTAGGCTGGGTGGGTGCTGTGCTGGGGTGAGTTACGGTGGGGTGCTTGGATGAGCCACGATGATGTTGTTACTTGCTCTAGTGTCCTAGGGTGGGTGGGTGATGTGCTGTGGTAATCTATGTAAGCTTGTTCAGATGCTGGGTGGCTAGGTTAAGTGGGCTGGGTGCTGGTATGAGCTTAGGTCCAGTGTGATGATGAGGTGAATTAGGGTAGGCAGGTGGGGTTGGTGGGAATAGCTGTGGTGGGTGTGGGGCTAGGGTGAACTAGGATGGATGGTTTGCTGGGGTGAATTAGGATCGGCATGCTAGTCTGTGTCATGCTAGGCTGGGGCGTTTTACTGGTGTGAGCTACGGCTGTGGATGTTATACCTGATGAACTAGGTGGGTGGGTGCTGTGTTGTGGTGAGCTAGAGTGAGTGGCTAGAGGCTGAGATGAGTTAAAATATGTGCAGTGTTGGGGAGCTTATGGTGGATAAGATGCTTGGATGATGGGATGCTTTGGTGAGCTTGAGTTGACAGATGGGGTGCTATAGTGATCTTGTGCTGGAGTGATCTAGGGTGCAGGGGGTGTTGCTAAGAGCTAGAGGAGGGCGGTTGTACTGCACAGGTGAGCTAGGGCGGGTAGATTGTATGCTAGTAAGAGTTAGGTTGAGTGGAATGTTTTTTTTGCGGAGAGCTATGTTGTGAGCTAGGGTGGGTGGGTGGTGAGCTGGAGAGAGGAAAGGTCGGGAGTGTACTGATGCAAGCTGGAATTGGTGTGTGGATTGGTTTGCTGAGGCAGCTTATGGTGCGCTGGGTGAGCTACAAGCTAGGCCGGGGGGTTAATGTACTGGAGGGAGCTAGGGTGGATATGTATTGTGCAGGGATTAGTTAGGGTAGATGGGTGGCGTGCTGTGGAGAGCTAGGGTGGGTCGGTGTTATGCTGGGGAGCTAGGGCGGGGTGACGTTGTTGGGTAAGCTTGTGTAGGATGAGGCAAAGTGGTTTATTTATTTATTTATTTATTTATTTATTTATTGTTAGATATACATCTAGCCAAAAGGCTTTGTATAACACATAAGCAACATTAATACAAAAACCTAAAAACATTTACATTTCCAATATATATCATTCAATACATTTTAAAATTGCCACAATCTGCAAGTAAAATACAACAATAAAATAAATCAAATGAATATAATTTCCACTCATAAAAGTCATCCACAGATCAGAAATCTCTGACATCACAATTCCATTGTTGTAGGCTTTAAAACATACTGTTCTCAATTCATTAAGACTTTCACAACACATAATAAGGTGGTATAGTGACTCAACAACATTGTCTCCACAGAGACGACAATTTCTTAAGGTGTGTGGAGTTCCCATACTCTGGCCCTTTGTCTCTAGAGCTTCTGTGATGTTAAATTTCATTATTAAATAGGATCGAAAGGTACCTGTACTAGGATAGGCTAGGATATATTTAGGTGGCGTATCTCGATTTAAATACTCGTCCAAGTAGCCTCCACTGAAACATTTTGATGGCAAGTTTACAATATTTTGCTCATGCCAGAGATCATACACTTTTCTCTTCAATCTCATTTTGAAGGCCAACAGTGACAGGGTACCTGGGACACACCCCAATGACCATGTATGATGAAGTCTTTGTATGGTACCAATTGTACCAATCAACACATTCCCTTCAAGACTAAGATACGCTTTTACATATGGGGCAAAGATTGTGTCAGTGGATAGAGTCACTGCTTTTTCATAGGACAAAACACATTGACAGATGTATGCATACCAAATGCCTTTGATTTTAAACTCTAGGTACAGGTATTCAACACTAACATTTGGAGGCAAACGTAGTAGTTTTCTTAGAAGTTTAGATTAAAAAACCACAATCCGTTTGACAAATTTATGGCCCCATATTTCCACAGCATAAAGTAGCATTGATCTAATTTTCGCCATTTAGATATTAAGGACGGCAATAGCAGAGAAACTACAATTTCTGCCTATGAAAGTACTCAAGACATTTGTGGCAACAGTACAGCGGCTTTTGATTGCAGACCACTGGTCATCCCATTTCAACCTTTCATCAACAATTATAACTAGCTATTTATACGTTTTCACCTGTTCCACTTTTTTATGGCCGAGGTTCCAAGAATATTTCTTCAATTTACGTTTCTTAGAGAAGACCATAATTTTGCTTTTGTCTATGTTAATGCTCAATCCATTTTCAGAAGAGTAGGCTACCAGGGAGTCAAGCATATGCTGAAGACCTGCTGAGGCAAAGTGGTTTGTTGAAGTTTGGTGGGGTGTGTGAGGTCGGGTGAGGTGTGAGGGAGGTTGTGTGACTGGGGCGCTGGGGTGAACTCATGTTTTCTGGGGACTTTGGTGGTGGTTGGATATATGGGCTGCTGGGATGAGCTATGTTGAATGATTTTTGTTTGTCTTTATTGCATTTGCATTGGGGTGAATGCTTGGCTGAGCTAAGGTTCCTGGGTGTGGTAGGTTGTGCTGGGGTGAGGTAGGTGTGCTGGGGTGAGCTAGGGTTTGCTAGGGTGCGCAAGCGTAGTTGGGGTGCTGGGGTGAGCCGCATGTTTTGCAGTGATGTAGCCGGACTGGGAGTGATCAGGGTGTCATAGGGTATGGAGTGGGCTAGGGTATGGGAGTGAGCTTGAGTGAGCTCTTACGGTGTGTGTTGGTGTGATGCTGCAACGAGCAGGGGGGATTCGAGTTGAGGAAGAGTGGGTAGAGGGTTAGGTGTGATCCTGGGGTAGCAAGTGTGGGTGAACTATTAAGATGCTTGGGTGGGTGGACTCCTGGGGTGAGCTCTGGGTGGGTTGCTGGGGCATGCTGGGTTGGGTGGGCGGTGTGTTACTTTGAGGTGACCTAGAGTGTGTGAGTGGGGTGTTTGGGTGAGCTATGGTGTTCTGGGGCTATTTATGAAAAATTGGTTGTGCCTGAATGAGCTAGGGTAGGTGGGTATTGTGCTAGGGTAAGCTAGGGTCCTCAAGCGTATGTGCTATTGTTAGCCTAGGTGGGAGGGATCCTAGGGGTAAGTGAGGTGGTGGGGTGATATTATGTTGGATGAGGCGAGCTAATGTGATGAGGTTGGGTGAGCAGGTGACATGGTTGGGTGGATGCTGTAGATGGGGTGATGTGAGGTAGTGGGGGGTTGGTTTGGTTGAGGAGAGGTGATGGTTGGGTAGAATTAGGTGTATTATTGGGGTGATTGTGGCCGGTCTGAGATTTCTGGGTGAGGGTTTAGGGTGAGGTGAGGTTGTTGGTACAGGCTGGGTGGATGAAGTGAAGTGGGGTGGGGTTGGGTGTGGTGAGCTTTAGGCTGGCATGTGCCAGGGTACATGGATGGAGGAAGGGCAAAGCTGAGGCAGGTAAGTTGTTGACCAGAACTACGGTTCCCGAGGGCGTTCAACCTACCAGCGCTCTGAGGTCATACCAATGATATATAGAGCGCTATATAAATGCCAAGTAACATAACATAACATAGGACTGGGGTGTGCTCGGATGGTTGGGATTCACTACTGGGGTGATCTAGAGTGAGGGGGTTTCAGTGCTAAGGTAAACTAGGCACTGCCCTCCTTCATGCCACGTTCTTCATTCTTCCCAGCGCAACTAACGTTCTTCCGTTCTCAGCCTTCTTGACTTGTCAACGGTTGTCGACACTGTTGATCACTCCACTCTCCTGTCTTCCCTTGCCTCACTTACTCTCTCGTGCTGTCCTTTGTTGGTTCACCTCTTACCTTTCGTATCAATCTTTTTGGTATACTGGTCTGGCTCTACACCTGACTCTCATCCTCTCCAATTTGGTGTCCTGCAGGGTTCTGTGCTTGTCCATCTTGTTGTCTCCCCTTATACACTCCTGCTCTCCCATCTCATATCTTCCTTTAATCTTTGCCTCATTTCTGTGCAGATGACACCCAACTTTTTCTCCTCTCTTCCTAACTTTTCTGACTCCCTTGAGGCCAATATCTCTGCTTGCTTCTCAGCTATTAAAACTCTGAATCCACACCCACTTTCTTCACCTTAAAGCCAGTCAAAATCCGAGCTTCTATTTATTCCCCTCCTCCACTCTATCTCCCTCTGCCTACCCTTCTGGTATTTCCTTCCCACCTGCTTTAATCCCCTTTATTCTACAGTGAGAAATCCTGGTGTAATCTTTGAGTCTTCACTCTCTTTCACTACTCATATCTCTACTACTGCTTTTATTATTAATATGATGGTATCTATTGAGGCGGACCTAGCTTTGAGAAGCAACAGAGCACTTTACAAAAGTATATAACAATACAGATACATAACAGAGCTCTTTAGAGAGGTATACAATGCATAACATAGCTCTTTAGAGAGGTATAAAACAGTACAGATGCATAACAGAGCTCTTAAGAGAGGTATACAACAGTACAGATGCATAACGGAGTGCTTTAGAGAGGTATACAACAGCACAGATGCATAACAGAGCTCTTTAGAGAGGTATACAACAGTATGGATGCATACCGGAGCTCTTAAGAGAGGTATACAACGGTACAGATGTATAATGGAGTGCTTTTCAGAGGTAACAACAGAACAGATGTACATCAGGGTGTAGGATACATGGGAGCACAGAGGAGGGGTACAGTTGTACCGGATGGTGTTGAGGAGAGGGGCAGGCGCCATCTAGTGCGTCAGGTGGTGCAAGGGGCAACGTGATGGCCTAGGTGTTGAGTATGAGCGACTCCTTGAAGAGGTGGGTCTTGAGTTCCTTTCTGAATTGTAGGAGCGTGGGGGTGAGTCTGATGCTAACGAGGAAGAGGTTACATAGTCTTGGGGCATAGACAGAGAATACTTTTTTCTGGCCCTTTCCTTTCTGCACCAGTGGATTTCAAGTCTGCACATGTTCTGGCAACTGTTGGAGCAATGTCTGCTTGTGCGGCCGCTATCACCTTTATAACAGTTGTCGTGCCCGTCCCTTCTGGTCTCCTGTCTCACCGTCCCTTCCGTTCAGTCTTCAACTCCTCTATTCGTCTCATGTTTTCTCTTCCTGCTCGTGATTCCATTAGCAGTCACCGATGCTCCAATTTCCTTCTTTCGTTTGACAACCGACTTCTCTTTCACTTTCTCTGCACGGTCTTCAAGGCCTTAATGGTCCTGCTCCTTCCTATCTTGCCCTCTTAACTCTCTCTACCTTCCTGCACGTTCTCTTCGCTCCGAACCTCTTCTCCGTATCTCTGTCAGCAAATCCCCTGGGCTCCATGGCGGTTTTGCTAATTTTTGTTACTTGCTCCCATACTTTGGAACTCTCCATCTCTCTATCTGCTCTGCCCCCTCTTTTCATCGCTCCTGTGCTGCCCTGAAAAATCATTTGCTTTCACTATCATAATTTGTGATTTCCGTTTATTTTACTTGTCATATTATTATTTAATATGACATTTTATATTAAATTATAAAATGTAACTATCCCAAATGGCATAATGCTAGAATCTAACTACCTATCCTTTAGGAAGAAACTGAAGACACTGTTGTTCAAATAAAGGACCTGCATAAATAATAAAGACCGTGTAAAGTTAATCTACTCAGGACCAGTAATTCTGCTCTGGTGTCCCATCACTTTCCTGTTGTCCTTGTCTTTATATAATGCGCCCTGATGCCTGCGGGCTTCGGCGCTACAGTAATAAATAAATAAATACAATTTAAAAAAATTACTTTTTACCATCTTGTATCATTGTTCAGCAATTTGGCGAAAGTGCTATAAAATTCTAATAAAATACGCTTAAAATAGAAATAAACAAACTGACTGGCAGCCATGCACATAAGGCAGGAATATTCCAATCAAATGCTCTGCGTTCTATTACTCCATTAGCACCAGAACCTCGTTACAGCTTACCCACCCGATATCAATTAAGATGATGCCAAAACCCCTGTCCACTCAGAGTCAGCCAGTAGATGGGCAATTGTCAGCCTTGCATGTGCCATCCTTAGAAATGGGGGCTTGCAATTTGTCTCCACTGGGTGGCACTTCAAGAGGTGGCACAGGGCAGCCCTTTTAGGAAGACAGCTCAGGTGCTAGGCGGATTCTCGTAGGCAAAGTGGCATTCATCAATAGGAGGCACTAGTGCATACTCTAGAAAGGGGACAGCAAGAAAGCCTTCTCCGGGAAAGATGACCATAAGCAGAAGACTATCCCTGTCTACCGAATCCAGGTGCCTGTGGTCCAGAACTGAACTAACCCACATTCACTTCTGATAAGGCAGGCGTGAGCATGTCGACACTGCTCCAGAACATTCAACAGTTTCTAGTCAATAGTGAAGTCTCATTTATTGTGCGAGGCAGTACAGCATCCAATGCATCTATCCAATTTCTTCACATTTGACTGAAGTTAGTCTCAGAATTGTCCTCACGGATTAGTACCCCACAATAATGAACTTTGTATCTGTTATTTGGACTCTCAGATGCCTGGAGAATGAAGAGGTCCACAGAGGTGGACCCATCCTCAATGATAGATAGAGGCTATTCTTATCTATAAATCTTCCCAGTGAAATGCCTTCCATCTCACTGAAGTACCAGGATAAAAGTCGTGTTTACAACATCTTCAAAACATCTTGGCTGTAAAAGGTGGGATTTTAATCTCCATACTTCTTCCTAACATGCTCCGTAATTTGGCATTTGGGGAGGTTCTCTGTCTGTGAAGTGCCCTTAAGAGTCTGCAGTGAAGTGTAAACATGCACAGCAATCATCTTACAATTGTACTTTGAGGCTCCTTTGACATCAGAATGGTGGCTTACCTTTATCTTTGCACTGCACCACGCAGTGATGGGTGCATATTTTTGGGGTGTTGCAGAATGACAGAGATACAAACAGCTTCAAGCAACTCAAGTTTCATCCTGTGGACCTGAGTCATATACAGCCCAATTTTGGACACTGCCAGTCCCTCCATTTTTTTCTGTAGTCTCCACATAGTAATTTTCATTTATTTTACAAAAATGATAACATTTGTCCAAAATCATCCTACCTCGCAATATACCTGGACGTGGCATGGCACAGCTGAACTGCCAACACACTTCTGTGCCATTCCAAAACCCATGCCCTGGGTACATGGTGGCAGGGGAGCCGATTTATGAATTTCCCGGGAGGGGCCCAAATACAGGAAGTGACATCACTGGCAGTTATAGGACCACAAATTTGCATGTAGTCGCCAACTTGGTGCAAAGGCGCGCGGGGGGTGGGGGCTGTGGAGTCACGCGCAGCGCGCAGCGCAGAACAGTGGAAACATTGGCTAGCATGTACTGCATATACTAAAGTCAAGTAAGAAGGAGATTTAAGCCTTCGAGTTGCATTCCAGTAGGCCACCACTGCCCCTACTCCACCCTCTATAATCATCCAGGTTGGAGTAGCCCTCAAAGGCAGAGAAACATAACTAGGATGGAAGAACGAAATGCCGTCCCATCCAGTGAGTGTGTCAAACGTCAGAGCAAAAACTGTGCGGGTACCTCCTACCTTGGAGCACAATCTCACTAATTTGGTGCAAATCTCGTAAGTGGGAGCATGGGAATCCCCTGCGTGTGTGTGGGCTGCAGACCCCGGATCACATGCTCACTTCTTCAGTGTGAAACTCGGGCCAAGGCTCTTTGGGCAAGCATTCAGGATGGGTCTCACACCTATAAACAGTGTGATATATTGAGTGTACATCTGTTCACCCCTCTTGCCAAGAGGGGAGCACAGATGTACAAATACACCCAACCCAAAAAGATCTTTAGAAATCGAGGGACAGACTTGTTTTGCATCTGTGCCTCCATTTCTAAAAATCGTTTTGGGTTGGGTGTACCTCTACATCTGTGCACCCATCTTGCCAACAGGGGTGCATAGATGTACAAATACACCCAACCCAAAACGATTTTTAGAAATTGAGGGACAGACTTGTTTTGCATCTGTGCCTCCATTTCTAAAAATCCTTCTGGGTTGGGTGTACCTCTACATCTGTTCGTCCCTCTTGCCAAGAGAGGTGCACAGATGTACAAATACACCCAACCCAAAACGATTTTTAGAAATTTAGGGACAGACTTGTTTTGGGTTGGGTACAGATGTAGAAGTATACCCAACCCAAAACGATTTTTAGAAATTGAGGGACAGATGCAAAGCAAGAACATCTTGCTATGCATCTGTCCCACAATTTCTAAACATCGTTTTTCCCCGGCTTTTACCCGGGCTGCCAGAGAGAGACACAGTATGGATGGAACAAAGGGCCATCCATACTGCGTCTCTTCTCTCTGGCCGGGGGAAGGGGGGGGCTCAGCCCCGACTTCATTCTGCTGGGGGGGGGCCCAGGCCCCGCAGCCCCCCGTACTCGGCGCCCCTGCATGGTGGGGTTGTAAAATCCAGTCCTGCTGCTCGCAATGCAGGAGGACAGCCCGGGTAAGTGGGGGCCAGTCAAGGACGGAGCCCCGCCGCCCACCTTATCTGCAGGCAAGCAGGAGGCAGGGCTTCATCTGTCCAGGACCTGGCTCTCCTTGGCTCTGCGCAGCGGTGCACACTTTTAATCAGCGAATATCATGACTGTTCTTCAGCCTGGGAGAGCACTGAACGCACTGAGCTATGCAGTTTCAACACTTCTCACTATAACAAGGCTTCGTTAAGGGGGGGACAATGTGAACAGATGGCTGAGCGCCCCCTCCCCTGTCCCCACTGCTTTCATCTGTAGAAAGATGCCTCTTCTATTTTGGCAGCCCTGCCCCCAGTGCTTTAACTATAAATCATGACTGAGCATGCGCAGTCAGCCGGATTTATCATGAATATGTACGTGTATGTGAAATAAGTGCATTATTAACGTGATAATGATGTACTTACTTCACATACACGTATATATATATTTGTTATGGATACTTTCATATGCTTTGCACATTTAGTGCTTATTAGAATCCTGGGACTTTATGAATCACAGTGTCCGCTGTGTTTATCTTCTGGAGTCCGCTGGGTTTGTGCTGTTTGCGTCCATTTACGCGTAGCTCTTAACAGGGCTTTGCCGTGTTCTGTTATTTCAGTGAGCCTGGCTCACATCAAGTTACAGAAACTGCACCCCTGGGACCCCACAAACACAGGCATACCACAAATCCTGCTGTCAAAAAATCCTATCTGTTAAGTACTGACAGAGCATGCACACGCATGCTCAGTCAGCAAGATAGGATTTTCTGACAGATAGCAAAAAGTGACGTTACACCAGCTACATTCAGAGCAGGCCATTTTGATGGTCTGACCAACGCACAACTGGTAGCGCCCGACGGCGCAACTGACATTTGTATGATCACACGGGGTGAGCGTCAGGGAAAGTGTGATCTGAGGGCCGCTTCCTGAGACTGGTGGCTGAATCCTGGGCCCCCGCCCCTTTGCTGACCAGGGACAGGAGAATGCACGGCCCTTCCCACGTGCCCCTGTAGTGGACCATTGGGCCCGGTCCTGTGGGGGTTGCAGAGAGACCCGCACATGGCCCTTCCTCTGCTGACTTGAAGACCTGGCTGTACTCCTGGTGCTTTTCTGCACTCTGCGGAGCAATCGTAGGCTCGCTGCCTCGAACCCTGAGATTGCGTGGACCGGAGAGAGACCCTGCCTGTGGTACGTGAGGCTTGGATGGAGATACGGCCTGGTGCTCTGCCGCCCGGGTTCATCAACACAGGCTCACAACTAAGTCCTGGGAGGGGCGTCTGACAGAAGGTGAGGAGAAACAGGGAATTATACTCCTATTGCCCAGGTGAGGTGGGGCGATCGACTCCGTAGCTCAGCACATCCTGGAAAGACTGCTAGCAGCCCTCACACTGTGTAAGGGGCTAGGGGGCCCCCTGGCTGCCCAGTGGTGTCAGCAGCTGGACATTTGCGTGCAGCACGGCAAATCCAGAGGTCATGCACGATAGAGGACCAAAGAGACCCTACCCACGGTGCAAAATCAGGGCCAGAACTTAATTTACTTCTGTGAGTGGGAACTCAGAACGCCTTGCTCGCCAACGCCCAGGTACCCAATGAAGGAACCCAATAACACCCGGCAGGCGGAGGGCAGGTACCCCCCATTTCTTTCTCTCTCCCCCGGTCGGTGGACTCGGGGGAGAGCATTTGACTGATCCGCCTGGCTGCTGTTGCCCAGAGCATGTCTAAGTGGGGTCACCCCACAGTTGCAGAGGTAACCTGGCGACACCATCACTGCTGCTTTCAGGCCCCACCTGGTGCCTGACCGGCCGGTCAATAGTAGCCCCTCCCCGAAAACAGAATCGGGTGCACACAATGGTCAAGGACAAAGTCAAGCGACAGACCCTGCAGAGCAAGATGGACCACTTCACGGTGGGTGCCCTCCAAAGGCCCACGAGCTAGGCCCCAAAGACTTCGGACATGAGCGATTAGCCACAGAACCAGCTTATCTCCCTCACTGACGTTATGAAGGCCATTGGGGAGTCGATACTGTCTTTTGAGGGCAAATTAGGGGGCTTGCCCCCAGAAGTTTCCTTTTTCATACAGGACCTCTGCAACTTGACCTCAAGAGTGGGGGGCACAGAGCAACGGATCTCGGCCACGGAAGACACTGTCAAACAAATGGAAAAGCATCTGGCCGAAATTGCCCAAAAGGTGACTCATATTTAAAACAGAGCTGAGGACAACGAAGGGCATGCACGTCGCAATAACATACGTATTCTTTGAGTTCCAGAGAAGGAGGAGGGGACCAGTGTCAAGCTTTTCCTTGAGCAGTGGCTCAGCGAACTATTTACCCCTAAGAAACTCTCCAAGTTCTTTTCACACAGAATCCCGATGGGGCACCCGGTCCCTGGTGCCCAGCAACGCACCATAATTGCTTTACTGCTGAACTTCTGGGATCGGGACGCCATACTTCAGATGGCCCGGGCCACCGGCCCCATCACCTACAATGGCTACCGTATCGACTTTTACCCTGACTACACCAAGGAAGTTCAAAAGGCCCAACAGTCTTTTGATTCTCTGAAGAAGATACAGTCCTTGTCCAAGAAATATGCGCAGTTCTTTCGAGCACAATTTAAGGTGCACCATGAGGGTGTTACCCACCTGTTCTACTCGTATAAAGAAGCATGGGAATGGCTGGAAACCCAAATACTTAATGGCTCCCAGCAGCAGTCACCAAAATGGCCCTCTGGGCAGAAGCCAAGACTGGACCGCCCCCAACCACAGTCGGACCCCCAAACCGCTGAATCATCGAAACCACCCCAATCTGGAGAAGACCAAGGTGAAAATGGATGACCACCAACATGGCCATTCAGACACTCACAGTTGATCGACAATACAAGGGGATCTGCAACGGCGGCCGCCGGCTACTAATGTGAGACTTATATTTTCAGTTGGAGTTGATACCCTATAAATGTTTTATTAGAGGTTCCGTGCCTAGTTGGCACATAGTTCGGGCTACAGATGCTTCAGGTTGAGGGGAAGTACAGGGTGGGATGCAGGGATTGTTGGTATGGCAAGAAGCCACGGAGGGGCAAGTTTTGGATGTTTGCATACATAGGTTCTTTTGGTTGGTCGCAAAACTTAGTGAAGAGGGTGAACACGGAGGGGGTGCACGGGCCCTGCTGGTCCCAGGTACACCCTGACTCAAAGAACACAGGAACTTGGGGTCAGACTCTGTACTGTACGCACAGGCAGAGACCCTTGGGGCAGAAAGATGGGAAAGGCGGGTAACCCATCCCACACCTCAACAATGTTTCCTTTGACACTGATGGCACATGAGGGTCAACTAACACAACTCACATGGAATGTCAATGGATTGGGTTGCACTATTCAGCACGGGCTGGTGCTCCAGTTCCTGAACAGACACTCTACCGACAATGCCCTGCTCACTGATACACATCTTAAGGGTACGGAAAGCAGGTTCTTTCGACGATCCAATTATGCCAAAGTCTTTCATGCAGGATTCTCTAGCAGGGCAAGGGGAACGATGATCCTCGTGCATAAAAGGGTCCCATTCCAACTGAGGAGGGTACAGGCGGATTCGAGAGGGCGTTTCATAGTGGTAACTGGTGACATAGGGTCAACACCTGGGGCATTATAGCAGCATACGCGCGCCCCGTCCACTTATGCTTGAACTCTTGAACGACCTTCAGGCGGCAATGTTACATAAACAAGCATACTACTGAGTTCTGGGTGGTGACTTTAATGAGGTGATGGACGTGGTTAGGGACAGAACATATGTGGGCACCAAGAACCCCAGCCTCCCGACGTAACTAAATTCCTTTGCGACAGCACTTGGGTGGGTGGAACGCTTGGCGGATGCTGCACGCCACAGACTCTGGGTTCTCCTTTTTCTCCAACGCACACAAATCCCTGTCTCGTATAGACTACTTCTTTCTCCTGCAGGATATGTTGCATGGGCTACTGATGGCTGCGCATCTGGCCAGGGGCATCTCGGACCATTCCCCCCGGACATATCGTTAAAATATGGTCGGACCAAATCCAAAGCCAACTGGCGTCTCAACACATATTACCTTGGCATCCCCAGAGTAGAGGATGTAGTCTCCCATAAAACAGCAGAGTATTTCTCCCTAAACTAAGGCTCGGTCGACAACCCAATCAATCTGTGGGTGGGCTATAAGGCGGTGCTCCGTGGGGAGGCTCTCTCCCTGGTGTCGGCCCACCACCGGCAACAAACCCGGGAAGTCGCAGAGGTGGAGGAGCACGCAACAAGGGCTGAGGAGGGTTTCTGGCGCTGGGGACGGACTCTTCATGGCACACTCTTACTACAGACCAGGAGGCCCTAATAAATCTGGCACTGGACAATACTAGGACTGCTCACTGCACAGTCAGATATATGAAACTTGGAACAAAGCTGGGAAAACCCTGGCTTGGCTGGAGAGAAGGGACAGAAAAAGGGGGCATGTGCGGGCCATACAGGAGACTGGAGGGGACTTATTGAATGGAGATTATGAGATCGCAGAAACATTTGCCACCCTTTGCAGCTTTACTCCCCCCGGGACGCATCGCAAGAATAAGAGGCCTCATACTTCCTGGACTCCTTTGAGCTCCCTAAGCTCTTCGAGTACCAGATAGGTAAATTGGAAGCAGAGATTACGGAGGAGGAGGTGGCGGCAGCCTTGTCCCAACTATAATCTGTGAAGACCCCGAGACCAAATGTTTCCCGGGGGGGACCTGGAAACGCCTGGGAGAACCAATACTGCAGTTGGGATTAGGCCACATGCACCGTATGTTTGTACGCTGCCAAGAAGAAGGGCAGTTCCCCCATGATCTTAGGCAGGCGGCCATCCTGGTGATCCCCAAGCCAGGAAAATCTTAGGACCTCTGTACCTCATAGAGGCCGATATCACTTATTAACGGGGAAACCAAGATCCTGGCCCGCGTCTTAGCTAATAGACTGCTAGGGGTTATGCACTGGCTGGTGCATCCGGACCAGTGTGAATTCATGCCCTCCAGATCCACCCAAATGAATCTACGTAGGGTGCAGTTCGCCATTGAACAGGCGAACATGATAAAAGACCCACTTGCTCTCATGGCTTTAGCTTTCGATAAAACCTTTGATTCGGTGAAGTGGGCAGCCCTGTGGGATATTATGGACCGGATGGGATTTGTGGCTAATTATATGTCTTGGGTTAAGTGGTTATATGAAACCCCCAAAGCAGTGGTACAAGTTAATGGAACTTCCTCCAGAGCCTTTACACTGGGGCCGAAAACTAGGCTGGGGTGCCCCTTCTCCCCCATCCTATTTACATTGGCCATAGAGCCAATTGCAATTGATGGATGGGAAATGGTCAGGATTTGTGTGGCCTTGGGAAGGGGAGGACCGGGTTTCACTCTTCACTGATGACCTCCTTATCTATATGAGCAATCCCAGGACTTCCTGTCCGGTAGTATCAAATATTCTCACGGAATACCAGGAATTCTGTGGCCTCAAGGTGAATAAACAGCAAACAGTACTCTTGAATCTACAAGGGGGGGTAGATCTGATCCCAAGGCATTGTCCCTATCCGGTCTCCATCCACAGCTTTGAATATTTGGGTATCCATGTCGGCCCCAAATCAGATGACTTCCTTTCTCTTAACCTACAACTGGTAGTGGGCATATCTAAATCGGACGCTGCTCACCGGCAATCCCTCCCACTAACATTACTGGGCAAAGCAGCCCTCTTCAAGATGCGTTCACTCCACAGATTCCTGTATGTTCTTCACAATGCCCTGCTCCATATTCCCCACACGATCTTTGCGTCTATAGAGGTTATCCTCAGGAGACTTCTATGGGAAGGGAAACCGCCCTGTATAGCCCTCAAAACCCTGCAGCGTTTCTGTCTGGGAAGGGGGGGAATAGGTCTACCCTGCCTCCGAACCTACTACTGGGCCGCACAACTGGGAGTAGTGAACGACTGGCTCCATGGGGACCCGGGACTCCTGTATATAGGGGGCGAGATTATAAGTATGGGCATGCGTCCGCCCCTCCGAGTGTTATATGGCACTGAAAGGGAAGTGTCCGATGTGCCCGGGATGACAAGACATATCCATTGCGTCGGGTTCGAATCTCTTCATTATATTGGCTGGGGGGGTAGACCAATGTTTGACCAACCTCTATGGAACAACATGCACATCCCTGAAGTCCTCAAAATAGGACACTTTGCAAAATGGGAGGAATTGGGGATACGAACCCTAACTGATGTAAAACAAGATGGCCAGCTCATGCCATTAAGGGACTTCCAGGGCAAGTTTGCACTACCTAATGGGGAGCAGTACAGACATCTACAACTAACACACGCTATCCACGTCCAGTTTCCAGTGCTGGCTGAAATTGCGACAAGTTCTCCGCTAGAAGCAAACATACTTCATACCAGGATCCCCAGAAAGGTTTCATCCACACTTTACCATGTACTTAACGCCTTTGGGGCCCGGGAATTATGGGAGAGGGTGGTGGGCCCACTGGAATCGGAAGAATGGGTAGAAGCACTAATGCTCCCAAGAGAAATTGGCATAGATGCCAGACTACACTTAAAACAGTATAAAATACTACATCAGGCCTACCATTCCCGGGCTTCAATGGCAAAGTGGGGAGTTGTGCGTAATGGGGAGTATCTGCGATGTCAAAGGTCAGAAGGAACCTTCTTCAACATGATTTGGGACTGTGACATTATACAGGACTCTGCAGGATCTCAGGGGTTTTGGGGTCCCTGGTACCACAGGATACGAAACTAGTACTACTGGGAGTCTGGGGGAAGTGGAATACACTAAGCACTAAAAGGCATTCCTCTCGGTGGCGATGGGACTTGGAAAGAGGCTAACGGCCTCCACGTGGGGATCCACGGATGGACTGTGCCTGAGCCGCTGGTCCAACGAAATGGACAGATGCGCCTCCCTAGAGAAATGCATATACAATGCTAGGGGTTGCCCGGGGAAGTTTCTGAAGGTTTGGATGAAATGCACTGGAACTGTGTGAATACCTGGTACAGAAAGGTCTCATTCCACTGGACGCATGGGGCCTGGGGGCACAGTGACCCGCGACCCTTTTAAGATCCTCTCCTTCTGTTTTTCTTATCTCACCTTCACTGTCCTACAAATGTGATGTATTGTACTTTTGCAATGCAACCTTGTTTTGGTTATGCTTGGTTATGGTTGTTGTATGGTTTGTCTGATTTGGCATGAACTGTAAAAATCAATAAACAGATTTATCAAAAATACTTCCCAAGGGGAGTAAAATCCCCACAGATCACTCAGGGGGCAACATGCTTTATGAACAAAGCAAATAGGAGGACACCCTTTTGCTTAGGACACAGATTCACAGGTTGAAAAGAAGTCTCAGAATGTAGCCTTTCCAGTTACAATATAGGACAGTGTTTAAGTGCATAATTTGTGACTCTGGCTGTGATTTTATGCCGGATGTGAGAGTCACAGAGCTACACAAGTCGGGTCCATGAGTCCGGCATGGAGCGCCTTCCATAATCAAGATGATAGTGCTTGACAGTGTGGAATGAAGCACATCACAAGCACTAGCATTGTACTCAGGAATGTGGAGTGCCCGCGTCTTAGCTAATAGACTGCTAGGGGTTATGCACTGGCTGGTGCATCCGGACCAGTGTGGATTCATGCCCTCCAGATCCACCCAAATTAATCTACGTAGGGTGCAGTTCGCCATTGAACAGGCAAACATGATAAAAACCCACTTGCTCTCTTGACTTTAGCTTTCGATAAAGCCTTTGATTCGGTGTAGTGGGCAGCCCTGTGGGATATTATGGACCGGATGGGATTTGTGGCTAATTATATGTCCTGGGTTAAGAGGTTATATAATTCCCCCGAAGCACTGGTACAGGTTAATGGAACTTCCTCCAGAGCCTTTGTACTGGGGCTGGAAACTAGGCAGGATACTAACAATCAGATACAGCAAAGGTCCACAGAAAAGGTCCTCAGAGTCAGATTGGTTTTCCACTGTCGACTGATCCCTACAGAACGACAGCATTTCTGTGCTCTCATGCCGAGGGGATTGATGGCAATGGAAGATCATGGTTAATTGATCACATTCACACGCCAGAGCCAGTCATAACAGATGGGGAAACTGATCTGCAAATCAAATTGATCATTGACACAATCATGTAACATTTGTACTGAAAGAGGTAAAAGCTCCCAGACGATGTGGGTGTTAGGTCGGTGTTCCATCAAGAAAGTAGTGGTGCAGTAAGTAATGGGAGAGAAGGAGAGATAGCAGGGAAGAACCAGTGCTGATGAAGTCAAGAGGATCAAGCAGCAGTAGCAGGAAGGGTGAAGATGCAAACAAGACACCCCAGAATGGGCCATACCACGAGGGCCAAGCAGTTGTAAGGCAAGAAATAATGTGGTGGCTGTGCCATTTAGGCCAGAGCTAGAGAGGAGTCAGGTTAGCATAAGGGGCTGGTGGGAACCAGCGTCCAGATAATGACAGGGGGGTCTACCTTTAAACAAGCAGAGTAAGGAAACTAGGCATTATAATTAGGACTCTGGTGGAAGTTGGAAGACCACAAGCCCAAATAAAGAAGTCTTGGACAACTGTGAAAACCAAGGAAAGTGTTGGGGCGTGGCTTGACAGCCATGTTGTAAGGACGCCTTTCTTTGGAGCTCATGATGATCCAGACTGATCCAAGCCTACCATACTGGCCCTAGCGTGTATGAATCCTCCACAAAACACCATCAGGTGTATGAATATAGTGAGCACAAATATGCGAAAATAGAACGTTGAAGGAGCGCTGCTTGCGGTAATACAAGCAAAATAAGAAGGAGCCTGCTCCGGCAAGGCGACAGAAAGATGGCAGACGCAAGGACGTTGCTTTGCAGAACAAAGTTGGCATAGGCGGTGCGGTAAGAAGCCGGATCCCAAAGCAGGGCTGTGCAGGATCAGTTCACCAGTGAAGTATGTGTATCATACAATGAGCATAATTGACGGCAATAACGGCGATACAAACATACGCTCAGCACAGTGCTGAGAGAGGTGGCCCTTGAGCTGAGGTGAGACGGAGGAGGCAGAGCCAGCTGGCGAGGCAACTGGAGTGGCTGCATTGTGCTGCTGAGTAACGGCGGAGCACAGTTTGTGAGGTGAGCGGCTGGAAGAGGAGAGGTGTGAGAGGGCACACTGCGTGTGTTGTTGGTCCCTCACGAGCACAGCTGATGTGGCAGGTCCAGAATGTTTTCTGACCCCCTCTCACCCCCTGCCGCTCACATACAGAAGAGGGATAGTGACATAATTGCAGCAAGGGAAAGCAGACTGCTGCAAAACGGAACAACCAAATAGTGCCATTGAGAAGCCCTGCCACGGAAGAGCACACGATAGGGCGCACACCCACGAGTCATAACAAAGCAGGCACCGCAGATTGCAGTGCAATATATATCCACACAGTGACAGCCCAGAAGTGGATTGGAAGCGCTGGAAGCGCCTAAGCACACAGAACATTGTGTCAGGGTTAATGACCCAGCACCAAATAAGTGAACAACCAAACGAGATTGTATGCCTCGGGGAGCACAGCAAGTAGCACTTGTGTACTGGTTACCCCACTGAATAGTGGCATCAAGCAGCCCGGGCACAGGAGAGCACATGAGAGGGCACACATCCTCGTGTCACAACAAAGGAAGGCACCGCTGAGTGCAGTGCAATCTACATCCATACAGAGACAGCCCAGAAGTGAGGTGGAAGCACTGGATGCGCCTGAGCGCATGGAACACTGTATCAGGGTTAAAGAACCTACGTCGAATAAGTGGTAAATCAAGCGAGACTCAATGCCTCGGGGAGCATAGCAAGTTGCACGATTTACTGATTACCCCACTGAATAGTGGGATCAAGCAGCCCTGACAAGGGAGAACACATGAAAGGGTGAACACCATCGCGACACAACAAGGGAGGCACTGCCGATTGCAGTGCAACCTACATTCATACAAAAACAGCCCAGAAGCGGGGTGGGAGCACTGGAAGCACCTGAGCGCAAGGAACACTGTGTCAATAGAAAGAACCAAAGCCAAATAAGTGACATCCGATTGAGACTGTATACTTAGGGGAGCACTGTGAGCAGCAAATGCGTACTGGCTACCCAAGCAACTAAGTCAGTTGGACGCAATATCCTCAGAAGGGTGAAAGACCACACACTCAGGAGGTTGACGTATGTACTCTGGAAACAGGACCAGAGGAGGAACCACAATGGTGGTATACATAACAGCCTGGAGACCATAATTAGATTTCTCTGATTAAGTCAGACCACAAAGGGGCCCTAATGTTGATACACCCCTATAGTACACACGTACAAGGGGAAGTGCGCAAGCACTGGCGAACCTGAAAGGGACGAATTAAGGCGGGTAACATTGCTGAGTAACATACGCTACACGAATCACTACCTCTTGAAAGGCACAAGGTTGCAAGCATTCCTGCAATAAAAAGGACACCACCTAACAGCGGAGTCCGTTTAGGGGAATCTGGGAAGCAACTTAATTACCCTGGAATACAATGAACAGTCCTCAGCCGACACCAACTGGCATCCTACAATAAGCTACAAGCCTCCAAGTCAATGGACATGAGCGGAATTGCTGGTCCAGTCAATTCACCAATAGCGTCTAAGGCCCAAAAGAATAAGTCTAAGCAGCCGACACTGGATACCTTTATCAAATCCACGAACTTGGCGGACAACGCTGCAGCAGAAGCCCAGTCATTGCAAGGAGAGCAAAATGGAGCAAAAGGAGACCAGCAGTGTCAAATGAGAAATTATATCGTACCTCCTATTACAACGAATATATGTATATTGGCCTACGCCAAGCTGCTTGTAAGTCACTTGCGAAGAAATCCGTGTTGTAAGGTCCTGACCTTAGAATCAATGTAAGCCACCATTTTAGGTCAATCCGCCATTTTAGGTTCTCTCTGTAAAGTCACCCTGTGAGTTAAAATGGTGGACGATGTCATTCCAAAATATAACATGGCCGTCTTGACCTCTGTGTGTAACTAATATGTAACTTGCCTGCAGGCCACTTGTAGGGGTCATGAACTGAGACCTTGTCCTTCGTTGACCTGTGTGTAAAGTATTAATCGTGCAATGAAACTAATCCGCGAGCATATGCTAAGAGCAATGTATCCAAATACTGAACTAAGAACACTTGTTTAACTACATTGTATTAATGTTTGAGAAAACCTTTATGAGAAATCCTAAAATACACAGTTGCCGTGTAGGCTTGTTGATATATGTATTAAAGGCAAACTTGTTGCATGTAGAGGTACGAACTCGGCATGAACCCTAGATCAGTAATGTATTAGAGGAATGTTAACCCGAAGTAGGGTTGGACATTATGTTCGCAAATGGTATAAAAGAGCAACAAATTCTAATGTGTAGCGTCTCTCACTGAACACACTGAACCACGCTGGAGTTCGTTGTGTTGTACTGAGGGCTGATAGCTATCTGTTACTTTTCTTGGAAAACTGTTCAGTATAAAATAAAGATTTCTGTATGTTCCTTTGTAACCCGTGTTCGGTGTATTTCCTTTTGGGGTACTCAGCCTCGATATTTTGCTTTTGTTTTCACAGTTGGCGCCCGAATAGGGACCCTCAAGATTGATGCCGGATTGTCGAAGGTTGACACTCGCTATTGGACGGGGATCGGACGGTGTGACAAATTAAGGGGCCCTTTCTGAACGAGACGTGACACCTCAGCAGCGCTGCACAACCCGATCCCTGGACGATTAGCTTGTGGTCTGAGACGGCATCTTGACGAGGGTCCACTTATCGATTTGCCGAAATCACCAAACACGAGGTAAGATTAGTTAGGTAAGATTCTTTGTAATCCGATCGGACCTCCTTAGGACTGATCAGGTGAGTTGTGACCCGATTCTTAAATATCCTGATAATTTGATTTTGGCGTATTGTATCTGCAGACACAATTATTGACCAGGTAACACCAATAATTTGATAGGCCTGGGAAATTGTCTACCTGCTTCAGGGCGTTATTCCGCAGCGATAGACAATCTTTGGAATTTAGCCGTCCAGCACCACAGGAGGGGTCGCCGGCGTGTAATATGTACTGTAAGCATGGCATTGGAAGTATAGTGTTTAATGATATTTGGCACAGACAAACCAGACATGCTTCCGAACTTCAGTGGCCAATCAATGGTAGTTTTGAAATCCCTCGTATTGAGTATTTAGAGTCGATTCTATAAAAGAAAAAGGCTAGACCTGCAGCATTCGATGTTTTGCAGAATTGGAAAAAAGAAGCATTGCAGCAACTTAAGAGTAGAGAAAAACATGCGCGCCATCATAAGACGAACGCCAAAAAAGCATTATTGTATGACCAAGATAAACATTCTGAGTCAACTAGGAATATGGATAGGGCTTTCTCACTTGGAA
Organism: Ambystoma mexicanum; assembly: GCF_040938575.1. Lineage (NCBI taxonomy): Eukaryota > Metazoa > Chordata > Amphibia > Caudata > Ambystomatidae > Ambystoma > Ambystoma mexicanum. Next base: position 749,633,703 of record NC_090929.1, read on the forward strand.
TTCAGAAAATGTATCCTTCTAAAGACCTTCATTTTTCCGACGGATTCATAGACAAATTGTTAAATGAACGAAGGCCTGGTGCCTCTGCGCCACCTCCGTATGTTCCTCTTCCCGCTGCTTTGCCTCATCCTGTTGTTCCTGCTCCTCCTAATGTTCCTCTTCCTCCACCTATTCCTCCACCCCTTCTTATTGCACCAGTAACAGTACCTCCATTGAATTTGCCTGCCCCCCCTCTTCCAAGTGGTCCTGTGCCGCTTGTAGTCGATCAGGGTGCGGGGTCAAGGGTTGTCACTCGCAATACTGTAGCACCAGAGAAGAAACGTGATTTGATTGCATGGGCTAAGCACTGTATGGAGAGAGATGATCAAGCTAATGTTCTTGCCACAATTTTTAAGATGGATAATGTTCCTGAGAAAAATGTTTTTATGGAAGGTTTAGGGATTCATTTATGTGTAATGTGGGGCAAATTAAATAATACAGATCTCCCGCAAGGGTTAAGGGATCTAAACACTTTAGCGTTTTCAAGAGACACTGTGGAGAAAGTTAATGAGCATGTCGAGAGGTTATTTGAGTATAGAAAGGAGTTGGAAAGGTTACAGAATGAGGATGACAAGGGGGAAAGTATGTATGTACAGAAACAGTTCCTTCCTTGTCGAAAATCGATATCTGAGGAAGCACGAATTTGTACGAAAGACGCGCTTAGATGGATTTCAGACATGTCGATAACTCCAGTTGAGGTATATGACACATATAGTCAGTATACGCCAGAAATGCAGAGGAAAGTGATACAGGTAATGATAGAGTACCTACAGGATGATTGTGTAAAGAGAAGAATTAGTTGTCCCGCAGAGTTATTGAGTATTTATAAGAGAGCTTTTTCACTTGACACTTCTTCGACTGCTTTAGCGCTCAACTTAGCTCTGTTGCTTAGTAAGCGTTCAGAGTTGCCTACTTCTCAGTTGCCTATGAGAGAGGTTCCTCCGACATTTGTCCCGAAGGTTGAGATTGCGGCTGATCCTGCAACAAATGTAGTTGCTGTGGACATTCCTGCACATTATGTATCACAGTTTGTTCACGTCCCGTTCTCAAGACAGGAAGTGAATACTATTAGACAATCTATTCCTGATATTAGGAAAAATCAGACAGGATTCTATAAAGAAATAGAGTCCGTCTTGTAGTCCTCAGTGTTCACCCTAGGCGATATTGATTTGTTATTTCCTGTACTCTTGCCCGTAGATTTGTGGAAACAAGTTAGGACCATAGACGACGTACGAGGGTTGGGAGATACATGGGGGAATATATCTAGATTCGATGGAGAAAGGCCAGCTGGTGAAAGACCGCCCCAGGTGATACTAACTTTGCCCGATAGAATTATTACAAAATTGAAAACCATAATTCCTGAGACAAGAATTATTTGGGACAAACTTATGGCTTGTGTCCAAGGGAAGTCTGAGGGTGCTACCGAGTTATTTAATTGGTTCGAACAGGTATTCTCGGATTTCAGCGCACAAGACTTAGGCACAGAGTCTGGGAAAAGATTATTTGTGGACAAATTTGTGCGTGGATTGCTGCCTGACATCCAGTCACAAATTATGTCTTCTGAGAGCGCTTGGCAGGCGAAGTCCCAATCAGAAGTACTGCACATGGCTCAGTACTACGCGAATCGTGTCAACAATGAAAAAGATAGAGTTGAAAAACGAAAAGGTGATTTAAAGACTAAACTATTATTACAGCAAGTAGTTCGCAGATTAGAGGTCAGTATGTTCCACAAGGGAACGTGCCCTTGGGTCCTGTGATCATTAACCAGTGTGTCTATTGTCAACAAGAGGGTCATTGGCGTGCACAATGCCCCGTCCTTCGACAGAGGTCGAATCACACATTTGGGAATATGGGTAGACGATCCAGAGGTCGCCCGGGTGTAGGGGGCCCTGGTAGAGGTCAGTTTGCACAGGATCCTCAGCAACCTTTTTCACAGGATAATCAGACTCTGAGTGTGGATACTAGGAACATATTTGATCATCCTTCTGCTGCATATCTATCTGAAGAGCTTCCTTTTGATGATATTCTGTTTCGTTAGGATTGCACGAAGCGGGGTTTAGAACCTACACCTATTCCCGTCAGTCAGAAAGGTCCCTACGTTGAAATGGTGGTGGGAAATAGGACACATCAGTTTTTGATAGATACTGGGGCACAGAAGTGTTCGATTGATCATTCACGGGTTCCAAACATTCCACTGTCAGGGCAAACCAATGTTTCTGTAGGGTTTTCTGGCACACCAGTTATGTGCAGTCCAGTTTCTTCGCCGGTACCTATTTCTTTGGGTCCCTTTACGGACCACTGTCCATGGGCCTCATTAGGACCCAGGCGGTAAGGGGTTTACGGCGGCGTAAACAGCGCCGACCCTTACCGCCTGATTCCGAGGTCCCTTAGCGCCATGGTGGATTTAACACCTGCTTTTAGCAGGTGTTAAAATCCATGGCGCTAAGGGACCATGTTGTTAATTACGCCAGCGTAATTTACGGTGGCGTAATTAACGCCTTCCCCACTCCCATTATGCCCTATGGGGAAAAAATGGGAATGGGGAAGGGTAAATGGGGATTGGGGACTTACCGCCCCGCCAACCTCGGAATGGGGCGGTAAGTCCGCCAACCACCATGGCGTAAACGTAGTTTACGCCATGGTGGTAAAGGTACGACCCAGGCGGTAACTTACTGCCTGGGTCGTAATGAGGCCCCATTCCTTTTGGCTTCGAATTGTGGAGAGAATTTGGTGGGGTTGAACCTGTTGAAAGAATTGAATGCAGTAATTTATTGTTCGTCTGATGGAGTGCGTTTGACGATTTCACCACAGCAGCTTTCTGTCTCTCAATTCTTGACTAGACCTTTGCCGCCAGAATTCATTGATGTACCAGAGTGCTTATCGGCAGTTGACGACAATGATGTCAGTGTTTTACAGTTTGAACCTGTTAAGATAGTCTTGAAACATGGAATTGAGCTGCCACGCATTCCACAGTATAAGATTTCAGTTGAAGGCGAGCGAGCTTTGAAATGCATTGTTTACGATTTTGTGCATCGCGGGGTGATTGAGGAAATTTCAGGAAGTTTGTGTAATAGTCTGATTTTACCCGTGTACAAGAAAGGCGATACTGTAATTCCATTCCGTTTCATAATTGATTTACGTGCCATTAATAAAGTCGTCGCTCCGCAATTTCCAATTGTGCCTGATGTGACGACAATATTGACCATGATTCCAGCTGCAGCTACCTATTTTTTTAGTGTTGTGGATCTGAAGAATGCTTTCTTTCGTATTCCTATACACAAGGATAGTAGATACTTGTTCGCGTTCACCTTAGGGGGACGCTCGTTCACATTTACTCGTGCACCTCAAGGGTACACAGAGAGTCCTAGCATCTACAGTAGGGCTTTGAAAGAACAGTTTATACCCTTGAATTGCCCTCTACTTGTACATTGCTTCAGTATGTTGATAATTTGCTTTTAGCTGCTGACTCTGAGAGGGCTTGTAAGGAGGGCACTGTGTTGTTGCTTATTCATCTAGCTAAACATGGTCACAAAGCCTTGCTTAAAAAGTTTCAATATTGTTGCCAGGAGGTCGCCTATTTAGGCTATCTCCTGTCAAAGGAGAGAAGAAGATTGACACCTGAAAGAATAACACACATTTCTGGCATGTCTGTCCCAAATACACAGAAGGAATTTAGAGCCTTGATAGGTATGGCTTCTTACTGTAGGTTGTGGATCCCAAATTTTTCACTAGTGATCAAACCGATGTTGGCTTTGACAAAGAAGGGCATTTCTTCGCCATTGCCATGGAACGCAGAACACCATCAATTGTTTGACTTGCTCAAGACTGCATTATGCTCGGCACCAGTTTTGGGCACACCAAACTATGAAAATGCCTTTGTGTTGTTTGTGCATGAATGTGATGGATGTGCTTTGGCTGTATTAACGCAGGAACATGGAGGGAAGAATAGGCCGTGCAGTTACTTTTCTTCTGCCCTTGATCCTGTAGCATGTGCTTTGCCAAGATGTTTGCGAGCTATCGCTGCTGCTGCTGCTGCGTCTGTAAAACAGAGTGAGGGAATGGTCCTAAGCCATGATCTAACCCTGATGGTGCCTCACTCTGTAAATGGTCTACTGAACCGAACCCAAACGCAACACCTCACTTCCGCACGGTTGACGAGAAATGAATTGATCTTGTTTGCTCCTCACATCCAAATTAAGAGGTGTTGTGTTCTTAATCTGGCTGAAATCCTACGTTTCCCGCAAGGTACTGCTTGCTGCAATGAAGAGTCACACGACTGTCTGTATAGTACCGAACAAGAAACAAAGGGTAGAATTGATTTGAAAGACACTCCTTTGAACAATCCGCAAGGAGAGCTGTTTTGTGATGGCTCCTGCTTCAAACTTCCGGATGGTACATCCACAGCTGCTTATGCAATCACCACATTGAGCACGGTCGTGGAAACTAAGAGAAACACGCATAACTCTGCTCAAGCCGCAGAGATTATAGCATTGACCCGAGCTTGTGAACTTTCCGAAGGGCTTACAGTAAACATATATACTGATAGTCAGTATGCCTTTGGGGTGGTTCACAACTTTGGCAGACTATGGTCAGAGAGAGGGTTCTTAACTTCACATGGCACCAAAATCCAACATGGCTCCCTAATAGTACAACTACTCTCAGCGCTTGCGCTCCCTACTCAGTTAGCCGTCATAAAATGTGCAGCACATCGAAAGATTACAGATGACATAGGAAAAGGGAATGCTTTCGCTGATCAGATAGCTAGACAAACTGCTACCGATCTCTTTACGGAGATGTATGTTTCAAGGGAGATTGTAAATGCCTTGCAATGGATGAGGGTGTTGGGTCTGTACGCGATATCCAAGCTGATGCCACGTTAGAAGAATCCAAGATGTGGGCTGAAGGCTTGGGGAGACCCGATTATGGTGGGTGTTGGGAGGACATAGTCGAAGGGAAATGGCTACTCCCTGACGCTTATATAATGATGATGGTCGTCATTGCCCGTGGTCCTACGCATATATGTGCGCAGAAAGTCACGAAAATGTTAGAGGAAGTTTGGGCAAATGACAACATTTCAAAAATTACCCAGCGTTATGTTCAGGACTGCATGATTTGCCTACAACACAATGTGGGAAAGGGGACAGCAATTCCAAGGGAAAGTTTTGGGCCACCCTCTGTCCCCTTCGAAAGTCATCCATTTCGACTTTATTGAAATGGAACAGTGTAATAATATAAAGTACGTATTAGTGGTCATCTGTGATTTTAGCAAATGGGTTCAGGCTTTCTCTGTCAAAGATGCTACAGCCATGACTACTGCAAAGACTATGTTAAAAGAATATTTTCCGCGGTTCAGGCTACCAAGAGTCATCTGGTCAGACAATGGTCCACATTTTGTCGCTGCTGTAATTCTGCAGATATGTGCAGCATTACAGATCGACAAACGGCTCCATTCGGCCAGACAAGCTCAGAGTGCCGGACTAGTAGAAAGACACAATGGTACCATCAAGAACAAGCTCGCTAAAACATGTGCCGGCACTAAATTAAAATGGCCGGACGCCTTACCGATCGTGTTATTAGCCATGCGTACAACCCCTCAAACTAAGACTGGGCTCTCTCCATTTGAGGTGGTAATGGGGATACCTGCCAATATCTGGAACCTTCCTAAATGTAGATGTTTGAGAAATGTTGAAAATGTATTACTTTCAGATTATTGCAGCCAGTTGACTAAAAACCTGTATTTGATTTATCACCAGGTGCGAGAGGCTTTACCTGTGCGATACGAGGGCCCGGGCCACAGCATACGGCCTGGGAGCTGGGTGCTCATCAAGGCATTTGAGCAGTCTTCCTGCCTTGCTCCTCGCTGGCGGGGCTCATTCCAGGTCCTGTTGGTCACACAGACAGCGGTGCGGGTCTCTGGCAGAAAAAGCTGGATCCACGTGTCGCACGTCAAGAAACTTCCTCAACCAGTGCCACACGATACAGAAGAAACAGAACCCCTTGCTAACGCTGCAACCAACGATCCCAAAGCAGTAAACAGTGCTGAGAGTGTATCGGAGAATCTTTCTGAGCACGTGAGGCATGGGAAACCAGCCATTTTATCTCCACACTCTCCAAAAGTTTTGCTTCCGGAAACTGCTGCTTCAAATTCGGCATCTTCACTTGTTTCTGATACGTTGCTCCCAACGGGAAGTGACGACACATTGTTTCCGGATCAATCAGTACCGGGAAAAGCAAGGTACAATCTGCGTCCAAGAAGATAGACTTACGGCACGGTTTTGCTGTGCATCTGATAGACTTACAGCACGGTTCGGCTGTGATGAAGGAAAGGATCATCGAGGGCTTGTTTCTGCCTACATTTGAGAAAGGGGATTCTGTTGGCTATGGTTGTGGAAGGACTAAGAAGTCACGCGGCTGGGAGGTCGCCAGCAACGAATATTGGGGGTTTCCGTTTGAAGACTACAATGCCTGCTACCGCCACCGCTCGTATGGGACTTGTAAATGATTGTGTGACCAACCGGGATAATGGACAAAGTACTTGGGCCCCGAAAACGTATTGCTGTGTTTTTATAATAATATTTGATTTTGTAATAGTCACTGTTTTAGGCCTATGGTACCTCGAGGAATCTCATCCTTTAGAGTCCTTGTTACCGACTGAAAATGTACCTACTGTTCCGACTCCCTTTGTACATTTGCATACTCTGTCCCCAAGGGACTCTCAGCATAGACAAAGGTACCACAATAATACTCTGTTACTTAACATGAATGCCACTCATGCCATTTTTAATAAGTCCAACTGTTGGGTCTGCTCACATTTACCGCAACACGGGGATAAGGGGCTAGGTTGGTATATTCATCCCTTACATTTGACAACTGCTTACTATGCTTCTCTTAGAGCACTATTCTTTGGCAGTTGGAACGATAGCATCTCGGGGAACTTTGATGGCACTAATTTGAATAGTTTTGAGAAACGTGTTCTGACTCCCCTGGGATGCTCGCTTTTCGCAAATAGGAGTAAGCTCAACGTTGCTTCTATTAGGCCTTCTGATAGACTGTCTCGTCCTTTCCAATCTTTGATTTCCTTTAAGATGGCTCCGATAGGCAATAAGGACCCCATGCCTCCTTCTTACACTGTTAACCATAGCCCCGATTCAGTTTCTTTCTGCATACAGAGGAATGGTACTCAGTCAATGGGAGATTTTAGAGGTTGTGCCAACGCTGCAACTTTGACTGGGGAAGACAGACCTTTGTATGTAGGCGAACCTGTCTACTTTGTTTGCGGTAATGTAGCATTTCCATGGTTGCCCACGGATTGGCAGGGAACCTGTTATTTAGGGATCTTGTTACCTGGGGTGTTTATAGCTAGTACAGTAAAGGTTTCAAAGGGTCGTCCACGGCGGGACGAGAACAGTGACACTCCAGCACAGGTCTTGGGAGATGTAGCAAAATCATTTGTGCCATTTTGGGGGCAGATACCGAATTCCGATCAGAAGACTAGCGAGAGTACTGGAGAGAAGCATCAACCGGACCACGGACATACTCTATAATATGACATTAGAACAGAAAGCGATAAAACTAGTAGCGCTTCAGAACCGGATGGCATTAGATGTCATTCTGGCTGAACGTGGTGGAGTGTGTAAATTAGTGGGGTCCGCTTGCTGTGTTTTCGTGCCAGATTCCGCCTCAACTATCTTCAAGGCAATACAGAATCTGCACGTCCTTAGTTCAGAAGTGCATGTTCCCGAGGGAAACTGGGATCTTAGCGCTTGGTTCTGGGACTTCTTGCGATCTTAAGGTTGGAAGGTACTTTCGGTCTTACTGATCATTTTGGGAATTCTGTTGTTTCTTTGTTGTTGTATTCAGTGTCTACCTAGTATATGTTCGATGCTAGGGGGATGTTGCACACAAGCGATAGGTGCCATAGGACATAAAGTGTATGCCCCAGATAAAACTTCCAAGGAATACGTGTTAAAGGAAATTTTAGCAAATGACCTGATGGCAATGGATATTTCTGACAGCGATTCAGGGTGCATGGACGACGATGCATGGAGTTATTTGCAAGGAGATCAGAAGTAGTTTAGCACTTGGCATAGGCCAAAAGGAGGGTTTGTCAAACGAGAAATTATATCGTACCTCCTATTGCAACAAATATATGTATATTGGCCTTTGCCAAGCTGCTTGTAAATCACTTGCGAAGAAATCCGTGTTGTAAGGTCCTGACCTTAGAATCAATGTAAGCCGCCATTTTAGGTCAATCTGCCATTTTAGGTTCTCTCTGTAAAGTCACCCGGTGAGTTAAAATGGTGGACAATGTCATTCCGAAATATAACATGGCCGTCTTGACCTCTGTGTGTAACTAATATGTAACTTGCCTGCAGGCCACTTGTAGGGGTCGTGAACTGAGACCAGGTCCTTCGTTGACCTGTGTGTAAAGGATTACTCGTGCAATGAAACTAATCCGCGAGCATATGCTAAGAGCAATGTATCCAAATACTGAACTAAGAACACTTGTTTAACTACATTGTATTAATGTTTGAGAAGACCTTTATGAGAAATCCTAAAATACACAGTTGCCGTGTAGGCTTGTTGATATATGTATTAAAGGCAAACTTGTTGCATGTAGAGGTACGAACTCGGCATGAACCCTAGATCAGTAATGTATTAGAGGTATATTAACCCGAAGTAGGGTTGGACATCATGTTCGCAAATGGTATAAAAGAGCAATGAATTCTAATGTACAGCGTCTCTCACTGAACACACTGAACCAAGTTGGATTTTGTTGTGTTGTACTGAGGGCCGATAGCTATCTGTTACTTTTCTTGGAAAACTGTTCAGTATAAAATAAAGATCTCTGTATGTTCCTTTGCAACCCGTGTTTGGTGTATTTCCTTTTGGGGTACTCAGCCTCGATATTTGGCTTTTGTTTCACAGCAGGTCCTAGAAGACATAGCGGCCCTTAAGATTGCTTTGGAATTCAAAATGGACACCATTAGCCTGGACGTGAATCTTCTGCGGCAAGATGTTTGAGCGCTCTAAGAACGCATTGGTACACTGGAAAGACACCTCCAGGGACGTATCGATACTGCAACAGCAACTGCAGAACCTTCAGGGTAGAGTGGAATAAGCACAAGGCCGAGCCAGATGCAAAATTGTGCGAATTATCTGACTTCCTGAGGGGGAAGAGGGTACGAGCCCCACTAATTTAATTGAAAACATGCTATTACAAGAAATTGGTCCGGGCACCCTCACTCAGGGCTTCACAGTGGAAAGAGCTCACAGATCCCTGGCGAAGAAACCGCCACCAGGTGCCCCACCTCAGCCTATAATAGCTTGGATACTCAATTACAAAGATAGAGAAAGGATCCTTGAACATTTTCAGAAAGGCGGCACAATACAGCGAGCATCAGCAAATATTACTTCTTACCCAGAATATACCCTGCAGGTGCAAAAACAAAGAATGTCCTTTACATCTGTCAAGAGGAGGCTGCGAGGAGCGAACCTGAAGTACATGTTACTATACCCAGCAAGACTGAAGGTGTTCAATAAGGGCAGAGCCATCTTCTTTGACAACCCAGAGGATGATTACGCATGGCTGGACACAGAGAACTTATCATCTGAAGAGGTCCAACAGATGACAGGAGAAGGGGACACACACTGAAAGGCCTGCGGAATTCCCACAGGGATGGCATGTGTGGTAGATCGCGAGAGGCAAAGAACTTTTGCACAGAATACAGGCAACAATACCATACCTATGCACAACAGGAGCCAGCAGTGCGCATACCATATGAGAGCATGCTGCGGAAAAGCGTCCTTCCCCTAAGAGTGGATATCTTTTTTGGATACTAGTTGCTGAGTATCCACCTGCCGCACCCCAGCCCCATGGGCAAGCAACGGAAGCAGGGATGCCTGAGCACAAGGTATTGAGCTGGGCAAATTGTTGGGTTTGGAGTGGGTAAGGGAGTTGGGGTAGTTAGTGGGACGTTAGCCTATAGATACATGCAAGGAACATATGATATGTGCATCGGACTGCTGCGTTATGGGGAATTGCTTATACGGGATCCGGGACCTTAGAATAGCCTTGTGTAATGTTGGAGGGCTCAATAGTTATATTAAACGCAACAGAATAATGTCATATTTGAGACGCCAAAAGATAGACATTGCACTCCTTCGAGAGAAGCACCTCACAAAGGACAGACAAACTGCACTCGCTAGGAAATGGAATGGCACAATCCTGGGCTCGCCATACTCAGCGTTTGTAAGAGGGGTCTTGATATGGGTGGCGCCGTCTGCACCATTTAAAGTCCTGAGAACCTTTAGAGATGATGATGGCATAATGATTTATTTCCAAGGGCATGTGGAACAAAGAGTGCTGTATTATTAATACATACGCACCGAACCAGGATACTGCAGCCTATTTCCCCCTGTTATCTCCCCAGATTAGTAAATTCAGAGACGGTGCAGAGATTTGGGGCAGAGACTTTAACTGTATGCTGAACCCTACCCTAGATAGATTGGATGATAAAATAACACACCCAGGCCCTCCGGCCAAAGCCTTGAATATGTTATTGCAAGCATTCAAGTTTCCCGATGTATGGAGAACACTACATCCGCACATACAGGGATATTCTCGTTATGCTGCCCCTAAGGACCTATACACCAGATTGGACTATGTATTTACAGGAAAAGAAACACTAGGTGAATTTAAAGCGGCGGAATACAGAGCTTGGGTGCTGTCAGATCATGCTACCTTAGTGGTTACATGGCAAACTTGCCCCCCAAGGGCATGCATCCTGACCTGGAAGCTAAGAAGCGAGTCCCTCAGAGATGTGGTGTTCTGAGAACAGTTGAGGGAGGGAGTGAAGGACTATTTTAAAAAACAATACAGGAAGTATTGACTCAACAGGCACATTGTGGGAAGCTTTCAAGGTAGTAATAAGGGGAACAGCGATAACTAAGGCAAAAGGTATGCAAACTGTGATAGAAAATGATTTTGGGAAAGCTGAAACTAGGTTAGAGGCCATAGACTGCTCAGGGGACTTGTCCAGGGATAGGACCCAAGAAGTAGCCCGACTACAGCAGGAATGTTTAGTACACTGGGAAAGGTTAGGCAAGCTGAACTACAAGAAATATGTAGAGAGACAACACGGTGAAGGTGTTAAACTGGGGTGCTTGTTGGCCTGGCTATACAGAAGTGAGTCCAAATGAGAGTTGATATGGGAGATTGTGGGAAGGGGCTGACAGATTGCCTAGAAAATTCTACAAAGAGTTTGTGGCAGACATGGCGACCCCGTTGCTAGCCATGTTGAATGAAGTGATGGACACGGGCGCACTGCCAGCATCGCTGAGAGAGTCTATTATAGTTCCACTACTAAAGCCCAATAAGCCAGGAACCGACTGCGGATCGTATAGGCCTCTCTTGTTGCTCAATCAGGATGGGAAAATCCTTACAGCCTTAATGGCCAACAGGCTGAGGCTGGTTATAGCTAAACTTATACACCCGAACCAGACAGGATATGTGCCAGGCAGGAACATTACGTGTAACCTGAGAAGGCTACACCATGTCATCGTTGAGACATACGGGAGCACACATTGATATACAGTAGCCTCACTGGATGCGGTAAAAGCATTTGGTTAGATGGCCATGACTGACAGCGGTGCGGCGCAGCTTCGACATGGGGCCAATTTACATAAAATGGGTACAGCTACTGTATAGCAGCCCACAAGCAAGAGTCAGGACAGGAGCCCACATTTTGGAACAATGGCAGTTGGAGAAGGGTACCTGACAGGGTTGTCCGTGATCCCCTATGCTGTTTATACTGGCCTTGGAACCACTAGCAGTGTACCTTCGGAAGGAATATCATGACACAGACATAGTGATACAGAACAAGGTTAATTTAATCTCTCTATATGCAGATGATATGCTTTTGTACTTACAGCACCCAGAAATCAATTTACAGTACATTTTGGACGAGTTTGAGCGTTGCTCAGATTTATCAGGCATTACGATTAATGCACAGAAATCATGCTTGTTCCCTTTAGCAGCATACAAGGGGACCTCTCCTAGTGAACTGCCTACGCTACCGGTGAAGTGGGAGGTCAACTCATTCAGATACCTGGGAGTAGATATCTTTCATGATCCTAAGACAGAATATTTACAGAACACACTAAAGGCGTTGAAGAAAGTGGAAAAATCGGTGTCTTTCTGGGTCAGATTGATGCTCTCATTGATGGGGAGAGCTGCTTCATTAAAAATGGTAGTGCTCCCGAGGCTTCTTCATTTCTTTACTAATATTCTGTATAACATCCGCAAAGGCTTTTCTAACAGACTCAACTGTATATGTCGAGGCTTTCTATGGCACAATATAAGGTGCAGAGTAGCACTAACTAAATTGCTGAGACCGTACGAGCCAGGTGCCATAAAAGTACCCAATTTCAAGGCATATTTTGTGGCGTGGCAGCTGCAATTGGTTACAAACTGGCTATCAGATGAGCAGTCCCAAGACCCCTTGATGCTGCAGCCCTTAAGTGCCCCATTTTATTTGAAGGAGGTGATATGGATGGTGGCAACGAGCACCCCGAGGTCCCCGCTGATGCTGAGGCTGGGTAGGACAATTTGGCTCAAGGCCTGTCGCTTTTTAGAGAAACAGTCGTCTTATTCACCCCAGGTCCCATTAGTGAGACTGAAGGAGGGAGCCCCCCAACTTAGGCTAAATGTGAGGAAGTACTGGGAACCCTGGGGAGTGGTGACGGTTGGAGAATTATTATGTGAAGGCAGACCGATGGACTTCAGTGTACTCACCTCAGAAACAGGTATACACGAAGGACAATACTTAATACACACCTCACTCCTCACTATGTTACAGCAGAAGGTGCCGGGCATGGATGGGGTGTTGCATGATGATGACACTATAGAAACGCTTTATGATATTTCAGAGGGTGGGCATGCAGTGTCTAGGATATACAAGTTACTTATGTCACAGAGTTGGTACATGCTGAAGCAAACCAGAAGCAACTGGGAGGCAGATTTGCAAGAGCAATTAACAGACAGAGTCTGTGGTAGGGCACTAACCTATCATAAAAAGGTGTTTAGAAACGTGAAGCTTCAATTAATACAGCTGTATATAACTCATAGGGCATACCTAACCCCGAAGAGGATTGCCAAGTTCAGCAAGGCAGCAGAACAAACCTGCCCGAAATGTGGACTGATTAACACATATTTGGTGCACATGTTCTGGGCTTGTCTTGAGATCTGGCAAAACTGGGAAGAAATTGCGCAGGCCTTGGCCGGGGCGGGTTTAATATTGGATACGAGTACGCCGGTGGCCTGTATGCTCGGCATTTTTGTGCGACCGAAACATGTTAGTAAGGTTAAAGACTTAGCATTCATCCTGGTGAAATGGAGAATAGTAATGGGGTGGAAAGCGCGCAAGAGACCAGAAATGCGCCTATGGTGGAGCGACCTTCAAAAATGGATGCTGACAGAAACCGAAGTACGGAGGAAAGCAGCCCGCCGATGCTAAGGTGAACCAAGTATTGACCTTGCCTCCTGGAATCATGTGGTGCAGGAGTTTATGGCCATACCCCAGAGTGATGCCGGATTATTAACCACTATCTCGCACAATCAGTACCGAATGCAAATGCATATATCTAAAGTCGTTGTAAGATGTTAGCATGATGTCAGTGGAATAGGCTGGGATCAGGGTGGGAGGAGTTGGTGGGTGTGGCATATACAGACATAATTGGCTGGATAATTTATGCAATGTACATAACACTCTGTAAGTTATCTTGTTGTTTAAAAATAAAAGATAAACGTTTAAAAAAAAACAAGGAAGGTGTTAAAAAGTCCTATAAAAAAAAGCACCAGATAGGGAGAAGAATATCTATCAGCATCAGATGTAGGACCAATCCGAATTTACCCAGCAGCAGCACAATGCTGTCACCTTGTGCTACAGGTCAGGAAACAGACCCCAGCCAAAGACCAAGACATAGACCAGAGACAGGGTCCATCCAATGACCAATGTAAATCACAAGACCAAGAAATGGACTTAGCCAAAGAAATTGGTAAAGGCACTTTAAATCCCAATGACTGTGATTGACTTGCAGAAGTTGGTAGATGCTCAATAGTTTTGCAATCTATATTAAGGATACACTGTGGACACTAGGGGCCTCATTATAGGTTTGGCTGTGCAGGGAAAATGCTGGTTATAATGCTGTAATAACCTTACCAGCACTTTTCCCACCCCACCAAACCACAAGTTTGCCTGTGGGGGTCACTGATTTAACACTGGGAAAAAATGCTGGTATTACCGACACTGGTATTACCGTTGCTGGTAATACATGCAATCCCCTCCATGCATTCAGACGAGACTCCATGGAATGGGGATTTAACGCCCTTTATGCTGCCTGTAATATCCTGGTAATACAGTATATCAGGCGGTGGAAACGGTAGCTCAGTATGCCGTATCCCGCCGTAACTAGCAGCAGAATAGCGGCAAATGTAAAATGCAGCCCTATTTCTTTTACAGTAGGCCTGGCCCTGCATATACTTTATTCCTCTTTTGTCTAATGGTTTAATTTGCCACCTGTCCTGTAGACAATTTCCCAACCCCTCTGAGCATTAAATTTGAATTAAGGTACTGAGATCTATTGGTTGTGTGCATGTTTTGTCGGGCACACCCATGACAGGACATACATTACTAATATCACAATCAAACCTAAAACTTGATGCTTGTTGTATGCTTTGTGATAGGATGGTCAACTCGGTCAGCTTTGCTGGGGTTCAAACATTTGCTGTAGAGGTCACATAAAGCTTCACACTGATCCCTTAACTAGGTGAGTTACCATGGATTCTTTATAATGTATCCCCACCTAATCACTTGGGCACACCACTGGAGGGACAGCTAATCTACTGTGCTGTTCTACACTGAATGTTTAAATAAGGACTACTCAGTGGCCAGGGAATTAACACAGAGCTCAACATTAAAATAGCAGCCAAACTGTGCCATAACACTTAAAATTGCACGTTTCACGTAGTTTTCTTATCACTGAACACAGTATAATCTCTTCTATATGAACAAATATACATGTATTTGTTATGTCATGTAGATGTTTCTGTAATATTATCGGAGCTGCCTTTTGTTAATAAAATGCGAGAAGTAGAAAACAACTTACCGTAATTGAGAATGCAATCAATAAATTCATTTAATAGTCTAGGGATGAACATGTCTGTATTCTGGTTTCACATACAAAAATAATGTTATCATCTTTTTAAAATGCATTTACAGGTAACTTTGTTTGCAATGTATTATGATGATGTAAGTTTAATTTTCTTAAATGTGGATATTTGATATGTAAGTCTATTCTATGGTATAAGAATCCGGATTATATTATTATTCTTTTTATTGCTTCAGTGCTTTTGATTCACTAATTGAAGACTTACTAATAAAACCCTTCCACAAACCACTTGCATTTGCACTTTATTTCCATGTAAATTGATAATGATATCTGATCTTGTTCCACTTATCTTTCAATGCTGCATCAGGATGCATTCGCAGATAACATTCAGATAAGCAAAAACAACATCACGAAACATAATGTGATTACAAAAAAGCAGTAATGTTCACACCATCTGCAGCGATAATTACTGTAGTACTTCACACAAAACAGGTGAACACTTCAAACAAAGCATAGTAGATCAAAAGAAAGACTAGTGTGTCAAGTCTCAGATATCTGCGACTATTTCCATTAAAATGACAGCAGAGGTGAACCAAGTGCAACTAAGGCAAACATGGAACATTGAACCACCAGCAAACCACAATTAAACACATACACAAAGGTATGAAATAATGATATTTCTCAGACTGAAAGGCATGTGCATATTTGGAGTATACCGCTATACATAACAATTATTTTTGCACCACACAGTATAAGCCAAAAACATAAAAATTGAGATTCAGAATTGGTTTTATCGATATCAGTAAACTACTAGTTGCTAATTATCTAAACTTACTTGCACTCATATCCTCTTCCTCGATTTGATGTACTCCAAAGAGATGCAAACCACTTGCAGGAATGTTGTTCTTCAACGATTCTGTTAACAGTTTATCAAGAGTTTCGATGTTGTATGGCACTATCTTGAAGGCCTAAATGTGGATAAATAACAGAACAAAATGACTTTAAATGACTGGAAAAGGCATGACGGTCATCATACATCTATGAAGGTTGAGAAGAAGCATAACACACTCCTTGGTCTTTTAAAGCATAATTTATGGATGCATTGGTGATTTGTAAATTGTGATCCTACGATAGAAGGAAGGAGGATAGGGAGTAAAAATACATCAAACAAGGAAAGGCGGAAGAGTAACAGTAAGAGATCAAGGGATAGTAGAGCTCTGTTTACAAAGCCCTGTGGCAGTTGATCTTGTAAACTACAAGTGTCATGTTACTATCTATAGTACTTCACAGCAAGGTTTATACAATGTTTATGGCTTTCAATCTCATGGGCGTCTTGGAAAGAGTGCTCATGATCATATTTTATCTGAAATTAAGTTTTTATCACACCCTATTGCTTTATTGAAATATAGCGGTGGACTGGGGAATTGATAAGCTTTGAACACGGATTGATATTGTTTGTGAATCCTACATTGACCAGGTATGTTATTCCATGAAGTGAAAAAGAAAACGAAGACTAGGAAAAGCTTGACTTCCATGACAACATACAAATCAATAGGATTGTGATTTGACTTTCCTTTTCTACATGTATGGTGGGTAGTGATGTCTGGAGGGATCCCTCTGGGAGTGAAATAAATAGAATGATTGTCTACCCAAATAGTGCTTGGGGAAAGGATTAACAAATGGTGACAGTTGCCTCTTTAAATGCCCAAAGTCCTGTGTCATCCTTATCACAATGGCAGAGTGGTAGCAACCTGGCTATATTGGTCACTCACATTCTCTGGCAGGGTGGTTTAGAGTGCTCCAGAGCACTCATGTATTGGCTGGTATTGACCTTTCTTAACAATAAATGCATAGATTATAATTTCCCTTTGGTCCATCTGTGCGTTTTGCTGCCAGGCCCCACAACCCAGTGCCCCTAGACCTTCTGGCAGGATTCTGGCA
Organism: Ambystoma mexicanum; assembly: GCF_040938575.1. Taxonomy (NCBI): domain Eukaryota; kingdom Metazoa; phylum Chordata; class Amphibia; order Caudata; family Ambystomatidae; genus Ambystoma; species Ambystoma mexicanum. The sequence goes on from NC_090929.1 coordinate 749,650,854, forward strand.
TTCAATTACTTACCCTGGTTGTATGGGACCAGGGAACTATGGCATTCCACTCTTCTGCAGGGTTGTTATCTTATTTGCTAATTGTCAGTGCTAGTCTGGAGACTCTGCTCTCTTCCTCTGGGTGGCACTGTCTGCAGACCAGCTGGGTGTTTGTTGGCTACCAACAGCAGAGATTAACCCAAATTTCAATTCAACCTCTCCTTTCACTAGTGTCTATTTCCAGAAACATGGACTACCATTCCCATTATGTACCTGCAAGATAGCTGGAAAACCCAGCACCGAAATCCAGAAGCTCTCTTGGAATCTGAATTACAAGCATGCTAGTTTCATAGTATCTGTAAGCGGACAGACACATTTAAAAAGACTGCAACACTCACAATTACGGTTCTTGTGATTCAATACAGAAAGTCCTGTAGTTTGGCAGCATTGGCTTCTCTCTCAAAGTTCATGCCAGGGGTTGCCACTAACCATACCTGTAACTGCTTGTGTGCAGCCCAATCATTTGGCATACACTGGATTTCCTCTTTACTTACACTGTTTATAGGCTGCCACAACCTATAGCTTCCTTTGCATACATTGAGCTCTGAATCTCATGCAGCAATCTCGTACAATCTGGGACCAATTTAGATTCTCTCTCTTCTTTGCTGACCGTTCTCCCAATGAAGAAAGAATTAACTATAAGGTTGTAATAAAGGATATGTAGAGTCCAAATATGGCAATTAATATATTATCTTTAGTTCAATTAATACTGACACCAATGGATCATTACTTTTAGAAAAACAATGATATGCGTATGAGGAAGCTGAAAAACCTGTATTATTGGAAGCTCCTGATCTAAAACCCCAATGATAGGTAAGATAAATTCACTAAGTATTGTATCAATAACACTACTTTCATCAAATGTCAAGCTGGTAAATTAGTAATCAAGTTCACTCATTTTCTATCCAGGAAATCATTTTAAGATATTAATTGCTGAAAAACTACCCAATGAACATTGGCAGATTGTCAAAAATGTGATAACTGTTTTTGGGTGCATTAGGAATGCTAGTATATTGCTGGTTGGAGTGGCAGCAGATAAGTATTATATGGATTTTGGAGCTCTGCCACCTTCCTTATTAAATGTTTGACCACGCAATTAATCTGCGACCATCCCATCACTCTGTTTGACCAATTGATGAGTTTGTATGTAGCAACCATATGATCAGTTAGCTGGGTCACAACTAATTTGTATGGAGCTTGACCACTTGATCAATTTGATTAATTATTTGATCAATCTGTGTGTAGCCTTAAGTATATTAGACTAAGTTTGATCACTACCATATCTTACAAAATATGCAAATAGGACAAAGCACATATCAAGAAATCCCTTCCCTTGGTAATGATTACTGACTGTTGGCAAAATAATGTCTGGTGATGCTCAGTTTGGAAACTGTGAAGTATTTATTTAGAAGAAGGGTTGTTGGAATGTTTTTTTTTCTTTTTCAAGCTCATAAATTAATTTCACAGAATGAGAAATTGTGAAAATGTAATTCATTGTAATTAGGAAACAAGAGCTATTTTATCTTATTCAATTTGTTTTAGTTTAGGACTAATATTGACCATTCCTCCTTGTGCTTTGCCTGTGACTATTCCTGGTCCTGTGCTTCCTTGCTCCGATTACTTTAGACCTGCCTTGCAGGCTCAGTTCTCCCCCGCCCCCCTGCCTGCTCCTAGTTTTTTGTTCCTTTCCTTTCGTCGCTGTCCCTGCAGCCTGTAGTTCCTATTTCTTGTGCTGATTTTCTACAACTCCCAGCCCCAGCTTTTGTGTGGGGTTCCTGCACCTTCCAGCCTCTGTTACTTGTGCTATTTCCTTTAAGTTTTCTTCCATATGCACTGCTAGGCTCATCTCTACCTCTCTCATATCTTTATAGTGTCAATTGTATCCTGTCTATCAGACCCTGCTTCTCTGGCTTCTGTTTGTACCTTTTTCCCTTAATACTAGTCCGCAGTTCTATGCCCCTGCTTTCTGTAGCTCGCGTGTTTCCAATCCAGTTTGCAGCTTCCTGAAGTTACCTTGTTCCAACCCCTTGCTACACTTATCTCATTCTAGTACATTGCTACACTTTTCTACTTTCCTAGTTCCTGCGTTCTTGCTCTGAATTCATGTTTCCCCTTAGGATAGTGTTCTCACCTGTGCCTCTGTGTATTTGTACAGATATTTGCTCCTACACCATAGGAGGCAATCTAAGCCCCTTCCTTGGCCCGATCTCATCCATAGTCTATAGTGCATTTTATCTAATATAAAGCATTGATTGATGTTTCCCCATAAGAAATCTACTGTTTGTTTGGATAGATTCACATAGGCTTGTCTCGAGAAAGCACACTCCTTGTTTTGTTTGTACCTTAGGGTCCAGGTACAAAACACACTCTTCCTGTCCCTCTTCCATGGGCTTTTAAAGAGAGTTTCTGTAAGGGTACCAGGCACAGAGTCATTAAGCTTCCTTTATTTCTGTGGGCAGTCTCAGGTCGGACATGTGCACATCTATAGTGGGATTCCATATTGTTTGTCCAGTCCCATCTCTTCTTGTTCACCATTGCAGTCTTTTCCTCCTGTTGGATTATTTTTATTTACCCTGTCTGTTCTTCCTTCTTATCCACGCTCCTGCTGTATAATCTTGTATATACCTTTACATCAGTTTGGCAGTGCCCAAACCTAGCTAGGATGCTATGTGCACCTCCTGAGTGCGCGCCAAAGCGACAACGTTTGGACCAGTCTGAGCACCCACCTGCACACCCACACCTCCCTCAACACTTTATCCAGAGGTTTCAGCTGCACCCCTCTTTTCTTCCCTAGACACCTTCCTTTTCCTTCTCTTGCCTTCTTCATTCTCCTTCATGTTAGCCCTCCTCCTAGTTTCCTCTGTTTTCTTCCCTATTTCCTTCTTCATGCTGTTCTTTCCTTATGGCCACTGCTTACTTTTCCTTAGGAACTGGAGGCCTTGTTACTAGTTAAGCATTTGTTGCGGATAAACGATAATCTGAATTTTTTTTGTTCAATCTGTTTATTGAATGTATGTCAATCCTATAATCATTGAAATAGTTGATAGAATAACCATAATAATAATAACAATCAGCGACATCCAATTAAACCCAGCAAGATACAGTGCCTGCATAGCTAGTTAAAACAATACATTTTGAAGAATTGTAATTGGTTATTTATAACGCTCTTAATACCCAGAGGTTTCTAAGCGAGGACCCAGGAATCGAACCTGAATTGTTCCGCACATCGTCTTGCTTCCAAGGCAAGCACACTGCCTTTGAGCTTTCCTCTCGACTCTGAGAACAGAGTATTGTGACTATTGCCCACAAATACATTTGCTAATTTCATGCATAAAATATTCATATCCTATATATCAAACACTAGCGTGTGTACTCTACCTGTGTTTCCTAAAGAGCGTGATCTGAGTTTCATTTTGCGAGCTGTCTGGTTGCCCCTAGAAGACCTGTCAATTAGGGCAGCATCAAATCGCACGGGTATTGCAGCAAATTCAGCAGCTCGTCCTACCCCGAGTATAACCTCTCTGACCTTGCTCTACTTATTAGGTCTTTGTACAAGTTTGATATCTTCTTCCTCCCACCAACCATTAACCTAATCGTCCCAACTATCCCATGCTCTGCTGGTATACTAGGAAAGCCCTACCAAGCTGTACGGATCATGGACATTGTTGCAGCGTATGATAGGAACTGGTTCCTTGGCATGCCCAATTTCACGCAAAAGTTACGGAATGCCATGGCTGCACCCTCCTCATAGATTCCCCAGTGTTTTACACCCCTTCATGCCCCATACTCTCATCCAGGTGTTACCTATCGGGCCTTTCAATACACTATTGCCCCATAGCAGGATTACATGTGCCACTACATCACTGCTCTTTTTGTCAGGGTATAATGCCGCCCTTATTTGGTGTATCACCTGTACCGGTAAAGGCAGGTCTTTAACTTTAGTGGCTTCTTCCAAAGTATCATAGTATATTCATTAGCTCTTCTTGTTTGCCTCGCATATCCCGTAGCATACTGCCTGTGAGATCCAGCTTATCATGCCCCACCATTGTACCACATGTTGCACCTGTGCTGCGTGGTAGTATCCCTTAAAACCTGGGCACCCAGTCCACCCTTCTCTATGGGCATTTTCAGTGTGTACAGGGCAATTCAGTGGGTTTTGTTACCCAATATAACTTAAGGAGTATCTCGTCTAGCTTCTTGAAAAACATTGGGGGTATAGCGTGGGTAGGAAGTGCAACAACCTTGGTAGTATTATCATCTTAGAGGCTGCTATCCTCCACATCAGTGATAATGGTATACTGGCCCACACCGCTACAAGATTGGTCAATTTAGGCAGTATACACCCCAGATTTTCACGATAAATGAATTCATAGTCTATATTGATCATCACTCTAAGTATTTAAAGGAATTCATAGAGACGCTAAGCGGCAGGGTGATGATCTCGCCCCCCACTATGACTGCTACAGGATACAACATCGACTTAGCCCAGATGATTCGCAGCCTCTGACACCTGTCCAAAGCTTTCAATCTCCTGTAATATCAGTAGCGCAGTATGCACCGGATCCATGATCTATACAAAATAAAATGTCATCTTTTCAGCCATCCTCCTTCTGAGATAAATCGCCAGGGGCTCAAAAATGAGGGTGAACAACAGCAGAGAAAGGGGGCAGCCCTGACCCGTGCCTCTTCCTATGTGGAATCCTTAAGATGTGCTGTTGTTTGTTTTTACCTTGGCCATTGGGTGGTGGTAAAGTATTGATATATACCTGAGAAACTTTGGCCCAAACCCATATTTTTGCTGGGCAACCCGCATAAACTACCAGCTGGCTGAATCAAATGCCTTCTCGGCATCAAAACTCACCAAGGCAAAATCTCCATCCATGCTCGACAGCATAACCAGCACCAAGAAAAGCCTGCTTAGAATCAAGGGTCATAAATCTACCTGCAATGAATCCGGCCTGGTCCTCCATCACTAGGTGCAGTGAAATCGTGGCAATTAACATAGCCAATATCTTGCTAATCAGTGTTTATTAAAGACAGTGGCCTATATATAGCTGCATTTGATCTCTGTCTTGCCTGGTTTTAATAGCAGTAAGATGTCTGCCTCTCTCAGTGTAGAAGGTAACCCGTGGCCTCCATATACATATCGTGCAGATGCAGGATTAGGAGTTCTCTAAACAGAGTGGAACTCTACCGGCAATCCATCAGAGCCTGCAGCCTTTCCTGTTGGGTGATTAGCCCATTTTGTAATTTTGATTGGGCCAGCCACGCAAAACATTTTCTTCCAGGTACCCATTAGCTTGTCCCACTCTGCCTCGTCCTGCTTCCTGTATAGCCCTGAATAGTAATCCTTCATTGATTAGTACTAGGTCATGTGTAATGTGGCCGTTAGAGATTTCTATTTGGGTGATTGGCTTATTCTCCCTTGATCTCGTCGTCATCCACGCCAGAGTTTTACCAGCATTGTCCCCAAACTCATGTTGGTACTTACTGTATTCCTGGTACTCAATCTCACCTGAGACTCTCTCTAGAGGAATTTAGCCTGCCCTGTATATCCCCCAGCCGTGTGACCACTGCAGGGTCCGACAGGTGCAGAGTGTCAAATGCTTGAATCTGTCTTTCTAACTCTGTAATGTCTTTATTAGGTTCCCGTCTGACCCCCCCAGACATCATTGCCCACTGTATGTTGGCTTTAAAGGACTCCCAGAGGACCCCGCTGGAATTCACCATGCCGTTATTCCTATCAAAGAACTCTCATATTTCTTCTTCTATCATGTGCCTGAGGGCCACATCCTGCAATGCTGAAATACATTCTCCACTGCGGTGGACCCTTACCATTCCTCCCTATGCTTAGCACGACACACAATGGCGAAAGATTGGATAATGAACAGTCTAAAAACTCAATCTGTTGTGTAGCTGTGACCACTATGAATATCCTGCCATGCCAGGGTTGCGACCTCTCCATACATCAGCCAGTTTTCCATCACCTGCATCAGTGCCCTGGCAGCCGGACCCAAGGGGCACCCAGACTTTCTGTAGCTATCCATATGTGTGTCTATGATACAGTTAATGCCTCTGGCCCACATGATCATGCTCTGGGACATCTCCTAAAAATAAACAGGGTATACAATATTAGCAGCATAGCTACATAGTATGAAAACCTTTGTTCCTTTGTAAAGGTCTCTCAACCCCACAAATCTGCCAGTGTCATCCAATAACTGTTTATGCAGTTTGAATTGCACTGCTGGAGCCATCCAGATCACTACTCCTCTGGCAGCAGAAGAGAAGGATGATAAATATAACTGGCCTTTCAAATTGTTGTATAATTTGTTATGTTCGGATCCTGACAGATGTCTTTCTTGGAGAATTGGCAGTTTGTTTTTTTCAGGTGCCTTTGAACTACATTTTTGTTGACCCGGATATTCCAATACACACCCTGTAGCCCTGTTAGAAATGAATGTGTCTGCTCTGTTTCCCTGTGCCATGTCAAACATACCACATACACCTCTCTAAACACTGCATGGGCCCGCTGGAATGTAGTTGCTACCACAACAATAACTAACGCATTACCCAACTCCCCTAACCATCCCCTGCTTCCATACCCCAACCTGCGAAGCAACAATAGCATGATACCCACCATGCCGACTGGGGGTTGTGCTTTCACCAACAAAGAGCTAACCAACCATTACCCTAAAGGCCCTTGTCCACTAGATCCCTACTCAAGTCACTTGACAAGCCTTGGGCTCACCCTACTACCAGTGATGGGGCGGGTATGCAGTATGCTCACTGTCTGCTACCAATTCTGCCAATTTTAGTGCTTGGGATCAATGCGAGGTGCCTCTCCCATTAACTGTCCATTATGCATAACTCCTGGTAGCCGCTCCTGCCCTGACTGCTACAGGTAAACTTACTATTTTCATGGGTGCGGTACATCAAGCCGGCACCTGTTTTAATTGTACATAACGTTGATGTTATTTCGACAGCACCTCCATAAATCTTAATGCATCCTTGGGGTCCATGAAAAAGTGCCTCCCTGTGTCCCTCTCAGGCGAGCCAGGGAGAAGCCCGTGGGGACAAGGGCGCGGGATGTTGGTGTCCAGCGTCACTCTCTGTTTCAGCCGTGGAGGGCTCTCATTAGAGGATTCTGATGGCCACACCTCCCCACACCTTCAAAGTCCTGTGCCCTGCCCGACCAGGGTGAAGGGGAAAATGATGCGGGCTGTTGGCGTCCCGCGACGCTCTCTGTTTCAGCCCAGGACGGTTCTCATTGGAGGATTCTGCTGGCCATGCCCACCCCCACACCTTTAAAGTCCAGAGCCCTGCCCTGCCAGGTTGAAGCCCGTGGGGACAAGGGTGCGGGTTGTTGGCGTCCCGCAACGCTCTCTGTTTCAGCCCAGGAGGACTCTCATTGGAGGATTCTGCTGGCCACGCCCCGCCATACCTTCAAAGTCCCAAGCCCTGCCCTGCCAGGGTGAAGCAGCAGGGACAAGGGTGCAGGGTGTTGGCGTCCCGCAACGCTTTCTGTTTCAGCCCAGGAGGGCTCTCATTTGGAGGATTCTGCTGGCCAAACCCACCCCCCCAAACCCAGAGCCCTGCCCCGCCAGGTTGAAGCCAATGGGGGCAAAGGCACAGGGTTTTGGCGTCCCGTGGGGGTGTTAGCGGCCTGCTGGGCTCTCCACACCAATTTGGAAGGACCACTGACTCAGACAGTTCCAAGGTGAGAGCGAGCAAAAATTGTGCGCCGATGGGGGTGAGGTTAGTCTGCATGCTGTGAAGAGAATTGTTGGAAGTTCTTCAATGGAGACACTGGAGCATGCATATGCCTTCCCTTCCCCCCTTTTTCTCTGCAATTCTGCCCTTGTGCCCACATTGCAAACTCACCCTTGCCCCAAAACCAAACGATGATTAAGATAGCGAGAAGAAAAGTGGGAGGCTGGCAAGTGATTAAGGGAATTGACCATACTTCCAATATTGACTTTAATCCTGGCAGGATCACTGTCCCAGCAGCTGGTGGGAAATACTAAGGAGTTGCTAAAGGAGAAATTGTTTAGTATCTCACATTTTTCAGGGGAGGCCCACACCCGAACAAACAAGACCACGCAATGCTCCAACCTCACTGTTTTGGGAGGGGAGCCAACGGCCTTAACTGACCATGGTGGGGACTCTCCCAGCCACATGGCCAACCGCTATGTTGCTAAACCCGGGGGAACGCTCCACCTGCACAAACCAACAAAAGCTTGTGCTCAACACAAGCTTGTCTTCCAAATCTCTGAGTCCAAACTGTATGGCAGCTGTTGAGATACCAGAGTCATTGAACAACGGAACTGAGACGGCGCCCACAGGTTTATCTAAATTCCTCAAAGATTGCGCTTTACTGGCCTCTCCCCTGGTTTCCATTGTGCCTAGTAGTTTGCCAACTAGGCCCCATCCTAGCATTGCTCATCTGGCCCCTGACCCTTGCTCCCCCTGCCTTAGACTTGGACATGGACATGTTCACCAAAGGTTCAATTGAAGAAAAGTGTTCCCCATCGGCAGTTCCATCTGCAGCTCCTGGAGTGAGACTATGTTGGCAGCGCACTCGGGGGCTAGTTCCTTCCTCCGACGTACCCCCTTATTAGACATAATCGAGACCCAAGGAAGGGGAAGGTTTGGGAGGGGGGGCGGAGATTCAGGGTATTGCCACTGCTGTTGTGGGCTATATTCCCACCCCTAATCTGAAAATTTCTCCCATTGTCCCCAATGTCTCTATTCTAATGAGCCAGCCCCAGCCTGAACAGCCACTAAAATGTAACACACCTGCAGAGCCCCCCAGGCCTTTTAGTCCGTGTGGTAATCCTTTTACCTTGGCACATCGTGCCTCTAGTATTGAGTATTAAGCGCCCCATGGTGATGTTAACTGGTGTTTGCAATCACCGTTCTAGGGGTTGCCCATCGTATTTCTCCATGGGGTACCCAAACTGCCCTCTTATAGGCAAAAACCGAGGGACGCCCTGTTGAACTAATGCCTCCATTCGGTCCATTCAGTTGGGGACTGTGCCTTCGTGACCTGGGAGGCCATGGTCGGGTGTCATAGGCTGACCAGTGATAGGCCTGAGGACTCTTTTAAGTTGTTTTCATTATTGATAGTAGGCAGTCTGTACCCTGATCTTGGTACTGTGGGCCCCACCAAACACTTTCCAACCAACATCGCCCTATCTGGTGCAAATTTTATTGCCTTGGGCATCCAGCGATTTGGCAATTATCATGCTATTGGGACTGTAGAACTAAAATCAGAGTATTGCCCCATGCCACGAAACAGGGGTTATGATTAGCTCCTTGGTATTATTGCAACCAGATAGTTATTAGCATGCTGGAACTTTTTTGTTCTTTTTTCGATTGAAAATATGGAAGTGTAATGTTTTGCTAGGATGTGGTTTTATGGTCGTACGGCCAAATAAAGTTATTTGACTGACCGACAATGTGTTAAAATATTCTACTTTGTAACCTACAGACTTATAGAGCATACAAGGTATCATGGGTCTTGGAACTATTGTCTAATGCATATAAATCTGTGCATGGAACACTTGTACCCACGCATTTGCATTAAACTGCTTGTAGCTTGGTTATACATAACTGGGAGCACAGTATCTAATAAAATATTTTGTTTCTCTTTGAATGGGAATTCCCCATGCCAGCCAACTTAGATGTTGGCATCTTCTTCAGTTAACATGACCAAATAGCAAGCTACTGATGAATAAGGCCAGGAAATGCTTGTTATTCTATTGAATAGACTCAAAGCTAACAAAAGCTGATTCACGTACTAATGCTGTAAGAACGTCTTTATCTTCACATCTTATGAATTTCAACCACCAGCCCAAATGCATGAAGCAATGATAATCATCATAAAGGGTGTATTATATATTTTGATGTTTGGTTTACGTTCAAACCTCTCATCTTTTTATCTTCTCTTCTGTTTATTGGTCAAGTTACTTAAAATAAGCTATCAAGGCTTTGGCAGTAGTGTTCCTCATGTTTGTGGATTTTTACTTCAAATACTTATTTTCTTTCATCTTAGAGATGCATTATCCTATTTGTCTATTGTTCATAATGTTGTTCCAGAATTATATTAGTGCAAACACCAATTTTTTTTCATTTCCAGCAATCATCGTCGTCCAACGATCATCAGGTGTTAGAGTTATTTGGGTTTTCATGAACCATTCTCTGGATAGATGTCTTTTTTCATTCAGTGCCAGACATATCATGATTATGTGATGTAGACTCTCTGTCATCGTTAATTCCTTGCAAAATCGGCAGTATTTTTTACTTTCCGGGATTTGTTTCCTAGCTGCCATTATTTCTCGAGTTGGGAGGATGTTTAGCCATAGTCTCCTGAATGTGTCTCTTATTTTAGAAGATGGGATAATTTGCAAGTACGATGGTAGTTGGTTAATTCTTCTATTGTCGAGTGCACAGTGTATGTCATGCCGGTATTTAGCTTTGGCTTGGTTGGTGTTCAGCCAGTCATTCTCTCTTAGGTTGATCTTCGCTTTTTGTGGTCTTTCTAGTAGCATTTCCATTGATATGTTTTGTTTTTCTCTTTTTGCTTCTGTCGATCTTTTCCAGATTCTAAGGCATGTTCTGTGTTGACTATTTTCTCCTTTCTGAGTATTTCAAGCTGGGGGGCATTGGATTTGCTCATGATTTTCCGATATAAATCGAGCTGTTTCCACAGGACGATAGATTCGAGCGATTGGAGCGCAAGTTCAGCTCGGATGCGTGTAGTGGGCAGTGACATTGGCAGGTTTAGCACTTTCTTCCAGAAACTCCCTTCCAATTTATCCCAGATGGTGCTGTTGATGTTTATCATGGATTCTGCTTTGTATACTAGAATAGCCGTTACTTTTTGCTTATAGAAAGTAACTACTGGGATCAGGGAGAATTTTCAGTACTTTCGGTGTATTACTTTCGCCTGGCGTGTTAAGGACAGTGTTTTTTCTTTGAGATGTAGGGTCCATTCCTCTTCTGTTGGAGATTGAGAGATCCATATTCCCAGATATTTTATTGTATTTACTTGTTCCATTCTGTCTTTTCCTATATGAAAGGTGGGGAGCAATCGGTTTTTCTTAGTTTCTTTCTTTAGTGACATGATTTTTGTTTTCTGCGTGTTTATTTCCAGCTGATTCTTTGTCATGTATTCTTCTAGTTTTTCTAGTGTAATCTGTAGTCCTCTGGGTGTTTTTGCCAGTAGCACTATATTGTCAGCATACAAGATACAGGGTATCGCTGTGTTGTTTATTTTTGGAGGGTTTATTTGAGGTGTGCATATGTTTGTTTCAAGGTCTGCCATATAAAGATGGAATAAAGTAGCTGCCAGTGGGCATCCTTGTTTCAGGCCTCTCCATGTTCTAATTTGTTCCGTGAGTGTGCCGTCTCTTGATAGTCTGACTCTGACTCTTATACTGGTGTCGTCATACAAGACGTTGGGCACATCCATGCATTCAGTTTTTCCCATAGGTCGACTCTGCTCACGGAATCGAAGGCCAGCTGTAGATCTACGAAGGCAGAATAGATCTGCGTTTTTGTTCTTATGGCTTCTTGTTTCAGTATGTTTAGTAGTAAGATATTAATATTGGTGCCTACTGTTTTGACAAATCCTGTTTGTCTTGTTGCGTATCTCTTTTCTTTAGTTGCCCATCTGTCCAGTTTCCCTAGTACGAGTTTTGCAAAAATCTTCCCGAAGGGGTCGAGTAAAGCTAGGCGTCGGTAGTTTCGCGGTTCTTTTGTGGATCCATGCTTGAATATGGGTATTATTGTAGCCTGCTTCCATGTGTTTGGGATCGTTTTTGTATTCTGGATCATCTTGAATATGCTCTCGCATATTGCTCCCCAGACTTCCGGATTCTGTTTGATTACTGTATTTGATAGACCATCTGGTCCTGGGGCTATGGAAATATTTAGAGTACTTATTGCCTTTTGTAGGTCTTCTGGGTCCCATTCCCATTGCCATGCTATGTTTTTTGTTGTATGGATTTTTTCTTTTGATGACTTGTTGTTTCCATATATCTCTGTAAAATATTCTGTCCATCTTGCCTCTGGTACATCAGTGATCATTGTGCTTTGTATTTGTGTTTGATCATGTAGTAGCGTCCATAATTGTCTTGTGTTTCTATTTTTTAGGTTATGGAGCATCTTCTCTGCGTCATCCGGCATTATTAAGACTCTGTTGTTCTTTGTCCAATTTCTGTATTCTTGCTTTGCCGCTTTCATTTTCTTATATTTCCCGGCTAGGTTTTGTTTCATTATCAATTTTATTTTTAATCTCAATTTCTTTTTTTTTGTTATTATTTTCTCATTGTATGCATGAGCATGTTTCTTTGTTAATTGCTTTTCATTTGTTGTATTCTGGCACCTATATGGTAGAAGTAACCATCCATAGTTGATTTTTTTTATTTTGTCTAGCGTTGAGTTATTCATTATGTTTGTCAGTTCTTCCATTGTTTTTTGTCCGATTCTTATTCTGTTTCTTCCATTATTTATTTTGATTTTTGCTGGTTCCATTTTTTTATTAATCATGTAGTGGTCGCTCGTTTCTGTTTTGATGTTTAGAGATTCACTCAGTTTGTCATGTATATCTTTAGTCATGTATATATAATCGTTATGGCAGTGGAGTTGCCTCTTGCCCAAGTTTCGATTTGTCTTCCGGTTGATGTGTCGAGGCTGTCCGATCTTCTCAGGTTCCTGCATCTTAAATCTTTGGTCCAGCATTTGGCTCGGGGCATGAGATGGCTTTCCTCTAGTTCTTCTCCTTTTTTGTCGAATATGTAAATATTTAAATCGCTGCATATTATAAATTCAATCGCATAGTATTTTCCTTTTGTGTTGTCTATTGCCAATAGTACCATGTCTATACATTTCTCATCCGTTATGCTTACTGGATTCCAGTACAGGTTCATTAGTGCCCATATTTGGTCCTTCTTGTAATTCCTGGTTGGAGATTCTTTCTCTTTGTTTTCTGTTTTGCATTTGAGTATTGTGATTTGTATCCACGGATTTAGGTTTTCGGATTCTATTATGTCAATCTTTTGCCCATTTTTGATTATCGTTAAGAGTCCAGATGACGGTCGGCCTTTCTTCTTCTGGATTGCTGGGCTCATTATTATTGTATAACCATCACATATGGGTTGTTCTGTTATCCATGATTCCTGAATGCAGATTATGTCAGCCGTCATGAGAGTCGGGTGTGTTGTGTTGAATAGATGGCTATTACCCTGGGTATTCCATGAGCATAGTGTGGTGTTGTGCGTATTCTCTTCTTTTGATTGTTATCTTCTTCGGTTGTGAATTTCTTCTGTTTCGTTATTGGTTCGTCTTGATGTCTCCATATTCCATATTTTCGATATAGCTCATGCCAGTTTTGATATTCTTTATTATCTTTTGCTTTTGTCTTGTGCATGTACTCTTCATTCTCATATTGAATTGGTTTGCCCTCGTATTCATCAGCCTTTTCAAGTGTACTTTCATTGAGCAGGGGTTGTCTCCAGCTTGGCTTTGCCGGTTGTTTTTTCCTTCCTGTGTTTGGCATTTCTTCGATCAGAGTTAGCTCAAAGCATAGCTGCTTGAAGATTAGTTTATTATCTATCATTCTGTTCAGTGTTTTTTCAGAATTGAAGTTGATCTTCACTTGGTCCATTGTTGTGTCGTCGCAGAATTCCACTGTTCGTATATCTTTCGTTGTGATTTCGTTCATGTTTGGGATTGCTTATATCAATTTTAGCACGTTTGTGCGGTTCATTATCAGGTTGTCGCTTTTTGTTGCAGCTCTTTTAGTTTAATTTTTTTGTCTGCTTTTTCTATTTGTTTGTTTTGTGGGTGGACAAAGGTTGGCAGTTTTATTGCTTTTTCTGTTTGCCCAAGGATTGCTTCATTCTTGTTTTCATGTCTCCTTGTCGGCGTTAGTTCATTATTCATATCTGGTGTTGGTTCATCATCATCTTCCCAGTCGACCTTAGATATCTCGTCAAGGGTCATTTCATATCTGGAGCTTTCTTGAGTTTGATCTTCTTCTGGTTGCTCTTCTTCGTATTCGTCCAGCGTGATCATGGAGGCCACTTCAATTTCTATTTGAGCTTCTTCTGATTGATGGATCATGTCTTCCATATACGTTGATAGATTGATGAGTTCTTCTATTTCTGAATCTTCACTTTTATGGTCTGAGATTTGAGTTTTCTCTTTAGCTTTGGTGTTTTCCTGTTTGTTCTGCTGCGGTGGTTTTTTGTTCATCTGTATTTTGTTATTCTTTTTCGTCTGGGGTTCCTTTACAGGGTTTGTTAAGTTTCTTAGAAGGGCACGAGAGCCTCTTTGTGTTCTTTTTTTCGAGGTTATTCCTTTTTTGGCAGGCTCTCTGTTTGCTGGTATCTTGTTTCCTTTTGCGAAAATCTCATACATTTCTGGTTCTTTCAATTTAGATTTGGCTCTGTTTTCGTCTGTTGTCCTGTTCTTATTTTCTTTCTCTCTGTCTATAAGGTTGTTTGTCTTCGTCTCTTTAAGAGGTTCTTCACTCAGGTCAATTAGGTTTGCTTCTTCTGATGTGGTATTGCTTTTTGCTTCTTGCCTTCCAGTTGTCCTTGTTAATTCGTTGTTCTCGGCCTTTTCCTGCTCTGGTGTCACTTTGGTTGTACTATTGTGATTTGGTAAAAGCATCTGTATAGATTTTTCTTTATTTGTTGTTGTCATCATTGTAATTAATGCATAAGTCAAATCTGTTTTTTCAGCTCTGTCGCTGCGTGCGATATCAAATAGCCTTGTTTGCCATAAGTGGCTATTTTGTGCAAGCCTCTCCAGGATTTTGTTCATGCATTGTTCAAGATAGCTTTGTTTGGAGTGTATCAAAGCAGTGACAGTGTATGGCAGTAATGATTGTGTTGTGGTTGTTATCAGCATGTTTTGTAGATCTAGCATTGACGTTGGTATTGAGGCTATCTCTTGCTCCTTGTGGTGATTGCATCTGCATTTGTTGTCTCGCGATTCTTGTTTTTGATGTGGTTTCTCTTCGAAATCAGCTTGCCGATCGCTAGTGTTTTGGCGGTTTCTATCTTTGTCTTTGTTTTGTTGTTCATTCAGCATTAGTTCATTTCCTTTTTGTCCATTTCGAGTCCAGGTGTCTGGCTCGTTATTTCTTGCCAGTGGGTGTGTACTCCCAAATACCTTACTTCTTCTTTCGTGATTCCTCATTAGATTTTCAATTTCAGTTATATCAAGAGACAGTCTTGCGGCTTTAGGATTTGTCTGCTCGTTTTTCTTTGTATTGAGTTGTTGGGAGTGTCTGCGGCTTTCAGACAGAGCTTGCCATTTCTTTTGTGCTTTTGCTGCTTTTTCTTGCTGGGTTAAGTAATTTCTTTCTTTTTCGTCCTTATCATCTCGGGCGGCGGATGGTTTTTGCACGTTCTCTTTCATTTCTCTCTTCCTCTTTTTTTGGCTGCATTTTTTTTTCCTTGAGCAGGAGTTATTGTGCTATTTAGTTCAGCATTCACCATCTCCTTCGCTGTGAGCCTTGAGTCTATAGCGATAACCCTCTCGCCTTCGCTTATGATTTCAGGTTTCTCTTGTGGTTCTGAGGTATTTTGATTTGTTGCGTTTTGTGTGTCTTCATTCATATCCTCCTTCGGTGTTGGGTTTAGGTGCCCAGTGGTGTTTCTCTCGTCGCTTTCTATGCATATGGGGACATCTTTGCTATTGGATTCTCTTGGGGTTGTATTTTTTTTTTTCGTATGCGTTGATAGTTGCATCTTGTGATTATGGCGTCTCCATTGTCTTTCTTCTGAGTTTCATGTGCGGGGGGGGGGGGGTTAATTCTGGTTTTTCCTGCGCTTTGTTGTGCGTGTCATTGAAGAACTGTGACTTTGTATTACAGGCTCTCTTGAGCTCGCCGTCGCTAGTAGATTTGTTTCCTTCTTTTTTATGGATGATTTGTGTCGTGGTTTGCTTGTCGGGCACGTTGGGTTCTTTTTAAAACACTATGATGTTGGCTGCTGGCTTCAGCACCTCTCTCTTCTATGTGCCTCAGGGTGCATAGTTTATTAGGGTGGATCAAAGGCTCTTCGCCCGCAGTCGCCATCAGTTAGGGGTTTTCAAAGTCTTGCACTTGCGCCAAAGCCGCCAAACAGCCACTAACCAGCCCTTCTGTCCTCAGGGCTTACGCCGCAAGGGCGCAAGGGTGTGGCTATGTAGGCTGCTGCAGGTCACGTGATGTGCGTGTATCCGGAAGTGTTGCCGGCTAATTGTGCCGTCTAAAAGCAACAGCGTCCTTTTCGCCTATTTGCTTTCCTCGTAGTGATCGCGTCTCAGGTTGCAGGCGAGGAGGGGAGCTGCTCCTTCACGCTGATGGTATTCTGTCACTTCTCTGTTTCTGATGCTGTATGCTATCACCAGGCACCAAGAAACACCAGCTCGGGCTCTATACTCCTCTTCCACACCTTGAGCAGTCGTCTGTTAATCTTCACCCTTCTCTGTGATCTTCTCACCTCTGAGATCCTGCCGTAGGTAAGAAAAGCGCTGGCCCTTGAATGTTCATGGTTTCTCAAAGTAGCAGTCAACCCCAACAGTTAATTCTCCACAATGTGTATGCATAGTTCCCAGAACCAGTTATATAGATGTTTAAAAGAAAGCTCCTGCCACCATAGGAATCAACCCTAGACTGCAGCGAGACATGAATCCAAACAACAGACCGAGAGGAGACAGAAGACACAGGCCTCATTACAAGTGACCCGGTATGGAAATAACGGTGGCGGTAAACCCGCCGCCACCGTTGTTTCCATACCAGGTGATCTCGAGTCCTGCAGGCGGAGGTGTCATTCCCGCCAGGTCTGACCTCACGAGTTGGTGCCGGTGTTTCCATGATTTACCAAATTCCGCCTCCGGAATTCCTGGGTCACCCGGGTTGTAATGCCCCGGTAATTCCGGGAATCACGGAGGCGGAATGGTAATACGAGTCCGGCGGTAACCGAGCCGGAAAAACCGGCAGGTTACCGCCGGACTCATAATGAGGCCCACAAAAGACAAAAGGGATCAAAGGAAAACAAATATGCATCTGCCCTGTACACTTTGTGTTAATTCTGTCGGTCTGTTCTGTTAATCAGATTATAAATTGTTATAAATTTAGCGGATCTGGATTAATGGTGATGGTTACTTGCCTTAAAAATAATCATACAAGGGCTAAATGCCCATTTAAGCCTAAATTCTCAAAAGAGCAAATGCACACATGGACCACTGTTGCTGGCGCTCCAAGGCCCTCTGGTCATGGCATGGGCCAAACAAAAAATTAAATTAAAAAAAATACATTATACCTATGAAAAACATATGGGAGTCCATAACACAGTATGAATTACCCATGCTATTGCTGAAGCCATATTAAAATCCCTAGGGTTTATTAAAAGTCTTCTAGTTTCTGTTAAGGAAAGGCTAGGGAAATTTGAGCTATGATTAACGCATGGTCGAACAACTGGAATTTTAGGTAATCCTGACTAACAACTTTTCTATGATGAAATTGTATGAAAGCAAATCAAAACCCCAACCTGGGAAAGGAAATGTAGAGAAAATGGATTAACCTTCTCCCCCCGACTTCAGCTTGGTCAAGAAAACACAGGCTCTGGAGCTTATACTTGGCCGAATTTGGGGAAACGCCAACCTAGTTTTTTGAATGAACCAAGGGCAGGAATGAAGGAAGATAATGATTACCTACAGTTACCACCTACCGCAGCTCCTCTTTTTTGACATTAGTCCGACCATTGCAGGTGAACAAAGATGAGAGTGTCATCTTACTAACAAATAAATAAACTCAGAAGATAAATAGAAGAATCACTAACCCCAATAAACTCTGCTGTAGTCCTGATGGGAAGAGGAATGTAATGTAAAAATCATTTTGTGGGGGAAGGTTGTACTTCCCTCACACTAAAGTATCCCACACTAGCACATAGGCTATTAAAGTTATCCCAAACCAGAAACAATAACGGCATCATATATCGACCACTTTGATTCCTCTACCCAATGTCAACATTAAGAGGAAACATATTTAACATCAATTGTAACGTACTAGCTTGGCAAGGCCATTTTGATTGCTGGCAGAGGCCTACACACCCATAGAGACATCGTTCTGGCCATCTTTATGGTGCATTAGAAGTGTCCAATAGATATATACATTTAACAGACCTGGATGATAATAATTGAATCCCTTACAATTAATATGGATAGCCGGACTTGGATAATTGGGATTCAAATGAAAAATTGTTGCCTTCAAGTAACATGCATGTTTAAAGAAAGTCAAGAAGGATAAAATGGAGAGTTCATGCCTTGTGGTTTGTAGCCCGGGTTTGAAGAGGAAAAATCAGTCAACTTCCTAACCTCAGACATTAATGCATCCCTTCTTGACAACTTGTTAGTCGAGGACCTTTTGAATGGAGGTCACTTATAAAGGATTATGGCATCCTTTTTTGCAGGGAAATGGGCTATATATTCTGTTAGCCTTGATGGCTTCATCTTATATGAGGCAAGAGTACATATGCTACTACTTCCTTAGATTATGAGGCAGATGGGCTACCAAGTTAATCTCAACAAATTCTATTTCATAACATGAATTGCTTTCCAATAATTATTATCAGTTTCTACAACGCCATTGGCAAATGTGTCTCTACTAATCCCGTTTGAGGTACAGAATCACATCCAAAATATAGTGAACATCAGTCCTGAATATTCCTCACTCATTATAGTGGATGGGGATTTTAATATCAAATTAGGCAATTATCTATCTAAAGAATGATTAGATGGGGAAAAGTAACCCACAGAAGAGTTACACTTAGCTGAGTTGTCAGATCCCAACACCTGCACTAATAGACGTGTATTTAATGTAGTTTGTCTAGAGAACAGACTAAGAGCCGTTAAGGCCACAGTAGATGAGACACACAAAGGTATTAGAGGTGGGCCGGTAACCAATTATTTAACTATTCACACACAATTGCAATCATGTAAAGGATATGAGGGATATTTTCCACCTTGAAGTGCTCACCATCCTCTAGAACCTATAACGGCCCCCCCTATAATGGCACCAGAAGATAGTAAATAGGAATCAGTAGTTAATTACTTGGAAGGTGAGTTGACTACTAACCGGAGATGGGTTAGGTGGGATGATAACTCTTGGGACATCATTGGGACAGTAATTCCTAGGAAAGCAGCGTTGGAAAGTTCTGCTTGCCTAGCAGAGGAAGAGGAGGCAGTTTTCCTACTAAACATATTTGAAGTTCTTGATATGTCCATTACACCCTTTATTTGTAGAATAGATGTGTAGTAGTTGAAGAAGGAGACATAACAAGAACAGTTTGTTCAATAAAATATGGAAAGTAGAAAGGCCATTTTATCTAGAACGGGACAGTAAAGCAATTACAGAAAAGAGAAGGAAATACATAAGAATTTTATTTGAGGAAACAATACATGGCCTCAAAATTTTCAGAAGAGATGTCCATTACAACAGACAGACACTCATGGCAATTCTGGTGCCTTATTATTAAAGTTAAAGATAAAGCGACTAATGTGTAAGCAAAAAATTGTGTGTATTATTTTCAGGGAATTTTGAAACGGAAGGACATAATAGCTGATAATAGCCATATTTCAGTGAGGGTACTGAATTATATAGCTGAATCTGAAATCTGTGTTACATTTGGTATTGAGGATATTCAAAAGGCAATCTCAATACAGAAACCCCAAATGTCAGGGACAGGTGGAATAATGTCAGACCTGTTTAGATCTGATATAAAATTGTGGGGGCCTTGTCAATGAAATGTTTTAATGCAATGGCTTGCCAAGTCACCTTCCAATTAGCTGGCAATGTACAGTCAGTATCCCTTTCAGCAAAAAGAGGTAGAGGGGTTTGCCATGACATATTGCCCAATCTCCCGTCCAGTGGTTCCTCAAAAATGGTTGACTATGTCATACTCATTTAATATATGGATGAGTAACAATTATGTAATTGTCAATACCCAGTTGCGTTTCAGGGAAGGACTTAGAACCTCCAAACAAGCCATTCACCTTTTCTTCCTCAATGCAATGTATGTCATTTTAAAAAATGAGAACATTTTGATTGGGTTTATGGCTATCTCCAGGGCTTTTTATTTTGTAGATTGGGAAAAGCTCTGGAGAATACATATAGAAATGTATATTAAAACTGTCAGTGAGTTACACTCTCATACAGATGTCGGTTGTCAGACGGAATGGCAATGGCAAGTATATATCTGCCTTTCCAACCATAGGGGTCTATGAAAAGGCTGTTTTGTTGCCCCCATTATTTTTAAGGACCTGAAACATTTTCAGAAGATTCCACATCAGATATGCCTTGATTGGAAACAGTAGGCTGCCGCTTTTATTAAACACAGACATTGTTAGTTTTAACTACGACCCCTAAGGCATTATACATTTTAAATGTTATGTGTGCAATTTTATGAGCGATGGGAAACTGCATATTAATGCATCCAAATCTTCAATCCTTGTAATGGGTAAAACGCAAATAAATGAAGCCATTCTTTGTTGATGGTAAACAGATGGTGACATAGCGGACCTTTGAGTATTTAGTTATACGGTCTGCACAGAATGTAAGAGGCATTCCACATGTACAAAAATAGGCTACCGCTATGAAACAAGCAAACTCAGGAATATCAAGACTTTCCCATTATCTAAAGACTCAGACAGTCGTAATCACAACAAAAAACATTTAAAGTTAAGGTTTATTCAATTGCTCTCCATGGTGCTGACAGCTGGGGTCTTGGGCAGCTTGTCATCAGAGGGTAGAATGGCTACCTCTGCTTTAGCCTATATCCTAAGAGTCACATTTACTATTTGGAACACACCATTGGTACATATTTTGATGGATCTTATTATTTGGAGATTAAATTGCTTAGAGTGGGGGTGTCTATGTGTAGTTTGATGAGACTGCTCTCAATCTTGCAAAGACGTATTTCCTCTTGCCACTTATAAGAGAGAATGTTAGTTTTACATTTTTCACACACAACATGGCGAGGTTGTTTTCTTAAACTATGTCCACTTATAATTGCACTGAATAATATTGGCTGAAACGGACTTGTAGGCAAAACTAGATAAATCGGAGTACATCTTGTATAACAATCCTACAGCTGCAGAATGCATATGGGATGCGCTGTACAGCGCTAAGAGATACGACAGAGTTATAGTTCTGCTTTGAAGATCTAGACAAGTGTCAGTACCAGCTCCAGGGAGTGTGGCCCACTTTATGTTACACATTATTTGTAAATGTCACTAACTTGTGATGACCCCACAAAGCAATTTCCTCAAAAAGGAACTTTTGACATGGACCGGATTATACACTTACGAACTGTCTTATAGACAGGAGGGGATACTTTTTTGACCGGTTTGTGCAAACAGCTCAACGGTATAAATCAAAAAGCAGAGCCTGGAAAGATGGCCAAGAAAAACATCAGGAACAGTTAAAATATTTAAAAGCTAAATGCTATAACCCGAAAGCACTAAAAAAAAGAAAGATTATAATAGGCTATACCCATTTCTCCAAGGGTATCCCCGCTGACAAAACTCCTGAAGATATTTTAGACTCATACAACCCTGCCATATTGAATTTTGTACCAGACTAAGCACCCAAACAAAATCAGGCTGCTTCCTCTGCCCAATCTTTGCCTCAAAATGAACCTGATTTGAAGCCCAGACTCACCCTAAATGAACTGCCAGACTACAGTCAGTCCACACCTGTACAATCACTGGGAAGCTCCACGAGCTCACTATCGGCTATTGACACCTTGCGCAACAGGTAGAAACTTTCCAATATTTTTGTCTCCTCATCCACTAATACCTCTGGAACTTTTAAAGGTTTTCTGAATTTGCCACATAAAAATAGCGCTCGCAGCGTTCCCTATAAGAAAGTTACCTGGGGGAAGGAAATGCATTAGTTACCATGCAGGCATCAAGGATCTCCACTGACTTATTCAATATTGCAATTGTAATTATCATGTCATCCCATAATTAAATATCCAGTGTCCATGCCTTTTCTCGCCCCAACATCTCCTGTGAGCCCTTCAGTTTGCTCGCCCCTATCACTTGTCCCCATGCATGAAACACTGCAGTGCTCCTGCTGACCCAAGGGCTTCTTCTGTCTCCAGGTACCCCCTGCATCTGCCAATGCGCATTGTGCCATGCCCTACCTCCATCTAGGGGTACAACTCCCTAATCTAAAGTGGGGGTGCAGAAAACAACAGGGTGTGCCTTTGCAAAGTTGCAGTAGAGGGAGTTGCATGTGTGGTGACAGGTGGCATAGGCCAGCCCAGCATCAAGATATTCATGCACAAAACCAGAAAAACAAAACGTAGTTTCCTGTTATTTGCACACATGTAATTCCATATGCATACTGATAACATACTATCACTTACAGGTGCCATGCAGGAACCCAGAGAGTAAGACATCCCAGAGGACAATGTGCATGGGGCAAGTTATCTTAGCTGGGCCCAGGAAGACTCTCAAGCTATGGGGAACTGGCATAAATGCTCGACTCTACCTGGATCGAATATACATCAAAACCTAGCTCGTAAGAAGAGTATAACAGTTATATTTTGTCATCGTAACACTTATTGTCTCAGGGCCACAAACAAGAACTCATCTCTTTATATTATTTTATTAATTACAAAATAATTTAAAGAAATTCACTAAGACTCCATAAAAAACATCTTGATAAGTCATGCTGGTGTGGAAGGGGTTAGTAAGTGCATACTCTAATATACATCTTTCTCCAACCAACAGTAGTTTGTGCAAAATGTGTTCACATACATCCTTAAATAGATCAGCTTCCCTTCTGCTTTTGCAGTTTTAACACAACCAGATGCTATTGACAGTAAAATGTCATGATTTGACCATCAGCTGGTTTGCTTGAGATGCAGCATACATTATACTGCACCCATGTGGGCACACTCAATCTTAATGTTAATCCTTAACATCCTCAAAACATTATAATCGTCTGTCGACATGTGTTTCGGCCACCATTCCGGGTACAGTAAAGTAGATTCTGTCCCATTAATTCCCCACTTCGGTCTTGATCAGGACAAGAATCATTTTCAGTAACCAAAGCTCCCTTTTTCCTTGGTGTTTAAAAACATGTTGAGTTTGACAATCTGTGAAAATATTCATACATGCTAATCAATACACGCATGTTGGGACAGCAAAATCAAACCACAAATAATAATAGATGGTCACAAAACACTCACTATGCCATTTCACATGCATTGTGACAATTTCTATTCAGCCTATGCATTAAACAAAGCACCAGAGGAAGGCTATGTTGGATGAGGGCTATGAGACCAGAATGAAGGCTGAAGTGGAGCAAAAGGAGGCTACTGCTCTTTTTGGCCCGCACATTATTCTGCTGTTCTTTGGCACGAAGCACTGGTTAGGTGTTCCAAATTCAGAACTCAACAAAGATAAGGGAGACTTCAGGGCATAAACATAGACTAGGTTATGTACAGAAACCTAGGATATAGAAGAATGAACTGGGCTAGAAAAGATAAAAACCCAAGACCAGAGGGATGGCATGCCCTCAGTGCCCAGAGATGCTCTAGAGATGGCACTAAAATATGACTCCTCTGCCCCAATTATCTAGTGAGGTAATCAGCCAAGAAAAAAGGCTCAACTAAAATAACAGAACATGAAAAGAAGTTCAAAACAAAGCTAGGTGTGAAGCAATTGGAGATCAGACGTAATCAATGAAATGCCCAGTGCACTATAACAAAATGGAGGCGAACCAAGAAAACAGTCTACGCTGTCATATGCAGCCTGAAAAGAAGATGATGAATGAAAGTGGCATAACAGCTCAATGCTGGGACTGCTAATCGAGGAAGGTGAAGACACAGAGATTATTGAGAGCATTTCCAGCATGCCCTCCTCAAAAGAGAATACATATGGAGGACAGATGACCCAACCTCCAAATCTTTGAACGATTTCAACCATTATGCTAGAGAGAGTGTATACCTCCATCATGTATTAAGCGTAAAAGAAATGTACATACTCCTAGGATACTCAGCCTGCATGGGTTGAAAACTTTTAAGTTTAGGTAGAATGTAACCTTGCATGAATTTTCAAAGGATATAGGTAGTATGTATTACCTCTGCATTGCAAACCTGCATTTAGCGATTCTGTGCGTGGATTGTTCAGAGTGAACATAAGGATGTGTTATAAGAGGCGTCACGAGATCGCTGGTTACCTTTTCTTCCTGGGGAGCGAGGGGATGAGGCTGCCAGTCTGTCGATGGATCTTCGCAAAGATGAAAGAGCAACGCGGGGAACCGACCCAACACCCTCCTGACAATAAATGACAGGATTGAGCTGAACCAGCTCCCAACGTCACGGGTAGCACTTCTCTGTATTTGCGTGACGTCAGGACAGTGTAAACACTGACAGAGAAGGCCAGGTGAAGTCCACTTCGGTACCAGCAGTTCGAGGGACAGATCTTCGGTAATTCCTCGGTGGTAGTAATGGCACAGATACCGGCAGGGCACAAGACCAGCAGAAAGGAAATGGGGAGGCAGACCAGTCAAGGAGGAAAGGAAGAGTAGGGGAAGAGAACGAACACCCCAGGACCGGACCACTTCCCAACCAAGGAATGGTGCAGGGCTAGAGAGGAACCCAGGCAGGGACCTACCTTACCCCAAAGACCAAGTACCAGACTGGAACCCAAAAGGGCAAGTAACAAGGCAGGGCAGGGCAAAAGGAACAAGGCAAGGATAAGGAGCACTGGGCTAGCACGAGGTAGAAACAGGAACAGGACAGGAGCAGAACAGAGATTCAGGCAAGTAGGCTCCTGGAGCGCAAACACGGAACAAACCGCGTTGAGACGCGTTGTTTCCGGGTCTGCAACGGCTATTTATAGCCTGGGACCAAAGTGAGGCTTGGAACGCAAGCCGCTGTTACTGCGCATGCGCGAAACGTCGGATACTGACGTTCCGCGCATGCGCAGGACATTCAAGATGGCCGCGCCCAGGGAGCCGGGAGCCCGGACCGCGGTACGCCGAAGAGAAAGGCGCCAACGCGGATACAATCTCCAGGAGGGAGACCGCCGTAGCTGAGGACCCCGACCCCCAGAACAGGCGAGTGGCGCGCGCCGCGTGACAGGATGAACGTTATATAAATAAATAATAGACATCAGTGATGACTGTCCATTAAAGTAGGAAAAGATGAACAAAGAATCAAAACAACATAGCTGCGCTGATACTATAAAAAATCGGACCTAAAAAATATTTGTATCCAACACCATTTTTACCTGGCACATGAATTCCACTGGATTTGTTGCATTCTCCAACAAGCTTCTGATTTCCTCCATATCAGTGTAGTAGCTGATTTGCCCTGTGCATATTACTGAATCATCACAATAAACGTTGAGGGATACCAGTCCAGAGGGCAAATCTATTTAAAAAACAAATTAAATTGAACAGATCAAAGCACTGCGTGTAGTGATCAGCCACATTTGTAGGTGGTTGGAGCAGTTACAATAATCTTTAGTGCAAGAACATCATAGTGACATAAATAAGTCCATTAGTAGGAAACAAACATTGAACAGCTATAATAGTTATAGGCGAAGGTGTACACTTAATATATACCTGGATTTGCTATAACTGCATGTTTCCATCAAGCTTAATCCAATGATTAAATGCACACGCACAAGGTAATCATACGACAGTGGGTATGGTTCTGTGTAAATGGACCATCAGGTAAAAGAAGAATTGACCAGAAAGAACATTCTTCCTGTTTTCCATAGAAACATCATTGTGCACATGTCTAAGAAATAAGCATTAGTTTTAGTTTTTGGATAGCGTAGATGTTGTCTAAGTGGCCCGGCACACAGAGCATTTTCCTTGCATTGCCACTATATGCACACTTACTCCCCTTGCTTGACGGGCATGCTCTGAGGGGCCCAGACACTGATATTCTATGGCAGTTAGTGTGAGCAAATATCAGGTAGACCAATCATTGACCCATCATTGGCAATATCTTGCACCACTTGCCATGAATTGCCATTGTATGTTCAGGTGCTCAACCATTGGCCTGGGGATAGTCCTCAATTCCATACATATTCACCTTATCTGCAAAATATCACCATCATTTGCAAATTTGTGACTTCATATACATGGGTGTTCACACCATTTGCCACCTAATGTCATCCACGGTCCAGGTACATCATTTATCAGGTATTGGCATCATATGCCCAGGAACTAATTCCATTTGTCAATCATTCCTATCATGCGATTGTGTATCTTGTTTGCAATGCATTGATATCATATGTCCAGGTGCTCACATTATACATTATATACATTTGGCAAATATTGTCATTAAATGAGGTTCTCCACACTATGTCACACATTGCTATTATGGTATTGCGTCTTTTTGCCGACACCCTTTTTTCCAACAAGTGTTGTGGAGTTTTACCGAAAATATCCATTGACATTTTTTGAGGGGCGGTGGAAAAGGTAAATAAAGGGTTGGGGGTGAAGGGAAATAAAAAATAAAAAAGGGGGTTTCGGGAGGAACCCCCTAAAAATAATACAAAAAACATTTCAATGAAGTTTTTCATAAAACTCCCACAGCAAAACACTGATGGAAAAAAGGGGTCAGCGAAATGACATGGAACCGCTATTATTTCGCACTCACAAATGTACAGACTGTTAGTATCATTAGCCAAGTTTTGCCATGATGTGACCAGATACTCCCACCATATGTCAGGTTGTGGAATCATATGCCCAGGCAACTACATCATTTGTCAGGCATTTTGAACACATGCTAGATATTGCTATCAAATGCTCTGGAATACGCGTTGTTTGTCATGTAATGTTGTGACATGCAAGGAGCTCACATTTTGTGCCAAGTGTTGCCAGCTAATACCAGATGCTGAAATCATCAAATCATTTGGCCAGGTCTCAGAGGAACAAGGTTTCATGTGTGGGCACCTAGTACCTGGAATAAACTTCCTTCTACCTTACGTGCTATTCCTTGTCTGAATCGCTTTAAGAGAGCGGTCAAGACGCACCGGTTTAACAAGAGGGATTGATTAGGTGCCTCTTGGCTCTTGGATCCCGACTCGCCTCTGTTTGTTGGTAAGTGTCTTTTTCTTGTGTATATGTTTTATGTGCGCCCTGGGGCCTTCGGTATGTGGCGCGGTATGAGCATTACATTATAATAATAATCATCAACATCAGTTTGTATCTTGTGTGACAAAGTTCCATGGATGAGCCCAGTTGGTAAGGAGACTCTGAGACCCATTCTATGTTCAGACCCCTGCAGGCAGTGTATATTAGATCCCCCATGCTCTATATTGCGTAGGCTGCAAAGTCCCAACGAAAGGCAGTATAAGGATGGCAATGATTCAAGAAGGCAGTTGCAGTAGAGCGAGACTTTTAAACACATGAGAAACTGGGATATTTGGAAACGGCCACTTACACAGCATTAGGAGAGAACAGTTCCCCGCTCATTTGTATTTGTTTATTTATATTGCGCAGCCTGCCCAAGGGCATCAGGGCGCATGTTTAGAAGGTGGTTACAGTAAAGTGTTACAGAAGGTAGTTACAGATTACAAATAACAATTTACATATGCAACTAACAAAGATATATACATGCATTTACAAAAGGGAGTTAGTTGGCTAAGTATGTACAAGGTCATCGAGAGGGCGCAGCATGCGGCAGGTGTTCCCAAAGGGTGGCTGGAGAATCGTCTTGCTCAAAGAGCCATTGTTTTGTTCTGTTTTTGAAGGATTGGAGGGAGGGGGCATTCCTGAGATCGTTGGGTAGGGAGTTCCAGAGCTTCACTGCAAGGACAGGGAAGCTCGAACCTCTGGCAGTCTGAAGCTTGAAACTGGGGATGGTGAGTGTGTGTGCTTGAGCAGATCTTAAGGGCCTGGAGGCTGTGTGTTGGGTAAAGCGCGCTGACAAGTAGGCCGGTGCAGCATTGTTTTGTGCTTTGTGGCTTAGAACAAGAGTTTTAAGGGCGATACGCTGTGAGATGGGGAGCCAATGTATGTTGTGTCTGGTGGATGAGATGTGGGCACGCCTGGGTATGTTAAGAGCAGCCCTAATGGCGTTATTCTGGGTTACCTGAAGTTTATCAATGTTTCTTTGACTTGTTCCTAGGTAAAGGGCGTTGCAGTAGTCAATTTTAGATAAGATTATGGTTCTGGCGAGAATCAGGCAGTTGTCCGTTGTTAAGAAGGCACGGCAAGCAGTGATTAGTTTACACGTATACGCAGATGCTGAGGCTACTGGGTTGGTTTGTCTGATGAGAGAAAGGGTAGACTCTAGGTAAATTCCAGGGGTTTTAGTGACATTGGTGACCTTGAGATGTTACCGTCAATGTTGAACGCCTCATATTTACTGTCAAGTTTTGAGAGTTTGGACTGAGAGCCTAGGATGAGTAACTCAGTTTTCTCATCATTTAGGCAGAGACCGTGGTGGGCCATCCACGCCTGGATGACGGTGTAGACTGCATTGAGAGCTTTGGCGTCTGTTACATAATCACCAGTGATAGGGATGAGTAACTGGGTGTCATCCGCATAATTTGTGGAGGTGACACCCAGATGGTCAAGAATATCAAAGAGTGGTTTAGTAAATATGTTATAGAGCGTAGGTGATACGCACGAGCCTTGTGGGACTCCGCAGGGGACGTGAGCTGGGTCAGCAGCGGCAAGAGGTGAGAAGACTCTCATGGATCTGTTAGCAAGGAAAGAGCTGATCCAGGAGGTAGCTGCATCGGAAAAGTTGGCGGCAGTTTTGAGGTGCTGGCAGAGGATTTGGTGGTCCACCAGATCGAAAGCGGCGGACAGATCAAGAAGGAGAAGGAGCGCTTGTTTGCCCTTGTCTTTCAGATCCTTGATTTGCGTTTTTAGATCTGTAGAGATGACTCAGTGCCGTGTCTCGGATGGAAACCAGATTGCCTAAGGCCTAATAGGTTGTTGTTATCGAGATAATCTTGAATTTGGAGATATGCCGCACGGTCCAGGATTTTAAGGAGGTACGGCACTGTGGTGATAGGCCTGTAGTTAGTGGGATTGCTGGGGTCTAAGTTAGGCTTTTTGATTAGGGGAATTACCCAAGCATCCTTGAGGGTATTCGGTACTATGCCAGATTTAAAGGAGGAGTTGATGAAGGAGGTGATGAAAGGAGCCAGGTCAGGCGCTGCTTCCTTTACGACTGGTGCTGGGCAGGCGTCACCTTGCCAATTGGATGGTTTTAACTTCATGATGATATTTTCCACTTCCCTAATGGTGAGAGGTGTGAAACTAAAAGGTTTGAAGGAGTGGTTAGGTGATGGGATGTTGTAGGATTGAGTATTACCTACTAAATCAAGGAGAAGGTTTTTTTTGGTGTTGATTTTAGCTTGGAGTGTGGTGATTGTGTTTAGAAGTGCTTTCTGTATGTTGGTACACCATTCGGTGTCGGGGGTGCACGTGTCAATGGGGGCGACTGCGGACTCTAATTCCTTGAGGATTTTAAAGAGTTCCTTAGTGTTAGATTGAGGTTGAATGATCCCCTTGTTATGGACTGCTTTTTTGGCCACTAGTATGGCTTCTTTGTACGAAAGAGTGATGGATAAGAGGTTGATTTTATTTATTGGCGTAGGTGAGCTTCTCCAGAGAGACTCAGCTTTGCGTTTGTCTTTATGAAGTTCTCGAAGGTGTGAGGTGAACCAAGAGTTTAGTTGGTTACGCGGTTTTTCATTGCGCTGTTTAAGTGGGGCAATGGAATCCAGGGCTTTTAACATAGCTCGATTGTAGGTATCCAAAAGGACGGTAGGGTCAGCACAGGTGGAGGAGACCGAATTTAATAAGGGGAGAATGAGTGGAAGTAGTTTCGCCGTTTTGATGTCCCTCTTGTTACGAGTGAAGGTGGGTGGCGCAGTACATGGTTTGTCAGTGGGTGGGCAGGCGTTGATGGAGAAAGTGATTTTATGATGGTCAGACCATGCACATGGTGACACTGAAATTAAGTTTAATGCGCAATTCATGTCTGAAACCCAATCCAAAGTGTATCCCTTGATATGGGTAGGAACATTGACGTGCTGGGTGAGGCCAAAGTCGGATAGGACACTGGCTTGGTCACAGGCTTTGGTGTCGTTGGTATCCAAGTAGCCTAGATTGAGGTCTCCAAGTATAATGATTTGGGATTTAGGCTTAGTGCTAGATGCTAGGATGGATGAGATATCTTCGATGAATGTGGAAGTGGGACCGGGTGGCCGGTAGATAAGGTGCACTGAGGCGGTGTGATTAGGTGAGATTGGGAATTTAATCGACAGTAGTTCCGCAGAGGGCAACTGTTGGTTGTTGACAACTCTCAGATTAAGAGAACTCTTGAATAGGAATGCTAATCCACCCCCCTTAGTTTGATTGGTATCCCTGTTGCACCTTAAGATGGAATAGCTGTCAGGAATGGCGAGGGTCAGGGCAGGGCCTGATGCCGCATGTAACCAGGTTTCTGTGACAGCCAGAAAGTCAAGGTTTTTAGTCACAATAAAGTCTGCGATGTCTAACGCGTGAGCGGAGACAGAGCGGGCGTTGATGAGCGCCCCTTTGAGTTTAGCTTGGGAGTTTGGTATGTTGGCTGGGGAGGCCTCTGCCGGTAACGGGGTATCCGGGGTAGAAGTCTTATTTTTAATAGAGTTGGAATTAACCCTACTGTCTGTGTTCAGGTGGTAGGACCAATGGTGACATCTGGTTGCTAATCTTTGGTTCCGGACTGGAATGGCACAGGGTTTGCTCCGTGGACTTGGGGATAGGAACCTAGGTAAGCGTGGCAGTAATGATTTATCAATGGTGGGTTTGGGCCTAACGGTGTAAGGCATGAATGAAGGGTAGCCGTGAGAGGCGATGCAGTTCTGTGGTGTAGTATGTGTGCTTGAAGGGTAATGGATGGGAGAGCCGAGCCTAGCATTCCTGATGCGTGTATGGCATGGTTGGTTAGGGATAGGTTTGGTGGTAAAGTGTTGTAACCACAGGGCTGGGTCATTTAGGTATGGGTTGGTCACTATCGTGTTGCAGGATGAAAGTGAACAGGGCAGAGTTGTGGTAGTTGAGGTGGCTGGTTTAAAGTGAATGGCCATAGTGGGACTGGATAGTGGTGTGGTTGAGGCCAGAATGGTGTATAGTAAGTAGAGGACGAGGTAAGGCGAGTGTAGATAGACAGGTTTAAGGGTGGTGGTGTAGGGTAATGTGCAGTGCAAGTGAGTAATCTGGGTGCTGTGCATAATTAATAATAGTGTTGCACAATGTGCTGTGGAGTGCTAGTGGGGGGCGGGTGAGACAATAGATGACAATCCGCTTGGCGTAGTAGGGTCAGACAAGATGGTCCTGGAAGAGGGTCTGTATTAGGCAATATGATGACTAGGGTATATCTGGGCAGCGAGTGTCAGGTAGTTACTACAAGCAGTGACAAAGTGCACGGTAGAAGCAGATACCTAACTAATAGTGATCCTTAACAGTCTAACGTCATAAGGAGCAAGGTGACTAAGAATGCCTAACAGGTACATACACTTACTGCAAGCGGTGACAAAGTGCACAAGTAAGCATACTCAGCATACAGGCAGCAGAGTTATGCACAGCGATGTGCTTTTGCTATGACAGTTCTGCCTGCCTCCAAGATGAGGCATTTGGTAAATCCTCAGTATGGTTCCTCTAGATGATGGATCAACACAATATTGAGTCATGCGTTTTGGGGTGCTTTCCTCAGGTAGCACATCATGCCATGTTTGAGAGTTCTGCTGGCACCAAGTATTGGGTAATGTTGAAGGTGATATCCCTTTGGAGATAGATCCATGAGGGCAATGTTTCTTGTACTCTGGGGCCGTATGTATGCCTATGAACCAAACCTGTGTATACAGTTTGGCATTCATTTCACATTCAAGTTCAAGGAATATATTTTCATACTGTAAAATGAACAATTCCAGCTTACCAGCCCAGTTATACTTAATCACAAAACCGAAAGGAGACTAGGTTTTATTTGACCTCATCTCTCAACTTTCCTCAGGGTCTTCGGATTTGGTGGTTGGAGAGGTATACCCCCCATCACCCACATCAATATAATAATAATAATAATAATAATAATTAGGCTTTTATATAGCGCTACAAACCCTCAGGTATCTGAGCGCTGCTTATTATTACCCACGGTGTGTGGTGCTCATTTATCGACCTCGGAAGGATGAAAGGCTGAGTTTGGGGATTCGAACCTGCGTTAACAGGCTCTGCACGGGTGTCAAAGCGGGAGCTCTACTCGCTGTGCCACTTGACCTACATCGAAGAAAACGTACACAAAGGACTTTTTCTTACTTTGGAGTTCCTGGCTTGTGGAACCAAAAAGAAATTAGAATTGTTTGTCCTGTCTTTTCTTGTGGTGTATTCTGTATCATTAGAACAATATGAGATGTTTTGATTTGTTTGCTATGTTCTGCTTTTTCAAGATCTCTCATTAGATTACTTACGCTACCCTTTCTTTGCTTTCTACGTGTATTACATTTTGTCAACACTGTTGTATAATGCTTGTATTTGATGGATTGAAAATGATAAAATATTAAATTTAAAAGAAAAGAATTTGTCCCCGATGTGATTTACAACGGTTGAATAATATCACAATAACAGATCAATACAATTTGCCGTTAATTGCTGATATTCGGGAGTCTGTCTGAGGTACCATTATTTTTTGCAATTTAGCTCAGAATTTTAAGTCCCTGATTGGTGATTAAAAATGTTCTCTGATGTAATGTTCGTCCTGCAACACTCTATAAATGTATCAGATTTATGGTGAGTGAGTACACATGTTCGAATTTCTTGAATCGAATTATGAAAATGTAGATATTTTGTTTTATTCATCCTCAGCACAGGTGCACTTGGTTTGTCTATAAGACTTTCCAGGGCATCTACACAAGACCCCGCTGTCAACAAAATCTGAAAAGAGACAGTTTCGGAAAGCAAGTGTTGAACACCTTGGATTCATAATTTCATCCATTCCATTGTATTATCAAGACATTTTTGTTGTTGGTTCCTTGTTCTG
The DNA here is from genome assembly GCF_040938575.1 of Ambystoma mexicanum. NCBI lineage: Eukaryota > Metazoa > Chordata > Amphibia > Caudata > Ambystomatidae > Ambystoma > Ambystoma mexicanum. The sequence continues at coordinate 749,683,961 of NC_090929.1, forward strand.
TAGACATTGTGCACATTCAGATACCTTGATTGATCATAAGCAATTTACAAATATGTCAAATCAAGTTAAAACATGTTTTCTTTGGAGCTGTCTTTGGACCATAGCAGGCTGTTGGGAGTTCTGGAATGACCAGTGCTAATATTTCTTAAGGAAAACCGTTTTTTTAGAATGTTGACATTTATATAAACAGTTTATTCAGAACAAATAACAATATGCTTCTGTGATTACTTTTCTCATAAAGAAGGAGAATGCGACTAAAAGGTCTCTTTGCTATGAGGAAGTTGACAGGGTCTTTCAGGCACTTAAGAAGGATTTTACATCTCCCTCAATGTTGCATAATTCAGACTCTTATGCCATGTATTATTTATACTGATGCTTCTCAGAGAGTAATTGGAGCTGTTATATTGCATGTACATAATGTTGACTAGATGGAGAAACCTAGTTCCTATCAGGCACAAACTCTGGAGGCAGGGCCAGAGGAAGTTAGAGAAACTATTGTGACAGGGCCAGTGTTTTGGCCATGTCAAGGGGCGGGGGAGGGAGCCTACTCCCCACCACTCCTTACCTGCAGCCGTGGCTGGAGTGGGGCAGCCACACCAGGAAGAAGAGGATGCTGGCGGCGGGGCCAGGGAGAGCCCTGCCTCTTCAAGAGAGAAGCCGGAGACTGCGGCAGTATCCCTGTCGCAGGTTGCCGCGAAAACACCACAACAACAGCTGCAGGATATGGCAAATATAGACCCGGCCTTTCACAACACTGGCATGCTCCAGCAGAGTCTGCACCCACAGGGGCCCGATAATCTACATGGGATTATTTAAAATAATAAATAAAGACCCCCAGAAGGCCTTACACCCATATGCCACCAGGGATATTTTTATTTTAAAAGGCTCTGCAGGCCTTGAGCAAAACAATGTCCCTGGACCCCAGCATGGTCCATTTTGGAAAAGGGGTGGTGCTTTAGGGGCCCTTGTAAGCCCTCCCATGGCCTTGCCCTGTTACCCCCCGCATCGTTGGAGCCAGATAAACTATTTGTTAAGGTACAGGAGATTAGAAAATAGTGGGTTTGATACAAATACTGTGCGCTCGTGGCCATTCTGTAATAAAAGAGATATTGAAAGTTGTGATCCGGCTGCGAGGACCCCAAAACAAAAACCCACCCACTAGGGTTTAAATCATGAAAAACATAAAGAGTGGCATTTTGGGATAACAGCTACTCCCCCTGCCTACTATCTTTATTCCTTACTGCTACTACCTCTGCCACTACTACTACTACTACTACTCGGCTCTGCTACTCCTTCTCTACATGTACTACTCACACTCTTCCCCTCTCTCACACAAACGCTCCACAGACTCCTTAATAATAACCTCCACACTCCAATCGCTCTTGCCTCCTTAATATTAACCCTCCACCACCTCCTGTTCTCACCCAACTAACACATGCGGCACAACTTACATCCACCTCCTTAAATATCCCACCACTCCCAGGATTGGCCACTTCCCTTAACGAATGCCATAAAGAATGGCGTTTTGGGATAACAGCTCGCGCTCAGGATGCAAGTGTTACAACTGGTGTTTTTCTTTAGATTCAATGTCCACAAAGTCCATTAGTTAAATGTATATAGTTTATCCAAAAAACATAAAATCAAGTCCTCTTGGTTTAAGTAGCTAGTTTTATTCTTTGTCAAAAGACAGCTGACACGTGTTTCGACCATATGGTCGTTCTCAAGGCTGTGAAATATAATTATGACCAAGAACATGAATATGTGTCAAATTACAGAGAAGTTACAGTTTAACATATATAAAAAATAAATATTAAATAAAGCAAACCAAACATACCACATGAGAGGATTCAAGCAGAGAATTGCAACGTCATGGTCAGGCATTAGAGAAAAAAATGAGTTTAAAATAAATAAACATGTAGTACCATATTATCATGATAACAAATCATTATCAAGTTGTTACTTAAGAGAAAGTACTCTTTTGAAAATCATGAGTCAATAGAAGAGGTCCAAAATAGGATATTCGTGTGAAAAACACTGACTTGTCACCGTGCATAAATGGGTTGTGAGCCCTGTGCGTAATTGAGTGTCCTTTGGAAGAATGTCTATGAAAACCAAACACCCTGCGGTGCATTACCCATGGAGTGGAAACTGCACACCATGTGCGTAATTAAAGTGTATCTCTAAGGTGAAAGAAAGTTGCTACTGCATAATGAAAAGGGGCCTTACCCTGTTTCTGAGTCATAGGGCCTCATTATGACTTTTGCGGAATGGGTTAACGGGCTCTGCTAATGGAGGCGGACCCGTTAAACCCATTCCCCAAAATTACGAGGTCCCCTCGCGGGACCCGGTAAGGACGCCTGGTAAAACCAGGCGTCCTTACCGGGTCCCTTGAGGGGACCAGGGAGCTAACAACGGGCCAGTCGTAATCGGCTCGTTGTTAGCTCCCTGCCCCCATTCCCATTGAGCCCTATGGGGGCTCGAATGGGAATGGGAAAGGTCCGGGCCCGGGTTCCATGAGGGAGGAATTACCGGGCTCTCCAAACTCGGAATGGCCCGGTAATTCCCCATTCAGGGAACCCGGACCCGGACCCGGATTTGGAGGCAGCCATGTTGCCAATAGCGGCATGGCTACCGCCAAAGCCGTAATGAGGCCCATAGACTTCCTTAGTCTAAAAACATATGATTGAAAACCAGCTGTGAGTTGGAAATGTAAAGTAATATCTCTCTATCAACAAACGTCATTTTGTGCGCAATGCATAAAACCGAAACATACCTGAAGGACAAATGAGTCCCAAAAACAAATATTTTGTGTATGTCTTCCACTGGATGTGTCAGAAGATTAAGTTATATCTGTGGCAAACAATTTTTTCAAGTCGCATTTTTCCACTTTGTCTGTAAATTGTTCAATAAAATTAAGTCAAATAACCATCCAATGTATCAGAGTCTAGATGTTACAATAGACTAATTCAAAAAGAGCCGTCATCAATCTTAGAGATTGAATGGTATCTGTGAGCAAATCAAATGCGTGAATTTCCATGTCTAATTAATTCAGGATAGTATCATTTAAAAGTTATCCAAAAAACATGCGCGTTAAATTAATCCAGAAAGTGTCCAGAGACACTCCGTTAAAGCGCAGACAAAATCAAAATAATCACTGAAAGGTACACGTGTCCTTTATCAAAATAATTTCAAAACAGTATTCCATTATGCCAAGTTGAAAACAGTATTTATAATTAACCCGCAAAAGTTGCCACGATCAATAGTTATATCTACAAATGTCTTAGAAAGCATCTCCATCAAATAACAGAAAGAGTCTAACCTGATATTGACAATCAAAGTCCCTAGAAGCGCCCCCAATATCTGTGATAAATCCCAAAAGAAACCTAAATGGCATGTGTGTGAATTAGCAAGGAGAATCTGTGATGTACGGCTGCCTTAAACTAAAAAATCCCGTCATTGCGTACTGCCGGCTGAGTGTGATGACATCACATGTTGTATACGTGTGACGTCATTGGTAAACAATGACACGTCATATCCGGTGATGCCCAGTACATAAATATTGTGTTATGGATTCGCCTATAAATTGGTAGCGGCAATGAAATGGCTGCATGTTATTAGATATCTGTTATCTGTGCAGAACCAAGCTTAACGGGATAGAGTCCAGAAAGTTAATTAGGGATACCAGAAGAAAATTAGTTTTCCTATGTATGGTGTCAATAATAGATTGCATGTGAAATTCTCCTAATTATTCCACTAATAGAGTGATAGCTCATCTAAAAGTAATGGATCATGTTGAATCTTTATGAAAGTGAGAAAAAACATCTAACTGCTCTGGGTGTCAATGGAGCTGATAGATTTGTTCACCTGTTTCCCACGATGAACGCGCTGAATGGATATTATACTGTATAATTGGTGAAATGATGAGCAAGTCAGTGAATGTTACACTCTAAACATCTTGTTACAAGTTGACAATGCTGAACATGAATAACAACTAGTCTCCAACTTTAGGGCCATAAGGACTCACAACAAAACAAAGGTTTTTATTTTTTTTAAACTTTTCTTTATTGGCAAGAAGCAGTAGCTGGCACGTTACATGTTATAACAACAACACACATTACATATTTTAAAGAGTGGATGACAATGCAAAGACTCTACAGAAGGTCGCATATATTCATGAAAGCAGGTTAATTACAACAGGGCCATTCATCGTATAGCTTGATCAATCCCCTGCTCAGGAGATGGGGGAGAAGACAGAAGCTCCAAGTCCACCCTGCTTTTCAGATAGCTACAAAACTCAGTCCATACATTTTTAGGTCGAGCATTCCCAGGCAACGTATTGATATAGTCCTCCTCACACATTTGTGTCCAGGTAAGGGCTTTTAACCATATCTCCAGTGAAGGGGGGGGTTGACACTTCCAACACGGCAGGATGCATTCCTTGGCCACTATCGCCGCCACATTCAGAAATCTAGCGACCTGCCTTGCCTCAGTCCCCTCCCAGAGCCCGAACAATAGAGCCAGGGGGTCAGGGTCAATCCAGAACCCCACCATCTCTGAGAGGGCCTCAAGCACCGCCTCCCAAAACGGAGCCAATGCCCCACAGGACCAGAACATGTGGGCGTGGTCCGCATCGCTGGATCTACATCTCTGGCAGGAGTGGGAGTGATCCCGTGCAAATTTCCCAACCGCGTGAGGAGTGTAGTACAGGCGATTGAGTAACTTGTATTGAACACATCTAACTCTGGAATTGAGGGAAACCCTGTGTGTATGCATGCACATTTTGGCCCACGTACCATCTAACCCCAGCTCGCGGCTCCAAGTATCCCGGACAGTGTGGGGGGGTTCTACAGCTCGCGCCATCAACATGTTGTACAGGGCGGACACTATGCCCCTACCCCCTGCGGAATTCGCAATGTAGCAGATCTCGGGGGACTCCGGGGGTTCGTACGGATACGAAGGCCACATGTCTTGGACTGCCGCTCTGAGTCTAAAGTATTGCAGCAGCTCCAATGAGGACTTGGAGTGCCCTGGCCTCCACGTCTGCGGGGTGATAAATTTCCCATCGGGGAACACGCCGGAGAATGACCGGTATCCCAGGTCCAACCAGTGACGCATAAGAATCTTATCCTGTGTGGGGGTAAGGCCCGGGAATGACCACAAGGGAAGCCATTTGTAGTACGGGTGGGAGCCAGAGCGGGGTAGCAGAACCTGTCGCCACGCCCTGTTTAGTGGAGGCCATTGGGTCAGCAGGGGCGTCCGAGCGATACGAGTGGAAAAGGATCAGGGACATGACATTTACCTCACCAGTCGCGAGGAGCTCAAGCTTAACATGCGGGGAGGGTCCTGGTGCTGGTATCAGTGTGTAGCGTGCTGAGCCTGTGCGGCTATCCAGTACTGGGTGAGATCCGGTGCATTGAAGCCCCCTTTCTTGTAGGGTAGTGCCATATGTTGCCACTTCCTGCGCACGGCACCTAAATGCCATAGAAAGCGGGCGCACCCCGCATGCAAGTCCAAAAAATATTGTTTCCCGGGCCAGAGTGGAACGTTAGCAAATATGTATAGGAGCTTTGGAACTATGATCATTTTTATTAGGGACAGCCTCTCTAATAGTGAGAGGGGGAGGTTACACCATCTTTTCATCCTGGCCTCAGTATATTGCGTGGCAGCCCCATAGTTATCAGCCAATAGAGAGGATTTCGAGAGGGACACCTGGACCCCCAGGTATTTTATGCCCTCAGGGGCCCGCTTGAGCGGGAATTCGCATGCAGGTTGGGAAGTTGCGGGTGTGAGGGGAAAGATTTCTGATTTAGTGTAGTTTATAGTGAAGCCCGAGAATGTGCCAATTTTGATTATTTCACAAATGATTGGGTCGAGATGGACCGAGGGGTCTCTAATATACAGAAGTACATCGTCCGCATAAAGTGATATAATTTCGTGGGTGTCCCGTAGCCGTATCCCTTTGCGTGTATGGTTGTCTCTTACACTATCCGCCATGGGCTCAATAGCCATCGCGAACAGCAGGGGAGAGAATGGGCATCCCTGACGTGTCCCTCTGTGGAGGGTGAAGGAAGCTGATAGATGACAGTTAACCAGGACTTTGGCCACGGGGTTAGTATATAGCAGTTTAATGTAGGACAGCATGCGCGGGCCGATCCCCATCTTCTCCAGCACCGCCCACAAGTATTGCCATGAGACCATGTCGAACGCCTTTTGGGCATCTAGTGTCACAGCAACCGCGTTGGCTTTGGGGTCAATCCTAGAGATGACATTGAACAGACGCCGAATGTTTAAGGCAGTGGAGCGGGCAGGGACAAAACCACTTCGATCCGGGTGGATCAAATATTTCATGATGGGGAGGAACCTATTTGCTATGATCTTGGCGAAAATGTTGGTGTCGGTATTAATGAGGGACAGAGGTCTGTAGGAGCCGCATTCATCAAGAGGCTTACCCGGCTTGGGGAGCACGGTGATGACAGCCTCACGCAGGGACTGGGGAAGGATAGCAAGACGTAGCGACTCATCCCAAACCTCGTAAAGACGCGGGGCAAGAAGTGCGACATGCTCTTGATAGAACTCGGCAGTTAGGCCGTCTGGACCGGGGGCTTTTCCTTAAGGGAGGGCCGAGATGACCGAGGCGATCTCATCAAGGGTGAAGGGTGTATCTAATTGTTTTTTAGTGGCTTGCGATATAAGGGACATTGGGATGCGGTCGAGGAGGGCATTCAGATCTTGCGGGCTGTGCTCCCGCTGCTGAGCATAGAGGGTTGCATAAAAATCTGCGAAGGTCTCAACAATGGGCCGGTCGGACCAATGCCGCACTCCGTTATTGTCGATGATACTATCAATCCAGGCTCTGCCCCCCTCGGTCCGGGCCAGACGGGCAAGGGTTCGACCAGGCCTCTCCCCCTCGCCATACTTCCGGGCCGCAACGGGTCGGGCAAAGTATCTTAGCTCGCTGAGGGCAAGGGACTCGAATGTGTCCAGTTCAGTTCGTATCTGTGCTAGCTTGGGTGGAGAAGGGGTGATAGCATACTCACGCTCAAGTTCTTTAAGTCTGGGCTCAGAGCGGCGTAAAGAGTTCTTAATGTCTTTCAGGACCCCAGCCTCCCTGGAGATACACATGCCTCTGATGAAAACCTTGAATGCCTCCCATCTCACCCCATCTCTTGTGTCGTGGCGTTTGTTATTATCAAAAAACAAGGTGATATCTGTAAGGATGTCGGCCCTGAAGACAATGGCCCTCATTACGACCCTGGCGGAAAGGTGAAAACGATGGCGGAAATGCAATTCCGCCATCGAATAGCGTTCGTTGCGACTATGACCCGTCACCGGAAAGTACGAAGCCATTAGCGACACCGTAGTGAACGCCAACGCTAACTGCACCAAGCACGCGCGCGCGCGCCATGCCAAACCGCAAACACCACCATGGCGCAAGGGTACGCCAATTCCGACCCTAGCGGACATGTACCTAACGCCATCAGGCATGGCGTAATGTACCATTCCGCCATGGTGAGAAGTACGGCATCGCGAATCAACCGTAAACGGCCCCACTGAGTGCCTGTACACCGCTCCCTGCCCACAAAGTACAACTCCCCGTAGGTGCAATGAAGTCACAATGCAACCATTGAAATGTACAAGTCACCCCTGCATGGCAACGAACAAAAGAAACACAAGAGGGGCCAATGGGAGCTGCAGGGCACAGATGGCACGAATACAGAAGCCATCCCAATGGACATGACCACAGTCCCCCACCAAGAAACGCACGCAAACACAGGCACCTGTGACCAGCAATATTCCGAAAAACACATCATTCCACCAGTCCACCTGGCTGACCGGCATCTGTTACACAAAACCCAATCCCCCGCCCCTGAGCATGACAACATTCAAACAGTCATATTGGCAGCCCCCATCCCTGACCTCACTGTGCTTCGTAGGCAAACGCGCCCAGCACAGTACCACGCAACTAAACCCCGAAGCTGGAACCCAATGCAGATCTCCTCACAATACATCGCCCCCCAAATAGGAATATGCCACATCACTTGCAAAGGAAAAAGCTACACGGGCCAAATCCGAATAGAAATTTAATGCACATCAAAGTCACCAAGCCCATACAGCCATCAGGCCATGAACTACAAAACACCAATCACCATTGTGGGCTGCATCCGCATGAAATGACCAGCCACTACCTGTGTGTCGCCCTGTTCCCCCATGGCACACAGAGCCACATTCACGTACGAAAAGGCAACATGGAAGCGCACAGAACCGCAGGGCCGACCCAATGGGGAGGCACTAGTCCAGCTGAAAGGCCGAAATGTTGCTCCGAGCCACCAGTACTGCGTAAGGGCATGTGGGCCATTGGCGATCGTCCCATAAGATCGTAATGCTGCTCCACCGATTAACACGAAGCAGCAGGTGTCGGGAGTAAAATCCATCTGCAGGAGTGGCATACAGATGGCAGTGGCAAAAGGGGAGGAGATACCTGTCAACCAAAAGAAAAGAACAAGAACAGAGTGGCCATCAGAACTGCATTCGAACAACTCACTTCAATGATCACACGAAATCCACAGCCATATGCATGCTAGCCCACTCAAAAGGATCATCACCACCCCAAAACCACTTGCGACTCATGACCATCTACATCGAGGTGCAAACACCATCACAAACGAGTGTACCTGTGCATGCGTCTGTCAAAACAGAATCCATCAGATGGGAATGTTAACGTGCATGGACACAAGTGTCTGAGGGCGCCTCGAGACAGGGAGGGCTCAACAAGGCCAGATAGACGATGGTCCCACTATGGCAGCCCTGCATCACATAGCGTAGGGGAGGCGGATAGATCCCAAGAAGCCCTGTACATGGCAAACTCTGTATCAAATCACCTGCCCATGCATCCATTCATCATTCCCTCATCCCGGGATGAAAACGCATGAATAATTACTCACATAACATTAGAAACATCCATTGAGTCTGTGCGTAATGCAGCCTGCTAAATCCACAGTGCCCCAGCCCGTAAATCCAGTGTTGTGAAGTAACATGAATTTCGGAATGGACGGCCTCATCGGCCACGTAGCTATTGCGCATCCCAAACTATTCATATCAATCATTGCTCCCTCGCCATGGGCCCTGTCTCAAGGACATAGTACAATAGAACGTTATATTTGCAGTCAGACCTGTGGGCATCTCCTCGCCGCTAGCTGGAAACCGAAAGCGCCGCCCTTCGAATTCCTCATTTGCAACATCACGTCGAAAAGGCATCTGTGGCCGTTTGAAATCACTAATTATTCCATCGAGTGCGGCTGTGTGTGAAAATGGCAACTGCCTTCACCCACAAATGGGACGCCCCGCCCGTCGTTGCAACTCGGTACAGTGATGCATGAGGGCCCACCGTTACTCGAGTACTACGTTCCACTGACCCTTCACAAGTCCGTTCGCGACTGCACAGATAGTATGGGAAACAATGGGACCACAGCAGAATGAACATATCAACCAATCTTACACGGCCATCGGGTACAAATACATGATTGCAATAGCAAGATACCATTCCCCGAATTGCAGCGTTGTGCGCGGGACGTGCTCGGCCAAAGGGGAGAGCAGTTTGCACAGGTGGAATTAATCACCACAGGTGGAGGCCATACAGCCTGGAAACACATAAATTGCACAGCCAGTCTCCTCCCACAACCACAGCGAAATGCTACCGGCAGGACTCGCGATGTTGGCCCTGGGGGACCTGATAGCACTGCAAGTGCTCCGACTCCAAGAAGAAGACGAACACCAACTACAACCAGCCGCACGGAGGAGACGCAGGAGGAGGAGGAGGGCAAGGCAGGGCCAGCAAGGCCCACCAGCACAGCCACTACCACCACGCAGGCAGCCCGCAATCCCACGCCTCCGAGCACATCCGTTCAACCTCACTGATGAGCAGATCCACACCCTCTACCGTTTGGACCGGGACACCATAACCGCCATTGTGGACATGACACAGGCTGACCTTGTCAGCATGATAGATAGCCCAACCGCCATCCCACCCCTACTGAAGGTGGTGTCTGTACTCCACTTCCTGGCCACAGGCACCTACCAGCACACAGTCGGACAGTTGCATGGCATTTCTCAGCCACTGTTCTCACGGACACTATTCCAAGTGCTCGATGCCCTCCTGCAGCACGCAGACGACTACATCTCTCTACCACGCTCGGAGCAGGAAATTACCAACACAAAAGTGGGATTCCATGCACTTGCCGGCATACCGGGTTGCATTGGTGCCATCGACTGCACCCATGTTGAATTGGTCGTCCCACATGCCATGGAGGCCCAGTACCGCAACCGAAAACAATTTCATTCCCTGAATGTACAAATGGTGTGTGACTCCAACAGGATCATTACGCATTGTTGTGCCCGATTCCCTGGATCAACCCATGATTCTATGGTCTTGAGGAACTCTACAATACCACGCTACATGGAGCGACACGCAGGGAACAGATCCTGGCTACTCGGTGAGTCTCATTACATGCATGATTATGTGGGGTATGTGAATTGGCAATGTACTGGCAGGAAGGGGGGGGGGGTGTGCGTACGTATCAATGGCATTCCACATCATACGTTTCTCGTCCACATACAGGTGATGCTGGATATCCACTGAAGAGATGGCTCCTCACACCAGTCCGGAACCCACGGGACCAGCATGAGGAGGACTACAACCATGCCCACTCACGTACCCGTGTAGTCATTGAGCAGGCATTCGGCCTACTGAAGGGCCGTTTCCGCTGCCTCAGCAGGTCTGGCGGGGCACTCCTGTACCGCCATGAGAAGGTTGCAAAGATGGTGATGGCATGTGTCATGCTCCACAACATGTGCGTACGTAGAAATGTGCCCATGCCCCCTGACGCAGAACTGCAAGCACCTGATGATGGTCATGATGAGGGTGGGGATGTGGCAGCACCTCATGGAGTCTGCGAGGCACCGGAGGCCCGTGACATTCGTCAGCATCTCATTGATGCATGCTTCTAGCACTCACGCCTGGTGGCTGATACATGGACACGGGACTCGTGGCACTGTGTGTGTCTGGGACATGCACAATATGGACTGTACGCCTATGATGGCCTAGTACACAAAGATCAATGTCCACACATCTCATTGGTTGATCGTGCACTGTTTATGGCATATGTGATATCATGTTGAACACCCTATCGACCCGCCACCCAAGTGAGCCCAACACACCCCCTCCACCCTCCTACCTCCCCCCCGAACACCAGTGTCCAAAGATGCTCATTGTAAGTGGGCAGTCGCTATTGCAAGCCCCCTCTGCGGGTATCAGGGGCACCCCTGCCTGTGGAGCGCAGGTTCCTTCCAGATCTACGTTGGGGGCTGCCCTGGACGGAACTTGCAACGGATGATGTGTCTGCCTGCTCACGTCCATGCATGTCCCTAAGGGTTTGCGAGAGCTCAGTGAGCACACGGCGCACTGCGGCAAGTTCGGCACATACGTCTTTGGACGTCGCATGCAGTTCCCCCCTCAGGCTCTCGGTGCTTCTCTCAATTTGTGCCCTTAGCGTCTCTGTACCTCTCTCCATTTCTGCCCTAAGTGTATCAGTTGATGTTTCTATGTCTGCCTTAGTGCCCCCACATTCATCGGCATGGTCCTTGAGGAGTGTGGCCAGTTGCTGCTGTTGTTCGATCAACTGGTCGAGGGACTGTTGCCTCTGCTGGGCCATGGCCATTTGCGGCGGTGTCGCAGAGGGGCTGTTGTCCTCATGTTGCCTTGCCACAGGGCTTGTGGGGGATGGCCAGTCGTCGTCTTGTGGGTGCCCCTGCGTGGTATCCTCATGTTGTACGGGATGGGACAGACAGGGGGATTGGGACAGGTCATGGATGGATCTGACTTCGGCATCCCCGTTTTCTGTGTCCGAGCATGCTGCCATCAATGAGGTGTCGCCTATGGTGCTGCTGCCACCTGAGGCAGTGCCTTCTGTGGCATCCATTGGGGGGACCTGTGGTGGTGGTGTTGTGGGCATGCTGGCTGCTGGGGTGCCTGTTGATGTTCCCTCCTCTGTGCTGCCACCTGATTTGTGCTGCTGCCGTGTCTTGATGCGTGCAGCTGAGGTGGAGGGTCTCTGGCCGTTGGTCTTGGCCCTCTTTGCAGGTGTGCTGGTAGGGGTGTCCTGTAGCTCGTCGTTTGGATCGGACCCTGTGGTGGAGTAAAGGAGGGCGAGGGTTATTGATGGGTCTGTGGGAATTGGAATGGCATTGTATCACATGCATTGGGGTGGTACCTGAGGGTGATTTGGGTCGGGGCCTTGGAGGTGCTTTGATTTGTGTGTGGAGTGAGGGTGCAGTTGTTTGGCAGCCTGCAGTTAGGGTGTGCCTGCTGCACGTGTAGTGCGTGTTTTAGGGGTTTTTAATTATTTATGTATTTATTGTGGGTTTTAACGTGCGCTATCAGGCCGATGTGTGTGGACGTTCTCCTGGACATGTGTTTCTGTTGCACTATGTGGACGCATGGTACTTCACATGGATGGACTGTGTGGATTTGGCATTGTTTTATCTGGTCCACCTACCTGAATCTTCGGATGTCTGCACTCCTTTCTCCATCCCTCCGACTCCCTCTATGCTCTCCATTCCGATGGTGGAGGCACAGATTTCTTCCCAGGGGGTCAACTTGATGGGTGATTCAGGACCTCCCCCGGTGGCTGTGGCGATGTTGCGGTTGGCAGAGAGTATGCTGCGGACGCATATCCGCAGGTCGTCCCATCGCTTGCGGCATTGCTGTGGGGTGCGGGGTGCGGTCCCCACCGCACTTACCCGCTGTGCCACCAGAGCCCATATGGCCTTCTTGTTTGCAAGTGCCGTCCTGGTCATTTTCGTGGAGAAGACGACGGCAGCATTCTCCTGGAGGGTCTCTGTTAGCACGGTGAGTTCCTCACGGGAGAAGTGGACCTGCCGCTTGCGGTCGCACGCTTTCTTCGCTGCTTTTCCCATTTTTCTTGGTTTCGCTAGGGTGGTTGACGGGTTGGGGTGTGTTTCAGGGTGGTGATTTTAGTGGTTGTGTGGTTTTAGTGTTTTTATAGGTGTACGCCGGGATGTTTCCCGTTCCGGGCCCATGTTTTAGCTTCCGTTTCCGTATATTTCCGGTCACCGTACTTTACGGTAGGCGCACACTGCGGTGACCGCTGAGAGGGGTGGCGGTATTGCACCTAGGGCGCCGTACGGCGGCGGTGTGGGCCGTTTTGGGGTCATTTCCGCCATCGCGGACTTTGCACTTCCGCCGTGGCGTGGTGCTCGTGCCCGATGGGTCGGAATGGGCCGCACTTTGCTCCTTCGTGCAATGGCGGAAACGCTATTTACGCTGTGGCAGTCCGGTCAGTCGATTTCCGCAAGGGTCGTAATGAGGGCCAATATCATGAAGTGCCTCTGACTTAAAATGCCAGTTAGAGTGATGGGGGAGGGCCGGGTGCAAAGATATGTCCAATTTGATCGGGGAGTGGTCGGACAGAGTGCGCGGCAGAATCTGCGTGTCGAGTGTTTTGCCCATGAGCCCAGCAGAAAGAAGGAAAAGATCAATTCTGGAATGACTGTCGTGGGCAGAGGAATAAAATGTAAACTCTTTAGACGTTGGGTAGAGCGCTCTGCAGGCATCGACCAGACCGGCAGTGACCATGTGTGCATGGAGGCGGCGAGCGGCCCTGGACATTATTCTGGGTGCAGCTCCGGATCTGTCCAATTTGGAGTCTAGAATGAGATTCATGTCCTCCCCCCAGATAATTGGAACCCCAACATATCCTAGGAGCATGTCAATAATGTGATAAAAAAATCAGGTGCATCTATGCTCGGAGCGTATGTGTTAACCAGAAGGCATTCTGTATTAGTGAGGAAACAGTGGAGGATCACGTACCTATCCTCACGATCTATGTGGCTGGTGCGCAGGGAGAATTCCAAGGACTTGTGAATTAAGGTGAGGACACCCCTGGACTGTGAGGAGTACACCGTGTAATATTTGTTGGGGCCCCATGCCGGGGCGAGAGAGCACGAGAGGTGTGCGAGGGCGTGGGTTTCTTGCAAGAGAAGTATTTTGACCCTGTGTCTCTGGGCATATGCAGTAATCCTGCGTGCCTTCGTGAAGTTGCTGAGCCCTCTGACATTCCAAGACATTAGCCTAATAGCCATTCAGTAGCATTCAGGGGGCATCCCAGTGACGTGTGGCATGATTTGTTGAATAAGTGCCGGCTAACAATACAATGACACGCTGCATCGCGCCATGAGCCACTACTACCTCGCCATTTTTATTATAACATCCCACAACTGTACCCCCCTCCCTCACTGCCTCCCCCAACACAGCAGTGTCCAAAGACCCACCCAATGATCCAAGGTGAGCGTGCCAAACCCAACAGGGCAACACTTGCCTGCACACCCACTGGGGCGCAACCAGTGATCATACCAAGCCAAACTCGGCGTTGCAACTGCAGCCGGGGTCGCTGCTGCCGTTGGCCCAACTTAAATGACTGATCGGTGGAATACACCGTATATCGTACCGCGGTAACACATGTTAAGTTTCCAGGAGACACCACAACAGAGTACGATTAGCAGAGTATATACAAAATAAAGGATCCAATGATCGGTGCAATACACCGTAGATCGTACACCGGTATCACATGTTAAGTTTCAGGAGACATTACAACAAGTTACGACAAGCAATGGATAGGCAAGACAGAGGATTCATGAGATAGCAAGGAAAATGCAAGAGACAAGCGTGCCAATGGTACAATAAAAGGTTCAGGCATTGGGGGCGAGGCAGGCCACCTCAACCTTCTTCCAATGGCTCATCCACCGGGCCAGGGAGAGGAATATGGGACTCAATGAATTTCACCGCCGTTTCTGGGACCGTGAAAAAGTACATCTTATTGCGATGGGTGAGCTTCAGCTTGCGGGGAACAGCATGGCGTATTCCACTTTCCTCTCTCTGAGCAGCTTTTTCACACCATTGAATTGTCTGCGCTCCATTTGGACGTTGGCAGAGAAGTCGGGAAAGATACGGATAGTCTGAGACTCCAGTTTCAGGTCACCCTTTTCTCGAGCCAGACGCAGAATGTGATCCCTATCCCTGAAGCTGAGAACCTTAGCAATAATTGGTCTAGGGAAATCGCCCGGCTTGGGGCGGGGGGCCAAAGCCCGATGAGCGCGTTCAATGGTGAAGAACGGGGAGAGTTGAGGATTGCCCAAGAGGTCTCTCAGGAGGTTTTGAACAGCATGTTCCATTTTGCCTTTGAGGGCTGTCTCCGGAACCCCCACAATGCGGATATTGTTCCTGCGGGATCTGGACTCAAAGTCGTCGCACTTCGCCTTGACTTGCTTCATATCGCGCACCAGGTCGGAGACCGTGTTTTGGAGCACGTGCACCTCATCCTCATTGGCCCCAATCCTGGTCTCGGCCTCAACCAGCCTAGCGCCATGCTGATCCAATTTGGTGCGTAGTGAGGCTACACTGGCGTTTATGTCATCTAATTTTTCATGGAATGACGCAAAGTTCTTTGCAATGGTCTCCATCAGTGTTGTAAGGTCTGGCTGAGGGGAACATGAGGGTGTGTCTGGTTCGTCCTGAGGCAAGGCGGCCCCCCCTGCTCCTGTCTAGAGAGATTTTTGGCATACTTGTCCATCGCCCCAGTTTTGTTGGCCCCACGTGACTTGCCGGACATGTTTGGTGAGACGCTAAGACCCCAGAGGGCAGTTTTTGTAGAGTGCACGTACCAGGCGTCAGGGATCTTGGGGGCAAGGGTTCCAGGGGGGGCCACAGCCTCCCATCCAAAGTAGGACCAACCGCTGTATAGGGGTTAGGGCAAGGTATACACTAGGCAGGTGCGTTACGAGGTGCAAGTACCACTGTGCAAGAATGGGCAGTGCCGCAAGCTGTCTCGAGTGGCAGATTAATTTAGAGGGGTTGCTGCCGAGAAAGGCACACCAGAGATCCAGTCGGGTCGCTGACAGTCAGTACCAGCTGTGTAGGGCACTGCAGGCCCAAGGCGCCAGGCGGGCGAGGGGCGCTGGCAGGAGGATGCACAATCTGGAAAAGCTGTCAAGGTGCCACAGGCGGCAGGGCGATAGGGAGAGGGCAGCAATGAGAACAGCAGGACCGGAGCAGTGCCACACGGGCCACCCGGGGGGTTGCGCATGCTCAGCAGGGTTTAAGGCAGATAGTCTCAAGGTAACCAGGTAGATGTGGGGGCAATTGTGTCCTGTGAAGATGGGAGATCGCCGCCCTCAGGATTGATAAGTTGCAGGGGAGCGTTTCGCAACAGTCCTAGGCCCCTTGCTCCTCACCTGTAAGTGGCAGAGTACTGAAGATGATGTAGGCAGTGGTCCAAGCACGGTGAGGCCCCCAACCAGGAGCGGCGGGCAGCCCACGAGGCACCAGCAGAAGAGCCACGCCGTCTCTGGAGGACCCGGGCCATCCCAGCCACCACCACGGGGCCAAGGAACCCGGTGGAGAAGTCGCCAGGCAAATCAGGCTTGGTGTCCGAGCCGCGGGGGACCGCTCCGGCGGTCCCTGCGGCAGGCGAAGAGGGAGGCCGCACGGGCCAGCCGCCGGCACCAGGCCACAGGGAGAGCTGGCCGATGAAATGGAAGCGCCGCTCAATGGCGCGAGAGGGCCCGACTCCGAAGCGGGGCCGGGCGGAAGAGCGACCAGGCCCGCCGCCCCAGCGGGTGACCGCAGCACACCTGGCAGGAGGAGCTGGGCAGCCCGTCAGGTCAGGATAGCCACCTCTGGGAACCAAAGGCAGTCGGGGCCGCAGGTGAAGGACGCGGCCCAAGAGGCCCAAGGGGCCGCAGCTATCGGGCGGCTGGAGCAAGAGCGGGCCGCCAAGACACCCCGATGACCGCTGTCCTCGCGGGGGGGACCGCTCCGGCGCCCCCCGCTGCTCGATTTAGTCGGGCCTGCCCATCTCCCTCGCTCTCCAAGGGCAGGTCGGGGAGGGGAGTCGAGTTAGGAGGGCACAGGCACCAGGCGCAGGCACCAGGCGCTAGGCAGCAGGGAGAGCGGGGCCGGGGGGACGAAGCGCCGCCCCAGCGGAGCACAAGGCCCGGCCCCGAAGCTAGGCGGGCGGAGAGGGAAATAGGCCCGCAGCTCAAATGTCAGGACTCTGCACAGCAGGGCAGCCAGGCGAGGTAGGAGAGCCAATTCACGGAGGGCTCCATTGGCCAAGGCCGCAACCCGACCACGCAGCCAAGGAGGCCACAGCCATCAGGAGGGCAGCACAGGGACAGAGCAGCCAGAGCTCCGATCTTCGCCCAAAACAGATCAAAGCGTAGCTGAGTCAACCAGCAGAACAATGCCCGCCGCCTCAACCTCGGATGATAGATAGAACCGCTGATTTAGGCGGATGAACAGCAGCCGGGCCACGGAGCAAGAAAGCTAGGCAGCCATCTTGCAGGCTGCTCAACAGCGCCCCCCCAAAACAAAGATTTCTTATAGCAACACATACATTTCATGATCCGTGTTCAGACCCTGTTCGGTCGATCGTAGAAAACAGAAAAGTTTGGATTCCATTTGATGTAATTTCAACTGCAGATACCCACCCCTTTTACCTATTTAGCTTTCATGAGTCCAATGAAGCGTAGGTCATCTTTATTGGCCAGCTGGTGTTCTTGTTGCCAGTGCATGGCCAACGGAAGTTTGGCATCTTGGTTTTTGAAACTTGCAACATGTTCCCTAATTCGTATCCTCAACTGCATGATAGTGCTCCCAATGTAAACTTTACCACACACACATATAATAGCATACACCACAAAACAGGCTTTACAATTAATGATATCATTAATCTTGATAGAGTTGCCCACATTGTCAATGAAAGTTTTACAATTGTCATTTGCATGTTTACATAGGTTACAATTACCACACTTAAAAAACCCCCTGCTAGTTTGTAACCAATTCTTGTCCAAGCCTTCTGATGGAACACTTAGAAAAGAGGGACTTAATTTGTTTTCAATTGTTGGAGCTCTGGTATACGTGAATTTAGGTTGATCGGACAAAAAAGGTGCAAAATCATTGTCCAATTTCAATATATGCCAATGTTTAGCTGCCAATTTGTACAAGATGGAACAATCTCTAGAAAATCGGGTAATAATAGAAATGTGTTGAGGCTGGCTGTTACCCACTTTCTTGTCAATTAGAAGTTCAGATTGCTTCACAAGAACAAATTTGTCTGCAGTTTTTTTTAATAATGTCAGAATGATAGCCTCTGTCTAAGAAACGTTCAGTGAGAATAGCACATTCCTTATCGTAGTCAGAATCCAGACTACAGTTCCTTCTGGCCCTCTATGGGTTTACGATAAGTATTGGTTTGTATGGTACCATCCTTAATGAAAATATGTAAATCCAAAAAGTCAATCTGCAAAGGGCTAGCATGACCAGTAAGTGTAATGCCAAAGGTGTTGCTGTTAGTATATCTGACAAAGTTGTCAAAAGAATCTAAAGTACCCTTCCAAATTGTTATAATGTCATCAATAAATCTCCTCCACACAATCTGATTATTGGAAAAATGTTCTTGCTTGAAAACATGAGTCTCTTCATACTGTGACATAAATAGATTGGCATGGGATAGGGCAAATTTAGCCCCCATGGCACTCCCTTGGCTTGCAAAAAATATTGATCATTGAATAAACAGACGTTATTACATAAGGTGAATACCAGAAAGCTCTTGAGCATATCCACATGTTTCCACTATGATGCTGATGAATTATGGAAGGTACAATCCAAGGTTTTAACTGTCAGGTCATGGCCAATGCTTGTATATAGTGCGGTCACATCTAAGGTTTGAAGCAGGTAATCTGACTTCCATTCCAGAGATTTAAGGAACTGTAAAACATGAGTGGAATCTCTGATATATGATTTCATCTTTACAACAAAAGGTTTAAGGGCTTCGTCTAAACATTGTGTGGCCCAGCCAATGCCACTCATGATTGGTCTCACTTTTGGCAGATAATGATATGTTTTATGAATTTTGGGCAGAAAATATAATGTGGGCCTAGTGGGGTCGGTAACAGTTAACAAACTCTTTTCATCCCCAGTCAGATATCCCATGTTGCACCATTCTAATATCAGACCTTGTAGTTCTGCTACTATCTTTTTGGTAGGATTAGAAAGTGTTATGTAGCAATTGGGAGTAGCTAGATGATTCATACCCATTTGGATGTAATCTGATATATTAAGAACAACAACATTCACTCCCTCATCAGCCTCCTTGATGGTAATATTGGGATCTTGTGCCAAAGTATCCAAAGCCCTAAATTCCTCTATACTGAGATTTGATCTGTATTTCTTCTTTTTATAAGCTCTATCTATATATGCATGAATGTCTTTGGTGGTTGCCTTATGGAAAGTTTCAGTTACAGTTTCTGATGACAATTGTGGAGGGAATTTGGAATTGAGCTTGAGTTCTTTGATTTCCAAATGTCTGGGTTTGATCTCTAGTTCCGTGCAGATAGCATTGATATCAGTAGTATCATCCTGGTTAAGGGATGCCAATGGGCCTCATTACGAGTATGGAGGTAGCCATGGTGCTATTAGTGCCATGGCTACCCCCATACCGCATACCGGGTCCGGGTTCTCGGTATGGGAACTTTCCGGGTCATTCCAACCTTGGAGGACCCGGTAAGTCCCCATTCTGAAAACCATTCCCCATTGCCATTCGAGCCCCCATAGGCTCAATGGGAATAGGGAAGGAGAAAATAACGGGACCGCAAATAGCAGACCCATTATTAGCTCCCTGGTACCTCAGCGGCTCCCGCTAAGGGCGGCTGGTAAAACCAGCCGGCCTTAGTGGGACCCGCTAAGGGACCTCGGAATGCAGCGGTAAGGGGTTAACGGCACCGGCATCCTTACCGGTGCCGTTAACCCCTTACTGCCGCACTCGTAATGAGGTCCACTGTCTCTATATTCATTAATTCTGAAATGGTATAAGTGCTCATGGGATCAAGTGTGGATTGAAGCACAAATGAATGTACTTCAGTAGCAAACAATTTTTTCAATTTTAATTTTCGCACAAATTTCAACAAATCGATTTGAAAATCAACAAAATCTGTACCAATATCAGGAGTGAAAGAAAGCCCTTTATTGAGACTGGAAATCTCTGACTGTGTTAGTTGTTGATTGGAAAGGTTGACCACTAAATTCGATGGCGTTATTTCGCCAAGCGTTTCTTTGTGTTTGAGCGGGTCAGAATCCCTGGGTGACTGGTATCTTTGTCGGAATTGCCACTTCCGCTTGCGGTTCCCCCCTCCTGCACCTTGTTTGGTGCTCGGTGGTGGCATAAGGACAGTAGCTGTAGTTTAAAACCTGACCTGTTTGGAATTGAGAAATCTTTAGTCTACCTTTTTGTGTCTGCGGATCTGTTCTAAAAAACTTAGACCACCAGTATTCACTGGTTCCATAGTTTTAGCACCAGTGGTGTCTGTTTCACTAATTTCTTCCTCAGATTCCGGATCTAAACTAGCAGGAGTAGTATTCAATGAACTGGGTTTGGATCTATGGCCAACATTGTCATATTTAGGTTGAAATGTATAAACTCTGTCTTGTCTATAATCTTTGTCGTCGCTGAAAAATGTTCTGGATTTTCTCATCTTGATCTCATCCTGATATTCTGTAAGAATCTCATTCATTTTCTCAAAATTCTTTTGTTTGGTGGTTTCGGCATTGGACATATTTCTAATTTCTTCCTTCTATTGATCTGAGTAATGACCCTCTTGTGTGTCACATGCAAAATGAAAAGTTCTAACATGACCTTGGAGCTCTGATTTAAATTGTTTTCCCATTTTTCATCCAGATCGGCATCTTCATCGTTTTCAAAATTGGGAAAAATCAGAACCCTTAGACCTCTGGGAATAATATAATTCTCTAAGTAGTTGGTTAGAGACGCTTGCTCCCAATATTTATTTATTTCTCTCCTGGATAATCTCTCTAGTTTAATAAATTTCTGTTTGAGAGTTTCCACTGAAGTGTAGGTTAAGGCGGTATGTTCCGGTTGTATTCATTGCGCACTAAATGACGTTTGTTGATAGAGAGATATTACTTTACATTTCCAACTCACAGCTGGTTTTCAATCAAAGGTTTTTAGACTAAGGAAGCAAACGACTCAGAAACAGGCTAAGGCCCCTTTTCATTATGCAGTAGCAACTTTCTTTCACCCTAGAGATACACTTTAATTACGCACATGGTGTGCAGTTTCAACTCCATGGGTAATGCACCGCAGGGTGTTTGGTTTTCATAGAAATACTTCCAAAGGACACTCAATTACACACAGGGCTAACAACCCATTTAAGCATGATGACAAGTCAGTGTTTTTCACATGAATATCCTATTTTGAACCTCTTCTATTGTCTCATGATTTTCAAAAGAGTACTTTCTCTTAAGTAACATCTTGATCATGATTTGTTATCATGATAATATGGTACTACATGTTTATACATTTCTTTTAAACTCATTTTTTTCGCTAATGCTTGACCATGACATTGCAATCCTCTGCTTGAATCCTCTCATGTGGTATGTTTGGTTTGCTTTATTTAATATTTACTTTTTATATATGTTAAACTGTAACTTCGCTGTAATTTGACACATATTCATGTTCTTGGTCATAATTATATTTCACAGCCTTCAGAACGACCAGGTGGTCGAAACACGTGTCGGCTGTCTTTTGACAAAGAATAAAACTAGCTACTTAAGCTAAGAGGACTTGATTTTATGTTCTTTGGATAAAATATATACATTTAACTAATGGACTTTGTGGACATTGAATCCAAAGACAAACACCAGTTGTAACACTTGCATCTTGAGCGCGAGCTGTTATCCCAAAACGCCATTCTTTATGGTATTCGTTAAGGTAAGTGGCCAATCCTGGGAGGGGTGGGATATTTAAGGAGGTGCATGTGAGTTGTGCCGCATGGGTTATTTGGGTGAGAACAGGGGCCGGTGGAGGGTGTCCGAAACACCAGACGAGGCAAGAGCGATTGGAGTATGGAGGTTATTATTAAGGAGGAGTCTGTGGAGTGTTTGTGTGAGAGAGGGGAGAGTTTGAGTAGTAGATGAAGAGAAGTAGTAGCAAAGCGGAGTAGTAGTAGAAGTAGTAGTGGCAGAGGTAGTAGCAGTAAGGAATAAAGATAGTAGGCAGGGGGAGTAGTGGAAAAGCATGTGAAGGAAATAAGTAGTAGAGTGATAGTCAGTAATAGAGGCGTGAGCCAGAACAGATATCAGAAACTAACAAGGAAGCTGGTAAAAAAACTGAACGCAAAAACGAAAAATTCTAGCTTTCTTGGAATATAACAAACCTCAAAGCCCTAGTCTCATATACAACAGGAGGTTGCTGCCAGCTACCTGCCCCACCCAATGCCCAAATGCAAGCAAACCTGCAACTGCAATCGTATGGGGACCCGCACCTGCAGCCAACGTGCTCCCAAATGGACAGTAGCCACGTAAAGGGGGGTGAGTATGATGGGAGGATATCCTTTCACATTCCCAGGTACAAACACATATAATGACTAGGACAGCCCACAGAAAGCTCTAGCATGCCCAATCCTGTACAGGACTACCCACCCTGCGAGGAACCCTTGATGAGTCTGAGATAGATAACAAACAATTCATCTTTATGGTTAACACAGGTACCACTAAATCATGCATCAGTGAGGAAAACATCCCACTATCAGGTGAAACTATTGACATGCAGGGCTTCTCTGGGACTGTCGCCATGGTTCAATACACAGAAGAAGTAGCAATGAAAATAGGTGGGAAAGTGGTGCATGCACCCTTACTATATTCGGAAACCTCCCCAGTCAATTTGCTCAGATGTGACCTCTTGAGCAAACTGAATATAACCATCTCATTCACAGACAGGGGGATAGTATGTGCCACTCTAGGAGTGTGCGTAATAAGGGCAATGGTGATAATACATGCAAAAGTAAGGGAGGTGGTGGTTAGCGGCATCCCAGTTGACCCAGATATGTTTGTATACAGGATCACAGTTTTACTTGACGAAGTGCCCCAAATTGGCAAAGCGTGTTGGCGAGTACCATCTGATTTTATTTTCAGGTATTTTGTGACCCCAGAGCTTGTAGCAAGGACAATACTCTCATTGGATTTGCAAGGCCTAGTGTTATCCTCGAAAAGAATTGTCATCAGAACTGATTCAAATGGGTTTGAGTGGTGCACTGTATTGTGTATCAACCCCACTGTGCCACTAAGAGAAGTGACAGATGCAGAGCTGTTTAAGGATTGGGTTGATGATGGAGAGATAGTGTTAGCAATTTGCATTCATTGTGAAATCATGGTGCAGTATCATAAGGTGCAATGTTCTTTGATGGCACTTATTGACCCTCCCACTTACACTGACAGAGACCTAGAACAGGTCCCCGAGCAATATCGACAACAAGCACCCCCGATGTAGGGCTCTTGCAGGGAGCGACACCTGCAAGAATAACACTCAAGCCAGGTGCAGTGTTGCCTCGAGTAAAGCAATATCCCATATTAAAAGAAGCGGCAGAAGGGATACGAGACACCATTACTGCACTGCTCAATCAGGGCATTATTGTGCCCTACACCTCCCTATGCAACACGGCTATATACCCAATACAAAAAGGCAAAAGAGGACTTGGAGAATGATTCAGGATCTCTGCCCCCTAGATTACATTGTACAGGCAGAATTTTCTGTGGTTCGTAATCCTGCGACCATTATGAACAGCCTCTGTAAACACGCAACACATTTCACCGGGGTGGTTTTGAAGAACGCTTTCTTCTCCAAAGCCTGCATCCAGAATCACAATATCTCACTGCATTTACGCATAGTGGAAAGGGCTTTGAACACACGAGATTGCCACAAGGGTATTGTTAAACCCCCAGCATCTTTAACAGAATGTTACATGGTGATTTGGGAAACATCCATGTGCCTAGTACCATCATTCAATATGTGGACGATTTATTAGTATGCAGTGACAACGAACAGCAGTGCAGAAGTGACTCAATCACCCCGTTGCATCTGTTAGCATACATTGGTTACAAAGTGGACGGGGAAAAACTTCAATACTGTGTCCAAGAAGTACTTTACTTGGGACAGCTGATATCGGTTCATGGGAAGAAAATCATACCAGAACCTGCTGCATCAGTGCACAGTGCCCTGCAGCCCAGGACAGTTAAAGACATGCATGAGTTCCTAGGTCTGTGTAATTATTGCAGGGCTTGGATTCTAGACTACGCTGCACATACCAGATCCCTACTGCAAGAACTTAAAGAGGCACAAAAAACAGACAAAATGATTGTGTGGACAGGGGAAATGCTTACGAGTTTCAATGACCTGAAGGAAGTTATTTGCACCACACCAGTACTAGCAACCCCTGATTACACCCAGAAATTCTATGTATTTTCGCATTCTAATGGCCATATGATGACCGCGTTACTCACACAGAAAAGCATGATAGGCCACAAGCCAGTGGCCTATTAGAGTGGTGTACTAGATCCGGTGATGCAGGGTCAGTTCCTTTGCAAACAGGTCCTAGATGCTGCAGCGTTTGCAATTGCGAAAAGCTCTACAATTAACATGGGGTGTTCAGTAACACTGTATGTGGAGCATTCAGTGTTTGCCATTCTCGAGTGATCCAAATCAACATTGATCAAACAACAGGCACCCGCATATGAGGTCATCTTGTCCAGCCCACACATACACATAGTGAGGTGCAAGACTTGAAATCCTGCCACGCTTCTCACAGAAATGTGCACTGACGAGGACCTTGCAATGCATGAGGGGGAGGAGGACATTCCCAAAGCAAAAGGCAGCCAATTCGAGGGGGAGGAGTCCTCTTCTTTGATGGGTAAGCAGCCATTGGCCAGGGGACAGGTCTGGGGCACACTGTTGCAGCAGTTTTCCACCTAGTAGACAGAGAATATGAAGTGATTGTACAAAGGAGACTGCATATGGATTATTCACCCCAAGAAGCAGAGTTTATAGCGTTTATTGAGGTGCTCCTAGCATCCCAGGGGTATTGCATGATTGTCTATTATGACTCTGCCTATGTCATCACCACAGTGCAGTCTGGTTTAGCACAGTGGAAGCACAGAGGGTTTAGGAGGGCCGACGGGTCACCAGTACAGAATGCCGCATTACAAGACAAGCTAATAGATGCACTTTCACAGCCTTCCATCTCAGCAGTGGTGGCAAAATGCACCACCCATAGCAGTGACACAGACAAGGGGCCTCGTTACGAGTGTGCCGGTCCAGTAACAATGGTGCTGGTAAGCCTACCGGCATCAGCACACTCCAAGTCTGCGAGTGGCTGCCATCCTGCCCGCCAGGTTTGACCTGACACTGTTTAGTGTATGCAAGCAGCCCTGCAAGGATTATCATTTATCACCGCATGAGGTGGTAACCGGGCAGCGAATGCACACACCCCTATCGCTTATAAGGACAAATTCATGGATTATCTTTTTAACTTGGCAAAAGCATTACAATGTATTTCTCAATAGATTGCCCTGCCATGATCTGAAGACGCATCCAGCGCTGCAACTACCTCAGTGACATCAAATCTGCTTCAGCTGCTCCCCGGCGATTTGGTTTACATTAGAAACGTTGTCCATCGGTGGAGCGAGCCTAGGCACAACGGTCCATTCACTGTTGTCTATGCTATTCCCCTGGCGGTAAAGGTAAGGGAGCAGCAGTATTGGATACATCTTTCAGACATCTGCAAAGCAATCAATGCTACACCCCCTGCACACATTGAGTAACTGCTAAGAGTGTGACAGCACACGTTGATTGGATACACATAATAGTGTTTTAACAGATTTTAAAGCACAATTGTTCATAGCCTTTGATACCAGTACTTTATTTTTGATTTGTTGTACAGCATTTACACAATATAAACTCTGCTAAGCACATTTAGCACATTTTGCAAATTTTGCTCTCTCTCTCTCTCTCTCTCTCTCTCTCTCTCCCTCTCCCTCTCTCTCTCTCGCCCATCCTCTCACTCGATTATCTTCTTCTACTTTCTTCTTGTGTGTAATAAAAAATGAACTCTTGTGTGCATTTCTTTGGAAGAGAGCAAAATTTAAGGTCGAATGACCACTCTATGGTTACTACATTTTCGTCCACGTATATGTGTCATGCATTGTGCTGCTGGTTTATTTGCGCTGTCAATCTTCATATTGAGGGTTTATCTAGGAGATATTTTTATATGGGGAGGTCATATAAAAGGGGGGCACAGGGGAATGTTACTAATACCAATAATAGTAGACAGGGGAATGTCACGAATATCACTAATATTGCCAATTTATCTTCCAAACTGTCCCCATTATATTCCACTATGACTGATATCTGATAAAATTAAAGCATCTTTTGTTCACACACAAATGATACGAGAAAGCAAATGAGCAAGTTTTTCTGAATTTGTTATGCCACTGTTTTTCCCATGGTATTTTATAACATTGCTGCAAGGTTAAATTTTTCATACCTTGAGACATTTCAGAAGACAGCTAAAAAGGGCTACATTTGATGATTACAGAGGCGTAGGCCTAGAAGTGGTAGAAGATGAGCACCATCTAGAATGAAGTAATAGTTGGTATGCAGACATGCGCTCAGTGGGAAAAAATAGGGTAAATGGGGGATGCTACATCTGTTCCTTGATACCACAAGCGTCCAAGGCCCCAAGGTATTAAAAATCTCTTAAGAGATTTTGCTCTTGGAGGCCCAATACTTGGGCCATATAGCATTATGCAGTCTGCAAAGCACTTTCCAAGCACGGAGTGTACAACTTCTGATGATGGACCCGGACGAGTTGCAATGTGCTTGAAACCGCAGAAGTACACACTGTTTACAGATACATTATTTGAAGCTAAAGGGTGTGAAGTTTGTGGCAAACAGTTGGCAAGAAACTAGAATGAGCTGCTTGGCAGAAGGACTCGTAGGGTTCAGAGAAGAAGTGATAGAAAAAGGTGAATGCTGTATGCAGAGAGTACTGGAATGAGCATGTGGCGAAACTCACGTGGGTTGAGGCGATGGAAAAAACAGTAAATGTGTGAAAGCAAGAAGAATATAAACAATGTTTTGCAATGAAGAGAGCGTCTCTGTGGAGACCAACAGCAGGTGCAATAAAACATTATACATCCCAGATCTCAAGAAAGGGACAGCAGCCATGATGGATAACTATTGGGTCTGCGGCCAGCAGGCATTTCAGCACCTCCCGCCACTATGATGGCACCTGCTTGCAGGCCTTATTGCACTCAGTACTCCTAGTGGTCCCTGAAGAGCACTTGATAGTGGGACCAGTTGGGTTGTCGGCCTCAACACCAGCACCAGTGTCCAATGTCCCTAACACAATGCTGCTTCAGCAGCCTTTATTCTGCATCCTTCCACAAAAAGAGAGGAAAGAAAAACTGCAGGGAAGGAGAAGGTCCAACTATTTGTCCCAAGATTCCTCACAGTTGCTCAAAGAAATACCAGATCAATATATACTATGCAGCAATGAAGAAACAATTTTTGCATCATTATTGCTACCGGGAGTGCAGACAGCCGCTAATGCCAAATGGCTTCAGATCGTGAGCTGGGAAGTGATCCAGCTGGCCAATGACACAGAGCAAGGACTCAACACTATCAAGATGGAGATGCGAGCGATCCGGCTGATGATGTAGCAGAACCAATATGTGCTGGATCTCCTCATGGCCATAGAAAGAGGGGTTTGCAAGAAAATTGGCGATTCTTGCTGCAACTACGGGCCTCCTAAGGATGCAGACAACGGGTCCCTCGCCAACATAAAATGGGCCCTGCACACCCTCTGCACTCATATGCAAACAGAAGCTGGCATTCAAAAAAGTGACTGGTTCCATTTTTCCTGGGCATCATTGTGGATAGGGGCGATCATGAAGCTACTGGTACCAGTAGTAGTGTTCATGTTGTGATCTTCTGCACCTGCCAGATGGGTCTTCAGTGCTGTGCTAAAGCAATGCCTAGCAGTTCAATGATGATGTTTTCAATTAGGGTACACATGGTACCTTGTGGTACAAAACAGTGCAGTACAAACAGATGACCCTGACAAACCCTGTATGGTTGTATTAGAGCAACACCTCTACTCCCTAGCAACAATTACCACTCCCCCACCAGATCCTGAGAATTATGTAGAGCACTGGTTTGACCTAGCAGGGGATGGGGAATGTATATATGACATGCACCCCAAAGCAGTATGCGGAGGCAGGAGAAACCTGCGCCATTTATGCAAAACATGGGTACCTAATGAAGGTACACCGTGATATTTAGAAGCTGAAAGATTAGAAAGGGAGAAAATTCAGAAGGAGGAGAGGGAAATGCTTACCTGGCAATTTGTTAATGTGAGATTAACAAAAGGGGGGGAATTTGGGAAGCGGGGGTGACTGTCCCAGGCCACCAGAGGTTTTGAATGTGGCCGAGGCCCAAGTCTGTGTTGTAGGTGTTTGGGGAGAATATAGTGGGTAGGGTGGTGTTCAAAGAAGTTGCATTAGGGGATACATCTCAGCGAAACTGGGTGTAGAGTGCACTAGACATCGAACGCCATCTTGGAAAAAAGCAGCCATCTTTAAATTGAGTCCTGGTTTTGCACTGCAGCTTTGACAGTAGACCCAAGCACAAGACATATAGATACATGTGTAAAAGTGAAAACGAGTGGGGAAGGTCAAATTCATGAGGTCCCATAACCAAGAAAGAATTCGCCCAGCAAGGCCATGAGGGGGCTCAGAGCTCCCCGTGAGCAGTTATGCCACGAGAAGGAGGGCACAAGCCTCTGACTCAGTCCAGCCCAAACCCTAAGTTATAGTGACCAGATGCCCCATCCCAAGACCCTAACATTCCAGAGTATCAGTTAGCCCGTGACCCCAGACAATAAAACTGTTTGAACACCCATTTGTTCTAAAGATCACAACAAATATTGAAGGTCCCTGTGATTTGTGCTCTGAGGTGCCAGGGAGAGACAGTAACACGTTTAAAGATCAGGGTTGGACGATTTGGAACAGCACTGATGAGTCTGGGTTCGAGTTGGGGTGTGTAAGATAACATGACCTTGAATGTAGCCTCTGTGTCAATGTCTGCAGTACAAGGTGCACATTAGGCCTCTGACAGGGAATGTTATGAGTTACACACTTAATTGCAAATTATCGATCCTGGCACCTGATGACGCAGTGAGAAGAGTCCCATGTGGAAGAAGATGGACAGTAGGAGCTGGGACCAATGACCTGGCATCCCGTAAGGAGCAGGCTGCCTATGTATAGGGTAACACCAATCAGCTACGGGGATTGATACCCTATGTGATGTACATCACCTGTGATGCTTTTCACCATTATAAGCTGCCGCCCATGTTGGTTTCATTAGAGTGCTCCGTGGCAGCAGAGTTCTTTGCTATTGCGTACTTGACTTTTATTAGAAAAAACATTGTTCTCCTTGCAAGAGATGTGCTGGGTCTTTTCCCCTAGTGGGATTTTTATTTTTTTCTGGTGTGAGCGTTGAGGGTTTTCTCTACAGAACCTGTGAAAAAGAAAATAGAAGTCTTTGTTTAATCTTGATGCTGGCAGAACAGTAATACAGATGCCAGGTATGGTGCTTTCTAATATGTTGGAGAATAATGCTGCTCATGGTTTTGGGGAATGGTGACTAAACATACTGTTAGTGAAAGCTTTTGGATGGTGTTTTTTCTTTGTTGCAGTGTTGTCTTTGGCCACTTGAGGCCATTACCCGCTATCAGAAGTTCTACTAAGGAGGACTCAAAACTGAATTTCATCATATAGGGTGATACCATGTGCAGTGAGCAGGTACCCCTTATCAATTTTGTGTGTTTGTTTTTGGAAGAAGCACTGACCAGATTTAATTCCATTAGTGGTTTTATTTTGTTCTGTTTCGATCAATCAACATAGTGGTTTTAAATCGGGTACTTCTTTTTCTTGATTTTTCTTTTAGTATTAGGAATCCTGTGACTTGGTTTTAATGCTGTGCAGAGCAACAAACTCACTGATCGAAAATTCTGCAAGTGTGCAGTGGATAGCCCCTGATGAATATCCTACTAATTGTTTGATAGGGGCAGAAACATGTTAGGCTGATTATTGTTGTACACAAATTGGGCCATCATAGAATTTGTTTTTTGTCCAATTGTGGGTGAATATAAATTGGTAAAGTGTGTGCATGTGTATTGTGATTTTTGTGGGTTCTATGAGGTTTTATATATTTTTTGAATTACATTTGAAATCATCACTTTAAATCATAATGAATTTGGAATAAAGTCAAATGTTCATTTTATGAGTATGCTATTAGATCAATTAGATTGTGATTTAGCAATTTAGAAGAATTGGTCATCATTATTTTTGTTGAATGTTTTATTTTCTCTTCTTTATGCACGTATTCAATTTTGTAGAATATTTTCTGATTCTACTGAATCTGCATAGAATTCTGGCAAATTTGATAGAGAATTGGGATTATTATTTTGGTATTGTTTATTTATAAAGCGCCTCTACACAGGCAAGTGTTTCAAAGCGGTCGAGGAGGGTTGGAAACATGGGGAAAAACAACAGTCGCCTTGAAATTCTGAGACGATAAAAGTCTGCACAGGCAGTGCATATAATACATTTAACACTTGAGACAAAGCAAATAGGCCTGACGACGATTCTACAGTTTCACCAAGAGCAATTAAGGGGTGCGGACAAGGGAAAACAAAAAAGACAATCTTCAGGCATGGTCCGTTTGGATTGTGCAAGTGCACAGACGTTGATGAAGGGGGGCGGGGTCCAAGTGCACCCAGTCCGTGGAGATTGGGGTAAGTGCAGAGAGAGTCACTCGCATGGGTTATTTCTCAAGTGCAGTGAGGGTTGGTGGGGTGCAGGGCCCTGAGGCAAGTGTGCAAGAGGACTGGTGTGGGTGCCCTGGACCTGTGAGACTCTGAGGTACACCAGCCAGTCAGTCAGTAAGCTGTAAGGAAGAGGAGGTAGAGAGGGCAAGAACAGAGAGATAGGTTAGCAGGGTAGTGGGAGAGAGAAGGAAGAGGGGAAGAGGAAGGTCTTGAGGAGTTTCCGGAACTTAAGAAGATCAGGCTCAAGACGGACAGTGGCAGGGAGGCTATTCCAGAGGGAGGCACCTGCTGATGATAAGGATCTTCCTCCAAATCTCTGCTTGGAGAACCGGCTCTCTCGCACAAGGTTAGAGGTAGATGAGCGGAGGGCTTGCGAGGGACAGCATTTAGGTAGGCAACGTTGCAGGTAGGTAGGTCCCAGGCCCCAGAAAGCCTTATGGATAATGCAGAATGTCTTGAACTTAATCCTTGCAGCCACAGGGAGCCAGTGAAAGGGTCTCAGTGCCAGAGAGATGCAGTCCCTGGGCTTGAGGCCAAGGATAAGTCTTGCAGTTCTGTTCTGGATGAGTTGCAGAGGGCGCAAAGCTGAGGCAGGGATGTTGAGAAAGAGGATGTTAAAGTAGTCCAGCCTTGAGAGAATCAAGGCTCTGGATACAGTAAGCTGCTGGGGAAAAGGTAGAGTACCTCTGAGGAGCGTTAGCTGATAGTTCGATTTTTTAGAGATGTCCGAAATGTGAGAGGAGAAGGAGAGAGTGGAGTTGAAGATGACCGTAAGGATTTTAGCCTCGCAGGTGGGTGCAGGCACAGGGCCAAGGGAGGCCGGCCAGAGTGAAAGTGGTAAATTGGGAGTAGGGGTCCGAATGCAAATTATCTCAGTCTTACTGGCGTTGAGGCAGTGGTCTTTTGCAGCACACCGTGACTGAATAGCGGACAGACAGTCATATATGAGCGAGGAGGAGGAGGAGGCGGCGCTGTGGGTAGCCTGAAAGATAGTTGTGTGTCATCCGCATAACATTGAAAGTTAGAGGTGAAAGTGGCAATCACACATGTCAAGGTAGCCATATAGACGTTGAAGAACCATGGGGATAGGTTAGATCCCTGGGGTTGAGAGAGCTATAGTTGATAGAAAGTGAGTTCCACCTGCACCTGGGATGGTTGGTCGGAGAGAAAGGAGGTTAACCTCACCAGAGCGTGACCTGGGAATCCCAGGGTGTCACAGAGACGTGCAGTGAGGATGTTGTGGTTAACCGTATCAAAGGCAGAGAAGAGGTTGAGGAGAATGAGGACAGAGGGAGTGTTGGTGTCAAGGTTTGAGAGCAGGGTTTCACAGGTGTTCAGAAGAGCAGTTTCCATGCCTCTGGATGGTCTAAAGCCAGACTAATGGTCATGGAAGCAACCAATAGATTCAGTGTGGAGGGTCAACTGAGAGATAGCCAACTTCTCCAGGACTTTCCCCAACAAAGGAGTGAAAGAGATAGGGCTGTAGTTTTCCAGAATAGAGGGTCGGCAGAGGGTTTCTTGAGCAGAGGGTGCACAAGGGAGTGCTAAAGAGCAGTTGGGAAAAGCTGGGGTGAGGGAGTCAATATTGTCCTTAATGGTTTTGGAGGGGTAGGGGTCCACCTGTTTGAATGAAGCCTTCATAGACCAGACTTGTCTGCCGACCTCATCGGGTGTGACGGGTGAGAGAGAAGAGAGGGGAAGTGGGGGGGCAAGGGAGGCTCCGGTGCTGGTGTATGCTGTGGTGTGGAAGAGAGGAGGAAAGGGTGTCTTGGGTTTTTGTGATTAAGTGTCTAGCCTGTTTGCAACAAAACAACAAAGAGTAAATACATTTAGCTCAAACAGAACACATCAGGAAATTTAAAGTATGACATTCTGAAAATGGAAAGACTTCTAAAAAAGAAATAATTGAATTCTGGGAATTTGCAACCTTGGGGAATATTTAGAGCTAGGCAGAATACCAAGGGGGTTTAGGATATGTTTAATACAACACTTTGAATAGGAGGACAATTATTTAGCAGAAGCCTGATAAAGCACCTATACAAAGATTATTTTAAACTCATCAAGATATTGATCATATGCAGAAAAAGAAAACATGAGAAATTCATTAAAGAAAATAATTAGAAAAGGGTAGAAATGAACCCTTCATAGGTGACAAAGAAAAACTATGAAATCTCTGGTGAAAGCATGAAGAACTATTAGGATGATATCAAATTAACAAATAGTTGGAAATTCTTTAAAGATGAGCAACTTTATAAGGAAGGGCGCAGATATAAATTTCAACTGAAATATACGCCCCCATGCTATTCTCATTCAAAGATAAGTTCCCCTGGCACTTTCTAAGCCAGTTCTAATCTAGTGGGAGTGATACAGAAACCCATAGTGTAAATGGTAGAAAAAGAAATTGAGATGATGACAATTAGGAGAAGTTAGTTTTTAGACAGAAAATGTGATATTAACAGGAGAATAGACAATATACCAGCAAAAGATTGACATTTCAGATACAGAGAAAATTCACCCTGGAAGATAAAGAGGGGGGAAGAAACAAAAGTAGAGAAGAAGGATATCCCCAAAATAACACCCACAAAAGATAGTGAGGTGAGCAGATGCTAAAACAGAGAATCCTCACATCATGGGAAAAGACAGGTGAACTTGGTTATCAATTTGTCCACAAAAACTCTACATGATGCAGAGGTTTATGTTCTAGAGAAAGGCATGGCTTTTGTTCTACTCCAGTAGCAGAAGTAATCACAGGCTTGTTCAAATTGGTTTGAAAGATAAAACTAGAAATTCTTCAAGTATCAACCTGCAACAGTGTTACGCTCACCTGGTCTCCACGGGCGTCGAACGAAGCTGAACAATGAATGGCTGCACGTGTCTTCTCGGTTGTCACTACTTCCTTCACGAGTGGGCATTTGCTTAAAATGTTGAAACGAGATGTTAACCAGCCGTGAGGGGGCGGGCTAGACTCCCGTGACCTCCTAGCGCTCCCCTCTGCTTATGTCTCACCTTTGGTTTATTTATGGCAGACTATCCATCCTGCGACTGTATGCAGGGGCGCGTTGATGTTTGTTTAGCCTCTCCAGTGGATCTAGTTGCGTCACTGATCCTGCGGGCTGTAGCGGAGTTCAGAACAACTGTGGCTCTATAGGTAAGTCTCTATGCCAATAGATTCTTGGTATAGGTTTTGCTTAAAAGTTCTTTGTTGCCAAAGTTTCTCATTACTATGCTTGTTTCTTTTTGCAGATGAGGTTTTCGGTGTGCCAGGTGAACGAGTGACACCTCTCCGCGATGTTGAGCAGAATTCCTGCAGGTGAGTACTAGCGCGAAAGCGCTGCGTTGAAATGTTTTCTTTTAAAGAAATGGTTCTTTTCCCCTTGCGCGATTAACCTGATGTTTCTTTACTGTTCTGCAGATGTGGCGACTCTGGAGCGGCGTTCGCGTG
Organism: Ambystoma mexicanum; assembly: GCF_040938575.1. Taxonomy (NCBI): domain Eukaryota; kingdom Metazoa; phylum Chordata; class Amphibia; order Caudata; family Ambystomatidae; genus Ambystoma; species Ambystoma mexicanum. The sequence goes on from NC_090929.1 coordinate 749,718,216, forward strand.
TGGACACTTTGATGGATCGCAGAGGAATGCAGCCTCCGGGTGAGCATTGTCTCTTTATGCTTGTGTTTCCTTTCTGCAGGTGCGGCGACTCCGGGGCGGCGATCGCGTGAAGACGCCTTGATGGATCGCAGGAGAATGCAGCCTCCGGGTGAGTATTGACTCTTTACGCTTGTGTTTCTTTTCTGCAGGTGCAGCGAGTCCGAGAGCGGCTGAAAAGGAAGCCTTCCGGATGGAGCTTCTCAGGTAAGAACTAATCGCTCTTCTTGTTCTCGTTCTCTATTTTCTTCCCTTCTCCACAGATGCTGATGTTCGTGGTTCCCAAGACGGCGTGGCTGAAGACAGGTTAAACTGGAGCTAGCAGACACGGTGAGCGTTACGCTGCAGGAGTGCAGAATAACGCGAAGCGTGCTCTGTTCTTAGGGTGCGGTTTATAAAGCCTTGTACAAGTAGTCTCAAGTTAAGTAGTCCCTCCAGCCACACCCTGCACAAGTAGGTCCAGGTAAAGTAGTCCCTACAGCCACACCCAAATAGACTGTATGGCTCAGCCCCTTTAGGCTGGACTGAATGGATCTGCATGCCCCCTGCAACCTGCCTTACATGGTGGAATAATATGAGCCTGGCGCCAGCGGCGCCAGGACTGACTCCAGGAAGTCTTGAGGCAATCTTTTGGGGCCTTAAAGGTCCCCATGGGTGACAGCGACTGGGGAAGCTGGTCTTCTCTTGATGCCTGGGGGCATGCACCCTGACAAACAGTTAATAAACATGAATCTGTTGGGGAAATACCTGCCCTGTCATTACTGGATGTAGGTCAATGTGACATCGTTGTCTATTTTATTCTGACAAACACTTTGTCACACTCCTACAAATGTTTGTGTTCTTTTTTTTTTAGAGGAGACACATTGGGCCTCATTACAACGAGGGCGGCCGCGGTATGAACGGCGCCGGTAAGGGACCGGCACCGTTCATACCGGGCCGCCACATTCCGAGTTCTGCAGCGGGTCTCGCTCTGGACACCTGGCCAGACCAGACGTGCAGCGCGGGACCCGCTAGCAGTACAGAATGCTAACAACGGGCCCGTCATTAATGGGCCCGTTGTTAGCATCCTCCCCATTCCCATTCAGCCCTATGGGGGCTCAAATGGGAATGGGGTTGTACCGGGTCCGGGTCCCGAGAATGGGAATTACCAGGCCCACTATAGTCGGCATGGCCCGGTAATTCCCTATTTTTGGGACCCGGACCCGGTACCCATGCTGGTAAGAACGACATGGCTACCTGCAAACTCCAAATGAGGCCCATTATCTTGCACATACTCAAACATTTTATAATTGTTTCCATGTGAAATTAAATGAATATTTGGTGCAAACAAACATATTTAAAAAAATTGCGTTAGATAACACTAGCAGTAAGTTGTCCTTTTGCATGGCTATAATTAATTGAGGATTCACTTTCCATTGTTGTGTTGTCATTGTGGGATCAATCAGGCCCGATACAGAGGCAGCCCACTGGAGGAAAACAGATGGAAGATCAGAAGCAGAAGATTCATGGTTGACAGTAACTACTGAACTCCTTGATAGAGAGTACTAGGAAGTAGGATCAGAACTAGAATTCCTAAACCTGGAAATTCCCAGGAAGGGTCAGATGACTCCGCGCACACCAGACGAAGTACCCGAAGTACCTCTTTGCCTCTTCACCTCTGTGTTGCGGGCGCGCGGCATTGAGGTGCTTTGGGTGCCACGGACTCGTGCATCTGGCGTGTTATGCGGTTGCGATCCTCTGGAACCGGTCCGTTACAGCCGCTTATCAGCCCCCATTTGGTTCGAGGGGGAGGCATGTCGGCTTCCAGTGGATGCACATGTAGAGCCAGCCCTTTATGCTCCACTCCGGCTGCACGCGTGTCCCGTAGACCGCTAAAATCAGCTGTCAAAGTATTTAAGAACTCTGATATTCATGCTTTTTGTAAAGACATCACGGGATGTCTGCCCGGAACCGCCGGAGCAGTGTCAAACACGTTACCTCCAAAAGCGGCGGCGGGTGCACCAAAGACTTCCTCTGTAAAACCAACGGCTACAGAAGCTCACATGGACACTAAACTTGTGCACAAAGAACGAGTGGAGTTTCGTAAGTTGTCTGTTCCTCTGGTATCTGTTGCGGATAATATCGGGTTCCTGTTCCTTCTATTGATCTTAAAACTACAGCTAAAAATGCCTCTCTAAGTGACAGCATTATGATGAAAGCTCTTCCTCCAACCGCAAAAGTAAATATACCTAAGGAAGTTGCAGAAATGTCCATGCACGATGTGCCGGTAATTGATTTGGAAGATGAAGGGCCTGGGTTTTCAGGGCATACTCTACCTGACAATTTGTCAGCGTCACCTGTTCTTTTTGAAACGCCAGATGTAGGGTTTTGCGCGGGTCCCCTAACCGCTCTGGACAATATCACGCGGGAGCCGGGGTATAGCGCAACCTCTTTATTCTGCATCTACATAGGAACTGCCCTTCCCAACGTCCCGCCCCCTCCCTAGCCCAACGTCACTTCCCTTGTGCAGGGAGGTAAGACCGCAACGGCGGTCTGCCCACACAACGATGTGGGCGGGCTGTATAGCCCTCACTTAACAACCTGACATCTCCCCCCTTTTTAGCACTCACGTGGCTCTCTCCTCCTTAGTCCATTTCTTCTATGAGTCTGTGAGGCTTGAACCGACTTCTCTGGGGTCGACCTCTGTGACCCGGCGTTTGCTCAGCCTGGCCTTGGGGTGATGAGATGTCCTCATCTTCTGAGGTCTCGCTCTCCTCCACGTAATGTCTGTCCTGAGCGTGGCCATCCTCGCTGTCTGCTTCGTGATCCTGTGCATCCTCCATGTGGTACCTCTTGGGTTTGAAGTACGACACATTTCGGGTAACGGAGGACTGGTCGGCTCGCTGGGCCGTAATCATCGTTCCTTTCTTGTGCGTGACCGTCAGCGGTTCCGGTGCAAACGTAGCATCCTCTTTGCGTTGTTTGGGTTGTCGCAACCACACTTGGTTTCCCAGTTCCACGTTCGACTCCTGTGCCTTCCGTTTGTGATCAGCCGTATCCTTCATTTTGGCTTTTGCGATGTCGTCCCTGTCTCTGGCCTCTTGTTCTAGGGGCGTGGCCTCTGCTGTACGTGCGTCTTCCGGCAGTCGTGTCAGGACTGGTCTGCGGAACATCAAATCAGCGGGGCATATGCCTGTCGTGCTGTGGGGAGTGTGTCGATAGTCCCTGAGGAACTGGTATAGTGCTTGTTCGAACGGTTTGTGAAGTATGGTCGCTATTTGCAGGGTTCTTTTGATGTTGGCCATGAACCTCTCAACCATCCCGTTGGCCTGTGGCCATCTCGGAGTTATCTTCCGATGGTGGAATCCCATATATCTCGCAAAGTTCTCAAAGTCAGTGCTCATGAACGGTGCTCCATTGTCGGATTTTATGATCCTGGGTATTCCGTATGTGGACAACATGCGGTCCAGTACCGGGATGACACTGGCGGCTGCCGTGCTGTCCACAATCTGTGCGTCTGGGAATCGGGAGTGTTCGTCTATTAGCACTAGCACGTATGTGCCATTTCTTAGGGGTCCAAAGAAGTCCACCGCCAGTTCTTCCCATACCTTCTTCGGTAGTGGCGACATTTGGAGTGGGTTAGGGTGCGGAGGCGGTGCTACCTGTGCGCACGTCGTGCATCGACCTATGATTTCCTCCACCATCATGTCGAGTTTGGGGAACCACACTTTTTCCCTTAGTAGTCTCTTGGTGGCAACCACTCCTCGGTGGCTTTCGTGTGCTACCAAGATTGTTCTGGTGCGCAGTGACTTCGGGAGGAGTACTTTGCATCCTTTTAGTATTACGTGGTCATCGACGATGGAGAGCTCGTCCCGGACGTGGTCTATTAGTTTGACATCCTCTCTGACCTCTTCCGCTTCGTGCTGCGCCTGTTGACGCATGTGTGCCCTTCTGTCTTCTTGTATGCAGTGGCGTACGATGCGTAGAGCCGGGTCTTGCTCTGAGTGTGCAATGATGTCTGCCCAACCCACTGGTAGCGGCTGTAGGTAATGCACCACATAGTTGAGGTATTCGTCAGCGATGGATGGTTGGGGTATGGCGGGGCTACCTGGGTGGCGTGACAGATAGTCCGCAGGATTTTCCTCTTTCCCCGGCCGGTGCTTGATGTTAAACTTGTAATCCTGCAGTCGTAGGCCCCATCTGGCTATTCTAGGCGGCATCCTAGACTTGGGGTCCCCATATATTGTGATCAGTGCCTGGTGGTCCGTGACGATGGTGAACTCCTTGCCGTACACGAACAGGTGAAAGTACTCACATGCCCATACCACCGCTAGGCTCTCCTTTTCCGCCTGGGAGTATGCTTGTTCTGTCGGGGTTAGGCTCCTGCTGGCGTATGCGACCACGTATATTTTCGCAGGTTCTAGAGGGTCAATCTGCGTTAATATGGCGCCCAGGCCTACGGGGCTGGCGTCCACTATCACCTCGGTGTGCCTTTTCGCATCATAGTACGCCATGTCCTCCGCCTTGGAAATGGCATCTCGTATCGCCTCAAAGGCCTTTTGACAGTCTGAGGACCATGTGTAGGGTTGGTCCTTGCACGTTAAGAGGCGCAGCGGGTTACTGATGGTTGCATAGTCCTTCAGGTATCTGGAGCAGTAGCTGGCCAGCCCCAGGAAGGAGCGAAGCTCCGTTGTGTTCGTTGGGGGTGCAGCTGAGTTGAGTGCTGCCACCTTCTCCGGGTCTGGTCGCATCCCTTTGTCAGAGAATATGTGGCCGAAGAATCTTAGGGAGCCTTTCTCAAATTCGCATTTGGCCTTGTTGAGCGTCAGCCCGGCCTCTTGCAGTGCGGCGCACGCTCTGTGGAAAGCAGTGTCGTGCTCTTCTTTGGTCTTTCCAAATACGAGGACGTCATCCGAGTAATTCAGGCAGTTGGGCACGTGCCTGATGACTCTATGTATTTCCTCCTGGAAGATTTCTGCTGCTGAGGATATCCCAAAGCTAAGCCTCTTATATTGGAACAGACCCAGGTGTGTGACAAATGTCGTGATGTACCTAGATTCGGAAGCAATCTCAATTTGATGATAGCCTTTGTTGAGGTCCAGTTTCGAGAAGACCTGTGCCCCATGGAGCAGGTGTATCATGTCGGTGATCCTGGGCGCCTGGTGCCTTTCTCTCTCAATGGCCACATTGGCTCTCCTCATGTCGACACACAGGCGTATCGATCCGTCCGGTGACTTCTTGGGGACGGGCACGATGGGGGACACCCATGGAGTGGGCCCTGAGACCGGTTCAATGACGTTGAGTTTGATTAGCTTGTCCAGCTCCTCTTCTACCTGATGTTGTATATTTATTGGAATGCCCCTGTAGTGCTGGGCAACGGGCGGTATCTTCGGGTTTATGTGCAGCTGTACCTTTCGGTGTTTTAGTTTTCCTAGGCCCCTGAATAGCTCGGGGAATGACTGCTCGATGGCGTCCGGTCTAGCAAAGTATTTGTGGGCCATAAGCTGGTACAGGATGTGCACCAGGCCCATCTCGACGGCTGTCTTAAAGCTGAGGATGCACCCACTGTTGGCTTCCGTCTTCAGGATGTGTAGCGTGATCTTTGCTGCGTGCGATTTATGTACGCACCATGCTGATATGGTTCCTTTGCATGGTAGTGGGGTTGTGGCTCCATAAGGGTATATGTCCACTGACGCTTTTCAGATCTTTGGGGGGCTGGCGAGTGAGCTGTACGCCTGTTCACTTATTATGTTAACTGTCGCCCCCGTGTCTATGAGGAATTCCACCTGTGTGTTGTTGACTTGTAACAGGAGCGTCGGACTGTGTTGGGTGGCTGTGGCGTTGTTGAGCGCCCACACGTACCCTTTTTTCCGTTGATCATCCTCTGATGACTGGGATTCACTATCCGATGGGGATCTCATCTCAATTTACCGGACGAACCGTCTTCTTTGCGATCGCCTCGATCCGTCCGATGGCCTTCTGTCATCTCTGGCGTAGGAGCTCCTTCTGGGTTTTTCTACTCTCCTGGGTCCCGGCTGATCTTCTTCCCCTCTGCCTGCTGGTGGGCTCTGTCGCGAGTTTCTCCTTCTCTCCTGTTGTCTCGGTCTGCTGGGTCCTTGTCCTGGCGGATTTTTGCAGACGGCTCTGTAGTGATCCATTCCGCCACAGGCGGCGCACTTTTGTCCTACAGCTGGGCAGTCGCCCACGTGCGGATACTCAAACCCGCATCTGTAGCACGTGGCGTCTGTTCCTTTCCCTCCCGGTGAGGGTGCGGTGTGTAGTCTGTTAATGGCCTCAGCAGCCAGCGGCGGGTGTTGAATGGTAACCTTGCCTAGGCTGTCGAGCTGCAACTCAACTGCTGCCTCCATCCTGGCAAGTGCGAGAATTTCCTCGAGGGACCTTTGTTTTTGGAGGAGCTGCTTCCTAAAAGGCTGCGAGATGCAGCCGGCTATGACTTGAGATCTTAGCGCCTCGTCATTTGAGTACTTATGGAATTCATAGTACTTTAGCTTGATGCGTAGGCGCATCACAAAGTTGTCAAGGGACTCTCCTTTCTCCTGTCTCGTCGTGTGAAAGACATGGCGCTCGTAGTGTATGTTTGTATGGGGCGTGAAGTATTCCGATAGCTTCCCATGTAGTTCCGCATAGGTGACCGTGTCTACGTTCATCAGTTCTCCTGCGATGTCTCTGACGGCGGGGCCTACTGTCATGAATAGAGTGTTTTTCAGCATCGCATTGTCGGTCAACCCGATTGCCCCCGTGTAAAATTTGAAATCCCTGAGCCACACGACCCATCTGGGTCCTAGGTTGGATGTGTCTCTAACATCAAAGGGGCCCGGTAGCGGTAAATTGTGAGCGGCGGTACCTGACGTTGGTGCCTGTTGAGGGCCATCAGTCATGGCTCCAGCTCCGTCCGACGAGGAGGCTATGGGGCTCGCTGGGGCCGACATGTCCGCTGCGACGGTGGAGGACTCCAGGCGCCTCTGTGCTGCCTACTGTCGTGCTGTGCGGCAGCCCGCAGCACGTATGGTAGTGCTTAGCCTCTCCACTGGCTATGGTGTGTCCTTGGCCTCCTCAAGGGCTGGTGCGTGCTTCCTGGTGTTGCCCCTTGGATCCTTGGCCCGTTTCAGGGCCTCCCGCCGATCGCAGGTTGATACGCAGGGGGGGCGGGGCCAGCAGCAGTGTGCCCGCGGGCCTGCGTTCACCTCGACAGGCGTGGCTGCGGCTACTCTCCCACACGATGTTTGTGGGGGGGGCCTCCCCCTCCTCGGCACTCCGTGCCTGCGCCCTCTTCCGCGGGTCCCTGCGTCCGTGAGGTGCGCCGACGCGCCACGCCGCTCGACCGCGGACCTCCGTGGCACCCCTGGCTTCTGGAGCGGAGGTGCGCCGATGCGCTGCTTCCGCTCGACTGCGGGCCCCCACTCCAAATGTCGCCAAATGTAGGGTTTTGCGCGGGTCCCCTAACCGCTCTGGACAATATCACGCGGGAGCCGGGGTATAGCGCAACCTCTTTATTCTGCATCTACATAGGAACTGCCCTTCCCAACGTCCTGCCCCCTCCCTAGCCCAACGTCACTTTCCTTGTGCAGGGAGGTAAGACCGCAACGGCGATCTGCCCACACAACGATGTGGGCGGGCTGTATAGCCCTCACTTAACAACCTGACACCAGAAGTCAATTACACCAGCTCTGCTATAAGTGTATCATTTATCCACCCTACTCCAAGGAGACCTGTATCTCCGTCAGGCAATAGGAGTCTATCTAAACCAGGCTCACAAAATGAGCGGCTACTTGAAGCGACATTGCAAGCCATTCATTTTTCCATCCAAACGTTAGGTAAATTATTTGAGGCACTAGGCATAAAATTAGCCAAACAGGCTGATTTGTTAGATTGTATGCACACGTAGTAGGACACAATCGGGCTGGCGTTTGGTGCCAAACTCCATACGCCGTGTATAGCTAACACTAAAAAGGCAGCCACATCTTTGGTTGCTGCTCTAACCTCTGCAATAATGCACAAAGTAGATTTTGTAATTCCCCTTATTGATGGGATCATTGTGGAAACTCTACCAAGCGTGGGAACTCCGTCTCGCACTGAAGGCCCGAGCACTCCAAATGCTCGTTTGGCGCCAGCCATTTCTTCAAAAAAAGTGTACACCATATTCACTCCAGGTAACCTGAAATCAATTAAAAACATTCCTAGTGGGAGATTAACGAAAAAACAGAGTGCATCCAAACCGGTGTCCAATTCGAGTTCTAAGCAATTCTTTAAGGCACTCACGCTTCCTAAAAAAAGTATGATAGCGGCATCACAGGCTATAAAAAAAATATAAACAACAGATGCATGCAAAAGCCATTGGGTGTAATTCACCTCATGATCATCAGACAACAGATTACACCCCTTTGGATACACTAGTAAATGAAGTGAATCAACATAACTCATTGCAGCAACAAAAAACAAGGGGAGAGGTCCCTTAATCCATCTAGGATTACTCTGACGTCCATGAGAAATCAGGAAGCCCTTGAGGCACATAGACATGAAATAAGAAAGGCAGTGGACGCTTACATGTCTGGCCATAGCTTGACATTCCCACTAAGTTCGGGTGATCGAAACAAGCCCTCGACAGTGCCATTGACAGCCAGCACAATTCGGGGTCGAGAGGCAAGGTCGGAGCTGCTGAAAACTGCTCAAACAATATGGTTTCTCTACACAAGAGTGTGGGAGGGATACAGATGTACATACCCCACGCTGCAGCTCCCTCAATAGCTATTTGTTAGGGAGAATTCTCATTCAATGGCTAATTTCCCTTACCTAGTGAGTCCCTCAGCAGCTTTGCTGGATTTCTGGAATTATTTTTTTTCACTTGGTAAGAGTGTGAGCTTTTTTCCCACTCTTACCCGTGTTTTTCCATGTGTATTTCATCTGTTTTTTGTGATTGTGGGCTCTGGAGTACACCAATTCAGTAGCCCCCTTCTTTTGTGTGTTGCACAGCACCTTCAGTGCAGTGACACAGGATTGTCTTTTAGACTTCCCACCGACGCCATTTCTGGGGCTGACTACTGTCCCCCAGAAAAGGGTAAAGTTGCCATTAACTTTACTTAGTCATTTAACCACAGATCCAGTACACCCCATCTTACATGGAGTATTGGAAAGGGTTACTTCTCAGCCCTTTTTATCTGTACCTCCTCGCGCATTGTTTCGCTCATTTAACATTTAGACTTGGCTGGTGGCAGTGGTATCTACCCTAACTTTTCTATCGTGATTATACTATATAAACGTGGTGTTGTTGTAGGCTATTATATTAGCCTCGAATTTAAACCCACTTGACCAAATACTTTTTCTCTTGTCCCCGGTCGGGTTTATTCGCCATTTCTTTTTGTTAAAGTCCTTCTTGTGTTTTACTTTGCGCGGCAAACAAGGTTTGCCTTCTTTGTTCACTGTCTTTTGGCGGGCTTCTGCCAAGAAGTCCTCCTCTAGGCGCCTGGGTGTCTAGGTGGGCTGAATGTGAGGGAGAGGTGTAGTCACTCCTGCACAGGGTATCCTAGGAAACCCAAGTCACACTTTGCCATGATTGGCTGAGGTGGTTGTGCGGGCTGGACAACCCCCTTGGACTAGAAGTCAGAGTCGCCACTGGAACTACAAGGAACCGAAGAAAGTAAAGAAGAAGTCAGCTGCTGCAACTATCCCGTCCCAGTGAAGCCCTGCTGCAGTCCTGAGCTATCTACTCTTCAACGATCAGAGAAGATCCAGTCCGGAGTCTTCTTCCCTTGAGACTGGTGTGGATAACCAGCTCATCTTCTACAGCCAGAGGATCCTCTTCGTGGTCGAAATCGCTGCACACTGCTGCAGTGGTCCGGATAGCCATCTGAAGAGCCTCTCCTGTTTTAAGAAGCGCACCTTTTATTCACCGTCGCTGCTGCCGGCTTCAGCCCTGTGTGGTGCAGACCCCTCCAGACGTCCTCCTTCTTGCCGAAGCTCCATGAACCGTGGGTCTGCAGGAAACTACCAGGAACAACTGCTGAGGCACCAGCGTCTTCATTGAATAAGCTACTGTGTTCTGATTGAGGAATTCGGGTGAATCCCTTTTCCTCCTCCTACAAGGCTTATCCTTATCTTCCCTCCTTCTTATAACTTTTGCTTCCTCCATTGACAATATCTAAGTACTCCTGGCTACGTTGAATCGTGAACTGTCCGACTGTGGGATCCTCGACAACAGGAACCCGGTTCCACTTGACACTGGCTCCGGCCTATTGACTCTTGAATTTCTGTCCATGAGTGTTCTCTAATTCTGTCAGCCTTGACAAAAGTATTGCCTATGATTTTTGCCTCCAACTCTCTCTGGGTATCTCAGGTGCTAAGTGTGTTTTTGCCCCGGTAACATTTCTTGCCGCGGATACGCGTTTATTTAGTAAGACCGAACTGTCATTACTGTCAAAAAGTGATCGCATATGTATTCCTGGTAACGTCTTTTGTTTCACAACCCCGTCCGTTAAAACAAAGGGTTCTTACCTTGAGTTATACCGTACAAAGTGAATTGGTTAGTTGTAGTGTTATTTACGTGTGGTTTTGAATTAATAGAAGTGTTGTGTTTATAACAAACGGTTTAAAAAATAAATGTACTTATATTTTTTTACCTGAAACCTTGAGTCAGTGTTTGCTTGAGTCACAGTAATTGTGGTCTCTTTGTGTAATCTCTGCTACTGCTCATATACTCTTGAGATAAGCCTGGCTGCTCCGCTACTGCTACCACTTTAACATAGTAGTACAGGCTTGTACCAAAGGTAAAACTTGTATTACCACCTGTAGTCTTAATCGTGTGTAGTGGTCCCTAAGGGCACTGCACAGGATTCTGCCTAACACTATTCCCTCGGCAGCAGTAGCTGGTACAGAGCCAATGGAAGGTTCGAGTAAGAAATTAGAATCTCGAGATCTTCATTGGCAGGGCATGGATATTTCACCTGAAATGCTGTGCTTAGTGGAAACTGCTCTAAGAAAAATACAGGGCAAAAGTAAAATTGATCCACCTAGAGAGAGCGATAATAGCAATCAAATCGCCCGGGCTGCCACACTAAAGCTACAAGTGCAAAAAAGACTGGCGCCTTACTCCCTAATTCTGGGTTGTAGACCAGTTCCATGTAAGCAATATGACCTCAACAGAAGATCTGTAATGGCCATATTCTCTGAAGTCGTGCAGTTGAAGACATCAACTCTGCCGACATTGAGTATGTTGAGTTTTTGAGGGACGATAACCTCAATACAGTGAGATTGTGGTTAAACTCTCGGGTTGTGCAAAATCTCATTTGGTCAACTAAAGCCCATCTTCACGAATTGGGCTTTGACCTCATAGCAGAGTCACTCATGCCAGTGTGCTCAACTGCAGGCCCACAAGTATACCCACTGCAAAAAACAGGGGGGACACTTAAACCAGAGGGAAATGTGGCAAAGTCAAATTTTAACAAAATGCCAGTGCAAATGCTTGCATGATCAGCAGTAACTAGACAATGCGAACAAGCAGGGGCTGCTCTCGTTGTTGATCCGGAACACCAGAGGCTTTACCCACCTGCTCAACAACGATCAAAATCAGATTGGAACGTTTGACCTGATTCTGCTACAAGAGACCTGGCTCACAGATCCTCTGGTGTGGAACGGATTTCATATCCATTCGAATCCTGCTTCTAAGCCATCCTCTGGAAGACTATCTTGCAGCCTATTAACCGCTATAAAAATCCGAAAGGGAATGTCATATGAATTATGGGCCCGTCCAAATAACCACATGCTTTTGGTAAAGGTAATGACTGAGAACATTGCGTATGCTTTACTCAACATATATTGGAATCCGGTTGCTATAGTGGACAGCTTGTTCTTTGAGAATTTAACAACCTTACTCGACTTGGTTGCCCTTGACAACACAGTGTCTCATTTAATAATAGCTGGGGATTTGAACATCAATGCCCTGTATAAAAACAACTCATCTAGCGGGGGAAGAGCATGCCGCTGGAACATGTATATTACATGCCATAATTTGTACATGTTGAACGGCATGTTCGAAGAGGATACTCTTCCTCGGGCAACTTGGCACAGTGGTCATAGGGAATCAGTAATTGATTACATTTAAATGAGTAACACCTTGTTGTCTCTGGTGAAGAGCTTTATGGTCATTGACTCCAATCAAAGTGACCACAATATCTTGGCAATTAAATGGTGGCATGGGTACCAAAACCCACTGGGGGTAATGTTCATCGAGAAGGTTGTTTACTTGTTAATCCTGGGCTGAATCGACTTTGATGGTCAGAGGATGCACTACAACACTTCAATCAATATCTGGCAAACTCTTCCAAGCAAGATCCCACTGATGCAAGTAATATGGGTATTCAGTATAATAATACAATTCGATTGTTTCAGCACTCAAGAATAAATAGTCAAACCAAATCAAAACATCAGCATAGTTACAATCAGGTGGTTAAAATAAGGAAAGCTTTATATTGTGCCGAATTGAGGCAAGTTTCTAAGCATCCTCCTGACCTCAGCGTCTTTCTCTGAGGAAAAATCAAAACAAAGTATGTAAACTGGGTAAAAAGCTATCGTTCACAGTTGTATCAGAACGATGGCGCTGTTATGTTGAGTACTTTGGCAACAAAGAACACTGCCAAAATGTGGAACATCATCAACCAAGTTTCTGGGGTTTCTCAAATTGCGTTACAATCTAATATGGTCACTGAACAGTCCTGGATACATTACTTCTCTGAGTTATATTCTGTTCCCCAAGGTAGCAAAAGTCTGGACACTTTGGAATTGGACCCTCATTTTCATCACACTTTTGATTATGAACGTGCACCGTAACAACCTTGCCTCCCGCTCCCTGGCCCACCCCCCAACCCCTGCAACCCTGCGTCCCCACAATGTGCTTGAATGTCTGGCGTTGTTCACTCTCAACGCCTCCCTTACACCGTCTGCCCACTGGTGCCTAACCAGAGGTTCAACCTGGGGATGAGGCGACTGAGGAATCACGTTTGGAGTTCATCAGATATGTTACGTATGGACCCCAAATATTCCGGAGGACATGCATGCAAGGGCAGCGTCTTAATGAACTCGGTCTCCACGTCCTGACAGTAGAGCACATCTTTTTGCCATCTTGCGATAGAGGGGGGAGGGCCCTGACCCCAGGCCATGGCCACCCTTCTACGTGCCAGGATCAGCAAAATGTTTGCTAATTTCCTTACTGCAGGTGACAATTGTTTTGTCATCCGAAGCAGCGCGACTGCGGGAATGGGCGTTAGTCCTTCACCGATTATCGCCTCTGTCTCTTGGGTGACTTGTGCCCAGAATTTGGACAGTGCCGGACAACTCCAGGTTAGGTGAAAGAAGTCCGCTGCAGGGTGCCCGCACCTTTCGCATTTTGCCTTAGAGTCTGGACTGTGCTTGCTCCTCTTAGCAGGGGTGTAGTAAGTTTGATGCAGGTAGTGAAAGTGTATGAGTTTGAACCTCCAGTTCAGCGCCACCTTCTGTGGTTGGTTGAGTATGTATGACCACTCTTCGTCAGGGATGGGGGTCTGCAATGCCTTTTCCCACCTCGCTTTAGTGTGCGTGCTTTCCGGTGTCGTGTCTGTTAGGAGGGATCTGTAAATTGAGGATACCAGTCTACCTTCCCCCTGTGCTTGTATGGTATCATGGAGTAGTGACCATGTTGGAGGTTGCTTTGGGAAGGATGGGAAAATACCCTGGATGGCATAGTGCAGCCTGAAATATATAAATATATCTAGAGAAGGCCTCTCTCCCTAGCCTGTTGGGGAGATAAAAATGTTCCTTCAACAAAAAGGTCGCCAAGTGATTGAATTTGTGTTTTATCTGCCGATTGGAGGAACACTTTCTCATTTGTCAGAGGCATCCCTGAAATGAACCTTATGGGTAGTAGCGGAGAGTATCTGACTGTTACTCCATATTTTTGAGCAATTATTTTCCAGATTGCGTACCTGGTGAGCACCCCATTTAGTGTGGAGAATGGCACCGGTTGTTGACTAATTATCACTGCTCTCAATAGATTGGGTGACGCCAGAACCCGCTCTATTTGTACGTGGGGTCTAATAAAATGAGTGCAATATCAATAGCTGAGAAAGTGTGCCTGTGCGGCCCAATAATACCGTTCTAAGTCGGGAAGCGCAAGCCGCCCTTGGTTGTCGGCAGTATTAGAGTTGAGTAAGCCACCCTCGCCGGTTTGCCAGCCCAGATCAGCTCTAGAATAAGGCTCTTTAGTTTCTCCAGAAAGTGCTGAGGGAGCAGGAGTGGTATGTTGGTGAACAGGTAAAGGAGTTTAGGCAGAATCACCATCTTCACCAGAGACACCCTACCCCAGAGCGTCAGTGGGAGTGATTTCCATCTGGCCACCTTCTCTTGAAGGGATTTAAATGTGACTTGGTAATTGTCCTGGAAAATTTCTCTGTGATTCAGAGGCAGGAGGATCCCAAGATACCGTACGTGGGCACATTCCCTTTTGAAGTTAAATTTGCTCTGTGAATTTGCTGGTGCAGTGCGTTAGGGGAAAGATTATTGACTTGGAGTGATTGATTTTCAGCCCGGAGACTAGACTGAATTTAATTATCTCATGCATTAAGGGATTTAAATTTTCATTGGGGTTTTGGATGAATAGCACTACGTAGTCAGCGTAGAGGGAGATGACCACTCTATGGGGTCTCTCTCATGAGTGCAAATATTAGCACCGACAAAGGGCACCCTTGTCTAGTCCCGCGATGGAGATAAACAGGCGCTGATTTCGATGAGCCTAAAATGATGGTGGATTGGGGTTTATTGTATATTAAGGCCACCAGTTTTATAAACTGGTTTCCCAGACCGTGTTGCCTGAGAACCGCGAACATGTAGGGCCATTAGGCAGAATCGAAGGCTTTCTCGGCGTCCAAGAGGACTGCCGCTGCCTGTTGTGTGGGCTCTACTGCTGCGATGGCTCTGAATATTCTCCTGATGCCAAATGTTGTCTTGCGTCCAGGTACAAAACAAGCTTGGTCAGAGAGGATCAGTGCTGGCATCAGAGGGATTAACCTGGTGGACAAAATCTTGGCCAGTATTTTATTATCTAGATTAATTAGGGAAATAAGTCTGTAGGAACTGCATTCCTCAGGGGATTGCCTTTTTATGCAGTAGAATTACGTTCGCTTTCTTTAGGGTTTGCGGGAGAATTACTTTCTCTACTGCCTCTTTGTAAACCTTCAGTAGGAGGGGGGCTACCAGTGGGGCAAATGATTTATAAAATTCTCCAATTAGGCCATCAGGACCGGGGGCTTTGGTGTTGGACAGGCTCTTTATCGCTTCAAGGATCTCTTCGGGTGTAATGGGGTTGTTTAGTGCTTCGCGTAAGTCGCACTCCACCCAGTATAGTTCAGTGTCTGTTAGGTAGTCGTGTAGGTGTTCAGAATCGTTTGAATAGTGTGTGTTGTACAGGTTTTGGTAGAAGGCACGGAAGGTGTCAGTTATTTCTGGTTCTGTATGGACTAGTGTCCCCTTAGAGGTGCAGATTCTTTCCACCAAAGTAGGTTTCCTTTCAACGCCGATTAGGTGGGCTAAGAGCACCCCAGGACGTTGCCCCTCACCATATTGGCGAATCTGGTTTGCCGCGGCGTAAGAACTTCAGCTCTCATTCTGCCAGCGCACCGAATTTGAGTAGCTCTTCTTTTGAGTTCCGCCTGGGTGTGCTTGGAAAAAACGACAGTGTTCTGTTGTTCTAGGACTTTCAGACAATCTTCGCTGATTGTTAGCTCACAACGTATTGTCTTTAGGATTCTGTTTTCTTTAGCGATGCACCCTTCCTTATGTAGCATTTTAACGCCTCCCACAGCATCCCCGCTGAGGCGACGGAGTCCTGATTGATGTCTACGAAGGACATGATCTCCTCACGTAGCTCAGCTGCGAATGCTTGATCTGTCAGTGCACCTGGTTTAAAGTGCCAGTGAGGTACCGTTGGTTTTGTATTGGGGAGATTGCATTCAAGTGTCACTGTGGCATGGTCTGAAAAGGTTTTTGGAAGGATCTGGCAACAATCCCATTGGAATGGGCTTTGAGTGGAGACAAGCAGGTAATCTATGCATGAGTTAGAATGGTGAACCTCGGAATGGAATGTATACTCGCGTTTCTCCCAGTTTCGGTGCCTCCATATGTCCACCAGGTTCAATGCCTTGCAAATCTCTTGCACTTGAAGGCTCGCCTTACATGTCTGTGCAGCGGTGGTCTGCGATTTATCTTTTACTGGGTCCAGGTGGGTGTTGAGGTCGCCGCCCCAGATGATGGTTGTTGGACTGCTCTGTGTGAGTCGAGACAGGACCCAATCGAAATTGTTAGCTCCGTTTACGTTGGGGCCATATGAGTTTATGAATGTGACATCTCTCCCGGCAATGATACCCTGCACCAGGAGGCCTCTGCCCTCACTATCTTTTTCCACTTTCTTCACGCGAAAGCCAACTTTGGGGTTATTGAGAGTGGCTACCCCCCTGGCGTACGACGAGTAGGATGAGAAGTAGCGATGGCAGCCCCAATTGCGGGCCCAGGGGCGTTCTTTTTGCGGTGTGAGATGCGTTTCCTGAATCATTGCCACATCTACTTTGTGATATTTGAGGAACTGCAGGATCTTCCTTGTTTTTGCGGGGATGTTGCCTCCCCTAATGTTCCACGTTGCTACCTTGAATTAGGCGGGAGGGGTCCTTGTTCACGGTGCTTGGGCTGGGAGTAGCCCTGAGTTGGCTTTTGGTGGAGCAACAGTGTCTCTATAGCAGTGAGTGTGTTCGTTGAGATGGGAGCAGCTCGTGGCGGCGTGGGGAAGAGTCGAGTCGGGATCGGCCGGTGCGTAACCTTAACAACTTCGGTAAACAGTACCTTGCACGTACAACCCCCAACTTGTCAGTTTGGTTTCCCCCCAAAATAAACATATTGCTGCTGCGCGTGGGGCACCAGCGACCCCCCAGGAGAAGGTGCTCCTTTTCTTTGGTATGTTAAATTCTGACTTTTGACGTTGATCATCCTACTTTTATTGCGACGCTTCTGTGGGTCAGGGTGGATTTCTTTCAGCACGCTCCCTTCGGGAAATTGCTCGGCCACCATTCGAGGTTTTACATCGTCTAAAAACATGGTGGTCTCTTCGGGCAAATCGAAGAAGTGGGTTTTTCCATTAAACTGGATGCAGAGTTTTGCCGGGAAAAGCATTGAATATGTAATTTGGTTCTCCCGCAACCGTTGTTTGACAGCAGTGAAGGATCTTCTTTGGGCTTGAACTGCTGGGGAGAAGTCGGGGAAGAGTTGTATTGTGTCTCGTCATATTGAAGCTTCCCTTTCTCCCTTGCCAGCCTCAGGATGGTATCACGGTCTTTATATTTCAACAGTTTTGCTATAATCGGGCGCGGGGGCACCCCGGACACTGGTTTGGTATTTGGAATCCTGTGAGCCCTTTCAACTACAAATAATTGCGAGAGCGCTGTGTCACTGGACAGATCTCTGCACATTTTCTCCACTAGGTCCTCCATTTTGCTGGTTGGAGTTGTTTGTTCCCGAATTCCTTTCACTCTTATGCTGTTTCGACGGCAGCACCCCTCTAAATCCTCATTCTTAGCCATGACTGTTTTCATTTGGTTTTCAAGGGTGGTTACTCTCGTGGTTAGTAAAGCCGCGTTGTCGTCCAGGTCCGAGATCCTCTGCTTGGCGTTATCCAGTCTATCTTTGTGCTTGTCCAGGCGGTGTTGAAGAAGATCTACCTTGGACGACAGCGTGTCCATTCTGCTGTCCAGATTCCCAATCCCT
Source organism: Ambystoma mexicanum (assembly GCF_040938575.1). Lineage (NCBI taxonomy): Eukaryota > Metazoa > Chordata > Amphibia > Caudata > Ambystomatidae > Ambystoma > Ambystoma mexicanum. Next base: position 749,736,024 of record NC_090929.1, read on the forward strand.
GATTTGAGCTCTAGGACGATCTCGCAGATGTCAACCTGCCGCTGTTGTTCATCTTCCAGTTCGCCATGGTTGAGTGGAGACTCCGGGCAGTTTTCGGGTCTTGGAGCTTTTGAAGCAGCCCCAGCGTCAAAATTGAGTTTCCGCTGTGATTTGTCGTGCTTGCCCATCTTGGCGCTTGTCAGTCTGGATGTCAGGTGTGTCCCGTACCCACAGGGTGAGAGAGCAAGCGGGGCCGGGCTGCCCGGTGTATTTGCTGACTGGCAGGACCACTCCCGGGGGTGGACTCGGATGCAGGCGCTGCTTTTGCTGGCGGGGGGGAGGAGGGGTGGCCGGTCCCGCGGTGCTGTATGATGTTTGACCTGACGCCGGGGTTCTCAAGGTGGATGGGCAAAGTTCTTCAGACTCGCCCCCTGAGTGTGTGGAAAAGGACGCTGATGGTTTAGGTTAAAGCAGTTCCTCTGGGCTTGCGTGAAGGGCCCCTGCTGGTTGCCCAGGTATGTTCTGCGGGCGCAACACACGCCAGAAGGGTCCCAGAGTGCTTTTTGATGTTCCAGGGACAGCCTCAGGGTTCGTGCCCGTCATCCGCTGCAGTATGAAGTGGGCGTCTGGTCCAGCCAACGGCCTCTGGGGCAGCTGTTTCGTATGCACCTTAGTTTGGGCCAGGAAGAAGAGAACCTCACATTCCTAGCTCTCCCCCGTGTGCTGAGACCAAGTGTCTGTGCATGCGAGAGTGGCGGAACACCGCGGGGAGGCTGCCCACTCCTGCCTTCCACCATGCGACTGCCACTCTCCGCTGGTGTCCCCCGCACACCCCTGCCCACGCCTCGGGCGTCTTTGAGGCCCCTGCCGTGCTCTTCACCTTCGGCGAGCGGCCCTCGCCAGCGCCGGCTGATGACCACGCTGGCCAGCTTCTCCTCCCCCGCGGCACCTCCGCACCGAAGCTCCTGCCCTGGGGCTGCCGCAGGGCTGCAAGCTCGACTCGCGCCCTGCACAGGATCTCCGGACGCAGGTGTTCTTCTCTCAGGTCTGCGGGGCCGCCAGCTCCCGCGCACCAAGAGTCCAGCACAGCGTTCTTCCGCCTCTCCCAGCTGGTTGGGGAGGGTACTGGTCTCGGCTCTGTGGGCCTAACTCAGCGCGGGCCACGCCACCAGGCACAAAAGGGTCCTCCGGGCGATTTGCAGTGCGGTTTTAGGCTTAAACCGCACGCGGAGTTCCCAGCGATTTGTAGATGTCAGAAGATCACGCCAAACAGTCAGGATCGCAGCTATTCAACAGGATTAATTCGGAGCCCTTGGGGAGCTCACAGAGGAGCCGCCATTTTGGGTGGTCCTCTAGCGCCCTCTGCATGAAGATATATTATTATTAATCAGAACAGCATCCAACTCCAAAGCTGCTGTACCAGATGGTCTCTCAAATCACATTCTAAAATCTCATCCCCTCTTATGGGCATCCATATTAGATACCATTTTTCTAGCAATCAATGCAGCAAAAGCATTACCAAAAATATGGACTCACTCCATCACTGTACCAATATATATAAGAAGGGTGATCAGCAAGCCCCAAGTAGTACCGACCCATCTCGCTCTTGGATGTCCCAGGTAAAATCATTGGTAGATTTCTTCTAAAGGAATTCAATTTATGGATCATGCAAGAACAGCTAAGAGATCGTTATCAATCCGGTTTTGTGTCTGGTTAGGGACAATTCCAAATATATTATGTTTAAACTTGATTCAAATGCAATATGCTGCCCGTGGCCAGCCGCTTTACATAGCGTTCATTGATTTTCGGGCTGCGTTCAATTCTATTGATCGTGCATTACTTTACAACAAACTTAAAAAACATAATTGTCCAAACTCCTTACTAACACTACTTATGCTACTGCATTCGGGGACAACAATGCAGGTGCGCCTAACTTTCGAGGGTCTCCTTTCTGCACCTATTATTACTAAGAGAGGACTAAAACAGGGATGTACGTTGGCCTTGTGCTTATTTAACTTCTTTATACTTGACATGGGAGAGATTTTTGCTAACATCCGGTGTGATCCCCCAAAATTGGGAAACAATACAATCAAATATCTACTCTATGCAGACGACCTGGTTTTGTTGTCCCAAACGCCATTTGGCTTACATCAAATGTTAGACAAACTGGATCAGTACACCCAAGCCAATAATCTGGAAATAAATGCAAGCAAATCGCAAATCGTAGTTCGTAACAACACTTCCAACCGCAGGAAAAAGAGTTATTCCTGGTTACTTCAGGAAAAGGTACTTGGAGTGGTGGAGGAATACAAATATCTAGGTGTCAATTTCACAAATTGCACCACCCCAAAAGTTCAGAATTGGAATTGAAATGTAAACTGCAAGCTCTCTCTTCACAGGCTAAGCCACTTGCTTTCAGATTTGGTAAATTTTCGTTCAAGCACATACTATCTTTTTTTCAAATGAAAGTAGCGCCCATACTGTTATATGGGGTCGAGGCCGGATGCCCACGAAATCGAGAATATTGGGATAAAGTAGAGTCCAAATTTTGGAAACAGATTTTGCAATTACCCAACTGCACCCCGTTACCAATGATACGTTTTGAGTTGGGCTCATTGTCTCTGCATTTGCAAGCTTTGTGGAAAATGTGTGCTTTGTTGCGTAAGTGTTTGCTGGGCCTAAGTGTACCTAATGTAGTGAGTATTGTAGCGCATTATTTGCTGTCAACGACAAGTGGGTTTTCCATTAAGTGGTGTACATTTCTATTTAGTGCCATGGCCAATGCTTCTATAAGCATTGAGATGTTGGTTTCCAATCCAGAGCAAGCAAAAAAAAAGATCTTTGAATATGAATGGATAACTAATCTAGCTGCTTGTGAAACCTAGAAGGACTTCGATGTCTCATTATTTGGGACTAAAAGACACAGAGTCATGGTAGAATATTTAATCAAATGCCCCTCGCCCCACATTCGAAGGCAATACATGCGGTTTCGATTTAATTTATGGCATACCCAAGAGGTTTTACAGAGGAGAAAACAAATTCTGCCAAACCAAAATTTCTGCCATTACTGCCTAAATAAGCAAAAAATAGAATCTTTACAACATCTGATAGTTGCATGTTCTGGTCTCACTGTGCTTCGTACGAAACTCTTTCAACACGTCTTCACACTACATACCGATATGGATGAGGTGGTCATTTGTAAGTTAATTTTTACAAGCCCAAGGCTGGCTGTAAAAACTGCTATAGCACACTTCTTTGAAGCAACTGTGCCTGACTTTGAGTTTGGCAAAGACAAGTCTTAAAAAATTCCACAAAAAGTAAAGAAAACAAATGGTAAAGCGGATAACAAGTGATCATTGAGTTGAAAGGAGTGACATACAGTTATATGGATCTGTGTTCTGATTGTAATGAAGAGGGTGAGTCACACTAAATGGTATTTATTAATGATTCATTAGTAATGATATTATTTGATTTTAGGTGTTATAATTTTTAACTTAGTTGTGTGTTAACCATTTAATTATTGAATTGTTTGGATTTCTTATATACACTTAGTTAATGTATATGTTTCTTTCTTTTTTTGTAAAAATGTTAAAGATTTGAAAAGTTGTTTTTAACAACTAACCAAATAAAAAATAAAAAATAAAAGACTCCTCGGAATTGTCTCGACCTGACAATATCCCAACCGAGGTAGCCGATCCAGAGGCACCTACACTCTTGGGCCAGGAACTGAAGAGTCCCGTGTTGGGAAAGATCTAGGAGGCATGGGCAAAATCAAGTGAGCTAAGGAAGGTAATAGCCAGTTGGATTGTGTTTGCTGGTGTCACTAGAACTCCTGCATTCCAGCTATGGAGAAATTTCACTAGCCGAGATGAAGAAGACGCATCACCCCCATTCGAACCATCGGATGAGGATCCCAGTCCCAGAAGGACTGAATCAATGGCTATAATTATGGAAAACCTCTTAAGAGCTTTGGTGGAGGGTCAATTGGACATGAATCGACAGCACCAGGAGACCTAAGCAGCCTTTCAGGGAGCCATTTTGGAGGGGCATACTCCACCCTTAGTTCACCTACAGTTCTACAGAGGTTAAGTTAAGTAAGTACCGAGATGCCTTTTTCGTGAATTTCGAACAAGTGGCAGAAAGAGCTGTGTGGCCCAGAGAACTCTGGGCTCATTATATAACCCTGCTCCTCACTGGTGATGCTCAATAAGCCTTTGAATCTTTGAATTCCAATGGATCCATCCAGTATGAAGATCTGCGGCAGAGTCCCTTGGAGTGCTTAGGGTAGAACAGGGAGCATTACAGAATATAACTTTGACATTTCCTACTACAGAATGGTGAGGTTCCCCAGCAGATGTCTTATTGGCTGAGGCAGAAAAGCTACAAGGAGGAAAAAGAGATGGTGGTGTTGAAACAGGTTAGACTACCAACTGCATGTGGCCTTACTCGAAGAGGCCATTCGGACAGCTAATGCTATCAGGGAGCCATGTACTAGCGGGATCCATACATGTGGACTAACAAACCCAGTGATGCAGAATCTGGGGCTCGGGCAAGAGAATAGAGTCCTGCCATGAAAAGGCATATTTCTGCACAGACTATCTTGGAGATGAAGGTCTCTGCACCAAGAAACTCATTGCAGACTAATACCTGCTCTACGGAAATGGTAATCCAGTGCTATGTGTGAAAAACCTGAGGGTCTTTCACTGCCTAAACCCTGGGGATACCTTACTTAGGTGGCCAGGGCACGCCCATCGCCTTTGGATCCAGACCCTGGGGATGGACAAGTGCATGGGGATCACCTGGGTGAGGGGTTCTCGGGGAGTGGGGGTGGAGCGCCTGATGGCAATACATGGTATCCCCCCTTTCCAACTTCCTAGTCACCCCCCCTTTTCTACACAAACACTGAGCCGAGTAAGAGGAGATCTGAGGCTGAAAGGAGTACCACGCATGCAATACATTGGACATGTCCCACTAATAAGGTCAGGCAGGGTCAGGCACTTGATCTTAATTACAAACACCAGCTACCTATTAGCTCACCCCACATGGTTAAGGTTTAAGTTACTTACCTGTAATTATTGTTCTCCAGCATGGGTCTGGCATGGATTCACATGCTCATGAATATTCCCCGTCATCAGGCTGTGAATTCTCGGTAAAAGAAAAAACAGTTTAACTTTCACTTTAAAATTGTATTTCTCCTCTAAACCAACCACTGTCCTCTGGGTCATACTGCCCCCATCCAATGACAGTCCTCTCCGTAAGCACTGCCTCTGGTAGCCATCTTCAGAATTGGTAAGCATGTAAAGTGGCAGTATGGCCAAGAAGAGCCGCAGAGAGGTCAGAGGGAGGGTTTGCTTGTGAATCCATGCCCGGCCCATTCTGGAGAACAATAGTTACAGTTAAGTAACTTAAACCTTCTCCAGCATGGGGTCTGGCATGGATTTACATGTTCATGAATAACGAATACACAGAAGTACATGGGAGGTGGCGAGGCTGAACATAAGCAATCAACACGGTTCCATGTGATATTTTCGCCGCAAAAATATCTCGATGCAAAAATATCGCCATATATTTGTGGCGAAAATAACACATGGACCCAGTGGGGGACACTCCCGCACCCCCCACATCATTTTTATATGTGCAGGGGCCACCCCCGCAACCCTCACACCTAATATTTTCACCACCACAAATATCGCCTACGGCCGTTCCCGACGACCATATGTTCGACGATATTTTTGCTGGCGCAAATATTACCTGATACCATCAACACTTACCCCTGGAGCAGAGACTCACCTCAAGTGAACAAGTTGCGTAGCACTGCCTGGCCGACTCTGGACTCCTCTCTGGAATCTCTGTCGACGCAGTAGAACTTTGTGAATGTATGCATGGACCTCCACGTTACAGTCCTGCAGATGTCGAGCAGGGGCACACCAGAAAGGAACGCCATCGATGCAGTGATCGCTCTGCTGGAGTGAGCTCTCGGGCGGCCCAGCAGGGGCCTGTTAGCCAGCCAATGACAGTGCATGATGCAGCCATCTTGAGATGGAAGCCTTGGCCAAGGCCTTCCCATGATTCACAGGTCCAAAGTTCACAAACAATTGAGACATCTTCTAAAAACTATTTTTGTGTGTGCTACATAGAACTTCAAGGCACAAGCAACGTCCAGTGAATGCAAGGTCCTCTCCGCCGGCGACAAAGGATTCGGGAAGAAGACAGGAAACACCAAAGGCTTGTTGAGGTGGAATTTTGATGGAACCTTCGGCATGAAAGGGGGTGCGTACGCACCACCACCCTCGAATCGTGGAAAGTCAGATACGGCTGCTTGTAGGACCTGGATCTCACCCACTTGTCTGGCTGAGGTGATGGCCTCAAGGAACGCCATCTTCCACGAGAGAAACTTGAGTGGGGCCTGATGCATAGGTTCAAAAGGTGCCCCCATGAGTCTTGTCAGGACTACGTTGAGCTCCCATGCCGGGGCAGGTGCCTTCACTAGTGGAAAAGATTTTTAAAAACTTGAGAAACTCCTTGGCGGGTCTGTGGGACCACAATGAGGATCTTCCTGTGGATCTGGTGTAGCGTGACATGGCCGCCAGAAGTACCTTGATGGATGCGGGAGTCAGACTAGCTTTTGCCAATGAAAGCAAGTATGGAAGAACTTGTGGGGCTGTGACACTCAGAGGGGTAATCTTCTGCGACCGGCACCACATAGCAAAACACTTCCACCTATGGCCATAGCACTTTAGTGTTGACAACGCCCTTGCTTTGGTGAGGACCTCCCTGCAGTCCACTGGCTGCTCATTGCCATCCTGGGTTGTGATGAAGGATTGCGCCTCTCTCTCTGGTGAGCAAATTTGGAAGTCCCGGCAACTTGACTGGAGGTGACACTGACAGGCTGAGCAGGTCTGGATACCAAATCTGCCTCGGCCATGCCGGGGCGATGAGTGTCATCTTGCACTGTCCAAGTGTGTTGATCACACGTAGCAGGAGAGAAAACGGAGGAAAAGCATACAGAAACAGACCTTCATACGGGAAGGAGAACGCATCCCCCATGCTCCTTGGTTGGTGGAATCTGCTGGCAAACCTCTGCCATTTTCAGTTCGCCGCTGTGGCAAAAAGATAGATCGGATGTCTGCCCCATTTGACGAACAGATGGTCTAGCTGATCCTGACAAAGTTCCCACGTGTGGCAGGAGCGCAGTTCCCTGCTGAGGGGGTCAGCAATGGTGTTACTGATGCCTGTCAGGTGGAACGGGACCAGGAACATCCCCTGTCCGATGGCCCTATGCCACAAGCCCTGAGCTTCCTTGGGGAGCACTGGGGATCGAGTGCCCCCTTGTTTTCTGATGTAGAACATGGTGGTGGGGTTGTCGGTGAAGATTCTCACCACCTTGCCTTTCAGAGACAGTAGGAAAGACTTTAGGGCCCAGAACATTGCCCGTAAAAACAGGATGTTGATGTGCAGATCCTTCTCCTCTGGAAACCACAGCCCCCTGGCATGCAGATATCCGGTGTGAGCTCCCCAACCTTCCAGGGAAGCGTACCTTGTGACTGTCTCCTGGTATGGTGGGGTTTGAAATCCCATCCCCTGGGCGATGTGGGAGTATACCCCCCACCACTCTATCGCCTGCCGAAACTCAACATTCTTGTCCCCAAACCTCCTGTACACTTGCACCCAATCTGCATCCAAGAATTCCTCTAGGGATCGCATTTGCGACCTGCCGAGACGGACGAGGTAAATGCAGGACGACATCATGCCCAGCAACGACTTGATGGCCCGACCATGGCCATCTTCGCCTACGACAGTCGGTGCACCTTCCCTTGAATGGCTGCTAGCCACTCTTCCGAGGGGGATGCCAGGCAAGCCACTGTTTTGAGTCTGTGTCCGAAAAAAAGCACTTTCTACAATGGCGTTAAGCAGGACTTTGGATAGTTTACGGAGACTCTCAGCTTTGTCAGAAGCCTGACAGTCTCCTTCGTGTGTTCATCGGCCAGCTCCCTGGAGCAGGCGTGTATCAGCCAATCATCCATGTACGGATGAGTCTCACCGGGTAGAGTGCAACACCGGCGACACCCACAGAGACGGAATCAACAACCCTACCCTAATCCCACCCAACATACACACTCGCCCCTTAGTTGCCACCAGGTACCACAGTGTTTGGAATTGTCGGGATATTGGCAATCACCACAATAGCTGAGCTGTGGACGTAGGCAGGTGCACTGGCTCTATGGGTGGGAAGGGAAGATAGGTAGCGCTGCGAGGCAGGATGGGGGAGGAGGGGACTAGATGTGAAAGCGACCTTGAAGGCTGGATGGACCCAGATCATGACAGAGGCATAGGGGTGCTACCGAAACCCATCTGGGGAGAATACAGAAACCCACCGCCTCAAGTCAGGATAGAGATGCCAACTAATCAACTGCACTAACAATTTCCCCCTCTGCATACATCTTTCAAACTTCAAACCAAACACAACCACAAACCTACAGCACAACAAACCGCACAAACTTCACTACATGGCAACAACAAAACAAAAAACACATAGACTCGCACAACCGTACACGACGACTACCCGCCGCAAAACACCCCAGGCCCAGCCAACAGACCCACCGGGCTGATGCCGCCAACAGCACATCACTGCTCTCTTGCACTTTTCCAGCTCCTTCCCACTAACCCCCTCCCTTCCCTTTTCAGAGCCGCCAGACCGCCAGGGGACCACTCCGGTGTTGATAGTTCACGGTACAAATGTCCTTTAACATTAACATACATGTATGCCCTGCAGACGTAGGTGCGCCAGCACTGGGGACAGGCATTTTGTGAACACCCTTGGAGCCGACTTCAAGCCGAACAGTAGGGCCTTGAACTGGTAGTGTTGGTCTTGTACCACAAACCGTAGGAACTTCTGATGCTTACTGTAGATGGGGACAATGAAGTACGTATCCTCTACGTCCAACAACGTCAAGAAATCCCCTTCCCCCAGTTGGCCGAGTACGTGTTGCAACCTGACAATCCTGAATTTTGGGGACTTCAGGTACTTGGTCAGACGGCATAGGTCTAGGATGGGTCTCCACTCCCCGTCTTCTTTCTGACCAGAAAGTATCTGGAGTAGACGCCGGAGCCCCAGAGCCGTTGGGGAACAAACTCTATCACCCCTTTCCGTAACATGGCTCACACCTCTTCTAGGAGCTGAGGGATGTGTTGTTCCTGACGGGGAACCAGTGGAATAAGAGGACACCTGCATTGTAACTCCAAGGTGTGTCCCTAGTCGAGAGCCTCCAGCACCCATCTGTCAGTGGTGTTCTACTTCCACTCGCTAACGAACCTTGTCAGCCGGCCTCCCACCGGGGTGAACGAGTGGGGGCCCGACGTTCAGGCTTGCTTTGGTACCGGAGCCCCATTCTGTGGGCAATGGCAATGCTGACCTCTGCTACCGTAGGCCTGCGAGTGACCCCTGTAGGCTTCCTGTGTGGAGGATCGGGGAGGTTGCCTGTACGATGTGGAGTATCCCTTGGATGATCTGCTTGATATTCCCCTGGAGGAGCTAAAAGACGATGCGCAATGCTTCTGCAGAGTTCCAAGGGAACGAGCCGTCTCCATGTCCGTCTGTATTACTTGAAGGGATTCATCGACTGCCTTCCCGAAACAATTTTTGCCATCGGAAGGCATGTCCAGCACCTTTGCATGGACATCTTGGTGAAAGTTAGTGGCCTTCAACCAACCCTGCCGATGAAGGCAAACACTGTTTCCCATCTGTCGGAAGCCCGTGTCGGCGATGTCCACTGCCACTGTAATGGCATGGTCCGAGCTCCCAGTCATATCGGGACAAGATAGCCAGCGCATTAGCTGCTTTGATCATGGATGCCGCCCTGTCGAGGACTCTCTTTCCCATGGCATCCATCCTCTTCCCTTCATTGTCCGGGGGAACTGATGATGCAGAGGCCGGGTTGGCTGAACGTTTTCTTGAGATGGCCGACACCACCAAGTCCAGCCATGGTTGTGACCTCAAGCCCTTGGGTATGGAATCCGGCACCCTGTACTTCTGAATAGTTCAGAGGCCCTGGAGATCATCGAGTGGAATGATCCCATCTCATCTGGTGGAGAGCCCCTATGAGGGGTGTCCAGGTGCAGTGATTCATCGCCCGCCAGGAAGCCCTCATCTTCATCGGTCCCCGTGGTCATGGCCGTGTCCGTACCAGTGTCCGTGAGAGAGTCCGTTGGTGGAGTCGGATCCTGACATGGTGGCGGAGGCTGATGCGTCGGATGATGCTTCCTCTTTTTTCGCAGGGTCTGGTCAGGGGGCCTGCGGTACAACAGGTGCCGGTGTTGGAGGCAACCTTTGCTGGATCTCCGTCACTAGGGTGTGGAGAGTTGAAAAGGTATCTATGGCTATGTCCCTCAGCTGTGGAAGGAATGATGGAGCACTAGGCCCTGCACCGCCGTCCTCCTCATGGACTCTATGGATGGACGCTTGGTCATCGTCGTCTGTGGAAGAGATGTTCATTGGCTGATCGTAAACCTTGGACGGCTGCTTTGGGGCCTCCTGACCCCCCCCGTTTCCCTCCTGGGGGTCCTGTCCTGGGATGTGAACCGATGCCCCCCCCCAGGGGTGCCCGCAACCTTCGCTGCTGCCTCATTGACGGAGATTGGCCGTGTTGCGCCTGGGAGGCAGGGATACACTCTGTGCTGTAGGGACCACCCTCGGTCGGTACCTCCTGCTGCAGCGGTCACCCCAGAGGATGTCGACGAAGCATCTTTGGCTGCGCTCAGGGAGCCCTTGCTTCTTTGATTTGTCCTGCAACTTGGCCGGGGTGGAGGAATTCCTCTTTGAGGAGGAACTTAATGGCAAGCTGGCTTAGGAGGCAGACAGCAATATTGATTGTTGTCTATCCGACCTGAGACCTGCATCAGCGACAAACCCAGCGGAATTGGCCTTGCAGTTCTTGGCCTTATCTTGCACCCCCACGGATGGGGAGTCCTCAAAGGACTTTAACCTCCTCCTGGTGAGGCATGACCCTACTTGGATGAAGGGTCAGTGGCCTTGCTCGACGTGAGCCATGCCAGCAGCCTGCTACACCTGTCTTTCTTCATTTTCTTCGAGAAGCCCAGGCATATCTCGCACCCATCCTCGTGGTCCGGGCGCAGGGAGTACAGACACTTTCGTCCTCCACGTAGAGGTTCCTTAAGCTGCATTGCTGCATTGGGCACAGGGCCTGAAAAGGGTCCTTCCCTCCCTTTTCTCCTCCTTCATGGTCGGAGGGTGCGAAGTAGGCCCAAAACGTCCCACTAGAAACTTTGACGAACAACCGCCCTTGAGGGGCGCGCAGTTTCCCTGATAACAGATCCCCGTTGCCGGCCAATGAAGATAGGAGCACAAGGGCTCAGATGGAACAAATATAGAGCTTTTCAGCGCAGAGAGCAACTTGAGGACTCCCAACACTGAAGCATACAGTAAAAATCTGAAGATGGCAGCCAGAGGTGGGGCTTCGGTAGAAGACTGTCATTGGATGGGGGCAGTATAACCCAGAGGATAGTGATTGGTTTAGAGGAGAAATACAATTTTAAAGTGAAAGTGAAACTGTTTTTTCTTTTACTGAGGATTCCCAGCGTGATGACCAGGAATATTCATGAGCATGTGAATCCATGCCAGACCCCATTCTGGAAAAAAGGTGGAACACTGAGACACACTCTGAGCAAGGCGATGCACAAGATGGAGCAGTTCTTCCAGGACAGCGACGAACCAGGCGTAGCAGAGCGACAGGCCGAGGGACTGAATAGAGGTACAGAGAAAACTTGGACACCCCAGCATAGATTCTTACCTCCGAGGGGGCCTGAAGGTTCCACAAGGAAGTTCAGCTGGAGAGAAGACACAGACTTCCTTCGTGTTTCAAGGATCCAAGCCACCCTGCCGGGTGAAAGGCAGAGTTGGGGAGGTGCAGCAGCAATTGTGGTATCAGCCTTGACTTCAGGATCAGAGCCGCGAAAGACAAAAATTAATTAACACAGCCGGTGAGTTGATGAAAGCAATGAAAGTCCGGTCTGTGTTAAATGAAACCTGACGGCAACGTATCCGATGAATGAAGGTTGCGTATGTGCCGATAAGATGCAAGAAAAAGCAAAGCATTATAAAGAACTGTAAATTAAAGATACAATGTAACAGACTGGTCCAGCGAAAGGAGATTGCCCAATCAAAAAGCTCAGTGAAATGTCTGATGCCGTAGAAGCAGAGAAACAAACTGAGATGCAAGATTTAAACAGTTATTAGGTTTGATCCTGGTAGAGGGATACCTGGTTGTGCAAACTGTCTTTGAACTATTAGGTTTGATCCTGTCAGAGTGAAACCTAAATGTGAGAAATGTCTTGGAAATGTGAGGTTTGATCCCGGCGGAGGGAAACCTTGATGTGAGAAATGTGTTGGAACTGTTAGGTTTCATACCGGCAAAGGGAAACCTGGATGTAAGAGATATCTTTGAACTTTGAAATAAGTATTGTGCTCGAAACTACATTTACCAAGAGGCCTTGGTGTAGGAAAGAAAAAGTAACATTTAAGGAAAGAAGGTCGAGTTGGCCATGCCGAGGTAAGAACAAAATCCTTGAAGTTTCAAAAGTCTTCGTCAGCAGAAGTAAAGTGAATGGAGGCTCGAGCCTGACGGAGGGATGCCTATGAAGATGTGATTGAAACTTGGGGAAGGGAACCCCACAAACTGTGATTGAAAGGTTTGAGCCCGGCAGAGGGAAACCTCTACTGAATTGGGCTAACCAGATGGAAACAAATTTTGTTGAACTGTATGATACGCTCAACCGTTACCTGGGCTGGAGTGAAAACCGAGAGATCCAGTGGATAAACTAGTGACTTTTTGTGGAAGGCCAAGTGGGCCCTGGTCCACGAAACAAACTGCATCCTAGTGTAAAAAGCCAGAGTGTGTTGCAAGGTCCAATTGTGCCATCTTACCCCATGCTGCAAAACGTGGGGAAGGGAGTTTACTCAGCCAAACTGACATTTCCTTTGAACACTTATTTTCATTTTTTGCATTACATATTCCCTTTACACGTTTAATGTATAGGAAAGAGGGCACGCATTAGGTTTATTAGCATAGGCCATTTTATTTTGACTAAGGACTGACTATGACTGTATTTTCTTTTTGTTTGATGGTCGAGAATACTCCTATCTTAGTTATAGAGCAAGATAGGAGTTTTCCAACCCCTTTTAAACCATCAATAAAGGTTTTGAAACTTGCAGCTCTTGTGTCAGTGTCCACTTGTGATACCATGCCTCCCTCACATATGCCTGTGGGAAGTCAGGGCTTCTAGCTAGATTTTGCCCTGATTATTAGAAAGAAGAGACCATGGGGGTTGAACTCCTGAACTCAGATACCAGAAAGAGACCCCACAGGATCCAGAACAAGAGTCAGAGATGAACTCAACTGACAAGGAGTACCTTCTGGATTTATTTGCAGAGAATGATGAGGCCCTAGAACACCAATGCAGGATGGTATACCCTAGTGGGAAGCCACCCAAAAATGTCCACCTTGCAATAATCCTCCATGGGAGGCCAGTGGAGGACCTGCTGGACTTAGGGTGTAAAAGAACAGCCAAGAGGTGCACCAGAATTCACTACTGGCTAATTGTCACAGGTTATCTGCGCCCATGGGGACATGGATTTATATTCCCAGTCAGAAGTACAAACACAGATATTGGGCCAAACCCTGACGGTATCCATGATAGTGATATCAAGATATTTTCTGTTATTTGACCAGTGTTTGGAAGTCCTACATAAGGGTGTATAGAGAGTTGAAAGGAGGTGACAGCTCCAACCCTCAGATATCCGCAGTCAGATAAAGAACCATGGCAAGAGTAGGGCTTAGAAGAAGGGGTTGATGTATGTGACATGGTTGGATACTGGACCCTATCAGGAAGGACAGGGATACCTTCCATGCCGTGGTGAGGAGGCCTACCAGGGCAGAAGCCAGAGCCTGCCGTTTCCCAGAGGTGGGGAGTTCGAATTGTGATGACCCCAGTTCCCTAAACCTATTCCGTGCCATGAATGTCAGTACTGGTACCACCTTCTGTCACACAAAGCCTCCCAGTACTTGTTCTGGCCAGTGTTTCGTCTCATGTTTCAGGACCGCAAGGACCAGAATCCTTTGCTGCAGCGAATGCTAAAAACGAGCCAGAAAAGAGAAATGCTGCACATGACACGGCAGGCACAACCCCACCTTAATCAACTCCCAACATGGCAGCCAATCAAACAACTCACTGCAGCAAAATAGAAATTAAATGTCAGCCCCACGACATGCCAGAGAAACAGCAGAGACTGCAGCCAGCCCTCTGCAGAGGAAGGGGCGTGGTTAAGAGGGAATTTAATGCTTTACACCTATGTTACCCAGCCCCTGGGGATAGACTAGGCACAAATTGGCCCACAGAGTCAGGTGAGGGCTGGAACCTATGGAGTGGATGGGAAAGAACTAGGAAGAGAAAGGTCCAGAGGGAGAGTGAATTAGAGACAGAGTCTTGGTTGTATGGGTAAGGTCATGAGACATGGAGGTGGACTGAGCGACCAGGCAGAGGATGGACGGTGGGGTGGAGTGCTGAAGGGTTGGTGGAGGAGTTGATGTAGAGCGCAGTTGAAGTTTTGGTTGTGAATGAGAGTGGTACAAATTTTGTAAGCTTGGAGCTTTGACTGTGTGAGTGGATGTGCGAGTGATTTCATTAGGAACAGTGAGGGAAAGGGTTATGGTAGAGGTGAGGAGAAGGGTGTATAGAGAGGGGAGGAAAGGGGTGAAGAGAGAGGTAAGAGACTAATGTAGAGAGGCAAGGTGAAGGGTGTGTAGAAAAGTGGAAGAGGGTGTGGAGAGAGGGAAGGAGAGGGGCGAAAAGAGAGGTGAGGAGAGAGGTGTGTAAAGAGGTGAGGGGAGTGTAGAGAGTTGAGTAGAGGGTTATGAAGAGAGGGAAATGGTGTGGAGAGAGGTAGGGAGAGGTGTGGGGAGAGAGTGTGAACATCGGATATGCAGAAGGGAAAAGAGTGAGAAGAAAATTGAAGGGTTGAAAGAAGGCAGGGAATTGAGTGAGAGTAAGGGACGGATGAAGTGGAAGTAGTAGTGATGTGAGGGAAAAAGAGAGAGAGTGAGAGAGAGAGAGAGAGAGAGAGAGAGAGAGAGAGATAGAGAGAGAGAGAGAGAGAGAGAGAGAGAGAGAGTACACATGTGCATGAGAGAACAGACCATAGTGTCTGTTACAAGAGTAATCAAATCATTATTGCTATTGTGCTATTGAAGCAATCCGGAGGAGTGTTAGGTTAGGAACTAGCTTACTGTGAAATGTAGCTGAATGTTGGCTGACTGTACATGGTGGGAGCTTGTGGTTGGCGATTCGATCTTGGGTCCTGCTGCCATAAGTTCTTTCTCTAGTATATTAAGCAGATGGCTATCACAGATTGCCAACAATGTGAAAACACAGTCTCTGGTGTTTTAGGCATTTGTGGAGATAAAGGATACTGTAATTCTGGTAGACTGTACCACTAAAAAGGGTTTTGGCTGGTAAGGATTTTAACATGCTTGGTGGAATACAGACGCGTTAAGGGATGAGTCAGGATAACCTGATAAGCATTCCATCCTTAAATTCTGCAGTCTTCATAAATGGACATAACAACTGTTTCTTGACATGCGCCCAAAGGTTTCAGAAAACCCAAAAACCCAATTAGGGGTACCTTTGGCCTGAACTTCTGCACTACTTCCTTCCCTGGTGCCTTTGATTATTGTTTCTCCTATCTCTTCAGTTTGGGTCCCTGAGGCTGTGTTGTTCCAGTATTATCTCCTAGACTGCTGATGAGCTGAAGAATTTGGGTACCCACTCTGTTTCTCCTCTGGGCCTACATCAAGTCGCAGGTGTTGGCACTTGGGCCCTATGGTTCCTTCAGTCCCATCAGTTAGTCCAAACCATGGAACTTTGTCCCAATATGCACTATTGGATGTGACTGTTTGAACATAGGAAATATGCACTATAACTACATTTCCTTCAAAAGGCTTAACTTTATAAAAAATAACTACCATAAAAGACAGATGCAGAAATAAGATAGGAGAGGGTCAAAAGATGGGGACTAATGGCGTTGTTTAATCAATCCAATAATTTTTTCTTACATTAAATAACCATGCACATACCCTGTTCCAAAAGATTACACAATCAGGCAGGGTTGAGTAAATGATTCTTGTTGTTGGGCTATCCCGTACTAAAACCTTTAGTAGTAACCGAGCACAATGTGTGCATAGGCATGTAACAGGGACAGGATGCAAAAGTGGAATCAATGGGGCTACTGGGTCAGAAAAACAAATCCATTTCCAGTAAGTGCTCAGTCACAAAAAGAACATGATTTCTTAACCTACTTAATTGATCGAGTCAAATCAAATTTATTTCTGTGGCTTTTTCCACCAGGAATACAATGGAATACACTGTAACAAAAGTGATTGAAAAACATCATCATAAAATAGCTAACAACTATACATGTTGAACAGTATTATATTTTTAAAACGTGCAACATGTCACAGATGGCCTCACAAACTCCCAGACTCCAAAGTTTTACTGACCACAAGATAAATATATTTAAACTTGTATAGCATGCATTTGGTTTTGAGGCACACTAGTGGCAAACCCTCTCCTATCTTCCGGTGGGCTCCCACTTCTCTAGCGCAGTAGCCCTTAAACCCTAGATTGTCAACTAGCGTTTAGTGATCCCTAATGTCTCAAAACTAGCTAGTGTGAGGATGTAACGCCCATAGTCTTCTCCATCTGGTTGTGTTCTTCTAGGGTCCCTATAGGTTACCCCACGCCCCCTGTCTCCAAGGTCAGGTTATGGAATTATGTGTTCTCGGTATTGTGCCGTAACAGGCAACAAGCTCGTTTCTCTCTCTCCACTAGCTCTGTCCCACAGCTTACCATGATCTTCTTTTGCCTACTCTGCAGTCTGCTCTATTCTTGCTCCTCTCCCTCCCTCTCTCTACTCTTCTATCCTCTCTCCACCCGCTCTTCTCATCTTTACCTCTGATGTTCATGCACTCTCCCTTCTCCTTTTCCTTTCCCTCTTTTCTCCCCTCTTCCTTCCCTCCGACACCTCTCCACTCTCTTACCTCCTTTCTCCCGTTTTCCTCTCTATGCTCCCCCTCTCTCCTCTCTTCCTCTCACACACACCTCTCACTCTAAACCTGAGCCTTCTTACAAACAACCCACCAAATACTCACTCACTCACTCACTCACTCACTCACTCACTCACTCACTCAAAGCCTCACTCTCGCATCTGGTACCACCCTCTCTCAAAACCAACATCTCACGTATAACAGTCTCCTCCAAAATCTCCTCAACGCTCCCCTCCACCACCTTTCCTCCACCTGGTTTTTCGGTCCACCTCCTCTCCACTCCTCCTGACCGCATAAGAACACTCTTCATTCTAGCTTTCCTTTACCTGTGTTTTATACTCTGCGCCTCCTGTTTCTGTCCTTGTCCATTTGTGTGTCAGCTGACCCTAAGTGCCAATCTATGTTCTTCTTTTTAATGTGAATGTCTTTGTGGGCATCTTTAGGACTGGCATGACAGTCAAGGTATTCTAGGTGCTGTGTGCTAGTTCAAACACGCCACAGGTGGAAAGCAAGGAAGTGTTTAAAAGTGGGAAGGGTGAAAGGAAGTATGTAGGTGATTAGAGTAATGGAGAAGCAGTAGTCAAAGTGAGCGGGGACAGTTGGCAGCAGCATTCCACTACTTTTATTTTGTACTGTTTACAGATCCACTACTTTTTGCAACCCTTTTTACCATTACATAACTGTTCTTTGTGACGTTAAAGCATGCTTCCTACTTTACCATCGGATATCAGTTACAGCTAAACTGAAATCTGTTTCAACACAATTAGCTATCAACCAGCATGACAGCAACCCTTGAAAATGTGTTGCATGTTGCGCCCTTCCCTCCTACTCTGTCCCCTGCTGGATTCACAGTTCTGCTACTTTTTTGGTACACTTCTATCATTGCGGAGAAGCAAGCGATAAACAGGTGGAGGAGAAAAAATTAGTGGATTGTGCTACAGCAAAAAGAGTGGAAGAGGCAGGAGGAGTTGTAGTGGAGCAGGAAACAGACTTGCAAAAGGGTGGTCCCGTTCTGAAATGGCACAGACAAGCTAAAAAATGGTGGTGTGGAAGGTTACCCTGAGCAGTGCCAGAGGTCAAGATAAATTCCAAACTTTCCACCTGTCACATTTTTTGATTAAACTGACTATATGTTATGTTATCTTAAAAGATATTCACACCGCACACTGTCACCATCGGAGTGGTCCCTTGGTGCACTGGCAGATCTGAAAATCAAGAGGGTAGGGTAAGTTAGTAGGACTGAGCGGGTGAAAAGAGTAAGAGAGCTGTGATGTGCTGTTGGCAGCTTCAGTTCAGTTTACACCGTTCGCTGAGCTTAGGTGTGTTTTTCGATTTGTAGCCTTCATGTGCTGCTGTGCGTGGCTATGTGTGGTTTGTTTTGTTGTTGCGGTATAGCGAAGTATGTGCAATTTGTTGTGCTTTAGAGGCATGGTTGGGTTTAGTTCAGAGTTTGAGAGGTGTATGCAGAGGGGTGAGTTGTTTTATTAGTAGGGATGGTTAGTGGAATCACTATCTAGATGGGACACATGCTAATCTTTACAATTCTATCTAGAAGTGACGCACAGTAATATTCACAAATCTGTCTAGCTGTGACGCAGGCTAATCTTCACGGTTCTGTCTCGATGTGATGCAAGCTAATATGCACAATTCTGTCTAGAAGTGACGCAAGCTGATATTCACAATTCTGTATGCATGTGGCGCTGTGATAATGCATCCATTCTGTGTCATTTTGAGTTAGCCTAGGAGCACACATTGAAGTGCGGTCCTCAGACTCCATTTTGTTTATTTTGCTCACTTTTGTGGTTTTCATGTTGTCTGCAGAATAATGATTGCAGTCCGAAAAGGCTGGTGAATGCATTTGTATAAAGAATGCGCAGCTAATGGAATTTAGCAGCTCTGAGCCTTGAGCATGCAGACACGGACGGAGAGAGAGAGATAAAGAATAGTTTATGTCTCTACCTGTCTCCGGCTTGCTGGAGCTAATTGTGCGACCAATGTTTAGGAAACATCGCGTACCATGCACATCCTCGGTAGGGCTAATTTAAGTACCGAGCCGAATAAGAAGTGTCCTTCTTGGTAGAAGAGTACACAGATAAGGGTGTCCAGGAATGTTTCTGTGCATTGGTAACAGGGTGAACCTTAGTGTTCTGAAACAGTAAATATTACAGACAGCACATAAAGTGAATCTCCTCATGTTGGCATGGTAAATGGCTGTGTTACGTGGGTCGTAAACTATGTATTATTTTAGCAACCAAAGCCGATTTTAAAGTGTACTTAAGGCTGTCTATCCCCCATATGAAAGCTCAGTTTCTCTATGACTGTTTGTGGACATAGTTGAACCTGAGACCCCGCTTGAAGCGAGAATAAAATATTGTTATATATTTGTTTTGTGACTGGTGTGTTCTTCATTTACTTGCAGTTACTCATTTTGGGACTAACAAATGGCACCCAACGTGGGGCTTCTTCTGATAATGACCTATCGCTTTCCGAGTATGAGGTGGACGGAACGAGACCAGTGAGTACCGAGGGCCCTTGCACAGGAGACTCTGTTTCTCGCAGTATGCAACTCATGATCTCCGTTCGCCGCTTCGCCCAGAGGTCGTCACAGCGAGAGTCCCAGACCATATGCAATGACTGTTTCACTTTGGGAGACCACTAGCCACAAAGGGGTTTGTTTTAATTGATGGGGGGATGATTTTGTTTTGATCAGGTGAGTTTGTTTCAAACTGGAACTGTTTGGATATTTGTTTGGATACAATATTTTGCGCACAATATTTGCCAGGTAATAATGAATGATTTTGGAACAATGCTTGGTTTCAGTAAGTTGTAGACTTGTTGGGCAACGCTTTGTTGCAAGAGAAGATAGCAGAATGACTTAGAACATAGTCAGCCGGCACCGCTGGAAGGGTAATCTGCCTACGAGCTGTACATAAAGTTTGGATATATAGTCTTTAACTGCATTTGGCATCGCCAAGCCAGACATGAGGCGTATCTTCAGTGGCCTAAATTGCGAAGTTTTGAAATGGCTCGAATACAGAATTTAGAGTCAGTACTATTGAGGAAGAAAGCAAGACCTGCTGCCTTTGACGCGGTTAGGGATTGGCGAAAAGAAGCAACCCAACACCTCATAAGTAGGGAGAAATGTGAACGAAGACACATTACCCAAGCTGAAAAGGCATTAGCACACGACCAACAGAAACAAGATGAGGCTATGAGGGGAATGGATAGAGGGCTCCAATTAGAAGTACAGAAAATATACTTGTCAAAAGAGTTGCATGCATCTGATGAATTAATAAACAAGCTACTGAACGAAAGGCAAACACATCCTACCGCACCTCCTTTGTCTGTTCCTCCACCTGCTATGCCAGCACAGACACCATTACCAGCACCCGACACACACTTTGATGGTTGGCCACCACCCCCTACCTCCCGGGATTTACTTTTGCCATTAGTTACCTCTGCCACTTCCGACACACCTCTTGTAGCGCCTACCGATCAGAGAACTGTAACTCGTATTGCAGTACCTCTGGGATGGAGAAAGGCTTTACAGCAACGGGCAGAATTATAAATGCAGGACGGCAGCGAAACAGCCGCTTCGGGCTCTTTGACAGATCATGGATGTATCCCCAAACAAAAGGTATAACTAGAACAAATGGAACAATACTTGGCAGATTTGGGGTGATCTTACTCATTCCGCTGTCCCACAGGAGTTGCAGGGTTTGAATTTCTTGTCATGTACTAGAGACACACCATTGAAAATACAGGAGCACATGTGAACATTATTTTCCTTTAAATGAGAACTAGATCAGCTGCACCAATTAAAATTAGATAGAGAGATACAACAACCATCCTATGTTCAAAAAAGATTTTTAACTGTACCAAAAACTGTTCGTGAAGAAATGCACATTTGCACGAGAGACATACTTAGATGGATTGCAGATGCCTCAATCTCCCTGATCGACATTCATGATACTTTTAGTCACTATTCTTTCTCAATGCAAAGAAAGGTATTACAGGTTATGGTTGAATATTTGCAAGACGAATGTCTTAAAAAGAAATTATGCTGTCCCGCAGATATTATGATAATATATGAACGCACGTTTTCTAATGACACGCCGCAAACCTCATTGTACCTCGACTTAGCTTTGTGCTTTAATAAATTATCTGAGATTCCAACTGCACAGCTACCCATGAGAGAAGTACTGCCTACTCTTGTGCCCCAGAAAGAGGGAGCAGGCATTAACGGTTACCCCTGTTACCCCTGCACACTATATCTTGCGATTTGTGCATGTTCCATTGTCAAGGTAAGAAGTAAACAGAGTTCTTATTAAACTTGTTGGTTTTCACTTTAGGAGACATAGGGCCTCATTACACGGAAGGCGGTAAACCATGGTGCTATTAGCACCATGTTTGCCGCCAGTACCATACCGGTACCACCATGGAGGAAAGGGGAATTACCACCCCATTGCAAGGTTAGCGGGGCGGTAATTCCCCCTTCCTCCATGGCCCTTCCCCATTCCCATTTTGGCCCCATAGGGCATAATGGGAATGGGGAAGGAGCTAATTACGGTACCGCAATTGCGGTACCGTAATTAGCACCAAGGTCCCTTTGCGGGTCCCAACTTTAACGGCTGGTCTACACCAGCCGTTAAGGTCGGGTCACGCAAAGGGACCTTGTAGTAAGGCGGTAAGGGTTTACTGGTACCGGTGCCCTTACCGGTACCGGTAAACCCTTACCGTGTAATGAGGCCCATAGACCTGCTATTTCCTGTCATCTTGCTGGCAGATTTATGGAAACAGGTTAGGTCTGTAAACGATGTACATGGGCTGCACTCAAACTAGTTGATAGGTCAAGAAAAGCTGGCGACAAACCTCCACAGAACATATTGATATTACCAAACCACATTGTAGCCAAACCCAAGACTTTGGTGCCTGAGAAAATAATAATTCTGAATAAATTGACCGCATGCATGCAAGGCAGGACTGAGGGAGCTACTGAGTACTTTAACAGGTTCGAGCAAGTATTTTCGGATTTCAGTGGTCAGGATTTTAGTACGTAATCAGGAAAGAGATTGTTTGTTGATACATTTGTACGAGGGCTATTGCCTGACATTCAGTCTCAAATCACAGCCTCTGAAAGTGCATGGCAGACTAAATCGCAATCCGAAATTCCGCATATGGCCCAGTATTATGAGAATAGAGTGAACAACGAGAAAGAGAAGATTGAAAAGAAAAAGGTTTACCTAGAAACGATGGTGCTCTTGCAGAAAATTGCAAGAAGACCATGCAGTGGAAATGCTCAAACGAGAGGACAGTTTACTCCACAAACAAGGACGGTAAATGTAAACCAATGTGCATATTGTAAGCAGGAGGGCCACTGGAGGGCACAATGTCCGATCCTCCAGCAAAAGGCAAATGGAATGCCCAATAAGGTTGAGAGCACATAGCAATGGCATGCAAGGACCGAATAGAAATCAGTTTTCCCAAAACCAGCAATATGGTAACAATGTGGGGAATCAAAATGGGCAACAAAATACTAGAAGCACAAAGTTTTTGACAACACTACACACAGTTATTTTCTGAAGACTTTACATCCGACGATGTTTTGTTTCACTAGGACAGTCCCAAGCAGGGTCTGGAACTTACACCTATCCCCGTAAACCAGAAAAGATCCTATGAAGAAATTAAAGTTGGGGATAGGGCACACACATTTTTGGTGGACACAGGAGGTTCCGGATATTCCCCAGTCAGGGCAACAAAACATATCAGTAGGGTTCTCTGGTACTCTAGTAGTATGCCAGGTCTCTAAACAGGTGCCAATTTCTTTAGACCCATTCACTGACTCATGTCTGTTCTTATTGACAACCAATTGCAGTGAAAATCTGCTGGGATTGAATTTATTGCATGTAGTGATTTTCTGCTCCCGAGATGGAGTATACTTGACCATCTCTCCCCAGCAGAATTCCACCTCATATTTCATGGCTTTACCTTTACCCCATGAGTTGCACCAGGTACCTACACATTTATTGGCGATAAATGACAATGAGGTAGGAATTCTAGATGTTGAACCTGTGCGTATTGTTTTGAAAACCGGTATTACATTACCTTGCATTCCGCAGTATAAAGTTTAAAATCGAAGGTTGAGCTGGCACTTAAAAGAATTGTCTCTGACTTAATACATCAAGGTGTGATAAAAGAAATCTCTGGTAGCACATGCAATAGCCCTGTTTTGCGTGTTTATAAGAACGGTGGCAATGCATTACCCTATCATTTTGTCATTGATCTTCAAGCGATTAACATGGTAGTAGCACCACAGGTTCCCATTGTTCCAGACATCAACACAATTCTATGATTCCAGCAACGGTGACCCATTTCTCAGTCATTGACCTGAAAAATGCATTATTTAGCATCCCAATTCACCCAGATAGCAGGTACTTGTTTGCTTTCTCCCTTGGGGGACGCTCCTATACTTTCACACGAATACTGCAAGGGTATACTGAGAGTCCTAATATTTACAGCAGGGCCCTCAAGGAACAATTAGACATGCTGTAATTAACTTCTTTGTGTACACTTGTGCAATACATTGATGACTTACTTATAGCTGCAGATTCAGAAAGCGCTTGTAAGGAGGGTACTATTTTGCTACTGAAGCATTTAGCCAATAATGGTCATAAAGCCTCTTTGAAGAAATGTCAATATTGTCAACAGGAGGTCGCCAATTTAGGCTATCTGCTGTCGAAGGAGGGAAGGCACCTTGCACCTGAAAGAATACAAAGCATCTTTGATATGGCGATACCAAATACACAGAAAGAACTTAGGGCTTTTATCAGAATGGCTTCCTATTGCAGGCAATGGATTCGAAATTGTGCACTTTTGATTAAACCTTTGTTGACATTGACAAGGAAAGGCATACCTCTACCTTTGGATACAGATTGTGAAAACGCTTTTAATCTGCTCAAAACTGCGCTATGTTCCGCTCTAATATTGGGCACACCAAATTATAGCAAGGAATGTGTGTTGTTTGTGCATGAAAGAGACGGATGTGCTTTGGCTGTCTTGACACAGGAACATGGAGGAAGGACCAGGTCATGCGGCTATTTTTCCTCCACGTTGCATTTGCCAAAATGTCTCAAAGCTGCGGCCGTTGCCTCAGTAAAATAAAGTGAAGGCATGGTTTTGGATCACTCCTTAACCGTGATGGTGCCTCACTCGGTAGATGTACTACTGAATCGAACGCAAACACAGCATCTCACATCTGCCCAGCTCACAAGGTATGAGATTATCCAATTTGCACCACACATCAAAATTAAGAGAGGCTGCTCTTTGAATCTGGCCGAACTTTACCTCCTCTAAACGAGGACAGTACTAATGACACAACCCATGATCATCTTTATGTCACTGAACAAGACAGCAAAGGGAGAATTTACTTGAGTGACACACCCTTACCATCCCCTGATGGGGACATTTTTTGTGGTGGTTCATGTTTCAAACTCCCATTTCTACCACCGCTTATGCAATTATCAACTTAGACACAGTTATCGAGAGCAGGAGAATTCCTCACAACTCTGCCCAGGCTGCAGAAATAATTGCTTTGACTAGAGCATGTGAGATATCCCAGGGGCTTGGAGTAAATGTTTATACTGACAGTCAGTACGCCTTTGGAGTAGCTCACAACTTTGCGAGATTATGGGGCAAGAGGGTTTTTTTTGACATCTCATGGTACTAAAATTCAATATGGTCCTTTGATAGTGCAACTATTGTCAGCATTGGCTCTGCCTAAACAACTAGCCATAATGAAATGCACAGCACACCAGAGAGTGGGAGGGGGAATCCATTTGCAGACAAGACAGCCAAAACAAACTGCCACAGACACTCAATCAAGAATGTATGTGTTGGACTGTGCTAGCTGGATTTCTGACACTGGAATGATGGAGGAGGGCATTAGTAGTGTGAAAGGAATTCAGGCCAAAGCCACAGCCGAGATGGGGTTCTGGTCCAGCAGGGTTGGATAATGATGGTTGTTGGGTTGATCATGAGAAGCAGAGGTGGATGCTGCCCAACGCTTATGTAACAGCTGCAGTTACTATGGCACATGGACCAGCTCACATCAGTGCCAAAGGTATTTGTAAACATCCAGGCCATAAAATATTTCCAATAACAGCTTTAATTGAGTAAGGACCATCACCTAGATTTAATGCGCTTCACCCAAACCGGGATTTATCAGAATTGCAAATAACCATGGAAGGGGGTCAATATATAGCCTAAAAGAGTCTTTTTTCTCTTTCTATGCAATCACATCTAGTCGAGAAACAGTGTGAATAGAGGCACCATCTTGAGAGGTATGATATACAAAGAAGTTCTTTATTTTGTCATATAAACAGTCTTGCCGCCATCATTTAACATTTGTATTCCAGGTAAAGTTATCAAAATATACACCATAGTATTATGTACCCACTTACAGGTTTCATGGTTAATTAATAAGGGGACCATCAAAGTCGGCCTAAGTATTGTCAACACATGGACATTGGACTAAGCCCTCTGATATTCAACTTACAAATCCAGTGCAAATCAGTTGGAGCCCTTCTCTTTACCATAGGTCTATACGGAAGGCTTGATAAAACTACATAATTAGTTCTACAATAAAGTGCTAGTACATTAAGTGAATGCCTCTCATAGTATCATTTGTAAGTACAAATTACAGAAGCAATACAGTGCAATTGCATTTATATCCTTAGCATTTCAATTAGTCCATAATCGACGCTGCTTGTTATTCAAGACCAACGTGATAAAAGAGGAGATAGTGCATAATGATTATCCTTCGAGTACCCCATCATATATATATCTATATATTTATATAGATATATATATGTCGTAAATCTCCCCCCGTCTCACCTGTGATCGGGATCTCCCTTGTTCGGCCGCAGGACTCTTCCTGTGGATGGTTCGGGTCTTGAATAGGCTCGCCCGAGCCTCGTCAGGTTGCAGGACGCGTTCAGAGTTCCGGGAAGTTCGTGGTTCCAGGGTATCCAGGATTAGCGAAGAACGAGTAAGTAGGGGGGGAAATCCAGGAACAGGATAAAGGCAAGGAAGGAAGTAAGAGGATCAAAGGAAATCAAAGTAGAGAGTAAGCACACGTCGGGTCACTATCGAAGATAGCGTTGAGACGCGCGGACCCGCAGAGGCGTGACCAATTTATAGTACGTGCCACGACGTGAAAGCTAGTGCGTAGCACGGAGCTTGGTACGGCCATGTTGGTAGGAAGAAGGAGTACAAGCCCTTCGTGACAATGACCATGAAGTCCAGAAGGGGCAATTTCGCCGGGTCATGACTGCATGCCCCCTCCGAAGACTGGTTCCTCCAGGCTTGCCTGGGTGAATAAGATGGAATCTTCTGAGCAAACGAGGGGTCTTTAAATTAGAAACTGGTTCCCATGTTCTCTCGCTAGGGGGTAGCCTTTCCACTCGACCAGCTACTGTAGTCCACCCCTCCTATACCTGGAATCACATATCCTGGACACCTCATATTCCAACTGGTCGTCCACAACAACAGGTCTGGGTTTGAAGGGTTTTCGAGTAGAACTAACGTAGGGTTTCAACAGGGAAGTATGGAAGACTGGATGTATCTTTTTCCAGGATTCCGGGAGCTTAAGTCGGAAGGAGACAGGATTGATGATCTCCTTTATAGAAAATGGACCATAATAGCGAGGAGCTAATTTGTTTGGTCATAGATCTCGAGGTAACATTTTCGAGGCTAACCAGACTTGATCGCCAACTGAATAGGAAGGTGATGGTCTTCTCTTAGAGTCCGCATATCTTTTGGTTCGAGTCTGGGCCTGTTCTCACTGATCCTTTGCCTCTCTTTATAAGTCGATCAGCGTCTGAATCCAAGAGTCAAGGGTAGGTACCGGAGTAGGTTCGGGAAGAACTGATGGTAAAACAGACGGGTGATAACCTTGACTGCAAATAGAAAGGGCTGGTCTTGAGAGCTGAATGATCTGAGTTATTGTAGGAGAATTCGGCTAAAGGTATAAGGAGAGACCAATCATCTTGAACCTTGGTGGCAAAACAACAAAGATATTGTTCCAGGGTTTGATTTACTCGTTACGTTGCCCCATTGGTTTGTGGATGATAGCCTGAAGAAAGGGCACGTTGGATTCCTAGAACACGACAGAGATGTTTCTAGAATTGTGAAATATACTGAGGTCCCCGATCCGAAATAATCATGGAAGGAAGGCCATGAAGACGAAAAATATGTTCCAGGAAAATTCCAGCAAGTTCTGAGGAAGATGGTAGTTTATACAATGGTGTAAAATGAGCTAGATGAGTGAACAAGTCAATGGTTACCATGATGGTTGTATATCCTCGGGAAGGTGGTAATTCAACAATAAAGTCAGTGGCAATAACTTCCCAGGGTCGGGTTGGCAACGTAGGTTGTAGAAGCAGACCCGCCGGCCTCTGATTATCGTACTTGTTCTGACCACAAATAGCACATGTCTTGATGTATTGAACTACACTGGAATTCATCCCTGACCACCAGAACTGTCTTTGTATAAGACGGAAGGTGTTCGTTACTCCTCGATGGCCGGAGTGAAGAGTATCATGGCATAGATTAATTACCTTCTGTTGAAGTTCTTTTGTCGGAATGACCACTGAATTGTTCTTGAATAAATATCCTTCCTTGATTATCAGACGCCAGGGATTTTTCTTCGATGTGTCCTTCCAGAGTTCAGATAATTGAGTTTGTACTCTGATTTCTTCCAGGAGATTGATCGCTTGAGCTACAAAGATTGTGGGTGGAAACATTTTTGGATAGATCTTATCCTCCAAGGGAACGTAGTCGGGACGCCGAGAAAGGGCATCGGCAATCAAGTTTTACGATCCAGGAACATGTGAAATTTGAAATTGATATTGAGCAAAGAAGTAGGCCCATCGAGCTTGTCTACTGTTCCTGCACTCCATGGATTGTAGGACCTGAAGATTTCGGTGATCAGTACGGACTTGAACTGGATATTTAGCACCCAGGAGTAAATGTCTCCATTCAGTGAAGGCATGACGAATAGCCAATAACTCCTTCTCCAGAACTGAGTAGTGAGTCTCGCTGGTGGTCAGGGTCCGTGAGAGATAAGCAATGGGATGTTCCAACTTATCATCGGATTCTTGTTTTAAAACTGCTCCTATGGCGTAATTGGAGGCATCAGTTTCCACTAGAAAGGGACGATTTATGTTAGGTTGGGCCAGGATGGGGGCCTGGGTGATTTCTTCTTTCAAGCATTGGAATGCCTTGTCTTGTGGTATAGACCAGTTAAATGGAACGTCTTTCTTCAGGAGATTAACAATGGGTTGAACAATCTCGGAAAAGGTGGGAATAAATTTCTGGTAGAAGTTGGCAAGCCCCAGGAAGGATTGTATTTGCTTAACAGATGTTGGGGCGGGCCAAGCCAGTATGGCCTTCACCTTTGAAGGGTCCATAGTAATTCCTTCTGAACTGAGGACAAATCCCAGTTAGTGAACTGATGTAACATGAAACAAACATTTTTCTGGTTTGGCTAAGAGTTGATTTTCACGGAGACGTTGAAGTACTGCTTTTACATGTTCTTCATGATTCAAGGAGTCCTTGGAGAAGATCAATATGTCATCCAAGTAGACGATAACATTGAGAAATAACATGTCAGAGAACACCCTATCCATAAAACGCTGGAAGACTGCGGGAGCATTGGTCAGACCAAAGGGCATGACTAGGTATTCAAAGTGACCAAAGGGTGTTCTAAAGGCTGTTTTCCATTCGCCTCCTTCCCGGATACGGATCAAATGGTAAGCACCTCGGAGATCCAGTTTCGTGAATATCACTGCACCTCTCACAGCTTCAAGGATATCCGAGATCAGGGGTAGAGGGTATCTGTCTTTCAGGGTGTATTAATTTAGGCCCCGATAGTCCAGGCAAGGTCTGAGCTCTTTAGTATCCTTTTTTGGAACAAAGAACAATGAAGCACCAGCTGGTGATTTTGAAGGTTTTATGGTGCCGTTCTCAAGATTAGTGTCTAGGTATTCCCGGAGGGCTCTCTTTTCGGGTTCTGAAAGGATAAACATCCTGCCAAAGGGAATCACTGCTGAGGGTTCAGTATCTATGGCACAGTCTTTGGGTCTATGTGGAGGTAAGGCTTGAACAATGGCAGTAGAGAATACATCAGCATACCCTTGATAGATCTCTGGAACTTGTACAATATTGGAAACCATGAGTGGTGTCTCTGGACACCTTGGTAGACTTATAGGAACTGTGACTGAGGTATCCAGGTTTAAACAATGGTTCATACAGAACTCCGAGCCCAGGAATAAGGATCCGGCCGTCCAGTTAATATATGGATTGTGCCTTTGTAACCAGGGCATGCCCAGACCAAGGGGTAATGGGCTGATTTTATAATGTCAAACACAATCCTTTCTTGATGATGATTTATGGAAAGATGAATCTCCCTTGTTTGCAGACTTATGGGTCCTGAGGAAAGAGGTCTTCCGTCAATTGCTTCCACTGGCTGTGAAAAACTTCTTGCCTCATATGGAATGTTATGACTTCTTACCCAATCTTGATCAATGAAGGCTCCCATTGCTCCGCAATCCACCAAGGCCAGTATGGGGTAGACCTTGTCCTTGGATGGCGATAAAAAGGCCTGTAATATCACCAATTTGTTTTGTCCAGGAGAGTTCAAGGATGGAATTGATGTGGAGCAAACATCGCTCTCCCGAAACCTTGCTCCATTTAGGATCGGGAGCTGGCGTTTCCCGAGTGTCGGGGAGGAGCCAGATGACACTTTAACTAGATGTTTATCTGAGGCACAATACATACATAAGCCTGTGTGTATCCTTCTTAACCTT
Organism: Ambystoma mexicanum; assembly: GCF_040938575.1. NCBI lineage: Eukaryota > Metazoa > Chordata > Amphibia > Caudata > Ambystomatidae > Ambystoma > Ambystoma mexicanum. Next base: position 749,765,983 of record NC_090929.1, read on the forward strand.
TCCTGCGGGGAAATTGGTCCACGAAAGGCTCCAAGTTGCATGGGTTCAGAATCAGTGCTCAAATTCTTGGCAGATTCGGTCCTTGTAGTATTCTCTGGGGAGTTTCTTTGAATTGAGACTTTATTCTTTTTCTTTTCGGTCTTTCTTTCTTGGATTCTGAAGTCTATTTGCATAGACAAGTCCAGGAGGGCCTGGAATGAACTAGGACGTGCCACTCTGGCTAATTCGTCCTTAATCTCTTCATTTAGACCTCTGCGAAATAAGGTAAAACTGGCTTCCAGGGGCCAGTCCGCCTCTTTGGCTAGCTGTTTGAATCTGGTAACATAGGTCAACATGTCTTGGGATCCTTGTTGGAAGTCGAGTAACTTCTCTTGAGCACCGTGGACCAGCTCTGGACGTTCGAACATGGTCTTGAGTTCCGCTATGAAGCCTTCATAATCATCCAGGAGAGCATCCCCTGAATTGAGTAAAGGAGTGGCCCATGTACGGGCATTACCGGACAGATGCGATATTATGAAGCCCACCTTAGCCCTAGGAGTTGAGAAATAGTAGGGCTTGAAAGTAAAATGTACCAAACAAGAATCCAGGAATCCACGTAAGGTCTTTGTTGAACCGTCGTATTTATCAACCACTCCTCCCAATAATACGCTGTCCTTGTTCGCGGAGTCACGTGACAAGACAAGCTGTTTTAGCGCCGCATTCTCGGCTTTTAAATTCTGCATTTCTGTGGAAAGTTCTTGCATTCCGCGCATCAGGTCCTGAATAGCATTCTCCATGGTAGAATCCGTATTGATCGTTTGGCGTCTCAAACTGTCGTAAATCTCCCCCCGTCTCACCTGTGATCGGGATCTCCCTTGTTCGGCCGCAGGACTCTTCCTGTGGATGATTCGGGTCTTGAATAGGCTCGTCCGAGCCTCGTCAGGTTGCAGGACGCGTTCAGAGTTCCGGGAAGTTCGTGGTTCCAGGGTATCCAGGATTAGCGAACAACGAGTAAGAAGGGGGGGGAATCCAGGAACAGGATAAAGGCAAGGAAGGAAGTAAGAGGATCAAAGGAAATCAAAGTAGAGAGTAAGCACATGTCGGGTCACTACCGAAGATAGTGTTGAGACGCGCGGACCCGCAGGGGCGTGACCAATTTATAGTACGTGCCACGACGTGAAAGTTAGTGCGTAGCACAGAGCTTGGTACGGCCATGTTGGGAGGAAGAAGGAGGAGTACAAGCCCTTCATGACAATGACCATGAAGTCCAGAAGGGGCAATTTCGCCGGGTCATGACAATATATATACCAGCAAACGATCATATGAGCTGTGATCAAAACATCATGATTGATAACATAAGAAAGTGCTAGTGCATTGCAAAGATCGTCCCTCACGTAGGCCACTACATATGATTCTTTACCATCTGTCTATTTCCTGCTGTGGATGTGATACCTATATAGTTCACATATCTGTGGGAAAAAGGCATGCAAATTCAAAGTAAAGTGAAAGTGCATGAGCATATATTATATCAAACAGGTTAAAAAGTACATTAGTAAAATACTCATAAGATGATAAAATGCAAATACTATTTAAAAATAGCCACCTTATGCAATCTTGTCTGGCCTAATAACCACTAAATACCTATAACCACATATATCTGCTAAGAATAAAGTGCAAATGCATATGTACAAGTACACAATAAAACTCCCCCACACTGTAAAAATAGTATGACCCTATACGGGTAATTGTCTACATTCAAGAGAAAGTACATTCAGTGATAACAAAACTTGCTAGTCTGTATGTTGCCTCAGATACAATCCCCCATCCGTGAAATACCAATCCGTGTATGTGAAAAGTAAAAAGAAGTGTAAACCGCAAGGCATAGAGAAATCCTGCACTGATCCCAAAACTATGTGCTTTCGGCCTGTGTGTTATAATCACATTTGTACTTCAGTAGTCATACCTTTATATATTCACAGACTTAGACTAACAGAAGAAAACAAATAAATAAAAAAATAAAAACACAAACGGGTGCTTATAGTTCAGAAGGGAAAATACCACTTATCTTCATCTCTACACAATATGTTACTCACCATTAGATACATATAATTCTTCATCTTTGTTATGACCATTGGGGGTTTTGTATCATAATCAATGATATAGCTTGTCTCTGATTGCCTGCATCTTGTTTCTACGTTACAACCTTGTATCTTTGCGGATATGGAGACAATTCCAAAATATTTTTGTGAGGAAATGTCATCTTGATGCACTTCCTCGAAGGGTTTGAAGGGTGGTCTTTATATCTCTAATATGTCGCAAGACCCTCATTTTAACATCATGTTTAACACTTCTTGTGTACCACAGATTGCAGTCAAAGGGAAGTAAATACAGTGCATCCAGTGCGTGGATTCTTATATTGTTGAAAATTCCTGCCATACTTACAGGATTTACATTTGAGACATTTCGTAAAGCCAACTTGTTTTTCAGTAAGTCAAATGATTCCCGATGTTACTTTTTTGGATTCAATAAGGCTTGGAACTACCATAGATCGTAAGGACACTGCGTTTCTAAATGTCATCGGAGCATCATCGTCTATGTGGTGTTTTATACCTTTGTCCCGTTTTAACATGTGCCAATGTTTATTCGTGGGTTTTCTGATGTTAATGGGCCATCATTGCAAGTGGTGATAAATCTAAGAATGTCCGGTGCCGTATTATCTGATGCTCTGACCTTATTTTTAGGATTCAATAAATCTGCCCTCTAATGTTTATGTAAAGGTAATTGCATGTGTTAGATTTGTATAAGATACATGTCATTGTATGACCGTACTAGCTAGTAATGTGAATATAAAAACCATGCCTTACTCACCAGGAGCATCCAGTGAAATGGTGTACTCATTTTCCAGGGTTGCTGGAATTCGACAGGATGGTAGGTTAGTTAGATTGAATTCAACTTCAGTGTTTACTTGACTATCCAATTTACATCTAAAGATGATATAAAGTCTTGTTTTCTCCTGAAAATAAAAACAAATAAAAGGTTCAAACGTGTCATAGAGCATTGTAGTGCCTGCTGTCTTATCCTAGCCTTTGTAACAATACTGATGGTTCACAAACTATATCCTGAAAGTGGGACTATTTTCAGTTTTTGTTCATTGGTGGAGCATTTACCAATAGCCAGCTATTGTCTTGTACATGGTATAGGGCTGCAGAGGGCAATTATATAAGTTCAAAACACTTTGATTAAACTAATGGAAAGGAAAAAATCTCCCTCATGATGAAAATGAATTTCGCAACGCATTTCAAATGGCTCAAAAGTAAAGTGGCCATCTGAGATAGATAATGGAAGGGAACCATGTCATAAAAGAACAGGAAAAGAAAATGGAAATTCGAGAAAAAAACAAATCAACTAGGAAAATTGATTCTTGACAAAATCCCCCCAAAATATATGAATGCAAAAATACCAAATGTGTACTTCACACAGCATACCCCAAAACACTGGTGCCTTTTTTACTATTATGCATCTGTAATAAATTTCATATGGACAAAATTGTGTCTAGTGCACATTTTCCTTTAAATGTTTTGTTTATCCACCTACTGTCAGCGACGGGTCTTATCTCTGTATTTCTCACCCACCTTCAAGAGGAAAGGTCTGGTCAGTCTCTTGCAGACACCATCCCATCAGTGTTTAGAGAACAGCTCCATGGCGGGTGGCATAGGAAAAGGAAAACCTGTGGGGTAAAAATCCTCTGATTTCCTCAAGGGCAGTGTGGTGTTGTAGAGTTGTAGTGCAGATGGTGCGCTGACATGCACACCATTAGGCAGTGACGCAGGGAGGCATCACTGCGCTCAATAAACGGAGTCCGGGTGCATAAGTGCAGCAGCCTAAAGTGGTGGTCATAAGCAGTGTCCAGTGTGCAGTTATTGTTCTTAAGACAACCTTTCCCTGTGAGGACTCACACCCCCTGTTGCTGCTGGCCCTCAGCATCTAGGGTTGCCCTACCAGCTTCACTAAAGTCATGGCAACAGCATTCACCCATGTGGATGCCTAATCTACCGCCAGGTTGTCCCACCAGGCCCAGGAAGATCGGCAAGGTAGGATCCAATGACTGGCAACGAGGGCTGTATGGGGGACAGTAAAGAAAAGGATGTACCCCTCATCCCCCCACCCAGTCCAGAACCCTGAACAGACCTGGATACTTACAAATACCTTTTCTGGAGTTCTCAACCCTATGCATGCCATCCAGCCTAAACCCAAAATGGGCACTCTGCGTTGAGCCTTTATAACTGTATTTCAGCACTCCTAAAGAAAATGATGACGAGGCCAGCAAATCTGCAATGTTTATCTACTCAGGGATGAGGGTCCATAAGATCTTTAAGATGCTGGCACCCTAGGGCAACACCTATGCTGCAGTGAAAACAGCTGTAGTTAACTACTTTAATCCACAAGCCAAGGGCAATTTCGAGAGGTACCTACTACGCCAAACAGCGCATGAACTCATCAACGCCTTTCACGCAATGTTGCAACAACAAGCACTTACCTTCACCCTAGCAGAGGAATGGATGAGGTACACATCCAACTCATCCAGGGATGTTTTTCAAACAAACTGAGGAGACAGATACTGTGATACTCCAGCCTCTCCTTCCAAAGAATTCAGCAGCTAGGTCACTCTCACAAGCTAACCGAGAGCAGAGTAGAGAAAATGGCGGGGGACTTCCAACACTTGGGTGTAACGCAAGTTCAAGCCATGTCCAAAAGAGAACTGTGGAAGAGAATTGGGGAAAGGAAAGAACACCGAGCTCTGAAAGGCATAGGTGCCAATGCTCCACACAATGCTACCGAATGGCATGACTATTGTGGTGGCCGAAAACCCTTCACACAGGTTTCTGCCTTGTGAGAGGAGGGGAATATACAAGTGTGGTAGGCTAAATCACTTTGTGAGAGTGTGCCATGCTGGCCACCATGCACTACCATCCTGACCCCGACAGCTGACACAGCCATGCGTCTGTCAAGTAAATGCAACACAGTAACCTGTCCCGGATGACTAAGAGGATGATCATGCTGTGTTCCTGATACCCAAGCTCAGCTGAAGCTTGAAATTGCACAGTCTATCAAAATGCAAGATTCTTGTGTCCAGGACTCGCATGCCCGCACTGATTGACACGGGCCATTTATGAATGCAATGAGCAGTGCATAGTCCAACTTTTGAAGCCATGGCCCACGAAAGTCAAGTTTTATGCGCATGAGAGGTGATACCCCCATCCCACTGGAAAGAGTGGCCAAGACAACTTTAACAAGGATGTAGTGGTGGAGAGCAAATGTTATGTCACACTGGCCGACAAGACCACACTTCTTAGCTGTGACATAACTAAGGATCTAGAACTTTTTCACTTTGATTTTAGTTTGCACAAAGAGGAAATCAAGGTGCTCTTGGAGGAGTTTGACGAGCTGTGTATTGGTTACCTGCGCTCCCACATGGTACAACATAACATCGACAGCACAGTCCAACCCATTGCCCTGAAGCACCAACATTTACCGTTCCACTTGCCCCCTCAGGTGGAAGAAGAATTGTGCAAGATGGAAGGGGCAGGTATCATCGAAAGCGCTAGCAGGTGTCACTCATCATCGTGGCAAGGAAGCCAAAAAAGACCAACCAGGTATGCATTTGTGTGGACATGTGTCTACCCAACCAAGCAGCCATGTAGGAAAAGCTCCCGACACAATACTGGATGACTTCCTCGCTGAAATCCATGTGAACAAGCATTTTTTGAAACAATATTGGACAGCTGTTTTTCACTCGATTCCCTTACACAAGAACTTGCATTATATAGTCAAGGTCTTATCCCAAATAGGCCTGCACCAATACAAATGCCTTTCGACATCTTCTCTGTGCCAGTGGTGTTCCAGGACACTATTTGTGGAGGCAAAGCCAAGATTTCCCAGTATCATCAACTGAGTGATGACATACTAATATTCACCAAGACCCTGATTGAATACCACCACCGATTGCTAACCTTCTTGCAGAGACTGAAACAAAAAGGACTCACTCTGAATAACAGTATGTGCTAGTTGCACAAAGAACGGCTGGAATTCTTCGACTTCACCTTTTAGAAAGAAGGGCCTCAGTAGACCTGCAAAGGGTTAAATATATAAAAGCTGCCCAAGCCTGGCCGGATTAAACAGAATTTCAGAGCTTCCTAGGAAGGGCAAACTACTGCTGAATGTTCATCGCCAATCTCACAACACCCACACAACTCCTCGAAAATCTCACCAAACCATCAGCAATGTGGAATGGGGTGAACTCCAAGCCACAGCTTTCAATAACACTAATAATGCGCTAGCTGATGACGCAAACATTTCCTATTTTGGCCCCAAACTCAGCACAGACCTAGTCATGTATGCAAGCCCCCATAGACTGGGTGCAATACTTGCCCAACGAGCATCAGCAGAAGTAGTAATTCTAGTGGTCTTCGTGAGTAGGGCACCAACACCACCTGAAACGTGCTACACACAGTTAGAGACAGAGGCAATTGCCATGATGTGGCGTGCAGACACATCCAGAGCTTCAATGAGTCCTCACTACGACCACCATGGCAGAGAGAAAGATGGATGCCTCTGCTGCAAGAATTCAATCTAACATCATAATACCGCCCTGGGATAGGAAATCTTGTGGACATATTTTCTCCAACACCTGCGAGAGGCCTCTACTAAGGAAGCGAAGATGGCCGCCTGCCTAGAGCAGCATGTGAATATGGTCATATTTATTTTATTTATTTGATTGTATGTGTTTTAGTATAAACCTTTACACATTTAAATATCAAAAGACAATTAATTAATTATGGTCATATTTGGCTCACGTGACCCAGAAGCCAAACCCAGGACTAGGCCCTCTACCACTACCAATGAGACTCTTTCATTACAGAGGAAAGCGGAACATGGTAATATGTGCTTTGCAGCTGGTGCTTGGCCTTTGTGTTTTGCGAAGGGTGCCACTCGCTCTGAGAGCTGCCCTCTCCACTTTCAGTAATTTAAAATCCAGCGCTCATCTCTCCCCTTCCACCTCCTATGCCCTCTTGGCTCGCATCCCCTCCTCTCCTCCCTCCTACTAACCCAGGATTAGCTGCCTCACGGACCACATGACCCAAAAGCCAGGTTATCTTCCATTGCCCCTGGGCAGCCTTAGCCGGGCAGCCAGTGAAGGGCAGAGGATAAGGGCAATTCCCTCTTTGCCTGTTCAACAGGCACCCAGTCCTGCACTGTGGCCCCGCCGGTGACCCAAAGGACCACTGAAACCAAGGTCAGGGACAACGCAACATACTCACAAAGTTTGTCACCACGCATGATTCTACAATTTGGAAACCTGTTATTGTGAAGTCCCACCATTTGGAACCTTTGCAGCTTGAATATTGCCACTGTGTGGTTTGCATCCATTTTCAGTGCTGCTGCTTTGAATGTTGGCACTGTGAGGTTTGCATCCATGTTCAGTTCTGTTCTGCTGCTTTGAATTTTGCCATTTTGAATTGTACCACTGTGTGGTTTGCATACATTTTCTGGTACTTTGAATTTTACCACTGTTAGGCTTGCATCAATTTTAAGCTCTGCTACTTTGAATTTTACCACTTTGAGGCTTGCATCTATTTTAAGTTCTGCTGCTTTGGATTTTACCACTGTTGAGTTTGCATCCATTTTGAGTTCAGCTGATGTTAAATTTTGCCACAAGAAATTTGACCAGTTTGAGGTTTGCATCCATTTCAATTTTCTTCCACTTGGAATTTTACCACTTTGAAGCTTGCAGCCATTTCATCTTCTGCTGGTTTTTTTTACCACTGTGAGTTATGCATGCATTTTGAGCCCTGTTGCCCTGGAATTTTGCAGCATTTAATTATTTTACCACTGTGAGGTTTGCATCCATTTCAGGTTATGTCACTTTCAATTTGACCACTGTAAGGTTTTCTGCTTTTCATTCTGCCATTGCTAGGTTTGCATTCATCTTGAGTTCTGCTTCCTTTAAATGTTACCACTGTGGGGTCTAGCCACTATCTGACCTCTCAGGAAATACAAATAAAAAATGTGAACAGCACTTTTGAGTATATTTAATTCGATCATTTTAGGAGATCAGAGGTATCACATACAAAGCACACACTGAACACAGTTGCGCAACTAGGCCTACTTTGGAAGGCCCGAGTTAGCACAGACTGCTGGGAGAACACTCCTTGTGTAATATGCCTCTCATCATATAAGCAGAATCCTGTGTACACGGTATGTTGTTCTCTAGCTTTAAAAGAGCTTTTGGTATATCAAATTGTTTGGGGTTTGGCAGTCTGTTTACTGGGGAATCAGTATGTCCTTCTTGATATCCACTATTTGTCCTCTTGGAAAGCAGGGAGCATTGTGAAATACATCGTGGGAGTCTGTCACTTCTCCCCAGGGGGAGCCTTATCCTGTGAGGTTAGACAGGTGAGCACACTATGCAATACACTCCCTAGAGGTAGAGGTAAGCGGGGCCACACCGGGAGAGTCTCCCCCCTTGGGGACAAGGACTCCCGTTCCGAGGAGGAACTCGCTACCCAAACCACCTATAAATCAATCTTAAAAAACCATGTGGTCAGAAGATATGAAGGAGCAGTGGATATTTGTTTTTGCCAGATTGCACCACTGAGAAAATCTGAAGAGAATTACACATGCAGTAATGAGATGAAGGAAACCACCGGAGTAATATTGAGTGCAAGTTAAACACAGAAGAAGGACTTTAACGCTACACCGGGGAAGTTCCAGCAAAGCGCCATAAATCTGGGAGGAAGAGACACGAGGAAGCGAGCAGTCCGGGAGATCGAAAGCAGCTGCGGAGGCAGAGGTGAAGGAACCAGGGAACTGCAGTTCTCATGCCGAAAGGAAGCTGGTGTGCGCAACTGTACGAGTTGCAGTATAGGAGAGCCAGGCTGCAGGAAGCCAAAGGAGTTGAACAGGGTTTCAGGATGGACCTGGAAAGCAGAGACAGCGTGACCGAAGGTACAAGAGAGTATCGCCAGGACGCTGAGACCACTGATCGAGGGGCAACACGGAGTGTGCCGGCACAACCACGAGTGAAGACACCATCCTGACCAGTAGAGGAGAGAGCCCGATCCAAACTATGGATCTGGTGACGCATTCCCTCATGCAAAAAGGTAACGAAGAGTGCGGGAGACCAGGGAGGAGACTGAAAATAATGTCTGGAATACTCATACTGTGTGTAAGAAGAGTGAGACTCATCATTGGGATACTTACACTCGTACCAGTGAAGTACAAGTTTATAAGAGTGAGAATCATCACTCATACTCGTCCCAAGGAGGCACAAGTTTGTAAGAAGAGTGAGCATCATCACTGGGCTACTCACACTCATCCCAGTGAAGCACAAGTTTTTAAGAAGAGTGAGCACCATCACTGGGCTACTCACACTCATCCCAGTGAAGCACAAGTTTGTAAGAAGAGTAAGGATCATAACTGGGCTACTCACACTCATCCCAGCGAGGCACAAGTTTGTAAGAAGTATGAGGTTCATCAATGGACTACTCATACTCATCCCAGTGACACCCAAGTCTTTGAGAAAAGTAAGAAGTATCTCTGGAGTACTCTGGCTAATAGCGATCAAATGTTGGAAATACTTAAGAAGAGTGAGAATTGTAATTACAACCACGTTGGTTGTCCTAACCAATATAAAACTTGGACATTGAGTCAAGAGAGACTTTGACGTTTGTATAACAAGAAAGGAAGAAAAGAGCCACAAGAGAAAAGAAAAAGCTCAAGAAACAAGAGAATAAGAGAACAAAACAGGAGAGAGAACGAAAAGTGGAAAATCCCATTGTCAGAACTTTGTGACTTGATAAAAGATAACCAAGAACTTCCTTAGAATACTGTATTAACAGACCTTGCTGAGAAAGCAGTGCGCTGGAGAAGGGCGCCACATTGAAGGTGGCAATGGCTGAAAAAACGATATGACCACCGGAGGAGGTGGTATTTCTGCAATACTCCAAATATATTCTAAAAATATGACCTTTGCTAGAGGTCAACTCCGAATGGGAAGACTTTCAGAAATATCACCAACGTAGGGGGCAAATTCGACCTGCAGTATTTTCTTATGAACATAAGCCTAACTTCAAAGGAGGCCCTTGGCCATGTAGCATGTAAATGGATAATGCAAAGCATTTAGAGCTGTTTCATCTCCCTTTCAATAGTCGGTTATATTCATCACCCCAATATATGCATTCTGTAAACATGAATCAGGTGACACAAAGGGTGACTAGCGCATCAGGCTTCAGTGCACTGCTTCTCAAGCCTCGTGGCCTGGTGTTACCAGGCCGTCCAGAGAGAAGGTAATGTTTCTTTCAAAAGCAACAGAGCAAAGCAAATATGCAGTTGGCAGTGTCCCTGTGTCAAGATCCCCGGGACCCTACACAGGATCCCTTGGCTACACTACGTATTCAAGGCCCTGTTGAAAGTGGACGCTGGAGAATTGTTTACGAACCCGAGTATCATCTCCAAAAACGATCTTGGGCTGATCAGTGAGAAACTAAAATGTATATGGGACGTATAGAGGAGGGAAAACGAACTCCAAAAGCAGGCGAATGAGAAGCATGCCACTATTTCCATCCCAGGCCAAAGAATGGATTATTTGGACCTGAATGCTTTTCGCAATGGTAGGTCACTTATAACTCACTTTAGGTTTGGCTTCCTGCCAAGTGGCAAGGTATCCAATTGGAGAATACATACTTTGCTCCAAAGCTTGGCTTGCCCTTAATGCCCACAAGTAGAGGAGGACACTAAACACTTTATGACCCTATGATAACTATATAGGAGGATTAGACAGAGGTTCTTCCTCCCCCCATTTGGACATTCGGGTATTAGAACTATTAGGTGGGCTCTACAATACCTATTAGTTGTCGCAGAGCTGGCAGTCTTAACCGCACTACAGAGTTATATTTGTATAGCACTAAGGCTGAGAAAGCGATATATATGTAGTTGGCTTATCGGCTCTCTCATATGTACGCAGTTTTAATTTTATATGGTATGCTATATATTCTTTTAATGAATGTATTTATGTGTTGTGATGTACTTGTATAGCTCGTTCAGAATAAAGTTATGATAATGATGATGTCGATGGAATAGAGTCTGCAGCATTTCCCCAGCATTTATGCTCGGTGGAGGATGGGGCTAGGTCTATGCTCTCCTACTCTCTCCATTCAGCCTCAGGCGAATGTCCACACTGCTGTGCAGCCCCCAGTTGGCGTCCTCGCTGGTGAGAGGTATGTGGAAAGGTTCTGTCTTTGTTGACAGAACTTGGACTTCTTTTCTTAGCATTCTTTGTTCTCTTCCTGGTGCCCTGTTGTCTACTGAAGGCGCCTTTTTCTGGAGTGCTGTGCCTTTAGGCCTCATACTTGACATTCTGAATGAAACAATAGGGTCACTCCCTGATACATGATCACCAACTTAAATATAAGCATCAAACGGATAACAGGCAAGGACACTTTGATGGGGAGTCGTCTCAGGAGCACGTGCAAAGACCAACTCCAAAGAACCTAGAGCTTTGGTCATGGGATCCTGGTAGGGTGGCTGCGTTGGGCTGAAAGATCCCTTTGGATCTAGTAACAAAGGTGATGAAGCTACTTTATAAAGGAATTGACAATTTAGGAGGAAATAGCTGAAATCATACATAATAATTGTACACGTTATGGATTATTCTTTTTCATGCCATCTTTGGCCCTTGTGTAACCATAGAATGCTCAGCCAAATGGCACCACATAAAAAAATGCAAACACTCTTTTTCTTGTGCTTTCGGAAAAACAGTATCTGCACGTTTTGTTCCCACAGATCCTCAGATTTCATTTATTGCAAACTTTGATAAATGTTATCAATACACATGTACCATACATGTGAAACTAAATATACAAGAGAAGATAATAAACAAACGAAACCTAATCAGTCACTGTGTTTGATGATATATGTGCCAGCTGGCCGCACTTTTTATTTATTGGTTTTTATTTTTTATTTATTTTCACTGTTGATCCCATGTACTGCACTGCCCCCTTCCCCTTTGCCCCTCCCCTGCACTTGTGCAATCTCAGTCACCTGGCCTAGTAAGATCGTTATCTCTGTCTTCCCTCTGTTCCCCCTCCCTTGCCTCGTCGCGCCTTGAAACACTTGTGCATAGAAGCGTTATGTCGCGCCTTGAAACACTTGTGCATAGGAGCGTTATAAATGCCATATTATATCACATCATATAAATGGAATGCATATTTAAAATATGAAATGCTTCTATGTCAGGTAGTATGTACAGTCCCTCACACCCCCCTGGGCAAATCATCATTCCTGGTACAGTTTCTGAACTCCAATTCTGGTCTGTAGCATAAAATGAGTAAGCCATTTCAACTGTCGGTGTTCCACACTGTTACTCCAGTTTTCTAAAACACTGCAAACGATCGGTTTCGGCGACACATACAACTTCCTGTTTCTCGCTTCTCCATCCTCTCTTCTGGATGGCAAGGTTATGGGCGGGGCTGCAGCTTCTCATTTCACCACCATGCAACAGTTTCAATAAATGCTTTCAAGCTTTATCATCAACTCACAGCTCGCTCTCTTTTTTTCAATATGAATTACAAAGTCACAACTGTGCCAGGAATTGTGGAGGCAGGGGCACTCAAGGCCAAAAAAAGTCTACCGCTCTCGGTTGCTTGAGGCGTTATAAGAGGGATTCCCGGGGCCGCTCGCTCATTCCCACCCTCACTATTTGGTCTACCCAGTGTTGCATGGCACCCCTCCTGGGAACATGGTAGCTCCCAGGATGTTTGTAATGGGACACGTGGCAGTAGCCAGGTGACCGACTTAATAAAAGACATGAGCCACTTCCGGCTCATCAGTCACTCCATCTTTGGCTCCGGTGTCATTCCTTTATATAGCACCATGCTGGTACACCACCATTAGGGTAGGGTAAGGTATTCAGATGCAGGTGAACAGAGACAGCAATCGCGATTTGCAAACCGACGTCTCAACAATAAACAATTGCACGAAGATGTTCAGGTGAGCGCAGTCTGCAGATTAAACCACCGATGCGATCAATGCGACATGGGTACACTCCAGAGCTGCAATGACTGTCAGGAAGGGGCGGCTGCATAGAATTGTCCCTTTGTCGCATTCACCTCTGCAGCAGTGCTGGGCAGGAAGATGTCCTGGTGTGCATGCTGCATGAGTGTGTCAGCGTCTGAGAAAGCATTGTTGAAAACGTTGGCTGCAACATGCCCTGCTGCATGCCAACACTGTGTTGGAAAATGCATGTGGTGAAAAAGTGCAGCACTGACATAAGCTTCAGCAGTAGTGGGATGGGTGTTCTTATGTAAATTGTTGATTTTAGATCTGCCTGTATCAGGCTTAGTTGCTCAGCTACGATCTCGCCGTTAACATAATAACTGGCCATCAGATAGTGCCCAGAGTGATGGCCTGATCAGAGGAATGGGTGCTCTCCATATAAGGCCTCTCCGCCACCTTTGTGCAGGTTGTATCTTGTGACTCTACAGCGAATGCCTCTGCGGGTCAATGTACAGCAGGAGGTTCTGGAGCTTGAGGTTTGCTAGGGCTGGAGGCTGTGTTGTGTTAGGAAGTGTGTTTGGGGAAGATGTGGGTCTTACATACCATTTCAGGGACAATTAGGTACACCCGTGGCTTCATTGCCATCATCTGGATGGACTGACCTCGACCTTTTGGGTTTTGTGGTTTTTTGGTGGAATTAGCGCATATTTTCAGTGGTATTTCATCAGTATTTCGTCTTGGGATATGGTGTATATAGCATTTTAGTTCACAGTATTTATTCCTTCTGCAGAATTTGCCACAGCGGAATCATCGCAGGATCTCATTGGCATTTCTGCCAGCACTAATTCCTCCGGTCAAATTACCACCTATTTTCAATAACCCTTAATTCAGTGGAGTGGTCAAAGTGGTCGTAATCATGTTACCGCTACTTTGTGCCCTTAACACCAAACTCTTAAAAAGGGGTCCTTTACCGTCAGGACATCCTGATCTAGAAGGCCCTTTCCTCAACATACAAGTTGATTTCATTCAGCTTTCTTTGTCCTATGAACACTGTCTCATGGTGGTATATTCGTTTTCTGGGTTGGTTGGAAGCCTACCTTTGCCCAAATTCTAACCGTTGTCAGGGGCTTAAGGACAGACAGGTGCCCCCACAACCTAGGGGACAACAGTGCGCAATAGACAGGAGTGTAAGGAGTTCTGTAGATAAGGAAGGATAGGCAATAACTATAGATGGACAACAAAGTCAGTGAACAGAAAGGGGAAGAGAATACAAGTAAAACAAACATTAGGTTCCCACTTGGGGTGTGTGCACAGAATAAGGGAAGGTCTTCCCACAAGATCAGGAGAAATTCTAGGCTTCTGAGCTGGTTACTATTACAGTTCCCCACTCCGATTGCTCAAGGGAAGGAGCAGCAGGAGTCGTTTCTGTGTTGGGTCCAGCAGGAACTGAACAGTGACTACCCCCGAAACAGGAACCAGTCCACTGTTATCAAATATGGCAGAAGGGACAGTACTGAGATACAACAAAGGAAATGAACAGATGTTGCTTGTTGTGAAACCCAGCAGCCAAACTGTGTATAAAGTAATTACAAAACTACAAGTGAGTACAAAAACACTAACAGAAATATCCAGGGAAAAACAAGAAGTCAAAGAGAGCAAGACTTAGGACACTGAATAGGAAGCAAGAGCAAGGAAGAAGACTGGAAACTAAGCACAGTGGTACTTTGCACTGTAAAGGCAAACTGGAAACAAAAAAACAGGATTCATGGATGAGCACCGAACTAGAGATAAGGACCAGGGAATCTCTGTACAGAAACTTTGGTATAGAATTACTAGCACTGAACTGCAAACAGGAATCAAGGAATACCAGGAACTGAAACTGTACTGAAATAACAAGGGCAGAACTGACGCCAAGTAACAAGGGAACTAAGGACTGGAATCAAGGAAGCTACAGGCAGGTAACACGGACAACTGGCATAGAGCAAGGAACTGCAGGCAGGGAACAAGAGAACTGTTGGTAGAGAGCAAAGGTCTGAGACAGGAAACAGAAGGTGGTAAGCAGAGGAGCAGGGCTGGAAGGCAGGGAGCACAGGGCAGAATGCAGGGTAGTGCAGGCTGAGTAGCAGGGCAAGGGGCATAGGGCACTTGAACTGGAGCAGGTTCTGAAAACAGCAGCAACAGGACACAGCAAAAATCCAAGGGGCTGGCAGTGAGCTCAATGCAAGAGTCCTGTGCTTCTGCAGGCAGCTGCTAAAAAGCTGACCCATCCTGTGCTGAAGCCAGCTTATTAGCATCACCTGGAGTACCACACCTGAAGGTAATCTCCCCCCTCACTGGACCTGGGAAGGTGAAAGCAGCACTTATCTCTACAGCGTCTGGGGATTGTAGTTCTAAGACTGCTGTATAGGAAAAGCCAGATAATGAAAACTGTTAAAGGTTCATTTTGGATATGGGGGTTCATTACGAGGTAGGGGGCAACCATGCTGCTATTAGCGGCATGGCTACCCCCTTACTGGGTACCGGGTCCGGGTTCCTTAAATGAGGACTTACCGGGCCATTCCAACCTTGGAGGGCCCGTTAATTCCTCATTCAAGTGACCCGGACCCGGTACATCCCCATTCCCATTCAAGCCCCCATAGGGCTCAATGGGAATGGGGAGGGTGCTAACAATGGGCCCGTTAATAACGGCCCATTATTAGCACCCTGGACTGCTCGCGGGACCCGCTAAGGGCGCCTGGTAAAACCAGGCATCCTGAGCGGGTCCCACGAGCAGACTCGTAATGAGGCGGTAAGGGGTTGACGGCTCCGGCACCTTTACCGGCGCCGTTAACCCCTTACCGCCTCACTCGGAATGACCCCCATGGAGTTTGTGAAATGAAATAGGGTACTATCAAAGTGTTGCAAAGGGAAAATAACGACAGAAATATGAATAAGTATTGTCTGGGGCAGTTTATGTTGATGAATTTCGAGTCACAATTAGTCAACAATGGGAGGCACTTGGTGTTGTAGTGGTACAGTCATGACAATTGTCACAGTCGCAAACAACATTCTTGCAGAGTTTATTCCTTCATTTGGCCTGCCTGCAATTATAGACAGTGACAGAGGGACACACTTTATTGGCCAATGGTTTAGAGATATTTGCAAAGCTCTAAATATTTCCTAGCATTTTCTTATCAGCTGCAATCCAACAGCATTGTAGAATGAAGAAACATTAATACAAAAAACAGGTTATCCAAATCTTTTCAAGAGACTGGTTCCAAGTGACCTGAGCCTACCATTAGTTCTGCTTTATATCTGCAATAAACTCAACCAGAAAAATGGACTGTCAACCCATGAAATTCTAACCAGACGGCCCATGGCTGCAACTGAGGCTGTTTTGAACTATCACAAGTCTCTTGGAAAGGCTACCTGATTGTAGGGAAATGAAGGTCTGTTGGAACCTGCTGCCGGACCCTGTCACACCCTCTAACCAGGAGATTGGGTTGCCTGCCTGTGAACCACAGAAATTTAGCACTTCAGCCAAGGTTGAGTGGACCTCATCAAGTCTTTCTCACAACACAGACAGCTATAAAATGAGAGGGGTATAGAGCATGGGTCCATGCCACCACCTGTTGGAAGGTGCAGCCTCCAGCTAAACATCAGAACAGACTAGGTTGTCTACGAAGACCTCATCTTCGCTCCCTTCTGGATTAATTGCATCATCAGAACAATCCTCATGTGAATGTGCTCCTGTATGCAATCCTGCTACATTGAATGCAACAGATTCATTGTCTGGCCAGGATCATGCTACGCTTTCATCGCAGGCTTCATTATCAGTTTCAGTTGACAGAGCAGTCTCACCACCACTCTAAGATGCTAAAGAGGCAGAGCTAGTGTCAACAGCAGTCCTTACCTCTGACGCCTTTGTTTTTTTTGGGTGAAATGCAGTCTACCGTCCGACGAAGCCACCTTCGCACGATATAATACCGACCTGGTTGGTGAACCCCGAGGACAGCAACCAGTAAGCGAGGGAAAGACGCAATGGGAATAAACCCTCTGTAATCCAAGATGAATAATCTCCACAGCAATACTCATGAAGAATGATGAAAGGCAGTAATGATAGTCACAGGAATAGGAGAGTACACTAAGCAGAAGGATGTTTTGGTGGATAAGGAGGCCAAGGAATGACGGCAGCAAGCAGCAGGAAGAAAAAACCAACAGCCTAAATACCAGGCAGCCAGGCTGAACCAATGGTAGGCAGTAGGGAACAAGAGGAATCCAGAAGGCAGGAAACAGTAAGAAGAATGAGGCAATAAACAGGAATAAGGAACAACGGAATCTCAGAACACAAAAAGATGCTTTCAAGAGCCGTTCAAGAGCCGGCCTCTATACCAGCGTTTACACCCACAAAACTGGAAACAAAAGAGCTGCCATTTTGGAATGACATTCGTCCGTTCCCGCCGCCATCTTGAATTTGCCGTGCTAACAAGAAGCAGACCACGGAGGGTCTGAAACTCAAGCCGAAGAGGCGGATTGACAGGTAAGGCATGAAAGGTAGAGCATCAATAGAACGCTGCTCTCTTTAGTCTTCATTTGTTGTAAGTATTTTTGTTCTTGCAATTGACGGTGAGGCCTGTTTGTCTGCCTCTTGAGAATGTATTACTGACCGTATCAGATAATAGAATAACCACACTGACGTATAACATAATAGCTTTTGAAGTGAATGAGAGTATGAGAAATAGAAGGTAAGTTGTTAGGAGCTTTTCTGCACCAGATACGTCTATCTTCCTCTCTATTACATAATGTCACACATCGGGGTCTGAATGACCCGCTCGCCTCCTCATCACGCCAGGCGAAACAGACCACTTTCAAGGCACCTACCAAAGTCGTGATGCTTCGCCACAGTATCCAACGTTTCTCAGCCCCTTACTTCTCTCGGTGGCGGTTACCCTGGAGATTGGGGTCAACAACATCAAAAGTATCAACAACCCAGCCTTTGCCTACAACTCCCAGGAAACCTACATTTTGCGTGTAGTTCCGACTATGCGGAACTTGAGCTCTGACGGGTTTACGGCGCTCCGCCTCCTGGGTAATATTAGGCACTGCAGCGAGAAGGACGCTGCTTCTGATTAACGTTGCAACCGGCATCCGAAATTTCGTCTTCTGTGCCTTTCCAAATCATTGCCTTCCCGTGTACCAGTTCCTATTTTCCATTTACGGACTGCCTTGAGATTTCTCAATTCTTCTGCCTACCCGTGTACATGACCTTTGCCTGCCCTACGGTTTGCTTGCATCCTGATTCTGTACTGTCTTTAGCCCGCCTGTGTACCAGACCTCGCTGCCTGTCAACTGGATTGCCTTTCGCTGTTCTTCCCGTACAGAAACTTCTGTCCTGAATTACCCAACCACCGCCTTCACCTGGTTTTCCTCACCTTCCCAGCTGACTCCAAATTCTCAGCTTTAACCTCTCAAAATCGAGGGTGAGTTCTTCCTGTTACAATTTCTATTTGGAACATTTGAGCTACTGAAGCATGGCTACCTTATTTGTGTAGCCTCCTGCAGTACTTCACCTTAGTTATACAGAGCCTTGAACGCTATAACTGTAAAGAATCAATACCCTCTTCCGCTGATATCTGTTCTTTTTGATCAGTTTGGTTCTTCGGTAGTTTTCACTAAACTGGACCTTCGAGGTGCATATAATCTTGTTCGAATACGAGAGGGGGATGAGTGGAAGACAGCCTTTAAGACCCAATATGGACTGTTTGAGTACCTGGTGATGCCCTTTGGGCTGTGTAATGCGCCTGCTACGTTCCAGGCATTCATGAATGATATTTTTCATGACTGTCTGGATCAATTTGTCATTGTCTACTTAGACGACATTTTGCTATACTCCTCTTCCATGGAAGAACACATTGACCATGTTCGCTTCGTGCTTCAGAGACTACGAAACAATCATTTATTTGTTAAAGCAGAAAAATGCGTGTTCAATTCTACTGAAGTGGAGTTCTTGGGGTACAACCTTACTAATCACGGAATTAGAATGAGCCGTTCTAAAGTTAGAGCTGTTCTTGACTGGCCTGTGCCTACTACTATCAAGGCTTTACAATCCTTTTTGGGGTTTTCAAACTTTTACAGATGCTTCATTCACTCGTTTTCATCCATTTCAGCTCCTCTGACAGCATTGACCAGCTCTAAACGGGCATTTCAATAGAGTCCGGAGGCGCAACAGTCCTTTGAAGCTCTGAAAGCCACCTTCTTGACTGCTCCAGTACTGCAACATCCTAATCCGCTCTTACCATACCTAGTGGAGGCCGATGCCTCAGGCTCCGCCATAGGGGCAGTACTATCCCAGCGCTGTCCCGATTCGGGAGAGATCCATCCGGTTGCTTTTCATTCACGGAAATTGACTCAGTATGAACAAAATTACCCCATCACGGAAAGAGAGTTGTTGGCCATCAAGGACGCCTTTTCTGAATGGAGACATCATTTGCTGGGTGCTCGTCATCCTGTCACGGTCTTTTCAGATCATCGGAGTCTCCTTGCGTTCAAATACATGAAATGTCTTACTGCTAGACAGGCTCGCTGGCATCTATTCTTTTCACAATTTAATTTCACCATTACTTATCGGCCAGCCCGGTTCAATACTTGTGCTGACACCTTGTCACGTTTGTCTTCCAATCCCGGTGGTAAAACTAACGACCACTCTCTCTTGCTACCCTGTAGAGTGGTCTGTGGGTGCACCCCTCAGCCTCCACTACACTCCCTGATATCTGATTGGGTTTCCTCGCATGCAAGGGATTGTGAGGCTCTCAACCTCAATATAGTGCAGGGTTTGCCCTACATCCAGGGCAGAATGTTTCTACCTCCTGGTGATGCACGTTTACGCGCACTTGCTTGGTCTCATGATTCACTGATGGCGGCTCACCCGGGACAACAGAGAACCCTTGACTCTTTGCGCCGTTGGGCTTGGTGGCCTTCTATGTCCAGCGACTTAATTGATTATTTGGCCTCCTGTTCTGTATGCTCTCAGTCTAAAATCTCTAGATCTAAACCTGTGGGTTTGTTGCAGCCTCTTCCGGTACCACATAAACCATGGTATATGGTCTCTATGGATTTTATAGTCGATCTGCCCTCTGTGGATGGCTTTGATACTATTTGGTTTGTCATCGATTTTTTCACTAAGATGGCACTGTTCATCCCGTGTTCCGGTCTGCCTTCTGCACCTATATTGGCCTCCATGTTTCTAAAGCATGTTTTCCGATTCTTTGGGCTCCCTTCCATTGTGGTTTCGGACCGCGGCCCTCAGTTTACGTCCCGTTTCTTGAGGGCGTTGACATCGTCTCTTGGTGTTGATGACAGGTTCAGTTCTGCTTATCATCCGCAGACGGATGGGCAAACCGAGAGGGTCAATGCAACTCTTAAACAATACCTGCGTTGTCTCTGTCTTCATTTCCAGTCATCTTGGTTGGCGATGTTGCCAGCCGCTGAATTCGCCTATAACAACTCGTGACATTCGGCTTCTGGTGTTTCTCCTTTCTTCGCTTAGTATGGCTACTATCCTCGGTCTTTGCCCCTGGATCCTACGCTTCCCATTGACAACCCGGCTGCAGAAGCTTGTATTCGGGATCTCAAATCTGTTTGCAAATCTGTTCTGGAACATCTCCTCCAAGCTCAGGTTAAAGCAAAAAAGTATGCGGATCAGCATAGGATTCCTGCTCCCAGTTATAAATTAGGTGCAAAAGTTTGGTTGTCTACTCGCATACTGAAGATCCCTGGAAAGCGCTTACTCCTTCCCAAGTTCGTGGATCCGTATGCCATCACTGAGGTGATTAGTCCGGTTGCTGTGCGGCTTTCTCTGCCTTCATCTTGGAAAGTGCATCCAGTTTTTCATGTTTCCCTGGTAAAGCCTTGCCCGCCTTCTGCTTGTTTGCCTGCTCGTCCTCCCCCGATCAGGGTGGTGGGGGATGTCGAATACGAGGTGGCGGATATCCTGGATTTCCAGCTGCGCAGGGGTCGTCCGTTCTACCTTGTTGATTGGAAGGGGTACGGCCCGGAGGATAGATCCTGGGAACCGTTGGGGAACATCCGATCTCCTGTGCTTCTGCGCCGCTTTCATGCCCGCAATGGGTTGGCGCTGCCTTTGGGGGTGGATGCTGTCACACATCGGGCTCTGAATGACCCGCTCGCCTCCTCATCACGCCAGGCGAAACAGACCACTTTCAAGGCACCTACCAAAGTCGTGACGCTTCGCCACAGTATCCGACGTTTCTCAGCCCCTTACATCTCTCGGTGGCGGTTACCCTGGAGATTGGGGTCAACAACATCAAAAGTATCAACAACCCAGCCTTTGCCTACAACTCCCAGGAAACCTACATTTTGCGTGTAGTTCCGACTATGCGGAGCGTGAGCTCTGACGGGCTTACGGCGCTCCGCCTCCTAGGTAATATTAGGCACTGCAGCGGGAAGGACGCTGCTTCTGATTAACGTTGCAACCGGCATCCGAAGTTTCGTCTTCTGTGCCTTTCCTAATCATTGCCTTCCCGTGAACCAGTTCCTGTTTTCCATTTACGGACTGCCTTGAGATTTCTCAATTCTTCTGCCTACCCGTCTACCGGACCTTTGCCTGCCCTACGGTTTGCTTGCATCCTGATTCTGTACTGTCTTTAGCCCGCCTGTGTACCAGACCTTGCTGCCTGTCCACTGGATTGCCTTTCGCTGTTCTTCCCGTACAGAACCTTCTGTCCTGAATTACCCAACCACCATCTTCACCTGGTTTTCCTCACCTTCCCAGCTGACTCCAAGTTCTCAGCTTCAACGCCTCAAAATCGAGGGTGAGTTCTTCCTGTTACAATTTCTATTTGGAACATTTGAGCTACTGAAACATGTCTACCTTATTTGTGTAGCCTCCTGCAATACTGTGAACTGTACCCTTCTTCAGTTCAAGTTCCTTTTTGTGGATTCCGACTCCATTCCGTTGTTTTGGATTTATTTACTGAAGTGTACGCAAGGACGCTTTGCTGATTGTACACAAGGACTCATTTCTGAAAAGTGCACACAGGGACGCCTTGCTGAGAAGTGCACCTACCCGTATCTAGTGCGCTCCTCGTGCCGCCCGGGTATAGCATCCCTACTAACCTTCCTGTTTATTGTTTTGTATTTCCGTTGTTTTCTAGCCTAGATTGATTAGGTTATTTCAATTCCTGTTCTGGTAAGACCTCCTTAACTCTTCTTTATTATATCCTATTTGAGACCATCAAAATAGAATCTAATATCATTTCTACACTTACAGGGGAAATTCCATTCTTGTTCTTTTCAATTACAAGGGTAGTGGGTGTCCCAGGTACTTTCTGCTTTTGTGAGGTTTTTCTTGTGGTGGTCTTTGCTCTCACTAAGTATTTACCATTTGTCTTTTTCTTTTCAGCTGGGTCCGTGGCGGTGTGTTCTCCCCGCTCTTTTGGGTGATCGGTCTCTCTGTCTGCGATTAATGTTTGGGATATTCTGTGCCACAGATTGCAGAGAAATCACTACAAGTTTTTTAAACAGTTCAGGGGTTTTCATTTTCTATGTGGGGCGTGGGGTTGTTCCTCTCGCTTTTGTTTTGTTATGACCCTCCTTCCTAAACCAGGCGTTGTAACCACTGGTTAGCGCTATTGAGCTCTTACCCCTTTGGTCTTATGCAACGGATGATTCCTTAAATGCTGACTATCTGAGCTCCTTCAGGAGTTTCCTAACCCTCCCTAATCTAGCCAAAGGTTAGTGTTCTACAGTGAATGGGATAGTGCATTATACTTACACTTGGTGCAAAAACGCTATCCTTGCATGTCCACTCTTACCTCTCACTTTCTACTATGACCACTTCCAGGTCACTTCTACCTCCTTTTTTCTAGCACTTCAATGTTTCAAACCTCCTGATCTTGCCTCCATTCCTTCATGTTACCTTTCCTACCACTCCACTTCACCACTCCTTTCCGCCACTACTACACTCCTCCTCCTACCACTACTCTTCTCCTCCCACTACTACTCTTCTCCTCCCACTACTACTCTCCTTCCATCAACTACTCAAATACTGTTCTTTCACATAGTATCATTCAATTCACATTCGCTCCTTACTTCAATCTCTCTACTCACAGGTCAAAGAAACATACAAACTCACCTTGCAGAACCTCTTCTACTCGTAAGCCAATACCTCACCTGCTCCATGAACCTCTTCAACAAGACACCACTCCCTCCCTCCTCCTGCTGGTCTCTTGGTCGTCCTCCACCTTTGACCTCACCCGATAAA
Organism: Ambystoma mexicanum; assembly: GCF_040938575.1. Taxonomy (NCBI): domain Eukaryota; kingdom Metazoa; phylum Chordata; class Amphibia; order Caudata; family Ambystomatidae; genus Ambystoma; species Ambystoma mexicanum. Next base: position 749,789,276 of record NC_090929.1, read on the forward strand.
CCCACACTTTCTGTTTCCTGTCCCCTGCTTAAATTCTCCCCCACCTGTGAAGTTTGGCCACCTTTCCAGGCCAATTCGTACCTCTCTTCCCTACCCGGGGTGTGTATGTGCGAGGCAAAATCTTGAAAAAGGGGCTAAGCTCCACCCACTTTCTCTGTGCAGGTTTGGAATGTACCAAAGATGGCGGCATATGCAAATCAGTGTTCCAGTTCATGTTCCTGCTTCTGGTTCGGCACAGTCTAATGGTATGTTTCTGGTAATCATGCTTGTACTTTCTGCTCTTAGGCTTGTATGCAGCCTATCAACTCAATGAAATCCTATGAAGAGGGTGTAAACATTTAACTGCTCCTCGCTTTCAACTGAAAGCCTTTTGTACTTATTGGGAGTTGTCTGCATTAAATTATGCTTTTGTTACTTCCGTTCAGCAATCACATGGCTAAAATGCACATCCTTGGATCGAGGGTAAACAAAGCTCCCTGTCTGCCAACTTGCAGTATGAATGTATCCACAATCATAGTGATTGCTGGGTATGACCACACCTTCCTCACAATTTTGACTCTGGATTTCCTATGGTGTCCATTCCTTTCAACTGCAGTGATATCTGTAGTGAATTAGATCATTTTCCAGATCCTATAGCCCAAAACGTTGCTCTGGTCATTATTTGCAATTGGGGTTTTTCGGGCCTAGCAAAGTTTCCTCCTCCTGATCAGCTTCATGAGAAACCTGCTGCTATCAGATTAACATCTCCTGCAAAAAGCATGGCCTTCTCTGCTACACCATTCATGGCTATAATTGATCAATCTGAGCATTTACAAATACTATATAAATGCTGAAAGTAATGTTAATGGTAATGGCTTTACCTTTTGTGGTGCATATTCAGATTTCTCTGTGTACCTGCACTCCATATACCAGAATTCTTAGTGGTGACTGTTGGGACTGTGATCGATTTGAACTGCCTGCTGTTGCTACTATTAAGTCACATCACTACCCTACCTCCTCTTGCCCCTTTGTCTGATTCCAATCTTTACTTTGACTCTAAGGGCCCCATTACGAGTTTCCTGGTATGGCATAAATGCAGGTATAATTGCTGGTAATTCCGGCACTGCCATTTTTTCCATACTGGAAAAACACGAGTTTGCCAGTGGGGGCCACGGATCTATCCCCAGGCCTGACCTAGCGGTAGATCAGGCCCCCACGGCCAAAAAATGCTTCAATTACCAGCATTGGTATTATATTTCTGCTGACACTGGGCAGGGGAGAAGTACGAGAGTTGTGAGTGCCACAAACCTCACTCCGTTGGCAGGAATAACCACACCGACTAGCAGGGACGAGTCAGAGTCCCCCACAGCATATGTGAAACCCTAGAGGGAGAACCACTCATTACATTGGCAGACACAAGCCCACTGGCTACCAGGGAAGGGTCTAGGACCCAAATCAAGAGAGTCATACAAGTCATCTTCCTCGTGGCAGTACTTGGCAGGGAAGTGAACCAAGTGGGCCAAACCAAAGAAGAATAGAAACAAGGGTCGGGGACCCAAACCAAGAGAGAAATACGAATCATCTTCCTCGTGGGGGTACTTGGCAGGGAAGTGGACCAAGTGGGGCAGACTAAAGAAGAAGAAAGGAGTCAGGGTCGCAGACCCTCATAACACTCAGAGCTGGGTGTTGTAAGTGTGAAAGAATTATGAGGATAAGACCAGGGGAAGGGAGTCATTCCCCGTGGTTGTAAGAGATTGCTTCTGCACATAACAGGAGCAGGGAGGCATTGTCTGGGTAAAGTAGACCAGGAGGAAGGTCCAACAGGCCTGGGGAAGGAGTCATTCCCCCAGGTCTTTTTGGGACTTAGACCAAACGCCAGGAAAAGAGAGACATTCTCCTGCCCACCAAAAAAGGAACATTGTTTGATATTGTTTTGGAACTTTGTGACCTAGGGAAGGGAATCATTCCCCCGGGCAGCCAGGCATTCTCCTGGCCTACAAAGTAAATATTGCTTTGGAACTTTGTGACCTGGGAAAGGGAATCATTCCCCCAGGCTGTTTGGGACTGACTGCTAGCAGAAGGGCGACATTCTTCTGGCTCACCAAGGAAACATGTTATGGAGATTTGAACCATAACCCAGGAGAAGGGAGACATTCTCCTAGAATCGGAACACTACGGTGGACACGTTTACTTTGACAGACATCATGACAGTCACCTTAGATCTTTAGTTGAGGCAGGGAAACATCTCCTAGGAATAGGGAAAGACAGTTTCTTTTCTCTTGCTTATCTACCTAATAAAAATATTTAGCCCCAAACATGCCACATTTGTGTCAGAGTCCTTCTTCTGCACCGTTACACTGATCTTTACCTTTTGTGCAGTATATTTGGATTGCTCTGTGTGCCTGCACTCCGTATACCAGAATTCTTAGCGGTGACTTTTGGGACTCTGATCCCTTTAAAACACCTGCTGGTGCTTCAATTAAATCGTCCGACAGCACTGAAGCAGTGCTGAAGCAGTGCTTTAGCGGTGCGGCAGTGCCACGTGCAAAGCGCATCGCTGTCACGCCATCATCGTTGTGCTGGGGCCGATGATGACTTCTTAAGCTATCTTGACGGAGCCAGATATTGAAGACACGTACCTTGGATCAGGATGACCGAATCCAAGGTGTGAATTTTTCTGCTCCTGAACCAGTGCCGGATTAAACACTGTGGAGGCCCATTTGGCAGTCAAAATTTCAGGGCCCTCCTCGCAAATTATCTATTCAGCGTGGGCCAGTTTTAAAAAAAAATAAAGTGCTCCAATTTGATGAGTTACAGCTCAAGTTTTACCCAATGTTACTAACCAAGTATGCTTCGAAATTCACTCTTTGGATTACATTTTATTGAAAGCACCCCCTTGTGTTGTGCTTAAAAAGCCTGTTGCAAAAAATACCAATTGCAATTTGCGATTGTCGCCAACTTTTTTATTGGTGCCTGCAATGCATTTATGTCCAACCCCGTACTTACCCTTTTGACTCTTGCACTCCGAATCCATAGTTTCCATTCGATCCACTGGCCTTCCATCAAATAATAATTGTTTATTGGCTGATTAATGCCTGGACAATGGCAGATCATGTCATTACAATTCTAAGTATCTTGGCTATTTTTGCAACTGAAATATAGTTTGGCAGTGAAAGATATTATTGTGATGAGCACAGGGAGATATAGGTGCTAGATAGTGAAAGTTAGGCAAAAGGACAAGGGCAAAAAAGGATCTTGCCCCATATAAGAAAGGGATATTTTAGCCGTGGATGAAGGGTTGTGTTATTTACTGTTGCTATAAAGTGACAGAAGTTCTCTTGACAATTGGATTTATTATAACCTACCTAAAGCAAGCCAAGCGTCTCCAACACAGAGAGGAGGGCCCCGGGAGGACTGTAAAACAGGTTCCCTTTTGAGGCCGCCGGCGCCGTGCTCGGCCTCTGATGACTACTAGTCCTGCTCCTGCCGGGCTTGCAACTTAAAAATAAAACTGAAATGCAAGTCGTCAGGAGGGTGTAGCCTCACGGACCTGGTGGTGGGAGACCGATATGATTTTGAAGGGGGAAAAAAGAATGCTAACGTGGCGCTGCACACCAAGGCCTCTGCCTTGCTGCTGCGGCGTGGCGACAGCTGGCTTGGCCTAGTTCTCAACTGAGAAGTGTAGATAAAAGAGTGCCGGTGTCCAGCCCTGGCAAACACCGGCGGCACAAATTAAGCACTGGAGGGGCCCCTAAAAGGATTGGGGCCCATAGACCAGTGCCGATTTTGCCTATTGAGTAATCTGGCACTGTCCTGAACCAATCTGTAAATATGACTTAGCCCATCGCAGGAGCTGTCCTTTGAAGATTATTAAGGTCCAGCTACTGTCCATTAAAAGCAGGCCTCGTCTGTAATAAACCCTAAAATTACCTATTATTTTCAGGCCACTCTCCAACGGCTAGGCACCTGATTTGGAGACGTGTATTAAAACCACTCTCTTTAAACTACGTAAAGGTTGGAGTATAAAGATTGGCTCTTTCCTAAAAGAGAGAATACATTCAAAACATATATTGAAATATTTTACTCACGGTTTCTGATACAAACGTATTAAAATATGAAAGTTAAAGCACTCTACAAAAATATTTAAATCTCAAAGTGCTCAATGTGTGTGATCTCACCATCAAAGTGTACATCTTAATACAATCCAATGCCAGACATATTAGTTTTTATTCTTTGCCTCCCTACTTAGGGGTTACATTAAAACATCTTTTACATTTAAGGTAATGAACCATTCACTGCCCAATAGCTCAGCATGTCATGTTTCATGTATTTGGGCTATCTCCAATGCCCTACACTCTCCAGGAGCTTGAAAGATCTCAAACAATATTAAGCCTTATTCCTGAACAACATAACTAGTATGTCCGCTTGCTTCACAGGCCTTATTGTGACCCTTTCTACATCAGTCCCTCCTCTGAGAGAAAGATCCAAAACCATCAGGTATCTCAAACACCAAAAACATAGGTTTTCAATACACCAGCTGACATAACTTCTCATTAGTGTGCAGTCACCATTATTGACTACCTAAACAGGAATTACCTGTGTGGAGTCTTCTCTGGCTTCACTCTTATTGTGCCGTCTTTCTTTTTTTTTTCATGGTACCAAAATAGCTTCCGTGTCCTGGAAGGATATAACTAGTTATCCTCTTCCGTATTTAAAGGCATGGCATCAAGCCCTTCCTGCTCTCCCCTTCTCCCTTCTTCCTTTTTTGTCATTTTTGTAGTGTAGTCACCATTAATGCACTTTATTCAAACATGCACATTATTATGAGGCCACAAATTGCCTAGTCAGTCCTGGCTCATCTGAGTGAAGATGTCTAGGAGGCAGACAATGGGGGTCATTCCGAGATTGGAGGTAGCCATGGTGCTATTAGCACCATGGCTGCCTCCACTACCGGGTCTGGGTCCGGTCTGGCTGAATGGGGACTTACCGGGTCATTCCGACCCTGGAGGACCCGGTACGTCCCCATTCAGTAAACCATTCCCCATTCCCATTTGAGCCCCATGGGGCTCAATGGGAATGGGGAAGGTGCTAATAACGGTACCGCAATTTGCGGTATCGTAATTAGCGCCCTGGTCCCTTAGCGGGACCGCTAAGGATGTGTGGTCTGACCATACGTCCTTTGCGGTTCCCGCTAAGGGACCTCTGAATTAGGCGGTAAGGGTTTACCTGCACCGGCATCCTTACCGGTGTCCGTTAACCCTTACCGCCCAACTCAGAATGACCCCCAATATCGGACATTACTTCACCAGTCTTGTATTACAAACACAGCAACTATTTTAACTTTAAACGGTCACTGTTTTAATATCACTGTGCCCACCTGAATCTTAGCATTCTGTTTTAGATCTCCAGCGAGTCCCTGTGTCCGTTAATCTTGTTCCAGGGAGTAGACTAGTTATAATTCCTGCCTTGCGTGTATGACAGTCTTGTGACTGTGAGGGTGCAAAATGTGGTACTACATTAGTACCTTGTCACTCCCCAATGATAATTGTATATTGCCCTCATTTGTAGGGGTCTCACCTGCGGCTCCGGATCTGGACCGTGTGGCGACTCGCAAAGCCGGGGTGCTCTTGCTGTGCATCCCGACTCTGAATTGAGCATCCTTCGCTGCATCTGTAAACAAATATAGACGCATGCCCCCTATGAACACTGAAAACGGTCCTATTTGTCTTAGTGTTTTTATTATTAAAGGGCAACTCTAGTGAGAGATGCCTCTCAATGCTGAGCATTGATGGGTTCAGCAGCCTCCACAGTAGATTCCAACGGGTAACAGCGTATTTATCCATACTTAAATACAAAGTGTTCTCACTGTGTGTGCCTGCGCCACGTCTCTAGACAACCTAGACATGAAGCCGGGTAAATACTGAAAAGGGAATAAGTCCTATTTGTGTCTTTCAGTCGCCATTATTGAAGGGCTGTCTTCATGTAGAATGTCCCGCATTATTAAGTATTGGCGAGTTTGGCAGCCACCAAAGTATACTTTAATGTGGGGCAATCTACTAGATCACATACTATGAATACACCCTTGTACACTTGCCACCCAATTGTCCTAGAGATACTATTACCGTACTCACTGTTCTTATTGTTAATTTCGAAGGTCTCAGCAAGCACTAACTTGTCTTGTTCATTCATGGACTAGTTCCTGTATGCCTTCATATGAATGACCCCCTCAAGGGGTACCTCTACACTCCATGGGCATCCTGTCTCTGCTTATTTTAATTTGTGCCACTCAACTACCTTTTTGAGGCACTGTATGTGGCCTTTAGTGGCATAGATGACTTCCTGTTCTTTTCTATGTAGTTTAATATCCTTGGCACCTTTATTGGGCCCAGTTATTTGGAGTACTGCTGTTCACTTAAAGCGATTCCAATGCTGCCACTTATCCACAAAGTGTTTGATCATCTGTGCTTTATCAACTTTGTTATTCAAGCAACTATGATGTCCCCACAGGGTCCATATACGTATTAAAACCAACCTGGCTTGTTTAGGGAGTGAAAATACACAAGGAATTGTCCAGCTGCTTTGCCCTGAGAACGACATCAATTCCCCTTGTTTGCGTGTATCCATAATTGTAGCCCTGCCCAATGTTGACAATCTTGAGGATAACCCTGGGCAAACAGCAGTTGTGCCTCCTTGCCCCCCTTATGAACAAAGACAGGGAGGACACTCGGATCATATCTCCAATGTTGCTCAGAAAGGTGGAAATTATAGACTTTGATACACATAATATTGCTGGCTCTGTGCTTGATAACAGCTTAATGCTGTCCCCTCTTCTATTTCACTCGAAATTCTACTCTAATTAATGACCCTGAAGCTCCTACTATGCCCAACAATATTATTACTGAGACAGGGGGCGTTGGTACTGGTAATGAGAGTTTTTCTTCTACTTTACAAATACAAGTAGTCGATTGTTTACTCTCATCGCTAGTCACTGCTAGTGAAGATTTATAGCATACAACTGCACCTCACAGTAGCTTGTTTAACACCGTACTTGAGTGCCTTTTCCCAAAAAGGGCATATACTAGCGTCGCCTCTAATTTCAATCCATCAATTGAATGCTTGTCCGATTTACTCGAAGCTCCCGTTGGACTGGTGGTTGCTGCCGATGGTGCTGGACTCCCTTGGTATTTTCGCTAGTTTGAATGGGCTGAAGAGTAATACAGGCAAATCAAAGGTTATGGCCTTATGGCCTTTCCTCCTTCTAACAATGCCCATAAACCTTTCAAATGGTGCCTTAATTGTTTTTCTCTGGAACTGAACTAGAATATAAGTATTTATGCATAATTATTGGTCTAAAGCTTAACTGGTGTCCTCAGTTATATAGTATTAGACTGAAAGTGAGGCAACTTGTTGGAGCACAAAAGGCATTCTCGTTGTGACATGGGGGCTATGCTATCAGGTCCCTTATTGGGATTTACAAATCAAAATTTTATCTGTCATCACTGATGGAGCCGAGATTTGGGCTGTTAAGTTTGGAAAAGTGCTAGATCATATTGAGAATGTTGTCTTTAAGACTATTCTTAATTTGCCTTTGACTACACCTAGCGAGTATATTTACTTAGAGTTTAACATATGTAAATTAAATTCTATCTTGCTTACTAGACAATTGAATTTGTATTGGAAGTGCTCTCAAGACCCTTGTGGTGCCCTGGTTTTTGATATTGTCCAGGGATATATTTCACTGACACACTGCTTGCAGGATCCACATTGGGATACATCTTTGATCTCCAACTCGCTTAGAGAATTGCTATATCAGAGAACCTCAGCAGTATCAGATATGTGCAACGTAAAAGCATTACTCGAAAAACCACTAAATGATGTAACTGTGAACAAACTGTAGTAGATCTTGCTAGTAAGTACTCAACCGGACTATATATGAGGTCCTATTCAGATGTTCTAATTTGTCCATTTTACATCAATGCGTAGTCTGAAAATGTCATTATATGGGTATACTAAAGAATTAAATTTAACATGTAGTACGTTTGAGAAATGTGGAGCTTGGTTGAAAATACCATGTAATGATCAATGCTTTAGACTCTGTGGGGAGCAGGTTTTGAAAACTACTGAGCATCTACTGATTTATTGTGAAAGTTTGAGGGATTTGCATTATAAAAGATTCAGGGCATGTGGTAAGTTAAAATTGTATGCATCAATTCATGCTAGTATTTGGGAGCGTTACATGGAGAGTAATGACTACAATTTGATCTACCACCTTACCAGATTGTGAATGTATGTGCGTGAGGTTCTTCATTAATTGACTGGTTTTTAGAGTTTTATTCTAGAATTAATTTCTTTCTGCTTCATTTGTGATTTCCTTTTAATGATTGTGTATTGCTGTACTTTGATCTGTTTTGTATAGATAGAAAAAGTAATTGTTTGACTATATTCAATACCCTTTGGAAAAGGGTATTTTTACTCATAATCTGGTTATGAAATGTAATACGGCACCTACTTTGGATGTAAACTTTCAGTCTGCAGCTGGCCTCCAATAATTTGGGATGGAATTAGTTAAATCAGTTATGTACTACCTTCTTTCAGGTCGTTTACTAAATGAATGCCTGCCCTAGATATAAAAGAGAATAAGGATGGAAGACATTTGCTGAAGATTAGGGTATCTGATTCCAGTAGTAAGGAATCAAACTAGTGCATGCCATGGTTCTTAAATTGTAATTATTGCTAGAAAAAGTGACAACACATCATAATCACTTTCATTGGTAATTGATGAACAAGTAGCTTTGTGCACTATTGTACTGCAGAACTGTGTGGCTGTGGACAATATCTAAGCCTCAAAAGGAGGCATTTGTGACTTAATCAGATCCAAATGTTGTACATATATTCCTAAATGAAAAAGCATTATGAATACTTTCAAGGTTCAGGACACATTGATGCTCATGAAGGTAAATGAAGAAATATACGAGAGACTGGCTATTTAGAACTGATGATTCAGAACATTTAATGGTGTGAGGCGAGTTGATCACATGCTCAAATTGAGGAACTGTCAGAGAAAAATGCAAACACATGCTCTAAGAATTTCTATGAGAAGACATTTCACTATAAGTGAACTTAATGCAATGATGAAGTGTGTTGATTTGAGAAGTGTGTTGATTTGAGAAGGACTAGGCCTTAATTTAGCACAAGGCCCTATTCAGCCAAGAAGATAATAATGTTGGATAATGTGTGTGTGCAGGCAGAATGGAGCTAAAACGCTTTGCTATTAACAATGTATTTACTCACAAGCCTGAAATTCCTGCACCAGCACAAATATTTAGAGGAACACTTTCCATGATCAATTATTGTTCCCTTTCCTCGTTGTCGCTTTTTTGTTGCACTGTTTAGTTGTAAAGTCTTTTCATTATAGTTTCCTCTTGTAACTGTAAATCTATCCATTAGCCACTTGTTTGCAGGTCTCTGCTTTAGCAAATAAAATAAAATCGCAGCATACTAAAAAAATGCTGTGTGTGGGACATTTGTAGTGAATGGTTACAACCACAGCATGCAAAAACAGACACAAAGGCAACACAATTATGCAGTTGGAGTATTAGAATGTGAGTCGTGATATTTTTAGTGAAGTTATGAGAGTCAAGTGAGCCCACGTGTTTTGGAATGTTAGTAAACATTGAATAGGAAACCACAATATTAAACAATAGAGCTAATGTGGGAAGGGGTTAACACCTGTCATTTAAACTCAGTAAGGAATTTCAAACTCTCCCAATCTGCATTAGAAAACATTGTGTGGAGGATGAAGGAGACATGGGTCAGGAGTTTTATTTTTGTAACAGCTTAAGTAGAGTAGGCAGACAGAATCCCAGAGGAAGACCTGCCTAAGCGCTGAAGAGGGTGACCCAAAGGAGAGCAGAGGTAAGATGATGCCTCAGAGTATTACAGTGATAGATAAGGAGAGACAGGTGGAGGAGGGGGAAATAGGAGTGGCAAGAGAGGTTCCTCTGGCTATGAGAACAGGTCGAGGTAGCAATGAGAAATTAGAGAACAGGGCGTTGGGCGTAGCCCAGGACCCTGAGGCAGCGAAGTTGCAAAAGAATTGAAGTACTGCCTCTATGGCCTTTCAGACTGCCGGCCCCTTGGTGGAAGATTTGGGGTTTTGTTGAGTACTTCCTTATCCCAATCTCTTCTTTTCCCAGGCACAAACTGCAGCTGCAAGTTGGACCCAGAGCCCCTGTATTAGGGGACTCTCTGGAATGAGGATGAGAAGCACAGGACCAGAGATGGTGAATGAAGGAGACAGGACCGAAGAGTAAGGGACAATTAATGCCCTCAGGACTGTGAGTGACTAGGAACTGACCATCTGCACGGGGGCGAGAACCAAGAGTGGGAATTTGTAAACCAAAACAGTTGAACTATTCCAAGCACGATAAATGCATTCTGCTTCTGTCAGTGGAATTTTATGTTGAATTGTTCTTAATTTGGCCCAACCGTGTAATTTCCCCTAATAAATCCCTGTAGCGCAATGATTTCCTGCTCAGCTTTGTGATAACAGATCAGTACTGAATACTTGTGGTATCCTGAGACATTAACAAAAGACTTCCAGAACAAACCAAGAAAGACTAGTGCTTATTGAATTACTATTGCATGCTGGCCGAGTGAGTTCAGACTGTCAGAACAAACTGAGAACGACAACTGAATAAATCAGTACCTGTTAGATTCGCTCTCATTTTCCAGGACATACCCAGAAAGCCAACCTTGACCATCTAACAACTTGAAATAATAACGTTTTGCTTAAACTTCAACACTGTTTTCCGTCATTCCTTTCACCGAGAATGTCACATTGCATGTGATCGTGTTTTCTGGGTATTTCCTGCTATTTGCTGAAATATAATGGGAATTGTGCCTCGTTAAAAATATGGGTGGTTTTAAGCAATCCACTACCACTGGCAGTATTTTTGAAAATCCTCTAATTCCAGTTTAGCAGTCGTACAGTGTAACAAATGTGGCACTGTTAAAATACCGCCCGCCATATTCCAGTATAGAAATATGTACTATTTGTTTTTTTGTTTTTCCATCCCAACTTCAGATTGATGGGTTGAAATGCTTAACGTACAGACGTGGTTCATACTACTATTGTTATAATGCACAAAAGGCACAATTCTGTCACTTATATGCATTACTATCTAAGGTGGTGAGAGGGTTGGGATTAACAGACGGCCATGTTTTCACATACCCATAAAAAAGACGTGATCCTGTATTGGAAGGAAATGCTTGTGCTTCCTTTCTGTAAGGTGAACAAAGTTTAAAACCGGTTGGAGCCACTTGCAATTTTAACCTCCACTTCTGGGTGGAGATAAGAATTGGTGGATTTCCATTTTAAAAATCCAACTCATAATAACTCTGCAGTATTCCATTGGAAAACTGTTGGAGGTATTTCCCTCCAAACGTGTAATGGGGAGCGTGGTAAAACTGTCCCTTCCATCAGGCAACCATGCCCAATGTCTTCCAAATGATGGGTGTAAGCTTGCATTTGATACTAAAACCTGGCATTTGGTAAAAGTGCCTAGGCATTTTATAGCAATGCCTGCCAATGATTTCAGTATTTGGGCGCATGGGACATTACCTGGGAAAGGAAGTACATACCGTGCTAAGTATGTAAGTAGTTGGCAGCACATAAACGTTCACAATAAATATAAACAACTCTGGATTTGCCATTGTTTGCCTTAGACTCGATATAATGATAGAATGGCAAGGCGCTCCCTTTTAGTCTTATGATCAGAATAGAATAGGAATATTAACTGGTGGTCGTTACCGAAATTAGGGTACTGTACACTAATACTAACTCTTTGTGTGCAGCCAGCTCTATGGGAAATTTGTGGATAGATGAAATGGAATATGTAGGGTAAATGCTGTAAGCCTTTCAAGGACATTGGTGGCTGGTGCTCAAATGATGCAAACGCCATGTTTAATGATAAATGGGAGCACGAGGCATTCAGTGCTGATATTGACAGCACTTAATGGTGCAGTGTATATAGTTAGGAATTGCCTGCAGCAGTTCCACCTAAAATTCCACAAGAACAAGTATTAGGCCTGAAGTCTTGCAAGAATATGGGGACTACATGTGCTTCATTTTTGGTTTCAAGTTATAAATACCTGTAAATCCTTCAAGCATTGTCCAAGCAAGGTAGTGTTTGAAGGGCATCAGACGTGCAGTGCGTGCTATCTTTTTCTGAGTTTTGGTGAGAAGTTGCAGAGCAAAAGTGAGACTGGAGAATCTCTTTGTGATAAAGTCACCTGCCTGACTCTGGGGACAACCGGGAAAGTGACTTAGGGGACAAGGTACTGCCCAAGGTCAGTGGCTGATAGGCCCTGGGGAGGTTTGAGTAGGATTTCCTAGCACCCTCCATAGGCCTCCAACTTAATGCCCCTTTCCTAATGGCCCTGGACCCCATGATGGGGTTTGCCCGCTCCACGTATTATCGGAGGTCCATAAACCCACTTGCTGTGGATTTTGCAGACCTTTCTTGGTCCAGAGATGTATCCCCATAGCCGCTTGCTAAGTCTATGAACCCATCAACTCACCACAAAATACACACACACCCTAGGAGACAGGGAAATAGGATTACCCAACCAATTGTATTTAACTGTACTTAACTGTACAGCTACAGGCACACACATATTCCTTCTACACATAAATGTCCCAGATCCTGCTAACTCACTCAGGAAATCCAAAATGGCCACCAGGCCTGATATAGGTTTAGGCAAGCCACCTCTGCCTCAATCCGGCCGAAATAAGGCTAGAAGCACTAGCCAATGACAGGGCTCTTAGCCCTTCTACTACAAGGTACAGACTGTTGTCCAAAGTTCAACCCAGGGGACTATATTACTATTAAAAGGTTTCTACTGGTTGGAGTTTGGAATTGGCTGGAGAGTTAAGTAGTTTGGAGAGATCAGGAGCACATGACAACAGGGAGTACACCTAGAGAAACAAAGGAGTAGAGAGTTTGGCAAGAGTTAAGGAGGAGAGTATTGTTAAAAGAGAGAGAGGTAGGAACAGTGTTACAGTGTTAAGGTGGAAACTATTACTGTAGGAAGTTATGGTGTCAGTTAGATTAGAGGGTAGTGGTATTAGTAGTGAGGCTTAGGTTGGTGGAGAGTTTGAAAATAATTTTGAAGTCAGCAGAGAGACATTTTGTGAATAACTCGAGAAAGCGTTTGAAGAGTTAGGGGAGGAGTTTGGCAGAGATTTGGAGGAGAAGTCGGAGGAGTTTGTTAAGGGAATGGTGTAGAACATGAGGAGAACCTGAGGAGAAGTTGAGGATTGGTTTAAGAAATTTTGTAGACATTTAGAAGAGGCGTTGGAAGAGTACTAGGGGGAGAATAGTGGACCCTAGAAGAGGAGTTTGAGGGCAGTATGGGATAGCTAGTTAACGAGAAGCAACAATGAGGAAGAAATAGAAGGGCAAGTAATAAAGCCCTTTGAGAAGATCAGAATCTCGAGAAGAAGAAGTTTGCCGTCAGTCTGAAGGGACTAACAGTAGTTCAAAAGAGGGGTGTGAAGAGAGAGAGAGAAGGTGTCTGTACAAAAATGCAAGGTTGGTCAAGAATATTAGAGCTTAACGTTTGTTGTGGAGGAGAAGGCCAGAAGGTTGGAGGTGTAGGTGTCCAGGGTGTGTTAGGTATATATATTTTTTGTAATTGTATTTGTTCTAGCTGAATTCAATCATATAAAAGTTAAAACCACATTCATAACATTTTTGATGTATGATGTAGAGCAAAAGGAGAAAAGAAAAAAGAAAAGGGGTCATAAGAAATAACTTGCAAACACTATGTACAATAAATTCATATATTGAGGATATGACGAAATATAAAAGGGAACTCATATTAGAAGCAATAAAAAACAATAAAAGCAATAATATCTTTCAGAACAGAGAGATCTATCATCACAACATCTTTCAAATTGTTGTTATTAGCTTTTGCTGTCCGAATATTCTAACAGTCTCTCAGGCATCTTAAGACATTGCAAAAATGTAACCATCGCTATATTCATCATGGACTTTTGCGCATCGAGAAGTGCTCGCCACAGATTCTCAGCATTTATGGTACAGTAGTCTTTAAATATGGAATAAAACATTTAAAACCTTAATTCACATAATGCAGGGCATAGAACAAACAGATGTTTTAGGGTGTCAGGCTGAGATGCTCCAATACAAAATCTGTATTTATTACTAACAATGAGTTTCCTTGTGTATAGTACATTGTTGGTCGGCCAGAGATTCATCCTAAACCTCATAAAGAGATTTTTTATTTTGTCATCTGGGAATTTTATTATGTAGGATTTAGGCGTGTGTAATTTCTTTGACATAAAAGCATGATCAACAAAAAGGCGGAGTTTACAACACTTTTCTCTCATTCTTATCCAGCCTCCCAGCCATCATTGTTTGCCCTGATTGGGTCAGAGATTAGTAGAATATCTGATATTCTGTCCTTTTTTAAGGCATCCTGGATTTTGCTTCTCCAAATGTGTGTTATTTTATGGTTGTTTGTTATGAAATATTTTTCCAGGATATTCTTAAGGTACAGTTCTTTACTCGATATGAGATATTTTCTATACAGTGAACATAATTTCCTCATATAGATTGCATAGGGAGAGACAATTCCAAATTCATGTTGTATAATGGGCATCAGTGTAGATTGAGCAAGAGATAAGACTGATCTCCAATATAAGCCCTCAAGTTTTTGCCAATATAGTTGAGATTGCCAAGTTCTAGTTTCGGCTCTGTATGTTAATATTGGTGCAGCTTTTTGATTATAAAAAGTAATAGCTAGAAGAACTGAACATTTTCCATATCAAGTTTGAATAATACAAGCTTGAGAGATAATTGTTTTTAATTTGCACTTTATGGGCCTCATTACACGGTAGGCGGTAAACCATGGCGCTATTAGCGCCATGGTTCATGCCAGTAATTTACCGGTACCGCCTTGGAGGAAAGGGGAATTACCGCCCCATTCCAAGGTTGTGAAGGCGGTAATTCCTCCTTCCTCCATTGCCCTTCCCCATTCCCATTTTTGCCCCATAGGGCATAATGGGAATGGGGAAGGGGCTAATTACGGTACCGCAAATTGCGGTACCGTAATTAGCACCCTGGTCTCTTTGCAAAAAGCAGGTGTTAAATTCCCCAACCCGCAAAGGGACCTCGTAGTAGGGCGGTAAGGATTTACCGGTACCGGTAAAATACCGGTACCGGTAAACCCTTACCGCCTACTGTGTAATGAGGCCCTATATCTAGATGGTACGGTTTGTCGGACACATGATTACTGATGGTGAGGCCTAAATATTTATATTTCTGGACCTCCGGTAGTTGGATATTTTGGAGCAGCCAAGATGCGGTATTAGAGATCTTTTTCCACTTCTCGCCAGTAATCATGATTTTGCATTTGGACTGATTGATGTTCAAATGGTTGTTAGTGACGTATTTGTCCAATTGAGAAAGGAACGCACGCAGCCCGCTGCAAGTCTTTGCCAGCAGCACAAGGTCGTCGCCGTTGAAAAGCCAGGGGCCTGCATGCCCCCCCAACTTAGGAAAATCAGAAACAATTTGGGCAAAATCATGTTGCATGTCCACAACAAAAAAATTGAAAAGCGTAGATGCTAATGAGCACCCCTGCTTTAGTCCTGTGAATGTTTTTATAGGTTCTGAAAGATTACCCTCAAGGGATAGCCTTACTTGAATTGTTGTCTTCGAGTGCAATTGATGAATCCAAAATAATAAGTGATCCGGACATTTAGCATTCAAAAGTTTTCCCATGAGTTTTTCCCTACACACGGAATCGAACGCAGTCTGAAAATTAATAAACGCTGTATAAACTGGTTGTCTGTTTTGTTGTTCTTGTAGTTTTATTACATGAAGAGTGTGAAGGTTGATCTCTGTGCCGAGCCCCGACATGAAGCCTATCTGATTGGAATCTTGAAGCTTTGTTTTATCAAGCCACTGGTTAAACTCTCTTAAAATGAGTTTGGCAAATCATTTTTCCCGGGGACATCGAGCAAGGTGATCGGCCTATAGTTGCCTGGATCCTCACGGTCACCTTTTTATATATAGGGATCACTATAGACTTTCTCCATGAGGATGGTTGTTGTTGGGTTCTGACAACCTGTTTTAAAATCAATATTAAGATTTTGGCCCATGCTAAGGGGTGTTCTTTGAGCATATGGTTATCGGGGCCGGGGCCCTAGAGGTGCTCAATTTAGATGTATGGTACAATATGTCAGCTATGTCTAGATAGAGATTATCAGGGAAGGACTTGGTACAGTCAAAGACATAGTCCAATAGAGGGACGACGGCATAGAGGGACTTGTAGAATCTCAGCCACACTTCCTCAGGGACTGTGTTTATTTGGATAATTGATTGTGAGAATCCTTGTACTAAATTTAGCAGACTCCATATCTGAGCCGAATCTTTTGTTGCTATAGCTAACATCATATGTCAACATCTTGTTTATAAGTGAGAGCTTTCCTAGCCTTTAACCAGTTTTTTTATTGGCACCTTAGAGATATTAATTTGGCTATTCTGCAGGTTTTGGGGACGGTAAGAGCTTTCCTTTCATCCGCACGATAGGCGGCTTTCCTGTTTGCTACAGCAGAGTCGTAACTATGTACGTAGTCTCTCTTATTATAAGAAGACCCAGAGGTTCTGTTTTTAAAGATCTGCATGATGGTAACATAGGAATCTACTTCCAGTTTAGAGACCGCTCTCAAGCTGCTTTCAGACTGGTTTAGAATTTTATCAAATGTATTCAGTGTGGCAGCTGTCCAACGGAATCTATTGCTCTCGTTATTAAGGGTCATGCCATGGAGCACAGATGGGAGAGAAGAACGGCGGGAGTGATGCCATCTCCAAGAAACAGATAGAAGTTCATGATCACAAGCGGTTGGACTGTCAACTGAAATTGAGATACAAGGTCAAATAAGCGTCGATCCACAAAGATGTAATCGATCAACGCTGTTTGACACCTTCAACTCCAAGTATTGGCTCGGGGAATGTCACCAGAGATGCTTCCATTGAGCATATACAATTGGCGTTCTTTCACCCGTGCATTCCAATGTTTCGCTATGATGGAAAGAGTTTTGGAGGATTTCTTTATGCACATGATGTTAAGGTTGCCAGCTATGATAACATGTTCACAAGACTGGCCAGTTATTATCAGATCAAGGAGTGCTTGAAGTATGAGAGACGTTCGGGGAGGGGGAGAGAGGAGGGAATCCACAAGCTAACCAGATTAGAAATTTGTCAGCAGGCCTGGCTGGTTTTAGGCTGCTTTAGAGGTGGGAGGACGAATAAGGGCTCTGCAGAAAGTGCATGGTAGGCTCAGAGAGGCAGTGGAGAGGACCATTACCCAGATAAAACACTTGAAAAGACCTGGAGCCTGGTCTGTCTGCTTTGTTGATCCCATCATGTTATATGATGCTCTTTAATAAGTTAAATTCCAAATTGTAAAGGATTCGGCGTCAGGAATATGATTCAAATAAGGCACTAATCCTGAAAGCAGATAATAACAAAGCAGGGCAGAATACTCAAGTGCAAAACAAACTCTGCATATGACAAATGGGTTGTACAATACAAGCTTGAGGCCATCCATTTTTAAAAGAAAGAGGAGAACGATTGTATTATAACACTGTGAAACGCCTTAAAACACCAAGGATGTATTCAGGGTGTACACAAAGTTTAGCAGGCCAGCACTACCAGCCAACAACATGTTCTCTTCACAAACACTGAGGCGAAAGCTTACCAAATTCGGTATCACCCCATCATTTTGCAGAAAAAAATGCAAAGCCCGAAAATGACGAATATTTAACTGCGCATTTCTGTGCAATTATATGTGGGGGGTGGGTTAGGGTAATATTTATTTATTTATTTGCATTTTTAAAGCGCTCACACAGCCCGCGGGCATCGAGGCGCTGTTACAGGAATTGTTTGTTTTTTAGTTGCGTAATAGTTTTTTTGTCTTAGTTGCGTATTTATAACGCGCTTAAACACCCAGAGGTTTCTAAGCATACATATATAATGTATGGGCAATACAAGGGCTGCGGGAGGTCTCCCCCTGCATATAATTCAGTGGAAATGTGCAAAAAGAAAAAAAAGAAAATCTGTATTTTTGGTTTCAGTATTTTTTTCTCGTGATAATCACATAGAGCCCCTACATTCCCCCTGTCAACCCGCTAGAAGAGGTGAACAGCTTTCTAAAATCCTCCAAGGAGACCTGCTTCCCACACCTGGCAGTTATTTACAAAGCAAACAAAAGTTCAGAACAGCCGCTAACAAAGGCTTTACTGAGTGCCTGGGGCCTAGGCACTCGATTGCTACCAGAGCCTTTAAACACGGCTATCATTTCACATTGTCAGGAACATAAATACAGAGCCCACAGTTTCAACTAGCTACTTGCCCCATATCCAGATCCCTTTCTTCAGCATAATTTGGACGAAATAGTAACTGAAAACAGTTGGGAAAACGTATAGATTCAAGAATACCAATCAAGGTTCAGTCCATCTAGGCCACGGAATCCGTCCTCCTGCACATGGAAGGGAGAATCCCTAAAGCACTCGGTAATAGTAACACCACAGTGTAGATCTGACTAGACCTATCCACTGCTTTGATACGGTGGACCATACCATTCTTCTACGCATCCCTTCAGCATTCCACGGATATCCGAGAATAGGCACTCACATGGCTTGCCTCATTCCTTTGGTACAGAACGGCTTTGGTCAACGTTTGACAGTTTATTTCAATGTGATGGTTACTTGTGCTCTATTCCTACTCCTGTTTACTCCCTCTTTGTCTTCCTACCCTTTCTATCCACACCAACTTCCTTTTAGTCTCTTTGCATAGGCCCTGTGAAGCACTCCTATTCCACAATGTTTGCCTTATAAATCACTTGTAAGTGAATATAATTAGAACAGTGAGAAGTACTAGAACTGAAAACATGAATTTTCTCATTGGAGTACAAGCAAAGACATTAGGCTTCATTACAAGTGAGCCGGTCGTGAATTACCAGCACTTTTTCCAGAGCGGCTCACCCTGTGTTTGCCAGTAGTGGCTGTGAACTACCGGCAGGCCTGACCTGCGGGTAATTCAGGCCTCCTACAGACAAATAAATCACTGAAGCACCAGCACTGTTAACAACGGTGGGTAATTCAGGCCTCCTACAGACAGATAAATCACTGAAGCACCAGCACTGTTAACAACGGTATGGGTGCTTCAATGTTCCATAGGAATGGGAACTTATCGTTCCGCTACTACCTGTAATATCCTGGTAATACCGGGATATCGTGCAGTGGAAACGGTAAGCCGAGGTTGCCGATAGGCTGCCGGTGCTAGTGGCAGCCTACCACCAACTTCGTAATGAAGCCTGACTTGATTTATACAAATATTTAGCAAACATACAGATTTATTATATAAGGAAATAAATGAGTGTCAATACATTAAAAAAACATTTCCACTTAGTTTCAGATTACAATGATTGTAGTAAGTAGAAGTGGGCTAACCATGCAAGGCTTGGGCCATGAGGCTGACTCGAGACTGACACGAGTTTGAGCCACTGGCACCTGCAACCTCAAGCCCTGCTCCATATCCCACGTTGCAAAAAATAAACTCTTGCCTGGCCAAAGGCGGTGTAATCTTCGCAAAATCCTCTCCAGCACAAAAACTCCTTCCGGTAATCTAATCAATCCCTATTCGTTTCAGAAGAAGGATGCAAGGCTACAAGAATTTCAACTCTGGATGTGATTATATTGGCTTCAGTGAAAATCCAGAGTGGAATAAAAAGACAGCACTGTGACAGACTTGTTTTGACTTTTTATCAGCTGAGGAAGAAAAGGACTGCACTGGGACAAAGACTTGCTTTGACTTTTTATCGTCTGCAGGGCCTTTAAATATTAACACTCTAGCACTAATAAGCCCTCTAAGTGTGAGTTTTGTGATAAGTGGATACGCACATTTGTCCCTAAGCAATTTCCTTTAATTAACCTCTTCTGGTCACCTTGGCCTAGACCAATAGATATTGGTGCTATCTGTGGAAGCAGTTTTAGAGGAATCTTTAACAATGATACATGTTTATGGACCTTTTTATTTTATTACAGTAATAGCATTACAATATTTTGCTAAATTTACCATTCCCATCCATATAGTCAATGCATTTGATGTATCTGAGGTTAAAGGTCATGTGTTGTCTATGTTACTTTATGGGATGTCATCCGAGCCATAGGTCATGTGATTTTTCTTCTATTGTGGATGGGCCAAAGCAATTATTGTAGTGCTTACAGGTATTTTACAAAAATGCTGTAGTAAATAATGAACATACCCCGCAGTGAATCCTTCCAGGCAACACTGTCAATAAATTACTTGGCGGGCTCTCCACAGCTGAAGGTTCTTGGATTGATTTGATTTCCTTTGAGTAAAATAGGTTCTCCTCAGCTTCAGCTTCGGTGTCTGTGTAAGATTCACAGCCAGAATCTAAACCATAAAAAAATACGATGTATGCAATGAGCGCCAAAGTCAACATTTCCAAGACATCAGAAGAAGAAAATAGAAGTTGTCAACGGGAGGATTAAAAGTAAGCACAAGTAAATCCATTCAAAGTATGTGGCCATGAACATTTCAAACATTTGATAAAAATTGAAGATCTTATGAATTGCACATTGAATCTTGAAGTGTTTGTTTATTCACATGCATGGGATAAATCCAACATGAATTTACTTTATGAGGACTATGCAAGTCGCTGAGGAAGGTTTTGACCATGCACTGCATCCCCTGCCTTATTTAACATCATGACAATCAGAGTTGAATGTCTGTAGCTTAATAATCTAAATACTTGAGTTAATTTATGTCATCCACATCCAGACAATTCAATACCATGGGCCTTATTATCAGAAGAGCACTAACATGATAAAGCCAGGTGGGATCCACAGAAGGCAAGGACACCAGGGCTCTTCTTCAATGAGTCTTTAGAGATTTATTCAGTCACACTCACATAACAGTTCTCCACAGATTCTGATACATTGGGTTCCTCATCCACCAAAGAAAAGCCACATATTTGTAGAAAGCCCAACAACGGCCAGTGGGGGGCTTGGTAGTCTTTGTAAGGGCAGGGTGGGTTTGGTGTTCCATAACCTCAGACTCCCTGTCCTTTGCTACTTTTAGACCAGGCCTATCCTCCTTGATGCCACACCACATGCTCGATCTTACATTCACCATTGGTTCTACCCGTTCAGATTATGGGTTTCTCCCTTGATCCCAGGTCTACCTCCATGGGCTCCTCCTTAGCATTACCTCCTCCTTTCCTCGCTTCACTTTTTTCCTCCTCTTCCAGATAAACCGCCTGCTCTGTAACTCTGATTCTTTCCTGAACCTCTCTCCTTTCCCCCAATTCCCATCCTGATGTTTCACCTCTGCCTCCTTATACGTGTCCTCCTCTCCTTAACTTCACCTCCTTCCTTAACCTCCCCTTCGAACTATGCCACCTGATATACTTTGTAGGTCTCCTGAACGCCACCTACTTCCTGTAGCTCTCCTCCTTCTACCCCGTGATGTTTCACCTCTGCCACCTAATACTCCAACTCCTGAACTCTGCCTTCTTCCTTAAGCTTTTCTCGTTTCACCACCTTCTCCAAACAAACGCCAATCTCCTTTCTCTGATTCCTCCAAACATCCCCCAATAGCTCTCCCCAATTCATCCTTGATTTAACATTCCTCTCCAAGAGATTCTCCTCCTGTAGCACCTCACTCTTCCTCCACCACCACACTCAGCTCTTCAAAGCTCATTTTCCAGTCACTGCATTCCTTCCTCCTAGCACCCTCCAACTCTCTCAATACAACATCCTTCTATTACTCCAACAACCTACGGTCCAGCAGGGTTGGGAGCTCCTTTTTATACAGTCTTAACCCCTCCCATGGGCTGACTTCCAGAGTAACAGGCTGTAGCTGTGGTTTCAGGGGATGGCTCCTTTTTGATTGGTCCTACCAACTTCCTTCCTGGCTGTGCTTATGGCTGGACCTCATTGGAACATAGGCTTTAAGAGGAGGGGTGGCCATCTTGGTTTTTGCTAGTGTGCCTGGCTTCACCCTGTTTGCCTGTGTTGCTAGCAGCTTCCCATCAGAGGGTTCCTGCAGTATTGATTGGGCGTTTACAATTCTTAAAGGGGCCATTACCATGCAGGCGATGTAGCACTCCCATATGCCGCCTCCAGGGTCAACATTCTTCGGTGTAGGGTGGTTCGCAGCCCCTATGGCCAATGGACTGTTGGATCCAACGGCCTAGCAGGGCTTTTTCAAAGCACCTACTGGTCAAATTCTTCAATTTTAGCTGCAGGAGTCACTCTTTGATATTACGGTTGGGACCATGCACATAGGCAATCAGGGCCTTTGCATATTTGTAACCAAGTAGGTAGTGCACACCCACTGCACAACCCTAACAATACTGTTTTATATGGGGACTGAACAGTTCCAGGGACCCACCAAAGGGCTCTAACATGGAGAGGGTGTAGCAACTGACTGTATACCATTATGGGGGCCCTGTCCTCCTCCAAATCAGCATTTCAGTTTCACCCTCGCTAATGCTTTTGGTGCAGCTCAGCCACACAGACAGCATGGCGTGGATGAAAGGGGCAGACAGCATGCAACCAATGCTGCACCACTTCCAAGCCCCACTCAGGAGAGGCATGAATGATCTGCAGTGGGTGCAAACCCTGAGGCATTATTACGGCGGGCAATGGGTAGAAGTTCTGAGTGTCCGCAAAATTGTGTTTGGATTGCCCAGCTCTTATGGCAGATCAGTTAAAAAATACATTTCTTCATTAAGAGTAAATTATGCTACTGCAAAGGCATTGGCATTAACTACAGGTCTTTTAACAATATTGCAATGTTTCATATATGATCGGTTAATATCTGAGCTCATCATTTTCATTGATATACTGAGGAATAAAATGTATCCTCTCAAATCCAGACATTGTTTACGTGCGTCTCAGGGTACAACTAAATGCAGCAATCACAAGCTCTATGCTGCTGCTTTCAACTTATTTGCAATGCTTTGTATCACAAGAGATTTAACAAAAGTGACCACCAAAGAGGTGTGAGGTCAGCGGTTTGAATCCCAGAAGGCCTACTCAACATGCCCTATTTTCACACACTTGTGGGCATGAGGGCTGGCAGGGATTGTGAAATATGATGTACAAGGGGAGGGAAGTGCAAAAAAGACAACATGTGACCAAGGGATGGGAGGAGAGGTGTGGAAGGATAACCTGCCTCTAGGGGAATCCTAGAAGAACAGAAACATGATTATGTTGCTAGAATGTTTACGATGCCCATGAACATGACACCGAAGAAAATAAATCCAGGAGAATTTCCTGGCTTCTAAAGCCTTTACTAACTCTCAAAGCTTTTGTAAGTTACCTTTGGAGCATTGGCTAAGGAGTACTGTTCATAACATCCTCTCTGTGGCATGGAAGGAGTTGGGCATATTAGACATTCAACCAATCAGAACCATCATAGGTCACCATCCCAAATCACCAATTCAGCAAAAAAGTATGGATTATTGATCATACTATATATGAACTATACAAGACACCAGAATAGCTCAGACAGATTGCACATTACCTGAAGCATCCCCAGTTGAAGGATAGCGCACAGTATCTATCAATCATCAGATCCCATGTGAACACCACAAGTATACCACTTGCAACGGCTACTATGCTTTGGATTGACATTGTCGAATGTGTGTTGTGTGGGCGTTCATATACAGATACTTTAAGAAGTTAAAGTTCCACACATATCTGTTTCTCTACTGTTGAAGCTATTTCTTGCATCAGTGGTGTCATATGAAACAACATGCACAAAGCTGCATTTTAATAGCATTCAACTCCTGATTGATTACTAAATCTGCAGTGGGAGTATGTTGACATTGTAATCATATGTTTCTAGTGTGCTGAGGGATGATGCTATGTGATGCCCCTTCCTGTGATGTCGAATGATGCACAGCTGTGTGCCACAACTTCCTGTGATGCAATTTTGTGGTGGGGGTCAAGTGACATCACTTTCTGTAGGTGACTTGGGGCAGGGTCAAATAACATCACTTCCTGTGATGTCATCGAGGGGAGTCAAGGGTCATGTGATGTCACTTCTGCTACCCCTGGCATTTTGGTGAAGTGGCGTCCCCGAAAGCAAGAAATGAATTCCCAAGGCGCCACTTGCTGAGACAAAAGATTTTCTATTGAAGCAAGAGGAGCATGACCATTGTGTGTACTGTTCACACAATATCCTGTAGGTTTCTGAGTTATAGACACCACTGTATCACCTGCATTGCAAAGAGCATACCATTAACGTAACAGGCTACAGGGCTTAGTAAATACTGCAATGCAGGGCTAAATACAGAGATATTTTTGTGAGCTTTGGCCCCACCAGGTGTAACATTTTGATTCCCATTTTTTTTAATGGGGCTCTTACCACTTAGAGGGTGTACAGGTAGTTGTAAAGGCATCTCATACACAGAAATTATCTGCCATTCTCCATGACTCACTTCCCCACCAGATGGGCAGATGACATCACGAGCCTCTTTAAACCCACTTCTCACCTAAAAGTACAGCTTTCTGCAGTGAGTCTGGTATCAGGGAAGGCTCTCACACCAGACACATTGTTAAAACCTGCAGTTTGTGGTCCATTAGTGTTACTCTGCACTCTTTTGTAGCCATGTACACTGAAATGTCTTCTTTCGGGGGTGCACTGTGATTACTTCAAGATGACCCCATACTGTAGCTTGGCAGCACTTCAAATAGAAACAGGTTAGGAATTTCCATACTAGAAATGTTGTTGACTTGACCATGTACAGTGCAGTGCTTAAAATCAAGGGAGAGATTGACAAGTGGACCTTTACTGATGGATCATTTCTGAACACTGCATTTGCCACAAGCCAACCCGATCTGCTGGCACCCAACTTTAAATGGAGGCCAAGTTCAACAAAAAGAGACTGACCATGCCACGCAAAAAGCTCACCTTTGCTGATATAGGATGTAAAATGGAAGAGATTTCAGCAAGCGAAGTAGATTGTGCTCCCAAAGGCCAAGACAATCTCACCATCTGCAGTGAAAGACAGAGTACACTTCACGGCCAAGGGAAAGTTGCTGCACTTCAATGTATGATACAGTGTGTCTCTGTCATGTCTCTTCCCCTATTGTGAACTATTACATCCTCCATTTCTGTATTGTCATCCCAATGGTTTGATAATGAATAAGGGTACAATACTAGGTTGTGTGTTCCTCTCTCTAAAGGCCTTCCTCCAAGTGTGTTTCGTTCATTTTCAATTTTCATTGCAAGAGTTGGATACTGAATAAGGTGTCTCTTTTTTCTTCCCATTTATGAGGGACCCACGACATGAACATGCTGTATGTTTCTTTTATTTAGCACTAACATCTCTGTTGACCGTACACATGCTGAGTATAATTTTGGGAAGAGGCAATCCCACTTGCCAACACCATAGGGTGGGGGAACGCTTAGTGACCAAACCAACCTGCCAACCAGGCTAGGATATCAGTGATGAAGCAGAGGTGGATGAAATAGACAAGAAGCCAGCGGACAACACCATGGAATGGATAAAGGCGCAGACACCAGAATCTGCCTGTGATTTTGGTGTTAGAGATGATTTTCAGAAAGTACAAGAATGTCCTTCAGATGAAGAAGAAGAACTTTCAGTCCAGGAACTGTAGGGCGTTCCCCATACCCTGCTAAAAGGTGTTTCTCCAAGCTATGCAGTCAGAAGCTGCATTTGCGTCTCTCAACCAACAATGTGCTTTGGTTAGGAATGACTGTGATAAGGGAGCCTGGGGAACTTCCTGCACAGGTCCAGCCACAAAGGGTACCTATTAATTACTGATTTATAATATAACAACAATCCTAGCATGAAGTGCCTATGTATTTCCCTCTGCATTATGGAATGCAGAGGTACATGCTATCCTAGTATGTACCTCTGCATTCCATCTCTTGCACTTCTGCACACTCACATGTCACTGGGAGTACACTTCAGACTGCTGTCCCATGCAGACCAATGACTCCATCATCCTCTCAATTCCCTGCCCAACCAACCTGACTGTTTCTCCTCTCTATGCACCCTAACAGCCAACATGACACCTATCACCCTGAGAACATCACCCGTGACAACTTCCACCACACCACCCCACCTCTGTGTACTGGATAGCAGCAACCCAGTAACAACAATCACGTGCGTGGATTCCTCCACATGGTAACTTGGGTCCCTCACCCCTGTCTCACGGTTCCAAGGAAGAATAGCACACGTGTATCCTTTCTGATTAGCCTTTGCAAGCCACTGTCCAGGAATGAGCAGGGAATTCTCAGCATCTACAAACATTCCCCTGGGGCAGATGACCCACATTCTGTTCAACATTTCTCAGTTGAGCAGTACCAAGAATGACATAAAAGAGTCAACTTTGATGGGTCAGACATCCCTGCCTCTTTATCTGAAGACCACGTGTTTGTCTTTTGCCCAAACAAGATTCACGCGGGATCACAGCAAGCACATTAAACATAATATACATACATTTTTGGGAATGGCTCCATGGCCATCCTTGCATCCCCATTCACCTGTTTCAGCACCTCTGCTGCTTCCTTTTCTCCTGTCAGTTGGGGCAAGCCTCTTCATCATCCACCTTGGGCCAACAAAAACAGTCTTTGTACCTCCAAAAACTCTCCCTGGCAAACCCCAAAACGCTTCTCGACTAAGCGTGATGACTGTTGAATCAATTAAACATCCATTTATGTATTTATTTTTGTAATCCAGCTGAATCAATATCTTCAAATAAAGTACAAAAAGATTCTGTATTGGATCTCCAGTACTGGGAGGGGAGGAGAGAGGCTAACATCTGGGTGACCTATGGGCCACAGAATTACCTAGGGCTGAGCCCCCGGTCACCAGCAAGACAAATCAGGGCATGTGTTTACAACCTGTTGCTCTCGAGATATAGTGCACTGCCACTCCCATGACCCCATCTCATTGACCATGCTGGCTAAGGCAGATGGGAGTTTTAGTCTAATCCTTTGGCAAGCCAAAGATTGTATAATACAAATCGCTCTCACAACTAAAAGCAGATTACAATGCAGTCAGACCCCTATCCCCTGAACAATGCTGTGTCACGCAAAAGAACTACACCGTGCTGAACACTTAACAGAAAGGTTATACACTTCCTGTCAGTCTACAGTTCGCACTGCTGCAGAATAAGGACATAGCATCTCATACCGAGTGTGAATCACAGGGAGTTGGGAAATCAGAAAACGGGCACATCAAATGACAATGAGGCAGGCATTATAATTATGCAACATAGAAAGAACAGCCATGCATAGATTCACAGGGGCAAAACCTTAAATTACTGCCTTACACCATGTGATGTCTAGATGGCCGGGGGAGACACAGTACTGTGGACAAAACAAACGATGAACATTACCGCTGTGTGCAACTTACTGTACAGTACATAAACCTGATTAAAAGGCTGTTAATAGCCAGCACCCCAGAACATATGTGATCACAGAACTGGAGACATCTTTGCATGTCTGGAGGTCATACTCGAGTGACATTACTGGGCATAACATAAGATTGTGTCGTTCTTTAATTAACAAGGATTTTAAAAAAAACATTGCTCACCTGGCTTGCCCTGGACACAATAAGGTCACTGTGAAGTGTTCTTTGGCTGTAAGGGTCACATCATGGGTGCTGGTATCACTCAGGATGCACTTGAGATACATTGACAAAGGCATTGTGTGGCCTCACACATTGATACAGTATGCATTAACAGCCATTAGCCTGCCACCGTGCTAATCAGGTTCAACCTGCCTTGCATACCGTGTAAACAGAAATCGCTCATTCAAATGGTGTGAATCCACACCTTTGCAAGAGACAAAAGGCCATAGGACTCCAGACCTCAAGCAATGGGCGGTTTCCAGGTTACAAAATGACTCCATATCACCTTGGCACCCCAAGCCTGTGTTGAGCACGCAGCAGTAGCATGTGAAAGGATATCACACACTAGGATATCATATACACTGGCCCATCATGCACACCAGGGCAAATGTCAGAGAGGTGAAGAGGACTGGGCACATACATGATTAATAGCAGGCTGTCATATACTTTTGGTGTCCAGGATTAATCTCTGCTAAATGCATTAAGTGATGTGTAACAGCAAATGATTCAAATTGTTCTATCGGAGTGTATCCGAGAGTAACACTACCTGCAAACGGGTTACTGGATGTAATATGGGTCTGACGGGAGTACTTGGGATTGCTTGGGCTACAATTATACATTTTTTCTTGTAAGTTAGTTGGATTTTATAAAAAGCCTTTACGTTAGGCTGTATTATACAATTATTTTTAAAAAGATTAAAATTAAGGAAATGCTAAAATTAAGAGCAAATGCTGTAGGTGTAATTGCTACCAGAAAAACAATAAAACATACATCATTGTACATTATTAGAATTTGTTTAGGTTTTGTTTTGTGCGCAACCTTCACTTGTGAGATACACTGTTGCAGCTTCAATCTTTCCTTGACACAAACCGGCCTTTCATGTCTTTCACTAACTCACTGGTTGTGCGTGTTCGAGTCAAGGTTAATACCACAGGCTTAGACCTGCCTCCCCAACTCTGTTGTTCACAGGGGAGGGTCGCTGGCGTCCTTGAAACACAATGTAGGTTTATTCTTGTCTGCGATTTGGCTTTCTCCGCGCCTCCTTCATGGCTTCTCGGAGGCAGCAACCTCCTGCAGGGAACTTCAGGGTTTCTCTACCCTTTGCTCTAGACCCTCGATCGATCATCCTGCTCTAGTAGGTTCGCCTTCACCCCAGAAGATCTGCTCCTTCTCATGTTCCACCTTTCTCAGAGTGTGTCTCATGTTGCGCCTTTTATCTTTATGGGGAGAACTAATGGGTATCAGATGTATATGATTAAAGTCAAGTGCCTGACTTTGCCTGACCTGATTAGCGGGACATGTCCAATGAAATATGTAAGGGTTAGCCTCTCTACTCTCAGCCTCACCCCCACTCCCTGAAGACCACTCACCCAGGTGATCCTCCCGCACTGGTCCACCCCAGGGTCTGGATCCAAAGGCGATGGCTGTGCCCTAGGCACCTGAGAGAGAGATTCCCGGGGACTAGTAGGTGAGACACCCTTTGGTTTCTCACAGAACCCTCTGTTAAACCAGTTTCCCTATGATACACAAACGTTGGACACTTTATCATTGCACCACCAGCTGGCACATTTAAATGATTATATGTGATTTTACTGACGGACATTATAGAGTGGTACATTTAATTTCCGTCAAATTAGGGGGTTCCCAACCCAGGCCCACTGATTTTCCACCCTTATAACGCCACCCAACCCCATCCCGACCCACCCATTTTAACCCCTTACCCCACTACCCTTTATATATTTATTTAATGTTTTCTGTGTTTTTCGGCATTGTAATGCACGGTGAAATGTCCCACTCTGTAATGCTTTCGATAAATTGACTGGGTACCATTTAAATCCAAACAAGACTCAATCACACTAAGGACTGTTTGCAATCCAAAGATACAAAAGGCAGTTTCCAACTTCCAGTAAGCAAAAGAAAGGTATTACCCTGAGTCACAAGGAGGGAGGAACAGAACACCCTTACTAGGAAGGATGCGCGATACACACTTTTATTTCTAAAAAGGAGTATAGAACAAGGGGAACCAAATCAAAGTGCCTTCTTGGATAGGATATCTCCAGGGGCTTAACAACTGAGTCTCTAATAAGCTAAAAGGATTCGTGTGTTTGGGAATCACGCGAGACAAACCCTAACATCAGTAGTAGCAATCTCACACTGTTCTTTCTTAAGCCTAGCTTATTCTTCCTGGCTTGAAGATCCAAAGATTCAAATCCCCTCTTCACCAGTCTCAGGATAAGAATGAAGTGGGGTAAACTTCTATAGAATGTCTACCACAGGGCCAATGTACATCAGGGCACTGACAGTCTCAGCATGTGTATAGTGCCACAACACAATTCCTGAATCTTGGTCTTGATAGTGCTGTATCAAAGTGGTCTTCCTCTTTGGGTTTATCGGTATATTTACTGTGGCCTTGTAAAGCCTCTTGGCCAGTGGGATGACATCTGAGCGTTTTTTGTACACCTCCTCTCCTCTGGGGTTCTCTTCTCTGCTTTACTGGGCAATACCTGTAGTTTTTCTGTTTGCTCAAGAGGGTCTCTTATTGGCTTGCTGCAGCAGGTAGGTTTTTGCCTCCCATCAGCAGACTCGCAGGTAGTATTTCCTCGGCCCCATTACTAGGTTCTCAAAAATGGGCTATTTCACAGCGAAGTGCAATGACAATAATTCCTCTCTGCAGAGCCGGCAAAACCATTTTACCTCAATGGAAAAGTAACTGTTAAACTCACAATCTGATCAGACAAAAAGAAACAAGCATTGGCAATGCCAACCGTTTGGCTTTTGTGTAGGCATGGAAAAGGCACTTGTCATGCACTGCCATAGTTGTATTAACGGCCATTGATGGTAGCAACTGCAAAATGGTAATAATACCTGGGCATATAAAAGCAGTGCCTGGCAAATGCCTAATACTCAAACACAAGCTAACACTGTTGACTTTGTCAATACATGTTTTTAACAAAACTTCAGTGAAGGAAATGTATAGTGCGTATACATTAAGTGGCTAAAGGCAGACCTCCAGCTCCAATGAAGTCATTAACTCTCAGATGCCTGCTTTAAATAAACACTGGCAGGCACTTTAAGCACAAAGCTTGATGATAAGGATTGATAAACCTAGCTCAAAGATATCTCAGGGATGTGTGCTTTGGGCGGGGAGGGGCAGGAAGTGGGTGGAATGGCTGTACTCCAATGCAATACTTTTAACTTATAGGTGGCGCTTTAGCACCACCTAATAGCCAAGAGTAAAAAGAAAGTAGACCCTCTCTGTGCCCTAACTCAGTATACTGCCTTACCAAGGCAACAGTCTACAGATTGCTAGGTTACAGCAAATATGGAAAATCATGCTTTGTGGAATAAATATGCCCATCAGGTTTGGTACTGATGGAAATATCTACAAATATATATATGCTCCCCGCAGCTCTCTAAAGGAAAGCAGGCCTCTTTCATTGCCAACAATTGCCTTTCTTTTACTGAGGAATTCATTTTACAACCAGTAAGTGTGACAGAATGTAAAGCAATAAAATGTGCCTTATGATTGCTCTCCCAAGCGCGCAACAAGACTGCATCACATCTTTGACTGAGGTGTCTTTCTCTACAACACAAGGTTTAGACGTATTAGGGTTTCCTAAAACATGCCTTCATGCAAACGTTCTATTATGCTCTAAAACATATAATTCTTTATTTATTTATTGGTGCTTATACAATTAGAAACACTGTTTCAAAGCACCCACCGGGGTAACAGAGTGGGGACAGGGGAGGTAGACAATGAATTACAGCAAGGATGAAAAATAATTGCATTAATAGTACAAACACATACTGAGAATTGAGGGAAGAGGGAGACAAACCTACTATGCCTTGTGAGTGTTCAGAATGTGCAAGTGCAGAGTGGGAGAAGGGTGAAGGATAAGGTGCTTTGATGCTCATGGAGAAGTGCTCAGGGTGTAAGTGTTGATGTAAGTGCAACCACCAATGAGTGGGAGAGCCAAGTAAGTGCAGTAGAAGGAAAGACAGCGGCTGAGATGGGAATTGTGGGGGGGGGGGTTACAAGGCCCTGAGGACACATAAGGGCCCTGCACATCAGTCACACTGCTGTGGGATTAGCAGGGAAGAGAGGAGGAGAAGGAGGATGCAAAGAGAAAGGTCTTGAGGCTTTTTCTGAATTTAAGGAGGTCTTGCTCAAGACGCAGAGGGAGCTCAAGGCTGTTCCACAGGAGGGAGTCAGCCGAGGAAAGTGATCGCCCACTAGCTCTCTGTTTGGCAAAGTGCTTAACATGCAGGGAGTTGGTGCCGGAGGAATGAAGGAGCCTAGAAGGAGAGTATTAGGTCAGGAAGCGTTGAAGACAGAGTGGTCCCCTACCCCAGATAGCTTTGTGTATGATACAGAGGGATTTGAATTTAATCCCTGCTGAGACTGGGAGCCAGTGAAGGCTCTGTAGGGCAGGAGAGATGCAGTGCCTGGGCGCCAGGGCAAGGATAAGTCTCACTGCCCTATTCTGGGTAAGCTGGAGGGGCCGCAGGGTGGAGGAAGGAAGATTGAGGAGGAGGCTATAGCAGTAGTCTAGCCTGGAGAGAACCAGAGCATGGGTAACATTGAGTCTCTGGGGAAAGGTGAGGAAGGGTAGAGGCCCTTTGAGAAAGAACAGCTGAAAGTGGGACTTCTTGACAATGTCCTGAATATGATGGATGAAGGAAAGGGAGGAGTCGAAAATGACTCTGAGATTCCTAGCTACAGTGGAGGGGGCGGGAGGGTTGAGGGCGAAGGAAAGGGAGGAGTCAAAGATAGTCCCTTCGAAAAGCCTGTGTGAAATTGCTTCTTAAGCAACGAAGAACTCTCAGCGGCAACATGAGACTAACTCTTGATGCATTATCTATAAAAATTGGCAAATCCCAACAATAGGTTGAATTGTATTACGTTCATTTGACCATACACAAATGATGATTGCAAATGTGCAATGAGATTAGCAACAGTTCAAATGTATTGTCACTGCTGCAAATGTAATTGTGCAAACAGCATTGAGCCACTAAACCAGAGCTAATACCTTCTTAGTTGGCTGATGAATGAAAGTCAGATATTCAACCGACTCCTTCCCAAACTCTCACTTCACCAGTTTGACAGTGAACTAATTATCCTATAATCGCACCAAAACCTGGCTCATATGATCCCCTTGCTGGATTGAGCAGACATACAAAAATCAAAATATCATCCAAACAAATTATTACAAAATAATTCTAATTGGCAGAAAAAATAGAGTCCCACGTGGACTGAAAAATAAAGAGAGCATTACAATTGTATTCGTATTTGTATTTTATTTTGTATTTTTATTTTTAAAGACCCTAACAATTAAGCACTGTACAAAGAACAATATTGGTACAGTAAAATGTAATACGTGGTGCAAGGAATTTAAGGAGAAGAAAGAAAATGAGCCTTAAACTGAGCTTTGAAGAGAGGAAGAGAAGAAATAGAACAAAGTGGGCGAGGGAGAGTGATCAATTGTTTGGGGGTTAGCAACGAGAAGGGACAGAAATGGGACCAGGCACAGGGAAGGCAAGACAGAAGAAAAAGGGATTGAGAGAAGAGAAAGCGGGCAGTAATATAGAAGGAAATAAGGGAAGAAAGATAAGGAGAAGCAAGACCATGTAGAGATTTGAAAACAACACAAAGAAAATTAAAGAGAAGACGAGCCTCCTAAGAAAGCCATTGAAGATGCTGCAAGGCTGCATAAATAGAATCATGGGTAACGGGGACGTACAGTACTCAAATGGAAGTATGATAAATTGAACGGAGGTGGGAAAGTTGAGAGGCAGAAAGACCAGGAAGTAGAGTTGAAAAGTCAAGAAAAGACAAGAGAAGAGATGAGGAGCTTAGTAGCCTCGAAAGTAAGAAAGTGACAGGCCTTACAGATATTAAAAATCTAAAAGAGGCAAGATTTTGAAATACAAGTAATATGAGCAGTGAAGGAATTAAAAGTATCAAAGATGACTCCCGGATTGCAGGCTGAGGCAGAGATTGGAAGTGAACATGGGGAAAAAAAGATATATAAGAGGGGAATAGGGGGAAATAGTAATGGCAGGAAAGACAATCACTTTAACACAGGTTAAGATAAAGGTAGTGAGAAGAAATCCAAGACTGGATGGAAAGCATAAAGTTAGAAACAGTGGAGTGAATAGAGTCAGAGAATGAAGCAAAGGAGAGAAGAAGCTGTGTCATCTGCATAAAGATGATAGTAAAGACCAAAGGAGATGATGGAAGCAAGATGACTGGCATTGAAAGAAAAGGGGCGCCAAAACTGAGCTTTGGGGAACACCATGAGAAAGATAGAGGGTAAGGGGTAGAGTCCACCCCAGGAGCCTGATTGAGAGTGGAGAGAAAGCTAAGAACTAAAGCATTCGAGGACAGAGGAGCGGAAACACCAATGACAGAGAAGAATAGAGTGGTAAACCATTTCAACCGCAGTCGATAAGTCAAGAAGAACAAGGAGAGATGAACATTTTGAGTAGCGAGCAGAGAGAAGAGTGTCAGACACAGCAAGAAGAGTAGTCTCAGTGGAGTGGGAAACCTGGAAACCAGATTGATGGGAGGGGAGAAGTGATTGTACAGAAATAAAGCTAGAAACCTGAGAGTAAACAATTTGTTCCAGTAATTTAGCCAAATTGGAATTATATAAAATTTGGAGTGCCCAAACACCATGAAAAAAGAAGCCTCAATCCTCATTTGGCTAAATAATATGTAATAGGTAATAATTATGCTGAATGTGAAGCTTGTTAACAACAATTGAGTATTGCTGACCAACGGCAAAAAGAAGCAGATCTTTCACTGTAATTCTAGTTAGTACACGGAGGTCATTATTTACCTTCGCTAAGCCAATCAGAATGCTCGAAATGCAGTCAATACCTAATGATATTGACTGCCTTCCAAACATTCTGACTTCAAAAGTAGAGAGGCAAACAACAGAAAGCCTTTCTCTGCATTCAGGAAACAGCAACGCAATTTTCCAGCATGATTTCTTTCAAAAAGACACACCTTCAAAGGGAGAATATTTGTTTTCACGGCACATTCAACATGACAGATAACTTCCAATGTTGGGCACTAAAGTGAAACAGAAAATATGGAATAATGCGTTCAATTTTGTTGAAAGAACCGATTTTGCCCTATTCATGCTAAAGCTGTTCCATCGCAGCCACGTTTACAGTGACATGGTCACTTATAGAGACAACCTTGTTATTTACATATCACAAAATAAAAACATATTTACTGACAAGTTTTATGTGTTAACGCTGTATTAAAGAAATGTTTTTTACTTTACAACCCCAACTCCAAAACCTATATTCCCATCCTTGATACCGTCCTTCAATCTATTATGAAAAACCATATAATAATCTTCTACAACCACATGAGGGCCAGATAGAGCAAATTAATTTAGTACCAGTTTAGCAGCTTTTACAATAGGAAATTGACCAAGCAGGGCTTACCCCAATTCGTATCATCCAACAACATTTGCAGTAGGCCAAAAATGAATAGGGGACTTCATTAGAAGTCCTTTTGACATCATAAAGACAGTTCAAAAAAACAAAAATCCAGTAAAAATTAAAGGAGACAAAAATAGTTTGCAAAAGGAGAGCCAAAAATGACATCCTGATTTTAATGCATTACTCAATTAAATAGAAGTAAAGGGACCTAGAAGCAGAAGAGAACTGGAAGCCCAGCGCTTGTAAAATGTGATGCACATGATATTGTAGGGGGCTGGCTGCGGGTGGATGTGTCAGGTTGTGGAGCCTCTGCTTAAAGTTCCACAAAGCTAAACAATTAGATTACAAATATACAGCCACACTGCACCGATTTGACCACAATGTGTTTTAATTTTTTATTTTTTTTATTTTTTTATTAAGCATTTAGTATATAAAAATACAAACTTTTTGCTTATTCTTTAAGAATGTTCTTTTTGCACCTTCCTTGATAAGCCAAGCAACAAATTCTCCTCCATGTGTCATGTCTCTAGTGGTGGTGGACATTCTGTCCCGGGCATTAGGTTGCTTGGCTATTCGGTGACATAGGATCATGTTTTCCTTCATCGTGTGATGTTGTCAATTTGGTCAGCATTATTTCTAAAAATATTCCCAGAACTTTAGCTACTTTTTGATTGGGGTTTACATACAGAGCTTCCCACCATAAGTCAGAGTCCAGACCACAGGATGTTGGTAGAGCTTTGCTCCGAATATTTGCTCTTTCAGCCTCTAGCTTTTCGCAGTGCATCAAACAATCGACAGATGTTATCGTTCACCAAGCCATATTTTTTGAGATTTTGTTTTGTTCTCAAGATGTTCAATCTGAAGCGCAAGATCAAATCTCTGTACTTCGGGCTGGCACTTTTTGCCAAGTATTTGGGCAGGATCTTGGGGTTATTAATTAGTGTTTTCGTTAGAGTGTGCCCACGTGAGGCTGCCCGCGTAGCTTCTGATTGTGACCAGTCTATTGACAGGATTAGAATTTTGACCCGCTGTGGGTGGGTCCGTAAGGTCTCTTGGCTTGTGCTTATTTGGCTTCTGAGTTCATTACACTTATGTCTCCACGCTGTCAAGATCCATGAGGGTAATTTTTCATTCTCCTTTTTTAAGATTTCATATTGTGGTGGACAATCGATGAGCTCTATTTTTCGAAACGTAGTTAACGTTTTCCAAATGATTTGCGCATGGATTGAGTATAGTCCTAATTCATGGCGTATCACGCCGATCGATACACTATTTGGTAGTGTTAGAATTCGGCGCCAGAATTTTCCCTCAAGCTTGTCCCATGTTTGCCAAGGGATCCTTAAGCCAGTGTCGCCTGCGTATGTAACTGCAGGCACTATTTTGAGGTTGTAAAAATCCACAAGTGCTTTAATGGAACATTTACCGTAACGCCTTTTCAGGATTAGTGCTTGTGCTGTTAATTGAGTCATCTTTGACTCTAGGTGCTGAATCCAGGGTTTATCTCCCCAGTCGCTGCTGATTATAGCACCCAAATATTTTGTGCTTTTGTTGACAGGGATCGGTTGATTGTCAAGACACCATTTAAAGGGTTTTCTGATATTTGTTAGTGGGTTTTTGATGATAACAATTTCAGATTTTGCTGCATTTATTTTTTGGTTATTTTCATTCGCCAGTTTTTTTAGAGCATCTAGCTGACGTTGTAGGCCAATTGGGGTAGTGTCAAGCAGGATTAGATCATCTGCGTATAGTAGGTGGCCTATTGCTGTTCCTCCTAGACGTGGCGAGCATGATCTTTCAGGTTCCATTTTGTATTTTATTTCAAGGATGAAGAAGTTGTATAAGATCGATGCCAGGGGGCACCCTTGCTTTAGGCCCCTTGTGATGTGAATAGCTTTGCTTAATAACCCAGCTTGATTTAATCGCACCTGCAATGTTGTGTCGGTGTGTAAGCTGCTAATGGCCGCTAAAAGTTCTTGCGGGCAGCCTTTTGTCTCAAGTTTTTCCCATAGCATTTGTCTATCGACTCTGTCGAAAGCCATGGCCATGTCAATGCATGCCAGGAATAATGTTTTCTTTTCCTTTAAAGTCTGTATTTTCAACAGGTTTAAGATAAGTACATTTAGTCCACAATCCACTTTTTCAACAAAGTCGGCTTGTCTTTGGTCATGGTTATTGCTGGCTTTGATCCACTCTTTCAATCTTTTGAGCAGGATGCCTGCATATAATTTGCCCAAGAGGTCCAGTAATGATATTGGATGATAATTTGCAGGTAGAGATCGATCTCTTCTTTTAAAGATGGGTATAACCACTGCTCGCTTCCATGAATTGGGGATCTGTTTGTTTGAGTTTATTCGTTCAAACAAGGTGTTGCACATCTCAGCCCATTATTCCGGCGCTTGTTTTAATAGATGATTCGTTAATCCGTCTGGTCCCGGCGCTCGAGTTGTGCTGCTTTTTTTGATCAGAGTCATTATTTCAGTTTTACTGAATTTAATAGCCCAGCAATGCTCTTGCTCTTTTTGTGACCATGAAGATTTGGTATTGGGGTTTTGTTTGTAAATATGTTTAAAGTAATTGGGTTCAGTTGATTGAGGCTTTGTGCATTTTGTTCTTTATTTATCAGGGTCCAGAAGAAGGTTGCATTTTTGGTTTCTAGCGCCCTTAGCATCTCCTCCGAATCCTGCTGATACAGGGTCGCTCTATATGTTTTTACCCACTGACGATATCATGCCTTCAATTTTTTGCCCAATTCGTTTTTCTCGATTTTTGACTTGTTTTCCTTTTTTATTGTTCGTAAGTCCTTGGCTAGTTGTTTTTTCTTTGTGTTCAAAGTTTTGTCGAAACAATGTAGCCTTTTAATTCTGGCTTTATTTGTTATGGACACTTGGTTTCTCGAAACAGCATTAGGCATGTTTCGTATTCCACCTTGTTGTTGTTCTCCTCTTGCAATTTTTTGATTTCAGTAGTTAGTTGGGGAAGGTTATTATCTGTTAGTCTCAATCGATTTAGACCTTGATTTACATTGATCTTGTGTGGCCACACTTGCAGGTCATTGTTGTCACATTTGTTATTTTTATCTCTAGTGCACGCTAGGATTAGAGGTTTGTGATCACTTTTAGTTGTTTCTATGATCTTTAGTGATGTGATTTTAGCATATGTAGATTTGTCTACGAAGAAGTAGTCTAAAGTTGCTTTGGCGTTGAAGGATGTCCAAGTGATGGCTCCTTGTCGGTCACCTTCTACATTACCTTTTGCCATATGCAAATTTCTCATTTTCATTTCTTTTAGCCATATCTGTATCCTGGAGTTTTTATGAATATTTTGCTATAGCAAGTCTTTGGTTTTCAATATTTTGTGGCAGTCTATGTTTAGGTCTCCACAAATGAAGAAGGTTGGGTTGTCGTACTCTGCTCACAGGTCATCTATATATTTGATGACTGTGGTTGCAAACTTTGCTCCGGCCTTGGCTTTACTGTTCCAGTACAGGTTGAATTCCAGTACAGGTTGAATATAATTTGTATGGTGTTTATTTCTGACTGGTCACACTGTAAGACTACAATTTGTATAAGTGGTGACGGTTGAATAGTTTTCAACAGTTTTCTGTGTTGAGTGTTTTTGATAATTGTAAGTAGTCCAGCCGAAGGTCTCCCTTTTGGTCCTTTGACAGCTTCATTCAAGCAACAAGTGTATCCATCAAGTGTTGGCATTTCTTGCAGCCAACATCCCTGAATGCAGAAAACTTCAGCTGTCATTAGGTCCCGGTCGATATTTTCAAACAGATGTTTAAATCCTCTAGAGGTCCATGAGGCTATTCGGAACTCATCGGCAATTTTTTTGTATTCGATCTAGGCTTGATCTGCCGAAGACAGAGTATTTGCAAGCCAACTCCAGGACGTTTGTTTTTCAGGCCTTCTTTCCAGGCCCGAAAGATCCTCTTCCGAAGATTTTTCATCTATGTTGCCCTTTACCATGATCTTCAAGGCATACGGTCCTCTCAAGATTGTCGGGGAGAATCTGATTGGTCTATGATCTATTTCATCGTCCTCGTTGTTTTCTGGTTCATGTTCTTTGCGCGTTTGTTTATTTTTGTTGTAATATTCCTTATGCTTGTCATGATTTTCCGGTGATGGAGTGGGTTTTAGATCAAAGCTCAGGACGTGCAACTCGTCGATGGCTGATAGTAGTAGCTTTGAGGTGGATTTAGATGTTAGGTGTAAGTGGATCAAGTCTGTTTCTGCTTCGTTCGGAAAAGACACCATTTTTATGTCTCTGGGTTCCACTACACAGAGTTGCAGAATGTTATGCATCAATCTCATTAAGTTAGACCGATTCATGATGAGTCCGTCCTTAGCCTTTTATGTGTTTTAATTAGGATTTAAACAGGGGCCAGCAACTTCTGAACCAGCCAACATGTGTTTCGAGCGCTGCTCTTTCTCAAGGCTTGTGATCCCGTTAGTGAGAATTCAGCCCTACGGCGATTATGAGAAAGCTACCCAGTAGCTAGCTGTATAGATCCTCGCAATTGCGATGACTGTATGTAGTGCCTTTCGGCCACAGCGCCTGTTGTTAGCAGATAGAAACCGCTTGAGGGCAAATGAACAGTGGTAATAAACCTGGATCCATCTGCACCAGTCACACAGTCAGCTATACAATCCTCTGAAGCCTTCTCCACCACACCCTGTTAATAAGAAAAGGAAGGCCTTCAAATTACACAAATAATTTCTACAAGCCTTTTCAAAAGAAGTTGAATGAGCCACTTTCTTTGCCACATCCCAACTTTCAACCTTTGGAGTACAAGGACCAGTGTTCTTCTGGTGGCTTTGCCAGCCATGCTCATTGATGTGCATTCCACGGTATTTCAAATTCATGCAGATGACACACAACTCATGATCCATCTGGCAAAGGGCACAAACAATCAACATGACACAAAATTGCACCTGAAGAAAGTACACAACTAAAAGTGGGATAACAGCCTTTGTCTCAACAGGTCAAAGACTGGAATCTGAGAAGTCGGCATAACCATATTGCTTCATTGGCTTCAAATGTCCCGAAAGCGATTTGTCAAAGCAAAGAATGCCTGACACATCATTTTCCTTCCTTCCCCATGAATGCCCACTTTCGACATGAGCCTGTCAGTATAATCCCACCCATCTTTAGAGATAAACTCAAGGACAACCTGGTCATAGCCTTTTTCCTGAACTGCTTAGACTACAGCAACAGAGATTAGGTGGGTCTCTCCAGACACCCTCCATTAGCCGTATCAAATGGCAGGGGACATCACAAGGGTAACCTTACCCAAATCACTGCTCTTTTAAGGGAACTGAGAAACAGTGATTCCGCAACATCGGAAGTGCCTGCACACTCGGCTCCCCTCATGCTGACATAATCCCATATACATCTACAGAAGGGAAAGAGAGATTCTGGAATTAAAACAGGAAATGTGTCTTGCAGTCAGCCAGCACACAAGGACTCCACTCTTTTGAAGTCAAGAAAATATTAGATAAGGGTAATTACTTTGGGGGCAGTGTTAGTGCATGACAACCAGAGAGCAGATCGCCCAAGAGGATGGAATAGCCATTCCAAGTGCTTCATCAGAACTAGAAACAACCCTTAGGGTTTGGGCCCACTGGCCAATCCCTACACCAGCTTTCTGAAGTAACACGTCTGGGTTCCACTTCAAAAGAGAGGCTGGAAGGCAATGTCAAGGTGTGGCAGGCAGAGAGAGGACCAATGCGGAGGGATGAGCCAATACCAAAACCACCATCACACTATAAACCATCCCCAGGGAGGAGTCCAAGAGACAATCACCACAGAAGATCTGAGGAGAAAGAAGAGGCGCTCAAGAGAGCTGGGGAGAAAGATGGGTGCTCAGAGGAGCTGAGGAGAAGGAAGAGGTGCTTAGAGGAGGTAGGGAGAAGAAGGAGGTGTTCAGTGAAGCTTGGAGAAGGAGGAGGTAGCAGGTAGGTGAGTGAATTGGAGAGTGTTACAAAGGTTGGCGAGGAGAGTTTGGAGAGGAGGTTGGAAATGAAAGATGAAGAAGGAGCTAGTATGAGGGAGTCAGAAGAAAGGGGAAAGAGTAAACCAGAAGAATTAGGTTGAAGAGGGTTTAAATGCGGTGGGGGAACTTCAAGAAGAATGGAATCGTACCCACAGATAGACACCCCAGGAAGGTGGAGCAGGCTAAGTTAGCACTGGGCAGAGTGATAAACCAAAGGGTGCGTCACCCGCTACTCCTCAGGGACTTATCATCCAGATGGCCAGGACACAGTGATCAATTTTGGATCCAGTTCCTGGGGGTGGGCCAGTGCAGGAGGTTCACCTGGGTGAGGGGTCTTCAGGGAGTGTGGGTTAGACAGCCGATGGTGAGGCGTGGTATTCGCCCCTTTCCCCTACCTACGAGCCATCCTATTGTATAGGAGCCTCCAACGTCCCAACCCCCCCCATTTTCTACATAAATACTGGGCAGAGGAAGAGGGCGACTGAGAGTAAAGAGGCTAGCCCTTACATGTCTCATTGGACATATCCCGCTAATCGGGTCAGGCAAATCCAGGCACTTTACTTTAATTACATACATCTGATACCCACTAGCTATCCCCACACGGTTAAAAGGCGGAAGATAGAGACACACTCTGAGCAGGGTGGAACATAAGGAGGAGCAGAACTTCTGGAGAGAACTTCTGGAGCGAAGGAGGACCTACTGGAGCAGAGCGGCCGACAGAGGAGCAATGGGTAGAGAAACACAGGAGATCCATGCAGGAGTTCTTTGCCTCCGAAGAGCCGTGAAAGATACGCAGAGAAGGCCAAATCCCAGACAAGAAGACTGCATTGTGTTTCAAGGGCACCAGCGAACCTCCCAGGTGAACGACAGAGTTGGGGAGGTGAGGCCAAGCGTGTGGTATTAACCTTGAATCGTGAATTAAAACCGCAAAGACAGAAAAGAATACACACAGCCGGTTAGTTGGCGAATGACATGAAAGGCTGGTGTGTGTTAAGGAAAGATTGGAGGTGCAACAGTATATCTCACAATTGAAGGCTGCACACGTGTGGATGAGACGAGAAGGAAGGCAG
The DNA here is from genome assembly GCF_040938575.1 of Ambystoma mexicanum. Taxonomy (NCBI): domain Eukaryota; kingdom Metazoa; phylum Chordata; class Amphibia; order Caudata; family Ambystomatidae; genus Ambystoma; species Ambystoma mexicanum. Next base: position 749,831,513 of record NC_090929.1, read on the forward strand.
ACCTGTGGGGAACATTAAATTACGATAACTGCAAAGACAGTGATAGAGAGTAGCAGAGTGGGCCGGCAAAAGGAAGAAGCCCACTCGAAAGTCTCTGCGAAAGGTGAAATATTTTGTTATAAATCGACAAAGTAGATGAACTCTAAAATGCATAATGACCAAGATTAACCCTGCCAAAAAGGTAAGAGAAAAGGAGAATGTTGAGCTTTTGTACTTTGTGATACTGAACTACCCAGACCAAGAGATACTGGGGCAAATAACACAAGAGTCTGAGCTGAAGGGAAAGTTGAAGTGGTCCTGCGGAGGTTCATAGAAAAAACCTTGTATATTCGAAAGTCTTCGACGTCAGGAAACGGTCCAAGCCTGACTGAGGAAGACCAAAAGTGTGATCAATTAGGGCAAGGGAACCCCTAAAGAATGTGAATTGAGCTTGGGGAAGGGAACCCCTACAAGTGCTGTGATTGAAATGTCCGAGCCCGACTGAGGGAGACCTATGTGAACGTTTTTGCTTTTAGAGGTCCGATCCCAACCGAGGGAGACCTGAATGAACTTTTGATGAACTGTGAAAGAACTTTTGAAATCTGGAATAAGTGACTTTAATGTGGAAGGCCAAGCGGGCCTCCATCCACATTTTGAACTGCCTTTGTTTTGAGAACCTGAGCCAGAGTGTGTCGTCTTGTTTACGGGGACCACCTTACTCTGTGCTGTCCAACATGGGAAGGAAAGCTCACTCAGCCACATTGATTCTTTATGTATTGACACGGATTTTCCTTTGCATACATATTCCCCATTACACATGTTTTCTATAAGAGATAAGGCAGGCATTAGGTTTTGTTAGTATAGGCAATCTTTGATTTGACAGAGACTGACTAGGACTGTGTTTATTTATTATTTGATGGTAGAGACTACTCCCATCCTAGCTATAGGGCAAAGCAGGGTTTTTTCCAAACCCTGAAAATTGAATAAAGGTTTTGAAATTGTAACTCTTGTGTCAGTGTCATACTTGTGATACTGTGCCTCCATTACAGCATTTATTAGCAGCAGAAGGAGGAAGAGCACACAGCAGGGAGCTTACTTGAGTATCAGAGAAGCAAAGACAGGCACCAAATCCAAGAGGGAGTTATAGCCAGGTCAGTGAGAACTCAGGTTCTAGAGAAAATTGGAAGCCTTCCTCTGTTTCTCTGCTGAACACGTGTCAGCCTCTTGCAGAATCCCTAGATATCAGAGGGAGAATGGTATGGTATTATTTATTTATAAAGCGCCTATACACAGGCAAGTGTTTCAAAGCACTCAAGGAGGGTGGGAACAGGGGAGAAAACAACAGTCAGTCTGAGACCTTGAAATTCTGAGACGATAATAGCCTGCACAGGCAGAGTAAGTGCGTAAAATAGATTTAACAGTTGGAGATACAGCAAATAGGCCTGACGACGATTCTACAGTTTTATCAGTGCACTTAAGGGGTCAAGACAATGGAGAGACAGATAGATGATCTACAGGCATGGTGAATACGGATCATGCAAGTGCACACAGTAACAGGGAGGGGGGGTTCAAGTGCACCTGGTCAGTGGAGACTGAGGTAAGTGCCGAGAGAGCCACTGGGTCAAGTGCAGAGAGAGCCACTCTCATGGGTTAATTCTCAAGTATGGTGAGTATGGGTGGGGTGTAGGGCCCTGAGGCAAGTGCGAAAGAGGACTGGCAGGGGTGCCAGGGACCTGTGAGACTCTGAGGTACACCAGGCGGCCAGTCAGCAAGCTGTATGGAAGGGAGGGAGAAGGGAAAGAGCAGACAGCTAGGTTAGCAAGGTAGTGGGGAGAAGGGGGGAGATAAGGAGGAGGAGAAGAGGAAGGTCTTGAGGCATTTCTGGAACTTAAGAAGATCTGTCTCAAGACGGAGGGAGGCAGGGAGGCTATTCAGAGGGAGGCACCTGCTGAGGATAGGGATCTCCCGCCAAATCTCTGCTTGGAGTACCGGCTCACTCGCAGAAGGTTGGAGGTAGATGAGCGGAGAGTAGGGAGGAGGCGAGATCAGCCCATTTCGAGAGGAAGACAGTGGACTGACCTGGTGGCCGATAGAAAGTGCCAAATATGAGAGCGCATCCGCTTCAAGCTGTGTGGATTTCAAGCGCAATTGGCCCTAGCCCTACACAGAGCAAATGTTTCAGCTCTGTCTCTCACTTCTTGAAAAGACCAAATGATATTTGCAAGATTGGGATGGACAAGCCTGGAGACACTGAGAAGAGGGACGGGGTGGGGGGAAACCCTTCAACCTGAAACAGTGACAGAGAAAGAAGCCTTCAGCAATCCCTGGAAACCCACAACATAGGACCAAGTGGTAATCCATTCACAGACTCATCAATGACTACGAACTAATTGTTTGAACATTGTACTTCCCAGAGCAGTATCCTTGCCCTGGGGAGTAATCACCTTGACAATGTGAGTTGGCTTAGAGCCATCTTGTTTGTTATTTAGCGCAGACTATGTTAATTTACACCGAATATAAATGTTTCTGTTTAAGCACGATTTTTGGTCTGGCTGATCTGTTTATTCCATCACCTACATTACAAGGGGTACCACTCCATCATTAGTTTAATCTTTTGAAACACCTATACTTTGTCTGAATCAACATTATTTAGTTGCCCCAGTTCATATCAATAATAGATGAAAAACAGGTTCTACTTCCCCACTATTCATACCTGTGACTTGTAAATTGTGGGTTACATGCTGAGAAGAAGGGACTCTTTACCAAGTACAAAATTCCAATGCTTAGGTAAAGAAATATCCTCATTTTCAACAGTGTATGCAAAATGAATAAACCACTATGCTGATTTATGCCTGCAAAGAGTGAGGCCCTCAAACAATCTTATATAGCTTTCCTCCAAAAAATAAACGTTGTTTTAAAAGAGAAGAACACAACGAGTAAATTGATATAATAAAAGTAAAAAAAAGAAGTGGGTGTGTATCTAGAAACCATCTTAATTTTGTATATGAAAACCATGAACTCATTGGTCTGCACCATGGGGTACAGTCGCTCCCTCCATTTAAAAAGAGGACTTTGCAGATACTACAATATGAGGATTATCGTCATGAAGTTGTGGCGCGCTTATGCACACAGTATGCACACTTCAAGTTCATGTTTTTTCAGGGTTTTCCTACTACATCACTCAGCCATTGTTAGCAAACAGTTGGCTATTGAAATCATTGAGACTGCAATTAATCCAAGCAGGAAGGAAAATGCCATTACAATTCATATAACAAATCACTCATTAAAGTAAGCATTGACAGAGCCAATATGACTGTAGAGATGATTTTATTTTCATGAAGTCCCTGCAGTACAAAGCAAGCATTGGCAAAGGTGAAAACCAGGCATCTTGCTCACAAAGTGGTTTGTAGTGCAGGGCCTAGCACACATAATTTTAATTGTACAATTATTAATACAAAAAAGTAAATATTTTGCCCACATAAATAGAAAACATTATGACTGTTGATCCCGACAAAACCTTAAGTATATTTGTATAATTAGTACCCGGCGAGGGTCAGTCAGAATGTAACAAACAATCTGAGTGGCACTCGTCTGGTCTTTACCCGACTGGGAATCCCTCGCTGGGATTCCTTTCCTTTGTTCCCGGCGGGGGGCGTGGCAGTACCTCAGCCAATCAGGATGCTCGAAACACGGCAATCCCCGCTCCGAGCCTCCACCCGGCTGGAGGCTGCCATCCTCCCCTGCTGGGGATTCAGGTAAGTGTTTTCTTTCTTCCTCTCCCCTCCCCTGCAAACAATCCCCTACCCACCTTCCCAACCCCATTTACCTTATTTTTTCTCCTTTTTTGGGAGCAAACACGCTGTAAACACTTCTGTAACCAGCGTGTCTGCTCCCGATGGCTGCCATGGAAAGGGAAAACCGAGGGTTTTCCCTTCTCCGCTGCCACTTTTTTTTTGTTTTTTTTGTTCCACGTTTTGGAACCGAAAAAGAATCCTATTAGTATCCCGGTCTTGCAGGCCGGGGTACTAATAGCAATAAGCCCCTCGCCGCTGGGCATTACCTGACTCGGTAATGCACCCGCGGCTCGAGGCTTATTTCTTAAATACGTCGCAAATGTTATTTACCTTCACATACGGGAGGGAAGTTACCTGCAGAGATTAGGATATTTTTAAGGCCTCTCCTGATAAAGACAAATTTTTTTTTTTTATTTATAGGGGTCTGGGTGAAACCTTACACAACCGTACTAAGGGTCATATGGGGTGAGGCAGTCCCTTGCAGGTTGCACGCATCATTTATTTTTCTTTCTTTTTTTACTGACCTGTCCCATTTGAAATAGGGCTTCTATTTCAAATGGGGAGAATGAAGGTCATGAAAGATGGGTTTATCAAACATTGGACACACATGAAAATGTAGAAACTGAAGTTCATGAACTTCGACAAGACCTGGAGATTCATGCAGGGAAAGTGGACATGCTGTAATTTTCTAATGCTTCATGGGAAGCCATGTTTCACAGAATAAACATTGTAACTAGCATGGAGGTTGGCAGTATGTCACCACCCTACTATTCAATGACCGACTGTGGCTTGAAAGTAGGCCTGTGCTAGAAGAAAGGTATGACTGAAAAATAGATCTGAAGTAGTGAAACACAACAAAATGTCAGAAAGAGGAGGAGTGTCTGGATCTGGTCGAAGGAAAGAGTAACACTCTAAGCATGAGGACAACCAGACAAATTCAGTGCAATATGGAAAAACTGGAGTACTTTATGCACCTTGAGGAAATGATTGATACGTTCCTGTTAAAGTCAGAATGTAAACGGCATGTTGTGCATTTGCAAAGCGTTCGATAAAACTGTTTTATAACTAAGAGATTCCATCCCTCTCATCTATAGATTATTATTGTTTTAATCAGAAGCCTTGAATACTTGTAAAGTTATCTGTATTAATAAAACGCAATAATATGAACAAAGAACGTTTCTTACACACATGCATACCAGAAATAGTGTTTACCTGAAACATTATTCTAATGTAATAATATCATTGTTCATACATACTACATCAGAAGATATTACAGTGTCATAACACGTATGCATGGAGGACCACCACGAGGCACGAGCCAAGAAGGCTGCACTCTAACGAGCTCCGAGCCACCCCGTTCCAAAGCTGTGAAGAGATTAGTTCCCTGGAGGTGTAGCGACGGCATGGTCTGTGGTCCCTACCCCCCAAGCCAGTGGTGGTGCTACTGGGGTGTTTGTTTTAGCGGCGAGACTGGGAAGATCGCTTTCCTCGAGGAGTGAGTGGGAGACTGCTTCAGAGGATGGTCGTGGTGCAGAGGAAACGGAGCTGAGGGTGCCAGCACTAGGCCCAAGAGGTGGTGACCGAAACAAGCAGGGGTGGCCTCTACGGACCAGACCTCGGTGGAGGTGGCATAAAAGGGTCGAGTGCAGCCAAGGAGCTGATGGATTCATCCGATCAAAGGCAAGATCACTGGAGGATTTGGCAGTGGGCCTTGCATGGTTAGCGATTATAGCAGGGGGAGAATAAAGCTTGGAGGAAGCAATAGGGCTGGAAGCCTCAATTACCCGGGAGGAAGTCCTGATAGATATCAGTAGAATGCAGACGGGTAATGCCCCAGGGTATGATGGTTATACTGTGGATTTTTATGAAGCTTCTGGGGACTGCTGGCTCTCCACATGGCACAGCTAGATCATGTTATTCTAGACAGAGGGAGGACACTGAGATCATTTTGTCAGGCTCTGATATCAGTGATTCCAATGAAAGGGAAAGATCAAAGCTCTTGTATGTCATACCAACCCATTTCTCTCCTCAATGTTGAGGTGAAGTTCTTAAAGAGAATATTGGCTACCAGAATGGAGAGATTTATGTCCAACTTGATACATTTGAATCAGATGGGTTTTATACAGAGGGGCATAGGGGGCAGATACGTTGAGGGAGAATTGGGTTGGGTACCTGAGTATGGCGCTGGTACCTCCAAAGCAATGTCTAGCTAGTCCTCAAGTATTTTGCAAAGAAACATTATAGATCCGTGTGCAAAAGTGCCTTTATTACAAAGTGTGCCCTTACGTTGATAAATATTTTGACCAACTCTTGTCTTTTTCAAAACAGGACATTTAATCTGGTTAATCCGAAAATCAAACATACAAAATCATGGACAATCACATTTAATAGAGCACATATATAGAAAAGAAATTTCAAGTAAATGACAACGAATGTCCTACATCGATTCACCACCAATGAAAATAACAGTTCATGAAATTATAAAGAATGGAAACAAAAACACCAAAAGGATAAAAGAATAAATCGAGGGATTGCAAGGAATTGGCAAAGAGGAGGATTATAAGGAAAAGGAAACAGACAACAATCTCCATAGTATGTGTAATTACAAGGTTTAGAAAAATATTGTTGCTATAGATCATTCAAACAAATGCTCAAGCTTAGCTAAACAATCTGCATGCTCTTATAGGCAGTTACCCAGGGTATAGGTGCTGGGCAAACGTGTATTGTTTGATAGATAAAAATCAAACATACGTGCAATAGTTTGTGCACCGTGATATCAGGCAATATTACGCAGGTGCACTCACCTTATTAAATCCTAACACTCAGGAGGAGTGTGAGCTCAGTGTGTACATGAATAAATGGGCTAGGTTCCCTGAATCATGTAAGGAAAATCAATGCTAATTGGCAATTGTCCAAGCACGAACAGGCCACATATAATGTAGAAAGTTAAATTGGTTATTGTAAAGTATAATAAGCGGCCGCCATGTGAAGGAGTCTGCAGGGAGGGAAGTTGTTCCTACCAATACCCTGTGACTTTCCTGCTTGCTTCCCGGCTGCTCCTTACTCCTCCCAGGCTCCTGCTATATTTGTAATTGTAATTAGTTATTTATAACATGCTTAATACCCAGAGGTTTCTAAGCGGGGGCGGGGATCAAACTGTGTTGCTCCGCTTCGTCTTGCTTCCAAGGCAAACATGTTGCCCCTGAGCTATCCTCCCAGGCTATCCTACCCATAAACTCGAAAGGCAAAAGAATAAATAAGATACCAACACCGAAGTGGTGATCAGAAATGGGAAACAACCGTGACTATTGATAGGACAAACAACGCAAGTAAAATCATGATGTAACTTTTAATAACCAACCACAATGCATAGTCCACATGGCGTTCTAACCTCATCATAATCTTGTTCCCACAACCATTATGATTACAATAGAGACTCTAAAAATATTCTAAAAATATTCCGAAATATAATAACTTTCTAACAAAATTGGAACACGCACTAAATCCCTACTGAAGAACCACATGATAAAATGGGGAAACACGTGTAGAGGGAAGGAATTTGGAGAAAGGGAAGGAACTTTCTGATTGACAGAAGGAAGGAATTTGGAATCGAAAATGAAATATTACATGTTGAACTCTTGATATGATGTATGAATTGAATACAACTCATGACTGTTATTTTCATCAAAAAAATTGAAAAACTCAATACAAAAATTAAAAAAAAACTTTTTTGTTTGGAGCGCACCAAAGGAGTACTTGTATATATTATTTCTATACTACCCAAAAAACCTACCAGTCCCACAAATTGGACCGCAAAGTGGCTGCTAAGTGAAGCAGTCTGAAGTCTGCTGGTCCATTGGCGAGGTGAGGTTAGGAAGGGTCTGTTTTTGTTTTGCTGACCCTGACTTTATCCCTTACTCCTGGCCTACATCCTGTGAACATTGGGAATGCTGCAGATAAAGGGTAAAGGGTGGTCTGCACAGACTGTGGTTAGAGAAGATTGGAAACCTGGAGGTTGATGCTGCTAATTCATTGTTATTTGCTCTTACGTTAACGTTTAACAGCATAAAACTGATTGGACTCAGGGTCAATGCCGTATGATATCAGGAGACCACATCCCGATTGGTAGACTTTATTCCTCGCTGCATAGCCCCCCATCGGGAGGAGGAGCTTTGTGTCCCGAGCGATGAAGCAACGAAGGAGGAGGAATCTTACCTAACTGAGGCCAACAGAGGCCAAGAGTCGCTGCTAGGAGTCGTCACTACCCGCAAAAAATTCCAGGCTGTAAGTGTTGTTCTCCCGTGGTGGGCCTGGTTGGTGTGGGTTACTGTGGCCTTTTTTGCTGTTAACTGTGGAAACGTGGAGTGAGTGCGCCTGGTGATTTTGACCCACAGTTATAATGTATTTCCTTAAATTGTCAGAGGGCGGGGAGACAGACTATGGCAGCCCCGTAAGCCAGTCGGGCATGCCTATGACATATATTGATACATTATTGGTACTTATTTTGTTTATGGAACTTGGCATCATCATTTTTTACTTGTTCCTCCATTTTATAACTATTAACTATTTTTAACTATTTTTAAGCATGTTTAACTGTTGTATTTTTCTATATGGTGTGGTTATTAAGGGTTTTATTAAGGGCTTCTTAGGTTTTTATACTATTTTTTCGCATTGGACTTTTATGGACCAGATAAGACATTTCCAGTTATCCTCAATACTTTGAGGTCCTTGCTGTTTTGATTGTTCATATTGATACTGGTTACTAACAAATCCTACAGCATTTGGCCTGTGGTGAACTAACAATATCGCAGGAGCTACAGAGACTCAACATAGTATTATAGTTACTGTGTTATTGTGCTATAGGGGATGGTGACTATGGTGAAACATAAAGCGATCGCAAGCCTTATGGCTATTCAGGTCTCGAAGAAAACGTAGGAAAGTTAAAGAGAAGGAAAAATCTCCTCTGTTGGAGAATATAGTGGCACTGGCAGAGGGAGCACCCAGGGTGTCGCAGGTATCTAAGGGGGGGGGGCGACCTTGGATTCTTATCTACAAAAGGTAATACCAGCAGATTAGGGAGGCAGTGTTGACAATCACCTCTTCTGTAAGGCGGGCCACCCTGCGCAAGCCCGCCATATCGAACACCCAAGAGACAGCTAGAACGGTACCCCTTGCGAAAGACGGTCCATGTCAATTTGATGTCCCTAACTCAGTGCCCGGCTCAGCGGTTGCTCCAGCCCCACTTTCATTAACCGCTGCAACGGGTGACAGCATTCAAGCTGGCCCGGACAGTGCACCTCATGAGGGCAATGTTACTTTTCCCCTGTCGATAGATGGATCACAGGACTTGCCAAGTGGGTTGGGTCCTGAGGTATTAACCTGCACATTAATGTAACCCCTGATGAATTTTATGATGAATTTCAAAACTGGAATCATTAATACCCAGTCAATGTTAGATGACGAGGTAAGGTCGTTAAAAAAAGAGGTTGAGGCATTAAGCACTCAGATTAGACAATGCCTGAATTATGACCTAACTGGGAAGGAAGCTAGCCTAGTAATAGTAATATTAAATGTACCAATTCTGGAAGCTGAGTGGAACAGGACTGTGGGGCCCTGATTAATAAATCAACCCAATGGGTTAACCCAAACATTCAGTGTGATTCTATTGATCCTTGCTTGGTACTAATGGCTTGTAGAGTACCGTGGGTGGGCTCCATGGCCAAATCGATAGCTGGGGATTGTGTGATGGTGACCTTCAAACATGCACAGGTGACCAAGTATTTGGTTGAGTCTAACCTGGGCACCCCCAGCCATAACCGCAGGGCTTGGTTGGTCCCGGTAAATTTCTTCTACCCATATGGTAGGGATGCAGGAAATGCTGCACTAAGGGACACAGATTTTGTTTGTTCAAAAGAGCCCCCGGGCCCATGTCAGACTTCCATCCATGCAGTTCAGTACTTATATGGCCTTGGTCGCACTGAGGGGGGGTCCGAATGGTCATGAGGAGAGTCAACTTGAAAGTGGAACCTATCTTACTGTATGGGCTGGATAGCTGTCTATTGGACTTAGACTTAATCCTCAACAGAATCATCCTAGGGACAATGTGGAAACAGACTCTAGGTTTAGCCCTTGCATTACCAAACTCAATTGTACATCACAAATTAGGTTTAAGCTCTCGTTCTTCCAGGTTTCAATGGCGGAAACTATCTTCTTACGCTAAAATCCTAGCTCCCCCTCGGAATTCACTTCATCAGGATCTCAATGGTTTGGTCCACGATTCCACACTACCGTCTCTTGTAATCTTTGAAGACCAGATGACACGTATTCTGTCATGAATAAATGCTAGTGTGGAAGATCTAGAACTTGGCTTACCAAGTGTCAAAAAAAAGCTTTATGAATTTGACTGGTTAACTACCATCAAGACCAATAACAGGCACAAAACATATGTAGAATATGCATCCTGTCCTAGAAAAGGAACATCTAGAGCAGCATACATACTGTGTTTTCCATGCGAAAAAACAAGCAGTTTGTATTTATGTTTCAAACTTAATCAATTTTCCACACACGAACGGACTCATCATTGGCACAACCAAACTGGTTTAACGTCAAATGGCTCATGCCGTTTTTGTCTTGGTAAGAGTGGGCAGGAAACACTCAAACATCTAGTTCTTTACTGTACCCACTTTGAACAAGACAGAGCAACTCTACTCAGCGCCTAACACTGAGCTGAACACCTTTGCTGGACAACTATTCTGGGCTAGATGAATGTGGGGCGACAACATCGCATTGTTACTAGCTCTAACGAAATTATTGCATAGAATTGTAGAGGCATTGAACTTGACTAATACCACATCAGCACAACATCTGTGTGTAGCTTAAGATCATCACGGATTCCCGTGAAGTTCTGACACTGAAGGAACCTTGTTTTCGCTTACAATTGAATGTAAGCTAACTATGTGAATTGCAAGACAATTAACTTGATGTATACTGGAAATATTTGATGAATCAGATATCTACAAAAATCGGATTTTAGGATCATGTTTGTAATACAGGTTCGTGTACTGTTATGAAAAGCAATAATTGCATAATTATGAATTCTAAGTTGTTTTTAAAATTTTACCTAAGCTGCACTGAAAAACGTTTACGCATAGTAACGAGATTTGCACATTAACATCATAGTGAAATGTCGAGATAACATTTGCACTCGTTTTTGGATTTTAACAACTGTATAAAAATGTTGATGTATGATGAAAAAATTAATTTTAGATCATTTTATATGTTGCTAAAAAAAATGTAAACGTTTCTTTTTAAACTGTGTACAATAATAAAAAATTAATAATAATCCGTCCAATTTTGACGGTAATTCCGCTGGGAATAATCCCACGGGTGGAATTAGCACCAACTCCTTATTCGCCAGTTTGGTAAAATTTTTGGTAATTCCATTGCTGCCGCTTTTACCGTATACCGCCAAACCCATAATGAGGCCTTAGTACGGGGGTTGTGTTGAAAATCCATTGCTTGCTTTCTCCTGAAGAAAATATACTGTCATATATTAATAGTTGATGAGGATTATGCAAACATTTATTTGACAAGGAAACATGTATACAACTAACTAAAAAAGGAGTATCCTGTTAGACACTAAAATGTAAAAAGGATGCTTCTGTGTAGTGGATATGTGGAACGGAGTGGTTGAGGGGAAACCAGGCCCTCCATATGAGAGCATTTGTGTTTGAGATGGTCCTATTATGAATACTGGATGTTAAATGTGGTTTTACTTCCCTGTGCTGTCTTTTATCTACACACACATTCCTTTCCTCCTTGAAGCTGACATGCAAATTAAATCGAAACAAACTTGAGCTTCCTGTTATGCCTATAAATTCCCACAGCAACTGATCAAAACACATTCTGACTCATCACTTTTGCTCTTTGTACACCTTGTTTGAATTCTTGTAAGAACTAAAGTGCACTCACAGGAGCAGAAATTCATTTCCTTATTATCGGTAGTAGTTTTAACATTGTTTGGTGCCTTACTATTAATAGTGAGAGAGAGAGACGGAGAGACGGAGAGAGGGACAGAGAGAGAGAGAGAGAGAGAGAGAGAGAGAGAGAGATCAATCCATTTGAGCTAAGTCACACATGCCACAACACCACCTAGTAACCATTGCTGAAAGTGGGCATCCAGTTCAGAGCCACATCAGAAAAGCATTGTGGGTATGCAAATTAGCTCGAATACAAGCATTTACTTCAAAAAATGGCCTTTGTCTTACAGGGTGGTGCTACTTTATACATAACTTAACCCAAGAAAGACATTTCTCATGGCTGCAGACAACTACATACCTGGTTTCACCCCTATTAGGGATCTTTAGTGTGGTATAATCAAACAGGCTTGCGGTTGGAGAATTGGGCATGCTTAACAAACACCAGCAAAATTATGGTGGGCAGATTTGCATACCCACAGGTGCACTTTTAGCAATGGTTACTAGGTGGGGTTGTGGCATGTGTGATGTGGCTCAAGTAGCGACCCTGTAGCTATGGTTAAGTTGTTCAACCCAAAGGAAGAGCAGTTTTGGGCAGTTTATAATTTAGGCGCCGTTCAGCGAATCCTCATAAAAATGTACAAATAAAAGTACGCAACCAACTCTGAATTCTTTTGCAAAGATTTGTGTGGTATCGTAAAGAAGGGAAAAGTTATAGGGACGGGGGTCCCAAAACATTTGAAATCCTGATAGACATGAATGGAAACAAAATTCCTGTCGCTACAGCCCAAACCGCTGGACGGATTTGCACCAAACTTGCGCGAGGAGCGACGGCTTTGTCCCGAAAGCGTGCTTTGGTGTTAATCCGTTCAGTAGATTTTTTTTAAATGCTGAAAATGTAGCTCCGCAAAAATGTGTGATATCTCCGACTGGTCCGCAAACTCACTTCCTGTTTCGGTGTCTGTGGACGCCTCTAGACCAATCAGGGAACCGCATAATGTTTGCAGACATCATACGTGGCCGCTGATTGGTCAATTAAAAACCTGAAGCGCGTCAATACCTTTGACACGGACGTCATTGGAATTAGCGAACTGCACCATAGTCCGCGAACATCGCAGTAAAAACATATTAAAAAACACATTACACTTGTCAAACGAATGAATCAATCTCTGGGGAAATGAGGGGTGATGAGGATGGGATATGTCCAGAAAAAGCCTTCTTCTCAGATGTTAGCGGACACTGATGTGATGTTCGGGAACTTGACAAATGTTTGGGGACATAAATGCATATGCATGCATTAGAGGGTCAGTGACAAGAAGTTATTAGATGTCTTATAATTTTGTCACTGTTCAACAAAACTGTACACAATTTTGCTATGGAAATATAGACCCAACTTTGAATGTGGTTTCAAAGTTTGGTGACATTTTGTCAAGAGGGGGTGAATTAGAGGGGGTCCCAACATTTCTAGATGGCTTATAACTTTTGTGTCGTTTCAGGAGTCTGCACACAAGTTTGCAAAACGATTGTAGACCCAATTTGGAATGTTTGTGCAAAGTTTGAAGGGGTTTTGTCAAGAGGGGGCTGAAATGTAGAGGGGTCCCAACATTTTCAAAATCGAGGTAGGTTTGAATGGGGAAAGAAAGTCTGCTCACGGCTTCAGTCTGAAGTGCTGATCGGGTTTGCAGCAAACTTGCACGAGGAGCATCAGCAAGGACCAGAAAGCATGCTTTGGCAAATCTGTCCTGTGTTTTATTATTTCCAAAGTGTCAAAATGTAGGTACAAAAAATAGTAATATAACTTTGTTGACTGGGCAGTGGGCCCGCACCGGCAAATGCAAATGTCTACTTTGATTTCCTTACTGGCAATGGCTGCAAGGCCAACAAGGGTGGTTTGGTGGGATCATGGTTGAGCCTCATGCCCTAGGCAATTCAACCATGACTTGCAGCCCACGCTTGTGCTTCTGAAAATTACACACATCAGTATGCACTGCAAAAAATATGTTTGTTAAAGGAGGTAAAGGAGGTTTATAGTCCTTTCATAAATGTTAAAAGAGGAATTAGTAATAACATATATACAGTGCTTTAGCATCATGAAACATTTTCACTTATAAGAACCATTGAAACTCAGTGAAGAAAATATTGTTTAAGGGACGTTATGGCTAGGTTGCACTAATAAAAACCTATTGAATTCACTGAGAACACGTTGTTAAAGGGGCGTTATGGTCAAGTTGCACTAACAAAAAACTGATGAAATTCATTGAAAAACTTTTCAAAGGGACGTTACAATTGCAAGGTAAAATCGAAAAATCAAAGACATTTGCCAGTTATGGTAAACTAAGCGACCATACTTCGTGTCACCACCATGCACTGCTAATACTAACACCCAGGACATCACAAATGGCATCTTCGATAACATCACATATCTGGGGTGGTTATTTTTGTTCAGTTACAGTACGAATTTTAAGTAGAGGACTTCAGTTACTCAGAATGCATTGAAAACATGATACACATACTCTAAAGGTGCCCGCAGTATATTTTAGGTACACAAAATGGGGACTGACCCAAACGTGGTACAGCTAATGATGGGGTCACCAATATTCACATAACAAGGGTTTCAAAAGCCGTAAAGACTAAATTTGAAAATTTATGAAATGATTTTAAATGGTATCCAGCAGGATATCCTACTTATTCCAACTTAGAACAACCCAAGGTCACCATAAGAAGCATAGAGCAACATCATTTTACACAAAGAAAAACGTATTTTCTTTCTGACTTATTTATTTCACAAAAAAGAGAGAGTGTGTTTAACAAATACATAAAATTCATTACTTTCAACAAAGACATTCAGTTATAATTTGAGCAAAATCTAAGTGCAATTACGGTTTAAGCAAAATCTAAGTGCATTTTATGAAAGTCCGCCAATTGGTCTAGGCAAAATATAAATGCACTTGTAAGCAATATACAGGTCTGCCAACGTCCACTTTACACTTGGTATATGAAGAGAAAAGAAAGAAAAAGGTCTCAAAGAGAATAAATCAATAAGCAATTGGGAACAGAATTTAAGTTCCATTCGACATTGAGACCGTTAGGACGTTTCGGCGGGCCACCTGTGAGGCCACTGGTGTTGGAAAACCGCCTTCCTCGGGGCAAAGTAAGTAGTGAAATTCCCTACGGGGAAGCAGACAAAATACTCCATCACATAAAGAAATGTATAGTTTGTACAAAAAAAATCAATTGTATTACAACAAAAACATAATATCACATGCTGTATGCTTCTCAAACGGAAATCATGGGTTGACAAGTTTAAATTAAAAAAACCATAATTTCTTTAAGGCTGATCAGTGATTTAAGTTAAGACTACTAATTTAAACTGCCTAGAAGGGGAACCTTACCCTAAATGAATGAGGGGGAAAAACTTCAAAGGCAGGACGTCAAGACGTCAAACAAGACCCTGGTGCAGAGCATGAGCAGGAGTGACTGAAGCAGGACACTGAAGTAAAGATAACATTAAAGAAATTATAAAAACAGGGGAGAAGTATATCTTTCAGTGAATCTGGAAAATACAGAATCTATGAAATGTAGTCATAACGAGATAAAGAGTGAAAAAAGAGAGAGAGCACAGAAAGAGAAATTACCTGAGTCTCTAAAAGATGTTATGTGCTCTTCTGCAATTATCGCGTACGGATCTTAAATTAATAGAACCCGATGATCATGAACATTCTTCAGAGTGGAGGAAATGATACCCTGTGATGAAGCAACGTTGGTATCAAAATGGATGTTGCGGTAACGAATACCTACCGGGGGGAAGAAAAGAAAAGAGGTGCCTAAAGGTCACAAGATTGCACAAATATCAAAACCAGAGTGTTATGCAAGATATAAAACATATAAAACAGTGAATGAGACTTCTTAGCGGAGTAGGAAGTGAAGCAGAAGTATACTTACCAATAGTTTGAGAATGAATCAAACGTAGCTCACGGTGTCAGTGAAGATCTGACAACAGTGAAAGAGATAGAATAGGGACTGAGTAAATAGCCGGCAGCGTGATGATGCGCGTTCCGGCTGCCGAATAGAAAACCTCGATCGGCTGTTACGTCTACGCACTGCATCCTCCGACTTGTGGGTGGATGCGTGTGACGTATCCTTTTTCTCTATGATCTAGAGAGGAACGAGCGGGAGGTGAACTGACACACCTTCCCCGTGATTGGAGCATAAAACATATCCAATCACAGCGCGGCCCCTTAACACACACCCCAAGAGGGAGGTGTATGAGGGCCGTTGAACTCGCCATACAAAGCCGTATATAAGCGGAGCCGCGTTTCGTCACTGACATGTGACTCTGTGAGAGGAATTATACTGTGGCATTATGGTAGATATTAGAATGGTGGAATAAATTCCTCATTTAATCCCCTAATATGTGTACCCAATCGGAAGATCCACCGGGCCTCTCTATCTAACAAACATTTCTGTATGTTGGTAGAGTTTTGAACTGCTTCCAAGACCCACCATACTATATTGTTTGGTGAGTGTTTCAAAGTAAGGTAATGGTTAACTAAGGGCGCCGTGACAATTTTGCATCTTATGCGTGATCGATGTTCAGCAATTCTGACATGTACCGCTCTGCTGGTTTGTCCAACGTATCTTAGTCCACAAGGACATTCAATGCAGTATACAACGTTCTTAGTTTTGCAATTGGTGAGATTAGGTAAAGTCCAAATTCGTTCATTTATTCTGAAATCTCTCATTTTTTTAGTGAAACTGCAAGCACTACAGGAGCCACATGGGTAATGACCCTTGACTGAACGTAAATCCCAAAGGCCAGTTCTGGGAGTAGTGTTACGAAAACGAGAATGGATCAATTTATCACGAATATTTGGAGCCCTTTTGAATGCAAAACGCGGCGGGGGCTCCTCGGGAAGGTCCAGTCTCACAATATCCCAATGTTTTAGGATAATTTTCTTGACTTCAAAGGCTTTGATTCCATGTGTTAGAACACAAGTCATGTTTTCAGCCTCTGATTGTGGAGTTTTATTGGTAAGCAGAAGGGCACGATCTGTAAAAAGTGCGCGTTTCCGAGATCTTTTAATGAGAGATCTGGGATAGCCTCTGTCCCGAAATCTGATGTCTAACTCATCTGCTTGTTGGTTAAAGTCGTAAAGGTCAGTGCAGTTTCTTCTAATTCGTAGATACTGCCCATACGGGAGATTGTCCTTGAGATGCCGAGGGTGGTCGCTCGTGTAGTGTAGCAGAGTGTTCCTTGCACTAGGTTTCCTATGTAAGCAACATTTAAGCTCACCGTCTTGATGTTTGATGATGAGATCAAGAAAAATAACTTGATTCTTAGAATATTCAAGTGTAAATTGAATATTAGTGTCAATCTGGTTCAGCCACGAAAAGAACTCGAGGAGTTCATTTTCAAGTCCTTCCCAGATGAAAATGATGTCATCTATGTATCGCTTCCAATTGGAAATTGATTTTTGAAAAGGGTTAGATTCACAAAGAATGTGTTGATTTTCAAAGTTAGACATGAAAAGAATTGCCAGACTTGGTGCAAAAGCAGCACCCATTGCTGTGCCTTTTATTTGTAGGTAAAAGTTGCCATTGAACTCGAAGTAATTTTTACATAATGCCAATTCCATTAACTCCATAATGAAGTTGATTGGCACCCTTTGTTGTGTATTGGACTCTGTCAATAGATCCAGCATGCATTCGAGAGCTTGTGGTTGAGGGATGCTAGTATATAGCGACGTTATGTCCATTGTTACAAGAATGTGTTTGCTAGGATCAAATGTCAAATGTTCAAAGATCTGGATGGTATTCATAGTATCTCGTAGGTAGGTTCTTGTGTTTGTACTCAGGGGTTTAAGAAATGTATCAATAAATTTACAGAGCGGTTCAAGTATAGTACCACAGCCGGAAACTATTGGCCGTCCGGGTGGGTTCAATGAGTCTTTATGTACTTTGGGTAACGCGTAAAGGGTCGGAATACGCCCTTGACTAGTTGTTAAGAATTCATATTCATTCTCCGTGACCCAATTCCGATCGTATGCATATTTCACTACTTGATCAATCTCTGTTTTGATATCTTTTGTTGGGTCCTTTTTAAGTTTTTGATAACTTGCGGAATCAGTCAATAAGTTATTGACCATCTCTAAATATTGGGTATTGGTCATCACGACTATTCCCCCTCCCTTGTCTGCAGGTTTAATCTCAATCGTCTCGTTCGATGCCAGTTGTGCGAGAGCTTTACTTTCTTCTACATTCAGATTGTGTTTTAAATGTAGTTTAGTATTTCTATTCTGTAAATTATGTAAATCTTTAAGAACACTCTTCTCAAAGGTTAAAATTTCCTTAGACATTTGATTGTCTTGAGGAGTAAATGTCGATGGACAACGGAGTCCGGAGTCCTGTTCCTGTATTCTCTCTTGAACATTCTGAAAAAAAGATTTCAGTCTTATAGTTCGCAAAAATCTACGAACTTGCATCTCAGTAGAAAACCAATCAATTCCTCTCGTTGGGACAAAAGACAGTCCTCTAGATAGAACAGAAATTTGTGGTGAAGTGAGGCTCAAGTTGGCTAAATTAAAAATGGGAATTTGAGGTTCTGCCTGATTCAACGGGCGCGTCGGCGCCTGCCCCAGGATCTCTGCATTGGTATGTATGGTTGAAACCATGGGGGGCCCCATTGGGGTATGCCAAATCCTCCTCTGCCTAAAAAAGGGGTATTTGGTTGGAAGTTGCCAAAGGGTTGTTGTGGATTGTTTGATGACTGGTTATCAGACCCACTGCTGCTAGAGCTAGAAAAAGAGACACCTCTATTTTTGTTGCCTGGTCCTCTTTTCGATGTAGATTGTTTACTGGCTGCTTCAGCGTAGGCTTCTGTAGTGTAGGGAAAAACCTTTTCAATTTTGAACTCGCGGATATCCTTTGCAAGTTTCTTAGTTTTTTTGCCAATCGTAGTGGCTCTAAATTCCAAAAATAGTTTGTTAACCGCGTCTAATTGGTCTTTCGCATCAGGAATAACTGTACTTGACAAAAATTTGACTTCTTCTTGTTCTAAGATTTTTTGAGTTGCCAAACCAATACGTTGTGCTGTGGTAATTGTTAAGACCATAAAGTCGCGGCTACATTTAATGGCAATTTGACTAAAAGTAGTCGTATATTGTTTGTCCGACAAAAAGAGACAGGGTTCGTTTCTTACAATTAAGCCTGAAGGGATAGTATTGGATTTTAAATATTCGCGCAGGAAATGGCCATGTAATTCTGTCCTGAAGTTTTTCTTTTTCAGTTTAAGTAGTTCATCACTGTCAGTAGAATGAGCTAAATTAGGATTCGTTCCTGCCGGGTCAAAGATGGATGGACCACTGATTATCTCTGAGATCTGTTCCTCAGTAAAACTAAATGTTTGACTTTCAGCCATGTTATAACTAAAAAAAAGAAAGAATAGAGAAAAAAAAAAAATATATTATTAATCTATAAGGTGCCACAGTCAACCGGCCATGCACTGAACCCGTGGTCAAAGGATGGCGTCAAGAGGTAGTCAAAAAATAAAAAATATAAACAGGATGAAAAAAGAAAAGTTTGAATTAAATCTTTCCGAATTTCGTAATTTTGCCACTCCCTCGGCAACAAGGTTGCCAAAAACAACAGGTACACAAAATGGGGACTGACCCAAACGTGGTACAGCTAATGATGGGGTCACCAATATTCACATAACAAGGGTTTCAAAAGCCGTAAAGACTAAATTTGAAAATTTATGAAATGATTTTAAATGGTATCCAGCAGGATATCCTACTTATTCCAACTTAGAACAACCCAAGGTCACCATAAGAAGCATAGAGCAACATCATTTTACACAAAGAAAAACGTATTTTCTTTCTGACTTATTTATTTCACAAAAAAGAGAGAGTGTGTTTAACAAATACATAAAATTCATTACTTTCAACAAAGACATACAGTTATAATTTGAGCAAAATCTAAGTGCAATTACGGTTTAAGCAAAATCTAAGTGCATTTTATGAAAGTCCGCCAATTGGTCTAGGCAAAATATAAATGCACTTGTAAGCAATATACAGGTCTGCCAACGTCCACTTTACACTTGGTATATGAAGAGAAAAGAAAGAAAAAGGTCTCAAAGAGAATAAATCAATAAGCAATTGGGAACAGAATTTAAGTTCCATTCGACATTGAGACCGTTAGGACGTTTCGGCGGGCCACCTGTGAGGCCACTGGTGTTGGAAAACCGCCTTCCTCGGGGCAAAGTAAGTAGTGAAATTCCCTACGGGGAAGCAGACAAAATACTCCATCACATAAAGAAATGTATAGTTTGTACAAAAAAAATCAATTGTATTACAACAAAAACATAATATCACATGCTGTATGCTTCTCAAACGGAAATCATGGGTTGACAAGTTTAAATTAAAAAAACCATAATTTCTTTAAGGCTGATCAGTGATTTAAGTTAAGACTACTAATTTAAACTGCCTAGAAGGGGAACCTTACCCTAAATGAATGAGGGGGAAAAACTTCAAAGGCAGGAGGTCAAGACGTCAAACAAGACCCTGGTGCAGAGCATGAGCAGGAGTGACTGAAGCAGGACACTGAAGTAAAGATAACATTAAAGAAATTATAAAAACAGGGGAGAAGTATATCTTTCAGTGAATCTGGAAAATACAGAATCTATGAAATGTAGTCATAACGAGATAAAGAGTGAAAAAAGAGAGAGAGCACAGAAAGAGAAATTACCTGAGTCTCTAAAAGATGTTATGTGCTCTTCTGCAATTATCGCGTACGGATCTTAAATTAATAGAACCCGATGATCATGAACATTCTTCAGAGTGGAGGAAATGATACCCTGTGATGAAGCAACGTTGGTATCAAAATGGATGTTGCGGTAACGAATACCTACCGGGGGGAAGAAAAGAAAAGAGGTGCCCAAAGGTCACAAGATTGCACAAATATCAAAACCAGAGTGTTATGCAAGATATAAAACATATAAAACAGTGAATGAGACTTCTTAGCGGAGTAGGAAGTGAAGCAGAAGTATACTTACCAATAGTTTGAGAATGAATCAAACGTAGCTCACGGTGTCAGTGAAGATCTGACAACAGTGAAAGAGATAGAATAGGGACTGAGTAAATAGCCGGCAGCGTGATGATGCGCGTTCCGGCTGCCGAATAGAAAACCTCGATCGGCTGTTACGTCTACGCACTGCATCCTCCGACTTGTGGGTGGATGCGTGTGACGTATCCTTTTTCTCTATGATCTAGAGAGGAACGAGCGGGAGGTGAACTGACACACCTTCCCCGTGATTGGAGCATAAAACATATCCAATCACAGCGCGGCCCCTTAACACACACCCCAAGAGGGAGGTGTATGAGGGCCGTTGAACTCGCCATACAAAGCCGTATATAAGCGGAGCCGCGTTTCGTCACTGACATGTGACTCTGTGAGAGGAATTATACTGTGGCATTATGGTAGATATTAGAATGGTGGAATAAATTCCTCATTTAATCCCCTAATATGTGTACCCAATCGGAAGATCCACCGGGCCTCTCTATCTAACAAACATTTCTGTATGTTGGTAGAGTTTTGAACTGCTTCCAAGACCCACCATACTATATTGTTTGGTGAGTGTTTCAAAGTAAGGTAATGGTTAACTAAGGGCGCCGTGACAATTTTGCATCTTATGCGTGATCGATGTTCAGCAATTCTGACATGTACCGCTCTGCTGGTTTGTCCAACGTATCTTAGTCCACAAGGACATTCAATGCAGTATACAACGTTCTTAGTTTTGCAATTGGTGAGATTAGGTAAAGTCCAAATTCGTTCATTTATTCTGAAATCTCTCATTTTTTTAGTGAAACTGCAAGCACTACAGGAGCCACATGGGTAATGACCCTTGACTGAACGTAAATCCCAAAGGCCAGTTCTGGGAGTAGTGTTACGAAAACGAGAATGGATCAATTTATCACGAATATTTGGAGCCCTTTTGAATGCAAAACGCGGCGGGGGCTCCTCGGGAAGGTCCAGTCTCACAATATCCCAATGTTTTAGGATAATTTTCTTGACTTCAAAGGCTTTGATTCCATGTGTTAGAACACAAGTCATGTTTTCAGCCTCTGATTGTGGAGTTTTATTGGTAAGCAGAAGGGCACGATCTGTAAAAAGTGCGCGTTTCCGAGATCTTTTAATGAGAGATCTGGGATAGCCTCTGTCCCGAAATCTGATGTCTAACTCATCTGCTTGTTGGTTAAAGTCGTAAAGGTCAGTGCAGTTTCTTCTAATTCGTAGATACTGCCCATACGGGAGATTGTCCTTGAGATGCCGAGGGTGGTCGCTCTGGGAAGGACTTGAAAATGAACTCCTCGAGTTCTTTTCGTGGCTGAACCAGATTGACACTAATATTCAATTTACACTTGAATATTCTAAGAATCAAGTTATTTTTCTTGATCTCATCATCAAACATCAAGACGGTGAGCTTAAATGTTGCTTACATAGGAAACCTAGTGCAAGGAACACTCTGCTACACTACACGAGCGACCACCCTCGGCATCTCAAGGACAATCTCCCGTATGGGCAGTATCTACGAATTAGAAGAAACTGCACTGACCTTTACGACTTTAACCAACAAGCAGATGAGTTAGACATCAGATTTCGGGACAGAGGCTATCCCAGATCTCTCATTAAAAGATCTCGGAAACGCGCACTTTTTACAGATCGTGCCCTTCTGCTTACCAATAAAACTCCACAATCAGAGGCTGAAAACATGACTTGTGTTCTAACACATGGAATCAAAGCCTTTGAAGTCAAGAAAATTATCCTAAAACATTGGGATATTGTGAGACTGGACCTTCCCGAGGAGCCCCCGCCGCGTTTTGCATTCAAAAGGGCTCCAAATATTCGTGATAAATTGATCCATTCTCGTTTTCGTAACACTACTCCCAGAACTGGCCTTTGGGATTTACGTTCAGTCAAGGGTCATTACCCATGTGGCTCCTGTAGTGCTTGCAGTTTCACTAAAAAAATGAGAGATTTCAGAATAAATGAACGAATTTGGACTTTACCTAATCTCACCAATTGCAAAACTAAGAACGTTGTATACTGCATTGAATGTCCTTGTGGACTAAGATACGTTGGACAAACCAGCAGAGCGGTACATGTCAGAATTGCTGAACATCGATCACGCATAAGATGCAAAATTGTCACGGCGCCCTTAGTTAACCATTACCTTACTTTGAAACACTCACCAAACAATATAGTATGGTGGGTCTTGGAAGCAGTTCAAAACTCTACCAACATACAGAAATGTTTGTTAGATAGAGAGGCCCGGTGGATCTTCCGATTGGGTACACATATTAGGGGATTAAATGAGGAATTTATTCCACCATTCTAATATCTACCATAATGCCACAGTATAATTCCTCTCACAGAGTCACATGTCAGTGACGAAACGCGGCTCCGCTTATATACGGCTTTGTATGGCGAGTTCAACGGCCCTCATACACCTCCCTCTTGGGGTGTGTGTTAAGGGGCCGCGCTGTGATTGGATATGTTTTATGCTCCAATCACGGGGAAGGTGTGTCAGTTCACCTCCCGCTCGTTCCTCTCTAGATCATAGAGAAAAAGGATACGTCACACGCATCCACCCACAAGTCGGAGGATGCAGTGCGTAGACGTAACAGCCGATCGAGGTTTTCTATTCGGCAGCCGGAACGCGCATCATCACGCTGCCGGCTATTTACTCAGTCCCTATTCTATCTCTTTCACTGTTGTCAGATCTTCACTGACACCGTGAGCTACGTTTGATTCATTCTCAAACTATTGGTAAGTATACTTCTGCTTCACTTCCTACTCCGCTAAGAAGTCTCATTCACTGTTTTATATGTTTTATATCTTGCATAACACTCTGGTTTTGATATTTGTGCAATCTTGTGACCTTTAGGCACCTCTTTTCTTTTCTTCCCCCCGGTAGGTATTCGTTACCGCAACATCCATTTTGATACCAACGTTGCTTCATCACAGGGTATCATTTCCTCCACTCTGAAGAATGTTCATGATCATCGGGTTCTATTAATTTAAGATCCGTACGCGATAATTGCAGAAGAGCACATAACATCTTTTAGAGACTCAGGTAATTTCTCTTTCTGTGCTCTCTCTCTTTTTTCACTCTTTATCTCGTTATGACTACATTTCATAGATTCTGTATTTTCCAGATTCACTGAAAGATATACTTCTCCCCTGTTTTTATAATTTCTTTAATGTTATCTTTACTTCAGTGTCCTGCTTCAGTCACTCCTGCTCATGCTCTGCACCAGGGTCTTGTTTGACGTCTTGACGTCCTGCCTTTGAAGTTTTTCCCCCTCATTCATTTAGGGTAAGGTTCCCCTTCTAGGCAGTTTAAATTAGTAGTCTTAACTTAAATCACTGATCAGCCTTAAAGAAATTATGGTTTTTTTAATTTAAACTTGTCAACCCATGATTTCCGTTTGAGAAGCATACAGCATGTGATATTATGTTTTTGTTGTAATACAATTGATTTTTTTTGTACAAACTATACATTTCTTTATGTGATGGAGTATTTTGTCTGCTTCCCCGTAGGGAATTTCACTACTTACTTTGCCCCGAGGAAGGCGGTTTTCCAACACCAGTGGCCTCACAGGTGGCCCGCCGAAACGTCCTAACGGTCTCAATGTCGAATGGAACTTAAATTCTGTTCCCAATTGCTTATTGATTTATTCTCTTTGAGACCTTTTTCTTTCTTTTCTCTTCATATACCAAGTGTAAAGTGGACGTTGGCAGACCTGTATATTGCTTACAAGTGCATTTATATTTTGCCTAGACCAATTGGCGGACTTTCATAAAATGCACTTAGATTTTGCTTAAACCGTAATTGCACTTAGATTTTGCTCAAATTATAACTGAATGTCTTTGTTGAAAGTAATGAATTTTATGTATTTGTTAAACACACTCTCTCTTTTTTGTGAAATAAATAAGTCAGAAAGAAAATACGTTTTTCTTTGTGTAAAATGATGTTGCTCTATGCTTCTTATGGTGACCTTGGGTTGTTCTAAGTTGGAATAAGTAGGATATCCTGCTGGATACCATTTAAAATCATTTCATAAATTTTCAAATTTAGTCTTTACGGCTTTTGAAACCCTTGTTATGTGAATATTGGTGACCCCATCATTAGCTGTACCACGTTTGGGTCAGTCCCCATTTTGTGTACCTGTTGTTTTTGGCAACCTTGTTGCCGAGGGAGTGGCAAAATTACGAAATTCGGAAAGATTTAATTCAAACTTTTCTTTTTTCATCCTGTTTATATTTTTTATTTTTTGACTACCTCTTGACGCCATCCTTTGACCACGGGTTCAGTGCATGGCCGGTTGACTGTGGCACCTTATAGATTAATAATATATATATTTTTTTTTTCTCTATTCTTTCTTTTTTTTAGTTATAACATGGCTGAAAGTCAAACATTTAGTTTTACTGAGGAACAGATCTCAGAGATAATCAGTGGTCCATCCATCTTTGACCCGGCAGGAACGAATCCTAATTTAGCTCATTCTACTGACAGTGATGAACTACTTAAACTGAAAAAGAAAAACTTCAGGACAGAATTACATGGCCATTTCCTGCGCGAATATTTAAAATCCAATACTATCCCTTCAGGCTTAATTGTAAGAAACGAACTCTGTCTCTTTTTGTCGGACAAACAATATACGACTACTTTTAGTCAAATTGCCATTAAATGTAGCCGCGACTTTATGGTCTTAACAATTACCACAGCACAACATATTGGTTTGGCAACTCAAAAAATCTTAGAACAAGAAGAAGTCAAATTTTTGTCAAGTACAGTTATTCCTGATGCGAAAGACCAATTAGACGCGGTTAACAAACTATTTTTGGAATTTAGAGCCACTACGATTGGCAAAAAAACTAAGAAACTTGCAAAGGATATCCGCGAGTTCAAAATTGAAAAGGTTTTTCCCTACACTACAGAAGCCTACGCTGAAGCAGCCAGTAAACAATCTACATCGAAAAGAGGACCAGGCAACAAAAATAGAGGTGTCTCTTTTTCTAGCTCTAGCAGCAGTGGGTCTGATAACCAGTCATCAAACAATCCACAACAACCCTTTGGCAACTTCCAACCAAATACCCCTTTTTTAGGCAGAGGAGGATTTGGCATACCCCAATGGGGCCCCCCATGGTTTCAACCATACATACCAATGCAGAGATCCTGGGGCAGGCGCCGACGCGCCCGTTGAATCAGGCAGAACCTCAAATTCCCATTTTTAATTTAGCCAACTTGAGCCTCACTTCACCACAAATTTCTGTTCTATCTAGAGGACTGTCTTTTGTCCCAACGAGAGGAATTGATTGGTTTTCTACTGAGATGCAAGTTCGTAGATTTTTGCGAACTATAAGACTGAAATCTTTTTTTCAGAATGTTCAAGAGAGAATACAGGAACAGGACTCCGGACTCCGTTGTCCATCGACATTTACTCCTCAAGACAATCAAATGTCTAAGGAAATTTTAACCTTTGAGAAGAGTGTTCTTAAAGATTTACATAATTTACAGAATAGAAATACTAAACTACATTTAAAACACAATCTGAATGTAGAAGAAAGTAAAGCTCTCGCACAACTGGCATCGAACGAGACGATTGAGATTAAACCTGCAGACAAGGGAGGGGGAATAGTCGTGATGACCAATACCCAATATTTAGATATGGTCAATAACTTATTGACTGATTCCGCAAGTTATCAAAAACTTAAAAAGGACCCAACAAAAGATATCAAAACAGAGATTGATCAAGTAGTGAAATATGCATACGATCGGAATTGGGTCACGGAGAATGAATATGAATTCTTAACAACTAGTCAAGGGCGTATTCCGACCCTTTACGCGTTACCCAAAGTACATAAAGACTCATTGAACCCACCCGGACGGCCAATAGTTTCCGGCTGTGGTACTATACTTGAACCGCTCTGTAAATTTATTGATACATTTCTTAAACCCCTGAGTACAAACACAAGAACCTACCTACGAGATACTATGAATACCATCCAGATCTTTGAACATTTGACATTTGATCCTAGCAAACACATTCTTGTAACAATGGACATAACGTCGCTATATACTAGCATCCCTCAACCACAAGCTCTCGAATGCATGCTGGATCTATTGACAGAGTCCAATACACAACAAAGGGTGCCAATCAACTTCATTATGGAGTTAATGGAATTGGCATTATGTAAAAATTACTTCGAGTTCAATGGCAACTTTTACCTACAAATAAAAGGCACAGCAATGGGTGCTGCTTTTGCACCAAGTCTGGCAATTCTTTTCATGTCTAACTTTGAAAATCAACACATTCTTTGTGAATCTAACCCTTTTCAAAAATCAATTTCCAATTGGAAGCGATACATAGATGACATCATTTTCATCTGGGAAGGACTTGAAAATGAACTCCTCGAGTTCTTTTCGTGGCTGAACCAGATTGACACTAATATTCAATTTACACTTGAATATTCTAAGAATCAAGTTATTTTTCTTGATCTCATCATCAAACATCAAGACGGTGAGCTTAAATGTTGCTTACATAGGAAACCTAGTGCAAGGAACACTCTGCTACACTACACGAGCGACCACCCTCGGCATCTCAAGGACAATCTCCCGTATGGGCAGTATCTACGAATTAGAAGAAACTGCACTGACCTTTACGACTTTAACCAACAAGCAGATGAGTTAGACATCAGATTTCGGGACAGAGGCTATCCCAGATCTCTCATTAAAAGATCTCAGAAACGCGCACTTTTTACAGATCGTGCCCTTCTGCTTACCAATAAAACTCCACAATCAGAGGCTGAAAACATGACTTGTGTTCTAACACATGGAATCAAAGCCTTTGAAGTCAAGAAAATTATCCTAATACATTGGGATATTGTGAGACTGGACCTTCCCGAGGAGCCCCCGCCGCGTTTTGCATTCAAAAGGGCTCCAAATATTCGTGATAAATTGATCCATTCTCGTTTTCGTAACACTACTCCCAGAACTGGCCTTTGGGATTTACGTTCAGTCAAGGGTCATTACCCATGTGGCTCCTGTAGTGCTTGCAGTTTCACTAAAAAAATGAGAGATTTCAGAATAAATGAACGAATTTGGACTTTACCTAATCTCACCAATTGCAAAACTAAGAACGTTGTATACTGCATTGAATGTCCTTGTGGACTAAGATACGTTGGACAAACCAGCAGAGCGGTACATGTCAGAATTGCTGAACATCGATCACGCATAAGATGCAAAATTGTCACGGCGCCCTTAGTTAACCATTACCTTACTTTGAAACACTCACCAAACAATATAGTATGGTGGGTCTTGGAAGCAGTTCAAAACTCTACCAACATACAGAAATGTTTGTTAGATAGAGAGGCCCGGTGGATCTTCCGATTGGGTACACATATTAGGGGATTAAATGAGGAATTTATTCCACCATTCTAATATCTACCATAATGCCACAGTATAATTCCTCTCACAGAGTCACATGTCAGTGACGAAACGCGGCTCCGCTTATATACGGCTTTGTATGGCGAGTTCAACGGCCCTCATACACCTCCCTCTTGGGGTGTGTGTTAAGGGGCCGCGCTGTGATTGGATATGTTTTATGCTCCAATCACGGGGAAGGTGTGTCAGTTCACCTCCCGCTCGTTCCTCTCTAGATCATAGAGAAAAAGGATACGTCACACGCATCCACCCACAAGTCGGAGGATGCAGTGCGTAGACGTAACAGCCGATCGAGGTTTTCTATTCGGCAGCCGGAACGCGCATCATCACGCTGCCGGCTATTTACTCAGTCCCTATTCTATCTCTTTCACTGTTGTCAGATCTTCACTGACACCGTGAGCTACGTTTGATTCATTCTCAAACTATTGGTAAGTATACTTCTGCTTCACTTCCTACTCCGCTAAGAAGTCTCATTCACTGTTTTATATGTTTTATATCTTGCATAACACTCTGGTTTTGATATTTGTGCAATCTTGTGACCTTTAGGCACCTCTTTTCTTTTCTTCCCCCCGGTAGGTATTCGTTACCGCAACATCCATTTTGATACCAACGTTGCTTCATCACAGGGTATCATTTCCTCCACTCTGAAGAATGTTCATGATCATCGGGTTCTATTAATTTAAGATCCGTACGCGATAATTGCAGAAGAGCACATAACATCTTTTAGAGACTCAGGTAATTTCTCTTTCTGTGCTCTCTCTCTTTTTTCACTCTTTATCTCGTTATGACTACATTTCATAGATTCTGTATTTTCCAGATTCACTGAAAGATATACTTCTCCCCTGTTTTTATAATTTCTTTAATGTTATCTTTACTTCAGTGTCCTGCTTCAGTCACTCCTGCTCATGCTCTGCACCAGGGTCTTGTTTGACGTCTTGACCTCCTGCCTTTGAAGTTTTTCCCCCTCATTCATTTAGGGTAAGGTTCCCCTTCTAGGCAGTTTAAATTAGTAGTCTTAACTTAAATCACTGATCAGCCTTAAAGAAATTATGGTTTTTTTTAATTTAAACTTGTCAACCCATGATTTCCGTTTGAGAAGCATACAGCATGTGATATTATGTTTTTGTTGTAATACAATTGATTTTTTTTGTACAAACTATACATTTCTTTATGTGATGGAGTATTTTGTCTGCTTCCCCGTAGGGAATTTCACTACTTACTTTGCCCCGAGGAAGGCGGTTTTCCAACACCAGTGGCCTCACAGGTGGCCCGCCGAAACGTCCTAACGGTCTCAATGTCGAATGGAACTTAAATTCTGTTCCCAATTGCTTATTGATTTATTCTCTTTGAGACCTTTTTCTTTCTTTTCTCTTCATATACCAAGTGTAAAGTGGACGTTGGCAGACCTGTATATTGCTTACAAGTGCATTTATATTTTGCCTAGACCAATTGGCGGACTTTCATAAAATGCACTTAGATTTTGCTTAAACCGTAATTGCACTTAGATTTTGCTCAAATTATAACTGTATGTCTTTGTTGAAAGTAATGAATTTTATGTATTTGTTAAACACACTCTCTCTTTTTTGTGAAATAAATAAGTCAGAAAGAAAATACGTTTTTCTTTGTGTAAAATGATGTTGCTCTATGCTTCTTATGGTGACCTTGGGTTGTTCTAAGTTGGAATAAGTAGGATATCCTGCTGGATACCATTTAAAATCATTTCATAAATTTTCAAATTTAGTCTTTACGGCTTTTGAAGCGCAGTATATTTTAGAACACTACCAGACCAATAGCCATGGCCTTAGGCTATGACCAGTGGCCGCAGTGAGTTACGACGGTCATGAGTTCCCCAATGTGTTGAATTTCAGGGGTTTAGTTGCAATAAGTTTCTTACCTTAACAGATCATTAACTAAAGCTTTTTCATTGAATTTCCAGGGCTTTGTTATTCAAGAGATTTTTTGTGCACCACTGGCCATGGCCTTTGGCTGTGTCCACTGTCCATTTTAAAACACACCAGCCACGGGGCCAGTCATTTTTCACCCCCAAATTCACCGTATCTGTGAAAATTACTACAACCGTTTTTTTATGTCTTTTTTGCTATAGCCGTGGGTAAAATTATGCTTAGGATTCGCTTTTTCAATGTTTATTTTATTTTTTAACTTCTGGGGGTGTTTTACCAGTGTTAAAAAAAAAACGAAATTAAAGTTACTCACTGTAGTGACTAGAGTACTCATAGTCCTTAGTCCACTTTCTTCCATTCTTGTGGGCATCCCCCAACATGCAGAGGGTACCGGAACCTTTGGCAGTGAGAAAATGAGCTTCCCCTTTAAATTTAGTATAGGACATGGGGGCATGGTGTTGGGCGTGGGAACTCCCCGCCGAGGCCCGCCCTCCGGTGCCTCACCTCAGCCCCCTTTGAACACATCGGACACTTAGATACCTGGCTACACATATAAACTATAAGCCATTAGCATACTAGCGGGGGAAGGAGGGTGAGAGGTATGGAGGAAAGGGGACTAAGGACTATGAGTACTCTAGTCACTACAGTGAGTAACTTTATTACTCATACGTCCCATCCCCTTTCCTCCATCCTTGTGGGTGATTCCACCGAACAAGAACATAGGGTGGAGCTGAGACAATCTGCCTCATATCTAGGATGAAGCAAAAAGGTTCTTCAGAACCATCTGACCAAACTCTGCATCTACAGCTGGTGTCCAGTGAATAGGGCCTACAGAAGGCAGATGGAGTGGCCCAGGTAGCCGCCTTGCTGATGACATCCCAAGAAGCATGGCTATGAAACACGACGGCCCTGGCCTTAGCTCTGACCGCATTAAACACTTGTGTATAGGCGCGTTATAAATGCCATTTCATATCATATCATGGGCATGAATCCCCTCAGGAATAGGTTTGCCATGGCTGTGTTGGCCTCCGAAATTGCCTGGACCATCCAACAAGCGATGGAAGCCTTGGATGCCTCAGAGCCAGGGGAGGAACCCCCAAAAGTCACGAACAATGCCTCGCCCTTCCTGAAGGATTTAGTCTGAGAGATATCAAACTTGAGAATCCTCTTGAGGTCCAAGGAATGTAGAGCCCTCCCTGCTTCGACTGTGGGTTCGGGAAGAACACCGGCATTCAGATGTCTTGATTCAGATGGAATGGAGAGACCCCCTTGGGCAAGAAGTTTGGGTGAGTGCGCAAGATGACCTTGCCATTGTGAAACGTGGTGAAGGGCTTGCACAAAGACAATGCCTGCAGCTCACTAACCCTGCACGCAGAGGAAAGAGCCACCAATAAAACCATCTTCAGTGTCACCAAGCGGATGTCCACAGAGGCCATCGGCTCGAAAAGGCTTGTGTTGCAAAGCTGCTAGAACCACATTGAGGTCCCAGACCGCATGCAACCTAAGCACCAGGGACAAAGCCTAGACAACCCCTTAAGGTGCGTCATAACCACTGGGTTGGTTGCTGAAAACACATGCTGAGGGGAATTCTTGTAAGCCACAATGGCCGCCAAATACATGCAGCAAGTATCCACCTGAACTCCAGAATGAGCCAGGTGTGCTGAAAAAGCCAGTATGTCATCCAGCGGACAGTTGACAGGGTCAAGACCCTTGTTGCAAGCCCAATGGCAACACCTAGTCCATTTGCTTTTATACTGGGATCGAGTTGAGGGCCTCCTGGCCTGCTGAATGATGTCCCAATTGTCATCTGAAAATGAAGCATGCTGAAGCCTCAGCTGATCAGGAACCAGGCTGCCAAGGCCAGCTTGGTATTGTCTGGATGTTCCACTGCCTCGCCCTGCTGCGTCAGGAAGCCCCTGCTGGGGATCTGAATATAGACGGGACACCTCATCTTGAGATGGGCATGCTGAACAGTCAGCACACAGGAGGCCATCAGGCCCAGAATGTGCTGGAACCACCATGTCGAGGTGGTCGAGTTGACCAGAAAGTGCCCCATCGCCTTGCGCAGGGACATCAGCCTTTCGGGTGTGGGGAACACCCTCTGAATGGTAGTGTTCCAACATGCCGCTAGGAAGACCAGATCCTGTGACAGGAAAAACTGCGATTTCCTCAGGTTGAGGGAAAACCCCAGCTGATAAAGGGTATCTGCCAATCTCTGGCAGGAGTGCATCACTGCTTCGGGTAACCCGCCCTCACCAACCAGTTGTCCAGATATGGGTACAAGTGAAGGCCCTCCAAGCGGAGAAGGCCCGCCACTTCATTCATGAACTTTGTGAAGACACGAGGGGCCGAGTTCAGGTCGAAGGGCAGCACTTTGTACTGGAAGTGGTATGACATAATCGTAAACTGCAGGAACTTCCGATGCAGTTGATATATGGGTAGATGCAGGTACACATCCTTGAGGTCCAGGCAACACATCCAGTCCCCTGCACACAGAGACTTGGATATGTGCGCGGGAGTAATCATCATGAAGCTTTCCATCGGTAAAGACAGATTTAGAAATGACAAGTCCAGGACTACCCTCGGGCCAGCCTGGCTGTTCTTGGGTACCACAAAAATCCTGCAGTAGAAAACGAAGCCCCTGTCTACAAGAGGAACTGGTTCTATCGCCTGCATCTCCAAGAGCAAAAGGACCTCCCGTAAAAAAGAACCGGGGACCCGGTCTAAGGAAGAGGAGCAGAGGATGGTAGAGGCAGAGGAAGAGGAAGGCTGAAGCCCATGGAGACTACAGATAGGATCTACGGGTGGAAATACGCTTCCAGGTGTCCTGGAACAGAGCCAAGCGGTCCCCTACAGGCAAGCTGTGTTCCCTGACCAGGACATCACTGCTTCTTGGTGTCAGAGGCGGGGGGAGAGGAGTGGGAGTGGAAAAACCCATGCAATGTCCTCTGCTGCTTCCTTCTGTTGTCGCTGGGCGACCTGTCAGGCCTCTGGGTACCGCAGTCTCTGAAATCCTTGAAGCTGGAGAAAGTTCGGGGTTTGAACTCGGTCCTACCCTGAGATTGCAGGAAGGATTTATGACCTGACTTTGTCAGGATGGCCAAGGACTTGAGTGGAGGTTTTCTCCTTCGTTAATTCATCATCGGTGGACAAATGAAAAAGGTCCACACCCTCGAAGGGCAGATATAGGATCCGCTCTTGCATGTCAGATGAAAACTTTGCGGTGTGCATCCAGGCCATACTTCTCATCTCTACCCCAAGACACAGCCCTCTGCTGGCTGTGTCGATGTGGGAGACCGAAGACTCCATGAGGTCCTGCGCATTGGCCCAAGCATCTGCCAGACCTGCCTTGTAGGAGGCTTGTTTGTCCGAAGGGAGGTTGGGCCAAAATTCCCTGAGCTCCTGCCACAGCCAAGGGGGCGTCTTCGTTGGCCTGCCGTAGATGCATTCCTGAGATGGAGTAACAGCGCTTTCCCAAGGGCTCAAGGACTTTGTCCTCCTTGGAGTGGCAACTGGAGGTGGCTCCTGTGGAGGAAGACGATGAAGACGATGGTTTAGAATATAACAAGGCTGCTGCTACCACAGAGGAATGGGGCTGTGGGTGGGAGGCAAGAGCATTAGCTCCCCATCCGTCAGCCTAAACCTGCTGTCCAACTTCTTGTTCATCTGGGCATTTGCCCTGGGCTTCTCCTAGAACTTCCAGCAGCACATCCTTCTGGAGGGGAAAGCCAGACCGGGTAGTGGTGCATTTCCCCAAGACTTCTGTCTCAGGAAGAGGGACCCCCAAGTACTCCGCAGGCCTTGGAGGAGGTCATGAAAGGCCTTAACGGATGCAGAGGGCTCATCGTCCTGGGTGTCATACTCATCCTCGTCGTCATCCTGGCCCCACCACCTTTTTCACAGCCTGAGGGGAATCCAGGCCATGGGACACAGGTGCCGGAGGGGTCCACCCCAGGTGCAGAGCCATAGACAAGTCCAACAGCTGTTGAGAGGGAGGCGTTGGTGGTACAGGAGGCAGAGGGGCCTGCACAACCGATAGGGCCTGAACTAGAGGAGGGACCGGCACTGGCAGAGCCAGCGTAACGGGAGGAGTACTCAGGGGAGGGGGCCAAGGCAGCATTGCCTGGGGGATAACCTCCTTCACAATGTCCTTCAGGAGCCCCTTTATCTGAGGGGAACGCATGAGGAAGAGGAAGTGTTCAAACAAGCTGTCCACACTAGCCGCCGAGTCTCTAGGAGCCCTGCACTACGAGGCACTGGGCCTCTGCTCCTGGTCAAAGTGCTGAGGCGCCTGGTGCATGTAGCTGTAGGGTTGTGATGGGTAGATGTACCCCTGCAGGGACCAAAACCCTGCATCATAAGATCTGCTGCTTCTTCCAGAGGGGGTGGAATCATCCGGCAAAGCCGGATCGATGGGCGAAAGCACTGGCAGGTACTGAGCCGGATCCAAGATTCTAGCCTGCCTGGCAGGCACCGCCCTGTGCCGCGCCACCATTTTGAAGACTTGCGCCACGCCCTCAGTGGGAGAGTACAAAGGCCATGAGCCAAGAAATGCCTCAGACACAAGAGGATACAGCTTGGGTCTTGCACCCGAAGCAGAGACGTTGATCTCAGAGAGCCCTCTGGCAGGGCTGAGCCCTCAGCCAGATGGGCGGTAGTTGAAGCGCCATGGATGACGGCCTTGGAGCGAGCTCCGTTAGGCTGGGAGTCCTTGGCACATGTGCTGGTAGCCATGCTGGATCTAGCCGATGAATGACTCTAGGAGGTGGCACTCGATGATCCTTACCGACTATGGTAGAAGAAGAGGACAAACCTGATCGTCCATCTGAGGACAACCTGGTAGGAACCCTGGACCCCTCAGATTGGGAGCCGGTAGCCTGGAAGGCCTCAAGTCTGTCCCATGACCGCCTGAAGAGCACCTGGGCCCCTCAGTTTGGGAGTCGCTAGCCTTAGAGGCCCTTGGCCTACCAGAACCTTTTGCGAGGAACCCTGATACGTGGCAACCCCGGCGAAGGAGTCTCTGCGCTGTGGAGCCGTGCTGAACAGAGGTCCTACCTTGCCTTGACAAGAGGTCCCAGTCCTTAAAGTGGAGAGGGGGAGAAGTGTGGAAGATCTCTGTCCACATCGATAAACGATTCTTCAATGCCCTGTGACGAGAGCGCTACAGGCCGCACATGAGTCCAAGCAGTGGTCGGGCCTCAAACAATCAAGATAGAGTGCATGGGGGTCTGAGGTTGGGAACGAGCGGACGCAAGAGGCACACCTCGTGAATCCTCCTGTGGCCGACACGCCGGGGAGGTGAGGCACCGAAGAGAAGTGAAATAAGAATTGAAAAAAACAAACGGGGAGCAAG
The DNA here is from genome assembly GCF_040938575.1 of Ambystoma mexicanum. Classification (NCBI taxonomy): domain Eukaryota; kingdom Metazoa; phylum Chordata; class Amphibia; order Caudata; family Ambystomatidae; genus Ambystoma; species Ambystoma mexicanum. The sequence goes on from NC_090929.1 coordinate 749,867,020, forward strand.
TGGAAAGCTAAAAAAGGTCTAAATTCTGGATGCCATGTCCGACACTGTCCGTGCAGAAAAAGGCACTGAGATGAGGCACCCGAGGGTGGGGTCCTCAGTGACCCGTTCCCACGCCTGTGGCCGCGCCCCGTGTGCTATACTAAATTTAAAGGGGAAGCTCATTTTCTCACTGCCAAAGGTTCCGGGACATTCCCCATGTTGGGGGACGCCCACAAGGATAGAGGAAAGGGGACCGGACGTATGATTCTTTTTGTTTACCATTGTTTTTCATTGTGCCCCTTCAAACAATCACAGATAACTGTTTTTTTCCAGTGTACACACTTAAATATTCTTTTATTGTTTCATTGCGTGCATAAGTAGGGTAATATCTCTCATGACCGGCTGCAAGAATAACATATGCCCAGGTTTTAGAGGTTGACCTCGAAATCATCCCTAATGGAACCATCACTCAAAGACTCTAATCAATCACAGATTGATTTTGACCTGTTTTGACAGTGGTATTGTTATGTATAAAAGATGCCAGGCTTTGAGAACTCAGAAATGTTTTAGGTCATGCGAGGTGGGGTTAAATTATTTGCTAAGGATCACACACTTTGATTAAGCAACGTGCTACAAGCCCCTTGTATTATGGAAGTCTCTTGGTGACTGTTGTGATACATCGCACAACCCCAACTAACTGCATTTTAGCAGCAGGGAAAAGGGAAACAACATAAGCCTGGGTACTTTTGCCCCATAGCAAAAATCAAAAGCTTGCACCCATGAATATACGCACAGTAAGTGAACTTATATCATAAAGTGGAATATACAAATGTAGTTCAATTGACCTTCATCTTAGAAGAACGTGAGCAAGACAAACAAGCATTGGACTTTTAAAGAAAGTAATGAACACCAAAAAAATAACCTGAGAGAAGAAATGTTCCAATAAATATGCTGGCAAAGTATAAACGTTGCTCACCTTTGAAACCCAGCAATCTGTAGTGAAATATTCCCTGGAAAACAAATCCCAATACAAAAAAGTGCTTGCAGTCTTGTGGGTAAGCGTCTGCACTGGGAACATATCAACCTGAGTAAAATCCTGGTAGCCAAATACTTAAGCAAGCTTGCCAACCTAAAAAAAAAACAAGGGGTTGCGTCTGCCCTCTGAAAAGAAGTTACGCTGTCTACCCACGTGTCACTTACTTGTGCCCTGAAAAGCAGCCACAATCAGGGGAAAATAACTGCACCAGTGTCCAGGATTAAAAACTCTCTTGCCACATTGTGGGCAAATACTAATGACTTTCTTGCCCTTGCATAATTTCCCCTCCTCCCCCCATGTCTGGCTTTCAACAATACTCTGCTTTAAAAAGATAACTTGAAAAGTACAAATACCATAGTGTCGCTCAAATATATAAATCCTTACAGAACTATTTTAGGCAAAAAGTGCCCAAATGTGGCATTATTCCCACCCATCTTCCAATATCCTTGGTCCCGTCATTTGACCCTTATTAAGGCATGGGTCTGACGGACCTTCATGTCGTCGTCTTTATAGTTCCGCTCCCCACTACCTGCTCACCAGTGCTTCCCAGTCATGGGGCCTCATTACGGGTCCGGCGGTAACCTACTGGTTTTTCCGGCTCGGTTACCGCTGGACTCATATTACCATTCCGCCTCTGTGATTTCCGGAATTACCGGGGCATTACAACCCCGGTGAACGGGAATTCCGGAGGCGGAATTCGGTAAATCCCCATTCCCATTGAGACCCATAGGACTCAATGGGAATGGGGACCATGGAAACACCGGCACCATCTCGTTATGGTGCCGGTGTTTCCACTTCCGCCTGCAGGCGGGTGGTGTTAAACCCGCTAGGTCAAACCTGGCGGGAATGACACCTCCGCCTGGAGAACTCGAGATCACCCGGTATCCAAACAACGGTGGCGCCGGGTTTAACGCCACCGTTATTTCCATATCGGGTGACTCGTAATGAGTCCCATGGTCTGGATTGGTCCTTCGGAAGAGACTCGATGAAGTCATGCACCGCTCCGGGATCGGTGAAAAAGTGGGTTTGGCCCCCTTGTTGGACGCGTAGCTTAGATGGATACAGCATGGCATATTGTATTCCTTGGTCCCGTAGAGCTCTCTTAGCTGCAAGAAAGGAGTGGCGGGCTTTCTGGACCCCCGGCGTGAAGTCTGGGTAGAAGGATATCCTAGCGTTATCATACATTAGATTCCCCAGTTCCCTGGCCCTGCGCAGTATAGTGTCACGGTCTCTAAAGTTTAGCAAGCACGCAATATCCGGGTGAGGGCTCTGACCTGGTCTAGGTGCTACTTGCGACATCCGATGCGCCCTCTCCACCAGGAACTGGGTCGATAACGGGGGATTCTGCAGGACCTCCTTTGTGAATGTTTCCATATAGGTCTCCATGTTTCGTTGGGGGGTCGAAACCGGAATTCCTACAACACAGATGTTATTCCTCCGGGATCTCACCTCAAGGTCCTCATTCTTTTATTTGATTAGTCTAACATCCCTTCGGAGCACTTGGATGGCCTGTACTGTTTCTCTGCTAGTATCTTCCAGGGCCCCCACTCGGTGTTCAGCTTCCGACATCCTCCCACTTTCTTTTTCGATTTACTCTTGCATCCTGTCCACCTTATATGCCAGCCTGTCCAGCTTAGTGTTGACCGAGGCAGAGCCTTACCTCATTTCAGCTAGGACTTGACTTAGTTCCGATTGCTGAGGCCCGCCGATTGGACATGCGGGGGGATAATTTCCACTTTGAGTAGTGTCCTTAGCTGCATCTTCACGGGGCTCCATCATCCTCTCACTCCCTCTGTTCAGCCCCTCTTTCTGGGAAAAGGTCAGGCGGGACTGCTTTTTATTGCCTTTCACCATACAGCTTACTTCAGTCCCCACTGGCGTGTTTCTGCTCACTGCTGTCCCACTCTGAGTGGACCTGGCTACTTTTGTTGGTGGTCTGCAGCATCGTGGGGGCTTCCTAGCTGGGTTCTGGCTGTGTGTCACTCCCTAGCTAGTAGCCAAGTGGGGCAGCTATGGTTCATGCGGTAGAGGAATATGCCTCACTCCTTCTGCAGCTCCCTGATGAAACTGGGGATCCGGGATCTTAGGGGTGGACCCCTATACCTCTTCCCAGTCGGCAGTGTCAGGGTCAATCCATCACTTGTCGGGGCTCAGCTGGGCCCAGAAGGGGGGTGGGTCACACATAATCATTTACCTGCTGGTGCCCAAGCAGAGTGGCGTTCTGGGTCGGCTTAGGTCAACTCAGGCGTTTCTTAGTGTCTTGTAGATTGCAAGGCGCGCCTCTCTCTCCACCTTACGCCATCCTGCCGTTGTGTGGAGTACTACGTGTATGTTTTGCGGCGTCCTCTCTCTTTCCTTGTGCTGTTTTCACTGCAGCTTTATTGCTTGTCCAGGGGTCAATCCAGTATCAGCGTTGCAGGGCCAGAGCTTCACACGTTTACCCAGTGTATCAACAAATTGGTCCTCAGTGCGCTTCCGCGAGGGGGGGTGCATGCCGCTGCGTGCAGGTCTAAAAGGCACACAGTCCGCTGGACGTAGATTGGCGGGTGATCACACCGGGTCTTCTCCTTAATCTCGGGAGCCTCTCGGGGCTCGATCTCAACACACGGAGGGGCGCGTGCAAGGGCTATCTCCAGGGGCTGCCATGCAGTCGTGCCAAGCTCCAGGCCACGCATCTCGGCACCAAGCCCCAGGGGGGTGCTCAGGCAGCTCATCTCAATACTAGTTTACTGCGCTAAGTGTACCTTACGGCACTCACTCCCCCCGCGGGGGCCTGGTGGTCCGGGGCTCCGCTGGTGCCTCCCAAATGCAGATTTTGGCAGGGTTGCTGCCCGACAGTGCGTAGTATAGTCGGGTCGTTCCCCCTTGTTCCCTCCTTCGACTCTGCTCCTGATAGGTCAGCCCTAGGTAGCTCTGACCTTCATGGGGGAGTCGCGACACCCCGCCAGCCCCGCTTCGGGTCTCCTCAGAGGGCTAAAGTTTCCACGGCTATGGTGCTCTGCGGGGCTCACCCCCATGTGCGCCCGCTCCCAGCAGTGTCTCACCAGCCGGGCCCGGGTCTCTGAGCCAGTCACCAAACTCGGTCTGGGCACTGCTGACATGGTCAGCTGGGACTGCTGCGATTTCACTCGCATACGAGCCCGATGGATATGTTTGCGATCTCCCCCCATCACAGGCACTACACTGAGCCTAGAGAGATGCGGCCATCTTGGATTCGGGCTCTCTAGCGCCCCCATTGCACACAGTCTTCTAAGGGGAAGGTCAATTGAACTACATTTGTATATTTCACTTTAAGATATATGTTCACTTACTGTGCATGTATTCATGGGTGCCAGCTTTTGAATTTCACTATGGGGGCAAAAGCACCTGGGCATGTTATTCTTACAGCCGGTCCTTTTTCCCCCTTTTCCGCGCTGCTTAAATGTAGTTAGTTGGGGTTGTGCAATGTATCACACCAGTCACCAAGAGACCGATAATAAAGCAAGGGGTTGTAGCACGCTGCTTAACCAAAGTGTGTGATACTTGGCAAATCATTTCATCTCACCCTGCATTGCCTAAAATAATTGTGAGTTCTTAAAGCTTGCCATCTTTTATACATAACAATACCACTGTCAAAACAGTTCAAAATCAGTCTGTGATTGATGAACCTCTTTGAGTGATGGGTTGTAATTGGTTTAAAATATAGAGTGAACACGGCCGAAGGCCATGGCTAGTGGTCTGGGAGTGTTCTAAAATAAACATTGGTACAACCGAAGGCCATGGTTAGTGGTCTGGGAGTGATTTAAAAATACAGTGGGCACGGCTGAAGGCCATGGCTAGTGGTCTAGTAGTGTTCACTGGCAATGGCTAAAGGCCATGGCTAGTGGTCTGGGAGTAATTTAAAAAATACAGTGGCCATGGGCTAGTGGTCTGGTAGTGTTCTAAAATGGACAGTGGAAAGGTTGGGCTCACTGGCCATGGCCAGTGGTCTAGTAGTGCTCTAAAATATACACTGGCCATGGCCGAAGGCCAAAGACGATGAATAGTTAAGCTAAAAAACATATTGCAACAAAACCCTGGAAATTCAGCTAAAGCCACCTTAACTTTGCAACCCCTGTTGCGCAGCCTATGACCACAATGATGACAACACAGATGACATCACTGGCGACATCAGCTCTCCACTCAGCAGCAGCCAGAGTAGAACTCCTGCACACAGTTTTCTTCTGGTTAATGGATGGTCCATCAATCGCAGACCCTGTCCTTGGACAGCCGGTGCTGTTTCTATGCTGGACGACTCTATGCTTCTCTCCACGATGCCGCTGCGCTCTGCTTCTGCCCCTGCTGTGGGGCTCATTTTGTCCTCTACTGCCTTTTAACTCTCATACTCCCTTTAATCTCGCTCTTGGTGGAGGAATAACACACCTGGGGGCAGTGGGTCTCCTCTATCTCTTACTTCATCACACTAATAATTCAGATATACCAACCTACTACAAATGAAAGAGTAACAATTAGTGATATGATTATGTTAATGTTAAAGGATTTTTATACTGAGCACTATGACCGCCAGAGTGGTTCCATGGTGCTCTGGTGGCTCTGAAAGATAAGGGGGTTGGGTTTTAGTGGGGCAAAGTGGGACAAAAGTATAGTGAGAAAGAAAGTGATGTACTGTTGGCAGCTTCAGTTCGGTTTGGCACCATTCGCTGAGCTTGGGTGCAGTTCATGGATCGGTAGACTCCAATGTGCTGTTGTGTGAGACTATGTGTGACTTATTTAGTTGTTGCAGTGTAGTGAAGTGGTTGCGGAGTGCTATGATATGATAGGTTATTTAAAATGCACTTAATACCCAGAGGTTTCTAAGCGTGGACCCGGGGATCGAACCTGTGGTGCTCCGTGTCGTCTTGCTTTCAAAGTGAGCATGTTGCTCCTGAGCTAGCCACCCGAGACAAGGATGTCTCAAAGACGTTATTTGTGTTTGTTTTTAAGTGTTTGAGAGGTGTATGCAGAGTGTGGAGTTGAGGTTTGACAGTTGGATTAGTGGGGCTTTTTCTTATCTTGTTGCTTAGGGTGTTCAGTATTCACCTAGTCCCACGCCGTGTTATGCACCAGTGATCTTGTCAGGGTAGGAAGGAGGTGGGGCCCCTTCCCTCTAGGGGTGGGAGGTGTATAGTATTGGGTCGTTCGTGGATCACCAGTCGATGCCTGTCGTCGCCTCACTGGGGATCTAGGGCTGGTACCTTCCCTCTGATTTGTAGGGGGAAGTGAAACCCCTTACCCCCTTTTGGGCTAAGAGATGTATGGTATTAGGATCGCATGTGGGTTTCCATGGAGTTGCCTGCCGTCGTCTTCCTGGGTTACTATGGCTGGTTCCCTCCATGCGAGTTATAGGTGGTCCCTGTGTCACTGGCTCTCTTCATGGCTTAGTGCTCTCTCGCCTGCAGTTAGGGTGTTTGTTCTTAGTGCAGCTTGGAGTTGGGCGGTGGTTTGGGGTGTGTATGTCCTGGGTTCACTCCTTTGCTGGCTTCTGTCTTCCATGTGTGATCATAATGGCCCATTTTATTTTCCGTGCTGTCTTAGTGTTTCTATTCGTTCCCGTCCAATTGTGAGCATACGACCCAGGTGATTTTCTGAATTTTAAGTGGTCCTTTGTGTTATGTAATTCTTTCAGAAGGGTGTTGCATGTTTTGGCTGCCAGGTGGGAAAATGAGGATCCTATAATTTATTTCTTGTGTATGCCCTTGGTTCCAGGCAGATGTCATTGCTTGATCTGAGGTTTCTTGTCAGCAGATAGATAGTTATCTTCTTTTGTAGGAATTCTGCTCCTTCACCATGTGTAGCTGTTGACTATTTTTCATAATGTACTTATTGTTATGAACTATCCAAAATGCTAAAATCACAATGTAGAAATGTAATGGTGGTCTAAATATGTGCAAATACCTTGATTGATCTTATTCTGATGCCATCAGTTAAATAATTATTGTTGTTATATATTAGAGTTGTGAGTTACAAACAATCCTGGTAGTTAAATTTGCTTTCTGCTTAATGAATGTAGGTCAAACTCTATGTTACATAGAGCTGTTTATTCCATAATCCAAACTCCATATGTGAGTTGCAAAATTACAAATGCCCAAGTGCCAACAAGTGTTTCGACCTATTATTGGTCTTTGTCAATGCTGGGCCTATCTTAAGCAAAAACAAGGGGGATCCTGGGAGTCCCTGTGCCGGCCAATAAGTCCCGGTTTCGAGAGTCTTACCCAGATTCTTTAGCTCACTATGTCTTTCACAGAGGAGAAATATCCATAACATATCAGTCTTTGGCCTGCCCCTGGGCAGTCCAGCACCAAAATGCCAGGCAATTCTCCTCTCAACAAGAGTACCAACAGCAACCCCAGACACCTGTTTCAGCCTTGTTGGGCCCCATCAGTAGGGTGGAGCTGTGCCTCTCTAAGAGCAGTGAGCAAGGAGTCCACATCTGGATTACAATAGTAACGTAGAGTAAGACACAAAGTAAATTTCATTTATGCAAAAACAAGGAGGGTCCTGGGAGACTTAGGCTTATCTGTGCGATTTGAAACAATTTTTGCCAACTAGAGATGTGGCTGATCTAATAACATTCAGTCCTGTCTTAAAGCTCAAAGAAGTTAGAGTCTCCTGGTTAGAGAGAGGCTATGCCGATTCGGCATCCCGTGTATTTCCATTGTATCCATCATTGTGGTTGTAGGCTGTGCAACAGGGAGCGGGAAGTTAAGGTGGCTTTAGCTGAACTTCCAGGGTTTTGTTGCGATCAGTTTTTTACCCAAACCGATGATTAACAAAAGTTTTTGTAATTGAATGTATATATATATATATATATATATTTTATAGTGCAGCAGTAGTCGCACTATAGTTAAGCTGATTGCCTACATCCATAGGAAATCAGAGAATTCTATTGCTAATAACTTTTGACTTGTATGACGGATTTAGCTGATATTTTGCAAAGACAATATAAGAAGACACAGAAATTAAAATGCATCACATGAAGAAATGAGAGAAAGGGAGTAATGGGAGTGGACCAGGGAGGTAAAAATCCACTGAGGCAGGTGTGGGCACCTAGAGAAAATGAAGGATGTACATAGGGAACGCCTGTGAAGACTTTTTAATTTTTTAGGATTATTGTGATAATTATCAGGGGATTATCAGGGGAATGGAAATTTAGCAAATAAATAAATGGGGGGACATCTGTTGCGATCACATCTACTAGGCAGGGGGATCTGGGTCTCTGTGCCAGTGGCCCTGGCCAGTGGGCCCCAAAGAAACCTATTGGTACAACATGTGCAGTGGCCAGCGACGAAGGCTGTGCCTGGTGTGCTTTAAAAAAACAACTGTTTTAAAATATAAAGTGGGCAGGGCCAAAGACGGTGCTCACTGACCAGGGCCGAAGGACATGGCTAGTGGACCCCAAGGAAACCAATAGGTGGAAGATGAACAGTGGTCACAGCTGAAGGGCACGGCTAGAGGAACACAAGGAAACCTATTGGTGCAACATGTGCAGAGGCCACGGCCAAAGACCGTGGCCACTAGCCATGGCCAAAGGCCATGACTAGTGGGCTTGAAAGAAATCTAGTGCTTTAAAATGTACCGTGGGCATGGCCGAAGGCCACGCTCACTGGCCAGGGCCAAATGCCAAGGCTAGTGGTCCCTAAGGAATCCTATGGGTGGAACATGAACAGTGGCCATGGGTGAAGGACATGGCTAGTGGCCCTTGAATAAACTATGGTATAACAAAACCCTTGAAATTCATTGAAAAAACTTTAGTTAAGGCACAGTTAAGGTGTTCAGATGTAATGCAACAAAACCCTTGAAATTCAGCGGATGTTGGAAGTAATGATCATCTTAACTTGGCGTCCCCCCTGATGCAAAGCACATACATAACCGATGGGATTCACAATGACAAACACAATTAGATGTCAGCAAGATAGCTCAGTGGGGTGAGCACTTGCTGACGTGATCTGTGTATCTGCAAGTTGCAGGTTTGAATCCTAGCAAGACTGACTCAGCCTTTTATTCTTCTGAGTTTGAGAAAATGAGTACCGATTCTGGTTGGGTGATAGTGTATCTATATGTGTTCTATGTAAAGCGCTTAGGCGTAAGGACTATATAAATAACACATCATTAAATCCTTGGGGTTATCGATGGGGCGGGAGGCTCAGAGTTAAGATGATCATCACTTCCCACATTCGCTGAATTTCAAGGGTTTTGTTGCATTAAATCTGAACACATTAACTGTCCCTTAACTAAAGATTTTTAAGTGAGGATATATGTATATACATATTTCGAGGATAAGAGAAAACCCTTGAGAGTGGTACCGCGCTGAAAGAGCTCTTCCAATACTCTGCCAAAATGCAAAGTAAGGACACAGCAATCATTTCTGTTTCCCACCAGTGCTGTTTTATTGTACAGGCATCACCAGAAAGGACAGTTGAGAATCAACTAACGCGTTTCACCACAAGGGCTTCGTCAGAGTTGAAAGTGCATGCTTGTCCTTTTTCCATAGACTTGATTAAAACTCAGCAGTAAAGGGGTTAAATATAGAGAGTCTCTCACGTGCTGTTAGTCCCTTTTTGAATGTCATGACATTACCCAGATGAGCATATAAGTGGGTTGTGCTGGTGTCATTGTGTTCTTACAAATAGTTCATACATTTTCCTTTTAAGAAACAATTTCCGATTTATACATTCACATCATTTGTTGAGAATACCGTTTTTCAAAGGATATGTGTACGTTTCAAATCTTGCTTGCGTGCAGAACATTGATGCAATCATCCTTGTGCTCGATACTAAAGTTCATTGTGCGGTCTAGTTTCCACCAAGCAGCACTGTCTATCAGTACATCACATGGTGTTAGAATTACCCACATGGATCCCTTCAAATGTCCAAATTGACCCAATGCTGACAAAGCGATGTAAGAAATGCCTAAAGGCCTAAATGCATCATGTTATCATTGTCAGGCAAGCTCAGGGTATCCAGAAGTAATGTGCCTAATGCAATAATCACACTCAATTACATAGTGTGTAAACAAATTAAACGTATCATACTCTTTCGCACACACTGTACGTGCAGATGGTAACGTGACTAGTGCTTGCTACTAAAGTGTCTTGTGCCTGCCCTAAATTATATTAACTAACTAGTGCCGTATTATGGGGAAAGGCTTGTGTCCCAGGCTTGTGATGGACTTGTTAATAAAGTGCAAAGTGCTTATCATCAATATCCGAGCAAATTCCCCTCCACCAACATCTTTTGCAATTTGTTGTGACATTATCAATATTTGTTTTATGCTGCACCACTGTTTCCGCACAGAAGGTTTCAGCTAAATATGACTCTATATTGAAATATTAATCAAAAGATTGAAATATTAATCAAACGTGGCAAGTGAAGCACAAGATGAGACAAAACAGAAGTGACCTTGTCGACCTAATATAACAGCATGTGCAAACAATCAAAATTAAAGTCCTATCTTAATGAGAGTCTGCCCCATTCAAAGCCTCGGGATTATATCAGATTTATTGGATGGGGAGACATCTCTTCATCCACATTATGTCCATTGGATATTTTTGTATCAAAATCCATTATATAATAGGACTCCCTCTGGCGTAATTTCCTTTCCCTGTCTCCTCCCCAAGGATGTGACACAATGGGCCTCATTCCGAGTTTGGAGGTAATCACGCCGCTATTAGCGCCATGGGTGCCTCCAAACTCATTCCGATTCCGCCCTGGTGAATGGAGTAATTACCGGTCCATTCCAAGGTTGGAGGGACCGGTAATTCCCCATTCACCATGGGGCTCAATGGGAATGGGGAAGGCGCTAATAACGGTACCGTAAATTACGGTACCGTTATTAGCTCTAAAGTCCCTTTGCGGGTCGCGTCCTTTACGCCTGCTAAAAGCAGGCGTTAAGGAAGGACCCGCAAAAGGGAATTCGTAGTAGGGCGGTAGGGGTTTAACGGCACTGGTCTCATTACCGGTGACCATTAACCCTTACCGCCCTACTCGGAATGAGGCCCAATGTTGTCAATGGCAAAGTAACGTAGTGTAAACATATCTCCTTGATGTGTTTCTTGAAAATGTTTCACCAGTGTGTCTTTGATGACAATGCACAAGTACACATTTTAGCCATGATTGGTGCTTCCAAGATACCATTTCATACAGCCACACTGGATAATGTAATGGCAAACGTACTTTCGCAGGTTAAACGTTTGTCAATTAGTATATTCTACTGTGTGAGTGAATGGGTGTACGTTTTTACATTCATGCCGTATTTGCAGGCTTTGCATTTACTTCGCCTGTAAAATCCCTTAATTGGACCCAGCATCCAGTTTGTGGATGTCTTTTTGGATTTTCTCTGGAGGAATGATGGCACCTCTTTTGTTTTTATATAGGGTGGTTTTCGGGATTGAATGTCTGGATCTGATTCAGGGATCTTCCAATGCGGATCTAAGATCTTTCGGATTCTTGACTCCTGTTCGTTATAGGCGGCAATAAATCTTGGCTGGTTAGGTTTATCTTCCGATGTGTATTTCTTTCTCAGGCGTTCCTCCTTGTTTCGTATCTTGGCCTTATTGTAGGCGTGATTGATGACTTTCTTTGAGTAACCACGCTCTCAAAATCTCCACGCAGTCAGGTTAGCTTGCCTGCCAATTTCTGCAGATTCCTATAAATTCTCCATATGGAACGCTGTGTATCAAGTTCTAAGGATGGCAGCTACCTGCATGTAGCAATGAATTTGTGCTTGCTGTAGTGCTCTCGGGAAGGCATGAGGGGATGGGATAGTGTCAGTCATGGTAGGTGCAGACATGTTGAAACTCGGTATGTCAGGCTGGTGCTTCTGCAAGAATAGTGGTGGCACAATCCATAGATCAGATTTGGGCCACTAGAAGGCCGAAAGAGAGGAGGCACAACCAGTCATGTGTTGGGCCTTTGACTCATTGAGCCCAGTGTGTTAAGTTTGTGTCAAATACAAAATTGGGATTATGTTACATTCCAATCATGAAGAAAGGGTGCGGTTTGACTTGAGAAGGGCCCTAACAAGTCTCTGGGAAGTTGTTGGGCTGGAGCATTTTGAGTGCAGATGGTGCAGGGTTGGAGAAAGTCATTGTCTTAGAGAGGCTGGAGGGGGCTGGTGCAGTCTCAGTTGGACGCCTGTGAATGGCTTTGGATAAAATTATGTAAAGTGTCACGTCGGAAGGCTGTGAACCCTGCATCCTTATGGGTGGCAAAAGTGAGAGTCTGTTGGTTAGGATAGTGACTTGTGAAACCACAATGTCTGTTCAACCCCCCTGTCGGTGTATTCCTGGCTTTGTCAGTCCTGAAATTACCCCGGAGTACAGCAATTTTGAGATAATCAAGGCTATGATTAGCTTCTGAAATATGGTCACCAACTGGACTCTCCTCCGTGAAGCACTTGACACTTTGACAGTGAAGATGCATGCATTTATGAATGGTTGATCTGTTTCCCCTACAAAGCAGCCCCGCCCAGGCCACTTCATGCACAAAATCAAGTAAACCATATTGCCGCATGTGCAAGTAAAACACCAATAATTATGTAGCCCTGCCACCTGTGGGGTATTTTTATTCTGTCCAAAATATTGATATTTGGCAAAGTCCCATTATCTGTGTCATGTGTGTGTAGTTGGCATCTTATCATCATTCCCTTCAGATTGGCGGGTTGTCTGTAAGCAAGGAGGGGCATCTCAGGGAAAACTTCTCTCAGATGTTCATCTTGCTGCAGGATGGGCTGTAGTTCCTTTGCAATCGGGGAGAGGGCTTTCAACTCAGCATCAAATGTGACTGCCAGTGGCACCTGGGTTTGTGTTTCTTTCGCTCTGTATTTTAAGAGGTTGTTCCAGGGGATCCGGGTTACCCTGTGAATCTCGCTGTCCACAATTCTGTGGTTGTATCCACGGTTTATGAAGTCTGATCTGACAGTTTTTATGATTTTATCCCGGTCTCTTGTGGCTGAGCATATTGTATTGTTTCTTAATGATTGTGTGAATATTTTAGCATGTTTTGCATACACTTGGTGGAAGTTGTCACTCTTGACGTGTTGGTTGATTTGCGATATACTGGCCCTCATTACGACCCTGGCGGAAATCGCGGTGCAAAATGCACCTTGGAGCACGGCGGAAAGCTGCCGATAGCGCCATGGGGGTTGGCGGATTTTCCGCCCCATTCCGACCTTGGCGGGGCGGTAAATCCCCATCCCCCATTTTACCCTTCCCCATTCCCATTTTTGCCCCATAGGGTATAATGGGAGTGGGGAAGGCGTTAATTACGCCACCTCAAAATACGGTGGCGTAATTAACGACAAGGTCCCGTAGCGCCATGGATTTCTCCGCCCGGAAAAACCAGGCGGAAAACGCTCCATGGCGCTACGGAATCTCGTAGTAGGGCGGACGGGTCCGCCGCGAATAACGCTGGCGTAAACCCACTCCGCCAGGGTCGTAATGAGGCCCACTGTGTTTTGTGGGTGGCCATATTTTCATCACTCATTCCTCACGGTTCGGCTGTGTCCACAGTACTTTCCCCATTGCCAAAGTGGTGTTGGAGGTAGGGGTGGGCAAAATAATCGTGTTTTAGCCTGTGAAATGTCTGCCCAAAATCTGGAGAATTTCGTTCTATTTGCCATTCGTCTTCGCATTGTGTCACATAAAATGGTGGTGCGCTACTAGACAAAATGGCTGAGTGAAGCCACTGCAAATGCAGCATGAAAAATGTCAGCATGCACAGAAAATCAAACATGTGTAATCATGACACACCTTGATTTTCCCAAAGTGCCTGCATTGCCTTCAGTGCGCATGTGCTTCAGGTAACGCTTTGCTTCATGCATAGTGAAGCATGTATTTCTCTTGCTCACCCAGGCGTTTTGTACTTATGCATGCACTTCGCATGACGCCTTGCTTCCGACGATGAAAACTATGTGTTTTCGTGCTTACGCATGCATGAGACATGATGTTTCGGTCAAAGCGATCAATGCGTTTCTCTTACTCACACATGTGCTCTGTATTACGATTTGCTTAGCCCAAAGTTTTGGGGGTAGTGAATTAAAGTGACTGGCTGGCTTAAGTGTGCCTTAGCTTCCAGTCACCAACATACATACTCCAGGACAGGAGCCTCATCACCAGTAGGAGCAGCAGGTGCACACAGCAGCAATGATATAATATGGCATTTATAACGCGCCTATACACAAGTGTTTCAAGGCGCGACGGGGCAAGGCAGGGGAAACAGAGGGAATACAGAGACAGCGATCCTACTAGGCCAGGTGACATTGAGATTGTACAAGTGCAGGGGAGGGGGGAAGGGGAAAAGGGAGTGGGCAGTGCAGTACATCGGATAACAGTAAACATAAATAGAGACAAAAATAAATAATAAATTAAAATGCGGCCAGCGGGTGGCAAGTGCAGGGTAAGTGCAGACATCAGGTGTCTAGAGCTAATAGGGTCCGTCAGAATACAGAAACAGTCCCCGAATGCAACGGTTGCCAGGGGGTCAGTGCAGGTGTGCAACTGGCAGGGAGGGGACCTGGGCCGAGATCAGAGGGTAGCCAGGTAACCAGTGCAGTTTCAGTTTCAGCCAAGAGATCAGCTGTGGAGAGGAGGAGAGAAAGCAGAAGCAAAGAGGAAGGTCTTGAGGTGCTTCCGGAACCGGAGATGGTTCTCATGTTTCAGAGCGGCAGGCAGGCTGTTCCAGGGGGAGGCCCAAGCTGAAGAAAGAGATCTACCACCAACCACCAAGCAATACCAGCAGTAGGCAGCAGAGGCATCACCATACCACTTTCATTTTTACCCTTTTCTCCTACCTTTACCCTCGTTCCATTCCCACTGACATCCCCCTTTGAACCACAGTTCAATTTCTTCCAATTCTTTGTACACATGAATTCTAGGATGGAGACAGGAGGCGATTCCCCATCCGCAGCAAGCAGTGAGGGCAGCACACCATCACCTAAGGAGGAGCAGCATTTGGTTGAGATTTAGACATTAGTATTTTTATTGATTTTTCAGTGTAATAATGTGGACTTTCCGCTGATGAAGAATATAAATATACGAAACACGGGTGATTCTCACCATGGTCCTACATTATAGAAGAAAGATTTTTACAAGACATCTGTGAGATTAACAGATGAAAGATTACATAAGAAAACTTTTAAGATTGTGAATTAACTGTTCGAATATTGTTTTTAAACCGAGAGGAAGTTTATGTTTGAATCGTGCTTTGATATGAATATGTAAATAATAATGGAATTCTGAATTAAATATGATGTATTGCTTTGAAATTGAAAATGTAACCATTAGAAATTCTTTTGGAAATTATATATTATTGAAATATTATTAATTTAGAAAAATCCTGTTACTATTTAATCTGGATCTACTTTGTAAGGAAGAACCTATTTTACTCAGGTTTTGCTGTGAGTGTGCTACTAATTGTATTTTAGTTTTTTCCTAGATAAATCTTTTTGCTTTTGAGCACCAAGAATTTGTTATTGAAATTTATCAATTCATGTTTCTAAATGTTCTGAAATATTTTGAAATAACTCTTATATTACTTAACAATTTAAGAATTGAGTGCCCCTTTCTACTTATTATTCAAGAAGAAGTGACACCCACCAGGTTGAAGGCGTAAGTGAAAGCAGCACCAGGAGCCACCACTACCAGACCAAACTCCACCACAATAAGACCAGTGGCTGCCACCACCAGGCCAACAGACAAACCAAAAGCTGCCACTATTGCACCAGGAGCCGCCACTCCCAGGAAGCTACCACCACCGAACCAGACGCCAGACCAGCTGTTGCCACTGCTGTTGCCAACATAAGACCTGAAGCCAGATCAGCAGCCACCATCAGCAGCCACCACTGCTAGACCAGCGGGCACCATCACCAGACTATCAGCCACTGCCGCAATTCCAGTAACAACCACAGCCAGACCAGAAGCTGGAATACCAGTTATCAAGTATAGTCATTCAACAGATGTCACTTCACCTTCCAGCAGGAGTTGCCAGAACCGCTAGCATTGTCTGCAACCACTGCCAGAATGTCTGGCAGGGTGTCCAGACTACAATATTTTCACTGGGCAAATCAACCCGGGCCCTGGAGCACCATAACGATGAAAAAGGTTTCTGAGCAGCAGCCTCCGGAAACAGCACCAGACACCTGTACAGCGATGGTCACTTGCCCAGTGACATCTCCGTCACTGTGGTGACCACCAGCAGGGCAGTAGCCCCTTCTCAAAGTGACTCAGCCAAGAGCCTACAGCAACCTTGGGTAATGATGACAACCAGCATGCCACTGAATCCTGCTCGTCAGCTTCTCGAAGTCACTGCTGAACTGGGGTGTGGCATCCAAGTGGCCAACACAGGTCGGTGAGCCATTTCTTGGCTACTTAGTCACATGATGCTGGTTATATTGGTGGTTGTGGGGTACACGATTGATCTTAGGAGGGTGTTGGCTGTTTGCCGTGTTCACACACTGAATCACATCCCAGAAAAGTACCAGGCAGCCTGAAAAGAGGGGTGGACCATTAGCCAGAGGACTCAGCGGATATGGGTGGCACAGACATCAGCAGAGGAGATGGCCTTTGGGAGCAAGATGACCAGCGTGCAGGACTGAGCTTGTCAGAGAGGCATCCATGGGCCTCATTATGAGTCAGCCGGTCCGGAAACAATGGTGGCGGTAAATCTGCCACCACTGTTGTTTCCGGACCAGCTGATTCTGAGTTCTGCAGGTGGGAGGTGTCACTTCCGCCAGGTCTGGCCTAGTGGGAGTAACACCTCCCGCCTGCAGGCGGAAATGGAAACACCGGCTCCGTCATAGATGGAACCAGTATTTCCATTGTCCCCATCCCCATGAAGTCGGGAATCGGGATTTACAGAATTCCGCCTCAGGAATTACCGGGTCACCAGGGTTGTAATGCCCGGGTGATGCCGGCAATCACGGAGGCGGAATGGTATTTCGGGTCAGGTGGCAGCCTGCTGGTTTTTCCAGCATGGCCACCGCCGGACTCGTAAGAGCCCCCATGTTTATATTTCTCTTCCTCACACCAAGACTGACCAACCTTTTTTTTCTTCCCCAGTCACAGTAAAATGGAAGGGAGGGTTGATGACCATGGTGTGGAAAGCGATTGTGCTTTGGCCCCAGCGGAAGATCGGTGTTGTGTTGAGTGTCCTTTGAAGACATCAGACCCAGAAAAGATAGGCAAATGCTCTTTTGCCTTCAGTTTGTCTAGCATAGCCCACTGTGACAAATATTATTCTGCACCTTGTAAGGCATGTGGTGCTACTGAGGTGTGCCTGAAGGTCTACAAATAAACCCATGTCTTGCCAGTGCCAAAGAGGTTGCACTACGATGCGATAGACACATTTAAAACCATGAATGAATGCATGCTGTGGTGGTATATTCACAACAGGCAATACATGTTCATGCAGTTTATTAGAAGTCATGCATCCAGTTGCAAGCAATGCATGAGACTGTTAAATTCTTACTGTGTGGCATGATGTATGGCCACTGCAACCCAGCTTCACTATCACTACTGGCGTCTTTGTCTCAAAAGGGGGGAAGCTGGAGGGATGCGGTTGTTAGGTAGGAATGTATGCTTTGCTTTTAAGAAAGAGGATCAACATGTCTTTCTGTCTCTCCCCCTCATACCAGCAGCACCAAAACATGCTCTGTCGGGTCACCTGCTGGGGCAATGCTAAGAATGTCAAGGCCACTTGTGCAAGCTCGGGACACATGGCATTCCTTTCTTGCCAGTACTACAGGGGTTTGCCTACCACACCCATGAAGCATTTACCCAGCACATATGCCGCTACAGTGTCTGAGAAGCTAGGAGTATGCTCTTGCGCTTAAGACACACAAGAGACCCACTAGACGCTGCTGCAGCCACCTGCACAGTGAGCCCAACCTGCACGGGGAGACCAAATCATGCCCCTCAGCTTCCAAGGCCAGAGCGGGCCACTGTCTGTATCAGTTAATGTTTCTTGTAGTTTGGAGACCAAAATATGTGTAAGTCTGACAGTTATTGAGGTGAGCTGCTGATCTGGGAAAAAAACGGACACGTGGTCCTGGATACATGGATCCAGAAAACAGGCGAGAGGGTGCATGTCACTGTTTTTCTCATTTCCCCTAGTCCCTCATCCTCTGCTGCATCACCTTTTACTGCCCCCCCCCCCCTGCACTAGGTTGGGCAGATAATTCGCTAGACAAACAATTAGTGGCAGGATTTCACTGACGCTTGCTTCCTCATGGATCAACCCTTCACAGGTGCTTCCTTGAAGGCCCTTAGTACCATGATATTTTCGTGTATCCCCCTTTATCTTATGAGCATGCAAAGCAAGTCAGCAAGGATGGCGTGTTTGAAGAACCGTGTCACCACAAAGTTGATCGTATAAGAAAAGCATTACATTTGTGTAACAACAGCAGCATAGCTTAGGGCTATGATGACGTTGCTGCTATTGTCTGATGAGACATAGTCAACGTTAGGGCAGCATGAATTAAGTTACTCTGAGATTCCCCTTCAAGTGTGCAGCAAATATCTGATGCCTTGTATGACATTTGGTCAAAGTTATGCAAGCAGAATGTCAGCGCTGTGTATTAAAAGACGGGGCATGGCGTAGTATGCAAGCAGGCATCTTGTTGCCTGTGTTTATGTGGTTGGCAAAAGACGCCTCCTGCGCAGTTAAGAACATGCAGTCAGTGTTCTGGACACCAGTCCACATGCCCATGGGGAGGAGCACCATGTCCGCCTCGGCCCCTTGGATTGCTTGCTGGGGCTCTCCAATGACACAGCTCTGGATCTGCAGTCCTGCAGAAATAGTAGCAGCTGGGAATCATCAGCTTTGGTGCCGCACACACACCATCAGTTCTCAGGAGCCATGATTCTCTAGAAAGGCTGAGGGCGGCAGATCCACAGTCAGCATCTTTGATGTCAGAGCCTCATCTTGTTGGGGGAATGCAGTGTTAGCAGATATCAGGGGTTTATTTTTCCAATGCCTCCATTAGCGTCAGCTGGCGCCTGTTGCCTGCACTCCCCTGTAGTGTAGTTGTTGTTCCGCCACGCATTGTTTGATGCACAAGCATCCCACCGCTGCTGCTTGACTGCTTAGCTCCATCCCAACTTGTGGTGGTTTTCATGTGAGCTATTTGCCACAATGTACTCCGATTTGACCCCCACTTCCTTGTAATGAGGCCCAGTGTCTCCCGAACACGCAAGTTAGATACCAAGCGGCAGTATTTATGAATACAAAGTGTACTTCATGGACAGCAATGCGCTGCATTTCTAACACAGAAGTCTAACACACAGGTATGTGACTCGTGATGCAAATGACAATGTGAACTGTATACCTTTTTTGAATACATGCATGAATCAAGAATGTACAAGAGGTCTAAATAACCTCACACCTGTAAGTATGTTTTAGAGCCCGCCCTGAAGAAGGACATACCGTCCGAAATGCATCGGCTCAGGCCTCTGCTAATTGAAGATTGAAATAAAAATATTGAACACTTTGAATAAATGCAATGACAATTATTTGATGCAAACTTCATAGGTTGAATGAGAACCAATAGCACATTATTTATGACTAAAGAGTGAATTTTTAAGTCGTTTTCACTACAAAATAGGCATCACCAAGCTCAGTGAGAGACTCGCTGAGCAAACTTTGCCAGGCAGCTGAGGGGGGCCCAGGAGAGATGGTGCACGAGTGGGTGCAGAGGGGAGAGAAGACAGGATGTCCTGTGTTTTGGTGGTGAAGTGGGTAGCCAGGGCCGAGCAAAGGGCCTGGGTGGGTGCGGTAGAGGAAGAGGCTGCAGTAGGATTGGCCACTTCCTTACAGACTTTGAAAAGTTTGGCCGTGTTGTTGGATGCCGCAAAGATGCAGGCTTGAATATGGGCTCTTTTCTTGGACCGGACGCAGAGTCTATTTTGCCTCTGCCGAAGACGGCAGGCCAGCTTGTTAGAGGGTGTGCCTGAAGATCCCCATTTACGTTCAGCTGCCCTGCACTTGCGTTTATGGTCAGCTAGGTCAGAGTCGTACCAAGAGTTGCACTTTTTGGCAGGCTTTAGTGTGACCCTCATGACAGGGGCAAGGATGCCAAGGGTATTTGAGATGAGATGGAAAGGTGAAAGTTAGAGAGGGATATATCAGGGTGGGAGTCAGTCACAAGAAGAGGAGGAGGAGGAGAGTAGGTGGAGGCAAAGGCAGCCACTAAAACTTTTTTCATGGGTCGGATGACCTTGAAGGTCGGAAGCAATCCAGGCTGTGGTGTGTCAGTGCTAAAGACGAGGAAAACTTAAAGTGAGAGGAGAGAAGAGAGTGATCAGTCCATGAGAGCGGGGTGGTAAGAGGAGTAGAGAGAGGAAAGTCTGTGGAGATAAGAGTATCCAAGCTGTGGTCGGCAATGTGCGTCGGACCAGAAGGTGGAATGGAGAGAGAGAGAGAGCGAGTTGCATAGGTTGCGGATAGCAACTGAAGAGTCAGGAGAGTGGAGATGAAAGTTGAGATCCCCCAACAGGAGGAGAATGCCCTGAGTACATATTGAACATATATAGTATCAATTTTGTGTAGAATATATTCTTACTCTCATTGTTATTCTTAAGTATTCGTATATACGTGATGTGCTATAAAATATGCTTTATCCCTTGCAATCTTAAAATATTATCAGTATGCTCTATTGTTGCATAAAATCGTTTTATTAATGAATATAATTATGAATGAAATCAATTCTTTAATGTATTTTTGAATTGTTTTCTGCTTTTATGGTAATATATTATTGAAATAAAGCACAACAACACTAAGTATAACTGTTTGTGCAAAGCAAACGAAAATGAAATCAGGTGCACATTTTCATCTATTTCGTTTCACTTGCGAAATTTGCACCTACCCCTGGTTGGAGGTCGGTGAAAGTGGAACCACACGACTCTCTTGGTCCTCTTTATTAATAGCTAACTGATACACTAGATTTCCCCATGTCACAGATGGCCTTAAGAACATCCAGACACTGAAAGGGGGTTCAAGTGTGTTTATTTTCAAGAAGTTAAAAATCATGGTTCTTTTTGTTTATCTGGTCAGGATGCAGGCAGAGTAGACTAATGGGTTTCCCTCCCTCGTCTCCCGTGGGATTCCCAACATCCCAATCCATGCATCCCTGTCACCCAGATTTCCCAACTGGCCATCACCCACACCTACTGTCTATTAGCTTTCAATAAGGGTATTATCTATTTGGCTCCCACTGGGGATATCCTAGGGTTTCCCTGACCTGCCTCTTCCCCAGGTTTCTCAATGGGAACTAGTGTTTTGGGTGTGCCGATATTAGACTCTCTGGCCCAGCCTCTCCCTCAGTTACTCTTTTTCTCTCCTTTCCCTAATCGTACAATATCCGCTGTTCTAATCTCTCTCTCTCTATCTCTCACCAGTTTTACTCCTCCAATCATTTTCCCACTATCTCTCTCTCTCCCTGATCTGTCCATGCCATGTTCAGACTTCCGCCAATCTTCTTTCCTCGCCACTCTGTTTTCCACTCTATCCTCCTCTCTCCACTCTCTACTTCCCTCTCTATCCTACTCTGCACTCCCCTCTCCACTCTCCACTCCACTCTCCTACGCACAATCCCCTATCCACGCCCCTATGCCCCAGTCTTACCACACTCTCTCTGTCTATCTGCTCTAACAACCTCCCTCTTTCTGCTTCACTCTGCTCGTACCCCTATTTCCACTACCGCTTTGCACTCTTTCCATACACTCCTACCATACATTATCTCTCACTTTCACTCTTCCTCTCTAATTCTCATCACAATTCTTTCTATCTATCTATCTATCTATCTATCTATCTATCTATCTATCTATCTATCTATCTATCTATCTATCTATCTATCTCTCCCTCATCGCTTATACTCCCTGAGCACACTACATTGCACACATCAGGTTCCACTCTCTCTCACAATCAACCCCTCACCTGTATTCAGCTCCATCTCTACCACCAACCTTTCAGCACTCGGATCTCCCGTCCATCCTCCGCCTGGTCTCTTGGTCAACATCACACCACCTCACCTCACACCTGCAACCCACACTCTGCGCTTCATTCCTTCCCCTTCTATATTTGCTCCCTCCCCTGTTGCCCCCACCTTCCATTAGCTCCATCAATCCCCTAATTCTGTTGGTCAATCTAAAGCTGTTCTTTCCCCATGTGCAGGGTTACACAGTTTAAAAGCTTTGAAAACCCCCCTTTTATTCTATGTTTGCAGGGTGGCTGACAGGTACTGGTGAGTTTTGTTTCCAATTCAGTTTTGGGGGGGCAGGAGTATGTTTGCCTCTTCTCTCCTGTTCCCCTGGGGTCTCTTCTCACCTACAGTTTATCTTCTGTTCTGTTGCCCTTCTATTTGCCTGTATTCCACCATGGGTTTGCAGGTCTGGGGTTGGGTGTCTCATTTCTCTTTGGCAAGAAAAAATCCATTCCAGACCATTTTGCTTCTTAATTCCATTCCCCTGGTTCTAGTTCAGGTTTTATTGGTTGCGCCCAGGTGCACTCTGGGTGTTTTCGTCCTGAAAAAGACACAAGAAGGTATCATGTGACAACGAATGGTACCCACATTTACATTGAAGGCACTTGGGGGTTTCAGAGATTAGACCCCCCAACTTCCCCCACACGCCCACATCTGGGACAAGGCTGGCTCTGGATTTTGTCCTGGTAAGCTGCATGCCCTGGTTGGGAGGGATCCCCTATCCCTCCGGACAAGGTCATGACCCAGACCCTGTCACAACCCATGCCTTTATACTAGGAGTCGGTTCACTATCGAAGGCCACAAAAATGCACGTGCTCATGTATTAATAATCATGGCATAAAAAGATGTTATTCTGCCAGGGGCTGCACATGCCTATTCACTGTTAGTCACTTTGAGTACACCAAAGCGGTGATGCAATGTTCAGTTCATGTGCTTATTTCATGTTTCCTACATTTGAATTCATATAGGATTACATTCTTAATTATTCGAATATTGCTTTACATGTTGTTTAACAAGCAGAATCCTACCGCAACCTTATTACTTAGAGCCTTATTATATGTTGTGGACGAGACATACACCACTTAGCAAGCCCCGCCCAATTGGTGCCTTCCTGCTTGCCGCTCTTTTTCACAACTTAGCAAGCCCCGCCTACCTGGTGCCTTCCTGCTTCCCGCTCTTTTTCACCACTTAGCAAGCCACGCCCAACTGGTGCCTTCCTGCTTGCCGCTCTGTTTCCCTACTTAAGGAGCACTCCAGCTTCTTTTCCTTTGCAGATGGGGAGCAGGTGCAAGTGGATCTAGGTCACCTGGCCTAAGCCCCACCCACCTGGTACCTTCCTGCCTGCTGCTCTTTTTCACCACTTAGCAAGCCCCGCCCACCTTGTGCCTTCCTGCCTGCTGCTCTTTTTCACCACTTAGCAAGCCCCGCCCTTCTGGTGCCTTCCTGCCTGCCGCTCTTTTTCACCACTTAGCAAGCCCCGCCCACCTGGTGCCTTCCTTCACCATCACTGTCTTGTGGCCAATGCTGGATTTGACTTTTATGGACTTCATTCATTCACGGTGCGTCACTCTTTCTCAACTCTCATGCTGGACTTCCTTTGCATCTTGTACTCATGGTGGCCCTGAATCATGCTGTTCCCATCTTCATCTTGTATCCTGGCTTGCAACATTATGTGTTACTAATTACTTCTGCAATTGTATTCGCTCTCCACTCTTGCTTCTCCACTCTTTTTGACTGCTTACTCTCTTTTCTCTCCTCCTTTCCCTTCTCCCTTTTCCTATCTCCTCCCCTTACTTTCGTCTATGCACTTACTCTATTAGAATTGTCCCTGGACCTAATATGATAGCAACCTCGTCTGTTTCTCGTCCCATTACTGTTTTTTTCCTCCCCAACACGCCTCCAGCACTATCTGAAATGTCGTCAGGCCTAGTATGATAGTCGCTTGTTTTGTTCCTCCTCTCCCTTTCTGCAACCCTCTCCCTCACCTTTTGTTTTTCTCCAGCTCTACCAGAAATGTCGTCAGGCCTAGTACGGTAGTCGCCTGTCTGTATCCATTTCTTTCCCACTCTTCCTCTCCCTTCCTTATCTATGTCTTAGCTCTTGCACTATCTGAAATGTCGTCAGGCCTAGTACGATAGTTAATTTCACATCCTTACTGTTCATGGCCTGTAAGAATGTGGTTGTATTTTCCCTTGTTCCCTCCCTTGCAGCGCTTCGACACACATTGTGTATAGGCGCTATATAAATAAACGATCATATCATATTATATCAATGCGCTTGTGAATGTTCATCACGCCTCCTTAGTGCAGGGGTTGATGCTATGCTGCCTTTATAGCACAGCCAGGTGATGAGAGCGAGTAATATGTATATGCATAGTTTACCACACTGGTGCCCCCACCTATAACGCAGCCCACTGGGCAGAACGCCACATTTCCCCCAAAGGATATCTCATGTGGGAGACAGTGAAAAGGCACTAGTGCAGCTGTCGTGCGTGCTTGCCAGAAAGGTGTCTGCACTCTCCTGTTCAGTCACCAATGGGATGGGACTCGCGTGTAGGCGGCAGAAACAGTACTTTGCTCCAGCTCGGTTACCAGTGGGAGAGAATTTCACTTGCACCCTGCAGGGGCAGATGTCTGCCTCCCCCACAGTCCCCAGCAGAAGATCAACTCCCTAATATGCGGCAGGACAAATCCCCAGCCTGCACA
Source organism: Ambystoma mexicanum (assembly GCF_040938575.1). Classification (NCBI taxonomy): domain Eukaryota; kingdom Metazoa; phylum Chordata; class Amphibia; order Caudata; family Ambystomatidae; genus Ambystoma; species Ambystoma mexicanum. Next base: position 749,891,731 of record NC_090929.1, read on the forward strand.
CGTCAGCGAGACTTCGCTCTCAAGCCACAAACTGGAGCCATTACTTCCAAATTAATTCAAAATGGAAGAGCAGCCATTTAAGCTCGCAAATTTGCATCACATCGGGATCAGCCAAAATAGTAGCAAAAAAAGCACTTAGGGTAGGGTGGCCAGATTTCCAAAACGAAAAACCAATTACCGCCCATCACCCAACATGCCCCCACAACCACCACCCAATCATATTTCCAGCACTTCTCCTTTCTATAAACTGTATATGATCTCATTTGTGCAGTTTTGTCTGTGAATCTTGGCATGTTACTTCAAAACAAGCGTTTGCTCTGATTGATATAACATGACTTGCTGTACCGTAATTTTCTAGCCAGTCTCTGTGGCACAGTCAGTAAGTGTTGTGACTTGTACCTTAAAGGTTGGGGGTTCGAGCCAATCGCCCAACTTCCAAATTCCGAAGTGTTGTGAAAAAAATTGCAATTTTAATGACTAGCCACCCAACCCTGCAAACCCCGGTCGGGGTTTCTAAAATGAAAAAACTCCCGGGACCGGGGATGATGGGTGATTTCCCTGGACTGTCCTGGGAAACCCGGGACGTCTGGTCACCCTAATTTAGGGGATTACATAACACAACAGTGTGCAAGGTAATAACCAATCACGGACAGGATTTGGGAGAGAAGGAGGAACGTATAAGTACTTGTGCTGAATATATGCCAGTTTAAGATGGGCAAAAATATATGCCATTATTGCCACGGTAAGAAAACATTTTTCTTGCTACCTCTGCTGTAGAATTGCCAGTATTACACCTTAAAACACACTTTGAGGGGACATTTCGGTGCCAATCAGCATAAACCAGCATGTCGTGGTAGAACTGCTTGATAGTGCCTGTGTGAGTGCAACTAAAAGACTATAATGAAAAGTATGTGTTGTCAGCCTTAGAGCAGGCGGTTGTAATAACGCTGTCGCTCTGTGGATCCTCTGTTATTTTTTCAAAGCTGAGTTGTGTAATACACTGCTGATCCAAACAAACTGGTTTTAAGGAAAATAGTACCTGTATTATATTGTGGACATTTTTTTTCTCAGCATTCAGTTGGATGAACTGCAGTTTCAGAGGCTTTTCCTTCTTCCTGCGGAACATAAAACTGAATCATTTGTGAAAATACTATTTGTGAAAATTAGCAGATCTGCATGGCACGCTGTCCATTATATCAGACTACTGTGAAAAATGCATGTCTGTGGCTGGGTTTACTTCGGGAACGTCACAATTTCTTGTCATTGATTGTATGTATTCATGTTTCCATTTCCTGCAATTCTACTTTAGTTTGCGAATCCATACAGTCAGGCATTTTTTGAATTGGGATTCACTTGGAAAAACACTGTTTTTGCACTGGATTATTTCCAACAAAAACATCTACATAAATATTGCATTTCTTCAGATTCAGCGTTATGTACCATATGTACAACAAGTCTAATAAAATAATTCAATAATCTCTTGAACTAATGTTGTTGTGTGTATGCAATATTTCAGTCAGAGACCGTGAATGAGCATACTTTCTGAGGGTCACTTGTCCAGCATCCCTTTAAAGCCCATTAGCTACAATGCTTTCTCATTGGTTATGATGCTCCAGACATGAAGAAGAGGTGGGTGGCGAATGAACTGCAGTAACTTGAATTTCTCACGGAACAGAGAATGCTATTTAAATACAACCTGCAATGGAAGATCAGTCGGCTCCGGAGCACTCAGCTCTGCTGCTTACTGTAGCTGTGGGAGCACACCATGTTACTGTGCCCAGAAGACTGACTTCCATAACGGGCAGCAGCTCCCCAACCGCCCAATGTCTATTATGGATGAGCTGCCAACGAACCCTGTCTTAACAAGTCAACAAGAACTTAACATGTTCTTAAGAACCCCAAATGGACATTTTATTGTGTTCTGGGTCCGGATAGACACATTGGGGGTCATTATGAGTTGGGCGGTAATGGATACCGGGCACCGGTAAGGAGACCGGTGCTGGTAATCCCTTACCGCTCAATTCCGAGGTCCCTTAGCGGGAACCGTAAAGGGCATGTGGTCTGACCACACGTCCTTTACGGGTCCTGCTAAAGGACCAGGATGCTAATAATGGGCTTGCTATTCGCGGGCCCATTATTAGCGCCTTCCCCATTCCCACTGAGCCCTATGAGGGCTCAAATGGGAATGGGGAATGGTTGGTTGAATGGGGACTTACTGGGTCCTCCAGGGTCGAATGACCCGGTAAGTCCCCATTCAACCAGACCGGTGCCGGACCCGGTATTGGAGGCAGCCATGGCATAAATAGCGCCATGGCTACCTCCAATCTCGGAATGAGGGCCATTGTTATAGAGTGTGGCTGATGGTTCATTTTGTATGTGGTGAGGCATACTTTTCTTCACTGAATTGGCAGAACTATTGCAGCAAGCAAGCCCAAATGAACAACAGCATATGCTGGCAAGGTCTCCACCTAGAATTTGTTTTCAATAATGGGTTCTAATGGTGCATTTTACAGCATAAACCTCAGAAAAAAATATGTGGAACACCTTCGAATTTAGAATGAGCTTTGCAGGGGAACATATGTAAAATGCCAGTAGATGGCAAGCAATTAACAGTACACGTGAGCATTGTGCAACCCAATTTCATGCTGGCTATGACCTAAGAAGAATTATTCAGCCTGTCTTAACAATATACCTCACTTTCAAGCTTTTTGTTCCCATAGCAGATCATGAGCTCTGTCAGAATAACATGCCTTTGCTGACACCCTTTCATGATGGCCTTGTCCAGGGAAAGTCGAGCGGCCCATCTCAACAAAATATGCCGGTATTTTCATTCACTGTAAAACAGATATATCCATGCTGCCTGCGCTCAACTAGTATTCCAGCATTGCCAATGTAAAGCACATGTTCATGATGCCTAGGCCCAATTAGTATGCCAGCATTGCAACAGTAAAAATCAGTTTCATGTTAGGGCTGTTAGATGGCGGGAGTCTCCTGAAAGAATTGGAAGAGATAGCTGGAAACTCAGAGCATGCACTGAAACTTCTACAGTATTTTCTTTCTTTCTTTATTTTTTATATATTTGCATTTGTATAGCGCACCTGCAGCCCAGAGGCATCGTGGTGCTTGTTACATGAAGTGTATAAGCATTCTCAGTTGGCAATTCACATGTGACCGAGGGGTCTCTTCGTTACAGGTACAAAATCCAGCTGCTGTGCATACACAGAAAAACCAACAGTAATATATGCAGACAGTGTGAGCAGAGTGGTATTAGCTGAAGAGTAGTGTTTTGATTGCTTTGCAGAAGGCATGGTGAGAATCAATCATTCTAAGGTTAGGTGGAAGGGCATTCCAACGTGTGGCTGCTATCGTGGGGAAACTTGATCCGCCTGCACGGACCTTTTTAGTTTTCGGCACAAAGATGAGGTTAGAGTACTCCTCTCTAAGGGGTCTTGTGGCGGTGTGTTTAACAATCCTCTGGACCAAGTAAGGAGGGGCGGCCTCGTGGATGTATTTGTGTGCCAGGGAGAGTGTTTTAAAGATGATTCTCTGACAGGGAGCCAGTGGACCTGTCTCCTGATTTCGGAGATATGTTCTCTCCTTGAAGTTCCAGTGGCTGCCCTGAGGGCATTGTTTTGAACAAATTGAAGTTTGGCAAGGTTTTTGCAGGACGTCCCAGATAGAAGGGCGTTACAGTAGTCGAGTCTGGAACCAATAATGGCTCTGGCGATCGTGAGACAATTCTTTTGTGAAAGGAATGGTCTAGCTGTGTTAATGATTTTAGCGTAGTATGCTGAGGAAGTGGAGATAGCGTTCCCTTGTCTGTCCATGGTGAGGTTTGAGTCTAAGTAGACACCAAGCGTTTTGACACTGTCAGATACCTTGATGGGCATGTTGTCAATAGTGAAGGAGGAGTATTCCTGGCTGAGGTTACCCAGGGTGGTGGGTGAACCGTTAAGTAGTAGTTCTGTTTTTTCACTGTTGAGGCAGATGCCATTCCAGATCTTTTGCTTACATTTCAAATGTCTGCATGCCTGCACCATTTTACTAAAACAGAAAGACCTGCACCTTTGTTGCCACCCTTATGTTTTGCTCTGCTGACCATGACCTGTCCAGAGTCTCGCCCTCTAGCTTCTAACAAAGGGAAAACCACAGGCTGTGAAATTCTAGATCTCCGGAAAATTCGATGACTTTCAATCTCCATAGTCCACATTAAGGCTGTAAACAGTTTCCAAAACATCTTCCTGACTGTTTTTTTAACCATTCTGCTTTTCCTTGTGGGAATTAATTTTGTATTGTTGCACATTAAAGATCCAAAAATCATATCAAATTTTATTTCACATTAAATGCCACTTAATGCTGAATATTCGACCAGTTACAAGTGTTCATCAGTTTCAAAGAGATGGGAACTTAAACAGAGACTAGGGGCCTCATTACGACTTTGGCGGTAATCAACATAACATAATGACAGGCATTGATTTTTACATAATTGACTTCACTATTTGTTTTTGGTATGAGAGCAATGCTTTGCTGATATGGTTATAATGAAGACAGGCTGATAATTGACTCCTATGAGTTATGTTATGTTGATTTATATTGATTTTAACTTTGTAAATGTTTGGAGAAAAAAAATATATTTTATATAAATATCTCTGTAATTCATAGCTGTTCAATACGAACAGCTATGAATAACGATTACGACTGGCCCGTTGTTAGCTCCCTGGTCCCCTCGCGGGACCTGGTAAGGACGTCTGGTAAAACCAGACATCCACATCGGCTCCCGCGAGGGAACCTCGTAATGAGGCGGAATGGGTTTAACGGGTCCGCCACCATTAGCGGCACCCGTTAACCCATTCAGCCAGGGTCGTAATGAGGTCCTAAGTAATTTGCCCATTCACACACAATGTCGTTGAGTAGAGCAACCAGTATCAGCACTTGGTACTCTCCTGTAACCACTTCCTGAAACTGCCACAAGGCCACTTGCATCTACGTTTTCCTGGCATCTGAGAACAAATAGCATTCTTTGAGGGCATTGCCAGCAAGGTACAGGAGGCTTAGAAACATTACTGAGGCTGCGCTCCGGGTTCTCTTGATGCTATTTTAAAATGCTGCACTTAAAACTAATAAATTACTATTTTAAAAATTGCATGTCCTGCAAAACCAGTGATAACCTACAACAGAGCAACTCAGTATTTCTTCTATGTTTACTGAGAATTGGGTTGCAGTCCCACTTCGTTGCTAAGATCACAAAGGTTACCAGTTGCATCCACTGGCCCATGAGTTCACACTGGCAACCTACCACTAGAAACATAAACGAGTTGAGGAGCTTAGTCATCAACTTAATGTAGTCTTGAGGAACAATTCCCTGTTAACATGAGCAGCATAATACTAGATACTTTGCAACATTTGGGAGGCTGCTTCACAGGTGTGTTAATTGCTATTTTAAAATGTTTAATTAAAACAAATATTCATCATTGCAAATGTTGTAGGCCACATAAAACCAGGGGAAAACCTAGAACTAAGACAAATAGAGCATTTCTGCAATGTTTACTGGGTTGTGCACCTAATCCATCACTGAGTTTAAACGGATGAACGGGTTCATCCATTGGCCCATGTAATCATGGAGAGAAGCATCGTATCCAACTAATTCCGGCAATGTCACAGACTCAATGGGAAACGACATTGGGGGTCATTACAGTTTTGCTGGTGCGGTAAAATTACCGGGGAAACTGCAGGTTATTCCGGCACTTGCACTTTTACCACACCGGCAAAACACAAGTTTATATCAGTGATATAAGGCACTTGTAATGGTGGGAAATCCCCATTCCATGTAGTTCCATAGGACTCCATGGAGGGGATTGCCTGAATTAACGGCGCTGGTATTACCGGTGCCGGTCATTCCGAATTTGTTTTGACGGAGGGGGCACGAATTACCTCCAGCTGTAAACTGGAGGTAAATCATTCACCCTCACCGGCAAAGTTCCAGTACCGGAATTACCGTCATTTTTACCAGCACTTTTACCGTACCAGCAAAAGTGTAGTGAGGCCTGCCTTCCATAGAATCTTGTATAAATAGTCTGAATTTCGTTTACAAACACCGCAATGAGACACCTCACTATCTATGACTACAAATATCAAAGCATTTCATAAAAAATCCTTCAACAGCCGTGTGACAGATCACTTGTTTATTTATTTAATTAATTTCGTATTGAACAGCTATGGATTACAGAGATATTTCTATAAAATATATTTTTTACCAAACATTTACAAAGTTAAAATCAATATAAATCAACATAACATAACATGACTCATAGGAGTCAATTAGCAGCCTGTCTTCTTTATAACCGTATCAGCAAAGCATTGCTCTCATACCAAAACCAAATAGTGAAGCCAATTATGTAAAAATCAATGCCTGTCATTATGTTATGTTATGTTGATTTGTTACCCCCGCACCGCTGCCATTTGCATGGTGCTCAAGAGCTCATGTGACTCTCTAAGAAAGTAGTTGCGGTTGGTTACTAGGGAAAAGGGATAGTATAGCAGTTGTGCTCTTCTATTGATGCTTGCAGAACCAGGAGAAACTAGCGTCTGTGCGTGTCAGCTTTCTGAGTGTGCTTTGTTGTGGGCACTGGGCTTCCTGGGTCTGGAGGGGTAACGTCCAGTGTCTGGGTTGCTTGTTGTTTGCGGCTGTTTTTTTCTTATGGCAAGTGTGTGGCTTGTGTGTTTTTGTGTGTACTATAGCCTGCCCACTGAGCGTGTGTAGTATGTGGGGGGCTATATGGGAGTGGAGGAGGAGCAGGGGGGTGGTTAGTAGGTTTTGGATCAGGGTGTGGTTTTTATATTGTCGTTTTCACGATCCGTACTGTCCCATGTTTGCCCTGGAACCGGTTTATGATTTGTCGGGGTGGCAGTTTTAGGCTTGTCTCACTGAATAAAAAAGCAAGATGTTCTATTGTTCAACTATGACTGGACTGATGTAGTTTGGTGTCTGATCTGACTGACCTCACTATATCCATGTCGAGGGCCGGGATGCTTCCTCTTTGATTCTCCTGTAGAAAAGTTAAAACCTTCCCCCAGGCCACACGGACGTCCACCAGGAGATCTCCTGAGAACCAGTGCCTTAAAAATAGTACTGGTATTACAAAAGCTACAGTGAGAGCGAGAGCGAAGCTGCATGCTCACTCTCTAAACCGTTAAGAAATATGCAAATTTAAACAGATTCCAATAATGTGTCCTTACTAATGCGAGTCCTAATATTAAAATAATTATTTATTCATCTTGACATTTTGTATCACAGAAGCAGAAGTACAAGAAGGGGCCAATGCATTTCAACAGAGCAATCCAGTGTCCAAGGCGACAAAACATACAGCTTCTATGTGATCAGGCTTACTAAAAATCCTACAAGAGGTTGCGGTCCATCAGCGTCTACCCAAGGTGCTGTTTGCACCTGTTAGCGAACAGAAGCTGTATGTTTTGTCCCCTTGGGCAGTGGACTTTTTTAAATACTTGGGGAGACCTTCCTGACGCCTCCCCTCTCCTATTATTTACTCCCTATTCCCCACCCCATATATATCCCTTTACCCACCCCTATATTTTTTCGATTCGTTTTTTCATTAAAATGAACAATGTTGTACCCTCCCAGGTCATAGTTGATCTAAATCACTTGACATTAGTAGGTGATTTCAGTCTCTGGCTGGGAAAAACCACAGAGTAGCAATATTAACCCCTTAAATGCTGACCGTTATGCAATTCTATGCAAATAGGACGAGCATATTCGTCCTTATCACTTATCTAAGGGCCTTGTTACAAGTACGATTCTGTGGGTAAAAACGTTGGTAATGCAGTGTTAATTCAATTACAGCTGCATTACTCCACCAACATACTACAACACAGTAGAATATTGTGGAGGTGTGGGTAGACCTCCACATAACAGCCCGGCAGATGTTGAGCAGGGGAACACCAGAGAGAAATCCAGAAGTTGCTGCGATGGCTCTGATGGAATAGGCTCTTGACCGGTCTGGTAGTTATCTGTTGGCTAGATGATGGCAATGAGTGATATAGCCAGAGAACCACCTTGCGATGGAAGCCTTAGACAGGGCCTTCCCATGTTCCACAGGTCCGAAATTGACAAAAAGCAGGGACGTTTTCCTTTGTGTGTGCAACATAGAACTTCAAGGCACGCGCAACATCCAGCGAATGAAAAGATCTTTCAGCAGGTGAAGAAGGGTTTGCAAAGACAATTGATAGAACCAAAGGCTTGTTTAGATGAAAATCCGATGGGACCTTTGGCCTCAAGGAAGGATGAGTCTGCAGAACCACCTTAGCTGAATGGAACGACAAATATGGAGGTTTACAGGAGAGAGCAAGCATTTCCTCAACCCGCCTGGCCGAGGTGATCGCCACCAGTAAGGTGGTCTTCCATGATAGAAACTTCAAGGAAGCCTGATGTATAGGCTCAAAGGGAGGCCCCATCAGTTTCAACAGTACCACATTGAGCTTCTACATAGGGGCAGGAGCCTTCACCAGAAGGAATGTTCTGAAGAGGCCCTGGGGGATCACCTTAACGAGCCAATGAAACCACAGGGAGAGCCTGCCTGGAGCCCCGGTGTACCGGGATATGACAGTCAGGTGTACCTTGATAGATGCATGGGCAAGGCCAGACATGGCAAGTGAGAGCAGGTAAGGAAGAAGCTGTAGCGCTGTCACGCACAGTGGATACATCTTCTGTGACTGGCACTACACTGTAAAGCACTTCCACTTGTGTCTAAAACATCTTATTTGAAAAAAGTTTGCAAGAGGGATCTAACCCTATGATCGGGCTAAGGCATCCACATTCATAATAATACGCTGTGATTGAGATGCATCTAAAAAGATTTCAAAGAAGATGTCTTAGACACAATGCGTCTTTGTCTCACAGGATTTCTACCAATATTATCAGTCTGTGATCATCATTCCCGTCGCGGCAGCCAATTAAGGTTAATATACCAAGCCTATAGGAGAAGGGCCTTGAGGATGACCTTGTATGGTCGAAACACATGTTGGTTTATCGTACCAGGAATAAACGGAACATTTGAAAACATATATCTGGAATACGTCATTGCAATATCATTCTAATCCCAATTGTGAACGTATTGGGAGGCAGTGCGCGAGTCACCATTTTCCAACACAATCTTGCACTTGTGTTTGTAACAAGCAAGCATAGAGGCGGCCCTGGTGAGAATGTTCTTGCATTCCAACGGGCAGCGAGTAGTGTCCAAATTCTAGGGTTGCAGAAGCCAGACCATGAGGTTCGGAGAGATGCTCGGTTGTGGTGCAGGATTGACTCTTCTTCTCTGGAGAGCAGGTCTCGAAGTGGAGGCAATTTGATCGCTGGAACCATTGACAGATGGAGTAGGTCTGAGTACCAGATCTGCCTGGGCCATGACGGTGCAATGAGGATCATCTTGCAGTGGCAACGTCTGATTGTGTTGATCACTTGTAGCAACAGAGGAATCAGCAGGAATGCGTACCGGAAGAAGAGGCCTTCCTAAGGGAATGAGAAGGTGTCCCCCAAACTCCTGGCCTGAGGATACCTGCTGGCGAACGTCTGGCACTTGGCATTGGTAGCTTTTGCAAAGAGGTCGATTTGAGGGAGACCCCATTTGCTGAAAAGACAAGACACTTGTGCTTATGGGTGCTACCATTCGTGGCAGGACTGCATCTCCCTGCTGAGTGAATCTGCAATGGTGTTCTGAATGCCTACTAGGTGAAATGGGACAAGAAACATCCGTGGAGCAATGGCCTAATGCCACAGATTCTGCACCTCCAGAGAGTGAGCATGGGGGAGCACGTCCTGCCCTGTTTCCTGATGTAAAACATGGTGGTGGTGTTGTCAGTGAAGACCCGTACCACCTTCCCCTGGAGCTGAGGCTGAAAAACTTAAAAGCCTAGAAAACTGCCTGTAGTTTCAAGACGTTGATGTGCAACTCATTCTGACTCTCTGGCATAAGAATGTCCTGTGTGGGCTCCCCAACCCTCCAGGGAGGCATCATTTGTGACTGTCGCTTGATATGTGGGGATCTGAAAGGGCACACCCTGTGAGAGATGCAGGCAAATTGACCACCATCGCAGGACTTGATGGAATGCCTGATTGAGGGAGATCTTGTTGGTCCATGTGCTGATGACCTGCTTTCATCTGGCATACAGAAACTCTTGAAGAGGTCGCATCTGTAGTTTGCAAAAGGAAACTAGATGGATGCAGGAGGACATCATCCCCAGCAGGGACTTGATGGATAGGGGTGTTGCAACGGAAGCTGTCGATAGCCATTGGACCTTTCCCAGGATGGCCTTGACTCTCTCTTCCAAAGTATGTTGAGGCAGGAACTCAGGAATAGTGCATTCTGAGATGCCGCTACACAGGATTTCTGCTAATTTATCGAGAATCCCAGAGAAGTTAGGGTCTGGATGGTCGCTGCAGTGTGCTGGAATGCCAACGACTGAAAGTGGTCACGGATCAGCCATTCGTCTAGGAAAGGATATAAATAGCTACCGTTTGCGATGCAGGTGTGCAGGGCTTTGAACTGGCAATGTCTTCCCTGAATGACAAAACACAGGAACGCAGGACCTTCTGGTGTTTGCGATGAATGGGGATGTGGATGTTAGCATCCTCCAAGTAGAGGGTCACCAGGAAATCTCCTTGCTCCACTTAGTTGAGCATGTGCTGCAACGTGACCATCCAAAACCTTTGGGACTTGAGGAATTTGTTGAGGTGTTGCAAGTCTAGAATGGGTCTCCAACCTCCTGACTTCTTTCAGACCAGAACGTTTCTGCAGTACACTCTGGAGCCCCTGAAGTGCTGAGGGACTCACACTATTGCCCCTTTGTTTAGCAAGGCTTGTACCTCCTTAAGTAGCTGAGCTCCATGCTGTTCTTGCCTGGGGACAAGAGCAATGTGAGGGCCTTTCTACTGGAATTCCAGAGAGTGACCCTTTTGAATGATATTGAGCACCCATTTGTCTATGGAGATGTTGCACCACTGGTCGACAATGTGATAAATGGCCTCCCACTGGGGTGTGCAAGTGAGGGCACGGGCATGGGCCGGGTCAGGCTTGCTTTGGCATCTGTTTTCTGGATGCTGGAGTGCGACACCGCTGGTTGCCACTTGTGCAGGCCTGAGAATGTCCACTATATGCCTCCTGGTTAGTTGAACAGGAGGGCTGGCGATAGGGTGAGGTGAACCCTTTGGAGGACCTGGAGAGTTTCCCTTTAGAGGAGCGAAAGGACAGTCTCCTCTGTTGGAGAGTGCCCAATGAACGTGCCAGTTTTTAGGGCCTGTAGGGTACCACCCATTGCCTTCCCAAAAAAGTTGTCACCATCGAATGGCTTGTCCACCACCTTTGTATATCTGTGCGGAGGTTGGTGGCCTTGAGCCAAACTTGGCGGTGGAAGGCCATGCCATTGCCCATTTGCCAATCTTGAATCTGTGATGCCCAGGGCGACAGTAATCGCATGGCCAGAGGCTACCTCACCCTCGTTGAACAATGCTAGGGCTTTGGCCTTCTTGTCCTCTGGGAGGAAGTCAAGGATGGGTCCCATGCTATACCAAAGTTCTCTGTCATACCTCGAGAGAATGGCTAACAAATTGGCGGCTTTGATAGTAGAGGCAGCAGTTGTGATGATGCACTTCCCAGTCGCTTCCAGCTTCTTACCCTCTTGATCGGGAGGAACCATAGAAGAGGAAGATGGGTTAAAGGACCTTTTTCTATCTGCAGCAGAGACCATTGAGTCTGGTGATGGTTGAGATCTGAGGCATTTTGGGGCTGTGTCCTGGACCCTGTATTTCATCTCCAAATGATCCCTTTTTGCCAGGGACGTGCCAGGGGTTTTCATGACCGACAGGCAATCTTCCCAAATGTCATCCAGAAGGGGAACTGAAACCATTTAAAAAGGAAACCTTCCCTGTTCTTCTGCTCAGGAATGAGGTTGAACAGCTTTGCCACCTGTGAGATTACTGAATCAAATTATCTGGTCTCGTCTGGCAGAGAATCCCTGGAGGGTACCTCAATGTCAGGAGGCTCCCCATCTGCGAGAACGCAGTCGTCAAACTCATTAGTTCCCTGTGTAACCTAGGTCATGACAGCATCAGTATCCATGTCTGTTTGAGCAGCCTCTTCTACCACAGAGCAAGGTGCAACCAGCAATTGCCGAGGGGTAGCCAGGGCCGGCTGAGACGGCATCAGCTGGGCTTGGGGAGGCATTGGAGGGCTCCTTGATGGCATAGGTATGGGAGCAACAGGTAGATGCTGCTGGATGTCTGACACCAGCATGTGGAGAGTAGTCAAAATGTCCATCGACTTGTCCCTTGGTGGTGCAGGAGCCCGTGCTGGTCCATGAAGCAAAGGGCTAGGAGAACGAGATGGCTGGCATGATGGTTGAGCCCTTTGCCGAGGCATTGGCAAAGTGGGATCAGGCTCCCTTTGATCGCCTTCTTGGTCAGTGTAAAAACCCTCTGGTAGGTCTTCCTCAGAAGTACTGGAGGAGTGAATTGCCAGAACTGGGGATGACACTCTGGCCAGCCCCAAAGGAGTCAGGGTGAAGAGAGTTGAGCCCATTAATGGGATTGAAGTCGTCGACGGAAGACTAGTCTTCGTGGACGAAGACGTTGACGGGGTAGTCATCGATGGGACAACAGCCTTGGTAGGTGAGGTTGTCCATGGTGGAGCCATCAACAGGTCCTTCACGAGCTCTGTGACGATGAGGTCTTATGCTTCACAGCTGGTGTCAGTGATTTCCTCGCAGACGGAACCTGACCACTCGACGGCAGACTACCTGTCAACTGGGAGGATGACGCTAACCAGTTTGTCTCCGACCTGGGTTCTGTTGCCACAGTGGCCGTCAATGAAGAAGTCGGAGCGTGAGAAGACTTATCCTATTTTGATATCTTCCCCCAGGAAGTGTCCTCAAAGGCTCTCAAACTCTTCTTGTCAGAGGAAGCATGCTCTTTGAGCCTGTTGACCCTGGAGGAGGCGTGACTACGCGCGCAGGCCGAGTCAGAGACCTTCCCTTCCTCAATCCATGCCACTAACCTTCTATTCCATAGCGGTCCTTTCCGAATCTTGGAGGACAAGGCCAGGCAGATGGAACATCCATCAGTGTTATGGTCGGGATGAAGAGGATTTTTCTCTTGGGGTCCGCCATGGTGTGAAGAAGGCTCAAGCCTAGCCCTGCTGTTGCCCACTTTCCAGAGATATAGCGATGGAAAGATCTCGTCCAACAACGGGTCCCTGTCGCTGGTAATCACACCGTGACCAAAGATGAAGAAAAAATTGAGACGATTTCTCACAAAATAGGCAGAAAAATTATCGATATTTTGAGGAGTGAAACACTAGGACTTCCAACATGAATACGTGTAATAAAAATCTGAAGATAGCCACCATGCATTTTGTATAACCTTTCTTGAAATATTTACAGCAACTAATTATTTTCAGTTTACCCTGTTCTAGAGACTGGAGTCGGGGGCTGGGGAAGGGGGTGAGGGGTAATGGCTTGGGGCAAATCCCAATATACCACCCTAACCGGATCTGCGTGAAATGACAGAATACAAAAGTCTGACTACCAAAAGTCCGACTTTTTTTTTGTTTTCATTTTTACGCAAATATATATGTGGGGTGAGACCTCCCACAGTCCCCACCACCTTACCCCAATATACTTTTATTAACTTTACCCCCCAACATATATATCTGCGGAAAAATGGAGGTCGGACTTTTGTGGGTCAGACTTTTTGCATTCAGTAATTTCATACAATACCCCCTAACCATTGGTTTGCAATCAAAATGCTTTCTTGGAGTATGCTTGAGTTCACTGATAGTACACTCCAAGCTCAAATGTTTAACTCCCTTAAAGTGGCAGGGAGGCCGAAATCACAGAACTCTCAAGTTTCCCCATGGTCATGCGTGAGGTATGCGAAGGCCACCCAGTCCTGTTTTGGCTTGGAATTCTGGGACTTGTAATTTTCCCATATTTGAAATTGGAAAGAAAGAAGTCCAAGTCCCAAGATCCATAAGGAAAAAACAGGACTGGATGGCATTCTCATGCATGGCACCTGAAACCTGAGAGCTCTGGAATCAGAAGTTGGGTATTAAGTGGCACTTTAAGCACTGCCTATAAGTTACAACTATTGGCAAGGGAAGTGAACCGTGCAGAGAGATGGGATGCGGAAGGCCATACATGCACTGGTTATTGGTTGGATTTATCCATCCATTGACCACAAATGGACATGCTAGTCCCTATGACCACTCTCAACCACTACCTGCCCCTCCCATCAAAAACAGCCTTACTCCACGATCCTGTGCTTGAAAAGGGAAGCCTTTGTTATTTCTAAGCAGTCTTCTGTAAGGTAATGGCATAATTCAAACTATAGACCAGCTCCTGGCGTAATTAAAAATGCATCAACCAAGTGTGGCTTCAGACACTTGATACATAATCAATGGGCCTCATTACAACCCTGGCGTTAAACATGGCGCTATTAGAGCCATGGTTGACGCCGGTTTTTTACCAACTCCGCCATGGTGAATGGCGGAATTACCGCCCCATTCCAGGGTTGGCGGGGCGGTAATTCCCCATTCACCATTGGCCCTTCCCCATTCCTATTTTTGCCCCCATAAGGCATAATGGGAATGGGGAATGCGGTAATTACGGTACTGAAAATTGCGGTACCGTAATTACCTCAAAAGTCCCTTTGCAGGTTCCTTCCTTAATGGCTGGTAAAACCAGCCGTTAAGGTCGGGACACGCAGAGGGACCTCGTAATTAGGCGGTAAGGGTTTAACGGCGCCGACGCCTTTTAAGGTCGTAATGAGGCCCAATATGTGTCTTTGCCTCTGTTCCTTGAACTGGATTCCTGTTAATAACAAGCATTGGCAAAGGCCACAGTGTTGGCACGTGTATAGGCATTTGCCAGGCACTGTCATAATATGCGCAGGTGCTGACACCTATTGCCAGCTGTTGCCATCTTATGGCCAGATAGTACCACCATCACAGTGGAAAATGTTTCTCCCCTGCCTACATAAATAGCAAAGCTATTGGCTTTGCCAATGTTTGCCCTTTTACACGCAGCTCACATGGGTTCTCATATTCTTTTTCAGTTGTTTCTTGGATCGGGGGCATCGCACATGATGTGCACCAGGCTTTTGTAGTCAAGGGAATACACAAATGTTGAGAACTGTTTTTTCAATGGTGCTAGCTGGTTATGAAAAACAGCAAGAGAGTGCTTGAAAAGGCATCCTGCAAGTGCAGTTTTGGGGAATTTCCAGTGGTTTCGGCTGGTGGGAATAAACAATAGGTAATCATCTCCATCTAGTGGGGTGGCAGGCTAAGATGGCATCCGCTCAGAGGGAGTTTCCAGTCCTCTGCTTTACCTAACATGAGGCCCATGCAAAGTCAGCGATACAATCATTCTCATGACGAAAATAAAGGACACGTCCAGTACACCACTTAATATACATTGACAAATTGTTCACAGCATGTCACTGTAGTATTTTCTCAATGAACAGCTAATTGGAGCCATCAGCTCAGGTTGGCACAACATGGAGGCTAGGAGCACGGCCTGGTGGAACCATTTTCACTTGTCCTTCGTGTTCAATTGGTCGCTCTCGCAAGACCATCGGTGTTACTGGTTATGTGCATAAAACGGAAGCCAGGAGCCACTTTTGTCGCTTTATCCTCACAGCCACTCCCATCAGAACAGGGCGAATGTGCATAAGTGACAATGAAAATCGCTAAATCAAATGCCTGAAACTAGTGAAGCACTTGAGATTATTAGTGAGTGATTGATTCTTTCATTCATTGATTCATTCATTGATTGTTCACGGCACTTAGCACACACTACTTCACAAGGTCTACCTATTCTGGGATAAGCAGACGTTATTCAAAAGTGTGCAGGTAAGAGGAGATTGCGCTTTATGGCCCTAACATCAAAACACGTCCAGTCGCCTGCCTGCCACGCCCCTTGCCCCTTCATACCTTTCACATACTCCTACCAAATGTCTTTATTTTCCCTATGCACAATCAATGTCATTCTAATACAGTCTCTGATCGATGTCCTTTGATTCGTTGTAATTTCAAGGAAAGTACCGTTACATTTTCTGACCACTTTCATGTGAAAATCATTTCTTAAATTCAGAATAATTTTGTCAGCCATAAAACACACTGTTGTATTTTGCCTTGGGAAAAATAGAACTAAATTGAACACCATATGTTCATCGCTTTGAGGAAGCATAGAGATTTTGAAATAGGGTGTTATCAATCCCCCACTGCCCTGCTCTGGCGGCTCTTAAAATGGAGGGGTGTGGGGGATGAGTTAGTGGGAATAAGCTGAAAAAGTGCAAGAGGGCAGTGATGTGCTGTTGGCGGCCTCAGCGCGGAAGTTCGTTGGCTTGGCTTGGGGTGTTTTACGGTTGGTAGCCGTCGTGTGCTGTTGTGCGAGTCTATGTATTGTTTGTTTTGATGTTGCAGTGTAGTGAAGTTTGTGCGGATTGTTGTGTTGTAGGCTTGTGTTTGGTTAGAGTTTGAGAGGTGTATGCAGAGGGCAGAAATTGTAAGTGGATTGGTTAATTGGCATTGCAGTCTAGAAGCGAGGCGCTAAACTTCTGTATTCTCTTCAGGTGGGGTGCGTGAGCATTTCTGTGTCTCGGTCCAGATCTGGGGCTGTCCGACACTCACCGTCCCTTTTCCTCATGACATCCACTTACATTCATAACCTTGCCCAGGTTGGGCACCGGCCACCTAAGTGACACCTGTTTGTATGCGGGGCAGGCAGGGAGGCGTTTGTGCGTCCCTTCAAATCTGTCCCAGAGAGAGTTCCCAATCTAGGCAGTGCGCGGCATCCATATGTGGCGGCTGGTCAGCATTCATCATCTTATTCAGTTGCTCATGCATGCTACAGCTCCCAGCCCCTTTGGAACGTGGCAAATGCCAACGCTTGCAATTACGCCCAGCTGCGGCATCTGCCTTCATTCACAACTCCCTTCGGTCATTGCCCATGCCAATATACACAACTTAGTTTGAGTGTGGCAAGTGCTAACGTTCGAACAACTCTACACGAATATGATTTCTAGTAGCAATTATGGAGCGGGCGAAGTTGATGGCTGGAAATTGGCTAAGGAAGCTGATTTCTGTCCTCATGGGTGTCACTTGTGTCCGGTTTGACTTAACGTCATCGCTCTTGTTGTAGTAGGAGTTTTTTTATTCGGTTCTGGATGTTGTCAGTGTCATCCTAAATTTGTCTTCCTTTTCTTTGTGTTTCCAGTTCAGTTGTTTCGCTTTTTCAGTTTGAAGCTGTGATGTTGAAGATCCAGGTTTATAGTAATTTTCTGAATTGTAAGTGGTCTTTGGTGTTTCTTATTTCTTTCGGGATGTCGTTCCAGGTTTTTGCGGCTAAGTGGGAGAAGGAGGAGTCCCCAAGTTTTTTCTTAAGGTATGGTTTTTGTTCCAGGCGGATTTCATTGCTTGATCTGAGGAGTCTCGTTGGCTTTTAGATTGTTATCTTCTTTTGTAGGAATTCAGCTTCTTGTCCGCTGATTGCCCTGTGTGTTATGCAGATTGTTTTGAAGGTGATGCATTGTTTGATTGGGAGCCAAAGTGTTTTAGGGCTGGAGTGGTGTGGTATCTTCTGGATAGTTTGAGGAGCAGTCTTGCTGCTGTATTTTGGACCCGTTATAGTTTCTTCAGGAGGTATTCGGGTATCTCGAGATAGAGGCTGTTTGCATAGTCGATTCTTGATATGATGAGTGCAATGATTGTGAGTTTTGTGGGTGAAGGAAAGGAAAGGTAAGATCCTTCTTGCCGTATGAAGGAGGAAGAAGCATTTCTTGATTATTGCATTTATTTGTGGTTCTAAAGTTAGGGTGTCCCAGATTGCTTACTACCTTATATGGTGTTGGTGCGGTTCCTATTTCCGTTGGCCATGGAATATAGGTGTTGATCTCTTGGTTTTTGGATATAATCATGATTTCTGTCTTTCCTGGGTTGATTTTCAAGCTGTTGCTGTTCATCAAGATAAAGACTACTTTTAGACACACAATTAGGGTTGAGTGATCGGCTTGAGAGTCTTCGATTTTGTAGATGATTTGAGTGTAATCTGCATAGTTATAGTATGTAATTTTGTATTTTTTGAACATTCTGATTACTGGAGTTTGGTAGATGTTGAAGTACAGTGGTGATAGTGAGGACCCTTGTGGTACTCCACAGTCGGTAACCCGTGGGGTGGATTTGAAGGGTTTTATCCATACAGTTTCTGTTCTGTCTGCTACGAATGATTTAATCCCGAGTAGTGCCATGTCCGTTATGCCTGTGTCTTCTAGTCTTTTGGTTAGGGTGTCATGGCTAACTGTGTCGAAGGCTGCAGAGAGGTCAAGCAGAATCAGGGCTGAGGTTGTGTCGGAGTGCGTGTTTGTTTTTAGGTCGTCCCAGATGGATAGTAGTGCTGTTTCTGTTCCTCTTGTGGGTCTGAAACCGACTTGTGCTTGGTCTAGCAGGTGGTGTTTTTCTAAGTGTTCTTGGGTTAATTTGTATACATAGGTTTCCAGGAGTTTTGTTAGGTATGGAATGTTTGAGATCGGCCTGTAGTTGGAGAGGTCTTCTATGTCGCCACTTATGTTTTTTAAAAGTGGTTTGATATATACTGATTTGAAGGTTCTTGGTACAGTTTCTGTTGCTAGTGAGAGATTTAGGAGGTTTCTGTAATATTCTGCTGGTGTTCCTTGTGGATTGATTTGTAGATGTCCGGTGGGCAGGGATCCATGGGTGACCCTGCTTTCTTGCTGTGTTTCACAAGCAAGACGAAAGCCTCTGCTGATATTTCGGGAACGTTTTGGAGTTTGTGCTGTGTCTCTGTGTTAGGTCCGGTTGGTTGAATGTTATGCTTGGTTGGTCAGTTTTGTATGATTTGTCGGATGTCGTTGATTTTGTTCTTGAAGTGGTCTGCTAGGTCATTGCAAAGTTTCTCTGAGGGGGTTGGGGTGTTGTCACAGCCTGGTGGGTTTCTCATTTCTTTAATGATGTTGAACATTTCTTTTTGTGTGTTGGTCGCATTGTTGATTCTATCAACATAATGCCCTCTGTTCGCTTTTTGTATTTCCTTCTTGTAGGCTCAGATTTATTTCTGGAACAGTATTTTTTTGTCTGGGTTGTATTCTTTCCTCCATTCCAGCTCCATCTTCTTGTTGTCCCTTTTCATGGTGCTCAGTAGTGGGGTGAACCATTTTGCCATTGCTCTTTTTTTGATGGGGTAAATGGTTTTTCCAGGGTTATCTTTTCAATTGTATCAGCAATCCATTTGTGAAGTAGCTCCGCTTTCCCATCTAGGTCAGCCAGCTCTAGTTCTGCAATTGAGGGGTGGGCCGTCTCCAGTTTTTCAAACAGGTTGCTTGCTTTAACGGTTTTCCAGTTTCTTTTTGTGGTGATCGTGAGTTTGGGGGCCTGGATGCAGAGTTGAGTTGCTGGTCTGATGACTAATGGGATGATGAGATGGCTGCTCCACAGTATATGTATCAGTGGTGCCGTGGTGATAAGGTTTTCCTTGGCAAAGATTGCATCGAGGGTGTGACCTGCCGAGTCCGTTGCCCCTTTGACCAGCTGTCGAAGTTTCATAGTTGTAAATTGTCCAATCAGTGAGTTTTGGGAGTTGGCCTGACTTGCTTCAAACCAGATGTTGAAGTCCCCCAGGATAATTAGATGAAGAATTAAAATACACCATAAAGAACATGGACCAAGGAAGAAGTGGGGGACCCAGTACCTGCAAGAATATCCCCTCCATTTCGAAAATGGACCTGATGCACTCTTCCTCAATGACTTTTATAACTTAGCATTTTATTGAGTTCTTTTGAAATGCATCCTCCAAAAGGGTTACTACCAGCTACTGTCGGCCAATGTTTGGGCTCATGGGCGTGGGACAGACTCCATTGTTTGAATGGAGTTGGCTGAGTAGCAAAACATCCCATTATGGTCTTAGTGTACAGCTTTTTTTTTTAGAGCTGACCAACTTGTGATAGAGGGATGAGCAAAGTATGGTCTACTACTCCTTGGCCTATGGGTTGAGTGTCACGACCCACATCCGAAAACCCCTCTGGCAAGACCATGGGCCTGGATAGGTCTTGGCTCGGTTCTCCAATAAGCCTTGGCATCCACTTCCTAGGCCCTCTTGGAGCCTGTCCTGGCGCCTATGGTGCCGGACTCATACACAGTGATGACATGTGCTTGGGGAACTACTTTATTTTGAAACTGCCAACCAACATGGAGGCATCCACATAGCTTGGCTCCTTGGAACCAAGCTATGCAGTATAGTGTTTTGGGTGTGGTAGCCTAGGGACTACTTTACCTGGACTACTTTCTTGAAACTATTTAAACCACACCGACTTGGATTACACGCTTTGCGTTACTTTTCAATCTTGCAACGTGACGTTCACCGTGTCCACCTATACCCGCGACCTCGGAGAAACAGCACCTGTAAGGAGACAAAAGGAACATTGTTAGCAGCAGCATCTTACCTGCAATTTTCATCTTTAGCTGCCCACAGCTCCTGCGAACAGCTTCCTAGGATCAGCGCGTCTCCCGGACCATAGGATCTGCAAAAAGGAAAGAAACAAGGTGTTAGAGACATTACAACATAACAAACTGTGCCGAAAAGCTTACCTAGCAGGTCGCCCCTCGGCCAGCATCGCCTCAGAATTCCACACCCTGGGTGAACACCGCAATCTATGGGAAAAGAAAAGAAAACAGGTTAGCAAAGGCAAGGCATCGCTGCGCATAGCGCCTACTTACCGCATCATAGCGCTCATTACACCCCATCATTTACCGGCGAAATCCAATTCAGCCAATGCACCACACTGGACCTCCGCACATCTAAGGAAGAGAAAGAGGCATTATTAAACCAAGAAAGGCGTGCAGGAATAACAACAATATACAACAGCAATAAGACCTACCTGAAAGACTTCAAACGGGCGGCCATCAGTGAAGTAACTAGATCGCATCCGCCCACAAAGGACAACGCACCACTGCCAAGAAGGCAGGTCGGAGAGCACATCTGAATCAACAATAAGGTGAGGAGAGGCCCCAGAGGAGCTGAAGGCATACGGGGTGGTGGGAGGCTAAAAACCCCAGTTGGCCAGTCTTGAACATAGCCCTCCTGTATTACAGGCAGAACCTCCCCCACTGGCCACATCTGGGACCCGCAGAGAAGGATACCAGTGTCCATATGGCTGGGTGGCGTCCCCGTGGATACCGGGTGAGCGTAACAGAACGCAAAGCCTGTCAAACCAATCCACCTGGGCGCCATGGAGACATCAGAATTAGACCAATTCGCCCAATTGTTAGGGGAACTTCGTGCTGAGGTTCATTCTGCCCGACAAGAGACTAATGCCCTCCGGAGAGACCTATTAGTGACCAAAGAGCGCACTGAAGAGATTAGCAGGCAATACTTGCAATCACAGGCAGGACAGACGCCTCTACCTGGAAGCAATCCAATGATACAAAACCCAACCATAGCATCCACTACCTCCACTCCGGTACAGATCATGTTACCGGGAACAGTTCCTCTGGCACCACCAGAGAGGTTTGCAGGCGACCCACGGAAGTATGCAGCTTTCATGAATCAGTCTCGCCTTCATTTTCTTTGCAGGTCTGGAGCATTCCCAAATGACCAAGCTCGGGTAGCCTTTGTTTTATCATACCTGAGTGGTAGCGCAGCGGATATGTCGGTGCCATTGGTGACCCATGATGATCCTTTGTTACATGACTTTGGGGGGTTTCAGAGGGAAATGGAAAAGCTTTTTGCTCGCCATACCCGAGAACAAGTAGTAGACAATGAACTCCTTTCCCTCCTACAGAGGAATCAGGACTAGTTAACGTACATTGCTACTTTCAACAGATTGGTTGCCGAAGCCAGGTGGCCTGAAAACAAAAGAACCACGTTGTTTCATCGGGGCTTACGAGGCGAATTAAAAGACGTTCTAGCACAAGTGGTTGATCCTCCCAGAGACTGTTCGGAATTCATGAATTTGGTCGTACAACTAGATCACCGGTTGCAAGACCGAAAAGCAGACCGTTCCAAAATGGACCATCAGGCCATGTATGTTTGACCAAGAGACAACGCAACTCAAGTGCAAGAAAACACTGTGGAGCCCATGCAGATCGGAGGGGTACGACCTCCACTAACAAAACAAGAGCGAGATAAAAGAAGACAACAACAACTATGTCTGTATTGCGGAAAACCAGGACATTTCCTGAAGGACTGCCCAGTAAAACCCCCAAGGAAGATCGTCTGGGCTACAGAAAAAGATGAAGTTAAGGAATCAAAATCGGAAAACTACCCAGCTCGGCAAACGTAGAGGTCAGTTTGTCGAGTGAGAGGAAAGAGTCACTGACCTCACACTTTGCAATACCAGTGATCTTAATTAACAACCAACGGTCGTCAAGAATCAATGCCGTTGAAGCATACTTCGACAGTGGAGCAGTTGGGAATTATATAGATCAAGACCTGGCAGCAGAGATGGGGCTTCCCTTATGTTCCAAGCCAACTACGGACAAGGTAACCACGGTGGATGGGACAGAAATCGCTTCAGGACCCGTAACCCAGTGCACAGCCGGGGTAATCTTGCTGTGCCAGGACGGACATCTGGAATTGATTTTGTTCGATCTCATCAAGGCACCTCAATCCTGGCTAATACCAGGGATGCCATGGTTAGTTGCTCACAACCCTTTGATTGACTGGCGGGCACGGAAATTAACCTTCCCCAGCGACTGCTCCCCAGCCTGTTATTATCAAGAACAGAAACCTGCCTTCAGTATCTCTACGACTTCCGGAGCGACGGCATCAACCCTAGGAGTAACTAATACCTTGCCTAAGGAATACCACGATTTCCAGGATGTATTCCAGAAGGACCAAGCAAACACAATGCCACTGCAAAGGCCTTATGACTGTCGATTGACCTTGTTCCAGGTGCACAAATCCCTTGTGGCAGAATCTATGCACTTACAGAACCTGAAAATCTTCATCTGAAGTCTTATTTAGACCAGTACCTTGCAAACGGATTCATCCATCCATAGAAGTCCCCTGCAGCCAGTCCTTTGTTCTTCGTACCGAAAAAAGAAGGGGTCTTCAGGACCTGTATTGACTACCGCGCATTAAACCAAATCACTGTGAAGAAACGTTACCCCTTGCCACTTATCCCTGAAATGCTAGACCAGGTCAAAGATGCCCAGATTCATACCAAATTGGACCTTCGAGGAGCGTACCACCTGGTCCGAGTCAGAAGCGGAGATGAATGGAAAACTGCTTTCCGTACCAAATACGGTTTGCACGAATATCAAGTCATGCCCTTTGGGTTATGCAACGCTCCTGCAGCATTTCAATATTTCATGAATGACGTCTTGAGAGAATTAATTGATGTCTGCGCCCTAGTGTACATAGATGATATCTTAGTGTACTCAACTTCGAAACAAGATCATATCAAGCACGTTCGTTCAGTCCGCACCAAGCTCCGTGAACATCGTTTATATGCAAAGCTTGAAAAGTGTTTTTTTCACGTCACCGAAGTTGAGTTTCTTGGTTTTATCCTTACTCCAGGAGGCATCAGGATGGATGTGCACAAAGTAGACGCCATTTTGAAATGGCCATCACCAACGTCATTGAAAGGGGTGCAAAGCATGTTGGGCTTTGTGAACTTCTATCGCCGGTTCATACCAGACTTCTCTCAGGTGGTACACTCAATCACTCTATTGTTACGAAAAAACAATAAAAAGTTTGCCTGGACCGAAGAAGCAGAAAAAGCTTTTCAAGAACTCAAGAAAAGGTTCACCTCTGCGCCAATCCTGCGACATCCTCGTCCAGATCTCCCTTATATCGTGGAAATGGATGCCTCCAGTATGGTAATGGGGGCTGTCCTCTCGCAGAAAGATCCAGAAACCGGCCAGCCACACCCAGTGGCCTTCTGGTGAAAAGAATTCTCACCTCCGGAGATTAATTACGCCATCACTGACAAAGAACTCTTGGCTATCAAGTCCGCCTTTAAGGCCTGGCGGCACTACCTACTGGGGGCTAGACACACCATTACAGTAATCACAGACCACCGAAACCTGCAATATCTTAAAACAGCTGAAGCCCAGTCCTCGCACCAATTGCGGTGGGCCCTTTTCTTCGCCGAATATGATTAGGTCATCACGTTTCGACCAGGGGTCAGTAATGGAAAAGCTGATGCACTATCTTGTATGGGCACTGATGACATAGTATATACAACTCCAGACCCAGTACCCATTATACCTGAAGACAAAATCTTGGGCCTCACGACAGCCTTAACTCAAGCAGAACTAAGAAACGAGATTCAACAGACCATGAATCCTGATACTTTCCTTGCATGGCAAGCGCAAGGAGAACAATATTCCATCAGGGACCACTTACCCTTTTTTAGGGATCGTCTGTATGTACCCACAAAGAAGTTACAACAACATATCATTTCAGGTTATCACGATTCACTGATCGAAGGGCATCCTGGGATTACTAAGACTCTAGCTAAGGTAAAACAGAATTTCTGGTGGCCTGCTTGGCGTAAAGACATCGGGCCTCATTACACGGATGGCGGTAAGGATTTACCGGTACCAGTATTTTAGCGGTACCGGTAAATCCTTACCGCCCTACTACGAGGTACCTTTGCGGGTTGGGGGATTTAACACCTGCTTTTTGCAGGTGGTAAAAAAAAAAAAACCAACCCGCAAAGGGACCAGGTAGCTAATTACGGTACCGCAATTTGCGGTACCATAATTAGCGCCTTCCCCATTCCCATTGAGCCCTATGGGCCAAAAATGGGAATGGGGAAGGGCAATGGTGGAAGGGGGAATTACCGCCCCGCCAACCTTGGAATGGGGCGGTAATTCACCTTTCCGCCAAGGCGGTGCCGGTATTTTACCGGCATGAACCATGGCGCTAATAGCGCCATGGTTCTCCGCCATCCGTGTAATGAGGCCCATCATCCAATATATTCAGTCCTGCGGAGTCTGCGCACAAAATAAGTCGCAAAAACAAAACCCATCTGGTCTTCTATAACCATTAGACATTCCTCCCACTCCCTGGCACACTCGTTCCCTCGACTTCATCACTGACCTACCTCCCAGTCATGGGTTTAACACCATTCTTGTAGTCGTGGACTTATTTTCAAAGATGGCACACGTTATTCCACTCAAAGGCCTCCCAGACGCATCCACTTTAGCCAAAGTGTTCCTGGAAGGTATTGTTAAACTACATGGCTTCCCATTAGTGCTGGTCTCAGATCGAGGTAGCCAGTTCGTCTCCAACTTCTGGAGAAAGTGTTGTGCAATGGCACAGATTGACGTCAGGCTATCTACCAGTCATCATCCCCAAACGGACAGTCAAACCGAGAGGACCAATCAGACTCTCGAGCAGTATTTACGGTGCATGTTGCACCATTAACAAAGAAACTGGAAAGACTTACTATGGATAGCCGAGTATGCATATAACAATTCCTTGCATTGAAGTACGGGACAAACACCCTTTTATACCCTTTATTGTAGATACCCACGTACTTCTGAACTGGATCTCCCAGCCAGTTTGGAAATGCCACCAGTGAAAGCTCATCACACTACCATCACTCAGGCTTTCAAAAAAGCCAAAGAACATCTTATTCTTGCCAAGGAAAAGCAAAAGAAATTTGCTGACCAACAACGGAGGAAAGCCCCTGACTATCAGGTAGAAGACAAGGTTTGGTTGGCCGCCAGATTTGTACCCATCAAGGGAACTCGGACCTTTCAACCCAGGTACTTAGGGCCTTATACCATCAAGACAATTATCAACACAGCGGCCGTCAAACTAGATCTACCATCTAGCCCGGTACACGGATTGAGACACCACCAAAGCCCATACTTGTTGACGGAGAACCAGAATTCAAAGTCAAATGTATCCTGGATTCTAAGTATTCTAGGGGCAAGCTATACTATCTAATCGATTAGAAAGGATTTGGACCCCAAGATAGATCCTGGGACCCTGTGAGAACATTCACGCACCACGTCTAATCAGAAAATATCATCGAAACTTCCCAACTAAGCCTGGGCCGGACAGAAGAAACACCATGAGAGGGGCCTTGGGGGGGAGTGCTGTCACGACCCACATCCAAAAACCCCTCTGGCAAGCCCATGGGCCTGGAGAGGTCTTGGCTCGGGTCTCCAATAAGCCTTGGCATCAACTTCCTAGGCCCTCTTGGAGCCAGTCCTGGCGCCTATGGCGCCAGACTCATACACAGTGATGACATGTGCTAGGGGAACTACTTTATTTTGAAACTGCCAACCAACATGGAGGCATCCACATAGATTGGCTCCTTGGAACCAAGCTATGTGGTATAGTGTTTTGGGTGTGGTAGCCTAGGGACTACTTTACCAGGACTACTTTCTTGAAACTAAACCACACCCGACTTGGATTACACGCTTCGCGTTACTTTGCAATCTTGCAACGTGACGTTCACCGTGTCCAGCTATACCCGTGAACCTCAGAGAAACAGCACCTGAAAGGAGACAAAAGGAACATTGTTAGCAGCGCATCTTACCTGCAATTTTCATCTTTAGCTGCCCACAGCTCCTGCGAACAGCTTCCTAGGATCAGCGCGTCTCCCGGACCGACGGATCTGCAAAAAGGAAAGAAACAAGGTATTAGAGACATTACAACATAACGAACTGTGCCGAAAAGCTTACCTAGCAGGTAGCCCCTCGACCAGCATCGCCTCGGAATTCCACACCCTGGGTGAACACCGCGATGTATGGGAAAAGAAAAGAAAACAGGTTAGCAAAGGCATGGCATCACTGCGCTGTGCAAAGCGCCCACTTACCACATCATAGCGCTCATTACACGCCATAATTTCCCGGCAAAACCCAATTCAGCCAAAGCACCACACTGGACTTCCGCACATCTAAGGAAGAGAAAGAGACATTATTAAACCAAGAAAGGCGTGCAGGAATAACCACAATATACAACAGCAATAAAACCTACCTGAAAGACTTCAAACGGGCCGGCATCAGTGAAGTAACTAGATTGCATCTGCCCACAAAGGACAACGCGCCCCTGCCAAGAAGGCAGGACGGAGAGCACACCTGAATCAACAATAAGGTGAGGAGAGGCCCCAGAGGGGCTGTTGGCATACGGGGTGCTGGAGGCTAATAACCCCAGTTGGCCAGTCTTGAACATAGCCCTCCTGTATTACAGGCAGAACCTCCCCCACTGGCCACATCTGGGAACCGCAGAGAAGGATACCAGTGTCCATACGGCTGGGTGGCGTCCCCGTGGATACCAGGTGAGCGTAACATTGAGGTTGTAAAGAGAAGCAAATTACTCCCATAAGGTAAAGAGCATTGTTAAAAGCCAGAAGGGGTTATGTTCCAGTACCCGTGGATCACAAACATAGTAGTAAAATTGGCAGTAAACATTTACTGTCCATTGTTCTGGTCCATGGTATTTTCTTAAATTTGGAGGGCGGCGTTGGAGAGTGGAGAAGACTTAACATGCCCACCTGCTCTCCCGGCACGGCGAATCAGTCTGGTTCACTGCAAGCATGCATTTTCATGCGGGCAGAAAGCAATGGATTCTTACGGAAACGACTTGACTTTACCATCTGGCAAAAACTGGCGTATTCCATAGAAATCCATTGTAAATGACTCACGAGCCTTAACTGAGAGAGACATTTACACTGTAAAGGCGATTTCAAATTTTTTTTACTCTTTATTTTTACACAAATTGCTGAAAACGTTAAACATTTCAGTGTGGAACTTTCGGACGAAAGTCCCCTCCATGTCGTTTATGTGTCCGAATAAAACTAACCCCATTGAATTTCTTCAGTAGTTGGAATCCATGCAACTTTGGCCTGTAAATCATTAGTAGATGTGATGAATTACTTGTTAAAAATAAGATTTGCATAAATAATTGCAATTCTGGTATGTCTTGTTGAAGCTTTAGGCCAGGAGCTCTTATGAATCTTTAAAAAATGTAGAGCTTGAGCCTAAACCTAGAACGGTAACATACTTTCTATTGAGGATTCTAAATTACATTTGCTGTGTACCCCAGAATTGCTTGACAAACGGACGTTAGGCTCCATCACTGCCCTCAATGGGAATTCTTTTGACTTGGATAATGGCCAATTCTATCTGCCGGCAGTAGAGGCTCAGGCAAGTTGGCGATGTGTGCCTGATCTCTGTATGGCAGCCTTTTCACTGGGCTTATTTGTGAGTGTTCCAGTGCACAAGGAATGTAGACGAGTAGTGAGCAATGGCAGACAGATTATCATGACTGAATGAGTCTCTGTAGATGCTCCTTGCCCTACACAAGCGTACGCTAATGGCTGACCTCTTGCCTCCATTGATAGTGAAAACGTATGGACCAGTCTCAAGAACCTCAAAATGATGCTTTTCTTTTATATCCACCCTCATAATCGAACAGCGGCCCTGCTTGTGACCAAGTGTTTATTTTCCCATTTGATGCCACGCTTCATGAACGGATGCCTCTCTTCCATAAATGCCTTTTACTTGTGATCACATTTCACTAAAGTATGTGTGAGGTCTACTTTGTCGATTAGCTCCTGTGCCGTTTACTTAAAAACATGTCCTGGACTGTATTTGTTTGGGTCCTTGGGTCTGGAATGCTCGTTTTTAGTCACTTTGTACTTTGTACTACATTTGAGTGTGAACCGTCTGGTTAGAATCCGCTATTGAGCTTGATCCACCCTTTTTAGGACCTCCCTTTCCTTAGAGGGACAACCAATGAACTTGTTCGCAAGGTGCAGTGGCAGTGGACTTCAGCGTTCCGCATGTACCTAGCTCCTATCACACCATTTGAGATTGCACAAGTAGCCAGCAATTTCAAAACCCATTGTCAATGCACAGCTTGAGAGTCAAGCCATAAATGTGCATATTCAGGGCCCAAGGACAGGTGAAATGTAAATCTAGGAAAAATGCATTTACGGGCAAATATAGGCATTTTTATCATGCCACCTGAGATACCTATCTCATCTCGATGGCCTTATCCAATGGAGATGGTCACATCAGTTATATTATTCAATCTCCTGCCTTCATAAAGAGTGGATCCCATTAGGGCGAATATACACTATGTAGACAGCCCCCCATGTAGGGGCCCTGAAAGATAGTTCAGGTGGCATGTGATGTTTTACAAAATGCCAGAAAACTGAATTTTGTACATTTTTGCAACTTAATATGTTGCTCCCATTAAGGCCCATCTTGATGTACAGGTATAGCCATTGGAAGACGGGGGCCTCGAACGCCTCAGCCATTGATCAATATCTAAGTATCAGATGCCCACAACTAATACTTTAGAACTGTATTTGTGCTTTACTGTGCATCACTGTGCCGCCCATCCGGCACTCCGACGATATCCAGCACGGCTTAGCAATATTTGCACCTCTTCAAAGTCCATCATTTGCTCTTCACAGAGATGCCAATTTCTTTGTGTACCGAGCCCCTGAGAATCTGTATGTTGAGCAAATAGATCCTTAGCAACAAAGAAGAAACTCTGCAGACACATAGGGGTTTAAAAGAAATAACTTCCCGCTCTACCTGAAAATCGTCCCTCATACAGCGCCAGTAAAAACATGCAATTAAAATGGTCTGTGAGCTGCAAATGCTTATGTGGGATACACGAACAATTTCCCTTTGTTTCGAATGTCTGCTTGTGACTGAACAGTCCAGTCTGTTGCAATATAATTAAGTCATCGTTCCTGTAGTTCGCCATTGACCCAGTTCATCTACCAAGCCTTAGTAATAAGTGTCACGTGGGTCAGCGTCATCTTCTCCTGGGCCGCTGGTGTTCACTTTGATGGTTGAGGAGTAATGTGGAAAGATATCAGAGGTGGGGGCGTATGGAAGGGAAGCTAGATCTCAGTGGGAATACATCCTAACAGAAATTTTAAAAACGAGCAGCACTGCTGTTAATGAATGCACATTGCCTGGCAGCCTGATTTTTTAGAGTTCTCCATCAATAACTTTACAAGTTAATGTTTTGCATAAAGGCAGGCTGTTTTTTTGAGATTAATAAACGTGTTTGGCTTCATAAGCAATAGGATTTCAAAACAGTTATGAAGATCTACGAATTCTTATTGTAACCAATATACTTTCTTTTGCATTTGTACAGTAACTTTGTATCCAACATACATTTTGACATATACCGTTCTTAGGAAGTCATCAGATGCGAGATTGAAAATGATTTAATTATCTGACTAAATCATCCTAGAAACACTACCTCAATCAAATACATGTAACAAGGGTAAAAATGTCAAATTGCAAGCTACTGGCCAGCCATAAAAAGTCAGTCACTACGTGAATTGCATACATAGAAAACAGCAAGCCATTTCTTACTCGCCAAGAGTCAATTATCACTAGCCAAAGACTAGTGGAGAGTGCAAATTGTGAGAAAATAGTTCTTGCGTAAACAGCTTAGTAGATGTTTATTTTTATTTTTTGCATTTTTAAAACGCTCGCACAGCTCTGGGGCATTGAGGCGCTTAAAGGAATACGTTGCTTGCCTGATATATATGTAGAACAGTTTTGGATTTTGACATATGTAAAAATTGTGCAGGGTGGGCAAGCTACGTCATGAATTACATACTCGTGTGCAAAGGCATTAAGTATTATTTGCAATAGGGCAAAGGTACCAATTCTGTAGATCTCTGCCACTTCCACACAGGGTGGACTGGGAACCAAAAGAGGCCCTGGAAATCATTTTCAAAGTGGCCCCATATTACACATTTCCAGCAAACCCAACCCTTTTGCTATGGGAACATTTGGAAATACCACACAAAAGAGGCCCAGGATGCAGAGGCCTACCGGGAAATCTCCAGAGTTCCCTATAGGCCAGTCCACCCCTGCTTCCACAATGTCATGGTTCATGTATCGGGGGAATGGGAGGATGTGCAGCAGTTTGAAAATAGTAACGTGGAATATGAGGGGCCTCAATAGCTACATTAAGAGACTCTGTGTGAGCGCCTACTTGCGAAGGATGGGGATAAACATTGCATTGCTTCAGGAAATGCACCTCACAGCAGGAGGATAGTCTTGGAAGGAAGACAACGCATAGCAACACATTTTTGAATGCCAGACCAGTCTCTAAGGTATTAAGCGCGTTATAAAAGAACAATTATTAGAATTATAGACAGACAAAATCTGGTAGCCAGAAAGTGGGGACGCAGGCTGTTTGGCTCCCCTTTCTCCACGTATGCACAAGGCGTTCTAACATAGGTTGCACCATCAAACCTTTTTAACTGATCGAGTCCAAACACAACGATGAAGGTAGAATGGTGCTGGCGCACAAGTTTATCGAAAACAGTGAGGTGTGTCTCGTTAACACTGATTCTCCCAACAATGATGCAACAGCCTTTTTCAACTCCCTTTATTCCAGAGTGGCAGCATACAGGGGCGGTGTGGATTTGGGGTGGGTGACTTCAACTGCACGCTGAACCTCCTGCTGGATAGATTGGACGATTAATACCCAAAACCAGCCCCATTGGCCAGGCCTTTGCGATCCCTGCTGAGGAGCTTAGACCTAGCCGATATTTGGCATAGCCTGCACAGAGGTGCCCAAGGCTATTTGCACTCTTGGGTGCCGCATGGGGTGTATACATGTATTGACTACCTTTTCACTGGGTGAGACACTCTCGGGGAATTTCTAGCCACGGAATCCAAAGCTAGGGTCCTCTCGGATCATTCCCCTCTAATGGCAACATGGTGGAGGTTCTCGCCTAGATCGCCGATCCCCAACTGGCGGCCTTGAGCTTCAGCCTTTACAGGATGGTGCGTTCAGGGGTTATCTTGAAGACAGGATTGATGAGTACTTCGAGGACAAGACGGGAAGCATGGAAAAAATCTGCACCTTATGGGGTGCCTTAAAAACAGAAGTGCGAGGCAGAGCCATTGGCAAAATGGTTGGACTCAGGAAGGAAGTACTTGAGGCTCTAGTAGACAGGGAAACTGAGATCGAGAACATTGAACGAGGAGAGACCGGGAAACACAGGAGGGGGCACAACAAATATACATTGAGGCTACACCTGAAGCAGATAAGCTCGGCAGACTGCTGGCGTGGCTGTGTCGTAGGGGGGAGCCACGCAAGATGATTTGTGCCATTAGAGACGAGAGTGGGGGACATAATCATAGAGGCCCTGGCCCAGATTAATCTACCAAGGCTGGATGGCGCGCAAGCAGCGGTGCTGGATGCCCTGCTCACCCTTGCGGAAATCAGGTCAATTATAATGTCTCTACTGTCTGGCAAGACTCCCGGATCGGATGGGTGCCGGAGGAATTTTACAGGACATATGCAGCTATGGTGGTGCCCAGGCTCGTGGAAATGTTTGAAGAGGCATACAAGGAGGGACAGCTGCCCCTGTAGTCTGAGCAAGTCCATCGTTGTGCTTTGCTCAAACTTGGCATGTCCACTCTGTACTGTGGCTCTTACAGGCCTCTCTCCATGGCACACCATGATCACAAGATTCTGAATGCTTTATTGGCAAATAGGCTAAAGGGGGTTATCAGAGACTTGATACAATTGGACCAGATGAGGTACGTCCTGAGCAGAAACACTTCGTAGAATCTGCAGAGATTCCATCATGTGACCACTGTTACTCACGGGTGACTTCACATCTCTTCAGTGAGTCTTATGTGTCTTGTGATACACCGCTCGGGTCTCAGTGACACCTCCGCAGGCTGCTGTCCAGTCTCTGTTGAGGCCGTGTTCCCCTTCCTTGCCTTGAACATCTTTCACGGCAATCTCCTCGTCCTCGCGCTCTCTCTCCTTTTCTTTGTAGAGCCGGAATTGTGACACATTTCTCATGATCACCCGTCCCGGGGACCGGGCAGTCACCATGGATACTTTGATCTGTGTGATGACAAAGAGGTTGGGATCAAATTTGGACTCTGACTTCCGTTCTTGCTTCTGATACACGAGAACCTTGTCTCCCACTTGCAGTGTCGAACACTTTGCTCCCCTTTTCTCATCATCAGCATACCTTTCCATCTCGTGTTTCCTTGTTGCATCCTCATTCTGAAGCACCTTCAGGTCTGTCTTTCGGACGTCTCCACTATGGGGCATTCTCGTCCTCACTTTCCTCTGAAACACCAATTCTGACTTTCCCATTGTTCCATGTGGCGAGTTCTGATAATCCCGGATCATGCTGCACAGCATCTGGTTCAGTGACCTCTGACTCAAAGCATTCTATTGAAGTACCTTTTTCAAACTCCTGATTAATTTTTCTATCATCCCATTGGTTTGTGGCCACAGGGGTGTGATTTTCCTATGGCATATGCCCATAAGGTTCATGAATCGGACAAACTGCAAGCTGCTGAATGGAGGCCCATTGTGTGACTTGAGTGTCTCAGGAATGCCCCACGCTGAGAATATGATGTCCAGCTGTGGGATCAAAGTATGTACATTGTGCCTCTTTAAGTCCTTCATATGTCTTCACAACTTCAGTCGGGAACGTGGGGATGAGATCTTCAATGTCGCCGCCACTAGGTTGATGAGCAGTCTCCTGGCCAACTTGTCTGGGGCCTTTTCATAGTACGTAGGCATATAGTTCTCAAATCTCCATAGCCATCTCTCCCATCTCAGTCCCAGGGCTTGTTGATCGCCCATATCGAAAGGGCCCGGGCGCCGACACACAGTTGCACTGGGCCCTTCATCCTTGGAAGCATCCCCTGCCTGCCTCTCGCTGTTTCTCTCTCCATTTCCAGGCATCTTGCTGCAGGCAGGTGTACCAGGGTTGGGTCTCTTCACCTATGGTTCTCCTGTATTTATTTATTTATTTAAATGGGATGCAGAAATCCCATCCTCATCACCAGTTTTTGTGTCTCCCTCTGTGGCGGCCTTCAGCATGGGCTTATGGCCCCTGCACGCTGTGCTGAAATGAGGGACAGGAGCCAAGGTAAACATATGCTCTCTTATCTTTATTTTTCACATTCTGCTGCGATCGCAGAAAATCTGCTTTGCGAATTCGCGAGCATGCATACACCTGATTTAATCCCTCGAGCGTGACGAGGCTCCTCATCAAGCTGTGTTAACCCTGTGAAGGACAGGTCAGAATTAATTATATCGACAGCAATCTATTTGTGTAAACTGAAGGGCAGACAGTCAAAAGACTTGTTCCTGAAACCTATATAAATCACAGCCCCACGAGCGGTCCAAAGGTAATAACTAGAAAACCAAGAGCTACAACCATTTTTAAGAAAAAGAGAGAAACTCAAATGCGTTACCTGAATGGCCATGGTGTTCAGGTTCTGCTGATCGGTACTGCCATGGGGCTGTCAGTTTGGGTGACTGAGTGCCATTCTTTTTTTCAGGAAAAAGGTTTTCTTCTAGGTTAGTAGGCACATAGCCTTCCAATACTCTACAAAGGAAAACCCCTGCAGTGTAACTGATTACCCTATAACTATGACCAGGGTATAGGGTACTGAGTTGTAGTGGAGGAGGCCTATAGCTAGAGTATTGGTGCCAATATCCCGGCAATAGAAGCTATGTGGAGCCAGAGTGTTCACCATCTTGCCATGAGTGAAGTAATAGAACTTCAGGAGTGAGCAGCTAGATGCCCTAGGTGGGGAGAAAGCTGTGTTGGGTTGAGAACTTGAATCTAAAGTCTCCCAAGAAACAGCACGGGGTGCGCGATTGGCAATATCTGTTTGTCGAGTAGAACATAGGTAAAGGCAGCACAGGCACGTGGAGATTAAGAGATGGTACAAAGTTTAGATTTTTTTATAGATGGTACTAAATTCAGAAAATACAGCAATTTAGAAAAAAGATGATAATGAGGGTGTTTACTGGACAGCAAATAAAGGCCATTTAATAAATTCATTTAGCCAATCTTAGTGGCTGGTAAGGCTGTGGATCCATAGTTGTTCCAATCTTTGTAATCTGAACGCAATCGGGTAGCTTCTGTTGTCCTGGGTGAGCAGGTTGCTAACTATTGATGTTGAATCTCTTATATGTGTGGTAGAATTCTATAAAGTATGTGACCAAGGGGGATTGCATAGTTTCAGTTCAGATTTTGGATCTGTATTCCCCAATGCAGATATAGACTGCTCAAGTATTAATTCCAATCTATTATTTGTTGCAAGAGCCATAGTTTACATTTGTATGTATGACTATTAATGTGGTTAACAAGTTCCCGCTTAAAGTCACTATGTTTGATAGGGGTGCATTTGCTTCTTAAGGGGCAGGAATTACATCTGTTGCAGGGCTACCATTCTTTTAAATGTGATAGGTTGTAGCAAGCACTAAAGTGAATTCTCTACTATCCTTTTCGTAGGCAATATGTAACAAGCAATCTTTGATCATTTTTCCTCACTTTGAGGGCAACTAAGGATGTAGGTATTGGAACTGTTTTAAGGCTAAAAGGTGACCCTTTTTTGAGAATCAGTTATTTGATTTTGGGCACATAAGTAGAGATGATAGTAATGCATGCAGGATTTTAGCTGTTTTTTGGTGTCAGTAAGGTGTTCCTATTTGCTTACCATCCATGTTTGTAAGTTTGTTTAACCATTCATTGTGGGTAGCCCGTGAGAATCAATCTCTGAATCAGAATGTCTGCGGTATAATCATCATTAGCACACTGGGAGTGGCCCGGAGCCAATGAAAATGCTTGGAACGCGTACTATATTCACAAAAGTAAGCCTGCATTCTGAGCACTTTCATTAGTGTCAGGTGCTTCCCTTCGCTGCGCCCCGCTCCCCATTAGCACTGTATAGATCTCTGCACGGGTGCTAATGGTTTTCTTTAAATTTGAAATAATGAAAGAAAAACGTACCTTTTCATCACTGCCCTACGCCGCACTTCCTTCAGCAAGGCAGTCCCCTCTTCAAGGCTGATGACGTCGGTCATCAACATTGAAGAGAGACTTCCTGGTCTGAAGGCAGTGCAGTGTCGGCCATGAAGAAAATGTACGTTTTTCTTTAATTATTTCAAATGTAAAGAAAACCATTAGCACCTGCGTAGTGATATACACGGGTGTTAATGGTGATATGCCGCTCGGTGGCTGGGCCACCCCTAGGGTAACGGCCCATCACCCTCGTTAAGGGGCCCTCGCTTCGCAAGGGCCCTTAAGTTGGGCAGAGGGCCATTACCCACCTTAGGGCATATCGCCTCATACAATGTACAGTTCTGCTTCAGTCTAGGAAATTGTCAGTAAGCAAGGTGGTTTTTCTGCCATTTGTCATGGTGATTGGAATACTGTTGTATGGTGTTTCACTCTGTAGGTGTGTCAGAAAGGGTAGAATGTAGGGCTCCATATTTATGATTAAGCACATCGAGAAATACTATTTCATAGTTGCTTGAGTTATTACTGAATTTTAGGATGGGGTTTTAGGAGTTGAGTCACCCGTTACAGTTGGGTAGGGTTTTGCCATCACCTTGCCAGCTAACAAGAATGTCGTTCGTATACCTGTTGCACCTGATAACATGGTTGAAAAAACGTGGTTACTGTGGATGAACATGTTTCTTTCAAACTGGACTGCCTAGATTATGGCCAAGATCTGATCAAAGAATGCACCCACAGTGGTGGTTCTCATTTGTAGGTTGTTAGCAGACATTGTGCATAATGTTGTAACATAAAGGGATTTGAAGTATGTCAATAACCAGGTGAGTAGCGAATGGAAAAGGTGCTGGTCTAAGGTAAAGTTTGGATCTGATTTGTTCCATTGTTTTGGTCTGTGGGATGTTAGTATAGAGAGCGGTCAGATCGAAAGTGACAAGAAAGTCTGTCCTTCAACAAACTGAATAATGTAGGAGGTAGCTCTCAAAAAGCAAGACACGTTCATTCCTTCCTGAAGGTTGCTGGAATGCATCGATATATTTGCCTTTATAGGATCTCATGCAGAACCACTGATGAAGACAAGTGGTCCGATTGATCTCTAAGGACGTGATTGACTAGTGGTGTAAAAATGCATTTTCCTGTTTTGTTCTCTCCTTCTCTCTGTGTCTCCATTATATTTGGCCATAGATTAGAAAATCAGTCTCCTTTGCAGAATTATAGCGCATCTTTTGCTGCTGAGTACTGATTAGAATGGCCAGTGAAGACCGTATTGTTAATTTACTTACATGAGAAAAATGTAATATTTCAATATGCACGCACCAATGGTGGCGTTGCATTCAGATAATGCAGTTGAGAAATGTACCAAAAACGTAGACCATGTTTCAATACAGCTGGAATTGAAGGAAAGGAGAAAGCAATCCTGCCGTGGCCTATAAACAGGACCATCTCAAGAACCAGGCACAATCAAGACTAGGGGGTAGACTTCAAAAGGTAGAGTATCTCTAAGTGTACTTAAAAATAAAATACATGCTCCATTTAACCTAATACATCTTTTATTTAAATGTTATGAGAGGAGAGAATCAGAGCTCACAAGTGACATTGCTATGAGCAAGATAAAAGGAAATGTCTGTATTTGGTGTTCACTAGGCAAATGATCAGTATTGTTATTACTATGTTGTCAGTATTGAGTTTCTTGTGAAGTGCATCCTAGGACACAAGCAGTTTCTTGACACTATAAAGGGGGAACAGAGCATGTATGAGGGAAACCTTTTCTATAGCGCTTACTGGACCTAAATTGCTGTCTTGGCAGGTTACAGCTCAGGCACTGGATTGCATGACTCCATTGTCTTTATTCCCAGCATATGATCATTTCTGCACGATGGTCCTTTGAGTTCTATAAAGCTACCATGCAAAGCACCAAATCACGGTAAACCTGACAGCATATGAGAAACCTTTATAGAAACGTGTCAGGAAAAGCAATTGCAATTTATCCTTAAATCGTCAAGAGCACAACAGACAATGACAATGAATAGTTGCAAAATGCTTAGAAGGCATTTACAAGATTCTAAAAGACATCTGTTCCATCCTCTATAATAAAATGTCAAATGAAAGGAAGGGATAACACTATATCATATTAAAAGCAGTGGGCTCGTATTATATAATAAGATGATCTATTTGAGAAGCTGACAAACCTGTTCAAATAGCCCCCACTGATACACAGCAATTGAGGTGATTACTGTAAAATTACCAAAACTGTGACAACAACTCATTTTCAAAGTAAGAGCAGTTTGTGCTGTGCAGTTGCAACTCCATACCTTAGTTTATCAGGTGTGGGGACCTGGGATAGTTAAGAAAGAGGTCACAGCAGCCCTGCAGGATGATCCAGCATTAGGTATGGTCCTTTGTTGACATCACCACTCCACAAATGTTCCTCAGATTAAAGTAAAATGTGTCCTAGCTCCACGACAGGCATTTATCGTACAATGCCACGGTATAGGTAACACTAGGATATACTTTGCACTCCCAGTGTTTTCAACATCAGACTTGAAAAGCAATATCTATTTATCTACTAGATTTATAATGCGCACAACATCTCTACACCGCTGGGCCATCAAGGCACAGAGTAGTCAAGGGACATGCCACATACACCTAAAGCCAAGCAACCTAATTATCACAGAAGAAACGTTTTTACATTTTTCCTAAACGCCATAGGGTCTTCCAGTACGCAATAGGGAGGAGGCAAATTGTTCCACAATTTGGTGGCCTGAACAGAAAAGGATCGTCCGCCCCACTTCTGGAGTTTAAATTTAGGAACTGTCAGGTTCCCCGCAGAGGATGATCTGAGATGGAGGTTACCTATGTAGTGACTGAAACGGCTCAACAATAAGGCAGGTTCTTTATCGTAATAGGCTTTGTGGACTAAACTGAAGGCCTTGAATTCAATGCTCTGTTACCAGTAGACAGTGTAGCTCATGCAAAGCCTGGGAGATGTGCTCAAACTAATTTAAATGAAAAATAAACCTGGCTGCTGTATTATGAATGCGCTGTAGTTTAGATAACTGTTTTTTTTCGGGAGAATTAAGTAGACTGAGTTACAGTAGTCTAACCAACTCAATACAAATGCGTTCATCAATTGCACCTTTGCAGGAAAGGCAAAGCAGTCCAAAAGTCTTTTCAGACTCTTCAATTGAAAAAAACAACTACTAATAGGTTTTCTTATCTCTACAAGTCTGGTTCCAACCAAATGCCTAAGTTACAAACCGAGGTACAGGCAATAGGGCAGGGACTGTGTGAAGACGGCCACTGGGAGTCTTGCCGAGTCTGCTCTTTATTAATGTCGGCTTCAAATATCACTGAAAGAGAAGAAATAGGTCTTACTCTTTTGGAGCAGATTAGTATGTCGTTTTTCTGGATTTTTAATTGTAGGCAGTTGGAATCCATCCAATGTTTGACTTGTACCATGCAGCTTGTACATGCAGCTTGTACATTCCTCTGGATTACCCAAACGAAGAGTCAGTTGGGTATCATCTGCAAGCACAAAACAAACTAGTCCTGCCCTGTCGATTAGATCGGCCAAAGATGATATATACATTTTTTTATTTTTTTATTTTATTGGTTTAAATTCAAACCTTTAAAATATTACATACAAAACACAACAGAACCACAATCAAACACCAAATTCCCCCCATCCCCCCATCGCAAGGTAATCCAGCCTAATCACAATGCATTATCCGTTTTACTTCCACATAAGTCAATCGTTCTGCGACTGCTCGCATGTGTTTAACCTGACTTCAATTAAAGCAAAAAGGATGTTAGAGGCCTTATTAGTTTCATGTCAATTCCATTCCACATTTGCATCCACCACTCTTCCGCACACACCAAGAGAAGTGGCCTTAGTGACGAGGGCCGAGGGACTCTGCTTCTGGGAGGGAAAAGAAGGTGGCATAAGGTAAAGGGTGGTGTATCAGTGCTAGATATTTTTGTATATGTTAGGCTACGCGCCAGGTTGAAGGAGTGATTCCCCTCCTTTCCCAGGAAGTCCCCTGTTGCCCTGGTCCTGCATGTTGTGATCAGCGCTGGGAATGGCGTTAAGCTAGTGTCCATGTTGCATGCCAGGAAAGTCAACAAATTGGCGGGGAGGGCAGACGATTCCTGGGGTAGGTGGGAAAACGCTCTGGGTGCCCAACTCTCAGATGACATGTGGCAGTTCTGCTGCACACAGACGAAAAGGGTTGCAGTCAACAGCAGGTTTAAATTATCCACTTTAAATTTCTACACCAGTTCTACCTAAACTCCATAGGTTCTTTCCTGAGACGCCTGACTCGTGCCAGAGATGCAGTACTTCACCAGCCACATTTAGGTATCTAGCGTGGCACTGTCCGCATACATACTTTTTGGGCACAGGACTTCGACGCTATTAGCGGGATTGTAGGGGAGGAGGTGATGCCCACCCACATTGTCGCTTTGTTGGGGTATACGAAGGAAATGGCAAAGCATATTAGGTGCCTTATCGGTCTTCTACTCTCGCTGGCAAAGAGGAAGGACACCATAGTGTGGGGTTGTGGTCGCCCCCATCGCATGACCTGTGGAAAATTGGCATTTTGTGCTGCCATGGCATGCAGGTCAAATATTGCTCCACCTCGCATCCTTCTGCCAGGCTGAAGAACATCTGGGGACCCTATATGGCCTACCTAATGTCAGATCAGCGTGACTCCTTCGGCAGCCCTGGAGCCTTGTCTGACGTATAACTATAGTGATATTGTCTCCCTTACCATAGCTATTGCTATCACACAGGATGGGTTTGGAAATGTACTGATGTCTTTGTTTCTCGTTTTTTGTTTGTTATGGTTTTTGAAACTAGTAAAAAGAGGGCTTTTTTTCAGAAGAAACAAAAAAGGTGGCAGAAACACCATTGCACTCGGTTTGTAAGGAATGATTCTAACCATCTCCAGGCAGTGTCTCAAATAACCAGTGTGGAAAGCCTTTCCACTAGGACTTTGTGGTTGACTGTGTCGAAGGCTGCAGACAAATCCAAAAGCAACAAGGCACCTGATTTTCCTGTGCCCACCCAGCATCTGAGATCACCCAGTGCAGCCACTAGCACTGATTCTGTATTGTGACCTGGTCGAAAACCTGCTTGAACTTCATCGAACCAACCTGAAGAGTCAGCAAAATGTTGCAGCTGAGAGGTTACCTCTGCTTCCTTCAGCATACTGATGTATGGAAGCATCGAGACTAGGTGGTAATTTATGGGGTCACCAGAATCTAATGTGGCTCTCTTCAGGAGTGGGGTCACTACGGCAAACTTAAGGCAGTTGGGAACAATCTCCGAAGAAAGTTAACTATTTATAATCTGACAAATGAATGTCAAGGTAATGGTTCGAAAATCTTTCATAAGCCATGCACGAGTTGACCCTGTAGCACATTTTTTAGACATGAGTTTTTAACAAGGAGTCTTCATTTAATAGCTGAAAAGAGTAAACAATTGTGTGTGTGAGAGGAGGGTCGACTCTGATCTGACGGGGCAAGTAAACTGATCCGCGATTTTTCTTATTTTGTCCTCCAAGCCTCACATCAGACAGGGGGATGTGCTTCTTAAGCACTTCGGTTTAACGTAATTAGGTTGGCACAAAGAATAGGTCCATAGTAGTGTTGGAGCTGGAAAATATCCCTTCCATATAATATTCTTGTTATGCCCTTCTAAGTATCTTTGTGTAAGTATAAAGATGATTCATACAAGATCGCTTCAAGCTATGTTCTTTCTTCTTCCTCGAAGCACTTTCTGCTTGTCTTACCAGTTTTCCCAGAGTGCACAGATTGTCCTCCACACATCCACCTATTTGAATACAGTGGATCTAAAGGTGAGTAATTGACTTAATCAGATGTTATCCTCGCATACCTGGTGTGGCTGGGCCTCTTGGGGTCTGGACTGCAAGACCACTGCTATATGCTTTTGGCTTCCTCGAAATTAAGACTTGTGTGAGAAGTGGCACACTCCTTGGCAAATTGTTTTTGCTAATTATCCCTGATTAGGTTTTTTCCATTGTGGAATATATCCAGTTACTGGACACAAAGAAACGAGCGGGCAGTTCCTCAGCTATTGATGCTTCAGTTAGAGACATTTTACCACCGCCCATATAAAATTGTAGTGACCTGCTGAGATTTGTTGCCACTATCCATTACAAATACAAAGAATCGCAGGTGCTGAAAAAGGATCACTGTCAGCTACCATTCTTTAAAGCAACCTATTCACAGTAAATGCCATTATTCTTAACCTCGAAAATACCTTTTGTTCAACTGGGCAACACAATTAGCCTATGTTATGACAATATTTATAAATAAAAGATTCAGGAGAGAATTTCAAGCCTGTCAAACATGCGGGCATGACGAAACACAATGGGCCTCATTATGAGGTGGGAAGTAAGGGATAGCGGGCATCGTTAAGGAGACAGGTGCCAGTAATCCCTTACCGCCCAATTCTGAGGTCCCTTAGCGGGACCCGTTAAGGGACCTTGGAGCTAATAACGGGCCCGCAATTAGCGGGCCCGTTATTAACGCTTTTCCCCTTCCCAATGAGCCCTATGGGGGCTCAAATGGGAATGGGGAATGGGGAATGGCATTTGGAATGGGGATTTACCGGGTCCGCCTAGGGTGGAATGTCCCGGTAAGTCCCCACTCCACCAGACCGGACCCGGACACGATTTTGGAGGCAGCCATAGCGCTAATAGCGCCACTGCTACCTCCAAAGTCATAATGAGGCCCATAGTGCAAACTTATTGCACAGTCTCGGCATCCAGAAAAAAGTGAAAATGTATTTTGCACGCAAGCACGCGCACACACTTTTACTATTGTCCTTGATACATGGGCTGAGAGATAGGCATCACAACTTGCCATTGTGCCAATACCGCAACGTATGTTCGAAAGAAGGTACCCATTGAGACAACCCTATCGAATGTATCCCCGAAGGGACGACAATTTGAGGGAGGAACTCCCTGAAGGACTATGAGATACGAGCAAAGAAAGAAGCCTGTGACGTCATAACAGAGTATGAACGACATCTCAGGATACTGGCTGAAGATGATGTATGGATCCTACAGAAACTGATGACGAAGTAAAGAATCAAGAGAACTTTTAAATATGAAAAAGTAGATTACACATGCACAAAGTGCTGCAGAGAATCAACCGTTCAATAATTGTACAGACACTGAAACGCAAGAAGACTAAGTCATCATAGAAGCTGGCTGTATGTACAGAATAAAATGCAGGCAAAGCCGTCCTTGTGTAGAAGCTGGACATCGGTATCAT
This sequence comes from Ambystoma mexicanum, assembly GCF_040938575.1. NCBI lineage: Eukaryota > Metazoa > Chordata > Amphibia > Caudata > Ambystomatidae > Ambystoma > Ambystoma mexicanum. The sequence continues at coordinate 749,934,854 of NC_090929.1, forward strand.
GAATTTTAGTAAGCCAGGACCCATGAAGAGGGAAGAGAAAAAGAGAAAAGCTATGTTGCAGTAAGAATAAGTTGAATCATGGAGCTGCATGGCAAGACTGTTTGGCCCGAAGTCAAGACTGAAGCAGCCAAGGTTGGTTATCTATTCCGAAAAGGAGCGAATGTACAAGGATGAATCATCTCTTGTTATGGTGCAAAGAAAGAACACCAAGAGTGCAAAATGTAATTCATTTAAGACATTTAAAACCTGCAAAATTGACGAAATCGTGGTCTCCTGTCACGTGAGCCAAAGATGGAAATAGAGTTTGACTTTGGAGTCCTAAAACACGATAGTGAGTGCCCACACTACCATGTATTCTCAGAGACAAGGATACTTTGCAAGGCCAAGTTCAAAGACAATCTTCATGGCAGAAGGCTTGGATGATGAGAGATGCTGGGCTAATTGGGTGGGGAGGTAGAGTCAGGCCCCATCTCCTTGCACCTGGGTCTCGGCTTACGTGCTGCTAAGCGAATCGAATGTTCCAGACATATAACCAGCGTGCCAACCAATTGTAGAGGTCCATATAAGAAGCTGTGTATCTAATGTTTTTGAAGATTACGTGTTTTAGAGGTAGGCATATGTAGTCCACCTGACAGTGGGCAGCCAATTACAATCTTAGTTTCTATAGATGATATACTTAGATGTTCCCCATAAGCCTATCCTGATCCCCAGTAGTTTTTTCATTATTTGCCACATAGTATGACGTCACCTCTGATGTATTTTGTAATATAAAAGGTATGATTTTGTGAAAAGATCACGGAGAGAAATCAAGCGTACTTCCGTTGATGTTCATTGTAACTCCCTCCCTATTTTAGATAATTGTTCATAAAACAGTACTTTGCCATCTTCATGAGTTGGTTCAGTTATTTGGACTCAGAGTTAGTTTGTGTGAACCCATCCATTACATGCACGTTCCTAAAGGACCCTAAGCTCAGAGACAAGAATTAGGACAACGTAACATAGTGTAGTGTTTGTTTATTTCATTAGCTTCAAACAACCTATCCCTTTTAGATTAACCCTATTCTATCAAATAAGATAAGAAAAAGTTTTTTGTCAAATGTCCATAAAACAATTTCCAAACTAATGCACACCTCTATTGATGTGGTATCCTCTATGACGGCCCTCACCCCCACGTTAGTGATCTGATATGTTTCCTCAATGGTCTTGGGATTGATCTTGTTTGGGCCAGCTAACACGTCACTGTAGGATTTACCTCCAATGTGTGAAAAAAAACACTGTAATTTTATTTCTTGCGGGGTCATCTTTGTTTTTTTTTTTTTTTTTTATTTTATTTGCAATTCATGAAATTTGCAACTTTACAAGTTAACCCCAACAAACAGAATCAAATACAGTGTTAGTACAGTTCCAAGAATCTACCACAAATCTTCTCAAATAAGGTTCTTTTCTAAAGTTGGTAGAATAGTATTCGCTCGAGAACAGCAAGTTTATACATTTCCTCCAACCAATACCCCTCTTTTGGAGACACCTTAGATTTTCATACTCTCAAAACACTTTTTTTGCAACAAGCGTGCCTCTGAACAGCCATTTCTTTTGGGCAGTACAAAGATTCTCTAGAATCTCACCATCCCCTAGGATTATGGTTGCAAAATCAAAGTCCACAGAGCTTCCCAAAATCTTGTTAACAATATTGCAGACTTTCCCTGAGAAATTCCTCACTTTGACACACTGCCAGAGCATATGTTCAAGTGTGTTCAAGTGTGCCTACCATATGGACGCAACCATAACAATGTTCAGAATTAGACATGCCACGTTTGTGCAATCTCTCACGCGTCCAATAAACCCTGTTTTGGATCTTAATTTGATGTAATCTCTCTCCCAAATCCCCCACCAGCGCTCCTCTGGCAAGTCACACTTCAATCTCTCCCTCCATTCTTCCAACAACGCTCCCACTGTTCCTTGACCTCGACACAATCAGCTTGTAATATTTACTTGCAAGATGCCCCTCCACATCCGTCTGTCTGTTTAAAACCTGAAGATTTAACTCATTCTCCTCTGAAAACTCCCCAATAGCCTTTTTGTGTATCAAATAGTCACAAGAACTGCAATTCTGAAGATTTCTCAGGGCTCGCACTTGATTCACAGGTAACCATGCACCATCTTTCCTCAGGTCTCCAATGAAATTAAAACCCCCAAGAAACCAGTCAGGTCAGTAAAAGCAACTAATTTGTCTCCTTAATCTCTGGGTTATACCAAATAGAAGCGTTGAGACGTTTATACACATTTTCCCCCCAACAGTGCCATCAAACTACTCCATGATATCCTCAGGAATTCTGAAGTTGGGTCAGCTCTGGTCGCCCTTGTGGATGTAGTCGTTAAAATCGCCATCAGTGTCAAACGGCCCTATAAACTCGCTTCAGCCCTAGCCCACTCACCTGGATCCCTGGTCATCAATGGCTTGAAAAACCTGGCCAAGAACGCTAGGTGATATGCAAAAGAATTTGGCGCACCCAGACCTCCCTTCTCCAACGGTAACTGCAACTTCCAAGTTTCATTCTGGGTCGCTTATTATCCCAAAGAAAGCCCTTTAATAGAACGTAGACTATTTCCACACTTCCTTTGTATTTTTCAAAGGTAGCATGCTGAGCATATATGTGAGCCTCGCTGTTGAGACCAGATTAAGCATATTCACTTTTCCACCAGAAGAGACAGTCTCAAAAGCTTCCATCTGTCCAGATCTTGTTTCAGACCATTCAGCATAACATTCAAATTTTCGGGGACCATATTCCCAATCTCGCTTGTTAACCATACACCTAAATATTTCAACTTGTCAGAGCACCATTTAAACCCCAACATGGTGATCTGTCTCTTCCTTACGTTCACATACAGTGGCAATACCTACGATTTCATCAAATGTATCTTATAACCAGATCTAGTGCTGAAATCCATAATCAGATTAATCAATTTAGGAACAGAATTGTCCAAATCTTTCAGTACCACCAACAAATCGTCCGCGTACAGCCATAATTTCTGAACCACTCCTCCATTATGAACTCCATGAATTTCTTCCTCATGTCTGATTGATGAAGCCAGAGGTTCGATTGCAAGCACAAATAATAAGGGAGACAACGGGCAGCCTTGTCTGGTCCCACACCCTAGGGGAAAACCTCTACACTCACGCCATTTGTCATCATGTTTGCAGATAGAGAAAAATATAACAGTCTCATCCAGTTTACAAATGGTTCACCGAATATCTTAACTCGTCCAAACTAAGATCACCATCCAGGTCCACTCTCTCCATGTTAGTCCAACTTCCCATCTCTGAGTTTACTCCAAAACCATCTAGTTTCCCCATCACAGATGATTCATTCAAATAGAGTGTCATGTATTAGTCCCTAAAAACATAGCTTATTTCCTTGGGTTCATATGTGACGGATCCATCCGGCTTCATAATCTTAGGAATCGCTCTTTCTGCATCCTGTTTCCGCAATGTGCGAATCAGTGCTCACATTTTTCTCCTTTTTCAAAATAGTGGCTTTTGATATAGATGCTGCTTATTAATTTAATGAAACACAGATTACATGTGCCATGTGTGTCTATTACACACTCTCAAACCTGTAGAGCTATACATTACTTTAGCAATTGAAGGTCTAATAGTGAGTGTTGCCTGATGGTTTAATCACTTTGTACATCTGCAGAAGCAATGTATTCATGTTCTTAGAACACACCAAACAGTCATTGTTTCTGAGCTTGGTCTAGGAGTGAAGTCAATATCCTTCGACAATCTCCATGATCATGACTGGTTGTAACTTGCCTTTATTTATTTTGTCTATGATGTTGAAGATGGTTGCGGTTGCTAGCTGGTTGTTTCTTTTTATTAAGGGATTTTATGATGGCCTTTGGGAGTGTGAATGCTTTGCGTGGGGAATGTTACGACTTAACATTTAGCTTTTAAGGAATTTGCTTGGTGGCAAGACATTTGATAGCGTGAGATGTGTGAGCAGGGGGGTGTATGTCAACTCTTTAGGTTGGAAGGTTCTACTAGAGGGGAGGGAGGGGAATAGGGGTTTGTTGTTATGTTACCTATTTGCAGTTGGACACCTCTTTTGACCAAGGTTACCCAAAGAGGTGTTCTATTTTTAATTTTGAGAATTTTACAGTGTTAGTATTTTTATTGGATCACCCAAGGAATTTCAAAAATGACACTAAGGGAGGAATTACGATTCGTATCCTGGAATGTTAAGGGTATAAATAACCCACTGAAGAGGAATCAGATTTTGCGACATTTGAATGACTTGAAAGCAGACATTTGCTTGTTACAGGAAACACATCTGACAAATGAAGGGACAGAAAAACTGGAAAAAGCACGGGTAGGAAAAGTGTATGGTTATTCTTTCAATTCACAATCTAGAGGTCTAGCGATCTTGATTAGGAAGAATCTGGGTATTCAAATCCAGAATCAGTCCTCGGACAAGGAAGATAGGCTGGTGAAACTATTGGTAAGAGAACAAGACAAGATGTTAACGTTGTGTAACATCATTTATGCCCCGATGGTACATAAAGGATCATTTTTAAGGTATGTAGAGCAAGTCTTACAGGACCAGAGCAATAAGAATATCATATTGGGAGGAGACTCAAATGATATGATATGATATGGCATTTATAACGCGTCTATACACAAGTGTTTCACAGGTGTTAGACACGTTGTTAAATAGAAGCAAAAACAGTATTTTGAGATGCAGAAGCGCCAATAAATGGCCCTGAGTGACCTAGTTAAAGAGCACAGTTTAGTGGACACTTGAAGGATGGAAAATCCTTTCGCCAGAGAATATAGTTTTTTTTTAAATGCTCACAGTTCTTATTCTAGGATAGATATGATTTTATCAGCCGGGTCAGCAACAACAAACTATGTCGGTGGAGACATTTGAAATATACATTTATCGGATCATGCACCAGTAGAAATGTGTTTGAACGTACAATTTAAAAATTCACGGAGTACAGTTTGGAGAAAGAACACCTCACTTTTGGACGATGATGCTTTTGTTGAGAAACTTGTTAGTGAGGCAGGTCACATCATTAAAGAGAATCATACAGGTGAATTGTACCCGAGGACTGTTTGGGAAGCATTTAAGTGCACAATAAGGGGTCTTCTGATCGGGTTATCTAGCGGGAGGAAGAGGAAAAATCTGGATAAAAAGATTAAAGAAATACAAGAAGAAGTGATGCTCAACCCCAGGAATGATAGAGTCCTGGTATTACGTAAACTTAAAGGTGAATACAACAAGAAAATGTCAGAATATGCAGAAAATCATTTTTGTTTTTAGACTATGAGCTTTCTCCTAGTTGGGCCATCACCTCGGTATCTAGCAGGGTGTGTTCTTTACTTCAGAGGCTATATTGCTTTTTTGCAGCTCTTATGGTTTGTGATTTGACACACACACCCTTCTTAGTGACTGAACTCACTGGAACGAGTAAAGTCACCATCGTGACAAGGTGTCTTGTCTCACCCTGGTCAGGTGTGTATCCTGCAGGAGGGCTACATCTATTTTTTGTCGCTTCAAATATGTCCTCACCCTATTTCACTTGATATAACTGTTCAGACTTCTGAATTCACCCATCTTCCGCGAGCCATTCCACCTTCTTCCTCCATTGTTTCCTTCCCCCTTCTTCAGCTGTGCGTGTCTGCAGGCCAACATCCTGTTAACTAACCCAACTCCCCTACCCAACCCCTACCCCAACAATTGCCCATCCTTGAATCCGAAGCTCATGCACCCCCGCATCTCGCTCCTATTCCGGCTCTACTGCTGGCGTTTGGAGCACAGCTGAAGCATACTGAACTACTGGTATCCTACCTAATCTAACCTACTGAGGGAGATAGTACGATTCCAAGCGCCTGGCGGCGCTGGTGCTTCCTGCATTTAGATAACAGTCAATTATTATGCAATTTATTAACTCTGATAACATTGTCCAATCATTACATCCCTACTGCTCCACTGTTCAAAAGTACATTATGCAAACAATGCATGTTCACTTATTCCTTCCGCTCCTTATCTGGTCTTCCTTATCCGATGGAAAATTCAACATGTCCATCCAATTATTCACATCCCCTGGGGTTTCAAAAAAGACTGCACGCTCTTTGTGTAGGACCTTCATCCTTGCCGGGTATAGCAACATGTATTTCAGGTTAGCCGCTCGTAGCCATCTCTTGTAATCTGGGTACGCGGTAATGGTTGCTGATGATCTGCTTATCGTTCCTCCTTTCCGGAAATGTTCTAGGATCCTTTCCTGGTCTTTGTAGTTAAGTATCTTAGCAATGATCGGTCGAGGTGGGGCCCCAGGAGGCGGTTTTCTTGTCAGAGCCCTATGCGCTCTCTCAACCATGAACCGCTTTGTGAGTGACTCCACTCCTATCTCTTGCAGCAACATGTTTTCAATAAAATCTGTCATGTTCGAGTCCTCTTCACCATCAGGGGGCCTCGCAATGCGTACGTTGTTTCTGCGGGCCTGTCGCTCCGCCTCCTCAGCCCTGTTTTCCAAATTGCACACCTGCTGTTGTAGTATGGTGACCACCTCGGAATTGTATTTGCAACTGCTTGTGCTAGCCTTCACATCTTTCTCCAGTACACCAGTGCTTTCTGCCAGCGCCCTGATGTCTTGTCGCAGGAGGTTCACATCAATGCTGATTGCTTCCATTTTTTGTTCTATCGATGACTTCAAGTCCGCAATGGCCTCTAGGATCTGCTGGTCGCTTCACTTTGAGGCCTCCTCTCCTTGTGCTTCCTGCCCTGTTGTTTTCACATCATCCAGTGTTTGTGCTGACTTGGCAAATGCCTCTATCAATGACTGTTTTGCTTTTGACTTGTTAGACTTTGATGCCATTATTGCATCTATTATCACTCTGTCTTCCGGCGTCTAGCGGTCGTGCACTCTGTCTGTTCGACTGCGATATGGCATTAAATCGCGTCCTGGCAAGCACACTTGTGTAGCTCACCATGCACACTATTCTCTCCTGTGATTGTGATGGATACCAGGTCACTCCTTTTCACTGGTGTCTCTTGGATCACTTCCCGTACTAGTAGGGGTGTACCAGCCTCTTGGTGCCCCGTCCCTTTCTGTCGCACCCCAATGTTGCAGTCAGTTCGGAGAGCACCCACGGTATCTCATCCGGCTGTCCTGTTGTCAATAGTTACCAGCTGTCTTTTCCTGTCACGCTTTCTGCATCTCACCGTCGCCTACTTACTGCACTGAGCTTGTGCAGCGTAATGCCTCTCATTTGCTTTCAGCGTGCGTGCGTTCTCAGACAACTCTGCTCTTGTCAATCAACATTGTCTAGACGGTCCCACCTTTCACTCCTCAGTGAATGTGACTGTGTCTGCTATACTGTCACCACTCGTTCCTCCCACCTATCACTGTAGGCTTATTTGCCTGTGTGTGATGGCAATAGCATGTATACTTAATGTACGGTGCCCTATCCCGTCCTTACTTGTCAGCCTTGCAATAGCGTGTTGTCATCGCCAGCCACGTAGGTCATGTGGTGGTGATCAGTGCATTGGGGCCCATGGGCTGTGTTGGGGTGTGTTCTCACCCCCTTGCAGTTCGGCTCTGCTGCAATCCGTTACGCTCCTGCGCCGTCGCCCGTCTGATAACACGTTCCCAATCCAGCTCTCTACTTGTTGGAGCTTTCCAGCTGCGCCATAGCACAGTTCCCTTTTCCCTTGTTGCTAGCTGCTGCCTTCTCTACACTCTAGCCAAGGCTCAGCACCTCCTCCAAGGTATTGCTGCAGTATTGCACAGTGTAACGTTGGCTTCCTCTTCATGCATGTAGGGTGCAGCAGTCGGGTGGCTGTTCTTATGAGCGTGTGTACAGCCAGTGTCCATCCCGTGTGGTGAACTACAGCATACCTCTCTTCTACCCAGTGTTGTGGGACATCTGTGCTTGCAACGTACTTAGGGAGTAGCTGCTTGCCCTTTCCAGAGGTCCCGGCTAGCTGTGCGTTGTACTTGATACTTTGTCACACTGCTAGGTATCAATAGTGATCGCGGAAGCGTTTCATGTGAAGTCGCACAACTCATTCATTTCAGACCCTGCTGCAGGCTTTTCAACACCGCCTGTTTCATGCTCCGTATGATGCTGCACCCTTTCTCACTTCAACAAGGCCTGCTAGTCTTCCGGCCACAATGTATCTGCACTTGTATCTCGGAATCTTCGGGCCGCGGGCATTCCAAATGGTATGCCACGGAGCAGGACGATTTGGCGCGGCCATTTCGACGCGGCTAATTGGCCGCAGAGCCTGTTTTGGCGCGCCCATTTCGGCGCGGCCAGTTCGCCGCGGGGATGTTCAGGCGCCAGGATGTTTTGGCGCGGGAGGAGAGCTCGCCTACAATGCTCCTTGGGCACTGTTTAGTTCGCCATAATGATGAAAGAGCAAGACTACAAGTCCCAGAATGAAAAGGGCGACCCTGGGAATGCAGCAAGCATCACGGGGTATTTCCTGGCAGCGTGCCGCCCCAGTTGGAGGTTCCCTGCGATTCCTGCACTAGCATCACTTGGAGCGCCGTGATCCGAGAGCATGATGACCACCTCCCCCCAGCACCTTCTCGTTGAAAGCGTCACGACATGTCCAGATATTATGATAGGGATGCTTAGCTCAGCTCTTTGTCCAGACCGTGCATGTCTCTGCATTCACCCCGAACAGTTCAATCTTCCCTCTGCGCCCCCTTACCGCCCACCCTTGTCCCGCAAATTGGTCGAAAGGTGTCAACTTCTAAAGGCTGAGCATCAAAACATGAAAACACTCAAAGAGCCTAGATTTCCCCAACGAACTCCAAGAGGGTCAGGAGTCCAAGTTTCTATAAAAGAGATGTTTCCGTGGTGGGAGTGGGAGTGTATTCCCCCGTGCCAGAAGCACCTCCATATTCATTAAACCACGAGTGAGGATTGCCTTAATAGAAGATTTTATAACAACATGAAAACACGAACTATGCACTGAATCCTTATAGGGACTCCAGAAACGACACATGGAGATGTATTTATGTTTACATTTGTAAAGCATTCTTAACCTGAGGGCATCAAGGCGCTAATTATATTACATGATTTTCCCAGGATCGTATCCTTTGCTTAGGATTACCCCCGTGGAGACTCTAGCAGTACAAACGCAGAGGCATCACCGCTGGCACTCCTATAGCCCCGATCCTCCGGTAAGCGCAGAGAGAAGAGGAAGCGCTATGCCAGTTCACTAGCTCACTCATTCAAACAACCCCACATTTCTCATTCTGTGACGTTGTGAGGGTGCCCTGTAGCAGCCTTCCACACTACACATGCGGAGGGACTCACAGAGCTGATACCCCAGAAGCGCCCAGAGTAGATTCAGCGCTATGTGCTGTCAGTCATTCATTCATTCATTAATTCATTCACACAACCCCACTGCCCCCAGCCCTGGTACTCACATAGATCCAGGGCCCCTTGGATCCATTGATCTAACATAGATCCAGGGGACCCTTAAAAGACACCAGCAGATCAGGAACGCCTCACAGAACCCCCCCAGGATGTGGGCAGGTTAGTGGGGTGCCAGTCCCAGGGGTGCTGCCACGGTCACACAAGGTCTAGTCAGCATTGCCCTTGGCATTCAGAGTCCTCCCATGCAGGGAAGTGTGGACTGAGCAGCCACTCCCCCAACTGTGCTCACTCTGTGGGCTGCCCCCCACTGTGCAGCTGGAGAGACTCTTGTCACAAGCTGTGTGATCCTGGTGCACTTCCCGCTGTGCCTCAAGCAGCGCACCGCCGGGGCAGGGTTGGGGGCTGGTGCGCTGGCTCTCGCAGCAGTTGCTCAGGTAGGCTCTGCTCCGGTCCCACACCTACAATTTTTTTCAAATGCAACATGGTAACATTACCTGCCAACGTGCTGCATTTGAAAATAATTATTCTTTTGAATTTGGCGTGAGGGCGTTTAGACGTGGCTGCAAGGTCAACTACGTTCAAACGTCCCTCGCGCCAAATCGACAGCGCCAGAAAGGCTTCTGCGCCAAAATGGGCACGCCGAACTGGCCGCCGCGCCAAAGCGGTCGCGGCAAACCGGCCCGCGCCGAAATGGTGGCGCCGAAACAGGGTGTACCGGGTATGCCATCGGAATTTTGCTCTGTTCCCACAGTGTTTGGGAGCTCTGTGACCCAAGCCAGGACACCCTGGCTCACTGCAGCTGCACCCACGTTCCTAATACATGCAGTCCGTTCGTCCAACGGTCTGCAGTCTCCCGACGCCTGTGCTCGTTATCTGACGTGCCCGCTCCTCCTCAGTTTGCTTATATTCTGCCAGCCCGGTACCGATTTCACATCACCGGCTCCCCATCACTCAGTACCATGAGTCGCCAACCGATTCCTTTGGTGCGCCCGGCCACCATTTTGTTTTTCCAGCCGCCGGGGTACATGAAATCGTCCGCCGCTCCCCTTGTCCTGCACATGCCTCGATTCCTTACAACCTTTGGATCATATTGTGCCTCACATGTTCATACTTCTGCGGGTCCAAAATCCCACGCAATAGCCAGTTTGAAACGCCTATTTTCTTCAGGTTGATGCAGGAGCACCTCGAACTATGTCCTATTCATGGCCCTTTATCGAGCCCCCCCCCCTCCTTCCTGGTAAGGTTGTTGTATTTTCCCTACTCTGGGATGTTCTTCTGTTCTACCCAATCTGGGATTTTCTCAGTCTTACTCACCTGTCTCTGGGATGCTGTCTGCTTCTCCCCACTCTGGGAAGCTTTCCCCTTCTACACACTATGGGCCATTTTCTGTTTCTCCCCTCTCTGGGAAGCTGTTTCTCCCCACTCAATGGCTTTGCTTAGATTCATTCCACCCTCTGGGGTGTTTTCTCTTTCTCCTCAATATGGGGATCTTCTCTGTTTTATTCTCCACTCTGGAGTGCTTTCTCATTCTTTCGGCCATCTTCAATTTCTTCTGGAGCTACTGTGTACCTGCATGCTTCTGGGTGTAAAAATAGCCCCCTCCTTGGAGAGCCAGATTAATACTATTTGTGGCCGTGGCCACCTTAAATTGAAGCAGCTTTAAAAATCCTTCCCTTCATCCCTGAGGATTTTCACGCCCAAGTAGTTGCAGCTTCCCCTATTGGCAGCATTGATTATTGCAATGCTATCTATCTTTCCCAGCCTTCATATCTAATTCACGCTTTTCAGGTTCCGCAAAACGCAGTAGTTTGCATGATCAGGGGCATTCCATACGGCCATCATGTTACGATGGCTCGCCAATCCCTGCACTGGTTGCCTTTATCAGCATGAATTAAGTTTAAAACTCTATTTATTATTCACTGGGCCTTAAATTGGAAGGGCTGCCTGGCCATTCAGGATAAACTACACCGCTACTGTCCAGGGCGCTTGCTTGGATCCATGGATGCAGCGCTACTGAAGATACTTAGCTATTGCATAGAATAGGTGGGAGGCAAAGCATTTTCCATCGCTGGCCCCAAACTCTGGAACACCTTGCTGACGGTTTTACGGTGCACCGTGGATTTCTAGCTATTTAAATGCAGGCTAAAATCCCATTTGTTTGCGTAACTGACGTCTCTGTTCTAGTATCTTACTGCGCCATGATGCCCTCGGTGATAGTGCGCACTATCAATACATGATTGATTGATGCTTCACGCGGTTTTACACAGGGCAGATGTTGCGTCAGGCCGGTTCATCAGTGAAGGTGTAGCTTCATGTGCGACTTTGCAGCTGGAATCCCTTCGGGATTCCTATCTCAGGGTCAGGGCTTTCCATTTGGTGGGTGTTGCTTATGCGACCTGTCACCCGGGCTCCACGCTGGCTGGGCTGTCCCTTAAGGAGTCATAGGTGGGGCGGAGTCGCTTATGCAATGACGCAACTGGATTCTGCTTTGGCCTTGTGATGCCCCCGTGCCTCATTCCTGCAGTCTGATGTGACTGCTTCAGCCTGCCTTCCGAACCATCTCTACCCTCTCAGGTATTTATCCTGGGGCAGACCAGGGACATTGACGTTCTTTCTACTCCCCAGATGGACCTTTTTCTTCCACATTTATTCTGTTAATATATGCATGGCTTGCCAGAACATATCCATGGTTGGTTGGCAGCGGTTCACATCTCGAAAGGGCAAGTTCCTTTACTTCTTATCCGTTTTGAACAGAGATTGGGCACAGGTGAAGTCGGAAGTCAAGTCAGCCATGGTAAAAGGATGTGTATGACTATTAGAGCTCTTAGCCTGTAAATATCCCATAAAGGAGTTATTAACTGTGGGAGAGGGACGGTGCCTATATCCTTCTCGGAGTCGTCCCTGTCCCCTAAGGGAGAGACAAGCCCAAAGGGATGCTGCTTGCCCTGTCCCCTGGGGGGTGGCGGGGGTTTAAGCATAGCTGTCTTACCTCCCTAGTCCCAAATTTGGTGGCTCCCTTTTGGGAAGATGTGACGATTTCCCTGGAATCGTCACACGTTTCAACCATGTGACAACACAATGGCCAATCCCAAATCCAGGCTCGTGCGTAAACCTTTCTCCTTGTAAACACATACATTACATATTCAAGCACAAAACTTATGCCAATGGGAGGTTGTCGATCGCTCTGTCAACAGATTGACAGCCCACAGTTGCGCCGATTGAGCCACTAAAAGATTGGTAATGTTGCCCTCCAGAGCAGCCTATCACTTATAAACAAACACACACCCGCTAGTACATGCGACACTTACATGTTCCACATTTAAATGTGCTGTTTTCTCTGTCTATTTGATAGGATGTCTAACAGAGAGACCCCAATTATCGACTCTGCAATATGATTAGCCAGCCTACAGCTCCATTGCCCGTCACCCCTAGTCATAGCTGCCAAAGTTCCCAGTTCCAAGTGTGACACCTCGAGCCAGTTTCGGTTTTTACCTTTGGAGGCTGGAACTTGTAGGACAATACTTACAATGCAAAAAATGAAAGTACACGTCCCTGCAAGAAAATGGGAACCAAATCATGGCTGGCATAGGTGTCATGGATGAGTCTGGGAAATTTGGAAGCTATGTCTATTTTTAAATTTTTTTAAAACAACTTTATCAAACCATACCAAATTACAATACCAAACCATAACATAACATTTTATATATTATATACAAACACTTGTACTCTAAGGAGTTATCTTGAATGACACAGAGAAGAAAAATAATTTTTTTTAAAAAAAACAATCCTCCCAGAGGAAAGCTGGTGGAGGGAGAGAAAGAGAAAAGGAGAAAACATCCCATAATCCATACAAGGCCCAGACCATGTAATGCATATACAAGAGTCTACGACACAAACATGTGTAATCAGTAATCCTCAAACTATACGCATTATATCTTAAACTAACCAAGTCACTAAACATACGAGTGAACTAGAAACCATTAACAAATAGATTGAAACTCTCCAACATGCACAATATCAAACTCACCTCTCGCTTACATCCACACGATGAGCAAAATAAAGTGTCCCAGAATGACCATGAGTGGGGCAAAGAAGACAAGGGCAAAACCTGAAAAGCTTTAGCAGACAAGAAATGCTTTTCATTCCCACAGGGCAATTATAATCTCTCTGTATTTTCTAAATGTACAAAAAAGTCTATGTTGGGACCTCATCCAAGCCTGCTTGACCATCCACCGAAGAGCCATTATCTTTATGTTTCGGTTGCAGGGTTCCAATGGTTTCTGAACCCACTTCCAACTAATCAAATATTTTTGTACCACATTTATTTACTCTTTTTCTATTGTCAAAAGTAGGGAGAAACCACCTCACTCCCATCGCCACCAAAGCACTTCCCTTCCAATATGGCCTGACCCCAATTTACCATCTAATTTTGGGAGGTACAAAACGGTTAAAACACAGTAGTGAAATAACTTGACCAATTGGAGGTTGACGAAAAAACACCCTACAGTAGGCATGGTTGCTCTGGACTCTACAGCTTGGTGCTCTAGCTCCTGAGGTAGCATCAAGAACTGTAGGCAGTTGCCCAGCTTCTCAATTAGGTACGACTGCTCAGTGGCCATGGGGGACCCTATTCTCCCTGTAGGTGGGTCTTACTACCGGGGGTCACCTTCATCTGAGAGTGTCTAGCATAAGCAGCCTGCCACTCGGTGGTGTTGCACCTCAGTCCTCTGCCCACCGCAGATCTCTGCTCGACTCACTATGCTTACTGATGTTGCCGGCTCTCCGACATCTCTTCAGGTTTGGTGTAAGGGTCTTTCCCTCTAGAGGGTGCTGCTCTCCCTCAGCTGTCTCTTAGTTGATGGCTCAGGGTAGCACTGTCAACTTCTTCTCTAGCTAAGAACTCTAGCTAAGAACTCCCTTGGCAGATGGTAACTCTCCCGCTCCAAACCACAACTTCTATTTAGATGGCCCAGCTACTCCTCTAGATTAACCTCCTTCTCCCAATCTCCAACTCTCTCCTCCAATCGCCTTCCTTCTCAACATGACTCTAGTATTCCACTCTCCAGCAAACATTCCTCTCCAAATCCTATATCTACACCCCACATCTAGAGTCTGGCCAGGGGTGCTTTTATATCCTGATTTCTTCTGCCCTGGGGAGTGTCGCCTAGAGAAACATTTTCCAACTAGGGAGCTTGGGCTGGCCTGCTAATGGACTGGCCCAAGTGCCTGGGTCATGTGGTCTGTCAGGGTATCAGGGCAGCCTTTCTGATCTTGGAAGCTTTAGTCCTAGAAGAATTAGTACAGTGGCATTCGTTTAACTGGGAGAAATCTGGCAGGGATTTATCATGTCCACTTAACCTCATGGACAATGCGGACAGCCTGTCCATTCTATGTTTATCTTGAACTTGTATCTGTGCAGGTCCCGCAGATCACGTTTATTTTCTCTTTGTGAGTTTTTGCTGGCTGCGCTACTGCAAAGGTACATGTAGCAGAAACTTAAAATGTGAGTTTAAATGTCTCTGGTAACACTCCCAAAGAAAATAATGTCTATTCAACTGTCCTTAGTCATGCTTTGAGTCGGACAGGACCAGAGAGCAACATTGAAGCAGTGTCTTTATACTTCTGGATATGGCATTCGGCCTCCCTAATGGGTTAGACACATGTTTGCACTTTCTGTGGCCAGCTCTGTTTAACTGTGAAGGAAAGGTTCCTTCGGGCCAGGGAAGGATGAATGGAGTTACTCTCCAAGTTCTGATGTGGGGCCTCTTGCCCATAGAAATCACTGGGCCACAAGGTCAAACCATGGGACAAGTTTCTAACCCAGCCTGAGGACTTTTGGAAGGTTTTAGAGGGTTCCCTCATTTACCATCTGAGGGTGCAGCACCTCCTAACTTGCGGGGGGAGGGGACATGGCCCCTTTCACCACTCTCCTGTCAGAACCCAGTGTCAAACAGGGACCCTTGTCCCAATAGGCTGAGCCATCATGTATGCACCAATTCGCAAATATTTTTAAGAAAAATATTTTGTTTCACTGCACATCAAAAAACACGCCAATACACACTTGCAGATGTTACCTAATGAACCCTGCATTTCTCAGCATTAACTCATACTCCACACAAGCACGCAGTGTCTAGCCATCACAGGAATACCCAAGGAATACTTGCAAACGAGTAAAAAAAAGAAAGGATTACTTTGGGTGGAGATTATCACTGCCCAGCTAAACGATCCTTTTCAGTTGAATAGGGAAAGGGAAAGAGAGGTTCAGACTTTGTCGTATTCAGTGGGGCTGATGTATCAGGTTCAGAAGAAGGTAACTGAAGATGGTCAGACCTGCTACCACCATTTTTGTCCCACACCCAGTTAGGAAACAGTATCTGAGTAGTCCCTTCAATTCTCACAGCTGGACACCATGGTGTTGCAAAAACACAAGATCATGTATTCAGTTTATTCTTTTGAACAGGAATTTAGTTTCTTCCAGAAATGCGCAATTTGCCAAAATATCTGTCATGTTGATATTAGTCAGACCCCATTACAGTCCTTATCTAATTTTGAGATTCCTTTTTGCAGATTGAGCCTGGGTATTAAGAGTCCCCTGGCATCTTCAAAGATGGACAATAGATACATTCTGGTCCTAATGGACTATGCCACACATTACCTATAATCCCTCCCCCTTAGGTACAATGCTATTCATGAAATCACTAAAGACCGGGTTTGTACTTTTTCAAGGTCTGGTTTCTCTAGGAGAGCCATACCTACCAAGGATCCACATTAATGTCCAAGCTCAACAATGATCTAAATAATCTCTTGCACATTGACAAACTCTGTACCTCCATTTATCGTCACCACATGAATGGTTTTGTGAATCGATTTAATAGCTAATTTTACAGAAACCTTTCTGGAAGTTAGCTGATGAAGACACCAAGAAATGGCACAGCATTATTCCTATTGCACTATTTGTAGTACACAAGACCCATCAATTCTGTACATGCATTCTCTGTTAGAATTGGTTTATAGACACAAACCCATAGATGCCCTAAATATGCTTTGGACGGTTGGAAAAGACAGGAAGAGACAAACCAGATCATTGCCCGGCTCACGAGCCCCCCCCAAGAACAGATGATATTGGTAAGGGAACAAGTGGGTCAACACCTTCAAGAATGTAAAACCAGCAAAATGGCCTATACAACCACGAAGCATGCTTGAGAAAGTTCCAAGTACAAAATTAGCTCCTGGTGCTCGTTCCCATCTCTGACTATCATCTCCTAGCACAATAGCTCTGTCCTATTGGATCACAGAGGTTTTACTTGACCAGAATTATTGCATAATACAGTGAGACCACCAGAAAGCATCCTAGGTCTACAATATCAACTGGATAAAAGCCTGGTTATACCTGCAAGATTGATATGATATGATATGTATAACGTGCCCATACAAGTGTTCCCATCTAATGCCAGCTTCAAGGATTATCCAAACGCTGGCCAAAATACCTACTTAAGCAAAATGATTCCAGAGAATGTGAAGAGCTAGCAAGCAAACAATCTACATGGTTCTTTAACACATGTATAACACTTGTTTATGGACAAGCATGGGAGCATAAGAGGATTAGCGTACCAAATGAAAACTGCAGCTGGGAAGCTTGTATGGACTTAGCCCTAAGCCTAATGGTTACCTGAAGTCTAATGCCTGGCGGTTCAAAAACAAATGGAATGGATGATAGAATTGGGAGTGATTGAGTCCTGGCAGAGCCATGGGTCTCACAGATCGATTGTTGTATCAAAACCTATTGGGTTCTGGAGGTTCTGCCTAGACTACTGTAAAGTGAATGAAATGTCTGTGATCCATCCGTGCCCGATGCCACATATACATGAAATGATTTAAACAATCAGCCCAGCTAAGTACCTCTCCATGCTGGAATAACAATGAGGTACTGGCAGATACTCCTGGTGCTAGAAGATCATGAGAATGGCTGCTTTGCCACTCTGGCAGGCTTATTCAATGTTACATTGCTGCATGTTGGGCTAAATTGAGCCCCAACAACATTCCATAGGGTGATGGACCGGGTCTTGCAGCCTCACCAAGCGTAAGCACCTAGAAACACTTTGTGCCTAGAAACACTTGCATACTATCACATTATAAATGACTTATCATATCATATCATATCATATGCAGGGGCCCACATGGAGAACATTGTGGAATATTGTAAAACATGGAACAAACACATGCATCATCTTTACTTTGCGACTCAAACTCTAGGAAAAACTGGTCCAAAAGTGAATCCCAATAAATCTCACCTGGATTTAGCATCCTTAAAGTATTTTGGGGTTCAAAGTGGAGAAACTATATTACAAGCACAAATTGCCAAAGTGGAAGTCATCCACAAAGTTCCACCAGCCACCACAAAACAAGCGAACCATGAGCTTTATTGGGCCCGGTAGCTACTACTGCTGATTCATCACACATTTTTAAGAGTGGCCGGTCTCTTTAGTGGCTTACTCGAGCTCTCCCACAGCAACAGGATTGCTTTGATTGGCCAAATTGAGAAGTCTTCAAATGGTTAAAGGGCTCACTTTGCAGTCCACTCCTTTAAACAAAATGTTCTTCTCCAGACTGATCCTCCAGAGTCGGATTTAGGACTGTAGGATCTCAAAAATGTAAAGGCTGTGAACAACCCTATACTGTTTATAAGCTTTAACCTCGTCCTAAAAGAGAGAAATGATCCTTTCTGGGTGGGTCAGGAGAAGGACGCAGAAACAGTGATGATATTTCTAATGAGTGTTTTATTAAATGATAAGAAAAAGGCCTATCCTTCCCTATTGTTATGTGTGTGTTCCCTGCCTACGTAAATAACTAAGGTGCTTGTCAGTTATCAGGAAACATCCAAATGAATAAGTCTGCTGTCCAAAATCTAAGTCTACCTGACCATACCAAAATTCTAACAATCTAGCATCAGGAGAATGCTTCCTTTCTCCTGCTTGTCTCTTTGGACATTGGTTCTCCTGCTTCAGAATTCTTGATAATAGGATACATGGCTTGTTAGGATCAAAGACACCAATCCCTGAGTTCTTCAACGATTCCTTGTACTACAGCCTTACCAATTCACCACTGTCCACCTTGAAGGCTGTCCACAGACCAATATGGATTTCCTGAGTGGATATCCCCTAGATATCCCAGTGAAAGGAGGCATACGTGGCAAAGTTCTCTGCCTGACCCTTTGGGTGGATGGCGGAGTGACCAAAGGGATTGGGTGCTGTCACCCCATGTGCAGTGTTGAATCCGGGAGCGGGTGGGAAGGATCCCTTGGATAGCCCACAATGGCTGGATCAGCATGCAGGGTCTTGCACATGGAGAATGTCTGGGTATCTCCAACCGTGAATAAACGTAGCCTTTTGGCATCCAGAGTTATATGCTGGAACGATTCCCCATACGTAACCCTAGAAGGAAACTTCCATCCCCAGCAAAGTGGTGTTTTTATCATTAGCTGTTTTCTAATAATGAAACAATAGTCCTTCAGAGCAAAGGGTTAGCAAGTCATATAGCCATGCAAAAAGGTAACCCCAGAAGAGCAGTCTCCAGGGGTTCCCAGAGAAATCATGGGAAGTGCTTCACCCCATTGTTGGTACACACACATGAGAAAACAGCTACTTCTTCCACCCCTATATCCTGCAGAGTCCAGAGTGTATAGCAGTGAAGACAGAAGCCTGCTTACTCCCTGGATTGCAAATTCAAGATTACGGTCAGCATCAGTGAAATTTCAGTCTGCATCGGAAACCGAGAAGGGGCAGGATTTGCAAGGTATCAGGAGAGCCCCACACATATTCAAACTCACCAACAGAAATCCCACACTGTTAAAAACATTCACAGGACATAGACAGAGGTATGCCTCCAGGAGGGGGCCTCTATAAAACAAAGGGAGGGCCTTGGGTGGTATGAATGTTTGGAGACCTGTGTGAGGCAGAGGTGAGTGGTGTGTTGGAGAGTGGAACTGAATGGGAAGCAAGGAAGTGGGGTGATGTCGCCGGATAACAAGATAAATTAGTTGTAATTGAGAGAGGAGAAGGAGAGGTGGAAGTTGAAGAAGAGGAAGGAGCTAGGAAGATGAGAAGACATTAGACGGAGGAACACCAGACAAAGTATGGGGAGATAGTAGAAGATGAGGAGGAGGAGACTAAGAATTCTGAAAAGGGGAAGAGATGTAACGGGCCAAAGGCAGAGGAAAAGGAAGATGTTGATGGACAAGCAAAGGTATAGTGGGGAGAGAAAGAGATGGGTAATATTCCGGAAGTGGTTTGGCTGTGTAATTATTTGAAACTTTATTCTGATCCCATGGGCCTGAATGTAATTAGAGTGTATGCCCAAGTATAGAACTTCATCCTGACCAACCGATCTTACTGCTCACACTGTCAGAGATCAAGGAGGCAATTAACCAAAGAAATGGGAAAAAGCCCCAGGCCCGCAGATGATACCAGTAGACATCTTGAAGAGTGAACCTGACCTTTGGTCCAATTTATATGATCGTCTATGTCACAGAATCAGGCATTGTCCCGGATTCGTGGACGACAGCTTCTATAGTGTGCCTATATAAGAAAGGAGGCTCCTGCCAATTACAGACTGAATTCTCAACTTGACGCGATTGGTATGATCTACACTAGATACTTGCTGTTGTATTTAAACAATTGATCACTAGATGAAAAGATAATCAGGCCTCTCTCGGCAGGTTTCAACCTTGCCTGAGCAGGGTTTATAAATCCTTTATGCTTTTTCTAATACATGAAAAACATGTCACCCTGAGAAAGAGGAACTTGTATAATATTTACATTAATCATAAAAGTGCATCGAGGGGGTCCCCATGGCTAAATTGTGCATTGCATTACTTGAGTTAGGCGTTCCTGTGCAATTGCTCAGAGCAATTATGAGCCTTTACAACACTAGTACAGCAGGGTACCTTGGAACATGTTTGAAGGCCTAACTTCTCCCATCAACATTCGAAGGGGGGCTGTAGAAAAGGCAGTGTCCTTGCCTCATCACTCTTCTGTATTTTCATAAATCAATTAATTGTTAAATTGGTGGATATCCAGTCTAACGCTCCTATGTTGGGGCGGGGCAAGATCCTGCTGTTTTTATTTGCAAATGAAGCAATTTTAATTTCATTTTACCTGCATCTGGCCTAAGAAAGCAAGCAGCAGCTTTTTATGAAGGGTGTTTTCAAAACGGGTTCAGAATCTGCCCTACACACAAGAAAATGAAACCTAGATTACATATAAAGGTGGATGTCCATATCATTGACTAGATTGAAAGTTTTGATTATCTGGGTTCTTGATTTATGAATAACGGTAGCTGGTTAGCGCAACTTGAGTAATCCTTACTTACCCTGGAAAGGTGCAGCCATGCTGTGCGGACATTTTCCTATAAACATGGGAATGAAGCGCTATCTCCACCTTTGAAAATATATAATATGCAGTAAGTAATGGAGAATACGTTTTGGATTTTTTGTTTAAACTTAACCATAAAGTAACACAAATGTGATTTTACATGTTGAAATTAATCAAAACCACATATCGGATGGGATTGGTTTTAGTGCTGTTCATTATTGGGTTTGTCTTTGGGCATCCCCTAATTTGGGCAAATATAGAGAGGTGTCACGGAGTGGTGGACCAAGCTTGCCTTCAGGCAAACATGTCAAATCCATGCTGATTTCCTTTGGTTGTGAGGATTATTGGTATGACCCTCAAAGAATCGATAGTGGTACAAAGACAATATTACACAAAGCACACAATACCTTTTTGAAAAATAAGATCCTCGCAATACACGGCTCATCCCCTCTTGCAGCTGATTATTGGAACCTAAAACAGTACTTTGGTTATGAAACTCATTTGGACATGATATTTCCATCTTATGCCCGGTCACTTTATGTCAAGTTTAGGATTGGTACATTGCTTTTTGCTGGACTCCAATGTGCTTGGCATTTGATTCATTCTGACATGTTGTAAGAATTAATTAAATTGTTTTGCAGGCAGAGAAGATATTGTACATTTTGTATTTCAATGCCCATCTTACAATCTTGAAAATATTTTCCATACGCCACCTCTATGGCGCGCTTGCATTGTGCAGATCTACAGTAGCAGTCTTGTGGTTTACACTGTATGCAGAGTCCTATACAGAGCATGGCTAAACAGGCTAAAACATGCCACAGTAATTTAAACACACAGTAGCGTCCTAAGAGGTGAATTATCTAGACTTGCTGGCTTGCTACCCTTTTAATAGATATTTATTTACTTTTTTTAAGTTTAAACTTAACTAACGTAACTCTAGGAGTCACTATCTTATTCATTAATATTGGGAATATACTTTTTATATACACATAAGCTGATTAGTACGTATCACACTAACATGATTTTTACATTATATAAAATGTGTTTTTATGTGAGGTATATATTTTATTGTTATGCTGTTATATTGCTTTGATGAAGTATTATCCAAAATAAAACATGCTTGACTTGACTTGTATTCCATCACGGGGACGTGTTGTGGGAACTAGAACCAAGACTATGAGTTAGGGGGGGGGGCTGTCAAAAGGGGAGAAGTGCAGCCAGTGGGCAAATGCTGGCTTACTGCTCCTTGCGAGAAGCTGTGCTGCAGGTTGTTCTACTATCAAACAATCCCAGCCTTTTCCAAGACCTAGTAAGTAGTGGCTCGTAGGGCTCTGAGATCTGCACAAGGGATCTCCCAGGATGGCACCAATAAGTAACAAAGCCAAGAAAGAAAAAGTGTGGCATCGCTTCCACCCAGAAATGTGAGAAATGTGAGTGACTGACAACTGATCCCCAGGAGAGACATAGATTTAGTAACTTATAACCCAATCAGTCTTATACCGCAGCAAAGGAAAGCATTCCTGCAATTAAGTCGTATTTGTTGTATTTTTATTAAGTTGGCGCAGTTCTGCATCCCACCCGAATAAACCCAACTGTTTAATCATAATTTCAGTGCCGATCTCTCCTTTACCCTACTCTTTCCTGATGATAAGAGTCTTCTATTAAATTGTAACCTGTGGGATGATTTGTCTGGTGTCACCGGTGGACTGAACATTACTCAGACTCCCAAAGATGGTTCAAGGGTTTTTCTTATGAATTTAAAAGCAATCCAACTAAGGGCTGTGTCTCTCTTTCTGGCATCTTCCTCGGGTTTCCCTCCGCCCTATCCCAGGCTTCCCTGATCGCAAAGATCACCACCAGAGATCGGTATACCTACTATCTCTCATCTTGCACACACTCTGTGCATAACACACACACACACACACACACACACACACACACACACACACACACACACACACACACACACACACACACACACACACACACACACACACACACACACACACACACACACACACACACACACACACACACACACACACACACACACACACACACACACACACACACACACACACACACACACACACACACACACACACACACACACACACACACAACACACACACACACACACACACACACACACACACACACACACACACACACCTCTCTCTCTCTCTCTCTCTCTCTCTCTCTCTCTCTCTCTCTCTCTCTCTCTCTCTCTCTCTCTCTCTCTCTCTCTCTCTCTCTCTCTCTCTCTCTCTCTCTCTCTCTCTCTCTCTCTCTCTCTCTCTCTCTCTCTCTCTCTCTCTCTCTCTCTCTCTCTCTCTCTCTCTCTCTCTCTCTCTCTCTCTCTCTCTCTCTCTCTCTCTCTCTCTCTCTCCCCCCCCCCCCCCCCCCCCCCCACTCTGCTGGACACTGCTTCTGCTACCCAATCTCTGGATCCACCTCCTCCTCCCATACCCTCATCCTCACAATGGACAAATCCTTGTTTTTCCCATTCCTTTTTATGCTCCTTTCCCTTCCATTGACTTCTACTCTCTGTTTCGCCGTATTACAGAGATGGCAAACAATAAAGAGCCCTTTTAGCCCAACGCCGTTAAGTCGGTCAAGTGGCACAGCGAGTAGAGCGCTCGCTTTGACATCCTTGCAGAGCCTGCTAACGCAGGTTCGAATCCCGGCGGGGCCAAACTCAGCTTTCATCCTTCCAAGGTCGATAAATCAGCACCACACACCGTGGGTTTAAGCAGCGCTCAGATACCTGAGGGTTTGTAGCGCTATATAAATGCCAAATTAAATTATTAACGCTCTTTTAAAGTGCAGGTCCGCTGGTGCTTGCAGTGGGGGCCCGGCACAGTGATTGTCTGTTTCAAAGTTAATTTTCAACAGAAGCATCCTAGGCTGCCAGTCTGTAGCAGGCAGTGCTTGGTTGCCTCTGTTCGTTGCAGTGGCTGGTAGACTCCTTCCTCCATCGCAAGGACTTCTGGGATATGTAGTTATGCACCAAAAGAGACAAAACAAAGGCCAGCATATAGGGTAAGGTCCTCAACTGTAACCAAGCACATACAGAGTGGACAGAGAGTGGGGCCGCCCAACATCTTCACCCTGCCTCTGGGGCAGGACTGGCTATGACAAACACTGTGGTGGGCCTTCTACCCCAGGTTGAGGGGGGTCCACTCCCCATCTTCCTTTGACTGGGTCTGTTTGCTGCCCCTGTCACACCTATCACTTGTATCATTTGTTGTAAGTTACCTCTGTTTTGTAATAGCCTGTGTCAGGCACTGTAACTAAGTTTCGAGTCTACTTGTATTGTTGCTCCCAGCTGCCCAAGGGCTTGGAGCGCATTATCAAATAAACAAACAAACAAACCTCTCAGGCCTTCTTCCTCATTTCCCTGGGCATTTCAAAACCTGTGGGTAACTGGAAAGAAAGTCTACGTTTGATTGTTTCGAACCCACTGTGAATGAGTATGGGTGGAGCGGCCAAGAACCATGTTAGGATATGGGGATATGTTTCTTTATTTCAGACAAAAGAGGCATGGTTTGTAATTAGCCTGAACTGGCAGCCGGGTAAGGAATAACATACGGTATGCAAGGCCCGCTTGACAGCCAGACATTTTAATTTCAGTTAAGCCTTAATCCATTTTAAATTTGATGCATCCTCCCTTAAGGAAGGGCTAGTAAAAGGATACTCCTCCACCACTGATACCTTGCAAGCGTGGTTCTCACTCCATGAAGGGAAACTGTGAAGTAAAACCTGGTTCGGAGGGTAAGTAATGGGGCATGCACAGCAGACACACATAGACTGAGCAGTACCCCTTGCAGAGCAGGTACGGCAGGAGAATGTCCCCCGTCTGCACCTTGTTGCTAAGCAGAGTGGCCGGGAAGCCGGAGCGCTGTCAGAGGTTTAGAATTACAGTTGAGCGATCGGATGCAATCCCGAGGCGATGCAATTTAAATTTGCCCAAATCTTGTTAAAAGAAACTTCACTGAGCTATTGAAGGTCATTTCAGGATGGTAAGGTGATCTGCGATTACAACGATGAATATTGCGCACACTTCCGGGTCAGTCCGGAAATGTGTGAAGTGCCACCATGAAAATAACAGTTCAGAAACCGAACTAAACGGGCGTTTGTTCTTTTGCGTGATCTTTGATAACAGCTGGTTGCTCATACAGTAAGCTGTGTTGATTCAATAACGTTATTACATGTTTCATTTCTACATTAGGGCTCATGTTCGGACCTGCGTACCCGAAATGCAATGCATAAAACACCCATGCGTACATTTTTACGCATTGCATTTCCGGTAAGCCTCATTTTCGTCAGTTAGTGGCGAGGCGGAGCGTAACGGTGCGAGTACAAGGGTGCATTGCCATATGGTGAGAACATCCGAGGATATGTTACCAATATTTCGAAAACGGCATGAGTTCCTAGGCATATGATGACAAAGCTGTCTAAAGGAGTGAGTACACGGGCATGTAACGATAACATCTGCAAAATAGTGGCACAGCTGGTATATAATGCAAATATATCAGCAAATTATCGAATATACCTAACAATGTACGCATGTTCCTGTGAACTGATGACAAAAGTTAGCAATCCGTACAAGTCCCTGAAAATGATGTCGGTATCTTGCTATATGATGGCTATAACTGTAGTATGATGTAAGTATGTGAACATATCCTGACTAAACCTGCCAATGTATGGTACACTGGTCATGCAATAGTAACTACTGACACGTGTGGCTACCTCCGAATGTGATGTCACTACATGGCAATAAAGAAAACATTTTAACAATACAAACAGAAAATTGTTGGCTTTGTTAATGCTTGCTTTCAAAGTAAATAGCACACACTGAACACCTAGAACACCTAACAACAGCAGTTATACCATAAGCACAACCCCCTCCCCAGTCATCTAACCTTAATCTGCTCTGACACATCACGCCCAATGTTTAGTTTGGGCTATTAGGTGTCGCTTGCCAAACCTACATTGCATTGGAGTACAGATTGCCCCTCCTTGCCCAAAACACCTCCTCATGGGAACTCTTTCAGCTCGCTTTAATCAAGCCTTACCATCAAACGTTGCAATCGAAGTGCATGCCAGTGTTTTTTCAAAGCAGTCTTCTGAGAGTTAATGACTTAATTGGAGTTGTACACTCGATACTTAATGTAATAAAAATGTCTTACCAGGCTTCAGCCACTCGATTCATAAGCACTCTACATCTTCTTCAGTGAAGTCCTGTTAAAAACAAGCATTGGCATAGCCAGCAGTTTTGTCTTGTGTAATAAGTATTAACGCTTTTGGCAGGCATGGCTGTTAGATGCCCAGGAACTCGCAGCATTTTGCACCTGTTACCATCAATGTCCAGTTAGTACCACTGCGGCTGTACCTGGCAAGTGCCTTTCCAATGCCTACACAAAAGCCCAAACTATTGCCATGGCCAATGCTTGTTCCGTCTTCTGGCCCAATTGTCGGAAACTGTTTATTTGCCCTACAAACAATTGCTTTTTCCTTTGTCCCAGTGAACATCAGTTGGTGGCCATGTGACTCGATGTCACCATAACACCTGTTTCAAGTCATGGGCTTTCAGTTAGCAAATCTATACATTCTGGGGAAATAAACATCACATACAGCTGTCACACGGCCAGTTAACACAGAGCTGGGTCACATACCCACCTACCCCAGACTCATCACACTCCTTGCTTCTCTCAAAGGTACCGGCGATACACCCTCTGTCAAATGCACTGTGCCTGTCAATACAATCTGTCAACATTCTAACAAGGGTCAACCAAGATGGACCAACTCGAATTTGTCAAGTAAAATGTATTAGTGTGGATGAATTGTCATATGAAACATAGAGCCCAGCACATGAACATGTGCCCAGCACATAAAGACGGGAAGACTTGACCATGACAATTCAAAGCTGTGCACAGGATGCAATGTCCTTCTAAAGATGTCCCAAAGCAGGAACTAGCTGTGCAATACACAGGATCTAAATAACACTCGGGATTCTCGTTTCACTGCCTACAGACTTCCTTCGTAAGTCCCCACAGGATTGACGGCTGTGACGCAAAGGTTACAGGACTAGGAACATGGTGCCATGTGGCTGTAATTTCGACATCCTGTAAAGTGACGTACATTGCATTTCGACTGAGATCTTGAGAACTAATGCTTATGAGGCACTCATCCTCTCAAAGGCCCCAGAAGGGAGGGAGGCCGTAGAGTGTAATTGTAATACAGGTGTAGGTTTTTATCGGTTTGATATATCACAATCACTTAAATAAAAGGAGTACTATTAAATATTGTGTTTTATTCCGTTAGTACTATAAAAAAGATAAGATGAAAGGAGAGGCTTCGCTCCGGGACAAATAGCGCCCATTTCCTCTAAGTTGTGCCTCATATTGTTCTGTAAGTAAGGATATGGTTTCATTATTTTTAACCCCATTCACATACAAATGTCACTGTTTCTTCATATACCTGTCACACCATCCGTCTAAATGGTGATGGGCGTCTCTGAGTGCCTCTTACTGTTCTGAGAGAACTTCTGTTTCGCCCGCTGTGGGCTTCCATGTTTTCGTTTGTGTCATCACCTGCACAGGTCAGGGTACAGGCTCTTGATTGATGAGAAAACGGGGCGACATTGTTTTCCACTCTTGAGGGTTCCAGGCTCTGTGCTCTTCTGTCTTTCCCCACATCCCCACGGGACATCTGCAGTATGTGTAGTGTCTTGTAGGGTCTGGTCCTTGAAGGTTAGTATGACTTTCTCTGCTGTCATTGCAAGATTATTAGTAATGTGTGGCCGTTCCTGGTCGATGACATTAGATAACTAGAGCAAGTCAAGTGAACAGAAATGCAGTGCACCTCCACCAGGATCAGTGGAGGGTCTTTGGTCCCATGATCACCTCTGCCTCCTCCATCTTTTCAGGTTTTTCCCTCCATTGCAGTGCTCTTTCATCAGGCTTAGAGAAGTGTTGCTGGTACTGTGACTTGCTCTGTCTCCTCCAGCTTTTCGTGAAAAATGGTGACTAGCTCCACCACCTCCAACTGTTCCCACCAAACGATGACTGCTTAAGGGCTTGTTTTTTCCCCCTCTCTTGCAGCGTTCTTCCATCAGGCTCCGAGGAATATCCCATGTCTTGTTATCTGCCCTGTCTCCTCCAGCTTTCAGTGGCAAATGGGGACTAGGTCCGTCTCCTAATGCTTCCCATGCAAAGAGCTTGATTTTTGTCCCTTCAAGGCTCAAAGGAGTGTGCCTGATCACATGATCAGCTCCGCCTTCACCAGCTTTCCATGCCACATGGTTACTAGTTCTGCGTCGTCCAGCTTCCCGTGCCAAACAGTGTTGTGGGCTGTTTTTCATCACTCCCTTGCACTGACTTCCACCAGGCTTAAAGGAGAGGCCTTGGCCATGTGACCAGTTCTTCTCTGTATCCCATCTCACCTAGGCATCCTCAGCTAAGGATGAAGACATGTATGTTACCTGTCTGTGCTTGTTTGTGCCTGGACAGAGCCAATGGACGGAAACTCTGCATCTCCAATGTCAGGCAGACATTACAATGTGTCTCCTACAGCCACAGCCCTTTCCCAAACTCATGAGTACAGAAGCCTAAAAACTCTCACTGCACCAACCTGATGCAAATCCTCTAAATCTCACCCATTTTCCCCTCATTAGCACGTCATCGCCACCACCCTGTCTCTCCCACAACCTAATTCTCATAAATGCATACTCGCCCATCTGCCACACCGAAGACCTCTCTGACCTCATCACCATACACAAGCTCAAAGCCATGTTCATCACAGAAACGTGGCTCTACCCCACCTATACCTATGTCTTTGTCATGCTCATCCCATCCAGGTACAGCATCCAACATGTTGACTGCACGGAGAAGCTAATCGGAGGCTTGGCAGTTATCCACAAATCAGATTGGACCTGAACCATGCCCGCCCAACCAGGCATTAACTGCTTGGTGCTTCTATCATGCCATCTTTACTATCGCATAAACAGACCACCACTTTCCATCTGATCTGCAGCCCATCTAACAGTTGTGGGACATTCTTCAATGGCATTTACTATCGCATCACATCAACATCAATTGCAAGCTTAACATACAACTTCCTTCACAACTTCAATCTGGCAGGGACCCAATCCACTGAAAGAACCAGTTACTCACGGTTCCCTGAACCTAAAACAACATGCACTAAACCCCACGCACATCAAAAAAGCATACTCTACTTCATTTTCTCGGCATTCCCCCTAATACAATATCTATCCTTAACGCTGTTCCACTTGACTGGACAGAGCAAGCCACCATGGCCAGGCCCCTTACACCTACCCTCCCATCCAGCAAGGCACAGGGCAAGTCCACCCTGCCCTCTCTGGTCTGTCCTTTAATGACGTCCTCTTTGAAGTACTAGAACACAAGCTAGCGCCTCAAACCAACTCCACTACCCAAAACCTTGACACTCTCTTATCAATTTTTTAGTTTTTTTAAATTTTTTTTGTATTGATATAGTTGAAATATACAACTTTTCAATACAAATGAATTAAAATATACAATTTAAAAAAGTGAAAAGTGAAAAAACAAAACAGAACAAAATTATATATATCTTTTTGATGAGGGGTCAAACATTATTCTGGAAACACTTTTTTTGTTCAATACTATGATAATCATACTGTTATTCTGCTTGGACTTGTTCAAGCTTCAGTTCCTTTAGAAAAGCCAGTGCCCCAATTGACACAGCGGTTGAAATCCCAGAATATATAGTTCTCCATAGTACGTCAGATGTTGTAACCCCAAATGGTTCAGTTAGGTGTTTAAAGTATTTGACACGAGAATGTACAAGAAATTCACATTCGGTAAGTAGATGTCTCAGAGTTTCACTGGTGTCTTGGTGTTGACAAAATATACAGAACGCTTGCTCTTTGTTGATAAGATTGCGATGGGCCAACACCTGTCTCGTTGGCCAAAGATTGAGTCTTAGCCGTAATAGCTCATTCCGATATTTGGTAGATGGAGATTTAATCAGATAGCGTTCTGGAAACGAGTGCTTCTTGAATGTGAAGGTTGTAGGATCATGATCACTATACTTTGTGCATTTGTCTCTGGTGTTATTCCAATCCATTCCAAATAGTCTTGTTTTGATGTGGTCTGGGTTTTGAAGTAAGCTAGAGAGAGAAACATCAATCAAAGCCAATGTATCAATAACTAAGTTTCGCCATTTTTTTTATAAAGCTGTCTTTAGAGCCAAAGATGTAATTAGACAGTATTCCCAAGACCGTTGTAGCTTTCCACGCCAATAAGCATTTCCAGAACAACGCTATTATTAGCCATATATATCTAGAGTGTAAGGAAATGAGGCCTAATTCATGTCTAATGATGACTAATGGCGTTGATGATGGCAGCTGGAGAACACTGCGCCAAAACTTTGATTCCAAGGAGTTCCAAAATTTGTCAGTCATGACCGGTCTCGATTCTGATGAATATAACAAAATTGGTGAAACTTTTTGATTATAGAACGACAAAGCCGGGGCCAATGTGAACTTTCCGTATTTCCTTAGAATTATTTTGGATTGCTGAATAAAAGTGATCACCTTGTCTTGTTGTTGTTTGTATATCGTGGCTTGATCTTTTGAGAATATTTGGGCACCCAAATAGGTGTAATGGCTTACTATTTGGAGATTTTCTCCCTCGATGTTCCAATTGATCGTTGCTCTAGATGTTTTGCGATTGGCATTGAAAATCATCACCTTTGTTTTCTCACGATTAATTCCTAGATGGTTAGCATTAGTGTAATTGATAATTGCATCCAGCGACTTTTGGAGGCCCTTTCGGTGTTTTAGACATAATCACCAAATCATCCGCATACATCAGGAAGGGGATGGCCTTGTTGTTTAGTT
This sequence comes from Ambystoma mexicanum, assembly GCF_040938575.1. Lineage (NCBI taxonomy): Eukaryota > Metazoa > Chordata > Amphibia > Caudata > Ambystomatidae > Ambystoma > Ambystoma mexicanum. The sequence goes on from NC_090929.1 coordinate 749,965,521, forward strand.
TCGGTGGATCAATGAGAATAATTTTAAAGGACTCACCCACATCAGAAATAAAAAAATTGAAAAGAGCTGATGCTAGGGTACACCCTTGTCTCACTCCACGAAATGTTTTAATAGGTTGAGATAGTTTTCCCTCATGTGTGAGACGGATTTGTATAGAGTTATTTGTGTGCAAATCTTCTATAAGATGTATAATGTAACTTGGACATCCTAATCGAGTTAGCTTTTGAACTAGTAGCTCACGTGACACAGAGTCAAACGCGGCTCGTAGATCTATATAGATAAAATATAGTGGTTGTTTAATTACTTTGTGGTGCTCAATGATGGCTGTTAACGTGAGCAGGTTAATGGAAGTTCCCATACCGGCTACAAATCCGGTTTGAAAGGGATCTCTAACATCTGCCTCAAGTGTCCATTTGTTAAAGTCTCTTAAGATGAATTTTGAAAATAACTTGCCCGAGGCATCTAGTAGTGAGATGGGCCTATAGTTCTTTGGTAGTGAGCGGTCTCCTTTTTTAAAGATTGGTATAATAATGGCCGTTTTCCATGAAGCTGGAATGGTGACATTATTGATGATTTGATTAAAGATTAACGTCAAGACCTTGGCCCATTGTGTCGGAGCTTGTTTGAACATAAAGTTGCTCATACCATCCGGCCCAGGTGCACGTGAATTTGAGAGCTTTTTTATATAGAAGAGTACATCCTCTTCTTCAATTTTCAAACAAACCATTGTGGAACTGGTCCCCTTAAAGCAGTGTTGCATCAGGGTTACACCCTCCACCCATGCTACACGGAAGAACTAACCCACAATAAGCACACCATCTGCTCACTTAAAAAATGCTAGTGCAAACTGCAGTGGGATGACGACTTCCTCACCCACAAGGCCTCACGTAGCATGCGCTCTCATCATCAAAGCCAAAAGTACATATTACACATCACCTATCTCGGCAACGTCCAAACGGTGCAAAGCTCTCATCATGTCAGCCAAACACCCTCAAACCTACTGCCTGACACAATCATCCCTGAGTCTACAGTTGAATGGACCTCTATTAATGACTTTTTAATCAACAAGATAGCTAATATATGACAACAGATTGAAACCACAAAATGATTTACCCCCATGCTCTTGATCCCACAACACATAACATAAACCTGCTTTCACTCCTCGCACCCCAAAGGATCTTGATGGCACCCTTGCGTCTCTTAAAACAACTGGCTACAAATATGACACCCTCCCTGCTGCCATTATAAAGCATATCAAGGGGGCTTCCCTCAACCCTCCTCGAAATAACAAAACCCTTACTTACGCAAGGCTTCTTCCCAATCACCCCTAAAAACAGGACTAAACTGCTTACTCCTCCAACAATCCAGTGTTAACCCACACAATCGTTTGAACTACAGACCAATCAGTAGACTACCATAATTGACAAGACAAACTATTGAGAAGACAGTTGCCTAGCAACCCCATGGTTGGATTGACCATCGTAGACTGCTCTGAGATTAAAAACTCAGGTTCAGAGTAAAATGTAGTACTTAAGCAGCCACATTCCAGTCATAGATATTGCTCTTCAAATCAATAACAAAGAAAGGCTAATCGTGCCTCTTGGTCATCCTCAACCTTTCTGCCATGTTGAACATTGTCCACTACCTCACATGCCGACCAACTTATTCACAGATAGAATGGGCTTCACAGGCAAAGTTCTCAACTGGTTTGCATCTTACCTCTCAAACAGGCAGCAAGCCATCCAGTGGGACTAATTGAGGTCAAACCGCTGCCTGGCCACCTGCAGAGTTCACGCTCACTTCTCCATGACCCTGGCATCTCAGTCCACCAATACATGGACAATACCGAATTATACCTAGAGGTCAGTCTCACGCCTCAAGAATTGCCTCACCTCCATCCAAGCCTGGATGACAAGCACATACCTGAAGCTCAATCCACAAAGATTGAATGTGTCCTACTCGTTCGCTCATCTAAGTAGGATACCCTTCAAGAGTGGCTAAACGACATCCACCCGGACAGTTTTACCCTTCACCTGGCCCAGACTACAAAATCACTTGGGTACTCTATTGACAGCACTCTCTCTTTTCGAAAGCATATCACCAAAAACCCTAAATTGCCTGGTAAAACTAACCGTCCTCAAAAAATACAACCCTTGCTTCCACCCAAGCACTTTGGAACCACTGTCCATGTCCTGGTAATCTCCCATATCAAGGAGGGAAACACCCTAATCTCTGGCGTTCCACTGACACACTAAACCCTACTTAGGGTCGCCCAACATGCCACGGCTTGGCACAAATGGGAAACAAGGAATTCAACCACATTTCCCCCATCCTGAGGGAGATGTGCTGGCTTCCCACTTCACCAGAATACTCTTTAAGACTGCCCGAATTACTGATAAGGCAACCATGGCTCGAACACCTGCCTGCCTATCGGCACAACTCTGTATCTCAGATGCACACATTAAGATACCTCTTACCTTATGCAAAGGGCACATCTGTGTTTGGTGCCAGAGATTAGATGTGCAGTGCATCCCATCACTTGTGCCCAGAAAAAGTTTCGAATCTGGCACAAAGGGCTACATTTTCAAACAATGCATGAAAGTGTTGGAAATTGCACTGTCGTGTATTGCACATCCCACTGTGCCTGTTCCAAACAGAACGGGGGAATGTGTTTGTTTTCTGCAAACTTTGAGCGGCATCCAGTTTGTGAATTCGGGATGTGCTATGAAAATCAAAGTAATGCCCCCTGATTTGCCCAATTGTGTAAAGGGGCTGAAAAGGGCATCTGAATAGGTGCATGTTCGGATGCCTTCTGTGAACCACGTGCAATGGTTTTATTATACTTAGGAGCTCCTTTTTGAGGTCTCCATAAATCACGCGGCGAGCATTGTTACATTTATACTTTTGCGTAGGCAGGTCCCTGCCACATAATTTTCAACTTTTGCACGGTGGAGTGCAAAAGAAGACTTTAAAAAGTTGGAATACTCGCTTTTACGCCACCCTTTTGCACTGCGCTCTACAAACTGGATGGAGAGGAAGGGTGAGGCAGAATCGTAACGCGCCTCCTATCCGCAATACAAATAACCGAAAATGACCTGTAACGTAAATCACATATGCGTAAAAGTCTTACTCTAGACTTTTAGGCATGGAATTTACATTATGACTCACCGATAATGAACCCCTTAGTGTCCAGGCTGGGAGATGCCCATTTATAACATGCTTTGTCCTTTGCTACTGCAATGACGCTGACGACGGGAAAGACCCAAAGAAAATGGAGGAGGCAGCATGTTAACCGCTGAGGGGTCCTCACACAACTTGTTCCCCTCCCCCTGGGAAAGGAGAGGGGGCGGAACGGCGCCAAATCACCCCGAAGCCCGCGAAGGGCAAAACAAAGGAAAGGGGCGGAGCGAGCCCCTTTATAATCAGCAGGGTACGACTGCAAAGACATCTCGCTCCTGCAGTAGGACCCTGCAGACTCGCCATGCTGGAAGAAGGATTTCGTTTTGAGCGCCAAAGACAAGATGGATTTTCTTTGGTTCCAGCCCCTATGCCGGATGTGTTGCGGTCGTTCCAGCTGAAGGAGTTTACAGCGTTCGAGGCGAAGGGAGAACCAGATTCCAACTAAGGAGGCTTTCGGGGGCAGTCGTGTAGGGAGCGGTTGCGTCGAGCATGAAGAGGGAGAGAAGGTACGGAGAGAGCCGAAAAGACAGTTGTTAGAAGGGGTTGTGGATAATGGTAGTGCGCCGGGCGTACGCAGTGGAAAGTGTGTACTTTTAGCTTCCATTATTTTATGAATGGGCACACACTGAATTGTAGGCGGGCTCTGGGCTGCGTTGTTGTAGAAGTTCACGTGGTTGTCAGGCTGTTTGCCCAAGGGCATTATGGTATTCGCAGTTCCAACTCTCAGTCGCCAGGCAGGGGATACAGCGGTGCGGGGAACTGCGTTTTATCCAAGCAGGTTGAAAACCGGCAAGCCTGGGGGTCAAATTACCCCCACCCCATCAGGTAGGCCAACAGTGGGGACTCCTGCTGCAGTCTTGCTAGCCCAGTTTCATTAGGTCTGGGACCCCCCCCCGTTTCACCCCACGTGGCTGGGGTCTGTTCACGGTAATGTGGCCTCTTAAAATTCCCCTCCCCCCATTGTTGCACAAATAACCGGGCGGGGGGTGGGGTCCACTCGTTCCAGGCCGCGGGACGGCCAGGTCAATGGGTTAATGGAGTGGGTGGCCCACGGCTGTAGCTGCTTACGGGCGGCATGGGGGGCAGGACTGTTGGATGCGGCAGGGCACCGAGGAAGATAGACACTGATAGGCCCCGGGTGCCTGAGGGTTCGTAGCGCTATATAAATGCTAGATTATCGGCAATGTATGTGCAGGTGCCCGCACAAGGGAGGATTAAGATAATTGGCGGAAGGCGGTTGGATTGTATCCAAGGTATGAGCTACAACAGAGCTTGCGTTGCATTCTGGTTGTTAAAGGGTACTACGCAAATTATGCCTTGGTGGTCGGGTTACTTCTGGCATGCTGGCGGTAGGATGGAAGTAGCAAACGGCGTCTTTGGTTGTCGGGCTAGATCTGCGAGGGTGGGCACTGGGCAGGTGCCCAGCGCAAGCTGCATTGCAGTAACATATGACGATTCTTTGGAGAGCATGCTTATTAAGAGGTAATCGCCAGAAATGGGGTCTGATGACATACAATAATATGGGGTGGCAGAGCAGGCAGGGCATGCTGGGTCTTGGGATTAAAAATGTTACTTGGCGCCATGTTTTGCGGGGCTGGGTCTGCGAAGGCACGTGGGCGTCCGGCTCGAGCTGCATTTCGGTAACAGTTAGCGATTGTTGAGGAACATGCTTAGTGAGAAATAATTGCCAGAAATGTGGTCAGATGTGATACAATATTAAGAACTGCGGCAAAACTTGCGGGGCATGCTGGTTTTGGAAGATATTTCATATAGCGCCCCCTTTTTGTTGCGGTGCATTTCATTAACATTTAGCGATTGCTCGGGGAACATGCTGTTATGAAATAATTGCCAGAAATATGGTTGATGTCAGACAATTTTAAGATCTGCGGTTGAACTTGCGGGGCATGCTGCTTTTGGGAGGAGAATTTTCATAGCGCACCTTTTTGTTGCGTGGCTGGGTCTGCGAAGGCACGCTGGTGTCCGGCCCGAGCAAGGGTGCGGCCGGGATCAGGAAAGGAGACTCTCACGCAGTTATGGAGGGAAGTGGGAGTGAGATGGGTATTTTTAAAGATAATGCCAGCTCGGGGGAGCGGTTAAAAGGGTATTTGGATATTGCATCTATGAGTGCTTGTTGAACTAGGGTAGGAACGGTGCCCCTGTTTGGCATGTTGTAGTTAGTGCATGGTTCACAAGGATGGCAGCCGAGTGTCTCGCCGCTGGGCGGACCAAGCACCTTAATTGGGGAAATGCTAAAAAGTGGTGGAACAAGGTTGGGAAGCTCACTAGCAATTAGTTTACGATATAACGTAATCGGTGACTAGTTCGGGCTCCTCCTTTTTGCTCCATGGTTTACTGTGACCACAGCCAAGCACCCACCTTGTCCACGAGGCAGTTGCCGGAATAGGGGAACTAGGTCCTGTCGCGTTCACATAAGTTGCGCTGAGGGCGCTACTGTCAGATACAGGGTTTCACAGGTCTAGAAGGGGGACGGACGGGGGCATAGAGGTGCCGCCGGCCAGAGGCGTGCTAGGGGGCAGGCTAAAGCCCCTGGTCTCTATGTTGTAGCCCCGGATAGAATCTCAGGAGCTACGACCAAAAGACTCCCCCCAGTCCCGACAGTTCTGACAGTAGCATAGCCCGGGGTCCTTTTCCAGCCTGGTAACACTCATGCCGCCGGCGCCATGGGAAAGGAGCCCACGGTGGCAAATGGCTATTCGCTTCTCCGGGTAGAATAATAACGAAAGGGGAGTTGTTTGACACTAGGAGGAGGCAGATTGTGCATCTAAAAGATTCTTCGTTATTCGGCAATAATGTGCAGTAACACTACTGGGTCACAGAGGGCAGGTTAAACGACAGGAGGGGGGAGGAATAAGCCGTGGCACAGCCGATTTACCAATCAAACGACTACTTGGCTTGGGCTAACCGATGCATATTAATAAGCAGGCACCCGGCTGGACTGTTCAACAAGCAGCAGGTAGTAAAGTGAGCTGGGGCAGGGTCCCGACCCCATGGGTTCAGGTTGGACATGGAAACCTGAGGTGAAAAGAGTTTAAGTGCAGTTACAGGTCCCCAGGCCACGTGGGCATTGGTGTAACTTAGGCATCTGCATGATAGCAGGCTGGTAATTTATTCCAGGGGACACCTTACCGGGAGGAGAGGTCGTCCGAGTACGGCGTGACTGGGTGAGTGCCTGTGGGGGACTGGCAGTACCCACAAGGTTGTAATTGGCCCTTGGTTACAGGCAGCGGTGGCAGGAGCCTATCGGGAAACAATAGTGGCCTGGAATATGATTTGCAGGTAAGCCCTGATCAAAGTATAATGCACCCCCAGCACAGGCATACATAGGGCAGTACAGTTGGAATGGTCGCGCACAGTGAAGGAATACAGTAGGGGGGTCGCTCAGTGGGAGCACTGCTACTAGGCATGGCTTTACTCATCAAAAGGCCCCGGCGCGTCTGTGATAATAGGAGTATGGTGGTTAAGGGATTGTGCGCAGCGGTGTTAAAAGGCGCATGGTTGCCAGACTTGTTTGGAGAGGGAAATGAGCAGCCACTGTGGGTTGTGTGCAACGTGTATAATAGGGTTGCCTGGGGGCTTGGCATTACGTGGGAAGTTTGTTAAGGAACAGCCCTTGGTGGGGCACGGATGCGCTTAATGCGGAGGAAGAGGGCCAGTTGGCACAAAGTTTTCTTGACACAGGTTGAGGGCCGACAAGGCAGTATAATGCCATGGTTGCATTACAACAAAGGGTGATGTTAAGTTTGGTGGGGACGGTGCGTTGGGCCAAAGGTCGGTTCTCAAACTGGGTTGGAGTGGGTTATTGTGCTGGCCCCATTTCTTCAGCGGAAGAGGACATCAGCAACATGGGGGTCCCACGATTTTGCGATTTAACGCCAGGTGAGGGGGGCGAGCAATGCAGTGTTAAAGCAGGCGTCCTTAAAAGATTATTCCAAGTGTACAGCAGAGTTTCAAGTTGTGTTAGGTGCCACTTTGATTTGGCCGGCGGGGCAATCCGCCAGCAGCAAACTAAGTGTGTGCGGCCAGGAGAAATACGGAAGGCTGCATCCGTTGGTTTGACAGGTTTAATTCCGGCGGCGGAGATACTACTAGATGGTGACGGTGTTAAACCGCAGCGCTTTCCCGTGCAACTGCACATTAAAGGGTTAAATCTTTCAACTTGGCCATAGTCTACCCGGGCTGAGCGTTCCATAGGGAGCGTATCTCTTGCGCTGGGCAATGGCAATTGCCACAGGTTGCTTAGGTTGGCCATATTGCCACGGTTGCGATGGGCAGCTCGGGTCTAGGGCTGTCATTTTATGGGACATCTTAAACCTGCTGTCCACGGGTCAGGGTCACGATAAGCTAATACACTTTGCTAGTCAGCATAACTGTAGTACGCTTTTAACCGGGGCATGCCAAAGGGAGACGGGTGGGCTGAGCTCGCATGACCTTCCCTCCCTCTCTCTCTCGGCCAGAGCCACATAACACAAGAAGCGCCTGGTAGATGGGTAACTCTATATGACAACCCTGGGTGTCAGGGCTGTGGCGTACAAGACGTGTTGGGGTAAACCAGTACCATGGGGGTGAAGGTTATGTGGGCGGTTAGGCGCCCAATTTTGGGGATACCAGGGCCTTCGGGGTGATCGAAGGGTGAGGTGGACTGTTGTGGGCCCAGTTGGGTACACAACGGTTCAATTTGCTATCAGGGTCAAGCCCTAATAAGTAAAGTGGGGGGACTCATCAACAAACAAGGGGATGTGACATTGCCAGTAATTAGCAGGTCAGGGTCTAATAGTACTTGGTAACACTGAAAGGTGTGCATTTTAACCCCCAGGAAAGTCATGTCTCGCGAAGGGTTTCGCACTTCTCGGACCAGCGCCTCTCGGGAGCCTAACGGCAGGGGCGTCTGGTTGTAACAACAAGGGCCCAGCGTCCCCCAAAATGAAACGGCACTCTCCCCGCCCACGGACACCTGCAAGGGCAGGGTAGGCTCAGGCACAAAGGGTTGGGAGAGTTGGGCCTTCTGCGGACTTGGTGCAAAGGAATAGGGGGAAGCAGGTAACTCCTGCAAGGGCAGGCGGCGGTGTCCCAGAGCATGCCCGCCCTGGTGAAGGCGGAACAGGAGGGACAGGGGCAGAAGTGTCCCAGAGCAGGCCCGCCCGAGTTAAGGCGGAGCATGATGGAAAGGTGGCAGGGGCAGAAGTGTCCCGTAGCAGGCCCGCCCTTGTTAAGGTGGAACAGGATGGAAAAGGGACAGAGGAAGAAGTGTCCCAGAACAGGACAATGCTCTCTTTGCAGGAAATAGCAGCACAGCCGATAACCACTCAACAGTTGAAAATCGAGGGGGAAAACTGAATGGGGTCGTGGCAAGTTCTGCAGGGGCAAAGGCTTCCAACAAATCAGACATGGCCGTATCAGCTTAAAATCCCCAAATACTCTTTAAAGGATGGTGTGCATCTGTCTGCAATGGGAATGGAACTCGTTTACTAGAACATATGTACCAAATTGCTGGAGTTGTGAAAAGGAGACAAGAGGAAGGGGAGCCACGGTGGGCGGTAACCCACCTAGTGGCGTGGCGGTGTTTGGGCAACCAAGCACAAATGATAGACTCCGGATGAGCCAGAAGGAAACCGGAATGGGTCTTCGCTCTTCCGGACCAGCGCCTCTTGGGGGCCTAACGGCGGGGGCGTCTGGTGGTAACAACTAAGGCTCAGCTTCCCCCAAAATGAAACGGCGCTCTCCCCACCCACGGACACCTGCATGGGCAGGATAGGCTCAGGCACAAAGGGTGGGGGGAGTTGGGGGCCTACTATGGAAACTGTACAAAGGTATAAGGGGAAGCAGGTGAGATCCGACATGGAGCAAGCGCCACACTTACAGACTGAAGTTCGCAAAATGTGTACAATAATTCTGTTGTTATGGAAATAAAACTGCAGCCAAGTTTGCCATTTGAAAATACTGTTTCATGCCAATTCATTGCTTGGGAAGAAATGAGGCGCAGCGAAGGAACGAGCGCAAGTGGCTAATTGGCAATAAGGGCAAATGGACAAATGCAGAGGTTATTGCTTTCTTTATGTTAATGCCTTTTCCTCCAGGTTACCAGCAACAAGGGTAACAATCCCGTTAGTTGCAACTTTTGGTAAGGTGTAGCTGAGGCATGACGTTTTTTTGTGCAAAAATAATTCATTTCAATCGAACTTTCAAACTGACAATAAATTTGAACAATTTTTATATGTTTTCTTTATGATTCGCGAGTCCTCCTTTTTCAATGTGCTGCCTTATTGTATTTTTAATTATGAAGCACAACTGAACCGACTTCTTTATTTTTTTAAAGCACTTTAGTTATAAAGTGCTACAGAAGCACTTTAAATAATGAAAATATCTAAATATATTTTTCAAGTCGCAGCAGATGTAAAAAGTGTTACACTTGCTTCAACATTACTTTAATGGGACTTTTAGAGAGCTCCGTTAAAAATATTTTTGCAGGTGAAGCTTGTACACAGAATAGGATTTCCGTGTCCTTCTAACCGCTGCTCTCTGCCTGCAAAACCCCCATTTTCATGGTCGCATAAATGCATTGAATTCTTATAGAATCCGCTTGTTTCTAGCACCTGCTATAAGCAGACAGATTACATGGTAAATGCTTCATGCAAGCGTAAACTGCAGGAAGTATGTTCAAATGTTGCACAATAAGCGATTTCATCCGCTATAACATTTTTTAACCACTTCACAGCGGAAATAATGGAGAATTGCACAAAAGAGTAAACATAGCGGGTCCCCTCTGGGCAATGCAGACTTATTTTTTAAATAAGGCCCCTTAACTCCCCTGTCGGCATGACAATGCGCGCGTAGATACCGCTTTCACTGAGGCTATTTGAGCTACGTTCCTTCCAAACTATCAGGTGATATTTTGTACACACGTTTATTTGAAAAGCATACTTGCCAACCCTACCGATTCAGGCAGTAGGACTAGGATATCGCTTTTTAAGCAGTCCTACCGCCTACCGTTTTTTTGTCAACAGTATGGATTTTGGGCCTGGCTGCCTGAGGCCCAGAGAGCAGAGCACTGTGAACTACAGAAACGTGATTCAAAATATGTCCTTTCGTGAAATTAAGTTTCCTAGGTGTAGGGCAACAAATGTGTATTCAACCAAGCCGCCTGCAGTTACTGGGAAACCAAACACCAGAGAGTCACTTTACACATGACCTCCCAGCACATTAGTGTGGCAAGAAGGAGGAGAACAGGCAAGCGGTCCTTTGAGCTTGTACTGCTCGTGTTCTGCGTCAGAGGAAGGGGCTTTATACACAATACGCACTGCATGTTTGTATTCTACTCCTGTCTATTCGGCTGGGTTGGGTGGAGCTGCAGAGTAGAGGACTATAGATGAGGTGGGCAAAAGTAGGCTGCGCACTGGCTCACAATGTTGGCGCGGTGTCAACATTCTCACAGCAGCGAGCATCCGGTATGTCTTGCACTTCCGCCACTGTAAACTGTATATTTATCTGCGGACAACTGATGTTGTGGTTTGCTATTGCTTTAAATAGACGATTCACAGCATCCAATGAACAAGACGTTAGGCCTGCAGCAGGTTTCCCAGGTCACTTCACCAGCAGGGACTGGTTCCCTGTATCTCACAACATTTCACAACACTAATTGGATGCAACAGTTTCTGCGAGCACCGATTAAATCTTACAAAATAAATTTTGAATTCCAGAAACAGAACGGAACATCGATCCTCTTTGTAGTTTCTTTGTCCTTTGCCAGACTGAGACCTTGAAGTACCTTCTTGTATTGTGCCCTGCGTTAATGAGTCCACGGATTGCATTCTTTGGGAAAATTGGCTCCAACTTGACCTTCATGCAACCTGAATTCCCATGGGGGCGCATTTGTGTCTGGTTCTTATACTCCTTTAACACTGCTCGTTTCTTTCCAAAACATCTAAAGCTTATTGATTAGCATTGTTTTTTTTATAGGAATTGAATGTTCTATTAATTTTTATCTCTAGAGAAATCTTTTATTCTTCCTTTTTTATATTTATTTTTGGAATATGTTTATTATGTGTATTATCTTGATGCTATTTTATATATGGCTTGTAATATTGAAAGGTTTAAATAAACCGAAAATAAATACTCTGAGTAGTTGGGACCTGGAGGGCTGACTGATTCACAAATAAATGAAGTCAGAATTACTCATAGTAAATCATAGCAAATTGTTTGTGATCCAAATCGCCATATCCAGGTTTAAATCAGGGGTAAGTCAGACTAACTCATATAAATTTCTTTGGGACTCAGCCTTAAGTTGACAGTCTGTGAGCGAGGTACACATAACAAGCGCTGGCATCGCCTACAGGTTTTAATACTCATATTTGTTTGTTTGTATGTTTGTTTATGTTAAGTGCAGCATCAAATGCCCCCAGGAATGCGATGATATTCCGCCCATAGAAGCAATATGGTAAGGTAATACCTGACATGTGAAGCTGCTGCCATCATATGCCATGTGCAGTCTCAAGTTCTCCAATAGTGTTTCATATCAAACTTTCAAATAGTCACACAACTACCCCTTTCTCTGGAAGTCTAATGTTGAATTTTTGCCTGACAATACTTAAATTATAATCTAAGCTGAAACGCCCTTTTTGAATCTTCATTTAAATCTTTTTTAATCATAACTCAAATATTTCATCCCGATAAGCAGAGAAAGAAACTCATCTCCTAACTGCCCACTGACTGACCAGCTATATTCTGTGTGTTCCTATTACTTTCACCATCTCTCCATTATCATTCTTTAGAGAGACAGAGAGAGCAAGAGAGAGAGAGAGAGCGAAGCAGTGCACAGTGTTGGGATGCACGTTCAGGTCCCATGTCCACCCAAACGATTTAGATTGAGGAAAATCTAATAGTGCGCAAGGAAATGCATGTGCGCGACTGCATGGTGGTGGAGCATGTAACGTGGGACGTACAAATGTAGTGCTTCCAACAGTCATGGAAACATCAGTAGGCCCTGGTTTAGGGCATGAGTGATATTAAAGAATAATAGGTGACATCTAGAGTTTAACATTGTATGGGTAGCCTTGGACACTGCAACAAGATATACTGAGGTACCGCCATATTTAGTGAGGCCTAGTCTGCCGCAGGCCATGATAAAAACAGCAGCATAGCATGGCAGTGAGTTCCAAATCCCTTTACCATTCCAAGCCCCAGCAGGGAAACCGAACGTAGAGGCCTTCAGCTAGATAAAATACAATAGTCTTGAGTTGCAGGCCTGCGAAACCCAAAAGGAAAGTGAAGGGCCGAGCATGGGTAGGGCTGCGGCTGTCCCCGAAGGATAAACCCATGGTAACCAAGGCAGAGGTTTCGAGCTGCCAAAAGCCTGGTCTAGATTTACGGCATTAGTGCCCCCCAGAATAATGACTGTCCCTTTTGAACAGCCAGATGCCCACAAACAAGACACCTACATCCTTCAGAATGTGGCTAATTAGTGTGGTCTCAAAGAGGCCCAAGAGGGGCAGCTGATAAGGAGGGAGCAAGGAGTGAAACATTCTATTATTTGAACTAAGAGGAGCCAGAGGTGATGCCAACAAATTCAACCCTGCAAAGGGTAGGCATGATGGGGAGCTCGTATGTCTAGGATTAAGAGAACATCTTATTTATTCTGAATGGTCAATTTGACCTTGAAAATATCCTCTGAGCTCAAGTTAACTACCAGGTAGACCCCATGTGACTAGGCCCGTGGGGAGGGTAAGATATCATGTAACCCGCCAATCAGGTAGTGGGGAACTAAGGTGACTGATTAGAAGACCACGTGTTAGAGTGCTGGGGTAGTTTTAGATGTGGCCAATTGGTCAAGGAACTATAGGAGATTGGCAGTATGTATATCAGTGGTAGCCAATGACGGTGGTGGGATAACACTGTATACTGTTTGTGTCACGAGTGACGATGATTTGCTATTTAACTACTTGCATTCATTGAACTAACCCAGTGAGCTTCATGGCATCCACTGTCACCGTTTTCCTTTTTGTATACACAATAAATCTTGTTTTCCTTGCAAAGAGGGGCACCAAGCTTTTTTCCTTAGAGGATTGTTTTTTCTCTGGTTGGTTGTCTGGTCGTTTGCCTTACAACACGGAGGCACAAAAGCCGACAATGTAACTTTCAGCTTAGGTGGTGTAGAAAATGCTGTAAGGCAGCAACACGGTCAAGTAATTCTTTTATGGGCAACTTGCAGACATGTAGGTTTATATTTGACAATCATGTAACCTATATAAATGCCAAATTATTTCAGATTGCTATTCAGAATATATCAGATGGCTTTGGATTTCCTCAGATTACCTTTATATTACATCACAATGCTTCACACTACGTTGCATTACTTTTGAAATACTTCATATTACCTCGGAGCACTTTTGATGCCGTTGGAATATTTAATGTCGCTATTGGTTACTTATTTTTTATCATTAATTTTACTGCTTGACCTGGGCTTTAATAAATTATGATGGGACAATAATTTTGTAGTGAAAGACTCTGCTACTGAGGATGTTACTGGTATAGAGGTAAACCACACCAAATCCATTCATTTCCTCTTCATACAATATGTTTTGGCAGTAAACCTGTGCCTGAAGAGACAAATAAGAGACAAAAACTTATTTAAAAAAAAGCATGCTCTTCCCTCAATGAACTGCCAGGTATGTGCTATTCCCTGACCACACCCAGAGAGCTGTTTTAATCACACATCGCTCAACTGCACATATCTAGTGAATGGTTTTGCCACACAGAAAAAGAAGCAGCATGTGTTGTTGTTTCTATGTTCCTTGTCCATGAGAAAAGCAAATGAAATAACTAAAAAGTGTTTATCAGCTTCAACTCGGAGAACTGCAAGCCTTGAGCACAAATGGCTCTAATAGGGAGCAAAAGACATAAAACGGGCGGCCAACTAAGGTAATTTCCTACACTGTGCAAGCATACATCAGATTGATTGTAAGTACCAGGACATTAACAAACAAGCTCAAATGATGTATAATTTTTGTATGTTAAACTTTTCTGTTTTCTTTTCCCAGTATTTTTGCACCAGAATGAAAGCAATGTTATTTGACTACAAAGGTTTTTCTATCACAAGTAGTGAGGGCCTATGATATATTGCCATTTGGCAAGAGTGTGAAAGCCCTGGCCTTTATGATTAAATAATAAAATGATGTGGGTAAATCCATCTCTGAAAGGGAAATCTGCTCATCAGGTGCCCCTTTAATAAGCTCCGTGCCGAAGGCATAGTGTGTATCCGGATTCGCAGCATCTGCTCTACCAGAGGCGCAGATTCAGAGCTCTGAGGTGCACTTTTGACAGCTTCAGTGACATCCAAGTCTCTGCAGCGCAGGGGCTGCATTTAAAATATGCACCCCTTTTTCAAAGACTGTATAACTCTGAAGATCCTGTTCTGGTGGCAAGCTAAATAGTAAAGGTAAGCCATATCTGAGTTAGGGTATGGTGGCTAGCATCCCTCCGAGTTATCCCAGTCACATTAAATTGATATTGCACATGAGGCAGCCCTGTGGACACAGTTCAGCTGTGGAAGGGTTAAGTGTATTCCCCCAGACAGGCTCAACCCTACCCTGCTGGCAGGAGTGTAGCCAGGTGGGATTGCTTCTCTTTGTTCTTTTGTAAGGACAGGGAACACCCTTCTCCCAGGGAAAGCCACTCCACAGGATGCTGGCCCGGGAAACGGAATCAAAGGGCAGACCTATTCACAAAGAGCAAGGACTCACACCAAGGAGGTGCATTTCTTAAGGCCTTTGTTCTTAGAGAGAGGGCTAGGGTGGGGTTAGAGTGGTCTGGGGAACTGTTCAAGGGAAGTGCTTCCACCATCTTGAATCTCTCTGACTCTCCTTCTCTTTCCTGTCCCATCCACTTCCTAGGGTAAAACACTTTGGTGGTGACATCCAAAGGGAAAAGTCTACTAATTTCAAGAGCAGTGACTGGACACATAAAGCAGGCTAGCATTAGTCCAATCACCGGGAGACTTTGTCTATAAAAGAAGGGATCTCTCACCTCTTCATCTTGAGGCATTTTTGGATCATCACTTGAGAAGATTTTGTTGAACCCTGCTGAGAGACCAGTCCTTTCCAGAGACCTCCAGTTGTGAGGTGAAGGTAGGTGTTCCAAAGCAGAGGAGAGCTTTGTCCCTTCACCATCCCCAGTGACCATTGGGAGCAATCTACTGATGGAACAGGACCTGCCTCTCTGCCAGCCACAGCCGTAACCCAGGACCTACACATGTTGGAGGACCCTTGCAGTTGTGTGCTTGCCTCCCCCTATGTTTGGGAGCCGTAGAATCTTGTTCCCGAGTCCCTGAAGTGGGACTCACAGCATCCTAAGAAGTGACCTGCTGCTGGGGCAAGACTGCCGTGTCTGCCAGCCACAGTGGACCCAGTACATCACTGTGTTTAAGGAATCCTGCAGTTGTGTGCCAGCCCCCCCGTCCATGGGAGCATAAGAGCACGAGAAAGGGTCTCATCTTGGCCCTCAGCCTCTGGATAGGGACTCACAGCACCCTTTGATCCTAGTGTTTTTTAAAGTTGAACTGCTTGGAGCCCGTGTCAAGAACTGTTAAACACATTTAAACCAGCAAGATTCTCTGTTGCTGCCTATTCCTCTCCCAGATCTTTGCACAGCACCAAGAAGTATGGTTCGGCACTGCTGAACCACCAAGAACTGCAAAGAAGGTCCTATTGACTGCCAACTGCCCCTTTGGTCCATTTGTGGGCCCTGGAGACTGATTAGGTCACTTTGAAACCGTTTTGCTCACAAGTACATATCAAGAACATTTTCACCCCTGATTCATTACCCAGAGTGCTGTATCTTTGCTTATTCTGTGTTCTTTCCTCTGGGGTGGGTTTTGTGTAGTGTGTCTCTGGGTAATTATTTTTGTACATAGCGTGTTTAATTAAAGTGTATATATCTCTATAGAACCTTGACTGGACATTCCTTTATTTTGGATGGCAATACTTCGCTGTTTTCAGTTGCTACTGAACCACATTCATACCTGTGACGAATACCAGGGTAGCGTCACTGCTTCCATGGGCAGAGCCGCTTTTCATGAGACCAGGGTAGTAAGGCTGCTACCTGATAGTCCCCCTAGGGGTGGTACTTGGTGGGTGGATCTCATGGGGAGGGAAAACCCTTCATGGGATTGGTGACGATGGCCCTGGGAGAAGGCAGTATTCACTGAACCCTTTGGTGTCCTCACCTTCCTTAAACCCCATTCAAGTCCCTTTAGTCCCCCATACCACTATTTGTCATGGGTTAACAGAGGACATCTTTAATACGAATGGGACGAAGAAGAGGCAGACCCACATAGAATTCCCCATCTAAGTACTAAGACGAGAACATACGTCTCAGTACGTCTGTAGCTTTGGTGGATATGTTTGACTCCAATAAACTTGATTTCCTCCTTATTATCAATCTAGTGGCACTTGTTCCAATGTTCCTGTAAGGGTAGTCTTCTTGCTGTTGTAATTGACATGTTTAGATGCCCTCTGATGCGGAAGCGAAGCTCTCTGATGGTTGAACCAATATAGATTTTATTGCAAACACATATGATAATGTAAATAACATATTTTGTTCTACAATTAATTAGGTCCTTTATCCCAATAGTCTGTTTGTCTGGTGTCACATAAGTTTGCACATTGTTTAAGGCATATTTACACATTGTACAGTTCATGCATTTGTAAAAGCCTTTAACTGGCTTGCGATTCAGGTGTCAGGACAAGTGTACATTTTGATTGAGATTATAGTTGTTTTTGACTCAGATGTTTGGATAAATGTTTTTTTTTGAGATTGTGAATGTGATTTTTGGTTTTGAAGACAATTACAGAGTATATTTGTTTGTCACTCAGGTTTTTATAAGTGTACGTGTCTACTGAACACTGTCTAAATTTGATATAAACTAGATGCATACATGATTTTTTTGTTGTCGCTCTTTATTTAATTAATCCACAGATCAAAGGTATCTGGTTTATTTTACATACAGAGGAATACAAGATTGAGCTGCACAACAAATACTCAGGGACCTTGTCAGGAGAGTAAACCAAGTCTCTGGTTAAGACTGAAGTCAGATGGTGAGAAAGTGATTGTTGAATACTCTACTTGGCAGGAGAGTGGACCAAGGTGGGAGTATTGAGAAAAGGAGGCCAAGGACCTCAGAACGGTTTGGGGAAAAGAATCAAGGCCATTGTTGCTTGTGGCCTTTTTAATTATTTCAATTTTCTGAATTCTTAACATCATACATAACAGTCTACAGTATCACTTTTGTGTACAACATTAATAAGCACTCCAAGCTGTGTCAGGATCACAGCATGAATAAAACATTTAGGGTGCCAGACATGCGATTCCTTTTCACTTCCCACCATCCCGTAACAATCCTGTGAAACACATGAGTCCTCTTTCTCCTAAGCCAATCCATCCATGATATTGCAATCCCTCGTTTGGCCAGTATTAACAGAAATGTCTCAATTTTCTTTCTTGTTTTTGCACGTTTCCTTTCTGGTATCAATCTCCAAAGACACACCTCTCGAGTACACTCATATGTGCTGTATGTCCAGGAGTTTAATTTTACCATTACCTCTGCCCCGTAAGTTTTGATAATTGGGCAGTCCCCGGTCATATGCCAGAAACCTGCCGAGGCTGCCCCACATCTACGACAGCGGTGAGGGAACTGCGGGTTAATCGCATGGAGTCCAGTCGGGGTCGTGTATACTCTATGCAAGATGTTGTACTAAATTAAATTAAACCTTGCATTTCTTGATACTTTTTAGGCCTTTTCCCATATGCAAATCCACTTATCATCCAAAATGTCATACCCCATGTCCCACTTTACTTTGATCCCTTGGTCAGGCCTCTGTTTCTGCTCACTGATTCCCCTGTATAATCTTGATATAACAACTTTGCTTGTTCCCAGATCTGGCACCTGCTGAAACAATGAGTTTATCTCTGGTTCCTCAGGAGTCTCTTCCCATAAGTCTGTCAACCTTTTTACCAGCCATGCATATCCCAGAAAGAAACCCCATGGCATCGCATATGTCTTTCTCCACTGTTCGAACAGAAGAAGTTTTCCGTCCATATGTATATCTCCTACCCTCATGCAGCGATTGCTATGCAGTTTACCTGCATCTATGTTTTTCATTATCGGTCGTAGGATAGTGGCAGGTTTGGGCTGTGCATCCTTGACCTATGTAATTGCTTTGAGAGGTTGCTCTGGATCTCTCTCGGGTTACAGGAATCCTTTTGTGTAAAGCTGGAAAGAGTTGTGGAACTTTTCGTTTTCTTTTGTCCACTCCTTTTGTCAGAACCTTTATTTGAGAACTGCAAAGCTGGGCTCCAGGACGGCAGCCAAGAGACATTCCGCTATCACCTATATTTAGTTTAGCTTTTGATGGACAGTTAGGATTTGGACACAGGACAGCAAGCTTTATTTTGGACATCCTGACACTGACAGTTTCATTAGCTAGTTTTGTTGAACCCGTTTTAGAGTTAGGGATAGTTCGGATTTGTTTATAAAAGACTTTACCAATCATCATGCCACCCTTGTGTCCGTCTCTTACTTCTAGACCCTCACACGCCCCTCTTAAGAGTATAGTCTTCCCTCTGCCCATGTTACCAAAAGGACAATTGAGGTAGATCTTTGGACTGTGCTTGTTTTACCTTTATGATTGTGCAGTCTCTTGGCTTGTAGAAGTGTGAGGGCTCTCTACTCATCCTTGTACTCCTGCAAGGGCAGGAGTCAATTCAATACAGGGTCTAAAACTCGGCATGGAAGTCTCGGTACAAGAACCTGGTTCGGATTTGCGGTCAGTTTATTCAGGGAGTGACACACTGACTGTGGCATTTTTGGAATGTGCATGTAGGTTTTTTTGAATGGAGGGTGGATTGCACTATTTTCTTCTTTCTTTCTCTGAGCATTTTAGAAGAGGTCTGACAAGTCCAGGGGTCCATACCATTGTGTCAGCCAGATAGTTTAAATCAACTCGGTAGCCAGCCTCCTGGCGGAAAGGCACACATCCAGGATCTTGTCAGAAAGGTCTGAATCCATGTGCTTCAGACTCTCAGCAGCCATGCATGAAGGCTTAGACTGCTTGCGCACAGATGGAGGACCCTGCCTCTGAATGGGAAAGCACATCCTCTCTTTCCAGGTACCCCCAAGGCAGATAGGTGGACATGTCCAGATGCTACAGGTATTGTTAGTAAAACTGAAGTGGCTGGAAGGTTCTGAATTATTCATCACCTCTGGGCAACCTTACAGGCCCTCGTTTTTCAACCTCTCTCACACTTTCCCTTTCCCCCTTCCCATGCACTTGCGCAATCTGAATGACACCGGGCCTAGCAAGATCATTGTCTGTCTTCCCCTGTTCCCCCTCCCTTGCCTCGTCACGCCTTGAAACACTTGTGTATAGGCGTGTTATAAATGCCATATCATATATCATATATTATTTCAGAGGGGAAGAACCAACGCAAATCAGGCTTTAGTTCAACGCATACAGGGCAGTTCAGCCCACACTGTTAGATCACATTCCTTCTGGATGAGACCACAAGCAACCCCAAGCAACATGTCACATATTTTGTGTCCAGTCTGGAGTAATCAAGATGAGAATAGACCCAAGATGAGAATCAGGGGCAATACACAGAGGAGATAAGTTTCACTCTTTTATCAACCCCATATATTGGGGACATTTCCTAGAGTAGAATGACTTGGACTTCTGGTTGACACTAGAGGTGAAAAGGTCCACCTGAGGGATACCGCTCGAAGCAGTGGTCGAAGTGTACAAAAAGAATTATTGGAACTATGGTCCCTAATGGCCACCCCCGCTCTCCACACACCCCATTGCCACACCCTCTCCAAAGGCACAATACAACCCCCAGACACATATTCCTGCTGTTAAAGGGAACATTCAGTGCAGTGCACTGAAAGTGAAAGTTTCAACTTCTTCCTACACTTTTATTTTAAAACAAAACCATACCAGAACGGTTTCTTTTTAAAATAAATGTATAGGAACAGTAAAATATAATTTAAAAAAGTGGAGGAGCACCGCTCCCAACTGCTCCTGCCCACATCAACCAATGCCTAGAAGCAAAGATCTTACACAGAATGTCCTCACACGGTTCTCACTCATAAAATACAGATGAACATCTCATTCAATCCACTACAACGTTCTCAACCCCAGCATGATGGACCGCCGACAGAGAGATGCTGTTTTCCAGAGCCCAGAACAGCAGCCATAGTGCCTCCCTGGGCAGGTGCAGTAACCCTATACCAACTACCTTGATAAGGCAATGCATGTATACACAATGTTATCCATCAGAATCTGGTCAACCCTGAAAAAAACCAGAGAGAAGAAAGACCACATGGCCAGTCTTATCACCCATTATTCCAGGAGGCTGATGCGCTCCCTTGGTATCAGTGGGGGACCACAGGCAGCTCACCATCAGCTCATCCAGGTGAGCCCCTCGGCCGTTCAAAGAGCGGTCCCTGATAACTGTGACCTGCAGCCAAGGATTTTTCTGAGAGCCCAGAATAGGAAATGCTGGGACAGACTATTTGAGACCTGAAAAAAAGGTTTCTCTTGTTGCCCCTGAATTTAGACCATTAAAAGCAGAGCAGGCAGTGAAGTGACCTCATTTGCAACCAGGTTCCTGGCATCAGAAATATTCAAGAGGCCATGAGTCTAGAAGACTGAGAAAGGGAGAGGCTGAAATCCCACAATGGGATCAGAAAAGTTTTACAAACCTGACATTTTGACAGCTCAACGCAAAAGGCGCTGTCAGAGCTCATATCCAAAATGCTACAATTAATCAAAGTAACTGGGTTTGGGTAACCTGGGACCTTTTGAAATTGAGGGGAAAGCCCAAGCTGCACAGCAGGTGATGGTTGTGCTTAAAGGTAGGCTGACACTGACTTTGCATACCCTGCTTGGATGGGCCAGTCTTCCAGCTAGCAATAGTAGTAAATCAGTTGCCTCCTGATACGAGTGGCCACCACAGCAATTGCTTGGTGAAAAACATGGCGTTAAAGACAGGCCAAAGGGAAGGACCACATATAGGTAGTGGGTACTGTCTACCACAAACACCAGGTACTTCCTGTGCTTCAGCAACATCAGCACACGAAAATAGGCATCCTAAAAGTATAGGAGCACCAACCCCTCCTGAAGATCAAGGAGCACCAACCAGTCCTGAAGCTCAAGTAACTGAAAGAGTAGATCAAAAGGGACCTTCTTGAACTTGTCTTTGCTTGAGTGGCATGATGGTGGTGTTTCTTGGAGGAAGAGGAGGCATGGCATTTGGAGCAAGAGTCACATGGTGAACTAGATCTCCTAGGACATTTCTCTTTCCCCTTTTCTCTGTTTCCTGATGGTCTGGGCTCTTCCGTTTCTTGCACTTCTCTGCAGACTAGGATTTGTCACCTTTGAGGTCAAAAGGTACTGTGGACTTGGTAGATGTTTCCCTACTCTAATGCAGATCTGTATAGAACTTGGTTACCTGCTCCCTACTGGTCTTAGAGCACACTAAGTGACAGCAGCCGCAATCATTGGTATTTAGTTCTGTCCCCAAACACAGTTTTGATACAGGTCTGATACCAACATGGGCTCTGCACAATATTTGCAGGTGTTGCCGGATTAGATGTATGTGCAGGAGAAGCACCACTGAAACTGGGGTGGATTAGCAGCCCCCACTTCTGACCACATATGCAAGGCCAGCATGGCAAATCACCAGAAGACGGTTAGCTCAGTATGTTAGCTCAGCTCGCCAATCCTACTGAAGTCTCCTCTTCTCGTCCTCCCTCCCAGACCTTATGCTCCGCACTGGCCTCCCATTTCTCCTCCAAAACTCTTGACATCCTGTCCTCTCTGTCATCTGCTCCCCTCCATCTCCCTCCTTCTTTCACCTCTTCAGACCTCCTCTTCCCCGATGCTCTCCTCCCTCTCTCCCATTGCACCAGATGAGATCTCTAGAGTTGTCCGCTCAATGAAAGTCTCCTCTAAACAGGTGCTACCCTGCTCCTCCAGAACCATCAAGGACAGCATTGACACTCTCCCCCCTGCCTTGGCTGACCTCTGCAACCACTTTTTTACCACAGGTTCTTTCCCCCAACCCCTCCAGCACTCTCTTGTGTACCCACTTGTAAACAAGCTTTCTGCTGACCCCTCTTGCCCGGCTAACTATCAGCCTATCTCTATCACCCCTTTCTTGGGCAAACTTAGGGAGAAGCTGGTCATCCCCCAACTGACCCTTCACACCGAAATGGCCATTTGCCTCCATGATCACCAGTGCGGTTTCAGAGCAGCCAGAGGCACTGAAACTGCTCTCTGAACACCCGAGAAGACCTACTCTCTAATATGGACTCTAACTCTCCCTCTGTACTGATCCTCCTCGATCTCTCCTCTGCTTTTGACACTGTCAACCACTCCACCCTCATAAACCGTCTTCGTGATATCCTACGCATCACGGACAGGGCACTGGCATGGCTTACCTCTTTCCTCTTTAACAGACCCTCCCAAGTTTAAATGGGCCCTTTTCTCTCCTCCACCTCCCTCTCTACATATGGCCTCTGTCAGGGATCTATCCTATCGTCATGACTCTTCAACATCTACTTGGCCCCTCTGGGCCACCTGATCGCCACCCACTCTCCTAACTTCCAGTGTTATGCAGACAACAGACAGCTCTCTTTCCGGCTGACTTCCCCTACCACATCCTTCTCCTCTTCCTGCCTTATACGTGACTGCCTGACAGCTATTGATGCTTGGTGCTCTGCCAATGATCCCTGCTTCAATGCCAGCAAGAAAGAGATCCTTCTCATTGGGACGCCTGCTCTTAGTTTCACCCTCACACTGTGGCCAGACTGCTTGGGTCCCCTCCCCTTACCCACGTGAGGCAAAAAAAACCTTAGGATCATCTTTGACTCCTCTGTCTCCTTCTCACCACACATCACAGACATTGACAAGAAGTCCAATTTTCAGCTTCATCTCCTCAGGGGCATTCTGCCTTTCCTCACCTTCCCCCAGAAGCTCAATGTCTCCAGAGCCTTGGTTCTCTCTAGGCTTGACTACTGCAACAGCCTCTTCCTCAACCTTCCTCTTTCCTCCCTTGCCCCCTCCAACTTATCCAGAATAGGACTGCAAGACTTATCCTTGTCCTGAAGCCCAGGGACTTCATCTCTACTTCCCTAAAATCTCTCCACTGGCTCCCAGTGACTGTAAGGATCAAATTCAAAACCTTCATTATCATCTACAAGGATGTCTGGGACCTGGGACCTCTCTCCATCCAGCTTTCTCTCTCGAAATACCCTCTAGCCAGAATCCTTTGGCCTTCTGGCTCCAACTCTACGCAGGTCAAACGTTTCTCCAAGCAGAGAGTGGGAGGTATATACCTCTCCTCGGCTGGCTCCTCCCTCTGTAACAGCCTCCCTCCACCCCTCAGACTTGAGACAGATCTTCTTAAGTTCCGGAAACTTCTGAAGACCTCCCTTTTCTCCTCTTCCTTCCCTCTCCCCCTCCCTTGCTAAACTCTCCACCTACTGCTGAAACTGGGGCCTAGTCCCTTCAGAGGTATACAGGGACCAGACCACCCTCCTCCTGATCCCCCCCCAGCATCCTTTGCCAGCACTTACCTTCAGGCTCCCTTTCCTGGACTATCCTAACCCAGTCCTCCTGTTCACTGCACTCTTCCTCCCCGCTCCCCCCTCTTTCCCCTGGCACTTGCCGCCTTGGCCTGCACAGCACTTGCCTGCCCCATCCCGTGGGGGTTCCCCACTTGTGCACTTTTCCCTCTACCTCCCCCCACTTGCATTTATCACCTTGTCATGCACTTGCACGATGGGATTGTCACAAGGCTAATATAACTTTTTCTTTGTTCCTATTGTTGTTTTCTCATGATTTCCCATGCACCCTCCTCCCCCTTCTTGTCTGGTGGCACCTGGAAATACATTTTTATAAGCGCCATCAAAATGTCCAACAAATAAATAAATCTCTGTCATGCTTGACCAGGGTGTAACAGTTCCCAGCATTTCCTGCTGTGCTTGCATGAAGACAGAATCTCACGCCACACATTTGACACCAGCTTTATTTAACATAGAAGCAGCATAAGGTTGGGGTTCTTCTCATCTAATTGATTTTCCCACATTGCTAATCCTGAACCTCAGGTATTCTTGTTTTTTCTGTGCACCAAACCAGCATCCTTCTTGGAACTGTTTCTGGCTGATACCTATTGAAATTACATATAAGACTGTTGGAAACAGACCCGGTCTGTACCCTGGAATTACTACTGTTCCCTATTGAAAACACGTGTGAGTCTAGGACTATTCGTAACTGATCCGGCCTGCTTTCTGGAACTGGTCTCATTTTACTTTATATGGCATTTGGTGTATGGGTTGGAGTTTTCCTTGGTACCTACATTCTGCCTTGCTCCTTTCCCACCTCTGACCTATGTCTGCTCCAATCCATGACCCCGGCTCCCATTGGATACCTTCGCTATGACTGCATTGCCACCCTATGCATACATAGCTTCCCTGTACTTCAGTTACTTTGATCTGACTTTAAAATCCACAGCATCCCTCATTCCCTCCTGGATTTACCTCATCTCTGTCCTTGTGCCATCAGAGGAATTACAAGTGTTCTGAAACACCTCCAGGGTACTTACGCCCATCCTTGTGCAATCAAGAGAACTGAAGGACTTTCTTTATCATATTGCCTCCCTCCCAAACATTATTGTCTCTGTTCATCTGCACCGTCCCACAAAGAGACAGAGTTCACTCCATTCAAATGCTAATAATAGGTTCCCTGTCTCTTCCCAGGTCTGACCTCCCATCATTTCTATAGTATAATATTAGTATGCTCCTTGTTCCTCAGTCATATTGACCTCTTTTGTGTTCTTTCATTTACAGCATAGGGAGTGGCGTAGGGGAGAGGGCAATTTCTCCTTACGTTTGTTGGTAATTTAGGGTACAGTTTTTCCAGGTCCTACTGTTGGGTGCCCATAGGGGTCTGTGGGGTTGACCTAGTGGACCTATGGAGCAGAACCCAACAGCAGGGCTTGAAGCCCAAGGCCTTCAAGGAAGACATGATGATGGGCAAAAACCACAAGCAATGGTATCCCAAAGCAATGTCTGAGTGTGTGTAAAAAAAGAACTGAGGTCATGGAGCGCAGCGAACTGCATAAATCTTGCATCTGGAGTATGCTCCATTATGGCTAGAAAAGTTTCTGGCCACACTTGCACCTGAAGAACATTGCTAAGATGAAAATCTTTGGGAGTAAAATATCCATAAGTTGAGGTGAATGTACAGTGGAATAAGAATTCGGGAGAAGGAGCAGAGTATTGGGGCCATCTCCAATGTTCCCCTAGCAGAGGGTAGAAGTGGATGGAAACAGCAGGGGCTGATGTATGGGTGAAAAGGAGCACTGGGTGGGGAGGAGCCTAAAATGAGCATCTGGGCAGGGCGTAAAATGGCACTGAGAAGGACTCATTGGGGTTGGCACTAGTGGTAGGTGACCCCAGAATAGATTTAGGAATCTTTCTCTCAGTAAGTCAAATCAGAGCAAGGGCACTAATGGCCCATACTCCAGCACAATAAAGTGCAAGACCCACACTTTTAGCCTCATAAATATTTAGGGCCAGAATAACAGCCTGACCACCATATGTAGCCTAAAAGTGCAGAATGCCCATAATACATTGTTTCAATCTGCAGCAGAAGCGGTCTGATACTGCCATGACCTTGATTCTGAACACCGTGCACAGAAGTAATCAAAATGTTTAGCTCTCATTAGAGCTACCATATACACATAAAATGTAGGCACTTTTTGTTGCTCTATGGTCGATCTGAACATGAGATTTAGTTTTGTTAATGAACAAACCCTTAGACGTCATGTAGATCACATATGCATTTAACAACTTTTGGAGGGTGAGAAGGGTCCTACTTAGAGTACTACATCATCTGTATGTTAGGCTCAGAATAAGCTGATTTTAAGCCATTGGAACATCTACTATGTCTTCTTTAGAAATATTTCTAAGTCAAACAGGTAGATATTAAAAATGTAGAGGGGATATAACACACCCCTGACGAACACATAACAAAATGTAGGGGTGCATTCACCATCAATACAATACATAAGAAATGCTTCTGTACATGAGTAAAGTGGACTCAAAATACTCAATAACTCCAGGCAATGCCTCATTTATATAAATTGTTCCATAATAAAGCTCTATCTACTTCTTCAAATGCCAAAATTAATGAACGCAAGATAGAGTGGTCCTTTCTTATTCCCACAACACTTGCCTATCAGTAGAGAGAGATTAAGAAATTGTTCTGTTGAAACCATGCCTGGGCGAAAAACCAATTGGGAAGCTAGTAATATGTTATACTTTAGAACGAATAAGCTTGCCCAAAACATTTGAAGTGATGTCACTTAAAGAGATGGGTCTATAACAGGCAGGGGTATCATGTTCACCTGTCATGATCTCTGCTTCCAAAAGATCAGGACTTGCCCGACTCCCTTGGAAGCAGACCCATAACCCCGGTTCCGAGTGCCAGCCAGTCCCAATTGGGACCTTTTGGACCCTGTCCTGGCGCCACTGGCACCAGGCTCATAAAGATGCCCAGTCCCAGCGCTGGAAGCGCCGGGCTCATAATGCTTGGGTGGACTTACCTGCAGCAGACCATGCTGCTTACTTACCTGCCAGTTGAACCCCTGATCCTCTTCTGTTTGGGACTACTTTTCCTGTTGGGTGGGGCAGGAGCCACTCCCTAGGTTCAGAACACTGGAACTCTTCTGGAAAGCAGGAACTCTTTTCTTACCTAGGCGTGGCTGTGGAAGGAGACACCTAAGCACTACAGGAGGCTATTTAAACCACACCCAATGGATGAATCTTGCTTTGCGTTATTCTGCATTCTCTGCAGCAGAACGCTCATCGTGTCTTCTGCTTCTGATCCTGGGCCTAAGGGAACAAAGGCTTACCATCCTGGAATCCAGTCTTCAGCAGCACCTGTAAAGACAAAGAAAGAACAGGTTAGCACTACGGTCTTCAGTGGCAGCGCATCTCTTACCTGGTCCATCGGCTGTCACCAACGCCTCGCGCTGCATTCCGGCATCTGAAAGACAAAGGCTTACCTACTCTTCGCATGCTCCAGAGGTCTTCGCACTGCATTCCGGCATCTGAAAGACAAAAGCTTACCAGCTCTTCGCACGCTCCGGAGGCCTTCGGCGCTGCATCCCGCATCTGAAAGACAAAACAAGGTGCGTTTAAAGACATTGGGCAACTTTATTACTCACGTGCCATTACTCCATCCCACGCCGAATCCAGTGGGTATTCCAGCACCCTTCAGGTTCTCTAAAGCTCCGAACTTGTACCTGCAAGATAAAAGGGACAGTTAGTGCGCATCGTGAAGCAGGCTACAAGCGCTTACTTACGTGCTTCCAGGCGCTTCTATTCCTCACGCGGGTTCGATCCTCAACTCTCATCAGCCCGCCATCCGCCATCGCCGGAACCCTGCAAAACAAGATATATCATTACAAAAGACTTTTAAGACATTTGAAGGGCCCAGAACTTACCGTTCGTGCAGTTAACGACGGACAGCAGTCCTCTGAGGTCAAGAGGCCTGCACCCTTATCCAGTGAAGAAACTGGTTACGGCACCCTGCACCGAGGCAGATGGAGAGCTCGGCGTTCACTTACCTAAGGTGAGGGCGTTAACCTTTGGGGTTCTACAGGAGAAGAGAAAGGGAAGAGGAGAGAGGCACCCAATAACCCCAGTTCATTAATCCCATATTTTCTATCTGCAGACATCTTACACTTCGAGTCAGACATACAGTGCACAGAGGTCCAGCCCAAAGAGCCAACCGTGTGTTACACATCACCTTTGAAGATACGGCATTCACCCAGTCAAGACCGGCGCCTCTGCGGGAATCAGGTGAGCGTTACATCACCCTTCTTAAAAATGGGTATATTGGTACTAAGATGCCAGGTACCCAGTAACTTAAGTGAAATTCAAATAGCTCTGATCACATTTCAAATTAACGGACCCCACACTTCCTTAATCCCGGGAATGACATCAGGGCTGGGGGCTTTGGCAGTGGCAAGATCAACTGCTCAGAGTTCCAAAACACCTATCACAAACATTCATTTGTGGTAAAAATTCAATTGAGGAGCCAAAAGAACCAATTAACACATTTTTTGGGGCAGTGTGAGCTGCTCGAGACCTGTGGTGCAGCAAATAATGGTTGCTTTTGAACCTAATTTCTCCATGAACGGATATCAGAAATTATGTGATGGGATGTATAACCAACTCTTAGACCAGGCTCCCTCATGCTGTGTTGTCAGTAAGGTAGTTGAATTGTGGGATGGGGCAGTCAATTAATATCCTCAAGGTCTATTAATTATTGGAACTGATTGATTGTGCCAAATAGGTGCTACCCCCATCCACCATAGGTACACCTCCTGAGCTGTGCTATTGAATCAAGGACTTTTGAAAAAATGTTATTAGGGGTAGGGGAAAATATTACTTGGGACCTGGCCAACACTTTCTGGTTTATATAGAAAGCCTAAGGGAACCCCTACAATCCTAGTGGGGAGCCTAGTGGGAAAGGCCACCCCATGCTCGCAATTTATAATCAACCGTTGTAATATCTCTGCAGCAGGGTTACAGCATGATAATAACACACAATCCCCATCCAAGATCTTCTCCCCCTTCCCAAACCAACTCACTCTGCTGGCCATCTTGATATGTCTATCAGGTATTACATCTATGACAGTTCCAGACTTAATAAAATGAATGCTTTTCAGTATTGGAGATGTTGCCGATTCCTTAAGGCCAGGGCACAGAAAAAGAACACCACATAAAACGACCTGGCCCTGGGGGGGTATGGGAGGGCCTAATCTGCTCGCTGGTTGAGACAGTGACAAAGAGTTGCAAACAGGAACAAGATGGGAAGTGAAACGTATAAGAGGAGCCGCTGTAGCCGAATAGGAGGCAGTACCCTTCCCTCCCATAACCTGATAGCCCCACTGGTAGTCGCAATGAGGTATTGGGTTCGGGCTCAATTCAGCCATCTTGGGGAGCATCAGTTTGGGAGACTGAAGTCGGCAAAGCCTGTTGTATCATTCCTTTATCTAGCTCCTTGCCCAGGATCCTTAACGATTTATGACAATTTGCCGTAGGTGTAGAGCCCACTAGGCCCACCTCACTCCCATGGCTCACAGGAGTCAGACCCTCTCGGCCCTCCAGTGTAGCGCATCTAGATCTTAAGGCCACCACCTCAGCCTTCAATATAGTTATTTCATCGTTTGACTTGTCCAGGGATTCCTTTAGCAAATCTATAATCATCCTCATTAGCGTGAACTGAGATGCACACAAACCCCAATTTTCTGCACATTTAATGTGATCTACTAGTCCAACCAAAGAAGAGTTGTCAATTTTCCCTTGGAAAAACTTTGCATAATGAATACTTTTACCAGAGCCCTAAGGAGTATTAATATTCGTGTCAGACATCGAAAAAGGCCCCCTTCACGTGGTGCTGGGATACTTTGGGATTCTAAAACGAATGAGGCAATGTTCTGATCATTCGATGAAGATCATTTGACAGGGCTTCGATCAACACGCACTGTCTCTGGCATTAACCAACTACTATCCCCTCAGCTCCAAAGGTTAGAGTAGGAGTCCACAAAGATCTTGAGAAATCAGGAATACAGAGAGCTGGAGCAAGGCATACATGGCCATGAATCTCAGCAATGGCAGGTAGGTTTCTTTCGGCAGCCTGACTCAGACCCTTAGGTAGTTCTGGCACCAGAGGAGGGTCAGTCAAAAGCCTGGTGGAGCTAGTAATAGGTCTGTAGTAGTTGTTGTCTGACTTCTCTCAACACCGGTGAGAAACTCTAGTGGGGAATTGTCCAGTACCGCAACATTGCTCGCTACTTGCCTTTGTAGAACCGTAGAATCAGCCTAGTTTGTCCTATTATAAGGATATGTGGGGGTGGTGACTTTGGGGTGACCTTCCTCAACCAGATCCCCCCCACCACTCCTCTTCATCTTTCTTTTACATGTGGGTGCGGTAGGGAGCCACAGCATGTGTTTTCCTTTGCCCATCGCAACCATCAGTGATATGATATAAATCAGCACCCACTTCAACTTCCATTGGTCTGCTGGTTAGCTGGATAGCTTGAGCAACCGTGGCGCTACCCCCAGAAGTCCAAAAAGTGCAAATCCCACAAGTGCAAGTGCAATACCACACTATTAACACTGCCTATCGGAGGGATGAAGCTACAAGGTTAGAGGTCCATCTCCCCAAAATAGATACATAAATAAATACATACAAATATGGTCCCACAAAAACCAACATACATATAGCTGATGTAAGCTGGGGTTAAGCTGGGGGCATTGGGGTTAATGGGGTATAAAGATATAGCTGGTATATGTGGCATGCAGGGGGTATCAACATGGATGAAAGAAGCATGAAGTGCAGTAGAAGGACTCAAGGACTCAAAGAAGCTCACTGGGTTTCGATGGGCAGACCTAGGTGTCAGCAAATATGCACCCCCTCAACCTGCACCCCCTCATTCCCCGCACCTCACATCCCTCCCCTTAAGAGGTCCCAACAGCAGGACCAACTTGTACAGTAGTTTTCATTAGAGAAGTCATCAAATGAATCTAAGCCTGCAAAGTTTCCACTTCATGTACTTGACCAGCACACTTATCGGAGTGGAAAAGGATAGCTCTAAAACTAACAGAATATTGAGACTTTTAATTTTTGGGCACCATTCTGGCACAGGTAGATTTCCTCTTTTAACAGACCAATGCAGATGTTAGAATTTGGAGATGTTGCGCTGGCGGCAAAGTGCAGCCTCAAGATGCAAGATGCTATGTGCAACATCTGTATAAATCTTGATCAGAACATATTGCCCTTAAATTCCCTGGAAATAGAGGCACGTGTAAATGTTGTGTTGGAGTAAACAGAGTGGATCCTTGGGGCAAATCACAAGCAATCATTTCCACCATGGAGTATGTTAGGCATATCTTTGACTTCTGGTTGCAGCTTCACTGACCACTGTTTGTGGGACCATCATACACAAAGAGTCCCACATCAGCTAATCCAATTCCTCCTTATTCGTCAGAAGCAGTGACCGATTTGTCAGCCCCTGGCTTGCGACACCATGAAGGAGTGTGAAGTGGATCGGTGGGAGGATGGCAGTTGGTAAATGGCCCGACATAATGTAATGAGACAGAGGGAGGGGGAGCGGGCTGCATGGCAGTTCGGTGATGGTGGGGCCAGTGCGGCTAAGGGGGCGGGGGCAACAGTCAAAAGGAAGGGGAATCTGGTGTGATCCCCAGACCCATTAGGTAGACGTTGTGTGGTGGTGGGGTGAAGTGCCCTAAGTAAGGTAAGCAGAAACCAGTGTGATGGGCGAAGAAGGTAGGCAGGGCTGGTGAGGTGGTGATGAGCCACAAGTAAAGATAGATGTTACCCCCCTTTAGGCAGACAAGGAGTGGGGGAAAAGAAGCTGAAGGAGCAAGCAGGAACTGGGAAAAAAGGGAGGTGGAAATGGATACTCTGCAGAAGAACAGAGTAACTCAAGCACTTCTGAAACGCTCAGAGTGCACATGGTCATAAAAAGGGGGAACAAAAAAAGAGTGATAAAATACAATGGCACAATGTAAATGAGGTCAAGGAAACCACATAGAATCGGTTTATATTTCCTCAAACATATGTATATCCATGTTTCCCTCCACTGCCGTGCTCCACAACAAATGGGGACACTGATCATTGCCATTGCAACACACTTGTTGCTCTTTCACCGCTGGCAGAAGGGACGCTTGCCATGCAGTCAATGCCATGTTAGTCAATGGCTGTCGGCCTAGTTTTTTTTCAAGATGGCGACTGCCGTTGTGTGTGTTCTTCAAATACATCGAGGATGGGCAGTCCTTTGCATTACAACCCTAATCCGCTTATGCATCTACGGGTAAGATGCGTCCCTGCTGTCCCCCTGCTCTGCTTCCTCCTGCTTCTGCTTCGTTTACCCCTGTTCCCCTTGCTTCTTTTTGCCTCATCCTGGTTCCTGCCTCTCACCTGGATCCCTCTGGACCTTCTATTTGTTTCCCACACCAACAACCATCATTGGGGGGTTTTCTGCCTCTCCGGCTTTTCCCCTTACAAGGCTCGACCCTCTGCCTCTCCTTTGTCCTGGCCTGTCTCTACAAGGCAGGTTCTTGGTCAGAACCGTCCCTATCGCTTCACAGGCCGTCGCCACTCCAAACATAAGGGGACAAGACCACCTCGAAAGGACCATTTAGCAGAAGGCGCTTCCAAAGAAGAGCCATCTCAAACCACAGGTGAGAATCATATTCCCCCTTTTCCGCGAAAAACAGGAAAACAGGAAATGGCCCAAAATGTAGCCCTCACAATTGCGACGTCCGAAATGCCCAACTTCTTTTTTTTTAAACACCTCCTTTACACCACATATGTATGTGAGGGAGGGGGGGAATACCCCCACATACCTATGTGGTGTAAAGGGTGTTTAATTTAAAAAATAAAAATAAAAACAAAGGTCGGCATTTTTGGCCATCGCAATTATGTGTGGTCGCAGTGGTCACATAGATCCGTACAACATATTGGGACCCAATGCGCAGAAAATGGGTCCAATTAAAATGTTTGCTTCAATGCTTTTTCATTAAAGTGCATTTTCCAATTCTAGAAAAATAAATAAAAAACTGCTCATTTGAGAGTATTGTCAGTCAAACTCCAGCAAACCGGGGGGGGGGGGGCATCATATGTGTTTTGGCAAGTGTGATTGAGAGTGATTGAGAAGGGTGGGTGAGAAAGTAAAAGGGAGGTGATTGCGCAGAAGCTATGTGTGGATTGTAGTGGGAGGAGAATGTAGTGGTAGTAGAGTGGGAGCCCTTTTTTCCTTCTTTAATTCCGCCACACCAATTTCAATCGGATTGCATTTTATGGCTTTGAGGGAGTTATGCTCCTTTTTGTTTTGACGTAGTGGTCTATTTAATTATCACTCTCATTCCACGTACCTATTCATCTTTTTTTTGGACATTCTGCTGGTGTGTCATGTCAATTTATATGATGTCATATTTTGCTATGTCATTTCACATGTATGTTATGTTGCTTGGTACAAGGACAGCATACGGTTTGGAGCATCCAGAAGATTACATTTAGCACTCCACAAAATACATAATGCTTGCTTTTCTATTCCCTTATGCATTGTTTCAACACACCTACGCTAACAGTGATACCAGGGCAGTCTCGTAACTCTTCAAAGCATGACCTCCC
Organism: Ambystoma mexicanum; assembly: GCF_040938575.1. NCBI lineage: Eukaryota > Metazoa > Chordata > Amphibia > Caudata > Ambystomatidae > Ambystoma > Ambystoma mexicanum. The sequence goes on from NC_090929.1 coordinate 749,999,003, forward strand.
CTAAGCCAAAGACACACTCACATCACTGGAACATTTCACAGCAGAAGTGTTACACTTTATCTGGCACTTCCCTTCTCTTTGTGTCCCTCCACATTTGCCTCCCACGCAGTCTATTCTTGAGTTGGCTCCTCCGCTTGGCAGTCCCAGAATTTCAATTCTGGAGTTAGTTCAGTGGGATAAAGGTAATATACTGCCGTACAATACAAGCTGACATGCATTAAGGGATATGTGTCATGATGCCTACCCCCGGGCATCCGGATAAAGCCCATCAGCCCCGGGAGCAGGCATCCAGATATTTAATGAAACCCCAGCAGCCCCGGCTGGGGGCTGCTCATAATAGAAATCAGTCCTGGCGCCATAGGCGCCAGTCTCATAGTCTTTACCTACCTGATGCAGACCATGCTGCAAATGAATCCAAGCCAACGTGAGGCCTGGATGGGACTATTTTACTACAGGGACTATTTTTTTCTCAGGTGTGGTTCTAGGGACTTCTTACCTGGAACTACTTTGGAGGCTATTTAAACCACGCCCGAAGAGCAGCACAGGCTTCGGGTTATTCTGCATCCAGCAGCGTAACGCTAACGTGCCTGCAGTCAGCATCCAGTCTTCAGCCACGCCCGTCTCGAATCCAGAGCTCCTAGCAATAGAAGAAAGAAGAAGGAAAGGTTAGAAAACATATATTATTTCAATCCTTACCTGAATTCCCGATCCATCACGTCTTCGAACTTGAAAAGGACATTATTCTACATGTGTCGCATCGCCAGCTGCAGCGCCGCGCCATACTCACAAGTCCTCACAGCATTTTTTGATCCGGCGCAGCCTCCATCATTTTCTCTGCCGAATTCCACCATCTAGGGGACAAAAGAAACATAAGGTGAGCCGAAAAAGCCAACAAATACAACCTCTCCACCATAGACGTACCTGTTTAACAACCGGAGGCATTATTCTGTAACAAACCGCAACTTCCTACGCCGCACCTGTAAGGAGAGAGAAACCAGCAATTTAAACACACGCTTCTTTTGCTGGACAGTGTTGGGTAATACAGACTCTTACCTGAACACCATCAGCTGCCACAAGACAATCTTTCCTTGGACCCAGCTGCAGCACAAGAAAGGAATGTACAAGAGTGAACATCGGACATATTGAACTCTTTGAACTTTATACTTATGGGTTCTCGGCTGGAACCTCGGGGTCAATATTCATCCGGAACTCTTCCAACGCCTTCAAACCAGTGAAGTAACTGGTATCTACGCGCCCCTGCATTCCACGCAGGATGGAGAGCTCATCATTTACAAACATAAGGTGAGCTTACTGAAAGTGAATCGGTCGTGAGTAGTGGGGCGAACAGTGGGGTGCCATTACTAGAATCCACGGGTGGCTAAATCCCTTTCTCCACTTGCAGGAGAATACTTCTACGGGTCAAGCACGCGAGGTTAGGCGGTCCAGTCCTGTCTGTCATCTCTGCACTACGCTTCACGTTGGAGGAGGTCGCAGCTGTGCGGGTCCGATCGACGCCCCTGTGGGAGCCAGGTGAGCGTAACAGTACGCGAATCCTATCTACAAATCCCCACCCGGGCGTTATGGAAACCTCCGAACCAGACCAACTAGCCCAATTATTAGGGGAACTTAGGATGGAAGTGCACTCTGCGCGCCAAGAGACTATTGACCTCTGGAGAGAACTGATTGTGTCAAAGGAACGCACAGATGATCTTGCTAGACAACTGCTGCAAAATCAAGCTGGGCAAACACCCCTACCTCGACTCGGGGGAAACCCAGCTCCTGTTTCTTCGAGCAATCCTGTGCAAGAAATCCTACCAGGAGCTATTCCTTTGGCTCCACCCGAACGCTTTGCTGGGGACCCAAAAAGGTTTGCAGTGTTTATGAATCAATGCCGCTTACACTTTTTATGCAGACCTGGAGCTTTTCCAAATGACCAAGCCAAAGTAGCCTTTGTACTATCATATCTTAGTGGCAGCGCAGCTGACTGGTCAATTCCACTAGTCAACCAGGATGACCCTCTTCTTCGGAAATTTCAGGGTTTTCAAAGAAGCATGGAAAGAGTGTTCGCCAGACATTCACAGGGCCAGGCCCTGGATAACAAACTTTTATCCCTACGACAGGGTAATCAGGATCTGCTAACCTTTATCGCAACCTTCAATAGGTTGGTGGTGGAAACCGGATGGCTTGAGGAGAAACGAATTACATTATTTCATCGTGGGCTTCGGGGAGAACTCAAAGATGTTTTGGCTCAAGTTGTGAACCCACCTCAGGATTGCGCAGAATATATAGACTTAGTGGTCCAGTTAGACCACAGACTTCAGAATAGAAAGGCTGATCGAGCTAAGTTCGAGAGTCGGGTATGGGTTAAACCCAATGTTACCCCCAAAGGACCCTTAACTCAAAAGGAAAGAGAAAAGAGACGGCAGATGCAATTGTGTCTGTACTGTGGAACCAGAGGACATTTTCTACGGGATTGCCCTATAAAACCACCCAAGAAAGTAGTAGGAGTTGCTGACAAAAGTCAAATAGAGCCTGATTCGGGAAGCGACCACGCCCGACAAGCGTAGAGGTCCGCTTGCCGAGCTTAAAGAAGGACACTCAGACCTCCCACCTAATTATACCAATGGTCCTAATTGATCCAAGGCAGCCATCACGTATGCACGCAGTAAGGGCATACATTGATAGCGGGGTCGTAGGAAACTACATGGACCATGAATTGGCCTCAAGGATGAATCTACCCCTTTGCAAAAAGACTGCTTCGGATGTCATCACCACAGTCGATGGAACTGAAATTGCCTCTGGGCCTGTAATTCATTCCACTACTGTGCTGACACTGTTGGGTCAAGATGGGCATCGAGAAACTATTGTGTTTGATCTAATCAAGGCCCCGCAATTCCAAATAATTCTGGGTATGCCATGGTTGGAAACCCATAATCCTTGTATTGATTGGCGAGAGAAGAGAGTGACATTCCCAGATTGTGCACACACCTGTTACCCGGAAAAAACCTTGAACAAAAGCCTGGCCACCGTTACTAATCCAGTTGTGCAGTTACCTCAGGAATATCAAGAATTTCAAGATGTTTTTCAAAAAGAACATGCAAATACCTTACCACCTCACAGATCATACGATTGTCAAATCGACCTAGTACCCGGTGCACAACCTCCATGCAGTAGAATCTACGCCCTTACGGAACCCGAAAATCTTCACTTACGACAATATCTGGACCAATACCTTGCTAATGGCTTCATTCGTCCATCCAAATCTCCTGCATCCTCAGCTCTATTCTTCGTGCCTAAAAAGGAAGGTGACCTTAGAACGTGCATAGACTACCGCGCATTAAATCAGATTACGGTAAAAAACCGATACCCTTTGCCTCTGATCCCCGAATTACTAGACCAAGTAAAGGATGCTTGTATCTACTAAGTTAGACCTCCGAGGGTCATATCATCTGGTACGTGTAAAGAAAGGCGATGAATGGAAGACTGCCTTTCGCACCAAGTACGGGTTATTCGAATACCAGGTGATGCCCTTCAGGTTGTGCAATGCACCAGCAGCCTTCCAGTATTTTATGAACGATGTCCTTCGTGAACTCATTGACGTCTGTGTTGTCGTATACATAGACGATATTCTAATGTACTCCTCCTCAGAATCAGACCATGTGAAGCACATTCGTGCAGTCCTTGAGAAACTACGCCAGCACAAGTTATACGCAAAATTGGAGAAATGTGTTTTTCATTCTACAGAAGTTGAATTCCTGGGATTTATCCTGACTCCAAAAGGAGTTCGAATGGACTCTCGAAAGGTGGACGCAATCCTCAAGTGGCCATCACCCAGTTCAGTTAAAGGGGCACAAAGCATGCTTGGATTTGCTAATTTCTATCGCAGATTTATTCCTGAATTCTCACATATTGTACACCCCATCACAGCACTTTTGCGAAAAAACAAATGTTTTTTGTGGACTGAAGAGGCTGAAAGAGCCTTCCAAGAGCTAAAATCGAGATTCACGTCTGCACCTGTCTTAAAGCATCCATGCCCTGAGCTTCCATACATAGTTGAAACCGATGCATCCAGTTTAGCCATGGGAGCTGTCCTGTCCCAGAAGGATCCGAAACCGGTCAACTTCATCCAGTAGCATTCTGGTCAAGAAAGTTCTCAGCACCCGAATTAAACTATGCGGTTACTGATAAGGAGTTATTAGCCATCAAGTCCGCCTTCAAGGCTTGGCGGCATTATCTTCTCGTTGCCAGGCATAACATCACTGTAATCACAGGAATCTGCAGTATTTGAAAACAGCCAAGGCCCAATCATCGCGTCAACTTTGGTGGGCATTATTCTTTGCCGAATTCGATTTCGTGATCACTTATCGACCAGGTTGTAAAAATGGCAGGGCAGATGCTCTATCCCGAATAGGGATGGGAGAAGTATATTCGAACCCGGAACCGGTGCCTATAATTTCAGAACTAAGAATTCTTGGCATAACTACTCTACAGACTCTAGAAGACATTCACTTAAAAATCCAACAACTTTTCGATCCAGCAGCCCTGCAGGACTGGGTAAAGAAAGGCCAAGATTATTCAGTCATCAATGACCTGCCTTACTATCAAGGACGTCTATTTCTACCACACAAGTAACTACAAGAACTAGTCATCTCCAATTATCATGACAGCCTTATGGAAGGACACCCAGGTATCGCAAAAACTGGAGCTAAAATTAAAAGACAATTCTGGTGGCCCACCAGGCGAAAGGACGTAAAGTCATTTGTGATGTCTTGTGGTTTCTGCGCCCAAAAAAAAAAAAGGTAGAACAAACCAGCTGGCCTTTTACAACCTTTGGATATTCCACCTACACCATGGCACACCTTGTCTTTAGACTTCATTACAGATCTACCTCAGTGTAATGGATTTAACACCATTCTAGTTATTGTGGACCTTTTTTCCAAAATGGCCCACTTTATTCCTTTAAAAGGATTACCTTCCTCTTCGATTTTGGCCAAGGAATTTCTCGAAAACATTGTTCGAATCCATGGATTTCCTTCCCTATTGGTCTCTGACCGAGGTAGTCAATTCATTTCGCAATTTTGGAAGAAATGCTGTCAATTGGTGCAAATCGACGTAAGGCTATCAACCAGTCACCACCCCCAAACTGATGGTCAGACGGAGAGGACCAACCAGACTCTTGAACAATACCTACTTTGTATGCTACACCAAACCGAAAGCAATTGGAAAGATATTTTATGGATTTCTGAATACGCATACAATAACTCAGTACATTCAGGAACCGGACAAAGCCCCTTTTATACCATATATGGACATCATCCTCGAACCTCAGAACTCGATTCGCCTCAACACTTAGAAATGCCTGCAGTGACTCATCTGCACTCTACTATTACACAAGCCTTTAAGGAAGCAATAGAACACTTAAAACAAGCAAAGGAGAAATACAAGAAAAATGCTGATCGACATAGAAGTGAACCTCCACAATACCAGATTGGAGATCAAGTTTGGCTGGCTACAAAACACATACCTCTAAAGGGAACTCGAACTTTCAATCCTAGATATTTGGGACCTTACACCATTAAGGCCATTATCAATCCGGTGGCCGTCAAATTGGAATTACCCTCTAGTATGCGGATTCATCCTGTCTTTCATGTTTCACAAAACCAGTTCAACCTAGGACAAGATTAACCAAACCACCTGACCCCATCCTAAAAGATGGAGAACCAGAATTCGAGGTAAAGAATATTCTGGACTCTAAGATGGTTAAATCAAGACTTTTTTATTTAATCGACTGGAAGGGTTACGGACCACAAGAAAGGTCATGGGAGCCTAGTGACCACGTTCATGCACCTCGGTTGGTGAAGAAATTCCATCGGAACTTCCCAGACAAACCAGGACCAAGGGGAAGAGTAACTTTAGGAGGGGCCTTGGGGGGGAGTGCTGTCATGATGCCTACCCCCGGGCATCCGGTTCAAGCCCATCAGCCCAGGGAGCAGGCATCCAGATATTTAATAAAACCCCAACAGCCCCGGCTGGGGGCTGTCTGGGTTCAGTCCTGGCGCCTTAGGCGCCAGGCTCATAATAGAAATTAGTACTGGCGCCATAGGCGCCAGGCGCATAGTCTTTACTTACCTCATGCAGACCATGCATCCAAGCCAACGTGAGGCCTGGATGGGACTATTTTACTACAGGGACTATTTTTTACTCAGGTGTGGTTCTAGGGACTTCTTACCTGGAACTACTTTGGAGGCTATTTAAACCACGCCCGAACAGCAGCACATGCTTCGCGTTATTCTGCATCCAGCAGCGTAACGCTCACCGTGCCTGCAGTCAGCATCCAGTCTTCAGCCACGCCCGTCTCAAATCCAGAGCTCCTAGCAATAGAAGAAAGAAGAAGGAAAAGTTAGAAAACAGATATTATTTCAATCCTTACCTGAATTCCGGATCCATCACTTCTTCGAACTTGAAAAGGACATTATTCTACATGCGTTGCATCGCCAGCTGCAGCGCCGCGCCATACTCACCAGTCCTCACAGCATTTCTTGATCCGGCGCAGCCTGCATTTTCTCCGCTGAATTCCACCATCTAGGGGACAAAAGAAACATAAGGTGAGCCAAAAAAGCCAACAAATACAACCTCTCCACCATAAACTTACCTGATTAACAACTGGAGGCATTATTTTGTAACAAACCGCAACTTCTTACGCCGCACCTGTAAGGAGAGAGAAACCAGCAATTTAAACACACGCATCTTTTGCCGGACAGTGTTGGGTAATACAGACTCTTACCTGAACACCATCAGCTGCCACAAGACAATCTTTCCTTGGACCCAGCTGCAACACAAGAAAGGAATGTACAAGAGTGAACATCGGACATATTGAACTCTTTGAACTTTATACTTATGGGTTCTCGGCTGGAACCTCGGAGTCAATATTCATCCGGAACTCTTCCAACGCCTTCAAACCAGTGAAGTAATTGGTATCTACGCGCCGCTGCATTCCACGCAGGATGGAGAGCTCATCATTTACAAACATAAGGTGAGCTTTCTGAAAGTGAATTGGTGGTGATTAGTGGGGAGAACAGAGGGGTGCCATTACTAGAATCCACTGGTGGCTAAATCCCTTTCTCCACTTGCAGGAGAATACTTATACGGGTCAAGCAGACGAGGGTAGGCGGTCGAATCTAGTCTGTCATCTCTGCACTATGCTTCACGTTGGAGGAGGTTGCAGCTGTCCAGGTCCGATCGACACCCCTGTGGGAGCCAGGTGAGCGTAACAATATGCATCCATACATACTGAGCCCGTCACCCAGCTCCACAGTACTTTAATACCCACCTATCTCTCTGAAACCGCCCACACATAAATATTGCCTTCTTCTGAGAAATCAGAAAGTACCCTCCTAATTTCTGAAGTCCCGATCCGTGATCTACTTAAAACAGCTCCTGAAGGATATGTTTTTCTTTTCTTCCCTTCTCCTTCTTACCTTTTGTTTCCCCCTCCAGTCACCAATACACGGCCAATTCTCTGTTTGGCAAGTCCCAGATCATTTATTTGTATTTTGTATTTATTATTTATAAAGTGATGTACAGGAAGTAATAATCACAGTAGATAGCGTATTAGTAATGGTGGCCATTCGATAAAGTCAGCAGAAAAATGATACACTTGATTAGTTATCAGAGATAAGCAAAGGAAGATGTGTTTTAAGGCCGGAACAAAAGATATGAAAAGAAAAGCGGATAGGCAGGGGGAGGGACTTCCAATAATTATGAGCCGTGAGAAAAAAAATGAGCGAAAGCGAGACGGAGTGCAAGGAGATTAAGGGATGAAGGAATTAAGGGCCTCATTACGAGTTTGGTGATGGGGTAAAAATGCAGCGGTAATACCGCTACTGCTGCAATACCGTACAACTATGAGTTTGGCAGAAAGTTCGAGTATTCAACTCCAGCTATGAACTAGAGGTAAATCCGTCAATTTCCACCGATTTTTGGTGGAATTACCGCGGCTGAATTACTACTGAAGTAATTCTCCTGAAAATGCCCCATTGAGAGATATGGGCTAAAAATAATGGGGACTTACACCGCCACTTGTAATCCGTGGTAATACTGCCAGACCAAGTGGCGGTAATGGTAATTGCATTGCGTGGTATTCTGTCAGATTAACCGCCAGGATACCGCCCAACTCGTAATGAGGCCCTAAGAGTGAAGAGTCAAGGGGGAGTAAAAACAGACATGGAAGGAGAAATATGAGTGGGCAATATTTTGGGGATATTTATAAACAGTACAGAGGAAATTAAAGAGAAGGCAAAAGTTAAAAGGGAGAAAGAGATGAAAGAAGAGAAGAGGAAATAGAGGTGTAGGCCATAATGAAAAGATAAGACTAATTACAGAGTTATAAACAGAGCAAAGAGGAATAGGGGAAAGGGAGGGGAGACCAAAAAGGGAAGCCAAGAATAGTCAAGGCAAAAAACAAAAACAAAGAGGCAGATGTTTGGTGGCATGAAAGGAATGAAAGGGACATGCGCACCTAATGCTATAGAGGTCGAAATCACATTTATGAGCGGTTGTAGTGATTACAGAGGATGAGAATGGCAGAAGAGAGGAAGAAAGGAGAGACCATGTGGGGGCAAAGAAGAACAATTGACTTACCGCTCGGTAATGTTCTTTCTGATGGATGTTCCTCCCATGGATTGCTCATCTATGATATCTATCTCCCAGCACAGCTACTCCTCAGGAAAGTGCACAGCATTGGAAGTACTACATGCTAGTATATATTAAGCGCCTTGACCCATGACCTTAGGTCCACATTTTTCCCTAGCACTCTGATGCTGAGGGACAGCAGAACCAAGGTGTACTAGCTATCCGCCAAGATGGGCCGGTTTGGGAGAGTGACTAGAAATCCGTGGGAGGAAGTTCCATAAGAAAGAAGGTTACAGAGAGGTAAGTTATCTGTTCTTTTAATGGATTCCTTCCTCTGACCGATTACTTATCTATGATAGACTCCTATAGCAGTACTTTGAAATGGGGTAGGGAGGAGAGCAAGGACAACACCGAAACCAGAAAACCTTGAAACACAGCTCTGCCAAAATGAGTATCCTGCCGTGACTAAGAATCCAAGCAGTAATACTTTGGAAATATGTGCAGAGAAGCCCACATAGTCACCTGGACAATGTCCAGAACAGGGACTCCACACTGCAGAGCTGAGGTGGCAGCCAGCCGTTTGGTAGAATGAGACTAAGTGCTTCAGGCACATTCTTATCAGCCAGATTGTAGCATTCTGACATACAAAGGATGGTCCACCTTGACAGGGTCTCTTTGGTCACAGCCCACACCAGCATAACCAGCAAAACATTGCTACTCTTTCTTAGTCTCCCTCCTCTGATATAGTATCTGAGAGCCTGCGCTGTATCCAGCCGATTCAAACCTTTCACTGCATTGGAAGAATGAGGCGGAGACAAAAAGACAGGAAAATTGAATTTTGGAGAGAGATGCACATCGAGACTAACTTCGGATGGAAGGAAGGTCTCACTCTCAATGTCAGCTTCTCCTTGGAGAAAACCAAATAGGGAGTTACAACCAGTAATGCCTGGAGCTCACTCATAAATGTAGCATAAGTGAAGATGACCAGGGCAATCATCGTAAGGGTGAGCAATCTTAAAGAACAAGAATGGGGGGCTCAAACAGAGCACCAAAGAGACACGTTAACACTAAATTCAAGTCCCAGACCAGAAGAACTAGCTGGTGTGGAGAAAACAGATAACATAATCCCCACAAATTTAATGACTGCAGAGATCGTGGAAAATGAGCCCTGCTCCAGGGTTCTGTTGAAAACCAAAATGTCTGCAAAATACCCCTTCACAGTGGCAATCTGTAGACTGTACGGGCCAAAGGAAGCAGAAAAACCAGAAATGAGAAAGTGGAACGAGTAAAAGGGTCCAGATTCCTCTCCCAGCGCCATGCCAAAAATATATGCCACCTGCAGCGATAAATGGATTTGGTTGTGGGCCTTCTAGCAGAGATGAGCAAGTCCAGGACGTCCTCTAACAAATCCCATTCCTTATACCTCAACTTTTCAACAGCCAGGTATAAAGGATAAGGCTGGCGAGGTGCGGATGGACGACTTGTCCTCCCGATTGGAGAGAAGAGATATGTTCTCCGTGGAAGGCAACAGGGAGGGTAGATGGACTTGTCAAGCAACTCGGGGACCACATTCGCCAGGGCCAGTCCAGAGTAATCAAAATCTTTCTGGTCCCAAAAAGGCATACTCTCCTGAGAACCAGCGCAATGACAGGGATCTGCAGAAGATGTAGAGGATTTGGAAATTCCACTTAAATGCCAACATGTCCCCCAGAGCTCCCTGTCGCAGAAGATCCCTGCAGCAGAACCACCTGCACATACTGGAAGCAAAGAGGTCTACATGAGGAGTCCTCCACTGGGAATATATCTCCTCCAGAACTTCCTGACAGATCTCCCATTCAGGAGAAGATGAAACCAATCTGCTCAAAGCATCCACAAGAACGTTCTCTGTGTTGGCCAGATGAGCTGCCGTTAGAGACATGTTGTTCTCCCTTACCCAGAATCACAGTCGCATTGCTTATCTGCACAGAGGTAAGGACCCCTCACAACCCCGTTTGTTAAGAAAGTGCATGGCAGAAGTGTTGTCTGTTATGACTAACACAGTTTTCCCTTGTACCAAAGGAAGGAATGCAAACAGGGCCAACCTGATAGCTCTAAATCCCATGAAGCAATGCCCCCATAGGTAGGTTGTCTCTCAGAGACCACGCTGCCAGGTGTGAAGAAGGCATGGTATCAACAGTATGGAACACAAGACGAAAGATGCAAGTTCGAAAACCGTTAATAAACAATGGTTGGGGTTGGAGCAATTTCTAACTGGCCCAAAACCTAACATGGGAGTAGTCTCGACCATGAAATAAAAGAAAAACCTGTCGCTGTCAGTCTTAATCAAAACAAAATGGCCTATATTAAATAAACCTAACCTTGCACTCCTTCTTAAACAACAAATGTGTGTAGGAAAGTAAAGAAAGAAATGTGTTGCAAAAGAAATGCCAGTATGGCTTAAATGATAGTTCCCTTTCCCATTTTAATAGCACAGGGTTTTTGAGAATTCAAATGGACCGGTGTCTGGCACAGCCTGATCAAGTTCAACACACTCTGGCTTGCTGGGACAGCTCAATACTTCATCGGCCTTTCAAGCTTTCCTAGCCATGGTACCAATGAACAGTTATCTCACTATATCTTTAAAAGCAAAATCCTACACGCTTCCCTCTGCCGGGCTCCAGCCTGCAGCAAAGCTTTCTCACCATCAGTTCCCATAGGCTCCCCTCAGTCGGGCCCAAGCTTGACAGTTCACATAGGCTCCCCTCAGTCGGTCTCAAGCCTGCAATGCTTCCTCTTTATCAGAAGTTCCCACAGGCTACCCTCAGTCGGGCCCAAGTCTGCCAGTTCACATAGGCTCTCCTCAGCCGGGCTTCAGCCTGCAACAGTTTATCATTTGATTTACAAGTTATACTTTCTTTACCTCATGGGGGCCCCTTCCCCAAGCGTGCTGCTTCACTTGAACTTTGTCGAAGACTTTCGAGACTGCAAGGATTTTATTAAGACCCCTGCATTACCACTTCGACCTTACTTTGGAAAACAGTTCACTGATCAGTTCAAATATACTCCCCTCTGCTGGCCTCAAGTATATCCCCTTTCTCTTCCTCTGGCTTCCCAGCGCCGGGATCAAGCTTCTGTTAAGGTAGATTTGGTATTTCGCTCTCTTGACACTATTCTCCACCCTTTGCCAATGTCGCTTGGTAGTTGTAGTTCTCTCACTTCAGGCGTTTGTAGTTTTACTTTAATCTGCTCTGCTTTCACTCTTAGTAGGATTTTATTTAAGACTGTGCTACTTTCTTACTCTGCTTCCCTTTGATATCTGCTTCAAAATGATTTTACGGAGTCTTTCAATTGTGCGACTTCCTATCGCAGGAACATCTGTTACTTTGTGGTGTGTGCGATTAACTTCAAACGCACACCTCCAACTTGTCGGCGTACGCACAACCTTCAATATTGCAAGTTTCACTTGCTGTGGCAATTTCACTCGTTCTGACATCAACCAGACTTTTGCTTTGTTCATTAATTTGCCGGTTCAAGTCTTCGCAACTTCGGATTTGCGCCTCACATACAACGTTCAAGGCTCCTTCAACAACCTTCATTTCCTCCCCAACTCAGCCGTTATCCGGGAGTGGAATGGGGTGACTTTGTACGTCTCGTAGCAGTTTCTTTCTTTTTCACACGGCTCCCTCCTTTGAACTCTTACAGCTCCATAATTACAGGGAACTCCTGCCTTCCCTCAACTTCCAGCTTTCTCAGGCAGCCCCAGGCCTTTTCCTCCATGTGGCCTGGTTTGCTACAGCCGTGTAAGAAACGCTTTCTCTGCTCCCCAGCCTCACTCTGCTGTTACCGGATCAAAAAATAAGTGTCTCTGGACTTCAAGTCCCACAATGCAGCGTTCGTATTTAACTCCCACTTCGCCAGGTCCCCAAAAACAGCATTCTGGTGGTTTTGGGAGCTGCAAGGTTTTAAATGGGATGTTACCTGTGGTCAGGGTCTCACCACCTGCCCCTCAAAGGCCTGGGCTTTAGCATCTTCCCCAGGAGAGGAGCTCTGGATTGGGCACTGCCAGGTAACCCCAGCTGCCCCTGGTTGGCTCCCTGGAGACACAGCTCCCTCGCCACAGTACAGCCTCCCCTGTACTCACAAGCCCAATGTCCTTGTAGTCCTTCCAGGCTCTCCAGGGTTCGTTCAGCTGGTGTTTTTTCCTTATGGCCTCTGTGCTTCCTCCACCATCCCTAGCCCGTTCAGAGTGTGCTTGTGAGCTCCGCCTTTTATACTAGCTGGGAGGTTTAACAGGAGTCAGGTGTGAGTGGTTGCCCATCCCTGCCTGACTCTGCCTGCCCTCGTTAACGGGACAAGATGGAGACTGGACACAGGAATCCCTGGTACATTGATTCCTATGGGTAATCTTCATGGCTCCAGTTTGCCTATTCTTCCTCCCAGTGGTTTTGGGAAAAAACAGTGGGGAGGAATTATGGGAGTTGTAGTATTTCCGAGTGATTGTAGGTAAAGGAGGAAAAATACTATCAGGAGAAGGGGAACAATGTTAATGTAAAACATGGGGAGATGTGTTTACTCTCCGTTTTCCGGTTCTCCTATGCCTCCCTTTGATCTTGGTACCAGTAGGAATTGGGCAGAGGCTGACGGGATAGGATTTAGAATGTTGTATGACGGTGGAGGAAATGTCGGGTTGGGAGGTATTAAGGAAAGGAGAACACCATGTCTCACCTTGGGATGACTCCACCCTCTCTGGTCCACTCCCTGGGTCTGGACTAAACAGCAACAACCCCTCCCTAGCCTTCTCCGAAAGAGGATACTAATGGGGGTTGATAGGGAAAAGCCCTTGGGTTTTTCAAACAGGTATCTGAACACTTTTGCTGAGATTAGAAGACGGCCTGATGAGCATCCCTGAAATTGAGACCATTGATAACTGAGAAGTCACTGTAGCAACCTCACGCGCAGCCAGGTCTGAAGCACCACAGGAATGCAGGCAGTGACAATACCCAACAACGGAAGGAAGTCTGAGGAGAAGGAGCATTTTAGAGATGTTCACTATTCGATCCTCGGGTGGGATGGTCCTGTCCAGGTGAGTGTCCAAGACCGGCAGATAAAACAATGGGACTTGGATGGTAAAACCTGAAACTTTGTGACGTGCGAGAGAAGCTAAAACTGCAACAAGCTGCACATTCAGTACAAGTGAGCCGACGCCTGATCTGGGGAGCGAGCTCGGGCGAGCCAGCCATCCATATAGGTAAAGGCATGAATGCTTCCCTTTTCAGTTGTGCCATTACCAGCAGCTTGGTGAAGACAGAGTAACAGGACTTTGAATTGGTAGTGGCAATGTCCCACTCCACTCTTAGGTACTTCCTGGGATTTTGGTTGAAGGGCACATAGAAGTAGACATCCTGGAGATCAAGCAAGACAAGCAAGTCCTGCAAGTCAAGGGCTTGAAGGATGTGAGTCAGGGTAACCATCTTGAACTTGTCCTTGCACAGATACAGGTTCACAAGTTGCAGTTCTAGCATGGCACGTAAGCCCCCATCCTTCTTTAACACCAGAAAATAAGTTGAGTACCAACCCTTGCCTCATTCCAAGTCAGGTAGCAGATCTATGGCACCCTACCCAGAAGCTGACAAACCTCCTCCAACAGGGAAGGTTTATGGTGGCAAGGACTGATTGGTCAGGGGATAGTTTAAAAGGCGTTGAGCACAGTATTCCTTGTGAATGACCTGTAAGGCCCATGTGTCAGATGTGGTAATAACCCACTCCTCGCCAAACCTGAAAATCCTGGCTCCCACAGGGGAATGGTGGTGGAAGTCTGCTTTTCAGGGGCTTTGCACATGTAGCTGGGCAGAGCAGAGTGGAGGCAGGCCTGTCCTCTGCCCCTGTGCGTGTGAGGTAAAGGGGTGAAAATCCTACCAGTGCCTGTGGTGGCTGCAGGCTGTTGGTGTTGAACCGCTTGGCCCTGAGACTTGGCAGTCTCCTTGGAGGATTTAAACCTTTGGAGGGACTCATCAACTTTTGTTCCAAACAAATTGTTGCCAACAAATGGCATGTCCAGGGGTTTGGCCTGCACCTCCGGGGTGAAACTAAAAGTCTTCAATTATGAGTCCCTCCACAACACTGTTCCAGTGGCCATCATCATTGCCACACAGTCAGCAGTATCCAGTCCTGATTGAAGGATCTGGCATGAGACCTCTTTGCTTCAAAGCCCTGCCTCATATAACATGCAGGGAAGTGCCCAGCCACCTCTGAACCTGCAGGCCAAAGACCAAAGGAGAGTTTGGCCAAGGCATAGGAGGCAATGATGGTTCTGAGGCCCAGGCTGTCCAAACTAAAACCTTTATTCTCCAGGCATTAATCCTGTCCGGAGTTAAGGAGGGGAAAGACGTCTTCAGCTTTGCCGTGACTGCCTGAACAACTAAACTCTCCGGGGAGGCATATAAAGACATGAAAGAAAGGTCAGAAGTGGCTGCCTTGAGCTTATTTGCCAAATCCCATTCAACAGATGAGATTGAGGCCGCATCCAGACACAATTCCATGACTGGAGCCTGAACTGGTTGGTTAAAGGGCAGAAGGGTCTCTCCCTGAGGACCTTCATCCAGAATGTCTGTCAACTTAAACTGCACCCTGCGTCTTGAAGAGGCAGACAACCCTAGGGTTTCAATCATTTTAGCTATCAAGTATTGAAAAGAGGCCTGAGGCTTAGCATCAGGGAGCATATTGAACTCTGAAGAAATGTCCAGACCGCTTGCTTCTTGCAAGTCAGCTGCAAGATTTCGCAACAGGGGTGTTGCTAGGTCTGGAAAAGATCAGGTTCTGAGCTAATGTTGGGACTGTCGGGACTCGGGGCTAGCTATCATTTTGGTTGTAGCACATGAGCTTCTATCCGGGGCTACAACCAAAAGACCCGGGCGTATAGCCCCCTCTGCCCCCCCTAGCAATGCCTCGTTCCGCAAGTTACCCTCTTCTCCATAAAATTCCTCAGAGACGTACCTAATTTCTTTGAGGTATGAGGGCTCCGACCAGAAGGTATTGTGTCAACTTTTTTCTCATAAATGTCTTCCATTCGAGACATAAATGTGCCACTAGGGAGCGGGGCATACTCGCGATGAATACTAGTGTATGCTTAGATTTCTTGAGATCAAAAGAAATGTAATATAATGAGATATACAAGAACGATCAACATACAGTGATGTCAATACAGCCAGAACCAAGAATCAAAAGTCTTAAGTCATTAAGCATTTGCACAACAAAACAAACTTGTCTGTGAAAAAACACAGTTTTTTTTATATAATTAAATGTAACTAAAATGCTACCTCCTATTGAGTACCAGGCAGTCATTTGAGTACAATATCCAACATTTTTTTTTAAATTCATTAAAAGTAACTAAAATGCTAACTCCTACTGAGTACCAAGCAGTCATTTGGGTACAATATCCAACATTTATTTAAACAATTCATTAAAAGTAACTAAAATGCTAACTCCTATTGAGTACCAAGAAGTCATTTGGGTACAATAGCCAACAGTTTTTTTTTTTAAATTCATTAAAAGTAACTAAAATGCTAACTCCTACTGAGAACCACGCACGCAATAGGCTTAGTATTTGGAAACATTTTCAAAAGCAACATTCATAGAAATCATACCTAAAATAGGTTATTTTATGTTTTAAAATGTATAAAAAAGGAATTTTAAGACACACAAAAGGTTGAGACCATTAAGACAACATGTACGGAGCTGATGTTGGCTTACACTTGATGACCCCCCCTATTATCTCAGGTGATATTTATTGGTTCCATAAAATATGAAAACTTGTACATTAAAGCTATATTTGTCTATACAATTTAAGGCAACCAATAAGTCACATATGCATTGCATTGTGAATGGCCCAATTATGTTTCTGAATTCTTTGTTTTAACACTGTAATGGAGAATTCAATATTGCTAAAACACAGCAACAGGACAAAAGATAGACATCATTTAATCATTTTACAATTTTTGGTAGAGAAACATCTTATTAAGTTGATCCATATATTTACATACCACACACCAGCCACTTTTAAAGAAACCTTGAACTCTCATTTGGAGCTAAGAAGTACCATAACTATCCAGTAAAAGTGTTGCCTGCAAAAAAGTAGTCAGTGATAAAGTCGTGGCGAAAATACCTCTGCAGTGAAAAGGTTTCCAAGCATAAAGTAGTCAAAGAATGCAGCTGAAAGTAGGCAAGAATGTACTGGTGCTAGGGTAATTGTTAGGATTAAGGAGGATTTTCTATTTGTGGGTTTATAATTGCCTGGTTTAGGGTTAGAGTAGGGGTTAGGGTAAGGATAGGTGTTAGGGTTTGCGTAAAGATGTTGGTCAGAATTAGGGTAAGAGTTAGGGTCAAGGTGGTTGCTGCAGAGCTGGTGATGTTGGGGTTTGGTTAGTCGTTAGTTTAGATTAAGTGTCAGGATAAGTGTGATGGTAGGGGTTATGGTATGGCTAGGGCTAATAGGATAATGGTTTTGGTAAGTGTTAAAGAAAGGGATGGGGAAGTTGGGGTGGGCTGGTGATGTTGGTGTAGGAAAAGGATTGGAATAAACTTAGTGGTTAGAGCAGAGTAAGTATTTGGGTCAGTGTTAGCCTTACCCTAACCTCAACTCTAAGGTTAGGATTAGAGGTTAGGGTAAGGACTATGTCATTTGTGTTAAGATGGTGATGAGGTTGGAATTCGGTTGACTATTCATTTTCCATGCAATTAAAATGCTTTAGGGCGCTCAAGGTTTATTGTTCTGTTAAGAGTTCTCAGTAGTAATTAGAATGAGGCGAATGTTTTAGGAACAGGATTAGGATGATTGTGGAGCCCTTATTAAAGGTTTGGATCATTGTTAGGGTTACAGATTTAAAAATAGCTTTTTTGGCAACCTTAAAACTGGCAAAATTGTCACACAATGCATTGATTGTATTTAATGACTACATTTTTTAAAACGACTTTTTGCTGGATACATTTTCTCATGACTACTTTTTACTGGGGACATTTTCACATAGAACCTATGACTAGAAGTACTTGTAAGGGTATTTGGTGGTAAGTTCTTATTTGGACTAATATTTTGCCTCTACATCGATTGTCATAGATAGTGAGTAGTCGGGGTAATCAAGAGATGTATGTTTTTTTCCTCATATTACCAGATTAAAAAGGTGCGTTGATCAATACTTTCCACTTCGTGCAATGTATGTGAGATGGTCTTTTTAAAAAATCCCTATGCCTGAAAGCTTTTATCTGACGCCGTTTCATGTGTGGCATTGTAGGTAACATTTCTCTTGAGACACATTTCTCCACATAAGATGCAGTGTTTAAGGGATTCTGTGTGAGCAATGCTTTTGTGTAGTATTGAGCATCGAAATGTTTGTTTGCAGAATACACTGTTTAGTTGGCCATGTTTTTTTTCAATAAACAAATCAAGAAATTGAACACGTGCATGACTGGAATTTAAGTGAAATAAACATTGGGGGTCATTCCGAGTACGGCAGTAGGGGGTTAACGACACCGGTAAAGATGCCGGTGCCGTTAACCCCCTACCGCCGCATTCTGAGGTCCCTTAGCGGGTCCCACTGGGGCAGGCTGGTTTTACGAGCCGCCCTTAGCGGGAGCCGCTAAGGGACCATGGTGCTAATAACGGCCCCACTATTTGCGGGCCCGTTATTAGCTCCTTCCCCATTCCCATTGAGCCGTATCCGGGCTCGAATGGGAATGGGGAATGGCATTCAGAATGGGGACTTACCGGGTCCGCCTAGGTCGGAACGTCCCGCTCCAAACTCGTCCCGTTTTCATTCAGTTTCTGATGATAGTCCTGAAATTCACTCATCATTTGTTGAACATGATGACTACATCACCAATAAATCTGATCAAGAGCAATAGCCTGCGGCGAGACCACCGATACCAACTTGGCTGACTTCGGAGTGAGGCCCTGCAATACTCTGCATTTAAAGAACACGTTAGGGAACATGCAGAGGATTTTTTCTAAATTAACAAGGGAAGCGTTCGAGTGGTGGGTACAATATGGGAGACATTCAAGGTGGCGAGCAGAGGAGAGATGATTTCCAAAGCATGGGGAGTACGCAGGGCCATTACCTCAGAGCTAAACAGATTAGAACAAGAACTAGCAGAAGAGGAGAAGAATAACACGGGACAGGACCATCTAAGGGCTGAAACCAAACTTAGACATGAGTGCCTGACACAGTAGGACAGACTAGGCAAATTCAGATATACGAAGCAAGTAGAGAGAATGCATGCACAGGGGGACAAACCAGGCAGATTACTAGCTTGGTTATATAAGATGGCAGGAAAGCACCAATACATTCAGTCCAGAATAGGGATGGAAGCATGGTTAACACCCAGTTAGAGGTTAACAAAGCGTTTTATGAATATTATAAGGAACTGTACAAAGACACCCGAGTAGAGCGTAAAAAGGAACTAGAAGAAGCGTTAGATCCTATAACCTTGCCTCAACTAGAGATACAAACTTCACACATGTTGGATGACCTTGTAACGCCAGAAGAGGTAAAAGCTATAATTAGAGTGCTGCCCTCAAGCAAAGCGCCGGGTACGGATGGGTTGCTGGGTGAATATTATAAAGAATACGCAGATACCCTTGCACCGATCTTGACGAGAGCATATAATAAGGCAATCGAAACAGGGACATTCCCAGAAAGTTTAAGGGAAGCAGTAGGAATCCCACTATCCAAAGCAGTTGATTGTGGCTCTTATAGGCCCCTGTCCCTATTGAATCAGGTCAGCAAAGTACTTACTGCACTACTAGCCAACAGGCTCAGAAGGGTAATAAATCTGTTCAAACCACCCGGACCAAACGGGATATATTACAGGTAGGAACATCTCTTGGAACGTAAGGAGTTCCACACCACACCACATCATAAGTAGCACAGAAGAAAAGGATGGGCACAGTGCGTCGCCTCACTGGATGCAACGAAGGCATTCAATTCAGTCCATTGTGTTTGGCTATATTTGACAATGGTTAAATTTGGCTTAGGGCCAAATTACATGTGCTGGGTAAAACTGGTCTACAATAAGCCCCTTGCTAGGGTTAGGACGGGGAACACATTCTCTGATAGATGGGAGTTTATAAAAAGGCACCAGATAAGGCTGCCCATTATCCCTGATGCTATATATTATGGCAATGCAACCGATAGCAGCATTGCCCAGGCAAAAATACCATGAAGCCGGAATCAGAATAAATGGAGTACACCACATAGTGTTATAGTATGCTGATGACAATTTCTACTGTATATACAGAACCCGTAGGTGAACCTACAAGATGTATCAGAGGTACTAGTAAACTTCAGTAGGCTATCAGGAATCACAATTAACACGGCCAAATAAATTAAATTTATTTGGCCGTGTTAATTGTGATTCCCATTCCCATGATCTCCTGACATTGACTATGCTGTACAGGCCGGATGGGAATGGTAGTCCAAACACATCTGGGAGCCAAAGGTTGCAGACCCCTAGACGAACTAGCGGTAAGTGACAGCAGCAAATTGCTGACACTACCACTCACATGGCAAACAAACACCTTCAGGTATTTGGGGCTGGACATCTATCATAGCCCACAACATGAACACAAGCATACCACTATACAAGCAATGGAAGGGTCCGTAAAATCAATGACGTTCTGGGGGAAGCTGCCACTGACGGTAATGGGGAGAGCAGCACTATAAAAAATGGTGGCACTGCCAAGGATGCAGCATTTTTCTGCAAATGTTCCATACAATGTCCCAAAACAATTATTTACAAAACTTTAGAGGGAATCGAGAAGCTTTCTATGGCAAAGTGGAAAAAACAGAGTTGCGCTTAGAACACTGCAGAGACAGTATGAGAGAGGGGGCCTGAGAATTCCAAACTTCGAACTGGATTATCTTGCATGCCAGGTGCAATATGTGGTCGACTGACTGGCAGATGACTCGACAGTGTTATTACAACCAGCAATATGACACCTACACCTGAAAGACTTGGTATGGGTGGCCCAACCAGAACCACAGGGTTACCCACGGCTGGTGAAACTGGGAATGGAAATTCGGCATAGGACTTGTAAAAAAACTTGATACCCAATATTACCACAGATACCCCTAGCAGCAGTAATGTCGGATAATAGAGGGCTGAGGTCCAGTGTGGGGCTACACTGGGAGACATGCAGGATTATCACCATTGGGGACCTTAGGGGTGAAGTCGAGTTAATACAATTTCAAAAACTACAAGGAACAAACCGGAACACAGTTAGGGCAATACTTACTACACTATTCTATAGTGAACACGAACAAGGGTAGATGACCATCAATAGGAGAGGAAACAATGGGACGGGAAGAGGTGGAAACAATAATAAACATCTCAGAGGGCGGGCACACCATATCCAGACTGTACGATGTGCGACGAGCACACCACTCCAGAGGGGAACTGCGAACCAGGGTGAGATGGGAAGCAGAACTAGGTAAGACATTTACAGACGATAAATGGGCTAGGGTGTCCACCTACCACAAGAAGGTCTCCAGAAATGCGAGTTTGCATTTAATACAGCTGTATGGGGCACAGAGAGCGTACCTCACGGCGAAAGTGATAGCTAGTTTCAAAGGTGCAAGTAGTTAGAGTTTACCTAAATGTAAGGTCATAAACGTGGGAATGGTGCACATGTTTTGGGAATGTAATAGCATAAAGAGGTTTTGGGGTGACATTGCACATATGGTGTCCAAAGGAGGCATAGACCTAGATGTTCGATCCCTGGAAGCATGCCTATTGGGTTTCTTTCGAAGGGGCAAGACCGGTAAAGCACTGGGGAAACTCAAAGACCTAATATATGTGTTGGCCAAACAGTGCATAGTCATGAACTGGAAATCTAGAACAAGACCTCAAGTGGAAAGGTGGTGGAGGGACCTGCAAACATGGACAATTGCAGAGAAGAGAGTATGGAAAGAGCCAATAAACGAACAAAAACTAGACCCGCCTGAAGACATGTTACAATGGACGGAACTAACAGTAACTCTATTCAACCCAAGAGTGGGTGGGAAGGATAACTAAAGGTGCAATACGGTTGGAATGGCTATGAGTAGTGGCGCAGGGCAGGGGCATCTAAGAGACAAGGGTACTTAGCAAAGGCTAGTTGAGGGGTTGGGAATGCGGGGAGTTGGGTAAGTTTGAAATGGTGTTTACTGGGTAATCATGCGACAAGTGGAAATTACTCAAATGTATAACAATGTATGTATGCACCGGTTGGTTACTCTTAAAACAATAAAAGCAATTGAAAAAATGTTTTTTTAAAAATCTGATCAAGAGCACTGTATGTGAATGAAGATGTAGTAACTCATCTGACCCGTCATGCACGTTCTCCCACCAATCCATAAAGAGCTTGGTGTAACAGTGCAAACATGGCCCTCATCCAGGTTTTCTGGATCTGTAGGTACCACTTCTTCCTGTACATAACACATTATTGTAAAGAATGAATTTAGTCAAGCCCACTAACTAGTGGCTATGGTTTAGGTCACTTGCAGGGTTGGTGCTCAGAAATTCAAACATGGCAGCAAGGCCTTTGTCATGAGCAATGACTCAGTAGATTGAAGATAGGGCCTTAGTGGATATAATCCAACTGTCTTCCCATGGAACTAGTTCTAATCTAAGTGGGACATTTCTTAAATCTAAAACAAATGAGGATATTCTTGAAACCAGATAATGTAGAAAGAGATCAACATACTCCAAAAAATGTCAATGAAACCAACAATGCAAGATATAATCCATCTTCTTTTTGGGGTCTCATAAACTTATGAATTTTACGGAGTACATGCTAGACCAGAATACTTGTAAATGCAACATAGAAGAAATTAAACTAATCTTGTGCAAGACAGCCATGGCTTAACCAATCCGTAAACAAAGATATATGTTCAAGATTTAGTTCTTTAAGGTTGTCTTTACGTTTCTTACAAAAGTGATATTTGACAATTGTTTTATTACCGCCAAGTCATTGGTTGTGTTTAATATCACAAATGCACTAGCTAAACTCTTCATCCTAGATTATTATAGCATCTCTTCTGACTGTTGAATATCTAAGTACCATCGTGTTTTTACAAAACAATCAAAACAATATGTCAATAGCATTAACCACAAATAATATTAGGATACTTTTAGACTTGGAATGAAAATATTTGAGTATCAACAGTGTCATTGTTCATAATCTCTGATACCTTCTGAATATTCTTAGTGTTCTTTATTAATAAAGGAACGATTTGTGTTTCTCTTTCATTCTCGTGCAGACCTGTTTCAGTATCGGAGACAGTTCACATTGAAACCATTCATCATTGTACATCAATCTTATTTGATGCCCATTCTCAAAGTGAGTGCCCAACATTTGTTTACATATTGATTTCACTTTTGAGACATCAGTCTGTTCCTACAGTACAATGAAAACAAGTACACATCGGTTTTGGAGCCATCCACAGTTTCTGTGATTAGTTTAAAGCACTTCAAGTCATCATCTAGCACCACTTGAACCGATTTAAAAGTTTGAAGAGGCTTATACAGAAAGTGTAATTTGAGCACAACAGAATCTATTTAACAAACTCAATAACTCTGAATAATTCATATAGCTCATATTTTGGGGGGTAAAGAACAAAACCTGCAATCAAGTATCTGTTTTTCTGTCATTATTTTGCATACATACATATGTATACACTTTTATAATATGGTCAGTTTTGAAAAATATCAAAATGTCAGTAACAATGAAAACATTTGTATTGGCTTACCTTCCAAAATGGCCTCTTTAACAGCTGCAATATATACATCTGCATCATCATGACAGGAGATATGCTTCCACTGAGACCAGTCCTTGAAAAAATATGCAAAGTCCTCACAATTCGTAATTCCACAGAACAATACTACCACTTTTTGTGGTGGGAGCAAAGCCTTCTGTAAATGCCTTATCAGATTTGTATTAGAAAAACTGTTTACTAGATCCTGAGATAAAAGGATGACAATACATTTACTTCTCTGGAACAGATACAGGTCTTCGGAATTAAAAGTGTCATTGCTGTCGACTTCATAACTTAATATGTGTTGGTTTCTGACTTGATAGCTTGTATAAAAGAGATCCTTAAGGTATTGACACCATTCTCTCCCATCAATTCCATTGACGATTAACACATCACATATATCTGCGGTGCCTGTAAAACAGAGAGAAAAAGATAAGGACTGGTTCGAAGGAAAGGAAATTCTAAATCTGGGGTGGTGCCAGATGTGCTCTATAAATAGCAAAAGCAACCCAATTGTAAGAGGACGAATACTAACAGACTACTTCACTTGAGACAACATAAATCACTGCACAGGTCCTGTGCAGACTCGTCATTCCAAAAGTATACCTGACTTAAAATGGAATAACACACTTTTAGGAATCATTTAAGTAATTTAAAAATTTTAACAGGTGTTTTACAGGACTAACCAACTTTTGCTCCTGATCAATTTATAGAGCAAAATGGAAAATGATCCAACTATGAACTGTACTGCCTTTATTCTGTCATATGACATAAGAAACTGCTACAACTCAATCCATGCGCATATCCCTGTATAATAATAGCTCAGTAATTATGAATTGTGATTGGGTACAGATGTGAGTTAACAGATTTGGTAGTTATATTTCTTCTCTCTTCAATGAGGGTAGGTCACTCTAGAGATTGATTTAAAACATGTGTTCCATATTCTAAAAACTAGGTGTGGGTTGAGAAGTAACAAGTGCCCAAGTACCAACATGTGTTTCGACCTATTAACGGTCTTTGCCAAGGCGGGACTGAGTATACATAAGCAAACTAAATAAACATATTGCACATCATATTCAAAATGTGAGGTAGAATCAACATTATAAATTGGCAGGAGGGGGAGGAAAAAAAGGAAGAAAAAAGAAGAAATCACATTAAGAATGGGCAAAAGCAGATTTCGATTTTCATCTTGGTGTCTCATTCATGCACATTTACCTACATTGTGCCATTGTCACCACTGAGTGTGCACAATTGTTATCAAGAGTGAGCTCGGATTTCGTTGGTGTCCAGAGCAAATTAAATATTTGGGTTTCTGGCTCACAAATGAGTATGTCGATTCGTGGATGTTAACATGAGGAGTCTAATATCGAAGTTGAAGCTGGAACTGGCAAGAAGGTCTGAATTTAGGTTATCACTTTGAGGCAAGATTAATGCCATCAAAATGTCATCTGCGCCATGCATCATCTACGTGATGAGCATGATGCCGCTACATGTTAGGAAGAAACGTTTAAAGAAATGGACAGTATTTTGCAAAACGTTCTGTGGTCAAACAAACAGCCACAACTATCACTGTGGAAATTACAACTCCCTTGCGAAAGAGGTGGTCTAGTGATAGCAGATTTTGCTTTGTACCATCTATCGTTCTCTGCCACCCACCTATTACTTTACCTGGAGAAATTGCCTGATGAATGGGTGGTCTGGTCTGTGCACGCCACTGTCTCCTGAGGCACTCTTGTCATTCATAAACATACAGAGTTATACAGCATCAGCGGAAACTGATTTTTTGAGGAAAACATGGCGGAAGTTGGAGGAAATGAATGGGGAGCAAGACACAATTCAGGCAAGGTCGTCTGTTTGGCTGAATACAAGTTTACAATTTGATGGGAAACCGCTCTTCTGGCCGAACTGATTCTTAGATGGGGTACAATGGATAAGGAACCTGATCGAGAAAAATAAATGGATACCCTTCCACACTTTAGCTGCCAGAAAAGACCGCCGAGAATGCACTTATGGTGAATAAATTGAGACTGGCATTTAGTGAGTTGAAAGTGTCAGATGATGATGTTTTTAGGACACATCTAATGAACCTGTAAGCAAAAGGTAATTGTTCGTCTAGAATGTAAAAGTTCTTGATGGGTTATAGGCATTGGAATGAACATCTTCTCAGGGATTTGTCCTATTGCCTTGGCACGGAGGTGACAGCTGGGAGATGGGAAAGAATGTGTGAATAGGTTGCCTTGGCTTCCTTGAATCTAGGGGAGAGAGTTTGTCAGGTCAAAATACTGAACAAAGTATACTGGACTCCGGTTAAGATGTTAGCAAGAGGTTTCAGTGATGCAGACATTTGTTGGGGCTATGGCCACACGGAGGGATCCTTCGAGCACATGATCTTGGAGTGTTCAAAGGTGAGGTAGTTTTGGCTGAAAGGCACGAGAACCATGAATAGAGTTTTAATAACAGATATTGATTTTTACTTTCAAACTGTAATATTGGGGAATGATACCCTCTTGGACGTTCTCAATTACCCACAGAGGTGCTGTTTTTTTAGAGTAGCCATTTGAGCAAAAAAGATCCTTCTGAGGAACTGGAAAAATGCCACTGTTTTTTTCAGGTCTGCTTGGACTGATGATTTATGTAAAATGTCTCTGATGAAGAGGGTAACTTTGAGCAAACAAAAGAAATTGAACCTACATGAAGGAATATGGGGGAAGTTCTTGGAGATGATATTATTAGTGGATTTGTGTTTGGCCGTCCCGGCCTGTGTATGTGTAAACTTTGCTGTATTGCTGTATTATAGTAAAACGAATAGAAATGTGAACATAAAAAGAGTTAGTTCATACACACTTCCCCCTATAATGTCTGGGCTCTACGTCCTGTTTATTAAGTTGGAGTGTTATATATGGTCCCTAAAAACTCCTTATTCAACATGAGTAATTCACCAGTGCGCAATAGATGGAGATAAATGTGACTCTGCCACCTATGATATCAATGCCAAGTGACAAGCATTGGCTTATAACGACCCCTGTAGATGTGATCCTAAGAGACATAGGGCCTCATTACACGGATGGCGGTGAACCATGGCGCTACTAGCGCCATGGTTCATGCCGGTAAAATACCGGCACCGCCTTGGTGGAAAGGGAAATTACCGCCCTATTCCAAGGTTGGCGGGGCGGTAATTCCCCCTTCCACCATTGCCCTTCCCCATTCCCATTTTTGCCCCATAGGGATCTATGGGAATGGGGAAGGCGCTAATTACGGTACCGCAAATTGCAGTACCGTAATTAGCTCCCTGGTCCCTTTGCGGGTTGGTTTTTACCGCCTGCAAAAAGCAGGCGTTAAATTCCCCAACCCGCAAAGGGACCTCGTAGTAAGGCGGTAAGGGTTTACCGGTAGCGGTAAAACACCGGTACCGGTAAACCCTTACCGCCTACCGTGTAATGAGGCCCATAGAATTGTACAATAGATAATGCAGCCCCAATAGGCTCAACTGAGTCAACACGCTTATCAATTGCTGATGAGAAGGGCGTTGCCCAGCAAGTATGTTTGTGGTTATATAAGCTGTTCTGAGAAACAGAAATATCGTATTTGGATTTGCCTTTCTAGCTTCCAACGTAATACTGTATTATTAATATTCTATAATGTAACCTATTGTCTGAGTTACTCTTTAGCTTCATGCTGTAGCACAATTCTTCAGAGGGAGAAATACTGTGCAAAATATTAGATCATTTTGAGCCTTATGATAATGCGTTATTTATGTATCATAAGAAAAATATCCATCCCAGAGTTTATCTTTTTCTACTGATATCTCGACAAAATGAGAAATGAACAGAATACTTATGTTGCCAGCGGTAGAACATTTGTGAGTTCTTAAATAGAAAAGTAGAAACAGCTAGTTTGTATCTCTAGTATAACGCTCAGCGTTAGCACACGTCTTTCACAAAGGATGAAGGAACAGGTTGGATCCTAACAACGACTTACCTCCATTTTGGGCTCGGTGAGTAGATTCGAGTCTCCTGTTTAAGGAGAGACACTGGCATATTGGCATCCCACGTGTGATCACTGCAAGGGCCATTTTGGATACTCGCTATTATACCAATGGTGAGGTCACACACTCAACACGTACATAGAATGCACCCGACACGACGCACCATTGGGGTGTTCAGTAACACAAAGTCCAAGAAGCTTGGTATTCATTATTCTCAAAGTATAAACAATTGACTGATTCATTTTACCTCCTGGACATGACCTGTTAGCTCTCTTTAATGTTTAGTACCACATTATAAAGGTGGTCTAATACCTGTAACACTTACAGCCAGATAGTTACTTGATGGCATACTGGTCCTCAGAAAGGTTTATCCCGCTATGCTTATAGCCTGCACGGACCTACAGTGAGCATGTTTAAACAGCCTTTTCAGAAACCCTCATTGCGATATACACAAGATTATAGGTCTGGCCATAACCTCACTCATTGCTGTGCTATGAAATTATGTGAAAATTCCTATTTTCACATCATTATGAAATTCTGCCTGTTGTTCACGCAAGGAGCTTGGTTTCACTGCCTATTGATAGCTTGTGTGCTGTTCACCATGTTCATGGGACAGCCAAAGTATGTCGCAAAAAAGTAACACAAAATGTTATGTAAAGTTTCTCGCAGAACCATATTGAAGATACAATCAGTACCAGTACTGACAACCTTCTTCAATAAAGTCTCTCAATTAGTTTGCCAGCACAACAAGTATTAACATGATTATGAGTCAGGTTACTTTATGTTGACTGAATCATCTCTCCAATGGATGTGTGTGTGAGTTTACACAGGTGGTTACCTACAATATGTTATTGGTGTGTGTTAAGTAGGAATAAATTCCATGATTGTTCAATCTTAACTGTTGTTCTTTGCAAAGCACCCTTATAGCTTGAGCAATTCATTGTTAACTAAAACTTCCCTGTATTGATTCCCCTTCAGCCTAAAACTACTGATTAAAAGCACCAAGCGGGCCTACCAGCACACTGGCCTTAACAAATTCTCCTCTAGTGATACATTCTAATAGAGTGTGTTAATTAAGTCATATCTCCACCAAATTAGTGTGTATTTCAATGCTAAAATTCAACTCCATCATGCCACTGCACATTTCATACAAAATGATTCAACAAAGCAGATTCACATATATATTCTGCAATATAGCACCCCCACTATCTGAGTATATCAGCACCCGCTTTGTAATCCCTCTATTTTGTTATTCCATCAACCTGCAAAAAGAGTTGTTCATACATTTAGCATCGCTTGTACAATTTGCAAACAGTTCATGGTGAGAGAAGAAACATAGTCTCCTTCGCAAATAGCACATACAGATATACTTGGGAAAATAATATCACAGGGCATTATTCATAAAAACACACCCATTTCACCGGCACTGTTGAGTCTGTTTTCGGTGGTCTGCATCCTACAGATAGGTTTGGATTCAAGTTGTTGCAGTTTGAGTTCACTGTCTCCTCCCCTGTTGCCCACTGTTTGTTGTAGTCCAATGAACTTCATTCCCTTCTTGTCATCCATCTGGTGGAACATCTGCCAATGTGTCGCCAAGGGGAATCTTGGATCTTGGCTGCCTATGGTGGCCATGGGTTTTCATATTCAGACTTTAAGTTCCCTGATTGTGCTGCCTATTCAAACCCTGGTACAGATGGGATGATGGCATAGGCCAGCTATTTTGGTACCTTGTTGGTTGACAAATTCTTGAGTATTGGTATCATGTGCATACTTGCACATGGTACATGTCCCACACTGGGACAAGCCTGATTTCAATGGTTTTAACCAAGTTATTCCAGTGTTGACCGTATTTCTTGGCTTTTGATAAAAATGAAGGGCTCAATTTGTTCCTGACAGTGGGTTTTCTTAATAAATATGATCCCTGTTGTTGGTTCTAGAAACGTATGCAGATTACTATCTATGTGTAATAAATGCCAGTATCTGTTAAGTACCTGAAAAATGTGATGGCTGTGTACGCTCTCTCTCAAAATCTTTCTGTAATAAGGTCATATTCTTGATCAAACTTCTCCTGATCATGAGAGTTTCTTCTAGCTCTTACAAATTTTCCCATTGGTACATTGTTGATAATGCTATAATATGCTACAAGATTGGGCAATCGACAATAACATTGACAATATCATCATATTGTTATGCCAACTGTGTTTCCAGAAACAGAATGGTAGTAGCGTGGGATATTCCTTGCCTTTATTTCTAATAATAGCAGGAATATACGCGAGGATAGCGCTTATCTAGCATATCTAACATATAGGAATCTACAAGCAGCTTTTTCTTTTGGTTAATAGAGCCAAACTTTGGCAGGTTCTAAAGAAGTACTCACTTTAAGTAATCAAGGATGAGTATGTAGGTTGGGTCACTTTAGAGAGCTTATGGTGTCTTTCTCAGTAATGCAGGGCATTCGCCAGGGATGTGTTCTGGCCCCACTCTTCAGCTGTACAAAACTGCCCTCTATTAAGAGCAGAAAAATACTGCTTCTACTTTTTGATGACAACGCAGTAATAACTGACAAGACCAGAAATACCCTGATACTTTTATTATGGTTGTTTGAGTTTTTTTTGCCATTAACACCACCTTGAAGTCAATTATGTAATATCTAAAGTCATGATTTTGGGAAGGAATTCTAGACCGATAATACAGTTTAAGGTGGCCAACTGAGAGTTGGAATTGGTAAAGGTATATGATAACCTATGAGTGGGGTTTGCAGAGAACAGTGGTATGAAAGTGGTATGAAAGTATTCCCAAAGTACAGCAGAACATGAGACAACGCTCTAGTGCCGCTTTAGCCTTCTACCGAAGCATGGGATCAGCATCAATCAAGGCTGCAATGACGGTGAAGTAGGCTATAACCGGAGGAGAAAAACAGGGGATGCAGTTAAATTATGAATTGGATTCTATAGAAAATGCATTCCTTATGAACTGTTGGGTACTCACAGGTCCACGTCTAATGTCTTGGTATATAGAAAACCTAGGATTCCTTTTTGTAAAGGTAGTAGAGTGTAGAGCTAGTAGAGTGAGATTGCAAGGTGATGCCGCTCACTGCTAAGAAGTGTTATCAAGCAACTGCATTCTCATCTCTTGAGACATAGAATAAACTTTTATATGCTATGCAGCGGGTCTTCAGGATGATTTATAAATTATCCTGGTTCTAAGAACTGGGAACCCTACGAGGAAATGTGAAAGTTTGCCTTTAAACTGTAATGGTTAAGGACAAAACAAATGAATGATGGAACAATGCCCTGGGTATTACATAAATTGCTGATTATGAAGACTTGATCTTGATGGAGGGAAGGGTCTTGTACCTAGATGATGCTGAGGAGAGACCATGGATTCCTGATAGCTAGGCTCCAGTTAAATCAGCTTAGCCCACTCGTTAATGCATCATGTTTTTATTTAGAAAAAGTGGACTCAAATGTTTGCCCAGGCACAGAGAGGCCAATAACAGCAAGGGATGGATATCTCTAGTTGCTCCATGTCAGCTTCTACTAAAGGCAGTTTTGGCATTTGGAATTTTGGATACTGGACTCTAAAACTAAAAGGGACTTCTCTAAACAACAAATAGTGATGGGCCAATGAAATAAAGTGATTCTCCCACTCCGTTTTTCTAAATAGCTTAACTCAAAGCAATGCCTGGTCTTTGTAGGCACCTGACCGTATGCCATAATGGAAATGTTCAAACAATGTAGCCAATGGAAAGCCTTCAATCCTAGTCTGGAGTTGGTAGCCTTCTGGCTACCCTAAACTAGCAACATAAACAGACTTGTTCCTAAATAATCTCCACTTCTATAACAGGTCCATCCTAGACCTTGGATTTCAGGCTTCACAGCAGGTCTCCCTCATAGGCCTCAAGTTTCATGAGTTACATCAGGCCTCGGTCATAAGCCTCTTTTCTAGGAATGGTTTTTCAATATTCACAAAAGGCCTTTGTCATAGGCCTTGAGTTTCAGGATTCTCAGTAGGCCTCTCTCAAAGGTCTTGGGTTCTCGAACTCACAGTACACCTCTTTCCTAGGATTGGTTATAAATATTCACCCCACTCTACTAAGGAGAGAGGGAGTAATAACCCTTTCCTCACCTCTAGGTGTCAGAGGATATGGATTCAGGGCTTGGCTCAGTTATTAGGCATTGAAGGGCAGCTCAGACACGAGCAGGCAGTTTTCCCCTTCTCAGAAATCTTTCTTGCAGCCACAGCCTCCTGGCCTCCTGGCATCTGCTACACCAGCTTCCTCCATCGGCAGGAGAAACCAGTTAATAGTCACCTTTCTCAGCATCAAGAAGGCAGGAGCCCTTTCCTCTCCCATCTGTGGTGTGGAGAAAAGGTGCTGTGAGCGTCATGACCTGGGACATCATGATGCAGTGGAGAAGCAGTGTAGTGAATAAAGATGAGAAGACCTTCGAATACAGGGTCAGAGCCAGGTCCTGCTAGGCCCCGCCAAGTGACATAAACTGGCGATGAGGTAGGAGGCCTCATGCTTAGTTGAACCGCTGAGCGGCTAGCCTCTCTGTGGAGGAAAGAAATGCACCTCAAGCGTCTCCAGCATCCAAACACGGGGTGGAGCACAGACAACCCCAGACTGGAACCAAAACCAACTCACGGCAGCCCAACAAAAGAAAGTAAAACCTAGCAGCCTCAACAACCAGAACATGGGATCCCACACTTGAAGTCAATTGCAGCATCAAATAAGTGCCACCCCCCAGGGTTTGCCACTGTAACAGGGGTCGAGACAATATCCAATCCTTGCTAACAAGCCCAGAGGCACCAACAAGCCCGAGGTAACCCACATCAAACTACAAAAGAACATGTCAGATGGCCAGCAAGTAACACCAGCCAGACGGGGAGCCCATGGGTCCACAGGAGAGTCATGAGGTGCCAAAAGCCACCACGTGGCAAGACTCATAACAGGGCTCTTTCATGAAGCTCTTTGACCTATATGCAGAAAGTGCTGCCCTCTGCTGTGAGCTATGGTGCAGCAATTTGAGCTCCACATCAAGTGAAGGAAGATCACAGCGTCAGAAGATAAACGCACCTTCCTTATGCTAATCCTAGGAACACTGGCCCTGCAGCTATTCAATGCCCTGCCCAATCGAGGTCAAGAAAACGACTATGAGGTGGCCAAGAACGCCCTCAATGACACGTTCAAACCCCAGCTAAATCCGGATTACAAACACTTTCACTTAAGCCTAGCAAGATAAAGGCCGACTAAGAAAATTAAAGATTTTCATGCAAGGGTGCGAGAAATGGCAGTGGGGTGCGAATTCCCTGATGAGGAGTTTGCAGACAGACAATAAATTATACATGGCATTTCATCTGAAAAGCTTTGGAGGGCAATACTATCAGAGAGAAACCTAGCCCTAGATCAGATTTTTTGAAATGGGACAACTGAGATAAAGGACAGACTCCCAGGTGGCGGCCATGAGCTGCATGCTGACTGGCGCAGAGAAACCCGCTGCAAGCATTGCCACGATTACCACTCGAGGAGGCACCGAAGCAGACCCTCCAACACATCAAGACACATGGAACAAGCACAGGAATAGTGCACATGGTGTGGATGAGCATTGCACAAAGAAGAACCTTGCCAGGCCCTAGGAGTGTCTTGCCACAAGTGTGGCAAAGTAAACTAGTTTGCCTCCGTCTGCCTGAGCTCCAAGTTCTGCAGGGAACCAAACAAATTGAACTCGAAAGAGAACAGGACAGCAAAGTAAATTTTCCAGAAGAGAGGAAAAGGCAAAGCAAGAGCCGTGGGACGTGAACATGATCAGAATGACAGTGAGAGTGACGACGATGAACAATAAAGAGGAAGAGCCATCTCCAGAGAGGTGGATAGGGCATTTTAAGAAACAAAGTGAGAGGGTGCTTCTGTTCTCAGCAAGAAAGCGAAAGAAAAGCAAAAGGAACACCAAATATAGGTCCCAGCCAACATGAGTAATGCTTGTGGATGGCACGCCAACGTGAATGGTAATCACCACCGGCGCCACCGTGAATGTGATGCCACTGACCAAATTTCAGAAGATACCAACACGGCCACGTCTGCAACACAAGACAGTCCAACTCTATGCATATGTAAGCAAGAAACCCCTCCATGTAAAAGGGTTATTCAAATACGATGTAATGTACAATGGCAATACACTTTATGTAAAAAGGGATAACCGGGTTGCACCTGTATCTGAATATATGTGCGGTCCTGACCTCTCCCCGGATAAAATATATATAAAAAACAAATATGTGATTAGGAGTGAAAAGGTAATCATAAATAGTGCACAACCTGGGGCTGGGTTGGCGTGTATATGCAATAGCCGCAAGGCAGCTTATTAATTGAGCAAGGGCATTTAACAACAGACCTTTAACAACAATAGAGATTCCTTGCTAGAAACGAAACCCAAAGGACAAGAGAAAATCGTCTGGTGTGTGTATCTACCTTCACAAATCAAAGTCTTAAGATCTGCAACATAATGAAGAAACATTGGAAAGTGTTTAAAAATAGCAAAACCCTCTCGGAACCTCCCCTTTTTGCTTATAGAAAAAGCATATATATAGATAACTGTGTCAGCCAGAGTAAACCGAGAGCTGATAAGCCTAAAAGAACTACTATTCTTTCATCTTGGGGTCTCAACCCCATAGTGGGACATCATCCCTGTGGTCACTGTGGGGTATGTAAACTAACTACTAAATCAGACTTGTTAGATATTGAATTGACAAGGCGTAGGAAACAGAATACCTTTTCTTTTTTTTTAAACTTTTGTTTATTGGCAGAAGGTTGAGACAGGTACAGCACAGAATGCATGTAGACAAGCAAACAACATGACAGTTCGTATATGCATTACATCACAACAATTATCAGCTCGTATTGGGGGGTTTGACATTGTGGAAAAGCACGAATGAGTCCTTTATCATGATGAGTTAGACTGGGCTGGTGGAGGGGTTGAGGTATACTCGATCTCGTCTTTGTTGTTTAGATAACTGCAAAATTCCGACCACACATTTTTGGGGCGGGAAGGCATGGGAAAGGATCCGATGTACTCCTCCTCGCACGTTTGTACCCAGGTGAGGGCTTTCAACCACATGTCGAGGTGGGGGGGGCGCTTCCAGCATTGTAATATGCATCTTTTGGCGACAATAGCACTTACATTTAAAAATGTTGACATTTTTCTCTCATTTTCCCCAGTCCAGATACCGAACAGCAAGGCTAATGGGTCCAGCTCTACTGGGGAGCCAATTATCTCCGAGAGCGCCTTTGTCACCTCCACCCAAAACGTGATCAATGCAGCACAGGACCAAAACATATGAACATGATCTGCCTCGGCTGATTTACATTTCGGGCATGTATGTGTTGAAGTAAGCGTGAATTTCGCTACTCTGTGCGGAGTGTAATATAGCCTGTTGAGGAGTTTGTATTGTATGCAGCGGAACCTAGCGTTAAGTGAGACTTTGCGCGTGTGTGCACACATTTTGCTCCACATCTCCTCAGTGATCTCCGTTTCAAGCTCTCTGGCCCATGCTTTCCGTGGTTCCAGGGATATATTCTCTAGTTTCCCATCTGCATTTTGTACAGGGAGGATATTATGCACCTACAGCCTGTGGAATTTGCTATGTATTGGAGTTCAGGTGAGTCTAGAGGTTCCTCTGGGAAGGAGGGCCACTTTACCCATATCGCTGCTCTCAGCCTATAGTATTGCAGCAAGTCAAGCGCAGAATTGGGGTGCCCGGGGCGCCATGTTTGAGGAGTGATAAATGTGCCATCAGGGTATAGGTCAGTCAGGGCCCGATATCCCAGGTTTTCCCAACGTTGAGAGAGATGTTGGTCGTATGTAGGGGGGAGGCCGGGAAATTGCCATAAGGGGAGCCATTTATAATATGGGCGGTGCTCTTGACTAGAGTGAAGGATATTATTCCATGCTCTGATCGTGGTGGCCACCGGGTCAAATGGGGTGTCCGCATGAAATGTGTGGTGTAGTAGTAAAGTCATGATGTGGGTGCCATCCCCCGCCATTTTCTCTAATTTAACGTGTGGGGGCGGATTTAGGTGTGTGTACCAGTGGGTGGAGTGTTGGGCCCGAGCAGCGTTCCAATACAGAGTTAGATCTGGGGCCGTAAAACCTCCTTTTTCATAAGGCAGGGTCATATGTTGCCACTTCTTGCGGACCGCACCGGAGTGCCAGAGAAATTGAGCGAACGCCATGTGAAGCCTCTTGAAATATTGTTTCCCTGGCCACACTGGAACATTAGCAAATATATAGAGGAGCTTGGGGACCGCAATCATTTTTATTAGGGAGAGTCTGCCTGCAAGGGATAGCGGGAGATTGCGCCATTTAAGCATCTTGGATTCGATGAGCTGTGCCGTTGCTTCGTAGTTGTCCGCCAGCAAGGAAGCTTTGGCCTGTGACACCTGCACCCGAGGTACTTGATTCCACCCGGGGACCAACGTAGGGGGAATTCACATGACGGTTGCTGAGTTGCTTTAGTTAGAGGGAACATTTCAGATTTAGAGTAGTTGATGGTGAAGCCTGAGTATGTGCCTATTTTTGTTATGTCTCAAATGATAGGGTCCAGGTATGTGGAGGGTTGTCTGACGTATAGGAGTACGTCATCCGCGTACAGTGAAATGATTTCTGGTGCATCCTGTAGACGAATGCCCTTTCGGGTGTGTCGATCCCTGACATAATCGGCCATGGGTTCAATGGCAAGCGCAAAGAGGATGGGGGAGAATGGACAGCCCTGTCGGGTACCCCTGTGTAGTTTGAAGGGGGAGGAGGGAAAGGAGTTGACTAGTACCCTAGCCAATGGTCCCGTGTATAATAGCTTTATATAGGAGATCATATTTGGTCCTATTCCCATTTTTTCCAGCACGGCCCATAGATATTGCCATGAAACCATGTTGAATGCCTTTTGGGCGTCTAGTGTGACTGCCACTACATCAGCCTTCGGATCAATTCTAGACAGCACGTTAAAGAGACGACGGATGTTAAGTGCCATAGAACGACCAGGGAAGAATCCACTTTGGTCGGCGTGGACAAGATGGGGCATGAATGGGAGGAACCTATTGGCGATTACCTTAGCAAAGATCTTCATATCCGTGTTGATGAGCGACAGGGGCCTGTAGGACCCGCATTCGTCTGGGGGTTTACCTGGTTGGGGGAGGCCTGTGATTAAAGCTTCTCTTAAAGAGGGGGGGAGGGTGTGTGAACAGAGTGATTCAGTCCATACCCTGTGCAGTATGGGCGCTAAAATGGCAACATGCTCTTGGTAGAACTCGGATGTGAGCCCGTCGGGGCCCAGGGCCTTGCTCTTAGGAAGATCCGAGATCACCTGGACAATCTCGTCTGGAAACAGAATACCTTTTCTAACTGTAACACAGATCATGTTATTTATTGAATCACCTGTCCTTGTGGACATAAATATATAGGCAAGACTAACCGTAAAATAGAATTTTTGAGCATAGGAGTTGCTTGAAGAACAAAATAGAAAAAGCACCCATTGTCAAATATTTTGAAGCCAAGAACCATGGCTTTGAAGATTTCAAATGGACAGTACTACAAACCATTAAAGGTCCTACCCTTAAAATCAAAGAAGAAAAACTCCTGCACAGAGAACAAGAACTAATGTTTTTGACCAAAAGTGACAGTATGGCTCTAAATGAGGCAACTGAATGGCACAAAATCAAGTGATGGTTGTCAATCATATAAATTGGTCCTAACCGTCTTCTTTATTTATTGTTCCAAGTCTCAAGTGCTGATCTATGTCAGGTGGGCTAAATGGAGATTCCTTTGAAAATATGTTTCTAATTCTATCTACAACGGGCAGTCCTAGGCTACTATAGAAGCCCGGGGGGGATGAACTGACTCGATGCAGTACAGCTTAGTTGTATTTATATTTATAATACTGCTGTGATATTTTCACGGAGATAATAACGCATAGATAGCCGTAAAATGAGCAGCTAGTTCATAGTTCTCCCAAGATGGTTGCCACTTTCTACGTGCTAAAACGGCATTCCCTATGAAGAGGGGTTGCCTAGCAATGCCTTGCAGCTACGGGCAACAAAGAACACAGTGATGAAAGCCTTGGTTGTGAGTAAAGCAAAGTAAGTTTGTTCCTGACGTGGGAGTTTACAACTATAAATCCTACACTGTACATTTATAGTTTTCAAGGACAGTTCATATTGGGTAACTGGACACCGCTTGCCTTTCAGACGAAGCACACAGGCTTTATAACAGTAGCCTCTCCCATACATTAATAGTGAACCCGCTTTAGCTACAAGTCGCGCAGCAAGTTTTCCACCGGCAGGTAAGTTTATCATCTAACTCCGAGTTGGAGAGAGATTTTTTTATTTAGGAAGAAGTACTAGGCCCGAGATAAATGGCAACTATTTATATATTTCTTCCAGTTCCTTGGTAATCAACCAACGTTGACTGACTCAGATGCACTCTGGGGTTGCTCCAATAAGTGCTTGGCGGACACGTTCTGCTATGATACATATGACAAAGCACTGAGAAGATAGAATTCTTCTACTGAAGGAGAGCAATAGTTTAATGGTGGTACGTGACCACTTTTCTTTTATCTGTTTTACATTCATTAAATGCAGATTCATTTCCTTTTGTAGAGCATATCAATTTACAGATTTAAAGGGTGTTCCTATTGACCATTACAATAGATATCTTCAAGGTAAATAAAATATGGGATACATTACTCACCGTAATCGTATTTCTGATGCTTGTATCTGCTTAGATTCACATGCTGTGCATAGGCCGACATCTAGTGGAAGCTGCGGAGTATTACAGTTTGTTTTTCGAAAGTCGAAAATGGGCGTCGACACAGGCGTGCCAGTAATACTATCCCTAGTGTGACGTCCACTGTACCCAAGATCCCTCACGCGTGTAGGATCCTCAGATTGTATTTTTTCTGACATGAGGAAGCATGAGGAGTAGCGTGAGTACAGATAATCCAAGCAGATAGACAGAAAAGGTAAGACTACAAGCAATCATGCGCCTTCTCTCGGAGGGGAGGAAGGGTGGGTCGCATGTGAATCTAAGCAGATACAAGCATCAGAAATACGATTACGGTGAGTAATGTATCCCTTCTGAGGCTTGTGGAATCTGCTTAGATCACATGCTGTGCATAGATTAGCGAGCAGTACCAGAAGAAGGAGGTGGGATGTGAGAAGGGTCATGAGCAAACAGGTGTCTTAGAACCGCTTGTCCCACTTGTGTATCTGTCTTGGAATGAGTGTCAATGCAGTAATGCTGAGTAAAAGTGTGAATAGAGCTCCAAGTAGCCGCTTTGCAAATGGTGTCGAGGGGAACATTTGCAATGAAAGCCAGAGTGGCACCAATGCCTCTAGTAGAGTGGGCCCTTGGCGTAAAAGGCAGAGTCTTGTCAGAAAGAGAGTAACACAGCTGTATACAGTTGATAATCCACTTCGAGATAGCGCCCTTAGAGACGCGATCCCCCTCTCTGCCTGTAGCTACGGAGACAAACAGTTGATCTGTTTTCCTTAGCGGTCTGGTTTTATTTACATAGTATAGGACCGCCCTACGCACATCTAGGGTGTGTAGTTTCACCTCAGCCGAGCTTTGCGGGTTCTGGAAGAAAGCCGGAAGCTCGATGGACTGGTTTACATGGAACTTGGATATGAATTTAGGTGAGAACCTAGGGTGTGTGCGTAAAACCAGTTTGTCCTTGTGGATAGTAAAGAAAGGATCCTGCACTGACAGAGCCTGAATTTCACTGACCCTTCTTATGGAGGTAATGGCTACTAAGAAGGCCGTTTTATAAGTCAGGTGTTTGAGACTACTTTTATGCATGGGTTCGAATGGGGGTCCCATGAGCTTAGCTAGCACCACGTTGAGGTCCCATCCTGGCGGTGGGTTCGAAATAGGAGGGTGAAGTCTCTTTACTCCTTCCATGAAGGCTTTAACCACTGGTACTTTCCACCACGAGACCTTGTTATGGGATGTGGTGTAAGCCGAGAGGGCTGCCAGGTGTACTTTCAGCGAGTTAAAAACCAACCCTGCATCCAGCAGGTGGAGCATGTATGTCACAACGTTGGAAGGAGTGCAATCAACCGGGTTGATTTGTTTATTCTGGCACCAGATAACGAATCTTTTCCACTTATCAAAGTAACAGTGCCTTGTATTTGGTTTCCTGGACTCCTTTAGAATGTCCATACACCTCTGTGGTAATTTGAGATGTCCAAACTCTATGACTTCAGGAGCCATGCTGCTAGGTTCATAGAGTTGGGTTCCTGATGCACTGTTTGACCCTGTTGCTGGGACAGTAGGTTGTACCAGGCTGGGAGTCTGATGGGTTCGCACACCGCCATCCTGCGTAGGTGTGGAAACCATGGTTGTCTCGCCCACATGGGAGCAACTAGGATGAGCGTCATAGATTCCTTGTTCATCTTGTACACCACCTTCCTGATGAGAGGAGTTGGTGGAAAAGCGTACGCAAACATCCCTGACCAGTTCATCCACAGGGCATTCCCTTGGGAGTCCGGCTGGGGGAACCTGGATGCAAATCCTGGGCATTGTTTGTTTTCGCTTGTGGCGAATAGGTCTATAGTGGGGAAACCCCACTGAGAGAAGAGATCTTCTACTACGTCTCTGTGAAGGACCCATTCGTGTTCTTCTGGGAGGGAGTTTCTGCTTAGAGCATCCACTAGGGAATTGAGCTCCCCTGGAACATGTTGCGATGACAGGAAGATGTTCCGTCTGAGTGCCCATATCCATATTTTCTGGGCAAGCTTGGACAGATTTGGCGAACGAGTCCCCCCTTGCTTGTTCAGATAGAACATGGCTGTCGTGCTGTCCGTCCTGATCTGCACCGACAAGTTCAGTAGATGGGGCTCGAACGCCCTTAGCGCTCGGAATACTGCCAGAAGCTCTAGCAGATTGATGTGGTTCTTGGCTACTGAGTGAGACCAGAGACCCTGAGCTGTGTGGTGGAGATGGTGAGCTCCCCACCCAGTCAGGCATGCATCTGTAGTCACCACGGCTTGTACTTCGGGATCGTAAAAGGGTTTCCCCTTTGCGAGATTCTCTCTTGTCCACCAGTGTAGGCTCTGTATGAGTGTTGGCGAAACGACCACTAGATCGTCCCAATGACCACTTGCCTGAGACCACTGTTTCGCCAACCATTCCTGCATGGGACGCATGCGCAGACGCGCGTGGGGGACCAGGTAAATGCATGACGCCATCATGCCCAGTAACCGCATAGCTTTGCGTACTGTTATCTGTTGACCTGACTGATAATGCGGAATTTGCAGAAGTATATTCCGAATTCTCTCTTCCGAAGGGAAGGTCAATCCTTTCTGAGTATCTAGGATAGCTCCTAGAAACTGTTTTGAGGTGCTTGGCACCAGACTTGACTTTTTCTCGTTGATGGAGAAGCCTAATTCGTGGAGGAGGTCGATAGTCCTCTGAATGTTTGACCTGCAAATTCCTGGGGTTTCCCCCGTTATGAGCCAGTCGTCCAGATAAGGGTACACCGGGATTGCTTCCCTGCGTAGGTGTGCAGCCGCCACCGCCAGTACCTTGGTGAATACCCTTGGTGCTGAAGCTATCCCGAAGGGCAGTACCTTGAATTGGTAGTGGCGACTGTCCACCTTGAAGCGCAAGTACTTTTTGTGCGCTGGGAGCATGGAAATATGAAAATAAGCATCTTTCATATCCAAGGTTGCCATGTAATCCCCCTTTTTTAGGAGGGGGATTACCTCTTGTAGCGTGGTCATACGGAATTTTTGGGGCTTGACATATTTGTTGGCAGGCCGTAAGTCCAATACTGGGCGCATTGTCAAATCTTTCTTTGGCACAAGGAAGTAAGTTGAATAGATACCCTTGTTTACCTGGTGTCCTGGGACGAGTTCTATCGCGTCCTTTTCTAGCAGAATGGCGATCTCCTCGAGAAGGATCCTTTGATGCTCTAGGGAGTGCACTCTTTGTCGTGGAGGATGATTCCGGGGACGCTGCAGTAGTTCTATACAATATCCTGCGGATACTGTTGACAGCACCCATCTGTCTGAGGTGATCCCTTCCCAAGCCTGGGTGAAGGTGGAAATGCGTCCCCCTACTGGGGTTGCGTGGCAAGGGACCCTGAACTGAGCGTCACTGTTTTGGTGGAGGCGTGCCACCGCCCTTGTTGGGGCTGCCTCTGCCTCTTCCACGACCTCTCTTGTTACCCCTGCCGTAACTCTGGGTAGACTGCTGGTTGTTATTCCATTGTGTACCTTGTCCCTGGGCATAGTTGCCTCTTTGTGAATTTTGGCCGCGTGGGCGACGAAAATTATTGTTCCCCCTCTGGTTAGGGGGTTTGTTGGTAAGCTGGCCAAGGGATTTGAGAGTCTCATATTCATCTTTGGCATTTTTAAGTGCGTCTTCGACCGCTTTCCCAAACAATAGGTCGGGTTCCACTGGCTTGTCTATTAAAGAAGCCTGGGTTTCTGTCTTGAATCCCGACTGCCGTAACCACGCATGTCTCTTGATAACAGTACCTTCTGCTATCAATCTCCCTGCGTTGTCAGCGGCGTCGAAAGTTGCTTTTAAAATGCAACCAGACACGGCTCTCCCCTCTGCCGAGATCCGAGCCAGCTGGCCCTTAAACGGTTCTGGAGCAGAGGCAATGAGCGCCGCGACTTCTTCCCATTGATGGCAATTGTAACTAGCCAACAGGGTGGTGGAATTCGCAATCCTTGCTTGGTAGGCGGACGTTGAGGCTACCTTTCTGCCAAACCCGTAAAGTTTTTTGCTCTCCTTGTCGGGAGGAGCTTCTGATGAAGATAAGGGCGTGCCAGCCCTCTTTCTAGTGTTGGTCACCACTAGGGAATCTGGTTTAAGATGTCCCTTTATATACAGAGGGTCAGACTGGGCTGCCCGGAAAATCTTTTCAATTCTGGGGTTGACAGCTCTGGTGAGGTTAGGATTCACCAGGGAAGGATCTATTCTTCGTTGGATGGATTTGAGGATAGGGATGGTCTGAGCGACCGGTCTTCTCTCTCCTACAAACTCCTCCGCGAAGTCCCTTTCCTCCTGTACACCGTGGGTGTCGATGTGGAAGTGTTCCGCTGCTCGAGCGAGAACCTCGTTAAGGAGGGGCTGGTTATCAACTGGAGAGTCAGTAACTGGGGCTTCGCTTTGTACTGGGGAATCTACTCTGTAAATTTCCTGCTCATCTTCTCCCTCCTCCAGGTCCTCATCCTCTGCATAGTAATCTGTCCCGGTTTGTTCTTCCATAATTGCAAACTCCTGGTCCTCTTCAGGGAAAACTTGTCCCTGATAACTGGGGAGTGGAGTAGAATATGGAGTGGAGTAAGGCTGAACCTCGAAGGGTTCAGGTCTTTCGACCCGGGGCTTTTTACTTAGCGGGATAGGATCGGAGGAGCCTGAGGGTGTGGCCCCTTGAGGGTTATATGAAAGAAAGTGTTCTGGGTTCTTATCATAAAAATCAGCCAAGGAAGACATCCTAGACATAACCCTGTCTATGTCTTCACTGGACCATTCCCTGGAACAGGGTATTACTTTAGCAGGTGATTTATTTTCAAGGGTAGACTTGAGTTTGCTTGTCTGCTTAGGCTTTACAGGGGTGGAAGGCTGTGCTTTCCGCTGTTTCCCCCCTTCTCCGTGCGTGGAAAAATGTTTTCCCTGTCCCTTGGGGGCCCCAGAGACTTTCGACGCCTGGCGTCGAGGGTCTGGAAAGGTATCTGTGTGCTTCGGGCGTGGGGCCTCACTGGTGTTAACCGCGGTCTCGGTATCTTGGAGCGCGGCCTGGGGGTGGAAGTCGTCTTCGTCTCCCGACGATCGAACTTCCGTTAGTGTGTGTAGCGAGGCACTCTTGGCAAGAGTGGATGATTGCCTTGCGTCGTGAGGCGATCTCGATCGAGAGCGCCCAGAGGACACCGAGTCGGACCGTTCTTTTTGTGCCTCTTTCCGGGAAGTCGACGTCGTCGAGGTCCGGTTGGTCTTAGTGTGTTTAGTGTGTGTTAGGTGTGTAGCGCTTGCGTCGCCGGGGGTCTTCCCCATAGCCGCCTTGCCGGACGACCTTCCGAGGTCGGGGACCTGCGCTCGTCGGCTGTCTTTCGACGCCGTAATGCCCTCGCCGTCCGAAAGTACGGCGTCGCTGCCATCGCTGAAGGCGCCCTCCGCTGCCATGGCCTCCTGCCTGGCGTGGTGGGCCCAACGCTTTGTCGAACGGTCCTTAAGTGTCTTAGGTTTAAACCTACTACACGCTCTGCAGTTCGCTTCGGGGTGATCCCTCGGCAAGCAGAGATTGCACGTGGCGTGCCTGTCGACCCAAGGGTATTTGCGATTGCACTTGGGGCAGAATTGAAAAGGGGTACCCTCCATACGCACCTTAAGGCAGCGGGCTGCTAAGTGTAGGAATATATATAAATGTAACTATATATCAAGAGTGAAGAGTATGTACCACCCCCCACTCTCCCTACTTGTAAGGGCCGAGGCCAGCGGCCTACTAGGCCCGGGCCGAGGCCAGCGGCCTACCGAGGCCCAGATCCGTCGTGCAGCAGTCGACGGTCGATGACTTCTCCAGCCGTCGTCGAGGTTGAGGGTCGACGTTGGGGTGGGGAAGGGAATGAATAAGAATTAAAATTATAATAACAGCAAAAGTATGGCTAAGGCCAGGGAACTCCGCAAGATGCTTCCGACCAGTATGGCGGAAAAAAACAATCTGAGGATCCTACACGCGTGAGGGATCTTGGGTACAGTGGACGTCACACTAGGGATAGTATTACTGGCACGCCTGTGTCGACGCCCATTTTCGACTTTCGAAAAACAAACTGTAATACTCCGCAGCTTCCACTAGATGTCGGCCTATGCACAGCATGTGATCTAAGCAGATTCCACAAGCCTCAGAAATATATTTTTGACTTAAATATGGCATGTTCTGTTGCCAGCTAATAAGAGGAATCCACACAGAGTTCTTCTAATACATGAATTTCGGGCATATTTGCAGTTACACATGCACTTTCAGGAGTTGGACGCCTACCTGTACATTAAGAGGGAGAACTCCACCATACACTAAGCGAGGTAAACATATTATTCATTTTTTGCGTCCTTGTGCTTTAGGGAGGGGTTATGTACTCGCCTCCACCGTCTTTCTAAGACCAGTCACACTAATAACTACCCCTTTTTCTTTTGTCTGGGTAACCAACAGTGGAATAACCAGAGGCCTATTTAACATTAGGTTCTTTTTTGGGAATTAGCTATGGGTTCTATCAATTGG
Source organism: Ambystoma mexicanum (assembly GCF_040938575.1). NCBI lineage: Eukaryota > Metazoa > Chordata > Amphibia > Caudata > Ambystomatidae > Ambystoma > Ambystoma mexicanum. The sequence continues at coordinate 750,043,658 of NC_090929.1, forward strand.
ACCGTTGGATGAAGCATGACCCAATCTAATCAGCTCCTGAAGAAGGTTCGTAAATCACTGGGTTCTACGAACTGAAACATGTTAAGCATAAGTCATTGGAATATTACAATGACTGTTGTAGAACATTGCTGACACCACAACTGAGACAATTCTCCAAGTGATCTGACATTAATTTCCAGACCTTACCAATTTGAATTACCAGGTCTAAACTACATAGACAGGTGTCACCACTAATAAGCTAATACTCAAGTGTTTTATATTGTGTTATTAGAAGTGTTTTTTGATTAATAATTGCACATTTATGTTGTAATTTATATGGATTGCATTATGTGTGTTGTGTATTCATGGTTCTAACTGTTATTTAATATTTATGTATTAAAAATGGTTTTTATATACTCTAGAAGTCGTGCTCAATTAATAAGCTGCCTTGTGGCTATTGCATATGCACAGTATCCCATCCTCAGGTTGTGCACTTTTTATGATTACCTCTTCAATCCTGATCTAATTTTTGTTTTTTACGTACAGTGGCGAAACATGCCGCACCTGAATATAAGTAGTGAACGCTGGCATAGAAACAATGCTGAGCTGCAAGACAGCCGTGAGAGTAAAACTCATACAATTCGTGTTTAGCGTCTAAATGTCAGCGTTCAACACGCTACTGGAGAAACATGCCAAGCTGTTCAGATGAATTGGCTGCTTGAAGAAGAAGGCAATCACACTTCACATAGACCCCACGGTGGAACCAAAGGCAGCACGTCACCAACGAGTCCTATTCCACTTGCGAGCAGCAGTGGAGGCTGAACTAAAAAAATTAGAGGATCTAAACATCATTCAGAAAACGTCAGGACCCACGCCATGGGTGTTCTTGATGGACGTCAAGAAAAAACCCAAATAACAGAACACTGTACATATATACATAGACATGAGGCAACCCAACATGGCCATCGGCTGAGAGTGGCATATAACACCAACAATAGACAAGCTGATCGTAGATCTGACAGGAGAAACAGTTTTCAGCAAGTTGGATATCCGGTTGGGGTACCACCAGATCAAGCTGGCAAAGGAGTCACGCAATATTACCACCTTTTCATCACCTATAAGACTCAGGCGATACCGCCAACTCAACTTCGGATTTCGTCAGTAGCAGCAGTGTTTCCAAATGAAATACGCAAAGTACTAGAAGACCTGCCTGGGGCTATGAATGTCAGCAATGGCATCCTAGTACACGGCACCTCTGAAGAAGAACACAACACACAGATGGCCGCAGTCCTGCAGCGCCTAGAGGAATCGGGCCTGACACTACATGCAGAGAAATATGAATTTATTTTGTTTAATAGGTCTTCAATGCAAAGGGAGTACCCCTGACCCTACAAAAGTAGCAGATGTAAAAAGCGAGAAGCCCAAAAAAACGGCATCTGAGGTCTGGAGCTTCCTGGGCCTGGCCACGTATTGGGGCTGGTTTATCCCAGAGCTTGCCACAGTAGCTTTGCCCCTACAAGAACTAACCCAGGAAGGATGTGCCTTGGACTTGGGAAGAAAAACAAGCAAAATCTGTCCAGAAAATAAAAGACTTGCTCACAACCAAACACAACAATGGCATTCTTCAGCAGCTCGTGGAAAACCAAGTTACTGGTAGATGCCAGCCAAGTCGGGCTAGGAGTAGTCCTCACCCAAATTGACTTGGAGGGGGTCATACATTCATTCACTAGCAAGGCACTAACCAAAACGGAGCAGAATTATGCACACATCGAATGTGAGGCGCTGGCCGGATGCTGATACTTTCATGTGTACTCTCTTCGACATCCTGCAAAGGTATTCACTGATCATAAACTGCTTGTCCATTCTTCAAGGGTCAGCCCCACACCCCCCAGCAAGACTAGAAAGATGGATGCTGCAGTTACAGCCATTTGACATCTGAGCTATCAACCTCCACTGAAGGAGTAATGCTCAAAGGGTACTGCATTGTCCTGCCAACGAAGCTACAGGAACGAGCGCTCCGGCTAGCCCATGAAGGCCACCAAAGCACAGTGAAAACACAAGCCTTCCTGAAATCAAGAGTATGAGTGCCAAACATTCAACAAAAAGATATGACCTTAGTGGGATAATGTGCAGCGTGCCAGTCCTCCCAGCGTCATGGGCCACCTGAACTGATCGCAAACCCTCTGCGTAGCCAACAGAGATGGGATGCGATAAGCATAGACTTCTGCACTATAGCCAATGAGGCCTACCTATTAGTCGCAGCCGATGAATTCAGCAGATACCTGGAGGTAGAGCCTGCTAAGTCCACTGATGCAACGTGAGTAATAACAGCATTGGAAATTATGTTTGCTGATGCACATGAAGATGCAGCCATCTTCATGTGTATTCAGATATGAAGGAGCAGTTGAGAATAATTTGGTGCATTCCTTGACACACATTTCAAGACTAATGTCTGGTGTGTGAGCATTGCTCTTTCGTCATCAGGAAGCCACGGAAGTAGATAAAGACCATTAGAGATATGGTCGTGCTGAACATAGGCTTACAAATATCAAACAACGGACATATTTAAGATGCTGATGTTTAAAGATAAAGCATGCACTATGGGCGTAATTGTTTAGTTCCTGGAGTTCAGCCTGGCAAATAAGCAGGAGAAACTTGCAGAACAGCTTTATGTTAAGGTTACCTTTGCAAGTCACTTATTTTCTTATATTTGTGTATGTTTGTTTTGGCACTGGTATATGTCCGACTTTCTTACACCCTCATTAACTGGCTCACCACTTGTTCTCATCTTTGTCCTATTGTACAGGCACCCTTTGTGGTAACGCCTCCTCCATCTGCAAATGTTTCTTTTTTTTTTGTAAGTCATTTCTGTTTGGAATAGGCATCTCTGTTCTTTAAATAAATACAAAAATACATCTATAGCAGCCACACATAAACGTGGGACACATTAAGGGAACAGAATTACAAGAGAAGTAAAAGGTTACTGGAAAGGAGAAAGAGCATGCAAGCTTTTGCCAATATGGCGTCGAGAAAGTGCAATCTAATATTTCGCTGAAATAGTCAGCACACGTTTTTAAAGTTGAGAAGTGTGTATGCAAGGACTGTAAGCAAATAAGTTATGCAATTGTAACATTGACTGGATTTAGTCATTTAGCACCAGCAAACTGCACAAGGCAAAAATGTAATTGGGACGGGTACTTAGTGTTGAAATGAACCAAAATCCAAACGATGGCCAATAGTGGGAAAGGTGTCCTTTAGGCATAAGACAAGGGAGTGATTCATGCATATGAAAGTTAAAATGAGATTCTAGATGTTGTGCTAAAGAATTGGAGTGTATTGCTGTTTGCAACATGTACAACTAATCTCCTCAAATTTACTTAATGGACATGTGTGAACTTTCTAATAAGTGCCCCGCATGTCTCCATAGAGCTTATGTCGAGCCAGGCTTTGCATGCATAAAACGTTTGTTGTTGCACTTTACGCCACACCATATTTTCATGGATTGATATGGCGGAAGGGGCACGGAATGGAATTTCCATTTCCTCCACCTGCATCCTCTCCGCCATATAAATACACCAGGATTCAAGATAACGTGACATGTTCATGCTGGCATAAATGCTGTCGATTCCTATGAGAGCTGCCTGCTATTTACACCAGCAAAAAGCAGGCAGAATCCATTGTAAACAGTGCCTGCCAACCAATGAAAGGCAGGCAGCGTTTACTCAATTTGCACTGCGAAGTGGAAAAGGGAGGCGTACAAGCGACTTTGCCTGCTTTCTGGACCTTCCTTTTGCACTTCGTCATGTAAATGTAAACAAAACTGAGGGGACTCAGGTGGCCCCTACATGTAATTTACGGGGACATTGAGCATGAGCTCTCATGTGATAATTCAAGTAGGTTCACAGCCTGAATCTGCCAGAATCTCGTTTTATGAGTCAAGTGTAACACATTATATCCTTTGGGGGTTTTGGGCAAGCCTTTGGTATGGTTGGGGTTCTATAAAGACAAAACAACTAAACCATGTGAAATTAAAATAAACTGGTTTGACCTGTTTATGTAACATGGCTGAAAATAAATATATAATAAATAAATATGGATAAACACCTAATCATCCACGTTAACAAAATATGGGGACTCTGGTGTCATGAAGCACGAAAAGGAGCACGTTGGTACCCCTTTGGACATCCTGCAAAAGTATACACTGATCATAAACTGCATTCTTCAAAGGGTCAAACCTGCATCCCTCATCAAGACTAGAAAGATGGATGCTGCGTTTACAGCCATTTGAAATATGAGCTATCAATCTCCCCTGAAGGAGTAATGCTCAAAGGGTACTGCATTGTCCTGCCGACGAAGCTAGAAGAACGAGAGCACCGGCTAGCCCATGAAGGTCATCGAAGCATAGTGAAAACACAAGCCTTCCTGAAATCAAGAGTATGGGTGCCAAACATTCAACAAAAAGTGATGGCCTTAGTGGGATAATGCATAGCGTGCCAGTCCTCCCAGCGCCATAGGCCTCCCAAACCGATTGCAAACCCTCCACGCAGCCAGCAGAGATGGGATGCAATAAGCATAGACTCCTGCCCCATAGCCAATACCTATTAGTTGCGGTCAATGAATTCAGCAGATACAGGTAGAGCCCGTGAAGTCCACTGACATGACGTAAGTGATAACAGCATTGGGAATGATGTTGGCCGTACATGGGTTTCCTAACAAAATAAAGAGTGACAATGGGCCGCCGTTAAAGGGGAAATATTTGCATGGATTCCTCGAGACCCTGAACATACACCACCACAGAATCCCCCCATGTTGGACCCAATGCAGAAATGTTTATGGCCTTACTGAAAAATGTTGTGCGGATAGCAAAGGACCAATGAGTCCCCTGGCTACCGGAAATATACCTGTTCCTACGGACATACCACCAAACACTACAGTTGTCAACACAAGTGAGTCCTGCAGCGCTCATGTTAGGGGCTGCCGATACAGGTGGAGTTCCCAGTAAACTCCAACTGGATAGTCCTAGACATTGATCACGAGCAAGTGGAGCAGAGGAGGGAAACAAGAAATGATAAGGAGAGAATAAGAAGAAGAGCCCACCCCAGCGACCTCACACCGGATGACACAGTATTGATGAAAAATAGGTTCCTGCCAAAGAATATGACACTGTCGTACGAATGGACCATAACAGAAAACGAACATGGAATGGTGGCAGCCACTCGAGACAGTGAAACAGTGACGAGAAATGCATCACACATCCGGAAGGTCCCCGACACTTGTGGAAGGAAACCTCCATCATGCGGACCGAGGCAACACATACACAGAACGAGGTTTCTATAGAGAGGAGAATGGACATGGTGACAGCCGGTGAGGACACAGAGATGGACTCAGTCCCAACAGACCTGAGCAGAGAAGAGTCATCCCTGAGAAGCCGGTGGACACCCAAAGGGAGAACAAGTTGAGGTACTTGATGAGAGAACGACCCCAACCGTCGAAGTAGTTTCCTGTTCAATGTATATCCTCGAACTGTAAGCTGAACGCCAAAACAGACTTATTGTGGTTTAATTTCTTACCCAAACTGGGGAGGAATGTGGTGCAGAGAAATGCTGTGAGCGTCATAACGTGGGATGTCATGACGCAGTGGAGAAGCGATGTAGTGAATAAAGAGGCCAAGACCCGCACACACAGGATCAGAGCCAGTAACCCTCCAATAATGTGTGGATGTCTCTTCTTTAGCCTGCCAGGCCCTGCTAGGCCCCGCAGTGTGACATCACACTTTCCTTCTGGCGCATTGCAGCAGGGACAATCAACCATCTCCTGGGATAGATCATGAATTCCGATTTCCCCCTTTCCCTTTACTGATTGGCCATTTCCCAAAAATTGCTGGGTCACTGCCCTCTGATGGGCTCCTCTGCTGCTGGAGTCTGCTTTATCTCATACCTCTTTTTCGGTCTCATTTGCTCCCATTGGAAGACTTAGAGTCTAGTTCTTCCTCTATTCCTAGGCTAACACATAGCTTAAAAGAGCTGGCAGACATATTGGAGGCAGTTGGAACCAAAATGGTGGCTCTGCATGAGGGGCTAGTGGTCTGCTGTGTCTACCTCGTAGATCTGATGTTCCTGACTTTCATTTCCTGTTTCTTGGGCTTACTGGCCTCTGCAGTCTTCCAGCTCATCCTCTTGGGTTGTTCTGACTCTTGTATGGATTGCGTGCTTACTTGTAGGGCGATACAACATCCTGTGGCGGATTCTGGAATTCAAGAACTGGGGTCACATTATTCCAGCCCGGGGGCAGGTTATGGTGATTTTGTCTTCTAGGTGTTATTTATTTCTTTTGCCTCATCCTATGTTCCCAGGCTGGCTGAAATCCAGTACCAGGAACTTGTGCTTTATGGGAGATGTAGTTTTTAAACATAGAAAATGGTTTTTCAGATATTAAGAGTTCTTTTTTCGCATTTCCCACTTCATCCATTAGTTTTCCTTCACTCCGGGCTCCTCTTTCTAATATTGGAATGGTGTCTTATTGCAACTGAGTCCAATATGGCATATTTCCATCTTTTGGACTTAAAAACTTAATGTGGTTTTGGGTGCTCGTTACCCACTGCCTCAGGGTTTTACATTAGCCATCTTGTGGGTCTACCCCACCTCCAGGGTCTCCCCCACATTTCCCAAACGAGAGTGGGAAAGTGTTACTTCACCACAGAACCCAACTAATCAGCACGAAAATTCAATTGGTAAAATAAAATCAACGCTGAAACCTCCTACATAGGAATTTAGACCATGTCTAAAAACCCAGATATCAGTAAATGGACTCATTAGAATTTCATCAAATATCCTATATATTAGCCAAATAGAAAGATCTCACCGTTGAAGTATATTTAGAGTGGAGAACCAGTGTTCCAGCAAAATGTCATTAGAAGAGGGCTTCTTTGCTGGCATGGGGCCCAGGTGCTGTTTATCTCCATATGAATGTCTCTCCATCGACAAATGCACTTAAAGAGGTAAATAAAATTAACTATCTGCAGCAATAAAAGGCCAGGTTGCAATACCTCTGCAGCTATTTAGCAAACCTTTAATTACGTTTAGGACATAGCCACCAGCTCTGCTACTGGGATTCAACTTATTTTTTGTCTTTCCATACTTCACACTTGCAAAATATAAATGGCAGCATGAATGAGTGTATGGCACATGGGGCACATTACGAGTTGGTGGCTACCGAGATACCACCAAACGGTATTACTGTTACCGCCACTTGGTCCATCGGTATTACCACTGAAAGTATTATGATATACGATATTTATAACCCAGCTGTACAAAGGGAGGGAAGACAGAGGCGAGACAAGACAAACGATCCTACCAGGCCTTGTAACTTTGCGATCGTGCAAGTGTGACAATGAGAAGTGCAGAGGGAAGGGAGAGGGGAAAGTGCAGGGGAAAGGTAGGGGGAAGTGCAATCAGGGCAGAATGGCTCTGCTTAAGTGCAGCCTGGGCAGCACAGCTCTGGGTAAGTGCAAGGAGGCAGGGGGGTGTATGGGATACAGTTACAGCCCCTAAGTGTGCGGTAGGCCAAGAGGCAAGGAAGGAAGATTGGTCATGGAGAAGCCTGGAATCGAGTGAGACTGTGAGGGTTCTAAGGAACCAGTCGGCAAGAAAAGGAAGGTCTTGAGCCGCTTCCGGAACATCAGGTGGTCCGGCTCAAGTTTGAGAAGGGCCGGGAGGCTGTTCCAGAGGGATGCACCTGCAGAAGAGAATGATCTTCTCCCCACGCTCTGCTTGGAGAAGCGACTGACCCTCAGAGAGTTTGAGGTAGCTGAGCGAAGGGCTCTAGAAGGAAGGTATTTAGGCAGAGAGAGTTGGATATAGTGAGGGCTCTGACCCTAGCAAGCCTTGTGGATGATGCAGAGGGTCTTGAACCTGACCCTTGCCGCCACCGGGAGCCAGTGGAGCGATTTCAGGGCAGGAGAGATGCAGTCCCTGGGCTTGAGGCCAAGGATAAGTCTTGCAGTCCTGTTCTGGATTAGTTGCAGAGAGCGAAGAGTAGAGTTAGGAAGATGCTATTAAATTTGGAGGTAATACCGCTGGATTACAAGTGGCGGTTTGGCAGTGTAAATCCCCATTTTATGGAGTACAGGATTTGTGGCAGCATTATCTCCAGTAGATCCTCTACTCTCCCTCCAAAATCAGCAGTATTACCACCACCCGGTAATTCCAATGGAGGTGCAGGTACCAGAATTACCTCCACTTTTTTCCTACACCACCAACCTTGTAATGAGGCCCATGGTGTTGTGATGTGGGCCCAATGGCTGGATGGCGTATGGTGGGAACAAGACCAATGCACTGGTGTAGATGTTTCCATTTGAGTATACAACCCACCTCCCTTCTTATTAACTACATGACCTTTTGTAATGTGATACAGTGATGTGTAAAGTGGTCTTGTATAGTGCATATGTAACATTTTGGCTGCTTTCTGAAGGGGCTGTTGGTTGTTAGTTGGATAGAAGGAAATGTAAGTGTGAATCCTGAGAAGTTGCTGTGTGCAAGCTGAAGGTAGCTACGTACTGAATGCCGGTATGTAGCCAAATGGTTAGTACGGAGGCACCTGGGACTGTGTTTCATCCAGGAGGGCAAGCCTACAGTTGATCCGTTGGAAGTCCACAGAGCAAAACTGGGTTAGCCACTGAGATGTTGAGTAATAGGACTAGAGAAAGTGAGCAATGGTGTTACTCCATTAGTGTGGTTTGTTTGAAGGCAGTTGGGTGCTGTATGCAAAGGTTGGTTGTGTGAGTGATGTAAGGTGTTAAGATATGGAGATGTGAGTTGGTTAATGGAGGGAAGGGCAGGGGCGTTGGGCTAGCAAGAATTAATCTTTTGGGTCCAGATTATTGTTCAAATCGTGTTGAAGGTTTTCAGTTGTCTTAGAATGGAGAGTTCCTATAGTTCTGATTCCTTACAACGCGTGCACGGAGATCGACCTGAAAGAGTCACATCTTCTGAATTCCTAGGCTGAAGCGCTGAGTGTGGATAAGTGGTGCAGAGAGACAGACCCAAAATAGGCCAATCTTCCAAACTCCTTGGCTGAAGCAATATATGCTGATGCTTAGCATGCAGTTGAGAGCAAGGAGAGAAGGATCCTTCTGGATGATGTTACACTCGTTATCACTGTCTGACACTGAGGTACCAAAGCCAAAAATGAGAATGGTTTTGTGGCTGCTGATCAAAAACAACACTTCCATCAAAATCAAGACCTAAATCACAAAAAACTTTGATGCCCTCACAGGGACAACTACTTTCCACAATGTCAGAAGGTGAGCCAAATGAAGAAGATGCACGCAGTGCAGCAGCTTTTTGCCAACCTGGGCCCTTTGATATGAATGATCAGCAAGCCCTAGGACCCCGCTGGGAGAAATGGCTATGGAGATTTGAAAACTACTTGCACGCCCATGATGAAAACGCACTCGACAAGTTCGCTAGAAGGTTTTTAGTGAATCTGGTTGGTGATAAGATAGAAGACCTTATACCCATGTTCCCGCTAGAGGAGGTCAAGACATACACAGGCCTCAAGAAAGCTCTGAGTGTGTATTTTGACCCTCAACGTAACATTGACCATGAGAGACACCTTTTTAACACAGCGTGGCAGCTGATGGCTTAATCGATGGACACCTTTGCAACTTGTCTTTACAAGTTGGTAGCTCAATTTGAGTTTCATACATTCTCGGCCGAAGAGGACAATCCGATTGAGAATCATAGGGAGATGTTATGTCATCGTCATTCAGGAAAATGTTACTCTGAGAACCTCTCCCGCTAGCTACCATATTGCAGATGGCCAGGACAGGCAGACAAACAAGCCTCGCAGGTTGAAACCTCTAAAGTGCCCGCGAGAGAGCAAAACTACCAGTATCGTCATCGGCCCAAGGGGGACCCGCTAGCAGCCATGTGCCCAGAGGATCTGCGTCATCTGAAGATGTTATCTGTGTTGTCTTCCATTTCCCCATCAAGAAGTAGTGAAGTGTCCTGCGTTCGGATGTGCTTGCACCAATTGTGGCCGGGAAAATCACCTGGCTGTCGTTGGCAACTCTCTGCCTGGCGATGGCAGGGGTACAGCTCTACACCGCCCAAACAAGAGTTCAGTGCACGCAGCAGTTGCCCAAGGGGAGAGGAAAGTGTGAGGCAAGATATCGTGCACCATGTTAGACAAGTGACATGAAGGTTCCCTTCGCTCTCACCCTGAGAACCAACTCAGCGTGATTACGCCTACACGATGAACGGGGTGACGACACTGCCTGAAGGCGACCTCAACCTGCTGGTAGGAGTCCACCAGGCCAAATCCCTCATTGACACTGGTGCCGCTCTGAACATTATATGCATGTCAGAATACCGCAAAATGATATCTAGTCCACAACTAAATCCGTCTGACCTGAAGATTTTCCAGTGGGCAGTGAGAGGGCCTGTACAAAATCATGGAAAGTTCTCCACAACACAACGACATAAAGAGAAGTGCACCCAAGCCGAGATCCATGTGCTCAAAGGAGAGGACCCCGGGAGAAACCTACTTGGTCACCCCACGACCATCGAGATGGAGATTGCGGCAGTGACATACAACATGCAGCCCAGGTTCTCGGTTAGACAGATGTTCCCAACCTTATTTGAAGGCATCGGGAGTCTAAAAGGAAGTCCTGTGACGCTCCACATCGATGAATCTGTACCGCCAGTTGTCCAACATCCATGGAGGATTCTGATACACCTGCAACCACTTGTGGAAGAGGAAATACAATGTCTGTTGAGCAAAGGCATAATAGAACTCACTGATCGTCCAACTCCATGGGTTTCCCCCATAGTTGTTGTTCCCAAGAGAGGATCCACAAACAAGCTACACATATGCGTAGACATGGGCCAAGCAAATAAGGCAACAGGGCGTGAGAGGCTTCCCGGAATGCATCTGGACGACATGATCAGCCTACTAAATGGAGCAAAGGTGTTTTCAAAGCTTGACCTGAACAAAGGATATCATCAGATCATGATAATGAACTATCCCGATACATCACTACGTTTGCCACGACTCTTCAGATATAAGAGACTTTGTTTCGGCATCTGCTCGGCTGCTGAGATATTTCAGGAGAGTGTGAGGAGAGTGATTCGCCACGTGAACAATTGCTTCAATTATAGAGATACATCTTAATATTTGGAGCCACGCTAGCACAGCATGATCAGGTCCTACAACAGGTGTGTACAGCACTGGTGGATTCCGGATTGAGACTAAACAGCGAAAAATGTGTCTTTCACAAGTCGCATCTCAAGTTGTATGGGCACATCTACTCATACGAAGGCATGAACCCTGACTCGAGCAAGGTCGCTGCTATCTCGAAGATCTCGCCCCCAAAGATATCAGCGTAGTCAGGTTCATGTGGATGGTCAGGTACTGTGGCCGATACCTCAGAGTCTTCGCGACTACCAGTGCGCCCCTCAGAGAGCTCACCAAGCAAGGTAGACCATTCCTACCATTGCACCCCTCAGAGAGCTCACGAAGCAAGGTAGACCGTTCCACAACACTGCAAAGACGCATTTGTGCAAATCAAAAGTGGCATTGCATCAGCAGAGCACAAGGCCAATTTTGATCTGAACCTGTGTACAGAGATGACCGTCAATGCAAGCCCCGTCAGCCTGGGAGAAATTCTGGCACAACATCAACAGGGATGAGAATCTCCCCGGACAGTCATTGCTTTACTTTACTTTATTAGCTTTAATTCAACAAAAAAGTCATAAAAGCAATACACAGATAATAAAACCACAAATGCAACAACATTTTAAACACTTAGCTCATAAATCAATTCCTATCAGAAAACAAATTCATCATTTTGCCAGAGAAAGCAAATGAAAGCAGGATCAACATTTTACCAAAATTGACAGCTAATGCAAATGGGTTTTTCTACCCCAAGGCATTATTCTTCAACCTTAGGTTTTCTCATGTGTATTTTCCCTGCCCAACTCAAGTAACTAGTAGTAGCAAGAACAGCCTCTACGTCTGCAGTGTCCATGGCATTACTTAATGACCTGCAGGCGTGACATAGAAACAAAGGCTTCAAAAAGCACTTTCTCAAGGGCTTAGTGGCCGGACAGAGGAATAAGTAATGTTGAACAGTCACCTCGGGCTCGCCGCAAAGAATACATGATGTTGAAACGGCATTGTTCCATGCAGCAATTGCCAGAATTCCAATACGAAACTTTAGGTATAGAGCCCTTTCCCACCTAAGGGAGACATAATTCAGGTACTCCTTGCAACCCGCCCGTTTCTTAATTATAAGATATCGGGCCAGCTGTTCTGAGGCCCTGGATTTTCTCAAAATGTGCTGCCCGCCTTTGCCCCTGCTGCGCTTTTAATCACTTCCTTAAAAACAGATGTACTCACTGAGGGATTTGACTATTACTCCCCTAAACCTAGCAAACGCAAATAGCTTTTCACGTGAACAGCCCACTTTAAAGAGCTGCTCGCTTGCTGGGACAAAACATCCATAACTGCCTCTTTATATTTGCATAGGTGATGATTGGTCCACAAACGGGCGCAGTAGAGGACCAGGCACAGTTTACAAATCATCTCAAACCCCTCTAATCCAACCCCTCTATATCCAAAAGTACTGGGATATTCTGGGCAGCAGTGGACAACCCAAGGATGTTTTTCAAGAATTTGGTCTCTGCCACTACGAGGGGCTGGATCTCCACTTGTCCCCATAGTTCCGCCCTGTACAATGCTGCCCGGCGTGATTACACTCTATAGGCCTCCAACAAGACCCGCACCACCCCATTCCCATGCTCATCGGTAAATCTGGTAAGGGCCCTGCTATACCTGACCAAAGTGGTATTGGCCTTCTACACCAGTCATTGCCTATGAAAGCGAGAGCTTTTCAGAGATGAAGACCAGGTACTCACAACCTGAAAAGGAAGGTCTCACCATCGCCTGGGCATGCAAACATTTCCAAATGTTTTTCCTGGCCAAACCATTCACGATCATGACGGATCATCAGGCCCTGGTGACCATCTATGGAAGTTCTCGATGCAAGATGCCTCCCCGAATAGAAAGGTGGGGCCTGAGATTACAGTATTTTGACTTCATGACTGTCCACAAACCGGGAAAGGAATACAACCCGGCAGAATTCATGTCACGACATCTGCTGCCATGTGACTCCACTGAGCAGAGCCTAGCGGAAGAATATGTTCAGGTCTCACAAGCCATGGCCCTCCCAGGGCAATCACACCTGAAACCATTCTGGATCAAACCAGGCAAGATGTCACACTGAGGAAGGTGCAAGACTTAATCCAATCCAGGAGATGGAGAGATCTGTACAGCACCAACGAAGAATGAGAAACCCACTTCACTGTGGAAATGCATGCATTCAAGAACGTGAGAGAACTATCGATATCGACAGAACGACTCATCATGAGTGGACATCGAATAGTGATTCCCATGGATCTACGGCAATACGTCAAAGATCTGGCACACGAAGGTCACCGTGAAATAGTGGCCACGAAAAACCAAACTAGAGACACTATGTCGGTCCGATAGCACAGCAAGTAGAGCGCTCGCTTTGACATCCGTGCAGAGCCTGCTGACGCAGGTTTGAATCTCGGCAGGGCCAAACTCAGCCTTTCATTCTTCCAAGGTCGATAAATGAGCACCACACACCATGGGTAATAATAACCAGCGCTCAGATACCTGATGGTTCGTAGTGCTATATAAATGCTAAATTATTATTCTTATTACATTATTATTATGTGGTTCCCGGGGCTGGACCAAATGGTAGCGCACACCATCAATGTATGTCATCTATGTCTGAGCATCTCCAGACCAAATAGGCTGGAGCCCTTTGTGATGTCGAACATGCCTGAACGACCGTGGACCCACCTTGCAATTGACTTATTCGGCCTCTTTGAAGAAAACAAGTATTGGCTGGTCATTATTGACAAGTACTCTCCGTTTCCTCTGGTACATCTAACACCATCTACGGCAGCCTGCACTGTCATACCAGTACTGGACAACATTTTCTCTGTGTCGGGCATTCCAGAAGTCGAATAAAGGCCCACCTTTCAGCAGTCTAGAGTTTGCAAAATTCATGCAGTGCATGGGAATCCATCACAGAAGAAATACTCCACTATGGTCACAGGCCAATGGCATGGTGGAACAATTCATGGGCAGCTTGAAAAGAGTTCTCCAGCAAAATTAACTAAGGCCCATGTCACTCTACCAGGTTGTGTGCACCATGCTGCGGGACTATAGAAACTCGCCTGGACACAGTTAACAGAGCGGCTGAGCTCCATCATGAGAGGCACCCACCAATGGGAATGCAGGGAATCACGCATGCGTGATTGGAAAACCCCACTCTAGGCAGTTGCTGGAGCAAAGAATAAAGGAAGGTTAAACAATCCTTCGGCTCTGTGTTTTTATTTCACTGCACTGTTGTTAACCCTCCGTTCCCTCCAGTGCTGCTAGTGCAGCTTCCTGCCCCTTTCTCACAGGGAGAACTAGATACAATTCACCACTAAATCACTAGGAAAGGAGAGAGCAGTCTGTCAATGGACAAATTAACTGAAGGGAAGGCTTGAGAAAAGGGACAGGTTTTCAGATATGTCATAAATAAAGCATAGTTAAGGAGAACGTTATTTCTCTTCGCAGTCCATGTAAACGAATTAGCTAACACACTGAAAATGAGAGGCATGGTAGACTTATTGAACTGGCACACTCTTAACAATACACAGAGCAAAGCAGCCGTCTTCATGTGTATGCAGATATGAAGGAGCAGTTGAGAATAATTTGGTGCAGTCCTTGAGACACATTTCAAGACTAATGGCTGGTGTGTGAGCATTGCTCTTTCGTCATCAGGAAGCCAAGGAAGTAGATAAAGACCATTAGAGATATGGTCGTGCTGAACATAGGCTTACAAATATCAAACAACGGACATATTTAAGATGCTGATGTTTAAAGATAAAGCATGCACTAAGGGCGTAATTGTTTAGTTCCTGGAGTTCAGCCTGGCAAATAAGAAGGAGAAACTTGCAGAACAGCTTTAAGTTAAGGTTACCTTTGCAAGTCACTTATTTTCTTTTTCTTATATTTGTGTATGTTTGTTTTGTCACTGGTATATGTCCCACTTTCCTACAGCCTGGCTCACCACTTGTTCTCATCTTTGTGCTATTGTACAGGCACCCTTCGTGGTAACGCCTCCTCCATCTGTAAACATTTTTTTTTTTGTAAGTCATTTCTGTTTGAAATAGGCATCTCTGTTCTTTAAATAAATACAAAAATACATCTATAGCAGCCGCACATAAACATGGGACACATTAAGGGAACAGAATTACAAGAGAAATAAAAGGTTACTAGAAAGGAGAAAGAGCATGCAAGCTTTTGCCAATGTGGGGACGAGAAAGTGCATTATAATATTGCGCTGAAATAGTCAGCAGACGTTTTTAAAGTTGAGAAGTGTGTATGCAAGGACTGTAAGCAAATAAGTTATGCAATTGTAACACTGACTGGATTTAGTCATTTAGCACCAGTAAACTGCACAAGGCAAAAATGTAGTTGGGAGGGGTACTTAGTGTTGAAATGCACCAAAATCCAAACGATGGCCAATAGTGGGAAAGGTGTCCTTTAGGCATAAGACAAGGGAGTGATTCATGCATATGAAAGTTAAAATGAGATTCTAGATGTTGTGCTAGAATTGGAGTGTATTGCTGTTTGCAACATGTACAACTAATCTCCTCAAATTTACTTAATGGACATGTGTGAACTTTCTAATAAGTGCCCCGCATGTCTCCATAGAGCTTATGTCGAGCCAGGCTTTGCATGCATAAAACGTTTGTTGTTGTACTTTACGCAACACCATATTTTCATGGATTGATATGGCGGAAGGGGCACGGAATGGAATTTCCATTTCCTCCACCTGCATCCTCTCCGCCATATAAATACACCAGGATTTAAGATAACGTGACATTTTCATGCTGGCATAAATGCTGTGGATTCCTATGAGGCTGCCTGCTATTTACAGCAGCAAAAAGCAGGCGGATTCCATTGTAAACAGTGCCTGCCAACCAATGAAAGGCAGGCAGCGTTTACTCAATTTGCACTGCGAAGTGCAAAAGAGAGGCGTACAAGCAACTTTGCCTGCTTTCTGGACCTTCCTTTTGCACTTCCTGGTGTAAATGTAAAAAAGCTGAGGGGCCTCAGGTGGTCCCTCCATGTAATTTACGGGGACATTGAGCATCAGCTCCCATGTGAAATTCAAGTAGGTTCGCTGCCTGAATCTGCCAGACTCTCCTTTTATGAGGCAAGTGTAACCCGTTATATAATTTCGGGGTTTTGGGAAAGCCATTGGTATGGCTGGACTTCTATAAAGACAAAAGAACTAAACCATGTGAAATTAAAATAAACTGGTTTGACCTGTTTATGTAACATGGCTGAAAAAAAAGAAATATAATAAATAAAGAAATATGGATAAACACAAAGGGCCTCATTAAGACCCTGGCGGAATGGGTTTAACGGCGGCGGTAAAGGTACCGGCGCCGTTAAACCCATTCGGCCCTATTACGAGGTCCCCTTGCGGGACCCGCTCTGGACGTCTGGTCAGACCAGATGTCCTTTGCGGGTCCCGCGAGGGAACTAGCATGTTAACAACGGGCCCGTCATTAACAGGCCCGTTGGTAACATGCTCCCCATTCCCATTGAGGCCTATGGGGCTGAAATGGGACTAGGTATGGTCTGGGTTCCCTGAATGGGGAAATACCGGGCCCTCCAAAGTCGGAATGGCCTGGTATTTCCCCATTCAGGGACCACGGACCCGGACCCGAGTTTGGAGGCAGCCATGCCCTTATAAAGGGCATGGCTGCCTCCAAACTCGTAATGAGGCCCATAGTCATCCATTTTACCACATTATGGGGGCTCTGGTATCATGAAGCACGAAATGAATGTTGGTACCTTCCGCCAGCAGGGAGAACAGGTACACGCCTGACGAGAAAGTTTCTGTTTTGACCGCTGTCACCACCCCCCCCCCCCCGGCCCTCCCTGGTGAGCGTGTTAGTAGGTGCTTGGGGGTAGGCTTTATGAGGGAGATGGGGAAGAGTGAGAGAGAGAGAGGGAAATGCAAGATGCAGGACCCGGTGTAGTGCTCCTGACAGCGTGGCAAGCAGGCCTGCCCAGTGTGCGGGCTTTGCTCCAACTCCGTTCTGGAGTTGACCCTGTCTGGGTGCGGCTTGCACGGTGAGGAGCGCATTTAGTTGGAGAGCATGAGGCCGCATGGTGCCAGAGTTGGTTTTTGATCAGAGATCAATGTGTACTTACAGTTCACCTTCACTGTAGGCTATGGCAAGGTAGGAGGGGTTAAAGTTGGGTTGGGATAGAGGCTGTTCCTGCCGTCCAATTCCAAGTCGCCCTGTTCCGATTCTGCTGCTGGCTCGCGGCTATTGAGACAAGTATACAATTGTGTCAGGTATTTGTGCTCCTATAATAAGAGCAGCTATTCCTAGCTGTGCAGGTGTCCTGCTCCCCACCCCCAAACTCCTTTTTCTAGATGGGTAGTTGGGAAGGTACTGGGAGCATGCAGAATTCTCTGTTTCCTGTGCTTGGGTAAGAGAACATGGTCAGGCCTGTTCAACCTTTTCTCGCAGTTGAGCTCTGCCCAGTGTACCGTGTTTCGGGTTTCTGGTGAGTTGCGCGGGGGCCCCGTGATCTGTCCCGCGGTTGGCGAACGGTGTACAATGGGAAGGTTTACTCTCTTGATGGGATTCCTGTCAGGAGTTGATAGCACCGGGGCTAGAAGCCTCCGGGAGGTTGAAGAAGGGCAGGCTAGTGGGACTGTGACGTTTGTTTCACGGTCCTGTGGTGTGTTCCTGTGGTGTGTTCACGTTTTTTTCTTTTGACAATCAGGTTTAGATCACGACAAGAAATCTCTGCTCTGACCTGTGCTTCTGGCAGTTTAAGAGTATATTAACTTCCTCCCTGTTTCTTTTGTTGTCAGCTACACATAGAGGTCCTGGGCATTTACAGCTATCTGTTCTGTGGGGAAAACAATCTTTTTTTTCAAACTTTCGCTTTTATTATCATTTATGCAAAACGATAACAATAACATTTGGAACAGGACATGTTAACCTCTTCAGTCACATTTAACTGTCCCATCCCCCCTCCCCTCCTCCCTCAGTCCTCAAACATGAACATTGGTTTCTTTGGCTCCAAAGAATTGGTCCATGACAATGGCTAATGTGTTATGAGTCCACATCCCCTACTGAGGAAGTAGATACCGGAGCGTGAATACATGAATGGTCCATCCTCTCACCATGTCTCTGAGTTTCTCCCCCTTAAGCTGGATGTTGTCTCTCCCTCTCCTGCCCTCCCTTCCGTCGCTCCCCCACCACTCCGCTACCGCCACTCCACTTTCCTCAGGGAACCGTTTGATCCTTCAATGCACTTCCCATACCCATTTCTGTCTCACCCCGTCCCACGCTGCTCAGAAGGTGCCTGGGTCATCGTTTACCAGGGCGGTCAACTTATCCATAAGGAACACGTTTTTCACTTTGGTCTGCCATTCTTCTTTATCTGGGGTCACGGGGCTCTACTATTTCTGCACCAGGGCCACCCTCCCTGCCCGTAGCATTGTTTCCCAAATCCTGGGTTATCGGTGCGTGTCCGAATCCCTCAGGGGGAGACCCAGGAACATTGTCAGCAGGTTTTGTGGGAGTAGTTCCCCTGTGACCTCTGCCATCCATCCCCTCAATTCCCCCCAGTATTTTTGTACCTGCGGACAACCACCACATGTGTCCCTATGATCCTACTTGACCACATCCCCTCATACATCTCGGGGAGGCCCCCATGTACATGTTGGATAGTTTAAGTGGGTCTCTATGCCATCCCTGGAGAATTTTAAGGTTGTGCTCCATGTCTGCTGTGAATAGATTCCCGTGGAAAGCTATTTTGAAAAACTTATTAGATCCCTCTTCCGTTAGTTCCTCTCCTGCTAGTTTGTTCCAATAGTGACAGAACCCCTGTCTCTCTGCTAGATTGTTAGTATTTATTATCTTGTACAATTTTGATATCATCCCCTTCCTTGAGAACGATGAGTTGAGCACTTTTTCAAAAGGTGTCAGGGATCTCTTGAGCTTTGCCCCCATGTCTGGTCAGATAGAAAACCCTTCAACCTGAGGTATTCGAATATTGAGATCCTCCCCGGACCCAGGGCCTCCTCCACATATGGCAAAAATGTCCCCTCTCGGAACAGTTGACCCACCCTTTCCATACCCTTGTCCGACCATGACTGTGTATTCTTGAATCCCCTGTTTCCCAGCCTGAGTACAGGGTCCCATAGCAAGGCCATAGGGGAGGGCCATGTCGACAGGTGTTCAGTTTGTGCCTCCTCCCTTCACAAAGACCACAGCACCCCTAGGGTTGGGTGATTATTATCCTACTCGGAACTGCCTTTTTTGGGGGGCCCATAGGAGGTCCTGCACCTTAAGAGGATGGGTGTCCATGTCCTCCAAATAAGTCCAATATGTGCCCTTGCCATCCTTCAAGTGTTCTCGGAGGACCATGAGCTGGGCTGCACTAAAGTAGAGGCGGAAGTCAGGCAGACCAAAGCCCCCTTCCTCCCTAGGCAAGGTGAGAGTGGTTCTCTTAGTCCTTGGGGTCTCACCCTGCCATATAAATAATTGGACTGCTTTCTGGAGTTCCCTAAAGATCTGGTCTGGGATTCTCGTGGGGAAGGCTGTAAAGAGGTATAGTAGTCTCGGCAAGACGGTCATCTTTATTGCGGTCATCCGTCCATACCATGACAAAATCATGTTACTCCACCATGTCATATCCGTCTTGATCTCAGCCATTATAGGCGTGTAATTGGCTAGCACCAGCTTTGAGAGATCCCTAGTAAGTTGAATGTAGCGGATTGTGACTTTCTCAACTCTAATCCCTAGGTATATGTCTATGGGGTCCAGGATTGGGTCATGAGCCCGAATGGGAAGCAACATGGATTTTGATTTATTAATTTTCAGCCCTGAGAATGTCCCAAAGGCTTCTATTAAGGAAAGAAGGGGTAGGAGCGACAGATGAGGTTCCACTAAGTATCACAAGATATCGTCTGCGAACAAGCAGAGTTTGAATTCTACCTTGCCTCTCTGAATTCCCCTAATTCCAGGGTGTGATCTCACTGCTATCGCTAGGGGTTCCATTGTGAGGACATATATCAAGGGGAACAGTGGACACCCCTGTCTTGTACTCCGGGAGGGATTAAAGGGGCCGTAATTTCTCCATTTACTTGCACTTTAGCTGTAGGAGCCCTGTACAGTATGGCTACCCACTTTGTCATATGCACCCCAAACCCCATCTTCCGGAGGAGTAGCATCATGAACCTCTATTGCACTCTATCGTATGCTTTAGCCGGATCGGGGGAAAGCTGGCTTGCATCAAGGTCCGACCCCTGGGCATAATGGATCAGGTTTATAGTTTTCCGGATGTTGTCCAAGCCATGGCGTCCTCTAATGAACCCCACTTGGTCTCCGTGGACCAGTGACAGCATAATCCTCTCCATCCTTTTGCCTAGTGCCTTCGCCAGAATCTTAGCATCCGTATTGAGTAGCGATATCAGTCTATAGGAGGAACATTCTGTTGGGTCCGTTCCTTCCTTAGGTAGTACCACTATGATGGCCCCCATCATTGTTTCAGTCAGAATGTCTGCTGAGAGGACTGCATTACACACTTTAGCTAGGTGGGGGGCCAGTGTGGAGCGAAATGTTTTATACAATTTCACCGTGAACCCATCCTCCCCTGGTGTCATACTTCCTTTCATCCCCTTAATTACCTGAACTAT
Source organism: Ambystoma mexicanum (assembly GCF_040938575.1). Taxonomy (NCBI): domain Eukaryota; kingdom Metazoa; phylum Chordata; class Amphibia; order Caudata; family Ambystomatidae; genus Ambystoma; species Ambystoma mexicanum. Next base: position 750,064,464 of record NC_090929.1, read on the forward strand.
TTCCTCTTCTGATATTGGGGCCTCCAAGTTATCAGCTACCTCCTTCGCTAGTCCTGGTATCAGTATTGTCTTGAGGAAGTCCTTGATTTGGGAGTCGTCTCCCCCAAACTCTGACTTATAAAGCCTCTTTGAGATCTCTCGAGCCATCATCATGGGGAGGAGATGGGGTGTTCAGCTTTTTGAATTTTCTAGAGCCCGGGACTCTTCTCCTGGCTCTTCTGTTTCCTTTCCCGCCTGTTGCCCCCGCTGCTTGCCTGGTGGGTCGTTTCTGGTTGTAGCCGGCGTCGCCATATTCCTGAATTGCTCCTCTAATGTCGTCTTCCGTTACCAGGCACGCTCGCTGCCCCATGTACTCAAATGAAAAGACGAAAGGGATAGCCTCACCGGTACCAAATCCCCTACTCCTTTAGGCATTGCGTTAGCAGGCGGCACAATCTCCGCCTGGCCAGCGTGAAGGTGGAAGATGGATATTCGTGCGTTATTGTAGGTGACACTGTTGGCTTTCCTGGCTTTGTCCAATATTTTCGTTTTCTCTGCGTAATAGTGGAAGCGCTCCAGGATGGAACATGGGCCCTCAGCCCTGCACCCTGCTCTATGTGCTCTGTCTATTGTGGGCTCCGTTGTCGCCTTGTTCCAAAACAGGAGGCGCATCACGTCCCTGACCACCCGACATATGTCCCTTTCCATCTTGCCGTCCGTTTCCGGAATGCCAAAGAATCAGAGGTTATTCCTCCTCTCCCTGGTCTCAACGTCATCCATCTGAAGTGCTCTTTCTTCATCCTTTCTCTTGAGTGCCACCAGCCTAGTGTCTATCTGCGCATCCATGGTTGACGATGATGATTGGTTGGATTCCAGCTGCTGTAGTCTGTCTTCCATTCTGTCCACTCTCTGGTTCATCTTCTCAAATTTCTGGCTTATTTCAGACCCCATGTCCCTTATTTCCTGTAGCACGGCTGCAAAGCCTTTTTCTATGCTTGTGGTGTCCTTCACTAGTTCCTCGGCCTGATCCATCCTATCTTCCAGGTTCAGGTCTCTTTGAGCCTTCGTCACCTCTCGGAATCGAAATTCCTGGAGGGTCTCCTTCCAGTTCATACGGCTCTGGCCTGGCAACTCCTTGGGTGTCGAATGCCTGACCACAGGGTGGGCAGGGCGGGATGAACCCTGTCACTCTCAATGGTATCAGTGCCCGTCTGTTACACTCCGCTCTCTACGAGGCCCAATCTTGTTGGGAGGTAGGATCTATCAAGGCGGGTACTCGCCCCAGTGCTGGCTCCGGGGGGCTCTCACCTGGCATACGTGGGCGCGTCCCCGAGGTCCTGTGGGAGGGGAGGGGTGATGTCTCCCTTTTGACAGTTCTGACTGGTGTCTAGGTGCCGGGGTCACCCGTCGTGTAGTTAAGGTCCACTTAGGCTTCCGTGTCTTCTCGAGATCCTGATAGACTTTATTTTGGGGGGGGAAGGGTGCGGGAGGCTGTGCGCTTTGGACTATCTTTTCCTTCAAATGGTTGTTTCTTCCTTTGGTGACTCTGCTGTTGGGCCTGTTGTTCCTTGGCGGGCACACGCCTCGGGTTACTTCCTGGGGGCCACCACCTTAATGGAACACTGTTTCGAGGGGCCTTGCCTTCAGTTGATTGGGCTTTTTCGATATTGTCCTAGCCTGTGTCCCGGAGGGATCCCTTTGTTTCTGTCCGTTCGTCCTCACGAAAGTGCCCACTCTGCCTCTGTGTGTAGGGGGGAGGTGCAACCCCCTTCCAGCGCCCACCCCAGCTCGGGGACTATGACCTCCTGGTGCGCACTCCTCTCCCCTTCTGCGCAGGGGGCTGTGGGGTCACTGTCTTGGGGGTGTGCTCCACTGTGTGCTCCACAGGGGAGTTCCCTGGGTTTGTGGGCTTGCTCTCACCCAGCCGAGAGTGTGGGTCTGTGTGGCTCTAAATAGGCCCTATGCCACCTATGACTGCTGGAAGCGTTAGATTATCCATGTGGAGGGAAGCCCTCCGGTGTTGAGACTCTGGTCTTTACTGTGTTTGTCTTTTGGGTTGTGCGGCCCAGTCTCACTGTTTCTCCCGTGTTGTGCTTTTGCACGGTCTGACCCAGTGACTTCCCCCAATCTGTGTTGACCTGGCTCTTCTTAGTGAGAGCGTTTGCGGACCGCCTCCTCAGCGCTGCTCTTGACTGTGGCTCCCACCGTACCTGTGTATGGCCCCATTGTGCCCCTTATGCTCCTCCGTGCTGGTGTTGGTAGGGGGAGCTCTGGCCTTTATTCCGTCACTCTGGCGATTTCTGGGTGCTTCCCTCCCTCTTACCTCTTGTACACTTTGTGAGCCGTGAACGGGAGGGGAGGGGTGTCTGTTCTCCTCCCCTTCTGATCTCCGGTGTGTGAGTGCTCTATTTCCTCCCCACTCTTGATGCAAGGTCCGGTGCTCTCCCATGGGGGTCCTACTTTTCTTGCTCCCAGCTCGCCTGCAGTCAGACGGGGCTCCTTCCTTGCTCATTCGCCTGGAGTCCTCGCCTTCTATCGGCGCTAGGACCTGCTCAGGGTTCTAGTAGTTGCAGGTCCCCACGGCGCTGGGGCTCCTCTTCCTCACCCCGGCCTCAAAGACCTTCCCGGGCGGAGCGGCCTCCTCTCGCCGCCCTTGTTTGTGTGGGGGGGCACCACTTCTCCCCGGGGCAGTGTCCGGTGGGGGCAGTATCCGGTGGGGTCCTGGAGCGCCGGCATCGCTCTGTAGGATCGCCTGCTCGGCTCCAGATCAGAGCCCTCCTCTGCAATCTTCCCTCGTCGGCTCAGTTTGAAGGGGGCTCATTCTCTCCCTTCCAGATGTCCTAAGACTTCAGTTTTTTTTCTGGCACCACCTCGGGTGGTCCCCTCACGGTTCCCACACCACGCTGCTCCCGGTGGGCTCGTCAAGGGGGGTTCAAGTCCCTTTACGGCCCTGCCTCGTCAGAGCTCGGCACTCAAGTCTGCCATTGCCTGTGCACCCCCTGGTGGCCTCTGGGAAAACAATCTTAACGGTAACCGAGTGCTTAAGAGCTGTGTTTTTGTTTTAGCTCTCATTACACATCCGGGCATAGGGTTAGTAGAGGGGAGCCTCCTACGCAGGTGTCTATCTGTGGAGTCTGTACTCCCCACCCCCATATTTGTATTGTGACGTGATGCAGTAGTGTTTAACTGTCCTTGTTGTAGACTGCAGCTACCATAGGAAGGTATTGTATTGGTTCTCACCATAAGTCGCTAAGCCCCATTTCATTCTGAGGCTGGTGATTGGAATGATCATTGCTATATTTAGTGCCACATTCTCTCATGCTTAAATTCTGTCTGCACGTATTGGTTTTATTCAAGTCAGTGTATCAGAGCCACCTTAGGCTAAGGAATGCAAAACACTAATATTTATCTGTGTGTTTAAGGCAGCGCAACCAGAGCCACCCTAGGCTAAGGAATGCAAAGCACTAATATCTATTGGTTTATTTAAGGCAGTGGCTACCAGAGCCACCCTAGGCTAATGAATGCAAAGCACTAATATCTATTGGTTTATTTAAAGCAGTGGCTATCAGAGCCACCCTAGGCTATTGTATGCAAAGCACTAATATTTATTGGTTTATTTAAGGCAGTGGCTACCAGAGCCACCCTAGGCTAATGAATGCAAAGCACTAATATCTATTGGTTTATTTAAAGCAGTGGCTATCAGAGCCACCCTAGGCTATTGTATGCAAAGCACTAATATTTATTTGTTTATTTCAGGCCGCTGCCCCCAGAGCCATCATAGGCTTATGCATGCAATGCACTAAAATTCTTCTGCGTAATTTCTGGGCATCTGTTACATTGGCCATTTCTTTATTGGCCTAGTATATGTATGCACTATATCTATATATGGTATTTAGGGAACATCTAATAACATGGTGCTGTTGCAATGTATAAACTTATATGTTATTGTTGTTTGAATTGTACGTGCATTGTGTATTTTGAATTCTTCCAATGGCAAAGTATTGCTAGGATGAGCAGCTATATTTCATGTATTTATGTCTATGGTATAAACAACACCCGGGTAGCCTTGGCGTTATTCATTCGATAGAGAGCAAATAAGGTTTGTTCAGGCTAAACAGGGGTCCTGGGAGCTAGCCCTACTACCTGCTCCTGGTGGAGGCACTGCTACACACTCATAGGGCCCAGGTTGGTGTACCCCTACTCGCTCCTGGTGGAGGCACTGCTACACAATCATAGGGCCCAGGTTGGTGTACCCCCACTCCTGGTGCCTCCTGGTGGAGGCACTGCTACACACTCATAGGGCCCAGGTTGGTCTACATGGTCAAGAGGAATATTCCCGTATTTCGCAACTCGCGCAAGTCTGTCGTAAGGTGTATGCCCCTCCTCCCTTGCTATTCACAGGTGGCTTTTATTAATACTCAAGTACGACTGTTATGCCAGTGCTCTACATTTCACGGACAAGAACACCTTACAAGTGTATCTCTAGAGAAGTTAGGAGCAGGTATAAACTGTCGATACAGATTGAAAAAATGTATTCAAAGGTTGCGGGAAGGGAGGGAAGTGTGGGGCAAGGAAGGGGTTGGCTGAGACTTGATAAGAGGATCGTAAGAGGTGATAGAGTGGTGTGAATATGTGAATATTATCCAGATACCAACTACATTAAACTCTACGGGAAGAGATCCTGCTGCTGTATTAGTGGTTTGTGTGTAATCTGAGGATCACACGTTTGAATCCGCGTAAGAAAGACTCAGCTTTTCATGCTTCTGGAGTTGATAAAATAAGCATAGTTGAAGTGGGTTATTATGAAATTTCATAGACGACATGCAGGACCAATCACATGTCTGGCATGCCTGGGCTGTTTTTGAACACTTGTAAAAATGAGTAGTATTGACTTTTATAAAATAAAAATATAGGAGATACCATAGCTCAAATAATAACTCCAGAAAAGTCGGAATGATTGGGGAAGACTCTGTGCCATACATGCTTGACAAGCGACTGTCAAACAACGCTCTGATGTTGCTAATTAATTGGATAGCAGGCCTCAAAATGTGCACTCACCACTAGTCATTCGCTATTGATAATTAACTCTTGCAGAGTAAGACATGTTGTGCTCTGTGTATGTGAAGAATTGAGCGGGCAAGTAACATTTTATGTTTATGTTCTAGGATCTCCTCACTCTTCGACGCAACGCGACCGAGAGCAACAGCATCGGACAACGATAGACGCAAACCTGGGAGAAACTTTTCCATGCTCATACCCTATGATGCTCTTCCTGGGGCAAATTCCTCCTCTCTACAATTCATTCCTTGCCTTGATAAGGACCCTTCGGGGTCGAAACACATGTCAGCTGACCACAAATAGACCATGTGTCTACACTACAGCAAATACATTTCCAATTGAGAAAAACCGCATTGAGTGTGAGAGTCAATTTATATATAAAATTCACCGAAAAACTTAAACTGCGAGGTAACCAGGATTGTCTACATATACCCTACTAGAGGTGTGGATTCACCTCTACCCACCTGTGACCCGGGTGGATAGCTCAGTGGCAGCGTGCGCGTCTTGGAAGCAAGACGACACGAAGCAACAACAGGTTCGATCCCCGGGTCCGCGCTTAAAAACCTCTGGGTGTTTAAGCGTGTTATAAATACGAAACAAAACAAAAAAAACACAATTATGCAACTAAAAAAAAAAAAACAATTCCTGTAACAGCGCCTCGATGCCTGCGGGCTGTGTGAGCGCTTTATAAATGTAAAAATAACCTTGCACAAGTATATCCAGATCGTAAGACTAAATAAGTGAGCTCAGCACAGGAGTGTTCATGTCTAGAGCCCAAATGTCTCTCTCTCTACCCCAAGGATCATAAGACTACAGTGCAATTGTGCATAATAAATAAAGGTAATTGTGGACCTTTTTCTCCAACGAAGGTGCGCACCAAAGAAGCTCACTGTGTCTCCCCTTTTGGATGCCTGCATGTAGAATATTTTGCTCCTGAAGTGAAGTCATGTACCCTCCCTTCCCATAACTACAGGAAACACTTTAAAAAAAATCGTAAAAAGACTCGAAGAGGTGCTGCCTGAAGATAGCCTCTTGTAACTATTCTCTGACGAAATTTACAGTCTAACGTTTTATGGGCTAAATATCAACATGCTAAACACCCATTACACATTCATCACGGCCAAATACCGGAGGAATGCTGGCACCTTACTGCAATGCCAACTCATTAATGGCATAAAGCGAAATGAAAAGGGCCGGTGAGAACTGACATAGTTGGGCACAAGCAGCTCAGGTTGCCATAGCAGCACTCTCAGCACAGAGGCCCTCCTCACAGAACCCCAAAGGACTGAGAACAACTGCAGCCTGGCAACCCTTGCACTTGGGGACTGTTCTGTATCCATACAGCCCCGACTAACACTTAACACCTGATGTCTGCACTTACCCTTGCACTTGCCACCTGCTGGCCGCACTTTTAATTATTGTCTTTATTTATCTTACTGTTCTCCTATGTAGTGCACTGTCCCCTCCCCTTTTCCCTCTGCACTTTTCCCATACCCCCCTCCCTTACACTTACGCAATATCAATGTCACATGGCCTAGTAGGATCGCTGTCTCTGTCTTCCCTCTGTTCCCCTTGCCTTGCCTCGTCGCACCTTGAAACACTTGTGTATAGGCGCGTTATAAATGCATTATCATATCTTATATCATATCAGAAACAGCAGTAAAATGGGTAGGCAGGAGGAATGTCTTGTGGAGCCGGTAGGCACCAAACAGTGTGAAAGAGTGGAACAACCAGTAGTCGGCATCGCATTTATTGAGACACACAGTAATTTGGTATCTGGAACGCGCACCCATTTTGTGGAAGGACGTGTACTCCCCAGCGACCCGGGGCCAGATTGCAAAGGGATTCCTCTAAGCAGCAGCATCACAACCATGATCCTGTCATGTCAACAAAGACTGCTAATAGGTCTAACGGACAGAATATCGGCAAACCCACGGGAGCTGTTCAATGCTGATTCCCGCATCTGATTCCCTGTTCCTGGCTTCTTCTTCGATTCAACCAGCACCCCTCGCCCCTCCTTTCCGGCTGCCATTTATAATACGGCCCGGTTAATCTGCTGGCAAATAGCCAGAGAGGAAACATCACATTTAATATCAACAAGAGATGAGAAGTAACTGCGGGCATTGGGATTGCTATGTGTAACAGACACTTTTCAAGTTGTAGGAATCTAACCTAAAGCTGCCCAAAAGAGAGTCTAGCATTCTCAGGACCCTAACAGGTGGGAGCTGGGTGCATGTGGGCCGGAAATCTGATGGGCAAGAAGATTGAGGAGCCACGGTATGTTGGTGGCAGCCTCCATTCTTCTGTCCATTCCATCCTTAAACATGGCTGTCTCCAAAATGGGCATCTCTAAACTCGTAGTCGTGGGCACAAAAAAAAGTGCACAAAAAAAAGTCTGACTTGCCCATTTCATCCACAACTTCGCCTGATGCTTCCCGGGTAACCCCAATGGCTGAAAATACTACGCTTAAACTATTTACGACCCAAACCAATGAAAATATTGCTCAAATTCAGCAAAATTCAGACTGACGTGAGTTTTACAAAAGCAGGCTTCACACATTTGGTGGTCAAAGTAGAAACCCTTAAGTTACAGAAGAAGACAGGCTGCTGTGTTGAGCGATATAGTGTCCAAATACTGTCTTGTAGCATGTGGCAATCCACATGAGATCACTACTCAAGAAGGATACTCAATTTCAACTGACAGATTTATGCAATTCAAAATTCGATATAATTAACCAATAGCTGGACCCTTCCTGAAGAAATGTAAGATTGGAGAGCAAACCATTCTGTCAACAGACAGCGCAGTCCTGTCGTAGTTAGAAGGGGGTAAATACCTGATAATTCGCTTTTCCTCCTGCCTCGTAAAGGGGACATAATTAGCATACCAAACCATTGATAAGAAACTTCTGGCTGTTAAATGGGGGTTGACAAGTTCAGAACTTTCCTGTTGGGCACCACTTTTGAAATCTGCACCAATCACGAGCTGTTGAGAGAGACACTCATGACCAAGGGCCTAGACCAGGTCTCTGCCACAATTAGGAGATTGGTTACTTTCCATGAAGAGTTGTCCCTAAGCATGGAGTAAGTCCCCGGAACGAGGAAAATACCAGCAGACTGTCTGTCATGTGTATCCTCAAAGAAAAATGCTATGTGTGCATATGGTTATGATCAGGTGGTGGCTGTATTAACGGACGATTGGAACACAAGCATGGCAGAAGATACATTCCTCACAGAAGTTAGGAGGGCATTGGGTGAGAAGGGATTACGTGAATAAGCCTGATTTCACACTGTAGAGCTTGGAGGGTCTTTAGCCTGTTAGAGATGAGGAATACGAGAAGGGTGCATGTCTCTTAAGAGATGATCACATCATTCTCCCTATGGGTATAAGAGAGTGCATTATTAAAGTGGCACACGAGGGTCATTAAGGCATAACAAAATCTATTCAGCACTATTGGTGGCCTAGGTGCAATATCATAATTGAGAAAGTGGTCAAGGGCTGAATCTCATGCAAAAACAGTATAAGGGGTCCCAAATCTCCATACTCTATCTTGACACATATGTCTATCGCCTGACTCCCAGGGGCGAGAGTGGGGATGTGGGGCCTATGTATAACCAAGGATAGTGCATAGTTTTGATTGACCTTTTAAAGAAATGGGTGGAGGTATGCTTAAACAAGTGCATTTCCACCAAAACTGTTATCCAATTTCTAGACAAGGTTTTTACACGTTTTTAAAAGGGAGGGTTTCCCTAATGTCCTTTTGAACTACTATGGTGTGCAAGCAGGTCTGCTGAAACGTTTATGTTTCTCTCAGAGAAAGGGATGTAAGAATTTCAGTTCAGTGTACTCTCCCCACACCGATGGCATGATTTAGAGGTTGAGGACTGCATTTGTTAGGCACCCGTTAAGAAGGTTCTCGTTTCTCACCAGGGTCCATACCTGGGATGTCCCTGTTTGAGCCAATTGGAGGTAAGAAGCCCAACACAAAGCTGTGTCCACTCTTGCTGCAGAAGATGTGTATGGTCCACGCTGACTCTGAGGATCTGGCTAATAAGGCCAAGACACGCCAAGGCTGCAATAAAACCTGATATGACATAAGGAGGAGGTTGTGAAGAATAGCCCGCAGGTGGGTGGTCACGTGAGGGTGAAACTACAGTCTGCACTGCAGGAGGGGCCTATGCAGTGGTCCAAACATCTAATGGTAGAATCGTTTTTCCACAATGCTGTCTGAATTAGTGATGGAAGCATGTGTATTTTGGATAGGGTGGCCTCGTCCTCACACAGTGTGCAGTCACAGGTGTCGCAAGGGCACCAAGTTCTGGTGTGGGAGAGAAGATAGACCATCCCATTCCACCAGAAGGCCAGTCAGACCATCCCATTTTTCCAGAAGGCTTATCAATAGTGCCTGGGTATCTTCCCAGAGGTATATCAAACTTCTGCAGCAGCTTAGGAACTACACTCAAGGAGTCAACACTTCCCCACCAAAGAGCATAAGCAGATCTTCTATCCTAGGTAATCTGCCCCTAGACTCATTAGCCGCCGACATTAACTCAAGAATGATATCACTTATTGTTAAGGGGAGATGTGTGACATGCAACAGCCTCAGGCACTGTGATCACCACCCGAGGAGGCGCGAGCATGAAATATGGAGTGACGGTTGGTGACAGGGCCAAAGTCGGTGAGGCTTTTTGTGCAGAGTTTGCACTTGTATTAAAGTAATAATGGAGTCTAATAACTTACCTGCTGCCTTTTCACCATTATTACATGTTTCTTATTATACAATCATTTCTACTAAGAGATGCAATACCTATCGAGGTTAAGATGATAAACTAAACATAAGTATTCTAGAGGCAGTAGATGCACTACTATATTTTAAATGTATTTTTTGTTCGTATTATTGAAAAATCAAGTTGGTAATTGTGCACATTTTATATGTTTCCCTTACAAATATTTACATGCTTCTCATCCAACAGGATATAGAATATCCTCTGGTTACAACTCTAGTTGTAAAACATTTCTGTAAACTGAGCATGGCCAACACATGCTTCACACTTCCTGTGTTTAGTGTAGTAATAAATGTGCTTCCCCCGCACCCCCACGCTCAAGCGGTGGCGGTATTGCTGGATATGCAAAAAAGCCTTTGACACAGTGTCATGGCTGTTCCTCTTCCAGGTGCTGATTAACTATGGATTTGGACCTAGATTCACATCCTGGGTGAAATTACTTTACGCCGGCCCGTATGCCAGTGTACGTACAAATGGTTGTGACAGGGGGTACCGGGTAGGGGTATCCACTGTCCTCACTGTTATTCTCACTGATAATGGAACCACTAGCAAACAAGATTCGGACCGAAAACAGTCCAGCTGGCATAGTGATAGGAGGGAAATCAGAAGTCATCTCAATGTACGCTGACAACATGCTATTATATATAAAAGACCCGGAGGTTAATTTGGCAAATGTACTGGACACTGTGGTGGGGATTGGTGTGCATTCCGGACTGCACCTGAAAAGTAGCAAATCTGAAATGTTCTCCCTGTCAAATGGTACGACGGAACCCACTCACGCAATGGGGCTGAAATGGGCTACACATTTGGTCCGCTATTTGTGGGTAATGTTGTCACGCACTCCCGACTTAACCCGTGAACTGAATTACGGGTCCTACATGGTGGTCATAAAGGTGAAACTGCAGAAATGGGGGAAGATACCGATGTCAATGGCTGCAAGACTATGCCTAATTAAAATGGTGGTACTCCCCAAATTGCTCTACATGTACCATAATATTCCACAACGGCCAGGCCGTACACTGTTTCATGACCTGACGACTGCATGTTCCTCCTTCGTTTGGGCGGAAGGGGCGTTGCGGCTGAAATGGACACATCTGACCAGGCCATATGAAGAAGGGGGTTCATTGCACCTGACTTTGAATTGTACTTCTGTCACGTCCTCAATCTTGCCCTCCTCCCGACACTTACCCGGCACCATCCGTTCCCATACCCACCACCTGCACCAATGGGGAAGACACGGCAGGCGGGATGTCAGAAGGGGCAGAACCACCTCCTTCCGCCCATTTCCGTGTTGGCGCTTGCCCTGGCGCCTCATCCATGCCCGACGGCTCTGGGGTCGTCGGCTCCAGCCCCCTCGCACGGGAGAACCCGATCGCGTCTCGCTCAGACGATCACGTGACTAGTCACGGGTTCGTCGTCTGTAGCCGACGTCGGTGTCCACATTGGACAAACACCAATCACTGATGGCGTCCGGCCTCACGTGACGCTCCTGTGCGGTCACGTGCCCTGTCACGTGATCTACCTTTCCTTCAAAAGGAGCCGAGAGGAAATGCTCAGCGCTTCACAGCTGTTTCTACAGAGACCTGTTCAGCATTACCTTTTTTCGTCTAGCTACAGTTTGGAACTCGACCGCGGAACGTTACTTGGACTTGTCTTGGATTTCCCTTTGGATTCAACGTATCTTCTGGACCCTTGGAACTCTTGACCCCCCTTTCTGGCCCTGGAATTGCTCTGGATTACCCTTTTGTTTTGACGAACTACGAACCACACAATTCCTGTCTATCCCGCTTTGCCTCCTGAGTCATTTGGGGTTCGCCACCTGGACCTTGGATTGACTTGCTATCTGGTCACGCTCTGGCTGCAGGTGTGAGTTGGAGGAACTGCAGTATATCCCAGCCTGCTGTTGGTCTTCCCTTGTTGTCTATTCAGGTTTCCCACCGATTCTATCATCCCCAGGGTAAGCTTTGTCATTTTTTCCTTGTCTGCTTGCACTGCCATTCTTGTTCAAAGTTTACCTGATCCTAACCTTTGCCTTACAGCACTCAGGGGTCCTTCCGGTGTTCCCGGTATCTGACTGACAACGCCACTCATCACCTGTGGCCTCAGATTGCTAGGGCAGTATATTTTTCCTGCCCGAGCGGTACTTGGGGACGGAGGTAGTTTATAGCTGCACGACCATCAAGGCGGATCATCAAGATCAGAACAGACTGTGAAGCCTCTTGGTCGTCCAGCTATGGACACCTCAGCCGGGGACCCCGTGACGGCTTTAATGCAGGCAGTGACAGCACTCAGGGCTGACATGGCAACCGCTACTGCAACCCTACGCGCTGACATGACCGCTGCCACCACCGCATTACACCACCGCCTCGACACGGTACTAAGTGCACGCCATCCCTTACCCGCAGAAGCTGAGTTTGATGAAGCCATTCCTCCCCAAAACCCTCCTCCTGTCATACCCCCTTCCTTCCCGGCCGCCCCTGTGGTGGTCCAAAACCCCTTTCCTTTGGCTGCTCCCGAAAGATACCAGGGCGACCCAAAGAAATACCGCACTTTCATCAATCACTGTAAACTTCATTTCATGTGTCGTCCTCAGGCTTTTCCCGATTCCGTATCAAAAGCAGCCTTTCTTCTCTCCCATCTATCCGGGGTAGCCGCCACATGGGCCAATCCTTTGCTGGAAAACAACCACCCTGCGTTGTACAATTTTGAGTTACTGACCCAAGAGATGGCAAAAGTATTCGACAACCGGCACAAAGCACAGTCTAGAGACATGGAACTCCTGGATCTCACGCAGAGTCGGTCAACCCTCATAGAGTACATCACCAGGTTCAATCAATTGTCTGCTGAGACCTACTGGCCAGAAAATAAAAAGGCTGTGGTGTATTACCGGGGTTTATCCGGGGTCATGAAAGATGCCTTATCTGTAGTGCCTACGCTTCCCACAGTATATGCTGATTTGGTGGACTTAACGTTACAAGTCGATGCCAGACGATCGGAGCGATGGGGGGAAGGTCCCTCCTCGTTCCCACTCCCATCCACGGCCAATGCTACTCCCGAACCCATGCAGATAGGCGGGATCCGCAGCCCTATCTCACATGTCGAACGAGAGCGCAAGAGAACGGAAAATGCCTGTTTTTACTGTGGTCTCATCGGGCATTTTGTAAAAGAGTGTCCTCGCCGCCCAAAAAACAGAAACCCGGGTTTTCAGAAGGCTCGCCCCTAAGATCAGAGGTGGGAGCAAGTACTATTCGGAATACCTCTGAACCTACTTTCGGTCCTGTGCGACCCATTATAGTTCAGGCCTTTCTGAACCACGCTACAGGTTCTCACGCAGTGTCAATAGTGATAGACTCAGCTGCTACAGGCTGCTTCATCGACATAGCCTTGGCCGGTTCACTGGACCTGCCTTTGGTCACGAAGAAATGTCCCGAACCGGTCCAGGCGGTGGATGGTACTTCTCTTGCCTCTGGTCCGATCCGGCAACAGACAGCTCCCTTAGAGCTGATCATTCAGGAAAACCACAAAGAGACGATCTCATTTGATCTCATTGCCACCCCTCAGTTTGGGGTAATATTGAGCATTCCTTGGCTAAGGTTACACAATCCCCTCATCAACTGGGGGACGGGTCAGGTTTCATTTGAATCTGAAACATGTCAACACTACTGCCTACTGGCAACGCCTCAGTTCTCCAGTCCCGCGGGAATCCTGGGTAGCGTCATATACTTGGCTACAGGGGACAGCACTGACCACCATGATACGCACACAGTAGGGGCTGTCACGGGTGGGATACCTGCGGTTTACCATGATTTCCAGGCGGTATTCGACAAAAGGTCTGCAGAGGGCCTACCTCCGCATCGACCTTACGACTGTCCTATCGACCTGATTCCTGGCGCATCTATTCCGAAGGGTCGTATCTACTCCCTGACTCAGGTGGAAGAACGGATCTTGCAGGAGTATATCCAACAGGCTTTACGGCTAGGTCATATTCGTCCATCGAACTCTCCGGCTGCAAGCCCTTTATTCTTCGTTCCGAGGAAAGAAGGGGACCTCCGTCCCTGTGTCGATTATAGGCACTTGAATGCCATCACAGTGAAGAACCGCTACCCCATACCTCTGATCACTCCGTTGCTGGACAAACTCACCCATGCTACGATATACACCAAACTCGACCTCCGCGGGGCATACAATCTTATTCGCATGCGTGACGGTGATGAATGGAAAACGGCCTTCTGCTCACGACAAGGCCTATTCGAGTACACTGTCATGCCTTTTGGTCTATGTAATGCCCCGGCTACCTTCCAGCACTTCATGGACGACGTTTTCAACGATATCTTGAACACTTATGTAGTTGTTTACCTAGACGACATACTGGTTTTCTCCGCCTCCCTTGATGAACACATAACACATGTCAGGGAAGTATTGTCACGACTACAAAACAACGCCCTTTACTTCAAGCCCGAGAAATGTTCGTTCCATACCGATCAAGTCGAATTCCTGGGGTTCCATATCACGCCCAAGGGGCTATCTATGAATCAAACCAAGGTTCAGGCGATCGATGAATGGCCGATTCCGACCAATCTCAAGCAGCTGCAGTCATTCATAGGATTCGCGAACTTTTATCAGAGATTCATATAAGGGTTTTCTTCGGTTGCGGCTCCACTCACTGCACTCACTAGCCCTTCTGTCCCCTATGTATGGTCCACGGCTCAGCAATCTGCTTTCGATACACTGAAAACCCTGTTCACCACCGCTCCGGTATTACAGCACCCTGACCCGACCTTCCGTATATTCTCGAAGCAGATGGCTCTTCCTATGCATTAGGTGCAGTGTTATCCCAGTCCTGTCCTTCCACCAACCTTTTGCATCGAGTAGCATTCCACTCCCGCAAGTTCACGACTACCGAACTACACTACACGGTTACAGAAAAGGAACTGCTGGCTATTAAGGATGCACTACAGGTCTGGAGACACCACCTTCTAGGTGCCAAATATCAAACCATAGTGTTTTCTGATCATAAAAATCTCCAGGACCTTGCTTCCTTGAAATGCACAAACAGTCGCCAGGTTAGGTGGCATCTTTTCTTTGCCGCGTATGATTTTGTGGTCAAACACAGACCCGGTGTTGGACACGGTAAAGCCGATGCCCTGTCCCGTTCACCTGGGGGTGAGACCCTTCCCTCTTATCCGGACACCCTGTTGGGAAAAAATCATGTAGTCTGTTTATGCACGCAGACTCCCTCCTTGTTGTCAACTATCCGCCAATGGGCCTCTCAGTACCCGCAGTCACTGGCGGAATGGGACCCGGTCATGCAAGATGGGCTGCCTTTCGTACATGGGGGAAAACTCCTTCTACCCACAAGTGAAACCCGGAATCAAGCGCTGACCTGGTCCCACGATGCTGCCATCAACGGTCACCCCGGACAACTTCGCACCTTAGACCTCCTTAAGCGTTGGTGCTGGTGGCCTACGATGAAGCGTGACGTACAAGACTATGTCAATACCTGTGCGGTGTGTGCCCAGGGCAAATCGCGCAGGGGTCGGCCCTTGGGTCTTCTCCTTTCTCTCCCGATACCTCCACGACCTTGGCATACGATCTCCATGGACTTGGTCACTGATCTCCCCCGCACTCATGGGTTTGACACTATTTGGGTCATAGTTGACTCATATACCAAGTTTGCACGTTTTATACCCTGTAAGGGAATACCTTCAGCCCCTGCTTTGGCCAAGTATTTCTTCAAGCATGTATTTTGTCTCTTTGGATTGCCCCATGTGTTGGTCTCTGATCGTGGTTCCCAACTCACCTCCCGCTTTTGGCGGGCCCTAACCGCTCTGTTGGGCATAGATGCCAGATTTTCCTCTTCGTATCACCCGGACAGTGACGGACAGACCGAAAGGGTCAACCAAACGTTGGAGCAGTATCTGCGCTGCCTGACGCTGCAATACTAGGACACATGGCTCAATCTGCTACAACTCGCGGAGTTTGCCTACAACAATGCTCTGCACTCGGCTACTGGGTACTCACCTTTCTTTGCACTCTACGGTCAGCATCCTCGTACCCTCCCCATTCCAGACTTTTACTCTTCCAACACCCCCGCCGCATCGGCTTGTGCCCGAGACATCGTATCTGTCCACGCTCATACCTTGGTCCATCTACGTGAAGCACAGGCTTCCATGAAAGCGGCTGCTGACAAAAAAAGGGCTGTTCCGCCCATTTATGGGGTGGGGGATAGGGTTTGGCTGTCCACTCGTCATCTACATATTCCTGGCTGCCGCAAACTGTTGCCTCGTTTTGTGGGTCCTTACAGAGTGGTCAAGGTTCTGAACCCGGTGGCGTTGCGTCTGGCGGTGCCCTCCGCCTGGCGGATCCATCCGGTTTTCCACGTTTCTCTCCTTAAACCTTGCCTTGGCCCTACCCGCTTGGTGTCTCCTCCTGCTCCCGTCTCTGTCTCTTCTCCCGATGTATTTGAGGTCCGGGCTATTTTGGGTTCTCGTGTCCATAGGGGTGTCCTGCAGTACTTGGTGGACTGGTTGGGTTATGGCCCTGAGGATCGATCGTGGGTTGCTTCCCAGGATGTTCATGCCCGCCGTTTGTTGGCCCGTTTTCATCATGACAACCCGTCGAGCCCACGCGGTCGTGGGCCTTTGGGGGGGGCTCTGTCACGTCCTCAATCTTGCCCTCCTCCCGACACTTACCCGGCACCATCCGTTCCCATACCCACCACCTACACCAACGGGGAAGACACGGCAGGCGGGATGTCAGAAGGGGCAGAACCACCTCCTTCCGCCCATTTCCGTGTTGGCGCTTGCCCTGGTGCCTCATCCATGCCCGACGGCTCCGGGGTTGTCGGCTCCAGCTCCCTCGCACGGGAGAACCCGATCGCGTCTCGCTCAGACGATCACGTGACTAGTCACGGGTTCGTCGTCTGTAGCCGACGCCGGTGTCCACATTGGACAAACACCAATCACTGATGGCGTCCGGCCTCACGTGACGCTCCTGTGTGGTCACGTGCCCTGTCACGTGATCTACCTTTCCTTCAAAAGGAGCCGAGAGGAAATACTCAGCGCTTCACAGCTGTTTCTACAGAGGCCTGTTCAGCATTACCTTTTTTCGTCTAGCTACAGTTTGGAACTCGACCGCGGAACGTTACTTGGACTTGTCTTGGATTTCCCTTTGGATTCAACATATCTTCTGGACCCTTGGAACTCTTGACCCCCCTTTCTGGCCCTGGAATTGCTCTGGATTACCCTTTTGTTTTGACGAACCACACAATTCCTGTCTATCCCGCTTTGCCTCCTGAGTCATTTGGGGTTCGCCACCTGGACCTTGGATTGACTTGCTATCTGGTCACGCTCTGGCTGCAGGTGTGAGTTGGAGGAACTGCAGTATATCCCAGCCTGCTGTTGGTCTTCCCTTGTTGTCTATTCAGGTTTCCCACCGATTCTATCATCCCCAGGGTAAGCTTTGTCATTTTTTCCTTGTCTGCTTGCACTGCCATTCTTGTTCAAAGTATACCTGATCCTAACCTTTGCCTTACAGCACTCAGGGGACCTTCTGGTGTTCCCGGTATCTGACTGACGACGCCACTCATCACCTGTGGCCTCAAAGATTGCTAGGGCAGTATATTTTTCCTGCCCGAGCGGTACTTGGGGACGGAGGTAGTTTATAGCTGCACGACCATCAAGGCGGATCATCAAGATCAGAACAACTACATGGTTGCACAGGTACACTATGCTTCCCACTGTGCTGCACATGAGCTTCCCCTGCTGCAAAGTGCGTGCTGGTCCCACCGCCTTAGCATCCTTACTGATAGGCAGTACATACCAGGCGAGTCACCAACAGGACCCTGTGGCAGTCACCTGGAGGGCATGGCAGAAAATGTCAGCTAGAGGGATTCAGAAACCACTATAAAACAGACTTTTACCCCTGTGGGGATCCCAATGTTCCCTCACGACTGAGGATGGTATAATCAAAACCTTGAGGCTGCGAGCGTCCACACGGCCAGGAATCTATGTATGGGGGCCGATTTGTGGAATGCGAGGTACTGCAGTGGAAGGGGGCCCTATGCAGGCATTGTATTATTTGCGGATGCATGCAGCGGTACAGGCACATTGGTCTGCATTTCCGGATGAGCCACCAACACATCTGTGTCTATCTTGCATACTGAAAAGGTCTAATGTTAAAAAAAGTATTTCTGTTCTATGTAAACTTGCACATTCAATGTCTGCTGGTACTGTAAGGAATATACGCTCAAGGTGGGGCAAAGATCTTCAGGTAGAATGTACTGATTCTCAATGGAAAGCACGCTGTCTGTTTCCCAAAGGGGTACATTGAACTCGAAGTATAGACTCATACACTTCAAAGTTTTGAATAGACTATACTACCCCCGGCAAGGCTTAACCTGTTTTCGGGCAAATCGGACAAAGGTATGTCCCAGATGCAGAGATGACGATGCTCTGGTCCCGCCCCAAACTATATGTGTACTGGGATGCTGTTAAATCCACTCTGTCTGAGATAGTGGGGGAACATTCGGGCTTATATTCATGTGACTGTATACTAGGCTATGTCAGCTGGATGGGTGTAAGCCAGTGCAGGCTCTTGAACCTGGGGATTGCTTCTGGTCAAGAGAGCTATTCTCATGAGATGGACACATAAACAACCCCCCATGAAAGAGACATGGATGCAGGACGTTGTTTGGGATAATGATAGCGAGGAACTATATATATCACCTTGGTGCCAGGTACCAGCAAGCCAAGAACATATCTAGCCAGGGTCGACCAGTGCCCTGGAATAAAACTGTTAGAACCCCCAACAATTCTGATGCGTGTCTGTAAATGTGTATTTACTATGATTGTATTATAATCTGACCATGTTTCTCTACTCAATGTACGGTGATGATGTTGATATATACCAAGTGCAATAAATAAACAGTAAAAAAAAAAAAAGAAAATGTGCTTCTTCAGTGCCTAAAAAAAATAATGAGCAATTTTAACATTTCTAGATAACGTTTGTATTATCTGTTTCCATAGTACAATCTTAAAAGTAATTATATTTGTGTTCTTTTGAGTGCACTGGACATTGCTGTCCTTTTTCAAAACTTTGATCAACATTTTAAAAGTATTACAGTCCTTTAGTATAGGGCTATCATAAATCTGTTAATGCCTGTTTGTTTTTGCATATACAACAAGGCCTTGAGAACTCTCAGTGGTCTGCCAACAGCTTGAAAATGGCATTCGCCTGCAAGAAAGTCATCTAGATGTAACTGAATCAGCAAAATTGCAAAGGCAATGGGTAGCAAGTAGGACTGGGTAGAGATAGGTGTATTGGTGGGAGGGAGGAATTTGGATGGGGTTTGGACACCAGAAGAGAGTTTGAGTGCAGGGACAGGAGATTTGAGAGAGAGACAAGCCTACGATCAGGGAAACAAGTGTAGAAAATGAGAGAGAGAGGGAGAGAGAGAGAGAGAGAGAGCGAGAGAGAGAGATGATAGGGCTGAGAGAAGAGACCAGAGAGTGAGGATAAGCTGAAGATTCTTCCTCTCCTTCAGGAAAACAGTAACAAAACACCAGATTACCCTGTTAGGCCCCTATGAAGTCCTTGAGGGAGTGAGACAAATAAGGCTATGCCTTTCGGTCTCCTTACGTGAGGGCGAGACAAAGATGGTAGGAGTACCCTGACTGTACTAAAACAATCTTGTGGAACCATTGTGTTGTGGCTAAGGAGGAGGGAAACCACTTTAAGGTGAGGCCGGGAAAGCCCAATTGCCTGCATTAGATATTTTCTTTCATAATAAAAAGTTAATACTTCTGAGACGTTTTCAAGGATTTCCTTAAGTGATATGTCACAGAAACCAAATGTTTTTTTAGCAAAAAGATAACCAAAAAACTGTTTTGCTTGTAAAGCCGGGTTGTCATTTCTATCAATATTTCTATTTTATATAGGCATTATTGATAGTGTATTTTGTGTAAATTAGATCAAGCATTTAAAGGCCCATAAAAACACACAGCTCGTAGATGATCCTAATCACATTTAAAGTATATCTTATTGTCGATTTTTAGATGACATATCATAAAACAATGAGCAGCACATCCTGAACTGCTGGACTTAGAAGTATTGCCAAAATATACTCTGATGCTTGAGGATTCAAAATAATTTTGACGTAGCATAGCTACAGTTCAAGAAACCAATATCAACCACGCACGTGGGTAATTCCAGAGTCTCTGCTTTCTTCTCAGAAATCCCAACTGTAACACTCGAAGATATTCTTAAAAGCATCAAAAAGACGAACTGTCCCAAAATGTTTTTGCATGGCTGTTTTCTTCTCACCTTGCAAAATCACTCATCTCTACTTTGTGAATCTTTCACCAGGATCTCTGCAAAGGCTCACTATCTTCAGGGAAGCTCCCAACAGCCCTCAAGTGTGTCTTAATTACCTCTCTTCTTCTCTTCTCAAGAAACCCAACAATGATACACCCATTGGCTGTCACAGTCTGGGTATGATTGCCATCTGGTGAGGGTGAGATAATCTGAGCTTTTTAATGTTTAATGATGCAGGTAATTAATCTCTGAAAGATTGGTCTGTTGATCAGACCCCCCTTTCATAAAACTTCATGCCAAAAGCTTAATGCACCCATGTGCCCTGCGACTTCAGCCTCCTCACATCTGCAGCACCTTAAATATAATTGTACCCATGAAAGTCAGGTGGCAGGGTAAACTGTGATGAGTAAACCAGACCTGGATTTGGTATAGTAACTGATAAGAGCCCACAATTATTACAGCCACAGACTAGCCTAGTCCAGTTATGTGAAGGCTATGTACATTCATAACTAGCCTGCCTGTCTCCACAAAAGCAAGAAGGGTAACACCAAACCCAGGAGCCATACTTCAAAGGAGCACAAGCATAACAAAGGTCCACCTCACATCAGGGTGTTGCACACCAAAGGGCCTTTGAAGATGCAGGCTAGGGAAGGGGTGGAATTACAGCTGCCAGGGAGGACAAAGGTGGACTGAGAAGGGGTTTGCCATCTGTTTTTTCTATGGGGCTCTCTTTCACTCCTGCCCCCTCCACTTAATGCAGAACAAACACTCTGTGTATGAGGCATGAAGACAAAGGTCACTTGTCACAGTGACAGGGATTCGACTGCTTACAGCAGGCTTGATTTTGCTGACCAACCCCCCCTGTGACTTTTCACTTTATAGGAAAGGGTTACCACTCCTTTTTGATTCTTACCTGGAAAACAAGAAGAGGACAACTCTGGAAATTAGTTGGGAGTGCGGTCCATTCTTAAGTCCTCTGCCATAGAGGGGATGTAGAGAAGAGCTCTCTTCCCTTAACCATCGCCAGGGAACAAGGGGGCGGGGGGTGAACTACAGTTGATCTACTCACTGGAACTAAAGGAACTCCTGCAGGTATCAGCTAAGCTCTTTGGACTTGGAGCTAAGAGTAGAAAGGACTCACCTTGTCCTAAAGCCCCTGGACTGGGACTCACAGCACCCGGAGAATCCTAAAACAGCCTGGACTTCTTTCACAGCCATATGTCACCATTTCAAACTACTTCAAACAGATTCAACTGTGTTTGAAGCCTTCTAAGCACACAAGTCCCTGGATGCTGTCTTTGGCACTCTAGTCAATGTTCAAACCACAGCTTGCATCCTTTGAACCGGTTCAGCGCTGGATTGCACCAGCAGTACTTGTTGCGGCTTTGGCTCGAACAAGAGCTCAATTCTGCAGAAGTCTTTGAACTGCTGCAACTTCAAGCAATGACTCAAACCACCTGGACCTTTGTATCAAATCGACTCAGGCCTCGGCTTGACCCACTGGGACCATTGTGTCACATGCAGACTCGACCCTGCAGTACCCATCGCCTCAAACCAGCTAGCCCATTAAACTGACCATAGTGGACTCATCGAATCGCACAAAGCTCTGTTTTGAATCTGCCTCAGCGCTGACTCGCCACTGGGACCTACACAACTAACTGAATTAAAACCAAGTTCGAACTGCAAAAGCAGAGCGTGCATAGAAGCCTGATTCAACATTGTAGAACCACCCAAGAGCCAGAATAAAGTAGTCAACTTGTGAGACCATAGTGACTGATAAGCCACCCTTAAATAAGACATATCCCATTTAAGTGACATTGCTGCAATTTCTTGCCTATTCATCGCTCCTCCAGTACCCAGAGTGCTATCATATACATTGTGTGCATTTTCATAATTCTTTCCACAGGGGTAGGCTTTTGCTTAGTTAAAGTATATGTATATTCGTATAGAACATTGATTGCACATGCTTTTATTTTGTAGACTTTGTACTATTGCAGTTTGGATTCATACTGCTATCTTACTCACACCCCTCTAAAGAGTACAGCCTTCCCTCGGCAAGCGTTACCAAAAATGAGGAAAGCAGATCATCTGTTGCCCGTTTCATATTTACAATTGAGATCACTGTTGGTTTGTAGTTGTTGGAGGACTGAGTAGACAGTTTAGACACTATCATTCCTGTACTCATGCAGAGCAGTGGTAATTTCGTCACACTACCAAATTAAGCTCTATCCTCCCCAATGATGCTAAAATCATTGAACACATGGGCCCAGACTCTCAAAACTTTCTTTGGCGCAAGTGAGGATATGCGCTAGATGGAGCCTTCAAAAGAAGCAGATTGATATAGTTGACCATTTTACTTTTCTGTCTTAGAGGGAATAATGTGGAGGAAGCTCCTTCAGGTTCCAAATAGTGTGCCAATTTCTGCCATCAGGTACAAGCTTGGAACCTACTCCTTAAAAGTCAGGGTGTGCTGGAAATATCTAAACCTGTACATAAAAATTGCTAACCCCACAAATAATTCCTTTTTTCTGACCTAAAAATGATTTTGGAAACGATGGGGGACAGATTTGTTAATAATTTTTTATCATTCAGCTGGTTGCAACTTGCCACTGTTGGCCCATCAATTTCGGATTTGGTTACTAACCCATGTAAAGTAAAGTCGCTGTTATTTCAACTTGACTGATCTAACACTGTAGATTGAATGCACTCTTACAGATCTTTAAACCACATGAATGCAGACCACAAAACAGTGGGAATTTTAGCTCTATATCTCGCTATATATCCATATAGGAAAGTAAGAAGAAATGTCTTACATTTCTGCTGAAACCTTATTTTAGCTAATGAAGTACTGATTCGATATGGGTTTGCCAAGAAGGAGCCGAGTACTCCCCCTCCAACTGCCCCGCCCTTACTACCTATAGAATGGGAACCAAAGTATGTGACATATGCAGAACAGTTGAACCAGCAAAGAGCAGAGCGTGGACTCTGCAGTACCCATAAGAGTACCAGTACCTAAGAGAATCTGGGAGGCAAGGTCCCCATTGAGAAAACTGTACCTGCATGCAAGACAATATGATGGCCATTTCAATGAGATTCCTGAAGAAGCAGAGCAGATCAAAGGCAAGGATGAATGGTGACGTCACACAGAAAGAAACGACACACACAGAAGAGATGCAGAGACCAGAGAATGCAGATATTCTATAAGGCGTCGAGAAAACTACAAGGATAAGTGACATCTTGGGCTCAAGGTGAGGAAGCTTATGCCACAGAAATAGATGAAGATATTAAGCCATTTTACACGTGTACAGATGCAGAAAAAATGCAAGCAGCAAAGTGATCGTGAAGCTAGCTCTAAGCTTATAATAGGTAGACCGCGGCAAGCGCCTATATATATATATATATATATATATATATATATATATATATATATATATATATATATATATATATATATATATATGCATATGGACACATAAAAGATGGATGTTTCTACTATACGTTGCAAAGCAGTGCTGAACATAAATAAGAAGGCCTCACTTCAGTGTGTCGCAGTTAAAAGCAGTTTTTAATTACATAATTAATCTCAGCAGACGGAGTTGGATGAGCCAGGAAGCCAACGTCTTATCAAATTGGCTGACATTGGATACAAACTGTGTGAAGGAACAAGAGGCTCCTCTTCAGGAAGCTTGAGCAAAACAAAATACGTCAGAGGACTATTAAAAAATAATATTAAATACACGAAAAGCTTGATTTCATGGTGTCCAGTCACGTGGAAAGAAGAAATTAGACGATCGAGGTGGTCACACCTATGCACAAAAGCAGGCTGTGCCTATACTCCTTAAGATTCTCAGAGCACAGTACAAACTCAAGGCCCAACTTCAAAACACTAATTGACAATGGACCATTGAAGTGATGATGGATTTATATAATAATTGGTAGGAAGCTAATTTTTAGATGAGCCCACTAACACCTGGATGTTCAGTGTGCGTGCTGCTAAACGTAGGTGGAAAAGTACTGCTGGGGGTTAGAAGCCAACCAATTGTAGAGGACCGTGTAATCAAGGGTCCTATAGTTTGTGTAGCCAATGCAACGTTGTGTATTTAGTGACGTTCGTAGTGTCCATTTTGGGGGAGGGCTTAGTTGCCCCGCCCTGATGTTAAGCACCCTATCACTTTCTTTCACGGTTCTATACTGATATGGAACTTATACTTAGCTATTCACTTAGAGCCCATCACTTTCACCGATAGGTTTTTGTAGTTTGCCACGTAGGTAGTGATGCAGGTCAACTTCAATAATGATGATTTTATGCAATATAACCTCAGTTTCTACTCAAATGAGTCGAGTAAGAGGATCGAACGACTGCTGATGTTCGTTGTGCTCCCTGTTTTACATACTCCCCTTTTGCCAAACTACCTGAGTTGTTTTGATTATTGATGTATGAATACAATCTGCATCCCCATCCATCTCCAGGGTATTGCTACTCATTTTAAAGGGCTGGGAAACCCAGTTCAGTTGGTAGCAGAGAGAGGATGGTTCTTTAAAAAGTCCATCGACCGTCCATCGCCCGTCGACATAAGTAAACTTTAGAGTGTCAGTAATATCGTACGACCTTTGACATTTGGCTGACAGGATGTGAAGCTCCCCGTAGATAGTGGTTAGTGCAAATGACAGAAAATTCCTTGCAAGGAGGGTGTGACGGGTTCCCTTAATTTCTATAAGAATCCCCTCCCACTTCTACGACGAGCGGAACAGACCATAGTTTGAAGAGGTGATAACGGAGGCGGCGATCCCAAGGGTCTGAAGAAGAAAATATGCGAATGGTGAGTAGAAACTGAAGAATGTGGCAAATTGATGCAGGCGTAGTAAAATAAAGGAGAGTAACGGACGGGAATGAGATATTGGCTTGAGTGTGGTCGAGCAATATAATAAGTATTATCATGTGAGAGGCCACGATAAAGAGGATACGCCCTATACCTAAGTTTTAAAGAACGTTAGAAGAAATCGTAATCTAAAATCCCGGTTGTGGATGACGTAGAAAACAGGCCTGATTAAAGGCAGACCTAAAGAGATTGATTTAAGCTCTGTGAGGAGTCTTAGAGAAAAAGATTGTAGGAGCATTTGTGACTGGTCAAGTTTGTCTGTTTGTTTTATGTGGCTTTGAAAGCATGATGACATCATAGCAAAAGGAAGAATTCATCATAAATGAGGGAAGTGTGAAGTTGAGGAAAAGAAAGTGATTGTTTGATTGTATTTAATGGTTGTTTTTTAGTATGATTAAAATAAAAATTGTGGATAAACGGGATTGGAGCTTGCAACGATTGGTGGTCCCTCATATGGTATTGTTCTTTTGAAACGTACTTTAAACCTGTGATCAGAAACAAACAAATGTTAAATAAGTTAAGAATAGACAAATTGAGAATGGAGGATGTTACTCCATTAGTGCATCTCTGCAAGCAGTTGCCAAAACATGCCCCTACAGTGCAGAGTGGGTTAAAGGAACCACAGACAAAATGTTTATGCCGTGGCCACAAGGCAGATCACTGTCGAAGGCAGTCTGACAGCATATGACGACATATTTGCATGCTGCATATACTGAGAAGAAGCTAGAAAAGCACCTAGCAAGCTTAGAGCTTTGGAAAATGTATCAACAAGAGAAAGATGAGGAGCCTCCTTTAGATTGGATACTT
The DNA here is from genome assembly GCF_040938575.1 of Ambystoma mexicanum. Taxonomy (NCBI): domain Eukaryota; kingdom Metazoa; phylum Chordata; class Amphibia; order Caudata; family Ambystomatidae; genus Ambystoma; species Ambystoma mexicanum. The sequence goes on from NC_090929.1 coordinate 750,090,284, forward strand.
AATGTATGCAAGGAGGGGGGTGAAAAGCCCTCAGCTCCACCCGCCCTGTCTGAAATAGAAGACGAGAATAAGGAAGGCGATGGGTTATACCCATTAAGGGAACTTAAAGCCGCGGCAGTGTATAGCAACTGTGCCTATGAGTCACCTACGCAAAGTAGTGACGAGGGCCCATAGAAAAATATTGAGAAAGATGCAATCTCTAAAGTCCCGAGGGACAAGGAGAGATGCGATAAGGAAAGAAGCGATCGACCAAGCACATCTCTAGATATAGGAACTGAAATAAAGAGATGGAAGGGAGAAAGAGATAAAACTGATGAGATAGCGCTCTTACCGAACACATGGATGGGAGGTCAGATTTTGCTTAAACTCGATGGTAAAGGCATCGAGGATGTAAGACAAAGGGGAGATCAAGACGAGCAAGATAAAAAAGACAAAGAAAGGGAAGAGCGATTAAAGGACGAAGGAGCGAAAAGGAAAGATAGACAGAGACGAGAGCAGATCTATCAAGTAGAGCAAGCTAAAAAACAAGAGAGCAGAAGAGCAAAGAAAACGTGACAATGAACAAAGAACAGTTGATGAACAGGAGAGGTTAGAAAGGAAAATAATAGAAGAAGTGTAACAAAAGTTAGGGGATAAAAGGATGCAAAGACGAAGGGATGAGGAGATACGAAGGGCAGATGAAAGGAGGGATATGAAAAAGAAAGAGGAAGACAGAGTGAGAGAGGAAGCTAAAAAACAAAGAGAATTTGACGATGATATGGAATGTAAAAGAAGGCAGAGAGCACACGATCTTGATTACTTGGGAAAGGAAGTAAGAAATCCTGATCCAAAAGTAGCATGGGAGGATATAGAGGAATTCTTCCCAGAATACGAGTCATTATCAGGTCCGTCTAGAACAAATCTAGGAGACGAGTTTGACTCAAGGAGCATTGGGAAAGCGATCGATAAAGTATATCATGACATGAGAGCTCAGAAAGAGCCAAAGGTAAAGGGAAAAAATGACAGTCTCCAGAGCACTCAGTTGTAGGACACGGGGGAAGCCTCATGTAGTGCAAGGCATAAGGAGTTGTCTTTAGACAGACTGACCCTAAACAGAGATGACGAAGAGAGAAGTTGCACGAGTTGGGCCCAAGAAATGTCAGACGAAGAAAGGGAAGCCTTCCATGGGGAAGAGAGAGATGACGTATGTGGGTCTGAGGGATGCTTTTCTATGGATAAGGAAGTAAGATGGTCGGACTTAAACGTGCCTGTGTCTAAGGTGTCAGAGCCATTAACACAGTCACACCGACCTATGGGGCCCCTCCACGGTCAGAGGGGGGAGGCACCGCCTTATCTAAGCAGGTTAAGATCACTGCCAGGTAGATGGCAATGTGGCAATATTGTCCCTGCAGTGCACAGACAAATGATGAGAGATGAGAATGAGTTTGGGGCATCACAGTTTCCTTTGTTATAAAAAGTGGGGCCAGACCACAGTATATACTGTGGCCCCAGATGGACAAGGAAAATCTAAGGTGTAAACTTCCGATTTTAACTTCTGCCGCTGGAAAGTGGATACATGAATTAGAGAAAATGGCGGGAAGAAACACGCTGGCTATAGGGGACATAAAGGGTCTTTTAATCGCCATACTTGGTGAGAGAGCTGATGTGTGGACGAGGGCAGGGTACGCTGGTGTGACTACAGTCAACACCGCTCACGATGGAACAACGGTCAATAATTCTAGGGCAGCAGTCTGGAAAGCACTTTGAGTACTGTATCCGGACATGTCCGATTTGGGAGCTATAATGACGAAAAAGATGAAGGAATGAGATGATCCGTTGGTTTACATTCAAAATATTCATGAATCATGGGCGTTGGGAACGCGTGAATCCTGGGGAAAATCCATACCAGTGTTCTACCATATATTATGCCAAGGGCTGCGAGAGCCAGTACAGAAGCAGCTCAAGAAGTTAGTGGGGATAAAGGCTAAACCGTGGTCGGACATTCAGCTGACCTTCGCGCATTATTGCAGACTCCTGCAAGAAAAGAATTGCAAAAAAGACTATGCTCGCAAAAGCAAGAGGCAAAATTGTTGCAGAAAAAACTATCCAAGTACGACATTGAAGGGGCAATGTTGACCAGCGTAGACGAATCAAACTTACAGCCGGCATTGAACACAGGTGAATAATAAAAAGCAGTTCGATCAAAACAATAGTGGATTTACTCCACGAGGAAGGGGATTTCGAGGACGAGGTTAGCAAGTTATCAAGGGAATTGGCAGAGTAATCAGTGAAGCTTTAAGAATAATCAAAGTGGGTTCCAAAATATACAGAATGGTAATCAGAGTATGCAAAAGGGCAGGTTGGGAGACCACCACCTATATGTTGGACATATGGAATGACAGGGCGTTTTTGTTTAAACCTCTCTTTATTAGTTTTCCAGTTACATAACAAATAACACATCAGGCAATGTCAATACAACCTTACAAACAGAAGAAAAAAAAAGACAAGCAACAACTTCCCACATGGGAAAAAAAAACCTCCCCCCACCCAACCCTTCAACTCCCACCAGGTCGTCAATGCATGCAACAGAACACATCCAAATGACAAGAGTTTCACCTAGGATACAGTGACCTAGACTATCTTCATAAAGACAATGAGCCAGATACTAATAGGCCCGCAAATGGCGAAGATACTGAACAAAATTATAAAGTCAATAATCTTGAACTCCGTTCTTGGGTGCCTTCCTCATTATCCTGCGACGAGAGGGCACTCTCAGAGTCCGACTCACAAGCCATATAGCTCCTAAAAGAGTGCCAATAGTCCTTGGGTCTACTATTAAGGGGGAGCGTTTGGTTGTATAACGACTCTCTACGCTCATACATCGACATGCAGTTCACCCATTGATGTATTGACAGGGCCCTTGAAGTCCCTCCATGCACGTGCCACCAGAGACTTGGCGACCACCGAAGCCATCCCAAACAGTTTTCTACCGCTGCGTACAGGTAGATCTACCCACGACAGCACCCACGTTTCCAGAGTGAAAGGGATCAAGATCTCCAACACCCGCCCCATCACTTCAGCGACAGCACCCCAGAAAGTCAGGACATGGGAACAGGACCAAGCTACATGGTAGAAATCAGCAGGGGACTGATGACATCTCTTGCACTCCGATGACCGAAGGGGAAACAGCTTATGCAAAGTCAGAGGAGAATAATACAGTTGATGTAAGAATTTAAAGTGAATCAGGGGAAATCTGTTATTACTGGAAATCGATTCAGTCTGAGCAAGTATGCCTTCCCACTGATCGTCAGGTAATGAGCGAGCCATACTAACTTCCCATTTAGCCTTATAGGAAGAAGAAGGAGAGGCCCCAAATTCCCGAGCCAGACAATACAGGGAAGAGATCACTTTTCTAGAAGAGGGCGGGGCCACAATATACTCTAAGATGGGGGAGGTCTCTGGTGCATCAGGGAAGTCAGGCCATTTCGATTTCAGTACCTCGCAGAGACGGAAATATAACAACTGGGTGATCGGAGTTCAGTCGCCTCTCGCCTTAAGGTTTTCCCAAGTTATGAATTTCCCTTGTGGTGCTACATCGCCCAGGGTGTGAATGTACAGACTCCGGAAATGCTGAATAAAGATGTGTTCAAATGTAAGAGGGATCCCACGGACCCTATATATGGCCATCTTGGGTGAATACCGCGAGCCCATCCCCACCAACTTTGCCAAGCTGTCCTAGGCCCTGAGCGTAATCTCCAACGGCTGAACCTCTGTCCTCAGATGGCACTCCCGTACTGCCCAAAGGAGGCCTCTAAGGTCCTTCGTTTGAGCAATTGACCTCTCCAACTGCGAGTGTGGCAGATTGTTCGTTAGGGACCATCACCAAATCGAGTACTGGATCTGTGCCACTAGAAAATAGAGGAACAGGTTAGGAACCTCAAAACCCCCCTGGGCATGTGAGCTGCACATTGAGCGAAGGGAAATGCGGGATCGTTTCCCCGCCCAGATCAATCTAGTCAGCATAGACTCTATACGGTTCCAGAATGATACCGGGGGCCATACCGGAACGTTGTTGAAAACATACAATAGTTTCGGTAAGACAATCATTTTGGCTAGGGAGATGCGGGCTGCCTGGGAGATGGGAAGCCGGACCCAAGAATCCACCCGGTGTTCCAAATGTTGCAAGGTAGAGACATAATTTTCCTGGTACAAAAGTGCAGGGGAAGTGGATACCCTAATACCCAAATACCGGATCCCCTGTGGACACCACGCAAAGGCCTCTCCCACATCCTGTGGGGTGACTCCCGGTGTAAGCGGAAGTACCTTTGACTTGGACCAGTTTATCTGTAGCCCAGACAGGGCACCAAACGCAACTATCTCCCCCATCACGGGTTGCAAGTTTATTCGAGGATGTTTTATGTATAAAAGCATCTCATCCGCGTAAAGTGAGATGATAGATATATGCGACCGGAGTATCACACTGCGATGAGAGTGGAATTCTCTCAATTCACAGGCCACCGGCTCAATAGCCAGGGCAAATAGGAGAGGGGAAAAGGGACAGCCCTGCCTAGTGCCCCGGGAAGGATAGATGGGAGCGGATTGAACCCCATTCGTATAGACCCGTGGCCGTGGAGCCGCATATAGAAGGCGAATCCAGGAAAGATACGCAGAGCCGATGCCCGAGTGGCGCAAGACCTCAAACAGGAAAGGCCATTCCACAGAATCAAACGCCTTTTCTGCGTCCAAGGCTACCACCGCAATCGGGACCTCCGGATTCACATTATGCATCATAGTAAATAATCTACGCAGATTGTTTTGAGTGGATCGCCCCGGAATAAAACCCGCCTGGTCGGGAAGGATTAGTGCTGGCATGTGAGGGAGAAACCCATCTGCAAGTAATTTAGCAATTATTTTATTATCAGTGTTTAACAATGAAAGTGAGCGATAGGAGGAGCATTGTTTAGGATCCTTATTGGGCTGAAGTAATACCGTAACCAGGGCATTATGCGCAGATTCCGGGAGTACCCCGGAGGATGCCGCCTCCTCAAACATTTTACATAAGTGAGGGATAAGCAAATCAGGGTATGCTTTGTATACTTCAGCTGATATCCTGTCCGTTCCGGGGGCTTTCCCATTCGGAAGAGACATAATCACCCTATGGAATTCCTCCGCCGAGGGGGGTTCATTAAGAAGCCCACCAACCTCAGAATCCAGCCAACCCAAGGCGACCGTATCAAGAAAGTCAGTGATATCGTCATGCCCAGCCGAACCAGTAGCAGTATAAAACTCCTCATAATATTGGGGAAATACCTTGTTTATCTCAAGCACATCCCTGACAAGCGAACCACCCTGAGATTCCACCTCTAGAATAGGCTCCAAATGATTCTCCTGTCTGACAGCCCAGGTCAGGGTCCTACTCGGACAATCCCCATCCCCATTTCTCGCTGCGGCCACAGGGTCGCCCAAGAATCTCTCCTCGTCCTCCATCAGGGCCTGAACCTCCCGCCTCCTTGCTGCAAGAGTATTTTGCAGATCTGGTCAATCTATGCTTTCTTGAAGGAATTCCAGATCTCTAATTTCCCTCTCCTTACGAGCTATCGCACCGCGAATACTCTTCAGCACCCCCCCTTCCTGCGATATGCACCAGCCTCGTAGAAACACCTTAGAGGTTTCCCAAACCACCCCCGGACTGGGAACTGACTCAGCATTAAATTGAAAAAACGATGTGATGGCCTGGCGAAGCCCCTCCCGGAACACCAAGTCTTCCAACGCTCGGGCGGGAAACCTCCAGCGAAGCTGCCTAGGATAAGATGGAGGTCCCTTAAATTTTACCAGCACTGGGGAATGGTCCGAAAGGGTACGCAGGAGAATATCCGCCCTGACCACCCCACGGGCCAAGCCCGGGGACATAAACACATAATCAATTCTGTACGAACTCCCGTGTACACTAGAGTGAAACGTGAACTCCCGAGCGTCAGGATGACACCGTCGCCAAACATCAAACAGGGCTATAATGGATTGCCATGTTTGCACAGCGTGGGGAATCGACCATTGAGTCGATGCCGACCTGTCCCGCGTGGAAGAAAGGGCCACATTAAAGTCCCCCGACCACACTATCTCGTAACCCGGGAACAGTCGTAGATGCTCTGAGCATATCTGAAAGAAATCGGGAGAATCATAATTAGGGCCGTAGATGTTAATAAATATAATAGGATGGTTCGCGATCTCCCCAGCCACCAGCAAAAATCGTCCCTCCTCGTCCGCCACCTGCTTGTGAAGTTTAAATCCTAAAGAGCGATGGATGCAAGTTGCAATTCCCCGGGAATGTGTGGAGTAAGAAGAACCATACCTATGTATTCCCCAGCCGGAAAGGGCAGGGAGCTTGTAACCCCTTCCCAGGTGCGTCTCTTGTAAACATAACACGTTAATCTGATGATTCCTGGCATAATTAGATATGAGTCGCACCTTTTTCGCATTTGTGAGGCCCCGAATATTCCATGTAAGCAGAGTTATGTCACAAGGGACAGGGGAACCTGGCCCCGAGGGAGAACTCATGTCAACCACTTATGGGTATATGCCGAAGGAGCTGCAGTCGCCAAAATATCAACCGGGGCACAGCCATAGGAAAACCCAGTCTTTCCGGACGCATCCAGAGCGCCGCCTTCGCCAACAAGAGAGCTCACCCCTCCCATTCCTTGTGTACGAATATATTGGGATGACCACACCAGAGACCATGAGAGAACCCCAACGGTTGTGAAGTCAGGTCAAAGTCAATTATTAGACAGGTAATACCACCAAATATAATCCTGCTGAATTCTCTGTCTGTGCATACAATAACCTGGGAACCCCCCCTCAAACTACACCCCCGCAATACCAACAAAATAACAAACCAGACCCCAAACCCCTCCCTCCACCCACGCCAGAAACCCCAATCTACTGGCCCCCTCATCCCACCCTCCACCCTAAACACCACAAACAATATGCAAGTCCAAGCTAAGTGGCCGCTGGGCTCGGGTGGAAGCTGGCGGCATCTGCGGCTCATAAAGCTTGGAGGCTCAATACCATGGTTACACGTCACAGTTCGATCACCCACCAGAAGACAAGGTTAGTTGGTACAGTCACAACTCAAAGTGATGTTTACATAGCCATCACACAGGACCCGCCGTGCATCCTAGAGCAGTCCCATAACCACGCCAGTTCGCTCCCAATAAAGGGGACATCGTAGCAGGAGGCACGGGGTCTGGAATGCTCAAGGCGAACCTCTCAGCTGTTTCAGGGTTAACGAAAAAGGACACCTTACCATCATGCACCACCCTAAGTTTAGCAGGATACATCATAGCATAGCGGATCCCCTTCTTCCGCAACATGGCCTTAACGCTTAGAAACGTTTTCCTCTGATCCTGCACCTGCTGGCTAAAGTCAGGTTATAAACGTATTGTTGATGAGCCCCATTGCAGGATCTTCTTTTCGCTGGCCACGCACAACAGGGAATCACGATCCCTGTAGCTGAAAATTCGGGCTATAATGGCCCTTTCCGGGGCTCCCGGGGGCGCCCTGACCGCCAATGAACGATGGGCCCTTTCGACCATAAACATATTCGAAACTAGCGGATTGTCCAAAACCTCCTTCAGAAGCTGTTCAACAAAGAGTTACATGTTATCAATATGAGTGGACTCAGCCACCCCGGTAATCCTTATATTGTTCCTCCTTGATCTCCCTTCCAAGTTGTCATTCTTTGCCGTTATTTTCTTAACTGCCTGTTGCAGAGAGGTCACCTCTCTTTGGAGAGCAGAGATCTTGTCCTCCCCATCCCCAATCCTCTGCTCCGCCTCAGCCAACCGACCGCACAGCTTCTCAATTTATATCGCCGATACATCCACCTTACTTACAGGTCAGAGCATCTATCTTAGCTCCCAAGCTGTCAGTACTTCCCTTGAGGGCCAGTAGGGTTTGATTTAAGGCAGACATGTCAATATGAGCAGCCCCAGACTCTTCTCCCTGGCTGGCAATTACTCTATCCGCCTTTGCGAATTGCTCCATCTTGGATTGTTTCTTTGGGTTGTCCATTCTAGGGGGATACAGGGAACCACAAACGGTGGCCGCACTCAAGCCGCACCGGCTTCAGACACAGGGAGGAGACATTTTTAAAATCCAGATTTTGCCAGACTTAAGGGCGTAAAAATACAACTTGAGGGCAAAGGTCCCAGCTCCCCCCGCAGTCACAAGGACAACCACGAGCTGCGCCCCACTCCACCGTTATTTAGCCCAGATTTTGCCAACTACCAGCCCGCGGACTATCCCATCAGGGGTCCAATTCAGAGGTGTCCCGGGGAGTATATAGGCCAAAACACAGCAAGGAGGAAAAAGAAAAAAAAAAAAAGGACATCCACTGAGAGGGGGGCACCTCACTACACTCCAAAGAGGAAGGCCGGGGGGGTACCCCACCATGTCTTCCACAGAGTCGATGCCTCACTAGAGAGTGCCACTTGCCACAGGTCTCGAATGTCCCCAGTCTGCACCACAGATCTCAGGAAGCCACAATCAGCTGCACATAGGTGCCCAAAGTCACTCGCTGCCGTGAGGGAGCCCCCAAAGCACAGGCATGTAGAATCACAAAGGGGCCGCTCCACTCACCTCCATGGGGGCCACGACCCCCTGCCCCCACCGCCTCCAATATCCAAAGCATGGCGATCTGCCGAAAGCAAGGCCCGCGGCTCCAAGACGGAGCGCCAGTGCCGCGGAGCGGACGACAGAGGCACCATCCTGGCAAAGGATGGGCAAGAGCAGGCACCGCGGCACGCGCCCACCAGCACCGAGCACCATCCGCCCCCAAGCCGCGACCACAGCACTTCCAGCAGTGGCCGGGGCCGCCCGGCACACAGATCTCCACGAGGCGGGGGGAGGGGCACTCCAGGTCCAAGCGGCCAAAGCAGCTCAGGGCCCCGAGGCCGGACACCGCGATCTGCCGCCCGCAGCCCTCGAGCTACGGTCCAAGTATTCCCTAAGTGCTCCGCCACGACTTGGAGCAAAATCCGAGCCTCATCCATGCATATATCAGCTCCGGTGGGTGAAGGATCCTCAGCTTCCAGCAGAGCGCACTCAGACTGCGGCCATCTACGATGCCGTGCAACAGCGCCCCCCCAATGACAGGGCATTTTTCTTGTATGTGTAGAAGTAAAGGGTTCATGCAAAATGGTCAGTTTTCAAGAGGGAGGATGTCAAATCCACCTGCATATTCGCAGCAGAGTGGAAATGAAATTGCACAGAATTAAACAGTACAGCAGCAAGCGCCGAGAGTACAGCAAGGCTTGCAACCACAGCAGGTAGCAGTTAATCTGCCACAAGGGCAGTCACAGCAATCACCTATGCAAGTACAGCAAACCACGAACACAGGTCAGGTAATGACTCCTAGAATAGGGGATGTCACTGCCAATGGAGGAAATCCTTTCACAAGCGATGGGATGAGGCTGTACCCGCAATAGGACAGCTCACTGGGAGACCTGATGTGTTCAATACTATCCGTGACGCCAAACCCTGATGAGGAACCAAGGGTGGACGTCAGTATATGAGGCAAACATTTTTAGTTTCTAGTAGACATAGGTGTAATGCGCTCATGTATACGAGAGGGAACATTTTTAATGTCAGGCAATGCTATGAATACGCAGGGGTTCACAGGAGCTACAAGCAGAGTTCCTTTCACAGATGAATTGCCAGTTTCTATAGGAGAATGTGACATGAAGGTGCCACTGCTATATTCAAGGCAAACGCCTATCAATATATTGGGACAAGAGTTAATTACGAAGTTGAATATGACAATCTCTTTCACTGATGAAGTTATAGTGTGTTCAACACCAGGAATGCATTATGTAAATGTGTGCGAAATGATTATGGCATACGCAGGACAACTAACTATGAGAGCAATTCCATTAGAACCAGAGGATTTTCAGTATGCAATACGCATCCTGTTGTCAGGGTTACCAGGCCTAGCAGGCAAACCAATGAGAACTCCAGATGAATTTTTGTTTAGACCAAGAATACCTATGCTTGAAGAAAAGGGACACGTTTTTCCCTTAGAGATACAAATAGCCATAGTGCGAGGGGGGAAATGGCTTTGCTTGATGGACATGATGATGAAGGTAAACAATGGCGCGCAGTAATCGCCATTGGGGAGGGTTACAGATTAACTGACGTCACTGATGAAGATCTGTTTGGAAATCATCCATCTGATGACGATGTGATATTTGAGATATGCACTACTTATTGGGTAAGAGTAATTAAAAGAGAAGTTCCTCAGAAAATGATGATAGCACAAAAACATAGTGGGTATTTTGATGAAGATATGGCGAAAGTGCCAGTTTCATTATGGACCACCGGCCTCTATGACGTAGGCTTGCTAAAGGGGTTTGGAGAAGTGAAGATTAAATTGAAACCAGGAGCAATTTTACTTCGAGCACGACAATATCCCATGTATCGAGAGGCAGGTATTTTTAAGACGATTTCTGCCATGATGTCTCAGGGTATCTTAGTGACGTCAGAGTCACCATGTAATACTGCTGTGTATCCTGTCAAAAAATCTAAGGGCGGGTCTTGGAGACTAATACATGATTTTATGCCGATAAACCAAATTGTAGAAGCCGAGTTCCCTCTAGTCCTGAACCTGTCTACAATTCTATGTAATATACCTGCTCATGCACGATATTTCACAGTGATTGACTTGAAAAATGTGCTTTTCTCAATCCCATTGCATAAAGACTCTCAGGATCTGGCGTAATATACGTTCAGACAAACTCGCCTGAAAAAACACTCGGTTAATCCCGGGGGTACTGTGAGTCCCCATTGATTTTAGAGTCCTTCTGATGGACTTATGCAATATTGCTTTGGAAAGTGTTGTGTTGCAATACGTAGATGACATTCTAGTTTGCAGCACCTCAGAGGAAGAGTGCAGACGCGATGCTGTCCAGCTGATGATCATACTCGCTGACAAAGGATATAAGGTTGACAAAGAAAAGTTACAATATTGTCAACAAGAAGTGTTGTACATGGGCCAATTGATTTTGCATGAAGGGAAAAAGGTTACTCCTGAAAAAGCTGAGGCTATTTTGAAAATGATGGCCAAGCCGCACACGATAAAACACATGCAGAGAATTTTGGGATTATGTAACTACGTCAGAGCATGGGTCTTTGACTACAGCTCATATATAAGGCCCCTATTACAGCCCTTAAAAAAAGCATAGGCAATGCAGGAAAAAATTGTGTGAACTGGGGAGATTGATGACGGGTTTGATGAATTGAAAAAAGCAATCTGCACGGCTCCGGTTTTAGGGATTCCCAATTATGCGCAGGAATTCTTTTGGTTTTCACATACAGATGGCACTGTTATGACAGCAGTACTCACGCAGAGAACCACGTTGGGGTACAAACCCCTTGCATATTACAGTGGAATCTGAGATCCAGTGATGAGACGTCATTATCCATGCGAACAAAGTTTAGCAGCCGGCACGTTCGCCATAGAGAAAGTTGCAAGCATAGTAATGGGATGTTCCATGACGTTATTTGTTGAGCATGCACTATTTGACATTTTGGAAAAACCAAAAGGCACATTGACTTCTCAAAGAGCTTCTGCCTATGAGGTAGTCATATCCAATCCAGCGATTAAAATAGTTTGATGTAAAATAGTGAATCATGCCATGTTTACAGCTGAGCCAATGACAGAGGTAGAGCCTGTAAACGACTGTGCAAACTATGAAGAACTCTGCGATGAGCTCCCTACAATAAAGGAGAATGCATTATCAGGGGGAGAGATTGTTTTCATTGACGGTTCTTCAAGGATCGATCAAAATGATGGACAGAGACATACAGGTTCCGCTGTGGTAAAGCACATGGCTAATGGGGAATTTCGGGTGCTTATTAGTACTCGATTGCCATCTCATTATTCAGCACAAGCTGCAAAATTATTGGCGTTGATACTCACCATCGAGAGTCACGCAGACCAGGAAGTAACAGTGTACAGCGACTCTGCCTATGTGATGTCAACGCTGCACGCAGGGCTAGCACTTTGGAAGAGGAGGGGCTACCTCCGAGCAGACGGCACGCCAGTACAACACGCCGCCTTATTGGATAGGCTTATTAAGGCACTAAAACTCCCAGTAGGCATTGCAGTCGTTAAATGCGCAGCCCATACTAAAGAGGCAGATTTTATCTCACATGGAAATCAAGCAGCAGACGCTGAGGCCAAGCGTGCAGCGATTGCAGATAAAGAAATTATGAATGTTGAGACTTGTGATATGAATGAAAACATGATTATTATGTTGCCTATATCAGAAGGGTATAACCATTTGTCAAAAACGCAGTTAGTGGAGATCCAGGGGGAAGCACCTCAAGAGGAAAAGAATTTGGGGATGCGAAGAGGGTGTTCTTTAAACCCCTCTGAAGCATTGTGGCGACAGGACAGCACTGATAAACCAGTGATGCCTGTAGCCTTGTTAAGGGTGGCGCTAGAACAGCTAAACTCTCCTGCACATACAACTAGGGAGAATCTTGCTGTAACTATTGCTGACAAATGGTTTGTGCCAAATTTAATGGAGCATGTTGCATTTTGTATAGTGAACTCTATGATGTGTCAACAATTCACGGCTCGGCATACACTGCGCACAGTTAGGGGAGTCATTCCAAGACCTAATGGCCCTTTTCAGCACTTGATTATCGACTATGTCGACATGATACAAGTATGTAATGGATATAGCTACCTAAACGTAGTGGTGTGTCCTTCTCAAGGTGGATAGAAGCAAGCGCATGTACATACCCAGTTTCCACCCGTGCAGCAACATTTTTAGTGGGGAGTTATGAGGTCAGATAATGGTCCTCATTTGGTTAACACAGTTTTTGAACAGATTAGCTTGTTTCTTGGTTTAAAGCACAAGTTTTCTTCAGCTTATCATCCTAAAGGCAATGGAATTTGTGAGAGGCTCAACGGCTTGCTTAAAGAAAGAATAGCCAAGTTGAAGCTTACCTTGATGAAAGGGTGGTTGCATTGCCTACCACTGGCATTCTATGCTTTGAAGAACCAACCAGGTTCTGACCACCATCTCACACCCCACGAAATTGTGACTGAGAGGCGAATGAGAACACCCCTAATGCCTCCATCCAGAGTTAGAAGTGATGCTTAGCCAATGTCAGAACTCTTAGGATTGGAATTATGTGTTTATTTGAACTGTATGACTTCCAGTATCTCTGTCATTTCAAGGCAGGTGCAGAGACGAGGGTGTAGAGCAGTACAGAACACAGAAGGAGATGCTTCGACAGACCAATCTCAAGAACTTTCTGTTCCCCAAATATTCCCAGGAGATGCGGTTCTAATTCGCAATCACATAAGAAAAAAGTGGGACGAACCCTGTTTTTGTGGTCCTTTCATTGTGGAAGACATCTCGCATCTGCTGTCAAAGTGCAGGGCAGGCGTGCTTGGATCTTCCTGGGAGATGTTAAAATCTGTGCTGGAGAGACTCCTTTGTCTGGACCCCTACACGATGAGGCAAGTACAAGCATCGGGGAAGAACCAGAGCACGTGCAGACAAGATCAATGACGAGGAAGAAGGATGCAGAAGCTGGCAAGTAGAAAGACAACAAATCCATTGGACTGTGCCTTGGTTTGGGACACTCCTTTTTAAGTCATTTATAAAAGGGACAAGGAAAACAAATTCGTACACTCTGTGCATCTCAGTTGCAGGGTCAAGGGAAGATCTGTATTCATAAAGCCACAGTAACTTATTGACTTTCGACTGAGACATGCCTAAGCCTTGATAAAAAGCAGATTATGCCAGATTTTGATCATGGACACAGCAATTTGAAAAGGGTACAATACCCAGATTCCTATTTGGATTTACCTATGGTGTTACCGAGTGATGACCTTTCTTGAAACATTCTCACCTTTTTTGAGTTGGTGCTGTGCAATTACCCTTCGCTGGTGGGGAGAACCACTCACATCTTAGCTTTTCTTTTTTACAAAATCCTAAGAATAAAGAAGTTATAAGATTACTCATAGTCATCACTGAAAAATTCTAGCAGTTATCCGAGTACAGAGAGGAGTGTACAGCTGCCCCTATCAAACAAAGCAGCTCATATACTAGTCAGTGTGGTGTTCTTTCATCTGATTGAAGAATATCTGCACTTCGTTGGGAGGCACACTGACGTGCGCCCTTTCTCAGGGATCCATGAAACACTGGCAATTTGAATGTGGTCCTGGAGAGTATCATCATCCAAGTGAGCATCTATTCTGAAAGAAATCACAATCGGTGTAGAAACTTTCCTTCGAAGGACAGATTGAGAGGTTGCTGATAAAGAAAGACTTCGGGTCCTGCTGAAAGAAATTCGACATGTCATCTGGGCTGAGGCAGATTCGATGCTTAGATTGGGAGATAATCTATGTCATACAGATTGTATGGACGTACTGAGGTCGTTTTTCTTCATACTAAAGAGGCGTCTACATTTCAATTGGTGAAAAACTGATTCCAGAGACGCAGAGACAGTGGTTTCATCATCCAGTAAGCAGATAACTGATTGAGGACGAATTGCTGAGTCAAGGCAGCAGCTTCCAGAAACAGTTCACAAGACTGATATATTAGATTTTCAAGTTTTTCCTCCCTTAGGTAGTCAAGATGGGAAACTTAAATAGCAACATAGTTCTCCCACATGAAGAAAGGCGCTCACGTTGTCCAAGAATTAGATGTTGTAGGGTAGCGTTTCATTGTGTAATCAAACATCATGGACTGTGAGAACGGCATTCTATATTGGTGCACATGGAGCCAACACTCCTGTGCATGTTTCTGAGCAAAGGGAAATTATACTTGTGTCAACTACTGGGCAGCCTAAACCCTATGTAGTTATTCCTGTCCCAAAGAAAGATGGCAAATTACCTGAGCTTGAGATGGATGCCACCAATAATCGTTCACAAATAAAAAGTGTAGCAGAACTTATTTTTGGACACCAAGGACAGGCTTGATGAAATAGGCAAGGCAAGGGGTTGATAAAAGGTGAGCCTACACAAGTAAAACATACAAATACACCTGGTCCAGTGACAATTGATCCAAAAGTATTTTCAAAAGGAAGATCCCAGATGGAGATTATGATAGACATTTTCATGCCTAAATGGGCTGCTGAGCAGATGAGGCGTTCTGAACTTTCTCCTACACAGGGAACCCGGACGGATGTTCCTGTGATTAATTCAGTGAGAAGAAGCTACATGGGTACGCTTCATGATATGATTATGGAAGCTCATATGAAAAGAATGAGATCTAAAAGAAGCACACAGGAAGATAATTATGAATTAAATGATTACCTGGACAGAACGGCACACTTTGGAAATAACTTATGGTACCAACGCATGAAGGAAGTTGGGAGAAGAACTTCAAAGGAGGAATGCTTTGTATGTGCACTCCTACCATACAGCATGGGGAAGTCGAAGATCTTCATAGCTGTTGAAATAGATGTGCACACAGACCATTGTCTTTCACACATAGCACTTTGCAAGGCCAGAGGCCAGTTCATGGGAAGTGGTGCTTCTCTCAAATGGGCAACTGAAGGGACAGATCCAGATGAAGACGATTATATCCAAGATATAAAGACAAGAAACAATGCAAAAACAAGGAGTATCGTGATTAGATATGAAAAACCTGGAGTAAAAGGAGCTGAAATCAGAAGAGAAGTGAATAATAAATTGGAGACCGCAGGAAAGTCTGCAGACAATATTCGAATATGGAAGAACAGAGGTCAGATGCAGATCTGGGGATCAGTATTATCACCAGATGGATGGGAAAAAGGAGTGGTGATCTGCATAGCCTGGATGGCAACTAATCGTCCTGAATCCACTATTTTGAATGTACAAGAGGTGTGCAAACCAATGTGGCCAAGACTTTCTAAACTATTGACATGGGTCGAAGACAGAGGAGGACCCCTGCAAATAGTGCCTTTGGAGAGCTCAAAGTTGTGTTTTAGAGGGAATGGTACAAGAAACGTTGGAGAAAATCAGAAGTGTGATCGTATCTTTGATACATCAGGGATGGTGCATGGAACAGCAGCAATCATGGACCATTATTGGGCTTGTGGATCCAAGTCCTACATGAGCTGAAGCTGCCAACAGCACACCACTTCTCCCTCTCTCCTTCTCCCCTCTTTCTGACTAACCCTACCCGCCCTTCCTGTTTACAGATCCGCCAGAGCGCCTGGGGACCAATTCCGTTGGTGACGGTGCGCTATACAACTACCTTTAACATAACATAACATAAGGCTGCCTAAAGACTGGAGAGGAATATGCACATTGGTAAATGTCCATGTTCCAGCATTAGTGATTTCAAAAAGTGATCTCAATGTTGACAGTTTCCCAAAAGCAGATGGTACACCTGAGGAAGAGGAGATCTGTGGAGCTGATAAAGAGGATGAAAAGAGAGACCTACTTTCCAGCCAAATCAATAGAAGCTTTCGACTCTATCCCATATGAACACAGACTGTTCAGCCAAACTTCTTCAGTGTTCACGTTGATCTTATGTTTATGTTTATTAGGTTTAAATAGCGCTTTAATCCAAAGCGCTTTACAATATAACAACAAGGTACAATAATGGGAGAAGCATATTTACAATCATGATACAAACCAGTGCAACAATACGTAGAACAGTTTCGTTAGATGGAGGAGGCGAGGGAAGGATGAGTGGGGGGGTAGCCAGGGAGGGGGAACAAAAATTCAGTTGTCTGATTTAAATTCCAGAGGGTGTGAAAAAGGGGGTAAGAGGGTGGTATGAAGGGCTAGGGGGGACAGGGGAGAAAGGAGGAGAGAGGAAAGAAGGATAGTCAAGGGGGGGAGTGAAGAAGGAGGGCTTACAAGGCGGTGCGGAAGGAGGAGTAGGTAGGGATGGACCAGATAGAGAGAGGTAAGGAGTTCCAATGTAGGGGGGCCAAGAGCTGAAAGGAACGGAAGCGTGAAGAGGCACATGGTGAAGGGGATACAGTGAGTAAGAGAAGATCAGCGGAGAGAGCAGGAGGGAGTATAGAATGAGAGGAGGGAGTAGAGGTAGGGGGGTGCAAGGTCATGGAGAGATTTGAAAGCCAGACAGAGGAATTGAAACTTAAGTTTGGAGAGGAAGGGAAGGCAGCCAAGGTGGGAGAGTGAGGAGGAAACAGAGTTGTGAGGACCGTGGAGACAGAGTATGGATAGAGGAGTGGTAGATAGATTTGAGGGGGGTCAGATGAGAGAGAGGGAGTCCAAAGAGGAGAGAAGAGCAGTAGAAGAGACGGGAGAAGATGAGGGAGGAGATAAAGAGCTTAGAAGCATGGCAGGTGAGGGAGGACTGGATTTTACAAATGTTGTAGAGATGGTGACAGCAGGCACAAGAGGTGAGAGAAATGTGGTGGGAGAAGGAAAGGGAGGAATCGAAGTGGAGACCAAGATTGCGAGCATGGGCAGAGATGGGAAGATTAGAAGGGGGAAAAGTGGATTGAATGAGGAGGGGAAGGGAAAAGTGTGTTAGAAGGAAAGAAAAGGACTTCCGCCGTGTCAGTATTGAGGGAGAGAAAGTGAGATGACATCCAGTGTTTAATAGCCGTAAGGCAGGAAGATAAGGAGTGATGGCGATCAGAAGTGAAAGAGGAGAAGGAGAGAAAGATTTGGGTGTCATCTGCGTAGAAGTGGTGAGAAATGCCGAAATAAGAGATAAGAGGGACGAGAAGGGAGGTATAAAGGGAGAAAAGAAAAGAAAAGGGACGAGTAGCCTTGGGGAACACCGTAGTCCAAGGGGAGGTTGGAGGAGGTGCAACTGCCCCAGGAGACAGCATAGGAACGATTGGAGAGGTAAGAGGAGAGCCAGGAGAAGACAGAGCCTTTGAAGCCAAAGGAGGAGAGAGCACTAAGGAGTAAGGGGTGATCGACGGTGTCAAAGACAGCAGATAGATCAAGGAGGATGAGGATAGAGGATTGCTTAGCGTAGTAAGCAGTAGGAGGGAATTGAGCACGCAAGTGAGAGAAGTCTCGGTTGAGTTATTAGGGCAGAATCCAGATTCAGAGGGAGGAAGGAGAAAGTGAGTAGATACAAAGGCTGAGAGTTGAGAGTAGGCTAGGCGCTCGAAAAGTTTAGAGAGGAAGGAGAGAAGCGAGATTGGGTGAAAGTTAGAAGTAAGAAGAGGGTTGGCAGAGTGTTTCTTCAGGATGGGAATGATAGTGGCATGTTTGAATGCTGACGGAATGGTGGCAGAGGAGAGACAGGTGTTGAAGAACAAAGTCAGGTAGGGAATGAGGAGGGGGTAGATTTTAGTAATTAGGGAGTTGGGAAGGGGGTGAGGGGGGCAGCAGTAGGGTGAGTTTTGGACAGGAGAAGAGAGACACAGGATGGAGTGATAGGAGAGAAGTTGGACATGCAGGCAGAGGGAGGGGAGAAGGAGGAGGGAGAAGAGTCATAGGAGGAGAATAGGAGAATATTTTGGCATAGGGATAGAACTTTGGATGAGAAAAAGATAGCAAAGTCAGAGGGAGAGAGAGGGGAGTTGGTAGAGGGATCAGGAGTAGGAGGGGAGAGGAGGCGAGAGAGAGTTTGGAAAATTTGACGGGGGTGAGAGGCTTGTGAGTGGAGAAGGTTAGAGTAGTAGGAGCATTTGGCTGATTTGAGGCAAGAGTCATAGAGAGAGTGATATGAAAAATACGAGGATTGGTTAGACAGAGATGGGGATTTGATCCAACATCGTTTTGAGGCAGCAGAGGAGACGACGCATGGACAGGAGGTGAGGGGAAAGCCAGGGTTGGGAAGGATTTTGAGAAGGGTGGAAGGAAGTAAGAGGGTAGAGTTGATCGAGACTGGTGGAGATAGAGGAAGACAGTGAGGAGAGGGCATCATTGGCCGAGAGAGAGGAGAAGTCAGAGAAAGGGGGAAGGGAGGAAGTACAGGAGTTGAAGAAGAGGGAAGGGTTAAAGCTACGGTTAAGGTTGAGGAGATCTTCATGCCAAGAATCCAAGTTGGAGCAGATACCAAGTGGCTTCAGATAAACAGATGGGAATTGCTGCAGACAAACAACACTACTATAAAGGGATTCAATTCAATCAGAGAAGAGATGAGAGCCATAAGACTGATGACTCTCCAGAACAGATACGTCTTGGACATGATCACAGCTATGGATGGAGGTGTTTGTGCAAAAATTGGAGAATCATGTTGCACATTCATACCTTCTCATGATGAAAATGGAACCTTGACAGCGGCCTTAGACATGCTGACAAAACTCCATGGCCAGGTGATAGATGAAGTAGAAGACATTGCTGATGACAGCTGGTTTGGATCACTCTTCTCTTGGGTTCCACAATGGATGGCAGATATGTTAAAATTTCTTGGAGCCCCGATCGTGTTGGTATTGCTTGGATTTTGTGTGATCAAGATAATAATCTCACAGTGCAGGAAGACAGCAAAGAAAGCCATAGGGATGAAGATTTTGATTGATGTTGAACTGTAACGCTCACCTTGTATCCACGGGGACGCCTCTCAACTGGCCGGGATGCTCTTCGGTCCCTTCCACTTCCCTGGAGTTCGTGCTGTCAAGGATTGGCTCTAGAAGACAGGAGGTGAAGATCAACTACTGTTCCTTCCCTGGTGACCCACCTCCCAGGTTCCCGTTCCCCTTGCGGTTCCCCTGTAACGTCTCTCACCTTGATTTTTATAAGGATGAGCTCTCCATCCTGCCGCGCTGGGCAGGGGCGCGTTGTCAATGGCACCGTTCCCCCGAGTTTCTTCACTGGCGAGGGCCAGAGTCCAGACCGGCTGCGACTCCGTTGTTTTCTTCCGGTAAGTTTTTGAAGATGAAGATGAGAGCAATGTCTTTAGTGGATTAAACACAAATAACCTTCTCCCCTTTTCTTGCAGATGTTGGAGGTTGAGGTGGATGCTGAAGCTGGGTACGAGAAGGTAAGATGAAATGCCAAGCGGCGCTGAGAGCGTCCTTGCTAATGGCTAACCTGTGCTATTGTTGTCTTGCAGGTCGAGGAGAATAGAAGACGAGTGGTTCTCAAGAACCCAAGGAGGAGGAAAATGTAGTGGAAAAGATGGTCTTCCTGATGGGCTGGTAAGAAGCTCACACAATGTCAGAGATGGTGCCGGAGGAAGATGGTAAGCATTGGACGATTTCGGTTGTCGGAGGATGCCACTGAACGGGTAAGGGTGGCAATGCTTCTCGCCTATTCTCGCCCTTGCAGGCCAGGATGCTGAGCAGGACCCGGCGAACGTCATGCTGCTAGAGCAGAATAACGCGAATTGTGTGCCTCTAAGCGGGTGTGGTTTAAATACCCAGCAGGTATCCCAGGTGTCTTCGGGGCGAGCCCCGCCCTGGATGCTAGACTGCTGAATGCAGTTCCCCAACATTCCTCATGGGGGCGGCCATACTTGTCCATTGCCCATTGAAACCCCGTCCTAGCATGCGTCTCCAATGCCAACAGTGATAGGACTGCCTCCAAGGGATCCGAGGGGGACCGAATAGAGTGTTTAGGGCCCCATGAGCACTCAGTGAGGATAAGGTTGTGACAGCACTCCCCCCTAAGGCCCCTCGCAAAGTGGTTCTCCTGCCCGGTCCTGGTTTGGAAGGAAATGCTCGATGGAAACGCTGAAGTAAACGCAGAGCATGGATGTACTCACTGTTCTGTCCTGTGGTCCGTACACTTTCCAATCCACTAGGTAGTAGAGTTTAGACCTCACATACTTAGAGTCCAAAATGTCCTTTACCTCGTATTCAGGTTCCCCTGAACGATGTCAGGCTCAGGTGGGGTAGTTACTCGGGTACCAGGCTTGACTGGTTTCAAGAGAGATACATGGAAGACTGGATGTATTCGCATGTGGGCTGGTAGTGTCAACTTCACACCTGCTGGGTTAATTATGGCTTCCACTGGGTATGGTCCCAAGAACTGCGGGCGAAACGTTTGAGTTCCCTTTATTGGTATATGCTTGGAGGCTAGCCACACCATATCTCCTACCTGGTAGACAGGGGCCTCGGAGCGAAGCTGGTCTGCACACCTTTTTTCTGGCATGCCTTAGCTTGTTGCAGGTGTTCTTGAGCTTTAGTGAAGGCCTGAGTGATGGTTGTGTGCAGGGTCTCGACAGCCGGCATTTCCAGGGTTGTGGTGAGATCTAATTCAGAAGTGCGTGGGTGTCTCCCATACACCGTAAAGAATGGCGTTTGCCCAGTACTACTATGTAGAGAGTTATTATAGGCATATTCAGCGACCCATAGAAGTTCTTTCCAATCCCCTTCTCCTTGGTGGAGCATGCAGCGTACGTACTGCTCGAGAGTCTGATTTGTTCTCTCCGTTTGGCCATCGGTCTGAGGATGGTGACTAGTGGACAGACTGATGTCAATCTGGGCCAATGAGCAGCATTTCTTCCAGAAGCTGGATACAAATTGGGGTCCACGGTCAGATATTAAAACTGAAGGGAATCCATGCAGGCGCACTAAATGTTCAAGGAAGTCCTTCGCGAGGCCAGATGCAGTCGGCAGACCCTTGAATGGAAAGAAATTAGCCATTTTAGAAAATAGGTCCACGATTATCAGTATGGTATTGTATCCTTGGCACGGAGGAAGATCGGTGATGAAATCTAACGATAATATATGCCATGTGGCTGGCGGGATATCCAATGGCTGTAGGAGGCCGGCGGGTCTTCGTCTAACGGGCTTATTTTGGGCGCAGATACCACAAGATAACACAAACTCGATTACATCCTTCTGCCAAGTTGGCCACCAGTAATTCCTTTTTACCTTGGCCAAGGTTTTGGCGATTCCCGGGTGGCCTTCAATGAGGGAGTCATGGTATTCGGAGATTACCTGTTCTTGCAATTCCTTCACCGGTACAAATAGCCGGTTTCGGTAATATGGGAATTGATTCTTAATACAGTAGTGCTCCCCCCTGGAATTCCACTCTAGTAGTTGTTCTTGGGTTAAAACGTGCAGACTTTCGTATAGGAGCTCATCCTGGATCATGGTGGTTGTGATGCCTAGAATTCTATTTTCTGGAATGATGGCCACCGGATCCGGAGGCGCGTGCGCCATTTCGTCAGTGCCCATGGGGGAGAGTGCGTCAGCTTTGCCGTTTTTAACCCCAGGTCTGTACGTAATCACAAAGTCATACTCTGCAAAGAAAAGGGCCCAGCACAGCTGTCGCGACGATTGAGCCTTCGCTCCCTTCAGATACTGGAGGTTTCGGTGGTCCGTAATCACGGTGACGGTGTACCTGGCCCCCAGCAGGTAGTGTCGCCAGGCCTTGAAGGCAGCTTTAATGGCCAATAGCTCTTTGTCCGTAATGGCATAATTGATTTCTGCTGGTGAGAATTTTCGTGACCAAAAGGCCACCGGATGTAGTTGGCCTGAAAGTGGGTCTTTTTGGGACAGAACTGCCCCCATTGCCAGACTGGACGCATCTGCTTCCACAACATAAGGAAGGTCTGGACGTGGGTGTCGCAAAATGGAAGTGGTGGTGAACCTCGTCTTGAGTTTCTGGAAGGCCTTCTCAGCTTCCTCAGTCCATTTAAACGTCTTGTTGCATTTTCTTAGCAAAGAATAATTGGATGTACGACTTGGGAGAATCCGGGGATAAATCGACGGTAGAAATTCGCAAACCCCAACATACTCTGGACTCCCTTGATTGAATTGGGTGCTGGCCAATTGAGGACAGCGTCCACCTTGTGAGCGTCCATTCGTATGCCCTTGGGGGAAAGGATAAAGCCCAGGAATTCCACCTCCGTAACATGGAATTTGCACTTCTCTAGCTTGGCATAAAGATGGTGTTCTCGGAGTTTGGTCAGGACTGCTTGTACATGCTCAATGTGCTCTTGTTCTGATGTTGAATATACCAGGATGTCATCTATGTATACTAGAGAGCAGACATCAATGAGTTCTCGAAGGACATCGTTCATGAAATACTGAAACACTGCTGGGGCGTTGCATAGGCCGAACGGAATTACTTGGTATTCGAACATGCCATACTTGGTACGAAATGCCGTCTTCCACTCGTCCCCTTCTGTTATGCGCACCAGATGATAGGCCCCTCTCAGGTCCAGCTTCCTATAGATCTGGGCTTCCTTAACTTGGTCCAGTAATTCCGGGATTAAACGCAGAGGGTAGCGATTTTTGATGGTTACTTGGTTCAGTACACGATAGTCTATACACGTTCTCAAATCGCCTTCCTTTTTCGGTATGAAGAATAACGGCGCCGCGGCGAAGACTTGGACTGGCGGATGAAACCATTGCTTCAGGTGTTGGTTTTCAGGCTCAGTGAGTGCATAAATGCATCCACATGGAATCTGGGCTCCAGGTAACAGATCAATTTGGCAGTCGTAGGGTCTGTGTGGGGGGGCAACGTATTTGCTTGCTCCTTTTGGAAAACATCCTGAAAGTCTTGGTAATGAATCGGCAGGGTAGAAATTCCTCCGAGGGCATGGGCCATTCCCTCCCGAACTGGAGAACTTGCGTGTTTTGGCTTCCGACCCTTCGGGTAACAGGTGTGCGTACAGCTATCGGCAAAGACCAATTTGCGAGCTCGCCAGTTGATTCGTGGGTTATGAGCGACCAACCATGGCATCCCCAGGCTCAGCCGAAATTGGGGGGCTTTAATCAGATCGAAGGCGATGGTTTTGCGGTGCCCATCTTCGCACAGGAGGGTGAGTTCAGAGGTGCATTCCGACACAGGCCCCAAGGCAATCCCAGTACCATCTATGGTGGTTACAGTCTCTGCGGTTGGTTTAGGGCAAAGGACTAGCCCCATCTTTGCTGCAAGATCTTGATCTATGTAATTTCCCACCGCTTCGCTGTCGATGTAGGCCTCCAACGAGTGCGTGTCGGACAGCTGATGATGGGGAATTAAGATCACGGGTAGCGCAAAATGGGAGGTCTTTAGCTGGACTTCTTCGCTCGACAATTGGACCCCTACAATTGCCGGGCTTGCTCATTTCCCGATTCCTCATCAGGGGTTTCTTTATCCATGGCTCCAACAATCCTTCTGGGCGGCTTGACCGGGCAGTTTTTGTACAATACAAGCACAACTGCAACTCCCTCCTTCTATCTCGTTCTGCTTTGGTTAGAGGGGGCCTGACTCCTCCTATCTGCATAGGTTTGCAGGTTCCGTCGGGTCCTCGCAGGGTTTGATTTTTGGATCGCAGGAATAGGGGACGCAAATCTGTCTTATCACAGTCGTTCTTTCTGTCTTGCAGTCGGCGATCCAACTGTACTACCAAACTGATGAGCTCAGCACAATCCCGGGGTGGATCCACTACTTGGGCCAAAACGTCTTTTAACTCCCCTCGAAGACCGCGATGAAACAATGTGGTCCGTTTGTCCTCTGGCCAGTCTGCCTCGACCACCAGCTTATTGAAAGTTGCGATGTAAGTCAGCAGATCCTGGCTCCCTTGTCGAAGGGACAAGAGTTTGTCATCTAAAGCCTGTCCATATTGGCGTTGGGCGAAGAGTTTTTCCAGTTCCCGCTGAAACCCGTCAAAGTCTTGTAATAGAGGGTTGTTCCGACTAATGAACGGTACAGACCAATCTGCCACACTCCCACTAAGGTAGGGTAAAACAAAGGCCACACGTAATTGGTCCGTGGGGAACGCCCCAGGCCTGCACAAAAAATGGAGGCGACACTGGTTCATGAAGGAAGCGTATCATTGGGGGTCTCCCGGAAAACGTTCCGGAGGGGCCAGAGGTACTACCCCAGGGAGATTGATCTTGACCGGATTGCTCGCTGAGGCTGATGTGGACTGACCAACTCCGGGCAACGGGGCCTGTCCTGCTTGTGACTGGAGGAGTTGCCTCCCGAGGTCATCTGTCCTTTCCTTGGCCACAATTAGCTCCCTCCGCAAGGCATTACATTCCTGCTGTGCAGAATGGACCTCCGCGCGCAACTGCCCCAACAACTGGGCTAACTGGTCTGTTTCCGAAGTTTCCATACTAGGCGCCCAGGTGGATGATTTAGTTGTGGGCTTCGCGTTCTGTAACGCTCACCTTGTATCCACGGGGATGCCTCTCGACTGGCCGGGATGCTCTTCGGTCCCTTCCCCTTCCCTAGAGTTCGTGCTGTCAAGGATTGGCTCTAGAAGACAGCAGGTGAAGTTCAACTACTGTTCCTTCCCTGGCGACCCACCTCCCAGGTTCCCGTTCCCCTTGCGGTTCCCCTGGAACGTCTCTCACCTTGATTTTTATAAGGATGAGCTCTCCATCCTGCTGCGCTGGGCAGGGTCGCGTCGTCAATGGCACCGTTCCGCCGAGTTTCTTCACTGGCGAGGGCCGGAGTCCAGACCGGCTGCGACTCCGTTGTTTTCTTCAGGTAAGTTTTTGAAGATGAAGATGAGAGCAATGGCTTTAGTGGATTAAACACAAATAACCTTCTCCCCTTTTCTTGCAGATGTTGGAGGTTGAGGTGGATGCTCAAGCTGGGTACAAGAAGGTAAGATGAAACGCCAACCGGTGCTGAGAGCGTCCTTGCTAATGGCTAACCTGTGCTATTGTTGTCTTGCAGGTCGAGGAGAATAGAAGACGAGTGGTTCTCAAGAACCCAAGGAGGAGGAAAATGTCGTGGAGAAGATGGTCTTTCTGATGGGCTGGTAAGAAGCTAACACAATGTCAGAGATGGTGCCGGAGGAAGATGGTAAGCGCTGGACGATTTCGGTTATCGGAGGATGCCGCTGAGCAGGTAAGGGTGGCAATGCTTCTTGCCTATTCTCCCCTTGCAGGCCAGGATGCTGAGCAGGACCCGGTGAACGCCACGCTGCTAGAGCAGAATAACGCGAAGCGCGTGCCTCTAAGCGGGTGTGGTTTAAATACCCAGCAGGTATCCCAAGTGCCTTTGGGGCGAGCCCCGCCCTGGATGCTAGACTGCCGAATGCAGTTCCCCAAAGTTCCTCATGGGGGCGGCCATACTTGTCCATTGCCCATTGAAACCCCGTCCTAGCATGCGTCTCCGATGCCAACAACGCCATGACTGGCTCCACGGGATCCGAGGGAGACCGAATAGAGTCTGCAGGGCCCCATGAGCACTCGGTGAGGATAAGGTCGTGACATGAACCAGGATGGAAGCCCAAGGATCTGATAGATGAAGAGATCAGAGACTTTGTGAAGGCCAGTATCTATGCACCTGAGGGAACAAAGTTCCTGTACCCAAAGAACCATAGGAAATATGTGGGAAGATAGATCTATTGCAGTCCAAGTGGGCAGTGCATGCTCATGACATGGAACAAGGATGAGCATGTAAAATCAGTAGGTTGTATGAAAGGAGTCATAAAGATATGGATCCCCAAGAAACATTTCTTCAGATCGAGAGGTCTAGAAGTGAAGGATGAGAGAGTGGTTGATAAATCACCCTGAGGGGGAGTGTAGAGGAGGAGCCAAGTACTCCCCCTCCAACTGCCCCACCCTTATTACCTATAGAATGGGAACCAAAGTATGTGACGTATGCGGAACAGTTGAACCAGCAAAGAGCAGAGCGTGGACTCTGTGCAGTACCTATAAGAGTACCAGTACCTAAGAGAATCTCGGAGGCAAGGTACCCATTGAGAAAACCGTACCTGCATGCAAGACAATATGATGGCCATTTGAATGAGATTCCTGAAGAAGCAGAGAAGATGAAAGGCAAGGATGAATGGTGACGTCACACAGAAAGAGATGACGCACACAGAAGAGATCCATAGACCAGAGGATGCAGATATTCTATAGGGCATCCAGAAAGCTACAAGGATAAGTGACATCGTGGGCTCAAGGTGAAGAAGCTCATGCCACAGAAATAGATGAAGATATTAAGCCATTTTACACATGTACTAATGCAGAAAAAACGCACACAGCAAAGTAATCGTGAAGCTAGCTCTAAGCTTATAATAGGTAGACCGCGGCAGGCGCAAAAAAAAAATATATATATATATATATATATAGATGAATATGGACAAATAAAAGATGGATGTTTCCACTATACATTACAAAGCAGTGCTGAACATAAATAAGAAGGTCTCACTTCAGTGTCGTAGTTAAAAGCAGTTTCTAATTACAAAATGAATCTCAGCAGACGGAGTTGGATGACCAGGAAGCCAAAGTCTCATCAAACAGGAATTGGCTGGCATTGGATACAAATTGTGTGAAGGAACAAGAGGCTCCTCTTCAGGGGGCTTGAGCAAAACAAAATACGTCAGAGGACTATTAAAAATTAATATTAAATACACAAAAAGGTTGATTTCATGGTGTCCAGTCACGTGGAAAGAAGAAATTGGACGATCGAGGTGGTCACACCTACGCACAAGGGCAGGCTGTGCCTACACTCCTTAAAATTCTCAGAGCAAAGTACTAACTCAAGGCTAAACTTCAAAGCACTAATTGACACTGGACCATTGAGGTGATGATGGATTGATATAATTGGTGGGAAGCTAGTTTCTAGATGAGCCCACTAAAACCTGGATGTTCAGTCTGCGAGCTGATAAACGTAGGTGGAAAAGTACTGATGGGGGTTAGAAGCCAACCAATTGTAGAGGACTGTCTAATCAAGGGTCCTATAGTTTGTGTAGCCAATAGAACGTTGTGTTTTTAGTGATGTTCGTAGTGGCCATTTTGAGGGGAGGGCTTAGTTGCCCCACCTGATGTTAAGCACCCTATCACTTTCTTTCACGGTTCTCTACTGATATGGAACTTATACTTAGCTATTCACTTAGAGCCTATCACTTTCCCCGATAAGTTTTTGTAGTTTGCCACGTAGGTAGTGACGCAGGTCAATGATGACGATTTTATGCAATATAACCTCAGTTTCTACTAAAATGAGTCGAGTAAGAGGATCAAACGACTGCAGATGTTCGTTGGGCTCCCTCTATTATATACTTGTTAATAAAACAGACTCCCCTTTTGCCAAACTACCCGAGTCATTTTGATTATTGATGTATGAATAAAATCCACATCCCCATCCATCTACATAGTATTGCTACTCATCTTAAAGAGTTGGGAAACCCAGTTCAGGTTAGTGGCACCAGATCAAGGAGGTTGTCGATTCTGTAATGAGGAACAGCATAAGGAAACGTTAAAACATCTTGTAACAATATGTGCTGCGTTCCAAGGGGAAACGTGGAACTGCTTTAAAAAATATGATGACTTGTTTTCTGCAGGTGATAATCAGATTGTGTGGCAATGTTATCTGTCAGGCAGAACTACTGCGATAGTACTACCTGTGACTGGTTTCCTGGACTTTCTTCAATTGGAAGAGTCACCATTAACTGTATAATGCATTTTTAGCCTTGTATTTGGGCAAGGCTGATTTTTAGGCAAACGACTGTATTATTAGCGGTTACTAGCTGAATTACAAAGAATGGGACTCTTTTGGAATAATGAAGGTTGTTTAGTTTAATGTGTGGAGGACTCAAATGCCTCATTTATATGGTTCAACAATGACAATGTTTGAACATATGACAATGGTTGAATGAGTGCTGATGTCCTTGTAGACTTAAGTGTTGTTTTGAATCTGTGTATGGATGAAATTTATCTTGATTATATGAGTGGATTTTAACGACATAATTGAATGTTGTAAATGTATTGATGTGATTTAATAGTTTTAAATGATCATTGTAAACTGTCTTATATGTTCTTTTAATGATGTAAATAAATGTAATGTGATTTAATTGTG
Source organism: Ambystoma mexicanum (assembly GCF_040938575.1). Taxonomy (NCBI): domain Eukaryota; kingdom Metazoa; phylum Chordata; class Amphibia; order Caudata; family Ambystomatidae; genus Ambystoma; species Ambystoma mexicanum. The sequence goes on from NC_090929.1 coordinate 750,118,905, forward strand.
TAAAATGTGTTAAAGGTTATTGTTTTAACCAAATAACAATAAATAGAAAACATGTAAAATAAATTACAGTACATAAAGTCTGAAACCGGAAATCAGTTTCAATGCCTATCCTTTTCCCATCTTACAATAGCAGACTCTAGTACATATCCCTTTCTGCTCAACATGCTAAGAAGTATTTTAATTCAGGAGTAAAGGAACATGGATTGCAACATAGCACATGCAATGTCCAGCCCAGCATGCAGCGTACCCACATGCGCCTCAATGCCCACTAGATCAAATTAATGCCCTAAGGAAACCCTTCCTTACACCAAAAAGTCCCAACCACAGTTATAGATGGACAACTATCACAGTCCTCTTCAATCTGCAATTATAAATCACTATGCACACACCTGGCCCTGTCACACCAAGCTAAGCATGGTGAACCATTGGATACAGCTTTAGCACTACAACAATGCCAATTTACTGCGTTGGCCGATGGCTGGCACCCATGGCATGGTATCTGGGACATCGTGTACTAGTGCTTATCACTCCTGTCGCAGCATTAATGATAAAGCATAGCCTACAAGCCAATTGGGAAACCTGCATGTTTCTGTGAGCAGAGGACCATTAGCACTTGACACTTGAGGGTTTCCATTGAAAACATGTGTTACCAGCACACGAATTGTCCATTCATTCAGAAATGCCCTCCCTACATCAAACGCCTGTGTGCATGGCTATACTTGACTTCCGATGAGGTACATGTGCATTCCGAGTGTACAGCCATGGAAATGCACAAGCACCATAACTCTCCACCTCTGGGAAGTCCGAGGACAGATGCCAGGAATTTCTGCAACCATCTCAATCAACTCTATGGCACTACACGTGCCCCCGAACATACAAAATGAGTACGGCAGGGGCATAATCTGCCAATCTACCCCTGCACTTCCGGTAGCAAAGCAGAGGAGCTGAGAAGCCTTGCCCAGGGCCACACAAAATTCTACAAGCAGCTCTGAAGAAGAGGCACATAAGTCTTTTGTGGACACAACACACAAGGAGGAGAACACATCTTCACACCCTCAAGCACCACAGGTGACATCATGCCAACAGGACCCGCCGCTATTCATATTGAACCTGTGGCAGCACCACCTCGATGACTGACACAGCCACTAACATCAGGCCAATACAAAGGCTCCTCGAGATGAACACTAGCAGTACACCGCCCCAGAAGGGGCCTGAAAAACGTCAGATCTCAGCAAAGCTGAAATGTTGATAAGGGCCTGAGAAGGACAGTCTCATGTCCCATTGCTGTACAACGGGGAGAAAACAAACCATGGGCAACAGAAAAAGCTGTGGGAAGTGATTCATAGGCACTTTTGCCCAGAGACCCAGGTTTCACAGCTCAAGATAAGAAATTGCCAGCTATGCGTAACAGACAAGCGTCAGAAAGTGACAAGGTCCAAGTGAAGCACTGCTATCGGACGATGCGCACACAGACTTCAAACGAATACACAACATCGGAGAGAGCCATGACCTGACCCCAGAACAGAAGCCTGAAGTGATTCACAAAGATAGTGATGAAAAGGCAAGCTATTCTAAGTAATTCTAAAAGTTCACCACATAGTCTTCTTGTTGTAGGGTGTGCCTTAGTCCCAATCAAACGGAGAATAGCACAGTGGCAACGCGCTGGTCTTGGAAGATCTGCACTTAGAAACCGAACTCAGGTACGGTTTAAGGCATGTTATAAACAACCAATTAAATAAATAAATAAAATCATGGTAACTGTTTGAATGATTATTTGTCCCAGGTGCCAGCTCTCTTTTGTAAATTACTGACCCCAAAATGTGCAACTGCCACTAGCCATTGGTGAATATTCATTGCAGTACGCATGCGGGGAAATAAGTGGGTAAGGGACTTTTTTTTTCCTGGCGAGTTGCATGAAACTTGAATTTTGTATCCCTGACACTGTTATGGGCAACTCAAACAAAGGAATGCTAGGAAAATTCAACTTGCTTAAGGACAGTAGTCACTTCAATCATGTCCTAACTTTGGCTGTGACAGACAGCAATAATGATAATAATAATTAATAATAATAATAATAATGATAATAATAATATGTATAATAATTATTATTATAATAATCAATCAAACAAAGTCAATCACAGTCATTGGGGCTTTAAGTGTCCTGACACTTCTTTCTTGGCTTTTGTAGATGGTTGGCCACATCTTCTGTTGCACTTGTCAGAAAGTTCATCTCCTTTGCATAGTTTCCACCACCTCTAATTTGTGGGGCCCTAGGTTCGTGGCGCAGGTCATGGGTTTTGAGTTGTCTATTGGTCCCTCGGTTGTTCCATATCATTAACATTTTATAATAAAAAAAGGTTAGAGAAAGCGTAAGGGCCCAGAACTTTGTCATGTGGTTGAATTTGGTTTCTTATTGCACCTCTTCAAATGAAATCAGTCCCTTGAAATCCTCTCTATCAGAATGGGCTGTCTGTGGAAAGGTGACAGTATCTAACTTAACCTGTTGTCTAGCATGATGTAGAGGTTCTTCCGCACTGTAGTTGCATCCATCGTCAGCAATCATGTTTGATACATAGTTGTCTGTAATTTGGAAGAAAAGAAGTGGTTGGCATTGTTCCCTTCGGAATAATATATTCATTTGATTTTCCAAATGGACTGGGCTGTGGTTCGGCTAAAGGGGCCTACAATTGATGTCTCGCTATTCTTAGTGCGTGTAGGGCTTTATTGGAACCTGGTTGTTTGTGCTCAAGTTTCACTCATTTTAATCATTGTCTAGGGATACACACATTGACTTTCTAGTTTTCATAATGGCTGCTGCTGTTTCACTAAATATTTCTCCTCTTAAAAATGCATTCCCGGCAATCCAAATCGTTAACCAATCCATGACCCCAGTAAAGTAATGCGCCATAGTTGTTTAGATGTAATTTCTCATGGTCTGATCCATCAGGATCATATCATGCTGCTTTCAAGGCCTCCCAATAGTAAGTGCTCTAGTAGGCGTTGGACCAAGAAGGAAACCAGAGCAAGATCAGACAAGCAACATTGATACATTTCAACCAGAAAGGTCCTGGGAATTGGCATGGCGGATATCCAGAGCATGTATCTACTAGAGAACCGTTTCTGAACAGATGAGAAATGTGTATGTATAATCCTTCTCACCATGATGAAAGATTTCCCATGCTTTTTATCCATGAAAGGTCAAGACGGATCTTGGTCAGGGCATGGAAGTTCCTTGGATATCTCTGGAATTGAAATAAAGCTTTGTCTGAGCTAGGATAAAGCACATATTTGAAATCCTCCCCATATGATTGTCTCGCTCTTAATAGTGTGAAGGTTGTTAAAAACGGGTATGTATTCAAATAGGTGTGAGTAACTGCCTGCTCACTTGTCTTTATAACACCAAATCCCTATCCACAGCCCTTTTGCTAAAGTGGGTCCCCTTCATTATCAAGATTTCCAGACCCTCCATTTTGTTCCCACTTGTGAAAAAGTGTGTTGGAAGGGAATTCTGACCTAACCTTTCTTCGTCCTGTTGTAAGAGCTTGGTTTCATGCAGGAATGCTATTTCACACAATCTGTGAATAATAGACCTTCATTTGATGAATTAAGGACTTGATAATTCAGGGGTACAGCTGTGGGTCAGCCTTATGGAGGTCTACTAAATATGCGATCGAAGGCGATACATAAAAAGAGTGTAGCATTTTCAACACACGCTTCACTCTCCTGTCAAAAAAGCAAAATCAAGAAAATCGAACAATGTAAAATAACCTTTACCAAAAAAGTATGTGGAATTCCCAGTCCTGTTATACTGCAACAGGAAAATGAAAACATGTCTCTCACTTCTCCTCACCCCAGGGAGTACGAGAAGGGGCTGGTCCGCGATGATTTGATGCAGAGCATCACCTTCCACATCAATATATTCACCCTTCACACATAACAAATGACACCATTTGTGTATCTACTCTCAGGGACCCCCACAAAACCCTGAACCTGATCCTTAAGCCAACATCCAACCCCCTTAACTAAAACCTCAGGACCCTTTCAGGGCTTAACCATTAGAAAATCTGGGAGAAACTAAAAAAAGAAACACAATAGTAGCATAGTGTATGTCAAATAGTTTCCGATTCCCTTGCTGAACTTCTCCAACGCTCGTGTTGTGCTGCTACACCTAGAGCACCCACAGCCTAATCCTCATCTTTGCCTCCCTCAACCTATTTCTGCTGGTATTTCAAAGGATGATTCACACTTCGATTCTTCTTCAGAGTCCGAATAAATAAAACCTGATACTTCCTCCTTGGTAATTGACCTGGGACAACCTATAAAGGTGAACAGCAGCTTGTACGGTTGCCCACTCCTATACTTAATATTGTTATCGTCAAGGCAGGTGGTGACCAGGCAAGCTCCTCCTTTTGACTAATGTAACATGGGCTAAATCTTGAAAGAGAGCAATCGTGGTATCTCTGAACAGGATCTCCGGTACGACCGCCTTTCATCGCCTGCCTTTTCATCCCCAGGCTTTTCAAAGTGCACATTCCATCGAATGTGCTCATCAAAATTTTTTAGGGGGGTAGGAAAGGGCAGATAAGGGTGTGGGCGGGTGGGCAATGGCAAAAAATAATTGTGGGTGGGGGGTTTGGGGCTGGTACCCCCCTACCAAAAAAAAATGAAAAAAATGATGAGCACATTCGATGGAATGTGCACGTTAAAAAGCCTGGGGATGAAAAGGCAGGCAATGAAATGACATGGAACCGGATCTCCTTGGCTTTTCTAGCTGTGACCATTAACTCTTTGTTTAGCTGGAATTACAGGACACGTATCAATGTATCTGGCGTGATATCCTTGCTTTGCATATATGGAGAAGAGGCTCTGTGCATGCAGGCTTGGATTATTTTATTCTCATCTACCTGATGAATGATGCTTCTGAAGAGGCCCTGAATGAAATGAACTAATTTAGGTCTAGGTCTTGGACATGTTTTGGAATGCCTCCAATCCAAATGTTATTACAGTGCAATCTGTTCTCTGCATCCAACTGTTTAGCGAGCACTGCCCCAAAGCGTGTTTCCAGCTTGGCAGCTCTGCCAACCAATTCTGAATAGTGCTTAGTCTCATAATTAATTCTTACTGTCATCCAGCTTTTTTTCTGCTGCCAAGATGTGTTTGTACGGCTCGGAGATCGACTTAGTTCAACCAAACTGCCCTATATCTCCTGTTTGACCGCTAGTCACATTTGATGCAGGTCATTTTTCATTGCTGGGGCACTGAGGAAATGTTTGGGTTAGGCACTGTATGCACCTGTACCACAATCGTCTGCACTGAAGGTCCATTTTTAGGTGACACAGTCATACATTGGACCCTGGGGCTGGCGTTCATCCTAAATATCTATGGAAGACTGCCACAGCCTCAATGTTGGTGTCCCCTCAGATACAGCCTATTTCCGACGTTGCTATATCATGCTTTGCAAAGACCCATAAGTATCTAGTCCCCTAAGCATGCAAATACCCTTTTGAAACACAGGGGAGTCATCACTGCTCCAGACCCCACAGGCCCCCCCCCCAACACCCACCTTTCTGTGCAGACCCCAGATGCATTTAATACAGGCAGAGGGGGCTCTGAATTAGTATTCACACCTGCCGGATAGGGGAGCTGCCAGACAACTTAAGTTCATTCATTCATTCATAGACAATTCATAGACAATTCATTAAAGTGCACAAGATAGCAAAAGCAAATGACATAATGCAATACAAACAAGCAAAAGAGGATAAAGAGGATTACAAAAAAAAAACATAAAAGCCATCCATTGAAAACACACAAATAAAAACCAGTGGCCTCAAAATATCATGAATTTCAGTGTCTCGGTTCTAAGCTGGAGTGCCTTTCTTAAATAGGCATTCAGGGTAGAGTTCACCCACAATTATAGGTCAGGAGGCATTTCCTTAGTTTAGCAAGCTTCAAAATTGAAATCAAATAAAATGCACATATAATAGCGTATTTTGGGCATATTAGAACAAAATGGAGGCCGGTCTCAGCCTCATCAATACAAAGGTGGCAGTTAATATTAGCTGATTCAGAGATGCAGCTTCTCTAAGCCAGCCAATAATCATCACCAGGTTTGAGGTGGCAGCACGCATCAGAGGCGGAGGGTCTCCAACCAATAGAAGGGAAGCATCACAAGCCCAGATGCACCAGCCCCCTGACCAATAGATTCAAGGGTAGTGGGGTTTTATGTGAACCCACTTGATGTGCGGGCTCAGTGCCTGCTGGCGCCACGTGACCATCTGCATTCAGAATTCAGAGGCTCAAATGTTAACAGCACCATGATTTCTGCAGTCGATCCTCACTCAGCAGATTTGTGATCTGGTCGCTGGACCCTGCGATAAATCTGAGGCAGATTTCAGTGTTTCAGGCAGTAGGATTGATTCCTGAAGGTGCAGGTGCTTGGGGAGTCAGCAGATAGAACTACAACATGATTTCCCGCTCAGTCATTCCATCAGTATGGCATTTCTTAGACTGCTATCTAAGGTCTCAAGTGGTGCATATTGTATGAAAGGCTTCCCGCTGCAGACACCTCTCACAACAACTGCTTTCTGGGCCCATTCCTTTTTACCAGGAGGCAAACATTCAAGTTGCAAGCTACTTACTAGCCATCCATAAAAAAGTCACTTGCCCCCTCAATTCCATATATACACACAGCACACCATTTCCTACTCTGCAAGAGTCAAAATATCACAAGCCAATGTCTAGTGGCAAATGCAGATGTTGCACCCTATTTTTAAATTTAACAAAGATCTCTCTAAAGAAATTAGATCCTGTTCGCTCATTGCTTTCATCCACATAATCAGCGATAAAATCGATAGCGTCAATATCAGTCAAACACCTCTCAACTCATGGATACAGATACATCACAGCGTTTGAAATGCTGGCAGCTATTAAGCTCCTGGATACAGCCTATTAAACCCTTGTAAACTTGACACTAACAACTACAAGGACCTGCCATTGGCTCCCCAAGTCAGCCAGTGCCATGCAAACATGCCCACATGACATTTAAATGAGTGTTTCAGAAAGTATATGATTAAACTTTAGGGCAGACCTAGAAGAGTAATAATGGACTAAAATGTATAATTTGCATCTCATGTGGAAGTTGGATTTGTGGCATGCTTAGTGACAGAGTTCTGGATGTAGTGGCACCTATAGGTAATGACTAAATGAGAGATAGCAGCAAGGCAGAAGAAGTGACAGGAAAGAAATTAAAGTAGGAAATAAAAGGTAAAGAAATGCAAAGAAACATAAAAGGTGGCTGGGAGGAACGAACAGGAATAGTCAGCAATAGAGCGAAAAGCAGGACATAGCTAGAGAACGGGGTTCATAAGGTGCATTGTTGGGTGCATGCCACAGGTTGAAAGCAAATTCCAGCACAGTTCTATCAACTTTCAGGCCCTCCATAGAGGCGATTCTCACATTTGTGCATATCTCAATATTCAATTGAAATCTCTGAATTCCATTTAATCTTTTTGTGCTGCTCATTTATATTAAGCTATGCATTAAATGTACGCCATCCTAAGAACTCATTCATGAGCCTTCACTATAATAACTCCTGGGCCGTGATGAGTCACTCCTGGTCAGGGGAAAATCTTGACATCCTACCCTCGAGCAACTTCCAGCTCCTGGCCCATTCCTTCCAGTTTTAGCCCAGGCAGCATGATGTCTCTGTTATGAAAGATGTATTCAGATAAAGCATGGATGATCCTTTGTAGTTCAATTCAAGCTTTTATTGTCAGGGACTCAGGTAGGCAGAGACAAGGACAGGCTGGCCGCAGGGGTGTTGTGGGTACTGTTGTGGGCACTGGTGGGGAGAGACAAACAAAGCTGCAACCATACAAAAGGCTGCTTTGCCCCATGTGCAGGAGAAAGAGGTTAAAAACTGCATTTCCCAGCAGCCGGCGCCAAAGGACTACAATCCCCAGCATGCCCAGGGACGTTTTGGACCAATCGGGGACCAGGAAGGGAGCGGCCGTCCCATCGCGCATGCGCAGAGCCCCGAGCACGGGGCTTGCGCTTGAGACTCCAAGCCGACAAGACGTTTGGACCGGAGCTCCAGCAAAACTACACGCGAGGGGCCCAGCCCCACCCGAGCAGCAGCCCGGCCCCTCGCCCACACGAGATAAGTACTCCTCCTTGCTAAGAGCCCAAGGGGATCGAGGGGGAAGTGCAGGGGGGATCGCTTGCTCACCCAGAGCCCCGGCACCGCTACGAAAAAGCTAAGTGGCCTAACTTTGGCGCTAAATGCGCCGGCGGCATTCTTTTGGGTTAAATTAACCTGTGCACGGGCGATTTGTCATTTGGGATGTTTCCGCCTCTCGGAGACCATAGAAACCCGTGAGGCGAAAACACAGCACTAGAAATACCTACCACAGATTTACAGCACCAATTGGTCACGAGGGTCTGCAGGAAGACCGCTTGTGCATTTTAACACGTTTGCAGGGGTCTGCAAGAAGATCGCCTGCGTAGCATAGTGCGAAAGCACTATACAGGTCTTGAGAGGCCATTTTAGTGTGTGTCTGTGTGAGTGGAAGTTGCATGAGGTGAATGCAGACAATGATAATGGGCATGTTTTAATGCTTGTTACTTTCTTTTAGCTTGGACCTTTTGAAAACATCCCTTCAGACGTGCCAAGGACGCGACCGCTCTTCATGGACGAGACACAGAACCAGAGCTAAGTTGCATGCTAACTCCTGTACCAATCTGATGACTTAGGGTTAGGCAGTATAAGAATGTTCTTATGTGCAAAATGGTGCTTATGTATAAGTAGTTAGTAAGGGCTGAGGACACCAGAACAAAAGTGCGCAGCAACCAATCCTTCCCTGCAAAATACCCCAATCCCACCCATAACCTCTACCTCACCCTCAATCCGGTTTACCTAACTCCCCCTACCTATCCAACCATCGAGACCCTAACCCTCCTTCCCCGCTCTGGTCCAGGAAACCCGTGTAAGCCCTGACTTGCGGGCTCCACGACCAAAGTGGGGGTGGTTGGTACTACGTCGCTCCTGCGCCTTGGATTCTGGACTTCGTGACAGAAGCGCAAGCCCACGTAGTATTCAGGCGCCCGAGTGGCGTGGCCGCCCCCCCCCCCCCCATTGAAACCATGGAAGAAATAGCCAAAGCCCTGCAAGACTTGCAAGGCGAACTGGCGGCGTCTAGACAAGACTATGCCACACTGTCTGCACAGGTGCGCAGTTTAGCAGCTCAGACAGCGCCCTTACCTGGCCAACCACCTACCCCGGTGCAGGTACACGTCAGTCCGGAGGCAATAGTTCCGTTGGCCCCTCCAGAGCGCTACGCCGGAGACCCACAAAAGTTTACCACTTTTATTACTCAATGTCGTCTCCATTTTCTGACCAAGACAGCAGCCTTTCGGTCCGTTCAGTCCCGAACGGCGTTTGTAATATCGTACCTCACAGGGGACGCTGCGGCATGGGCAAATCCATTAGTCCAAAAGGACCATGCCATTCTTTATGACTGGGATGAGTTCCTGGCGGAGTTTGAAAAAATATTTAACCGGCGAGCTGCCACCCTTTGCAAGGATCGGGAACTGTTAAGCCTCAAGCAGGGGTCTAGGGAACTAGTGACGTACGTCACTCATTTCAATCGGCTGGTAGCTGAAGCCGACTGGCCTCATGACAAAAGGATGTCTCTCTTTTATCAAGGTTTGAGGGATGACATCAAAGACCTTATTGCCCAGGTTGATCCACAGCCAAGGGAATGCTCAGGGATGATTGACCTGGCCTTACGGCTTGACCATCGAATGGCTGAAAGGCGGGGCGATAGACGAAAAGGAGATTCACGACCTGTGCCTCGATTGGATCTGTATAAGGGATCCCGGGGGGTGGCGGCCAAGTCAGAGGGGGATGAACCAATGCAGATAGGTTCTGTTCGAGGTCCCCTCACTAAAGAGGAAAAAGAACAAAGGAGGAAGGACGGCCTCTGTATGTACTGTGGCAAGGCTGGACATTTTGTACGTGAATGCCCAAGCAAGCCCAAGACCCAGGGAAACGCTTCGGCTCGTCGGTAGTGGGGGTCACCCGATCGAGCCTGTTGAGTAGCAGGGCCCCAATGGCAGGCATTTCGAACTATGCTACGCATGTCACCTTGACGGGTTGTTTGGAGTTCCAAACACAGAAGAAACAGGTCACTATGTTTGTGGACTCGGGAGCGACAGGTAATTTTATTGATGCCCAGTACGTGGTTACCTTAGGTATCCCAGTACAACAAAAGGCAAACCCGGAACCTGTACGTGCTGTAGACGGCACTCCCCTCAGCTCAGGGCCCATAACGCATAACACCTGTTTGGTGGTTTTACAATGCGGAGTTTGGCATAGAGAAAACATTGCCTTTGATATCATTGCTGCCCCACAATTCGGGCTGATTTTGGGATTACCATGGCTAAAAATGCATAACCCCCAAATTCATTGGACCACAGGTTCAATCAGTCTGGACTCACCGCATTGTCTAGAACATTGCCGGCAAGAAAGTACACCTTCAGTGTGTGCCCTCGACGTCTCGGTTAAGCAAAAGGAAATGCGTCCCGAAAGTATACCTCAAGAATACGCAGATTTCATGGACGTGTTTAACAAACAAGCTGCAGAATCATTGCCCCCACATCGGCCATTTGACTGCAGAATTGATCTGGAGCCTGGGGCTACTCTACCGTGTAGCCATATATATGCCCTAACGGAGGCTGAAAATAATCACCTCCAGGAGTACATAGCTGCGAATTTAAAGAATGGTTTTATTCGCCACTCTAATTCGCCAGTGTCATCACCTTTGTTCTTCGTATCGAAGAAGTCTGGAGAGCTCCGGACTTGTATAGATTACCGCAGAGTGAACCAGATAACCATTAAGAACCGTTATCCGCTTCCTCTCATCCCAGTTCTTCTGGATCAAGTTAGGGACACGACAATCTACACCAAGTTGGACCTTCGAGGCGCTTACCATCTTGTGCGGGTGCGCGAGGGAGACGAATGGAAAACCGCCTTCCGGACCAAGTTCGGATTGTACGAATATCAGGTTATGCCATTCGGTCTCTGTAACGCCCCCGCAGCCTTCCAACATTTCTTGGATGAGGTCCTTAGAGAATATTTAGACGTATGTGCGGTAGTGTACATAGATGACATCCTAATATATTCTCATAACCTCCAGGAACATGTCCGACATGTACGCGCAGTTTTGCAAAAACTGCGAGAATACCACCTTTATGCAAAACTGGAGAAGTGCGAATTCCATTGTACCACCGTGGAATTTCTAGGCTACTTCCTGACCCCAACCGGCGTACAAATGGACAAGAAAAAGGTGCAGGCAATCTTGGATTGGGCTCCCCCTACCAGTGTGAAAGAGATACAGTCATTCCTGGGGTTTGCGAACTTCTACAGACGCTTCGTAAAGAACTTTTCTGCATTGGTCACTCCAATCACGAAGCTTCTTCATAAAGGCTGCCCTTTTGTGTGGGACACATCGGCCGACCAGGGGTTTCAACAGCTCAAAAAGGCCTTCACCGACGCCCCGGTACTGAAACACTGAAATACTGAATTTGTCCAGACCATTTGTAGTGGAAACGGACGCCTCTAGCTATGCTCTAGGTGCTATCCTGTCCCAGCGGGACCCTCAGACAGGCCTGCTACATCCCGTGGCTTACTTTTCAAGGAAACTGCTCCCAGCTGAACAGAACTATATCATTGCCGATCGGGAATTGTTGGCAATTAAGGCAGCTCTTGGTGAGTGGCGACACTACCTGATGGGGGCACGTCATACCACCACGATCATAACGGATCATCGTAACCTCCAGTTTATAAGAACCGCCAAGACGTTGAGCCCGCGCCAGTTGCGATGGGCTCAATACTTTGCCGAGTTTGATTTCATCATAACATATAGACCCGGAGCCAACAATCGAAAGGCAGATATATTGTCACGATATCCCGAGTCAGCAGAGCGAGAGGCAGGCATTACACCTCAACCTATTATTTCCCCAACACGTATCGTTGGAGCCACTTCTGATTTCTTTGAGGCCGTATTAAAAGACCTCACTATGCAGGATATCCATCAGTGGTGCAAACAGGATCCTCAAAACACATTCGTTGAAGGACTCCCCTACCATGGGTCAGCCTTGTACTTGCCCACCAAGCAACTACGGGAAAAGGCCTTATCATGGTGCCACGATTCGTCATTGGCGGGACACCCGGGAAAGTCGAAAACTCAGGAGTTGGTGGCCAGACATTTCTGGTGGCCCAAGTGGCGGCAAGACGTTCAGCAGCATGTGTCTCAATGCGAGGTGTGTGCTCGAAATAAAGCTAGTCACCAAAAGCCCGCTGGGCTCCTTCATCCCCTACCGACTCCTGCGATACCATGGCATACGATCACCATGGACCTTATTGTGGATCTTCCCGAGATTCAGGAATACACTTCTGTATTGGTAATAGTGGATACCTTTTCGAAAATGGCCCACTTCATCCCATGTAAGGGAGTCCCAACTGCTGGAGCAATTGCCGAACTAGTTCTGCAAAACATAGTCCGCCTCCATGGCCTTCCCTATTGTGTTGTCACCGATAGGGGCCCACAGTTCACTTCTCGCTTTTGGCGTGAGTTTTGCAAGATTCTAGGAATGGAAGTCCGCTTGTCGTCCGGTTACCATCCCGAGACAGATGGCCAGACAGAACGCGTGAATCAATGCCTGGAGCAGTATTTACGGTGTTTTGCCACAAGTAGGGAGACAACCTGGGTCCAGCATACTTGGTTGGCAGAATTGGCATATAATAACGCCACACATGCCTCCACCAAAACGACTCAGTTCTACTGCCTTTATGGGCGACACCCACGGATTCTCCCAGAGGCCATTCCAGCTTCAGGATTGGAATTGCCAACGTTGGCTGGACAACGGGTGGGCATAGAGCAAGTTTGGAAGGAGGTGCAGGGAAGTCTCACAAAAGCCAAGGACACATATAAGCGCTATGCAGATAGGCGTCGTCGACCCAGTCCCCTTTACTGTGTAGGAGATAAAGTGTGGCTATCCACCCGCAACCTTCGCATGGATGGACCCAGGAAATTACAACCCCGATATTTGGGTCCATTCCCAATAGTTAAAATTGTGAACCCTGTTGCAGTAAAATTGACCTTACCTCCCCAAATGAAGATACATCCCACTTTCCACACCTCCCTCCTGAAACCCGCTCCACATGGGACGATTGCTAGGAAACCACCTCCCGTTATGGTGCAAGGGGAGCCTGAGTATGAGGTTCGAGCAATATTGAATTCTAAACGAGATAAAAAGGGCCAAGTATCTTACCTCGTTGACTGGGTGGGGTTTGGCCCTGAGGAACGCACTTGGGAACCCTCACAGCATATACATGCCCCCAGGTTGCTGCGTGCTTTTCACAAGACTTACCCTAGTAAACCCAGAACAACTGCCTTCTGTGGGAGGGGGAGTACTGTCAGGGACTCAGGTAGGCAGAGACAAGGACAGGCTGGCCGCAGGGGTGTTGTGGGTACTGTTGTGGGCACTGGTGGGGAGAGACAAACAAAGCTGCAACCATACAAAAGGCTGCTTTGCCCCATGTGCAGGAGAAAGAGGTTAAAAACTGCATTTCCCAGCAGCCGGCGCCAAAGGACTACAATCCCCAGCATGCCCAGGGACGTTTTGGACCAATCGGGGACCAGGAAGGGAGCGGCCGTCCCATCGCGCATGCGCAGAGCCCCGAGCACGGGGCTTGCGCTTGAGACTCCAAGCCGACAAGACGTTTGGACCGGAGCTCCAGCAAAACTACACGCGAGGGGCCCAGCCCCACCCGAGCAGCAGCCCGGCCCCTCGCCCACACGAGATAAGTACTCCTCCTTGCTAAGAGCCCAAGGGGATCGAGGGGGAAGTGCAGGGGGGATCGCTTGCTCACCCAGAGCCCCTGCACCGCTACGAAAAAGCTAAGTGGCCTAACTTTGGCGCTAAATGCGCCGGCGGCATTCTTTTGGGTTAAATTAACCTGTGCACGGGCGAATTGTCATTTGGGATGTTTCCGCCTCTCGGAGACCATAGAAACCCGTGAGGCGAAAACACAGCACTAGAAATACCTACCACAGATTTACAGCACCAATTGGTCACGAGGGTCTGCAGGAAGACCGCTTGTGCATTTTATCACGTTTGCAGGGGTCTGCAAGAAGATCGCCTGCGTAGCATAGTGCGAAAGCACTATACAGGTCTTGAGAGGCCATTTTAGTGTGTGTCTGTGTGAGTGGAAGTTGCATGAGGTGAATGCAGACAATGATAATGGGCATGTTTTAATGCTTGTTACTTTCTTTTAGCTTGGACCTTTTGAAAACATCCCTTCAGACGTGCCAAGGACGCGACCGCTCTTCATGGACGAGACACAGAACCAGAGCTAAGTTGCATGCTAACTCCTGTACCGATCTGATGACTTAGGGTTAGGCAGTATAAGAATGTTCTTATGTGCAAAATGGTGCTTATGTATAAGTAGTTAGTAAGGGCTGAGGACACCAGAACAAAAGTGCGCAGCAACCAATCCTTCCCTGCAAAATACCCCAATCCCACCCATAACCTCTACCTCACCCTCAATCCGGTTTACCTAACTCCCCCTACCTATCCAACCATCGAGACCCTAACCCTCCTTCCCCGCTCTGGTCCAGGAAACCCGTGTAAGCCCTGACTTGCGGGCTCCACGACCAAAGTGGGGGTGGTTGGTACTACGTCGCTCCTGCGCCTTGGATTCTGGACTTCGTGACATTTATAAAGTAAGGTATTCTTCATGTGTGTATGGCTTTCCACTAAGTTCGCATGTACCTTGTTTGGATCGTGCTTCATGTAAGCACTAGTCTCCTGTTTTTATATACCATTCATCTTTATTTTGGCTTATAAGCCACAAAAGCAGTATACAATACAATTCAATAAAAAGAAATTGGGGTACAGTACGAGTCAAAACCATATTATATACAGGCCCATCCATGTGTCTTGATTGGGTCCCTTGTCTTTTAGGGCTCTAGAAACCGACTGGGTTTTGCATGCTGCACATTCATAATGCCTGTCATACATACACATAGGCTCTGGTGCCTGTAGTGTTTAACTTGATGTCCCAGGTTGCTTTATGCCTGAGACTGGGATCCCTTCTTTTGCTCTTAGGTTTATGATGCCAAATGCGTTCCTGCTGTTGTCTGGAATTTGTGTCCAAAACATTTCCATGTACAACATGGAAGGTCTCCTACCATTTTTGTGGCCTAATGGATGTGAATTTACTTTGATTGGTCATTCTGCCCTGGACTTTATGCTATTAATTGAATAGAGAGTTTTCTTAAAGGCATGAAGCAGCCATTCATTTACTGTGGTATTGGTTGTACATTTTCTCTTGTTATTTGCATCTGTGCCTTGAATGGTGCCCTGATAACTGCAGCACATGCCTTATCTCGTCCATATCTTACTGACTGAGACCTTATAGACACCACAAGTGCATAGAAAATAAGTTTAGAAGTTAGAGATTCAGTTCAATTTGGCGTCAGAAAGATATATTTGTAAGAACTCCAGTAAAAGACAGTGGGAAATGAATAATGTTTTCCAACATATCCTTTGCACCTGATGTTCTTAACAAAAGCCTATTTTAGACTGAGGCAGAACCATACGCTGCAAAGAAAATGGTTCTTAAACAGGTACAAGAGTAATAAAGAATCACACGCAAGGGGTGACGCCAAGCCAGAATCCATGCTACAGTGATTCTTGCTTGCTCCAGAGGCACTCACATCTTTGCAGATAGGGGTCCTGTCAGTTTGCTCCAGGACCTTAAGAGATAGCAGCAAGCACGATCAATGTTTCCCAAGCAATGGGTGACTGGGGAAACATGTCTGGCTATTTAATACCATGTTGAGGAAGCAAAAACATTGCTCTACGTTCAGTGTCATGAACGAGATCGAATATACCAAAAGATCTATCAGCTTAGGCAGGGCTCTCGCTCTCCCACTCAGAAGGTTAAAGATGTTAAAAATAGATCTGGTTGGAACAACATTCATGCCATCTTCACAGAGATTGGTAGGTATATCCCCCAGGAGCAGACACATTTTCTTTCTATCGGATGATGTTGCTGATGTTTTCGGGAGGATCTCCTGAGGGGTAGGGTTGGGGGGCTTAGTTTGGTTTATGACAGTGCAGGAAGCAATGGAATCGCATGTTTTTGAGTTTTTTTAAAAAACAAGGTAGAATGGTGGTAACATCAGCATCAAATAGCAGTATATATTTGTTTTTTTAATGTCTCGGCTCTCTCTCTCTTGGATGATGGCCCTTATTCCAATTGTGCCCCTTAACATTCAAGGGCTGAAAAGCCCCTTAAAAAGGAAGGTGAACCTCTGGCAACATTTCTTCTTCCTTCAAGGGACCTACCTATTGAAGGAAGACCAATAGGACCAATGTAGGGCCTGATTCAGAGGTCCATGTAAAAATAGAAATGTGTTGTTCCAAGCCGGAACAACACATTTCTTACAAGAGCCATATTCTGACAGGGAAAGAATGTGGTGCAGGGAAGTGAAACCTCAGCTTTTGCATGAGCCTGATTCATGGTTTGACAACCGCCCTAGCAACCATGAGGAATGCAGGGCAGCCACATGGAGGGGATTCTCCTCCCAGCAGAAGGGAGTAAAAATACGGCACCTTTGAGGTGCCGTTAAACTACACTGCACACTGTTTCCCTTACCAAACAATGCATTTATTAGACTGCAGCACCACTTTTCTAGTTTAAGGAAAGTTTAAGAAAACTTTATTAAACTAGAAAAGTGGCACTCTAACAAGAAATGCTTGCAATGTCACTGGAGCACATGTTTCGCCCACAACGTGTGATTTTAGCCGCTTTTGCTGCTGGAAAGCACGACATCGCCCTTCCAATATTTCCACCCACCTCAGAATGATGGTGCTGGAAACTGGAGGTGAGAATGTCGTATTTCCACACTAGGCTCTACTCTAAAAAGGGAAAAAAGAGATGAGCTGCTATTTCGTTCTCCAAAACTGATTAAACCCTCTATTATATCTCGGGATGCTGATGGCCGCGTTTGTTGGAAATGGCATAAAAACACTTTCCCTACTCGATCTATGGCCCCAATGACCACTAGAACTCGTCCCGTTTCATTAAGTCTTTCTCAAGATAGCTGAATTCCAGCAGGGACAGCTGATTGTGGGGGATGTTTTTCATTTCTTTTTTTTACATCAGGGTAAAACAGATCTAATTATGCAGTGTCTACTAAGTGCCCGAGTCCACAGCGCTTAATGATGTAAGTCTTGCTCTGGGTTGGCCGATGTGTGTAAACAGACAATACAAAAATATACATGCCCTACAGAGAGAATGTATGCATTATTCATTTGTTCATGAGAGCTTCGGCAGGCTGGATTACTTCTTAATCTCTCGCACCCTGTTAGGATCTACAACCTGGGCTGATATTAATCATATATGATGTCAGACCATTCCACAATTACAATAAAGTTGTCCTCATAGGTCAATCTACAGTGAACTTTAGACAATGGTAGTTAAACAACACTTTATTAAGGGATCGCTCCTGGAAAAATGCAGTATTTAGCCAGACGTCTAACTCGCTATTTTCAAGATAATGATAATGGGGAAGTCACGTGGGTGTGGGAAGCTTTTAAACTGGTCGTTAATGGTGACATTATTAGCAAAACATCAGCTCCTCAGAAGGCAACTGATCAAATGATAGAAACACTTGAAACAAACTTGAAAAAACATGCAACCTCTGGATCGCAAAGGTTATACAATCAATGTAACCTTTATTCGGCTCAGAGACATAAAAGTAGACACATCAAAAACACTGTGACGTCCCAGTTTGGTTGATGCGCATGCGCGGGCCTCGTTGTGGCCCCGCGCATGCGTAGGTTAATAAAGTGCGCCCGTGCGGCAGTTCCCGCCGGGACGCGGAGCAAGCAGCATCGCGTCCCGAGTGTTCTTGTGTGCGTGTCGGGGTGTGTGTCTGCGTGGGCCCAGGGGGGACCAGATGTAACAACTGGCGACGAGGCGGGATCGCTGCCACAGCGTTCGCCCTACGGACGTGGGCGTAGGACACACGTCGTCGGCACGAGAGTGCACGACGCGGATCGAGCAAGAACGTTTGTCGCCTCGAGGCAGTAGCGGCCTGAAAAGGTGCTCGTGCGCTGCCATGAGGGAAATTTTGGAACTTTTGACTGTCCCCAGCAATCTGGGGACACTCCAAAAAAAAAAAAAAAAAAAAAACTACAAAAGGACAGGCACGAAGCCGCGGATTGGACACAGCGAAAAGTGCGCGGAAGAACACATCAGCCAGGTTAGCGGCCTCTATCACACCGAGAGGTGCCTGTGCGACCTGTGAAGATGTCAGGCAGCGAGGATGAAGCGGAAGTGGCGACAAGAGTGGTAAGGACACAACGAGGATCGCTACTGCCCATGCAGGAATTCGACATGTCAGGCCCCCCGTCTAAGCTG
The DNA here is from genome assembly GCF_040938575.1 of Ambystoma mexicanum. NCBI lineage: Eukaryota > Metazoa > Chordata > Amphibia > Caudata > Ambystomatidae > Ambystoma > Ambystoma mexicanum. The sequence continues at coordinate 750,137,401 of NC_090929.1, forward strand.
GGTCCCAGGTGGCTCCTTTGGGTCAAGAAGTTGGAAATGTACTTTACAGCGACGGGGACTTCAAATGACGACGCAAAAAGGGCGACCCTTCTATATTCAGCTGGCCTGGACATTATGTGCATCTATGAATCACTTGCCCTACTGGTGGTCACGTATGACACAGTCAAGACCGCGCTGGAAAATCATTTCATCCCACAGTCCAATGTCGACTACGAAAGGTTCCTTTTCTGCAGAGAGAAGCAAAGGGAGGAAGAATCTCTAGATCAATTCTGTGCCAGACTTCGATTGATTGCCAGCACGTGTCGCTGGGACAACGACGAACTGATGATTAGAAACCAGGTGCTCCAGGGCTGCAGCTCCGGCAAATTGCGACGTCAAGTGCTGAGGGAGCCAGGATGGTCACTGCAGCAGATACTGGACAGTGGGAGGACTTACGAGCTAGCGGAATCCAGAGGGGCGAGTATGGACGCAGCGGTCAGGCCGAATGCAAGGGAGGAGGCCTTTGCAGTTTCCAAGAGAACTAAGCTGAAAGAAAAGTGGGCCCCGAAGGCATCGGAGAACAGGTACCCGTCCACGCCTGGGTCGATTTGTCCGGATTGCGGGTATGACTTGCCTCATGTTGAGGAGGGCCCCGCCAAGACGAGGTCGTGCGGGCGGTGCAATGGTCTAGGACACTATGCTCACATGTGCCGCGCACCGGCCCCTGTACCCACCCAGAGAGGTCCCGCGAGGGCGAGAGGTGGCGGATTCAGAAGGCAACGCAGCATTGCTGCCCTCGAACAGGAGATACGGAAGTTACAGATCGCGGAGGAAGAGGAAGAAGACGAAGAGGATGAAGAAGAGGTATTCTTCATCTCCAACATTGCCTCGGAGAGCAAAAGGAGGAGGCAGCCCAGGTGCGAGGTGGACATATTGGGTGTGCCGACCCAGATACTCATAGACACGGGTGCTTCTGTGTGCGTGCTGGCAGAGGAGGACTACCAGAAACTTCCAGGTCTGCCAACACTAGACAAGTCCACGGCGAAGATATTTACTTTTGGAGGAGACACCCCGCTGCCACTCAAGGGTGTGTTCGTGTCACCTGTGTCGAAAGGGGGTAGTAGCATCAAGGCAAAATTCTTTGTCACTGACGTGAGCCCTCACTCGCTCCTCAGCTGCGCGGCATCGGAGGCCCTCAACCTGGTTCATTTTGCATATGGTGTATACCAGATAGACATTGAGACACTGCTGGACAGATTCTCGGGCATCTTCGAAGGCATAGGGAAACTTAAAGCACCCCCAGTGCGCCTGCATATCGACGAGTCCATCAGACCGACGGCCCTCAAGCATCGTAGGATCCCGTTTCACCTACGGGAAAAGGTGGAGGAGGAACTCCGATCACTGGTAGAGATGGACATTATTGAGAGAGTGGAGGGGCCGACGCCATGGGTGTCCCCGATAGTGGTGGCCCCCAAGCCAAAGCAGCCTGGGGCAGTGAGAATCTGCGTGGACATGCGCCTCCCAAATGCCGCAATTAAAAGGGAAAGGCACATCACACCCACTCTGGATGACATCATCGGAGAGCTTCAGGGGACGAGAGTATTCTTGAAGTTGGACCTACGAGCGGGCTACCACCAGCTCGAACTGCACCCGGACTCCAGGTTCATAACTACTTTTACGACGCATGACGGCCTCTTCCAATTCAAACAACTGAGCTTCGGCATCTCATCAGCCGCTGAAGTTTTCCAGAACACCATCAGAGGAGCTTTGGCTGGCCTGAAAGGGGTGCTGAACATGAGCGACGACATCTTAGTCTTCGCGGACTCTGAACGGGAGCACATGAAGAGGTTGGAGGACACGCTCCTGAGGTTGAAGAACCTAGGGCTCACCCTTCATCGACAGAAATGTGAGTTCTTCAAGGACCGCATTGGCTTCTTTGGGTTCATTTTCCACGCAGCCGGTGTGTCGCCCGACCCCGCCAAAGTGAAGGACATTAAGGAAGCCGCCCCCCCCCCCAGTCACCTACGGAAGTGAGGAGCTTCTTGGGGATGGTTACTTATTGTGGGCGCTTCATCAAGGGGCTAGCGTCGCTGGCAGAACCACTCAGAGTACTAACGAGGAACGACGCTGCGTGGAAATGGGGAGCCAATGAGCAGGAGGCATTCCAGACTCTGAAAAATGCCCTGTCAGATGGAGACACTATGGCTTATTTCAACCCCAAAGTGGAGTCAGAGGTGGTGGTTGACGCCAGTCCGGTAGGAGTGGGAGCGGTGCTGATGCAACCTGACGAACGTGGGGACATGCGCCCCATCGCATATGCGAGTAAGGCTTTTTCGGACACGGAAATGAGATACTCTCAGATTGAACGGGAAGCGTTAGCCATCCTGTGGGGCTGTCGCCATTTCCGGTTGTACATACTGGGCAAACCTGTAGTGGTGGTAACGGACCACAAGCCGCTCCTGCCCATACTGGCTGGGGGGTCGTCCAAGCCGCCCCCCAGGATAGAGAGGTGGATGCTAGCCCTGATGGAGTACGGGGTGAAACTCGTATACCGACCAGGCACGAACAACCCGGCCGACTACCTGTCGCGCCATCCCAACAAGGAGAACTCTGGCACCGACATTGGGGCGAATGAGTGCCACGGGCTGTTGTGTCAGGTGGTGGAAGGGTCTCTTCCGATGGCAATATCGAGGCTGGAGATGGCAACAGAATGCTCAAAGGATGAGGTGTTCACCATAGTCAAGAATGCCGTGAGGAGCGGCGAGTGGAGGGAAGTGCTGCAGGACAACTCCCGCCGTCAAGCGGAGGCTCAGAACGACCTCCGGGCGCTCTGGAAGGTGAAGGATGAACTCTCAGTCGCGGACGATGGACTCATACTTCGAGGGCGGCAAATTGTTATCCCAAGGGCACTGCGGTCAAGGATCCTCGAACTTGCCCATATCGGCCATCAGGGGATTGTCAAAATGAAGGCTCGGCTGAGAAACAAAGTATGGTTCCTGGACTTGGAGGGGCGAGTGGAGAGTTTCGTGAGGAGGTGTATCGCATGTCAAGCGGCGGCCCCGGGGGACAGAGCTCCGCCGATAAGGTCGATGGAGCGTAGTTGCAGACCATGGGAAACTGTCCATGTGGACTTTAGCTCGACGGGTCGGGGAATGTACTTCCTGGTGGCAGTGGACCAATGGTCCAGGTACCCCGAGGTGGAGGTGGTACAGTCGACGGCGACAGAGTTCGCAACAAAGGCACTAGACAAAATGTTTGCCACCCATGGATTCCCAGACCTCCTGTGCTCGGACAATGGGCCACCGTTCACCGGCAGCCAATTCGCAACTTACCTCCGTGAACGGGGGATCCGGCATCGCAGGGTGTCCCCGCTCTGGCCGCGGGCCAACGGAGAGGCTGAGAGAATGATGCAGACTCTGAACAAGGTCCTGAGGATCTCCGCCTGTGGCGGTGAAGACTTGGAGAGGAAGCTCGTGGAGTTTCTGAGGGAATACCGGACGACGCCGCACCAATCCACGAAAGTGGCCCCAGCCGAAGCACTATTTGGGCGATGCCCGAGGGGAATGCTACCGGAGGAGGATGGCCGTCTGCCCGGAGTGATAGACGATGAGGGTGTCAGGGATTAACGGGCCAGGCGCAATGATAAAGAAAGTGAAAGGAGGGGTCTGCAAGAAAAGGAGGTGCGAGTGGGTGACACCGTGTTGGTCCGGAACAGGCACCCCGAGGGGAAGTTGTCCCTGCCCTTCGAGCCGCGCCCGTGGAAGGTAACGCATGTCAAGGGCACCATGGTGACGGCAGCCTGCGACCGAGGAACAGTCACGCGCAACCGGTCGTTCTTCAAACTCATTGAAAGACCGGCTGAAAATGGGACCTCCGAGGAAAGCGCAGGGACGGCTGGTCCGCCAGGAGATCCGGAGAGCGTGCAGGGAAAGGAACCACCGAGATCGGAATATGAGGCTTCTCCTCCGCCTCCCGCCTCGCCAAGGTACCCTATCCGCTGTGAGCGGCGGTTGCCCGGGCATCTCAAGGACTATGTCCTGGACTCACGTGACTGAGCTGGACGAGGCAAGGTGAGACTCCTGGGCGGTCATATGTCCGCCCGTGTACCCGGCGTGCAGGGAGATGCGCGCCCAACTGTTTACTTTGTTTTGATTAAAGTTAAAAAGGGATGTGACGTCCCAGTTTGGTTGATGCGCATGCGCGGGCCTCGTTGTGGCCCCGCGCATGCGTAGGTTAATAAAGTGCGCCCGTGCGGCAGTTCCCGCCGGGACGCGGAGCAAGCAGCATCGCGTCCCGAGTGTTCTTGTGTGCGTGTCGGGGTGTGTGTCTGCGTGGGCCCAGGGGGGACCAGATGTAACAAACACGTTTTCTAAAAAAACAAAATCATAAGACGTTATAATTCATCACATAATATACATACAGTGGGTAAAAACAAATAAGAGCAATAATAACCAAAAATAGGGTAACATTCAATTCATCAGATCCATCGAAGTACATATAAGACAAAGCAGTCATCACGCTTATCAGGGGAGAGAAAAGAAATACTTGCAGCCCCCAAGAATAGACTTGCCATTGTATGCTAATATTATAGCATAGATTACAGCGTGAAAGGAGGCGAACAAGTGTGACCCATGCTACACTTTGAGCCTCAAAAGCCAAGCTCTGTGTATATATTTGGCCAGTCTATACACATTATCTGATACGTCAGAGCTCTTACATAACTCCAAGGCCTGAACGCTGCTACGAATGCCTGAGGTTTTTAGGAGAGGTTTAAGTTACGGGGCTCTCAGTCGTCCAGTTTTAGGACAAAGAGGCAGGAAGTGATTGACTGTCTCTTCACTAGTACTGTAGAGGGGGCATAAACCCAAGTTCCCTGGCCCCCAAAGGTGATATATACACGTGCAGACTGCTAGAGCAGAGCTTACGGCCATTGGCACGGATGCAGTGATATAAGCAATGTAAAATCACAGGCAATTCTTCTCTTTCCAGGCCAATAAGACGCTCCTCTAGAAATTGAGGATTTTGCGATCTCGAAACCTAATTGCAGCGCTGAAGGATGAGGCAGGAAACATTCCTAAGGGTTAGCAGGAGAAATCTGCCGTTTTGGCTCACCATTTTCCAGCTCTCTTTGAAGCCCATGGGTTAGATACTGAGCATTAGAGACCAATTATTTAGAGGCAACCTCCCCGTGGTTGTAGAGGATGAAAGTAAGCTCTTGAAGTTCAGGATTCTGAAGAAATTGCACACGTGATTAAAGACACCCACTCAATTAACAAACCCGGGCCGCAATGGGCTATCAGTCTTATTTTGTAAGATACTTAGAACATTCTGATCCTTCAATGAATATGATTATTTTACAACTTTCAAGAATCAGGCTCTGTCACCTCCACGATGGTAGAATCATGAGTTCTAATTATGAAACCAGACAAAAACCCTCAGCTCAGTGCTCGTCCTGTTGCTCCGTTGTGGTCTTGAATTATGATGCAACAATCTACTTGAAGGTGCTAGCTCACTGCTTAGCCCCATTGCTGCTGTGGCTTATTGGCCCCGATCAGTCAGGGTTTATTCTTGGAAGTTATGCTCATGACAATGGATCCTGGATGCAATCGATACTGCTCAGCAGAAACATTTTCAATTTGACCCCATATCAGTCAACACCACAAAGGTGTTTGACCAAATGGAATAGAGTTGTTTGGGAAAGCTTTTTAATAAATTGGGATTTGAGCTTGCATTCACAAAATGATTGGGAGGCACTGGATGGAGAGCCTCCGGAACAGAGCATAAGAGATCATGTAGGGATTTCTGGTTTTACAATGTCAGGGTCCCAAGACAAACTGCAATTTTTTGCCATCAATTACATTTTCGTAGTTCAGGACTCTAAAACCTCCCTGCCACATCTTATGTGTGAATAAACCAAGTGGCAGTACATAAGAAAAGATTGGTGAAGTCAAGGCTTCTCAACGGTTTCTAACCCAGGGAGTTTCTGGATAGACTTCAGGGGAAATATAACTTCATTTCGGAGATGTCACACATAAAATATCTTGGGTGATTGCCTGTCTATGACACACTCCTCCTTGTTTATGTGTAATGTAGCGGGAACATTTTTCCAAGGTAACATCCAATTTACACAAGTGGAAATGTCTTGCGATAGCATAGCTGGGACATACAGCAACTACTACGTGAACCAGCATTCTTAAATGGCTTTATATTTTCCAGGTGCTGCCAATTAGGGTCCCGCCATCCAACCTAAAAACGTTTATCATCATCATTATCATAGTTGATTCCGGAAACAATTTCCATAAAACTTTACATTAAAAAGATTTTTTTTAAAACAGATAGGACATGCATGAAAGTATAATTAGTACCTGGCAAGAGTCGAGCAGAATGCAACAAGCATTCTGATTGGCTCTCGCTGGGTCGTTACCCGGCCGAGAATCCCTCGATTCTCGGCCAGATTCCAGTTGCCTTGTCCTCGGCAGGGGGCGTGGCAGCCCCTCAGCCAATGAGGAGGCTCGAAGCGGGGCCATCCCCGCTCCGAGCCTCCCCACGGCAGAGAGGCTGCCTTCGCCCCCCCACTGGGGCTTCAGGTAAGGATTTCTTTAATCGTTTTTTTTTTCCCTTTCCTCCCTCCTCCTTCCTCCCTGCCCTACACAGCCAATTTAGCTTCTTGCTTCTTCGTCCCCGGTGGGTGTCGATGGCAGCCTCCAGCTGTGTGGAGACTTGGAGCGGGGCCATCTCGGAACGACCTTGCTGAGAGGGTACCGACCCTAAAGGTACCAGGGTGGTTGGAAGGGGTACCAGAGAGTACTGGAAAACATGGGAGCCACTATACAGGGACACAAGGGAAGCCCTTGGGAGAAAAGCTAAGACCCCTAACAAAAAGGAACTGGGCAACCAAGAAACACGGGTCAGGGACCCGCTCCCTTTTGTGAAGAGTAACCTAAGTCATCTTCATAGTCACAGTACCTGGCAAGATAGTGAACCAGGTCTGCAGCACCAAGGGGAGAGAATCCCACGGGTCTGGGACCCGTATCCTTTCATGTAGAGTAACCTAAGTCATCCTCATAGTCACAGTACCTGGCAGCATAGTGAACCTGGTCTACCGCAGAAAGACAAGAGAAATTCATGGGTCTGGGACCCGCACCCATCAGAATGGGAGTTATTGTGAATTGTGAATTTTTGAAGTGCAAATCAAGCCAGGAAAAGGAAGGCCTTCCCCCTGGTAATATTGCACTGTGAATTGTGAACTTTTGAAATGCAAACCAAGCCAGGGGAAGGGAGGCATTCCCCCCTGGCAGTGTGAACAGAGTACTTATGCCTGAGAACGGCTTGGGGAAGGGAGTCATTCCCTAGCCTTCATGAACTTTCAAATCAAGAGAGACCAGGGAAAGGAAGCCAGACCCCCCGGTGTTGTACACTGTGAAGCCAAGAGAGATCAGGGGATGGAAACTGCACTCCCTGGTATTGTGTATAGTGAAGCCCACCAGAAGAAGACCAGAGGAAAGGAGTAATTCCCCTAGCACTGTGGAAACAATGCGAATAAAAATACCTGGAGAAGGGAGGCATTCTCCAGGAGCCCAATAGTAAAGAAAACTATGGGCAATAAGGAATGATGTTAGAGTTGGAACTTTACCCTTTTTCTTGGAACTGAGAACTTTATAGTATCACAAGCTGGAACTTTGCTTGTTTCCTTGGAAGGGAACTGAGACCTGGGGAAGGGAGCCATTCTCTCAGATAAATTTCCCACCTACGAGTCGAACTGTGACTCATCGTTTAGAAGAAGGAAGTCATTCTTCTGGACCAGGAAGATCCACTACCTCTTTAATATTAGTTACAAGTGTGAGGGACAGACGAAGTCATTTTGACACGACAGTGGACTCCTTTTATTTACTTGGACATTCTGACCGATTCCTTAGTTCCTTAGTAGAGGCAAGGAAACCCCTCTTAGAGTTAGGGAAAGATAGGTTTCCTCTTTGTTATTCACTAAATAAAGGCTTATGCCAACATGCATGCCACCTGTGTGTCAGTCTCCTCCTTCTGCATCCTTACACCCATCTCAATCCTTCTTAAGGTACTTCTTACCTGGGTAAACTAGGTCCACAGTTTAACACTGTTACCACTCAAAACACCTAACACTGGGGCTCATGTCAAGTTTTGCAGTGCAGGAAAAAAGTGCTGTTAATTCCGTTACCGCCGCTTTTTTTCAAGCACCACCGAACTACAAGTTTGCCGGTGGCGCTTGACTAATTTACTTCTAGCCAAGAGCTGGAGGCAAATTGGGCCTCCAATGGCAGAAAACAGCTGGTATAACTGGCATGGGTCATACCAGAAATCCCCCCATGGAGTCCTAAGGACTCCATGGAATGGGAATTTACTTACTGTTGCCGGCAACTGTAATATCCTGGAAAATACGGGATATCAGGTGCCGGTAAGGGTAGGTCTGTTTGCCGGTATCCCACTGGATTTACCGACGGGATACTGGCAAACCTGGTATGACCCCCTCTTTGCTCCCTTATAAGCATTCAGCCGTTCACAAATCTACAGTTTTAGCCATAACAGTGTGTGTTTAATTTAAATGGCACAATCGATACCCATCACCCCTATTTCAAGTTTGAGTGGTATTTCTGGCATACCCAGAGGTAAAGAGAGTAACTTCTTAAGAAATGTATCTTCACTGATTAAGGTTAGCATTTTAGTGCAAGAAACTACACTTCACTTGGGCAACACAGTGGCGTTCAGTAGCATAGGAGGCGCATCTGGATAGTTGTCCCAGACCTCACAATATTTGTACATGAAGCGCCGCTTTGCTTTAGCTTTGAATGGCTGGAAGAAATCGACAGACTTTGAAGAGGGTTATGTTTCAATACCCCATAGACTCATTTTTATGGAGTCCTCTAAGAGGACACCCGAGGGGAGGTTTAGACACTATGGTCCATGCTGTGATTTTGGGTCAAAACTACGTGGGAAAAGAAAATGAAGTCTGAATTATTCCCTCTTACTTAGCTCTTGTTTAACACTGCCATCCCCCCAGGTCTTACTCATGATACATTTCAAACTGTGAAGAGGGTAGCCTTAAGAGATTAGGGCAATTGTATTCTGTAGCAGATAGAGTCATTGCTTGAATGTACTGACTAATTACCACTTGCACAAGGAGAGAGGTTCAGACATCTGCAATTAAGACATTTGCTATGTTATCCTAACACTGCACGCCATGGGAGCGGGGACCTGACAGTTCTGGAACACTTGCTGCACATGTGGCTTGCATAAAGACCCTGGTCCGTTAGACCTTCCCCCTCGTCCCTTTGGCCCTGCTTGCTGGCTGTCAAACCAAGTCACACACAGTCTTTGTAATTTAAATAGCCCCCACACTTCTGACTTTCATGGTTGGTCGTACCTTTGTTGCACATGTCAGGATGACACACTACATTGTAGTTCATCATACCATCTCTGCTTTTTGAGGCCCGTGATTGATGGGCCGGGTGTACAAGATTTGAGGATGGTGTTCTAGGCCACTCTTGGCCCAGCAATACCCACATTTGATGGGTCCCCTGATGGCATTGACAGATGATGCCATAGTTTCCACCAGCACCTGGACAATATGCTTTCTACAAGCTTTGGGCCCTGATCTTCAGCACTTCCTCCTTCTCCTGCCCTCCATCAATTTCCACCTCTATTTTACTATCTTAATCTCCTCGATGCTCTGCAGCATTCTGTCGCTTGTTTCCTCCCATTTTAGCTCTTCTCTCCTCCACCTTTCCACAGGCTCTTTTTCTGTCTTCTTTGTGACCTCCTTCCTCGTCACCAAATGGCTGTTCTCATCCACCTCTCCTGATTCACTTATCCGCCTTCTTCACTCTTTCTCTCCTCCAGCTCCCACTCCTCTTTTTTCTTCTGTTTTCCAGTGTCCTGGGCATTCCCCCATCTACTTCAGCTTCGGGCTCTCCTCCTGCTACCCCTCTCCTTCTCTTCCTCCTTCCGCTCCAACACGACCATCTGCTGCAACAATCTGCAACCTCTCACTTACTGCATCCCCAAATTCTAACTCCCCCATCTTCTGCTGCACACCGAGTGTTTCTATACTTATGCCGGCCTGCCCATGGGCTCATAATCAAGCTGTTTCCTTGCCGGAGCCGAGCGTGGAGATTGGTTCCCAAAGTTTGCATTTGATGTCACTGATGATCCATCCTGGTTTGGCTGCTTGGGTTTGCATATATCCTTGAACTGAGTCCTCATTAGGGTTGTCTGCACTTTTGCCCCTTCATTCCTCACTGTTCCTGCTGTGATAGACTCCTTCAGTGTTGGGCGCGCGCGCGGTGAGAGCACCTTGCTGCTGTACCGCACTGGCCTTCATGAGAGTTGATGCTCCTTGCTAGAGGTGGCATGCAGTGCCGACTGCTTGAAATTGTTGAAGAACAAACCATCACAGGATATTATGGTTCATGTGTCCATAGGACCAGCATTTTCTCGTCTATGAGCGCGTCCTGCAAAAGCAATTTGCCTAGCAAAGTTCCTCTCATAGGCTGGTATTTCCAGGATAGAGTGGCCGCTAACAGCACCGATTGAAAGGGTGCTGCATGCACATTGTCAGGTACATTGGGGATCTTAATATTAGCACAAATATGTGGAGGGTAAAAGAGTCCTTCAGTGAGTGTTGCCACTGGCAACAGATTTAGGCCGCATCTCATCTCTGCTGAAGTTACTGTATAGCTACTAGTTTGTTTGAAGGGAATTAGGTGACACCTTTTTCCTAGGCAATTGTTTCCCTACTGGGTCAATTTCCCCTCTGTGAATATTTGGCAACATACCCTCGCCGAGCCCTTGCACCTCTTGCCTCCATCTTGGATGTCCACTATTCAAGGTCTTTACCCCTTGATGCTCTTTTACTGCCTTATATTGGGGATTACTGGGGTTCAATTGGTCGGGGTGTTTCTGAGGCCAGTTATGGACTAGCAAGTCCGAGGATCCTCCGATTACCTCCTCAGGGACCAGCATCATGGAGAGATGGTGGTTCCCGGCCCCTGTGGTCTCTCCAGTCCTATCAACCAGCCTACACATTGTCAAACTCCCCAGTGGTTGTTGTCTGCTGCCTGGATAACCATTGCCTAGCTCTGGTAGTCTTCCAGACCCCCTGCTCTCGGCATCTCTGGTGGGCAGGATTATGGGACTCATTAGTGATGGACAAGCTCACAGCTACTTTGAAAGAAGAGTACTGCAAGCATGCAACATAGTTGTTCTTCATCGATGTTTTCACAAATTCCAATAGTATTGCAGTATTGCATAGGCTTAAACTGTTGATAGCTTTTTTCACTGAATTGAATCTCCATATGTAGTCCACAGGGTGAAGAATCTTGGGATCTATACAAACGTCCACGGGCTGGAGCAGGGGTGGTATCAGAACTTTCGAACTGTAATGATGGCTATCAATAAGCGTGTGAACTCTTTAAAAACGGATTACACATATGGGCCTCATTATGACCCTGGCGGTGACAGTATCATACCGTCCCGCCCCATTACGAGTTGTGCTCTCAGGTTCCTGACAGCCCGGCAGGTCTTACCTGGCGGGCTGTGCGGCACCTGCAAGCATAACTCGTAATTGCGCCAGCACTGTTATCAACGGTTCCGGCGCATCCATGCTCCCCACCCCCATTCTGCCCTAAAGGGCAGAATGGGGATCGGGAGCCCGGCAATACCGCCACCCGCAAATGGGCAATTACCGGCCCATTCATCTTGTAATGGACCGGTTATTGCCCAATCGTGGGAGGCGATGCCGGTAGCGAGCATGGCGGTCGTCGTACCTGCCATACAGGCACGGCTACCGCCATGCTCGTAATGAGGCCCATAATGTTTTAAACGCAGCAGACTTTTCAAGGAGCCCTTCTCTTGAGATCAGCACTAATGACCTGTGTTCTGAAACTTCAACTGTCTTATTCTTAAGGTGATTCATATTTGGATTGCTAGCACCAATCAGAAAAACATGGGCCAGTGGTGCTCTCAAGTAAAAACTTGTTGATATCTCGGTTCCTCTTTTGTACTGAGCCATGGGTTTTCTTATTTCCTCTACCCCATGGTAAATTCCACTGTGCATCGTCTGCACAACACAAATAGATGCGCCCAAGCAGACTATCTTTATGGAAAAACACACTGTAAAGAAACGAAACTCAGAAAAATGAACTGCACATGCATGAAACCAATTATTTTTATTAGGTAATAGCAGAACGTTTTTTCGGTTGATGGTTTCCCAAGTATTTCCCCAGAACGGATGTGACTAATGGCTGCAAAGTGGTACCTCAAACTACCACAAACAATCTTTTTGGGGAATAATGAACATTTATAAAATAACAATCAATACTGAATAATTATAGAGAAATTAATAGTTGTATGGTTGTTTGAAAACCCACTTGTTTGAGCACTTTTCCCATGATATGTTCTATAACATAATAGATGAAGGCAGAGGAGCAAAACCTGGCTGTGCTATGACTGCAGCCACGAGTTAATTCAAAGTAACTGCATCATCGATCCCATCTTTTTATTATGTGATCAATGCTTTGCTCCGACTTTCCAACAGCCACCATCAGTTGCGCACTTGCAAGTAGTGTGACTTCTAAGTCACCTTTTGTGCTTTCGTCTCATAGAGGTGGTGTTAGTCACCCGCATGGGAAAAAACGAATGGTATGTGGAATACACCATTATTTCCAATGTTAATTCTGATATATTTAATATCAGATGGTAACTGTATTTTCTTTCGTTTTCTATAACCTCTCAAGTCCATCACGCATCCGCCCACCATCTACATTCAGTGACGTGTATCATCGGGTCTAGTGTTTGCCATTCGATTATACTGTACTCTTAACGGAACTACACATTCCTGAGACCTTTTTTGGCACATACAGACAACTAAGTACAATTAGTAACACACGTCTCTACTACAACAATCATATACCATCCCCTTCCTCCAAATTCGTTTGCCTCTCGAATTTTTTCTTTATACTGTCCAATCCCTCTTTCCTGCCAACTGCCACTAATCCTACTCCTCCTCCCTTTCTGCAGACTAAGGTCTGGCGACCACCGTGCGGGATCCCAATACGCCATGTTTTGGACAAGGCCAGGTAAGGTAAGACCACAAACGCAGTAATAGGTGCAGTATAAATATTGTTTAACGTACCATGACATAGGAAAGGTGAAGACTAATACTACATCTTATTTTGTTTCGTAAAAAGGTCAATACTAGCAGTAACATGTTATTAATTGGGATGAGTTCTACAAAATTGCAATACACAAAAGTTGTACTGTTAAAAATATATGATTATGCAGGAAAATGTTTGCCTATAGGAAAAACCAAAAGGTTGGCTTTCCCCTGCGTGTTGTTTCTTCCTCCCTCGTTTCATATGACGAATATAATACTGGAGACACCATCGGTGGTTACCAACAAAAAAGATGTATCTACTCGACAGTTACATATACACAATAGAGGTAAGAAGATAAAAAGTACAAACATTATAGCAAGAAATATAATCACCCTCAGAATATAATTACACCATCTAATAAATGCATAGGGAATAACGTCTCAATTTCATTGATTTTAATTACTAATGATGAAATAATCTATGGCATCATGCATAAAAGGCAAAAAAAAGGATGAATAAAGCCACACAAGCAACAGAAATGTGTCACAGAAAAATGTCCATGCTAAATCTAATAAAAAAGAAAAAAATAATATATCTACCAAATTATCCTCTAGAGATATTCAGACTTATCTCCCTACGAGTCAACTCCCTGTTTCTAGAAGCAACATTCCACCCAATTTGGGAGATAATGCTAAAATTGCACATTCTGAAAATTGGAATGACTCCCTCAATTTTGACGGCATCAAGAGCCTTTTTTAACCTAAGACCGTTTACACTAATCTTAGCACTAGGAAGACGTCTGCTCAACTTGCAAAAAATCGGACTACTTCAACTGATATTACTAGCAAGAATATGACGAAGGTGGAACCGTTAAGGATTCATGTTGCTCATAATTATCCGTCAGCAATTAGAACTACTAACTCTAGGGGCAATGATCCTTATTCAGCCAACCTACGCACCATGAATAATTGACTGTCTTGGTGCTGGTATGGCTAACATAAGAGTTATTAGAATACAGAGTTTGTTTTGTATGAGTAGCGACTTTTCATTGAATCGTTGGACTTATTTTACATCTATGTAATCAGATCCTTCCACTTAGTGTTATTACATCGAGAGATATTGATGGTGTTAAAACTTGACAATACTTAACAATAAATCTTGACAATACTCACTATGCCACCATTTTTGTACATTGTTATTTTTACTCAATCTTGAATTTTACTCTGAAATGTGAGCCTGGCTCCTGTAGATTAGGTTGTGACTGCTTTCTTGAAATCATTAATTCAGTGCAAGATATGGTAGGGTTAAAGATTAATCTCAATCAACCTTGCACACTAACTCAGGATAGATATAACACCACACAGATTTCCTATACTACCATCAACGAGACTCTAGGTTATTGCTCGCAGGAGCCAATAGGTGACATTAGGGTGGTTTTTAACGTGAGAGGTAATAGAACTGTGCAGCTTATTGATGAAGTCGAGGTTTGTGATGCTCTCCACAGAGAAGGTTAGCAATGGTTATCATGTGTTCTACCTAAGAACTATCTGAGCCGACCCTGACAGATGCATTAATCTGCTCTCTTTGTACACCCGAGGCTTTGTACAACTGTTGGAACAAGATTTTCTCTCGAACCACACTAATCCATTCTATTCGGTAAGAAATGTTGTTATTCAATTAAATGATTCTTGACGGCAGATGTACCATTCAGAAAGTAGCCGGTAAAGGCACTTTTGGATGATCTAAGGGAAAGCTTCTTATTAGCACTAAAAGTTATTTTTCTCTGACTAATTTGAACATCCCCATAGAATCAGTTTTGGCTGGTACTGTTCCTTAGAAATCAACCGTTTGCTATCAATATTACCTTTTGATTTTTATCATTTATAATCCTCAAGGAAATGTACTTAATTCTGCCTTGACTAACATAGTACCTAGTCTATTAGAATCATACCACGATAGCCAACACATTTTAGTCATGGGGGACTTTAACAATAAAATACCTTCACATCTCTACTCATACAAATGTACTGTTGGCTGTACTGTTTTACAAACATCCCACGACACACATGGACATAACTGGGCTAACCTATCCAGGGCCTTTGGCCTCTGCGTGCTGAATGGGCATTGCAAATACGACTCCCCTGGAAGTTATACTAGGATTTTTGGAAAGAGTGCCTCGACCATAGACTATATATTTGGCCATTAATCTTTTTATTGGATGTTCATCTGTGAATTATTCAGAGAGAAGAAAGCAATCATTATCCACTTTTAGCCTTAGTGGGAATTCCTGCGACTCAACTATGTTATGTTTCTATGGGTTGTGTGGAAATGAGTATGAGTAAAAACAGAATTAGATGGAACCCCCTAAACTTGCACAAGGCCAATAATAAACTAGATAATATTTAGTCTAGGCCTCATTACACGGAAGGCGGTGAGCCATGGCGCTATTAGCGCCATGGCTCATGCCGGTAAAATACCGGCACCGCCTTGGCGGAAAGGGGATTTACCGCCCCATTCCAAGGTTGGAGGGGCGGTAAATCCCCCTTCCACCATTGCCCTTCCCCATTCCCATTTCTGCCCCATAGGGCTCTATGGGAATGGGGAACGCGCTAATTACGGCACCGCAATTTTGCGGTGCCGTAATTAGCTCCGAGGTCCCTTAGCGGGTTGGTTTTTAACGCCTGCAAAAAGCAGGCGTTAAAGCACCAACCCGCTAAGGGACCTCGTAGTAAGGCGGTAATGGTTAACGGTCACCGTTACCATTAACGGTGGCCGTTAACCATTACCGCCTTCCGTGTAATGAGGCCCTATGTGTCTAAGTAATCTCAGCTGGAGTTCTTTTGAGGATTTTTTGGAAGATCACAATAATGGGCATACCTTGTTATTAGACACCCTACGATACCTGCCTACCCCTTTAGATATTGACCACACCAGTTGCTGTACTTTAGCAACACACATTTTGGGAGTGTATGCTGAAGCTATGGAGAACATCACAAAGTCACTTATTCTGAATAGGCGTCCAGTTGTCACCTTGGTTACTGACACACATCGCTCTTTGAACATGCATCAATTTGATTTTAAGATACCAGAAGCCAAAAGGGGCTTGAGACATGATTTACGCAAGCCCACCATTGGTACTAATTGCAAGCAGGCATTATCTCTGTATGTGAGAGAAAGAAAGTAGGACTATATTAGATGGATGTATCACAAAGCAATTGAAGTCCAATAATGGTGAATCCTGACTTTGGCCGTAAGAATTCATAAAACTAAGCTTTTTTGGACACTAGTTAGGCATACCCATGTTCCCCAACCTATGTTGGCTAGTGTTACCAAGGAGGATTGGGAAAAACACACTATGGCCACTATTGGCAAACATGTTGACTCTGACCCAGATCTAGATTCAATACAACCAAAATGGGCTTTTTTGATATTGCCTGTGGATTAAGTTAAAATCATTGTCTCATTAAAAAAAAACTCTTGCAACCCCATTCCCAGATGCAGTTTGTAATGCTCTCATCAAACTCAATCCCTCCTGGTGGGTCCATATACTCTATATTCTTTTCAAAGCAATTAGTTACCCTGGCCTAATTCCATCTACTTGTAGGGAAAGAATCCTAGTCCCTATTCATAAAAAGGGACCTCGCAAGGACCCCCAAAAAAAAAACATTGGATAATTGCAATGTTGGAGCTAGATAGATGGAAAATTGAAATACATATTATACGTATGTTTCGCACTAGGTTTAAAACGAAGGCACAAGCACTGTAACCAATAAATGAACACTGGTCACTCCGGTTGAATCTGCTTGGCATACGAGAGGACAGACATCATATGCTGCATTCATGGACTATAGCTCTGCGTTCTATATGGTTCGACGGGAACTCCTCTGGCCAAGCTGTATAACTGGGGCATCCCTACTGGCCTACTTAACATGATGTTTGCATTATACTCTAATACCAGCGTAAAGGTCAGATTGTCACTACCGGGTGAGACTACTGATCTCATTTCTACTCATGTCAGGCTTACGCAGGGCTGCATCCTTGCACCTAGGTTATTCAATCTATATGTAGCCGATTTATCTGAAACTCCGCTCATGTCATGTTTTTCCATCTAGATTGGTTAACATACGTGTTCAGTGGCTTGGCTATAAGGATCAACTCGTCATTTTAGACAGTACCCCTAACAGATTGCAGTGCATGATTACCAAATTACTCGTGCATTAATGGTTTTATCATTAACGCAAACAAGAGTAAGACCATGGTCTTTCGTCCGACCAAAATTAAACCAAAAACAGAAGGATTAATGGAGGATTGGCACGCACTAGCTTGATATGATAGTTTGATATGATATTATATGATAGTTTATTCATATAGTGCCTATACACAATGTGTTTCAAAGCTCTTCAAAGCGAGGGCGGGAACAAGGGAAAATACAATGACATTCTTACAGGCCATTAACAGTAAGGATGTGAAATCAACTATCATACCACGGATCATTGTGATTACTTTGGTCTAGCTATTGATGATAGATTAACCAAGTAGGAACATATAAACAAAATATATGCAAAACTGAGACAACAGCTAGGCGCTATCCCTCAGTTATTAATTCAATTCTGTTATAAAAGTGTATAAGGGCAAACTCCACCCAATAATTTTGAATGGTGCTGAAATTTGGGGTGGTAGTTTGATAGGCAGAATTGAAAAATGTGAATGATCTTGTCTTAAGACCATTACTGAACTACCTAACAACATCCGGATAGAGTATTTATATTTGGAATTAGGAATAAATAGCATTATTATACTTGCTGTTACATGCTAGCTGCACACTCATGGTTGAGAGACCTTTTGGCATTAGCCACACCTGCTTAAAAACTTTAACTAATGAGGCAAATAGCTGGTGTGTACAGTCCTCTTTGGATCTGCCTAGCATTTCTCTTGCTCGATAAAAGGCCCACTTTAAGAAATTGGTTTGTGAGTTGGACACAGAACAATTTCGCAAACAAACTTAGCTGAAAAATCCCTCAGTCATGAATACATTGCACAATAGTAACGCTCCAAAAGGTTGTTGAAATAGTTAGGTGAGTATCCTCACGAATGGACTGTTTCCAAATACATGCAAATTGAACGTAATCTTGTTTCCTCGCTCAAAGTCATGGGAGGACACAGCGGCTTAAGAAGAGAACTTTGGTGATGTCGATTATATGGGGATTTGTCTCTCGAATCAATTAAACATTTAATTCTCGATTGTGACAGCTTGACTGTAATTAGAAGAAAAAACTTCTGGCCTGTGGCCGGGATTTATATACAATAGATTTACTAGTTTTATGGTAGGAATTTTATGAAGTTAATAATGAGATTTTTATTCATCATTTGACAAAAATGTGGTATTCTATTGATGAAATATTTGAATTATTATGAATTATTATGTTTGTAATGAACTTCTTCATGTTTGTAATGTTTGTATAGTTTATTGTTTTGTATTAACTGTTGTATAAAAATCCAGGCTAAATTATACTAAATAAATGCATACAAATAAATGAATTAGTTTGTTAAGATCTAAAGTAAGATCAAAACATTAGAGATAAGATCGAAACTGTAGAGTTCTACTACACATTGAAATATATTGAACCAAAAAGAAAATTTGGCAGTATTGTCTATCAGAATCCTGAAAACAGAAATGATGTCAATTGCATTTAATATATTGAGGGTACCTCACTGCTTATAACTCCCCCCCACCCCACTTGGGCTGTAAAGTCAAGTAAAACAGTCATTATTCCAGAAAGAACCTGTGTTGTCCTAAAGGCCAACATGTAAAATGCATTTCCATAGCTTTTTGGGAGATTGAAACGCATATCGGACAGCAACATTGTCCCATGCAGAAAAGTGCACAGAAGGATCAATAATGCTCTGTCTGTGCATTTTGCATCAAAGTGGTAGATAGTGGTATATGAGATGAGCACATTACCACGGGTGATCACTGATTTAGTTTGTCTCATAATCTGAAGGGATGAGCTATAGTACCACTTAATTTATAAGACAAACCTATTGGTAAGTCATTGGACGGCGGAAGTATTTTATGGCCTTCTGTTGGATGAAGGGAAACATGTGGGGTACTTTGAGGCAGCATTCAACATCATAATAATTATTTTTTTACTGCATGTGATATCTCTCAAAATGTGCATTAGATAAATATGACATGCACACATGATGATCAGGAAAACAGGCAGTATTCCAAACACCTTCTATTTTAGCATTATTGCCTAACTCATAAGGACCATCACAAAAAAATGCAGATGTCTCTGCAAACTTACTGTATGGTAAATGGGTGGCCTTTCCCGTGCCTTATTGTGGGGACATCTAGCGAAGTGATGAACGGGAGAGGAGACCTCCCTGAGCTAGTGTACGATGGCCACAGGGGTGATATGGGGAGGATCCACTAACCAGGGGAAAGTCACATGCTGTCACGTTCAATCCTTGAGTCCGTCGACTTCACACCACTCCCCCAAGAGCCCCCTATGCCCTCCTGCTCACCTGCGGTCTCCTCGTCTGACTGGAGTCCAAATCTCCTTATCATCAACGCCTCTTCTCTGGCGTGCCGATGAGGTCTGCCTCGAGAGGAAGCCACCCTGCCCCTCCAACTCGGGGCCAAGGGGACCCCCGTACCGGGGCAGACCGGCGAAGGGGAAAAAGCTGAAAGGCACCAAAAAACCCCTTTCCTTGTTGGATCTGGCGACAGGATACCAGGCAGGATACCAGGCAGGACTACATGAGATCGAAGAATCCAGCAGAAGTATGGTGACTACTCAGTGCGTGACGGAAGAGCACTCGAGGGAACACAATGGTTCGGAGAAGGGGAAGGGAAAAATGTGCAAGCTGAGAGGTAGAGAAACAGGAGAACTGGGAAGAGAGAGGGATAGTCAGAAAGGAACAGGAGAACAGAAGAACCTGGCGGGACGGACAAAACAACAGGAAGGATAGGAAGAAGAGCGGCGGTGGCCGCGGACGAAAGAACTGAAGCATACCAACCCGGAAGCCTAACGCGAATAGGTTGCAACGCGCGGGCTTCCGGGTTGGCACACGTAAAAAAGGACGCCTCTGGTCGGAAGGCGGAAGCTGGACCGCTGCTGAAGAACGCGCGGCGGCGTGACGGCTACATTCAAGGGCCGCTCCAGCGCCAGCGTCTCCACAGCTGCCAGCGACCGCCGTGCGTGACAGTTTGCCCCCCTCCAGATCCAAACCCTCCGGGGTTTTCCCGGATGTGTCCGGTGAAAACGCTTGACAAGCTAAGGTGCATGTACATAAGACCTGGGCTCCCAGGAATCCTCTGAACTAGGATAGTTCTTCCAAGACACCAGATATTCCAACCTGCCCCTGCGATATCTGGAATCTAAAATGGCAGATACCTCATATTCTTCAGGCATAGACTTGGGATTGCCCAATAACCCTGTAGTCTTCCTAACTGGGGTGTCTGGATCAAATGGGCAGAGAAGGGAGGAGTGAAAGACCGGTTGTACCCGAGACATGGACTTGGGGAGTTGTAATTTGTAAGCCACTAGGTTAATCCTCTTGATTATCTTGAAGGGTCCTATAAACCGGGGGGTTAGTTTGGTCGAGTGTACCCATCTGGGCAAGAATCTAGTAGATAACCAGACCCGATCGCCCTCCTTCCAATCGGGACAGAATAAACGAGCTCGATCAGACAGATCCTTATACCTGCGTCTGGCAGAAGCTAAACTTCGTTGATGTGTAGTGTGGGCTGTGGTTATTTGATCTAAGGTGGATTCAATGGTGGGTATATTAGTGGGTGAGGAAAGAACCGGGAGAATACTGCGAGGGTGGAAACCGTAAGAACAAAAAAAAGGGCTGAGCCCTGTTGCCGAGTGCACCGCGTTGTTATACGCAAATTCGGCGGTGGGCAGAAGGCTCACCCAATTGTCCTGATTCTTATTGACATAGCACCCGAGGTATTGCTCGAGAGAGGCATTGAGGCGCTCTGTCTGACCATTGGTCTGAGGATGGAAGCCTGATGACAAAGCCCTCTCTATACCTAACCGCTGACATATGGCACCCCAAAATCGAGATGTATACTGACTACCCTGGTCCGAAATGATCTTATCAGGCAGACCGTGGAGCCTAAAAATGTCCCTAAGGAAAACTTCGGCCATCTCGGTGGTGGACAGCACTCCCCGCAGCGCAGAGAAATGGGCCAGCTTGGTAAATGTATCAATCGTAACCATGAGACAGGTCGACCCCTGGGATCGGGGCAGGTCTACTATAAAGTCAGTGGAAATTTGAGCCCATGGCCGGCTTGGCAAGTCCGGTTGCATCAGCAACCCGTAGGGTTTGGGGGTGGAGTTCTTACTCTGGGCGCAAACCACACATGTCTTACAGTGTTGCTTTACGTCGTGAGAGAGAGAAGGCAAAAAAAAAGAACGAGAGATTAGCTCTAATGTACCTCGGACTCCCCTATGTCCGGCAGTAACGTGGTTGTGACCCCATTCCAGAACCTTCAGTTGTAAGGACTTAGAGGGGATGTACAATCGCTGCCCCACCAGTAAAAGACCTTCAGACCAACGGAGTTGAGGACGTAAGTCACCAGGTACGGTGGTTGCCAAATTGGGTTGGGTTGCTGTCTTAACCTCTTGAAGAAACGAAGAGACAATCCCCACTATTCTGTTTCGGGGAAACATAGGGTGGCTAAAGGTAGGAGAGTGGCACTCTGAAGACTGACACCTAGATAGGGCGTCTGCCAAGTTGTTTTGGGTGCCTGGAATGTAGATTATGGTAAAGTCATACTGGCTGAAGAAATGCGCCCAGCGAGCCTGTCTTGAGTTGACACATTCCATATTTCTGAGAATCTTCAAATTCTTATGGTCAGTACGAAAAGTAAATGGATGTGCTCCGCCTTGTAGCAGGTGTCTCCACTCTTCACAAGCCACCTTGAGAGCCAAAGGTTCTTTTTCGATAACAGAGTAGTTCTGTTGACTTGTGGAAAGAGTCTTGGAAAGATATGCTACAGGATGTTCCTTGCCATCCTTGAGTTGAAGAAGTACCGCACTTAAGGCGCTAGCAGAGGCATCGGCCTCAACTATAAAGGGCTGGCCCTGATCTGGTTGAGATAGAATAGGAGTGGAACAGAATCTCCTCTTTAAATCGATAAAGGCTCGATTGGCTGGTTCAGACCAGTGAAATGGTTTGGCATCTTTCTTAAGTAGTGAGGTAATGGGCAGTACTATCTGCGAAAAATGTCCGATGAACTTCCTATAGAAGTTGGCTAGACCCAGGAACCGTTGAACTTCTTTCAAAGAGGCGGTTTGGGCCAGTCCAGGATGGCAGATACTTTCCTCAGATCCATGGTTATGCCTTCCTGGGATAAGATGTAACCCAAATATGGAACGGAAGACATATAGAAAAGGCACTTCTCAGGTTTAACTAATAGATGTTGTGACTGTAGACGATGTAGAACTGTCTGAAGATGCAATGTATGTTCAGAGGAGGACTTCGAAAAAACCAAGATGTCGTCTAGGTAAACTATGACACTGAGGTATAATAGGTCAGAAAACAGGCGATCCATAAAACGCTGGAATATGGCAGGAGCATTAACCAAGCCAAATGGCATCACTCGATACTCGAAAAGGCCAAACGGTGTCCTAAAGGCAGTCTTCCATTCGTCCCCATCTCTTATACGGAGAAGGTGGTAGGCACTCCGGAGGTCTAATTTAGAGAAGATGGTTGAACCCTGGACCGCTTCCAGTATGTCTGCTATCAAAGGCATTGGATAGCGGTCACGAATCGTGACCTTGTTCAGACCCCGATAGTCAATGCATGGCCTTAACTCAGAGGAATCCCTCTTAGGTATGAAGAAAAGAGAGGCTCCAGCCAGTGATTTGGAGGGACGAATGAGGCCATTGGTCAGATGGGACCCCAAATAATTGCGAAGCGCCCTCTTCTCCAGTAGAGACAAGGAAAACATGTGCTAAACGGAACTAGGGCATCTGGCACCAGCGCGATGGCACAGTCTTCCGGCCTATGCGGAGGGAGATCCAAGACAGGATTGTCTTTAAACACTTCCTCGAACTTGCCCAATTCCGGGGGAACCTTACAAATTTCATTTACTCCTTCCTGTTGGGGAGTAAGGACTTGTACCAAATCTTCTGAAGCATGAAGTAAGCAATTTTGTTTACAGTAAGAGGAGGTAAAGGCCATGGTGTTCTGTGCCCTATCGATGAGCGGATTATGCCTCCTCAGCCAGGGAATACCGAGGATTACTGGGAAATGGGCTGCTCGAATTAAGTCAAATTGTATCTGTTCCGAATGCTGGAGAATGCTGACCTTCAAGGATACGGTGGAATGGGTGATAGGCCCTGACGAAAGTGGAGAACTGTCTACTCCTTCCACCTTCTGGACTTCTTCCCGTTTCAGCAGAGGGAGACCTTGTTTGTGCGCCCACATGGTATCCGTAAATACTCCTGCGGCGCCACAATCCAGCAGAACCATGGTGGTAAGGACTTCTGTCGGGGTTTCCAACTGGATGGGAACAGCCATAAGGCGGGAGTCCAAGGGGGTTGGGTGAGAAGCTACCGTCACTGTAACATAGGGACTTGCGTTCTGACCTCGGTTACTCGTCCCCCTTAGTTCCGAGGTTGTTCGTTTCCCGAGCATCTGGGCGGGACTTCTGGACAGTTCCGAAGTAAGTGGGTACCCGATCCACAATACATGCAGAGGCCAGCATCCCTCCGACGTCTTCTCTCATTGGGTGTCAAGGGTGATCTAGCGGACCCAACTTGCATCGGTTCCTCCTTATTACTGGAGTGAGACAGGGAGGGCATTGAGTAGGCACTTGGTTGAAGGGAGCCAGGGGCTTTCTGCTTCTTCCTTTCCGCCTTGCATTCACTGAGGCGATAGTCAATCTGAGTAACAATGGAGAATAAGTCAGACAGGGTAGTAGGACGGGCTATCCTTGCCAGCTCATCCTTTATCTCCTCTTTCAACCCTCGACGGAAAATTGTATACTGGGCCCGTTCTGGCCAACCTGCCTCTGAGGCCAAACGTTTAAAGGTGGAGATATATGTCAGCAGGTCACTGGAACCCTGTTGCACATCCAAAAGTTCTTCTGCAGCCACATGTGTTATCTCAGGTTGTTCAAAAGTCTGGCACAGTAAGATCAAAAAGCCCTCATAATCTCTGATGATAGGATTATTGTTGGTCACTAGAGGGGTGGCCCAAGCTAAGGCATTTCCGATCATGTTGGATATCATATACCCCACCTTGGCGTGGTCATTAGAGAACAACTGAGGTCTAAAGGCAAAATAAATGGAGCAGGCTTCCAAGAATTCCTTAAGGCGCTTCGGGGTGCCGTCAAATTTGCCTGAAGATAAGGCCATGGGAGGTAAGTCGGAATCCTTAGCTTCCCGAGTAGAGACCATCTGCCTCAGGACTGCGTTATCTGCCTTCACGTTCTGCAATTCAACGTTCATGGCCTGGACTGCGGCCACTAGTTCTTGTATTTGTTCGGGGGTGGCCATACTTCCTTTTTGGCGTTGCAAACTGTCACGTTCAATCCTTGACTCCGTCGACTTCACACCACTCCCCCAAGAGCCCCCTATGCCCTCCTGCTCACCTGCGGTCTCCTCGTCTACTGGAGTCCTAATCTCCTTATCCTCAACGCCTCTTCTCTGGAGTGCCGATGAGGTCTGCCTCGTGAGGAAGCCACCCTGCCCCTCTAACTCGGGGCCAAGGGGACCCCCGTACCGGGGCAGACCGGCGAAGGGGAAAAAGCTGAAAGGCACCAAAAAACCCCTTTCCTTGTTGGATCTGGCGACAGGATACCAGGCAGGATACCAGGCAGGACTACATGAGATCGAAGAATCCAGCAGAAGTATGGTGACTACTCAGTGCGTGACGGGAGAGCACTCGAGGGAACACAATGGTTCGGAGAAGGGGAAGGGAAAAATGTGCAAGCTGAGAGGTAGCGAAACAGGAGAACTGGGAAGAGAGAGGGATAGTCAGAAAGGAACAGGAGAACAGAAGAACCTGGCGGGACGGACAAAACAACAGGAGGGATCGGAAGAAGAGCGGCGGTGGCTGCGGACGAAAGAACTGAAGCATACCAACCCGGAAGCCTAACGCGAATAGGTTGCAACGCGCGGGCTTCCGGGTTGGCACACGTAAAAAAGGACGCCTCTGGTCGGAAGGCGGAAAGCTGGACCGCTGCTGAAGAACACGCGGTGGCGTGACGGCTACATTCAAGGGCCGCTCCAGCGCCAGCGTCTCCACAGCTGCCAGCGACCGCCGTGCGTGACAGTTTGCCCCCCTCCAGATCCAAACCCTCCGGGTTTTCCTGGATGTGTCCGGTGAAAACGCTTGACGAGCTAAGGTGCATGTACATAAGACCTGGGCTCCCAGGAATCCTCTGAACTAGGATAGTTCTTCCAAGACACCAGATATTCCAACCTCCCCCTGCGATATCTGGAATCTAAGATGGCAGATACCTCATATTCTTCAGGCATAGACTTGGGATTGCCCAATAACCCTGTATTCTTCCTAACTGGGGTGTCTGGATGAACTGGGCAGAGAAGGGAGGAGTGAAAGATCGGTTGTACCCGAGACATGGACTTGGGGAGTTGTAATTTGTAAGCCACTAGGTTAATCCTCTTGATTATCTTGAAGGGTCCTATAAACCGGGGGGTTAGTTTGGTCGAGTGTACCCATCTGGGCAAGAATCTAGTAGATAACCAGACCCGATCGCCCTCCTTCCAATCGGGACAGGATAAACGAGCTCGATCAGACAGATCCTTATACCTGCGTCTGGCAGAAGCTAAACTTCGTTGATGTGTAGTGTGGGCTGTGGTTATTTGATCTAAGGTGGATTCAATGGTGGGTATATTAGTGGGTGAGGAAAAAACCGGGAGAATACTGCGAGGGTGGAAACCGTAAGAACAAAAAAAAGGGCTGAGCCCTGTTGCCGAGTGCACCGCGTTGTTATACGCAAATTCGGCGGTGGGCAGAAGGCTCACCCAATTGTCCTGATTCTTATTGACATAGCACCCGAGGTATTGCTCGAGAGAGGCATTGAGGCGCTCTGTCTGACCATTGGTCTGAGGATGGAAGCCTGATGACAAAGCCCTCTCTATACCTAACCGCTGACATAGGGCACCCCAAAATCAAGATGTATACTGACTACCCCGGTCCGAAATGATCTTATCAGGCAGACCGTGGAGCCTAAAAATGTCCCTAAGGAAAACTTCGGCCATCTCGGTGGTGGACGGCACTCCCCGCAGCGCGGAGAAATGGGCCAGCTTGGTAAATGTATCAATCGTAACCATGAGACAGGTCGACCCCTGGGATCGGGGCAGGTCTACTATAAAGTCAGTGGAAATTTGAGCCCATGGCCGGCTTGGCAAGTCCGGTTGCATCAGCAACCCGTAGGGTTTGGGGGTGGAGTTCTTACTCTGGGCGCAAACCACACATGTCTTACAGTGTTGCTTTACGTCGTGAGAGAGAGAAGGCCAAAAAAAAGAACGAGAGATTAGCTCTAATGTACCTCGGACTCCCCTATGTCCGGCGGTAACGTGGTTGTGACCCCATTCCAGAACCTTCAGTTGTAAGGACTTAGAGGGGATGTACAATCGCTGCCCCACCAGTAAAAGACCTTCAGACCAACGGAGTTGAGGACGTAAGTCACCAGGTACGGTGGTTGCCAAATTGGGTTGGGTTGCTGTCTTAACCTCTTGAAGAAACGAAGAGACAATCCCCACTATTCTGTTTCGGGGAAACATAGGGTGGCTAAAGGTAGGAGAGTGGCACTCTGAAGACTGACACCTAGATAGGGCGTCTGCCAAGCTGTTTTGGGTGCCTGGAATGTAGATTATGGTAAAGTCATACTGGCTGAAGAAATGCGCCCAGCGAGCCTGTCTTGAGTTGACACATTCCATATTTCTGAGAATCTTCAAATTCTTATGGTCAGTACGTAAAGTAAATGGATGTGCTCCGCCTTGTAGCAGGTGTCTCCACTCTTCACAAGCCACCTTGAGAGCCAAAGGTTCTTTTTCGATTACAGAGTAGTTCTGTTGACTTGTGGAAAGAGTCTTGGAAAGATATGCTACAGGATGTTCCTTGCCATCCTTGAGTTGAAGAAGTACCGCTCCTAAGGCGCTAGCAGAGGCATCGGCCTCAACTATAAAGGGCTGGCCCTGATCTGGTTGAGATAGAATAGGAGTGGAACAGAATCTCCTCTTTAAATC
The DNA here is from genome assembly GCF_040938575.1 of Ambystoma mexicanum. NCBI lineage: Eukaryota > Metazoa > Chordata > Amphibia > Caudata > Ambystomatidae > Ambystoma > Ambystoma mexicanum. The sequence continues at coordinate 750,164,744 of NC_090929.1, forward strand.
GATAAAGGCTCGATTGGCTGGTTCAGACCAGTGAAATGGTTTGGCATCTTTCTTAAGTAGTGAGGTAATGGGCAGTACTATCTGCGAAAAATGTCCGATGAACTTCCTATAGAAGTTGGCTAGACCCAGGAACCGTTGAACTTCTTTCAAAGAGGCGGGTGTGGGCCAGTCCAGGATGGCAGATACTTTCCTCGGATCCATGTTTATGCCTTCCTGGGATAAGATGTAACCCAAATATGGAACGGAAGACATATAGAAAAGGCACTTCTCAGGTTCAACTAATAGATGTTGTGACTGTAGACGATGTAGAACTGTCTGAAGATGCAATGTATGTTCGGAGGAGGACTTCGAAAAAACCAAGATGTCGTCTAGGTAAACTATGACACTGAGGTGTAATAGGTCAGAAAACAGGCGATCCATAAAACGCTGGAATATGGCAGGAGCATTAACCAAGCCAAATGGCATCACTCGATACTCGAAAAGGCCAAACGGTGTCCTAAAGGCAGTCTTCCATTTGTCCCCATCTCTTATACGGAGAAGGTGGTAGGCACTCCGGAGGTCTAATTTAGAGAAGATGGTTGAACCCTGGACCGCTTCCAGTTTGTCTGCTATCAAAGGCATTGGATAGCGGTCACAAATCGTGACCTTGTTCAGACCCCGATAGTCAATGCATGGCCTTAACTCAGAGGAATCCCTCTTAGGTATGAAGAAAAGAGAGGCTCCAGCCGGTGATTTGGAGGGACGAATGAGGCCATTGGTCAGATGGGAGTCCAAATAATTGCGAAGCACCCTCTTCTCCAGTAGAGACAAGGAAAACATGTGCTAAACGGAACTAGGGCATCTGGCACCAGCTCGATGGCACAGTCTTCCGGCATATGCGGAGGGAGATCCAAGACAGGATTGTCTTTAAACACTTCCTCGAACTTGCCCAAATCCGGGGGAACCTTACAAATTTCATTTACTCCTTCCTGTTGGGGAGTAAGGACTTGTACCAAATCTTCTGAAGCATGAAGTAAGCAATTTTGTTTACAGTAAGAGGAGGTAAAGGCCATGGTGTTCTGTACCCTATCGATGAGCGGATTATGCCTCCTCAGCCAGGGAATACCGAGGATTACTGGGAAATGGGCTGCTCGAATTAAGTCAAATTGTATCTGTTCCGAATGCTTGAGAATGCGGACCTTCAAGGATACGGTGGAATGGGTGATAGGCCCTGACGAAAGTGGAGAACTGTCTACTCCTTCCACCTTCTGGACTTCTTCCCGTTTCAGCAGAGGGGGACCTTGTTTGTGCGCCCACATGGTATCCGTAAATACTCCTGCGGCGCCACAATCCAGCAGAACCATGGTGGAAAGGACTTCTGTCGGGGGTTTCCAACTGGATGGGAACAGCCATAAGGCGGGAGTCCAAGGGTGTTGGATGAGAAGCTACCGTCACTGTAACATAGGGACTTGCGTTCTGACCTCGGTTACTCGTCCCCCTTAGTTCCGAGGTTGTTCGTTTCCCGAGCATCTAGGCGGGACTTCTGGACAGTTCCGAAGTAAGTGGGTACCCGATCCACAATACATGCAGAGGCCAGCATCCCTCCGACGTCTTCTCTCATTGGGTGTCAAGGGTGATCTAGCGGACCCAACTTGCATCGGTTCCTCCTTATTACTGGAGTGAGACAGGGAGGGCATTGAGTAGGCACTTGGTTGAAGGGAGCCAGGGGCTTTCTGCTTCTTCCTTTCCGCCTTGCGTTCACTGAGGCGATAGTCAATCTGAGTAACAATGGAGAATAAGTCAGACAGGGTAGTAGGACGGGCTATCCTTGCCAGCTCATCCTTTATCTCCTCTTTCAACCCTCGACGGAAAATTGTATACTGGGCCCGTTCTGGCCAACCTGCCTCTGAGGCCAAACGTTTAAAGGTGGAGATATATGTCAGCAGGTCACTGGAACCCTGTTGCACATCCAAACGTTCTTCTGCAGCCACATGTGTTATCTCAGGTTGTTCAAAAGTCTGGCGCAGTAAGGTCAAAAAGCCCTCATAATCTCTGATGATAGGATTATTGTTGGTCACTAGAGGGGTGGCCCAAGCTAAGGCATTTCCGATCATGTTGGATATCATATACCCCACCTTGGCGTGGTCATTAGAGAACAACTGAGGTCTAAAGGCAAAATAAATGGAGCAGGCTTCCAAGAATTCCTTAAGGCGCTTCGGGGTGCCGTCAAATTTGCCTGAAGATAAGGCCATGGGAGGTAAGTCGGAATCCTTAGCTTCCCGAGTAGAGACTATCTGCCTCAGGACTGCGTTATCTGCCTTCACGTTCTGCAATTCAGCGTTCATGGCCTGGACTGCGGCCACTAGTTCTTGTATTTGTTCGGGGGTGGCCATACTTCCTTTTTGGCGTTGCAAACTGTCACGTTCAATCCTTGACTCCGTCGACTTCACACCACTCCCCCAAGAGCCCCCTATGCCCTCCTGCTCACCGGCGGTCTCCTCGTCTGACTGGAGTCCAAATCTCCTTATCCTCAACGTCTCTTCCTTGGAGTGCCGATGAGGTCTGCCTCGAGAGGAAGCCACCCTGCCCCTCTAACTCGGGGCCAAGGGGACCCCCGTACCGGGGCAGACCGGCAAAGGGGAAAAAGCCAAAAGGCACCAAAAAACCCCTTTCCTTTTTGCATCTGGCGACAGGATACCAGGCAGGATACCAGGCAGCACTACATGAGATCGAAGAATCCAGCAGAAGTATGGTGACTACTCAGTGCGTGACGGGAGAGCGCTCAAGGGAACACAATGGTTCGGAGAAGGGAAAAATGTGCAAGCTGAGAGGTAGCGAAACAGGAGAACTGGGAAGAGAGAGGGATAGTCAGAAAGGAACGGGAGAACAGAAGAACCTGGCGGGACGGACAAAACAACAGGAGGGAGAGGAAGAAGAGCGGCGGCGGCCGTGGACGAAAGAACTGAAGCGTACCAACCCGGAAGCCTAACACGAATAGGTTGCAACGCGCGGGCTTCCGGGTTGGCGCACGTAAAAAAGGACGCCTCTGGTCGGAAGGCAGAAAGCTGGACCGCTGCTGAAGAACGCGCGGCGGCGTGACGGCTACATTCAATGGCCACTCCAGCGCCAGCATCTCCACAACTGCCAGCGACCGCCGTGCGTGACACATGCAGGAACAAAATGCTACTGGTCCTTAAAGGGCCTTGCTAAAAAGACCTGTGATCTTGTGTGAGATAGTGCACTCCCTCCCTGGTACAGGCTCAGTGTGAAACAGAAGGTCACCATTCTTCAGTGAAGATAACCCTCATCTAAGGCACTTACAGTGCTCCCTGTGGGTCCCACTGCCGCAAACCCGGCTCCACTGAGGTAAACATTCACAGATCAACTGAGGTCCGCAGACACTGACACAAACTTATGCAAACAAGTAATCGAAAATGGCAGATCAGCTTTGAAAGGCTGCAGTTCAGCCTCCACTTACACAGGAACATATGCTATGCCTGCCAGTGCTTCTAATATCCATACAGGGTCTCTGCCCGCTCCCACAGTTGTACATCTACTTTGTTGGATAATATATCCTCTTGCTATATTATTCTGTTCGGTTTCCCATGCACTTGCACTGCATACATTAACACATTTGCAAGGGTCCAATTTGTAATGTAATGCTTCTCTTTTACAATAAGTCGTTTCGCCTTTTCCTTTTATGTTGCTCAGTTTAGGATTATTTGCACTCAGCATGGTCACCTATATGCCCTGGTAGACTCACCGACTCCTGTTGGCATTCCTGGTCTCTACCGCGGTCAGCCGGTGAAGGTACTCTCCCTTTGTGACCGCTTCCTCTTCGCTCACGTCTCCAGCGGCATCCACTGGACATGCCCACTTTGCACCAGGCTTCGGAAAGCGAAGTGCTGCTTTCTGTCACCAGCGAACCCCCAGGAGTCTCCAGCGCTCCCGCAGTGTGTCCTGCTCATACAGCGTCTTCAGTCTGCTCCATCAATGAGCTGCCTTGCTCCACCAGGACTGTCTGGGCTTTTCGGTTCCTCGAGCCTCGAGAAGACTTGCAGCTTTCTTTCGGCAACAGCAGCTGTTAACTCTCTGCTTCTGATCTTTGCATTTCCCGGGCACAGGTGTATGCAAGCAACAACTAGAGCGCTTTCTGGGCTTATGGCCTCTTCCGCTCTGTATTGCCTGATCCCTCTTCTTCGTCCCAGTATTTGGGTACTTCTGAGAAAAGAAGTCCATTAGTGATGATTGGTATGAAAAACTTGGATAACCATTTTCAATGGCTTCAAATGGTAAATCAGTCCTGGAGGATTGATAAGAGGAACTGGAGAAGGTGGTTTCACAAGTTTCACAAGGCAGGCAAAAGTAAAAAGATTGGCCTACAGGTCTGGGAAAAAAGCTCTCTCTGTTCTTCATAGGAGGAGGAGAGGTATGACAAAAGGTATGACAATAGGCCATGAGGGTATTTGTCATGCTTTCGCCTACCTGGCGCTTATTTGATCAGGTTTCATTTTGAAAAAACCTTCAGATTGCGTCCTGATCCAAAATGGCACCCAGATGCTCTCGCCACGCGCTGATGTCATCACGTCCACATGCTTGGAAACATCTGATACCCGGAAATGAATAGAGCGTTTCGGAAGGATTCTCGCATTGCAACTGTTTTCTTGCGAAACACTAGTTTGCCTTATGACCCTGTGTGTCATACCTACGCTTCCCTTCCTGGGATTCCCCAGGTTTCTTCCTTGTGCTGCCCCGATGCTTCGCTGTCTTTCTTCCTTACGGCTCTGTCGTATCTTTTCCCTGGGTTTCCGAGCCCTCACTCTGCCTCTTTCCGCTTCCTGTTACCTTTTCGGAGCCTCTGCTCCCTACGTTGCCTTTCCTCCAATTTGCTCGAGTCTGCCAGCAGAGCTGCCCTTACCTACCTATGGCTGGTTTCACTCAGGACTTCTTCCTGTTTCCTGAAAAGATACAATGCCGGATCTGCACACTTACTTGTAACGCCTTCTCAACATCTTGGTTTTGTTTTCCCCCCTCAAGGGGGTTTTTCCCTTGGGACGTGGCTTTGGGGTAGCCGTAGTGCTTGCATGTTTTCCAGTTATCAGGTTGCATATTGGCTACCTGGAAGGACAGGCCTTAACTCTTCCCAGACGAACTGTCCAGAAGCAAAGAGGTAAGGACTGATCCTGACAGTATTAGACATGGGATGTTATCTTCAAGAGAAAATGGGGGATACCATGTCTCACTCCATGGAGCCATGACATCTCCCTGGAGGTTGTCTGCCCCCATGTGATCCTCCCTCATATAGTCGCCCCTAGGGTCAGAATCAGGTAGCGGCTGCCTTCCCCATGCCACAATGGGGGAGGTCACCGCTGGGAAATCAGTGATGACTCCATCGCATTCATCACAACTATCAGAGAGAAAGCCCATGAGACTGAGTGGTGGAAGACACCCAAGAACTCAAGAACTTTATAAGGAGACCCTTGAACTGATCGAGCTGTAGATTGTTGACTGTCCTGATGCTTTCATTTAAGTTTGATCCAGAGAGAGAGGGGTTTGTGTGTTAAATAAAAAGTGTTTCTTTTTTTAAAAACTAAAATTGTCGCCAGACTCTTTGTGAAGTGAACCCTACTCAACTACATGGCAGTGGGAAAAAGTGACAGAGGTTGTTTACATTGTTTTGATGGCAGAACACTGCATATGTTGCTTAAGCTATGGCTCTGGGTATTAAGGTGAAAATATATTCCTCTTCTGATTGATGCAAAAAAGTTTATACATTATCATCAGGATTATAATATGACGAATCAATAAATTATAGTATACCCTGCTTCATGTGTGCTACTTATGTAAAATTAGCCTGGAGTGGCTAATGGAGAGGATGGAATACTGCTCTTGAGTACTGTGATCAAGAAACAGCAGAACACACAAGACATATCTACAGATCAACACATTTATTGTGTAACACAACATAATAGGCTGAAAGGGCTGAGGTCTCACCTAGACTGATTAGGGTACAATTGACAGGATGGACAACTAAGAAAAAGGATGTAAATGAGAGCCCTAATATGGAACAGTGGTCTCATCAGGAATCCATGTTCTAATGAACAGTCTTTGGGATACAGCGCCCAGCATGCTTCTTGACTTCTCCACCCACTGGTAAATCCCCAATGCCCTCACCCTCTGACTGTATTTCACCTTCTAAGACCTCTTGACATGATGCTAAGGTCCCTCATGCCTGCAAGAATGTCTTTCCCCTTGCCTAGTGTCATTGTCATGCTGTGTTATTGTAGCTTATCAGCCTGGGGTTGTACTCATGAGCCAAAGAGTGCGACTTTCAGAGCCTCTTGGATCTCCGTATTTCCTCTTTTGGTGTATCCCTCCTGCCAGTGCCTGGATTAAATCCCCAGAGGGCTCCTCTATTTTCTTTATTCCTCTCTGGGTTTAGTCTCAGACAGTAGGCTTTCAGGTTTCTCTCTGGGGCTCTCCCTTTTCGCATCTCTCCCAATATCTGGTTCTCTATCAAGATTTGACTCTCCCTCTGGGTCTGGCTCTCTCCCTGGGTCTTGCTTCCTCCCAGAGTGTCTGGGGTATCCACATAAATGTCTGAAAAAAGAAAAAGACGATGGTACCTTTGCTCAGATTTCGGCGTTTGAAAACTTCGAACAGCCGGAAATGTTAACAAATATACCGTTGCGTGCCATTATAGCGAACAAGAGGAGCGGGGGTGTCTCCTGCATCCATGTTCGCTATAATGGCATCGGGATTTTCAGGGGGTGTCCCCTGCACACAATACAATCAAGTTTGGAAGAAAAAGGAAAAGAAAAAAAATTAACCCTGCAGTGCCGGTTCCTTTCCTCAGAAGTGAAGGGAACAGGCGTTGTAGAGAGAAAGGGATTTGGCAGCACGCAGCGAGGTGTACCACAAAAAGGTAAGTAAGGGAATGGGTGGGGGAGTGGGTTACCAGAAATGTCAGAGGGAGAAAAAAAAGGAAAGTCATTTTCGTTCAAATAACTTTCGTTTTTTTGTCCCTCAGACATTTCTCATTCGATTATTTCATGGGCAACCAGTGTCTTGGCATCTCCGTTCCCTCGCTCTGCAAGAAGCAGCTCTCCAGCTTACATCTGCGCTTCTGCTTCACTTTTCCCAGACTGAAGAAACAGAGCTTCTTTTATCCTGCATTGGACAGGTGCCTTCTCTCAGATTGGCTGTAGCGGTCAGGTGGCTTCCTGCAGTGATCTGACTGGGAGTGGTGAGAAGTGGTCGTTGAGAACCAAAAGGGGTGATTTTGAAAAAACATGTGCGTTCATTTTTAATTCCCACAATGTGCTCTGGGTGTTTCTTTGGTGAGCAGAATGTTGACCTCTCGCACTGATTTGCTGCCACCTTTGCATCTGCATGGTTTGTGACTCCCTGGGGCTGGCTTGCTCCCTTTTCCTTAGAAATGTTGTGTTGCTGTTTTCAGTGCGATTCTAGGGCATTTCAGCATTTTGTAAGTACCAGCCCAGCTGCTAAATAAGAGCTCCATTGTGCTTTTCTGGCTGAGTGAGGGGGTTCTCCTATCCATGCACAAGGAAACTATCATTTTGTAGTTTCCTTCCCCTGTCACTGGTGTTTGGCGTACCTTGGCTATTGTCTCCAGGAAGCAGAGCCAGTGGTTCTGTTTAAAGCAATAACATGGCTCTCAGTTAGATATAGGAGTCATGGTGATGGGGTTGTCCCTACAGCCAGCCTGGGCTTTGGGAGTTGAACAGGGTGCGACAGGATGCTGGGGATTCACTATCCTCAAACCCTCCTCCTCCCGTCCCACCAGGACACAATACTCCAACCTAATCTGCATCCCACGCATCAAAAGAGCCAAAGCCGGAGGTCTAAGTTTCCCCTACATTGCAGCCAAGACCTGGAACGCTCTCCCTGCTGACATTAGAGCGGAAAACGCACTCCCCACTTTTCGCAGGAAACTGAAAACCTCATTCCTTGCGAAATACCTGTGAAACTCTCAGGAATCCATGTAAATATACTGCATTGCTAATGTATACATATCCACTGTAAATTCTGTATTTTATGTAATTACTGTATCCTATGTAACTAAGATATTGTCTGTAACAAGCGCCACGATGCCTCCGGGCTGACGTGCGCTCTATAAATCTGAATAAATAAATAAATAAATAAATATGTATGATATATTGTATTTATTGCGTACCCATACACAAGTGTTTCAAGGCACGACGAAACAAGGGAGGGGTAAAAGGGAGGACAAGACAATGATCTTACTAGGTCCAGTGACATTGAGAAAGCACAAGTGCTAAGGGGAGGAGTGGAAAGTGCTGAACACGTGATCAAAACAAACAACAGGTAGTGCGGCCAGCAGACAAGTGCAAGAATTAAGCGCAGAGAAAGGGTGTCTAATAAGTGCCGGTAAGGGGACTTTAGGGTTGCAGATACAGACCCAAGTGCAGTGGATGCCAGGAGGCAGTGCAGGTAAGCAGCTGGGTGGGCAGGGATCTGGGCCCAAATTCAGAGGATAGCCAGGGGCCCAATGCAGTAACAGACAGAGATGAGCAGGGGAGAGGAGAGGAAGAGAGAAGGCAGAAGCAAAGAGGACGGTCTTTTACGTGCTTCTGGAATCAAATATGGTTTTCCTCAGATGCGCAGGGAGGCTGTTCCAGAGGGAGACCCCAGCTGAAGAAAGAGATCTACCACCAACTCATTGCTTGGAGAAGAGGCTGACCCTGGGGTTGTTGGAGGTGGAGGAGCGAAGGGCTCAAGTAGGAAGATATTTCTGAAGGGAGAGTTGAAGGTAATGCGGACCCAGGCCCCAGAAGGGCTTGTGGACAATCCAGAGGGTCTTGAACTTAATCCTTGCAGCCACTGGGAGCCAAGATTTCAGGGCTGGAGAGATACAATCCCTGGGCTTGAGGCCAAGGACAAGTCTCTCAGTCCTGTTCTGGATGAGTTGTGTGGAGAACAGGAACATGTGGAGTCGAAGAGGACCCCAAGGTTCTTAGCATCACAGGTGGGAGCAGGATGAGGGCCAAGGGAGGCCAGCCAGAGAGTGAAAGGCAAGGAAGGTGCCAGAGTGCTGATAAGTAGGATCTCTGTCTTACTGGCATTAAAGCAGAGGAGGTTGGCAGCACACTTTTCCTGGATTGCAGACAGACAGTCACAGATGAGCGAGGGAGAAGAGGTGGCAGAGGGGAGCCAGAAAACGAGTGTCATCCACATAGCACTGCAAGTTGGAGCAGAGAGCAGCAATGCAGTGGGCGAGGGGTGCCAGGTATTTACAGCCTCTGGGTACTGTGACAAGGCAGGAGAGCTCAAACATACTTCAAGAAAGCATTTTGATTTGCCTCTGTCTGCAAACCAATGGTTAGGCTTGTATACTGTCAGTGGCAGCCCACACCACAGGGGACAACCCATCACCTCTGACCTTGTCCTGCAGGATGCCCACATCACAAGGGACACCCCTATACCCCTGACCATGCCCTGCAGGCAGCCCACACCACAGGGGACCACCCATCACCTCTGACCATGCCCCGCAGGCAGCCCACACCACAGGGGACCACCCATCACCCCTGACCATGCCCCGCAGGCAGCCCACACCACAGGGGACCCTCCTACCCCCTGACCATGCCCTGCAGGCAGCCCACACCACAGGAGACCACCCATCACCCCTGACCATGCCCCGCAGGCAGCCCACACCACAGGGGAACCCCCTACACCCGTGACCATGCCCCGTGGGCAGCCCATCACCCATCACCATGCCCCGCTGGCAGCTTACACCTCAGGGGAACCCCCATCACCCATGACCTTGCCCCGGAGGCAGCCCATCACCCGTCACCATGCCCCGTAGGCAGCCCACACCACAGGGGGTGCACCCCGACACCTGTCACCACACGCAGAGCACTTTCCATGCGATTTGGCTGGTGCAACCCGGGAACGCGTTTTTTAGGGGTTGCGCAAGCAGATTTTCACACGTTTTGGATGCCGCAAGCAGGGTACGTGTATTGAAGGGGCTGTGCGGGCAGATTTTTGCATATTTAGGCTGGTGTGAGCAGGGTACGCTCATTTTTTCATGCAATTGCGGTGTAGGGGGGCTGTATGTTGGTCCAGTGTTAGCGCAGTCCATTGCACCATATTGGGGATTTCTGAGGCTTTTTCTGACGCAAGGGGCGTTCTTGGGGGCGTAACTGGCGCTGCTGGATGTTCACTGTGCCACGGCTGCAAATGGGTAGGGAAATCCATGAATACGCTGTGCGCCTTGATCCTGTTTTGTGCTGCGCCTGGCGCACGCTTGGCGCGCGCTCCGTCTCTGCGCTAGGCGCGTGCGCTACTTCTGCGCTGAATTCTATGAATTGGCGCCATAATTTCTTGCACTAGCCATTTGACTTATGAAACACACGTGATTGATGACATTTAATGTCGGTAGTGCACAAACAGGAGCCCTTAACTCTCTGCTCTATTGCATTAGCTTTTCCCTCAGAGTTCAAAATATTCATCCATTTTTTACAACATTCACAGCTTTCTCTAAATATGTATCGCATAGTACCTATTCACTTACAAACCTCTGTATAAGCATGCAATGTGCATTCTGTCTGCAAACGCATGTACCCATTTTTTCTGTCCAAGGTAAATCATGTGAAATCTATGGACTTGCGTAGAAGAAACTGTGCTGGAGAGTTGCAGATGTCTCTTGTGTGCATGTGCATGTGTAGTATATGCATTCATGATGTGAATTACTGATCTGTCTCCTTCCCTGCTTGGCGATGGATCAAAACTGGCAGAAAAAGCCTGACCAATAAGTCACTGTAGCAGTTCGGTTCTTTACCATAGCCATTTTACGGCAACCTGAGGGAGCGCTTAAGAGATAATTTCAGTGGTGACCCTGCTCTCAAAAAAAGGCACACCACCATGCATATCTTATATTGATTGTATATTTAGAAGATGCGTTTCCAAAGCGCCACTGGATCACATTTTGTCCAAAATACATTGAAGGCCTTGCCCTACACCACACAGTTCCGGTGAAGGGAGTTCGCATATTTGCTGCACCTGCGGGTGCATTAGCGTCAGGATTGTTCACACCCCTGTGATCTAGGGAAGTTACATCATTTACTAGCACCACCACTCTAAAAATTTAACCAACTCCACTAGCGCAATGAAAGGTGGGAGCTTTTGAAAAGTGGAGGATCTGCATTGAAGAGCCGACTCAACACTCGTTCCAGGAAATGCACGATCAGAAAAACATAGCACGCTGGCGGTGGACGACATCGGAGGTGCAAAGTCAGTCACGATAAGCAGGGGGGATCCGGGGGGGAACGCGAAGCGTTTCCCCCCGGGGAGGTTTTTGGCGCTGCACACTGCCAGCGAGTGGCCGTGGGGGGCAGAGCGCCTCCCTAGGTTATTTAAAGGCCAGGGAAGGTTTGGGAGGCAGGCGACGGTTGGACTTGGTGATTGTCAAGTCCTGTTGCCTGCTCCCGAGCCTTCCCTGCTATTAGCTGGGCCTAGAGTTGTGCGAGTCTAGTTGAGGTGAGGTAGGGTTGGGATTAGTGTAAATGGGTGGTTAGGTTTTTAGCAGGGGCAATATAAAAAAAAAAGAAAAAAAAAAGAAATTTTGTGATATAGCTCAGGGGTGCCGTAAATAAGACACCCCTCTCGTCGTACCTGAGTGTTTCCGTGCGGGTTGCATATTGGAGCATCTGTTCTGTCAGGAGCGGGGCGGGCATCTCAGCTCGGCGTGTGGGTGGGGGAGGAACTGAATTGTTTTCAGCAGTCATCCGTTGTTGGGGGAGCGGGGTTTGTTGTTGTCTTTAGGGGGTGGATCATTGAGGAAGGAATCTCTGGGCCCCTCGTGTGCGGCTGTATCGACCTGAGTTGCGCGCGGTAGCATTCGCCGGGCGAAGTGGGCACTGTACTTTCTTAAAGGGACAGCGTAATTTTTTAGGGCGAGTGCGGTGAGGATTGCAATCCTCTAGGGGGCAGTGTGATAAGTTCGTTTTAGGCCTGATTTTGAGCGTGGGTTTCTGTTTTTTGGGTGTATTTTTCATCCGTATCAGTTTATGAGCTACGGGGGGCTATTTTAGGGCAATTTGTGATCATAAAGAGGGGTTTAAAAAAAAAATAATAATAATAATAATAATTGTGTGAGGGTAATAATTATTTATTATAATTATATATTATAATTATAAGGTATTTTTCTTCTCATAGATATTAGCTTGGTAGTGCAATTTACGTTACTGGGTGTCCCATTTTACCAGGATATTGTCCACGGGTAGGTGCTGGCTCGGGGGCTTAGCTAGTTAGCTGCAGGGGCATAATATTAGTGCACATTAAAAGGAGTAGTGCACGATGGTGGGCCAGGGAGCTAGCAAGAAGGGTCTGGTTGATGCTAGGGCTCTGCGGGAGGCCCTGGAAATTGTCAGCAGGGCGTCTAAGGCCCAGCTGGAAGGGGCGGTGGGGGAGGTCACAGGTGAGATGGAGCTAGGTGGGGGCAGGCCGCAGCGCAGAGCGGCGGCAGATGGGGCTCTCGCGGCTGTGGTGGCTTGCACCCCCGCGGCGGGGACAGGGGGGGTTTGGGAAGCCAGGGGCAGGAAGATGAGGAGGGAGATAGACAGGAGGGCGTCCGGTGGAGAAATGATATCGGGGGGGCAGCCAGTGAGGGAGGAAGCTAGGAGTGCTCAAAAGGAGGTGGTTCAAAGGAACCAAGGTGGTGATGGGGCGCAAAAGGGGATGACAGGGCAGAGGGGAAGAGGGGGTAAATACCTGCAGAAGAGTGCAGGTGGGAGAAGGAGGGAGAGGTCCCCATCAAGTGAGGAGGTTAGAGTGGGGTGCGGAACGGCCCCCCCGGGAAGTAGGAGTGAGGGCGGGGGGCGCTGCGCAGCCCCCGCTGTTCTGGTGGAGGTAGAGGGTTTTAGAACGGCCCCTCCTCGGTCAGCGCAAGGAGAGCCTACAGGGTGCAGCACGGCCCCTAGCGATGAGGATTTCAGGGTGGAGGACGGCACGCCTCGCCCGAGAGAAGAGGACCAGGCAGGGGTTTCTGCGGCCCCGCCGAGAAGACGTCAAAGGAGTGGCGGGAGGCGAACGCACCGGGCTCGCACGAAGAAGATCAACTCAACTCTGGCATGAGCTCGCATCAACAATGGTATTTAAGGGGTGATGAAGGTGGATTGGAGGATTATGTGGGGCAGTGGGGGGTAGAAGGTTATAGGACTGTAAGGGGAGGGGGAGAGAAGAAGTTTGAGGTGGGACCGGGAAAGGCAGGTGCAGGGTGGTCGGGGGGCAAGAGGTCGGGGGAGCTATTGGTTGGGTGAGTCTGCTGACATGTTTTGTCCCCGCAGTAGGAGCCCTCTAAGAAAAGAGACGAGAAGCATCCGTGTGGACGCCAGTCCGCAGACGGGCTGTGTGGAAAGAGGTGAGCGGGAAAGGGAATGTCATCTGCATGGCAGAGGGGGGACACGAGAAGGGGGACGGGAAATTAAGGGTCTGGACTGCAAGGGGTGAGGAAAGAAGTTGGTGTACAGGCCATTGGAGCCTTGGGGGATGAGAAGGGTATTTGCTCAGTGGGAGTTCAAACGGACAAGGTGGTGGAGACATTGGTGCTCGAGGTGCCAGTTGAAAAGGAAAAGGAGGTTGAAGTGAAAGGCAAGGGGAAAAAACTGCCATACATGGGTATAACAAAACCCTTGGGAGCGCACTTGATCGCAGCGACCAGGGAGAAGATTCAGGCGGGGGAATTTTTTAGATGTTTTTAAGTTGCTCCATAGGGAAGTGAGGGCAAAGGAGGGGTCTAAAGAAGAAGAGAGGGAACTGGCTTCGCGCCCAAGGGTCCCGGTGACTTTTGAGAATTGGACAGCGGCATTTATCATTTATGCCAGTGTATATTGTGAAAAATTCCCAGAGCGTTGCGTGGCCCTGCTGAAATATATGGACGTAATTAGGAAGGCTTTCACGAGTTTTGGGGGTTTTGCCTGCGTACGCTATGATGAGGAATTCAAAGCAAGAATGGCGGAGGACAGTCAGGCGGTCTGGGGGGAGATAGACATGGATCTTTGGCTGCAAGGATGGCTCCAACGAGGCCTGCCCCGACATTGCACACAGCAAGTGGGCTGCCTGTGCCTTACCGGCCCTTTCGTGGTCGCCCCGCCCATGAGGGGGCGGGAGGAGGCAGATTACAGCCCTCGACAGCATGTTGGGCGTTCAATAAAGAAGGCTGCACGAGGTGGATGTGCAAATCTAAACACGAGTGCAGCAGGTGTGCGGGTAAGCATCCGGTTACAGATTGTTTTCAGGCAGGGGACAGTGGGTCAGGGCGAGGAGCGGGGCAAGTAGGTGGGGGGGAAGGACTGCATGCCAGGTAAATTGGGGTGTGCTGGTAGGTCGGGCTCAGTTTATCGTAAAAGGAGGGGGGGAACAAGGTTTGATGAAAGGTTTTTGGGGGCGACTTAAAGGGGGTAGAAGGGTGAGGAGGAAGACGCATGACCCATCTCATGGGTCGCAGGGGGGATGTAACAGTGGAAATTGTTAAGGGGTGGTGGCTGTCGTTTGGAGGGCATGGACGACGATGGCGAAGCCCTCACGCTTGCCGCACGACAAGGTGAGTAGGCTTCAGGCTGCAGGGACGGAGGTGCGGGAGCGCCTCTGGTGCAGCAAGGGGAAGTGATGAGATGGGTCTGCATGGACGGGGGTGCACTAGGGCCCCTGGTGCAGCTGGGGGAAAAAAGTGGAGCAATGAAGCAAGGTGCTGGAAGAGGAATTTATGTGGAATGGACTGCATGGACGGGGGCGCAGGTTTGGCCCCTGGTGCAGCGGTAGAGAGGAGTAAGGCAGAAAAGGGGCCTGCATGGACGGGGGTGCACTAGGGCCCCTGGTGCAGGTGGGAAACAGGTGGTAATGGATGCAAGGAGCTTGAAGATTAGTTATATGGAAGGGACTGCATGGACGGGGGTGCAGGTTTGGCCCCTGGTGCAGTGGCGAGAGGAGTAATAAACTAAAGGGCCTGCATGGACGGGGGTGCACGTGGGCCCCCGGTGCAAGGGGGGTAACGCAGAACCAAATTAACAAGGTAATGGAAGGTGGGGGGGCAAGGGTGAGCAGGAGGGTAATAGTTTAGAGGAAAAAGGGGGGCTAAGAGGGTTTAGGTGTATTGTTTAAAAGGTTAGCTGAAAGGGGTGAAATATAGGGGGACGGGTATGAGAGGACCTGGGGTGTTTCCGGAAAGGGTTAAGGAGATGGCCAGAAAGGATAGGGTACTGAGGAGGTGTTACTAGTGGGGTGGGAAAGATTAGGAGGTTGGAACTCATTCATTTAGGAGGGGTGCAGCATCTGAAGGTAGCAGGCTGGGCTATTAAGAGGAGTAGGTGAAAAGGTTGGGACGCTGGGAGTAAGGGAGATACAAAGGGTATGCCAGGGACCGGGGCAAACGGAATGTCTTTATAGAATTTTTTCAGTAGGTAGCAGGAGTGTTGCATTTATTAGGATGTTGTTGATTTGTAAGTGATTTTGTAATTTATTTTTCAGATGCTGCTAGGAGGTCCGGTCAGATGTCAAAAATCTGGTTTTTGGGACATTGTAGGGTTAAGTGGGCGGGGAAAGAAGCTGAGAAAAGGGTTGTTGGCAGGCAACTGGGGTGAAACTATAAAGATGTGGTAAGATGGTCCGGGTTTGGGGGGCTGGGCTGGGATTAGTTGCTTCCTATGTTGGCTGGGTTGAGGGAAAGCTATGGGCCTCCAGATGGGGGGGATTAGTCTTGGTGGGGAAAATGATCTGGTAAGGGATACGGGTGTGGCTCTTCTTAGGAAAATAAAAAGGGTTTTTTGTTATGGGTCCGACAAGTGTGGCCTCAAGCAACTGTAGTGGGGACTAAGTGTTGCCACAGAGGTCGGGAGGGGAGCGAGAAATGAGGGTCTGTTAGAGCGGGCAAGGTAGGGGATAAACAGAGAGATGGTAGAATTTTGTACATTGGTTGCAGTACAGGTTTTGGACCATAAGGAGATGGTTTAGGAAGGACTGATGAGATGTAGAGAGGATGGGTAAACTTTCCGGTTTTTGGGGGAACAATCATTATCTGGCAGACTTGAGCTCTTGGCTGGGAGATTGGTTGAGGAGTTGGAGGTAGGAAAATTGGTGGGGGGGTGGGACAGAAAGAACACCTCGGGGGAGGGTTTTTCTGGTGCCGGGGGCATGGCCCCTTTTGATGTGGGGGGAGGGAAGCACAATGGGGGAATGACACGGGAAAGGATGGGGTGGCGCTGTTTGCACAATCGGGCCACCCCGGGGGAACAGGTATTGAGCCTGGAGGGGCATGGCCCCGGGGAGAAAGCGGGACGCCTGGAAAAGGGGTAAGGAGACGATATGGTCCAAGGGATAGTTAGAGAGGAAAGGGCTTTAATTAATTATTTAATTGTTGGGTAAAATATGAGAATGTTTAATTATTTAATTGGTTGTTTGAAATATGTCTTTAGTTTGTAAGGCCATGGAGCCAGGTAAACGTTTAATTGTAAGCTTTGGCCTGTCACATTAAAGCGACCTTTTCCACTTTTAAATGAGTCTGGGTTTTTGTGCAGTAAGCCAAAATGCTTTGTTTTAAAGATAAGATCACCACTCAGCTACCTGCAGCCAGAGAAGGGCAGAAGGGAGTGTGCGCTCACTGTTTCCTCAGATGCTGCATCGAGACCAATAAAGCCAGGAAGACCAAAGTGTAAAGAAATGGAGAGACCAGGACATGGCATACGCACTGCTGGATCGGGGTAGGTTGATGGCCCTGGTAGCTTTAGCGTGGGAATCTTTTTACATTCCTTCATTTCTGGCATTGTGCCCGCAATGACAGCGTTCCACTGGCCTGTCGCCCGTGTGCTGAGTCACCTCGCGGCAAGGCTCGAGAGGGAGACCTTCTGAGAGAGCTCCACACCCTCAACCCTTGAGCGGACAGTGCCAGAGTTGGCCTTGCCTTCTTAGAATGAGAAGACTAAAGACTGAGACAAGCAATTTTAAAATGCATTCAAGTGGAACTGCATGTATTGCTCAGAAAGGATCAGTGATAGGCATGAGTCAAGTCCTAAAAAAAGTGGGGGGACTCAGTGGACCTCGGGCATGTTGGATGCACCGGCACGATTCACGAATGGTGCCGCAGCATCCGGCTTCCCCATTCCCATTGAGCCCTATGGGGCTGCAATGTGAATGAGGAAGAATATTTACCTGCGCCCGCAAATGGGCAATTACCGGCCGTAATGACCCGGTAATTGCCCATTCGGGGGTACCGGAAAAAAAATGATACCGGTGGCAGCCGTGCCGGTTTTACCTGCACGGCTACTGCCAGTATCATAATGAGGCCCATTGACATACCAATTGAGTGTGGTGTCACCAGAAATTAGCATACGAAGGGGCCCAGTGAAAAAAGTGGGGGGACTCTTGAAAAAAGTGGGGGACTTCGTCCAGCCGCGTGCACCCTCGACTTGAGCCCTGGTGATAGAAGTGTACTAAAAAAGTAGTTGAACTGTGACTCCGGAGTGCGAGAGAGTAGGAAGGAAAGGAGCAACTTGCAACACATTTTTCAAGGGTTGCCATCATGCTGGTTGACAGCCAATTGAGTTGAAATAGATCACAGTTTCGCTGCAACTGATACTCAATGGGAAAGTAGAGAAGTGTGCTTAAACTTTATAAAGAACAGTTGCAGAATGGTGAAAATGGTTGCAAAAAGTAGTGGAGCTGTTAACAGTAAAAAATAAAAGTAGTGCAACACCGCTCCCGACCGTTCCCGCGCACTTCGACCGCTGGAAATGATTCTGTGGTAGGTAACTGGATTCACTGCCCTAGCCATGGCTTCCAACTCATTAGGACGAGCAGGTGGGCAGCCCGATTAGAAACCAATGACATTCATTGTCACGTTTAACTGAACACAGAGTACACCTATGAAAAGATCGACAGAACTAAAGGGAGAGGGAGTGGAAAAGAGATAGAAGCGCAAGGGAAGAGAGAGAGAGGGGGGCAGGAGAGGCTGAGAGGTGGACAAGAGGACACGATGGACAGAGAGAGCAAAAAGAGGAAGACAAAAAGAGGGAGAACGCGAGAGAGCGCAACGTGGGAGACAGGAGGGCAAGAAAGAGGAGGGAGGGAAAGAATGAAGGCATGGGGAGAGATACAGCGCCGGCGACTTGATACATTGTGAGTTCCAGTGGTGGAAATCTAAAGAGCAAGGGACATGTCTGAACAAGTCAAAAGAAAGGCAAGTTAACTATTTAAAAGTCACAAAATGTTGCCAAAAAATGTCCAAGCACACGAGTTGTCACTTCAGAAGACACTCAAGGCACGATACTGCGGTGCAAGCAAAAACACACTTTCCTTAAAAGCACGCAATTCTGATGAACTGTTAATGTGGCGGTTTGGCATCAAAGCCACGACTTTAGCATGAGTCTGATTTACTGCTTGACAACAGCCTTAGCAACCATGAGAAGTGCAGGGCTGGCACTAAGAGGGGATTCTGCTTTCAAGAGCAGACACCAGTGAGGTGCCATTAAACGCTGCTTCACACTTTTTACTTTATAAAAAGGGCATTTCCGAGACTGCAGCACCACTTTTCTAGTTTAATGAAAGCTTAAGAAAACTTTCTTAAACTAGAAAAGTGGCAGTCTTTTAGAAAATGCTTGCACTGCCAGTACAGCACATGTTTCTATGCAAACGGTAGATTTATTAAGCTTTTTGCGCTGCTCAGAGGCACATTTCGCCTCCAGTATTTCCACCCACCCCTGAATGGTGGGGTTGGAAACTGGAAGGGAGAATGTTGGCTTTCAATATTATAATTGGCACAGGCTGGGAATCAGGCCCTAAGTCAGAGTTATGTGTGTGAGGAAACGGGTAGGGGAATGAGTGAGTGGAAGAAAGACTAGAAGGGATGACAGACACACAAAGGAAGGCTTGACAAAGACAGCAGGGTGAACAATAGTGTTAATGCCAAGAGAGAACTCAAAGGAGTGGGGGTGAAAGAGTGATCCACCATGAAAGAGAGAAAACATTATTGGAAGGAAAGACGTATTAGCAAAGCAGATAGTTTTGTCTTTTTGGAGTTGTTTATTCCATTTTACATATGTAAATAGGCACACACATAAAGAAAATGCAAGATGAAGGGCAGGTCATTATGTGTCTATTATTACATGAGAAGCTAGCTTCTGCTGGATGATTAAGTACTTCTAACATTTTAACTTGGCATCTGAGGAATAAAGCCAGCCGTTTACACAGGCTGATAGGGAGAACCATAAAATACATTTGATCCCACTGTACCATGTAGCATGGCATCAACAAAAATGTTAAAGCAATCTTCAAGACGCAATTACCCACTGCCATTAATAATGTGCAGCAGAACGCCTTACCATTTTACCCCAGGGGCAAATGCTGAAGGATCTGCTCTGCTTTTTCCTTGCCTGCATGTTTTATCCTCAATAGCTGACCTTAAGTTTCATGCCGAACTCAAACCTTCCAACCAGGGGTGTTGCTAGGTCTGAAATATATCCGGGGCTAGGCTAATGTAGGGACTATCGGGACTCAGGACTAGCTAGCCTTTTGGTTGTAGCCCCTGAGTTTCTGTCGGGGGCCACAACCAAAAGACCAGAGCTATAGCCCCCTCAGCACCCTCCCTAGCAACTCTTCTGCTTCCAACCAATCTATGCCCCTAATTGTCTAATGTAGAAATACCACACACAGATCCAAATGTACATGCTTAGATGGTGCTTGTTTCAACATAACAGAGCAGGATTCTCATAGTTTACATCAAGTTTTAAGCTTTCGGCATCTTGTCGCTTTACTAATCTCCATGCAGTCTTTCTTTCTTTCTTTGGCTTCCATTGCACCATTTCCATCCCCACCGGCAACACACTCTCCCATGTAAAGTATTGGCAGACAGAGAAAGAGAATGAGAAAAATAGAAAGAGGAACAGAGAAAGGGAGACAAAGTGGGACATATAAAGGGAAAAAGAAACACATCTAGATGAAATTATAGCAAAGACAACATATAGAAAAAGATTATGATTGGTGGAGCGACTGGCCTGAGAGGCGGAGTGTGGCAGGAGTGTGTTGTCGTTGAGGACCTCTGGAGCTGACAATGTTTCTTTCATCTCTAACAGAGTGGGCGGAGTAACTTCATCAAAAACCCCTGCCTGACGAGGAGCGTCGCGGAGTGTGGCAGGAGAGTGTTGTCTGTGATGACCTCTGGAGCAGACAGTGTTTCTTTCATCTCTAACAGAGTGGGCGGAGTAACTTCATCAAAAACCCCTGCCTGATGCGGAGCGTCGCGGAGTGTGGCAGGAGTGTGTTGTCTGTGTTTCCTGGGGAGCCACAGGGGGCCATAAGAACATTGAGGGCAGCATGAGTCTAAGGACTGGAATCCCCTAGACCCGCGCCCAATTGAAATGTGCCAAAAAATCAGCAATGTCATGCCTAAATCATGGTGCTGAGCTGCCAGAGGAAACAGCTCTAAAGGCAGTATCCAGCACACAGCCAAGCCTGACAAGCCAGGACTCGCAGCTCCCCAAGTAAGTGCTAATGGGCTGGAAGGGTCTGGAGGGAAGGGACAAAGTGGACCCTCATGCTCGTCACCTAGCCTCTTTGTGCTAGATACCGGCAATGCCGCTAATCATGACGTCATATTAAGTGTAGCGACATGAAATGAAGAAGCCTTACCGTTATATCTGAAGGAGTTGCATGCTCTACCCGGCTTTCCGGACCCCGTGTCGGGGTCTGATGTCGTCTCGCGGCGGAGTGGTGGAGCCGGAGGAGATGCCGGTGTTGGCTGTGGGGGAGGGGAGGGGCGCGGGGGTTTTGCGCCGTGTGAGGAGGCGGTTTGCTGCCAGTTGACTGTGTCCATGGCCTGTGCCCCCCCTGTTCCCCTCCCTTGGCTCGGGCGTCTGCAGGTGGAGAGCGGCGGGAGTCGCCCGAGGTGAGCGAGGTGGGCGTGGTGGGTCTCAGCTGCGGGGGCGAATGCGGCGAGTCTGCAGCCACAGCGCGTGCTGCTGGCATCAGCTGTGGAGCGCCCTTGGCAGTCTGTACAATCAAGTGGAAGGCGGGGTTATCCAAAGAGCAACCTGACGCCCAAAGCCCCGCGAGTAACAACGTTGTATGTGGAGGAAAACAACATGAAACAGACTGGCTGCTAGAACCATCGCGTGCCAGTATGCGAGCAGCGATCCTCCCATTAAAAAATAATGGCTTGGAAGTCTGTTGCAAATCTGAATAAATTATGTGGCCCACTAGTCAAACAAGTCATGACCGAATAACCCAGCCAGCCTGCATCCAGCTGTGAGCCGCGTTTGATACATGCTCAGATGCATAGTTTACCAAGTGAATTCACTAGTAATCAACGTGAGGATGAGAACTATGATGAGTTAAGGGAATCCCGGGACCTCCAGAGGGGCCGTGAAAAGTCCATAAACTCAAGAGACTGTAATACATGACGCAACTCACTGATAATAGCAGATGAGGTAATTCGAGATCTAGTTGATCTGAACCTCAAGCTAGCCTGTCCAATGAAAACTAACAGAGAAACTACGTGTGCATCACCAGTGACACCGGCTACAGGCTTCCATCTTCAAGATAAAGACTTGAGTTTTTTAGTGAATCTGGAAGCGAATACTCCGTCATTCGAATCCAGAAATGACGAAATTGCAGCATCTCAAAAAAGACACAGGCACGATCTGAGCCTAGAAAGTGATGCTGGTGGCGTGAAAAAACGACTCAAGAGCCACGGTGGCAAGACGTCCTTAATGATGCCTGCTTCTTTCGGATCAGCCACAGTGCCAGCACAGAAGCAGAGGGTCATGAGCACAGATTCCTCTTCATCATCTTCGTACGAGGACTTTACCGGTTCAAACACAGGACAACCAACATTCCATGATCTTAAGTCTAAATCATCACAAGAGCACTTGGGTCAACAGTCAATTAGCATGATTGTGGAGAAAGTCATCAGCAAATTACGCCCCACATTGATGTCAGAAAGTACAATAGCAGTGGCTCCTCTAACAAAGCTATTTGAAAATTTGAATGAGAGCAATCGAGATAAGACGACGCTAATAGCCCTCCTAAATTCAAAAATCGTAAAATTGGAAGCGGATCTTGTTGACATGATGATGCAAATCACAGTCACAAGATGAGGTAATGGCATCTCTCTAACAGTTTTGAAGGACTCTCTGAAAAATAACTCAGAGGACAAAAGACTACTAGCAGAAGTAACAAGACAAGACATCTAGATGAAATGATATCAAAGACAACATATAGAATGAGATTGTGATTGGTGGAGCGACTGGCCTGAGAGACGGACTAGGTTGAAGAAAAAAGACCTAGGATGAAGCAGAAGGAGTAGGATGAAGGATTAGGAAAAAGGGCAAAAATGAAGAAAAGCTAGTGCATGCAAAGAAGAACTATGAAAAATAAGCAGGGTAAAGGAGAAGGCTGGGATTAGGATGAATGAGCAATTGGATGAAGAACTAGAGCAAAGCAAAAGGGCCAAGACAAAGGAGGTGTCATGATGCACCGCTGCAGCCCGGCACTAGTGATATTGTGTAGCATATTGAAATATAATGTGTAATGATGATGTAGACATAGGGCTTGGGTGGAGGAAATACTGAAGGAACACCATATTGGAAGTGAGGTCTAGCATTTTGTATTCCGTGTTGGAGGTGTAGTAGCGTGGCATAATGACGTGTTCGAATTATTTTCCCTTTCCCAAGACCCAGGAGTGAAACTCAGAATAGCAGCATTGTTTCATTTTATAAAGCTGTAGGCCTGTGGAACAAGACTAGAATTTGAACAGCAGAGTAAGGATAGCCCTGTGCCCGTACCAAAGAAAAAATCCATGGGAGCCAAGTTAGAGGACTCGAGCTGCCAACATGCTTGGTGTACATTTAGGGTACTAGCGCCCCGGGACAATGGCCGTCCTATTGGAACTGCCAATTGGCTGAAAAATAGAGTACGTAAATCCATTAGCTTTGTGCCGATTAATGTGTTCTGATAGAGAGTAAGGATGTGTACCACGGGTGGGCAACGGATAAGGGGGAGCGAGGAGCAGAATATCCCATGATTTGTAACACAGAGAGCAAGAGGTGATGCCAACAAATCTAGTCCCATGCTGGGGATGCATGACTGAGGTGCCTGTGTGTCTGGTCTCAAGAAAAGCGCACTATTATTTCAAAGGGCCAATTTGAGCTTGGAGTTGTCCACCGAGCTCATGCTAATGACCAGGTTCACACCATGTGACTAGGCTGCTGGGATGGGTATCTTCCAGGTAATTTGCCAATCCAGTAGCTGGAAACCAAGGTGACAGAATAGGGGAACCACATGTTAGAGGGTAGGGGTAGATTGGGATGTGGCAATCAGTCATGGGATTATAAGAGACTGGTAGTGTGTATATAGATGGTAGCCAGTGAGGGTGGAGGAATGACACTGTATATTGTTCAAGTCATGCGTGACAATATGTTTCCATAAAAACCTCATACTTGCTTTGAACTGACAGAGTGCTTCGTATCAGTTTGGTTCTATGGGACCTTATGATACCTTTTTCCTTTCTGTGGACAAAATAAATCTTGTTTACCTTGCAAAGCGGTGCACCAAGCCTTTTTCCTTGGAGGAGAATTTTTATTGTCTGATTTTCTGGAGGTCTTGACTTACACTGCTTCTCACTGGCTATTTGGTCCATGGAGATGGTGGCGACAATGCCATAATGTCATCTCTTCTGAAAGCCGGAAGGGTCCAGAAATTTTTTCGGACCGGCGATGCCGCTAATCTTTGCTTTGCAATAGCTCCTGTAATGCCTAGAAGCTTGGTTTTTTCCTTGAATTCTCACTGGTTGCCTTCTTCCTTTCCTGTGTTGCTCTCCGCCGGCCGTACCTGTGTCTACCATCACAGAGCTTGCCTTCCTGCTTCCCGCTCTGAGCCTGCTGCTCCATGCCCTTTGCATTCTGTCTACAGAATTTCCTCCACCAAAACCACCTAGGTTTTTCCCCCTTACTGAGGTGTTTTCCTGCACTTTGGCTCTATGTCCCTTGGGTAGTCCAAGAGCCTGTTTCATACTCTGCATCGTGGTGGCTGCCATTGGTTGTTGGATGCCTAAAACCTCGTAAGATCACTAATTCCACCACAAAGTTCAGGCGTGATCTTGACAGAAGGCATCAGACGAAGAACAGCTAGGGTGAACAAAGGTTAGTACTAAGCACTATGAGGAAGAAGAGATACTTGGACAAAGGAGAAGGACTAGGACCAGGAAAGAGGGCACACGATAAGGACCAGGATGAAGGAGAAAGACTAGGACAAAGGGCTAGGATGAAGAAAAGGGACTAGGACAAAGAAAGACAAATGAGAAGGGGTATTACAAAGAAGGAATAGTAGTGAGGCTACCCAAATAGCTAAAGTTCACTATGCAAGACCACTTTACATCAACATTCAATGCCAGAATAAGGGAGAAGGTCTGGGATGAATGACTAGCATGATGGGTTTAAACAAAGGAGAAGGACTAGACTTAAATACTGGGATGAGGGAGAGGGACTTAGATGAAGTAAGCAGGGCTAAAACAATCTACCAGTGCTAATGACAAGAATGAAGGACTAGGGTGAAGGAGAAGGACTAGGTTGAAGGAGCTGGACAAAGTACCAAATTAAAGATGAAGTACTATGATGTAGGACTAGTACAAAAGTATGGGACAAAGAAGAAGGACTTGGATGAAGGATTAGAATCTAGCGGCTAGGATGTTGGACTAGAAGAAGGAGAAATGACAAAGATGAAGGCAAGGGGCTATGATGAAGGTGACAGACTAGGACAAAGGGCATGGATGAAGGAGTACTGGTATGAAGAACTAGAACTGAGGAAATTGCTAAAATGAAGGAATACTGGGATGAAGGACGACTAGGATGAAATAGAAGGACTGGGTGGCCTAGAATGAACGACCAGGATGAAGAAGGAATGGGGTATATTATGGGATGAAAGACCACTAGGTAAAAGAAGAAGGACTCAGATGATGGAGAAGGACAAAGATGAAGGACGAGAAGAAACAACTAACAAAGAAGGCTAGCATGAATGGGGCTAGGAGTCAGGAGAAGGACAAGAATGAATGACTAGGATAGAGGTGAAAGAATAGGACGAAGACAAACAAATAGGATGAGGGAGAAGGACTAGGTGGATTTAGAAGGACAGAGAAGGTCTAGGATGGAAGTGAACATTTCAAATGAATGACTAGGACAAAGGGGAGGGACTAGAATTAAGAATTAGGATGAAGGAAAAGCACTAGCACGAAGGACCTAGATGAATATGAAGGCTGGGATAAAGGAGGACTTGAACCAAGAAGGACAATAGAGAAGGACTAGGACAAATGACGAGTATGACATTGAAGGACTAGGATAAAGGATTAGGACAAAGAACTAAGAGAGGGAGCAGGATGAACAAAAAAGGCTAGGATGAAAGACCAGGGTGTAGAACTAACACAAAAGGGAAAACTAGGATAATGTAGAAGAAAAAGAACAGAGTACTAGGAAAAAGCAGTAGGACCAAAAATTAGGATGAAGTTAAAACACTAGAGTGTGATGCAACCTAAATGTGTGAAGAGGGTAATTGTGGATGCTGTGTATTTTGTGCTGTGGATTAGTCTATGTTTTGCGCATAACAAAATACTTTAAGGCTCATGGAACACAAGCTCACACACAGTAAGAGTTTTGAACAGTGGCACACAGATTCCATAAGAATGCCCCAGGTTGAATACTTCATTTTTTATGCCAATCACTGGTGGTGTGATTAGCTCAGTTTCTGTTATCTACAGCGTCACACATCATTCGGTCCTGATGAAGGTGGAGTTTAATTGAGAACTGCATAAACGTTTATTAGTTTCTAATGTTGGGATGTTTGGGCACAGTTCACTACCTAGACACTGGATGTTCTTTAGCCCTCCAGAATAGGTCTGTACTAGGCTATCTCTGCCCCTTAGTATTGTTTAAGGGGCACATAGGCAAGGGGATACTTATCTTGGTCGTTTTCAGTAGAGTATTTGTACCTGTCTTTGTCTTTCTAATATTGGGTATTAGCTATGTTCATGTATTTATGTGTTTTTCTATTTGACTGAAATCATGTGTTGTTGGATATGTTTCGATTAGCAACACTTTCTTGTGATCAAAACGTATTTCTGTAATTGATGAATGAAGCATTAAATGAAGTTGCTTATTATAGGCCTGAAAAAGGCGTCATTAAAAAGTTCCCACTAGCAGGGTTTTGTATTTATGGTACATGAGACTTCCGCCCGGTTCTGAAAGAAAGCCGTTTAGGCTTGAAATCATTCCTGGCGGAAACACTTTGTTGTAATTTCTAGTTGTCCTCCAGTTCCCGTCAGAGATGGGTTGCCCTTCGGTGGTAATGTGACTTGACAGCCTTAGCTGTTTTGAGGGCTCAAATTTATTTTCAGATTGGTTTCCTTTTTTACATTCATTTAAAGGGTGCTCTTTCTCACTCTTCATCCTTATTTTTTCTTCCCACATCTTTTGAGGATTTCTATTTGATCATTCAGCCTTGGACCATATGATGGCTCAGAGTGCAACGTTGAATTATAGTGAAGACCAGAATACAGAGATGTCTTTGTTCGACCTGGCTGGTGCAAATCAGAATATTACATCTTTAGCATCTAACGAGGACCTCTTCAAATTAAAGAAGAAAACCTTCAACACAGAGCTTCACAGACATTTTCTCAGTGAATATTTGAAAACAAACATAATTCCTGCAGGTTTATTGTCTTTTCTTGGAAGATGACGACTATAAGACCAATTTCAGTTTCATAGCTATTAAATGTAGCAGAGATCTGATGGTGCTGACTATCTCGACGGCTCAAAGCTTAGGGGCACTACCGCAGAGAGAACTTGATAGTGAAGAACACACATTTCTTACCAGCACATTTGTTACTAAAGTGGCATTAACACCCCGTTCCAAGGGCTGGTAGGGGTGATGGGGGTAACGGCCCTGGCAGCCCAAGTTAATCGTTTGAGTGAAACTAGGGCCATTAACGAGGGCTCTGGGCCGTTACCCTGTTCCAGTCTTTGGAACAGGCTGTTAATGCCATTAGTACCCCCAAGTTACCTAAAAAAAGTATTTTCATTCACTGAAGGGAACGTTGAGCATTATCCATTCAGTGAGTGAAAAACTTTCCCAAGATGGCCGCCCATGGAAAAATGTAAGTTGGGCCGGGGGATGGGGTAAAAAAAATACAAATAAAGGGAGGCGGTGGGGAAAGATGGCAGCCTGAGGTGAGGGAGGCAGCCTGCGGTTCCGTTGAAAGCAGGCTGAGATCGGAGATTTCAGCCTGTGTTCTGCGGAACCTGATTGAGGTTGACAGAGATATTCAGAATTTTAAAACAAATATTGTTTATCCCTACATGGTGGCTAACTTCCTTGAGATTCGCAATTCAGAAAGAGGGCAGACCACAGCAGGCCAAAGAGGCTGTAGGCGTTGGGTTACCTTCTCCGAAACGAGTAGTGATTAATCTGCAGAAGAGGCATTTGACCAACAATATGCCTATCCACCTCCTTATCCATCATATAGAGGATATGGACTTTTTTTAGGCATAGGCCAGCCCAGAGGTCCAGTATGGGACCCCTATTTTTTCAAAACCCCTTGGAGGACTGATCAGAGACTCAGGCGACAAGCAACGTACACTTAAACCAGCAAATTTCACTCCCAGTGTTTAATCTGTCAGATCAGGAACTGACTAGTGCACAACTTAGAGTGCTATCCAGTGGCGTATCTTTTGTCCCAATCAGTCCCACTGACTGATTTTTGATTGAATCTGATATTCGGAAATACATTCTTGCCAGAAAATTAGATTGAAATCTTTCTTCAAAGAATCTGAACCCTCAGAGAGACAGAATGCTACAGGTTTCTACTTACTATAAACGTTTAAGCCTCAGGATAATCAAACAGTAAGAGCCATTTTTACATTTGAAAAATGTATGTTTAAGGATCTTTCTAATATGCAATCTACAAGATAAGAGACCAGGTTTAACCTCTCTAATGAGGAACCTACTGCGCTTACGTCTTGCACTAATAATTCTCAGCTGGTGATTAAGCCAGCCGATAAATGTGGTGGGATAGTGGTTTGCAATATCTGCCAATACCAACATATGGTCATTGAACTACTCAATGACAGAGATAGTTACATGACGTTGCCGAAGGATCCCTCCTCTGAGATCAAACAAGAGATTCTGGATATAACATTGTATGCAGTGCAGAAAGAGTGGATCTCTGAGGAAGAGTTTGGCTATTTGAACCATTCATCTTGTTTTAGGCATCCTTTGAGGAATGGTTTGTATTATCAGAGCCTAATCCTTTCTTTTCAAAGATTGCGATATGGCTCCGCTATATAGATGCAATTATCTTCATTTGGTCTGCCGCCCCGGATACTCTTGGTAACTTTTAACTTGGATCAATCAATGTCACTCTAACATACAATTCACCATGACAACCAGCACAATCGATATCAGTTTTCTTGATCTTCTAATTAAGAATCATCAGGGTACATCAGTGTGCTCTTTGTACAAGAAGACAACAGACAGAAATACCCTTCTACACTTGGCTAGGTTCCACCTGAGAAACCAGACGGAAAACTTGTTGTTTGACCAATTTGTAAAGTTTAGGCATAATAATAACGCCAGACTATCAGTTTTAATCTAACAACCTGGGTGAGAGGCTGAATGCCAGGGGTATCCCAAAAAACCTATCTCACAGTCCCTCTGGTGAGCGGGATTTACACCAAGGGAAACCTTGTTCACTCCCAGAGTGGAAACCACACAAGAAAAGTTGGTTTGTGCCCTCACATATAGTACCCACATCTTGCCGTCAGAAAACCCATCAAAATATTTTGGCCCTTAATATGACTAAATATACCTGATGAGCCAACCCCTTTGTTTGCCCTCAAAGTTCAAAGAAACTTGAGGGATCATTTGGTACATTCAAGATTCAAGGAGACTAGGGCCATGGGTACAAGTTGGGATATTCAACACTTGTGGGGCACTTCCCATGTGGAAATTGCACTGCGTGTACATTTTCAAAAAGAATCAAATCATTTGACATTGGTGACAACCAATGGCATCTCAGAAACCACCCACATGAATTGCAAGACCTCAAACATGGTTTATTGTTTAGAGTGCTTGTGCGGCCTCAGATATTGCTGAAACTACAAGGCTGGTATCGCATGCACCACTGAGCACAGACGAAGAATCCGCTGCAAAAATGCGACAGCACCTTTGGTTGCACATTATGTAGAATTTCGGCATTCTGTGGATGAGTTATTGTGGTGGGTTTTGGATACCAGCAGGAATGCACTGAATAATCAATGAGCATTGCTCTAAAAGAAACCAGGTGGATCCACCGACTTGACCCCCTAGATTAAGGTCAAAATTAAATTTTTCCATCTTGCCTATAATTTCCGGGGTTGGGCTCGTTTATCATTCACCTATGCAGTCAGTGCAGTCTGCCGATATATAGATATATATCCGACCCTTCTCATTTGGGTATGTTTTCTAAATTCGTGTTTCCATAGTGTGGTAGGTCCTAGTTATTTCCTGTACCTGGTGCCTAGTGATCTATGGCTGTGATGTGTTTTAACACACTGTAAGATGGCGCCAATATGAGCGACGTCCACTTTCTATTTTGGCTCAACACATGTGCCGAGTCACGTGATTTCAATGAGCAGAAGCCCTGTACTCTATAGTCCTGCATCACCAGCATTGAGCTTGTTTCTGGCCAGGGCACGCTACTTTCCAGCCTAAGTATCTTCTGGACCTCAGGGGGTCTTGGTAAGTCTTGCCTTCTGCGTTGTTTTACTTGTGTGATCAAATCCTTCGCCTGAGCGACAGTATTTGTTTGTGCCCATTGTTGTCCTTTACAGCAAGGCGTGTGCTCTGTTCGTGCCATGTGCTGGCAGTCAGTGGGATGTCGCTGACCATAGGGAGATTTGAACTTTGAGGTACAAACTAGTGCTAGACTATGAGTTCACTGTAGCTAAGCACTTGTGTCTTGTGGCGTCCACTGCATTGTATTTTGTAAGTGCTCTTTGTGCATACACCATAAAGCCTGGTTTTCTTACATTATTTGGCGTTGTTTTTTCAGTGAGCGCCCAGTCTGCGTGGCATTTTTGAACCTGTTGATTCACACCCTCTGCAGTCCTTTAGGGGCCATCATGACTGATTTGTCCTATTCAGGTAAAGATAATCTGTTGCCCCCCCCGTCATTATTGATAGATGTGTTCCACTCTTCTCTCTATTAATTTTCCTTGCACTATCCATTCATATTTAGATGGCAATGTAAGGGTTCCCACTGATGCATATTGTATAGTTACAGTCAATGACTTTTTATTTAAGCCTTTTATTTTTATTTTAAGGCTCTGCCTAATCTTTTGTCACAGATTTGGTAATTCTTTGCCTTAACTTTAGCACCTGCTAATGGGTGGGTGCTTTACTTGCGTAGGGGTTGGGGGGTAAGGACATGCATTTAGTTTGGGGAAAATTGTACAATCAAAGGTGTTTGGACGGGTAATGTTAGTGTTCTATGCAACTTTATGCCAATGATTATCTGTTTTGTGGATTTTGTTCAATTTCTGTTATCTACAGGGACATGCATCATTCGGTCCTGATGAAGGCAGTGTTTTATTGAGAACCACCGAAACATACAGAATTTTCCCTAGGTATAGAACTGAGAATTTAATTAATTTCTAATGTTGAGATGTTTGTGCACAATTCTCAACATAGACCCAAGATGTTCTTTACCCTTCCAGAATAGGTCTAGACTAGGGTATCTCTGCCCCTGAGTATTTTTTAAGGGACACATAGGGAAAGTGGGGATTTGATTTTCTGACCTTCATTTCTTGTTTTGGTCGTTTTGATTAGACCATGTGTGCCTGTATTTGTCTTTCTATTATTGGGTATTATCTATGTTCCTATTTATGTGTTTTTCTATTTGACTTGAATGATGTGTTGTTGGACATGTTTTGATTACCAACACTTTCTTATGGCAAAAATGTATTTTTGTAATTGATGAATGAAACATTAAATGAAGTTGCTTATTCTAAGCCTGTATGGGGTGTTATGATTTACTGACTTATAACGTGCACCGCTACCACCCACGGGCAGTATCCAGGCACTCACGTGGCTCTGCAAGAAATAGGACACGTTGTTTAGTAAGGGTAGAGAGGTAGGATAGGTCCAGAAACAGGAGAAACTGGCACATATGTGTGTTGGGTTGGGGATGGGTTGTTTGTGTGCACTGGCTTGTGGTATGCGCAATGGTGAGGCCCAATGCATGGGTTGTTTGTTGTATGTGAATCTCTTTTATGTTGGGGGGGTGTGTTTGTGTGTTATATGTGTAAATTGGCTGGTATTTAAGGTTGTGGTTGAATGGCCTGGCTCGTGAACCCATAAGGGTTAGGCCCAGTGCCTAGATTGTTTGTTGTATCTGAATGTCTGTTATGTTGGGTGCGTGTTTGTGTGTTTTATGTGTACACTGGCTGGTGTTTAATGTTATGGTTGTGCGCACTGGCTTGTTTTGTCTGTAGGGGTAAGGTCCAGCGCCTGGGATTGTATGCAAGTGTTAGTTATGTTGTGTGTGTTTGTGTGTAGTTTGTCTGGCCCATGGGCCTGTATAGTACAGGGGATGTGTGTAGGAGGGAAAAAGGAGCATGGTGGTTAGTACATTGGGTACTCTCAATTTTTCTCTGTGGCTAATCTATCTAAACGTGAGGCAAGGCTCATCTTCGCAAATCTATCGAAATGTGAGGCAAGGCCAATCACAAATCTATCTAAATGTGACACATGGCTAATCTTTACAAATCTTTCTAAATGTGAGGCAATGATAATCTTCACAAATCTATCCAAATGAGACGTATTGCTAATCTTCCTAATACGTCTGTTGTAAGACATTTCCTGCCCCCAAAATATATTGTTAAGGATTCCAATCGGGTGTCACACACTGGACCAGGACACTTGGTCTTAGCCTGGGATGTGGTGCTAAATAGGAATGCTTTTTCTTTAATTTCAACGAATTCAAAATGAGCCTGTACCCGACCCGTCTGACACCCCCTTTTACAAATACCCTGGGGCACAATGGACCATGAACCAGGCCGGTTGGTGAAAATACAATATTTATTTATTTTTAAAATTCACAAAAATCACACAAATCTTAATATTGGGCAGCAATCACCAATGGGGTGATAATGACAATGGAAATGGAAGCAATGCACTTGGTTAACCTTCTAGTAGAACACATCCAAAGCACAAGTGAATAGGAGCACCTTTTGAATTAGGATAGATAGCACCCAAGTTAAGGTTTCCCCCTGCAATGTTCCCTCAACCCACAAAGAAATCGAATTCTGAATGGATAGAAAGAAGCAGCAGGTAGTCAGGGAGTCAGAATCAAAATCCGAAATTCCCTCACAAAATAAGAGGATTTTAAACCCTTTGCAAAGGCCTAAAATAACACTCAGATTTTGATAAATAATGAATTATATGTGTGTTTGTGTTTAAATAATAATATGCATGTGTTTTATCACAGTACCAGGGATGTTATATCACTAACAACCATCAGGCAAAGTATCACAAAAGCATACAGTTCACAAAGCAAGTTAAAATTGAAAACCCAGTGCAGCTGAATTCACACATGGAAAAGTTGCATTTTATTTCTAGTTTGCAGTTTTAAATGCCAAAAAGTTTTTTTTTAAACGGGTGAAAAACACTGAATAGGAATGCAGTTTTTTAGCAGGGTGAGAGATACACAGCACAGGGACAATACAGAAGTGAAAGGAGGGCTATAGCTGGTGAATTGAGAGAGATTTGGAAGGTAGAATAAAGTTTGTTTCTTAGGAAAATAGAGCAGTTCAAAAGAGAAAATAGGTTTTAAAAATGAAAGGCAAATTTTACTTAAACTAAATTATTTAGACTAAATTGTTAAAGAAAGCCACGGAGTTCCAGAACAATTCTTTAAACAAGTTAAAAAGGCAATAATTGAATTCTTATGTGAGGGAAAGAAGCCAAGAATTCTGTATGACACCCTGATATTGCCTAAAGAACAAGGAGGGGTAGGCCTTCCGGATATTGAGCGATATTATCAAGCGGCACAGCTAAGAATCCTTATACCACACGTTCGAGACAGAAAGGATTTGCAATGGGTCCAACTGGACAATGACAACCTTACTCCTGCAACTCTAGCCGAATGGCTATGGGTCCCCAGACCAAAGCTCATGAGAAGATTGCGCAACCACCCAATATTGGGGACGATATGGAACATTTGGAAGGAAGGGAAAGGAATTACCAGCGTCAATACATGGCCTTCCCCCCTGAGCCAGCTCTGGTCCCCTGGAATCCGAGAAGAAATCTCTGAACACGCCAGATACCAAACTTGGTTCGATGCCGGACTTGAAAGTGTGGGCCAGCTGTGGAGAAATGACAAATTCATACCAATAGCCGCCCTACAAGAAGCCCTCCAACTGCACCCAATCCCAGTCTTGTATCTGCGCTTGAAAGGTGTCCTATCCAAAAGGGAATGGAAAGCCAAGACAAGTAGAGAGCTCACGCCCTTCGAAAAAATTCTGGACATGACCACTACAAACAAGGGCCTGACAGCAGGCATGTACAACGCCTTGATCTGCAAAGAACAAGCTCCGAGCCTCCGTCTCAAAGAAGGCTGGGAAAAAGACTTTAGCAGAGAGTTCGATCAGCAAGCATGGGACAGAATATGTGAGACACCCTCCAGAGTATTCATTGCGGCCCAATACAAGCTACATGCAATAAAGCTACTCCACAGATGGCAGTACGACCTGTATCGACTTTCCAAAATGTACCAGACCTCAAGCCGAGATGCTGGCGATTATGCAGTATGGAAGCCAACTACTGGCACATGTGGTGGGGCTGCCCCAAAGTCTGTATATATTGGCAAGAGGTCTTAGGATGGATAAAACAGATAGACAGTATTGATCGAGTACCATCTCCTCTCCTGTCCCTTTTTGGCTTGGAACAGGAGGATGAGGAACTGACCAGGATAAAAGGACTGGCATCCCCATTGCTATTGGCAACACGAGCTGCCCTGGTCATCAAGTGGAAATCCCCTCATCTCCCAAGCAAAAAGGACTGGACAAAGATTGCAATTAACATTTACACAATGGAAAGAATCACTGCAGCCCTCCACAACAGGGCTGCTCGACATGAGGAAGTCTGGTGCGACTTTGCCAGCCAGTACGTCACAGGCACAGATGGGAGCAACCCATCACACCAAGGTCCCTAGAAAGCAGCGTGCCCTAACGCGACCCTCCATTACCCGAAGAATTCCACGCCACCTTCGCCTGTCGCAAACCTAGTCACAAACTCTGACTCCAAATAGACCATCAATAAAAATCGTCCCGTCAACCACTAAACAAGAGCAGAACGTACGCCAATGAACTGGAAGAACTAAAAGCCTAGCTGTGGGGAGGGAAGAGTGAGGGAAAGGGGTTGAAAACTGACACTCCACCGTAGGGGGGAAAGTTATTTGTTACTATATTGTTACCTTGGTTTCACGTTCATGTACCATTCAAGCAACAAAGCGTGCGTAATACGCGCAGTATATGTATGTTTCACCATTATGTTAAAACGAATAAAACTCAATTTTTTTTTTTAAAAAGCCACGGTACGTTCAAAGATTGTTTCGCAACGTCAACCTTTTCCCGCCGGGTTGTGATCTATGTAGGAATTAATTTAAATGACTCCAAATACTACTAATGAGTTACAAAATGAGGTGAATGAAAGAATTGCGCTAACACTGGGAAACAAGAACAAGGTGCACAGAGAATTAGAACAGATTAGACAAGTTATCAGGGTATGATAGGGTTGCTTAGAGAGTAGAACAAAGACAAAAGTCAAGATGGGGTAGACTGTTTTTTATGGGGTGGGAGATACTCACAGTCCGCTCTTAGATTTGGGATTAGGAACAGTCAATTGGGTTCTGGACTCCAGGGCTCGGGTCACCGGGTAGCGGCGGACTCTCCTAGGAGAACAACAGCTGGGCCTGTCTGGTCACCGGATACAAGGACAGCTGGATGGCAGGGTTGCAGCATGCATGCAGTTAGTGGGCAAAAAGTCAGGCTGGCTTCAGGATGCTTCCCAAAAGAATAACACAGCTTTTCCCTTTGGTTATTACGATTTTTAGTGGGATTTCTGGATTGAGGCCTTGCTGGGATGGTCAACAATGCTTTGGCCTTGCTATGGATAGGATCAGCTATGCTTTTACCTGGCAGTGGAATCTGGAATCAGCTATGCTTAGGCTTTGCAGTGGAATCTGGAATCAGCTATGCTTTGTCATTGCAGTGAGATCTGGAATCTGGCAAGATTAATGTAGATATCAGGAACGCAGGTGCAGGAAATTCATGAAAAAGTGTGTTTTGTCAGCCACCCTTTTTATAGAGCATGGTGACATCATAGAAATATATGGTAGGGCATGTTTAGCTAAGCACGCCTGTAAGCAACTGGATTGGTCAGGGGTGATAGTTACCGCCTTCCTCTTAGCTGGTTGGGTTTCAAGGGCATGATGTCAGATTTATGATGTGAGTTTTACAATGTCCAGAACCTCCCACAGTTACTTAAGCTAAAATCCAGTTTTGCCATAAATGGCACATTTGTACAGTTGGGGCTTTTTAACAAATTACATAAGGAGGTTATGTATTTTATGCGGAGCATGCCAGTCCAACTCTACAATTTGTAGCACATAGTTTCGCCCTTCTGATAATTTTTAGTCATTTTTGGTGTGAAATAGTCAGCCTAAAATTCTATAACTTTACACGTGTGTATGGATTATCATCAGGCATGTCAGTATTGAATTTTACATTGGCATCATGTACACTTTCCTCGGAATACCCAATTCTCTGCCATTTCTGTTCCCAAGGTGGCAGTGACGGCTACAACGTCCTAAATTAAAACCCACACAATTACATTAAAACTGTCAACTTTTTACATTCCTGCCAATTTCTGTTGCAAAAATAACTGCCTTTAAAAGTTTCTTAATAAAATAGTCTTTTGAAACAAATGGCCATCCTTTGTCCTTCAATGGAATCATTTTTTTCTCTTCAGCTACCACCAACTGTCAATTCAGCCCGGTGTGGGGAGGGGGTATCTCAGTTTGATTGAAGGTTTATGGCCCCCTCCACTTCACAGGTTGGCATCCCAGACGTTCCATTGTAAGAGGTGTTAGTCCAGACAAAAGTCTGCCAAGGTAGCAATTATCACTTGTGTGTTCTAGCATCTGCTGTGAGGGGCCTTCTGTTCCTGGCAACCCCCAAGCAGAAATCTGTGTGGGGCTGATTTCTCCCATGTAGCCAATGCAATTTAATTCCTTATTTTATTTATTTTTGAAATAAATCAGAATAACGCCTGTTGAATAAGATCTCCCATATACATTTCACAGCACAAAACCCCTTCACATTGCTAGATAAGGGCAAGGCCCTATCCAACATTCACTTTTAAAGAAGTATTTTTCTTATCTGTAAAAGTACATTTAAACATGTGGTGATTGCTGACATTTTCCTTGCAAATTCGGTTTTTCACTTCCCTCTGAATTCCCACCTTGTTTTGAAGCCAGAGTTAGTTTCTTGTATGCAGCAATTTTTTAAAACACAGATGCACTGAAATCAACATAGGCCCAGAGAGGCAGGACCTCTTTGACGCATTGATCTTTGATATTTTGTAGCCCCAAAAGTAAAGTGTTTCCCATGTAGCTGAGGTAAAGCTTATTTTGATCTGTTCAGAGCTAAACAACAGCCTCTCATTCAGGGATACTGTTCTTGTCTGCTGAAGCACAATGTGAACGTGGATGGGCATGGCAGGGTCTCTATTAACAAAAGTAGTGTGATGAGGAACAGAGAAAAAGAGCACTAGAGCGGCATCATTTTTAAATGTAAATATTTCCCTTTTTCAATGGGAACTTTGGGCTGCTTTTTCACTCCCCTTCTTTTGTACATGTAAAAACACATTGGCAGGCTTTCTCAGTGTGCCCCCTGGTTCCATCCTGCCCAATATGTGCTTGTCAAGATGGTGCATCCATCTTTTTGTAGTTGCAAAACACAGTTTTGCCGTGGGGCAGTGATGCTGAAAAGGAACCAGCGTAGCCATCTTGCTGATTCTGCTGAAGTGCAGCTTTGTTATGGATGGGGGTACTGCTGAATGGGTAAATATATCCCACAATATTAGGGCTTAACACATTTTGTTTCCCACAAAATACATCTAAATCCTGCATGACGTCTTCTCTCTAGCACACATGAAGGTGCAGCACATTTCCTTCGACAATTCAGGACATTCCTTCCACTATTCAGTACAATTGCTTAACTCTGAAGAGTATCACAATGGCTGACTGTGGATGGTAGCACAAATCAACTCAGAGGCTAACTATGTTAGCACCGTTAACATAGTAGTAGTAGTTTAAGAGTGGCTGGATTTCTGGCGCACAGTACTGGTTGGGCTTCCAACCCGGATCGCCTTAAACACGTTGAAACACAATTTAGCTATGGTGTGGAACACAATGGCTAACTACAGGTGCAGCGTAATACATCTCAGAGCACAGCAGGGGAACATTACAAGGCTATACCAACAGTTCTGGTGTGAAGTATGGCTACTGTATGTAATTAAGGATCCATCTAGAGTATAGCTATCTTACACACTTAGACTAGAAAATGGCTATCTTACACAATTAGGCTAGATAATAATAGGTAATACGAGTGGTGGGGTTTTACTAAAGTAGAGTAATGGCTGTACTCACCGCACACACCACACTTAACTTATCCATTGCTGTAGGTTGTCTGTGTCTGACATCCCATGTGAACATGGGCAAACAGAGAGTGGAGCTGCTTAGACAGGTGCTGCACTGTGCCCTGTTGCCCTTTGCTGACTGGCTGCCTAGGCAAGGCTGCCATGGGAGGGCCACTGAAATGCAGCTGTTCCAGTCACCAGGAGGTCTGGGGGGCACGGACCAATGAGAACCAGTATGATGAGCAGGGAGGAGTGGGGAGGGTGGGTCAGAGGATGGATGAACGTGAATGGGATAAGGCAGAGGGAAGCAGAGAGAGATGACTGCCAGGACAGAGGCAAAGAGACACCTGATTCCCTGAGCCAATTGCTGATGGGTTGGGTGGAGGAAGTAGAAATGTGAGAAACAATTAAAGGACTACAGCACAAAGGCAGGCCTCTCCAGAGGTCGACCAGCTCAACAAAAAACTGGTTGGGAGTCAAAGGAAACACCAATTAAATCCATTAGATAACTAGGTACTAGCTCAGAAAATGATTGCAAAATACACACAAATATCTCCAGAAAGACACCCATCAAGCATCAGACAGGCCCTAAGACTGCTTACTAAGTGGCCTCTCTGCAGGATGACTTCAGAGTACATTCAGGAAGGGAGGTGGAACAGGGGGGGGGGATCCCACTGAGCAGTATTGTAGCTGGGAAGTAGTGTAGAGTTGTTAGCTATACAAGTGGAGTAAGCACAAGAAGTGGTGTCATAGTGCCCACTAGCAGGGTTTGCATATGTATGGTTCAGCCGGTTCTGAAAGAAAGCTGTTTAGGGCTAGAAATAATTCCTGGTGGGAACACTTTGTTGTAATTAGTAGCTCAGTCACTTATGCAGGATTCCCCCATATATCATTGACATCTGACATGTCTGAATCATTCACACACACCTTCCTGTTCCCCTCAACCCTACTCCACAAAGCAGCCACAATAACACAAAGGTGCCCGGTGCCCACCAGTTTGGGAGGCAGATCCATTTTGGCAGATGCTGATGGCATACTGTAACACTCTCCCTCATCCATTTGCAAGACCACATCAAGCATTCCCCAATATCACACAAGGAATGGCATGTCAATAACCGAGACTCGGAAGAGGCAGGGAGCAGTAATGGTTGCTCCCAATGGAGTCCAACATTCGCCTCCTCAAAATCATACAAGGAACAGCGTGCAAACAAATGAGACGAGGAAGAGGGACAGAACAATGAAGATGACTACGACCAGTAAACCAACACAGCAGTCTAGTCTTTGAAAGTTGTTCAATTATGCAGGGAACTTTAAATCTGCCGCAGCTGACAGACACAGGAAGGAGCTGCAGAGGCCAAGTTATACCCCGGCCAGTGCTGACACCAAGAACGCTGAGAAAAAGCTCACCAGGGAAAGCGACAAGAGACCGAACACAGACGGAGAGAAGAGCAACCCGAATGCAGAATGCTGACCCAGAGATGGAGAAGTAGCAAGAACCCGTACACGGTAGAAAAGTGAACAGCGAAGGCCCAGCAGCTAATGACACGCCGAGCCAACAGATTGAGCGAAACAGACACAGAGAGACGAGAGGGACCCAGTACGTCCAGGGAAGATGGCCAGGTTACTGAGTTACTTCAAAGTGTTTGTCGTTTGATAGAATTAATGTAAAAGAGATGCAAAGTGGAGCCTATGAAGAGGTTAACAGATGTATGAACCATGCCACGACTGGGTGGCTGAACCCACATCTGAAAGGAGAAACAAAGTAAATGTGAATGGTTTGAGAGAAGGGGTAGAGAACCAATGTATGAATAAAGAGGTAAATATCAATATGAACTTTGCTAAACAAGAATCAATAGGCCAAGGTTGGGCAAATATCATTTTGTGGATAAATATGAAAGTTACTGCTTGCAAGGCCTGACCAGAAAGTATACCAGGCAAACACAAGTGTATGCAAAGAAATTGCAAACCAAGTGTTTAAAAGACATGTATAGAAGACCTGGGGGGTTATATCAGGCAAAGTCAATTGTGTGCAAAATAATACATTCCAGGTGTGTGCAATAAAGTGTAAAAGACTGCATCCAAAACCTGGCAGGAGAGTATACCAGGCAAAGTCAAGCATGTGTAAGAACATGCAGTAAGAAGAGAATCTCAAGGAAGAGCCATGACCTTGAGATTGTGAATGATTGTAAAGATAGAAAGATAGCATGGCATGTGAGTATATCAGGTGATTTGCTAGTCTGGGACCCGCATCCAAATTGTAACACAGTGAAAAGAGAATCCTCAAGGAAGACATATGCCCTTACGATGGTGAACTGTCTTGAATGTGAAGAGAAATCTTGGGAAAGGAGCTATTTCCCTGGGAACTGAGAACATCCCAACAGCAGGGAGTTATCCTCTTAGGTTACAAGGAACTTGGTTATTCTTTGTTGGACATTTTTGTTTTGGTAAAAGGAATCGGGGAAAGGGAGCCATTTCCTGGAATGTTGTACATTGTCAACTTGGAACGTTTGGTTGGATTTATCTTTTTGAGTTTGAGTCAAACCTTTGTACCCTTTTGAGAAGCAGACACAATAACCTTTGCATCTTAGGGTTCATTTTAGAGTATGAGGACCAGAATAGGATTTCAGACACACAGGAATGATTTTTGCTTTGGACATCTTGACAAAGAACAGACCCATTAATTTTGATTGAAGTAAGGAAATACCTCCTAGATTTGGGATAAGGAGGCATTTTCAAACTCTTTTTTTCATTTAAATAATAGTTTATGATCACAAGCATAAGCTCTCTGTGCTCGTGTCTCATTTCTGGCTACTCACACTACAATCTACAGCCGTTCTTCAAATACTGGAGGCAGAAAAGGTGGCTTATGTGGCCACCTTCCTGTATCAGGTTTTGCTCCCTGCAGTAGCACTAAGGTAAGTGCTCCTGGGAGGGATCAAGGTTTAGGTAAGGCATGTGATAACTGTGCCTATGTAACCAGCCGTTCTCCAAGGTAGCACTCCTACATAGTCTGAGCCAAATGAATTGGACACTGCTGATTTAACTGGGAGTAAGGCAATCTGATACTGCTTTGATAAAGTGGGCTATTGGAATCTGGCCAGGTTGAGTGGCCTAAAGGAATCTAGTATTTTGTATGAACTGGGCTTAGCCGAACTTGTCCGTGTTGTGTTACATGAGCTTAACTGAATGTTGTCAAGATGTGACCTGATAAATCATGGTCATTATGCATCTGTGAACACATTTGATTGATGTACCTCCAAAGAGACCTGAAAAATAAATCCAGGGCAGAATAAGAAATGTCAGTATGTATCAATCCTCTCATCTCCATTAGACGGGCACACAGTCTTAACTAATGGACTTGACTTTGAGAAGGCTGTAAGATGTTTAACAAACTCTCAAGTTCCGTCTCTGAAGATTCCCACGCCTGGTTTCTAAATGACCTTAAAAAACATCTATTCACCATCTAATTTTCTTTTGCTCCTTTAGGCCCGGGAATTTAGAAGCAAAATAGTCTTCAGAAATATGTTAACTTTAGTCTCACTCTCCCACGCCATAGTCTTATACATGGCACGCTGCAATAGTTCTTGAAACAATTCATTAATATTTTATAAAGCTCACACAGTCAACTGAATAACTTCTACTTTTGGTGTTCCCAATTTTTGGGATATAAGCATAATGAGTCCCAGTGAGCAATAATGGTTTTCCGAGCATCCTACAATTTAGTGAAGTGGCAAAGCTGGGATTTGAGCCGAAGTCTCTTGCAAACAGTCTCTTGTTTTACACATGATGCACAGTTGTCTTCCAAGATCAATTTGTATGAGAAATCGACCTAACATTATTTGCAAAAACTCTACAGAAATATGCTTTGCAAATAGTGTAATGCAAGCAGGGTAAGAGCATGACAAATAATTAATACTGGTAAAAGGATTAGGCAATCCAGAAATGTATGTGGTTGAAAAAGGCAACTGTGTTGTTCTCCGTAGTAGTAGCAAATGTAGTAGCAAATTCAGAAAATGCAAAGCACTAATTTACTGTATACCTATGCAGTGACTCTTTCAAATTCAAAGTAGATCGAGGACAGAGAAGGGACATAGAATGCAGCGCTGGACTGGCCTCCAGAAAACACTGGAGATTTTCCACTGGGCCTCTTTTGTATGGTTGTTTTTCATTGTGTACATTGCTGCATGGCACATGCACAATGGTGATGTGGAGAAAACTCTACATACCCTACTACAGCAGATTTCTGTTAGTCTTTCAAAAATGGACATGGTTACTGGTACAATATGCATACCACGATGTCCATCCCAGTGTAAACACTGACCACGTCCTCATCTGCAGCACACAGCTACGGATGCACTTTTCCCTGTGCGTGGTTTCCCTGTGAAATGGACAGTTCCACAGCATGTATGCACAATGGACCATGCAAAGCTGGAGGTACTTCTCCAGTCTTGCATGGCCCACTGGAGAAGCAAGCTGGTAAAGTGTACTGTTATATGTGTGTAAAATGCTCTCCTGTACCCCATCGCACTTTTACAGTGCCAGGGTGGTGAGGTGGTGGCACTCGATTTCCACTGCACATGTACAGGACTCATAATGCCAGCCCTGCTACCTGTTTGCGTGTTGTGTGGGAGCCAGAGGCCTATCATGGGGGTGGCATGAGGCTGAGCCAGCGTCTGCAGTCTGGGGCTGCAGATAAGAAAATGTCTGTATGCATGTATGAGTTTGTCTGAAAGAGGGCATGTGTGAATTATGTGTATGTTGTATGAGTGTATATATGAGTGTGTGTATGGGCATGTGGGCCAGCCAGGAGCAAGGCTCTGCATACAGACTTTTTACCAATTGTGATG
This sequence comes from Ambystoma mexicanum, assembly GCF_040938575.1. NCBI lineage: Eukaryota > Metazoa > Chordata > Amphibia > Caudata > Ambystomatidae > Ambystoma > Ambystoma mexicanum. The sequence continues at coordinate 750,207,322 of NC_090929.1, forward strand.
GGCCATACTGGTGCAGTGGCAGCCTGCCGGGATATGTTATTTACAGAGGATGGAGGACTATGAGCTTACTGGCCTTATGAGCAACCTAACTTGGTTTTTGTTACATAGGGTGCAGGGTGGCTATAACGTGCAGGTAGTATGGAGATGTTTTCTTACAGTGACATAATATTTTTACTTGCAATGGGCAAAGCTAAAATCAGGAGTGTTATTTTATGTGGGGGAATTCTTTGGTTCATGCAGCATGTGCATGTGTTCTTACCATGGCATGGCATTTTCTACAGTCATAATAGGTAAAACCAACACAATGAGTTTTCTTATGTGGCCATACCAGCCTGCACTGGTGCAGCCAGTACAGACTTGATTTCTAACAGCGGTATGGCATTTTGTTACTGGTATTGTGAGCAAAGCCAACATGATGAGTGTTCTTCTATGTGGTGGGGGCTGTTTAAGGTACAATCAGCACATACATCATATTTTCATACAGTTAGCTTAGCATTTTTACTGTTAAGGGCAAAATCAGCATGATACGTGTTCTTAAGTGGGGGTACATAGCCGCAGCCAGTATGAACTTATTTTCTGGGATTGGCATTTATTTATTGTTCATTTGTTATGTGCTTATACAGCCAGCAAATGCTGGCTCAAAACACCCACAGGGCAACAGTGAGGGGACATGGGATGATATATAATGTAATTATAAAAATGTTAAATAATAAATAAATACAACAAAATAAGAGAATGGGGAGGGGAGGACAACCCTATAATGCCTTGTGAGTGATCAGAACGTGCAAAGGGGACAGGGGTAAGGGATAGGTGATGTGGTGCTCATGGAGAGCAGCAGGTGAAGTTCTATGAAGAAAGGTAAGTGCAACCTCCAGTGGTGGAGGATGAGCCGAGGCAAGTGAAGAGGATAGACAGCAGCTGAGATGATAAGATGTGGGAGGTCAGGGCCCCGAGGATGCATAAGGGCCGTGCACACCAATCAAGCTACTGTGAGATTAGCTGGGGTGAGGAGAAGGCAAGGAAGAGGTAAAGAGGAAGGTCATGAGGCTTTTCTGGAACTTAAGGAGGTCCTGCTCAAGACGAAGAGGGAGGGGGGGGCTGTTCCAAAGAAGGGAGCCAGCTGAGGAAAGTGTTTGACCACCTGCTCTTTGTTTGGAAAACCACTTCACAAGCAAAGGAGTTGGTGCCAGAGGAGCGCAGGTGTCTAGAGGGGGAGTATTTGGTCAGAAAGAGTTGCAGATAGGGTGGTCCCCGTCCCCAGAAAGCCTTGTGGATGATGCAGAGGGAGTTGAATGTAATCCGTGCTGCAATCGGGAGCCAGTGGAGACTTTGTAGGGCAGGAGAGATGCAGTACCTGGGTTTGAGGACAAGGATATGTCTTGCTGCCCTATTCTGGATTAGCTGGAGGTGTTGCAGAATGAATGTACGTAGATTAAGAAGGAGGCTATTGCAATAGTCAAACCTAGAGAGAACCAGAGTCTGGGTAACATTGAGTCTCTGTGGGAAGGTTGGAAAGGTTGAATTCCTTTCAGAAGGAAAACCTGAAAATGGGACTTCCTGGCAATGCCCTGAGTATGAGGGGGGAAAGAGAGAGAGGAGACAAAGATGACTCAGAGGTTTCTGGCTTCCGAAGAGGGAACAGGGGAGAGCCCATAGAAGAATGTCAGAGTGAAGGGAAGACGTAGGGTGCAGGGTTCCCAAAAGGGAGGATCTCTGTTTTGCTGGCGTTGAAGCAAAATTCACTAGATGTACACCAGCCCTGGATGGCTGAGAGGCAGTCAGGGATGAAGGAGTGTGCAAGGGCGTCCCTAGGAAGTTTGAATAAGAGTTGTGTGTCGTCAGCATAGCACTGGCAGATGGAAGAAATGAGGTGTGCCAGCAGATTAAGCTAAATGGTAAAGAGGCAAGGTAAACTTATGGGCCCTGGGGAACGACACAGGAGGAGGAGGAAGTGGGGGAGGAAAAGGAGCCCAGTGTGACTTTAGAAGAGCGGTCAGTAAGGAAGGAGGTAAGCCACTCCAGTGTCCGCTCCAAGATACCAAGGGTGTCATGGAGCCTTTTTTTGAGGATGGAGTGGTTCACTGTGTCGAGTTCAGAAAAGAGATCAAGGAGGATGAGGACAGCAGGGGAGTCAAGGGCTGCGAGCAGTTCTTCAGAGGTGTTCTGAAGAGCAGTTTCCGTGTCCCTGGCTGCTTGGAATCCAGACTGATGGTCGGGAAGGCCGCCAATAAGTTCCGTGTGGGAGTTAAGTTGGGGGAGTGCCAACTTCTCAAGCAGTTTCCCGAGGAAAGGTGATGGAGATGGGGGCGATAGTTGGCTGGGCAGGAAGGGTTTGCTAATGGTTTTTTAAGGAAGCGGTACACAAGGGAGTGCTTGAGGGAGGATAGAAAGGAACCAGTAGCAGGGGAGTGGTCACAAAGATCATCGAGAGCAGGGGCGAGAGAGAAAATGTTGTCCTTGATGGTTCTGGACGAGTAAGGGGCAACCTGTTTGGAAGATACCTTCATGGAGTTGACAAGTCTGCTGACTTCTTTCAGAGAGACAGAGGTAAAGGAGGAAAAGGAGGAAAGGGGGGGTGAATTGTCAGGGGAGGCAAGGGGGGAGGGATGGGTTGGAAGAGTGTGTGACAAAGCCATTCAGTATGTCCTGAGTTTAGGAGGTGAAGTGAGTGGCAAGTGCATTGCTAAGGGCAAGGGAGGGAGTAGGGGCAGAGGATACTGTGGACGGGTTGGCAAGTTCCCTGCAGATTTTGAAGAGTTCAGCCGTTTATTTACTGGTATTATGGGCACAGCTATCAGAAGGAGTGTTCTTACATGGCTGTACTGGGATACATTGGTGCAGCCAGTATGGATACATTTTAAGACAGTGATATTGCATCTTTTACTGTATTGTGTGCAAAGCTAGCAGGAGTATGGTCGTATGTGGAGATACTGGCATATATTGGCAGAGCCAGCATGGTTTTCTTTTAGTTTCATTATTGGCAATATGGGCAATGCAAACATGAGTATGTTTTTATTTGGGAATGCTGGCATATATTGGTGCAGCCATTATGGATATGTAGGGCCACACCCAACATGAAAATGTTTCTGGCAAAACACTGCCATATATCATGGGCACAAATATCATGAAAATACGTTGGACAATGCTCCATAAAATTCTCTTTTCCCCTGCTGGTCACTTGGCATTTATTAGATTGTTTTCATGTATTATCCTCCAGAACAGGTTATGCACTGGGTGACTTTTTACCCAATCTTTCACACAAAATATGCAGCAGAATCCACCATTTAAACCCATCATTTTATTTAAAAAAAGACTCTTGGGGCAATATCCCTATGACCTTTGGTTGGTGCAGGCTCCCTCGCAGCGGTCAGTAGCTCCCACATAATAATGGACACATTTCTACATGCCTCCATTTAATCAATTTAGCAGCCACCACTGTTTACAAGAAATAAATCATTGAAGTAACTTGTTTATTAGGACAAACACATATTAGCATTTGACCCATTCCACTTTGGTTGTGTCAGGGAGTAATTTAATTATAAACTCATTTGTACCATGCAGGTAGTGTTGAATCCTTTGCTCAGGGAGACTGTCAGTTACTGCTTACAGGGATAGAGCAGTGCATTGAAGTTTAGCATTAGCTCAGTCTTCACTCCTGGGGATAAATCATATTAGTGTGACACCACTGAATCCCTCTATTGTGGGTTTTCTAGATAGCCAATGACAGTGCTGAGGCCCTGTTCCAGAGAGACTGTATGTGGCAGTAGCATAAGTACATGCAAATAAACATATGTTTCACTAAAGTACAAAGATATGCCTTTATGCCACTCCCACTGTTACTGAAAGAACTGCCTGAGCTCAAGGCCTTCCTGATGTAGGATGTGATATGCCTCTGGATGGGAAGAACATTATTCTGACATGCATTTGCCTTGTCAAAGGCCAAGGCATGGCCTAAACTGGACTATCCCTGTTGATGGGCCACTAGCCCCACCTAGGTTCTGAAGGGTTGCGAGATTATCTAGTTCAGTTGGTGCCATTGCTGCTTCCACAAGGGTCTGTGTTATAGCTCCCAGCTGCCTTCTCTCTTGACTCTGTCTTTTCAAAGACTGGCTACAGCCAGCCTTTGGCCCCAGACCTCCTAGTCTGTCTCTTTAATCTGTCCTGTTCTGCCGGTGGGGGTGGTTTAACTGGCACAGTCCTTCGCTGTCTTGCTTTAGCTAATTGGTCTCCTTGTGTTGGGCAACACGGGTTCTGACTCTGCTATCATTTCTTCTTCACTCAGTGTCACAACACTCTCAAATGCCATCTTAACATTAACAAAGTCAGAAGGCTAATGGTTCCACATCTTTGCTATGTGTGTGGACCTTGACTCTCAACTGCTTGCAGGTGTTATGCATGTTTCAATGGTAGGAATCGGCCTGTGCCTCAGCCCCTCCAGTCTGTGGTTAAAAGAACCCTGTCTGCATTGTTGGGATCAGGCAGCAGGGTCATGGCAGATTACTGATCCAGTGTCTTAGTTCTGTTGTTCATTGGTGATTCCTTTCTCCACTTTCAATGCCTCAGCACTGAGCGTGACTGCTCCTAATGTGTGTTTTCTCCTGATGCCGTCAAATTTCAGTTCAGCTTTAGTTTGTGATCCCTGCCAAGACTTGAACATCCAGCATGTGCTATCTTTTCAACCCTTTTCCATAAATGCACCCACTTTCCCTGTGTGTGTTACGGCTGTCATGGGGATGATGTTATCTAGGTTTTCTGCCTGCTGTAGTGAGGCTGGTCTCGGAACTCAATAATGTGGCCTACCTTCGTTCATAAGGCATAGTTCGACATGTTGGTGACATGGGGGCCCTTTACTGATGGTGACAGAGGCTGCATCATAGGAACGCCCAGTGGAGAGCTTGGGAACGATCTGGGTGATCCTCCATGTACCGCCTACAGGGAGCATCATGGGGCAGGTGGCTCCCCTTGGCCACTATAGTTACTCCGCCACCCTCTATCGGCGAAAACAAGGTCAACCTGTCACTGTGGCAACTGACAATATAATTAATGTATCAAGGACATTTTGATCCTGATGAATGCTTCAGAAACAGAGTATTGCAAAGAAGCAGTTGGTGTTCATGTTCATTTTCAGTCATAAAAGTACTGATCCAGAAAAATTAGTGTGTTAAATACACAATTTCTCTTAATGGTATTAGCTTTTGAAATGTTCAAAGAAAAGATAAAAGGCGGACACATAGTATTAAAATACCCAGACTAGAGAACGTTTTTAGTACATACATTTGCAATATATTCAATAAATGCATGACACCATTCTATGAGATGTATTGGTCTCCGAATAAAAATGAGACTTATCAAGGAATTCTTTTTTTGTGAAAACAGGCTATAGTTTATTGAAAATGTAGGTGTGGGACTTCATTTCTCTAAAAGTGTTTATCTAACCAGAATCTCGTGATCCTTTCTTATACACAACATATATATTTAATGTACTTCAGAAGATATTACCTATTATTATTGTTAGACTATCATATTAAGTACCCAATGGTACGGTTAGAGCAGAGGGTGTGGTGTCAGAGTGTTTTCACTTGCACAGAGGTACAGCCGCCCAGTGATGTCCTGTTATCCACTTTTCTGTGCAGTATAAATGTAACCATTGTCATGCCTAACTTGATCTCAGCATATTTGCAACAGGATATACTTTGCAACCATAATATAATGTTACTAGGTCTTGAAAAGCATGACTTAGTCCAAACAGAGGGAAAGGAGAGATGAAAACTCAAAGAGATGTAGATGCGTTCAGAGCGGAAGTAGCTGCTAACTGTCTGCCAGTGGGATTCTGTCACAGCTTCTCCGTTCTGGCGTATGTGGAGAGTCAGAACGGGTCGCCATTAGCTTGCCGTCACATCATTCTATGAGCGTACTGCCCGCTCTAGTCTTTTCCAAGATGGCAGCCGCCTGAAGTATATGCTTGACTCCGGAATGCTACGACGGTGCGTTGCAACCCGTTTCTCTCTCCTTTTGGGTAAGACGCTCCGTTTCCCTCTTCGTTGTCCTGCCACCTTCTAGTGCTTCTTTCACCTGCTTCCCCCTGCCTTGCTTGACCGCTACCTTCCTTCTTGGACTTTCTGCTTGCTGCTTCCGCGCTCTGCACTTGTTACCAACTCTTTGTATGGATCGATCAGCCAGTGCTCTCAAACTCCTACAAAAATCACATCAGTGGCAGAAAGTCATCAGGGTTTTTTGTGCCTTTGGCTTTTTCCCCTTTGATTATGTGTTCCGGGGAGTTAATCTCTTGCCCAGGCCGTTTTCAGGCAGGCATAGTGGCTACTCCTCTACAAGGAGCGAAAGACTTCAAAGAAGAAGAAGAACAAGAAATCAGACTCTTCCCCGCACACCTCTTCAGTATGCTCAGGAGAGGACCTTGAAGGGGTTTTTGACAGATTCTAGGTGAGCCGAGTTATGAAACAAGGCATTTGTTTGACCTGAATGGAGTCCCAGGTAATGCTATTCTATGTTGTGAACTACTGAGTGTCGTTCCACCAGAATGCCTGGGTCTGGGGGCTGCACAGTGGTAGGATGGTGATAAAGTGAAAAGTGTTGACTGAATGATAGGGCAACATTCAAGTGGCCAGACCACAGCTGTGTGTATGTTTATTGGTTGATCTACATAGCGTTAAGTGGAAAGGGAAAGCAAGATGCATTGATTAGTGAGTGGGTTGTTAAAGACGAGGTCTAATGGTGCTTGGTTCCTTGTGTCCTTATTGAGATCAGCGGAACCAGGGTCTCAGTGGTTATCATGAACAATTATACTGACGAGGCATTCTCTTGCTTATGGGGTTGCAAGGATTCATTGAATCTGCCTTGCATGGGCAGCACATGAGGCATTTCCTAGACACTGTGTGATGATGACGGACCTAATATAGCAATGCGTGTAAGCAGTACCTGAGAGGTGTTTCTTACTCAGCGATTAAAGAGGTGATGTGGTGTGTGTCTTGTTGCAGAGGTGTCTGGGTTTAAGGATGCCATCCCGGCACAAGGTGAATGGTATTGTGGTATGTCCAGTTCAATAAGAACTACCACATGGCATTATTCCTTAATCCTTAATGTGTAAAGTGATGGAGAAATAGCTGAAAATAGTGGGATGAGGTGAGGAAACGGGCACATGTCTTGTTCTTGAGATGAACAGGTTTAGGGACGTTATCCTAGGCATGCGTTTGTTTGTGTTTGTTGTCCAGTTGAGTTAGCTGTAACACAGACATTCTTGCTCATTTGTCGATTTTGTGTATATGAAATTTCTGATTTCAATATGATCCGCTGAGACATCGGGTGAATGTCAAGTCTGAGGTGAGGTATGTAAACCAGTGTATATGGTGATGTTCGATTGTGCTGGTTAAGTTGCCCCAGGGTTAGCGTGTGTCCGATCTCTAAGTCTTCCCTAAACTCACTTGAGCTGCCTGCCCTGCATTATTTCCACCTTCCCTAGGACCTCGCAAGGAGGCAGGTTTTCAAGCGTCTCTGAAGGTCAGGTTGTCCTTCTATTTGTAAGGTTGTCTGGGTATGGCATTTGAAAGGTTGGTAACCATAAAAGCAAATAATGCCCCACGCTGGTATTTCCTGCTGCACTGCTGCTCTACCACCAAGGCTCCCTTGCTGGATCATAGTGCCTTGGCCCAGGTGTATAGACAGAATTTCTTGAGGGTTACTTCTTGGCCTTGTTTAATTCAATACTACATTTTACTGAAAGCAAGTGCAGGGTTTAGAGTGCCAGGATGATGTATGTGCTCCCCTCTTTTCGGTATCCGCAGGTGTCAGGATGCCACATTTTATGCTCTCTGGAAGCAATCCAAACATTATTCTGGGAAAGCTTATGTAGGGGCTGTTCGCATAATCCAGTCTTGATAGTATGAGAGCAAGGCTTCTGTTTATGAGTAACAAATACAGTGGTCTCCCATCAAACCCTGCCAAGGTATTGTGGGGCGGGGGGGGGGGCTATGTTGGTCACCTAATGTCGTCATATCAGTGCATGCTTAGACATGCTGATGCATGTCAGCGTTGCAACATTAATACCCCTCCATTGGTTGGTGGCAGTGAATTGCTTGTTCCTCACTCTGGCCACTTTATCAGTGTGGATCTAGCACTGCTGCTCCCAATAGCTCCTACTACTAACTAGGTCAGTACAACAGTTGAATTGTAATGGGTAGTTAAAATGACTTGCTATAATCACATTGACGGTCTGTATCAGAGGAATTATGTGTATGTGGTTGATGAGGTAGAGAGCAAGATTAGGCCATAGTTGACTCTGCCCATATCAATGATCAGAAAGGACGTCTACGTATTTCTAAAAAACATCCAAATTCAACTTCCATGGACATTTTATATGGTCTCAGATCCATACTAGCACTATTTGTTTACAGGCATAAATACGTGTGCTTTAGTTAGAATACACTCATTGGAGGTGATTTATTTTATTTTTTAGTTATTTTATTGTGCATTTATAAGGCGCTTGTCAGCAAGCAATTGTGTTTCAAAGCGCCCACAGGGCAAGGGGAGGGAACATGGGACAAAGGCAATGGAATACAATAATGAACAAGATAGCGGTGGTCCTACTAGGCCTTGTGAGCATTCAGATCGTGCAAGTGCAGAGAGAGGGACAGAGGAAGGGTGGTGGGAGGGGTTTGCTAGGAGGTTATAGTGTTGGGTACCTGAAGTCCCACATTTTGAAATCAATTTGCTATGGGCCAAGCCCATTTCTGGAAAAGTTGATATGGCACAGAAGTTCTTCCTCATGTTCAGATAAAAAGGGCTGTGGCCTATTTACATTGAATTGACACTATGGTGATTGGCCACTAACTGAAAGAAAAGTAGATGAATACCGTGGCCATGATTGCATGAGCAATTAGAAAGTTAGTAAGTGCATTCATCGAACAGAATAAGATTCTCCATGGCCCCATTCGAACACTTAGGCATATGCTTGGACTTGGAGGTCATTCACCAGACTGGGTATTATTCAGTGGGTGGATTGTTTGAAGGGACATATTTCCCATTACAGATCAATTCCTGGTTAAATATGACTACAATGCATTAGAAATATCATTCATTCATTTTTGGAGAGGTGTGCATTATCAATAATATCTCCCAAGTATGATTCCTCTAGCTTCTTTCATTCACTGTATGCAAGTTTAGCCCCTTACCTGGGGGGCACTGTGGCTCTGGGGTGGGAATTGTAATTGCACACTAGACCTGAGGTTAGACAGGTCAGATGAGAAACACTCAAGGCCAGTCCCTCCAGCAAGGGGTGCTAGGAAATATGTTGGAAGAGTTTGAGTTGGTGGATGTCTGGAGGGGACTGCATGGAGAACAAATGGGGTCCCCATACGTCTCAACTCCACATACGGTCCACACACAGATTGATTATTTTATCACTGGGCTTGAGAGGATGAGAGTTCACTAGTGCAAATTGTATGGGGAGGACGCTTTCAGACCACGCCCCATTATTTGTGTCCTGGCAGTGAGGCATGGGAAGGGCCACTGTACCGACCTGGAGGTTGAGAACAGAAGCTCTGACTGATGGTCTGTTTAGAGAGCACATGGATGTGCATATCGAAGAATTCTTTGCAGAAAACACAGGCAGTGTTGCAAGTTAAGAGGTTGTATGGCAAGCTTTTAAGGTTGTAATGAGGGGCGCAGCGATAACTAATATTGGGGGAGCTAGGAAGTCCATAGTATAAAGCTTATCAGGTAAGTGGACACAAATCCAGAGATTAGAAGAATTTACCTGGTTGGATGACACAAGAGAGGAGGAGCTGAGATAACAGAGGTAGAGTTGTTTAGAACTGGGTAAATACGACTATGTAAAGTTTACAGAAGGAATGCATGAACAAGGGTATAAAACTGGGAGGATGTTAGCATGGCTATGCTGAAGGGAAGCACTGAGGGAAATGATCTGCATATGAAACGACAAGTGTGATTGATCGCTGGAGGTATTTGATTGGGGTATTTGTAACGCACAAAGCGGAGCGGACTTAACGCATCTAGGCGCAAATAATTCAGAAAAAAGAATAACCACTACTTTTTCAGACGTGAATGACTAAACCGGCCGGCACCAATCTTAAATTAATGATTTAAAAAGATATATTGTAAGAGATTTATGGAACTGGATAAATTATTCCTTCTTCATTAGCTCCCTGGGAAGACTATCCCACAATCTGTGGCTGTATATTGCGAACCTTCTACCTCCTCTGGAAATGTAGTAGAAAGGCGGAACCACAAGCAAGAGTTTATCTGCTGATCGCAGCACTCGAGGAGGTTGGTATCGCATCAGTTTGTCAGCCTGATATGAAGGGGCCAAGTTGTTCAAACATTTATATATCAGGAAAAGAATCTTAAAGTCATTGTTTCACTCACTGACAGCCAGTGTAGGGAGAAGTGCAGTGCTGAAATTGGAGATGATTTGGAAACTTTAAAGATCAATCTAACTGCCTCATTTTGTGGCTTCTGTAGCCAGTGCAGATGTTTAGGTGGGATACCAGCTAACAGGCTATTGCAATAGTCTAAGTTGGCCAGTGCTCCCACAACAGTGGCATGATCTTCAGATGCAACGTATGGAAGGGCAAGTCACAGTAAGCGTAGAGAATAGAAAATGGACTGCATTTTTGCCCCTGCACGATTTTTACATCCTAAATTGTCTTGCCAAATACAGCCTGAATGTTTTACTTTTGTCGCAATATTAAGACTGGAGCCTAAAAAGCATGGGGAGGAGCTGTCGCTTTTCATCTAGAAGGAGGTGTTACAGCCAAAACAAGGCCACCTCCATTTTATTAGGGTTACGTTGGAGCCAGTCCAAGTACACCCAATTACTAAACTCTTCCAGGAATTGTCCGATTCTAAGAAAAGGATCCTTAAAACTGCTCAGCTTGACAAAGATCTGGGTGTCGTCGGCATATGATTGAAAGCCAACCTCGTGTTTCCCTCAGAATGTCCATTAGAGACTGCAAATATAGATTAAACAACATGTGGGAAAGTGACGAACCCTGGGGTTCGCCACAGCCCTGGGGAAAAGGATCTGATAGTTACCCCCTTCCCCCAAGCTTCAGTTGCTGCTCATATTCAGATAGGAAGGAGCAGAACCATTTGATAGCATGTTCTGAAACCCCCCTTAACCGCTTTAATAAGATACAGTGATCTACGGTATTAAATGCCTTGGATAGGTCGAACGTTACTAGCAACAACATTTCACCCTTATCTGATAACTAGAGGAGATCATCCCAGACATCTATCAGAGCTGTTTCTGTGCCGAATCCCAGACGAAACCCTGATTAGTGCGGGTCTAATAGAGCACACTTCTCTACATGGTCCTGAAGCCGGACCGTGATTACTTTTTCCAGGATTTTAGCTGGCCATGCAAGGCCTGCTACTGGGTGGTAATTTTGTAATTCATTGGGGTCCAGGTTGGGTTTCTTCAGAAGCAGTGTTATAATTGAGTTTTTGAGCATAGATGGAACAAAACCTTGTGAAAGTGATCAATTGACAAATAACGTCATAAAGAGAGCAATCTCAGCTGCAAGGCACTGGGCTGTACATGCTGGAAGCTCAAATAACAAATCGTTGGTAGGTTTAAGTGTCTGCATCAGGCTGAAAATAGTATCCGCTGACACTGCTTGGAAGTCGAACAGGTACTTGTTGCAATGGTGATTATCAGGTTCAATCACGCTAGCATGTAGAGACGATATGTCGTTTAAGTTCCAAATGTTCTGTCTTTTCTGTACAATCTTCTATTGAATAGTGTTAATTCTGATCAGAAAAAACATATTAAATATGTGAAAGCTTGTTCTAAAGAAGGTTCAATGGGAGAAGAAATGCTACTTTGATGGAAAAAAGTTAGCAATAACTGAGAACATTTCTCTTGGATTGCTATTAACTGTTTTGATCTTTTTATGCAAAAAATCTGACTTCGTTTTTAGGATTGCCACCTAGTAATCTTTTAAAGCAGTTTTACCATGTCTGGTGTTCTAAGCTTCCTCCATTTTCTTTCCATTGCCCTGTATTTGTTCCTCCATACGGCTAAAATGGGGGAATACCATGGCTTTGATTTTTTTCTTAATCGTCCTCACTGTCAGTGGTGAGTATTTAGTACAGGTAGTTTCCATAAGTGATGCTCCCTGTGCAAAAATGTTTATCACATTTCAGTGACGGGTCTATGGAATCCAAGGCCCTCCATAGCTCGGGACCCGGTATTACTGCCAGATCTTTCGACTTGGGCGACAGAACCATTGTATTTGTGTCAGATATTAATTCCCTTCCCTTAGTAGAACTAAAGAAACACAGCCTGAGGAAATGGTCTGACCATGACGCAGGCAAGGTATTAGGTATAGTAAGTCGCGATCCTCAGACCAGGATGTAAGAGGAGGTATGGAGGTCTCAGGGGGAGATTAATGACATCTTCCGAAGATTCTAAGAGGCTCTGTAAAGAACACCGGGTAAGGTGGACACTAGAGAAATACTAGAGACACTGTCACAGATCCACTTACCAAGACTGGAGACAGACCAGGTAGAGGTAATGCAAGCCCCAATAATAGAGTACGAAATAAGGACAGTGATCTTATCAATGCCGACCAGAAAATCACCCAGAGGGAACAGACTCCTGGCAGACATTTATAAAGAATTAATTTCTGAGATAACCTTGAGGTTGCAGATGGTATTTGAGGGAGAATACGAGCAGAGTATACTTCTGGTAAGTATGAGGGTGTCAATAATATTGCCAATACTTAAGCCAGGCAAACCGCCTCACGAATTCAAATCTTATATAGCAATATCCATGGTCAACCAGAACTGTACGATACTCACGTCCCTTCTAGGAGAAAGACTGAAGAAAGTAATAAGGACTCGGATACATCAGGATTAGACAAGGTATGTCCCAGATAGGAACAGTGCATGGAATCTGAGAGTATTGCACTCAGTCATAGACGGGACACACTCTCGGAGTGACCACTGTGCACTGATCTCCTTCGAGGCTATCAAGGCATTTGATTTGGTCAGATGGGAATGGTTATATGCCACCCCGGAACTATTTGGGGTAGGTGAAGGGTTGCTACAGTGGATTCAACTGATCTACAGTGCACCTAAGCCCAGGGTTTGAACAGGGAAATTATTATCGGATCAATGGAACCTACAGAAGGCCAGGAAACAAGGATGCCCATTATTACCCGTGCTTTTCATCTTGGCAGTGGAACCGCTAGCTGAGTTCCTGAGAATGGAATTCAGGGAAGCTGGGGTAAGGGTGGGCGGAACTAATCCCCTTGTTGAAACTATACACAGACAACATGCTGCTGTATGTACAAAACCCAGGCACAAACCTACCATATACAAACCTACCATATATATTGGTCCTCGCAATTTTGCATCGCTTTCGAAGATTACGGCAAGTCAATGAAAATCATGCATCTTTACGCTAGCAGGTCTGGTGGGGGTGGAAGAGGCAGATCTACCGCACCTGGGACTGAAATGGACCACAAAGACGTTTAGATACCTAGTTGTGAATATCTGCCACAAGGCGTTTGCATCCCAAACATTAATTACAGTGAGGGTAGTTGGAAGCGTGCAAAAGTCTATCGGTTTTTGGAAAAAAATGTCACTGTAAGTGATGGGAAGAGTGGCGATCACTAAGACGGTAATACTTCCCTGCCACGGATGATGAGACATGTCACGAAAATGACAGACCTTGCTTGCATATTAGCGAAGTGTAGGATAGCAATATATGGAAGTCTTTGGATGTCGCAGAATTGAGGGGTGGTGGTGCGACCTTCAGCGATGGTCAACGGCAGAGTCGATAGTGTGGTAGCGAGCACTCAGAGGCACATTAGAAGGGAGTGGTAATGTAACGGTCTGGAATATTCTGGTGTCAGGAATGTTTGCTCCCATGGACAACATGCGCCCTTGAGAGATCAAGGATCAGGGAGATGTAAGGGCACTGTGATAGGATGTAGTAGGACCTATGGAATGCAAGGTGGGGGAGCTAAGATCTGAAAAGGGTGATTAGCTGCATAGGCAACATTAGGAAGCTCGTCAGAGAGGCAGGTGACTTGACCAAGGAGGAGAGGGGATGGCAAGCGTGGGTTTAGTCGGTTAGTATGTTCTCTGTTAAATGTAATATTGGACAATGCAATAATGGAAAAGAGATGGTTGCTAACTGGATGATCTTATAACTTGTAATGTGGTTATACATGGTTATACATGTTAAGCTGAAAATAAACAGATTTAAACACACACAATAATAAATATTCATGTTCAGAGTAAAAATGCCTACAAAGACTATCTTGATACATTTCCTAAGATCAAAGAGGAGTCTGGGAATCTAAACAAGATTGTGGTTGCTCTGGGTCAACCTAAGTGGTATCCACCTTTTATAACACTGCATTTAAGGAGGGTCTGCCTTTCACCTGTATTTATAAAGGGGCAAGGGTAACAACTGTTGATGTACCGATCTCAGATGAGGATCGATTGATTACCCGTAATATGACTTTGAATGATAGGCATAAATTGATTCATTCTAAGGTTATACATGATTTCTAGTATATTTCTAGTCTGCGCGGAATTGACTCCAGCAGGTCTGTTTGCTGTTCCATATTTCCATTGAGGGTGAAGATTTTCTGCATCTGTCCTGAACTTGGCGATGGTATAGGAATTACGGTAAAAGGAAACCATTACCATTATGTTAACAGTTGGTAATAATCAGCGCCCAGTGAGCTTCCTGTTAGCACAATCGAATATTGTTCCTAAATTGTGACTTATATATGTCATTATACCTTTATTAATGAGGAAATGTAGATTTTGTTATGAACTGGATGGCCAAACACACTGAAAGATGATGATTGGTGGAAGGAGCATTTAACTTGTAATAACAGAGAACATAAATATTGCCACTTGTTTTACTAACTGTCTGTCCTCCTGAGCCCACCAAAGAGGGACAGACAGTATCATGGCATGAACTTAAACTTACTGGTTAATAGTGAATCGATATGTTGTGCTATGTATTATGTAATGTACTGCTTTAATCAATTGAATGGTAACTAAAGTTTTGAAAATGTACATGAGATGTCTTCATAGTTCATGGAATATGGATCACTGCTACCATTCAAGAAGCAATTTAAAAACGGTTAGAACAGAGGAGACGGAGAGGGGGTAGAGGGAGACAAGGCTAATGCAAATTGTTCCTAGTTACAAAAGCTGAGGGGACATGTAGTGGTGGCAAGCAAATAAAATAGACAAACGCCTGAAGGGTGCACCTTACATAGTGAGAATAAGCACCCTTGAGATGCTTTAGAGACAACAGATGTTTTGGATTGCGGGATATAACAGCCAGTGCTCTGTCGCATTCCAAGCGATCTGACGTGCAACATGAACTTCTTAGTTTCTTTAAGCTTAAACGCTCCTTGCTCCGGATCACCTTGCCAGGGACATAGAAAGGGGTTTCCTTCTTTTGTGGAAGCTCTCCCTTTATCTTTCCACAGTGGCCATCTTTCTGTTTCATCCTGTCAGAATGTGAGTGTGTGCCAAACAAATTTCAAGCATTCTCAAAAAGATTCACTTGGGCATTTGCCATGGCTGCTAATAGCCCTGCTGTCCACTGCTACACCAGTCTTTAAAGGCACCTGAGATTTTGTCAAAGGCCCTTTCTCAACTATTTGTTTGAGTTGTTGTATCAAGTTTGTAAGGAAATTGTATTGTCTTTTGTCCTACCTCCACTCCCCAATTCAACTGGCGAAGCAGGTACATGTTGAACTCTTTTAGAGTGGTATGCGTTGATAATGAAAAATGTAGTTCTACTCGTCTCTACTCATGTCTGTGCATTTAAAATCCTTAATAAAACTGTTTAATAAATAACATAAAGAAAAAATCATCAACATTTTCAAGAGTTGTGATCTTTCTTGTATCATTGCCACTTCGTCTGTGGTCTTTCTTTCTGTTCTTTTATTACCAGTTCTGCATACAAACATTTTTTTTGTTTAATGTTGAACAAACACAACGAAAAAAACACTGATGATGAGATCATTGTTTAAACCAATGAAGACATGCAAGGCCATCAGCATCAGATGGAAAGTACATTGCATGTGTATGCTCAAGAAATGGCATATTCATGGTTGATTAGTTCATGAGGCGTTTAGGTCAGCTGGCATTCAAGAAGAAGTCAACTATTGCAATGACTTCCATTTTGTTAACTGAGACTGAATGGTATCTGTTGAAGGAGAGTTCTAATGATCTATTTATTTTGTAATAGTATGTTTTTGCGAAACTGATAAAATGAACACCAAACTGAACCTGAATTAGTTCACAAACTTGAATTGTTCATTCGATCATAGTAAAGGTGTATAAGCAAGACTCTAATCATCTTCTAAAACATGATCTAAGAATGCCATTCGTTTTTAATACAAAGTATTTCATATTTTTCCAGGTCTACATATTAATGATCTACTTTGGCATGATGATAAAAAATTACCTGCACACTTCCAAGCAATGTTTAGCTAATCCAGTTATTCGTTTCATATATGCATATCCTGTTGTGCTGCATTTTTTTATTTTAGTTAGCATATGGTTGAGTACAAACCTTTAGCCAATTGATCAATATTCATTAATAAAACAATAATAACACAGATAAAAGATCAAACACATCAAACATTGACAAAAATTTAAAAATACTTATACAGACGAAAGTAAGACAATCTATATGTATGACATATTTCGAATTGATATTCGTTGCAGAGCCACATTCCAAACATCATAAGCAGCTCCTGATATAACAATGGACTCAGTGGTAAATAGATTATTCCAAAATTGATTGCCAGCTATTGCGTGATGTGATGCACAAAATCCTTATAACGAGCCCAATATGTCGCCCAAAGGGCCTGACATTGTGTCAGCAGATGGCGTGCAGTTTCAATATGAGCATTTCATAAATAACAGAGTCTATAGCAGCGAGCCAATGTAATCCATCTACCTGTATGTTCTTGCATTGGGATTATATTGAGCCGCAAGTACACTACAAATAGGCACAAATTAGCAGTGAGTCTTTTTGTCAAGTAAGTATGAAGCCGTCCTTGACAAAATCCCTGCGCGGGATACATCTGATATATAGATTTCTTACTTAGCGAATCGATATTAGCCCCAATATCAGCCGTAATATTTCTCTTTTTAAAACAAGAGAAAAATTGGGCAATTACAATAATTCAGAAATATTAATATCAAGGTTGTCCAAATGTTCGAGCGCATTCATTTTCAACTGCTCAAGAATTGTATGGGAAATAGTTCCCTTATGTTAGGGGTCCCTCCTTCTGTTCCTGTAGAGGCCATTTGTTGGGAACTTGGTATTCCATCGAACCGTTCACTATGGCTCTATCACAGATGCAAACTGTTTCTTGAGATAAGTTGCACACCCATTGAGCCTGAGAATGTTTATTGCTAAATTGCCTGATTTAGCCATTGGAATGAAAATATGAAGATAGTGTATGCTATCCAATGCCCGTGTCAGCATTTGCTCTATGTGGGCAAGACCTCAAGAGAGGTCCTTGTACGCATCAATGAACATCGTTCCAAGATTAGGACGCACACACTTACTGCTCCACTGGTGTCTCATTTTGTTGAGATGGGCCATGATACAGATACACTAACATGGTTTTGCAATGAAAAAATGTTTGCCAGTGGGCCAGTGCAAACAGCTAATAAATTGGCCTACAAAGAACAAATGTGGATTTTTAATTTAAGAACACTCCATAAAGGCCTTAACGCATTGGAATCATGGGATTTTAATGCTATCTAGCCCATTCTCCAGTTTTATGGATCTAGTCCATGCCCCCTTTGTTGCACGTATCATTCTGATTCCCAAAAATATATTCTGTTTCATTTTTTCATTTTAAGCATAAATCTATGTTTCCTTTACTAGGGGACGATTTAAATATTTCCTAGTTTTTCATCAATCGGCTTGATTAATTTAATTGACCTCACATAGATAGTTCTTGTTTGGCCGCCCGTTCCATCGGCAGTCATGTGACTCATCTTACGTGACTGGCCTTGCAGCTTGACTTTGTAGCCTGGCCCTCTCCCCCCTCCAGTGTCAATTATTATTATTTATTTTTTTCCATTTTTAAAGTTTCACGCGTTACAGCGCCCTGCCGTAAGATAGATGCACAGCATGTGACGCTGTTGGGCTACTTCTGCCCATTCAGGCTAGGACGCTTGTGTAGGACGTCACCTGCATTCATTTTGCGACGGACACTCGAAGAGTCTGAGCCGCCGTTCCGCGCATGGATTGGAATTCATGTAAGCCTCTTTTTAATCTGGTTTTCTTTTATAGTGTTTGTTAGTAGACGCTAGCCTGTCATTTTGCATGTATTACATGCATTGCGATTCGACTATGGGCCAGATGGCCGTACTGAGTTAGTACACTCCTAGCATCATTCACAATTAGGTTGGCTTGCCATTTCCCCTGACAGTGCACTGTGCTGCATGTTTATTTAATACATTTACAGCTCCTTTGCCGACTAGTTAGTACATCCAGCACCTAATTGGAACGTCACCAGTACTCTCAATACGAATGTTGGCCAATTAATTACCAATCTAGTCGAGTGAGCTCCAGCCGCTCTTTGGAGTTGTTTTGCTCAATGAGGTATTGTTAGCTGATCAGCACTGTTCTCCCCTCACGAATTAAGGGTTGCTGACTATTGTTGGTCTGGCTTCTGTCTTTCAGTTAACCAGTCCATACAACTTTGGAAAGCTGTTGTTGCACCACAACTCACCAAGAGGGCACTTTCAGACACTTGTTATTGAAGGGCAGAGCCCAGAGTAGCTGGACCAAACATTTAGGTGAGCTTCTTTACAATACATGGCATATTCCTAAATGCGCCCTTGGCACTTCCTGCCTAATTTTTCTTTTCTACTCAGGTTTTTTTGATGAAGACGTTGTCCAATCTACATCCTACGTCGAAACCGGTTGAGTTAATCTCAAAGGGATGTGATCTACATATATATATTTCTCTTAGATCCACCTTTGTGATAGATTGTTTTTTTAATCAGTTCTATTGCTGTCTTTAAAAATTCTAAAATAATCCGATTGATTGTGGGGAGAGCTTGTATATCCCACTTCCTACTGTTAATGAATTTTGGAATGTCTTTTAGTAATTGTTGTACGTTTGAATGACACTGGGACTCATTACACGGTAGGCGGAGGACCAAGGTGCTATTAGCACCTTGGACCATGCCGGTAAAATACTGACACCGCCTTGGTGGAAAGGGGAATTACCGACCTATTCCAAGGTTGGCGGGGCGGTAATTCCCCCTTCCCCCATTGCCCTTCCCCATTCCCATTTTTGCCCCATAGGGCTCTATGGGAATGGGGAAGGCGCTAATTGCGGTGCCGCAAATTGCGGTACCGTAATTAGCACCCTGGTCCCTTTGTGGGTTGGTTTTTAACGCCTGCTAAACAGCAGGCGTTAAAGTACCTACCCGCAAAGGGACCTCGTAGTAAGGCGGTAAGGGTAAACGGTCACCGGTACCATTACCGGTGACCGTTAACCCTTACCGCCTTCCGTGTAATGAGGCCCACTGACTGTTGTGTATGGTTTGAATGTTGCACTATGAATGCTTATTGTGGTTGACTATTTTTAGCCATTTTTTATGTATATCCTTGCTGTCCTGTCATGTTATATAATAATGAAGTGTGTAATAACATGTCATTAACTGACTTTTTTGAATTTTTTTATCATGTCGAATACATTTTGATGCACCATTGTGGTAAATAAATTCACCCTCTGGGCAATATTTTCAGGTTTGTGTATTACCGTAATACTCTGGTCCAGAGTTCAGAGTTTTCCTGCTCCTTTCAGTAATTGCGTGCATCTCTGATAGAGCCATAGTGAACGGATCGATTGCATACCAAGTTCGCAACAAATGGCCTCAACAGGAACAGAAGGAGGGAACCCTAACATTGAGCGTAACAACCGAGACTCCAGGATATCCATCCAATTAATCAAGGATGTGGGGAAAATGAGAGCCCTACAAAATCATAGGACCGATACTTTTGCAATAGATCTCAACCTTTCTCTCTATGTTATTACCACCCTTTTTGCGAATAAATCTCCCAATCACAAGCCATTTCGTCATTGTTTTCAAAGTTATATAATCACCATACTTGCATGGAGACGGGTTACTATAGGGAGGCACCCTTAAATATACGTAACTATCTACTACTTCCAATAGATCCCCTCCATAGCTCCACTTGCACATACACTTCGGGTTCTTCTTTTTACCAAATATCATAATTTTGGTTTTGTCACTGCTCACAGTGCCAAACCGCATACACGGCTAGGGCATCCAAAGATTGCTGTAGACCAATTGGAGTGCGGTCTACGATGACCGTGCCATCGGCATAGCCAATCCAAGATACAGGAACTATGCCAATTATGGGGAGGGAAGTTATTGACAGCTTCGATAGAAAGACCGAAGTCAGCCATGAACAAATTATATAAAAAGCGGGCCAAACCATAACCCTGTTTCAGACCTGTGTTAGTTGGTATGACCTTTGTAACTTCACCCTGCTGGTTCACCCAAAGAGAAACAGTAGTGTCAGTATACAGTGCAATGATGAAGTACAACAGGGAGGGATCGATATTCCAACTGACAAGTTTAGCCCAGAGCAGGCCATGGGAAATAGAATCAAAAGCTTTAGAAAAATCAACAAAACAAAAATAAATGTTCCCATAGTTTACATCCTGGCAATGGCTAATAATTGTTTGCAATGTAGAAAGGTTGGGCAACGTAGCAAACGATTTACGAAATCCCGTTTGGAATGGGGATAACGGCTTGCTAGATATAGCCCACTCCACTAGTTTTCTCGGTAGAATACTATCAAAATGTTTTTAACTAATATCTAGCATGGCCAAAAGTCGATAATTATCAGTGTCATTTTGATTGCCCCTTTTAAATATGGGGATAAGGGTGGATTTGAGCCAGCTGGCAGAGAGTAACCCAGTGTTCTGTTAAGGATTCTTAGGAAAAGCTTAGACAGTGCCTTGGCCCAAAACTCTGCATCAGGTTTGAAAACAACATTTGTGAGCAAATCCGGAGCTCTGCAACCATTGAGGGACTTAATAATGAGTCTTATATTATCAGCCTCGAATGCCTGAGCAAATTCAATACTATAAGCAAATGGATTTAGCAACTGACATACTATAAGCAAATGGATTTAGCAACTGACTAAACCCTGGCTTGTTGTACAATTCTAGGATAGACTGCCACACTAATCACATTATTTTTACTACCCATAGAACCACTGTCAAAGGAACAAAATAAAGACCAGCATTTTCTGCCATCATTGCTACGTAGCAATTGAAAAAGGCCTTTCCAGTCAACATTGTTCTTAGAGATTATGATTCATACGCCAATTTTTGTCTTTAGTACCCTTGTGTGCCAAGAGCTTCTTTTTGTCTTCAAAGTGTATAACGTTGATAGCTTAAACTGCTTACAACATTTACGATAGCGTCTTTTCTCAGCCTGAACTAAGATATCGAGATTATTAGGATGAGAATCATTCACCAATGTGGTCTTATAAAACAAATGCAACTACGCCCGATAAATCCCAACCATAATTAGCAAGAAACTTGGTTATAACCTGAGGTCGACTCCTAATGCATTCGCTAATCTTTCCCATGTTATGGTCATTCAGCACTATTCGATTACCTCGAGTGCTAACGGAGACAGAAATCGGTCTCGTACTAGGCCTGGGCCAAGGAGGAATATTCAGAGTCCATCTAAGAGTAGCATGGTCACTGATGGAATTAAACGTTGTGCTGCATTTGTTTTACCCATTTCATATTCCTACCATGTGCCGCTTCTGTACTTGTTCTCTCATAATGGTAATATAAAATGCCAGACATGTACTGTCAGTAGAAGCCACTTCTAGCTTCTGTTGGGAATGTACTCAATTAACACTGACTTACTAAGCGTACATCTGGAGTAACATCTTTGTGATTCGTATGCCCTCTCCAGGAGAAACTCAAAGTTGCTCATAGTAACACTTCTGTGAATCAGCCCTGTACTGTTTACTTCGAGAATTCATCCATACCAATATTAAAGGACAGTGCCTGGTATGCTAACAATAACCTAATTGGAAACTCTTCCACAGATGGTGCTTGTTTTTATTGTGATGGGTAAGTGCAATAATGTGCACTTCCAATTTACAATCAATTTCTGGTATGGTAGCAACTAGCAACTGTTTACATGCTTCTCCACAAAAGGTCATATTAGTAATAATAGACACTAGTCCCACACTTGAAGAATGTATTCATCGTCTGCATCAAGACACTGAGCATATCCTCATTTTCATGCTTTCAAACTTTGAGGGGTTAAAAGGAATTCAAATTTAGTTCGTTTTTATCTAGTGTTTATTGAGACCATATTTGTCATTTGGCAGCATCAACTCTATCAATAATCATTAACTTAAATCCTATATCTGTTTTTTTACTTAATCCCATGGTTAGCCACTGAACACCAGTTTTCCTCAACTACACTTTATATTTTGGTATTTTCTTTGTTCAATGCTATTGAGAACAAAGTGGCTTCAAATTCCTTTATCGAAATAGGCAAGCTGATTCGGTAATGCTGTCCCCACTTTTACGCATCTAAATGCTCAATTCTTGGCAAAGCTCAGGCTGCTTTCTACCACTAATGTCAAGCACTGATCAATGTGAAACTGACTAAAACCTCACACTTCTGCAAGATGTCAATGTTCTGCTTTTCAGATGAGCTGGCCGGGAAGGGAAGTGGACTAACCTCATGTGTGAGAGGCACACCTTCATTTTAGGAGCTCACACGGATACTACTGTTCATGTCAAAGTTGGAATCAGTTACCTTTAAAGTCCATGAATGGTTATCACTGCAAGCAGTTCCTCTCATTACTTCCGCTGTGATCCTTTCCACTGAACATTGTTTTTAGGTTTAACAGATATGGGAAGTATTACAATTGCTTTGACCACTACTATGGTAATCCATTATGTTATGCTGTTCTATACTGGCACAGAAAAGTGAGCTTGAAATGCCCCTACCATTGAAGTTCTGCAAAACACTAAAAACGTGGCTCTTTCAACAATACTGGCGGAATTAATGCAAATCCCTCAGTCCCTCCACAAACAGTACTGAGTTACTGTATAAAATGCCAAACCCAATTCTGGCACAATCCTGTTGTAAAGCGCTCTGCTGCTCTTGAGCTAGGTGAACGCTAAAAGCAATAAAAACAACATAAAAATAAACTCATAGGGAACGCACCTTAAAAGGCATAAGTAATTTTAGAAATATTTCAAAGTGTGCTGAGTTTTCTTTTGATCACTGCAGTATAACAACATCTTCAATTGAGTCAGAAACACCTGGTATTGATCGTCTTCTTTCCTTAATTAAGCTTAATAGACCTGGTTTGAAGACCATCCAGGGCAGTAGTAGGCCTGAAACCCGAGCTAAAGGTCCGAGTGCAGTATCGGCCATTAACTCAGGCGTTTAAGCGTGGGCATCTAACAAGGTTTATGTGCACATAATGCTTGGTACAGGCTTTGGGTGGACTGCATATAGTAAGTATAACCCGTGGAACTCTTGATGCTACAATTATTTATTTACATATTACATTTGTTATACGCCCAAACCCAGGGGTATCACGGCGTAGGTTACAGTGTACTTTATATCTGGTTACAGGGGAATGAGGTTCCAGTTACATTGAAATACATATCACATCAGAATTAGTAACATTGCTTGATAAAACACAAACTATGGTAGAGTCGAGGATAATATCCAGTCTAATGAGATACTATGCAGGTATTCAATGGGGCTAGGTTAGTATTTGTTGAAGAGCCAAGTTTTCAATTATTTTTTTGAACTTTTGGTGGGACGACTAAGTCCTAGTGTTGTGGGGGAGGGAGTTCCAAATTTACATAGTATACATAAGTATGTAGAAGTTGCTATGCTAGTACTTAAATCTGCTTAGGTGGTTGAAATGAATTGGCTGCTGGTATGGAATACAGCATTCTGAATCTGCGGTCTATACAAACGATTCTGCAGGCTATCTTGGTCAGATAGTCAATGAGAACACTCTTACTATTCAAGGGATATAGTTAAGCAATAACCTCCAAACTGAGGGGGGGGCATTAGCAGCAGGTTTTGCCCCTGCACCTAAGTTACAGCCATTGCAAAGTGAGTGCCCTAAACAGTGTTATCAAGTTAACCCCCCACTAAAGTGGGGAGGGAGGCCTTATAGCAATTAGCACCCTGCCATGACAAAATGGAATTTTGGCTGCGTCTCATGTTAAGAAGTGTTAGGGTGAATTCTCATTTTTGGCTAATTTTCCTCACCTAGTGAGTCCCCCAGCAGCTTTTCTGGACTTCTGGAGTTTATTTTCTTTCCACTTGGTAAGAGTGAGAGCTTTTCCCCCACTCTTACCTGTGTTTTGCTATGTGTTTCTACCTGTTTTTGTGATTGTGGACTCTGAAGTACACCACTTCAGTAGCCCCCTTCTTTTTGTGTGTCGCACAGCACCTTCAGCACCGTGGCACAGGTTTGTCTTTGAGACTTTCCTCGACTCCATTTCTGAGGTGACTACCATCCCCCAGAAAAGGGTAAAGTTACCATTAACTTTACTTAGTCAATCTACCACAGATCCAGTACACCCCATCTTCCATGGAGTACTGGAAAGGGTTAATTTGTATCCCTTTTTTATCTGTACATCCTAGAGCATTGTTTCGCACTTTTAACATTTAGACTTGGCTGGTGGCAGTGGTATCTACCCTAACTTTTCTACTGTGATTATATTAGATAAACGTGGTACTGTTCTTGGCTATTATATTAGCCTCGAACATAAACCCGCTTGACCAAATCGTCTTTCTTTTGGCTCCGGTTGGGTTTATTTGCCATTTCATTTTGTTAAAGTCCTTCTTGTGTTTTACTTTGCGCGGCAAACTAGGTTTGTCTTCTTTGTTCACTGTCTTTTGGCGGGCTTCTGCTCAGACGCCCTCCTCAAGGCGCCTGGGTGTCTAGGTGGGCTGAATGTGAGGGAGGGGTTTAGTCACCCCCTGCACAGGGTATCCTAGGAAACCCAAGTCGCACTTTGTCATGATTGGCCAGGGTAGTTGTCCGGGCTGGACAACCCCCCTGCTGGGTGCTTGACAGCCAGGCTGTGCGAATGTGGGTTTTTCGCATAAAAGGCAGGTCTCTTGGGCTAGAAGTCAGAGAGTCGCCACTGGATCTACAAGGAACCGAAGAGAAGCGGAGAGAACGACGGCTGCTGCAACTACCCCGTCCCGGTGAAGTCCTGCTGCAGTCCTGAGCTATCTTCCCTTCAACGACTTAGAGAAGATCCATTCCGGAGTCTTCTTCCCTCGAGCTTGGTGGGGATAACCAGCTCATCTTCTACAGCCAGAGGAACCTCTTCCTTGGTCGAAATCGCTGCACACTGCTGTAGTGGTCCAGATAGCCATCTGAAGAGCCTCTCCTGTTTTTAAGGAGCACACCTTTTATTCCTCGTCGCTGCTGCCGGCTTCATCCCTG
Organism: Ambystoma mexicanum; assembly: GCF_040938575.1. Taxonomy (NCBI): domain Eukaryota; kingdom Metazoa; phylum Chordata; class Amphibia; order Caudata; family Ambystomatidae; genus Ambystoma; species Ambystoma mexicanum. The sequence goes on from NC_090929.1 coordinate 750,232,886, forward strand.
TGTGGTGCAGACCCCCTTCAGACGTCCTCCTTCACAACGAAGCTCCAGGAATCGTGGGTTTGCGGGAAACCAACAGGAACAACTACCAGGGCACAAGCTGCACCATTGGAACAAGGTACTGTGTTCCACTTGAGGAAACTGGGTGAACCCCTTTTCTTCATTTCCAAGGCTTGCCCTTGTCTTCCCTCCCTCATATAACTTTTGCTTCCAAACATTGACAATATCATAGTACTTTTTGGCTACGTTGAATCGTGAACTGTCTGACTGTGTGATCTTCGGCAGCAGGCCCCGGTGTCTTTCGACCCTGGCTCCGGCCCTTTGACTTTTGAACTCCTGTCTCGGAGTGTTTCTTGATTCTGCCTGCCTAACCAAAATATTGCCTGTGATTTTTGCCTCCAACTCCCTCTGGGTATCTCAGGTGCTAAGTGTGTTTTGCCACGGTAGCATTTCATGTCACGGATACGCGTTTATTTAGTAGACTGAACTGTCAAAAAGTGATCGCAATCGTATTCGCGGTAAAGCGTTTTGTTCGTAACACCGGTTCATTCAAACACAGGGTACTTACCTTGAGACTAAGGGCCTCGTTACACGGATGGCGGTAAGGATTTACTGGTACCGGTAAAATACTGGTACCGGTAAATCCTTACCGCCTTACTACGAGGTCCCTTTGCGGGTTGGGGGATTTAACGCCTGCTTTTTGCAGGCGTTAAAAACCAACCCGCAAAGGGACCCCGGGAGCTAATTACGGTCCCGCAATTTGCGGGACCGTAATTAGCACCTTCCCCATTCCCATTATGCCCTAAGGAGCAAAAATGGGAATGGGGAAGGGCAATGGTGGAAGGGGGAATTACCGCCCCGCCAACCTTGGAATGGGGCGGTAATTCCCCTTTCCGCCAAGGTGGTGCCGGTATTTTACCGGCATGAACCATGGCGCTAATAGCGCCATGGTTTCCGCCATCCGTGTAATGAAGCCCTTACTGTACAAAGTGAATTGGTTAGTTGTAGTATATTTAACGTGTGGTTTTTATTTAAGTTTAATAGAAGTGTTGTGTTTGTAACCAATGGTTTAAAAATAAATGTACTTATATTTTTCTACCTGAAACCTTGAGTCAGTGTTTGCTTGAGTCACAGTAATTGTGGTCCCTTTTTGTAATCTCTGCTACTGCTCTCATACTCTTCAGATAAGCCTGGCTTCTCCGCCACTGCTACCACTCTGACATAGTAGTACAGGCTTGTACCAAAGGTAAAACTTGATTTGCCACCTGGAGTCTTAATTGTGTGTAGTGGTCCCTAAGGGCACTGCACAGGATTCTGCCTAACAAGAATAAAACTACAAAAGCTAACAAGATCCATGGAATAAGAGAGTGTGACTACTCCTAGATCCTTCCTCATTTCCATGGAAGCCACTGAAGCAGGTTAAACGGTAGAGATGCGAGTCGCTCTGCGTAGTGTCAGGACCCAGCAGGAGGGTGCTGGTGGGGAGTGTAGGGAGATGGCATGTGGCAGACTAGAAGCAGGTGGTGGTAGGAGGCAAAGACCAGGAGGAATATGGCAGGCTTACACTGCTTAGGGGCCACGGAAGGTGAGAAATAGTGTGTAGTAATACCCACCTTCCGAGATCCCAGATTGACTGGGAGGATGAGTGATGTACCCTCCCGGTTGCTAATTGTCATTAGAACCTATTTTGTTTTGTTTAAACAACTAGAATGTGAGGCATCCAGCCTCTAGCCTCTAGAAGCTTACATGCTTAGTTTCTCCTGTGCTCTTCTCACAGCTTTCAGCTCTCTAGCCAAGCATCAGGCATAAAATGGAGTCTCTAAATGCTGCAATCCAAGCTCTGCTTTGTGATCTGATCACACTGGACAATATTTAAGGAGGACAAGCTGTGACAAGCCCAAGGTGAGGCTGCCGATGTTTACTCCCATCTCAAGCTCTAATCGCGTTGGAGACCTTGCCATCAGGCCCTAGTGTGTGCCAGTTTACCTTTGCCTTTGTTAGAGGCCTTTGACTTGGGCTCAGGACGACTCACTTGGGTGGCAGTCACCTACTGCACAATAGAGCCTTCAGGTGCAGGCAATATAGAGCTGTCAAGTTAATCCCAGTGCCCACTGTGTTGCTCCTCTGGTGATGCCTTTGTTTCTTTGCTAATGAGAACAGCATGTTCCTATTATAAACACATTTTGGGGGCGGAAGCAGGTCAGTCTGATTGGCCCAGCTAGCTCAAAAGATTTCAAGTTCCTCCTACTCAATTATCTACAGGCCATTGAACAGTGGTGCAGCACTTTTATTCAATGGATGTCACTGTGTCCAAATCTCATCCGAGGTGTGGCACTTTTATTCAATGGATGTCACTGTGTCCAAATCTCATCCGAGGTGTGGCACTTTTATTCAATGGATGTCACTGTGTCCAAATCTCATCCGAGGTGTGGCACTTTTAAAGCCATTTCAAACTTAGCAAATCTAATGCACAATCGTCCACATTCGCCTTCTTATCCCAGTACTTATTTATGAGGCACCAGCCCCATGACAGTAACATCTTTCAACATTGAGTCCCTCTCCTCTCTCTGGAGTTACAATGCTGCATTTTACCCACAATTCCCTATCTAAAATGTTCCTGACCTCTGGATAGCGAACATACAACTTGCTGCTGCTGGTCTTTGAGGAGCAACAGTTTGATGGCCAATGTCAGTTCTGTCTCCTGCACTTGAGCAAGGGGATAGGAAGAGGATAGTGAAAATACTACTAGGACCAATGTAGGGCGAAATAGCCTTGTTGAGGAAAGCTGCGCAGGACTACAGATGATGGGTTGTGTGAGAAAGGGATGCAGGTTGAGGCAAAGGCTGGCGATCTGGTGTGGATGTAAGGTGCCCAGTGTTTTTGGTCATGGCAGCAATCCCAGAGGAAGAGGAGGAAGTCTTCATCTTGAGCGTCATATGGGTCATCCTCGTATAGCGACTCTGACTTGTCACATGAAGACCCAGACCCCAATGGTAAATATTTGATCAGGGATACCCTGGCAAGGGTGCTTCTGTATGGGGTGAATAGTATGGGTTTTGTCATGCAAAATGCTCCTGGAACATGTGGCGACCCCAAAGACAAACCATTTCAGAATGCTTTTCCAAACTTGCATGGTCCTCTGACTTCACCAAGTCTCTGATCTTTTACAAAAGGCTTAAAATGAACCACTTCACTGTGGTAAAATAACTATTGAGCCCAAAAAGAAGGATTTTACTGGAGCCTGCTGGGGTATCAGTCTCCAGAATGTTGCATGCCATAGGGGCGAAGATAGGGATTTCTAAGGAGGGAGCAAGACCTTCCCCCACCAACTTTAGGGGGCCATGCAAAGTGACCTGCTGATTGGCCAGGCCTGCCTGCTGCCTGAACATTGGCACCCAAGACTCTGTCTGCAGCAGGGGTTGGGCTTCAAGTGGCCCCCGTAACCTTCCTGGCTGGGAAGGGCAGAGAAATGACTCAGTTTTCCCCACAGACCCAGTGGTGTCTCCGAGCACCCCAAGGGTCGGCTGCTTGGAAAGACGGTCTGCTACTGACTGCGTACCCGGTACAAGTGTTGAAGGAGGCATTATGGCTACCTGAGCACTGCCTGCCATGTACGCCAGCTCTGTTGAAACTGAGCTGAGAAATCTGGGGGAGGGTGTTACGGCTGTTTGGATCCCGGGATCCCTACTTCCCACATGTTCCATTTGCTGCGGCCATAGCTAAGGATAGAAGAGACATCCATGGTGTAAGAGCTTGGAAAGCTATGGGATTGACTACATGGGGTGATGTTTTCAAGGATGGTAGGTTGATGCAATTCCCAGAGGCAATGGAAGATTATAGGTAGCACGTGGGACAGTTCCTGTTGTACATGAGGCTGGCAAAGGTTGTTAGAGGGAGATGGCAAGGCATGCCTGTAGAGCCTGAAAGGTACATGGTGTTATGAGTTAGAAGATGGCTGGAAACGAGAGTCGAAACTTTAGACTGGATTACTGGAAGGTGTGCGCTGTAAAGTACTAAGGGTGAAACAGCTGTGGGAAATAGACGCCGGAACATAGAGAAGCAAGAATGGACAAGTTATGATATATGTGAAAAGGGTTTCTAGGAATGCTAGACATAGGCTGGTGCAAGCGAATGCCCTACACAGGACATAGATGACACCACACAGACTGATACAAATGTCATAAGCAGACCACCTACTTGCCCGTGGTGCAGCTTTGATATGGCGGATCTCTTTCATATGATGTGGCACTGTCCTGTTATACAAAGGTTTTGGGTACTGATTAGCCAGGTGATGGAGAAGGCTGGGGTTACTACATTTCAACGGATGAATGTTTGCTAGAATTATACACCCGACCTAGGAAGGGAGAGCGTGCGGTTAAATTAATGGACCTCGTCGGTACGCTGGCTAAATGTAGACTAGCCAAAGACGGGATGTTTGACCTAAAAAACTTGACCTACTGCCAATTTGACCACATTTATTTGGTCGAATTTCTTTTGACCTAATGCGGGGGAATAGCCCTGAACCACCCCCTGACTTCCCCCGCCTCAACCTATTCCCTTATCGCACCCCACAACTATTTTTCGATTAAAATATACCATTTGGCCTACCAAATTCGACCAAAAAGATGCGATCAAATCGGAGTAGGTCAAGTTGGCATTAGGTCAACTATGCCAATACTGAATCGCCATGACCTGGAAGACAAAGGCTGGCCCACGCCCTCTGTGTGGTGGAGAACTTGCGGAGGTGGCTTGCGGTTGAAACTGCAGGATGGTATACAGGCCTGCAGAGAGGGTCTAGAGAGACCACTGATAAAATAGAGGCTTGGAATGCCCTTATAATTCCGATGTTCGCTGCATCAGATGATAAACCTCCTTGAACGCACTGCTGTCCTTGCTGTCCATATTCTATTGGTGATATGTGCATTCTCAAGAAAGGAGCATTGTCTGATACCAACGCCCTGTGTCATGATTGCTGGTATGATGGGGGTCCCGAGAGGATTGCGATACTTTGAGATATATGTGAAAGCCTGTGCATATTCCCTGTCAACTGCACATCTGAGGAACGCAACAAGCTATGTTTTCTTTTTTCTTTCCTGCCTTCGCTCCTCTCCTAGGTTTGGTTTTTTGTTCTACATGTAATATCTTGCATTCATTTAATGAGTCATTGAGATTGTTGACATGTAGCCCCTTGTGTTACATGAACTCTGTTAACTCTGATTGTGCATTTGATTGATGTTTAATTATGAATTTAAAGATTTTTTTTAAACAAATTGATGATGGATGGTATTTCCTACGCATTTGCCACCGGGCTTCTGCGCACGGCTTCTTGGCCCTTATAAATCAATAATACATAAACAAATATTAAGTAAATACATCCCACTGGGCACACCAGTAGTTTTTGCTGCACTAATGACAAAAGCAAGACCTTTGGTTAAAAAAAAAATGAAAACGTGGCATGAAAGCGTACTGAGAGGTGACACAGGTGTGCGTTTATTTCCATGTCCGTCTGCTGCTGCCTTTTGCACATGTGTGACATGTGTGGATACGGAGAAAAGGCGGCGACTGAAGTGTTGGCAGGTGAGGTCTTAAAGGCCTGAGACGGTGATAACAGTGTCCTACTGGCATGCCTTCCTTAAGTCACGACTTGCTGCTGGACGGAAAAGCTGCTGCCAAAAGTAATGCTGGATTTTCCTGCAAGGGAGCAGAGCCATTTTGTGCAAGAAAGGGTTCCTATGTGCCTCACTTTAACTCCACTATATGAACGGTGTAGTGTTGAACGTTTCCCTGAGATTGGGGTCATCCAAAGACATTTCTCCAGGGCGGTTAGTGAGCCGGGCCATGCGTGTGGGTGTATGTTTGGAACCGTTGGATGGGTGAGTGGGCCTTCCTGGCAGATTGAGGAGAGAAGCGGGCAGCACCATTGAGGGGCATAGAGGGGATGGTATGCTGCACGGTGGCAGCACCAAGCTGAAAAGAGTGGGTGCAAGGACAGCTGGATGCCAGATTCAGCAATGCAACAGGAATGCCGATTGTCAATTGGTTGTCAGTTAAGTGTTGCCTGTAGTGCCGCCTACAAGAGGGGAGCTCAGGACAGGTTGTGGGCTCTAGTCCGATTGCCAGAGCAGGACAGTGTCAACAATCTGACTTCCAATATCTGGAGAGGAACTTGCGATGGATGGACTTGAGGAGTGGCCTCCTGACGCCCTGTCTATTGGGACAAGAAGAATACAATGTTTGCTCATGCTTGTTATAATTATAATTGTTCTTTTATTACGCGCTTAATACCAGAGATTAGTTTCCATGCGCAGGATGGGGATTCTGCTTCCAAGACAAAAGTGTTGCCCATGCGCTTTCCCCCATATGATGCACAGGATGTTTTTCTCCTTTCTATGAGCACTCCAGAAACGCGTTTAGATATCTATGTAGATCTCATGTCCGATAGGAAACTGCAATAAATGCAAATAAATTGACAATTTTGATCATAGGTAAAAGATCAGACACGTTTTAAAAATAAAGAAACAGATCCGAATTCTTGCGCCACTTAAACTGAGAAACTGAAAGAGGGAAAAATTGAAATGTACATAGTGATTTAAAACTCACCATGGAACTCACTAAGAAATATTGTGAAATATTTTCTAAATCAAGTCAACATTAAGAGATACAAGAAGATTACAAATAAGCCATTTCAACAATAGGATTGTGAAATTGAACCATAATCCGTCAATGCTGATCTGTATTGTAAGAGATTTTCAATTAAAAATGATCTAAGTGGCGCAAGACATCGGCTCCGTTTCTTTATTTTTAAATAGTTTACAAGGCACTGGACAGCCTCAGTACCAAGGATCCAGCATTGCAGCCATTGCATATAGCCAGCAACAAAAGGAGAAACTGAAAATCACGTAAAATAAAGGGATTCGCCAACAGATATCAAAAGGCTGTTTTTCTACCTACCATAATTTGAGCAACACACGGCTGAGGCAGATTCCAAGCCAAGTCATATTGAGACATTAAAGTGAATATCAAAACTAAATTGTCGAAACATGACAACCAATTATCAAACTCGAGAAGAAGAGACTGAACAGTTATTTTCTGGGCAACATTGCCCTCTCCAACAATACCAACAATCAATCTTTACGTAGACAATTTGAAAAATTAGAAAAATTACAAAAAAATGAACTCTCAAGATGGTGGGAGGTAAAATCACTGGAAAAATACTTGGAAGTGGGAAGAATTCCATGAGGATTACGTAGTTGTATCATTTGACAAAGGATTTTGACAGGTTTAAAAGAATGAGATGAATTATTAACTAGCACCTACAAAAGAAATGATACACAGACTTATACTACATGCTAAAAAGACACATGAAACAATTGTTCAAGAAGTCACTACCACCCAGGAAGAAATAGAGACTCTCAACCTCCCAGAAGTCACTTTCAAAAATTATAAAATCCTGGATGACATCATACACTTTTCAAAAACCTCTCACCACCAGATTTGTGAAACCAATACCTCAAACTAAGCCCACCACATCTCAATTGCAAAAACACTCAACCACATCAGCACAGTCACACAAACCAAACATAAAAATGCACATATAAACACACTCCACCTTTCTTGAAAACACAAATTAATATTGATCTGACTCCTTCTCCATCACCTGATCCCAGATGGGCTCTCCTTGCCGTTCCCTCTGGTTCCATGAACTAAAATATGCAGCTGACTTTCAAGAAAGTGCATCTTGGGAACACAATAAAAGCCTAGCCCCCTCTGTGTCTTTGGCTCTGCATTCGTAAAGGGCAGACCCCATAGCCACATTTACCAGAAAGATCTCGACCAGAGATTCTCGTCATGTCTGACAGAGGCTGATTAGCAAATCAGGGTGGTCTACTGTCTATATGTGAGCCAGGGCAATGGAAATGGGTTTGTAACAAGGAATTGGTGACTGAGCACTGTGGGAAAGTAAGGGGGGTCAGAAGAAAGGGGATTGAGATAAGGGTTAAGGGATGGCGCAAAAGCGGAAGGGAAGTCTGAATGTTAATTGTATGGAAGACGCTGAAGGGGCAAAGGATGAACACGGGTGGGTGATGGCCATGGAAAATAGGGTAAATGATACAGAGGTACAAATGTGGAAAGGTAGGTCAGTAGATTGAATTCCTGTTCCTGAGATCTGTGCCTAACCGCCATGTCAATGTACTAGATTGTAAGGCAGGTTCAACCCCCTTTTTTTGTTGATAAAGTGATGCATACTTGCTTTATGAACATATGTTTTTATTAAGGCTTCTCTTATATTTTTTCAGGTTGCTTTGTCATGTGTGATGAATCCGATATGGTCATCCTTCCTTTCCCTGAGGGTACCTTCACTCCTGTGGCCAAGGTGAGGCAGATGCTTCCTAATCCGGGCCCTGGGAGTGGCTATCTGAGGGAGAACCACCTTATGCGCGTGACATGACATCATCGGATGAGAAATGGTATCCTCCTTTTCCTTTTACGGATACCCCCTTCATTCCTCAAGCCTTGATGACATATTGTGAAGGCTCCCTTCAACAATCCATGGACCTACTGTTGACATTTTCCAATATTCTGTACAGAAAATACCAAGAACTGTCTGAAATTCCCACACATGTGAAAGCACTGGGATGAGGCAACTGAATGGAATAATGAGGATCAGTCAGTATGAGAAACACTGAATGCGCTCTAGTGGTTGCAAGCGTATGATAGGTGCGGGGACATTTAAAAACCTGAACAAGCATGAAGGAGAGAGACTCTGCCTGGGGAGGTTTCACCCACTGTGTGCTGCCCGAGGGCCAGACAAGCCGCACAGAGGACCGTGGAGCCAGCCAGCTCAGGGAGAAGGCCAAAGAAGGAGGACAGCAGGTGCCGGTCTGCTGTGTGGAGACAGTTAGAGGAAGAGAATGAGAGACGTCCTAACGGTCATGTGAACTGGAGAGCATCATCTGCGCCGCTCAAACACAGAGAAGTGCTTGGAATGCAAGCGGAAACCGCAGAATACATGCAAGTCAATCAACTAAGCCGGCGAGCCCCTAAAGTGGAAACGGGACACCAAAACACTGCTTACACTTTACCACATAGGAGCTGAAAAACACCACAGAAAGCCTGTGAGTCCTCACCGGAATACTGGGACACTGGGGCGCTTTAGCAACATTACTGAACACAGATAAAATCAAGTGGAGTGAATGAAAGGGAATATGAGACGTGTTATTTCCAAAGGAAGAACAATAGAGTGAATGCAGCAAAGTCAAGTTTGCAAGTGTGTAAAATTAATCACATGAGAAAGCCCTGGCAGGAGAGTATAGCACGCAAAGTCACGTTTCCAAGTGTGTAAAGTGAATCACATGAGAAAGCCCAGGCTGGAGAGTACACCAGGCAAAGTCAAGTTTGCAGATTTATAAAGTGAATCACATGAGAAAGCCCTGGGAGGCTAGTATACCAGCCAAAGTCAAGTTGGCAAGTGTGTACAGTGAATCATATAAGCAATTCCTGGCAGGAGAGTACACCAGGTAAGCCAAGCTTGTGAGTGCAATTTGCATCGGAGTGTAGAAAAACCTGGCTGGGGGAGTATACCAGGTATCCTACAAAGTTGGGACTTGCATGCAAGTTGTTTGGCAAACAGGTTGTTTTTGTTGCCTGAGAAGTCCAAGAAAGACTCCTTTCCTTAAGAGTTAAAAGTGTATTGAAGAGAAAACCAGGGGCAGGGAGCCATCCTCTGGAACTGTGAACTTTATTCATTGGGAACTTTTGTGTTGGAGTTACATCGTTCTTTTGAGACTGAACATTTTTGCAATTTCAATCCCAAAGACATCACCCTTAACACCTTAGAGCTACTTTTGGAATGTGAGGGCTCGGATAGGATTTTGGACACAGGACATTTTTGCTTTGGACATCTTGACATATGATAGACCCTTAGTTTTGGTTGAGGTAGCAAAACACCTATTAGAATAGGGACATCAAGGCATTTTCCATCCCCTTTTATTTTGAATAACATTTTATAGCCAAAACTATGAGCTCTCAGTGTCTGGGTCTAATTCCTGGCTCCTCACATGTGACTTGGTGCTTTGAAAACCAAATTTATTTAACAGTGCATTCATTTATTCTTTGAAAAACAACTTTGCAGAAAGCGTTTTGTTTGTTCTGTTATTGAAGGTGGAACCGGAGAAGATGAAGTCTCCTCTGCTGAGTTTAAAACTGTGTCACCAGGAAGCTAGGGCTTAAATCTCCACCTACAACAATATGCTACCCTGCGCAAATCCCTTTTCATCTCTGTGCCTTGTTTTTATTAACAGTATGCAGGGAAAGTCTCACTCATATGGGTTTATAATCTATAGTGTTACTCCATACATAAATATTAACCATTTCTATAATGCGTACTGGTGAGGAGGCTGTATGCCAAGTGAGGTTCTTGTGTTGTGGGGGGCCGGTAAACGGGGTGGCAGGTATGGTTTTTATTGTGCGGTGGTGAGGCAGGAAGCCAGGTATGGATCTTTTGAGATGTCAGTGCGTGTTTGGCTCTTAGATTGAAGGCAGACTCCCTGCCTTGGCTTCTAACAATGTTTTCCAGTTGCAAACTGGGACACCAGAAACCTGGGCTCAAACACCAGGTTTCCCACTTTACCAAATTATATTATCCTGGTGAAATAATGTTACTAGGTTTCGTATATGTGGGGAAAACACAAACATAACTGAAAGATATATTGCATAAAAGGAAAGCAATGTCAATGAATCTGTGGCGGGAGAGGACGGTATCACGTTTAGTTGCTCGAGAAGTCGGGGCGCTGCTTTGTGGTCTTAAGCCACTGCACAATGGGCTCGGAAATTGCACTTGTCCCCCAGACCAAAGGTTGCCATTCCTCCCCTGACGCTGCTCAAGGTGTATAAAGTACAGACTTGTGCCACTATACAGGCCGGGATCTGGGGAACGGAGTCTTTGGCAAATTTACAAATAATAGAAAAGACCTTTTTATTGGCTCTCCTGCATTGTGCCCTACTATACGGCACTCTTTTTGAACATGGTCTGGGATCTGGTCTGGACTTGTGAATTACTGCACCTACTTGACAGCGGTTGGCAACGTGGGAGAACCCTACTGCCCCCCTATCCAAAGAAATCATGGCCGATGTTGTAACGCAAGATTAAGCAAGTGAAATCATCTGGCTTGTACATCTCAAGAGAAGTCTCGGCTCAAGTAAAGCAAGTCAAATCTGTAGACAATCATAGTCGGATAAGGGCTAAAGCATTATTATTACAAAAGCTTTCCCTAGAGCCCTCCCTGTCTGGAATGGCGCAAACTATCCCGCCATTATGGTCTGTATAAGATTTCATGATCTACCTTTAAATGCGCTGGTGGGAAGATGGGTGGGGAACGAGGTTCAGGACCAATGTTGTGTTTTTTGTTTACATGAATTGGAAAACATTGATCCTGTTCTCTTTTTATGCCCTGAGGGAAACACGTTGCCAGGTGTTAAATTCTAGTTTTTTTAGATCCATTTAAACGAACATTGCTACACTGCTTCTTGATGCATGACATGGCAATAACTTGGGCACTGCACTGTTCCATAACTCAGGCACTCCGCATCAGAAGGCAGTTGTCGGCTGAATATTTGTAGATTTTATTCTTTGTATGCATCGAAATTACCATTGTGTATGTATTTATTCAATAGCCGTATGTGATTGCTGTAGCTCATCTGGATTTGATGATTTTATAATTGTATATGTTATTGTGTAATGATATCTAGATTTGATGGTTGTATGATTATAAACGTTAACTGACTGGCTGAGTGACCTGAAGGGATAGAAGGACAGAGATAGAAGGCTCCTCTGACAAGGACAAACACCACAAATGCAGGTGGCTCTTGGCTTGGGACACGGGACGTGGTGGAGATTGCATCATCAGGGTAACAGGTTTAAGGACCTTATCAGATTCGGAAAACTGGGATTAACAGTCTAGGGTTAGGCTGGCAACACAAAAGCCCCACTCTCCTGTGACACCCAGCAGGTAGTTAAGCACTGCCAGGGTGTCAGAGTCTGCTGCTTTTCATCTCACAATCCATGGAGTCAAAGATGGGCCAGGAACACTGCGATGGCTGGTGGGATGATAAGTACCTTTCACTGGGTGCTCAGTTAGCACCAGACAGAAAGGCCCCGTGGACCCAGCAGCACAGAAATAACAGGATAGATGGAGACTGGGGTGCAGAGAATCCTAAATGTGTAGGTTACAACAGCACGTCACTGCAGACGTATGAAACACTATAAAAGAACGAATGATATTGTCCTACAGTTTGCACAAAAGAGAAGACCACAGCTATTCAAGTTTGCTATTTGTCTTGTAATCTTGAAACAACAGGCGCATTTGAGGTTCTGAAAGCCCCGCCCACTATGCCATTCACATTTCTACAAGCATTTGAGAATGCCATCAGTCCTTCTCGTGGTCTGTGAAACGTTTTGCAATATGTCCTTTTTTATTAAAGAAAAAACGTATGTTTGGTGCAGAATTGTATTTTTGTAGATTCCAATTGTGCATTCAATATTGGAAATAAATGGTATCATAATTCCTGATCGCTATAAAAACATTTTTGAAAGAAACGAATATTTCACGAAATGACTTGTGCAAAGACCTGACTGGGCTCTATGTAGACCTTTTACCAATATAGCGCGTGCTTCCCGTGCCTGGCCTTTACCGAGTCCACTTTCTAGTTCTCCTTTATCGCACAGCGAAACTGCAAAGAGGAAGTAGGGCAAGAAACTTTTAGAAGAAACTAAAACGCGAGCGCACGTACCTGGTTCGGCCATTCCCCTCTTGGTGTTATTAATATAATCCGTCTATTTCAGCACCCTCCAGAGAGTTTTGTCGTTTCTCATATCGCCCAATATTTGTTGTTACCTCTTTTCGTGTATGTTTGTGTTGCCAACGAAAAACTGCGCGAAGTTTCACCCCAGTCACATAACCACTGCAGTTCCTCTTGCGCAGCACGGTGCGGTGACTTGCGAGCGCTTTAAACTGCGGAAGACCTTACGCGGCGATTCCCGAATAAACTAGCATGCCAGACAAACTGGAACTGGAGAAAGCCAAGGATGTAAATACCCACGGATGGCAGATAACCAGCGAAGTCCGACGGGTTAGGGATGTTGGGTGGCTGTGAAACTCGATGCTGTACAACCAGGACGCCTAATATCCAGTGATGCCAAATACCCAGGTGGTCGCGCTATCCAGGCTTAGGTATCTCCAGGGACACAATGACACACTTCACGCTTGCCCGTGTGTGGGGACCCGGAACCTTCCGCTGAATACTGTGAGCTAGCAGGTGGGACTCGGGGCCGCTTCACACGGCGCGTCCTTCTGGTCCGCGGGAGAGCCCAGGAAGCGCAACTAGAAGCGTGTGCTGAGCGCGTAGCCGCCCGAGGGATGCCTCTCCAGTCGTCATTTCCTAAACGTGCGCTCGGCCACTGTGAGCATGAGGTCACCGACTGGCTGCCGTGACTAGCAGTCTACATACAGTCCAAGTTCCACTTTTGGCGAAGGTCGCCGCAGCAGCCCGCTCGTCGCCTGCACTGCCGATCCAGCAGGCTGCGCAAACCAAGACCGCATTCCGCGCAAGTAGCTTCATTGGACGCACATCTGCAGCCAAAAACAAACCAAGTTCCGCTCCAATCGGAATTCACCCAATTGCCTTAGGCCACGGCACTGTGCATAAAGGCAATCTGGCTTGCAGCAAGCAGGCTCCTTATAACATATGCTGCCTGTAGGGGACTCTGCCAACAGGCTGAATCGATTTTAAGATATTATTTAATAAGTTCAGTACTTTCCTTCAAGCGTCAGAAACCGCCCCCTTAGCGGGAGCATGAAACACTTGTCATTTTCTGACGGGCAAAGGGCTTTGGTGGTTGTACACTAACTCTACAGGCATACAAACTATCACAACTTTACAGGCAGACAAACTATCACACACTCCATGCCCTTTCAAACCCGGACAAATCTCACGTGTGCTTTTAGCCTTTCGCCCCTTTTGCCTTCCCCTCCCCTGCTGCCCTTTTCTGTTCTCTCGCAGACACAGGTATGGACACCCCTGTGCCACTCTCCAGACAATCCTCTGCGCCGTAAGGTTAGATCACACCGTGGCAATTGAGAGATGCAGCAAAAGACTCCAAATTATTTATATATATATATATATATATATAATGTCACAAACGCCTAGCACGATTGTGACAGGCAGCGAATGGGATAACTCAAGCTAGTCCTACCCGTCCCACACCACGAGCTGAGTCGCCTCTAGGCGCTTGAGCTTTAGACGAACTAGTGAAATATGCCAGATAGTGTTCACCTGCGCCATACCCAGTATAGGTCGCCCCTCAAGCATATCATGACGGAGTGGCCCCTGCCACCCGAGCGTGTGCCCTGTGCCTAACTGAGGTTTGTGTTGAACGCTTCTATTAGGTCAACACGACATGATGCCTGAACCAACAAGCTGAAGGCCAAAACAAACAGCCGCTGCATGTCCAATCTAGCTCCCCCTCTCACCGCCTCTACAATGTAACTAGTGTCCGGATTAATAATCATACAGCAGGTTCCGGGAGCAGAGCGCGCTCACTGCTCTAAGACCCCCGAAGGCTGAGCTGTTGGTTGCGTTATTTATCACTTTTAGGTAACTTTTTACCAGTTCCAACCGTCTAAGCCCCTCTTGCTGCAGCTGCCTCCAGTCTCAGAAGTGCCCGGGTGCAGGGTGGGGCGGGGGGGGGGGGGGCGTGGAAGAGGACTCTCCCGTTATTGGCTTTCGTTGCGTCACCGCTTCAGGAAACTGGCACGCGGCCAATAGTGAAACCCTGCACGGAACTCGGCCCCAGACATTTGAAACCAAGAAGGAAGCAAGGACTAGAGGACTAGAGGCGGGGTTGCCCACGCCCTCTACGCACAGCTGTCACCATGGCAACGCAGGCTGCCCCGGGGGGGGGGGGGCAGAGGATACGGATTGCTCATCTCATGACCGGTTTTTTTTTTGGCATTCCTTGTTCCTTCGTTTAAGATTAGAGCGTGTCAAGTTTTTGTAGCCTAGTTCCGTTTTTCACTTCTGCAGTGCGCGGGGGTTGGGCAACCAGTGCTGTCAAGCTCCAAGGTCGCCACGTTTCCAACTAATGGCCTCTAAATACGTTCAGTGCTTGTATTTGTTCATTTAAAAAATCTATAGCACACTCCTAAGGCAGTGGGTGCTGTCCAGGTTGTCACAATGCAATATGCAAAGCAGAATAGTGCTTCAAAATCATAACACATTATATTGACAACAATGCATCTCTACGGCCCGGATAACAGCCAAACTTTGAAATGACAGAAGGCGGCCCGCATTAAGAGGAAAAGGAGGCAAGTCTTAAATGCCTTTCAAAATTCCAAAAGAGATTGGAAGAGACGGATCGCAGAAGGGGGAACATTCCAAACGGGAGGATCAGCTATCTGTTTTAATTATTTAACCCTTTACTCTCACACCGTGTGCCTATCAAAGTTCAAAGGCAGGCAGTGAAAAAGAAGTTACCGTATTAAGAGAACAGGATAGAAAGATTAGGCTAGAGAAAGGGAAAGAAAGGGAGTTGGCCTGGCTGGATTATTTGTGGGAAGAAATACATTTTGAGTCTTTTGCATAAATTGATGATGATGCAGTATGGATGTGGGGGGGGAGCGTTCAAGGCTTGGGGTGCCCATTTGGGGAAGGATTGATTTTGGGTGTACGTCAGCCCGTATTGCCTGGTATTTGTGTGGCCGATGGGGTTCAGTTTGTTGTGGAGGTAGGATGGGTTTTGGGGGGGATGGCCTTGAACATGATGCAGTGTCCTTTGAAAGCAATTCTCTGGGGTATGAGCAACCATTGGAGGTATGATAAGTCATTTATAACGCGCCTATACATAAGTGTTTCCAGGGGATGGTTGTAAGTGCCTGGGTAGGTGTAAAACGAGTTTTGCTACTGTATTCTATATGACTTTTAGGGGAGGCAAGGGTTTTGTTGGGGAGTCCAGTGATGATTGTGCTTCCGTAATCCAGCCTAGATATCAGCATGGCAGTGGTCAAGGAGAAGGCTGTGTCTTTCCTTGTGCAGGAGGTGTAGCTGTTGCTTGTATGTTTTGGCGACGGAAGCTATGTGGCTTGTGACGGACAGGACATGTTGAAGCTTAGGGACTTGACTTGTGTGGTGTAGGACATGTGTGGGTTATCTGTTGTGAGTTCTTTGATCCAGGTGTTGAAGTTGGGTGGTGGTGATGCAGCTGGGCATGCCTCGTTGACGAAGGGTACTGGTTTGGTTTTAGCTGTGAGGGTGATCAGAATGTCATGCTCAACGGGGCGGAATGTGTCCCATGCGTTGAGGGTTTGTGATTAGGAGAGTAGAATAGGTACTGTGGAGGAAAGGGCTTGACTTATGTAGTGTATTTTGCAGTTTAATTGGTCCATGACAGAGTTGCATACTGAGGTGGAGAGGAGCATGAAGGGGTGGATGGTGGTTTGGAAAAGGACTTGATGGGAAAATATTTCTGTGTACAATAAGGGTTGGATTGGAGTGTAACACCTTACCTTTCCTTTGATCAAGATGGGCTAGTAGTCAAGTTGCATGCAATGTTCAGTGTAGAAAATCTAACTTTCCTTTCCACTTTCCAGGTGCAGCGGTGTTCGTGGTGCAGCGTTCACAGGTCGTTAGAAGAACAGGGTAGGTCTTGCATTGGTTAGTAAGCAAGCATTGTTTTCATTGGCAGTGCTACAAACAAAACTCACTGTTCATTGTCTCTTATTTTTTCCTTTCCAGGTGCCAGAACCCTGGCGGCAGGCGCTGGAGACCGAGCAAGCCGAAGCCGAAAGACTGGCTCCAGTGACAAAGGCAGATAAGTGTTCCTTAATCACCAACGTCAAGAACAGGTGTGGTCTTTTATATTCGTGCCATTAAGATGGGTCCACCAGACTTGTTAGCTTTTGTGGGATCCTGATCTGGAATACACAGGCTGATGGGAAATGTAGTCTTTGTCTCCCCCCAGCTAGTCTGCTTGGAACTCCCTCTGATGTACGTATTGCAGCATGGCCTGCTATGGATGAATACTATGGTGTACCTTCACTGAATGTATCTTCTTGCCAAACCTGACATTGAGCTCTTGTACGTAGTGTGCAGCTTTGGCGCTGCATATGACTGCCTGTTTTTGGAGTGCAGCCTTTCAAGGAGAAGTTCCCTCTGGAGTTTTATTCAGCCAGTCAGCATTTATTTTTGAACATATATTGATTGGTTACATTTTTTCTATGAATGCATTTTACCTTAGCTTTCCAGACATTTACACAAGCAAACCGGGTCCAAAACCACCATCTTGTGATAATCTAATAATTAGTTGATGAATCCCTGGCAATACATCATAACACACTCTGGGTGACATCAGCATGTCAGTCCGCTATGGTAGACACCTTGTCATGATGTCATTGCACGACTTAGACAAACGTCCTCTGTACGCAATGTGTCTCCATGGAAATTACAATTACATTACACATTAACAAACCCTTTTTCCATGCCACGACAACATTAGAGCTTCTCCTGCCTTCAAATCCATCTATTTTTTTTTGGGGGGGGGGGGGGTTAAGACCTGTTAATTTAGCTCTGTTCGGCTAAAACGCATGCAACACAAAAAGATCATTCCAATACTTCAAATGACTTTACTCTTCATGTGCTCTGCATTTCCATCATTTCATAATTGACAAATGTGTTTGCTACACAGGACATGAAAACTAATCTTAGAACAAGACGTTGTTTCATGTGCACATGATTACTTTGGTTTTTTTGTATTGCTGTTGTGTTTGCACAATGGTGTATTTTATCTAATCTAATTTTTTAAAATACATAATTGACTGTACATTGATTTTCACAATGGTGTTTGTTGTCGCTTCTCCCTTTTTGTTATAAATACCATTTACAAATTACCCATCCATATATATATATGCATATATATTTACATAAAAAAACGAATGTAGCCAAAAGAAGTGCTCAGCCTAAATACGTAGACAGTGCTTAAGAGTTAGAATAGGCAAAATTCATGAAAAATTGATAAAACATTCATCTTTCAGGTTGTAGTACTATAAAAAAAAAACCTTACTGGATGTATGTAGAAAACACCTAAGCACTCTTGACTCTGCTTACTACTATAAAATGCCTTTATTTAAAAGCTGTGAGTTGCCGCCTCCCATGATTGAAGACATTGAGTCCTCTATTGTGGACAAATGTTCATGGTGTTGCCCCCCGTTTTGTTCATCAGCCTGTATCGTGCTTAGAGCAGATACATTAGATATTCCTGGGCAATAGGAGATCTTATGCTGATAGGGGGAGACTGACTGAGCACCCCTCCTACTACTGTTGAGTGGAATGAGAGTGGGATAACAAGATAACACACATTATACGTTTGTGTATCTGAGCTCAGTTTTTGCTACTTCTATACCTTTAGTGCAGTACCATCACATATTCTTTTGACTGACATATTTTTCCAATTCATGAATATTGGAATCAGTCATAATGGCAGACCAGGTGGAAGTGAAGAGGCGAGCAGCGGCATCCATTTTATTACATCAAGACGCAGTAGCCAATGAAGCAATGGTGGAAAGCAGTTTGCCGGCCAGCCTCACAGTCCAGCAAAAACTAGACAAACTTGAGAGAATTAAGGAAAAGGAAATCTCCAAATGGTGGGAGGTCATGAGCTTGCAGACATATCTAGAAGTCGAAAGAATTCCGGGAGGTTTGAGAATCCTCACGATCCCCACGTTCGAAGACATGGACCCCAAACTCATGGAGGAGTGGACAAGTCATACCAACACGTGCTCTTTCAGAATGACAGAAAGCCTGGTCAAGTATGCAAAACTAGGCAGGACGAAACTCCTCAAAGATATCGAAGAGATGGAGGAGCAGTTGTTTTCCTCTGAGGATGGGAATGAGTGTAAGAGACGGATGAACCGTATGGAAGAAAACCTTGAAAGACATGAAGGTGAAATAAGAACGAGGGAAAAACTGAAATTCAAGCAGGATCGGCTAGATTACAAGCAAGGCAGAATATATACATTTGCCACAAGATGTGATGCCCCCATTAAAACGAGACTGGAACAAATTGCCACCAATGAAATGTTGAAACCGGCTTCGGCAACTGAAGATTTGAGCAGCTCTGAAGTAGACTCATCTGACACAGGAGGAACGGGTTCAAAAAAATGTTACTTTTTAGAAGAATTCAAACTACTGCACTTAGACAGCAGGATGGACAGAAGAGGGCGAGGCCAACGCGGAGGACAAGGAAGAGGCGCATTGGCGAGAGGCGGACAATCAAAATGAGGCGGGGCAACAAATGCAAATACCCAGTCCAACATGATAATGAGATCTGGGACGAACCAGAGGGGAAGACCGAGAGGAAAGAAAACCTCCAGTTAAAAATCTTTACTATTTCTAAAAGAACTTTGACAGAGAATGAATCTTCGGTACTCTCCCTAGGCCTCTCCTTTAGCCCTACCTATAAATATGATTACATCTCTGCTAGAGTTGATCTATTCAAATTTACTAGAAAATTGAAGCTCACCAAATTTCATGCCACCAAGGTGGATGAAGGACGTGGAAGAGAAAAAGTTAAATGACAAGTTATCTCCCCTCTAACTGAAAAGGATCTCACTAGACTTATTTGTCTGGTGCAAAATGAAGAGACTGTTGAACTAAGAATGGATGAAATTACCAATATAGACAACATCACACTACAGGAACAGTATGGGATAGCCACTGACATCAATTGCCCCACAAACCTAAATCTATATTCTGTCCCAACATCATATGTGGACCTATTGTTGTTTTCGAAGATTTGGTAATGAAGGATTTGAAAGAACTGTCCAGCAAAGTACCATCCTCTGAGAGAAACCTCAACTATACTCAGCTTCAAGCTTTGGAGACCCTCAGGCTAGGCCATTCTATCGTCATACGCCCTTCGGATAAAGGTGGAGGCATAGTTGTTATGGACAGTGATAAATATGAAGCGGAGGCAGTGAGACAACTCAGCAAAATTAACAACTATGTACTAGTAGTGAAAGAGACATTAACGGAAACAGTTCGTGTCCATCATGCCATGGTTAAGGATTGGTGTGATGTGGAACTGATAGATAGAGATGAATATTTCTTTCTGAAAACTCCTCATCCGACCACTCCACTCATTTACTTCAATCCCCAGGTCCACAAAAGTATAATTGACCCGCCTGGTCACCCTATAGTTTCCTCTATGGGAAGCCTATTTGAGAACACATCCAAATATCTGGACCACTTCTTCCAACCCTTTGTGTCCAGCTTGAGTTCATATATACGAAATACCTCCGACCTATTAACCAAACTGAATAATGCCAACTGGGGACTAGAGTATATATTGGTCTCCTTAGATCTAGTCTCCCTATACACCCCAGTTCATCAGGCAGTAGTGTAGTACGAGTTATGGTTGCTTAGCTTACTATAAATGGCAAGTTAGTGGGGGGTTTCGGTTTTACTTGTAACAGAATATCCCTTTAACAAAGTTTTGTTCACTGAATTTCATGGGTTTTTACCAGTGCACCCTTATTTGCTACAACCTCCTAATATCATACCCCCCACCCCCAATATAGCAGCATTTCCGGCCGATTTAGAAAGTTTCAACTTAAAACTGTGCCATTTCCCAACTCCTAGCAACATTTGTAACACTTCTATGAACTTTTTGCACATTCTTGCACCGTGTTTTGTTTGCCGACGTTCGCGAACATCTGACGTCACTGCAGACTTTGCCGGGCAGTGTCACGCAACCGCACTTGTGGTGTCATGACGTGTATGTGAATGGGACTGCACTTCACGAACGGGTCCGCCCTTCCTGAACAGTTAAAAACTGCATTTCCAGCTGATCTAGGAAGTTTCAATCTGCAAACGTACCCTGCCAAATCTCCTTAACCTATTCTTACTGATTTTCCATCTGCAATCTAGGAGAGAACACATGCTTGGAAGAATATTAGCACAACTGCTATTTAACTTAAAAAATGGCATCAGCCATGGCCATCTCCTCTCCAGGAAACACCACCACCAGCTGGAGGACCTGGACAACGTAAAAAGTGCATTGATGCAGAAAAGAATCAGGAGGACTAAGAAGATGAGATAGAGGACATGCCTACCTCGCGCACCCAGAGAGAATCATGGGTGTGGCGGTTCTTTACCTCCTTTGGGGGTTTACCGAAGGATAAGGCTACCAAGGTGAAAAGCACTGAGTGCTCAGTCGCATACAAACTGGGCAGTTCTCCGACAGGACCACCTCCATGCGCCACCACACCAAATCCAACCACCGGGATGCTCTGAGAAAAGCTGTTCCCTTCTCAGGAAGTAGTAGGCTGTCTTCCTCTACCTCATTTTCCTCAACCGATACTGCCACCACACAGGCTACTCCTGTGGGCACCGAATCCTACCAGCTACCTTGCAAGCAATAAAAGAGGCTGTTGATCCATATATTTTCAAGACAACAGTACTCTGTATATACTGCAACACACCACACTCGAAGTACTTTTGAGGCTGTAATCAAGGAGTATGAGAAACACTGCCCCCAATCTTAGATTTAACGCACAACCAACATCTTACCCAGTCCACCTGCCCCTCCATATCTGTGGTTGGCGCTCCTTCCCTCATTTCCCTCCCCGCCTTACTTCCTGGCCTCTCCTGCAAAAAAAACAACACACACTAAATAAAGGTTCCTAAAGGAACCACCTTTCACGGTTCAAACAGAGAAGTTAAAAAAAAAAAGCTTATGGGCTCCATCTACTTCACATTTTTCAGTAAAGTAAATAGACTCAATAATAACATTCTCCAACATTCCCATTAGCATGTTCTACTATGCTAATGGAAACAATGGTATACTAGAGAAAAAGAAAAAAGCACAAAAACATTTTTCCCTGTGGGGTGAAATCTGGCCCCTGGATGCCCGAAATAAAGAGTCCATAATCAGTTATGAGGGTTCACCAAAATCAAAGACCAGCGCAGAAATGATGTCCAACATAAGGAATAGTGAACCCAAATCATAAGGAAAGAAAGGGGGCCCCAATTTGAGGGAAAGAAAGGCATGGGAAAACGATGTTTTAATAAACTATGGAGACCTGCACCAACATATATGGAAACCGCAGTGCCCAGTATCTTCAATGGGATTTCAACATTGTGTTCTCAGCAGCTGTAGTACAACAGAGCATTTTATATGTACATTAAATAAAGTAATGTCATTTTGTTTTTTCCCTCCAAGATTACCAAAATGCTCAGCAAAATGCCCAACAGACTTTCAAGCTTGGGCATGCTGTTCTCATGTACATGTACCATTCAGAAACAATATGCATATATTGTTAAATTATGTGCCGTATAAGAGGTTCTTTAAAGTAATTGTGTGTGAGTTTGAAAGGCCAGGAGATGCTGGACATTCCTCAGATGTGAAACTAAACTCTAGGGCCTCCCCCTGTTGCCCTGGAGATTTAGGCAAGACAAGCAGGAATATTTTTGAGATCAGAAATGCGCGGAAGACAAAGTTAGGTCTGTTCTGCAGCCCTTGTGACCTCCAGGCCCATAAAGAAAACCCATTAGGGGCTATTAGGCAGCTCTGCTTACGTCATGTGCCTGAGGAGGAGAACTGAAACTTAAAAAAAGGTGGGAGCCAGTGAGACAGAGGAGTGGAACTGCGCATTGACTTGAAATGGGAGAAACGCATGTTATCGCATAAAATGGACTGTGTACATCGCACAATGGTCATTGTAGGCTTTTAATATAGAGGACACTCAACCCCTTCTAACCATGCTAATTTTTGGTGGGATAAACACAACTAAAGTTATTAGTGAAAATGTGATTTGGGCCTACCTGGGATTACCAGAGATGCGAAAGTTGATAAAAGCATTCCAATCATAATTAATATGATGCTCATAAAGTGGCATATTTTTCACTGATATGGTTCCAGAGTAAATGAAGAAAAACTGTATCTCTGCACAGAAATGACGCGCGGGACCCATATAAAGTCTTCTCTGATGTGCCTTGAAATATTCTTCATATAATGAGCCGTCTGCTCCATGCCGCTCGTTATCTGACTGTCTGTTCCTGGCTAAGGTCCTTGGCTAGAAGCTTTTTGCATTTTTACCCGAATACTATTGGTGCATCTCACCAGCTGGTCTCTGATGAGAGAATTTGTTAGAGGTCCAAGTCACATGTGTGGCTTAATGTCCTTAAAACAGCCACATAACTCTCCACAGGTTCCTATGGTTCCTGAATCCTAAGGAAAAACACGTGCCTTTTTGATCATCACCTTTTTCTTAGGAAGCTTCAGGAGAATGTCTAGCCTAGCAGCCATTGCAAAGTTGTCCAGATAGCCAGACCCTACTCCCATCAATTCGGCAAGACTGTTGTAGATGCTGCACCCTTTAGCTCCCAGATTATGGAGTAACACTGCCTGCTTCCTAGCCGGCACATACCTGTTCCAACCCATCGCCACAAGATGGGTATCAAGCGTCCTTCTTCATCTTCCCCACTGATGGGAGGGGTACCAGGCTCGGCTTAAAAACAGGGGAGGCAGTGGAATACCAGCAGCTGCTGTCATGACTTGTCATACGCCCTGGTTTCTGAAAGCAGTGGAATCGCTTCGGCTGGGGCGGCCATTGAATGTCCCTTCATGCAACCTCCGTTTTATGGTGGCGGTCTAGTCTTCTCATCCCCTGTTACTGGTGCGCGGCTGGTTGGGAGGTATTTTACACTCCTCCTCCCGGCTAGCCACGCGTCACAACATCAGAGTTTTGCCTTAGCTTTCTCTCCGCTCTGTTCCAGCGCTCTGTGTTTCTCTACCTTGTTACGGGTCCCGTTTTTCCCCTGGCACCTGCCTCTTTGCTTTCTCCCTTCTTTCGCTCTTTCCCCCGCTCCATACTGACACTTCCTCTTGCCGCCCACTTTCTTCCTATTCCCCTGTCCCTCTTACCGACCCGTATCCATCTTCCACTGTTTCTCCGTTTATCCGGAGTCTTTGTTGCCTCTCCCATCATTTCCTCCTGGGTTGGCAAACATACCTCGTCAGACACAGCTAACGGGACCTCGCTTACCTTCCTGGGAATTGTCTGCTATCAACATCTCCTTACCGTCTTCACCTCCATCAAGACTACTACGAAGACTGCCATTCACCGACTACGTTTTTTTTCTGCTTAAGGCTTTTTCCCCAGAAGTTTGCCTGTCTCAGTGAGGAGGCCACATTGCTAACGTTTACAGGTGGCCGCTGTGGCTTCTAATCGCAGCAGGTTTCAGACAACTCAACGGCAACCCTATAGAGAGAGCCCAGTTCACTACCATTCGGACACCAGCTCCACAGGTGAGGAGTCGGAGGGAGGCAGAGAGTCAGAAGAGACTGAAGTGAACATTGGCAACAAGATTGACAGATTGCAACACCACCAAAACATGGCTACTGCTGAGTAAATTCAAGAGCTAGTGGGTGCCGTACAGACGCTCTCTCAAGAGGTCCAGACCCTGAAGAAGTAGAATCTGGTACTAAAACAGACTTCACAAGAGGATCAGACCTTGAAGGCAGAAAACCTAGTGCTTAAACAATTGGTTACTAGCAGAGAACCCTCACCTGCCCCTGAGTTACCCCCTGTGCCGTTATCATCGGGCAAGTTCGATGGAACTCCTAAAAGAGTGAAAGAATTCCTTGATGCATGGAGAGTGTATTTTACGTTCAAGCCAGTCATGTACGCAACTAACCAAGCCAAAGTGGGCTTTCTCATTTCCAACATGACGGGCAATGCCTTAGCGTGAGCTACACCCCTAGTTACTGGGGAAAACCCCATTCTCCAAGATTACGATGGATTTCAAGCGCTCCTAAGGCAGACCTTTGAAAGAACATACTCTGCATGTGAAGATTTGTTAGACGCACACCAGGGTTCCATGGAGGTGTTGTTATATATTTCGATGTTCAAGACCCTGGCCACTCAGGCGGGCTGGCCCGATCAAGCTCAATACACTATCTTTCGACGTGGACTTAAAGAGGAGATCAAGGACAAACTGGCAAGATCTCCCAGACCTACCTCTTTAAATGACTTATTTTCTTCGGCTCTTCAAATTGAAAACCGCCTGACAGAAAGACGGAATGAACGAAGAAGATTCCGAGGCAGACCTATGTTGGAAAGACCCATGCCCTTTCCCTCGACACCCGCCTTACTGACACGGCAGGACGAACCCATGCAGATAGGTACCACTCGAGGGCCACTCTCTCTCTCGAGGAAAGAAGACAACGCCGAGAGAAAGGGTTGTGTGCCTATTGCACTTCAGACACACATACAATCCAAGGCTGCACTGAGCTCTCATCTCGCAGGTCGGGAAACGACCACCCTCGGAGCTAATAGGGACAAGCGTCCGAGGGGTCAAATCCACCGCCAGTCCCTATGTCTCTCTGTCGGTCTCCTCTACTCAACAGACAGAAGACTCTCATTTACTGGTCATCTCTGTTCACGTCAGAGGAAAGCAGGATCGGATAGAGGCTTTAGCCCTGATAGACTGTGGGGCAGCAGGCAATTTTATGGACATTCATTGGGCTGCCAAGATGGGCATATCCAGACTAGAAAGATCTGAAGATCAGAAGGTGGAAGGAGTTGACGGTTCCTTTTTGTCCTCGGGCCCAATCACGCAGCAGACCGAAGATCTTCAGCTAAAGATTTTCCAAAACGCAGAATCCATCAGGTTTGATATAATCCGAGCAGCACATTTCCCTATCATTCTGGGCATATCATAGCTTCGCAAACACAATCCTCACATCGACTGGTCTATAAACCAATTGGCTTTTGTGTCCGAACATTGCAAGATTCAATGCCTCTCCCAGCCTTATTTCGCTAAGGTCCAGGCCATGGTTAATGACCGAAACGGAACGGTGGAAATACACTCCCTACCCTTGGAGTATGCAGAGTTTGAGCAGGTATTTACGGAGCAACTATCTCTGGAACTCCCCCCTGACAGGCCTGAAGACTGCGCCATTGACCTGATTCCTGACTCACTGGTTCCATTCGGACGTATGTTCTCGCTTTCCCAACCAGAAAAAAAGCTCTCATTATATCTTGATAACAATCTTCAAAACGGCCTTATTCAGAGTTCCAAATCTCCTGCTGGGGCACCTCTATTCTCCATTCCCAAAAAAGATTAATCAGAATTAAGACCATGTATAGATGTCCGTGGCCTAAATCGAATCATAACCCGAGATCGGTACCCCATGCCCCTCATAAATGACATCTTGGAACTAGTGCAGAGGCAAAGTTTCTTACCAAACTAGACCTCAGAAGTGCTTATCATCTGCTTTGAATATGCAAAGGAGACAAATGGAAAACAGCATTTTGTACTCCGTTCAGACTGTATGAATACAAGGTGATGCCGTTTGGCCTGGTCAATGCCCCAGCCATATTCCAGAGGTTCATGGACAGGGTTTTTTCCGATCTCATGTTTCTTTCTGTAATCATCTACCTAGATGACATTCTTATCTTTTCAAAAGATCCCACTAACCATACCCAACATGTCACGGAAGTACTCAAACAACTCCATGAAAACCATCTCTTAGCCAAACTGGAAAAATGTGTATTCAGGGTCAAGTCAATTCCATACTTAGGATTTATCCTTTCCGAAGACGGCATTACTATGGACAAGAACAAGATCACCACCATTCTAGACTAGCAGTCTCCATGGTCAATCAAAGCAGTCCAAAGGTTCTTAGGACTAGCAAATTTCTACTGCAGGTTCATACCGAATTTCTCGAGAGAAGTACTACCAATCACTGTTCTCCTTAAAAAGAGCGTCAGTCCATTCCAATGGACTGAGGCCGCGGAGGGAAGTTTCAGACGTCTCAAAGAACTGTTTTGTTCAGCCCTCATTCTTAAACAGCCAGACCAAACCAAACCTTTCATCGTGGAAACCGAAGCTTCTGCAGCAGCTATAGGAGCGGTACTTCTCCAGGAGGAAGACGGCACCGAATATCCCATTGCATATCTCTCTAAGACTCTTTATCCTAGCTAAAGGAATTATTCCGTATTGGAAAAAGAATTACTAGCCATGAAGCAAGCCTGTGAGGAATGGAGGCATCTCCTTCAGGGCAGTATCCAACCCTTCACAATTCGCACAGACCATGATAACCTAAAGGTTTTAGAAACCATGGAATGTGTGAACTCTCGTCAGGCTCATTTTTTTGCGCAGTATGACTTTCGCATTACTTATATCCCAGGCAATCTTAACATGAATGCGTCTGCATTAACCCGAAAGATGTCCATTGAATGTGCATCACCAGCCCATCCGGAACGTATGTTCCCCAACGCTCGATTGGTCATTGTAGTAGACACTTTTCTACAGCAAGTAAAACATGCCATCGCCCAAGTAAGGGAAACCCATCCGTCTTTACCCTAAGGCATTACTGAATAAGAAGAGGGTTTCTGGTTTAAGGGGAATCTGTTATATATACCTGCTGGCAGTCTTCGAAAAAAGATCCTTTACTGGTGTCATAATCATCCAGCTGCAGGTCATCGAGGATGGTCAGGAACGTTGGATCTTATCCAGCGCGCATTCTACTGGCCTAATATTGATTGATTTATTTATTTATATAGCGCTTTATACCAAGGCGCTGGTATATCAAACAAGAAGTAGTGGCCTACGTCAAAGAATGCCCTGCCTGCGCCAAGGGCAAAAATCTAACAGGTAAACCCATTGGACTTTTGGAACAAGCTCCTCTTCCTACTCGTCCCTGGGGTTCCATCACAACTGATTTCATAGAGGACCTACCGGAATCGAGTTCCTGTACTTGTATTATGGTAACCATCGACACAGACACCAAAATGGTGCATTTCTCTCCACTACACAGGATTCCGTCTGCGGAAGAGATAGCCAGAGTGTTCCTCCGAGACATATTTTGCCTCCATGGACTGCCTGACAAAATAATATCAGATAGGGGGACACAATACAGTTCAAGGTTCTGGAAGGCCGTATGTCAACTTCTAGGTATAGAAAGAGCTCTCTCATCTGGATTTCATCCACAGTCCAACAGACAAACCAAAAGGGTCAACGCTACCCTAGAGCAGCATCCTCGCTGTTATTGCAACAAACAGCAAGATAACTGGATGCCTCTATTAACGATGGCTGAATTCGCATATGTCACGGCTCGCTCCCTTCGCTCCCGTTCCCGTCACTTGGGGGCATGTTTTGGGGTTTATTCCCTACTGGACATTTCCTCCGAACCTTATGCTACAGTGCTGTGATGAATTGGGAGCGCTAAAACCTTATTTTCAAAGTTACTTCCCTTCCGGATCCATTCCAGGTTTTTGGCAGCCAGCATGCTACTTTCATCTAATGACTATGCTTCCCAGAATGCCTGGCTCACTGCTTCACCTCCTCCCTTGCAGGACAAGGTTGGGCGGAGGATAGGCAACACCTGTGGCTGCAGGTGCAGCAGGCGGCACACCTGAGGGGTGTGCTCGTTAAGCAGCTTTAAAAGCCTCAGTTTGCTTCAGTCCAGCGCTGGTCATTGTTGCAGTGTTCCTGTTTTGACTGGTCCCTTGTTCCTTGTTCGTAGCTTTTGTGCCTAGTTCCTAGTTCCTGTTTCTTGTTCCTCTGCCCTGGATTTCGGATTTATGTGCTTAATTGATTTCTGCTTTCTGGATTTCCCTTTCTGTCTTCCTCTGTCTGCAGACAGCCTTTCTCTGTGCTTTACCCTTTGATGCTGCCCAATTTGCCTGTGTTCTCTGTTTATTTGATGCTGTCCTTTGCTACTGAAAAACTTGATGCATTAGTCTTTCCCTTTATAGATTTAGCTTCCTGCCTTTTCTCCTTGGATGGGTGGGAAAGGTTTCCTTTTGTGATATCATTTTCCCTGCTCCTGATCCTTACTTTCTATTGGGATCCATTCCATGTTTTCCATTGCACTTCTGCATTCATTCCCCATTGATTATTAGGTGTGGGGTGCTGTTGTAACTAGTCCCTGTGTGAATGCCTTTTGTTTTCCTCACTATTCTATAATCACAATTCCTACTTGCCCCTTGACTTGGGTCTTATGTATTTAGTTATCCTCCACCCATTGCTGTTATAGCCTTCTGGGTCCCTGTTTGATCAACTGGGTTCGTGGCTTTACTGACATTCAAGTGGTCTTTTCCGGTCCTCGTGAGTACTGTTTCTAAGTTCCTTATTCAGTATCATCCAGAGTGTCAGCTCACAGATCCTGTCCTTGCTTGCCCTCTACGTGGGCTTTGCGCTGTCAGTATCTGTAATAGCATAGTGGGTAAGGAGTTTGCCGACTTTCCTTTCAGTCATAAGGAGGTTCTAAGTGCTTACCCCACATCACTTTTCATATATTGGTATTATTGTTTCACTCTATTTGCACTCCTGGGTTTTAGTATACACGAGTCTTGGGTATTGTATGCACGTTGTTAGATTCAAAATTGTTCACTGTGCGATTCCATGCACATTTCCCTTGCCATATTCATTGCCTTCTTCCTTTCTTAACAGCATATAACAACTCCACGCACACGGCCATAGGCATGTCTCCATTCTACTGTTAATATGGTTTCCATCCCAGAAGCATTCACTCAACAACCCAAAGAGTGTCTAACTTTCCGGCTATAGATGTGTTACACGACAAGATCACGGAAGCTCATTCAACTGCCCGCTCATGTCTTGAACCGACTGCCCAGAGGTTCAAACAGCAAGTGGACAAACACCGCCAGAAAGGTCCCGAATGGAATACTGGATCTAGAGTCTGGCTCTCCACTAAATTTCTCCCTCAGTGGGTTCATCCATCTAAACTGTCTCCTCGATTTTTGGGTCCTTTTCCCATACTTTCCAAGATCAACCCAGTGGCGTATAAGCTCAAACTGCCACCCAACCTTAGAAGGATTGATCCTGTCTTTCATTCTTCACTGCTCAAACCTTGTATTTCACATTCACTTGGTCGCTCCCAGTGTTACTATAAACATTTACAGGCTGACTCAGATGAGAAATATGAGGTATCACATGTTTTTGACTCTAGATTTCACAGGGGGCGATTAGAATACCTGATTGGCAGGAAGGGTTATTCCCAGGTCTGAGGATTCCTGGGAACCATCCTCTCATGTTCATGCTCGCATGCTACTGCACAAATTTCATCGAATGCACCCGGGTAAACCCGGGGGTGTCGGCTTGAAGGGGGGGTATACTGTCATACGCCTGGGTTCCTGGAAGCAGGGGAATCGCTTCCGCTGGGGCGGCCATTGAATGTCCCTTCACGCAACCTCCGTTTTATGGTGGCGGTCTAGTCTTCTCCTCCCCTGTTGCTGGTGCGCGGCTGGCTGGGAGGTACTTTACACTCCTCCTCCCGGCTAGCTGCGTATTGCAACGTCAGAGTTTTGCCTTAGCTTTCTCTCCGCTCTGTTCCAGCGCTCAGTGTTTCTCTACCTTGTTGCGGGTCCGTTTTTACCCTGGCACCCGCCTCCTTGCTTTCTCCCTTCTTAAGCTCTTTCCCCTGCTCCGTACTGACACTCCCTCTCGCCGCCCGCTTTCTCCCCATTTCCATCTCCCTCTCTCTCTTACCGACCTGTATTCTTTCAATCTTCCACTGTTTCTCTGTTTATCCAGAGTCTTTGTTGCCTCTCCCATCATTTCCACCTGGGTTGGTAAACATACCTCGTAGGACACAGCTAACAGGACCCCGCTTACCTTCATAGGAATTGTCCACCATCAACATCTCCTTACCATCTTCACCTCCATAAAGACTACTACGAAGACTGCCATTCACCGACTACGAGGGTTTTTCTGCTTAAGGCTTTTTCCCCGGAAGTTCACCTGTCTCAGTGAGGAGGCCACAGTGCTAC
The DNA here is from genome assembly GCF_040938575.1 of Ambystoma mexicanum. Lineage (NCBI taxonomy): Eukaryota > Metazoa > Chordata > Amphibia > Caudata > Ambystomatidae > Ambystoma > Ambystoma mexicanum. Next base: position 750,263,734 of record NC_090929.1, read on the forward strand.
CGTTTACAGGTGGCTGCTGTGGCTTCTAATCGCAGCAGGTTTCAGACAACTCAACGGCAACCCCATAGAGAGAGCCCAGTTCACTACCATTCGGACACCAGCTCCACAGGTGAGGAGTCGGAGGGAGGCGGCGGGTCAGAAGAGAATGAAGTGAGCATTGGGAAGATTGACACGACTGTTCAATGTCCCCCAAAAATATTAAGAACAAAAACAGATCAGTTAATATGAAGGGAACCAAAATCCTTTTTACCAGTTGGAAAGCTGAAATGTCCACAGCCTGGGATTTCTCTGCCTCTTCAAACACTTTTGCCTCAGCCACCACTTGATTCCAGCTTATGTTGGCTTGGCCAACACTTGCGCTACACTCGCAGCGCATTCCGAGTCAACCTGATGATTGGGATGCGCCCTGGAACCAGGGCAACTTCAGGAAGCACTGTGTGCTAGTTTGCAGGTATTTTATTCTAATGCTGCTGGCGCAGCTCGCGTCCTCTGAATTAGGCGCTCTGATGGGGCACCGTACTGGCTGATTTGCCCCCACCTAAACAGAAGTTGCCAACTGAACTCTACAGAACGTCCAGGTTGGAAGTAAACCAGCCTGGTAACTAGAACTTAGAACCCAAAAGTTACCCCACACCTCACTGTAAATTCCACTATTTTTGAGTATTCGCTATTTTTTTGAGTGTTTTATTTATTTATTTTTTCCTTCATAACTGTGGTTATTTTGTCAATGAACTATAAATAACCCAGAATATTTAAAAAATATTCTTGTTTATTTTACATGTGATGCCCTTTTAAAAATAACCTCGAAAATGTGAAAAAAAGTTTGAGCTCTGAACGGTTCCTTGTGATAATATCCCCACAAAAATGTCACCATACAAGAATGGTGCTGTTTTTTGTGGCGATATTACCACCCTGCATCCACCACTCCCATTTACCCCATAAATAATGTCCCCTATACCGTTTCCCGGTGACTATATGTATGGCAACATTATTTATGGGGATCATATTACCAGGTACCCTCTGAACTTGGTCCCCTCCCCACCTCTAGACTTATGCCATTCCATCCATTTTTCTTCTCCGAATTGGATTTTTTCATTTTCGTTTTTGGATAACCTTGAATAGTCACAAATACCTCACATCGGGGAAAAATATGGCAGCTTTTTCATTTCACCATGGGAGAGATCTCTATAATTTTGGGGGAGGGGGGTACTCCCAAACCTGTAGGAACTCGAGTTAATGGTTCAGACCTGGTCCAATTCCATCCAGCAGTTTTCTCTGTGCGGTTCAGCAAAAAAGTGGCCTGTCTTGTCCATGGGAAAATGAGGACTATAATCTTTTAAAATATTCTCCTTCAAACAAATATTATGAGTAAGGCAACATTCCAAAAGCATATAATTCTGATGTTTGTAGCCCACTAATTTGGAATCCAGATAATATTTGCATGCCTTAATACCAGATTTGCGCACAATACTAGTATAAAGGGAAACCACATCAAAGGATACCAGAATAAAAGACGACTTACAAGTTGGAAATGTAAGTCTATTGTAATTTTGCCTTCCAATATTTTTTTGTTTGAAGGAGAGTATTTTAAACAGCTAGTGGGAACTGTCATGGGCTCATGTGTAGCTCCCACCTATGCCAATTTATACATAGGCTGGTGTGAAGAAATCATAGCATGGTCTCAAAGTTATGAGCGTGTGAACCATGTGATGTATTGATATCATTTTATAAACTAATTGTTAATTATGCAGGACGGATCCATGGAACAACTGGACGAGTATGTTGGCTTGTTGAAAAACAACGTGTTGAACTTGAGATTGACTGCCACTGCTAGTCAGGAGTAATTCAACTTTTTGGATGTTCTTGGTTGATAATAATCAATTGGTGTCTAATTTGTACAGGAAAGCCACTGCTTCTAATTCAGTGTTACATGCTCAAAGTAATCATCTAGGCTCATTAAAATTAAGTATCCCCTTTGGTGAATTTTTGAGGGCAAAAAGGAATTGCTCCAAAGAGGAAGAGTTTTTGGGCAGAATTGATAGGGGAGGTATTTCAGATGAGGGGTTACTCAGGAATCACCATTGATCAAGCAAATCAGAAATCTAAATTGAGGAAGAGATCAGATCAATTGAGAGTAAAACTGAAGTGATGCAATGTCCTTGATTAGGTTTATTATTAGATTGAATGCACAATTAATAGAAATGTGAAAAATCTTGTTTGAATATTGGGCACTTTGTTGAATGACACAGATTAAGACAAATTGTGACAAACGCTCCTCAAATTTCATTTTTCCAAAGCACCTTCTCTAAAACACATGCTTGCACCAAGTATGTTGAGAGTTGAAATTAGACAAAAGTAACTGGTTGAGCAATAGAAAAAGATCTGATGGATTTGATAAATGCAAGATGTGTACCTATGCTATAAATGGAGGAGTGGTGCACTGTGATCAGCGTAGATGGTGGAATGTGTGCCAGGAGATTACTTGTATCACAAAGTTTGTGGTATACTAGCAACCTCAGATACATAGGTTTGACTATAGGACTATTAAAAATTGCAGATTTTGCAGCACTATAGTGCTATAAAGAACAGTGATAGGTTATCCTTTGGCTGTACATTTTCATGAATTCTACACTAGTAATATTACTTGGATGTCCTTTGGTGCATTAGTACACGTTAACCCTCTTAAATACTGACCTCTATGCAAATAGGACTAGCATACTCATCCCTAGCACTTAAGGGTTCAAGCGCATAAACGGAAAGAAACAGAGAATTGAGGCTATGTCAATTTGAATCCAGTTTCATTATTCAAATTGACACTATGAAACCTAATGGTTACAATGGTGACTAAGAATTATGTTTTCTTGAAATAGAAAATTATGAATGAAGTTGAATGATTCCCATTTGATTGCTGCTTATTGCTATTGAGGATGTCTATTCATTAGGTTTTTCTCGGACTATGACATTTTGTATATTTTGCGATGTTCGATGATGAACTGGAGATGAAACTTTATTGCTGTGTGTGTGTTTATCTATCTGCTTTTCATAGCTATTTTTCTATTTCTCGTATTTTGGGACTTTTAATGAATTTCTGGATTTCTACATACACTTGGGTTGGATTGTTTGAATGAATTGTGTACAAGAATGGTACGTTATGTTCATGTATGCATGAGCTTTTGTAATAACTGCTGCTATGTATTTTTACCTTGCACTTTTGCCTGTAAAGTAGTGACAATTGGTGCATCGTTTGCACATTAGCTCGAATTGCAATCTAGAGAATGATTGCAGTGTTGAGACTTCCTATCACAGCATTCTCTTTTCCTGTGTAGCATTATGCGACTAGCTACACTAAGTCAAGAAATTGGGTCAGCATCTTTGTTTTAATCTTCATCATATACATTACGAAATGCCTGGTTAAGATGGCACTGCTAATTGAGGTGAAACTATAGTTGGGGTTTTGTCACTTGTCATGTGATCTTCCCAATGGCGTGGCAATGCTGTATTTTAAATTGGGCTCTTTAAAACTAGGGCTTTAACGTAGTCTCTGGGGCATTACACTTTCCCCCCTCCTTGGATTCTATTGCAATTAGTACTCCGGCACATCGTACCAGGGTATTTAATAGCATTTATTTTGTTCTCAAACGGAGAAACAGCGTTAAATCAGTTTCTCCCCCTTTGGAGCCGGGAAGCAAAAGCAAAAAAAATATGGCCACCACGGACAAGAACCATGCGGCACTCGGTCTTTACCTGCTAGGTTACGAGCCGGTGAGGTCTAATTGGGTTGTCCATCGCTGGGTACTAATGTTACCTGGTTTGTCAAGTTGCATGCACAGATTGGTCTCATATATAAAACCTAGTTTCTTCATCTTGGGTGTTGCTTGAAGGTGTTGGTGGATGTTGGAAATCACACCAGCTCTTGCAGTGTGCGTGTATGAATACTGAATGGCTGTGTCTGCTGAAAGTTGAGGCACTCACTTCTTGCCCGTTGAACAATTCTCTAGCCTGCTCATCGGTTTAGCTGCCTCTTTGCAGTTCACTTGTTATAAATCTAACACTGAAAACGGGGATAATCCAAGTTATTGGGGGCTCTTAGGAAACAAAAATCTGCTATAGTTAACTTGAATAAAAATATTGTGCTAAAGCTGCTGATTCTGGCACATTTAGGCTACGCCTACACCGAAGGCTGACTGGTCAATGGACAGAATTAGAATTAATAGAACGTGGGATAAAGCGTTGTCAAGGGACTGACATTTTAGATAATGGTATACAAGACTAGTATAGATATATTGTAATTGGACTCTAAATATTTGTTCTGCGGACCTAGTATTGGGACCGGTAACTAATACTCCACATTATTCATTAGAGGCACAGATACTTTAAAACAGTAAGGACATCATTTTTGATCTCCTTAATATATAATGTATCTGAAGAATTTTCAAGGAGAGAAGAGATTTGCCAGGCAGATACTTGTTTTATTTATGTATTTTGGGTATGGTATTTGAAAGAAATGCAATTAAGATCAGGCAGGGTTCCGCCAATGATTACATACATTTTTTAAATATATATATAATTATATATATATATAACGTCACGCATCATGCTGTTCAGTGGAAGCGCGGTGGGTGTTGCTCCTTTTGTTGCTCTTTTTGGGCCTCTTCCAACAACTTTTGCGGGCCCCCAGGTCCTTTGCTGCCCCTCTTGCTGTCCGGCTCCCACCCCGCACCCTCTTCCTGATTCCCTTCCCTCCCACCACATGACCCACCAACCCCGCTCTGATTGGTCCTCCGGACCGTGTGTGTTGGGCCTAGCAACCTGTGTGTCTGCACCGGCTCCACTTGTTCAGTGGAAGCGCGGTGAGTGTTGTTCCTTTTGTTGCTGTTTTCGGGCCTCTTCCAACAACTTTTGCAGGCCCCCAGGCCCTTTGCTGCCCCTCTTGCTGTCCCGCTCCCACCCCGCACCCTCTCCCTGATTCCCTTCCCTCCCGCCTCCCGACCCGCCCACCCTGCTCTGATTGGTCCTCCGAACCGTGTGTGTTGGGCCTAGTGACCCGTGTGTCTGCCCAAACTCCACTTGTTCATTGGAAGCGTGGTGAGTGTTGCTCCTTTTGTTCCTCTTTTCGGGCCTCTTCCAACAACTTTTTCAGGCCCCCAGGCCCTTTGCTGCCCCTCTTGCTGTCCCGCTCCCACCCCGCACCTCGCACACTCTCCCTGATTCGCTTCCCTCCCGCCTCCCAACTCGCCCACCCTGCTCTGATTGGTCCTCCGGACCTTGTTACCCAAGCCACTACTGACCTTCCATGGGCAGCCCTCTGCCCGGGCAGCCCTTCGGCTAAGGGCCCTGATGCCATGGGCGACTCCTCCAGAGATGGCTCCAGAAGTATCTGCAGGTGTCCGCAGGAGAAGCGAGAAGCAAATAGCCTGACGTCAACCAGCACCAAACAATATAGTAAGTGTGGCATGGGCGGGTACTGAAGCAATCACTTCACTCCAGAAAGCCCTGCCACTCTTAATTAAAAGTTTTACTGTGTTGAATTTTGCAAATACATGACATGGTGAAGCGATATTGAATGTGCCCTAAAGTTTAACTGGGTTGAATTTTGCATCTAGATATGGTGCGACCAAACTACCTTGAGTGCGCCCTAAAATTCTACTGTGTTGAATTTTGCATCTAGATAGTGTGACCGAGCTACCTTGAATGCGCCCTAAAGTTTAACTGTGTGGAATTTTGCATCTAGATAGTGCGACCAAACTACCTTGAGTGCACCCTAATAGTATAACTGTGTTGAATTTTGCATCTAGATAGTGTGACCAAGCTACCTTGAGTGTACCCTAAAATTCTACTGTGGTGAATTTTGCATCTAGATAGATTGGCCGGGCAACACTGAGCGCGCCTTATTCTGCAACTGGACAATGTGGTAAAGCGGCATTGAGTGTGCCCTAAAGTTTACTGTTTAGTTCCCCCTCTAGATAGTATCACCAAACTATTCTGGGGGTGCTCTAAAGTTTCACTTGAATTCGACACCTAGATATCACGATCAAGCCATAATTCCCACTGCGCCACGCCATGACTCCATCCCCCCCATCTAAATACAAAATGAGAGCATCACTCTGGCACGCTTCACACCTCCCTCCCCATAAATCCACCTCCCTCCTCCCGCCCCAAACAATCCCACCGCTCCAAACCCACCCTCCACCCACCATTATGAGCTCACCAGTAACCCTTGCCATAGTTAGAACTATGAACATTAGCCTATGCCAGACCCAGACAGGATTTTGCAGTGCTAGCAATGCCACACTTGGTTAGAATCATGAACATTAGCCTAGCCATGCCATGAACTCGCATCTATATAGGATTGTTAATGTTAGCATGTTAGCAATGCCGCACTTGGTTAGAATTGTGACCGTAGCCCTGCGGTATCAGGTAATATTATCTCCATATATATGGTCGCCGTAAATAATATCGCCGGGAAAATGTTGTGGCGATATTATTTGGGTGACCATATATATGGGGACAGGGGCAAAAAAAGAAAAAAAAAAAGAAAAAGAAATTCGGGGGTTGCGGGGTGTCCCCCGCATGTTCCATGCAATAATGTCGCCACAAAAAACGGCCATTTTTCGGCGATATTTTTGTATGGCGAGATTTTTGTGGCGACATTATTACATGGAACCAGCCCTGCGCCAGACCCAAACAAGATTGTAAATGTTAGCGATACAGCACTTAGTTAGAGATGTGAAGATTAGCCTACGCCAGACCCAGACAGGACTGTGAATGTTAGCAATTAAAAAGTTTCACTGTGTTGAATTCTGCACCTGGATAGGGTGCCCAAACAACATTGAGTGGGCCCTGAAGTTTTGCTATGCTGAATTCTGCATCTAGATATTGTGGTCAAGCGATTTTGAGTACACCCTAAATGTTTTACTGTGTTGACCTCTGCATCTAGATATTGTGGACAAGCGATATTGAGTGCACCCGGAAAGTTTCACTGTGTTGAATTCTACATCCAGATAGTGTGTCCAAGCAACACTGAGCATGCCCTAACAGTTTTACTGTGTTGAACTCTGCATCTAGATATTGGGGTCAGGTGATATTGAGTGCACCCTAGATGTTTTATTGTGTTGAACTCTGCATCCAGATATTATGGTTGGGCGATCTTGAGTGCACCCTAAAAGTTTCACTGTGTTGAATTTTGCATCTGGATGGTGTGTCCAAACAAAATTGAGCAGGCCCGAAAAGTTTTGCTGTGCTGAATTGTGCATCCAGATATTGTGGTCAGGCGATATTGAGTGCACCCTAAAAGTTTTACTGTGTTGACTGCTGCATCTAGATATTGTGGACAGGCGATATTGAGTGCACCCGGGAATTCTACATCCAGATAGTGTGTCCAAGCAACACTGAGCGTGCCCTAAAAGTTTCACTATGTTGAACTCCGCAACTAGATAGTGTGACCAAACAACATTGAATGTGCCCTACAAGTTTTACTGTGCTGAATTCTGCATCTAGATATTATGGTCAGGTGATATTGAGTGCACCCTAACATTTTCACTGTGTTGAGATCTGCATCTAGATAGTGGGCCTCATTACAAGGTTGGCGCTTCAGTAATAACGGTACCGGTAAGGCAATACCGGCATCCAATACCGGGCCGCCCTATTAAGACCCTACCTGCCGGCACTACTGGCATCGACAGGGACCCGCTGTGGCCGTGCACCACTATACCGGTGTGCGCGCGAGCGTGTGGGCACTGTGCCAGTAATACTGGCATGCCGCAAGGAAGAGGACATTACGACTCGCACGGACATGCACATACCAGCATTCAGATGTCGGTAATAAGGGCCACCGTGATGCCGACAATACCGGCATCATGGATCACCCGTAAATAGCAAACTGCTGTGTACCCAACTGCCACAGGTGCACTTAATCAACACAGGTGGAGGCAATGGAGCCTGGCCCTGCACAAAAGGAGCACACCCACATACCACACCCCTTCGAAGACCAAAATTATTCCACTTGCAATTGCGATACTGGAGCTGGAGGACATGCCTGCACTGCTACTCCTTGAGCAGGCATTACAGCAGGGATTACAGAGGAGACGCAGGAGGAGGAGGGTAAGACTGCCCCAGCAAAACCCACCAGTGCAGGCATTGGTTACCCGCAGGCAGCCACTAATCCCTCTCAAAAGGGCCATTCCATTCAACTTAACCCCAGCACAGATCCACACCCTGTACCGCCTGGACAGGGACACCATCACCACCATAGTGGATCTAATACATGAAGACTTGGTCAGCCTGATCAACATCCGCACTGCTATCCCCCCCTCTGCTGAAGGTGGTGTCTGTGCTCCACTTCCTGGCTACAGGCACCTACTAGCACACAGTGGGGCAGCTGCATGGCATCTCGCAACCATGTTTCTACCGTGTTCTAAACCAAGTGCTGGATGCTCTGGCAGGCATGCCCACTGTCTTTGGTGCTCTCGACTGCGCCCACGTGGAGTTGGTAGTACCGCATGCCATGGAGCTTGTGTACCGCAATCAGAAGTTATTCCACTCCATCAATGTGCAGATGGTGTGTGATGCCAGCAAGATGATAACACATTGCTGTGCCAGATTCCCTGGATCCACGCATGATGCAATGGTGCTGCGGAACTCCTCGCTACCCCGCTACATGGAACACGATGCAGTACGACGTGCCTGGCTGCTGGGTGAGTCTGCCCACTGGGCCATGGGAGTGTATTGTGGGGGGGCATGCATATGCAACCTGTCTGCCATCTGGGCCATGGGAGAGACCTCAATAGGGTGTCAGGACACTGTCCATCCTGCCGAATATCGTGTCCATATTCATACAAATAAGAAGCATGACACAGAAAATGTAGGCCAACATATTTGCCATGCACACTAATGCACACTCATGCGGAAATGTCATAGTCACAATCAGCGCACAGACCTGTATCTGTCCACTGGATGTCACCCGCCCGTACCCACAGCACCACAATGCAACACCATGCAGTCACAAAGCTGAATACACATGACCGCAGCAAAACTCCTCACATCAAAACACTCCATGAGTGCGCATTGTGATTTCCCCCTCAGGGAAATCCCCTGTCACTGCCCCTCCCCGACAGTAACACTGCATTACACCATGGCAACATGTGCAGATGAATACAAATGGGAAACCACATGTAACAAGGATGCCTCAAATTGGAGACATTAAGTGTTGAACAACACCTACATGGGTGAGAATGGTGGGGGAATCACCCAAAGCACATGAGTACCAGCGTGCAAGTCGATACCCTGCAACATCCAAGGGACACATCCTTACAGTGGGGGACCCAACCAAAAATCATATAGTGTCATTGTGACTGCTGTGAAGACGTCGAGGGACACGTGTGTGGCGTCTACACGATAGACTAAACAAGCCGTATCATGTTGTGCATTTGTCTAATGCATCAAACAGTGCCCAACATGCATTTGGTCTCATCCCCTGCCACACAAACCTCACATGTAACTACATCATGGTCCATGTCACTCCATCTCGGTGGTTAGTGAATCCAATGTCAAGATCCCTAAGTGGTGTAAGTCACCCAAGACAAGCACCATGGAATGGCAAGTTGTGTACAGGGCAGATAGTTGCGCAGATATGAAGTCAATAGCTGTCATACACAATACACTGCATATGAACATGAACGATGTACGGGCTGAGCACAAATGGAACAGAAGGAATACCCTTACACATACCGTATTATTCTCCCATGCAGGTCATGCTGGCTATCCCTTGAAGCTGTGGCTCCTCACCCCTGTCAGGAATCCGCAGAACAGACACGAAGAGGACTACAATCATGCCCATGCACGCACTTGTGTGGTCATAGAGCAGACTTTTGGCATGTTGAAGGCACGGTTTTGCTGCCTCAGTAGATCGGGTGGCACACTCATTTACGGTCCTGAGAAGGTGGGCAAGATCATCATGGTATGTGCCATGCTGCACAACATGTGCATCCGGTGGAATGTCCCTCTGCCACCTGACATGGCAGCCACCACCAGGTGAAGATGAGGAAGGAGAAGATGTTTCACATCGGCCAGGCCGCGATGCACATGAGGGACGTGCTGTGCGCCAGTCATTGATAAACCATATTTTCTAAAGCACTGTTATGTAGAGGGTGACATGGATGTGGGACCTTGGGCACTTTGACAGGTGTCTTGTGCAGATTTAATTCACAACATGTATGTACCCTTCACCACCCACAAAGCCCCTCCCCCTACCTCTCCCCCAACACCCCCACACACACCCTCCCACCAACACCCCCACACACCCCTTCCCCCCCAACACACCCACACACCCTCCCCCAACACCCAGCCCCACATCAAGTGCACAACATGTGTGCAGATGCGCTGCCAGTGAACGCCTGCATGGTTCCCCTGCTACTGCCGGCCCCTCTTTGGAGGTGTGGGTTGCATATCAGTGCGCCGCATGCTGCGCAGGTACCTGCGCACAGGGCTGGTCTGCGTGGAGCTGGCAGGTGTGGCAGACGACGAAGTAGCTGGCTGTGGCACGGATGCCGCTGGATGCCGCTGCTTCATGGTGTTTGCCATTCTCAATAGGATCTGGGCCACAGTGGCAAAGCCCTCATGGACCCGCCTGGAATTCCTGTTAACAGCCTTTATGATGGCCACAGTGTTGTCCCTTGTTAGGAAAGATTTCGTAATTGTAGGTAATTTTCCTTCCATGTGGCAACCCCTAAACATTTTGCTGTTGTTTTCACCTTGTTCTTGACTTTGCCAGAGAAGTGCAGCCTTCTGCCGCACTCCTCTGGGTTTTCGCTCCTTTTCTTACGGGGAAACTGACATACCCTTAAGACAGTCAGTACCGGGAAACGCTGTTTCCCGTAGTTTCTTTTATCATGTTGCGGCTTTAGTGCAACATGACAAAAGAGGGCACTGTAAGCTAAGTTACAGCTCTCTTGGGTCTCTAGCCTTCTACGGGCCCTAGATACTCTTTTAGGATGGTATTTTGATCAGTGCAAGTCATTCAGGGACTGGAATGGTGGCAGCGATCGATTTGTGTAATTTGAGCTCCCTTTGGCGTTCTGAGCACGTTTTTCGCACTGAACCCAAAATGGTGGCCTGGCTCCCAAAATGGCCAGACCACGAGGCTCCTTTGTCCTGTCCACTGACCGTCTTGCTCCCTTCACATTCCCCAGGTCGAGCGACCCGGGGCCTTCCTTATTTGGGCATGTACTTTCCCGCGAAACGTTGTTGCTTTCGCGGGCTTCTACATGTCTTTTGTGTGCCTCCAGGGTGTGGGCTGGGATGTCTGGTCCCAATACACATCCTGGGTGCCAGAGAGTCTAGGGTGGTGTGAATGCCTGGGACCACCGTGGTCCGTGATTGGTCCACATATGGTATGTGTGTTGATGAGCGGATCTCCCATTGGCTCCCCTCCGTTTTGGCGCGAAGGGAACCGTGGATAAGAGGGGGCTGGAAACACCACTACCATGTCGATCTCCTGAGTTCTCACGAACGAAGGAATACAGGAGCCAAGTATCCTGCAACCACGAGGCTGGACCGAGGAATCGCTGGTGACCCGCTGAAGGAATCCTCCTTTGCACTGCTGTCGTCCTGTGAAACCCTTTCCTCCTTTGATCGAACCAGAAGGCCTGTACTGGTGCTTCGACCTTTGGAATAGCAGGAACAGCTATTCCCGGCGACTTCATCCTCTCCTGCCAAGTAAGCCTTCGGAAGCGTCTCTGGGCCATCCAGTTGACTGACCAGCTTACACTGGAGTCCTGCTCTGTAACCGCCGCCAGGTTGTGTTGTATCCCGAGTCCTTGTCACTCTCCCACGCTTCGTACACTTGGCGTTCCCAAGTCTGAAGGGAGGAGTGTACTTTATGGCTCGGATACACACGGCCGCTCCGTTGCCCTGCGGTGGTGACAAAACTGTGCAGGTTTCTTCGATTGGGACGTCTTTTTGCTCTACACGACGACGAGGCATTTCCCGACTCTTCTGAACCTGCCAGCTGCTGAAACTAACGTGGAGAAGCCTGGGTCTGCTTGCATCGGGGACCGGTGAGTAGTATAGCTAGGATCTGGTCGCCCTCCTGCAGTAGCCCATTGCTTTTCCCCGCTGTGTAAAAACAGCACCCTTTTGTCCGTACTCGCGCTCTGCTTCTGCTCGCTGTGGAGGCTGCGCTTGAGTCGCGGAACCTGTTCTCCTTCTGTTGTGCACTAACCCGAACTGCCTGACTTCCTCCGAAGAGCTTCTCCTCTTGCCCGTTGGCACCGGCGTGGCAGGTACTTTGAGCACAAGGCTCCACTCTTCGCAGGGCTCGGACTTCCATCTAGTTAGGTGCCTCTGAAGGCGAACTGAGTCTAAAGCGTTATCGCACTGCCTGTTTTCCTTCCCTTTCAGGTGGACTACACATTTCGTGCTTATAACGCTAGCGACTGTTGTATTTGTATATATATTGTGTTGATATGGTATGTGTTGGTTTAGTATTGTGATATTGTGATTTTCTCGCTACGGTCATTGTTTTAAAGGCCTTAAAATAAATGTGTATCTATTTTTGATATAACAACTGTTTGGAGTAGTTTGTAAGCGCTCTTGCTTTGTGTGCTCATTGCGGGCTTTCAGTCACCCTCACCCCTCTTGAGACCTAGTCTTGACCGCCGCGATCGCTACCTTGATTGGTCTGGCTTGTCCAGAGGTTACCCTGTTCCAAGTAATTAGGTTGGCCTTCTGAACTTCTGCGCCACCAGGACAGAGTTCAGAAATCCGTCTTAACAAATTGGTGGCAGCGGTGGGATACGACTGAAGGTATCCAGTGTTGCGCTCGAACTAAGGCATTTCAGGTTATTCCAACCAGTACACGTAGTGAATTGTTGTAGTATAACTTTAAAAAGGCCATAGTCCTATCAAACAGTATGGAAACAAATACCTTGTTAACTTTAAATGCTTCCAAATCAGAAACATTGAAGAAGATGTGTGCAGAGAGAGGTGTTTCCTCTCAAGGCACTAAATTGGAAATGATCCAAAGAATCGTGGCGTGGCAAGAAGCGCAGCTTGACGCTATAACTTCTGAGGACAGTGCAGAAGGTGGTGGGGCTGCTCTCACTGGTAGAACCGACGGTTCTGCCGCTGCACTGATCCATCGCGACCACGAGGACAGGGAGGATGTGATGTCTAATGTTTCCTCTGCCAGTGTTGATGGGGAGGCTATGCTTGAATTCAAGAAGCAAGAGCTGCGGTTTAGGCAGCAGGAGCTTGAATTCAGCATAGCCAAACTAAAAATCGAACAGGCAGAAAAACAGAAAGACAGGGATCACCAGTTGGAACTGGCCAAGCTTCAGGTTGCAAATGGGTCCAAGGGTCCTGGACATGGGTCTGGGGCTTCCTCTCATCCACGGTTTCCGAAAGATCTGCTCAGTGTGTATGAAGAAAGGAATGACATTATGGACTGGCTGAATGCGTTTGAGTATGCATGCGAAGTTCAAGAAGTTGACAATGCTGATAAGATTGCGTGGTTGCTCAGTAGACTGCCCCATTCTGGCTGTAGGGCCATCATGGAAATGTCGAAGGCTGAGCGAGCTGATTTCGCAATGGTAAAGCAAACTCTCATTTTAAAGTTTGGGAAGACTCCGGCCCAATATTTAAAGCGTTTTCGAGAGTATAAGAAAAAGGAAGGTGGTACTTGGGTATCTTATGTCGCTGAATCTTTGAAAAACTTAACTGGCTGGGTCGAAGGTTATAAGGTTTCTACCTTCGAAGGCATGATAAATCTGGTCATGCTGGAACACATTTTTGCTTCTTCTTCCCCGGAGCTTAAGCAGCATTTGGCCGATTCGAAGGAGATAGATCCTAAGAAGCTGGCCATTGCAGCAGACTTATGGGTGTCACATCGAGTGTCCCATAAGGACAAAACTCATCCTGGTAAGCAGGAGGAAGGGAAAAAGCCCAAAGATATGGAGGGTGGGGAATCTGCTAAATCTTCTTCCCATAAGGGCCACAAAAAGAAAAACAAGGGTAAGACACAAGAGAACTCACAGGGTAGTGGAGGTCAGCCTCCAAAACAGAACTCTGGTTACAATAAGCCTACCTACGTAAACAGACCCACTGGGGCTTGTTTTTCTTGTGGAGCAACTTACCATGTGAAGGGGGATCCCCGGTGTAAGGTTAGACCTTTGGGGGTCCACTCCGCTAATCTGGCCTTCTCCTCCTACGAGGAAGAAGAGATTACAGGAGCATCCTTCTCCTCAGACTCATTTCCCAGCGGGATAGAGGCTGAGGTAGTTTTAGTGTCCCTGGGTTCCTGGGAGCCTAAGGTCGCAGAGGCTTATGCTAGGATTCCGGATAATACCAAGCACTACTTTAAAGACAGTGTGCTGATCAATGGAGTGGATACTCCAGCTCTTAGGGATAGTGGGTGCAGTCGCACTGTAGTGGATTCTACCTTGGTAGACTCAGAGGAAGTTGCCAGAGCTACTCTGATGCCCACTAAGTTGGCTGACGGCCCCCTCCGTATGTTCCCAGTAATAACTGTAAATCTTACTTTAAATGGTACAGCAGTCAGGATTCCAGTGAGCATTCAGAGAAACGTCCCGGGAAAGGTCTTGTTGGGTAATGATCTCAGAGCTTTAGGGCTCGTAGGAGACACTGCCGAAAGACCCTACACACGGTCTCAAGCACGGGCAGCATTGGCCAAGTCCAATACGCCGCCCCAGCCGAAGGGGAAACCCAAGGCGAAAGGAGTCTACAAGTCAAAACGAGGGAAAGAGAATATTCCCCCGAGCTCGCCTACCACTGCGGTGGAGGAAGTTGGTCAATCGCCCGGGCCTGACGAGGAGGTGGCGATGCCTGAAGTATTCGACCCCAACGATCATCCTGAACTAAAAGACTTGTTAGTTGAAGGAGGTCCTGATAGGGACGAATTCAGTAAAGGCCAACGTGAGTGCCCATCTCTGGAAGGCCTAAGGAGACAGGCCTGCTCCCAGCTTGAGGGTGAACCTCCTGGGATGCATAGGATTTACCAGGAAGGTGGACTCCTGTATAGTGAGCCCACAGAGTCTACAGAAGGAGACCATAGGAGGTTGGTGGTTCCCCTTGCTGTTAGGCCCTTCCTCCTGCAGTTGGCGCATGAAGTTCCCCTTGCTGGTCACCTCGGTATGAGGAAGACCAAGCAAAGGTTATCCATGCACTTCTACTGGCCCAAGATGGGGGAGCAAGTAGAAAGTCACTGCAGGAGTTGTGCCGCCTGCCAGTTGTCTGGTAAGGTTGGCGCGACAATCCAAGCTCCGTTGGTACCGCTCCCAGTTGTGGGGGTACCATTTGAAAGGGTAGGGATCGACATTGTTGGTCCCCTTGACCCGCAAACATCCTCGGGCAATAGGTTTATCCTGGTGCTGGTCAACCATGCAACCAGGTATCCTGAGGCCATCCCATTGACAACTGTAACTGCCAAGTCAGTTGCAGAAGCTTTACTCGGCATGTTTACTAGGGTTGGCTTCCCTAAAGAAGTTGTGTCGGATCATGGCAGCAACTTTATGTCGAAGTATAGGCAGGCTATGTGGAAAGAATGTGGGGTCACCTACAGGTTCTCTTCTGCATGCCACCCCCAGACCAATGGTCTGGGGGGCGTTTTAACAGGACGTTAAAGAGCATGATTGGGGCTCTGGAGGAGCCTCAGAGAAGAAAATGGGATCTTCTTGTTTCATGCTTACTGTTTGCCTACCGAGAAGTACCACAGGAGGGTGTTGGCTTCAGCCCCTTCGAACTTCTGTTCGGTCATCCCGTACGGGGACCCTTAGCCATCGTCAAAGAGGGATGGGAGATGCCCACTCCCCCTGTTACTACCAAGGTAGTTGATTATGTGCTGGGGCACAGAAAACAGATGGTACTTCTGATGGGCTTGGCTAGTGATAAATTGAAGGCAGGACAAGCGCTGGTGAAACATTGGTACGACCAGAAAGCTTCCCTCATCAACTTTACACTTGGTCAGCAAGTCCTGATCATGAATCCCTTAAGGCCTCGAGCTTTACAGGACAAATGGTCAGGCCCTTACCCAGTGGTGGAGCCCCTGGGTGAGGTTAACTATTCAGTGGACCTTGGAAGGCCTGGACAGGCTCTAAAAGTGTTTCACGTGAATAGGCTGAAGGCTTTCGTCCCAAGCGTCGAAATCGCAGCACTGCTATTGGCTTCAGACGTTGAGGAAGAGGAGTCTGAACCTCTCCCCGACCTGTTCCAAAGCAGTCCTTCAGAAAGCTCTTTTGAGGGTGTCCGAGTGGCCCCTCACCAAAATGGACAAGGCTCAGTGGTTTACCTTGGACATGAAGTAGGTGGAGGGAGGATACAGCCTCTACCCAGTAAAGTACAAGCAGTACAAGACTGGCCTACCCCCACTACGCAAACCCAAGTAAGAGCCTTCTTAGGACTCACGGGGTATTACCGCAATTTTGTGGCAGACTATGGCACCATAGCTGCTCCTCTGACTGCCCTCACAACTCCGAAGAAACCCAAGAAGGTAACTTGGACCGACGAGTGTGAGAAGGCCTTCAATGGCTTAAAAGACTCCTTGTGCCAGGCCCCTGTGCTCAGGGCCCCGGATTATCAAAGACCTTTTATCGTGCAGACGGACGCCTCTGACACTGGGATAGGAGCTGTACTATCACAAGTAGATGAGAAGGGTAAGGAACACCCTATCGGTTTTATTAGTCGCCAGCTTAAGGACAGAGAGCTCAGATGGTCCACGGTAGAGAAAGAATGTTTCTCTGTTGTGTGGGCCCTAAGGAAGCTGAGGCCCTACGTCTATGGGACCCACTTCACTGTGCAAACTGACCATAAGCCGTTAAAGTGGCTAATGAACATGAAGGGGGAGAATCCAAAGTTGCTTAGGTGGTCCATAAGTCTACAAGGCTTCGACTTCACTATTGAGCATAGGCCAGGTGTCCAACATAGCAATGCTGATGGGTTGTCCAGAATGTTTAACCGACCTGAACAAGAGACTCATCCAGGGGTGGATTAGTTCCCCCTGTCCATAGTCTGGGAGGGGCGAGTGTTAGGAAAGATTTCGTAATTGTAGGTAATTTTCCTTCCATGTGGCAACCCCTAAACTTTTTGCTGTTGTTTTCACCTTGTTCTTGACTTTGCCAGAGAAGTGCAGCCTTCTGCCGCACTCCTCTGGGCTTTCGCTCCTTTTCTTACGGAGAAACTGACATGCCCTTAAGACAGTCAGTACCGGGGAACGCTGTTTCCCGTAGTTTCTTTTATCATGTTGCGGCTTTAGTGCAACATGACACAAGAGGGCACTGTAAGCTAAGTTACAGCTCTCTTGGGTCTCTAGCCTTCTACGGGCCCTAGATACTCTTTTAGGATGGTATTTTGATCGGTGCAAGTCATTCAGGGACTGGAATGGTGGCAGCGATCGATTTGTGTATTTTGAGCTCCTTTTGGCGTTCTGAGCACGTTTTTCGCACTGAACCCAAAATGGTGGCCTGGCTCCCAAAATGGCCAGACCACGAGGCTCCTTTGTCCTGTCCACTGACCGTCTTGCTCCCTTCACCTTCCCCAGGTCGAGCGACCCGGGGCCTTCCTTATTTGGGCATGTACTTTCCCGCGAAACGTGGTTGCTTTCGCGGGCTTCTACATGTCTTTTGTGTGCCTCCAGGGTGTGGGCTGGGATGTCTGGTCCCAATACACATCCTGGGTGCCAGAGAGTCTAGGGTGGTGTGAATGCCTGGGACCACCGTGGTCCGTGATTGGTCCACGTATGGTATGTGTGTTGATGAGCGGATCTCCCATTGGCTCCCCTCCGTTTTGGCGCGAAGGGAACCGTGGATAAGAGGGGGCTGGAAACACCACTACCATGTCGATCTCCTGAGTTCTCACGAACGAAGGAATACAGGAGCCAAGTATCCTGCAACCACGAGGCTGGACCGAGGAATCGCTGGTGACCCGCTGAAGGAATCCTCCTTTGCACTGCTGTCGTCCTGTGAAACCCTTTCCTCCTTTGATCGAACCAGAAGGCCTCTACTGGTGCTTCGACCTTTGGAATAGCAGGAACAGCTATTCCCGGCGACTTCATCCTCTCCTGCCAAGTAAGCCTTCGGAAGCGTCTCTGGGCCATCCAGTTGACTGACCAGCTTACACGGGAGTCCTGCTGTGTAACCGCCGCCAGGTTGTGTTGTATCCCGAGTCCTTGTCACTCTCCCACGCTTCGTACACTTGGCGTTCCCAAGTCTGAAGGGAGGAGTGTACATTTGGCTCGGATACACACGGCCGCTCCGTTGCCCTGCGGTGGTGACAAAACTGTGCAGGTTTCTTCGATTGGGACGTCTTTTTGCTCTACACGACGACGAGGCATTTCCCGACTCTTCTGAACCTGCCAGCTGCTGAAACTAACGTGGAGAAGCCTGGGTCTGCTTGCATCGGGGACCGGTGAGTAGTATAGCTAGGATCTGGTCCCCCTCCTGCAGTAGCCCATTGCTTTTCCCCGCTGTGTAAAAACAGCACCCTTTTGTCCGTACTCGCGCTCTGCTTCTGCTCGCTGTGGAGGCTGCGCTTGAGTCGCGGAACCTGTTCTCCTTCTGTTGTGCACTAACCCGAACTGCCTGACTTCCTCCGAAGAGCTTCTCCTTTTGCCCGTTGGCACCGGCGTGGCAGGTACTTTGAGCACAAGGCTCCACTCTTCGCAGGGCTCGGACTTCCATCTAGTTAGGTGCCTCTGAAGGCGAACTGAGTCTAAAGCGTTATCGCACTGCCTGTTTTCCTTCCCTTTCAGGTGGACTACACATTTCGTGCTTATAACGCTAGCGACTGTTGTATTTGTATATATATTGTGTTGATATGGTATTTGTTGGTTTAGTATTGTGATATTGTGATTTTCTCGCTACGGTCATTGTTTTAAAGGCCTTAAAATAAATGTGTATCTATTTTTGATATAACAACTGTTTGGAGTAGTTTGTAAGCGCTCTTGCTTTGTGTGCTCATTGCGGGCTTTCAGTCACCCTCACCCCTCTTGAGACCTAGTCTTGACCGCCGCGATCGCTACCTTGATTGGTCTGGCTTGTCCAGAGGTTACCCTGTTCCAAGTAATTAGGTTGGCCTTCTGAACTTCTGCGCCACCAGGACAGAGTTCAGAAATCCGTCTTAACATCCCTCATTGCACGTGTGTTGCCTCACCATTGGCAACATATTGCTTGACGAGTTGGTGCATCTCCTGTTGCCGACCTTCCATCCTTGACAGACGTCCCTTGAGGTCCCTTATTGCGGTGGAGGTTGATGGTTCATTGGCTGGCGTTGATATGGCTAATGCAGGGCTGTCCTCTTATGTAGGCCACTCAGCATTTCTGCCCTCGCCTTCAGGCTCGTGCTGAGGGGTGCCCTGCAGGCTGGGCGTACGTACAACGTCCCCCGACAAGAAGCTCCCTTTATGGGAGGCCTCTTCATGGCCCTCGTCCTCATTGCCACTATGTGGTGCGCATGCAGCTGCCTCCCCAACAGAGCTATTGGCTGCCGACTGTGAGCCATCAAGCCCGGTCTCCATAGATGTGGGCTCGTCATGTGAGACGTGCGTCTCCTGGAGTGCAGGGGCAGGTGTTTGCTTGTCATGTGTTGGGGGCGGTGCAGCTGGTTGGGCACTGGTGTGTGCCTTGTGTGGCACTTGGATCAGCCTTGTGCCCCTGGATATGGATGGCCTGGTGCCATCGTCCCGACCACTGGGCGTTTTGGCTGGTGTCCTGGGCTGTGGACCAGTATCTTGCCCGTTGCTGTCTGCATCCGTGCCTGTGGGGGACAGAGAGAGGCAGGCCATCAGTGATGGGAGTACTTGCATCATGCTTGCATTGGTGCTTGCGCAGTTTGTACCATGTGGCTCGTTGCATGCTTGTTGTTGTGGCGGACAGGGTGCATGCAAGATTGGTGGGCTGGTATTGGCATCCCTCAGCCGTTGACATGTTGGGCATGGTGTCTGCTGTGTGGCCTACAGGTGTGTTGTGGGTTGCGTGCTGTGTGACATGTGCTAATGTGCTGTTATTCTTTGTATTGTGTGTGCATTAGGCATAGGAGCCGCATGCAGCATGCAATTTGATGTGACAGTGGTGGGGCCAGCATATAGACAGGGATGTGTGTATGATAAGCCATCTAGAAGCTCTCATCAGATTCACATTTGTAGGACAACATTGTAATGTGGATGTCAGGTGTTTGTGGGGACTTGTGTTGTGTGCAAAGGGTCACTCACCTTCATCAGCCGATGATGGGACTCCATACTCGCTCCGTCTACTCATTCGATGCCCTCCATGTAGATAGTGGAGCTCCACGTCTCTTCCCACCTTGTCAACTTTATGGGGGAGTGTGCCCCGCCAAAACAAAAAAGTGGAGTGTGACACACCCCTCTAGATGGTTGCTCTCTCTTTTGTACCTCTGACTGAGGTTACCGTATTAAGTTGAAGAATATATATAATTATCAACTTTGATTATTGTATATCCAAGAGTAATATACGTATCTCCACACTGAAGTACTCATTCTTTACTTAAAGTGTAGTCATGTATTTTTCCATTAGGTCATAGCTCAAGTATGGAAGATAATAAACCACCACGTTGGGCTCATGTAAAACAGAGGGGGATCACTTTAATGTAACCAATGCATTTCGGAGAGTATTTATCTCCTTCATCAAGGCCATGCCCCCTAAGCATCAATCATTATATTTACATTTTGCAAAACAAAAATTACAGATGTCCGTGTATAAAGCAAAAGTTACATATCAATTGAAGTATTCAGGGAATTTCCAAGATCAAAAATTGAAAATAAAATAAACAAAGTACACATAAATCAAGTATTCTTAAAGCACCCATGCATAATCTCAAAGCCAAATTATATAATTCATCTCTCCTTTCTTAATCCTCACATAATCCAAGTAAATACCTCATTAGTTTCTTTCTTCTCGAATTCACTGAACCAAATCAAGTTCAGAAATCAGAACCTCCCTAAAAGCAAATATGTATATCAGGTCAAAAACACGTGGTCATCCCAACTTTATCTTAACTCTCAGCACTGTGAATGACTCGTATAGAAAAAAATATATACTCCGCTTACTTGCACATTTTCTCGTGATTGCGTGTAACCCATGTTGAGTCAGAGCATACCTTTAAATACAGTAAAAAAGTATCCTTGTCAGTGCCCGTGTGAGTACAGCGATCCTGACATCATTTAAACGTTTAGACATTAGTACAGGAAGCTCGGCAAAGAGCGGTGTTGCCGCTTACCTTCTTTCACGTTCTGCCGTGCCGCAAGGAACACGCACGCGTCCTCACTGCACTTGCTTTTATTAGTTGCCATGGTAGCAAGCGGGAGACGCCTGAGTCTGACACACCCTTGGGTGTGTCATGAATCAGCCGTCTCGCGCCCCAGCCCCGCTGGAAAAGCAGAGGCCGGGACGTGCTGCCACCATGCTGATTTCAAACACGTGATTCTGTAAATCGAAAGTGAACAGATTTTACATTATCTGCAATAGTTGTTCCTCCATTCCCCAAACTGTTGGTCAATAGGCCCCAATGGTTCACTCGCGCATCTTGTAGCAACTTGAAAGCAAAAAACAAAACAAAAAATGCCTGCCACAAAATATAGCATAAAGTTCAATATGCTTACAACTTTCTGTTATAACTTCACATTATATGTTATTCACATGCAATAATAAGGAAGGCAAATCAACGTAAGCAAAAAAACTCAAAAAACATAATAGGGTTAAATAACAATCCACATAGTGGGACAGATCCAGCTTCTAAAATTAAACATCAATGGAAAGCAATTCAAATGTAAATTTAAAGATAACAATGGTAGTTGCCCTGCCGCCTGTAGCCAGCCTCTGGCTGCGATTGGCAGACAGAATGTTCCGTACTCGCAGGCGCAGGTCGTCCCACCGTTTTTTGTCCCTAACGGTGCGTGCAGTGGTGCCAACCGCACTGACCTTTTGCGCTACCTCCTCCCATATCTGTTTCTTCCTTAGCTTGGGTCAGCACAGAATACGACGTTGGCCTGCTCCACTAGGGTATCGGCTAACATGTTTAGCTCCTCATTACTGAATCTTGGTTTACGAAGGCGAGCTACGGCTTTCTTGGTTGCCTTCGACATCTTCTTCAAGGTGTGTTTGGAATTTAGTCTGTACGGGTCCTGTCTGCAGGGGATTGCAATGGACTGTGTTTTTGAAAATGGCCGCCGCAGCATTTCCCATTCCTGCGCAATGACGTTACTTCCGGTTCCGGTAATTACGGACCCGGTAATAATGCTAGTGTTATTAGCGGTACCATTATTGAGGGGATGGAGAAGGAGGTATCAGCGCATTTCATGATGCCGCTATCAGGGGGTTTGTGGGTCATTACCGGCATGTCGGTACGCGCGTGCACGAGGACTCTCAATCAGCCACAGTTTGTGGCATCAAGGCTACCCGGACACGTGCATACCGGCATGCCTGTAATGCCTGATTTTTAGCTCCAAACTCGTAATGAGGCCCAGTGTGTCCAAACAACATTGAGCGTGCCCTAAAAGTTTCACTGTGTTGAATTCTGCATCTAGATAGCGTGTCCAAACAACATTGAACGTACCAAAACTTTCACTGTATTGAATTCTGCACCTAGATAGTGTGTCCAAACAACTTCGAGCGTGCCCTAAAAGTTTCACTGTGTTAAATTCTGCATCTAGATAGTGCGACCAAACTACCTTGAGTGCGCCCTAAAGCTTAACTGTGTTGATTTTTGCATCTAGATAATGTGACCAAACTACCTTGAGTGCACCCTAAAGTTTAACTGTGTTAAATTTTGCATTGAGATAGTCAACCAAACTACCTTGAGTGTGCCCTCAAAGTTTTACTGTATGGAATTCTGGGTCTAGACATTATGCTCAGGAGATTTATCCCCTACATATGCTATCTATCTGTGTCCCCATATATATCTGTATCCCATATATACCTGACACTATATTTCTGTATGTCGCTATGTATGTCCGCACCGTCCTGCTCACGTGCCTGGTCTCAGGCGCTTTGACTGATAACCACCATATCACACCACTACGCTTACTCTCTACTATACACCATCATTCAACTAGAACACAGCTATACCCCTGATAATTCGGCCTACCTGTCCACATATGAATACAACCCCATGAACACCTCATCACGCTAATAGAATGCAGCTAGCTGAGCACATTCCGGCCTGCTGTTCACATAGGCGTTCCTCTGGCCTAACGAAGCCAGAACCCAGTCTGGGTGTCCACTCACCAGATTGAACACATCTAACTGATATCCTCAGCACCACACCTATCGTTAGGAAGCAGCTATCATCCAACAACTACACCAGCTGCACACATATCCGGTGCACCCACGCACCATACGACACTGTCTCTCTCTACTGACTTGAACTACGGTTCCCCAGGGCGTTCAACCTACCAGCGCTTTGAGGTCATACCAATGATATACAAGGTGCTATATAATTGCCAAGTAACATAACATAACATATGCCTTTCAAAAATGTATTCATACAAGTAAAGTTTTGGAAATTAAGGGTACTTGCCATGTTGAGATATTTTAAGTTCAAAAACATGACCGAGACCATCTGTCAAAGTGGGATGATGAAGCTCTCTCCTCCCACTGCTAATTCAAAGCACTCCCCATACCTTTGTTCTATCAGCACCCAGGTGGGAGGGAGTTAGGGAAGGATAGCCAATCCCTTCCACTGTAATCATGACAAGTTAGTGATGTAATTTGCCCTATAAAAAAGACAGTTTGCCTCTGCGCTGGGGTTCTTCCACTAATTCCAAGAGGTGACCTGCTGCTGAAATCTGGCAAGAAACATCCCAGCAGAGAGAGGCCTAATCTTGCAGTGGGGACAGGAGCCAGGAGACATAGAAAATGCTTGTGACTCCTTGGAGGAAAAATAGGAGACCCTTGACTGACCCGACTCCTTGGAGGAACAAGAGGAGACCCTTATCTGACCCCCTTGCTGTCCCAGCATTGTGTTCTGATGCTCCCTGATGCCCAGACCTCTCCTGTAAGTAGAACTACCCCCAAAAGCCCTAGATTGTATAGGCCCTATATTTTTAAAGCATTGTTTGAGTTATTTTCCCATTGAAAAATACCCTGTTTGCATGTGTAGATCCTTAGCATATTTATCAAAGTAAATCCATTAATTCCCCAATTGAATTCACGGGATCTGTATTGGTGGCATTCAAAACCAGCAATCTTTTCCCTGTGTGTTGTGAGCCGGTATAGTCATAAATATTTGCCAAAAGAATTAACCCCAAAGCCTTGTTCCTCGTGTGTGCGCAGGGTGTAGAAATGAAATTCCTCATTGATCCCCTTCATGTTAAATCAGAAGTGGGAAGCCCAGTAGTGCCTGTGCATATGCAAGGTGCAAAATGAAATGTCCCCTGTGTACCCATTGTGCTCTGCAAAACGAAATTGCCCCTGTGTACCCATTGTGCTCTGCAAAACAACATTTTCCTTGTGTTCCCTTTGTGCTCTGAAAAGCGAAATTGTCCCTGTGTTCCCATTGTGCTCTGCAAAACGAAATTGTCCCTCATGTTCCCACTGTGCACTGCAAAGCAAATGTTCCCATTTGCATTTTGTCCTACATTGCATCCGTGCTAAACATACCAAAATTGATTTTCCCATTGTGCCCTGATAAAAACCCCAAAGCCCTGTATGTTATATTCAGGTGTAGAAAAACAAATCTCCCATTTCTCTCTATTCTTTCCCATTGCAGTGGTGCTAAATAATTCAAAACCGATTTTCCAATTGTGCTCTGTAAAATTAATTTTCCCATTACCTTTCTGTCTCCCATATTGTTTATGTGTTCTAGACCACAATTCCGATTTTCCCATTGTGTTCCTACTCCCTGCCACTGCCTTCCATTCAAAGGAGTCAAGCCTAATTGATGTTGGAGGGTGAGGGTTGCTGGGAGAAAATCATAACCCTGTTTGAAATCGCAATCTCCGATTTGTTCTTTCCTTGCATTGGTGGGTGATTTAAAAGGAAACTATTGTAATTGCATATGTTAGTGTCACCTCTGTGTTGGTACTTTCCAAAAAGGTTATTCTGTTTTTGTGTTGCCACAATGTTGGTGGCTGATGTAATCTATTTCTGATATTTGGCTAAATAAATGAATGTGGCACCGGGTACTTGTTGAGGGTGGGTTCAAGATGGGTTGGAGGCCTTACCACATTGAACTCTTAAAAAATATCCAAAGCGTTTTATTATGCGCCACATTCAATGTGGAGGAAGGAGCTCCCTGACTTGGGTGTGACTGTGTAATAAACTGCAACAAAACAGGGAGCTTGTTCCCTGATTGGTAGAGAGTTTTCACTCGTGACAGTACAGCTGCAGTAGACTATTCATTGAAGGTGGATTGCACTTTAGTGGATAGAAAGTGGCAGTGCATTGTGAAGGTGCCATCCAGATCTGTACCCTGGGTTTCAAGGCGGTGTGTGTGGATTGAAGTATTCATTGATTGTCATTGCGAATACAAACTAAGCAGGAACAGGGTTGAGATGTTGCCCTTGCATAGAGGACATAGTAGGTGCAGAACACATTTCATAATGAGCACCATAGAAATCAAGCTGGCCAAGAAGCACCTTATATCCAAATTGTTTATTAAAGGTGAATTGGATGAACAGGATAATGAAATGTGGCAATCTAGAATGATGCAGGATGTTACCCCTGTAAATGTGAATATGTGGCAGGATAATGGCCTGTTACATCAGGCACTTACAGACTTTTATATGACACAGACCACCAGAGATGAGCACATTAAAATGGCTCAGCTCACAGCACATATGTACTTCCAGATGGTCATCATGGAAGAAAAATACCAGGAGAGAGTAGCTTCTGTGCAAAACCAATCTGAGCTTTTGGATCATGCACAGAGAGAGTTGAAGCAAGTAGAGGAAAAAGTGCAACAGAGTCAAAATTCTGAGTTAAGATTAGAAAACATTATTCAGCAGCTAAAAGATGAATTAGTGGCACAGCAGCAAATGCATTTAGAGCGAGAGTCCCAATTATCTGCACTGAGAGAGGAATATCCCGAAGTGGTGGAAAATCTGAGAGAGAGTCAACAAAAATTAAGTGAGTAAGTGGTGCACAATAGAGCCTGCTTAGTGAACATTTGTGCATTTCAAATGCAAGTTAAACAAATGAAAGATGAGAATAGCCAGTTGATCATAAGAGAGGTCAATTCCCAGGTGGAATTCGATCAGGAGCGCCAGAATCTGAACGCTCTGAAACCACAGAGAGAACACCTCAGCAAAGAGAATAGCAAATTGTGTCAGGAGAAAGTGCCATGTGTCACGAAGTGTACCAGCTAAGGAAGGACATGGAGAAAAGTGAGTTATGTTCTCAGGAAGTGACTGACATGAGGATAGGAAATGAAAAATTAATGGGACATGTGAGGCAATCAGAATTTGACCTAGAGTAGGCAACATGGGCCAAGAATGCACAAAGTGAGGAGATTAGTCTCCTGCAAAAAATGAGGTCTGAGTATGCCCATATTATACAAGCCTCACTGAAGGAAAATGAGTCCCTTTGTGAGGACAACACAACACAACAAAGTAATAGAAGCTACTCAAGCCCTGACGGCAGAGCACAAAACGCAGGCCTCTATATATCATGAAGAGATAGGGGCTGAGAAAGACAAATCCGAGAGATTGGAGAAGGAAATGGCTAGATACAAACAGGCTTTGAGGCACCCCGAACAGTTTGAGCATGGAAGGGTACCCTCTGCCCACGGTGTGACGACCTCCTTACCAGGGACCTCAAGCCAATTCTCCACATTATATGCACAGGGTGCTGCTGACTTCATATCTGCCAGTGTGCAAGAACTGGGAAACATGAGGCAGCCGGACTCAATCAGGCCTAGATTTAAAAATACCCTAGCAGATGCTTCTGACCAGGAGGGCTCCTATGGTGAGAAGATCAAGGAGTTAGACTGGCTGAAAAATAAGTTACAAAGGGACCATTCGGTCGGCTTTGCAGACAGAGAAGAACAAGAGTAGTCCAGGCCTCAAAAGAGTATTGTGAACACATTCACACATTCACGGAGGTGGGGGGAGTTCTCTACCACACCCGCAAGAAGGGATGAGGAAGATGAGTACTCCTCTGTGCGAAAGGGCCAGCCCAAGGGAAGTGACCCAGAGAGCCCACGGTACCACAGGGGAGAAGAGGCCAGACCTTGTTATTCTGGGAGGGATTTCCAGTCTCAGGGAGGAAGGGAGCACCTAGAGGACAGGGAGTGTGCCACCAATAGTAGCAGCCCTGTATCAGAAGGTGAGTGGACTTGGGTGCAGTGGAAAAAGAAGGCTGCAAAACAGAAGAGAGGTCTTGTAAAGGACCCAGTTCAGCAAATAAAAGCCATCGGAAGCTTTATGACACCATATCACAAAAATGACAAGTACTCAGTAAGGGAGAATTTAGAATTGTATGACCAGATGATGACATAATTTGGTATAATAAAGGATCACAATTCCATGGAGTTTGTCAAATGGACATTCTCCCCGGAATACTCCAACTTCTTTGCAGGGCTGGAGGATCAAGATCACCAAAGATGGTCTACCTACAAGGCAGCCATCTTAAAGCATTTGTCAGTGCACAGGAACACTCAGGAGGCCCGCAAAGTGGCCTACAACATGCAATGTGGAAAAGACTAGGCACCTAGAGAGTTTGTGCAAAAACTGAAGCGGGCATTTGCCCAGACCTCTAGACGAGTACGCACAAATAGCCGGGAGTTCATGAATACTTATTTCCATGCACTCCCTAAGTACATAATAACCCAACTGGTTAGGGACTTCCAAGAGCGAAGGACCCTGGATTGGGTGATACAACAGGCTACCTGGATTTATGAAGCCCAAAAGCAAGCTGAGAACAAAAATAACCCCAAAATTCCATACCTGGTCCAATTCCGTCCAGCAGTTTTCGCTGTGCGGTTCAGCAAACAATTGGCCTGTTTTGTCCATGGGAAAATGAGGACTGTAGTCTTTTAAAATATTCTCCTTCAAACAAATATTATGAGTAAGGCAATATTCCAAAAACATATCATTCTGATGTTTGTAGCCCACTAATTTGGAATCAGATAATATTTGCATGCCTTAATACCAGATTTGCGCACAATACTAGTATAAAGGGAAACCACATCAAAGGATACCAGAATAAAAGACGACTTACAAGTTGGAAAAGTAAGTCTATTGTAATTTTGCCTTCCAATATTTTTTTGTTTGAAGGAGAGTATTTTAAACAGCTAGTGGGAACTGTCATGGGCTCATGTATAGCTCCCACCTATGCCAATTTATACATAGGCTGGTGTGAAGAAATCATAGCATGGTCTCAAAGTTATGAGCGTGTGAACCATGTGATGTATTGATATCATTTTATAAACTAATTGTTAATTATGCAGGACGGATCCATGGAACAATTGGACGAGTATGTTGGTTTGTTGAATAACAACGTGTTGAACTTGAGATTGACTGCCACTGCTAGTCAGGAGTAATTCAATTTTTTGGATGTTCTTGGTTGATAATAATCAATTGGTGTCTAATTTGTACAGGAAAGCCACTGCTTCTAATTCAGTGTTACATGCTCAAAGTAATCATCTATGCTCATTAAAATTAAGTATCCCCTTTGGTTAATTTTTGAGGGCAAAAAGGAATTGCTCCAAAGAGGAAGAGTTATTGGGCAGAATTGATAGGGGAGGTATTTCAGATGAGGGGTTACTCAGGAATCACCATTGATCAAGCATATCAGAAATCTAAATTGAGGAAGAGATCAGATCAATTGAGAGTAAAACTGAAGTGATGCAATGTCCTCGATTAGGTTTATTACTAGATTGAATGCACAATTAATAGAAATGTGAAAAATCTTGTTTGAATATTGGGCACTTTGTTGAATGACACAGATTAAGACAAATTGTGACAAATTCTCCTCAAATTTCATTTTTCCAAAGCACCTTCTCTAAAACACATGCTTGCACCAAGTATGTTGAGAGTTGAAATTAGACAAAAGTAACTGGTTGAGCAATAGAAAAAGATCTGATGGATTTGATAAATGCAAGATGTGTACCTATGCTATAAATGGAGGAGTGGTGCACTGTGATCAGCGTAGATGGTGGAATGTGTGCCAGGAGATTACTTGTATCACAAAGTTTGTGGTATACTAGCAACCTCAGATACATAGGTTTGACTATAGGACTATTAAAAATTGCAGATTTTGCAGCACTATAGTGCTATAAAGAACAGTGATAGGTTATCCTTTGGCTGTACATTTTCATGAATTCTACACTAGTAATATTACTTGGATGTCCTTTGGTGCATTAGTACACGTTAACCCTCTTAAATACTAACCTCTATGCAAATAGGACTAGCATACTCATCCCTAGCACTTAAGGGTTAAAGCGCATAAACGGAAAGAAACAGAGAATTGAGGCTATGTCAATTTGAATCCAGTTTCATTATTCAAATTGACACTATGAAACCTAATGGTTACAATGGTGACTAAGAATTATGTTTTCTTGAAATAGAAAATTATGAATGAAGTTGAATGATTCCCATTTGATTGCTGCTTATTTCTATTGAGGATGTCTATTCATTAGGTTTTTCTCGGACTATGACATTTTGTATATTTTGCGATGTTCGATGATGAACTGGAGATGAAACTTTATTGCTGTGTGTGTGTTTATCTATCCGCTTTTCATAGCTATTTTTCTATTTCTCGTATTTTGGGACTTTTAATGAATTTCTGGATTTCTACATACACTTGGGTTGGATTGTTTGAATGAATTGTGTAAAAGAATGGTACGTTATGTTCATGTATGCATGTGCTTTTGTAATAACTGCTGCTATGTATTTTTACCTTGCACTTTTGCCTGTAAAGTAGTGACATTTGGTGCATCGTTTGCACATTAGCTCGAATTTCAATCTAGAGAATGATTGCAGTGTTGAGACTTCCTATCACAGCATTCTCTTTTCCTGTGTAGCATTATGCGACTAGCTACACTAAGTCAAGAAATTGGGTCAGCATCTTTGTTTTAATCTTCATGATATACATTACGAAATGCCTGGTTAAGATGGCACTGCTATTTGAGGTGAAACTATAGTTGGTGTTTTGTCACTTGTCATGTGATCTTCCCAATGGAGTGGCAATGCTGTATTTTACATTGGGCTCTTTAAAACTAGGGCTTTAACGTAGTCTCTGGGGCATTACACTTTCCCCCCTCCTTGGATTCTATTGCAATTAGTACTCCGGCACATCGTACCAGGGTATTTAATAGCATTTATTTTGTTCTCAAACAGAGAAACAGCGTTGAATCAGTTTCTCACCCTTTGGAGACGGGAAGCAAAAGCAAAAAAAATATGGCCACCACGGACAAGAACCCTGCGGCACTCGGTCTTTACCTGCCAGGTTACGAGCCGGTGAGGTCTAATTGGGTTGTCCATCGCTGGGTACTAATGTTACCTGGTTTGTCAAGTTGCATGCACAGATTGGTCTCATATATAAAACCTAGTTTCTTCATCTTGGGTGTTGCTTGAAGGTGTTGGTGGATGGTGGAAAGCACACCAGCTCTTGCAGTGTGCGTGTATGAATACCGAATGGCTGTCTCTGCTGAAAGTTGAGGCACTCACTTCTTGCCCGTTGAACAATTCTCTAGTCTGCTCATCGGTTTAGCTGCCTCTTTGCAGTTCACTTGTTATAAATCTAACACTGAAAACGGGGCTAATCCAAGTTATTGGGGGCTCTTAGGAAACAAGAATCTGCTATAGTTAACTTGAATAAAGATATTGTGCTAAAGCTGCTGATTCTGGCACATTTAGGCTACGCCTACACCGAAGGCTGACTGGTCAATGGACAGAATTAGAATTAATAGAATGTGGGATAAAGCGTTGTCAAGGGACTGACATTTTAGATAATGGTATACAAGACTAGTATTGATATATTGTAATTGGACTCTAAATATTTGTTCTGGGGACCTAGTATTGGGACCGGTAACTAATGCTCCACATTATTTATTTTAGGCACAGATACTTTAAAACAGTAAGGACATAATTTTTGATCTCCTTAATATATAATGTATCTGAAGAATTTTCAAGGAGAGAAGAGATTTGACAGGCAGATACTTGTTTTATTTATGTATTTTGGGTATGGTATTTGAAAGAAATGCAATTAAGGTCAGGCAGGGTTCCGCCGATGATTACATACATTTTTTAAATATATATAATTATATATATATAACGTCACGCATCATGTTGTTCAGTGGAAGCGCGGTGAGTGTTGCTCCTTTTGTTGCTCTTTTTGGGTCTCTTCCAACAACTTTTGCAGGCCCCCAGGCCCTTTGCTGCCCCTCTTGCTGTCCCGCTCCCACCCCGCACCCTCTTCCTTATTCCCTTCCCTCCCTCCGCATGACCCACCAACCCCGCTCTGATTGGTCCTCCGGACCGTGTGTGTTGGGCCTAGCAACCTGTGTGTCTGCCCCGACTGCACTTGTTCATTGGAAGTGTGGTGAGTGTTGCTCCTTTTGTTCCTCTTTTCGGGTCTCTTCCAACAATTTTTGCAGGCCCCCAGGCCCTTTGCTGCCCCTCTTGCTGTCCCACTCCCACCCCGCACCCTCTTCCTGATTCCCTTCCCTCCCGCCTCCCGACTCGCCCCTCCCGCTCTGATTAGTCCTCCGGACCGTGTGTGTTGGGCCTGGCGACCCGTGTGTCTGCACCGGCTCCACTTGTTCAGTGGAAGCGCGGTGAGTGTTGTTCCTTTTGTTGCTGTTTTAGGGCCTCTTCCAACAACTGTTGCAGGCCCCCAGGCCCTTTGCTGCCCCTCTTGCTGTCCCACTCCCACCCTGCACACTCTCCCTGATTCCCTTCCCTCCCGCCTCCCGACCCGCCCGCTCTGATTGGTCCTCCGAACCGTGTGTGTTGGGCCTAGTGACCCGTTTGTCTGCCCTGACTCCACTTGTTCATTGGAAGCGTGGTGAGTGTTGCTCCTTTTGTTCCTCTTTTTGGGCCTCTTCCAACAACTTTTTCAGGCCCTTTGCTGCCCCTCTTGCTGTCCCGCTCCCACCCCGCACCCTGCACACTCTCCCTGATTCCCTTCCCTCCTGCCTCCCAACTCGCCCACCCTGCTCTGATTGGTCCTCCGGACCTTGTTACTCAAGCCACTACTGACCTTCCATGGGCAGCCCTCTGCCTGGGCAACCCTTCGGCAAAGGGCCCTGATGCCATGGGCATCCACCTCCAGAGGTGGCTCCAGAAGTGTCTGCAGGTGTCCGCAGGAGAAGCGAGAAGCAAACAGCCTGCCGTGAACCAGCACCAAACAATATAGTAAGTGTGGCATGGGCGGGGACTGAAGCAATCACTTCACTCCAGAAAGCCCTGCCACTCTTAATTAAAGGTTTTACTGTGTTGATTTTTGCAACTACATGACATGGTCAAGCGATATTGAATGTTCCCTAAAGTTTAACTGTGTTGAATTTTGCATCTAGATATGGTGCGACCAAACTACCTTGAGTGCGCCCTAAAATTCTACTGTGTTGAATTTTGCATCTAGATAGTGTGACCGAGCTACCTTGAATGCGCCCTAAAGTTTAACTGTGTGGAATTTTGCATCTAGATAGTGTGACCAAGCTACCTTGAGTGTACCCTAAAATTCTACTGTGGTGAATTTTGCATCTAGATAGATTGGCCGGGCAACATTGAGCGCGCCTTATTCTGCAACTGGACAATGTGGTAAAGCGGCATTGAGTGTGCCCTAAAGTTTACTGTTTAGTTCCCCCTCTAGATAGTATCACCAAACTACTCTGGGAGTGCTCTAAAGTTTCACTTGAATTCGACACCTAGATATCACGATCAAGCCATAATTCCCACTGCGCCACGCCATGACTCCATCCCCCCCATCTAAATACAAAATGAGAGCATCACTCTGGCACGCCTCACACCTCCCTCCCCATAAATCCACCTCCCTCCTTCCGCCCCAAACAATCCCACCGCTCCAAACCCACCCTCCACCCACCATCATGAGCTCACCAGTAACCCTTGCCATAGTTAGAACTATGAACATTAGCCTGTGCCAGACCCAGACAGGATTTTGCAATGCTAGCAATGCCACACTTGGTTAGAATCATGAACACTAGCCTAGCCATGCCATGAACTCGCATCTATATAGGATTGTTAATGTTAGCAATGCTGCACTTGGTTAGAATTGTGACCATAGCCCTGCGGTATCAGGTAATATTATCCCCATATATATGGTCGCCGTAAATAATATCGCCGGGAAAAGGTTGTGGCGATATTATTTGGGTGACCATACATATATGGGGACAGGGGCAAAAAAATAAAAATAAAAAAATAAATAAATAAAAAGAAATTCGGGGGTTGCGGGGTGTTCCCCGCATGTTCCATGCAATAATGTCGCCACAAAAAACGGCCATTTTTTTCGGCGATATTTTTGTATGACGAGATTTTTGTGGCGACATTATTACATGGAATCAGCCCTGCGCCAGACCCAAACAAGATTGTAAATGTTAGCGATACAGCACTTAGTTAGAGATGTGAAGATTAGCCTACGCCAGACCCAGACAGGACTGGGAATGTTAGCAATTAAAAAGTTTCACTGTGTTGAATTCTGCACCTGGATAGTGTGCCCAAACAACATTGAGTGGGCCCTGAAGTTTTGCTATGCTGAATTCTGCATCTAGATATTGTGGTCAAGCGATTTTGAGTACACCCTAAAAGTTTTACTGTGTTGACCTCTGCATCTAGATATTGTGGACAAGCGATATTGAGTGCACCCGGAAAGTTTCACTGTGTTGAATTCTACATCCAGATAGTGTGTCCAAGCAACACTGAGCGTGCCCTAACAGTTTTACTGTGTTGAACTCTGCATCTAGATATTGTGGTCAGGTGATATTGAGTGCACCCGGAAAGTTTCACTGTGTTGAATTCTACATCCAGAGTGTGTCCAAGCAACACTGAGCATGCCCTAACAGTTTTACTGTGTTGAACTCTGCATCTAGATATTGGGGTCAGGTGATATTGAGTGCACCCTAGATGTTTTATTGTGTTGAACTCTGCATCCAGATGTTATGGTTGGGCGATCTTGAGTGCAACCTAAAAGTTTCACTGTGTTGAATTCTGCATCTGGATGGTGTGTCCAAACAAAATTGAGCAGGCCCGAAAAGTTTTGCTGTGCTGAATTGTGCATCCAGATATTGTGGTCAGGCGATATTGAGTGCACCCTAAACGTTTTACTGTGTTGACTGCTGCATCTAGATATTGTGGACAGGCGATATTGAGTGCACCCGGGAATTCTACATCCAGATAGTGTGTCCAAGCAACACTGAGCGTGCCCTAAAAGTTTCACTATGTTGAACTCCGCAACTAGATAGTGTGACCAAACAACATTGAATGTGCCCTACAAGTTTTACTGTGCTGAATTCTGCATCTAGATATTATGGTCAGGCGATATTGAGTGCACCCTAACATTTTCACTGTGTTGAGATCTGCATCTAGATAGTGGGCCTCATTACAAGGTTGGCGCTTCAGTAATAACGGTACCGGTAAGGCAATACCGGCATCCAATACCGGGCCGCCCTATTAAGACCCTACCCGCCGGCACTACTGGCATCGACAGGGACCCGCTGCGGCCGTGCACCACTATACCGGTGTGCGCGCGAGCGTGTGGGCACTGTGCCAGTAATACTGGCATCCCGCAAGGAAGAGGACATTACGACTCGCACGGACATGCACATACCAGCATTCAGATGTCGGTAATAAGGGCCACCGTGATGCCGGCAATACCGGCATCATGGATCACCCGTAAATAGCAAACTGCTGTGTACCCAACTGCCACAGGTGCACACAATCAACACAGGTGGAGGCAATGGAGCCTGGCCCTGCACAAAAGGAGCACACCCACATACCACACCCCTTCCAAGACCAAAATTATTCCACTGGCAATTGCGATACTGGAGCTGGAGGACATGCCTGCACTGCTACTCCTTGAGCAGGCATTACAGCAGGGATTACAGAGGAGACGCAGGAGGAGGAGGGTAAGACCGCCCCAGCAAAACCAACCAGTGCAGGCATTGGTTACCCGCAGGCAACCACTAATCCCTCGCAAAAGGGCCATTCCATTCAACTTAACCCCAGCACAGATCCACACCCTGTACCGCTTCTACAGGGACACCATCACCACCATAGTGGATCTAATACATGAAGACTTGGTCAGCCTGATCAACATCCGCACTGCTATCCTGCTATCCTGCTATCCTCTGCTGAAGGTGGTGTCTGTGCTCCACTTCCTGGCTACAGGCACCTACCAGCACACAGTGGGGCAGCTGCATGGCATCTCGCAACCATGTTTCTCCCGTGTTCTAAACCAAGTGCTGGATGCTCTGGCAGGCATGCCCACTGTCTTTGGTGCTCTCGACTGCGCCCACGTGGAGTTGGTAGTCCCGCATGCCATGGAGCTTGTGTACCGCAATCAGAAGTTATTCCACTCCATCAATGTGCAGATGGTGTGTGATGCCAGCAAGATGATAACACATTGCTGTGCCAGGTTCCCTGAATCCACGCATGATGCAATGCTGCTGTGGAACTCCTCGCTACCCCGCTACATGGAACACGATGCAGTACGACGTGCCGGGCTGCTGGGTGAGTCTGCCCACTGGGCCATGGGAGTGTATTGTGGGGGGGGCATGCATATGCAACCTGTCTCCCCTCTGGGCCATGGGAGAGACCTCAATAGGGTGTCAGGACAGTGTCCATCCTGCCGAATATCGTGTCCATATTAATACAAATAAGAAGCATGACACAGAAAATGTAGGCCAACATATTTGCCATGCACACTCATGCGGAAATGTCATAGTCACAATCAGCGCACACACCTGCATCTGTCCACTGGATGTCACCCGCCCGTACCCACAGCACCACAATGCAACATCATGCAGTCACAAAGCTGAATACACTTGACCGCATCAAAACACCTCACATCAAAACACTCCATGAGTGCGCATTGTGATTTCCCCTCAGGGAAATCCCCTGTCACTGCCCCTCCCCGACAGTAACACTGCATTACGCCATGGCAACATGTGCAGATGAATACAATTGGGAAACCACATGTAACAAGGATGCCTCAAATTGGAGCCATTAAGTGTTGAACAACACCTACATGGGTGAGAATGGTGGGGAAATCACCCAAAGCACATGAGTACCAGCGTGCAAGTCGATACCCTGCAACATCCAAGGGACAGATCCTTACACTGAGGGACCCAACCAAAAATCATATAGTGCCATTGTGACTGCTGTGAAGACGTCGAGCGACACGTGCATGGTGTCTACACAATAGACTAAACAAGCCGTATCATGTTGGGCATTTGTCTACTGCATCAAACAGTACCCAACATGCATTTGGTCTCATCCCCTGCCACACAAACCTCACATGCAACTACATCATGGTCCATGTCACTCCATCTGGGTGGTTAGTGAATCCAATGTCAAGATCCCTAAGTGGTGTAAGTCACCCAAGACCAGCACCATGGAATGGCAAGTTGTGTACAGGGCATATAGTTGCGCAGATATGAAGTCAATAGCGGTCATACATGATACACTGCATATGAACATGAACAATGTACAGGCTGAGCACAAATGGAATAGAAGGAATACCCTTACACATACCGTATTATTCTCCCATGCAGGTCATGCTGGCTATCCCTTGAAGCCGTGGCTCCTCAGCTCTGTCAGGAATCCGCAGAACAGACACGAAGAGGACTACAATCGTGCCCATGCACGCACTTGTGTGGTCATAGAGCAGACCTTTGGCCTGCTGAAGGCACGGTTTCGCTGCCTCAGCAGATCGGGTGGCACACTCATTTACGGTCCTGAGAAGGTGGGCAAGATCATCATGGTATGTGCCATGCTGCACAACATGTGCATCTGGTGGAATGTCCCTCTGCCACCTGACATGGAGCAGCCACCACCAGGTGAAGATGAGGAAGGAGAAGATGTTTCACATCGGCCAGGCCTCGATGCACATGAGGGACATGCTGTGCGCCAGTCATTGATAAACCATACTTTCTAAAGCACTGTTATGTAGAGGGTGACATGGATGTGGGACCCTGGGCACTGTGACAGGTGTCTTGTGCAGATTTAATTCACAACATGTATGTACCCTCCACCACTCACACAGCCCATCCCCCTGCCCCTTCCCCCAACACCCCCACACACCCCCTCCCCCCAACACCCCCACACCCCCCCCCAACACCCCCACACACGCCCTCCCCCAACACCCCCCCTCATCAAGTGCACAACATGTGTCCAGATGCGCTGCCAGTGAACGCGTGCATGGTTCCCCTGCTACTGCCGGCACCTCTTTAGAGGTGTGGGTTGCATATCAGTGCGCCGCATGTTGCGCAGGGACCGGCGCACAGGGCTGGTCTGCGTGGAGCTGGCAGGCGTGGCAGACGACGAAGTAGCTGGCTGTGGCACGGATGCCGCTGGATGCCGCTGCTCCATGGTGTTTGCCATTCTCAATAGGATCTGGGCCACAGTGGCAAAGCCCTCATGGACCCGCCTGGAATTCCTGTTAACAGCCCTTATGATGGCCACAGTGTTGTACCTCATTGCACGTGTGTTGCCTCACCATTGGCAACATATTGCTTGACGAGTTCGTGCATCTCCTGTTGCCGGCCTTCCATCCTTGACAGACGTCCCTCGAGGTCCCTTATTGCGGTGGAGGTTGATGGTTCATTGGCTGGCGTTGATATGGCTAATGCAGGGCTGTCCTCTTATGTAGGCCACTCAGCATTTCTGCCCTCGCCTTCAGGCTCATGCTGAGGGGTGCCCTGCATGCTGGGCGTACGTACAACGTCCCCCGACAAGAAGCTCCCTTTATGGAGGCCTCTTCATGGCCCTCGTCCTCCATTGCCACTATGTGGTGCGCATGCAGCTGCCTCCCCAACAGAGCTATTGGCTGCCGACTGTGAGCCATCAAGCCCGGTCTCCATAGATGTGGGCTCGTCATGTGAGACGTGCGTCTCCTGGGGTGCAGGGGCAGGTGTTTGCTTGTCATGTGTTGGGGCGGTGCAGCTGGTTGGGCACTGGTGTGTGCCTTGTGTGGCACTTGGATCAGCCTTGTGCCCCTGGATATGGATGGCCTGGTGCCATCGTCCTGACCACTGGGCGTTTTGGCTGGTGTCCTGGGCTGTGGACCAGTATCATGCCCGTTGCTGTCTGCATCCGTGCCTGTGGGGGACAGAGAGAGGCAGGCCATCAGTGATGGGAGTACTTGCATCATGCTTGCATTGGTGTTTGTGCAGTTTGTACCATGTGGCTCGTTGCATGCTTGTTGTTGTGGCGGACAGGGTGCATGCAAGATTGGTGGGGTGGTATTGGCATCCCTCAGCCGTTGACATGTTGGGCATGGTGTCTGCTGTGTGGCCTACAGGTGTGTTGTGGGTTGCGTGCTGTGTGACATGTGCTAATGTGCTGTTATTCTGTGTATTGGGTGTGCATTAGGCATAGGAGCCGCATGCAGCATGCAATTTGATGTGACAGTGGTGGGGCCAGCATATAGACAGGGATGTGTGTATGATAAGCCATCTAGAAGCTCTCATCAGATTCATATTTGTAGGACAACATTGTAATGTGGATGTCAGGTGTTTGTGGGGACTTGGGTTGTGTGCAAAGGGTCACTCACCTTCATCAGCCGATGATGGGACTCCATACTCGCTCCGTCTACTCATTCGATGCCCTCCATATAGATAGTGGAGCTGCACGTCTCTTCCCACCTTGTCAACTTTATGGGGGAGTGTGCCCCGCCAAAACAAAAAAGTGGAGTGTAACACACCCCACTAGACGGTTGCTCTCTCTTTGTACCTCTGACTGAGGTTACCGTATTAAGTTGAAGAATATATATAATTATCAACT
This sequence comes from Ambystoma mexicanum, assembly GCF_040938575.1. NCBI lineage: Eukaryota > Metazoa > Chordata > Amphibia > Caudata > Ambystomatidae > Ambystoma > Ambystoma mexicanum. The sequence continues at coordinate 750,302,654 of NC_090929.1, forward strand.
TTGATTATTGTATATCCAAGAGTAATATACGTATCTCCACACTGAAGTACTCATTCTTTACTTAAAGTGTAGTCATGTATTTTTCCATTAGGTCATAGCTCAAGTATGGAAGATAATAAACCACCACGTTGGGCTCATGTAAAACAGAGGGGGATCACTTTAATGTAACCAATGCATTTCGGAGAGTATTTATCTCCTTCATCAAGGCCATGCCCCCTAAGCATCAATCATTATATTTACATTTTGCAAAACAAAAATTACAGATGTCCGTGTATAAAGCAAAAGTTACATACCAATTGAAGTATTCAGGGAATTTCCAAGATCAAAAATTGAAAATAAAATAAACAAAGTACACATAAATCAAGTATTCTTAAAGCACCCATGCATAATCTCAAAGCCAAATTATATAATTCATCTCTCCTTTCTTAATCCTCACATAATCCAAGTAAATACCTCATTAGTTTCTTTCTTCTCGAATTCACTGAACCAAATCAAGTTCAGAAATCAGAACCTCCCTAAAAGCAAATATGTATATCATGTCAAAAACACGTGGTCATCCCAACGTTATCTTAACTCTCAGCACTGTGAATGACTTGTATAGAAAAAAATATATACTCTGCTTACTTGTACGTTTTCTCGTGACTGCGTGTAACCCACGTTGAGTCAGAGCATACCTTTAAATACAGTAAACAAGTATCCTTGTCCGTGCCCGTGTGAGTACACCGATCCTGACATCTAAACGTTTAGACATTAATACAGGAAGCTCGGCAAAGAGCAGTGTTGCTGCTTACCTTCTTTCATGTTCTGCCGTGCCGCGTCCTCACTGCACTTGCTTTTATTAGTTGCCATGGTAGCAAGCGAGAGACGCCTGAGTCTGACACACCCGTCTCGCGCCCCAACCCCGCTGGAAAAGCAGAGGCCGGGACGTGCTGCCACCATGCTGATTTCAAACACGTGATTCTGTAAATCGAAAGTGAACAGATTTTACATTATCTGCAATAGTTGTTCCTCCATTCCCCAAACTGTTGGTCAATGGGCCCCAATGGTTCACTCGCACACCTTGTAGCAACTTGAAAGCAAAAAAACAAAACAAAACAAAACAAAAAATGCCTGCCACAATATATAGCATAAAGGTCAATATGCTTACAACTTTCTGATATAACTTCACATTATATGTTATTCACATGCAATAATAAGGAAGGCAAATCAACATAAGCAAAAAAACTCAAAAAACATAATAGGGTTAAATAACAATCCACATAGTGGGACAGATCCAGTTTCTAAAATTAAACATCAATGGAACGCAATTCAAATGTACATTTAAAGATAACAATGGTAGTTGCCCCGCCGCCTGTAGCCAGCCCCTGGCTGCGATTGGCAGACAGAATGTTGCGTACTCGCAGGCGCAGGTCGTCCCACAGTTTTTTGTCCCTAACGGTGCGTGCAGTGGTGCCAACCGCACTGACCTTTTGCGCTACCTCCTCCCATATCTGTTTCTTCCTTAGTTTAGGTCAGCACAGAATACGACGTTGCCCTGCTCCACTAGGGTATCGGCTAACATGTTTAGCTCCTCATCACTGAATCTTGGTTTACGAAGGCGAGCTACGGCTTTCTTGGTTGCCTTCGACATCTTCTTCAAAGTGTGTTTGGAATTTAGTCTGTACACGTCCTGTCTGCAGGGGATTGCAATGGACTGTGTTTTTGAAGATGGCCGCCGGAGCATTTCCCGTTCCTGCGCAATGACGTTACTTCCGGTAATTACGGACCCGGTAATAATGCTAATGTTATTAGCAGTACCATTATTGAGGGGATGGAGAAGGAGGTATCAGCGCATTTCATGATGCCGATATCAGGGGGTTTGTGGGTCATTACCGGCATGTCGGTACGCGCGTGCACGAGGACTCTCAATCAGCCACAGTTTGCGGAATCAAGGCTACCCAGACACGTTCATACCGGCATGCCTGTAATGCCTGATTTTTAGCTCCAAACTCGTAATGAGGCCCAGTGTGTCCAAACAACATTGAGCGTGCCCTAAAAGTTTCACTGTGTTGAATTCTGCATCTAGATAGCGTGTCCAAACAACATTGAACGTACCAAAAGTTTCACTGTATTGAATTCTGCACCTAGATAGTGTGTCCAAACAACTTTGAGCGTGCCCTAAAAGTTTCACTGTGTTGAATTCTGCATCTAGATAGTGCGACCAAACTACCTTGAGTGCACCCTAAAGTTTAACTGTGTTGAATTTTGCATTGAGATAGTGCAACCAAACTACCTTCAGTGTGCCCTCAAAGTTTTACTGTATGGAATTCTGCATCTAGACATTATGCTCAGGAGATGTATCCCCTACATATGCTATCTATCTGTGTCCCCATATATATCTGTATCACAAATATACCTGTCACTATATATCTGTATGTTGCTATGTATGTCCCCACCGTCCTGCTCATGTGCCTGGTCTCAGGCACTTTGACTGATGACCACCATATCACACCACTACGCTTACTCTCTACTATACACCATCATTCAACTAGAACACAGCTATACCCCTGATAATTCGGCCTAGCTGTCCACATATGAACACGACCCCATGAACACCTCATCACGCTAATAGAATGCAGCTAGCTGAGCACATTCCGGCCTGCTGTTCACATAGGCGTTCCTCTGGCCTAACAAAGCCAGAACCCAGTCTGGGTGTCCACTCACCAGATTGAACACATCTAACTGATATCCTCAGCACCACACCTATCGTTAGGAAGCAGCTATCATCCAACAGCTACACCAGCTGCACACATATCGGTGCACCCACGCACCATACGACACTCTCTCTCTACTGACTTGAACTACGGTTCCCGAGGGTGTTCAACCTACCAGCGCTTTGAGGTCATACCAATGATATATAATGTGCTATATAATTGCCAAGTAACATAACATAACATATACTTTTCAGAAATGTATTCATACAAGTAAAGTTTTGGAAATTAAGGGTACTTGCCATGTTGAGATATTTTAAGTTCAAAAACATGACCATGACCATGACCGAGACCATCTGTCAAAGTGGGATGATGAAGCTCTCTCCTCCCACTGCTAATTCAAAGCACTCCCCCAACCCCTTGTTCTATGAGCACCCAGGTGGGAGGGAGTTAGGGAAGGATAGCCAATCCCTTCCACTGTAATCATGACAAGTTAGTGATGTAATTTGCCCTATAAATAAGCCAGTTTGCCTCATCGCTGGGGTTCTTCCACTAATTCCAAGAGGTGACCTGCTGCTGAAATCTGGAAAGAAACATCCCAGCAGAGAGTGGCCTAATCTTGCAGTGGGTACAGGAGCCAGGAGACATAGAAAATGCTTGTGACTCCTTGGAGGAAAAATAGGAGACCCTTGACTGACCCGACTCCTTGGAGGAAAAAGAGGAGACCCTTGACTGACCCTCTTGCTGTCTCAGCATTGTGTTCTGATGCTCCCTGATGCCCAGACCTCTCCTGTAAGTAGAACTACCCCCAAAAGCCCTAGATTGTATAGGCCCTATATTTTTAAAGCATTGTTTTAGTTATTTTCCCATTGAAAAATCCCCTGTTTGCATGTGTAGATCCTTAGCATATTTATCAAAGTAAATCCATTAATTCCCCAATTGAATTCACGGGATCTGTATTGGTGGCATTCAAAACCAGCAATCTTTTCCCTGTGTGTTGTGAGCCGGTATAGTCATAAATATTTGCCAGAAGAATTAACCCCAAAGCCTTGTTCCTCGTGTGTGCGCAGGAACTATTGCAACAGCATATGTTAATGTTATCTCTGTGTATGTACTTTCCAAAAAATGTATTCTATTTTGGTGTTGCCACAACGTTGGTGGCTGATGTAATCTATTTGTGATATTTGGCTAAATAAATAAATTAATAGATATATTCTTAATACACCGGCCTGGTTCCTAGTCCATTGTGGTAACAGTACTTGTTGAGGGATGGGTGTGAGACGGGTTGGAGGCCTCATCACATTGAACTCTTACAAAACCATCCAAAGCGCTTTATTGTGTGCCATATTCATTGTGGGGGCAGGAGCTCCCTGACTCGGAAGTGACCGTGTAATAAACCACGACATCTGTCGCAAATACCCTGGGTCCAACATACCTTCAGCTATCCCGTCGCAAAATACCTCCTCTCTTGTGCTCTTCGCTCCTCTACCTGTAACTCCCTCAGGGTCAGTCGTTTCTCAAAGAAACAAGCTGGGGGCAGATCTCGGTCTTCAGCTGGGGCCTCCCTCTGGAACAACCTCCCTGCCACTCTGAAACTTGATAAGAACCATCTCTGGTTCTGGAAGCACCTCAAGACCTTCCTCTTTGCTTCTGCCTCCATCCCCCCTCTCCAGGTGCACAGTGCTGAGAGAGAACAGATTAGCAGTGGAGAGGGGGCCGAGTCCGGATATGTTCTTATTCTGGTACCCCAGTTTTTTCTCACTGCGCGGTGATTCCAGTTCAATGTTCCTTGGGTTCCTTCTCTCTTGTCCTGCACACACACCAAATCTGGTGTGTGTGCAGGACAAGAGAGAAGGAACCCAGGCCACATGAGGCCAGAACAGGGATTGTTCCTCTTTGGATTTATTGACTAAAGACACAAGACACCCCCATACCTGAATTTTTGATCAGTATAGGCGCAGAGTTACCTAGCACCACTGCAGGATTTAGTCCATCGTTGACACGCGTCTCCATTAATTCACGTGGAGATTGAGGTTTGATGACATCCTCCACCTTTTGACATTTCGGAGTGGTTGCAACAGAACCATCCGTCTCCTGAAGAAGGTCGCTTATATTTGCCGGCTTTAATTAGGGGCCTATTGTGACGACCGAAACATATGTTGAGTTACAGCAAATATACAATATGCTATTTGTTTTTGTATTAACACTTACTGTAATCACCAAGAGGTGTTGAAATTTATGTTAATATATTGGTTCTAGGTGGTCTTAGTACCACAAGTGTGGAATATTGACATGTATAGTGAGATTGTGAATGAATGATGGAATGAATGGTGGTGTTTACATGTGGATGTTGAGAACAATAAATATTTGTGTAAATTGCTTATAAATAAATATATATTTTTTGACAAGACTTGGTATTGTTTAAATGTGTACAGATGTTCTGATCTCATTTCGCCCAGGTTTATTTTTGTTCCTCTGAATCAAGAGACTTTTGATAAGGAAAGAGGCTTGGGCACAGAAGGCCCTGGTGCTGGTAATAGAAATGCATCCTCGAGCCGAAGAAGCCAGAGTGTGTGCTTTGCTCTAGTGAACCACTTTGTCTCGTGCTGAAAATATGGGGAAGAGAGGCCAATGGCCCGAAACTCCTGACATATCATTTTGTGAACACTTCTTTCTTTTTCATGAACACTACCCCACATTACGTATGTTTAGCAGTAAGGATTGGGAATCGTTTTTTTAGTTTAGGTCATTTTGTTTTGATGAGACTCCGCTAGGACTGCATTATTATTATTTGATGGTAGTAGCTTGCTCCCATCTGAAGATTTAGGATTAGATAGCCGTTCATCACAACCTTGTTAAAATTCAATAAACACCCTTGAACTGTGGTCACTTGTGTCTTTCTTACTGTTGATACCATGCCTTCCTTACAGTACCTGCACACCTTTTTTCCAACTATAAAAACAGCACCATGTCAACTTTATTCCACTCCCCCACCCTTTCCAGGCCCTCTTTCGGCCACCAAATAACCCCAAATGTGACTTTTTTATCCCCGGACAACGGTGGCTGTCCACGGACCCAACATGGCGATCGTTTTAAAAAATATGACGCACCTCACGTTTTTCACCATCCAATCAGTGGGTGCATACGATGCCCACGAACAGTGCGCTGACCCCTGATTGGCCCAGACGTGTCCCCGGACCCCAAACCAGGAAATGAGTCCACGGACCGGACACAGATATGAAATTTTATTTAACCTACTTTTTGGCCATTTTTTAAAAACTACTGGATGGATTTACACCAAATTTATAAAAGCACGCTTTGGGGACCAAACCGCAGTTCGTAGCCTAAATTTCATGAAAATTGGGCTGTCGGCGCGAGCGATTTCTTTCCCATTGCGTCTATGAGGATTTCCCAAACTGTTGGGATCCCCCCTATAACATTGCCCTACCTGGATGAAATCGCACCAAATTTCGCCAAATCGTTCTGAGGGGGCCATTTACTTTTCCCAAAGTTTGGTGAGGATTCGTCAGACAGTGGCAAAGTTATACACCCCCCCCAAAAGTGCTCTTTCTATGAGTTGAGCAACTTAACCATAACTACAGAGCCGCTACGACAGGCCGTGTGATATATATATATTCAGTAAAAAAACTTTGTTAAAGGGACGTTATGGTTAAGCTGCGCTACTAAAAACCAAAGAAATTCAGTAAAAAAAACTTTGTTAAAGGGACGTTATGGTTCAAAGTAAAACTGAAAAACCCCTGAAATTCGCTAGTTATGGTAAGCTAAGCAACCATAACTCGCACCACCAACATGCATCGCTAAGACTAACACCCAGGACATCAAAGATGACATCACAAATGTCATTGATGACATCACTGATTCGCGGACGTGTTCGCGACATCATCATGTGACCGCAACCACGCTGAGCGTGTGTCCTGATTTGCGGACACTGTCCGGGTCCCCGAACATTTTAAAAGTACTTTTTTGGACAATCCAAAGTGTTTTACAGTAAAAATTCACCATTGCACATGTCCCAGACAATGACCCTGGCGTTCTACATACTTTTTGAGCCTTTTTGGGTTGTTCGATCTGTCCTCAGACTGCACGGCTGTCCGCGGAGCGCGCACCAGCACCTCTATAAAAGGCCACACCCCAGAGCTCATCCTCATTGGGCTTCTGGCTACGTGACAGAGCATTATCTTTTTCGGCTTTTGCTGCTCTTGCTGCTCTTGCTGCTTTCCATCATCAAACCTGATGGCATCTATGGTTGCTGCTGCTCCAGCCGGTGCTACTTCTGCCTCAGCAGCCCCAACCCCTCCACTACCGCCACCTCCTCAAGGGTCTGCAGAGGGGAACAGGCGTGAGGATGTAGAGGAGGAGGATGAAGAGGATGAAGAGGATGAGGTAGTGGAAGTCCCTACTACCAGCACTCGCCATGAGTCTTGGGTGTGGCGGTTGTTTACCATTCATGGTGGAGTGCCAAAAGCATGTGCAAATAAGGTCACCTGCAATCAGTGCAAAATGGTGCTGAGTTGTGGGATGCCCAGTTCGCACAGCTTTGGTACGACATCCATGAAGCGACACCTAAGGTCGTTCCACGGTGGGGCTATTCGCAAGGTTGTACCTTGTGATAAACGTAGTAGGTTGAGTTCCTCTACAACATCCTCCGTTTCCGCTCCTGTCACCAGAAGAGACACTCCTGTGGGACAGCGCATCCCTCCAGCTGCCTCACAGGCCATCCATGATGCTATTGACCCTAACTTTTCGAAGGTCACAGTATTGTGTATGTACTGTGACACAGCACTCTGCAGGGGGGAGAGTCTTCAGAGTGCTTTTGAGACTGCGGTCACGGAGCAAAAGAAGGTCTGCTACCTACCTAAATAAGGCCCACCCTACATCTTCCTCTCTCGACCTGCCCTTTCTTATCCCCGTGGTTGGTGTCCCTTCGTTACCCTCCTTTCCCCTCCTTTCCTTGTGTGTCGTGTTTAAAAAACCAAAAAAAATATAAAACAACAAAACCCCCCCAAGAAAAAGGTCTTTTCAGAGCCACCTTTCGAAGTGGCAAATAAATGGAGCAGGGCCCTGTCCATTTTTTAGAAGTCTACGGACAGTTCGCGGACATATAACATTTTGGGGAGCTCCCCTATCAAAACCATTGCACGTTTCTCTGGGAGGAAGTGGTGGCTCTGAAAAGAGCCTTTTGGTGGTGTTTTTTTGTGTTTGAAAAACTTGAAATGGTGAACACCTACTACAAAATGGATTGCTGTAATTCCAAAAAAGGTTGCAATGCATTTTTTACATTTCTCAGAAAAATCTGATTGCCAGCATAAGTAAGATGGACTCCACCTCTGCGAAAAATGTATGTGCTATGAAACATAATATTTTCATTGTTAAAAGAGGACATGCCAACATCTCTTAAACATAGCATCAAAACAGAAACGGAGTGGGGTCCACCCTGTAAAGCTTGGTGCTCCTCGTTGCTCCTCGAAAGGAGCTCAATTAATATGTTCTCAAGTTCCAAAATGTAAAGCTTTTGTTTGTAATATGTTTGCTTCAATCTTCGATTATATTATTGCTAGTTTACTTGCTTCAATGATCAGATGTTCAAAATATACTCATTTCGAAAATATGCTGTAAAAGATTTGTGTTTTAATCACACAATTATCCCAAGAGAATCAACAAATCCTCAGTTAACAGTACAAGCTCTTTGGCCAATGCATTTCGGTGCAAAGCACCTTCGTCAGGGCTGCGTTAGTTCAAAAAAACATTAATTCAAACAAACATTACAATCATGTAATTAATTGTAAGTATTTACATACCCCCATTTGAGCGTGTCACAAAAGATGCATGGTTGTATGCCGATGAACAGGTCAGGAGAAAACAGAAAAAGACAGAGTACCCTAATTAGAATACTCAAACCCATATTTGCATTATGTATCATACCTTTTACTAAATTCAGTAACTCGCGTCACGTATAATAGTTACCTTAGCTATGACGTGCGGGAATATGTGTCTCGTGTTCCTTCAATTTCAAGTATACTGGGTAGATATCTCTGCGGGAGAAACGGTATGCAATGAATGTGTTGAGCTTCATGGTGTTGCTGTGTGTGTTTCAATACCCCTGCAGGTAAAGCCCTTACCTCTATGCTGTATTTGTTGAACCATTCTGCTCGCGCGGCGGGCTGCAAATGCAACCGCTCATCCGAGCTTCGTGGTTAAACGTTGCCATGACGACTGGGGCGGCGCCACACGTCCAGGATTGGACAGTGCAGGCACACCTTTGGTCCCACCCTCCCAAGGGATTGGAGGGGCGGGACGTGGTCAACGTCATGACAACACTCTGTCTGGAAGTAGACACTTCATTCCGGGTCAGTGAACCATGTAGTTATGTGTGACTGTAAACACAGCGGTTCGATTATCCTTAAATACAAGTGTTAGCCAGGCACCCGACTCACACCATGGTAAGAAATCGCATTCAATAGGTTCTGGTGTGTGTTAAAACGAGATCGGAAGTCGACTTGATTGTTATAGAAATGTAGATTGGGCCACCCATCCTTAAAGGGCCCCTACGTCATATCAACATGGTTCCCTAAATACGTGCTAGTGCATCGTCTGTGTAGCGTCAACACCCATATCCTTACACAGATAGGGACATGACAACCTCACGGTGTGGTTACAAAAAGTTAAACCATGTTCGCAGTCAGAGTGCACGCTCAATCTTCCCCCATGTTGATTGTATATTTCTGCATCCATTGACCAGAGGCATAATTTCTTAATCTGATAACCTTCCCTCAATTCTCATTCTTTGTAACACATATCTGCAAAAACCATCAACTTTGTCAGCAGATTCCAACAGTGGACTTTGAAGCATTAACATTAACATCCAGAAAAAACATTTAGAGAAAAACACAAACAAACAACTGCACATCATTCTTAAAGAAAGCAAGCGAAATTTAACTCTTCATTTAATCCCCTTGGTGTCAGAGTTCCCAATTTGTCAATCCAAAAAGACTTGCGCTGGTCCAGTCTCTGTTGTATATTCATGTGTGGATCCACTTTCTTTACCACTTCCAGTATCTGAAATCTGATCTGGGATAAATTATGTTTTTTCAAATCCCAGTGTCTTGCCACTGCCGAATTTTTGTTATGGTTACGAATGCAGGAGCGATGCTCGTTCCATCTTACCTTTGCAGTACGTGTAGATTGTCCCACATAGTATAGTCCGCAAGAACATCTTATGGAGTAAACCACATTGCTTGAATTGCATGTTCCAAAACATCTGAGCTTTATTTTTTCTCCTGTGTGCGGATGGTGTACTATATTGTCTTTAAGTATATATCCACAGTTCGTGCAACTCAAACATGGGAATGTTCCGGTTTTGGTGGTGTCCTTTGGGGAGATACTACCCCTTGTTCGTACCAGTTAGTCTTTAAGATTTTGACTCCTTTTGTATGCAAAGGTTGGCAGTTCCTTGAAAAGTGATTCTACCCTCTCGTCCAGGGCTAGTATGTTCCAATTATTTTTAATTATGTCTTTAATGCGTTTACTCTGTTTAAAGTATTTCGAAACAAACACCAATGGCGGTGTCTCCTTTGTTGTGGATTTTGTTTTCAACAGATCTTCTCTTGGCTTGTTTGCCAATCTTCCTTCTGCCTGCTCTATTTCAGAACTTGTGTAACCACAAGTGAGAAATGTATCTCCCATCTTGCTGATAGCCTCTTCATAGTCTGTTGGATCACTCACGATCCTCTTTACTCTCAACATCTGACTAAATGGTAAATTCTTTATCAAGCTTAGTCGGTGAAAGCTTAATTTGTGAAGAATGTTATTCCTATCCGTGGGTTTTTGATAGATGTTTGTCCTGAAACCCGTAATTTCTTTGGTAATATTTACATCCAGAAAATGAATTGTTTCTATGGAGTGTTCTGATGTAAATTGTATGCGTTGATCGATGCTGTTCAAATATTCAAGAAAATTCTTCTTCAGTGTCGTGCCAAATTCCAAAAATATCGTCAATGTACCGAATCCATAGCCTCATCTTGTTATTCCATCTCTCATTTTTCAAGACGTGGGGTGTTTCGAACTTGTACATAAAGGCATTAGCGTAAAATGTTGCCATAGTGGCCCCCATTGATGTTCCCGATGTTTGAAGAAAAAACGTTTTGTTATATTCAAAATAAGAGTTTTCACTAATGAATTCAAGTAGTGCCATGATGAATTCTTTTTGAGCTTGGATATTGTCTTCGTGTAATAGTAGCCATTCTACTGCTGCTCTTCCTTGGTCGTGTGGTATGGATGTATAGAGACTTTTTACATCTATTGTGAACATGATGTCTGTTGTGATATATTCGCATTCTTTAAGATGTTGCAAAAAATGAGTAGTATCTTTCACATATGTTGTGGTTTTCTGTATCAGGGGCTGTAAAAAGTAATCTATGTAGACTCCCAAGGTTTGTAATATGCTGTTGGTGCCAGCCACTATGGGTCTCCCTGGTGGATCAATAAGACTTTGTGCACCTTAGGCAATGTATAGAAGTGAGGAATTTTCAGGAACCTGTTTGTGAGAAATGTCTTGGTATGATCGTTAATCCAGCTTAGTTCTTCTGCTTTGACCAGTAGCTCTTCCAAATTACGTTGACTCTCAATTGTAGGGTCTTGATCTAGTGTTGCATACGTGTTGCGATCCTTCAATTGTCTCTGGCATTCTGCATCATATTTTGTACTATCTAGGAGCACTAGTGCTCCACCTTTGTCCGCACTTCTTATGGTTAGTTTATCGTCCCTGTATAATCTCTTGATTAGTTCCCATTCGTGGGGAACTAATATTTAAAAATAATTATTACATAATTAAAAACAATTGGAACATACTAGCCCTGGACGAGAGGGTAGAATCACTTTTCAAGGAACTGCCAACCTTTGCATACAAAAGGAGTCAAAATCTTAAAGACAAACTGGTACGAACAAGGGGTAGTATCTCCCCAAAGGACACCACCAGAACCGGAACATTCCCATGTTTGAGTTGCACGAACTGTGGATATATACTTAAAGGCAATATAGTACACCATCCGCACACAGGAGAAAAAATAAAGCTCAGATGTTTTTGAACATGCAATTCAAGCAATGTGATTTACTCCATAAGATGTCCTTGTGGACTATACCATGTGGGACAATCCACACGTACCGCAAAAGTAAGATGGAACGAGCATCGCTACTGCATTCGTAACCATACCAAAAATTCAGCAGTGGCAAGACGCTGGGATTTGAAAAAACATAATTTATCCCAGATCAGATTTCAGATACTGGAAGTGGTAAAGAAAGTGGATCCGCACATGGCTATACAACAGAGACTGGACCAGCGCAAGTCTTTTTGGATTGACAACTTGGGAACTCTGACACCAAGGGGATTAAATGAAGAGTTACATTTTGCTTGCTTTCTTTAAGAATGATGTGCAGTTGTTTGCTTGTATTTTTCTCTAAATGTTTTTCTCTGGATGTTAATGTTAATGCTTCAAAGTCCACTGTTGGAATCTGCTGACAAAGTTGATGGTTTTTGCAGATATGTGTCACAAAGAAAGAGAATTGAGGGAAGATTATAAGATTAAGAAATTATGCCTCTGGTCAATGGATACAGAAATATACAATCATCATGGGGGAAGATTGAGCGTGCACTCTGACTGCGAACATGGTTTAACTTTTTGTAACCACACCGTGAGGTTGTCATGTCCCTATCTGTGTAGGGATATGGGTGTTGACGCTACACAGACGATGCAGTAGCACCTATTTGGGGAACTATGTTCATATGACGTAGGGGCCCTTTAAGTATGGGTGGCCCAATTTACATTTCTATAACGATAAAGTCGACTTCCGATCTCGTTTTAACACACACCAGAACCTATCGCATGCGATTTCTTACCATGGTGTGAGTCGGGTGCCTGGCTCACACTTGTATTTAAGGATAATCCGAACCGCCGTTTTACAGTCACACATAACTACATGGTTCACTGACCCGGAATGAAGTGTCTACTTCCAGACAGAGCGTTGCCATGACGTTGACCACGTCCCGCCCCTCCAATCCCTTGGGAGGGTGGGACCGGAGGCGTGCCTGCACTGTCCAATCCTGGACGTGTGGCGCCGCCCCGGTCGTCATGGCAACGTTTAAACATGAAGCTCGGGTGAGCGGTTGCATTTGCAGCCCGCCGCGCTAGCAGAACGGTTCAATGAATACGGCATAGAGGTAAGGGCTTTACCTGCACGGGTATTGAAACACACACAGCAACACCATGAAGCTCAACACGTTCATTGCATACCGTTTCTTCCGTAGAGATATCTACCCTGTATACTTGAAATTGAAGGAACACGAGACACATATTCCCGCCAGTCATAGCTAAACTATTAAACATGACGCGAGTTACTGAATTTAGTAAAAGGTATGATGCATAATGCAAATATGGGTTCAAGTATTCTAATTAAGGTACTCTGTCTTTTTCTGTTTTCTCCTGACCTGTTCACCGGCATTCAACCATGCATCTTTTGTGACACGCTCAAATGGGGGTATGTAAATACTTACAATTAATTACATGATTGGAATGTTTGTTTGAATTAATGTTTTTTTTAACTAACGCAACCCTGACGATGGTGCTTTGCACCGAAATGCATTTGCCAAAGAGCTTGTACTGTTAACTGAGAATTTGTTGATTCTCTTTGGATAATTGTGTGATTAAAACACAAATGTTTTACAGCATATTTTCGAATGAGTATATTTTGAACATCTGATCATTGAAGCAAGTAAACTAGCAGTAATATAATCGAAGATTGAAGCAAATATATTACAAACAAAAGCTTTACATTTTTAAACTTGAGAACAAATTAATTGAGCTCCTTTCGAGGAGCAACGAGGAGCACCAGGCTTTACAGGGTGGACCCCACTCTGTTTCTCTTTTGATGCTATGTTTTCGTTATAGCCCTGGTGTCACTTGGGCTATTCCTAACCTGGTAGCTCCATATATGAGAAGCAAATTACTGCAAACGCAATAAACATGCCACTTGATACAATTTTTGAACTTATAGTGGTGCCCACCTCGCTGCCGTTTTTTTAACATCTCTTAAAAAGGCACAAACAGCCTTATTGACATTGCGCCTCGCTTTCTCCATTTGTGGACCAAATGAAGAAGAACGCAGGCACATTCGTCTCTGCGCAATATGAGAAAAAATTACTTGGGAATTTGGAAACATGTCCATGACCTTCCCAAGTTCTTCTTTCATTGCAAATTGCAAAGAAATTCCAGACACATGTCCTAAACTTTTCCCTCCACAATGAATTAAAATTATGTCTGGATGATGCTGTGTCTCCAAAGTAGCACAGAGAAGTACCAAGTCCAGCCAATTCATTCCATGCACTCCATGCCAATGCACTTCCACGTGAGGGAATACAAGATGTGCAGCGACTCCACAGCGTTCTGCATGCACCTCCAACCAATGTATCCATGAGTCTCCCAAAATCCAGATAATCTGTTTTCTGAAACACATAGCCATAGCTATCTGTTCTTCTCTCAGGAAAAAGACTTTCTGACAAACTCTCTCCTTACACAACACGCCCAGTAAACTTTTTTGACCAATCCCTTGCTCATCTCATTCTCATTTGCATACCTCTCCACCCCAAAATCCCCGTATGTAATACGCAATGTCCGCATACTACCGCCATGTCCATGGACATATCGAAAATCTGAGCGTGCTGAATTTAAATTTAAATAGTGTGCCCCATTCCCCCTTTGAGGTTGGTGCTGAAAAGAACTGTTTTTTTTTGTTTTTATTGCAGATGCTTGACAGACACCTGTTATTTTGTATTTATTTCTTTTTTTCTCTTACTTTACTCCGAAAATCTTCACATAACGTTCTCCAAAGCAACCCTTACATTCCAAAACAGCATGGCATTTCCCATAAAAGATAAAGAAATGCCATCTTCTTTAAAATAAACAGCATTACTGGAATCAATATTCTCATTATTACAGAAGAACATACCAGCTCTAAGCATGAAAGCACACATACCTCGGTTGATTGCACACCTAGCAATGTTTTGCTAAGGACAAAAAACAGAACTATTGTCCCATATTGACCTAGGTATTAATCCAGAAAAAAAACTTTGGCATTTGGAAGGATGTTCATAACTGCTTGAACCAAGTGTTCCAAATCTGCCAACAAAGTAGGGGTACTGACATAGCCCAAATGGAAAGCACCACAGTGCAAAACTACCACATGGGGACTGTTCATCCTGCCCATATCTTCACAAACTTGTACAATTCCCTGTACATTGCAATCAGGCACAGTGCTCCACACCACCTCCACTCCTTTAACATTAAAATTGTTTGCCACATGCCTGCATTGAGCATACTGTTGTAAACCATGCACAAACATATCTCCAAGCACCAACACCCTGACTTTCTCCACCTCTGCCATCTTCACTACACACAGCCTCTTTCATCACAAATCCACAACCTCAGCACCTGATTGGCTAATCCCTACAGTCCCCTTTCCATGCTGGATTTGCTGCAAAAAACCCCAGATGTGGCACGCCCTGTCCGCGGACAGCCGGAATGTCCGAGGAGCATGTAACTCTTAGACAGCCCTTCTACCCTTTCCACTTCACTCTCTGTGCCATTCCCTCATTGTATACAGCTAAGCAGTCCCACAACCATCCACCAAATCACATCCAAGACCTCTACATCTAACTCCATCATCAGAGTTCAGCACTTCAAATGTACTGTTGATCACTCTAAGTACAAGTCTCATATCATTGGAAAGCACCTACTACAAAAACTACTGTACAAGTCTCCAAGATTTCTACTTGCAGCTGCATGCATATCCACATGCACGAATACAAACCACAGGTATGCATATTTTATGCAGAGTACATGTACAACTCTTATAAATGCATATAAACAGAGTAACTGCCACTTAACCTGTATAACCTATAAAATGAACTTACTATTATTTTTCCCATCTGCAATAATCAACTGTCACTTCCAAACCTGTCCGCTATCTAAATTCTTTTTTTACACACACAACTATCTAAAAAATTATAATATTAAAAGATGGGAGAAAGATGGGAGAAATAACAGTATAATTGTAGAAAAACACTTAGTATCATTGAAAAGCTCCCTGCTGAAATAACACCACTGCCTGTACATCACATCCTTCTGCTTTATTACCCATACCTTCACAAATGCATACATTCTATGCTTTTCTATACAGTTTATGCCATTTACCTTATAAAAATTACAAACAAGTATATCATTATTTCTTCTATCTCCTAACATGCAATAGCAGAGCCTTAAGAAACCAAGTGAGTTTCATACACTTAGGGGGTAATTCATAGAATTTAGCGCACAAGTGGCACACGCGGCTGGCGCACAGTGTGCGCTTGCAAATCTCTGCGCCAGCCGCGTGCACTAAAATCCATTTCCACGCACAGCGTATTCATGGATTTTAGCTACCAAAACCAGCCGTGGTGCACAGTGGCGCAGCAAGCCTGCAGCGACCCTGCAGCAGTGCCTGTTACGCCCCCAAGAACGCCCCTCGTGCAGTGAAAAGCCATCAAAATCCCCAATCCAGCGCAAAGGGCTGCGCTTACCCTATACCAGCACGGCAAGCGGGGTATGTGTATTACTGGGGTTCTCAGAAAGTTTCACACGCGATTGGCCCTGTGCGAGCGGGGTACGTGTATTACTGGGGTTCGTGTGAAGTTTCACACGCGATTTCAGCAGGGTACGTGTATTTCGGGGGTGCACGGGAAGTTTCACACGCGATAGGCCCTGTGCGAGTGGGATACGTGTATTTCTGGGGTGCGCGGGAAGTTTCACATGCGATTTCAGCAGGGTACGTGTATTTCGGGGGTGCACGGGAAGTTTCACACCCGATAGGCCCTGTGCGAGTGGTGTACGTGTATTTCTGGGGTGCGCGGGAAGTTTCACATGCAATTTCAGCAGGGTACGTGTATTTCGGGGGTGCGTGGGAAGTTTTACACGTGATTTCCGCAGGGTACGTGTATTTCCGGGGTGCGCGTGAAGTTTCACGCGCGATTTCAGCAGGGTACCTGTATTTCAGGGGTGCGCGGGAAGTTTCACACCCGATTTCAGCAGGGTACGTGTATTTCAGGGATGCACGGGAAGTTTTACACGCGATTTTGCTGTCAGAGTGGGGAACGCATATTTCGGGGGTGCGCGGGGAGTCCTACACGTGAATTGGCAGTGTGGGTCCTCCCAGGTGTCCCCTCTACCCCCTCCACACCCCCTGCAGGCAGCCCACACCACAGGGGACTACCCTGCACCCCTGGTCATGTCCCCCAGCACCCCCACCCTCCCAGCAGTGAGGGGCACCTGCCAGAAGGCCCTCACACATGTCCCCCAGCCCCCCACCCCCCCATCATTGACAGGCACCTGCCAGCAGGCCCGACATGTCCCCCAGCCCCCCCACCCCCCCAGCAGTGAGGGGCACCTGCCAGCAGGCCCCCCCTCATGTCCCCCTGCACCCCCACCACCCCAGCATTGACAGGCACCAGCCAGCAGGCCCCGACACATGTCCTCCAGCCCCCCCACACACCCATCATTGACAGGCACCTGCCAGCAGGCCCCGACACATGTCCCCCTGCACCCCCACCCCCCCAGCAGTGAGGGGCACCTGCCAGCAGGCCCTGACACATGTCCCCCTGCACCCCCACCCCCCAGCATTGACAGGCACCTGCCAGCAGACCCCGACACATGTCCCCCAGCTCCCCTCACCCCCCCATCATTGACAGGCACCTGCCATCAGGCCCCGACACATGTCCCCCAGCCAGCAGGACCCCACTCATGTCCCCCTGCACCCCCACCCCCCCAGCATTGACAGGCACCTGCCAGCAGGCCCCGACACATGTCCCCCAGCCTCCCCACCCCCTCATCATTGACAGGACATGCCAGCAGGCCCCGACATATGTCCCCCTGCACCCCCACACCCCCAGCTGTGAGGGGCACCTGCCAGCAGGCCCCCACTCATGTCCCCCTGCACCCCCACCCCCCATCATTGACAGGCACCTTCCAGCAGGCCCCGACACATGTCCCCCAGACCCCCCACATCCCCATCATTGACAGGCACCTGCCAGCAGGCCCCAACACATGTCCCCCTGCACGCCCATGCCCCCAGCAGTGAGGGGCACCTGCCAGCAGTCCCCCACTCATGTCCCCCTGCACCCCCACCCACCCAGCATTGACAGGCACCTGCTAGCAGGCCCCGACACATGTCCCCCTGCACCCCCACCCCCCATCATTGACAGGCACCTGCCAGCAGGCCCCGACACATGTCCCCTAGCCAACACGTCATCACAATCTAGATCCCTGGCTCTTATGGCCACCCAAATCCCACCCCACGCCACCCCAGTCCAAACACCCAATCAAGCTTTACATCCACTCCAAATTGAAATCCCCATTACAGGATAGATCATAAGTAAGCAGCATGCGCAAGAGTACAAGTCTGTCAGACCCACACAATGGCAACACATGACTGAGAAAACCCACATTGTGACATGCATGAAACCAATGAGAGAAGACCACACATTGAAGTAAGAAACAAAAATGTATTCAAGTCAAAATGAAGGGAATTAAATCAAAATACACAATAATGCCAATAATAATCAAAATGCAGCATGTCCCAATAAAATAAGAATCCAAATTAATCCAAATGAAAATGTGTCCAAAGTCACCGTCCAACAAAGCAAATCCAAAGTGAAAGAAAAGCGTAATATCCATTGCTCCATGGTGAAGAAAAAAAAAGATGAAGGAGAAAAGTCCACTGTAAAACTATGTACAAATAGCAAATCCAGGGTCCATGAGCCCAACGACATAAATGAAACCTACAATGAAACCTACCTAATTACTAACTATATACAAAAATGTGGGGCATAGTCCATGCTCCCCAAATGAAAGAAAAAAGAAATTAAACTTAACACTAATGAACTATATACAATGGCGGCGGGCAAGTCCAACGGCTCACTTGTTGATGTCATGGGCCAGGGCATCATCGAACTCCTATTCAATGTCTTGGAGGCGGGCCTGTTCTCTGGCCCCGAGGTCTCGCAGGGATAACGCCATGTCCACCTCCAACTCCCTGCGAATTCCCTCGAGGCACTCAGCCCGCCTCAGCGCCCTGCGCATGGAGTTCTCCGCCCTGACCATTGTGAGCCGTGCCTCCTCCGCCCGCCGCCGCTCTTACCTATCTACTGGTCCAACCGCTGCCACACAGAAGACACTCCCATTCCAGGGTCCTCCTGCCCTCCATCCGATGCCTGCCCCTCTGATGTAGATGGCCCCGAGCCATGATGCCTCGCACGTTGAGCCTGCCGCTGCCTCCGACGCAACTGCCTCTGCCAGCACGACGGCATCCAGGCTGATGGAATCCACCAACGCCGTTGGTAACGTGCCCTGTCCGATGATGCCGGCACATCCTCCATCTGCTGGGGTCCAGTTGCTGTGGTGTCCACCCCTGCTGGACCTCTGACTCCCGACTGTGGCAGGGATGGGATCCCCACCAAGCTGGCTGCGTTGGTCAGGGCAGGTCCACAGGGGGCCCTGGTGGCATCTGGGCCGGAAGACGGCATGGAGAACGACTGGCGCATAGTATCCACAGAGGAGGAGAGGTCCGCCAGAGTGGCCGACACATGTACAAAACCCCCGACCATGGACACTCCCAACTGGGCCACGTTGGCACGCTGCTCTTTGTGATGACGTGCGTGCTCCCCCCGGGAAGCACGCACATCATCACGAATGTCACGCGTGTGCAACGCGACACCAATCAGGACCTTCTCCGTATGGGCAGGGGTCCCCTCGTCCGCAGGTAGAGGAGTGTCAGATGACATGGACATCCCCCCCTACCTACAGACGGGCCTGGGATGGGGCATCCCTGCTGGTGCATGGTGGTGCAGTCACAGTGTCAGGGACAGTGACATGCACAGGCCCCTCCACTGTGACCTGTGCTGCCTCCTGCCCCTGCCCCTGGACTGCACCACTTGCACCAGTGGTACCACCCTCACCAGGCCCCATGTGTGGCTCAGTAGCGGCCTCCTCCTCTGTGGAAACCACCAACCTGGATGGCTCCACACCGTCTTCTGCCGTTGCAAGCCCCTGTGGGGGCTCACCCACCCCTTCCGCTGCAGCTGTAGTGGCAGACGCAGCATCAGTCCCCTCACTCCCAGACGATGGTACATTCTGGGAGGGTGACTGGGCCTTGCGTCACCGGCCGGTGCGGGCATCCCCGCCACTTTGCACCACAGCGCCGTCTCCGCCCTCTTCATCACTTACCGCTGTGTAGAGGGAGACATAGAACACGAGCATCAGGGTACTGTACAATGGTCCCCTAGACAGGAAGCAATAGCAGATGAGTGGCACTGTCAAACATCACTTCCATCATGTCCCTCCACAACACATGGGTCAGTGCAGGCAAAACACATGCAGTAACAGGCATGGCGCATGCAATGAACATTAGCATACATGTCTAAGGGACTCTTGAAACATACAATGCTGGTTTGAAACTCACATGCATCATGGGTCATGCCTATCACATGCACACACTTCACCGTAGTTTCATCCATCTGGCCTCGTACACCCCAGACACAGTGGATACAAGGATGAGTAGGCTACATCAGTGAATCTGAACATTGTCACAGACATGTGTCATGCATCCATGGCATTTACAAGTCACAGACACGCAAGTCAGACACACAGACGTGGACACCATACATGCCCATGACTGCAGCACCCATCTCTCACACCCCATCCATGACCAATAACAGAGACAGGCATGCATTAATGTGTGCATTCCGCATGCTGCTCCGCATGTTGCATTGTAACACATACACCTACCATGTGGTTCACACATTACTGGTCTCACATGCATGACCATGATGTCCCTGCACACACACATACGTACATGGCCTATGTCACACATACAGGCAAGTATCAGACAACCAGCACCCTGCAACATGCCCTGTCTCACACAGCAATGCTTGGCCACTTACCGCCCAACTCCAGACGGGTCTGCCTCTGAAGGATCTGGGCATGGAGGGCTGGGCCTACGCATTCCAGGACCCTCATCTGGATGGTACTCATGCTGCCCCAGCCCCCCTCCACGAGGCGCCGGGCCTTTATGAGGGTCCTGGACCTCAAGTCCCCCCAGCTCTTCTTGACTTGCTTGATGTTGCGGGTTGCCGCCCCCTCCGCGTTGATGGCAACCACAAAGTCGTCCCAGATCCTATCCCGTCCTTCCTTGTTGGCGTGGGATGTTCCGAAGAGGGCATCATAATGCCCCAGGACATGCTCCACCAGGACACCAACTTCCTTCTGACTGAAGCTGGTGGCCCTCTGACCCTCTGGCTGGGGGTCGCCAGTGGTCTCAGATGGTGTTTGCCCCGACATGGCGACCCCAAGGCAGGCGTGGATGGGCAACTGGGTCCCGGGGCTGGGCTGTGGATCGATGGTATACCAGTCGGGAGTCTTCTGTTCCAGCAGGGGTGGACACAGCAACTGGACCCCTGCAGATGGCTGATGTGCAGGCACCAAATAGCAGGGCACGTGGGCAGCAGGCAGTCAGGCAGGCAGCAGCAGATGGCAGGTGGGAGCATGCTCGGGGCTCTGGGGGGGCAGGAAAATGGCCTTCAGGGCAGGAGCATGGTCTTCCGTGTGTTTTCGCGTGGCCAGCTTGATACGGAGTGATTTGGCACGTGAAAAAATTGCACGTCAGCATGTAATTCGAGGAAAGGCCCTTAGCGCGTAAGCGCGTCAGCACACGTACGCGATTTCATTGGACCAAAGGCCCTTAGCGCGTAAGCGTGTCTGTGACGTATCGCGCACGGGCGTTGCCCTTTCGCGTGTAAAACTTCCCCAGGAATACACGTACCCTGCTGAAATCGCGTGTGAAACTTCCCGCGCAACCCTGAAATACACATACCCAGGCCAATCACGTGTGAAACTTCCTGCGCACCCCTGAAATACACGTACCCTGCTGAAATCGTGTGTGAAACTTCCTGCGCACCCCTGAAATACACGTACCCTGCTCCAATCGCGTGTGAAACTTCCCGCGCACCCCTGAAATACACGTACCCTGCTGAAATCGCGTGTGAAACTTCACGCGCACCCCTGAAATACAGGTACCTAGGCCAATTGCGTGTAAAACTTCCCCCGCACCCCAGGAATACACATACCCAGGCCAATCGCATGTAAAACTTCATGCGCACCCCTAAAATACACGTACCCAGGCCAATCGCGTGTAAAACTTCCTGCGCACCCCTGAAATACACGTACCCCACTCAGTATATGCGTGCTTTTTATTTGTGCACACTTTTGTAATGCGCAGGGACGCTACTGCCTGCCTTCGTGTGGCAGACGTGTTTAGGCCTGTGCGTGTCTTTGCCCATGCACGGGTTTGCCCTGTTCGATTCCATGAATACGTGTGGTTCGCGTGCGTGTGGGCGTTCCGTGTACTTCCCAGCAGTACTTCCCCCGTTACGCCTTCTTTTTCACGCGTTATTCCCCATTCTGCGTGTTACGCCCCCTGTTCCACCTACTTTTGTTGTGTGCGCTGCGCTATGTGCGCTTAGCGCATGCTGTTTAGAGATGTGTGCGCCAGCGTGCGCCATGCACGGATTTGGCACACAACCAATGGGAAAGTAGCGCAGCGCCTTCCTTGAATCACACGCGTGCGCGTGCGCTTGCTTTTTCACGCTTGCGCCTCCTTGCGCCTGCTTGCACTGGGATTTTCGGTGCACGTTTGTTCCATGAATCGGCCTATTCTACTCATTTGCAATGCATGTTGAACTAACATATTGTAAGTAAAATTTAAAGGCTGCACACAGTCAAAGGAAACTGCATGCACACACTATGTTCAGTTATTAAACAACAATACTACTACAAAAACATAAAAATCGATGTCTAAATTAACATCAGTGCTATAAACACACAAAATTACTAACTTCTTTCTTTTACAATTGCAGTGAAGACCACTCTCCTGAAAAGCAGCAGCATCTGAAGAACAAACAACTCAGACGAAACCTGCTCATTCCAAACAAAAAAGTAAGTACAATACTACCATAATATTCTTACTGTTATTGAAACACACTGTGGGGTTGATTCATGGAATTTGTGCACCTAAAAATTGGGATTTGTGCACCATTCTACCCACAAATCCCCATTTGTTAAACAGGGATTTGCAGGCAGATTGGCACACAAATCCCTGTTTTTCGGCGCACAAATTCCATAAATCAGCCCCTAGAATGTTAGTATTGCAGAACAAAGAACAGTTTTCATTCTATACCATTAGATTTAGTATTAGTGCTTCTCCTTACCACTAGCTTACTTTCGACTGTCATCTGAACCCAGTATAGTAACACACAAATACAAGAATAGCCTTCCCAGCTAGTTGTAGCTGCCCAGTACACAATCACACACCTCCACATACATCCTTACCATCATACTCAGACACTCATTCACACAGCACACATACATTGCAGAACAGCCCAACCCATTCCTTCTTTTTTTTACAACAGACCCCAAAGAATGCCTACCAAAAAGCAAGTCTGTAGAAAGCAACGCAGAAGTAGAGCAAATGAAAATAAAAGTATCCAAAATAAGCATCCATCTCTAGCAGAATTTGTACAAAAAGTTCAAACAAAAGATCTAATAGAGTCATTAAGCAAAACAAAACAAGCTTCCAGTACAAACACCTTGCCCCCTCTTTCAAAATGTAAAACAAAACAGAAAGTGATTAACAAGAATTCAGCTACCACTACTGCTAACACTGCTCCTATAAATCTTGATAAAGTGGCAAGCAACCATACCAAAAAAAGTATTTTACAAAAAATGTTCCACCACAGAGTCCTTCAGAATTTTATAAAAACAGGAGAGAAATCATGCACAACCCTTAAAACCTACCGTAGAAAATTAATCTTAGAAGCTCTCATAGACAGTGCATTCCTTCTCAAAAGGAAGTTATTTAATTTAGTGTTAAACAGAATGAAACCACTAACAAAACTAACTACTAAATTACAAAAAAGACTTCTCAATAAACAGAATGTCAACAAAAATAACTTCTTAAATATCTGTGGAGGTGAATGGAGTCACACCACGAGCACAGAACCATATTTCAATGAAGAAGCATACAAACAAAAGCAAACAAACACAATTGCCATACATAGCACCGGACGAGGGTATGAAAAAATGTAATAATACCATTATGGCACAAGAAACGTTGCTCACAAAAATGTCCCCAGAAAACTCAGTATCACCTCTCCATCAGACTGAACCAAAACGTCCAGTATACAAATGGCCGTGCACGTCAATGTGTAACATTGACAAATAATCTTTCAAATATTTACGCCAGTTCCTCAATCAATATGTAAAAGGCAAAGACAAATTAAAAATGAAACTTCTACAAAATATGGATACCTGTCCAGTGCGCAAACACACAGGACTACAAGGACATTCATTAGCCTGCATTTCAGAACCTAATTGCAAAAGCACCTTCCATCATATCAAAATGATATCAACACATCATTCAACTATAAGAAATCTAGTCCATAAACTGTACTATTCTAAAAGTCCAGCTTTAGCATTTGACAATTTAAATAACAATCTTCTACGTGGTACAGCCAAAGACCTTCTCGAAGAAATAGAGCATATCCAGAGAAAATATTTTGTAAGTGAAATCGACTTACAAAATGCAATAGCTTTACAACAGACTAGGAACAATTCTACAAATGGCAACTTTCTACTACACACATACAAAAATGAAATATTAAAATTTAAATGTACATCCGCTGAAGTACCAAACCATGTGTGTGTGTGTTGTCGTAGAACTTTTTATAAAAGTAGCACAAAAACTGTAGACATAACATACAAAATAGCAGACAATGAAGATTCCAAGTGGTTTGAATTAGCTCTCTACCTTTTAGCAGAAAACAAATACAAAATAATTGACCCCTTAATACTTTGCAGTTACTGCACTGCAAAACTTGACAAAACCAAACTCCTTCACGTGCTATCACAAATAACTTAGAATTATTCCCACTACCAAAACCCTTGCAACAGCTCAGTTTATATGAGAGCATCATAATTCAATCAGTGCATCCATTTCAAGCAATAATACACCTTCAACCAAAAACAGCAAAATTACCTCCCTCAGAATTAGTGAAAGGCATTTGTTGCAAAGTAGTTTATTTACCATTAGATCTGAAAGAAAATGTACACACTCTAGGAGTGCAACGTCAAATAGAGCAATCTTTAATTGTCCTAGTAAATGGTGTACCTACAAAAGACAATAAAATTTGGCAACAACTTGTAGACTTACATAAAGTTAGACAAGCCTTGGAATATCTAAAAGACAACAATGAATACTACAAAGAAATGAATATTGAAGAAAACCTAAGGGAAACGACTGAAATAATTCAAGAGTCACCAGAAACGGGTCAATTTGAACTTCTAGATCCTGCTACAGTATCCAATATTTTAGACCATTATACAATTCATCCATTACACTCTAAAGACACCATAGATGATGCACTAGGAACATACCAAATGCGACAAACCAAAGGATCACCAATCATCATATGGGAAAAAAGTATAGAAGCACATGCTTTTCCTCTACTCTTGCCTACTGGGAAAGGAGGAAAGTACGATGATAGACCCACTCAGTTAACAGCATCAGAATACCGCTCATTACAAATGTATTCTGAAGATCCCAGATTTAGACAAAATGTGGAATACATATTCCACCTACTCTTTGAAAGTGAACTAGCAACTCTATGCTACGGAGTTGCACACACATTGAAATCGGATACCCATTTTTAAAAATGTTAGCTACGCAATTACTACAAAAAGTGCAAGAAAAAGATGTGGTTTTACAATCAAGCATTATAAATCTGTTAGCAAACATGTGTGGTACTGAAGAGTACTGGCTCCGACATCACAGAGATGTACGTTGTATGATAAGAAACCTTGGCCCACCCACTTGGTTTGTTACATTAAATTGTGCAGAATATGCATGGGAAAACTTACATGATTTCCTATGCATATCAAACAAAAACAAAACAAACAGATATACTAACACCTGGAGAACTTTGCTCTCTAGATCCAGTTAATGTTTCAAGATATTTCCATCATCGCTTCATTGCTATGCTACACTTTATTTGTAATAAAACTGTTCCTCCCCTCAGAGAAGTGCAACACTTCTTTTGGAGAAAAGAATATCAAGTCAGAGGAGCACCACATATCCACATGCTTTTATGGATTAAAGATGCTCCTAAATTTGGTCAAGACAGTGATGCCACTGTTTTACAGTTTATCGAAAAATATGTCACTTGTGAAATTCCATCAGAAGCAACAAATAGTGATCTTCATGCACAAACTTTACAATTTCAAAGACACAAATGTGGGAAATATTGTCGTTGCAAATACAAAAACAAAGGGAAATACTACACCAAATGCCGCTTTGGTTTCCCTAGACCAGTTACAGCAACAAGTCAAGTAAACAACTTCATGTCTTCAGTTAGACATATTGTTAAAGGTAAATCACCTAAGAACACATATTACATAAAAAGAACAGAAGAAGCAAAATATATCAATGATTACAATGCAATCATTGCCTTCCTATAGAATGCAAACATGGATGTGCAGTACATTGCAGACAATTCCACTGCAGTTGCACGATATGGTACAGCCTACTTAACCAAAGCAGAAAAAACATAGCTTCAAGACCTCGGGGATGACCAATCATCGGACAAAACACTGTCTCAGAAATTGTACAGTTTAGGCATAAAAATGCTCTCTCATAGAAAATGTGGCTGCTATGAAGCTGCAGATCCTTTAACCGGTACTGCTTTGTATGAAAAATCTGAAAATATTGTATGGCTAAGTCTTGATCCTGCTAAATCTAGAAAAAGAGTTCTCAAATCAAACGACGACATAGAACCAATAGCCAAAAATGATCCCAACAGCCAAGACATTTTGAAAAACAATTTACTATACGCATACTACCCAAACAGGAGTACCACTTTGGAAACCATGTGTCTATACCACATAGCCCAAAACGTCACATATAAAAATAATATAAAACCAGATGAAAATAAAGGTAGATACAGAGTGACAAATTGTGAAGGCAGCTTAGTGAAACTTACCAAACGAAGCTTAATTAATCATATCAAATTGTCATTAAAAACTCCTCAACATAAAGAACTATATTACATGTCCCTGCTACAACTTTTTAAACCATGGGGAAAAGAAGAAGAGTTACTAGATATCTATGACTCCTATGAAGACGCTTTCAAAGCAAATGAAAGCACTATAACCGATGTAAACTTTACACAGTAGAATACAATGTTGCAAAATGAACAGCAACACGAAGAAGAACTCCAGGCCCAACTAGATAAAGACACTCCTGACTGTAATCAACCTTCTATAACAGGAAGACAAGAACCACTGGGACAGCCACTAATAGCAAATGAGGCAGAATTAGCTATGACTTGAAGTAGAAAACACCATATGTCACTATGAAGAAGATACAGAATACTTAACTGTACTGCAATCAAAACTGTATAATGAGCAGCATAGCATTTTTCAAGAAGTAGCAAAAGAAATAGCACATGGTGTACAACATGAAAATAAAGAATGTACCTGCCAAAATTACAAACCTATACTACTATACGTCAGTGGTCAAGCTGGTTCAGGCAAAACATTCTTAATCAAAATCATCAGCAAGTTCCTTCAACAATTAATAAACAACAAACTGTCAGCTGTTGTAACTGCCCCCACAGGTTTAGCTGCCTACAACATAGGCAGTGTCAATTTACAACGATTACTACTACTTCCAGTAGAACACCAAAAAAAATTAGAATATTGCAAACCTTCTACAGAAGCTGCAATGGAACTACGCAGAGTGTTAAAACAAATGAAAATGCTACTAATAGATGAAGTGAGCATGGTCTCCAACCTAATGTTGGCTTTGATTCACCTCAGATTACAAGAAGTACTCAAAACAAACTACGAAGAGCTCTTTGGAGGAAAACACTTAATTGTTTTCGGAGATCTTCTTCAATTTACACCAGTGAAAGGTGAACCTATTTTTAAAACCTTAGGACACAAACTCTGCCGTAAAACTGTTGGCAGCATCGGAAAAGTCAACCTTTGGCAACATTTCCAATACAGAGAATTAATAGAAAACATGTGCCAGTCTGCAGACTTCACATACGCCAACATTTTAAAAAGTATTAGAGTTGGTGTACTACCTCAAGAAGCACAATCAGTATTAAAAACCCAGCACATCCATGTACTGTATGGCCATAACTCATGTGCTACTGATGTCATGGAAAAATTAGCACACAGAAATGTCAACTGTATGTCCTTGATGCCAACTCTTGCAAGCTGTTCAAAATTCAATGATACAATGTTGAAAAAAGAAATGCAACCAATAATTGAAATTTGCTCCATAGACAAACTGGACGTACATGGTATGACACTACCCATGTGTCAACAAGCCACAACAAGACTATATACCTTAAAAAACTATTTCTCAAAACAGCTGGTTTGGAGAAAATATTAAAATGATCTTTAAAACCGTAGAGTAATGCTTAAACGTAACCTTGACGTGGAGCAAGGACTAGTTAATGGAGAACTTGGTAGAGTTGTTGGCTTTCAAACATACCCACGTGACAACAATATTCAGTTTGTCAATACTCTCTTTGACAAACTATCAGAAGTAAAAAGGATAGGATGCACAACAGCTCGATTACTTCTTTTCAAAGACATGTATGTACGCAGAGAGCAATTTTCTCTAACTCTAGCATACACAGTTACCATTCACAAATCAGAAGGTCTTACCCTAGATAAAGCATTGATAGATATTGGGAACACAGTCTTTAAAGAAGTCATGAGCTACGTAGCACTATCACACTTACGGACACTTGACGGTCTATTTCTAATCAACTTTGATGTAAGTAAAGTAAATGCTGATATTCCTTGCATTTTAGAATACAATAGACTACGTTCACTGTACACCCCCATCTAAAAACCTATCCTGTTCCACAAAAAGCAAAACGTTGTAAAAGAAAACTACTTCAAACAGAAATGCAACAGTATCTCACTGCAAATCCTCCAACGAGAGTAAAAGAAGTTAATACTTCATCAATTACTACAACCAAAGAAGAATCTATTACTCAAAGTAACTCAGGTACTTCTTCAAAGAAGCAACACACACTCCGAAGAAATGACTTGGACACAGAACTATCTGGTCCATTGAAATTTTCAAATATAACTGGTGTAAATAGCTACGCAAATGTAGAAATAAATATTCTATTCCAATTGCCACTAATTGTTGACAACATTTACCTACACAATACAGACCAATTGTGTTTGCAAATGTTATTCCTTCATAGAAATTCAAGCAACAATCCTGACAACACATACAGTGTTCATGGAATAAGACAAGAATTGGACTACTGTGCTGGAATGGTGACATTCACTATTAACTCACAAGAAGATCCACAATAATTTCTAATGTACTTACTACAAGTACTGGAAAACAAAAACATACCTATAAATGAAATCTTCCAGATTTCATACATGTGGAAACATACATGCACTCTCTGCAACAATGTGGCACAGGAACAAATCCCTAATGAACCCTTTGTGTATGTAGCCATACCTAACTGTGAATCAATTCCATTTCATCAACTTGTACAAAATGCAAACCATGGCAGATAATGTACTACCTGCAATTCAGATAATCGCTCCACCTTACAAATACAAACACATAGTAAATACGCAATACTAAAGCTTTTACGTTACAATGCAGATGGTACCAAAAACAACTGCAAGCTGACTGGATTCACACATGGTCAAGTATCACTTGGTAAGGAAACCTTCACAACAATAGGTATAATCTACCACGCAGGAGCAACAACCAATGCAGGTCACTACACTGCATATATAAAAAAGAATTGTGGATGGTTCGAATGTAATGATAGTACCATTACTCTAAAGCAGAGATTACCAGCAAATCTTATAAACGTTTATTTAATATTCTTAAAACCAAAAAGTAATAACTAATCTGCGCATAAACATTAATAAAACTTCAATTAGAAAACAATAAACAGTTAGAATACGCCAACAGGTATCTAACTGCCCCAAGATTCTGCAACAACCAAACAGATAAATCAATACCACTAAAATATAACAATAAATAAACAGTTAGAATACGCCAACAGATATCTAACTGCCCCATAAATCTGCAACAACCCAACAGATAGATGAGTAACTTGAAAATATAAATAAAAAACTATAACCAGTTAGAATACGCCAACAGATATCTAACTGCCCCAAGATTCTGCAACAACCAAACAGATAAATCAATACCACTAAAATATAAGAAGAAATAAACAGTTAGAAGACGCCAACAGGTATCTAATTGCTACAAAAATCGGCAAAAACCCAACAGATAGATGAGCAACTTGAAAATATAAATAAAAAACTATAACCAGTTAGAATTCGCCAACAGGCAACTAACAACCTGCAACGAGCCAACAGATAGAACATTAGCCAGAAACAACAAATAAACACTGAATAAATACTGTACCATAACAAAAAAAGGTTATTTTTTAATCCAACAGGCCCAATGATTTAAGAAACAAACACAGAAACTGAGCAACTTGCACAGTACACTGGTTTGTAAACTACTAAATATGAGGGTTGAAATAATGCAGAAATGTCTATTATGCAATGCAATAACTCTTTATAAACTACCTATACTAACATGATCTTTTCTTTTATCACAGACATTGAAAAAGAATATCTGCTCCAGTTACCCAAGTCATGAAAAAAATATATCCAATCACAAAAAATCAAACAGCAAGTATATTATAATTCAACTCACAAATACTGCTCCATAACACAACCATTGAAGCAAACATCTAACCATACACCACAATCCAAAATGTTTACTTCCATGGATATGTTATACTGCAGTGCTTGTTACCAAACTCTACAATATTAATTACATGACGTAGCCAAAACTTCACACATCAGGGGCGCCTGCCACCTAAACAAATACAACATTTGACCCATCTCTTACTTCCCCACCCTATCCAAGCACTCATCGCCGCGCTGTCCGTGGATCCAAGATGGCGGGCGCATCAAAACAATACATCGCACCTCACGCTTCCTTCCAGCCAATCAGCGAACACGTCGTATGTCCGCGGACATGACGTAGGCCGATTAGCCAATCAGTGTCCTGTCCGCGGAGCGAACAGGGAAATGTGTCTGCAGAGCGGACATAGATATCACACATTTTTTGACACCTAGTTTTTGATCGCTTTAAAAAAAAAACTACTGGACGGATTTCCACCACATTTACAAAAGCACGCTTTCGGGAGCAAGCCGCTGCTCCTGCCACAACTTTGGTGCAAATCCGTCCAGCGGGTTGAGCTGTAGGCCTGAGCAAAACATTTTCCCCATTCACTATGGGAAAAAAAAACTTTTGGAACCCCCCCTTATAACTTTGCCCCCCCCCCCCCCCCTACACCAAACCTCACCAAACTTTGCAGAAAAATCCAGAATGGGCCATATACTTATTTTGCAAAGTTTTGAGAGAATTCATCTGGGGAGAGCGAGTTATAAGCCACCCAAAAAGTGCTCTTCCTATGTGATTAGCAACTTAACCATAACTACACGGCCACTACCGTGGGCCGTGTAATATACATATATTTATATATATATATTTTATTAAAAGTCTTTTTTTTTAACCATAGTTTTTGTTCACCAATTACAATCCTCTAACATTATGACCAGTATTCGGGGGTTCATTTATGAACAGGAATACTCGGTTGAGGAAATGCTTGAGAGGGAAAACCAGCTGAACAACGTTTCTACTTGGTGTACTTGCCTTGGATGTATATTTATGCCAGTTGTTTGAAAACACAAACTGCCATGAAATCACTGCATTCTTGCCTACATATACGAAGATGACACTTTACCATTATGCGTGACCCAGCAATGACACTTCCGTATTGGGAATTCTAATTATGCTTATGCATGAACTTCATGGAACTGGTTGCCCTTGCATTCCTAGCAATGAGTAACTATTCTGCCTATCCATTTTAACTGCCAACCTTGTATTATTGTCTTCAAAATTAATTTGCATGCTAATGTTCACACATATACATTTATTATGCTTATGTTATGCATAATTAATCAAATGTCTTTGTCGTAAGTATATCAACACTTCCAATGTATTTATTTATTTTCCTGTAAGTATAAATGTGTATATCCTATTTTCAAAAAAAGTGACTTTGAACTCCTTATCTCAAAATATATGTTTTGCCTTTCCTGTGTATGCCTACTTTTTCAAATATATGCGGAAAAGTAAACATTCATTCATTATTTATTTATTTTAAACTTTGTTTATTGAGGTCATGTTATTAATCACATATCACAATAAAGAACATTCACAGTGCAGAGCATTCCCAACAGTAAATTGACATTTGGGAGTTTCTTTACATCATGGCGTTAGGTTAGGAAAGTCGTCATTATCAGATATATTACATAAATAGCTTTTGAAGGGGGCCCAACTATCCTTGGGGCGGTTCGATACAGGCATGGACAGTACATATTGCTCTTCGCATTCATTTACATATGTTAAGTCACAGAAATAATCTTCTGTTTTGGGTGCATGTTTAGCCTTCCAACATTTCAATATATATCTCTTGGCCTCAGCGTATGTCACATTAAAAAGTCTTCTCGTGATGTCAGCAGATTTACCAATGTCTCCAAACCGATATTTTAGGGGAGCAAGAGAGGATGGAATTTGCGTAATATCTTCAATAATTTCAGCCACATTACCCCAAAAAACAGCAACCAAGGGACATGACCAATACATATGAAATGCATCCGCTTGTGGGCTACCGCATTTCAAACATTCACCAGTACAGTTCTCAACACATTTAGCCATCTTCACAGGGATATAGTGTAGCTGGTGGTTTAGGATTTTGAACTGGATCAGGTATAGCCCAGCATTTAAAGTCACTGTTTTCGTCAGTTGGCAGTATTTGCGCCATTGCTCATCTCCTATTGCTGTTCCTACATTTGTCTCCCATAGCGCTTTCATGGTGTTTTGGGATGGAGTGTGGGACTGTATTAGGTCATACAGTTTAGATATACTATTTTCATGTCACCGTTGTATGTTATAGCACGTATACATTCATGTGTGATAGGTTCCTCCGAGAACATTGGCCATCTCCCACTAAATGCGGCCCTCATGCAGTGATATTGTTGAAGTTTGAGCAGCCCTCCCACAATGGTTTTTACAAATTCGTCTTGTTTAACGTATCTGCCTTCAGGGTACATATCCTGCATTTTCAATAATTTGCCTGGGTCCCACGTTTTTTTTAATGCCCCATCAAAGGTAGGGGAGATTCCAGGGAAGCACCATAATGGGGCCTCAGGGTCACATGGTGCCTCTATTTTGATCTTCCTGTACATTTTCAACCAAGCATGGGCGGTGACACTAACAGGGTCAAATTTGCCTGGGTCATTGAGGCATACATCGAATATAACAGAGCGTAGCTCAGTGGGAGACGCTGCATATCTTTCCAGCGGTATATGTGTGGCAGTGTCATCTCGATGATATCAATGTTTAGCAAATTGGGATTGTGTTGCTAAGTAATAAAGTTCGAAATCAGGTGCAGCGAGACCGCCGCTCGTGTATGGTTCTGCCAATTTATCCCATTTCAGATGTGCTACTCCTGATCCCCATACAAACGTAGTGACCAAGGATTGAAGCTTAGAAAATAATATTCTGCCTGGCCATTTGGGAATATTACAAAAAAAGTATAAGAGTTTGGGGAGGACCACCATTTTCAAAAGTGCTATCCGTCCGTAGAGAGAGACTGGAAGTTTAGCCCAGAGTTGTAATTTCGCAGGCAGCAGCTGTAGATATGTGTCATTATTATCAGCGTATAGTGTTTGTTGTTCCCTAGACACAACGATGCCCAGATAGTGTATTAAAACCGGTGCCCATTTGAAACCGCTAAGATTTGATGGCCATTCGGTGGCTGGTGTGAGTGGAAATAATTCTGATTTTGAATTGATTATTCTGTATCCAGAATATCGTGAAAATTCATGAAATATCTTTCATAATGGGCTCGAGATTTAGTTTGGGGTCTCGGACGTAGAGGAGAGTGTTGTCTGCTTACAGAGATTATTTGTGGAGGGCCTGTCATCCTAATTCCCCTGTTACCATGTACTTTACGCACAAAGGCAGAAATCGGCACTCACTTGTGAGGACAAAAAGTAATAGGGAGAAGGGGCAACCCTGTCTGGTTCCCCTACCAAGGAGGAATAATGCAGATAGTGTCTGATTTGTGAGGACTCTTGCTCCTGGGTTAGTGTATAAGAGTTGAACACATCGTAGGAAATAAGGACCTATACCAAAACGGCCGAGCACTAGAAATAGGTATTCCCAGGACACAGAATCGAAAGCCTTTTCAGCGTCGAAGGCAGCCTCCACCGCTTTTGCATTGGGGCTTACCTGCGCCATCACCCTGAATAAACAACGAGGATTAAGGGCAGTGGACCTCATGGGAATAAAGCCAGATTGTTCTGGATGCACTAATTTGGGCATATGGGGCAGAAGCCTTTTCACAAGGATTTTGGTGAATATCGTCGCATCTGTATAGTTCAAGGATAGGGGTCTGTAGGAGGCCATATCTTGCGATGGGCGGTGTTGTTTTAATAACACCATTATGATAGCCTCTTGCATCGATTCTGGGAGTGTACCCCGCACCGTAGCCTCCTCCCACAGGTTTAACAGAATAGGGGCCAGTTCCTCATGGTATTCTTTATACAACTCAATTCCCAGGCCATCGGATCCCAGGGCTTTACCAGCTGCCAGTGCCTTGATGGCCTCTACTATTTCTTCCTGAATCTAGAGTAAGTTTAGCCTCAGGTGGAATTACAGGGAGACTTAGCTTGTTAAAGTAGTCTAAGGTTTCTTCAGTCGTCATCTCGTCTCGTTTAGCATATAATGCAGAGTAGAATTGTGTGAATTTGTGATTTGTGTCTTTCTCTTGAGTCACCACTGCGCCGTTTGCTGCTTCAATACCAGCAATGGGGTTACGGTAATGTTCTGCTTTTAACATGTTAGCTAAGGATTTGCCAGCCTTGTCCCCTTCGCCGTATCTGCAGGCTCGTACCGCAGCAGCCATGTATAGCACTTCCCTATCTGCTAGCCTGTGAAATTCACTTAACAGTGCATTGATCTTAGCTAGGGTCTCCTTGTTGTGTGTAACACTAACTATTTTCGTGGCTCCGTAGCTGAGATTCAACTTGGCCAAGTTCTCTCCTAACAGTCTTAAGTAGACCGGTGGTTTTGGCCATGAGGATGCCCCTGACTAAGACCCTAAAGGTCTCCCATAGTGTCGCTTAGGTGCCAACAGAGCCGCTGTTTATGGCAAAGAACTCTCCAATTTCTATGTCCAGGGATAAAGTCACAGTGGGGTCTCTAAGGATAGAGGAAGGCATCCTCCAACGTTTAGCATGTGGGGGGAGAATCATGTAGTTCAAGAGATAGTGAAACTGGGGAATGATCCGAAAGTGTGTGCGGGTGAATATCATAGCCTAGCACCATGCTGGAAAGTGAAGTGGTCAGTAACCAGTAATCTATATGGGATTCTGAATCATGCACTGTGGAGTAATATGTAAATTGCGTATCTTGTGGGGATTAGTCTTCCATACATCAATTAGGGGTAGTTGCAATAATATCTGGTGTAAGATGCTGGCAGATTTCTTAAGTACCCGGGGAGCCTCAGATCAATGGTCTAGTACCATATTCAGGATCATGTTAAAATCTCCCCCCAGAACACCCATGTCTCATCCAATGGGAAAAGCATATCTATTACAGATTGATAAAAGTCTGGGTTGTCTATGTTGGGCATGTAAGTGTTTACCAGTACCACCGGGTGACCTCCCGTCTCACTCCACTCCAGAACATACCGACCTGTCTGGTCGACTAGGCTTTTCATGTATTGGAAACCTAGTGAAGGGTGTATAAGTGTAAGGACCCCCCTGGCCTATGTAGAGTACTTTGTATAGTTTCTGAGCGGTCCCCAACTAGTGAGGAAGTTATCATTTACATTATGTAGTGCATACGTTTCCTGCAGCATTAGGATATGTGGGCTGTGTCGTGCCAGATATGCCCCCAACTTTCTTGCCTTACCCGGGTTGTTAAGCCCCCTGACATTCCAGGTCAATAGCTTGATTTCCATCCCTTCCCCTATTGATTATTCATTTGCCATTCGCTTATGCCAAGTTTACCGCATTTATTGCTTGCACTCTCATTACTCATGTTGTTCTCAAAGACATGACCATTGTTATCAGAACTTTTAACTTCCCCAACTTGGCCAACCTCCCTGAACCGCACCTTCCTCCCTCCAGGTTCTTCAAGTGTTAGCCGCTGGATGCCACTCCCACCCCCACCACCCGCACCATCAACCCCAACCAGATGATGTTTCCCCTTAACTTTTGGTACCTTCCCGAGGTGTGTATGTTGCAGCTTTCATGTCTGCCACAACTGGTCACCACCGTCCGGGCATTAACTCACTCTTACATATTGTTGCCACCCATTTACATCTCTCCAACAAATGTAAATGATATGACCGTTCATAGCATTCAGTCCACTGGGTCTTTCCTATCGTTGTCGGTTTGTGGGCTCCTGTTCTGGACCCTCCCCAGATGATGGTGCAGGGTGGAGCCCCAGGTTTGGACTTCGGGGCTAAGGTGCGGTGAGCTCTTTCCACTTACAAATGATTGGAGAATGATGTAGCGCCAAACAAGGACTTTAAGAGGGCTTCGACACATACCTCCATTTTACCTTTGCATGAGGATTCAGCAACCCCAACTATACTGATATTGTTCTTTTTGGATCTGGACTCTAAATGCTCACACTTGCCACGCATCTTGGAGTGTTCTCCTTTCAGTTGTGAGATGCCTGGGTCGTGCTCGTCGATTTTCTTTTCGGTCAAGCTTACCCTGGCCTCGGTTTCAGTTATCAGGATACTTTCTTTGTCTAATGTTGCTTTGAGTGACCCAATGTTGACCACAATGTCGTCCAATTTGACATTCACAGATAGAATTCCTGATTGCATAGTGGCAAGTAAATGGTCTTCCCAGGAGTCTCCAGTAGACATGGGTGAGGCCTTTCCATTTGATTAAGATGGCGTTGCAGCTGGGGCCTGGGAGCTCGCAAATGAGTCCATCGGACCCTTCTTCTTGGGGCTTGTGCCCTTTGTCATTGTCACAGGTTACTCTGCGTCTGGTGCTTCGTGGGCTGTGTGAGGCAAGTAGCAGGACTCTGCAGGGTGTAGTGTAGCTGCCAAGGGCCAGTGTCCCAGCAATTGTGAGGGTGTCTATTTATAGACCTGCAGCAGCAGTATTGCCCCAAGTACATACGCTTCACTGCACCTTCTCGTAGCAAGAGAGTGTACTCCAGTCAGTAACCAAACCTTTCCCCTCACGGGCCTCTAGTAAGGCAGAGAGTACCCCTTCTCGGATCCGTGCAAGTTGTGACTACCTCGTCTGCTGGGTATCTGGTATCAAATGTTTGTCGGATCTTGTCGCCTTGTGGCTCAGTAGCGTTTCCCCTGGGTCAGGTTGTATCTAGTGAAATGTCTCTGTAGGAGTTCCTTCAGATTTAGTGTCGCGGGTGGCTTGCTCCGTGAGGTACAGCGGGAAAAGCAGGTTATGAGGCCTCCTTAGCTAGTTGTGTGAGAGACCAAATAGCTCCAGCTGGATATCTGTGTCTGCAGCGCTGGCAATGATGTGTACGTCTTTTTTTCTTGCGCTGAATGTCCTCCCCTCGGCCTCGCACAGGAGTCTCATGTGCGTTGAACCATATGTAACGGAATGGATTTTGCTCTCCCATGTTGCTAAATGTATTCTCACAGCTTCTTAGGATCGAGCATCGGTCTTTCTAGGGTGCGTTCCTGTTTCGTTGATATATAATGACCTACTGTCTCAGCACCCCCCAGCCGTGCACGTCAGATTGTCTTTACTCCACGTGCATTTGAAATCAGTTAAATTCACCAAAGGATCGGTGTACTCCAAGCTTGCAGAGTTGGGCACACATTGGGGTGGTGTGCACTGTCTCTTAGGGCAGTGGCTGTCTTGCTGCCGCGAGAAGGCAGACAGGGGAGGGGACGGATGGATGAGGGGGGTTGTGGCTTACCGGTGTGTCTTTACCACAGAGCCGGATGGAGTATATGTCAGGTCTGAAGACCCGGATGGCATATATGTCAGGTATGCAGGCCAGTACTGCGTAGGCCGGTGCATCTGAGCTTGGTGTTTCGGCTCCAGGAAGCAGGTGTAGGTGGGAAGCCGGACATGTGGCTGCAGCCGGCGAATGCCAAGGCGGGTGCTGTGTAGCAGTTACTTTTTCCCCACGACCTGCACTCACGTGGGTCAGCAGCGGCATCCTAGCCCAGGTTTCTTGATGTGGGTGGCTGAGGCTGCTCCCAGGTCTTCCGTTCAGCTGGGCAAGTTCAACCAATGTCAGGTGCTCAGTTGTGCAACAACGGGGCTAGTAGAAGTTTGCTACCTGTAGGGGGGTCAGAGCACTCTATGAAGGGTTGCTCGGTGCCTCGACCTGGCTGCGTGCGAGGTTCTTTCTTCCTGCAAAGTCTCCCATTAGGGCAGCAGCGGCTGCAGCCATTCATTGCAGAGAGACTTAACCTGTGACATTATAATGGGGTGTGCGATTCACTGTTTTTGCCCCCCCCCCCCTGAGTCCCAACCAGCACTGCTCTTTCTGCCGGCTCAATGTCTCACCGTCTAGATCCCGCGGGCAGCTTGCCTCATCCGCTGTCCCCGCTCATCACTCATAAGCGGTTTTCTCGGCCGTGGCAACTCAAATTTCTGCCAGATTTGGGCCAGTTATTGTAAAGCTCACCTGGTATCCACAGGGACGTCACTCAGCCTGTTCTGACCTCTTACGACCTCAAAACCTTCCCTGGAGGCTATTCAACTGGAGACTCGGCCTGAAACACAGGATTGGTAGAGTTTAACTCTGTATTGTCTCTGTGTGCTTGAACCCCTTCTTCCCCGGGGTCCAACCCTTCCCTTTCATCCACAGCTCACCTTCTTTTCTTGGATAGTATGCTCTCCGTCCTGCTTTCAGCGCATGGGTGCGTTGATTGATGCAGGCTCGTTGCTGCCTAGTTACTTCACTGGCAAGAGTCCGACAGGTAAGGATAATGAGTCTTTTGAACAGTTCTGTAACTTCATTCCTTTCCTTCCTTAGATGATGGCCGGCGTCCGGGGATGGCGGTATGCTACTGAGATGAGTAGCGCTGAAGGTGAGTGAGAGCGCGATGCACCCCTTTCGTATTTGTATTGAACCGAGTTCTTTTTCTGTGTCTTTTAGGTGCCGCAACATTTTCAGCGTGGATGCCGGTTATGAAGAACAAATGCGGTGAGTAAGCGCGGTATGCGGTGCCTCTAGATGTTTCCACGCTAACCTGGAGTGTCTTTTCCCTCTTGCAGATGGATGAGAAGTTCCAGAGACAGAGTTCCCCCAGAGCGGCTGGGATTCAGGTAAGCTTTTGAAGCTCGTACAGTATTTAAAAATAAGCAAAGATTTGCAAAATGCTTACTAATGCCTTTTTCTGTTCTTTTCCCTTTTCCTTAGGAAGCGGCGTGCCGGGATGGGAATGACACTGCTGAAGATGCCCGCAGAACAGAAGGAGCAATGAATGATGGGCAGAAGCGCTGCAAGGTAAGGCTGTTTCTAACGGTGTTCTTGCAGGAGCTGAGCGCAGAAGAAAGATGCAGGCCTACTGGAGACCGATCCGAACACGGTGAGTGTCACGCTGCAGGTGCAGAAAACGTAAAGCATGTTTCTCAGCCTGGGCGTGGCTTAAATAGTCTCTGGGTATTCCAGGTGTCTCTGGGCTGAACCACACCCAAAAGACTAGACTGCACATGCAGTTCTGAGAACCGAAATATGTGGGGGCATCCATCTTGTCCCCATCAATGCACTACAAGTCCATTCCCCAATGTTATCCTATGGGAGTGAGTGAGTCTGGTGCCACAAGTGCCAAGTCTGACTCCAAGTGGGTCTTTGGTGGGATGGAGAGGCCCTTGAGGGCCA
Source organism: Ambystoma mexicanum (assembly GCF_040938575.1). Lineage (NCBI taxonomy): Eukaryota > Metazoa > Chordata > Amphibia > Caudata > Ambystomatidae > Ambystoma > Ambystoma mexicanum. The sequence continues at coordinate 750,342,544 of NC_090929.1, forward strand.
TGTAGGTGATCGTGGCCTGGCTCCAGGCTGACATCTTGGAGGGCTGGGGACATGAGGGGCAGGAATCATGACAGTTATTCTTTGACCCGTCACAAGTTAGGATTTCATCTGTCTATATCTCTGGGTGGCTCCAGTACTGATAGTTTTCGATTAGGCTGTAGCCCGGATTGGAGCTCCTCAATCTGTACAACAGCGCCCCCATCAACATTCATTATTTTATAAGTTCTAGAAAACGATTTCTCTTTAAGTTACACAGATGGTACAGGCTTGTGACCTATAGATAGTACACATGGTGGATTTACTGACAAATGCAAATTCAGTAAAGTATCCCAAGATCAGGTCCTGGCCACCATCACTGCCCTTAAATCCTCCAACTGCAAAGGTGACAGCTTCCCCGCCCAGCTGATCAAACTCTGTGCACCAGCCCAAGTGCCTGTTATCACTGACTTTATCAATGCCTCCTTTACTTCCAACTCAGTTCCGTCCTGCATCAAATCAGCTTGAGTAACCCCACTACCCAAGAAACCCTCACTTGATCCTACCATCCCTACCAACTATCACCCCTTCACTACCGTTCCATTCCTACTGAAGATAATTGACTGAGTAGACTAGCCACAAATCCAACATTACTTGGAAAGTAACCCCTGCTAGGAGCCAGACAATCAGGTTTTACACCCCAAACATATCACTGAACCAGCTCTACTAGATTGAAATATCCAGATGGACAGCATACATGATTCTGGTAACATAGGCATCTTACTATTACACAAACTATCAGCTGTATTTCACCTGGTAGACCACGACAAGCTGTGCCTTGCACTGGCTGAAAACCTCCACTTTTCCCCAGAAACCACCCTATGGGTCAAATCATTCCTGTCTGAAAGCACCTTCAGAGTCTTTATCAGCGATGAGGCGGCTGACCACATCACAGTTCCTCTAGGTGTCCCCCAAGGCTCCTGCCTCTCACCTACACTTTACAATACATACACTAAACTACTATTTGCAGCACTCGATGCCATGGGCGTCATCCACATTAATTTCACAGATGACACCCAGATATTGATACCTATCACTGGGGACCACAAACAAGATACTGCCACTATCAACAAGATTTATGCAATCACCAAAATTGGATGCCCACCCATAGCCTATGCCTGAACGATGAGAAAACAGAGATCCTCATTGTAGGCTCCCCCACCTGCCTAAAATGTCTAGATGCTAGTTACGCCTCTATGAATATTGTAGGGACATCCATTCCAGTCTTGAAACAAGTAAAAACACTAGGCGTCCACCTAGATGCTAATCTCTCCATGACCAAGAAAAATCAACACCTTGTCATCTTCCACCGCCTATACTACAATACGTATCTCACTGAGCCGACAATTCCTCACACCCCAGAACTGCCTTAGAGTAGCACAAGCCCTCATCCACTCAAAACTAGACTACTGCAACCTCCTTTTACTTGGTACTACGACAACAGATTTTGCCAAACTGCAACTACTCCAGAATAAAGCCCTACGTGCTGTCTTTGGCTTAAAACGTAATAATGACATCTCCCATATTAGAAGAGAAGTGCATTGGCTCCCTGTCAAAGCGACAACCCGATTCAAGAACCTGATCACTGCTCACAAATGCATCCTTAATGATGCCCCTTCCTATTTGAACAACAGCATAACCCAAAAGGTTTCAACCCAATCCCTAAAATCATGTACCAGCACACACCCGATTGTTCCCCGCTACAAGAACAAAATGGCAGGAGGTTCTAGCTTCCCAGTAGCTGCTCCAATGCTTTGGAACACGCTACTAGCACACATTAGAAATTAGCATAATGATTAAAACCTGGCTCTTTGACAAATTCGATTAAAGCTGTGTCTAACTCCATCAATGTTCTTAATATGTTGTAACTAAATGTATGCATGAATCCTGTATCCTAAGTCTGTAATGAAGGGAAGTTTTTAAGAAACCAACGCTTTGATACCCTTGGGTTTGGGTGTGTAACAAATGAAATAAAATAAAATTAAAATAAATGGTATTTGTGTTAGTTCTGTCATACCTGCCTGTTTGCTTAAAGCCATCCGGGAGGTATTTGCTAGTGATTCACGGGAATATACAGATTTTGTCCAGACATTCCCAAATCTTAATCAATATAACCTGTTTTTTTAATCATCAGTCTATTGTTTCTTTAAACTTAGTGTTTTGACAAAGTTTAAACATTGTGTTCAAACAGAGCTTTATTTGGTTACAAAACCATAAAAGCATAAATACAGTTAGAAACAATGACGAGGACACATTTCAAATACTTGTCATACATAAAAGAAACCAATTGTCATACATAAAAATACAATATTTAAAACGGACAATTCATATAAAATAAGTACATAACCTCATCAAATCAATTCTGCTCTTTTTAACCAGGCCCTGTAAAGAAATGTTGTAATGTAGTAAACTTCATTCACATCAGTAGTGCTTTTGCAATAAAGTAGGGCCGCTTCTAGGCACATAATATTTTTCAATCTAAATAGAGGGACCACATAACACCTCCTGAAGACTTGATAACCCGGGCAAAGAAGTGAAAAATGTTCTGATGTTTCCACTTGGTACCCACAGACCTTACATCGAGTGTCCAGGGAATTGGTCCATCTTGCAGTAACAGCTTCTATCTTGAGTATATTAGCCTGAAGCTGAAAATACAGTGCTCTCTACAACCCTGGAGATACACAGTCCAGGTAGGGCTCAAAAGTCTCTGTTGTTTCAGCAGTAGATAAGTAGCACCCGTCTTTAGGGCGGCACATGCCCTTTTCATATTCCTTGTTATAGCAGCATGACAACTAATGTTCACTACTTGTTTAGAGCCCAATGTAAGTCCCTATGGGTTCGACCAAAAATCTGACATCTCTAGATCCGCAAATCCTAAGCGGATATGCCTTAGCCATGATAGGGCTCTGGCCCCAGGGACATTCAATCCATTAATAATTGCTTCCTTATACTTTAACAATTCCGGTGTGCACCACAATCTGGTCCACAATGATAGGGGTTTAATGGCTACAATTTCGCAAAGGGGCATTACATCGCACTCCCAACATAAACAAGCCTTTGGGGTACCCTTTAGCTGCATGAGCAAAGACCTCAGGAACTGGTTGTCAACCACCTTGATCTGGGGGCACATGCATTGGCCCCATAACTCAGCACCATACACAGTTGATGACCATCCCTGGGCTTTGTACATTTTTAAAGCGGGGAAATAGCCCCTCTTCGATGAATACCAAAAAAATGATGTATTCCACCACATTTTTCTAGAGCGGTCAAGGCCTTTGTACAATGCACAGCCTATGACAAGTCATCTTCGAAACGTACCCCAAGGTAATCATAATGACGGACCTTCTCCAATACACAGCTGCCAATTACAAGCCGCAGGCTGATTTTCTTACTTTGCTTGCAGCCAAACACTGTAACCTTCATTTTTGCTGTATTAAGCTCCATTGAGAGTTCATTGCATTTTTTAACAAAGATGTTCAAATTACGTCTTAGACCCATGGGAGTTGTAGCTAACAGCACTGCCTCGTCTGCATAGAAGATGGCCAGAAATGTATCAGTTCCAGGTTTCGGCGGATCAAGACCACATTTTAACAGATCTTCTATTATTGTTTTAATATATAGACAGAATAAAAGGTGGGGCCAACACGCAACCTTGACGGACCCCCGTTTCTACCGGGAATGCTTCAGTGATCTCCCCACCCTGCCCCACCTTACATATGCTCCATTCTTTGAGTACAGTGCTTGTATACTGGACAACAATAACCCGGGTACACCCTTGCATCTCAGCACTGACCACAACTTATTTATTGAAACACTATTGAACGCTGTGCATAGATCCACAAACACAGCATAGATCCTGTTATTTTGGCGGACAATATATTTGGACAGGACTGCGTACAACCCGAAACGTTCATCAACTGTGCCTATTACCGTCTGAAATCCAACCTGTAAATGATTCAGGTGATTGCCCTCATGAGCCCAGCACTGTAAGTGCAACAGCAACCCTTTGCATAGACCTTTCCCACTGCATCCAGCAATGAGATTGGTCTTTAGTTACCTGGTTGCGTATTATCACCCTTTTTATACAGTGGGATTATAATTGCTTCACGCCATGACTGAGAGACATCCCCCGTTCTTAATCAAACACTCTTACAAGCAGACAGATAACTCATCTTTTAACAGGTCAATCGGGATTCCATCCAGCACTGGCGCCTTCCCATTCTCCAACCCAGATATAGCTTCCTCCACTTCGCCAATTCAGAACAATTGTGGGTCATCATATGACACTCCCACAACTTAGGTAATAATATTTTTATATTTCTTTCACCCGTGTAATTTCTCAATCTTTGATATTTGTGTTTTTTCCTTGAAATAGTGTTTTGCTATGAACCCACATAAACCCACATGAGACAATACAAATAATAACTACGTGCATTCTAAGGGAGATGACATGGCTTATTCTTATCTTTGCTCATCATGTTTTTTCTTTGCTTCACATGCTTGGAATTTTAGGGTGTTACATGTATGAATACATCAGTGTTTGCTAGAGTAAGTAAAGGTCAACTATCTTGACACTTGTTATGCTGTTTCAAATAAAAGTGTTGTTGTTATTAGATGAAACGTGAATACAAATTCTTCCCAAAGTCACCAACACCATAGGCCATCAATACCTAAGTATAGAAATAAAAATGGGACGCTCTATTAGCCCAATCAACACAAGTTATTGGTACTGCTTGAATGCGTTACCTAATGTATGCTGCTTTTATTCAAATCTACCACGCCACCACTCCCTTTTCAAAGGCAGTTTTCACTTTGTTCATGCGCTCTCAATAGCGATGGGTATTTGGGCTGCACATCGCCAGAGCCGAACTCAATGTACAATGTCATCTTTCGATACAGTGCTATCATTTTTTCCATACATTATTACTATGAATAGCTAGCTTTTATATACAAGAGGACGCCAGTAGGTCATCAACATACTCTTCATTTGGAACGCCTCAGGCGGAATAGGTACAACATACAATGATTAGACATTATTTAATGTATGTCTTTCACATTTGACCTATCTATACATTTAATTATATATTTATTAAGATGTACATTTCACAATTCTATTGATTTTTTGGATGTGATTGACTGTGCTAAATTGTATTTTCTGGAAAAGTATGAAAACATCCTATCTTCGTTGTTGTGTCATGCACCTTGCCATGTGTACAGTCAGCAGTAATGCGTAAATGAAAACGTGAGTTTTGGTTGATTACATTGACTGTTTTTCTCCTCTAAATGCTCAATGTATGTGTTGCTAGACTGAAGATCTAAATCCCAAGCAAATTACACAATCATTCCACCACTATATATGTATTGTGTTTTTACTCATTTTGAACTTTGATTTACAGGACGAGACTGTTGTGTCTATTCTCTATGACACTAGCGATGTTGTGCACCAGCTATGTATTTGATAATTGATTTATTTTATAACTTCTACATTTATTTTATTTTATTGAGCATTTGTAAGGCGCTTTATACACCATAATTGTGTTTCAGAGCGCCAATGCATTTAATCAGTACATTTTGATTTTGTAATAGTGATATTTTTAAGGTATGCAGGGAGATTCCTTTACACATATTTTTAATTTTGGGGTCTTCTAATTACTTGTAGTGATAAAGCATGATGCTGAAAATGCCACTATTCTTTACTTATCAAATGATTTCATACATGTTTAACAGTCATCATTACTATATGTAGAAGAGTCCAAATTCCATAAAGTGCCATATGTGAAATGACACATAAAACTAACTAGAAACACAAGGTTCCTAATATCAATACATTTTGGGTATGTTTATTTCATGTGTTGCTATGTACAAGGAGTCTACTACTGATGCAGTGGAGCTGGAAGAAACACAAGGAGATCAGGTTCAAAAGTGAAAGTGGCAGTCCTCATTTATTATGTGTTGTGTTACCTTCACTTTGTACAGCGAGGCTTAAAGTGAAATTGTGTTATTTGTGTAATGTTCTTACTTGCTGTTTCTTAGTAATGACAGTTTAACTTGTTTTCATAGTAAAATACATGAAACACATCCAAACCCGAATATTTCCCAATTTCTGACTACATATTGTGTCCTCATCGATTTGTATCTATGATTTGCAGGATGGATGGAAGTACAGACCGTTAGCTCCATTCGCCATGACAGTAGTGATGGACAACAGGTACTCCTTTGAACCTTATTTTGATATTTGAATATCTATAATAACCAACTTGAAAGGTGAATTAACAAGTACCTTATCTAGTTAAATCTGTTCTCTTATCATTATTTATAGTGTTTCTAACATTATGCCTTCATAATTATTTAAATTTGTATCTGTCCTCCACACTTCTTTGTCATGAATTTTTAAACTCAAATCATATTTAGATACCAAGTAATAGCACACAGAGTAAACAGTAGCACATTTGTTGGTGTGTATGTCCATGGTTAGGATTTGTAAAATAATAATTACAATGTACTATATTTCAGTTGAAATTAATGAGAATCAGACTATTGAATTCATCAATAATTTCTCATATAATTATTTTCTTCTTTACAATGTCCAAGGAATTATTAGCTGATGCAGTTAACTGTGAAGAAATACAAGGAGCAAAGTTAAGTTGACAGTCAGTAGATGTCATTTGGAAAAAATGTGCCAAGTAAGATATGAGTCGTAAGTACAATTTATGCCCAAAATGTGTCGCAACTTACGTGGAGGCAACTACCACAAATTTACAAAAAGGACACCCGACCAAAACATAGAAAGGCGGAAGTCGAGGGGCGCTGTTGTGTGCCAGCTAAGATGGCCACATAACTGGTGAGCTCTGCACTACTGCACAATCCTTATTATCAGATCCTGTGACTGGAGGACCCGAAATCGAAAAATACAAGCATCATTCTACGGCGGAACATCTCTGTTCCATAATACGCCGTTTGGTAGCACCTGCATCCCTCCGGATTGAGAACCTGCTGAACTAATTTGCAGCGACTGGTTGCGACGCTGCGTGTGCAAGCTTCATCAAAGCCCAGCTGGCGGCGGTGCAGGGTGACACACTATGGCACTACTGTGGGGGCACGGCCACTGGTACCTCCTTGACGGAAGCATGACTCTCCTGAACTTTCCCTGGGACTCCTTGCCTGGTCTTCAAGCTCCATCGCAGAAGGATTGAGCGCGCACGGCAGCGCCTGCTGCAGAGTGGGCACCCACGAAGGTACATGCGCACCCGCTCTGCCACGTAACAACTGAATAAAAGCCTATTGCCCTGCGCCTCTCAGTTGAAGGCTGCGGGGAGACGTCCGGTCTACTGGGGGCCCATGGTGGGACGTGTGGTTGGCTGCAGGTGCACTGGCAGTACAACGTGCCATACTTATGCTGTTAACACCCGGGCCTGTGAGGCAGTGAGGTGCATTGCTGACCCACAGACACATATTTGAGGGGCAAGAAACAACTCCACACTGTGAGCACCAACCCTTAATACTGGGATCAGCACAACGCTGAGGGCAGAGACGGGCTGATCCTCCTCCACATCCTGCTTGCAACTGCATAGGATGAACGCGGGTGATACACAGGAGCTCCCACAAATATACCAGGCTGGCCAATACTACAGAGATGTGGCACCTCCCCACTCATACCAGCTATCCCAAGAGGCACTCACTGGAAGTCCTGCACGCCTGGAGCTGCCCCAAGACCATAGACTGAGCCCCAATAAGCTACACAAATACTCAAGTTAAAGAGGAAATAAATAAACCCCCCAAAAGAAAATATCCTCACAGACCGGCACTTACCAGAGCAATGTGACCCGAGGGGGTTCCAAAAGTGGGAAGAAAGACCCCATGTGTCATGCCCACGCCGCTGGCACACGCATTGGCAACCATCATGGACTACTTGATACTCATTTATCCTCCCAATACTCTTTGAACAACTCCTATTCACGCCTTGGTCTTTAATTTCCATTTGCTCAACTTTGGTTCTTTCTTATTTTATTCAACAAACTACATTTACCACGATGCACCTTGCTACAGTCCTCAATTCCTGGCTATTCTCATTCATCGTTATTGGGACCACAATCCCCAGAAGCCCTAGCGGCCAGTGCTGCTTCCACCTGCTCAGGACCAGAGAGGGAGGAGGCAGATTGTCTTCAGGTGTGCTGCTCCAGGTGCTGTCAATTAGCCTGCCTCAGAACAGGGCAGGGCTGTATATAAGCGGCTGCCTGCAGGAGCAGAGTGTCTTGCATCTTGAGATCTCCCTGCTCCTGTTTGCCTTGATCCTCTACTTTGTTTGCTGTTCCTGTTGCTGCATTTCCCTGTTTTGGATCCAGTGCCCTGCCGGGCTCTCTACTTTGCAGCTGATCTCACTCTGCTGCCTTCCAGCCTCCGCCCTTGCCCTGCCGGGCTCTCTACATTGCAGCTGATCACGCTCTGCTGTTTTCCAGCCCCCGCCTGTGCCCTTCGGGGTTTCCTACCTTGCAGCCGATCACGCTCCGCTGCTTGCTACCTACCTTTTTCCGCTGGGTTCTCAGCCTGGCAGCCTACTACAGTCCTCTGCAGCCCTCTACAGTCAGTGACCCTGCTCCTCTGGGATCACTCCCTGCATCCCTGCTCTTCAGGGCTCCCTGCCTTGCAGCCGATCACGCTCCGCTGCCTTCTACCTACAGCCCTTGTCCTCTGGGCTTCCTGCCTTGCAGCCTACTACAGTCCTCTGCAGCCCTCTACAGTCAGCGGCCCTGCTCCTCTGGGCTCACTCCCTGCTGCCCTGCTCTTCTGGGCTCCTTGTCTTGCAGCCTGCCTCACTCCGGCTGCCTACAGTCATTGTCCTATGGGCTCCCTGCCCTGCAGCCTGCACCTCTTCGCTGCCTACAGCCCTTGTCCTCTGGGCTCCTTCCTTGTAGCCTGCTCCCTCCGCTGCCTACAGCCCTTGTCCTCTGGGCTCCCTGCCTTGCGGCTTGCTACACTCCTCTGCTTGACAGCCTGATTTACACTTAGCTGTCTACAGCCCTGCTCCTCTGGGCTCCTTACCTCGCTGCCCTATTCTTTTGGGCTCTCTGTCTGTCGCCTACTACTAATCTCTCTCTGTCCTGTTCTTCTGGACTCCCTGCCTTGCAGCCTACTACAGTCCTCCGCAGTCCACTACAGTTTGCCTGTACCTAGTGCCACTCTTGACTGCAGACCTGCTTCCTACTTTGCAGCCCTTCTGTTTTCCTGACTGCTGCTCCCTTGTTCTCTTCCTTGAGTCCTCTCTACTCCACCTTAGGTTATCTACTTCAGTCTAACTGCCTTTCCTTCATTTCCTTCTGCTAGATTGCTCATTGACTTCCTTTTCGCTGGATATTTCTGTTCTTGTCTTCTCATGTGTCTTATGTAATCCCTTTGTACAGAGCTTGCCCGTTGGTTTCCGTCAGGCAACCTCTGCCCCTTCCCTTGTCGCGTTTTCAGTGTTACAGACACCCACTGCTGTTGTTCCCAGCCATGAGCATACAGCGCGGGCCTCTGTTATAGCAATCTGTGCAGAAGGCTGGAGTTTCCTAAGGTTCGTGGAACACTCTTTCCCATTTCAGCATACACCCCAAGAGGGAATCCAGTTTGTTTGTACCTTTGTATCTTTTGCCCCTTTTGGCTCCCAGCTACAGTTTCCTACTCTTCTTTCTTTATGAACTTCCTGCTGTGTGTGCTTATCTGCTACCTTACTTCAGCACAGCCACCCAAACCCTACCGGGGTGCCCTGTGCCACTCTTGACAGAGTGCCATTCCTGACACCATGGACGCCTTTGCTGACACAACACAATCTGAGGAGGATCCATCCTGCTCACAGCTCCCCCCTCACCGAGTGTGGCACCTCCCACCGGCAACAACCTGGATCCATACATGGCGGCCATGCAGGTAGGATTCACTGCAGTAAACACTAAACTACACAATATTGGCACCATCATTTCCTCATTGTGGACGGATCTACAGAAAGAAAGTGCCCGGATCACGGTAGCCGAAACCCGAGTGGGGGACCTCGACGATACCGTTACGACTCACGGTAAAGATATTAAGAGCATCAAAAAGGACCTGGAGGGAGTCAGGATGAAGTGTGAAGATCTGGAGTCGCACTCCTGCCGTAACATCAGGGTAGTGGGCATGGCAAAGAAGACCCTTAATGTCTCCATGGAAACCTTTATGGAAGAATCCCTGCGCGATACGTTCCCGGAAGTGCAATTCTTGGCTCAGTTCCTGGTTGAGCGAGCATACAGATCCTTGGCTCTGCCACCCAAACCAGGTGCCCCTCAGCACACAATCATTGTCCGGTTGCTCAAGTACTGGGAACGAGATCAGATCCTACGATTGGCATGTGAAAAGGGCACCCTACAGTACGACTCAACCAGGATTCATTTATACCCTGACTTCTCCTCAGGAGTACAGACCGCCAGATGCAATTTTGACCAGGTGCCCTAAGGGAACGAAAGATTGTGTACTCCATGATGTTGCCAGCCAGGCTCAGAATTCAACATGCAGGCAGGACTCACTTTTCGAGACCCCAGAGGACGCGGCAAACTACATTGAACAGAACATTACGCCCCAGCCTGGCAACAACTGACGTGGATGCTGCTACACTGAGCATCCTCTGATCCACTTTACCAAAACCGTTACAAGGCACACGACAGTGGGGGCTTTGTGCCCAAATTTGTCTTCTAGTGCAGAGCAGGCCAATCCACTGCTCAAATGTTCATAGGTGGATGTGCACGTTGCCTCCCACTGCTTCAGAATGGGTTACTAAAAAAAGGGGTTTACACCGTCAAGTTCGGTGATGGTTAGGGTGGGTGGTGCGGGGGAGGAGGAGTTGGAAGGTTGAAAAATGGTAAAACCACAACGATTACAGTTAAGAAACTATACTACTCGAGTACCTGCATGTCACGGTTGAGAGCATTGAAGACTATAGAATGTGATGGCTAGCCCGGACGGCCCGATCAGACTACTTACTTGGAATGTCCGAGGCCTCTGCAATCCCACCAAGGCATGGAAAATATTAGCCTATGTCTAGAGACATAACGTGGAAGTCTTAATGTTGCAAGAGACCCACGCTACGGCCAAAGCAGTGAACTCATTTGCACGCTGCTGGGACCCGCAAAAACAGTCTAGCCTTCCAGATAACTAAATCACTTATTGATCCTCTGGGCAGGTATGTTATAGTTTGGGGGATCCTGAGGGGACACTGCACCGCCCTAGACAATACTTATGGCCGGAACATTGACGACCCCGACTTTTACCTAAAGATAGTCGACAGGACGACTAGGACCCCCCGACAGGTCACAAAAGCAGCACATACCATCCTCCAATCCATGAACCATATACCCCTTATTGACACTTGGAGAGAGCTGCACCCTTCAGATGCAGAATTCACGTTCTACTCCTCGGTTCATGACTTGGGATCACGCAAAGACTACTGGCTATATTCCCCAGACTGTGTCCCATTTACAACAGACTGTTCCATTCTTCCTCACACCATCTCAGACCATTCCCCAGTACTGCTGGAAATTCAGGTGGGCCGCCAAGACCCAGGCCCCAGACGGTGGAGGATGCACCCCGCCCTACTACACAACACCACAATAATTGCTCTGCTGTGAATGAAGATGCTAGAATTCTTTGGACGTAATGAGGGGTCAGTGATATCCCACTCAGTGGTGTGGGAAACCTTTAAGGTCTGGATTAGATGCCATATGACACATGGGTCCCTGCGCATTATACGACAAGAACTAGACCGGAGAGAGATACAGTTACGCCAGAGGAGGTGACAATTGCCCGGCTTCATACTAAGCTGGATGAATTCCGTAGATTAGCAGACTGTGATATCCTCTACATCACCACCCCCGCCAGAGCAAGAAGATACGGAGAGGGGGACAAGGCCAGCCGATCCCAAGCCTGGCTGGTTAAAGCGGAGAACAATGGCAACCTATCACAAGTGTCTGCGGGTGGGATGGGAAGGGAAGGCATGCGTGGGGGAAAAGGCGATCAATATGGTGTTCACAGAATTGTATTAATCCCTGTACGCTAACACTGATTCGGTATCGGACGACAACCTTACAAGATATCTGGACTCAATTCCAGTTCCTAAAGTTCATACGGAAACCTGTGCAGCGCTGGACTGCCCTTTGACCATAGAGGAAATAGGTCAAGCAATTAAAGGCATGGTCTAGTAAAAAAATGTATTGTCCCTACGGGTCGGCCATGTTTTTTTAAGCCTAAGTGGCTCGATTTTAGAAAACTTTCCTATGGACCTTACCCGAGTTTTCGTCCATTAAACGCACGTGAAAACAAGCACCAGGGCGCTGCCATTTTCTGATAATCCTATCACTTGCCGCATCGCCCTGGCTGACCTGCTTTTGCGGCACTAAATCAATTCCCCCGCCCCTGAGCCTGACATTATCCAAACATTCATATTCCCCGCCTCTCTCCGTGACGTTACTGTGCTGCGTAGGCAAACGCGCCCAGTCGTCTTCTACGCGACTCCACACAGAAACCGGAAACCAACACAGACCATCGCACAACACAGCGCGCCACAATTCGGAATATGAAACTGTACTTTAAAATCAAACAGCAACACGGTACATTTGGTAAAGTACATTTATTTTACATTAAATGTTTAGAGAATATTAAGCAATTGCCATATTAACTCCGAAAGCCATTTATTTTCTTTTATCTGTATCCGCCATGGTACACAGGGTGTTGCTTTTCGTTAAAAGAAGCACTTTGGAAGCACGGTGAACCGCAAGGCTGTTCCATCAACTAGGCACTAGTCCATCGTAAAGGTTGATATGTTGCTTCTAGCCACTAGTACAGCGTAAGGGCATGTGGGCCCTTGGCGATCGTCCCATAAAATTGTCAGTGTGCTCCAGTTGTTCACACAAAGCTGCAGGTGTCTACTGTAAAAGCCATCTGCTGGCGTCTCAAACCGATGGCAGTAGCAGAAGGGGAGCAAATACCTGTTATGAAAACAAAAAAATTATAATTAGTCTCGCCAGCCGATCTTCATTAATATTACTTATTTTATTTATTACAGCCGATCAGAAACTATTTGCTTGCAAGGATAGTTCAATGGAGTATGTTCGGCTCTAAAATCAATGCGAAAAGTAACAAACTAAATCGAGGCCAACACACAATGATAAACGACAGTTAGTCTACATGCGTGAGGAATGATATGATATATGATATGGCATTTGTAACGTGCCTATACTCAAGTGTTTCTAGGCGCGACGAGGCAGGTGGGGAACAAGGGCAGACAGACAACGATCCTACTATGCCAGGTGTCTTTCTGATCGCGCATGGGGAAGGGGGGAGGGGGGAAAGTGCTGTACATGGTTAGTTGAATACAAATTAAATAATAGGGCCAGCTGGTGGCAAGTGCAAGGTAAATGCCGGGAGAAGGGGCTGACGGATACAGAGACAGTCCCGTAGTGCAGGTAGGCAGTGCAGGGAAAAGTGGCTGGGCCAAGGACCGAGATCGGTGAGACCAGTGGACCTGCATTCCCATGTGCCCACTACGAACACGTTTTCCTTCCTTTTCCTAGCTCTTCATTCATTCATTTATTCATGCATCCATTCATTAAATCTTCATTCCGGTATAAAAGCGTGTAAACATTTACTTACATTATATTTGAAATTTCCATTGTGTCTCTTCGTAATGCAGTCTGTAAAACGGACCGTGCTCTTGACAACGATTTTTCGTATACTGAACTAAAATAAAACTCGGTCTAGTTTCTGAATTCTCTGCCTTATCGTCTCTTACGTTATTGCGCACCCCCTTCAAATGTAGTTCTTTCGGCATGGTCCCTGTCTCAAGGTCAAAAAACAATAGACTCTTATACTTCCAGTGCGACTTGTGGGCCTCATCTGGGCACGAGCTGAAAATCAAAGCCGCTGTCCTTCGCATTCTTTATTTGCAACATCACGTAGTATAGGCATCTGTGAGAACTTGAAGTTTAGAATCCGTCTATGTAGTGCGCCTCAATGTGCAAATGCGAACTGGCTTCTCTCCCAAATGCCACGGCCCGCTTGGCTGGCGCATTCTAAGTGCCCCAATTTTGTCCCCGTTGTCTGCGAGCTTTGCAGCCCAAATTGAGACATTTAATTTTTGGCGGAAGGTCAGGGAAAGTATAAAGTACCACAGGAGTTGAGTTAAAAGTGAGATTTATTGTTTGTTTGTTTGTTTTATTATTTGCAATACGCAAGCCTCCCCTCTGTTAACAGTGCGCAGCATTTACATTTACATGAGATGAGACATGAGAGAAATATATACATACACATATATGAGGTGAATAGAGAGAATTCAAAGATGACACCCAGCTTGTTCGCCACCCATGATGGTCAAGGTAGGTGTTAGGGTTACAGGTACACTGTACAATAACATTTATTTACAAAAAGACAATCGTATTGCAATTATTTAAACCGGGATTTGTACTTCACAATCAGCTGTGCTTCGGGTGGGCATGGCACAGTCGCAATGTTCGGTGGCAATGGATCACTGCTCTGCACAGAAACGTCCAAAATTCCATATCTGTGCTTCTCTAACACAGCAACAATATGGCCTTTCACAAAGTCGAACTGCATTTCATCATAGACTGGTTTGATCACCCATTGCTTACTTCGTTTTGAAAACACCTTAGTGTAGCGAGGCATCCTTACTTTACCCCTAGTCCTAGATTGTTCACGTCCGACATTGCTGTTATGGGCCAAGACCGCTAGTAGAGTGCGATGTTTCATGCCCCGAAAGCTAAAATGTAAGCGCTTTGGCCTGTACTTTAGGCACATATTGTGGAACACCTCCAAATCTCCTGTGTGACAGAATTCTGTCAGTCCTCTCAAATCTCTTGATAGAGTTTTGTCGAAAACAATCTTCTCAATGGCTTTGTGTGTCGGTGAAGATGGAATCAACCACTTCTTCTTCCGTGCCTCCTCTGGGGACAAAGGGCCATGTTCACATTGGTTGAAATGTTGATTTGCTGTCCAGCGGTGAACGTTGGTACAGTGGTGCATCAGTGACTGCCATTTTTCAAGTAGTATTTCCACTGACCCTTCACAAGTTTTTGAGCTCCACCAAAGAGGGTTGGTGATAGAATGGGACCACTGCAAAATATTTTCAAAACCTTTTTTTTTCCCTGCAGCTGAGATTTTCTTATTGATCGATTTAGCAAGATGCCATACGTCAAATTGATGTTTAATATGTGGGAACTGCTCTCTCATTGTCTTGGCAATTGAAACGTGTCTATCCGTGGCTATGAGGTCGATGTGCATTCCCCTTAATTGTAGATATTCCACTGATTTTATAAATCCTAGTTTCTCCATGGCCACTGACGATGTACATTGTGTTACCTGCACGACCACCAAACTCACAATTTTCTTACTATCCATGTCCTGAAAGTGGTAGGTGCAGTACTTGGCAGAAAATCCAGGGCTGTCGCACTGTCCATCGCCGGCTAGCCTAAATCGTTTGCCTTCGAATGTACTTGCTAGAGACAATTGTTCAATTTTCCAAGCATCACTAATGGCCGGAAACAGATAATCACGTTGGTATATGTAGTACAGCGCTTTAGAAATGAAATGGAGTCCCACAAACTGAAAGAAAGCCTCTAACTTTCTAAAACTGGAGCCACTAAAAAGTGATGCAGCTGCACACAGTAGATTGCCTGCTGGCAGTTTCCCCAGCATCGGTTGTGCAGACCATGAGAACCTATGATTCAATCTACAGGCGGCATTTATTTTGACGTTACTGCCTTTTATTTGACGAGTCACAATAATCAATGGCTTCCCACATACTTTCCCTCTAATGGAATGCACACATTTCAGCATACTTATAATTTCCATCAAACAACTGTCGAATACAATGTATTTGCTCTCTTTCATTAGACTGTCATCCTGCGTCAACGTTGTTTCGGCCTGTGACGTTGTGGAGATTTCAACACATTGGAAAGTAATATCGCTGATATCAAGTTCTGATGCGTCTATGGATGCTGCGGCTGGTTCATTCTCTGTCATTTCGACATCTATTACTTCAACATTGATGGGAGAACACAACAATGTCGACAGGTTTTTTGGTGGCAAATTTTTGGCGGGTGTAGATTGTGTGAATTGATCTGCAACTACTTCAGAGCTATCTTCAATACATTCAATAACATCTTGTGGTGGTGCGGTCGCACTGTAGCTATGGTCCAATGCAACTTTGCTGTAGTCTCCAAACACAGTTAATTAATGTTCTGGCCATTGGACATGAGCATCTCGAGCCTGAACACGCCTCGCCTCAATTAATAGTTCCTCCATAGTGTACACGGTCTGGCAAGCCACATCTCTCATTCGCTTCACTGTCTGTGTATGTATAGTTCTGACACCCACGGGTAACTGGAGGAGATATTGGAAAAGGGATGTTCAGTTTAAACACAAGATGGAGTGTAGTAGAATTGACTGGAAAAAAACATAAAATAGTCCCCAGCACAAACATTTTTTTTAAAGTTATGAACTGTTTGTAACTAACCTTTTTTCGTTTTTTGTTTCTTTGCAACTTTTTTGACTCGACCTTCAACATCTGCATGCTGTAGCTCCGATTCGTTTCCGCATGTCCTCCCTTCCTCTTGCGCTGCAACGACTATATTTTCTGTATCCGCATTGGCAGCACGGAATGAGGCTCCATCGTCTCCCTGAAACATAATACTATCATTACTATGTATCAAAATATTGTTAGCATAAAACACACGCGAGGACGAACACACGGGTACATCTCAATAGCCAAACACGATTTAAATATTGTGTGCAACAATCAAACGACAAGTATTCGACCAGTGATGATCTATTTCGATAGAGCGGTCAGTATCCATACCTCTGGCTCTGCATGGACTGCCATGAATGGTTGTATTGGAGAGGAGGCATCCGCATCTCCCTGAAACACAGTACTTGCATTAGTATGCTTTTCAATATTGGAAACACAACACACACTTGGGGTCGACGGCACAGGTACATATAAAGAGATAACCACAAATGATGCATTGTCCAAAAGAATCAAGGAAAATCTAAATATGATCACATTTCATCGACTTATTTCTCCGATTCCTTTACAGCTCCATCATCTAAATGAGATGTTGTGATTGTGGTGGAAGCTCCGTCGTCTCCCTGAAACAGTACTTGGATTAGTACGGTTTTCAATATTGGAAACATAACACACACTTGGGGTCGAACGCACAGGTACATATAAAGAGATAACCGCAAATAATGCATTGTCCAAAAGAATCACAGAAAATCTAAATATGATCACATTTCATCGACTTATGTCTCCGATTTATTTACATCTAAATCATCTAAATTGGATGTTGTGATTGTAGTGGAAGCTTCGTCGTCTCCCTGAAACACAGCACTTGCGTTAATAGGGAAGAAAGTATGGCAAATGGAATCACGTTATATGATCACGCATGATGGAGCTGTCATTATCCATACCTCGTGCTGCTGAAGAATATCTATGGATGTTGCAAATGTAGTGCGCACTTCCGAAAGCTGTTGCGCCGATTCGTATACGCATGGTCCCGCTTCCACTTCCCCTGGAATTACTTGAATGTCAGGCTCTGCATCAAGTGCAGGGGTTGACGCTCCATCAACTGCCTGAAACATAGTACTTGCATTAGTGAGGATTACAATAGTGAAAACATAACACACACCTGGGGTCGACAACACAGGTACATATCAACGGCTAACCACGAATGAAACATTGTGTAGAACAATCAAACAACAAGAATTCCAGCTCTGATGATGACGCTCGATGGAGCTGTCAGTATCCATACCTCCTGCTGGTGAAGAACATCTAGAAATGTTGTAGATGTGGCGGACGCTTCAGCATCTCCCTGAAAGACAGTACTTGCATTAGTATGGATAACACTAATTATAACTGAAAACAAACACCAGTGGACGATAACTAAGGTGTATATCAATTGGAAAGCACTAACCAAACATTCGGTAAAATAATTACACGATAAAATAAAACTATTACTTGACATGCATAAAACAAGTCTGTAGCGGATTAGCCTAGTAAGATTACCTGATACGCGCTAGAAGTGGTTGATAACTGCGACCACGTCAAGGATGTAGAATGTTCTTGCTTCAGATTCAAGGGATAGTCAAGAAGTTGTAAAGGTAAATTAATGATTGATAATGAAATGCCAATATTAAAAATAGCCATGTAAGGCGACAGAATACTTGAAAAATGCTCAATAAAGCACAGTTCCCTGTTCCCATATATATACATTGCGTTTGTGGGTTATGAAATCGAAAAAGAATATATTGATAAATGTCATTATTCAAAAAACTATACACTCATATCAATATCGAAATTATTACAAGGGATAGAACACCTACAATATCAATTAATCCGTTCGGATAAAGCTAAATCCGGACACTTGACTCACCGGTGGCGGAATGTGGACGAATAAAGTGGGAATAGTGTTTTCGAGCAATTTCCGTGTCGTTCGCTGTTTATTCTTCTTTGTTACCCAAGATGTTGTGTACATGTCCAAGGAAAAGTGCCGGCTGCAGATGCAGTATCGATCACCCCTCTTGTTCTGTAAGACTTGTTGGACTCTACTTTCCAGCTCATCCAGTGGATATCCACAATGTCTGACCCATTCTCTTATTCGATCAACAGTCTTCGGGAATACATGCATTTTAGTGCCTTCAGATTTCGCATGGGTCTTCGAAGGGCAACCGCTAATCGAACAGGCAGGCATTGTTGATAAATCTGAAAAGTAAATATCAACATTATTATACAATCTTCAAGAATAAAGATTTGATACAAAAGTAAATGAATCATACAATGATCAATGCAAGGTTTGTTTTGGTCGCAGGAACTATACCAGTTCATTATGAGCGGCTTAGTATTTTCATAAATTGCAGAAATGTATAAATGATGTGACTAAAATCTGAACATGTGACTCATCCCTTGGATGTTCTGTATTGCACGAGAAGGAAACATGCTTACATTATAGACTGGACCCCCGAAGGATGCAATTCGATGACAATAGACACAGATGAAAATAAATAGATCTATTGATAGCATAGCAATGGAAACTCAAGTCAATAGCAATGAGACCAATGAACATAGCACTATTGTGTACTCAACTCGCAAATAGATAGAAATTTAAAAATCTGCGAAATATGACTAGGATACATGGCCTTACCTTGACCAACAAACAGTTGGATTCAGCAAGCAGAGCAGTATGTTGCAGGAGAATAGGTGGGTGGCCACAGGTAGCACACTGATGGGTTTGCTCTAAGCAGTCGCAGAAGTTCACGGATAGCACGACGACGAGCAGATTAGCGTAGATCTCAGTGGTTGCCAGGTAACACGTTCAGGAGTTGACTTGCAAAGCACAAAGATGTTCTCATGAGACATATCAAGTGGTTTATAAAGTATTAGAAACAGGGGTGTGTTTGTGAATGAATGACGTATGTATGTCGTGGTCTTAGGGGGGCGGCCTGCTTCAAGGGGAGGCCTGGCTGGAGACATGGGGTCTGAGGAGGCCATGTGACCGATGGCCCCTTGGCGTGGGATACCTTTTGAAGTGTACATGTAGTTTGGCACTTTGGCCTTTCGCGCCCCTGACAGCGCGCAACCACTGGCGCCAACCGCCTTTGATAGAGGGGGGTGGGATGGATGGGCCTGGGGCGTGCAGATAAGGCACAGGAAGACTGCTGAATGGAGACACACTTATGTGGATTGCAGGGGGGCGGCCTGCTTCAAGGGGAGGACTGGCTGGAGACACGGGGTCTGAGGAGGCCATGTGACCGATGGCCCCTTGGCGTGTGATACCTTTTGAAGTGTACATGTAGTTTGGCACCTTGGCCTTTCGCGCCCCTGACAGCCCCCCATGCCAGCACTCATCCACTGGCGCGAACCGCCTTTATATCAATATATAGTATATCGCCTTTATATCAATGATAGTATATTGTTGCTTATCAATAACAAATGCCACATACCACAGATTCTTGTGAGCACAGACCCACACTTCAACCGGTGTATTATAGTGGTCAAGACCCTAAGGCCTGTATAATCCAATGCTAATTGTTAGTATAGATATATGTGTGACTTTTATAGAGACATACCCTACTGAAAGACTTTGAACAAGTGTTATTTAGTGCATGCATTATCGAGAATATGTTATGTTAGCTTAGATAGATAGTGACCACCCTGCTTCACAGCGACCAGACCTTCACCCATTCGGAGCACAGATGTCTGACGTCCATCCTTGAATGGAGACACACTTGATTCATTTAAAAAATCGAAACAACCGTTGTTAAAATATATGTGGTATTTTATTTTGTATCTTATTTTCATGACACAAAAATACAAGACATTAAAGATTATACAGGTCAGGTTGCAGCACAGCGAGAAAAAATCCCCTGTACTGACCGCTGTCACTCGGGAACGTTTCTCTAATGGCACGAACGGCACAGGCGGGTATCACTCTTCGAACGCGGTGTCCAAGCCTCCCGTGGAGCCACCATGTAAAGGAACGATAGGCCACCAGACTGTACCACCTGTGAAAAGGAATGAAACAAACTGTTTTTAAATGACCAAGATAAGTTTAATAAACGTTTGTTGTCAATGACAATTCTTGTAACTAATGGCATTCTGCACGGACAAATGCTATCTAGACAATGCACACTATTGAACGACTTACATGCATTACAATGATATGTAGATGTAATTTTGGATATAGTAGAAGAACATGAAATAGGAGTGGCATGACAAGCAGAGTATGCTTACTCGTTACTCGGATTACGAGGACGAACAGTTGCGCGAAGTTCGTCCATAAGCACCATCATTATTCTCAACACAGCCCGTGTGAGGCAGGCTGCCCTGAAGTCTGGCAGCTCGGTGATGCATTGCGGTCGTGGTTCGCCTTCCGAAATGTAGGCTAGGCATCCCGAGTTTTCTTGGCAGCAGCAGTTCTCGTCCTCAGTTGGCATTAGCTCGCACCGATTGCATGTGCAGCAAGTGGAGACGCCGTCCATGCGACTAGGCCCAGGCTCTTCATCTGTTGATTCGTCCTGCCAACTGCCTTCCGAATCCCCATCGTTTTTGCGTGCTTCCCTTTCCAGTAGTTCCTCCTCGGTATACTCGGGCTCGTACATGAAGGGCATTATTGTAGCCATTGTGTGTTAAACAAACTAAAATAATTTATAGCGGTGGTACTGGTACCTGTTCACACGGGCTACAAGCGGCGAAGGTAGCTGACCAGAGCACTGAAACGAGTCACAGAATACTCAAAGTAACACAGAGAGAGGAATGGAATCGAAAATCTGCTGCTGTGTGTTGTGAAACGGTCTGTTTATACTTATTGAGGAAAGAGGCGTCCTGCCATTTCCATGGCGACACGTCATTAGCTGAAGCGCAGCGAATGTTGACACAAGACGTGCTTTGGCGTTGGGAAATGGGCGGTACGAGTCTGCTGATGACAGGCTCAGGGGCGGGGGATTTGATTTAGTGCCGCAAAAGCAGGTCAGCCAGGGCGATGGGGGAAATGATAGGATTATCAGAAAATGGCGGCTCCCTGGTGCTTGTTTTTGCGTGCGTTTAATGGACGAAAACTCGGGTAAGGTCCATAGGAAAGTTTTCTAAAATCGAGCCACTTAGGCTTAAAAAAACATGGCGACCCGTAGGGACAATAAACATTTTTACTAGACTATGCCTTTAAAAGACCTCGCAGTCGGAAAGGCCCCAGGCCCGGATGGGCCGCCTATAGACCTCTATAAAACCTATCTACCAGAAATTTCCCCCTAACCTCCTGACACTATGGAACCAGGCCGTCATTGCAGGAACCCTCCCCCCCATCATTGAGGGAGGCGGTTATATCAGTCATACTTGAACCTAATAAGCCCCCACAGGAACCCTCATTTTACCGCCCCCCCTATCCTTAATTAACTCGGACACAAAAATGTACGCCATAGCTATTCAGTTAATGCCCCATATGAATTATTTAATACACCCTGATCGATCAGGCTTTGTCCCATCTAGATCCACCTCATTGAACCTGCACAGATTATTTTTCATTATTTCCCAACTACACCCTAAAGCCAAAGTAATAGCTAGATGCTGCGAAAGCTTTTGATTATGTATCATGGAAATACATGTTGCGGTCCTGGGGCGATTTGGATTCGGAACCCACTTTATTAGCTACATTAGATTATTATATACCAAACCATGCGCCATGGTCAGGGCGAATTATACTCTTTCGCCCAGGTTTCCACTGTGCAGGGGGACGCGCCAGGGATGCCTTCTCTCTCCCCTTATATTTGCCCTCACTATTGAATTACTGGCGACGTTGATCCGACAGAAACACTCCGAACGGGGTGTACGGATTGTATATTCTACCAACTACGAACCATTCATGCTGAAACTAGAAACTAAACTTAAACTCTGGAATAACTTCCCCATATTAACCTATGGGCGTATAGCACTGCTAAAAATTATTGTACTACCAAAAGTACTATACTTATTCAGTAAGATCCCGATATAGCCGGGCAGTGCTTTTTTCACCAGACTAAGAGCGTTACGACACAGGGGGATCGTGGCACCAGATTTTGAACTCTGATCCCACGGCCATGGGCCCCATGGGAAGCATAGCTAAAGCCTGGGCCTGAATTTAGCAGAGAATAGAAACCACCACCCCATATTGTAATATGTCTCCCTTATGGTATTATCCAGATATCTCCCCCACGCATGACCCAGCATTACAGAGAACAAGGGACCCCCTAGGACAGTTAATATTAGGGGATATGTTCCCACATGGAACATTTGTGTTACTTGCGGACTTTCAGGCTAAGATAGGGTTGGGACCCGCTAAGACACTGCAATATTATCAGATGAGAACTGCATTTCGCCAGAGATGGCCCTCCTTCCCTGTGGAACCTCCAGTGCATCCATTATACAATCCATAATGATACCAAATGGGGTCGGATGCGGCATGGCCACATTATATAGAGAGATACAGGCACATACCACCACATGCAATAAAATGAAGAATGTGTGGGAGAGAAACATGGGCACAGCCGTGGATGATACAGTCAGTCAAACAAGTTTATTCGGTTGTATAAAGCAACCATTAAACGACAAATAAACACAATTATTACACTGATTCAAATTACAAAATCTTAAAATTACACTTCCATAAAAAAAGAGTTTAAAAAAACAATGCCAAAGGCAGCATACAAATACATTTGTATATCAGACGGTTGCCTTGTCATGAACTACATTAAAGGATATTTTATAATGATTCATTTAAAAGACAATACAAAATGCTTTAACCCATTACGAGTGCTACAAAGTTTTCTTACGGGCCCTCACCACCTTGCAGTTTCAAAATACGATTTCTCAAAAACATCGCTCTTTTCAGGAACGTCAAAAGAGCCCAAGCGGTGTAAACTGATTCGGCGCTCAGGAGAAACGCAAGAGCAGCCCTGTGTGTGCGGATCATCGACTTCTTAAGGGCAGGAATCAGGGACACTTTACGAATACCTGCATACCCTATGCAGAAGAATAACAAATGAGAGAGATCCTCTCTACCATGTCCACAAACCGGGCAACCCGCTGAATCGGGAAAACCCTTCCATTTATAGGTGTTGCCTTGCAACCGAAGGCAATCGAACCGTGCCCTCGTAATCAGCCACCTGTCCTTTTTTAACGTACTCCAAAGCAAGTAGGGTTGGATTCCCGTTAGGCAGCTAATGCTTGAATGAAATTCACCATTGCTATGGCCACGCTCTAGCAAAGTTCTTTTACTTGCTATGAATTCACCCAGCATGGCTTTGTAAACAGACCCCTCACTTTTGGTCAAAATAATATCAGGCGGAAAAAGGGCGCCTAAATTGGCTTCACCCAGAATTGAAAAAACATACGCTAGCCATGGAATTTTTTTCCAGCCACATTTACCCAACACAGTACGAATAATAGTATGGCATAAGGAAGCATGCTCATTAGCCCACAGCCTGACCCAAAATAAAAGAGGGGCCAACGCCCACTGATCTTCCCAAAACCCCACACCCAACTCCCCAGGGACGGCTATTCCAGATACACTGGACGGGAGCCCAAGCAGGTTTTTAAAAAATTTACTCTCCTTACTCTGTATTTCCACTGTATTCTGGAAACCCCAGATAGCTGCGCCATACAGAGTGGAGGCCACAGTTTGGGTACCATAGATCTTAAGGATCACATCCAAAGGCCGGCCCCTACACTTCGACATAAATCTAAAGATTCCACCTATCTGTTGGCTCATCTTAACAGATTGTTTGGCCACGTGGTCTTTACCATTTAAGGCCTCCGAAAAACTTATTCCAAGATAATCAAAAGTCCTAACTCTGGGGATAATTTCATCAGCACATAACATGGGTTTCATGGGCACAGGACGTTTTCTACCAACGCACGCCATTACTGCAGATTTCTTGGAATTAATTTTTAAGCCCAGATTATCCATGAACCTTGAATAAGCATTGATCAATATCTGTAGGGCCCTAGGTGTTCTTGCGAGGAGGACAGTGTCATCAGCAGAGGCCAATACTGGAAACCCCCTTCCTCCCAACACTAGAAAATCGGCCAATACTCCAGTCAGGTCCTGTGAAAGGCCATTAATGTAGAGGCAGAAGCAGATGGGGGCCAGTACACAACCCTGCCTCACACCACACCCCACCTGAAAGCAAGCCGTGCAGTGCCCCCCAGAGCCACTGCGTACACAGGCCTCATTATTCGTATGGAGGTCAACCAAAGCCTGTAAGATTTCCCCTGGGCACCCTAAGGACCCAAGCACTGCCCAGAGCTTAGCTCTATCTACTTTGTCAAAGGCGGTGCTTAGGTCCATAAAAGCTAGATAAACAGCCTCGCCCCTACAAAACACAGAATTAGCCACCAGCAAATACAAATTAAGACTCTGTTCTGTGGTGCCCACTCCAGGACGAAACCCAAATTGGATGTCAGAAAGAACTGACTGTGCCCCGAGCCAGGATTCTATACGGGCCAGCAGTATTCTCCCAAAAATTTTAAACAATGAGTCTAGTAGGGAAATTGGCCTATATGCACCGGGGCTAGACATGTCTCCCTTTTAAAAAAATAGGGAATATTATTGCCCTCTTCCACGAGGAAGGATATTTCCTCGATTTTAGACAAGCGTTAAATGCCACAGTCAGAAGTGGGGCCCACAAATCAACTGGGTCCTGGAACAAATCTGAGGGTATCATATCCGGGCCAGGGGCGCGGTTGTGTGCTTGAAGCCCGATTGCCTTAGCAATCTCCTCCACTTCAAACGTCAGGCAGGGGCCGCTAAAATCTGACTCGACCTCTGAATGTTCTGATCCAAAAAGGCTACCAAAGTGCGCCAACCATGCCCCTTCTTCCACATGGGTGCCACTCTCCACGTTGGACCAACATCCCTCCGGACCACTTTTTACAAATGCCCAAAAAGCCTTCTGGTCCCTCTTCATGGCGGCATTCAAAAAACCTTCCCAGGCTCCCTGTTCTATCTCCATTTTCCTTCTCTTTAACTCCTGTTAGTAGGTTTTCCTGTCTTGTGCAATCTTCGATCTAGAACTAGTTGGGTCCTTAAGGGTTCTCATCAGCGATTTCTTTGCATTTTTGCAGGCCTCATCAAACCATCCTCTCTTTAATACTTTACCATTGGACTTAGTAGTTTTAGAGAATTTTGAAGTTAATGCAGCCAATAATTCTACAAATTTCTCTACAATTATATGTGCAGATTGATGATTGCCCAATATATCCAGCACAAGCGAGTTATTCTCCCTTAAGGAAAAAAGGTGTAGCCCCTCCTCTAAGATGGTACCCCATTTGATTCTTCTGGAACCTGAGAGTACCCCCAGCCGAGGGCTAGGGGCTATGGCCAGAGATTCCCGTTCCCCCAACAAACCCTTTAGCGTAAAACAGATGGGCAAATGGTCACTATGAGTATCCGCCTGCACCTCAAATCTCACAACACATTCCCAGAGGTTTACTGAAATGCAAAAGTAATCAATAGTTGAACAGCCTTGGTGGTTCTTAAACGTTCCCTCCCCTGGGATGTCTGGGGCCTTTCGGCCATTAACAATACGGAACCCCCATTCCAGCAGCCAGGAGTGGAAGACCCTTCGGGCAAACTCTTGCATCTCTCATACACCTAGGCGGGATGTTCTCTACCAGATCCTCAAGGGGGTCAAGAGCACCCAGATCCAGCCCCCCCCATTTTTAGATTGAAATCCCCACCCCAGATGTAGGAGGTGAACTTCCTGCCTTCCTTGGACAAGAGGTTCTCAATGAACCTTTTGACCTTGGACAGTCTCTCCAAATCAGAAAAGTGAGGGCTATTATAAAAATTGATGATGCAGAATACCTTCCCCATCCTGGTTGTTAGAGATGCAACCTGCAAAAAATCCAGCCCTGTTGGGATCAACTCAATCCCACATTCCAGAGCACCCTTAATCAAAATGCACAAACCATCAAAGAGTCTACCTCTCGGTTTTTTGTTGGCTGGGATATCAAACGAAATAAAACCATCTAAGTGTGGGGGTTCTAGGGCCCAAGTTTCTTGAAGTAGGACTATAGAGTTAGCTTGAAGAAGTTCCATCACTGGACCCAGCTTTAATTTCCTCGTAGCGCCAGCTATATTCCAAGAAAGCAGGCGTAATTGCTGATTATCAATGGCCAGACTCCTATGGGAAACTAGAGGGGTCGACACCATTGCCCCAGCCTCGATTACAGCCTCTTGTCAATCCACATCCTCACAAGACGTCAAGATCTCGAAATGGTTTTCCAGAGGCAAGGGTGTCGGAACATTTTCTGCCGGGGCATTACGCTGACCCTTTTTGGATACGGTTGTACTCCAACCGACCAGGGGGCTATTGATCGGTAACATTTTAACCAGGTTAATATTAGGATTTCCAAAACCTCCAACTTGCCTGCTTCCTGATATTAGGGTCGGCAACTTCCTTCCCCCGCCAGGGCTATAGAAATAATCCAGAGGGAGTCATTTACTGGACAGTTTAGTACCATTGGGCTTAAGGCCCCGGGCTAGGTTGGTATTCAAAAGATAATCCGTGATCTGAGCATCAGAAAAGGTGATTACCACACAGTCTCCCCTTAGATTCTTAGGTCTATTTCCCACCCATCCCACACGCCTGGCCATACGAATCATTTTGGGGTCGATCTTAGGTCCCATCAGATTCGAGTTGACCCAGTGCGAGACCTTATTAATCAGGGAAAGAGTGGATTCGAAACTTCCAGTTGGCAGCCCGGGCAGACCAGTAATAATCCCCACAAAGGGGACCGCTTCCGGGGGTAGGTTCAGGATTATATTGGTCCCTGACCCACTCCCCGACCCCTTTCCACTGTCTGTTTTTCCATGTTCGTCACACTCCCTATCCCTCACAGGCCCATTTGATTTCTTGTTGGCCCCTGGTATATCGTCCTGATCTTCAATGATCACCACCTCCTGACTGCACCCTTGCGGAGGTATATCTTTCTTACCTTTAGAAGCGGTTTTCCTAGGTAAGGGGGTGGTTGGTGGACACTTACACCGCCAGTCCTCTGGGCCCCTTTCCTCAACAATCACGGCCAGGTCAGACAATTTAAGAGATATTGCCCTAATGGAGTCATCCATGATAGCCAAGGTGGTCAAAACCCCCTCTTTAAGCCCCTTTAAAAAATTTAACATCAACTGTAATGGCTTAAGCTTCTCCTCCAGTAAAGCCTCCAACCATTCTTTGTCGCTCTCACTGGCGGCAGAACACTCTAGTAACCCAGATTCCCTTTCAGCCAAAATCCTACCATTAATACTGGGTGCCCCCTCCACGGGGAGCGTCGGTTGCGACAATAAATGAGGAGGCGTCACCAAACCAGAGACTGACGCATCCCCCCTGGACACAACGCCCCTATCTACAATCCCCTGTCCCTGCATATCCGCCAAACCCAATCCCTCACCCCGGGGAACAACCTCTCTAGAGGCAGGTTCGACCGCATTCATACAGTTGACTATTTTATTTGCCATGGCATCCATATAAAAGTCCAACGATCTCTGGGATGGTGTTACACCAACTTTCGGAAGGGTTTTAGCTTTAGTTACTACTTTAGGGGGTTTGGTGGAATGGGTAGAAGTGACATTTTTGAGTTTTTTCGCCCTTTTACTAACCACCCCAGCACCAACCCCAACCCCTCCCTCTCCAGCTTTTCTCTTCCCCATAGATTAGATACTTGAATGGGTAATATTAAGCGGGAAACAAAGAATACCGGACAAGCCTGTCTAAGCCGAAAATAGGGTAACGGTAGGAGAAGAGGGGGAGAGAAGAAAGAAAACTCGCAGCCCCCTCACACTCTCTTCAAAATTAAGCACAAAATACTATATGATGTTAAAAGAAAATTCCACTCTAATAAAAAGCCCCATATAAAATATATATGTATATATGTATATATGTGAATGTAAAATGGGTTAAATACAGCAAATATTAAACAGACATGAAAACCATGGAATAAAAATTAGAATCGTGCTAACTAGAGCACGGGGTTTCACAATTAATAAGTATAAGGGCGGTGAGTAGTAAGAGAACCATACACGGCTACAGATAGGGGTATGTAAGGACCACCCATACATAAATCAATGGCAGTCAATGGCAGGCGGTTGTGACCCAACTTTTTCTTCCTCCTTCCTTCTCCAAGTCAGAAACAGAGTCAGAGATAAATAAAGTTTCCAAAAATAAATGGAAATATATGTAAACAAAGCTTGTGAATGCCAAGGTCCAGGAAGCTCACAGGTGCCCTAGACAAAAGTCACAGGGGCTGGAAGGCGGAGAACGCCCGACAGCTCAAGGAGCTGCCGTAGTCCGTCTCTCCCCCCCACCCCTCCAGCAAGCCTTAGATAAAGGACAAGTAAAGACACAAAATTAGCAGCAGACGCCTGCAGCAGACACCATACCTTGCGTGCATACAGGTTTGAATAGAGTCGTGAGCTGAGGGCTGAAGTCGGCAAGACAGTCCAGGGCAGCGCCGGCAGCAAAAGTAGACTGCTTCCCCCCACAATATGCCACAAAGGACACCAAGGACTCTGCGGACTCCGCGCGCTCCGCGCTTCCGAGGGTTTTCGTGCCTGAAGGCCCGCCTCCTCCTTCGCCTGGCTGAAAAGTTAACCCCTTGCAGGGACACACGCAGGGAAGCTCGTAGGCAGAGCTTCCCAAGCACCAAGGACTCTGCGGACTCCGCGCGCTCCGCGCTTCCGAGGGTTTTCGTGCCTGAAGGCCCGCCTCCTCCTTCGCCGGGCTGAAAAGTTAACCCCTTGCAGGGACACACGCAGGGGAGCTCGTAGGCAGAACTTCCCAAGCACCAAGGACTCTGCGGACTCCGCGCGCTCCGCGCTTCCGAGGGTTTTCGTGCCTGAAGGCCCGCCTCCTCCTTCGCCGGGCTGAAAAGTTAACCCCTTGCAGGGACACACGCAGGGGAGCTCGTAGGCAGAGCTTCCCAAGCACCAAGGACTCTGCGGACTCCGCGCGCTCCGCGCTTCCGAGGATTTTCGTGCCTGAAGGCCCGCCTCCTCCTTCGCCAGGCTGAAAAGTTAACCCCTTGCAGGGACACACGCAGGGGAGCTCGTAGGCAGAGCTTCCCAAGCACCAAGGACTCTCCGGACTCCGCGCGCTCCGCGCTTCCGAGGGTTTTCGTGCCTGAAGGCCCGCCTCCTCCTTCGCCGGGCTGAAAAGTTAACCCCTTGCAGGGACACACGCAGGGGAGCTCGTAGGCAGAGCTTCCCAAGCACCAAGGACTCTGTGGACTGATGATACACAATCGACACAATATTGCCAGCTCACCAGTGTCCCTTAATGCGAACCATAGACTAATACAGTTCAAAATACTGAACCACCTGCAATTCACCCCCCAAGAAATGGCAAAGATCTTCCCAAGACAGCCCTCATGATGCCCCAATTGCCACATGAGTGAGGCCGATTCATTTCACATGTACTGGGCATGCCCGCTTTTTCTTTAATTCTGGGAAGGGATTGCAAGCACCCTAATAGGCATACCAGGAACCCCTATCCCGCTCGCCCCACTAAAGTACTTACTTGGTGATATAGAGAAGGTACCCATTAAGATACGTTGTTTATTCAACCTGGCCCGTGCTGTGGCAAAAAGAAGCATCCTAAAATGCTAGAAATCCAGAACTGCCCTCACAGTACAATCATGTCTTCGAGACTTGACATATATCAATGAATGTGAAGAGGGTTTCATCCTCCTCGTTTCTCCCACAAGCCGACCCAAAGACATATGGGCCCCTTACCGAGCCTACAAAGCCGGACACCAAGATCAAGCTACAATGCAAGAGGACTGGCCTGTAGGATCCATATAAGTTGTAAATGTGAAGTCAAGCTGTCTATAGATATTGATGGTTAACATATGTGACATGCAAATGTGATATTGTGATGTGATCATCTTATAGATAAAGTTTAAAAAAAGGAAAGGTCAAAGGCAGAAGTTACACAAAGACAAAAAGGTGTAAATAACCCTAAGAAGACATAAAAATCAATATAACCGTAAAATAATGCACACAATATGCACAACACTCACAATCACCATGCAGCCACCGAGAGAACAATGCACACACAAGACCCACCACATATCCTGTAACACATCACATAACACGTGAAGCACACATACCGGCACATTATACGTTGAACCAATACAACAATCCTGTAAAGGAACAACACCCCCATGCCAAACACACTACACACGCCATCAGCAAACAAGACAAACCTAGACCCCCCCCCACACACACAGCTGCAGAACATCCAACACAAAAAAGAACAAATCAGTGAATACAGTGATGATGCACATCAGCACACAGAGCATGACGCCACACATCCAGCTATAAGGGCGCATAGCGGCACGCCACATCACATCCCAGGAAATGATCACTGTGATTTGGTGATAGCACTCTAGGCACAGCAATGGCACGATGCTGCTGTTGCAGCCGCGCCAACACCCTAGCCGAGGATGAGAGGGAGGGAGTGGTCTTACTGCACCAGGGTCACCCTCTTCGCCATGCACGATACAGCGGTCTACAGAAGGTATTGCTTCCCTCTGCACATAATCATGGGCATGTTGTAGGAGTGAGAGGATGGTTTTCACCAAGCGATCACATGCCATCGGGGCACATGTGAAGTTCCTGACCTCCCTGCACTTCTTCGCCACTGGCTCCTTTCAGAGGACCAGTGGCATCATGGCAGGTATCTTACAGGCCATGCAGTCATGAGCCCTGTACCAGGTGGTGTCATGCATCCCATCGTGCAGTCGATGCCATGTCCACATACCCTCGACCCAAGAAGGATCAAAGACAGTTGGCTGGTGCATTTTATGCAGTGTACCAATTCCACTGGGTCATCGGTGCCATTGACTGCAACAATGCCCTCCCTGCCTGCCCCCAGGACCGAGCGCACATGTACCAGAACCAGCACCGCAGGCATTCCATCAACGCCCAACCGGTCTACGATGCCGGTGGCCTGTTCACATACGTCTATGCCAATTTCCCAGGCTCCATCCACAACAGCCACATATTCCGGGTCTCCAGAATGTGTGCGCAGTTGGAGGCCGTACACTACGCGGACATGTGTCCAATAGGTAAGTACTGCAACTTCCACCACCTTCCACCACAAACACGGATCCACGCACAGGCACATGGCCATCGCAACATGTGTGACAACACTGGGTCAAATCAAAGCCAAGTAGCACGCATCTAACACCACAAACAAAAGAACACTCAAAGTGCACTGACACCATTCATGCCCTTCTTCATACTAGTGATGCCGGTTATCCATTGCAGCCCTACCTCATGACACCCCACAGACGTCCCACCACCACGTAGCAGGAAAGGTACAATACAGGAACACTGGGCCACTAGGGGCATCATTGAGCGGTCCATAGGCCTCCTGAAGTCACGATTTAGATGCCTAGACCACTCGAGGGGTGTACACCGGTACAGGCCACACGTTGTCAGCAACATCATACATTCCTGTTGCATCCTGCAGAACATCGTAGTGCAGAAAGGTCTACATGCAGACCTAGTACCTGATCTCAGACCAGCATGACAAGCCAGGCCAATAGCCTGGGGGGAGAACAGTGTGACAGCAGCGCAAGTGAGGGTGCAGCTAGTCAACAGCTTCTTTACATGAGCATGCACACTGCCTGAAAGGAACAGTGACCGCACACGAGACAGTGTCCATGATGAGAGGATCAAAAGTGCCAGGCATGGCTTGCACACACCCACCTGCCTTAGACACCCAAGATAACAGACATCTAGCCATGCCAACACATAAGAAACATGAATGCCTCCACACATATCCCCACAGTACATGTCAAAGAAATTGATACATGCATACATCCATTCCCCCGTGCCACTAATGCAAATCCCCAAAAGTCCCATCATGCAAGGCCATGTAGCGAACAGTGATCAACAACAACTCAACTGCACACAGCAGCACACAAACCACCACATCATCCACAGCACAACCAGATCCAGCATCAGCGGTCACATGTCCACCCACACCACCACACACCCGCCTTACATGGCATGACATACATTATCAGTCATCTGCATGCTGCACCCACAACAATGAGCAAATGTGCATGAGACATCGGGACGCTAATACAGTACAGTCCCACAAGGTACTAACACTCCCCAGTGCCGTAACCAATAAGCCCCACCGGAGGACCAACATGAACATATTGGTCAACCTGTCATGATGTGCATTCAGTGGAGTATATGCCATCCCCCTGCAGAATATCTGCCACCCAAAAATGTACAATGGACACCTGGAACACGGTCTGCTTAGACCTTGGGATGTAGACACAACGGAATACGGCCTGGCGAGGTAACATCCACCACACAATCAGATGCACTAGTCCCAGTAAGTATAGAGTTGTGAGTCACACACATCATCCCCGAAAGACGGGTGTGGGGCCCACGGGTGAGATGAATGTGCATTCCAGACGTGTTTCACTATGGAACAGACAGGGAATGCACAGATGACAAGCGTCCCAGTAACCGCAGGCCACAACAAGATGAACGTCAGTAAGTATCAACTTATGCAACCACAGAGTGCACACTACACACAGTAACACTACAACACTGCCTCGAGTGTACTGTGAGAGCTTGTGGAGACCTGCAAATGCTGATGCACACCACATACCAGAACTGCTTTGCATGAGCGATCAGGGGGAGAGGGCACCAGCTGGAACAACCTTGATACACTAGAAAGATCCACCCACCCCCATGGCAATGAATTCACCGCACCCACATGTGAATGTACTGGACCACACCCACCAACCTCGACAGCCAACTCCACTCCATAAAAGTGTACCTCCTACATCCCTCAAGCCAACATGACAGTCCATGACCAAGACATCAGTAGGTTGAACATCAGTGCACCTACCTCAACAGTCATGGGACACCGACCCAGACATCCTGCCGCAAAGCTCCATGACACATGAAGCAGTAGACTACAACAGGACCCATGCCTGGACCACACAGAATGTCACCCCTGCCCACACCCCTAAATGCACCCACCACTCCTGCATAGCCACCCAGCATATACGTGAGTGAAGCAGCAAGTAGCCACGTGCACAAGAGCAGCAGCATATGCAACAAACACCATGGCCCTCATTACGACCCTGGCGGAAATCGAAAAACGATGGCGGAAATGCAATACCGCCATCGAATAGCGCTCGGTGCGATTATGACCCGTCACCGTAAAGTACGATGCCATTAGCGACACCGTAGTGAACGCCAACGCTAACTGCACCAAGTACGCGCACGCGCGCCATGCCAAACCATAATTACCACCATGGCGCAACGGTACGCGAATTCCGACCCTAGCGGACATGTACCTAACGCCATCAAGCATGGCGGAAAGTACCATTCCGCCATGGTGAGAAGTACGGCATCGCGAATCAACCGTAAACGGCCCTACTGAGTGCCTGTACACCACTCCCTGGCCACATTGCACAACTCCTCGTAGGTGCAATGAAGTCACACAATGCAACCAGTGAAATGTACAAGTCACCCATGCATGCCAACGAACAAATGAATCCAGGGGCTCCAAGTGCCTTGTGAGTGGGCATCCATATCTGCCATGGCACCATTGCCGCACTGATGCAGCACAGGCATGTGAAGGTCCAAGTACAGCAACATGAGCAGAAAAATGAGACAAACAAAAACAGGCCCCCCCATCGACTGACACCAGTGTAAGGCAACATTCAAAGCAGTATCCTGAGTGAGACTGCACCAGCCCTGTACTCCTGCCAGTAAACGAACCAACCATCAGCATAAGCATGCACCACACAAGTTGGCAGAGTGACAGAGCAGCCAGGCTCATCTCAAGAGGGGCCAATGGGAGCTGCAGGGCACAGATGGCACGAATACAGAAGCTATTCCAATGGACATGACCTCAGTCCCCCTCCAAGAAACGCACGCAAACACAGGCACCTGTGATCAGCCATAGTCTGATAATCACATCATTCCACCAATCCACCTGGCTGACCGGCATCTGTCACACAAAAGGTAATCCCCCGCCCCTGAGCATGACATCATTAAAACAGTCATAATGGCAGCCCCTATCCCTGACCTCACTGGGCTACGTAGGCAAACGCGGCCAGTACAGTACCACGCAACTATACTCAGAAGCCGGAACCCAATGCAGATCTCCTCACAATACACCGCTCCACCAATAGGAATATGCCACATTACTTGCAAAGAAGAACGCTACACGGTCAATATCAGAATAGAAATTTAATGCACCACAAAACCACCAAGCCCATACAGCCATTAGGTCATGAACTCCAAAATACATTCCAGTATTGTGGGCTGCATCCGCAATAAATGACCAGCTTCTGCTTGTGTGACGCCCTGTTCCATCATGGTACACAGGGGCTACATTCACGTTCAAAAAGGCAACACGGAAGCGCCTAGAACCGCAGGGCCGTCCCATTAGGTAGGCACTAGTCCAGCAGAAAGGACGATATGTTGCTCCTAGCCACTAGCACTGCGTAAGGGCATGTGGCCCATTGGCGATCGTCCCATAAGATCGTAATGGTGCTCCACTGATTGACACGAAGCAGCAGGTGTCGGGAGTAAAAGCCATCTGCAGGAGTGGCATACAGATGGCAGCGGCAAAAGGGGAGGAGATACCTGTCACCCAAATGAAATGAAAAAGAATAGTATGGCCATCAGAACTACATTTGTATTACTCACTTCAATGATCACACTAAATCTACAGCCATATGCATGCTAGCCCACTCAAAAGGATTATTCCCACCCAACAATCACTTGCGAATCACAAGCATAAAAATCGAGGTGAAAACACCATTACAAACGAGTGTTTGTGTGCATGCGTCTGTGAAGACAGAATCCATTAGATGGGATTAGTAACGTGCATAGACACAAGTGTCTGAAGGCGCGTCGAGACAGGGAGGGTTCAACAAGGGCAGAAAGACGATGGTCCCACTATGGCAGCTCTGCATGACATAGCGCAGGGGAGGTGGATAGATTCCAAAAAGCCCTGTACATGGCAAACTCTCCATCAAATCATCTGTCCATGCATCCATACATCATTCCCTCATCCCGGTATGAAAACGCCTGATTATTTACTCACATCACATTTGAAACTTCCATTGAGTCTGTGCGTAATGCAGTCTGCAAAATCCACTGTGCTCCAGCCCGGAATTCTAGTGTTGTGAAGTAACATGTATTTGGGAACGTCCTGCCTTTTCGTCCACTACGCTATTGCGCATCCCATACTATTCATATCAATCATTGCATTCTCGCCATGGCCCCTGTCCCAAGGACATTAAACAATAGAACGTTATATTTGCAGTCAGACCTGTGGGCGTCTCCTCGCCGCTAGCTGAAAACCGAAAGCGCTGTCCTTCGAATTCCTCATTTGCAACATCACGTCGAAAAGGCATCTGTGACCGCTTGAAATCACAAATTCATCTATGTAGTGCGGCAGTGTGTGAAAATGGCAACTGGCTTCACTCACAAATGGGACGCCCCGCCCGTCGGTGAACCTCGGTACAGTGCTGCATGAGGGTCCACCGTTAATCGAGTACTACATTCCACTGACCCTTCACAAGTTTGTTTGCGACTGCAAAGATAGTATGTGAAGCAATGGGACCATAGCAGAATGAACATATGAACCAATATCACACTGCCATCGGGATGAAATACATGATTGTAATGGCAAGATGCCATGCGTCGAATTGCAGCGTTGTGTGCGGGACGTGCTCGCCCAAAGGGGATTGCAGCTTGCACAGGTGGAATTAATCACCACAGGTGGAGGCAATACAGCTTGAAAACACATAAATTGCACACCCAACCCCCTCCCACAACCACACCCACTCCAAAATGCTACCGGCAGGACTGGCGATGTTGGCCCTGGGGGACCTGATAGCACTGCAAGTACTCCAACTTCAGGAAGAAGACGAACGCCAACTACTACAACAACCGGCCGCACAGAGGAGACGCAGGAGGAGGAGGAGGAGGAGGAGGAGGAGGAGGGCAAGGCAGGGCCAGCAAGGCCCACCAGCACAGCCACTACCACCACGCAGGCAGCCAGCAATCCCACGCCTCCGAGCACATCCGTTCAACCTCACGGATGACCAGATCCACACCCTCTACCGTTTGGACCGGGACACCATAACCGCCATTGTGGACATGACACAGGCTGACCTTGTCTGCATGATAGATAGCCCAACCGCCATCCCACCCCTACTGAAGGTGGTGTCTGTACTCCACTTCCTGGCCACAGGCACCTACCAGCACACAGTCTGACAGTTGCATGGCATTTCACAGCCACTGTTCTCACGGACACTATTGCAAGTGCTCGATGCCCTCCTGAAGCACGCAGACGACTACATCTCTCTACCACGCTCGGAGCAGGAAATTACGAACACAAAAGTGGGATTCCATGCACTTGGCGGCATACCGGGTTGCATTGGTGCCATCGACTGCACCCATGTGGAACTGGTCGTCCCACATGCCATGGAGGCCCAGTACCGCAACCGAAAACAATTTCATTCCCTTAATGTACAAATGGTGTGTGACTCCAACAGGATCTTTACACATTGTTGTGCCCGATTTCCTGGATCAACCCATGATTCTATGGTCTTGAGGAACTCTACTATACCACGCTACATGGAGCGATACGCAGGGAACAGATCCTGGCTACTCGGTGAGTCTCATTTCATGCATGATAATGTGGGGTATGTGATGCGGCAATGACCTGGCAGGAAGGGGGGGGGTGCGTACGTAGCAATGTCATTCCACAAACATCCTTTATTGTCCACATACAGGTGATGCCGGGTATCCACTGAAGAGATGGCTCCTTACACCACTCCGGAACCCACAGAACCAGCATGAGGAGGACTACAACCATGCCCACTCACGTACCCGTGTAGTCATAGAACAGGCATTCGGCCTACTGAAGACTCGTTTCCGCTGCCTCAGCAGGTCTGGCGGGGCACTCCTGTACCGCCATGAGAAGGTTGCAAAGATGGTCATGGCATGTGTCATGCTACACAACATGTGCGTACGTAGAAATGTGCCCATGCCCCCTGACGCATAACTGCAAGCACCTGAAGATGGTCATGATGAGGGTGGGGATGTGGCAGCACCTCAAGGAGTCTGCGAGGCACAGGTGGGCCGTGACATTCGTCAGATTCTCATAGATTCATGCTTCTAGCACTCACGCCTGGTGGCTGATACATGGACACGGGACTTGTGGCACTGTG
This sequence comes from Ambystoma mexicanum, assembly GCF_040938575.1. Lineage (NCBI taxonomy): Eukaryota > Metazoa > Chordata > Amphibia > Caudata > Ambystomatidae > Ambystoma > Ambystoma mexicanum. The sequence goes on from NC_090929.1 coordinate 750,380,408, forward strand.
TGTGTCTGGAACATGCACAATATGGACTGTACGCCTATGAAGGCCTCGTACACAAAGATCAATGTCCACACATCTCATTGGATGATCGTGCATTGTTTATAGCATATGTGAGATTATGTTACACACCCCATCGACCCGCCACCCAAGTGAGCCCAACACACCCCCTCCACCCTCCTACCTCCCCCCCCGAACACCAGTGTCCGAAGATGCTCATTGTCAGTGGGCAGACGCTATTGCAAGCCCCCTCTCCGGGTATCAGGGGCACCCCTGCCTGTGGTACGCAGGTTCCTCCCAGATCTACGTTGGGGGCTGCCCTGGACGGAACTTGCAACGGATGATGTCTCTGCCTGCTCACGTCCATGCATGTCCCTAAGGGTTTGTGAGAGCTCAGTGAGCACACGGCGCACAGCGGCAAGTTCAGCACATACGTCTTTGGACGTCGCATGCAGTTCCCCCCTCAGGCTCTCGGTGCTTCTCTCCATTTGTACTCTCAGGCTCTCGGTGCTTCTCTCCATTTGTACTCTCAGGCTCTTGGTACTTCTCTCCATTTCTGCCCTAAGCGTCTCAGTTGATGTTTCTATGGCTGCCTTAGTACCCCCACATTCATCAGCATGGTACTTGAGGAGCGTGGCCAGTTGCTGCTGTTGCACGATCACCTGGTCGAGGGACTGTTGCCTCTGCTGTGCCATGGCCATTTGCGGTGGTGTCACAGAGGGGCTGGTCACCTCATGTTGCCTTGCCACAGGGCTTGTGGGGGATGGCCAGTCGTCGTCTTGTGGGTGCCCCTGCGTGGTATCCTCATGGTGTACGGGATGAAACAAACAGGGGGATTGAGACAGGTCATGGATGGATCTTACTTCGACATCCCCGTCTTCTGTGTCGGAGCATGCTGCCATTAATGGAGTGTCACCTATGGTGCTGCTGCCACCAGAGGCAGTGCCTTCTGTGGCATCCATTGGGGGGACCTGTGGTGGTGCTGTTGTGGGCATGCTGGCTGCTGGGGTGCCTGTTGATGTTCCCTCCTGTGTGCTGCCACTTGATTTGTGCTGCTGCCGTGTCTTGATGCGTGCAGCTGAGGTGGAGGGTCTTTGGCCGTTGGTCTTGGCCCTCTTTGCAGGTGTGCTGGTAGGGGTGTCCTGGAGCTCGTCGTTTGAATCGGACCCTGTGGTGGAGTAAAGGAGGGCGAGCGTTATTCATGGGTCTGTTGAAATTGGAATGGCAATGTATCACATGCATTGGGGTGGTACCTGAGGGTGATTTGGGTCGGGGCCTTGGAGGTGGTTTCATTTTTGTGTGGAATGAGGATGCAGTTGTTTTGCAGCCTGCAGTTAGGGTGTGCCTGCTGCATGTGTAGAGGGTGTTTTTAGGATTTTTAATTATTTATCTATTTAATGTGAGTTTTAAAGTGCGCTATCAGGCCAATGTATGTGGACGTTCTCCTGGACATGTGTTACTGTTGCACTATGTGGACACATGGTACTTCACATGATTGGACATTGTGGATTTGGCATTGTATTAGTTGGCCCACCTACCGGATTCTTCGGATGTCTGCACTCCTTTCTCCATCCCTCCGACTCCCTCTATACTCTCCATTCCAATGGTGGAGGCACAGATTTCTTCCCAGGGGGTCAACTTGATGGGTGATTCCGATCCTCCCCCGGTAGCTGTGGCAATGTTGCGATTGGCGGATAGTATGCTCCGTACGCGTATCCGCAGGTCGTCCCATCGCTTTCTGCATTGCTGTGGGTTGCGGGGTGCGGCCCCCACCGCACTTACCCGCTGTGCCACCAGGGCCCATATGGCCTTCTTGTTCGCAAGTGCCGTCCTGGTCATTTGCGTGGAGAAGACGACGGCAGCATTCTCCTGGAGGGTCTCTGTAAGCACGGTGAGTTCCTCACGGGAGAAGTGGACCTGCCGCTTGCGGTCGCACACTTTTTTCGCTACTTTTCCCATTTCTATTGCTTTCACTAGGGTGGATGACGGGTTGGGATGTGTCTCAGGGTAGTATTTTTAATGGTTGTGTGGGAATTCTGATTTTATAGGTGTACGGCGTGCTGTTTCCCGTTCCGGGCCCATGTTTTTACTTCCGTTTCCGTATGTTTACGGTCACCGTACTTTCCGGTTGCCGCTCATTACGGTGACCGCTAAGATGGGTGGCGGAATTGCACCTAGGGCGCCGTACGACGGCGGTGAGGGGCGTTTTGGGGACATTTCCGCCATCACGGACTTTGCACTTCCGCCATGGCGTAGTGCTCGTGCCCGATGGGTCGGAATTAGCCGCACTTTGCTCCGTCGTGCAATGGCGGAAACGCTATTTACGCTATGGCGGTCAGGTCAGTCACTTTCCGCCAGGGTCGTAATGAGGGCCCATGTAAAACACGCTAACATCTCCATGGAGCCAGAGGCGATTACACAATTTATTGCACATTTTGTACATCACATCACAGGGGTAGTATGAGTTTGTCGGTCACCATGCGTAGCACAGCATGCAGACAATTCAGCACGTTAATGTCACTGTACACGATCAACAGGGAGCCACCAAGTGGCAAGTGAAGGGCCATCACTTCTTGGAAAAATCCACCTTTGGGGACAAATATTCTGCAATAGCGACAGACAGCAACAATGTATCTGGGGATAAGGAGAGAGAATGCACAGTGAGAACCCTACATGCGACACCAGACCCCAACCCTTCCCACAACTTGAGCAGGACACATGCATGGAGCCATCCTAGTAAAGAAGTGACTCACATCAGATGCAGAGGTCCAGCAGGTGTTGTAAAGGTCCAGCTTCAACACTGCCAAAGGGGGTGCATGTACCAGTTACGCTACTATTGGGGTGACATAGCTAGTGACAGGACGGGTGACACTAGGGGTGGGGACATCATTGAACGTGGCACAAAATGTATAGGGTAACTTAGAAGTAAGCACCATGTGAGAAGTCCTGCAGGGAAGCACAATGAGGGGCGGGTGGTGTGCTGTAGTAAATGCGGTTTGTCGCCTAGCGTGCTCACAAGATAAGAGCGCGAGGGGTAAAAGGGGACAACGCTTTTAGGGGGTGTTTGAGAAATATATGGACAGAAGTGAAGCCTATGTTAGCAAAGCATTTTTGCAGCCAGCCCATAATAATAGAGCTGCAGGCCGTAGGCTGTAGGGATAGTGTGTTTTTTTAATATTCAGCAGAAACAGTGCACCGAATTGTTGCATGGCTGAAGTTTCCCAGGAGAACGCAGTCTCATCGAAGCCACTCTAAGAGATACTTTCAAGGCCATTGAGCTAGGCATCTGGGTGCACGAGATAAATTGGCAGAGAAATATACATCAAATCCAGTTAATTAAAATCCAGCTACAGTGGGATAAAACTTTTTTAGACTACAGTTGGCAGCAAGGGGTGAGAAGGGAGCTGGGGGGTGAAAACAATGGAGTAGTGCTATGGGGTGCACGACAGGGAGCCAATCAGTGGAGAGAGATTTTGGTGTCCCTATGGCACAACATTGTAAATGGTCCTTGTCAATGTCCGCAGGGTACATCATTGATCAGACTTGGTGTAAATGTCTCGCTCCAGCCATCTCAAGATGTTGGGTCCCATCAGTATGAAGTAGATTATCCATTTGTAACTTGGACAATGACAACCAATGGTAAACTAATGGTTTTGAGAGATCAGCACATAATGTCATTGTGGGGCGGTGTGGGAAGGTTTGTGATGTCACGAAATGTGTCAATGTGATTTTGGCCAAAGTTTTTTTTATCCAATTAGGGTCACTCATGCTATACAAACCCATAGGGTGTTGACGCAGTTCCACCAATCAGCTTTTGTTACTTGCCCTAAAAATGAAACTTAATTGTTGTATGATAATTTTGTACTTTGTGTATAAAATGTGCAGCCACAGTGGGCAGCTTCAAGCTCATTTCATTCAGTTAAGTTCCTTAGAGCTGTCTGAACCGTAGTTCCCAGCTGTGTGGGTCAAATAAATCTGTGTTACTTCTTTGTTGGTGTACGTTCCTTTTTGGATTACTTTTTCTTTACTGGAATTGCTTTTGTCAGAGATCGCCTGGTACAAACAATAGACTTGTGACGACATCCCTGCACTCTGCATGGGTCCGACACTGCCCTGTAACACATACTGGCATATGTTCATGCCAGGGTTCACAATGCACAAAGTTTGTCATCGTGGGACACATGGGTACATGCATACACACAATGGTTCCACCTGTATTCCGAATGTATCCTGAAGTGGAACCGGTTGATGTCCATGGTACACCTCTTACAGACCCTGTCTGGGCAAGAAACTGACTGGAAGGGGACCATTCACACATATTTATTAGGCATCGAATGAAGGACTCATGGCCCCTACACATTCTGTCGGGGTCACAGTATGCACAACTCCCTCTCCGCTAATCAGTAGCGGTAACCCGCAATAACAGTGTGTCCTTCACTGTTGCAGAAGAGCCTTTCAACCCACAAGGTTGCGAGTAACATGGGCCCATACACCTTATCGACATTGGCAAGTACAAGGTCAGTGTGTTCCCCCAGGATGTAGGCAGTCCATGGCAGATGTGTTATGTCATGTTATGTTAGGTATATTTCTTGAGCGCACGGCCACCCGAGGGTACCTTGGCGCTAGAGAGGTAGGCAATGTTCAGACCAGGTGCCAGGAGAAGTGATAGCTGAAACCTAGAAGAGCGCAGTTTTGAGCGCTTTTCTAAAAGCTAGGTGGTTCGAATGTTTTCTAATCGTGAGTGGCAGCCCATGTGCACAGGAATGCATGGCATCTAACTACCTCATGCCCACACACCACTACTCCACCCTCCTGGAATACCATGTGCAAGACACATCTACTTGGGAACCCACCATCGCTGTACATGCTGTCTCGCCCATGCATGTACGCCACAGAAGAAGATGTAGACCCATTGTACAGATCAATCCATGGGCACGACAACGACATGTCTGCGCATGGCAATCCCAACGGCTGCATGGGCACATCATCAATGGAGTGGACACACTGCCTCTGGCACAGGACTACTCGCCTGATGCACGTGGATTCCCATGTGCATCATGACACAGTTGCATGGACGAACCAAGCAAAGGTGCTCATGTTGGGGAATGAACATAAATGCCTCCCATGTGAATGACTCATGACGATGCCATGCCAATGGACAGATCTTCCGTGACCATGTGCAGGGTCAGACTCTACAAAGTCCCACACAGCACAACCTATATATGGCCACATGGCACACACTTCACAAACTGGACACGAATCGTGGATGGCACACAGAAAAATCATGTATGGTGAAGAAAACAATTTGGGGCAAGGTGCACACGTACACGGGCAGTAGATGAATGGTTGATGGGGAGCGCAGGTAAATCGAACTTTGACAGTGAAGGCGTAGTTCACAGAGGGAGTCTGTGGTAGAAGTGGTCAAGTTAAACGTGAAGTAAATCAAACAAAATACAAGGCACATTGTGCATGGTCAGTGAAATGGGATGGACACAATAGGGTAACTGAAATATGATTACAGGTCTTCCTCTGACCCTTCATGTTCACTGTCCCCCACGACTACCACCTCCACTTTCTCCTCCTTTACCTAACCTTCCAGGGGCCACTGCCTTGGCGAGATGGTGGAGAATGAGAAGGAGGGGCCCCGCTGGCCACCCTTGGGCATAGGAGGAGTCAGGGCGGCCGAGTGCGCAGGGCACCTGTGAGGCAAACGGGCTATCTATGTCTGAGAGACTTGATGTTAGATGACCCAGAATGGATCCTTGATCACCCTCAATTCCCCCCTCTTAGCACACAGTTCGGCCCTCAGCCCTGCAACCTCCTACCTCAATGCCCTCCGTTCCTGGGAATGTCCCTCCTCTGCTTCACTTACCTCCCTTGCCACCTTCTGCAAGCCCATCGTGATGTCCTGTAGGGCCTGGTGGAGAGGTGTATAGAAGACCTACCTATATTGTGACAGGTACAACTCTGGGAAGCTGTAGCCTAACCAGTTTAGGTAGCAGTGACAGGCGGTCTAGGCTAAGTTCTTCAGAGGGGGTGAGCTTATAAAGGGTCCACAATGAGGTCACACAATGGGAATCACAGATTACACTTAGACAGGATGTATAAATATACAGTTATATATTTATGGCCAAACACTATAGAAAAATGACTACAAGCATGTAGATGTTACACACAACATATCAAACTAAATACATATATACAGTCACTTTATTATAGGGCATAATACATATCAGAAACTCCTGCAAAGGAAAGGTCAGGCAGGTATTATGCACAAAAAGGTACAGAGATGATCCCTAACTAAAATTGTCCAGCCCTAAATTGCCTGGGGTCTTTTGCCCAGTAGTTCAGGTTACAATGCCACAGAACTTAGGATGCAGGAATAAATGGAGGTAGGGTCTCTGGGGTTCAGTGAAGGGTTCTTAGGGTTAGAGTTCAAGTTAGACTAATGCCCAAAAGTAGCACCATCAGTCAGATGTCTTGCGCAAGCAAGCAATGGCAAAACCACATGTGTTATAAATAAGCTTTATTATAAGCCCATTGACTTATAATGGGAGTGTAGGGGTAGGTTAGAAACCCTGTAACTTACCCCCCGTATCCCGATTCATTCCCCGATTTGGCAGAACAAAGGAAGAGTGTCTGAGTTTTTAATAAAAGAAATGAATTATGAAAGAATAAAAAAATCATTCTTAAGTTACCCGATGAAGAAAGATCGAAGGCCCTAAAAGCAATTAAGTGCCAATACAGGAATTGGACTCGAAGCCGTCAAGTAATGAGATACCAATGAGATGGAAAAAATATGCTAAGAGCCATGAAACTTGAAAAACACAGTTGCTATATGGGGTATGCTAAACAACATTACGGGCAACACCCAAATAGCTGCCCAAACAAACAATGCCACGGAAGAAAAATGGTTACAGCATTTTAGAAACCTATACAAAATAGGTGAACAGAAGGACAACTCATCTCCATCCACAACCTGTTCTATTTGGCAAATTTAGATGCCTGCTGAATACATTGAATATTTCATCATGAAATCAAGTGGATCTCGTGCACCGGGACCGGAAGCCTGAAGTAATGCAATACTTAAAGCCAATCCTACCAGCTGGTCCATAGTGCTACACAATATCTTCACTAATGTTATTCAAAATAAATCAATCCCAGCCTCTTGGCGTTCCTCGGTAGTCATACCAATTTATAAACGAGGCGATCGATCCAGGCCTCAAAACTATAGACCCATTTCTCTAATAGGCGTAATGGGAAAAATCTTTTCTCGCTTTGTTCTGCAGGACTTCAACCTGTGGACCAAGCAAGAAATTAAACGCAATCCTCACCAGACAGGCTTCGTGGCAGGCATGGGCACTGCCATCAATCTCATGTCTCTTTATGCAATTGTTAGGCAGAAACCTGTGCAGTTCCCTCTGGGACCACTGCAAAAGATTTAGGACTACAGGTGTTTGGCAGTAAACCCACTTGGTAGCAGTCTGTACCACACAGATTCACTTGGTAGCTGTGGCTGAGCAGTCAGACTTCCCTCAAGAAGAGTTAGGCAGTATACAGAGTATTCACAATAGGTCAAGAGCACACAATAGAAAAAGTAAACACTGACCAGGGCTTGGTGTAAAAGAGATATAATTATTTATTTAAAACCACATCTAGAAAAACACACAGGCACTAATAATAAGCAATTCAGATACACGGTCACTAAAAGATATACACTCCCTTAAAAGAATATTAGACAAGTCTTAAGTAAAGCCCCACTTATTTTCAGACAGCGGTGAGCGCTTAACGTAGATGGCACTCTAATAGTTCGTTTTAAAAAGGGAGAGAAAAGCAGAGAACAAATTGAAACAGATCCCAACACTTTTTCACGAACACAACAAGAGAGGAAGGCAAAGTAAAACCGTGAAGTTAGAGTTCAAGAGGCCGGATCCACTTTCAGAGGATCCAAACGAAATGTGTCCAAGGTCACACGGTTGCAGTGCACAAAAGTCTTGTAAGGGTTCAAAAAGGAGTTGGACCACAGAAAGGGACCAGTTAGAGGGTCAAGGCAGCCAGCCCAGTCCAGAAGGTTAAGGAGTTATTACCTTGTAGCAATCTTTAGAAAGGGAGGCCTGGTGGACACAGTACCTTAAAGTAGTGAAAACGCTCCAGCGGGGGCAGTTGTTCCTGGCAGCGGGTGCAAGTCAGTGCTTCGTCCGGGGGAAGAGAGGATCTCGTCGTGGAGGAAGACAGGAGTCCGTTGCACTGCCAGGGAAGAAACCAGCTGCAGAGTTTCTCAGGTACACGGAGAGGTTTGGTGATTCGCGGTTCAGTGGTGAGTGGCTATCCTGCTGCCGGGGTGCTCGGCACGGGCAGTTCAACCACAAACCGGGCTGGGGTGCGAAGAAAGAAAGGTAAACTGGTTGTGCCCACCAGTCAGGGGAAGAAGCCTCTCCAGCCGGGAGATCTTCTCTGTCTTCGGGAAGTGGTGAGTCGGTTCTACAGGGCTCCACCGGTGGTGTCGTCGTGGTAGGTTGGCTCAGCTTCTCCCTCGTCGGATTCTCAGGTCCTGTGGCGACTTCTGAAGTTCCAGTCCCCAAAGCCCTGCTTTTATGCAGCATACCCCCATTCACTCAGCCTAGCTGTCACTCAAACATGCTAAGTGGTGAGCCGGCCGGCTCACCACTTGGGCCAATCACACAAGAGTGCGACCTGAGTTACCAAGGTAACTCAGTCCAGGGTGCCTAAACCCCCTCCCACACCCCCTGGGGTACCCAGACAGAGTGGCACCACTTTTGGAGGCTTCTGTGGAGAAGCCCGCCAAAAAGTGGAACAAAGGGCTCCACTTGGGTTGGAGTCACAGAAGAGAACACAAACGCCATTTTAGAATCGAGTCTTGGCAAAAAATACCAACCGGAGAATTAATATTAATTAAATAAACCGGCGGTATGTTCGAGGCTATGAGAATTAAATAATTAAAGTTGGTAGCCTCGAACAATGGGAAAATCCCATAGGAGAATATTCGCGGTTGAATATAAAAAGTAGTTTCCACTGCCACCAGCCAAAACTCGATCAGGGGGGACGGAGGCGTGCCCCCTCGACTAACAGACCCCAGGGCAATCGAATTGCCCCGACCAGTAAGTCCACAATATGATGGTTTGTACTGGTTTCTGTTAATAATTTGGGACTAGTATAGCCAATGGTGACTTTACATGCCCTGGGAGACAGTAGTCAGTCCCAGGGTATGGAGTCTAGGGTGGGGGGTCACTATGACGCCCCTGTGTTACTGCACGGAGGGTGCTGTATAACACACATAGTAAAAACACATGAGACCCTATGGAGTAAAGGACCCCATAGCCCATAAAACACATTACCAGTCAAAGGAATACCATTTATCATGTCCAAGAGTGGTAGAAAAAGAGTCTCACTCTTGGCAGGAGGAAAAAAACAAACTCCAGAAATCCAGCAAAGCTGCTGGGGGACTCACTAGGTTATGAAATTCAGCCTAAAGAGAGAATTCTCCCTAACACTCGCCCCCCCCTACCCCAGACTAAGGGACAGGAGGATTTAATCCACTCCTGGATGAACCTCATACCTCTAGTCGATGACATATATCCTAGAGAGTCCATCAGCATTTTGATGGTGACACCCTGACCTGTGCTCAATGGTGAAATCAAACCCTTGAAGGCAGATTGACCATCTCAATAGTTTTGGATTTTCCCCTTTCATTTGCATCAACCATCTCAAGGGTTGGTGGTCAGTCTGAATGACAAAAGTAGATGCATACAAGTATGGTCTAAACTTCTTCAGTGCCCACACAATAGCAAACCATTCTCTTTCGATTGTTGCCCACCTTGTCTCAGGATCCTTCAGCTTTCGGCTGATGAAGCAAATGGGGTGCTCCCTACCTTTCCCATCCAGTTGACTGAGGACTGCACCTATTCCTACATGGGAAGCATCTGTTTGCACAATGAAAGTTTGGTGGTAGTCAGGAGCTCTGAGTACTGAGGCTTGGCAAAGAGCCTTTTTCAGGGTTTCAAAGGCCTGATTGCATTCCTCATTCCATCTAACCTTTTTAGGGAATTTTGGAGAGGAGATGACATTCAGTGGAGAAGCTATGGACCCATAGTTCTCAATGAAATTCCTGTAATACCCAGTGAGACCTAAGAAGGCTCTCACCTGGGTCTGAGTAGTAGGTGTTGTCCAATTTTGCACAGCTTCAATCTTAATGGGCAAAGGCCTTATTTCTCCACCTCCTACCTCATGTCCAAGGTAGACCACGTTACTCTGTCCAATCTGGCATTTACTTGCCTTTACGGTCAGTTTGGCCTTTCCAAGAGCCTGCAAGAGGTGGTCCACATGTTCCTCCCAGGAATTGCTGAACACTGCTATGTCATCCAAGTATGCCATACAGAAGTGCTCCATCCCATTCAGAATCTGGTTTACCATCCTTTGAAACGTAGCAGGTGCATTTTTCAATCCAAAAGGCATAACCTTAAACTGGTATAAGCCAACTGGGGTAGAAAATGCAGTTTTCTCCTTGGCATTGTCTGTCAGGGCTATTTTCCAATAGCCTGAGGTCAAGTCAAATGTGCTGAGGAACTTGGCTGCACCAAGTCTATCCATCAACTCATCTGTCCTTGGCAAAGGGTGGGCATAAGTCTTGGTGACTGCATTAAGAGCTCTATAGTCCACACAGAATCTAAGTTCTTTAGATCCTGCCTTTGGTACTAACACAACTGGGCTAGACCATGGACTAGTAGAGGGCTCTATTACCCCGAGATCAAGCATCTTGTTGACCTTTGATGTGGGTTCTTACATTTTCTGACATTCGATATCCTCTGCTTTTGACTGGCAGACAGTCACCAGTGAGTATGTCATGCTGTCCCCAAGGGGTCAAGCCTGGTGAAAGTGAGAACAGGGAGGCAAACTGATTCAACATAGATTTGCACTCTTCCTGTTGCTCAGGTGTCAGATTTGAAGAGAGATTTACTCCTTCAATCTTTTCGTCCAAAGGTAAGCCTCTGAGGAGATCAGGAAGAGCTTCACTCTCTTCTTCTTCCTCCGATGATGCTAGAAGCAAAGCTCCTACATCAGGTCTGGAGACATACGCTTTTAGTCTGTTGGTGTGGAAGACTGTTGGAGCCTCCTTGGGGTTGCCCAAGTCCACCAGATAGTTGACCTCTCCAAGTTTACCCACAACTTTGAAGGGTCCCATCCATTTGTCTTGCAAGGCCCTCTGCCTTGTGGGAATCATAACGAGAACTAGCTGGTCTTGAGTAAACTCAACCATTTTAGCCTTTTGGTCGTGCCTGTGCTTGACCAATGCTTGTCCAGCTTTCAAGTTATCACTTGCTTCTGCCATCATTTGTGACATTCTCCTGCGGAGACCTATCACATAGTCAGTCACTCTGACTGGCTTGGGGGAAGGAGCACTCTCCAACCCCTCCTTGATCAGGGCCAATGGACCTCTGACCGGATGACCATAGAGAAGTTCAAAGGGAGAATAACCTACTCCCTCCTGAGGGACTTCTCTATAAGCAAAGAGAAGGCATGGCAGTAGGAGGTCCCACTTTCTTTTAAGGGGATCCTCTAAAGCACCTATCATGCTCTTCATGGTTCTGTTGAACCTTTCAACCAATCCATTTGTCTGAGGGTGGTATGCGGTTGAGAACTTGTAAGTAACTCTGCAGGTTTTCCACATGGCTTTCATGTAGTGGGACATAAAATTTGACCCCCTGTCAGAGATTACTTCCTTAGGAAACCCAACCCTTAGCCACAGCCGGGGCTGTAACAGTCCTCATAGGAATTGCCTCAGGGTACCTAGTAGCATGGTCTACTACAACAAGTATAAACCTGTTGCCTGAGGAAGTTGGAGGATCAAGGGGACCAACAATGTCAATCCCTACTCTCTCAAATGGGACTCCCACAACTGGGAGAGGCACTGAAGGTGCCACATTCTTGGAGCCAATCTTACCAGAAGTCTGGCAGGTGTGGCAGCACCTGCACTGTTTATCTACTTTGGCCCCCATCTTTGGCCAATAGAAGTAGAGTGAGAGCCTTTCCTTAGTCTTCTTGAAACTCAAGTGACCAGCCAAAGGAATCTCATGGGCTAACTGCAAGAACTGTGGTCTGTTCTCTTGGGGTACTACACATTTGTGGTCCCCAGGTGCAGACTTGGTTGGTTCACTGTAGAAGAGGCCATCTTCCCAGTGTAACCTATACTTTCCAGGCTCTTGCCCTTCAACCTGAGCATCTGCCTGGTGGCGAAGACCTTCCAGAGTTGGACATTCTCTCTGTCCCTTACTGAAGTCTGCCCTGTTGGGTCCACCTTCTGCCAGTAAAGACTGCAGCTCAGGATGGTCAACAGGATCCAGATCTCCAATGAGTTCCTGGCCTTCCACTAGCTCTTCTTCAGAGTCTAGTTCAACCACACAGGGTTGTACCTCCCTCTCAGCCTCAGCTGGAGGGGGAGTTATGGGAGTAACTTTGGACAACCTAGGGGAAGTCCTTGTTGGCTGCACTGGAGTGCTGACTGCTGATTTCTAGTTAGAAGTCTTAGGTATCCCCTTTGCTTCTGGTTTCTTAGAGACAGCAGCTGACATCTCCAGTGGAGCAGGAGTGATCTCTTTCTTCATCATCTCCTTGGGAGTACCTCTCATGGTTCTCTCCCTTGCAGGTCTGGTGAGCTCCTGTAACCTTTTACTAGGAGGTCTGGGGGTATGTGACACTACTCCAAGAGTTTTCAAGTCATTACCCAGCAGAACCCTTCCTGGCACCTCACTTTGTATGCTGACAGGTATCTTCACAGTCATGTCATTACACTGGATGAGAACTGGTAATTGGGGAAGCATCTGCACAGGCCCTCCAGCTAACTTGGTGAGGCGTTTGGGTGCCTTAGCAACATCCTCAGCCTGAAAAAACGATTTGTCCATCACAGTTATGCTGGCCCCAGTGTCCCTGATGGCAGGAGTCTCCTGACCATTCACCTGGACACTGTCCTTATAATACTCTTTAGTATTATCTGGGATAGAATTATAGACATCTAAGTTCTGTTGTTCCCACAGGCCAAGAGACACTAAAGAAACACTGGCTGAGACTCCAATGGGTTCATCAGCCAGTAATAGAAAGTTTCCACTTGCCATTTGAACAACCTCCTCTGGAGCGAATGCTAAGGAGACAAGCTGGACCCCTGAAGGTTTACCCTTACATCTGGGATCTCCTTTCACATGGTCAGTAGAGCCACAAACAAAGCATTTACCAAATGCTTTCTGGAATGGTGGCTTTTTCTGACCTCCTTCTGGTTTGGCACCAGGAGGTACACTAGCCTTATTTGGTTTCCCTGGTGGCTTACCCTTTTGGTTCTGTTTGGGGCCCTCTTTGGAATTGGAATTATTGGAATTCTCTTTGGAGTCCTTTTTTGGCTGTTTTCCCTCATCCTTTTTCTGAGTAGCCCCAGAATCCTTGTGAGTGGCCCTTTTGGCAACCCACAAGTCAGCAGCCTTAGCTAACTTCCTGGAATCTAATTCCCTTGAATCAGCCAAGTGCTGTCTGAGCTCAGGAGAGCAGGCATCATAAATTGACTCCAACATTACAAGATTCTTCATTCCTTCATTAGTGTTAACTCTGTAACCCTTAATCCCTCCCTCTAAGTTTTTCAAACTTTCACTCACCCAGGTAGCCCAAGGGGTACCATCATGCTTTTTGAGGGTCCTAAACCTCTTAAGATACTGGGAAGGTGTCATCCCAAATCTAGCTATCAAAGCTAGCTTCACACATTCATAATCCTTCTTATCCACCTCCCCCAACTCCATTATCACATCAGTTGAAACAGGGGGAAGCCTAGAGAACAACCAGGGAAGTTACTCATTCCCTGTGATGTCCTGGAGCCCATGATTATACTCAAACATTTTCAACCAATCCAACACATCCAATCTAGGTTCATACATACCCCATAAATTCCTTAGGCATCCGGGGTCTTTTGGGACTGGAACTCCTAGAAGAACCAGAGGAGAGAGAAGCATTTTCCACAGACAACTTTTTCATTTCTAACTCATGATTAAGCTCTATTTCTCTGAGTCTTAACTCAGCTTGCTTCTGCTCAGCCTGGGCATTCATTCTTCTGAACTCTAGCTCTTGGTTTCTTTCAGATTGAGCTAAAAAACGTTTGTACTCTAATTCAAGCTTCATTTTTTCAAGTTCAAAATAAGCAGGGTTACATGTGGGACCTGGTATAGGCCCAGTAGGTACAGTAGGTAAGGCAGATAGAGGCTCAGAGTGGCTAACTTCATTAGGTTCACTTTCCTCTTCTGACTCATTCTCAAGACTTTAATTTAGATCAATACCATCACTGTTTTCTACATTTGCTGGGGGGGTAAATTCCTCTGTACCACCCAGACTTTGGTTTTCTAACAATCTTTCTATAAGTTCCATTTTCTTGCCCTTCTCAGAGAGATTCTTATGTCTACAAAATACTTTTAAGCAATCAGCAGTTTTGGCAGACAATGATTCTAGGGTATAACGCTCCATAGCAGACATAGTTAGAAAATCAGCTTTCTAGTGCTAAGCTCTGTGGTTAGTTGTCCTAAAGTGTTCAACAAGCACTCTAAAGTGTATACTCAATACAAATCCCACCGCTGTACACCAGTGTTAGGAAGATACCTGTGCAGTACCCTCTGGGACCACTGCAAAAGATTTAGGACTACAGGTGTTTGGCAGTAAACCCACTTGGTAGCAGTCTGTACCACACAGATTCACTTGGTAGCTGTGGCTGAGCAGTCAGACTTCCCTCAAGAAGAGTTAGGCAGTATACAGAATATTCACAATAGGTCAAGAGCACACAATAGAACAAGTAAACACTGACCAGGGCTTGGTGTAAAAGAGATATAATTATTTATTTAAAACCACATCTAGAAAAACACACAGGCACTAATAATAAGCAATTCAGAAACACGGTCACTAAAAGATATACACTCCCTTAAAAGAATATTAGACAAGTCTTAAGTAAAGCCCCACTTATTTTCAGACAGCGGTGAGCGCTTAACGTAGATGGCACTCTAATAGTTTGTTTTAAAAAGGGAGAGAAAAGCAGAGAACAAATTGAAACAGATCCTAACACTTTTTCACGAACACAACAAGAGAGGAAGGCAAAGTAAAACCGTGAAGTTAGAGTTCAAGAGGCCGGATCCACTTTCAGAGGATCCAAACGAAATGTGTCCAAGGTCACACGGTTGCAGTGCACAAAAGTCTTGTAAGGGTTCAAAAAGGAGTTGGACCACAGAAAGGGACCAGTTAGAGGGTCAAGGCGGCCAGCCCAGTCCAGAAGGTTAAGGAGTTATTACCTTGTAGCAATCTTTAGAAAGGGAGGCCGGGCGGACACGGTACTTTAAAGTAGTGAGAACGCTCCAGCGGGGGCAGTTGTTCCTGGCAGCGGGTGCAAGTCAGTGCTATGTCCGGGGGAAGAGAGGATCTCGTCGTGGAGGAAGACAGGAGTCAGTTGCACTGCCAGGGAAAAAACCAGCCGCAGAGTTTCTCAGGTACAAGGAGCGGTCCGGTGATTCGCGGTTCAGTGGTGAGTGGCTATCCTGCTGCCGGGGTGCTCGGCACGGGCAGTTCGACCACAAACCGGGCTGGGGTGCAAAGAAAGAAAGGTAAACTGGTTGTGCCCACCAGTCAGGGGAAGAAGCCTCTCCAGCCGGGAGATCTTCTCTGTCGTCGGGAAGTGGTGAGTCGGTTCTACAGGGCTCCACCGGTGGTGTCGTCATGGTAGGTCAGCTCAGCTTCTCCCTCGTCGGATTCTCAGGTCCTGTGGCGACTTCTGAAGTTCCAGTCCCCAAAGCCCTGCTTTTATGCAGCATACCCCCATTCACTCAGCCTAGCTGTCACTCAAACATGCTAAGTGGTGAGCCGGCCGGCTCACCACTTGGGCCAATCACACAAGAGTGTGACCTGAGTTACCAGGGTAACTCGGTCCAGGGTGCCTAAAGCCCCTCCGACATCCCCTGGGGTACCCAGACGAGTGGCACCACTTTTGGAGGCTTCTGTGGGGGCTCGACTTGGGTTGGAGTCACAGAAGAGAACACAAACGCCATTTTAGAATCGAGTCTTGGCAAAAAATACCAACCGGAGAATTAATATTAATTAAATAAACCGGCGTTATGTTCGAGGCTATGAGAATTAAATAATTAAAGTTGGTAGCCTCGAACAATGGGAAAATCCCATAGGAGAATATTCGCGGTCAAATATAAAAAGTAGTTTCCACAGCCACCAGCCAAAACTCGATCAGGGGGGACGGAGACGTGCCCCCTCGACTAACAGACCCCGGGGCAATCGAATTGCCCCGTCCAGTACGTCCACAATATGATGGTTTGTACTGGTTTCTGTTAATAATTTGGGACTAGTAAAGCCAATGGTGACTTTACATGCCCTAGGAGACAGTAGTCAGTCCCAGGGTATGGAGTCTAGGGTGGGGGGTCACTATGACGCCCCTGTGTTACTGCACGGAGGGTGCTGTGTAACACACATAGTAAAAACACATGAGACCCCATGGAGTAAAGGACCCCATAGCCCATAAAACACATTACCAGTCAAAGGAATACCATTTATCATGTCCAAGAGTGGGAGAAAAAGAGTCTCACTCTTGGCAGGAGGAAAAAAACAAACTCCAGAAATCCAGCTAAGCTACTGGGGGACTTACTAGGTTAGGAAATTCAGCCTAAAGAGAGAATTCTCCCTAACAGCAATCAAACATGAATTCAAAAAATTGAAACAACCGTTGTATTTGGCATATATTGATCTACATGCTGCTTTCGATTCAATCTCACAAGTTTTATTAATCAAGAAACTACAGAAAGCTAAATGTCTAGAGACTATCCTGGACATTATCCATGAACTTCATTCCAACAATATAATGCAGGTGCGCCTAAACATTGAGGGTATTCTTTCGGCACCTATAAAAGTTGATGGAGGTTTGAGGCAATTTAATTTTAATCTCCAAGACCACAATTGGCCTACAAAACTCATTAGAAGCATTGGCTGTTTATATGATATCCAATCAGCTCACAATCAATACTGCTAAATCCAAGATCATGATTTGTAATGCCCCTAGACACAGATCAAACAAACACCACTGGAAGAGCAGAACTCGAAATTGTAGTACAATACACTTATTTGGGCATGAGAATTGATAACAAACACTCCAATGAAGGTCATGTAGACATTTTACATTCGAAAGTTATGACTGCCATTTCCCAAACTAAAGTGATACTACACAAATACGGCAAATTCTCCATTACCCCCAGCCATAACCTATTATAACCAAAAAACAACTCCAATACTTCTATATGGATGGAAACATGGCTTAATCTAGAGAATAACATCTTGCAAAAACTTGAGGGAAAATACTGGAGATCGTTCTTAAATCTGCCGCAATGTGTTCCAGTGGTGTTTGTGCGCCATGAGTTGGGTCTATTATCTTTAATGATCAAATACCAATGGTGACAATGCGCTTTACTTTCGTGTTTCATGCTACAATCAAACTATTTGTTTGCTAATAAATGGAAAACAGCAGTTTTAGACACAATGGCAGGTGCAGATCTCTTGCTACATACTCTACTAGAGGATCCAACTAGAGCCAAGAGGAAATTATACCTCTATGACTGGATAAAAACAAGAGAATTATGCAGCACATACAAGAATTTTAGAGATTACCCTTTTGTAATGAAAAAATGTGGGCAATGTGAACCATACCTAATTCGTTATCCTTCAGTTGCTTTGCGTTCAGCCACCCTACGTTTCAGGTACAATCTCTGGCCAACAGGAGAGGTGTTGGCCAAACGCAATCTTACTCATGGATCAACAGGGGCTTGCAGATTTTGCAAAAATCCAAATTCCAGGGAATCTCTTAGACATATTACGTTAGAGTGTGTCGAATTAACAGCCAAAAGAGACATGTACTTAACCAAACATTACCTGCAGTTTACTACCTTCAATTAGGAAGAAAAATGGAACGTATTTTTTTCAACTAATCGTATGTCAATTTACATTGCCACCAAAAATTTCTTGGAAAAAGTGTTTGAAATGTCGCCACAGTGAAAAAGCAAATGTCTGAGATCTGAGTAACTGGGAGCCGAAAAATCAGTTTGGAATTTTGCTGCAATAGGCTGAAAATGAAAGAAATTGTTGTTAATGACAATTTTTTGTATTTAACTGCTGTTTTAACGTTTTGTTTTAACATTTTGTATTGTATAAAATTATTGTAAAGTTATATTATCAGCTATAAACAATAATAAAATAAAAAATAAATGAAACATTTTTTAAAAAAGAGTGTCCGACTTTGCTTTTTCCGCCAAAAGTTGCAGTCCTCGATTCCTAGGTGTTGTAGGTTCGAGCTGATCTCCGGTTATTGTCTTTTAGAAGGACTCTCGGTCGAAGAATGCAGAACAACTTGATGTAGCATCCCTCTCAAGACTGGATTCGGGTCATGTAAGCAATTTTCAGATGGTGGTCACCACGCAGGACGACGCAAAAGGACTCAGCAGCCGCAGTCGGACCTTCCCTCCTATCGCGGGTCCCCTTGATGCTAGGATGCCGAAATTTCTCAAGAGGTAGTCTTGTAGGGCCAGCTGAGGATCTCCCACGTTTCAGGCTGAATCTCAGTACGGTGACGCTGGCAGCACAGTAGCCCAAAATCATAGCTGGTCAGCCACAGGGCACTTCCGAAGGCTTTGTTTGTCAGGGCACTGAACAGACGTTGAGAATGGATGGTCTCTCCACTCCAAGGCTCATAGCTCCTTCACAGGACTACTAAAGATCACGAGCAAGACTGGGCTCCTTCAGGACAGCAGCAGAAGTTGGTTGTCAGGCCTCCTTCAGTCAGGTCTCAGGTTTCTGCGTGCGTCTCACAACTGAATAGGATACTTGGCTACTTCGGGTTTCTCCAGGATCTCTGAAGAATGGGTGACGGGGTCCTCTTCTTATCCTTAAAGCCATCTAAGAGTTGAATCTCCCACTAGCCAATAGCAGGACTAGTCCACACACACACCCCAGCAGTCATCCAATCAGGACCAATGGCGTGACCATTCATGCATACCACTCAGACACACTGAAACCAGTTTGTGGATTGGGGTCAGACAGACCCAGCCCACATCCTGCCAGCAAACACACACAACCCTCCAATAGCCTGCCAAGAGCTCCTGCTTTCCCAGGCACTGGAAGTCCTTATAAGGATTTTCCTGACCTCTCAGGCCAGGAAGAAGGCTAAAGGATAAGATGGCAAAAGAACAGGTGAAAAGGTTTTGTTTGCATGGCCATGTTTGACCAGTAGCCACAGTTAGTGGCCAAACGCGGTAAAGCTAAAATGAAAATCTTCAAAAAGTATGGAAAAGTCACTGCTGCCAACAACCTATCCTTTTTTTCCAAAATGTTGTTTATTGAGTTTTAATACAACAGAACCAAGTGAAACAAACCCTCCTTCCCCCTCCATGTCCTCCACCCCCCCCCCAGTACACGGTTGACATAGGTGTGGGCTATAAAGAGAAGAAAAGAAGGAAAAAAAAATAAAAAACCCATTAAATGTTCAGGATATTCCCAGGAAACGTAGTCTGTGAGAAAGTCCAGTATAGCTGTCCATTCCCTTGACAATTTACTTTGTTCCCATTGTATTGTGTACGTTACCCATTCCATCGAGACAAATTCCCACAGTTTTTGTACCCAGTTTAGTGTTTGCAAAGGTTTTGCAGACTTCCATTTCCTGGCTATTAGTAGTAGGGCTGCTATCCTGAGCAGAGCATAGGCCATCCGTCAATATTTCGGCCACTTTTTGTTGTCTGGCTCAGCCAAGCCCAACAGGGTTTCGGCTAGAGACCTCTCAATGGAGAAGTTAAATATCCTTTGCATATGACCCTCCACTTCCTCCCAATACCTTTGTACTTTCGGGCAGGCTCGCCAGATGTGTAGCTAGTCCCCCGTTTCTGGTACCCCCTCCAGTACTTCTCCAAAACAGAGGGCAATATTTTGTGTAATCTTATGGGTGTATAGTGCCACTTAAACATGGTTTTAAGTCAACACTCTCTGTCTTGGAGAGAGCGTGTCAGCTGTGGGATATTGGACCACAGAGAGGTCCACTGTTCTTCCTCGAGGGGCGCACCCAGTGTTTGTTCCCATCTGAGCTGGTAGGGGGATGTGGAGGGTGGGGACTTATCTGTAAGAAATGTGCACAGGCTAGAATTTAAATGTTTATTGCCTGGGTTAGAGGTTAGGTATCTTTCAAAAGGTGTCAAGGGTCGTGTGGCAGCTTTTCTGATGGGGGGGCATCAGCCAGTAGCGCACCTGAAAATATTAGAACCGCTGTGATTCCTGTAGGCCTAACTCTTCTTTACACTGTGTGAAGGCTTTGATGTCGTCCCCCTGAAACATGTCACGTATTTTGGTGCAACCCGCGCTTATCCAGTTTGCAAATCTCACCATGCTACTTATCTGGAGTGAACTGGTTACCTCTCAATGGTTGAGATCGTTTTCAGTGGGGTCGCCTGTAAATATTTGCGTTAGAGTTGCGTGTCTGGGTGTTTCGATCGATAGAGGTTTGAGTAGAAAGCGTGAAATGTTGTGTGATTTGGTCTGCTGTCGTTACCACTGTCCCCACCGGGCTCTCCACCCCCAGGATAGTTTGGGTTGCATTTTGCTTTCTCAGTTGTCTCGCTAATAGTGTGTCCACCTTGTTTGCCTTAATATAGTATTTTTGCCTAAGGAAGAGCAGGTCCTTGTCTGCGTGTTTCCTGTCTATATGGTTCAGTGTACACTTTGCATCCCTACATGCCCTCTTGAGTCGCACACTGGAATCTGTCTCCATTTGCTTCATTGTGGTTCTCAGTTCCTTTTCAAGCTCTGCTTCTAATTCTTTCTTTTGTTTGCCCCTGTGGGCCGTTGCCACTATGTGGTCGCCCCTTATAGTTTTCTTATAGCGTCCCAATGAGTGGCCTGGCTGGTCTACCCACCGGGGTTTAACAAGGAGTATTCTCGAATTTTCCACCCCAGCTCCTCGCAAATGACCTGACCTGTCAGTAGTCCAACAGGGAATTTCCATGTCCAGAGAGTATTTCTCATGTTAGGAAGGGAGAGGGTGAGAGTTATCAGGGTGTGGTCTGAAATGGTGATGGTGTGAGTAGAAATGTCAGTGATGCAGCCTATTAAAGTGGTTGAAGCCCAGATGTAGTTGATCCTAGAGAATGGCTTATGTACGTGAGAGTAGTGTGTGTACGCTACCTCATTCCCTTTCAGCGCCAGCCAGACATCGCCAGACATCCCTAAGAGCCAACTGTTCAAATTTGATATTAAGGGCTTTTGACGCCAGGGGCTGAGCATATTTGGTACTCGTGCTTCTTTCCCGTGCAGGGTTCCATGCAATGTTATAGTTCCCCATCAGTAGGTTCTCGCCCTCCCCAAAACGCCCTAGGCGCGTCAGAACCATTTTTAGAAAACTCTCGACCTGTGTTCGGGGCATATATTAAAGCTACCCACAGGGTGATCTGACCCAATTTGGCAAGATATAGCGGCCTTCTTTATCCACTTGAGTGTTCAGTTATAACACCTGGATTCCTGATTTGAATACCAGGATCACCCTTCTGTTTTATTTTTGGGGTTGGTCTGCACAATTTGGGGGGATTTTCATAGCTTTAGCCTATGTCGATCCTGTAGTCTAATGTGCGTCACCTGCAGACCGAGTATGTCGGGTTGGTGTGTGGAGAGGAGGCGTTCTAGGTTCTGCCTTTTTTACAGGGGTATTCAGGCCCCCAACTTTGAGTGTCAAGCATTGGAATGTTTGGGCTAATCAGAGTGCGCCCAGCGCCGGAATTCCATCTTTTGCTAGTCGGTGTTGTGGAAGTCAACTTGTCCCTGTGTACCCCCTACCCCCTCATCGCTGTCCCCCTGTTCTGACCTATGTGCATTTCCTTAACTCGTCCCTCCCTGTGTCCCCCCATGCAATCTCCCCACCCCCGGTGCGGGTCGTCTTTCCTAAAGCATCCATGGACGAACCTTGGAAGCAACTCACTGAGCAACCCAGGGAAACTTATATGCATGGTATTGAAAACCCCTTCTCTTTCTCCTAATTGGATTCCAAGGTGAGCCAGTGGGCCCTAATGTTGCTGTAGATAGTGTTCAGATACCGTCCGGGCACTACGTCGAACTTTGGCCATTATGCTCTTGATGTTTCTACGGCCGAATGCCTGGCGCTGTGTGTGTCTCGTTGGAGTTGGTTTTGGGTCTGCCGTTTGATGTGTTCCTTCGTCATCCATTCCCAGTGCTGGGGACCATTAGGAGCGCGTCTGTTTAGGGCCGAGGGGCCTGGCTGATCTTCCAGTTCAATTTGCATTATCCTGGCTCCTTCCTTCTTAGTGGTTATCCTATGGGTTGTGTCATTCCAGCTAAAGCGTAGGCCAAAAGGGAAGGTCCACCTAGGGGTGATCTTTTTGGCTTGCAGGTGCTCCAGCAAACTTCTCATGTCCTTTCACTTCTGCAGGGTTAGCTGTGATATGTCTTGGTAGAGGTGTATCTCATTCCTGCAGTAAGAGATTGGAGCTGCTTTCCTCGCTTTTTGCAGATAAGAGTTCAGTGCTGCCAGGGTGACCCCCAGTCGGGCACCGGTGTCCTTGCATATCAGTCCTACATGGTGGATCCTATCTATTGGGGCATCGGTTTCTCCCTCGGATCCCAACAGTTCCTTGAATATGTTTGAAACCTGCTCTTTGAAGTTCGCATCCCGTACTGCCTCAGGAAGATTTGGAATGCGGATATTAGGCCGCCGTGATCTGTTCTTGAGATCATCGCATTGAAATTCAATATTGTGGGTTGTCCTGGCCAGATGGTCTAAAAGTTCTTCCGATCTCGAGGAGTCTTTCACCAGGTCCTGCAATGCCCTTTCATTGGTGTCGACTCTCTCCCCTAGAGACGCTATGTCCTTGCGCATGTCTGCCAGCTCTGCCTTGATTTCTGTGGTAAGCATGTGAAATTGTGTTTGCAAAGATGCTGTGAGTTTGTCCTGGAATGTCTGGAGGCAGCGTTCCATATCTTCCTTCGAGGCGGCCATGTCATTCCCTGCTGTGCTCGCTGCGTCCTGGGTGCTGTCATTTTCGCCTGGTGCTGGTTCCGCTCTGGACCAGCACTCATGTAGGGGGTTTTGCTTGGTGTGGATTGCAATTGCGGCTTCCGTGCTGCTTTCTTTCCTTTGGTGCCAGACATTTACCGCTACCAGCGTGGGGGGTTCTCTTCTGGATCTTGCGGTTTTCCCAGCTTGATATAATCTGGTACCCCGACAACTCCTCAATTGAAGGGCATGGAGTCAACAATGAGTGCGCACTTAGTGCATGTTTGCCTCTATCTGTAGTGGCTGGGGGTTGCTGTGCCCCCTCCCCAATCTAGCATTGAGTCGGCCATATAGAGAACGTAGTATAGGCCCTGTGGCTGTGTTTTCGCTATAACGGCATGCTGGAGGAAAAGGATGGCTACTCCCCCGTTTCGATGTGGATCTTGCTGGATCCTTCCGTGGACCGCCTATGGCAGATGGCTGAAGTGTTGCCGACTGCCTGCGTGTGTTCTTGGAACGCTGGGTGCTTCTCGGAGTGGATATTCCGGGCTGCAATAAGCGTCCCGTTCCAGAAGCGCTCTCCGATGTGGGGGGTTGGAGGTCCTTTTTTCCCCAGCGCTGCTAACCTCCACCTGCACCCTGGGATGATCGGTCCTGCCCCAAGTGTTGCTTAGTTGGGCCCGCTATGTCCAGGCCTGTACGAAGGGAGGGGGAGCAGGTGGGTGCCCTGCTAATGTCCTGCGATGAGCAGGATATACAATCCGCTAGGCGCGCTGTATCCAGCTCGCACCTGCTAAGGTGTTGCCTGGCCCCGGAACGCCACAACCCACGCTGAGGAAAGGTGAAGCACGCACCCACCTCTCAGCCGCTCTCTGCCCGTCCCAGTGCTGTGAGCTTCGTCTTTTCGGACTCTGTGAGTATGCCCCTGTACGCTGCTCCTCCAAAATCCACCGTCTCCGAATGATCTGTGCTGCTGCCTTGTTGGGAAGGCTATTGCGGGGCCAGTGTTCACTAGACTGTGACTTTATTCATCCATGGCCATCTTGGAATCCACCCAGCCTATCCTTTTAGCACACCTAGAGTAACCAAAAATCCTCTGAGTGTTAGTCTAGGGCAAAACAAAAATGCACCCGATTGTACTGCAGTGTAAGCTGCTGTGCCCAATGATAAAAAGTTACCACAAGTGATAGAAAAGTAACCAAAAGTAGAAACATAGCAATACAACTATGGGAAAAGGTTTCCCAGTACTGACAGCCTGTAGGACATATCATTCTCCCCATAACATATGAGCAAAGGCCAGTGTAGTGAAGCTTAAGGCTTCAATGCACTGTGAAAAGTACAGGTCAGATTCAAAAAATAAAAGCAAAAAGTTTGAGGGTTCCATAAAGATGGAAGGAAAGGTGCAGTAAAGAGAAATCTTTCCTAACACCGCCTCCTTCCCCCTCCAGACTAAGGGACAGGGGGAACTAATCCACCCCTGAATGGGTCATCTGTTCCAGTTGGTTATCCTTGTTGGACAGCCCATCAGAATTGCTACATTTGGGATCTGGACTGTGCCCAATAGTGAAATTCAAGGCCTGCAGACTCATGAACCACCTGAGCCAATTTGAAATATCTCCCTTAACCCCTGTCAACCACTTCAAAGGCTTAGGGGGAACATATACAGTGAAGTGAGCACCATAGAGGTAGGTCCTCAAATTCCTAAGGCACCATACAATGGGAAAACAACTCTTCTCCACCTGGGGACAACTGAGTTCTCCACTCCTAACCTGGTAGCTGATAAGACATATAGGCTGTTCCTCAACTTTGTCATTAAGCTGTGAAAGTTGTCCAACTATCCCAGTCTCATAGGTCTCTGCACTATGAACGGTCTCTTCCAAACAGGTGCCCTTAAACTATGAACGGTCTCTTCCAAACAGGTGCCCTTAAACCAGGGGCCTGACTTAGGGATTCTTTCAGGCCACTGAAGGTTTTCTCACACTCAGGAGTCCAAAAGAACTCTTTAGGTCCCCTACGAGTAGTGAGGGTAGTCTGAGGGACAACTATATTACGATAGGCTGCCACGTTGCTCCTGTATTTCCGATTGAGGCCCAGGAAAGTCCTCACTTGGGCTTGGGAAATGGGGTAGGCGCAGTTCTGTTAATTAAGTACTTCACTGACAAGAGGTTGCACCTTGTCCCCACATACACCAACTACATTCATGAAGAAGGCCAATGGCTCCTGTTTCGTTTGACACTTGGCTGCCTTCCTGAACAAGTTGGCCTGATGAAGGTCCTGAAACCCAGTCTCTTGAGTTAGACCCAGTTCCTTCCCAGTGGTGGTTGAATCTGCCATGTCATCCAGACATGTATTGCTGAGATCCATTTTCCCATTCTGAACAGGTTCTAATCTCAGTTGACAGGTGTCAGTTGCAGCCACCAATCCAGGAGTCCATACATTGAAGCAAGGCTCTGAAAAGGCCAAAACTGCTGTCTCCTCCTCAACACAGACTGCAAGGGATATTGTTGGCATACCCTGCAGAGAGATCATAACAGCAACCATACTTTGCAGTACAGAGCTGAATCACTAAGGTGTTACCTCTTAGTGAAGAGTGTGCTTCTGTCCTGGGGACAGAACACAGAGCTCTAGTGTCCAAACAAAATCCAAAACTGGCTTTAGCTTTATATCCCTCCAGTTCCTCAGAACTGAACTCTTGACAGCTAGAATGCTCATACACTATTTGTTCCAAAACAGGGTGGATCTCACACCAACTTTCAGAACTTACTCTTAGTTCTGAGCCACCACACTACTCAATCTTGGTGGGTTCACTTATTCACAGAATACAGTCTGGTTTACACCATCCTGTTATAACAGGTGTCAGTGACATCAAGGAGGGAGATTTCCTCAGCAAACTCTCCAGCTCACCTTGATGATGTGACGTCAGGTGAGGAGATACTAGGCCATCCTTACTGGAGCCATTAAAAGGGCTGCTTTGACACAGGACAGGGAGACACACAGATTTCTCTGGCTCCCACTCAATAGCCGTAAGCAGGGCTCCAATATTATCCCTCAAGATAGAATCCTCCATACTATTCCCAGGAAACTGTATGGCAAACTGTCCAGGTTCACCAAAGCCTTGAGAATAGGTTACCTTGCCAAGCTGTGAAATATGGCAAGGCCCAGAACACTGACAGATGGTCAGGGATTTACTGAACAAGTTTGACAGGAGAAGGTCCCACCTCCTTCTCTGGGTCTCACTGAGAGCTCCAATCAAACTCCTGAGAGATCTGACAGACCTCTCTCTCAGACCATCCTTTGGATGACAGCTCAGTGACACTTGACAGGTCACTTCTCCATCCCGCTAACTGGGTCTGATTACTACTGAGGAGCTACCTCTGTAGCTGTCATGCAGTAGCTTGTCAATGACTGACTTGGCAGTCATTCCCTGTGGGTTGGCACACAGGCATATGGGATTGTGATCAGCAATCACCACTTGCAACCTATTGCCTGAGGTCTCCAGAGTCAAAGGGCTAATAAAATTAGGCCTAGTCTCTGGTAGCAAGGGGTTCACTCCTAAAAATGAACTCTGGAGTAATGGAATTCTTGTCTCACCCCTGTCAACCTGGTGACAGAGAGGGAGACACCTACAGTGGTTTTCCTCTGGGACGCCCATCATGGGCCAGCAAGAATGTGTGTTAGACCACACAGGTGATATCCTGAGACTAGGATGTATCACCAGGGAAATGTCACACACCAACTCTAGGAGGAAGGGCCTCACAGCATGAATAAGCTCCAACCTCTCAAGGTTTGTTCTGGTGGGCTCACTTTGCTGTTGAACTCTTTGTTTCACTGGGGGAGAATCCTCCCATTGGAAGCAGGCCTTTCTCCATAGGCCTAACCATTATGGTTTTGTCTTTTGTTGGCCCATACCTCTCTCTCCTGGGACTCTCCTCTACCTGTATATTAGGCAGCTGAGAAGGCACATACAATTCAAGGTTTTCTGGGGTCCTTTTTCTTGGAATAGGGACACTTCTAACTACCTCAGCAGATGCTGTAGGTAAAGCAGGGGGATATTCTCCTTACCTGTGCCTCTGACTCCACTGGCCAATGGTTTCCCCTTGGGCCTAGGCTTCCTCTTAGGCCTGGCTAAGACAGCCTGACTTTGAGACCTACTGCTTGAAGGGTCTGGTGATGGCATATCAGGGCCTAAGTCTTGAAGACTCAACTCACCCATCACTCTTCTAGGAACCACTCCCCTCATATTGACAGATGCCCTGCCCATTTCTCTATTCACAGCTTGAATGACAGGTGCTACTGGAACATTAAGAGAGGGCCTACCAGCAAGAACTCTGGCAAGAACATGTGGGTTTACCACAAAGGAAACTACATCAGTAGGACTGGGCCCAGTGTTCCTAACAGTATAGGTAGTTAAACCTCCTACTTGAACACTATCCTCATAAGAATTATTACTTAAGCAATATGCCCTGAGCGGCGGGGGCATTACCGACTCAGGTAATGCCCCCGCCGCGAGGGTCATATGGCTATTAGTACTCCGGCCTGCAATATCTGCATGACCCGGGGAACTAAAAGCATTTTTTTCTGTCCCGAAACGCTGTGGCGTTTCAGGAAAGAAAAAAAAAACGACCAAGAAATTGGCCGCCGGGAAAGGTAAAACGGAGTCCGTTTTCCCTTTCATTGGCGGCCATCGGGAGGGGACGCGCTGGGAACGGAAGGGTTCCCAGCGCGTCCGCTCATGAAAAAAAGGAGCAGGAGGTAAGTGGGGTGGGGGGGCGGGAGGGGAAGAAAAAGTTTTTAAAAAACACAACGTACCTGCATCTCCGGCGGGGGACAATGGACTCCTCCAGCCGTGTGAAGGTCACGGAGCGGGATGGCCCTGCTCCGAGTCTCCACATAGTTGGAGGCTGCCATTGTCCCTCAACAGGGACGAAGGAGCAAGAAGGTAAGTGGGGTAGGAAGGAGGGAGGAAAGGGAAAAAAATAAAAGAAAAAAAAAGCCTACCCAAGGCCCCAGCGGGGGGGGGCGAAGGCAGCCTCTCAGCCGCGGGGAGGCTCGGAGCAGGGATTGCCACGCCCCCCACCGAGGATAAGGTGGCCGAAGGATTCTCGTCCTGGTAACGACCCGGAAAGAGCCAATCAGAATGCGTGTTGTATTCTGCTTGACTCTCGCCGAGTACTAATATGAAATAGGACCGGGATGGGAGCCACTGCTCCACCAACTTCAGACTCTTCCTCTGAATGAATGCAGTCTAAAGGGAAGGACACCCCTGCCATCTTTTTCCTCATACCGAGAGAAGGTCAGACTGGCAGAGTGGACCCCCAAGGTCTTATCCTTACATTTGGGGTCCCCTGTTCCTGTGGTCTGGCACTTGACAGATAGGGAGGCTTAGAGTAATCAATCACATGCTTGGGAGGGTTAGTCCCACCACCCTGATCAGATTCTTATGACTTCCCCTCATTAAACATTTTGTGGGCCTTCTTGGACATAGCTTTATCAGTACCCCCACCCTCTTTCTCATTCAGCTTCTTTCCAACCTCCTGCTTACCTGAAGCAGGCTTGTCCTTATGGGACACTATGTGAAGCCCATAGGTCAGCAGCAATGGCTAGCCTCTTAGGATTTAAGTACTTTGAGTCAGCCAAATGCTACTTAAGTTCTGGGGAACAAGAGACACAAATATGTTCAAGCATGACCAAGTTGAACATGCCTTCAAAGGTAGTTTACCTGATAGCCTTCTATCCTACCACACAAGTTCTTCAAAGAATCTGCAACAAAACATACATAGGTCATACATTCTTTTCTTTTGTATTCTCTAAACCTCCTCAAGTATTGGGGAGGAGTCTTCCCAAACTTGAGGATAAGAGACTGCTTCAGTTTTACAAAGACTAATCTATCAGCCTATGACATTTCCATAATGGTACTGCAGCCAGAATGGGGCAGTCTGCTGATCAACCATGCAATCCTGTCAGCATCACTCACTCCTTGTACCTCACATGCATACCCAAAAGTTACAAGCCGGTCAATTATGTGATTCTTCTCTTCATAAATACTCAAGAGATCTTTAGGAAACCTAGGATGTGAGGAGAGCACAGAACCATCTCCAGATCTCTGGAAAAAACTTGTGAAGCCTGAATCTTGGCAAGCTCCAGCTGGTGATCCCTGTCTTTCTGCCTTTTAACTTTCTCCTTTTCCAATTTGGCCATTTCAAACTCAAGCTCTTTCTCTTTGGCCTAAGTGTGTCTCTTTTCAAATTGAACAATGCCTCAGAATTGGAAGAGGTTGCAGCCAGAATTCCAGAGAATGCACGTTCTTCCTCCTTTTCCTCAACAGTAGCCACTGCAGTGGCAACAATTACATTATTGGTGCTTGGTCCATCCCCAGCTCTTCTATCAGGACCATTCGTCAAGTTAGGCACAACCTTGTTTCTTTTAAAGTGAAACATTTTTACAACTAACTTGGCTTTTGTGCCAGAGACTGTTAAGCCCCTCTGAGCACATAACTTTTTCAACTGATCCACTTTTGAGGCACTCAAAGTGGTGAAAGCGACTGTCTCCATTATATTTAGTACAGTAGGTGACTTGTATCCACAAGGCAATCAAAAATTATAGTGTTATGTGTAAGTATTATCTGGACACACCACCAGTGATCTACACTGTGGTACCCAATACAGACCCTTTTCACAAAATACCCAGATGTTATGTGGAAAGGGTCATCCCACCACTGTACACCAATTTGTTAGGACTGATTTTCTATACTCTGGCCTGGTGGATAGATGTATAGAAGGTCAACCTATATTGGGATATGAACAACTCTTGGAAGCTGTAGCCAAACCAGTTTAGGTAGCACTGCCAAGCGGTCTAGGCTAAGTTCTTCAGAGGAGGCAAGCTTGTAGAGGGTCCACAATGAGGTCACACAATGGGAATCACAGATTACACTTAGACAGGAGGTATAAAAATACAGTTATTTATTAATGGCCAAAAAACACTATAAAAAGTACTACTAGCAGGTAGGCGTTACACACAACACTATCAAACTAAATACATATATACATTCACTTTGTTATAGTGCATAATACATATTAGAAACTCCTGGAAAGGAAAGGTTAGACAGGTATTATGCACAAAAAGGTCCACAGAGATGACCCCTAACAAGAATTGTCCAGCCCTAAGTTGCCTGGGGCCTTTTGGCCAATAGTTCAGAGTACAGTGCCACAGAACGTAGGATGCAGGAGAAAAATGCAGGTAGGGTCTCTAGGGTCCAGTGAAGGGTTCTTAGGGTTAGGGTTCAAGTTAGACTAATGCCCAAAAGTAGCCACAACAGTCAGATGCCTTGTGCAAGCAAGCAATGGCAAAGCCAAACGTGTTATAAATAAGGTTTATTATGAGCCCATTGATTTATAATGGAGTATAGGGGTAGGTTAGAAACTCTGTAACTTATCCCCCCGTACTCTGATTTTTCCCCAGACTTGGCAGAACAAAGGAAGGGTGTCCAACATTGCTTTTTCAGCTGAAAGTTGCAGTCCTCGATTCCCAGGGATTGCAGTTCAAGCTGATCTCCAGTTGGTGTCTTTTACTATTGCACGGACTCTCGGTCAAAGAATGCAGAAAAACTTTATGTAGCACCCCTCTCAGGACTGGTCTCGGGTTAGGTAATCAATTTTCGGATGGTGGTCACTGCATACGGCGACGCAAAAGGACTCACCAGCCATGTCTGACTTTCCCTCTTATCTAGGGTCCCCTTGAAGCTAGGATGCCGAAATTTCACAGGAGGTAGTCTTGTATGGCCAGCTGAGGATCCCTCAGGTTTCAGGCCAAAACTTGTTACGGTGACGCTGGCAGAACGGTAGCCCAAAATGAAGCTGGTCAGCCACAGGACAGTTTTAGGACACTTCTGAAGGCTTCCTTTGGCAGGGCACCAAGCAGACGTCAAGAATGGATGGTCCCTCCACTGCAAGGGTTGTAGCTCCTTCGCAGCACTACTAAAGATCACGAGCAAGACAGGGCTCCTGCAGCAGAGCAGCAGAAGTTAGCTGACAGGTCTCCTTCAGTCAGCTCTCAGGTCTCTTCATGGGTCTCGCATAGGATACTTGGCTCCTTCAGGTTTCTCCAGGATCTCTGAAGAATGGGTGCAGGGGTCCTCTTCTTATCCTAAAAGCCAGGTAAGGACGTAAACTCCCCCTAGCCAATAGCCTAGTCTAGCCAATAGCAGGACTATTGTGTACAGCTGTACAGCTGGAAGGAGTACTATCACCATCGTAATCTGAACAAAGGTAGACACCAGCATCTTAATTCACCCAACACTGGCAGTAGCAGCAGCAATAGTAGTATAGGGGACCCAATTCAACCGGAGGGAACACAGCAACCTACAGGTGTCAGTAGCAACCAAATTGAGACAGCTGAAACTGGATCTAGGAGTCCATCTGGACCACAAACGTCGTCATGACCAGGTAACACTGGTGTTTTTTTAGGACTTCGAGAAAAACAAGCAGAAAAACCAGGTGAGGGAAAAAAGAAAAAAAGTGATTGAAAACCTTGTAGTCAATAATTCAAGTAAAAATCTGACGAGTGGACGATTTAATATACTAAATCGAAGACTGTCGTTTGTTCCAACCTGCAACACACTCTTTGAGGAAGAAGTCTGTCTTCATAGACTCCTCAGGAAGTTACGCTTGAAAATCTTCTTTGAAACCGAGGGAGATATGGAGCCTACACAACTTGAAAATGACAAACTGGAACTCTGTCCCAAGAGTGATTTTGACCCCTATATACAAAACCCCATTCTAAATTTGTTTGAGAAAAATGTATTCTCAGATTTCAAAAGGATCAACTACCAAAGAACAGCACCCCTGAACCGTCAACTGTCAATTGGGCCGTATTGAAACACTTGCCAAGGATGAGGACATCAGAATAAAGCCTGCTGACAAGGGAGGGGCATTTGTAGTAATGGACACTTCAGATTACACCAAGAAATGCTTGGAACTTTTGAATGATGAAACCACCTATATTAAACTTGACAGCGACCCTTTACACAGGATTAAGACTCTGATAGAAAGAACAATCAATGAAGCATGTGACAATGAATGGATCAGCGAGAAGACAAGCCAGTTTCTGATTAATCAACATCCAATAATGCCTGTATTTTATGGTCTCTCAAAGAAACATAAGAATCGCACCAGTCCACCTTTAAGACCAATAGTGGCAGGGTCAGGCAGTGTCTTTGACCCCCCTCGCCATCTATGTTGACCGATTATTACAACCTTTGATACAGAAGATCCCTACGTACCTTAGGGACACCACAGACTTTTGAATTGCCTTATAGACATCACATCTTTAAACCCTGATTGCATCCTATTTAATATGGATGTCTGCAGTCTCTACACGTCCATCCTGCACAATGAAGGAATTGAGTCGGTAGAATGGCTTCTGCTTAACTCACCAGAACCAAGGGGCAATCCACAATTCATCTTAGAACTACTCAATTTGATATTATATAATAACTATTTCAGATTCCTGAGTAAATATTACCTACAAGCAACTGGCATGTCTATGGGGTCGACGATGGCCTCTGTGTATGCCAATACGTTCATGTACAGATTTGAAAAACAATATGTATCAGACCACCCTGTATGGTCTTCCAAAATCCTGATCTGGAAGCATTTAATAGATGTCTTTGGCATCTGGTGCGGTACTACAAGAACTATCCTCATTCCTTAACTACCTCAATTCAGTACACCACAGGATCAAATTTACTATGGAAACTGGAACACCAACATTACATTTCTTGGATGTCAGTCTGAGCATTGAAGAGGGCAACATTGTAACCACTATTTATCACAAGCCTACCGATGCAAATAATCTTTTACACTTCACAAACTTCCACCACAAAGCCATGCTTAGAAGTTTACCGTATAGTCAAATCTTAAGATTAAAAAGAATCATTTCAGACCCGGCAGGGCTTGACATGGAATGTTCCAAATTGGTGGAAAGATTTGAGTCAAGGGGATACCCAGAAGAAGTACTTGACGAGGCCAAACAAAGATCTAGCTTAATCAGTAAGGACCACCTACTGACAACCAAGGTAAAGAATAAGAACACTATACTCCTTTACATATCAAAACTTTCCCGTCAGAGCTTCGAAGTAAGACCATCAGAAAACATTGGGGAATACTTCAAAATGATCCTATTTTACACAGGTTGTTTCCAAAAGTACCAATGATGGCATTTAAAAGAGGGTGCTATTTGAGAGACACATTAGTAAGGGCTGAGAGACCACCCAGAGAGAAGCAACTTTTGCTAAAGACTAGAAAAAAGGAGACATTCCCGTGCTTGAGCTGCACGCATTGTAATAAGGTGGTCAAAGGGGACACGATCTCCCATCCCCACACGGGTAAAAAAATAAAGTTGAGAGACTTTGCAACCTGCTTTACTCGATTAAATGCCCCTGTGGTAAACTATATGTAGGACAGACCACAAGACCTGTCAAAGAAAGAATAATGGAGCACAAATCGAATATCAGGTGCTAAAGTGTGAGATCACTGCTAGCAAGGCAAAGTAGCCCAGCTAAAATGTCAAGTTATAGAGGTTGTGAAACATCCAGAGACAGGAGGAGACTATCAATCTCTCCTATCACGAATAGAAAAATATTGGATCCACTCCCTTGATACACTGTACCCTAGAGGTCTTAATGATGAATTCTCGCTCAAGTGTTTTATCTGATGTCTGTTTTGGGGTATGATTTGATGTATCGAGAAAACTGTGTTTTGCCATGATGTAATGTGTACAACAAATTGACGTTTGTAAACAGAATTGCGATACCAAGGGAGATACAACAGAGGATACAGCAGGGGGACACCCACATGGGGTTCACATTTTGCACTTAGAATATATCTGTATTGATGGGAGGTTTCCCTATACACTCCAATGAGACACGTGTACAAATGGCACCGGTCTTCAGCTCTGAGAGATCTCAGGGGGTGAAATGGAGATAATCGCATCAACCTTGTGGGAACTCATAAGAACAGCTGAAGCTAGGTTGATGGTCGGAATCCATCGTAAGAGTGAGCACCGATGGTGTTAGTGAGTACATCTCTACTGGTATCTAACTATATTTGATCAGGTTTTGAGCCAGTGGCAAACAGTGCAGTGGTAGGTGCATCTCTGCTTGATAATTTACACCATTGATAATGTAGTGTACTGTCTGTTGAATTGTATACATACCGTAAGACAGTCTCTTATAAAATTAGACCATAAGGCAATTAGACATATGCGATAGAATACCGGTATCGAGTGTAATAGAGATTCCCTTGCTGTTGCATTCACTTTGTTTATTCATCTCTGAAGCCACAAGCTCTCCATTTACTGAGTGTTATAAGTATTGATAAGTCAACTCACGAATGTATTGCACTAACACATGAGGATGTACTAAAAGGGATGTGGATCGACGTCTCATAATTCACTGGTGAACGTCTGATTTTGGCCCATAATCAACTGGTACAAAAATCTTGGAATTAGCTCATCTAGATTTTCCCCAGGGGTTCACCAATTGGGTACTAGGTTAAGAATGTACAAAACGTATTCACTGACTTTATGTTTGGCTGAGTCCATTCAGACCTCCAACTTATGATGCATCCTTCATCGACACCTTCATAGAAGCCATCACCAACATAGCCATCAACCATGAACACCTAATCATCCTGGGGGACTTCAACATCTGGTTCGAAGACAATCACGCCAACTCCCAAATCTCACTGACTGAACAACTCACCACCATGAAACTACGACAACTAGTAAAAGGGGCAACACACTCGGCAGGACACACTCCGGATGCAATCTTCGCTGAGGAAAAACTCATCACCACGGCACCACCAATACAAATACTTTGGAGCGACCATCTCATCATCCCATTCGAAATCAGTCTGCCTACGCAAGTTTCAATCCAACCCCCTAAACTCTCACCCACCACAAAAAGAAACTGGAAAGACGTCAAAGAAAGCAACCTCTTCGAACAACTGGAGTTAACCAAACCCTCAACAACAGAACTAGAGCTAGCTAATCTAGATGGGAAAGCAGAGATATTACACAAATGGATTGCAGATACAATTGGCAAGATAGCCCCGGAAAAACCATTTACACCATCAAAAAAGAGAGCAATGGCTAAGTGGTTTTACCCCACTATTAAGCACCATGAAAAAGGAAAACAGAAAGATGGAACTTGAATGGAGAAAACATTACAACCAAGACAAAAAAACAATGTTCCAGAAGCAAATCCATGCATACAAGAAGGAAATTCTAAAAGCAAAAATAAGGCACTATGACGACAGAATCACAAAGGCCACCAACACACAAAAAGAAATGTTTCACATCATTAAATAAATGAGAAACCCACCAGGCTGTGACAACACCCCTACCCCCTCTGAGAAACTCTGCAATGACCTCGCAGACCACTTAAAAAAAAAAATCAACGACATCCGACAAACCATCCAACAGAGGCCAGCCAACAGCAACATACAACAAAACGAACCTACCTCAAAACCACAACACAAACTCAATAACTTTCCTGAAATATCAGCAGAGGCATTCGCAATGCTGGTAAAACACAGCAAGAAAGCGGGTTCACTGATGGATCCCTGCCCCCCCGGACATCTACAAATCAATCCTCGCACAAGGAACGCCAGCGGAATACTACAGAAACCTTCAAAATCTATCACTAGCAACAGGCACCGTACCAAGGATCTTCAAATCAGCCTACATCAAACCACTTCTGAAAAACACAAGCGGCGACGTAGATGACCTCTCCAACTACAGACCAATCTCCAACATCCCCTGCCCGGCAAAATTCCTTGAAACCTACGTATACAAACTAACGCAAGAATACGTTGAAAAACACCAACTGCTAGACCAAACTCAAGTCGGCTTCAGACCCACAAGAGGTACAGAAACAGCACTACTATCGATCTGGGACGACCTAAAAACAAACGCATACTCCAACACAACATCAGCCCTCATTCTGCTCGACCTCTCTGCAGCCTTCGACACAGTTAGCCATGACACCCTGACCAAAAGACTAGAAGACATAGGCATAACCGACACAGCGCTACGCTGGACTAAATCATTCCTAGCAGACAGAACAGAAACCGTTTGGATTAAACCCTTCAAATCCACCCCATGAGTTAATGACTGTGGAGTGCCACAAGGATCCTCACTATCACCACTGTACTTCAACATCTACCAAACCCCAGTTATCAGAATCTTCAAGAAACACAACATCACATGCTACAACTACGCAGATAATAGTCAAATCATCTACAAAATCAAAGACACCCAAGCCGATCTTTCTAACCTAACCGACTGTCTAAAAGAAATCTACAACTGGATGAATACCAACAACCTGAAAATCAACCCAGGAAAAACAGAAATCATGATCATATCCAAAGACCAAGAGAAGGAAACCGCAATCCCGTGGCCAACGGAAATGGGAATCGCGCCATCACCATCTAAGGTAGTAAAAAATCTGGGAGTCCTGATAGACAACACCCTAACCTTAGAGCCGCAAATAAACGCAACAGTCAAGAAATGCTTCTTCCTCCTCCACACGGCAAGAAAAATACTACATTTCCTCTCCTTCACACATGAAACACTCACTATCGTTGGCCTCATCATGTCAAGTATCGACTATGCAAACAGCCTCTACCTAGGAATACCAGAATACCTACTAAAGACGCTACAACGGATCCAAAACACAGCAGTCAGACTACTCCTCAAACTATCCAGAAGAGACCACATCACCCCTGCCCTAAAAACACTACACTGGCTCCCAGTAAAACAACGTATCACCTTCAAAACAATGTGCATAACGCACAGGGCAATCTGCGGACAAGGAGCAGAATTCCTTCAAAAGAAAAGAATCTACAAGCCAACGAGACCCCTCAGATCAACTAACGAAATCCGCCTGGAACTAAAACCTTACATCAAGAAAAAACTCTGAGGCACCGCCTTCTACCACTTAGCCGCAAAAACCTGGAACAGTATCCCAAAAGAAATAAGGAACACCAAAGATCACCTTAAATTCAGAAAATTACTAAAAACCTGGCTCTTCGATACCAGAGACTAAAACCAAAGCAGCAGTAAGACAAACAACTAAACCGGAAAGGACACTGACAAGCCCCAGAACCGACTGATAAGCACTCGGGGCACCAGGAGGGGTGACGCCAGACAGAGTGCTACACATGCGAGACCCACGGAGATGGAGGCAACAACCCCAGCCAATTCTTACCATCCCCAACCGCCGTATAACTACAACTAGGTACCAATGGGTTGTGGAATTAGCGAGATACCACCAATCACCGCACTAACTAAGATATGGACACTGGCAGGTGCACTGGCCATGTGGGTGGGGGGTGGGGACCATGCAACGCTGTTGACAGAACGGGCGGAAGAGGCAGTGAGATGCTCAAGGAGCCTCGGATACAAAACAAGCATGAACCTCCAGAGGCACATGATGCCCAAGCACCCCATCGAGCGAGATTACGCGAGCACAACTGGTCAACCAGGATATAGATGCCAACTAACCGAGACCACTAACAATTTCCTTCTCCGCATACACCGCACGAACTCCAAACCAAACACAACCACAAACCTCCAGCACAACAAACCGCACAAACTTCACCACACTGCAACAACAAAACAATAAATGCACATAGACCCGCACATCAGTACACGACGACTACCGGCCGCATACACCCCAGGCCCAGCCGACGGACTCACCGGGCTGAGGCTGCCAACAGTACATCACTGCTCTCTTGCACTTTTCCAACCTCCACCCACTAACTCACCCGCCCGCTCTCCCTCTTTCAGAGCCGCCAGAGCGCCAGGGGACCACTCCGGTGGTGATAGTGCGCGGCACAAATGTCCTTTAACATTAACATTAACATTCTAAGATGGATGCCAAGTTACACATTTAAAAACTGAATCCTTTGTTGCTGTCAGTTATCACCAGATAGTCCATATATTCACACAAGAGGGCACATTCTCCGTTTTGAAGCGTTGGCGGGCATCACCGTGGCAACCAACACCTGCATTGGAACGACACTGAGGGGAGACTGGAGCCCACCTGTCAGCAGGTAGGATTCCTTCCAAGCACTGAGATAGCACCTAGCGCCAGCAAGTCCGTATGGACGAGTATTTGAATGCAATTTTTTTTACATATCTTTTACAGCCCGAACACACGCTTCACCACGCATGCACACAATGCAGCGTTCACGTAGATTTCCCACATATTTCTGTTTGTGCAAGAAAGGAGTTGTAGACCGGTGGCAGATCGCATTACTTGGTGTGGGTAAGTGATGCTACCATTTGTGAACGAAAAGTGATGTAGTCCCTTACATGTCACCACAATTTGAGATTAAGTCCTGATAGTAAATTGTTACCTTACAGTGACTGGTTACCATTGCTGTAATAATATCAGCGCTCAGGATTGCATGCTGAGATAACGATTGTCCCTGGATAGAAGAAAGTTCTGTAGACATCACAAGTGTGTTTAGAGCACCGCGCTGCCGGGGAGTAAAAGATTCTTTTACTACATGAGCTCTATAATCTCGCTAGAATATTGTGATTTTTATTTACATTAGAGAGATCTTATATGACAAGTTGGCTTCTCTCACTTTACGTTCTAGGTTGAGAGGTGCATCTTCTGGCTTAGTTGGCAACAGATCAGCAATTCTTCATGATTAAAGGAGCACTGTGTACTGCACTAGAGGTATATATCTACACACTAGTGGGAAGTCTTAGGTGACTTTTGCAAGGGATATTTCCAACCTTGGAATGGGGCATGCGAATGTGAACAGCATAAGAGCAATACCCTTATACACCCGTGATTAAACCAGTAGTCTCACGTCAGTGAGCCGTGTATCTACAGAGGAAACCTGCTAAACCAGTCAATATGAGGGGTGGATCCACATCTCGGTGGCCAGTTAAATACAGATGGGGAATATCTCTCTGTTGTACAACTCTGTCTAAACCCATTTTAAACTTGATTACTAGATTAATTGTATGGTTTTAAGATTTGCTTTGAACGTTTATATTGGCAAGCAAACTCATTACCTTTTCATGTGATATTTTCTCACAGTCCAATTAGGCTCAAGAAGAAGAGGAAACTGCCTCGAAAATACATCAGCCATAGATATTGGACACCTGGACTATTTTGTTGATGACACTGTCACTATTTGTATACAAAAACAGTTTTGAGGAGCATTGTGTGTATAAACATCTAGTATAATTGAATACCGACATCTTTGCATTTTGAACTTTATCCTTAACTGTCTGCCGACGGTATACTATAGTGTGCAGGGGACGAGAGGGTTCCAATCTTGGATCCTCATTTCTCTTTGTTTGCATAACAATGGTTCTGTGCAGGACCATTTTTCCTCCCCCGCACATTACAATTTCTGCATAATCAAACTGACTTTTAAATTGAGAATTTTCTTGAATGATTGGTGTGCACCAATAACCCACTCCTTTTTTTAATAGCAGGACTAGCCCCCTCACACACCCCACCAGTGGTCCAATCAGGATCACTGGCAGGAACATGCATGCATACCACTTAGACACACTGAAACCAGGTTGTGGATTGGGGTCAGACAGGCCTAGCCAACATTCTGCCAGCAAACACACACAGCCCTCCAGTAGCCTGCCAAAAGCTCCTGCTTTCCTGTGCACTGGAAGTCCTTATGAGGATTTTCCTGACCTCTCAGGCCAGGAAGAAGGCTAAAGGACAAGACGGTAAACGCAGTAAAGCTAAAATGAAAAAATCCTCAAAAAGTGGGGAAAAGTCACTGCTGCCACCAGTCTATCATTTTAGCACACCTAGAGTAACCACAAATCCTGTAAGTGTTAGTCTATGGCAAAACAAGAATGCACCCCATTGTACTGCAGTGGATGCTGCTGTGCACAATGATAAAAAGTTACCACAAGTCATACAAAAGTAGTAATATAGTAACAAGACTAAGGGAAACAAGTTCCCAGTACTGACAGCCTGAAGGACAGATCAGTTTCCCCATAACATGTGAGCAAAGGCCAGTGTAGTGAATCTTAAGGATTCACTGCACTGTGAAAAGTACAGGTCAGATTAAAAAATGAAAGCAAAAAGTTTGGGGGTTCCATAAAGATGGCAGGAAAGGTGCAGTAAAGAGAAATCTTTCCTAACACCCAGCAACTGTCTGTTGGAGTCCAAACTGCCACCTCCTGGTGTGTAGACCTGAGCCATGGTGACATGCAGCTGGTCCCCTGAAGGTGCAGTGACAGCGGTCGCTGGCGTGGAGACAGTGTCCTGCATGGGCAGACGAGCTGCAGTCGGCACTATTGGTCCAGATTGTGCAATGGGCAGTGTGGTCCCCTCACCTGAAACGGGTTACAGACATGTCCATGTCACTGTGGGGTGGTGGTTTCTGTGGAGTCTGGGAAGGCTGTGCCAGTGGTGGTGTGGTAATTTGTGTGTGTGTTGTGCATGTTTGTTGTATGGACGTGTGCGTCCAGGTCCGTTTGGGGAGTTAGCCTTGCGGTATGAAGGGCATGCCATAGCGCTATGTGGTGTGTGGTGTGATTACAATGGACATGATTCGTGGGCAGTGTGCATACATGTAGTGTTGCCCTTTGTGCTGATTTGGATGGATTATTCATGTGCTGTGTGTGTATCTATGACGCGGATATGGGGGTGCTCATAGGTGGTGTGCTTACCACAGACGTCAGTGCCTGTCGCTGCGCCTAGTTGGCCAATGTACACCTCCTCTGGGATCAGGTTCATGGTCTTCTCCACACTGGGCGTAAGGCACAGCCGGGACCTGGTGGATCGCCTCCTCGAGCATGGGACAGATGGTACTTGCTGAATTTCAGTTTGACCCTCTGCTTTTTATCCAGCCACTTTTTTGATTTCCTCCCAGGTGCATTGCTCGATGCCCAGGGTGTTGACCTGCTCCATGAGCCTGAACCAGTGTGAGTGTTGCTGGCTCTGTGTGGTATGGTGTCCGGGCATCCAGAGCATGCCGGTCTCGTGGCTGGGGATGGACTACACCATCAGGTCCACCTCACCTTCACCTTTGCCAGACCTCCTTAGTAGCTTCCATCTTGCTGGACACTACGACCTATGCAGCGATTGGGTCTACTTGTGTGTTGGTATAAATAGATTGGGGTCAGTGGAGGTGTGGGCATTTGACTCTTATTGGGATGTGTATGTCATCCACTTGTGTGGTACTGTCCATGTGTACTATGCCACTTGGGTGTTTGCGCAGGTGTTGTGCCTTTCATGTGAGCAGGGGTGCGTTCCTAGTGGGCACCTTTTTGCTGATTGTGGGAGCCACGTGTTCTTGATAGTGTCACATGTGTAGTGAGGCAGCTGTGTGCTTTCTGTATGTTTGTGTCTTGGTATGTGTTGGAATACCTGTGTCGCAGTGTGAAGTGTTTGTCTTCTGGGTGCTGTGTCAATCTTGCATTGTGTTGGCTAGGTTGACATTGTCGGAGCAGTTCTAGTGTGCATGTGACATTTGGTATATTTTCCGTCAGTCTGTGGCATAATGTCCGAGATGCGATGTCCGGCATGTAATGTAATATGCATGGTATGGTGGCGTACTTTCCACCTGCTTTTGCCCTTTCTTGTCCATGTGGTGATGTGTTGCTGGGGGT
Organism: Ambystoma mexicanum; assembly: GCF_040938575.1. Lineage (NCBI taxonomy): Eukaryota > Metazoa > Chordata > Amphibia > Caudata > Ambystomatidae > Ambystoma > Ambystoma mexicanum. The sequence continues at coordinate 750,422,130 of NC_090929.1, forward strand.
GTGTCTGTTTTTGGTGGGTGTGTCCATCCACTGGGGAGGGGGATGTCGGTGGGAGTGTCCGATCATTTGTGGGCATATCGGTGGGTGTGTTTGTGTTTTGTTGGGCGTTTTGGGGGCATTGTGAGTCACAAACGAGTGTGATGCGTGTAAGGTGTACGTTTGGAGGTATTCATTAAGTGAACGCAGATCTTGAGAGCTGTATGGGGAGTGTTGTAAGTTAAACCATAATGTTGGTGGTGTAAGCGTGGTGCACAATGCAGTTATGTGTGTGGATGCGCGGAGGGATGTTTGGCTAAAGTTTGTGGGTCCACGGGAAAGAAATTCGCAAATAGTATGTGCACATATTCATCATGTTTGACTTCAGTTTTCCTTGACACGTTCCTTTACACTGGCCTGTATTCTGCCAACAGGAGCTATAGGGAGTGTATTTGGATGTACATCCTTTTGGCTGCATTTCCGAGTCAGACTTTGAAAATTTCCCTTTTTGGTTGTAACTTACACTGCACCTAGGCCTTATTGGTTTTTGTCGTGACTTACGCACAAAAAAGTCATAGTTAGTAAATCGTTCCCGATTATGTTTAAGTTTGAAAATGTTTATATATAATTTCACAGCTATATGTGAAAGCCATTTTAGAATGTATGCTATTTCTTTGAATTTGTGTGTGTTTATCTTTTTCACGAATAACTTATTTTAAAACCAACGTAATCATAATACCAAATTTTTATTATAGTACAAACAACATCATTCAAGGAACTCAATCGTTTTTTTTAAAGTGATGTACATAGAAATATTTTGTATTTTAGAAGTATTTCTATTAGTATTAATTTATGTTCATATTAATGTTGATTTATAATTATTGATGATTTTTAAAAATTGTGTTAATACATTTCTGTGAAATCTTTCTTGTGTATGTTTTATTGTGTCATAACTTCCTATTATTGAAAAATCACAACCTCCTGAAATCGCCTATGCTGCTAGCACAGGGCCAGAATACGCTCCACCCCTGTGAAGGGCGAATGGGTGGGGTTGGTCAAATTTCACTATGGCCAGTACACCCTAGACTGGTATGCAGACCTTGTGTCCTAACTTCCTATTTTTTGAAAAGACACAAAATCGTCAATCTCCTGAAATCGCCTATACTGATTTCACAGGGCTTAACACCGCCCTGTGCTGGGGCAAATGGGTGGGGTTGATCAGATTGCACTATTGCCAGTACACACCAGACTGGTATTCTGACCTTGAGCCAAAATGCAGCCCACTAACTGTTGTGGGGCTGGAGCCACCAATTGCAAAATCATCAATCTCCAGAAATCGCTTTTACTGACTGAACAGGGCCAGACCCTGCCCTGTGCAGGGCTAATGGGTGCATTTTGTAAAATGTCACCATCGCCAGGACACCCCAGAATGGTATGCCGACCTTGGGCCAAAATATCACCCCAACAACTGTTATGGGGCTTGGAGCCAACCCCAAACGTACAAATACACTATCACAAATTACACGGCCTGTGGTAGTGGCAGTGTAGTTATGGTTAAGTTGCTCATCTAATAGGAAGAACACTTTTTGGGCGGCTTATAACTTCGCTCCAACTGGACGAATCCTTACCAAACTTTGCAAAAAAAAGTATATGGCCCACTCTGAATTTTTATGGTAAGTTTGGTGAGGTTTCGTCAAGGGGGGGGCGGCAAATTTATATGGGGTCCCAAGATTTTTTATTTTTCCATAGACTGAATGGGAAAAAACTTTGCTCATGTCTACAGCTCAAACCGCTGGACAGATTTTCAACAAATTTGCAGCAGGAGCGGTGGCTTGGTACCGAAAGGATGCTTTTGTAAATTTGGTGAAAATCCGTCCAGCATATATTTTTTTAAAACAGGCAAAATGTAGGTCCTGAAAATTTAGTGATATCTGGGTCCACTGCGTGGACCCATTTCCCTGTTCACTCCGTCGACAGGACTCTGATTGGCCCAGAGGCCCATGTGATGTCCACAGACAAACGACGTGCCTGCTGATTGGCTGGATGGGAGCGTAATGAGCGTCATAATTTTCGGGAATGGCCGCGATGTTGTATCCGTGGATATCCGCGGATAGTGCGGCGGCAAACAGGGCTGAAAACCAGTTTTGGGGCATCTGCTGGTGGGAAGAGGGGCTGGAAAGGGTGGGGGAGTGAAAGATGGGTCATATGATGTAGTTGTTAGGTGGAAGAAGACCGTACTGTGTTTGCGGTGTCCGTGGACACCGCAGCAGTTCGCAGATAGGTCCTCGGGTGAGCAGCTTATGTGGTGATTGCAGGCAGGATTCATTAGGGTATGGGAGTGGAATGTAGATGATATGAGGATGTTTGTATAGGCTGTATTATGCTGTGGTGTTTCTGGCCAGCTACTAGAGTCTTGAATGTATTTTTGGCCATCTACCCAAAAGTCTATCCACTGGCTGTAAGTAGGGTAGAAGTATGTGTATAAAAGTGGACAGGGTGTGTGTCAGGTGGTTTGTTGGACTGTCTCGAGATTTTTGGGTGTATGATACTATATGCAGTGGGTGGTAATTGTGGCCAGCTACTATAGTTTGGTTATAGTTAAGAGTCCAAGAGTGTGCCCACTGGATGAAGTACTGCAATGGCATGTGTATAAAAGTGGACAGGGCCTCAGGTGGCTGGCTTATTGGATTCAAGTGTGTGCTGACTGGTTGCACATACTGGGATACTATGCGTATAGAATTGGACAGGGCCTCAGGTGGCTGGATTGTGTGTGTGCGTTGTGGCCAGTGTACAGATTGTTGGCTGCATGGCTGTGTTATACTGTGGTGATTGTGAACAGCCACTAGAGTATTGGGTGCATGGCCGCAGGGGATGCACTCAAGAGTCCAGGATTGTGCCCACTGGTTAAAGTACTGTAATGGTATGTGTAGAAAAGTGAGGAGGGCCTCAGTCGGCTGGCTTATTGGACGGAAGAGTGTTCTGACTGGTTGCACGTACTGGAATACTATAGACAGGGCCTCAAGTCGATGCCTTGTGTGTTTGGGTTGTGGCCACTAAGCACATTCTTGGGTATTTTACTGTATTATGATGTATTGGTTGCGGACAGTTAGTAGAGTATTGAGTGGAGAGGCCATGCATCCAAGAGCCTGTCCATTGGCTGCATGTAATAGTATGTGAACTGAAGTGGATAGGGCCTTAGGTGACTGTGTTATATTTGTGGTTGTGGTAAGTGGGCAGATGTTTGCATGCATGGCTGTATTCTGCTGCAGTGGTTGTGGCCAGGGCCTAGAGTCTTGGGTGCATGACCTACAGCCTACGGCTTCTGCCCATGCACCCAAGATTCTAGGCCCTGGCCACAACCACAGCAGCAGAATACAGCCATGCATGCAAACATTTTGACAGTCGCATATGGATCGCATAGGAGGCCATGTTTTGTTGGACTGTCTTGAGATTGTTGAGTGTATGATATTCTATGCAGTGGGAGGTAATTGTGGCCAGTTAGTATAGTCTTTGGTGCATGCACCCAAGGGTCCGAGAGTCTGGCCACTGGTTGAAGTATTGTAATAGTAGGTCTAGAAAAGTGCACAGGGCCTTAGGTGGCTGGCTTATTGGATGCAAGAGTTTGCTGACTGCTTGTATCTACTTGAATAGTATGTGTACAGAAGTGAACAGGTCCTCAGGTGGTTGGCTTATGTGTGTGGGTTGTGGCAGTGTATAGAGTCTTGGGTGCATGGCTGTCTTATGCGGTGGTGATTATGACCAGCTTCTACACTTGGGTGTATGGTTGGAGGCCATGCACCCAAGAGTCTGCACTCTGGCTGTAGTTCTGTAATAGTATGTTTATAAAAGTGGACAGGGTGTGTGTCAGGTGGTTTGTTGGACTGTCTCGATATTCTTAGGTGTATGATATAGAATGCCGTGGGAGGTAATTGTGGCCAGCTACTATAGACTTTGGTGCATGGCCAGAGGCGATGCACTCAAGAGTTCAAGAGTGTGCCCACTGGTTAAAGTACTGTAATGGTATGTGTAGAAAAGTCGACAGGGCCTTGGGTGACTTGCTTACTGCACCCAATAGTGTAGTGACTTGTTGCATGTACTGCAATACTATGTGTACAGAAGTGGACAGGGCCTCAGGCGGTTGCCTTATGTATGTGGGTTGTGGCCAGTGTACCGATTGTTGGGTGCATGGTAATATTATGGTGTGGTGATTGTGTCAGTTAGTAGACTCTTGGGTGCACCCAAAAGTCTTTCCAGTGGCTGCAAGTAGTGGAATAGTATGTGTACAGAAGTGGATAGGGTGTGTGGCAGGTGGCTTGTTGGAGAGCCTTGCGTTTCTTGGGTGTATCATGGTCTGTGCAGTGGGTGGGAGTAGTGTTATAGTATGTGGAGTGGACACAGGTTTAGGTCGATGAGTTATGTGTATGGGTTGTGACCTGTGGGCAAATTCTTGGGTACTTCACTATATTATGCTGTATTAGTTATGTGCAGTTAGCAGAGTCTTGAGTGTTCAGCCAAGAGTCTGTCCATTGGCTTGAAGTACTCTAACAGTATGTGAACTGAAGTGGATAGGGTCTCAGGTGGCTGTGTTGTGTGTGTGGGTTGTGGTCAGTGGGTAGATGTTTGCATGCATGACTGTATTATGCTGCAGTGGTTGTGGCAAGGCCCTAGACTATTGGGTGCATGGCCGTAGGCCGTAGGCTATACACCCAAGAATCTAGGGCCTGCCCACAACCACTGCATCATAATACAGCTATGCATTCAACATTGTGATACTGGTATATGTTTTGCACAAATATGTGTACAGAATGAAATTTGCAGATTACAAAAAAGTAAAGAAGTATTACACCAATCATTGTATACTTACTGTTTGTATTGTTGAGGCCCTTTGCAGTTTTTTGCATGGTACGTGGAAATTCAGCAGAAATTGTTGTTTCATTCTCTGTGATAAAAGAAAGCATAGCATGTTAGGGTAGGTAATTCGTAATGTGTTATTGCATTGCAGACATTTGTGTACTTTGTGGAACCTCATAATTAGCACTTCACAAGTAGTATGCTTCAAACAAGTTTGCTGTGCAATGTGCTCAGTTCCTGTGTTTGTTCGCATAACCATTGGGTCTGGGAGAAAAAAAATCTATGCAGGATTAAAAAAAAACTTTCTACGTTTATTTGTTGTTATGTGGCACAGTCTGTTTTAGTGACATGTGCATTACTTGTAGTAATGTTTAAGGTGCCCTGTTGTAGTAGGAGGAATTGAAATGGTGTATGATTTTCGCTTTGAAAGTGGTGGTACTATGGTTGCAGTTAGAGACCAGTTGGCGTATTGTAACTGTTTAGCTGTTTCCTCTTTTTAGCAGTATTTTTGTATGCGTTTGTTTGCTGTTGATGTTTTCCAAGTACTGTGGTATTGCACAGTAATATCGCAGAATTGTGGGGGCAGTTAGATACCTGTTGGCGTATTCTAACTGTTGATAGTTTGGAAGTTGTTGAGGTTATGTTTATACTCAATAAGTGTTGAAGGGTTTCCTCAGAAAAACTTTCATTTTTGGTGGTGGATTTTACATTGTGTAATAATGGGAAGTAAGATTGAAGTATGATGGTTGCAGTTAGATAGCAGTTGGCGTATTTTAACTGTGTACAGTTTCGTAGTTTTGTAGGGTATGTCTTGAATGATGTTAATACTTGTTGGTGGATTTATATTTTTCACTATTGTGAAGTGTCTTTGAAGTACTGTGGGTGTAGTTGCATGTATTTGCATATTTCTTGCACTGGTATGGTCATTGTTAGAGAGTTGTTGATTTATTTTAGCACTTGGTGGTTTCAGAGGTTATTGAGCACAGTTTGTAGCTCCTTATACTCAGTAATTTTCTTTTTAAGTAGAATGTGTGAAACAATATTAGTCTGTCTTTTCTACAGTTGTTTCTGTGACTATAATCATTGGGGCATTGGGGAACAAACTATATAGCAGTGCAACTGATGTCTTTGTTGGATAGTAGTTGTATGCTAAGTTGTTCCAGTTTCACAGGGTAGAAGGTTGTTTTCCTTTTGCAATTACATATGTGATGGTGGGTATTGGGCAGTAGGTTTTTATACTTTTGTAGATCATTGAGTACATTTTGGTTTCAAGAATATTAAGTAGGCATTTGCAAGATTTGCTGCTAATCTCTGCTTCAGATTAATGGAAGTATCATTCCATTCAAACCACCCACATTTCTTTTTAATGGATGCAGTATAGTCACCTGCACTGGTTGTTGTGCCCATGTGGTAGATTATGCCTACTGTTGTGAAGTTTTTCTTGCCAAGTGATACTTGTGGTGATTGTATCTGTAAGGTGAAGCGCTTATCGGAATTGCAGTTAGTACATAATATGCCATGGTTTGTGTTTTGTACAAGCTGCTGAAATGGAATGGAATGACAGTTAGGTATAGATACATACACAAAACATTCGATAGGGATTTGGTTGTGCATCACATGGCTGCAGAGAGTGTCTAGTTTGTCTGTGGAGTAAATTTGCACTAGTGGTTGCATTTCTTTTTTCAACATTGTTTCATTGAATTGTGCACAGCTTGCTAGAGTTGGCATTAAGGACATACAGTTTACATTTTTGTGTGCCAATTGTTCCATGACATCAGTAGCACATGTGTTATGCCCGTATAACTCATGGATGCGTCTGCTACTTAAGATAGACTGTGCTTCCTTAGAAAGTACACCAATCAGAATGCTTTTCAAAATGTTGGCATAGGTGAAGGCTGCAGACAGACACATGTTTTCAGTTAGTTCTCTGTTTTGGAAATGTTGCCAGAGGTTTACATTTCCTATGATGCAGAGTTTTACGGCACAGTTTGTGTCCTAAGGTTTTAAAAATAGTTTCACCTTTAACTGGTGTTAATTGAAGGAGATCTCCCAAAAAAATAACATGTTTTCCTCCAAAGCATTCTTCGTAGTCTGTTTTAAGGACTTCTTGCAATCTGAGGTGAATCAAAGCCAACATTAGGTTGGAGACCATGCTCACCTCATCTATTAGGAGCATTTTCATTTGTTTCAAAACTCTGCTTAGCGCCATAGTAGCTTCTGCTGAAAGTTTGTAGTAGTCCAATTTGTTTTGGTGTTCTACTGGAAGGAGGAGCAATTGATGGAAAGTGACAACACCTATGTTGTAGGCAGCTAAACCTGTGAGGGCAGTTACAACCGCTGATAGCTTGTTGTTTGTCAATTGTTGGAGGAATTTGCTGATGATTTTTTATTAAGAATGTTTTGCCTGAACCAACTTGACCACTTACATACAGAAGTATAGTTTTGACAGGTACAAGTTTTAGTTTCGTGCTGTACACCATGTTCAATTTCTTTAGTTACTTCTAGGAAAATGCTACGCCGCTCATTGTTTAGTTGTGATTTCAGTAGAGCAAAGTTTTCTGCAGATTGCTCATGCTGACACATGGTGTTTTCTACTTCAGTCATGGCTAATTCTGCCTCATTTGCTATGAGTGGCTGTCCAAGTGGTTCTTGGATTCCTGTAAGAGAAGGTTGACTGCTCTCAGGAGTGTCTATAGTTAGTTTATGCTTAAAGTTCTTCTACTTGTTGGCGTTCATTGTCCAACATTTTTTTGTATTGTGTAAAGTTTATATCTGTTATAATGCTTTCATTTGCATTGTAAGCATCTTCATAGGAGGCTTGGGTGTCCAATAAATCTTCTACTTTTCTACATGGTTTAAAAAGTTGGATTAGGGACATGCAGCACAGTTCTCTAGGTTACAGAGTTTTTAATGATAGCTTTATATGATTAATCAGGCTGCGTTTGTTAAGTTTAACCATGTATTTACCTTTTTTTCTCATCTGGCTTAATATTATTTTTGTCTGAGAAGTTTTGGGCTATCGGGTAAAGGCACATGGTTTCTAAAGCAGTACTCCTGTTTGGGTAGTATGTGTATAATAAGTTGTTTTTCAAGATTTCCTTGCTGTTGGGATCGGTTTTGGCTATTGTTTCTGTGTCTTGGTATTATTTGAGAACTCATTTTCTGGATGCAGCAGGACCAAGGCTTAGCCAGACAATGTTTTCAGATTTCCCATACAAGGCGGTGCCTGTTAAACGGTCTTCGACTTCGTAGCAGCCACATTCTCTATGGGAGAGCATTTTTATACCAAATCTGTACAATTTTTGTTAAAGTGTTTTGTCAAATTATGTCATCCCAGAGGTCTTTCAGCTCTGTTTTCTCTGCTTTGGTTAAGTAGGCTGTGATATATCGTGCAACTGCAGTGGAATTGTCTGCATTATACTGCACATTCATATTTGCATTCCATAGGAGGGCAATGATTGCGTTGTAATTATTGATGTACTTTGATGCTTCGGGTTTTTATGTAGTATGTGTTCTTAGGTGATTTGCTTTTCATACTGTGTCTAATAGAAGACAAAGCTGTTTACTTGTCCTGTAGCTGAAACTGGTCTACGGACACCAAAGCGGCATTTGGTGTAGTATTTGCCTTTGTTTTTATATTTACGTCAACAATACTTGCAACATTTGTGTCTTTCAAACATTGAAATTTGTGCATGTAGGTAACTATGTGTACTTTCTGAAGGGATTTCGCAAGTGACATATTTGTGAATGAACTGCAAAACAGTGGCATCACTGTCCTGACCAAATTTAGGAGCATCTTTAATCCACAAAAGCATGTGGATGTGTGGTGCGCCTCTGGCTTGATATTGTTTTCTCCAAAAGAATTGTTCCACTTTTCTGAGGGGAGGAATCGTTTTATTACAAATTAAGTACAGCATGGCAATAAAGCGATGATGGAAGTACCTCAATACATTTACAGGATCAAGAGAGCAGAGTTCTCCTGGTGTTTTCATGTCTGTTCCTGCTTTATTTTGGTTAGCTACGCATAGGAAATCGTGCAAGTCTTCCCATGCATACTCTGCACAACTTAAAGGGCCTCATCACGAGTTGGGCTGTAGCCCTTAAATGCGGTGGTAACAGTATTACAGCCGCATTTAAGGGCTGGCCCTATCACGAGTTGGGCGCTAAATGGGCTGTTTTATCTCCAGCCTTTCTCTGGAGGTGAAAATCCCCTGTTTTCGGCTGTATTACCGCCGGCTGTATTAGCCCGCATAATTAGCGCTGAAAATACCCCATTGAATCCAATGGACCCAATGGGGAATGGGGATTTACCGTTAACACCCAACTCGTGATCTGCGGTAATACAGCCGGACCGGTTGGTGCTAGGGCTATTACAGTCAGCGGTATTACAGCCGGGAATACAGCCCAACTCGTGATGAGGGCCAAAGTGACAAACCATATGGGTGGGCAAAGGTTGCGTAGCATACACCGTACATCTGTGTGATGTCAGAACCAGTATTCCACGCAAGTTTGCCAAGAGATTTGTAATACTTGACAGTAAAACTGTCATGCCCTCACGGCTCCAGCACTCACAATCCCTCTTTCCCTCCAGATCCCTGCCTGTCTTCCATTTGTAAACCATACAGTGCATTGCTGCAGCACCAGGGATTCATACCTCCACCGTTGTGCAGAAGAGGACATTACCTGAGGCGCCCTTGGCAATTACATCGATTACGGCGCTCCTGGCAGCTTCCATGGCACCTAATGTCAGGGTAGCGTGTCACTATGGCAACACGACGCGGATGCGAGATACGGCGGTCCCTGTAAAAGCAGGGTTCGCGGTTGTCCGTCGTCTTTGGATCACGCTCAGTCTTCTCCTGGACACGCCGCCATAATGACGGGGTGCAGCACTGGACACGTGATGTGTGCATCATCGTCACGTGACACCTTCTCCATGGCAATGCCATAAAACAGCGGAGGTTCGCGCCGGTAGTCGCTTCTCAGCTATTTTACTCGGCATTTGGCGTTTTCCTGTTTGTTTTGCTCGCATTGCTATTCTGTTTTTGGACCTGGACTACGTTACCTTGGAATGACTTTGCCACGCCCCTGTTCTGCTGTGTTGCTTTGTCTGCTTTCTACGGATTTTTGACCCACGGATTGCTTCTGGATTACCCTTTTGTGCTTCTGCCTCGAACCTCTGTACTTATGTCCCTCGTCCTTGGAACCCACATACCCTTGGACTTCTGTTCCACCTTGACGGTCTTCCGGAATCCTCCTTCCCCAGGTGCTTCCAGTGAACTTCTGTTTAGTCTGCCTTGTTACCAGGTGTTATCCCCGGTCGCTGCAGCATAGTTCACTGAGGGAGCAGGGAACCTCATTTCCTTTCTTCCCTCTGTTCTGGCCTACTAACCAACCCCAGGTAGGTGCTTGCCTTTATTATTTATTCTGATTGTTCACACTAAGTGGGTTGTTTGATTATCACCTAACCTTGCACCTTTCTTTGCAGCCACCCGGAGGACCCAGTGTTCCTGTTCCTGCCACCTGTGGCTCTAATGATCAAACAGTGAGTTTTTGTATCTTGCTGTTGGATACTTAGAGACAGAGGTATTCTTACTCTACGCGATCCAGGAGTCTTGACAGACTGAGAAGCCTCTCAATCGCCTAGAGTATGGATGCCTCTGCCGGGGACCCGAAGGCTGCTCTGGTGCAAGCCATTACGGTTTTACGTACCGACATGGCTGCTGCCACAGCAGCGATCCATCAGTGTCTTCATTTCATTCAAAGTGAATGACACGCTCTGCCCGCAGATCCAGAATTTGGGGATCCTCCACCACAACCAGCTGCACCTCCCACTGCTGCATCCACAACTCCTATTTTTTTGCCCACTCCGTTTCCTGTGGCTGCGCCTGAAAAGTTTCAGGGAGACCCACGCAAGTATTGCACGTTTCTCAATCAGTGTAAACTCCACTTCTTGTGCAGACCCCAGGCGTTTCCGGATGCAACTACAAAGGCAGCCTTTACGTTATCTCATTTGGGAGGTATTGCTGCCACGTGGGCTAATCCATTGATTGAGAATAATAGTCCGGTTTTGTATAATTTCGATCTCCTAGTAGATGAAACGACTAAGGTCTTTGACACACGACACAAGGCCCAGTATCGGGATCTTGAGCTGTTAAATCTCTCACAAGGCAAATCTTCGATCATTGAATATATCACTAAGTTTAATCAGTTAGCTGTTGAAACTGAAAGGCCTGAGAACAAGAAGGCTGTAGTGTTTTGCAAGGGATTGAACGATGCTATGAAGGATGCCTTAGCTGTAGTTCCGCCATTACCTGTGCAATATCACAAACTCATGGATTTAGCTTTACAGTAACATCTCGGCACCCTCTGCCCACGGAATCTTCTGGGGAACCAATGCAGATTGGAGGGATGCGTAGCCCGATCACTGCCACCGAGAGAGAACGTAGGAGGGTAGCTAATGCTTATTTCTACTGTGGTCTCAATGGGCATTATGTCAAGGAATGTCCCCGCCGACCTAAACGCAAAACCCCAGGTTTTCAGAAGGCTTGTCCCTAAAAACGGGCGCACTAACGGGCCAAGATTTGACCCCCTCAATCACCATGCCCACCTTCGGCAGCATGAAACCCATCTCAGTTCAGGCCACCTTGTCCTACAATCCTGACACTATTCACAGGGTTCATTTAGTCATTGATTCTGGTGCCACCGGAAATTACATAGACATCACTCTAGCGACCACTCTCAATCTCAAACTACAGAACAAAACCTGACACAAACCAGTACAAGGAGTGGACGATACGTCCTTAATTTCAGGACCCATCAGACAGCAAACCGCCCCTTTGACCCTGGTGATTCAAGACACTCACAAGGGGGTGATATCTTTTAACTTAATTACTACACCACAATTCAGACTCATTCTAGGCATCCCGTGGTTATGTGTCCACAACCCCTTTGTTGACTGAACTTCAGGTCATTTAAACTTTGAGTCTGCCATTTGCCAGTCCGAAGGGATTACCCACATGGACTGCGATGCATCTCCATCACGGGTACTTGGTGCCACCGCTCAACTTACTCTGGTTGATCCCTCACCCATGGATCTTGAGTCAACACATCACGTAGTGGGAACCATTGCATCAGGAATCCCTATCGAGTACCAAGACTTTCTTGAGGTCTTCGACAAGGGTTGCGGGGAGGTCCTTCCACCATAAAGAATCTACGATTGTCCTATTGACCCCCTACCCGACTCAGTTATACCCAAGGGAAGGATATACTCATTGTCCCCCACAAAGGAGCGAGCCCTCAAAGAATATGTGCAAACCGCATTACGACTTGGTCACATCCGTCCCTCAACCTCACCTGCTGCCAGTCCCATATTTTCCGTGCCAAAACGAGAGGGGTACCTGCGTCCCTGTATTGACTACAGATGTTTGAATGACATCACTGTAAAAAAATCATTATCCCATATCACTCATTGGTCCCTTGCTTGATTGACTGACCCATGCATCCATCTACACCAAATTAGACCTTCAGGGTCCCTATTACCTGGTTCGAGTCCGCAAAGGCGACAAATGGAAAATGGCATTTTGCACAAGGTACAGACTTTACGAATACACTGTCATGCCGTTTGGTCTGTGCAATGCACCCGCCACGTTCCAGCGGTTCATGAACGACATATTTAACGACATTTTGGACGTGTTCGTCATAGTGTATCTAGACGATACATTGATATACTCTCAGTCCATCAGAAACATGTGATACATGTCTGTGAGGTGCTGTCCCGACTCAGGGCTCATTCTCTTTATGCTAAACCAGAAAAATGTCTATTTCATGTACACCAGGTGGATTCCTTGGGATTCCACATCTCCCTGGGGGGTTTGTCCATGAACCACCTCCAAAGTCCGTGCTGTATTAGATTGGCCCGTCCCAACCACTGTCAAAAACCTCCAGTCATTTCTTGGTTTTGCCATTTTCTACAGACGGTTCATTGCAGGTTTTTCATCTATCACAACACCACTCACTTCCCCTCACCAGCCCAAGGGTGCCGTTCCTCTGGACATCCATGCAACAGGAAGCTTTCGAAGCACTCAAAGCGGCCTTCACATCGGCACCTGTGATTCAACATCCAAATTCTGGTCTCCCGTTCATTGTTGAGGCGGATGCCTCCTCTTATGCTTTGGGAGCAGTTCTCTCCCAGATGTGTCCAAGCACGGGCCGTTTGCACCCTGTAGCCTTCCACTCACGTAAATTCACCACTGCAGAAATGCATTATACTGTTAAGGAAAAATAATTATTGGCTGTCAAAGACGCATTCCAAGTCTGGAGACATCTCCTGGGAGCCGCCCACCAAACCGTTGTATACACTGATCACCGGAATTTGCTGGACTTGGCTTCATTGAAATGTGCCAATAGCCGCCAAGTACGTTGGCTTCTGGGGTGGCGTGGCTAAGCGAGCCATGGAGTAGACATGCTCTTCAAGAAGCTCCTGCTGAACCGGTAATGATTCGATTGAGAAACGCATCAAAATGTGCCTGTAATCTTCTAAATTGGAAGTAGATGCGTGTCAAGGCATACGGCACACTGCATCAAAGCGTGAGCACAAAGAGCAAGAAAAACGCAAGAACCGGGACTCCGAAGGAACGAGGGCTCGCTGCCGAGGAAACCAAAATGGCGGATCGCCTACACAAATGGACCGAACGGCGAAATGCATGCAGTCCCATCATTCTCCCTAAGCCCATGATGCAGCCAAACTGAAGACAGGAGATGCGCTTCAGGACACACGGAGAAGAAGAGATTGGACGTGGAAAGGCAGAAGGCATAGAATTGGAAGGCAGGCATCAGGAAAACAAAGAAGGGGCTGACAAGCGAGAGCCCGCCGAACATAACGTCTGCGCGCACACCCCTGCAGAGGAGCCACCAGACAGCGGAGACCGGGTGCACGCCCCGGAGCAGGCACGAAGACACAGGCCCCCCAGACGGCCCGCGCGCGGGCTGGCCCCACCGCTCCAGCCTTAAGCAGCGGCAATCCATTGTGACGCGGCAGAATCGAGAGGATACATTTTCACAGAGGACACTGTTCCTTAGTAACACAAGGGCACACGGGAGGAGCCAGAGAGTGGGGAGCCAGTACAGCAGGCTGGTGTCACTGAGGAGGCACACACCATGGTATCACTCTGCTAAGATAGATTGTGGTGATCACTAAAGGGATACAAAAACTATGACACTCACAATAATAACCAGCTGGTGCTACGATACAAGACTTTGAAAGTCAGCCGTGCAGGGGGCTATACAAACATTATCAGAAGCACTAGGGCAAGGCCATAGTGAGACTTTGGATGCCAGGGTGCACACAAAACACTGGGGCACTGCACCGGCCACAGGAGATGCTCAGTGGCCCACGTGAGCGCCACACCAGAATCACCATTGGCACGCGAAATCGGGGAAGCCCTTGCTGGCCTGACAGGTTCAATCCAGACTGCTGACCCCTTTGGTCCGCCCACACCACCTCCTGGGGGGGACTGCACCAGGGAGCAGGGCAACTAGGGGACCCCCCATGAAGTAGAAGCGGCAAACTGCAGAAGACGCTCCCTGCACAGCAAATAAAGGATCCCAGCAGCAGGAAGGAACCCTATTTAGGGGCGGCGCCTGACCCACTGCCCCCACACAAACAAGATAGCATCTAAACCACCCAAAAATAAAGGAAATCAGTCCACCCTAGAAGACTTCACCAAAACTCCACAGGTGATATCGGGAGCCAGTGGAACAGGGCAGGGCACACGAGAAAACGAACAGTTAACGCCCAGCAACCAGCAGATACTGGACACCATTTCCGAGCTGAAAGGAGCATGGGAGAGCAAATTGAACACCGCTATCTCGGATCTAAGAGCAGCACTAGAATCCAAAATGGACGCAGTGAGTATTAATTTGCTGCGGCAGGATGTGCGGGCACTGGCAGAGCACACAGGGACCCTTGAAAAGGAGGTGAAAACCAACACAACCACAAGCACAACTAACAAGAGTGACATCCATGTGCTACAACAGCAGATGCGCAACCTGGAGGAGAGAGCCAAGGAGGCGGAGAGGCAGGCCCGCAGGAACAACGTACCCATCATAGGCCTTCCAGAAAGACAAGAAGGAGCCGATCCAACGAACTATATGGAGAACATGCTGCTGCAGGAGATACCGGGTGGTGCCTTGAGTCAGGGATTCGCAGTTGAGAGAGCGCACAGGGCCCTGTCCTGAAGACCACCACCGGGGGCCCCGCCGAGACCTATCATCGCCAAGATCCTCAACTATAAACACAGGGAGAAGGTCCTAGAGCACTTCGGTAAAGGGGAAACCATAAACAGGGCATCAGCCTCTATCACTGCATATCCTGACTACACTCTCAGGGTGCAAAGACAATGCATGAACTATGCTGCAGTGAAAAGAAGGTTACGCGAAGCAAGCTACAGGTACATGCTACTGTACCCAGTGAAAATGAAAGTGCTCCACAGGAACAAAGCGCTATTTTTTGAGACACCCGAGGATGTGACCGCTTGGCTGGATTCGAAGAATTGCCCGATGGGAGCAGAAGGCCAAAAAGAGAAAATGACTGAAAAGTGAGCCAGAGCCTGGCCACATCGGTGCGGACGCACGGGTGTAATACACAAGAGATAAGTAAAGCTTGCACTGTGATACTGGGACTGGAATATAGAAGATGGCACTAGAAATTGACAGACATGCTATAGGATCCGTAACTGTACGGTAACCTATAGCGCTGGGCAGGAAGCAGCACTGGGAGACATGCTACCATCCCCCTACAGATAGTTTATTTGGGATACTGCTACAGCGGTGTCCCCCTGCTGAGTACCGAATATTGGTTGTACCGAGGGGAGGGCTAGATGCGGGGTAGCCTGAGATCCAGAGATGGAGCTGGGCAACAGTTTGGGGAAGTTAGAGGGGGGAGGGTAACGGTTGGAAGTTGGGGAACTGGAAACAGTCGGGGATTGGGAGGGAGCGAGGAGGGGGAGAGTTGGGAAGTTTGTAGTGAACATAGTTAGAGAACAAGCTTATATCCACACAAAAGAATATAGGGGGCGCAGGACAAGGTGGGATGGAGATGGGACGGGATATAGGTGGAGATGAGAGACCTCAGAATAGTAACCTGGAACGTCAGGGGACTCAATAGCTATATGAAAAGGAATAAGGTCATGATGTACCTGAGAAGGCAAAGGATAGACATTGCCCTGCTGCAAGAAACCCACCTCACTAAAGAGAAACAAGAGGTGATAAAGAAAAAGTGGAGAGGAACAAACTTGGGGGCAACGTATTCGGCATATGCCAGGGGAGTGATCACCTGGATAGCGCCACATGTACCCTTCCAACTGTTGCATTCTACAGTGGAGCAGGACGGGAGGATGGTATTGATGAGGGGGATGCTAGAAAACAGAGAGCTGTGCATCATTAACACATACGCCCCTAACCAGGACACAGTAGCATATTTTAAGACACTATATAGCAAAATTAGCCCCCATCTGGGAAGCGCGGTCATATGGGGAGGGGACTTAAACTGTACGCTAAATTCCAAAAAAGACAGATCAGACACGAAACTAGATAGACCTACCCCCGCAGCTAGGACCCTACAGGCCCTGCTGGGGGACTTTCAGCTAGAGGACGTGTGGAGGCAGCAACACCCGAACGACAGACACTACGCTGTTCTCCAAAAGCTACACACGAGACTAGACTACATGTCCGCCACTCCGGAACTCATCCAGGAAATTGTGAGCTCAGACTACTATCAGACCACTCGCCTTTGATTCTGGTGTGGCGACACCAGCCCCCCAGGGCCAGAATCCCAACGTGGAGGCTCAGAGCCGAAGCCTTGAAAGACAGCGTATTTCGGGAAGACTTAAAGGAGGAGATAGTTAAATATTTTGAAAACAATAATGGTAGTGTAGAGTCACAGGACACTCTATGGGAGGCGTGCAAGGTAGTAGTGAGGGGAGCGGCCATATCCAAGTCCAAAGGACTCCAAGGGGGTGTGATGCGAGAATTACAAGAGACCGGAAGGAAGATTGAAACATTCACGATAAGAGGGAATACCACACAGGAGGAAGCTGAGACTATGAGTCAATTACAACAAGAAAGTAGCGGGTTCTGGGACAGGTTATGCAACTTAAATTATAGAAAATATATTGAAAGACAACACGCGGGAGGGGACAAACTGGGGAGACTGCTGGCATGGTTATATAAAAACGAGACACCTAGACCGGTGATCAGAGAGATAAAGGCGGAAACGGGCCAACTATGGGACACCCAAGAGAGCGTAAATGAGGCATTCCTCAAATTCTACCAGCACCTCTATGAGGACGCTGGGGAGGAAGCAGAGCAAGAGATTCGGGAGACGTTAGAAGCTATAGGATTACCAAAACTGAGCGCAGAAGATAAGGAGAACCTAGAAGACCCAATCACAACGGAGGAACTAGAGGTAGTGATCAAACACTTGCCGACCAACTAAGCCCATGGGGTAAACAGGCTGCCTAGCGAATTCTACAAAAAATACAGACAGGAGGTGATCCCTGCGTTACTATCAATGCTAAATGAGGCCTTCGAGAAGGGAAGCTTGCCGGAATCCCTGAGGGAGGCGATAATAATTCTGCTACTCAGACCCAACAAGCCGAGTACAGAATGCGGGTCATACAGACCGCTATCCATGCTAAACCAGGATATCAAAATTCTTACAGCGGTGATGGCAAATAGACTCAAACAGGTAACAAACAAACTCATACACCCCGACCAGACTGGTTATGTCCCAGGCAGAAATATATCTGATAACCACAGAGGCTCCACCACATAGTAGAACAGATGGAAGGCAACCCAAGTCAAGTCACAATAGATGCGGTGAAGGCCTTTGTTTCTGTAAGATGGCCTTGGCTGATGGCAGCTTTGAAGGAATATGGGATGGGGCCTGGGTACATGAGGTGGGTGAACCTGATGTACAGCTGCACTCTGGCTAAAGTCAGAACAGGAGCTATCATCTCAGACAAATGGCAACTCAGCAGAGGCACAAGACAAGGCTGCCCATGGTCCCCGATGCTGACAACCTGGCACTCGAACCTCTAGCGATCCATCTAAGGCAACAATATGATGAAATAGGGATTCACACTAAAGGGGGACCGCATTTATATCACTATATGCTGACGATATGCTGCTGTACCTGAGGTACCTGAAGGAGAATTTACAATACATCCTGGAGGTGATGGAGCGTTACGCAACACTCTCAGGTATAGCGGTGAACCCCAAAAAATCATGCATGTTCCCCTTGGGAAGATACAAAGGAATCCCACATGAAAACTTACCATGCTTGCAAATAGCATGGGAGACCAAAACGTTTCTGTACCTGGGGATTAACATATACCATACAATAGAAGATGAACACAAATCTAACACAGAAAAAGCAATAGAAAATATCAAGAACAGTATGGGGTTCTGGACGTAGCTTCCCCTAGCTATGGTGGGGAGGGCCGCTTTGCTGAAGATGGTGGTTTTGCCCAGGCTATTACATTTTTTTGTAAATATCCCACACATGTTGCCCAGACGCTTTTCTACTAAACTCCAGAGCCTATGCAGAGGTTTCCTTTGGCACAACAATAGAAACAGAATTGCCTTATGGAAATTAAAAAACACATATGACAGAGGGGGCATAAACCTGCCGAACTTCGAGATATACCATCTGGTGGGGCAGTTGAAATATGTTGCTAGGTGGCTTGCGGAAGACACAACGGCAGAATCCAGACTGTTACGGGACGAATGCAACCCATACTTTTTGAAAGAACTAATATGGCTACCCAAATCAGAGCTAAAAGACGCCCGAGATTATTGCAACTAGGCTGGGAGACATGGCACAAAGCGTGCCGAGCCATGGGCAACCTGACTTCATGCTCCATCTACACCAACGCGGGGTGGATGAGCAACTACGAAAGGTGATCCGCAGACACTGGGAGTAGGTAGGCCTGGCAATCCTGGGAGACATATGGCAAGAGGGGAAGGCATTGGATTTCCAAACAATAGTCAATGAAACTGGGCTACTACACCCGGGGCAATACATTACATACACTAGAGTGGTTACACGGGTGAAGGAAACATGGTCAGAATTAGCGCTAGCAGAACAGCCTGACACGGCAATAGAAACAATATATGATATCTCAGAAGGAGGGCATGAGATATCCCGGATCTACGAACTGTTGGTGTCTAGAGTTTGCAAGGAGGTGACTCAGTTAAGACTGGACTGGGAGGAGGAAGCAGGAGCACCTATGCAAGATGGACAATGGGAAAGGGCACAGGGGTATCACAAAAAGGTGTCCAGGAACGCTAGACTACAGCAGATTCACCTATACATAACCCATAGGGCATATACGACCCCTGAAGAATTGCCAGATTTGGAAACACAAGTATACAGACATGCCCCAAATGCGGGGAGGTGAACGCGGGGATTATCCACATATTCTGGGCATGCCCAGAAGTGGGAAAATTCTGGAGGGAAGTTAACCAACGCCTAACTGAGAAGGGGATTAACTAGATGTTCAATCCGTTTGGGCATGTATGGTAGGAGGATTCACCAGACCAAGTAACTTGAGGCACATAAGCAAGCTCAAGGACCTGGCCTACATTCTGGCTAAATGTAGAATCACTATGAGTTGGAAAACAAGCCACAGACCCAGAATAGAAGTATGGTGGCATGACCTCCTGAAATGGGCCGAGGCAGAAACAGTAGTATGGTATGAGGCAACCAGCAGAGGGGAGGAACAAGAAGTGGGACCTCTGATAGCCTGGAGACAACTGGTGGCTACATTGTTGGGACCCACTCAAACCAGCCCAAGCGAACCTGACACGTCTGGGAGCTGTGCAGAGGAAGAGCCCCCAGAGACAGGGTAACCGGAAAACAAAGAAACAAGCTTGAGTTAAGGGGGGGGATGAAGGGGGAAGACAGTAAAAAATATATGCAAACATATGATAAAATGCTAGTAACCGCACTGCTGGGTATGTTGATTGAATTTTGGTTGTTGTAAAACCAATAAAAATTGTTTAAAAAAAAAAGTACATTGGCATCTGTTTTCTCTGCAAATGATTTCATAGTTAAACACAGACCAGGAGTTAATCATGGAAAAGCAGATGCCCTGTCTCGGTCTCCAGGGGGGGTCATCTCTTACCTCTTACCCGGAAACTCTACTTGACAAGAAACATGTAGTCTGCCTGTGCACCCCCTCACCTAGCCTTCTGTCTTCTGTACATTGCTGGACGGCCCAGCATCCAGAACTAATGTCAGAATGGGATCTGGTTTTACGGGACGGTTTACCTTTCTTTCAGGATGGACTGTATCTTCCTACTCCAGACACGCATAGTCTGCTCCCATCAGTGGTCATGTGGGCCAGAAACGTACCCTAGACTTGTTACAACGCTGGTGTTGGTGGCCGTCTATGAGGAAAGACGTCACTCTCTATATTAACACATGCTCTATCTGTGCACAGTGCAAGAATCGGAAAGGTCGGCCTGTGGGATTGTTACAACCCTTACCTATACCACCCAAGTCGTGGCACACACTTACCATTGATTTTGTTACTGACTTACCCAGGCTGGGGGTTTTGACACGGTATGGGCAATAGTAGATTCCTTTACCAAGATGGCCATTTTGTTCCTTGCTCAGGGATACCTTCAGCTCCCACACTAGCGGGTTTGTTCTTTTGGGAAGTCTTGTTTTTTTGGGTTGCCCACTGTTCTCAAATCAGATTGGGGTTCCCAATTCACATCTAGGTTCTGGTGGGCTCTCACCAAATTGCTTGGTATAGATGCCAGGTTCTCTTCTTCCTATCACCTGAGACGGATGGGCAAACCGAACGTGTAAATCAGGCCATGGGACAATATTTACGCAGTTTGTCCCTGCAGAACCAACAAACCTGGTATCAGTTGTTACATCTCTCTGAATTTGCTTATAACAATGCACCACACTCATCCACTGGTTCCTCCCCATTTTATACCCTGTATGGTCAACACCCACGTACAATGCCTATCTATCCCTGATCTCTCCATGTCAAAAGCCCCTGCCGCTTCGGCTAGTATTAGGGACTTGTCCCTGCTCCATGCCCAGACTCACACGCATCTCAGAGATGCACAGGAGACCATGCAATGCGCTGCAAACAAAAAGCGCTCTCCAGCTCCTCATTATGCACCTGGGGATAGAGTGTGGTTGTCCACCAGATACCTACGCATACCCAGATGCCACAAGCTGCTCCCCAGGTTCATCGGACTGTACAGAATAACCAAGGTAGTGAATTCGGTGGCTTTTCGCTTGTTCCTTCCTTCCATCTGGTGCATCCACCCAGTGTTTCACTCTTCTCTGCTCAAGGCCTGCCCCGTTTCTACTAGAGTGGTCCTGCCTCCGACTCCCATTATGCAAGATGTTCCTGTGGCTGAATATGAGGTCAATGCTATCTTGGGTTCTCGGGTTACCAGAGGTCGTCTGTTCTACGTGGTTGATTGGTTGGGTTATGGTCCTGAGGATAGGTCCTGGGAACCCGCTGATGCTGTCCATGCCCCTCTTCTGGTATCTCGGTTTTATAGGGATAATCCCTCTTGCCCACGGGGTCATGGGCCCTTGGGAGGTGGAGGTTCTGTCATGCCCTCACGGTCCTAGCACTCACAATCCCTCTTTCCCTCCAGATCCGTGTCTTCTTCCATTTGTAAACCATACAGTGCATTGCTGCAGCACCAGGGATTCATACCCCCACCATTGTGCAGAAGAGGACATTACCTGTGGCGCCCTTGGCAATTCCATCAATTACAGCGCTCCTGGCAGCTTCCATGGCACCTAATGTCAGGGAAGCTCGTCACTATGGCAACACGACGCGGACGCAAGATACAGCGGTCCCTGCAAAAGAAGGGTTTGCGTGGTCCATCGTCTTTGGAACACGCTCAGTCTTCTCCTGGATACGCCTCCATGCTGATGGGATGCGGCACTGGTCACGTGCATCATCACGTGACGCCTTCTCCATGGCAATGCCATAAAACAGCAGATGTTGTGCTGGTAGTCGCTTCTCAGCTGTTTTATACAGCGTTTGGCGTTTTCCTGTTTGTTTTGCTCGCATTGCTATTCTGTTTCCGGACCACGTTACCTTGGACTGCCTTTGCCACCCCCCTGTTCTGCTGTGTTGCTTTGCCTCTGCTTTCTACTGATTTTTGACCCACGATTAGTACACGAATTGCTTCTGGATTACCCTTTTGTGCTTCTGCCTCAAATCTCTGTACTTCTATCCCTTGTCCTTGGAACCCACATACCCTTGGACTTCTGTTCCACCTTGACTGTGTACCGCAATCTTCCTTCTCCAGGTGCTACCAGTGAACCTCTGTTTAGTCTGCCTTGTTACCAGGTGTTATCTCCGGTCGCTGCAGCATAGTTCACTGAGGGAACAGGGAACCTCATTTCCCTTCTTCCCTCTGTTTTGGCCTACTAACCAACCCGGGTAGGTGCTTGTCTTTATTATTTCTTCTGATTGTTCCCCCTAAGTGGGTTTGATTATCACCTAACCTTGCACTTTTCTTGGCAGCCACCCTGAGGACCCAGTGTTCCTGTTCCTGCCACCTGTGGCTCTAATGATCGAACAGAGATTATTTGTATCTCGCTGTTGGATACGTAGAGACGGAGGTATTCTTACTCTACGCGATCCAGGAGTCGACAAAAATGTCCTTTTTCTCTTTCACCTTTTCAAGTAGCTGCGTAGCAGACATGTTTAGAAAATTGGAACCTGTTTTCAATGTGTGTGCAACTCCATAACATAGAGTTGCTAGTTCACTTTCAAAGAGGAGGTGGAATTCAACGTTTTGTGTGAATCTGGGGTCTTCAGAATACATTCGTAAAGAGCGGTATTCTGATGCTGTTATTTGTGTGCATCTTTCATCGTACCTTCCACCTTTTCCAGTACGAAACAGTATAGATAAGGCTTGTGCTTCTACACTTTTTCCCACATGCTGATTGGAGATCCTCTGGCTTGCCGCATTTGATGTGTTTCCAGTGCATTATGTATGGTGTCGTTGGGGTGCCGTGGGTGAATTTTATACTGGTCTAAAATATTGGAGGCTGTAGTAGGATCTAATAGTTCCAATTGGCCAGTTGCTGAGGAATTCTGAATTATTCTGGTGGTTTTTCTCAGGTTTTCTTCTATGTTTATTTCTTTCCAGTTTTCATTGTTGTCTTTAAGATATTGCTGAGCATCTCTAACTTTGTTTAAGTCCACTAGTCACTGCCAATTATTTTTGTCTTTTGTAGGTACACCACTCACTAGGATAATCAAAGATTGATCTATTGGCCCTTGCAATCCTAGGGTGTCTACATTTTCTTTGAGATCTAATGGTAAATAAACTACTTTGCCACAAATGTTTTTCAGTAATTCTGAGGTAGGCAACTTCGCTGTTTTCTTCAGTTGAAGGCGTATTATCGCTTGAAATGGGTGTAATGTTTGGATTCTAATGCTCTCATACAAATTAAGCTGTTATATTGGTTTTGGCAGTGTGAATATTTCCAAGTTATTAGCGATAGCCTGTGAAGGCATTTGGTTATTGTCAAGTTTTGCAGTGCAGTATGTGCACAGTATTGAGTGGTTAGTAATTTCGTATTTGTTTTCTGCTATAAGATAGGGAGCTAATTGGTGTCATTGTAATTCCTCATTGTCTTCTATGTTGTACATTATATCTACAGTTTTGGTGCTCTTTGTATATAAAGTTCTGCAGCAACACACAACATACTTGGTTTGGTACTTCAGCAGATGTGCTTTTAAACTTTACTATTTCTTTTTTGTATGTGTGTAATAGAAGGTTGACATCTGCATGATTGCTGCTACTCCTTTCTAAAGTTACTGGATGTTGGAAGTGCTCTTCAGTTCCACAATATTTGCTTTGGGTGTGGTCTATTTCTCCTAGCAGTTGTTTGGCTGTACCATGTAGGAGAATGTCATTTAAATGATGCAGTGCTAAAGCAGGACATTTTGCATAGTACAGTTTGTGAACGAGATTTCGTACAGTGGAATGGTGTGTTGCTAACATTTTGATATGGTGGAAGGTGCTTTTGCAAGAAGGTCCAGAAATGCAGGCTAATTGATGTCCTCGTAGTCCTGTGTATTTGCGCACTGGAAAGGAGTCCATAGTTTGTAATATTTAAATTTTTAATTTGTCTTTGCCATTCACATACTGATTGAGGAACTGTGGTAAAGATTTGAAAGATTGTTTTTGCACGTTCTACATTGATGTGCATGGCTATTTGTAGACTGGACGTATTGGTTCGCTGGAATGGAGAGTTGATTGTAAGTTTGCTGAGGATATTCTTACAATCAGCGTTTCTTCTTCCATAATGGTATTGTCTGACTTTGAATACCCTTGCCCACTGCTAAGTATGGCAATTGTGGTTGTTTGCTCTTATTTGTATGCCTCGTCATTGAAATATGGTTCTGTGCTGGTGGTGTGACTCCATTCACCTGCACAGACGTTTCCAACAGTATCTATGTTGATATTACATCTGCTGCAAAGTACTTGTTGTAGGTTAGTAATTCATTTTGTAAGTGGTTTCATTCTGTCTAAAACGAATATAAATAATTTCCTTTTGCACTGTCTATGAGAGCTTGCAGGATGAGTTTTCCGCAGTAAGTTTTAAGGGTGGAGCCTGATTTCTCCCGTTTTTATAAGATTCTGAAGGATCCTATGGTGCAAAGGTTTTTGTAAAATACATTTTTTTGAATGTTTACTTGTCGCTACATTAACATTGTTAGGTGCAGTTTTAGCACTAGTGGCAGTTGTAATCTTAATACATTTTTTTTAGTTTTACATTTTGAAAGAGGAGACAGTTTCTTTTCTGCTAGCTGATTCAGTTTTGCTCAGTGAGTGTATTAGCTGTTTTGTTTGAACTTTTTTGTACAAATTCGGCTAGAGGCGAATGGCTATTTTGTATGCTTTTAGTTTGATCTGCTCTACTTCTGTGTTGCTTTCTACAGAGTTGCTTTTTGGTAGGCATTGTTTAGTTTCTGTTGGAGAAAAAAGGAAAGTGGGTTTGGAAATATATATGTGTGCACTGTGGATGAGTTTCTGAATATGAGGGTAGGCATACATATAACGTTGTGTGATTGTGGAATGGGCTGTTCATTCAGGTTGGGAAGGCTGTACTGGTATGTATGTGTTACTATACTGGCGTTCAGATGTCAATATAAATTGTGTACCTGCTGAGGTGCAATGGAGAAGAGTGAAGCAAATGCTGTTGGGTTGATAGAATGTTGTAGCCTACTGGAACAACACTGCACTGTCTGAGTAAGGGGCAGAATACACTTACTTTGTTGGATGTGAAGATTAGGTTTCTTATGGGTTCTATTTTGCAGTCTAGACGCCACTGGATTTCAGGAGACTGGTCTTCACTGTAATTGCGAAAGAAGAACGTTAGCACATATGTGTGTTAATGGCACAGTAATTCACTTGGAGAACACATTATTTAAAATTGTAGGAGGATTTGTTAGCAGGAAGAGTTAGTGTGCATGTGAAATTGTACAGCATTGTGTATGAATGGGGACTTGTGAGCATTGTTGCTATGGGGGCCAGTTGTGTACTTTTAGGTGTGTCCTATGAGGTACACTTTTGCAAGTGTGTGAGTTGTTGTTGCAGTATTTGGTTTAGAAATGGATTAGTGTAAGTTGTAGTAAAGTGCGAAAAAGGCTCAGAAAGATGGAGAGATGGAAATTGTGGTTTTCTTTTTTTCATTTACAAATACATCAGGGAGAGTGGTGATAAAATGGAAATATGAAGTTTGAAACAGTTATGCAAGCGGGAATTAAAAGAAAAGTGTGTCAACACACAGCATTGTAGATGAGTGCCACTTGATGTCAGGAGATGGGACAAATGACAGTACGATTTTTAGTAGTTTATGCAAGCTAAGTGGCAGGCACCCTGTTCAAATGCATGTAATCTATGTACTTGCTATGCTTTGCTAAGATACGTGCAGTTTATTTTCTGTATGCATTCTAGGCATTTTATAGCAGGTGTATTAGTGGGGGAAGTGGTTGTAAACATTATAGAAGGGAAGAAGAGAATACGAGTTTGCACATTACAATGGGTGATATGGATAAAATAAAACTAACAAAGCACACATCATTGTAAGTGCCACTTGATCGTAGGAGATGGGACAAATGACAGTATGCTTATTGAATAGGTTATACACGGTAAGTGACAGGTAACCTGTTCATATGCATTTGTAAAAGAGTTGGCAATGTACTCTACAAAATATATGCAGACCTGTAGTTTTGTGCTGACAGATGAATCTGGAAGCAGAAATCTTGGAGGGTTGTACAGTACTTTGTACTGGAGGTGCTTTTCAGTCACAGGAGACTTGTACTCAGAGTGTTCAACAGTAGATCTAAAGTGCTGAACTGTGATCACAGAGGTAGATGTAGAGTTCTTGGATGGGATTGGTGGATGGTTGTGTGGCTGCTTATCGGTAGCCAATGAGGGAGTGGTGCAGAGAGTGATGCTGAAAGTGAAGAAAGTCTGCCCCTGTGTTACGGGATCTGCAGGCACTGCGGTAGCCAGCGGACAGGGCGTGCCACATCTGGGGCTTTGGATACTGGCAGGCATGAAAATCAGACTCTGGAGGCCTGGGGATTGGTCAATAAGGTTTTCTGGGTGTGGTGTGTAGGGAGAGACTGTGGCAGAAGGTCTGTTTGATGAGAGGAATGCAGATGGCTATGGCAGAGTCTTTCAGAAGGCAGAGTGTCTGGATTTTGGAAGATTCTTGGATACATTGGTTGCAGGTGTATGCAAAGCATTGTGGTGTGGATGCACATTTTGGATTCCATCATGTGGATGTGCACTGGTATGGAGTGCATGGAATGAAGTGGCTGGATGTGGTTCCTCTTTGTGCACTTTGGTGACACACCATCATCCAGAGATTATTATTCATTGTGGAAGGAACAGTTTAGGACATGTTACCGGAATCTCACTGCAGTTTGCGATGAAGGAAGCACTTAGGAAAGTCATGGACATGTTTCCAAACTCCCGAGTAATTCTTTTTCTTGCATTGCGCAGAGACAAACATGGCTGCGCTCTTCTTCATTTGGTCCGCAAATGGAGAAAGTGAGGTGCAACGTCAGCAAGGCTGTTTGCGCCTTTTTGAGAGATGTTGGCATGTTGACCTTCCACAAGAAAATATTACATTTCGTAGCACCAACATTTTTCGCAGAGATGGAGTCCATTTTACTGATGCTGGCAATCAGCTTTTTCTGCAAAATATCCAAAATGCATTGCAGCCCTTTCTGCCAGTATAGCAAGCATTTTTCCAGTAGGTGTTGGCCACTTCAAACCTTCTAAAAACAAACACATCAAAAAGGCTCTTTTCAAAGCCACCACTTTCTCCCGGGAAAGAGCAATGTTTCTAAAAGTGCCACGCCCTACATTTGTTTAGGAGTCTGCAGACTACCACGCTGTCTGCTGACTTCTCAGAATGCCCAGGGCCCTGCACCATTTCATTGGCACTTCTATTTTTAAACTGTGAGAGGTGGCTCTGAAAATAGCCTTTTTTTTGGTTTTTTGTTGTTTTGTATTTTATTGGTGTTTTTATACATGACACACAAGGAAAGGAAGGGAATGGAGGGTAGGTAAGGGGCACCAACCACAGGGATAAGAAATTGCAGGCGGAGAGACAAAGATGTTGGGTGGGCCTCACTTAGGTAGGGGGCAGTCTTTCTCATGCTCCCAGACCAAAGCCTCAAAAGCATTGTGAAATTGCTCAATACAGTGACCCTCGAAAGGCAAAGGTCTGCTGCGGTGCGTATGGCCTGCGAGGCTGGTTCAGGAATCTGCTACCCCACTGGAGTGCCCCTTGTGGTGACAGGGGCAGATACAGAGGATGCTGTAGTGGAACTCAACCTACTACCTGGTTCAAAGGGGATGGCCCTCCGAACTGCCGCCTTGTGATTCGACCTCAGGTGTTGCCGCATGCAGGTGGTCCCGTAGCTGTACAGGTCAGGTTTGCAGTGACTGAGCACTGTTTTGCACTCAGTGCAGCGCACCTTATCTGCACGCACCTTGGGTACCCTCCCAACGGTGGTAAACAGCCTCCACACCCAAGGCTCATGCTGGCTGCTGGTAGTGGGGACTTCCACTACCTCATCCTTATCTTCTTCTTGATCCCTCACCACATCACCATGCCTGTTCCCCATCCCAGGCCCTTGGAAAGACAGCAATCTACAAAACAGGAAACATCAAACAGCAAGCTGCAGCAGTGCTCAGTAGTCCTTGGTATCCAGAAAAAGAATGAAGAGCAACTCTAGGTGTGCCCTTTTATAGGGGTGCTGGGGCGTGCTCCTCGTACAGCTGCACACTACACAGACATCCTGGACCCCAAGCAGGCTCAAAAAGCTCCAAAAATTAGCCAGATCACCAAGGGCATAGTCTGGGAGCTGTGCAAGGGTGAAGTTTTCACAGTAAAACACCTTGGATTACTCAAATAAGCACTTTTTTGGCATCCGGGGGCCTGGACCCTGTCCGCGGATAAGGACCTGCGCTCAGCGTGGTTGCGGTCACATGGTGACGTCGTGGACGTTCGCGAATGGGACTGGTGTCCCTAGGACACCTATTGCAGAGAATCCATTGTGCACATGTGCATAGGTGTCCTACGGACAGGGTTGGGTTCACCAAACTAAAAGTACGACACACGTGTGGCGGACAGTTCCGAACAGGCGCAGTGTTCGTAGGACCTCAAACGTTGGCATGCGAATGCGCCCAGGTGTCTGCCGGACAGGGGTGGGGTCCCTGAACTTATTAAAGGTGCACCACAACTGTGCAAACATGCTGACAGGCATGATGTTCTACGGACACCGCCATCTTGATTGAGGACAGCCCTGACAGGTCCAGTGTCGATAGGACACCTCCATTTTGATTAATAATGGACATTCCGGACAGTTGTGCGGTCTGCGGACTCCTAACAGGGTTTAAAAAAAATAAAATGCACATACAGCAACAATACATATAGCACTTTATTTACACACCACACATAAATATACAAATTATGAAAGAGGAGGGGAAGCAGAAATGGAGACATATACAGGGGAATAGGGGTTTTCTAGAGGTTGGCCATCAGGAGAGGAAGGGATTGAGGACTCATCGTAACGTCTTCGCTGATAGGGAAATTGTTGGAATGGTTGGCTGGGAGAGGGAGATGGGGTACAGATGCAGGTGGGGCAGTGATATTTAATATTCTCCATGATATGTCTCTGTACGAAATCATTTAAATCGGCAAAAGTGTTCATTAATTGATACATTTTTTCTTCCAAGCTCACTAGGTGATTTTGTACACTGTTACTTTGCTGTTCTGTGTGCTCATGGACTTGTGGATGACGTACTGTTTCTGGGGCATTCCCTTTATTTTCTGTATGTACTGTTAATGAAAAAAATATTTGTCAGGTACATGTGAAGCAATGTGTATTAATTGTCTTACTTTTTAAACTGCACTGTGTGCCAATAGTTTCACTGTCTTCACTAATTTCACACCAAGGAAAATGTTCGTCAAGCCACTCCAGGGTGCTTGCCATTTCTGTGTAAAAAAAGAGAAAATTATTTTTTAGTATAGCACACTGAACAAACTGGGCAGTTATAGGAAACAATGTAGTGCACTTACAAGTTTGTAGTTCAGTTGTGCTGTCAGTGCTTTGCAGTTGTGCTGTAGACCGTTGCCTTTCAGTTTCTGCGTAAAGCAGCAGTGAGGTAATTTTGCTGGAGGCACAGGTTATTTTTCTTCTTGGTGCATGCCATTATGTTGCATACCCTATGGAATTGCACTGTTGCTTTGTTAAGTATATAGTTTGTAGACCTATGTTGATGTTCACAGACTACTTCTTGCTGTCTTCATTTTTATACTCCGAGCTTAGCCTGCTCTTGTTGGGCGCAGTACTGATGTGTGTACTTTTGTCCAAGATCCTAAAAATGGACCGGCGATTAGACGATTATTGGCAGCAATAATAGAACAAATGCGACAGGTACCTGAACATTTAACGAGATAGCCTGATTAAAGAAGTTTTTCAGTTTTCCTTTCCTTAAAAAGTAATCACAATCATGATGTGGTCTTTTGAGCATATTGCAATTCCAGAGAGTGAACAGAGTCAACGACGTTTGGAGGGACACTGATGGTGGAGTGCAATGTATTGGTGCATAATATATGCCTGTTCAGCATATACTATTGTTTTTCTGTTCCTATTGATCCACACTGTTTACTTTGTTGCCCCAAAAAGGGATGGAGACCTGTTAATCCTTCTCAATCCAGTGACCTATGCAGAGTTAGAGGTTGTAAGGAATCCAAGGTCATATGTGATTGTCCCTACACCAGGGACACATGAAAGGTCACCTATCTCTCTGACAAGTGTTCCTATGATTCCCCCAGTAGGAAGAATGTATACTGATGTATTACATGAGACGATTAGGAGAGCTCACCTGGCAAGAAAGAAACCTAAGAGAAGTGCAAGGCAGGATGATTATGAATTAAATGATTATTTAGACAGTACAGCACATTTGGGAAACAACATGTGGTATCAGCACATGAAAGTAGGAAAGAGAACTTCTAATGAGGATTGCTATGTATGTGCCCTCCTGCCCTATGCTATGGGAAAGTCTAAGATATTCATAGCTATATAGATAGACGTCTCCAACCAGCTCATTGCCTCACTCACCTTGCACTCTGCCATACAAGAGGTCAACTACAGGGTCGAACAGCATTCTTGGTATGGGTGACAGAATGGTCAGCACCAGAAGAAGATGATTATGTTCAAGATTTAAAGACAAGAAAAAAAGCACACACCAGTAATCATGTGATAAGATACGAACGGCCTGGTATGAAGGGAGCTGTAATTAGATGGGAGATGAACAGGAAACTCAACTGCCAGGGAAAAACTTGATGAAGAAATACGAAGCTGCTAGGAAAGAGGCCAGATGTGAATCTGGGGAACAGTTCTTTCTCCAGATGGTTGGGAAGAAGGCATAGTCATATGCAGAGCTGTGGCAGTAACTGGTCATCACAAGCTGTTAGGGAGAATTCTCTCTTTAGGCTGAATTTCCTAACCTAGTGAGTCCCCCAGCAGCTTTGCTGGATTTCTGGAGTTTGTTTTTTTTCCTCCTGCCAAGAGTGAGACTCTTTTTTTCCCCACTCTTGGACATGATTTATGTTATTCCTTTGATTGGTAATGTGTTTTATGGGCTATGGGGTCCTTTACTCCATAGGGTCTCGTGTTTTTCCTATGTGTGTTACACAGCACCCTCAGTGCAGTAACACAGGGGTGTCATAGTGACACCCCACCATAGTCTCCATACCCTGGGACTGACTACTGTCTCCCAGGGCATGTAAAGTCACCATTGGCTTTGCTAGTCCCAAATTATTAACAGAAACCAGTACAAACCATCATATTGTGGACGTACTGTCGGGGCAATTCGATTGCCCCGGGGTCTGTTAGTCGAGGGGGCACGTCTCCGTCTCCCCTGATCGAGTTTTGGCTGGTGGCAGTGGAAACTACTTTTTATATTCAACCGCGAATATTTCCCTATGGGATTTTCCCATTGTTCGAGGCTACCAACTTTAATTCTCATAGCCTCGAACATACCGCCGGTTTATTTAATTAATATTAATTCTCCGGTTGGTATTTTTTGCCAAGACTCGATTCTAAAATGGCGTTTGTGTTCTCTTCTGTGACTCCAACCCAAGTCGAGCCCTTTGTTCCACTTTTTGGCAGGCTTCTCCACAGAAGCCTCCAAAAGTGGTGCCACTCTGTCTGGGTACCACAGGGGGTGTGGGAGGGGGTTTAGGCACCCTGGACTGAGTTACCTTGGTAACTCAAGTCGACTCTTGTGTGATTGGCCCAAGTGGTGAGCCGGCCGGCTCACCACTTAGCATGTTTGATTGACAGCTAGGCTGAGTGATTGGGGGTATGCTGCATAAAAGCAGGGCTTTGGGGACTGGAACTTCAGAAGTCGCCACAGGACCTGAGAATCCGACGAGGGAGAAGCTGAGCCGACCTACCACGATGACACCACCGGTGGAGCCCTGCGGAACCGACTCACCATTTCCCGACGACAGAGAAGATCTCCCGGCTGGAGAGGCTTCTTCCCCTGACTGGTGGGCACAACCAGTTTACCTTTCTTTCTTCGCACCCCAGACCGGTTTGTGGTCGAACTGCCCGTGCCAAGCACCCCGGCGGCCGGATAGCCACTCACCACTGAACCGCGAATCAACGGACCGCTCCTTGTACCTGAGAAACTCCGCGGCTGGTTTCTTCCCTGGCAGTGCAACGGACTCCTGTCTTCCTCCACAACGAGATCCTCTCTTCCCCCGGACGAAGCACGGACTTGCATCCGCTGCCAGGAACAACTGCCCCCGCTGGAGTGTTCTCACCACTTTAAGGTACCATGTCCGCCAGGCCTCCCTTTCTAAAGATTGCTACAAGGTAATAATAACTCCTTAACCTTCTGGACTGGGCTGGCTGCTTTGACCCTCTAACTGGTCCCTTTCTTTGGTCCAACTCCTTTTTGAACCATTACAAGACTTTTGTGCACTGCAACCGTGTGACCTTGGACACATTTCGTTTCGATCCTCTTAAAGCGGATCCGGCCTACTGACTCTGAATTCACGGTTT
Organism: Ambystoma mexicanum; assembly: GCF_040938575.1. NCBI lineage: Eukaryota > Metazoa > Chordata > Amphibia > Caudata > Ambystomatidae > Ambystoma > Ambystoma mexicanum. The sequence continues at coordinate 750,454,628 of NC_090929.1, forward strand.
TACTTTGCCTTCCTCTCTTGTTATGTTCTTGTAAAAGTGTTGGGATCTGTTTCAATTTGTTCTCTGCTTTTCTCTCCCTTTTTAAAACGAACTATTAGAGTGCCATCTACATTAAGCGCTCACCGCTGTCTGAAAATAAGTGGGGCTTTACTTAAGACTTGTCTGATATTCTTTTAAGGGAGTGTATATCTTTTAGTGACCGTGTTTTTGAATTGCTTACTATTACTGCCTGTGTGTTGTTCTAGATGTGATTTTAAATAAATAATTATATCTCTTTTACACCAAGCCCTGGTCAGTGTTTACTTGTTCTATTGTGTGCTCTTGACCTATTGTGAATACTCTGTATACTGCCTAACTCTTCTTGAGGGAAGTCTGACTGCTCAGCCACAGCTACCAAGTGAATCTGTGTGGTACAGACTGCTACCAAGTGGGTTTACTGCCAAACACCTGTAGTCTTAAATCTTTTGCAGTGGTCCCTGAGGGAAATGCACAGGTTTCTGCCTAACACTGGTGTACCGCGGTGGGATTTCTATTGAGTATACACTTTAGAGTGCTTGTTGAACACTTTAGGACAACTAACCACAGAGCTTAGCACTAAAAAAGCTGATTTTCTAACTATGGCTGCTATGGAGAGTTATACCCTAGAATCATTGTCTGCCAAAACTGCTGATTGCTTAAAAGTATTGTGTAGACATAAGAATCTCTGAGAAGGGCAAGAAAATTGAACTTATAGAAAGATTGTTAGAAAACCAAAGTCTGGGTGGTACAGAGGAATCTAACCCCCCCAGCAAATGTAGAAAACAGTGATGGTATTGATCTGAATCAAAGTCTCGAGAATGAGCCAGAAGAGGAAAGTGAACCTAATGAAGTTAGCCACTCTGAGCCTCTGTCTGCCTTACCTACTGTACCTACTGGGCCTATACCAGGTCCTACATGTAACCCTGCTTATTTTGAACTTGAAAAAATGAAGCTTGAATTAGAGTACAAACGTTTTATTGCTCAATCTGAAAGAAACCAAGAGCTAGAGTTCAGAAGAATGAATGCCCAGGCTGAGCAGAAGCAAGCTGAGTTAAGACTCAGAGAAATAGAGCTTAATCATGAATTAGAAATGAAAAAGTTGTCTGTGGAAAATGCTTCTCTCTCCTCTGGTTCTTCTAGGAGTTCCAGTCCCAAAAGACCCTGGATGCCTAAAGAATTAGTGGGTATGTATGAACCTAGTTTGGATGTGTTGGATTGGTTGAAAATGTTTGAGTATAATCATGGGCTCCAGGAGATCACAGGGAATGAGTTACTTCCCTGGTTGTTCTCTAGGCTTCCCCCTGTTGCAACTGATGTGGTGATGGAGTTGGGGAGGTGGATAAGAAGGATTATGAATGTGTGAAGCTAGCTTGGATAGCTAGATTTGGGAAGACCCCTTCCCAGTACCTTAAGAGGTTTAGGACCCTCAAAAAGCATGATGGTACCCCTTGGGCTACCTGGGTGAGTGAAAGTTTGAAAAACTTAGAGGGAGGGATTAAGGGTTACAGAGTTAACACTTATGAAGGAATGAAGAATCTTGTAATGTTGGAGTCAATTTATGATGCCTGCTCTCCTGAGCTCAGACAGCACTTGGCTGATTCAAAGGAATTAGATTCCAGGAAGTTGGCTAAGGCTGCTGACTTGTGGGTTGCCAACAGGGCCACTCACAAGGATTCTGGGGCTACTCAGATAAAGGATGAGGGAAAACAGCCAAAAAAGGACTCCAAAGAGAATTCTAATCATTCCAATTCCAAAGAGGGCCCCAAACAGAACCAAAAGGGTAAGCAACCAGGGAAACCAAATCAGGCTAGCGTACCTCCTGGTGCCAAACCAGAAGGAGGTCAGAACAAGCCACCATTCCAGAAAGCATTTGGTAAATGCTTTGTTTGTGGCTCTACTGACCATGTGAAAGGAGATCCCAGATGTAAGGGTAAACCTTCAGCGGTCCAGCTTGTCTCCTTAGCCTTCCCTCCAGAGGAGGAAGTACAAATGGCAAGTGGAAACTTTCTATTACTGGCTGATGAACACATTGGAGTCTCAGCCAGTGTTTATTTAGTGTCTCTGGGTCTGTGGGAACAACAGAACTTAGATGTCTATAATTCTATCCCAGATAATACTAAAGAGTATTATAAGGACAGTGTCCAGGTGAATGGTCAGGAGACTCCTGCCATCAGGGACACTGGGGCCAGCATAGCTGTGGTGGACAAATCGTTTTTTCAGGCTGAGGATGTTGCTAAGGCACCCAAACGCCTCACCAAATTAGCTGGAGGGCCTGAGCAGATGCTTCCCCAATTACCAGTTCTCATCCAGTGTAATGACATGTCTGTGAAGATACCGGTCAGCATACAAAGTGAGGTGCCAGGAAGGGTTCTGCTGGGTAATAACTTGAAAACTCTTGGAGTAGTGTCACACACCCCCAGACCCCCTAGTGAAAGGTTACAGGAGCTCACCAGACCTGCAAGGGAGAGAACCATGAGAGGTACTCCCAAGGAGATGATGAAGAAAGAGATCACTCCTGCTCCACTGGAGATGTCAGCTGCTGTCTCTAAGAAAATAGAAGAAAAAGGGAAACCTAAAACTTCTAAAAAGAACCTCACAGCCAGCACTCCAGTGCAGCCAACAAAGACTTACCCTAGGTTGTCCAAAGTTACACCAGTAACTCCCCCTCCAGCTGAGGCTGAGAGGGAGGTACAACCCTGTGTGGTTGAACTAGACTCTGAAGAAGAGCTAGCGGAAGGCCAGGAACTCATTGGAGATCTGGATCCTGTTGACCATCCTGAGCTGCAGTCTTTACTGGCAGAAGGTGGACCCAACAGGGCAGACTTCAGTAAGGGACAGAGAGAATGTCCAACTCTGGAAGGTCTTCACCACCAGGCAGATGCTCAGGCTGAAGGGCAAGAGGCTGGGAAATATAGGTTACACTGGGAAGATGGCCTCTTCTACAGTGAACCAACCACGTCTGCACCTGGGGACAACAAACGACTTGTAGTACCCCAAGAGAACAGACCACAGTTCTTGCAGTTAGCCCATGAGATTCCTTTGGCTGGTCACTTGAGTTTCAAGAAGACTAAGGAAAGGCTCTCACTCTACTTTTATTGGCCAAAGATGGGGGCTGAAGTAGATAAATACTGCAGTAGCTGCCACACCTGCCAGACTTCTGGTAAGGTTGGCTCCAAGAATGTTGCACCTTTAGTGCCTCTCCCTGTAGTGGGAGTCCCATTTGAGAGAGTAGGGATTGACATTGTTGGTCCCCTTGATCCTCCAACTTCCTCAGGCAACAGGTTTATACTTGTTGTAGTAGACCATGCTACTAGATACCCTGAGGCAATTCCTATGAGGACTGTTACAGCTCCGGCTGTGGCTAAGGCCCTCCTTGGTATTTTTACCAGGGTTGGGTTTCCTAAGGAAGTAATCTCTGACAGGGGGTCAAATTCTATGTCCCACTACATGAAGGCCATGTGGAAAACCTGCGGAGTTACTTACAAGTTCTCAACCGCATACCACCCTCAGACAAATGGATTGGTTGAAAGGTTCAACAGAACCATGAAGAGCATGATAGGTGCTTTAGAGGACCCCCTTAAGAGAAAGTGGGACCTTCTACTGCCATGCCTTCTCTTTGCTTATAGAGAAGTCCCTCAGGAGGGAGTAGGTTATTCTCCCTTTGAACTTCTTAATGGTCATCCGGTCAGAGGTCCATTGGCCCTGATCAAGGAGGGGTTGGAGAGTGCTCCTTCCCCCAAGCCAGTCAGAGTGACTGACTATGTGATAGGTCTCCGAAGGAGAATGTCACAAATGATGGCAGAAGCAAGCGATAACTTGAAAGCTGGACAAGCATTGGTCAAGCACTGGCACGACCAAAAGGCTAACATGGTTGAGTTTACTCAAGACCAGCTAGTTCTCGTTATGATTCCAACAAGGCAGAGGGCCTTGCAAGACAAATGGATGGGACCCTTCAAAGTTGTGGGCAAACTTGGAGAGGTCAACTATCTGGTGGACTTGGGCAACCCCAAGGAGGCTCCAACAGTCTTCCACACCAACAGACTAAAAGCGTATGTCTCCAGACCTGATGTAGGAGCTTTGCTTCTAGCATCATCAGAGGAAGAAGAAGAGAGTGAAGCTCTTCCTGATCTCCTCATAGGCTTACCTTTAGACGAAAAGATTGAAGGAGTAAATCTCTCTTCAAATCTGACACCTGAGCAACAGGAAGAGTGCAAATCTATGTTAAATCAGTTTGCCTCTCTGTTCTCACTTTAACCAGGTTTCACCCCTTGGAAACAGCATGACATACTCACTGGTGACTGTCTGCCAGTCAAAAGCAGAGGATATCGAATGTCAGAAAATGTAAGAACCCACATCAAAGATGAGGTCAACAAGATGCTTGATCTCGGGGTAATAGAGCCCTCTACTAGTCCATGGTCTAGCCCAGTTGTGTTAGTACCAAAGGCAGTATCTAAAGAACTTAGATTCTGTGTGGATTATAGAGCTCTTAATGCAGTCACTAAGACTGATGCCCACCCTTTGCCAAGGACAGATGAGTTGGTGGATAGACTTGGTGCAGCCAAGTTCCTCAGCACATTTGACTTGACGTCAGGCAAGGGAATGTCACCTTGACAGAGGCCATAACAATGCTGACAAACTTACACATCAAGATGGAAGACAAAGTGGAAGATATTGCTGATGACAGCTGGTTTGCGTCGATCTTCTCATGGGTTCCACAATGGATGGCGAACATTTTCAAGTTCCTTGGAGCCCTGTTGGTGGTGATCATGTTTGGATTCTGTGTGATCGGGATAATAATCACACAATGCAAGAAGACTGCAAAGAAAGCAGTAGGAATGAAGATTGTGATTGATGTCTAATCAGGGTTTAAACCCAAAGAGCTGACAGACGAAGAAATCAGACTATGTAAAGGCCAGTATTCATGCACCTGAGGGAACAAAGTTCCTGTATCCGAAGAACCACAAGAGGATTGTGGGAAGATGGAGCTACTGCAGAATGGACAATGCAGTCTTATGACCTGGAGTGTTGATGAATATGAGAAATCAGCAGGATGCTTGAAACAAGTCAAAGATATGGACTCTGAAGAAGTACTTCTTCAGACGAGGATGTCTTGATGTGAAGAGTGATGAAAGAGTGGTCGATGCATCCACCAGAGGGGGGGGGGGGGAGTGTAGATGAAGAGCCAAATAGCCCTACCAGAAGCTCCGCCCCCATGTTGCCTATATGTTGGGAACCAGAAATTGCGGCATGCGCAGTACCAGTGAGGAAGCTTATACTGCAAAGAATCCTTGAGACAAGGTATCCATTGAGAAAACCCTATATGCATTCACAAAGAAATAATGGTCTCCTGGAAAGAGTGCCAGAAGAAGTGTGAACATAAACGAGAAAGAAGACTGGAGACGTCATACGAAGTAGAATTGACGCACCCAGAAAAGACACAAATGAAGACAGAACATAGACATTCTGTACGATCTAAGGATGAGGTATTGAAGAAAGGCAACATTTCGGCATCGAAATGAAGATTGCTTGTGCGAAGAAACACTGAAGAAAATGCAAAGTCATTTTACAACTGTACAGATGCTGTAACGCAAATAGATGAAGTAATCCTGAGGCTGGCTACGTAGTAAATAGATTGCAGTGATGCGCCAATGTATATTCATAGGAATGTATAAGATTTGGATGTTCCACAATGCACTTTAGGAAACTTGAACACTGTGAATTGAAAGGGCTTGAAGTGTGGCACAGTTGAAAACAGCTGATGGTGTGGGAAAAGTCAAGAAAGGCTGGCTGGCCCAGCATCAAGAGTCAGGGCCACCATGAGGCTGGTTATCTGTGAAGAAGCTACATGAACGTGAGAAAGAAACAAACTCCTGTTGCAGTGTAATGGAAAAACACTGAAGGAACCAAGAGTTCATAATTTAATAGTATTGTATGCAATGAAGAGCTTGAAAACGTGGTTTCCAGTCACATGGTAGGATGAGGTCAGTAGTGATGAATGTTTAGTATAAGAATGCTGTTTTAGGGGGCGTGGCCTGGAGCTGCCGCGGGTGGCATGGCTTCTTAGGAGCTCCTGCTTGGCCCATCGCGCCGTTATCACCACCGCTGCTTCCAGACCCCGGTATGTGGCGAAAATAGAACGTCTCATGCATGAACTCACACTGCGGCTGCCGATTGAGCGGGTCCCCGTTGCGGGGCCGAATTGCAGAGTTTTGGAGTGTCTTATCCGCTGGGCCCCGCTCGACTGCAAGATGGCGGCCGCAGAGCAAAAGCAGGGGAGGGGCAGGCGCACTAAAACGAACGAAGCCGCCTAGCGCTCTCAGCCCTCCGTCCCGCACTGGCTCACCAGCATTTCGCCCTGAAACCTACGCTCGCCATCAAGCCCGGACGTCTCGATCAGCCCGAGAATCCATAGAAGCGAAGGCGGCGTGACAGCGGAGATCTGCGCCACCCCCGACGGAATCCGCTCTGGATAAGGCGGGGGGCCCCAACTCAGGGAACTTTGTTCTCGCCTCCATTGCCGGCGCGTCTCCTCTCCCCCAGCCTGTGCGGGGGCTGGACCGGACGCGGATTCCCCTGGAGCGGCCTGGCCGGAGCTGGTCCCCGAGGGGGGGCTGCAGGAGGGGAGTGTCGTGCCCCGTGGGCCCTGCCTGGGACTCTCAGCTTCTCACCCCTGGCAGCTGCTCCGGCGGCAGCGGCGGCGTCCCATCTGCCCAGCCGGGCACCAGCCTCAGGCGGAGTGGCCCGCCACGATGTGCTATCCGCACCATTCGGAGTACACGGCCGGAGCCCGCCCAGGTCTTGAGCCCAGCAGGTGTAACGCCCACCTGGTTCCCCACGGGGGCGCTGATCTAGTCTGGATTACTGCGGCCTCTTCTAGCGTGATGCGCAGGACCTGGAACACCGATTGGACAGGACCTCCAAATCGTGCTTCCTTGGCCCATAGGAATATCCTTCTGCAGATGAGAAAGGGGATTAACAGTCTGCTAAATGGTGTGCTAGCCCCCCCCTTCTCCCCTCCGTTCCTCTCTATTCCTCCAAACCCGGTTTAAGCTCACCTTATGGTTTGGAAGGTTGAACTCTCCATCCTGCTTCTGGTGCAGGGGCGCGCGTTCGTCCAGTTACTTCACTGGTTTTCAGAATGGCGCTGGCAAAATCCACTTGACTTTCCTGAGTGATGCGCCGTAAGTATGAAAGTTCAAAGTTCAAGTGAGGCCCCCTTTATGCTGTCTTTCTCACCTGTGATCTGTCCTTTATTTCAGGTGCAGAATGAAGGCGATGCATCAAGGGGTTAACCTGCCGAGGTGAGTAGTAATGAGGGCGATCCCTCTAGATGTCCTTATCATTCCTCTGAAATGTCTCTAGTCCTTTCCCCATAGGGGCCGGGGTACGGTACCTGCCAACGGGGCGGCGCCGACCCGAAATGTGGAAGAAAAGCCGTTAAGTATTATGGCTGTTAATCAGGCTTTCCTTCTGTGTGTCCTTCTGCTCACCTTTTGTTTCTTCCTCTCTCCCCTAGGTGCAGAGATGTGGCGTCCGATGCTGACAGCCGCGATGGAGCCGGGAGATGTCTCGAGGACAGGACAGGTGAGTGAAGCATGGCGCTGCAGCGAGCAACGCGATGCTTTTAAATTGAAGTCTTCCTTCAGGGATTCTGGCGAGAAGATTCCGAATGCAGGTAAGAAGCTTGAAATAATCCTTGGTTTTCACCTTTCTCTTCTCTTCCTTCCTTGCAGGTCTTCCAGGTTCAAGACGGGCGTGGCTGTAGTCCAGGAGCAGGAGCAGACACGGTGAGCATTAAGCTGCAGGAAGCAGAACAACGCGAAGCATGAGCTGCTGTCTGGGCGTGGCTTAAATAGCCTCCAAAGAAGTCCCAGGTATGTATCCTTCCCCAACTAGGTATGTATCCTTCCCTGGCCACGCCCGAGTGAAAAAAAAGTCCCCATGAAAAAATAGTCCCTTTCAGGTCTCAGGGAGGCCTGAAGCGTGCAGCATGGTCTGCATCAGGTAAGTGCACAAAACACCTCCCTTTATGAGCTTGGCGCCTATGGCGCCAGGACTGATGTCCAACATGAGCCTGGCGCCAAAGGCACCAGGACTGAGTCCAAAGAGTCCCTATAAGGGGCTGCTGGGCTTTTACCCGAGGGCATGATGCCTGCTTCCGGGGGTGCTGGGCCTGGCCTGATGCTCCGGGGGCAGGCATCATGACAGCAGGCCGCTCGGCACAGCCAACCACCGCCAGCCTCCCAATCCTCGGTCCAAAGCACTCCTTGACCTCAAAACACCAGGACTGATCTCCTGAAAGCGCGCGGGGTAACACAGACTCCCCGTGACCCCCCTGAAAAACAAATCAGACCGGCATCCCTGAGGTTAGGAGCGGGGAGGGGCTGGGGATACCTGCCTGAGTTCAACTCTCTCCGAAGCTTTACTCCAAGCGGGCTCCTGAATCACGCTCTTACTGAACGCTGCAGGCCCACTCCACTGGGCCCCGGGTGCACCCTCAGGCCCCCTCTTCCTGACACTCCACCACTCCTCCCCCTTATCATCGGGACCCGCCAAACGATACTCCGAGCCCCACCACAATCTGCTGCGGGCAACCGAAAATACACTGCAACATCCCTCGATATTCAAGCTCCCTGGACCGCGCCTGACGTGGCAATCTAAAGAAGACTCCCGAGCTCTCCCCCTGTGAAAAACAGCAAAAATACCACACAGTGAGGCCTGCCACAGATACCCAACAGCACCAAAATGTCAAAAAGCGGCAAGACTTCTAAGCACAGAGAGATCCAGAGAGGGGGATCTACCAGGAGAGCCCTCCAACAATTCCACGTCCACGGTACCGGCATCTGCCCACTGGCCATCCCAAATGGTCACCAAAGCCGATTTGCAAGACCTACTGTCAGCTCTGACCAAAGAAATTAAAAAAATCACTGAAGAAGTCACGAAGAAAATCAACTCTCTGGATGGGCGGGTGGGAGAAGTCGAACGCCGAACAGCCGAGCTTGAATCCGAGGTTTGTGACCAAAGATTTGAAGATGGACAGGACAGGGACAGGATCACAGCCTTAGAGGCAAGATGCAACCTCCTAGAGGCAAAACAGGAGGATGCAGAGAACCGCTCTCGGAGGAATAACATTCGGGTACACACAACCTCCCCAAGACGGGAGTCCACATTCCCCCCGGACGTCCTGGTTAGAATCCATTTTTTTCAATTGAAGGAGGAAATTATGCGCAAAGCGAGGCAAATCCACCAGATCATCTTTCAGGGATCCACAATTTCACTCTACCAAGACCTGGCTGCCTCTACTCTCCAAAAACGGAAAATCATGCGACCTCTAACGGAATGGTTACGAGAAAGAAAGATTCCGTATCAGTGGAGATTCCCGACCTCAGTCAAATTCAAGTGGGAGGGAGCCCTGAAACAAATTCACACACCAAAAGAAGCAGACAAATTCATGGGCCTTGGAAAATCGGACATGGAGTCGGAAGCAGAAGAATCAATCCGCCCCACTCGGTGTAAACCCTCCACAGGAGAATGGTCAAAAATCAGCAGGCGGCGCAGACTTCGGGGTCCCCCTAAGAAAGACAATATTCCAGGATGACCCGTGGGTGGACATGAATATAAAATAGTGCTATATGCGGACGATGTCCTAATAACAGCGACAAACCTATCAAAGTCCCTGGGAGCCCTGTGTCGGAGGAGATTTCAGAATTCGGGGCCCTGTCAGGATTCACGGTAAACCTGTCCAAGTCCGCAGCCCTGGCGGTTAACCTTTCTAGACAAGAAAAAGATGCTCTCAGCCCCCTAATGCCAATCCCATGGTCGACTGGTCCAATCGATTATCTCGGGGTTCACATCCCTAATGACACACTGCGCTTGTACTCAAGCAACTTCCCACAAATAATCAGAGATCTTCATAAGGAACTTAAAAGGTGGAAGCCCCAGGAAATATCCTGGATTGGCAGAATCACGGCCATTAAGATGAATCTGATCCCCAGATGGTTGTACCAATGCACGGCACTTCCAATCAATATCCCGGGTCCAGCCCTGGCAGCCTTACAAAAGCAAATCCAAACATTCTTATGGGGGGGTGGAGACATTGCATAGCCAAATGGATAGTGATGAGGGGGATACCACACGGAGGGCTGGGAGTACCAGACCTAGCCAGATACACTCTAGCAGCGCCGTTGTCTCACACTTTCACATGGGCCCAAGAATCAGATAAACCGAAATGGACACAACTCGTAGAATATTGGAGTTCCGTGGCGCCCTCAGACCTCCTACATCTTCCACCCATAAAGCCACAAACAAACAGCAGACCCCTGCTGGCAACGGTAACAGTCCGTTGCTGGAAGGAAGCAGCCCGAAAATGGGGGATCCGCGGATCGCTAGGCCCCCTAACTCCCATCTGGTATAACCCAGAATTCTCACCAGGCTTGTCATCGCACGGCTTCCAACCGTGGATTGAAGGTGGCTTACGAAAGACCAGCGATTTCCTGGAAGCAGATGCACCCATCTCATTCAAAAGGTGCAAAGAAAAATGTGGGGTTGATGAACGAGAAAGATTCCACTATGCACAAATACGCCATTGGATATCCCACAGAGTGACCAGGGAGAAATGCTCCAGAGATTTAACAGCATTGGAACTATCCTTAGCGACCCCCACAAGCAAAGGCAGGATTTCGACCCTGTACCATCTCCTAGACAGGGCAGACCCCTCTAAAAAGGAAAGATATATGCTCGAATGGGAAAAAGACCTGGGAAAAGAAACTGAAGTAGAAGAATGGGGAAAAATTTGGGCCAGACTGCATAAAAGTTTACAATACATTTCAAACAGAGAAGGGGGCTACAAACTCTGCTACAGGTACTATGCAACTCCTGCTCAAATCAATAAGGCCAATCCAAATATTCCTGGAACCTGCTGGCGAGGGTGCCCATCTATCGGCTCACTATTCCACATGGTATGGACATGTCCGAAGGCGGAAATATACTGGAGAGAAGTAATCAAACACATTAAGGAAATCTCGGGCCTCTCCATCCCACTGGACCCCGGAATCATTCTTCTAGGCAACACAGGTGACGGGGCATTCCCAATCTCGGGCCAAATCCCCAGGCTATGCACACATCTACGCCTAGCAGCAAAAATAGCAATGGCCTGGGTTTGGAAAAATAAACAAGGCACATCCGTGGCACTTTGGTGGGCGAAATGCTGGGACATAGCGGTGGCCGAAAAAATCACTGCGATCCGAACAGGCTCCCTGAATAGCGCCCTAATCAAATGGGACCCATTTATGGACTACGCCGCCAAATTCCCGGCCCCCATCAAGCGGCCTCCATTAACCAGATGGCTCCAAAGCAGCCCGCTTTACTGAACCACAGCCTCACGTCATAGCTTCACATAATTTCGTAATCCACTTGGCGACTATGGACAGAAAATGGACAGTAATGCCCAATCCGTCAAGCTGGTCCCCCCCCACACCGGTCCTCCCGAGAGACATTATCACTTTAACACACCTATTGATTGCTGTTCTGCCATTGCTGTTATGTTTATTGTAATGCTCTTTTATAAAACCCAATAAAATGTTATGAAAAAAAAAAGAATGCTGTTTTTTCATGTGATGCCTTGAGAGAAATCGAGCTAACGTCCGTTGTAACTCCCTGTTTAAGATAATTGTTAATAAAACAGTATAGTGTTTTGCCAACTTCCTAAATCGGTCAGATTATTGATGTATGAGTAAGATATGCATCCCTATCCATCTCCAAGTATTGCTACCTCGTCTTAAAAGGCCCCATGTCCCGGGGTTCAAGGGCATAGCCATCGCTTTTGGATCCAGTTCCTAGGGTTGAACCAGTGCTGGAGGATCACCTAGGTGAGGGGTCTTCGGGGAGTGGGACACCGAATGGTGAGAGACAGTATCCCCTTCCCTGTAACACCTTTACCCCATCCTAACTGATAGGATATTTAGAAACTCTACTCCTCCCCCCTATACCGTATACCGGATATGTCCAAATACTATGGTCAGTCGAGGTCAGACAATTATCGACAATCACTCACATCTTACTTCCATTACACTTCCCCACACAGATAAAAGGCGGAGCACGAGAGCACACTCTGGGCGAAGCAAAGCACATGAGGAAACAGCAGTTTTGAGATGGCAGCTGAGCAAGAGGGGAAAGACGGCAAAACCGAAGGAGATCACAAGGAGGGAAATTCCCTTGACCTTTTCGACAAGGAATCATAACTTTCCAAAGACCTCGAAAATAGAAAGCCTAAGATCAGGAAACCAGGCTGAAGAATCATGCATTGTGTGTCGGAGATACTCTCGGCCCTCCCACGTCAGTAATCAAGGTGGGGAGAATCACTGGCCGCCGTGGTACCGTCCTGGGCTCGAAGAACAAAGCAGCATTAGTAAAGTCAGCACAGCCGGTGAGTTGGGGAGACCGATACAAGACCGGTCTGTGTTGAAGCCAAGGTTGCAAGTAGCAACATTGTATGGTGAGTGCTGGAACAAACATTGTTAAAACTTGTGTGAAAACCGACGGAAGTGAAGTTAAACTGATGAGTGAATGAAATTTAAAGCAACCTACAATACGTTTGACAGTGTGTTCCAGGACCGCGTGTGTGCTCAATCGAAGGTCTCTGTAAGGTATCCAGTTGAGAAGTGAGAACAGTAAAATTTGGTCCGAGCCTGGCAGACGGACAACAATTGCAAGAGAACAAATACATGTGAATCGAAGGGGTCCTGCAACAGGTTAAGCAAAATCCTGCGAACAGTTGAAAGTCTTCGATTTTGATGAAATAGAGAAAGTTTGGAAAAGTATGTGAATTTGGTCTGAGCCCGGCAGACGGAGACCAATTGAAGGTTTTGTGTTAATGTGGGTCTGAGCCCGGCGGAGGGGGACAGAGGATGAACAGACAATCACCCGAGAATTTGTACATGTGAAATCCTATGAAGAAAGGAACTTTTATGTTTGTTGTGTTGCATCAGGCCCTCTGAAATAAGACTTTGGCACAGAAGGCCCTGATGTTGAAGTTTTGTATTGCATCCTTATGCTAGAGAAGTCAGAGACTGTGCTAAGCTCGAGTTTGCCGCCTTGTACCGTGCTGAATACGTGGGGAAGGGAAGCCAACGGCTTGATTATGCTGACATATCATTTCTAGAACACTTTCCTTTTGCATGAACATTGTTTCACAGACTATTTGTATTTAGAAGTAAGGATTGGCAATAGGTTTATTAGAATAGGACCTTTTATGTTTAAAAGACACCACTAGGACTGCGTTATTATTGGATGGTCGTAGCTTGCTCCCATTTTTAGATTTGGGATTGGACAGCCGTTTTTCAAACCCAACTGAAGTTCAATAAACGCTCTTGTAATGTGGTCACTTGTGTGTCTTCCTGTTTGATACCATGCCTTCCTTACAGAAGCAACTCTTCTAGGTGCACAGCGGCTCCTACCCCGATATAGTTGATGTTGTGCTTGCCTGCTTGAGGGACTCTGACCGTTAACCTTCTGGGCATAAGTTCCAAAGGGGCAAAAAACCCTGCCCGCGAGGCTCATGGGCTGCTGTTGCTGCACCACCAGCCCTACAGTTCGCTTTAGAGGCCTGAAACATTTGGAGCGTCTAATCAGCCTTGGTGCCAAACAAGTGCATGCCCTCGAAGGGCAAGTTCAGGAGCTCCTGTACTTCAGTAGTGAACCCACACGTTGTCAGCCAAGAAAAATACTGCAAGAAGGTGGTGGTAGCCATCGTTCTTGTGATGCTAACCGCAGTGTCTTGGCCAGACTGCAAAATCTGTCAGGAGGCTTCCTTGCCATATTATTAAGGGCATTGACGCCATTCTGCAGCTCCCCTTCAGGGATGTGCTCACCGCCTCGACCATCACCAACCACAGGCCAAAGGAAAACCTGGCCAAAGAGACAATGCCATACTGCAGACACAGGCATGAATGGCTGAAATATTCCTGCCCCATTCATCCAACCTTTTGCTTTCACTATCCAGTGGCAACAATGGAAATGAGGTTTGTTTTGAGGTTTGCTGTAGCACCCTGTAACATCAAACCCTGGGTGGAAGCATGGGCAGAGAGAAAAAAGGGGTCAGAAGAGGCAGGCCTGTGCTACTTCGCCAGGTCGCGGTCCACTGTGAGGACTGATGCCTGTTTGGCCCACAGTTCCATCACAGGCCCTTTTACTACCTGATGGAAAGGCAGCAACATCATTTTAGGACCCTCATCCAGGATTTCGGTCAGGTCATACTGTACCATAGGCCAAGAGGGGGCAGACAGCCATAGGGTGTCAACCACCTTCACCACTAGGCACTAGAAAGCAGCATGTGGCTTACCAGGGGGGATGGCATTCATGTAGATCTCTGGTGAGGTAAACAGGTCACTTGCCTATTGCAAGTTCGCTGCCAAGAGCAGCACGTCACCCTGTTCCCCATAAAACTCCTGTGGGAAGTGTCTTACTTCCCTGGGGTGGAAGGGTTCCAGTTTGAAAGAAACATGAGTTCCTTCCTCATCATAAATGCCCTCTAAATGGGACATATATGCCCTTCTATGGAGTGGAAGGAACTCTTTAGGACCTTTGATGAAAGTGATGATGTCATCACTCTTTTCCCAGAGTTAGCCTCTCCTCATGTGGCATGGGGACGGCAGCCGCTATCTGATCCTGAACCTGGGGGTGGCTATGCAAGGGAGGATCACATAAGGGGAGGCGTCAGATGAGACACGGCATCCCCTTTTAGGGATATCCCCTCCATTCCTCACACCTTAATGGCATACTGTGATAATCCACTTCAACAACCCATAAAGCCTGCAGACAGTATCCTCCAATATTGTGCAGCAAACATAATGACAAAGACTCAGGTGAGAAAGAACTGCCCAAATGAAGATCAATAGACTGAACAAGAAGGAGCAGTATAGTGTTTGGAAGAAATTGATTGGCTCGGCATGGAACAGCTGAGAGCAACTGTGAGATCACTGCTGGGGAAGCCAATCTGTCAAGTAGGCAGGTGAGCGAAGAGACTCATGAGAACTGTGGGGAATATTTCCCAGCTCGGGCTAGGAATCCAGAAGGCAGGGAGTGAGGCAGAGAAGTGGCACGAAGAAAGGGGGAGGTGGTGTCTGGACCAGAGATGCATTCCCGCTGTCAGGAGAGATGCTGAAGCGGGGCCTGAGGCAAAGGAGCTTTGCACCGGCAAAGGAAGCCAGAGTGATGCGCAGACCACCACCAGCCGCTCTGCCCCAAGCAGAGAGTGTGTGGAAGCCGAGATCGACCAGAGAGGAGTCGGAGAAGCCAAGGGAGCCATCCTAAAGCTGGTGAGCCCACAGTGGAAGGTCGGGCCACAGGAGGGAGCTGGAGAACGCATTCCTGGTCCCCAACTCGAATGGGAGACAAATTCCCTACGGCTTATTGTTATTTTGCATTTATATAGCGCCTTATATACCATTGGTATGGTCGGAAGGCTCTGGTAGGTTAAACGCCCTTGGAAACCGAAGTTCAAATCAGTAGAATGAGTCAAAAGGTGCGTGTGAGCACCGGGTATGTGTGCAGCTTGTGCGGAATCCGTGTAATAGCTGCTTTCTAGAGGTAGGTGTGATGGTTGTGACGTCAGGAGTATGTGTTCGTTCTGGCAGGATTTATCCAGATCGGATGTGGCTGCGTTAGGCCTGAGGAGAACACCTGGCTGGGGCGTGTAACCAGCAGTGATTACTTAGAATGATGTGGAGTGAGCGGCGGATGTTGGTATGAGAACAGTTATACCGAATGGTGTCATAGTATCTCTGTGTTCTAGTTGAGTGGTGATGTAAGGAGAAAGTAAGCGTGGTGGTGAGATATGATCGGTTATATGCCCTTTAAGACATTCTCTTCATTCCAAGCCATACTATATACGTCATGCAAATTCTATGCGCTCCAGTCCGTTCCATGCACTCCTATCTAATCCATGCATCCCAGTCTGCTCCATACACTCCGGTCCGCTCCACGCGTTCATGCATTCCGGCTTGCCGCGTGCGTTCGAGTCTGCTACGCGCGCTCCAGTTTGCCATGCGTACTCCAGTCATGGTGGGTTATATGCTCTTTCAAGCATTCTCTGCATTCCAATCCATACTATATACGTTACGCAATTCTATGTGCTCCAGTCCGTTCCATGCGGCACTCTTGTCTGCCCCCTGCCCGCGCGTGCATTCTTGTCTGCCCCAAACATGCATTCTTGTCTGCATCACGCATGCACTCCTGTCTGTCCCATGGGTGCACACCTGTCTGCCTCACGTATGCGCTCCTGTCTGCCCCATGCTCTACGCATTCGGCAGCTCTACGTATTCATCCATTCTGCGCATCCATCAGTATTGGATGCAATCTGTGCTTGTTCGTTCTATGTACTCGTCCGCTCTACGCAACACGTCCGTTCACTCTGGGCACTTGTTCGCTCCAGGCACTCGTTCGCTCCGGCATTCATCCGCTTTATGCCCTCACATGTACTAAGCATTCACCTGTTTTATGCACTTATCCCCTCTACGCACTCACCCCCTCTACGCACTTGTCCCCTCTACGCACATATCCCCACTACGCACTCGTCCCCACTACGCACTCGTCCCCACTACGCACTCGTCCCCTCTACGCACTCGTCCCCTCTACGCACTCGTCCCCTCTACGCACTCATCCGCTCCCCGCACTCATCTGCTCCCTGCACTCATCTGCTCCCCGCACTCATCTGCTCCCCGCACTCATCTGCTCCCCGCACTCATCTGCTCCCCGCACTCGTGCTTTTCATGCATTCAACAGCAATATCCTGTTCTATATATTCAACTCTACACTCATCTGTTCTATACCTTCTTCCGTTCTGTACTCATTCTCTCTGTACACTTATCCACTCATCCGCTCTATCCACTCATCCGCTCATCCACTTATCCGGTCAATCCGCTCAATGCACTCCTCCGCTCTATACACTCCTCCGCTCTATACATTCCCTAGGTCTGTACATTCATCTGCTCCAGCGATCTACACACTCTCCGCACTTCCATATTCATCCATTATCCATACTGATGTGCTCCACATACTCATCAGTTCTACACACTTATCCCGTTTACGCTCATCCGTTCTGGACATTCATCTGTTTGACGCACTCCTGGGTTCTACTCGCTTCTCCGTATTTATGCACTCATCCGCGCTACACGATCGTCCGTTCTACACACCCAGCCGCTCTACACTCATATCGACTCAACAGGTTCATCCATTCCATAGACTCATCCGATCTACATATTCATTCAATTTCCACAAAATTATTCGAACTATATAGTTATCTGTTCTAAGTAATTCATCCACGCCATTCACTTCGTTCACTCGGCATGCATTCTGTCCATTTCAGGAGTTTAAATCTCTTTACTGTTTCCGTATCATTTACTCTTATTAACCATTTCACTGCTTTGATCTACTTTTTTTTGTTTAATTCTGTTTGTCCTTCTAGTTTATATTAGGGGTTGTTAGCTGTCAGTTTCTCGCATCAGGTGGTTTTGATGGATTGGTGTCATTGAGTTGCTGTTGGTCTGTTTGGGTTAGTTTGGTACGGGTTGGTTTTAGGGGAAGAGCCAGGTTTTCAGCAGTTTGCGTAAAGACATTACATCCTCAGTTAGGCGGATGTGGAGTGGCAGTGACTTCCATAGCGTGGGGGCCAATGCTGACAATGATGATCCGCCTAACCCGATTGTTTGTCTTCGGTATAACTAAGAGGCCGGCAGAGCTTCATCTTAAGGTACGTGGGGGTGGTAGGGTTTTAGCTTGTCTTGAAGATATTGAGGTCTGGTTTTATGCAGTGCTCGATGGGAGATGCACAAGGTTTTGAAAGTCACCCTTCGGGCTACTGGAAGCCAGTGCAGCGTCTTAAGGGCTGGGGAGATGTGGTCTCTTGGGCCAAGCGCAAGAAGCAATTTGGCTGCCGCGTTTTGTGCCCTTTGGAGTTTATTCAGTTAGTACGCATGGACTCCAAGGTATAGGGGGTTTGCGTAGTCCAGTCTTGATATAACGATTGATTGAACTGCAGAGAGTCTGTTGGGAAAGCAGAGATATGGAAAGATGCGCCTAAGGGTTTCAAGGTGGTAGTGGCAGGACTTTGAGACGTTGTTGACTTGGCGCGAGAGTGTTAGGTCAGAGTCAAGGGTGCATCCAAGATTTTTCATTGAGTTGGAGGGGGTCAGTGAGTTGCCCATGGCGGATGGCCAGGGTAGTGGAAGAAGTTCCAGGTTGCCACATACCATGATTTCCGTTTTGGAGGGGTTTAACAGGAGGTGGCTTTGGGTCATCCAGAGTTCTGTGTCACGGAGGCAGGAGGCCAGGTCAGGTCGGCAGTTGGGTTTTGAGTTCAGGAGTTTTAGAATTAGTTGAGTGTCGTCTGCGTAGTTGTAGCACAGGATGTTGTGCGAACAAATTATTAATGGGAGGGTGATCAAGTAGAGATTGAACAGGAGGGCGGATAAGCATGCTCCTTGTGGGACTCCCGTGTCGACTGGTTGGGCTTGGAATGTATAGTTGGAGAGTATCGTTATTTGGTACCGATCTTTGAGGAATGAAGCTATCCATTTAAGAGCGGTTCCACGAATTCCTAGGGAGTGGAGGAGGTCTAGGAGAATTGAGTGATTGATTGTGTCAAAGGCGGCGGATAGGTCAAGAAGGATTAGTGCCACGCATCCCGCGGAGTCTGCCGTCATTTTAAGGTCATCCCAAATTGAGGTTAGGGTGGTTTCAGTTCCGTGACGGGCTCTGAAACCTGATTGAGCGGGGTCTAGGAGATTGTTGGCTTCGACAAAGGCATTTAGTTGGGAGTAGGCAGTTCGGTCAATGAGTTTGGCAAGGAATCTGGTGTTTGAGATGGGGCGGTAGTTTTTGGGCTCGAAAGGGTCGAGCGAAGGTTTTTTAATTAGAGGTTTGACATGAACCGTTTTGAATGCGTCGGGGAAGATACCAGATTAAAGGGAGGCATTTATGATGGAACTTGCCTGTTCATCTGCGCAGGTGGAAGCAAAAATTTCTTTTGAGGGTTGTGGCTGGGCAAGGGTCCAGCGGCGAGCCAGATGGTTTACGGGCAGATAGAAGTTTGAGAAATTGGTCTGATGATATTGGACTAAAGGATTCAAACGTTGGTTGCGTAGTGGTCGCAGCTGGTGGGGCGGTTGGTATGGGGGGAGAATTGCTTGGGGGATGTAAGAGAGCTAGTTTGGTGGCTAGAGTATTTGTTCTTTCGAGAGCCGTGGTGAAAAAGTGGAGGGAGAGTGAGTCGCACAGTGATTGTGAGGGAGTCGGGACGGTTGTGTTGCAAGCCGGATTGGTGAATTCGGAGATGATTTTGTGGAGTTCTTTGCTTGGGTTTTTGCAGTTTAGGATTCGGGAGCTTACATCACAATCTGATTTTCATAGTTCCAGCATTTGTGGAAATACAGATACACCAGTGATGAGAAAAACGTGGGGGAAAAGCATATGCCCTCAGATCGTGAAAGTGGATGAACATAATCTGTCCGGAGAGTATACCAGGTGTTCTGTGAGTCTGGGACCCTCACCCAATTGTATCAAGGAACTTTATGAGAGAACCTTTCCAGAGAGTAAACTAGGTGTTTTGTGAGTCAGACAATCCCAAGGAAGATTCATGCCCTTAGGATTTTGGATTGCATTGGAGGTGGAAAAGACATGGGGAAGTCATGTCCCCTGGAGTGAATTGCAACATCAGGGGCTTATCCTCTTGGGATACAAAGAACTTGATTATTCTTTTGAACTATTTGTTTTGCTGGAGAGAAACCTGGAGAAGGGAGCCCATCTGTGGAACTGTGAACATTATCTGTAAGAAACTTTTGTTGGATGTATACCTTGTTGTTGAACTTGAACATTTTTGCACTATTTAGTCCAGAGACAATACCCTTAACATCTTGGAGTTACTTTTAGAATGAGAGGGCTAGGATAGGATTTCATGCACAGGACACTTGCTTCGGGCATCTTGACACAGGACAGACTCTTAGTTTTGGTTGAGGTAGGAAAATCCCTCCCTGAATAGGGTCAGTGAGGCAGTTTCCAACCCCTTTATGATTTAATAAATGTTTATGCCAATCACCGTGATACCTCTGCGTCTCATTCCTAGTTCCTCACATATGGTGTCAGGATTGGGATCGGGCTCAGTTACCACAAAGTGGAGAACCATCAGTTTTGAAAAACAGTCACTGAGATTCCGGTCCATCGGTAGCTACAAAATAATCCATCAAATTCAACCTATGTGGTAATTGGGGAGAATTGATGCAACCCATAGACAGAATGTTAATAGCTACTGACATGGTTCTAGTACCCTCCTGGCCCCAGGTACTTACATGTCATGATTCCTGCCCCTCATGTCCCCAGCCCTCCAAGATGTCAGGCTGGAGCCAGGCCACGATCACCTACATGGCCCTCAAGGGCCTCTCCATCCCCCCCAAAGACCCACTTGGAGTCAGACTTGGCGCTTGTGGCACCAGACTCACTCACTCCCATAGGATAACATTGGGGATTGGACTTGTAGTGCACTGATGGGGACAAGATGGATGCCCCCACATATTTCGGTTCCCAGAACTGCATGTGCAGTCTAGTCTTTTGGGTGTGGTTCAGCCCAGAGACACCTGGGATACCCAGAGACTATTTAAGCCACGCCCAGGCTGAGAAACATGCTTTGTGTTTTCTGCACCTGCAGCTTGACACTCACCGTGTTCGGATCGGTCTCCAGTAGGCCTGCATCTTTCTTCTGCGCTCAGCTCCTGCAAGAACAAGAACACCGTTAGGAACAGCCTTACCTTGCGGCGCTTCTGCCTATCATTCATCGCTCCTTCTGTTCTGCGGGCATCTTCGGCGGTGTCATTCCCATCCCGGCACGCTGCTTCCTAAGGAAAAGGGAAAAGAACAGAAAAAAGGCTTTAGTAAGCATTCAGCAAATCTTCGCTTATTTTTAAAGACTGTGCGAGCTTCAAACGTTTACCTGAATCCCAGCCGCTCTGGGGGAACTCTGTCTCCAGAACTTCTCATCCATCTGCAAGAGGGAAAAGACAATCCAGGTTAGCGTGGAAACATCTAGAGGCGCCGCATACCGCGCTTACTCACCGCATTTCTTCTTCATAACCGGCATCCACGCTGAAAACGTCGCGGCACCTAAAAGACACAGAAAAAGAGCTCAGTTCAATACAAATACGAAAGGGTCGCATCGCGCGCTCACTCACCTTCAGCGCTACTCATCTCAGCAGCACGTCGCCATCCCCGGACGCCGCCATCTTCTAAGGAAGGGAAGAAAGGAAGTTAGAGAACTGTTCAAAAGACTCATTATACTTACCTGTCGGACTCTTGCCAGCGAAGTAACTAGGCAGCAACGAGCCGGAATCAATCAAAGCGCCCCTGCGCTGAAAGCAGGACATAGAGCACACTTTCCAAGAAAACAAGGTGAGCTGTGGATCAAAGGGAAGGGTTGGACCCCGGGGAAGAAGGGGTTCAAGCACACAGAGACAATAGGGAGTTAAACCATACTAATCCTGTGTTTCAGGCCCAGTCTCCAGTCGAGTAGACTCTAGGGAAGGGTTCGAGGTCGTAAGAGGTCAGAACAGGCTGAGTGACGTCCCCGTGGATACCAGGTGAGCTTTACATTACATCAGTTTAGCGTCCAAGTCTGGCCTAGCTTGGCGACATGGCCTAGATGTCCTAGCAGGTGTCAAAGATCCTGACTATAGAAGTGATGTGAAGATCTTCATTCAAAATAGTGGGAAAGAGACGTATCAAATAAAGGTGGGAGAGAAAATAGCTTAGTGAATCTTGGTGAGAGCTTGGAATCAAGAAAGCAGATAAAACTGAGATTGGGGAAAAGGCTTTGGCGAGGTAGATGAAGATTCCCAATAACATCTTAGGCAACACAACCGAAAACCCTTGGTGAGGAAGCGGAGATCATTCCGGATTTAGCATTTGCTTAACGGAATGACCCCTTGCTAGCATAGGCTTTTCTACTCTATATGTGGTATCTGAAGAAGAGGGAAGACTGAAAGGGGGACTATTCGTCTTTCTAAGGCATGGGCTACTGTATAGAGGAGATCATAGCCCCGATGCTACTCCGAGATCTCAGATTATGGTGCTTAAAAGTCAAAAGAGGATGGTGCTGGAAAGTGCTGGAAATTGCCCACTCCCACTCAACAGCCAAGTGTGAGGAGCCGGGAATGAGATTTGGACACAAAGGAGCCATAGTTCTGGTCAAACACTTATTAAAATAAAAGGGGTGGGGAAATGCCTCTCTGTCCCTGCTCTAAGAGGTGTTTCCCTACCTAAAAGCAAAACTAAGGGTCTGTCAATGTGAGGATATCCAAAGCAAATCCATCCTGTTCCCAAAGTACTATTCTGGCCCTCACATTCTAACAAAATAAACTCTAAGGTAAAAAAAGGTAATATCTTTGGCCTTGAGTGATTTATAAATGTTCAAAAAGGAAAATGCCTAACTGCAACACAAATGTCCAAGGGGGATAGAGGGTAGTACCATTCCCCTATATTTCTCTTCCTGCTGTTATATATTCAAAGATATTAACTTGTTAGGATACCTGGTGTACTCTCAGGACCCCTTTAGGTGATGTATTTCTTATACACTGTTCGGTGGGTCCCTGCGTGGTGCGTTTCCCTATCAGGGTGTTCTTATGTGGACACACTTGCAATTGCCTGGTATACTTTCCTGCCAGAACCTTCTTACACACACTTGCCGCTGCCTGTTATAGTCTCCTGCCAAGGCTTAAATGCACACACTTGCAGTTTTACTTTGCCTGGTGTACTCTCCTTCCAGGGCTTTCTCACGAGGGCTCTGCACACCCTTATAAACATGATACATTCTTGTATTTGCTTTATCTAATACTGTATCTACCTGGTACACTATCCTGCTAGGGCTTTTCCTAAATGTGTATTGCATACACTCACAAACTTGAAAGGCTTCGTTTTTGTCTGTTTTCTTTTTTAAAGAGAGGTTCACAGTCTCCTCTTTCAAGTACTTCATTTGCTTCCTTTACAATTATTGGCCGTTGGCATGCCTGCCAATATGTCACTGTCCCTGCTTCCCATCCGTGGACTCACTGTGTCTTGCAGGCATACTTAGTTTCTCTCGATGTAAACTAGCGGCGGTCATTCTGCATTTTTCCCCCGCCTCGCTACCTTCGTTCCTTGGCTTATCTGCCTCTTGCCGTTCTTGCTGAGCCCTTCTGTTTTGTGTTTGGCTTCGGTAAGGCAAACATTGCCACTCAACACTTGTGAACGCCCAGGAGCCCCGCGTCAGCTTCTGGCATTCCTGCAGTGTGTTCTCTCTCGTGGACAGCTTTCATCCTCTTCCTCTTTAAGCACGATGGCTACACAGAACTCCATGTAGCCCAACAGTCTCTGTCCTTACTGAGAGAAGCAGCTTTCTCCCTCCAGCAGCTCACCTACGGCCACAGGTACGCACTCCCAACAACTAGAGCGCAGCTTGTGTTCTTGGCCTTTTCCATTCTGCATTACTCGGCTCATCTTCTTCGTCCCAGTATTTTTGCAGTTATGAGAATGGAAGTCCATTCTTGATGTTTTACATCTAAAGTCTGGGTAAGTGTTCTTAGTGATCTTTAAGGGCAAGTTAGCTCTGAATGACTTGCAGGTAGAGTCTCAGATGATGTTTTCACGAGTTTTAGTGGGTAAGCCAGATTTTAATTGCTTACATATATATTTTGTTAGGTCTTCAGTAACCTTCCCAGGTGGATATGGGGAGCTGTAACAATATGCTATTAAGACCCTGCCCCGACACGTACTCCAGAAGTTCACGCCTTCTCACAGCCGAAAACCTGGCACCCTACCTCCTTAACCCAGCCCTTCAAACCCCCTCTTCGAACAACCCCGATACCTTAGCTAACACCTTTAAGGATATCATCACATCAGCTGTGGATGCCATTGCCCCCCTAACTCTCAAAAAAGCCAAAAAAGCCAAACATGCCAACTCCTGGTTCTCCAAAGAACTCCTTGATCAACGTGCACAGAAGAGGGTTGCTCTCTCCTCATGGAAGGCAAACCCGTCTGAAGCCACTAAACAAAAATTCAAAGCCATTTCCAAACTATATAAGACCAACATCACTCGAGCAAAGGCTGCCTCCTTTAACACCAGGATTGCTGACGCTAAGTCAGGCTCCAAGGAACTTTTCACCATCTTCAGGGAACTCGAAAAACCATCTGCCCCCCCCTCCTCTATCATCAAAGATGACAAATGGTGTAACAGCATTCAATCTGCCATGCTTGAGAAGCTCAACACTCTCCAAAGTAAAATTCGTGGCCACCAAAAAGCCCTCTCCGAGATTATAGCGAACATGCATGCTAAACCAGCCACCAAGACTACGTCCTCCCCGCTGTTCGAATTTAAAAACATCACAGAGCAAGAGGTCATCACCCTGCTCAACTCCATTAAACCTTCCAATTGTAAAGGGGATGCATGCCCCGCCAGCCTCATCAAGGATTCCGCACCCAGCCTAGCCCCCTTCCTCACAGCCTTTATCAACTCATCCTTCCAATCAGGCCATGTTCCACCAGGACTTAAGGAAGCCTGGGTTCGCCCGCTTCTCAAGAAACCTTCTCTTGACCCAACCGTCCCGGGGAACTACAGGCCCATTACGACTGTACCGTTCCTTCTCAAAATCTTGGACAAAGCAGCTTATCTGCAAGTCCAGAAGTTCCTAGAGGACAACCGCCTCCTCGGTCTACGACAATCTGGCTTCCGCCCTCGCCATGGCACTGAAACGGCCCTCCTAGACCTGAAAAACCAAATGGACGATCTCAGAGACGCAGGCAAACCGGCCCTTCTACTGCTCCTTGACCTCTCTGCTGCGTTCGATCTGGTCGACCACAATACCCTGTGTCACCACCTAGCCACACAAGCCAACTTCTCCCCTAAAGCCTGCCAATGGGTCACCTCCTTTCTCAAAGAAAGGGCCATGAAAGTCTTTTCTGAAGTTGCTGCTGCCACCCCCAGCCTCCTCACCTGCGGTGTCCCCCAGGGCTCCTGTATCGCACCCACTCTCTACAACCTCTTCACGAGGCCACTGTTCAGCATTCTGGACTCCCTGGGTATCTCATATATCAATTATGCGGACGATACGCAGGTACTCATCCCACTCACAGGCGACTACCTAGCGGACTCCAACACCCTCTCCTCTATCTACTCTACCATCCAATCCTGGATGGCGGAGAATTGGCTTTGCCTCAATGGTGAAAAAACCGAACTCCTCCTTATTGGCTCACCTTTCACCATCGGCAATCTCGGAGAACAGTACACCTCCTTCACCATTGATAATATTCCAATTAAAGTCTCTAACCATATTAAGACACTCGGAGTCTACCTTGACTCCGACCTGTCGATGGACAGACAGGTTAATGCCATCGCCACCTCCTCAGCCTACTACACCAAAGTCATCAACGCAACCAGGCCTTTCCTTGCCCGTCAAAGTAGCCTCACGATTGCCAGGGCCATCATCGGATCAAGACTTGACTACTGTAACGCCCTTCTCGTCGGGACTTACAAAAAAAACATCGCCAAACTTCAGCTAGCCCAAAACAATGCTCTAAGGGCAGCCACCGGCACCGCAAGGAGAGACCACATCTCCGAAATCAGAAGGCAAGTGCACTGGCTCCCTGTTAAAGAAAGAATTGTCTTTAAAACTCTTGCCATCACCCACAAATGCATTCACGAGCTTGCCCCCCCCTACCTGACGAACAGAATCACCAGGCACTCCGCCACAAGACCACTTAGATCTCTCTACGCCAACACCATTGTCAGGCCTACCTCGCGGAAAGTGCGTGCTGGTGGCTCCAGTTTCCCCACCCTAGCAGCCACACACTGGAATGCCCTGCCACCTCAGACTCATCGAGTCACACCTAGCCTTCCGCAAGGCTATCAAAACCAGACTCTTTGTATGACCTTAACCTGTTTCTGCATATATGCCTGCTAACCTGTAACTTAGAGCCTCCTGCACCCGAATGTAATCTTAAATCTGTGTATCCTCTGTAACAGCGCCTCGATGCCTCATGGGCTGCAAGTGCGCTTAACAAATGCAAAATAAATAAGGCAAAGGGTATGGATGGGGTATCCTCAAGAGAGGAAGGGGAATACCATGCCTCGTCTGATGGTGCTCTGCTACTCTCCTGGAGGTTGTGATCCTCCCTCATGAAGCCACCCTCAGGGCAGGGATCAGGTAGCAGCTGCCGTCCCCTGGCCACATGGGGAGAGGTCACTGCCGGGAAAGGAGTGATGACACCATTGGATTCATCACAGACACAGGTGCAGGTAATATGCCGATTCTATTGGCCTGGAATCTATGCTGATGTGAAAAACTTTGTACTAGTTCTCAAATACCTCCTCCAGCTGTGCTCCAACCTTTGTGTATCATTGATGTACCCTTTTCCCAGCTCATATTTAATGTACTGGCCTACATGCATAATTATTGTGTTTCATATGCTACAATTCCGATATGAAGTGTACATAAATAAACATTAGTGGATGTCATTATTACAATGTTTATTATATTTCCTGATTAGATGCTGATGCTTTGAGAGGTTGAAAGCATGATGGTATGTTCTTTACGAGCATCCACTCTTATTTAAAGGTGATGAATATGAAATTGAGGTTTAGTTCAAAGTGTTGTGTTATGCTTTGGAGTAATGCATACTGTATTAGATTCATTGTGCGCTGTGATGTGTAAAATGCAGTTAAGCATATAAAAGAGTATATGAAGATATTATAAGAAGAAAAGTGAACATACAGTATACAAATATACGCTACACAAATAAAACGAATACAGTATGATGTGCAAAATTCTGTCATATATTTGTAGTACATTAGTGGAAATATATTTTATATGCGCGTATAGGAGAATTAAAGAATATAGTATGTTGCTAACTAACTTATAGTTATTGCTTGGAAGTGGTGACTGATCACCACTGCTTTCATGCAATACATTTAATTTGAAGATAGTGATTGATCAACTATCTTAAATAATGCAAGCAACTAGAGCATTAAGTACAGTCGCTCCTATGGCATTAACAATGTATATTTAAGAAAAGCATCCTTTGAAAGTGCCTTGTTTCTTATCCGGTGCATTAGATCAATAGATAGAAACTGATGTGAATGATAATTATGGGTTGGGATTGTAGTGGCTTATTTTAGACAAGATCCTTACTGTCTTCTGACATCGAGTGAGTGGGAGAGCAAGGGAGGAATGCAGTAAAGGTGATGGTTTCCTGCTTTTTAGTTACGAAACCATGAAACGTAGTGAGCAATACGAATCCGATAGGTGGAGATGTACTGGGTTGTAAAATTGTAACGTAAATTGCAGCAATTTCTTTGGCGTTTTCTACGCAGCAATGCATCTGAGAATTGATCCGCAACTTTTGACACTGGAAATAATATGCCTTTGTACAAGGATGAGGTCAAAAAAGGTGTGTGTAATTAAGAAATTGGATTGCTCTATTCAACCTGCATACGGACTATAGGGTTTTAGTATCTCTGTTAGTATGCTTTATGTTTGATGTGTTGTGTTAGTTCCTTCCTATTTCTATCCTTTTTTTATGTTTCATGAGGAGATGGTTATGATATGATATATTATTTGTATCATGCTCATACACACGTGTTTCAGAGCGCGACGAGGCAAGGAAGCGGAGCATGGGAGGACAAAACAACGATCTTACTAGGCCCAGTGACATTGATAACACGCAGGTGCAGGGGAGCAGGAAGGGGGGAAAGTGCAAAGGAGAGGGGAGAGGTGGAAAGTGCTGAGCAAGGGATAAAAACAACAAATGGTAGTGCAGCCAGCAGGACGAGTGTGAGGTTTGAAGCACAGACAAGGTTGTCTGGTAAGTACAGCTAAGGGGACTGTAGTGTTACAGATACAGACCCAAGTGCAAGGGTTGCCAGGAGGTAGTGCGGGTGTGTGGCTGGGTCGGCAGGGACCTGGGTCTGAAATCCGAGGGTAGCCAGGTGCACAGAGCCAAAGCAGACAGATCAGCAGGGGAGAGGAAGAGCGAAGGCAGAAGCAAAGAGGAAGGTCTTGAGATGCTTCTGGAACCAGAGATGGTTCTCCTCAAGTTTCATGGCAGGGAGGCTGTTCCAGAGGGAGGCCCCAGCCGAGAAAAGAGCTCTACCCCCAACTTGTTGCTTGGAGAAGCGACTGACTTTGAGGGAGTTGGAGGTGGATGAGCGAAGAGCTCGAGTGGGAAGGTATTTTACGGAGGGAGAGTTGAACGTATTTTGAACCCAGGCCCCAGAATGCCTTGTGGACAATGCAGAGGGTCTTGAATTCAACCCCTGCAGCCACTGGGAACCAATGAAATGATTTCAGGGCTGGAGAGATACAATACCAGGGCTTGAGGCTAAGGACAAGTCTTGCAGTCCTGTGCTGGATGAGTTGCAGAGGGCGGAGAGTAGAAGCAGACAGATTTAGAAAGAGGCTGTTGCAGTAATCTAACCTATAGAGAACCAGAGCTCTACAGAAAGCAAGCTTCTGGGGGAAGGAGAGGAAAGGAAGAATACCCCCTGAGGAGGTGCAGTTGATAGTTTGACTTGTTAGGGACATCAGAGATGTGAAGAGAAAAGGAGAGTGTGGATTCGAGGTTCTTAGCCTCACAGGTGGGAGCAGGGAGGGCCAAGGGAGGCCGGCCAGAGAGTGACAGGAAAGGAGGGTGCAGATGTGCCAATGAGAAGAATCTCTGTCTTACTGGCATTAAGGAAGAAATCATTGGCGGCACACCATTCCTGGATGCAAACAAAGTGGTCACGAATGTATATAGTTTGTTTTGCCCATACCCTTTTGATTAGGTTCATTATGTGGAACGTCTCCTATTTGTAAAAAGGTTTTTTTTTAAAAAAAAACATGTTTTAACATGATTGTGTCTGTGTGTTGTGGCACATTGTGCCTCCTCTTTTTTAGTCATATACAATATATAATAAATCATATTTTTTGATTCTTTGTTATGTATTGGGTTCTATGATGTACAACAGCAAACTGTATTTGTTTAGTTTGTAAACATTTGTTCACTCGACTCTTCGGGCATTGGAAAGGGGGGTAATCAGACTTACTCTATATTTTCTTAGCTGTGAAGCAAGACTGATGGTCATGGAGACAACCAACAGAGTGGGTGTGAAGGTTAAGTTGGGAGATGCCCAGCTTTTCCAAGAGTTTGCCCAGGAAAGGAGTGATAGAAATCGGGCAATAGTTAGCCGGGCAAGAGGGGTCGGCTGTGTTTTTATATTTTTAAGAAGAGGGTGCACAAGAGTGCTTCAGAGGGGAGGGGGAAGACTCCAGAGGTGAAGGAATGGCTACAGAAGTCGGCCAGAGTCGGTGCAAGGGTGTCAATGTGGTCCTTGATGATTTTGGACGAACAGGGAAGAACCTGCTTTGACAAGACTTTCATAGATCGGACTTGTCTGGAAATCAAATGGCAGAGAACACAGGAAAAGATGAGGAGGGAGGAGAGGCAGCTGCAGGGGCATCAGAGGAAACAGAGAGAGAAGAGGGGGGGAGATGACGTGAGGGTGGACAGGATGTCCTGGGTTTTTTAGATGAAATGAGGCCATGGCCGTGCAAAGGGCCTGGGAGGCGACAGGAGAGGTAGAGACTGCAGAAGGGTTGGCCAGTGCCTTGCATATTTTAAAGAGTTCTGCCAAGTTGTTAGATACAGCAGAGACGTGGGCTTGGATATGGGCTCTCTTCTTAGTGCAGCCAAGAGCCGGTATTGCCTTTGGAGTAGGCGGCAGGCCAGTTTGTCAGAGGATGCACAGGAAGACCGCCATTTCCGCTCAGCCACCCTACACTTGCGTTTAAGGATGACTAGGTCAGAGTCGTACCACGAGTTGCACTTGGCCTTGGGCTTCAAGCGGATCCTCATGACAGGGGCAAGAACATCAAGAGTATCAGAGATAGAGGAGTAGAGCATGGAAAGGGCTGTGTCAGGATGTCAGTCAGCCCGAGGTAGAGGAGGGGGTGAGAGAAAGTGGTAACAAAAGCCTCAACTGACACACACACTTCATGGGTCGGATTACCGAGAAGGTAGGTGGAAGTATTGGAGTAGGCTTGGCCTGAGGGGTAGCGAGGGAGAGATGGGAAGAAAGGAGAGAGTGATCAATCCAGGAGAGAGGAGTGATCAGAGGGCTAGAGAAGGGGAGGTCTGAGGAGATCAGACAATCCACAGTGTCCAGCAGAATGAGTCGTGCCAGAGGGGAGAATAGAAAGAGTCACAGAGGTTGCGAAAGAGTCTAGATGAGGGACAGGAAGCATCCGGATATATTTTGAAGTCTCCAAGAAGGAGGAGTTGAGTGGCCGAGGCCAGGAGGGAGGAGGAGAGGTCTACCCACTCAGAGGAAGGAGGAGATCTGACCAGGTGGCCGATAGATAGTAGCCACAGTAAGAGATTGACCAGGAAAGAGAGATAGCCTACAAACAAGGCATTCAAAAGAGGAGTAGGCCTGCATAGGGATAACCGAGGTAGGAATCCACTCCGGGAAGATCAAGGCTACACCACCTCTGGAACGGTTGGGTCTGGGTGCGGAGAAGATCTTGTAGCCATAAGGAAGGAGAGTGCCAAAGCTCGTGACAGAGCTGGCCATGAACCATGTCTCAGTGAGACAGAGGACATTGAGGTGAAGTTCTTCCAAGAGGCGGCAGATGTCAGAACAGTGTGACAACTGAGCGAGAATTTAGAGTAGCAATATGGAGAAGTGCCATCCTTGAAGGACTTCCGGGGAGGGGTAAAAATCAGAGGTACTCCCCACGGAGGTGTAGGAGGAGCCTGAGGGGGGCAGAAGAGGAACGAGGAGAGGGCAAGGTAGCTAAGGAGGAGGCAGAGGGGGAGGCAAGGAAGCAGAAGAAGGGAGAGACGGGACAGTAGGAGAAGAAAGGAAATTGATGAGGTGTGGGAAGCGTCTGTCAAAGAGGAGAAGGTTGGTCTGAGGTCCTTGGACCATGACAGTGCCATTCAGGTAGACATTAATGATTACCTTAGAGGAGTGGAAGGGGTCCATGAGTACCTCCCAACGGGTGCCTCCATTAATGGGTGAGGAAGAGAAAGGGGAAAGCACAGAGACCATATGAGGAGTCCAAAAGTCCGGCGAAGGAACAACAAAGGGGATGTCTGTGAGGGTCTGTCCGGAGGAAGCGCTGGAGTATATGTCAGCGATAGGGAAACCAGGGTTAGAGGCCAAAATACCCTTTTTGAATTTCTTCATGCCAGACTTACTGAGAATGGTAGGGTAGTCAATGGAAAAGCAGTTAGAGAAAATGGGAGAGACAGAGTGCCATAGGTGTCGTGGAGGAGGGGCAAGAAAGAGTAGCAGAGGGCGGGTGGTGTAGACAGGATGTGGGGAAAATCAGGAAGGGGTAGGGTAGCACAGGGTAGTCCCTGGGCACAGCTATGTTCAAAACAGCAGCAAATGTTACTAACAGCCAAGTTCACAACAGCAGCATATGTTATTAACAGCCAATTACACAAGAGCAGCTAGTGACAGGCCATGAGCGTGGGAAAAAGGGTGAGATGAGGTAAAGGTGGAAAAGGTCAGGGGTGTAGAATGACGAGATAGGGGTGACTAACCCATGATTGCAGAGGTGATAGTGTCAAGGTATTTCAGGGTTCCAGGAAAAAGTTAGAGCACCATCCTCAAGGCGCATAGAGAGGGTTCAGGGAAGCCTCACAAACCGATCAGGGAGCAGACAGGGGCCATAGGAGTGGGCCGGCTAAAGCCTGCCTGTCCCCAAAAGGCCACTTTAGGAACACCTGTGCCCAATCAGCATGCAGGGAGGCACAGAGCAAAAGAAGTCAGGCAGCCTATACAGCTGTAAAAAAGGCAGCAGCCATTTGGAAGTGCCACGAGGTATGAAAAAGGCAAAAATGGCGCTAAGATTCCAGCACAACAAGGCCCTCTCAAAGTGTACGAGTCTTCTTTGAGAGTTCTTTTGACCATGTGTGATTATGGGTGCGGGTCCCAGAATCGCACACCACTTGGTTTTTCCAAATTCACTTTTCGTCACTTGGTTTTCAAAATGTCCCAGCTCCCTTATTCAATACCTCGGAACTGAGCCCTCCCCTTCTGAGTTTCTCTGCGGTCCATGCTGCGATGCGTCCCAGTATCCAAGTTTTGTTTTTTCTGGCTCACTGGTATTATCAGGCGGCTTCTGCGTCATCCACCTGTGCCCCTTTCTGTATCAGTCATGCTTCGGTAAGCGTCAGCATCTCCAACACTCATTGGTCCTCTCCCCACTGTGGCGTATGTGATGAAGCTTCTTCTGCTCCGTGTCGCGCATCAGCGGTCTGCTCAGTATCGTGTACCTTCTTCGATCGCGTGTCCAGCTGACAGCTCGTGTCCCTCGTCAATCACTAGGTGGTCGGGTCTCTCTCCAGTTCTGCATAGCTCCATCTCTGAACTCCTGAGGTAGAGAAGGGAGCCATTTGGAGCCAATCAGATTCCTCTAACAGCAAGACCTTTCTCTTTGGTATAGCTGAGTAATATTAATTCTGGTTGCTCCCTTCTCCGTGTCAGTCTTTGTTACTGATAACATTCTGGGGTGTTTAAAAGCTCTATGACTAAGTATTGGGGAATACTGGGGATTACTGGCACAGTATGCCACGAGGGCCTGAGCTATTGAAGGGGTGTCCCTAAAAGGAAATGGGAGATACCATGTCTCACCCAATGATGTTGCTGCACCCCCTGGGGGTTCTCTCCTCTCATGTGGTCCTCCCTCAAATAGTCTCCCCCAGGGTCAGGATCAGGTAGTGGTTGCCGTCCCCATGCCACATGGGGAGAGGCTATCCCTGGGAGAGGAGTGATGACATCATCAGATTCATCACATATGAGACACAGAAAACCAGCGAGTGATCTGGTGGGGACTTTCGGGTGAGGTGTCTAGGCCTATAGGAGATGCACGCGATATAAGACAGGGGTGTGTCTTAGCTCCTCTTCTCCCTTCCTCTTTAGTATTTATATTAACTGCATCATTGAGGAGTTGGTTGAATATTGCTCAGATGCTCCGCGTAAGGGCTCTGAAAAGATTCCTGCCCTTTTCTTTGCAGATCATGCTGTTTTACTGTCTACTACCCCAGTAGGTCTTAGGGCCTCCCTGGGGATTCTTTTCTAAAAAATGGCAAATAAATCGGACTTGAATTAAACGCAAGTAAAACTAAGCGTATGATCTCTAGACCGAGATATTTAAAGTTCATTATTCTTAATATCATTGTTGATGGGGAACCACTTGAACAGGTCTCACATTATGATTATCTGAGGATCCGCTTTGTGGAGACTGGTTCATGGGCAGCCCAAGTGACAAAAGCAAATTACATCTTGGAGAAAAATAGCGAGGGCGTAAAATAATTTTGCCTAAAGCATGGAGGGGGTTCAGTGTCCTCCTGTCCTACAGGTTTATAAATCTGAAGTAAAATTAGCAGCCGTGTGTGGACTAGAATTATGGGGCTATACAAATTATTGGTGTTTAGTGCTATCTGAATATATAAATTCTTGAAAGGGATCTTGCTGCTCCCTCAAAGCACCCCGGCTGTCGCCATCCGAATGGAGAGCGATTTATTGTCAATAGTTATTTTGATAGCTTTGAAATGCATGTTCTACTAGTTTAGGATCTGGGGGTAGCCTGGCTTCAGTAAATATCGGAGGCCCTCACCCTTGTTATGCAACTGGATGGGGGTAGGTCTATTCCGTGGCTGTGCCATGTTAGGAAATGGCTCGGCATGTTGGACCAAGCAAGCTTGTGGGATAACCCCACCCAAATCCTGATTAAGCATAAATCTGGCATTAAAGCAACTAAAGCCACATGTTAGAACACATATGGTAAATCTCTGCTGTAACCTGTCCTTGGTCTCCCAGGACCTGGTTTGCAAACCTACTTTCGGTTTTGAAAGCTATCTTGAAGTAATTTCTCCCAAGTTTGCACGTGCACTGTATGTTGAATTTCGACTGGGGTGCCGGAAGGTCCGGAAATTCACAAACTCCTGGAACAAGTGTTCAGGCAGTAGCTGTCCGATTTGTGGTGCTGAGGAGGAAACACTGATGCACTTTGTTTATATGTGATGGTCTGAAACTTTGAGGATAAAATATCCAAAACTCCTATTTAATATTCATTGTATTCGTTCTACTTGCTCAGCTCTTTCATTTTGTAAATCTACAGAGAATCAAGACGTCCTCTTGCAGGTGGCCAAGTACATTCATCGAGCCTGGCTTAAAAGGGACTCATTGATAAAACAGCTACATGAGAGATTTTGATTCAAATGATTTGGAATTATTTAACTACAACTCATTTGGATGGTTCTTATAATAAGTTACAAATGAGTGTCAGAGCTGACAAAGAACATGGGTCAAATACCCTGTTCTATAGAATTTCCTCCACTCAGGAGAGTCTACAACCATGTTTTAGCTCACTGCACCCTTTCACAGAAGAGAAATATACATTTGCTTATCAGTCTTTGTCCAACACACAAGGGCAGTCCAGCACCAAAATGTTAGACAATTCTCCTCTGAACAAGAGGAGTACGGAACAAGTTACTTACCTGTAACTGTTGTTCTCCAGCATGGGTCTGGCATGGATTCACATGCTCATGAATATTCCCCGTCGTCAGGCTGGGAATCCTCGGTAAAGAAAAAACCAGTATCAGTTTCGTTTCTGATCTGTCTTTCGTAGTAATAACCAATCACTGGTCTCTGCGTCATACTGACCACAGCCAATGACTGCCCTCTACCTAAGCACCGCCTCTGGCAGCCATCTTCAGATTTGGAAGCACGTGAAGTGGCAGTATGACCAAGTGAAGAGCCGCAGAGGGGTAGGCGGGAGGGTTCGCATGTGAATCCATGCCAGACCCATGCTGGAGAACAACAGTTACAGGTAAGTAACTTGTTCCTTCTCCAGCATGGGGTCTGGCATGGATTCACATGCTCATGAATAAAGAATACATAGCAGTACACACATGCACAACCACGGGAGGTGGCAAAGGCTCAACATTAAGCAGTACATCAAACTCAACATTAAGCATCTTACCTCCTCACCAGGCTCACCTCAGGCGAACAGGTTGCGCAGCACTGCTTAGCCAACCCTGGACTCCTCCCTGGAATCCCGATCGACGCAGTAGAATTTCGTGAAGGTATGCGTCGACCTCCACGTAGCAGCCCTGCATATGTCCAGCAGGGGCACACCAGAAAGGAACGCCGTGGTAGCTGCGATCGCTCTGGTGGAATGGGCTCTCGGACGGCCAGGCAGCGGTTGGTTTGCCAACCGATGACAGTACATGATACAGCCGGAGAGCCATCTGGAAATGGAAGCCTTCGAGAGAGCCTTCCCCTGATTGACAGGTCCAAAGTTCACAAAGAGTTGTGACGTCTTCCGAAAACACTTTGTGCGGTCCACGTAGAACTTCAGCGCTCTAGCCACATCCAGCGAGTGCAAAGTCCTCTCAGCCGGCGACGAAGGCGACGGGAAGAACACAGGCAACACCAAGGGTTCGTTGAGATGGAAGTCCGACGGTACCTTGGGCATGAAGGAGGGGTGCGTCCTGAGCACTACCCTCGTGTCGTGAAAAGTCAAGTACGGGGCCTTGCAGGAAAGGGCCTGGATCTCTCCCACCCGTCGTGCGGAGGTGATGGCCACAAGAAACGCTGTTTTCCACGACAGAAACTTCAACGGGGCCGAGTGCAGAGGCTCGAACGGAGGTCCCATGAGCTTGGTCAGCACCACGTTGAGCTCCCACGCCGGGGCCGGAGCCTTCACCGGCGGGAACGATCTGAACAGTGCCTTCATGAACTCTTTCACCAGACGATGAGACCACAAGGACGTCCGGCCCGTGGTTCTGGTGTATCGGGAGATCGCAGCAAGATGAATCTTGATGGACGCGTGTGCCAGTCCAGCTTTGGCCAGCGTCAGCAGGTACGGCAGTACCTGGGGAGCCGTAATCCGTAGAGGGTTAATCTTCTGTGCGTGGCACCAGACAGAGAACCTCTTCCATTTGTGTCCGTAGCATTTAAGAGTCGAGGACGCCCTGGCCTTTGCAAGAACCTCTCTGCAGTCGGCCGGTATGTCGTATCCTCCAAACTCTAGCGCTGCAGGAGCCAGGCCTGCAAGTTCAGCGATTTCGGGTCGTGGTGGTGGATGGCGCCTCCTTCCCTGGAGAGTAGATCCGCGTCCACCGGCAGCTTGATTGGCGGGGACGCTGACAAGTCCAGAAGGTCCGGGAACCATATCTGCCTCGGCCACGCAGGTGCGACGAGGATCATCCTGCACCGTGACCTCTTGAGCTGGTTGACGAGCCGGATTAGCAGTGGCAAAGGAGGGAACGCGTAGAGGAACAGGCCCTCCCAGGGGAACGAGAAAGCATCGCCCATGCTCCTCGCCTGGGGAAACCTGCTGGCGAACCTCCGGCACTTGGAGTTCGTCGCCGTCGCGAACAGGTCGATCTGGGGTGTGCCCCACCGTCGGAAGAGGCGATCCACTAGATCCTGCCGTAGTTCCCACTCGTGGCACGAGCGCAGCTCCCTGCTGAGCGAGTCAGCGATGGTGTTTTTTATCCCTGCCAGATGAAACGGCACCAGAAACATCCTTTGGGCGACGGCCCAATGCCACAGGTCCTGCGCCTCCTTGGACAGCGCTGGGGACCTGGTTCCGCCCTGTTTCCTGATGTAAAACATGGTGGTGGTGTTGTCGGTGAAGATCCTCACCACCTTGCCCTTGAGGGACGGAAGGAAGGACCTGAGGGCCCAGAACACTGCACGGAGCTCCAGGACGTTGATATGGAGGGACTTCTCCGTCGGGAGCCAAAGGCCTCTCGCGTGCAGATTTTCGGTGTGCGCTCCCCACCCTTCCAGGGAGGCATCCGTGGTCACTGTCTCCTGGTGGTCTGGGGTCTGGAAGTCCATGCTCGCCGTCAGATGCACGCGGTTGCCCCACCACCGGACCGCTCGGCGGAAACTCTCGTCGAGTGTGATCCTCTCCTCGAAGCCGCCCGTCATTTGGATCCAGCGCGCGTCCAGGAACTCCTGCAACGGGCGCATCCGGAGCCTGCACATGGGAATGAGGTAGATGCAAGAAGACATCCTTCCGAGGAGGGACTTGATGGACCTCACCTTGGCCGCGTCGGAAACCAACATCCGCTGTACCTTGCCCAGGATGGACCTGGTCCTTTCCTCCGACGGGGAGGCCAGAACGGACACTGTGTCGAGCTTCGCTCCCAGAAACAGTGCGTTTTGCGCGGGTACCAGGTGGGACTTGGCGTAGTTCACGGAGAATCCCAGGTCCGTGAGAAGTTGGACGGTCCTTGCCGTGTGCTCCACGGCGAGCTCCCTCGTCTTGGCTCGGATGAGCCAGTCATCCAGGTAGGGGTAGACGTGGATCCCCTCGCGGCGCAGCTGCGCCGCCACCGGTGCAAGGCACTTGGTGAATACCCTGGGTGCCGACCGTAGTCCGAAGGGGAGGGCTTTGAACTGGTAGTGACGCCCTTGGACCACAAACCTGAGGAATTTTCGGTGCCCCTTTAGGATGGGAATATGGAAGTAGGCATCCTCCAAATCCAACGACGACAGGAAGTCTCCTTCCTCCAGCTGCCCCAGGACGTGCTGGAGGGTGACCATCCGGAACTTCTGCGCCTTGATGAACTTGTTCAGACGTCGCAGGTCTAGGATGGGGCGCCATCCTCCGGTCTTCTTCTTCACGAGGAAGTATCTCGAGTAAACTCCGGAGCCCCGAAGCCTCTTTGGGACGAGTTCGATGGCGCCCTTCCTGAGCATCGCCTTTACCTCCAGGAGAAGCTGAGGGACGTGAAGCCCTTTCCTGGCCACGGGGGGGACGCGCGGGCACCTTCTTTGAAACTCGAGCGCGTGGCCCCGGGCTAAGGCGTCCAGCACCCAACGGTCGGTGGAGATGGACTCCCACACGCTGACGAAGCTCGCCAGCCGGCCTCCCACTGGGGTGCTTCGGTGGGGGCCCGACCCCACGGCCGGTTCAATCCACTTTCGACGAGGCTTTGCCGCCTTGACCTCCTTGGCGACGACGGCGGGGTCCGCCAGACTTGCCTCGTCCTCTGTAGGCCTCCTGAGACGACGAGCGGGCCGCTTGACGGTAGGTGGAGAAACCGCCGCCAGAACCTTTGGAGGCGCCCTTGCCTCCGCTGCTCCGAAAGGGCGTCCGTCGTTGCTGCAGAACCCCAAGGGCCCGGGCCGTCTCAGTGTCCGCTTTAATGGCCTGAAGGGAATCGTCCACTGTTTTCCCAAACAGGTTGTTCCCATCGAACGGCATGTCCAGGACTCTGGTCTGTACGTCTTGACGGAAGTCCGTAGCCTTGAGCCATCCACGCCGCCTAAGGCACACGCCGTTGCCCAACTGCCGAAACCCAGTGTCGGCGATGTCCGTCGCAATAGTGATGGCGTGGTCCGACGCCACCTCACCTTCCTGTAGGATCTCCAGGGCATCCGCCCTCTTGTCGTCCGGTAGGAAGTCCAGCAGGGGAGCCAGTTTGTACCATAGCTCCCTGTCGTAGCGGGCCACGATAGCCAAGGCGTTGGCCGCTTTAATCGTCGTCGCTGCAGACGAGATGACCCTGCGTCCCATAGCGTCCAATTTCTTTCCCTCGCCGTCCGGTGGGGAAGTCGATGTGGAGGCCGCACCCCCCCCCGCTTTCTTCCTGGCCGCCGCGGAGATGATGGGAGTCCGGGGTAGGCTGCGCCCGGAGGCACAGGGGGGCCGCGTCCGGGACCCGGTACTTCTTCTCGTACCGGTCTCTTCTAGCTGGCGTTGTGGAAGGGTTCTTGAGGAGGGCGAGGCCCTCATCCCAAATGTTGTCCAGTAGAGGCACCGCGAGGACCGTCTTCTTCTTGGCCTCGCGCCGTTGATAAAGGAATCCTTCCTTTTTCTTCTCCTCAGGGCAGAGTTGGAAAAGCTCGGATGCCCTGGCGATCATGGAGTGGAACGATCCAATCTCGTCGGGCGGAGAAGCCCTGGTGGGAGGTGAGGACGGTAGATCCTCATCGTATACCTCGTCGTCCGTACCCGTCGCTGCCGTGTCAGTCCCCGTATCATCCCCTCGGGTGGACGGGGAGGAGGGCTGGACGGGGCGCGACGGCTGAAAAGGAGGTGGAGGGTGAATCCTTCTTTTCTTGGGCGGGGGAACACCAGAAGGTCCCGGTTCAGGATCCCCCGACGGGAGAGGTTCCTCCGTCGGCAACGGTAGTCCCGTCCTTATCTCTGAACATAAGGACTGTATAGCCAACAAAATGGCCGCCGAGTTGTCTTGCGGCGCTGGCAGAGGGGAATCCGACGGGCGATCAGGGGCCCCGTCGGCACCCTCGACGATGTCGTCGTCACCTGCGTCGGGATCCATCCCGACGGGCCGGTCTTCTTCCACGCCAAGGCCGTGGCTTAAGACCTCAATCAGCTCTTCCTCCGAGGTTGAGGCCGAATCTACGACGACGCCCTGCCCCCCCTTTTTCTTCCCCGCCGGGGATTTCACGGGGGTCCTATCGATGGGCACAAAAAAGGACTCCCTCCGAGGTGGCAGGGAGACTCTGAGCCCCGAGGTCGCCACCACTGGTGTAGCCTCCACAGGCTGAGCCAGGGCCGCCGCGACAGTATCGATAGAGGGCTTGGCCGGATGGATTAAGGCTTTCACCACCTTAGGTGCGCTCACCGCCTTATCCTTGAGGGGGGGGACACTGCCTCGCTCCCCCTCCGATAGGGCCTTCGAGCTCGACCGGGGCCTCTCCAGGAGCTTCGCCGGGTGCTTACCCGACCCAGAGCGTTGGCTCGTGGCTGAAGGTGCCGGGGAGGGTGCGCCCTGCCTGGCGCCCGTAGAGCCCGACCGTTCGGCGCTCCCGGTGCCAGCGGACTCGCGGTGCTTGGCCTTGTGTTGGACCCCCGTCGCCGGGGCGTCCTCAAAGGTCTTAGAAGACCGCTCGGATTTCTTCCTCTTCTTCTCGCCTGACGGGCTCTTCCCTTCCAGCCAGTTGGCGAGACGTTGATGGCGGTCCTTCATGGTCCGCTCCGACATATTGCCGCAAAACGCACAGTCCTTCTCCACGTGCGTCTTGTCCTCATGTAAGCAGTAGAGACAAAAGGAGTGTTCGTCCTCCTTAAAGAGGTTCTGCAGCTGGCATC
Source organism: Ambystoma mexicanum (assembly GCF_040938575.1). Classification (NCBI taxonomy): domain Eukaryota; kingdom Metazoa; phylum Chordata; class Amphibia; order Caudata; family Ambystomatidae; genus Ambystoma; species Ambystoma mexicanum. The sequence goes on from NC_090929.1 coordinate 750,494,791, forward strand.
CAGGGCAGATCCTGAACAGCTTTCCGGGCGTCCAGCTTCCCTTCTCCTGGGCCATGTCCGGGCCTGAGAAACTTCTGGAGTCCTCCAAAAGCGTAGCTCGACGAAATCTTCACCCTTGAGGGGCGCAGACGAATCCGACACGGGTCCCCGTTGATCGGATGGAGAGTCGGTGGAGCTTGAGGCTCTTTTGACCGAAAAAACGAAGTTTTTGAGAAAAAACGTGAAAAAATAGCACTAACGCTCGAGAGCAATAGCACGAGGATCCCAACACATGAACGTGCGGTAAAAATCTGAAGATGGCTGCCAGAGGCGGTGCTTAGGTAGAGGGCAGTCATTGGCTGTGGTCAGTATGACGCAGAGACCAGTGATTGGTTATTACTACGAAAGACAGATCAGAAACGAAACTGATACTGGTTTTTTCTTTACCGAGGATTCCCAGCCTGACGACGGGGAATATTCATGAGCATGTGAATCCATGCCAGACCCCATGCTGGAGAACATCAGCAAACCCAGACAGATGTTTCGGCCTAGTCAGGCCTCATCAACGAGGTGAAGCTGTGCCTCTCTAAGTACACTGAGCAAGGAGTCCACGTCTGGATTACCCAGGGTTACTTAGCGTGAAACCCCAAGTTTTATAAAGTTACAAAGGAGTGTGGGAACTCATCTACTGAGAACGAGCATGGGTTAAATACCTTGTTCTATGGAATTTATTCCACTCGGGAGGGTGTACAACCACGTTTTAGCTTACTGCACCCTTCCCAGAGGAGAAATACTAATTTGAATATCAGTCTTTGTCCCACCCACAAGGGCAGTCCAGTGCCGAAATGCTAGGCAATCCTCATCTTTTCTTATACTAGTCCTTTAAAAGTTTCTAAGAGCAATTTTATTTTGTTTTATTTTAATGTATTGTTTTATGCTGTTCTTATCATTTGTTTGAGCCAATCAGTTTGAGGGATGCAAATACTCTGCCAAGATGGTTTCTGTGTTTGGTCAGTGATAGGGGTTCAGACTTCCCTTTTCACCCTGTGCAAAACAGAACAGATTTCTTTGTATATTTGGTATTCATCATGTTATTGATGTTCAAGTCGCGTCGGGTGGTTCAACACCATGGTCCCAAAAGGGTATCACTAGATGTGCTCACTACTCAATGAGAAACGTTTCACTTCAAGGGTGTAGTGATATCACGTTTACACTCCTGGGGGCAGGTTTCTGGTCTGTGGTTGCTACATGTCATACTGCCTCTGCAGTGTGTGCCTGAAAGCTACCTTGGGATGAGTGTTTTTTTCTTGAGCCGATTGTGGTCTGCCCCAGGATGGAAGAAGTAGTGCGAGGGCCATAACGTGCTGCTAACAATGACAGTTTCTTTTAGCCAGTCTATTTTCAAATAACTGGGAAGCTAACTAGTTAAGATGGATAACCTACTGTTTTGTCTGGGAAGGAGATATATGTAGAACCGTTTCTCTTTTTTTTCTCCCTTTTTTCTTGCTGTCTTGCGGACTGCTGCACCATTTAGAAAATTATTCAGAGGTACTCCAAAGGATCAAAAATTGGGTTAACACTGTGCGATACCACTTCAAACGCCAGAATTATTTTGAAGCAAGCAGTATATGTGCACCGTCCGTTAACTCTATGATCTACTTAACTGATAGGTCCAAACATAAGAGATAAGCCCAAATGCTTTCTTTTGAGCTATTACATCCAGAAGCATGGACCCGCCACACAGCAGAGTTTTGCTTTCACCGAGGGCAGGCTCAAACAGTGGTTTATTTACATCATTAAAAAAACAAGTGTAAATGGTCAGCCAAAACAATGTTGCCAACTGTGGGTAGGAGGTCTTAAATCCAGCAGCTGTATTGTATTAGGTTCCAGTAGTGCTTTTGCCAACCGCTGTCGTCTTAAGCCCATTGGCATGAGCAAGGTTATTTTGTTAGTGGTAACTGATCCCCTTTAGCATCATTGGATCACTGTGAACAAGTTCGACCCACCACATGGCGTCAAATGTATCTGCACAGAGGATCATCCAAAACCCATTGCTCAGTTTCTTAACTGGTATGCACCAGGATCAGCAGGTTAAGTGAGTAAACAGCCTATATAACAGTATTTGACGCAAGTGAGTAAACAGCCTATATAACAGTATTTGGCGTAAAGAAAACTGCCTTGTCAATGAGTCCCAACCTAAAAAAGTCCAGAAAAATATTCTCAAAAACAAATGATGTGCATTTTCATTTGACCTCCTCCTTATCTAATCCTCCCAAAAAGTCCAGTACACATTTCTACTTGATGTAAAACTGGACTCGCTAGAAGAAAAGAAGGTATTAAGCAAGCACCACTTGATAATTAACTTTATTCCAGGAGTTCAAAATTTATAGTTGATATATGGAGCACTGTAGTTGGAAATGATCCAAGGCACTAGGATGGCAAAAACAAAGCACTTAATAAACCAAGAGGAACCTCAAAGTACTTCGAAGTGCCAACCATGTTAAAGACTCATTTCCCGACTTACCTGTTTTCCTATACCAGGGGCCGTAACTTAAGGGATAAGTTAGTGGTATCACATCCCAAAAGACACGGAGCACAATAATTAAACAGTCGGCACCTTTCCATGTCTGCATTGTTTCAAGTGTTGCTATGTGACTAAGGGAGATGTGATCAATCATCCTCTAACTGGGGAGAAGATTAGACTGAATTGTTATGCTACCTGTGATACGGCAAACAATGTATGCAATCAAATGCCCTTGTGACATTTATTACATCAGATTATTACATCAGAAAATCATCCAGACCAGCCAACTAAATAGAGGTGGAAAGAACACTGTTCAAACATTCGCACCAAGAATCAGATATCAGCTGTGGCCCATCACTTTGACAAGTATCAGATTGCCCAGAACAAGTTTTAGATTGTTGAAGTCATCTCCACAAGGACACTTGATGACATGAGGAACTGCTTGGACAGAAGAGAATCCTACAGGACAGATAGACTCAATGCTTCAACCAAAGGGGGTATGAATGAGGAATTTAATTTTGCATGCGTTCTGTAAATGTTCAGCTTTCTATGAAATTGTGATATGATATTTAACCAGTTCAACATCTGAAAGGTTCATTCAAATAACAGTTCCTTGCGGTTTTGTTACAACTCAGTATTCCTTGAGAGTTTTTGTACCAGGTTGTGCCTGGTATCATTCTAAAATCTTGTTGTTTTGCTTATTCTTTAGCTTTTGCTTATTCTTAGGATATTTCTATCCTAAGAATAAGCAATTATTTCTACTTTAGTTGCATAGTTATTTGACCTAAGCATGATAGAATGTATAACATGATTACCTTCCAGTTAGTCCTAAACATACTATAATAGCTGGATGTGAACATTGCCTTGTCTTAGCCAAATGTTTGTTTTCTTTATGTTTATTTACTTTGTTCTGGGGTTTGTGCTTTGTCTATGACATCATAATATTGCCGTCATAGGATATTACCACGTGATGCACGTTTCGCGGGCTGCCCAGTGCTTAAACATGTAGTTCAATTGAAGATTTACAATTGGCAACACGCCACGGGTTGAGGCTCACACAAGATATGAAATTGATAAACCAGATGCATATTTTCATTGATTCAGGGCTGCTTATAATTTATCAACATATTTTTGACCGTTTTGTTTTTCTCTTTCTTATTTCTTTGACTGTTTGTACTTTGTAGCCAGTTTGGCTTTTACAATATTGAAGACCCTGCTCGTTCTAACCAGCAGCCATGTATTATATTGCCAAAAAATAGTGTGCACAACTGTTTTTGTACACAACATATATTACAACATATATTAGTTTGTTTTATCTGCATTTGTCTACGGTTCAGGTTTCATCATTTTCTTTATTGGTGATTTGCATACAGTACATGCACTGTCTGTTATGTTATCTTCGGTTTTGTACTAATGGCCGTTTTTCCTCCTTTCGTTTGGGTACATATTTTTACAGATTTTGTTCGGACGACGGACTATTTTCCAGAATGCATACATGTGGATCTGTCTTCCTTGTTTTTTTGCGAATTTTTTAAAATAAAAAATGTAATCACCAAATGGTTTACAAAAAGGAACTAATTTTGTTTATATAACTCACAGTAATTCGTCATTAGGATTTATAATCAGAAGACCTTAGGGTGAGCACACATTACCTAGAGGCATATCTAGTTCTTGAAGTCCAACTGGTTCCCCCATAGAGTATGGTGTTTCCTGCTTTTCAATAGTGAATTGTATGTTCTTCTTTCACATCTTGCCATGACTTTACCGATGGTTTGAAAATCTGACAATGGCTTTTACTCAAATGGGCATTGCGGTCTGCCAAGAAGTCAGAATAATTGTGGATTCTCTTATGTTAAAAATCACATATTACACATCAACGACAAGATAAACATGTATGCAAGTCAGGTGAATCAAAAAGCTGAACAAATATGTATCGACTTATGAAACATTCCTGATTGTACTTTCAATTTTTCCAATTATGTACGACCAACTTTACATAATAAAAAAGATACTATGTTGAATAAATGTACATTTATTTAAAGTGAAAAAATGTTTGCATACTTGTAATTAAGGCAAATGTAACATGTAAACACTACTCATGATGACAGAGGTAAAAAATAATTGATTAATACTCCTAAACTATATAGTCCCATTTAACGATTTATGCTTTCATACAATGTTCATAAACATGTAAATATGTAAAATTCAATATATAAAGATGTGTCTATATAGCATTAACATTCCTATGTAGTCCAAATGCTGGTTCACAACATTTGTTTGTTCAAATAAAACGTGCTTATTGGCCCGTGATTGCCAGCAGTAAACGCCTGTAGTCTCCAGATGTATCGCTTGAAATCATTGATGGAAGCGTTTTTTGGTATATCTGTGTAAAAGCTTGTTTCACTTGCACAAGATCAATCTGGAAAATAGGAAGCATATTTACAATATCAATCATTAATACAAGACAGTAAAACTAGATTTTTTCATTTAGTATTTAGGGTCATATAAACTGCATTAAAGATATATGCACAAAATAAGCCAAATTCAAGATTGTGTTGAATGAACATGTCTAATAACTAGAAGATATGCTTTGTACCATGCAAAACCTCATATCATATTTGTGTGCAAAGGTCGTTTCTATAAAAAAGGCCTCTCATATTCCCACAATACTGTATTGCTGCAAGAACGTCTTGCCAAAGCAGGAGAGTGGATCCAATGGTCTCTCAACGGTAAGAGAAAATGAAACTATTCAGAGTACTTCTGATAGCATTATGAAAGATGCAAGTTTCATTGGAATTTATGGTGCGAAAAATGTTGACTACACACTTCAGTGCTTAGAATCTGTGCCATTTACTTGCAGCTAAAACACCACAGATGTGATTTGTCATAATCCAGTATTCTACTATAAACAAGATGATTCATGCAAACATTGAACAAGGGTCCCAAAACATGGTTGAACTGTTTGCTATTCACACATTAGGCGTGTAATCTCAATGACATCAAATGAGACTCCAATGGCATCCGGACGATGCCAGAAGAAAATGTGAGATACTGTATGTGACGAATCTCACAGTATTGTCACTGCTCCCATGGGGGGAGCCTCTTCCTATGAGGCCAGGGTGTTGAGGCTGTTTCCCCGATAGTCCCACTGGGCAGGGGTACTCTGCGGGTAGGTCTCATGTGGGGCAGGGGGGAACCCTCCCTGGGACCAGTGACGACTATCCTGGGAGAACATGGTATGCGCCTCCACCTTCTGTGTCCGCTGACTCCTCTCACCCACTCCCCCTCTATAATTCCCCACAAATCTATCACACTATGACAAGGAAGGGTAAGAACTACCTAGTTGGAGTCCTTCTTCGTGTCAGTTGTAAGAGGATTGGGCAAGGAGGGAAAATCTCACTGCAAAACCAACATACGCACTATAGTCAATCAAACTCAATCTTAAAAAGGGAAGGAGGACTGAACGCAGAGGGAGAGCTTCACTGGAGGAGCCGAGAGCTGGCGGGCGGCTTATCACCGAGAGCAAGGTAAACTGAGAGCCTTGCCAAACACAGGAGGTGTTCAGAGCTGCTCTGGCTTGAAAATCAGCTGAGCTAGTTCCCATTCGTGGGACACTGTGTTCTGCCTGCTCAGAGCATCTGCCGCCGTGTTCTGCTCTCCGGCTAGGTGAGCTGCCGATCGAGAGATTCCTTCTCATATTGCCGAGAACCAAAGCTGCTCTCTGCACAGTGGTAGTGACCCTACTCCTCCTCTCTTGTTGAGGTAGTACATGGCCACTGTGTTGTCCGTCATTATCAAGATATTATTTTCCTGTACAGAGGGGCAGGAAGGCCCTCAGCGCTAGTCCGATTGCCCTCAGCTCTAACAGGTTGATGTGTAGTTTGGACTCCGATGGAGACCAACAACCGCTTATGGTCTGATCGTTGGTGTGGGCTCCACACCCCGTGAGTGAGGCGTCCGTCACTACAGTTATCTCCGGCCATGGTTGCCAAAAAGATTCTCCCTTGAGAATGTTGTTGTTGCAAGCCCACCAAAGAAGGTCTTGAGCAACTGTGCTTGGAACTTGCAGAAGATCCGACATATTCCCAGAGAATTGGGACCATGGTGTCCTGAGAGCCCATTGAAGGGATCTCATCCTCAGTCAGGCCTCTGGCACGAGAAAGAAGCAGGATGCCATGAGACTGAGAAACCTAAGAAAATCGAAGGCCGGAAGATGTTGGGCATTTTGGACCTTTGTTACCATCTGCAGAATGTGGAGAGCTCTCACCTCGGTAGGCGAGGCTTTGCCCGAGGAAGTATCCAGGACTGCTCCGATAAACTGGAGCTTTTGGGATGGTATCATGTGGGACTACTTGAAATTGAGGGAGAAGCCCAGTTTGTGAAGGGAGTGACAGGTGATTGACGTTCCTGAGCTTGTTCGGGAAAATGCGCTCTGGTCAACCAATCGTCCAGGCAAGGGTAGACGTGAATCCCCCCTCTCCTGAGACTCGCTGCCACAACCACCATCAGTTTGGTGAAAACCCTTGGGGCGGAGGTCAGCCGGAATGGCAGAACTCGAAACTGATAGTGAGAACCGCAAGTATTTTCTGTGCTTGAGATGGATTGGCACATGAAAGTAAGCATCCTGAAGGTCCAATGATACCAACCAGTCTTGGAGTTGGAGATCCTGAAGGATCTGAGAAAGGGTAACCATCTTGAACTTGTCCTTCCCTAGGAACTTGTTCAAGTTTCTTAAGTCCAAAATGGGTCTCAATCCTCCGTCCTTCTTGGGAATGAGAAAGTAAGGGGAGTACCAGCCCTTGTTCCACCCCGCTACAGGTACATGTTCTATTGCAACTTTCTCTAGCAGGGTTAAAATTACCTGCACAAGGAGCGGATTTGGAATTTTGACAGTTGGTTCCCGGTGGATGGTCCTGAGGCCTTTTTAGGAAGGGAAGGCAGTAACCTTGAGCTACTGTCTCCAGTGCCCAAGCATCTTAAGTAATGCACCGCCATTCTTTCAGATGCTGTGAGATTCTGCCTCACACCGGGGTCTTGTGTGATAAGGCCTCAGAGTGACTTGGCGGCGGCTGCAGGAGCGGCTGAGGGCAAAGAAGCCGTTCCCAAGGCTGGTTTTGCACCTTTTCCTCGTCCACCACGAGGGACATTTCTTTTATCTCTTTGTATGGCCTGTCCTCTTTCTCTACCAAAAGAGGAGTAGTATCGAAAAGAACGACCTCTCCAGGAAGATGAGCCCGAATAAGGTTTCTGAGGCTGTTGCATAGAGGCGCAAAGAGATTTAGCCGCCGCTTTGGAGGTCTGCAGTTTTTCTAAGCTTTCATCAGCTTTACTGCCAAACAGCCTTAAGACATCAAAAGGCATGTTGAGTAGCCTGGCCTGCACATCAGGTGCAACCCCCGAATTCCTCAACCACCCAAATCTGCGTAGCACTGTGCTTGCAGCCATGGATCTGCTGATGCTATCAGCAGTATCAAGTCCAGATTGGAGACATTCCCCCATTGCCTCCTTGCCATCTTTTATAATATTCAGGAAGCCTTCCCTTTCCTCGCCTTCCGGAATATGATCAGCCACCCCCGTGATGCAGTCCCACAGGGTATGGGTGAACCTGGCCAGGGTACAGGTGACATTTGGTGACTTGAGAGCCATGCTACCCGAGGTAAAGACCTTACATGCACAAGCGTCCACCTTCTTATCCTCTCTATCAGGGGGGATAGATGGATAGGCTGTTTGTCTTGAAGTTGCTGCCTGAATAACCAGACTCTCAGGCGTGGGATGCCTCTTTAAGTAATCAGGGTCACTACCAGAAGCTCTGTATTTCTAAGGAAAATTACTGTTAACTGCAGGAGCCTCCCAGTTTTATTTCTACTGTCCTCTGAAGTGCCCTATGGAAGGGGAGAACTGGGTCCTTCTGGGGGCCCTGGTTCAGGATATCAGTCAGATCATCCTGATCAAATGTGGGTGAAGATTTACCCCAGCCCATGTATTCAACAACCCTATTCATCAAACTCCTGTACCCTGAATCTGCATGTTCGGCAGGGTCAGGTTTTGTAAATTCTAGCTGTGGTGATATATCAATGTCACTAGCAGAGTGAAGGGTGTCGCACAGGTCTCATTTTCGATTCTGCATCGATTAACTCCTCTGGCACCAAACTGTACCCCAAAAGGAGAAACTACTTCTTCTGAGGCACTCTCCTCTTCAAAGATAGAAGACATAGACTTACAGTCTGATTTAGGTAAAGGAGTAAATCTCCTTACCTGTGTCTGAATTTGCCTTGAAGGAATCAAAGGAGTCTTCGACGGCATCAATGACTTCTTCGAAGAAGGTGTCAAAAACTCCTTCGGCTTTGATGTTGAAGTCGAAGTCGTCGAGGGCTTCAACGACTTATGTTTCTTCGTTGGTGTCAGGGAATCACTCGACTCTCGAAGAACCTTCAACGATTTGGCGTTGGGTCGAGATTTTAGAGCTTCACCCTTACTACTGGATCTTTCCACAGTAGTTTCTGACTCTCCTGCGTCGTCCAACGGAGCGACCGAAATCTGGCTCTTTCGAGGTTTCTTTGAGGGGGTCGAGGCCGCATTCTCAAAGACCATCATCTGCTTTCTAAATTCATCCCATTTACTTGGGGAATCCGACTTAGTCGGACATCTTACCAATTCGGTAGACTTATCAGAGGAAGAGGAGGGAGATCTATGTCTCCTCTTCATCTTCTTTGAAGAAGATGAAGAACGTCTCGATCTACTACGTGATCGAGATCTCTTTGAATGTTTACGGTGATCCGAATCCTTCGATTCTCCCGACTTTCTATGTTTTTTTGACAAGGCCTTCGAAGAGGCCTTGGAAGCTTCCCACCCACCGCCAGTTTTCCTTTTCTCTCTCACAAAGAGCCTTCTCTGTCATCGACTGACAGGAGCCACAGTTGATGGTTCGATGGTCCAAACCCAGGCACCAAAGACAAATGCGATGAGGGTCTGTAATCGACATTTTCGATCCACAGTCGATACATTTTTTGAACCCCGTCTTGGGAGTAGAAGGGGTGGAAGACGACGACATTTTCTTGAAGAAGATTTCGAAGCGCGCCGTTAACTCGAGAGCGCAGAAAAACAGAACTGAAGCCAACGGGCGCGGCACAAGCTACTTATACTGATGGTGACGTTGACACGGTACGGAGCCCGTTGAGTGACATCGACGCCACGACCTTGTGCACAGCGCCCTCTGTCGATAATTCTTTTTACCGAAGCAGCAAAGCTGGCGAGATGCAAATATCATAAGATGGGGAATACATGGGAGGACACAATCCATTCGAAAAGAGGTGATTTGACCAGGGGGCCGGTAGAGAGTAGACACAGTAAGGGAGTGGATAGAGGAGAGAGAGAGAGAGAGAGAGAGAGAGAGAGACAGCAGACTAGGCATTCAAAAGAGGAATAAGCTTGAGTGGAAATCAGGGAGGCAGGAATCCACCCAGGAAAGATCAGGGCTACACCCCCTCCAGGCTGGTTGGATCTGGGGGCTAAGTATCTTGTAGCCGTCGGGGAGGAGAGTGTCAAAACTCGTGACAAAGCTGGCCGTGAACCACGTCTCGGTGAGACCAAGGACATGAGTTCAAGTTCTTCAAGGAGGTGACAGATGTCAGAGGAGTGTTTAATAGCCGAGCGAGAATTGAGAGTGGCGAGATGGAGAAGGTTGCCAGCCTTAAAGACCTTCCGGGGAGGGGTACACATCAGAGGTATGCCCTGCAGAGGTGTAGACGGAGCTTGAGATGGGCCAGAGGAGGATGTGGAGGAGGGCAAGGTAGCCAGGGGAAGAGAGTAGGGGACAGCTGGAGATGAGAGGAAGTTGATGAGGCGAAGGAACCGCCTATCAAAGAAGAGGAGATTAGCCTGAGGGCCTTGCACCATGACAGTACCATTTAGATAGACGTTAATGAAGACTCGGACTTCCAAACGGGTGCCACCTATTTTAAAGATGGTTTCTGTATGCATGCGTCCGATTGTGTTTATTTAATTCTGAACAAACGCGACTTGAGTTGCAACCCTGTATTCGCTCCAGATCCTGGTTAAGACGCTAGTTACTACCATTCATTCTTGTGCCCCGTCCCCCACTAATCTTGTTAGCACTTTCCTGACGTTACTGCTCCCATTAATAGAGGAGGAGACAGGACAGAGCATAGAGATCATATGAGGGGTCAAGAGATCTGGTGAGGGAATGAAAAAGAGGATGTCAGTGAGGGTTTGTCTGGCAGAGGCGCTGGAATAGTTATCAGCGATGGGGAGACCAGGGTTGGAAGCCAAGATATCCTTTCTGAATTTCATCTCACCCGAATTTGTGAGAAGGGAAGGAAAGTTGATTGAGAAACAATTGGAATAGATAGGAGAAAGAGATAACGCCACGGGCAGGTAGAGAGAGGAGACAGTAGGAGAAATATACAAGATCAGAGGTATGGAGCAGTCACTGGGCTAGCAGGTTACAATTGAGGGCTGAAGTAAGGTGAGAAAAAGAACACAGCCAATTTTGATTTACAGAAACACACCCAAATTTGACTTTGCCAAAGAGACCCAAATTTGACTTTCCCCAAAGAGACCCAAATTCGATTTTCCCGAAACAAACCCAAATTTCACTTCCCCAAACACACCCAAATTTGACTTTTCCCAAACACACCCAAATTTGACTTTTCCCAAACACACCCAAATTTGACTTGCAGGGCAATTGCTAAGGCACCACTATGTAAAAAAATGAGGTAGAATTATAGGTGAGTGCTTAGACGAGAGCATGAAGGGAAGACCAGTTGTGAACAAGAAGAAGGTAGAGTTAAGGTCAATGGATGAAATCGAAAGGGTAGGCAGAAGGAGAGAAACTAACGAATGGAGAGGGAAGTAAGAGAGTCTTGGAAGCCCAGCTGAGGGAGCTAGCAGCCCCAGGGACGGTCAGGCTGTTATAGTAGCGTCATGTTGCATCCCAGTAAGCAGATAGGGATGCTGACAGGGGCCTTAGAAGTGGGCCTTAGAATAACAGGTCAGCTCCCGCCTCCCGGTCCGCCCTGACTGTAAGTTGAATGAGGAGGCAGCCAATTGGTAAGGGGCCAGAGAAGGCTACACAGCCTGAGGTGAAAAACAGGTAGCCATCTTGGAAGAGGCAATCGGGCTGATGCAGAGTGGACCACAGCTGAACAGTACAACCTCTCCTCGAGCAATACAGATGGAAGGGGAAAGGGAAAGCAGGACCTCACGCTTCGATGTTCTGATGAGGGATGAATCTGAAATCAAGGCAATGGCCTTTGGTGAGTCTCCCTGCAGGTTCTAGTTGGTTGAAAAAGGCACTACAGTGACCAATCAAGGTGCAGGATGAAGAAAAGAGGCACAGCCACAATTCTTTTAGCCCCAAGAAAAGGCAGCAGCCATCTTCGAAGTGCCTCAGGATGCTTCTGAAAGCATGCAGCACAAACTCAAACATGTGAGCTGCAAAAAGGCAGCTTGAGGGCAATGGAGACAAATGAAGGCAGCGCGATGGAAATGCACAAAAAGTCAAATTATTAAAAAGTGAAAGATAAATTATTATTTCTCTGAATCCCTACTTGCTCAGAGACCAAAAAGTTGCATTGAGTCTGTGTATCCCAAAATGAGTGTTTGTGCTGCCGATTCTTTTTTTCTGCGCTCGCCTTATACTTCGGATCCGTTTCCCCATTTCTCTCAACTGCATCCTCAAGCAGGGGGGTTTCATGGACAGTTCCCCCGGAGATATCCACTGGAGTCGGGCCACTTTCTATAGTTTTCTTATTAGCCAGGACAAGAGTTAAGAAAAAGACCTTGTATCTTGCATTCAACGTTTTCAGTTGCTTCTTATGTTTGGTCTTCTTTAGCTGCTTACCCCTTTGTTTTTGCATGCACTTTTGCGGACAGTTTTTGCTGTTTATTTTCTAGAATTACAGGTCGTTTATAATCTCTTACTATAAGAACATCCCCCTCACATTCTCAGTCAGTGGTAGACCTAGTAAGTGGTACACCTAGCCCCGCAGCCTGGCCATTGGGGGGTAATTTAAATAAAAGCTACCCCGACCCCCAACACTTCCTCCCGTACTTCAAAAACCATCAATAACTGGGTCCGATACTAAAGGCAGCTGGGAAAATCGATTATCCATTATTGCAGATTCACTACTGATTCCTGCCGTGGATGGAGCTTGTGCATCCATCATTATTTTCCTTTGTATAATAGTAAAGTAGGTGACAATTGATTTTGATATCGGAGTCTTGTACTTTTGCCCTGTCTCGTTAACAGAGTTTGCACTGGGAGCAGCTGTTAACACAATGCAGGGCCGTCCCACTTCAAAAGAGAGATTGGCAACAGTTTCAATAGCCAAATTCATGGATGCCGAGGCATCTAGTAAGGAGACATCTAAGTCCACTACTCCCTGCTACATAAGTCATAGATTTCTTTTTTAGGGATATTGTAGTTTTCTCCCATAGTTTCTTCAAGTTTGCTCATCTGAAAGTGAGCTTAATTACGAAAGTGGTAGGTCAGCTGGTGTGCGAAATGTAAAAACAACTTCCTCGGGTTTATGAAAAATCAATAATTTGTACAACACATATGAAGACTGAGCTGTATGCTCACCGCTCGTGCCGAGTAAATGGTCCACTGCTTCCGGCTTGTCTGCAGGAGCCTTTGCTCATGCCTTTGCGGCCGCTTCGCAGATGTGGAAGTGGTTAAATACAGCTGGAGCCTCCAAATGTTCAAATGGTCAGAGAGCACAGGCAGACTGCGGGAATTCGCTGAAAACACTGCAGACGCCTTTGCTCATGCCTTCATGGTCTCTTATCGGACATGGAGGCAGTTTAGTACAGCTGGAGGTGCAGCCTCCAAAGGTTCAAAGGGTCGTAGTCACAGCGCAGGCACACCGTGGGAATTCCCTGCAAACACTGCAGCCTGCTCCCGCCTTTGAAACTATTACTAATACTGCCTGATCTGAAGAGGTACAATGTATCTTTTAATGTGCATTAATATGTAGGTGCAAAGAAATATTTAGTACGAAACATTCCTGTTTACAGTGAAAAGATCTGACTTGTTTGTAAATCCCATTGGAACAGAGCTTAGTATTTTTACGCGCCCACTTCAAAATCATATCTGGAGCAATGACCACAGTGTCATTGTTACCCAACTTTGCCTCCTTTGCTTTGATGAATATACACCTCTAAAATCACCAGTGCAGGATGTGGTCCAATGTCATCACGTTAGACTATGGCCCACCCTCTTATCCCTCTTTGATGGGAATGTCTGATCTTTACATTGTTGCTTGTGTTATAAGTGTATACTTCTATTACCCTTAATGATCCACAGTTTTGCTCATTGCATTACCAACAAACTCCAGTCTTTGTCAATTCCAGGCTCAGTCCATGTACTTCAAAATCATAAAATGTATTAAATAAAACTCAATTGTTGAATTCTGGGTAAAAAGAACCTGGATACAAACATGAAGCAATGATTCTTACCTCACTTCGAGTGACAATTATCCTAATCAGCGTAGAATCATCTGTCCCTGCTCCTTTCATGGCATGATAAAGTCTTTCAGCAAAAAAGGCTGGACGGTTAAGGGCACACTGTACTACAAAAACAGAACACATGGATTAAAGGTGCACCTTCACACCATGGTAAATATATCAAATGCTCCAACAAAAGTGTAATCAAAATACCACAGCATACAATAGCTAAAGGCACAAATCCATATAGATTATAGCACAGCACTGTTAGTGCTTGAAAAAACATACAGCATAACATTTTAAGAAAATAATAAAGGTTCTAACTGGAATTTTTATACATACGGTTGCGCCTAGTTAAGCACGCTGTACTTTTTCTTGGATCGTGACAAACACAAGGTTTCCACAACACAAATGTATATTGACCGGTCTCTGGGATTACTGATCCCCATTGCAAATAACCCTTTGTGGCATCTGTGCCTAACTGCCCGAAACTGAAATTGGGCCATTGTTTATGTGTGGAAAAAAGGCTAGCACCAGGGGAAAAATGTGTTGCTTACACACATAGAACTGCATTTCTACAGCATAGGTACCATTCGTAGAGTTGCATCCTTAAATAATTCTGCTTCATCAGGCTGGAATTCCTCACTATACATTTAATTCCTATCAGTACATTAAAATGACAAATACCAATATAGCCAATCAACTTCGTTTAGGACCTTTTTACACTTGAGATGCATAAATTTACAAGGACAGCCATCTTCAGATTCAAGCTCAGTAATGTATATAGGGATGCATTAGACTATCCAGCTGTACTGGACGTATACTTTTGTATAAATACATTTTTTTTTTAAAGCATTTCCAGCTGTATAAGGAAGGAAGATAAATTGCATTCATTTTTTGAAAGATACCAATTTGAGAACTAGTTAGAAGTAAATCCTTTTTTCCAGCAATTAATAAGGGTATGTATCAAAACCTATGCATATGTTATTGCTGTAACTGGTCTACTTGGTACACAATGAGCCTAGGTGTTGATGTGTGAGCAGGCTTACTCGTAAATTCGAACAGTTTACCTTTGGGAATTATGTCCAGCATCCACTGTACCGACGTTATAGCATGCTAAGCCTCTGCATGACTTTGGATCTAACCTGCCATCGGTGGGCAGGGCAGGGGGCGTTTTGTGGGGGTTCCCTCACCGGAATCACTTGAGTCAGACTCCTTGGGTGTGGTCCTCTTGCAATTCTTGCTCGATTTAGATTTGTCATGTAATTTGTCCCCCTATAAGGGGACAGGAAGGACATAGCAGCTGACAGGCGGTAGATGCGTCCCAGTTCAGAGGGAAAAGCCAAACAAGCACAAAAACATTCAGGAAGTAAGATTGAAATCAGCGGCCAATGCAATACTGGCCTAAAAGGGATCTGAAGTACTTGAAAACTCCCTTCCCAGTATGTCAAGTAGAGATGATGGACAAAGTGATAGGTTCCATGACACTTCCAGTGATATCAAATGAAGGTCTTAACAGAAGCATGCAGCAGACAGGTTGTAGCCAGAGATGACATTTCGGATGGTGCATGCAATAGTTCAAAAGTAAACAGAGCCCCCAAACTTTGTGTGAAGCTCAAGAAGGAAAATAAGAGGCAATTGAAAGCGGAGCATGAAAATTGCGAGCAAAGGAAAGGCAGCAGGAACGTCAGGAAAGTGCCAACAAGATTAGTGGGGGACGGGGCACAAGAATGAATGGTAGTAACTAGCGTCTTACCCAGGATCTGGAGCGAATACATGGTTGCAACTCAAGTCGCGTTTGTTCAGAATTAAATAAACACAATCTGACGCATGCATACAGGCACCATCTTTAAAATACACTAGAACGTTGCATAAGAAACGTCGGGTAGCGTGGTAGATCAGCCAGTGTCCATTCTTCCACCTGTGCCACATGACCATTGGGTTGCTGTGACAGTATGACCCCTTCTCGTCTGTCCAGGTTTCCAGGGATACCTTCTTTGAAAATGCAGAACCAGAATGGTTGCATGAAGATGTGATACTGGTTCCCATGTTCTCTCGAACCTTTCCAGTGAACAAGGTACTGAAGAAAGCCACGATAATACCTAAAGTCACAGATGTATGACACTTCATATTCCTCTGATTCTGTGGTTGGTGGTTTTCCTTGTTTGAATGATACCGTAGCTCGATGGAATCTATCGGGAAGTATGACTTTAATAGTGAAGAATGATAAACTGGGTGAATTCTTCTCCAAGACGAGGGTCATTTTAACCTGAAAGCCACAGGATTGAGCTTGGCTGTTATGGAAAATGGTCTCTCATATCTAGGAGACCGTTTGGATGAGCGAATCCACAGTTGAAGGAACTTAGTGGATAACCACACCTTTTCCCCTACCTTCAATCTGGGTTTTTGCTACGATGTTTGTCAGTGTACTTTTTATTCTTCTCCTTGGACAGTTGCAGTTGTTGGTACGCCATCTTGTGATTTTCAGTTATTTGTTTCAGATAGGTATCTAAGGTGGGAATGTTGGTAGGTGGAGCAATGGAAAAAAAGGTATTGTTCTCGGAGGATGTCCCAAAAGACAGTGGAAAGGGCTCATCTTTGTGGCCCAGTGTATGGTGGTGTTGTATGCAAATTCTGCTAGTGGTAGCATCTCCGACCACGATTCTTGACTATTAGCTGTATAACAGCATAGATATTGTTCCATGGTGTGATTTAGTCTCTCAGTTTGACCGCTGCTTTGAGGATGATAGCTGGATGGTAATGCTCTGTCAATGCCGCCAAGTAATCTACAGAGAGTAGGCCGGAAGTGTGAAGTATATTGCGATCCTTGGTAAGTGGTTATAGAAAGAGGGAATCCATGAAGATGGAAAATGTCCTTGATGAATACATGCGCATGTCTGGAACAGAACGAACTCCTGTGAAGGCAGCAGCTCCACCACAAAATCTCTAGAAATATGAGTCCAGGGTACTTGAGGGACCGAGGATTGCTCTAGTTTCCCAATGGGGTTTGATGTGAGGTACTTACTGCAGGAACACACCAGACATGAGGAAACAAAGTCTCTTACATCCCTCTGCGTTGAAGGCCACCAAAAAGACTGCAACATAAATTCTATAGTGGGCGCAATTCCTCTGTGTCCAGCTGTAGCAGTGTCGTTGCACCAAGACAGAACTTTGGTTTGCAGTTTAGTTGTAGGTACTAAAAGGAGATCCTGATAGAAATAAAGACCATCTCTCAATCAAAAGTGATCCTTTTCGTTAAAAGGAACTAAGCAGACTTGTATCTGTGTAAGCATCTTTTATTTTTTGTACGAATGTGTTAACCGTATATATATATATATGAATGTCTTGTTCCCCAAAATTATTTCTTTTGATTGGTTTAACGCTGTATCCTTCTCCATTCTTTCTGGAGAGAGTATCTGCAAATGCAATACTCCGCAGTGACCACTGGATGTCGGACCTATGCACAGCATGTGATTCTAAGCAGATTAACAAACATCAGAATTAGATTTCCTGGGATGTAGGTTAGTCTAAATTCGTATTGTGAAAATAAATAAGCCCATCTTGCCCCTCTTGCAAGACACTTCCAGTGATATCAAATGAAGGTCTAAACTGAAGCATGCAGCATACAGGTTGTAGACAAAGAGGAACTTCGGATGGTGCATGCAATAGTTCAAAAGTAAACAGAGCCCCCAATAATGTGTGAGAAGCACAAGAAGAAAATAAGACAGCGCATCGTAGCACAAAATCGCCAGCAACAGAAAGGCAGCAGGAACGTCAAGAAAATGCCTATAGGATTAGTGGGGGACGGGCACAAGAATGTACTGTAGTAACAAGCGTCTTACGCAGGATCTGGAGAGAATACAGGGTTGCAACCTGAGTCGCGTTTGTTCACAATTGAATAAATACAATCTGATGCACACATATGGGTGCCATCTTTAAAATAGACTAGAACGTTGCATTAGAAACGTCAGGTAGCGTGGTTGGATCAGCCGGTGTACATTCTTCCACCTGTGCCACAGCGACCATCAGGTAGCTGTGACAGACCGGAAACAAACCAGACTTGTTTGTTGATCTGGAACAGGATTAACTAGAGCCCTTTCTGCATACACAAGTTGAATGGTTGTACAAGGTTTGACGGCAGTGAAATGAAGAGAACCGGGCATAAGTACAGCGCTGGGATCCATAACCCCTACTCTAGTGACTGGTGTACCCACGAAAGGGGCAGTAGGACCTGCAATCCCAATCTCAGTGAGCCAATATCCCTTGCTGTATTTTTGTCACACTTACCGGGACTCTGCAGGAGCGATGGATCCTTCAGCTCCCACCTCTGGACTTGGGTAGTGGTTCTCCCTATCCTGGCCAAGGTCCCGGACTAGTAGGAGTCAGACCTGCAGACACAACAGTTGAATTGGTGCTCTGCCCCTTGTTCTACCTGCCCTTTCCCTCCCTGGGTACCCGGTGCGTGCTCTACTGGGCCTAGGCTCACCTTTAGGACTGATTTGGTGAGCTCTCCTTCCTGAGCTGTGCAGGGGCGCAGAGTCTTGAGCTGGTTTGAATCAAGTTACTTCACTGAATTGGTGGGTATTTGCTTGCCAGGTAAGTTCTCCTATTGTGCACGTTCAATTTCTATTACAGTTCTGACCGGCACAGTCTTTGCTGGATGGGGTTTGCTGGGCGATACGTGCACTGGGTTGCCAGTGATAGTTTGGGTAGTCTAGAGTGACGAGATGCAGCGGCCTCAGGGATTAGAGAGCTTTCTTCACCTCTAATGAGTATCACGCGTTAATTTTGATTACCTTCTTGTCAAAGCATCCTTTTAATCTTATTGTATTTTTCTTTTTCAGGACCGGAGTAGTAGTGCTAAGTGAAGAAAACACAAGCGGAAGAAACTGTGTAGGACTGCAGGAAAACTGACCGGAGCAGTGCTGAACTAAGGATTCCGCTGCCGGGAATGCTGAAGAGGTCTCGCGTAGCTGCAGGTAAACTGACCGTAGCCATAGTGCAGAACGGACGAAGGAAACCACTGCAGAGGATGTCGGAGAGGACTCACGTAGCTGCAGGTAAGCTGACCGGAGCCATAGTGCAGATTTTTTTTCGGGTACAAACTGAAGACGTCCTGGATCTATGGAAGAAAATCTCCTGATAGCTTCCTTGGAACCAGAGCTGCAGTGAGTGTGGAAACAAAATTCTTACGAAGCACGAGTTGCTAGCTGGGCGTGGTTTATATAGGCAGCCACACCCAGAGACTAGACTGCAACTCTCAGAGCTGGCAAAAGGAAACAGGAAATTAAACTCCCTAACCAGGAAGTGTGTATAAATGATACTGTGGCCATAGTGTTTGACACGGAATTATAAGGGTGAATTAGACACTGGGAGTATCTAGAGTGTCTTGTGTGCCAGGCCCTTGTCCACATAGCCCCTATCTGTCTGTTTAGTGGAAACGGATCCTTGCTTGGGGATTAGTGCCCATGACAATTTTATGCCGGTCAAGTGGCACAGCGAGTAGAGCGCTCGCTTTGACATCAGTGCAGAGCCTGCGAACGCAGGTTCGAATCCCGGCAGCGCCAAACTCAGCGTTTCATCCTTCCGAGGTCGATAAATGAGCACCACACACCGTGGGTAATAATAAGCAGCGCTCAGATACCTAAGGGTTCGTAGCGCTATATAAATGCCAAATTATTATTATTATTATGTCAGTTCAGTTTGATCCCCTTCGGATGCTTGTCGATCTTCTATAAGGGATCTTGCCCATCAAAAGGAAAATCTTGGATCTAGGTCCGGCATAAAGTTTGTAGTCTTCATCTAGGGTTGGTGCAGAAAGCCTTTGTTATGTAGTGTTAATGGCAGAATGTAGTGTGTGTTCAAATGGCCATACTTAAATTATGACCATTACTTATTTATGCATATCAGAGGAGGTTTTGCTACAAAAACTCTCTTTCCTCTTCAGGGAAGGTGAATTACATTGCCTTAATAGGTGGAGTCAATTAAGAGGCTTTGGATGCTGGTTGGGCAGGCTTCAGTGCCTTGGCGACCTGAGCCCTTCCTAGAGGTTGTGAGTCTGGAACAGTCTTTCCTGCCAAAGACTGAAATCTTTTGGTGACTTTGGAAATGAGCCAAAATGCTTTCTAATGAATGCATCACAGAAGGCTGAAATGTATCGCAACTATCCTCAATTGGTGGTTGTGCTGAGAACTCTGTTCTCCACTGTAGCAGGAACCACTGTGTCTTCATCTGCTGAGGATGAAAGTCTGATTGTTCCTGCAAAATAATATCTGGCAAATCGATCAATTCCACAATTGGCAATATTGTAATTATACTTCAAGCCATTGGCAAAAGCGCCGTCTACAGGGACGCTCTTGAGAACAGTTGCTGTAGTGCAGACGGTGTTGCAGATGAACTGCTGACCGTGTTGGTGATGAGTAGGTAGTCAACAATGTTTGACATGAACAGAGATACCACTTTGTACTGAATATTTTGATAAGTGGATCTTGCTTGTCAACAGGGCTTGTCTGTACACGACTAAGCCGAAGATTTCTCCACTGACAAAGCTGCAAGCTTGCAGGAAGGATCAGGAGTCATTGTCTGGTCTCCAGTAGAACATGCCATCAACTGGGAGTGTGGAACTTTCTCAGCCCCATGATTAGAATGTTTGGCTTTAGGTATTAGGGCCTGCCTTTCTTCTGGGCTCCTATGGAAATTGGCTAGCAGAGACTCCCTCTTTGACGACCTTTGCCTTTGGTGAGGGTATGGGCCAACTCCAAGACAGACGTTCTCCACTTGTGCAGCTTTCTTCTCGGGGTGTCCTGCCTCTTGGAATGGAACTTGCTGCAGTTCTGACAGGATTTTAACTATAAGGTAGTGATTTGGTTTTGTACAGAACAGGAATGTCCGTCTGTCCAAAAGAGTAATATGGGTAAAATGCCAGCAAATTCTACACACGTCCAGGCAAACTGAGCACTGGGAGAAAGGGTCTTTTAAATATACATTACTCCTTAAACACTTTTTGCAATCTTCAAATAAGAATGTATTGCTCCTTAGCCACTACTTTCCTCAGCATCAGCAGACATTTCATAGGAGGGGCAAGGGCTGGACCAGTAGATAAAACTTGAAGTTAGCAGCCAAAGGAAGCAAATTGTCCTCTGAATCTACAATTGGGCTATGCAGAAGTGCACACAGAACAAACAAAGCCAGAAAAAGAACACCAAGAGTGTTTAATTAAGCTTAAAAAGCTTGGAGATTGAGAGGGCCCCCCCAGTGCACAATATGAAGATTTCTGCCCTGGAAGGAGACAACATCTACACACACCATGGTCTAGAATGGGGCTCATGAGCTACACGTTTAAATGTTTTTCTAATTGTTTGCCATTGGAGTATACATTTGACAGTTTGCAACTAAGAGAAAGACTTAACCAAGGAGCTAAAGTAAGAACCGCCCAGCATTTACAACCATGAGGAAAAGAAAGAAACACTGCATAACGGAAATTTAAATAAAATTGCATAGCTTTTTTGTCTCAAAGAAGCTGTCTATTATAAGGTGGTTGGAAGGTCAAAGCATGGGGAATCAAATTAGTGCAGCGCTACTTAGTGAGCAAAGCAGTCCGAAGACCCACTCCGACAGTAATAAAAAGGGTTTTAGGAGCAATAAAGTCAGAAATTGCGGTTTGAGAAAGAAAACTGCAAACTTGGCTCGGAAAGAGAAAGAGTATACCGGTATCTTGAAAAATATTTACTAGTATGAAAGTTATTAAAAAAATACCCCCCACACCCAATCTCCTCCTTTGCAGCAGATCACTTTGATGCCAAGTGGCCTCATGCAAAGAAACATACAACGCCCAACAGCTTAAGCTCTTCAATGCCAAAGGCTTTTTGTTGATAGAAGAACTAATACAGGAATAAGAATTGGCAAACCCAATAGGTCTGGCTTTTAAAAAAAGTGTGTTTGAGGAGTGGGTAAATCTGTGGTTGGTTTTTCGATGGATGGCTGGATAGAAGAGTGGTTTAATAAGATTAATGAACAAGTGGGTGAATATGTCTGTATCGGTAGATGGATGTGAGGGCACATGGTTGTATGGGTGGAAGGATGACCGAGTGAATATATGGGTGAAAAGGTGACAGCATGTGCAAAAAGTTCTGCCCTGCTAGATTGAGCAGCAACACACCAAATGGACTTAGGAAATTAGTTTAGGCCCTCACCCAGCAGGTCCCAGAAGTGCAATCTTGCATAGTATTGAACAGGCAGCAATGGGTCCTAGCGCAAATGGTCAAGTCACAAAGAAGTTATTGGGGTAACTGACTTGCTTACTCCTGGAAGGAACACGATAAGTCAGGAGCAAGCCAACATGACTACCTGTAACTTGTGTATCAATCAAATAGTCTCTCTCCAGCAGTAACTGAGAAGGTTCCTTTGAGAGTTAGGGATATATTGTTGATGTGTATAGCAACAGTACCCATGTTATGTAAGCATATTTTGTCATGTTAAAAAGGACAGCTCTCCTCAATGTGGCTCCAATGACAGAATTGCATGTTTGTTCTTTGGTTCTGACCATGTTTGTGTCTTGCCTAAAGTTAACAGTGGGTGCTCTGCTTCGCTAGTGGCATGGTGACCTGTTGCGGCCAGCGATCATCTGGTCCACTTGAGGTCTAAACTATCTGGGCATTGCGGCTGAAGAGGGGAACTTTTTTGTGACAGTATTGATGCTGGACATGAGTGCAGTTTCCCAATGGGCCAGAACTGCCTTCATGGTGTGGGGGAAAGTCTGCAATTGAAAATGTTATGTACTCCCGGAGTACACTGCTGTATTATATTGAGTGGGTACTACAAGATGACGTGTTTAAAAAACTGTTTCTTGCCAGTGTGAGGTGAGACTTTACTGCACATGTCTTTGCGATGAAAGCTCTTAGCCTGGCGTGTGGCATGCTCGCTTCTGACATGTTTCCCTTTTGGCATATGCAAGCATGTATTAGGCTCTCACTTTCTAAGGAAAGGCGGCTTTAGCAGACGAAAGTCATCATACTGTAAGCATGCTCGCCTGCCTCTGACCATGTGTGAACCTCTGATGAGTATATTCAGGGCCACTAAATGTATCACTTCATGCTATCCTTCCTGATAACACTGTGTTAATGTGTGAGAACGAGCTGGTATCAAAGACTTGTGTAGTGGAGCTCTGTTCCCTCTTTGTAACATTGTTTCAGTTGGATTTAATGCCCTGACTGGACATCCTCTTCTATTTAACTGAATGTGTCTCTTTGGGTATAAGACCGGTGCATGGAGGGAGGCGGTTCTCACTTGCTTTGAAGTATTGTACTGTCATTCATTTGTTGTTGCTAGTTTCTTTTTACTAAAACCTTGTTCACCAATCGACCAGATTAGTCCGGTCATTTTTCCACGACAATGGCACTGGATCATCATGTGTGTTTTGCATGATGTCTTGTGCTGGGACTTTTTGAGAGTCTAAGTGAAAGAGCAAGTAAGGTGTGAAGTCTCATTGGTGAACACACCCATATCGTAACACAAAAGTACATATGTGACAAATGTGAGAACAAATGTCAGAAAGCACTCTAGGGTATTTTACTCAGGAAAAGTTCAAAGGAAGTGGGACATATTTCTATGTTTTTATATTGATATAATAAATATAATTCTGTGCTTATGGTCCCATTTTGTTATTAGGCAAATTCCCTGCAACACTTTCAAAGAATCCTCATGAGCCGGAATGTAGGCCCATATTACCATCAACACCCGCTGATGTTCTGTGCCACAATCAGATGACTATCCAGAATAATCCAGGACTAGATCTGGGAGACCACACAAACCCATCCTGAAGTATGTGTAGGCCAAATTATTTAAATGAGGTGACCCAATAGTAAACACAATAACTACTCCAGGATGAGCTTCTGATTACTTCAACATGTGATGATCTTGTACCACTCCTGCATGATTTTATGTCAACTTCAGGATGGATGGGGATTACTCCAGGATGATTCTGTTATAACTTCAAGATGGGATGAGATGATTCCAAGATGATGATTCCATGAAAACATCAGGATGGGCTGCGATGACTCCAGGGGGATTACACAACTTCAGGATGGGTAGCATTACATCAGGATGATTGTACGGCAACTTCTAAATTCGGTGGAGTAACTTCATGAGGAGTCCCTCAAAAGAACTTCTGAGACTGCCAGTTTTTCCATAACCATCAGCGCCAAAGGTTGCTGGGTTTCATTTGAGCCTGATAACACACCAAATGGTATACAATAAATCCCGCCATACACACAACAAAACACACCAATAACAAATAGGCCCACCACAAAACTATATGCAACAATCATGGTCTACCTTGACAAACAGCAGTCATTAATTCAAACCATACATCACACCCAATATAATTACAATATAATAGAAAACCTTCCTTCTTATACTTAGTGGCAGAATTGTATGACCAGATCTACCAATGAGCTCAAATGCCACCAAGCTTACAATTAAGTGATTTCATGGTGGGCAACAAAAAACCTGAGCCACCTTCTTCCAACACCTGCAGGCAGCCTGGGACTATGAGCCTAGGTTTCATGGCCAGTAGGCCTCCCATGCACCCATACCATACCACAGCCACACATGAAAATGAATTCATGAAAAATGCACACAAGTTGCCTTCTCTCGCCCTTAGCATTTACAAAGGGGTCCTGTGAGTTTCCACCACCATAACAGCTCTTCGGAATTTGGAAACAAATTGTTACACACCATTACATACATCACATATTCACTCATTAGCAATCAAAGAACCAGGTATAAGGCCAGGGTGTGTATTGACCACTTGTAGACTCCCTAAAAATCCAAAACAGCTGTGATTTTAAGTGTTCACAAAAAGAATGACATCATTGAAAAGAGCATTTCAGAAAGTACAAGATGCTTGGGCCTTTTCCTGGACTTAGAACCACTTCATACCCTTAAAACAAATCTAAAAGTGGAGGGATTCAGTAGTTGGGGGAGAGAGGGGTACATTTTCTATTGATGTATGGCTCAGTGTCATAGGCGTCACTGATGGGGAGGGATCAAAGTGGAGCAAATAACCTCTCCAATTGGTGCTTTGCCCCAAATTGATCCCCTGCCTGACCCCTCCCCCCCCCCCCCCCAGCTACGGATAATTTCAACTGCCTTAAATATGCTCCCTCAACCAGCCTTCAATCACATTTTAACAGTACCTTTGCTTGCTTAGTTTTCGTTTTTCTGACCTGAAGCAGACACCACAGCGAGAGATGGGATGTGAATATCATTGGGGTGGGGAGAATCGATTCTAAAAGAGGGCTTCCCACATGCCAATCACACTTTTTGGTAAATGCGCCGCTTACAATTTAATATGAAACAATAAAAAAGACATTATCAAAGTGAAAAAGACCTTAAACCTAAAGCAAACTGTTGATTTATTTAAACTGTGCTTACTTTTTAGTGGGCATACCAACACAAAAACTGCCATCCGTGGTTGTTCTTAGTATGTCACTCCAGGTCATTATTTTTAAAGATGTCACAGACTTCCCAAAATGCTCCATCTAAATTAAATATTTCTATGGTGTCAGTAGCAGTTATTAGGAAATTCAGCTGTGGGTTCATCAGTGCCAAATTGTTTGTTTCATAATGGGGGTAGAAATGTCAGCAAGCCCACACTGAATACGAGCAAGTGACCAGGCCAATCCTACCCCAGTTTGGACAGTGCCTTTTATAGCACATATTTGTTAGAAAACGACAGCTAAGGAACAAGTTACTTACCTGTAACTGTTGTTCTCCAGCATGGGACTGGCATGGATTCACATGCTCATGAATATTCCCCGTCGTCAGGCTGGGAATCCTCGGTAAAGAAAAAACCAGTATCAGTTTCGTTTCTGATCTGTCTTTCGTAGTAATAACCAATCACTGGTCTCTGCGTCATACTGACCACAGCCAATGACTGCCCTCTACCTAAGCACCGCCTCTGGCAGCCATCTTCAGATTTGGAAGCACGTGAAGTGGCAGTATGACCAAGTGAAGAGCCCCAGAGGGGTAGGCGGGAGGGTTCGCATGTGAATCCATGCCAGACCCATGCTGGAGAACAACAGTTACAGGTAAGTAACTTGTTCCTTCTCCAGCATGGGGTCTGGCATGGATTCACATGCTCATGAATAAAGAATACATAGCAGTACACACATGCACAACCACGGGAGGTGGCAAAGGCTCAACATTAAGCATAGCATCAAACTCAACATTAAGCATCTTACCTCCTCACCAGGCTCACCTCAGGCGAACAGGTTGCGCAGCACTGCTTGGCCGACCCTGGACTCCTCCCTGGAATCCCGGTCGACGCAGTAGAATCTCGTGAAGGTGTGCGTCGACCTCCACGTAGCAGCCCTGCATATGTCCAGCAGGGGCACACCAGAAAGGAACGCCGTGGTAGCTGCGATCGCTCTGGTGGAATGGGCTCTCGGACGGCCGGGCAGCGGTCGGTTTGCCAACCGATGACAGTACATGATACAGCCGGAGAGCCATCTGGAAATGGAAGCCTTCGAGAGAGCCTTCCCCTGATTGACAGGTCCAAAGTTCACAAAGAGTTGTGACGTCTTCCGAAAACACTTCGTGCGGTCCACGTAGAACTTCAGCGCTCTAGCTACATCCAGCGAGTGCAAAGTCCTCTCAGCCGGCGACGAAGGCGACGGGAAGAATACAGGCAACACCAAGGGTTCGTTGAGATGGAAGTCCGACGGTACCTTGGGCATGAAGGAGGGGTGCGTCCTGAGCACTACCCTCGTGTCGTGGAAAGTCAAGTACGGGGCCTTGCAGGAAAGGGCCTGGATCTCTCCCACTCGTCGTGCGGAGGTGATGGCCACAAGAAAAGCAGTTTTCCACGATAGAAACTTCAACGGGGCCGAGTGCAGAGGCTCGAACGGAGGTCCCATGAGCTTGGTCAGCACCACGTTGAGCTCCCACGCCGGGGCCGGAGCCTTCACCGGCGGGAACGATCTGAACAGTCCCTTCATGAACTCTTTCACCAGACGATGAGACCACAAGGACGTCCGCCCCGTGGTTCTGGTGTATCGGGAGATCGCAGCAAGATGAATCTTGATGGACGCGTGTGCCAGTCCAGCTTTGGCCAGCGTCAGCAGGTACGGCAGTACTTGGGGGGCCGTAATCCGTAGAGGGTTAATCTTCTGTGCGTGGCACCAGACAGAGAACCTCTTCCATTTGTGTCCGTAGCATTTAAGAGTCGAGGACGCCCTGGCCTTTGCAAGAACCTCTCTGCAGTCGGCCGGTATGTCGTATCCTCCAAACTCTAGCGCTGCAGGAGCCAGGCCTGCAAGTTCAGCGACTTCGGGTCGTGGTGGAGGATGGCGCCTCCTTCCCTGGAGAGTAGATCCGCGTCCGCCGGCAGCTTGATCGGCGGGGACGCTGACAAGTCCAGAAGGTCCGGGAACCATATCTGCCTCGGCCACGCAGGTGCGACGAGGATCATCCTGCACCGTGACCTCTTGAGCTGGTTGACGAGCCGGATTAGCAGAGGCAAGGGAGGGAACGCGTAGAGGAACAGGCCCTCCCAGGGGAACGAGAAAGCATCGCCCATGCTCCTCGTCTGGGGAAACCTGCTGGCGAACCTCCGGCACTTGGTGTTCGTCGCCGTCGCGAACAAGTCGATCTGTGGTGTGCCCCACCGTCGGAAGAGACGATCCACCAGATCCTGCCGTAGTTCCCACTCGTGGCACGAGCGCAGCTCCCTGCTGAGTGAGTCGGCGATGGTGTTTTTTATCCCTGCCAGATGAAACGGCACCAGAAAAATCCTTTGGGCGACGGCCCAATGCCACAGGTCCTGCGCCTCCTTGGACAGCGCTGGGGACCTGGTTCCGCCCTGTTTCCTGATGTAAAACATGGTGGTGGTGTTGTCGGTGAAGATCCTCACCACCTTGCCCTTGAGGGACGGAAGGAAAGACCTGAGGGCCCAAAACACTGCACGGAGCTCCAGGACGTTGATATGCAGGGACTTCTCCGTCGGGAGCCAGAGTCCCTTTGCGTGCAGATTTTCGGTGTGCGCTCCCCACCCTTCCAGGGAGGCATCCGTAGTCACAGTCTCCTGGTGGGCTGGGGTCTGGAAGTCCATGCCCGCCGTCAGATGCGCGCGGGTGCCCCACCACCGTATCGCTCGTCGGAAGTTCTCGTCGAGCTTGATCCTTTCCTCGAAGCTGCCCGTCGTCTGGATCCAGCGCGCATCCAGGAATTCTTGCAACGGGCGCATCCGGAGCCTGCACATGGGAATGAGGTAGATGCAGGAAGACATCATCCCGAGGAGGGACTTGATGGACCTCACTTTGGCCGCGTCGGCCACCAACATCCGTTGCACCTTGCCCAAGATGGTCCTGGTCCTCTCCTCCGACGGGGAGGCCAGAAGGGACACTGTGTCTAGCCTCGCTCCGAGGAACAGTGCGACTTGCGCGGGCACCAGGTGGGATTTGGCGTAGTTCACGAAGAGTCCCAGGTCCGTGAGGAGTTGGACGGTCCTTGCCGTGTGAACCACGGCGAGTTCTCTCGTCTTGGCGCGGATGAGCCAGTCGTCCAGGTAGGGGTAGACGTGGATCCCCTCGCGGCGCAGCTGCGCCGCCATCGGTGCGAGGCACTTGGTGAATACCCTGGGTGCCGACCGTAGTCCGAAGGGGAGGGCTCTGAACTGGTAATGACGCCCTTGGACCACGAACCTGAGGAATTTTCGGTGCCCCTTTAGGATGGGAATGTGGAAGTAGGCATCCTCCAAATCCAACGACGACAGGAAATCCCCTTCCTCCAGCTGGCCCAGGACGTGCTGGAGGGTGACCATCCGGAACTTCTGCGCCTTGATGAACTTGTTCAGACGTCGGAGGTCTAGGATGGGGCGCCATCCTCCCGTCTTCTTCTTCACGAGGAAGTATCTCGAGTAAACTCCGGAGCCCCGAAGCCTCTTTGGGACGATTTCGATGGCGCCCTTTCTGAGCATCGCCTTTACCTCCAGGAGAAGTTGAGGGACGTGAAGTTCTTTCCTGGCCACGGGGGGGACACGCGGGCACCTTCTTTGAAACTCGAGCGCGTGACCCCGGGCCAGGGCGTCCAGAACCCAACGGTCGGTGGAGATGGACTCCCACACGCTGACGAAGCCCGCCAGCCGGCCTCCCACCGGGGTGCTCCGGTGGGGGCCCGACCCCACAGCCGGTTCAATCCTGCTTGGACGCGGCCTTGCCGCCTTGACCTCCTGGGCGACGACGGCTGGGTCCGCTAGACTTGCCTCGTCCTCTGTAGGCCTCTTGCGACGACGAGCGGGCCGCTTGACGGTAGGAAGCGAAACCGCCGCCGGAACCTCTGGAGGCGCCCTTGCCTCCGCTGCTCCGAAAGGGCGTCCGACGTTGCTGCAGGACTCCGAGGGCCCTGGCCGTCTCAGTATCCGCCTTGATGGCCTGAAGGGAATCGTCCACTGTCTTCCCAAACAGGTTGTTCCCGTCGAAGGGCATGTCCAGGACTCTGGTCTGGACGTCCTGCCGGAAATCCGTAGCTTTGAGCCATCCACGACGTCGAAGGCAAACGCCGTTGCCCAACTGGCGGAACCCAGTGTCGGCGATGTCCGTCGCCACAGTGATGGCGTGGTCCGAGGCCACCTCACCTTCCTGCAGGATCTCCAGGGCCTCCGCCCTCTTGTCGTCCGGCAGAAAATCCAGCAGGGGAGCTATCTTGTACCAGAGCTCCCTGTCGTAGCGAGCCACGATAGCCAAGGCGTTGGCCGCTTTAATCGTCGTCGCTGCCGACGAGATGACTCTACGTCCCATAGCATCCAATTTCTTTCCCTCGCCGTCCGGCGGGGAAGTCGATGTGGAGGCCGCACCCCCCCCCGCTTTCTTCCTGGCTGCCGTGGAGACGACGGAATCCGGGGTAGGCTGTGCCCGGAGGCACAGGGGGGCCGTGTCCGGGACCCGGTACTTCTTCTCGTACCGGTCTCTTCTAGCTGGCGTCGTGGAAGGGTTCTTGAGGAGGGAAAGGCCCTCATCCCAAATGTCGTCCAACAGAGGCACTGCGAGGACCGTCTTCCTCTTGGCCTCGCGCCGCTGATAAAGGAAGCCTTCCTTTTTCTTCTCCTCAGGGCAGAGTTGGAAAAGCTCGGAAGCCCTGGAGATCATGGAGTGGAAAGATCCGATCTCGTCGGGCGGAAAAGCCCTGGCGGGAGGCGACGACGGAATATCCTCGTCGTATGCCTCGTCGTCCGTACCCGTCGCTGCCGTGTCAGTCCCCGTATCATCCCCTCGGGTGGACGGGGGAGAGGGCTGGACGGGGCGCGACGGTTGAAAAGGAGGTGGTGGATGAATCCTTCTTTTCTTGGCAGGGGGAACACCAGAAGGTCCCGGTTCTGGATCCCCCGACGGGAAAGGTTCTTCCGTCGGTAACGGCAGTCTCGTCCTTATCTCGGAGCATAAGGACTGTATGGCCAACAAAATGGCCGCCGAGTTGTCTTGCGGCGCTGGCAGAGAGGAATCCGACGGGCGAGCAGGGGCCCCGTCGGTATCCTCGACGATGTCGTCGTCGTCGTCACCTGCGTCGGGGTCCATTCCGACGGGCAGGCCTTCTTCCACGCCTAGGCCGTGGCTTAAGACCTCGATCAGCTCCTCTTCTGAGGTTGAGGCCGAATCTACGACGGCGCCCTGCCCCCCCTTCTTCCCCACGGGGGGTTTCACGGGGGTCCTATCGATGGGCACAAAAGAAGACTCCCTCCGAGGAGGCAGGGAGATTCTGGGCCCCGAGGTCGCTACCACTGGCGCAGCCTCCACAGGCTGAGCCAGGGCCGCCGCGACCGTCTCGATAGAGGGCTTGGTCGGATGGATCAAGGCCTTCACCACCTTAGGTGCGCTCACTGCCACGCTCCTCCTCTGCCTTAGAGCTCGACCGGGGCCTCTCCAGGAGTTTCGCCGGGTGCTCGGCCTTCCTCTTACCCGACCCAGAGCGTTGGCTCGTGGTTGATGGTGCCGGGGAGGGTGCGCCCTGCCTGGCGCCCGTAGAGCCCGACCGTTCGGCGCTCCCGGTGCCAGCGGACTCGCGGTGCTTAGCCTTATGTTGGGCCCCCGTCGCCGGGGCGCCCTCAAAGGTCTTAGAAGACCGCTCGGGTTTCTTCTTCTTCTTCTCGCCAGACGGGCTCTTACCCTCCAGCCAGTTGGCGAGACGTTGATGACGGTCCTTCATGGTCCGTTCCGACATGTTGCCGCAAAACGCACAGTCCTTCTCCACGTGCGTCTTGTCCTCATGAAGGCAATAAAGGTAGAAAGAGTGTTCGTCCTCCTTAAAGACGTTCTGCAGCTGGCATCCAGGGCAGACCCTGAACAGCTTTCCGGGCGTCGAGCTTCCCTTCTCCTGGGCCATCTCCGAGACAGGGCCTGAGAAGCTTCTGGAGTCCTCCGAAGTGTAGCTCGACGAAATCTTCACCCTTGAGGGGCGCAGACGAATCCGACACGGGTCCCCGTTGATCGGATGTAGGATCGGTGGAGCTTGAGGCTCTTTTGACCGAAAGAATCGAGTTTTGTGAAAAAAAACGCGAAAAAATAGCACTAACGCTCGAGAGCAATAGCACGAGGATCCCAACACATGAACGTGCGGTAAAAATCTGAAGATGGCTGCCAGAGGCGGTGCTTAGGTAGAGGGCAGTCATTGGCTGTGGTCAGTATGACGCAGAGACCAGTGATTGGTTATTACTACGAAAGACAGATCAGAAACGAAACTGATACTGGTTTTTTCTTTACCGAGGATTCCCAGCCTGACGACGGGGAATATTCATGAGCATGTGAATCCATGCCAGACCCCATGCTGGAGAATTAGCCATACGTTTCACCAGAAGCTTTAAACATCTAACATCTCACCAACATTTGCTCAACCTGCTGATGTACCTTGATCGCTTTCTACTTCAGTACTAGGACTATTTTCAAGGAACTCGACCTCAGATGTGGATCCCAAATGTGCTCAAAATCCCACCATTAGTTCATTTACATGACTTTAAAGGCAATTGTGTTTAATCTCCAGCCATACTGATGCTGCACACAGCTCAATTTAACACACATGCAATTAGAAAATGAAATCTTTGAACATCTCGACAGTGGCAAAGTTATGTTCCTGCCCCCATTGCCAAAAGAAATAAGTGGGACGTTGGCAGTTTTCTCTCCCTTTACCAGACGCCTGTTGGGTATATCTCAGCTGTAAAACAGACTGGGCCTCATTACACGGATGGCGGTAGGGATTTACCGGTACCGGTAAAATACCGGTACCGGTAAATCCCTACCGCCTTACTACGAGGTCCCTTTGCGGGTTGGGGGATTTAACGCCTGCTTTTTGCAGGCGTTAAAATCCAACCCGCTAAGGGACCTCGGAGCTAATTACGGCACCGCAAAATTGCGGTGCCGTAATTAGCGCCTTCCCCATTCCCATAGAGCCCTATGGGGCAGAAATGGGAATGGGGAAGGGCAATGGCGGAAGGGGGATTTACCACCCCTCCAACCTTGGAATGGGGCGGTAAATCCCCTTTCCGCCAAGGCGGTGCCGGTATTTTACCGGCATGAGCCATGGCGCTAATAGCGCCATGGCTCACCGCCTACCGTGTAATGAGGCCCACTGTCTTTGACTGCATATTTTTTAAAGCTGAGCTGGGAGTCAGGGCTGTTTTCGTTAAAAAAACACAGTCTCTTGTTGAGCGAGAACTATTTGATGATGTCTTCTCAATAAAGGTTGCTTGGTTGTATGAAACACTGGAGAAGGGTAAGCAATGACAATGTATGGGTTATTTGTTTAAAGCAGTGGAACAAGTTACTCTCTTACCTGGTAACGTTCTTTCGATAGGATGGTCCGACAACGTATTCCATATCTAAGACAGTAATCACCACAGCTGTGCTGCTTCGGAAAATCTTTCGGCGTCTTCGTCCTGCGTCGATACGCCGCCCTCGAGGACCTCCTCCGATGGCCGACGTCACTGGATGTTATAAGTAGGACGCACGACGCCATAGCCTCAGTTGTAGTTTTTTTCCCAGAACGTGTGGCACCAGTCTTCTGCCAGTCTGACCACACAAAGCCTTGCGGAAACGTAAGCTGCAATCGCATAAGAAATTTTGTAGCAGGAAAGGCAGGGAGGGAGCGATATGGAATACATCGTCGGACCATCCCATCGAAAGAATGTTACCAGGTAAGAGAGTAACTTGTTCTTCGAGGGGATTGGGTCCTCCGACATATTCCATATCTATGACAGACTCCCAAAGCAGTACCAACGTAAGGAGGTGGGAAAAAGAATTTAGAAAATAGAAATTAAGAATGCCCAATCAAATTGCAGAGTAAAGGACCGCCTTGCCAAAGGCCAGATCATACCCATGGATGCAATTGAGGGAGTAGTGACGTACAAAAGTATGGACTAAAGCCCAGGTGGCTGCATCACAGATCTTACGAATAGGAACACCCCTCTGCAGGGCAGTAGAGGCAGCCATATCCCTGGTAGAATGGGCCCGCAAGCCTATCGGAGGGTCCTTACCCGCCAAGTGGTAACATTCAGAAACTGCCAGGATAATCCATCGAGACAAAGTCTGCTTAGTAACAACTTGTCCCAAACGGCTTCCAGCAAAACCAATAAAGAGTTGATCGTCCACTCTGACCCGGGACATGCGTGAAATATAAAAGCTCAAAGCTCTCCTAGGATCCAGCCTATGGAGCCTCTCCTCTTCCTTACCAGGATGCGGAGGAGGATAAAATGCCGGAAGAATAACCTGCTTGCGTAAATGAAATTCCGACACCACCTTCGGAAGAAAGGAAGGACGAACTTTAAGGACAAACCTGTCCTTGTGAAACACAGTGAAGGGTGGCTTAACTGAAAGTGCCTGTAACTTACTCACTCTCGAGCGGAAGTGACCGCAACTAAAAACACAGTTTTAAGAGTTAACAGTCTCGAAGGGCAGGAATGCAAAGGCTCAAACGGAGCACCCATTAGAAACTTGAGAACAAGGTTCAAATCCCAACCGGGCACCTGGAAAGGTGACGGAGGGAACACATTAGTGAGTCCTTTTAGAAACTGAGAAATTAAAGGAATTTTAAAATAAGAACACTCTTCAGGTGAGCGCTTAAATATGGACAGCGCCACCAGGTAACCTTTAACGGTACCCACTTGTAGGCCCTTGTGGGCCAAAGGAAGCAAAAAAGACAGAACCACAGGAATGTCACATGAAAAAGGATCCACATTCTTAACCCTGCACCAGTCGCAGAACTTTCTCCAACGGCAACGGTACAGGGACTTTGTTGCCGGCCGTCTGGCCGTAAGCAACACCTCCATCACGTCTTCAGGGAGGTCCCAATCCTTATACCTCAACCTTTCAGAAGCCAAGCGTGAAGGTTAAGGGATCTGACCTCTGGATGGAGAACCTGACCCCCCTCCCGAGAGAGCAGATCGTCTCAGTAGGGAAGACGACATGGAGGGCAGATGGACAAGTCGAGAAGGTCCGGGTACCACGTCCTCCTGGCCCATGCCGGAGCAATGAGCATCATCTAGGAACCGAACCTCCGTAACCTCCGCAACACTTGCGGAATGACGGGGACTGGAGGAAACGCGTACAGCAGTGGGAATGACCACTACACCACAAATGCGTCTCCCAAGGCTCCTCTTGGAGGAAATTCCCGCGAGCAGAACCTTTTGCACTTCTGGTTGACACTGGAGGCGAAGAGATCCACTTGAGGGGTCCCCCAAAGGGCAAAGATCTTCAGGAGACTCTCTGCCTGCTCAGAGCGTCCGCCGTCTTGTTTTCTTCTCCGGCCAGATGAACTGCCGAGACCGAAATTTCCTGCTGGTTTGCCCAGAACCAGAGCTGCATCGCCTCCCTGCACAGAGGAAGTGACCCTGCCCCCACCCTTTTTGTTGAGGTAGTGCACTGTGTTGTCGGTCAGAATCAGGACATTCTTTCCTCGCACAGTCGGCAGAAAAGCCTTCAGGGCAAGCCTGACGGCCCTCAGCTCCAACAGGTGGATATGAAGTCTGGACTCCGATGGAGACCAACGACCGCTGACTGTCAACTCGTTGGCATGAGCTCCCCATCCCGTGAGGGATGCGTCCGTCACGATCGTCACCTCCGGCCAGGCTAGCCAAAATGGAGCCCCCTTCATCAGATTGCCTTCGACGGCCCACCACAGAAGGTCCTGGCCGACCGAGGGCGGCACCTGAACGGGGTCCGACATCCTGCCCGAGGACTGAGACCACTGGAGCTTGAGTGCCCATTGCAAAGATCTCATCCGCAACCTGGCCTCTGGCACCAGAAGAATGCAGGATGCCATGAGGCCGAGCAATCTCAAGAACTCGAACGCAGGGAGATTCTGGGCATGTTGGAACTTTTGCACCATCTGCTGAATGTGATGAGCCCTCCCCTGGGGAGGAAAACACTGCCCCAGGGACGTGTCGAGCACTGCTCCGATGTACTGGAGCCTCTGAGTTGGCGTCAAGTGGGACTTCTTTAAGTTGAGGGAGTGGCAGGTGACGGACAGATGATCCAGGACTTGCTCGGGAGAGCGCGCCCTGATCAACCAATCGTCCAGGGAGGGGTAGACGTGAATCCCCCCTTTCCTGAGATGCGCTGCCACCACTACCATGAGCTTGGTGAAGACCCTCGGGGCGGAGGTCAATCCGAACGGCAGGACCCGAAACTGAAAGTGCAAGTCGCCAACCGCGAACCTCAGGTACTTCTTGTGCTTTGGATGGATCGGCACATGAAAATAAGCGTCCTTGAGGTCGAGAGACACCAACCAGTCCTGAAGTTAAAGGGCCTGGAGGACTTGAGAAAGAGTAACCATCTTGAAGTTGTCCTTCCTGAGGAGTTTGTTCAAACCGCGCAGGTCCATGATGGGTCTCAATCCCCCGTCTTTCTTTGAAATCAAAAAATAAGGGGAATACCATCCCTTGTTCCTCTCTGCTACAGGCACCAGTTCTATGGCGCCCTTCTCCAGCAGGGATTGAATTTCCTGCGCAAGGAGCGGATCCAGACTCTTCAAAGAGAGGTTCCCTGGTGGATTGTCGTGAGGCCTCTGCCGGAAAGGAAGACAGTAGCCGTGGGCTATGATCTCCAGAACCCACACATCTGAAGTAATGGCACGCCATTCGACAAGATGCTGCGCCAGCCTTCCCCCAACCGGCGAACCATGGGACATGGCCTCATGACTGAGCTGAAGCGGCTGCGGCGTTGCCTGAGGGCAAAGAGGCAACAGCCCGAGCGGCCTTGGCACCTCGAGTGCCTTGTTTTCCACCTCTGTCACTCCTACGGTGGCCCCTTTGACTAGCAGCTCCTTTCGCTTTACCAAAGGATGAGTAATAACGAAAAGGAACCTCCCCTCCATTGCTGTCCCCTAGGACGAAAAGGCAGAGGTTGGCGAACTGCAGCGCCCAACGACATGCCATCATCAGAGCCCTCATCCACCTCCGAAATGTAATCAAGATGGTGGAAAGTGGGCACAGAATGGGGAACAAAGCCATGCTTTGCCTTGGCCAGAGCCTTTCTAGGGGGTTCCACCTTACCCCGGGGTACCCCCGTCGAAACAGCCTTGAAATGCGTTGAGTGAATCAACGTCAATGCCAAACGTGGCACCGACGGCGTCGACACAGGCCTTGAAGGAGGAGCCCTGAGCGTGTCCTTCGACAGCCTGGGCGCCGATGGCGTCGACGACTTCCTCGGAGGCGGAGCCTCGAGAGAATCCCTCGACGACCTCGGCGCCACAGGCGTCGACGTCTTCTTCGAAGACATCACAGGTGCACGCGGTCTCGAGCGCGTCGAGGACCGGGACCTGGAACTGGCATGACTAGAACGATTCCCCTTGTCCGAGCGGGACCTTTCCCACGAATCGTGCCGACCACCCGAGCCCGAAGGCGTACGAGCGGTGTCTCTAGTACGGTCACGCCCGACCCCACTCGGAGGCGCGGACGGACCTCTGCTCTGCGATTCAAGAATCGCCAGCATTTTCTTACCGAAGGAAGCCCATTCCTCCGGAGTCACATGCTTGGTGGGATAAACTACCCGCCGATGGGCGGAGTCCTCGGACAAGGACGGGGAAAGCGACCGATGACGGCGCTTCTGGAGTGCCTCGAAGAGGCAGTGGAGTGGCGGGACCCACTCTGGGCCCGAGACCCCCTAGACTTACGACGACGATGCGGAGAGTCGCCCCTCGAATCGTCCGTCGAAAGCCCAGTGGACCTTGACTTCCGGGGCTTGGACACCTTACTGACCGACAGTGTCTTCTTGCGCTACCCGCAAGGCTTTGGACGTAAGTGACTAGCAGTCGACACAATCATCCGTGTTGTGGGCCTCCCCGAGGCACCAGAGGCAGGCGTTGTGCGAGTCCGTCACTGACATCTTGGACCCGCAGTCCCCGCATTTCTTGAAGCCCGGACGCGGGGTGGAAGAAGAGGAAGACATCTCGAAAACTTCTTACAACCGAACAGGTTCGAAGAACCGAAAGAACAGAAACTCCAAAGAGTTGAGGCGCGCCGAGATCTCCGGAGTGAACACATTCACGGAAAAAACAGAACTGAGGCTACGGGAGTCGTGTGTCCTACTTATAACATCCAGTGACGTCGGCCGTCGGAGGAGGTGCTCGAGGGCGGTGTATCGACGTCATCGACGCAGGAGGCGAAAGATTTTCCGAAGCAGCACAGCTGTGGTGATTACTGTCATAGATATGGAATATGTTGGAGGACCCAATCCCCTCGAATGTGCACTTTAAGGAAGGCCACAGAACTGTTATGTTGGAGTTGCAAAAGTGTGGCTGAGGTGCAATTCAGGGTGTTGGACCTTGAAGGTAAGTGATGATGGGGTGATCACAGAAACATTTTAAAAAACATGTAACTGATTGATATTGAGCTACAGCAAGAAAGGATGATGAAATATGGTAAAAGAAAAACACACTGCAAGATCAAGTATCTCTTTGAGGTCCTTTTTGCAACTGTTGAACAGGTTACCTTTTTAGGTTGTCCATTAACTTGATGCAAACCTATAATCGTGTAAAATCTTCTCTGAGATTACATAATGTCACCCTTTCCATGAATAAAAACAGCTTAGTAAAATATATGTTAACTTAAATAAGTTTACAAGGTTGACCACTGCCTGCAAGCAGGTTGCCAGTAGGGGCCAGGCACCACGTTAGTCAACAGGAGAGCTTCAATTTGTGCAAGTAATAATTCAAAATATTACAGTTACTCACATAGTGACTAGAGTATTCATAGTCCATAGTCCCGTTTTCCTCCATCCTTGTGGGCGTCCCCAAACATGGGGATGGTACCGGAACATTTGGCATAAAAACAAAACTGAGTTTCACATTTAATTTAGTATAGCGTGTTTACATGCCAGAAGATCTGAAAGGAGTCTCCCAGAGACCACTAACCCTGTCCTGCCCACGAAGCAAACCAGGGGTATATGGATTTCAGAGCAGATGCGATCTGGAAACCCCCAATGCTGGGACAGGGGCAACAAGGAGTTGATGTGTAACTCACACTCTTAGGCGTTGAACCCCAAGCAGCTCAGCTGGTCTGCCTCTGCATTGCTGTCACCCGGGAGGTGGACTGCTGAAACCTAAATCCCCTCTGTTTGGGCCCCTTCCCAGGTCAATACCGCCTCCATGCACAGGAGTGGGGGAGGAACGGGTGCCACTCTGATTGTTCAGGTAAAACGTTGTTGTGGAGTGGTCTGTCCTGACCAGAACCGCCTTGTCCCTGATGAGGGACATAAAAGCCTTGACTGCCAGGACCACTGCCCTGAGCTCGATCAGATTGATATGCAAACGGGCGTCTGCCCTAGACAATGCCCGAAAGCAAGGAATCCGTCTCACCACCAGAGTTGGCTCCGGCCGGGTAAAAAGGGCTCCCACTGCCACATTGCTGTCCATCAACCACCAGTTCCCTGTGCACAGAGATTCTGCTATGTGCGTGGAAGTAATCATCTTGAAGTGTTTCAGCTGTAAAGACAGGTTGAGAAATGACAGGTCCAGGACTACCCTCAGGCCAACCCGGTTGTTCTTGGGTACTGCAAAGGTACTGGAGTAGAAGCCGGAGCCCCCGTCTGGCTGAGGGACCGGTTCCACCGCCTACATCTCCAAAAGAGAAAGGATCTCCTGTAAAAGGGCCGGGGACCCTATCTGATGTAGAGGAGGAGAGGATGGTAGAGGAAAAGGAAGAGGCAGAATGAAGCCGTGGAGACTATAGAAAGGATCCAAGGACTCTTGAAATAACACAGTCCTGGAAGAGAGGCAGCCAGCCCTATACAGGCGAGCTGTATTCCCAGACTGTGATGTCACTGCTTCTTGGCGACTGAGGCATGAGCAGAGAAAAAAGCACAAAGTCCTCTGCTGCTTCCTCCTGTCGTCACTGGGAGACCTGTCAGGCCTCCGTGCACCGTGGTCCCGAAACCCCTTGAGCCGGTGAAAGCGCTGGGTTTGAAGTTGGTCCTGCCCTGAGACTGAGGGAAGGACTTCTGCCGTGACTAAATCAGGATGCGCAAGGATTTGGCGGTTTGTGTAGTGGATGTCTTCTTTGTCAAACCAACATCGGTGGACGAATGGAAAAGTCCAGAGCCCTGAAAGGGAAGATCCAGGATCCGCTCTGGCACATCTGATGAAAATGTAGTGGCATGCATCCACGCTGTTCGTCTCATCCCGACCCCCAGGTACAGCCTCCTGCTGGCCCTGTCGATGTGGGAGACCGAAGACTCCATGAGGTCCTGCGCAATCGCCTGGGCGCCCGCCAGGCCAGCCTTGAAGGAGGCTTGCCTCTCCAGAGGGAGATCAGGCAGGAACTACCTGAGCTCTCGCCACAGCTTCTGGCTTGCTGCTGCTAGTAGGGCATCAGCATTAGCTTGCCACAAATGTAGCCCTGAGATGACATAGCACCATTGGTCAAAAGACTCAAGGACCCTGTCCTCAGACAGACAACTGGAGTTTGCTCCCACGAAGGGAGACGACGTAGACGATGTTTAGAATACAAAATGGCTGCAGCCACCACTAAAGAGCAAGGCTAGGGCTGGGAAGACAGGAGTACTGGCTTCCCATCCGCCAGCCTGAACCTGCCGTCTAATTTCTTTTTTATCTGGGCATTGGCTCTGGGCTTCTCCCAGACTTTTCTGGCCACCTGCAGGACATCCTTCTGGAGCGGAATGCCTGAATGGTGTGCTTGCCTAAAACCTCTGCTAGCATTCCCAACTTCTAGGATACCTCCTCTGGCAGGGAGGATCCCCAAGAAAAAACTCTGCAACGCCCTGAAGGCGGTCATGAAAGGCCTTGACAGATACAGAGGGTTCATCGTCCTGAGTGTCATTATCATTGCTGTCATTCCAGACAGAGGGGAGTCCAGGCCCTGTGAAACAGGTGCCAGCAGAGACCCCCACCCTGATCCGGACCTGAAGACCGATCCAATGGCTGCATAGGGGGAGGCGTTGGTGGTACAGGAAGAGGGGACTGGATAGCCGGTAAGGCCTGGACCAGAGGAGGGACAGGCACTGGCCACGCCGGAGGAACCAGCAGAGGGAGCAGAGGTGGAGGCCTAGGAGGCACGACCTGCGGGGTCACCTCCTTGACTTTATCCTTGAGGAGCCTCATCATCTGCAGAGAACGCATGAGGAGGAGGAAGCGCTCGAAGAAGTGGTCCGCGCATGCCGCCGGATCGCGAGGGGGCGGGCCCTCTGCGGCACTGGGCCTCTGTTGCTCATCAAAGCGCTGAGTTGCATGAGGCATGTGGCCGTAAAGCTGCGATGGGCAGATGTATCCCTGAGGAGACCAACCAACTGTACCATAAAGTCTGCTCCAACCTTCTTGCATGGACCACTCAATGGGCAAGGGACCAGGTAGGCCCTGATCAGAATTTCAGATGGCCACCAGTCTAGCAAGCTCTGCTGCGTGCTTATCAGCCATCTTGGGGCCTTGTGCCACGCCCTGGGCAGGAGGCCGCGAAGGCCACGTGCTTGCTCAGACATGGGAGGACACACCTTGGGCCTTGAACCTGAAACAGAAGTGACGACCTCAGAAAGCTCTGGTAGGCCCTGAACGCTTAGCCTGCTGGCCGGTAGTCGAATCGCCTATGAGTTAGCTCCGGTAGGCTGTGCGCCCTCAGCAACTGAGCTGGTAGTTGTGCTGGATAGTGCTTAGGACTGACTCTTGGAGGTAGAACACGACGATCCTTTGCCCCCTGCGGCCGACGAGGACAAAGAACTTGATCACCCCTCCGTAGACCGCCCGGTGGAGCTCCTGAGCCCCTCGGCTTGGGAGCCGGGAGCCTTGGCGGCCTCAGGTTTGCCAGAACCAGAATCCAAAGTACCCTTGCCTATGGAAACGCCTGGGAAGGAGTCTCCACGCTGAGGGGCCATACAAAACAAAGGGTCTAGCTTGTCTTGACGTGGGGTCCTGGAGACAAACTCTCTAAGATGACCTGGAGGAGAAGTGTGGAAAATCTCTCCCCAACGTGACAAACTATTCTTCAATGCCCGGTGACCGAGAGCGCTGCAAGCCACGCACACATCCCAGCGGTGGTCGGGCCCCAGGCACTCAAGACAAAATGCATGAGAGTTTGAGGCCGGGAACGAGTGTTCACAGGACGCACATCTTGTGAATCCTCCTGCAGCCAACATGCGCTGGGGTAGGCGAGGCACAGAAGGGAAGTCAAGAAGATTGAAAAATTAAAAAAACGAGAAGCAAGAGGAAAGTAAAAAAATCTCTGCGCCTAGCTGCCAGGTCTGACACCGTCCGTGCGGAAAAAGGAAAAGGGACTGAGATGAGGTGCCGGAGTGCAGGGCCTCGAGGGCGTTCCGACAGCCGTGACCGCGCCCCTGCACGCTATACTAAATTTAATGGAGAAGCTCAATTTTTCACTGCCAAAGGTTCTAGTACGGTCCCCATGATGGGGGACGACCACAAGGATAGAGAAAAGGGGACGGGACATGTGTATTACGCGGTTCTGAGCCAAGCCTAGGCCATTACCCTTCATGTGTGCTGAACTCTCTTTCCGTATCCATCACTCGACGTACAGCAAGAAAATATGGAGTGGCGACAGAGCATGCTTTTCATTCAGAGCACACTGCATTGACCAATTAATTCACGACCAGGGTTGGGGAAAGGTGCCACCATGCAAGCTTTGCAGGCATCCATTGCCAGTGCTCTCCTTCCAGTCACAACGACTTGGCAGACGGTAGTGGGGAGTCCACGTCTCAATACCTATGGTACGGAGGGTCAACCAGGAGCACCGGAGCCCAAGAAGAACTCACCTCTCCCTCTTTACAGTTGGGACCAGAGCATCAATACACTTCAGGAAAGGCCTCACCCACTACATCTCTCTCCTCTGCTCGTCTGTATGATTTTGGGGTTAAAGGGTGAATCTCCTTTTAGGGAACTCTGCTTCTCTATTGCTCTTTGCAGGGATGACAAGCACACCTGGCTGTTGCATGCAAAGACAGGCAGTGGCACACACATACATGCAATGCAAACTCTATAAAGTTCCTTAAACGAGGTGGAGGAGAGCAAAGGAGTTGAGAGGGAATGAGAATGGTGCTTCTTCTGTATTCTTAGTCATTGGTTTGCACCTGCACTGAACCCAAGTCCTCGGGGGCCCACTCAGAAGTGGAACACAAACATTCACTAGGAGTCCGACTTCTCATGCATTTTATGAATAAGAATTTAGACCCAATTGTCAAATCACACAAACCACTACAGAGCAACCTGCATTTAAAATACAAAGACACAAAGCATTTGGTTGCTGCTGAGAAATAAAGCATAATTCTGCTCATAGAGAAAATCAGCCATGCACTAATTGGCAAGTTTCCCTGACCTCACACGACAATAAAAGTGAATCGGACTCTTTTTGAGCGAACAGGAAGAGCCCTATAATGTTCTTATAACAGGTTATTTGAGACATCACTACTGACCTGTAGCAAGAAAGTGACATCACAACTGCTCTGTAATCAGTTATTACTGTTGAGGTGCATCACAATGCCTGTTGCTTGAGCCAGCACAGAGCAGCATTCTAGCTGTCACAGCAGCACACATTTAAAGCCAATACATGCTTTTTCAGATTTCTTTCTCGCAAAATAGCTTTCCGATACACTTTACAGCCATTAACTTTTAGGGAACCGTTCATGGGAGTATGTTTATATTTTGAACTGCAGGAATTAAATGCATCAGAGCAAGAATGTATCTGGATGTTATTACTTTAAAGCACCAAACATTTTTAGATGCACTTCTTTTAAACTGTTCAAACTATTTTACTTGCTCTAACACCATTAGAACCTGCATATTAGCACAAAATCTTGCAGTTGCTTATACTGATTCTACATTAATTATATGCACAGCAATTGAAATATCTCACATTAGGTTAACCAAGAAGCCAAGTATAAAAGGAGATGGCAGTCTGTGGCCATTTTGTCAGGGTCAGTGACTGGGACCCCTCAAAACCTGGGGTAGGCGGCCTAACGGGACATATGCCAGAGCCAAAGTGAGGGTGAAAGGCCTCCCCCCTGAAATCCCTAATTTTTTCAGACCTACCTTTGAGCATGGTACTAGAGTCTATTGCACCATCCCTAGCAGCCTTATTTCTAGCAAGGTTCTCTCTGCTACCTTTCAGAATCACTGGTTACAGTGATCTCCAGCCGGAACCTCTGCGAGCCGAAATGGCTACACATTACGCAAGTCTCATGTACTTCATGACGGGCTGGTCACCAGCAGCTGTACCAACTTCTCTGGACATAGGAGCGCAACGCGAGTGGCTTAAAACTGGACACTAGCACAGAAACCCCATCAACACTCACATTGGGAAAACGGGCACGGCTAACAGAGGTTCTTATAGAATTGAGCCGCAACTCCTGCAGAAAAGCAAGTAACAGATATGCCCATGAAGTCAGGTTGGGGCAAGGACCGATGGACCAGGTAAAATGCTTAACCTTGCCCGCAGGCATTAAGCACCTCTCACCTAGTCCATGGGAGGTGGGAGAAGAAAGGGAGAATCCAGAGCCAATCCTGGCCTTAAGGGAAAGAGCAGAGAGACAAACTCAAATCTTTGAATCCCCCACCCCTTGTGCTAATATACTTTTGTGCAGAGACATGACTCAATTATGTGCATATGCTCGCCAGTTTGCTTCAGCTTTTTCAGATGTTGACACATGAGGAAAAGAAGAGACTGGGAAGTGAGGAAAGCAGAAGAAATGGAAGCAATCGCCTGC
Source organism: Ambystoma mexicanum (assembly GCF_040938575.1). Taxonomy (NCBI): domain Eukaryota; kingdom Metazoa; phylum Chordata; class Amphibia; order Caudata; family Ambystomatidae; genus Ambystoma; species Ambystoma mexicanum. The sequence goes on from NC_090929.1 coordinate 750,538,963, forward strand.
CACAAACATCATTTCAGTGCCGCAGAGACTTGAACACAGCAGCAGAGTAGTTATCCATAGAGAGATACCAACTCCAGCCGCGCAGCAGCACAGAGCAGCTGCGTCACTGCTCAGAGCGGCTGCGTAACAAGTGGGACTGGTCAAGGCTGCTTTCCTTGCTTTACTATGGGGATGCACCCACAAGACCACAATGGATTGTCTAGGAGAATGTACCCCAGACTTACCCTAGTGGTCCCCTGTAATTCGACCCAGGAGAAAAACGTTGCTGTTGACTTTCCTTCATCGCCAGATCTCCCGGGCAGCAAGAACGTGTCGAGAAAGTGGACAGGGCCAAGATCCTGTTGAGGAATTAGACAAGGCTAAGATCCGCTTTTAAACGTTTCTTTACACATACACGCCGGGGGAGGACGCCATGAGATTGGTTAGAGACATCGGACCAACCATCAACAGGTGAGGGCTATATAACCCTGGGTAGGAAACAGGAAGTGTTGGTGAATCGGGTGAGTTCAAAGGAGGAGGTGAACTGCGACCAAGAGAGCAGCAGGAGAACGGAAGGTGTGGCAGATTGTGGAAAAGAGTTTCGGAGCAGAATTGGCTTAGGAGTGAGAGAATGATGACGGAAGTATAATTTCAGTGCGCAGATCCCTAAGAAGGTCTTGTTACAAGTCCATAAAATAATTAGATTTGGCTTCAAATCCCATTTTATTGATGATTATACAGCTGACACGCGTTTCGACCATTCAGGTCGTTTTCAAGGCGTTGGTCCAAGTAAGTAATGTCAGATTATAATGTGTAGCAATCAGTGTGTTTCCCTCCAATGGGTGTTAAACCTTTGGAATATATGGGTGGTCTGTAGCTAGAAGGCTTGTTTCAGTTAAGGGGTCAAATCCCCATGCATATATGCCAGCAAACAAATTAACACTGGTGCCGTCTTAGGAGTGATAGTGGTTTGCAGCGGAGCGTGAGTTTAGTCTTGGCAGCACTTGGAATTTATGGGAGCAGATTCTAGCCAAACACTCTTTCTGCTGCACCCACTTTAAAAAGGCTGCCCTAGGCGCTGAGCGAAGGAGAGCAAAAGTATCGTCTTAGCAGCACTCAAACTTACAAGAGCAGATTCTTCCCAGACCATCTTTCTGCTGCACCCACTTAAATAAAGGAGCCACTATGTCTGAGAGCCGAGAAGAGTGAAATTGCGGTCGTGCAGTCAGGTCATGCTGGAGTGGCGAAGGAGGCTGGAGTTAAGTTCATACAAGATTTACCTACTTTAAGCGAGTCACTCATCTTTCTCCCTCACAACTGCTTTCTCTTTACTGTTGTCGCCCAAATTTTAAACTACTTTATGAATGTATGCTTTATGGAGCAAAACCAACAGAGCCTGTCCTTCCCATGCCCAGCACCTATACGAACAGAGTCCAACTCTTGCCTTCCAAAACCCTCAAACGCAGCGGCTCTGGGAGTGCTTCACAATATGACAGAAAAAAGATGAAGTGGACGCTCAAAACCACAGAAATAAACTCAAAAAGGTGCAAGGGAAAATCGCAGCTTTCATACATCATGTGGGAGATTTGGCTATTTTGGTGAATCTCTCGGAAGACAGCAGATTAGGGATCATTGAGCTGGCAAGTCCGCACACTGAAAGGCTGATGGCTAATACATTGTCTTCCCCTAGCAATGCCACTATGAAAGGCATTGAGTAAGAAAACGGCTCTTGTTGTGGATGAACGGTATGGAAGTCTACTTACTTGCAATTCATTATCTGCACCTCAGAGTTGAGAAACTCTCAAGGTCTCTGAATCTATTTAAAACAGACAATAATAATTCCACCAAATCTCAAGATCCCTCCAGATTCTCCTACAAAACTTCTCCTTCCCAGTTATACTCCCCTCATCTCATAGAGCCTTTAGGTTCTCTCGTTAAATTATATGAGAATATCCAAGACGAATTTAGGGACGAAAAGTCGCCCTCACTACGGTTAATTACAAAATCTTTTTTTTGAAAGGTTTTTTTTGTGCTAAAATGTGCAATCTGATTGCCCCCGATTCACCAAAACCTGATGCTATGGTGGAGTGTATTGCCAATAGGTCCTAGAGAAAATATTTTACTGTCACATCTTCTCCCTTACAATAACTTGCCTGAAAATCTGAGGATACCTCAGATTTCGGGCACAAAGGACAGTTTTCCTCTAGAAGCTTTGAGTCCTAATGTGGCCAAGGGTAAGAGAACCAAACAATCTAAACAACTACAAAAATATAATCTAACAATGAGAAGAATATTTCCTCCCACAAAAACAAACACTCAAGAAAATTCCTAATTAAATAGAGACAGTCATTAGTTATCACCAACCACTCTGAGATCTTGGCAGATCTATACAGATAAGACCTCCAAAACAACACCAGGCAATGGCGCAGCAGCTGCCTTACTGAAAGCTTCTTCAGGTTCCTTGATTACAGAAACAGTAAAAGCCCCTCTCCCCTTACTATATTCTATGCACTTACTCTATCGGAAATGTCCCCAGACCTAGTACAATAGTAGCTTGTTTGTCCCCCCCCACTACCTGAAATGATGTCAGGCCTAGTACAATAGTCGCCTGTCTGTTCTCATCTCCTACCCCCCCCCCACTCACCTCTCTCTCCGTCCCCTCCTTATCATTGTCAAAGCTTTTGCACTAACTGAAATGTCATCAGGCCTAGTACGATAGTTCATTTCACATTCTTAATGTTTCAGGTACTTGTAAGAATGTCATTGTATTTTCCCTTGCCTCGAAGCGCTTTGAAACACATGTGTATAGACGCTATACAACTAAACTATCATTCATTCATTCAACATGAACTTAGAGAATGAGGCCTCTATCTAAATATCAATGTGTTATATGACAATGCATTACTTACCGTAAAAGCATTTCTGATGGTTGTATCTGCTTAGATTCACATGCTGTGCATAGGTCCGACATCCAGTGGTCACTGCGGAGTATTGCATTTTGTTTTTCGTAGTGGAAAAGGGACGTCGACAAGGCGTGTCTGAAATACTATCCCTATAGTGACGTGCGTTGTACCCACAATCCCTCACGCGTCGAGGTCCCTCTGTTTGTATTTTTCTGCCCTGAGGGAGCCTTCTAGACGTGAGTGAGTACAGAAAAGAGAGATATAAAAGGAAGTCTATGTTCCTTCCATCCGAGCGGGGAGGAAGGGTGGGCGCATGTGAATCTAAGCAGATACAACCATCAGAAATGCTTTTACGGTAAGTAATGCATTGTCTTCTGATGTTTGTTAATCTGCTTAGAATCACATGCTGTGCATAGACTAGCGAGCAGTACCCGGAGTTGGCGGTGGGTTATGAGAAGGAACAGTAGAGAAAAGATGTCTTAATACTGCCTGTCCCACCTGGGAGTCAGATCTCGAGTGTGCATCTAGACAGTAGTGTTTTGTAAAGGTGTGCACAGAACTCCAGGTAGCCGCTTTGCAGATGGACTCAAGGGGAACATTTGCAATGAATGCTATGGACGCCCCCGTGCCTCGAGTAGAGTGTGCTCTTGGCTTAAAGGGCAGTTCTCTCTTAGCAAGAGTATAGCAGAGAGTGATGCATTGAACAATCCATCTAGAAATAGTGGACTTTGAAACTGCATCCCCTTCTCTTCCTGCTGCCACCGAGACGAAGAACTGATTAGTCTTCCTCAGTGGTCTGGTTCTTTCCATGTAGAACATGACCGCTCTGCGCACATCTAGTGTGTGCAGAGTTTTTTCTCCCAAGTTGGAAGGATTTTGAAAGAACGTTGGCAGTTCTATAGACTGGTTTACATGGAATTTCGAGATGAATTTCGGAGCAAACCTTGGGTGCGTGCGTAGAACCACCTTATCTCTGAACTGTAACGAAGGGGTCTAGAACAGAAAGAGCCTGTAGTTCACTTACTCTCCTGATGGAGGTGATAGCTATTAGAAAAGCAGTCTTAAGAGTGAGGTGTTTAAGAGATGCTTTGTGCATGGGTTCGAATGGTGAGCCCATGAGTCTGGTAAGTACCACGTTAAGGTCCCATCCGGGAGCTGGGTCAGCTATCGGGGGGTGTATTCTCTTTACTCCCTCCATGAAGGCCTTTATAACAGGGATCTTCCACCACGACACTGAGTTGGGAAGTGGTGTATGCAGAAAGTGCCGCTAGGTGGACTTTAATGTAATTGAACACTAGACCTGAATCCAATAAGTGGGTCAGGTATAGAACAATATGTGTGGGAGAGCAGTCAATCGGGTTGATGCTTTTTCCTCTGCACCAGATGACAAATCTCTTCCACTTGCTAGAATAGCAGTGGCGAGTGTTAGGTTTTCTGGCTTCCCTGAGGATGTCCATGCATCTCTGCGGGAGCTGTAGATGTCCGAATTCTATGATCTCAGGAGCCAAGCTGCTAAATTCATGTTCTGGGGGCATGGATGCAGAGTCCTGCCCTTGTCTTGTGACAGCATGTTGTAAGGGCAGGGGAGTTTCACTGGGGGAGATAGAGACATCTCCATCAAGTGAGCGAACCATGGCTGTCGGGCCCACATTGGGGCCACCAGTATCATGGTCACTTGTTCCTGGTGCATCTTGTGCACCACCTTGTTGAGAAGGGGAGTCGGGGGAAAAGCGTAAACAAATTTCCCTGACCATTGCATCGACAGACCGTTCCCCTTGGATTGGTTCTGGGGGTACCTGGAGGCGTAACTTTGGCATTGTGAGTTCTCCAGGGTTGCGAACAGGTCTATTTCTGGGAATCCCCATTGTGTGAAGAGGTCGAAGACGATGTCTTCGTGCAGTCGCCATTCGTACTCTTCGGGCAGGGGGAAATCTCTGCTGAGTTTGTCTGCCAGCAGATTGAGTTCCCCTGGTACATGTTGTGACAGTAGGAACATGTTTTGTTTGAGAGCCCACTTCCATATATTTTGGGCCAGTTTGGACAGTCCTGGAGAGTGGGTGCCCCCCTGCTTGTTGATGTAGTACATGGCTGTGGTGCTGTCTGTAAGGACCAACACAGTCTTGCCTTGTAGGTGTTCCTGGAAGGCTTTTAGCGCCTTGAACACAGCTAGTAGCTCCAGTAGATTTATGTGTTTGGATGCTACGTTCGGAGTCCACACTCTGTGAGCAGTCTGATGGGATAGGTGAGCCCCCCATCCTGTGAGGGATGCGTCTGTGGTTAGAGTGGCTTCCGCCGCGGGTGTGGCAAAAGGTTTCCCTCTTTCCAGGTTTTCCTTTGTCCACCACCGTAGCGAGAGAACCAAGGCCTGCGAGACCACCACTAGATCGTCCCATAGTCCGCTGGCCTGACACCACTGGCTGTTGAGCCACTCTTTCATAGGGCGCATGCGCAGGCGCGCGTGAGGTACCAAATAAATACACAACGCCATCATGCCTAGCAAGCGCATTGCTTTGCGTACCGTCACCTCTCGACCGGTCACATATTGAGGGATCTGAAACAGCATGTTTTGGACCCTCTCGTTGGAGGGGAAGACGAGGCCGTCCTTTGTTTGAATTAGAGCCCCTAGGAATTGTTTGATTTGGCTGGGGTCTAGGCTGGACTTCTTTTCGTTGATGGAGAAGCCCAACTGGAACAAAAGGTCTACCGTCTTTTGGGTATTGGAGAAGCATGTTTCGTAAGAATCCCCTGTTATGAGCCAGTCGTCGAGGTAAGGGTAAACTGGGATGGACAACCTGCGCAGGTGGGCCGCTGCCACTGCCAGTACCTTCGTGAATACCCTTGGTGCCGATGCTATGCCGAAGGGTAGCACTCTGAACTGGTAGTGTTTGCCCTCTATCATGAACCTAAGGTATCTTCTGTGCGCTGGCAACATTCAAATATGAAAGTATGCATCTTTCATGTCCAATGTTGTCATGTAATCTCCCTGTGATAGCAGTGGGATCACTTCCTGTAAGGTCACCATACGAAACTTCTGGGGTTTGATAAACTTGTTCGCTGGGCGCAGATCTAATACAGGGCGCATGGTTAGATCCTTTTTGGGTACAAGGAAGTACACTGAATAAATACCTTCCGTTACCTGAGATAGAGGCACGACCTCTATGGCTCCTTTTTCCAGCAGTTGTTGTACTTCTTGGAGAAGGATGGCAAGGTGTTCCGGTGTCATGCGTTGTCCCCTCGGGGGTCTGTATGTTGGGGAACCGTTGAATTCGATGCAGTATCCGTGGGCTACGGTGGAAAGTACCCAGCGGTCCGACGTTATTCCCTCCCATGCTGGAAGAAAGGATGTTATCCGGCCCCCGACCGGTGTTGCATGGGAAGGGACGCGAATCTTCGCGTCACTTGGTGTTATTGGGGGCTTGGGAGCCTCTGGGGGTGGACCCCCGACCTCTCCCTTTGTCACGGCGCTGGCCTCTTTGGCTGTACTGCCCACTATTGGTCTGGTAATTGGTGGCAGGGTACTGTTGCTGCTGATTCTGCTGTTGGCGTTGGCCACGAAAAAAGCGTTTGTTGCCATAGCCGCGTCTGGTAGTGGGCTTAGATATCTGGTCAAGAGTTTTGATAGTATCGAACTCTTTTTTAGCCATCTCCAGAGCCTCATCCACCGCTTTCCCGAAGAGGTTTGAGTCTTCAACAGGTTTATTTATTAAAGACGCCTGTGTCTCCGGTTTGAACCCTGAGTTGCGCAGCCATACATGGCATTTTAGGAGTATTCCCTGAACCAGGGAACGTCCCGCTGTCTCTGCAGCATCCAGAGAGTTATTTACAATACTCTGGTTGACCTGGGTTCCTTCACCAATAGTTGATAGCAGGCGTGTACGTAGTGGTTCCGGCGCTTCTTCGGCGTCTTTGCGCAGTTTGGCCCACTGAGCGTCTGCGTAGCTAGCTAGCAAAGAATTGTTGTTCGCAATTCTTGCCGAAAAGGCAGCCGAGGATGTGACTCTCTTTGCAAGGCCGTATAACCTCTTGCCCTCCTTGTCAGGTGGTGCCTCGCTGGTGGACAGCGGCACCCCTGCCCTCTTCCTTGTATTAGTTACTACAAGGGAATCCAGAATGGAATGTCCCCTGATGTACAGCGGGTCTGAGGGTGAAGGAGTGAAAAGTTTTTCAATTCTTGGATTAACTCCTCTGATTAGTGCGGGTGTGGATAGCGAAGGGATGATTCTTCTCTTCACTGAAGCGAGGGGAATGGTCTGGCTGACCGGGGGTTTCTCCTTAATTACTCTTTCCACAAAGTCTATTTCAGGAGAGATCTCCCCAGTGTCCAGTTCGAAATGTGCTGCTGCTCTGCGCAACAGGGCATTGAATGTGGGCTGATCGTCAATGGGAGACGTGTTTCTAACAGGTGAATTGTCAGGAGGATTTAGGTCAGGACATCAGTGTCCGAATATACTGATGGGGATTGCCAGGGATGAGAAGGTCCTTCTTCTGGATTTTCTCCGAAGCCTTCTCCTACCATGTCTGGGCTGTCTTCCAGACCTTCCTCCTGGTTCTGTCCCTCTTCATCGTCCACAAATTCATCCTCCTCCTCCAAGTATTGTTCCTCACCAGTGAGGTCATACACATTATGGAAATCTGAGGCTGTGTCCTGCTGGGGATTGAATAGTCTCGGATATTTGGCCCTGGGGTCCTCCTGAGGCCCTTCTCTTGTTCTCTTGGGAGTAGGAGGGTTCTGGGTCTTCATAAACCTCTCCATTCTCTCCATGCAGAGATGGAGCCTTCGCATGGTTTCATGGGGTACCCCTGAGCGGTCTAGCGGGGGAAAATTAGTGTCATCTAGCTGAAAACAGCTCGACCTCTCCCATAACGTCGAGGAAAGTGTCCCGTCGCCTTCCAAAAAGCCTTCCGGTGTGCTGGGGGTCCCCCTGACTGAAGGGGGTAGTCCCTGTCTTTCTTCTGGCTTTTTCGGGGTGTCTTTCGACCTTTGCGTAGCGCTCGACGTGTCTTTCGGCGTACGCTTCTGGGCGTCGGCTACAACGATCCTCGCCAAGCTCTCTGCGACTCGTTTGTCAGCGGAGGGCTGTGGTTTCGACGTTACGGGCGTCGATCGTTCTACGGCGGCGTGCGCTCTCTGCTGGTGCGCTCCGGCTGATGGTTTGGGGGCGGCGCCCTTATTTGCCGAAAGCCCAGTCGCTGGTCGCGGCTGCGAGAGGGGCTTCGAACCTGAACGGTCCAAGGAGGCTGCCGGTGGAACCTGCGTCTCCTTGGGCGCTGATGCTTTCTTCGTCTTCGACGAAGAAGAGCCATGGGTTGTGTGCTTATGTGTGGTATTGTGTGCGTCAGTGTCGCTGGGGTGTTCATCCCCATAAGCAGGGCGTGAGCCGAGCCCGTCGGGGCTGGGGACAGACGACGAAGAGCACGAGCGCTCTTTAGAGGGGTCTACGACTTCCGTAGCGGAGGTCGTGTTATCACGTTCCTCGTCACTGTCGGTGGTAGCAGCGGCGGGTGAAGAATCGGCCTTCGACGTAGCGTAGGCCACCCACCTCTTGACCCTACGGTCTTTTAGAGTCTTTGGCTTAAGAAGCCGACAAGCCGTGCAACCCTCCTCTTTGTGATCGAGGGGCAAGCAGCGGTTACACCGTGAATGCTTGTCCTTCCAAGTAAACTTGCCCTTGCAAAGCGGGCAAAACCTAAAGGGTGTCCTCTCGATAGCCGAGGCAATAAATCGTGATAACGACCCCAAGGGAAAGGAAGGGGAAAAGGAAAGGCATTCTCAGAAAAGAACCAGAGATGTCCCACGACCCCACTCTCCCTACTGTATTTGGCCTGCGAGGCCAGGCCACGTGTTCGGCAACGCCGAAGGATCTCCTCCGCTCGTCCCCTCCGTCGAAGATCTTGCTCGGCGGAGACAGCTTCACAACTGCGTCGAGGGAGGGATCGATGTGTTATATATTAAATAGGAAAACGACCAAAGGTCGAGGAGATGAAATCTGCAATGTCTCTCGAGGAGCTCCGCGTAAAGGCGACCAGTAGCTGGGCGGAAAAAAACAATCTGAGGGACCTCGACGCGTGAGGGATTGTGGGTACAACGCACGTCACTATAGGGATAGTATTTCAGACACGCCTTGTCGACGTCCCTTTTCGACTACGAAAAACAAAATGCAATACTCCGCAGTGACCACTGGATGTCGGACCTATGCACAGCATGTGATTCTAAGCAGATGAACAAACATCAGAAATGGTAGTCTTAACACACACCTGAAGGGTACTGGATGGTGTGAGCAGTGGACTATCAAAAATATATGTGACATTGGTAAACCCCTCCTTTGCAGATGAATGAGTAGCAGTTACACACTGCAGGTGGGTTGATCGCATGTTCTCCTTACGGATATGCAGGGACAGGCATGTGCTTTTCCCTACCCATACTCCTACCACAGCCCTTGCTGAGGTTTCTTGGACACTCACCTGGGGGTTGAAGGAAGGCTCTCGAGGTAGGGGTGATAAAAATCACATCACATTGGCGACTCAGATGGGACCATTGAAAGAAACTCAAATGTACTGTACTTCAATATAATAAGTTAATGCTCGCGGCTCACATTTACTAGATATGAAAGTAGTAATGCACTGTCCGTTTAGCATCAAGGCTGCGTCTTCGGCTCACACCACATTCCCATTTTTAGCCTGGCTGACATGGTTAGACAAATGACATGCCAGCTGACCCGAAAGTACTTATGAGCTGGAAACCAAACGTTTTTTTAGAATCGTCTGAACCTACGCTGCATCCGACCTGCCACTGGTATCTAGACAGTAATGTTTACAGAAGGCAGATGGAGATGTGCAGGTTGCTGTCTTACTGATTACATCCCAGGGCACTTGCCTCTGGTAAACTACCGCTGTGGCTTTAGCTCTAACCAAATGGACATTTAAATCTGCTGGAGTTTTTTTTTTCTTTTTCTGAAGTCTAGAGGCTTCCAAAATCGCTGTTGCAATTCACCTAGCTGTGGAGTCTTTGAATGCATGGGAGCCCGAAGAGGAGCCTCCAAACGTGACAAAAAGAGAATCAGATTTCCAAAATTGTCTGGCTATGCCTAAATAAAATGTTATTGTCCTCGGCACATCTAGACAATGTATAGCCTTGTCTGCCTCTGATGTGGGATCTCGAAAGAATGTAGGAAGAATAATTTCCAGATTAAATGGAACATCTAAACGACTTTAAGATGAAATGCTGGGTGCGCTCTGAGGACCACTTTGTCCTTGTCCTAGTGGAATATGGTGTATGGTTCAGAGGCTGAGAGAGCTTGGATTTCACTAACTCCGTATGCTGAGGTTACTGCCACCAGGGGCGAGGTCTTCCAAGTGACCAAACTAATATCGGATGAGATATGCTCAAAAGGCTTGTGTGCTAGAGCAGCTAGAACCACATTAAGGTCTCACACTGGATGAGGTTTGGTTATGAGAGGGTAGATCCTCGTTAAGCCCTGCATATGTCTTTTGATTACTGCTTAAGAGGATTAGATGAGGATAAAAGTATATTTTCTTAGTTTCTATAGGCTCGGATAGCTGCTAGGTAAGTATGACTGACACGCACTCCCGTATGAGCAAGGTAAGCAGTAAAGTATATTGCATCATCTAGCGAGCATGAAAAGGGCTCGACGTTCTGGTCAGAATCTAGCCCACTTGCTCTTGTATGAACTTCTAGTTGAGTCTTTGCTGGCCTTTTGAATTGTTTGTGTATGTTGTTGAGATATACCAAGATGCTTCAACTTGAGCTCCTCATTAACCACGCTGAGAGGGCAAGTTTGTCTGGATCTGGATGGATCACTGAACCTTTCTGTTGTGTTAATAGGTGAAGATGCCCTGTCTGTAACTGAATGGGCTCAGACTGTGACAGATGGAGCAGATCAGAAAACCACAATCTTGATGGACAATGAAGAGCAATCAAAATTATCCTGCAATTGTCTATATTCCTGATATTGCGAACAATCATTTGGATGACGGGAGTTGGAGGGAATGTGTATCCCCAGAGATGGTCTCATGGTATCTGAAATGCATCCCCTTGGGATGTCGTGCCGTGACCTGTCCAAGAGGCAAAGAGGGGACATTTGGTGTTCTCGTCTGTGGCAAACAGATCTACTTCGGGAAGACCCCATTTGAGCAATATCTTGCTTAGTGCTTCTTGGCTGAGCACCCACTTTTAAGAGGTTGTTGCCAGCCTGCCCGCCTCTGTGTTGTCCTCCCCTGGTAGACTAACTGCTGTGAGGAAAATGCACTGTGATACCGCCCCCAGTTCCAGGTCTGAACTTCTAACTTGCATAGAGCCGGGGATCTGGTCCCTCCCTGTTTGTTGCTGTAGTACATCACAGTTGAACTATCTGTTCTGATAAGCACTACCTCATTGTGTATCATGTGCTAGAAGGCTATGAGAAGGCTATGAGAGCTAACGCAATGGCTAAAATCTCCAGGTAGTTTATAGGATGATGTTTCTCCACATTGGACCACATCCCGTGAAATGAATGGGATTGCAGAATGGCTCCCAAACCTTCCATGGATGAACCCATTGTGATTATCACTGTTAGGGAGAATTCTCAGAAATGTGTAAATTCCCTTCTACCATAGAGACCCCCAGCTCTTTTTGCTGGACTTTAGGACTTGTTATTATATGTAATTTTTATTTTATTTCTTTTATTATTTTTTATTGATTTTTACAACAAACAAAACATAACCATCACACCCGACATTTTCGGTCACAAGCTTCTTAGCATACCTTCACATACTATTTATGACTGCCTTCTCCCCTCTCCCCACTTTAACTCGAGCTTCCACCTCAGTTCTTCAGATTTCCCTTCTCTTGGGGTTAATCCCCTTCACCGTTATCAGACGTGTCATATTCACTGGAGTTGGCATGGGAGGATCCCGACAATGTGGCTACCAATTGTCTCCAAGCTGTCAGAGGTCCCACTTCATTTTCCTCCCCTCAGCTGGCTGCCTCGTACCATACTACTGTCTCGGAATCTGCCCATTTCAGGAGATCGTTCCACCATACCTCTAATCTGGGTCTGTGGGCTGCTTTCCAGCTCATGGCTATTCTCCTTTTGGCCAGAATGTAGGCCAGGTCCTTGAGTTTGCAAACGTGTTTCAGGTTGCGTGGTCTGGTAAATCCCCCCCATCATGCACACCCATACGGATTCAACATCTAGCTGGATTCCCTTTTCATTAAGTCTAAGCTTAACTTCCTCCCAGAATTTTCCCACTTCTGGGCTCACCCAGAACATATGGATCATCCCGGCATCCACCTCCCCGCACTTGGGGCATTTTTGTACTTATGTACCCCCAAAACTGGCGATCTTATTGGGGGTCACGTATGCCCTATGGGTGACAACTGAATCTGCTGCAGCTTTGCCTTCCTAGACACCTTTTATGATATCTCTGAGCTCTTTCTCACTGCCCGTCTTGCATAGGTTCGCCCGCTTCCTCCTCCCAGTCCTGTCTCAATTGGGGCAACTCCATACCCACTCTAGACATCACCAGTTCATAGATCTGGGATATTTCGTGCCCTCCCTCCGAGATATCTTACATCGTTTCTATGGCAGTATCAGTTGTTCTGCTAGTGCTATTTCGGACCATGTTTCCTTCACCCGTTTAATTATTCTAGTATATGTGATATATTGCCCCATATGTACCCCAGTTTCGTCCACAATCGTTTGATAGTCCAGTGCCTTCCCCTCTTGCCATATATCTCCCAAGGTCGCTAGGCCTACCGGCTCCCAGTGTTTGCGGATCCCTTTCCTCAGTTGCACACCTACCCCGCATAATGCCACAAGTGGCGCCTGCAGCGAGCATGGGGTCGGATTTCCCAGAGCTCGACAAGCTTTGTGCCATGTCTTCCAGCCCAGTTCCAGCAATCTCGATCGCCCATGCAGCTCTGGTTTGCGTAGCCAGATCAGTTCTTTTAGGAAATAGGGGTCTCATTCACCCGTCAGCAATCTGGATTCTGGTCTCTCGTCTTCCGACAGCCACCTTGTGACATATTGTAGGTGCCCTGCCAAGTGGTATATCTCAAAGTTCGGCAGGTTTATGCCCCCTCTGTCATACGTATTCTGTAATTACCATAGAGCCACTGTTTCTGGAGTTGTGCCACAGGAAACCTCTACATAAACTCTGGAGTTTAATAAAAAAGCATTTGGGCAACATGTGTGGGATATTTATGAAAAAGTGTAATAGCCTAGGTAGGACCACCATCTTGAGCAAGGCCACTCTTCCCACCATGGCTAGGGGGAGCTTTGCCCAGAACCCCATGCTGTTCTTGATACCTTCTATTGCATTCTGCGTATTATATTTGTGCTCGTCTACAATCGTGTGATATATGTTAATCCCCAGGTATCTGAAAGTTCTGGTCTGCCAGGCTATCTGCAAAATGGGTAAGTTCTCCTGTGGGACTCCTCTGTACCTCCTCAAGGGGAACATGCACGATTTTTTGGGGTTCACCGCTATGCCCGAAAGAGTCGCGTAGTGCTCCATCACCTCCAAGATGTATTGCAAGTTTTCCTCTGAGTACCGCAGGTATAGCAGTATATCATCCGCATACAATGTTATCAAGTGCAGTCCCCCCCCCCCTTAGTTAGAACCCTATTTCTTCGTACTGCTGTCTCAAATAGATCGCTAATGGTTCTAGTGCAAGGATGTACAACATCGGGGACCATGGACAGCCCTGTCTCGTGCCTCTGCTAAGCTGCCATTTATCCAAAATTAACGCTCCCTTTTTGACCCATGCTGTTGGGGAGCTATACACCATTTTCACCCACCGCAGGTACCCTGGTCCCATCCCATATTCTTTCAAGGCTGCCATCATCCAAGGCCACCTTACGTAGTCGAAGGCTTTCACTGCATCTCGTGAGACTATTGCATTATCACTTGGGTCGCCCTCCGCCTGTTCTATGATATGGTGGAGCCTCCTGTGGTTATCGGATATGCTTCTACCTGGGACATATCCGGTTTGATCGGGGTGTATGAGTTTGTTTATTACCCTCTTCAGTCTGTTCACTAGCACAGCCGTGAGAATTTTACTGTCCTGGGTTAACATGGACAGTGGTCTGTACGACCCATAGTCTGTGCTTGGCTTGTCAGGTTTGAGGAGTGGAATAATTACCGCCTCCCTCAGAGATTCCGGCAGTCTCCCTTTCTTGAAGGCCTCGTTTAGCATTGCCAATAGCAGGGTGAGCACTTCTTGTCTATACGTTTTATAGAATTCACTAGGGAGCCTGTCTGTTCCAGGAGCTTTGCTCGTGGGCAGATGTATTACCACTGTCTCCAATTCCTCTAATGTGATTGGGGCATCCAGGTTCTCCCCGTCGTCCTCATTCAATTTAGGCAATCCTATGTCTTCTAGCGTCTCATGAGTCTCCTGCATCTTCATAGAGGCGTTTGTATAATCTAAGGAATCCCTCGTTCACACTCTCCTGGGTATTCCAGACTTGGCCTGCTTCTCCCATTTTCTCTCTAATTGCTGATCTTGGTGTCTCGTTCTTATATAGCTATGCAAGCAGCCTCCCCGTTTTTGTCTCCCCCTGTGTGTTGTCTTTCAATGTATTTTTTATAATTCAGGTTGCATAACCTCTCCCAGAGCCCACCACAAGCCTGTTGTAATTGGCTCACCTGTTCGGCATCTTCCTGTGAGGTGCCTCCTCTTTTCATAATTACTTCTAGTTTCTTTTCGGTCTCTTGTAACTCTCGCACTATACCCTCTCGGAGCCCTCTAGATTTGGATATGGCCGCCCCCCTACCACCTTAAAGGCCTCCCATAGGGTACCCTCTTACTCCACGCTTCCTGTGTTATTTTCGAAATACCCAATTATCTCCTCTCAGAATGCGGTATCCTTAAATACCTCGGCTCAAAGCCTCCATGTTGGGATCCTGGATCTAGGGGGCTGGTGTCGCAACGTCAGGACCAGACGGGAGTGGTCCGATAATATTCTCGCCTTATATTCTGAACCTGTCATTTCCCCAGCAAGTTCCGGAGTGGGGAACATGTAATCCAGTCTCGGGTACAGGTTGTGTGGGGTGGCATAATGTGAATAGTGACTATCATTTGGGTGTTGTTGCCTCCATATGTCTTCCAGCCCAAAGTCTCACAGCAGGACTTGTAGCGTTTTTGCTGCGGGGGTGGGCTTATCTAGTTTTGTGTCTGACCTGTCCATTTTGGGGTTCAGCGTACAATTGAAGTCCCCAACCCATATAATCGCACCTCCTATGTGGGGACTAATTTTACTATATATGGGCCTCATTACGACCCTGGCGGTAAGGGGTTAACGCCAGCGTTAGCTGCGCCGACCCCTTACCGCCAATTACGAGGTCCCCTAGCGCCATGGTGCTTTTAACACCTGCTTTTAGCAGGTGTTAAAATCCATGGCGCTAAGGGACCATGGAGTTAATTACGCCACCGTAATTTACGGTGGCGTAATTAACGCCTTCCCCACTCCCATTATACCCTATGGGGCAAAAATGGGAACGGTAAATGGGGATTGGGGACTTACCGCCCCGCCTAGGTCGGAATGGGGCGGTAAGTCCGCCAACCACCATGGCGTAAACGTAGTTTACGCCATGGTGGTAAAGTCACGGCCCAGGCGGTAACTTACCGCCTGGGTCGTAATGAGGCCCATAGTGTCTTAAAATAGGCCACTGTGTCTTGGTTAGGGGCATATGTGTTTATGATGCACAGTTCTCTGTTCTCTAGCAGCCCCTGAATCACTACCATCCTCCAGTCCGGCTCCACCGTGGCCTGTAGTGTCCAGAAGGGCACATGATGCGCCACCCAAATGATTACTCCCATGGCATATGCCAAATACGTGCTACTATGGTGGTCCCACTCCACTTTTTCTTTACCACCTCTTGTTTCTCTTTGGTGAGGTGGGTTTCTTGAAATAAGGCTATATCCATGTTTTGCCTTCTCAGGTACATCATTACCTTATTTCTCTTCAGATAGCTGCTGAGTCCTCTGACATTCCAGGTTACTATTTTAAGGTCTCCCATTATCCTCCATATCCCGTCCTTATCCCTCCCTCCTTGTCCTACTCTCCAAGTGTGCTTGGCGTGTATGTGAGTTTGTTCCCTGTCTAATTTCAACATAAACCCCCCAACTGACCCCCTGCCCCTGATCTCCCCATCTAAATTCACTGCACACCTCCCAACTCCCTCCCCTTCCCCCACCCTTCCCATTCCCAACTGTTGCCCAGCTCCATCCCTGGATCTCAGGCTATCCCGCATTTGGTCCTTTCTCGGTGATGCCGATATTAGGAACCCAGCAGGGAGTTACCAATCTATCGGTAACCTAACAAAGCTGTCTATAGGGGTGTGAGAGCGGGTCAATCAAGTCTCCTGCAGTTTTGCACTATTGCGCCATGCCCGTTCACATCTATTTATTCAACCCACCTCATGTCTATCCCAGCTGGCTTCGCCCTAGCTTATATTCAAGTCCCAGTGTCAGGTGTTACAGCACCTCGATTACTGCAGTCGCTATCTTACTTGTCTGTTCCATCTTCTTTCTGGTTGTCTGTTTCCGACGGGCAGTACTGGGCTTCCAACCACTCTGTTGCATCCTCAGGGCTGTCAAAGAACAGGGCTCTGTTTTTGTGGTACACCTTCAGTTTCGCCAGGTACATCAGCATATATTTGTAGCCCGCCTCTCAAAGTCTTTTGTTCACTGACCCATAGTTCATTCGTCGTCTCTGTACCAAGAGTGTGTAGTCCGGGTAAGCTGTAATATTCGCCGATGCCCTTTGTATCGTGCCGCCTTTCCGGAAGTGTTCTAGGATCTTCTCCCCATCTCGATAATTCAGGATTTTGGCAATTATTGGTCTTGGGGGGCCTCCTGGCGGTGGTTTCCTTGTTAAGGCTCTATGCGCTCTTTCCACTGCAAATCCTTGGGTGAGCGCCCCTCCCCCTATTTCTTGCAGCAACATCGTTTCGACATAGTACATTGGGTTTGATCCCTCTGCACCTTCCGGTAGTCCCACAATACGTATGTTATTTCTCCGGGCGCGTCCTTCCGCTCTATTTTCCAGGTTGCTCACGTGTTGTTTCAGGATGTGGATCTCCGATGTATGGTACGCACATGCAGCTGTGTTTGGGTCACTTCTTTTTCCAGTTCGCCTGTGCGTTCTGCTAACGCTCTGACATCTTGTCTGAGTAGATTCACTTCCTCCTGAATTGCGGCAACTCTGAGTTCCAGTGCTGCCTTGAGTTCCACCATGGCTGACTCCAGTTTAGTTTCCCACGTTAGTTTCAGGTCCGCAATCGCTTCCAAGATCTGCTGATCCTTGCGTACCGGGGTAGTGTCCGTGAGGGTGGGGAGGTCTTCTCCTTGCCCCTTCCGTCGGCTGCGGTGTTCTTGTGTATTCCTCCAATGTGGGTTGTTTCCCCTTTGTCTTGGTCTGTTTGCTTGCCATCTCAATGTTGTATGCCTCAATTCGGGCTATCGAGAGTATAGTCTCCAACTCTTCGAGTCTGTTGTATACTTAGCTTTGGTTCTTGAGGGAGTGGTTTGAGTTTGCATGTGCTATTTGTGTTGTCCTACGAGTGGGTTGTGCTCTCCCACGTGTCCTGGCTGCTACCACTCCTATTGCCTTCGTATCCCGGCCCTTGTTGGGCCGTGTCACCCCCTCTGCTCTTTTAGGGTTAGTGGTCATATGTCGATCTCGTGTCTGACCCGTCGCTTCTTTGTATGCCACAGGGCCTCTTTGCTGCGGTCCTTGATCTTGCTGTGATGTGTCTGCGAGTACCTTGCGTTAGCACCCTTATGTCCGCGCCTTTGAGTCCACTTCCAGCTTCAGCATGGCATGCTCCGTTTTTGTTATATGCCATTCACTTTATGCACATTCACTGTCTGCTATCTTCTAGCTAGCCCAAGTTGTGTCTGGGACGTGTCGAGTGTCCCCTTGTCTGGGGTTTATAATAGGTCTCTGGGCAGCGGGTACATTGCCTGTGTCCATTTATGATTTATGCCGCGCAGCATTCCAGGGCTTTATTTCCTCCTTTTCTCTCATAGGTTGTGCCCTTTACTTTCCCCTCTGATTTTCGATCGAGCGGTAGTGTGAGAGTTCTCCACTGTGCGTTTTTCCCCCCTTTTGCAGCATGCTGTATCTATGTGCGCCTTGACCATAGGGTCTGAGGACCAGCGTTTTGCATTTTTCAGTTGCTTCTTATTGTGGGTGCGCGTTCCTTGTTTATTAGGAGGTCGTCCAGGGGAATCGGTCCGCAGTTCCACTTTCTATTGGAGTAACCGTTCAGATTCCGGGAGACGTAGGGCTCCCCATAGAGTTTTGTCTTAATGTGGCCAGATGCGCTCATGGGCTAATGAAGCCGCTCTGGTGTCTGACTGTGCAGTGTTTTAATATTCTATGTCACGCTGGTAAACTGGGGTCGCTCTAGTGATCGGCTTCTGCAGGCTCTGTGTTGTCCTGCATACCACGCGATTGCTATGCTCGCTGCAGTGGACTCTGTCCAGCCCTTACCGCTCAGTGTCGCAGCGACCCTCTGCTCCTTGTTTCTTGTGGGCCACCTGTGGACTGCTCTGCCAGTTGGGGGGATGCCGTGTTACCCCTCAACCCACCTTCAAACCTATTTACAATCTAGTCCCACACCACATACACCTTATATCCGTCCACCCACCCCATATTTTTTCGATGTTTTTTTGCAGTAAAATAATAATTCACTTGCAAAAAATGCAGCGGAAAAAGAAAACAAACGCTGATTAATGGACGTCATACAGGTTTAAACACCATTACTTGTTTTTCCTTCAATTAGTTCAATGTGCAGATTCTTGCACTTTGATAAAAAAGATTTGTTTTTCAAGCCCATTGGGGTGGTATTCAAAATAACCGAGTCATCCGCATAAAACAGAGCAGAGATCTCCTAGGATGCCCTCTTCGGGTAGTCAGATTTATTGAGAATCCCAGGTCGACTAGACTATACAAAATTTGACTTGTGATCGTCGCTCCCAATGGAGAACTGGACTGGACTAGCCAATCGTCGAAGTAGGGATGAATATGATGTCCTTCCTTTCCGAGGAGGGATACCACCACATTCATGATTTTGTTTTAAAACTCTAGGAGCTGAGTTTAGACCGAACAAATAGGGCCTTGTACTGAACGTGATGGCCCATCACGCTGAAGCATAACAGTATGCCAGCTAGGCACATGCAAGTAAGTCTCTTCAAGTCGAGCACATCCATTCTCTCCTGGAGAGAGCCTCAGCAATGTGTGTTGGCGTCACCATCTTAAACTTTTCTAAGGCCAGGGAAAGGTTGATGTAGCAAAGATCTAGGACCACTCACAGGCTAGTCTGGTTTTCTTGTGGATCGCAAAAAGTCTAGAGTAAAAACCCTGTCCCTTGGTAGGAAGGGGGAACTGGTTCAACCGCTTGGTCTTGTATCAACTTTGTAATTTCTTTGGGAAGCACTGGAGAACCAATTTGGGAGAAGTGGGGGGGGGGGAGATGGAGGTCTTGGAGGAGGGGGAAGTCAACAACCCTTTGAAACTATGGAAAGTAGGCGTGGGTCTTGAAAAAGCTGCCGCCACTGAAGAACCCGCAAAGACGGTCTGCACCCCACAGGGGCATCATGGACCCAGACGCTTGCCTCACTGTTTTTTTCAATCTGAGGCTTGTGAAGAGGTGGGGGGTGAGAAGAAACCTTTAGGGCTTGTGTGCCTTTTTCTGTGACGAGTGCTAGGGGAAGGGTCAGGCTGCCTTACTCTACTGTCCTAGAACCCATTGAAGCCTCCAAAAGATCAGGACCTTTGGCCTGTTCTTGGCTGGCCCTGAGAGAAACCCTTAGAAACCGGCTAAACTACTTACTTGTCTATTTGGGTACTCTGCTTTCTTGGTGAGCTTTTCATCAGTAGACGACTCAAAGAGCTCTGTGCACTCAAAGGGTAGATCTAAAATCCTATCCTGGACGTCTAAAGTAAACCTGGTGCCATGTTCAACGTCTCAGATCTGTACCCACACATAACCCTCTACTTGCTGTATTGATGTGTGATACTGAGGCTTCAAGAATGTCTCGTGCAATAATATTTGCCTCCAGCAGTAAATGCCACCTGCTGGTGTACAGGCAAATCTGGGAGGAAGTCACAAATCTCTTTCCACAGTTTTCTGTTTGGTGCAGTGAGCAAAGCATCTGCATTTGCTTGTCTTCGGTGCAAGCTGGCATTTAGACAAACCTTCCTGGTGGATTAAGAAGCTTATCTTCTTTTGAAAGACATGGAGCCGCTGACTTTGGAGGATGAAGCAGCAGACTGTTTTGAATAGAATGATGCCGCTGCTACCACAGAGCAATGAGGTTACTTATGGGAGGACAACAATATAGTTTCTACATCCAATTGTACAAATCGAGCATAGTCTCTTATTTACAGGCTGAGAAGAGTGTGGCATAACTCACAACTTTTTAGCCACTTCAACAACATCCATTTGTAAGAGAACACCAAAACAAGTCAGAGCTCTTAGTGATAAGACCTCTGCTAGCACTCCTTCCCGTAACGACTGCTGAGATACTGGAAAACCTCAAAAGTCTGCTAACCCCTCAAAACGTTTGTGAAAGGCTTTGGCTGAAGGAATTTCTTGTCTTCATCTGTGTCATTATCAGCAGGAGAGTTATCTCAAGGCCTCGTGGTACTGGAGGGCGATAACTCGTTTCTTGTGCTTGTATGAGAGGAGCCAGCACAGGGTCGCTCTGTGCTTGTAGGATGACCACTGCAGGTTGAGCTGGTTGCAGAGTTATTTTATTTAAGGAGGAGGCAACGGCAGCATTTGTGGCACCTGATGTGGAGGAGGGGGCTGAAGCTTGTGTACCACCTCCTTAATGAGGTTCTTTAAAATGCTAATCATCTTCTGAAACGTCAACAACATGAACCCGCCAAAAAAACATTCCTCACCTGCTAGTCCCTGAGGATCTCTTAGGTGGCCAGGGCATGGCCATCACCTTTGGATCCAGACCCTGGGAGTGGACCAGTGCGGGAGGATCACCTGGGTGACTGGTCTTCAGGGAGTGGGGGTGAGGCAGCAAGTGGCGAGAAGCGGTATTCCTCCCTTTCCCATGATCCCTCCTATTTCATAGGATTCTCCCACGTCCCAATTCCCCCGCCCCTTTCCACACAAACATTGGGCTGAGGAAGAGGGTGACAGGGTAATAATGCCAACTCTTACACATTGCATTAGAAATGTCCGGCTAATTGAGCCACGCAAAGTCAGGCACTTCATTCTAAGTGCATACATCTGATACCAATTAGCTCTCCTCACACAGAAAAAATGCGGAACATAGAGACACACTGTGAGCAAGGTGGAACACAAGTAACAGCAGAGCTTCCAGGACAAAGGCAAACCGACTGGAGCAGAGCAACGGAACGAGGTACGTGAGCCACGGGTAGAGAACCCCAAGAGTTCCCCTGCTGGAGAGGTTGTTGCCTACAAAAGCCTGCGAAAGACACTTGGAGAAGGCCAAATCCCAAAGAAGAAGGCTGCATTGTGTTTCAAGGACGTCAGCGACCCTCCCAGGTGAACAACAGAGTTGGGGAGGCGAGGCCAACCCTGTGGTATTAACTTTGACTCGTACACTGGAAGACAGTAAAGACAAGACAGACAGACACACACGCACGCACACACACACACACACACACACAGCCGGTGGGTTGGCAAGCAATGTGAGAGACCGGTGTGTGGTACAGAAAGATTGAAGTGGCAACATTATATCGCACAATTGAAGGTTGCACGCTTGTAGATGAGATGTGAAGAATGCAGACCTGCGAATGAACTCTGAATTAACGATAGCTATAATGTCAGCGATACTGAGTAATGGAGTGGTCCAGCAAAAGGAAGTAACCCACTCGAAAGTCTCTGTGAAAGGTGAAAAGATTGTAGCGGTAAAGTGTATGAAATTGACTTTGAAAAGGGGAGCGTGACTGGTGTATAATACAGTGAACTACCCAGACCAGGAAGCACTAGGGCAAATACGGATCGAGCCCGACTGAGGGAGACAGAAAGGTGTAATAAGTTAGGGCAAGGGAACCCCTAAAAGAAGGTGAATTAAGCTTGGGGAAGAGAACCCCTGCAAGTGTTTTGCTTTGCTTTAAAAGGTCTGACCCCGAAAGAGGGGAACCAATGTGAACTTTTTGGTGAACTGGGTTTTGGAAATTGGAAAGACTTTAACGTGGAAAGCCAGGCACGCCTCGATTCACGTCTTGAACTGCCTTTGTATTAAGTGCCCTGGAGGGACCGCCTTACTTCGTGCTGTCCAACGTGGGGAGAAGAGCTGACTTAGCCACATTTATTCTTTATATTTGAACACTGACTTTCTTTTGCATACCTATTCTCCTTTTTACACTTTTTGTACAAGATATAGGTCAGGCATTAGGTTTTTGTTAGTATAGGCCATTTTGATTTGACAGGCTCAACTAGGACTGTTTTATTTATTATTTGATGGTTTAGACTACTCCCATTTTAGCAATAGGGCAAAGTAGGAGTTTTTCCAAATTGTACCTTTGGTGTCAGTGTCATACTTGTGATACCATGCCTCCCTTACACATGCCACATGTGCTTGAGGGGCCTATGGGGCAGAAGGTTGTGCCGCTGCTGAAGGGGTCCATGTAGCTACTAAAGGCCTCTCCCCTGAGGAACTCTAATGTGATGATCTCCCACCCGTATAACCTGACAGAATGCGTGGGGGATGAGGTGTCCCATGTAGTCTGTGTGGAGAGCCTGTCATGTCTCTAAAGGAGACAAGGCTATAGAAACATTAGACTCATCAGATAGGGGCCCCAGTGTTATTGAACAACCTTAAGACATTTCTGTGGTACCTTTCAGGGGAATAGCCAGAGTCTTTATGCCCCACGCAAGGCCCTGAACCTTAGGTCTATGCTGGCCCTCGAGACTTGGCTCAGTGATATGAGAGACCTCAGAGATCCCTCCGGTAGGTCTGGCGCCCTCTCGCTTTCGCCCAGTAGTCTGAATGAGTATAAGTGGCACCCAGGGCTAGGCCTGGTAATAGAGCAGTCATGCCTCTCGAACCGAGGTCCGATAAGAGGCAGCTGAGCTCCCTCAACTGTTCACCTGGGAGGATCTGTGGAAGCCTAGGTGCATGCAGGCCTCAGGACACAAACTGGTATTCAGGATCACAAATAACCCTTTCAGCAGAGGAACACCTTGGAAAGGAGTCGCCCGACTGAGGCGGAGAGGAAAAAGTGGACTTACCTGATTGATGGTCTTTGACTTGCGACTGGTCAAGGCTTTAAGATTATCTGGAGGCGACCACAAGAACATTTCTCTCCATCTGGAAAGCCGGTTCTTCAGCGACCCCAGTGTAAGAGCATTGCACACTACACAAGTGCCCCACTCGTGTTCAGGTCGGAGAAACTACAAACAAAGAGAATGGGGATCCGCAGCCCAGAAGGAATGCTCGCAAGAGGACCACCAAGTAAAACTGTATGTGACTGACATACGCTGGTGAACGAGGTGCCAAAGACGTTTGAAAAGTATGGGGAAAAGGCTGCTATGCAGCAAAAAAAAAGCAATGCGGTACTGGCACGTCAGTTATCAGTGCGGAAAAAAGGATGAGGTGCCCGGGTCTGCTGGGTGGGGTCACACTTGCAGCCTGCCCACTGCGCACTGTACATTAAATAGGAAAAGCAGAATTTTTTGCAGGGCAAAATGGTTACGGTACAGTCCATGTGCAGGGACACCCATGGAGTATGGAGGAAAGGGGACATGACGTAGGAGTATTGAATTAACTAGTTTTACAGAAGAAATCACAATGTGGAATTTGTCCAGTGTGAAAGGTACTGTAGTAACTCTGCTTTCTCATGAATTCTGATAACGGTATTAAATAAAGATATCCACTGCTACAGGTTACACTGCAGGACACCCCTCATTTTATATACACTATTCAAGTAATATAATACGGTGGAGGCAACTATGAAATAGTTCACCATCCACTCTGGTTGTACTGTTTTTTAAGTACTTATCAATATCAGCAAACTGCTAATATTGCTACTAAAACCCTTGAAAAGATCTAAGGGAATTGATGAATTCATGAGGCCATCTGTGAAACCATGAATGTTAAGGAATAAAATGCGCCCTACTGTACATAAGGACACTGCAAATCAATTTGGACTTCCAAGACCTAATAAAGGAAATCTACCTTCTCCCTCGTTCCTCTATTTGGTCGCTGAATTCCTCAGTGACTTGCAATATCCTTATAAACATACAGTAACATGTACTTTATACAATATCTAATCTTCAAATTATATGAGCAAAGCTCATACGGTGTAAGCTGAGTAGGTGTCTCAGTGAGATTTATTGCTGTGAAGCAGTATGTAGATGTTAAGGAGAATTCTCAGAAATTTGCTAATTCTCTCCACCTTAGGGACCCCCCCCCAGCAACTTTGCTGGATATTGAGGACTTGCTTTTTTTAACCTGGAGAGAGCGAGACCCTGACAACCTCCATATGCATCATCTTTTACGTTGTGTCACCCGACCTTCAGCACCTTCAGTGCAGTGGCACAGGGAAGTCTTTCAGATTTCCACAAGGTTTAAATACCTTCCTCTCGGATAAACTACTGTTTCCCAGAGCAGTAAAGTGAAATTGACTTTACTTACCATTGTAACTTTCTAGACCCAGCACACACTATCTTAAAATAGAGTGCTGGAGGGGTTACTTAGTATCCCCAATGTCTAGATCCTCATGTAACTTTTTTATGTTACCCTTTCCTCACTGAATGGCTGGTGGCAGTGGTTTCGTTTGAACTCCATGGTTTGCATTTACCGCAAGCTGTGTTCGCGGCTCCGGTAAAGCAACGGCGGGAGCCATCTTTTTCAAAATGGCACAGAGCCATCTTTGACAAAATGGCCCAGGTCTTCTTTTTTCTCCAGTTCTTTGTGGAAAGGTCTTTCTAGAGATTTTCTCTGCGTGCCAAACCAGGTTTGGTCTCTTTGTTCATTTCACCTTTGGCGGGCTTCAGGAGTGAAACCCGCCTCTGGCTTCAGAGTGTCTGGGGTAGACAGGAAGTGAGGGAGGTGCCCGAAACTCCCTGTGCTTAGTCTCCTAGGAGACCCAAATGCATTCTGTGGTGACTGGCTGGCTGACTGTCCGGCAAGGAGACAGCCACCCTGCTGGGTGAGCGACAGCTAGGCTGGAATGAATGGGAGAGAACTGAATAAAGGTCCAGTCTTTTGGCTTGGAAGACATTGTCTACCACTGGACGAAGGAACCAAATAAGAACTTGAAGAGGACGCTTGTTGCAACTCCTGGACCGTTGGTTTGCCCAGTGAAGCCCTGCTGCAGTGCCGAAACGCCAAGTACGCATCGACAGAGAAGCCCCTGCAAGGACGACTTCTCCCTTGAGTTGGTTGGACCAATCAACTCCAAAGTAAGCCACCTGGACATCCATCTCGGAGCTGGTTGAATTTCCACAGAGTTGCTGCTGAAAACCGTAGAGCCAGGGAGAGGAACACCAGATTCTGTGTGTTGCTTTTAAGCTGGTCTGGAGCTTTTGGACGATCTCTGGACTCTGCAGAAGCAGGACTAACCAAGCCTGAGCCACCTCAACAGAGTTCAGGACCCCAGAAGCAAGGAAAGCCCACCTCAACAGCCAGGAACCGCATTGTTGCTATTTGCGGTAGTCGTGAGGAGCTGAAACGCGAAACAGCCACTGAAAGTGAAGTTTGCTGGTTGCTAGTTTTGACCGTCCCAGTGCACTGCAAGAGTCCCCTGACGTCCTCCCTCTTGTCCCCACGACTGAGGCCCAGGAAAAAAGAGATCTGCAGAGCTGCACAGGAACAGAAGTCATCACCTGCATCTTTTCTTCATTTCTAAGGTACTGTAAAACAAGTCTAAGAGAACTTACCTCTTGCTGTAGAAGTGCTTGTAACTTCCACAACTCACAAGTCTAATCAGCTTGTGGCCCTCCATTTGATTCTTCTTTTCATCAAAGACTCCTAAGAACTTGTGCAAAGACTTTTCCATTTACTTATCAGAGGTGCTTCATCCAATCCAAGACATGTGCCCATTGACTTTGGCTTAGCCTATTGAATTGTATGACTCTTCTAAGAGGATCTAAAAGTGTTCTGCCCTGCTTAAGAAATGTGTGTTCTCTTGTATTCTAATAACCTTTGCCTTTAACCAACTTTTAAGACTATTCTGAATGCCAACAGTAAGATACTAATGTCCCCAGCACCCTAGTTATTGAAGTCACCTGTGGGTGTAGGTTACGTCTGTGGGCAATCCCAAAAGGGTCTTTTCTGATTCAGACACTCAGTGTACAGTACTGAAGTGTATTTGTGTGTTACTACTATATTGAGCCCATCCAAAGAAGGCTTTATAACTGACTGATAAATTAATAATTGTTTATGCAAGAAATCTTGAGTGTAGGAGTTTATTTGAATACCTGTAACTGTGACCCTTTGTGTAACTCCACTACTGCTCACATTTCCCCTCTTGAGATAAGCATGTCTGCTCAGCACACTACCAAAACTGTGTAGTACAAGCTTATACCAAAGGTTGGGTTGCCTATTCCTGTAGTCATAGTTGTTTGTAGTGTTCCCAGAGGGTACTGCATTCAAACATTGCCTAACACTGGCGGCAGTGGTGGGATATACTGTAGAGTTGTTACACTGAGAGTTTGCTTTACTTTTGTTCAACTTAAAACCTTCACAAGGCTGAGCTCCACTAGAAAAGCAATTGTAAAATGCCAGATATGGATGACTTCAGACAGGAAGCCCTGATCATTTTAACATTAGAGCAACTGAAAGAAATGTGTAAAGTCAGGTCTCTCCCTGTCAAAAGAAAGAAAAATTAACTAATTGCAAGATTGTAGAATAATCAAAGTCTGGGTAGTAGGCCTGTCACACCTACTATCCCAGGAAATGTGGAAAATGATGATGAGGATGATGATTCAGAGTCTAACTCTAATATTGTTGAAGAGTCAGAAGAGTTAGAGGAGTCTCAGGAAGAGAGCCCCTCTTTACCTCCCTTGGCCCTCACTAGACCATCCCCGCGATATAGCATTCTCAGGAGCTCCCATGTTCTGTTGAAAAACTGATTTCTTTGCCATTTCACTGGCCTCAAAGAAGCAAGATCGCAGCATGCATATCTTTAACACAACTTTGATAAATATCGTCACCGTTTAGCATCGGAAAACTATACGTTTGCGTCTTGCAAAATGGCACAGATACAAGATCTCGTCAATGCGATGCTGTCCTTGTCTTAGGCGGTACAAGCCTTAAAAGCAAAGAATGCCACTGTGTGTCAAATCATGGCTGCAAGAGAAACTTTGGGTGTAGAGCCTCCTGTATCCTCCCCTAATAAGGAGAAATTTGAGTCCAAAGAATATGCAGGTCTTTAATGCCTGCGCTGTGTATTTTTCCTTTTGTCTTCGATCATTCTTCTCCGATAGAGCCAAAATAGGATTCATTGTGTCCAACCTAACCAAGAGTGCTCTTGCATGGGCCACCACTCTGGTTTCAGCAGATAGTCCAGTAATCACCTTGAAGGAAACATTTGGAAGACCAGAGCATGCTTAGACGGCACAAGAATCCTTACTGGATTTCACGCAGGGGGTCATCGGATATCGCGGCTTATGTGACCAGGTGTAAACAGTTAGCAAATTAATCTGGATGGCCTGCGTCAGCACAATTCACACTGTTCAGGAGGGGCCTGAATGATGAACTTCCTCAGAGTCGATGGCTCCTGTTCTACAGATTATCGGATGCTTGAAAGAAGAACAGAAAGGAAAAAATCTGGTTACCTCGGACAGCGTTATTTAATTGGAGAGAATCGTACACCTGAACCCATGCAAGTAAGAACATGAAGGGGCCCCTTCTCTGACGGAGAACGGAAACGAAGGAAAGACACGTTTATGCATGTATTGTGCATCAGCATCACATCATCTTCGTGATTGTCCAGTAGGACTTCCAAGGCGTCAGGGAAACGAGAAACCCCGCCCAAAGAAGGGAATATGGGTTGGGATGTTGACACGAATTGTCCCTACAAACCCCTCTGTACTGCCAACAATTTAGCAGCGTTGTTTGTGGTTTTGCAGGTTAAAATTGGAAACTCCATCAGCCAACATAGAAACTATGGCCCACAGACTGCGATGCAGCCGGGGCTGTTCATGTACAACTAATGGGCCCAAAAACATGAAATACCCTGGAAAGAAAAAGATGTATCTCAGCCTGTAGAGGGGATAGACAGAACTCCACTCCGTTCTGGACCCATTACTGCCCACACCATACCTATTTATTTGACAATCAACAACCACAGACAGTCTTTCGTGTTTGATCTAATCATGGCTGCACACTATCCGCTCGTCTTGGGAATCACTTGGCTGCAATTGCACAACCCTGCCATTGATTGGACGGAGCATGTTGTGCACCTGGATTCTCCTTACTGTAAAGAACGCTATTACCAACATGACCAGAACGATCATTCTGACCAAGTAATCTCTACTGATCATGGGTCTTCACGTCTTACAATTGGGAATATCTCCTTAGTAGCTCCAGAATATCAAGAATACATCGACATCTTCAGGTAACAATCTATTCAGATCCTCCCGTCACATCATGCATATGACTGTGCCATTGAATTGCAACCTGGGGCATTCCTTCCCTTCTGCAGAATGTTTGTACTATTGGAAACTGAGAAAAAGGCCCTAAAAGAATAACTCCAGAAGAATTTACAAAGCGGTTTGATAAACCAATCCAACGCACCTTGTGGGGGCCTCTCTCTTCTTCGTTCCGAAAAAAAGATTGGCAGGAGTTGCGTCCACGCCTTGATTATAGGGGTCTAAATGCCATTACCATCAAAGACAAGTATCCATTACTACTCATCCACGTCATCTTAGAAGCGGTTAGAGGAGCAGTAATTTTTATGAAATTAGACCTTCGGGGAGTCTACCATCTTATACAGAAACGAAAGGGTGACAAGTGCAAAACTGCATTTAGAACCCCCTTTGGCCATTACGAGTGCAAGTTAATGCAATGCTGTTTGGTCTAACCAATGCTTCTTCTGTGTTTCAACGATTTTTTGACCACATATTTGCTGACCTGCTTTTCCAGACAGTGATTATATACCTGGAGGACATCCTCATTTATTCCGATCCCATGAGCAGTCATAACTCATGTTAAAGAGGTCCTTTCCAGACCTCGGAAACACCAACTTCTGGTTAAACCAGAAAAATGCCTCTTTTCTGCAACCAATGTTCCATACCCGGTTATATACTCACACCGGAACGGATACAAATGGACCAAAGAAAGATCAGCTCTATACTTGATTGGCCTATTCCCCTATCCATAAAGCAGATCCAACTTTTTCTTTGACTGTGTAATTTTTATCGCAGACTCATTGATCAGCATGCTACCTTAGTCTTGCCCATCACACGCCTTTTGAAGAAAAATATCCCTTTTGAATGGAAAGGGCTACAAGATTCTGCCTTCTGTGCTTTGAAAAGATCCTTCAATACTGCTCCTATTTTTGTTCAACCGAACAATCAAAAAAGACCTTCCATCGTTGAAGCGGACGCTTCTGAGGACTCCTTAGGTGCTGTGCATTACAAGAACATAGTGATAAACTGGAACACCCCATCGCGTATCTGTCTCACACTCTGTTAGAGAAAAGAACTACATGGTTCTGGAAAAATAACTATTAGCCATCAAAACGGTATTCAAAGAATGGAGACATTTGTTACTCGGGGCACAGTATCCTGTTGAAGTACGGACTGATCACAAAAACCTTAAAGTCTTACAGAACATGGAATGCAAAAACAGCCGACAGGCATGATGGGCCTACTTTTTTGCTCAATATCAGTTTGTCATCACGTACATTACAGGATCTGAAAATGATGTAGCAGACGCTTTTTCATGCAGACGTGCACGTGTTCCCGGCACCTGCCAAAAAGGGCCTATGTTCTGTCTGAATACCATTGTCTTGCATGAAAATACCTTCCTTCAAACACTCAAGGAGAACACCCATGTCTTTCTTCAAAACAACCCAAAGGAGAAATCACTTCAGTTGAAGGATGGATTACTCATGAAAGGGAATCCGGTCTTTATACCAACTACTGATTTACAACAAGTCATGACCTTATGTCACGACAGCAAGAGCACGGGTCACCGAGGAGTTATGACCACTCAAGATGTAGGTCGTCGATATTTCTGGTAGCCCGCAGTAAGATCTGACATTTGTCAGTATGTTACCACATGCCTTGTTTGTGTCCAAAGCAAACTATCAACCCGTTCTTCCTTCCAGACCGTGGGAAATTATTTCTACCGATTTCAACACAGATCTTCCAGTATCTCAAGGACACACTTACATCATGGTGACAGTGGACACCTGTACCAAACAAGCACATTTTACTTCTTTACCCAAAATACCTAACGCAAGAGAGATGGTGTGTGTCTTTCTTAGAGAGATATTCCGTTTGCACGGGCTACCGTCTGTGATAATATCTGACAGGGTTCACAGTATACGTCCCGTTTTTGATTTCTTGTATGCTCCAGTCTGGGCATCAAATGTGCATTATCCTCAGGGTACTACACCCAAAGCAACGGTTTTACAGAAAGAAACAACCAAGCCATGGAGCAATACCTCTGTTTTTCTGCTACCATTCAAGACGACTGGGTTGCCCTGTTAGAACCACAGAATTTGCGAACAACTCGCCTCCCTTTTTCTGCACCTATGGTTACCATCCATTGGCCTTTCCGGTTCCTAAGATTGCTGTTCCTCAAGTACCCTCTGTCGATCAACACGTCTCCACTATCAAAGGAGGACATAAAACAACTCTCATACAGCTACAAAGATCATGAGAACAAATCAAACGTTATGTTGACAAACCTTGTTTCTTGCAGCCCTCCTATCTGCTGGTGACAAAGTTTGGCTGTCCACCAAATACCTACCTCGTAGAATGAAACCTACCAAACGTTCTCCATTGTACTTGGGACCGTTTTGCATCACTAAAATCATCAACCCTGTGGCCTTTAGGCTTTCATTACCTGCGTCATTGCAAAGGATACAGCCAGGTTTTCATACTTCGTTTCTGAAGCCTTACCACCCTTCCAGGAAAGGACATACAAAGACAGCACCACCTCCAGTGTTGTTGGATGACACTCCTGAAAACGTGGTTTATGGGATTTGTGATTCTTGCTTTTTTAGAGGTGGTCTCCAGTATTTGGTCGATAGGGAAGTGTACAAACCTTCGGAACGCTCCTGGGAGCAAGCCACGTACATGCCCCCAGATTGGTGAGAAGATTCCATCAGCTTCATCCCTGGAAGCCTGGCCGTGCGAGTCCTGGGAGGGACATACTGTGAGATTGCTGTCTCATTGGTTGCTATCATGACGGTGGTGTCTTCCGTTATGTTGTTTCGGCAGCGGTCAAATCTTCCACTAAGATGGCGCCCATCACTGCTCGCAACAGATCATAACAAGCGTGAACCACAGGCACAGCGTGTCTCAAATTTTGTGAGTACTGATTGTAAAGACCGGAGGGGGGGGGGTCTGCACTTCCGCTCTCTATTTGGTAGAGCGGAGGCACAGAGACCCCTGCCAAGATTCTCTATTGTGGTAATGTAGTCAAGCAATCAAGGCCTAGCTTCTCGGGAGGTGATGCGAGCTGGTTCTTAAGTACAGTGTAGTCCCCAAGCCCCCACGAAGGAATGTCCACACACTGTATCGGTTAAAACACAGTCTTTATATAATTAATATTCAAAGTCATATACACGATCACGATAACTCACTTTGTGCTCCGAAAATCAACAATGGTAAATATGTACAGTTCTAAAGTGGTACCACTAACGTTACTCGATCTTATTAAAGTGCATACGGTCAGAATGACACACAGATCAAAATAAAGAGGAAACCAGCAGTAGAGAGAGGAAGGAAAGCAGGATGGCTGAGCAATAGGCAGAGTACTGGTAACTACCGTTACACACAGCTCTGTGTGGAGATCCCCCCCACCTGGGCAACCTGTAGAAAAAGATACAATCCCAGTCCATATGTTGTTCACCCTTAGACTTCCCAATAGTTCTGCAACCCCAAAGTGCCTTGGTGTTGTAGCATTCCGCGTCGGGGAAATCGACAACCCTTCTTGCGTGTCCTCCCTTTCAGTCAGGAGTCATGGTTCGAACGTCCGATGGAGAACAGGTCGAGCTACGATGGTGAGGTGGCTGCGTTGTTCCTAGCGGTGCTTGTTGACAGGGAAGCGTAAACGTCCTGCAAGGAAGAGGCGTGCGGGGTACCTTAGTGTCAATAGTTCTGGACCGCAAAGAGTTTAATAACTGTGGCCCAGCAAGGGCATCGAGTCGTTGGCGTCTCTGTGGTCTTTGGGTGGTGGGAAACCCACCGGTGGAGGCTCCTCGGCGTGTCGATGGTCTGGCCTTCTCCAGCAGGATACAGCGGTGACGATGCAGACAAGAGTGTCCTTGGATCAATTAAGTTCTTAGGCAACAGGAGCACGGTGGCTCCGGTCGGCGACAGTGGCGGACAACAGTCTGGGCGTTTCTCCTTGGAGTTCCGCAGCAATCCCCGTATCGGGTAAGCAGCCTGCCCAAGGTCCGTCTACCAGGGAGCGTAGGCAAAGATCAGCTGTGCACGATGGTCCCTTGTAGCTCGGGAAGAGGGCGCCTTACCAGGTCCTCTCTGGGTCAGTTCTTGAAGCACAGCAGCTTTCAGATTGCGAAGGAGAGTGTAACGCTCACCTGGTATCCACGGGGACGTCACTCAGCCTGTTCTGACCTCTTACGACCTCAAACCCTTCCCTGGAGGTTATTCGACTTGAGACTGGGCCTGAAACACAGGATTGGTAGAGTTTAACTCCCTATTGTCTCTGTGTGCTTGAACCCCTTCTTTCTTTCCCGGGGTCCAACCCTTCCCTTTGATCCACAGCTCACCTTGTTTTCTTGGATAGTGTGCTCTCCGTCCTGCTTTCAGCGCAGGGGCGCGTTGATTGAAGCGGGCTCATTGCTGCCTAGTTACTTCACTGACAAGAGTCCACGCTAACCTGGAGTGTCTTTCCCCTCTTGCAGATGGATGAGAAGTTCCGGAGACGGAGTTTCCCCAGAGCGGCTGGGATTCAGGTAAGCGTTTGAAGCTCGAACAGTATTTAAAAATAAGCAAAGATTTGCAGAAAGCTTACTAATGCCTTTTTTCTGTTCTTTTCCCTTTTGCTTAGGAAGCGGCGTGTCGGGATGGGAAAGACACCGCCGAAGATGCCCGCAGAACAGAAGGAGCGATGAATGATGGGCAGAAGTGCTGCAAGGTAAGGCTGTTCCTAACGGTGTTCTTGCAGGAGCTGAGCGCAGAAGAAGATGCAGGCCTACTGGAGACCGATCCGAACACGGTGAGTGTCACGCTGCAGGTGCAGAAAACGCAAAGCAGGTTTCTCAGCCTGGGCGTGGCTTAAATAGTCTCTGGGTATCTCAGGTGTCTCTGGGCTGAACCACACCCAAAAGACTAGACTGCACATGCAGTTCTGGGAACCGAAATATGTGGGGGCATCCATCTTGTCCCCATCAATGCACTACAAGTCCAATCCCCAATGTTATCCTATGGGAGTGAGTGAGTCTGGTGCCACAAGCGCCAAGTCTGACTCCAAGTGGTTCTTTGGAGGGATGGAGAGACCCTTGAGGGCCATGTAGGTGATCGTGGCCTGGCTCCAGCCTGACATCTTGGAGGGACGGGACATGAGGGGCAGGAATCATGACAGAGAGCAACAGCAATTCTTCTCGTCAAGCAGGGCTCAAGGTTGAGCTTCACTCCAGTTACTCGTCGTAGTGCACTTCAGCTTCTGAACACGATTCCTAGCAGTGAGAGGTCCCCATACTGTTGATCTCCCATTCATTCCGCTGGGACGCACTCAAGCATCCAATCACGACTACAGGCATTCATGCAGGCAGGCAACCAATCAGGTACACAAGGTATTCAGGCCATTCACTTCTCTCCATACACTCACAACAAGTTATGTGTATTGGGACAAGTACCGAGCCATTCAACACTCCAAGCTGCATTCATACTAGTTTCGGGCAGGGCTGTCTCAACCATTGAGTCAAACACCAGATACTAGACAGTCACAACATAGAATGTATATTCGTCACACACTCCATTCACCCAGGTCCCACCCACAACATACGGTCGTTGAGAAGGCTCCAGCCAGTCTGGTCGGCACTTCCCCACACTACCATATATGGTTCCACCCAACAGCCAGTCAGGGGGAAAGGGACAGAGGCAGGGCTTCCCGGGACTTCGGGAAGATCAGGGTAACAGGTGATGGAAGGCAAGAGGCCATGGGGGCCATTTTGTCTCCATCAGGAATCTACCGATTCCAATGACAGGGCCTGGGCATCCCAAAATGGAGGCGCTCAGGGCACCAGTCATTTCAGCACGGAGCTGCCACCAGCCCGTACTCTGCTCTGTGGGTCACACATAGGTGCCCAAAAACATACACTAGGGGCACAGGGTTGTACCCCTACTCATGGGTGCCATAAGGGTAACCCATGGGTCTGTTCACCAAACCAAAAGAGAGAGAGCTGCACCGCCAGGAGTCCCACACGAACTCCTGCGCGGAAAACACGACAGAACACACGATAAAAAGCAGTAAAGGACAAGGATACGGAGGCCCTGTCCCTCCGATGCATTTCCAGCATCACACTGATGCTGTTATTATTGTTCTAGTTCCTGCCCTTTACAGCCCCTTGCCTTCCCGTTTTTCGTGCCTTTGCTGAATTCTTTGACGGCTCCTTCTCCTACTCTCCCTCCTTCCTACCTGGCCTTCCTCTCTGCATTCGGTCCTGTCTCGCTACAGTGCCTTACCTTCAACTACTCCATCTTCAGTGACCTTTGCTACTGACCCTTACCTCAACTCCACCTTACATCCTTCACAAGCAGACTGGAGTCCCCATATTCCTTCTGTGATCATCCTGTCCAGCCTCTGGAGGGTTTTTATGGCTTGCCCTTTTCCCTCCTTGAAGCAGGTTCTGTTCATATCCGACCCTGTATTCAAGGGTCAAGCGCTGGTTCCTCCATTTACCGCTCTATGTTTCTACAGAAATAGTGCTAAGTAAGCAAGTCCTATCAAATCTCACGCAAACACACGCACAGATCTGCAAATAGTTAATATTGCACTTTGTAAATAACCAACTAACACAAACAATATACATGCGCAGAACACCAATAATTGTCCTTGGTGTGATGGGATGTCAGCCACAACTAACGTGGTAGCTGTCTGACACGCCAAGGGTGTTTATTGTAGGTTTTCAGACAAACAAATTGCTCTCAGTTCTTGAAAAGGGATCTTTACGGTGTAACAGTGTCTTTGGGGAATTTGGAGCTAGGGCCGTCTCTGTCGCCCTCAAGTTCCCTGGAGTTCTGACTCCCTAAGGGCCTTCTAGACTTTCCCTGACCAGCCCACTTAGTATTTTTAGGGAGTTCGGGATGGTGCTTCCTTCTGCCCCGCCTGTCTCTCTTTTTCTCTCTCCCCTCCCTTAGCTGGGTCCCAGGATTCTCCTCCTACTCGCCTGCTGTTCCTCGTATCTCACACTCCCCCTCTCTATGTCCCCCCCTTTTAAATTACCTCCCCTCCTGCCACTCATTCCCTTCACTCACTACTGTCACTATCTCCTACTACCGCCATTGTTCTTCTCCTCCCTCCTACGCTACCTTCTTGCCCCTACTACTCCTATGCTAGTACTACCTTACAGCTCCAATACTACTTTCCACCACCACCACCTCTCTACCACTACCTTTCGCTACTACTGCTCCCCCTCTATCATTGCTACCACTTCCAATGTCGATAGATGAGAATCTGGCACTGAAATAGACAATCTTGCATTGGCTGGCCTTGAAAATCTTCTCTGTCGCAAAGTTGCTGCAAAACGATGGCAGAAGAAAAACATTCTGAGGACGTTGGGGCATGAAATTTCGTGTGTCCCTGAGCATGTAAAATACGGATAGTGTATCGGAATGCACCGTTTATCGAATTCGCAAAAACATGTAATTCTCAAAGGCAACCACTAGATGGCGTCCTATGTATAGCATGTGAATCCAAGCAGATTGCCAATCCCTAGAAATAAACACACTGCCACCATACTGCCATTTTCGGCAGAATTACCACCAGCGTTAATTCCGCTGAAATCCACCATGAGTCCTTTGTTCTCCATGAATGGGGACTAACACAGCCATACCGCCACTTGTAACTCAGCGGTAATTCCGCCAGACCAATTGGCGGTAACGGTAAATCTATTTGGTGGTATCTCGGCAGATTTACCACAGAGATACCACCAAACTTGTAATGAGGCCCACTGTATTATTTGTGTTTACGCATATTCTGAGGTTAGTTTATGTAATGGCCATTGTCCGCAGGTATCCAGTTAAAAGCCCCACCTTTCATCTTTTCACGTGGTGTGCACTGCACCCCAATCCACTCTCTGCTCTCTGTTCTCCTCCGATTTGATGTACTGTGCTGTTCACATGGGCATGCGAAAACCTTTGGCACAAGCACAATTATTCATAGTATCCGATTATGTTTCTGCTGCATTTCTTCTGTTGGATCTGCTCTGCTAGCAGCGGGTTGAGACAGATGACACGGATGTTAGCGAATAGACTATTTTTAGATGACATTCATATCCTCAATTGTATTGTTTCACTAAGATTACTACACAGGTACAAAATGGATACAATTCTGGACACTTAAAAATTGAATGTCGAGTTTGGTTAATCTGATTTTGAAAATTGTGGGAGCATGCACAAGTTCCATGTACGCCGGCCCGGGAAGATGGCTCAAGGGCAAGGCAAGTGTCTTGGAAACAGATACCCCAGTCCTGCGCTTTCAGGGCTAGGTGTATGCCAAAAATCGAAGTGAGCAATTTCAAAATATGCCTCCCATAAAAGTATGTGTTTCTTTGCATTGGATTTTCATTAGACGTAAAATGTCTTCTTTGATCATTGCTTTCTATAAATGACAGCATCCTCCACATTTGGAATGCAGGTTTTCATGTGCCAACCTTCTATTTTTCATGGCGGCGGTCAAAAGTTGGTGGAAAAGGTTATCCGTTTTTCCCATGTAAAGTGCAATTTAACATTACTTATAGCGTCATTAGTGCAGCATCATAGCGCAAGGAAACACACTCGTGCCCCAGATCTTGCAGGACTAATCTGGAAAGCAGACAGAAAAGGAATGCGAGCGTAAGCATAACATTTAAGAAGCACCATATTATACTGTCACCACCACCGACAAGTCTTATGAAAATTCTCGTAAAATAGCAAAAACATGTTAATGGCTTTCATCCTACCAATAGCCTTTAGACCATTTTCAACACTGCCAGAAAACTCCCTTCCAATGGTGCTCAGCAGATCACGGTTGGCAATCTAAAATTCAAAAGAAAAAGATAAGCTACTATTGTATTCTACATATTTGTATTCAACATAGAAAATGTGAATCAAGACAAACAGCTAAAAAGGCAGAACTACATGTGCATTAACTAACTGACCTCTCAGCACTAAAATTAAGTCTATCAAGGCCAAGTATTTCACCAATACTCAAAAAAGTAATCCGATTTTTGCATACAAAAAAAAAAACATTCAAGATCTTTTTTTTTTTTTTTTTTTTTAGTCAAACACTCAGAAGTTTATAATGATACAAAACAAAGGCACATTCTGTGGGGGGGGGGGGCTCTGAACACTCACCTGCAGCCATACATGTAACAGATGCACGGAGCCACCATTCCTATTAACTTTCTTTATTCCCTTCTACATCGTAACTAACTTCCCTCCTGTCCGCGCGCGTGTGCGTGCATGTGTGTGCGTGTCCCTTTTAACCACGTACAACACCTCCCCCTTGCTTAACATGAAAGTCAGGTTACATCTGTTCGATGAGTCTCACTCGTCTCCTTACTGTTCTCAAGGGTCTCCCTGGGGATTCCCTGCTTTCACCAATCGCTTCAACTGGGGGTTCTGTTTCGTCTTCCCCGCTTGGGTCTTCAACCGCTGTCTCTTGTCTCTCTGGATCTTCAAGATATTGGCCCTCATTACAACCCCGGCGCTATTAGCACCATGGTTGGTGCCGGTGTTGTAACGCGTCCGCCATGGTGGAATGGGGAAATACCGCCCCATTCCAAGGTTGGCGGGGCGGTAATTTCCCATGCCGCCATGGCCCTTCCCCATTCCCATTTTTGCCCCATAGGGCTCAATGGGACTGGGGAAGGCGCTAATTACGGCACCGTAAGTTACAGTGCCGTAATTAGCTCCTCGGTCCCTTTGCAGGTTGTTTTTTTAACGCCTGCTAAAAGCAGGCGTTAAAGTGCAACCCGCAAAGGGACCTCGTAATCAGGTGCCAAGGGTTTAACGGCGCCAACACCTTTTACGGCACCGTTAACCCCTTAACGCCTGGGTTGTAATGAGGCCCATAGTCTCTTAAAGGAGAGTTCCGGGACTTTTTTTTTATTGTCCCTACGGGTCGGCCATGTGTTTGTAAGCATAAATCGGTAGATCGTAGGAAACTTTCCTATGGACCTTACCCGACTTTTCGCCCCTTATCGCACTCGAAATCAGCCTCCATTTTGTGATAATCCTATCATTCCGCCGCATCGACCTGGCTCACCTGCCTTTGCGGCACTAAATCAAATCCCCCGCCCCTGAAACAGACTTTATCAAAACATTCATATTCCCCGCCTCTATCCGTGACGTGACTGAGCTGCGTAGGCAAACGCGCCCAGGCGTCTTCTACGCGACTCCACACAGACCCCGGAAATCAACACAGATCAGCTCACAATACTGCGCGCCACAATTCGGAATATGAAACTGTACTTTGAAATCAAACCGCAAGATTGTACATTTGGCAAAGTACGTTTATTGGACATCAAATGTTTAGAGAATATTCAGCGATTTGCATTTTTATTTGCTCACGTTCCAAAAAGTTCGTATTGAGGAACGCGATGGTCCTTTGCTGTACACAGGGTCTTAGAGCATCTCACAATACAGCGCCACAATTCGGAATGTGAAACCGTGGTTTAAAAGCAAACGGCAAGATTGTACATTTGGCAAAGTACGTTTATTGGACATCAAATGTTTAGAGAATATTCAGCGATTTGCATTTTTCTTTGCTCTCGATCCAAATTAGTTCGTCTTGAGGGAAGCGATGTTCGTGTGCAGTACACAGGGTGTTGGTTTACGATAAAAATAAGCTCTTCGGTCGCACTGATAATCGCATGGCTGTTCCAACAACGAGGCACTAGGCCACCACAACGGTAGGTATGTTGCATCTAACCGTTAGTACCGCATAAGGGCATACTTGTACTTGGCGATCGTCCCATAAAATGGTCAGGGTGGTAACGTTGTTCACGCGGAGAAGCAACTGGCGGCTGTAGAAGCCGTCCGCCGGTGTCTGGTACTCGTGACACAGACAGTAGTGAATGATGTACCTAAAAACATAAAAAATGAAATTAGTCTCACCATCAGATCCTTATTAAAATTATTCATTTCATAGCGAGGACAGCGCTACTGGGTGTACACAAGTGTTTAAAGGCGTGGCGAGGCATGGAGGGGGGGGGGAGTGGAGTACAAGGTAAGTAGCATAAAATAATAAATAAATAGGGCCAGCTGGTGGCAAGTGCAAGGTAAGTGCAGAACAAGTGCTGGGAAGGGGGGGCTGTAGGATACTGAGACAGTCCCCCAGTGCAGGGGTTGACAGGGAGGCAGTGCAGGTGGAGAGTGGAAGGGCCCAGGACTGAGGTCGCAGACAGTGGACCAGTTGTAGCAGGGGAGAGGGAGAGAGAAAGCAGAAGCAAAGAGGAAGGTTTTGAGGTGCTTCAGTAAAAGCAGATGTTTCTCCTCAAGATAGTGCGCGGTAGAAAACAATATGCCACATAGAACGAACAAGTACAACTGAACCCGTCTTTAAAGCCACTGTATAGTAATGAAATTGCGGTATAAACTCATCAAAAGTTACTTACATTATATTTGCATTTTCCATTGTGTCTCTGTGTAGGGCAGACCCGAAACACCACTCCTTCTTTGCCGACGTTACTTCTTCTAATGAACGTGGCTCATCGTTTCGTTTCTGAAATTTTATTCATTATCTTTTCTTAGTCTTTCAGGATGGTCCCGGCCTGTCAAGGTCAAATCACAATAGAACCTTATATTGGGTCGTGGGCCGTTCCGCCACCCGAGCAAAACATCAAAGCAGCTGACCTTCACTTTGAGCGAGCACACATTTCTAGTTAGCTGCAGTTAGTTTTAGGGACATCTTGTCTGCGTGCCTTTTTTTTTATTGTCCCTATGGGTCGGCCATGTTTTTGCAATACGGAAACATTCTATAATTTTTGTAAAAATGATTTATATTACTGTTTGGTTTAATTGCAATGGGCCTGCAACATGAGGAGACTCGAGAGAACAGACAATCAAATTACAATCATTTAAACCGTGATGTGTATTTCTCAATGAGCTCTGCTTTAGGTGGACATGGAACAGAGGCAATGTTGGGTGGCAATGCAGTTGTCCCCTGCATAGGTTCGTTCACCACTCCATGTATGTGCCTATCGAGGACATCTACGATAAGTCTCTCAATAAACTCATATTGCATATCCTCAAACACTGGTTTGATCACCCATTGTTTACTTCTTTTAGTGAAGGCCTTATTGTAGCGAAGCGTCCCTAAAGTTCCGGTCGTCCTACTTTGTTGACGGCCAACATTATGGTTATGTGCCAAGACCGCTAGAAGAGTCCGATTTTTCATGCCTTCCATGCCAAAATGCAATCTTTTGGGCCTGTACTTTAGGCACATATTGTGGAACACCTCCAAATCTCCTGTGTGGCAGAATTCCGTGAGTCCCCTCAAATCTCTTGTTATAGTTTTATCAAATACAATCTTTTCAATGGCCTTGTGAGTGGGTGATGAAGGAATCAACCACTTCTTCTTCCGTGCCTCCTCTGTGGACAAATGGCCATGTTCACATTTGTGGAAATGCTCATTTGTCGACCATCGATGTACGTTGCTACAGTGCAACATTACTGACCGCCATTTTTCCAGTAGAATTTCCAACGACCCTTCACATGTTTTTGAGCTCCACCAAAGATGGTTGCTGATTGACTTGGACCACTGTGAAATACCTTGCATATCTTTTTTTTTTCCTGCAGCCGACAATTTTTTATTGATTGTTTTTGCAAGATGCCATACGTCAAATTGGTGATTTATATTTTTGTACTCTTCTCTCATTGTCTTGGCAATTGAAACGTGTCTGTCCGTGGCTATCAGGTCGATCACCATTCCCCGCGATTGTAGTTCTTGCAATGATGCTACAAAGCCAACTTTCTCCATGGCCACTGAGGATGTACTTTGTGACACCTGCACGACCACCGAACTCACAATTTTCTTACTTTCCATGTCCTGAAAGTGGTAGGTGCAGTACTTGGCTGAAAATCCTGGGCTGTCGCACTGTCCATCACCGGCTAGCCTGAAGCGTTTGCCCGCGAATGTACTTTCCATTGACATTTTTTCCATTCTCCAAGCTTCGCTGATGGCTGGAAATAGATAATCGGTTTGGTATTTGTAGAACTGACTTTTCGCAATGAAATGGATTCCCACAAACTGAAAGAAATACTGTAACTTTTTAAAACTTGAACCACTAAAAAGTGCGGCCGCTGCACAAAGTAGATTGCCTGCTGGCAGTTGCCCCAGCATGGGTTGTGCAGACCATGCGAACGGATGATATTGTGTACAGGTGGCATGTATTTTAAGGTTAGTGCCTCGAATTGCACGAGTCACATTAATCAATGGCTCCCCACATACTTCCCCACCAACCGAATGCCCACATTTCATCATCATAATAATATCCATCAAACAGCTATCGAATACAATGAATTTGGCCTCTTTCCTTATACTGTCACTCTGCATCCCAGCTGGTTCGGCCTGTAACGTTGAGGACATGTCACTCGCATGAAAGGTACAATCTCTGATATCGTCTTCCGCTATGCTGAGTGATATTGATGGTGTTTCATTGTCGTCCACGTCATTCTCTTCCATTGCAACATCTGTTCCTTGTCCGGAGATGGGAGAAAAAAACAATGTCTTCAACTTTCGCGCGCTCTTATTTTTTGCGGGTGTGGATTCTGTGAATTGATCTCCGACTGCATCCAAACTACCAGGAG
The DNA here is from genome assembly GCF_040938575.1 of Ambystoma mexicanum. Classification (NCBI taxonomy): domain Eukaryota; kingdom Metazoa; phylum Chordata; class Amphibia; order Caudata; family Ambystomatidae; genus Ambystoma; species Ambystoma mexicanum. The sequence goes on from NC_090929.1 coordinate 750,581,010, forward strand.
GACATTCACTATCAATGGCTGGTGGTGGTATAGCTCCGTTGTCAATCACTTCATATTCTTCCCATTGGCACGATGCATCTCCAGTCTCAAGTCCCTGCCAAAAGGTTTGACAAGCAACATCTCTCGTTCGCTTCACTGTCTGTGTAGATCTAGTTCTTACACCCACTCGCAACTAGAGGACAGATTAGAAAAGGGATGTTCAGTTTAAACACAACTTACAGTATTGAACTATTGACAGTGAAAGACAACATAATATAGTGAACAGGACACTAACCTTCTTTTGCTTTCTTTTCTTTGAAACTTTCTTGCCTCGAACTTCAACATCTGGACGCTGTTGCTCCGACTCGTGTGTGCATGTCTCCACTTCCTCTCGCGCTGCAACGACTATATTTTCATGATAAGCACATCCATCACTCACTGAGGCTCCATCGACTCCCTGAAACATAGAACTTTCATTAGTATGTATAATAATATTGAAAACACAAAATGTACTTGGGGACCAATACCCATACGTACATCTCAATAGCAAAACACGAATGAACGCATTGTGTAGAACATTCAAACGACAATAGTTCACGCATTGTTGATCTAGTTAGATTGAACTGTCAAGATCCATACCTCGGGCTCCGCATAGACTTCCATTGATGATATTATTGAAGATGACGCTTCAGCAACTCCCTGAAACACAGTAATTGCATTAGTATGCTTTTCTATTTTGTTAAAAAGAACATAAACTTTGAGCAGGCGTCAACGGCTCATCTAAATAGACCTGCACAAATGATCAGTTGTCTAAAATAAATAATGGATATGTAAATATGATTCGATTTGCTCGATCGTTGGAAGTGTCACCACCCAGAGATCTGCATCAACTACTAGGGGTGATGTTCTTGTAGAAGAAGCTCCGTCATCTCCCTGAAACATAGTACTTGCGTTAATAAAGAAGGAAGTATAGCGGATGTAATCACGTCATATGATTTCGCTTGATCGAGCTGTCAGTATCCATACCTCGAAATGCATAAGAACATCAAGGGACGATGTAACTGCGGTGCACACTTCTGCAAGCTGTTGCGCCGACCCGTAACTGCATGCTCCCCCTTCTACTTGGACTAATGCTCCATCGACTCCCTGAAACATAGGACTTTCATTAGTAATGAACACAATATTGAAAAAAGAAGACAAATAGGAGGGCGACGACAGAAGGACATATCAATGGCTAAAAACGAAAGAAACATTGTGTGTAACAATCACGCTACAAGAATGCAAGATCTGATGATCTCCATCGATGGAACTGTCCGGAAACGTACCTCGAGCATCTGAGTGACATCTACGGTTGTCGTCAATGCGTTGGACTCCTCAGCATCTCCCTGAAAGACAGTACTTGCATTATTTTGGATAACAATAATTATAACTGAAAACAAAGACTAGAGGACGAGTACAAGGGTGTACCATTAGGTAAAATAATTACACGATCAATTAAAACTATTGATTTACATGCCTAAAACAAGTCAGTGTCAGAATAGCTAAGTAAGATTACCCGATAGGCGCTTGAAGTGGCTGATGACTGCAATAACGACACGGATGGAGAATCTTCCGCCTTCATATTGAGTGGATACATAAATGGGGAAATTATTGTTAGCTAATGCTACACACTACCGCAAGGCCGAGAGATAAATACGTAAACTTGACTCACCAGTGGAGGGATGTGGACGAATAGAGTGGGAATAGCGGTTGAGAGCAATTTTCGCCTCGCTCGCGGTGTTTTCTTCTTTATTAGCAATGATGTGGAGTACATGTCTGGGCTAAAGTGCCTGCTGCAGATGCGGTATCGATCACCCCTCTTGTCCGCAAAGACTTCTAGGACTCTACTTTCTAGCTCAGAGGCTGGATATCCGCAATATCGGACCCATTCTCTTATCTGATCTATTGTCTTAGGGAAAACATGCATTATAGTACCTTCAGATTTGTTATGGGTCTTCGAAGGGCAACCGCCAATGGAACAGGCAGGCATTATGGAAAGTTCTGAAAAGTAAAGATCAACAATTCTCTATGAATACCAATGTGTTAAAACAGTAAATGACACATAAAAGGTTCAATGCAAGGTCCGTTTTGGTTCTTGGAACTATACACGTTATTCACATGCGGATAAGTATTTCAATAACTTTCAAAAAATAGAAAAAGTAATTTGACTAAACTCAGAACATGTGACTAGTTCCTTGCATGTACTGTCGTGAACGAAAAGAAAACATGGATGCAATTTGATGACTACTAGCAAATAGATATAAATTAAAAAATTGGACGCAAAATGATTATGGTACATGGACTTACCTTGACGAACAAACAGTTAGATGCAGGGATCAGAGTAGTTTCTTGTCGTAGAACAGGGAGCAGTTCACAGGTTGCAAACTGACGAGTTTGCTCAAAGTGGTCACGGAAGTTCACAGAGACGAAGAGCAGATAACCAGCACCTTCACGGGTTGACTAGCAAAGCGCAAAGAAGTTCTCATTAGAAATATGAAGTGGGTTATAAAGAATTCGAACCAGGGGTGTGTTTGTGAATGAATGACGTGTATATGTCGTGGCATTATGTGGATTGCAGGGGGCCGTCCAGCGTGAGGGGGATGCTTGGCAGGAGACACGGGGTCTGGAGGTAGACATGGGAACAACAAACCCATGCTCTATAGACCACTTTGAAGTGTACATGGTCTTTGGTACCTCTTGGCCTTTATCGCTCCCTGACAGCTCCACTTGCCAGCAGCTCAAGTACCCCGGTGCGAACTGCCTTTGATAGGGCGGGGGGTGGATCGGGGCGGTGGTCGTGCAGACAAGACACAGGAAGACTCGTGAATGGAGACACACTTATGTGGATTGCAGGGGGCCGTCCAGCGTGAGGGGGATGCTTGGCAGGAGACACGGGGTCTGGAGGTAGACATGGGAACAACAAACCCATGCTCTATAGACCACTTTGAAGTGTACATGGTCTTTGGCACCTCTTGGCCTTTATCGCTCCCTGACAGCTCCACTTGCCAGCAGCTCAAGTACCCCGGTGCGAACTGCCTTTGATAGGGCGGGGGGTGGATCGGGGCGGTGGTCGTGCAGACAAGACACAGGAAGACTCGTGAATGGAGACACACTTATGTGGATTGCAGGGGGCCGTCCAGCGTGAGGGGGATGCTTGGCAGGAGACACGGGGTCTGGAGGTAGACATGGGAACAACAAACCCATGCTCTATAGACCACTTTGAAGTGTACATGGTCTTTGGCACCTCTTGGCCTTTATCGCTCCCTGACAGCTCCACTTGCCAGCAGCTCAAGTACCCCGGTGCGAACTGCCTTTGATAAGGCGGGGGGTGGATCGGGGCGGTGGTCGTGCAGACAAGACCCGTTTGCCGCAGGGCCTCACCAAGGAGAGGCCATCTAACTGAATGTAAGAGGATGGCTGCAGGATCTACTACATGGAAGGCAGGGGGGTGAGTTTATAAATACCTCACCCTCCCAGGAGAATATACACTAGATTCATTTAAAAAATCAAAACAACCATTGTTAAAATATATGTTGGGCTTTATTTTAGATTTTAATTAAACATAAATAATAAACATTACACATTGTAAAGTTGAGGTTGCAGCACATCGAGGGAAAATCCGCGGTATTGTCCACTGTCACTGGGGAAATGTTGTCTAATGGCAAGTACCGCACAGGCAGGTATTACTCTCCGAACGCGGTGTCCGAGCCTCCCGTGAAGCCACCAAGTGAAGCAACGATAGGCCACCAGCCTGTACCACCTGTGAAAAAAAAAGATGCAAACTGTATTAAACTGACCAAACTTTCTTATCAATGTCGATTCAGGTAACACATGTCATTTTCCTTAGAAAAAAATTATATCTAGAAAATGCACTATATGGAACCAATTTACATGCGTTCCAATGATATGTAAATGTAATTTTATATGTGGGAGACGACCATGAAATAGTGGTGGCATCACTGACATCACAAACAGAGTATACTTACTCGTTACTCGGATTACGCGGACGAACAGTGCCACGAAGTTCGTGCATAAGCACCATCATCATCCTCAACACTGTCCGTGAGAGGCAGGCTTCCCTGAACTCTGGCAGCTCGGTGATGCATTGCGGACTTTGCTCGCCTTCCTGCTGACTTTGCTCGCTTTCCGAAATGTAGGCCAAGCACCCGGAATTTTCACGGCAGCAGCAGTTCTCCTCCTCAGTTGGCATTAGCTCGCACCGATTGCACGTGCACCAGGTGGAGACGCCGTCCATGCGACATGGTCCAGGCTCTTCATCCGTTGACTGGTCCTCCCAACTGCCGTCCGAATCCCCATCGTTTTCCCGTGCTTGCCTTTCCAGTAGTTCTTCCTCGGTGTACTCGGGCTCGTACATATACGGCATTATTGTGGCCATTGTGCGGTAAAGATAGTAAAATAATTTATAGCGGTGGTACTGGTATCTGTTCACACGGGCTACAAGCGGCGAAGGTAGCTGACCAGAGCACTGAAACGAGTCACAGAATACTCAAAGTAACACAGAGAGAGGAATGGAATCGAAAATCTGCTGCTGTATGTTGTGAAACGGTCTGTTTATACTTATTGGGGAAAGAGGCGTCCTGCCATTTCCATGGCAACACGTCAATAGCTGAGGCGCAGCGATTGTTGACACGAGACGTGCTTGAAATGGGCAGTACGCGTCTGCTGATGTCAGGCTCAGGGGCGGGGGATTTGATTTAGTGCCGCAAAGGCAGGTGAGCCAGCTCGATGCGGCGGAATGATAGGATTATCACAAAATGGAGGCTGATTTCGAGTGCGATAAGGGGCGAAAAGTCGGGTAAGGTCCATAGGAAAGTTTCCTACGATCTACCGATTTATGCTTACAAACACATGGCCGACCCGTAGGGACAATAAAAAAAAAGTCCCGGAACTCTCCTTTAAGGAATAAGGAGTTTCGGGTGATGTCCCCTGGTCGCCGTGATCATAGGTCCTTTGATGGCTGCGATGATCCGAGGCTCTGGGCTGTAGTGCGTGTCTGTTTTCTTACTCTGAGTTTGCCGGACTAGGACAGTTTGTCCTACCTCTCGTTGGTGTTCTTTTGATCTCCTCTTTCTGTCGGCCCACTCTATGGCCTGCCTCTTCTTTGCAGCGTCTGGTTCTCTGATGGCCGTATCTTCTTCTGGTGTGTAGTCTTCCCACCAGGGAATGCGTGTTCGGGGTTGGTATCTCACCATGAGCTCGGCCGGCGACTTTCCCGTCGCGTCATGCTGAGTGTTCCTGTAGCTTCTGAGCATACTGCAGAAGGCTTGCGTGTGGGGTGTCTGCTCCACTACAGCTTTTTGTCTGGTTAGTTTGATGGTGGCCATAAACCGTTTCACCATCCCGTTGGCTTGGGGCCAGAGTGGTGTGACCTTCTGGTGGTGGAATCCTAGGTGGCCTGCAAGCTTGGCAAATTCTCGTCCTTGGAACGGGGATCCATTATCTGTCTTGACAATGTTCGGGATGCCCCACTCACTGAATAGTTTGTCTACACTGGGTGCTGTTTCGGTGAATGAGGTCAATGGTATTTGCTTGATGAATGGGAACCTTGAGTATTCGTCAATGATTAACAAAAGGTGATCACTTCTTCTAGGGGTCCATAGAAGTCCATCGTGACTTTTTGCCAGGGCCTTGTTGGAAGTGTGTTTAGTTGGAGGGAGTTCGGGGTCGATCCTTTTGCTGCAAGTTGGCAGGGTCTACAGTGCATCAGCATGTCTTCGACTACCGCGTCCATGTAAGGAAACCAGACGTGATTTCTGAGGAACTGTTTTGTGTTGTCAATCCCCCTGTGGCCCTCATGGGCTAGTGTTACTAGGGTCTTCCTTAGGTCTCTTCGGGCTACTAGTCTGTTTTCACAAAGTAGTATGCCTTGGTCTGTGGCTATCAGTTCTTCGTGTACTTTAGCTAGCCGATCGAGCTCTTTCTTGTCTGCTTCCTCCCCTCCGCTTCCTTTTTTTGGCGTTCTCTCCATTTGTTGGAGCGGGTGAGGGAAACGGCAGCTTTGATTGTTGGGTCGGCCTTGCTTCTTTCCTCAAATGTTGCAGTTGAGATCGTCGGTAGCATGGAATTTGAGGACAGGTAGGAGATGTATTCTGCGGCTTCATGCGCCAGGGCGTCATCTTTGTTCATCGTGGGGTGCCTGGACAGATAGTCTGCCGGGTTGGTTTCTCCTCCAGGTTTGTGGATGATCACGTAGTCATATTCTTGTAATCTTATTCCCCAGTGTTCTATTTGGGGTGGCATTTTTGTTTTGGGGTTGCCAAATATCGAGAGGAGTGCCTGATGGTCTGTTACGAGGGTGAATTTCCGGCCAATGACAAAGTGGTGATATTTTTCGCAGGCCCATACTGCAGCTAGGCTTTCCCTCTCGGCTTGCGAATAGGCCCTTTCTATGTGTGATAGAGTGCGGCTGGCGGATGCCACCACCACATGTCGGGCGTTGTCTTCAGCGTCAGTCTGGGCAAGGATGGCTCCGAGTCCCACTGGACTAGCAACTACCGTAATGATGGTGTGCCACTCTGGATGAAAGTATGCCAGCTGGCGGTTGTTGGTGAGACCCCCCTTAATGGTCGTGAACGCGGCTTGGCAGGTTGTGTCCCAGACGAAAGGTTGGTCCTTTTTCAAGAGGGTACGGAGCGGGTCAGTGATTGTGGCATAGTTCGGGAGGTAGCATGCAAAGTATCCCGCCATACCTAAGAAGGAGCGCAGTTCCGCCGCTGTCGTGGGGGCTTGGAGGTCGGTAATGGCCTTTATCTTGTCAGGGTCGGCTGTTATTCCTTTGTTCGAGAATATGTGCCCGAAGAATTTGAGGCTGATCTTGTTGATGTCACATTTGAGTTCAATTAGTGTCAGTTCTGCTTCTTGGAGGTTCTTGCAAACGGCTATTAGGGCTTTATCGTGTTGCTCTTGGTCCTTTCTGAAGATCAGGATGTCATCGCTGTAGTTTAGGGCATTCATTTCAGATGATATCAGGCGTCTGATCGTCTCTTGAAAAATTTCTGCAGCAGATGATATACTAAAGTTTAGCCGCTTGTATCGAAACAGCCCGTCATGCATCGCAAAGGTGGTGATGGGTCTTGAGTCTGGGTCCAGGACGAGTTGGTGGTAGCCCTGATTGAGATCTAGTTTTGAAAAGTGCCTCGCCTGATTTAACCTGATAAGCATGTCTTCCAGGCTTGGGCCTGGGTGTCTCTCCCTCTGGATGGCGGTGTTTGGGATGCACATATCAACGCATATGCGTAGGCGTCCGTTGTCTTTGGGCACTATCACTATTGGGGATACCCATGGCGTTGGTCCTTCTGCTTTCTCTATGATATTATCGAGGAGGATGAGCTGGATATCCTTTGACACTTGTTACTGAAGGTGGAACCCCACTTTACGGGGTGCTGTGGCACTGGTGTGATGTCGGGGTTGATGTGCAGTTTGATGGCCGAGTTTTTGAGCATTCCTTCTCCCTCAAATAGTTTGGGGAACTGATCTGAGGTCTCTTTTTGCGAGGGGTCGGCATGTTATTACCATGATGGTTTCTCGTGTTGAGGGGTATCCCTTTATTACTTCCGATTGGTCATATTGTAGGTCAATCAGTGCCAGGGCACTGGCCGTTCGGTAGCTGAAGAGACAGCGACCTATGGATGGACTCTTTATGACGTGGATCGTGGATGTCACTGTGAGGTTGCGGTGTGACAGATCACATTGAAATTGCCCCCTTGATGTCATGGGCAGGGCTGTTCCCCATTGGAAAATGTGTGTTCTGGACTCTCGTAGAGGGTACAGAGGGGCGATGTCACAGTACAGGTCTTCATTCATGACGTTTACCGTCGCTCCCATGTCGACAACAAACTTTTTCAGGTGTCCCCCATTTGTATCGTCACCCTGGGAGCTGAAGTGTCTTCCACGTCGAAGCTGAGGAGTCGGACGTATTCCCTATCGTATCCGTCTTGCAGGTATTGAGTTTGTTCGCTTTCCCCTAGCTGATATCTTGGTGGGGAGTTGGTGTATGGGTCTGTGTCCTGTTCATGAGGTGGCAGGGGGTCCCTCATGTATGTCACCAAACGTTCCAGTGTTTGCATTGGGTCTCGTTGGCAGATGTCGTACAGTTCATGATCTTTGCTGTCTGGTTGCTGTCTGGTTCAATCTGGAGTCCTTCTAGTGCCCTCACAGTGTTCGGGCGATGATAGGAGTTAATGGGGTATGTTGCATTTCTTTCGAAGGGGCGCTTTTGTTCCGTGTGTATCTCCGTTGGGCGGCCGGCAGTTCGTTGGCGAGTTGTGTTCCCCTCGGGGAGTTGTTCCTTGCACATCACCTGAAAGTGGTTTTACATTCCGCACCTTAGGCAGCACTGGCCGATGGCAGGGCATGGTCCTCTGTGTGGGTACTCAAACCCACAGTGGTAGCATTGACGGTCACTCTGAGTCCGTTGAGCAGAGCATCTGGGAGTTGTTCTGTTTTGCAAGGTCGGGTATCAGGTGCAGGGGCTTACGGCTGCAATGATGTGCCCTTTTTTGGATTTTCAATTGCTGCGGCGTGGACATCCTCTCTTTCGTATTCTCTGGCCAAGTCCAACACTTCTTTTAGGTAGAGGGGCTTTTTTAAGAGGTGTTTCCGAAACATGGAGGCTATGCACCCTTCTATTATGCATAGCCGTATCGCTTCGTCGTCGTTAAAGTTGGCGAAGTCACACTTATCTTTCTTTGAAGGCGGATGACAAATTCTCCTATGGATTCATGAGGGAGTTGATCACATTGATTGAAAGTGTACCGCTCATAGTCACGATTGGGTGACATGACAAGTTTCTCATTGATGACTTCTAAGAGTTTCGGATACATGGTGCGGTCCTGTGGGGGAATCGTGCGTATGATGTTTTTTATTTCTCTCCCTGCAACATTGGCGAAAATGCTGAGTATATTGGGTGGTTCATGTGTGCCAATGGCACCTACGAAGTCCTCAAATTCTTCCACCCACTCTTCCCATCGCTGACCCTGGTCGTGATGTGGGTTCAGTGTAAATGGCATGGGTCTTCTCATTAAGCTGGCGTGGGAGGAGGATGCTCCTGGTAGTGGTAGTTGGCCGTTCACGTCTGCTGCATCTGGAGGCGACATGATGGTGCCTCTTGTTGTAATGTAGTGGCTTTGGAGTCACTTGAGCACTGGTCCTTGCTGTTTCCTGAGTCACAGTGGCCAAATGGGGCGAGGCAGTGGGTCTCGTTCTTCTGATCAGAAGCACCGTACCTCACGTGTGCTTGTGGCGTTGTGGGGGCCACTTGTTACATGCACCGTGTGTCCCTTGTAAATGTATTTCTTCCTGCTTGTTGGCCAGGGTAGGGCCACTCGCGGGTCGCTCCTTATCTTTTGTCGTTAGTATTAAAAACATTTTTTTGTGATGTCACTTAATGGGAGACGCTGGGTTAATTGCTGCTGGGCACCGTGGTTGTCGGTGCTGCAGCTTTGGATTGGGAGGCGCAGGTCTTCAAATCGGGTTTTGTGTCCCTTTCTGGCCCCCGGCAGAGCTCCTTAATTGTCGGCGGATGCGTCTGCGGCAGTCCGTCCTTCTCTTCCTCTCGCTGGTGGGCGGGATATCAGCGGGGCCTGCAGCGCAGTGTCGGAGTGCTGCGGCGGCGGTCTCCTGGTTCGGGTGGAAGAGGCTCTGTGGCAGCTGCTCTGTCTCCGCCGTGAGGTGCACGGGCCTCTTGCGGCGTTTGGGCACACGGGCCCTCGAGGTCAGTCGGGCTCACGCTCCTTTCCCTCTGCAGGGCACACGGGCCCAACTGGTCAGTTGGGCACACAGGCCCCCTTTCTCTGCAGGGCACGCTGGCCCACCTCCTTGCTGGATCTTCTAGTTCGCTTGCGGTGCCGGGCGCACGGGCCCTCCTGGACTGCTGGGTGCTCGGGTCCACCGCTGCTGGGCTCATGGGCCCTCCACTGCTGCCGTCACACGAGAGTTCTTGTCGGCCTCGTCGCCAGTTGTTAGGGGGTGGGGTGGGGCTCTCAACACTCATCTGCAGCCATACATGTAACAGATGCACGGAGCCACCATTCCTATTAACTTTCTTTATTCCCTTCTACATCGTAACTACCTTCCCTCCTGTCCCTCCCCTTCCGCCCTCCTCCCGCATTGGTGTGTGTGTGTGTGTGTGTTTCCTTAAAGGGGCTGTGTCCCTTTTAACCACGTACAACACATTCTCTTGTGTCTGGGTTGGTATGCGTGTGCAACAAGTTAATAAAAGGAGAAATTCCTTAACAGATATCCATTCCAGCTGTTTGCACCGACATGGACGGTCCCAACAGGCCTAACGGCGCCAGTAACTCAACCTCTCTGCACCAGGGCAAATTTCCCCGATGTCGTGGTCGAGCACAAGGGTGCCAGCCCCGACCTGGCAACCTTTGCGCCAGAACCTCTGGGTGCAACTGGTGCCAGTGTAGCCTGGAGTGTCGAGCCCGGAGTCATACCAGCTGTAGCAGTCAAACATTTGGAGCATTTGCTCCGTGAACGCCTCCCAACTCTGCCTTCGATGGGCCCGGAATCGGGCAGGTTTCATCGTGATCTTCCAAAGAAGCAGAGTCGTGCATGCGTCAATGGTGTTGTTTGTACTTATGGGAGGAGGATGAATGGCTTCAAGAGTACGAGTTTCTTTGCTTTCCTACGAGGCCAGTCCTCTTTTTCAGGCATGTGACCCTCGTCTCTTGGCCCAACGACCTAGCGGTCAAGCGAGCTGGGGTTCTCTCTTGTTGACACGAGTCACAATCCTCGACATCATGACCTTTACCGTGGTGCCACACACAGATATGAAGCGGGTCAGTGATCGACATCTTGGAGTTGCAGTCTTGTCAACGCTTGAACCCGGAAGCCTTAGAAACTGACATATATCGACAAAAGAATCAAATTTAACAATTTTGTCGAATTTAACATTTCTCGCACAAGAAACATTCCAAATAGCAGCGAGCTGAGCATGCAACAAAAAAAAAAAGGTACTCAGGTACGGGGCATAGTGACCTGGTATATATAGCGGCCAACGTGACTTCTGGAACCTATGGGTGGCATGGTTGCGCCAAGAGGAATCAACTGTCCGTTGTACTATGCCGCCTGTTGAAAAACATTTCAGAGCAGCTGGTGCTGGAATGGATATCTATCTGATGAGGAATGCAATCCATTGAAGGGGATTTATTAATCACTCATCCTGACACTGGCAAACACATTAAAATCATAAACAGCATACCAAACTAAACATGTGGTGGATGCTTTAACGTGGCATCAAAAGAAAAACAGAGTGGGGTCCACCCGGTAAAGCCTGGTGCTCCTCGTTGCTCATTGAAAGGCCCTTACCTCTATGCCGTATTTGTTGAACCGTTCTGCTCGAGCGGCGGGCTGCAAATGCAACCGCTCCCCCGAGCTTCGTGTTTAACCGTTGCCATGACGACCGGGGCGCCGCCACACGTCCAGGATTGGACAGTGCAGGCGCGCCTCTGGTCCCACCCTCCCAAGGGATTGGAGGGGCGGGACGTGGTCAACGTCATGACAATGCTCAGTCTGGAAGTAGACGCTTCATTCCGGTTCATTGAACCATGTCGTTATGTGTGACTGTAAACACAGCGGTTCGGATTATCCTTAAATACAAGTGTGAGCCAGGCACCCGACTCACATCATGGTAAGAAATCGCATGCAATAGGGTCTGGTGTGTGTTAAAACGAGATCAGAAGTAGACTTGATCGTTATAGAAATGTAGATTGGGCCACCCATCCTTAAAGGGCCCCTACGTCATATCAACATGGTTCCCTAAATAGGTGCTAGTGCATCGTCTGTGTAGCGTCAACACCCATTTCCCTAGACAGATAGGGACATGACAACCTCACGTTGTGGTTACAAAAAGTTAAACCATGTTCGCAGTCAGAGTGCACGCTCAATCTTCCCCCATGTTGATTGTATATTTCTGCATCCATTGACCATAGGCATAATTTCTTAATCTTATAACCTTCCCTCAATTCTCTTTCTTTGTAACACATTTCTGCAAAAACCATCAACTTTGTCAGCAGATTCCAACAGTGTACTTTGAAGCATTAACATTAACATCCAGAAAAAAACCTTTAGAGAAAAACACAAACAACTGCAAATCATTCTTAAAGAAAGCAAGCAAAATTGAACTCTTCATTTAATGCCCTTGGTGTCAGAGTTCCCAATTTGTCAATCCAAAAAGACTCGTGCTGGTCCAGTCTCTGTTGTATATTCATGTGCGGATACACTTTTTTTTACCACTTCCAGTATCTGAAATCTGATCTGGGATAAATTATGTTTTTTCAAATCCCAGTGTCTTGCCACTGCTGAATTTTTGTTATGGTTACGAATGCAGGAGCAATGCTTGTTCCATCTTACTTTTGCGGTACGTGTGGATTGTCCCACGTAGTATAGTCTGCAAGGACATTTTATGGAGTAAATCACATTGCTTGAATTGCATGTTCCAAAACATCTGAGCTTTATTTTTTCTCCTGTGTGTGGATGGTGTACTATATTGGCTTTAAGTATATATCCACAGTTCGTGCAACTCAAACATGGGAATATTCCGGTTGTGTCCTTTGGGGAGATACTACCCCTTGTTCGTACCAGTTTGTCTTTAAGATTTTGACTCCTTTTGTATGCAAAGGTTGGCAGTTCCTTGAAAAGTGATTCTACCCTCTCGTCCAGGGCTAGTATGTTCCAATTCTTTTTAATTATGTCTTTAATGCGTTTACTCTGTTTAGCGTATTTCGAAACAAACACCAATGGCGGTGTCTCCTTTGTTGTGGATTTCGTTTTCAACAGATCTTTTCTTGTCTTGTTTGTCAATCTTCCTTCTGCCTGCTCTATTTCAGAACTTGTGTAACCACGAGTGAGAAATGTATCTCCCATCTTGCTGATAGCCTCTTCATAGTCTGTTGGATCACTCACGATCCTCTTTACTCTCAACATCTGACTATATGGTAAATTCTTTATCAAGCTTGGTTGGTGAAAGCTTAATTTGTGAAGAATGTTATTCCTGTCCGTGGGTTTTTGATAGATGTTTGTCCTGAAACCCGTAATTTCTTTGGTAATCTTTACATCCAGAAAATTAATTGTTTCTATGGAGTGTTCTGATGTAAATTGTATGCGTTGATCAATGCTGTTCAAATATTCAAGAAAATTCTTCAATTCTTCTTCAGTGTCGTGCCAAATTCCAAAAATATCGTCAATGTACCGAATCCATAGTCTCATCTTGTTGTTCCATCTCTCATTTTTCAAGACGTGGTCTGTTTCGAACTTGTGCATAAAGGCATTAGCGTAAGATGGTGCCATAGTGGCCCACATTGATGTTCCCGATGTTTGAAGAAAAAACTTTTTGTTATATTCAAAATAAGAGTTTTCACTAATGAATCTTTTTGAGCTTAGATATTGTCTTCATGTAATAGTAGCCATTCTACTGCTGCTCTTCCTTGGTCGTGTGGTATGGATGTATAGAGACTTTTTACATCTATTGTGAACATGATGTCTGTTGTGATATATTCACATTCTTTAAGATGTTGCAAAAAAGGAGTAGTGTCTTTCACATATGTTGTGGTTTTCTGTATCAAGGGCTGTAAAAAGTAATCTATGTAGACTCCCAAGGGTTGTAATATGCTGTTGATGCCAGCCACTATGGGTCTCCCTGGTGGATCAATAAGACTTTTGTGCACCTTAGGCAGTGAATAGAAGTGAGGAATTTTCGGGAACCTGTTTGTGAGAAATGTCTTGGTATGATCGTTAATCCAGTTTAGTTCTTCAACTTTGACCAGTAGCTCTTCCAAATTACATTGAATCTCGATTGTAGGGTCTTGATCTAGTGTTGCATACGTGTTGCGATCCTTCAATTGTCTCTGGCATTCTGCATCATATTCTTTAGTATCTAGGAGCACTAGTGCTCCACCTTTGTCCGCACTTCTTATGGTTAGTTTATCGTCACTGTATAATCTCTTGATTAGTTCCCATTCGTGGGGATTCATGTTCCCACGTGTTCTAGATTTAAATTTCATTTTCTCAAGGTCTTTCAGGGTTTGCTTTTGGAAAATATCAATGGATGGTACATTTATGGGTGGAATGAATCCACTTTTTCCTCTGAACTCTTTAAATTCTTCTTCATCACTTTCTCTCCTTTCGGGTGCCTCCAATTCATTGAAGAAGACTTTTAACTTCATTTTTCTTATCAGTTTGAAGAGTTCTATCTGAGTGTCAAATAGGGAGCTGTTATATGTAGGTACGAAACTGAGGCCCTTCTGTAAAGTGTTGGTTTCTTGTTCCGTAAGTGTTCTTGCAGATAAGTTCAGTACTAGACTTTTTTCTGCCTCTGTCTTGTTTCCAGACCTTTAACGTGACCATGTGAGCAATTGTACATCCAGTTAAATTAAGGAGAGGAAAACCGGAAAACGGAATGCAAATCGGAACGATGTGGAAAAATGTTCTTTGCCTCTTCATTTCTTTACGGCTAAAAATAGTATCAGTAAAGTGATTTATTTTTCCAAAGTTTTCACTGAAATGTTTATAATGGATTGATACAGGAACACATAGTTTTACTCTGTTAGGTAGGAATTCCATATTAGAGTTTATTGTGCTAAAGTTCCCGGTCAAGATGCATTTTCAAAATCAGCCCCAGAAGGGAGAAAAGCGGAAACATTATGGGAGGCCACCCTATTATGGGGAACAGGTAATGCACACATTTCAAATCCAATCAAGGTAAGATAGCAGATTGACAAGGTTTAATCTTAGGAAGTGTGCGAGAGTGGTCTAGGACTGCACTTCTTCATAGAGGTCTTGGCTCAAACAATGATCTGTCGAATGGTAATGTAAAAGGATATTTGTACCGCGCACTATCACCATCGGAGTGCTCCCCTGGCAGCTCTGAAAAAAGGGAAGGCGTGTGGGGGGGTGAGTTTTCCACTGTGGCCCACCTTAACTCAGTCCTAAAGCGGACGGCTGATAAAACATATGTGCTCATTTTGGATGGGGCGTAATGCAAGAAACATGCACACAAATCTTACGTAAGTGTTTTATGTATGTCTCTTATGTCATGCCCAATTTTACTGCACTTATTTGGCAAAGAGGAGTGGCGGAATACTCTCAGCATTTGTGCCGGCATGCATTTACATGCCGGCGCAAATGCTGTGCATCCCTAAAGTGTCCTGTTAACATGGATTAGTAAAGTCAGCCCTGGGAGGAGAGGAGGGGGACTTTAGGAGGTCACCTTAGTTATGGTGAAAAAGGAAGACACAGAGGGGTGAGCCAAAATCCAATCAAGGTAAATGGATGAGCCGTCAAGGCTAAGTCTCAGGAAAAGTGTGAGAGTGATCTAGGGCTACAGAGAGTCCACACAGGGAAAAAACTCAATAATTCAAATTAGACAGCCAATGTACAAAAATACAGTAATTCATTAGGCCTTTTAAAACGCACTACGTATTGCAATCAAAAACCATAGATCGCACACATATATATATATATATATACACACACATATACACACATTCACTTTCAGAGATAATACCACTTACAAGTAGTTATCAGGTAACTAATGAAATGAAAGAACATTGTCAGACTCAGCCCAACCCCAGTTGCCACTATCTTAAGAAGTCCAGCCCTGAGATGTATGGGGCCTAGTGCCCAATAGTCACACGTTCCATGTACAGTTCCTTCAGGGAAGGGTTTCCAGAAAAGATGCAGTGGGCTGTGATGGTGATTCAAAAGAGTTCAGAGACTTTGCAAAGTATTAAAATCAGGTAAGTATTGCTCTCTTTCCTAGTCCCAAGCTTACCCATAGGGTAGGATCCTTGACCCAGGTTCAATGACCAATGGTCAGGCCAGAATGAGTTAGGGGACAGGAGGCTTTGCACCCAAAGTTACCATATGGAGAACAAGGGGAGACAGGAATAGCTATGTTTACTTATCGCCCTGACTCAGATTCTTCCAGGTGACACTGTAGGTCACCCGGAGTTCGCTGGGGACATGATTTGCTTTCCTTTGTTCGGCAGAGAGAGGCCAAGCGGACGATTATGAGGGGAACTTCTGGTATCGGGACAGCTTCCAAGTGGAGGTCAAAAACGAAGAAGACCTCTGCAGGACAGACCCACTTGGACACCTCGCCAGCAGTGGTCAGCATGATAAAGTGGCGAGTAACACAAAAGCAGCTCCAGCACAGCCTCTCTTTGATGTAGGAAGCTAGAAATTTGGGAGCAGGCGCCTTATTGCACAGGTGTGGACCCACCAAGTTCCAAGGATTGATTCGGAACCATGACGGCTGCAGCGAGGTAACTGGTCAGTCCATCGGGCAGTCCAGAAACACTTCTGAAGGCCCTTAGGGAACAGATCCTCAAGCAGGGGTTGCTAATAGTTGGTTCCACTAGACCAAGGGTTGAAGCACCAATGAGGGTCTTCAAGGAGCAGGCAAAAGACCTGGGCTTCACCAGGCCAATCACTGGAGTTGATGTTAGTCAGCTGCATGAGTTGTCCTTAGGTCGACAGCTGACAGCTCTTTGTGGGAATCTTGGTGCCAACGTGGATCTGTAAATGGCTGAAGGAGTCCTCCTTTTATCCAGAGTTGGAGCTGGAAGCAGATTCAAGGCCACTAATGGTAAGGATTTGCCACATTCAAACAGCCCGTGGTTGTCCAATTGTGGAAAACCACTGGTTTCTTCATCTGCCCAGCAATAGACTTCCTGGCACCAGAGGATATAGACTGGGGCCAGACAGTCCGAGCTCCCTCCCCTGGCTCAAACACACACAAAGGGTTACTAGCACACAAAAGCAGCAGCTTTCCTGGGGAAGCAAGCAGACCCCATAGGGATGCATTGTAAAACCGGCATGCCATGCATACATGGCAGGCAGCATTTACTCATTTGCATTGCAGAGTGCATAAGTGCAGGGCAAAAAGTGGCATATAAGCATTTTTGCACTCCACCATGAAAAATGACCTAAATTCGGCAGTGGGGACCCGCACACATGTATGTCCAGTACTTGCACAACTTATCAGTATTCTGGCAAAAGTGGAACAAAGATTTGGGATCCATTGGTACCACTTCATGTAGTGGGTATACCATTTGAGAGGGTAGGGATTGACATGGTTAGTCTTGTTGATCCGTCTACATCCTCTGGCAGCAGGTTTTTCCTGGTGGTTGTTGATCAGTCCACAGATATATTGAAGCCATACCACTCAAACCAGTGACTGCCAAGTCAGTTGCTAGAGCATTATTAAGCATCTTTACTAGGGTTAGCTTCCCCAAAGACGTTGTGTCTGTGAGAGGGGGCAACTTCAGAATTATATGCAGGCCATGGAATATCGGGAGGAAGAAATAAGTGGGCACCACTTTGTGTAAATTGGTATTTCTTAGAATATTTCTTCATGAACGATAAAATACGGGAGGGAGATTAGAAAAAGATTCACAGGAGCTGGCTGCGATGAGTCTGGAGACACCCTGACTCGTGTAGCAAAAAAGTCCAAGTAGATCAGGTAAACCAACCTGACCACGTAGCCGCTCTCCGTATGTTGTCCCAAATAAAGGGTAATGTAATTCACAAGGATGGTACTGTTTTCAGTATTAAAAGTTCCTTTTGTAGAAATATATTGTGGTAACGTAGAATGAATCACCAGTTTGAATCAAGGTTTCATTTATTTTTAAAGCAAAAAAGATTAAAGGTGGTGACTAATATAATCTTAGTCGGTATGCGGCTACCATCTCACATAGTTGTAATCAACCAATAGTGCCAATGCATTTCGGAGCATGACGCTCCTTCATCAGGGCAAGTCTGTGTTGCATCATGTAACATAATTAAACGAAGTATTGATAAAATCACATAATTAACAAAATGGGGAACCATTGAATTAAGTAACATATATTACATTTGTGCATAAATTAATTAATTCAAAATAAGGACATAATCATAAGAATACAATCATAAAAATATAATGTGTCACATACCCGAACAGATTTGATTGCAGGATACAATAACGAGATGGTGGAAAAAGAAATGGAAAAAAGGGCAGAATAAGTGAAATGAATGGTGGGTTAACCAAAAGATAAATATCAACTGTGAAGAGGAAAGTTTAAAGTTACCTACAGGGATCGGGGTAGCCAGTGGTAAGAAGAAGGACAATTGTCCGGTTCACGAAGGATCGACGGTCAATGAACTCGATTCGATCAGACGAGAATCTGTAAACGTAACAGTGTATCAGAAAGATGACCAAAGCGTTACATAGGAATGTCAGAGGGACGGGTAGAAATGTGCTTACCTGCGCTCGCGGGGCTGCGAGTGCACAGAGGATAGAAACGGGGGTGGCAGTATTGCGCCGTTTCGCATCGCCAGTTTACAGCGTTACCTAGGGAACTGAAACTTAAATAGAGACGTGACAGGGGATCGTGACGTGTCAGTCTAGTGAAAAGCGCGGTGTAGATTGTCTGATGTATTGTGAGACTAAGGGGCCATTAGAAAACAAACTAATTTTGAGTGTTGATGAGTGTGGATGAGCTATTGTGGAACATAGAGAAATGAACATTAGAAGTAATCAATGAACATAGAAAACATACTATGTGCACAGAAGAAAGTAATGTAGAAATAAATGGAACAAAGTTAAATGACACAATTATGTGTGTACAAGAAGCTTATAAATATCTAGAGCAATTATAGTGTTGCACAGTTGTATAAAGACTATAATATTTCTATCTATGGACACTGATCCCAGTAGGTAGCGACAACATGTGCTACCTTGGGTCCCAAACCGAAGTTCGGGAGTGGGGAAGAGTATCCAGGAAATAATACATAAAATTAAATTGATAAGTAGAGTATCCAGGAAATAATACATAAAATTAAATTGATAAGTATGTATAGCAAATAATATGGAACAACATGAATACCCTCAAATATATGAGGAAGCAACCCTTACCCAACATGGTCAAGGTTGCAATGCACAAGAAGTCAAAAATACTTAATATGAAGAGATAAATGGTGTTTCGCCACAAAATAATAGACCATAAGACCATAACAACTCAAATGTAACAGTGATAGTTAATCTCTTCATTAAGACCATGCGGATAAAGGGTACCGAGTCTGTCTATCCAAAAGGTTTCCCTTTGATTGAGTCGCAAGCCCAAATCTTCATGTGGATTGGTTTTCTTTATTACTTCCAGGATCAGGAACCTGATTTGGTTCAAATTGTGGCTTTTATCTCGCCAATGGCGTGCCACGGATGAATTAAGGTTACTGTTGCGTATACAAGACCGATGTTCATTCCACCGTGTTTTGGCAGTTCTCGTGGATTGACCGACATAATATTTCCCACAGGGGCATTTGATACCATATATAACGTTCACACTATCACAGGTTCCAAATGTTTTTAGGAAAATCTTATTGCCTGTTCTGGGATGATATATCGTGTTGCCCTTGATTACTAGATTACAATTGGTACAGTGTAAACACGGATACGTTCCTGTGCGTGGAGTAATCGGTTCCTTCATGGAGGGCCGTGTGCGGACCAGTTCGTCTCGTAAGTTCTTACTTCTCTGGTAGGCGAATACTGGTAGCTGTTCAAAAAGATTCTGTACCCTGACGTCATTTTTGAAAATGCTCCAGTGTTTTTTACTGGAGAGTTCTAAAAGTTCTGGTCATCAATTGATCATCTTTCACATAGATATTGAGGTCTAGAAAATCTATTGATGATTTGCTGAAATTTCCAGTAAATTCTATCCCCATGTGATTGCTGTTGGCTCTGTTGCTGAACTTTTCCAAATCGTCCTGTTCTCCTTGCCATATCAATAAACATCAATAGAACATCATAGATGATGTTCTATTGATATGGCAAGGAGAACAGGACGATGACCAGAACTTTTAGGAAGACAACAGAGGCCAACTCAACTTTATTTGCAACCAGCTGTCATCAGAACTCGGTTATCAGGAATATTCCAAGTGGAGAATACATCAGGGCCCGTCGCAATTGTTCTGAACAAGAGGTATTTGAACAAGAATGCCATCTGCTTTCAAGAAGATTTAAGGCTAGGGGATATGGCTCCAAGACTATTTTGAAGGCACAGACACAAGCTAAAGCACTGAATAGGAAAGAGACTTTAACCACGAAACCCAAAACCAATGACCGAAAGGAAGAAGTCAGCTTCATTACCACATTTTGTAAAAACAATGGAACTTTGAGAAGTATCCTTAAAAGAAATTGGCATCTTTTACTTTTGGACCCACATGTTAGGAACTACATCAATGACGACCCAATGATCATCTACAAACGGGCAAAAACTATCAAAAACATATTGCGCCCATCTCTACTTCCAGAATTAAGACCGGAGAGCACCATCACTTGGTTACCAAAACAAACGAAGGGCTTCAGGAAATGTGGGACCTGTACAATGTGCAAACATGCGATGGATAATTTGACAAGTTTTGAAGATCAATATGGCACCAACTTTAAAATCGTTGAACATATCAACTGCCGTACCAAATACGTCATATATACCATCATTTGTGAATGTAATAAGATCTACATAGGGAGCACCATTAGAGAACTAAGGATCAGGATCAGAGAACATTTCTCATCCATAGGGAATCCAAATACAAATTCACCACTGGCCCAGCACTGGCAAAAGGAACACCAATGTGACACTAAAAAAACTCTAAAATTTGCCGGACTTAAGAGAGTGACCTTAGGACCAAGAGGAGGAAACCAAGAGTTGAAATTACGACAAGAGGAAGCTAAATTGATCTGTAAATTTCGTTCAGTTGAAAGAGGCCTGAATTCGGACAATGAAATGTATTCTTTTTTATGAAATATTGCCTATCAGGAGACTCATTTTTTCCCAATGGACAGGGTGTCTTTAAGACAAGGGTTAAATAAACAACGGTTCGATAGCACTTTACATCAGCAATGAATATATAGTTAGACCTCTTTCTCTCACAGCAACTATTAATTAATGTATCATTTTCCCAGTATACTAACTATCATGTCTAACAAGCCAGGCAGATAACCACAAGGGCACGTGCTCTCACATGACAGAGTATGCCGTACACTTTTATAAAAAAGAACCTCAAATGAGATTTATAGACATGGAAATTTGTGTTACAACAGGTTAAGATATGCATGATACGCTTAAATTTGTACGTGTTCAACCCCTTTTAGACAAGGGGCGTAAACAGTGTCATATTTATTTTTCTACTTTATTTGGGAATCCAGAATAATCGACATGAGAGGGAACAAGATTACGTACGTAACATTGGGAAACCAGTAACTTAGCCCAAAAGATGGCGCTCGAGCCATGAAACAACAACAATTGACAGGAGAGGGAACAAGATTACGTACGTGACATTGGGAAACCAGTAACTTAGCCCAAAAGATGGCGCCCAAGCAGAAATAGTAGTAGGACTGAAGTCGCCTAGCAACCGGTCTACATAACAAACAGGGATCGGGTGGACACGCCGGTACGCGGACGGAAAGATACAACGAAGTAACCAAGGTGAGCCTAACAGCAAGAGTAGCCCACCCAATGCACAGGATATGCAATGCAAGCATGCGGACCCTCGTGGTTTCTGCCTTTGCTAAATACATTTTCTGCACTTGACGGGGGCATCACGTTGCAGCCCTACGGCGATCGTATTGCTTTAAAGTCACGGCATGATTTTGATGTGGACTTACAGTCCACGCAAACAAACAGGAATGCGATTTAGTTTGACCAACAGTGTGTAGGGTTTATTGACTTTGTGGCCCTCAAGGTTACTGAGCAATGAAGGAACAAGTTACTTACCTGTAACTGTTGTTCTCCAGCATGGGTCTGGCATGGATTCACATGCTCATGAATATTCCCCGTCGTCAGGCTGGGAATCCTCGGTAAAGAAAAAACCAGTATCAGTTTCGTTTCTGATCTGTCTTTCGTAGTAATAACCAATCACTGGTCTCTGCGTCATACTGACCACAGCCAATGACTGCCCTCTACCTAAGCACCGCCTCTGGCAGCCATCTTCAGATTTGGAAGCACGTGAAGTGGCAGTATGACCAAGTGAAGAGCCGCAGAGGGGTAGGCGGGAGGGTTCGCATGTGAATCCATGCCAGACCCATGCTGGAGAACAACAGTTACAGGTAAGTAACTTGTTCCTTCTCCAGCATGGGGTCGGGCATGGATTCACATGCTCATGAATAAAGAATACATAGCAGTACACACATGCACAACCACGGGAGGTGGCAAAGGCTCAACATTAAGCATAGCATCAAACTCAACATTAAGCATCTTACCTCCTCACCAGGCTCACCTCAGGCGAACAGGTTGCGCAGCACTGCTTGGCCGACCCTGGACTCCTCCCTGGAATCCCGGTCGACGCAGTAGAATCTCGTGAAGGTGTGCGTCGACCTCCACGTAGCAGCCCTGCATATGTCCAGCAGGGGCACACCAGAAAGGAACGCCGTGGTAGCTGCGATCGCTCTGGTGGAATGGGCTCTCGGACGGCCGGGCAGCGGTCGGTTTGCCAACCGATGACAGTACATGATACAGCCGGAGAGCCATCTGGAAATGGAAGCCTTCGAGAGAGCCTTCCCCTGATTGACAGGTCCAAAGTTCACAAAGAGTTGTGACGTCTTCCGAAAACACTTCGTGCGGTCCACGTAGAACTTCAGCGCTCTAGCTACATCCAGCGAGTGCAAAGTCCTCTCAGCCGGCGACGAAGGCGACGGGAAGAATACAGGCAACACCAAGGGTTCGTTGAGATGGAAGTCCGACGGTACCTTGGGCATGAAGGAGGGGTGCGTCCTGAGCACTACCCTCGTGTCGTGGAAAGTCAAGTACGGGGCCTTGCAGGAAAGGGCCTGGATCTCTCCCACTCGTCGTGCGGAGGTGATGGCCACAAGAAAAGCAGTCTTCCACGATAGAAACTTCAACGGGGCCGAGTGCAGAGGCTCAAACAGAGGTCCCATGAGCTTGGTCAGCACCACGTTGAGCTCCCACGCCGGGGCCGGAGCCTTCACCGGCGGGAACGATCTGAACAGTCCCTTCATGAACTCTTTCACCAGGCGATGAGACCACAAGGACGTCCGTCCCGTGGTTCTGGTGTATCTGGAGATCGCAGCAAGATGAATCTTGATGGACGCGTGTGCCAGGCTAGCTTTGGCCAGCGTCAGCAGGTACGGCAGTACTTGGGGAGCCGTAATCCGTAGAGGGTTAATCTTCTGTGCGTGGCACCAGACAGAGAACCTCTTCCATTTGTGTCCGTAGCATTTAAGAGTCGAGGACGCCCTGGCCTTTGCAAGAATCTCTCTGCAGTCGGCCGGTATGTCGTATCCTCCAAACTCTAGCGCTGCAGGAGCCAGGCCTGCAAGTTCAGCGACTTCGGGTCGTGGTGGAGGATGGCGCCTCCTTCCCTGGAGAGTAGATCCGCGTCCGCCGGCAGTTTGATCGGCGGGGACGCTGACAAGTCCAGAAGGTCCGGGAACCATATCTGCCTCGGCCATGAGGGTGCGACGAGGATCATCCTGCACCGTGACTTCTTGAGCAGGTTGACTAGCCGGATTAGCAGAGGCAAGGGAGGGAACGCGTAGAGGAACAGGCCCTCCCAGGGGAACGAGAAAGCATCGCCCATGCTCCTCGTCTGGGGAAACCTGCTGGCGAACCTCCGGCACTTGGTGTTCGTCGCCGTCGCGAACAAGTCGATCTGTGGTGTGCCCCACCGTCGGAAGAGACGATCCACCAGATCCTGCCGTAGTTCCCACTCGTGGCACGAGCGCAGCTCCCTGCTGAGTGAGTCGGCGATGGTGTTTTTTATCCCTGCCAGATGAAACGGCACCAGAAAAATCCTTTGGGCGACGGCCCAATGCCACAGGTCCTGCGCCTCCTTGGACAGCGCTGGGGACCTGGTTCCGCCCTGTTTCCTGATGTAAAACATGGTGGTGGTGTTGTCGGTGAAGATCCTCACCACCTTGCCCTTGAGGGACGGAAGGAAAGACCTGAGGGCCCAAAACACTGCACGGAGCTCCAGGACGTTGATATGCAGGGACTTCTCCGTCGGGAGCCAGAGTCCCTTTGCGTGCAGATTTTCGGTGTGCGCTCCCCACCCTTCCAGGGAGGCATCCGTAGTCACAGTCTCCTGGTGGGCTGGGGTCTGGAAGTCCATGCCCGCCGTCAGATGCGCGCGGGTGCCCCACCACCGTATCGCTCGTCGGAAGTTCTCGTCGAGCTTGATCCTTTCCTCGAAGCTGCCCGTCGTCTGGATCCAGCGCGCATCCAGGAATTCTTGCAACGGGCGCATCCGGAGCCTGCACATGGGAATGAGGTAGATGCAGGAAGACATCATCCCGAGGAGGGACTCGATGGACCTCACTTTGGCCGCGTCGGCCACCAACATCCGTTGCACCTTGCCCAAGATGGTCCTGGTCCTCTCCTCCGACGGGGAGGCCAGAAGGGACACTGTGTCGAGCCTCGCTCCGAGGAACAGTGCGACTTGCGCGGGCACCAGGTGGGATTTGGCGTAGTTCACGAAGAATCCCAGGTCCGTGAGGAGTTGGACGGTCCTTGCCGTGTGAACCACGGCGAGTTCCCTCGTCTTGGCGCGGATGAGCCAGTCGTCCAGGTTGGGAATGTGGAAGTAGGCATCCTCCAAATCCAACGACGACAGGAAATCCCCTTCCTCCAGCTGGCCCAGGACGTGCTGGAGGGTGACCATCCGGAACTTCTGCGCCTTGATGAACTTGTTCAGACGTCGGAGGTCTAGGATGGGGCGCCATCCTCCCGTCTTCTTCTTCACGAGGAAGTATCTCGAGTAAACTCCGGAGCCCCGAAGCCTCTTTGGGACGATTTCGATGGCGCCCTTTCTGAGCATCGCCTTTACCTCCAGGAGAAGTTGAGGGACGTGAAGTTCTTTCCTGGCCACGGGGGGGACACGCGGGCACCTTCTTTGAAACTCGAGCGCGTGACCCCGGGCCAGGGCGTCCAGAACCCAACGGTCGGTGGAGATGGACTCCCACACGCTGACGAAGCCCGCCAGCCGGCCTCCCACCGGGGTGCTCCGGTGGGGGCCCGACCCCACAGCCGGTTCAATCCTGCTTGGACGCGGCCTTGCCGCCTTGACCTCCTGGGCGACGACGGCGGGGTCCGCTAGACTTGCCTCGTCCTCTGTAGGCCTCTTGCGACGACGAGCGGGCCGCTTGACGGTAGGAAGCGAAACCGCCGCCGGAACCTCTGGAGGCGCCCTTGCCTCCGCTGCTCCGAAAGGGCGTCCGACGTTGCTGCAGGACTCCGAGGGCCCTGGCCGTCTCAGTATCCGCCTTGATGGCCTGAAGGGAATCGTCCACTGTCTTCCCAAACAGGTTGTTCCCGTCGAAGGGCATGTCCAGGACTCTGGTCTGGACGTCCTGCCGGAAATCCGTAGCTTTGAGCCATCCACGACGTCGAAGGCAAACGCCGTTGCCCAACTGGCGGAACCCAGTGTCGGCGATGTCCGTCGCCACGGTGATGGCGTGGTCCGAGGCCACCTCACCTTCCTGCAGGATCTCCAGGGCCTCCGCCCTCTTGTCGTCCGGCAGAAAATCCAGCAGGGGAGCTATCTTGTACCAGAGCTCCCTGTCGTAGCGAGCCACGATAGCCAAGGCATTGGCCGCTTTAATCGTCGTCGCTGCCGACGAGATGACTCTACGTCCCATAGCATCCAATTTCTTTCCCTCGCCGTCCGGCGGGGAAGTCGATGTGGAGGCCGCACCCCCCCCCGCTTTCTTCCTGGCTGCCGCGGAGACGACGGAATCCGGGGTAGGCTGTGCCCGGAGGCACAGGGGGGCCGTGTCCGGGACCCGGTACTTCTTCTCGTACCGGTCTCTTCTAGCTGGCGTCGTGGAAGGGTTCTTGAGGAGGGAAAGGCCCTCATCCCAAATGTCGTCCAACAGAGGCACTGCGAGGACCGTCTTCCTCTTGGCCTCGCGCCGCTGATAAAGGAAGCCTTCCTTTTTCTTCTCCTCAGGGCAGAGTTGGAAAAGCTCGGAAGCCCTGGAGATCATGGAGTGGAAAGATCCGATCTCGTCGGGCGGAGAAGCCCTGGCGGGAGGCGACGACGGAATATCCTCGTCGTATGCCGCGTCGTCCGTACCCGTCGCTGCCGTGTCAGTCCCCGTATCATCCCCTCGGGTGGACGGGGGAGAGGGCTGGACGGGGCGCGACGGTTGAAAAGGAGGTGGTGGATGAATCCTTTTCTTGGCAGGGGGAACACCAGAAGGTCCCGGTTCTGGATCCCCCGACGGGAAAGGTTCTTCCGTCGGTAACGGTAGTCTCGTCCTTATCTCGGAGCATAAGGACTGTATGGCCAACAAAATGGCCGCCGAGTTGTCTTGCGGCGCTGGCAGAGGGGAATCCGACGGGCGAGCAGGGGCCCCGTCGGTATCCTCGACGATGTCGTCGTCGTCGTCACCTGCGTCGGGGTCCATTCCGACGGGCAGGCCTTCTTCCACGCCTAGGCCGTGGCTTAAGACCTCGATCAGCTCCTCTTCTGAGGTTGAGGCCGAATCTACGACGACGCCCTGCCCCCCCTTCTTCTTCCCCACGGGGGGTTTCACGGGGGTCCTATCGATGGGCACAAAAGAAGACTCCCTCCGAGGAGGCAGGGAGATTCTGGGCCCCGAGGTCGCTACCACTGGCGCAGCCTCCACAGGCTGAGCCAGGGCCGCCGCGACCGTCTCGATAGAGGGCTTGGTCGGATGGATCAAGGCCTTCACCACCTTAGGTGCGCTCACCGCCTTATCCTTGAGGGAGGGGGCACTGCCACGCTCCTCCTCTGCCTTAGAGCTCGACCGGGGCCTCTCCAGGAGTTTCGCCGGGTGCTCGGCCTTCCTCTTACCCGACCCAGAGCGTTGGCTCGTGGTTGATGGTGCCGGGGAGGGTGCGCCCTGCCTGGCGCCCGTAGAGCCCGACCGTTCGGCGCTCCCGGTGCCAGCGGACTCGCGGTGCTTAGCCTTATGTTGGGCCCCCGTCGCCGGGGCGCCCTCAAAGGTCTTAGAAGACCGCTCGGGTTTCTTCTTCTTCTCGCCAGACGGGCTCTTACCCTCCAGCCAGTTGGCGAGACGTTGATGACGGTCCTTCATGGTCCGTTCCGACATGTTGCCGCAAAACGCACAGTCCTTCTCCACGTGCGTCTTGTCCTCATGAAGGCAATAAAGGCAGAAAGAGTGTTCGTCCTCCTTAAAGACGTTCTGCAGCTGGCATCCAGGGCAGACCCTGAACAGCTTTCCGGGCGTCGAGCTTCCCTTCTCCTGGGCCATCTCCGAGACTGGGCCTGAGAAGCTTCTGGAGTCCTCCGAAGTGTAGCTCGACGAAATCTTCACCCTTGAGGGGCGCAGACGAATCCGACACGGGTCCCCGTTGATCGGATGTAGGATCGGTGGAGCTTGAGGCTCTTTTGACCGAAAGAATCGAGTTTTTGTGAAAAAACGCGAAAAAATAGCACTAACGCTCGAGAGCAATAGCACGAGGATCCCAACACATGAACGTGCGGTAAAAATCTGAAGATGGCTGCCAGAGGCGGTGCTTAGGTAGAGGGCAGTCATTGGCTGTGGTCAGTATGACGCAGAGACCAGTGATTGGTTATTACTACGAAAGACAGATCAGAAACGAAACTGATACTGGTTTTTTCTTTACCGAGGATTCCCAGCCTGACGACGGGGAATATTCATGAGCATGTGAATCCATGCCAGACCCCATGCTGGAGAAGTAAGCATCCTTGAGGTCGAGAGACACCAACCAGTCCTGAAGTTGAAGGGCCTGGAGGACTTGAGAAAGAGTCACCATCTTGAACGTGTCCTTCCTGAGGAGTTTGTTCAAACCGCGCAAGTCCATGATGGGTCTCAATCCCCGTCTTTCTTCGAAATCAAAAAAGGAACAAGTTACTTACCTGTAACTGTTGTTCTCCAGCATGGGTCTGGCATGGATTCACATGCTCATGAATATTCCCCGTCGTCAGGCCGGGAATCCTGGGTTTAGAAAAAAATCAGTATCAGTTTTGTTTCTGATCTGTCTTTCTTAGTAGTAACCAATCACTGGTCTCTGGGTCATACTGCCCCCAGCCAATGACTGCCCTCTCCCTAAGCCGCGCCTACGGCAGCCATCCTCAGATTTGGTAGCACGTAAAGTGGCAGTATGACCAAGTGAAGAACCGCAGAGGGGTAGGCGGAAGGGTTCGCATGTGAATCCATGCCAGACCCATGCTGGAGAACAACAGTTACAGGTAAGTAACTTGTTCCTTCTCCAGCATGGGGTCTGGCATGGATTCACATGCTCATGAATAAGAGAATACATAGCAGTACACACATGCACAACCACGGGAGGTGGCAACAGGCTCAACATTAAGCAATACAACAACTCAACATTAAGCAACTCTTACCTCCTCACCAGGCTCACCTTAGGCGAACAGGTTGCGCAGCACTGCTTGGCCGACCCTGGACTCCTCCCTGGAGTCCCGATCGACGCAGTAGAATCTTGTGAAGGTGTGCGTCGACCTCCATGTCGCAGCCCTGCAGATGTCCAGCAGGGGCACACCAGACAGGAACGCCGTGGTAGCAGCGATTGCTCTGGTCGAATGGGCTCTCGGACGGCCGGGCAGCTGTCGGTTTGCCAACCGGTGACAGTGCATGATGCAGCCGGAGAGCCATCTGGAAATGGAAGTCTTCGAGAGAGCCTTCCCTTGATTCACAGTCCCAAAGTTCACAAACAGCTGTGACGTCTTCCGAAAACTCTTTGTGCGGTCCACGTAGAAATTCAGCGCTCTAGCTACATCCAGCGAGTGCAGTCTCCTCTCGGCCGGCGACGGGAAGAAAACTGGTAACACCAAGGGCTCGTTGAGGTGCAAGTCCGACGGCACCTTGGGCATAAAGGATGGGTGTGTCCTCAGCACCACCCTCGTGTCATGAAAAGTCCAGTATAGAGGCTTGCAAGATAGGGCCTGGATCTCTCCCACTCGTCGTGCGGAGGTGATGGCCACGAGGAAAGCTGTCTTCCATGACAGGAACTTCAAAGGCGCCGAATGCATAGGCTCGAATGGGGCCCCCATGAGCTTGGTAAGCACCACATTAAGCTCCCACGCCGGGGCAGGAGCCTTCACCGGCGGGAATGATCAGAATAGTCCCTTCATGAATTCTTTCACCAGGCAATGAGACCACAAGGACGCCCGTCCCGTCGTCCTGGTATATCGGGAGATTGCAGCCAGATGTATTTTGATGGAGGCGTGAGCCAGTCCCGCTTTGGCCAGCGACAGTAGGTACGGCAGTACTTGAGGGGCCATAATCCGCGGAGGGTTAATCTTCTGTGCACGGTACCAGACAGAGAACCTCTTCCATTTATGTCCGTAGCACTTGAGAGTTGAGGACACCCTGGCCTTTGCAAGAACCTCTCTGCAGTCGGCCGGGATGTCGTACCCTCCAAACTCTAGTGCTGCAGGAGCCAGGCCTGCAAGTTCAGCGACTCCGGGTTGTGGTGAAGAATGGCGCCTCCTTCTCTGGAGAGAAGGTCTGCGTCCGTCGGCAGCTTGACTGGTGGGGACGTTGACAAGTCCAGAAGGTCCGGGAACCAGATCTGTCTCGGCCACGCCGGTGCGACGAGGATCATCCTGCACCGGGACCTCTTGAGCTGGTTGACGAGCCGCAGCAGCAACGGCAGCGGAGGGAACGCATAAAGAAATAGGCCGTCCCAGGGGAACGAGAAAGCATCGCCCATGCTCCTTGGCGGGGAGAACGTGCTGGCGAACCTCCAGCACTTGGAATTCGCCGCCGCCGCGAACAGATCGATTTGGGGTTCGCCCCATCGTCGGAAGAGTCGATCCATTTGATCCTGGCGTAGTTCCCACTCGTGGCACGAGCGCAGCTCCCTGCTGAGTGAGTCGGCAATCGTGTTTTTTATTCCTGCCAGATGAAGAGGCACCAGAAACATCCCTTGGGCGACGGCCCAATGCCACAGATCCTGGGCTTCCTTGGATAGGGCCGGGAACCTGGTTCCGCCCTGCTTCCGGATGTAGAACATTGTGGTGGTGTTGTCGGTGAAGATCCTCACCACCTTGCCCTTGAGGGACGGAAGAAAGGACCTGAGGGCCCAGCACACCGCACGGAGCTCCAAGATGTTGATGTGGAGAGACTTCTCCTCCGGGAGCCAAAGGCCTCTCGCGTGAAGATCTCCGAGTGTGCTCCCCAACCTTCCAGGGAGGCATCCGTCGTCACCGTCACCTGGTGAGCTGGGGTCTGAAAGTCCGTGCCCACCGACAGATGGGAGCGGGTACCCCACCACCGAATCGCCTGACGGAACATCGCGTTGAGAGGGATCCTGTCCTCGAAGCTGCCCGTCGACTGGATCCAGCGGGCGTCGAGGAACTCCTGTAAGGGTCTCATCCGAAGCCTGCAAAGGCGCACCAGATAAATGCAGGAGGACATCATCCCGAGGAGGGACTTGATAGATCTTACCCTGGCCATGTCCGTGGCCAGCAGACGCTGCACCTTGCCCAGAATGGTCCTGGTCCTTTCCTCCGACGGCGAGGCCAGCCGCGCCACTGTGTCGAGCTTGGCTCCCAGAAACAGGGCGACTTGCGACGGAACCAGGTGGGATTTTGGAAAGTTGATGGAGAATCCCAGGTCCGTGAGCAGCTGGACAGTCTTCGCAGTGTGCTCCACGGCGAGCTCCCTTGTCCTTGCCCGGATGTGCCAGTCGTCCAGGTAGGGGTTTACGTGGATCCCCTGTAGGCGCAGCCGCGCTGCCACCGATGCAAGGCACTTGGTGAACAACCTGGGTGCCGACTTCAATCCGAACGGGAGGGCCTTGAACTGGTAGTGCCGCCCTTGGACCACGAACCGGAGGAAGTTTCGGTGTCTTTTTAGAATGGGGATGTGGAAGTACGCATCCTCCAAGTCCAATGACAGGAAATCGCCCTCCTCTAGCTGTCCCAGCACATGCTGGAGGGTGACCATACGGAACTTCTGTGCCTTGATGTACTTGTTCAGTCGTCGTAGGTCCATGATGGGGTGCCATCCTCCTGTCTTCTTTTTTACGAGGAAGTACCTTGAGTAAACTCTGGAGCCCCGAAGCCTCTTTGGGACGAGCTCGATGGCACCCTTCTTGAGCATTGCCCTTACTTCCAACAGTAGTTGAGGGACGTGATTTTCCTTCCTGGCCACGGGTGGAACGCGAGGGCACTTCCTCTGAAACTCGAGGGCGTGCCCTTGGGCCAGGGCATCCAGCACCCAACGGTCAGTGGAGATGGACTCCCACACGCTGACGAACCTCGCCAGCCGGCCTCCCACCGGGGTGCTTCGGCGGAGGCCCGACCCCACGGTCGGTTCAATCTTGTTTGGAGGCCGCCTTGCCTCCTTGTCGACGACGACGTGCACCACCTGACTTGCCGCGTCCCCTGTGGGCTTCCTGGGACGAAGATCTTGCCGTTTGGCGGTAAGTGGAGGAGCCACTGCCGGATCCCTGGGAGGCACCTTGTCTGCCTCCGGAGCTCCGAAAGGACGGCCGTCGTTGTTGGAGCACTGCCAGTGCCCGGGCAGTCTCTGTATCTGTCTTGATGGCCTGAAGGGACTCATCAACCGCCTTTCCAAACAGGTTGTTCCCGTCGAAGGGCATGTCCAGAACCTTGGTTTGTACGTCCTGGCGGAAATCTGTGGCCTTGAGCCATCCTCGTCGTCTCAAGCAAACGCCGTTGCCCCAACTGACGGAAACCGGTGTCAGCGATGTCCGTTGCCACCGTGATGGCATGGTCCGAAGCAATTTCCCCCTCCTGTAGGATTTCAAGGGCCTCAGCCCTTTTGGCGTCCGGAAGGAAGACTAACAGAGGGGCGATTTTGAACCACAACTCCCTGTCGTAGCGGGCTACGATAGCCAGGGTGTTGGCTGCAGATGAGATGATCCGTCGTCCCATCGTGTCCAACTTCCTGCCCTTGCCGTCCGGTGGGGAAGTTGATGTCGAGGCCGATGCCCCCCCAGCTTTCTTCTTTGCCGCTGCTGAGACGACCGAATCCGGGGTAGGTTGTGCCCGAAGGCACAAGGGGGCAGCGTCAGGGACCCGGTACTTCTTCTCGTACCGGTCCCTCTTTGCCGGCGCCGTGGCAGGGTTCTTGAGGAGGGCGAGCCCCTCATCCCAGATGTCATCAAGAAGCGGTACGGCGAGGACCGTCTTCCTTTTAGCCTCACACCGTTGGTAAAGGAACCCTTCTTTCTTCTTTTCTTCTGGGCAGAGCTGAAAAAGCTCGGATGCCCTGGAAATCATGGCATGAAAGGATCCAATCTCGTCGGGCGGGGACGCCCGAGCAGGGGGCGACGGGGGACACGTCCCGTCGTCGCCCCCGTCGTCATCTGTACCTGTCGTAGCCGTGTCCGTGCCTGTATCATCCCCGTGGGTAGTATACCGGGGGGAAGGCAGAGCAGGCCGCAGGGGTGAGAGAGGCGCCGTAGGATGAGTCCTCCTCCTCTTATGCGGTGGACTCTCCGAAGGTCCTGGCTCCGGTTCCCCCGCCGGGTCTGGCTCAGGTACCTATGTCGGGGGAAGGGGCAACCTTGTCTTCATCTCTGAGCATAAGGACTGAATCGCAGACAAAATGACCGCCGAGGTCTCCTGCGGCGCCAGAAACGACGGGCGCGAGGGCTCTTGAGGAGCCTTGTCGGCGACACCGTCGCTCTCGTCGTCGCCCTCGCCGGGATCCCTCCCGATGGGCTGGGCCTCTTCCACGACTTCGATGAGCTCTTCTTCAGAGGTCGTGTCCGTATCCACGATGGCCACCACCCCTCCCCCACCTTTTCCAACGAGGACTTCGTGGGGGTCTTCTCAATGGGCCTGAAAGACGACTCCCTCCGCGGTGGCAGGGAGACTCTGGGTCCTGAGGGCGCCTCCACTGGTGTAGCCTCCACAGGCTGAGCCAGGGCCGCGGCGACATCCTCAATCGAGGTCTTAGCAGGGTGAATTAAGGCCATCGCCACCTTCTGGACGCCTGGGGCCTTCACCTTGGGGGGAGGGTCCGAGCCTCGCTCCCCCTCTGCCGGAATCTTCGAGATCGACCGGGGGCTCTCCAGAAGCTTCGCCGGGTTCTCGGACTTCCTCTTACCCGAGCCAGAGCGTTGGCTCATGGTTGATGGCGCCGGGGAGGATGCGCCCTGCCTGGCAGCCAAGGAGCCCGACCGTTCGGCGCTCCGGGTGCCCGTGGACTCGCAGTGCTTAGCCTTTTGTTGGGCCCCCAATGCCGGGGCACCCTCACAGGACTTAGAAGACCGCTCAGACTTCTTTTTCTTCTTCTCGCCTGACGGCTCTTCCCTTCCAGCCAGTTGGCGAGACGGAGGTGGCGATCCTTCATGGTCCGCTCTGACACGTTCCCACAAAACACACAGTCCTTCTCCTTGTGCGTCTTGTCCTCATGAAGACAGTAGAGGCATAACAAATGCTCGTCCTCCTTGAAAACATTCTGAAGCTGGCATCCAGGGCAGGTCCTGAACAGCTTCCCGGGCGTCGAGCTTCCTTTCTCCTGGGCCATGTCCGGGGTAGGCCTCGGAACTTCTGGAATCCTCCAAAAGCGTAACTCGACGAAATCTTCACCCTTGAGGGGCGTATAAAACTCCGAAACGGATCCCCGTTGATCGGATGTAGAAACGGTGGAGCTTGAGGCTCTATTTAACTGAAAAATGAGAAAAAATCTCCTGAAAAAGTGCGAAAACGCAGCAAAAGCTCGAGAGCTACAGCACGAGGACTCCCAACACTTGAACGTGCGGTAAATATCTGAGGATGGCTGCCGGAGGCGGGGCTTAGGGAGAGGGCAGTCATTCGCTGGGGGCAGTATGACCCAGAGACCAGTGATTGGTTACTACTAAGAAAGACAGATCAGAAACAAAACTGATACTGATTTTTTTCTATACCGAGGATTCCCGGCCTGACGACAGGGAATATTCATGAGCATGTGAATCCATGCCAGACCCCATGCTGGAGAATACCATCCCTTGTTCCTCTCCGCTACAGGCACCAGTTCTATGGCGCCTTTCTCCAGCAGGGCTTGAATTTCCTGCGCAAGGAGCGGATCCGGACACTTCAAAGAGAGGTTCCCTGGTGGATTGTCGTGAGGCCTCTGCTGAAAAGGAAGACAGTAGCCGTGGGTTATCCGAAGTAATGGCTTGCCACTCTACAAGATGCTGCGCCAGCCTTCCCCAACCGGCGAACCATGGGACCTGGCCTCATGACTGAGTGGTAGCGGCTGCGGCATTGCCTGAGGTCAAAGAGGCAACTGCCCGAGCGGCCTTGGCACCTCGAGTACCTCTGTTCCCACCTCTGGCACTCTTATGATGGCCTCTTTGACTGCTAGCTCCCCTCGCTTTACTGAAGGACGAGTAATAGCGAAAGGAACCTCCCCTCCATTGCTGTCCCCTAGGACGAAAAGGCAGAGGTTGGTGAACTGCAGCACCCAACGACTTCGCTGCAGCTTTGGAGGTCTGCAACCTCTCAAGGCTCTCGTCAGCCTTGCTGCCAAAAAGGTGTTCACCGTCAAAGGGCATGTTGAGGAGCCGGGACTGCACATCAGGAGCGAACCCAGACTTCCGCAACCACGCAAACCTGCGCATTACGGTGCTCGCCGCCATGGACCGGCTGACACAATCTGCCAAGTCCAAACCCGACTGAACGGCCTCACACATGGCATCCTTGCCCTCCTGAACCATAGCAAGGAAATCATCCCGTTCGTCCCCTTCGGGAATATGTTCAGCCGCTAATGCACAGAGTGTGTGTGAAACGAGACAAAGCACATATGGAGTTGGCCGCCTGAAGCGCCATACCCCCCGAAGAAAACACTTTCTTCGCCCAGCCGTCTAAACATTTGTCGTCCCTATCCAGAGGGATGGTAGGATACGATGCCTGCTTTGCCGGTGCCGTAGCCGCCTGCACCACCAAACTCTCCAGAGTGGGGTGCCTGGACAAGTAGCAGCGGTCGCTACTGGCTGGACTGTATTTTCGCGACAAAGACTTGCCCACTGCCGGGAGACTCTCCGGAGCAGTCCAAGCCGCCGCCACCCTTCTCTGCAGAGCCATATGAAACGGCAGAACCGGGTCAGTGGGGGGACCGAGATCAAGGATGTCCGTGAGATCATCCTGAACGAACTCGCAAGGGGGAGCTGACCAACCCAAATACTCGGTGACCCGAGACATAAGGCGCGGATATGAAGAATCGGCATGAGTGCCAGGCTCCGGCCTACAAAACTCCACCTCCGGAGAGGTGTCCAATCCACTGGCATCATGCAGTGACTGCCTCAGGTCATCAAACTGGCTATGGCCCGAGATAAGCTCATCTGGAACCATAACCGGAACCAAGCCGACATCAGAGCCTTCATCACCCTCTGAAATGTACTCCAGGCGTGGAGAGGAAGACCTCTGGGGACCAAAGCAGTGCCTGACCTTAGACAGAGCCTTTCTAGGGGCAAACCCCGTGCCACGGGGCCCCTCCGACACCACCACCTCGAAAGACGTCGAGGGCGCCGACAGAAAAGGCGTCGACGTCGAGCAAATTGGTGTCGACGTCAGCTGCAGCGCCGCCAGCATTGGCGGCGTCGACACAGGCCTCGAAGCAGGAGCTCCGAGCGCGTCTCTCGACGACCTAGGCGCAGACGGCGTCGACCCCCTCGGAGGCGGAGCCTCGAGAGAAATCGTCGACGACCTTGGCGCCACAGGCGTCGACGTCTTCTTCGAAGACGGCACAGGATCACGCGGTCTCGAGCGCGTCGAGGACCGGGACCTGGAATTTATTTATTTATTAAATTTGTATAGCGCACATGCAGCCCTCGGGCATTGTGGCGCTGTTTCTTGTAGGGATCTTAGTTACAGGGAGGGGTAACAGGGATACATGACAACAATCCTGTTTTGGTTACATCGCATGAATGAATACTTTCTTAGATACAGGACAGGAATCTTCTGTTAGTTACATAAGGTACTTTCTTAGTTAAATGACAGGCATACTTATCTTTTACGTTATGATAACAGTTAGTTTGTTACATTTACAAGAATACTTTTATAGTTGCATGGCAGGCATACTTTCTTAGTTACATCATAGGACAGCTTACTTAGTCACAATATGGTAGTACATTTTGGCTATATCACAGGAATCATGGTTACAAATCAAGAACATTGGTGGTTTGCAAGGCGGCGGCCTTACCGGAAGCATATGTACATGATGGAGAAAGGACGAGGGGGGCGGCTACATCCTCTCTGGCGGTTGTAGAGTTAAATCCCGTAGTGGGAGAGTTAGACATTAGTAAACAGGTGGTAGTATAGTGAGGGGTTGAATTGCATAGTGTTTGTGGTATGTCGCTAGAGCACACGCTAGTGTAGCAGTAGGGCAGAGTTGCATAGTCATTTTAGGGTTAGTTCGGGTTTGGCGCTTGACCTTACCGTTGTGTTTCGAGTCCTCTGTGGTTTGGACTGGAGGAGTGTGATTGTCGATCCTTCCCGAGGTCGGAGGGTCTCTTGTGGGCTCACAGTGGCGAACAGGGGCAAACAGGGGGCGATGGCCTTTATCCTGGCCTTGTGTCATAAATCACCAATGTATCAACTGAAAAGGATTCAGTAACCAATAAAGGATACAATTTGGTAGGGCTCTTCCGGATCCTATTTTCACACGACTTGATTGTAGGCAGGTCAAATTAGACCTTCCAAATGATACAACTCTCTGACTGGATGAAACAGGCAGAGAGATGGATCACTGGAAAGGGCGTGGGAATTGTGTAGGAAGTATGCCTAGGATAGATAAAGTATCATAAGAAACTGTCCCAATCGAATTACTAAGATAACACAGTTTTAACATTAATTCAGACACTGACCTTATGGCAAAAACTGAAGTAATCCACGAAAGTTCCTTGAAGAAATCAGGAGTTGAACAAACGACAAAGGAAGGGAATATTAGTAAAGGAGACTTATCCCGAACGGCACGAGGCTCTCGCTAGATACCGGGTTGGTGCACCACAGGATAGCGTTCAAAGTACTGTGCACAATAACTTTCCAATAGTTCATGAAATACTTCCTTTCCCACGATGAATAGAAAATAGAATTTCACCTGTTAACTGTCACAGGTACCAAAGGTTCAGAAATAGTTCAGAAAACCACGTGCAGGATAGCACGCGACAGGATTCACGCAGCTCAGGACAGCCGCGCTTGCAGACAGCATCCGCGTGGAGATTTGGCACGCAAACAGGATTCACGCAGCTCAGGACAGCCGCGCTTGCAGACAGCGTCCGCGTGGAGACTTGGCACGCGAACAGGATGCACGCAGCTCCGGAATTAGCGTGTGAAGGAAAACACGCTCAAAATAGGCCAAAGAAGTTGCTGAAGGGAATGCGAGAACGCAGGTCCGGAGTTCAGCTACAAAAACGCCAAAATTGACTTAATCAGAAGCAGCGATCGGAGTTTCCACGCTGCTTATGTACGCACTGCCGTTATACACGTGACGGACCTAAGTCACGTGAATTTTAACGACGTGAACAATGCAGACGTCGTTTTCCGGGCAATGCATCGAACAACCTCCATTTTGAGTAGAATGGTCTAATGGTCCTATGGGCGTAACTCATTTTGTATGGAGAAGTCGTTCCTGGTCCAGAGGTATGTCCAGCAGGCATGACAGTGCCACCCCCCAAAGGAGCAGCCTCTCCCCTTTTCGAGTGGAATCGCCTTAATAAAGCTGGAGCATGAATGTTAGACAGAGGTTCCCAGGATCTATCCTCGAGACCATAGCCTTTCCAATCCACCAGATAATATGGTTTCCCAGACTGTAACCTCATGTCCACAATGTCTTGTACTTCATATTCGTCTGACCCTTTCACAGAAATAGCAACAGGCCGTATAGGCAATCTAGTAGCATCCGAGCACAGTTTGATGAGTGACACGTGGAATACAGGATGCAATCGCCACCGTTGTGGCAAAGCCAGACGGACAACAGCCGGATTTATAACGTGGAGCACTTCATATGGCCCGATGTATTTAGCTTGCTCCAATTGCTGCTTAACTTTCTTCTGTAGACTCTTAAGATCTCTAAAATTACGTCCTGCTGCAGGAGTATCCAAAGACAAACTGGAATCCAAAGGAATGGATCGTGGGTGTTGCCCATACAAAGCATAGAAAGGTGAAGTACCTATGGCACTATGATAGGAATTGTTATAGGCAAACTCTGCTGCCGGCAAAACATTGAGCCAATCTGACTATAACTGCAGGCACAAACATCGCAGATATTGTTCCATAGTGCTATTGACTCTCTCAGTCTGTCCATCCGTTTGAGGGTGATAAGCACTAGACAATCTGTCATCAATTAGTAATGCCGAATTTAGTGCTCTCCAAAAACGTGATGCAAATTGTGAGCCCCTGTCAGTGATTATCACTGAAGTTAGACCAAAAAACCGGAATATATGCCGGATGAATAGATCAGCCAGACCAGCAGCTGTTGGTACACCAATACAGGGGATAAAAAGCACCAATTTTGTAAAGTAGTCCACCACCACCCATATGGTATCGTAGCCTTTATTTCTTGGAAGTTCAACCACAAAATCCATTGATATCATGTCCCATGGTTCTTTGGGAACAGGTAGAGACTGGAGTAAACCCACTGGTTTGCCAGGAGTGTTCTTGCATTGACTGCATACCGAACATGTTGAAACATAATTTATAACATCTTGTGCTATAGACGGCCACCAACACCATCTTTTCAGTAACTCTAGAGTCTTCTTCTGTCCAGGATGGGCGGCAATCAAAGAATCATGACCCCAACTGAGGGCCTTGTTCTGAGTGGTACCAGTTGGTAGATAGAGTACTCCTTGTTTAAAAGGCAAACCATTGTATATATCAATATTCAATTCCTGAATCAATTGTGGATTTAGTTTCACCCACTCCTGTAACTCATTTTTTAGGGAAGGTTGTGCAGAACAACTGCATATCACGTGATCTGCCAACAACTTATTTTGCACCGATTCTTCTTTCACCTCTTCACCGATGCGAGACAAAGCGTCCGACTTGACATGTTGTCTGGCAGGGCGGTAATTTGAAAATCGTATTGAGCAAAACAAACATGCCATCTGGCCTGTCTAGCTGTAAGACATTTCATAGTTTTGAATGACTGAAGATTTCTATGATCCAAATACACCACCACCTGATGTTTGGCCCCAAGAAGATGATGTCGCCATTCTTGGAAAGCATCCTTGATTGCAAGTAATTCACGCTCAGTGACAGTATAGTTTTGTTCATATGGGGTAAGTTTGCATGAGAAAAAAGCAACTGGATGCTCCTCCTTAGTTTCTGCACAAACCTGCGAGAGTACAGCTCCTGTAGCGACACTGGAGGCGTCTGCTTCAACGATAAACTGACCATCCGGATCAGGATGTTGCAGTACAGGTGCAGTGGTAAATGCTTCTTTTAACCTCTCAAAAGAAGCTTGGGCATTCTAGTTCCAACAGAATGGAATTTTAGAACTAGTTAAAGCCGTCAATGGGGCCACTGTTTTGGAGAAAGAACGAATAAATCTGCGATAAAAATTTGCAAAACCTAGAAATGACTGTAATGACTTGACATTGTGTGGAACAGGCCAATTCAATATGACCTTCACTTTGGAACGACTCATTCGAACACCTTGATTGGTAATGTCGTAACCCAGAAATTCCACTTCTTGTATATGAAAGACACATTTCTCGGCTTTAACAAAAAGTTTGTTCTCTCTCAGTCTTTGTAAGACAGCTAAGACGTGTTTAACATGTTCTGAAAAAGATGAATATATCAAAATGTCATCCAAGTAAATCACCACGAATTGGTCCATCATATCTTTGAAGATATCGTTCATGAAGAACTGAAATGTGGCGGGAGCGTTACAAAGACCAAAAGGCATCACTAAATATTCATAAAGGCCGTACCGCGTCTTAAAAGCGGTCTTCCATTCGTCTCCTTCGCGAATGCGAACCAGATTGTAAGCACCGCGCAAATCTAGTTTAGAGAAATACTTGGAAGTTCCTAATTGATCTAACAGAACATTAATCAGTGGTAAAGGGTACTGATTCTCTATGGTGATGTTGTTAATAGCCCTGTAATCAATGCAAGGCCTTAGATCACCTTCCTTCTTTGGAACAAAGAATAAAGGAGAAGCAGCCGGCGATTGAGATGGCCGTATAAATCCCATTTCAAGAGCTTTATCGATGTATTCTTTCAAGACAACATCTTCTTTGAGAGTTAAAGAATAAACTCGACCAGTAGGAATTTTAGCTCCAGGAATTAATTCAATTGGACAATCATACTGCCTATGTGGAGGCAGCTGTTCTGCCTGACCTTTGTCAAACACATCAGCAAAATCTGCATATTCACTTGGTATATGTGTACCACTCTGATGTACCACACTAATAGTGGAAATTCCCTCAATAGAGGCCAACATATGTGATTTATTTGACACCACCTGGCTGGTAAAACAATGTTCGTTGCAAAAAACGGAAGGATATTGGATCAATCCCGTAACCCAGTCTATGACGGGATTATGAAGAGTCAACCAATTAAGTCCAAGTAATATTTTGTATTGAGGA
Organism: Ambystoma mexicanum; assembly: GCF_040938575.1. Classification (NCBI taxonomy): domain Eukaryota; kingdom Metazoa; phylum Chordata; class Amphibia; order Caudata; family Ambystomatidae; genus Ambystoma; species Ambystoma mexicanum. The sequence goes on from NC_090929.1 coordinate 750,621,569, forward strand.
GCCGCAATGACATCGAAGACTATTTCCTCCGAATGACCATTTGATAAAGTCATCTGAATAAGTACAGTCTCCTGAGTTACCATACCGGAAATCAAGACCGATCCATCCACAGTAATAACAGTTTCAGGTTTGTTCTTGTCTATAAGGGGTATAGAACATTTCTTGGCATATGTGATATCGATGTAATTATTAGTAGCTCCAAAGTCAACCATAGCCTTGGAAACCAAGTCTTGATCATTGAAACGTAAAGTCATCTTAACAGCTATCGGTCCATGCGCTGGAAATGTAATGGAGTCCGATGTAACACTCGACACAGGGACTCCTGCTACTGTCGAGTTTTGGCGTTTCCCGAAGGCTTATTTGGTCTTTTAGGACATGCCGCCAATAAATGCTCAGATGAACCGCAATACATACATAAGTTATTTTTCCTTTGGTTCTCTCTCTCGGCTCTAGACAACCGGCCTCTCACCGCACCAATTTGCATTGGTTCAGGATCATTCGAAGAAGGTGCCGGTGTATCAGGGCGAACTGGTGCATGAAGGAAAGGTTTTCTCTCTCCTTTGCGGGCATTTCTTCGGGCATCAATTTGTAAGATTAAATCAAGAAATTCTGAAAAACCTGTAGGAACCACTGGGACCGTTGACAAGACATCTTTGAGTTCTTCTGAAAGACCCTTGTAGAAAACAGCTGTCTTCTTGTCTTCCGGCCATTGAGTTTCGGCTGTTAATTGGTTAAATCGTGCAATGTAAGCCAACAGAGGTTGAGTGCCTTGTTGTAAATTCAGCAACTCCAGATCTGTGGCTTGACTAGCGTAGCGCATATCAAAGACTTTGTTCATAGCAGCCAGAAGATCATCGCAATCGTACAACAAAGGGCTATTTGATTCCAATAAAGGATTTGCCCAAGCAGCAGCTGTACCCCCCAAATGGTAAAGAACAAATGCTGCTTCAGTAGTTAGATCAGGAAATGAATTAGGCCGGCAAAGAAAATGAAGTCGGCACTGATTAACAAAAGTTCTGTAGGTTTTAGGATCACCTGTGAACCTTTCCGGGGGAGCCAAGGGAAACTGTGTGGGCATAACCACTTTAAGAGTTTCCTGTGATAATGATGGTGTCGTAGTCCTAGATCCAGATGCAGTGGCTACTGGAACCCGTGCTCCCTGAGGAGTGGCATGCATGGCATCTTGCATAACATCCATTCGATGCCGTAGCACGTCCTGTGCCGTAATCATTTCATTTCTCAAGTCAGTGATTAACTGAGTCAAAACAGCTAAAGGATCCGTACCCTACATGGCTTCTGATTCTGTCATAAATCACCAATGTATCAACTGAAAAGGATACAGTAACCAATAAAGGATACAATTTGGTAGGGCTCTTCCGGATCCTATTTTTCACACGACTTGATTGTAGGCAGGTCAAATTAGACCTTCCAAATGATACAACTCTCTGACTGGATGAAACAGGCAGAGAGATGGATCACTGGAAAGGGCGTGGGAATGCTGTAGGAAGTATGCCTAGGATAGATAAAGTATCATAAGAAACTGTCCCAATCGAATTACTAAGATAACACAGTTTTAACATTAATTCAGACACTGACCTTATGGCAAAAACTGAAGTAATCCACGAAAGTTCCTTGAAGAAATCAGGAGTTGAACAAACAACAAAGGAAGGGAATATTAGTAAGAGAGACTTATCCCGAACGGCACGAGGCTCTCGCTAGATACCGGGTTGGTGCACCACAGGATAGCGTCCGAAGTACTGTGCACAATAACTTTCCAATAGTTCATGAAATACTTCCTTTCCCACGATGAATAGAAAATAGAATTTCACCTGTTAACCATCACAGGTACCAAAGGTTAAAAAATAGTTCAGAAAACCACGTGCAGGATAGCACGCGATAGAATACACGCAGCTCAGGACAGCCGCGCTTGCAGACAGCGTCCGCGTGGAGATTTGGCACGCGAACAGGATTCACGCAGCTCAGGACAGCCGCGCTTGCAGACAGCGTCCGCGTGGAAATTTGGCACGCGAACAGGATTCACGCAGCTCAGGACAGCCGCGCTTGCAGACAGCGTCCGCGTGGAGATTTGGCAAGCGAACAGGATTCACGCAGCTCAGGACAGCCGCGCTTGCAGACAGCGTCCGCGTGGAGACTTGGCACGCGAACAGGATGCATGCAGCTCCGGAATTAGCGTGTGATGGAAAACACGCTCAAAATAGGCCAAAGAAGTTGGTGAAGGGAATGCGAGAACGCAGGTCCGGAGTTCAGCTACAAAAACGCCAAAATTGACTTAATCAGAAGCAGCGATCGGAGTTTCCACGCTGCTTATGTACGCACTGCCGTTATACACGTGACGGACCTAAGTCACGTGAATTTTAACGACGTGAACAATGCAGACGTCGTTTTCTGGGCAATGCATCAAACAACCTCCATTTTGAGTAGAATGGTCTAATGGTCCTATGGGCGTAACTCATTTTGTATGGAGAAGTCGTTCCTGGTCCAGAGGTATGTCCAGCAGGCATGACACCTTGTTCCGCCGCCGGCTTCCGCCTGCTGGTGGGGCGGGATCGCAAATGTGTTGTTGGGTTGCCTAGCAACCGAGAGCCTCGCTCTCATGCCGCGTTGCGCCGGCCATTTTGGAGGGTCAGGCAGGCAGCAGCGCGGTGTGGGATCGGGTGCCTCGGGCGATTCAGGTACAAAGAAATGTGCAGATCTGCAAGGGCAGACAGTCGGCACGGGCTGCTGGGGCTGTAGGTGGTTGATCCAGGTGGATCTTTGTTGCTGCAGTCGTCGTGGAGCATGGCGAGAACGGCTACCCTTGTCCGAGCGGGACCTCTCCCGCGAGCCGTGCCGACCACCCGAGCCCGAAGGCGTACGAGCAGTGTCTCTCGACTGGTGCCGACCAACACCACTCGGAGGCGCGGACGGATCGGTGCTCTGCGATTCAAGAATCGCTGGCATCTGCTTCCCGAAGGAAGCTCATTCCTCCGGTGTCGCTTGCATGGAGGGATAAGCGACCCGCCGACGGCGGTGTCCTCGGAAGAGGACGGGAAAGGCGACCTATGCCGGCGCTTCCGGGAATGCCTCGAAGAGGCAGAGAAGTGGCGGAACCGACTCCTGGAAGGAGACCCACTGGACTTCCGACGATGACGCTGAGAGTCGCCCCTCGAGTCATCCGTCGAAAGCCCCGCAGACCTCGACTTCCAGGGCTTAGACACCCGGCCTACCGACAGCTTCTTCTTGCGTTCCTGCAAGGCCTTTGCCGTGAGCGAATGGCAGTCGTCAGTCGTCCGTATCGCGGGCCTCCCCGAGGCACCAGAGGCAGGCGTCGTGCAAGTCTGTGACCGACATCTTGGACCCACAGTCCCTGCATTTCTTGTTGAAGCCCGGACGCGGGGTTGAAGACGAAGTAGACATCGCCACGAACAGGTCTTCACAAAAAACCGAACAGGTTCCACGAACCGAGAATTCGAAAACAGCAAACTCCAACGAGTCGAGGCGTACCGAGATTCACGAAGCTAACACGTTCGTTTAAAAAACGAAACTGAGGCTATGGCCGTCGTGCGTCCTACTTATCACATCGGGTGACGTCGGCCGTTGGAGGAGGTACTCAGGGACGGCGCATCGACGTCATCGACGCAGGACGCAGACGCCAAAGATTTTCCGGAGCAGCACAGCTGTGGACATTACCTGTCATAGATATGGAATACGTCGGAGGACCCAATCCCCTCGAATGATATGTTTGGGATATTTCTTCTCTGTGAAAGATAGTGAGCTAAAGACTCTGGGTAAGGCTCTTGTAACCAGGACTCATGTCTGGCAGAGAGTCTCCCAGGACCCCCTTATTATTTGCAATCCGCAGAACACCATGAGAGGTCCGGGTGGAGAGATGTAGGAATGTCGACAGGCTCCGCTTGGGAGCCCCTCTCTTGATTCCATGAGGCAGCGAAGTGCAGCTTTAATCTCCCCATCTGGAGTCTTGTGTGGGGTACGGCCAAAAGGACAGCTGCCATAATACCCAGCAGGTGTTGGTATCACCAGGCCGAGGTCACTGTCCTGGAGAGGAAGTGCGTAATGGCTCTCTTGATAGCCATGATCTTGACCTCCGAGGGAAACACTCTCTCAGAGCCGGTGTCCCAGATGAGGCCCAGGAAGGTCAGGCTCTGCGTGGTTTGCAGCTGAGACTTCTTGAGATTGATCGTAAACCCCAGGTTGTGAAGAGTGCTCATAAGTGCGGAGGAGGTGTGGAGAACACCCTCCTGAGTTGAAGCCCGGACGAGCCAGTTGTCCAGGTATGGGTACACGTGGTGGTCCTGGGCCCTGAGTAGGGCTGCCACCGCATTCATTAACCTGGTAAATACCCTGGGGACTGAGTTGAGGCCAAAGGTTATCACCTTGTATTGGAAATGGCAGCCCATGATCCTGAACCGTAGAAAGGACCGATGTGGCTGCCAAAAAGGGACGTGTAGAAACACGTCCTTCAGATCCAGGGAGCACATCCAGTCTCCCCTATTCAGTGTCTCCGCAATGAGTGCTGGCATAACCATCTTGAATTTTTGTAGAGGAAGGGAGAGGTTGAGGGTGGAAATGTCCAACAACTCTCAGGCCAGCCTGGTGGTTCTTCTGTATGGCGAACATTCTGAAATAGAAGCCCAAACCTTGCTGGGAGGCTGGGACTTCTTCCACTGCCTGGCTCTCAATGTCATGTACCCAGGAGCGTGGAAACTCTGGGCAAAGTGGAAGACGGGCCGCCGCCATTGAATGTGCCTTCACGTTGTGCATGTTTGTCGGGGTATCGGTCTAGTGTTTTGTTTCTCTGTGATCAGAGCCGCCGGATTTAAACACTTCCTTCCGGCGGCCCCCGTGCATTGCAACTGCAATGTCTTTTCAGACTGCCACCCCAACGCTTAGCGATTACTCTTTGAAATACGCATACTTCGTTCCCTAACGCAAACTTCCTCTTTTTGCACCGCCTCTTCGGTGCTGCTCTTTCCTCCTTCGCTTTCTCTTTTTCCGTTAGGCTTTCCTCTTTTATATCCTTTGCTTCCTACTTTGCTTCCTGCTTCTGTTTTTTCTGTCCGCACCGCTTACTGCGGGATTTCCCAATATTTCTTTGTTTCCGCCTTCGGCGTCATTTCTTACTACTCACTCTTGCTGATTGCTCGCTCCAGTTCTCCCTTCTGCCTGGACTCGCGTACAAGAATTGTGAAGATACCCTTGCTACCATCAAATATTACGTTCTTTTCTTGGAATCCATAATCACCACCAAGCTACTACAAGGACTGGACTACTACTCTTCTTTGGTTTTTTTTTTCCTCTTGGCTTTTTTTCCCCCTTCCGGCTGTCCCGGAAGGGGGTCTCTATCGCAGCCCTTGCAACTGTGATTGTGGCTTCTTTCCGTGGCAAGCCACAGCTTCCAAATAAAAAAAACCTGGAAGGCGAAAAGACCTAAAGAACGTCTACTCCACGGACTCATCAGACACAGGCGAGGAGAGTGGGAACAGTGATTCTTTGGAATCAGAAGGTGGTTGTGACACTCGACGAGCGAGCGGATCTCTGCCAACAGAGTTGCTGTCCCAATCTGTGGGAGAGGAGGGGAAGAGGGAGGAGAGGAAGAGACCGGCAGGCGGTACCCCATGGATACTACAGCGAGGATCCAGGTGTCCGAAAAATGTTGGTGCCAAAATTGTACATGGAAGGCAAGCCTGCCCCCCACTGGAGACACGTGTACCCGAAGGGGCATGTCATGCCTTCTTTCTGTCCGAGGCTGTTGCAGAGGAGGGGGATTGGAAAAAGCACTTGCCCGTGCCCCCTTTTGTTGTTTCCCTCAGTGCTGGCTCGGGGAACGGTCAGGTTGTCTGGACCTCTGTTCTTGGAAGCCCCGGAACCCTCGAGACGTCTGCCCCTTGTCGGAGAGTTGATGTGACTGGGTGTATGCCTTCGGTGTGGCCTTCGTAAGAATAAAGACTTTGCGGTTTGCACGCTGTTCTTTTTTATCTAATTCTTCGTCCGTGGTGGAGTGGAAGAGGTCACTACTCTCGAATGGAAGGTCCAATATGCGTTCCTGGATGTCGGGGTTAAACTTAGTAGCCCGGAGCCAGGCTGTCCTTCTCATGTCCGTGGCAATGCAGATGGCCCGGCCAGAGTTATCGATATGGACCACTGAGGACTCCATGATGTCCTGCGCTACCAGCCTGGCTTCTCCTAATCCCTCCTTGAAGTGAGTTTGGCTGTGTGCTGGAAGTTCCGGGAGGAAGTCCACAATTTCCCACCATAGCCTTTGGTTAACGGCTGCCAGCATGGCATCATCATTGGCTTGACGCAAGTGCAAGGAGGCATTGGCGTACAGCTTTTTCCCATACGCCTCCAAGATCTTCTCCTTGCCTAGCATTGTCAAGGACGAGGTCGACTGAGGCTTAGAGTAGAGTGACGTTGCAGCAATCACTGAAGAGTGCTATTGAGGGTGCGCCGAAATCAAGAGTGTATCCACCCTCTGACTGCCTGTACTTGGGTCGATGCGCCGATTGACAGGCTGGGCCGAGTACGGTTTGAGCCACCACCTTTTGGCCAGAGCAACAACGTCCTTCTGCATCGGGATCCCCGTCTTGGTAGTGCGTCTTAGGAGGAGGACTTCTGCCAAGACCCCCTACTCGGGCTGTTCGACTTCGGGCTGAGGAAGGACCAAATACTCTGCCAGCACTGCCAGGCGTTCCTGGAAGGCCTTGGCTGAAGATGGCATGTCAGGCTCCTCCTCCCCATCTGTGTCCACCTGAGTGCTCGGAGGTTCCTGAGCTAGTGGAGGAGTACTGGGTGCCGTGGGCTGCGGTGTGGAGACCAGAGCCGGTGGCTGCTGCAGGGCTGTTGTGGAACTGCCTGTGGGGGAACCAGAATCGGAAGAGCTGGCAGGGGCAGCGCAGGTTGCGCTGGGGCCTGAGGCACCGGAGACAATGAAGGCATGTCTGTGGGTGCCGGAGGGAGCATGTCTAATATCCCAAAGGATGGCCCCCATCTGGGAGTTCGCATCAGCGCTAGGAATCTTTAGAAGAACCTATCTTTGGAGGCTGATGAGGTAGCAGGTGATACTGACTGAGTGGCTGTGGGCTGCTGGAGCACGCTCTGTCTGGGGTGCAGGGGAAACCTGCCCTGCGCTGCTGATAATTAAACTGTAGGCCACGTACCGGGTTGACACCAGTCCCAACTTGTGACTCATTCTTCCACCCCGCTCTGCTAGAGGGGGTATCAGACGAGCGGCCATCTTGTCTGGCGCGGCAGCCATTTTGTCAAGCTGCGCGACACGTGCCAAAGCCGTGGTGCCTGGCTCATTGGACCCAGCCCCCTCATAGACACTTGGTGTTGGAACATAAGGCCTATCCCGCACCTCAGGCCTAGACCTGAAAGGCGTATTGCCCTCGGTTGAACTGCCGGTAGTGCTGCATGAAGACGCCCCCTCTGACATGATGCCGGTAGTAGGGTGTTGCCCCTCAGGAGTAACCCCGGTAAAAGAACCTTGCGGTCCCTCAGCACTGGCAGCAGAAGGATCCGGTGACCCCTCGGCTGTAAGGCCGCTAGCTGGACTAGCCTCGGTACATGTGCTGGTGTGAGAGGTTCCTCCCGGCCGAGCGCTTCCTTGGAAAGGAGTCGCCCTTACAGGGTACGATGGTAAATGGATGCTTTGCCTTTCACCTCGAGTGATGTTTGACGAAGTCCTTTAGGTTCTGAGGAGGTGGCTTCTGGAAGAGCTCCCTCCACCTAGCTAACCTGTTCTTCAGTGCACGTGGAGTCAGCGCATCATACAAGGAACTACCTTCCCAGCCGTGGTCGGGGCCAAGGTAGCGGAGGCAAAGGGCGTGGGGTCGGATGTGGGGAAGAGACCCTCGTAGGCTAGACACCTGCTGAAGCCCGCTGAAGTCGACATGCGCCGGGGAAGAGCATGGCGTCAGAGGACCAAGTACCTATTGAAAAGAAAAAGACAAAGATAGAAGAATATCAGGGGAATTACATATGGCCGAATTGTTATTACATGGCAAATCCAAACCCAGGAGCGCTGGTGAATTCGGCCCGTTCCCGTCGACGACGCGGAAAAAGGGGACTGAAGAGTGGCGCCGGTGAGCACAGTCAGGCGAGTGCATGCTTCCACGGCTGCACCCCTGCGTGCCTCTAAATTTAAAGGGGAAGAAGATTTTTCTGGTGAAACAGGTTCCATCTCCCATCCCTTGCAAGGGACGCCCATACATTATGGAGGAAAAGGGACGGGACATAAGAGTAATACTGTGTCTCATCCTGTGAAATCACCCCACCACCCTGGGCCTCGTCTCCACCCAGGTGATCCTCCCGCAGTACGCCACCCCCAGGATTGGGATCAGGAAGCATCTTCCCCCTATCTGGTCACCTGGGAGGAGACTTTAGGCAGGGTTTTAGTGGGGGGTCCGCAGGATTCCCCACACACCTCACAAGCTAAAACTGAAAGTAGGTGCTGTAATTATACTACTACGCAATCTCTCACTTCATCCGATACATTTAGCCTTTTCAATAACCGTTAATAAGTCACAGGTACTTACGCCCCCTTCCTGGAAGCGATTGGTAGTAATTCTGATATTTAAGAAGGGGGACAGAAGTGACCCTATGAATTACCGACCAATGTTGACCTTTAAGATATGATAGAATGGCGTATTATGCTGGGAACAGCTAGTGTTTATAAATGCAGCAACTGACAATGTGCAAACATCTCCAAATGCTTGGGTAGAGGTTTAGAATAGTCTGCAAGCAGTGAGAAAAAGATGTATGCTCCTAGGGAACAGCTCCTTCATGTTTAAGAAAACAGGTGTAACAGACACAAGAGAAAATGCTCTAGAATAGTATAGCAAAATTAGAAACTAAGCAGAAATGAAATCCATTATTCTGTAATGATGAACCAGTACAGCAGGTTATTTGCTGAAAAATTTATGTTATTCCACTCTGAACTGCTTTTTAGGCCACATTGTGTGTGCCTAAAAGGCACACACTTCTGCATACCTGACGTGAATCACTCGATCACTGGAGAAGCAATGTGGTGCCATTGACCTAGCCAACTGCCTCGGCTACTGCACCTGCCAGCCCCAGACAAGTGAACTGAGCACAAGCCAAGAAATCATGGCACAGCAAGCAGTGCAATCTGCTGCGGCTCAGTTCAAACGCCTCTGTCTAGAAGGTGTTGCTGTGGGCATTAGTGAAAGAAAAGACCACCATCTCACAGGTGTCTGACTCGTGCACAATCCACATGCCTTCCGATTACTGCCTATAGGAATCAGAAGTCGGCATCAGTAGGCATCCTGACGAACAATGGTGCTCCTATATTCAGAATGCTCTTGCCGACAAAATCTCTTTACTACAAAGAAAAACAGAACAAAAAAAAATCCATACTTAACCTTAACCTAACCCCATCATCCACATACCTTTCATCAAATACCACCAAGTCAACCAAATTTAAATTTTCCCCACTTACGACCTTAGATACGATCAACATCATCAAAGTTTAAAGCCATCTAGATGCAAAGGCGATATTTGCCCTGCTACCTTGGTAAACGATTGTGCAGTTGAACTGCCACCTTTTGGCACCAGTCTCAACAATAACTTGTTCGCCTCCAACACAGTGCCTACTGATTTAAAAACAGCCTGGGTGCTAACTTTGTTAAAAAAAGCACCTAAGATCCTAATATTCCAACCAATTTTCGACCTATAACTACAGTTCCCTTCTTACTTAAAATATTACATTGCGCAGCCTACCTGCAAATCCAGAAACTTCTAGAAGATCATCATCTCCTGGGTTTAAGACAATCAGGTTTCAGACCAGGCAATGGCACTGAAACAGCGTTACTCAATCTGGAAACTCAAATGGATCAATACATAGAGAAAGGAAAACTTTGTAACCTTCTATTGTTAGACCTTTCGGCAGCATTTGACTTGGTCAATCGCGATATACTATGCCAACACCTTGAGACCGCAGCCCAATTCTCCCCAGATTCCATCAACTGGATCAAATCATTTCTATTTAACAGAACCATGAGGGTCTTCTCGGACACCTCAGCAGCTCACGCTGCCTCGGTAACCTGTGGCGTACCGCAAGGTTCGTGCGTCCCTCCCACACTCTAGAATGCTTTCACCAAGCTCCTATTTGACTAACTTGATAAAATGGGTATCACGTATACAAATTATGCGGATGATACTCAAATTCTAATACCAATAACCAGATGTTATGATACAGACAGAAAAAATCTAAATAAAATATACCTTGCAATCCAGGCCTGCATGGCACTTAATGAACTATGCCTCAATGATAAGACGGAGTTTATCCTCATTGGAAACAAAACGAAACTCAGTACCCTCCCACTGTGCTACAAGTCCATCATTGATGGCAACACCATCCCATTGGGCAACAAAATAAAAATCTTAGGAGTTTATATTGATTCCACACTCACACTAAATAGACAGGTCAATGCTGTTGTCTCCTCAGCCGCCTACACGGCTAAACTGATAAGTGCCAGCCGTCCTTTTCTCTCTACGGAAAACTATCACCATGGCGAGGGCATTGATTCTATCCAGGATAGATTACTGCAACTCTCTATTGCAGGGACTAGCACTAGAAACAACAAAAAATTACAAACAGTACAAAACAACGCCATAAGAGCAGCATTAAATATCCCTAGTCGAAATCACATTTCATCCACTAGAAGGAAAATACACTGGCTCCCCGTCTATGACAGAATTAAAATCAAAATCTTGATGATGACGCACAAATGTATTGCTAATAAGGCTCCTAAATACCTTAGCAGCCTCATTAGCAAAGTCAATACTAACAGACCAACCGGCTCTGCCTATACTAACTTTCTCTCCACCCAAAGTTACAGAAGACAGAAAGCAGGAGGCTCAAGCTTCCCGGTTATAGCTCCAAAACTGTGGAACGCCCTCCCCTACCAACTGAGAAATGACACGTCATTTTGGCCATTCAGAAAAAAAAACTTAAAACCCTGCTCTTCAGATTCGACCTCTTGCAATAGTCTCTTAGCCTATCAATCCAGTACAAATTATGATAAGGATTTGCAACAATATATATAAATATGTAAAATTGTGTGACTTCTGCTTTTTAACTTAATGTAAATTTACTGTTTAAAGTTTTATGTCTTGGGAGCTTAATATTTTATATGTAATGTACTGTGTAAATTGTAACGTAATGCCTCTAAAAAGTCAAATCTGTACCCATATCCATAAGTAGTAATCAGCGCTTAGTTGCCTATGGGCTATGTGGGCTTTACAAATTAACAAAACAATTAAAAATAAATAAATAAAATAAATCCTCCTGTTCTTGAGCCTGAGTTTGCAGCTGGAAAGGTAGCGACATCATCAGCCACAGCCAATAGGTCGTTGGGCCTTGTTTCGACACAGCCAAGGCAAGATTATTTTCTACACAAGGATGTCTATAATTTGGTTTGAGGCCCATTATACAGAAACACAGCAAAGGCCTTTTGTTTGACACAGGCAAGGAGCGTTGGTTTCAGAAAGTTCCTTGGGTTTACAAAAAGCACACATCCAGTTTGAAATGTGCAGAGCTGCATCAATAAACCGTTTTAATGCAACCATGAAGTCAGCAAGCTGGAAGAGAATCCTAGTCGAACTGGGCTCGGACATTCTCCATGGAATTGGAACCCAATACACCATGGGTTTGCAACTGGGAGGAATAAAATAACTTATGGGAATTGCCCTTTGCAATATGCGCCCCCACAGAGAAACCCTGTTGCCAGGGCTTCTCAACACCCTACTATGATAAGGAAGTATCGGGCATGTTGAAAGGAGATCATGGAAGGCCATAGACAACACATTCATGGAGAATAAATATATGCCCAATAGAATGAGGCAAGACATCATGGAACCTCAAAGAGATGGCAGAGACAATGGCAGGTGACCTGGACACATGCCAGCCTGCTATTGGTCCAAATGAACAGAGTAGCGATAGAGGACTTGAAATACACGAGTCAGAAATGTATGCAGACAATTCAGACTCACAATCACAAATAAATCCAAATCGAGATATAAGTAATGTAACAGCAATTTGTATAGCACTTTTCTCACCCTTGGTATGGTCTCAACGAGCTGTAGGTTTAAAGCCCCTGTGGGACCGAAGTCCAGGTATGGGAAATTTGTCATCATAAAGTGCGTGTGTGCACTTAGCCAGTATGAAGGTTAATAGTGGTAGCCAAGTCCCTGATAGTGTGGAAAGTAACCCTATACTCTGTGTTAATGCAGGTTTGCCCAGTACATCTAACACTAATGCCAATGAAGTTTACTTTGTAAACATACAGTACATGATGCAGAAATTTAATCAAAGTGAAATACAAAGCAAAGTTGAGAATTGCATCGCAGATCTCTCCAATTAATCTAGTAGCTTTAGGGGGACATGCCTGGCAGCCATGCTGTAAGGATACTATCCTTCAGCACCTTGTAATCCATAACGATCCTGCCTGCAACCGAGATGAAAACGGGCCAAAATCCCCTGCAAACACAGGCAAGGACATGTGAAGGGACTCGCAGCATGCAAAAGGAAGCTGGGGTATGAAGACGGCGTGAGAGCCCGCAGTAAGGAGGACCGGGACCCTGTCGGTGGAACAAAATGGCCAGCGCTATACAGAATACTGTGAACAACTGAGGACAAAGGAACTGTATGCCGGCAACAGCGGAGGTCGGAGATCCTGAAGGTGGGGTGGTCCCCTGCTCCCTCCTTAGCCAGGAGAACCGCAGGAGTGGCAGGCAGTCAGGCTGACCCAGGCGGAGAACTAAGGAGGAGCCTGGGTGAGCAGCTAGAAGTGCAGCAGGACGGTGGTAGCAGCCGCAGCATAGAGCAGCGATCATGGACTGAGGGACGTAAAAGAAGATGCGGAGCGGGGCAGCAGAACCACGAGGAGCTCCGCTGCCTGTGTCGCGGAGGAACCCGGGGCAAGCAGATGCTTGAAATCCAGCAACAGAGACGGCCTGTGGCCGCCCTGGCGGCGAGCCCCCTGGCATGGTGAACATTGGTGGAGAGAGCCGGGGACCAAAGCAAGCAATAACGCTGTACATATGAAAGGCTGGATAAAACATTGCAAAGGTGTGGAAAGGGACGGCGAGGAGGACGGACCACTGAGACAAAGGGAAGCACGACTGAAAATTCCACGAAGAGCAAGAAGGGATACTAGATGGGACCGGAGGACAGCCGGTGTGGGGACTGCTCTTGGATCCCCAGTAACAGTCTACGTGGAAGACCGAGGCACAGCTTCAGCATATTGTATATACAGAAGGAAGACGCTGTGGGGGTATAGAAGCCCTGCTTTTGAAGTGATACAATGTAATTTGAATTTGGAGTCGGCATCGCGCTACAGTGCCTCATCAGGTGGGAGCAATTCACACCCATACAGGTACTGCACAATAGTAACATGGAAGTTACAAGCCGGGAGGCGAGACAGTAGAAGGTTGCACAGTGAGGGGAGAAAGGTACAACAACGAACAGAGAGCTCAAGGCACACTCTCAGAACATTGAGGGGAATTACAGGAGAGCTGTTGCAATCTGGTGCGCAGCCCACGGGCAGGTTGGCAAGTGGTGGGAGAAAGAGGCTAAGCAAGGTGCAGGAGATACAAATTCTTGGAACGCTGGGCAAGCACAATAAGGCACTGGTACCCAGTGCGCAGGCCAAGCAAGGGAAGAGTGGGAGAGAAGCGACACAAGCACCCGAAGGCAGGGGGCTCGTGGAGTAAGGATCGGAAAGGAGTCAAACACCAGTGCTGGCGCAAGGAGAACAAAGGAGACAGAAATGGATCTGGCCCGCCCACAGAGGAGGGACAACAGAAGGCGCTGAATACGGGCACACTTGGTGTTCGGGCATTGTACACATTGGCGGGTGTAATAAGGCGGTGATTCGCTGTGTAGTGCGAACTGTTCCTGAAAAGTGGGGTGCCACGCATAGAACGAGAGCATCACGCAATCTGACGCAAGAAAGAGTGCTGTGAGCAGGACCCAGTAAAGGGGCAGCATGGCTGCGATAATGCGGCAGTGGTAAACTGACAACCATTGGGCTATGGTAGTGGGAGAAGTTGACAAAGATAGAGTTGCATCGCCAACAGACAGAAAGGCCTCGGTGTAGCGATAAAGCACAAGCTGTGATCTGCAGGAAGGTGTGGAGCAGAAGGAGGTGAGACAGCAAAGACACTACCACAAGGGACCAGAATTGTGATGTCAAAATCACAGAAGGCGAAAGCAAAGCAGCCCACGTTAGACAATTTTACCAATGCAGTGACCATGACGGCACAGCCTCTGCGGCAGAAGCGCCACCATCGGTGGAGGAGACCCCAACGAAAGGGGAGCAGAAAGTACTGGATGCAGTCGCTGCGTCAAAGGTAGCCCTGGAATTCAAAATATGTACCATCAGCATGAATGTGAACCTCTTGCGACAAGATGTCAGAGCACTCGTGGAGCGAACCAGAGTGCTGGAGAAGAAGTGGCCGGCCACACTGTGGGCCTGCAAGGAGTAGCTAAGGATGTGTCAGTTCTGCAGCAACAGGTAAAGAATCTGGAAGGGAGAGTGGAGGAAGCAGAAGGAAGGGCCAGGCGCAACGTCAGAATTATTGGCCTTCCGGAGGGCGAGGGGGGAGCGAACCCGACGAATTACATAGAGACCATGCTACAACAATAGACCCAGGTAACCTCATCCAGGGCTTCACAGTGGAAAGGGCGCAAAGATCCTTGATGAGAAAACCGCCCCTGGGACCTCACCACAGCCTATTATTGTCAGGATCCTTAATTACAAAGACAGGGAAAAGATCTTGGAACACTTCTGGAAAGGAGGTACAATACACTGAGCATCAGCCAGTATCACGGCATATCCGGATTATACTCTGCAGGTGCAAAAGCAGAGAATGAACTTCACCGCGGTGAAAAGAAGGCTGCAAACGTCGAACCTTAAATATATGCTGCTGTACCCGGCGAAGCTGAAGATAATAAACAATGGGAGAGCAATGTTCTTTGACACTCCAGAAGAGACTCAAAGGTGGATGGATATGGAGAACATGCCGACAGGGGAAAGTGATCGCAAGCTGAGCGGGGAGGGCATGGGCTGACCAGTCACGGATGTAGAACTGGGCCCTTGGCAGACACTGCGGACTGGATATATTGTGTGAAGATGATGTTGAAGTAGTCAGCCAATACACAATGGACATATAGGAGTTACTGAAGGAGTATTTATCAGGGAGTAACCAGGGGGGAGTGTTTTTTACCCAAGTGTGGAATTGTTTAGGATACTAAGTGTACGTATCCGTCTGCTGCATCCTGATACCAGGATAGACGATTGGGTAAGAGTGAGATGCGGGTATGTCTGAGCGCAAGGGATTGGGCTGGGCATTTGTTGGAGTGAGGGGGGCAGTTTGGCCAGTTTACAGGGAGTTAGCCTATCGCAATATTATGGATATGTGGGGGAGATACATTGATCGGAGAAGAAGGGTATGGATGCTATTTCATTGCAGGGGAACTTAAAATAGCCTCGTGGTACATCAGGGGCTTAAATAACTACATAAAGAGCCACAGGATAATGATGTATATGAGGCGCTCAGAAAATCGACATAGCCCTGTTGAAGGAAACGCAACTCACTGGGGAGAAAGTAACGGTCCTAGTGGGAAAATGGAAGGGAACGACCCTGGAGCACCATACTCAGCATATGAGAGAGGGTCCCTGCTATGGATAGCGCAGGAAGGACCGTTCAAGGTGCTACAGATATCGGTAGATGGAGACGGGAGGTTGGTTATAGTGCAGGGACTTTTGGAACAAAGGAGTGTGAGCATATAAAACACATATGCATCAAATCATGATACAGCAAAGTACCTCCAAACGTTATATTCACACATAGGTGCATATAGAGATGGTACATTAGTATTGGCGGGCGGGTTTAATTGTATACTAAGTCCAGAATGGTACAGGTCCCATGACAAATTGAAAAACCCCAGCCCGGCAGCCAAGGCCTTCAGAACACTCCTGCAGGCATTCAATCTGACCGACATATGGATGTCTCTACACCCAGCGACAAGAAGGTACTCACATTACGCGGCCCCCTCAGACTTGTATAGAAGCAAGGCTATTATCTGACCCTGCACCTTTAGTGGTGTTGTGGCAGAGCTTGTCCCCTAGAGCATGCATCCCGACCTGGAGGATGCAGAGCGAGTCCCTGAAGGACCAGGAGTTCAGGCAGCATTTCAGAGAAGGTGCGACAGATTATTTTTGAAATAACACGGGGAGTGTGGAGTCGGCGGGCACGTTGTGGGAGGCCTTCAAGGTTGTAATCAGGGGGACAGCGATTGCTAGAGCGGGCATAATGCAGGCAGCCATTGAAAGGGATTCATGGGAAACGGAAATGAAGCTAGAGGAGTGAGATACTGCAGGCACAGTGACCAGGGACCAGACTCGAGAGGTCACACGTTTGCAACAGGAATGCTTGGAGCATTGGGAAAGGCTGGGCAGGTTGAGCTACAGGAAGTACGTGGAGAGACAACATATGGCGGGAGATAAGCCGGGATGCTTGTTGGCTTAGCTATGCAAAAATGATCAGAAATGGGAAATGATGAGAGATTGAGGGGGAAAGCGGGGTGGTCCACAGAACACAAGAAGGTATAAATAGGCGATTTAAGGAGTACTACAAGGTGTTGTACGCGGAGACAGTGTCAACACAGGCTTCAGAGATCGTGGATGCTTTGGGTGAGAAAACTTTCCCACAACTAGACACAGAGGCAGTGAGCCAACTAGAAGCCCCCATAACTAGAGAATAACTGGTGTCCACCATCAGATGATTACCGACGGGGACAGAACCAGGGACGGACGGATTACTCAGCAAATTCTACAAGGAATTTTAAGCAGAGGGGGTGCCCCTGTGAAAATGCTGGCTGATGTCATTGAAAAAGGGGAGTTGCCGAGGTCGTTGCGGGAGTCAGTAATTGTTCCATTGTTAAAGCCTACCAAGTCCCCTAAGGAATGTGGCTCATACAGACCCCTATCGCTGCTTAACCAGGACGGGAAAATACTTAAAGCACTGCTAGCCAACAGGCTTAAGTTCCTGATAGGTAAGCTAATACACACAGACCAGTCAGGATATGTCCCAGACAGGAATATTGCATGTAACCAGAGGAGGATGCATCACATCATAGACTACACCCAACACAGTTCTGAGCCATCTGTGGTGGTCTCGTTCGACGAAGTCAAGGCATTTGACTTGGTCAGATGGCCGTGGCTGCTAGCCTACCTATACGAGATGGGTGTAGCTGCTATACAAAACCAATAGCGAGGGTCAAAATGGGCACCCAAATTTCGGACCAATGGCAGCTTCAGAAAGGGACGAGACAGGGCTGCCCGTGGTAGCCCATGTTGTTTATATTAGCCTTGGAACCGTTGGCGGCGTACCTCGGGGCGGAATACCGGGAGGCAGGCATCGAAGTGGGAGGCATGGATAACCTGATCTCACTATATGCAGATGACATGTTGCTATATGTACAGCATCCGGAACTTAACTTGCAGTACATTTTAGATATGCTGGAGAGATGTGTGGAACGATCCGGGATAACGATGAATGCACAAAAGTCGTGCCTTTTCCCTTTGGCAGGGTATAGAGGGAAAACTGTAGAGGAATTACCAGTGCTACCAAATGTGTGGGAAGTGGAATCGTTCACATACCTGGGAGTGGATGTTTGGCATGACCCTAAGATGGAACATGTGCAGAACACAGTGAGAGCAGTGGACAGTATCAAGAAATCTATGAAGTTCTGGGCCAGATTCCCACGCTCGGTGATGGGTAGGGTGGCATTGTTGAAGGTAATAGTGCTTCCGAGGATCTTGCACTTTTTTTTACTGATATTCCGTACAACTTACCCAGAACCAGAAGTTTCTTTCGGAAATGTGATACACTATGCAATGGGTTTAAATGGCACAATTCGAGATGCCGGGTAGTGCTGACTAAATTGCAAAGGCCCTATGAACAAGGGGTTATCAAGGCACCCAACTTTGAGGCAGACTTCCTGGCGTGTCAATTGCAGTTTGTTACAAGCTGGCTATCGGATGTGCAGACAGAGGAAGCGCAAATGCTGCGGTCAGCCTGCACTCCATTCTTTTTGAAGGAGGTAATATGGACAGCGGCAGGGAGAACTCCAGGGGCACCGCTGTTGACGACACTGGGAATGATATGGCGGAGAGGGCTTCACTTTATATGGGAGGCCACACCTTACTCACCTCAGATCCCACTAGTGACACAGAGGGGAGGACTCCAAGGTTTGAATAAATGTAAGGAAATATTGGGAACTGATGGGGATAGTCACGGTGGGAGATGTGCTACAGGAGGGCATATAAAGGACTTCAGAACACTGGTAGCAGAGACAGGTATACATGAGGGACAATATATAACATACACCTCACTCACTTTCATAGTAAAAAGGAGATGGCCGGGGAGGGGCTACAGGAGGATGATAAATTGGAAACCTTATATGTTATTTCAGAGGGGGGGCATGCAGTGTCGACGATCTATGAGCTACTGTTGTCCCGGGAGGCTGACACACTGGAACAGATTAGGCTCAGTTGGGAAGAGGACTGTCGAGAGAAATTTACAGACGCAGCTTGGGGCAAGGTGTTAATATATCATAAATAAGTGTCTAGGAACGCAAAGCTCAAGCTAATCCAGTTGTTTATAAACACAGATCTTATTTAATCCCGGGGAAGGCAGCTAAATTTGCGAAAGTTCCCAAACAGAAATACCCAAAATGTGGAGTGATTATCGCAGACCTGGTGCAATGTTCTGGGCCTGCGGGACGATAAGGCAGTACTGGGAGGACATAGCCCAGGTCCTGGCCAAGGCAGGGATAGGGTTGGATGTAGGATCTCCTAAAGCTTGCATGATAGGCCCGTTTACATGCCCCAAGCGGGCGAGACATGGGACCTAGCTGAGAGATAGGATGGACATTTTAGCTAAACGCAGGATAGTGATGGGGTGTAAGAGAAGTGAGGGTCCGGTGGAAAACCAACGGTGGCAGAACCTCCAGAAGTGGACTATGGCTGAAACCGCAGTAAGGCGGGAGGCGACCCGCAGAGGTCAAGGGGAGCCAACAATGGATTTAGCACCTGTGGAACACATAGTGCAGGACCTGATGGCCTCAAAACTTACTGAGCAGGGTTCAGGGGAGGTAGCCCAGCCAGGAAGATGAATAGAGAGATAAGTAAAGTCCAATGTACCCTGAAAGTGAAAAATGATTGGCAGGGGGGGAGGGGAAGAGTTATGCAGATATGATCCAGACATATTTGGCGATGTAAATGCTTTATAAAGTCTTTACGTTTTGTTGTGGTTAATTGGAAACTAATACAAACATTTACATTAATCCTGTAGCTTTAGATACATCTGTGTACATCCACTATCACACTGTGAAAACATGTCTAGAAAACTTATGTCAGACAGACACATGATGCTTGTAAAAGTAAGAAATGCATAATGTGTAGAATAGCTCATATGTATTAGAATTCCAAATTGGTGAAGCACAAAGGAAGCACTAATTTATGACTAGAGTGAGTAGAAGATGTTAAGATTTACGAATGCCCAGAAAACAGGTGTGAATGTTCAATGGGAGAAGTGGTAGAAAATGACAACAAACTGTATAAGCAGAAGAAATTATTCTTTCCATTCTTCAATTCATGGCGTCTAGGGAAGATGTCATGGTATTTCACCCCATTCTGCCCTGCAGCGGTATGAGCAACAGGTGAGACGATCTCATTTCAGAATATCATTTCATAATAGCAGAGCTAGCCTTGGCTTTAAAAGTCTGAGTAAAATGTTGTGCCTTGAAGGGAATCAGCAAGTAGTGTGATACATGCTAAAAGGGCAGTCTAGACTGCAATACTCAGAATAGCAACTGTAGTGCTAAAAACGGAAAAAGAACACTAAAAGCACTTTAATGCTCAAAGGGGTTCCCAGAGGCCTACATTAGCATTGTATTGAAAAGTAGTTACATTGCAAGAGAGTTTTAGTAATAGTGTCACAAACATATAGTGAGAAGCGTATTTCAACCTACAGTGCGTTGAGACCATACCAATGGTGAAAGGTGTTAAACAAATGCCCATTACATTACAATTTAATATAGATAGCGCTAAGCAGCTCGATAGCCTGAACATATCATACATACACGCATGCAAACATGCTTCCACATGTGGAATTTGAGCAGGCCAGTACAAATCTGGCCTGCTCAAATGGCCCTAAATGCATACGTTGCTTACTTACATATAGCTATAATGAGTAGGCAGTGTAATCAAATCCGCTTCATTTTCTATGTTAAAGGAATAAACAGCATCTTGCTTAAAAGCTAAAGACAAAACCCCTTGTGACGTAGAAGCCTTGAGATGAGGACATTTAGGGCCTATAGATAATTTGGCGTAAAGTCACTTGAAATACATCGTCCAGAAGCCAACACTTGATAATTCAGCAGCAAGCTTAGGGGAGGTACCAACCATATTGTTTACCTTTAGCCCAAGAAGAACGGGGAGATACTTCTAAGTCTGAGTCAGAAGCAGGGGATTTGCCCACCAAGTGACAGCATTTATCGCAAGGACGTATTTCCAAACAGACCCTATACATATGCTGCTTGCCCAAAAGACAGGCTTGCTTTTGCTGAAGCCATGGAAGGGGTTGCAGGGGGTATAAGCTCTGAACTACACCAAATTATATTTTCTTTAAAATGCTATGCGTTTTTGCTTGATTGAATAATGTGCAATTCTGGTCCTTGGTCCTTTGAGCTGTAATATTGCACTTTGTATTGATTATTGCCATATATATTGAGATGCAAACAATTGCTTTATTGATTTAAGCTTTTGGTTTAATTTGGAAATAGTAGAATAGGTTTGAGTACCTTTACACAATATTGCTCCAGACAATATTGCTTCAGTGAATTGGGCACTGTGATTTCACTTTAGAAGTGTTGTGCCTTTCTGTGAAGAAAGGATAAAGGATGGACAGGGCTTTTTGTATGGGGGATGTGAATTAACCCAAGATGAGAGTATTGATGTTAATTGATTTTGTTAAAGAAAAATGAATAGATGTGTTTCAACCTTAGGTTGAACTAGTGAGAAGAACTGAGGGACATTGAAGATGACGAATAAGTTTGAACAATGTGTTGAATTAGCAAGATGAACTTGTTGATGTAAATAAAATACTTATTTTATATACAACATTGGATGTTGTTGACTCAGATGTATTGGTACAGTGAAAAGCTTATTAACAGCATTGAGTTGTGTTGCATTTTGTCCCTCTTCAAAGTCTTCTGTTTTGTCAATCTGTCTATTCCTCTGTGTGCATTATAATAATTTCTAATTGGTTATTTAGAACATGCTTAATACCCAGAGGATTCTAAGTGTGGACCCGGGGATCAAACCTGTGTTCGCATTGTCTTGCTTCCAAGACGAGTGCATTGCCCCTGAGCTATCCTTCTGAGACTATTAGGAAGTGACAAGAATTGTTGTGGAATGGTTGCAGAACGGTCAGGTTTTGAGGGTTGTAAATTTTTGTGAGTGGGGAAGAGAAACAGACTGAGGCCCACAAGTAATGTATCGACTCATTGTAGCATGAGCATAGAAACAGCTCTGAATTGGTCAAGGGGAGGCCTCCTCTGTGGTCAGTCCAATGGCCGATAGCTTCTTCGGTCACAGAGGAATGGCTAGACCTTTTTCTGAGTTGAGAGTGAGGACAGAGTTTATCTGCCCAGGATGGTTGTCAGATACGACACGCGACAACTGGCGCCCATCCAACGTGGGGCCCTCAAGGTTCTCTAACCCTCTCATTAAGTTAGCATACCTTTTCATGCCAAGAATGTGTACGGTTTTGTTTTGTTAAGT
This sequence comes from Ambystoma mexicanum, assembly GCF_040938575.1. NCBI lineage: Eukaryota > Metazoa > Chordata > Amphibia > Caudata > Ambystomatidae > Ambystoma > Ambystoma mexicanum. The sequence continues at coordinate 750,643,468 of NC_090929.1, forward strand.
ATTACGTCTTTTGCTTCACTAGCGAAGAGCACTGTTGCCTGCAGGGGGTGCTCAAATATCCTAGAAACTCTTTTCCTCCTCCCACCATCTTACCAGGCTTTGCTTGCATACCCTGCAGACCTGAACCAAAACTCAATTCAGATGTCAAAAGTGACCTCAGAACCCCCTGCTCATAGGCTTCCTCACAGCATACATCAAAATGGGTCACTTGCCACAGGTTTTCTGTTACGAGGCCTCACCAGACTTGGGAGATTTTTATGTAGTCTTCCTTCAAGGCTCCCCCCGACTGCAATTGTTTCTTCAAAAGGCTTCTTCTCCAATGCAACCATCAGTCTCTAGCAGGGGTGTTGCTAGGTCTGGAAAAGATCCGGGCCTACGCTCATGTTGGGACTGTCGGGACAGGGGGCTAGCTAGCCTTTTTGGTTGTAACCCCTGAGCTTCTATCCAGGGCTACAACCAAAAGACCCAGGGCTATAGCCCCCTCAGGCTTCCCCTAGCAATGCCTCTGGTCTCTAGTTGTTACAGGATCTCTTCTGGTGTGGTCCCCCAGATTCACCTGACAGACAACTGCTGCCTCTTCAGCTCCTGTGACCCTCAGGTAATATTTACTTAAATGTTCAAAATAACTGCACACTGACCTACCGATTTTGCCCCACTGAATCTTTACATGCCTTCTAACTCTGTATAAGGATTAAAAGACTTAACTGGTAAAACATACTTACTGCACAATTGTTGAAATAGGGTTTTCCATGGTTTAGGACATTGTTTAGATATAGATCCCCAACTAGATTTGTAAATGACTTCTTAATTTTTTTTAACTGCTTAAACACTTTCAAAGACTCAAATAGCCTACAGTTCTCCTATAATTGCTTCCAATACCCATAAACGTGTGTGCTGCTGATTTTAACTGTTGTCCCTTTTAGACATAACTGGTCTCATATATTCTTATTAAGCCAGGATTTCTAGTTTGGTGAATTCAATGGTCACTTTCAAAGACTCCAACTTTTTGATCACTGACCTATTTTTAGGTGTTCAGAGGGACTTCTAAACTCAATCTGCCAATTCAACCCTTTCTATACTTATTTTCGGTATATGGTACTGGGTCGCCACTAAGGTCCCAAGGGTGCTTCTCAAGTAGCCAATTTGTATCCTGCAGTAATTAAGGCACCCTACATTAGTTTTAGTGAGTAGGCTGGTGGCAGATTTTATTTAGTTTTTGCTTCACCAGGAGTACAAGCCACTTTACTGTATTAGTAGCCCAATGAACCCTTTTATTAGTCACTGGGGTACCAATGCATTTTTTGAAGTCTTACTCCTTACTCTGAGATTTTTTTTCAGGGACTTCCTTTGTTCTAGTGAACTATGAGGTGGGCTTAACAATGGCCATTCTCCACAAATAGGCTCTTAGTGAGCCCACAAAGCAGACTCCCTATTGGTTTTTACTGGCGTAGGCCAGTGGTCTAGGGTTGAGTGGCAGTTCAAAGGGCCAACCAGATTGGTTGGACACCTAATCCCTTTGTCCCTTTCCCCCTCTTGTGATTGGTGTGCTAGCTTTGGCCAGCCCCTCTGGGTAGTGGTACTAAAGGAAGAACCCAGCATCTGCTCTCAGTCTTTTGCTAAATTATCAGAAGAAGCGGGTCTACTTACCTGCTGGAGGATCTCCAGCTGTTGCTGCCATTTTAGGCAACTATTTGGTCGTACTAGCTGAGCACATTGTCTTGCACACATCTCCGGTTTGGGCTTTCTGCTGTGGGTTATCCATCCCATGCCTCCTGTATCCTTCTGATGACTCCACTTGAGTGATGTGACTCTAGGCCGTTCTAATGCCGCTACGTGCCATTTACAACCAAGGTCTTCAAAGGCTGTTTGTTCTCTTTGGTTCAACCCAGACGGTTGCCGTTGGTCTAGGATTCAAGTCATGGGACCATTAAAAACCTAAAAAGAAACTGTGTACTTAATGGGTTGTTCAGTTTCCCGTGGACACATTTTATGAGCCAACAACATGAGTACTTAAACCTCTGGGTCCAGGGGTGGTTGATTTTTCTTGCTAGTCACCCTCCCTCAGGGGTTCTTCGGGTCAGGGGTAAAGACTTTTTGAAATAAAGACATTACCAGATTTCCCACTGGTTAACATTTAGTGTCTTCCTGATATGCTGCAACCTCTACTGGGGTTCCTGCCTCTCGAACCAGCCTCTAGATCCCTTCATTGGGGCTACTCTGGTCGGCCCTGGGGTTCCTTGCTGTTAAATCTGCACCTGCGAGGTGTAGAACTGAGGCTTATCTTCATTTTCGCCATACACACAGATGGCCTGCAACTTTGTCATGTTATTTCCAATGGAACTTTCCACTCACCTTGAAATATTCTGAAAGTGACTTTAGAGATGCTTTCGTGTCCCTGTATAGTTTTCCTGTACCCCTCCTGGGAGTTCAAGGCCAAGAAACAGACTTTTTAGTACTAACCAGTGATTTTTAATGTATTTCTAAAGTAATGCTCTACATTTGTCTAAATGTGACTACTATATGCTATTTTCATAGAACTGAATTGCATTGATAACTCGTTCTAAAATGTACATGGCCTTTGTGAGGCCCCCTGCAGTGTTTCAGAATTATTTTCCATTTTCTTTTTTTTATAACTCTTGTTATTGATTAACAGAATATCACCAACAGAAAATGACAGACGCACATGTTGCATATTTTGCTCATCCTCAGTCATGCAATGAAAACTGCTCCGCCTTACCCACTAAACCCACAGCCCACCCCAACTGTCTTACAACCCCCTAGCAACCTCCCCCTCCTCTCATCCCACTCGTCGCCAATCTTGCCAAAAGTCAGAGGGGTACCCCTATTGAGATATACCACTTCTTCCAGGGATCCACCTCAGTACATTCCCTCCCTCCATTGAGCTAGCTAGCGTTGGTATTCCGCCACTCCCCATTTGACGCCCAATCCCACTGTACCAGAGCTAACCCTGTGATGATTAATTTCCACATCCCCCTTCGCTCACAGCCCCCTCAAAAACATGTAATAGGACTTTGGGGCACATTGGGATGGCGCTTCCCTCTAGTCTAGATAACATCTGTAGAATCCTGTCCCAGTATTCTTGTACCTTGGGGCAGGACCATATCATATAAAAAAAACAAGAATTGGCAATGCCAACAGTTTGGGCTTTTACTATCTACCAATAAAATGGTAAAGGCTGAAAAACTGCTCATTTAGTACCTACACACAAGGCAAAATTTTGTCAATGTTTTATTTTTAAATCAGGACATGCGTGCTGCTTATAAACTAAAAGGCTGAAGGCACACATTAAGACATTTTTTATTACACCTGTAGCACATTTATGGGTGCATTTAAGCCATTCACTTTCTGAAGACAGCATTGAAATAACGCTGGCAAGCACTTTTATTACTAGATAAGGCTAGCTCAAAGAGATCCCAGGAGGATGTATTATCAACGTACAGCCCAAACTAAAAAGAAATCTTAGTATAATGGCCAGAGACGGGTCAAGGGCAAGGCCAACCAAAGCATTGCCATCAGAGGGGGCCAGAATACCCAGACAAGCAGCACCGGCGACCCGTCACAAGGTAAAACAGGGTGGTGTGGAGTAGCAGGGGACCAGAAACACAGCCAGCGAGTAAAGCCAGCCTGCCCAGACAAGGAGTAGAGTGGTCAACCTCATGTGTTGAGGGTGGAGAGGGTACGGGTCAAGGTCGTACACATGTTACTTCTCACATGGCATTCCAAATCCAATTGTTTCTTAATTACAGAAGACCAAGGACGATTACTGCTGAGCGGGGCTTTTCAGAACAGATTAGGTGTTAAATCCCAAACAGTCTACTCACATAAACAAACTCCATCCAGCAGCTACAGTATAATGAAGGAGGAGTGACAGTCGATTGTTACCAGCAGGTCCCTGGTTTGAATCCCCAGAAGGGGAGACGTAAAGAAAAAGAAATGTTTTTTTTCTTACCCGTCCTGTTCTCGGTGTGCCTTAAAGTAAGGAAACGTTAGCAAGATTCCCTGAAAAGTATGGGAACGTGATACGCTTTAGCTCCTGCCCACTTAGCGCCCTGTGTTCTGTGATTTTATGTTTCTCATGGTTTGCAGTCGTACTACTTTTGTGCAAAGTTGACACTAGCTCGCCAGCTGTTTTCGAGAAACTAGCAACAAAAACATCCATAACTTTCTTTGTGACCCTTCCTTGCTGACATATGACATGCATTATCTAGCATAAAGAGCATTTCTGATGGTTGTATCTGCTTAGATTCACATGCTGTGCATATATTCCGACATCTAGTGGTAATCGCAGAGTATTGCATTTTGTCTTTCGAGGATCGAAAGGGGACGTCGACATGGGCATGCTTGTAGCACTATCCCTAACGTGACGTGTAGTGTATCCAAAATACCCCATGCGTCAAGGTCTCTCTGGTTGTGTTTTTTCTACCGTGAGGGAGACTATGACTATTGTGAGTGAGTACAGAGAGAGAGAGAAGTAAGATGGAACAAGTTACTTACCTGTATCTGTTTTCCAGCATGGGCCTGGCATGGATTCACATGCTCATGAATATTCCCTGTCAGGCTGGGAATCCTCGGTAAAAGAAAAAATCAGTTTCTGAACTGTCTTTCTCCTAATAACCAATCACTGGTCTCTGGGTCATACTGCCCCCAGCCAATGACTGCCCTCTACCTAAGCCCCTCCTCAGGCAGCCATCTTCAGATTTGGTAGCACGTAAAGTGGCAGTAGGACCAAGAGAAGAGCTGCAGAGGGGTAGGCGGGTGGGTTCGCATGAGAATCCATGCCAGACCCATGCTGGAGAACAACAGTTACAGGTAAGTAACTTGTTCCTTCTCCAGCATGGGGTCTGGCATGGATTCACATGCTCATGAATACAAGAATACATAGCAGTACACACATGCAGAACCACGGGAGGTGGCAAAGCTCAACATTAAGCATTTCAACAACTCAACATTAAGCATCTCTTACCTCCTCACCAGGCTCACCTTCAAGCGAACAGGTTGCGCAGCACTGCTTGGCTGACTCTGGACTACTCCCTGGAATCCCGGTCGACGCAGTAGAATCTCGTGAAGGTGTGCGACAACCTCCACGAAGAAGCCCTGCAGATCTCCAGCAGGGGCACACCAGACAGGAAGGCCGTAGTTGCAGCGATCCCTCTGGTCGAATGTGCTCTCGGACGGCCAGGCAACGGTCAGTTTGCCAACCAGTGACAGTGTGTGATGCAGCCGGAGAGCCACCTGGAAATGGAGGCCTTGGAGAGGGCCTTCCCGTGGTTCACAGGGCCAAAGTTTACAAACAGCTGTGACATCTTCCGAAAACTCTTCATGCGGTCCACGTAGAACTTCAGTGCTCTAGCCACATCCAGCGAGTGCAAAGTCCTCAGCCGGCGACGAAGGCGACAGGAAGAAAACAGGTAACACCAAGGGCTCGTTGAGATGGAAATCCGATGGCACCTTGGGCATGAAGTAGGGGTGCGTCCTCAGCACGACCCTCATTGCATGGAAAGTCAAGCACAGAGGCTTACAGGAGAGGGCCAGGATCTCTCCCACTTGTTGTGGAGAGGCGATGGCCACCAGGAACGCCGTCTTCCACAACAGGAATTTCAGAGGTGCCGAATGCAGAGGCTCGAACGGGGGGCCCATGAGCCTAGTCAGCACCACAATGAGCTCCCACGCCGGGGCCGGAGCCTTCACCGGCGGGAATGAGCGGAAAAGTTATTACATGAACTCCATAACCAGGCGATGCGACCACAGCGACGACCGCCCCGGAGTTCTATTGTAGTGGGAGAGCTGACAGATGGATCTTGATAGAGGCATGCGTCAGCCCCACCTTGGCCAGCAACAGCAAGTATGGCAGCACTTGATGGGCCGTAATCCGTAGAGGGTTTATCTTCTGTGCACGGCACCAGACGGTGAACCTCTTCCATTTATGTCTGTAGCACTTAAGAGTCGAAGAAGCCCTGTCCTCGGCAAGCACCTCCTTGCAGTCCGCCGGGATCTTGTATCCACCATACTCAAGCGCTGCAGGATCCAGGCCTGCAGGTTCAGCGACAACGGGTTGTGGTGCAGGGTCGCGCCCCCTTCCCTGGTGAGAAGATCTGCGACTGCCGGAAGCTTGACTGGAGGGGACGTTGACTAGTCCAGAAGGTCCAGGTACCCCATCTACCTCGGCCACGCCGGTGCGATGAGGATCATCCTAAACCGCGACCGTCTGAGTTGACTGATGAGTCATAGGAGCAACAGCAACGGTGGGAACGCATAGAGAAACAGGCCGTCCAAGGGGAATGAGAACACATCCCCTATGCTCCCCAGCTGGGGAAATCTGCTGGCGAACGTCCGGCACTTGGTGTTTGTTGCTGTCGCAAACAGAACGATCTAGGGATTGCCCCATCGTCGAAACAGTACCTCCACCTGATCCTGCCGAAGTTCCCACTCATGGCAAGAGCGCAGCTCCCTGCTGAGTGAGTCGGCGACAGTGTTCTTCACTCCTGCCAGATGAAAGAGTACCAGGAACATCCTCTGATCGACGAACCAGTGCCATAGGTCCCGCGCTTCTTTGGAGAGAGCAGGGGATCTGGTGCCCCCCCTGCTTCCGAATGTAGAACATCGTCGTGGTGTTGTCGGTGAAGACCTGCACCACCTTGTCCTTGAGGGACGGAAGGAATGACTTGAGGGCCCAAAACACGGCCCGGAGCTCCAGAACGTTGATGTGCAACAACTTCTCTGGGAGCCAAAGGCCTCTTGTGTGGAGATTTCCAGTGTGTGCACCCCATTCCTCCAGGGAGGCGTCCGTTGTCACAGTCTCCTGATGCGCCAGGGTATGGAAGTCTGTGCTCGCCGCTCGATGCATGCGGACCCCCCACCAAAGAACCGCCCGATGAATGTCTCGTTGAGGGCTATCCTATCCTCGAAGCTTCCCTTCGCCTACATCCAACGGGCGTCTAACTCCTGCAGCGGTCTCATCCGAAGTCTGCACAGGCGAACGAGGTAGATGCATGACAACAGGGTAACCTCTGGACAAGCCAGACCAATCAGGGTAGCGATCGCGGCGGTCAAGACTAGGTCTCAAGAGGGGTGAGGGTGACTGAAAGCCCGCAATGAGCACACAAAGCAAGGACACTTACAAACTACTCCAAACAGGTGTTATATTAAAAATATATACACATTTATTTCAAGTCCTTTAAAACAATGACTGTAGCGAGAAATCACAATACAACTCTAGTAAACCAACACATACCATACCAATACAATATATATACAAATACAAACAAGTCTCAAGCGTTAGATGCACGAAATGTGTAGTCCACCTAAAAGGGAAGGAAAACAGGCAGTGCGAAATAATGCTTGGGCCCAGTCCACCTTCAGAGGCACCTAACTAAAAGGAAGTCCGAGCCCTACGAAGAGTGGAGCCTTGTGCTCAAAAGTACCTGCACACGCTGGTGCCAACGGGCAAAAGGGGAGTCTCTTCGAGGGAAATCAGGCAGTTCAGTTTAGTGCACAAATGAAGAAGAACAGAGTTCCGCGACTCAAGCGCAGCCTCCACTGTGGGCAGAAGCAGAGCGCGAGTACGGAAAGGTGTGCTGTTTTGACACAGCGGGGAAAAGCTATGGGCTCCTGCAGGAGGGCGACCAGTTCCTAGCTATGCTACTCACCGGTCCCCGATGCAAGCAGACCCAGGCTTCTCCGCGTCAGTTTCAGTCGCTGGCAGGTTCAGGAGAGCAGGGGACGTCTCGTCGTCGTGTTGATTCTGCAGCAGCAGAGTTGAGTTAAAGATGTCCCAAACGAAGTGAACCCGCACAGTTTGTTACCACAGCAGGGCAACGGAGCGGCCGTGTGTATCTGAGCCAAATGTACACTACTCACTTCAGACCTGGGAACGCCAAGTGTACGAATCGTGTGAGAGTGACAAGGATTCGAAATACTACACAACCTGGCGGCGGTTACAGAGCAAGACTCCTGTGTAGGCTGGTCAGTCTGCTGGATGGCCCAGAGACGCTTCCGAAGGCTTACTAGCAGGAGATGGTGAAGATGCCGAGAATAGCTGTCCCCGCTATTCCAAGGGTCGAAGTACCAGTACAGGCCTTCTGGTTCGATCAAAGGTGAAAAGGGTTTCACAAGGCGACGGCAGTGCAGAGGAGCAGTCCTTCAGCGGGTCACCAGCGATTCCTCGGTCCAGCCTCTTGGTTGCAGGACACTTGGCTCCTGTATTCCCTCGTTCGTGAGAACTCAGGAGATCGACATGGTAGTGGTGTTTCCAGACCCCTCTTATCCACGGTTCCCTTTGCGCAAAAAACGGAGGGGACCCAATGGGAGATCTGCTCATCAACACTCACACCATTCGTCGACCTATCACGGACCACGGTGGTCCCAGGCATTCACATCACCCCAGACTCTCTGGCACCCAGGATGTGTATTGGGACCAGACATCCCAGCCCACATCCTGGAGGCACACACCAGGCATGTAGAAGCCCGCGAAAGCATCCGTGTTTCGCGGGAAAGTACATGCCCAAATAAGGAAGGCCCCGGGTCGGCTCGACCTGGGGAAGGTGAAGGGAGCAAGACAGTCAGCGGACAGGACAAAGGAGCCTCGTGGTCTGGCCATTTTGGGAGCCAGGCCACCATTCTGGGCTAAGCGCGAGAAACGTGCTTAAAACGCCAAAAGGAGCTCAAAACACAAGAAACGATCGCTGCCACCATTCCCATCCGTGAATCACTTGCACCGATCAGTTACAATCCTAAAACAGTATCTAGGGCCTGTAGAAGGCTAGAGACCCAAGAGAGCAGTAACTTAGCTTACAGTGCCCTCTTGTGTCATGTTGCACGAAAGCCGCAACATGATAAAAGAAACTACGGAAAACAGCGTTTCCCGGTACTGACTGTCTTAAGGGCATGTCAGTTTCCCCGTAAGAATGGAACGAAAGCCCAGAGGAGTGCGGCAGAAGGCTGCACTTCTCTGGCAAAGTCGAGAACAAGGTGAAAAACAACAGCAAAAAGTTTAGGGTTTGCCACATGGAAGGAAAATTACCTACAATTACGAAATCTTTCCTAACACCCAGGATGGCATTTATCCTCTCCTCCAAAGTCGCGGCTAGGCGTGCCACCGTGCTGAGTCTGACTCCCAGGAACTGGGCGTCCTGCGATGGCTCAAAGCAGGGCTTTGCATAGTTTATCGGGAACCCCAGTTCTGTGATCAGGCTGACTGTCCTCGCTGTGTGTTCGATGGCGAGTTCCTTTGACTTCGCTCGGATTAGCCAATCGCCCAGATAGCACCACAACCGGTGCCAGGCACTTGGTGAAGACCCTTGGGGCAGACTTCAGACCGAAGGGTAGGGCCCTGAACTGGTAGTGCCATCCTTGGACTACAAAGCGCAGAAACTTTCTGTGCCCCTTGTGAATGGGGATGTGGAAGTAGGCATCCTCCAGGTCCAGCGTCGACAGGAAGTCCCTTTCTTCCAGCTGTCCCAGCACGTGCTGAAGGGTGACCATCCGGAATTTCGGGGATTTTATGTATTTGTTGAGGCGGTGGAGATCTAGGATGGGCTGCCAGCCGCCCGTCTTCTTTCGAATGAGGAAGTACCGCGAGTATACTCCGGAGCCCCGGAGCCTCTTCGGGACGAGCTCTAGCGCCCTTCATTAGCATTGCTCGTACCTCTAGAAGTAGTTGAGGAATGTGGTTTTCTTTCCTGGCTACGGGTGGAATACGGGGACACTTCCTTTGGAACTCCAGAGTGTGTCCGTGGGCCAGGGCATCCAGCACCCAACAGTCGCTGGAGATGGATTTCCACACGCTGATGAAGTTCGCCAGCTGGCCTTCCACTGGGGTGCTCGGGTGGGGTGCCCGACGTCACGGCCGGTTCAGTCCTGCTTTGCCGAGGTCATACCACCTTGGGCCCCTTGGCGACGACGATGTCCGCCAGCCTTGTTGCGGCCTCTGTAGGCTTCCTGCGACGAAGAGCAGGCAGCCTGACGGTATGAGGAAGAATTGCCGCCGAATCCTTTGGAGGCACCTTGTGAACTGCCTCCGGAGGGCCGAAAGGATGGCCGTCAATGGAGCGTGCCCAAGGCACGGGCCGTCTCAGTGTCTGCCTTGCCAAACAAGTTGTTCCCGTCGAAGGGCATATCCAGTACCCTCGTCTGAATGTCCTGATGGAAGTCGGTGGCCCTGAGCCAGCCGCGCCGGCGAAAGGCAAATGCTGTTTCCCATCTGGCGGAAGCCGGTGTCGGCGATGTCCGTGACCACCGTAATGGCATGGTCCGAAGCCACCTCACCTTCCTGTAGGATTTCAAGGGCCTCTGCCCTCTTGTCTGGGAGGAAGTCCAGGAGGGGGGTGAAACCACAGCTCCCTATCGTAGCGAGCCACGATAGCAAGAGCGTTGCCCGCCTTAATGGTCATCGCCGCCGATGAAATGACCCGACGTCCCATGGTATCCAGCTTCTTCCCCTCGCCGTCTGGCGGGGAAGTGGAAGTCGACGCCGTTGTCCCAGCGCATTTCTTCTCGTCAGCTGCGGAGACAACAGAGTCCGGGGACAGCTGCAGTCAGAGGCACATTGGTGCCGAGTCTGGGACCCGGTACTTTTTCTCGTACCGGTCTATCTTCGCCGGGGCCGAGGCTGCGATCTTCAGGAGGGCCAGCCCCTCGTCCCAGATGTTAAACAGCAGAACCAACAGCACAGTCTTCCTCTTGGCCTCTCGTCACTGATAAAGGAATCCCTCCTTCTTCTGCTCCTCGGGGCATAGCTGAAAAAGCTCAGAGGCCCTAGCGATCATGGCATGAAACAAGCCAATTTCATCGGGAGGAGAAGCCCGGGGTGGGGCGACGGGAGATCCGCTCTGTCGTCACCGCCGTCGTCCGTCCCAGTCATCGCCGTCTCGTCCCTTGGAGGAGGGGATGGAGGTGAAGGATGGAAGGGTGGGGGCGGATAGACTCGCCTCCGCTTGGGTGAAGGGCGTCCCGACGGTCCAAGCACCGCTGGATCGTCCACCAGAGGCAAAGGCATCCTTGTTCCTATTTCTGAACACAGGGTGTGCAGGGCCAGCAAGATGTCCTCCGACCTGTCCGTCAGTGGTTGCGACAGGAGCGTCAGCAGCAGCGTGGTGTCCGGCTCCTAGTCGATTTGCCATTCCTCGTCGACTCCCCCGTCGCTCTCCACGTCCGCCTCGTCGGGGTCCTTCCCGTAGGACCTGACCTAGACTAATCTCTTGTCCAAGACTGACTTGAGGCCCGCCAGCTCATCCTCGGAGGAGATATCTGAGTCCGGTTAGATTATTGCGCCCCCTCCCCTTCTTCTCGGCCCGGGGTTTCACGGGGGTATTTCGATGGGCAGGAAAGACGATTCCCTCTGGGAGGGCAGAGAAACTCTTGGCTTTGAGGTCATCTCCACTGGGGCTGCATCTGCAGGTTTCGCCCGGGACTCTGCCACTTCCTCAATCGAAGTCTTAGCCAGGTGAATCTAGGCCTTCACGACCTTTGGCACGTCCGGGGCCTTCACCGTGGGGGGAGGGTCACCGCCTCACTCCCCTTGGCTTTCTCCTTCGGGGTCGACCGGGGCTTCTCCCAAAGATTACCTGGGTTTTCCGACTTCCTCTGCGTCAAGCCGGAGCGCTGGCTCGTTGTTGACGTCTGCGATGCTGCGCCCGGCCTGGCAGTCGCAAAACCCGCACCAACGGCGCTCCTGGTGCCCGCGGACTCGCAGTGCTTTGCCTTATGTTGAACTCCCGTTGCCGCAGCGCCCTCAAAAGGTCTTAGAAAATCACTCAGACTGCTTCTTGGGCTCACCTGCCCCTGGGCTTTTCGCCTCCAGCCAGTCAGTGATCCGTTTGCGACAGTCCTTCCTGGTACGGGCGGACATATCCTTGCAGAACGCACAGTTCTCCTCCACGTGTGACTTGACGGGAGTGCATGCAGAGTGCTCATCCTCCTTGAAGACGTTCTGTAGTCCATATGCTGGACAGATCCTAAACAGCTTGGATCCAACGGGCGTCGAGTCTCCTTTGTGTTCGGCCATGTCCATGTTGGGTAGGCCTCAAAGATCTTCCGGAATCATCCAAGAAGTGAAATTCGATGAAAATTCACCCTTGAGGGGCGTAGAGATTTTCGAAACGGGTCCCTGTTAATCGGAAGAAGAATCGATTTGACCAAAAAAGTAAGAGTAAACTCTTTGAAAAAACGCAATATGCAGTAAAAGCTCGCGAGCTAAGCACGAGGACTCCCAACACTTAAACGTGTGGTAAAAATCTGAAGATGGCTGCCTGAGGAGGGGCTTAGGTAGAGGGCAATCATTGGCTGGGGGCAGTATGACCCCAGAGACCAGGGATTGATTATTAGGAGAAAGACGGTTCAGAAACGAAACTGAAACTTCTTTTTCTTTTACCGAGGATTCCGAGCCCGACGACGGGGAATATTTATAAGCATATGAATCCATGCCAGACTCCATGCTGTAGAAGTCTATGTTCCTTCTACTCCGAGAGGGGAGGAAGGGTGGGCGCATGAGAATCTAAGCAGATAAAATAATCAAAAATGCTGTTACGCTAAGTAATGCATGTCTTCTGATGCTTGTGAATCTGCTTAGAATCACATGCTGTGCATAGACTAGCGAGCCGTACCCAGAGATAGTGGTGGGATGTGTGAAGGAACAGTACTAAAGAGATGTCTTAGTACCGCTTGTCCCTCCTGAGAATCAGACCTAGAGTGAATATCTAGGCAGTAGTGTTTTGGAAAGGTGTATACAGAACTCCAGGTTGCTCTCGACTCGAGAGAAACATTTGCAATGAATGCTATGGAAGCCCCAGTGCCCCGAGTATAGTGTGCTCTAGGCTTAAAGGGCAAATCTCTCTTCGCAAGAGTAGCATAATGTGATGCACATTACACTTTGAAATGGCTGATCTAGAGACAGGGTCCCCCTTCTCTAACAGCTGCCACTGAAACGAAAAACTGGTTTGTTTTCCTCAGTGGTTTAGTCTTTTCCAGATAATATTTGAACGCTCTCCTCACATCAAGTGTGTGGAGGCTTCTTTCTGCCATGTTAGTGGGGTTCTGGAAGAAGGTGGATAATTCTACTGACTGGTTCACATGGAATTTTGAAATTAATTTAGGTGCAAACATGGGCGAGTGCGCAGAACCACCTTATCCTTTTGAATTGTGAAAAATGGGTCTAGAACTGAAAGGGCCTGCAGTTCACTAATTCTTCTTATTGAGGTGACTGCCACCAGATTCAAATGGAGGTCCCATTAGTCTTGTAAGAACCACGTTCAGGTCCCATCCGGGAGCTGGGTTAGAAATAGGGGGATGAAATCTTTTAACACCTTCCATAAAAGCCTTGATAGCTGTTTTTTTCCACCACAAGACCCTTTTCTGCGACGTAGTGCAAGCAGAAAGTGCAGCTAAGTGTACCTTCAGGGAATTCAAAACCAGACCGAGTCTAGTAGGTGAGTCAGGTAGGTATAGAACAATATGTGTCGGTGAGTAATATATGGAATTGATGCTCCTGGAATGGCACTAGATGACGTAGCGCTTACATTTATTGGAGTAGCAATGTCTGGTGTTAGGTTTTCTTGCTTCTCTAAGTATGTCCCTGCATCTTCGAGGAAGTTGGAGGTGTATGACCTCAGGAGCCAGGCTGCTAAGTGGGGGATTGAGAGTAAACAAATTTCCCTGACCATGTTATCCAGAGACCGTTCCCCTTGAAGTGGTTCTGTGGGTAACTGGACGCATAATCTGGGCATTATGCGTTCTGCAGAGTTGAGAACAGGTCTATCTCTGGAAAGCCCCAGTCTGTGAAGATGTTGAGAACAATGTCTTTGTGCAATTGCCACTTGTTATCTACAGGCAGTGGGAAGTGTCTGCTGAGCATGTCTGCCAGAAGATTGAGCTCCCCTGCAATGTGTTGAGCTAGGAGGAACATCTTGAGTTTAAGAGCCCATTTCCATATGTTCTGAGACTGTGTGGATAGCCCTGGACAGTGAGTGCCCCCTTGCTTGTTCAGGTAGTACATGGTCATGGTGCTGTCCATGAAGACTGGGATTGTCTTTCCCTGTAGGTGCGTCTGAAAGGCCTTCAGGGCTTTGAATATGGCTAGTAATTCCAACAGTTTCATGTGGTTGGATGCTACCACTGGGAACCAAACAATGTGCACTGTCTGATGAGGGAGGTGAGCTCCCCACCCCGTCAGAGATGTGTCCGTGGTAGGAGTGGCTTCTACTGCAGGGGTGAAAAAGGTCTTCCCCTGCAAGAGATTTTCCCTTAACCACCACTGCAGAGACAACCACTAGATTGTCACATTGTCTGCTGGCCTAACACCATTGGCTTGAGAGCCACTCTTGCATGGTGCGCATGCGCAAACGTGCATGTAGGACTAGATAATTGCAGGAGGCCATCAACCCTAAAAGTCGCATGGCTCTGCGTACGGTCACCTCACGATTGGCTATATAGTGAGGGATTTGGAACAGCATGTTTTGAACCCTCTCGTTGGCGGGGAAGACCAGCCCATCTTTAGTCCGAATTAGAGCCCCCAGAAATTGTTTGACTTGGCTGGAGTCCAAGCTGGACCTCTTCTCGTTGATTGAGAATCCCAGGTTGAAGAGGAGATCTACCATCTTCTGGGTATTATGATAGGCATGTTCCGTACAAATCCCCTGTTATTAGCCAGTCAGTGAGGGAAGGATAAACTGGAATGGACTGTCTGCACAGGTGAGCCGCTACTACCACCAGCACCTTTATAAATACCCTTGGGGCCGAGGCAATGCCTTAGGGGAAGACCTTGAACTGATAGTGTTTGTCCTCTTTCATGAACCTTAGGTACTTTCTGTGCGCTGACAACACTGAAATATGAAAGTATGCATCTTTCATGTACAATGTTGCCATGTAATCCCCCTGTATTAGCAAAGGGATTATTTCTGGTAATGTCATTCTGAACTTTTGAGGCTTGACTAACTTGTTCGCTGGGTGCAAACCTAACCAGGCGTACGCTGAGATCCTTTTTGGGTACAAGGAAGTACACTGAATAAATACCCTAGTTTACCTGTAGAATAGGGAGGACTTCTATTGCGCCATTTTCTTGAAGGATTGCCAGCTCTTGTAGCAGAATCCTCAGGTCTTCTGGCGATAGGCGTATGAATGTTGGTGGTCGGTATCGAGGTGGCCGGCTGAACTCGATACAGTAACCGTGGGCGATGGTGTTGAGCACCCACTGGTCTGTGGTGATCCCCTCCCATGCATGAAGGAAAGATGTTATTCGTCGCCTGACCGGGAGACATGGGAGGGGATCCGGACTGCAAGTTATTTTTGAGCTGAGGCCGGGGAGCCTCTTGGAGTGGTGTTTTTACCCCTTCCATTGCCACGGCATTGTCCCCTCTGTTGATATGGACCGGTTGATATTGACCGGTGGTAGTTGCTCCTTGTCCAGAGGACCATGATGCATTCCCTTTTCTGTACTGGTTATGGGTGGGAACGTGGGAAGGATTGCCCGCTAATGGAATGGCAAGAGCTACCCACTCGCTGTTGATATGGTCTTGCCGTAATTTGGTTTAGGGACTTTAAGGTCTCGTGCTCCTTCTTCGCCGTTTCCAAGGCATTGTCTAATGCCTTCATAAACAAGTGACTTTCCTCTACTGGCTTGTTAATATGGGATGCCTTGCTTGCCTTTTAAGAAGGGTGCCCTCGCCAGGGTCCCTCGTCTGTTTCTGCAGCATCGAAAGTATTTTTGAGGATATTTTGATTGACCTGCCTCCCTTCCGAAACAACTGCCAGCAGGCGTGATTGTGCCGGTTCCGGGACTTCTTTCAGGCCCTCCTGGAGTAAATTCCATTGGACATCGCTATAACTAGCCAGCAATGTGGTGTTATTGGCAATCGTAGTAGAATATGCCGCTGACATTGTGATGCGCCGTCCGAGGGGGGTATAACATTTTACAGTCTTTGTCTGGTGGTGCCTCAGCCGTAGACAAAGGTACCTGGGCTCCCTTCCTTGTAGTACTGACTACTAGGGAGTCGGGAGTGGCATGGGGAGAGTCAAAAGAGCTTCTCGACTCGAGGATTGACAGCTCTTGTTAGGGATGGGGTTAACTAAGAGGGAGCAATGTGCCTTTTGATTGAATTAAGTAGTGGTATCGACTGACTTGTGGGGAGGTTTCTCTTTTAAGATATCTTCCACAAAGTCTGTGTCCCGCACTGCCTCTTGTGTGACAATTTGAAAGTGTTCAGCAGCCTTCTTTAGTATAGCATTGAAGGTCATCTGGTCATCAATGGGTGATGCTCGCCTTTCAGGAGTTGAGGAGGGAGGGTCTAGACAAAGGGTGTCTGGATTTGGAGTAGTGGTGGGGGAAAGCCACAGTGCTTCCTCTACCAGCTGTTTATCACCCCAGTCTGGGCACTAGCCTGGTGTCTCCTCAAAAGGATTTTCTCCCTTATTATAGGGGTCTTCATAGACTTCTTCAGGCTTAGAAAGGTCAAAAACCTCTTCTTGTGGGAACTGACTTGATGTCCTTTGAACTTTTGAAAGAGTAGGGCAGAAATCCTCCTCACTAGGTCTCTTTGGCGTGATACATTTTTCAGATTTGAAAAGTTTATCCATGTATCCTTCAAACCTAACTCTGGTCCATAGGGATGAACCAGAGGAGTCTGGGGGGAGGTGGGGCTCGCCTTGAGGACAGGATTCCTTGTGAGGTTGGGATTTTTCAGCCATAGTCTTAGATAGAGGCTGTGAGCCTTCTGAGTACTCCTCTCGACGCTTGGACGAGTCTCGAGGTTTATTTGCAGCCGAAACAATTGCCTCTTGCGCAGTTCTGGCGGGTCAGGAGTATTTTCGACAAGCTTTTAGCTGTTGAAGATTTTGGTGTTGTCGAAACCTTATGAGCTGACGCGCTCTTATGGCGTTTGGTGGAGATGCCCTTAAGGGTTGAATGCCATTGGGACGGTTGCGGGGAGGGTGGCCTATCGTGGGGATCGATGACTGTCTGGCGTCTTTTTCTTCGTTGATGAGTCTGTCGAGGGAGCTTCTTGGGTTTTGTGCTTTCCTGATTATGGTGTGGGTGTACCCCTGTCGCTAGGATGTCGTCTCTCCATAGCAGCACCAGCAGCCTGCCTGATTGGGCCGGGCACTTGGGAACCTACTGGTTCCGCAGGGGTGGGGGACGGGGTCAATGGCCATGGCTGTCACTTGTTTCCTTGTCACTCGAGGCGTCTGCGCCGACAGTGGTGCCACACTCGGCCTGCATGGCGTAGGCTGCCCATCGATTCGTCCATCAATCTCTTAGTGCCTTTGGACGCAAAAGTCGTCAAAACTTGCAGGACTGCTCATCGTGATCACAAGGCAGACTCTTGTTACACCTTCGGTGAGTGTCCTACCACGGGTATTTGCTGTTGCAGGACGGGACAAAACTTAAAAGGGAGTCCTCCCCATAGCTGAGGTGGGAAGCGACAGCGAGACCAGAAGGGAAAAGAGGGGGGGAAAGGAAATGCATTCTACAAAGAATTAGAACCCCAGGCCGCACTCTCCCTACTTTATAGGTCTGGCCAGAGGGCCATGCAGTCGACAGCGTCAACCGAAGCACCAGCTGCCGAATCTGCAGTCGTCTCTGGCGTAGGATGCAGAGGTAGTTGTTGATGAAGGAGGGTCGAAGACTAAACGACCAACAGTCGTGGCAAAGTGTAATACATTTTAAAATGTACAAGCTCTGCATTGAGCGACCAGCTAGCTGGGCGGAAAAAAAACCAATGAGGGACCTCGATGCATGAGAGTTTTTGGGTACACTACATGTCACGTTAGGGATAGTGTTACAAGCACGCCCATGTCGACGTCCCCTTTCTATCCTCAAAAGACCAGATGCATCCACTAGATGTTGGACTATATGCACAGCATGTGATTCTAAGCAGATTCACAAGCATCAGAAATATACCCTGGCTGATAGAATAATTATGCCGCACCATAAGATATGCCATAAACACTTGCTTTTACCCCAGGTAGCCATATATGATGGCAAGGCAAGGTCCTGAAATCTATAACGTGATATAAACTATGATCATTCAGACGATCATAGCAGGCTGATGTGACCCCGGGAAATACCCTCCATACAAGTGCAGTCAGCAATCGAGATGAATGTTTAAAACATGCCTGTCTGAAGTCGACTACACTACCTTGTGCAAAGTGAAAACCAAACATGCTTACATTGCTCAAAGTCCAAATAGTGCAAATCAATTTGCCCTGAACAAGCTGGTATGCCTTTTTGGAAATGGCACTAAGATTTTTGCACCTGCCATGATGACAGTTAAATAATCAATTCTCTGCGACAGGAGGGCATGTGTATTAACGAGCCCGCCCAGCCCAAAACCCTTGTTTTCAGCTTCTAAGGATAGCCCTCATTGACTTGCCACAGGAAACAGCAAAAGTTAGCGCAGTATTTGTCTCAGAAAACTTGAGTTGAACTTTGAGCATTTTAAATTCACTCATGCGCCTTCAGTAGTTCACACAAACACAAGAAGTGAACCTGAACATCTTGAACATGTTTGACTAAGTAGGCAATTGAATCCTCTTGTAAAACATGCTCTCCTACATGGGGCCCATAGGTTTGGCTTGTGATTGTATAAGGTGGGGGCTTCCCCTCTTGCTGTACTTGTGATGGCCCTTATGAACTGTGTGAGAAACATTGTATCACAGCGCCCCAGTTCCCCACTACAATTGCCAGCCTCTATATAATTGTCCAGGGTATTAAACATTGTTTAAAGTATCGCTGCGCAACTGTTGTATGACGGTAGTGGGATGATAAACCGGACTGCGCCAGAAACATCTTACCACCACTGTCCGCGGATTACAATGTAAAATACATGCATCAAATTAAATGAAATTATGCCATAAACTGAAATTTATCTTCTCTAATTGTCTCACAAAAGAAGTGCTTGCGCGCTTAAAGAAAACACAAAAAGCAGACTCTTGCAGCAATATGCACAAAAAATATCCACGTAAAATAAAGTGCCAAGCACAGGAGGGAGGTTCTTGTGCTCTCGTTACTGCTGTGGGTCATGCTTCTGTGAATGTCAAACTGCTGCAGTAACCTCAATATTATAAACTGTGCTTGAAAATGAAGGTGGGAATGCTAGGGAACGACAGGATTTGTCCATTTAAAAAGTTGCCAAATTACAAGTATATAATGTAGTAAATTATCCAGAAAGGGGGTTACCACAAACATTCCATAAACACATGTCTCAAAAAATAAAAATGCTGATCACCACACAAATGAGCATAAAGAATGGGCAGGCATCTAAGCTGCTACCCTGCTTCTCTCTGCAAAGCATAAATGACCAGCGGGCCGTGACATCATAAACACGACTCTAGAGGTCGCTTGTTCTAATGACATCATTATTTCTGCATTTAGCTTCATGCACAAATATTAACAATCCCACTCCACCCCTTTCACCTTTATATTGGCGCCCCACACACAACACACCTCCGTACAACGGAAGGGTGCAGAGAACAGTCAGTAGCGCTAACACGTGGAACTCAGGCATCATGATTCCCATCGAAGAGGAGACTCTGGAAGCCCTCAAAAAGGGGAGGCGCTGTGAGAAATGTCAGTCTGAAGAATTTCCACTGGGGTTTGTAAAGGAATCCTTTTGATTGTACTCTGGAGGGTGCCGCAGAGCAGACAAGAAAATAATATCACAGTTGCCTAGGGAGTCACTGCACTCTCACCAAACCAGAAGCCGCCTGGAGACGTCAGCGCGGTGGCACCACAGTCTCCTCCCCTCCAGGACACAGAGGCGGGGAGAGAGAGCAAGGTAAAAAATGCCTATTCACTGCAATAGGAGAAACAGTATGAGACTGAATATTACAAGTCGCAGTGGCTATGGACGTGTTCGCATAGTCCTGAAAAAAGCGCATTCATGTTTGCACAAAGTGAAAATAAAACCTGCAACTGTATGTTTTGTATTATTACTTTAAGTTCCTATATTAAAAAGAGCAACATATCAAACACAATTTACAAAACATTTAATTAAGGACATAAATACATATTATACAAAGACAAACGAACACGCTATTTTAAAAAGTATATAATTTTATTTGGAAGATGATTGGTATCTAAGATGGACGCTAGTTTTGGCTTGTTTCCAGCGAGCTTCCTTACAGACAGTCATCCAAGATGGCTGTCTCCATGGAAGAGCTCAAAGAGTTCCGAGATGGACAGGAATGGGTGGGATTAGCCAATGGGATTACATTGGCTAGGGGCAGGGAACGGGGAGGATTCAAACTGTGTATCCCTCCTCAAATGTCATCTCCATTTGAAAGCATTACAGGCCCTCACTCAAAGCCCATATTTGAAGCTCTTATTAATGACAATGGTTTTGGCTTAAAGGTTGTGCTTTCAGCGCCACCTAATAGCCCATACTAAAAAGGACCCTTCCCCGCCCGAGCATTTTAGACAGGTAGCATTGTCCGCCCTGCCCCTCCTGAGGCGGGTTCCAGAGTAATAGACCGGGTGCAAGATCTTGAACTGCACTAAACAGTGTCTGGTGGATATATTAACCACCTTCACTGCCATTTGAGCCACCACCCATTCCTCTTCCTCCAGTGCCCCCACATTGTGCTCCCTTCTGGCTTGTGCTCCATTTAGAGGTTGGGAAGTAAAATTGTTAATGGCCTGGTATAAGATAATTATGGCCTTTTTTCCCCATTTGGCTTGGGAGAAGGTTGATCTCCAGGGGAGTATCATCAGGGATATTGACAGTCACACCCAATTGCCCAAGCAAAGTGTGGTGGAGTTCGATATGGGTATATTGATCTTTGACCTCTAACCCGAACGTTGCGCATAGATCAGGAAAGGGCTCCATCTCACCCCAATTGATGAAGCCCCCCACTCTAACAATGCCTCTAGCTGACCATCTGGTCAGAATTCCCAATTTAAGCACCTCCGGTATTTGTGTGTTTCCCCCATAGTGGCATGAGATCCGCAGTTACTGCCTTAAACCCCATGGCTTGGGGACCTCTGTTCTGGCTTCAATGACCCAGCGTGCGTGAGGGTGACGGTAAGCCCTGCATTTCCCCACGCCCCATATAGCGATTGCAGAGGAGTTTTTGGGCTCATAGTCTCCATTTTCAACCTTGTGTGATTCAGCCCAGAATCCCCATGTACCCATTTGTTTGCCACTACCATCTGGGTTGCCCGCTAGTATTTGCAAATGTCGGGTATCTCCAGTCCACCCTTCTAGACCGAATTTGTTAAGAACTTAAATGCTATACATGGGTTGCCCTGCCTCTATATTATGCCCTGCGGCAATGTGTTGATTCTGTCAAATATTGACCTACGCACATTTGCCAAGGTATTCTGTAGCACATAAAGCAATCTAGTAAGAGTAAGCATCTTAAAGAGGTTTGCCCTTCCTAACATGGTCAACAGTAGCGTTGCCCAGTGTTTTGTGTCCTTTTGCAACCTGACCAAGATGGGGTCTAAGTTATCACAAAGGAACCAGTTCTCATCCATATGAATTCTTATCCACAGATAGGTGAAGGTCCCCTCGGCCATCAGCAGAGGGCACCCCTCTAGGATAACCAGCCTCTCGCCCTGCACCGGGACCGTAACAGATTTATTTCCAGTTGATTTTCATCCCACAGTCGTCCCCAAATTCATGAATCGTGGCTATGGCCCTAGGACCTGTTCTCTTAGGGTCTCCCAGGTATAGCAGCAAGTCATCCGCGTACAGTGAAATGCAGTATTCCCATCCCTAAGGCCAAGCAAACCCTCTCTGAAGCCGGGCATTGCATATAAACGCTGGCAATGGTTCTACAGCAAATAGATACAGCAGCAGGGAGAGTGGGCATCCATGCCTCGTTCCCCGCTGCATATAGTAGCTTGACCCAATGCATGAATCCCTCTCCAAAGCCCATTTTTCTTAATGACACCCCATAAGAAGCCCCATTTAACTGAATCAAAGGCTTTTTCTGAGTCGAGGGCCATGATGGCATGTGGCCCCCCAATTCTTGCACTTTAGCCAGTGCATTATGGACCAGTCTGATATTCATTCTGGTGGCCCCATCACAAACAAACCCGCACTGATTGGGTCCTACCACCCTATTAACCACTCTGAGCACCCAGTATGCTAACATCTGGCCCAGAAACTTTGCCTCCCTGTATGTGGAGCATTGCTCTCTTGACTTAACTTTCTTGTGCAACACCACAACTGTTGCCAATCTCAGATCCTCAGGGAGGGCCCCCACTCCCTTGTTTTCCTGAAACAGTTCCAACGTAGGTTTAGATATGTTTCCGCACAGCCTTTTCGAGAGTTCTAGGGGTAAGCCATTGGGTCCCGGGGTTTTATCTGACTTCAACTGACCAATGGCGTGCTAGACCTTTTCCACAGTTATCTCCGTTTCCAGTTCATGACTTTCGAGCAGAGTTTTTCAAGGCAGTTTTATCTACTCCAGGTGCTCCCGCATCTTCTTACCGTTCGGTCACCCTCTGTCTTGGTATGGGTACAGCCAGCAAATTCTTTCACAATCTGCTTCCCCACCCTGCGTTCCCCCTCTCCCCTCAGATATAATTGCCCTAACACATCTCAACCTCTCTTCCCATTTCTCCAGCCATGCTAGTAGTCTAGCGGCCTTGTCCCCTTTCTCGTATACCCTCACTCTGCGGGCCTAATGGTCCTGCTTCACCTTGTCCGTGGCCACCGCCTTAAACGGCTGAGTGGCTTATAAAAGTTTCCTCCTGGAGCTGTCCAAGTTCTCTCTGCTCGGATTCCCTTCCTTTTCCCTACTAGTCTGTTAGATTTCTGCTGGTGCAGCGCACCAATTCTTACACTATTTGCTAATCTCTGGCATTGCTCGGCCTCTTCGCATCATTTTATATGCCTCCCATAACGTGGATTTACTCTCCACAGTCCCTTAATTCTAGGCAAAGAACTAATCCATCTCCTCACTCAGGCCACCCACGGTACCTTGTTTCCCAGGTAGTATGGGTTCAACCTCCAATCCCCTTGCTCCTTTGGTTCTTTTCCCAGTATAGTAATAGTGAACAAAGCATGGTCCGAGATGCAACTCTGCAAAAATTACGCTTCCACCACCCTTCGGGATCCAGAACCCGGGGGAAAGAAGTAATCAATGCGGGATAGTGAGGCATGGGCCCCAGAATAAAACTAGAAAACAGTGTCACCCGGATGTATATCCCTCCACACATCCACCAGGCAGTGTAATATCCACCCCAAGTCTTGCTAATAGGCCCAGTATTTCGGTTAGGAAATACATTCTGAGGGGCGATGGTGCATAAATACAAATATTCGTTAAGCTCTCTCCCCACAGTCACCCCCCCTATCACAACGCCCGCCAGCATCCCTTATAACCACATTTACCTCTAACAGTACGGAGCACCAAACCAAAATAGCCACCCCTAGTTCCCCTGTAATAACCCACATGTTCAACCAATTTTTATTGCCCCTCCGCAGGAACCCACATGAACTACGCATCAGATGCGTCTCCTGGAGCAGGGAAATATTGATTTTATGCATATTCAAGTATTTCATCACCAGCCCTCTTGATTTTGTCCATCAAACCATTTACATTGCATGCAAGGCATTTGAGTGCCCTTTTTTGTTCATCCCTCGTGGTCCAAGCTTAAGTCCATTGGCCTGTCCCTAGGGTAGCACCCAGGCCTCCGAGGTCGCCTTGTGACAGTCTCCATTCGGTCATGCCCAATCATATGTTCTGTCGAATAGCCTAACATCATAACATTCCTCTACATCTCCACGACTCTCTTCCCAACTCCCCCATCCTATACATCCCCTCCAACCTGAAGTATCTTTCGATCCGAAACAGAAGTCTAGCAACTCGTGCCAGACCTAAATTGCAGGCACATTTGCCCAGTAGCCCCGCTCCAGCTCAGCATTTTCTACCATAATATGCCATCCCGAGACGTGTTCTGCTGCGGGTCCAAGTGGTCATACCCACACACAATGGTATTTGCCGGCACCTCTCGCACGGTTCTCCGCTCTACAAATATTTGAGACTTCAGCCTGAAGCAGACCCCACTTGCTGTTCCTGATCCGCAGCCTCTGGCTCGACCCCCGCCCCCATTTTTTGCTTTTGCAAGTCTTTGTCCCTCGTCAGGCATCTGGTCTCAGCCAAGTCCCATGCCAACTCACGCCCCGCGGGTCGATCAGCCGAAGGGTGGCCGAGAACACCATTGAATATTTGATCCACTTCGCCCTCAACTGCCTCTTGACCTCATCATACGATTGCCTAGCCTTTTGGTTAAGTCTGGGAAGATCGTCACCTGTGCCCCGTTCACTTCCATCACCCTTGCTGGCTCCTTGTAGAATAATGTCCCGGTCCCTCTAGTTCAGGAACCATGCTATTACTTGTCTGGGGAAGTGGGGGCTCCCTGGAAAGAGGGACTGCCGGGCACCCGGTGGGCCCTTTCAACAGAGAAATAGTCCAACTCTGTCCGGTTCACTCCTTGATACAGCTTTCCAGGAGGATCCAGCTCCATGAAGGATCCCTCGGTCTTTTTTGGAATCCATTCATGCAGATGTTTTTTCTTCGTGCCCTTGCTTCCGCTTCCTCCATCTTTGCCTCCAGTGTCCTCTGTGCCCAGGTCTGAACCTCTGCTTCCTCCAGATCTGATATTATTATTATTATTATTAATAATAACAATATTAATAATAATAATAATGTGCATTTATACAGCGCTACAAACCCTCAGGTATCTGAGCGCTGCTTATTATTACCCACAGTGTGTGGTGCTCATTTATCGACCTTGGAAGGATGAAAGGCTGAGTTTGGCCCTGCACGGATTCGAACCTGCAACAGCAGGCTCTGCACAGATGTCAAAGTGAGCATTAGTCTCGCTGCGCTATCTGAACAGCTGATATCTTCTTCTCCACCTCTCCCACTCTGACTGAAATTTTGTGAAGTTCCTGACGCAGCAGGCCCACATCCAAGCCCACTGCATCTACTTTCCTTTACGTTAGGGTTGCTTCATTTATGGCAGCTATTTGATCTTGCGCTGTGCATCCACCTCCGGGCTGGACCTCCGCTACATCCGCCCTCGTAGTCCCCTGAGGCGCTGGGCCACTCACCATGACCATCTCAATGCAGGGCTGAGCGTCGTGCTTCCTTTCACCTGGTTTCTACCGGTCTTTTTTCATGGTGGTCCCTGGTACTGAATACTGACGCACCACTGTCGGGGCCACTACAGCCTGCCATACCGTAACACTGCAGTCCTCCCCCTTGCTCTACCTGAACCAGCTGCTGCCCATCACATTAAGCGTCCAAATGGCAGCACAGGGGAGAGGCCAATGTCTTATTTGCCCCACTGTATTCCAGCCACTTTGCGTACCAATCCGGTGCGTGACAGCTCCTCAGCCCACCATAAAAATGAGCAATGCAATGCTCAGGACAGCAGCCCCAGGGATGTCCCATGCCAGGTCCCAGGTCGCAGAAACATTGCTCCCGGCAGGGGATTCCTCTCGCCGGCACCACGCTCACCTCCTACGATGCTTCCGACTGCCGCCTGCAGCTGCTTACATGCAACCAGCACCACTGATGTTATCCTGATGCGCCTCCCCTTTTTGCTGTGGCCGGTACTGCACAGCTCTTCTGGGCCTCCCTGTTTTCCATCTTCTAATCTAGATTTTGACAGGGATGTGTGCAATAGTAAATTACAGATACCATGGTGCTGTAGAGCAGGGGTGTGGGACCTGTGGCTCTCCAGATGTTTGTTGCAGTTGTAGTCTAAAACATCTGGAGAGCTGCAAGTTGCAGACCCCTGTTGCAGAGGGTCAGAAAAACGGATTTGTTGGTGTTGTCCTTGGGAACCGTTTATGACAATTTTTCCTGTGTAATTCAATGTCTGGTTCCATTTTCTTCCCACCCCTTGCCTTAATATGTTGTGTGCCTACCACCAGGCAATGGACCTAAATAGAAGACAGGAGTGGGTGCTGTGACGATTCACAAGATGTCATCACTTCTCACCAAGGGGAGCCCTTTTCGATGAGGCTAAAGAGGTGTGGCTGCTACCCAATAGTCCCCCTAGGTGTGGTTTAATGTGGGAGGACCTCATGGGAAGGGACTCCCCCCTCCACCCGCCCTCTGGGCATAAGGACATTCACCTGAGGTACAGCCTGTTGAATGTTGCTACTCCCCGGCATTCCCTAGCCCTTCCTAATGCTCAGAACCACTACATTGAAAGCAAATCCATGTATTGTTGTAACATGGCCGATAAAACCAAAAGTATTAGGACGAGGAAGAGCACACAAGACATGAAAGTCATTAACTGTGCTAAAACTAGTACAAGGTGGCCCTGAGGAGGCATGAGGATTAATTCATTAGCAGTGACAAAGGAATCTTGCATTCTGCATTGGAGGAACTCGGTACAATATATAAAAAGGACTAAAGGACCATCAGATGGGTCAAGCCCGGCGCACAGTCAAGCGCAGCGGTGATAGGAAGCAGGTATAGCAGATCTACAACACGGGCGATTCAAATCCAGCTGGCAAACCAGCAGGAAGGAGATGAAGAGAACAATGGCGAGCAGCTGTGGGAGATTTACGTTGGGTCTGTCAGTGCAGACCCGAGCACACGACCAAGAGATGGAAGTGAGCTGAGCTGTGCAGAGGGAGGCTAGACTGCGGGCCATGAGAAGAAGAAAAGCCAAAAGAGCAGACAGAACCAGTCCGGGTCCCACAAAGACCCAGTGATGTACCAAAGTCCGCGAGAAGGTAAGGAGAGGTATGGGAGACCCATAGGGGACACATGAGCAGGCAGGAGAGACGCTTGCACAGCTTTCCGTCAGCCCAGTGGGAGTAAACCAACTATTGGGCCTAGCCAGTGTGAATTATGCCTCCAACATCATCTTCCTCAAATCAGTGGCATACAGAAACACACTGACCACCAGGGAAGGGTCAGGGACCCTACCTCGAAAATGAGAAGGGTTGGGGACCCTAACAAGAGTACCAGAAGGGTCAAGGACCCTAATAAATGCCAGATAAGGGTATGGCACCCGAAAGCAGATGTCAAGAACATAAGAGGATATCTTCCTCGTCACAGTGGGAAAGAGAACCACTGACCACCAGAGAACAGGCTCGGAGCCCAACAAGATTTGGGACTTTACTAAAAACCAACCAGAGTAGAAAAGGCTACCACAGGCTGAAAACAGTGAGAAAGAACTGTCCCAAGCAATACCAGGAGAAGGGAATAATTCACCTGGTACCGAACAAGGATGTATGATAAAGACATCAGGGGAAGGGAGTCATTCCCACTGGCCTTGTTGTGAACTGAATAAAGCAACACCAGGGGAAGGAAGACATTCCCCATGGCCTTGTTGTGAACAGTACCAAGTAATATCAGGAGAAGGGCCGCATTCTCATGGTCCCGGGCTGAGAGTTGTGCTGGAGATACCAGGGGAAGGGAGTAATTCCCCCTGGTTTTATTGGAAACTGCACAGATCTACACCAGGAGAACAGAGCCATTATCCTGGTTGTGACATTGCATAAAGACCAGGTGAAACCCGTAAGCCAGGTGAAGTTATTCACCCTAGCATTTCTGTTTTAAGAGAACATTTCTTTTGGACACTGTTCAAGAAGCAGGCGAAGGGAGATTTCTCCTGAAGAAGAAACTTTCAGTTAGTTTATCTTTTAGTTGAAAGTGAGCAATAGAAGTTGGATGTGACACAGGACGGTGGAACTTTGATTTGATGGACATTCCAACAGACCCTTTAGGATTTGTTTTGAGGTAGGAAAACCCCTCTTAGAGATGGGGACAATTAGGTTTTCAATCCGATAAATAAAAGTCTAACTAAGATCACGCCACCTTGTCAGCTTCCTTCTTTGACACCCTTACAGTGTCTTATAGGAAAATGTACTGTTTTTGCACAGGCACATGTTTTTTTTTAAACCGTTAGAAAGTCTGGTATCATTTTTCTCACCTTTTTTTTCACTATGTTGTGTGCCTATTTTTTGATAGTGAACCCACATCCAAGTGTAGGGTGGGGTGTCCTCAATGACTTTTTTACTGTTTATATAATATACTGTATATTTCGATGCTGCATATATGTTACTTGCCAGAATTATCTGGTTGACCTAACAGTGTTTTAGGTGTGTAACAATATATATATTTGCCAGTACATCAATGTTAGGTACTTTTTATGGATAAGCATGTTGATTCATTGCATCTGCGTCAGCTTGCTTTCCCTTTCTCAAAGTTAAGTCTGGTCGCTCTGCCTTGCTACCTACATATAAGAGGCCTGGATTTCTTTTTGGCTGGGTGTGTTTGTCCAACTATAGGGTTAGTGGTTGTGCAAAAGGGTTTGTACAAAAACTATCTCAGCAATACTGTTGCTAAATTCAAATGGACTTACCTTACGGTGGCTGGATGTTTATTAATATTTGACTTTACAATTAAGATTATATGTTTCAATAAGTATACTGTTTAGGCTTTGCTTTATTGTTCGATTATGTGAGATAAGCTTTGCCTTAGTACCACCCCACACCGCTTCAACAAAGTCAGATTGCTCTGTCACCACTGATGGAGTTTTAACTAAATTGGTGGAAGCCGTGCACCTACACAAAAAGTATTTCTAAGCTCCCACCAGTACACTTACCAGAACAATTCATACAAAAATAAAAATGTTGTGTTAAGACATTTTAAAAAACAATCGTGCTTTACAGAATCTTTTTCTGTCCCATTCCGGGATGGCAGGATGGGTCACAAGTACTGTAAGGCCGAAGAGCGTGACCGGAATTAATTAAGTTTGCTAGAGTGTAATCAGAGCATTAACTCGACATCATGGTTCCTCACTCCAGAACTTAGATGAGAGGAATGCCAAATCCAATAGGGATAGGGACAACAAATAACCTCAAAGTCCACAACATATAATGCTGCAAACCTAATCATCTATTTATTGCCAAACTGGCTCAACACCAACCTCCCTCAGTGTGTAACTGAGCGAAGCACACTAGTATGAGAAGAGAATGTTGCCTGACCGAGAACCTTAAACTTGCAATACCTGATGAGTGTTTGCGACAGACAATGTCACTGGCCTGCAGATCCTTTGTAGAGAAGACTCCTGTGCATAAACCCTTGGGGTAGCCATGTCTCTCGCTGACCTTCCCCAGCACTGAAGTTCATGCTGCTGCATACGGCATGCACATCATTGTTCTTATCCACTTGCCGGTAGATACCAGTGAGGCTTTCTTGTCCACTACTGCAGCACTAAAGGTTAAAAATGCAATGCCAGTCTTTCTAGAATTCATTGTACTCCCAATCTGGGTCGGTACTGTTTTCCTTACATCCAACTTGTACCACTCCTCTTCCTCCAGAGAAGAAAGATGCACAAGAATAGCAGGAAGACAAGAGGTGGCTGGTGAATTTATTTTTTTAAATCGGAAGGGCGCAAATCTTTCCCCAAACAGGCAGGAACAACTGAGCGTAGCGAGGGAGCCTGAACAAACCAAATGGACTTTAGGGGAAGCGCTGAGTTTGCATTTGTTTTTGTTGGGTAACTCATTGAAAAAAAAATCCAATAGATGAGCATTTTCCAACGCATTTTCATGATTCCCATGACGTGGCAAGACTGGCCAAAATGGGTGGGCCAACCTGTATATGGGATACATTACTCACCGTAATCTTATTTCTGATGCTTGTATCTGCTTAGATTCACATGTTCTGCATAGTCCGACATCTAGTGGTAGTCGCAGATCATTACAAGATTTGATTTTGAAACTCGTTCTTAGCCCATCTGGTGGTTCTTTGCCAGCCAGTCTTTAACATTCTCCAATTGCTAAAAGTATCCACCTGGATAAAGTTTGTTTTGTTAGGCCAAGCCCAACTTGTGGCCGGTATATCCAATAAAGAGTTGCTCATCTTGCCTAAGTTTTGCAAGTCTTGAGATATAAAAGCTCAGGGCCCTTTTTGGATCTAGCCTGTGAAGCCTTTCTTCCTCCTTGCCTGCATGCGGGGGGAGGATAAAAGGCTGGTAGTACTATCCTTTGCGACAAATGGAAGTCTGAGACTACTTTAGGCAGGAATGATGGTTTGACTTTAAGGATTATGGGCACTTAGCACTTTGGCACATGACACTTTTCCTGCCTATAGTACTGGTTGCTATAACATTTCCACCTGGTTTAATGGAATTAACCTCTTAATGGTTGTGCATTATTTTCCATTAACACGGCTTTAGGAACTTACTATCTTATAACTTCTCTTTTTATTAATAAGTTCGATACAAACATTTTGCACTATTATCATGATTTAATGTTTTTAATGCTGATATTTTTGCGGATGTATACATATGTGTTTTTATAATGTTCTGAATAACTATTAAAATATGAAGTGAAATTTGAACATCTGACTGAACCTCTCTTCAATTTTGACCTCCTACCTGTGATATGAGCACGTAAATGATTTCAGTGCTTCTCCATGTGACCTCATTTTGTAGGTTTGCTTGACTTTAAGGATTACCTTATCTTTATGGAATACGATGTAAGGAGGCTTACAAGAGAGAGCCTGTAACTCACTCACCCTGCGGGCTGATGCTAAAGCCACTAATAGGACTGCTTTTACTGTGAGTAGTCTTAGAGGACATGAATGCAATGGCTCGAATGGAATACATGTGAGAAATGTCAATACCAAATTCAAATCCAAATCCAAAACAGGGACATGAAAAGGGACTGGAGGGTACATGTTAGTGAGACCCTTCAGAAATTGTACACAATTAAGGGTATCTTGAAATACAAGACCTCTTCAGAGGAGCGCTTAAAGATGGAAAGCACAGCCAGGTATCCTTTTATCGTTCCAAACTGGAGCCCCAGATTGCCTAAATGTAACAGGAAAGAAAGCACCATAGGAGTGCCCCATAGGAATGGATCCACATTCTTATCCTTGCACCAGTTACTGAATGTATTCCAATGACACCGGTACAAGGATTTGTTACTGGCCTTCTGGCCGAAAGCAAAATCTTTATTACATAGTCAGGGAGCTCCCAATCACATCTCAGCCTCTTAGAAACCATGCATGAAGGCGGAGTGCCTTGAACTCTGGATGGAGAACCCGACCTTCCTCTTGTGAGAGAAGATCCTCTCTTTGTGGAAGACGTATTGGAGGGCAGATGGACATGTCCAGTAGGTCCGGCTACCACTTCCTCCTGGCCCAATCCGGAGCAATTAAGATCATGGATTTCCTGAACTTCCTCAACCTCCTCATCACGTGAGGAATGTCGGGGACTGGAGGAAACGGGCACGGGAGTAGAAACTCCCAGTCCACCACGAACGCGTCCCCTAGAGCTCCTCTGAGGAAATCCCCTTGAGCAATACTGTTCGCACTTCCGATTCACCTCAGTCACAAACAGATCCACTTGAGGAGTTCCCCAGATTGTTAGTATCTCTTAAAGCACTTCCTGAGCTAGTTCCCACTCGTGGGAGACTGTGCTCTGCCTGCTCAGAGCGTCAACCGCTGTGTTCTTCTCTCCGGCTAGGTGAACTCCCGATAGAGAGATTCCTTCTTGTATTGCCCAGAACCAGAGCTGCATTGCCCCTCTGAACAGTGATAGGGACTCTACACCACCTCTTTTGTTGAGGTAGTACATGGCCACTGTGCTGTCCGTCATTATCAGGACATTCTTCCCCTGTACAGAGGGCAGAAAGGCCTTCAGCACTAGTCTGATTGCCCTCAGCTTCAAAAGGCTGAGGTGTAGTTTGGACTCCGATGGAGACCAACGACTGCTGATTGTCAGATCGTTGGTGTGGGCTCCCCACCCTGTGAGCGAGGCGTCCGTCACTACCGCTGTCTTCGGCCATGGCTGCCAAAAAGAATCTCCCCTGGGAATATTGTCGGTTTTACGGTGTGAGTGCCTTAAGGTCCACAAACTGGTATCCTTCTCAATGGCTATCTGGTTTTCAACAGCACTCTGAAGAAAATTCGACTAGTATGGAGACGGTGTCCAGGTGGCTTACGAGTTGGTTGTTCCCACCAGCTCAAGGGAAGAAGTCGTCCTTGAAGGGGCTTCTCTCTCGAGGGAGTTTCAGGCAATTCAGACCTTCAGCAGGGCTTCACTGGGCAAACCAACGGTACAGGAGTTGCAGCAGTCTTCTTCCTTCAGCTCGTCTCCGGTTCTTTCGTTTCAGTGGTCGACGTTGCCTTCCAAGTCCCAGAGACCTGCTTTTAAACAGTTTTCTCCCATTCATTCCAGCCTAGCTGTCACTCACCCAGCAGGGTGGCTGTCCTTGCCGGACAGTCAGCCAGCCAATCACGCCAGAGTGTATTCAGGTCTCCTAGGAGACTAAGCACAGGGAGTTTCGGGTATCTCCCTCACATCCTGTTCACCCCAGACACTAGAGGAGGGCTTCAGCACTGAAGCCCACCAAAGGCCATCGAACAAAGGGACCAAATCTGGTTTGGCGCACAGAGACAAACACTAGAAGGACCTTTCCTAAAAGAAACGGCAAAAAAGATGACCAGAGTCTGTTTTTACAGAGGGGTCTTGGGCGCCATATTGAAAAACATGGCTGACCCAATTTTTAGCTACCGGTGTTCGCGGTCGGAAAAATCATGGTAGTTCGTTCTAAAACCACTGCCACCAGCCATTTCAAGAGGAAAGGGTAACATTTGACTGTTACATGAGTGTTTAGACACAGGGGATGCTAGGCACTCCATAGAAAGATAGCGTATGCTGGGTCTATATATTTAAAAAGACTAGCAAAGTCAATTTAACTTTACATGCTCTGGGAGACAGTAGTCAGTCCCAGAGATGGTGTTTAAACCTTGGGAAGTCTGAAAGACATCCCTGTGCCACTGCACTGAAGGTGCTGTGTGACACACAAGAAAAAGATGATGCCTATGGACTTGTCTAAAACTCCATATCCAAAGAACACAAAAGTAAAACGCACATCAAAATACATGAAAGAGTGGGAAAAAAAGGCTCACTCTTTCCAGGTGAAAATAAAAATCCTAGAAATCCAGCCCAGTTGCTGCAGGTCTCAAAAGGTAAGGGAAATTAGTGACCACTGAGTTCTGAGGGCCCACTGAAGGGACCTCATTCTCAATCGAGCCTCTGGCACCAGGAAGGGTTGCTATGAGGCTGAGCAACCTCAGAAAATCGTAGGCTGGTAAACGCTGGGCACTTTGGAATTTTGTTACTATCTGCAGAATGTGTTGAGCTCTCACCTTTCGGGAGGCAAGGCTTTCCCTGAGGAAGTGTCGAAGACCGCTCAACTGGAGTCTTTGGAATGATATCATATGGGACTTTTTGTAATTGAGGGAGAAGACCAGTCTGTGTAGGGAGTGGCAGGTGATGCTGAGATGTTCCACGGCCTGTTTGGGAGAACGTGCCCTGATCAGCCAATCGTCCAGGTAGGGGTAGACGTGAATCCCCCCCTCTCCTGAGTCTTGCTGCCACTACCGCCATCAGTTTGGTGAAAAACCTTCGGGCGGAGGTCAGCCCAAATGACAGAACTCTAAACTGATAACGAGAACCGCCAACCTCAGGTACTTTCTGTGCTTGAAATGGATTGGCACATGAAAGTAAGCATCCTGAAGGTCCAATGATACCAACCAGTCTTGGAGTTGGAGAGCCTGAAGGATCTGAGAAAGGGTCATCATCTTGAACTTATCCTTACTGAGGAACATGTTCAAGTTTCTTATGTCCAAGATGGGCCTCAATCCTCCATCGTCCTTGGGAATGAGAAAATAAGGGGAGTACTAACCCTTGATCCTCTCCGCTACAGGTACATGTTCTATTGCACCTTTCTCTAGCAGGTTTAAGATTTCCTGCACAAGGAGTAGATTTGGAATTTTGACAGAGTTGTGTCCCGTGGATGATCCGGAGGCCTTCCTTGAAAGGGAAGGGAAGGCAGTAACCCTGGGCTACAGTTTCCAGTGGCCAAGCATCTGAAGTAATGCCCCGCCATTTCTGCAGATGCTGAGAGATTCTGCCTCCCACCGGGGTCTTGTGGGTCAAGGCCTCAGAGTGGCTTAGAGGCAGCTGCAGCAGCGGCTGCAGGTACAATTGCCAATGCTGGGGCTGATCTAGCACCCTTTCCTCGTCCACCGCGATGGAATCTTTTTTGTCCCCTTTGCCTGTCCTCTTCCCCTTCCAAAAGAGGAATAAAAGCGAAAAAGGATGACCCCTCCAGGAAGATGAGCCTGAGTAAGGGTATTGCTGATTTAGCTGCCGCCTTAGAGGTCTGCAGCTTCTCCAAACTCTCATGCGCCTTGCTGCCGAACAACCTCAAGCTGTCAAAGGGCATATTGAGTAACCTGGCCTGCACATTCAGTGCAAAGACAGATTCTCAGCCACACGAACCTGCGTAGCACGGTGCTAGAAGCCATGGACCTACTGATGCTGTCAGCGGTCTCCATTCGTGACTGGAGACACTCCACCATTGCCTCCTTTCCATCCTTCACGGTAGCCATGCAGTCGTCTCGCCTCGCCTTCCGGAATGTGTTCAGCCGCCATATTAATGCAGTCCCACAGGGTGTAAGTAAACCTCGAAAGGGTGCAGGTAACATTTGCCGATTTCAAGGCCATACTGCCCGAAGAAAAGATCTTACATGCCGAGGCGTTCACCCTCTTGTCTCTATCCGGAGGAATCGATGGATAGGCTGACTACCTGGTTGATGTGGCTGCCTGGACCACCAGGTTTTCGGGTGTAGGATGTTTTGTTAAATAATCCATATCAATACTGGAAGGCCTATATTTTCTGGCAAAGGTTTTATTTATAGCGGGTCCAGATTCTGGAGTAACCCAGTTTGCCAAACTCTTTTCTGCAGAGCTGCATGAAAAGGTAACACTGGGTCCTTGTGAGGGCCCTGGGTCAGTATATCCGTCATGTCATCCTGTTCGTAGGTTGGAGAACTCCTGCTCCAGCCCATGTATTCAATCACTCTATTCATGAGGCTTCTGTATGCAGAGTCTGCATGCTCGGTTGGATCAGGTTTGCCAAACTAGAGTTCTGGCGAGGTGTCTATTCCACTAGCTGACTGAAGACAGTCATAAAGATCGGTAATTTTGGATTCCTGATCAATAAATTCTTCAGGAACATTTTTTGTGCCATACCTCACACCAAAAGGAGAAGATTCCTCCTCTGCGGCTTGATCTTCGTCATAAATTGAGGCCATGGACTTGAAAGTCTTTGCTGGGCGTAGGATGAAAATCGTTGTCTGGTAAGGCCTCGGAATGATCGAAGTGACCGTCGATTGGCATTGATGCAGACATCGACAATGGCGTCAATGACGCTTTTGGTGGGGGGGCGTGGCTACGAAGGCCATGTAGGAGGAAGCGATCTGGAGGAGCTCCCGAGATCCTGAAATGATCCTGGCGAAATAGTGCATAACAACGTGCCTATGATTGCTGAAAACACACGTCGGTGTGTGAATGGACTGAATGCGCTTGGTGAACTTTTGGAATGCGTGGGAGGAATGGCGGTGGATTTTTGTGTGAAAAAGATAAGGAGCGGCAGAGACAGAAGACGAAACAAAATGGCCGATCAACGACCGGAACAAAGGAAGGAGCAGGCCGCACAGTGGTCGGGCGACAGGAGCGGACTGTGTGCGTATTTGTAACTGGTGCGGAACGCAGGTCCCCTATGTTGGGATACTAACGCGAATCAGCCTGTATCTCTAGAGTGTTCTACTACTGGCGTAGGCCTTTGGGCATGTGATAGAGGGCTGAGGCCGCACTACGACGCATCAAAGTAGCGAGACACTGTGCATGGAAAACTCGACGTGAGAAGCTCACAGAGTTTGTGGACGGTGCGTGCCCCCCCCACTCTGTCGAGCTGCCGGAGCGGGGCTTATGCGACTACATGGGAAAGCACGACCCATGGTAGCGGACAGGTCTCGCCTAGGGGTGGCTCGAGAGTGGCCCCCTGGAACATGCCCAGACGCTGCAGAATCATGTCTAATAGAACCGTGAGACCGAAAGCGAAGCAGCCCACGTTGGACGACTTCGCCAAGACGTCTCCTGGTCCGGAAAGTTCCAAGAGCAAAGATAAGTCGCCTGCAGGCGGCATGCCTGTGACGGGCACTAACCAGAAGGTCCTGGCTGCGATTGCGGACCTGAAGGCGGCCTGGGAGGCTAAACTTGAACTGGCCGTTACTGAGCTGAAAACGGCATTGGACCTTAAGGTCGGTGAGGTGCAGGAAGAGGTGAATTTACTTCGACAGGACGTCAGGTCTCTGGCGGAGCGCACTGAGACCCTCGAGAAAGAGGTTAGCCCGAACATCGCGGATTGTGCCTCCCATAAGGCCGAATTGCATGCCCTGGTGCAGAGAGTGGGCAACTTGGAGAACAGGGCGGAGGAGGCGGAAGGACGCGCCCGACGGAATAACATTCGCATCGTGGGCCTACCAGAAGGATCAGAGGACCACGATCCCACGGAGTTCATCGAATCTATGCTGTTGCAGGAGATACCCGGAGGAGCTTTATCTCAGGGATTCGCGGTGGAACGTGCGCATAGAGCTCTGACAAGGAAGCCGCCGCCGGGAAACCCACATAGGCCAGTAATTGCCAAAATCCTTAATTACCGGGATCGGGAGAGGATACTAGACACTTCCGCAAGGGTGGAACGATTAAACGAGGGGCGGCAAACATAACGGCCTACCCGGACTATACCCTGATCGTGCAGCGTAGCCGTATGAACTTTGGGACGGTAAAGCGGAGATTGAGAGAGGCGGGCCATAAATACATGTTGCTGTATCCGGCGAAATTGAACGTTTTTCATAAACACAGGACTTTGTTTTTCGACACTCCGGAGGATGCCATGGGATGGCTTGACGTGCAGGGATGCCCCCAGGAGCCTGACGTTCGGACGGGGAGAGGAGATGGAGGAGATAAGTAGTGCACGAGGAGGGCGCTACAAGATGGCGCGGAATAGGACTCTGGGACTTGATTATAGTCATGTGAGCGGCTTTAGGCAGAGAAGGCCAGACCGCTAAACATGTTATGAGCACTGTGACTATTGCTGTGTTTAGGGGAGCCTTGCAGAGCGGATCTCTTTACCCCACTTAGTAACCTTAGTTAAGTGGCCACTAGGGCGACTTCACCCTACTGAGCTCTGGGCATTGGTTGGTGCTTGCAGGGCTAGATGTGGGGGTGCCTGAGTTCCATGGATGGAGCTGGGCAGCAGTTGGGGAGTGTGGTGTTGGGGAAGGGTTGGGTGGAGAGGGAAGTGGGGAGTTTGGGGTGTACATAGTTATGGGGAGTTCGAGTTTGTACATGAGGCCACAAGAAAGAGCTAGAGGGTTGTATCTGTATCGCATGGGCAGGTGGGATTGGCTGCACGGAAGGGGGGAGGATACTTATGAGCTATGGGGGATCTTAAGATCATAACGTGGAATGTCAGGGGACTCAGTAGTTACTTAAAGAGGAACAAGGTCATGATTTATTTGAAAAGACAGAAGATTGATGTTGCACTGTTGCAGGAGACGCATCTGACGCAGGAAAAGTTGGAGCTTGTGGGGAAGAAGTGGAGAGGTATTGTAGTGGGTTCCCCGTATTCTGCCTACGCTAGGGGAGTGTTGGTCTGGGTGGCACCGCACGTTCCGCTCCAACTTACACAGGAGGTGGTGGATACAGAGGGGAGGATGGTTATATTAAAGGCGCTGTTGGAGAATAAAGAGGTGTGCATTGTCAATACGTATGCCCCCAATCAAAACACAGCGGCATATTTTAGGGCTCTGTGTACCAACCTGGGTACGTGCGTGGGTGGGGCGGTTATTTGGGGGGGGATTTTAATTTTGTGCTGAACCCCAGGGTAGACAGATCTGATGATAAGATTGATAGGCCCACCCCAGCAGCCAGGGCGTTGCAGACGCTGCTCGACGACTTCGGGCTGGCAGATGTTTGGAGACTGAAACATCCTAATGGGGAGCAGTATTCGCATTACTCAGCCCCGCAACAACTGCATACGAGACTTGATTATTGTTTTGCAACGCCAGATGTGGTAGTAGAGACCACCCAAATAGAATGCAAAACGAGGGTCCTGTCGGACCACTCGCCCCTGGTCCTGGGGTGGCAGTACTGCCGCCCCAGGGCGCGGATACCGACGTGGCGCCTCCGGGCTGAGGCACTCAAGGATCCGGTCTTCAGAGAGCATATCAGAGACGAGATTATACACTATTTTAAAGAGAACACCGGCAGTATGGACTCGGCGGGCACGCTCTGGGAAGCCTTCAAGGTGGTGTTGCGGGGTGCTGCCATCGCTAAATCAAAAGGCCTGCAGGGTGGGGTCGTGACGGAGTTAGGGGGAGCTGAGGATGAACTGGAAAGGGAACTCAATAGTGGAGGGGGGGGAAGCGGAGCTAGTACTTAAACTACAGCAGCGGTGTGCGGAGCTTTGGGAAAGGCTCTGCAACCTTAACTATAAGAAGTATGTTGAGAGGTAACATGCAGGTGGGGATAAAACGGGCCGCCTCTTAGCGTGGCTATACAAGAGTGAAACCCCTAGGCCCCCGATTAGGACGATAACCAGAGAGGATGGAGAGGTAGCAGACACCCAAGAAGGAGTCAATGAGGCATTCTTGGATTATTACAGGGCACTATATGAGGACAAAGGGGGGGGGGGGGGGCATCCGAGAGGAGATAAGGGAAACTTTAAGAGATATTGGATTACCTAAGATTAGTGCCGAAGAAAGAGAAGAGCTGGATGCACCGATTACTTTGGAGGCATTGGATGAGGTGGTGAGGCAGCTGCCCACCAGTTAGACCCCGGGAGCGGACTGACTTCCTAGCGAATTTTATAAAGCATATAGAGAGGAGGTACTCCCCTACCCCCATGCTAGAAATGCTTAATGAATCGTTTGAGGTGGGCCGGTTGCCGGAATCGCTTAGAGAAGCTATCATAATACCGCTCCCTAAGCCCAACCAACCAGGGCATAGCTGTGGCTCCTACAGGCCCTTGTCAATGCTGAATCAGGACGGCAAGATATTGACGGTGGTCCTGGCTAATAGATTGCGGAGAGTTATTAGTAAATTGATACATCCGGACCAAACAGGTTATGTCCCCAACAGGAATATAACCCACAACCATAGGCGACTCCACCGGGTGGTCGAGTGGGGGAGCAAGAGCGAGGGTGAAATGGCGGTTGTGTCCTTAGATGCAGTCAAAGCTTTCTATTCAGTCAGGTGGTCGTGGTTGCTGGAGGCCCTGAGGGAATAAGGGATGGGGCCGGGCTACATTAGGTGGGCGAAGTTGCTGTACAGTGAGGCGCTAGCTAGGGTTCGTACAGGAGCGGTGATATCCGAGAGGTGGCAACTTAGCAGAGGCACCAGACAAGGGTGCCCCTGGTCCCCGATGTTATATATTCTGGCCCTGGAGCCCCTGGCAGTGTACCTTCGGCAACAATATGACATGATAGGCATCGAGGTAGGGGGTGAGAAACACCTAATATCCCTGTATGTTGACGATTTGCTATTATATTTGAAATATCCGGAGGAAAATCTTCAATATATTCTGGAGGTAATGGAAAGGTATGCGGAACTGTCTGGCATAGCGATGAACCCCCAAAAATCGAGCATATTCCCATTGGGTAGCTACAGAGGAACCCTTCCGGAGCGGTTGCCAGTGTTCCCGATACCATGGGCGGTTGGTTCCTTCCGCTACCTCAGAATAGATGTGTATCATACGGTAGAGGGGGAACATTTGCATAACACTGAGGTGGCTGTGGGAAGAATCCGTATAAGCATGAAGTTTTGGGAGAAGTTGCTGTTGGCAATGATGGGACGGGGGGCGATGCTTAAAATGGTGGTCATGCCTAGGCTCTTACATTTTTTCAGCAATATTCCGTATATGATACCTAAGAAGTTTTTTGCCAAGCTGAATAGTATGTTCAGAGACTTCCTATGGCATGGCACCCAGAATAGAGTGGCGCTATGGAAGCTGCAGAATTTCCATGAGGGGGGGGGTATTAAGCTGCCTAATTTTGAGGCCTATTATGTAGCTGGTCAGTTGCAATATGTGGTCAAATGGCTCTCTGATGAGGCAACTCGAATTTAGGCTATTTGGACAGGACTGCACTCCGTTTTACCTGAAGGAAATTATTTGGTTGCCTAGTTCAGAAATGAAGGAGCGCCCGGGAATGATGTTGCTGGGGTGGAAGATGTGGCGTAGAGCGTGTCGAATGATGGAGGACCCGTACCCGTGTTCCCCGCAGGTGCCGTTGGTTGCTTTGGCAGGGGAAGACAAGCAGCTAAGGATGATAATCTGGACCTACCGGGAGTCGGTCGGGCTGGTTACATTGGTGGATGTTTGGCAAGAGGGGACCATTAGGGATTTCGAAGGACTAGGGGAAGAGACGGGCTTGCATAGGGGCCAGTATGTCACGTACCTAAGGCTGGTGCAGAATATTAGTAAAATCTGGCCTGAGACTGTATTGGCGGAGGACCCAGACACCACTATGGGGACAATATATGACATATCAGAAGGGGGGCATGAGATCTCTAGATTGTATGAGATGGTGATGACCCGGGTTGGAAAGGAGTTGACGCATTTGAGGTTGGACTGGGAAACAGAGGTGGGAGCACAGATGGAGGATGGGATGTGGGAGCGTGCTATGGGATACCACAAGAAGGTGTCAAGAAATGCTAGATTACAACAAATACAGTTGTATATAACGCACAGAGCTTATATGACCCCGATGAGAATATATAAGTTCGGAAATGCGGGACGACAAGCGTGCCCAAAATGCGACAAGGAAAATGCTGATATGACACATATGTTTTGGTCTTGCCCAGTGATTGATAGTTTCTGGGGAGAAGTGGCACAAAAACTAGCGGACAAAGGGGTCACGCTCATTATAGATACGGCCTGGGCCTGCTTGTTGGGAGGGTTTCCCAGACCACGGAAACTTAAACATGTTGGGAAATTGAAGGACTTGGCATATGTGCTCGCAAAACGGAGGACCATGGGATGGAAGCAATGTCATAAGCCACGGGTGGAGGTATGGTGGCGGGAATTGCAGAAATGGGCGGAGGCTGAAACGGTGGTATGGCAGGAGGCATGTAGCATGAGTGGGGAAGAAGAAGTGGGTACCCTGATGGCATGGAGAGTATTAATAGCAGGACTGTTTGGAACAATAACGAATTCTGCAGACTCAGAAGGAGGTGATACCCTGCCACACGTAACAGATACGGAAAGGGAAGGACAAACAAGCTCTTGAGGGGGGAGGGAATGGAGGAGCAGTGGTCTTGACTAATTGATGTACATGTGATTGTTGCAAAAAGCGCTGCCAGTTTGGTTTGTATTGTTTGTTTTAAAAATTAATAAAACATTTTTTTTTTTAAATGACGCTTTTGGTAATGGCGTTGATGGAACTCTCGAAGAGAGCGACGATGAAGCCTTCGATATCGGTGTTGAAGGTTTCGATAGAAGCACTGATTTACTCGACATTGCCATCGATTTATGTTTCAAAGGGTCTGACTCCGAGTCGACGACTTCGTCGAGTGCTTTAACGATTTGCTCTTTATCTGAGGTATCAGTTAGATACTTTGTTCTTGAGACAATACCCTCAACGATTTTTGGTCGGATCGAGAGCGACTCACCGATTTGGTAGTCGGCCTTGCCATAGTATTCTTAGACCTCCCTGAGTTGTCCAAAGGAGCGTCTGGTGCATGGCTTCTGTGTGAATCCTTTGAGAGGGTTGAGGCCGCATTCCCAATGATTTGCAGCATTGCTTTTCTGAAATCATCCCACTTCTTGGGAGAATCAGTCTTCGTAGGGCACCTGATAACCGAGGAAGATGGAGACCTAAGTTGTCTCTTTTTTGCCTTCATTGACGAAGAAGAAGACAATTGTCTCAACCGACTCCTTGATCGAGATTATTTGGACTTTTTGCGTCGGGACGAATCTCTAGGCTCACCCGACTTATTATCCCTCTTCGAAGATGACTTTGAAGTTGCCCTCCCCACTGCCAGTTTACCTCGGTTCTCCGCGATTGCTTTCTCCGTCATGGCCCGACAGGACCCACAGTCGTCGGTTTGATGTTTGATGTTCGGAACCCAGGCACCACAAGCAGACACAGTGGGGGTCAGTAATAGACATTTTCGCCCCACATTGCTAGCATTTTTTTAAGCCAGACTTATGGGTAGAAGGGTTAGATGAAGAAGACATTTTCCTTAGAAAACTGAAGCACGCCGTTCACACTTGAAGCAAAGCTTTCGGGAAAATGGAAATGGAACTGAAGCCAATGGGCGAGGCTCGAGCTATCTATGCTGCGGATGACATCGACACGCGGCGGCAGCCCTCGGGGAACGTCAACGCTGCGACATCGAGCACAGCGCCCTCTGGTGGGAATTTATTTTTCAGAAGCAGCAAAGCTGAGTGATACGAATATCAAAGATGAGTGATACGAGTGGGAGGGCACAATCCATTCGAAAAACATCTATGCACCTACTACTCTAGTAGGGGAGGAAGGGTGAGCGCATGTGAGTCTAAGCAGATGCAAGCACCAGAAATACGATTATGGTGAGTAATGTATCCCTTCTGGAGCTTGTGGAACTGCTTAGATCACATGCTCCTCATAGGTTAGTGAGCAGTATCTGGAGATGGAGGTGGGAAGTGAGATGGTCCAGTGGCAAAGAGATGTTTTAGAACAGCTTGTCCCACCTGTGAATCTGCTTTAGAGTGGGCGCCAATGCAATAATGCTGTGTGAATGTATGGATGGAATTCCATGTAGCAGCTTTGCAAAATGGCATCTAGAGTGACGTTTGCAATGAAGGCTAAGGTAGCTCCTTTACCTCTGGTAGAGTGAGCCCTGGGAGTGAAAGGTAAAAACTGGATAGGGAATAGCAGAGCTGTATGCATTTGACTATCCATTTGGAGATGGTGTTTATTGATATGTGATCGCCCTCTCTCTTTTGTTCACATAGTACCAGACCGCCCTCCGTACATCAAGTGTATGGAGGCTTTCAGCTGTGTTGGATGGATTTTGAAAGAAGGTAGGACGTTTTATGGATTGATTAACATGGAACTTTGACATGAACTTGAAAACCTAGGATGTGTTCGGAGGACAATCTTGTTCTTGTGGATTATGAAGAAGAACAAGTTCCTTCTTACCTTGTAACGTTCTTTCGACGGGATGTTCCTCCGACGTATTCCTCATCTTAGATATCTCCTTCCAGCTCTGCTGGCCTCGGAACATTTTTTCTCTAGAGGGCGCTGCGCGTCGACGTCCTTCGAGTCGATGTCCCTCGACAGCCGCCGTATCGACGTTCGACGTCATCCTGCCTATAAAGGCCGCGCGCAGCGTCCGTTGCTCAGTTCCGTTTTGTAGCCCACAGTATTACTGTCTGGACTAGACTAATCACCCTGAAGGAGCGTAAGCTGCAACAACAAGGGAAGTAGAACTGCGGGGATGGATGGGAGGGTCGATGAGGAATACGTCGGAGGAACATCCCGTCGAAAGAACGTTACAAGGTAAGAAGTAACTTGCTCTTCGAAGGGATTGTGTACTCCGACGTATTCCTCATCTTAGATAGGCTCCCATGGCAGTATTCTATATTCGGAGGAGGGAGTACTGACTTCACGCTGTCTTCTATTGATGAATAGAATGCAGTACAGCCCTTCCAAACCTAGTCTCTTGACTGGAGGAGGAATCCAGATTGTAAAAACGTGTAAAGGTATGGACAGACGACCATGTAGCGGCCGCACATATGTCTTTAACCGGCACGCCTCTTTTGAGGGCCGATGAAGCTGCAATACCTCTGGTCGAATGAGCCCTAAGGTTT
Organism: Ambystoma mexicanum; assembly: GCF_040938575.1. Classification (NCBI taxonomy): domain Eukaryota; kingdom Metazoa; phylum Chordata; class Amphibia; order Caudata; family Ambystomatidae; genus Ambystoma; species Ambystoma mexicanum. The sequence continues at coordinate 750,687,180 of NC_090929.1, forward strand.
TGAGGGGGCTCTTTCCCTGCCAGTTTATAACATTCCAGAATGGCTAGAATGATCCATCTGGAAATGGTCTGCTTAGTTATTGGTAACCCCAGCTTGTGACCTGCGTAACCTACAAACAGCTGGTCTGCCTGTCTTATCCTGGCTAGTCTACTAATGTAAAAACTTAAAGCCCTCCTAGGGTCTAGTCTGTGTAACCTCTCTTCCTCTTTCCCCGGGTGAGGAGGAGGATAGAAAGATGGTAGGGTAATCTTCTGAGTGATATGGAATTCAGAAACCACCTCTGGGAGGAAATTAGGCTTCACTTGCAGGACAACTTTGTCTTTGTGAAAGATTGTATGAGGGGGTTTACAAGAAAGAGCTTGTAATTCGCTCACCCTTCTAGCAGATGTAAGTGCTATTAATAAAACAGTTTTAAGGGTAAGGAATCTTAACGAACAAGAATGGAGAGGTTCGAAAGGTGTGCCCATCAGGAAAGTTAGTACTAAGTTTAAATCCCATAGGGGAACTTGGAATGGTCTTGGGGGATAAACATTGGTTAACCCCTTCAGAAACTGTATTACCAAGGGTAATCTGAAATAGGATGGTTCTTCCGCAGTACGCTTAAAGATGGATAGCGCTGCGAGATAGCCCTTAATGGTGCCAACTTGAAGGCCTGAATTTGCCAAATATAGTAGGAAGGACAAAACCATTGGTGTACCACATGAAAATGGGTCGATATTCTGTTCTCTACACCAGCTGCAAAATCTGTTCCAACGGCAGCGGTATAAAGACTTTGTTGCTGGCCTCCTTGCCGAAAGCAACACCTCCATAACATCATCAGGGAGGTCCCAATCCTTGTCCCTCAGCCGTTCAGAAGCCAAGCGTGAAGGTTGAGGGTTTTGATGTCTGGATGGAGAACCTGACCTCCCTTCTGTGAGAGTAGGTTCTCTCTGAGTGGAAGTCGAATTGGAGGGCAGATGGACAAGTCTAGAAGGTCCGGGTACCACGTTCTCCTGGCCCAATCCGGGGCAATTAGGATCATGGTTCGCCGGAATCTTCTCAACCTCCTGATCATTTGAGGAATGACAGGGACCGGTGGGAACGCGTACAGAAGCGGAAACTCCCAGTCCACTATGAACGCGTCTCCCAGAGCTCCTCTCGGAGGAAATTCCCTTGAGCAGAACAGGTCGCATTTCCTGTTTAGGCTGGTGGCGAACAGATCTACCTGAGGGGTTCCCCAAAGGGCGAAGATCTCTTGAAGGACTTCCTGAGCTAGCTCCCACTCGTGGGAGACTGTTCTGCCTGCTCAGAGCGTCCGCTATCAAGTTCTTCTCTCCGGCTAGGTGAACTGCCGATAGAGAGATTCCTTCTTGGATTGCCCAAAACCAGAGCTGCATCGCCTCTCTGCACAGGGGTAGTGATCCTACGCCTCCTCTTTTGTTGAGGTAATGCATGGCCACCGTGTTGTCCGTCATTATCAGGACGTTCTTCCCTTGTACAGCTGGCAGGAAAGCCTTCAACGCAAGTCTGATGGCTCTCAGCTCTAACAGGTTGATGTGTAGTCTGGACTCCGATGGAGACCAACGACCGCTGATGGTCAAGTCGTTGGCGTGGGCTCCCCACCCCGTGAGTGAGGCATCCGTGACTACTGTTATCTCCGGCCAGGGTTGCCAAAACTGTTCTCCTTTCAGAATGTTCTCCTGACAGGCCCACCACTAAAGGTCTCGAGCCACCCTGCCGGGAACCTGAAGAAGATCTGTCATTCTCCCTGAGAATTGTGACCACTGAGTCCTCAGTGCCCACTGGAGGGATCTCATTCTCAGGCGAGCCTCTGGCACAAGGAAAATGCAGGATGCCATGAGGCCTAGCAACCTCAAAAAGTCGAAGGCTGGGAGACGTTGGGCATGCTGGAACTTGGTAACCATCTGTAGAATATCTTGAGCCCTCACCTATGGTGGCGAGGCTTTTCCCAGAAAAGTATCCAGGATCGCTCCTATGAACTGGAGTCTCTGCGATGGTATCATTTGTGACTTCTTTAAATTGAGGGAGAAGCCCAGTCTGTGAAGGAAGTGGCACACGTGATTTAGCTGGATCTGAGCTTGCTCCGGAGAAACAGCCCTGATCAGCCAATCGTCCAGGTAGGGGTAGACGTGAATCCCTTCCCTCCTTAGACTTGCAGCCACTACCGACATTAACTTGGTGAAGACCCTCGGGGCGGAGGTCAGCCCAAATGGCAGCACTCGAAATTGATAGTGAGAGTTGCCAATAGCGAACCTCAGGTATTTCCTGTGTTTGAGATGGATAGGCACATGGAAATAAGCGTCCTGAAGGTCCAGAGATAACAACCAGTCCTGGAACTGAGGGGCCTGGAGGATCTGAGAAAGAGTGACCATCTTGAATTCGTCTTTTCTGAGGAATTTGTTCAATTCTCGCAAGTCCAAGATGGGTCTCAGTCCTCCGTCTTTCTTCGGAATGAGAAAGTAAGGGGAGTACCAGCCCTTGTTCCTCTCCGCTACAGGTACCGGTTCTATGGCACCTTTCTCTAGCAGGTCCAAAATTTCCTGCAAGATGAGCGGATCTGGAGCTTTCTGAGAGCTGATCCCCGGTGGATGACTCTGAGGTATACGTAGGAAAGGCAGGCAGTAACCTTGGGCGACTGTTTCCAATGCCCAAGCATCTGACGTGATAGCCTGCCATACCGTCAGATGTTGAGTCAACCTGCCTCCTACAGGTGTCCTGTGAGGGGAGTCCTCAGAGTGGTTTTGGGGCGGCTGATGCAGATGCCGATGGTAAAGAGGCACCTGCTGTTGCTGCGGCTTTAGAATATCTACCCCGTCCACCTCGGGTAGTTCTTCTTTGACCCCTTTGAGCCGGTCGTCCTCTACCTCTTCCGAATGCGCATAGAAGCGAAAGGACTTGCCCCTCGCAGAGGTTCCTGTGGGACGAAAAGGAGTCTGACGGATTGCAGCTCCTAGGGATTTTGCTGCAGCTTTTGAAGTTTGCAGTTTCTCTAAACTGTCATCCGCCTTTTTCCCGAACAAAGAAGAGCCATCGCATGGCATGTTCAAGAGCCTGGCTTGCACATCTTCTCAACCAAGCGAATCTCCTGGTTGATGTACTTGCCGCCATTGCTCTGCTGATACTGTCAGCCGAATCAATGCCCGTCTGGAGGGATTCGCACATAGCGTCTTTACCGTCCTGTATAATATTCAGGAACGCATCCCTTTCTTCTCCCTCCGGGATGCAGTCAGCCGCTGTAGAAGCACACTCCCAAAGTGTATGGCTGAACCTAGCAAGGGTGCAAGTAGCATTAACAGACTTTAACGCCATGCTACATGCTGAAAAGACTTTCTTTGCCATAGCATCATATTTTTTATCGTCCCTGTCCTGTGGGACTGTAGGATAAGCCGTCTTGACATCGGTAGAGGATGCTGCTTGTACCACCAGACTTTCTGGGGATGGGTGTTTAGACAAAAACTCTGGGTCTGTGGAAGATACCCTGTTCTTTGTAGACAGTTTTTTATTTACTGCTGGTATTACATCTGGGGTTTCCCAGTTTGTCATGATCTTTCTCTGAAGAGCTTTATGAAAGGGCACCACAGGATCCTCTTGTGGGCCTTTGTCAAGAATATCCGTGAGGTCATCTTGTTGGAAAGATTGTGAAGGTGCAGACCACCCCATGAACTCTGTAATCCTGGCCATTAAGGCTCTGTAGGGGGTTTCAGCATGCTCCCCCGGGTCTGGCTTAGCAAACTCCACCTCAGGGGAAGTGTCTAACCCACTTGCCTCATGTAAAGAATCATGAAGATCCTTTAATCTGCGCTCTTCAGAGGAAAATTCCTCTCTAACTGGGGTTACAGGTCCCTGTAACTCAAATGTGTCTTGTTCAGACAAAACACCGTCTTCTAAAATTGAGGATATAGTTCTCAATTGTTCAGAACTCATAAAGGGAGTAAATCCCATTTCCAAGGCAGAGGGTGCCGAACTTGTCATTATTGGCCTCGAAAGCGTCGATGTCGTCGACGCCGACGTCGAAGGCTTCGAGCGTGGCGTCGAAAACAGAGGTGGAGGCCTCGAGGACTTTGACAGAATTGGACTTCTACTCGACAATGTCGAAGCCATCGACGTCGAGGGCCTGGGGATAGTCACTGGATGTGTGGAAACCGTGACTTTTCTTGGCGTCGACGCCGGTGTCGAGGCCGGCGTCGAGTCGACAGACCCGTGTGTCGAAGGTCCCCTCGACAACGGCGTCGAAGACATCGGCCTCGACGGGACCCTCGTCGACGGCGTCGACGGAACCTTCGAGGAAGGTTTGGAGGTCATAGTCCTGCTCGAGGGTTCGAAACGCGCTCGAGAGGTTTCTTTCGCCGGGTACTGCGACTCGCGGCGTTTTTGACCTTCGGGTCTTTCGACCAGAGCATCGCTCTCGGCAGTCTTCGAGGGGGTCGAGGCCGCTTTCTCCAAGACGCTCATCATATTCTTTCGGAATTCCTCCCATTCAGCCCGGGAACTATGTTTCGTGGGGCAAGGGATTCTTTTTGGCGAAACAGAGGAAGAGGAAGACGGAGAAGGGGATCTTCGACGTCTCCTCTTCGAGTGCTTCGATCTCGAGGAGTGATGAGACCCTCTCCGAGACCTGAAGCGCGAATGGTGACGAGGAGCTGAATGTCTCGACTTCGTCGACGAAGAAGAAGCTTTAAAAGTCTTACCTTTCTCCAGCTTCCCCCTACGCTCCTTCAGGGCCTTAGCTGTCATGGACATACAGTCCTCGCATTCCGAACAATGGTGTTTAGCTCCCAAGCACCACAGACAAATTCTGTGAGGATCGGTCAACGACATCTTTTTCCCACAATCTCGACATTTTTTGAAGCCGGATCGAGGAGTTGTCGGTTCCGACGAGGAAGCCATCGAGTACGGATCGAATAACTCGAGGTAAATAGGATTAATCTGACTAAGAACTGAGCAACGGTATTCCGAGGCACCGAGTAAGCGCGGAAAAACGGAACTGAGCAACGGACGCTGCGCGCGGCCTTTATAGGCAGGATGACGTCGAACGTCGATACGGCGGCTGTCGAGGGACATCGACTCGAAGGACGTCGACGCGCAGCGCCCTCTAGAGAAAAATTTTTCCGAGGCCAGCAGAGCTGGAAGGAGATATCTAAGATGAGGAATACGTCGGAGGACACAATCCCTTCGAAAGGGTTTTGTACCAACAAAGCCTGTAGTTCACTAAATCGTCTTATAGAGGTGATAGCTACTAAGAATGCAGTTTTGTAAGTCAGATGTTTTAGGCTGGCTTTGTCCATAGGCTCAAAGGGTGGACCTACGACCTTGGAGAGAACGACATTAAGATCCCAGCCCAGTGGAGGGTATAGCCTTTTTATCCCTTTCATGAATGCCTTAATGACAGGGATTTTCCAAAATGACACCTTGTTCTGTGAAGTGGTATAAGCAGACAGGGTCGCCAGATGTACCTTGATGGAGTTGAATACTAGGCCGGAGTCTAGTAGGTAAAGCATGTAATGTCAAATGTTAGCTGGGAAACATTCTGTTGGGTTTAGTGTTTGTGACCTGCACTATATCACAAATCTCTTTCACTTACTGAAATTGAAGTGTGTGGTGTTGGGTTTTCGGGCCTTCTTTAGGAGATCCATACACCTTTGTGGAAGATTCAAGTGGCCAAATTGTATGACTTCAGGAGCCAAATTGCCAAGTTCACAGATTGAGGGCGCGACTGGAGAGATGCTCCCTTGTGTTGTGTTAGCATGTTGTACAGGAACAGGCGCTTGATAGGGTCACACATTGCTAGTTTGAGCAGATGTGGAGACCAAGGTTGTCTCATCCACATAGGAGCAACCAGGATTAGAGTCACTTGGAACTAGGTCTGCGCTTTAAACAATAAAATAAAATGAAAATAAAATAGGAAAGCACAGTAGCCCATAGCCAGTTAGAAGTGGGTAGTGGGGGTCAGTAAACTCAAGCCAAATACACATCCCATGTGCCTGATGTGTGCGTTTGCCTGAAAAAGTACAAACTTAGGATGCCTTTCATTGATTAGAAGCATCACATGGCTAAGGAAATATACACAACTATTGGCAACAGAATAAAGCTAAAGGGTTTGTATTAAGCAAAAGCAAAACATAGCACTATTGCACAGAAATTGTTTTAGGGTGGCTGTACCAAAAAGGTTATTGGGAAACAGTAATTGAAAGCATATTTACGAATGAAGGACAGAACACAAAAAGGCATACACACATTTCCACACAGGAAGGCCTGCTACTTTGTGATTTCTAGAGCTCTGGTCTGATGATTTCTGAGGACCAAAAGCCTTCTCCGCCTCTCTCTGGTTTTTAGGGGGGTCCACCCTCTACCATGTGTCCCAAATTGCCTCCCCTTCCAAGTGGCAATCGTCCCCTCTGTTACTTTCTCCCCTCTTCCAGGGGCAAGGAGCTTCCCCCATCTGGTAAATATACCCTCTCTTGGGAATCAATGTCACACTCTCTTTTTTGCTCTCTTTACTGTGGAACACCCCTCTTCTCGGCTCACAGGGGTCTCCTTACCCTCACTGGAGCACACTCTCTTCTGGGTATACTGGGCCCACCTTTCTCTCACTGGAGCACATCCACCTCTCTTCCAGGGTTTAAGAGGCTCTTCTCACCCTGAATGGAGCACAGTTCTCATCTACGGTTCAAGGGCTCCCAATCTCTTGTGTTATCCAACTTCCTTAGTTCACAGCCCAGAGACACTTTCTGCGGATGTTAAATGGATGGATTAATTAGATTCCTAATACAAGCCAGGGGAGGGTGGTCTTGAAACGGTTTGCCGCGATCTTGGATTTCTTTAAATTTGTTTACAGTGCAGAAGCAGGTGTTTGTCTGTTGTTCGGCTCTTGCCTTGCCTCGTGGCTGTATCACTGCAAAGAGGTTTGTTTTGTGGGTTTCTGGTGTTTAACTGCCATCACAAGAGAGGAAAACCTCTAGTAAGTTCCCACCTGTTCAATGTCGGGTTTTACTTTGGGAAGGTGTTAAAATTTATTTCCACGACCAGCCCTGGTGAAGGATTTTAGGAGGCCACCCTATTATGGTAAACAGAGGTCACAGATTTTTTGTTCTGTTCTTATTGCCACTGCAATGGTCGTATAGACAGAAGGCTACTTATTTTCATGGGATTTCATTTCAGTCGGTCGCCCTGCACATAAATCAGTTCTGGTCGACTTCCAGCTAATACCCAACAAAGACAAAGGACAGGAGATAGTCAAGGAACATGAAGACAAGATCCATCAAAGGTCACTGCTGTTAAGACGGATTTCTGAACTCTGTCCTGGTGGCGCAGAAGTTCAGAAGGCCAACCTAATTACTTGGAACAGGGTAACCTCTGGACAAGCCAGACCAATCAAGGTAGCGATCGCGGCGGTCAAGACTAGGTCTCAAGAGGGGTGAGGGTGACTGAAAGCCCGCAGTGAGCACACAAAGCAAGAGCGCTGACGAACTACTCCAAACAGTTGTTATATCAAAAATAGATACACATTTATTTTAAGGCCTTTAAAATAATGACCGTAGCGAGAAAATCACAATATCACAATATTAAACCAACACATACCATATCAACACAATATATATACAAATACACAGTCGCAAGCGTTTAAAGCACGAAATATGTAGTCCACCTGCCAGGGAAGGAACACAGGCAGTGCGATAACACTTTAGACTCAGTTCGCCTTCAGAGGCACCTAACTAGATGGAAGTCCGAGCCCTACGAAGAGTGGAGCCTTGTGCTCAAAGTACCTGCCACGCCGGTGCCGACGGGCACAAGGGGAAGCTCTTTGGAGGAAGTCAGGCGGTTCACGTTAGTGCACAGCAGAAGAAGAACAGGTTCCGCAACTCAAGCGCAGCCTCCACAGCGGGCAGAAGCAGAGCGCGAGCGCGGCAAAAGGGTGCTGTTTTTACACAGCAGGGAAAAGCAATGGGATACTGCAGGAGGGCGACCAGATCCTAGATATACTACTCACCGGTCCCCGAAGCAAGCAGACCCAGGCTTCTCCACGATAGTTTCAGCAGCTGGCAGGTTCAGAAGAGCAGGGAACGCTTTGTAGTCGTGTAGAGCAAAAAGACGTCCCAATCGACGAAACCGGCACAGTTTTGTTGCCGCACAGGACAACGGAGCGGCCGTGTGTATTCGAGCCAAATGAACCCTCCTCCCTTCAGACCTGGGGACGCCAAGCGTACGAAGCGTGGGAGAGGGACAAGGACTCGCAATACAACACAACCTGGCGGCGGTTGCAGAGCCAAACTCCTTGGTAAGCTGGTCAGTCAACTGGATGGCCCAGAGACGCTTCCGAAGGCTTACTTGGCAGGAGATGGTTGAAGATGCCGGGAATAGCTGTTCCTGCTATTCCAAAGGTCGAAGCACCAGTACAGGCCTTCTGGTTCGATCAAAGGAGGACAGGGGCTCTCCGGACGACAGCAGTGCAAAGGAGGATTCCTTCAGCGGGTCACCAGCGATTCCTCGGTCCAGCCTCGTAGTTGCAGGATACTTGGCTCCTGTATTCCTTCGTTCGTGAGAACTCAGGAGATCGACATGGTAGTGGTGTTTCCAGCCCCCTCTTATCCACGGTTCCCTTCGCGCCAAAACGGAGGGGAGCCAATGGGAGATCCGCTCATCAACACACATACCATACGTGGACCAATCACGGACCACGGTGGTCCCAGGCATTCACACCACCCTAGACTCTCTGGCACCCAGGATGTGTATTGGGACCAGACATCCCAGCCCACACCCTGGAGGCACACAAACGACATGTAGAAGCCTGCGAAAGCAACCACGTTTCGCGGGAAAGTACATGCCCAAATAAGGAAGGCCCCGGGTCGCCGGACCTGGGGAAGGTGAAGGGAGCAAGACGGACAGTGGACAGGACAAAGGAGCCTCGCGGCCTGGCCATTTTGGGAGCCAGGCCACCATTTTGGGTTCAGTGCAAAAACGTGCTCAGAACGCCAAAAGGAGCTCAAAATAAACAAAACGATCGCTGCCACCATTCCAGTCCCTGAATGACTTGCACCGATCAAATACCATCCTAAAAGAGTATCTAGGGCCTGTAGAAGGCTAGAGACCCAAGAGAGCTGTAACTTAGCTTACAGTGCCCTCTTGTGTCGTGTTGCACTAAAGCTGCGACACGATAAAAGAAACTACGGGAAACCACGTTCCCCGGTACTGACTGTCTTAAGGGCATGTCAGTTTCCCCGTAAGAAAGGAGCGAAAGCCCAGAGAAGTGCGGCAGAAGGCTGTACTTCTCTGGTAAAGTCAAGAACAAGGTTAAAAACAATAGCAAAAAGTTTAGGGGTTGCCACATGGAAGGAAAATTCCCTACAATTACGAAATCTTTCCTAACACTCGCCCCTCCCAGACTATGGACAGGGGGAACTAATCCACCCCTGGATGAGTTTCTTGTTCAGGTCGGTTAAACATTCTGGACAACCCATCAGCATTGCTATGTTGGACACCTGGTCTATGCTCAATAGTGAAGTCGAAGCCTTGAAGACTTATGGACCACCTAAGCAACTTTGGATTCTCCCCCTTCATGTTCATTAGCCACTTTAACGGCTTATGGTCAGTCTGCACAGTGAAGTGGGTCCCATAGAGGTAGGGCCTCAGCTTCCTTAGGGCCCACACAACAGAGAAACATTCTTTCTCTACCGTGGACCACCTGAGCTCTCTGTCCTTAAGCTGGCGACTAATAAAACCGATAGGGTGTTCCTTACCCTTCTCATCTACTTGTGATAGTACAGCTCCTATTCCAGTGTCAGAGGCATCCGTCTGCACGATAAAAGGTCTTTGATAATCAGGGGCCCTTAGGACAGGGGCCTGGCACAAGGAGTCTTTTAAGCCATTGAAGGCCTTCTCACACTCGTCGGTCCAAGTTACCTTCTTGGGTTTCTTCGGAGTTGTGAGGGCAGTCAGAGGAGCAGCTATGGTACCATAGTCTGCCACAAAATTGCGGTAATACCCCGTGAGTCCTAAAAAGGCTCTCACTTGGGTTTGCGTAGTGGGGGTAGGCCAGTCTTGTACTGCTTGTACTTTACTGGGTAGAGGCTGTATCCTCCCTCCACCTACTTCATGTCCAAGGTAAACCACTGAGCCTTGTCCAATCTGGCACTTACTAGCCTTTATGGTCAAGTGGGCTTTCTGAAGAGCCTGGAGCACAATCCCGAGGTGTTTCACATGGTCTTCCCAGGTGGCACTGAAAACTGCTATATCGTCCAGATATGCAAGGCAGAATTCGTCCAACCCATTCAACACATGATTCACAAGCCTCTGGAAAGTGGCAGGTGCATTCTTCAACCCGAACGGCATTACCCGGAATTGGTAAAGGCCGTCTGGCGTCGAAAATGCTGTCTTCTCCCTGGCATGTTCTGCTAAAGCTATTTGCCAATAGCCAGCAGTGAGGTCAAACGTGCTGAGGTACTTGGAGGCACCCAAAGTATCCACCAGCTCATCTGTTTGAGGCAAGGGGTGTGCATCTGTCTTGGTGACAGCATTCAGAGCCCTGTAATCCACGCAGAACCTCAATTCAGAAGTGCCTGCCTTTGGAACCAGAACCACAGGACTGGACCAAGGACTACTAGAGGGTTCAATCACCCCAAGGTCTAACATTTTGTTGACCTCGGTCTTAATATAAGACCGTACTTTATCCGACATCCTGTATCCCCTACTTTTGGTAGGTACACTGTCTCCTGTGTCAATGTTATGTTTGCACCAAGGTGTCAAACCAGGGGACTGTGAAAACAGGGGGGAAAACTGCCTAAGCAAACTTTTCACCTCAGCCTGCTGATCAGAAGTCAGGTGAGGGGCCACTCGGACACCCTCAACGGAGCTATCTGAAGGACCGCTCTGGAACAGGTCGGGGAGAGGTTCTGACTCCTCTTCCTCAACGTCTGACGCCAGTAGCAGTGCTGCGATTTCGACTCTTGGGACGAAAGCCTTCAGCCTATTCACGTGGAACACTTTTGGAGCCTGTCCAGGCCTTCCAAGGTCCACTAAATAGTTCACCTCACCCAGGGGCTCCACCACTGTGTAAGGGCCTGACCATTTGTCCTGTAAAGCGCGAGGCCTTATTGGATTCATGATCAGGACTTGCTGACCAGGTGTAAAGTTGATGAGGGAAGCTTTCTGGTCGTACCAATGTTTCACCAGCGCTTGCCCTGCCTTCAATTTATCACTAGCCAAGCCCATCAGAAGTACCATCCGTTTTCTGAGCCCTAGCACATAGTCAACTACATTGGTAGTAACAGGGGGAGTGGGCATCTCCCATCCCTCCTTGACAATGGCTAAGGGTCCCCGTACGGGATGACCGAACAGAAGTTCGAAGGGGCTGAAGCCAACACCCTCCTGTGGTACCTCTCGGTAGGCAAACAGCAAGCATGGTAAAAGAAGATCCCATTTTCTTCTCTGAGGCTCCTCCAGAGCCCCAATCATGCTCTTTAACGTTCTGTTGAAACGTTCCACCAGACCATTGGTTTGGGGGTGGTATGCAGAAGAGAACTTGTAGGTGACCCCACATTCTTTCCACATAGCCTGCATATACTTCGACATAAAGTTGCTGCCACGATCTGACACAACTTCTTTAGGGAAGCCAACCCTAGTAAATATGCCGACTAAAGCTTTTGCAACTGACTTGGCAGTTACAGTTTTCAATGGGATGGCCTCAGGATACCTGGTTGCATGGTCGACCAGCACCAGGATAAACCTATTGCCCGAGGATGTTTGCGGGTCAAGGGGACCAACGATGTCGATCCCTACCCTTTCAAATGGTACCCCCACAACTGGGAGCGGTACCAACGGAGCTTGGATTGTCGCGCCAACCTTACCAGACAACTGGCAGGAGGCGCAACTCCTGCAGTGACTTTCTACTTGCACCCCCATCTTGGGCCAGTAGAAGTGCATGGATAACCTTTGCTTGGTCCTCTTCATACCAAGGTGACCAGCAAGGGGAACTTCATGCGCCAACTGCAGGAGGAAGGGCCTAACAGCAAGGGGAACCACCAACCTCCTATGGTCTCCTTCTGTAGACTCTGTGGGCTCACTATACAGGAGTCCACCTTCCCAATAAATCCTATGCTTCCCAGGAGGTTCACCCTCAAGCTGGGAGCAGGCCTGTCTCCTTAGGCCTTCCAGAGATGGGCACTCACGTTGGCCTTTACTGAATTCGTCCCTATCAGGACCTCCTTCAACTAACAAGTCTTTTAGTTCAGGATGATCGTTGGGGTCGAATACTTCAGGCATCGCCACCTCCTCGTCAGGCTCGGGCGATTGACCAACTTCCTCCACCGCAGTGGTAGGCGAGCTCGGGGGAATATTCTCTTTCCCCCGTCTTGACTTGTAGACTCCTTTCGCCTTGGGTTGCCCCTTCGGCTGGGGTGGCGTATTGGACTTGGCCAATGCCGCCCGTGCTTGAGACCGTGTGTAGGGTCGTTCGGCAGTGTCTCCTACGAGCCCTAAAGCTCTGAGATCATTACCTAATAAGACCTTTCCCGGGACGTTTCTCTGAATGCTCACTGGAATCCTGACAGCTGTACCATTTAAAGTTAGATTAACAGGGATCACGGGAAACATACGGAGGGGGCCGTCAGCCAACTTAGTGGGCATCAGAGTAGCTCTGGCAACTTCCTCTGAGTCTACCAAGGTAGAATCCACTACAGTTCGACTGCACCCACTATCCCTAAGAGCTGGAGTATCCACTCCATTGATCAGCACACTGTCTTTAAAGTAGTGCTTGGTATTATCCGGAATCCTAGCATAAGCCTCTGCGACTTTAGGCTCCCAGGAACCCAGGGACACTAAAACTACCTCAGCCTCTATTCCGCTGGGAAATGAGTCTGAGGAGAAGGATGCTCCTGTAATCTCTTCTTCCTCGTAGGAGGAGAAGGCCAGATTAGCGGAGTGGACCCCCAAAGGTCTAACCTTACAACGGGGATCCCCCTTCACGTGGTCAGTTGCTCCACAAGAAAAACAAGCCCCAGTGGGTCTGTTGACGTAGGGAGGCTTATTGTAACCAGAGTTCTGTTTCGGAGGCGAACCTCCACTACCCTGTGAGTTCTCTTGTGTCTTACCCTTGTTTTTCTTTTTGTGGCCCTTATGGGAAGAAGATTTAGCAGATTCCCCACCCTCCATATCTTTGGACTTTTTCCCTTCCTCCTGCTTACCAGGATGAGTTTTGTCCTTATGGGACACTCGATGTGACACCCATAAGTCTGCTGCAATGGCCAGCTTCTTAGGATCTATCTCCTTCGAATCGGCCAAATGCTGCTTAAGCTCCGGGGAAGAAGAAGCAAAAATGTGTTCCAGCATGACCAGATTGATCATGCCTTCGAAGGTAGAAACTTTATAGCCTTCGACCCAGCCAGTTAAGTTTTTCAAAGATTCAGCGACATAAGATACCCAAGTACCACCTTCCTTTTTCTTATACTCTCGAAAACGCTTTAAATATTGGGCCGGAGTCTTCCCAAACTTTAAAATGAGAGTTTGCTTTAACATTGCGAAATCAGCCCGCTCAGCCTTCGACATTTCCATAATGGCACTGCAGCCAGAATGGGGCAGTCTACTGAGCAACCACGCAATCTTATCAGCATTGTCAACTTCTTGAACCTCGCATGCATACTCAAACGCATTCAGCCAGTCCATAATGTCATTCCTTTCTTCATACACACTGAGCAGATCTTTCGGAAACCGTGGATGAGAGGAAGCCCCAGACCCATGTCTAGGACCCTTGGATCCATTTGCAACCTGAAGCTTGGCCAGTTCCAACTGGTGATCCCTGTCTTTTTGTTTTTCTGCCTGTTCGATTTTTAGTTTGGCTATGCTGAATTCAAGCTCCTGCTGCCTAAACCGCAGCTCTTGCTTCTTGAATTCAAGCATAGCCTCCCCATCAGCACTGGCAGAGGAAACATTAGACAGCTCGTCCTCCCTGTCCTCGTGGTCGCGGTGGAACAGTGCGGCGGCAGAACCGTCGGTTCTACCAGTGAGAGCAGCCCCACCACCTTCCGCACTGTCCTCAGAAGTAATAGCGTCAAGCTGCGCTTCTTGCCACGCCACGATTCTTTGGATCATTTCCAATTTCGTGCCTTGAGAGGAAACACCTCTCTCCGCACACATCTTTTTCAATGTTTCTGACTTGGAAGCATTTAAAGTTAACAACGTACTTGTTTCCATACTGTTTGATAGGACTATGGCCTTTTTAAAGTTATACTATAACAATTCACTACGTGTACTGTTTGGAATAACCTGAAATGCCTTAGTTCGAGCGCAACACTGGATACCTTCAGTCGTATCCCACCGCTGTACACCAATTTGTTAAGACGGATTTCTGAACTCTGTCCTGGTGGCGCAGAAGTTCAGAAGGCCAACCTAATTACTTGGAACAGGGTAACCTCTGGACAAGCCAGACCAATCAAGGTAGCGATCGCGGCGGTCAAGACTAGGTCTCAAGAGGGGTGAGGGTGACTGAAAGCCCGCAGTGAGCACACAAAGCAAGAGCGCTGACGAACTACTCCAAACAGTTGTTATATCAAAAATAGATACACATTTATTTTAAGGCCTTTAAAATAATGACCGTAGCGAGAAAATCACAATATCACAATATTAAACCAACACATACCATATCAACACAATATATATACAAATACACAGTCGCAAGCGTTTAAAGCACGAAATATGTAGTCCACCTGCCAGGGAAGGAACACAGGCAGTGCGATAACACTTTAGACTCAGTTCGCCTTCAGAGGCACCTAACTAGATGGAAGTCCGAGCCCTACGAAGAGTGGAGCCTTGTGCTCAAAGTACCTGCCACGCCGGTGCCGACGGGCACAAGGGGAAGCTCTTTGGAGGAAGTCAGGCGGTTCACGTTAGTGCACAGCAGAAGAAGAACAGGTTCCGCAACTCAAGCGCAGCCTCCACAGCGGGCAGAAGCAGAGCGCGAGCGCGGCAAAAGGGTGCTGTTTTTACACAGCAGGGAAAAGCAATGGGATACTGCAGGAGGGCGACCAGATCCTAGATATACTACTCACCGGTCCCCGAAGCAAGCAGACCCAGGCTTCTCCACGATAGTTTCAGCAGCTGGCAGGTTCAGAAGAGCAGGGAACGCTTTGTAGTCGTGTAGAGCAAAAAGACGTCCCAATCGACGAAACCGGCACAGTTTTGTTGCCGCACAGGACAACGGAGCGGCCGTTTGTATTCGAGCCAAATGAACCCTCCTCCCTTCAGACCTGGGGACGCCAAGCGTACGAAGCGTGGGAGAGGGACAAGGACTCGCAATACAACACAACCTGGCGGCGGTTGCAGAGCCAAACTCCTTGGTAAGCTGGTCAGTCAACTGGATGGCCCAGAGACGCTTCCGAAGGCTTACTTGGCAGGAGATGGTTGAAGATGCCGGGAATAGCTGTTCCTGCTATTCCAAAGGTCGAAGCACCAGTACAGGCCTTCTGGTTCGATCAAAGGAGGACAGGGGCTCTCCGGACGACAGCAGTGCAAAGGAGGATTCCTTCAGCGGGTCACCAGCGATTCCTCGGTCCAGCCTCGTAGTTGCAGGATACTTGGCTCCTGTATTCCTTCGTTCGTGAGAACTCAGGAGATCGACATGGTAGTGGTGTTTCCAGCCCCCTCTTATCCACGGTTCCCTTCGCGCCAAAACGGAGGGGAGCCAATGGGAGATCCGCTCATCAACACACATACCATACGTGGACCAATCACGGACCACGGTGGTCCCAGGCATTCACACCACCCTAGACTCTCTGGCACCCAGGATGTGTATTGGGACCAGACATCCCAGCCCACACCCTGGAGGCACACAAACGACATGTAGAAGCCAGCGAAAGCAACCACGTTTCGCGGGAAAGTACATGCCCAAATAAGGAAGGCCCCGGGTCGCCGGACCTGGGGAAGGTGAAGGGAGCAAGACGGACAGTGGACAGGACAAAGGAGCCTCGCGGCCTGGCCATTTTGGGAGCCAGGCCACCATTTTGGGTTCAGTGCAAAAACGTGCTCAGAACGCCAAAAGGAGCTCAAAATAAACAAAACGATCGCTGCCACCATTCCAGTCCCTGAATGACTTGCACCGATCAAATACCATCCTAAAAGAGTATCTAGGGCCTGTAGAAGGCTAGAGACCCAAGAGAGCTGTAACTTAGCTTACAGTGCCCTCTTGTGTCGTGTTGCACTAAAGCTGCGACACGATAAAAGAAACTACGGGAAACCACGTTCCCCGGTACTGACTGTCTTAAGGGCATGTCAGTTTCCCCGTAAGAAAGGAGCGAAAGCCCAGAGAAGTGCGGCAGAAGGCTGTACTTCTCTGGTAAAGTCAAGAACAAGGTTAAAAACAATAGCAAAAAGTTTAGGGGTTGCCACATGGAAGGAAAATTCCAGACAATTACGAAATCTTTCCTAACACTCGCGGTGAGGCAGTGACAGGCAATCGTAGGAACAAGTTACTTACCTGTAAATCTGTGTGGATGGGACTTTAATCACCTTAACCCAAACAGGCACAGCACTTTAGAAGTGAGTACACGGTTGTACACAAAGCAAATGTATTGTACAAAGCTCCGGTGAGGAGTTAGATAGTGTTGCAGTACCAAACTAACCCAAATCTCAACAATACCACATCAGTTGACCGCTTTTATAAATGTTTACAACAGCTAAAACACTCCCTGCTATTTTATTGCAGTCCACCCCTCAAACATGATTGGACAGAACCTCTTCAAAGAAATACCATATTATCCCAATTCTTCCATTTTCATTGGCAGGATTAGTCTGTAGTAGGCCATGACGTCAGCACATGTTTAAACATTGGTATTAAAACATAATTACAAGCAAAAACCGGCCTGGGGCCTTTAACATGGTACGCTTCCAAATTTTAGCAAATACAAGGAAGGCCTGAATAAACAGGATCTTCTTTGAACTACTGACTCCTGGTTCCTCTGAAAACATACTCATTTATGCAAGCACTACTCCAGAACATACACCGTCTGATTTCGAACTGTAAAAACAATTAACCGACAGACACCCTGGTCTCTGGCCCCATTTTTATTACCAGCCCAAAAAAATGATCAACCCCTCCCTACGCAACTTCAATACAATGAGCGAGATAACATCTGTTCCCTTGCAGAACTGTTAAATCATAAACCTTCGTCCTGTTTACAAGCTGACCATCTTACTAGATGACCCATTCTTTGCATCAGCAAATATCCTTGCTACTTAAAATTCATGTGCAGCAGCTAACCGCAAAAGGAACAAGTTACTTACCTGTAACTGTTGTTCTCCAGCATGGGTCTGGCATGGATTCACATGCTCATGAATATTCCCCGTCGTCAGGCTGGGAATCCTCGGTAAAGAAAAATCAGTATCAGTTTTGTTTCTGATCTGTCTTTCGTAGTAGTAACTAATCACTGATCTCTGCGTCATACTGACCACAGCCAATGACTGCCATCTCCCTAAGCCCCGCCTCTGGCAGCCATCTTCAGATTTGGTAGCACGTGAAGAGGCAGTATG
Source organism: Ambystoma mexicanum (assembly GCF_040938575.1). Taxonomy (NCBI): domain Eukaryota; kingdom Metazoa; phylum Chordata; class Amphibia; order Caudata; family Ambystomatidae; genus Ambystoma; species Ambystoma mexicanum. The sequence goes on from NC_090929.1 coordinate 750,704,691, forward strand.
ACCAAGTGAAGAGCCGCAGAGGGGTAGGCGGGAGGGTTCGCATGCGAATCCATGCCAGACCCATGCTGGAGAACAACAGTTACAGGTAAGTAACTTGTTCCTTCTCCAGCATGGGGTCTGGCATGGATTCACATGCTCATGAATAAAAGAATACATAGCAGTACACACATGCACAACCACGGGAGGTGGCAAAGGTTCAACATTAAGCATTACATCAAAACTCAACATTAAGCAATTCTTACCTCCTCACCAGGCTCACCTTAGGCGAACAGGTTGCGCAGCACTGCTTGGCCGACCCTGGACTCCTCCCTGGAATCCCGATCGACGCAGTAGAATTTCGTGAAGGTGTGCGTCGACCTCCACGTAGCAGCCCTGCAGATGTCCAGCAAGGGCACACCAGATAGGAACACCGTGGTAGCTGCGATCGCTCTGGTGGAATGGGCTCTCGGACGGCCAGGCAGCAGTCGGTTTGCCAACCGATGGCAGTACATGATACAGCCGGAGAGCCATCTGGAAATGGAAGCCTTCGAGAGAGCCTTCCCCTGATTGACAGGTCCAAAGTTGACAAAAAGTTGTGACGTCTTCCGAAAACTCTTTGTGCGGTCCACGTAGAACTTCAGCGCTCTAGCCACATCCAGCGAGTGCAAAGTCCTTTCAGCCGGCGACGAAGGCGACGGGAAGAAAACAGGCAACACCAAGAGTTCGTTGAGGTGGAAGTCCGACGGCACCTTGGGCATGAAGGAGGGGTGCGTCCTGAGCACTACCCTCGTGTCGTGAAAAGTCAAGTACGGGGGCTTGCAGGAAAGGGCCTGGATCTCTCCCACCCTTCGTGCGGAGGTGATGGCCACAAGAAACGCTGTTTTCCACGACAAGAACTTCAACAGAGCCGAGTGCAGAGGCTCGAACGGAGGTCCCATGAGCTTGGTCAGCACCACGTTGAGCGCCGGGGCCTTCACCGGCGGGAACGATCTGAACAGTCCCTTCATGAATTCTTTCACCAGACGATGAGACCACAAAGACGACCGTCCCGTGGTTCTGGTGTATCGGGAGATCGCAGCAAGATGAATCTTGATGGAGGCGTGCGCCAGTCCAGCCTTGGCCAGCGTCAGCAGGTACGGCAGTACTTGGGGAGCCGTAATCCGTAGAGGGTTAATCTTCTGTGCGTGGCACCAGACAGAGAACCTCTTCCATTTGTGTCCGTAGCATTTAAGAGTTGAGGACGCCCTGGCCTTTGCAAGAACCTCTCTGCAGTCGGCCGGTATGTCGTAACCTCCAAACTCTAACGCTGCAGGAGCCAGGCCTGCAAGTTCAGCCACTTCGGGTCGTGATGGAGGATGGCACCTCCTTCCCTAGAGAGAAGATCCGCGTCCACTGGCAGTTTGATTGACGGGGACGCTGACAAGTCCAGAAGGTCCGGGAACCATATCTGCCTCAGCCACGCAGGTGCGATGAGGATCATCCTGCACCGTGACCTCTTGAGATGGTTGATGAGCCGGATCAGCAGCGGCAATGGAGGGACCGCATATAGGAACAGGCCCTCCCAGGGGAACGAGAAAGCATCGGCCATGCTCCTCGGCTGGGGAAACCTGCTGGCGAACCTCCGGCACTTGGAGTTCGTCGCCGTCGCGAACAGGTCGATCTGGGGTGTGCCCCACCGTCGGAAGAGGCGGTCCACTAGATCCTGTCGTAGTTCCCACTCGTGGCACGAGCGCAGCTCTCTGCTGAGCGAGACGGCGATGGTGTTTTTTATTCCTGCCAGATGAAACGGCACCAGAAACATCCCTTGGGCGACCGCCCAATGCCACAGATCCCGTGCCTCCTTGGACAGGGCTGGGGATCTGGTACCGCCCTGCTTCCTGATGTAGAACATGGTGGTGGTGTTGTCGGTGAAGATCCTCACCACCTTGCCCTTGAGGGACGGAAGAAAGGACCTGAGGGCCCAAAACACTGCACGGAGTTCCAGGACGTTGATATGGAGGGACCTCTCTGCCGGCAGCCAAAGACCCCTCGTGTGCAGGTTTTCAGTGTGCGCTCCCCACCCCTCCAGGGAGGCATCCGTGGTCACTGTCTTCTGGTGGCCCAAGGGTCTGGAAGTCCATGCCCGCCGTCAGATGCGCGCGGGTGCCCCACCACCGGATCGCTCGTCGGAAACTCTCATTGAGTGTGATCCTCTCCTCGAAGCTGCCCGTTATCTGGATCCAGCGCGCGTCCAGGAACTCCTGCAACGGGCGCATCCGGAGCCTGCACAGGCGGATGAGATAAATGCAAGAAGACATCATTCCGAGGAGGGACTTGATGGACCTCACCCTGGCCGCGTCCGCAACCAGCATCCGCTGCACCTTGCCCAAGATGGCCCTCGTCCTTTCCTCCGACGGAGAGGCCAGTAGCGACACTGTGTCGAGCTTCGCTCCCAGAAACAGTGCGTCTTGCGCGGGTACCAGGTGGGACTTGGCGTAGTTTATGGAGAATCCCAGGTCCGTGAGTAGTTGGACGGTCCTTGCCGTGTGCTCCACGGCGAGCTCCTTCGTCTTTGCTCGGATGAGCCAGTCGTCCAGGTAGGGGTAGACGTGGATCCCCTCTAGGCGCAGCCGCGCCGCCACCGGTACGAGGCACTTGGTGAACACCCTGGGTGCCGACCTCAATCCGAAGGGAAGGGCTCTGAACCGGTAGTGATGCCGTTGGACCACGAATCTGAGAAACTTTCGGTGTCCCTTTAGGATGGGGATATGGAAGTAGGCATCCTCCAAATCCAACGACGACAGGAAATCGCCCTCCTCCAGTTGACCCAGGACGTGTTGGAGGGTGACCATCCGGAACTTCTGTGCCTTGATTAATTTGTTCAGTCGTCGTAGGTCCAGGATGGGACGCCATCCTCCCGTCTTCTTCTTCACGAGGAAGTATCTTGATTAAACTCCGGAGCCCCGAAGCCTCTTTGGGACGAGCTCGATGGCGCCCTTCCTGAGCATCGCCTTTACCTGCAAGAGAAGTTGAGGGACGTGATGTTCCTTCCTGGCCACAGGGGGGACGCGCGGGCACCTCTTTAGAAACTCGAGCGCGTGACCCTGAGCCAGGGCGTCCAGCACCCAACGGTCGGTGGAGATGGACTCCCACACGCTGACGAAGCTCGCCAGCCGGCCTCCCACCGGGGTGCTTCGGTGGGGGCCCGACCCCACGGCCGGTTCAGTCCTGGTTCGACGAGGCTTTGCCGCCTTGTCCTCCTTGGAGACGACGGCGGGTCCACCCGACTTGCCTCGTCCCCTGTAGGCTTCCTGTGACGACGAATGGGCCGCTTGACAATAGGTGGAAAATCCTTTGGAGGCACCCTGTTTGCCTCCGCCGCTCCGAAAGGGCGGCCGTCGTTGCTGGAGAACACCAAGAGCCCGGGCCGTCTCCGTGTCTGCCTTGATGGCTTCTAGGGAATCGTCCACTGTTTTCCCAAACAGGTTGCTCCCGTCGAACGGCATGTCCAAGACTCTGGTCTGCACGTCCTGACGGAAGTCAGTCGCCTTGAGCCATCCACGCCGCCTAAGGCACACGCCGTTGCCCAACTGGCGAAATCCAGTGTCAGCGATGTCCGTCGCTATCGTAATGGCGTGGTCCGACTCCACTTCTCCTTCCTGCAAGATCTCTAGGGCCTCCGCCCTCTTGTCGTCTGGTAGGAAGTCCAGCAGGGGGGCGAGTTTGTACCACAACTCGCTGTCGTAGCGGGCTACGATAGCCAAGGCGTTGGCAGCCTTAATCGTCGTCGCTGCCGATGAGATGACTCTGCGTCCCATCGTGTCCAATTTCTTTCCCTCGCCGTCCGGCGGGGAGGTTGACGTAGAGGCCGCGCCCCCCCCCCGCTTTCTTCCTGGCCGCCGCAGAGACGACAGAGTCCGGGGTCGGCTGTGCCCGAAGGCACAAGGGGGCCGCGTCCGGGACCCGGTACTTCTTCTCGTACCGATCCCTTCTCGCCGGCGTTGTGGATGGGTTCTTGAGGAGGGAGAGACCCTCATCCCAGATATCGTCCAGTAGAGGTACAGCGAGGACCGTCTTCCTCTTGGTCTCGTGCCGTTGATAAAGGAAACCTTCCTTCTTCTCTTCCGGGCAGAGCTGGAAAAGCTTGGATGCCCTGGCGATCATGGCGTGAAACGATCCAATCTCGTCGGGCGGGGAAGCCCGGGTGGGAGGTGACGACGGGAGATCCTCGTCGTAAACCTAGTCGTCTGTACCCGTCGCGGCCGTGTCAGTCCCCGTATCATCCCCACGTGTCGTGGACGGGGAGGAGGGCTGAGCAGGGCGCGATGGTTGAAAAGGAGGTGGAAGATGAATCCTTCTTCTCTTAAGAGGAGGGCTCCCAGAAGGGCCTGGCTCCAGGTCCCCCGTCGGGAGCGGTTCCTCCGTCGGTGGTAACGGCAGTCTCGTCCTTATCTCCGGGCATAAGGACTGTATAGCCAACAAAATGGCCGCCGAGTTGTCTTGCGGCACTGGTTGAGGGGGTTCCGATGTGCGATCAGGAGCCCCGTCGGCACCCTCGACGTTCTCGTCGTCTCCCATGTCGGGGTCCCTCCCGACAGGATGGTCTTCTTCCACGCCAGCGCCGTGGCCTAAGACTTCGATCAGCTCCTCCTCAGAGGTTGAGGCCGAATCCACGACGACCTCCTGCCCCTCCCCCTTTTTCTTCTCCGTCGGAGGTTTCACGGGGGTCCTGTCGATGGGCATGAAAGAGGACTCCCTCCGCGGTCGCAGGGAGATTCTGGGCCCCGAGGTCGCCACCACTGGTGTAGCCTCCACAGGCTGAGCCAGGGCCGCCGCGACTGTCTCGATAGAGGCCTTGGCCGGATGGATTAAGGCTTTCACCACCTTAGGTGCGCTCACCTCCTTCTCCTTGGGGGGAGGGTCACCACCTCGCTCCCCCTCCGATGGGGTCTTCGAGCACGACCGGGGTCTCTCCAGGAGCTTCGCCGGGTGCACGACCTACCTCTTACCCGAGCCAGAGCGTTGGCTCGTGGTTGATGGCGCCGGGGAGGATGCGCCCTGCCTGGCGCCCGTAGAGCCCGACCGTTCGGCGCTCCCGGTGCCAGCGGACTCGCGGTGCTTGGCCTTCTGTTGGACACCCGTCGCCGGGGCACCCTCAAAGGTCTTAGAAGACCGCTCGGACTTCTTCTTCTCGCCTGACGGGCTCTTCCCTTCCAACCAGTTGGCGAGACGCTGATGGCGGTCCTTCATGGTCCGCTCCGACATATTGCCGCAAAACGCACAGTCCTTCTCCACGTGCGTCTTGTCTTCATGCAGGCAGTAAAGGCAAAGGGAGTGTTCGTCCTCCTTAAAGACATTCTGAAGCTGGCATCCAGGGCAGACCCTGAACAGCTTTCCGGGCGTCGACCTTCCCTTCTCCTGGGCCATGCTCGAGAAGGGCCTGAGAAACTTCTGGAGTCCTCCAAAAGCGTGGCTCGATGAAATCTTCACCCTTGAGGGGCGTAGAAGAATCCAACACGGGTCCCCGTTGATTGGATAAAAAAACGGTGGAGCTTGAGGCTCTTTTGACCGAAAAAGAGAAAATTTTCCTAAAATAAAGCGTGAAAAAAGCACTAACGCTCGAGAGCAATAGCACAAGGATCCCAACACTTGAACGTGCGGTAAAAATCTGAAGATGGCTGCCAGAGGCGCGGCTTAGGGAGATGGCAGTCATTGGCTGTGGTCAGTATGACGCAGAGATCAGTGATTGGTTACCACTACGAAAGACAGATCAGAAACGAAACTGATACTGATTTTTCTTTACCGAGGATTCCCAGCCTGACGACGGGGAAAATTCATGAGCATGTGAATCCATGCCAGACCCCATGCTGGAGAAGTTAAAGTTACTGATTTACTAGTCTTCCGCCATCTGAAAACCTAAGAAAGTCAGTTTAAGCACCAAAATGCATTTTGCAAGAGAGCTCAAATTACCACGTTTTTTGCAAAGCACCCCATTTATTTATTTATTTTGTTTATATATTTGTAACGCGCTGAAGCTCGCAAGCATCAGGGCGCGACAGGTACACGAAGACCAAGAAGCACAGGACTAGAACAAGAAAGGAAGGAAGGAATCAAGAGAGTATCAAGAGGTGTAGTGGCTGTTTACCTGAAAAGGATGGTTTTCAGCTGTTTTTTTTTTAAAAGAGTGGAGGTTGCTTTCTAGCCGGATATTGCAGGGTAGCTCATTCCAAAGGTAAATAGCTTTGGTGGGGAAAGCCCTACCTAGTCCTGTGGATTTTGTTCTGGCATGGAGGGGTTCAAGTAGACCTTGTTTAGCCGATCTTAAGCTGCGGCTTGGTTCATACCATTTGAATTCCTTTTTAAGGTATGCTGGGGCCGTGCCATATAAGCATCATTGTCAGGGATTTGAAACTAACGCGCTCCTTTAAGGCGAGCCAGTGATGGTCGATTCTGTCTTTTTGTTATGTGTTCTCGTTTGGATTTCCCTGTGATGGATCGGACTGCATTATTTTAGATTTGGCATTGCTTGATGCAGCCATAGCTGGATCCTAATAACAGGGCGTTACCATAATCCAATTGTGAGAGGACTGTGGCTTTAGCAATGGTAGCACTGTTTTTGGTGTTCAGGAATGGCCTTATAGGACTTATATGGGATTTGGAAAGGGGCGGGGGGGGGGGTTAGAGGGGGAAAGTGAGTGCTGTTGGTTAGGTTTTGACAATTTGTGGGAGGGAGGGGTTTTTGAGGTTGGGGAAGGTGGAGGGAGAGTTGGGGAATTGTTATATTAAAATGCCAATAAAGAGTGTTAAAAAAAAAAAAAGAATGGCCTTTTGCGGCATAGTAGCCTCTGGTAGTACTGGCAGTTTTTTTTCCAGGTACGCGACCTGTGCCTCCACTCCTAATAAGGATTGCAGATATATGCTGAGTGTTTTAACTTTATTAGTGACTGTGATGTTGGAGTCTTTTATTTTGAAAGAGGAATAGGCTCGGCCTAGGTTAAGTAAAGCTTTCTTTGTTCCGAAGGTCATGAGTTCTGTTTTGGAGCCATTCAAGCACATCCAGTGAGCTTTCATCCAATATCGATGGTATTATAGATGGCTGATAATCTGTTATCTGATGTATGGTCTCCGCATAGTTCCAAAATCAGTTGCGTGCCATCTGTGAAATTGGTGAAGTAGATCCCTAACTGTGAAAGAAGGGTGCAGAGATTGTGTTGGTTCCATGTGTTAATATCCCGGCAAAAATATCACCATACAAAAATATCGACATATTTTTGCGGCGATATTAAGGCATGGAACCTGCGGGGATCACCCCTGCTATCCCCGCATTATTTTTAAAGGAGCGGGGGACACCCCCTTAACCCCTGTTCCTAAAACCTCCAAAAATTATCTCCCCAAAAAATCACATATGGACGTTCCAGACGACCATATATACGGCGATATTTTTGGTGGGGATAATATGTAGTGATACCATTGTGTTCATGTTGCATTTGAAGTTTTAATATTCTATCTTTCTACGTGCATGAAGATCTAATATGTATACATTCTAATCAGTAACACTAAAAGGAACATAACTCAATCCATAATTAACTGCACTCGATACATGACAATGCATTACTTACCGTAAAAGCATTTCTGATGGTTGTATCTGCTTAGATTCACATGCTGTGCATAGGTCCGACATCCAGTGGTCACTGCGGAGTATTGCATTTTGTTTTTCGTAGTCGAAAAGGGACGTCGACAAGGCGTGTCTGAAACACTATCCCTATAGTGACGTGCGTTGTACCCACAATCCCTCACGCGTCGAGGTCCCTCTGTTTGTATTTTTCTGCCCTGAGGGAGCCTTCTAGACTTGAGTGAGTACAGAAAAGAGAGAGAGATATAAAGGAAGTCTATGTTCCTTCCATCCGAGCGGGGAGGAAGGGTGGGCGCATGTGAATCTAAGCAGATACAACCAACAGAAATGCTTTTACGGTAAGTAATGCATTGTCTTCTGATGTTTGTTAATCTGCTTAGAATCACATGCTGTGCATAGACTAGCGAGCAGTACCCGGAGTTGGCGGTGGGTTATGAGAAGGAACAGTAGAGAAAAGGTGTCGTAATACTGCCTGTCCCACCTGGGAGTCAGATCTAGAGTGTGCATCTAGACAGTAGTGTTTTGTAAAGGTGTGCACAGAACTCCAGGTAGCCGCTTTGCAGATGGACTCAAGGGGAACATTTGCAATGAATGCTATGGATGCCCCCGTGCCTTGTGTAGAGTGTGCTCTTGGCCTAAAGGGCAGTTCTCTCTTAGCAAGAGTATAGCAGAGAGTGATGCATTGAACAATCCATCTAGAAATAGTGGACTTTGAAATCGCATCTCCTTCTCTTCCTGCTGCCACCGAGACGAAGAACTGATTAGTCTTCCTCAGTGGTCTGGTTCTTTCCATGTAGAACATGACCGCTCTGCGTACATCTAGTGTGTGCAGAGTCCTTTCTCCCAAATTGGAAGGATTTTGAAAGAACGTTGGTAGTTCTATAGATTGGTTTACGTGGAATTTAGAAATACATTTCGGGGCAAACCTAGGGTGAGTGCGTAGAACCACCTTATCTCTGTGAACTGTAACGAAGAGGTTTAGAATAGAAAGAGCCTGAAGTTCACTTACTCTCCTGATGGAGGTGATAGCTTTAAAAAAGCAGTCTTAAGAGTGAGGTGTTTAAGAGATGCTTTGTGCATGGGTTCGAATGGAGAGCCCATGAGTCTGGTAAGTACCACATTAAGGTCCCATCCGGGAGCTGGGTCAGCTATCGGGGGGTGTATTCTCTTTACTCCCTCCATGAAGGCTTTTATAACAGGGATCCTCCACCACGACACCTTCAGTTGGGAAGTGGTGTATGCAGAAAGTGCCGCTAGGTGGACTTTAATGGAGTTAAACACTAGACCTGAATCCAAAAGGTGGGTCAGGTATAGAACAACATGTGTGGGAGAGCAGTCAATAGGGTTGATGCTTTTACTCCTGCACCAGATGACAAATCTTTTCCACTTGCTAGAATAGTAGTGGCGAGTGTTAGGTTTTCTGGCTTCCTTGAGGATGTCCATGCATTTTTGCGGGAGCTGTAGATGTCCGAACTCTATGATTTCAGGAGCCAAGCTGCTAAGTTCATGTTCTGGGGGCATGGATGCAGAGTCCTGCCCTTGTCCTGAGACATCATGTTGTACGGGCAGGGGAGTCTCACTGGGGGAGATAGAGACATCTCCATAAAGTGAGCGAACCATGGTTGACGGGCCCACATTGGGGCCACTAGTATCATGGTTACTTGTTCATGGTGCATCTTGTGCACCACCCTGTTGAGAAGGGGAGTCGGGGGGAAAAGCGTAAACAAATTTCCCTGACCATTGCATCGACAGACCGTTCCCCTTGGATTGGTTCTGGGGGTACCTGGAGGCGTAACTTAGGCATTATGAGTTTTCCAGGGTTGCGAACAGGTCTATTTCTGGGAATCCGCATTGTGTGAAGACGTCGAAGACGATGTCTTCGTGCAGGCGCCATTCGTACTCTTCGGGCAGGGGGAAATCTCTGCTGAGTCTGTCTGCCAGCAGATTGAGTTCCCCGGGTACATGTAGTGATAGTAGGAACATGTCCTGTTTAGAGCCCACTTCCATATATTCTGGGCCAGCTTGGACAGGCCTGGAGAGTGGGTGCCCCCCTGCTTGTTGATGTAGTACATGGCTGTGGTGCTGTCTGTAAGGACCATTACTGTTTTGCCTTGTAGGTGTTCCTGGAAGGCTCTTAGCGCCTTGAACACAGCTAGTAGCTCCAGTAGATTTATGTGTTTGGATGCTACGTTCGGAGTCCACACTCTGTGAGCAGTCTGATGGGATAGGTGCGCCCACCATCCTGTGAGGGATGCGTCTGTGGTTAGAGTGGCTTCCGCCGCGGGTGTGGCAAAGGGTTTCCCTTTTTCCATGTTTTCCTTTGTCCACCACCGTAGCGAGAGAACCAAGGCTTGCGAGACCACTACTAGATCCTCCCATAGTCCGCTGGCCTGACACCACTGGCTGTTGAGCCACTCTTGCATTGGGCGCATGCGCAGGCGCGCGTGAGGTACCAAATAAATACACAACGCCATCATTCCTAGCAAGCGCATTGCTTTGCGTACCGTCACCTCTCGACCGGTCACATATTGAGGGATCTGAAACAGCATGTTTTGGACCCTCTCTTTGGAGGGGAAGACGAGGCCGTCCTTTGTTTGAATTAGAGCCCCTAGGAATTGCTTGATTTGACTGGGGTCTAAACTGGACTTCTTTTCGTTGATGGAGAAGCCCAACTGGAACAAAAGGTCTACCGTCTTTTGGGTATTGGAGAAGCATGTTTCGTAAGAATCCCCTGTTATGAGCCAGTCGTCGAGGTAAGGGTAAACTGGGATGGACAACCTGCGCAGGTGGGCCGCTGCCACTGCCAGCACCTTCGTGAATACCCTTGGTGCTGATGCTATGCCGAAGGGTAGCACTTTGAACTGGTAGTGTTTGCCCTCTATCATGAACCTGAGGTATTTTCTGTGCGCTGGCAACATTCAAATATGAAAGTATGCATCTTTCATGTCCAATGTTGTCATGTAATCTCCCTGAGAAAGCAGTGGGATCACTTCCTGTAAGGTTACCATACGAAACTTTTGGGGTTTGATAAACTTGTTTGCTGGGCGCAGATCTAATACAGGGCGCATGGTTAGATCCTTTTTGGGTACAAGGAAGTACACTGAATAAATACCTTCCGTTACCTGAGATAGAGGCACGACCTCTATGGCTCCTTTTTCCAGCAGTTGTTGTACTTCTTGGAGAAGGATGGCAAGATGTTCCGGTGTCATGCGACGTCCCCTCGGGGGTCTGTAGGATGGGGAACTGTTGAATTCGATACAGTATCCGTGGGCTACGGTGGAAAGTACCCAACGGTCTGACGTTATCTCCTCCCATGCAGGAAGAAAGGATGTTATCCGGCCCCCGACCCGTGTTGCATGGGAGGGGACGCGAATCTTCGCGTCACTTGGAGTTGTTGGGGGCTTGGGAGCCTCTGGGGGTGGATCCCCGACCTCTCCCTTTACCCCGGCGTTGGCCTCTTTGGCTGTACTGCCCACTATTGGTCTGGTAATTGGTGGCAGGGTATTGTTGATGCTGACTTTGTTGTTGTTGTTGGTGTTGGCCACGAAAAAAGCGTTTGTTGCCATAGCCGCGTCTGGTAGTGGGCTTAGAGATTTGGTCAAGAGTCTTGATAGTAACGAACTCTTTTTTAGCCATCTCTAGAGCTTCATCCACCGCTTTCCCGAAGAGGTTAGAGTCTTCCACAGGTTTATTTATTAAAGACGCCTGTGTCTCCGGTTTAAACCCTGAGTTGCGCAGCCATACATGGCGTTTTAGGAGTATTCCCTGCACCAGGGAACGTCCCGCTGTTTCTGCCGCGTCCAGAGAGTTTTTTACAATGCTCTGGTTCACCTGGGTTCCTTCGCCAATAGTTGAAAGTAGGCGTGTACGTAAAGGCTCCCGTGCTTCCTCGGCGTCCTTGCGCAGTTTGGCCCACTGCGCGTCTGCATAGCTAGCAAGCAAAGAATTGTTGTTCGCAATTCTTGCTGAGAAGGCAGCCGAGGAAGTTACTCTTTTTGCAAGGGCATATAGCCTTTTGCCCTCCTTGTCAGGGGGTGCCTCACTGGTGGAAAGTGGTACCCCTGCCCTCTTTCTAGTATTAGATACTACTAGGGAATCCGGAATGGAATGTCCCCTAATGTAGAGCGGGTCTGAGGGTGAAGGAGTGAAAAGTTTTTCAATTCTCGGATTGACCCCTCTGATCAATGCGGGAGTGGCCAGCGAAGGGATGATTCTTCTCTTCACTGAAGCTAGGAGGGGAATGGTCTGGCTGACCGGGGGTTTCTCTTTAATTACTCTTTCCACAAAGTCTAATTCTGGAGAGAGCTCCCCAGTGTCCAGTTCGAAATGTGCTGCTGCTCTGCGCAACAGTGCATTGAAAGTGGGCTGATCGTCAATTGGAGACGTGTTCCTAACCGGTGAATTGTCAGGAGGATTTAGGTTTAGGACATCAGTGTCGGAATATACTGATGGGGATTGCCAGGGGTGCGAAGGTCCTTCTTCCGTGTTTTCTCTGAAGCCTTCTTCTATAATGTCTGGCCTGTCTTCCAGACATTCCTCCTGGTTCTGTCCTTCATCGTCCATGAAATCATCCTCCTCCTCCAAGTATTGTTCCTCCCCAGTGAGGTCGTATACATTATGGAAGTCTGAGGCTGTGTCCACCTGGGGATCGACTAGCCTCGGATTTTTGGCCCTGGGGTCCTCCTGAGGCCCTTCTCTAGTCCTCTTGGGAGTTTGAGAGGTCTGGGTATTAATAAACCTTTCCATCCTCTCCATACAGAGGTGGAGTCTTTCCATGGTTTCATGGGGTACCCCAGAGCGGTCTGGCGGGGGAAAAATAGAGTCATCTAGCTGGAAACGGCTCGACCTCTCCCAAAGCGTCGAGGAAAGTGTCCCGTCGCCCTCCGAAAAGCCTCCAGGTGTGCTGGGTGACCCCCCGACTGAAGGGGGTAGTACCTGCCTTCCTTCGGGCTTTTTCGGCGTGTCTTTCGACTTGTGCGTAGCGCTCGACGTGTCTTTCGGCGTACGCTTCTGGGCGTCGGCTACAGCGATCCTCGCCAAGCTTTCGGCGACTTGTTTGTCGTTGACTCGTTTGTCGGCGGAAGCTTGCGTTTTTGACGCTACGGGTGTCGATCGCTCTACGGCAGTATGCGCCTTTTGTTGATGCGCGCCGGCCGATGGTTTGGGGGCGGCGCCCTTATTTGCCGAAAGCCCAGTCGCTGGTCGCGGCTGCGAGAGGGGCTTCGAACCCGAACGGTCCGAGGAGGCCGCCGGTGGAACCTGCGTCTCCTTGGGCGCCGAAACTCTCTTCGTCTTAGACGAAGAAGAGCCGTGGGTTGTGTGCTTAAGTGAGTTTTTGTGTGCGTAAATGTCGCCGGGGTGTTCATCCCCATAAGCAGGGCGTGAGCCGAGCCCGTCGGGGCCGGGGACAGACAACGAAGCGCGCGAGCGCTCCTTAGAGGGGTTTTCGACTTCCGTAGCGGCGGTCGTGTTATCGCGTTCCTCGTCACTGTCGGTGGTAGCAGCGGCGGGTGAACCTTCGGCCTTCGACATCGCGTAGGCCGCCCACCTTTTAACCCTACGGTCTTTTAGAGTTTTAGGCTTAAGAAGCCGACAAGCCGCGCAACCTTCCTCCTTGTGATCGAGGGGCAAGCAGCGGTTACACCGTGAATGCTTGTCCTTCCAAGTAAATTTGCCTTTGCAAAGCGGGCAAAATCTAAAGGGTGTCCTCTCCATAGCCGAGGTAATAAATCGTGATAACCACCCCAAGGGAAAGGAAGGGGAAAGGGAAAGGCATTCTCAGAAAAGAACCAGAGATGTCCCACGACCCCACTCTCCCTACTGTATATGGCCTGCGAGGCCAGGCCACGTGTTCGGCAACGCCGAAGGATCTCCTCCGCTCGACCCTCCGTCGAAGATCTTGCTCGGCGGAGAACAGCTTCACAACTGCGTCGAGGGAGGGAGTATGTGTTTAATATTAATGAGAAAACGACCAAAGGTCGAGGAGATGAAATTTGCAATGTCTCTCGAGGAGCTCCGCGTAAAGGCGACCAGTAGCTGGGCGGAAAAAAACAATCTGAGGGACCTCGACGCGTGAGGGATTGTGGGTACAACGCACGTCACTATAGGGATAGTGTTTCAGACACGCTTTGTCGACGTCCCTTTTCGACTACGAAAAACAAAATGCAATACTCCGCAGTGACCACTGGATGTCGGACCTATGCACAGCATGTGATTCTAAGCAGATTAACAAACATCAGAAATTAATTTGCAATATTGCGCCCAGTTCGCTGCCATGCCCCACTGCCATCAATACGGCGTGCGCAGCATGAACCCCTCGCAATTATGGGGACCCTTCCTGATATCACCGCACCAACTCCTATTCCCCAGCATTGGTATCTTTCATGGATTCACATGCTTAATGAATATTCCCAGTCGTTGGCTGGGAATCCTCGGTAATATTAAAGCAGTTTAGCGTTAAAGCTTAAAATGTGCTGTCACTTTTTTTAAAACTTAAAACTTGCTGTCACTTTTGTAGTTTACTACTGTCACTTTGGGTCATGCTGCCCAAGCCAATGACATTCGTCCTTCTTAGCTCCACCCCTGGTGGCCATCTTCACATTTAGCAGTGCATGCAATATGGCAGAATGAGCCAAGAAGAGTCAGAGGGGTAGGAATCCATGAAAGATACCAATGCTGCTGAACAGGAGTAACAGGTAAGTAACTTGTTCCTTCTCCAGCATTGGATCTTTCATGGATTCACATTCTTAATGAATATGATTATACAGCAATACATATAAACGACCAATGGGAGGCGGTACAGCTCTACAGAAGTAATTGAACTCACCTCTGGAAAACTCACCTCATGTGAATAGGTTGCGAAGCACTGCTTGGCTGACTCGAGACTCCTCCCTGAAATCCATATTTATGCAGTAGAACCTTGTGAAGGTATGGACAGACCTCTATGTGGCTGCATTGCAGATGTCGAGCAGGGGGAAAACCAGACCGGAATGCTGTAGTAGATGCCATGGCTCTGCTGGAGCATGCCTTTGGTCTCCCTGGCAGTTGCCTATTGGTTAGTTGATGGCAGTGTGAGATGCACCCTAATAGCCACCTGGAAATGGAAGACTTTGATTTTGCCCATAGGTTCAAACACCACCAACAGTTGTGCCGACTAGCGAAATTCTTTTGCACGTACGACATAGAACTTGAAAGCCTGTGCAACATCGAGAGAGTGCAAGGCCCGCTATGCATGAGATGAGGGAGAACCAAAGAAAATGGGCAGCATTAACAGTTTATTGAGATGAAAGGCCTTTGGCATGAACAAAGGATTAGTTCAGAGAACAACCTTGGACTGGTGAAAAGTTAGGTATGGCGGCTTGCAGGATAATGCTTGCAATTCCCCTACTCACCAGGCCAAAGTAATGGCGACCAGTTATGCCGTCTTCCAGGAGAGAAACTTCAGTGGAGCACAATGTAGCGGTTCGAATGGAGGGTCCATTAACTTGGAGAGGGCAACGTTCAGTTCCCAAGCTGGAGCTGAAGCTCGCACAAGTGGGAACGCTTGAAACAGTCCCTTGAGGAACACTTTTACAAGTCTTTGAGACAATAGAGAAGGCTGATCTGTGGTGCACATTTAGCGGGAAATGGTTGCTAAGTGCACTTTGATGCCTTAGCTAGAGACAAGTGGTAGGTCAAGATCTGTGCCACTTGGATTTGAAGTGGGTTCAGGTGCTGGAACATATTAGGCAGTGAAACATTTCCACCTGTGGTGATAACATGACAGTGTGGAAGACGCTCTAGCACTGGCTAGGATTTGTTTGCATTCGGCAGGTAATAGAAGGTGTCCGAATGCTAGGGTTGCAGGAGCCAAGCCGTCAAATTGAAGGCCGCTAGATCGTGGTGTAGCACTGATCCGCCGTCTCTTGAGAGCAGGTCCGGAAGAGGAGGCATCTTGGTGTATGGTGCTACTGACAGGCGGATCAGGTCAGAGTACCAAATCTGGCGTGGCCATGCGGGTGCCACCAGGAACCTTTTGCATCAGAACCATTGAGTGTGCTTAGAACTCAAAGCATTAGTGGAATTGGTGGAAAAGCATAGAGGACCAGACCCTGCAATGTGAACGAGAAGGCTTTCCCCTAGACTCCCTGTTTGGGGATATCGACTGGCAAACTGGGTGCACTTCCTGTTGGCCGATGTGGCAAACAAGTCGCTTTCTGGATGTCTCAGAGAGAAGAGGCAGAGGATTTGGCTCTGATGAAGCTCCCACTCGAGGCAAGATGGAAGCGCCCTGCTGAGGGAGTCTGCAATGGTATTGTGAATCCCTGGCAGGTGGTGGGGATGAGAAGCATGCTGTGCGGTACCGCCCAGATCCATAGCGCTTGTGCTTCCGCGGACTAGACTGGGGAGCATGTACTTACCGGTTTCCTGATGTAGAACATGTTGATGGTTCTTGTCTGTGAAAATAAAGAACGCATTGTTCTGGCGTTGCGGTTTGAAGGGCTTCAAGGCCCAGAACACTGCCCTTAACTTCAGGACGTTGATGTGAAGGGCTTTGTCTTCGGGTTGCCATCGCCCCCTAGCATGGTACTGTCCTGTGTGGGTCCCCCCCCCCTTAAAGGAAGACACCCGTGGTTACTGGAGCCTGATGTATGAGAAGGTGAAAAGCAGCACCCTGTATGAGATTGTTCCGACGGCTCCACCAATGGAGAGCTTTCCGCAATGGCTGTGAGAAAAGCTTGTATTGCCCCGACCCCAACAATTGTTGCCAGTGGGTGTCCAGGAACTCTGGGAGGCTGCATGCGAAGCCTGCAGTGCGGGACTAAGGGGATGCATGAAGACATCACCCCTAGTAGAGACTTGATGGTGCAAACTGACACTACCGGCAAGTTGAACAGTCGCTGGACCTTTTGCAAGATGGAGTTGACCCTTTCCTCCGAGGGGGTGGCGCAACATGTTAGGGTGTGGAGGATTTTGGAAAATTGATGGAGAAACCAAGATATGTTAGACACCGGATGGTCTCTTCGGTGTGTTTTGCTGCTAGTGTTAAGGATGGAGCACACACTAGCCAGTTGTCCAGGTAAGGGTAGATATAGATGCGTGCACGGTGGAGGTGGGCTGCCACTAGAGCTAGGCATTTTGTGAACACTGGTGAAGCTGATTTTAGGCCAAAGTGTAGCGCATTGAATTAATGATGCTTGCCTTGCACCACAAACCACAGGAAGCCCCTCGATGTATGGAGATGTGGAAATACTTATCCTCCAATTCCAAAGATAAGAGATAGTCTCCTGGTTATAGCTGGTTGATATATGTAGAGTAACCATTCAGAATGTTTGGGACTTTAAGAACTTGTTCAGCTTCCTTAGGTCCAGTATGGGTCTCTATGCTCCGGACTTCTTTCTCACTAGGAAGTATCTGGAGTAAACTTCAGAGCCACAGAGGTGCAACAGGGCCTCTATAGCACGTTTCTAAGTACTTGAGGGTGTTACCCTGACAAATGATGTTTAACACCCATTTGTCGGTGGTGAGGTTTTCCAAATGTGACAAACAAAATTCCCCAGGGAAGATTCCTCATGGGACCTCCACCCCTTAGAAGAGGGAGTACTGTGAACCAAGGTCGAGTCAGTGGCCCTTCCACGCTCATCTAGTCAGGTCACCAACCTGCGAATGCGGTCCTTGTGTGTCTGACGAAAAGGACTGGCAAACGGAACAGGCCTCCACGTTGTGATATAGATGCAGGCAATAGAGATACCTCTCATGAAGGTCCTATGTACACATTCTTCAGTTGTCATATGGAACAAGCATTAAAAAGGCGTTTCTTCTTGTCTGCCATTACGATGGATGAAGAAGGCCTCAGCCGGAATTGAACTTCGTCGATGGGTGGAATTTAAACCGGCAACGGGTTCCCGTTGGAGAGAGGCACTGGAGTGGCAAAGGTTGATGAATCTATGGACATTTTCGATCCAAAATAGGACAAAATATCACATTTTTGGAGGGGGGAAAAACAAGTACTCCACACTTGAAGGTGTAGCAAAAATGTGAAGACAGTCACCAGGGGTGGAGCTAAGGAGGCCGAAAGCCATTGGCTTGGGCAGTATGACTCAAAGTGAAAAGCTGGCTGTTCTCCCCAGTCCAGAGTTCAAAGCACCAAAGAGATCCTTTTGGAGATCAGGCAGAGGAGCAGGGCTTCATTGAGCCAGTCACTGGAGTCTATGCTGGTCAGCCGCAGGGGTGATCTGCAGGCTGCACTTCTTTGTAGAAGTCTTGGTTCCAACATTGACATGCTAAAAAGTTGCAGGAGCCCTCCTTTTATTCAAGATTCAAGCTGGGAGCAATCCAATCAAGGGTGAGGATATGCAACATTGAAACAGCCAGGGATTCTCCAATCCTGGACAATCACTAGTCATCACATCTGCCTAGCAACAGACTTTCAGGCCCCAGAGGATATTGGATTGGGCCTAGACAATCACAGCCCCTTCCTCTGGCTCACACACAAAGCCCAATTGCCTGTGAAAACAGCACTTTCCCAGGAAAAGGGATTTCCATATTAGGCCTTTCCTGACCCGAGAAAGTGAAAAATCTTGTGGCACAGCCATCTTAGAATGCTAGCCACCTTTAGTAGCCATTTGCGTTAAATGCAAAAGTGCAAGAAATAAATACACACTTTAAAAGATTCCTCCACTATCCAGACAAAGATTGTTAGATCTAGTAGTAAGGATAATAAGGAGGTTAAGACCTTTGCATGTTCAACTGCTGCCAGGTCTTTGTGCATCCTCAGCTACACAAGTGGAATACGTTAGAAAGATTTGTAAAAAAATATGCTGGCCAGAGATCGGCAGAAAAACAAAGGTCTTGACTTGTCATAGTTGAGAATGTCCCTACAATTGAGGACTACAACTTTAGCAAAGTCATTTTGGATGTCGTTAACTTCATAATAATTTTTTTATGAAGGAAAATCCTTGATTGGGTGATACTCTTCTATTGCAAACATATAGGTCATCAAAATACATGAATGGCCATTAAAAAATCCTTTACTTTATTCTCCAGTTAACGTCTCTTTGCTTCAAAGAATGTTTTAGATCTAAGGGCCAGACTGGGTCATGATGACAGTCTGAACCTGGTGCCTCTGGCGGTGTAAGAAGGGACATTCAGATCAGCACTGGCCCAAGGAGCCGACTTTTGTATAATGCTCTGAGCACAGTGCTGCAGACGTTGAGGACATCTTTACTGCAGTGCCAGGGGGCTGTGCAGAGGGTGTATGTTGCCTGTCTTCAGCAAGGTGAATCCGGTTGGTGGGTTGGTCACCTTTACAGGCCTCCTGGGTCCAGGGACTATATACCTCCATGAATGGCCTCTCTGGTCTTGATCTGCTGCACATTTTGGGCCATGGGAAGTGTACAGACAAAGCTGTGTGGTACTCTTTATGTTGATTACACAGCTGCCCTGTGGAGCTTTGCACAGCTTTTCGTCTATGTCTGGTCCTGCTGTTGGCCTCTGATCTTGGTGCTCCGCTTGGTGTGCTGTGTGAACTGACTAGCTTGGAGCCCAGTTCTCCCTTGAGATGGCAAAGTCTGGGAAATTGCCGAAGGCGGGAGACATCGCTTTGCTGCTGAACATCCAAGACAAAGGGAAGAAAGACCAGATTACCATCACGCAAGTTCACGGACAGAGTCCTTTGTCCTCTGACCCACAGTGGGCCACAAAAACAAACTTACAATCATGGCTGGCGGAAATCAAGTTGTAGATCAATGGAAGCTTAGCGGTGATGTTGAGCAAAATCGCATCAATTGACAAATGGGTCAATGCTGCCGAAGGACGTGTTGAGGAGGTGGAAAGCTCCCTGTTCGAGCACTCCTATGAAGTTGGGTAATGAGCCCAGCGTATGGAACTTCTTGAAGATGAGGTATCCTCGATTCAAACTAAGCA
The DNA here is from genome assembly GCF_040938575.1 of Ambystoma mexicanum. NCBI lineage: Eukaryota > Metazoa > Chordata > Amphibia > Caudata > Ambystomatidae > Ambystoma > Ambystoma mexicanum. The sequence continues at coordinate 750,724,186 of NC_090929.1, forward strand.
GGAGGACTTGTAAAATCGATCCTGTCGAAATAACATACAGATCCAAGGGATTCCTGGCTCAGCGCAGGATCAGGAGTTGGAGCGCTATGTGGTGGACCTCTTCCGGGCAGGTTCTGGGGGTGACAGCGGAGGAGGCGATTGAACTGGACAGAACCCAGAGATCAGCTCATCCAGATCTGGTCCCAGACGTGGTGACTAGGGTGCAACTTTTCAAGTTGAAAGAAAGAATCATATTGCATGCTAGATGCTCGGAGGAAATCCTTTTCTGAGAGTGTGACATATAGCTCTCTATCAGGAGCTAGTCGGAGTCATCCTGCTTAAATGGAAGGCGCTCACAGAATGGCTTCGGGAGAAAGATATTTGCTATCGGTGGGGCTTCCCAACGGCCCTTCATTTCACCGGTTAGACCTCTGAGCTGCATTCAACCTGGTTGATCATACAATTCTGTGCAACCATCTTGACACAGCAGCACACTTCTGCAAGGACGCCATAACCTGGATTAGATCCTTCCTAAGTGGTAGAACAATGAGGATCTTCTCGCCCTCAGCAGCAGCAGCAGACCCCATACCCATCACCTGCGGAGTGCCCCAGGGGTCGTGTGTCTCGCCCACACTGTACAACTTTTTTACCAAGCCCCTTTTTGATGATCCGGATCATCTCGGTATCACCTACACCAACTATGCAGATGATACCCAGATCCTCCTCCCACTTTCAGGGGATTACGACAAGGATTTCGCCTTGGTGAACAGAGTGTACATCTCATCCAGGCATAGATGGCCTTGCACGGTCTATGCCTGAATGATGATAAAACAGAACTCATCATCCTGGGCACCTCCACCAACTTAAAAAAAACTAAGACACGACTATTCCTCATTCATAATCGACGGCAATTGTATTAAGGTAGAACAGGAGGTAAAAACACTAGGCGCTTATCTCGACTCAACTTTCTCCTTGCCAAACAGGTTAATTCATTAGCATCCACCACGGCCTATGCGTGTAAACTCATCAGAACCGGTAAGCCATTTCTCTAACAGCAGTTGTATTATCCTGGCCAGAGCCCTAATCTTGTCCCGCCCAGACTACTGCAACGCCCTTTACCTAGGCTCTTCCAAATCCACCATCAGAAGAATCCAAACCTTACAAAATAATGCCCTTAGAGCGGCATTAGGCATCTCCAGAAGAGAACACATTTCTGAGAGTAGGTGCCAGAACAACTGGCTCTGGACTAATGATAAAATCCTTCTAAAAACCCTGTCGCTCATCCACAAATCTCTTAATAAAGCTGCCCCCATCTATCTTGCTGATAGATTCCACAAACAGACTTCCCTAAAACCAACCAGATCTGCAAATAAGGATCGCCTGTCCATCCCCAGATTCAAACTATCCACGATTGGAGGTAATAACTTCCCCGTGAAGGCGGCCAATTTATGGAACTCCCTGCCTTCTACACTGAGAATTGACCAACCATACCAAAACTTTAGAGCGAACATTACTGTGTGGCTGAAATCCAATGACCACTAATCGCACGTTATAGAATCCTGTACGGCAACTAGCAATGCCTTTTTGCTAACGGTAAATAATGACACTTTGCCTGTAGGAAATATACCTCTCCTCGCAACTTATTGCTAGTTACCCCTACGGTGGTAACCACAATCTCCTCACACACCGTATGTAATATTTGTAAATATTTATGCTTTCTTGCATTATCTGTAAATACCTGTATAATACTCTGTCTGTAAATAATACTTTGTACCTTTTTACCTTGACTGTTTCCTGTAATTAAGCTTCGCATATTCATGTACTGCTGTGCCCTGATACCCTTCGGTCTGACGCGCATTATAAATGATAAAACAAACAAACTTATCACAATAAGCCTGTCACAACAACGTCCTTGAAAGAAGCAGAACCTCTCTTGTCCCTGGATGTGGGAGAATCGTCAGCGGTCCTGAAGACTCCCTCAGCAAAACATGAAAGAGTAGAGTCCAGAGTGGGACCTTGGACTAAAGTGGGGAAGGGCCGCAGAAAGAAAACAAAGAGGTATGCGCCCAGCATACCCTACCTGAGCAAGCAGGAAATTTGTCTTGACCCTTGTTTGTACATTGCTTTAGCACTGCTTAGCAGGCTGGAAGCAAGTATAATAGTTCTTTCATCGTGCTTGTTGTTCTTGGCCGTGGGTTGCCCTACATGTTTACCTTGTTGCGTTATGACTGGGAAATATACTTGTAGTTTTACACGTTTTGGGTGAAGGGTGGGGAGTGAGGTATTCTTCCAAGTGGGAAAAATTGAGGCAGATTAAGGGCACTGGTTTGCATGTATATGAAACAGCGGAGGAAGACAATGGGCCTCATTCTAAGTTTGCCTGCCAGAGCCGCTGTGCCCGACAGGTCTGACCCTGCCGGGCACAGCGGTCACGGCAGGCAAAGCCGTCACCGAAGTACAGAGCTTCCGTGTCCCCATTCCCATAGGGTCCCACTGGACACTATGGGAATGGGATTAACAAAACTGCTGGCGCCTGACTTCCCGGCTGCTGGACTTGAAATAGCTCGGTGGCACCGGGAAGTAAGGCGCTGGTAATTTTTTACGGTTCCGGTGGCAACCCGCCGGTAGCACCAGCACGGTTATGTCAGACCCGTAATGAGGCCCAATGAATTGGATTGGCAAACGGATTAAGCGTCATAATGATATCCACACATAATGGTTCTGATCACGCCCCGACTGTACTAACCTGGAATGTCCAGTGCCTTCTCTCACCCATTAAACGAAAATCCATTCTAACGAAATTGGTGGACCTGACTCCCGCAGTGGTCTTTCTGGGGGAATTGCAACTACTTAAGAGGTACGAGAAGCTAGTGGCACATAGGCATTTCCCCCCAGCAAACTACACCTCCGGAGGAGCCAAGAAAAGAGGTGTTGCAATATTGTTCAATAAGAAAACCCCCTTTGTGAAATCAGGGATCTTGAGGCATCCTAACAGAAAATGTCTGGAAGTTAAGGGAAGCTTCCTGGGTAATACTTTCATGTTTGTAGGGGTGTACGTTCCGAATGACCACAAGGATCTTTTTCTCAGGGTTCTCCTGGGTCGCCTACATTCCTTTGTGGAGGGCATTCTGATCATGGGAGGCAACTTTAATCTGTGGATAAGACCCCTGCCAGCCACCAGTGCAGATCACCGTAACCCTCTGGCATTTGCCAAAGTACTGCGTGAAATTAGCTTGATTGACATCTGGAGGTTCCGAAATGGTCAGCTGAGGCATTATGCCATTTTTTCTCATGTACACTGACACGATTCTGGCCTCTTCGTCACTGGTTCCTGCTATTCCTGAGTCTCTTATTCACATCACAGCGATATCTGACCATGCCCCGGGGTTGCTGCCTATTCCATAGCCAGCAGGATTTACACCTGGAATTGGAAGCAGAGGTTCAGGGCAAGGAACGATTGCATAAAACCTTGTGCTCCCCAAAAGCTAGACGTCAGTTGACTATCGCTAGAGCCAAACTACAAGCGCACTTAACCGAGCGAACCTCACAGACATTATTAAAGGTGAAGCAATACTATTACACGAGGGGCAATCGAGCGAATAGACTTTTTTTAAAAACAGGTTTTATTGGTTTTAGTATTGTACATATGGATAGTGAAAGTATCCTGTACATTCGGGTGCATCTTCATTAACAGTTACAGAGCTAACATAATGAAATAAACAGTTTATACTTAACTCCCAACATTTCCTCCCTCCTCTCACTTGAAATCTCCCCCTCTCCCCCAATGTTGCCTGTTGTACTGGTATTTAGGTTACTACTTACAAGTTGTACAAGGGTTGGTCTGTCTGTGTGGTCATTAGGGATATGTGTTCTGTCTCCGTTTCTTGCGTAGCTGATGCAAACAGCAATTGAGTGAGTGTATTGCATGCTGCTATATCCGCATTAGCGTCAGAGGGGCTTACGTGTGCTGCCCGCCACCAGGCTGTTTCGGCCAGTGCCCATTTTTTAAGGTCCCGCCACCAATCTTCTATGTGGGGGCCCCGGGGACTTCCATGTCATCGCTATCCTGCGTTTAGCTAGTACAAACGCCAAGTCTTTCATCTTGGAAACATGACGTAAGGGTTCGAGGCGTATAAAGTGACCAAGCATGCAGGCTGCGGGTGATAGTGGGTATATATTAAGGCTTACTTAGTTCATTCTGTCTGCTATCCCCTCCCAGTACTGCTGTATTTTAGGACAGGACTAGAACATGTGCAATATGCACGCATCCGTGGCAGCACATCTAGGGCAGTGTTGTGCAGGCGCTCCTGGAAATTTGGATATTGTAAGAGGAGTTAAGTATGCTCTATGCTTTACATACAGTTGAATCAATTGCAATCTTACATTCCGGGACACTTTCCTATGGTATCACAGTACCTGTGTCCAGAGCGTATCTTGGAGCTGAGTTCCCAGGTCTTCCTCCCACCTAGCCCAGATTGCATCTGTGGATGGTCTGCTCGTTACGAGAAATCCATACAACCTAGAGATTGTCTGTGCACCTTCAGCAATGTCATACAAGGTGTCAATAATTGAGGGTGCTTCTGCTATCTCTCCGTACGTTGGCCATCTACGTACAATTATGTTTTTTATGGTGCAGTGTAGCAGGTATTGTCCGTGATGTAGGCCTGTGTTAATCGGCTAACTATTGAAAGGGTGCGAAGGAGGCTTCAGTAAGCAGGTCCCCTATCGTGGCAATGCGCTTAGGTTCCCAATGTGTCCAGATTCCCTGATGCGCCTAAGTCGCTTCTGGGGCTAGAGAGACCAAAGGGAATCTGTACCGAAAACAGGTCCTTCAGTTTAATTAATGCTAATGCCCTGTCCCACAATTGGATGCCCAGCGTTCCCAAGTATGGGTGATGGCCTGATTATGGCCATTTGCTCCACAACATTTCTTTCAGAAAGATGCACTGGAGGTTGGAGTAGCTTAGTGTCTGAGTCAGGTTCATCCGCTAACCATCCTACCACAAATTGCAGCTGCCCGGCAATGTAATACAGCTCAAAGTGAGGCACCCTGATGCCTCCTCCTTCGGTGGGTTTTTGTCGTGAAGCTAATGCTATCCTGCATCCACCATTACCCCACAGGAATGCTCTGCACAAGGAGTCAATAGTTTTAAAGAAAGCTTTGGGTATGTTATATGGGATGTTTGCAAAGTAATGAAGGAGCCTTGGGAGGGTGACCATTTTTAACAGTGCAGCTCTGCCCATCAAAGAAAGGGGTAATTTGGTCCAGAATGCCTGAGTTCTTTACCCCCTCTTGGGCTTTTTGTGTGTTATTGTCATGTTCCTTGGCCAGGTTATGGAATATGTCAACACCTAAGTAATGAAATGTAGTGGTGCTCCATTTTAGGGCCAGCACTGGGAGTTTGTTTGGTTGGGTTTTAGTTAGTCCGGCCAATGGAAAGGGAGATGACTCTTCCATACTGTCTGTAATGACCGAGATCTGAGCAAAGTTAGCAAGGGCTTCAATTATAAGTTCTAAGTTGTCTTACAGGTTTTGCACATATATGAGCGTGCCATCAAAATACATGGAGATCAGTTGGTGAGTCCCTAGGACCGGTATGCCCGCTGTCATGCATTCAGTTCGTAGATATGTGGCCGCTGGCTCCATAGCCACAATGTACAGCAGTGGGGATAACGGGCAGCCTTGTCTAGTGTCTTTCTCTAGCACCCAGGGCTTTGAGAAGTGCTTGCCTGTCCTGACTCTTGCTTATGGGTCTTTGTATATTATTTCCACCCATCGTAGATAGTACAGGCTGAAGCCTAACCTGCGCAAAGTGGCGTGCAGCCAGTCCCATTTAATAAAATCAAATGCTTTTATAGTGTCCAAAGCGGCTATGTCGCACAGTCTATCCCAAGATGTCGTGCTGTACATGATATGATGTAATCGTCTCAAGTTCCAGGACAAATTTCTACCTGGCACATATCCCGTTTGATCGGAGTGTACCAGTGTATGTATTACCTTTTTTGGTCCGTTGGCTAGCGTTGCCGTTAGGATTTTGCTGTCTTGGTTAAGCTTGGACAAAGGTCTATATTAGCTACATTCCTGTGGCAACTTATTGGGTTTCAGCAGGGGTACTATTGTTGATTCTCTTAGGCTAGGCGCGAGGAGGCCGGAATCATACGCCTGGGTCAGAGCGTTCAGAAGATGGGCGGGCTAATTCCATGGCAAATTCCTTATAAAACTCACCAGGTAGGCCATCTGAGCGCAGGGGTTTTCCTGTAGGTAGCGACCTTATTGTGTTTATAAATTCCTCAGCCATGATCAGGGTGTCTAGGTCGCCAACAGCAGTCTCGTCCAATCTTGGGAGATCTATTTCGCTTAATATCTCTTCCGTAATTATGTGAGTGGTCCTGGGTGTTTCCTGATACAGACTGCAGTAAAAGTCATAAAAAACTCCATTGATGCTCTCTTGTGTGTTGCATGTGGTGCCCTGTTGTGTTTGTATTGAATAGATGGGTGTGCGTTTTTTTTTTTTTACATAGCAATGCTAGTAGTCTGCCCGCCTTGTCCCCCTCTGCGTGGTGCCTCTCTATGTATTTGGTGTAGCTTTGCCTGCCCCGACGTTCCCAGCAGCTCAGACATTGTTGACGCAAAGCCTTTTCTTTTGCCTCCCTGTCTCCCTGGTCGATGTGGGATTGTGTCAGTGCTTCTTCAGCGGAGGACAGTTGCCTAGAAAGCATGGCTTGTATGCCCCCTGACTTGGCAATTGCGTTGCCTCTAATAACCACTTTTGGGGCTTCCCATAGGGTATCCGCACTGGTCACACTAGCATTATTATGCAGGAAGTATTCTGTGATGATGTCTTTAATGTGGACTCGGAAAGTGATGTCCAGTAGGGCCTCACTTCTCAGTTTCCATGTTGGGTTAGGGGGCCTCAGGGGTGCGTATCGCCACTGCAGCAGCAGAGGGTCGTGGTCAGACAGAACCGTGCTCTTATATTCTGTTATTGATTCATCCATCAGATCCTTCCCGACAAAGAAATAATCGAGGCTGGTGTGGACTGCGTGCGAGGAGGAGTAGGCGTTGGAGTAATGTCTAGAGAGTGGGTGGAGCGTTCTCCAAATATCGACCAGCTCCAATGATGTTAGCAGCGTCTGTAGGGACCTGGTTGGTGGGGCAGGTTTTAGTAACTTAAGGAGTCCGACCTGTCCATGCAAGGATTCATGACGCAATTAAAGTCACCCCCCCCCCATTGGACGTTACGATTGCTGTATGGACCAAGCCTTGGGTACAATGTCTGAAAGAAAGCTGCCATGTTATGATTGGGTGAGTATGCATTTACTAGGCAGTTGTCCACGTTCTCCAAGAGCCCCTGTATGAGCACGATTCTGTACTCATTGTCGGTCTTAAACTGGGTCACTTTAAAGGGTACTGTTGGTGCGATCAAAGTCAGAACTCTGAGCATACACTGAGTATGTGGAGCCTATAAATCGTCCTCCCCATTTTCTGGCAAGTAGTGCTTGCTTCTTTGTCGTAAGGTGGGTCTCCTGTAGTAAGGCTATGCCAATTTTATGTCTACGGAGGTAAGTGTACACTCTATTCCTTTTCACATCATTATTCATGCACATACATTCCAGGTTAACAGTTTTATATCCCTAGCCATCATCAAATACTTGCAGCAAATGAGACATGACCCTAAGACCCCTTGACCATCTTTTCCCTTTACTCAATGGAAAGTGTTCTGGCTCCATGGAAATGGTTTGCAATATAGTGGCTAATACAGTCAACACAAATTCCCTTTTATTTTCCCCAACTTCCCTAACAATCACCCAGCATTGTTACCCATGGTCAGGCGTGTCCGCTCTTCGCATCTGCCTGTGGGAGATCGTCCCGAGATTTGTGCACAGCCGAGGGGCACAGAAACAAGTGCCCAAGGAAGGAAAAAAAAAACTCTGCGGGCGGGTCAGTGGCAGCCATGGGAGTGGTCTCCTCCTTCCGGATTACAAATTGTCTATGGTGTAGGTCCTGCTGCTTGAGCAATGTAGGCAAAGACAGTGATCCCAAAGGGAGGTCAGCTACTACGGTTTACATTCTTATTCCAGGGATCGCTAGCCAGTCTTTTGTGACCTGCTTGTTTAGTGTGAGTTTGTCCATACACAACTCTGTCGTTAAGTCATGCCTGCATCCGGATTCGAGGTGTCCTTGTGCTTAGTTGGGGTGGTGCTGTCCTCTGTCCATTGGTTGATCTTATCCCTCTCCATCCATTCCTGTGCCTCTTCGGGGTGGTCAAAGAATAGGGGGCGGTTTTTGTACAGGACCTTTAGTCGACAAGGTTACATTAACATGTACTTCAAGCTGGCATTGCAGAATCTGGTTTTAGCCCCTGAGAATTGTGCCCTGTTTTTGTGGACTTGGAAGGTGTAATCCGGGTACACCGCCAAGTTTGCGGATGCCCTCCGTATCATGCCTCTTTGCCTTGAATAGGATAAAATCTTTTCTCTGTCCAGGACTTTTGCTATTATAGGTCATGAAGGGGCTTCGGACGGCGGTTTTCTAGTGAGAGCCCTATGCGCCCTCTATTGTGAAACCTTGTGGGAGGGTTTCTTGGCCAAATGTCTTGCAAGAACATGTTCTCGATTCAAGTCGTGGGATACGTACTTTCCTTTCCTTCTGGTAGGCCAACAATGCAGATGTTGTTCCTTCGGGCTCTCCCTTCAGCGTCTTCCACCCTGCTCTCTAGTAGGTTGACCTTTTGTCGCAAAACGTGGATTTGAGCGTCATTACACTGTCATTGCGATGTTTTCCTTCAGTTGTGTTTCCAAGGTAGTAGTCCTATCCGACAGTTTCCTAACATCCTGTCATAACAGCCTCCCATCGACTATCACTTTGTCTTAAGTCTATCCAGTAAGATTTGGCTGTTTGTGCCTCCCGCTTCCTTTGCCTTGTCACGTGTCGTTGCCATGTTATCCGTGGGCATTTGTGGCTGGGTTGTGGCATAGGTGTCTAGCGTTGTTTGGTTGCTCTTCACTTTTGCTGTCTTAGGAGGCATTCAGCTTCTTTGATCTGTTATGGTGTTCCTTAAGTGTTGGGTATTTCGGCTGTGCTACTGACAGCAGCACTCGGGGATTGTCGTAAAATTGTGATGTGCCCTACTGTTCTCTCCTTGGCTTTGCTTCCACTGCCTTTTCTCAGTTATGGAGCATAGAGAGGAGGATGTGGGTGTGGGTTATCCAGGGGACGCCCCTCCTAGGTGTTTTCAGGTACTCTCCCAGCAGTTCAGCGAGCAGGGGATTGCCACGACCCTCGCCCAAAACCCCCTCTGGAAAACCCATTGGCCAGGTGGAGTCAGGACTCGGGCCTCTAGAGCCTGGCATACTCTTCAAAAGCCCTCATGGGGTCAGTCCTGGCGCCTGTGGCGCCAGGCTCATACACCATGAAAAACACTATGCTTGGGAACTACTTTATTGTATTGTCAGCCAACATGGAGGCACCCACATAGCTTGGTTCCTAAGAACCAAGCTATGCGGTCTAGTGTTTTGGGTGAGGTAGCCTAGGGACTACATTACCTGGACTATTTTGTTGGGGCTATTTAAACCACACCCGAGCAAGACAACACGCTTCGCGTTACTTTGCAGCTTGCAACATGACGTTCACCGTGTCCAGCTATTCCCTCGAACCTCGGAGAAGCAGAACCTGCAAGGAGACAAAAGGAACATCATTAGCAGCAGCATCTTACCTGCAGTCTTCATCTTTAAACACTCGCAGCTACTGAGAACAGCTTCCTCGAATCTGCACGCCTCCCGGACAGAACGACCTGAAAGAGGAAGATAGAGGCAACATTAAAGAAAGCTGTAGAGACATTTACAAATTACGAACTGCTTAAAAGGCTTACCTGGCTGGTCGCCTCTCGGCTGGCACCACTCCTGAGATTCCACTCGCGCTGAAGAACACTGCGACCTACAAGGAAGGAAAACACAGGTTAGCAAAGGCAAGACTCCGCAGCGCTGCACATAGCGCTTACTTACCGCATCATAGTGCTCTTAATGCGCCATCATTTACCAGCGGGGCTCAACCAAGCCAGTTCGCTGCGCTGAAGCTTTGCATACCTAAGGGAGAAAAAAGAGACACTTTAAACAAAGAAAGGCATGCAGGTTAGCAACAAAACTAAAGAACAGCAATAAGACCTACCTGAACAATATCAAACGGGCCGGCGTCAATGAAGTAACTGGACGCACTCGCCCATGAAAGACAACGCGCCCCTGCAAAGAAGGCAGGACAGAGAGCACGCCTAATTCTACCACAAGGTGAGGAGAGGGCGCCAGAGGGACTGAAATCATACAGGGGTGGAGGGAGGATACTTACCCCAGTCGGTCAGTCTTGAACACAGTCCTCCTGTTTTTCAGGCAGAACCTTCCCTGCAGACCACATCAGGGCAAAGCTGAGAAGCATACCAGCGAGTAACCCGGCTCGGTGGCGTCCCTGTGGATACCAGGTGAGCGTAACAGGGATGCACCCCTGGCTACTCCTATTCCAGTGTAGGGCAAGGAAATGTGTGCCCCATTGGTTCACAGCGCTTTTCTGTGGCTGCGAGAGCAGGCGGAGGCTGTCCTGTGGTCAATGCTTTGTTTTATGATCAGTAGCCTGCCCCTCGTTTCTTCCTCTTGTCCTTTGTTTGCCTGTACAGGCTGCTTACGCGGGTTCTCAGACTCTGCGTCATGCTTCAGTGTTAAATGCTGTGCTGGAGACTCTAATGCTTTGTTGGCTTTATAGCGGTCATGCGCTTCCCTGTGTCAGTTGTGGATGTATGTGGTGAGAGCAGAGCGGGTTACCGCCGGAGTATGCTTATGGGCCCCCAGGCGCTTCTCCACTCCGAGCGTACTGCTTTTTATACTAACACGCGGATGCAGGTGGCTCACCTCTGTGTTCCTTTTCTCTCCGGTAAGCATGCATCTGCAGTCAGCTCTTCCCCGGGATATCGCCCTGTGCAGCAGGAGATTCCTGACGCCTGCAGCTCCTTTCGTCACCGAGTGTACAGCCTCTCCGTTTTATCCGCCATTATGGTTTTGTTACTGCTGCTTTCTTTGAGTCCCATAAGGTGCTGCACTGCCGCTCTGCTGTAACAGATCCTCCCTCATGCGAGGGGTTTGTCCCAGCATGGTGGGTGTTTCTGGCTGCACATGGCTGTACTTGTTACTGTGCTTGCCGTGACTCTGTTCCGGCTGCCATGTTTTTTCTTTAGGCTGCCTGTCTCCCAGTTTCACTAAGTGTTTCTTTGGTAATCTTTTATAGCGGATAGCCCATTGGACAAGGAGCTTATCCCGCTCACACGCCGACAGATCTGGTAGCATTCGTGGATCATAATAACGCGGTGTAACTGCCTATTTTTGTCGGATTATGTAGGATCAGGCAGGAGCTCTCCCTGAAGAAGCCCTACACCATGGCTGCTAGCCAGGCCCCCCGCCATCCGACTTCTTGTTCGTAAACTAGCTGAGCGTATAAATCCTGTAACAACAGTGGCCCTTCTGGATGACAAGGGAGTATTGCATACAGATTATTGTAGTATCCTGGACTCGGTGCATCAATACCAGATACAAGCTACTGAAGCCTCTCCCCCAGATAGAGTAGCTCTGCCGAACTACCTGGACTGTGTGGCCTTTCCATCACTCTCCCCGACAGACTTAGCAATTCTGGAGCAGCCTATACAGGAGGCAGAGGTCCTTGCAGCTATTAAATCTCTTAAAAATACCACCCCAGCTCAAGAAGGATGTACAGCAGCATTTTATAAAACTTATGGCGAGACCTTTCCCTGCATCTTACTCGGCTTTTCAATAAATTCCCAGAAATGGGGTCAACAACCCAGTCCATAGTATATAAGGCCACAATTTTACACTTATAGCTCAATAAAAACCCAGAGCTTCTGGACTCATACCGTCTAATCACCCTTATTAATAATGACGCCAAAATATATGCTAAGATACTGACCACACACCTGATGTTGGTTTTGACGTTGTTGGTCGACCAGAACCAGACTGGCGTTGTCACGGGAGATAGATGTACTGAGGATAATATTATAAGCACCCTTAACCTGGTGGAGGAGGAGCAAGGTCTCAAGGCGGGGATTATAGCTCTAGATCCCCACAAGGCATTTGATTGCCCCGACTGGAGCTAACTGAAAGCTCTTCTCAGACGAGCAGGCTTTGGCCCCACATTCCGTGCTCATCTCATAGCAATCTACTCTGCTCCCACCACTCATAGGGCAGAATAGGAACTTGCCCCTCCGATAAAGATCGCCGGAGACAACAGGCAAGTGTGCCCACTTTCTCTTCTTTTTGCTCTCTCATTGGAGCGTTTGGCGATCCGTTTACATAATAACCAGGCAATTAAAAGGTATCCCGGTACATGGCCAAGACTATAAGATCTTCCTATACGTGGACAATGTCTTGCTCTCAGACACGGAGGTCAGTACCTCTGTGGCCAGTTTGATGGCAAAAATGGCTCGCTTTGGTCAGATCCCTGGTTATAAAAAGTTAATTATCCCAAGTGCGAGGGTCTAGCAATCATTCTTTCCCCTGAAGAGCTATAATCGGTATCAGTGGAATGCCCCATTACTTGGAAACGTGATGGTATTGAATATTTGGGGTTTACTGTTCCCACTAGGGGTTAGGGAGACTTATAACGTCAATTTCACCTCTCTCTTTGCTGGAACTGAGGCTGACCTGAAGCGGTGGTATAGGCAAACAATCTTGTGGATGGGGTGGGTGACTGCAATTAAAATGAATGTGGTCCCTTAACTCCTATACTATTTTGCAGCCCTCCCATCTGACATTCCGATGCAGATTACAAAGGAAGCTTCTTGATTTCATTTGGCAGGTGCATCAACTGTGGGATTTTCCTACCTGAATAAAACAAAGGAAAGTCTGAGTCAGTAAGTTCAACTTAAAAGTATGTCTGTGTCCAAAACCTATCCTTGCTATCACACCTAAAGCTAACCAATGTGTAGGGATGTCAACAATAAAAGAAATGGTGATTTAAAAAAAGTTAAGAGCTTCCTCCAGCTCTTGGCTCCCTTTTCAACCCCAAGTTCAAAACAGTTCCACAATTCCTTGGGGTTCCCTTCCCAAAGTTCAAGGCAACAGAGTTCCAAAGAAAAGGTTCTTGAGGACTCCGTCTTCAAGACAACATTACAGTTCCTCAAGTCTCAGGGTTCCCTTCCCCAAGACTTCAACTTGCCAACTTATACTTGATTTCGGTCTTTCCGTGTTTAACACAACTCCAGATCTACTTGACACTCCTTCTATTGAATTATCAGTACACCTAAATTACTCCTTGATTGAGGGTTCAATGGTCTAGGTGCAGTTGTCAGAACACACGGTCCGGCCATTACAGGTTGAGCAACCAGGAAACCTAGGCTCTTCAGCCCACACATGTTCTTCTGTTATTTGCCCCTGTGTACAGATTCACACTCACTTAGCTTCTCCTTGTCGGCCTCTTGGCTTTGCGACCATATGTCACATATCCTCTGCCAGTCTATCACTGCTGCACTGTATTCATGCACAGGGTTTACTGCGTGGTGGCTTTATTTCTTCCTCACCTTTCTGTCATGCTCTTTCACCAACTTCCACACTTGCTCTCTTATTTTGTATGCTGCTTTCAAATGGGCCCTTTCACATTTATCTTTTTTTGTGTGCAATTCAGATTTTATTGAAGATGAAATAAACCGCATCACTGTGCTCGCTGCCGCTGACAATCCCAGCGGTAGGAGTGCATCCTAACATTTTACTTGAACAATACATGAATATCAAATCAGTATTACTGCTTGAGCACGGCATCAAAATAATATAACAACCCAACAAACATTCAATCAAAATCAAACTGACTCAAATGAAACATAAAAATCAGTGCGGAAATCAGGGGCAGGGGGGTGGGAGGGAGTCACCACCTCTAATGTAGATATGTAAAACAATGAATAGGATGTCATCTTGTGAGGGGTGTGATGTATTCCAGGGTTATCATGCTGGCTCACATGTGTGATGAGAGGGGGCCCGTTCCTGGAGGTACAAGTCCATCGCTCCTTTGAGTGCTGCATCTATTTTGTAATTGCGGCCACATACTAAACTCTAGTCCATCACTCCTTAAAGGATAGTTCCGGGACTTTTTTTTTATTGTCCCTACGGGTCGGCCATGTGTTTGTAAGCATAAATCGGTAGATCGTAGGAAACTTTCCTATGGACCTTACCCGACTTTTCGCCCATTATCGCACTCGAAATCAGCCTCCATTTTGTGATAATCCTATCATTTCGCCCCATCGACCTGGCTCACCTGCCTTTGCGGCACTAAATCAAATCCCCCGCCCCTGAGCCTGACATCAGCAGACGCGTACTGCCCATTTCAAGCACGTCTCGTGTCAACAATCGCTGCGCCTCAGCTATTGACGTGTTGCCATGGAAATGGCAGGACGCCTCTTTCCCCAATAAGTATAAACAGACCGTTTCACAACACACAGCAGCAGATTTTCGATTCCATTCCTCTCTCTGTGTTACTTTGAGTATTCTGTGACTCGTTTCAGTGCTCTGGTCAGCTACCTTCGCCGCTTGTAGCCCGTGTGAACACCTGTACCATCTCTGTAAATTATTTTACTATCTTTACCGCACAATGGCCACAATAATGCCGTATATGTACGAGCCCGAGTACACCGAGGAGGAACTACTGGAAAGGCAAGCACGCGAAAACGATGGGGATTCGGACGGCAGTTGGGAGGACCAGTCAACGGATGAAGAGCCTGGACCATGTCGCATGGACGGCGTCTCCACCTGGTGCACGTGCAATCGGTGCGAGCTAATGCCAACTGAGGAGGAGAACTGCTGCTGCCGTGAAAATTCCGGGTGCTTGGCCTACATTTCGGAAAGCGAGCAAAGTCTGCAGGAAGGCGAGCAAAGTCCGCAATGCATCACCGAGCTGCCAGAGTTCAGGGAAGCCTGCCTCTCACGGTCCGTGTTGAGGATGATGATGGTGCTTATGCACGAACTTCGTGGCACTGTTCGTCCGCGTAATCCGAGTAACGAGTAAGTATACTCTGTTTGTGATGTCAGTGATGCCACTACTATTTCATGGTCGTCTCCCACATATAAAATTACATTTACATATCATTCGAACGCATGTAAATTGGTTCCATATAGTGCATTTTCTAGATATAATTTTTTTCTAAGAAAAATGACATGTGTTACCTGAATCGACATTGATAAGAAAGTTTTGTCAGTTTAATACAGTTTGCATCTTTTTTTTTCACAGGTGGTACAGGCTGGTGGCCTATCGTTGCTTCACTTGGTGGCTTCACGGGAGGCTCGGACACCGCGTTCGGAGAGTAATACCTGCCTGTGCGGTACTTGCCATTAGACAACATTTCCCCAGTGACAGTGGACAATACCACGGATTTTCCCTCGATGTGCTGCAACCTCAACTTTACAATGTGTAATGTTTATTATTTATGTTTAATTAAAATCTAAAATAAAGCCCAACATATATTTTAACAATGGTTGTTTTGATTTTTTAAATGAATCTAGTGTGTCTCCGTTGAATAGCCTTCCAGTGCCTTGTCTTGTCACACCACATGTCTCCGGCCAGCATCCTCCCTCACGCTGGCCGCACACCTTCAATCCACATAACCGTTGAACCCATATATGCAGCAGTCATACATATATTATTTTGTGGGTTGGCATCAAGCGTTGGCAATAAAAAGCTGTTGGATTTTATTGATACAAAACATGGTTATAGGTAAATAGTAAATATGGTTGATCATAATAAATCCTCTTTTTGGGCACCGGGTACAGAGATGACCCCCATATATTCTCCTGGGAGGGTGAGGTATTTATAAACTCACCCCCCTGCCTTGCATGTAGTAGATCCTGCAGCCATCCTCTTACATTCAGTTAGATGGCCTCTCCTTGGTGAGGCCCTGCGGCAAACGGGTCTTGTCTGCACGACCACCGCCCCATTCCACCCCCCGCCCTATCAAAGGCAGTTCGCACCAGGGTACTTGCGCTGCTGGCAAGTGGAGCTGTCAGGGAGCGATAAAGGCCAAGAGGTGCCAAAGACCATGTACACTTCAAAGTGGTCTATAGAGCATGGGTTGTTGTTCCCATGTCTACCTCCAGACCCCGTGTCTCCTGCCAAGCATCCCCCCTCACGCTGGACGCCCCCCTGCAATCCACATAAGTGTGTCTCCATTCACGAGTCTTCCTGTGTCTTGTCTACACGACCACCGCCCCGATCCACCCCCCACCCTATCAAAGGCAGTTCGCACCAGGGTACTTGCGCTGCTGGCAAGTGGAGCTGTCAGGGAGCGATAAAGGCCAAGAGGTGCCAAAGACCATGTACACTTCAAAGTGGTCTATAGAGCATGGGTTGTTGTTCCCATGTCTACCTCCAGACCCCGTGTCTCCTGCCAAGCATCCCCCCTCACGCTGGACGCCCCCCTGCAATCCGCATAATGCCACGACATATACACGTCATTCATTCACAAACACACCCCTGTTTCGAATTCTTTATAACCCACTTCATATTTCTAATGAGAACTTCTTTGCGCTTTGCTAGTCAACCCGTGAAGGTGCTGGTTATCTGCTCTTCGTCTCTGTGAACTTCCGTGACCACTTTGAGCAAACTCGTCAGTTTGCAACCTGTGAACTGCTCCCTGTTCTACGACAAGAAACTACTCTGATCCCTGCATCTGTTTGTTCGTCAAGGTAAGTCCATGTACCATAATCATTTTGCGTCCAATTTTTTAATTTATATCTATTTGCTAGTAGTCATCAAATTTCATCCATGTTTTCTTTTCGTTCACGACAGTACATGCAAGGAACTAGTCACATGTTCTGAGTTTAGTCAAATTACTTTTTCTATTTTTTGAAAGTTATTGAAATACTTATCCGCATGTGAATAACGTGTATAGTTCCAAGAACCAAAACGGACCTTGCATTGAACCTTTTATGTGTCATTTAATGTTTTAACACATTGGTATTCATAGAGAATTGTTGATCTTTACTTTTCAGAACTTTCCATAATGCCTGCCTGTTCCATTGGCGGTTGCCCTTCGAAGACCCATAACAAATCTGAAGGTACTATAATGCATGTTTTCCCTAAGACAATAGATCAGATAAGAGAATGGGTCCGATATTGCGGATATCCAGCCTCTGAGCTAGAAAGTAGAGTCCTAGAAGTCTTTGCGGACAAGAGGGGTGATCGATACCGCATCTGCAGCAGGCACTTTAGCCCAGACATGTACTCCACATCATTGCTAATAAAGAAGAAAACACCGCGAGCGAGGCGAAAATTGCTCTCAACCGCTATTCCCACTCTATTCGTCCACATCCCTCCACTGGTGAGTCAAGTTTACGTATTTATCTCTCGGCCTTGCGGTAGTGTGTAGCATTAGCTAACAATAATTTCCCCATTTATGTATCCACTCAATATGAAGGCGGAAGATTCTCCATCCGTGTCGTTATTGCAGTCATCAGCCACTTCAAGCGCCTATCGGGTAATCTTACTTAGCTATTCTGACACTGACTTGTTTTAGGCATGTAAATCAATAGTTTTAATTGATCGTGTAATTATTTTACCTAATGGTACACCACAGTACTCGTCCTCTAGTCTTTGTTTTCAGTTATAATTATTGTTATCCAAAATAATGCAAGTACTGTCTTTCAGGGAGATGCTGAGGAGTCCAACGCATTGACGACAACCGTAGATGTCACTCAGATGCTCGAGGTACGTTTCCGGACAGTTCCATCGATGGAGATCATCAGATCTTGCATTCTTGTAGCGTGATTGTTACACACAATGTTTCTTTCGTTTTTAGCCATTGGTATGTCCTTCTGTCGTCGCCCTCCTATGTGTCTTCTTTTTTCAATATTGTGTTCATTAATAATGAAAGTCCTATGTTTCAGGGAGTCGATGGAGCATTAGTCCAAGAAGAAGGGGGAGCATGCAGTTACGGGTCGGCGCAACAGCTTGCAGAAGTGTGCACCGCAGTTACAGCGTCCCTTGATGTTCTTATGCATTTCGAAGTATGGATACTGACAGATCAATCATGCGAGATCAAATGACGTGATTACATCCGCTATACTTCCTTCTTTATTAACGCAAGTACTATGTTTCAGGGAGCTGACGGAGCTTCTTCAACAAGAACATCACCCCTAGTAGTTGATGCAGATCTCTGGGTGGTGACACTTCCAACGATGGAGCAAATCGAATAATATTTAGATATCCATTATTTATTTTAGACAACTGATCATTTGTGCAGGTCTATTTAGATGAGCCGTTGACGCCTGCAGAAAGTTTATGTTCTTTTAAACAAAATAGAAAACCATACTAATGCAATTACTGTGTTTCAGGGAGTTGCTGAAGCGTCATCTTCAATAATATCATCAATGGAAGTCTATGCGGAGCCCGAGGTAT
This sequence comes from Ambystoma mexicanum, assembly GCF_040938575.1. Classification (NCBI taxonomy): domain Eukaryota; kingdom Metazoa; phylum Chordata; class Amphibia; order Caudata; family Ambystomatidae; genus Ambystoma; species Ambystoma mexicanum. Next base: position 750,742,595 of record NC_090929.1, read on the forward strand.
GGATCTTGACAGTTCAATCTAACTAGATCAACAATGCGTGAACTATTGTCGTTTGAATGTTCTACACAATGCGTTCATTCGTGTTTTGCTATTGAGATGTACGTATGGGTATTGGTCCCCAAGTACATTTTGTGTTTTCAATATTATTATACATACTAATGAAAGTTCTATGTTTCAGGGAGTCGATGGAGCCTCAGTGAGTGATGGATGTGCTTATCATGAAAATATAGTCGTTGCAGCGCGAGAGGAAGTGGAGACATGCACACACGAGTCGGAGCAACAGCGTCCAGATGTTGAAGTTCGAGGCAAGAAAGTTTCAAAGAAAAGAAAGCAAAAGAAGGTTAGTGTCCTGTTCACTATATTATGTTGTCTTTCACTGTCAATAGTTCAATACTGTAAGTTGTGTTTAAACTGAACATCCCTTTTCTAATCTGTCCTCTAGTTGCGAGTGGGTGTAAGAACTAGATCTACACAGACAGTGAAGCGAACGAGAGATGTTGCTTGTCAAACCTTTTGGCAGGGACTTGAGACTGGACATGCATCGTGCCAATGGGAAGAATATGAAGTGATTGACAACGGAGCTATACCACCACCAGCCATTGATAGTGAATGTCCTCCTGGTAGTTTGGATGCAGTCGGAGATCAATTCACAGAATCCACACCCGCAAAAAATAAGAGCGCGCGAAAGTTGAAGACATTGTTTTTTTCTCCCATCTCCGGACAAGGAACAGTTGTTGCAGTGGAAGAGAATGACATGGACGACAATGAAACACCATCAATATCACTCAGCATAGCGGAAGACGATATAAGAGATTGTACCTTTCATGCGAGTGACATGTCCTCAACGTTACAGGCCGAACCAGCTGGGATGCAGAGTGACAGTATAAGGAAAGAGGCCAAATTCATTGTATTCGATAGCTGTTTGATGGATATTATTATGATGATGAAATGTGGGCATTGGGTTGGTGGGGAAGTATGTGGGGAGCCATTGATTAATGTGACTCGTGCAATTCGAGGCACTAACCTTAAAATACATGCCACCTGTACACAATATCATCCGTTCGCATGGTCTGCACAACCCATGCTGGGGCAACTGCCAGCAGGCAATCTACTTTGTGCAGCGGCCGCACTTTTTAGTGGTTCAAGTTTTAAAAAGTTACAGTATTTCTTTCAGTTTGTGGGAATCCATTTCATTGCGAAAACTCAGTTCTACAAATACCAAACCCATTATCTATTTCCAGCCATCAGCGAAGCTTGGAGAATGGAAAAAATGTCAATGGAAAGTACATTCGCGGGCAAACGCTTCAGGCTAGCCGGTGATGGACAGTGCGACAGCCCAGGATTTTCAGCCAAGTACTGCACCTACCACTTTCAGGACATGGAAAGTAAGAAAATTGTGAGTTCGGTGGTCGTGCAGGTGTCACAAAGTACATCCTCAGTGGCCATGGAGAAAGTTGGCTTTGTAGCATCATTGCAAGAACTACAATCGCGGGGAATGGTGATCGACCTGATAGCCACGGACAGACACGTTTCAATTGCCAAGACAATGAGAGAAGAGTACAAAAATATAAATCACCAATTTGACGTATGGCATCTTGCAAAAACAATCAATAAAAAATTGTCGGCTGCAGGAAAAAAAAAAAGATATGCAAGGTATTTCACAGTGGTCCAAGTCAATCAGCAACCATCTTTGGTGGAGCTCAAAAACATGTGAAGGGTCGTTGGAAATTCTACTGGAAAAATGGCGGTCAGTAATGTTGCACTGTAGCAACGTACATCGATGGTCGACAAATGAACATTTCCACAAATGTGAACATGGCCATTTGTCCACAGAGGAGGCACGGAAGAAGAAGTGGTTGATTCCTTCATCACCCACTCACAAGGCCATTGAAAAGATTGTATTTGATAAAACTATAACAAGAGATTTGAGGGGACTCACGGAATTCTGCCACACAGGAGATTTGGAGGTGTTCCACAATATGTGCCTAAAGTACAGGCCCAAAAGATTGCATTTTGGCATGGAAGGCATGATAAATCGGACTCTTCTAGCGGTCTTGGCACATAACCATAATGTTGGCCGTCAACAAAGTAGGACGACCGGAACTTTAGGGACGCTTCGCTACAATAAGGCCTTCACTAAAAGAAGTAAACAATGGGTGATCAAACCAGTGTTTGAGGATATGCAATATGAGTTTATTGAGAGACTTATCGTAGATGTCCTCGATAGGCACATACATGGAGTGGTGAACGAACCTATGCAGGGGACAACTGCATTGCCACCCAACATTGCCTCTGTTCCATGTCCACCTAAAGCAGAGCTCATTGAGAAATACACATCACGGTTTAAATGATTGTAATTTGATTGTCTGTTCTCTCGAGTCTCCTCATGTTGCAGGCCCAAACTAGAAATGTGTGCTCGCTCAAAGTGAAGGTCAGCTGCTTTGATGTTTTGCTCGGGTGGCGGAACGGCCCACGACCCAGTATAAGGTTCTATTGTGATTTGACCTTGACAGGCCGGGACCATCCCGAAAGACTAAGAAAAGATAATGAATAAAATTTCAGAAACGAAACGATGAGCCACGTTCATTAGAAGAAGTAACGTCGGCAAAGAAGGAGTGGTGTTTCGGGTCTGCCCTACACAGAGACACAATGGAAAATGCAAATATAATGTAAGTAACTTTTGATGAGTTTATACCGCAATTTCATTACTATACAGTGGCTTTAAAGACGGGTTCAGTTGTACTTGTTCGTTCTATGTGGCATATTGTTTTCTACCGCGCACTATCTTGAGGAGAAACATCTGCTTTTACTGAAGTACCTCAAAACCTTCCTCTTTGCTTCTGCTTTCTCTCTCCCTCTCCCCTGCTACAACTGGTCCACTGTCTGCGACCTCGGTCCTGGGCCCTTCCACTCTCCACCTGCACTGCCTCCCTGTCAACCCCTGCACTGGGGGACTGTCTCAGTATCCTACAGCCCCCCCTTCCCAGCACTTGTTCTGCACTTACCTTGCACTTGCCACCAGCTGGCCCTATTTATTTATTATTTTATGCTACTTACCTTGTACTCCACTCCCCCCCCCTCCATGCCTCGCCACGCCTTTAAACACTTGTGTACACCCAGTAGCGCTGTCCTCGCTATGAAATGAATAATTTTAATAAGGATCTGATGGTGAGACTAATTTCATTTTTTATGTTTTTAGGTACATCATTCACTACTGTCTGTGTCACGAGTACCAGACACCGGCGGACGGCTTCTACAGCCGCCAGTTGCTTCTCCGCGTGAACAACGTTACCACCCTGACCATTTTATGGGACGATCGCCAAGTACAAGTATGCCCTTACGCGGTACTAACGGTTAGATGCAACATACCTACCGTTGTGGTGGCCTAGTGCCTCGTTGTTGGAACAGCCATGCGATTATCAGTGCGACCGAAGAGCTTATTTTTATCGTAAACCAACACCCTGTGTACTGCACACGAACATCGCTTCCCTCAAGACGAACTAATTTGGATCGAGAGCAAAGAAAAATGCAAATCGCTGAATATTCTCTAAACATTTGATGTCCAATAAATATACTTTGCCAAATGTACAATCTTGCCGTTTGCTTTTAAACCACGGTTTCACATTCCGAATTGTGGCGCTGTATTGTGAGATGCTCTAAGACCCTGTGTACAGCAAAGGACCATCGCGTTCCTCAATACGAACTTTTTGGAACATGAGCAAATAAAAATGCAAATCGCTGAATATTCTCTAAACATTTGATGTCAAATAAATGTACTTTACCACATTTACAATCTTGCGGTTTGATTTCAAAGTACAGTTTCATATTCCGAATTGTGGTGCGCTGTATTGTGAGCTGATCTGTGTTGATTTCCGGGGTCTGTGTGGAGTCGCGTAGAAGACGCCTGGGCGCGTTTGCCTACGCAGCACAGTCACGTCACGGATAGAGGCGGGGAATATGAATGTTTTGATAAAGTCTGTTTCAGGGGCGGGGGATTTGATTTAGTGCCGCAAAGGCAGGTGAGCCAGGTCGATGGGGCGAAATGATAGGATTATCACAAAATGGAGGCTGATTTCGAGTGCGATAATGGGCGAAAAGTCGGGTAAGGTCCATAGGAAAGTTTCCTACGATCTACCGATTTATGCTTACAAACACATGGCCGACCCGTAGGGACAATAAAAAAAAAGTCCCGGAACTATCCTTTAACATCCGGGACAGTCAGGGGCTTCCAATTCCTTGCAATAACTAACCTTGCTGCTAGCAGAAAGTGGGTTATTAAATTAGATGTTTTAATCCCCAATTTATAATGGGTCTTCATCGCCTAATAACACCACTTGAATGTCCGCTATCAGGTTGGCTCCAGTAATCATTTTAACCTAGGCCAGCACCTCTTTCCAGAACACCTAGGTAATGGGACATGTCAACTACATGTGAAGAAAGGTTCCTTTAGCACTAGAGCATCTCCAACATGTGGGGGAGTCTGTCAGATTCATCTTATTCAAGCGTTCTGGAGTAAAATGGCATTGGAGCATCAATTTGATGCCAATCTCCTTAAGTTGAACCAACTTGGAGTATTTTGCAGTCCTCGTCCACATGTTATACCAGGCTAGATCATCTATGGGCTTCCCAATGTCCTCCGCCCATTTAACCATATATGTGCTGGGGGGGGGGTTAAATCTATTTGAGTTAAGGATTTTGTACAGAGATGAACCCAAGCCAGCTGGGGACCCCCAATAAAACCTCGAACTGCAAGGTTTCCTTTTTTGCCTAATTTGATTCCTTCGCACTCATAATCCACTGCCCGAGTTGTATGTAGCCATACTTATCCGCATCTACCACCATAAAGGTTTGCTTGCACTGCTCAAAGGACAGAGGTTGTTCATTCTCAAACAGTTGCCCAGCCTAGATAGTCCTCACTCGGCCCCCCGGGTAAACCTACATCTTAACCTGGAGAGAATTCCCAACTGTTCCAAATCCTGTTAAGAGGAAAGTAGTGATTGCGTATCGACGGGCTGCTTTGTCCCAATAGTCTAGAATTATTTTGGTTGAAGGGAGCCCCTTCCTGTTATGCTCTCTTGTTTCCGGGCGAGCGCCAGCAGCAATCATGCAGGGACCAAGAGACTAAACTGTTTAATATTCACCCAATGCTTGGGATTTTGCACTGCTGCTCGGCTTTCTAGCCATGGGACCAGCTGAGCAGCATATAAATAGCTCTCTATATCTGGTTCTGCCAAAACCCCGCTTTCCTTTGCCGCCATCAGCGTACGCCTGGCTACCCTGGGGCGCTGGTTTGCCCAAATGAATCTGAAGATTATGAGACTGAAGTATTTTTAAGAACCGCCCTTGGGATCCAAATTGGTAATGCTTGAAAAGTATACAATAACTGTGGCAGCAGGGTCATTTTGACCGCTATCATCCTACCCAGTCAGGAAATTTCTGATTTCCCCCACCTTGCCAAGTCCTGCAATGTTTAACCCATGGATACCTGTAGCTGAACGGACTAGCCTCGCTAGGCGTTTGATGGTCATATCAAACAAAAGGGGGGACAGTGGGCATCCTTGACGGGTAAATCTCTGCAGTTTTACCGGGTCTCACAATGCGCTATTCAATTTAATTTGAGTGGAGGGGAGGACAAAATTAGTCAACACCCTCCTAAAGGAAACCAGGACCAAACCCATCCAGCCAGAAACTTCAGACATATATACCCAGTCCACTTGATCAAACGTTTTTCGGAATCGATCGAGAGAACGTCTATATTCCTTTTACATCGTCGGGCCCAGGCAATTACATCAATTGTTCGATGTATATATTATCATGCACGTGACGTCCCGGAACGAACCCAGTTTGGTCCGTACCCACCACGTCCGGGAGCACGGTGGCTAAACGGGGAGCAAATATTTTGGAGTAGATACGGGTGTCATAATTAGGAACCGTGATAAGCCTGTAAAAGGAGCATTGTGTGCCTGGCTTACCAATCAACATTAATGTCGATTCCCTCGTGGTGGATGTGATGGTCCATGTGTCTGCAAAGGAATTAAAGAGGATTGCCAACTGGGGGGCATGTACACTAGCAAATGTTTTATAAAAAAAAAGGGCTGTAAAACCACCCGTACCTGGGTCTTTGTTAGTAGGGAGAGCGCAAATAGCCTGGGTGATTTCCTTAACCGTTATGGGGCTACCTAACCTCTGCTTATAATCTTCTGCAATCTTGGGAAGATGCGCTTCCCGGATAAAATAGTCTTGTTGGGTTCGAATAGTGCTGTATAATACTGTGATAAAATGTGCATTTTAGTGGGCTCGTCCTCAGACAGTGCGGCTGTTGCATTCCTCAAGCCCCCTATTGTGTTCCTGTTCCTTTGGGCTTTAAGTTGGTATGCTAGGATGCGTGAGACCTTATTAGAGGTGCTAAAATAGAAATACTTAGTTTTGAGCAACTTATGGGCGATATCCTCCACCTTCAGTGCCTTTGCTTCTGCCCTCGCCACCTGTAACTGTCGCTGTGTCCTCTTAGAACCATACCCCATATATCAGTTTTCCCATTCTTGCACCCGCTCTTCAGCTTGCCGTCGCTGGGCTGTTAAGAACCGTTTACGCGCCCAAGACAGGCCAGGCTAATGAACGTGCCACACAATGTAGGTTTAAAGGCATTACACACCGTATCTATGGAAACAGCCCCATTCACACAGTTATCCTTCATCAGATCGTAGCTTTGCCCATAAAATTTTCATTCAATTCGGTATGCAATATTCCTGACTATTTACTTTGCGCTTAATTTTCATTTAACCTGTGGCTTCGGATTATATGATATGATATGGCATTTATAACGCGCCTATACACAAGTTTGTTGCAATTTGCATATGTCATTTGGTTAATTTGGCATTCGTCTCACTTCCATGCAGTCCCTAGGAGCGCACTGGTTTCAAGTGACATTCACCTTCACTCAACAGTCCTCTGCGTTCCTTTCGGTCAACTGCGTTGTTCCTTTTCTCCTCTGCCTGCTGGCTTGCCGGTAACCGCAAGTCTCGCTTGCACTACGGATGCTTCTCTGTGCACGCCCGAAAGCTGCACTTTCCTTCCAAGGACGCTGGCAGCGACTTTGCTTTGTTTTCTTTGCCTGCAGATCCAGCTGCTGCTTTCTGAACACAGAGGCTCCTGCACCTGTAGAATTCTGACAGGCCAACTTGGCCTGGGCTCTACAGGTCCTTGGGATTGTCTGCAGTCGCCCTGATTCTTCTGCAGGACCCACCACGGCTGCCTCCTTACACACAGGATCCCCTGCTGGTCTCTCTCACACAGGCCTACCTGTTTGCCTCAGTATTTCTGGTTTCCTCCCTTCTTATACACCTACAACTGCTTGACAGGCTGCAGGTGTGAGTTTCCATTAGCCTTGCCTGACTACAATTAGAGTGACATGCACAATCTTTGTAGTACTCTGCAGGCATTGTCCTCATCGCAGTACTAGAGTGGTAAAACAACCTAATGGTGTTCGCTACTCCTAGTTGCCTCTTCCTCGGCCCAGTACTGTAGTAGGATGAATAAGGACAATTGACAGAGTTGTTTTACAGCAGCCCATAAAGGCCTGCAGAGGGTTAGGTTGGTTCTCACAAGGAATGGGGATACCATGTCTCGCCTGTGGGTACCCTTTTCCCAATCCCAAAGGACCCTCTGCCCAGATGGTCCTCCCTCGCTCGCTTCTACACCCCCAAGGTCAGGATCCAACAGTGATGGCCTTCCACCCGAGAAGAGGATCTAAGGGCAGTAGGAGTGAGGATACCCTCAGGTTTTTCAAAGGCCCGTTCACGGAATGTAAGCAGAGATGTACTCTTCAAGAGTCACAGATTCTGATATGTCCGGTTGCGACACTGGGCTAGTCAGCCCGCTATCAGGTTGAGAGGTACCAGAGACCTTAATGTCCCGGAACTGACCTACCTGGCAGGATGCAGCAAGGGGAGGGTCACAGTGCTCTATAACTTACTCGACTGTTTGGACCCACAGGAGGGCTTGCTTTACCGGGAGCATGACCTGGGCACATAAATAGATGAGGACTTGTGGCGATGGATCTGGGAGCGTAACCTCAATATCTCTAGATGCACCACAGATGAGTAATGCCAATTGAGGCCTTGCTATAGATGGTACTATGACCCACACAAGCATCATTTTATGAATACAGATTATCCTGGCAAGTTCTGGAGGGGTTGTGGAAGTCAAGACACTTACTTTCACATGTGGTTGCAATGCCCCAAAGGCCAGTACTTCTGGAAGGAGGTGCTCTCTCATATTAAAGCCATGCTCAAGGTTTATCTTCCCTTGAACCCTGTTGTGATCATTCAGGGTGGGCTGGGAGAAGGGGTATTTGCCACTAAGAGGGAAGACTGCAAAGCGTATCTCCTACATTCTCCTAGCAGCCAGGATCTCCCTCACCCGCAATTGGAAACATCTGAGGGCAAATTGATTCCAATCTGGTGGGGAAAGGTGTGGGAGATCCTGGCTGCGGAAACGATTACATTGTTGGCTGCTGATAAATATACATCTTATGTTGCAATATGGTCTCTTTTTATTGACTATGTACAGCACTCCTACTTTGGGGCATACAGGCTACAAGCACATAAATATTTATCGTTGCTGTGAGACTTGCAGGGATGGGTTTGTGGCTAATTGAATTACAGTTGGGGGGCAATCTGTTATGTACTGGAAGGTGGAGGGTATTCTTTTGTTTAAATTACGACTGAATTCTTGTCTTCATTGAATGGTTTTCCTTGCCCAGTGTGTCTCTAAAAAACTGTTTAAAAACATTTTGGTCATGAATTGTCTAAAATGCTTACTATTTATTGTCAACTCAGGTCTGAGCTGAACAGAAAGTCTGAATCTAAGCCTGTCTCTAAATGGGTGCACCTTTTAGTTACAACACCACTTAATTTTCTCCTAAATGCTTCATAAAGATATTACATGGATGTGCGCGCTGGAAATGTATGGTACTACGTCATTTATGAATTCTTCAAGAGAATAAAAAATGCTTTTTTCTTCGCTCTAAACTACTTTGAAGGAGCACTGATCACCCTGCACCAAACACCATAGTAACAAAATTGAGTACTACCGTATGAAATTCAGTAGAGGCAACAGAGCATGCCTCAATAAGAACAGCAGGGACAATCAAACACCAAATGCAAATAGTGGCTCATATTACGGGAGCGAGAGTTGGTAAGTAAAGTAAGATCATGGGCATTCATAAAATGAAAATAAATTGGCTTATACAAAAAGAGTTGAATTTAACAGGTGCCTACCTTGAAATAAGCTTCCACAACAGCTTTAAGGTGTGGAAAGCTTCGACTTGCCAGTACCAAGTTAAAAGAAGACTCATCTGTACCAAGTTTCCCTTCACCAGCTTGGTAAAGACGTTGTGCATCCTGCTGAGCAATCTGGTAGTTCACAGTCTGATTTTCATCTCGGTTACCCTATTGTTGAGAAAAAAAACAGAACAGTTGACTAACTGAAGAGCTCAAGGTTTGAAAATTATTTTTGCATTAAAACATTAAATTGTAAGCATTCTGAGAGAAATAATGTCAAAACATTACTTCTAATCAGGACTTCAGCTGCCTGTGTACATTTAAACGTAGCTCTTCTCGAAAACATGCCACCAGGAATACATCACTTGAATTGGCTTGATTTTGGAGAGCCTGTGCATCTTTTGCTAATGTTCCAATATTCCTTTCTAAATTAATACATGCCCACATTTTTCTAATATGCAAGTTCTACAAGCTGTCTTTACATCCATAGATAAACTAACTTTTTTCTCAACCACCACAAGGACAAGTGGGACAAACATGTTACTCTAATGCAGATTAAACTCGTTTCTTTTATAGCAAGTATTTTTATTTTGCCAAATAAATGTTTAAAAATACTCCACACAACAATGTAATCAGTTAACTGCAGAGGACCGGGCCATCTAGGTCCTCGGCAAGTCCTTTGTGCTGCCAAGGATGCGGACAGACAAGTCATCCAAACACCTGTTTTCGCTGCAGCAGGAGCTATGTGGGCGTAATTAAGGAAGCACTCAAGTAATTAAATAGAAAGTCATGGCTTTACAACCATTACCGATTTGAAAAAGGCTATGGTTTGCATTACACTGGCAAATTTGATATGTTTGGCTGTGTAAATGTAGAGCGTAGCATTCGCAAGACAAAAACAGGCTACGCTACATTTGCAAAGGTCAATTCATCAGTGTAGATTTGCCCTTTAAGAGAATTATCAATCCTCAATTTCATGTCTGCCACATTGCAAAGTTCTCCATTTGCTCTATCGCTTATTTGTGTTCTAATTTTTTTGTCCAGAATGCATGCTACAGAAACCAATTTGCTCAATGTTAAAAAAGCTTGTTCTGTACAATATCCTGACTAGCAATATAACAAGTTATTTTAACAGATAAGATGGACACTGCACCCAACCCTCCAGTAGCTTTGTAAAACGTCATGGAATCAATTCCACCAGGGTTGCTTTTACTAGAGGACTGAATGTACCTTCCAAGCCTTTTATCATGAGCTCGACTGATCAAGTTGCAATCCCAGTTTCTCTTGCCATAAACATGTATTGTGAAAAAAACAAAGGCATTCTGAGGTGCGGTTATTGAAGTTAATTCCCTTCTACCTTAGAAACCCCCAGGATGTAATCACCATGTAATTTTAATGTGATTTAATCTCGGTTTCCTTTAACTTTGGAGTCTGACAAACTCCATTGGCATCATCTTTGCATTGCGTCACACAGCACCGTCAGCACAGTGGTAAAGGGAAGTCTTAGATTTCCTAAAGGTTTAAATACTTTCTCTTGGTAAAACTGCCGTTTCCAAGAGCAGTGAAGTGAAATTGACTTTACTTACATTTTGTAACTTTCTAGACCCAGCCCACACTATCTTACCATAGGGTGCTGGAGGGGTTACTTAGTATCCCCTTTGCCAAGTTTCTCATGTACCATGTTTATGTTACCCTTACTACAATTAATGGCTGGTGGCAGTGGTTTACTTTTTACTACCACTGTGTATTTTTACCGCAGGCTGTGTTTGCAGCCTTGGTAGTCAAAATGGCCCCAGTCTTCTTTTTTCGACATTTCTTGTCGGTAAAGTCCTTCTTGAGATTTACTCTGCGCACCAAACCAAGTTTGGTCTCTGTTGGGCAAGATTGTATACAGTACCCTTTGGGTGCACTACAATAACCTTGACCTCCTGGCAATAGGAACCAAACCTTTGATACAAGTCTGAACTACACAGGTTGGTAGTGTGGTCGAGCAGCCAGGCTTATCTCAAAAAGGGTCAACGTGAGCAGTAATGTTGTGACACAGAGTTTCACAATACAGTTATCCAAACAAACATTTACACAAGGTTTCTTGAGAACACAATTATTAATTTATTTCAGTCAGTTATATAAGCCTTCTTCAGAAAGGGAGTAAAACATGTAACACTTAAATATACTTGAAAACACACTCTTTCTCTAAATCCGAGGACACCCATTGGGGATGGCACACAGACACTTCCTATGCCCTCAGGTGACTCAAATAGCTAGGACACTGTGGACATTGATTTGTCCCTGGTACAGTTAGAGCAATACTGAGTTAGGTGGAAAAGATAGAATCGAGGAATAAAACAAAGGTTAACAAATAACTCATAAACCGGCAAGTACTTTTAAAAACCTTCCAAAGTACAAAGTCAGAGGTAAAGAGGAGTCTCTCAGGGAGCAAGGACAGCCAATGTAAATTGCACAATATCAAGGGGAGCTGAAGATCTTCTGTGCAGGTAGGTAAAAAGAAGTCTTGCACAATGTTTGTAGAAATGTTTGTAGAAAATAGAACACTTGAAGGGCCACAAGCAGGGAGGCTTGTGAAGGGAAAAGCCTTAGCAACTCTGCAAGGTAACCAAGACAGGTCTCAACTGAGAACAAGTAAGGCTACACAACAAGAGGTACGGTTTCTTAGACTTTACATTATCTCTGGTTAGAAGAAATGGTTCCAGCTGGCTTCTGTTCCTGTGCAGCTTTGCAGGTCCGGGTGTTCCTGGGCCTCAGTCATGGGGACAAGAAGGAGAACGTCTGGAGACTCCTGCTCTGCAATGGAACGGTCACCAGCAGCAATGGGCAAACTTCAATTCAGCGGTCCTTCAGTGTTTCGGCTCCTCGCGTCTGACAGCAAATAGCAACACCGCAGTTCTCGGATACCACTTCAGACTTTCCTTGCTTCTGGGGTCCAACTCTGTTGAGGTGGCTCAAGCTTGGTCAGTCCTGCATCAGGGAAGTCTGGAGGATCTTCCTAGCACTCGGGTCCAACTTAAAAGCAACGCACAAAATCTGGTGTTCCTCTACCTGGTACTTCGGTTCCAGCGGCAACTGCAGTGGCAATGCAACCAGCTTCGAGAGGATGTCCAGATGGGCTTACTTTGGAGTTGATTGGTCCCACCAACTCAAAAGGGAGAAGTTTTCCTTGCAGGGCTTCTCTAGTCGAGGCGAATTCGGAGCTTCAGCACAGCAGCAGGGCTTAACTTGGCAAATCAACGGTCCAGGAGTTGCAGCAGGCATCTGTTACAAGTTCAATATTATTTAACAACCAAGAAGGGAGATCCACAAGCAAAACAATATTAATTTCATTGTCAATAGTTTATGAAAAATAATAAGCTTGGAGGGAGGAGCTTGAATCAGTGCCCAACGGGTCACTGAGGGGAGCAACAGAGTGAAAGCATACTTAGATTGAGTTGAAGTTTTAATATTTTAAGATTTCAAAAAAGAAAACCATTAAAAAACATATGACATTATTCAAAATCATACACAAGATTTTTGTTGAAGGTATATACAAACAAAATGTAAATGTATATATTAACAAAACTAAATCCTTAAAACTGACAAATCTCAGATCAAGAAAAATAGTTAAATTGAAATAATCCAAAGAAATAGTCAAGAAGAGAGAAAAGGAAAACAAAACAACAATTTAACAGGATTTAACTTATTTGCAGAAAATTAAACAGTTCCTGCTTGAAAACAAGTCAGGATATTGTTACGCATGGATCCTATTAGGATGTAGTCCTTTCAAGACTGTAGACGTGTTTACTGTTTAGACAAGTCTATAGATTAATTAAATGCCTTACAAGTTCTTCTTCAGATTTCTTAGTCCAGTGGTCAACCCTGCCTTCCAATCCAAAAATCCTCGACTTTTATGCAGGTTTCTCCCATTCATTCCAGCCTAGCGGTCAATCACACAGCAAGGTGCCTGTCCTTGCCGGACAGCCAGCCGGCCAATCACCTTTGGGTGTACAAATGTACAACGGAAGTTAGACAAAAGAGAGTGCTTCTGGATAGATAGACTAGGAACTTTTGCCCCAAAAGGACTCAACGAGGAGATACATTGGTCTTGTTACTTTTAATCGGATGTACCTCTAACCTACAGTTTTCATGCATACCAGAACACTAATTGTAAGAAACAAATGCCAAGGGGCCTACAGATTATGAAGAGGTTTTCCGTTTCTGTTCTTGCTTCTGTTTTTATTTCTGTTTTTGCTTTAAAAGACATGAGATTAATATAGATATGGAGAATCCATTGCACCTTGGCATAAGGTAATATATATCGTTTGTAATGTTTAACCACGCAAGTGAAATATCCATGAATATACACAATGAATATACACAATGTTAGCGTTCAGTTACGTGACATCCAATAATGGTACATAAATTCAGTTCCCGAGCTTAATAATAGATCCAATTGCGATGAAGAACACATGATGCAATATGAGGATGCTTAATTATTTTCTCAAATTTGAAATAACGATGATATTGTGACTTCTTAACTATAAATTGCAAAGTCCACTTTAAGCCACGTATTCATGTACATTCTTGGGCACTGAATTTCTGCCCAATAAGTTTGAGTACCCTTGTTTCCAAAAGTATCATTATGATATTGTCCTTTTTATGTTATGAGAGCCTGTAATGAGACCCTTAATTTGCAACCTTTTTTTATATGTATTCTACTAGGCAGGATCACTTTTTCAGATCAGGGACCCTTAATTGCGAACCCTGCATAGTTATTGCGCTATTTTATAGGTCTTTTTTTCCGCTACTTACTTCCATCAGGTTTACACATTGACAGTTAATACTTGCTTATTTGCACTCCTATTTACATTCCGAACTGAGCGGAACGTACAATCCATTCACAGTCATGTTTATACTGTTTTTAGTTTTATAACACACAACATACATACCGTACACAAAGCGTACGCTGACCATACATTTAGCATTAAGGGTTCACTTCCACATTGTGAATCGTAGCATTGAATTCAGGCCAGGTTGTTCCCCCATTACCGTTCCCCTGTTTCCAAGGGGATACAGGATGCAAGGCTTTGCAGCATCGGCACGCCGGCCGACGCTACACACAGCCACGTAGGGATCTCCTAGGCAACACCATAAACAAGGAAGTGAACGCATTAGGGTTTCAGTATCGGCGAGGATGCGAACACAGCAAGTGAAGTGATACACGGTAAGGGGCTCATCGAGCCATACTGATTGGGGAATTCAAGAAACTTGATTTGTAATCAGCCAGTTTATATTCTTTTACACATAGCTGAACCTTGTTCGTGTATTCTTTTTCACACATACTACGGAGTTTTTTTTACTTCAACTTGAACACCTGCGTACCAGGTATAACACTGTTTCTACAATTACTCTTTTTATATGCAGTATTAGAGATGCGTCCATACATAGACTGATATATTTTCCTTATTATGAATTTCTTTAGACTAGACACCATTGACTGACAGGTACAGTACATTTGTGAATCTTACTTTTTGGATATTGTGACTTTGTGTGCATTCATGGAACTTGCAGATTTCTAATTGAAGTGTGTACTTGTTGTCTCTTTCCCATTTTTTCACCAAATATCTACATGTGCTGTTTGGTATGTAATGTCCTTTTTTTATATTATCTACTCAAACTGTGGATTTGTTTTTGAACCTTAATGTGTATTTGAATAATAGTTAAATGATGCTATTAAACAAATACAATGTGGTTTAGGGCCTGATGAAGGAGCTAGACTCCGAAATGCATAGGCACGCATAACCACAACATTTTTTTCAGTCAACTAGGATGGCTATGAGCATTCTGATTATGTAACAGAAATCGATATGAAGAAAAATTCTGGTATTCACATACCACTATTGGATAAATAAATTGTGATGGATCAATTAACCACAAATCCTTCTGATTAATTATTATTGGACATACAAGTACTAACTACGAATGCTTTGTAAAGTAATTCAGTGCACATTGCACTAACGTGAGCACCAACCTTAGCTGGATTGCTTATCTAGCTTTTCTTCTCCTCAGCAAACCACACTGGATCAGAATTATCTCCCTTATTAAGTTTTGGGATGGCTTCAGGATTTGGGCCTAGTTGAGAAAGAGTTCAGCAATTGCTGAGGCCTTGGCTTGGTCAAAATGAAGAATTCAGGAACAAGAAGAAGATGTCAGGACAGGATGAAGTCAGGAACAGGATGAAGAAGTCAGGAACAGAGCATCACACGGAAATCATGCCAAGTGACATCACTAAGTTTATGGTAGGGCAGACTCATAATCCACTCCCACAATGCTGTGGTAGGTCAAAGGCACTTGCTTTTTTCTGGTTGGAAGACAAAAAGGGCTGTCATATTTATGATGTGCCTTGGGAAACTCCCACAGTGGTTTGGACCAAAAATTAACTTTCCCACAAACACACATTTCTATACTTATGCCCTCTACTAAAATCATATTACATGTGTTATGGGTTACATTTACCTCCAACTCCTATGTCCGTGAGAGCTGGCTTTGTCTTTCTGTGGAATTTTGACAATTTTACTAAAAGACTTGGCTTAACTAATTCGGTAGATATCTGTGCAATCAACCCTAGAACACGTCTATACAATATTACATTTGCAGCATTAATAGTTTTGGCGCAATTCGTGTTTCTTTATAACTTTTGTTCCATATGCAGTACCAGGTTCAGTCACGTCTTCAAAGAAAGAGCATAAAATTAGATTTACAACCACCAACTTTCAGATTTATCCTCCTTTATGTGGCAAAGTTAAAGGTTTTTAAAGCTTAATTACAAATATGCATTTAACCACCAAAAGTTCTTAGCACTTTTTTTTAATACTTTTCTTTCAACTGGCAACAGCTGTCAAATTCCTTTGATCAGGGTGGGGGTCCTCTTTCTGAAGAGGGAAGTTTCCTGCCCCTCCTCTGTGGGGATGAGTGTTCAAGCCTGCCATTGTCTTTTCTTGAGCCACAGACGGAAGTATGATGAGTCCTTTATTCCGAGTATGCGAAAACCTCCCAGCAGCAATTAAGCCTTTCCTGCCAGCATTGAGGTGTCCCCCTTTCCCAGGCTGAGGCTGTCAAGAAGAATTGTAATTGACTCCAAACTGGGTTACTTTAAGTTTTACCTACATCTTTCATTAAACATATAAAATGACAGTTTATAGGTGGATTCGGACACTTAGCAATCTTTTGACCTTTCTTACAGAATTAGGCTTTTCAACAAAACATGCTTTAAACAGGCGATTTTGCACTTTCTTTCTGAAAAATCACATTTAAACTGAATCTTTTACATCGGCTTTTCCTCTGCAGCAAACCCATTTTATTCAGCACCAGTTTTTTCCTCAAGTGCTGGGATTTGCTTGCAGTCTGGATATATGTATCCAACCTTTTGTTTGGAGTTTCTGCCTGCACAGTTGAAATTGTTACATATTGCCATTTTTAGCCGCATTTTTCCTGTGGAACTGAAAACAAAAGTTTTTGGGCTGTTTTTTCATGAGATACATTTCTTAGCTGCTGTCAGTCAGTGAGGCCCGGTTCCTCTGAGCCACCTGGATGATCTGTAATTTCAATACCCTTTTAATTTCAATGATTCACTGGAAAATAAAATGGATCTAGCGCCAAAACAGCACTTTCAAGGTTGCAAGGCTACCTTTTAAAAAGGCATTTTTCGGTTTTTAGCACACCTTTGGTGTTTCGTTCAATGTTGAATGTGGGAAAGCCCACTGGCATGCTCCTGCAGTGAAGTTTCTGGTTTTAACCCCCCACTTTGACTGTGTGTGGCAGGGGTGTGCAGCCTTTTGTGGTTGTGACCCAAATGCAGTTTTGCAGATTTTTGTACATCCATTTTTGTCAGTTTCTTTCACCATTTGTGAAGTAATGCAGTGGGGCACATTGGAATGGGTTAAAATATCCCACAGCGAGGAGCTGAAACACTGAAGAACCGCTGAATTGAAGTTTGCCTATTGCTGCCGCTGACAGTCCCATTGCAGAGCATGAGTCCCCAGACGTCCTCCCTCTTGTCCCCACGACTGAGGCTCCGGAACAACAGGATTTGCAGAGCTGTACAGGAACAGAAGCCCGCTAGAACCATTTCTTCTAACCAGAGGTACTGTAAAGTCTAAGAACTTACCTCTTGTTGTGTAGCCTTGCTTACTCAAAGTTCAGACCTGTCTTGGTTACTTTGCAGAGTTGCTAAAGCCTTGCCCTCACAAGCCTCCCTGCTTGTGGCCCTTCAAGTGTTCTATTTTCTACAAACATTTCTAAAAACATTGTGCAAGACTTTTTCCCTACATGAAAAGAAGATCTTCAGTTCCCCTTGACATTGTGCAATTAACATTGGCTGTCCTGGTTCCCCGAGAGACTCCTCTTTACCTCTGACTTTGTAACTTGGAAGGTGTTTAAAAGTAATTGCCTGTTTAGGAGTTATTTGTTAACCTTTGGTTTATTCCTCTATTCTATCTTTTTCACCAAACCCAGCATTGCTCTAAATGTACCAATGGTAAATCAATGTCCACAGTGTCCTAGCTATTTGGGTCACCTGAGGGTGTAGGAAGTGTGTGTGCCACCCCAATGGGTATCATCGGATTTAGAGAAACTAAGAGTGTGTTTTGAACTATATTTAAGTGTTACATGTTTTTGCTCCCTTTCTGAAGAAGGCTTATATAACTGACTGTGAAATAAATTAATAATTGTTTTATCAAGAAACCTTGAGTATAAGTGTTTATTTAGAGAACCACTGTGAAACTGTGTTACAACGGTTTATAGTCATAACATCGATTTTTTTAATGACGTTTTTTATTCGAAATGGGGGGTTCCCCCCGTTTTTGACCTTTTTTTTACATGCTAGAGCCAAAAAATAAATGTAAATTAAAAAAATAATTATTCAACTTGTTTTTTTTTCGGCCTTTTTTTTCGAGTTGACTTTCGACTTTTTTTTGTTGATATTATGACTGCACACCGTTCCGACTTATACCAAAGGTTGGGTCCCTATTGCCAGGAGGTCAAGGTTATTGTAGTGCTCCCAAAGAGTACTGCATACAATCTCGCCTAACACCTGTTAACGCTAAGGAACATAACTGCTATTGAGATGATGCCCCAAAATCTAGAATGCGCTTGTGGCAAAAAGAGCACTACAATATCAAAATCTCTGAGTGTTAGATCGGAAATCAAAGTTTGGACCTCCTTATGCCAATTCTGGTAGTCTGCTAGACTTTTTGCTTTCTTGGTGTCCCGACTTCTTTTTGCTAACAGGGAAACTCTTTCTAAAATCCCCTGAAAGCCATAACTGCCTTTGCTATCAGGGCATGAAATAAAGTGCTACGTTTTGCACCTGGACAATTTCCCCTTGCCTAGAAAACGATAGGCTGGTGGCACATGTGCTCCTTATTTTTGGCAGTGCCACTGTAGTTGTATTACTGTGCTGATAAATTAATTTCTAAAATGAGTGCCTCGGGTGTCCGGGGGGGGGCAGGATTTTGGGCCGCCTCCTTATTTATGATAAACAGGGAAGACACTTAGGAGGTTAGTCAAAACCCAATCAAGGTAGGTGAACGAGCAGTAAAGTCTCAGGAAAAGTGTGAGACTGGTTGTAGGGCTACAGTGAGAACACAGAACACCATAAATAATTCAAGTCAGTCAGTATATAAAAATACAATTATTTATTAGGCCTTCAGGAACACACTAAGCATATAAAAATCACAGGTAAGGTAAAATATATATATATATTCACTCTTAGAAATAGAATTGCATATGAATTATGTACCAACGTTCAAGAGGTGAGTAATCCGATGCAGGAAAAAATTGAATGTTACTCACCGTTGGGACTATAATACTCCTAGTCCTAAATCCCCTTTGCTCCATCCTTGATGGGCAGCCCTGGAACAAGGAGGGTACCAGAACTTTTGGCGGCGAATAATAAAGCTTCGCCTTTAAATTTGATGCCATGCACGGGGGCGTGGCCTCAACGTACGCATGCCATAAAGCCCCGGCATACGACGCCTCACCTCAGTCTATTTGCCCGCTGAACGCTCTTAACGAGGAACATTGCCATGTTTTATAATGTCCAGGGGGATGGATATAGGTCGTATGGAGGAAAGGGGACTTCGGACTAGGAGTATTATAGTCACTACGGTGAGTAACATTCAATTACACCTTAGTCCCTTCCCCTTTCCGCCGTCATTGATTGGCAAATACAACGTACCCCTGCTATTGGGAGGAGGACATGAACCACCCAAGATGAAGTGAACAGATTCCTTAGAACTGTCTGTCCAAAGTCCGCATATGCTCTCGAGCTGGTGTCCAGTGAGTAATGTTTGCAGAAAGCTGATGGCGTGGACCAAGGAGTCGCCTTGCTGATGACGGCCAACGAGGCATGCCACTGAAGTGGCTTTTGCCTGTTAAGTAAGATTGTATTTCAGTGATAAATCTTCCTTACTTGTGTCAGCCCGAGGATTTTTTGATGGACTTTGTGATTATTTTTCCCCTTGTTCCTAGGTCTGAGGTCTTCTGCCATTCTAGGTGGGAACAACCTTGGTTGAAGTTTTTTCTTCCTCAGGAATACTTTGTATTCCCCACCGAGGCTCCAGAGTGTCCGAGAAGGCAGGAAGCGAGGGAGGAGTTCACAACTCTGTAGCCCTTTGTCTGGTTGAGGGGCTTTGCCGCCGGCTTAGCCAGCACTGTGAGGGACTTGGAAGTCTACGTGCTGGTCTTCTTTTTATTTACAAAAAAGGGTAGCAGGCGCCCCTCTCTCGAAAGAACAAGGCATGATAACCTGTTCAGTGGTTATTAACCACATTGAGAGTTCGCAGCCATTGCTTTTTGCTCACTGTACCTTCACAGATGGGAAATATCCATTTGCATATCAGTCTTTGTCCCGCCCACAAGGGCAGTCCAGCACCGAAATGCTATGGCAATTCCTCTCTGAACAAGAGTACCATCAGCAACCCCATACACGTGTTTCAGCCTTGTTGGGCATCATCAGTGAGGTGAAGCTGAGCCTCTCTAAGCACAGTGAGCAGGGAGTCCACGTCTGGTTGCCCCCAGGTAACCTAGGGTGACCAACCCCAAGTTCCTTTCAAAAATACAAAAAAGGTAGCAGGCGCCCCTCTCTCGAAAGAACAAGGCATGATAACCTGTTCAGTGGTTATTAACCACATTGAGAGTTCGCAGCCATTGCTTTTTGCTCACTGTACCTTCACAGATGGGAAATATCCATTTGCATATCAGTCTTTGTCCCGCCCACAAGGGC
The DNA here is from genome assembly GCF_040938575.1 of Ambystoma mexicanum. Lineage (NCBI taxonomy): Eukaryota > Metazoa > Chordata > Amphibia > Caudata > Ambystomatidae > Ambystoma > Ambystoma mexicanum. The sequence continues at coordinate 750,763,154 of NC_090929.1, forward strand.
AGTCCAGCACCGAAATGCTATGGCAATTCCTCTCTGAACAAGAGTACCATCAGCAACCCCATACACGTGTTTCAGCCTTGTTGGGCATCATCAGTGAGGTGAAGCTGAGCCTCTCTAAGCACAGTGAGCAGGGAGTCCACGTCTGGTTGCCCCCAGGTAACCTAGGGTGACCAACCCCAAGTTCCTTTCAAAAATACAAAAAAGGTAGCAGGCGCCCCTCTCTCGAAAGAACAAGGCATGATAACCTGTTCAGTGGTTATTAACCACATTGAGAGTTCGCAGCCATTGCTTTTTGCTCACTGTACCTTCACAGATGGGAAATATCCATTTGCATATCAGTCTTTGTCCCGCCCACAAGGGCAGTCCAGCACCGAAATGCTATGGCAATTCCTCTCTGAACAAGAGTACCATCAGCAACCCCATACACGTGTTTCAGCCTTGTTGGGCATCATCAGTGAGGTGAAGCTGAGCCTCTCTAAGCACAGTGAGCAGGGAGTCCACGTCTGGTTGCCCCCAGGTAACCTAGGGTGACCAACCCCAAGTTCCTTTCAAAAATACAAAAAAGGTAGCAGGCGCCCCTCTCTCGAAAGAACAAGGCATGATAACCTGTTCAGTGGTTATTAACCACATTGAGAGTTCGCAGCCATTGCTTTTTGCTCACTGTACCTTCACAGATGGGAAATATCCATTTGCATATCAGTCTTTGTCCCGCCCACAAGGGCAGTCCAGCACCGAAATGCTATGGCAATTCCTCTCTGAACAAGAGTACCATCAGCAACCCCATACACGTGTTTCAGCCTTGTTGGGCATCATCAGTGAGGTGAAGCTGAGCCTCTCTAAGCACAGTGAGCAGGGAGTCCACGTCTGGTTGCCCCCAGGTAACCTAGGGTGACCAACCCCAAGTTCCTTTCAAAAATACAAAAAAGGTAGCAGGCGCCCCTCTCTCGAAAGAACAAGGCATGATAACCTGTTCAGTGGTTATTAACCACATTGAGAGTTCGCAGCCATTGCTTTTTGCTCACTGTACCTTCACAGATGGGAAATATCCATTTGCATATCAGTCTTTGTCCCGCCCACAAGGGCAGTCCAGCACCGAAATGCTATGGCAATTCCTCTCTGAACAAGAGTACCATCAGCAACCCCATACACGTGTTTCAGCCTTGTTGGGCATCATCAGTGAGGTGAAGCTGAGCCTCTCTAAGCACAGTGAGCAGGGAGTCCACGTCTGGTTGCCCCCAGGTAACCTAGGGTGACCAACCCCAAGTTCCTTTCAAAAATACAAAAAAGGTAGCAGGCGCCCCTCTCTCGAAAGAACAAGGCATGATAACCTGTTCAGTGGTTATTAACCACATTGAGAGTTCGCAGCCATTGCTTTTTGCTCACTGTACCTTCACAGATGGGAAATATCCATTTGCATATCAGTCTTTGTCCCGCCCACAAGGGCAGTCCAGCACCGAAATGCTATGGCAATTCCTCTCTGAACAAGAGTACCATCAGCAACCCCATACACGTGTTTCAGCCTTGTTGGGCATCATCAGTGAGGTGAAGCTGAGCCTCTCTAAGCACAGTGAGCAGGGAGTCCACGTCTGGTTGCCCCCAGGTAACCTAGGGTGACCAACCCCAAGTTCCTTTCAAAAATACAAAAAAGGTAGCAGGCGCCCCTCTCTCGAAAGAACAAGGCATGATAACCTGTTCAGTGGTTATTAACCACATTGAGAGTTCGCAGCCATTGCTTTTTGCTCACTGTACCTTCACAGATGGGAAATATCCATTTGCATATCAGTCTTTGTCCCGCCCACAAGGGCAGTCCAGCACCGAAATGCTATGGCAATTCCTCTCTGAACAAGAGTACCATCAGCAACCCCATACACGTGTTTCAGCCTTGTTGGGCATCATCAGTGAGGTGAAGCTGAGCCTCTCTAAGCACAGTGAGCAGGGAGTCCACGTCTGGTTGCCCCCAGGTAACCTAGGGTGACCAACCCCAAGTTCCTTTCAAAAATACAAAAAAGGTAGCAGGCGCCCCTCTCTCGAAAGAACAAGGCATGATAACCTGTTCAGTGGTTATTAACCACATTGAGAGTTCGCAGCCATTGCTTTTTGCTCACTGTACCTTCACAGATGGGAAATATCCATTTGCATATCAGTCTTTGTCCCGCCCACAAGGGCAGTCCAGCACCGAAATGCTATGGCAATTCCTCTCTGAACAAGAGTACCATCAGCAACCCCATACACGTGTTTCAGCCTTGTTGGGCATCATCAGTGAGGTGAAGCTGAGCCTCTCTAAGCACAGTGAGCAGGGAGTCCACGTCTGGTTGCCCCCCAGGTAACCTTGCGAGAGAGGGGCGCCCGCTACCTTTGTAAAACTATTTGTTAAGGAACCTGGGATTGGTAACCCTAGGTCTCCTGGGGGCAACCAGACGTGGTCTCCCTCTCACTGTGCTTAGAGAGGCATCAGCTTCACCTCACTGATGATCCCCAACAAGGGTGAAACACGTGTATGGGGTTGCTGGTGGTACTCTCGTTCAGATTGGAATTGCCATTGTATTTCGGTGCTGGACTGCCCCTAGGCAGGACAAAGACTGATATGCAAATGGATATTTCCCATCTGTGAAAGGCACAGTGAGTAAAAGCAGTGGCTGTGAACTCTCAAGTGGTTAATAACCACTGAACAGGTTATCATGTCTGTTCTTGCGAGAGAGGGGCGCCCGCTACCTTTGTAAAACTATTTGTTAAGGAACCTGGGATTGGTAACCCTAGGTCTCCTGGGGGCAACCAGACGTGGTCTCCCTCTCACTGTGCTTAGAGAGGCATCAGCTTCACCTCACTGATGATCCCCAACAAGGGTGAAACACGTGTATGGGGTTGCTGGTGGTACTCTCGTTCAGATTGGAATTGCCATTGTATTTCGGTGCTGGACTGCCCCTGGGCAGGACAAAGACTGATATGCAAATGGATATTTCCCATCTGTGAAAGGCACAGTGAGTAAAAGCAGTGGCTGCGAACTCTCAAGTGGTTAATAACCACTGAACAGGTTATCATGTCTGTTCTTGCGAGAGAGGGGCGCCCGCTACCTTTGTAAAACTATTTGTTAAGGAACCTGGGATTGGTAACCCTAGGTCTCCTGGGGGCAACCAGACGTGGTCTCCCTCTCACTGTGCTTAGAGAGGCATCAGCTTCACCTCACTGATGATCCCCAACAAGGGTGAAACACGTGTATGGGGTTGCTGGTGGTACTCTCGTTCAGATTGGAATTGCCATTGTATTTTGGTGCTGGACTGCCCCTGGGCAGGACAAAGACTGATATGCAAATGGATATTTCCCATCTGTGAAAGGCAAAGTGAGTAAAAGCAGTGGCTGCGAACTCTCAAGTGGTTAATAACCACTGAACAGGTTATCATGTCTGTTCTTGCGAGAGAGGGGCGCCCGCTACCTTTGTAAAACTATTTGTTAAGGAACCTGGGATTGGTAACCCTAGGTCTCCTGGGGGCAACCAGACGTGGTCTCCCTCTCACTGTGCTTAGAGAGGCATCAGCTTCACCTCACTGATGATCCCCAACAAGGGTGAAACACGTGTATGGGGTTGCTGGTGGTACTCTCGTTCAGATTGGAATTGCCATTGTATTTCGGTGCTGGACTGCCCCTGGGCAGGACAAAGACTGATATGCAAATGGATATTTCCCATCTGTGAAAGGCACAGTGAGTAAAAGCAGTGGCTGCGAACTCTCAAGTGGTTAATAACCACTGAACAGGTTATCATGTCTGTTCTTGCGAGAGAGGGGCGCCCGCTACCTTTGTAAAACTATTTGTTAAGGAACCTGGGATTGGTAACCCAAGGTCTCCTGGGGGCAACCAGACGTGGTCTCCCTCTCACTGTGCTTAGAGAGGCATCAGCTTCACCTCACTGATGATCCCCAACAAGGGTGAAACACGTGTATGGGGTTGCTGGTGGTACTCTCGTTCAGATTGGAATTGCCATTGTATTTCGGTGCTGGACTGCCCCTGGGCAGGACAAAGACTGATATGCAAATGGATATTTCCCATCTGTGAAAGGCACAGTGAGTAAAAGCAGTGGCTGCGAACTCTCAAGTGGTTAATAACCACTGAACAGGTTATCATGTCTGTTCTTGCGAGAGAGGGGCGCCCGCTACCTTTGTAAAACTATTTGTTAAGGAACCTGGGATTGGTAGCCCTAGGTCTCCTGGGGGCAACCAGACGTGGTCTCCATCTCACTGTGCTTAGAGAGGCATCAGCTTCACCTCACTGATGATCCCCAACAAGGGTGAAACACGTGTATGGGGTTGCTGGTGGTACTCTCGTTCAGATTGGAATTGCCATTGTATTTCGGTGCTGGACTGCCCCTGGGCAGGACAAAGACTGATATGCAAATGGATATTTCCCATCTGTGAAAGGCACAGTGAGTAAAAGCAGTGGCTGCGAACTCTCAAGTGGTTAATAACCACTGAACAGGTTATCATGTCTGTTCTTGCGAGAGAGGGGCGCCCGCTACCTTTGTAAAACTATTTGTTAAGGAACCTGGGATTGGTAACCCTAGGTCTCCTGGGGGCAACCAGACGTGGTCTCCCTCTCACTGTGCTTAGAGAGGCATCAGCTTCACCTCACTGATGATCCCCAACAAGGGTGAAACACGTGTATGGGGTTGCTGGTGGTACTCTCGTTCAGATTGGAATTGCCATTGTATTTCGGTGCTGGACTGCCCCTGGGCAGGACAAAGACTGATATGCAAATGGATATTTCCCATCTGTGAAAGGCACAGTGAGTAAAAGCAGTGGCTGCGAACTCTCAAGTGGTTAATAACCACTGAACAGGTTATCATGTCTGTTCTTGCGAGAGAGGGGCGCCCGCTACCTTTGTAAAACTATTTGTTAAGGAACCTGGGATTGGTAACCCTAGGTCTCCTGGGGGCAACCAGACGTGGTCTCCCTCTCACTGTGCTTAGAGAGGCATCAGCTTCACCTCACTGATGATCCCCAACAAGGGTGAAACACGTGTATGGGGTTGCTGGTGGTACTCTCGTTCAGATTGGAATTGCCATTGTATTTCGGTGCTGGACTGCCCCTGGGCAGGACAAAGACTGATATGCAAATGGATATTTCCCATCTGTGAAAGGCACAGTGAGTAAAAGCAGTGGCTGCGAACTCTCAAGTGGTTAATAACCACTGAACAGGTTATCATGTCTGTTCTTGCGAGAGAGGGGCGCCCGCTACCTTTGTAAAACTATTTGTTAAGGAACCTGGGATTGGTAACCCTAGGTCTCCTGGGGGCAACCAGACGTGGTCTCCCTCTCACTGTGCTTAGAGAGGCATCAGCTTCACCTCACTGATGATCCCCAACAAGGGTGAAACACGTGTATGGGGTTGCTGGTGGTACTCTCGTTCAGATTGGAATTGCCATTGTATTTCGGTGCTGGACTGCCCCTGGGCAGGACAAAGACTGATATGCAAATGGATATTTCCCATCTGTGAAAGGCACAGTGAGTAAAAGCAGTGGCTGCGAACTCTCAAGTGGTTAATAACCACTGAACAGGTTATCATGTCTGTTCTTGCGAGAGAGGGGCGCCCGCTACCTTTGTAAAACTATTTGTTAAGGAACCTGGGATTGGTAACCCTAGGTCTCCTGGGGGCAACCAGACGTGGTCTCCCTCTCACTGTGCTTAGAGAGGCATCAGCTTCACCTCACTGATGATCCCCAACAAGGGTGAAACACGTGTATGGGGTTGCTGGTGGTACTCTCGTTCAGATTGGAATTGCCATTGTATTTCGGTGCTGGACTGCCCCTGGGCAGGACAAAGACTGATATGCAAATGGATATTTCCCATCTGTGAAAGGCACAGTGAGTAAAAGCAGTGGCTGCGAACTCTCAAGTGGTTAATAACCACTGAACAGGTTATCATGTCTGTTCTTGCGAGAGAGGGGCGCCCGCTACCTTTGTAAAACTATTTGTTAAGGAACCTGGGATTGGTAACCCTAGGTCTCCTGGGGGCAACCAGACGTGGTCTCCCTCTCACTGTGCTTAGAGAGGCATCAGCTTCACCTCACTGATGATCCCCAACAAGGGTGAAACACGTGTATGGGGTTGCTGGTGGTACTCTCGTTCAGATTGGAATTGCCATTGTATTTCGGTGCTGGACTGCCCCTGGGCAGGACAAAGACTGATATGCAAATGGATATTTCCCATCTGTGAAAGGCACAGTGAGTAAAAGCAGTGGCTGCGAACTCTCAAGTGGTTAATAACCACTGAACAGGTTATCATGTCTGTTCTTGCGAGAGAGGGGCGCCCGCTACCTTTGTAAAACTATTTGTTAAGGAACCTGGGATTGGTAACCCTAGGTCTCCTGGGGGCAACCAGACGTGGTCTTCCTCTCACTGTGCTTAGAGAGGCATCAGCTTCACCTCACTGATGATCCCCAACAAGGGTGAAACACGTGTATGGGGTTGCTGGTGGTACTCTCGTTCAGATTGGAATTGCCATTGTATTTCGGTGCTGGACTGCCCCTGGGCAGGACAAAGACTGATATGCAAATGGATATTTCCCATCTGTGAAAGGCACAGTGAGTAAAAGCAGTGGCTGCGAACTCTCAAGTGGTTAATAACCACTGAACAGGTTATCATGTCTGTTCTTGCGAGAGAGGGGCGCCCGCTACCTTTGTAAAACTATTTGTTAAGGAACCTGGGATTGGTAACCCTAGGTCTCCTGGGGGCAACCAGACGTGGTCTCCCTCTCACTGTGCTTCGAGAGGCATCAGCTTCACCTCACTGATGATCCCCAACAAGGGTGAAACACGTGTATGGGGTTGCTGGTGGTACTCTCGTTCAGATTGGAATTGCCATTGTATTTCGGTGCTGGACTGCCCCTGGGCAGGACAAAGACTGATATGCAAATGGATATTTCCCATCTGTGAAAGGCACAGTGAGTAAAAGCAGTGGCTGCGAACTCTCAAGTGGTTAATAACCACTGAACAGGTTATCATGTCTGTTCTTGCGAGAGAGGGGCGCCCGCTACCTTTGTAAAACTACTTCTTTTTATTTAGTTCTTTGTGGGTAGACTAGTGGAAGAGCTTGACTTCAAGGGGCAGATCGACAAAGCGTTTTTAGACATCCATGGAAAACCTGGCTGCATGCATCCATGCCGTATGCCTAATATCCACCCCCAAGTACATGCCCCTGCTGGCGGAGTCGATATGGGCGACCGAGGCCTCCAGCATATCCTGTGCCACGAGTCTAGCTTCTCATAACCCGGACTTAAATGCTAGTTGACTCTCCAAGGGGAGATCTTGAGAGAAGAAGTCCGCTATTTCACACCATAGCTTTTGATTAGCTGCAGCGAGAACAGCATCTGCATTAGCTTGCTTGAGGTGAAGGCCTGCGGTGTTGTATACCTTCTGCCTAAAACCCTCCAGCAATTTGTCCTCCTTTGACAGACATGCACTGTCTTTGCACACTCTTTCATCACCCCTCACATTGGCATTACCAGACATGACCATCACTCTACAATTATTCCAAACTCACCCATCCTTCGTTCTTACTGCATGTTGAAAACCTCAATCACTTCAATGGGCTTTGACCATTTACCACCACCAACTCTTAACACTTCTGGCAACTTGATCCTCACCCAGCATCCCACCTAGGGAACCTTAGCTGCTCTGAACCTTCAGTTGTCTTGCAAAGCCTTATTGTTAAACTGGCTTTTCCTTCTACATCACTCAGTCAACTTCGTACCCATCACTCCACTCAACTCAACCATCCCGGAAAGAGTTTGGTGTTAGTTCTCCTTCCCATAGTGAGCTCAAAAGGAGATACCACAGTTGTACTGTGCGGGCTAAACCTATGTGCCACAATTGTCATCCTCACCACCTCTTTCCAATCCTTCCCATTGGACCAAGCCCATCTGATCGCTTCCTTTATCACCATGTTGTACCTCTCAACAATGCCATTGGTCTGAGGATGATATATGGCACTGGTTTTGTGTGTGAGGGAGTTCCCCTTGAGCTACTCCCCCATCTCTTTAGAAGTAAATTGGGTCCCATTATCAGTCAGAATCTCCTCTGCATAACCCTCACGATCACACACTTCTTCCGAGAACTGAACAACCCCTCTCGTAGACACACTCGACATCTTCACCTCCACCCATCTTGTCAACATGTCAATAATCACTACACAATAAGTCCGATAGCCTTCACTCCACACAGGGCCTAGAATGTCAATAGCTAACTTTTCCCAAGGACTGTCCAGTACAACCGTCAAAACCGTAGGGTACCTTTCACCCATGCACCCCTTATCACAGTTATTGCAAAGGATACCGTTTCTGATGTTTCTTTCCATTTGCAATCACATCCCGGCCACCAATACGTATTCCTTATCCTGTGCTTAGTCTTACAATGCCTTGATGGCCTTCAAGTCCCAGTTGTATAATCTTCTCATGATCCCCTCCGGGGTATCAGTTTATCACCTCTCATCAGGTAATCATCTTGGATGCATAGTTCATCCCTCACACCCCAAAAACCTTCAACTCCTACTTCCCGAACTCTGTTCATTTGCACAACACTTTTATCCAGATTTTCCATCATAAACACCATTTTGGCATCCTTACTCATCTCAACTGTCTACTCCTGCTTTGGATATGGCCGTACTGTAGATCTCACTGTTTCTCCTCTTCATCCACATCTTTCTCACAATTGGTCATCCTTGACAGACAGTCTGCTGCATAGTTCCTCACACCAGGAATATACGTTATCTCATAATTAAATTCTTTCAGCCTGGAGACCCATCTCCTTATTCTGCCTGACACTTTATCCAGGCCTTTGGTAGAAAACACCTCCACAAGCGGTTTATGGTCTGTATGCATTTCAAATTGTATTCCCCACACAACTTCTAAATGTGTTCACTGCCCACATTATGGTAAGGGCTTCCATCTCTATCGTTGCATATGCCTTCTCCGTCCCTTTAAGTAAGCGTGACGCAAATGTCATGACCTGTTTTTCACCTTCATGTACCTGTGTTAAAACTGCTCCCAACCCAACATTACTCGCATCCGTTGTTATCACCGTGTGTCTTTCCCACACATAATTCTTCAATGCTGGTGCTGTTTTCAAAGCATTCTTGATGTATAGAAATTCCTCTTCGCATTCTTCATTCCACGCACATTTTTTGTTCATCTTCATCAAATCTCGAAGCATCACTGTGTGATCTGAGAAACCTCGTACAAATTTCGAGCAATACTCAGACATGCCCAAAAAGGTTCTGAGTTGTTCTTTGCATGTGGGAGTGGCCATATCCTCAATTGCAGGTGTCAACTCTGCTTTCGGTTCAATACCATCCTTTGATATAACATGTCCTAAATACTCAATTTCTTTTCTGTTAATCTTTGACTTCTCCTTGCTGAGTGTCATCCCCACATGATACAACTTGTTAAAAACCTTCTTGAACCTTCTGTTGTGTTCTTCTACAGTGTCCTCATATTTAAGAATAGCATCTTGAGAAAAAAATTACAACTTCATCCTCATTGAATATCCGCTACATTATCTTCTGGAACACTGAGGCCGCTGAAATTAATCCAAAGGGCATCCTCCGATATTGCTGCAAGCCTTCCGGTGTGATAAAAGCAGTCAGATGTCTTGATTCCTTATGTAGCTTTACCTGATGATAGGCAGCAGTGAGATCCAAAGTAGAAAACACTTAGGCAAACCCCACAGTTGAAAGCAGTTCCTGAATATTGGGCACTGGATGTCTCTCTGGGACGATATATTTATTAAGCTCTCAGCTCAATACACACCTGCACTTTCCCTGAGCTCTTCCTCACGATTATGAGTGGCAACACCCAACTCTGCAACATCAATTCCTTCTATTATCCCTTGGTTTTCCAGCTTGCAAACTTCTTTTCTTACTTCTTCCCTCATAGCTATTGGCACATTTCTTAGCTTCTGTGCCACAGGCCTGCACCCTTGCTTCAGTTGAATAATGTGTGTGAAATCTTTGACACACCCAATTCCATCACTAAAAATCTCCCTTCTCACTTTTCCTTTGTCCATATCAGCGGACACAATTGCATATACTGATTCCTCCGCACTGGCATCCAGCCGTACCTTGAGGAAATGCTGGTGTGCCCAACTCAGTAATGGTGATGCTCCCTTTTTTGAGACATGCACTTTTCCTTCTGCCGATCTGTCTTTAAACCCATGCGTAGCCTTAAACCAACGTATGATCTCAATTTTTGCACCCCCATAGGATCTGGGCTTAATGTCCACTTCATGTAACCACTCTGGTCCAACACAACTTCTGAAATAAGTGTATACTTGGCCCCTGAATCTGCCATCTTAATCAGTTTTCCATTCACCATTATGATGGTCTTTGGGCTATCCACTTCTTCATCCGCACCACTAATTGCCAACACACATTCCTCCCCTTCATCACTGTCTTCATTCCCAATCCAATTCATATTATTTTCTCTACTCCTGCAGCATTTGGATAGATGGCCTCTCCCATTGCAATTTCTACAGATTATCCGTAAAGTAGGACAGTCAGGACTATATGCCCAATGTGATGGACTATCACATCGAAAGCATGTTCTGATGCAACCTCTCCCTCATTGGCTGCTTTGGCCTCAGCGAAATTCTGTGCTATAGCCCCGATTGTAACCACGACCTCATCTTTTCTCTTGAATCACGATTTTCTCTGCTATACCTCGTTAATGCGGGTACTCTCGTATCATTCTTTCTCCTCATGTTGGGATTTGAATTGCCCACACTGCCTACAATATCCTCTTTCAAGTTTGCAGCATAATGACAGCTGGCTCTGATTTCACCAAGACTTCCTTCACCCTGTCCTCTACAGTCTTAACGCACTGTTCGATATGCGCCACCTCCTTGGCAATCAGTAGAACTATATCTAAGGGTGGATCATCCTCAGCCCACAGTCTTTCAAGAACCTTGGCACTATTATATTCTAACATGAACTGATCCCTTAATCTCTCTTCCAACTGTTGACCAAACTTGCAGGTTCTGGCTAATTTCTTGAGAAATGTTGCATATTGTTCAACACTCTCCCCTGCTTCTTGTGTCCTCTTTCCAAATGTATATCGTTCAATAATGGTACTCCGTTTCTTTTCGTTATGTTTGTTCATTTTCCCTATGCATTTTTCATACTCGTTCATATTCCCACAGTCTGCAGTTGTAAGATCTGGCAGATCCTCATATTTCTCCGGCCAGCTGGACCCAGACAATGCAAAAATAACGCTTTCTTTCTTTCAACACTGTAATTTGTGCCACACACAACATTGGCATAATAAAAGTCTTTAGCCATGTCTTCCAAGACAACACAGGCTCGTCTACTTCAGGCAAAAACATAGCAGGTGGGGGACACTGTGTATAGACATGTCTCCAGCCCCACCACAATCAACCATCTTGACTGCTTCCTTCCTATGAACAGTATTCCGTTTCTTTGTCTTGTTTCTTGTTCTTGTTACTCCACACTTTTATTTGTATTACTCTTATGCTCATTTCCCTCCGATGTGTGCTTGTCAGGCTTTTTCAATGAGAAAAAAAAAAAATAATTATGAAATCCACTGGGACGAGGAGGAGCAGAATCGCTTGTTGTGTGCCTGCTTCCTCACTTTGCCTGTCCTCACAAAATGGCTGCATGTCGCGTGATGACATCACACATCATAGGGTTATTTTCTCTCAAGCGTATAGTGGGTGGGATTCAGTATTTTGTAGTGATAGCTGCTCCTGTGGGTTTTTGACAGATCGTTGCAACCAAGACGCCTGTGAGGATGAGCAGCCGTCGCAGCACCTGCAGCTGACCAGCATCAACTTCAGTGATTGTCCGATGTTAGGCAAGATTGTATGCAGTACCCTTTGGGTGCACTACAACAACCCTGACCTCTTGGCAATAGGAGCCCAACCTTTGGTATAAGTCTGTACTACACAGGTTGGTAGCGTGTTAAGCAGCCAGGCTTATCTCAAGAGGGGTCAATGTGAGCTGTAGGGGAGTTACACAGAGATTCACAGTGACAAGTATTCAAATAAACTCTTAATCACAAGGTTTTGTGATTAAACAATGATTAATGTATTTAACAGTCAGTTGGAGTAAGCCTTCTTCGTAGGGGGGCAATATAGTAGTCACACACAAATACCCTACAAAATACACACACTAAATATTTCTAAATCAGTTGGTACCCTTTTGGGATTGCGCACAGACTCTTCCTACACACTCAGGTGACTTTAGTAACTAGGACACTGGTGACATTAATATATTACTCTTTGCATTTCGAATCAGACTTAGGAGTATGTCAAAGAAAAAGGTTATTAGAACAAAACAAGAGATCACACAAATATTGTGAAGCAGGTAAGTACTTTTGGCAACCCCCAATGCAAAGTTAGTTAACCCCTTCCTGGAAGGAAGACAAAACACAATGTCAGAGGGAAGAAGAGTCATTCAGGGAGCCAGGCTAGAGGGCAAAGTATGTATTACGTTGACTTATCCATGTGGGCCCAGGGTACATAATATCTTGCCAGCCCCTTCTGAAGCAACAGGAACTGTGTTGCTCGCTTTTTATACTGTAATACTTTACCTCGTTTCTTACCCTTTTCCATGGCCATTCGGCCAAGCCATGGTCTAAGCCTATGTCACTGTGGTGTTATTCCTTGCAGGTCCTCTGTCTCCACACCCTTCATGGTGCTCTACTTCTCTGTCAGTACATACAGAGTCATAGTCTATACTGTGGTTACACACATCCATATCTTGTGGACCCCCTATAGGTTCCCCTAAACTGGGATCTTCGATAGCTTCACTATCAATCTAAAAAAATAATTTGTCTCACCCTCCATTGATCTGTACTTCTTGGCACACCCTGCCCCTCCCCTTTCCCCTGTGCTGCTTTTGCTAGCTACTCCTCTGCCTTCTGTAATGCTGCCTCTAATTGACAGCAAGCCTTATTCTCGATTTCTAAAATCAATGGATCTCTGGTGCGGTCCTTGGGTTTCCATAATTTTTCCTTTGTGTCTTTGGTTGGGGGTGTGAAATTGAAGTTAGTGTATCCTACAGCAGGCTATAGGACCCATAAAGGGGTGGGGCGGTGTCCTGACTTTGCACCCGATTGGATCCCTCATTACCATTTTCAGGGACATTCTCTTCCTCTACAAACATTTTCCATAAATCAAGTGACTATGACTATGACTCCATTTACTGCTGTGTCCCAAACCTGGGTGTTTATCCCACTGCTCAAATATCTCAAGTTGAGTCTCAAATTTCTGTGTTGCTCCATTTACTGCAGTTTCTAAATGTAGGCATTTTTCCATTTGCTGCTGTGTCCCAAATCTAGGGGTTTATCCCACTGCTCAAGTGTCTCAAATCTAGGTGGTTGTCCATTTACTGCTGATTCTCTTATTTAGGCGTTCTTCCATTTACTACTGTGTCTCAAACGTAGGCATTTTCCCACTGCTCAAGTTCTCAAATCTAGGTGGTTCTCGGTTGCGAGACCAGTCAATCGCCTTGGGAGACCTAGGAAAGCGGCATCGAAGATAAACTCAGAGTTTAAGATACGTATACATCGCACCACACCTGTGGACACATGCCGCAGGCACAGCTCCCCAACCATGCACCCTAGAATGCAGCTACGGCTATGTCAAATCTGGTCTAGCGGCTAGCAAAGCCGTCCGCACTGAAACCCTTGACGTGCCTCAATACCTCTGCCATTAGTATACATTGACAACCTACGACAAATTTTGTCTAGCTGGACACATATCGATGTCCTGCACTAGCACTCTGCCTTAATCACCAACAGCCCCCACCCACGTGGCCGACCTCTGCTTAGTGAAGCCTAGCCAGCCCTCCTAAGTCCTAACGCTGACAGAATGCACACACGCATCTTGCGTAAACTAACATTTCTCATACCTGGAATTTGACACCTGAGGGTGTTCCAACCACAATGCGCTTTGAAGCCATACAAATGGGGACATAGCGCTATATAAATTACCACAATACAAGTATGCTCTACCTATTTTTCAACTGCTTTCCTTCATGTTGACAAACACATGTGCATATGTTCTAATACTTTATTTTCATATGTGTCCTCTTCAGGCCATGGTTCAAACAGTTTACCCACTGTCCCCTGAGCCCACTCTTTGTGGTACTTTCAAATAATGTCCTTATATTGCAGAAGTACCATACACATATGTTCCAATGATGTCATGATCACTGTGAGGGGGCACAAGCTGTGCCACAAGCAGGCTCCCACCAGAACTCAGTGCCTTAAAACCACTGCTAAAGGGGTCCTGGAGCCAGTCCTGGCGCCTTTGGCACCAGGCTCATATGTAGGAAGGAAGGGCTGTTCAAACTAGGTCCCATTTATGTACATGGGTCTTTAAATCCAACATGGAGGCACCCACACAGTCTAGTTCTAAGAACCAAGCCATGCGGTCTAGTGTGTTGGGTGTGGCAGGCCTGGGACTACTTTCCCTGGTACTAATTTACCTGGACTATAGAAACCACACCCTGACTGCAGAACACGCTTTGTTTTATTCTGCAACCCGTAGCGTGACGCTCACCGTGTCCATCTCAACTGGGCTGCAATCTGTGGAAACCGAGAGAAAAAGAAACATCTCTCACCTATGAGTACTAGCTTAAGGACTTCCGGCGAACCGCTACCACAGCTGCTGTTCGAACATTGCGACTTGCAATAACGAGAAAGGGAAAAACAATATTAGAATGCGCGCTTCCAAAACATTGAATACCATAAGTCTTTCCTGAATTCCATCGCGCTATGCCACACTTCCATCCGGTGCACCACAGCAACATCTGCAAAGGAAAAGAGACATATTCAGGTTTGCTTTCAATATTAAACAACCGCACAGCGATGTACTTAACTTACGGATTCCGGGGGCCTGTTTTTCATTGCGCTCTCATCCACTTGCAGCACCACAGCGACCTGTGAGGAGAAGAAGAAAACACAGGTTAGCTTTAGCATCAAGACCTTCGCACCCGAAAAGAAGGAGATAAAGACATTAACAAATTCCCACCATAAACAGAACAAAGACTTACAATTAACAAACCTACCTGCCTACCAGCAGAATCGGGGTCACAGCAGGCCTGGGCCCAAGGAAGGCGTACTGCACCAGTGAACCAACTCGGGCAGCTCGCCAACAAACGTCAAGCGCCTCTGCACAAGAAACGCAGGACAGATAGCTCACCCTACAAATAACTAAGATTCATTAGTGAGCACTGGGCAACTACGCATGCAGGGTTCCAGATCTCAGAGCCTTCCAGACGCCCTCGGGGATATCAGGTGAGCTTAACAAATGGTGTATCCATAATAACACAAGGTTCCAACCTCACTAAAGATGAACAAAATCCACAAACACACGACTAGCAGTGTCTTATTTTTAAAACTCACACCACCAATAAACCGTCACAAAACCTAGAATACCTTCACTTGTACAATTTCCAAGAAACTCCATACCCAAAGACACATCTATATGCACAACATGCTAAGAAAACTTCACAATGAATACCTCTATGCAACTAACATTTCCTGCAATACATTTCTTTACTCAATGCTGTAGATCCTTCCTCTGCCTCCTTAACTCGAGGTGAGGGTACTCAACCCTCCTCAATTTCTCTTCTAGAAATGAGGGATAACCTGTCCGTTCCTCATAGAACCATCACTTTATATAAATGCTGCCTTTCTCTGTTTTAAGAGGAGCTTTCCCCACATTAATTCATCAATTTATGACATAATCTTTCCCCGCTTCAGGGGAGATCCAACTCAACACTTCATCAATACTCATGATGCAGTATTGTACAACATTGTCTTTCCTCTTTTAGAGGAGCTCTGCCTGCTGTTTCACCAACTTATAACCAATAGAAATTCACGAACAATAATAAGACGAGACAAAAACATTTCAAGAACACCGTTTCATACAACATGTGCACTCACTATTTGTTCTCCGAGTCCCCTCGATGTCATGCCCCCCTTTAAATGCCTGCTCAAGCCTGGCGCAGTGTCCCCAATTCAGACACCAAACTGACTTTTAGAGAACACAGTATCTGCTCACCTACTCTGTTTTTTTCTCTCTCTCGCTCCCCTTACCCACAGGTCGTGTGGCAAGGGGACCCCAGCCTCTTCGGGAGTGGGGATTCAGGGGGTGGACACAGGGGGGGGGACACAGGAGATCACATCGCCACATCAGCAGCTGTTTTGACTCCAAATAAATACAGGAAACAATAATGAGATGCACACATTGCAGAAAGACAGCTCATTAATGCATGCAATTATAGGACAGCAGCTCTGTCTCAAGTGACCAAAAGGCTGAGGACTCTCGACCTGCCCACATCGGGTTACAGTTTTTATGCAAAAAGAGTGGGGTTCCATAGGAAACTATGGAGGGACAATTGCAAAAAGGACATCTTTCCTAACACTAAACCTGAAGAATAGTGGTCATATAGCGCTAACCAGAAGGATGTATGAAAGCCGTCCTGACATTGAGCATCTTTGCCATGGCCAATCCAGCTTTATTTTAAATCTAAAACCTTTGATAATGTGTAGAGGCTTCTTATTTTGGAAAATAAGATCGCCATGCCTGTAGTCAGAGCCACTTTCTCATTGAATATGGTGAAGGCTTTTGTTACGCTCACCTGGCTCCCACAGAGACGTCGATCTGAACTGGACAGCTGCGGTCTCCACCAATGTGACGCGTAGGGCCGAGATGACGGACTGGACTGGCCAACTTAGCTTTGTTTGTTTGGCCCGTAGGAATATTCTTCTGCAAATGGAGAAAGGGAATTAACCACCCGTGGAGTTGAGCGTAAATCCCCCCACCCGCTGTTCTCCCCACTGATCACCTTTGATGTCCCCTCTTATAGTCTCACCTGATGGTTTGAAAAGATGAGCTCTCCATCCTGCATTGAGCACAGGGGCGCATAGATAACCAGTTGCTTCACTGGCTCTAAGGAATTGGTGAGTTCCAGAACAATATTGACTCCGATATTCCCGGCAAGACGCCTTAAGTATGCAGTTCGTAAGAGTTCAAATGCCTGACTTTCACTCTTGTCCGATTCCTTGCAGGTTGCAGCTTGACCGTACTGAAGAGTTCCTCGTGGCAACCGGTAATAGTCTGGTAAGGATTTGTATTATCCAACACAGTTCGATAAAATAATGTCAATATGTAACCTGTTGCTTTCTCCCTTATTCAGGCGCTGAGAGAAAGTATGAAGTCTCTGGGATTAAAGCCTTCGGCGGTAAAATCAGGTAAGTCTATTGTGGTGAGGAGGGTTCCCCTTGTTAGTCCCTTTGTTTCACCTTGCTGTCCTTTTGTTTCCCCTTAGGGGCCGGGGTTCGGCTAAGATGCAGTTGAAGCTGCGCCGACCCGTGAAGAGGAATAGTACCCCCGGTGGTATAATCAGGTAAGTCTATGGGGGGTATTCCTCTGTGTGTTCCCTTGGCTCACCTTGCTGTTCTTGTCTTCTCCTTAGGTGCCAGAGAGCAGCGGGAACATGCAGGGGGATGCGGTGTAATGTGAAGATGCTGCGAAGGCCGGTGAGTTCAGCGCGGCGCTGCAGCAGGCGAGGCGATGCGCATAAAATAACTTCTTCCAGCTCGAAGGCGCGATGGATCGGGAATTCAGGTAAGGATCAAGGTATTGCTCTTGTTCTAACCTTTTCTCCTTCTTTCTGCCTTTTTCTAGGAGCTCCAAACTCGAGGCGGGCGTGGCAGAAGACTGGATGCAGACTTGCAGACACTGTGAGCGTTACGCTGCTGGATGCAGAATAACGAAGCGTGTGCTGCTCTTCGGACATGGTTTAAATAACCACCAAAGTAGGCCCAGGTAAGTATTCCTCCCCAGCCCCACCCGAGTAAAAAATAGTCCCTAGGTAAAATAGTCCCTTCCAAGCCGCTTTTGGCTTGGAGCTCTTGCAGCATGGTCTGCATCAGGTAAGTTTGCAGCATGGTCTGCATCAGGTAAGTTTTAATCTATGAGCCTGGCGCCTATGGCGCCAGGACTGACTCTCCATATGAGCCTGGCGCCATAGGCGCCAGGACTGCACCCAAATAGCCCCTAACAGGGGTTGTTGGGTTGCCTGGGATAACTTGATGCCTGCTTCCGGGGTTGCTGGACTTCGTCTGGGTTCCCGGGGGTAGGCATCATGACAGCCCCCCCCCCCCCCCCCAAGGCCCCTCCTAAAGTCGTTCTTCCCTGTGGTTTCGGTTTGTCTGGGAAATTTCGGTGGAATTTTTTCACCAATCGGGGTGCATGAACATGGTCACTAGGTTCCCATGACCTTTCCTGTGGTCTGTAACCTTTCCAGTCGATTAAATAAAAAAGTTTTGACTTTATCAGCTTGGAGTCCAGGATGTTCTTAACTTCAAATTCGGGTTCTTCCGTCTACAAGGATGGGGTCTGGTGGCTTGCTTAGTCTTGTCCCTGGTTGTACTGGCTTCAAAAGTGACACCTGAAAGACGGGATGAATTTGCATATTAGCAGGTAAGTCCAACTTGACAGCCACCGGGTTGATAATGGCCTTAATAGAGCAAGGTCCCAAATATCTGGGGTTGAAGGTCCGTGTTCCCTTTAGAGGTATATGTTTAGTGGCTAACCATACTTGGTCCCCTATTAGGTATTGTGGAGTATCACGTCTATGCCGATCAGCATCTTTCTTGTATTTTTCTTTCGCCTGTTTTAAATGTGTAGTTGCTTCCTTAAAGGCTTGTGTAATTGTAGCGTGCAGATGGTCCACTGCGGGCATTTCTAAGTGTTGGGGTGAGTCAAGGTCTGAGGTTCGATGATGGTGCCCATATAAGGTATAAAAGGGGCTTTGTCCAGTTCGAGTGTACTGAATTATTGTATGCATATTCGGCGATCCAAAGAATGTCTTTCCAATAACTCTCAGTTTGATGTAACATACAACGCAGGTATTGTTTGAGAGTCTGGTTGGTCCTCTCCGTTTGACCATCGGTCTGGGGGTGGTGACTGGTCGATAACCTCACATCGATTTGCGCCAATTGACAGCATTTTTTCCAAAAATGTGAAATGAATTGACTGACCCGGTGAGAGACCAATACGGACGGAAATCCGTGTATGCGAACAATGTTTTCGAGGAACTCCTTGGCCAGGATTGAAGCTGAAGGTAATCCTTTTAAAGGAATAATGTGGGCCATCTTAGAAAAAAGATCCACAATAACTAGAATGGTGTTAAATCCATTGCATGGGGGTAGATCAGTAATAAAGTCTAACGATAAGGTGTGCCATGGTGTAGGCAGAATGTCTAACGGTTGTAAGAGTCCAGCTGGTTTTTTCTTTTGACTGTTTTGGGCGCAAATGCCACAAGACATCACAAATGATTTAATATCCTTTCGCCAGGTGGGCCACCAGAATTGTCTTTTAATTTTAGCTTCAGTTTTTGTAATACCTGGGTGCCCCTCCATTAGGGAATCATGATAACGGGAAATGACTAGCTCTTGTAGTTCCTTGTGTGGCAGTTATAGCTGCCCTTGGTAATAAGGCAGATCATTGGTGACAGAGTAGTCTGGGCCTTTCTTTACCCAGTCCTGCAAGGCTGTAGGATCAAAGAGTTGCTGGATCTTTACCTGAATGTCCTCTAGTGTCTGTAGAGTAGTCATGCCAAGAATCCTTTGTTCGGGAATTATAGGTACTGGTTCTGGGTTCACTTCTGCCTCTCCCATCCCTATCCAGGATAAGGCGTCTGCTTTACCATTCTTACAACCTGGTCGATAGGTTATCACGAAATCGAACTCGGCAAAGAACAATGCCCATCGGAGTTGGCGTGATGATTGGGTCTTGGCTGTCTTTAAATACTGTAAGTTCCGGTGATCGGTGATCACAGTAATGGTATGCCTGGCACCGAGAAGATAGTGCCGCCAAGCCTTGAAGGCTGATTTAATGGCTAATAACTCCTTATCGGTAACCGCATAGTTTAACTCGGGTGCCGAGAACTTTCTGGACCAAAATGCTACTGGGTGAAGCTGGCCAGTTTCAGGGTCCTTTTGAGACAGGACAGCTCCCATGGCTAGACTGGATGCATCAGTTTCCACTATGTATGGAAGTTCAGGGCGCGGGTGCTTTAATACAGGTGCAGACGTGAATTTCGCTTTCAGCTCTTGGAAGGCATTTTCAGCTTCTTCAGTCCACATAAAGCGTTTATTTTTCGCAAGAGTGCTGTGATTGGATGTACAACATGTGAAAAATCCGGGATGAATCTGCGGTAGAAATTGGCAAAGTCGAGCATACTTTGTACTCCTTGAACTGAACTTGGTGATGGCCACTTAAGGATTGCGTCCACCTTTCGTGAGTCCATTCGGACTCCCATTGGGGTCAGGATAAACCCAAGGAATTCAACTTCTGTGGCATGAAAAACGCATTTTTCCAGTTTTGCATATAGTTTGTGCTAGCGCAATTTCTCAAGGACTGCTCGGACGTGCTTCACATGGTCAGATTCTGAAGAGTATACTAGAATATCATCGATATATACGACAACACAAACATCACTGAGTTCACGAAGGACATCGTTCATGAAGTATTGGAAGGCTGCTGGTGCATTGCACAACCCGAAAAGCATCACCTGGTATTCGAATAATCCATACTTAGTGCGGACAGCAGTCTTCCATTCGTCGCCCTCTTTTACACGTAACAGATGGTATGCCCCCCGGAGATCTAATTTAGTGTATATGCAAGCGTTCTTCACTTGGTCTAGTAGTTCAGGGATCAGAGGCCATGGGTATCGGTTCTCAACAGTTATCTGGTTCAATGCGCGGTAGTCTATGCACGGTCTGAGGTCACCTTCCTTTTTGGGCACGAAGAACAAAGCTGAAGATGCAGGGGACTTAGATTGGCGAATAAAGCCATTGGCAAGGTACTGGTCTAAGTATTGTCGTAGGTGAAGGTTCTCAGGTTCCGTATGGGCATAGATCCTGCTACAAGGGGGTTGTGCACCGGGTATGAGATTGATTTGGCAATCGTACGATCTGTGAGGAGGTAAGGTGTTTGCCTGTTCTTTTTGGAAGACATCCTGGAATTCTTGGTATTCAGGAGGTAGTTGCATGACTGCTGTGGTTACTGTGGCCAGGCCTGCATTCAGATTTTTCTTTGGGTAATAGGTTTGTGTACAATCCGGGAAGGTTATTCTCTTCTCTCGCCAATCAATACAAGGATTATGTGTTTCCAACCAAGGTATCCCCAGTATTATTTGGAACTGTGGGGCCTTGATTAGATCAAACACAATAGTCTGTCGATGCCCATCCTGACCTAATAGTGTCATCTCTGCGGAGGAATGAGTTACAGGCCCAGAGGCAATTTCAGTTCCATCGACTGTGGTGATGACATCTGAGGTGGTTTTTCGGCAGAGAGGCAGATTCATCCTGGAAGCCAATTCGTAGTCTACATAGTTTCCTATGGCCCCGCTATCAATGTATTCCCTTACTGCGTGCGATGGCTGCCCTGGATCTACGAGGACCATTGGTATGATGAAATGCGAGGTCCGAGTATCCTTCTTCAAGCTCGGCAAGCGGACCTCTACGCTTGTCGGGCGTGGTCGTTTCCAGAGTCTGACTCCATATGGCTTTTATCAGCAGCTCCTACCACCTTCTTGGGTGGTTTTACAGGGCAATCCCGTAGAAAATGCCCAGAAGTTCCACAATATAGACACAATTGCATTTGCCGTCTCCTTTCTCTTTCCTTCTGGGTTAAGGGTCCTTTAACCCCTCCGATTTGCATGGGTTCTGAAGCATCTGCTCCTTTGGTGTTAGCGTGGGTTTTGACCAACACCCTATTCTCAAACTTGGCTCGATCAGCCTTTCTGTTCTGAAGTCTGATCTAACTGGACCACTAAGTCTATATATTCAGCGCAGTCTTGAGGTGGGTTCACGACTTGAGCCAAGACATCCTTGAGTTCTCCTCGAAGCCCTTGATGAAATAACATGATTCGTTTTACCTCAGGCCATCCAGTTTCCACTATCAACCTATTAAAGGTCGCGATGTAAGATAGAAGGTCCTGGTTACCCTGTCGTAGGGACAAAAGTTGGTTATCCAGGGCCTGTCCTTGGGAGTGCCGGGCAAATAGTCTTTCCATGCTAGTTTGAAAGCCCTGAAAATCCCGAAGAATTGGGTCATCCTGAGTAACTATTGGAATTGATCATTTTACTTGACTTCAATACTTGAATCCACCCTTGTTTCTGTATAATACCCTCCACCGTTGCAAAAACCATTTCATTTTCACCACACACACCATTTCCTCTATCACTTACACTATCTTCCAGCTTCACCCTTGAGGCATGACCAGCCTGAACATTCTCTTTGCCAGCGACTACTTCTATCACAAATTTATGACATTGTAGTCTGGCTACCCAACCTGCCACTCTCCTTGAAACTTTGTCAAGACCTTTGTTTTCAAAAATCGACTTAAGTGGTCTGTGATCAGTTCTTAGGATAAATTCCTGGACCCAGACAAAATTCTTCATTTTTTCTTTGCCCCAATGGCACGCCAAAGCTTCTTTTTCCAACACAGAATAATTAATTTCTGCACCTCTCAACATGTGAGATGCGTGCATCACAACCATCTCCGTGCCATCAACATCTGGCTGCAGCATCACCACTCCTATGCCTGTGTCGCTAGCATCCACAGACAGAATTGTCTTCTTTCTTGTGTCAAACATCGATAAGGGTTTTGCCATATCAATTTTTCTTTTCATCTCTTGAAATTCTTTTTCACATTCATTGCTCCATACAAATTCAATACCTTTGCTCAGCAATGCCCTTAAACTAGTTATGCAATCAGCATAATTTTCAACGAACCGATGATAAAATTCAATGGTACCTAAAAATGATCTCAATGTCTTATTCTTTGGTGATTGCGTTTTCAAAATGGACTCTACCAAATTCCTTTTTGGTTTGAGTCCTTGTTCCGATATTTCATGACCCAGATAATCCACCACTTGAGTCATAAAAACACACTTTTCACCACGTAAAGTTATTCCTCTTGCCTTGAATATTTTCAGGACTAAATCAAGTCTTGTTTTCAACTCTTCCTCATCCTTTCCACATATCAGGACATCGTCCCGAAAGGACCACACTCCACTAACATCCTTCAATAATTTGTCCATAACCTTTTGGAACACAGAGGACGCTGATACCAATCCAAAAGGCATGCGCTTAAATTGATATATTCCCTCATAGGTAATAAAAGCAGTCAATTTGCGCGATTCAGCATCTAAACTTATCTGATGATAGGCGCTTGCCATATCAAGTTTTGCAAAATATTTAGCACTCCCAATCCTACTTAACAATTCTCCCATATTTGGGAGAGGATGGCGATCTGCCACAACACACCGATTGAGTTCCCTTAGATCAATGCACACTCTCAAATCCCCATTGCTTTTCTTCACCACAACCACAGGAGATATCCATTCTACTGCCTTGGCTGGCTCAATAATTCCCTCTTTCTCCAATTTTACCAATTCATCACGCACGGCCTTCCGCATTGATAGCGGTAATGGTCTAAGTTTTGACACAACTGGGCTGCTCCCTTCTTTTATCACAATTTTGTGGACCATCCCCCTGAGGCACCCCACCTTGTTACACAATACATCAGGGTACCTTGCTACCATTTCACATTTGGTTCCGTTTCTATTGGATTCTGGGGAGTTAACTACATTGAGGACCTGTTCTTCACTGTTGGGATCTAACTTAATTCTTAACCCCCTCTGTTCTTTCCAACCTAACAATGTTTCGCCTCTTTTGGTAACATATATTTTTCCATGTGTCATCCTCCCTTTAAACTTGAACTCTGCATCACAACACCCCAAAATTTCTATCTTGTCTCCACTGTACCCCCCGGGCATTTTATCTGATGGAGATAAACGTCCAATGACACCTCAAATCACATTTTCAAAAACCGCTCTGGACATTAACGTGATCTTGGAGCATGAATCGGCAAGCGCTTTAACCGAATGACCATTCACTTCTATCCATGCTGAGGGATGTTCACACTCATCAGACCCTGAGCATTTCACCATATGCACTGTAACAGTTTCATTCTCTGAAGCATCAGCTTCTTCAGACGACGCACCATCATATTCTTCAATCAGAAGCATTCCCTTACCGCCCCCAATTCGATAATTTTTACAACAATTCTCGAAATTGCCCCATTTCTTACACACACTACAGTTCACACACCTTCCAGGGCAAATAGGGGATGTGGATAAATGTCATGCACTCCCACAGCGAAAACACATCCTATCTTCCCTTTTTAAGTTGAATTGGGCAGTGTCCTTTGAGAATGTCTATTACCTTGTTCACACCCCCCACCTTTAGTTTGGGTGTTCTCGTAACGCTTATTGGGCCTAGTTCTCTGTTTCTTTTTCTTCTCCTTAGGATGAGCTCCCTTCTTATCTCCAACCCTTAATACCTCCACACCTGGGGCTGACTTATTTTCCTTGATTGACAATTTTGCCACACACTGCAATGTGTGCTCAATCCTTTTTGCAATACTAATAACTTCCTCCAAATTGGGATCATCCTTCAACCAAATCTCTGCACGTATTTTATCATTTGAACAGTGAATCATAAATTGATCCCTTATGTGTTCCTCCAACCCGGCACCGAATTTACAGTTCAAGCATAAATGCCTCAAAACAGTTAATCTTCAACAGATTCTCCCTCATGTTGGCATCTAATGCCAAAATGATATCGTTCTAATACAGTACTAGTTTTTGATTCAAAATGTTTATCAAGTTTGATCAGCGCCTGGTCAAAATCATTAGCACCCTCTTCCAAATCTAATTCAGCATCAGGGAGTGTGTCATATATCCTCTGACCTTCATAACCCAAAAAATGCATCAACATAGCCACTTTCCGCTCTACAGATATCCCATTTCCACATGTAGCCTTAACATAATGCAGAAAATCTTTCTTCCAAGGGGCACACTTAATTTCCGGTGGACCCGGAGTGGGCATAAACACTTGCGGACCCGGGACTCCAGACAGAGCCATGTTTTCCGCCCCTGATACGCTGTGAAACAACAGTAATTTACACCCAAACTGAGAATGCAGTACCACAACACAACAGCAGCTGACTGTATGCGCGAAACGGATGATGCAGTTTTCTCCTTTTTTTTTTCTTTTATGCCAAGTCAGGAACTTCCAAGTCACAAATAGATATCACCATGTGAACTTTCAAGTCACAAATAGATATCACCATGTGGTCAAACACCCATGGCATTCAATGTATGTTAATCCAAATACAGCAGGCTGTGGGCTCAATTGAGAGTCAAATCCTCTTCACCAACCATCAATATCTACGTGGTGAGCGCTCACACTCTCTCACCTGTAGCGGTTGCTAGAAGTACTTGCCTGATTCGCCTTCCCACAAGGGGCCCTGGGCGAGCAGTCGCTTACTTTTCTTCCTCCCTTTTCCTTTTTTTTTCTCGTACAAATGAAGAGAGAGGTGACGCCACAGCCGCGCTCACGCTACGAGTAGTAGCACACAACCAAACGAATCCTCTGCTTCCGCGTCGTCGGCAATCACCAAACACCGCGTGACATGTCACGTGATTGGGCACGGCAATCGCGCGCACTGCCCAAACTTCAGTAGTGGGGGCTGAACTTTCACTTCTCCATCGACGGCGCTGCAGAGATGCGGCTCTGCCTCCAGGCAGCCCTCCGGCTCACCGGCACTCGGCAGGGACACTTATTGTGGGGCTCCGCCACCAGGCAGCCCTCCGATCACCGACACCCTTTGGGGTCAGTCTGTCACTGTGCCACGAACACGCTCCGCAGCCCAAACGCTACTCGAGAGGCGAGCATGCTTCGATGAGGCACGCACCAGGCACCCAGCAGTGTCAGTAGCGCTAGGCACTGCACACTCCAGCGCCCAGGAAAGAAATTAATCACTTTTGTGGTGGAAGACGTTGCAAACTGCGTGTCCAAAACGGATCGCCTCCTATCCCACCTGGGTGCCAAGTCCAACTGCTCTTCACCAAACACGGCCTCCTGATGCGGTTGGGGGTCTCGGTCTCAGCAGGGATCGCGTCCTTGATCCCAGCCTTGTCGCCATTGTAAAAGAACTTACGAGACCAGGTATGTTAAAGACTGTTTATGTGTCTTTATTAAAGCAACATACCAAAAGACCCCCAGCCCAGGCAACATCCAGCATATAACTGAAGAAACTTAATCAACAACATAATGAAAAAACAGCATTCGAGAATGGATGGGTAAGGAGGGATCCATTCTGGAATGGCACAGTAGCAAGCCTAACCTATGAAAGCACTAACATGGGCTGCAGCAGTAACCACAGCAACAAGCAAAACAATTAGGCATATAACCTTTATACAACAGTTTTACCTCAGGCCATCCAGTTTCCACTATCAACCTATTAAAGGTTGCGATGTAATATAGAAAGTCCTGGTTACCCTGTCGTAGGGACAAAAGTTTGTTATCCAGGGCCTGTCCTTGAAAGTGCCGGGCAAATAGTCTTTCCATGCTAGTTTGAAAGCCCTGAAAATCCTGAGGAATTGGGTCATCCTGAGTAACTAGTGGAATTGACCAATCAGCTGCACTGCCGCTGAGATATGACAATACAAAGGTTACCTTGGCTTAATCGTTTGGGAAGGCTCCAGGTCTGCATAAAAAGTGCAAGCGGCATTGGTTCATAAACACGGCAAACCTTTTGGGATCTCCAGCAAAGCGTTCGGGTGGAGCTAATGGAATATTTCCTGGCAGGTTTATTTGCACAGCGTTACTCGATAACACAGGAGCTGGATTTCCCCCAGAACCAGGTAGGGGTGCTTGTCCAGCCTGGCTTTGCAATAGTTGCCTAGTAAGGTCATCAGTTCGCTCCTTTGACAAAATCAGTTCTCTCCTAAAGGCATTGGTTTCTTGACGGGCGGAATGCACTTCAGCCCTCAGTTCCCCTAGTAATTGGGCCAATTGGTCAGTTTCTGAGGTATCCATAACGCCCGGGTGGGAATTTGTAGGTAGGCTTCGCGTTCTGTTATGCTCACCTGGCTCCCACAGAGGCGTCGATCTGAACTGGACAGCTGCGGTCTCCACCAATGTGACGCGTAGGGCCGAGATGACGGACTGGACTGGCCCACCTAGCTTCGTGTGTTTGGCCCGTAGGAATATTCTTCTGCAAATGGAGAAAGGGAATTAACCACCCGTGGAGTTGAGCATAAATCCCCCCATAAAATCAGGTAAGTCTATTGTGGTAAGGAGGGTTCCCCTTGTTAGTCCCTTTGTTTCACCTTGCTGTCCCCTTTTGTTTCCCCTTAGGGGCCAGGGTTCGGCTAAGATGCAGTGGAAGCTGCGCCGACCCGTGAAGAGGAATAGTACCCCCGGTGGTAAAATCAGGTAAGTCTATGGGGGTATTCCTCTGTGTGTTCCCTTGGCTCACCTTGCTGTTCTTGTCTTCTCCTTAGGTGCCGGAGTGCGGCGGGAACATGCAGGAGGATGCGGTGGAATGTGAAGAAGCTGCGAAGGCCGGTGAGTTCAGCGCGGCGCTGCAGCAGGAAAGGCGACACCCATAAAATAACTTCTTTCTTCCAGCTCGAAGGCGCGATGGATCGGGAATTCAGGTAAGGATCAACAAGGTATTGCTCTTGTTCTAACCTTTTCTCCTTCTTTCTCCCTTTTTCTAGGAGCTCCAAACTCGAGGCGGGCGTGGCAGAAGACTGGATGCAGACTTGCAGACACGGTGAGCGTTACGCTGCTGGATGCAGAATAACGCGAAGCGTGTGCTGCTCTTCGGGCGTGGTTTAAATAGCCTCCAAAGTAGTCCCAGGTAAGTATTCCTCCCCAGCCCCACCCGAGTAAAAAATAGTCCCTAGGTAAAATAGTCCCTTCCAAGCCTCTTTTGGCTTGGAGCTCTTGCAGCATGGTCTGCATCAGGTAAATTTGCAGCATGGTCTGCGTCAGGTAAGCTTTAATCTATGAACCTGGCGCCATAGGCGCCAGGACTGCACCCAAATAGCCCCGGGTTGTTGGGCTTGCTTGGGGTAACTTGATGCCTGCTTCCGGGGTTGCCGGACTTGGTCTGGGACCCCGGGGGTAGGCATCATGACAGCTTTTGACCGGGTGGAAAGGCGGTTTCTGAAGAACACGCTCTGCAAGTTTAGGGTGGGCAAAGTTTTTATACGTACCTTATGATATGATAGGTTATTTATAACACGCTTAATACCCACAGGTTTCTAAGCGCGGACCCAGGGATCGAACCTGTGTTGCTCCATGTCGTCTTGCTTCCAAGGCAAGCACGTTGCCCCTAAGCTATCCTCCCGTATTCCACCAAAATTGAAGTCCGTCCTAAGCCAAACCCTTCCCACTGTCCTTTACACTACAACTAAAGAGTCTTAATCAAAAGTAAAGTTCTCTCACCAGGAGAATGACTCCTTTCAACTGGTCTCTTCAGAACTCCAATCGATACCAGTGGGTCCCTTCGATATGCCTTGGTTTACTCACAGTTCCAGATATAGCCAGGAGGAATATTTTGTTGGTTGGTTGCAAGGCTCTGCGGGCTAGGTAAATAATAAACAACCAATTACTTACCTCTCGGTAAGGTTCTTTCTGATGGATGTTCCACCAAAAAAATCATCATCCATGATATCCCTATCCCACGCAGCGATTTCTGGAACAATGTCTGCAGCAGGGGGCACAGCGCAGCTCCTGCCTACCGCTTTATATCACCTAGATATGTTGTCAGGGTCAGTAAATATAGCGGCGCTCCGCTCTGTGAACTCAGTTCCACCCTTTTACCCTTCCACTCTTAAGCAGAGGGACTGTAGAAGCGATGGTGTACTAGCTTCCCGCAAGAGGGGCAGGTAGGGAGGTCGATCAGGAATCCATGGGAGGAACATCCATCAGAAAGAACATTGCCAAGATCTATGATCGAGTCCCAAAGCAGTTTGTACACCTGGAGGAGGGAGGAAGCAAACACACCAGATTAACCAGAAACCTCTGGAGGATTGTCCTAGAAAAACGGGCATACAGGCTCACAAAGAAATCCAAGCAGTAATGCTTCGCCAATGTGTGCAAGGACGCCCAAGTTGCTGCTTGGTAAATATCCAGGACTGGGACTCCCTTCTCCAGGATACAGGTGGCAGTCACACCCCTGGTAGAATGAGCTCCGAGACCTTCAGGCACATCCTTCCCAGCCAGATTGTAGCATTGTGTGATGTAGAGGATGATCCACCTGGACTGGTATTGTTTGGTCAAAGCCCTGCCAGCACGAGCACCAGCCTAATCAATGAAAAGCTGGCCATCTTTTCTAGTCTCTCTAGTACGAGAGACATAGAACTCAAGGGCCCGCACTGGGTCCAGCTTATGGAATCGTTTCTCTGCTTTGGAAGGTTGATCCGAAGGAAAAAATCCAGGAAGATGTATGTGAGGGATGGAAATCTGAGACCACCTTCGGCAGAAAGTAGGGTCTCACTCAACATCACCTTCTCATTCACCAAAAACAAATAGGGGTGTACAACAGTCAATGCCTGGAGCTCACTCCCCCATCTTGCGGAAGTGATGGCAACCAGGAAAATCACATTAAGGGTGCAGAAGAAGGGAACTGACCAGGAGGTGTCATGGTAGTTGGCAAATACATTTATTGAATTCAAAAACCAAGCTATTCCTAACTAAGAGGGGTTTCCCTGCCTCACACTAAAAGCTAAAGGGTCTTTCATAATGTCCGTAACTGAAAAGACCAGCCCTAAGCCAAAACCTTACCACTGTCCTTTACACTACAACTAAAGAGTCTTGATCAAAAGTAAAGTTCTCTCACCAGGAGAATGACTCCTTTCTACTGGTCTCTTCAGAACTCCAATCGATACCAGTGGGTCCCTTCCATATGCCTTGGTTTATTCACAGTTCCAGATATAGCGAGGGGGAATAACTCTCTTCCCCTGGCTTCTCCGGTAACGTGCAAGCTGGATCCAGGGGGAATGCCTCCCTTCCCCTAGTAGTTAGGTTCAACAAAATGTTCCAATAAAAATCAGGGGCAATGGCTCCTTTCCCTGTCTTCTTAGGTCACTTTTCCAACAGTTCCAGAATCTCCTTAGCATGTCAATGTTCTTTTCTTTATCGTGGTTTGGAGGGTTCGTCCCTCCAATTATTTACATTGTCCTTATTTGGGTTCCAGGCCCTTTTGCTCCCTCTTTGTCGGTCTGACTTGGTTCACTCCCCTGCCAAGTACTGTCACAAGGAAGAGGACTTGTATCAATGTAGGGTTCACCTCAGTTCAGGTCCCAGACCCTTGGTTCTCTTCCCTTTCACTAGGCCCACTTGGTAGACGCTCTTCCCAAGTACTGACTGAGGAAGATGCTCATCTCCATGCGATATATCTCTCTCCCGCAACTGCAAGCCCATAGCGGTCCCTGTGACGTTCCCCTTCCTTTGTTGCCTCCGGGATTCTAACTGGTTCTTACTGGGAGCTTGAATCTTCTGGCTTGGGTGTGCAGGTGTCTCTGGCTTCTGCTGCTCTCGCTCCACGTACCTTCTTCCTGGTCTCTTCACGGACGGTGTATGCACTGTTACTGGACCACTCGGTCCACAACAGGCTCTTGACCTGCTCCACAATACTGGACAAAGGACTCCAGGCATCGGCTTCTTGTCTTTGAGAACGGACTGCTCTCGGCTTTCCCACCACGTCCTCCACATCACCCTTGAACTTCCCCGGGTGGCCTGTGTTTTGTGCTGGTCTGCACCACTTTTACTCCAAGACCTGTCAGTTTTTATGAATTTCTCCAGGCGACTCCCTGCGAAAGTATATAACGTTCCTGTATCTTATCTGTGCCACTCTTCATGGCTCCTGGTGGCCACCTTGTCTCAGTACTGGCCTTGCTGGTAACCTTCATGCTTTGGGGAATCTTTTTCATGTCAGTACTGGAGTTAGTCATACTATTTGTATTGTTAGCAATCTTCTTCGTCTCAGTAAAAATAACTGGTATAAAGTTACAATAACAAATAGAATTGCTATCAGGGGAGTTGGTGGAAATGGGCTTGAGAGGGTTATTTTCAGGCTATTGTGCCGACTTTTACCGAGGTGGTCGTCCTTTTCTCCAGGATGGGAGCCCCTCCCCATGAGGTCCTCCCGCATTAAACCACCCCTAGGGTAAATATTGGGTAGTAGTCTCACCTCTCTAGCCTCATGAGAAGAGGCCTCACCCATGGGGATAAGTGACGGCAGCCATTGAATCACTACAGTGACCAATCTAATAGAACAGGAATAAAGGGGCTCAAACGGAGCACCCATAAGAAATGTCAAAACTATATTCAAATCTCACACCGGAACCACAAACTGGTCGGGAGGAACCTGGTTACACAAACCCCGCAGGAAATGCATAACAGGGGGATTGTGAAAAAGTAGCCCTGTTCCAGGGACCTCTTGAAAACCAAAACAGTGGCGAGATAACCCTTTACAGTGCCAAACACTAGGTATGCCTGGGTCAAAGAAAACAGAAAATCCAACACAGGGGATAGAAAACAGTATAAAGAAACCAGATCCCTCTCCCAGCACTAGATCGAAAATGTACGCCACATGCAGGCATACATGGATTTCGTAGTGGGCCTCCGAAGTGAAAGGAGCACACAGAGTAAGTCGTTTGACAAGTCCCACCGCTTGTAGCGCATTCTCTCAGTAGCCAAGCACGAAGGTTCTGGCTGCTGAGGTTCGGGTGGAGGACCCGCCCCTCCGAAAGGCAGAACAAGTCGACTCTCCTCAGAAGGCACCAGGGGGGGCAGATGGACAAGTCCAGCAACTTCGGACACTACATTCTCCGTGCCCAGTCTGGGGCAATCAGGATCATTGCAGTTCCGTGCAATCTCCTGAGAACCAGCGGAATTACAGGGATCGGCAAGAATGCATAAAGGAACTCGAAAGTCTACTTGACCGTAGGGTGCATCCCCTAGAGCTGCCAGACAAGAAATTCACTGGAGCATAACTCACACTTCCTGTTGACATTGGAAGTGAAGAGGACCACTTGAGTTCCTCAAAAGTAGAAGATCTCCAGAACTTCATGACCGAGCTCCCACTGGTGGGAGGCGGACGGTCTACTCAAGGCATCTGCTGCAGCATTCTCTCGTACAGCAAGGTGAGCCGCCGTCAGAGAGACACTGTTCTACAGAGCCCAGAACCACAGTTGCTTTGCTTCATTGCACAGAGGCAAGGATCCCATTCCACTTTATTTGTTGCTGTAGTGCATGGCCACTGTGTTGTCCGTCAGGATCAGCAGTGTCATGCGTTTCACAGAGAGGAAAGCGACCAGGGTGAGCCTGATCGCCCTCAACACCAGCAAGTTGAGGTATTCCAGAGACTACGCGGGAGATCACAGTCTGCTCCCTGAGGTCTGACAGGTGTGTGCCCCAACCAGTCGAATACGTCTGACCACGGTCACCTTTGGCCAAGGTTGGTGAAACAACACTCCTCTCAGCAAGTTGTCTCACATGCCCCACCACGCCAGATCCTGAGCCACCTGATTCAAGATTAAGAAGAGGTCTGACAAGTGGTCCTGAAATCATGACCTTTGGCAACTGAGAAGGTACTGAAGCCATCTCATGCGCAGCCTTGCCTCCGACACCACTTGAATGCAGGAGGCCATGAGGACCAGAGGCATAGGAAGGCCGAGCCAGGACTTTTCCTCGGGATCAGAGGACGCTGAACATCTGAAAGATGTTCACCACTCTTCTGTCCAGGCGATTGTCCAAGACCACCCGGATAAATTGTAGGGACTGAGATGGTGAAACCTGAGATTAATTGTAGCTCAGGGAAAATCACAGGCTGTGCAATAGATTGCATGTGCATAGTAGGTGCTCTGACACTAGATCTTGGGAGAGTGCTCAGACTAGGCAGTCCACGTAGGAAAAGCCATGAATGCCTTCCCTCTCCTGAGGCGAGCCACCACCACTACCTAGCAACTTAGTCAAAACCCTGAAGCCGAAGAAAGCCAGAAAGGCAGGACCTTGAATTGGTAATGCTGTTGACCCACCATGAAACTCCGGTACTTCCTGTGCTTTCGATGAATTGCAACATGGAAGTGGACATCCTGAAGGTTCAGGGAAACGAACCAGTCCTGTAGATCGAGGGCTTGTAGGATTTGGGCTAGGATAACCATCCTGAACTTGTCTTTGCATGGGAACAAGTTCAGTAGCTGCACATCCAGGTTGGGGGTGCAAGCCCTCGTCCTTCTTTGGGACCAGAAAATAGGTGGAGTATCAACACTTCCCTCATTCTGTGTGTGGAACTAGTTTGATTGTGCCATTAGACAGAAGCTGACAGACCTCCTGCAGTAGAATGGGGTCCGGGGGCAAAGGGGTAGCCGGATGACTGTGCTCCGGGGGGCGCTGAAGGAATGGAAGGCAATAGCCATGCTGAATGGCCTGTAAGGCCCAGGCATCGGACATGGTCTTTGACCATTCCGGGCTGAACAGAGAGACTCACCCCACCCCCCACAGGTGACAAATCGCAAAGCCCGTCACTGAGGTTTGGCGCTCTGAGATGCGGAGGGGAAAGCAGATGTCACAACGCCCCCTTACTGGGCACCCATACCTTTCCCTCTCAGGCAGGGTCTGCCTGTCCTCTTCCCGGGGCAGACGGACCACAGCCCCTCTGTGCAGAGGTGGGAAAGGGACAAAAAAAATTGCCTGAGACGTCTGTGCGGAAGGATGTTGCACTGCTAGCTCCAAAGAGTTAGCAGTCTCCTTGGACAACTGAACTTTCTGGAGGGAGTGGTCTGCCTTGGGTCCAAAAAGGTTATGGCGTCCAACAGCATATATCCAACTGTCTGGACTGGACGCCTGTCCCAAAACCTAACGTCCTTGGCTACAAGTGGCACCTGACCACAGTACTAGTGGCCATGGCCCTTCTCACACAGTCAGCTGTGTCCAGTCTGACTGTAGCATCAGACAGGAGAGTGGGATAGTGTTTCCTCACCAGTTGCCTGTCTGCTGCCGGAACAGAGACCGGTTTCTCCCACACCTCCAGAATGGGGGCCTTTTCTACCACATTAAAGTGAAGGAAAATCTCCTTCGGGGCATCATCCAGAATGTCACATGGTTTGTACAGAACCTTGGACCTAGACAGAGAAGATAGTCCCAGAGTACTGGCCACCTTAGCCATCAAGCGCTGGATGGCAGCGCAAGTCTTTCCTGGGTGAGAGCTGGCAAAAAGTTCATCTCCGGGGAGGTGTCAAGGCAGTGGCCGCTTGCAGGTCCCCTGCCAGGCCCAGAACATCCTCTCCTTTCCCGTAAAACTCTTCCAGGAAATCCCACTTTTTCCTAGAACCCTCAGGTTCAAGCCCAAAAGGGACCTTGTCACCCTCCTTGTCGTAGATAACCTACATTTTTTACATGAAACGTCCCTGGGGAGTGCAACATTTTCCCTCATAACCACTGTGTCTGCGGCCCCAACAACATTGAGGACGCCGGTGCTGACCCACCCAAGAGCGGGGCCAGTTTGTGCCGAGACACCTCTGTCTCCATCTAGTCCATGCCCGAGCCCTTAGGCATGCATGTGTGGACCACAGAGGGTACCCTGCCAGTAGCAACAGACTGTGGGACCCTGCAGCACCGCACCGGAGTTGATGGCACAGTCGCCTGCGTCACAGGTGTCGAGGCCGGAGCAGCCAGTGCCTTGGCGAAAACGTCCAACATCTTCAGGCAAAAAGTCTCCCGTTCCTCCGACATAGACAGGGTGGGAAAATGTGCCTGCACTGGACGCTCAGGGGATTCCCTGGAGCGGAGGGTCTTCTTCTAAGAAGAGTAATGTCGTCAGCGAGGACTCACTCAGGGAGCGGGACCTCTTATGTTGCTGTTGCTTCTTCTTGTTCTTTTCCTTCAGCGGAGCCGCCTGAACCTCGGATCATCGTTCCGCACATGCAACCTCGACCGAGAGAGCAGAGCATCACTGTTCGACTTGTGGATGAAGGTAAAGATATTTGCTGCCCTCTCAGAGGGCCTTTAGGTGCATGGACTGGCATGACCTGCAATCCCGGGTTTCATGGTCCTTGCCCATGCAATACAAATAAACCCGGGGCGGATCCGAGACAGACACTTGCTGGTCCCAGTGCACGCATGGCTGGAAAGCCGACGCCTTGGACAAAGTAGGCATGGCGCACTTCAAAAGTAAGAAAAAGCTTGACAAGCATGTGCTGATCTGCGAACAGAGTGTGCAGAAAAAAGGACCTGAGCTCACAGGGTGCGGCACAGCTATTTGTACACTGGCCCCAATGTCATATTTTATTTATTTCTACCGATCCATAGCGCGCAGGCCTCAGTGCCCATATCAGACGGGTCGCATAGAGGTGTAGGACGGAGCAAACAGGGAGGCCCCTGGCGGTGGAAAGGTTTCCAGAGAACATCTGTGCTGTAATAGAGATATCATAAATGAGGAATCTGTGGGAGGAACAAGTCCATTAGAAATCTATCCCCTAATGCAGCTGCTCTTTGGAAACTTTGCCGCTGCTTGTGTGGCTCCACGTCCGCTACGCCCAATTTCACTACTCGCCCCAAGCCAGACATGACGTTGGTGCCAGTAAATATTAAGGTGCCCCGTGAACTTAGTTCCAACCTTTCTTCCTGGCACTCCGACACTAGGCGAAAGTAGAACCAAGGTGTACCAGCTATCCACCAAGTGGGGTAGAATGGAATGGCAATGAGGAATCCGTGGGAGGAACATCCAACAGTGAGAACTTTACTAAGAGGTAATTACACTTTTCTTCTAATGGATTTCTTCCTCCCACAGATTTCTTTTTGATAGACCCCCAAAGCAGTACCATGAGCTGGAGGAGAGCAATGACACCACCTAAACCAGAAAACTCTGAAGGACCG
Source organism: Ambystoma mexicanum (assembly GCF_040938575.1). Taxonomy (NCBI): domain Eukaryota; kingdom Metazoa; phylum Chordata; class Amphibia; order Caudata; family Ambystomatidae; genus Ambystoma; species Ambystoma mexicanum. Next base: position 750,798,981 of record NC_090929.1, read on the forward strand.
CTCTATCAAAACGAGCATCCTGACAAGTCTGAGAATCCAAGCAGTAATGCTTCACAAGTGTGCAGAGATGCCTACGTTGCTGGCTGGCAAATGTCCAGAACAAGGACACCACGTTGCAAAGCGGAGGTGGTAGCTAGTCCTATGGGGATGATTAGCCCTTTGAGTGCATCCTTACCAGACAGATCATGGCATTCAAGGATTAGGATGATGCACAGGGTCTATTTATTTACAGCACTGTCAGCATCAACAGCAGCATAACCAACAAAAGGCTGGCCATCGTTACTTGACTCCCATGTCCCAGAGATGTAGTAGCTGAGGGCCGGCACCAAATCCAGCCGATGGAATCGATCCTCTGCCTTGGAAGGATGAGATGGAGCATAAAATACATACATGATAGATCTTTTGAGAGTGACGGAAATCTGAGACCACCTTCGCAAAGTAACAGTCTAGAAACCCAAATAGGGAGAGTTAACAGACAATGGTTAGTGCTCACTGTTCAGGAGAATTCTCTGAAATGTGCTAATTCCTCCAACTTAGAGACCCACAGCAACTTTGCTGGATTTTGAGGACTTGATTTTTTTTTACCTGGAGAGAGTGAGACCTTTTTTCCCCACATGTATTTTAATGTGATTTGTGAACTTTGTGTTTCTTTTCGGGTGTGGACAAACTCCATAGGCATCATCTTTAACATTGCGTCACACAGCACCTTCAGTGCAGTGGCACAGGGAAGTCTTTCAGATTTCCCAAGGTTTTAATACCTTCTCTGGGATAAACTACTTTTTCCCAGAGCAGTAAAGTGAAATTGACTTTACCTACATTTGTAACTTTCTAGACCCAGCACAAACTATCATACAATAGGGTGCTGGAGGGGTTACCTAGCTTCTCATTAAAATGTTTAATTTTACCCTTTCCTCGATGAATGTCTGGTGGCAGTGGTTTACCTTTAACTACTTTGGTGTGCATTTACCGCGGGCAGCGTTCGCAGCTGCAGTGAGGCACTCAAGGGTGCAATTTTTGTCAAAATGGCCCTGGTCTTCTTTTTTGCCATTTCTTCTTGTAAAGGTCCATCTTGATATTTACTCTACATGCCAAACCAGGTTTGGTCCTTTTATTCGCTTTGCCTTTGGCGGGATTCACGAGTGAAGCCCGCCTCTGGCTCCAGGGTGTCTTGTGGGGGCAGGAAGTGAGGGAGGTGCCCGAAACTCCCTGTGCTTTGTCTCATAGGAGACCCAAATCCACTCTGTAGTGATTGGCTGGCTGACTGTCCGGCAAATACAGCCACCCTGGTGGGTGACCGACAGCTAGGCTGGAATGAATGGGAGAAACCCGAATAAAAGGCAAGGCTTTTGGCTTGGAAGGCAGTCGACCACTGGACACAGGAACCGAAGAAGAACTTGAAGAGGACGCCTGCTGCAACTCCTGGTCCGTTGGTTTGCCCGGTGAAGCCCTGCTGCTGTGCTGAAACTCCAAATTTGTAGCGCCAGAGAAGCCCCTGCAAGGCCGACTTCTCCCCTTGAGTTGGTGGGACCAATTAACTCCAAAGTAAGCCACCTGGACATCCTCTGGGAGCTGGTTGAAATTCTACAGAGCTGCTGCTGGAAAATGAAACGCCAGGGAGAGGAACACCAGATTGTGTGCGTTGCTTTTAAGCTGGCCAAGAGCTCCAGGAAGATCCTCGGGACTCCCAGGAAGTAGGACTGACCGAGCATGAGCCACCTCAACAGAGTGCTGGACCCCAGATGCAAGGAAAATCCATCTCGACAGCCAGAAACCGCAGTGTTGCTATGTGCGGTAGACGCGAGGAGCAGTGCCAGTTTTTTGAAGATTGCCGGTTGCGGTCGGTAACCGTCCCAATGCAGTGCAGGATTCCACAGAAGTCCTCCCTCTTGTCCCCACTACTGAGGTACAGGAACACAAGGATCTGCAGAGCTGCACAGGAACAGAAGCCATCTGTTGCACTTTCCTTCAGCCTAAAGGTACTGTACAGTCGAAGAGAATTTACCCCTTGTTGTGTAACTGCACTTGTTCTCTGTTGCGGTTGCTGAGACTTGTTGTGGTTGCTCTGTAGAGTGGCTTATCGCTTCTTTACTTAACAAGCCTAAACAGCCTGTGGCCCTACTTTGAATTCTTCTTTCTACAAAGACTTTTAAAACATTATGCAAGACTTTTTACCTACCTCTGAGAAGTGCTTCAGTTCATCTAGACTTTTGCTCAAATTGACTTTGGCTTAGCCTGGCGCACTGAATGACTGTTCTCCTCCTGTGAATGTGCTTGGTCTTCCTTCCAGGAAAGGGTTAACTAACTTTGCATTGGGGGGGTTTACAAAAGTACTTACCTGCTTTAAGAAATATTTGTGAGATCTCTTGTTGTGTCATAATAACCTTTCTCTTTGACAAACTCTTAACTCTGATTCTAAAAGCAACAGTGATATATTAATGCCCCAGCACCCTAACTATTGAAGTCATCTGAGGGTGTAGGTATTGTCTGTGCGCCATCCCAAAAGGGTACTTACTGATTTAGAAATATTAAGAGTGTGTATTTGTGAAGTGTATTTGAGTGTTACTGTTATATTGCTCCCTTCTGAAGAAGGCTTACTCTAACTGACTGATAAATAAATGAATAAGTGTTTATTAAAAAAACCTTGTGTGTAAACTTTTATTTGAATACTCGTAACTGTGAATCTCTGTGCAACTCCCCCACAGCTCACATTGACCCCTCTTGCGATAAGCCTGGCTGCTCAACACGCTACCAACCTGTGTAGTACAAGCTTATATCAAAGGTTGGGTTCCTATTGCCAGGTCAGGGTTGTTGGAGTGCACCCAAAGGGTACTGCATACAGTCTTGCCTAACACCAGCCGTGGGGCGGAGTGGGAGGACCTCGGCCAGGACCCCCGCCTCACGTTGTTCCACCTCTGGCTGTGGAAGCCCCAAGTATTCAGCCAAACCTGCAAGTCGTTCATGGAAGGCCTTCGTTCAAGATGGTGTGTCGGGGTCCTCCTCATTGGTGTCCACCAGGGTATCAGGCAGGTCTGGCGCCTGGGGGTGAGTGCTGGGAGCTGAAGGCTGAGGTGTGGGGACCAGAGCCGGAGGCCGCTGCGAAGAACCGCCTGAACTGTAGGAGGCAGGGGAGCTGGAATCGAAGGCCCCGCCGTGGGCAGCTGGGGTGGCACCGGGGCCTGAGGGACCTTACGATGGGCATTGGTGGGGGACTGGTGGCAGCATGTCCCTGATCACATCCCGAAGGATGGGTTATCTGCCCTGCGACGCTGAAGGATAAGCTGTATGGTCACATACCTGGTGAAGGCCAGTCCCACCTGGACACTCAATCTCCTATTTGATGGGGTGGGGTCGGATGAGCAGCCATCTTGTCTGGCGCAGTAGCCATTTTGTCAAGCTGCATGCCTCATACCTGCGTCGTGGTGCCTGGCTCACTGGGACTGGCCTCCTCCTGAACTCTTGGCGGTGGAGCTTGAGGCCTACCCTGCACATCAGGTCGAGGCCTGGTAGGCGTGGTGCCCTCGGCTGAGTCGCCAGTAGGGCTGCGTACAAGCGCCCCTTCAGACATTTGTCTGGTAGCAGGGCATAGCCTCTCGGGTGGACACCCGGTAAAAGAAACTTGTGGTCCCTCAGTACTGTCTCTGAAAGGATCTAGCGACCCCTAGGCCAGGCGGCCGGTAGCTGAATGAGTCTTGGTACCTGTGCTGGTGTGAGAACCTGAACAGTGCCTCCCACTCTAACATTTCCTAGGAAAGGAGTCACCCTCGCGGGAGTGCAATGGAAAAAAGAAGCCCTACCTTGGGTCTTGATTTGTGTCTGACAAAGTTCTTCAGTTCCTCTGGTAGCGACTTCTCGAAGAGCTCCCTCCACTGAGCTAATATGCCTCAGATTGCAGTCCATGCTCCACCATGCCACATCCCGGTTACACGCGGCACAACCTTCCCAGCCATGGTCAGGGCCAAGGCAGCGTAGGCAAAGAGCGTGGGGGTCGGACATGGGGCTGGACACCTGCTGAAGCCCAAGGACGTCGACACGGGGAGGAGCATGGCACCAGAGGACCGAGTACCTGATTAGGATTAGAAGACAAAAAAGACTAGTATCCGGGGAAGAGCGCATGAAATTACAAGGCTTAATCGAAACCCAGGAGAGCTGGTTAAAGCGGTTCGTTCCCGTTGGAAAAGAGGGCTGGGGAGTGGCGCCGGGGGGGCGGAGTCAGGGTAGCGCATGCTCCCAGGGCCGCAGCCCTCCAAATTTAAAGGGGAAGAAGATTATTTCTGGTGAAAAAGGTTCTGTCTCCATATAGTATGGAGCTAAGGGGATGGGACATAGGAGTATGGCTTTTATACAGCCTCTTTATTCAACAAAGCATACATAAAGGAAAAAAATGCTAAAAGAATAATAAATGAATACATGAATAAAAGAAGTCTAAATAACATCACCAGTGATACAGCTGCAAGGCCCACCTTCATCTCGTCAGCCGTCCTTGAAAAACTCCCTAACAGGCAGGCAGAGAGATCTTGGCTTCAACGGGCCTGGAGCGATGAGTCCATAATCCTGCAGTGAAGCTTTCTGTCTGACTGCTTTGTCGCCCCTCATTTTAAGCCATCTGAAAATAAGTGATGCCATTTTCCAGAACTTTCTGGCTTTCAAAGTCTACCTTGAGACAGTCCTCATGGGTCCCCGGCCGGAAAGTGACCCATGGTAACCCCAAGATGCAAAACTCAAGCAGCAAAAAACAACTATATAACTTCTCTACGGCTCTAGCAAATTCCATAACAACCTTATCAGGTACCGGCTGGCATCGGCTCATTCTAGTCTATGTGTGCATCTAGCAATGCGAAATAATATAAGCAATAGGCAGCGCTGAAAACATGTTTACCAGTTGAATAATATGAGAAGAGTTTGGATCAAGTGCAGCTTCCACTGAGGCCTGGAGGCTGTCCATTATGGCTCTGGGCGCACCCAAAATGCACTGCACACAGGCACCATGTTTTAGTCAAAAGCCTTATAACCATCAAAGCATCCCCAGATCAGTCAATCCTGGAAATTCCCAGGAGGGGAAAAATGTGCACTGCCTGCTCAAACTGAAAGCGAAGAGGTCCACCTGAGGAGTGCCCCATCGGGAGAACACCTCCTCCAGAACGTCCTGACAGAGCTTCTACTTGTGGGATGACAAAGCCTGCTCAAGGCATACACAAGGACGTTCTCCATGCCAGCCAGATGAGCTGCAGTCTGAGATGCATTGTACTCCAGGGCCAAACCTACAGCCGCATTGCTTTACTGCACAGAGGCAAGGATCTCACAGCACCTTGTTTGTTGAGGTAGTACTCTGCAACTGTGTTGTCCGTTGTATTTAAGGAAGAAAGGAGACTAGGGCCAGAATAAATCGCTCAACTCCAGCAAATTGATGTGTTCACAGCATTCCAACAGAGACCACAGGTCGCTCACCATCAGATCTTGCAGGTGAGCGCCCCAACCTTTCAGGGAAACGTCTGTGACTAACGTAAATTGGGGCCAGGTCCCTGGATAATTTCTTTGAGATCTGGAGAAGTTCTGTGGTTCATCTTCGAATCGGAGGCCCCTGAGAAGCCACAATATCGACCTCATGCATAGCTAGAGTCGTGGTGCCACAAGGATGCAAGAAGCCATAAGGCCCAGCAAGTGCAGGAATGTTGAGTGAGGAAACCTATCCTGTGATTGGAGGACATGGACCATCTTGGAGATGTCTGCCACTTGATCCTCAGGAGGGAAGGCCCGGCCCAGGTGAGTGTCGAAGAATGCTCTGATTAACTTGAAGGATTGGGACAGTGAGTCTTGAGAGTTTAAAATTCTGGGAGAAGGCCAAGTTGGGCAACAGGCTTATCAGGGGTGCAGACAGCTGCTCTAGGGAAAGACATGAATGTCATCTCGTTCTAAGACAAGCCACTACCCCTGCCAGCAGCCTGGTGAAGACTGAAGAAAGACCGACTATAAGGACGTTGAATTGAAAGTGAAAGTACCCCAATGTGAATATCAGGTACTTCCTATGCTTTTTATTGATGGGTACATGTAAGAAGGTCTCCTGAAATGTCTGGAGACGAGTCAGTCCTGCAGGTCAACAGCTTGAAGGATCTGAGCTACAGTAAGTATCTTGCAATTGGCTTTGCGAAAGAAGAAGTTCAAGAGCTGCAGATCCAAGGTGGGATGCAAGTTCAGTCCTCCTTTGGCACCAGAAATGAAAGTGAATACCACTCCTTCCCTCGTTCCGTGCAGGGCACTGGATCTATGGCTTCTTTTGCTAGAAGCAGAGAAACTGCTCCCCCCCACCCCCAATAGACGGGTGTCCAGTGGAAAGCACTGCCTGGCTGCCTGATGGCCTGAAGGGCTTTGAGCAAAGGGGAGACAGTATCCCTGGTGAACGAAGTGTACGGTCTAGGCATCCGGAATAAAGAATCCATTCCTTGCTAAACTGGAAAATTCTGCCTCCCACAGTAGAATAGTGGTGGAAGTCCAATTCACAGGTGCTTCGCACCGAGGGCTGCTGAGGGGACAGTGGAGGCTGATAATCCTTCTCTAGGGGCACCTGTCCTCCCAACCTACTGTGCAGGCTTAAGCGGTAAAACGACAAACCCCTATCCCAGACCTCTGCCCATGGGGGTTGTAAGTTGTTGCTACTGGATCACTAATCCCAGAGACTTTGCAGTCGCTTTAGAAGCATGGGATCTCTTGGAGGGTTTCATCGGAATTTGTCCCAAGCAGATTGTCACCATGAAACGCCATCTCCAGGAGCTTAGCTTGGACACCTGTGATGAAACTGGAGGTCCTTAGCCACAAGAACCTCCTCAACACCAACCCAATGGCCATCGTCCAAGCCACACAGTTGGCAATATCCAGACCAGATTGCAGGATTTGACGTGAAGCTTCCTTGCCATCTTTCACCAGGGCCTCAAAACTGTCCCTCATTTCTACTGCAGGGATATGTTCAGCTGCCTCTGCAATTGCATACCAAAGAAACATTTCTCCAAGGCACAGGATGTGCTGATGGACCTCAGTCCTCGACTGCCTGCATCAAAAACAGTTCTTCACCAGGTGTCCAGTCCCTTGCTCTTCCAATTCAGAGGCAGAATGGGTAGACTTTGTCTTCAGCCTTTCTGGGTAGGCCTGGGAATACAGGACCAGTGGGTCAGAAGGGACTGCCCAGTGCTTCTTGGCCAGATTCCAGTCAACAGTAGAAACAAAGGTGTGTTTCGACCATAACTCCAAAATCGGACTTCTACTGCCCTTTTGATGAGCAGTAGTCTTTCTCTTTCTGTGGACCCTGATTCAGAATGTCTGTTAGGTCATACTGACCCTTGGATTTAGAAGAGGCTAATAGCCCTAACATATCAAGTACCTTAGCTATCAGGCGTAGGAAAGCGACCTTAACTTGGGTAGGGTAGGGAGAATGTCGAATTCTGGTGTAGTGGCTTAACCAGTAGACTCTTGCAATTCGGCAGCAAGATCCACTAAGTCACAATTATCTCCTTCCAATTCCACTGGAACATCCTTAACTTCCCTGTGGCAAAAGTGGTTCCAACCCAAAGGGGATGGGAGCTTCCTCTTCATAAAAAATGTCTCCCATTCGAGACATAAATGCACCCTGATGGATCGGTGTGAACTCCGGAGGAAACTTGGCACTGGATTCACCACTGAGAGAAGGGTCGTGCCAGAGGACCAATGTCAGAAGAGGGAGCTGTGCGACTTGAGATGAATACTTGCCCATTTTCACAGTAGCTGAGCCCATTTTCACAGTAGCTGAGCACAAGATGTTCTGCTGGCTTATCCATGCACGGTACACTCAGATGGCCCCAGTGAGGCTGCGGCCAAAGCAGTCAGTGCCCTGGCTGGAGCCATCAGCATCAGGGCCTAAGCTGGCAGCCCCATGGCAAAGGCATCAAGCTGAAAGGCCTCCTAATCCTGGATTGGTGGAGGATTGGGTGGGGAGTGCTGCTTGCAGCGCCTGTTCCTCAGATTAATCTCTTGAGCAGTTATTCCTTCCTCGAAGAGGAAGAAAAATGCAGTTTAGAAGATCCGCTGGGTATACGAGACCTCTTGCAGTACTTTTTCTTTTTGTCATTGCGGACTGGGATTCGACGTTGTGTGTCAGGCGTCCTCTAAGGAGTCAACTTTCTTCTTGTGGTGAAAAGTGATACGTTTTGCCGCCGGCTCACGTAGCGCATTGAGGTGCATTGACTGGCACAACCTGCAGTCACGCATGTTGTGCTCCTCTCCGAGGGAATAGAGACAGAGCCTGTGAGGATAGAGATGGTCGTTTGTCGTCTGCAGTTGATGCACAGTTTAAAACCAGAGGACTTCAAAGTATTCTGCATGGCGCAAAATAAGAAGTGAACTTCAAATGAAACTGTGTTCCTGAAGCAGGCAGAGTGTGTGGAAAAAAGGCACAAGCGCCATGGGGCCTCAATGTATACTTGTCCAAGATCACGCCTGACATGGGGCGTGTAGCGGAGTCGGTGGAGTGGACGGAGAGCCGCGTTGTGCCCCTTGGTGGCAGAGTCAATTCCAAAGAGCAGTTGCACTGAGAGATCTATTTCAAAGACGAGGAATCCACAGGAGGAAGGAATCTATTTGGATAATGGACTATAAGGAATTAGATGGCCAGCCTGGACCCTAAAAAACTAAATAACGTACTTGCTGCTGAGGTTCCCCTGAAGTGACTGATGTGGGCAAGGCGCTCTGTGCTAGAGGAAACAAGATAGATGAGTTTGAGTCGCTAAGGATTTAAGGGAAATCATGCAAAAAAGAGTGGCTCAAGATATCTATTGCCCTTAGAAAAGAAGAAGGAATTGAGATCCCTTTCGCTAAGCAAATGTGCTCAAAAGCAAGTCAGAAAGTTGAGTATTATCTTAATGTCCAAATATAATTTATTGCATCGAAACAATTACCTGGGACTTTATGCTCTTATCAGCCAGGACATAAATAAATGTGGCAAAATGAGATCTCTGTGAGGGCAGTTTGTAGTATTGATAATAGAGGTTTATCAGAGACTGGATTAAGAATGAACCCAATTGTTGTAGCATGGGTACATATTGAGCAGTCACCTGCAGAGATTTCTCAGTCAGATATACACTAATCCAAACCAATGCACCCCTTCTTTATGTATTAATCAAACAACAAGACTTTTTTGAAAATTTGGCATAAGGTAGTTATTTTGACCAGGTTGACAACATTTCCTCCTCAGTTTGGTAAACTACAGTTCGGTCCTGGAACGGATCCCTGCAGATTTGTTGAATGGAGTAAGGGTGGATGTAGCAAATCGGTTGATTAATTCATTTAAAAAAATTAAGAGACACTATAAGGTAAGTTGGGACTGACAGAATTCAGAATCTTCAAATTAGACACTGGGTGATGTTCAAGAGATTCTGAGATGGGGAATCAATGTGGTTGGCTAACTTTGAAAAAGTGCTGCACGCAGACTCATCCTTGAGAGGGTTAATTTCAATGATTTATCAAAACCTTATGAAAAGTCAGAATGTGCCCGAGTACATATAACGACTGTGCTGTTTAGGGAAATAATTGTGTCATAACAGTTGCATTCCTTAATTCAATGTGTTCTAAGTGAAGTGGTGATGGTGGGAATGTGGCTGGTTGATTTGTTATATTTGAGAAACCGGTTGCAATGTGGACTAGTAATCCTGTATAACAATGAAGGAGTCATTGGACCTGCTGTCATTCATTTTTTTCTTTTTTTTTTTACAAATTATGCAATATAATAATTTGGAGAAAAAAAGTAGGACTGGTACATAGACACAATTTAAAATAGGTAAGGAAGCTCTACTTTATGGTTGGGATTGCAGAAAATAGGCGATCACTCAGTAAGCACACATGTGGACACACCACAGACTAATCTTCGCTGTTCAATATTATCACTGAAGGCAGCACCAGGATTTCCATTTTTCGTAAAGCATACCATGCCACACACAATGCATCCAGAGATGGAAACCATTCTGAAACCATGATTGTCAATGATTCAGGGGTCACGGAAACGCAATAGATCCAAAAATTGATATTTTGCCCTTTTCCTGTTAGTCAATTTAATAACCTGTTAGAATAGTTTGTTAAATGGGCGCCTAAGGAGCTTGCAAAATAAATTAAGTGACTTTTGAGTGGTTTTAAAAAAACTATTCAAGGCTTGGAAGAATTGAGTGGTATGGGTTAATTATTACCTACCAGGCGCTGATCTACTCATTTATGTTATGCTAATGGGTCTTGTACCTCGCACTGTTGCCACTTGCGTGGTCTCTTGGCGCTCATGTTGCTAAGCTACTTCATAAAAATGTCCTCTGTGCAATCCTGCTCTACGCCTTCCTATTTGTCACGGTTAACCCGTTTTCTCATCCTTTTGTATCAATTTGTTTGTACTTTTGCTAAACCATACAAAAATGTCTATTATCCAAATGGAAATAACATCGACTTTAATACAAACCGTACCAGCTAAATAACTTGTGCATAAGCAACAGCATTAATCTATGCACATTCACATTATTACTAACCTGGCACATAGATACCAGGAGTCGTTCAAAATGTCCTGAAGTGTCAGATCGAATATCCTTTTCAACGTCTCGTCCAAACTCAGTTTTGTAACACTGAACAACGTTTTTAATTTCACTGTTTGTCCTTGTGCAAAGTATCTCAATGAGTACTCTTTCTTGAGTTCCAGCTCCCTATAAGAAACAACATTGCAGAAAAGATGCATCCGTTACCTTCAAATAAGCAACTTCACAACATAAAACAGCTTTAAAATGAATCTGTTATCAAAATTAAAGAATTCAAATTAAGTAAAAACAAATACATTTGTCTAATGTTCAGTGTTTCATGCATGCAATACAAAAATAGACAACTTCTTAATAAACTAGTATTTCTTACACATCCTATTGATGTGGGACGATATTAATCTGGGTTGGGAGGTGGAACCAATACATACAGGTTGTCCGACCTACAATTGTTGGGGATGTCCATGGAATTGGGGGAGAGATTCCGGTTGTTTAACCTCTATAATCGACCTAATGAAGGTACAGGGCTAGATACTCTTTTGAAGCTCCAGGAATTGTGTAATTCTAACCTGCCCCCAATTTTGCGGAGCCATAATGTTCTAGTTGCTGGAGATTTGAACCTCCAGATGGAACCACTGTCGGCTACGGCTGATCTCTGGGATGACCAAGATTCTGCCTGGTCTATGCCCCCCCTGCTGACTAGTCCTATTTCGAGAGTACCCAAGGCTACAGCGGAGTCAGCTTGTATCATTGCCAATCTGTAACTCAGAGCATGTAATGGCAGATTGGCGAGTGACCTCCTTGTACAAACAACTTTTTGGAGTCCCCAGGGACAGTCCCATATCTATCACTTCTTCATCCCAGCCAATAACTGGTTTAGGGCCAGAGAATTGGTCATAATCGACAGGGGTGAAAGTGACCATAGACCCTTATCCCTTAACTGTGACCTGGACAGTGGAGGAGGGCCTCTCGGGAGGGCTACCCAAAATATCATTGCGGAGGGGCATGCTAGAAAATCCCTGAAATGGGTGGACTGGACTGGGAGGGGCGATAAGCAGGAAGTTTATGTAGCCAAAGAGTGTCTTGTGAGTGCCACCTCCGATTGCATCCTCTCCGAAGGGGCTGTTGTTGCCAATTTCGAGAAGCTGCCCAAGCCTCCAATGCCATTTTTGACTGCCCAACGGGGTAAGGTAAAATTGTGGCTGGAGGAAATATAACCCTAGGGAGATTGTGCTTTATGATAGGTCTCCACATTTTTCTGACAAGTGTGTGCTACAGGCCCGCAGAATGAAATATAAGCAGCTATTATCTGCAAAGAGCAGAGCACATGCATTGAGGTCTTGGAAAGATTTGGCAATGGCGTCCAGAGACATGGTCATTTTGGAAATTGGCTACACATTGTGAGCGAAGGGGAGAGCAGGAATTAAAATGCCACATAACGGGTGGTGTGGCACACACATAATTCTAATGTATACTCTGAAAGGGGGCCGGTGGGGGAGGTTGGTAGGGAGGTCCCGATGGGCACACGTGTCGAAGGGGTTCTGTCCATCTCAGACACTGAGGTTTGCGGAGGCGTTACAAGCCCAGAAAGTAGGTAAAGTTCCAGGGCCGGACTTGATTCCTGTTGATTTCTATTGTGATGAGCCATTATTTTGAATTCCAAAATTGACTAGAGTTTTCAATGCGGCCATCTGTTCTAAAGTAGTTCCTAGCACCTGGAGAGAGGCCACAATTGTACCTGTATATATGAAGGGTGCAAAGAACGTCCAGAGAATGGTAGTCCCATATCCTTATTGGACTGTGTAGGGAAACTATTTGGGAAAATCCTGCAAATTAAATTGCAGGAGTGGGTGGATGACTCCAGAATTATTAGTAATGCACATCCAGGGTTCAGAGTGGGTAGAGGAACTGTTGATCACTGTTTTTTATGTTCCTACTCAGAAAAATATACCAAGCTTCTTAGAAGGAAGTTATGTCATATTCGTTGATTTGAAAATGGTGTTTAACTTTGTCTACAGAGAAACATTGTAGCAAGTTTTAGAAAAAGAGAAAGGTCCCTCAGACCGTAATAGAGGCAATCAAATGTATCCATGCCAATACCTCAGCATCCGTTTGTTATGGGACAGGTGGAGAACAATCTGAACCATTTATGGTTAATAAGGGGGTTCGGCAAGGATGCATTTTAGCTCTGCTGCATTGGAGCTAGGTGCCTTGGATGCACCTAGGATTGCATCCAAGAGATGGCCCGCCCTATTCTTCGCTGATGATGCAGCATTCCTTGCAACAACTCCGAAGGGCCTTTTAGTAGCGCTCAGCATATTCCTTGGGAAATGCAAGACCCTCAGGTTAGAAGTAAAGGTTAGCAAAACCAAGGTAAGGGTTTTTGAGCACCCTTTCTCCAAGTCCCATAAATTGAGGGTTACGATCTAGGGCAGTGTATTAGAGCAAGTTGGCCATTTTGACTACTTGGGGATAAGGTTTGATGAAGCAGGTGGTTGGGTTGACCAAATGATGAAAGCCAAGATCAACCTTTCTAAATAAAGAGGGGTATTTTGTCGTTTTTTCATAGCCATGATAGCAGGGCCATCTCTCCGGCTATAGAATTGTTCCATAAACAAGCTGTCCCAGCAGCATTATATGGTGCGGAGGTGGGGCTATGCTTCCATAAAAGGTTTATCTGATATTGTGAACATTTTCCTAAAAAAAATATTGCTGTTACCAAAAAACGCCCAGACCTCTTTGGTCCAATTGGATCTACAAACATGGCCTATATCTTTTTTTTTTCTTCCAAACTTTATTTATTGTTGCACAAGGTAAGCACATACAGAATTATGAATAAACATCACAACAATGAATGAATACAGGTTACTTTGCTCCCACTTCAAAATTCTCAGTTTCAGCTTTGTCTGCTAAATATTGTTTGTACCTGGCCCATATATTTCTGGGTCTGGACGAGGGCAGCACCAAGTCTATATGTAGCTCCTCTGTATCATTTGTCCATAGCATATCACTGTCCCAATCCGCCTTAGTCGGGGGGATTAACATTTTTCCACTTCATAAGTATTGCTCTTTTGGCTATTAGCAAGCTAGGATTTAGCAGTTTTCGCCAAGTCGGGTTCATCGTGGCATCCATTCAACAGGCTGATCTGCCATTTCATCCATAGCAGCACAAACCTCCGTCCAGTAGTCTCTCAACTTTATGCATGCCCAAAGCATATGATATATATTTGCATCCTCGGCGGTACACCTCGGACATGTTCCCGACATGGCGGGGTAGAGTAGTTTAAGCCTGACTGCGGTGTAGTGAGTCCGGTGTACTATTTTATAGTGTATTATTTTGTACCTGGAATTACATGATATTTTTTTGGTCAGTTCACAGATCTGGAACCATTCTTGGTCCGTTATTTGTTGCCCTAGATCTTTCTCCCATTTGTTCCTGGCTGTGTGATTTCCTACTGGGCGCGTTTGCATTATAACTTTATACAGTGCAGAGGCTGTACATTTCTGTGTCCCCCCTGTGAACATATAGCCAAGCCCCATGTTTATCTCTGGTTCATTAGGGAAGGTGGGGCATACATTTTGTATTGCAGTTTTTACCTGCGTATATTGTAGCTTATATTTGTTAGTATTTCCCACTCTATCTTTGATGTCTTCCCATTGCACAAAGAGCTTCTGGGGGAATATGTGTCCCCACTGGGAAATACCTTTGGAACTCCAATGCAATGCCACCTCCCCATCTAGAGTGAATGGTGTTTTGGGGCCCCCCCGGAGCGGCATAGTAGGGTGGTATAACTTGTCTGTCCCATATATGTCTGCCAGTTTGGCCCAAGCCGTGACTGTTACCTTTGTGGGGTCTATGGAATTGTGGTGCTTGGGGGTAGATCTAGTCATCTTGTGTATCGCTATGGTCGTCTCTCGTTCTCTTATATCAGGCGGGGGGATCCCGTGATTGTTGAAGATTGTAGCCCACTGGGTGGCATAGTGTGCCTGTGCCGTCAAATAGTAGAGCTCCAAGTCAGGTGCCATCAGGCCTCCCCTTGTATTTGTATTAGTTAATGTCCCCCAACTCAGCCTCGGGTGCCCTCCCCACACGAATGAGACAAATGCACTTTTCATTTTGGCAAACAGGGCGTGACACGGCCAAACCGGGACTGTGTTGAACAGGTAAAACAATTTCGGCAATATTATCATTTTGACTAGGGATATTCTTCCCATCATTGAGACTGGGAGAGCATTCCAGCATTTCATTTTAGCACATAGGGTGTCGCCTAACGCACTGTAGTTTAGGGCCCCGGAGAGTTGGGCTGTCCTAGCTGTGTAAGCTCCTAGATATGATATATGCATTGGGCTCCAGATGAGACCATGTAGGTCTTGAGGTGCTACTGTATTTTTTGTGAGTGGGAACATTTCTGACTTGCTATGGTTGAGTCTTAGGCCGGAGTATGCGCCAAATTTTTTAACTTCCGCCAGAACCCTTCCCAATGTGCGATCTGGATTCCGAAGATATAGCAAAATATCATCGGCATAGAGGGTTATAATTTGTAGTCTGCTCTCGAGCCACAACCCATATGAACTGTATCGTGACCGCATGGATATCAGCTAGGGGCTCTATCACTAGAGCAAACAACAGGGATGACAATGGGCATCCCTGTCTGGTGCCTCCGAGTAATTCTAGTATATCTGTCAGGGCACCGTTGACGCTTATCCTGGCATAAGGGTGTGCATATGGTACTTAAATCCATTTTATGAAATTGGGGCCAAACCTGTAGTTTCTTATTACACCAAATAGGAAGGGCCAGAAGACTGTATCGAATGCTTTTTGCATATCGACAGACAGCGCTACACCTTGAGTTTCAGGGGCTATTTTGGCTAGGATATTGTAACATCCCCTTATATTTTTGGCTGTGGACCTGCCCATGATGAACCCGGCCTGGTCTTCATGCACCATATGGGGCATCAACGGTGTTAATCGAGTTGCAAGTATTTTTGCAAAAATCTTCGCATCTGTGTTTATTAGTGACAGCGGTCGATACGAGCTGCACTCTTCGGGGGGGTTTCCCCGGTTTGAGCAGTAGTGTAATCACTGCCTCTCTGGTAGTTTCGGGTAGTTCCCCTTTGTTTAAGGCTTCTACCCAGACGGCGTGCCATCTGGGTACCAAGAGGTGACTGAATTCTTTATAGAATTCCGCCCAGAGGCCATCCGTCCCGGGGGCTTTTCCATTGGGCAGAGTTTTTATAGCCTCAGTTATTTCTGCCTCAGTTATCGGACTTTCTAATGATTCTCTAGCGGCGTCCGCAAGTAGTGTCGTTGGTATTTGGGAGAGATAGTGATCTATCTCTTCCTCAGTGGCACGACATTAAGGGGAGTATAGTTTCTTATAGAATTCGTAGAACGTCTCTTGAACCTTATTGTTGTCAGTGGTAACTGTGCCGTCTGCTAATTTTATACATGGTATGGATGTGGGGCCTCTTTAACCTCTTATTGTTCTGGCCAATAACTGCCCGGGACGTTCACTTTCCCCATATCTGCTAGCCGCCATTGGTTCATCGAAGTATCGGATCTCCTGATCTGCTGCTTCCTTGTATTCATCGAGTTTAAGTTTAATCTCTGAGCTCAGCTGAGATGATGTGGTGTGCGCGTGCAACGATTGTAGGGAGGATATTTGTGCCTCTAAGCGCGCTAGCCTACCCCTGATATCCTTGAGGACTCCGCTTTCTGTGGATATTGAACTGCCTCGTATGCAGACTTTAAATGCCTGCCACAATATTGCCTGACTGGAGACCGAATCCTCATTTATTTCAAAGTATTCCTGTATTTGTTTTGTCAGAGCGCTTTTGTATACCAGATCTTGTAGGGCAGCGGGTTTAAATTTCCATGATGGTCGGTTTACCGTGACTTCCGGTATATGCAGCGTTAGCTGTATTGGTGAGTGATCAGAGTATTTCCTGGGATAGATGTGGGCATGATCAACCCATGTCAGAGCTACGTTGTCTACCAGCCATAAATATATTTTAGAATGCATATCATGCACTGTGGAGTAATAAGTATATTCCCTTTTCGAGGGGTTTAACGCTCTCCACGCAGCTTTTATGTTTAGATCTGTCATATGGGTGAGTATCTTTTGTGCTGCCTTGGACAATGCTCTTGGTTGTGTTGAGGTGCGATCTAGGTGTATGTCAAGGACTGTGTTGAAATCTTCTCCAATTATCAAACAGGACATGGGGTAGGATGCCAGTTTTTCAAATAGCGTGGAATAAAACTCTGAGTCGTCTGTATTTGGGCCATACACATTAAGTAGGACTACCTCTTTGTCATATAGGGTACCATGGAGCAATACATATCTACCCTCGGGGTCGCATGCAGAGGTAATTCAGGTAAATGGGAGGGTTTTATGAATTAGAGTTGCCGCCCCACTGGCCCTTTTGGAGTACTTTGTGTAGTATTGGTGAGCCCCCCGGTTCGACACCAGTTGCCCTTCATAGTGAGGCCCTATTGCGTTTCTTGTAGGAAAATTATCTTGGGGTTCTGCCTGTTAATATGCTGGAATCTTCCTTTTCTTAACTCTGGATCCTAGGCCACGTACGTTCCAGCTCAGAATTTTTATATTATCCGTGCCTTGTTCAGCCATTGTCTATGATGTGGTAGTAATCGTATGCTTGCTGGCTAACTGTTAGTGTGTGCTCAGAAACCTGTGTGCTTAGTACCTTTGTGCTTTTCGTTTTAAGTTTCCCCTTTCCATAACTAAATCTCAACAACCCCCTCCCCCCTCCCTCATAGTTTCCCGAACTTCAACTATACTTTTTAATCTCCCCCCGCCCCTCCCATCAACATTTTGTGCACCTGCTAAAGGGGAAACTGCGACGACTTCAAGTGCCTATGCCATATTTGGTCTTCTACAGTATTCCAAGTTCAACATGTTGCTCTCACAAGTATTAACACATGCGGGGTGATATCCAACATCTTGATTCATAGCATGAGTCATGGTTTCCCCCTTATGTGGGCTCCATAGGGGCCCCGGTTTTCATGAGTCGTTTCTGTATCTTTGACGTGCTTGTTATTATATAGCTTCAGGGTTTCGGGAGTTTCTCTCACTTATAGGCCGTTCAGGCGGGGCAGGAATATGCGTTTCCACGAAGTTCGCCGCCTCTTCTGGGAATGTGAAAAAGTACATTTTGTTCTGGTTATGTATTTTCAGTCTTGCCGGGTACAGCATTGCGTGTTGTATTTGACGCTCTCAAAGCAGTTTCTTAACCCCTGCAAATAGTTTCCCTTCTTGTTGTACCGCTAATGTGAAATCTGGAAAGATGCGTATGATGTTGGCTTCCCATCTTAATTCTTGTTTTTCTTTGACCGTTTTCAGAATTAGGTCTCGGTCTCTGTAGTTTATCATACGCGCTATTATAGGTCGAGGGTATGCGCCAGGTTTTGGCCTTAGGGTGAGTGACCTATGTGCACGTTCCACTATGAACATAGCCGACCATCCAGGGTCTCCCAGGAGGATACGTGATAGTTCCTCCACTGCTTTTTCCATGGATCCTTTCAGTGCTTCCTCTGGAACTCCGACTATCCGGATGTTGTTCCGCTGGGATCTAGCCTCTAAATCTTCGCATTTTGTTTTCACTGTTCCAAGTTCTATTGCCATTGTGGACACTTCTTCAAGGTCTCCAGTGCATCTTCAGTGCCAGATATCCTCGTCTCCGCTTCTGTCATCCGTGACGTTGTTTTGTCCTGTTGCGCTTTAATGGTGACAACGTTTGCAGTTATTCCATCCAGCTTATCGTTGAGGGATGAGAAGCCCTGTTGCATGGCCAGAAAGACTGCCTGTGGGTCCATCATTGATCCTGGAGTGGCCAGTTGCTCTTGTGGGGGCGATTCCTCAGCCATTGCTTGCTCAATTTCTTTCCTTACTGATGTTGTGTATTTGTCAATGGCTCCTTTTCCTCTATTGGGGCCAAAGCTTTTGGGCATCGTTTTCTCCCAATCTCCTCCTCAAGATAGAGTGGGCCCTGGGGGCAAGCACAGCAATCTACCTCTGTGTGCCACCTGCGCTTTGTGTGCGTATATCGATGAGCGGAGTGATCCTGCGGAAGCCCTGGATTACTATCAGGGCTGGTAGAGTGCATCAGCAATCGTCTATGATATCTGTGGTTTGAGGATCTGTGATCCGCAGCACTATCTTTGAGGAGGTCTCTCGCTTGTGTATTGGTCTGCTGAACATCATGTAGAACCTCAGGGATAGACTTGTTGTCGGCAAGGTGTGTACTCTTGTAGTCGATGCTGTTGAGTATATGTGCCTGGTAGGCGTAGGTGTAGTCTCTCTCAAGCAACGTTTCCCCTTTAAACCGGCTCTCTTGCCTGCCCTGCTGCAACAAGCTTTATATCTTCAGCCCAAGTTGGGGCTAAGGTGGGTGCCCTCTGTGAATGGCGGTGGCTGGGGTTCCCCTTGGTCTCAACTTTCAGGGCTGCATGGTCGAGGGATAATCTCATGTGCCTGCACGTTCCCTCACCGCATGTCACGTTCAGTGTTATGGGAGCCTTGAAATATTGCAGTTTATGCCCTTATTTAAATTGCGCTGCGTGGGTTAAGGATTGGGTAGTGGACCGGCCCGATGAAGGCGGGAAGACACGCCGCCCGGGAGGGAGGTCCTCATACAGTTTTCTGGGGGGCTGCGGAGAATCCTCAACCTACCCCCCCAGTATCGCCAGTTTCTCACCACGTTAGGGGCACTAGTCCCGGCACCCGGGAGCAGCCCGATCACACGCCTCCACACTCAGTTACCTCTGTGCGTCCACAAGGGCCCGCCAAATGTCAGATATAGCTGGCGTTGTCTCCAGCGGGACACCGGGGCTCACGGCTGTCCGCCTACCTCACCGGCTCCGGGGCCCGCCCTCGGGTAGAGCCAATCCTTGCATGCGGCAGCGATGATGGATGTGGGGGGAATCCTGATGCGCTCGAGAGCCTCCGGAGCGCCCGCAATCCACCCCAGGCGCAGCTGGGCCTTTCTGTCTTCTGCTGCCGCTTGCGTTGGTTGGCGCCGGGCTCCTCTACACCGCCCACGGCGCATCTCAGGCTTGTCTCCGCCTCCGCGCGTAGGATGTTGTGTTCGCTGCCGTACCGGCACCCCAGCAGCTCCCTCTCTCAAACTCCGTCTGACAGTTCTGTGGGTATTACTGCACGTCTCCCATTAATTCGGAGAAGAACCGGAATCTGATAACGGATATTATGGCATTACGGTCCTCGCCGGAGCTTACACAGTAGCGGCCATTTCCACTTGTGCACAACAGCGCCCCCAACATGGCCATATCTGATCAGATTGCCCTAAAGCCTGTATTGGCTACGATTATGGTAGTTCCCTGGTCTTTTCCCCTACAGGGACGCACTTAGCAATTTTCTCAAGTTGGATGGTGCTGCTAATTGTGGGTGGGTGCAGCATGTGAAGACGATGCTAAAGGGACTGGATGCTGGCCCCATTTGGCTCACCGCCATTGAATGTTGGTCTGTTTCTAACCCTGCATTAAAAGCTAAGGCCAAAGCTATTGCTTGGGCTAAATTGGTATCCTCAGCTTTTGGCCTGAAGAATGGGCCAGAATTCTTGGATAGCAATATGCTGGGGAATTGCAAAAATATCCTGGACGAGCCCCACCCCCTGCATGAGCGCTCGCTATATGTGCGTTTTTAACTAGGATTTTTATCCATGGCGTGTTACACTTGATCTTGGTCTGTTTTCAACACTGGTGCTAGTGTGTGTCCCCTTTGTAATGCAGCTGACGAATCTCTCCTGCACTTTACACTAATATGTCCTGCCTTATTTCCCTTGAGACGCAGGTATTTGACACCTATCTTGTTGTTGCTGCATATAACAAGCACACGCAATGCTATGCTGCTTTTATCCTGTTCCTTGGATTGGAAGGTTATTTTTCGATAGCAAGATACGTCCATCGTGCCTGGCTTTTTAGAAGCAAAGTATTGAGTAGTGTGTGAGTAACAGGTGGGGCTCCCTGAGGGGCTGCAAGCTTCCTCTCCTTTCAGGAGTTCGCCTGTGTGGAGGGCACTACATTTTAAGAAATGGTTGTCCTTTTACTGTTCTATCCAATTCTCCTTGCACTCAACATTTGTGGTATATTATAAATTACTCACCTAGTGACTGACGTACTCTTAGTCCATAGTCCTTTCCTCCATACTGTATGGGCGTCCCTCGCTAGGGCCGGGAGACGGAACCTGTTTCACCAGAAAAATCATCTTCCCCTTTAAATTTAGATGGGTGCGGCATGGGAGCATGCGCTCCCTTGACTCCACCCAACGGCGACACTCCTCAGTCCCCTTTGACTTGTCGACAATATTAACATTGCCTAATGACACCAGTTTTATTAGGGGGAGGATGGTGGGACTTATGGAGGGAAGGGGCTATGGGCTAGGAGTACGATAGTCACTATGGTGAGTAACTTATAATTGCTCCTACGTCCCGTCCCCTTTCCTCCATACTGTGTGGGCGATTACAACTGAATGTAGCCCCAGGGTGGAGTGGTGCTCTTTTAAGAACACAAGTTCGTTAACACTGCCTGACCAAATGCCACGTCCGACCTGGAGCCAGCATCCAAGCAGTAGTGCTTGCAGAAGGCTGAGGGCGTAGCCCATGTAGCCACCTTGCCAATATCCTGCCACGGGACATGCCTCTGGAGAGCAACCGCCATGGCTTTAGCTCCGATTGCGACAGCATGCATATTAGCTGGAATAGGTTTGTGCAACCCCTCGTTCGCATCCTTTATGGCCGTAACCATATACCTTGCTATCGAAGCGTTGAAGGCTTGACAGCCAGACTTTGACCCACCGAAGATGACAAAGAGGGTGTCTGATTTGCAAAGCTCTTGGTCCTGTCCAGATAGTACCTCTGTGCACGCCTCACATCCAGACAGTGCAATACCCTCTGAGCGTCATCTTGGGGTCCGAAGACCATTGGTAGGAATGTCTCCTCATTTAGGTGACAGGAGGAGACAACCTTAGATAAGAATGCTGGGTGAGTTCTAGCGCCTGGATTTCACTGATCTGGCCTGTCGAGGTAAGGCCCACCAGGTGGGCCGTCTTAATGGTGACTAGCCTGATGTCTGCGGACGCCATAGGTTCGAATGGTTTATGCGCCAGGGCGCCCAAGAACGCATTTAGGCCCCACACTGGGTGTGGCTTCTTGAGGGGCGGATAAAGCCTGGTCAGGCCCGCCCAGTGTCTTTTAACCACTGGATTAGAGGATGAAAATACCTCCTCCTCCAAGTTCCTGTAGGCTCCAATGGCCGCCAGATAGGTGCAGCATGTGTCTACCTGCACTCCCGAGTGTGAGAGGTGCGCAGAGAAGGACAGCATGTCGTCCAACGTGCAGGTCAACGGATCGACCTCCTTTGACTCCACCCAGTGACCAAACCTGGTCCACTTGCTTTTTTACTGGCTACTGCTAGCATCGCTCCTAGCCCCTTGTATAATGTCTAGGTTACCCCGTGACAGATGCAGATGCCTCAGTGTGTCTTGTTCAGGAACCACACTCTGAGGGCTGACTTCTGGGAGGCGGGGTGGATGACTGCCTCCCTGCTGAGACAGTAGGTGTGCTGGGCCCAGCGGAAGGTGCACGGGGCCCGATCCAACAGGGTGAGTAGTTTCAAGAACTATGTCCTTGCTGGCCACCATGGAGCTATCAGGATGATACAGAAGTGTTGGGCCTCCGTGATCTTGCAGATAACCCTTTGGACCAGGGGAGTGGGAGGGAAGGCATACACATTCAAGCTGTTCCACTGGATCTGCATCGTGTCGCCCAGAGAGCCCCTGCCCTGTCCCTGCCAGGACACAAACTGGGGGCACTTCCTGTTGGACCAGACGGCGAAGAGAACCACCTGTGTATGACCCCACTTGACGATCCCCTGAAGGACCTCTTTGTCCAACTGCCATTCATAGTTGTCCGCACCCAGCCGGCTGAGCCTATCCGCCTCTAGGTTGGACTCCCCCAGGAGGTGGATTCTGCTAGGTGCAAGTTGTTTACCAGAGCCCACTCCCAAATGTTGACTGCTAGAGTGCAGAGGGGAGGAGACCTGGTGCCACCCTGCTCGTTGATGTAATACATGCTGGTGGAGCTGTCCGTTTGAGGATCGCCTTGTCACTGATCATCGGGAGAAAGGCTTTGAGAGCGAGCAAGACGGCCATCAACTCAAACCAATTGATGTGGGCTGCCTGCTCCAGACAGGACCAAACTCCATGGACACTGCCCGGCCAAGGTAGCTCCCCAGCCCTCCAGGTATGAATCGGTGGTGATGGTGATCTGAGGTACTGGTTGACAAAAGGGCCTGCCTATCAGCAGGTTTCTGTCCGTGCTCCACCAGACTAGGTCCTGGCAGAGTTGGTGTGGGATGCTGACCTGCTCCGACTGGGAACCCCTCGCTAGATCCCCGGAGGATGCAAAGTGCAGCTATAGTCACCTCGTTTTGAGTCTTGTATGAGACACTGCCAGGAGACATGCTGCCATAATACCCAAAAGGTGTTGGTACCACCATGCCGATGTCACTGTTCTGCTGAGAAAACGCCTTGTGGCCCTGTTGATGGCTGCAATCTTGTCCGGTGAGGGGAAACTCCTCTCGGAGCTCGTATTCCAGATAAGGCCCTGATAGATTCTGAGTAGACGCCAACTGTGACTTCTTGAGATTGATGGAAAATCCCAGCTTGTGTAGTGTACCCATGAGGGCAGAGGCCGTGTACTGTACTGCCTCCGGAGATCCTGCTCTGACTAGCCAGTCACCTAGATATGGGTAGATGTGGTGAACCTGCACCCTGAGTAGGGCTGCTACTGCGTTCATCAGTCTTGTAAAGACCCTGGGGGCCAAATTCAGGCCAAAGGGTAGAACCTTGTATTGGAAATGAAATCCCATGATCATGACCCTCAGAAAGGACCGTTGGGGTTGCAGATCGGGACGTGCAGGTAGGCATCCTTCAGCTCCAGGGAGCACATCCAGTCTCCCGCACACAATGTCTCCGCTATCAGCGCTGGGGTAACCACCATCTTGAAGTTTTGGAGAGTAAGGGAAAGGTTCAACACAACTCTCAGGCCAGCCTGGTTCTTTTTGTGAATGGCTAAAATCTGTGAATAGAAGTCCAGACCCCACTGAGAGGCTCAGACTTCCTCCACTGCCTGACTCTACGAGCGAGTGAATTTCGGCTAGCAGAATTGGTGTACAATCTGTGGGAGCGGAGGAGAGAGGAGAAGGAGGCACAGGGAGCTGGAATCCCATTGATACTACAAAGAGGATCCATGGGTCAGTGAACTTTGTCTGCCAGCAGTGAACGTGAAGGATAAGCCTGCTCCCCACCAGAGACTTGTGGATCCGGATGGATGTGTCATGATTTCTTGCTCTCGGAGGCTGGGGCGGAAGAGGGGGACTGGAAAAAATCCTAATGAGCCGGCTTGTGCTACTTGCACCTGTGCTGACTCAGGGATCTGTCCGGTTGTCTGGACCATCTCTCTTGGAAGCCCCTGAATCCTCCGAAGGACCGACCCTTGTCTGAGCGCTGATGCGCTTGGCTATATGCCTTAGGGGTAGACTTGGCGAGGATCGATAAAGACTTAGCAGTCTGGGAACTATTCTTTTTCTTATTGAGTTCCTCGTCTGTCGTTGAATGGAACAGATCGCCCCCTTGAAAGGAAGGTCCAGTATATGTTCCTGGACATCAGGGTTGAACTTCGTTGCCCTTAGCCAAGGTGTCCTTCTCATGTCGGTAGCAATGCAGGAGGCATGACCTGAGGAGTCAATGTGAGTCACCGTGGATGCCATTATGTCCAGTGCCACTATTTTGGCTTCAGCCAGCCCAGCCTCGAAGCAAGCCTGGCTCTGTACCGGGAGTTCAGGTAGGAAATCCGCAATCTCTAACCACAGCCTCTGGTTGAACGCCGCCAGAATGGATTCCGCATTGGACTGGGGCAGATGGAGAGTAGCATTGGAATAGATTTTCTTTCCATACGCCTCCAGGATCTTCTCCTCCTTACCTAGGAGTGCTGAGGCTGATGAAGCCGAGGACGATTGAGGCTTAGAGAGTGATGCTGTCGCTATCACCGAAGAGTGTGGCTGGGGGTGTGCCAACAGTAGGATGGGGTCCTCTTCCGTTAGCCTAAACTTAGCCTAGACGCGCCGATTTGTAGGCTGGGTAGAATGTGGCTTGAGCCATCCTTTTTTGGCAAGCGCCACCACGTCTTTCTGCAGTGGTATTCCCGTTCTAGCCGTGGGGCATAGTGTAAGAACTGCTGCCAGTACCCCTGCCTCTGGTTTTTCCACCTGTGGCTGTGGGATCCCCAAATACTCAGCCAGGCCTGCCAACCGTTCGTGGCTGATGAGGGAGTGTCTGGGCCTTCCTCCTCATCTGTGTCCACCATTGTGTCTTGCTGGTCCGGTGCAGTCGGAGGGGTGCTGGGTGCAGGAATCTGTGGCATACTGATTAACAGCGCCGGAGGCTGCTGCAGCAGCACAGACAGGGCTGCTGTGACCGGGACAGGCATGGGAGCCGGTGTCGTAGGGACTGGCCTGGTGCCTGGGGCTGAGCTGGATACTGAGGAGCTGGACCCAAAGGCAGTGTTGCTCTGGATGCTAGTGTCTGTGCTGGAGGGAGCATGTCCATGATCACATCCCTAAGGATCCCACACTAAGGAACTTCTCAAAGAACCTGTCTTCACAGGCCGGAGGAGTGCTTGACGGAATCGGCATGGGTACGGGCCCTGAGGTTGCTCAGACCTAGGCGCGCCCTGTCTTGCTATATGGGGCGAGGGGTATCTGCCCTGCACAGCTGATGGGTAAGCTGTGGGCCAAGTGCCAGGAGTTTACCAGTCCCACTTGGAAACTTGCTCCCCTACCTGGTCCCCAAAGGGAGATGGTGTAGGACGAGCCGCCATTTTCTCTGACTTCCTCCAGTATGCGGAGCAGTGGAGGATGAGGCCTACCCTGCACCTCAGGCCTTTTAGGCGGAGTGCCCACATGTGTGGAGCCGGAAATGCTGCGTACAGGCGCCCCTCAGACAATAGTCCGATGGTAGGGCGCAGCCCCTTGGGTTACCGAGAGGATCTTATGGTCCTCAGCCTGGTGGCCGGTAGCTGTAGCAGCCTAGGTGCTTGTGCTGGTAATAGGACTTGTTAGCCCCCTCCCGCTAGTGTGCTTCCTGTTAAAGGAGTCGCCTTTGCGGGGTGCGGAGAACAGTGCACCTACCTTGGGCCTGGTCTTCTGCTTCACAAACCCTTTTAGGTCCTTCCGAAGAGTTCCCTCCACCTGGCTAGTCTGTTCTTGAGGGTGCACGGTGTCAGAGCATTGCACGCGGTACAGCCGTCCCAGCCGTGGTCAGGGCCAAGGCAGCAGAGGCAGAGGGTGTGGAGGTCGGACTTTGCAAAGGGACCCTCGCAGGCTGGACACCTGATCAATCCTGCTGTCGTCGACATGCGCCAGGGAGGAATGTGACGCCAGAGGACAAAGCGATACCTGATCGAAAAAGACAAAAAGGTAGACAAAAGCACTTCTCCGGGGAAGAGCACGTGGAATTACTAGGCTAGAGTCCTAACCCAGGAGCCCTAGAGAAAGCAATCTGTTCCCGTCGATGCAGAAAAGAGGACTGAGGAGTGGCGCCGGTTGGTGTATGTTTTATTTTTCCTCTCTGAATCGACCCATTTATAAATTGTATGTTTGCTAATAGTTTAACCGAATAAAGCATTTTAAAAATGAAATGATATATCCTTTACATCACCATAAGTAAATTCAAGACTGTCAAAAATCAAAATCACATGATACTCACAAATATTCAGTAGCAACTGTCAGATAATTTTACAAATGCTGTCATGTTCAAATACCCAGCTAAGAACATGGACAAAAGTGATCTTCAAGGCAGTCATGGAGAGCTCTGATTATTTGGAAAAATCTGGCAGAAAGTACATTATGCAAACAGGAAATGATATTATGTAATGTGCAATTTACCAATAGATCGATTACTGTGCACTCATTTGGTAAAAATATGAAATTTTAAAATATCGTTTAACAAAATTAGGCTAGGGTGGCAGCCTCAGTCAGTGGCTCTGAATCTCTGAATGTTGGCATTACCCTTTGGAAATTGCCCTCAATACAAACCATCTGATCAATGCAGCATGCCGGTAGCCCCACGGCTCACCTTCCCTAGGCTTTTCCTTGCACCACATTCCCCATCACCACTGTGACAGGATCTGGGGTCTTGACCCTATTGGGGAGATGGTGGGGGGACAGTAACCCCTTCTGACATGGGTTAGACAGCCTACCAGATTGTACTCCAGAGACAATCCTACATCAGGTTGAGTGAGAGAGTTGAGTGGGCTCTTGTCCATGGACCTCCCACTTTGTGACCATAATTCCTGTGTACTTTCTACCGCTCTCTGTTACAACTTGCCCTGCAGCCTAATTTCTGACAAAAGTCCTTTCTTGTCTATTTCTGAATTACCATCTGTTAGGAAAGACTTCCTTTTTGCTGCAATCCTCCCACAGACTCCTATAGGACATCCTTTCTTTTTGCTTTATTTTTACTCCTGAACGTAGGTAAAGCCTTCTGCTTACCTTCCCCTGTCGTTTGCTTCATTTTTATGGGCAGACTGATCTGCCCATCAGACTATCTGTGCTGGGAGCCTATGCTCCTCAGTTCATTTTTTGTATTGTTACAATTGCACATATCCTCCTAAAGCGCAGTGCAGCTCTGATACTTTGGACCTTACAGCTTTCTCTATAATGGCTTTCTGGATACATTTACAATGCGCCTAGGATGGGCTGGCTGCAGTGGGTATTTTAATACAGTGTTTCATACTTTCTGGCCTGGTGGACAGAGTTTAGATGGCCACCCTAGGTATAGTGCACAGGGGAAACTCTGGGAATTCAGCCAAACCAATCATGGCAGCATGGAGAGTGGTCTAGGTTTGGTCTCATGAAAGGTGAGTGGGATCAGGGGTCCACAATGAGCCACACAGTGAAGCAGTCAAGGATTACACTTAGTAAGTATAAAAATACTATATTTATTATTGGCCAAAGAACACACAAACATGACCAGAGCAGGTAATACTATCACAATATTAATATAAAACATATAGTCACTGTTAGTCAATGCAAGGTATACAATTCACCGCCCTAGCGGCACCTCCACCAAAAGTCCACAGGAATATGAACCCTAACTTGTAAAGTCCAACCCTAAGTTAATTGGGGCCTTGTGCCCAAAGGATCACAAAGTTCTTAAATAGTTATAGGAGTTGGGAAAAAGTTAGGGAAATGGTCCTTTGGATGTGAACATTTGTCCAGAAGAATGTCGAAGGAGTTTACTGGTGAGTAAAACACGTTTCTATCTCATGGAGGACTTTTGGAACAGGTGTTGGAAATGTCAACAGTTCTAAAATAAGTCAAAGTTCTTCCCACACTTTTAAAGCGTGGAGATTGTGGCACTGGTAAGTATTGTTACTACTCACCACCCGTTCTCCAATTTTTCCTCAGACTTGGCAGGTCAGAAGGAGGATCGCTAGAGGTAGGTTTTCCCGCAGTTGGATTCAGGAGCAGTTGCACAGGAGCTGCGGGTGAAAGCAAAACTCTGTTCGTATCCAGGAGCAGAATGCAACCATTTTGGTGGACAGATGCGACAGGAGCAGATGGGTGATGGCCGGTTCTAGCAATTGTCACTGCGCATGGCAACAGCAGGCATCTAAGTAGTCACAGCCAAAGAAAGCCTTCCAGGTCCAGACCCCTTGATGCTGCGACATTGAAACATCGTAGGAAGGTGACTTATGGGACTATCTGGAGACCAACGCGGTTCCGGGTGAAAACGCAGAATGGCAGCACAGTAGCCCAAAATGTAGTTTGTCAGTCCACCGGGTGGCGCAGGGACATTTCCGAAGACTCCAAACTGCAGGGCCATGAGAAGACATTGAGACTGCTTGGTTACACCAGTCCAAAGGGTCGAAGCACCAGGGAAGGCCTTCTGAGATCAGTAGCCAGACAGGTCTCCACCGGGACAGCAGCAAGAGTTAGTCACCAGGCCTCTTCAGGACAGGTTCACTGGCCTTCCTTTGTCTGCACAGCTACACAGGATACATGGCTCCTCTTCAGATCTGTTGGAATGGCTGCAGGACTCCTCATATCCTAAAATCAGGTGAGAACGAACACACACACAGCCCTGTACTCCCACAGCCCCCCGCAGTGGGTCAATCTCCAATTTGGGACCACTGTGGGTGAAACTCATGCATATACTCCCAGGCATCCAGAAAACACTTTGTGGATTGGAACAATACAGTCCCAGTTCACTTCCTGGCTCCCAAAACACAGGGACTGCAATAGCCCACGAAAAGCACTGCTTTTCCGGGCAAATGCATGACCATAAACAGAAATCCCTGGCCTGGCAGGAAGAAGGCCAACAAAGAAAATTGCTGAAGAACAAGCAAAAACTGTAGCACGGCATATACAGAGTTCCCATGTTCACTATAACTAAGCCCCCCCCCTAAACTCTGTCCACCAGGACAGATTTTAGGAATCTGTCTTAACAGCCGGCTCTCGGCCAATATGACCCAGCAAGTGCAGGAAGGGTTGGAACTTTCTCCCGTGATTGGAGGACATGCACCATCTTGGAGATTTTCGCCACTTTGTCCTCTGGTGGGAAGGCTCTGCCCAGACAAGTGTCCAAGACCACTCAGATGAAACGGAGTGACTGGACGACAAAACCCGAGACTTATTTAAGTTCAGGGAGAAGCCCAAGAAGTGCAACAGGATGCATATTTTGGTACGAGTGTCCGAAGGCCTGGTCTGGGGAGCAAGCTCGGACAATAAAGTCGCCCATCTAACGAAAGACATGAACACCTTCTCTTTTGAGGCAACCAGACACCTCTCCAGTAGCTTGGTGCAGACCCAGGGACCCAGAAAAGCCCAAACTGCAGGACTGTTTATTGATAGTGGCAATGCCTGTTCGGGAAGTGTTTCTAAAGTCCACTTAAGGGCTTCATAAAACCATATTTGAGACAGTACAACAACTCCGTTTAGTACAAGGCTGTGCCACTTGAGAATGCAGGTAGCATAGACAGAGCAGCCAGGCTTATCTTATGAGGGAGAGAGGGCTGTTGCTTGATGCAAAGAAATTGCAGCATAAATTTGGTCCAAAGAAACACTGAAGCACTCTATATTGGAAAAATAAGGAACAAGTTACTTACCTGTAACTATTGTTCTCCAGCATGGGTCTGGCATGGATTCACATGCTCATGAATATTCCCCGTCGTCAGGCTGGGAATCCTCGGTAAAGAAAAAACCAGTATCAGTTTCGTTTCTGATCTGTCTTTCGTAGTAATAACCAATCACTGGTCTCTGCGTCATACTGACCACAGCCAATGACTGCCCTCTACCTAAGCACCGCCTCTGGCAGCCATCTTCAGATTTGGAAGCACGTGAAGTGGCAGTATGACCAAGTGAAGAGCCGCAGAGGGGTAGGCGGGAGGGTTCGCATGTGAATCCATGCCAGACCCATGCTGGAGAACAACAGTTACAGGTAAGTAACTTGTTCCTTCTCCAGCATGGGGTCTGGCATGGATTCACATGCTCATGAATAAAGAATACATAGCAGTACACACATGCACAACCACGGGAGGTGGCAAAGGCTCAACATTAAGCATAGCATCAAACTCAACATTAAGCATCTTACCTCCTCACCAGGCTCACCTCAGGCGAACAGGTTGCGCAGCACTGCTTGGCCGACCCTGGACTCCTCCCTGGAATCCCGGTCGACGCAGTAGAATCTCGTGAAGGTGTGCGTCGACCTCCACGTAGCAGCCCTGCATATGTCCAGCAGGGGCACACCAGAAAGGAACGCCGTGGTAGCTGCGATCGCTCTGGTGGAATGGGCTCTCGGACGGCCGGGCAGCGGTCGGTTTGCCAACCGATGACAGTACATGATACAGCCGGAGAGCCATCTGGAAATGGAAGCCTTCGAGAGAGCCTTCCCCTGATTGACAGGTCCAAAGTTCACAAAGAGTTGTGACGTCTTCCGAAAACACTTCGTGCGGTCCACGTAGAACTTCAGCGCTCTAGCTACATCCAGCGAGTGCAAAGTCCTCTCAGCCGGCGACGAAGGCGACGGGAAGAATACAGGCAACACCAAGGGTTCGTTGAGATGGAAGTCCGACGGTACCTTGGGCATGAAGGAGGGGTGCGTCCTGAGCACTACCCTCGTGTCGTGGAAAGTCAAGTACGGGGCCTTGCAGGAAAGGGCCTGGATCTCTCCCACTCGTCGTGCGGAGGTGATGGCCACAAGAAAAGCAGTCTTCCACGATAGAAACTTCAACGGGGCCGAGTGCAGAGGCTCAAACGGAGGTCCCATGAGCTTGGTCAGCACCACGTTGAGCTCCCACGCCGGGGCCGGAGCCTTCACCGGCGGGAACGATCTGAACAGTCCCTTCATGAACTCTTTCACCAGGCGATGAGACCACAAGGACGTCCGTCCCGTGGTTCTGGTGTATCTGGAGATCGCAGCAAGATGAATCTTGATGGACGCGTGTGCCAGGCCAGCTTTGGCCAGCGTCAGCAGGTACGGCAGTACTTGGGGAGCCGTAATCCGTAGAGGGTTAATCTTCTGTGCGTGGCACCAGACAGAGAACCTCTTCCATTTGTGTCCGTAGCATTTAAGAGTCGAGGACGCCCTGGCCTTTGCAAGAATCTCTCTGCAGTCGGCCGGTATGTCGTATCCTCCAAACTCTAGCGCTGCAGGAACGCCGTTGCCCAACTGGCGGAACCCAGTGTCGGCGATGTCCGTCGCCACGGTGATGGCGTGGTCCGAGGCCACCTCACCTTCCTGCAGGATCTCCAGGGCCTCCGCCCTCTTGTCGTCCGGCAGAAAATCCAGCAGGGGAGCTATCTTGTACCAGAGCTCCCTGTCGTAGCGAGCCACGATAGCCAAGGCGTTGGCCGCTTTAATCGTCGTCGCTGCCGACGAGATGACTCTACGTCCCATAGCATCCAATTTCTTTCCCTCGCCGTCCGGCGGGGAAGTCGATGTGGAGGCCGCACCCCCCCCCCCCCGCTTTCTTCCTGGCTGCCGCGGAGACGACGGAATCCGGGGTAGGCTGTGCCCGGAGGCACAGGGGGGCCGTGTCCGGGACCCGGTACTTCTTCTCGTACCGGTCTCTTCTAGCTGGCGTCGTGGAAGGGTTCTTGAGGAGGGAAAGGCCCTCATCCCAAATGTCGTCCAACAGAGGCACTGCGAGGACCGTCTTCCTCTTGGCCTCGCGCCGCTGATAAAGGAAGCCTTCCTTTTTCTTCTCCTCAGGGCAGAGTTGGAAAAGCTCGGAAGCCCTGGAGATCATGGAGTGGAAAGATCCGATCTCGTCGGGCGGAGAAGCCCTGGCGGGAGGCGACGACGGAATATCCTCGTCGTATGCCTCGTCGTCCGTACCCGTCGCTGCCGTGTCAGTCCCCGTATCATCCCCTCGGGTGGACGGGGGAGAGGGCTGGACGGGGCGCGACGGTTGAAAAGGAGGTGGTGGATGAATCCTTCTTTTCTTGGCAGGGGGAACACCAGAAGGTCCCGGTTCTGGATCCCCCGACGGGAAAGGTTCTTCCGTCGGTAACGGTAGTCTCGTCCTTATCTCGGAGCATAAGGACTGTATGGCCAACAAAATGGCCGCCGAGTTGTCTTGCGGCGCTGGCAGAGGGGAATCCGACGGGCGAGCAGGGGCCCCGTCGGTATCCTCGACGATGTCGTCGTCGTCGTCACCTGCGTCGGGGTCCATTCCGACGGGCAGGCCTTCTTCCACGCCTAGGCCGTGGCTTAAGACCTCGATCAGCTCCTCTTCTGAGGTTGAGGCCGAATCTACGACGACGCCCTGCCCCCCCTTCTTCCCCACGGGGGGTTTCACGGGGGTCCTATCGATGGGCACAAAAGAAGACTCCCTCCGAGGAGGCAGGGAGATTCTGGGCCCCGAGGTCGCTACCACTGGCGCAGCCTCCACAGGCTGAGCCAGGGCCGCCGCGACCGTCTCGATAGAGGGCTTGGTCGGATGGATCAAGGCCTTCACCACCTTAGGTGCGCTCACCGCCTTATCCTTGAGGGAGGGGGCACTGCCACGCTCCTCCTCTGCCTTAGAGCTCGACCGGGGCCTCTCCAGGAGTTTCGCCGGGTGCTCGGCCTTCCTCTTACCCGACCCAGAGCGTTGGCTCGTGGTTGATGGTGCCGGGGAGGGTGCGCCCTGCCTGGCGCCCGTAGAGCCCGACCGTTCGGCGCTCCCGGTGCCAGCGGACTCGCGGTGCTTAGCCTTATGTTGGGCCCCCGTCGCCGGGGCGCCCTCAAAGGTCTTAGAAGACCGCTCGGGTTTCTTCTTCTTCTCGCCAGACGGGCTCTTACCCTCCAGCCAGTTGGCGAGACGTTGATGACGGTCCTTCATGGTCCGTTCCGACATGTTGCCGCAAAACGCACAGTCCTTCTCCACGTGCGTCTTGTCCTCATGAAGGCAATAAAGGCAGAAAGAGTGTTCGTCCTCCTTAAAGACGTTCTGCAGCTGGCATCCAGGGCAGACCCTGAACAGCTTTCCGGTCGTCGAGCTTCCCTTCTCCTGGGCCATCTCCGAGACCGGGCCTGAGAAGCTTCTGGAGTCCTCCGAAGTGTAGCTCGACGAAATCTTCACCCTTGAGGGGCGCAGACGAATCCGACACGGGTCCCCGTTGATCGGATGTAGGATCGGTGGAGCTTGAGGCTCTTTTGACCGAAAGAATCGAGTTTTTGTGAAAAAACGCGAAAAAATAGCACTAACGCTCGAGAGCAATAGCACGAGGATCCCAACACATGAACGTGCGGTAAAAATCTGAAGATGGCTGCCAGAGGCGGTGCTTAGGTAGAGGGCAGTCATTGGCTGTGGTCAGTATGACGCAGAGACCAGTGATTGGTTATTACTACGAAAGACAGATCAGAAACGAAACTGATACTGGTTTTTTCTTTACCGAGGATTCCCAGCCTGACGACGGGGAATATTCATGAGCATGTGAATCCATGCCAGACCCCATGCTGGAGAAAGGGATTTATTTAAATACAAGTAGGCCAAGATAAATCTTGTGGAAGTAAGTACTATAACATCTCATATAAACAAATCTCATATAAACACAATTATAAAAGCCAACTCAATACCTATGGGTCACAACCCAAAGTATAACCTTATTTACATTACAATAGGCAGTCAAGTTGAGTCAAACCTACAACACATTCAGAATTGCAGTCGGCTATTCCAGGGGAAGAAAACCAGGTTATATCTATATTAGAATACAATCCGTAATTCAAGAGTAGCAGACCCTGTCAGCCATGCAGTGACACTCAGTTACAGAAATCACTTAATAAACCAACCCAGTTGTATATACCTTGTAACAGATATTGCTTTGCAGAACACAGTTCAGAGCTAGTAAAGTAACTCATACTTTTTGGGGGAGCCTTAAGCTACTCAATGATAAGTGTGAACACTCAATAACTGTTTTAGAATGCACTAAGCAATTTATGGAAAGAAAAAGGTTTACGTTATTTACCTGTAACTATTGTTCTCCAACATGGGTCTCGCATGGATTCACATACTCATTTCATTTATATTCCCCGTCGTCAGGCTGGGAATCCTCGGTAAAAGAAAAAAACAGTTTCACTTTCACTTTATAACTATATTTCTCCTCTAAACCAATCACTGTCCCCTGGGCCAAAGACAGTCCTTTCCCTAAGCCCCGCCTCTGGCATCCATCCTCAGATTTGGTAAGCACGTAAAATGGCAGTATGACTAAGAGGAGAGAGAATTTGCCTGTGAATCCATGCCAGACCCATGCTCGAGAACAACAGTTCCAAGTAAGTTACTTACACCTTCCTCAGGATGGGATTCTGGCATGGATTCACATGCTCATGAATAACGAATACACGGCAGTACACATTACACAACCACAGGAGCTGTCTAGGCTCAGCAGAAGCAATTAACACTTACCTCTGGGAAAGGCTCCCCTCAAGCAAATAGGTTGTGAAGCACTGCCTGCCGTCTCTGGACTCCTACCTGAAATCCCTGTTGACGCAGTAGAACTTCATGAATGTATGCATGGACCTCCACGTTGCAGCCCTGCAGATGTTGAGTAGGGGCACACCAGAAAGGAAAGCCGTTGTTGCAGTGATCGCTCTGGTAGAGTGGGCTCTCTGAGGGCCCGGCACAGGACGTTTTTCCAGCCGAAGGCAGTGCATGATGCAGCCGAACAGCCAGCTTGAGATGGAAGCCTTGGAGAAGGCCTTCCCATGGTTCACAGGTCCAAAGTTCTGAAACAAATGAGAAGTCTTATGGAAAACGCTTTGTGCGTGCCACACAGAACTTCAAGGCACGAGTAACGTCCAGCGAAGGCAAGGCCCTCTCTGCCATCGATGAAGGGTTTGAGAGAAAAACAGGCAACACCAAAGGCTCGATGAGGTGGAATTCTGATGGAATCTGCGGCATGAAAGTAGGGTGCATACGCAGTACCACTCTTGATTCGTGGAAAGTCAGATACGGTTGCTTGCAGGATAGGGCCTGGATCTCACCCACACATCTGGATGAGGTGATGGCCACAAGGAATGCAGTCTTCCACGACAGAAACTTGAGTGTGCCTTGATGCATAGGTTCGAAAGGTGCCCCCATGAGTCTTGTCCGGCCCACGTTGAGTTCCCATGCCGGGGCAGGTGTCTTCATCAGAGGGAAAGATAGAAAAAGCACCTTGAGGAACTCCTTGATGAGTCTGTGGGACCACAGCAAGGATCTTCCCATGGATCTGGTGTAGCGCGAGATGGCCGCCAGGTGTACCTTAACTGATGCGTGAGCCAGCCCAGCTTTTGCCAAGGACAGAAATTATGGAGGAATCTGTGGAGCTGTGAGCCTCAGGAGGTGTAATCCTCTGCAACCAGCACCACGTAGCAAAACCTTTCCACTTATGGCCATAGCTCTTTAGAGTAGACAACGCCCTGGCTTTGGCAAGGACCTCCCTGCAGTCTGCTGCAAATCATAACTTCCACACTCTAAGACTGCAGGAGCCATGCCTTCAGGTTCTGAGAACCTGGTTCGTGATGAAGGACTGCACTTCCCTCCCTGGTGAGCAGCAACTTGACTGGAGGTGACACCGCAGGCTGAGTAGGTCCACATACCAATTCTACCTCGGCCACGCCGAGGCGAGAAGTATCATCTTGCACAGACACTGAGTGTGTTGATCCCACGTAGCAGGAGAGGAAACCGGGGAAAGGCCTACAGAAACAGATCTTCCCACATGAAGGAGAAGATGTCCCCCATGCACCTCGGTTGGTGGAACCTGCTGGCAAACCTCTGGCATTTTGAGTTAGCCGCCATGGAAAAGAGATCGATCGGACATCTGCTCCATTTGACCAACAGACGGTCCACCTGACCCTAATTAAGTTACCACTCAGGGCAGGAGCGCAGCTCCCTGCTGAGGGAGTCGGCAATGGTGTTCTTGACACCTGCCAGGTGGAACGGGATGAGGAACATCCCCCTATTCCCAAAGCCACAAGTCCTGAGCTTCCTTAAAGAGCGAAGGGGATTGAGTGCCCCCTTATTTCCTGATGTAGAATATGGTGGGTGTTGTCCGTGAAGCTCCTCCCCACCTTGCCTCTCAAAGACGGTAGGAAAGACTACAGGGCCCAGAACACTGCCTGTAACTCCAGGATGTTGATGTGCAGATCCTTCTACGGAAGCCACAGACCTCTGGCATGTAGACGCCTGGCGTGAGCTCCCCAACCTTCCAGAGAGGCGTCCGTGGTGACCGTCTCCTGGTATGGCAGGATTTGAAATTCCATCCCCTGGGCGATGTGGGAGCGTGCCCGCTGAACTCCTCGCTGAGGGGAATCCGGTCTGCAAAATTCCCAGACACTTGTAGCCATTGTGTCGCAGAGCAACAGCGCCATCCTCGCGCAGCACAGTTAGTCAAAACTGACAATATGGCGTTTAAACACCAGATGAAGATTGAGCACCATTGCGCTTCTGTTTTTGGCCCGACTATTTCTTTTTCTGTATCTTTTTTTAATGGATATTAGCATTAATTCACACGGAAAATATACAACAGCACTAATTCATATAGGCCTGACTTTATTACGTCCTCGGCATGGTTAACATTGGGTTTGTCCCAAAACATGGCCGACAGGGTCATGGCAACCAAGAAAGGACTAATTGGTTGCCATGGCGCTACCAGTCAAGACTACTTCACTTACGAAATGGCTTCCTTTGGCTCGTGAAGGAGCCTAGCAGTCATGGCAGAGGAGCTGCGTGCATATGGTAAGAGCACATTAGTGTGCATAATAGGCAACCGTTCATTTGTACAAGCGAAATGCTTATCTGCGATCACTCGCATTATGTGGGAATGTTTATCATAGCTGTGGTGTTTTCATCACACACCAACGCTCTTCTAGTCAGACTGCAATTTAGCCTTAATATTATAACGAAACGCGTCGCTGCGCAGAAACAGAGACACACGACTGTTTGTGGTACTTAACCGACCCGGACTGCCGTTATTACGTCAGTTCCGTAGGTTTGTTTATTCTCCTCCTTCCGTGTTTACTAGTGTCACGTGACCGGCTATTCCCCAGCACATGACACCACATTCCTCTCCAAATTAAAGAAAAACAAAATTTCAAACAGTATATATTAAACAGGTTTAGTCAATTCCAGTCTCTCAGCATTATCTGGGCAAGCTCACTTGTTTATATATTCCATCTACCACATAACCTTGTAAGCGAGACGATGGTTTTGGTCTTTCCCTCAAGTGGTATCGGGTGTTGCTTCTCTCAGGGCTATCCGCCATGGGGCTCTCAGATTGTATCTCTTCTTCTTGCCGGCTTGGAGTGCTCGGTTTTCTTGGAGTCTTATGAAGTTCAGGTGTCAATTGACTTGGCGGTCGGTAAGGTAATTGACTTAAAGGTCGATGAGGCGATCCAGATCTCTCTCCCACAGTTTCTTAGCTTTCTTCCCATAATTCCGATGGTACTTTTCTGACGTGCGAAATGTTTCTCGTTACAGTTTCACTTCCACGAGTGGCTGTAATCATACTGTGATTGGCAGCACTGACTGTCCAAGGTTGTTATTCAAAATTAAGTGACATCTTTTTGGGAGTGGCTCAGTTCTTTACCATAACTGTGTCTCCAGATATTAATTCTTGATGCCTGGCTCGTCGAGAAATGCTTTCTTGTTCATTCCGTTTTACTCTTTTTGACTCTATGGTTGAGGGTGTATGGGGGGGTTCTGCTTGTATAGGTACTCCAAACATGAGTGCT
The DNA here is from genome assembly GCF_040938575.1 of Ambystoma mexicanum. Lineage (NCBI taxonomy): Eukaryota > Metazoa > Chordata > Amphibia > Caudata > Ambystomatidae > Ambystoma > Ambystoma mexicanum. Next base: position 750,836,800 of record NC_090929.1, read on the forward strand.
GCTGGGCTGATTCCTGTCGAGGAGTGTGGGGTCTGCCTATGAGTTCTCAAGAACTGATGCACTGCTTTTAGCCATGAATGTCCTTTTTCCTTGGCGATGCGAATTACTTTGTTGAGTGACCCCATAAATCGTTCAGCGTCACCATTCGCCTGTGGCCACCATGGGGTGATTCGCTTGTGCCGAATGTTAAGGTTCTGAAAAAACTGGCGTAGTTCTTGGCTTGTGAAAGGTGGTCCATTGTCACTTTTGATTTCTGATGGTATTCCATGTATGGCAAAAATGTTCTCTAGTGCAAGGATCATGTTGTCAGCATCAGTGGACGTCACATATTCAACTTCAGGATATCTGCTGAATTCATCAATTACAACAAGTAAGTATCCTTCTCTTGCAATTGTGCAAAAATCTATACCAACAGCTTCCCACCTTTTACTGCTTTCTGGGGTACTAATAATTGGTTCTGGGTTCTCCACTCTGAGTGGCCTGGCAAGCTGCACATGAACCTACTAGTTCCATCACTCTCTGTTGTATGTTGGCCATCCACATTCTTGATTTCAAATATGCAGTTGTTTTCACAATACCTTGATGTCCGCTGTGAGCTAATCTGAGGGCTCGCTCTTCTAATGATGTAGGTAGTACAATGAGATGTCCTTTCAATATTACTCCTTCAGGAGCTACAGAAAGTTCATGACGAATACCAAAAAGGGATTGAAGTTTGACCTGGGCTGCTGCAGTGCGTTGAGTCATGGAAGCAAGGAAATGTTTCCAATTCCCTGACTGGATGGCAGTTATGGTGTGTTTCAGGACAGTATCTGTTTCGGTTTCACTGGTTATCTCTTGCAATGTTAAAGCTCAAGGCCAGGCGCATGCCACCACGTGACACACATGTTCTTCCATTTCCTTTGCATGATGTTCTTCTTCTGTGACAGGTCGTGGGTGGCGAGACAAATAATCAGCTGGGTTGTCTGTCCCTGGTCGGTATTCCACCTCTATGTTGTATGGCTGTACTTGAAACATCCATTTTTCAATGCGTACCGGTGGATGAGGTGCTGACCCTCCAAAAATTGGAATAAGTGGTTTATGATCTGAAAACACTCTTGCCTGTTTTCCAAGTAGATAAACTTAAAAATGTCTGCATTCCCATAAAATAGCGAGGGCCTCTTTTTCTATGTGTGCATAATTCTGTTCCGTTTTACTTAATGCATGACTGGCAAAAGCGATTGGGTATACATTTCCATCCTTGTCAATTTGTGTAAGTACAGCTCCGAGGCCAACTGGACTAGCATCAACTAGAAGTTCTGTATGTCTTTTGATATCAAAGAAAGCCATTGTTGTAGACAGTGAGTGACAGGGTATCCTTGATCTGTTGAAACGCTTGTTGGTGAACAGGCAACCATTCCCATTTTTGATCCTTCTTGGTTAGTTCACGGAGAGGACTTGCTATAGTGGCCAGATCTGGAAGGAATCTCGCACAATAAGTCGCCATTCCCATAAAACTTCTTACTTCTGTGACTGATGTTGGAGGTTGGGTGTTTTTAATGTCATTAACTTTGGCAGGATCTGGCGACACGCCTTGTGCATTAAAAATGTACCCAAAGAAGCTTAATTCTTCTTTTCCGAATTCACATTTTTCTGCATTTAGGGTTAATCCAGAGTCTTTCAGTCTTCGTAACACTGCTGCCAGGCGCTCAAGATGTTCATTTTCATTGGATGCATATACGATGATATTGTCACTAATGTTCATCGTTCCTTCCAAGCCAGTGAGGACTTTCCTAATTTCATGTTGGAATACCTTAGCAGCTGACGATATTCCAAAGTTTAACCTTTTATAACGTCGTAGCCCAAGGTGGGAGGAGAATGTCGTGATATATCTCGACTACTTGGCCAGTTTGAGCTGGTGATATCCAGATCTAAGATCAAGTTTACTGAATATAGTCGCATCTGTTAGGTCAACAATAAGTTCATCGCTAGTCGGTGTGATATGTCGTTCTCTTCCAATGGCTGCATTGGGAAGCCGCATATCAATACATATTCGTACTGCGTTGTTGTTTTGGTTTTTTTGCAGCCACCATGGGGGACACCCACGGAGTCGGTCCTGACGTTTTCTCTATGATACCGGCTGCTTCAAGTTTGTCTAGTTCCTTCCTTACAGCTTCCCTCATGTGAAATGGTACTCGGCGATGGCGTACTGCTTTCGGCTCAATAGTGGGGTCAATGTGGAGTTTAATGGATCTGCCCTTAAGACAATTCCTTGAAATACGCTGTGATATTGCTTTATCAACTTGTCAATCTTTCCACACTGGATGCTGAAAGCAAAATGAATTAATTTCAGTTTTTCAGCGGTTCTACAACTTAGCAATGTTTCACAACCAGCATCAACTACATAAACTCGGGCTCTGTACGTGGCGTTGTTGTGGGCAAAGTCAGACTTAAATGATTCTTGCACAGGCAGAGGTTTCTTACAGCCATAGGCATATAACCTGACCTTTCTTTCTTGAAGTTTAGGCTTGACATGAAGTTTGTTAAATGCCGACACTGGCATTACATTGACAGTTGCTCCTGTATCAATGACTACACGCAGTGGTTCCCCATCTGAAATAACAGTACATGATGGTCTTTTCCGTTGTCTAGACCGTTTTGGCTCTACAGCGGATATGAGGTGTATACGATGCACTTGTTTACTGTTTTTTCCACTTGTCGTGATTTCTTCCATCAGGGGATGTATCATCTTCACTGTCTTCACTTTCACTTGAATCTGGTGATCTCTGGGAATGGTCTATAGCTCTTGCCCTTCCTTTCCTTCCTGTTTGACGAGGTGTTTCAAGGGGGGCAAATTTCTTCCTGCGCCCATAAGTTTGCCATGGTGTTTGATCTCTTTCACTTTTGTTCGGCGGGTTCATACAGACAGCTGCATAATGGTTAAGACGATTACATTTTCTGCAGGTTGTACCCCACGCAGGACAGGATTCTCCTGTGCCACGGGCCTCCACACCATTTACATGTAGAATCTCTCCCTTGTGGCCTTGGGTTTCTGTTGGAGTGTCTTCTTCGTTCTCCTTGTTCTCTTGTATTTTTATTTTTTGATACAGCAGCAATCTCTTCTGTTGGTTTTGGGTTGTCAATCGGGAGTCTTTGGATTGCCGCCTCAATTACTGCTAATTGGTCTTCTGTTTGTTCACGCAGGCGTGCCATTTCTAAAATTCGAAACAGGCTTACATTCTTCTCTGACAGGATGGCCCTCCTTAGCTTTTCAGAAAAAATTCCATTTATAATTTGAAGACGAATAGCGAATTCTTCATTAGGGAATTCACAACCAACTGCCATCTCACGCAGTCGTGCATGGAATCTGTCTGTCTCTTTTTCACGTTGTCTAGCCATGCAGAAGTGAAAACGTTCATAGTCTGGATTGAGTTCAGGTTTGAACATGTTAGTTAACGCATTCTTTGCAGCATCATAGTTATCTTCAGCTCCTCGGTCTGGAGTCGCATTGAATAGACATAGTGCTGCTGATCCTATATTGAGTAGAAGGAAAGTGCGTTTTTTCTTGGCTGCAGTAATTTCTCTCGCATCCAGGTGCATTTCAAATTGTTGTAACCATATTTCCCACCGAATGCAACCCCTGTAGTGAATGGGTCAAAAGGTGGCAATAGTGTGGTTAATGCCGGGTCTGGGTGTTCTGAGTTGACACTTCTTGTTGATGGGCTTGGAGCAGTCCTAATTGGACTTGTTTCATTGCTGGACATGGTTGGCGTTGTGATATTTCCCCAAATTGAGTCTTTATTTTGTTAAAGCCAGATAAATTAATGATAAAAGAAACTAATACTGGCCTCAAACTGCTTTGGTTATGCTTCACCCAAAAAAATGAGGGTTGGTGTTTCTGGTGCTATATGAAGTTTCTTGAACCTTTACAACTGTCTCTTTGCCCAATGATATATAAGGTTCTGACTGAACTCTGTGTCTGCCTCTGTGTTTTCCTCTTTGTTTGTGGCTTTATATCATTCAGTTGGTTAAAAATGGAAATCTTTTCCTTCAAATCGTGTCAAAAGAATGTTGGGAATTCAACAATAGTTCTGTAAATGCACACGTTCTATGATATTTAGTTCATGAAAGTAGAACGTTGAAAACATTGAAACCACACGCTGCGTGAAATCCGTAAACAGAACGTTGGGGCACACTAATACTTTCTGTAAATGTACGCGTTCCTTCTGTTATGCCCAGTTCATAAAAATGGAACGTTGAACTCAGTAAAACAAACACGCTGCGTACGCGCGTTATATTCATTATGCAGTCAACTGTGTGACAGAACGTTAGGGGCACGACAACGAGGCTCTGCGTTCGTACGCGTTCACAGTTAATCAAAAGCCTCTCACCTCACATCATCTGCTTCACGTTCATGACTTTGGGCTCCGATCCCATCCCTCGTCACCAATGTGGTGTTTTCATCACACACCAACGCTCTTCTAGTCAGACTGCAATTTAGCCTTAATGTTATAACGAAACGCGTCGCTGCGCAGAAACCGAGACACACGACTGTTTGTGGTACTTAACCGACACGGACTGCCGTTATTGTTTATTCTCCTTCTTCCGTGTCTACTAGTGTCACGTGACCGGCTATTCCCCGGCACATGACACCACAATAGCCATCCCGAGTAACTAACTCACTACGATCAAAAGTAATCTAATTTAATACTCGCTAGATATGAATTTACATTGCGCATTTACCAAATGTTTGGGTCGCAATGTGCAACAATACTTAAACGCTACTTTACGCACATGTTTCAATACTCGCCATGCACTAGATTTATAAGCATAATCGCGCACGCATCAGGCTGTTGGGTCTTAGTGTTTCACCAATTCGATACGAAGAGCTTGCATTTTAAATTATTTTTTACTTACTAAAATTTGGACCGCGGATTGCACTGATCTCAGTGTTCATTGCTTTTTACCATGTCCTACGATCAAATCAACATAGGACATAATGAATTTGGACCAATTATGTTTAAGTACCCCACTTTTTAGCACATACAAGTCAGTTGATGACTAACAGTAAATTCAATGCACCATCAAACAGTGGCATCAGTTCATACAAATTATGTTTCATACAGGGATTTAGCCCGGTTATTACTACTCAAACATACCACATTACACAGACACGGTTGACAGTCAATACAGGTAAAACCAAAATTCAGAATCTTTATTGTACAGATTGTTTGTTTTTAATGGAGGAAACATAGGCGTATGAAGGTGCCCTAATGCATAAAATTGGACCAACAGTATTAATTTTTTTTGATAAAATCTGTATTAGCTTATCATTATGTTTTGCTAAAATGACCGCAACTTTAGCAGTGACTAAAACTAAAAGGGTATATGGCATTTTATGTTAACAAGTCATTTTTTGACAGACGTTTCAGTAATTCAGGTGCTATACAAATCCAATGCTAATTTAAATTTTGTTTCTTTTTCCATTGACCTGTTTCTTACCTCATTATCCCTCCCCTTTAGCCATCCTTCATCTCTGTCTCACACCAACATTTGTCTAAATTACATTTATGCAATACATTATTTATTTTTAAAAACAAGATTCAAACTTGTTTTTACTATGCACAACCCTGGTTTGAGAAAGGCACTGATTAATTGCCGAAACACGTGTTACCATAGAGGGCATTTTGTTAGAAATAATGTGAAGGACAAATTGGTTACAGCAGAACGAATTTTGGAAAAACATTTTCTTTGGTAAATGGAAGAACAGCACATTTCAATGTTTGAATTGTGGAAGCTGTAACAGCTTAATCAAAGGCAGTTACATTCTACATCCTTATTCCGGTAAAAAGATTAAAATGCATCATTATTTAACATGCACAACATTGATAGTAATTTTTCAATTAAGTGCCCTTGTGTGCTACTATATGTGGGTCATACAACCCGATAGGCCAGAGAACATTGTGTAGAACACAAGCCAACTGTAAGCACACAATAAGAAATCGCCTGTAGCAAAACATTTTGTTGAGAAGGACGTAAGGTGTCCCAAATGCACTTTCAAATTTTGGAGGTTGTAAAAGGTTCCACCAGAGGTGGGTACTTGCTGCAAAATTGTCCAACGTGAAGCTTTCTGGATAAATGAGCTTTACCCTTGTCACCTAGTGATCTCAATTAGGAGTTTTCCCTTAACTGTTTCATATAATATGTTGTGATACTGTTGTTGGTGTAGTATATTGCAAAACATCCCAGCACAGGGAATAACGAGTGGGATGTTAACCTGCTCTACATTGTTTTTTTTCTTCTCAGAAAAAGTCTTAGTATCTCCTCGTTATATTATTTTCTTTCATTATTATTTCTTATATGCAATTAATTCTTCCTGCTGTGGGCATGCTTAAGAGTTCATTTTATTTTGACATTATGTTGATTTATATTTGTAAATATGTGATTCAACAATAGTCGAGGGGTACAGTTCTTCCATTTCGATTTTCTTTTTGGGTCATGGCCTGTTTTTATGCTGGTTACTTATTGCTCTTTTTTTATTCATTTACAGGGTAATTCATAGAATTTCGCACAAAAGTGGCGCACGCGGCTGGCGCACAGTGTCCCCGTGCGATACACTGCGCCAGCCGCGTGCGATAATATCCATTTCATCGCACAGCGTATTCATGGATTTCAGCCTCCAAAACCAGCCGTGGCACAGAGTGGCGCAGCGACCCTGCAGCATCGCCAGTTACGCCCCCAAGAACGCCCTCGCGCAAGGAAAAGCCATCAAAATTCCCAATTCATCGCAAAGGGCTGCGCTAACCCTGGACCAGTTCACAGGGCTGCCAAACAGCAAACGCCAAGCGGGGAACGTGTATTTCAGAGGTTCGCTGGAAGTTTCGCACGCAATTGTCCTCGGTACGTGTACATCAGGGGTGCGCGTGAAGTAACACACGCGATTCCATCAGGGCACGTGTATTCCAGTGGTGCACGGGAAGTATCACACGCAAAATCAGCAGGGTACGGGGTGCGCGCGGAGCACTACACGTGAATTGGCCGTGTGGGTCCTCCCAGGTGTTCCCTCTACACCCTCCACGGCCCCTGCAGCCAGCCCACACCACAGGGGACCACCCTGCACCCCTGCTCATGTTCCGCAGGCAGCCCATCCACCATGGCCATGCCCCCCAGGCAACCCACATGTCACCTTGCACTACTGCCCACCAACGCATGTCTCCCAGCACCCTCATCCCCCAGCACTGTGGGGCACCTGCCAGCAGGCCCCCACACATGTCCAACTCATGTCTCCCAGCACCCCCACCCCCCAGCATCAAGGGGCACCCTCCACCAGGCCCCCACTCCTTTCTACCAGCCCCCTGCCCCCCAGCAGTGCGATTCGCCTGTGTACGTGTATATCGGGGTTGCGCGTGTAGTCTGACACGCGAATTCAGCAGGGTACGTGTATTATGGGTCCGCATGAACTTCCACACGCGATATCAGCAGGGTACGTGTATTACGGGGTTCGCGGGAAGTACCACACGCAATTGCCCTGGGCACGTGTATTTCGGGGTGCGCGGGAAGTTTCACACGCGAATCAGCAGGGTACGTGTATTCCAAGGTGCGCGGGAAGTTCCACACGCGATTGCCCTGGGTATGTGTATTTCGGGGTGCGCGGGAAGTTCCACACGCGATTTCAGCAGGGTACGTGTATTCCAAGGTGCGTGGGAAGTACCACACGCGATTGCCCTGGGCACGTGTATTTCGGGGTGCGCGGGAAGTTCCACACGCGAATTCAGCAGGGTACGTGTATTCCAAGGTGCACGGGAAGTTCCACACGCGATTGCCCTGGGTACGTGTATTTCGGGGTGCGCGTGAAGTTCCACACGCAATTTCAGCAGGTTATGTGTATTCCAAGGTGCGCGGGAAGTACCACACGCGATTGCCCTGGGCTCGTGTATTTCGGGGTGTGCGGGAAGTTCCACATGCAAATTCAGCACGGTACGTTTATTCCAAGGTACGCGGGAAGTTCCACACGCGATTGCCCTGGGTACGTGTATTTCGGGGTGCGCGGGAAGTTCCACACGCAATTTCAGCAGGGTACGTGTATTCCAAGGTGCGCGGGAAGTACCACACGCGATTGCCCTGGGCACGTATATTTCGGGGTGCGCGGGAAGTTCCACACGCAAATTCAGCAGGGTACGTGTATTCCAAGGTGCGTGGGAAGTTCCACACGCGATTGCCCTGGGCACGTATATTTCGGGGTGCGCGGGAAGTTCCACACGCGATTGTCCGTGGTGCGTGTATTTCGGGTTGCGTGTGAAGTTTCACACGTGATTTCAGCAGGGTACGTGTATTCCAAGGTGCAAGGGAAATTCTACACGCGAATCCAGCAGCCTACGTGTATTTTGGGGGTGCCGGGCAGTCCTACACGTGAATCGGCCGTGTGGGTCCTCCCAGCTGTTCACTCGACACCCTCCACGGCCCCTGCAGGCGGCCCACACCACAGGGGACTACCCTGCACATGTCCCGCAGGCAGCCCATCCACCATGCCCATGCCCCCGAGCCAACCCACATGTCACCTTGCACTACTGCCCACCAACGCATGTCCCCCTGCACCCCCACCCCCCAGCACTGTGGGGCACCCTCCACCAGGCCCCCACTCATGTCCCCCTGCACCCCCACCCCCCAGCACTGTGGGGCACCCTCCACCAGGCCACCACTCATGTCCAACTCATGTCCCCCTCCACCCCCACCCCCCAGCACTGTGGGGCACCCTCCACCAGGCCCCCACTCATGTCCAACTCATGTCTCCCAGCACCCCCACCCCCCAGCACTGTGGGGCACCCTCCACCAGGCCCCCACTCATGTCCAACTCATGTCTCCCAGCACCCCCACACCCCAGCACTGTGGGGCACCCTCCACCAGGCCCCCACTCATGTCCCACTGCACCCCCACCCCCCAGGACTGTGGGCCACCCTCCACCAGGCCCCCACTCATGTCCAACTCATGTCTCCCAGCACCCCCACCCCCAGCACTGTGGGGCACCCTCCACCAGGCCCCCACTCATGTCCAACTCATGTCCCCCTGCACCCCCACCCCCCAGCACTGTGGGGCACCCTCCACCAGGCCCCCACTCATGTCCCCCTGCACCCCCACCCCCCAGCACTGTGGGCCACCCTCCACCAGGCCCCCACACATGTCCAACTCATGTCCCCCAGCACCCCCACCCCCCAGCACTGTGGGGCACCCTCCACCAGGCCCCCACTCATGTCCCCGTGCACCCCCACCACCCAGCACTGTGGGGCACCCTCCACCAGGCCCCCACTCATGTCCCCCTGCACCTCCACCCCCCAGCATTGTGGGGCACCCGCCACCAGGCCCCCACTCATGTCCAACTCATGTCTCCCACCCTCCCACCACCCAGCACTGTGGGCCACCCTCCCCCAGGCCCCCACACATGTCCACCTCATGTCCCCCTGCACCCCCACCCCCCAGCACTGTGGGGCACACTCCACCAGGCCCCCACTCATGTCCAACTCATGTCTCCCAGCCCCCCCCCAGCACTGTGGGGCACACTCCACCAGGCCCCCACTCATGTCCAACTCATGTCTCCCAGCACCCTCACCCCCCAGCACTGTGGGGCACACTCCACCAGGCCCCCACTCATGTCCCCCTGCACCCCCACCCCCCAGCACTGTGGGCCACCCTCCACCAGGCCCCCACTCATGTCCCCCTGCACCCCCACCCCCCACCAGTCAGGGGCACCTGCCAGCAGGCCCCCACACATGTCCCCCAGCCAACATGTCATCACAATCTAGATCCCTGGGCCTTATGGGCAGCCTCCAAATGCCAAACACCCACCCGAGTACTGCATCCACTCACTTAGAAATGGCAATTACATGATACAACCCCAAATGGCAAGTTTGTAAATGAACACATGTCCCTCACATACACACAATGGGTGTCAGTGAATGTCAAAACCCATATCATGATATGCATGAAACCAATGAGATGATACTACACATTGAAGTTTGAAGTAGAAATATGTATTAAAAGCAACATAAATTGAATCAAAAATAAACAAACGAAAATGGGAATTAAAAAAAAGAAAGCAGCATGTCCGTAAAATAATGTAAAACCACAAATCATAATCCAAAGGAAAGGTGTCCAAAGCCACAGTTCACAAAAGTAAATCCAATGGAAAATTAAAATCGAAAACCATTGCTCCATGGGTAAATCATTAAAAAAAAATAGAAAATCCAACAGTCAACTATATACAGATAAACAATCCAGGGTCCATGATCCCAACAGAAGAAATGAAACTTATCTAATAACACTACCTAATAAAAAAAACTATATACAAAAATGTGGCCCATTGTCCAAAAGGTCAACAAAAAAAATGCAAAACCAAAGGAAACCTAACACTAACTACAGAACTATTTACAAGGGCAGCGGGCCAGTCCGACGGCTCACTTCGGGATGTTCCGGGCCAGGGCATCATCGAACTCCTGCTCAATGTCCCAGAGGCGGTCCTCCTCCATGGCCCAGAGGGTCCGCAGGGCCGTCGACATGTTCACCTCCAACTCCCTGCGGATTGCCTCGAGGCACTCGGCCCGCCTCAGGGCCCTCCGCATGGAGTTCTCCGCCCTGACCATCGTGAGCCGTGCCTCTTCCGCCCGCTGCCGCTCCGCATCTATGGCGTGGCCCAACCGCTGCCACACGGAAGACACTTCCCGTCCTGGGTCCTCCTGCCCTCCGGCCGATGCCTGCCCCTCCGATGTCGAAGGCCCCGAGCCATCATGGCTCCCACCTCGTTGCTGCTGCTGCTGTGCCTGTGCCCGTGCCTTGGCTCCTGCTGCCTGCACATCCTCCACCGGCTGGGGTGCAGTCGTTGATGTGGCCACCCCTGCTGGACGTTCGACTCCCGACTGTGGCAGGGATGCCTCCTCCACCAGCCTGGCCGCACCGTCAGAGGCAGCTCCCCAGGGCACCCAGGTGACTAATGGGTGGGAAGATGGCACGGAGGACGACTGGCGCATAGGGGGTTCAGTTGAGGAGGGGGTCTGAGCAAGCCCCATCAAACGGAGGAATCCGGCCTGGGTGACCTGTCCCAGTAGGCCGACGCGGTCAACGAGCCATTCGAGATGACGTGCAGTCTCCTCATGAAAAGACTGCAAGTCACCTAGCATGGCCCGTTGACGCAACGCCACACCAATCAGGACAGGCTCAACCCGGACCCGGATAGCCACGTCCGCAGGCAGAGGAAGGCCAGTTGTGAGCTCATCCCCTGCCTGAAAACGGGTCTGGACGTAGGCATCCCTGCTGGTGCAAGATGATGCAGTGACAGGATCAGAGACAGGAGTGTACACAGGCACCTCTGCAGCGGCCTGTGCTGCCTCCTGTCCCTGGTCCTGCACTGCACCACTAGCACCAGTGGAATCCCCACCTCCAGACCCCGTCTCTGTTGCTTGCACGGCCTCCTCCTCAACCAAACCCCCCACCAACCTGGATGACTCCGTGCCATCTTCCCCCGTTGGGCCCTGTGGGGTCCCAGCTGCCCCTTCTGCTGCCGAGGAGTCTAACTCCGACCTCTGCCTCTTGGACCTCCCCCTGGCAGCTGCGGCCTGGGACGCGGCACCAGACTCCTCACTCCCCGACGAGATCACAACCTGGGAGGGGAGCCGGGCCTTGCGTCTCCGGCTGGCGGTGCGATCCCGGCCGCTGTGCTCCACAGCACCTTCTCCGCCCTCTTCATCAGTTGACGCTGCAGACAGGGAGAAATAAAACACAGGCATCAGGGCACTGTACAATGGACACATACACACTTGACAGTTGTACATGAGTGGCATTGGCAAACCTCAGACATGGCATCACAATCGCCAACACACATGTCATTTCAACTTGCACACATGAGCCATACCACAGCCATATCGCAACTGCCAGCACCATCCATACACATACAACAGCATGAGCAGGCAAAGGTGAGCCAGACATCGCATGCAACACAGGGAGTGCACTACACATGTACATACACCACCACACTTGCATGCATGTGTACCCCTCTGCCAACTGTCGCAGTGTTCAGATCGGCATCCATGTCACATCTGCCAATCAGGCTTCCACATCCCGCTGTCACATGCATCCATGTTGCATCACTGTTGCACCCTTGTCAAATACACACACATGCACATGTACACAGTGCTGATACATGCAGCTGAAAACATCCATGTGTGACATCACTAACATGCCTACTTACATACACATTCATCCAAACATGTGTGCCCACACAACTGCATTTGGCATGCAAGCCTACACACACAAGCACCATCCATGTCTCACACATGACAGCCCTCGCATGTGTTAGCCTCACGGCCCTGTACACCCCCACCCATACTTGGCCCCATACAAACACATGAGCAACCTGCACACTACGGGCACATCACCACACGCACAGCTTACAATCATGATGCATGTACACTTACCGCTCGACTCCAGACGGGTCTGCCTCTCAAGGACCTGGACGTGGAGCGCTGGGGATATGCGTTCCACGACCCTCATCTGATCGTCCGACAAGTGGCCCCGGCGCCCCTTGGCATCCGCTGCCTTCAAGAGGCGCCGGGCCTTGTTGAGGGTCCTGGACCTGAAGTCCTCCCAGCGCTTCTTGACATGATGGAATAGTCGGACTGCCACCGCCTCCGCGTTGATGGCAGTCACGATGTCCGTCCAGATCCGAGTCCGTCCTTCCTTGTCGGCGCGCAAACTTCCGAAGAGGGCATCATACTGCCCAAGGACTTGCTCCACCAGGACACCAATTTCGGTGGCAGTGAAGCTGGTGCCCCTCTGCCTCTCTGGCCGGGGGTTGTCAGTGGTGCCAGATGTTGCAGTGCCCGACCTGACAACCCCAGAGGCAGGAGTGGGTGGGCAACTGGGTCCTGGGGCTGGGCTGTGGAGCGATGGAATCCCAGTCGGGAGTCTTCGGTTCCAGCAGGGGTGGTCACAGCAACAGCACCCCTGGCTGATGTGCAGGCAGCAAATGGCAGGGCACGTGGGCAGCAGGCAATCAGGCAGCAGCAGATGGCAGGTGGGAGCGTGCTCGGGGCTCTGGGGGGCAGTAATTCGGCCTTCTGGGCAGGAGCGTGGTCTTCCGTGTGCTTACGCGTGGCCAGCTTGATACGGAGTGATTTGGCACGTGAAAATCCAGCACGTCTGTGTAATTCGAGGAAAGGGCCTTAGCGCGTAAGCGCGTCAGCACACGTACGCAAATTAATTGGCCCAAAGGCCACCAGCGCGTATACGCGTCTGTGACGTGCGGGCGTTTCCCTGTACACGGGTGCATGTTACACGTCCAATGACTGCACGTCAGAGTGTCAGCTCGTGTAATTGAAGGATGGGGCCTTAGCGCGTACACGCGGAAGTGACGCTGGACATGTGGGCATGTTTAAAAGGTACGTGTAGAACGCCATGTCCTTGTACGTGCTTTTCGTGGAGAGCGAGTGGGTGAAATCTGTACTTCTTGTTGGTTCACACGCGATTTACTTCACGGCGTTCCATGTTCGTACTCCCTGTTACCTCTGACAGCTTTTTGTCTTCTTGTCTTTTTCCTGGGCCTGTTTCCTCAAACAGCGTTCACTTCTCCTGTTGTCCTGTCTCCTCAGACAGCGTACAATTCTTTTGGCGGGGGTGTGCGCGTATTTTTCACGCGATTTTTCCTGGCAGACGGTGAGTCGCGCACGTATTTGACATCTGTGCTTGCCCCGTGTGTTGCCTACCCCCCTCAGAGGTTAGTCTAGGCTGCGAGTGACACGTATACGTTCATTTTTGTGTTTCTGGGTGCCACAGCGTAGTGCAGGTTTTTTTTTCCACGCACGTGGTCTAGGAGGGGTTGCGTGCACATTATCTCCCTTTTTCGGGGTGCCTGTGCATTGCGTGACCCGTCATCTTCCCCCAGGGGTCACATGCTAGAGCACTAGGGTACAAATTCCATCTAGTACCCTACCCCTTTGACCCCCAATTGCCCAGGACAATAGTTTACTGCAACTCCCATATGCACAACAACATCAGTGCCATGGTTGGGAGGCGAGCACGCGGTAAGGGTGGCAAAGGTGGGCAAACCACAAGAGGTGGCCGTGGTGGATACAGTAGGGGACGTGGCCAGGACTTGCAGGGTGCCCCTAGCCCCCCATGTGTGGGTGACCAGTCAGGGACACCCATGCCTCCCCACCCCCCTGGTTGAGGGTAACGTGGCTGACACCATCCCTGCTCAGCCCTTGTTGGACCAGCCCATTGTGGCACCAGACCTGGCACTGGGTGACTCCATGGCTGACTTCCAGGTCAGCAGGTCTAGGCCAAGTGTGGCGGTGCACGTTGGTGTCACCAGCCCACGTGGATCAGGGGCAGCTATGTCATCTGCTGCCCCGAGTAGGCAGGGTGGGGAGGCTGCAAGGGCAGCTGCTGCTCCATCCACCCCAGCTCTGAGTGTCCCAGCCAGGACAGTGTCGGTCCTAGTCCATCCTGCTGACGTTCCCCCTGACTACATCACACTTCAGCTAATGCCTGCACCAAATCCCATGGTGAGTGTTCATTCCCACACTCCTAGTCCACAGTCCACCGGGGCTCCTGCCCCTAGTGTCCAGAGCGGCGTAGGACACTCAGTATCACCACCACCTTCCAAGCGGAAGAGGAAGAGGAAGAGTGCTCGTCCAGTACAGGCTGATGCCCCAGACACGGCTACACAGTCCGGCCCACCAAGGAAGCCCAGCTTCAATCAGGTCGAACTTGATGCACTTGTGGAGTATGTGTCCGCACATGACAGCGAAATGGTGATTACTGCAGGATGCAAGACCACACCTGCACAACGTCAGGTACACTGGCAGACCATTGCGGAACTCATAAGTGCCCTTGGTTCGTGAGGTGCACAGCTAATGATTGCTACAAGCGCTGGAATGACCTTAAGCGCAGGGCAAAGAAAAAGCTGGCCTCAAGTCATGCCGCAACTCTAGTGACTGGAGGTGGGTCTCCGGCAGAGGACATAGAACTCACTCCACATGAGTATGTTGCTGGGACCTACGTCACAGAGGAACAGATCCAAGGCGTGGGAGACCTGCCAGATTACGAGGCATTGTCCGGTGAGTGCACATGCATGTGTGTGTCATCCATGTGCATGGTGTGTGTGTGAGTGCTTCTGATTGAGTGCCAGGTGAGGGGGTGTGTGCCCGAGTGGTTTGGGTCACCCATGTGCTTCATCCAATACATTCTGCACACCAGGATTTGGGTGTTGCAGTATCCCTTCTGGCAACAGTAGACATTCAGCCCAACCTCACGCCAGTTGCCCTTCAATTGTCATCTTGCCAAAACATAGTTGCATATTATTCTGTGTTCATTCAGGCTGATTGTCTGCATTCCACCACTTTCACTAGGCATTTCTCAGTCCTATTGTCACATGTGTGACATGGCAAGGGTACATCCCATCTGTGTGATGGCATGTGTCATGTATGTGTATTGGACATGCCAATCACAGGCCAATGTGTGATGGCACTGCTAGGCAGCATGCAGCAAATTTGTTGGTCTTCCATCTTGGTGTCATCAATGTGTGCCATTTGCCTCCCCTTCATACGCAGTGACAGTGCATGCATGGGAGGGTTATAGTCATGTGGTACATGTGTCAATGAAGTACTGTTTCTGTTGCTTCTCAGCCCTAATTGTGTTCCAAGTTGCTAATGCCTGTTCCCATTTCTTTTCTTTCATGTCTTTGCAGGGGATGACGCACTTGATGTCATGATCTCTGCTTCCAAAAGATCAGGACTTGCCCGACTCCCTTGGAAGCAGACCCATAACCCCGGTTCCGAGTGCCAGCCAGTCCCAATTTGGACCTTTTGGACCCTGTCCTGGCGCCAGTGGCACCAGGCTCATAAAGATGCCCAGTCCCAGCGCTGGAAGCGCCGGGCTCATAATGCTTGGGTGGACTTACCTGCAGCAGACCATGCTGCTTACTTACCTGCCAGTTGAACCCCTGATCCTCTTCTGTTTGGGACTACTTTTCCTGTTGGGTGGGGCAGGAGCCACTCCCTAGGTTCAGAACACTGGAACTCTTCTGGAAAGCAGGAACTCTTTTCTTACCTAGGCGTGGCTGTGGAAGGAGACACCTAAGCACTACAGGAGGCTATTTAAACCACACCCGATGGATGAATCTTGCTTTGCGTTATTCTGCATTCTCTGCAGCAGAACGCTCATCGTGTCTTCTGCTTCTGATCCTGGGCCTAAGGGAACAAAGGCTTACCATCCTGGAATCCAGTCTTCAGCAGCACCTGTAAAGACAAAGAAAGAACAGGTTAGCACTACGGTCTTCAGTGGCAGCGCATCTCTTACCTGGTCCATCGGCTGTCACCAACGCCTCGCGCTGCATTCCGGCATCTGAAAGACAAAGGCTTACCTACTCTTCGCATGCTCCGGAGGTCTTCGCACTGCATTCCGGCATCTGAAAGACAAAAGCTTACCAGCTCTTTGCACGCTCCGGAGGCCTTCGGCGCTGCATCCCGCATCTGAAAGACAAAAGAAGGTGCGTTTAAAGACATTGGGCAACTTTATTACTCACGTGCCATTACTCCTTCCCACGCCGAATCCAGTGGGTATTCCAGCACCCTTCAGCTTCTCTAAAGCTCCGAACTTGTACCTGCAAGATAAAAGGGACAGTTAGTGCGCATCGTGAAGCAGGCTACAAGCGCTTACTTACGTGCTTCCAGGCGCTTCTATTCCTCACGCGGGTTCGATCCTCAACTCTCATCAGCCCGCCATCCGCCATCGCCGGAACCCTGCAAAACAAGAGATATCATTACAAAAGACTTAAGATATTTGAAGTGCCCAGAACTTACCGTTCGTGCAGTTAACGACGGACAGCAGTCCTCTGAGGCCAAGAGGCCTGCACCCTTATCCAGTGAAGAAACTGGTTACGGCACCCTGCCCCGAGGCAGATGGAGAGCTCAGCGTTCACTTACCTAAGGTGAGGGCGTTAACCTTTGGGGTTCTACAGGAGAAGAGAAAGGGAAGAGTAGAGAGGCACCCAATAACCCCAGTTCGTTAATCCCATATTTTCTATCTGCAGACATCTTACTCTTCGAGTCAGACATACAGTGCATGGAGGTCCAGCCCAAAGAGCCAACCGCGTGTTACACATCACCTTTGAAGATACGGCATTCACCCAGTCAAGACCGGCGCCTCTGCGGGAATCAGGTGAGCGTTACAGAACGCAAAGCCTACCTCAAAACTCCCACCCAGGCGCTATGGAAACCTCGGATACCGACCAGCTAGCCCAGTTACTTGGGGAACTAAGAGCAGAAGTGCATGCAGCCCGTCAGGAAACGAATGCTCTAAGAAGGGAACTGATTATTTCCAAGGAGCGAACAGACGATCTCGCTAGACAATTGCTACAGTCACAAGCCGGACAAACTCCGTTACCCGCATCAGGGGCAAATCTTCCTTCAACATCCTCTACGAACCCAGTGCAGATCAACCTACCTGGGAATGTACCTCTGGCTCCGCCCGAACGATTTTCTGGTGACCCAAAGAGGTTTGCAGTATTTATTAATCAGTGCCGGTTGCACTTCTTATGCCGGCCAGCAGCCTTTCCAACTGATCAAGCTAAGGTAGCTTTCGTGCTTTCGTACCTTAGTGGCAATGCGGCAGACTGGTCGATCCCTCTAGTTAATCAAGATGATCCGGTTCTCCATGATTTTCAAGCTTTTCAGCTCAGTATGGAAAAACTGTTTGCAAGACATTCACAGGGCAGGCCTTGGACAATGAGCTCCTTTCATTGCGACAGGGTAATCAAGACCTTTTGGCTTATATTGCGTCTTTCAACAGACTGATAGTGGAAACTCGATGGCCTGAGGACAAAAGGATTACGCTGTTTTATAGAGGTCTACGTGGAGAGCTCAAAGATGTGTTAGCCCAAGTAGTGAATCCCCCGCAAGACTGTTCGGACTATATTGACTTAGTCGTTCAAATTGACCACAGACTGCAGAACAGGAAGGCCGATCGTTCCAAGTTTGATGCTCGAGTATTTTCCAAACCACCAACTCCTACCAAAGGAGTAGACTCCGGGGAACCCATGCAAATAGGGGGCCTGAAAGGACCACTAACACAAAAGGAGCGGGAAAGGAGAAAACAGCTGCAATTATGCCTCTATTGCAGAAACTCGGGGCACTTTCTTCGAGACTGTCCGGTGAAAGCAGCCAAGAAGGCAGTAGGAGCTGCAGTTACCAGGGTCACAAACTCTGAGCAGGGAAACGACCTCGCCCGACAAGAATAGAGGTCCTCTTGCCGAGCGTTAAAACCAGTTCCGTGACCTCGCATTTCGTGATACCTATGGTCCTCATTAGCCCTGAACATCCGGATCGATTACATGCGATTGAAGCTTACGTCGACTGTGGTGCCATCGGCAATTATGTGGATCATGAAATGGTTTTGAGGATGAATCTGACTCTTTGTCCAAAGGCTGTAAAGGACGTCATTACTACGGTGGATGGTACGGAGATAGCCTCCGGACCAGTAACGCATACCACCCAAGAAGTGACGCTAGTAAGTCAAGATGGACACCATGAGAAGATCGTGTTCGATGTGATCAAGGCCCCTCAGTTCCAGATTATTATAGGAATTCCTTGGTTAGAGAAGCACAATCCTCAGATCGATTGGCGAGCAAGAACGGTTCAGTTTCCAGAATGTGTCTCTACTTGTCACCCTCGACCTGGTGTTGCACTGGCAGCAATTTCCTCGGAGGCTCCCCAGTTACCTCCTGAATACCTAGAATTCTAAGATGTTTTCCGGAAGGATCAGGCTAACTCTACCCCCTCATAGGTCTTATGACTGCCAGATAGACCTGATACCTGGATCTACTCCTCCTTGTAGTAGAATTTATGCCCTCACCGAGCCTGAGAATCTTCACCTCCGACAATACCTGGATCAATACCTAGCGAATGGGTTTATTCGTCCTTCCAAGTCCCCTGCTTCCTCAGCTTTGTTCTTCGTTTCAAAAAAAGAAGGGGACCTTAGAACTTGTATAGATTATCGCGCCCTGAACCAGATCACCGTTAAGAATAGATATCCGTTACCTTTGATCCCTGAACTCCTGGACCAAGTCAGAAAAGCATGCATAAATACAAAGCTGGATTTTAGAGGAGCCTACCACTTGGTACGAGTAAAAGAGGGCGATGAATGGAAGACGGCCTTCCGCACCAAGTATGGGCTATTTGAATATCAGGTCATGCCCTTCGGACTTTGCAATGCCCCGACCGCCTTTCAATATTTTATGAACGATGTCCTCAGAGAGCTCATAGATGTGTGTGTTGTTGTTTACATTGACGACATCCTCGTTTATTCTTCATCGGAAACTGAACATCGGAAACACGTGAAAATGGTCCTCGAGAGATTGCGTCAACACAAACTTTTCGCTAAGTTGGAAAAATGTGTTTTCAACGTGACTGAAGTTGAATTCTTGGGATTCATATTATCACCTAGCGGAGTGCGTATGGATTCAAAGAAGGTCGATGCAATTCTCAAATGGCCATCGCCATCCTCCGTAAAAGGTGTTCAAAGCATGTTAGGCTTCGCTAATTTTTACCGCAGGTTTATCCCCGAATTCTCTCGAATAGTCCAGCCCATCACCGCCTTGTTAAAGAAAAACAAACGTTTTGAATGGTCTACCGAGGCGGAACAAGCTTTCCAGAATTTGAAGACTAGATTTATCTCTGCACCGATCTTAAAACATCCTCGCCCAGAACTCCCCTACATCGTTGAAACTGATGCTTCGAGCCTTGCCATGGGGTCAGTTCTATCACAAAAGGACCCAGTAACCAATCAGTTGCATCCCGTGGCATTTTGGTCCCGCAAATTCTCGCCTCCTGAAATCAATTACCCTATTACTGATAAGGAACTTCTAGCTATCAAGTCCGCCTTTAAGGCTTGGCGGCATTATCTTCTGGGGGACCGACACACTGTTACTGTGATTACAGATCACCGAAACCTGCAATTTTTGAAAACGGCAAAAGCTCAATCCTCTAGGCAACTCCGTTGGGCACTATTCTTTGCCGAGTTTGACTTCATAATTACCTATCGACCTGGTACAAAAAACGGTAAAGCTGATGCCCTTTCTCGGATGGGAGTGGAAGAACATTTGATCAATCCTAAACCTGTACCTATCATTCCCGAACAAAGAATTCTAGGTGTAATCGCCACACAATCCATAGAGGAAGTTAAGGATAAAGCCAGGCTACTGGTAACTCCAGCAGACATACAGAATTGGCATCTGCAGGGAAAGGACTTTACGGTGAAGGACAACCGATTATATTTCCAAGAACGGTTATACCTGCCCAGCACAGATTTACAGAAAAAGGTAATCTCTTGTTATCACGATTCTTTAATGGAAGGACATCCCGGTATGACCAAGACCTCGGAAAAGATCAAGCGCTACTTCTGGTGGCCGTCTTGGAAAAAAGATATCAGAGACTTTATAATGTCCTGTGGAGTATGTGCCCAAAACAAGAGTCAAAAGGAAAAACCAGCCGGCCTCTTACGCCTTATTGACATCCCACCTCGCCCATGGCATACGCTTTCTATGGACTTCATCACCGATCTACCTCCATGCTCCGGATACAATACGATCCTAGTAATCGTGGACCTATTCTCCAAGATGGCGCATTTCATTCCACTCAAAGGCTTACCAACAGCAGCAACTCTGGCCCGAGAATTTCTCGAAAACATCGTCCGACTGCACGGTTTTCCTTCAGTTCTAATTTCGGATCGAGGTAGTCAATTTATTTCTCATTTTTGGCGAAGTTGCTGTCGGTCGGCTCAAATTGATGTGAGACTTTCGACCAGCCACCACCCTCAAACCGAAGGACAAACCGAAAGGACCAATCAAACTCTGGAACAGTATTTGCGCTGCATGCTACAACAAACTGAAAAAACTTGGAAAGATATCCTTTGGATAGCCGAATATGCCTACAATAACTCTGTCCACTCGGGAACTGGGAAGACCCCGTTTTTTCTTTTATACGGTAGTCACCCACTAACCTCGGAGTTGGATCCACTCCAAGATCTTGGAACACCAGCAGTAGACCACCTGCATTCTACAATCACCCAAGCCTTTAAGGAAGCCGTTTCTCACCTTCAAAGGGCTAAAGAACAATACAAGAAAGGAGCAGACCAACATCGGAAGGAAGCCCCCCAATATCAAGTAGGAGATCAAGTCTGGTTATCCACCAAATATCTACCTCTAAAAGGACCACGCACATTCAACCCAAGATACCTTGGTCCCTATTCCATCACTACCATAGTAAATCCAGTAGCGGTCAAGTTGGACTTGCCCCCTCACATGAAGATACATCCGGTCTTCCACGTCTCTCTATTAAAACCCGTGCAACCTCAAACCCGACTAACTACATCTCCAAAACCTATTATAGTTGAGGGAGAACTCGAGTTTGAAGTCAAAAGCATCCTGGATTCCAAGATCTCCAAATCTAAACTATTTTACCTGATTGACTGGAAAGGCTACGGTCCCCAAGAAAGATCCTGGGAACCTGCAGAATATGTCCACGCGCCTCGTCTAATCAAAAGATTTCATCGAACATTTCCTAACAAGCCCAAACCCCCGGAGAAGCCCGGTTTGGGAGGGGCCTTGAGGGGGGGGTGCTGTCATGATCTCTGCTTCCAAAAGATCAGGACTTGCCCGACTCCCTTGGAAGCAGACCCATAACCCCGGTTCCGAGTGCCAGCCAGTCCCAATTGGGACCTTTTGGACCCTGTCCTGGCACCAGTGGCACCAGGCTCATAAAGATGCCCAGTACCAGCGCTGGAAGCGCCGGGCTCATAATGCTTAGGTGGACTTACCTGCAGCAGACCATGCTGCTTACTTACCTGCCAGTTGAACCCCTGATCCTCTTCTGTTTGGGACTACTTTTCCTGTTGGGTGGGGCAGGAGCCACTCCCTAGGTTCAGAACACTGGAACTCTTCTGAAAAGCAGGAACTCTTTTCTTACCTAGGCGTGGCTGTGGAAGGAGACCCCTAAGCACTACAGGAGGCTATTTAAACCACACCCGATGGATGAATCTTGCTTTGCGCTATTCTGCATTCTCTGCAGCAGAACGCTCATCGTGTCTTCTGCTTCTGATCCTGGGCCTAAGGGAACAAAGGCTTACCATCCTGGAATCCAGTCTTCAGCAGCACCTGTAAAGACAAAGAAAGAACAGGTTAGCACTACGGTCTTCAGTGGCAGCGCATCTCTTACCTGGTCCATCGGCTGTCACCAACGCCTCGCGCTGCATTCCGGCATCTGAAAGACAAAGGCTTACCTACTCTTCGCATGCTCCGGAGGTCTTCGCACTGCATTCCGGCATCTGAAAGACAAAAGCTTACCAGCTCTTCGCATGCTCCGGAGGCCTTCGGCGCTGCATCCCGCATCTGAAAGACAAAAGAAGGTGCGTTTAAAGACATTGGGCAACTTTATTACTCACGTGCCATTACACCTTCCCACGCCGAATCCAGTGGGTATTCCAGCACCCTTCAGCTTCTCTAAAGCTCCGAACTTGTACCTGCAAGATAAAAGGGACAGTTAGTGCGCATCGTGAAGCAGGGAACAAGCGCTTACTTACGTGCTTCCAGGCGCTTCTATTCCTCACGCGGGTTCGATCCTCAACTCTCATCAGCCCGCCATCCGCCATCGCCGGAACCCTGCAAAACAAGAGATATCATTACAAAAGACTTTTAAGACATTTGAAGTGCCCAGAACTTACCGTTCGTGCAGTTAACGACGGACAGCAGTCCTCTGAGGTGAAGAGGCCTGCACCCTTATCCAGTGAAGAAACTGGTTACGGCACCCTGCCCCGAGGCAGATGGAGAGCTCGGCGTTCACTTACCTAAGGTGAGGGCGTTAACCTTTGGGGTTCTACAGGAGAAGAGAAAGGGAAGAGGAGAGAGGCACCCAATAACCCCAGTTCATTAATCCCATATTTTCTATCTGCAGACATCTTACTCTTCGAGTCAGACATACAGTGCACAGAGGTCCAGCCCAAAGAGCCAACCGCGTGTTACACATCACATTTGAAGATACGGCATTCACCCAGTCAAGACCGGCGCCTCTGCGGGAATCAGGTGAGCGTTACACTTGATACTGCTGGGGTTGTGGAGATGGTGCAGACCCAGGAGGGGTCTCAGGCCCGACCGGGCACCAGTGAGGTACGTGGACGTGGTGGTGGGTGAGAACCCACACTTGCTGCAGGCCGTCATCTCAAGGGGTGTCTCTGGGTGCACCTCCCCCGAGCTCTATTCAGGTGTCGATTCGGATGATGAGACCTTTGTGCCGTCGCAGGTAAGTGTTTCTGGGAGGGATTCTGTACTGTCCAACCCACCTGCACCAGGGGTAGAACCCTCAATGGGGATGTCAGTGTTGGTAGGTCCGCCTTTGGTGGTTACGGATGCAGGGTCACACTCCGCTACATCTGATCCTGTTCCTGGGCCAGCAGATCAGAGGGGGAATGCAGTCCTGCAGCCTCAGGCAGTGCCGGCACAGCAAGGCGCAGTTCGCCTTGCCCCAGACAGGTGTGGTGCCCGCCGACGCGGTGGCCATACGCCACCTGGCAATACCGCATGGGAGCAATCCATATACGGTATGGCAAACCAACAGGCAGCATCAACTGAGATGATGGCTCAGGCCATGGATAGGGTGGCCACTTCCATTGTCCCCCAAGAAAGGCTAATTGAACAACTACAGCAGGCAACAGACTCCATTAGCCAGTCACACAGGGAGGACATGTTGGCGTCCAACAGGGAGAGGCTGGCGGCACTGGAGACTCTGCGGGAAGCCATTTCTATTGAGTCCCAGGGCCACAGGGAAGCCCTGAGGGTGGAACTCCGTCAGCTCAGGGCAACTCTGGTTGAGCTTGAGGACAGAACAGCAGCTGGAGCGGCTCACACGTACGCTCTCAGCTGAGATGCAGGCAACTAGGGCGGAGGTCCGGGCATCCCGTGTTGCATGGGGACCTACGCACAATTATCCTCCAGAACCAGACCTTCCACACCTGCATGCTTGCTGCCATGGAGGACCAGACTAGGGCTTTGTGTGGGCTGCCTCCCATAGTGCCACCCCCTCCTGATGCAGCTGCAGAGGGTGAGTAGAGCGACAGCAGCGATTCTCCCACAATAGGGTAGCTGTGCAGGCCATGAGCCCATGGAGGTGTTTTTTTTCCGCAAGATCCACACAGGTCGGTTTTGGTGTGCACCCTGTCCTCGGACCTCCTGGGTGGCCTCCCCCACGCCCCCGGGCCCATTCATGGCCATTTTTGATTTTTTTGACAGTGTGTTGCCTTGTGTGGCTCCCGTGGGCATTCGCTGTATTGTGGCTGGGCACATGCAGGCTTGTCCTGAATTTGGGTCAGATGCTTGGGTTTGTGTGACACACACCCCTCCTGCTTCCCGTTTCCATGGGCTTGCAAAGGGTGTGCCCAAGTGACATTGACTTACACAGTGACGTTGGACTCCCATATGATGTGTGGGCAGTCTGTAGTCAATGCTGTGTATACATTCCTAGTGCATATTGTGGTTGTATTGTACACTTCATGGTGTATTGATATGTGCCTCTGCATCCATCTCATCCTCCTAATTTGCAGGTCCATGTCTCATGTCTTCACAAGGCGGTCTACTTTGGAACTGGAGTCCATGTTGTAAGCAGTGCGCCTACACTCTTGCGTGGCGCTAACACTGTATAGTTGGAAGTGTTCGAAGTGCTGGCATTATCAGGTAGTGAGGCTACCAATTTTTTAAGTCCGTACTGTCATGTTTATGGTAGGTTGGAGGTTGTGTAGGTGATTGGTATTATTGGTAAGTATTTGGTAATGTGTGTTGTTGGTCCTGCATTAGTGTGAGCATTTAATGTGTGGCCAGTTTCCATTAGGGACACTGTAGTTGGTGACACTTGGGGCATGTTGTGGGGATTAATTTGTTTGCTCTCACATTGCATGACATGCCATGGTGTGTTGTGTGGCCGTGCCGGGGAGGGGTTGGGTGACATGGCACTGTTCTCATGTTGTATTTTGCAAGTGGGTATTCATTTTTGCTGCATGGAAGTGTGTCTTTTGATGACACTGCATTGGTGGTGTTTGTGTAGGTAGGGATGCACATATTGTGACACTTCCAGATGAACAATCTCAGGCTGCTATGGTTCTGACAGTTGACTGTCCCTTAATTCATCAGAATTGTCAGATTGAGCTATCATTGATTGTCAGATGGTTTATGCCAGGGCTGTGTGCACTCCACAGGGGTGTGCTTTCTATGTGAAGTAATTAGCCACCAGCTGCGTACGGGCTGCCTCACCCCATGCCCTTTCCCCTCCCATGCGCAGCGGGCGTGCATGTGGTTGGGGATGTGGGGGCACCACCATGTCCACAGCCAGGCCCCGGCGTGTTGCAACATTGTGCAGGACACATGCTGCCACTATGATCCTGCACACTACTGGGGGAGCGTATAACAGCTGCCCACCAGAACGGTCAAGGGAGCGAAAGCGTGACTTGAGCACTCCGAATGTGCGCTCCACTATGCCCCGTGTTGCAATATGGGCTGTGTTGTATCTTACCTCGGGAGGCGTGATGGGGTTCCGAATTGGCGTCATCATGTGTGTGCTCAGAGGGTAGGCACTGTCCCCTGGGGAGGTGGTGATGGGGATTATTAGTGGGGTATTGGCATTACTCTGTATCTGTCATGCATGCGTGTGCTGTGGCATTTCTACTTACCAAGCAGCCATGCATCGTCATGCCGCCCAGCTTCCATGTCCCGGTTTAGGGTTGACATCCTGTAAATGAAGCTGTCGTGGGTGGACCCTGGATAGTTGGCATATACTGAGGCGATGATTCCCTTGGCATCACATACTACCTGGACGTTGATGGAATGCCAGTGCTTGCAGTTTCTATAGATGTGCTAAGATGCCCTGGGGGGACGTAGAGCCACATGGGTGCAATCAATGGCACCTAGCACTTTGGGGAATTGTGCCACCCTGTAGAAATCCTGGCTGACAGCCTGCCTTTCTGCAAGTGTTCTGGGCAGGTATATGTGCCTGCGGACTGATGGGCGTGCAGTGATGATGGCCAACACCTGGTATAAACACCGTGACTGCGTGGCCTGTGACACCCCCCCCCCCCGCCCCACCCCCCAACTATGGCCCTTGTCCGCTGAAATGATCCGGTAGCCAAGAAGTGCAGTACATTGAGGACCTTCTCCAGGGGGATGAGTGCTTGGGAGCACAGGGTGGGTGATGTGAGGTCATCCTCCCACTCACTGACCAGGTCGAGTATTATGTGTGGTGGAAACCTGTACCTCCCATACACCTGGTCATCAGGCATACCAAATAGGCTGGTTCTGGGTGTGAAGATTCTGGCCCGGACTATCCTTCTCCTCCTGCGGTATCCCACGGCCACTGCTGCTAGGAACGGTATATTCATCCTGGCGTCTGAGCTCGTTTGTTGTTTGCGCACTCTTTTATGCTGCGCGGGACGTGCGCCTGCTTCATGCTGGCGTACGCGTTTCAGGATTGGACCTTTTATTTTTTGGCGCGCTGTAGGCGACCGTGTAAATCTTCCCGCCCACCCCAGGAATACACGTACCCCACTCTCACAGGCCCAGTCGCGTGTGGAACTTCACGTGCACACCGAAATACACGTACCCTGCAAATTCGCGTGTGGAACTTCCCGCGCACCCCGAAATACACGTACCCTGCTGGTATCGCGTGTGGAAGTTCACGCGGACCCATAATACACATAACCCTGATGGAATCGCGTGTCAGACTACCCGCGCACCCCTGGAATTCACGTACCCAGGCAAATCGCACGGCTGGGGGGTGGGGGTGCAGGGAGACATGAGTGGGGGCCTGGTGGAGGGTGCCCCTGGATGCAGGGGGGTGGGGGTGCAGGGAGACAGGAGTGGGGGTCTGGTGGAGGGTGCCCCTGGATGCTGGGGGGTGCTGGGAGACATGCGTTGGTGGGCAGTAGTGCAAGGTGACATGTGGGTTGGCTGGGGGGCATGGCCATGGTGGATGGGCTGCCTGCGGGACATGTGCAAGGGTGCAGGGTAGTCCCCTGTGGTGTGGGCCGCCTGCAGGGGGTGTAGAGGGAACAGCTGGGAGGACCCACATGGCCAATTCACGTGTGGGACTCCCCGGCACCCCCAAAATACACGTAGGCCGCTGGATTCGCGTGTGGAATTTGCCGCGCACCCTGAGTACACGTACCCTGCTGAAATTGCGTGTGGAACTTCACGCGCACCCCGAAATACATGTACCCTGCTGGTATCGCGTGTGGAAGTTCATGCGGACCCATAATACACGTACCCTGATGGAATCGCGTGTGAGACTACCCGCGCACCCCTGGAATACACGTACCCAGGCAAATCGCATGGCTGGGGGGTGGGGGTGCAGGGAGACAGGAGTGGGGGCCTGGTGGAGGGTGCCGCTGGATGCAGGGGGGTGGGGGTGCAGGGAGACAGGAGTGGGGGCCTGGTGGAGGGTGCCCCTGGATGCAGGGGGGCGGGGGTGCAGGGGGACATGAGTGGTGGCCTGATGGAGGGTGCCCTACAGTGCTGGGGGGTGGGGGTGCAGGGGGACATGAGTGGGGGCCTGGTGGAGGGTGCTCCTGGATGCAAGGGGGTGGGGGTGCAGGGGGACATGAGTGGGGGCCTGGTGGAGGGTGCCCCTGGATGCAGGGGGGTGGGGGTGCAGGGGGACAGGAGTCGGGGCCTGGTGGAGGGTGCCCCTGGATGCAGGAGGGTGGGGGTGCAGGGGGACAGGGGTGGTGGCCTGGTGGAGGGTGCTCTACAGTGCTGGGGGGGTGGGGGTGCAGAGGGACAGGAGTCGGGGCCTGGTGGAGGGTGCCCCTGGATGCAGGGGGGTGGGGGAGCAGGGGGACAGGAGTGGGGGCCTGGTGGAGGGTGCCCTACAGGGCTGGGGGGTGGGGGTGCAGGGGGACATGAGTGGGGGCCTGGTGGAGGGTGCCCCTGGATGCAGGGGGGTGGGGGTGCTGGGAGACATGAGTGGGGGCCTGGTGGAGGGTGCCCCTGGATGCTGGGGGTGCAGGGAGACATGCGTTGGTGGGCAGTAGTGCAAGGTGACATGTGGGTTGGCTGGGGGGCATGGCCATGGTGGATGGGCTGCCTGCGGGACATGTGCAAGGGTGCAGGGTAGTCCCCTGTGGTGTGGGCCGCCTGCAGGGGCCGTGGAGGGTGTAGAGGGAACAGCTGGGAGGACCCACACGGCCAATTCACGTTTGGGACTCCCCGGCACCCCCGTAATACACGTAGGCTGCTGGATTCGCGTGTGGAATTTGCCGCGCAGCCAGAGTACACGTACCCTGCTGAAATTGCATGTGGAACTTTACGCGCACACCGAAATACACGTACCCTGCAAATTCGCGTGTGGAACTTCCCGCGAACCCCGTAATACACGCACACGCTATTTTTCACACAGCGGTTGTCCGCGTTTGTCGGTACCCCTTTGCACCTCATTTGTCCTAGAGGGCCACTGTATGGATCATTCATCATAGCTGTATATGGGTGCTTTTTGTTAGCGCACATTTTGCCGCACATTTATTTCAGGCGCAGGGACGCTACCATCTGCTTTCTTGTGGCGTAGTTGTTTGGCCCTGTGCGCGTCTTTGCCCGTGCGCTGCTTTGCCCAATTCGATTCCATGAATACGAGTTGTAGGCGAGCGTGTGGGCGTTCTGCGCACTTGCCTCCTGTACTTCCCCCGTGACGCCCATATTTTCACGCGTTGTTCCCCATTCCGAGTGTTACGCCCCGTGTTCCGCCTACTTTTGTGATGTGCACCGCGCTATGTGCAATTTCGCAGCGGCCGTGGCGCACGCCGTTGGATGACCTGTGCGCCGGCGTGAACCACGCACTTTTTCAGCGCACATCCAATATTTTTCTTGAGCAAGGACTTCCATGAATCAATGTGCGCTGGTTTCCCTGCAATTTTCGCAGCTGCACTGCGATTTTCGCACTTTTACTGCAAATCGCACGTTTTGGCACCTTTGCGCAGGAATTTTCGGCCACATTAATTCCATGAATCGGCCTGTAAGTGTTTCAGTTAATTAATAAACCTTTTAACACTAAAAGACTCACATTACATACATTTATATATATTTAAATGTTTCCATCAATATTAAAATACAATCATTATTTCCTACATCATGTAAAATGTTACTGCTTCCAACCTCAATTTCATTAGTCAACTAAAACAATATAATAACTTATTTAAAATTATCTAGAGATAAAAAGCCAAAAGTCTTAGTTACTTACCTGTAACTGTATTTCTCCAGCATTGGTATCTTTCATAGATTCACATGCTTGAATATTCCCCGTCGTTAGACTGGGAATCCTCGGTGATAAATTTAATAATAATTTTTTTTCTTTTTCTTTTCATAATATATACACATTGCTACCTAGCAGTGCATGTACATAGCCCATTATGGCCTATGAGTCATTTAATTGTGTAGTCCCTCCACCTCACTTTGGTCCTTTATGGCCCCAGCCAATGAGGTGGCAGGGCTTAAGCTCTGCCCCCGGCAACCCATCTTTAGATTTTGAACCGTAGAGATTACAGTATGATGGATGCTGAGCCTAGAAGCAGCCTCTCAGGGGAGGCGGGCGGGCGCATGTGAATCTATGAAAGATACCAATGCTGGAGAAATACAGTTACAGGTAAGTAACTAAGACTTCTCCAGCATTGGATCTTTCATAGATTCAGATGCTTGAATAGAATACCAAGCAGTTAAAACATGCCACCATTATATATATATATGCATAAATACAGAAAAAACATATTTCTGATCAAACCTTTACCATGCAGCAACACAACGGTTACATACTTCGGGAAAGGTGGGAAAAGAGGCTGGTCCTACCTTATACAAAGAGATGGCGGAGCACTGCCTGTCCAACTGCAGCTTCATTGTTGGTATCTTCAGCCAGGCAGTAGTGTTTGGCGAAAGTATGCAGAGTGCTCCACGTGGCGGCTCTGCATATGTCCTTCAATGCCACCCCTGCGTGGAATGCTGTTGATGCCGCCCTTCCTCTGGTGGAGTGCTCAGACGGCGGTCTAGTTAAAGGATCGCCTTTCAACTGATGGCAGTGGGTGATGCAGGACGATACCCAGCGTGCCAGACTTTGTTTAGATATATGCTGACCCTTGGTACGGCCAGAGAAAGAAATTAATAGCCGGTTTGAGGAGCGGAACTCCTTGGTTCTTTGCAAGTAAAACTTCAACACTCTAGCAACGTCTAGAGAATGTAATATTCTTTCCGCTTCAGAAGCGTGATTCTGGAAGAAGGTTGGCAAAACAATGCGCTCAGTGAACGACATCTCCGAAAGTACCTTGGGGAGGAACTTCGGGTGAGGCCTTAAGATGACGCGGTCCTTCTGGAACAAGGTAAACGGGGGTTCAGAAGACAAAGTTGTAACTCACTGATCCTTCTGGCTGATGTGATGACTATCAGGAAAGATGTCTTCCAGGACAAGAATTTCATTTCGCATCTGTGAATGGGTTCGAAGGGAGGTTGCATGAGGGCTGTTAAGACGGTGTTGAGGCTCCATTCCGGAACTGGTGTAGGTGTAGGCGGATAAGTACGCATCAGTCCTTTCAGGAAGATTTTAACCGCTGGTAAGGAAAGTAAGGCTTGCGTCTTCGCGGTTACTGTGTAAGCCGCTATGGCTGACAGATGGACCTTGATAGAGGAGTGAGAGCCCTGACTTAGCCAGGTGCAACAAGTAAGGCAGAATCTGATCAACCGAGGCCGTGAGGGGATCGATTGCAGAGGTCTCGCACCATTTGTAAAACCTGGTCCATTTCCTGGTGTAGGTGACTTGCGTGGACGGGGCTCTAGCGGCCCTGATGATATCCCAGCATTCCGATGGTAACTTTAGGTGCATCAGTTTGCGCTGCTCAGGAACCATGCTTTGAGAGACAGGCTCCTCGGGTCGTGGTGGAGGACCTTGCGGTTCTGTTGCGTCAGTAGATATTGATGCGTCTTGAGACGAATCGGGGGTTGACAGGATAGGTGCCTCAGCGTCGGGTACCAGACTTGCCGTGCCCAATCCGGTGCAATTAAAATCAAAGAACAATCCTGTTCTTTTACCCTGCGAAGTACCCTCGACATGAGGGGAATGGGTGGGAAGGCATAGAGGAACTTCCCCGACCAATTCACTGAGAACACGTCTCCCAGTGATTGGTGCTCCGGGTATCTTGAAGCAAATCTCTTGCATTTTTTGTTGTTCCTGGTGGCAAAAAGGTCGATCTGCGGATGGCCCCATAAGGCAAATATCCGTTGGGTTTCTTTTTCGTCCAGCTCCCACTCGTGGGACGCTGAGTATTCTCTGCTTAGCCTGTCCGCTAGGACATTGTCCACTCCTGGAAGATGCTCTGCCCTGATCTGCACCCCGTAGTGCAAGGCCCATGCCCAAAGCTGTTGGGCTTCTTGCGACAGGATCTGTGACCTCGTGCCTCCCTGCTTGTTTGTATAGTGCATGGAGGTCGTGTTGTCTGTCTGGACTGTAAGAACTTGGCCAGCTATAACCGGTAGGAAGGCTTTCAGCGCCAACCTTACGGCCCTGAGCTCTAACACGTTGATGTGGAGCTGGGACTCTTGTGTCGACCAAGAGCCCTTGGTTTGGAGGTCCGCAAGATGAGCGCCCCAACCTGATAAGGAAGCGTCCGTCCTCAGCAGAAGGGTCGATGTCGGTGCTTGAAACGGCATTCCCTGCAGAAGATTCCTCGGAACATTCCACCATCGAAGGGCCTTGTGCAACGTCGATGGAATCTGGACAATGTCTTCCCAGCCTCCGAAAGCTTGTTTCCATTGGTGGTCCAGAGCTTCCTGCACAGGTCTCATACGAAGCCTGCAGTTCGGTATGAGGAATATGCATGATGACATCATGCTCAATAGGGATTTGTAAGAGCGTACGGATGTTGTCTCTTTCTGTAGGAAGTTTGAAGTTGAGCGTAGAATCGCTGCTATTCTTTCTGCGGATGGCCTCACTCTGGGAATGCTGGTATCGAGTTCGGCTCCCAGGAAGAGAGCTACCTTGCTGGGAATGGGGCAGGATTTTGTCTGGTTTATGGAGAAACCCAACTCTTTTAGGAGGTTGACAGTCCTCGACACTGCCGAGCGAGCCTTTGCAGCGGAACTTGCCTTTATCAGCCAATCGTCCAGGTATGGAAAAACGTCCGTTCCTGCCCTCCTGAGACTTGCTGCTACCGGCGCCAAGCATTTTGTGAAAACTCTCGGAGCCGATTTTAGCCTGAACGGGAGCACTCGAAACTGAAAGTGAAGCTCACCCACCGTTAACCTGAGGAACTGCCTGTGCGCTAGATGGATCGGTATATGGAAGTATGCGTCCTCCAAGTCTAAAGTGGCTAAGAAGTCATGCTTGTTTAACCAAGGTAGCACCCCTTGTAAAGCTACCATCTTGAATGTTATGCGCTTGATAAATTTGTTGAGTGCCCTCAGGTCCAAGATGGGTCTCCATTGACCGTTTTTCTTTCTGACGAGGAAGAATCGGGAGTAGAAACCTTTTCCCCTCTGAGAATAAGGGACTGGTTCTACTGCTGCCTTCTGGAGCAGTTTTTGCACTTCGGACATGACCTGTGTTAGCATATGCACTCTGCGAGATGTTGGAGGCAGGGAAGGAGGTTGGTCCAGAAATTCTAAGGTGTGACCCTTTTGGATCACCTGTAACACCCATTTGTCCGATGTAATTGATTGCCAGCGCTGGAATAACTGGCTCACCCTTCCTCCCACCGGGGTGTGGTGAAGAGGGGAAAAACATTGGTCGTCAGTTTTGTTTACCTTGTGACTTCCCTTGGGCGGAGCCACGTCTGCCTCTATGGGCGTATCTGTTGGATGACTGATATTTATTGTCTTGGTACGTGCCGCCTTGTGCTTTTTGACCATACGAGGAACGACCGTATCCTCTGAACTTGGAAGATGAGCCTCTAAAGGGACGAAAAGACCGGTGGTCCTTACTTTTGTCCTTTAAAGAACTGATGGCTCTGGCTGTGTCTGTGTCTGTCTTGATTCCCTTCAGATGATCGTCTATCTTCTTTCCAAAGAGATCTTGTCCATCAAACGGCATGTCTAATATCTGCGCCTGGACTTCAGGTCTAAAGTTAGTAGCCTTCATCCAGGCTTGCCTTCTGAGCACTGTGCCGTGCGCCATCTGCCTAAAGCCTGATTCGGCCACATCAACCGCTGCGTCGATCATGTGATCCGATGTTGCTTCACCATCCGCGATTATCGATTTTGCCTCCTCCTGGAGCTCTGGTGGTAATTGTGTCGCCAATTTGGACATGCGGAGCCAAAGCTCGCGATCGAACCTTGCGGTCATGGCCAGCGCATTGCCCGCTCTGATTGTAAGCGATGCAGAAGATGATACTTTCCTGCCCATGGCTTCCAGTTTACGTCCGTCCTTATCCGGTGGTGCCGACAACGGTGAGGAGGGGTTGGCGAGTTTCTTTCTGGCCGCCACTGCGATAACCGAGTCTGGTTTCGTATGACCTCTCAAACAAAGAGGTGCCGAATCCGGAGCTTTATATTTCTTTTCTGGCCTGGACACCAGCGCCGGAGTCGATAAGGGTGTGGATAGGATCTTGGATCCGGAATCCCAGATGGTATCGAGGAGAGGAATTGTGGTAACTGTCCTCCTTCATTTGTCCCTGTGCTCATAGAGCACTGATTTCCTTTCCTCAGAAGAAACCTGAATTTTAAACAATTCTGCGGCTTTACCTATAATGGTGTGGAAAGAGACGAGATCATCCGGTGGTGAGGCCTTGCCCGGCGAGTCTCTCCTCCTTGGCTTCTCGACTACGTAGTCATCCCACTCACTGGATGCGTCTGGCTCCTGTGTTATTACTCCTTCTTCTGGTTCCGAGAATTCTCTAAAAGGATCCTCCTGCCAGTCTGATACCGAAATGGTGGACGGTACCATAGTGGGGTCCACATCCGGAGATCGCGGTCTGCGCGATGACTGTGGCGACGGGACTCTTGTAGGTGAAGCACTGTGGGTGCTGCTCCTTGGTCTTCGAGCAGGTTCCGGTGATCCCATCCGTTTTTGCGGTCTACTCCTGTGAGGAGAACAACCAGATGTGCCTGGAATCGGAGATGACTCTCTAGGAATAATTCCTGATTCTATGGGATCAATCGGAATTTGCTTCTCCTTTTGCCGCCTGTAAAATTCTTCTACAATCCTCTGCACGGATAACATGAGTATCGGGTCATGAGGGTATTCGGATTCTCCCGTGGACGGTTGCCAAGGAGGGCTGTATTGTTTAGGTAAGGGACCGGTGGACTCTTCCATCACTTCCGCATCAGAGAATTCTTCCTGAAGAATTACATCTGGAAGTTCTGTCATGTGACCCAAAGGTGAAAATTGCTGTACCAGTGGTTCAGTTTCAGTATTCTTCTCAATGACATTGCTTTCAATGACAGGAGTTTCAAATGTGGAAGGCCGCAATTCCTCCGTAATTTGCGGTGCTATCTTCGTCAACAAACATCCCGTATGAGATTTCGTCGACGACTGAGATTTTCCCGTCGACGAGGGCTTCGCCGTCGACGACTGAGGGTTTGCCGTCGACGAGAGCTTCGTTGACGAATGTGGAATGCGTTTCGTGGACGACTGCATCATGGATGAATGCTTCGTGGACGAGTGGTGTTTGCTCGTCGACGATTGCTTTGCGGTCGAAGTGTCCGATGACGATGATCTTATTGTCGACTATGTCTTAAGCGTGGTCGTCGTCGTTGCTGGTTTCGTCAACGGTATGGCCGATGACGGGCCTTTACCTTTCCCATCATTCGTGGGCGGTTTCCCCGCTGACGACTGCCCCCCCCCCGTTTTTTGCAAACTCCTCCTTACCTCTGGAGGCAGATTTTGCAGACTTCTTCTGACTTGGTAAGTCAACTGGAGGCAGAAAGGGTATCAATTCCAGCTTCCTCTTTTTGTACTTGGGAGAGGAACTCCTTTCCACTGAAGAGGCCCTTCTCTTTGAAGTTTGTCTCTCAGATGGAGTGCTGGATTGGACAGGAGCTGTTCTGACAGACTCTTCGTCCGAAGATTGATCCCTGGATTCCAGGTAAGAAAGGAGTCTTCTATGCCTGTCATGAAGGGTCTTGGTGGAAAAAGTTCTACAAATCTCGCATTTTTTAATGTCATGTGGATACAGACAATAAATGCAATGCTCGTGGGGGTCTTTGTTGTAAACCAATTTCTTTTTGCACCTCGTGCAGTCCCTGAACAGGGAAGGCTTCCTGACAGCCTGAGGTGCCTCCATTTCTGAAGAGAAGTTCAGTCGACGATTTTGAGAGGAAAACAACAAGTTTTGTCTCCCAGGTTAAATGGAAACAAAGCCCCTGTGAAGGGGAACAAAATGGAATATATTTACTAAATATATTCCACACAAAAGTAGAAAGAATTTGAAAAAGCTCAGAGAGCTTGAGGATTCCCTGTGTCTGTTAGACTATGGTGAAAAATCTAAAGATGGCTGCCGGGGGCGGAGCTTAAGCCCTGCCACCTCATTGGCTGGGGCCATAAAGGACCAAAGTGAGGTGGAGGGACTACACAATTAAATGACTCATAGGCCATAATGGGCTATGTACATGCACTGCTAGGTAGCAATGTGTATATATTATGAAGAAAGAAAAAAAAAATTATTATTAAATTTATCACCGAGGATTCCCAGTCTGACGACGGGGAATATTCAAGCATCTGAATCTATGAAAGATCCAATGCTGGAGAAACTCTATTTACTATCATTTCATTATAAAACTCTTACTTCTAAAAATCTCCACACATCAGTTACTTATCCGAAACTACATTACTTCATTTCTCTATTTTCTGCCACATATGATACAGTGTAAAATGTACTATTGTGCAACTCCCTGAGAATAAAAATTACCATGTCTGATCTGTATACAAATTAGTCAAAATACCTTCAGCTATGCCTCCGCAAATACCTCCCCTCTCGAGCTCTTCACTTCTCTACCTCTAACTCCCTTCGGGTCAATCGTTTTTCAAAGAAACAAACTGGGGGTAGATCTCTATCTTCGGCTGGGGCCTCCCTCTAGAACAGCCTTCCTGCCAATCTACAACTTGAGGAGAACCATCTCCGGTTCCGGAAGAACCTCAAGACCTTCCTCTTTGCTTCTGCCTTCGCTCCCCTTCTCCCCTGCTGATCTGATCTCTCTTGGCACTCTGCACCTGGGCCCAGGTACCTGCTCATCCTGCCACCCTCCTGCACTGCTTCCTGGCCACTCCTTGCACTGGGGACTGTATCTGTATCCCTAAAGCCCCCCCCCCACTTTTTCTACACTTATCAGACTTACCCATTTTGCGGCCTTAAACACAGCACTTGCCACTTGCTGGCTGCACTACCACTGTTTATTGCCCCCATTTTCTATTTATTTTTATTATTATTTAACTGCTCTCCTCTGCGCCGCACTTTCCACTGTCCCACTTCCATGCACTTTTTCCCTTTTCCCATTCCCATGCACTTGCGCGTTCTCAATGTCACTGGGCCTAGTAA
Source organism: Ambystoma mexicanum (assembly GCF_040938575.1). Lineage (NCBI taxonomy): Eukaryota > Metazoa > Chordata > Amphibia > Caudata > Ambystomatidae > Ambystoma > Ambystoma mexicanum. The sequence continues at coordinate 750,873,352 of NC_090929.1, forward strand.
CATCGTTGTTGATGTTGTGTTGTGTTCTCCCCCGTTCCCCTCCCTTGCCTAGTCGCGCTCTGAAACACTTTTGTACGAATGCGATACAAATAAAATATCCTATATCATATCAAATTATAAAAACCATTAGAATATATTTCTCCAAGTTTTTCACAATGAGTCAACAAATGCCTGGAAGTTTACATTTTAAGATTACAAAGTCAACGGGGGCGCTGTTGCGCACAAAGCAAATGGCTGCCTGAGAGAAGAGCTCCGGCCCGTACAACATCCTTTACTGACATTAATCCTAACAGGTGCCACCCTACCGCTAGAAACATCATGCAGGTGACAGCAGATGATCTGCAGTATTGATTCATGCAAACGTGGTGGAAAACCGCTTTAGATTTCTGAAGAAATTGTTCCAGGAACCTTTGGCGTATGATCGGCAGAGGGGAAGCCGTGTGAGAGCTCTACTGGCAAACTACGACGTCCCGGAGGTGGAGCCCCAGTGGAAGGCCAAGTGGAGGAAGGGTCGGGCAGCGACGCCGTTACACTGAAGTGCCTGTTGCACCGTGGCAGTAGTGGAGCCAAGCGTTGCACCAGACAGATGGGATCAGATTGCTGACAAAAGCCCTGTAAACAACCAGGTCAAGTTGAACCACCAGAGCTGTATGCTGGAATAGGAAACCGGAGGCCTTGACTAACTGTTGGTGGCCGCTGGGCTGCTCGTGAGGTGAGCCCCTTCAGAAGCGTTGCAACCCCTGGGAACGAGCACCCGCAGGTTTGTGGGGGGCACGCAAAGTGTGCTGGGGCCCGCAAGACCGCTCAAGAGACCCGCTGAGACCGGGGTCGAGGCGGCAGCTCACGCGGCACTGGGAAGCCCACTGTACAAGCTGAAGGAGTGTGCATGGAATCCCCCGGGCTGCAGGTGCTCTGCGACACAGAGCGCTGGGAGAAGAGCCGGCGGCGGCGGGACCTAGGAGTTCAGGGGGACCGCCTGAACTACATACTTGATACAATAGCCTTTACGACGGAGTGGACCCGGAATGTTTTCCAGGGAAGCGTGCGGCCGCACATAGCAATCATATGGGTTTTGATTCGAAAAACCCCATACGATCTGGCTCGGGAGAGCCGTTAAAGGAGAACACCACATACACGGCAGAGAGGAATTAAAACATCCACACCTTCCTCATTTTTCAATCCGAGCCCAGCGGAGCACGGTGGTTCCCCAGAGATCCTGGAATATCTTCACTACAGATGTAACATAAGAGGGGAACAAATAATGCAGGCCCGCGCGGCGCTGACATATTAGGGCAACTTTGGGACCAGGCACACAGTCGAAGATTTCGCATTCACCCGCCAAGGATGCTTAAGGATTTTTCCAGATAACACACAATCAATTAGTGCAGAGGTATCACACTCAGCCAGACCTCATAACGACGGTATACTGTGATACCAAGAGGAGTGGCATTGCATCACCATTAAGAATCTCTGTGAGACAACTTACAGAGCAAGCCGGGGGATACTGCATCACCAGGCTTCCTGGCGGAGGTCAACAAAGTGCACCAAACCACTGCTATACCCTCACACATCCGGTGTGGGGTCAATCCTGCACTGTTCCCCCATAATAACGGCCACCCCAGCATCGCAGTATGTGGGGGGGTGGGAGGGAGAACTCCTGCAATTAAAGACTTTTCAGTTTCTGTGAGCAATACGTAAAGCGGCACAATACAAGCTGCGGTCAACAATATAGCGGGGCCTTGACGCAATATTAAGTGGCCTGGTAGATACTATTGACGGAGAACTGGTCAGATCACCCCGGCAATGACCCTATGGAACCATAGCTAATGCAGCGCCTTCGTGGCTGACTGGGATAGTCCCAGACGAAGGGACCCGGCCTTGTGGTCGGTAGCCTGGATCGACCGCCTGAACTGGCAACATCAATCCTTGCAGAGCATACGCCAAGACCGGGAAAGTTCCAGATTATTATGGACATGTGGGAGAACACAGTCCACTCGCTGGTGGAAGCTGCATTATATGGACCGCCACGAGAAGAAAGGTGCAGGAGCCAAAAAAAAAAAATGCTCAATAGACTCGTTTGCCAGTTCCCAGACTCGTGAATCTGCTGCAATGTCGTCACTGACCAGTGAAGGTCCGATTGAAGATCCCTCGGCTGCAAGGGGAGATCGACCTAATGACGACTGTACAAAACGGATTCCTAGCAGTAAATCTAAAGCTTGACGATTTGGTGGCGACAATCGGCTCTCTAAAGGCAAGGGTGGATAAAGAGAGCACACGCATCACAGATACCAAAAATAGAAAAAGCACAAACAAGGACACGATAAATCAGCACAGTCGGGACATCGCACAACTTAAAAATGACCTGCACAAAACTCAAAGCAGGTGTGAGGACCTCGAATCGAGATCCAGAAATAATAATATCCGGATTGTAGGAGTTGCGGAGTCTTTTGTAAAGGTCCGATGGAGGGTCCTGTGGAAAACCTCCTGAAAACCCTCCTGGGCACAGAATCCTTCTCAGAACATTTCCTGGTTGAGAGGGCACATCGCACCTTGGCACCACCTCCGAGACCCGGTGCTCCTCCCCACACAATAATAGCTTGTCTCCTCGACTATAGAGACATGATCCTGCGGTTATCCAAAGAAATAGGCACCTTGCATCATAAGGTGTCGTAAAGCCAAGGGGGATCAGGCGCAAAACTAAATGTAAAATAATTGCTGGCATAGTTGGGGAAGGGCTAATGAGTAGGTGTCACCTCTGCCCTTTATGTAGATGTACTTGGTGTGGCAGCAGGACCCTTTCCAAGAACAGGAACCAAATAAAACAACACGTCCCAGCAGCCCTGAGGACGACAACTACAGCCCCAGCAGCCCGAACTCTGTTTAAGAGGAAATCAGGCACACAGGCCTGCAAACAACACGGGAGACGCCCAAGCCAACGCCCAACAGGCTAGTTCGCGCTCGAGAATTCATCCGAGAGGATGCACCGTACCACACGCAGGGCCTGCCCTCCCTCCTAGAACAACGCCCTCTGGTCCCACGTTGCTTAAGATAAGTGGCAGTTGCTTTTCTACTTAGCGGAACACACTTACCCTGTAAACTAACTTCGGGAAGACTCCGGTTGACAAATTTGACGGCCACGAGTTTGGGGCCGCATTGGGAATCAGCATACTAACTCTGATGCATTCTACGATTCTCTCGCCTGTTGCAGGCATTTAGATCTTTGAAAAAACACCCACAGCTCGAGTTCGGGGCCGCATTGGGAATCAGCATAGTAACTCTGATGCATGCTAAGATTCGCTCACCTGTTGCAGGCGTTTAGTGCCTTGAAAAAACACCCACAGCACATAGGAGAACCACACTAACAGTTTCCTTTTTTATCAGGAACTACTAATAACGGAACGCCAGCTGTTCTCACAGACAGCACAGCCAGCCGCCGGAGCATGAACTAGAAAGCCAGAGCTAAGTGCTTCTCATTTTATGTTTACATACTGCAACGCATTTCTTGTCTAGGTTACTTGCCACAGTCCAGCAAAGCACTGATTGACAATTTTGAGAAACCCTTCTTGGGCATAATGTTTGTGCATGTGTAATTTACTATAGTGTTCTTGTTTTCTGCAATCTCACAGTTGGGTGCTACTCAGTGCTGCTACTAACTGAGCGAACTCTCATAAATCAAAGAGGGGGTAACGCATGTATGAGATATGAATGCATGTGAGAGTGAATGCAAGGGCTCAGGTGAAAACAGAACCTTAGCAAGGCGCTGGACAACAGCCTTACTGAGAACAGAGCCAAGGAGCATGCCTACCCCTTAAACCCTCTTCCTCTCCAAAACTGCTTCCTAACCCTCAACCCGGTTTACCCACTTCCCCCAACCTATCCAATCCGTGGACCCTAACCCTCTTTCCCCGTGGGGGTCGCGGTAGCCTGCGTTCATCTAATCCAGGCGCCAAGACCACCAAGGGGAGGAAGGAGTTCTTGCTGCTTCTGCGTGGGACTGGATCGTGCCTCGACACAAGGGGAGCAGAGTGCACATCTATCCGGACAGATGAGATCGTATGAACCAGTGAAAGACAACTACGACTGCGACATGTCCTCTACGCTCTCATCTTCCCATGGAAAATGAGAATTCAGCATGAAGGAAGGGCTCACTTCTTTGAAAACCCGGCTGAAGCCATGGCGTATGTGGAAGCGTCCATCCCTCTTCCTCCAAGAGACAGGGAGGTGGATCAAAATATGCGCCCAGGACCAGATGAACAGAGACAAGATCCAGATGACTGAGATATGCTTTTATGGTCATATCCTTTGCACAGTTTGAGGCCTTCGGTGTAGCAGGGTGGTTCTGATAAGATAATTGTTTAGTCGGGACCATGACCCTCGATCGAGGCCAGCCAGGTAGCTGCAACAGGTGACCCTCAGGAGATTTCCAAAAGTTGGAGAGGATGCCCTTTGGGAATTTCTTGATACCAAATGAGCGGCACTGTCCAGTTGGGGTTGATGCGGGAGGGAGGGTGGAACGAAGGGGGTGGGGGGGGGAGTTTCAGTTTTATGCATAAGAGGGGAGGAGGGAAAGTTGAGGTATGGAGCTCTAGTTGGAATGGCTCAGTTGGGTAAAAATTATGGTCAGGCAGTCGCACGCAACATGGTTCGGCTAAAATGGTGATGGTCAAAAGTAACTCTGGGACACATACATGGCACACAGTACTGCTGCATCTATGGGGCTGGAAGTTAATCTCCCAACATGGAATGTCCGTGGGCTTAATAACCCGGCCAAATCAAGGAAGGTTGGAGCATATATTGCCAGACATCGTCCCCATTTTGTCATGTTACAGAAAACACGCATTGCAGAAAGTAAATGGAGGCCTCCTTCGTGATTGGGGACAAGAGAGATATTATATGGAATACTCCACCCAAGCGAGGGGTTCTCACATTAATTCATCCCACCCTGTGTTTTCAGTTCTCTAAGAGCAAAATTGACCCACAGAGGCGATACATGATTGTGTGGGGTAGCATTGCTGGTATGGGAGTTGTACTGGTAAATACGTATGGTCCAAATATCGATGATCCTGACTTTTACACAAAGGTGGTATGCGAGGAGGGCCCGCTAGATGGTGAATATGTATGGTGGGGGGATTTTAATACCATTCTAAACGCTACTCTTGATTGTTCCTCCAGTAAACACAGAATGCCCACCAGAACAGCAACCACAATACTACAGATCATGACGCAGATGTCAATCGTGGATACTTGGAGAACGTTGCACCCACTGAATAGACAATGCTCATTCTATTCCTCTGTACACGATAGTGAGTCCCGTATAGATTACTGGCTTGTGTCCACTCACCTCTCTAATATGACTGGCAAATATGAAATTCATCCGCGTACACTATCACATCATTCTCCAATAACCCTAGAAATAGTGCTGGACTGTCACAGAGGCCCTACATGCTGAGGACAGTAAGGGTGACATTAGGGTGCTTTCTCTGGTACTTCCTTGAATATGGTTTTGCCACTTATTAGGGAATCATTTCACTAAACGGTTTTAATTTAAATTATAATTTTATACTGTAAGCCTACTGCTATGTGTGAGGAATAGGTTTGTAGACTTGGAAATATGGTATGTATCAGTTAATTTAATATGACCCTCCAGTGTTCTACTAATTGGTTGTTTAAGTGATGTTGTAGACAACCCCTGAAGAAGAGAGCCGACTACTGAAACTTCATGCTTTAACAAATCTGAAAAATGAGAGATGTATTAAAAGAAGATTACACATTTGAAGTAGGCACTATGAATTGTTTTTTCTGTCAACATTTCTATAAAAGTTAATATGTGATTTTTGTTATAAGAATTATTCTTTAGTGTTGCTCGTTTTATACAAGATATAGGTGTACAGGGGACGCGAGTCTCCATTGATTTGGAGCCACCATTTGTTTACCAATTCCTTTATTCCCCAGGTATCAAGTATCTTACTCTCCTTGTCAGGGAAAAAAAGAGGGGGATGATGTTGTCTTGAGATTGGCAGTGGCAGCCTGGACACCAGGCTTTCTGGGGAGGTATGAGCAGACAGGAGAGACTGGTTAGAAGGCACCACCCAGTGCTTCTTCCCCAGATTCGATCTACAGTCAGCACTGTTGGCTTTGACCACAATTCCAGCACTGGGGCCTCGACTGTAGGGTAGCAGGGACGGAGGGTTTACCTCTGCGGATCTTCGTCAACCACCTTGGTCATGAGGCGTGGAAATGAAGCACAAGGCTTATGTGGGGTAGGTTCTGGGAGCACATTCTGGAGAAGTATTCAATCCATTTGCTTCTTGCAAATCAGCAGCAAGACCCAGCAAGTATCTGCTGCTCCCAGTTAAATTCCTCAGGGAAGTCCATAACTTCTCCGGAATATAAGGATGTCAGCCCATAAGGAACAGGATCCCCATCCTCGTCGTAGATGTCTTCCATACGAGACATAAACGTGCCCCTAGAGAGCAGGGCATTCTCCCAAGGAATCTTGGTGTCAGCAGCACTGAACAGTGCCCACAAGTAATTGCCTGAAGCTTGAAGACTGACGTCAGGATGACTGAGCAGTGCGGCACGGATATGGGTCTTTGCCAGTGTTCCCTGTGGCTGAGCCCAAAGGCGTATTAGTCCTGAGTTGTTACAGGGTCTCTACCGGTTCATCCGAGCGCAATGGACACCGCTGTCGCCACGTCTTTGTCAAAGACATCAAGCATGTTGAGCCAAATGGCCTCCCATTCCTTTGGCATGGTGATTGGGTGGATAAGTTATCTGCGGCACCTGTTCCTCAGAGCAGTCCATGGAAGAAGAAATATAGAGTCTGAGGGTATGGCAAACCCAGGGAATCCAACTCCATTACCAAGTGGGAGGCATATCAGATAATGGGTGAACAAAACCAATCCCCCGTGGCCTCTCCTCCCCATAAAAAAAGCATTGACAAAGCCAAAAGTTTGGGCTTTTGTGTAGGCATGAGATAGCGGTACTCCCTGGCCATAAGAGGGCAACAACTGGAAAGTGCATGAGCCAAAACTACTGGCTTTGCCAACGCTCATTTTTAAAAAGACTTCAGTGCAAGGAGCAGTTCCAAATAAAGTGGTTGAAGGCACACATGGTTAAGACACCTACTACACCAGTAGCTCACTTACAGCTGCAAATAAGTAAGTCTCAGTAGACTACTTAGAAATAACACTGACAGGACCATGTTTGATATTGCTACATAAGGCTAGCTCTAAGCGAATTCTATTAGCATGCGCTCTGGACGTGAAAGGCGGGTAGTGAGTGGAACTGGCCATAGGGAGTAGCACAGCAATTGACAGGCATTTGGTGGGTAAACAACCAAACAAAACTCAGAAACTGTGTCCCACCTCACAAGTTACCTCCCTCTAAGCAGGAACTCCAAGGCAATTGTTTCGGCTTCTAGGTGGTTAGGGAGATTTTCTTTTTAGGCAAATTGTATCCTCTCTGTCCTGAGTCTGCCACAGCTCTACTGCTGGACTCTGGGATTTGTTCTGAGTTGAGAGACCTTTTTATCTCACCCACCTCCTGGATGCTCAATAGTTTTGGGACCACAGGACCCTTCTTAAAAGGATCCAGCAGAGGGGAGACCTCTCCCCTTAGTCTGTGGTTCATGCTTTCCATATGTGGTGTGCTGCGAGGGACCCCCAAGGTCTCTAGTGCAATATCGTTTCGGACTGCCCAGTTTAGGAGTAGCCCCTCCTTTTTGAGACTGTTGAATTTTACTAATTGCAGAATAAGCCACCCTTCCTGGAGTGCTGTGGTGAGACTTTGTATCCCCTTAACTTCTTTTTAAGTAGCAGTTTGCTGCTTTTCAGGCGCCCTCTAAACAGGCTGGTGGCAGTCAATACATTTTAATATGATTTTTGACTGCATCGCATCACCCAAAGCTGCTGGCTGGAGGCACAATAATGCACTAAAGGTGACCATATACTCATTATGACACCCCTTACTCCTAAGCCATGTTCAAGATGTCCTGTACTTAGTTAGCCATCGTCCTTCCTTTCCAGGTGGGGAAGGCTCTCTTCCTTCATGCACCTTGGCCTGCTCCTTGCTGAAAGACAGCAAAGGCTCTCCTTTGTGTGTGTGAGCTGGCAGGAAGTGGGGAGGGGACTGTCTGTCCCAATCCACATTCCTCCAGGTACTTAGAAGTTGCTGGAGGATTCTGTTAGGTTGGACAGTTAGCTCCAGGTTTGAATGCAACAGCGTGCCCTTATAGAAGGTGTGGGGTCGACCCATGCCCCTTTTGTGGATATAAGGAGAAAAGCTGGACCAAGGAACCAAATCGATGACTGGAACTGAAGCGATCAGAAGAAGACGACTGAGGGACGCTGGGGGACTGCTGCAGCGACCTGTAATCCCTCAGTAAAAACCATCACGTCACCCACCTCAAACCTTCTTATTGACACGGAAGACATCCACGTGGTGCCTCCCACCTGAAGCCTGATGAGACCAACCAGTCGTCTTATCCTGCTCGAGGTTTGTAGCCTGTTATTTGTTGCTGGAGCGTGCACAGCTGTATTTGCTCTGCAAGGTCCAAAACCAGACATTTGCCGTTGTTCTGGCTGGGCAAATGGCTGCAACCGATTGTTGGCATCTTCAATGCTCTGCTGCGACTCTGGGAATCCACTGTGCTGCCCTTCATCAGGAGGCGTGCCTGCAGGACGACTGAAGCTCAACTGCCAGGTTGCAGAGTGCCTCGTGACCCTGTTCGGGGTCAACACAAAGTACATCCGTAAAGATCTCTGTGAAGGCCCCCTTATTAGCGACTCGAACGGGCAACCAGACGTCCCTGAACAGCAACAAAAACATTGAGCCTTGCTCCCCCTAGCAATTTATTGTTGTTTCGGACCATTCCTAATTTTCTAAGTTATTCAGGGCCTGGGATCCCTTACATCTCTTGACGTGCCTTCCTCACATAGGGTTTGCAATGGTGTCCTGCTTACCTTAGCGCTATCTGGGGCTGGCCCAGGTCGGCGCTGTCTGGGTCAGTACTTTTAGGGGGTCTTCTGCAGAACCCCAGCGGTGGTAGTTGCTCCTTTCCTCACTGGAACTGCCCTTAAGTCCTTATATTTGCATTGCTGCAATTGACCTACAAAAACTGAACTTTGGTATATTACCTGCACCAAGTGTGCCCTCCTGGCTACTCACCTCTATTCTCAGGAATCTTTTGGGACACCTAAAAGACTTAGACTTGAGTATACTAGGGCTGGGCTTCCAGAGTTAGTATATGGTGTTGGACTTACCTGTTGGATAACATCACTTGGTTCCTACTTTAAAAGATTGCATTTAATATATCACGTGTATGCCAAAGTACTTTAAAGTAGAGTGTAACCCATTGTTGGTGACCAAACTGTGAGTTTCTATATATGTTCTAAAGTAGATTTACGTACCTTAAATATCTTAAGTGTGCCTTAGTGAAGTATTGTAATAAAGGATTATTTGTATAACTTACCTATGTGGGTCTTTTACTTACTTGATCTGCTATGTGTTAACTATACTACACAACAGTGCCCCCTTCCTCCTTTGTTCAGCCTTGCTGCCTGGTCACGACCACTTAAGTGAATGGCTTTGTTCAACCTGGTTGTAGGAAACTTTGCTAACCCTTGGTTGGCTTTTTCAAACCATATCCCAGATAGAGACTTTGAAAAACCCTCCAAATAGGTGGCACTTAAGCACCACCCAATAGCCAAAACTAAAAAGGATGGGGACTTTCTCCTAGTCACTACAGTTCTAAGACATTGATGGCCAATTGCGTTTTCCCCGTCGTTCAACTACCCTGAGCACTGTGATGTGGTGGCATCTGTCGTAAAAGTCACCTGTACAGGAAGACTTACAAATGCTGAGCCCGCAACAGGTTTGTGGTGTTTGACCATTGCACAGCTTGAATGACATGTTGCATTACCTTCACTAGATCTTCATCAGTCGCCTTCTGCTTCAGACCATTGTGAACTGAAATGTTCTCATGTGAAGTCTTGCACGAGGCATCAGGTAAATACCAGATGTCATCATGAGTAGCAGCTGATAGAGAGGATCATGCTCTTTGGAAGCCTAAAAGCTCTTCATTGAAGAGCAGCCAGTGCCTCTTGTATATTGAATTCGGGCATGAGAAATGTATTTGTAATGTGGTTAAACTTGATTTTGGCATGTATGTGGAGAAATCTAATTAATGAAAGACAATTGTTCCCTGTGTGTTCATGAAGCATGATGTTCTGCCATTTCTTGCAATCAGCCAGACTTCTAAATAGGGTAGGCTGGTATGCCCGGTCTGCGAAGATGAACGGTAACCAGGTACAACACCTCTGTGAATACACGTGGTGCTGATTGTTAGGAAAGATTTTCTTTTCACTGCTTTCCTCCCATAGACCTCTATAGCACACCCTTTCCTTTTTTGCTGTGGTTTGTGTTCTGACCTGACTTTCTGGAGGAAAGTTAAGCCCCAGGCTTTACTTAACTTGCTTTTTCTTAAGGGAAAACTGACCAGTCCCCAAGACTATCAGTACTCTGAGACTATGGGCCTCATTACGAGTAAAGGCAGTGCTGTAAAAACGGCAGTAATCATGGTACCGCTACATTGCTGCACCACCGTAGCATGTGTTTGGTGGTAAGGTGGAGGATAAACTTATAGCAAAAAGCTTGAGGTAAATTGTTTGGGAGAATTCTAAAAAATTTGCTAATTCCCTTCTACCTTAGAGATCCACAGATCTTTTTGCTGGACTTCAGGACTTTTCATTTCTAACCTGGAGAGAGTGAGCCCTTTTTCTCACTCCCTCATGTATTTTTATTGTGATTTTGACCTTGTGTTTCTTTTAACTTTGGAGTCTGACAAACTCCATAGGCATCATCTTTTACATTGTGACACACAGCACCTTCAGTGCAGTGGCACAGGGAAGTCTTTTATATTTCCAAAAGGTTTAGATACCATCTCTCAGAAAAACTACTGTTTCCAAGAGCCGTGAAGTGAAATTGACTTTACTTACAATTTTTAACTTTCTAGACCCAGCACACACTATCTTACCATAGGGTGCTGGAAGGGTTACTTAGTATCCCCTTGGTCTAGTTTCCCATGTAACATTTTTATGTTACCCTTCCTATAATTAATGGTTGGTGGCAGTGGTTTACTTTTTACTACCATTGTGTGTTTTACCGCGCACTGCGTTCGCAGCCACTTTAAAGGCACTCATGGGTGCCCATTTCGTCAAAATTGCCAGGGATTTTTTTTCCTCGCAAAATCTTGTCAGGAAGGTCCTTCTTGAGATTTACTCTGCGCGCCAAACCAGGTTTGGTCCCTTTGTTCGCTTTGTCTTTGGCGGGTTTCACGAGTGAAGCCCGCCTCTGGGCGAAGCCCGCCTCTTGCTCCAGTATGTCTGGCAGGGGCAGGAAGTGAGGGAGGTGCCCAAAACACCCTGCGCTTAGTCCCCTTGTTTACAGGAATGCACCCAAAGGTGATTGGCCGGCTGGCTGTCCGGCAAGGACAGCCACCCTGCTGTGTGATTGGCAGCTAGGCTAGAAAGAATGGGAGAAACCTGCATAAAAGGCAAGGCTTTTTGGCTTGGAAGGCAGAGTCGACCACTGGACGAAGAAACCCGAAGAAGAACTTGGAAGAGACGCCTGTTGCAACTCCTGGACCTTTGGTTTGCCCGGTGAATTCCTGCTGCTTTGCTGAAGCTCCGAATTCGCCTCGACTAGAGAAGACCTGCAAGGATGACTTCTCCCTTTCAGTTGGTGGGACCAATCAACTCCAAAGTAAGCCTGTCTGGACAGCCTCTCGAAGCTGGTTTTATTTCCACTGCTGCTGGAACCGAAGAGCCAGATTGTGTGCGTTGCTTTGAAGTCGGACCCGAGCACTAGGAAGATCCTCCGGAATTCCCTGATGCAGGACTGACCAAACGTAATCCACCTCAACAGAGTGCTGGACTCCAGAAGCAAGGAATTCTGAAGTGGTATCCGAGGACCACGGTGTTGCTATTTGCAGTCAGGGGCGGGGAGCTGAAACACTGAATAACCGTTGAATTAATGTTTTCCCATTGCTGCCGCTGACCTTCCCATTGCAGAGCAGGAGTCCCCAGACGTCCTCCCTCTTGACCCCACAAATGAGGCTCCGGAACAACAGTATCTGCAGAGTTGTACAGGAAAAGAAGCCAGCTAGAACCATTTCTTCCAACCAGAGGTACTGTAAAGTCTAAGAGAACTTACCTCTTGTTGTGTAGCCATATTTGCTCTCAGTTGAGACCTGTCTTGGTTACCTTGCAGAGTTGCTAAAGCTTTGCCTCTCGCAAGCCTCCCTGGTGTGGCCCTTCAAGTGTTCTACTTTTCTACAAACATTTCTAAAAACATTGTGCAAGACGTTTTATCTACCTGTGAAGAAGATCTTCAGCTCCCCTTGACATTGTGCAATTACCATTGGCTGTCCTGGCATCCTGAGAGACTCCTCTTTACCTCTGACTCTATGCTTTGGCCTTTTGCCCAGGAAAGGGTTAATTTACTCTGCATTGGAAGGTGTCAAAAAAGTACTTACCTGTTGATGGACTATTTGTTAACCTTTGTTTTATTCATCTATTCCATCTTTTCCACCCAACTCAATATTGCTCTAAATGTACCAGTGATAAATCAATGTCCAGAGTGCCCTAGCTATTTAAGTCACCCGAGGGTGTAGGAAGTTTCTGTGTGCCATCCCCAATAGGTATCATCTGATTTAGAGAAACTAAGAGTGTGTGTTTTGAAGTATATTTAAGAGTTACAAGTGTTTCTCCCTTTCTGAAGAAGGCTTCTATAACTGACTGTAAAATAAATTCACTTTTATCAAGAAACCTTGAGTAAACGTGTTTATTTGAATAACTGTGTGGTGAAATTCTGTCACAAAATTACTGTTCACATTGACCCCTCTTTAGATGAGCCTGGCTGCTCGACCACACTACCAACCTGTGTAGTTCAGATTTATACCAAAGGTTGGGCCCCTTTTGCCAGGAGCTCAAGGTTATTTTAGTGCAACCAAAAGGTGCACTGCATACAATCTTGCCTAACAAATTCTCCTTCTAGTGCCAAAAATCAGCAAAATTGCAGAATCCTCATCGAGTCCTATGGACCCCACAAAGGGGATTTACACTGCAGTACCAACATTTGTAAACCAGTGGTGAATCTGCAGGACCAAGTGGTGGTGATGGTAATTCTGTTTGGCAGTATTTTAGCAGATTTCCACTGGAATACTGCCAGACTCGTAATGATACCCTATGTCTCTTAAGATGGATTTCTAAAATCAACAGGGGGTGGATTTTGAGAGGCCAACCTATTATAGTGAAGAGCAAAGACACTGAAGTCTAGCCAAACCAGTCAAGGTAAGCAGCAGAGTGTTAAGGCTTACACTTAGGAAGGGGGTGTGAGACTGGTATAGAGCTACAATGACACGCAAGAACAAAAATAAACCGTGGTTAATACGCCTTTCAAGTAGACACTAAGCAATAAATCCTGTGGGCAAACATTTTCAAACACTTACTTTCAAACATATATACATTCACTCTTGAGTGGATAGAAAAACAATTGATACAACACACCAATGCAATACAGGTAAGTAGTCTGATGAATAAAATGCAGTAGACACACTTTAGAGCAGCAGTAGAGTAATATCCTAGTGTTAAAATGGATTTCTAAAATCAACGTTGAAGGCAGATTTTAGGAGGCCAGCCTAGTTATGGTGAACAGGGAGACTCAGTTTAGTGGGGTCAGGTGCCCTCAATGAGTCCACACAATACTTCAGCTTAGACAGTCAGTTATAAAAATACATTTATATAGGCCTGTAAAACACACTAAGAAATTAAACCAGCATGTAGTAATATCACACAACACCATCTAAAATAAATACATTCACCAGTAGGTTCACATACAATACATATAACTAATCAGGTGAAACAGTTAAGAACTCAGATGTAAGTAAAATTTACAGGTTCCAATACAAGGTTTCTCTCGGGTAGGTATTCTCTACAGGGACTGAATGGGCTTGTGGTGGTGATTCAAATCAGTTTCAAACAAGTTCAGCAACAATTTGTCAAAAGAAAATAAGTTCTCCACTCTCTTCCATACCCAACGCTTCCCAAGGGCAGGATTCTTGACCTAGTTTTGACGGCCAAAGTAAGAGGGAGATAGAAGGCAAAAGACTTTGCACCAAATGCTATCCTATGAAGGACAGGGGTTGGTGGGCACAGGTATACTTACTTATCCCCCTGACTCCAATGTTGCTAGGGGTCACGATGGATCGTCAAGGAGTTGCTGGCAGCACAGTATTCCATCCTTTCGGGTGACAAGTGCAGGTTTGAGTGCTCTTCTGATCAGGTGCAACTGCAGGATGCAAGACCAGTTGATGAAGAAAGGACCAGTTGATGAAGAAAGGACCAGTTGATGAAGAAAGGACCAGCTCTGGGACAGGTTCCCTTGATGCTAGGAAGCTGAAACTTCAGGAGAAAATGAACTATGGTACAAGCATGCGACCACCAAAGTTGCAGGCTTGAACGTGGAACAGCAAAGTTTCTGGCAAGGTAGTCGACAAGGGAGCTGGTCAGTGCACCGAGCAGGGAAGGGACACTTTGAAGGTTATTGTGGCATGAAACCTCGAGAAGGCATCGAGATTAGTTGGTCCCACTAGTCCAAGGGCTGAAGCACTGTTAGGGAGAATTCTCAGAAATGTGCTAATTCCCTCCACCTTAGAGACCCCCAGCAACTTTGCTGGATTTTGAGGACTTGATTTTTTTTTACCTGGAGATAATGAGACCCTTTTTCCCACTCTCTCATGTATTTTAATGTGATGTCTCAGCTTTCTGTTTCTTTTGGTTATGGAGCTTGACAAACTCCATAGGCATCACCGTTTACATTGTGCCACACAGCACCTTCAGTGCAGTGGCAAAGGGAAGTCTGTCAGATTTCCCAAGGTTTAAATACCTTCTCTGGGATAATCTACCTTTTCCTAGAGCAGTAAAGTGAAATTGACTTTAGTTACATTTGTAACTTTTTAGACCCAACACACACTATCTTACAATAGGGTGCTGGAGAGGTTAGCTAGTATATATACACTTTGTCTAGCTTCTCATGTAACAATTTTATGTTACCCTTACCTCACTGAAAAGCTGGTGGCAGTGGTTTCGTTTTAACAACCGTGGGCTGCGTTTGCAGCTGCAGTAAAGCACCCAAGGGTGCCATTTTTTGCCATTATTTTGTGGGAAGGACCTTCTTGAGATTTACTCTGCGTGCCAAACCAGGTTTGGTCCCATTGTTCGCTTTGCCTTTAGTGGGATTCACGAGTGAAGCCCGCCTCTGCTCCAGGGTGTCTGGAGTGGGCAGGAAGTGAGGCAGGTGCCTGAAACTCCCTGTGCTTAGTCTCCTAGGAGACCCAAATGCACTTTGTAGTGATTGGCCGGCTGACTGTCCGGCAAGGACAGCCACCCTGCTGGGTGATTGACAGCTAGGCTGGAATGAATGGGAGAGGACTGAATAAATGGCGAGGCTTTTGGCTTGGATGGCAGAGTCGACCACTGGACGAAGGAACCGAAGAAGAACTTGAAGAGGACGCCTGCTGCAACTCCTGGACCATTGGTTTGCCCAGTGAAGCCCTGCTGGTCTGCTAAAACTCCAAATTTGTATCGACAGAAGCCCCTGCAAGGACCTCTCCCCTTGAGTTGGTGGGAACCAATCAACTCCAAAGTAAGCCACCTGGACATCCTTCTCGGAACTTGTTGAATTTCTACAGAGTTGCTGCTGGAAACCATATAGCCAGTGAGAGGAACACCAGATTGTGTGCGTTGCTTTTAAGCTGGCCAAGAGCTCCAGGAAGATCCTCCGGACTCCCAGGAAGCAGGACCGACCGAGCCCGAGCCACAACAGAGTGCTGGACCCCAGTTGCAAGGAAAGCCCATCTGGCTTGCTACTTGTTTGAATATTGCCGGTTGCGGTTGGTGACCATCGCAGTGCAGGAGTCCCCAGAAGTCCTCCCTTTTATCCCCACGACTGAGGCCCAGGAACACCAAGATCTGCAGAGCTGCACAGGAAGAGAAGCCATCTGCTGACATTTTTCTTCAACCCAAAGGTACTGTACAGTCTAAGAGAACTTCCTTCTTGTTGTATAACCTCACTTGCCCTCGTTGACGACTTGTCTTGGTCGCATCTGTAGAGTTGCTAACAGCTTCTTTACCTCACAGGCCTATCAGCTTGTGACCCTACTTTGATTTCTTCTTTTCTACAAAGACTTCTAAAACATTGCGCAAGACTTACTTACCTGCAAGAAGTGCTTCAGTTCACCTTGACTTTTGCTAATTTAACATTGGCTGGCCTGGTTCCCTGAATGACTCTCCACTCCTCTGCTTAGGTGTTGTGTCTTCCTTCCAGGAAGAGGTTTTTGAAAGTACTTACCTGCTTAAGAATAATTGTGTGAATACTTGACTTATTCTGAAACCTCTTTTCTTTGACACTCCTCTGTAGAGATGTTCTAAATGCAACAGTGATATATTAATGTCCCCAGCACCCTAAATATTGAAGTCACCTGAGGGTGTAGGTAGTGTCTGGGGGCCATCCCAAAAGGGTACTTACTGATTTAGAAATATTAAGAGTGTGTATTTCGGAGTGTATTTGTGTGTTACTATTATATTGCCCCTTCTGAAGAAGGCTTACTCTAAACTGACTGTTAAATAAATTCATAATTGTTTAATCAAGAAACCTGGTGTGTAAGAGTTTATTTGAATACTTGTCACTGTGAATCTCTCTGTAACTCCCCTACAGCTCACATTGACCCCTTTTGAGATAAGCCTGGCTGCTCAACACAATGCCAACCTGTCTAGTACAGACTTATACCAAAGGTTGGGCTCCTATCGTCAGGAGGTCAGGGTTGCTGTAGTGCACCCAAAGGGTACTGCATAAAATCTTGCCTAACAGTGAGGTTTTAAGCTGTTGTCACGTCTACTGTTTGGACTGTAGAAAGACTTCACAAAGCACAGCGTATCCTGCAGAGACCACCTCTCCACGCCGCTGTGCAGTGTAGGTGCGGTTTTAAACTGTTGTCACGCCTCCATTTGGACTGTAGAAAGACTAATCAAAGCACAGCGTATCCTGCAGAGACTGCCTCTCTGCTCATCTCTTTACGTTGTTAACCCTCATACAGCGGGTAATGGTCTGAGTCTCCCTCTTCTTAACGGTGTGGAATTCACTGCCTTAGGGAACGTTGATACCGGGCTTTTAGATTTAACACTGAGTGGGTTAGAGCGCAGTTTAGAGTATTCATACAACTATTTTTTGGAGCATGGACTCAAATTGAGTCTCCTCAAAACTAAGATACTAGTTTTTGGTAAAGGGAAATAATCTTTTAAAAGGGTTTTGAAGAAATCACCTATTGAGAGGCGGGACGGGTATACATACCTGGGCTTGGTGTTCTCTAAACAGGGAGGCTGGAGAAGTCCCAAACGCGGTGGCGAAGCAAGTGTCCGTGACTTTAAGGGGGCTTCTCTGTTTTTATTTCGGTGGGTAACGTCTGGATAAATGTCTTCAGGTTTTAAGGTAAAACATTAATGCAGCAGTCCTCTTTGGAGCAGAAGTCTGGAGGGCAGCTCCTTGTGGGTGTGTAGATACAGTGTTGAATTCCGGTTTGTGGAGGATTATGGGTCTCCCTTCTAGAGCCCCGGGAATGCTTAAAGATATTAGCTGGAGCTCGTTAATTTATCCCTGCAAGGTCAGCAATGGTTTCTAGAATTCTCCTTGAATATCCAATTGAATCCCTCTCTAAACCCAAATGTGACGATAGCATTGAAAGATTCTATACATAATGTCGGTAAAGATCATAAATGATGGTATAACAGTGGAATCAGCCTACTGAAAGGATGGAGGTTGGGGGATTTAACGATGATGGGTGACTTAAATCGCAGCCAGCGCAGGTCTCATTCTAAAAAGAGAGCTGCGGAACTGAAAATTGATTCTCTCAAGGTGAGATGTATGAAACTACCCTTGCTGAAATATTTTGCCCCGATATCCAAACAGGCTGGTCCTGTCTCTGTTATAACTAAGATCAAGGCTCCTGACTGCAGTAGATATATCCTAATGGCCATGTTGAATGTGCTCCAACTTTGAACAAGGGCATCATGGTTGGGTTCAGATAAGATCTGCCCGTGCGGTTTGGGATGTGGAGAAGATCTCCTGCTTTTCGTAATGGACTGTAAACTACTGATTGAGCTAAGAAAACAGTTGCTAAGGCCTCATTTTATCAAGAATCTATTATGGACATGCAGGGATGCTATGCTATTTCTTGTCTACAGTGAAGATGAAATATTTCTAATTGATACAGCTCATTTTAGCAAGGAGGCTTTAGATTTTGTTTACGGAAATAGGCTGCTAGTGAAATAAGATACCCGCTTGATATTTTAAAGCTTTTTAATAGTATTTTAGGCTGTTTCTTTTCTCCTGTGTGAATAGGTGTGGTTGCGGGTTTTTCATTGTTGTTTTTGATTATCTGTTAATGGATTTGAATTCCGAATAAAATGTATTCTTTCTACAATACGTCCAGAATGGACTGGTAGCAGCAAATATTTTTCAACCGCGTTTTTGACTTTTACTTGTGAACTCTTGCATTTTACTGCATAATGTCGTAAAGAATACCATGTACTCTAAAGTGGTCACACCACAAGATTTTCGCCCATCCTTTGCCAATTTTGCACTATGGCTATCCTGCTCTGTCATATTTGGAATTGACTTACATCGAAAGCCCTTTCCCAGGCAAAGCATCAGTATGTGTTTGACCGGGTGTGTCTGGTCCACATTCAAGTAACAGAGCGTCTGTTGCTGAGCAGAACGTTTGCTAGTGGGTATCCACAATTAGATAGTGGCAGTTTGATTGGTGCAGATCCTTACCATTGGTTTACCTGGTGGCGACTACAGTCCAAACCTTAGATAAAAGGACTCCTGCAGTCATTCAACAGGCCCTTGTTGGAGCCAATATCCCTTCAAAGAAGTGAAGCCCACTGCAGACCAGAGGACAACCGTTGCAGGTGATCAGCATTTCCACCAACCAAGTCCCAGTGAAGACCTGCTCCTCTGTCTTACTCTCAAGAAGTCCTCGTCTGTGCCTTGACCTCTGGACTGGGAGGAACAACCGGTCTCAAACCCTGCTCGAGGATCCGTGCCTCCTGAGCCTTCAGAAGAGTCCCTGGAAAAAGCGGTTGACCGACCAGCTCTCTCCTGGCCTACTTCGCTGAAACTGGCATCGTTCTGAGTGCATCCATGGAACTTGGAAGATCATCAACTTGTGCTACTAGAGTTATACACTTGCATTATCAGCCTTCTAGACTCAACAAAAGCCATGCAGGGCCTGTTCCTTTTTTGGCCAACAGAAAATCCACACGTCACCACCTGATTGTGGCGACTACCACCAAATTCAATTCTGCATGTCCTGTAGATCTCCTGACATTACCTGTCCCATGGCAGTCTGCATCTCGTAGTGCCAAGGGTGTCCAGCTGTCAAGTCTTCAGAAACATCACTAGAGCCTGAAGCGTGTACTAACCAGACCCAATCCCAACAGCAAAAACTATGTTTGCACCCGGCACCTCTGGTCCTCCCTTGACCAGACAAATCTGACAAATCGAGGGAATGTGTCCCTTCTTCCCAGATGAGCACCTAAGTTATTTATATAGGCTGTGAATATCTCATAAAGATAGGGAGAGATGGGCCTTTTTCTTATTATTTGGTAAACCTTTCTGAAAATGTATTGTACTCATTTATATAGCACCATTTTCCAATTTCTATGGCCTCAATGCAATTTGTGGTTGGAATGCCCTTGGGGACTGAAGTCCATGTATGGGAGATTCTGAGAGTTAGCTTTAAGATGCATGTGTGCATTCTGCAATGTTAGGGCCTAGGAGGGCTGGCTAGGCTCCAGTAAGCAGCCCGGAGGTCAGGCACGTGTGCGGTGCAGTTGCTGTTTTACGATACAGTGCTAGTGCAGGAGACTCGATGTGTGCCCAGCTAGACAAATGTTTCGTAGGTTGTCGCTGTATACTAATGGCAGAGGTGTTGAGATATGTCAGGGATTATAGTGTGGATAGCTATGCGAGCTGCTAGATGAGATTTGCATAGCGATGGCTGCATTCTATAGTGGTATCTGGTCTTTCCATCTAATGCCATTTTATCTAATGCCATTCCATCTAAATTTTTCCATCTAAAATAATTTGGGTAAAGAGGGTAAATTTTTGTTTAGGTGCATTATAAAGGGTAAAACATGGGGGTCGGGGTGCCGCCCCCCCCCCAAAAAAAATGTAAATAAAAAAAAATGCACTAGATGCAGATTTTTTAGATGGAAAAAATTCGATGGAATTGCATTAGATGGAAAGAACATAACCCTTCTATAGTGCATGGATGGGTATGATATGATAGGTTATTTATAAAGCACGCTTAATACCCAGAGCTTTCTAAGCGCAGACCCGGGGATCCAACCTGTGTTGCTCTGTGTCGTCTTGCTTCCAAGGCGGGCACGTTGCCCCTGAGCTATCCTCCCGAGTAGCCGTGCCCGTCATCAGTTTCTGCATCCTTCTTCTGGCCCACATCACAACACAGATGTTAGTGGGCCCAGCGGATCTAGGAACCCCTGAAGTCGTCCTTGGAAGAACTGGAGTAAGTGGGGTAAGGGGGGGATAAGTAATACTACCTATTCCTGCCCCTCCTCCATAGAGTAACATGGGCGTAAAATCCTGGCTCTATCTCTCCCTTGCCTGACTAAGATTGCTGGTGGTCTGTTAACGGATCCCTCCTTGGGCCTTCCCTAGCATGGTTGGGCTGGGAGGGACACTTAGCCAACTTTTCCTGATTCCTGGAACACTTAATCCCAACCACGGGCATTGCTACATATCCAATAGTAAACCTATTGGAACAGTTTAGCTTGTGGAACAGGGGACCTTTGGGCACTAGGCCCCACTTCATCTCAGGGCTAGGGATACAATTCTTTGATTGCTCATAAGTGCTTTGTTCTATAATTATCTACTTAATTGCAAACCTCTATATTATGGGTTTTGCATCCACTGCTTCACTAGCCCTATTCTTACTTTACCACTTACAGGTACTAAAGGTATTGCTTATGATTATGCCAACTGTTGCTTGACTTTGGAAAGGCAAAGTGTAGGGGCCTATACAGCCCTCCACCTCGCCCCATGGTGAATGTATAGATGTATTTGAGAATAGGTAAGTAGTATTATTTACCTGAGGTTTTCATATGTTTAAGTGTATACAAAAGTTCCAAAAAATTATTGTTTATTTTATACTCTAACTGGAATTCTGGAATTAATGGAGCACTCTGTGTCCCATTGCAGCCCCTAGACGACTCAAACCCTTATTGTTTGGCTACCGAACCTTGACTGCGTTAGGCTAGACGTCGCTGTCTTTCCTGTTCTCCATAACAGGATGGCCTCTCAGTATCTACCACAGTGTGGATTCTGAAAATCCATCTCAACACCTAGCAATATTTTGATTTAGGTGATCAGTGGCAACAAGGACAGTTTTAGAGGTCCTTTAGAGGCCAGGTTGGACAATTGGTTTGGGTTTACTGATCTCCGACTCAGATTTTCCCAGATGACTTGATGGGTCGATTAGGGGTCGCTGGAGGTCAGATTTCCCACTGGTTTTAGTGAGAGGTGCGTAGGAGCTGCAGTGCAAGGATTGTTGCAGTCAGGTATAGCAACCTATTGCAATGAACATATGAAAGATTCACCTATGCAGGTCTCTTCAGGACACTTCACAGGACGGGCGAACAAGAGTTCCAGCGACGGTCTCCTCACATAGGTGACAACAGGCATCCTTCCATTTGCGGTTGTAGATGCTTCTCTTGTACAGGATCCCTTGATGAAATTCAGAGGGAAGGCGACTTGTACCATAAGATGGCAACCACCAATGTTCCGGGTGCAACCGCAGAAAGGCAATCTGATGAGGTAGCCAACGAAAGAGTTGGTCAGTCCACTGGGTGGTCCAGGGACACTTCCTAGTTGTTCCCACTAGTCCAAGGGCTGATGCACAGCTCTGGGTCTTCCGAGATCCGTCAGTCCAACAGGGTAGATACAGGAAGGGAGGCCAGGCCTCTTCAAGGGTCGTCTTTGGATGTTCAGTCGGCTGTTCGTCTACGACGGATTCTTCTCTCCAATACTGATCTGAAGTAATGGATGCAGGAGTCGTCTTCTTATCCGGAACTCAGCCTGGAAGCAAGTATAAGCCCTCCAATGCTAAGGATCTGCACCATTAAAACAGCCAGAAGTTCTCCAATCAAGGTCAGCTACTGGTTTCACTCATGTCCCACACCTAGACCCTGTGGCACCATGGATGTGGAATGGTATGGGAGTAGATTGTTCCACGCACATCCTGGAGCACAACCCAATATAGAACACATAGCCGTACATCCAGCAGTGCATAAACCGTCCGGGGAGCAGTCCAATCATAATCGGGCAGGTAAGCTAAAAAACTGATTTGAAAAAGTCTTACATTCTCTCATAAAATGATGGCAATGAATATCTTGCCTGCCGGTCTGGAGGAAGATGATTCCACAATCTTGGGGCAGTGGAATCAAAGGCCAATCTGCAAGCTTGTTCAAAACTTTTGGAGTACCTACTAGGCATGCATTACTTGACTAATCACAGCACGCAGGATTTAAAGGCTAGTCTAGACTTCAAGTATGCTGGGCTACAAACATTTAAGATCAATAGTGCCAACTCTAAAAGCAAGTCGTTCCTTTACAGGAAGCCAATGTAACGCACACCATGTTTCTGTAACTCGATTCCTATGTTTCAATTGACAGCTCTAACTGCACCATTTTGCAATACTTGCAGGTGTTGCTTTGGGCAGTACCATGCAAAACGTTACCGCAATTGTCGATCTTAGAGCCCACAATAGCTTGAGCCAGCACTGCACAACTTTCCTTAGATAGGGAGGGTTGTATGTGGAATAACAATTATAGGTAGTAAGAAGTGAAGAAACTATGCAGTTGGTCTGAGCTTTCGTAAAGAGAGTGGCCTCAGGGTAAACATCCCAGAGTATTAACCTTTTCTGACACTCAGATGGTACAAGCTGCAATCTTAAATTCCTCAAATTCATGTGGGACCTTACTCAATCTCTGTTGAGTAACCACAATTAGTAATTCAGTTTTAGATTCATTAAGAGCCATTCTATTTATTGCCATCCACCTCTGCATGGTATTAGAGATTTTATTTATCTTGGAGAAGTCCTGCCTATAACCCCCAATTAGACATAATGGGACCCGCATGTCATCGGCCTAGTTGGTGTAAAATTCCCAGAGATTGTCCAAAATGTCAAAAAAGGGTTTAGTAAAGAGATTGTATAGAGTGGCCGATAGGCAGGAGCCCGGAGGTACTCCGCACACTAAATCAACGGGGATGGCTGCAGCGGAATCGCTAAAGACTCTAGCAGACTGTCCAGATAAGAATGATTAGACCCACAGCACAGCATTTCCCGAGAAATCAGCCTCATGTCGAAAACTCTTGATCAAGATGTCATAGTACACCAAATCAAAGGCTGCAGACAGACACAGAAGCATAAGAAGAACCAAAGCGTCCTTGTCTATAACCTGCCGCATGCTGGACTTTAGATCTAAGAGGGCGGTTTCTGTACCATGGACAGCTCCAAATCCAGATTGCCTGCTACTAAGAAGATTATTTTTCTCCAAATCTTTCCTAACAGTCAGTAATACTCTAAAGCATTCACTACTAATAGATACACATTCACTGTGGTGTACTCTGCTAATACCACCAAGACTTCACTTTTAAAAACAGTTAAAGACAAGTTGCAAAGTATTCTAAATGTAGCAACGCTAGTGAATCAAGAAATATAGACAATCAATACGTTGCTAACTTCTTTCTTCTCAACATATCAGATCTCAAACACCATACAGTACATTAAAATTAAGGTTCCAACTATAAAAAGTTCCTCCCTAGCTAGAAAAGGAGGGTACGTGTGCCTTTAGCATTACAGGTCCCAATACAATTATTTTCAGGAGGCTAAGAAACTCTTTAGAAATATTGAATAAGTGTGGCTTGAGCCAATAAGTCGTATGTGTTCCAAAGTTCAGTAAAAACAAGAGGAAAGTCTTTTCAAGACTCCCAATCCAGTCACCTTTGGGGAGGCACCTCTGTGTTGGAGAACGGCAACTATAGGGAAATGTGTTAGGATTTGTGGAGTCTCAAGGCTCAACTCAGGGTGTCAACTGTGGCAGCAAAGTAGTCCAGAAGGACATCTGGCTAGCCCACATGATGGTTCCAGAACTGTTAAGGGCACTTTTCAGAGCACTTCCAGCGGTGGATCTTTGAGTTTAGGTTTGGACGTTTGTTCCAACCGGCCTAGGTGTCAAAGCAAGCTAAAGGTCTTCATGCAAAGGAAAGAGATCTGCGGAGAGGCAGGGCTTTGCCCATGCAAGTCAAGAAAGGGCTGATGGTGATCTGCCAACTACGACTTCCGGGTCCCCAGCGAGCTGCTCTCCTTCGTATAGTTTTGGACCCAACAATGATCTCAAGTGTAGCTGGAGAAGATCAATAGTAGGGGTCTGTACATGTCAAACTGGGAGGGGCTGTCCAATCCTGGCCATTGCATCTGCCCAGCCTCAGACACCTGGCTGCAAAGTGGACTGGGTCCAGACAGACCCAGCCGCTTGCTGGCTGGCAGACACACAGACAGACAGACATACAGACAAATGTACAGACAGACAGACACAAACTTAGCCCACAAAAGCCAGAGCTTTCCCTGGGAAAGGGCTTACCATATTTGGAAAACACAGACACTCCAGGGCAGGAAGAATGTCAAAATACAAGATGGACAAAAGATAGGCGAAAATCTTGTGGCACAGCCATTTTAGAGTATATAATTCTCTAATTGGCAGTAAGCAGTAAAATGCAACAGTGCACAAGGCTATGAAAAGAGAAAATACTACAAAAGTAGCCATTGCCACTACTCCTGGACACATCATGCAAGTAACCAAAAAGGTTACCAAAATCAAAGTTACAGGGACACAAAGTGACCATAATGCACGGCATGTAAAGTTATATGTGCAGGAAAAATACATGGAGAACTTCACTATGGAGAACAGAGTTCTCCTGCACTGATAGCCAAAGGGGAGGATCCGTGCTCACGATACATATGAGCTAAGCATGGTAAGTGGAGCAAAAATCCTTCATTTACCCTCAAAAGTCAGTAATATTTCAACACAATAGCAAAGGAAAAGGAAGTGTGTCCCAATGATTTCTATGGATGGAAAGCAGCAAAATAACATTATTTACTACCTTTACCCTTGATCGTGATGAGTAGAGAGACAGAATTACCATCCAAGATCATTTTTAACAGCTCTGTCTAGCAGCACACAAAGGAAAGCGTGGGATTACCCTGGATGATTGCAGAGGATAGTTGTCTGCGTTTCCCACACAAACATCATCCCCAATTTTGCTCGGAAGAATGCCCATGAAAGTTTGAGTCGGCAGCAGTGGTTGACTGGCCGCCAAATGCTTCATTGGTGCATTTGTGAATAATGTATGCCTAAGTTACTGTTAGGGGAGTTTTCCTAAAGTCTACCCACAGGTGAGACGCTATATATCCCTTGGTATACAGGCCCCAACTCTTAGTCTAAGTCTGTACTACCCACAGCTTTGGTAGAATTGCAGAGCAGCCAGCACACAAAGGAAAGCGTGGGATTACCGTGGATGATTGCAGACGATAGTTGTCTGCGTTTCCCACATGTTTGTCTGCGTACTGCATACTCCCCTGCATTTGTCTGCGTACTACACACAGCTTTGGTAGAATGGCAGAGCAGCCAGGCGAATCTTAGGAGGAGAACGTGTGTTGTAGCCAAGTACAATGAACTCAGTAAATACATAGGCCCAAGGAAACTCTCACACATGTGTAGTTAAAGTAAAATAGACGTTTGTTTTATGTACACAAGGCAAAGTTATATTCAGGTATGTAAGTACTATTTAAACTAATGAACACAATAGAAAACATCAGTAATACTTCAGGTGAATTAACCAATAGTAATGAAATGTACAGGTTATGAACTTAGTTCAATGGTAAGTAAAATCACTTATTATAGCCACTCAGAGAAATGTTCTGTTGTAGGAATAAAAATGGTTATTTAGCACCAGCAAAAGCAATTCAATACTTTCATAGAGGTATAATACTTTTCATAGGCCACAAGGCTTTAGCAGTCCACCCCTAACTAGTTGGGAGTTCTTCAGAGTCAGTTTGGAGGGAATGCAGGTAAGGCACAGTAGCAGATGAGGTAAAGTACTTTGATTATTAGTCGGTAGAATGCTTTTTCTGGTCAAAAAGTTATCAGGGACCTTGGAAAGGACTCCCTATATGCGCACACGCATTAGACCTGGACAAATGTTATGGGTGAACAACCAAACACTGGATTCAGCACTCCAGTAACACAGGAGTGACAAAATGGCCTGAAGTAAGTACTACCCTGAGCGCCACTGTACCTGAGGTGGTGAAGATGCAGCTGGTTTCTTTCACGATGCAACCGCAATCAACGCGGTCTCCTGTTCCTTGGTCATGGCGACAAAAGGGATGCTGCAGTCGAGAGATAGGACTATCAGCAAAGAATTTTTCATACTGCCAAGTCGATCTGAAGTTTTGGTGCCTTTGTACAAGCTCCAAGGATGAACGGTTACCGCTCAGTCAATCCGCTTCAGTTCTTCGGTCTTGCACTCTGGGGAGGAGACTTTGAGGTGGTGGGGATCTCGTCTCTGGGGGTCCTACTGGAGCTCATCAAAGTTCTGGGAGTATTCATCCACGGGAAGATGATGCACTGAAATTGGGTCAGAGGTCCCCTGGTATTGGCAGTTTGCATCCCCCAAAGGTTACTGCATGGCGTGTTCTGTAGGTCATCTTATGGCAAGTTGGTCCCCCAGCCAAACGTGAAAGAGTCCTCTTCGGAACTCCTATGTTGATTCAAAAAAGGGAACAGTACAGCAGTGGTCTCTTTGTGGTTACTGGACGGGGCTGCAGGTGTGTCTGGTCGTCTTCTTCAGATCTTCTGTTCCAGTGGTCGACTTGCCTTCTGCCTCAGGAACCTCACCATTTATCAGGATTTCACACACATGCTCTGCAAACTCTCCCTGCAGTTTACAGAAAGGGGCGGGTGGCTGTCCAATCAGAACAGCCAGTCCCCCAGTGAGAACTGGATCCTTTCAGGCACACCAGAAGACCAAGGAAAGCAAAGTTTCAGGATCCTCCCATGCTTCCTGTCTCCACAGGCACAATAGAGCCTCGGCTAGCTACACAAAGGGGTCCCGCCGAAAACAAAATTCAAATCAGGACCTCCCCCCCTCTCAAGATGGTAGAAGGAGGACCAGGAAAGAACAACCACACATGAAATGGCGAAAAAAAGAAAGGAGCCTCAAAGTTGAAAAAAAGTGTCCCTCCTGTGCATATCTGCAGCTGTGAATACAGCCTGCAGCGGAAAATAGTGCAAAGGTTGGTAGAAGATGTCCACTGCCACCAGCCATAACTATAGGGCTGTTACGGTTAACAGAATTGTTACAGGAGCGGAGAGAAAGGGGATACTAGGTAACCCCCTCAGCACTCCACATAGGGTGGTGTGTGCTGATCTCTCAAAAGGAATATAAAATAATATAAAAAGGAGAGCCCCAAGGGCTCCCGGTAACACTGCACTTATGGTGCTGTCGCTACAAAGGTGAAACACAGAGTCTATAAAATAAAGTAAAATATACAGAATAGGGTTCCTATGATCAGCGCAAAAAAAGAATGAGTGGAAAAAGGCTCCCCTTGTTCAGGAGAACAAGAAAAAGGTCCAGAAGTCCAGCACAAAGTGCTGGTGGTCTCACTAAGAGAGGTGATTCAGCATACAACTGATAAATCTCCCTAACAGTTACTGTCTACCAGCAGTTTTGGCATAGAAGCTTAAAGACTAGAAAAAAACCTCAGCCATCCAATAACGACAACAGAAGCCCTGCACCAGCATTTCTTTGGATTCAAACTTTGATGCAAAACTATTATCTCCTGACCAGAAGAAGCTGTGTCCTTTGTTTTCTTTCTGTGACCCAGCTAGGAGTTTTTGCAGCTATGCATCTCTCAAGGAATACCCTTGCTGCTAAACCTCTGAAACAGTTCCTGCAAGCATCTTGGCCTTTACTCCAAGTGTCATCTGTTTAGTAGACCCTTGCTACCATCCTCTTTTCAAGGGCGGCCCCTAGATGCAAGCCCTGCTGCACTCTTTGAACCGTAACCTGTGACCCCTAGCTTGGGTCACCACTGCCATCTTCATTCTACAGTCACTAAGTCACTGTATTTTCATCAGCAGGTCTGTACACCTCCAGGTTCTGCATCTTTGTTTGCTAAGCCCTGCCCATCTATTTCAAGTGCAACTGTTCCCACTTCTGCTCCAAGGGTTGCACTCTGCAGGCTCCTCTGTGAAACGTCCCCTACAACATGTATTCAGGATCTCCTGTTTGTGGTCCGATTACTCACATGTAGGGATTGGTTCTGTTCTTCTGTGGCTGTGAGACTCCTAGCCCAACCAGTACAGAACTGCTGATGGTGTTTGTTGCTGTTGACTGCATCACGGACAGCGCAACTCTTGAACTGGGCTATGGTCCACTGATTCCCATGCGGCCCATACATTTAAGATTGGGACTTGGGGAGGAGGATGCAGTCATTGTGTTTCTAAGACCGTCTGCCTTCTCTTGTTAGGCTCCTGCAACCTAAGGCTTTGTTTTATGGTGATGCGAGACCAATTTCTGTATATATTTGTATACCTATTCTGCAAATTGATCTATGTAACTTAAAGGAAAATCATAGAAGTCCATAACTTGGATCGCTGATATAACAAAACTTGCTGGCTCAAAAGAGCTAATAAAATCAAAGAAATAAAATATACTTGGGAAGGGAACATTTAGAACATCTCTTCACGTGGTACACATGCAGAAGTACCTTCATTGCGTTGTACAAACTCCAAGCGTCGTAATAGGTCGCTGGCATAAAAAGGGCAATGATAAGTTCTTCCATGTTTCCGCTTAACTCTGACTTCAGGTCCTTAATCAAATCCTGTTACATAATAAAACGTAGTTATTAAGAACAGATTACAAGAAGGCAATTGACAGTTCAAGGTAAATGTTCTATCAACAAAATTATAACATACAAGAAGGTTTAGGTGTCAAACAATTCTACAAATGGCTTATCTTGGAATGTCACAGTTTATTTGAACTATAATGCAACAACCACACATCTTGCTATAAAGATGATATTCCAGGAGGTGCTACAAAAAGACAACATTGCATAATCTAACATGCATCATTGATTTAGCCTTACACTAAAAGTACACCAAGAACATACGTTATAGTTCAATACCTTTTTTTTTAGGAATTTGTTAAAAGAAGGGACAACTTAAATGAAAAAGATCTTCCCAAACCAAACAATGGACAGGATGGGTCTCTCCTAAATGACATCTGATGCCATTCTCTGTGGGAGCCCTCCCCTGTGTGACAAGGTCACCAATCTTACACCAGAGGGGGAAGGTGGCAGCTGGGGGGGCCCTTTGCTATCCCCTCCACAAGGGCCCGTATTTACTTGTAATCTCTGCTCTCCCTCATTGACTACAATTGTGGCACCTCGCCCTACCTAGCATCCTCTCGCTTCCCCTCTTTCTCTCTTCTCGCCCCACTTGCATGAAATTCTTTACCACCAGACATCCGAGAAACAGCACACACTGAGTTGTTCAAAACCAAACTAAAAGACTACCTCCTCGCCTCTGAGTAACCAGCCTCTCATCTGTCCTCTAGCAAACATTTGTCCCTCACCACTAACCTGCCTCTGTCTCTCACTTTCTCTGCCTCCACTCTAGCATTTCATACATTATGGTCACATCTCTAACATAGCTGGCCCTACCGCCTACCTTCACCTAAAATTTCTAATGTTGGTTCTCCTTAATCTATGTATGGCCACCCATGTATTGTCCCTGTGAGCATTCATTTTAGTCCAACTCTACAACCTGGTCAGATTGTCACTAAAACTCACCCTATTCTAAGCTCACAGTTTCCTGTCAAGTCTGATTTCTTATCTATTGAACGTTCTTTTGTGATCAGTAGAACATTGTTCCTCCATGCATTTAAATAAATGTTTTTTTGGCTGTGCCCCTTTGAATGGTACCATATCTCTTGGGAACCATGCTGGCCACTTTCTTTTTTTCCCACAGACACCTCCAGTCATCGAATTGCCAAGACCAGCAAGGAGAGAGAGCCATCAAACTAGAGGATGCAGCACACTGCACCCCAGCTTTTTCACACAGTGCACAGACAGCTTCCCCACACCAAACAGACAATGCAACACAGACTTGCCGCAGAGTGACTCCCACACAACTATCCCTTACCTACTTTGGATGTAACCACAACATAGCCTCCTAACACTAACTGGGATGCTGCATAATGTAGGCCTTCATTGCTGCAGCACGGTGACCCGAAGTGGACAACATGGGTAGGGCTTAGCCCCCATTAGTAAACCCGAATTATTGTAACACCTCTTGAGTGAGAAAAACAGGACCAGATTGGTTAGATCTAGAAGTCGAATTGGAGAAGGAGGGGGAAGTGGGAGGATAAAAGGGCAGAAAGAAACACAAAGTTGTTGGTTGTTCAAGTGAGGTCAGTAGGAGGAAGTGGCATACCAAGAGACCAGCGGGAAGAAGGATGTTGGACTGGAGTGAGGAAACAATCCGAGAAAAGGTGAGGTATCAGTTGTTAAAGGTAAGTGATACTGTGATGCGAGTGTGCATGCAAGGTGGGTGAGTGTGTTAGAGGGAGTGCACAGAGTGAGTGGAAAGTGATTGTGAGAGTGAAAGGAGGGTGACTCAGTAGAAGGTGGGGTGAAGTAGCGTGTCCCTTTGCTTCCACAAAGTAAATTACTTTGATGCATTTTACTTAGAGGAAATAATTTCAAAAAAAGACTTCAAATTTTACATGTATTTGTGGGAAAAGGGGTAAAAGGGGATTGGGGAGGGGTTTAGGGTAGGGGTGGCAGTGAAGGGGAATGGTAGATGGGGGGACCCAGCCCCCCCAAATAATAAAAAATTAAAAGTATATTTTCAAAGTAATTTTAACTAAGTAAATTAAATCAAAATAATGTCCTTTGTTAAAATGACATGGAACCATGAAATAGAAGTGTTTAGAGAGAGGTGAGTATATGTGGTGTGGAGAGGTAAGAATAGCAGCGGTCTGGGGAAGTAAGAGTAGTTGTGGTGGTGGAAGTAGTAGTGGGGGAGTAACAGAACAGTGGAGAATGCAGGTAGACAACAGAAGGAGAGAGTGTCACTGGAGGATAAACCGAGGAAAGTACTAGGAGAAAGATGAGGGTGGAGTTGGAAGGAGGAGAGTTGCAGGAGATCAGTAATAGACAGGTAAAGGTACCTCAGGGTGTGAGAGGAAGCACAGAGTATGATGGGTGGGTGAGGGGGCAGGGAGGAGTGTCTGTAAGGCACGCTCCAACAATCCCTTTAGCACGAACACCATTGATAGTGTGTGCCTGGCGTAGAAAGTGCTTTGATAGATAAGGCGATTGCTAACTGGCTGTCAATGAGGGCCAAAAGGCAAACAGGGAAGACACAAGTGTAAAGGACGGAACGAGTGCCATGCCAAAAAATTCAATTAAAACCCTGGAACCACCAGTGGGAGTTAGCGTGTTCTTAGGGCAGTCTGTGACACCATGCACAAGATCTATTCTGGTGCTTGAGGGTTCCTAAACCTTTCTGGCCTCCGGATTAATTGCCCCAGTACGTACAGTACAAATGTGTTATTGTTACTACTTTCTGAAATTGCAGACTCTAGGGTGACCCAAACACTTTTTGTCTCTGATCTGGGTGCAGTTTCTTCTGGGGTCCGATACCCATAGACTCACTTGGGCACAAAGCCTGGCAAGCAGACAGGTAAACCGGAGAGGAGTCCTTGGTTTTTAACTTTGCTTGGGGTTTCTACTTGGGCTTGCTACGTGTTTCTCTCCTCTCCCACCTCACAGTAATCTCCCTGACTGTCTCATTCCTCCTGTGATATTGGAAATGCATTGGAGAGACAGAACCTCCTTATCCATGTCCTCTACCTCCTTAAACTGTGTGTTCTGATGAGTCCAGTCTGGACCCCTGGCAGTAGAGCTCTACATTTTGTTCTTGTTGAACAGTACCCATGGAATATGCGCAGTGCACCCATGGTTAGGTGTACAACCCTGCATCCCTATGTTTTTGGGCACATGTGTGTTGCCACAGATCAGGGTATGGGCTGGTGGCAGCTACATGCTGATGTGAGAGTGGCTCCAGGTGTCCTCTGAAACACTTGTGTATGAGCGCGATACAAATAAAATATCAATATCAATATCTCCATATTTGGGATACTCAGGCCCTACCATAGGAATCAATGGATTCCTACACAAAGGCAAGATGGCCACTGGTACCTCTTGGTTTCCTTTGCATTATCCTTGTTCAAAGAGTCATGAGACGCCCTGGCTCTGTTCCCTTTCCCTGAATGGCTGTTGGGTGGAAGGGCCATATATGGCTCTGGGTCTACCTCCTGCCAGACGGGCTGGAGCCTTCCCAGGGGCTGCTTGTTGTGGGTACACCCTTGGGGTGGAGCCTACTTGAATGGAGCAAGTAGTCAATATGCATTCTATGTTTCGATTGTCTGGTTTTGGTTATGTGACACAATGCCTGAGCCAGCCCTGACTGAAACCGGAATTAATGCAGTGTAGTGCACTGAAAGGCTACAGTGAAGCCCCATTCCACATCCTGTGTGGTGGGTGTCTGGTTTCTAGTGAATAGCCTGAACACCTGTGAGCCTGATTGGGTGATGCCTGCATAAATGCATGTGTGTGAGATTGGCTGGCTTAGCCTGGCTCAGCCTGAGTGAATGGGGAAAGTTTAGTATAACAGGGGACCTCTCACTTACCTCCTTGTCAGAAGATGAAACCTGCAGCTGAAATGATCTTAAACTTGCATCCTAGAGTCCAGCTGGAGGGAAAAGTTTGCAGCTGCATCTCTTCACCAAATACGACAACTGATGTGCTGACTCAAGGACTGAACCAGAGATGACCTGGATAGGCAACCTCTTCCTGAGCTACGACGAAACATTGTGGAACTACTGCGCTTCACCCAAAGTGTCCTGGAAGTCAGTCCTTTGTGCCTGCCATCCAGAGAAGGGATCTCTCTCTCGGTCCAGAAGAAGACTGCCTGAACCTCTTGAAGCCATGTTCATCTGTGTCAAGCAGGGCCCGAAGGAACGTTCGTGACCTCTGGAAGCCAGGTTACTGAGCATCGCCCAGAAGAGGGGCTACTCTGACATGGTATTGCTCGACACACGATTTGCTAAAGTTCCAAATCTTTGAAGAATACTTCAAGTGGCATCCCTGCCACAACATCTGTCAACTTGTCCACGCGGGAGAAGTCCAGGGTGGCTGCCTGCAGTGGAATGCCCTACGGTGGGTTTCCCGCCACCAAAATCCGAAGACGTCCTGGGTATCCAGACTTGCTGAGGGTCCGCAGTCCAGTCCATTAGTCATGTCGTGGTTACCAGAAGCCACCCTGAGGTCCGGATGCAGCTGCAGCACTGAAGAAATGAAAAACTGCACTGCGAAAAACCCAAACCAACACCTATTTCTGCCACTGAACCCATAGCCACCGAAAGTCATCCAAGTCCACCAAGGGTCTTATCTTCTTCTGCCAGGCTTTGTCAGGGTGCACAACAAGTTTCACCTTTGTGGGACATCCACAGCCGGAGTAATGGCTTGCCAATGGAGAGCACTGCGAAGGCCGAAAATGGTCCCTTTACGATACTGCTGGTTTCCCCTTCTTCTTCTCATCGACATCCCAGTCAACACTTCTTTCAAAGGGGGATCGTCCTCGAGGGTCCACGTCGAGTAATGCCAAGAAACTACACCACTTCACCTGCAACGGCACCCAAGATACTGTGACAAGGAAGAGCAGCTTTCATCCTCAGGAATCATGCAGGGGTCCCAGATTCATCTTGGATCCTCTTTTCCTGTGGTTTCCCAGGTACTTTGAGGTAGTGGGTCATGTAGAAACTTTGTTATGTTACAAATATTTATATAGCACAACCTACATTGACGAGGGCATCATGGCACTGTTAAGAGTGGCAAAGAGACCCCCTTCTATCTCTCCCTCCCCCCCTCGTTCCTTCCCCTCCCTTGACTTGTGGATGTAAGCTATAACCTGTGCTCCCAACATTTGTCTCACATTCGTCTCATGGCCCCAGGCCCTGCAGTGCCCTTGCTACTGTTGATATTGCCTTGGTTCTTTTTCTGATGTATGTCTATGCTCAACATCTGCCTTTTCGTTGTGTTGTTTAAATTCAATAAACAGAGTTATAAAAAAAAAAAAAAGGTGGCAAAGAGGAAATGGGGAAACACTTGAACAACAAGGTTATAAGGGAGCGTCGAAAAAACGAGTGATCCTGAATCGAACGAGGCGATACAGCAATAGAGTTCAATAGAAGAGCTGCTGTGACAGAAAGCACGACCCCCAATACAGGAACGTCTGAAGCGAGAAACAAAGTTGCGCAGTGCAGCCGCAGAGCACAATGGGCAAGAATGCACATAAGGACAGAATTTGGTCCGTAAAAAAGACCTGTGCCATAAAAAAAAAATCAGATGAACAATGCATAAAGCCTTATACTTCACACAATGCGGGAAGCCAATGAACAGACACGAAAACCAGGGAAATAGAAGTACAAAACGCCAGTAGCAACCCTAGCTGCAGAGTTCCTCAAAGGAACCTTTGAAGTTGGTAGGAAATCTGACCCAAATACACAGCTTTGCAGTAGTCAAGGGACCCGGATACCATAGAGGAAACCACATGAGACGCGAATGAGGTGGCAGGTACGGGAGTTCTTCGCGAATAATATGGAGCTTAAGGTTAACTGTCTGGCACACCAAGCTGACTTGAGCCTCAAGGGAAAGTGAGGCAGAACGCTTAACTCCCAGGTTCCTGACAACTGAGGCAGGTTTAGGTAATGGACCCAGAACCGCAGGCCAGCAATCGGAGGATCAAAGATCGGCCAGATTTAAAGAAAGCATTCTGCCAATGTTCCTAATCTAATCTGCCTTTCTACAGTAATGTCTATGCATTAGCCAATGCTTTAAGATTCCTATGCTTTTTAAGAACTGTCAGCCGTTTGTGCATTCTAAATTGAGTTTAAAGTATATTGTAGTACCACATAGATGTGTATATATTTACTATTATTAAGATAGTGTTACCGGAGTATAAAGTGTGTTATTTATCGATGTATAGGTTTCCTTGAACCTTATTTTATATAAAAGAACTATGTTATCACATGGTGGAGATTCCTTTGTGGGGGCTTCGGGATTCACTGTACTTAAGAACCAGCCTGCATCCCCTCCCTTGAGTCTCAGCCTGGGTTGCTCATCCATTGCTAACACACAGAGAAACCTGGCCTCTACCGCAACTGTACAGGGGGCAGAAGAACATGTCACTTACCCGTGGTAACATTCTTTCGACTGGATGTACCCCCCACGTATTCCTCATCGTTGACATTCAAGTCTGCATGCAGCTTGATTCAGAATTCTATTTGTCATAGAATTGAGCGCTGTGCAGCAGTAAGTCTTGGTGCATGCTGTGTCACAGGAGGAGACAATCTTGATGTTGAGAGAAAGGAAGGTGTAAGACATGGAAAATTCTAATAAAGCCAGAGGGGATAGATGGGTGGGCGATGAGGAATACGTGGAAGGGACATCCAGTTGAAAGAACATTAGCACAGGTAAGTATCTTTTTATTCGAATGGATTGTGTCCTCCCACATATACCTCATCTTTGATAGACTCCCAAAGCAGTTTCAGTTAGGCGGTGGGTGCCAAGAATTTTCTTATTTGTTAATATTGCAAAATTTGGTTTCCTCTTCTGAAAAAGAGTCTACACAATAAAATGTACTAAAGTGTAAAGCGACAACCAGGCTGCCACTCTACAAATGTCTCCCACTAGCACATCTCTTTCCAGAGCTGAAAAAGCAGCCACCCCTCTAGTGAACTGTGCCCTCAAAAATCTTTGCCTGTTAATGAGTAACACTCAGGTATGCACATAACAATCCATCTAGAGATTGTTTTCTCACTGCCATGCCCAGTGTTTGGCTAGCATAACCAATGAAAAGCTGATCATCTTGCTGAATACTTACAGTCCTTGTAATGTAGTAGTTTACTGCACTTTTTGGGTCTAGATGATGTAGTCTCTCCTCTTTAGATGGATGCGGAGGAGGGTAAAAAGACAGCAGTAACATATGTTGTGCTAAATGAAACTCTGACAACTTTCGGGAAGAAAGATGACCTAACTCTTAAAATTACTTTATCCTTGGAAAAGTATGTAAAAGGTTGTTTGCAAGATAAGACCTGTAACTCACTTAACCTACGGGCAGATATGAAGGCTACTATAAAGGACCTTTTCAAAGTGAGCATCCTAAGAGGACACGAATGTAAGGGCACAAATGGAGCTCCCATAAGACTTCTTAATACAAGATTTAAATCCCATGATGGCACGATGAAGGGAGTGGGCTGAAACAAATTGGTTAAGCCCTTCAGAAATTGTACTACAATCAGCGCTTGCTGCTAAGTAGCCCTTCACCGTGGCCACTAACAACACAGAATGGGTCAGGTGGTGCAAGAAAGACAGGACATGAGGAAGTTTACATGTGAAAGGATCTAGTCTCTTTTCCCTGCACCAGCAGCGAAACGTATTCCAACGGCGGCGGTACAGGGATTTAGTTGCTGGCCTCCATGCCGAAAGCAACACTTCCATTAGGTCTTCCGAGAGGTCCCAATCTTTGCATCTCACCCTTTCAGACACCAGGTGTGGAGATTGAGAGTCCCGATCTCTGGGTGAAGAATGCGACATTCCTCTGGCATGAGAAAGTCTTCTCTTTGGGAAGACGAATTGGAGGGCAGATGGCCATTTCCACAAGGTCCTGGTACCACGTTCTCCTGGCCCAAACGGGAGCAATCAGGATCATGGTTTTCCCGAACTTCCTCAACCTCCTGATGACATGAGGAATGACAGGGACTGGCAGAAACGCGTACAGCAGTGGAAACTCTGCCTCTTTGGGGCATTCCATGGAGCAGAATAGCTTGCACTTCTGGTTGACACAGGTCGCGAACAAGTCCACCTGAGGGGTTCCCTAAAGGGCGAATATTTCCAGAAGGACTTGCTGAGCTTGTTCCCACTTGTGTGAGAGCATGCTCTGCCTGCTCAGAGCGTCCGCCGCTGTGTTCTTTTCCCCGGCTAGATGCACTCCCAGAAGGAACAACTTACTTACCTGTAACTGTTGTTCTCCAGCATGGGTCTGGCATGGATTCACATGCTCATGAATATTCCCCGTTGTCAGTCTGGGAATCCTCGGTAAATAAAAAATCAGTTTCAGTTTAGTTTCTGAACTGTCTTTCTCCTAATAACAAATCACTGGTCTCTGGGTCATACTGCCCCCAGCCAATGACTGCCCTCTACCTAAGCTCCTCCTCTGGCAGCCATCTTTGGATTTGGTAGCACGTAAAGTGGCAGTAGGACCAAGTGAAGAGCCACAGAGGGGTAGGAGGGAGGGTTTGCATGTGAATCCATGCCAGACCCATGCTGGAAAACAACAGTTACAGGTAAGTAACTTGTTCCTTCTCCAGCATGGGGTCTGGCATGGGTTCACATGCTCATGAATACAAGAATACATAGCAGTACACACATGCACAACCACAGGAGGTGGCAAGGCTCAACATTAAGCATTACATCAACTCAACATTAAGCATCTCTTACCTTCCCACCAGGCCCACCTTCAGGCAAACAGGTTGCGCAGCACTGCCTGGCCGACTCTGGACTCCTCCCGGGAATCCCGGTCGACGCAGTAGAATCTCGTGAAGGTGTGCGTCGACCTCCACGTAGTAGCCCTGCAGATGTCAAGCAGAGGCACACCAGATAGGAACGCTGTGGTAGCAGCGATCGCTCTGATCGAATGGGCTCTCGGACGGCCGGGCAACGGTCGGTTTGCCAACCGGTGACAGTGCATGATGCAGCCGGAGAGCCAACTGCAAATGGAAGCCTTTGAAGGGGCCGTCCCTTGATTCACAGGTCCAAAGTTCACAAACAGCTGTGATGTCTTCCGAAAACTCTTTGTCCAAGTAGAACTTCAGTGCTCTAGCTACATCCAGCGAGTGCAAAGTCCTCTCGGCCGGCAACGACGGCGACGGGAAGAAAACAGGTAACACCAAGGGCTCGTTGAGATGGATGTCCGACGGTACCTTGGGCATGAAGGAGGGGTGCGTCCTCAGCACCACTCTCGTCTCGTGGAAAGTCAGGTATGGTGGCTTGCAGGAGAGGGCCTGTATCTCTCCCACTCGTTGTGCGGAGGTGATGGCCACAAGAAACGCTGTTTTCCACGACAGGAACTTCAACGGTGCCGAATGCAGAGGCTCAAATGGCGGCCCCATGAGCCTGGTCAGCACCACGTTGAGCTCCCACGCCGGGGCCGGAGCCTTCACCGGCGGGAACGATCGGGTCAGTCCCTTCATGAACTCCTTCACAAGGCGATGGGACCACAGGGATGAGCGCCCTGGAGTTCTGGGAGATAGCCGCCAGATGGATCTTGATGGAGGCATGGGCCAGCCCCGCCTTGGCCAGCGATAGCAAGTACGGCAGCACTTGAGGGCCAGTAATCCGCAGAGGGTTAATCTTCTGTGCCCTGCACCAGACAGAAAACCTCTTCTATTTGTGTCCATAGCACTTTAGAGTTGAGGATGCCCTGGCCTTTGCAAGTACCTCCTAGCAGTCCGCCAGGATATCGTACCCTCCAAACTCTAGTGCTGCAGGAGCCAGGCCTGCAAGTTCAGTGACCCGGGTCATGGTGGAGGATGGCGCCTCCTTCTCTGGAGAGGAGATCCGCGTCCATCGGCAGTTTGACTGGGGGGGGGACGCTGACATGTCCACAAGGTCTGGGAACCAGATCGGTCTCGGCCACCCCGGTGCGACGAGGATCACCCTGCACCGGGACCGTATGAGTTGGTTGATGAGTCGCAGCAGCAACGGCAACGGCGGGAATGCATAGAGGAACAGGCCGTCCCAGGGGAATGAGAACGCATCGCACATGCTCCCCAGCTGGGGAAACCTGCTGGCGAACCTCCGGCACTTGGTGTTCGTCGCCGTCGCGGATTGCCCCATCGTTGGAATAGCAGATCCACTAGATCCTGTGCAGTTCCCACTCGTGGCACGAGCGTAGCTCCCTGCTGAATGAGTCGGCGATGGTGTTCTTTATTCTTGCCAGGTGGAAGGGTACCAGAAACATCCCTTGGGCGACAGCCCAGTGCCACAGATCCTGGGCCTCCTTGGATAGGGCTGTGAATCTGGTGCCTCCCTGCTTCCGGATGTAGAACATCATGGTGGTGGTGGTGAAGATCCTCACCACCTTGCCCTTGAGGGCCGGAAGGAACGACCTGAGGGCCCAGAACACAGCTTGGAGCTCCAGGACGATGTGTAGCGACCTCTCCTCTGGGAGCCAAAGGCCTCTTGCATGGAGATCTCTGGTGTGTGTTCCCCATCCCTCCAAGGAGGCATCCGTCGTCACCGTCTCCAAGTCCATACCCGCCGCGAGAGGCAAGCCGGTGCCCCACCACCGGATTGTGTGGCAGAAGGTCACGTTGAGTGAGATCCTGTCTTCGAAGCTGCCAGCTGCTTGAATCCAAAAGGCATCGAGGAACTCTTGCAGCGGACGCATCCGCAGCCTGCACAGGCGCACGAGGTAGATGCACGAGGACATCATGCCGAGAAGGGACTTGATGGACCTTACCCTGGACACGTCCATGGCCGACAGTCGTTGCACCTTGCCCAGGATGGCCTTTGTCCTTTCATCCGACAGGGAGGCCAAACGTGCCACTGTGTCGAGCCTGGCTCCCAGAAACAGTGCGACTTGTGATGGGACCAAGCGGGATTTTGCGTAGTTGATGGAAAATCCCCGATCCGTGAGCAGCTGGACGGTCTTCGCTGTGTGTCCGACGGCGAGTTCTCTTGTCCTTGCTCGGATGAGCCAATCGTCCAGGTAGGGGTAGCCGTGGATCCCCTGCAGGCGCAGCTGCGCCGCTACTGGTGCTAGGCACTTGGTGAATACCCTGGGCGCCGACTTCAAGCCGAAGGGGAGGGCCTTGAACTGGTAGTGCCGTCCTTGGACTACGAATCTGAGTAACTTTTTGTGTCCTTTTAGAATGAGGATGTGGAAGTAGGCATCCTCCAAGTCCAGCGACGATAGGAAGTCCCCCTCCTCCAGCTGTCCCAGCACGTGCTGGAGAGTGACCATCCAGAACTTTTGTGACTTGATGTACTTGTTTAAGCGACGAAGGTCCAGGATGGGTCGCCAGCCGCCGGTCTTCTTTCTTACGAGGAAGTATCGCGAGTACACTCCGGAGCCTTGGAGCCTCTTTGGGACGAGCTTGATGGCTCCTTTCTTCAGCATCGCCCTTACTTCCAGCAGCAGTTGAGGGACGTGGTTTTCCTTCCTGGCCACGGGTGGAATGCAAGGGCCCTTTTTTAGAAACTCGAGAGTGTGCCCACGGGCCAGGGTATCCAGCACCCATCGGTCGGTGGAGATGGACTCCCACACACTTACGAACTTCGCCAGCCGGCCTCCCACCGGGGTGCTCAGGTGGGGGCCTGACGCTACCGCCGGTTCACTCCTGCTTGGTAGCGGCCTTGCCGCCTTGGCCTACTGGACGACAACGACGGGATCCGCCTGACTTGCCGCGTCCTCTGTAGGCCTCCTGTGACGAGGAGCGGTGGTACGTTGAGGGGCCGCCACCGAAACCTTTGGAGGCACCTTGCTTGCCTCCAGAATTCCGAAAAGGCGGCCGTTGCTGTTGTAAAACTCCCAAAGCCCGAGCTGTTTCTGTGTTGGCCTTGATGGCCTGAAGTGACTCGTCCACTGTCTTGCCAAACAGGTTGTTTCTGTCGAAAGGCATGTCCAAAACTCTGGTTTGCACGTCCTGGCGGAAATCTGTTGCCTTGAGCGAACCGCGCTGGCGAAGGCAAACACTGTTGCCCATCTGGCGGAAGCAGGTGTCAACAATGTCCGTGGCCACCGTTATGGCGTGGTCCAACGCCACCTCGCCCTCCTGCAGTATCTCCAGGGCCTCAGCCCTCTTGTTGTCCGGGAGGAAATCCAGCAGAGGAGCAATCTTAAACCACAGCTCCCTGTCATAGCGGGCCACAATCGCGAGGGCGTTGGCCGCTTTAATCGTTGTCGTTGTCGCCGTCGGCAAGATGACCCATCGTCCCATGGCATCCAATTTCTTCCCTTCACCCGTCCAGCAGGGAGGTCGAAGTTGAAGCCGTCGCCCCTGCCACTTTATTCTTGGCCGCTGCCGAGACGGCCGAATCCGGGTTCGGCTGCACCCTAAGGCACATGGGGGCGGAATCCAGGACCCGGTACTTCTTCTCGTACCGGTCTCTCTTGGCAGGGGTCGGGGAAGGGTTCTTCAGGAGCTCCAGCCCCTCGTCCCAGATGTCGTCAAGCAACGGGACCGAGAGGACCGTCTTCCTCTTGGCCTCACGCCGTTGGTAGAGGAACCCTTCCTTCTTCTGTCCCACAGGGCAGAGCTGAAAGAGCTCGGATGCCCTGGCGATCATGACATGGAAAGAGCCAATTTCGTCGGCCCATCCCGTCGTCACAACCGTTGTCATCCGACCCCGTCGTAGCCGTCTCCATTCCTGTGTCATCCCTCGGATCTGGGGAAGGAGATGAAGGCCTTGAGGGCTGCACCGGCTGGGAGGAAGGTGGGGAATTCTCCTCCGCTTGCTTGGAGGGCTTCCCGACAGTCCAGGCTTCGCTGGGTCGTCCGTTGGGGGTGAGGGCAACCTTGTCCTTATCTCTGTACACAAGGCCTGGATCGCCATCAGGATTGCTCCCGAGTTTTCCTCTGGCCTAGGTAGCGGTTGCGACGGGCGCGACGGTTGCGGAGTGGAATCCTCCGCCTGCACGGGAACCTCGTTGGCATCACCGTCGCTTTCCTCGTCGGGATCCCTCCTGTGAGACTGGACTTCCTCGGACCTCCTGTCCAGGATCTTCACAACCTCAGCCAGCTCCTCTTCAGAGGCTGTGTCCGTAATGGCCACCGCGCCCCCCCTCTTACCACCAGGGTTTTCACAGGGGTCTTATCGATGGGCTGAAAAGAGGATTCCCTCGGTGGTGGGAGGGAAACTCTGGGCCCCGAGGTCGCCTCCACTGGGGTAGCCTCCACAGGCTTCACCAGGGCCGCCACGACTCCCTCGATAGAGGCCTTAGCCGGGTGAATCAGGGCCTTGATGACTTTGGACGTGCCTGAGGCCTTCACCTTGGGGTGGGGGGGGGGGGGTCGCCGCCTCGCTCCCCCTTGGCTTTCTCTGTCGGGATGGACCGGGGCTTCTCCCGAAGCTTACCCGGGTTCTCCGACTTCCTTTTTCCCAAGCCAGAGCGTTGGCTCGTGGTTGATGGCTTCGGTGAAAGTTCACCCTGCCTGGCAGCCGAGGACCCCGACCGTTCAGCGCTCCCGG
This sequence comes from Ambystoma mexicanum, assembly GCF_040938575.1. Classification (NCBI taxonomy): domain Eukaryota; kingdom Metazoa; phylum Chordata; class Amphibia; order Caudata; family Ambystomatidae; genus Ambystoma; species Ambystoma mexicanum. Next base: position 750,915,935 of record NC_090929.1, read on the forward strand.
TGCCCGCGGACTTGCGGTGCTTTGCCTTTTGTTGGGCCCCCGTCGCCGGAGCGCCCTCAAAGGTCTTAGAAGACCGCTCGGACTACTTCTTCTCGCCTGCCGCTGGGCTCTTCCCCTCCAGCCAGTTGGTGAGGCGGATCCGCCGATCCTTCATGGTCCGTTCCGACATGTTCTGGCAAAACGCACAGTCCTTCTCCACGTGTGTTTTGTCTTCATGAAGGCAGTAGAGGCATCTAGAATGCTCGTCCTCCTTGAAGACATTCTGTAACCCACATCCAGGGCAGCTTCTTAACAGCTTGGATCCGGGTGTCGTGCTCCCTTTTTCCTGGGCCATGTCCACGCGGGGTAGGCCTCAAAGAATCTTCTGGAATCCTCCAAGAAGCGGGACTCAACGAAAACTTCGCCCTTGAGGGGTGTCGAAAATTCTGAAACGGGTCCCCGTTGATCGGAAGTAGAAATGGTGGAGCTTGAGGCTCGATTGACCGAAAAAATGAGGTTTAACTCTTTGAAAAATCGCAAAACGCAGTAAAAGCTCGAGAGCTATAGCACGAGGACTCCCAACACTTGAACGTGTGGTAAAAATCTGAAGATGGCTGCCAGAGGAGGGGTTTAAGTAGAGGGCAGTCATTGGCTGGGGGCTGTATGACCCAGAGACCAGTGATCGGTTATTAGGAGAAAGACAGCTCAGAAACTAAACAAACTGATTTTTTCTTTACTGAGGATTCCCAGCCTGACGACGGGGAATATTCATGAGCATGTGAATCCATGCCAGACCCCATGCTGGAGAAGAGTTATTCCTTCTCTCAGTGCCCAGAACCAGAGCTGCTTTACCTCTCTGCACAGGGGCAGTGACCCTACACCCACTCTCTTATTGAGGTAGTGCATGGCCACTGTGTTGTCGATCATTATCAGGACACTCTTCCCACGTATTGAGGGCAGGATGGCCGGTAACTCCCTGGCTCTCAATTGCAAAAAGACTGAACTTATGATTGTTGCCACTAAAGTGGTTTTGAGCAAGCTAACCCCCGAGTAACCTAGCTTTCAAATTGTGGCCACTCTATTCTCGTTTCCAAGGAGGAGTAGTTCTGGATGAAGAACTGTCCACGAAGCCTCATGTGTCACATATCCGCTCTACTTGCGGTTTTATTACTAAACGCACACACTACATTCGCCCTTTCATCACCACCAAATATTGTGCCTTGTTGTCTACTGCTTTGATGAATTCCAGGCTCGATTATTCTAGCAGCCTGTTGGCTGGTACTACTACTCTTAACATTCGAGATTTGCAAGTTATTCAAAATAACGCGGTACGAGCTACCTTTGGGCTCTCTCATCAGGCACATGTTTCTTTGTCAAGGAAAGCTCTACATTGGCTTCCCATTAAACAAAGTATTTCACATAAAATCTTGACAACTGTCCCACAAATGCCTGTCTCATTCATGTCCAGCATATCTGATTGTGCCAAGCTTAATATCCATACCAGATATCTTCGATCATCCTTGGCTCCCACACTTGTTCAACCAAGACTTAAATTGGCTCACTTGGTGGAACCAGCTTTGACGTTCAGGCTCCCCTTCTCTGGAATTCTCTTCCTGCCCCAATGCGCATAATTAACAATCTTACCTCATTCAAGAAAGCCATTTAAACACACCACTTTAACCTCAGTCCGGACTAATGCTCGTCCATCTTTGCTTCCTCCGAAGGGTTTACCGGTACCGGTAAAATATCGGTACCGTTAAACCCTTACCGCCTACCGTGTAATGAGGCCCTATGTCTTTACTGTATCGTCTTGTTTATTTTTAGTGCTCCCTGAGGCCCACGGGCTTGCAGCGCTCTACAAGAATTAAAATAAATAAATCAGCGCTAGTCTGATTGTGCTCAGCTCCAAAAGGTTGATATGGAGTCTGGACTGAGACCAGTGTCCGCTTATTGAAAGATCTCTCATGTGCGCTCCCCATCCTGTGAGGGAGGCGTCTGTCACAACGGTAGTCTCCGGCCTCGTTTGCCAAAAATGTACTCCTCTCATTACCTACTCTCGGCTGGCCCACCACAGGAGATCAATGGCGACCTTTGTCGGGACCTGGAGAAGGTCTGTCATTCTACCAGAGAAATGAGACCCCTGGGATCTGAGAGCCCACTGTAGAGATCTCATTCTCAGACGGGCTTCAGGCACCAAAAAAATGCAGTTTGCCATGAGGCCGAGCAAACTTATGAAATCATAGGCCGGAACGTCGGGCACTCCATTTTTCGGACCATCTGCAGGCGATGTTGAGCTCTTAACTCGGGTGGCAAAGCTCCCCCCCCCCGCACTTCCCCCGAGGCTGAATCCACGACTGCTCCAATGAACTGAAGCTTCTGTGAAGGTGTCAAGTGGAGAAGCCCAGTTTGTGGAGGAAGTGGCAGGTGTGACTGAGATGATTCAGAAACTGTTCTGGAGAAACAGCCCTGATCAACCAGTCGTCTAAGTAAGGTAGATGTGTATCCCTTGCATCCCTAGACTTGCTGCCACCACTGCCATAAGCTTAGTGAAGACCCTTGGGCCCAAGGTGAGCGCGAATGGCAGAACCTGAAACTGAAGAGAACCGCTAACTGTGAACCTTGGGTACTTTCTGTGCTTCTGATGTATTAGCACATGAAATTAAGCATCCTCAAGGTCCAATGACACCAACCAATCATGGAGTGGAAGGGCCTGAATGATCTGCGATAGAGTTACTATCTGGAACTTGTCCTTCCTGAGGAACTTGATTTCTTCCTCCTGTACCTACACAAGGGGCTCTTTTTTGGCCCCTTTGTGAGAATTGACCTCTTCCTCTAGAGAAGGAGGAATACAAATGAAAAGGATGTCCTCTTCATCCTTGATTTGTAGGGTGAAGTTGTCCGATTGCCGTACCCCTTATGATTTAGCTGCAGCTTGAGATGCTTGCAGCTTTTCCAGGCTATCAGCCTTCTCACCAAACAGGGAAGTCCCATCAAAAGGCATCTCAAGCAAACGTACCTGGACGTCTGCAGAAAATCCTGATTTTCGCAACCAAGACATTCCCCTAAGCACTGTACTGGCAGCCATGAACCTACTTACTGAATCCACTGTATCCAGGCTGGACTGCAACAACTGCCTTATGGTCTTTTCCATCCTGCATTAGGCTTAAGAAACTTCTTTTGTTTCCCTCCGGAATGTGTTCTGCTGCAAGAGCAGCTACACCGCAAAGGGAGGGTGTGAGTGTACTTCGCTAAGGCACTGGTAAATTGAGCTGATTTTAAAGCCATGCTCCCTGCACTAAATACTAATTTTGCTAAAGAGTCAATCCTTCTATCTTCCTTATCTGCCAGAGCAGAAGGGTATGCTGCAGCTTTTGATGAAACTATTGCTGCTTGAACCACCAGGCTCTCAGCTGTAGGATGCCTGTTCAAAAAAAAGGAGGGTCCACAGAAGCAGTTCTGTATTTCTTTGTTAAAAATGTGTTAACCAGTGGAACCGAATCTGGATTTAGCCAGTTTTCCAAAAACCCTTACTCTAGGATGCATAGAATCGTAACACAGCCTCCCTGACTGGACCACTGTCTAAAATATCAGTGAAGTCATCAGTCTCTATAGCAGCTGCGGGTTCGGACCACCCCAGATACTCAGCCACTTTACAAATTACAGCTTTGTATGAGGGGGGTCAGCCTGACCAGCCATCTCTCGGTTACCAAACTCAATCGCTGGTGATGTTTCCCAGCTACTGGTCTCCTTTAGAGTATCCACCAGATTTTGCATCTTGGATACTTCAGAGAGAACTCCTCTGGGACATTTGGCGTCCAATGTTCGTACCCAAAAGGGGGCCCCCTTTTCATCTTCCTCAAAGATTGATCCCATTTTCCTGAAGAGATCAGGTTGAGGATTGGGTCTAAAACACTGATATAACAGCCATATGTTTGGCAGTCTTCGAGAGCACTGAATGCTCTGACGAAGTTGAACTTGTCGAAGGTTTCGACAACTTCTTTGAACCGGTCGGTGAATGGGCCGACAATTTAGTATGCTTCGATGGCTGTCGATGGATTCCATGCCTCGAAGGTTCAGGCAGTAAACATATTGGCATTCATACCTTCGAAGAAGACTTCGATACCGAAGATGAATGGTTCAAGGGGCCAGTCACAGGCTCTTTCTTGTGCCTCAAGGAAGACTCATTTGACTTGTGTCAAGGAGTCTCTCTTCCCGGGCCTTGAGGCAGGCGAGAAGGAGACACACGAGACACCCTACCTAATAGATGCCGAAGGGTGGCTCTTTTTCCCAGACTCCTTCAGAGGGCCACTCTGAGGCACTTGCCTCTAGAAAACCTAGAGCATTTTGAAACTGAAGTTTTCTAATTCCGCTCCAGTCGAGTTCTTTTTTGGAAAATAAACTTTCTCAGGAGAGGATGATTAGAATCAATGGCTTCTTTTTTTACTCTTCTTATGAGAAGAGGACGGGTGGCGTGAACTAGACCCCGAACGACTTTGGTGTTTTGGACGCTTTATTTTCTTTTTCTTTTTTTAAAAAACGTTTTAAACTTCGCACAGATGGGTTGCAGGAAGACCAACACAATATACATCATCAGAGTTTCATGAAAAACATGTTACATTTCGACTTTCTCGTCTACAGTCATTATGCAGTCAACTCTGTATTATAGTAGGATTAAAATAGTACTAGAGCGGTTCCCAAATGTCTTTTGGCCTGCTTGTTGTAGCCACTGTTATGACATATCCTTCCTCCCTTTCATTTACATATGTTAGTTCTTTAAGCCATTCTCGTAGTGTCAGTGCTAAATTGGATTAACAAAATGCATTTCTTTGCTATTATACAGCCTATGTTAAATAATCGGCGCATTCTGATTTTAGCTTTACCAATTTCTACTAATAAATATTTTAGGGGAGAAGTGTGGGGGTATTTTTGTCATTGTATGCAACGTTACGGCTACCTCCTGCCAGAATTCCGTTACCTCCGGGCAGCTCCAGAACATGTGTATGGTATTTGCTCCCCCTTGTTTGTATTTTGGACATTTATCAGTTGTGTTAGGGGAGAATCGCGCTACTTTCGCTGGTGTGTAATGCAGTCTGTTCAATACTTTGAACTGTATGAGTCAAAGTCGCATGTTGAGTGACCTCTTTTGTGAGTAAACAGTATCTCTGCCATTTGGTCTCATCTATTATTGTTCAAGTGTCCCCTTCCGTGTTTGTCCCTCTCGTCTTATACTTTCCTATGAAGTTTAGAGAACATCCCTTTCTGGTCATCTCCCTGAAGCAACATTTCAATACAGCTGTATGATACCGGCTCTTAGGGGAAGGATGGCCATTTCTTCCTTCCCGCTGCACGCATACGATAATATTGTAGTGTCCGAACGGGGTTCTTTCCGAATTTCAATGTAAATTCTCCTATAGTAACAAATCTACCATCTGGATATAACTCTTTCAGCTTCAGGTTTTTCTCTGGGTCGCATGCCCTCTGTACAACGACATTGAATGTTGGGGGAGGAGGGCGGGAGTCCTGGGCAATTCCACAGCAGGATGTTACGCAATGGGATTTTTTTTATGCCTAATCGATTGTTTAGTCAATTCCAAGCATTCACTGTTGTGCGCACAGGATCGAATATACATGAATCAACATAGTGATCGAATATGGCTAACTTAGGATCAGCTGGGTACGCCCCGTAGCTTTCTATTGACTGATGTGGCAGGTTAAGGTCTTGGCTATACCAATATCCTGCATAGTGTGCCTGGGATGCTATATAATAAAGTTCGAAATCTTGGGCTGCCAGGCCTCCTCTTTCATAGGGCTCAGTCATGTCTTCCGAGTTCATTCAGGCTGTTTTATCTCCCCATATAAACCTCACCGCTAATGATCGCAGCTTATTAAAGAATTTGCGCCCTGGCTAAATTGGAATGGTATTGAAATAATAAAGTCATTTGGGTACAACTATCATCTTTAAAAGTGAGATTCTTGCGTATTGTGAAATGTGGTATTTAGTCCATAGGTTTAATTTAACTTCCAGTGCATTTAGATGTTTCATGGTTCTTCTCATATAGCAGTTGTCGTGTACGAGATACTGTCACTCCTAAATATTTAACAGTAGTTTGGGTCCAGCAAAAACTAAGGAGGTCCCCTAGTGTTCTCGGTGAGTGGAAATAACTCGGACTTAGCGGTAATGAGTTTATATCCTAAGCAGTTTTTAAATCTCGCTACTTCCATTACTGGTTAAATATTTGTTCTGGGGTTTCATAAATACAATAGAGTATTATCTGCGTATTATGAAATTATCTGTGTGGGCCCTGCTATATGTATCCCTCTATGTCCATGGTGGTCTCTAATTCATTGTGCAAGTGGTTCTATTGTAAGAGCAGATAATAGAGGGACAGGGGGAGGGGCAGCCCTGCCGAGTACCCCTGGCCAATGTAAATGTGGTGTATAAAATACCATTCGTATACACCTTGGCTGATGGGTTAGGTATAGTAACTTCACATACTTTATGAATCAGTCTCCCATGCCGAAGCGTTTAAGTACTCCAAATAAGAAGTTGCATGAAACTGAATCGAATGCCTTCTCAGCGTCTAGGGAGGTGACAACTTCAGAGGGATCGATCTGTGATATCCCGAATGGACGTCTCAAATTCAGGGCCGCTGATCTACCTGGTATGAAGCCTGACTGATCGGGATGTACCAGGCCAGGCATGTACTGGAGTAGCCTATTTGCTAAAATTTTCGCAAACACCTTTGCATCTGAGTTTATTGACGACAGTGGGCGATAGGAGGAAACTTCTTTGTGAGGTCTGCCTGGTTTCGGGAGGACTGTTATTACCACCTCGGATAGTGATGGCGGGAGAAGTCTGCTTAAGCACGACTCCTCCCAGACCTTCAGCAGACGAGGTGCCAGGATATCTTTGTATGTCTTATGGAGCTCTATTACCAATCCATCTGAGCCCAGGGCCTTACCCGAGGCTAGGGCGGAAATAGCCTCTGCTACTTCCTCCACTGTGATGGGGCTGACTAGCGTTTTTTTGGCATCATCGCCCAGATTGGGTAGAGCCATCTACCTTAGATAACAATCTACTTCCTCCATATTACAGTTGTCTACATTTGCGTATAGCTTTTGATAGTATGCCAAGAATACCACATTGATCTCTTCAGTTTTATTTATGCATTGTCCTTCTGGTCTGTTTAAGCTAGTTATGTATTGCGTCCCTCTCACTCCTCTAACCACTCTGGCCAGGAGTCGTCCGGGTCTATCTTTCCCCCCCTATCTCTGAGTCTGAACCTGTTTTACCATGAAACGTACCTCTTGGTCTGCTAATTCCCAGAATTTCGAAAAGTTACCCCCGATCAGCCCCAGGAGTACCCTATTCCCAGTCAGCCCATATTCGTTCTCGAGTTTACGTAGTGTCTGTTCTAATTCTCCCAGGTCATGTCTTATCTTTTACAGCTGGGAAGCTCAGAAGCATATCATCATGTCTCACAAACACACTTTGAATGTCTCCCATGTCGTGGCATAAGTTGTTACTGATCCTACAATTATCGTGAAGAATCTTTCTATTTCGTCGTTTAAGGTGGATACCAAGTCAGCATCTGATAAAGCGGTTGGTGTCATCCTCCACAGCGGTCAGGGTTTAGCTTTAATTGTTAGTTCTAGGGTTATCATTACTAATGAGTGGTCTGAGAGGGTGCGAGGCAAGATCTTGCGTCTGCGTATTATATCTGACCATTCCGTTGATAACAGCCAAAGGTCTATTTGGGATAATGCACAGTAGAGCAATTTGTGTATTCTTTGGTGTTTGGATGTTCCTCCCTCCATACGTCTATGAGTGTGTTCTCTACCATAATTTCAAGTACCGTTTGGGCAGCCAGTGCAATCCCCGATGTTTGGTGCTGGATCTATCCTAAGTGAGATCTAGGATTGTGTCATTGTTTTTCCAAGGCGGATGGATATGTGGGCAAAGAAACTAGGGTAATCTTATTGACTTGTGTATAAGCGTGATCACCCCTCTAGCCTGAGATGAGTATGAGGTATAGTATCTTTGTTGCCACCATTTTGGTGCCAATTTTTGGTGCACTATTTCAAAGGCATGTGCTTCTTGTAACATCACGATATTAGGTACAAGCCGTTCGATGTAGGACTAGACTTTAGGGGTGTCTCGGTATTAGTTTTATGACGGTACGATAACCTTCTTGCCAAATGACGGTATATCATGGTTATCGCGGTACAGCAGGTGGAGTTAACTAATCTTAACAAATATTTTCTAAAAGGTCATAAATTGTCAGATTTATCATCACAAACAAAACCAGGTACCCAGGCCCAGGATTTCAACATACTTTCCACTGAAATGCCACCCCTTGCTTGCTTCCACCAAACACACGTGTGAAAAGGAGTAACTTTGGAATCTCCCTGGGGCGCTTTGTTGGCGACCATGTCTCTCGGTCCACCCCGATAGCTCTCCGGCCCAGAGCTATAACAATTTATCTGGCGTGCCTGACATCAACAACCTGAAATACAACAGTTATTGGTGCATTCATTCCTGTTCAGCCATCAATGTCTTCCATTTCATTCCCTTCCATCAGGACTCTATTTCAGTCTCCGTCCGGGGCAAGCGGCAGGTCAGGGATTGTCGCTTCCACATATGCCATTGCTTCTGTGGAGGTCTCCAAAAAGTGCACTCTCGATTTTGCAGGGAATATTAGGGCATAGGGTACACGACGTGCTCTCAGAGTCGCAAGTTCTTCTCAGCGGTGTCTAGTCAAAGGATCGAATATAAAGGGTCGACAGGTCAAAGGATCGAATTTTTTTTTTTTAAATTTTTTTTTTTGGGGGGAAAAAAGTGTTTTTTTAAGCAAAAATAAGGGGGTTGGGGGGGACCAAAAATAAATGTGAAAAAAATAAAAGAAAAAATTCGATCCTTTGACCTCTCGACCCTTTTACTGTCCTAGAACCCTTCTCAGCACCTGGACTTCTGCCGCAAAGTCTGGATAAACTTGGATGTTTTTTGATTCATACTGCAGTGTAGCCATCTCTCTGGAAAATTTCAGGATAGCGGCTTTGTCCCTATAATTTAGCATTCTGGCAATAATTGTGCACAGTGGAGCCCCGGGTCGTGGCCTTGGGGTGTGAGTACGATGTGCCCTTTCGACAAGGAATTGTGTTGGAAAGGCTGTAGAGCCGAACAGGGTCTGCAGGAGTGCTTCAATTAAGGGTTCCAGTGGGCCTTTGCATGCCGACTCGTGTAGTTAATTATTTGTACATTATTACGCCTTCAGCACGATTCTATACCCTCGCATTTGGTCTTTATTTTGGTGAGCTCTGCTTTAAGGGTCTTATGTAGTGGTCATGTTGGCCAATCGTGTCGTCCGCAGCGCTGATTCTCGTTTCCGCTTCGTTAATGCGCCCACTCTTTTTCCAGTTTTGATTTGAGGGATTCCCATTGTAACAATGTCGTGGAGTTTTACGTTAATCACCATGAAACCGCTTTGCATGGCATTCAGGAGGTGATCATCTTGTGTATTTGCTTCCAGTGGTTCTCCCTGATCCATGCTGGCTGCAGAGGCTGAATCCGCGGTTCAGGGTCGGGGGCCTGTGAAGGAGTTCATCGGGGCCTTCTTGTTTGCTGCCTTTGTCAGGTTGTTAAGTTTTATTGTGTAAGTGACTGAGTTTCCCTTAAGGGTCGCATTTGCTAATCTGTTTGCCCAGGATTGTTAGATTCTTGTCAATTTTGTTTGCAGTGCATCGAGTTTGTCATATCGCCGGTACGCTGTTTGTACCAAGCTAATCCGTCTGTGGGCAGTCTTTTATCGATGTGTACCCTCTGCACCACAGTTCACATGCCATAGAGTTCTAGTGAAGAGGAGCCACCAATTGAGCGAAGCGGACGTGGGTACGGCCGTTCACACTCTGTTTCACAAACCTGAGTAAGATTTGTCCATCCACCTGGCGGACCATACAGCCAAGCAGGGTGGAGCTGTTCTGAGCGTACCGCCGCAGTCACTATCCAAGGAATCTGCTTCTATATGGCCACCTCACCGAAACAGGGTTATCCATATGCTACGCCTTGTCCCTTGCTCATGCATGAGATTCTAGGACTGTCGGAGGGCCGGGGAGTCTGATCACTGCTCGGGTGTATATCCCGTTATAGCAGAGTATTAATATTGTCAGAGCGGGTACTGGGGCACTGGCCTCACTGATCGCATGGGTTTGGTGGCGACTATCTGAGGGGGTAGGAGTCCAGTTGATTTGTGCCCTGAATGGCTGTATCGGTCACTGTGTGTGAGGGTCGATGGCTTTTTTGGTAGGTTAGGTCTTTCAGCTTCCCGTTGCTATTGCAGGATAGTTCACCTCAAATCGTGTTGTGCACCAGAGGAGATTAGTGCGTCACCTCTGTTGGGACCTGATGGACGTGTTGTGTGATCGTGTGTGAGACGAGCCACCATGGGTCCGTGTGACTATGGGCCCATGCACTCTGTTCCGGTGGGCTCCACATGGTCGGCGCCCCCCAGGCGCTGCTGAATGATTGCACTATGATGTGTCCGGACCCCCTGGGAAGGATAATCAGGCTAGCTGTGCTCCTTCTCACCTGGTTGGGTAATGCCAGCCACTTGTTACAGGGTGGAGGGGAATCCTTGCAGGCTATTAAGGTAAAGGATTTCCTGGATCCTGTAACCAGGTTATGTAGTGCCAAGTTTATTCCCCTAATTCAGGCTTGGGCGGCTTTTTGCCAATCCTTCAGTGTCTGCTGCCCCCTGTCCAGTAGCTGAAGATACAGTTTGAGTTGGAGGGGGTGTTCCCTCTTTAACTGTTACTTTCCAGACTTCTTCTCCAACTCCTAACCCAGGGCTTCCTTTCCCATCACCTTTCTGAGTTGAAGGAAACCTTTGGAAGTCAGGATCGGCCTCCATAGTACACAACAGCGCGCCAAGCTGAAGTGGCTGTTGCGCAGCGGCGACCAAGGAGTCTGAAACTCAGTCTGCTGGTGCACCACCGTATTATCTTTCTTCCTAGCCGTTATTGACACGCTCAGCAGGCACACTGAAGGATCTCTGTCTGCAGGATATTTGTCAGGCCGGAGCTTCGTTATCAGGTGTTCATTTTCTGGCTGCTCAATAGCAGCCCCCATTTTTTTTTTTTTTTAAGATCTCTTTATTGATTTTCAACAATAAACAACTCCCACAAACAGAATTAAAGACCGTCCCCCCTTCACTCTCGCCCACCCCGCCCCCAAGACTCTTCTGTTTACCCATAGCAGTTCATATGCAACAATTCACTATTCTCCTACTATATACATTATGGGGGTCCATCCCTCCCTCATTTTTACATCATGTCCAGGATCCTAATGTTATGAGGACACCATTGAATCAAACCCGCTCTGCAGATATGCAAGAACACTCCCCCAGTCTGATCGGAAAGCCTCGTAGCCACCTTTCAGCTTATACATCACCCATTCCACTGCTACAATCCCCCATACTTTTATCAGCCAGTTATGCACAGTTGGTGGTCCTTTCAATGTTGGGCTATTGTCAGCCAAGCTGCAATGACCAGGGTCATGACTCCCCTCTGCTGGTTTTTCGCGTGAACCCTTTTCTTTAGGTCCCACATGCCCAGGAGCAACGGCCTTAGCTTTAGGCCCTCTGCCCCCGGTACCATAGCATTGACTTGTTTTATTATGTTTTGCCAAAATGGTTTAATCTTCAGGCAACTCCACCACGTATGAAGCCAAGTACCTTCCGCCGAGCATCCGTGCCAGCATAATTCGCTGACGGTGGAAAACATAGCATAAAGTTTCGTTGGCACATAGTGCCATTGCAGTATTACTTTCTGCCACATTTCCCTTAGTTGAATGGATCGGGCTAGTTTTGGGTGCTTCTTCCACAAGTCGCGCCATTGGGCCCTGGTTATAGGTTCCCCAAGAGTCTCTTCCCACTTCTTCATGTAGCGCCAGGTTACTTCCTCCCCCTTCGAGCTTAGAAGGTCGTAGAGATTGGTGATCAACTTCTGTGTTCCTGAACCAGTTGTTAGAAAGTTTTCGAAGCTCGTGAGTTGTCTGGTGGGCGCCTCTTTGATGTCGGGGCACTGGAGCCAATGAAGACGCTGCGTATATTGATAATAGTCCTTTGGCTGGCACCCCAAATCCTGCTTGCATTCTTGGTCCTCACTCTTTGTCCCATGTACATATCCTTGACGAAGACACACGCTGCTTCCCTCCAGCTAGCGAAAGCCTGCCTCTGCATTCCAGGGGGGAAACTCCGGGTTGTCAAATAGTGGTATGAATGGGGACGGTATTGATGTTAGGAGCCCCCTTCATAATGCCCCATCCCGAGCCTCCAGGCCTGCTCCGATTACTTCACTGATGTTTGTGTTCGGTTGCCTATATTTCCTATGAACCCACAGCAAGGTGGACAAAGGACCTCCCGCTACTGCAATGTCCTGGCATACCCGTGGGGACTGATCCACCCACTGCTTGATGACCCTCAATTCCGCCGCCTCATAATACTTTTTGAAATGTGTGAATGCTAGGCCTCCGTCTTCTCTGCGGGCCGTGAGATTCTCCATTTCTACCCGAGGTTTCTTGCCCTGCCAGACATATGCCATCACCAACTTATTCAGCGCTAGAAAGCTCTTGGGATACGTATTGGGAGCGTCTGGAAATAATATAGCAATTTTGGAAGGACTGCCATCTTCACGCCCTCCTGCCTGCACCACCAGGAGATGTTAAGCGAGTTCGACTTAGCCAGATCATGCTTCAAACGGAGTAGCAATGGGGGGAAATTTACCCCATATAGCTTCTTGACCGACATTGTCAGCCTAACTCCCAGTAGGCAATGACTTGGCGAGCTATCTTCAGCTTGGTTGTTTGTACCAGATTGTCCACAATGTGCGGGTCCACCATCAGGTTTAGAATTTCCAATTTGCTCCTGTTGATCTTCAGGCCAGAGGCCGCTCCAAATTCATCCAATTACAGAAGGAGGCCTTGGAGGGACATTCCTGGCGCTGTCAGGGCCAGGAGCATATCATCTGCAAATGCCATAACCTTATGCTCCACTCCTCCCATCATCACTCCCCGTATTTGCTGGGATTCCCTTAGTTTGATGAACAGGGGTTCTAGAAACAGGGCATACAGGAGCGGGAAAAGAGGGCACCCCTGCTTCATCCCTCTAAATAAGGAGATCTGTGATGATAGTGTTCCGTTCAATGCCACCCTTATCGAGGGGCATTTATAGCTTGCCTGCACCATTTTCATGTAGTGCTGTCCGAATCCCATACGTAGCATTGTGGAGAAGAGCGGCAACCACTCAACCCGATCAAATGCCTTTTCGGCATCGATTGAGACTAGGATTATCAGGGTCTTAGTGTGCTCAACCTTCTCTATGACATGGCACACCCTATGGGTGTTGTCAGCTGTTTGTCTCCCTGGGAAAAAAACAGACTGGTCCACGTCCACCAGGGAGGGCAGGAGTCCAGCTAGTCTGTCCGCCAGGATTTTGGTGTAAAGCTTTGCATCGAGGTTCATCAAAGCTATAGGCCTATATGATCCTGGAAGAGCCGGGTCTTTACCTGGTTTTAGAAACACCACTACTTTTGCCTCGTTCATCGACTTGGTTGTAACATCCATCTCCCTGAAGTTATTGAAGAGCTCTGCCAATTTGGGGGCCAAGAAATCCCGAAACTTCTTGTAAAAGGAGTCCATGTAGCCGTCTGGTCCCTGCGCCTTCCCTTTTGGCAATTTCCTTATTGCTTGCACGACCACTTCCACTTGCATCTCTCTGTCCAAGATGTCTCTGTCCACTTCTGAGATTCGAGGAAGGGGGACGCCATCCAGGAATTGCTCCTGTGTTGACTCTTGAGGTCCTTCTGACCTATATAGGGCTTGATAATAGCCAGCCATTATCTCTCCCATTTTTTCATTTGTGGAGTGCATTTGCCCATTTTCGTCCGTTAAATGTGTGACAGCCATTCTGCGTGTTTTGTCCTTCAGCTGTCTAGATAGCAGTTTGTCTGCTCTATTGGCACTAATATAGTACCTCTGTTTTGCCCTCAGAAGCGCCAACTCGGCTTTCCTGTTCTGTAACAGTGCATGCTGCTTTTGTAGAAGTTTCAGGGATGTTTTTAATTTCTTCGTCGGCTGGGCCATCAACTCTTTTTGAGTGTCTTGAATTTTCGATTCTATGTCCTCTTCATATTTTAACCGCTGCCTGTCTTGAAATGCTTTCAGCGCAATAATCTCTCCCCTTAATACAGCTTTGAAGGCATCCCATACTGTGGCCCTAGTGGTCTCGCCTGTGTCATTCTCCATGAAGAACAGGGCTCTTTTCTCCCTGATCGTTCCCACCACTGTGTGGTCTTGTAATATGTCACATGGGAATCTCCATGACCACATTTTCCCTTTTTGTTGGCAATTGACAGTAATACGATCAGTGGAGCATGGTCTAATAGCGTAATTGGGCCCACATTAATGTCTTCTATTTTCCCCAGCAACCCTGTGGACACCCAGACATAGTCCATTCTAGATTGTGAATTGTGGACATGGGAATAATGAGTGAATCCTTGGCCGTCGCCTCTTAATTCGCCAGACATCGTGCAGCGCCAGCGCGTCCACCATCAATTCCAGAGGTTTGGATGGGGATTGCGTGTAGGATCTTGCCCCTGAACTCCAATCCTTCGCCGGGTTCCAGGCCAAATTCAGGTCTCCACACAAAATGATCTCCCCTGTCGCAAAGTTTTCCAGCTTTGCCAGGGTTTCTTTCAAAATGTTACCTTGTCCTGAATTTGGTACGTAAACAGATGCTACGGTGAGGCTTACTCCCTCGATCACAACATTCAGAAAAAGAAACCTCCCCTCCTTGTCCGCCAGCAAGCTGTGCACCTTTGCCCCCAGACCGTCCTGAATGGCTATGAGAATCCCAGCTCTTTTTTCTTCTGTATACGCCTGGTACACTTGCGAAGCACTTCCAATTCTAAATTTGGCTCCGTCTCTTTTGCGAAAATGCTTTTCTTGATACATTAGAATCCTTGCACCCTCTCTCCAGGCTTGTCTCTCCAGTTTTTTCCGCTTGATCGGTGTGTTCATACCCTGCACATTATGCAACAGGATCTTGATCCCCCTTACTTTACTTCTATCCATGTGTAGTTCTTTCTTTTAGTTGTAGTCCAGCAGAACTTGAACTGCCACCCCAAAAAAAAACACATTCAGAGTCTTCCCCCCCCCTTCCCACCTGAGTAGGGCCTGGTTACTAGTAGCATCAGAGTGTACTGCCCCTCGCTCCATACCCCTATCATTTCTCAGGTAACTTATGTGGGGAGTCCTAAACCCCACTTCTGACCTCTCCATGTACAAAATTTCGCCCTGTCCGGGCCACATATGCGATCGTGATCCGGTTGTCTTCCATTGTTCCTCTTTACCTCTGTTCCTGCGTTTCCTCCCTTCTTCACCCCGCGCACACTCCGAGGCACAAGCTTAGGAAGTTGCGAGGGAGTCCAGCCTGTGTGCTCCTTGCCCTCGTCTCCTCCTTCCTCTGTGCTTCTTCTCAACAGTCTGCCATCCGTCCAACTTTTTAGGGCCCTGAGTGTTCTCCCTCGCTCGCTTCGGGTCCTCTCCTCGCTCCTGCGATATGCCCAGTAACTGCTCCCCCTCCTCACATGTCACAATTCTTCGCTGTGCCCCCTCCCACGTGAAGAGCAGACCAAATGGGAAGGTCCACTTGTAATTAATCTGTTTGTCCTTGAGGTGTTGGACCACCGGACCCATTTGTCTTCTCTTCAGGAGAGTCACTTGTGCAAGATCTTGATATAGTTGGACCTTGTGGCCGTTGACCGTGACTCGGGCAGAGAGTCATGCTTTTCTCATTATCTGTTCTTTTTGGATAAAGCTCATCATGTTAATGTTAAAGGTCATTTGTACCGCGCACTATCACCACCGGAGTGGTCCCCTGGCGGCTCTGAAAGAGGGAGGGAGGGTGGGTTAGTGGGTGGAGGCTGGAAAAGTGCAAGATTGCAGTGATGTCCTGTTGGCAGCCTCAGCCCAGTGGTTCCGTCGGCTGGGCCTGGGGTGTATGCGGCCGGTAGTCGTCGTGTGCTGATGTGCGAGTCTATGTGTGTTTTTGTTTTGTTGTTGCAGTGTAGTGAAGTTCGTGCGGTTTGCTGCGCTAGAGGTTTGTGGTTGTGTTTGGTTTGGAGTTTGAGAGGTGTATGCAGAGAAGGAAATTGTTAGTGGTATTGGTTAGTTTGTATCTCTATCCTGGACTTAACCGGTCGGGCTCGTGTAATCTTACACGACGGGATGCTTGTACACCCTGAGCCTCAGGAGGTACGTGCCCGTTTTTGCATTCAAGGCCGTTTGAGGATTTAGCTGTCCCCTCCGCCCGCTCCCTTAATAACCTTGCATGCTCCTCACCCCCTCCACATGACTAGCGCAGCTGCTAGTGTCCATACGTCCGATTGTGTGGTGATTGGTGGTATCTTGTCCGTTCCACAGCCCTGTGGTACCTAGTTGTGGCTGTACGGGCGGTGGGGGATGGTAAGGGTTGGCTGGAGTAGTTGCATCCATTTCTCTGGGTCTCGCGGGTGGACCTCTGTGTCCAGCGTCAGCCCTACTGGTGCTCAGGGTACTTCTGTCGGATTCTAGGG
Organism: Ambystoma mexicanum; assembly: GCF_040938575.1. Classification (NCBI taxonomy): domain Eukaryota; kingdom Metazoa; phylum Chordata; class Amphibia; order Caudata; family Ambystomatidae; genus Ambystoma; species Ambystoma mexicanum. Next base: position 750,932,543 of record NC_090929.1, read on the forward strand.
GTTTGTCAATGTCCTTTTTTGATGAGTCGTTTGTCTTATTGTTGTTTCGGTTTTAGTCTCTGGTGTTGAAGAGGCAGGTTTTTAGTAATTTTCTGAATCATAGTAACCAAGACATTGCAGGGTCTTGCCCCAGGTTCTGGCAGTCACTTTGGGCCCACCCTGTATATTGTATCCATTCCTATCTGGGGATCGGAGTCTTCACCCAGGATGTCCACAAACTGGGAGACAGTTGCCTGGAGGTCGCCATCTGTAACAGACTCCGGCAGATTTTTTATTCGTATATTTGAGCGTCGAGACCTGTTCTCAAGATCTTCACATTGGAGCTCGAGATTGTGTGCAGCTCTTGCCAGCTCCCCCCGGGCCTCATCTGACTTCTTTGCTTCGTCTTCCATCCGCTGGACCGTTCTTTCCAGGCCATCAGTTCTCTCCTCGACCTTGGCCAGATCTGCTCGCACCTCCTGCAAAGACTGTCTCATATCCTCCCTCAAGGTGTGGAACTGCTCCTGCACCGACATTAAGAATTGGTCCTGCAGATCTTTGAAGCAGGATTGCATGTCCTTAGTCAGGATCTCGTCCCCCATTTTCTGCCTTACACGGTGAGGTGTGGTCTCAGATTCTCTATTCGGTGGGCTCATGGTCCCCAAGATCCAAATCTGTTTCAGACTCTTATGTTGTCTCCGTTGCGAGGGGGAATGCTAGTGCTGCATGGACCTTGCTCTTGTCTTGGACATTGGCACTCAGATCTTCCTCCAAGTCCAGCGTGGTTTATTTATGGCAGCACCCAGGAGCGTAAATGGGCGCCAATGGAAATTCACTCGCCGGTAGCCTAGCAGAGTCCCTCGAATGCCTGTGACGCCCAGGTACCACTGAAGCTTGCAGGAGGCCCTGCTTGAAAGCCTCCTCCCTATAGATGTGCTTGGTTCAGACCAATGCGTGGGACACGGGACCACCGCTCCCCCAGGCCCTCCCGGTCCCACAGGTGCCAATGGGGGGGTGGGTGAGGGGTCCGCTTTCAGTGGTTCCCGATGCCTCCACAGAGCCTCTACTGATGTTTCACCCAGGCGCCGGGCTCAGTGTGCAGGCGCTATGCTCTGTCTTCCTGGGGGGGGCAGCGGGCGGACGGCCAGGAGACATATGCCGGTGCCATTCCGAGCGCTCAGCTGCAAGCTACTGTCGCCAGCCCCACTCTACCCACGGCCCGGCGCTGCAAGGCCACACTTGCCTGATGTATGCCGCTCCTCTGCCGCTGCCACGGGGGAGGGAAGCGGCCCGACTCCAATCGGATCCGCTGCTTCAGAATGCTGGGTGCCCCTCTGTCCTACAGCCGCCTCCTGGTCTGCGGCCGCGCTGTCGCCGCCTCCCTCTGCCTCTGCCCCAGGGCAGGGGCACGCCAGCCCTCAACTACTTGGCCCGCCAAGGGCCGACGCGTAACCCGCCTCTACCTCGCAGCTTCTCACTGGGGGCTCCGGCGAAGGGCTGCCCGGTATCGCCTGCTCCTCTGGGGGAACCGGATCAGCGCCGAGGCCGCAGTACCCCGCTGGGGTTGTCACGGTGGGGGGCGCGCCCCGACTCCAGTCGGACCCCCTGCTTTGAGCCCCTCAGTCCTGCAGCGGCCTCCTGGTCCGCAGCCACGCTGCCTCCCTCCACCCCGGCGCCAGGCCACTACTCGGCCCGCAAAGGTCCTGCACGCAGCTCGCCTCCACCCTGCAGTTTCTCAGTCGGGACGCCGGCGGGGGGCCGCATGGTATCGCGTGCACCACCGGGGCACCAGACTGCAGGCATTGATGTCTACGACATCCCGGATCACTCGCCTGTGTACATTTGTTTCTGGCCCGGCGGGGAGAGAGCTCACACGCGTCCTCTCATGCTTGGCGCCATCTTGGAACCCTTGGACGCTTTCTAACAGGAGATACATCTCTCGATTCGGGAGGATGATTTTGATAGGGTACCAGCTAGGAATTTTGGAGAGGGCATACCTGCATCGAGTTTTCCCTTCCTTTCCTGCAAGGCCTTCACAGTCATGGATTGACATGAGCCACAGTCCACTTTGTGGCCCAACCCCACGCACCACAGACAGACACGGTGAGGGTCTGTGATTGACAGTTTCGCTCCACAGTCTCAACACCTCTTGAAGCCTGTCTTCGGTGTAGAGGACATTATTCGAAGAATATGTAGAGAAACGTATCAAAATTTCACTGAGGCGAGTAGCTCCGAAGAACACAGCGATGTGGAAAAAAACGGAACTGAGTTAACGGTCAGCCCGCGTGCTTCATATACCAGCGTCGACATCACGAGGGACGCTACAGAGGCCATCAAGGAGCAGGAATTGATGCCGCACAACGCACAACCCTATGAAAAAAAAAGATTTCAAAACAAGCTGCAAGTAGTCTTGAATGTCAAAGATGGGGAATATGTGGGAGGACACAATCCATTCAAAATACAGATATATCTCCCCATGCGGTGTGGTTCTGCACAAGGCTGAATTTCCCCACTGCAACCTACATGCTTTGCTAGCATCCAGAGTTGTTTGGGTCAGCCATGGCCTGGTCTACCGAAAGGAACAAGTTACTTACCTGTAACTCTTGTTCTCAATAGTTACAGGTAAGTAACTTAAACCTTCTCCAGCATGGGGTCTGGCATGGGTTCACACGCTCATGAATAACGATTACACAGCAGTACATATACACAACCACGGGAGGTGGCAAGGCTCAACAGAAGCAATAACACATCCACCTCTGGAACAGACTTATCTCAAGTGAACAGCTTGCGTAGCACCGCTTCGCTGACTCTGGACTCCTCCCTGGCATCCCTTTCGATGCAGTAGAAACTCGTGAAGGTGTGCGTTGACTTCCACGTGGCAGCCTTGCAAATGTCGAGCAGGGGCCCACCAGAGAGAAACACCCTCGTTGCTGCGATGGATCTGGTGGAGTGGACTCTCGGACGGCCTGGCAGCTGCCTGCTCACCAGTCGATGACAGTGCATGATGCAGCCGGAGAGCCACCTGAGATGGAAGCCTTCGATAAGGCTTTTCCTTGATTTACAGGTCCAAAGTTGACGAACAACTGAAGTCTTCTGCAAATTCTTTCTACGTGCAACATAGACATCAAGGCACGAGCAACGACCAGCGAATCCACGGCCATCTCCGCCGGTGACGACAAATTCGGGAAGAAGACAGTTAACACCAAAGGTTCATTGAGGTGGAATTCCAACAGTACCTTTGGCATAAAGGTTGGGTGTCTACGCAGTACCACCTTTGAAGCTTGGAAGGATAAGTAAGGCTGCTTGCACGACGGGGCCAGGATCTCCCCAACCCTCCTGACTGAGGCGATAGCCACGAGGAAAGCTGTCTTCCATGAGATGCATAGCTTCAAAAAGAGCTTTCATGAGCTTAGTCAGTACCACACTGAGTTACCAAACCGGGTCTGTAGACTTCACCGGTGGAAAAGTCCTGAAGAGCCCCTTGAGAAACTTTTGACAAGTCTGTGCAACCACAAAGAGGGTCAACCCAGAGACCTGGTATACTGGGATATGGCAGAGAGGTGCACCTTGATAGAGGCGTGTGCCAATCCTGCCTTGGCCAAGGAAAGCAACTAGGGTAGAAGTTGAGGGGCCGTGACCCGCAAAGGGATAATCCTCTGAGTCCAGCACCACACGGAGAACCACTTCCATTTATGGCCATAGCATTTTAACATTGATGAGGCTCTGGCCAGGATCTCCTTACATTCGTCATGTAAAGCATAACCCCCAAACTATAGGGCTGCAGGAGCCATGCCCTCAGGTTCAGTGACCCTGGGCCGTGGGGCAGAATCGCCCCTCTCTCTTCAGTGAGAAGGTCCGGGAACAGCGGTAGCCTGATGGGATGGGGCCACTGACAGACACAGCAGGTCCGGATACCAGATCTGCCTCGGCCACGTTGGAGCGACGAGTATGATCTTGCAGTGGTGCTGTCTGAGTGTTCATCACATATAGTGAGTGGAAATTGAGGAAACGCATACAGGAACCGTCCCTCCAACCGAAATGAGAATGCATCCCCCATGCTCATCGGCTGAGGAAACCTGCTGGTGAACTTCTGGCACTTGCCGTTCGCCGCAGTCGCGAAGAATTCAATCTGGGGTTTGGCCCATTTTTCAGACAGAAGGACCACCAAGTACTGGCAAAGCTCCCATTCGTGACAGGAAAGCAACGCCCTGCCGAGTGAATCCGTAATGGTGTTCTTGACGCCCGGCAGGTGAAGCAGGATGCAGAACATGCCCTGACAAATGGCGCAGAGCAACAGATCCTGTGCTTCCTTGGAGTGCTGGTGAGCGGGTCCCCCCTTGCTTCCGGATGTAAAACGTGCTGGTGTTGTCTGAAGATCCTCACCGCCTTGCCCTTCAGCAATGGCAGAAAAGACTTAAGCCCAGAATACAAACCAAAGCTCCAGGAAGTTGATGTGGAGGCCCTTTTCCTCCAGTTGCCAGAGGTCTCTGGTGTACAACTGTCCGGTATGGGCTCCCCATCCTTCTAGAGAGATGTCCGTGGTGGCTGTCTCCTGGTAAGGCAAAACTTGAAAAGGAGTCCCCTTGACGAGATACAGTGGTGGGGTGTAAGACTGCATCACCCAAAGGAACTCCTCGTCAAGTGAAATCTTGTCCGCAAACATCCCCGATACTTGCATCCATCTCGAATCCAGGAACTCCTGGAGAGGTCTCATGTGAAGTCTGCAAAGGCAGACAAGGCCAATGCAGGAGGACATCATGCCCAGCAGCGATTTGATGGACCGCACTGTCGCTTTCTGTGCCGATGACAAGCGCTGAACTTTGCCTTGTATGGCTCTCACCCTCTCCTCCGATGGAGATCCCAAACACATCACTGTGTGGAGTCGGGTACCTAGGAACAGCATGTCCTGAGAGGGCGTCAAGCAGGACTATGGAGAACCCAAACTCTGTCAGCAGACGTACGGTCCTTAATGTGTGCTTGCTTGCTAGTGTGTGTGAGCGGGAACACACCAGCCAGTCATCCAGGTAAGGGTATACGTGGTTGCCTTGTAGATGAAGATGCGCAGTCAACGGAGCCAGGCACTTCACAAAGACCCTCGTGCTGACTTCAGGGTGAAGGGCAGACACTAGAACTGGTAGTGCTGACCGTGAATCGTTGGAATTTGCGGTGTTAGTGAATGGGGATGTGGAAGTAGGCATTCTCCAGATCAAACAACATCAGAAAATCCCTTCCTCCAGTTGGCTGAGCACATGCTGCAACGCATGCTGCAACGTGAGAAACTGTGTACTTGTCATGGTATATGCGCAATACGAGGGCGCAATACGAGGACACCTACGTTGGAACTCCAAGGTGTGCCCCTGTCCAAACTTCGCCAGCAGGCCTCCCACTCCAGGGCATTAGCGGGGAATCAAGACCATGGGCGGTTCAGTCCTGCTTGGGAGTCGAAGCTGTGCCCTGTGGGCCATGCCGGCACTTCCTCTGCTGACTTGAGAGCGGCAGCTATGCCCTTCTTGCATGGAGGAGCGTGAAGGCTGCCGGTACGGGGTAGTATAACCCTGGGAAGATCTGACCGGTTTTCCTCTGGATCAGTGAAAGGACGACAGCCGTCGTTGCTGTAAGGTTCCCAGGCAACGTGGGTCTGTGTCGGCTTTTATTGCTTGCAAAGACTTGTTGACTGCCTTGCCGAAGAGTTTTTCCACATCAACCGGCATATCCAGCACTTTAGACTGAACATTGTTGCCTTTAACCAAACCTTGCAGATACAGGTAACCCCGTTCCTCATCTGGCGAAAACCTGTGTCCGCGATGTCCACTGCCACTGTGATGGTGTGGTCCGAGGCCACTTGCTCTTCGTGTAAAAGTTCCAGTGCCCCGACCTCCTACTTAGGCAGGAAGTCTAGAATAGGACCCAGCTTGTACCATAGTTACCGGTCATATCAGGACAAAATGGCTAGGGTGTTAGCTGCCTTGATGGTAGAGGCTGCTGTATAAAATTATCCTCTTGCCCATTGCATCCAGTTTGTTCCCCTCCTGGTCCGGAGGTAGCGTGGCTGCTGACGATGGATTTGCCGAGTGCTTCCAGGCTGCGGCCGAGACCATCGAGTCAGGCAAGGGCTGAGACCTTAAGCATCTGGGCGCTGAATCTGGTACCCTGTACTTTTTCTCCAATCCGTCACGCTTGGGCAGGGCCGTACTCTGGTTCTTCATTAGCGCCAGTCCTTCCTACCAGATGTCAGGAAGGGGACAGACATGAAGTTTTTTCTTATTGACTCACCCCGCTGGTACAGGAACCTTTCTTTCTAGGCCTCCTCAGGAACCAACTGAAACAGCTCAGAGGCCCTTGACATCATGGAATGAAAAGATCCAACTTCCTCCGGGTGGGAGGCAATATGGGGCTTGTCTGCATGTGTTATTTCTCCGTCAGCTGGGACAAAGTCGCTGTTCTCATCGGCGCACGTAGCCGTGGTAGCTGGGTCCGTTCCTGTGTCCGTGTGTGGAGCCGTGGCTCCGTGTAGGGTTGTGTCTTGACTAGGTGATGGAGGGGTCGGATGACGCCGAGGACCCACGCCCCGCCTTAGACTTTCTCTTCTGCAGGGGTGGGCTCAACCATGGGGGCTCTTGAGGGTTCCATGGAGGTATAGGCCCTGATATTGGGGAACATCCTCTGCTGGATTTCCGTGACCAGTGTGTGCAGAGTCGTTACAAATCCAGCGACACGTCCCTCGGTCTAGGGGTGAAAGAAGCCAGTGCTGAGGTGTCACCTCTTGTGAGCAGGGGACCTAGGTCCACCATCCCCAGATCCTCACTCTTAGTGATCTGTATAGTAATCATCAGACAGATTAGCGCTGGTGGAGAAGATTTTAGGCGTGGTGCAGGGAACGTGAGATTCACCCCATCTCTTGCCCCACAACTACAGTGATGGAGTTCCTTCAGTCGCTGGCCTCTTCAGGCCTTCAGGTCACCACAGTCAAAGGATACTCGCCGGCTTTGTCTGTGTTCAAAAGGTTTCTGGATCAGTGCTCTTTCTTCATGATCCCGGTTATGTACCAATTTCTGAAGTGCCTTGTGAATACAGTTCCACCTATTCCTTTTGTTGTCCCCGACTGGGATTTCAACCTGGTTCTCACCTCTCTGATGGTGGCTCCCTTTGAGCCGTTACATTCTTGTTCTCTGCAGCTGCTAACATTGAAAACAGCCTTTCTGGTTGCCATCACTTCGGCCAGGTGGGTCAGCGATTTGCCGGCTCTTTCTTGCAAATCACCATTTTTCCAGGAAAAAGTAGCTCTAAAAGAGAGACCTAGGTTCTTGCCTAAGGTGGTGTCGGAAATCCATCTTCCGGGGTGCTAACCACCGCCGTACCTCTGTAAGGTTAACCCCCATGAGAGCTTTAAGCTTCTATGGGCCTCATTCCGAGTATGGCGGTAGGGGGTTAACGGCACCGGTAAGGATGCTGGTGCCGTTAACCCCCTACCGCCACATTCCGAGGTCCCTTAGCGGGTCCCACCAGGAACCGCTGGTCTAACCAGCTGTTCTTAGAGGGACCTGATAAGAGACCAGGGAGCAAATAACGGGCCCGCTATAACCGGGCCCGTTATTGCTCCTTCCCCATTGAGCCCTATGGGGGCTCGAATGGGAATGGGGATTGGTTTTCTGAATAGGGATTTACCGGGTCCTCCAAGGTTGGAATGACCCGGTAAGTCCCCATTCAGAGAACCCGGACCCGGCTTTGGAGGCAGCCATGGTGCTAACAGCCTGCCTCCAAACTCGGAATTACCCCTATGTATCGAGAAAGGCGGAATACAGAGTAACAGACCAGTTGTTTGTAGCTTACTCCATTTACAAGAAAGGCCTAGCTGTATCGAAGCAGACCATTTCAGAATTGATCACATTGTGTATTTCGAATTTGCTCCTATACTGCAGGCAAGGAATTGACTCCTGGCATCAGGGCCACTATGCCAGAGGGGTCTCTACCTTTATGGCTCTGCAAAGGGCAGTACCGGTTAGAGACATCTGCCGGGCTGCAATCTGGTCCTCGCTTCATACATTCACAAAGCATTATAGCTTGGACGTAGCTTCAGAAGGGCGGTGTTGCAAAAACGTAGTGCTAGGGAGCTTTCTTCCCGCCTCCATTACCTCTACTGCTTTGGAAGTATTTTTGATGAGGAATCTATGGGAGAAATGCACCCATTTAAGGAGAAGAACAAGTTACTTACCCCAGGTAATGTTCTTTCGACTGGATGCTCCTCCCAAGTATTCCTCATCTTTGATATTCGATATCCAGCTTCAGCTGCTTCAGAAAACATTTTCGGCAGATGGCCCTGTGCGTCGCTCGATATCCCTCGAGGGCCTTAGTCTTGAGGATGATGTCATTGAAGGCATGTATAGCATGCGCAGCGCCCGTTTGCTTCAGTTCTGTTTTCTCCCCTTACATTAGAAATAACCGTAGAACCATGCAAATGACCGTACCCAGGCTTGAAGGAACGAAAGCTGTAATTTCATGGGAAATTCTACTTTGGGGTAGGTTGGGAGGGCGATGAGGAATACGTGGAAGGAACATCCACTTGAAAGAACATTACCAAGAGTAAGTAACTTGTTCTTCGAATGGATTGTGCCCGCCCACGTTTTCCTCATCTTTGATAGACTCCCAAAGAAGCATTTGATTTGGTGGAGGGAGTAGAATTAGATTTTAATGGTTTTCATGAACCAAGTGCAGGACTGCTTTTCCAAAGCTACCATCCTGACCGAGGGAAGATTCCAGCCAGTAATGCTTTGTGAACGTGTGGATAGCAGACCACGTTGCTGCTTCACATATATTTATCATCAGTACACCCCTTTGAAGGGCTGTGGAGGTAGCCAAGCCCCTGGTGGAATGGGACCTTAAACCTTCAGGAAGCTCCTTTTCTGCCAGCCTGCAACATTCTGAAATGGCCAGAATGATCCATCTGTATAAGGACTGTTTAGTAACAGCATAGCCCAGTTTGTGGCCCGTATAGCCAATGGAAAGAAGTTAATCATCAATACAGTGTTTTGACAGTCTAGAGATATAAAAGCTTAAAGCTCTACGAGGGTCCAACCTATGTAACCTCTCCTCCTCTGTGCCAGGATGAGGAAGGGGGTAGAAAGAAGGCAAAACATTTGTGTGTCCTATGTGGAAATCAGAAATGATTTTGGGTAAAAATGAAGGTTTAACCCTTAATACAACCCTATCCTTATGAAAGATAGTAAACGGTAGCTTGGACGAAAGTGCCTGCAACTCGCTCACTCTACGGGCTGATGTCAGAGCTACCAATAGCATGGTTCTAAAGGTTAACAAACTTAAGGGACGTATAAAGGTTCAAAGGGTGCCCATTAGACATTTTAGAACCAAATTAAGGTCCCAAATTGGAACCTGGAACGGAGATGGAGGGAACACATTTGTGAGCCACTTAGAAAAGTGGTCACCAGTGGAATTTTAAAGTATGAACATTCCTCTGATGAGCGCTTAAATATGGACAGCGCCGCCAAATAGCCTTTAATATTACCAATCTGGAGCCCCAAATTGGCTAAAGATAGCAGAAAAGATCAAATATACAGTGTTTTACATAGAAAAAGATCTACATTCTTTTCTCTGCACCAGATGCAGGATTTATTCCAATGGCAACAGTACAAAGACTTAGTTGCTGGCCTTCTGGGGGAAAGCAAAATCTCCATTACATCATCCGGTAGGTCCCAATCCTTGTATCTCAGCCTTTCAGAAACCAAGCGTGAAGGTTGAGTGTTTTGACCTCTGGATTGAGAACCCAACCCTCCTCTCGCGAGAGTAGGTCCTCTCTGTGGAAGACGTATTAGAAGACAGATAGACATGTCCAGAAGGTCCGGGTACCACATCCATATTTGCTCAAACCTGGGCAATTAGGATCATGTGTTTCTCTAACTTCCTCAACCTCCTGATCACGTGAGGCATGACGGAGACTGGAGGAAACGCATACAGGAGTGGAAATTCCCAGTCCACCACAAACGCGTCTCCTAGAGCTACTCTTGGGGGAAATTCCAGGCAGCAATACAGTTCGCACTTCGGGTTTACACTGGTCGCAAACAGATCCACTTGCTGGGTTCCCCAAAGGGTGAAGATCTCTTGAAGGACTTCCTGAGCTAGTTCCTCCTCGTGGGAGACTATGCTCTGCCTGCTCAGAGTGTCCGCCGCCGTGTTCTCCTCTCCGGCTAGGTGAACTGCCAATAGGGAGATTCCTTCTTGAATTGCCCAGTACCAGAGCTGCATTGCATCTCTGCACAGTGTTAGTGACTCTACACCTCCTCTCTTGTTGAGGTAAAACATGGCCACTTTGTTACCCGTCATTATCAGGACACTCTTTCCCCGTACAGAAGGCAGAAAGGCATTCCGCGCTACTCCGATTGCCCTCAGGACCAAAAGATTGATATGTAGTTTGGACTCTGATGGAGGCCAACGACCGCTGACGGTCAGATCGTTGGTGTGGGCTCTCCACCCCGTAAGTGAGGCGTCCGTCACTACTGTCCTCTCCAGCCATGGTTGCCAAAAAGGTTCACCCTTCAGAATGGTGTCCTCGCGGGCCCGCCACAGAAGATCCTGTGCTACCCTGCTTGGAACCTGAAATAGGTCTGACATCTTGGACCATTGAGTTCTGAGAGCCCATTGAAGTGATCTCATTCTCAGGCGGGCCTCTGGCACCAGAAAAATGCAGGATGCCATGAGGCTGAGCAACCTCAAAAAATCAAAGGCCGGAAGACTCCGGGCACTTTGAAATTTGGTGACCATCTGTAGAATGTCTGGGGCCCTCATCTCGGGTGGTGAACTCTTTCCCAAGGATGTAGCCAGAACAGCTCTGATGAATTGGAGTTTGAGAAGGTGTCATGTGGGACTTCTTGTAATTGAGGGAGAAGCCCAGTCTGTGAAGGGATTGGCAGGTGATGTTGAGATGATACAGGATTTGTTCAGGGAACACGCTCTGATCGGACAATCGTCCAGGTAGGTGTAGACATGAATCCCCCCTCCCCTGAGACTCACTGCCACTACCGCCATCAGTTTGGTGAAAACCCATAGGGCAGAGGTCAGCTCGAATGGAAGAACTCTATATTGATAATGAGAAACCCCAACTGCGCACCTCAGGTATTTTTTGTGCTTGAGATAGATTGGCGCATGAAATTAAGCATCCTGAAGGTCCAATGACACCATCCAATCCTGGAGTTGGAGGGCCTGAAGGATATGAGAAAGTGTGACCATCTTGAACTTGTCCTTCCTGAGGAATTTGTTCAGGTATGGGTCTCAGTCCTCTGTCCTTTTTGGGTATTAGGAAATAAGGGGAATACCAACCCTTGTTCCTCTCCGCTACAGGCACCGGTTCTATAGCGCCTTTCTCTCCCAGGGTTAAAATCTCCTGCACAAGGAGCGGATTTGGAATCCTCAAAGAATGGTTTCCCCAGTGGATTGTTCGGAGGTCTCTCTATAAAAGGAAGGCAGCAACCGTGGACTACAGTTTCCAAAGCCCAAGCATCCAAAGTAATGTCTCACAATTCTTCTAGATGCTGAGACAGTCTGCCTCACACTGGTGAATTGTGACTCAAGACCTCAGAGGTTTTGAGGCAGCTGATGCAGTGGCAGATGGTAAAGATGCCCCTGCCTGAGCTGGCTTTGCACCTCTTCCTCGTCCACCACAAAGAAATCTTCTTTGGCCCCTTTGACCAGCCATTCCTCTAGTAGAAAAAAGATCTACCACTCCAAGGTTGCCCACTAGGTTGAAAAGGCAGAGGTTGCCTAGTAGCGGCATCTAAATATTTGTCTGCCGCCTTCGAGGACTGCAACTTCTGAAGACTCTCGCCAGCCTTGTTGCCAAAAAAGGGAGATCCGTCAAAGGGCATGTTTAGAATTCTGGATTGCACATCCTGTGCAAAACCAGACTTCCACAACTACGCAAACCTGCGCATAACAGTGCTAGTGTAGCCATGGCTCTGCTGATGCCGTCAGCAGAATCAGACCTGCCTGAAGAGACTCACGCAGGGCTTCTTTGCCATCTCTAACTACGGCTAAGAACCTGTCTCTTTCATCCCCTTCGGGAATGTGCTCTGCTGCCATGGAAATGCAGTCCCACAGAGTGAACGTAAATTTTGCAAGAGTACATGTGGAGTTGCCAGATTTGAGTGCCACACTCCATGCAGAAAATACCTTCCTTGCCCATCCATCTACTCTTTTGTCATCCCTATCTGGAGGGATGGTAGGGTAAGCCGCTTGCTTAGATGTTGCAGTATCTGCCTGTACCACCAGACTCTCTGGAGTGGGGTGTTTCGACAGGTAGTTGGGAAGGGCGGTACTTCTTGATCAAGTTTTTACTTACAGCCCGATTGGTTTCTGGTGTTTCTCAATTCGTCACCACCCTTTTTTGCGAGGCAATATGCAACAGTAATATAGGATCTGACTGAGGACCCTTATCTAGGATGTCTGTTACATCATCCTGTTCTAATGGCAATGGAGGACTACTCCATCCCTTGTAGTCCACTACCTTGGACATGAGTTGCCTGTAGGATGCATCTGCATGCTCCCCAGCCTCTGGTCTCCCAAACTCCAACTCAGGTGAGGTATCCACCCCACTTGCAGTCGGCAGGTTGTCAGAGGTCTCTCAACCTTGACTCCTCTGCTATAAAACTCTAGTACATTTGGCATACCAAATTGGAGGATAAATGGAGCCTCGTCGTCTGAGGGTTCATTCTCCTGATATATAGAAGAGACTTAATATAGTCTTTTCTTGGTAGAGGTACATAGGTCTTCTGAGGTATGAGAGGTTTTATAAAAACAAAAGGATTCGATGCTGGAGGAGCCATCAAAAACTTTTTCATTGGCACCATAGGCTTTAGTGGGGCGCTCGGCGTCAAGGGCGCAGCTGGCAATGATGGCGCAGTTGGCGTCGATGCCTTTGGCGTGGAAGTCTAGGGTTTGGCTGGCATCTAAGGCGTCACCGGCGTTGAAGGTGTCGATGACCTCCACCTCAACCTATGCTTTTGGTTCGAGTGATCCCTCGATGTTACGTCATCGGATCGAAGCTTCGACAGCTCCCGATGTGGATCGGGCCTTTGGCTTGGGCTCGAAGGGGCGCAGGATTTAGGTCGAGCCGTTTCCTTCCCGGCTTCTTTCGAAGGCGTGGTAAGAGCATGCCTTGGAGGCTTCTGTTTTTTGAAATATTTTGTGCATCTCTGCTCTGAAGGCCTCCCACTCGGCTAGCATGGATTTTTTAGTTGGGCAAGATACCCTCTCAGGGGAAATGTCCGACAACAAAGTTGAAGAAGGCGACCTATGGTGCCTTCTCTTAGACTTCGAGGACGATGAGAAATGGTTAGAGCCACTCCTCGATCACCTAACCTTCTTCCTCCGAGGAGAGTCATCTCCCGACTCGTCGGTGGAAGGTTTCTTGGGTGGGATAGGAGATTTAGGGATTCGACCTACCATCAATTTCCCATTTTCTTCCTTCAAGGCCTTTCCTGTCATTGACTGGCACTTGGAGCAGTCCGAGGTGTTATGGTCTACCCCGAGGCACCACATACATATACAATGAGAATTGGGCAATGACATTTTTGACCCACAATCACGACACTTTTTGAACCTGGTCTTCGGGGTTGTCGGTGTCGAAGAAGACATGTTCTCCATTTTCTTTCGAAATAAAAAAACCGTCACAAACGTGAAGAAGCACGCCGTATTTCTCGAAGCTAAAGTTATCAGTATGCTATATATGCCTTTGATGACATAATCCTCGAGACGGAGGTCTTCGAGGGACATCGAGTTGACGCCATCGACGCACAGCGCCTTCTCCAGAAAAACAATTCTGAAGCAGCTGAAGCTGGATTTTGAATATCAAAGATATGGAATACATGGGAGGACACAATCCACTCGAAATTCTTTACTGTAATGTTCTTTCTATGGATTCTTCTCCCACAGATTCATCACCTCTGCCATCCATCGCTGCTAAGAAAGCATCAGCAGTAGATGTCTAGGTGTCAGCAATGGCTCTAGGGTCTCTTGCTCTCCGTGGTTGCAAGCCGCATGCCTCCCCCCTTTTCAGAAACATTTTTAAATTGAAGTTCTGTTTATCCCAGTTGGGATCCCTTTTTTTCTAATCCTCTGTTGGCTAGTTGGCCATCCTTTTCTCACTGGTTTTCCTCTGCAGCCGCTGAGCTTGGGTGGAGGGAAAAGGTGGGAATTGATGTACAGGTCGTAGTGAAGCAATATATATATATATAAGATGCCCGAGGACATGCCCGGAGCTGACGATCGAGCACCGAGCCAAGACGGATCGACCGGCAAATCGAGGTCCACTATGCCCCCTGTCAAAACAAATTCTGAGCAGCTGAAGCTGGAAGGGGATATCTGATGAGAAATCAGTGGAAGAAATCCATTGAACAAGAGTTACTGGTAAGTACTTGTTCCTTCTCCAGCATACGATTACACTGCAGTACACATACACAACCACGGGAGGTGGCAAGGCTCAACAGAAGCAAGAAAACGTACCCCTGGAACACACTCCACTCAAGAAACCTCACTGCTGACACAATCAAATCTTGTGAAGGTGTGAGTAGACCTCCACGTAGCAGTCGTGCAGAGATCCAGCAGCGGAACACCAGAGAGGAAAGCAGTTGTCGAAACAATGGCTCTAGTGCAATGGGCTCACCACCGGCCTGGCAATGGTGTGTTGACCAAGTGATAGCAATGCACGATTACAGCCAGAGAGCTAGCTGGAGATGGAAGCCTCAGATAGAGCCTTCCCATGGCTCACAGGTCCAAAGTTGATGAAAAGTTGAGAATTCTTTCAAAAATCCTTAATGCTTGCCACATAGAATTTCCAAGCATGCGACACGGCCAGTGAATACAAGGGCCTTTCAGCAAGCATAGAAGGTTATGCAAAGAAAACCGATAATACCATACATAGGTCATTTTAAATGAAAGTAAGGCGGGACCTTTGGCATAAAGAACAGATGAGTTTGTAGAGCCACCTTGGATTGGTGGAAAGACAAATAGAGGCTTACATTATAGAGCCTGTATTTCTCCAACACACCTGGCTGAGGTGAAAGCAACAAGGAAAGTGGTCTTTCACTAAAGGAACTTCAAAGATGTCTGATGCATAGACTCAACAGAGAACCCACCTGTTCGGACAGGACCACTTCAAGAGCCTGTGAGACCACAGTGAGAGCTAGCCAGGAGCCCTGGTACACCAGGATATTGCAGTTAAGTGACCTTTGATGGACGCATGGGCAAGACCAGCCTGAGCCAGCAAGAGCAGGTAAGGCAGAAGTTGCAGCACTGTGACACACTGTGATTTGACTCATTGTGCATTTGTAAGGTGCTTATACATCAAGTAAATTGTGTTGAAATCTCCCACAGGGCAGTGGGGAGGGATCATGGAAATGAAAGGCAAATATAACAATGAAGAGAAAGAGGCAGTCCTACTAGGCCTTGTGAGCATTCAGAACATGCAAGTGCAGAGAGAGACAGGATGAGGGAGGGGGTAAGTGCTAGGAGTTCCACTGAGGGAAGTGTTACGGAGTAAGTGGCAAGCAGCTGTTAGTGCCTGGCAGAGATCACTTGATAAGAATGGTCAACTAGCCATACAATAAAACAATAAATGCAGGCCTGTGAGACAGCAAGGTCAATGGGCGCTCAAAGGCATGTGCTGGGAGTGGGCAGAGGCAGAAGGTGATTGGTTGGAGGGGGTACAGAGGGCCAGGACCCAGAAGGACACAGGAGCCCTGGCCACCAACATCATCGACTGTGAGGTTTAGCAAGGGAGGGAGAGGGGGGAAGGAGGAGGTGAAAAGCAAAGTCTTGAGGAGCTTCTGGAATTTGAGGAAATCCGTCTCAAAACAGAGAGGAAGAGGGAGGCTGTTCCAGAGGAGTAAGCCAGCCGAGGAAAGAGTTTGGCCACCAGCTCAATGTTTAGAGAAGCGCTTGACACGCAGAGAGTTGGCACCTGAGGATCATAAAGATCTGGAGGGAGAGTATTTGGTGGGAGCCAATTGTAGATCGCATGGTCCCCAGCCTCAGACAGCTTTATGGATGATGTAGAGGGATTTGAATTTGATCCTTGCAGCAACTGGGAGCCAGTGGAGAGATGTTAGGGCTGGAGGGTTGCGGTCCCTGGGCTTGAGGCACAGGCAAAGTCTTGCAGCCCTATTCTGGATAGACCAGCCTAGATATTACCAGTGCTCTAGAGACATTGAGCTTCTGGGGCAAAGTGAGGAAAGGAAGGATTCCTTTGAGGAGGTGGAGTTGAAAGTGTGCATTCTTGACAAGGTCCTGGATTTGAGGGAGGAAGGAAAGAGGAGTCAAAGAAGACTCCAAGGTTCCTGGCTTCAGATGAAGGAAAGGGGGGAGAGCCCATAGAGGGTGGCCAGAGTGGAGGGAAGAAAGAGGGAGCAGGAGTCCCAATGGGAAGGATCTCAGTCTTGCTTGGGTTGAGGCAGAGATCATTGGAGGCCCACCAGGACTAGATGGCAGATAGGCAGTCAGGAATGATGGAGGAAGTGAGGAGAGGATCAGAGTGAAGTATGAAGAAGACTCTTGTGTCATGTGCATAAAACTGGAAGGGGAGAAAGTGGAAATTAGGTGTGCAAACTGAGCAAGATAGATGTTAAAGAGCCAAGGAGAAAGGTTGGAGCCTTGGGGAACGCCATGGGTGGAGATAGAGGTAGGAGAGGAGAAAGACCCCAGGATAACTCGGGAGGAACGGTCAGTGAGGAAGGAGGTCAGCCAGCCCAGTGCCCGCTCCAAGATACCAAGGGTATCGTGGAGCCGTTATATGAGGATGGAGTGGTTGACCATATCAAATGCAGAGGAGAGATCAAGTAGAATGAGTCAAGAGATGTGAGCAGTTCTTCACAAGTGCTCAGGAGAGCAGTTTCGGTGCCACTGGATGCTCGGAATCCAGAATCCAGCTTTATGGTCATGTAGGCAACTGCCAAGCTCAGTATGCTGGATCAGTTGGGGGAGGACCAGCTTCTCTAAAAGTTTCCTAAGAAAGGGGGTGATAGACGTGGGGCAGAGGTTAGTCGGACACAACGGGTTGGCGCGATGTTTTTACAGGAGGGGGTGCACAAGAGAGCGCTTGAGGGAACAGGGGAAATACAGAGTAGCAAGAGAGTGATTGCAGAAGTCAGCAAGTGCAGGGGCAAGAGAGCCAATATTGTCCTTAATAGTTCTGGTAGAACTTGGGTAGACCTGTTTGGAGGAGACCTTCACTTCATAGAGCGGACAAATCTAGTGACCTCATCGGATGTGATAGGATAGAAAGGCAGAGGGAGGATGGGATGCCATAGGTGGCAGGGGGATGGGAAGAGGGGAAGGGGAAAGGAAGAAAGAGTGCTCAGGATGTCCTCAGTTTTTGCAGTGAAGTGTGTGGCCAATGCATTCCAGAGGGCCTGAGAGGGAAGAGGCGAAGAGGAGACTGCGGAAGGGTTGGCTAGTTCCTTGCCGATTTTAAAGAGTTCAGCTGTGCTGTTGGATGCACCAGAGATGCGGGCCTGAATGTGGGCCCTTTTCTTTGAACGAATGGAGAGTCGTTATTGCTTTTGGAGAAGGCGATAGGCCAGTGTATTGGAGGGTGAGCCTGAGGTCTGCCACTTGCTTTTCAGGGTTGCAAGTTCAGAATCGTACCAGGTGTTAGGCTTGGTGGCATGTTTAAGGTGGATACTCATGACTGGGGCAAGAATGTCAAAAGTGTTAGTGATGGCAAGATGGAGGTTTCTCAGAGCGTAGTCAGAGGTAGAGTCTGCAGTGGGAGGAGAGGGGGGGATGAAGGTGGATGCGGAGGCAGCAGCTAACACCTGTTTCATCGGGCGATGCCCGTGAACGAGGTTGGCAGAGCTGGGTGAGGTGCAGTAAGACGGCAGAGAGGACCCAGGTGCGAGACGGGGAGGGAGTGGTCTGACCAGGAGAGTGGGGTGGTGAGTGGGGCGGAGAGTAAAAGATCAGTGTGGATCAAGGCATCAAGAGTGTGTCCAGCCAAGCAGGTAGGACCAGAGGGGAGAATGGAGAGGGAGAGAAAGGTGCAGAGGTCACGGAAGAGTGTGGACGCCGTGATTGACGAGTCAAGGTGGATATTGAAGTCACCTAGGAGGAGTTTAGAGGTAGATGTGGGGAAGAGAGGAGGAGAAATCAGCCTATTCTGAGAGTAACACAGTGTTAGAGCCAGGCGTCTGAAGATAGTGGCAATGGTCAGGGAGGAAGTGGGCGAGAGGACCAGCTTGCAGACCAGGCTCTCGAATGAGGTGTATGGCTGGATGGGTATGAAGGAAGAAGGGACCCACTCAGAGAAGATCATGGCAACCCCACCACCAGCAAGGTTAGGACAAGGCTTGGAGATTATCTTGTAGCCACCAGGGAGAAGGGAGTCAAAAGCAGTGACTGAGCTGGCATTGAACCACGTTTCGCTAAGAGCAAGTATATCGAGGTCAAGGTCTTCAAGGAGGCTTGCGGACAAAGACGCTGGGTACTTTTTCCTATAGCCCCGGCAATGATCTCTATATGCCTCCTGAGTAGTGGAGCAGGAAGGCTGATGGTGCTCAGCCCTTCCTACCTTGGAAGTTCAGGAAACCTTCCCCTTCTGGAAGCGAAAGGTCTACCTCCTCTGTCGCAGCATGCCCAGATCGCATGCCATCTCCATGTCAGTCTTGATAGATTTGTCCCCTGCCTTGCCGAGAAGGTTGTTACGCTCACCTGGTATCCACGGGGGCGCCACACGATACTGGATGGAGGTCTAAGTGCTAACCCGGGCCCCTCTCTACTTGGTTATGTGCAAGACGTTGGGTAGCGCCTATAACAGGAGAATGGAGGGTTAAGATACTGGTTCTGTGATGGGTGGACTCCCACCTCCCTCTGGTCCAAATCCCCTCGCTTGGGGTTATTGCTCACCTTAGGTTTTTGTGCGTTGAACTCTCCGTCCTGCGTCTCTGTGCATGGGCGCGTGGTTGGTGCGAGCGTTCCGTGGACCTAGTTGCTTCACTGGTCCGTGTGCCCTTATGTCAGGTCCAGACTGGCTGTGACTCCGACTCTGCTTGCGGTCTTCCAGGTGAGTTATAATGTCTTTTCCGTCTTTATTCTGTCTTTCTTTCCCTCAGTTTTCTCTGTCTTCTCGGCGTCTTGCTCCACTATGCTGTTCCCTAACAATGTTTCTTTTTGTTTTCACAGGGATGGTTGTGATCTCGGAGTTGCCGCGCCAATGGCAAAGACCACGGTGGGTTATTGATGTGCGGAGCGCTGCGCTGTTTATTGGTGTTAATTGCTAACCTGTGTTCTCTTCCCTTTGTACAGGTTGCAGTGATGTTCCGGAGTGATGAGCGATCGAAGCGCTGCTTGCCCAGTTAAGTGCTTTGTTAATGCTGACCTAGTTCCTTCTCCCTTGCAGGTTGCGGTGAAACCCGGAGGTGGGCGAGGTAAGAAAAGCGCAGGGTGCTGCCAGGACTCGCTGCTTGCCTAGGTGAGAATTGTTATTAATGCTGTCCTTGTTTCTTTACCTTTGCAGGTTGCGGCGAACTCCGGAGATGGGCGAGGACAGCGAAGGGCAGGATGGATTCAAGACCGGTTACTTCACAGGTAAGTGTTTTTGCTCGCTAATGCTGTTCTTGTTCTTCCAGGTTATTAATGGATTCCGGATCTAGGGCTTCAGGATCGGGCCACCGGAGAAGCAGAGGAGCAGGAGCTGGACACGGTGAGCGTTACGCTGCAGGAGTGCAGAATAACGCGAAGCGTGTTCTGCTGTTTGGGTGTGGTTTAAATAGCCCAGGTAAAGTAGTTCCAGGCCAAGTAGTTCCAGGCACAGCCACACCCAAAACACTAGACCGCATGACTTGGTTCTAAAGAACTGAGCTGTGTAATAGGCCTCCATGTTGGATTAAGGTCCAAAACTGGTATTGCTTTATTCTTGATAATGAGCCTGGCGCCAAAGGCGCCCGGACTAACTCCATGTATATTTCTGATGGAGTTTTAAGGCCCTTGGGGCCAGTGTGAAGGGCTTAAGCCCCACTGCTGCCAGGGAGCTGTTATACTGGAGGGAGTCAGGGGCATGGATCGTTACAGTTATCCCTGTTGAAAGGCATGTTGACCACCTTGGTCTGGACGTCCTGCCTGAAATGTGTGGCCCTAAGTCAATCTTGACAGTGAAGGGCAACACCCTTGCCAATTTGCCGAAAACCAGAGTCGGCAATATCAAGTGCGACCATGATGGCATGGTCAGATTCCACTTCTCCCTACTGAAAGATGGCCATGGCCTCTGCTTTCTTTTTGTCTGGCAGGAAACCGAGGATGGGCCCCCACTTGTAACATAGCTCTCTGTTGTATTGTGCAAGGAAGGCTATGGCATTGGCAGCCTTAACTGTAGATGCTAGAGTGCTGGTTATACACTTGCCTGTGACATCTAGCTTCCTTCCCTCCAGGCCAGGCAGGACTGAGCAAGAGGATGAAGAGTTAGACAACCTCTTCCTCGCAGCAGACATGACTATCAAGTCCGGTGTTGGATGGCGTCTGAGCCATTTAGGAACCGTGTCCGGCACCAAATATTTTTTATCCAGCCTCTCTTGTTTTGTAGGTGTAGAAGCGGGCTTCTGCATCACCAGCAGCTGTCCTCCCAGACATCAACCAGAAGTGGGATGGCCACCACAGACTTTCTGTAGGATTAACGGCGCTAAAAAAGGAACCCCTCCTTTTCCTCTGGATCCAAGCTGAAGAGCTTGGTCTCTTGGGAGATCATCGCCTGGAAAGATCCCACTTCTTCCTGGGGGCTTGAGGGGGTGGACAGGGTAGTTTCTAGATGGCAAGTCTACATCTGGCAGTTCACTGTCTGCAGCGACTGTCCTCAAACTCATCTGTACCCTGGGTATGATCTGTACCCTGGTTAGTGACTGTACCAGTGTCCGTTCCCATGAGGACTAACTCCTCAACAATAGAGGGCTGTGACGCATGCAGGGGCTATGGGAACAGAGGAACTGAAGAAGGTGGCGCCAGGTGAGGCTGAGATGGTCTTGGTGGACTGGCCACAGGAGGTAGACCCGGACCCACAGGAGGACCAGGAGATATAGGCGGTAGTTGCTGCTGAATCTCTGAGACCGAGAGTGTGGAGAGCTGACAAAATGTCCAAAGAAACATCCATTGGCAATGGATCTCTCGGAGCCTGAGGCGTCAAGATTGGTGCATGAGGCCAGGGGCTCGTAGGCCAACCAGGCTGAAGCATTTGTGAAGGCCACAGGGCCGGCTGTTGAAGTAGGCCAACACCACCCTCCAGAGGGTGTGAGGCAACATCTTCAATTACTTCTTCCTCCTCCGACAGGATGGCAAGAGCTGGAGACATAATCGTGGGAGGCCCCAGAGGGGTGGCAAGTAGCTGAGGTGTCCTTTTGGGCTTTGGTAGAAAGGAGAGATCTGGAGGTGCCTCCCTCTCTCTGCTGGAACCTCTCAGAAAGGTGCATACAATTGGCGTACCTGGAGAAGGTAGTGCGTGCAGACTCAGCCGGGACTGACAGAGGCCTTGGTGGCAATGCTACCCGTTGTGATCATTGAGATGGTGGCTGTAGTCATCGAGGAACCCGTCAGCATGACAAAAACCAGTACTGAGGCCTGTCGTCGATAAAGATGTCTTTGCGGGTCATCGACGACGATGCTGCCAACGACGATGAATGCTTCATTGATGGGGTTGACTATGACATAGTGGACAATCTCTGGCCCCCGAAAGATAGGGTTCCCTTTGTGTCCTTCACCGATCCAGCTGACAGTGCTTGTCCATGAGGAAGTCGGAGCGTGCAACAACCTAGCCTTTTTAGGTACCTTCCACCCTTGGAAGTGTCAAAGCATCACAACCTCTTTCCAGAAGAAGACTTTCCTCAAGACTTTCCTCTTTAATCCTCCCTCCCTCCCTCCCTCCTCTGCTAATCTCACAGTTGCTTGTTTGGTGTTCAGGGCCCTTATGCATCCTCGGGGCCCTGACTTCCCCCACTGAATCGCCCCAGCTTCTGTCTATCCTCAGCTCTTGCCACGGCCCACCATCTACCCTGGAGGCTCGCACTTAACTTACATTGCACTTCACCTGTTGCTCTGCCATGAGCACCCAAGTAACTTATCTCATTCCCCCTCCCTTCTGCACTTGCACGTTCTGAACACTCATAAGGCATAGTGGGTTTGTCGCTCCCCACACTTTAATATTGCATTTTTGCTTATGTATTTTAATTGTTTCTCATCCCCTTCCTGTTGCCCTGTGGGGGCTTAAGAGTACTTACTTCCTGTATAAGCGCCTAACAAGCGAACAATAAAAACAAAGTATGATTTTTGGGCCTGCTAGCCCTGGCAGAGGCATGACTGCTCACAGACGCTGAGTCAGAGGCCTTACCTTCCTCCAACCATGAGCCCTTTCTCTGATGGCGATCCTTCCTAGTCTTAGTGGAGCAAGACTAGCAGATGGGGTATCCCTCCACATCGTGGTCTGGGTGCAGGCAGTAAATGCACCTCTGGTGGCGGTCGTCGGTGAACAATGGAACAAGACTTAAAGAGGCTCCACTTCTCAGCCTCCAACATGGCGCGTGAACAAGCCCAAAATTCAGTCTGCAGTCTCACACGACATAACGATCCGACGGATGGTGGGATCGAGACCAGCAAAGGGGAATGTGAAAGAAATAATGATCAAAAATAGCCAACATACTCTAGAAAATCGAGGCATGAAACTCGAGCACTCCCAACACGAAAACGTGCGGTAAAAATCTGAAGATGGCGTTAAGGAGGACGAGGGTCATTGGTTGGGGCAATATGGCCCAAAGTGACAGCACTTGGCTATACAAGCAACAATGTAGTTTTTAGCTTAAAGCTAAACTGCTTCATTTTACAAAGGATTCCCAGCAGGACAACAGGGAATATTCATAGCTTGTGAATAATGCAAGACCCCATTCTGGAGAAGCAGACTTCCAAAACGAGTGGGACACTTCCAGTAGGGATTGAGCCACTGAGCAAGGATGGGAAAAAATGCTTCGAGTTCTGGCTGTTACATGATAGTTTTGTATAAGTTGGGGGGAGGGAAAGAAAGGGTCTTCTTATAATCTAACTGGGTTGGAGGAGTTGTTAGTAGAGAGTAGGTCCTGCTTTAAAGAGAAGAGGTGGAACAAGGTATTAGGAGGGTTTTTCAAAGGGTTTTTCAAAGTCACTACCGGTGGCAGCACTTGGAAAAGCCAACCAGTGTTAGCAAGGTTGTTCACAACCCCAGTTGAGCAAAGCCACTCAAGTCATATTGACCAAGCAGCAAGGCTGAACCAAGGAGGAAGGGGCACCCTAAAATGGAAACTAAACACAAACATAAGTACATAAAGGTTATTTCAATCAATGAATGCACTTACAAGGCAGCAAGAATACGACAACATTTCTTGAAAGTTGGTTCATGATTCTTGGCAAGAAAAACATACACGCAAGAAAAGAATGCAGGAGGCAAACCACCATGATTTAAATAACAGAGAAAAAACACAAATAAAAAAGCTCAGCGAAACCCAATCAGGAGAGCAGACTGAAGAGGCGCATTTCTCAACTTAAGTTTGAGCAGCAAACCAAGAGGAAACAAAACAACTCAAAAAGACAAGGATGTAGGACTTAGATACCAATACATATCAATGCACTCACGTTAAGATATGATAGGTTATTTATAATGTGCTTAACACCCAGAGGTTTCTAAGCACGGACTCAGGGATTGAACTTGTCATCTTGCTTCCAAGGCGAGCACAATCCTCCCGAGACGTTCCTAAGAAAGTGTATAATTCCAGAACCAGGTTATGTCCTTGAGGTTTGTTGGTTTTGACATCCAGTATACACTTGGCCAAATGTAACACATGCTTGCCCCCTCTGGATGATATTAATACTATACCAAAGAACGCAAAGCTTTCCATTTTGCACTGATGTTTGTCCTTGAAATGTAAAGCCATGGGGTATGAAGGATCTTGATTCTTAATTGCTCTGATATGATGTCAAATCTGCAATTTCAATTTCCCTATGGTGCTACCAACATACCATTGTTTACGTGGACACGTTAGAACGTACACAATATATTCTGTGTTGCACGTTATTCTTGAATTCAATTTAACTTCATGTCCAAGTACCGGGTGTACGTAGCTTGATTGGTTGTGGGAATACTGACAGGCCTTGCACTTCATACATTTGTGAAACCCTGGTGGGCATGTACTCAAACCTGTGTTCACTTGATTTGACTTCTCTGGATTCATGTAGCTAGCAACTAGAAAATCTTTTAAAGATGCAGATTTGTGAAAGGTGACTCCTTCTCCAGTTTCAGATACAAGATTCTCATCAAGTTCCAGTACATGCCAACTGCGATGCAAGATTTGTCTATTATGCCCTGGATATGTACCAAACGGGAGGATGAGTCGAATTGCATCATTTTCTTCAGTCGCAACTGGATCGATGGTAGATGCCAAAAGAGAGTCTCTATTGAGACTACGTGCTTTGATGTATGCACGTTCCAACACTTGTTTAGATATCTTTGCCTGTGAAATCTCTGTGCTTTAGTCTGCATTCTTTGTCGAAAGATTTGATTCTGGAGCAATTACGTTGAATTAGAATAAATTCCCCATAGGGTATTCTCCACTTCAGAGTAGGTGGATGATTGCTGCTCAAAAAAAGAGGCATGTTGGAACTTTTAGCTTTTCATAGAGTTCTGTGATAAGTTCTCTCTTATCTGGTTTAAACAACACATCCAGAAAGACTACAGACTCTCGACTGTGGGTTTCCATACATTATAGGTTTGACTCATGACATTAAGTACCTTGACAAACTCTTTCCAATCTTTTTCCTTGCTTCCCATATAATGAAAATGTCAATGTAGCATAGACACAGAATAATCTTGTCTGTGAATTTGATGTCTTCTATCCAAACAATGAACTTTGCCCACCAGCCCATAGTAAAATTTGCATATGGTGGGGGTGAAGATGGTGCCCATTGCGGTACCTTGCAGTTAAACAAAGTACTCATTATCAAAGAGGAAAACATTATTTGTCAAACATATATTGATCATTTCAATTATCATTTTACCATGTAACAAAAAAATTGAGCAACCTCATGTTCAGAAAATATTGGCTTGCTTTTTTACATTCTTTATGTTTGGAGCATACAAGAAGGCGGTAATGTTGCCAACATGAAATTAGATTCCCAAGAGATACCATTGATTTTACTGAGAAAGTCCTTTGTATCTCTTAAGTAGGAGGGAAGCGTCAACACAAATGGAAGCAAAGTCTCATCCACATATTTTTAAGAGTTTTCCAGCAGTGCCCCATTTAAGGTTGCTTTTGTGCAGGCAGGAAATATATGGTAGGCTGGTAGGCAGGACAGGTATCTTAGAATATAGATAACTGCAATCATGCTAATGAAGAATACAGGCATTCTCCCATTTCTTAACAAGGTCAATATATTTTACACTTATGTCTATGGATGGATCGGAGTCCAATTTTCTGCCGTCTCTGTCCATCAACTGTCTGGCCTCCTAGAAATATACAATCAAACACATACACACACACAGCGACAAATTCAAGGTGTTAGTCACTTCTACCAAAGAAAACAAAGGCGTTAGATCCTAAGAAACTGGCCATTACTGCTGGCCTTTGGATATCCCATAGAGTGTCCCATAAGGACAAACCTGCTTCTGGTAAGCATGAGGCGGGGGAAAAAGCAAAAGGATAAAGAGGGCAGGCTTTCTGATAAATCTTCATCCCTTACAATCCACAAACAGTTTAATAAGGTGGAAAGTCACAAGGAGAACATGTAAAAGGTAGTGGGTCCCAAGCATGAAAGTGGACACAGCAAGAAAGTGAATCTTCTGTAACCTGTGTAGCCCTTTGACCATGTGAAGGGTGCCCCAGATGTAAGGGGGGGGTCCGTTCTGTGAATCTGGCCTTTCCTCATGAAGAGTAAGATTCTCACAGGAGCATCCTTCTCTTCAGACACCTTGCCCAGAGGAATTGGATCTGAAGTACTCTTTGTTCCCGTGGGATCCTGGGAACCTAGAGTTGCTGATGCTTCTATACCCGAGAACACCAAGTTATATTCCAAGGATGGTCTACTGGTATATGGTCTAGACACATCTGCTATCAGGGACACTGATGGATTCTGGCAAGAGCTCCTCTAATGCTCAGCAAGTTTGCTGATGGTCCCCCTTTCGACTTCCCAGCAATGCCGGTCCCTCTAGCTGCCAATGGAGGAGTCGTCAGGATACCTGTTAGTGTGCAGAGGAAATCCCTGGTAAGTTCTGCTGGGGAATGACCTCAGAGACTTAAGTCTTGTGGGGGACACTGCTGAACTATCACGCACTAGGTCTCAAACTAAGAAGGCTGCCTTAGCCAAGCCTAAGAGCCAGCCTAAGCAAAAGGGGAAACCCAATGCTAAGGGAGTAAATAATCCAAAGAAGGGGAAGAATAGTTCTCCCCCTGTCAGATCTACAACTGAGGTTGAGGTAGTTGACCACAATCTGGATCCTGATGAGAAAGAAGGGTTGGCAGAAATGCTCAATCCCCATGAGTAACCTCAATTGCAAAGTTTTCTTGCAGAAATGGCCCCCTCGAGGGGTGAATTTAGTACGGGTCAACGAGTGTCCATCTCTAGAACGCCTTAGGAGACAGACCTGCTCCCAGTCGGAGTGTGAATCCCCTGAGAAGCAAATTCTATTGGGAAGGTGGGCTATCATATACTGAACCTACAGAGTCCACTGGAGGAGACCATAGGAGGTTGGTGGTCCCTCAGCATGTGAGGCCCTTCCTATTGCAATTGGCGCATGAAGTCCCCTTGCAGGTCATCTTGGCATCAAGAGGATCAATGAGAGGTTATCTATTTCTACTGGGCCAAGATCAGGTTTCAGGTAGAAAACCACTGCAGGAGTTTCACAACTTGTCACGTCTGGCAAAAGTAGAACAAAGATTCAGGCCCCATTGGTAACACTACCAGTGGTGGGTATACCATTTTAGAGGGTAGGGATTGACGTTGCTGGTCACATTGATCCTTCTATATCTTCAACAGTAGGTTTATCTCAGTGGTCGTTGACCATGCACCAGATATCCTGGGGCCATTCCACTAAAGACAGCAACTGCCAAGTCAGTTGCTAAAGCATTAATAGATATATATGGGATACATTACTCACCGTAATCGTATTTCTGATGCTTGTATCTGTTTAGATTCACATGCTGTGCATAGGCCGACATCTAGTGGAAGCTGCGGAGTATTACAGTTTGTTTTTCGAAACTCGAAAATGGGCGTCGACACAGGCATGCCAGTAATACTATCCCTAGTGTGACGTCCACTGTACCCAAGATCCCTCACGCGTCTAGGATCCTCAGATTGTATTTTTTCTGACATGAGGAAGCATGAGGAGTAGCGTGAGTACAGATAATCCAAGCAGATAGACCGAAAGGTAAGACTACAAGCAATCATGCGCCTTCTCTCGGAGGGGAGGAAGGGTGGGTCGCATGTGAATCTAAGCAGATACAAGCATCAGAAATACGATTACGGTGAGTAATGTATCCCTTCTGAGGCTTGTGGAATCTGCTTAGATCACATGCTGTGCATAGATTAGCGAGCAGTACCAGAAGAAGGAGGTGGGATGTGAGAAGAGTCATGAGCAAACAGGTGTCTCAGAACCGCTTGTCCCACTTGTGTATCTGTCTAGGAATGAGTGTCAATGCAGTAATGCTGAGTAAAAGTGTGAATAGAGCTCCAAGTAGCTGCTTTGCAAATGGTGTCGAGGGGAACATTTGCAATGAAAGCCAGAGTGGCCCCAATGCCTCTAGTAGAGTGGGCTCTTGGCGTAAAAGGCAGAGTTTTTCCAGAAAGAGAGTAACACAGCTGTATACAGTTGATAATCCACTTCGAGATAGCGCCTTTAGAGACGCGATCTCCCTCTCTGCCTGTAGCTACGGAGACAAACAGTTGATCTGTTTTCCTTAGCGGTCTGGTTTTATTTACATAGTAGAGGACCACCCTACGCACATCTAGGGTGTGTAGTTTCACCTCAGCCGAGCTTTGCGGGTTCTGGAAGAAAGCCGGAAGCTCGATGGACTGGTTTACATGGAATTTAGATATAATTTTAGGTGAGAACCTAGGGTGTGTGCATAAAACCAGTTTGTTTTTGTGGATAGTAAAGAAAGGATCCTGCACTGACAGAGCCTGAATTTCACTGACCCTTCTTATAGAGGTAATGGCTACTAAGAAGGCAGTTTTATAAGTCAGGTGTTTGAGACTACTTTTATGCATGGGTTCGAAAGGGGGGCCCATGAGCTTAGCTAGCACCACATTAAGGTCCCATCCTGGCGGTGGGTTAGAAATAGGAGGGTGAAGTCTCTTTACTCCTTCCATGAAGGCTTTAACTACTGGTACTTTCCACCACGACACCTTGTTATGGGATGTGGTGTAAGCCGAGAGGGCGGCCAGGTGTACTTTCAGAGAGTTAAAAACCAATCCTGCATCCAGCAGGTGGAGCATGTATGTCACAATGTTGGAAGGAGTGCAATCAACCGGGTTGATTTGTTTATTTTGGCACCAAATAACGAATCTCTTCCACTTGTCAAAGTAACAGTGCCTTGTGTTTGGTTTCCTGGATTCTTTTAGGATGTCCATACACCTCTGTGGTAAATTGAGATGTCCAAACTCTATGACCTCAGGAGCCATGCTGCCAGGTTCATTGAGTTGGGTTGCTGGTGCACTGTTTGACCTTGTTGCTGGGACAGTAGGTTGTACCAGGCTGGAAATTTGATGGGCTCGCACACCGCCATCCTGCGTAGGTGTGGAAACCATGGTTGTCTCGCCCACATGGGAGCAACTAGGATGAGCGTCATCGATTCCTTGTTCATCTTGTACACTACCTTCCTGATGAGAGGAGTTGGTGGAAAAGCGTACGCAAACATCCCTGACCAGTTCATCCACAGGGCGTTCCCTTGGGAGTCTGGCTGGGGGAACCTGGATGCAAATCCTGGGCATTGTTTGTTTTCGTTTGTGGCGAATAAGTCTATAGTGGGGAAACCCCACTGAGAGAAGAGATCTTCTACGATCTCTCTGTGAAGGACCCATTCGTGTTCTTCTGGGAGGGAGTCTCTGCTTAGAGCATCCGCTAGGGAATTGAGCTCCCCTGGAACATGTTGCGATGACAGGAAGATGTTCCGTCTGAGTGCCCATATCCAGATTTTCTGGGCAAGCTTGGACAGATTTGGCGAACGAGTCCCTCCTTGCTTGTTCAGATAGAACATGGCTGTCGTGCTGTCCGTCCGGATCTGCACCAACAAGTTTATTAGATGGGGCTCGAACGCCCGAAGCGCTCTGAATACTGCCAGAAGCTCTAGCAGGTTGATGTGGTTCTTGGCTACTGAGTGAGACCAGAGACCCTGAGCTGTGTGGTGGAGATGGTGAGCTCCCCACCCAGTCAGGCATGCATCTGTAGTCACCACTGCCTGTACTTTGGGATCGTAAAAGGGTTTTCCCCTTGTGAGATTCTCTCTTGTCCACCAGTGTAGGCTATGTACAAGTGTTGGCGAAACGACCACTAGATCGTCCCACTGACCACTTGCCTGAGACCACTGTTTCGCCAACCATTCCTGCATAGGACGCATGCGCAGTCGCGCGTGCGGGACCAGGTAAATGCATGACGCCATCATGCCCAGTAACCGCATTGCTTTGTGTACCGTTATTTGTTGACCGGACTGATAATGTGGAATTTGCAGTAGTATATTCCGAATTCTCTCTTCCGAAGGGAAGGTCAACCCTTTCTGAGTATCTAGGATTGCTCCTAGGAACTGTTTTGAGGTGCTTGGCACTAGGCTTGACTTCTTCTCGTTGATTGAGAAGCCTAATTCGTGGAGGAGGTCGATAGTCCTTTGAATGTTTGTCCTGCAAATTCCTGGGGTTTCCCCCGTTATGAGCCAGTCGTCCAGATAAGGGTACACTGGGATTGCCTCCCTGCGTAGGTGTGCAGCTGCCACCGCCAGTACCTTGGTGAATACCCTTGGTGCTGAAGCTATCCCGAAGGGCAGTACCTTGAATTGGTAGTGGGGACTGTCCACCTTGAAGCGCAAGAACTTTCTGTGCGCCGGGAGCATGGAAATATGAAAATAAGCATCTTTCATATCCAAGGTTGCAATGTAATCCCCCTTTTTTAGGAGGGGGATTACCTCTTGTAGCGTGGTCATACGGAATTTTTGGGGCTTGACATACTTGTTGGCAGGCCGTAAGTCCAGTACTGGGCGCATTGTCAAATCTTTCTTTGGCACAAGGAAGTAAGTTGAATAGATACCCTTGTTTACCTGGTGTCCTGGGACGAGCTCTATCGCGTCCTTTTCTAGCAGAATGGCAATCTCCTCGAGAAGGATCTTCTGATGTTCTAAGGAGTGTACTTTTTGTCGTGGAGGATGGTTCCGGGGACGCTGCAGTAATTCTATACAATATCCTGTGGACACTGTTGACAGCACCCATCTGTCTGAGGTGATCCCTTCCCAAGCCTGGGTGAAGTTGGAAATGCGTCCCCCTACTGGGGTTGCGTGAGAAGGGACCCTGAACTGAGCGTCACTGCTTTGGTGGAGGCGTGCCACCTCCCTTGTTGGGGCTGCCTCTGCCTCTTCCACGCCCTCTTTTGTTACCCCTGCCGTAACTTTGGGTAGACTGCTGGCTGTTGTTCCACTGTGTACCCTGTCCCTGGGCATAGTTGCCTCTTTGTGAATTTTGGCCGCGTGGGCGACGAAAATTACTATTCCCCCTCTGGTTAGGGGGTTTGTTGGTTAGTTGGCCAAGGGATTTCAGTGTCTCGTATTCGTCCTTGGCGTTTTTCAGTGCGTCTTCGACCGCTTTCCCAAACAATAGATCGGGTTCCACCGGCTTGTCTATTAATGAAGCCTGAGTTTCTGTTTTGAACCCCGACTGCCGTAACCACGCATGTCTTTTGATAACAGTACCTTCTGCTATCAATCTTCCTGCGTTGTCCGCGGCGTCGAAAGTTGCTTTTAATATGCAACCAGACACGGCTCTCCCTTCTGCCGAGATCCGAGCCAATTGGCCCTTTAACGGTTCAGGAGCAGAGGCTATGAGCGCCGCGACCTCTTCCCCTTGATGGCAGTTGTAGCTGGCCAACAGGGTGGTGGAGTTAGCAATCCTTGCTTGGTAGGCGGACGTTGAGGCTACCTTCCTGGCAAACCCGTAAAGTTTCTTGCTCTCCTTGTCGGGAGGAGCTTCTGATGAAGATAAGGGTGTTCCAGCCCTCTTCCGAGTGTTGGTAACAACTAGGGAGTCTGGTTTAAGATGTCCTCTTATATAGAGAGGGTCAGACTGGGCTGCCTGGAAAAGCTTTTCGACCCTGGGGTTGACTGCTCTGGTGAGGTTTGGGTTCACCAGGGACGGATCTATTCTTCGTTGGATGGATTTAAGGATAGGGATGGTCTGAGCGACCGGCCTCCTCTCTCCCACCAACTCTTCTGCAAAGTCCCTTTCCTCCTGTACACCGTGGGTGTCGATGTGAAAATGTTCTGCCGCGCGAGCGAGAACCTCATTAAGGAGGGGCTGGTTATCGACTGGCGAGTCGGTAACTGGGGCTTCGTTCTCTACCGGGGAATCTACTCTGTAAATTTCCTGCTCATCTTCTCCCTCCTCCTGATCCTCATCATCCGCATAGTATTCCGTCCCGGTTTGTTCCTCCATGATTTCAAACTCCTGGTCCCACTCAGGGAATGGAGTAGAGTAAGGCTGCACCTCGAAGGGTTCATGTCTTTCGAACCGGGCCTTTTTACTTAGGGGGATAGGATCAGTGGAACCTGAGGGTGTGGCCCCCTGAGGGTCATACGAGAGGAAATGCTCTGGATTCTTGTCGTAGAAATCAGCCAAGGAAGACATCCTTGACATGACCCTGTCTATGTCTTCACTGGACCATTCTTTGGAACAGGGGATGACTTTAGTAGGCAATTTAGGGGACTTATCAAGGGTACCCTTGCTGGATGTTGATCTCTCAGTAGACCTGTATTTGTCTGTCTGCTTAGGGGGGAAGGATGGTCGTACAGGGGTGGAAGAATGTGCTTTCCGCTGTTTCCCCCCCTCCCCGTGTGTGGAAAAATGTTTTCCCTGTCCCTTGGAGGCCCCGGAGACTTTCGACGCCTGGCGTCGAGGATCGGGAGAGGTATCTGTGTTTTTCGAGCGTGGGGCCTCGCTGGTGTTAACTGCGGGCTCCGTCTCTTGGAGCGCGGCCTGGGGGTGGAAGTCGTCGTCGTCCTCCGACGATCAAACTTCCGTTAGTCTAGGGAGCGAGGCACTCTTGGCAAGAGTGGATGATTGCTTTGCTTAATGAGGCGATCTCGATCGAGAGCGCCCAGAGGACACCGAGTCGGACCGTTCTATTTGTGCCTCTTTCCGAGAAGTCGACGTCGTCGAGGTTCGGTTGGACTTAGTGTGCTTAGTGTGTGTAGGGTGTGTAGCGCTTGCGTCGCCGGGGGTCTTCCCCATAGCCGCCCTGCCGGACGACCTTCCGAGGTCGGGGACCTGCGCTCGGCTGTCTTTCGACGCCGTAATGCCCTCGCCGTCCGAAAGTACGGCGTCGCTGCCATCGCTGAAGGCGCCCTCCGCTGCCATGGCCGCCTGCCTGGCATGGTGGGCCCAACGCTTAGTCGAACGGTCCTTAAGTGTCTTAGGTTTAAACCTACTACACGCTCTGCAGTTCGCTTCGGGGTGGTCCCTCGGCAAGCAGAGATTGCACGAGGCGTGCCTGTCGACCCAAGGGTATTTGCGGTTGCACTTGGGGCAGAATTGGAAAGGGGTACCCTCCATACGCACCTAAAGGCAGCGGGCTGGTAAGTGTAGGAAATATATAAGATAAGGTGTACCTATGTACCAAGAGTGAAGAGTATGTACCACCCCCCACTCTCCCTACTTGCAGGGCCGAGGCCAGCGGCCTACCAGGCCCGGGCCGAGGCCAGCGGCCTTCCGAGGCCCAGCTCCGTCGTGCGGCAGCCGACGGTCGATGTCTTCTCCAGCCGTCGTCGAGGGTCGACGTTGGGGTGGGGAAGGATGTCAATAAAGAATTTTAAATTTCAATTATTAGCAAAAGTATGGCTAAGGCCAGGGGACTCCGCAAGATGCTTCCGACCAGTATGGCGGAAAAAAACGATCTGAGGATCCTAGACGCGTGAGGGATCTTGGGTACAGTGGACGTCACACTAGGGATAGTATTACTGGCACGCCTGTGTCGACGCCCATTTTCGAGTTTCGAAAAACAAACTGTAATACTCCGCAGCTTCCACTAGATGTCGGCCTATGCACAGCATGTGATCTAAGCAGATTCCACAAGCCTCAGAAATATATATATATATATTTTTTTGTTTTATTGCCAGAGGGTTTATAAAAGATAAACCTTTCACAAAACAGCGTATTAGTTTACAAGACACAAAACATCAAATACGTAATTCATGCATATAAAGCTAAATCAGACATGTCATTATAATAAATGTATACCCTATAATTTAAAACTACTCTATCTACTATAACTATTTCATTTCTAATAATTCAAATAAATAGTTGGTTGCTGCTATGCATAATGAAATGTGTGTGCCATTCAGAATGGACACCCATATAGAATTAGCAGATGGTTAAAGTGTTAAACGAAACATGAAAAATAAAGTCGTCTAAAATGGCATTGGGGGTACTCTGCAAAAATATGTTCCAATTAATGTTTCAACCTTAAGAAACCTCATGGCAAAATCTGAAAATTCGCAAGGGTCTCAAGATGTTCAATCGAGCCCTGTCAACTTCTCATGTAGCATGCAGATTTCACCTAAGTCTTAAACATTTTTCTAAAATCTATTGGGTGATTTCCCTCCGAGATGTCCATTGTAGCCCTATTTCTTAATTTATATGCCCAATTATTTAAGGTTGAGCAAGATTGAGTCTGTTAGAGCAGGGGGTTAAATGTGTCCCTATTTAGAAGTAATGACTTCCCATACACATGGGATTGGAGAGATCCAAGTCCTAATTCATAACTAATCACAACCATCGGAACCCCAAAAGGAAGGTTCAATAGTTTATGCCAAATGTTGTGCTCTATTTATAACCATACACTTCAGCTGGAAAGGTTTCAGTACCATAGGTTAGGCACAATACTATATTGCCTATGTAAAACCTCAGCAGCAGGAATATGGATACTTTTTCATATTTCAAATCCAGCTTCCTAGCTCGGGCGATGAAGGCAGAGATCTTAGGTTGATCGTTTTTCTCAGAATTCCATGCTAGATAAGTTGTTTCATGGTGCAACCAAGGTTCTTCATGCTTGTTAGTATTTCAAGTGCTGATCAAACACAAACAGGTCCCAGTCACACTGCACCAAGAGAAAATGCAAATAAGGGCTTGTAGGCCACTTTACGTGTACGGCCATCTAGCTTTTCTGCATTAGCTAAGCATTGAGAGGTTTTCCTGGCACTGCCTACATAATTTAATTACCTGGCCAATCCTCATAGCAAGCCTCAGATGAAGAGCTGGATTTAGCTCGAAACACATGTTAGGCTGTTCTTTTCAAATAAATCCTTTGGACTGCAAGCCCTTATTTGCATTTTCTCTTGGCGCAGTGTGACTGGGACCTGTTTGTGTTTAATCAGCATTTACTTCAGTGGAACTATATTGGCAGTATATCCACACTCCCCAGACACCTGCAGCCCTGTTGCCTCTTGTTCAATTGTCTAGATACAAGCGCTGTGGATTGTAGACCATTAGACTATTAGTAAAGAGTCAGATTCTAACTTTTGTATTAGTAAATAGAAGTTGTAAGAGACTAAGTAACATTGCAGGGCAACCTAACTTCTGCAGCTTGGCCCAAAGTCGCTCTCGATTTACCATATTGAACGATTTTGATAGATCTATGAATGCCAGCGATGTCCGCCTCAGTTGAGCCTGCTGTTGATCAATGAAAGGATATGACAATTCAAGTAACAGCCCATTCCCTGTCTGAACGCAGATTAATTTGTGTCACTGATTTTATCCAATGTAGACCAATCAAGTTGTTTCGGATAATTGATGAGAACATCTACTAGACAAATCCAGAAGGGCGATGGGCCTATAGTTGGAAGGGAGGCTCTTCTTGCCCTTTTTAAAAATATGAACAAGTATAGAAGATTTCCAGGAAGAAGGGGTAGATTTAATCCTTAAAATGTACTTATTCAAATCAAATAGGATTTTTGACCAGAGCAATGGTTTGCCCTTGAAAATAGTTATAGGTGGACCATCAGGGTCTGCAACATGGGAAGGTTTGGCTTTTAAAATGTGATAATAAACATCATCCTCGTCAAATTAAGTGACCAGACAGGAACCTGCCCCCTCCGCCATAAAAAGCCTGGTTCATGACCCTTACTAATTGCACAGATCTGCGAGAAGCGATTCTTTCAGCACGAGGCTGAGATAAGCATATTTACTAGGGTTGGCTTCTCTAAAGATGTGTTTGATGGGGGCAGCAATGTCATGTCTAAGTATATGCCGGCTATGTGGAAGGAATGTAGGGTGTTTTATGGATTTTCATCCACATATAATCCACAGACAAATGGTCTAAGTGAGAGATTCAACAGAACCCTCAACAGTATTTTTGGAGCCCTTGTGGAGCCCCAAAGAAAAAAGTTGTGCCTTCTAGTGCCATTCTTATTATTTAGCTACAGAGAGGTACCTCAAGAAGGGGTTGGTTTTAGTCCCTTTGAACACCCCATCGGGAGACCTCTAGATATAGTTAAGGAACGATGGGTGTCACACACTCCTCTTGTCACTACAAATGAAATGGCCTATGTGCTTGGATTAAGGAAAAGGATTGCCGTTCTGATGGATCAGGACAATGACAAGCTGAAGGCTGGACAAGCACTGGTTAAACATTGGTATGACCCGAAAGCTTCAATTGTTAATTTTTCAGCAGGCCAAGCAATCCTGATCATGAACCCTATACGATCTAGAGATTTACAGGACAAGTGCTCTGGTCCTTACCAGATAGTTGAAAGACTAGGTAAATATTTAGTGGACATTGGCAGAACTAAATCAGGCGTGTTCCACGTGAATCGTTTGAATGCTTACATTCATAGGGTTGAAATGGGAGCCCCGCTACTGGGTTCAGAAATGGAGGAACCGGAATTCGGATGACTCCATTGAGGGTGTTGACTTGTCCCCTCAACTGACACTGCAACAGCAAGCTGAGGTGAAAAATTTGCTGAAGCAATTTTCCCTCTGGTGTTCCCCAACTCCAGGCTTAGTGCCTCGATAAAAGCATGACACTGATACTGGAGATAGTGTGCCTACCAAAAGTAGGATTTTCAGGATGTCAGACAAAGTAAGGTGTTACATCAAGTATGTGGTCAACAAGATGTTGGATCTTGGGTCGATAGAGCCCTGTAGCAGTCCTTGTTCCAGTCCCGTGGTCTTGGTACCAAAAGCAGGCACCACAGATTTGAGATTCTGTGCGGTTAACAGAGTTCTTAATTTTGTCAGCA
Source organism: Ambystoma mexicanum (assembly GCF_040938575.1). Classification (NCBI taxonomy): domain Eukaryota; kingdom Metazoa; phylum Chordata; class Amphibia; order Caudata; family Ambystomatidae; genus Ambystoma; species Ambystoma mexicanum. Next base: position 750,969,004 of record NC_090929.1, read on the forward strand.
AGACAGATCATCATCCCTTTCCACGAACTGATGAGTGGGTGAACAGACTGGGTGCTGCAAAGTATCTCAGTAGTTTTGATCTCACTGCAGGGTATTGGCAAATATCTCACAGAAAACGCCAAAAGAAGGTAGCATTCTCAACAACTAAAGGGGGCTTTACCAGTTCCTGTACAGGACTGAGCGTCTGACCACAAAAAAACCCAGGGAAAGGCTTTTCTGGGTAGTACAGCTTTCTTTTCTTTGGTGTCCTTCTCCATGTCTGCAGCAGAGCCTCCAAGTCTGCTTTTAAATTCTGTTCGATACATATTCAAGGGTTGTTAGCTGATTCAGCCTGTGAGGTTTCATTAGGTAATGAACTCACCTCAAGCGGCTCATCTACAGCAGGATGTTCCAGGTGTGTTCAGGAAGAAGGCAGAGCAAAGATGGCAATAGGAATCAAGAATAGACTATCACAGATATTTCAAAAAAGCCTACCTTGCCATACGCAGTTTTAAAAGCAGCCTTAATTTTTTGTCTTTGATCACCAGAACGATTGGCAATAACATCAACGATAGCTTGCTCATCAGTTCCTGTAATAAAGACATAAGAGTTCAACTTTTGCAATGACAGCTCTAAAAATGCAATCACCTACATATGTTATTGTTCATTTAATTTTCATTTACAGGAAAACACCCCTGTGAGGGAAATAAGCTTACACATGGATGGACAAACAACCCGGGAAAAAATAATATATATGATACATTACTCACCATAATCGTATTTCTGATTCTTGTATCTGCTTAGATTCACATGCTGTGCATAGGCTGACATCTAGTGGAAGCTGCAGAGTATTACAGTTTGTTTTTCGAAACTCGAAAATGGGCGTCGACACAGGGCATGCCAGTAATACTATCCCTAGTGTGACGTCCACTGTACCCATGATCTCTCACATGTTTAGTTCAGCCTATGCACAGCATGTGATCTAAGCAGATTTCACAAGCCTCAGAAATATATATACATAATGAAAAAACTTTGTTAAAAGGGACGTTATGGTTAAATTGCACTAATAAAAACCTATGAAATTCAATGAAAAACCTTTGTTAAAGGGATGTTATGGTTACAAGTGAAACCGAAAAACCCAAGAAATTCGCCAGTTATGGTAAGCTAAGCAACCATAACTCGCGCCACCACTGTGCACTGCTAAGACTAACACCCGGGACATCAAAGATGCCATCACAAATGTCATTGATGATATCACTGATGGAGTCACATATCTGGGCCACTTGTTTTTGTTCACTGACATATATAGGCCAGCTGGTTTTGTTCACTGACAGTCAGAATATTAAAATTGAAAAAGGTGCTATATATCTAGACGTTAACCTTGTCATAAGTTCTTTAAGATATATTTGATGTCATCTTTGATATATAAATAATATAAATTTGATAAATGTTTACTAGGATGCCCTTAGTTTATATACCCTACCTGCGCTAGTGGGTCTGATATGCATGGACCATGCGCCTGTTTGTGGACGGACTCGGACAACATCAACACTATCAAAAAACTCAGGGAGTAGCTTACATTGTTATATCATCCAAAATAAAAACACTAAACATGTTCAAAAAGCAGCACATAAATAAATTACATTCAAAAATAAGAAGTGAAACTGTGTATGTAAGACACTAACAGTCCAATTACATATCATATGCAACATAGTGGAATATACCAAAACACAATAAATATGCTTCCAACAGAATTACCTCTCAGAAATTGCACAGCAGAAATCAACAGGACACCTACACAGCAGTAACAGCAAAACTTAGCAAGAAACTAGTGAGTACACTACATTTATTGTATATATTTATAAACTTTCTGTATTAGGTACACTAAAACTAATATTTTATTTACACAGAAATGTCCAGTACTTTGGAATGGTTGGAAGAAAGATTTCCTCGGGATGAAATGAGTGAAGACAGTGATACTAATGGTAGAGACTACACTTCTCTATATAAGCCAATTAATAACCATTACTTTATGTGTACTTAACACATTTTATTTTTATCAGACCATACAGACATTAAAAATAATATACCAACAGAGACGTTAGAAAGTCCTCTGCAGCAAATTGAGCTAAAAATGGTTCTGTTAATGAAAAATGTAAATCTTTTAAGAAACTTTGTGGAGGACCGCATAAAACAGAACATTAAATATCACTGTCCCACATGTACATGTTGCCCCTCTCCATGTCCCAGCCAACTATCCCCAAAACCTCTCCAGCAAGAAAAACGTTACGATGAGACTTAACCCCCTTCCTCCCCTACCATCCATCATGTCCAAACCCCTAATTCCCCTGTATTTGTTTAGCTTTCTGGTTCCCCCACTCTTTAATAATTTTTATACTTTTATACAATAATAAAATATAAAGTGTGTTAGTATATTCCTCCGTGTCTTATTTTCTTTTAAAAAGGCTGCTAGGTTGTCCGCGGACAGCGCGGCTGTCGGGGATATCCTCAATTAACCAAAATGGGGGTGTCCTAAGGACACTATACCTGTTCGAATTGGCCGTAGTCAAAATGGGGGTGTCCGCAGAACACTAAAGACGTCTGCATGTTCGTAGGTATGCAAAATAAAGTGTCCTAAGAACATTCCCCCTGTTGGCATTATCCATAACCAGAATGAATATGCCCGTAGAACACATAGCCCGTCCGTCCCCCTGTCCGAAAAGTTGAAACACACATTTATTTTTTTCGGGGATCTGAACACTGTCTGTATAACACGGGCGCGCATGCGTAGCATACCCTTGCCCCTACGAACATCGTGCCTGTGCGCAACTGTCGGCCGTACGTATGTCGCACTTTTAATTAGTTCAGGGACTGGAACACTGTCTGTAAAACACCCGTACGCATGCGTAGACCCGACACCGCGCATTTGGTGTCCTACGACAACCGTCCCATTCGCCATCGTGTCCTCGACGTCATCATGTAACCGCACCGTGCTAAGTGTAACGAACACTGCCCGGGCCCCAGACACCTAAAAAGTTTTTTTTTTTCAGCAATCCAAGGTATTTTCCTGGGAAAGTTCAGTCTTGCACATGTCCCACACTATGTCCCTGGTGATCTGCATACTTTTTGGATTTTTTTTTGCCCTTTCTTACTGTTCGAAGTGTCTTGGCCAAACCCCAGAGCTGCTCCTTATTTTGTTTTTGGGCTTCCAGGACAGAGACTGCTCCTGGTTGCCTTGGATTGCTCTTGCCCTTTGAAACAGCTGTCCTCATGGCATCCATGGCTGCTGCTGGTGCTACTGCTGTCTCAGCAACACCCCCAACCCCTCCACCACCAACACCTCCCTGTGAGGCCTGCAGAGGGGAACAGGCGTCAGGATACAGAGGAGGGTGATGAAAAGGATGTAGAGGATGAGGTAGTGGAAGTCCCTACTACTAGTTCTCATCGTAAATCTTGGGTGTGGAGGTTATTTACCACTGATGGAGTAGCAAAAACACGTGCACACAAGGTGACCTGCAATCAGTGCAAGATGGTCTGAGTCATGGGAAACCGTGTTTGTACAGCTATGGTACTACCGCAATGAAGCGACACCTAAAATCGTTCCACGGTGGGGCTATTCGTAAGGTTGTACCTTGTGATAAACGTAGTAGGTTGCGTTCCTCTGCAGTATCTTCTGTTTCCGCTCCTGCCACCACAAGAGACACTGCTGTGGGGCAGTGCATCCCTCCAGCTGCCTCGCAGGCCAACATGATGCTGTTGGTCCGTACCTTTCGAGGGTCACAGTATTGTGCATGTACTGCGACGCAGTATTCTGCAGGGGGAGAACCTTCAAAGTGCTTTTGAGACTGTTGTCAAGGAGCATCAGAAGAACTGCTACCTACCTGAATAAGGCCCACCCTACATCTTCCTCTCTCCACCTGCCCTTTCTTATCCCGTGGTTGGTGCCCCTTCCTTACCCTCCTTTCCCTTCCTTTCCTTGTGTGTCGTGTTTAAAAAAAAAACAAAAAAAGGCTCTTTTCAGAGCCGCCTTTCACAGTTCAAAAAGACAAATGACAATGAAATGCACAGTGCCCTGTGCATTTTTAGAAGTCCGCGGACTGTCCGCAGACATCTAAAATCTGTGCAGTGATGCCCTGTAACAACCATTGCACTTTTCTCTGGGAGGAAGTGGTGGCTCTGAAAAGAGACTTTTTGTGGGTTTTTTTGTGTTTCGAAAACTTCAAATGATCAACACCTACTGCAAAATGGATTGCTATAATTCCAAAAAGGGTTGCAATGTATTTTGTATATTTCGCAGAAAAATATGATTGCCAGCTAAGTAAGATGTACTCCATCTCTGCGAAAAATGTGTGTACTACGAAACAAAATATTTTCTTTGTGAAAAGAGGACATGCCAACATCTCTCAAAAGGGCAAAAACAGCCTTGTTGACATTGCACGTTGCTTTCTCCATTTGTGGACCAAATGAAGAAGAACGCAGCCACATTTGTCTCTGCGTAATACGAGAAAAAATTACTCTGGACTTTGGAAACATGTCCATGACTTTCCCCAAGTCCTCCTTTCATTGCAAATTGCAAAGAGATTCCAGAGACATGTCCTAAACTGTTCCCTCCACAATGAATAATAATGTCTGGATGACACTGTCACCAAAGGAGCACAAAGAAGTACCAAATCCAGCCACTTCATTCCACGCACTTCATGCCAGTGCACTTTCACATGAGGGAATCCAAGATGTGCAGCCACTCCACAGCGATCTGCATGCACCTCCAACCAATGTATCCATGAGTCTCCCAAAATCCAGAGAATTTGCTTTCTGAAACAAACAGCCATAGCCATCTACTCTCCTCTCAGGAAAAACACTCTGACAAACTCTCTGCTCACACCTCACACCCAGTAAACCCCACTGACCAATCCCTTGCTCTGCAGAGTCTCATTTGCATGCCTCTCAGCCTCAAATTCCCTGTATGCATGTATGTAAAATTGAAATAGTGTGCCCATTTCCCCTTTGAGGTTGGCTCTGAAACTAGCCTTTTTTTGGGGGGTTTTGCACATACTTTGGAAACACCTTTTATTTTGTATTTCTTTTTGGGGTTTTTCCTCATTTTTCTCCAAAAAACTTGACATTACCTTCTCCAAAGCAACCCTTATGTTCCGAAACAGCATTGTGGCATTTCCCATAAAAGATAAAGACCTGCCATCTTCTTTAAAGTAATCAACATTACCAGGGTCAATGTTCTCATTGCTGCAAAAGTACATGCCAGCTCTAGGCATAAAAGCAAACATGCCTCGGTTGATTAAGCACCTACCAACATTTTGCTGAGGACAAAAAACAGAACTATTGTCCCATACTGCCCTAGATACCAAAGCAGAAAAAATAACCTTCGCATTTGGAAGCACTTTCATGACTGCCTGAACCAAGTTTTGCTGATCTTACAACAAAGTAGGGGCACTGACATAGCCCAAATGCAAAGCACCACAGAGCAGAACAACCACATGTGGCTACAATACCCTGACTTTCTCCACCTCTGCCATCTTCACTACACACAGCCTCTCTCAATACCTGATTGGCTAATCCTCAAAATACACTCCCATTTAATGCTTAGAAGCCCCGAATGTGGCATGCGCCATCTGCGGAGCACGTAAGTGACACTGGGGCAGCCCTTCTACCCCTTCCACTTCACTCTGCACCATTCCCTCATTGGCTACTGTTAAACAGTCACACAACCATCCACCAATCACATGCAAGACCTCTACATCTAATTCCATCACAAGTCAGCACTTCAGATGTACTTTTGATCACTCCGAGTACAATTGCGCTGTGACTACCAAGCACCTACAGCTAATAGTAAACTCTCCAACATTTCTACTTACAGATTCATGCACATCGACATGCATGAACACAAAGTACACGTATGAATATTTTTTGCACAGTACATCATACATGGCAACATTCCGACCCACCTGGGAGGGACATTTCCTCTGAAAAATCGTGAAACATTTGTGTCATAATAATGCATTGGGCAAAGATATATTTTTGGTGGGAGAATGTGAAAAATAATGTTTTTCACAGAAAAATCAGGAGTCTCCCGCTGTGTATGGTACATGTACATCTCTTGTATAAATGGATATCAACAGAGTAACTGCCACTTACCCTGTGTAACCTGTAAAACCAGCTTACTGTCATTTCTCCCATCTACTATCATCAAGTGTCACTTGCAAAGTTGTCTGCTCTCCAAATTTTTATTTACCCATATTATTAACTGCAATGTGCAAACTGTTATTTTCTTCATTCATTCTATCATTTCTGTAACCACTGCCACGTATTCAACCATATTTCAACCATGATAGCATTTAATGCATTAGAGTGTATAAGATGTACGTACAATTCCCTTTCTATACATTCTCCTTATTTCACATACATTCTATCATTTCAACTTCCTTTACAAATGATTATTAGTAATCAGACACAACACACACAGCTATCTAACAAACTGTCATTTCATGTTAAAAGATGGGAGAAACAGTATAATTATGGAAAAGGGCTTTCTAGTTTGTTAGAAAATTACACGCAGCAAGGATGAGTACATGCACCTTTATTTATGCACACGGATAGCCAATACCATTTGAAAGGCTCCCAGCTAAAACAACACCATTGCCTCTACAACTGTTCTTCCAACCTACACAGCTCTCTCATTCCAGCTGGTTGTCCATTCCGTACTAGATTTCACAACAGCATTCAGCTATGCACAGGTGCAGTCATATCTATCACATCATCTACAACTATGTACAGTGTTGTAAAGCAAGACATACAACATATCCCCCCTTCCCTTCAGTCTGCAACACAAGCACCAGGTCCTTCCTTGCAACCCTTACTTTATTTCAGACTCTCCCATCTCCAAGCAACACAGAATCACCCAGTACTTTAGTAATCACCTACTGAGTAATAAGCTGCTGACCCCATCAAATCCTTCCGATTAATTTCCCACACCTTCACAAATACATACATTGCAAACTTTTCCATACAGTTTCTGCCATTTACCCTGTAAAAATAGCAAACAAAGCATACAATTATTTTTTCTATCTCCTAACATCCAATAACCTTACAAAGCTAGGTATGCCCTGTGCACTTACTATTGTACTCATTTCTAAAGCACATTCAACTAACAGATTGTAAATAAAATATACAGAATACACATAGGCAAAGAAAAGTACATGTACATGTTATGCACAGTTATCAAAGCACTACTACTGCAAAAAGAAATCCATGTCTACATTAACAGCATCTAAAGTACGAACGAGAACTCAGAAGAAACCTACTCTTTCTGTCCAGAAAAAGTAAGTGCTTCCCCTCACCAATCCACACATCATCTCACTATCCTATAGACACCATTACACTACTACCAATCAGTACTCACATTTTTTAAAACTTTCCCCCTAAGCAGCCCACATACCACAATCAAAATGCTTGGTAGCATTGTAGAGTTATGCTGCAGTGGTTGTGGCCAGGGCCAAGAGTCTTGGGTGCATGGCGTACGGCCTTCGGCCATGCACCCAAGACTCTAGGCCCTGGCCACAACCACTACAGCATAACACACCCATAGAAACAAACACCTACCAAATGACCACAACCCAAAAACCTAATACATCCACCTCAAAACTATGGACTTCAATTAACAATCGAAAAAATAATTACAACCAACGTACAAACTCTTCAATACATACCCTCTTCACCCAATGCTCTTCTAACGACCCAAAACCAACATCATGCTAAACTGAAATAGCCAGTAGTGCGCCCAGTGTTTAGTATATCCGCGGACAACCACGGTGACCGCGGACACCGCAAACACATCACAGCCTTCTCCCACCTAAACAAATACAGCATTTGACCCATCTCTTACTCCCCCACCCTCTCCAAGCACTCATACACACCAACACACTCCACAAAATTGGATTTATGCTCACTTCCAGTGCATGTCCGCACATCCAATATGGCAGGCGCATCGAAACAATTTGACGCACCTCACGCCTCATCCCAGCCAAATCAGAGAGCATGTTGCGTGTCCGCGGACATGACGTAAGCCGATTATCCAATCAGTTTTCTGTCCGCGGAGTGAACAAGGAAGCGTGTCAGCGTTGCTGACATAGATCACTAATTTTTTTAGACCTACCTTTTGGGTTTTAAAAAAAAAAAACTACTGGACTGAATTTCACCAAATTTACAAAAGCACGCTTTGGGACCAAGCCACCGCTCCTGCCGCAAATTTGGTGAAAATCCTTCCAGCGGTTTAGGCGCAACAGAAATGTTTTCTCCATTCAGTCTATGGAAAAAATAAATACATTTTGGGACCCCCCTTTAACTTTGCCCCCCTTGGACCAAACCTCACCAAACTTTGCAAAAAAATTCAGAGTGGGCCATATACTTATATTTTTTGCAAAGTTGGGTGAGGATTTGTCCAGGGGGAGAGAAGTTCTAAAGCGCCCAAAAAGTGCTCTTCCTATGGGTTTAGCAACTTAACCATAACTACACAGCCGCTACTGTGGACTTTGTGATATATATTTCAGCTATGCTTCAAACGTTCCTGTGGTTCCACATTAAAATCTACACAGGAAATTTCTGACCAACAATGCCTTCACATTGTCGTACTATGGCTAACGGACATGGCCTGCACTATCGAATACTCTAAATATATTTCCCCTTTCTGCCTTTAATCACAATTATGTTTGTATTTTTACTTGCATGCTCTTGAAGGTGGACAGGTGCCTTTCCCTCTCGCCTCTAAACCCTGAATAGTAACACCTCATCCTGATAGGTAAAAACATGCGGACTGAAACTTTATGGGTTCAAGCCTATGCTTTAAATTGAATAATCGGACTCCTGAAGAGCACCCACACTAGCTCTCTCCACCCAAACTGGCACATCATTCAGTTTACGATCACATTTACACTACACTCAGATTCCCACCCACATGGAAGCGTTATGCCTGCAAGCATCACAACCACCACATTAACATCAGCACAGATGCTCTGAGCTTATTATAATGTTTGCAACATTGTTAGCTCTATCAGATAGCCCAGCATCCTCAACACCATCAGTTTTAACAGTATGTGTCAAAGATGGCTTCAAATAACTCGTAAGAGAAGTTTAGGTGTTTTATTTCCAAGTTCAAAAGATATATGGACGAATGACTGTAGGAAAGTCAGATTAAGGGAGGGTTCCCTGGTCTCCACCTTCTATGGACTTCCTCCACCCTAGTCCAGGCCTCCCTACTCCCCAGCAGGATGGTATAAAAAATAGACATAAGTAATCTTTGTTGTCAACTTCGATCCTGGTCTGTGAATGGTAGGCAAAAGGATACAGCGTTATCTACCTTATTCCCTCTGGGACTTTTTAAGGACAGCCAACACTAGTAGCAGGGACGTCCTTTGGGGGAGCCAGTGGTAGAAGCTGCTACCTCTGGCCACCTCTTCTATCCCTAGACCTGCCCTTGCTACCCCTGGGCCACTGGACAAAGAGCAGAGATCTGTGCTGTGCCTGAAAAAAACTAAGTTGCAAATGCAGCTAAATGTGCGACAGCTTTCTTTCACCTGGAATCTCAATCTAGTTATATGGAGAAATAGCGGGGATGCAGGAAAAACCATGAAGCCGCTATCAGTAACAGGTTGGCAGTCCATTAGTGAAGAATTCCTGAATGGTTGAGTTCAGAGGTGGGGCTGTCTGTTCAGCTCATACCCAGTACTGTAGCAACAGGAAGGCTATGAGGGCTAGGTCTAGCTAGCTGGGAATGGGTAGGAGCAGCCTGCAGTACACAGTGACAGCACAGCATGAACACAAATCTCATCAGTGTTTCTCATTGTCTGCTTTGCACATCCAGCCACTGGGCCTGTGACGAGGGGTGAGCTTCAGTGGCTTCTGCCACCAATCCTGCCTGGACATTTACTTGACCCAGATCTGCCAGCCCTGCATCACAGGAGCACTGCAGAAAGACGCAGGGTGAGATTAAGTTGCCCTCTGCCTTTGTAATAAACCATATGTTGCATCCTTAAGCAAAAAATATATATTTGGAAGGATAACTCGGGGGCAACACACTTGCTTTGGGAACAAGAGGATGCATTGTAACATGGGTTTGGTTCCTGTTCCAGTGCTTGGAAGATGGAGGAGGCTGACATTAAGCAAGATATAAAGAACCAAAGAAAATAATAAAAACACATCCTTCCCCTCCATCTCCCATCTAACAAAATAAAACTGTGAGTTACTAACCAAATAGAAAAAAGGTTGATGGCTGGAAAGTTTAAAATCATTCACGACCAGTGGCACAGTTCTGGGCAATCCACCAAATCATAATTTTTCTGGTTGGACTTGTGTGGGTCAGTTGCTGGTTCCAGTCTGTGGCCAGACACTTGACAGGCAACGGATGCCTGTGCCTTGGGGTATAGGCCTCTGAGATGCTCGGTTTACAGTTTAGCCCGAGTGATGTACAATAGTCCAGGTTGTTGTGTTGGATGTCTGCTTACATTCACAGTAATTTGGTAATATGGGCCTATATACAACATAGATCACCATATTAACACTACATATGGTGATCTAATCTTGTCTGAAATGTATATCGCATTACAGTGATATTGGAATCGTATTTTTCTTAGTGTATTGAGGAACAATGCTATGTAATGCAGCTTCCTGTTTCGTCAACGGGTGAAAGGTTGTGTACCATCACTTCCAGTGATGTCACTTGGGGGTTGGGTCAAATGACATCACTTCCTGTGATGTCATAGAAGTGTCACGTGATGTCACTTCTGCTACCCCTGGCATTTTGGTGAAATGACATACCTGTTGATTCCCACAGTGCGTCAATGATGTGATGATGGTGCCTTCGCACTCTCCCCCCCACTGTTAGGAATGTCCTTAGCTGATCTATTTTGGGGGCAATGATCAGTCCCCTATGGCATAAATGCAAAATTACTTGTTTGTTTTTACATTACACACATCAACTTACATTGAGGTGCGTAGGGGTATTTTGTAGATCCATTGCTCTTTTGCTTTGAGTAGCATTTCTGTTACTTACATGATGTGGTGGCAGCAGATATTTTCTATTGAGTTTTTTCAGTCTCATTTGCCCCTTTGGATTTTAACGCATGCTGCCTTTCAGGGTATCATATAGTCTAAATGGCCCGTGCCACAAGATTTTGCTATGTCCCTTGGCCTTCCCTTCTTTTGGTCTTTTTTCTGTCTTCCCAGGGCTGGATATTCCCTACAAAGGAAGTCTTTTCCCAGGCAAAGCCTTGGCTTCCCGAGCAAAGCGGCTGTATGCGTGGCCGGATGTGAGGCCTGAGCTGTCTGGTTCCAGTCCTCCTCCTGGTACGTGCATCTGTTGCTGGGCACCAATGTTCCTTCATTTTTTTGGGCTGTGTGCAGCAAAGTAAGACTTGTGTGCAGGCTGTTTAGATGCCCCAGATGTCCCGATTTTCTCAAGTGGCCTAACAGTTGAAGGGGCTTGCCCTGCGAGTAATAGGTTGTTCAAATCCTGTTTTATTTAAAAGTAATTTTTTTCTCATTAATACGATTTGACAAAGAGTAAGAGGAACAGCTTTGCTACATTGCCGGCAAACCTGCAATTATGAACAAGACACATTGTTCAATGTGATGTTTATTGCAATACACATGCATTTCCAAAACACCATTCTGCATTGCTGAATGAATATTAAATCATAGATGTGCTGGATACCCTGCATGTCCACTTGGCGCACACATGATAATTCACTCATGTTTGTGCGCATGGTCTTGAAAACATCAAAAAAAAAAAGAGGGCCGCGCATCCTTGCACTACAAAAGCGGTGGCCAGATTATCAAAAGGTCTGGGCCCAGGGCACATTCCAAATCGGATTTCTCATTGTTGTAACACGAGGGTGGGTAGCCGCGTGCCATTCGTATTGTTTGTTTTCAAAACAGCATACTAGTGTGAGTGAATTATGTGTGCACTATATGGACACGCAGGGAATAAAGCACATACGTGTTTAACTCGCTTTAAAAATCCCTCAACAACGCAGAAAAGTGTTTTAAATGTATAAGCTTATTTGAATAAATATCACATTGAACACTTCTACTGCCCTTTCCCCGGCAACATAGCCCAGCTGTTCCTCTTATGTGTCAAAGTAGATTTATTTAAACAAAGAAATCTTTGAATAAAGCAGGATTTTAGCACCTTAACTCTTGCAGGGCAAACAAGCATTCCACCATTAGACTACAATATTTATTTATTATTTGCATTTTTAAAGCGCACATCGGTCCTGGGGCATCGTGGCGCTGTTAGAGTAATCACTTGGAACAGGCATAGCAATGAACAGGGGTGACAGTATGTAGAACAGGCGCAATAGTACAGAGAATGGCAACATGCGTATGTTGTGCTGTTACTTGGGTTACAGTTGGGCAGCGTGTCTATACTTATTGGTTGGATCTAGCATAACAGTATGGTTTTCAGCATTTTGCGGAAGGCAGTATAGTAGCGTTTGTTTCTTAGAGTTGTGGGCAGTGCATTCCAATTATTTGGTGCTAAGTGTTGAAAGCTAGACCCTCCAGCTTTGGTTCTTTTGAAGGCTGGTACATAGATCTGGTTGGTCAGATGAGATCTAGTTGGTCTGCTAGATGAGTTGAGGGTGATTATTTCTGATATGTAAGGTGGGGCATCGGAAGAGAGGCACCTGTGCGTGATGGCCAGTGTTTTTAAAAGTATGCGTTCTTTTACCGGTAGCCAGTGTGCATCTTTCCTGGCCTGTGAGATGTGTTCCCTTTTAGGAATACTCAGAGCTGCCCTAAGGGCATTGTTCTGTGTGACTTGAAGTTTGTTAATGTTTTTGCCCAGGTGCCCAGGAATAGTGCATTGCAATAGTCCAGTTTTGTACCTACTGTGGCTCTGGCGATAGACAATTTTTGGTAGAGAGGAAAGGCTTGACAGCATTGATTACCTTTGTGGCGAGTGTGGCGGAGGAGGCTATAGAATTGACCTGGCGTGACATGGACAGTGAGGAGTCAAGGTAAACTCCTAGGGGGTTTACAGCTGCTGAGACTGTGATGGTGGAGTTGTCTATAGTGAAGGTTTTTATTGTGGTGGGAGCTTGTTGAGCGTTTCCCTAGTGCTTACTATGTGGATCTCTGTTTTGCCCACATTTAAGCAAAGGCCGTTAGCCGCCATCCATGTCTGGATAGCTGAGTAGATCTTGGTTAGTGCTGCAGCGTCCTGTTCGTATATGCCAGTTAAGGGGAGTAGTACCTGAGTCATCAGCGTAGTTGGTATATGCTATGTCACGACAGTCAAGATCATTGAAGAGCGGGAGGGTGAAAATATTGAAAAGCGCGGGGGAAGTGCATGAGCCCTGTGGGACACCGCAGTGGATGGTGGTAGGGGAGGCGCATGCAGAGTCTGAGAAGACATTCATGAGTCTTCCATTTAGGAAGGAGGCCACCCAGGCGACTGCTTCCGGTGAGAAGTGGGCTTCGTTTTTTAGGTGCATACCTAGGATATCATGGTTGACAAGGTAAAGGCAGCGGACAGATCTAAAAGGAGAAGTGCCAGTTTGCCTTTGTTCATGATGGCGGTGAGTTGTATTTTAAGATCGAGTAAGACGGACTCCGTCCCGTGTCCTGGATGGAAGCCTGACTGTCTTTTGCCTAGGATGTGGTTTTCTTCTAGGTATTGCTGGATTTGCGTGTAGGCAACTTTGTCCAGTATCTTGAGCAAGAAAGGGACGGTGGTAATGGACCTGTAGTTATTGGCAATTTCTGGGCCCAGTTTTTTTTTTTTTTTTAAGAAGTGGGCGCACCCAAGCACCCAAGCTTCTTTTAGGCTATCTGGGACAAAGTTAGAGTTGATGGAGGCGTTGATGAAGGAATTGAGAAACGGGGAAAGTGTCTTGGCACAATCTTTGACTAGGCTTGACTGGGCAGGCATTTCGTTTACAGTTGGAGGGCCTAATTTTGTTCATATCCTTCCTGTGTGTTTTATTCTATCCGTTTGTCTAGACTGTGTTTAAACTGTGCCCCTTAAAATATTTTGGCCACTTGAGAGAATCTAAAAACAGTGCGTCAGTGCAGCCATTGCTCTAGCAACATGGCTGTGCGCATTATCCTGCGAGTAACACATAGGCATTTGCATATAAAGCCACCATCCGATTAGCGTGAGGTACAGAAAGCTGCCTGGGACAATGAAGTCAAAGACTCCAAAGGTTTGAATCCAATATGTCAAATGTATGCATTAAGATAAATGGTGTCCTATTTCTACACACATGATCTGAGGGGAACAAGTATGAATTCCGACCCCCCCCTCAACGTGTCCATGGGCCTGATTTACAAGGTGTTTTTCAGTGGGTGCTTCCCATTGAAAAAACTTTTGTAAATCAGGATTTATGCATTATTCCGTGAACTTGTTACTGTCTGCGCAACCAGCAGTCACTCAATTCTGCGGATAAAGAACTTTTTCAATGCTTTCAGTGAAGTGCATTCAGTGAAAAACTGTCTTGCAGCACCCTCACTCAGCCGGCAGCAATCCCACCCTTCGCTAGCTCTCTTTATAATCCCCACCCCAACAAAGGCTTTGTGTGACATCCGACATCATGTTCATGTAATCTGAGCATATGTCACACAGCTTTTTCAATACCGATCAACGTTGTTAAATAATAAACACACATTTGTGCTTTTAAAGAAGCACTCACAAAAGCCTCGAGTGCCATTTTCTTTTTTAGCACTTGAGGTTGGATAAATACTGTAGCCCCAGAGCACCTTAGAATGCGCTGTGTAGTCTGTATCCATATATTTGGATAGAGAAGTGTGGAGAGAGGATCCCGATGTGTGAGGAATGCAGCTCCCTGAAATAATCCCTCACATCGCGAAGATCTTGGCTCTGTCTGGGCCTGAAAATGGCAGGCGTCGGTCACCAGCAGGGAGAGAAGCAATTAGCGCGATCATGGAGCCATGTATTCTTACTAAAGTGGAAAGCTGCAATACCACGCTTTACGCACGAGGACTGGAAGAGGAAGCTGTTTCACTGCCTGAAGCCAATCATATTGAAACCATTTGTGCAAAGTTTGTGATTGGTTGAGTGCATACTGATGAACGGAGGGCAGGCAAAAGCATGTGCAGTGATTAAATGTTTTTGTGCGGCCTCAGAATCAGAAGTGGGCGGCCGCACAGCCGCGCAGTTTACAGGGAACATTGCTTGGCACATGTGGTGTCCAGAGGCTGTCTGTGATTGGACAGCACTGACAGTTTGAATGGTGCAATTACTATTGGTGGGCTCGAAAGTGACTCCAGCTCGAATTTAGGATAAAAGGAGGACTCCTGTAGCCATTCTTCAGATTGTCAGAGCCAAGACCCCTTTGAAGAGGAGCATCCCCCACTGAAAACCTGTGGATCTTCATTGCAGCCATCCAGCATTGCCTTCAGCAATGACACGGCAAAGCTCTGCTCGTTTGTCTGATCTCCTGAAGATCTTCATCAGTGCTTCAAACTTTGCACCGGTGGGAACAACCAGTCTTGACCCCTGCTTGAGGATTCTGTCCAAGGAAGCCTGCAGAGGTGTCCTGGGACTACCCTTTGGACTGTCGAGCTCCCATCTAATTGCATCAGTTGACCTCCCTATTTCAGACTAGGGACACAGCAGACCCTCAATTTGGAAGACAAGAGGACGTCCCCTGCAGTTGCAGCTCTCCAGCATGAAGATGGGTCTTGTAGGACCAGCACCAGCATCTTTGTCTCCACCCCGAGAGTCATCTTACACCACCTGATCCCAGTTTTCATCGTGGTCTCCTGCCCGAATTGTGTCCTGGGTCCCCTGAGGTAGTCAGCATTGTGGTGGTCTCTTCATTATATTGCCCAGTCGTCCAGCTGTCCAGTCTCAACAGAGCACAGAATTGCGGATTATCCAGACCCAAATACAGACATATAAAGTGAACTGTGCCATCCCTAGACCTCCCCCAATGGAACCAAGACAAGAAGTAAGCACGCTCAGTGGAATCAGAAGCCTCAGACATAGTTTATGATGGAATCAGATAACAGGGGATGGGGGGGGAGTTGACATACCCATTTCTATTCACTTCCGCCCTCCGTAAGGTTCAACAGGCGCACAGTCCCAACCCTACCATACCCTTTGGCCATACCCTTTGGCTGGCAGTCACAGGCAGTCACAGGAGTTCTGGCCAAGGATCCCACTCTGGGCTTCCCCTAAAGGGGTGGGATTGGGAGAGGACCTTATAAGAACATTTCATGCTTTGTATTTCGCTACTTGAGACACGAGCACCTACAAATTGGCTCTGCAACACTTGCTCTGCCATCTTAAAAGACAGCAAGCTTCCTGCAAAGGGTAAACTCTGGGACCTGTGACTTTTAGGGCACCAGGCCCCATTTCGTTTAGCAAGGAAAGAACTTTTCAACAAAATTGAGAGAGAAGAAAAGATCAAGCCAAACATTTATTCAGACCATTAATTATTAGTCCCACATTTAATTAATGACTTTAAAAGGCTGTTGGCTTGTTTTTAAAATGTTTTGCTTTTTTTTGGGCGATTTCCTTAGTTATTTTTATCTTGCCATTTTACCTTAACTAACATTCATTTCTAATGGTGAAACTAATATGTGAAGTAGCATGCATGTCATATTACAAAACATTTTCTCATCAATTAATATTTGAATACCGCAATCAAATGTGAACAAATCATGAATCAGCTTTACATGACAGAATCTTGTTCAAAGCATAATCTATGGACTATTAATTGAGCCCTGAGGAAGAGCAAAGCTTGACACCGTCTAGGCTCACTACTACACTCAAAATATAAAACATGTCTTTTCTGTAAAATGATTAACTATGCTGTGTATACTGTTAAGATGGATTTCTTTAATCTGGCCTGGTGGACAGATTTTAGAAGGCTGCCCTAGTCATAGTGAACAGGGAACTCAGAGGTTAGCCAAAACCCAATCAAGGTAAATGTGGAAAGCAGTCAAGGCTATTCTCAGGAGATTGTAAGTGGGGTCACAGGCCCTTAATGAGCCCACCAATATAATATGCAATAATTCAATTTAGACAAATATGAATAAAAAATGCACTTATTTATTCTAGACCTTCTACAAACAATTACCAATTCAACTGGTGATATAATTGCACAAAACTCAAACATATATACATTCACCATTGTTTCAAAAATGCATTCAAATAACTTTTCAACCCAAGTAAGTAAAGTAAGGCAGTATGATGGAACCAGTTCAAAAGTGATTTCCCCCAACTTGAGCAATCCAATACCTAAGAAGAACGGGGCCTTGTGCTCAAAAGTCACAGGATCCACAATGCTTCTCACCAGAATGAGTCTTTGCAAGTAAGCCATCATTTACTTGTGCCAGTGAGGCAATAAAATACTCTTCAACCATTTGTTAAGGTAAGTGAATAGTCTTGTAATTCAGGAGTTACTACACAGATTCAACGACCAAAAGGTAGTGGAATGGAATGTTAGAAGACAATGGTACTTGTTCCCAATGTTATCCTAGGGAGGACAGACGCACACATACACAAAGGCATCACTAGCCCGAGAAAAAAGGCTTCCCGAACTAGTGCATGACCTTATATGTGATTTCCTGACCTTGCAAGGCAGGAAGAAGGCCAAACTACAATATGGATAAAGAAAAAGTGAAAATCTCTTGGCACCGCCATTTTAGAGCACTAGCCACATTTAGTAGCCATGCATGATAAACGCGAATGTGCACACAAAAAATAAGGCAAAAATGGTAAAAATGTATCTGCTGCCACCTGCTTGTCTTTAGATGCATATAAAAATAACCAAAAATCTCAAGTGTAAAACGCTATGGTCAAACAAAAGTATCTTCAATCGTACTTCTGGTGCTTGAATCTGCTTAGATTCACATGGTGTACATACAGTCCGGCATCTAGTTGTAATTGTTGAGTATAGCATTTTGTTTTCAAAGTTCGAAAAGGGACTTCGACCTGGGCTTATCTGTAACACCATCCCTACTGTGATGTGTAGTGTACCCTTGTACCCCACGCATCTAAGTCCCCCTGGTTGTTTTTGTTCTGCCATGAGAGAGCCTGAAGAGAACACGTGAGTGAGTAAAGAAAGATAGGAAAGGTTTAAGATGGGAATAGTGTCTTACCTGTAACTCCATTTCTCCAGCATTGGTATCTTTCCTGGATTCACATGCTTAGAATATTCCCCGTCGACAGACTGGAACCGAGGGTTCCCAGTCTGTCGATGGGGAATATTCTAAGCATGTGAATCCATGAAAGATACCAATGCTGGAGAAATGGAATGATACTTGAAATGCCCGTAAGATAGCTCAGCGGCTTGAGCGCTCGCTGCTGCGATCTGAGTGTGATCTGCAGGTCGCAGGTTCGAATCCCGGCAAAGCCAACTCAGCCTTTCATCCTTTCGAGGTCCATAAACGAGTACCAATTTCAGTTGGGTGATATTGTATGTAAATATGTGCTCTGTAAAGCGCTTTGGATTAAGGCGCTATATAAACATTAATTCATTATCACATTACTAAGACGAAGAGGCAAATTGTTTCTCCAAATTAAAACCATTAGTAAGGAAAATTGGCTGGCTGGCATGGTCGCATACATTTCTGTCGTGCCACAGAAGGAGGATAAATATTTGCAAATGAATATGTTCCACTCCGTAAATTGGCTACCTGATTTTAGTTAAAAAAAAAAAGAAACTATTTAATATTAAAGAGAGTTTTTGCAAAAAAACTACAACAGTGGGACTGGATTTGTAACTATGAACATTTGTCTTTACTTCGCGGTTATCCAGCAATCTCCAACGTGACTCACAGATTTAGATGACCTCAGCCTTATTTGATGATCTCCACTGATCCGGAGGTACGCAGGCTCAGACTGATGATGCGTATTAATCAGTTACCAGTGCTTGCTATTATAGGAATACGATTTCAATTGCAAGAGGAGTCCAGATTCTGTAGAATTTGTAAGATCACAGGGAATTAAGAAACTATTAAACATTTCTTTACAGAATGTCCTAAATTGGGCCCACTGTATATGATTTACTTGGGGCATCTGGTACATAGGTATGAAAAAATTCTAGAACAGGAATTGTGGACCTACTGCCTTAACACTCATTCTGTTTCTGTACATATTGCAATATACCAAGTATGGCTCCATATTTGGAAGTTTATTTTAAGTGTTTCAAAAGATGTTATTGTGATGAAAATTGAAATGTAAAAATATTTTAGAAATAAGTTTGAGTTTAAATTTTCAAATTGAATATGCATTTAAAGTAGAATACTCTTTAGAGCTTAATGAAGGTTTTTTTTTAGAAGAATTTTAGATGGAAAGTTTAGAAATGAAAATGTTTAATTTTAGCAACTTCTGGAAAAATGTTGAAAATATAAAGATTTAAACATTTTTTAATCAATTGTGTATACATTTCAATATTGATATTTTACTTCCATAACTCTATGGCACTAAAGTCGGCTTCTGAAACTCACAAAACATCATAACTAATACATTGAATACAACAACAAATCATAATAATCACACAAATACAAGCAGTTGCTTCGATTCCACCATCAATTCAGAGCCCGAAAAACATACTTCCGATTTTATGTTTTTAATACTATTTTGATTACTCTTTGGAATATCTATGATCCTCTTGTTGCTACCTCATCTGTGTAACGCTCACCTGATTCCCACGGAGGCGCAGGTCTGGCTTCGAGTGCTGATGCTTCTTCAATGGTGAAGCGCAGGACTCTGGAGATGGACAGGAAGGGCCCTCTACTCTTGCTTCTCCGGCTCGCAGGAATATTCCCCTGTGCGTGAAAAGGGAGTATTACCTACTGACTGAGTTATGCTCAAGCCTCACACTCTCTTCCAACCCTCCACGATACCCTTCCACGATTCCCCGTGAAGTCTCACCTTAGGGTCTGAAAGGACGAGCTCTCCATCCTGCTTCTGACGCAGGGGCGCGTTGAACCCAGTTACTTCACTGGATTGAGGTTGGATGGGAGTTCAGGTAAGCTTGATTATACTGGTAAGGCGCTGTAAAAGTTCTGTTGCAAGTTCAAAAGTTCAAGCTTTAAATAATAATGTTCATTGCCTTTTTTCAGGTGATGAATGAAGATTCCTTTGGAGACTTCTTGCAACAAAGCGCTGATGTTGATGTCTTTTCCCCATAGGGGCCGGGGTTCGGAATGCCGGAGATATGGCGCCGACCCGAAGTGAAACGTGCAGTTCCAGTAAAGATCTGGTAAGTCTTAGATGAGCGCTCAGGTAATTGTTTTTGCATTCGCTCATCTAATGTCTTTGTCTTTTTTCCCCATCGGGGCCGGGGTCCTGCTTGGAAGCAGCAAGACCCGAAATGAAATGGGAATGACCCAACAGGTAAGTCTTAGAAGGAAACTGAGCTTTTCATATTCCCTTCCTTCTCTCACCTCTTATTCTTGTCCTTTTCTCTAGGCTCTGGGAAGTGGCTGTGTATCCGGATGATCGCTGCTGAAGATGGAGGAACCCAGGAAAGGTGAGTGAAATGCAGCGCTGCAGCGATCGTAACGAAATGCTTTTAAAAATGATGTCTTCCCTTTCAGGATCGTCGGTGATGTCTCCGTGGTGCAGATTAGCTGGTAGGTCTCTTGTCTCCCTTTGCAGGTGACCCAGGATGCTGACAGGCGTGGCTGAAGTCCAGATGCAGGAGCTGACACAGTGAGCGTCCAGCTGCGAGGAGCAGAACAACGCGAAGCGTGAGTTGCTGATCGGGTGTGGTTTAAATAGCTTTGGAAGAAGTTCCAAGTGTGTATCCTTCCTCCGATCAGGTATGTATCCTTCCCCGACCACACCCGGGTGGAAAGTAGTCCCACAGGTAAAGTAGTTCCTATTCAGCCCTCACGAGGGCCTGGATGTGGCAGCATGGTCTGCATCAGGTAAGTGCACATTAAAACACTTGAACACATGTCTAGCTTTATGAGCCTGGCTACTAAGGCGCCAGGACAAAGGTCCAACATGAGCCTGGCGCCTAAGGCGCCAGGACTGCGTCCAAAGGGCCCCAGCTTGGGCCCACTGGCACTCCCCTGGGGGAAATTATGCCTGCCTCTGGGGTTGCTGGGTCGGACCTGGCTCCTTTGAGGTAGGCATCATGACAGTACCCCCCCTCAAGGCCCCTCCCAAGGTTCTTCCCTCCGGGGGTTTTGGCTTGTTCGGAAATCTCCGGTGAAACCTTTGTACTAATCGAGGTGCGTGGACATGGTTACTAGGCTCCCACGATTTCTCCTGAGGTCCATATCCCTTCCAGTCAACAAGATAGAAGAGTTTCGACTTTACCACCTTGGAGTCTAAAATGTCTAACTTCGAATTCTAATTCCCCTTCGATTTGAACTGGATCTGGAGGCTTGGACAATCGGGTTCCAGGTTGTACTGGCTTCAAAAGTGATGCATGAAAAACTGGATGAATACGCATGTTGGACGGTAGATCCAGTTTAAAGGCCACTGGGTTGATTATAGCTTTGATGGGATAAGGTCCTATGAATCTGGGATTGAAGGTTCGCGGGCCCTTGAGGGGGAAATGTTTAGTTGCTAGCCATACCTGGTCTCCTACTTGGTAAGGAGGAGTTTTACTTCGGTGCAAATCTGCGTTTTCTTTATACTTTTTCTTGGCTTGCTGTAAATGAGTTGCAGCTTCTTTGAAGGCTCGGGTTATTGTGGAATGCAGATGATTTACTGCGGGCATTTCCAGGGTCAGAGGTGGATCTAGATCAGAGGTCCGAGGATGGTGACCATACAAAGTATAAAAGGGGGTTTGTCCGGTTCCAGAATGCACTGAATTGTTGTATGCATATTCTGCGATCCAAAGGATGTCTTTCCAATTTAACTCGGATTGGTGTAACATGCACCGAAGATATTGCTCGAGAGTCTGATTGGTTCTCTCAGTTTGTCCGTCGGTCTGGGGGTGGTGGCTGGTGGATAACCGCACATCTATTTGTGCTAGTTGGCAACACTTCTTCCAAAAATGTGAGATAAATTGACTTCCACGATCCGAGACTAAAATGGAAGGGAAACCATGTATGCAAACTATATTCTCCAGGAATTCCTTGGCCAAGGTGGAAGCTGAAGGCAAACCCTTTAAAGGGATAAAGTGGGCCATTTTGGAGAATAGGTCCACAATTACAAGGATTGTGTTGTAACCAGCACAAGGAGTCAGATCTGTTATAAAGTCCATTGACAGGGTGTGCCATGGTGCCGGTGGAATATCCAAGGGTTGAAGTAGGCCGGCTGGCCTTTTCTTTTGAGCCTTGTTTTGGCCGCAAATTGTCTTTTCTCCAAGAAGGCCACCAGAAGTGGCGTTTGATTTTTTCCTCTGTTTTAGCGATACCAGGGTGTCCTTCCATTAAAGATTCATGATGATGGGCAATAACAAGTTCTTGCAATTCTTTACTTGGCAGAAACAACCGCTCCTGGAAGTAGGGTAAGTCATCCTTAACGGTGTAATGAGGACCCTTTTGACTCCATTCCAGTAAGGTTGATGAGTCTAGAAGTTGTTTTACTTGCGTTTGGATATCCTCAATAGATTGCAATGAAGTTAAGCCTAAGATTCTTTGCTCAGGTATGATGGGCACAGGTTCTAAGCTCGAATTAGGTCCTTCCATGCCAATCCGGGATAAGGCGTCTGCTTTTCCATTCTTGCAGCCAGGGCGATAGGTAATTACAAAATCAAATTCCGCAAAGAATAGAGCCCATCGGAGTTGTCGTGAAGATTGAGCTTTGGCCGTCTTTAAATACTATAAGTTTCTGTGGTCCGTAATTACGGTGATGGTGTGTCTTGCCCCGAGAAGGTAGTGACGCCAAGCCTTGAAAGCAGATTTGATGGCCTGTAACTCTTTATCAGTAATTGCGTAGTTGATTTCAGGAGGAGAACATTTTCTGGACCAAAAGGCCACTGGGTGTAGTTGGTTAGTTTTTGGGTCTCTTTGCGACAGGACAGCTCCCATGGCCGAACTGGAAGCATCGGTTTCCACTATGTACGGGATATCTGGGTGCGGGTGCTTCAATACAGGTGCAGAGGTGAATTTGGTTTTCAGGTCCTGGAAGGCTTGTTCGGCCTCAGGAGTCCATTCGAAGCGTTTGTTTTTCTTTAGGAGAGCGGTGATGGGTTGGACTGTTCGGGAAAATTCCGGGATGAATCTTCGATAGAAATTGGCAAAGCCGAGCATGCTCTGAACTCCCTTCACCGAGCTTGGAGATGGCCATTTGAGGATGGCGTCCACCTTTCGCGAGTCCATTCGGACTCCTTGAGGTGTCAGGATGAATCCGAGAAACTCAACTTCTGTGGTATGAAAAACATATTTTTCGAGTTTTGCAAATAGTCTGTGCTGGCGCAGTTTCTCAAGAACTGCCCTAACATGTTTTCTGTGATCAGATTCTGAAGAAGAGTACACCAGGATGTCGTCAATGTAAACAATGACGCAGACATCGATAAGTTCTCGAAGAACATCATTCATAAAGTACTGAAAGGCGGCAGGTGCATTGCACAAACCGAAGGGCATCACCTGATATTCGAAGAGCCCAAATTTGGTGCGGAATGCAGTCTTCCATTCGTCGCCTTCTTTTATGCGCACCAGGTGATAAGCTCCTCGGAGATCCAACTTGGTGTACACACAAGCGTCTTTCACCTGGTCGATAAGCTCAGGGATCAAAGGCAGAGGATAACGATTCTTAATCGTTATTTGATTTAGGGCGCGATAGTCTATACACGTTCTAAGGTCGCCTTCTTTTTTTGGCACGAAGAACAGAGCTGAAGAGACAGGAGACTTGGACGGGCGAATAAAACCATTGGCTAGGTACTGATCTAAATACTGACGCAAATGCAGGTTCTCAGGTTCCGTAAGAGCATAAATCCTACTACAAGGTAGTTGAGCATTGGGTACCAGATCGATCTGGCAATCATAAGACCGATGGGGAGGTAACGTGTTAGCCTGTTCTTTCTGAAAAACGTCTTGGAATTCTTGGTATTCTGACGGTAACTGTACAGGGGTGGAAGTTGCTGTGGCTAGACCCATTGCTGGATTTCTTGGATAACAAGTTGGTTCACAATCAGGAAAACTTATCTTCTTTGCTCGCCAGTCAATTCTGGGATTATGTGTTTCTAACCAAGGAATTCCAAGAATTACTTGAAATTGTGGGGCCTTGATCACATCAAACACGATTGCTTCCCGATGTCCATCCTGACCCACCAGTGTCACTTCAACAGTGGAATGCGTTACAGGCCCTGAGGCTATTTCGGTTCCATCTACTGTAGTAATGACATCTTGGGTTACTTTCGGGCGGAGAGGAAGCTTAATCCTGGAAGCCAATTCACGGTCTATGTAATTTCCAATAGCTCCACTGTCGATGTATGCTTTTATAGCATGCAACTGCTGAGGCTGTTTTGGGTCCACGAGCACCATTGGCATGACGAAATGCGAGGTCAAAGAGTTAGTTTTCAAGCTCGGCAAGCGGACCCCTACGCTTGCCGGGCTAGGTCGTTTCCCGAATCAGGTGTCACTAATTCGTTATCAGTAGCTCCAACCACCTTCTTAAGTGGTTTAACTGGACAATTTCGAAGAAAGTGACCGGAAGTCCCGCAATACAGACAAAGTTGCATTTGCCGCCTTCTCTCTCGTTCTTTCTGTGTTAATGGTCCTTTAACACCACCGATTTGCATAGGTTCAGATACGTCGGTACTCTTGGAGGTAGCGTGGGTTTTGATCGGTTTTCATACTTGAACCGATCTGCTTTTCTATTTTGAAGTCTGTGATCAAGTTGAACCACCAAGTCAATGTAGTCTGCGCAGACCTGGGGTGGGTTTACTATCTGAGTTAGAACATCCTTAAGCTCTCCGCGCAGGCCTCGATGAAACAATGTGATCCTTTTGCTTTCTGGCCATCCAGTTTCCACAACCAGTCTGTTAAAGGTGGCTATGTAGGACAGAAGATCCTGATTACCTTGTCGTAAGGATAGCAGTTCGTTATCAAGGGCCTGTCCTTGAGAGTGTCAAGCAAACAATCTTTCCATGCTGGCCTGGAAGCCCTGAAAATTCTGGAGAATGGGATCATCCTGATTTACCAATGGAATAGACCAATCGGCAGCGCTGCCACTGAGGTAAGATAGTATAAAGGCTACCTTGGTCTGGTCGTTAGGGAAGGCTCCGGGTCTGCATAGAAAGTGTAAACGACATTGGTTCATAAAGACGGCATATTTCTTGGGATCCCCCGCAAAACGTTCAGGCGGGGCCAAAGGCATGTGTCCAGGTAGATTAATTTGTACCGGGTTACTCAAACCCATTGATGTGGAAATGTCTCCGGAATTAGGTAAAGGAGTGTGCCCTGCCTGGGCCTGTAATAACCTTTTGGCTAGGTCATCAGTTCTTTCCTTAGATAAGATCAGTTCTCTTTTGAGAGCGTTAGTCTCCTGGCGGGCTGAGTGCACCTCTGCCCGTAATTCCCCCAAAAGCTGGGCCAGCTGGTCAGTCTCGGAAGTCTCCATAGCGCCCGGGTGGGAAATTGTGGGTAGGCTTCGCGTTCTGTAACGCTCACCTGATTCCCACGGAGGCGCAGGTCTGGCTTCGAGTGCTGATGCTTCTTCAATGGTGAAGCGCAGGACTCTGGAGATGGACAGGAAGGGCCCTCTACTCTTGCTTCTCCGGCTCGCAGGAATATTCCCCGGTGCGTGAAAAGGGAGTATTACCTACTGACTGAGTTATGCTCAAGACTCCCACTCTCTTCCAACCCTCCACGATACCCTTCCACGATTCCCCGTGAAGTCTCACCTTAGGGTCTGAAAGGACGAGCTCTCCATCCTGCTTCTGACGCAGGGGCGCGTTGAACCCAGTTACTTCACTGGATTGAGGTTGGATGGGAGTTCAGGTAAGCTTGATTATACTGGTAAGGCGCTGTAAAAGTTCTGTTGCAAGTTCAAAAGTTCAAGCTTTAAATAATAATGTTCATTGTCTTTTTTCAGGTGATGAATGAAGATTCCTTTGGAGACTTCTTGCAACAAAGCGCTGATGTTGATGTCTTTTCCCCATAGGGGCCGGGGTTCGGAATGCCGGAGATATGGCGCCGACCAGAAGTGAAACGTGCAGTTCCAGTAAAGATCTGGTAAGTCTTAGATGAGCGCTCAGGTAATGTTTTTGCATTCGCTCATCTAATGTCTTTGTCTTTTTTCCCCCCATAGGGGCCGGGGTCCTGCTTGGAAGCAGCAAGACCCGAAATGAAATGGGAATGACCCAACAGGTAAGTCTTAGAAGGAAACTGAGCTTTTCTTATTCCCTTCCTTCTCTCACCTCTTATTCTTGTCCTTTTCTCTAGGCTCTGGGAAGTGGCTGTGTATGATCGCTGCTGAAGATGGAGGAACCCAGGAAAGGTGAGTGAAATGCAGCGCTGCAGCGATCGTAACGAAATGCTTTTAAAAATGATGTCTTCCCTTTCAGGATCGTCGGTGATGTCTCCGTGGTGCAGATTAGCTGGTAGGTCTCTTGTCTCCCTTTGCAGGTGACCCAGGATGCTGACAGGCGTGGCTGAAGTCCAGATGCAGGAGCTGACACGGTGAGCGTCCAGCTGCGAGGAGCAGAACAACGCGAAGCGTGAGTTGCTGATCGGGTGTGGTTTAAATAGCTTTGGAAGAAGTTCCAAGTGTGTATCCTTCCTCCGATCAGGTATGTATCCTTCCCCGACCACACCCGGGTGGAAAGTAGTCCCACAGGTAAAGTAGTTCCTATTCAGGCCTCACGAGGGCCTGGATGTGGCAGCATGGTCTGCATCAGGTAAGTGCACATTAAAACACTTGAACACATGTCTAGCTTTATGAGCCTGGCGCCTAAGGCGCCAGGACAGAGGTCCAACATGAGCCTGGCGCCTAAGGCGCCAGGACTGCGTCCAAAGGGCCCCAGCTTGGGCCCGCTGGCACTCCCCTGGGGGAAATGATGCCTGCCTCTGGGGTTGCTGGGTCGGACCTGGCTCCTTGGAGGTAGGCATCATGACAATCTGCCCTTGCATTTCTATGAATTCAGTTACTGTACTCCGCCTTAACATTTTATTTGGACATGCAGGATAGCACTTGTAACATATCGTAATGTCTAATTTCCATAATCTTAGGCATTCTCATGAAACCTGTGCAAAAGGAAGTGAAATGATAAATAATTTTATCCAAAAGGTTACTAGTGGTGTACTGACCATGAGGGCGTAAAGGCTGTTTGCCATGCACATGTTTCACAGCAAAGGGAAAAGGGGTCTTTTGCCCATCTGCTGCCTCTGGAAATCAGTAATGAATGCCCTACAGGTGCCAGAAAGTCTCGTACTCAATGGCTTTCAAATTCTTATATCCAACACTAGCTTTTTCATTTTGACAAATTATATGCAATGGTCAGCATTTTTCATTATGGATGTACTAGGCACCACAAATAATGCCGGAGTGGCCATTTCCTCTGTCTTCCGCTCTTTTGAAGTGCTATCAGATTTAAAGTTAAAGGGCAGAAACTGCCCTGCCACAATTCCAACATATGCATGCAGACTACAAACAAACTACAGATCTCTGGAAATCTACACATAGGTTCACTCATGTGTCCCAACCTTCGATTTTCCATACAGGACAGAAGACATCTCTCTCAGCCTACCACTCCCCGCCCACAGCCCACATAAAAGCAAGGACTTCAAATTTACAACAGAAAGAAGGTTTTAATGTGTCTTAACTGCATTTGAAGAAGAACTTGGAAAAAAGGTGAGGGAGTTTGAGGCAGTTCTGAACATATGATCCCCACAACAGTCACTGAACCTGCTGAGCTTTCTTTCCATCTTTGCCCCTCAGCACTCATGACTCAACTTTCAAATTACTGAACACTGGATTTGGATGCCCCATTAGAAGGAGGGATCACTACATTACCAAAAGCTCAGATCTTGCAATAGACTAAAGTAAATTGTTTCATCATCCATGCTTTCATTTTGAATATGCAGTTGGACAGAGCTCTCAAATCATGTTCTGTAACTTTTAGTCTTTTGGAGCATGTCACAGAAGGACCAGATAGTAATTTGTGGGGAAGGTACATTCCAAGAACTGTTGTGATCATTTTAGCAACTGATATGTGGCAATTTGAGACCTTTATAAACTGATACATTAGGTCTTGCATGAATCGTGTAATAATGTTTATACAACATTTACACTTGAAAAAAATAACAGTAAAATGAATACCATTTTGTTGGTTAATGGTAGCATGATCTGTCATGGTCTGAGATTCACAAAGCTACTATGAAAGTACTAGCAGTCACTGATGCAGTGCCGTTTGCGCCTTGCGCGTGAGAGCCTACGGACTGAAGTGTTGTCGGAGTGGGGTGTGGAAGCCTAAGGAAATGGCTAGTTAGGACTTGCTTCCTTCTTTGACCACATGTTAGGAAACCCAGAACTTCATCAATAATTTGAGTTTTTCCATAGTTTGTCTCCCCATCTTACCATGTTGGATACCCCCTATAGTGCCCTTAAATGCTAAGATCAAAAGGTCCTCTCTGTTAATTAACTTCTCTTTGCACAGTTCAGTAAGGAGTGTGAAGAGAGCGAGAGGCTCCATAAATTTGCAAATAAAGCTTACCAGTCACTACAGATCAGAAGGCAACCTTAATTGCTATTTTTTCCTTTTTAAGTCACCTGTTGCAGGTTTTGTAAGGAATATTGTAAACTGCAAGTTTAAATTTACTGTCTTGAACTATTACTGTGTGGCACTCCAACTTGGACTTTTCTATCTTCTCCGATACTAACTTTATGATGTATCAGAAATGGATGGGGTGGGGGAGAAAATTGATTCAAATACCATGGTAACTGTTCTTAAGGAGAAAGAATAGGATAAAGAAAAAGGGTAGATAAGAGCGCTTGTATTAGAGGATAGGAGAAAGACGAGGCAGAAGGTGAGGTGGAGAGAGAACAGGAGGAGACAGAATGGGATAATGTGAATTATTATTATTATATAGAATTGGTTATTTATAACGCTCTTAATACCCAGAGGTTTTTAAGCGCGGACCAGGGGATCGAATCTGTGTTGCTCCGTGTCGTCTTGCTTCCAAGACGAGCACATTGCCCCTGTGCTATCCTCCCGAGACAATTGATATTTCAATAATGGTTAAAAAGCAGAGATTAGGAATAAAGGAAAGGGCAAAGCCGAGACAGTACACAGGTAAAGTACAAATGTCACATATTGTCCTTTGGCTTAAAACAGCAGATTTATTTTTTAGACCAACAATCTTTTACGTCACTTAGCTAGACAAATAGGAAGCACTGAACAGTTGGTCATAAAATAAGGGCACACAAACATTTAAAGGTCTTCATTGACATTTGGTTGTTATGGAATTAATGATTGAAACACTGCTAATCATACAAGTTAGGCTGGTAATCAAATAAGATTTATTTAGCAATCGTGACTAATCAATTTGAGAATACTCATTTATGCCTTGCATTATCAGCCATAGCCCCTTTATCTGAGTATGGAACGGAATGTGCTAGCCGGGGCAGATAAGGTAAGAGCACTTAGGGAGCCTCCTAGGGAGCTCCAATGTGAGTCAGCCAGACTGGAAAGAGGCAATCTGTGACTGTTGGATTGAAACACAGTTAAGGACATTACTTCGAAACCAGGGGCCCATTCAAGGTTGCATTTCTAGTTGATTAGATGGAGAGCTGCCTGTAGCAGTAAAAAGGATTCAGAGGGGTTATGACCACGACAAATGACAAATGCAAGGGCAGAAGGGAGCAACAGGTCATGCAGCAGAGCAGACACATTTTCCATTCAGAATCGTGGTACCTGACAAGGTCAAGTAACCCCTTTTGTTCCAGAGGACCTTCCCCATGAGCATACCGGGAGTGTAAATGGTGGCCGACTTGTCTTTCGATTAAATGCATGTTCGAGGGAGGGCAGTCAGCCATGTTCGAGGGAGGGCAGTCAGTTTGGCTACCAGGGTAGATTTCACAATTGGCTGGCTATATGCTTCTAAGAAACTGTGAGGAGAACATATGACAAATCCAGACATCAGCACCCCCAAACCATCCGATCCTGTAAACAGAATCATCCGCAACGAGTATGAAATCAGGGTGGTGCAATGGGAGTCTCAAATCTGCATGTGGGGGACAATTGGTCTTCTACTACTAGCAGGCAGTCATGTGGCTCCTCATCCTGAGGAGTTGGAGCAGAGATGCAGGATTCGGAACAGAGCATCGGCTAACAGTGTAACTGTCAACAGAGATAAGATGTTTTTCATTCTTGGTGAGTAGGGAGTTGGATATATGAACAGTCTTTTCCTTGAGCAGGAGGCCAGGGACTCTGTGTGGTACTCCAACAGTTAATGGGTGGCCTTGAACCAATACATCTGCTTTCTTTATCAGGACCACCATAGAGGCGACTGCTCTCGGGCATGCCGGCAGCTATGGGATCCAATGCAGTACTTCAGTAGGATACTTGCGTCACAAAACCTTGGGCAGAACCATTGCATTCATCACAAAGCAGAATACAAGGTTTCTGATAATCCAGTAACCCTACACTAAGCCCATGCTTTTGAGAGCTCATGATTGATGGTGACAAAAGCTTAATCTGCTTCCTTAGACCATGGTAGTCTGATCGCGAGTGAAAGCTTGAAGGGGCTTAACTATGGTGGCATACCCCAGTATGCAAGCCCTGCAGTAACTAACCATCCTGAGGTATCCCCTCATCTGTTTTCGGGTCTAGGGCTTGGGCACCTGCTGTACCACTTTAATGCGATCCTTGGACAAATGTCTTGGGTCTGCAGATATATCATGGCCTAAATAGCGTTCACAGCCAGGCGAATCTGCAACTTTTCCTTAGAAGCCTTGCGATCTTTTAGTGCAAGAGCCATAAATAGATCAAGAGAGCCTTGTTCACATGTTTTCAAGAATGGGGACGCTAGCAGGTCATCCACGTATTGCACCAGAACAGACCCTCCTTTGAACTCTAGCAAATCAAGATTCCTTTTCAGAATATGGGAGAACAGAGTGGGGCTCTCTACATACCCGAGATGAAGGTATCTTGAAAGGTTTAAGTAAAGGCAAACAACTACTGCCAATCCGGGGTTGTACCGTAATGGCGAAGAAAAGGCGCAAATCAAAAACTGTAAAATGTCTTGTGGTGGCAGTGAAGCAAGAAAACATGGTGGCCGAGTTCGGAACCACTGGCAACGTGGGCAACACAGCAGCATTGACTGGGCGCAGGTCCTGAACAAAATTATAAGACATCTTTACCCTTTTTATTGTTTTTAAATCGGAACAACGGGGGTGTTACAGGGGCTTGCGTGGGCACAATAATTTGTGGCTCAATCAGCGATTCAATACCAGGGCAAATCCGTTCCTCAGCTTGTTTGTTTGGAGATAGGGTACTGAGACACCGATGGAAGGGGTTGGTTCAGGGTAATAGTTATTGGTTCAGTGTTCAGCATGCATCCCACATCATTTGCATTTGTGGACCATAATTTGGTAAGAACGTGGTCCAACAATCCCTGCTGCAAGAAGGTTTTCAAAACCTCCAATTCCCAATTAGCGGGAACATCAAGGAAAATACCTTATGGGGAGCAGTAGATGGAACAACTAATCTCGCACAATAAATCTAAAAGAAACAAGTTAAAAGCAGTACAGGGACTTGGGAGGAGAGCATGTTCTTCAGAAATCGGCCCTGGAGTAACAGTCAGAGGGTGAGAGAGTACCCCCAAGACAAACAGCATTAATAATGTCATCAAGATGTACAATACAAGGAAATGTAGACGCTTTAAAAGTGGAGTGCGAAGCCGCAGTATCAATGAAGCATGTCACTTATTGTCCTCCAACAGCACATGCTACATAATGAGAAGTAGTGTTAAGCTGTCTCAATCGCGCAACAATCTCATGGGCCCTCCTGGCTGTCCTAACATTTGTTAATTGTGGCTGGTGGCGGAGACTGGGGAAACGCAGGTGAAACAGGGGCTTTGAGCTGGCTTGCTCGTCCGCCCTGTGGCGGCAGCCTGTTCGGACATTCAGCTTTCCAATCACCAAACTCTTTACAATAACCCTGACTGTCGAGGGGGGTTCTTCCTCTTCCCAACCCCACTGAGACGGCATTTGCTATATCTGTAAAGCCATGAGCTTTGCTTCCATATTTTCTTTTGTCCTTTTTATAAAAGTGTTGGGCAGCTAAGAAGACCTTAGCCAAATTCTTTCCTTCCCAAACATTCAAAATAGAGGTTATTCCTTCTGCCACATTCGGTTGCTGATCCATAATAAACTAATACTACGGCTTGTGGAGCAGTAGTGGGAGCATCTGGGATTCCCGAATATCAAACCATTGTTTTAGTCTTCTGAGAAAGTCTACTGGATGTTCGCCCTTCGGTTGTTCATATGCGTTGATTTTGTCCCAAACGGTTTTCTTGGGGCAGATGTCCGAGACTGACTCTGCCAGACTGTCAGTAAATACTTGTAAGTCTTGGGGGCTGGTCTCTTGGGCTGGCCAATTACATTTCTGCTAAAGCAGGGTAAATGTGACAGCAGGGAGAGTGGCTCAATAATTGAATACGGTCAGCATACGTGGCAGAAAAATCAATATTGACCGGTCATTCTTCCTAAAACTTTGCGGTGTCTTCTCCGTTATTGGGTTAGTGCTCCAGGATGTGTGGACCGAAACAAAGGTGTTCCTGCCACCTGGGAGCTGTCTTAAAGGAAAAACTGCAGCATTGTCAGAGAAGTGGGAGTTTGAAACCCCATCAAAAGTATGTGAATCGCTAGTTGACGGGGACCCAAAGAGACTGGATAATTGTTTATTGATGGTGTCTTAGATGGGAAGTGATCGTGAGAAGCTGATGAGTGATCATATTGGAGTGGATTGGTTGTGTGCCTGTGGTTTGCTCAGGGGTTAATCTGGGCTTCAAACGGCACAGCACTCATTCCAGTGCATAGCTTGTGACGTGGCAGAACTTATCTGCACTTGCCACTGAACGGGTGCCAAATGTAAAATAGAGTTTTAAGAGTCAAGAATATCCCCAGGTGATTCTTTCGGTAGGGGTAACCTTTGGAGGACTGAATGTAAACAGCTATTGTCTCTTTTCTGTCTAGGAACTTGCAGATGTGCACATTCTATCTTTAGGGGTTTCACTAGCTCCTGCAGCTTCTCCTGTGTGTCTTTAAGAGCACGTGTTTTACATTGTGAGAGTCTCCTGGTTGTTTTCGGAGTACCAGTCAAAGTAGCTATCGCACCATTGCACCTTGGCGCCATTTGCTTTGAGGGCACCCTGCAAGGATATTATGCAGTCCACATTGAATATGCCTACTAAAAAGGCATCATGAGGCAAGACACAGACAACAGACTTAAAGTTCAAACAAAAGAAGTTTATTAACTTAAATGTCATGATGGTTGAAGGCCTAACTTGCCCTATACTAAGGCGGGATATCCCTACCTGAACAAAACTAAGGAAAGTTTGAGTCAAAGAGTTCAATTTAAAAGTTTGTCTGTGTCCAAAACCTATTCTTGCCCTCACAACTAAAGGAAACCAAGTGTAGGGATGTTACACATAAAATAGTGTTTAACTCAAAGTCTGAGCTTCTTCCAGCTCATCTTTCTTTCAGCTTCACTTCCCCAAGAGCAAGAAAGTTCCACAAAATCTCAAGATTACCCTTCTCACATTCAAGGCAACAGAGTTAAAAATAATCCTCTTGTTCCCCTTCCCAAAGTTTCAAGCAACACAGTTCACAAAGTAAATTTCCTCAAGACTCTGGGTGCCCTTACCAAAGACTTTAACTATGCCAGATTTATTTTAGTCTTTTCAAAGGGTCAACTTGATCCTCCTCCTGGTTGGCTTCACCAGTTCATTCACACTGTTTCTCCTTGGTTTGTTTCACAGTTCATTCAGAGCTCACTTGTCGAGGAGCAGTTGTCGGAACACACAGTCGACCCATCACAGGTCGCTAAACCAGGATACCTGGGTTCCATGCCACACAGGTTCTTCAGTTCCTGCCCCTGTGTACCAAGTCACTTTTAATTAACCCCGCTTTGCTGGTCTCTTGGCTTTATGTAAAAGTTGACACTTCTTTGGCTTCTCCTCGTCAACCTCTTGACTCTGCCACCATGTTTCACACACCTCTTGCCAGCCTGTAGCATTGCACTCACTCAAAGGTTCACGTTTGTGGGGTGCTATTTCTATCCCACCTTCTGTGGCACTCTTTGACATGCCCTTTCTCTGTAGGTTTTTTTATCACATGGGAACTTCAATTGCTCTTCAAGATTTGCTTTGTTCATAAAGTTTTTAGTGCACTCAGTGTTCAATATATCTAACTTCATGGTTTCATTCAGTTCGGTATTCAAAATACTTCTGTTATGGTTAATTTCACCTTTTCATTTGGCTCAGAGTTTAAAATGCATTCATTAAGTTTAATTTGAAGTTTCCATTCTGTTCGGTAATTGCGATGCATTTGTATTACTGAATTGTATGTTTTCATGAAGTTCAGTAATTATAATGCACTTGTTATATGTAGTTTGAAGTTTCTCCTAAAATCGGTATGCAATAGGCATATATTGTACTTGTTTCAAATACTGTTTCCTATCCCTGTCTGTTCGGAGCGCCCCGGTGCCCAAGTGTTCCTTCTGATACTCACCGGCTGATTGCAGCTCCCTCCGACGGCCCAAGCAGCTCCATTCTGCCCGCGAAGCCGGCAGGCCTTCGGATGCAAGTCCTGCTCGCCTGCCGGGCAGTCTTCTCTGCACGCCAGCAACTGGAGAGGTTTTATCTCTGGACACGGACAGCGTCCTCTCTCTCCTGGATACGCCCGCAGCTCCTGCTGCTTGCGCTCTGGGCTGGAGTCTCCCACACCCACGTCCACAATATGGCCTCCTTGTCCTGGCCCACACAGGTTCCTGAGATCTCTGCCGCGACCTAGCTCCTGCTCTGGTCCCACCACAGCTGCCTCCACAGAGGAGAGTCACCTGCTGGTCTCTCCCACGTAGATTCCCTGTTGCCCTCATTTTGTACCCCTTCAACCAGTTAACAGGTTGCAGGTATGTGTCTTTACTTAGGTTTGCCTGACGATGATTAAAGGGGAGATGTCTAACTCTCTGCAGGCATCTTCTCAGTCTCAGTACCAGAGTGGTAAAAGGAAGGTATAGTGTTCACTACTCTGTCTCTACTTCCTTGTCCCAGTACTTTTAACTGTCAAATACAGGGAAATGAGGGGAGCAGTCTTACTGTAGCCCTTAACGGTCGAGGGAGGGTTAGGTTGGTCGTTATTAGGGAAAGGGGGATACAGGTCTCGCCCGAGGCTACCCGACTCCCAAACTCTGAGGACCCTCCACCCAGGTGATCCTCCCTCGCTTCTCCACCCCCAGGGTCGGGATCCAAAAGCAATGGGCTTTTCCTGGCCACCTGGGAAGAGGATCCAGAGCATTTAGGAGTGAGAATACCCTTGGGTTTCTCACTCTACCTGTTTTGCTGCATTATCTTAGATAGAATAGTGCCATTTGTCCAGGAACTTACATGGTACATGTTTTGGGACAGTAATGTGTGTACATGAAGGGGGCTGGACTTCCTTTAGGAGGAAGAGGCACTTCTCTATGCTGACTAGTACCCATTCTCATCATTGTACACGAGGAATGGCTTATTGCAGAAATGGGTCTGCCGGTCCTCGTCAGTGCCAAGAGCTCCTGCACTCAAAGGCTGGTGTAGTCTGAATGGCTCATTCTGACTGCTGTAGCTTCACTATCCAGAGTTTCGAATGCAGCGGCACAAGCTCTGCTCTTCCCCAGTTACTGTTATCTCAGATAAACTTTCATTGTTCTTTTGTCTCCTGCTAACCATACTTCCTGCCAAGGGCATTCAGTCAGAGTTTATTTTCCCCTGTAAGATAATACAAAGCGGTCCAGATTCAGGGACTGGGGTAGTGTAGAGCAGAGGGCAATAGACCCATACAGAGGAAAGCAAAGCCTATAGCAGCTCTCGTACTAGGATAGAAGAAGATTAAACAAATTCAATTGTGAACAGATCACACATGTATGGTTCGGGTAAGGAGAAGAGTAGACCAGACAGGACAATAGGGTACTCATCCAATGTTTTTCCTTCGCATCAATTCCATGTTTGTACAATCAAGACCCTCTCCAATCTCGCTACTCTCAACATCATCAGTTATTCATTACTTAATTTCTCTGTGTCTTGTCTGGTTGCAAATAAGTTACATTCCTAGTTATTTCTTGGTAAATGTGGTGGCCAACCATGTCCTGATTGTTTATCCAGACCAGATCGACGTCACAAAGGCAGGGTACCTTCCCAACCTGTTTCTATATTCTTTACCAGAGTTGATTATTGCCAGATTGTACCCGGAACCTGATTCCCTCAAACAGGTACCAGAGACAAAACAAGACATAATACCACAAGCGAGTTATGTGATTAACTGCATTCACCAACACAATCCTTGTCGGTTCTTTTACCGCTGCTCTGCCGACTTTCCTGACTCCTGAGAGTTGCGTCCGGCAACCCCAGGTTTTCGCCATAGGTCAGCGGGAATCAGACATACACTGTACCAGTTTGTTGCAGAAAATGCTCTACTCTGCAATAACCCAATCTCATGGAAGGTTGGTAGGGCTAGAAAGTGGCAGTTGGCAAAGCGGCATACAGACATCCACAGAACAGGATGACAGGAAAACACCCTGAACTAAGTGTTCGGACTGAACACAGTACAACAACCCTCACCCCTTTCCTTCCCTGGCATACATGGCTTTTGCATCTTCACATAACATGGTCTTCTAAGGAAGGGGCGTAGCAAACAAATTTCAATGGCTATGGTATACAATGTATCAGGGTATCCTACCTGTTCTACATTATTCTCATAATACAATAAACAAAAATCAACTACCTTCTCATGACAGGGTGAGGGCGCTTTGCAACATGGAGTAGACATTAAAATACATTTTTAGCAACTCAGCAGATTGTGTAACTGTGGTTCTCACAGGGCTCGGGTAGTCCCTAGTCAGCCTAATGCTGCTAATTATACACACTGCAATCATCTCGCTGAGCGAGGCAATGCTGTACATATCCCTTGTATGCGCCAAAACATAAACCCGTAAGAAGTGGATAGTTTATGAGCAGCCTGCTTCTCGCAGTATACCTAATGTAAATTTGGTTAAGGCAAGCGCCAAGGGGAGGAAGGATAGCTCAGGGGCAACGCGTTTGTCTTGGAAGCAAGACAACGCAGTGCAACACAGGTTTGAATCCAGATACCATGCTTAGAAACCACTCGCTGGTGTTAAGCGCATTATAAATAAACAATAAAATAAATGAACATAGGGTTACACTGGTTTGAAGTAGTGCATTATGCATCATAATTCAATATGGCAAACGCACGCATATCAGACAGAAAATGAAAAGCTGCATATCAATATTTTCCACCACACTTTTTTTGTACTAGTTGTTATCCCAGCCAGGCTTAATCTAATGCCGAACAGAGTAAGCCTCTGTGTTTTAGATGCTCTTTCTTATAGTCCCATTGACTCCCAAAGCAGGGCTACATCAAAGGTTTTAACCGATCTCTTTTAGTCATGGGGCTAGGCTGGTGGTGGTTTTTTCGCCCGTCTAAAATGGTTGCACAGTGGAATCCTCGCCTTTTCTTATATAACATCCATTATCCCTTCAATTTCATGTAACACCCAAACTGAAAAATAGTTTCCGGACCTGAAGATAGACCAGTCTATGGTACATTGAAGAGTTCAAAATGACCCATTGGTTCAGTGACATACTTTTAATAGTCAGAATTGGAAGCCTGGTGGTAGAAACCAAACAAATCTCTTGTGACACTGACCCAGATCATCCACCAGGATAGATTGGTCTGCTAATCACTTTAAAGTCCCATGCTGCGCAATACTTGCGCTTGAAATTCTGGTGAAATGAACGCTCCATTTATGTCAAGACATACACAGCAATGTGACTTTGGTTGGGGGGAAATGCTGTATCACTGGGCCTATACAATCTCTGTACACACTTTGGCCTAGGCATCTCAGAAATTATTGAGTTGGTCTCAAAGGAACTTTTGGAAGATTCCAAATGATCCTTCAGATAGGTTGCGGAGGATCGAGCTAGCAAATGAATGCCAAAAGTGAACCTCAACCTCCAGTGAGAATTTAGGTAATGGAGTCTGCATCGTCCTTAGTAACCTGGTCTTAGATACAGTGTGCACCTCAGGGCAAGTACCACAATTAGGGTGGCAGGACAACGCAGGTGCCCCTTGTGCAGTGTGATGACACTCCAGCACTCAGAGTACCTCAAAGTAGGGTGACTTAGAAGGGTGGGGAGTGGGCGAATAAAAGACTCTTATCATTGATTAATTTCTTGAATGCAGCACGAGATCTGCAAAGGATGTCTATGACGGCATAAGAAGAGCAATAATTGATCTACTGGAAAGTTTGAAAAGGAGCAAGGAATCTGAATTGACAATGGTAAAACGTGCTTTCATGAAAACCATTGTTAGGGAGATTATTTCACAGCCCACTGATGAGGGAAAGTGCAACCATCTGACAAAGAGAAAACAAGGGTTTACAACCAAAATGTAAAATGGTAGCTTGCAGCACACCAGTCAGGAAGGTCAGGGAGGTAGGCTGGAAGTTTAGTACAGTTACTCCCAACAAATACCCTACAATGGTATACTGAAAAACATGCACTTTATAATAAAATGTGTACAGAATATCTATTCAGCCCAAAAGTGCATAGATTAAACATAGTAATGGTAAGTGAAGACCTAGCCACTCATAATACTAAATGTAAGCCCAGTGTCTGGCGATAGGCATTGTAATATAAGCCAAGGGATGGGAAGAAATGGGAGCAGAAGACCGCATTAAACAGACATTAGGGAAGTCATAATCAGGACCCAAAATGCCACAGAGGAAAGTCAAATCAATTCCTAGACCTCGGGTGCAAAGTCACACACATGATACAAATAGACACCATACATGATTTAAAGCACCTGTGGGGTAAAGGCATGAACACTAACAGCCAGGCCCTGAGGGACACCAAAGGTTAGGATTATATTAATAGCACCAGACCCTTAAGGTGTCATTACACTACTAGAAAATAGATAATTATACAAGTTAACGTGTAACATTTTCATAGACAGCAGTGTAATACCAAAAATGCAGATAAAATCAGGAGTACATTCTAAAATTCTAATTCTTTTGAAGGAAACGCTAATGACCCGGGGGTTGGGGGAGGAGGGAGGAAAAGTGCCCATGTCCAGGTAAGTACTCTCAATATCTTTAAGATGGATTTTACCAGGGAGGCTGGCCAAGCAATCAGACGCTTCGATTTACAAAGAGGTCCAGCTAGCAGAAAACTGTCCCACAAACAAAACAGTGGTGGTGACAACCCAAGACATCCCACCATGGAAACAGCAGGTGTGGGTAGTGGTATCACACCCATCTGGACAAAGGCAGCTTTCTACAGCCAGGAACACGACCAGCAGGATCATTCAGGAAGAGTACAGGAAACCTATCCAGGATACAGGCTTCCAAGCCAAACCAGCAAGAAGGACCAGGGGGAGGACAACAGCCAGAGGAGGGCATCCAGTAACCAAAACATAAAACCGGAGCCAAGTCTATAGGAAACATAGCCCATTCCGTATGACCAAGCATGGTCTCAGTTTCTGCAGCATAGGTTTGTGGCAAACATCCTCCCTCAGTTACTTACAGCCTGCATAAATCCCAGAATACATGAGGATGGATCAAGGTCTTTCCTTGCTATACCAAAACACACAAGCTGCCTATGCCAGTCCTCCAATGAAACACAAAGGCAGACACACAGATTAGGCAGACAGCTCATCAGATTGGCAATATAAATCACCAAACGCCAAGATCCACCGACACAGTATGTGTATTGGCCTGTCTAGGGACAGGGACCAGTCTAAATCAGTTTAAAGAACAAAAGAGGGTGTAGGGCTGTGCTCAGAATGAGTCTGTATGCACAGCAGTCCTTTTAGGCCTTCCTCATGACTTTTTTTTACCCCCATTACACCACATATATAGGAGGGGGAATACCCCCCGCAACCTCCCCCCATATTAATATTATATTCTATACTCCCCCACATATATACATACATGTGTGGTATAAGGGTGGGGGTCCGGCATTTTCGTCTGTTGTAATTTTGAGGGCGACATTTTGGTACGATTCCTAAAAATACATTAGTACCCCAATGGCTATCATAAAGGTACATGTGTATCGTATTGTGTGCGGACCTCTAACAGAGAAAGACAAAGTAAGGCACTACGACTAAAGTGTATTTTAGGGCGCTGTCAGGCTAAGTCAATTGGGGGTGTTCTCGGTCCAAATCAAGAAAGTTTTGGCATGTTCACAGAACAGGAGGTGGTTCTCTATGCTGTGTAGCTCAGGAGGAAGGAAGTCCCATAGTTCAGCGACAAGGACACTACCTGCTTGTCACAGATTCTGACGGGTCACATTTTTTATTTTCACAACAAATCAGAACAAAACATTCTGGATCTTTGATACCGATCTATAGCCAAAGTTATTTTGTATGGTGTTCTCAGTGGATGATGTGGGAGGTACCATTTTAGGAGCTTTTTGAGAGACGATGGATCAGAGTCAGAGCGCTGTATGCATGATGGTCAGGAGTCTAAAATAGATTCTGTATTTCATCTGAAGTCTGAAGTGATTTGAGGGTGGAGGATTAATGTGTGTGCCTGGGCAATTTCTTTATGTTGCTGGCTGCAGTGTTTTGTAGCAACTGCAGAGAATGGATAACGGATTCTGTAACACCAACATTAAGCAATTTACCATAATGTAATTGTGTACCTATAATAGCTCTAGCCTCGGTGGCATAGGGAGCCTCAGATAATAGAGGCCCGAACTGTCTCATGAAAATCAGTTGCAAGCTGGTGGAGCACAATGTGAGGACATAGTGAAAGTGGGGTCAAGCCAAACTCCAAAGGTCTTAACAGCTTTTGATGGTTTGATTTTATGCCCCAAGTGAAGTTGGGGTACATTATTAGAGTTTTGGCCCAATACTGGGCAGTGCTGACGTGCAAGCTCTGTCATTTCTTGTTTTGACCCCATGCAGTTTTTAAACATTCAGAATTCTATTTCTTAATATATTATTTGAACTTTGTTATGATTAACGAAGGGATCACCCTCTAACTTGAAAAAACATATTGGCACCATTAACATAGTTTTGGAACTCAACCCCCGGTTCTAGCCAAATGTCATGAAGGGGTTTGAGGTGGAGTTAAACAGCAATAGGAATATACAGGTCCATTGGGGAACACCAAACTCCACCCTGGCTTTTCAGATATGAAGGATGCTAGCTTTACTCGTAAAGTTCTGTTTTGGGCTGCTAATGTAATAAAATCGGTGCACACCTGGTAGAGCCAAAGCTAAATTACAGCTGCCACCAGCATATGCTCTGTAGGGCGATACAATCACCATATACTCAAGAGTTGCAGTGGTAGGGGGACTTCAGCAGAAGCCTCCCCTGGCACCAAAAAGAAGTCAGAGAAACTATAAACCAAAATAAAAGTGGGTGGGACAGGTTCCTAGACACTTCACCATGTCAAGCAGCAGCTACGACACTCCTATCTGTAAATAACATGGTAGGCACTAGGCACACAAACTTAACCAACAGAAAGCTCTCGTCGCCTGGTGTTAAGGAGGAAACAGGTTTACACACAGGCCCAATCAGGAAGGAGTGTGTCAGCCAATCAAAGCCCTTAATGAACCAATTAGAATGTTATCCACAGTATAAAAGGCAGCTGGTCTCCACCTGCTTTGTGGAAGAGAGGATAGATTCTGAGAGCTTGAGTTACTTGGAAAGAATATAGTTGGTGAGAGGTTTAAGGAGAGAGGATGAAAGCATGGAGTAGGGGTGAGCAGAGGAAGGTGGTGAGGGAAGAGGTGGTGGAGGAAGACAATGGCTGTGAAGTAAGAACTAGAATGGCCACATGATGGTAAAGCCAGTGGCAATGAAGAGGTCAGATCCAGTGGACAAATAGGTCCACTACCCAAGTTGAAAAATAAAGGAAAAGTGAAGGGGCCTGTTGAGGACCTGGGGACAGCAAGTGGCAGTGACGAGTCAGAAGTAGGTGGGTTGCTGAGCAAATCAAAGGGACTATATCCTCTTAATCAGCGCAATCAGTGAAAGAGTGGAGAGTTCAGACTAGCATGCCAGGGATCCGGCCATCAATCCTATATGGACTGTTCAGGTAGAATTCCATTTTAGGTGGGGCTGGGGGTAGTCCCACCCTCGCCTCCTTGTTTTTCTAGGATCTGTGACTTTTTTCACTTTTGCTACTGCAACCTTTTTGTAATGACATTGTCCTATGGTAGCCCCTATGGGTGATTATATCAACAGGCTAAAGGCAACTAATACATTTATGGCTTCACCAGGTGTGCAGCCAATTGGACCGCATATGTACTATAACTAATCACCTCAACATTATACCAATTCTCGAAGACGGTTTAAAAGTTTTTACTAGAAGGTTTGGAAAGGGACCCGCAAAAAGACATCCCTCTCCCTCTCTCTCCT
The DNA here is from genome assembly GCF_040938575.1 of Ambystoma mexicanum. Taxonomy (NCBI): domain Eukaryota; kingdom Metazoa; phylum Chordata; class Amphibia; order Caudata; family Ambystomatidae; genus Ambystoma; species Ambystoma mexicanum. The sequence goes on from NC_090929.1 coordinate 751,011,518, forward strand.
CTCCTGTGGGCTCTGCCCTCCTACCCCAGGCATCCCTTATTCCAAAGATTTTCTCTAGAGATCAAAACCCTCATCTAAGAGCTTGCTGGCTACTGATGAGGGCCTATCTTACTCATTATAGTTGTAACCAGACCTTGGCCCCCACAATGAGAAAAGAAATAGGAATTGGAGCTTGTCAGGTCTCATCAGATTTTACTTGCACTCTTACTCCTTCCCCCGATGTTCTATCCCTTTTGTGCTTTCTTCTACCCTCCTCCCGCTATCTCCCAGTCTTGGACCCTCTGCCTAATATCTCCTCGTACTCCCCCCCCCCTCTACTCTTCACTACTACACCCACAATCCAACTCCCACAACGCTAGAGCCACAGTCACCTTCCTTTCAATCTCCCAGTTAGACTCACTCTTCCCCATACACTCAATTAGTCTCGCTCAGAGCATTATTGTGCGGTAATAGGATTACTGCCACATTTTTACCACATTTGTACCGTTCCACCCAACTCTGATGAAGCCCCTTGTATTCTTATAAAAATGCTTATTTTATAACTTTTGAGTTACAAATACAATGTATCCAGGATGGGCTGTGTTTTAAACCTTTATGTCAAACAGATTAGCAAGTATCGTAAATGGCAAGTATCGTAATGGCTAAACAGAGTGGCAAGATTTCAGCCTGGCCTTTGGCGGTATTGTTCTTTTGCCTTCTTCCTGCACTTTCTAGGTCAGAATGCCCGTTCTGGGGAAAGCTGCTGCTTTTGTGGGCGAGAGCTGGATGTGGCGATGGGAGTGTCTGGTCCCAGTCCACATCCTGGTGCCCGAATGTCTAAGGCTGGGCAAATTGCATGGCCAGTGGTTAGCCATGACTGGATGGCCACTGCAAGTTTGAAGGTTGCAGATCCTTGCCATTGGTGCACCTGAGTGAGGATCTAGTCCGAATGATAGATAAAAGAAGGATTCCTGCTGCTATTCCACAGATCATCACTGCAGCCAAGTCCCCACAAAGAAGAGCAGCCGCTGATGACCTGAGTATGACCTTTGCAGCTGACCCGCATGAATTCCAGTGAGGACCTGATGAAGCCTTACCCCTCTGCCTAATATGAACGAGAACCATGTCATTTCTTGGACCTCTAGACCGGGAACAACCAATCTCAAACCCTGCTCGAGGATCTGTGCCTTCGGAAGCATCCCAGGACCAACCGGTGGACCTACCTGCTCTCTCCTTGGCTACCTTGCTGCAGCCATCGCCATTCCGAGTGCATCCTTGGAACTTAGAGGATCTTCAATTTCTAATACAAGACACCTGCTCCTGCATTTTCAAGCTTCTTGCATAAACGGAAGACGTGCAGGACCTGCTCCTTTTCTTGTCTATTGAAGATAGCCTGTTGCCGCCTGATCATGGGGATTCCCATTACAATCCTTCATTCTCTCCCTGTAGGTGCCCTAGGTCACCTGCTCTGCTGAAGTCTTCTCCTTCTTCGCAATGGTGTTCAGCTGGAAGGTGCCTGGAACCAAGATTCAAACACTGCTACCTACCGAAACTAACTTCCACGCCTGAAAGTGACCTCTGTACTATGACCCCTAGGCCTCCCTGGATCCAGCCAAAGCACAGAAGAACATGCCCCGAACGGAATCCAGAACCTCAGTAGTGGTCTCAAGAGAAACCGGAGTAAGGTGGAGAAGCTAACACCTGTTCCCTTCCCCCAATATCCTCCATAGGGTTACATACATGGGCGTAAAGTCCTGTGCTGATATCTCTTATTTCACTTAGATCAGTAGTGATCTGATCAACGGTCCCCTCCTGGGCCTATCCTAGTGGGATTGAGAGAGAGTTACTTACCTTAAAGGATAGTTCCGGGACTTTTTTTTTATTGTCCCTACGGTTCGGCCATGTGTTTTTAAGCATAAATCGGTTGATCGTAGAAAACTTTCCTATGGACCTTACCCGACTTTTCGTCCATTAACGCACTCGAAATCAGCCGCCATTTTCTGATAATCCTATCATTTCCCCCCATCGACCTGGCTCACCTGCTTTTGCGGCACTAAATCAAATCCCCCCCCCTGAGCCTGACATCAGCAGACGCGTACCGCCCATTTCCCAACGCCAAAGCACGTTTCGTGTCAACAATCGCGGCGCCTCAGCTAATGAAGTGTCGCCATGGAAATGGCAGGACGCCTCTTTCCTCAATAAGTATAAACACACCGTTTCACAACACACAGCAGCAGATTTTCGATTCCATTACTCTCTCTGTGTTACTTTGAGTATTCTGTGACTCGTTTCTGTGCTCTGGTCAGCTACCTTCGCCGCTTCTAGGCCTTGTGAACACCTGTACCATCTCTGTAAATTATTTTACTTTCTTTACCACACAATGGCTACAATAATGCCGTATATGTACGAGCCCGAGTACACCGAGGAAGAACTACTGGAAAGGCAAGCACGCGAAAACGATGGGGATTCGGACGGCAGTTGGGAGGACCAGTCAACGGATGAAGAGCCTGGACCATGTCACATGGACGGCGTCTCCACCTGGTGCACGTGCAATCGGTGCGAGCTAATGCCAACTGAGGAGGAGAACTGCTGCTGCCGTGAAAATTCCGGGTGCTTGGCCTACATTTCGGAAGGCGAGCCAAGTCCGCAATGCATCACCGAGCTGCCAGAGTTCAGGGAAGCCTGCCTCTCACGGACCGTGTTGAGGATGATGATGGTGCTTATGCACGAACTTCGCGGCACTGTTCGTCCGCGTAATCCGAGTAACGAGCAAGTATACTCTGGTTGTGATGTCAGTGATGCCACTACTATTTCATGGTCGTCTCCCACATATAAAATTACATCTACATATCATTCGAATGCATGTAAATTGGTTCCATATTGTGCATTTTCTAGATAGAATTTTTTTCAAAGCAGAATGACATTTTTTACCTGAATCGACAGTGATAAGAAAGTTTTGTCATTTTAATACAGTTTGCATCTTTCATTTTCACAGGTGGTACAGGCTGGTGGCCTATCGTTGCTTCACTTGGTGGCTTCACGGGAGGCTCGGACACCGCGTTCGGAGAGTAATACCTGCCTGTGCGGTACTTGCCATTAGACAACATTTCCCCAGCGACAGTTGACAATACCGCGGATTTTCCCTGGATGTGCTGCAACCGGAACTTTACAATGTGTAATGTTTATTATTTATGTTCAATTGAAATTAAGATCTAAAATAAAACCCAACATATATTTTAACAATGGTTGTTTTGATTTTTTAAATGAATCTAGTGTGTCTCCATTGAATAGTCTTCCTGTGCCTTGTCTTGTCACACCACATGTCTCCGGCCAGCATCCTCCCTCACGCTGGCCGCCCACCTTCAATCCACATAACCGTTGAACCCATATGCAGCAGACATACATATGTTATTTTGCGGGTTGGCATCAAGCCTAGGCATCCAGGGTCTCCAGGGTGAACTGCACCCATATATTCTCCTGGGAGGGTGAGGTATTTATAAACTCACCCCCCTGCCTTCCATGTACTAGATCCTGCAGCCTGCCTCTTACATGCAGTTACATGGCCTCTCCTTGGTGAGGCCCTGCGGCAAACGAGTCTTGTCTGCACGACCACCGCCCCAATCCACCACCCCGCCCTATCAAAGGCAGTTCGCACCGGGGTACTTGCGCTGGCAAGTGGAGCTGTCAGGGAGCGATAAAGGCCAAGAGGTGCAAAAGACCATGTACACTTCAAAGAGGTCTACAGAGCATGGGTTGTTGTTCCCATGTCTACCTCCAGACCCCGTGTCTCCTGCCAAGCATCCCCCCTCACGCTGGACGGCCCCCTGCAATCCACATAAGTGTGTCTCCATTCACGAGTCTTCCTGTGTCTTGTCTGCACGACCACCGCCCCAATCCACCCCCCCGCCCTATCAAAGGCAGTTCGCACCGGGGTACTTGTGCTGGCAAGTGGAGCTGTCAGGGAGCGATAAAGGCCAAGAGGTGCCAAAGACCATGTACACTTCAAAGAGGTCTACAGAGCATGGGTTGTTGTTCCCATGTCTACCTCCAGAACCCGTGTCTCCTGCCAAGCATCCCCCCTCACGCTGGACGGCCCCCTGCAAACCGCATAATGCCACAACATATACATGTCATTCATTCACAAACACACCCCTGTTTCGAATTCTTTATAACCCACTTCATATTTCTAATGAGAACTTCTTTGCGCTTTGCTAGTCAACCCGTGAAGGTGCTGGTTATCTGCTCCTCGTCTCTGTGAACTTCCGTGACCACTTCGAGGAAACTCGTCAGTTTGCAACCTGTGAACTGCTCCCTGTTCTACGACAAGAAACTACTCTGATCCCTGCATCTAACTGTTTGTTCGTCAAGGTAAGGCCATGTACCATAATCATTTTGCGTCCAATTTCTTTTCGCTCAAGACAGTACATGCAAGGAACTAGTCACATGTTCTGAGTTTAGTCAAATTATTTTTCTATTTTTTTAAAGTTATTCAAATACTTATCCGCATGTGAATAACGTGTATAGTTCCAAGAACCAAAACGAACCTTGCATTGAACCTTTTATGTGTCATTTAATTTTTTAACACATTGGTATTCATATAGAATTGTTGATCTTTACTTTTCAGAACTTTCCACAATGCCTGCCTGTTCCATTGGCGGTTGCCCTTCGAAGACCCATAAAAAATCTGAAGGTACTATAATGCATGTTTTCCCTAAGACAGTAGATCAGATAAGAGAATGGGTCCGATATTGCGGATATCCACCGTCTGAGCTTGAAAGTAGAGTCCTAGAAGTCTTTGCGGACAAGAGGGGTGATCGATACCGCATCTGCAGAAGGCACTTTAGCTCAGACATGTACTCCACATCATTGCTAATAAAGAAGAACACACCGCGAGCGAAGCGAAAATTGCTCTCAACCGCTATTCCCACTCTATTCGTCCACATCCCTCCACTGGTGAGTCAAGTTTACGTATTTATCTCTCGGCCTTGCAGTAGTGTGTTGCATTAGCTAACAATAATTTCCCCATTTATGTATCCACTCAATATGAAGGCGGAAGATTCTCCATCCGTGTCGTTATTGCAGTCATCAGCCACTTCAAGCGCCTATCGGGTAATCTTACTTAGCTATTCTGCCACTGACTTGTTTTAGGCATGTAAACCAATAGTTTTAATTTATTGTGTGATTATTTTACCTAATGGTACACCCTTGTACTCGTCCTCTAGTCTTTGTTTTCAGTTATAATTATTGTTATCCAAAATAATGCAAGTACTGTCTTTCAGGGAGATGCTGAGGAGTCCAACGCATTGACGACAACCGTTGATGTCACTCAGATGCTCGAGGTACGTTTCCGGACAGTTCCATCGATGGAGATCATCAGATCTTGCATTCTTGTAGCGTGATTGTTACACACAATGTTTCTTTCGTTTTTAGCCATTGATATGTCCTTCTGTCGTCGCCCTCCTATGTGTCTTCTTTTTTCAATATTGTGTTCATTACTAATGAAAGTCCTATGTTTCAGGGAGTCGATGGAGCATTAGTCCAAGAAGAAGGGGGAGCATGCAGTTACGGGTCGGCGCAACAGCTTGCAGAAGTGTGCACCGCAGTTACATCGTCCCTTGATGTTCTTATGCATTTCGAGGTATGGATACTGACAGTTCGATCAAGCGAAATCATATGACGTGATTACATCCGCTATACTTCCTTCTTTATTAACGCAAGTACTATGTTTCAGGGAGATGACGGAGCTTCTTCTACAAGAACATCACCCCTAGTAGTTGATGCAGATCTCTGGGTGGTGACACTTCCAACGATCGAGCAAATCGAATCATATTTAGATATCCATTATTTATTTTAGACAACTGATCATTTGTGCAGGTCTATTTAGATGAGCCGTTGACGCCTGCACAAAGTTTATGTTCTTTTTAATAAAATAGAAAACCATACTAATGCAATTACTGTGTTTCAGGGAGTTACTGAAGCATCATCTTCAATAATATCATCAATGGAAGTCTATGAGGAGCCCGAGGTATGGATCTTGACAGTTCCATCTAACTAGATCAACAATGCGTGAATAATTGTCGTTTGAATGTTCTACACAAAGTGTTCATTCGTGTTTTGCTATTGAGATGTACGTGGGTATTGGTCCCCAAGTACATTGTGTTTTCAATATTATTATACATACTAATGAAAGTTCTATGTTTCAGGGAGTCGATGGAGCGTCAGTGCGTGATGGATGTGCTTATCATGAAAATATAGTCGTTGCAGCGCAAGAGGAAGTGGAGACATGCACACACGAGTCGGAGCAACAGCGTCCTGATGTTGAAGTTCGAGGCAAGAAAGTTTCAAAGAAAAGAAAGCAAAAGAAGGTTAGTGTCCTGGTCACTATATTATGTTGTTTTTCACTGTTAATAGTTCAATACTGTAAGTTGTGTTTAAACTGAACATCCCTTTTCCAATCTGTCCTCTAGTTGCGAGTGGGTGTACAAACTAGATCTACACAGACAGTGAAGCGAACGAGAGATGTTGCTTGTCAAACCTTTTGGCAGGGACTTGAGACTGGAGATGCATCGTGCCAATGGGAAGAATATGAAGTGATTGACAATGGAGCTATACCACCACCAGCCATTGCTAGTGAATGTCCTCCTGGTAGTTCGGATGCAGTCGGAGATCAATTCACAGAATCCACACCCGCAAAAACTAAGACCTCGAGAAAGTTGAAGAAATTGTTTTATTCACCCATCGCCGGAGAAGGAACAGATGTTGCAATGGAAGAGAATGAAGTGGACGACAATGAAACACCATCAATATCACTGAACATAGCGGAAGACGATATCAGAGATTCTACCTTTCATGTGAGTGACATGTCCTCAACGTTACAGGCCGAACCAGCTGGGATGCAGAGTGACAGTATAAGGAAAGAGGCCAAATTCATTGTATTTGATAGTTGTTTGATTGATATTATTATTCGGATGAAAGATGGGCATTCGGTTGGTGGGGAAGTATGTGGGGAGCCATTGATTAATGTGACTCGTGCAATTCGAGGCACTAACCTTAAAATACATGCCACCTGTACAAAATATCATCCTTTCTCATGGTCTGCACAACCCATGCTGGGGCAACTGCCAGCAGGCAATCTACTTTGTGCAGCGGCCGCACTTTTTAGTGGTTCAAGTTTTAAAAAGTTAGAGTCTTTCTTTCAGTTTGTGGGAATCCATTTCATTGCTAAAACTCAGTTCTACAAATACCAAACCGATTATCTATTTCCAGCCATTGGCGAAGCTTGGAGAATGGAAAAAATGTCTATTGATAGTACATTCGCGGGCAAACGGTTCAGGCTAGCCGGTGATGGACAGTGCGACAGCCCAGGATTTTCAGCCAAGTACTGCACCTACCACTTTCAGGACATGGAAAGTAAGAAAATTGTGAGTTCGGTGGTCGTGCAGGTGTCACAAAGTACATCCTCAGTGGCCATGGAGAAAGTTGGCTTTGTAGCATCATTGCAAGAACTACAATCGCGGGGAATGGTGATCGACCTGAGACTAATTTCATTTTTTATGTTTTTAAAACAGGTACATCCTTCATTATTGTATGTGTCACGAGTACCAGACACCGGCGGATGGCTTTTACAACCGCCAGTTGCTTCTCCGCGTGAACAACGTTACCACCCTGACCATTTTATGGGACGATCGCCAAGTACAAGTATGCCCTTACGCGGTACTAACGGCTAGATGCAACATACAGACCGTTGTGGTGGCCTAGTGCCTCGTTGTTGGAACAGCCATGCGATTATCAGTGCGACCGAAGAGCTTATTTTATCGTAAACCAACACCCTGTGTACTGCACACGAACATCGCTTGCCTCAAGACAAACTATTTTGGATCGAGAGCAAAGAAAAATGCAAATCGCTGAATATTCTCTAAACATTTGATGTCCAATAAATGTACTTTGCCAAATGTACAATCTTGCCGTTTGCTTTTAAACCACAGTTTCATATTCAGAATTGTGGCGCTGTATTGTGAGATGATCTAAGACCCTGTGTACAGCAAAGGAACATCGCGTGCCTCAAAACGAACTTTTTGGAACGTGAGCAAATAAAAATGCAAATCGCTGAATATTCTCTAAACATTTGATCTCAAATAAATGTACTTTACCAAATTTACAATCTTGCGGTTTGATTTAAAAGTACAGTTTCATATTCCGAATTGTGGCGCGCTGTGTTGTGAGCTGATCTGTGTTGGTTTCCGGGTTCTGTGTGGAGTCGCGTAGAAGACGCCTGGGCGCGTTTGCCTACGCAGCACAGTCACGTCACGGATAGAGGCGGGGAATATGAATGTTTTGATAAAGTCTGTTTCAGGGGCGGGGGATTTGATTTAGTGCCGCAAAAGCAGGTGAGCCAGGTCGATGGGGGGAAATGATAGGATTATCAGAAAATGGCGGCTGATTTCGAGTGCGTTAATGGACGAAAAGTCGGGTAAGGTCCATAGGAAAGTTTTCTACGATCAACCGATTTATGCTTAAACACATGGCCGAACCGTAGGGACAATAAAAAAAAAGTCCCGGAACTATCCTTTAAGTTGCCTTAACTTTTTCAAACTCTGAGTCGCAACCACTGGCATTATTCAATCAGGTAGTAAACCGACCTGAAAGGTATCACTTTTGAACTGATGACTTTAGAGCTCAAGGACCCATATGGGCTGAGAGCTGGACTTATTAAGTGCTAAGGAATTATTTTAGTGTTTTTCTAACATGTTTCTACTGGATTTTATGCATCTGATGATTTACCAATGTTACACTGGCTACTGAAATCATATGCTTTATATATTCTCCTACGGGTGAATGTATATATGTGTTTTGTAGTAGGCGTGGGACAATATTTGCCTATAGATTTCAAGCATGTTTACCCCAGGGGGCATCTTGGCGCTATTGACAAATAGATTATTGTTACTCAAATGAATGGTGCTAATTTTAATCGACCTCGGAAGGATAAGTACTGGGTAGACCTGTTGAGATTCAAACCTGTGACCATGAGATCAAACACAGGCCCCTGTAGTGGATGCATTAGTACACTGAGCCACAGACCCGGCTTAAAATACTAATCCTAATAAATAATTATTTTGTTTTTGTACTTGTCACAGCAATTATTGGTAGTGTTCTGTGTGGGCTCATTGTAGCCCTAGACCACTGTCACCCCACCCCCTTTTAAGTCTAAGCCTTACCGCTCTGCTATCTACCTTGATTGGGTTTGGTTAGTATGACAAATCCACGGAATGTGTCCCTTCTCCCCAAGGAGGAGCCACCCCTTTTCAGACTAGAGAGGTGAGCCCGCTATAAGCAGTGGTTTCTGTTACTAACACCCCACATGCGCATGCGCGATTGGGAAGCGGCCTGGCTCGCCGAAACGCATGCGTAAAAGTACTTAAACACCTAACACAGTCTACATTCGCAAGTTCATGGACCGGAGGAAGCACCTCGAGATCCGGACACCTGACGACTCTGGGCACACACGCACCTCGCGTAGAGAGGTGAGGGATAGGTCACTACCCAACCAGCAAACCAGCTCCTTCTTTGCCACGGAGCTATCGAGTTACTCTGAACTTTGTTAAGGTTAGAATTACCCCTGCCTAGCTTGCCAACTAAGGAGGGGGTGAGGGATGATTCAGTTCACTCCATTAATATTAAGGGTCTCTTCATAGGAACCAATTTTATAAATGATGGCATACAAATGTATTTATAATCCCTCTAGAAACATGCACTGAACCGACATTCTTCTCTGTTTTTTTCTCCAGAAGTTCTTCTTGTGAGAGTCTTCGAGGTATAACTGACTTCACACACAGCGAGCTAAGCACAATCGATCCTACCTACAGGGTGTGTCCAAAGACCAAAGATAAAGGTGCTATTGGCACTATAAAAGAGGTACTTTGAGTATTATGTTTATAATTATTAGAGTTGCAACTCTTAAAGTGATAATTGGCTTAAAGATGAGATTGTCAAGATTGACCCAGCGTAATGACACTGATAGTAGAATACCTTCTATGTTTTTTGCTTCAGGAACTGAAATCACGAATTTATAGAACTTTTGGAAACAAATAGTATCATTGGCCCTGAAGATGGACTGGCGTAAAGTCCGAAACGCGTTGGCAATTCATTGAAATATCCTGATGCTACTTTGGATTGGTGACTTTGAACCAAAGAACTTTATCATATTATTTGATTTTGTTATTATCACATACAGGGAAAAGGGACTTTGCAAATGCAAATGTATGTGCAAATCTATGTGTGAAACAAAACACTTAAAAATTGTGAATGTACTAAAACAAATTTTGTGAGACAAACCAACTATGGTGGGACTTTGATTATGTTCACTAAAAAGGTTTTGTAAAATTATGCACTTTGGTTGATTAAAATAACCCACTTGGGGTTTTCTGACTCTCTATGGTGTAAATTATTGTATGAAGGAATTGTTTGTTACATTTTGTGAACTGAATTAAGTGCATGACAAACAATTAGTTGTCAAACTATAAGTTAACTAGAGGTTATACACCTATCTTAATTTCATTGAACATTTGTATTTTGAAATCCTAATATAAGCCTTTATAATAATACGCTAAACTTTGAACAGCAAGCAGTGGGACCTGTATTAGACCCCACATGCCGGCAACATTAATGTTTTTGGGATTGAACTCCCCTTGGAGTGCACCAAGGGTTGGCATGTAGCAATACATGCCCTCTTCCCTAGTCTTGCTATGCTTAACATCCCATAGGGGACATGGCAAGCATGATACCACTAGGGGTGAAACCCCCTAACCACCTTTGGGGACAGCTAATCCCCAAGTAGGGGTTTTTCTACACCTCCCTGAAACCCGGATTCACAAGTGTTTCTTGACGATATGGGAACTGAGCAATACAATAGGTTGCAACCCCCTTTAAATGAGGATGGTTTTGTTTCTGACCTGTCCTCGTTAACATCTCTGCATAAGCAGCAGAACCAATGGAGCCTTTGTTCTCATTTCAGGGAAGAACATGAAAGACCTGTAATCCCTGCAGTAAAGAGAAGAACCAGGAGAAGAGAGAGATAGAAGCATGCGCCAGATCACAGAGGCAGGGACGTCTCCATTCCAGGCGGAGCCTGGAGAGAGTACCACACAGATGGCGCGGTGTGCAGAGGAAACCCGTGGCCTGTGGAATGTTGCACCACCAAGGGATAGAGCGTCCAGCAATGTCCAGAAGGAGCGACGCCAAAGTCTTGTCTGTCACAGACAGGAGGAACCGAAATAGGAGACCAGACCACAAAGAAATAGGAGTCGTGGTTTTGCACAGAACTGATAAGCTGCCTTCCCCGATGAGTAAAGCCACTGAGAACCAGGTACGTGGCTGACAGAGGAGGGAGGAGGGCAGTGAAGCACTGTAATACCCCACGAGGGGGTGAACGCACTGCAAAACCGAATGGCTTGATAGGCCAGATAGCCCACGAGAGGGTGAAAATAAAGAGAAGCCACAAGGGCTTCAGGCATTCTAGCCTATGCAAGGCTGAGAATCCAGGCATCCCACGAAGAGGTGAAAAAAGAGACAAATTGAACTGGGGGCTGAAGAGCCAGGAAGACTAGGAACAGCTAAAACCTAACCTGCAAGGGGGTGAGACACCCAGCAAGGCTGAAGAGACAGATTCCAGACATAGCAGAATACCAACGATCCCAAGCTGGGGCTAGGCATTCCCAGGTGAACGAAGGCAAACAAAGGCTGACTCACAAAGTCTGTGGTGACCGACAAGGAACAGACTCACAAGACCAGTTATAACTGTTTGCACCGATCAGAACATTTGCTTGGGAGGGGGGTGGGAGGGATTCCGGAGCAACTGGTTCTAGGAAGAGAAAAAGACTCAAAGATCCATTTTGAACCATAGCAGGAGGCTGAGCCATATGTGTGTGTGTGAGAGACAACAAAGCACACAATTGGCTGGAGTTCAGAAACTAGCCACCACAATCCAATAAAAGGGTTATTATTCTTACCTAGACAAAGTTTATGGGTTCCATGTGTTAATTCCGCCGCAAAAATATCACCATATATTTGCAGCGAAATTCACACATGGACCCTGCGGGGGACACCCCCGCAACCCCGCATCATTTTTTAATGTGTGGGGGACACCCCCGCAATCCCCGCTCCCACATAATATCCCCAACAAAAATATTGCCTATGGTGAACCAAACTGCCATATATACGGAATATTTTTGTTGGGGATATTATGTATTGATACCAGTTTATGTTGTTTTCTCATTAGTGATAGGGAAAGACAGGTTGGAATAGCCTTGGGCGGAGGACTGCATTTTTGTGAGACATCTTGACCAGCAATAGTTTAAAAAAAGAATTCTTTGACAAATAGGGTTTCCATCATTTTGGAGTTGGGGACAGATAAAGCATTCATTCATTTAATAACTACTACACTAGATTTTATTGGCTTTCCTGTTCACCATAACAGGGTACATTTTGGAAATCCAACTTATAAGTTGTTGTCATTGTTCCGAGCCATCCATACCGACGGAGCACCCTGGTCATAACTTTTCATGCCTTGCGTCCCTCGCTATTCTACTTTATACCCTACTAGCCACTGTCACACTGCAAGTAAACACCAGTGAGTACCCCCTCCCTTGCACACACAAACATCCAAACACTACATCTCTCATACTAGCTTGTCATGTGCAGCCCTCCAGTACCCTTAATCCAGCGCTGCTCTCAGTGCAGACGAAGTTGACAGCAAACAAAGCATGTTACCTTAACCTAGGCCTGCCTCCTGCCTCCTGGATAAACAAAACGCAAGTGCCTTGATCACAACATATTAGGATGATTTTCCTTAGCCCTACTGTTAAGCCAAAAAAGAATGAACCACACCTAGGTCTGAAGGGCTCCTCAATAAATGCCAGACTTTTCCAGAGGTAAACATGGAAGAGCAGTCAAAGGCAAAATTCTTAGGAGGGAAACATGGCAGTAAAATGGTCCAGAATAACAGACAAGTTTGGCCACTGTGGTATACACAGTAATAACATACTTGACACAAGGTTTACAGTGTTTCAACCAAACGGACTTCATTTTCGGTTTAAGAAAAAGTTGGACCAAACATCTGCAAAACAAATACAGATTTTCTAAAGTAGAACAATGTGAAGGACAAGAAAACAAATTTAAGTTTCTCTCAATGTTTATCACCTTAATATACTACATCAAAGCCAAAACCTACTCTTACAAGTTAATTTCTATTTTAGGAAACCCTAGTCTATGACTAATGTTACAAGGAAGTGGCCAATAGGGATATCTAATCTTGACAAGTCTTGGATTTCTATCAACCCTAATCTATTAACACAAAAGTTTCAATTTGCGGCCAAAGTTCTCTACCCTATTGTCAATTGTCTAACCCTAAATTAATCAAAACCACAAAAGAATCCTGGGAAGATACTGGAGCAGGCGCGGAGCACCAGGCAAGGATGCCCGCTCTCACCCTTGCTATTCGCACTGGTGATAGAACCTCTGGCAGACCTAATGAGAGCATGCCATGCTCGGACTGGGATAGCCATAGCCGGACGAGTTGAGTTGATAATTCTATATGCAGATGACATGATGTATGTGAGGAACCCTGAGAAATATCTGCAGAGGATACTAACAGCAGTCCAAGAGTTGGGGGAATACTCAGGTCTCCGGCTGAATACCAGCAAACCTGAAATATTCCCATTAACGGACAAGACGGGTGAACCCAGTAATCTGTACAGACTACGGTGGATGCCCCAGCGGGTGAAATATCTAGGTGTAGAGAAAGCACACACAGCAAAATGGGTACGCTCCCTTAACTACGATGTACTGGCCATTGCAATCTGTACTAAACTTGAATGCTGGAACTCCCTATTTCACTCATGGGACGGTTGGCACTGCTGAAAAGGATCATACTTCCCCAAACTGTTTTATATCTTCAGTACAATACCATTGTTGCCAGGAAGATCCTTTCTCATGAAAATAACCAGTGCATGTTCCACATTTGCGTGGAAGGGCCAGGTGCGGGCCAGCTGGAAACACCTCACAATGCCATACGAGCAGGGGGGACTGGCAGCCCCAGATTTCAAATTGTATTTTCTAGCAGCACAGGCTTATTATGCGGTACACTGGGCAGAGGGCGGGCCACGCACATCATAAGAGTTACTGGAGAAGCAAGGGATGAGCAAGGCTTCCCTGTTACAAAGGGTGGCAGTGGGGAGGCTATAGAGTGGCAACCAACAGGACCCAGTTCTGGTTACGCAGCAGGCATAGACAAGACTGATCCACCAACCCAAGGATACCATAATGTATAGTCTAGATATACCTATCTGGGATGTGCCGTATTTACCCCCGTCTAGGGACGCAGCATTGGCAACACACTGGTGTGGAATGGGCATACTGCACTTTAGAGATTTGTATCGTAATGGCCAATTCGTGACCTTGGATGACATTAAGATATGTGTAGGTGACATCCCACTACAGAAATTGCAGTATATATGACTCTGCTCAGCAGTAGCAGCAGTGTGGGATGGACTCCCGGGAGAACCGCCATCGCATCCGAGTCGGAATTATGTAATCACCCCTGGCACAATGAGGAAGACAGCCTCAGCTTTATATAAAGTGCCGCTGTCAACTAGGAGGGTGCATGAGCCAGATATCAAGGGGGAGTGGGAAAGAGACTTGGGGATCACCTTCACAGAAGCACATTGGATGCAACTATGCAGGCAAACAAAGCAAATTTCATTCAATTCCAGGTATAGGCTAATCCACTTCAAAATATTGAACAGAGTGCACCTTACCCCACCCAGTCTTAAGAAAATGTATGTAACAGCAGAAGGGAGATGCCCAAGGTGTGGAAATGAGGATGCTGATCTAGTGCATATGTTGTGGTCTTGTAGGGCAATCTCTGTGTACTGGTTGAAGGTATTTGTTGCGCTGGAAGAAATGGTGGACCAACCTGTCAGATAGGAACAAGTAATATCTACTGGGTGTTGTGCTTAAAATGAACCCAAAGAAGCGTAAACTTATCAATATAGGACTGTTGCTAGCTAAGCGTGCTATACTGATGCGGTGGAAAAGTAAGGTATCCCCTACAGTAGAAGAATGGGTGAATGATATGACCTGGGCAAACGACAAGGAAGAATTATACTCTAGCTTATCGCCCTTAACCAACTGCCCGAAAGACATATGGGGAGGATTTCAGCAATACCTGATTAATAAAAGTGAAAGGGGAGATGGCGGGGATGAAATACTGTAACAACTGTACACCTGGTTACCCTATTATGTTTGCCGAAGTAACTCATGTGAAAGATACCAATTGACTGTATGGAAATGTGATGTAACGCTGTGCATAAGTTAAATAAAAGTAAACAAATAAAAAAAATAAAAGATTCCTGGGAAGGCTCATCAGAAGTTACTCAGTCTAGCCTTTCATGTGCTCCTCTAATATCACTCTGTATTCCAGGACCACTCTCAGATTTCTCCGAAGTTGTCCAGTTCGCACAACAAGTTTGTTTTCTCAGGGTACACAACAGGTCCCTCATGGTCTTGGGTTTGGTCAGGAGTCACAGAATGTCCCTTCAAGACCTTGGGTTCTCTCAGAATTAACATAGGGTTCACTCCAGACTCACAACAGATCATTAAAGCATCTTGGGTTCTCTCAGGATTCATTCACAACAGGTTGTTTCCTGGACCGTGGGTGCGCCCTGGATTCACAACAGCTCAATACAAGTCAATAGAAATTTTAGTGGCATTTCAGGTACTCTAGCTTCTGCGGGTGGCTGAGCGATGGCATGTGCAAATGCAAGCAGGTTTTCAAACTGACCCTTGAAACATGTCTTTAGCTAATCCGCAAATGTTTTTTTCCTTTGTTTCCACAAATTCCTTTGGGTTCGCACCCAGAACTTCTTGTGCTTGCAGTTCCATTTTAGGAGCCACTAAGACCCTTGATATACCATTCTGTAAACTGAGCCGTTAGGAGCCAAGACCCCCAGGAATGCTTTACTAGGTCTTATGCGATCCCTTCTGAATCATCCTCTGGGAGGCAGTTCCTGGTGGCTCGCTTCCCTGACACATTAGGGTGGGGCGTTTAGGCAACTACTAATAAGACACCCAAACTCTTATTGATTGCCTAATTCAATTAGCGGCATGGCTTTTCCTGGTGCTGAAACTTAAACCCAAAACGGCCTTGCAAGATTATCATCATCATAAAGGCTTTGTATTAAACAGCACTCTGTGACACTGTGCATGAACTATATCAACTTCCTTCTGAACCCGTGGCTTGAAAGTCCCTTTTTCAAGGCTCATTATCAAACAGAATGGAACGACTACGAAAAACATGCTTACCAAATCCCTTCATAGCTTTCCGAAGAATCTCTGCATCGCGCAATGCATCAAAATTTGCAGCAGCTTTGATTGTACCTTGAGTGGCTGACATTGCGGATGGTAAAGGCTGCAAAACAGGTTGTCAATACACTGGTTACAAATCTAATGACAAACATTTTGAAGTCCTAAAATCTTTTAGTGCATCCAAGAGAAACAGAAATTTTACTATTTTGCAGCTTAACTAAAATGCTTGAAAAGTCTGCCTAAGCATTAGCTGTCAGCATTACGGGCTAATCGACATCCCTACGGAGCCGCCTGTTAACATTGAGCTTCATCTGGCAAATTAAAAGTTACATTGATTGCATTTGGTACCAAATAAGCAATTACATATATATTTCAGCAATAAGTCAGGGGGTTGATTTACTGCTGCATGGACCACAGAGTCCTGCAAGTCTCATGTTTAAATCTCATTTGGTAACTGGAAGCTTTATGCTTCGAATGTTGATAAAACATTTGCAATTATTTTTATTGATAAATAGGAGTATTTTTACATTGCTTAACTGAACGAATGTGGAAACGAGCATTACATTCTGCAAAACGGATGACAAAATGTTTCAAATCGGGTATTAGCAGAGCATGGGATGCTGTTTGTAATATATTTGTTTAAATCTGAATATTACCTTCAAATTAATAGAGATAAGTAACCCAAGTTTTACCACTGGTCAAACAAAAGCTTGAGTATCTTCTGATGCATAAACGATCAAAATAATGTTATATCAAGGCTTTGAAAGAACATTCCCTGCAGTTGTGAAACTGACCTGTATTACATACCCTGACATGGGCACACAGCAGGTCAAACCCCATTTGCAGTGTAAATGGCATTCTTGTATTAAATACACATTTTGTGCTACAATTAACCCCTTGAACCGTGTAAAAATCTGTAAATAGGCATAAGTGCAGCATTCATATTTTGCCTTATCTTGTTATGTCTTAGGTGACAAAGTCACAAGTGAGCTGCTGGGGAATGGGTGCAATATACTGTGGGGTCCGGTGAACGAGTGTCCACTCTGCAACTCTAATACCAGAAGTGGCATATGGGGGATCCTGCATAGTCTTTCCCCATCCTCAGCCTCCAGACAAGTCCCACAAACGGCCAGAGATGGCCAATGCAGCAGACCCCGAGTTTGGAAACTGTAGGTGACAAGAGTGGTCCGGAATCCCAGACCAAAAGCTCAACATACATAGCGGTCAGGAAAGTGTCACAAGAGCAATCGGTCGAGGTGCGAGAGCGCTGATGCAACTGCAATCACACCAATTGTTCCCAACAGTGTGACCCAAGAAGAAAGCCATTCGTGAGCAGTGTAACACTTTGGTCAAAGAACCTCTTGACAATGATACATGTTTAACTTTTTAGCAGAAAGAAATGGGTATATGTGAAGCATTTGGGGTTCCCAGACTAGGGGTAGTTCCTGCAGCTTTTCGCTACCTCCTCGTGGTGTCCCACCTCACTATCCCAGGTTTCCCTATTGCCACACAATGATTCTCAAAATACTGGTAGAACATCGCCAAGTGACCTCTAATGTCAATATCCAAAGCTTTTTCTAAAAGAGGCCTAAAGACCAAGGCCTTATCCAACTCTCTCCCTAAGGCACCGAATGGGTTGTCTGGTCATTCTGTCTCTTTTCCTTCAGAGGTTCTCCACAGATTCTCCTCACTCCCCTGCTCCTCCGTCTCACACGATCTCTCTTTCGTCACACTCTCGTTCCACTGATCTTAAAAGGATCTTACTGTTCCTCTCACAATTCCCCTATCTACACCCTCCAACTGGTCTCTCCACTATCCCTAGGATCTGTTCCCTGCTCTGACCCATCCCTGTCTTCCCCACACTTCGTCCCCTGTTCGTGACACTATATCTGTGCCAGCCAACTCCTACCTGGTCTTTCCAACCCCTACCTCTGCCCAGCAGACAGACTGACAGACACACACCTCCTCCCTTCTCTCCACCCCTCCCCCCAGTTAATATCTTACTAACTCACTAACAACTCAATCAACACTACCCCCCTTAGACCTAAAGCCTTACCTTCACTCTTCCACAGTCTTCTTGCAATCCCTCTCAAAATACTACACCATCCTCACTGGGTATCGTCCTCTACATCTGCTGGCATTTTATAGCCTTGCCTACCCTGTTGCAGTGTTTCTCTGGCTTCTGCTGACCCTTTATGTCAGCTGTTCATCTAGGCCAATTGCTAACTGAGCTTTAAAGGTGGCTACTGGCCCCGCCCCTTTTCAATCTTCATTCTTGTGCAGGCAGCCAAGTGCTCAGTCTGCCCCTTTTTACACAGTGCTGAGACTAGAGGTAAGGGTGCGGGAGAGCTAAGGAACAAAAGCGAGCATACGCAAGCCATGGCAGAGTCAGTTAACCGCCATGATTGGGTACTGTGAGAAACCAGGTGTCTCATCCGCTAGTCCCTACGGATCTCTCTTAGGTGGCCAGGGCACAGCCATCGCCTTTGGATCCAGACCCTGGCGGTGGACCAGTGCGGGAGGATCGCCTGAGTGAGGGGTCTTTGGGGAGGGGGGAGACCGGATGGCGAGACACGGTATCCCTCCCCTGCAACACTTTTATCCCATCCTACAAGGTAGGTTACGTGGGAAGCCTGCCACCCCTCACCCCTTTCCCTTCTCAAGCACTTTCACACCGACAGCCTGCTCTGGGAGAAAACAGACTCACACCCGAGCAGTGTACCTGACATGTCCAAATACTATGGTCAGGCGAGGTCAGGCAATTATTGACAATCACTCACACCAGGATTCTAATACACTTCCCCACACAGATTAAAGGCAGAGCCTGTGAGCACACTTTGACCGAGGCAAAGCACACAAAGGTACAGCAGTTTCGAGTCGAAAGCTCAACGAAGGGAGAAAGACGGCAAAGCATGAAGAGTTTGTGAGAAGGGAAGCAACCTTGACCTTTTCGACAAGACGCTGTTACTTTCAAGAAACCTTCAAGACAGAAAGCATAAGGACAGGAAACCAGACTGAATAATCCTGCATTGTGTGTCAGAGATACCAAGGGCCCTCCCGCAAAACTGGCAAAGTCAGGGAGGAGTAGCAGACGCTGTGGTATGCTCCTGGACACCAAGAACAGAGAAGCAACAGAGATCAACACAGCCAGTGAGTTGGGGAGACTGAAGCAAGACAGGTCTGTGTTGAAGTCGAGGTTGCAAGTGTCAACATTGTATAACAAGCGCTGTAACAAACATTGTTAGACGTGTGTGATGAAAGACGTGAGTAAAACTAAACTGCTGATGAATGATATGATAGTTTATTTATATATAGCGCCTGTACACAATGTGTTTCAAAGCGCTTCAAGGGAGGGAACAAGGGAAAATACAATGACATTCTTACAGGCCATAAAGAGTAAGGATGTGAAATTAACTATCATACTCGGCCCGACGACATTGCGATAGTGCAAGAGCTAAAACATAGATAAGGAAGGGAGGGGGGAGTGTGGAAAGGAAATGGAAACACTGACAACATTTCTGGTATAGCTGGAGAAAAACAAAAGGTGAGGGAGAGGGGTGCAGAAAGGGAGGAGAGGAACAAAACAAGCGACTATCGTATTAGGGCTGACAACATTTCAGATAGGGAAGGAAAAGACAGGGACATAGACTACCCCACCTGTCTACCACTGGCCGGTGTAAGCGCACCCAAACTTCAGGGAAACGAGCCATATTCACTGACACACACGAGCACAATCTCAGGCTACCTACTTTCAAACTCCGTAGTAGCCGCCGATAGACTACACGGCACCGGCTGGGCACCTTATGCAATTCCTAATTAAAAAAGCATGCTAACAAATACTACAATAGTGCACATGTACCGATCATATATGCACATAATGCTACTAGGGATTCATTCTCTCCTTACAGCAAAACCGCTGAAGAAAAGATCCTAGTTTCACAGGATCGAATTTACATAGGCGCACAGAAGGCACCTTCCTCGAAGTTTTGGAAACATTTGTCCACACCTGCCACACTGTGAAGTAAAGGCCCAGGAAGGATATCTTGCAACACATTTTACAGGCACCAAATATCCCTGTAGAGACACACCTAATTTTAATTTCAATCTCCTTACTTTTAGATGGTCCAACCTAGGGAAACATAAGTGACACCACTCAGACAATGCCACCAGTCCTGAAGACGGCACTAGTACATCAACCTTCTACTATGTGCCAGAAACACCATCCAGTGTCGACTAGATAGATGTTCGGTCACCATGACCTCATTCTAAGTCACTGTGTATACTAACCCTCACTGTTAAGAATCGAATGCCTAATGCAAACAATTGACTGTATGTTTTGAAGATGCCTTAAAATAAGGCTGACTCGAGGTAACACAAGGTTACAGCATTAGCCCTGCGAGGCTACTTTTAAATCACATTATCAAATAAAATTTGTTAACTATTGACATGCAAATTGGGTGCTGTTCTCATATGTACCCGTTGTAAGTTACGATGTTTTGAATGTGTGTTGCATTTACCGCCGGCCAGTGGTAGACATGTGGGGTAGTCTATGTCCCTGTCTTTTCCTTACCTGGTATATCTCCTCATGACATAGGCCTCCCTCACAAAAAAGAGGAACTATCCCCCATTGTTTGAATACAACATTTCAGTGCTGGGGGGACATGAGCAAAAAAACAAGTAAGGGAGGGGAAGGAGACAGACGAGGTTGCTATCATACTAGGTCCAAGGACAATTCTTATAGAGTAAGTGCATAGAAGAAAGTAAGGGAAGGAGGGGAGTAGATGGGAAAAGGGAGAAAGGGAGAGGAGGATAGAACAGAGTAAGAAGTCAAAAAGAGTGGAGAAGCCAGAGCGGAGAGCCAATACAATTGCAGAAGTCAGTAGTAACACATAATGTTGATATAAGATGAAGAATGGAACATATTAGGCAAGGTTTGTATGCAGTACCCTCTGGGAACACTACAAACAACTCTGACTACCGGTATAGGAAACTCAACCTTTGGTATAAGCTTGTACTACACAGTTTTGGTAGTGTGTTAAGCAGCCAGGCTTATCTCAAGAGGGGTCAATGTGAGCTCTAGGGGAGTTACACTGAGATTCACAGTGACAAGTATTCAAATAAACACTTACACCCAAGGTTTCTTGAATAAACAATTATTAATTTATCAGTTAGAAAAAGCCTTCTTCAGAAGGGAGCAATATATTAGTAACACACAAATACACTTCAATACTATGCACTCTTAGTTTCTAAATCAGTAAAGACCCCTTTGGGATGGCCACAACCTAGACCCTCAGGTGACTTCAATAGCTAGGGTGCTGGGGACATTAATATCTTACTGTTTGCGTTTAGAATACTGTTTGCATTTAGAATACTGCTAGAAGTTGGTAAAAGGAAAAGGTTATTAGAGCAACAAGAGACCACAAATATTCTTGAGCAGGCAAATACTTTTGGATCCCCACAGCAGTCATTCAGGATGACAGGCAAAGTCAATGGGAAAAAGTCTTATATAGGATGAAGCACCTCTGGTAGTGTTAGTCCAGAAACGAACCTATAGAATTTATAGCATGTATATTATGTTGGCCGGAAACCAATTGCATCATGTGACAAACATCGCAAACACAGAACCGTCAATGTAACCAGAGGGTCTCCATTTTGTGAAAGTATCCGCCATTTGTTTTTTTTCTTTTCTGTCAAAACCGCTTTGCAGATGTATTCTATGATTCAAGGTCATACACGGTGCGAGGCCACAGCCAGCATGTTGAAAGATCAACCGAGACAGGAATGCCAAACAATACAGAAATACATTGTTTTCCTCCCTCACAAAGTCCTTGGAGGCTAGCAGAAACTGCATTTAATAAATGGCCTGACCCTTGATTCATGAATAGAAACGGGTAGATAATGTGCAAAGGAATGTGTCTCTCTTACGAACATGACATCCTTGCTGAACAAGAGCTTTATGTTCTCCATAACAAAAAACTGGCCCTGCAACTGTTGCTAGAATAAGTATATTTAGACTGAATAGAAACTTGTCATAATGTGTCATATTTGTCAAGATTGCCAATCACCGAACCCTAGCCTGAAAGATATATTATGGGCGGTTTGAATGGCCTTCTAAAGATTTAATGATTATGTATATATATTTGTTGCTTGAGCGTTGCTCGCTCTCTTGCGTCTCACGAGGTCTGGGTACACACGTTGCGAGACGTTAGACCCCAGTCGTCCGACTGAGCATACTTTGAAATAAACCAGACTTGTTTGCAAAAGCGAATCTCATGTCTGTCGTGTCACTAGTATATGGTGATTGTGCCTTAGTTTCCATATGCAGGGGTCTTTACGGTCTAGCAGTAGCCAAGTAGAAAAGTCTTTGCACAATGTTTTAGAAGTCTTTGAAGTAAGGAAGAATCAAATGTAGGGCCACAAGCCGTTAGAATTATGAGTAGTAGAAGACGCAAGGAACTCTACAGCAAGAGGTACATTCTCTCAGACTTTGTACAGTACCTTTGAATTGAAGAAAAGGTGCAGCAGATGACTTCTGTTCCTGTGCAGCTCTGCAGATCTCACTGTTCCTGGGCCTCAGTCGTGGGGACAAGAGGGAGGACTTCTGCACTGCAATGGGACGGTCACCGCTCGCAACCGGCAATCTTCAAATAAGTGGCTGTTCAGTGTTTCAGCTCGTCACGTCTACGGCAAATAGCAACACTGTGGTTCCTGGCTGTCGAGATGGACTTTCCTTGCTTCTGGGATCCATACTCGGTTGAGGGGGATCAGGCTTGGTCAGTCCTGCTTCCTAGCAGTCCGGAGGATCTTCCTGGAGCTCTTGGCCAACTTAAAAGCAACGCACACAATCTGGTGTTCCTCTCCCTAGCTATGCAGAGCTGGGGGGCAGTTTACCCACATGCGAGGCAGACTCCCCAAGGCTGAGGGCAGCACCCCAGCCGTCCTAGAGTTCTGGCCATGCCGAGTTAGAGCTTTTCCTTCCGGGGAGGGATGGGAACCCTGCTGGGGCTCCCTGGGACCACAGCTTAACTTGGGGACAGTCAACCAACAAGAAGGGCGGGCGCCCAAGGCTCAGGACATCACTGCCGATCGTTCTGAAGCTCTGCCCGTGCCGCGTTACAGCTTTTCTCTCTGGCGAGGGATTGGCAGACTGCCAGGGCTCTCTGGTGGGGAAAAGCTGCAACGCAGGCCAGCCAGAGCTCCAGGATGGTCGGGTGATTTCTCCGGCCTTTGGCGCCTGTCTCCCATGTGGGTCGACCATCCCCAAGTCCAGCGGCGGTCCCAGGGAGCACCAGCAGGGTCCCTGTCCTTGCCAGGAGGGAAAAGCTGCAACGCAGCCGAGCCAGAGCTCTAGGGTGCTTGATGGTGATAACCCCGTACTTGTGCACCTGTCTCCCTTGTTGGTCAAATGGCCCCAAATCCAGCGGTGTTTCCAGTGAGCCCCGGCAGGGTCCCCATCCCCTCCCGGATGTAAGAGTTGTAATGCAGGTCAGCCAGAGCTCTGGAACAGCCGGGGGTGCTGCCTCTGGGGTTGGGCGCCTGTCCCCCCTTGCTGGTCGATCATCCCCAAGTTCAGCGACGGTCCCAGGGAGCCCCAGAAGGGTCCCCATCCCTCCCTTGAGGGAAAACCTGTAATGCAGGCCAGCCATGATGGTCGGAGCCGATATCCCCGGACTTTAGCGCCTATCTCCCATGTGGGTTGACCGTCCAAGTCCAACAGCGGTCCCATTGAACCCTCGGCAGGGACCCTGTCCCTTCTCAGAGGGAAATGCTGCAATTCAACCAAGCCAGAGCTCTAGGATGGTCGGGCATGATGGCCCCGGCCTTCAGAGGCAGTTCGAGGAAGTCCCGGCAGGTTTCACATCCCTCCCCGGAGGGAATAGCTGTAAGGCAGAGCAGGCAGAGCTCCAGGAGGGTCGGGGGTGATGTCACCAGCCATGGGCGCCTGTCACCCACGTGAGTCAATCATCTCCAAGTCCAGCGGCAGTCCCAGGGAGCCCCGGCAGGGTGCCCGTCACTACCCAGAGGGAGAAAAGCTCCCAGTTTCCACTCAACCTGTTCTTGAAAGCTTGGAAAATGGCGAATTCAGAACTGCAAACTATTTCTTTGTAGTTCTTACAAGAAAAATACATTTAAAAAAATAAAAACACAAAGGATTGGCTTCTTTGCACATCATTTTATTGTCATTTTCGGGAAAAACACAAAACGTGCACTCTTTTTTTGTTATTTGCTCTCATCCTGCAAGCAAACTAGGATTCCTTGTTGGCATTATGACCGCCTCCATGTGGGAAGAAAAGAGGCCAAATTTGGCTGAGATATCACTTGTAACAAAAATGTTACAAGGGATTGAATGCGGCATACCGAAATCTCCAAAACAGGGCACAGCACTGGGAGGGAAAACCCTCAGCAGTTAAGCAGGTGAGGATGAAGGCAGCATGATAAAAGTTCGTACATTGTAGTCGCCCACATTGGTGGGTCCAATCTGGACATATTTCTTTACCGTGTTATGGCATTTTGTACTGATAAAGACAACAACAATAGGTTTGGATATGGTAATACTGACAAATACTGGTGCAGCATCCATGAATATGAATGGGCACAGCCAGCATTAAAAACATTTGATACTGCCATTTCATGTGGGCAACATCATAAAAAAAAAAGGAGTGGGAAAATGCTCCTGTGCAATGTTGGACGACTTGTCGCATCTATTGGATATTTATATGCGTTAACTAACGCAACCCATTACAAACTGTCTTTTTACCCGACTTCTCACAGAAAGTACTCTGAAAGTGCACGATTTTAACCCAATATTTTTACGTGCTATCACTCCCCAGTTGGTTCAGGCTCCCTTCCTAGGCTTGGTCGCGCCATATGTTTAGGAAAAACATTTACGCCCCACCAATAAAAAAATTAACCAGCCACCACTACAGAGGTGTGGGGGTGTGGAACTCAGAATCTACAGAGGAAGCAGTTGTTGGGACCCAAGATCTGTGATGGAATCCGAAGTCGCAGAGACTGGGCAGAACCTTGAAGCTCATGAAAGGTTTTGAGAGATGGAGCCGAGTAAGAATTGGACTGAAATGAGAAGCGCTAAGAACCCGACATCAGAAAGGCCCTCAGAAGAGGTGTACTGAGGCAAACGTCATACAGAGCCCTAAGGGAAGTGAAATACAATCAGAGATTGAAAAGTGAAACGAGTAACATGAAGAACAAACATCACAGAGAAACCTACAAAGGCATACAAACCCAAGACCAAGGAATCCTTCAGGAAGGAAAATGACAATCAGAAGTGCTATGTGAAAGATGCGGTTCTTCTCTCTCTGACTCCCAAAGGCCTGTGGAAGCAACTGAAAATATTTCAGAGCTTCTGTGAAACTAATGGACTTTCAAAAAAATGTAAAAAAAAAAATAAAAAGACAATGGTGTTCAGCAGAAAAAGGACCAGGAAAACACCAAGAATAACAATCAGCAAGGACAGCGGGGCGATCGGACAGGTTACGAGCTACAATTATCTGGGGGTCCAGTTGACTGCAAACTGTATTTGGAAGGACCAGGTGAATATGGCAGGCTTGAAGTTGACCAGGCACTGCAGAGTTATGTCTAGATTTATGCAGGCCCATGGGATAGGCCCATTAAGTGTTGTTTTACAGATTTACAAGTGCCAGGCCAGACAGGCTGGCCTTTATGGGGCCGAGCTGTGGGGTGCCTACAATTCAGACACAGTGAGGGTCATAGAGCAGAAATGCTTTAAAGCAGCCCTGGGCTTGCCGGTAAACACCCTGAATGCCCCAGTCCTCTGAGAGCTAGGCCTGCAAAGCATCAGCTTCTTATGTTGCTTGAGGCCAACATCTTATTGGGCGAGACAACCTGAGCCAGTACAGAGATGCCGTCAAAGATGTTTTGTCTCAGCCAGGTGTAGCTAATTTATCCTGGTTCTGGCCATCAAAAAAATTTTAAAAAAAAGAAGAGTTGACCGCCTTGGGACTGGAGAATTATTGGTCATGCTCGGACTCAATTCCTGAGAACTCTAAAATACTAATAAAAAAAGCCTACGAAATCAAATGGTTGAGAGAATCCCGAGCAAAACTCGTACAGTCGGCCAGTTTGTCTCTTTAACTGTCCAGGAAAGAATATCCTGATCTTGAAGATTATTTGAAGGAATGAAATCGAAAACAATGTAAGCATTGTATATGAAACTGCGCATTGGCACTTTTCCCCTAGCTAAAGTCTGGCATAACTGGAATAAGAGTATATCAGCAGCTTGCCATTTCTGTCCACATGAGATTGAAAGTGTAGTACAATTGATTATGTTTTGTCGAAAGAACTCATATTACGAAAAGATTTCTAATACCACTTTTTAAACAGTATCAGAAGAATGGATGTAGCGCTTGACCTTTGCTAGGCGGGAGACTGCGAGTTGGCAACAAATGGTTTGGGGTATTACTTGCTCTAATCTTGGAGGACGAGATGGAAATACATCACTTTATGATGGTCAGTCTTGTGTCGCTAAGTCTGGTGTTTTTACATTTTCACTTTTAAACTTGTGTCCTCTGGTCTTTAGTATAGTAGTGCCGCATTTTACAGAGTCTTCCCAATGTTTTAATTATTTATCGCAATGCATTGTGTGATCTGTAAGGTTGTAAAATCTGTGTTTGACTTATGATCTATTAGATCGAGAATTATGTTATTGAATTGACTACGTTAAAAGACAGAGTATTTGGAAAACTCCACTTTAAAAAATTCCATCTTGAACAGAAAGTGTGTTTCCTTATTCTTTCTGGAATATATCTCCAGTACCTATGCGTGTACATCCAAACCAAAATCTTATATTGTCATTCTTAATAAAGAGATCACAAGAAAACATCCTGCTTTTTTTCACTGCATTGCAACAATTTTGTAGAGATATATATTTGAATAAGGGGGAGATGGTGGGGCGTGAATGGGTGGGTGGGTGAATGCATGAAGGGTAGTGGGTGTGTGTCCCCTTAACCTCACCCTTCACACATCCAGCTGAGAGCTATTATGCTCATTCCAGGATTGACACATTATCCATTGCCTGTTTAAATGGCCTCACCCTTAAATGATCTCCTGTGTCTGTGTGGATCATATAATCTTTTTGTGCTGTGACCTTGAAATTAGTCAGTTGAGCTCCGCCCTGAATCTAAATATCTGTGCCAATTGTGTCAGTGCCATGCACTGTAAGGGAATATTGTTTTCTTGCTGCTTTCCTCCTATAGATTGCTATGGGGCATACTTTCATTTCGCTTTGTTTAGACTCCTGTCCTGACTTTTTGAAGGTTAGTAAAGCCTTCTGCTTAATTTCCCTTGACGTTTTGCTCATTCTTATGGTAAGCTGATTAGTCGATAGGACTATCAGTACTAAGAGACAAACAAGTTACTTACCCCTGGTAACGTTCTTTAGACTGGATGTTCCTCCCACGTATTCTCATTTTTGATATTCAATGTCCAGCTTCAGTTGCTTTGGAAAAAATAATTCGGCAGGGGGCACTGTGCGTCGATGGCGTTGACTCGATGTCCTTTGAAGGCCTCTGCCTGGAGGACGAGATTATCGAAGGCATATATAGCACGAGCATCCCCTGTTGGCATCAGTTATGTTTTTTCTTACAGTAGAAATACATGCATAACCACAGGGATGACGGTACTCAGCCGTAAAAGGAACGAAAGCTGTAATAGCATGGGAAATTCTACTGTGGGGTAGGTTGGGAGGCTGATGAGGAATACGTGGGAGGAACATTCCAGTTGAAATAACGTTACCAGGGTTAAGTAACGGGTTCTTCGAATGGATTGTGTCCTCCCACGTATTCCTCATCTTTGATAAACTCCCAAAGCAGTGTGGGATTTGTTGGAGGGAGTAAACATTTTATTTTCTTATCGGTTTTCATGAACCGAATGCAGGACTGCTTTATCAAAGCTCCCATCCTGACCGAGAGAAGACGCTAGGCAGTAATGTTTTGTGAACGTGTGACTCGTAGACCACGTTGCCTCCTCACAAATACTTTTTATCGGTACACCCCTTTGCAGGGCTGTGGAGGTAGACATGCCCCTGGTGGAATGGGCTCTTAATCTTTCAGGAGGATCCTTGCCTGCCAGTCTGCAACACTCCGAAATAGCCAAAATGATCCACCTGGATGAAGTCTGTTTTGTAACAGCCTGACCCAGTTTGTGGGCCTTGTATCCAATGAAGAGCTGATCATCAATGCATAGTTTTAACAGCATAGATATATAAAAGCTCAAAGCTCTGCGAGGGTCCAACCAGTGTAATCTTTCTTCTCCTTGCCAGGGTGAGGTGGGGGTTAGAAAGAAGGGAAAACAATGTTCTGTCCTACGTGAAAGTCAGAAATGATCTTGTGTAAGAATGGAGGTGTAACCCTCAGACCAACCCTATCTTTATGGAAGATAGTAATGGGTGGCTTAGATGAAAGTGCCTGCAACTCACTCACTCTACGAGCTGAAGTTAAGTACCAATCTGGAGCCCCAGATTGGCTAAAGATAATAGAAAGGATACGATATCCAGTGTTTTACACAGAAAAGGATCTACATTCCTGTCTTTGCACCAGTTGCTGCAGAATTTGTTCCAACATCAACAGTACAAAGGCTATGTCGCTGGCCTTCTGGCCGAAAGCAAAATCACCATTACGTCATCCGGGAGGTCCCAATCCTTTTATCTCATCCTTTCACAAACCAAGAGTGAAGGTTGAATGTCCTCACCTCTGAATGTAGAACCTGACCCTCCTCTCGTGAGAGAAGGTCCTCTCTTTGTGGAAGACGCATTGGAGGACAGATGGACATGTCAAGCAGGTGCGGGTACCACGTCCTCCTGGCCCAATCCAGGGCAATTAGGATCATGTGTTTCCCGAACTTTCAACCTCCTGATCACATGAGGAATGACGGGGACTGGAGAAAATGTATACAGGAGTGGAAACTAACGTGTCTGCTAGAGCTCCTCTTGGGAAAAAATTGCTGGGGCAGTACAGTTCACACTTCCGGTTGACACTGGTCGCAAACAGATCCGCTTGAGGGGTTCCCCAAAGGGTGAAGATCTCCTGAAGGAATTCCTGAGCTAGTTCCAACTTGTGGGAGATGCTGCGCTGCATGTTCACAATGTTTGCTGCTGTGTTCTCTTCCCCGGCTAGGTTAACTGCTGATAGAGAGATTCCTTCTTGAATTGCCTAGAACCGAAGCTGCATTGCTTCTCTGCACAGTGGTGGTGACCCTG
This sequence comes from Ambystoma mexicanum, assembly GCF_040938575.1. NCBI lineage: Eukaryota > Metazoa > Chordata > Amphibia > Caudata > Ambystomatidae > Ambystoma > Ambystoma mexicanum. Next base: position 751,041,090 of record NC_090929.1, read on the forward strand.
CACCTCTTTTGTTGCGGTAGTACATGGCCACTGTGTTGTCCATCATTATCAGAACATTCTTTGCCTACACAGAGGACAGGAAGTCCTTCTGCGCTAGTCTGATTGCCCTCAGCTCCAAAAGATTGATGTATAGTTTGGATTCCGATGGAGATCAATGACCGCTGACTGTCGGATCGTTAGTGTGGCCTCCCCACCCCGTGAGTGAGGCGTCCGTCACTACTGTTCTCTCTGGCCTGGTTGCCAAAAACATTCTCCTTTCAGAATATTGTCCTCGCAGGTCCACCACAGAAGATCCTGGGAAACCCTGCTTGGAACCTGAAGTAGGTCCGACATCTTTCCCAAGAACTGGGACCATTGAGCACGGAGAGCCCATTGAAGGGATCTCATTCTCAGGCGGGTAGTCTGGCACCAGAAAGATGCAGAAAGCCATGAGGCCGAGCAACCTCACAAAAATAAATAAATAATCGAAGGCCGGGAAACACTGGGCACTTAAAAACCTGGTGACCATCTGTACAATGTCTTGAGTCCTCACCTCGGGTGGCGAGCTCTTTCCCAAGGATGTATCCAGAACAGCTCAGATGAACTAGAGTTTCTGAGAAGGTGCCATATGGGACTTCTTGTAATTGAGGGAGAAGCCCAGTCTGTGAACAGAGTAACAGTTGATGTGGAGATGATCCAGGACTTGTTCACGAGAACACGTCCTGATCAGCCAATCATCCAGGTAGGGGAAGACTTGAATCTCCCTCTCCAACTGAGTAGTAGCGAAAAGATCTATCCCTCCAAGGCTGTCCACTAGGTCAAAATGGCTGAGGTTGCCTAATAGCAGCACCTAAAGATTTGGCTGCCGCCTTTGAGGTCTGCAACATCTCAAGGATCTAGTCAGCCTTGTTGGTAAAAAGAGGAGACCCGTCAAAGGGCATGTTCAGGAGTCTGGATTGCACATCCAGTGTAAAACCAGATTTCCTCAACCACGCAAATCTGTGCATAACGGTGCTAGTAGCCATGGCCCTGCTGATGCGGTCAGCAGAATCAAACCTGACTGAAGAGACTCACAAATGGCTTCTTTGCCGTCTCTAACTATGGCTAAGAATCAGTCGCTTTCATCCCATTCGGGAATGCGCTCTGCCGCCATGGAAATGCAGTCTCATAGAATTAATGTAAATTTTGTAAGGGCACATGTGGAGTTGGCTGATTTGAGCACCCTACTCCCTGCAGAAAATACCTTCCTTGACCATCCATCTACTCTTGTCATCCCTATCTGGAGGGATGGTAGGGTAAGACGCTGGCTTAGAAGTTGCAGTGGCTGCCTGTACCACCAGACTCTCTGGAGTGGGGTTTTTTGACAGGTAGTCATGATCACTACTGGAAGGGCGATACTTCTTGGTTAAGTTTTTATTGACAGCCGGATTGGTTTCTGGTGTTTCCCAATTCAACGCCACCCTTTTTTGCAGAGCAATGTGAAAAGATAATATAGGATCTCACGGAGGACCCTTATCCAGGATGTCCGTCAGATCATCCTGTTCGAATGGCAATGGAGACCGACTCCACCCCAGGTAGTCCACTACCTTGGACATGAGCTGTCGGTATGACGCATCAGCATGCTCCCCCGACTCTGGCCTCCCAAACCCCAACTCGGGTGAGTTGTCTACCCCATTGGTCGTCTGCAGGTTGTCAAAAGGTCTCTCAACCTCAAATCCTCTGAGAAAAAAATGTTCTGGTTCATTTGGCATACCAAATTGGAAGCCAAATAGTGGCTCCTTATCTGAGGGCTCATTCTCCTCATATATAGAGGTAACAGACTTCAAGTAGTCCTTTCTTGGTAAAGGCACATAGGTCTTCTCAGGTATCAAAGGTTTAATAAGCAACGATTTGACGTTGGAGGAGCAGTAGAAACTTTTTTCACTGGTGCCATATGCTTTAATGGGTCGCTCAGTGTCGAAGGTGCAGCTGGCAATGATAGCGCAGCTGGCGTCGATGCCTTTGGCATCAATGTCAAGGGTTTGGCTGGCGCCGCCGGAGGTGTCCTCAACCTCGACTTATGCTTTCGGCTTGACAGCTCCCGATGAGGATCAGGCCTTCGTCCCGGGCTCAAGGGCGTGCAGGATTTAGGTCGAGCCCTTTCCTTCAAGGCTTCTTTCGAAGGCACGGTAGGAGCATGGCGTGGATGCTTTTGTTTTTCAAATATCTTTAGCATCTCTGCTCTGAAAGCCCCCCCACTCAGCCGGAGTAATTATTTTTTTGTGGGGAAAGATACCCTCTCAGGGGAAGCGTCCGACGAAGTCGAAGAAGGCGAACTATGGTGTCTCCTCTTGGACTTCGACGATGAGGAGTGGTGGGAGCCGCTCCTCGATCTCGACCTCTTAATCTTCTTCCTCTGAGAAGGGTCACCTCTCGACTCGTCAGTCGAAGGTTTCTTGGTCAGGGTAGATGATTTGGGGTTTTGACCTACCGTCAACTTCCCGGCAGTTGGAGCAATCCGAGGTATTATGGTCTACTCAGTCACCATAAACATATCCGATGAGGATCGTCAATTACATTTTTGATCCACAACACATTTTGAACCCGGTCATCGCGGTTATCGGTGTCGACAAAGAAGACATCTCGATTTCTCAAAGTAATGATAGTCGTTACCAAGTAAAGAAGCACACTGTATTTCTCAAAGCAATATCATTTGCGGAAAAACGGAACTGAAGCCAACAGACGCTGCGCGTGCTATATATTCCTTCAATGACATCATCCTCAAGACGAAGGCCTTCGAGGGACAGAGTCAACGCCATTGACGCACATCGTCCTCTGCAGAAAGGAAAATTCCGAAGTAGCTGAAGCTGTTTATAGAATATCTTTTTTTTTTAAAAAATGTATACAGTTTATTACAAACTTTTAAAAAGAGAAACATCAGAAACTCAACATAACTAACTAATATCCCGCCACACGGTCTAGAACAGGTCTAAAACAGAAACAACTTAATTTTTAAAAATTTCTCATCTCGCATCGTCATCTCTTTCTCTTCAGTAACCATTTATTATTGACTGTTCTATTAACTTAGACAGTCATTAACCAAGACAACATCAAATGTGTGATTAATCAACGCCACTCATTTCCATTTTATAGACCTTAATCATTAGTCCATGGAGCATTTCTAATGTGACCTAAAAAATAGATCAAGGCAAAAGTCAATTTGTTTTTAGACCCTTTAAATAGTGCCAACCACCAATCTTCACAGTTCCAAGTGGCTTGTTTTCCTATTTCTTCTCCAAAGAATAAAGATCTTTTTTCACACAAAGCAGGACATATAGCCACAAGATGTTTTAAAGATTCTACAGCGTTATTACAGAACCTACACATTAGGTCATCAGCTGATATTTGATTCCTTCTTCTTAATGTTTCCTTAGTCTCAAGTTGATTCAACCTGAATATTAGAAATACATCACGAAGATTTTTATTAGGAATATCGAATATCAAAGATGAGAACACGTGGGGGGACACAATCCATTTGAATGTGTCTTTGTGAAGTTCATGTATAGCTACAATTGCACACATGACCCTAAAATTAAGTGGTGTTAGGATACTTTGTATTCTTGTAACTCGTTCTGTAATGGCTTTTGGGTTACTTTTCAAATGTGCCTAGGAGTAGCTGGTGACTGCAGATATTTTTCTACTGGGTTTTATACTTTTTACTCATGCACTTTTGCATTTCCCATAAATGGCTACTAAAGGTGGTTAGCACCCCAAGATGGCCGCGGCACAAGGTTTTGCTGTTCATTTTGCCATATTGTTCTTTTGCCTTCTTGCTGTCTTCTAAAGGTCAGGAAATGCCATATATGGAATGCCCTTTCCCGGGGGAAAGATGCTGCATTCGCAGGCAAAGAGGCGTATTGCGTGATTACCCAGATGTGGGAACTGTGACATTGTGGCCCCTGTACACATCCTGGCGCCTGAATGTCTGTTACTGAGCAGATGCAGTTTGAATGGCTCAGATCCTTATAATCTGTGGACCTGGGCAAGCTTCCAGTCTAGATCTTGGATAAAAAGAAGGATTCCTGCTGCCATTGTTCAGATCATTGTTGGAGCCAAGTCCTCTATGAAGCAGAGCAGCCTGTTGACGACCAGCGGTTGGCCGTTGTAGCTGAACAGCACCCATGGACTAGTGGTAACAAGCAGTCTCGATCCATTTGAGGACCTGTGCTTTCTAGGTCTTCATGTCCCTGGACCAACCAGTGGACTGACCTGCTCTCTCCTGGGCTAACTCGCTGCAGCTTTCGCCATTCCGAATGCATCCTTGGACTTGGAGGATTGTCAACTTGTACAAGACATCTGCTCCTGCACCTTCAGCCTTCTTGCAACAAAGGAAGCCATGCTGGAGCTGCTCCTTTGTTTGCCCCTGGAAAATTGCTAGTCGCCTCCCGACAGTGGTGGCTCCAGTTGCAAATCGATGTTCTTCGCATCCTAAACGTGTCCCAAGATCGGCTGCTCAACAGAAGTCCTAATTTTTTCTACGTTTAGGTGTTCAGCTGAAAGGTGTCTGGAACAGATTCCTAGGCACGCACTGAAACTAAACCCTCTGTCTGAAAGGGGCCTCTGCATTTGCGACTCCTAGGTCTGCCCCAGCCAGACAAGCACAAAAATGTCACCCCCAACAGATTCCGGAAGCCTAAGCAGTGGTCTCTGGAGAAATCGGTGTCCGGAGGAACGTTAAAATATCTGTTCTCCTCACCCCATTTGTTCACTATAGCGCTCCCCGGGGCATGAAGTCCTGTCCCTAAACTACTCTTTCCTGACTTTGGTTGATGGAGGCCTGGTCCAGGATCCCTTCAAAGGCCTATCAAAGTGACTGGGATTCAGCGAGTTTACTTACCTTTTTGACTTTTGAATCCTAACCAGTGACATTGTACAAATCTCTTAACAAACCTACCTGAAAAGTATAACTTTGTAACTGATGACTTTAGGGCAGAAGGGACCACACCATATTAGGGTTGGACTAATTAAATGTTTGGGGAACTGTATTCTGGTTACTCTAAAATATAGGCACTTAATTTCATGCATCTGAGTACTTCCCTGTATTTCAATGGTTATTGCATCATACGCCTTTTTACTACTATGGGTGAAAGCATATATATGTCTTATAGTAATTGTGTGACAATATTTGACTAGTGGCTTTACTTGCTTAGTGTGTATTTTAAAGGCTTAATAAATCATTCCATATTTGTATACTTACCTGTCTAACTTGAATTATGTGTGTTCAGTGTGGACTCGAAGTAGCCCTACACCACTCACAACCCATCCAGAGACAAAGCCTTGCCACTCTGCTACCTTACATCTATTGGGTTTGGCTAAAATCTCAGTGTCTCCCAGTTCACCATAATAGAGTGGCCTCCCTAAAATCACCCCCAGGGTGGATTTTGGAAATCATTTTAACATGCATGAACTCTGTATGTGTCACTTTTTTCATGCCTCAGTGCCTATCTGTTTACTCTGTGCTGTGCACTCTGCCAGCCCCAGGCAGATTTCCCGTTATGTGTCTATCTGCTTCCATCCTCTCTGGCATCAATTCGCCACCCTGGCCTTCTTTGAGCACATTTCTCATGGTCCTAGATTTGGGGGTCGTTCTTTTGGACATCATATTGTTGGTCTATGTTACCAGAGCTATCGGGGCATGATGCAGATTCCTTAGCCAATTATTCTTTGTTTAAAGACGGTTTGCCGTATCCTTGGTCTTTTACAAGTTTTTGATGGAAACGTGTTTTGAGCTTTTAGCAGCACTGTGGGGGTGAATTTGGTAAGGAGCAGTAGCCCTTCCTGTTGGGAACTGATAGTCTGCCGGGTTTTTGGAGCCTGATCAGACTCAATCTCCAAGTCAGCCTCATGCATTGATGATCTTTCAGCTTCCAGCTCCTCCACCGCATTTATTTGCAGCATTCCCAAAGCTTTGGTTTGTATGACTAGAGCTATGGTTACAAGTGGGGCAGTCCTTTCCATTAGGCATGACACACTGAAATTCAAGGTTTGTAATTTGCACAAATTGCATCAGAAGGCTCTGTATTTATCATGCGACCTGCCCTCCAGCGCAATCACCTGTAAATCTTTCTTGATGAAAGCATTAATGGGCCCAATTGTTTTTCTCCACCCATAGCCAACACATTTGCATAGGGCGTCAACTGGAGGGAGCATGGTGTGTCATTTGTACACAATACACTGAATAAGCCCTGTGGACACCCAACTTTTTAGTTCAGTAAATAAGTTGTAATGCTCTGGACAATGCACTAGATCGAGCACTATCCATAGCGGACAATGCACTAGATCGAGCACTATCCATAGCAAGTGACTACTAAACAGATATACAAGCTGCAATAAAGTTTTTTAAAAGTGCTATGGTTACCTATAAAAACGGTTGTTTGCGAATATTGGTTATGTAAACGGTAAGGAAAACGCACTCAGTCCAAAACACTCAAACTATTTTAAAAAACTTCTCATTACACTATTACTTAACAGTGTTGTGTGGTAATGCTCCAGTGTGGGTTCGTTATGGTATAGGATTGCCATTCCCAACATTTGTAGAAGTCACCTTTTAGGGTTGTAACGTTTTCTAAAAAAGAAAAAAAATGTTTCACGTTTGGGCGCCTCTTTATTTGGAACGTAAGGTCTGTGCATAATGCGTTTTCTATCTGGTTTGTGCCTGTTACCAATGGCTATTCTACTCCCTTCTGTGCAACGTGTTTCCATACGCTCACTCGAAATGTAATGTGGTCGTGCCTTTTGCTTGTGTGCATTTGTGTGGGCCGATTGAGTGCAACTGGATTCATGAGTGTTGTGGCCTAAATAGATGACAGGACGCTGTAGGGTTTCTAACAGTCTTTATTGACTGACAACAGGGAGAGAGGCTCTAAGGCGGCCTGGTGGCGCGGGGCACTTACTCAAAGTTCACTGCGATCAAGTCCTGTGCTTCCCCAGTTGATTCACTGTGGAAAGGTTGTGCTCACCGGTGGCACGCTGTAAACTTCTAGGGCCCCCATGAAGCCTCCAGTGGCTGTGGTGTTACTACGCCCTAGAAGCTGTGATGTGAGTTCTGTCACTCACTTCTCCTTATCATGTAATCAGGAGCAGCGCTCCTCTGTGACCGCTTCAGCTGGCCGGGCGCCAACTCTGAAGCGGGAACGTTTTCCCGCGGAGCGTGGGCTCGCGAGATCCCGTCTCGCGAGATCTCGCGAGAACACGCTCCCGCGATCATGTGATGTCCCCACAATGAGATTACCCACAGAAACCTACTGGGCATATGGTTCATGCTTTTTGTCTCGAGTTTAGCGTGTCTTATTTAAAAACAAAATTGTTTACACTAGTGCAAATTAAGGCTTGGGTTTTTGCTGAAAACTGAAGCAGGCAATTTCAAAACGTCCCCTAAAAGTGTGTTTTTTTGGGTCTAGCAAATGCAATCCAAAAACAATTAAAGCAGAGATTCTTTTCAAACACGCCATCAACCAGGACGTTCTCACATGTTACCAGGAGTGCCTGGATGTGGCTGTGTCAGTTTTTAAGAGTTTTAGTCAACTTCATGAATAAGGTCAAAGGTTACAGCGGAGGTCCTACTGCTAACATACACACACACACCTTCTCCAGAAGATGCTGGATGATATCCTAAAACCTGTGCTGTTCGGCTAAAGGAATTACTCTGCAAGGTCCAACCAGCGATTGGATTAAGGACTTTAAGCCCTTTTCAGAGGTATAAGAGGGCCTTTAAGATGCTGGTTAAACCCTATACAGAAGACCTGTGAACATAAGATACTAAGTAATAGACTGTTCTTTGTTTCACTAGGCTAAAGTACGCTTTTGGGATATTATTTACTGCCGACATCGCAGTGGCTACGTCCCCTGAACCGGAAGCAGCACATAAGGAGCAGGCGAGCGCATCTGCTGGCGCGCATTCAGCTCTGTTCAGGCGGTGAGGCATAAAGCCCTCTGCTGTAGGTAGAGTTGTAACATTCTGTTTGATTATCTGCTTGGGACCCTCTCTTACACAACATGAGGAAAAAACCAAAGGCTCTGGTAGACCTACTTACAGCTCTGCTACTCTTCTCAAATCGTCGAAACAGTTTGGGCGTGCAATGGCTCTCCCTTTACCCCTTCGCCAGTTAAAATAAGTTCTCTATGTGATCTTAATGTGGAGACTACTAATGGAGAGGGGGGGAAAGGGATGCAAACCCAGGGGTTTGCGTATGCACATCCGTCTTGTCCCCTTCGGTTACTGAAATGTGCTCTTTACCACAGTATATACAAAATCAAATCATGGGGAAGGATACAAATGAGAGTTTCTAATAAAGTACCGCTAAATAGATCTTATTTGAATTCGCCAACCATTTTTTGGTACGGGAGAAATTATGCTCCTGACTTTGTCTGCTCACCCACTAGACATTAGCTTACAAGAAAATAGCATATGCAATGTCCAGCCATATGTTAGTTCTCCCGTTTTGATAGAAGAGGATTCCAACGCAGTTGTTTCCGCCATAGTAAACTTACAGGACCATTTTACAAGGGAAATGAAAAAGCAGACTTCACACTAAGGAAATCAGTAACCAACTGACATCCCTTGCACATTTAATGAGGGAGTCTGCGTGTGACCTGGAAACCCGTTTGGGTGCTGCTACACCTAAAGAATAAAAAAAGGCTCTTCAATATTGCAGGAGGGGAACAGGAAAATTGCTGTTGTGATGTAAACAAACTACCGACAAGGCAAAAACTAACAATGATGGTTCTGATAGGGACACAATTCTCACCGACAGTTAATGCTAAAAATTAAACAATTTAAGAATGAATGTAAAAAATCCATAAAATGGCATTAAAAAAATCCTCTCGAAAATGTATGCGCAGTAAGTCCAACCGATCCAAATAGGACATTCCAAGTTGAAGGGAACAGATACAAGCTCCAACTCCAAGGATCAGGTAGGAAGGCCACATGAGGAGTGGGGGTGGGGGGAGACTTGGTACCCAAGGGGGCTATATGTATCCTCTGAGCTTAGGCAGATTGAATTGATGTTCTCAAACAGAAGGGCTTGACAAAACGAATTGTGGCAAATGGAAAGCACTGTAACCTACTGGGAACAATCACATTTAAAATATTCTATGGCAAGAGGGGGAACTGCAGATGAACTATTAGCTAAACACCATCCTAAGGGGCCCTCCGATGCTTACAAAAATGATAAAAGGGACAATTCTATTAAGGTCTCTACCATGAATGAGATGGAAATTACAGACCTTATTAAATCCTTAATATTACAGGAAAAACAAAATAAGAAATAAGCGAGGAAAAGCCAAACATGAGACAGAGATCAAGATTGGCCTGCAACATGAGTCAATGGCGAATTCAACAACGGACTGGGGAACTTATTTATGTAAAATTTAGGCAGCCAGACTAAACCTGATCAATAAATTAACCCAGAAGAACATTTTACTTCTGCTTCAGTAAATTATGCAACATCCTTTACATCCATCTATGGAGCATACAGAGGTCTGTCCAAAACATGTACGAAATGAGAAAGTTGGAGGTGGCTTGAGAGGGACTACTGAGACAACCCTAAATAATTCCAATATTCCTACTTAAACTCAAAAGGCTCTAAATATGGAATCAACTAGATCCCTCTTCCAATACGAGGATCTTACTCGATATAAGGCCCCTGTACAGGAGGGATGTTTTGATAATCCTCTAAATAATAGATCTTTGGAGTCCTGCTTCAGAGATCCGGTCTTCCCAAATGAAATAAGTAACAATTATGGGGGTAATTCACAGAATTTAGCGCACAAGTGGCGCATGCGGCTGGCGCACAGTGTGCGCGAGCGAATCTCTGCGCCAGCCGCGTGCGCTAAAATCCATTTCCGCGCTCAGCGTATTCATGGATTTCAGCTACCAAAACCAGCCGTGGCGCACAGTGGCGCAGCGACCCTGCAGCAGCGCCAGTTACGCCCCCAAGAACGCCCCTCGCGCGCAGGGAAAAGCCATCAAAATCCCCAAACCAGCGCAAAGGGCTGCGCTAACCCTGTACCAGCACGGCAAGCGGGGTACGTGTATTACTGGGGTTCGCGGGAAGTTTCACACGCGATTTCAGCAGTGTACGTGTATTTCAGGGGTGCTCGGGAAGTTTTCACACGCGATTTCAGCAGGGTACGTGTATTTCAGGGGTGCGCGGGAAGTTTCACACGCAATTTCAGCAGGGTATGTGTATTTCAGGGGTGCCAGGGAGTCTTACACATGATTTGGCAGTGTGGGTCCTCCCAGGTGTTCCCTGTACACCCTCCACGGCCCCTGCAGGCAGCCCACACCACAGGGGACTACCCTGCACCCCTGGTCATGTCCCGCAGGCAGCCCACCCAACATGGGCACGTCTCCTTGCACTACTGATCACCAACTCATGTCCCCTTGCACCCCCACCCCCCAGCAGTCTGGAGCACCTGCCAGCAGGCCCCCACTCATGTCCCCTTGCACCCCCACCCCCCAGCAGTGTGGGGCACCTGCCAGCAGGCCCCCACTCATGTCCCACTCATGTCCCCTTGCACCCCCATCCCCCAGCAGTGTGGGGCACCTGCCAGCAGGCCCCCACTCATGTCCCACTCATGTCCCCCTGCACCCCCACCCCCCAGCAGTGTGGGGCACCTGCCAGCAGGCCCCCACACATGTCCCCCAAACACCACGCCATGACTATACAGACCCATGGCCCTAATGCCAACCCAAATCCCACCCCTCTACCCCCCAGTGCAAACACCCAACGAACCACTGCACCCACTCCCTAGTAAATCACCCATTCCATGATAGTCTGAAAAGAACCAGCATGCCCATCAGCAAATGTCCTACAGAGCCACACAGTTGCAACACATGACTGTGCCAATGCCCATGGAGAAATGCACCAAAATCATCACTGTGCACCACACCAATAATGTTGAATGAAGAAATGTATTAAAAAGTATAACAAATGTCAAAATGAAAAGCACACATGCAAATGAAGAAATAATATTTGAAATAAGAAAAAGAAAGTCAAATCCAAGCAAGAAAAGAAATCCAAAACATGAAAAAATATAAGTGGTGCATCCCCAAAGTCCATAGAACGAAATCCAAAGATGGAAAGCACAAAAAAACATTACTCCATGTGAATATGACTAAAAGAAAGTATATTCATGTCCTGAAAATTGAAAACGAAAGTCTGAAGGGTCCATTATCCCAAAAGCAAATGAAACCTACCAAGAACCCTATCTAAAATACATCTATATACAAAAAGTGGAGCAAAGTCAGTGGACTCCAAATCATAATAAAAAAGAAATGAAACCTAAACCTAAATAACTATATACAAAGGCGGCGGGCTAGTCCGACGGCTCACTGGTTGATGTCATGGGCCAGGGCATCATCGAACTCCTGTTCAATGGCTTGGAGGCGGGCATGTTCCCTGGCCCGAGGTCTCGCAGGGATAATGCGGTGTCCAGCTCCAACTCCCTGCGAATACCCTCGAGGCACTCAGCCCGCCTCAGCGCCCTCCGCATGGAGTTCTCCGCCCTGACCATTCTGAGCCGTTCCTCCTCCGCCCGCCGCCGCTCCGCACCTATCTGCTGGCCCAACCGCTCCCCCACACGGAAGACACTCCCATTCCAGGGTTCTCCGGACCTCCGGCCGATGCCTGCCCCCCTGGTGTTGATGGCCCCGAGCCATGATGTCTCCCACGGCGAGCCTGCCGCTGCCTCCGACGCAACTGCCTCTGCCAGCACGACGGCATCCAGGCTGATGGAATCCATCAACGCCATCGTGCACGTGCCCTGCCCGATGATGCCGTCACATCCTCCATCTGCTGGGGTCCAGTTGCTGGTGTGTCCACCCCTGCTGGACCTCTGACTCCCGACTGTGGCAGGGATGGGATCCCCACCGAGTTGGCTGCTTTGGTCGGGGCAGGTCCACAGGGGGCCCTGGTGGCATCTGGGCCGGAAGGCGGCATGGAGAACGACTGGCGCATAGCCTCCACAGAGGAGGAGAGGGTCGCCAGAGTGGCCGACACATGTACGAAACCCCCGACCATGGCCGCTCCCAACTGGGCCACGTTGGCACGGTGCTCTTCGTGATGACGTGCGTGCTCCCCCCGGACACCAATCAGGACCTTCTCCATACGGCCAGGGGTCCCCTCTTCCGCAGGTGGAGGGGAGTCAGATGACATGGACATCCCCCTACCTGCGGACAGGCCTGGGATGGGGCAGTCACAGTGTCAGGGACAGTGACATGCACAGGCCCCTCCACGGCGACCTGTGCTGCCTCCTGCCCCTGCCCCTGGACCAGCAGGGATGCCCCCACCAGGCCCCATGTGCGGCTCAGTAGCGGCCTCCTCCTCCTCTGTGGAAACCACCAACCTGGATGGCTCCACACCATCTTCCGCCGTTGCAAGCCCCTGTGGGGGCTCACCCACCCCTTCCGCTGCAGCTGTGGGGGCATCCCCGCCGCTTTGCTCCACAGCGCCGTCTCCGCCCTCTTCTTCACTTACTGCTGTGTAGAGGGAGACATAGAACACAAGCATCAGGGTACTGTACAATGGTCCCCTAGACAGGAAGCAATAGCAGATGAGTGGCACTGTCAAAGATCACTTCCATCATGTCCCTCCACAACACATGGGTCAGTGCAGGCAAAACACATGCAGTAACAGGCATGGCGCATGCTATGCACATTAGCATACATGTCCAAGGGACTCTTGAAACATACAATGTTGTTTTGGAACTCACATGCATCATGGGTCATGCCTATCACATGCACACACTTCACCGTAGTTTCATCCATCTGGCCTCGTACACCCCAGACACAGTGGATGCAAGGATAACTAGGCTGCATCAGTGAATCTGAACATTGTCACAGACATGTGTCATGCATTCATGGCATTCACAAGTCACAGACACGCAGGTCAGACCCACAGACATGGACACCATACATGTACATGGTATCAGCACCCATCCCTCATCCCCACCCATGTCCAGGAACAGAGACTGGCATGCTCTCATGTGTCCATTCTGCATAGGGCTCCCCATGTTGCATTTAAACACAGGCACCAACCGTGTGGTTCACACATTACTGGTCTCACATGCATGACCATGATGTCCCTGCACACACATGCGTACATGGCCTATGTCACACATACAGGCAAGTATCAGACAACCAGCACACTGCAACATGCCCTGTCTCACACAGCAATGCTTGGCCACTTACTGCTCGACTCCAGACGGGTCTGCCTCTCAAGGATCTGGGCATGGAGCGCTAGGCCTACACGTTCTAGGACCCTCATCTGGATGGTACTCATGCTGCCCCGGCCCCCCTCCACGAGGCGTCGGGCCTTTATGAGGGTCCTGGACCTCAAGTCCTCCCAGCGCTTCTTGACTTGCTTGATTTTGCGGGTTGCCACCCCCTCCGCGTTGATGGCAACCACAAAGTCGTCCCAGATCCTGTCCCGGCCTTCCTTGTTGGCGCGTGATGATCCGAAGAGGGCATCATAATGCCCCAGGACAAGCTCCACCAGGACACCAACTTCCTTCTGACTGAAGCTGCTGGCCCTCTGCCCCTCTGGCTGGGGGTCGCCAGTGGTCTCAGATGGTGTTTGCCCCGACATGGCGACCCCCGAGGCAGGCGTGGGTGGGCAACTGGGTCCTGGGGCTGGGCTGTGGAGCGATGGTATCCCAGTCGGGAGTCTTATGTTCCAGCAGGGGTGGGCACCGCAACTGGACCCCTGCAGATGGCTGATGTGCAGGCACCAAATGGCAGGGCACGAGGGCAGCAGGCAGTCAGGCAGCAGCAGCAGATGGCAGGTGGGAGCGTGCTCGGGGCTCTGGGGAGCAGTGATTCGGCCTTTTGGGCAGGAGCGTGGTCTTCCGTGTGTTTTCGCGTGGCCAGCTTCATACGGAGTGATTTGGCACGTGAAAAAATTGCACGTCAGTGTGTAATTCGAGGAAAGGCCCTTAGCGCGTAAGCGCGTCTGCACGCATACGCAATTTCATTGGACCAAAGGCCCTTAGCGCGTAAGCGCGTCTGTGACGTATCACGCACGGGCGTTGCCCTGGCAGGGCTTGGAGATCCCACGTGGATTTCCATTGCTCTGTACGTGCTTTCCGTGGGGTGCGGTGCGTGTGTTTTCCAGGCGTTGGGGTTCACATGCTATTACTTCACAGCGGGTGGGTGTTGGCTACGCGTTCTTCTACACGCAGACGGTGAGAGGTACCCCGCTCGCCCAAGGCCTATCGTGTGTGAAACTTCCCGCACACCCCCGAAATACACGTACCCCGCTCGCACAGGGCCAATCGCGTGTGAAACTTCCCGCGCACCCCCGAAATACACGTACCCCGCTCAATCGCGTGTGAAACTTCCAGCGCACCCCCGAAATACACGTACCTGCTCAATCGCGTGAGAAACTTCCCGCGCACCCCCAAAATACATGTACCCCGCTCAATCGCGTGTGAAACTTCCCACGCACCCCCAAAATACACGTACCCCGCTCAATCGTGTGTGAAACTTCCCGCGCACCCCCGAAATACACGTACCCTGCTGAAATCGCGTGTGAAACTTCCCGCGCACCCCCGAAATACACATACCCCGCTCGCACAGGGCCAATCGTGTGTGAAACTTCCCGCGCACCCCTGAAATACACGTACCCCGCTCAATCGCGTGTGAAACTTCCTGCGCACCCCCAAAATACACATACCCCGCTCAATCGCGTGTGAAACTTCCCGCGCACCCCTGAAATACACGTACCCTGCTGGAATCTCACGTGAAACTTCCCGCGCACCCCTGAAATACACGTACCCTGCTGGAATCGCGTGTGAAACTTCCCGCGCACCCCTGAAATATACTTATCCGGCACAATCGCGTGTGTAACTTCCCGTGCACCCCCGAAATACACGTAACCCGCTCGCACAGGGCCAATCGCGTGTGAAACTTCCCGCGCACCCCCGAAATACACGTACCCCGCTCAATCGCGTGTGAAACTTCCCGCGCACCCCCAAAATACACGTACCCCGCTCAATCGCGTGTGAAACTTCCCGCGCACCCCTGAAATACACGTACCCTGCTGGAATCGCGTGTGAAACTTCCCGCGCACCCCTGAAATATACGTATCCCGCTCAATCGCGCGTGAAACTTCCCGTGCACCCCCGAAATATACGTATCCCGCTCAATCGCGTGTGAAACTTCCCGTGCACCCCCGAAATACACGTACCCTGCTGAAATCGCGTGTGAAACTTCCCGCGCACTCACGAAATACACGTAACCCGCTCGCACAGGGCCAATCGCGTGTGAAACTTCCCGCGCACCCCCGAAATACACGTACCCTGCTCAATCACATGTGAAACGTGCCGCGCACCCCCGAAATACACGTACCCCGCTCAATCGCGTGTGACACTTCCTGCGCACCCCTGAAATACACGTACCCTGCTGAAATCGCACGTAAAACTTCCCGCGCACCCCTGAAATACACGTACCCTGCTGAAATCGCGTGTGAAACTTCCTGCGCACCCCCGAAATACACATACCCTGCTCGCACAGGGCCAATCGTGTGTGAAACTTCCCGCGAACCCCCAAAATACACATAGCCCACTCAATCGCGTGTGAAACTTCCCGCGCACCCCCGAAATACTCGTGCCCCGTTCGCAGTATGGGACATTCATCATTGCTGTATATTGCCACTTTTGTAATGCGCAGGGACGCTACCGCCTGCCTTCGTGTGGCGGACGTGTTTCGGCTTGTGCATGTCTTTGGCTGTGTGCGGCTTTGCCCTATTCGATTCCATGAATACGTGTGGTTCGAGTGCGTGTGGGCGTTCCGTCTGCTTCCCTGCAGTACATCCACAGTTACGCCCTTATTTTCGCGTGTCGTTCCCGATTCCGTGCGTTACGCCCCGTGTTCCGCCCACTTTCTGGTGTATGCGCCGAGGTTGTGCGCTTTCACTGTGCGCGTCGCAACACGCCGTTCGGGATGTTGCAGTGACGTGTGCGCTATGCACGGGTTTGGCGCACATCCCGAGGAAAACACGCGCAGGGACTTCCATGAATCGCACGCGCGCGTGCGCCTGTTTTTCACGCTTGCGCCAAGATTTTCGGCGCATGTTTGTTCCATGAATCGGCCCCTATATGTTTAATGAAATACCTGCATCATGTTAATTACATCTAATGACATTAAATGGCTAGATTGTATACATGTGGAAATGTAGGACTATGTCCATTTGGTAATTCCTTCAAGGATGGTCTTTGGGGAATTGATGAACGAAGTAGAGACCCTCCATAAATGAGGTTACAACCTTAGGCCCTATAATTTCACCATGAAGGTGGGTGAAGATGGTAGGGGTTGTGAGGGGACAGATGTAAGAAGGAAGGATGAGGGGAGAGAGGGACTGACTGGAAGAGCACAGGCTGATGCAAATAAGGAGCTGGATGAATCTAATTGGCAATGGCTAGCAATAACACTCAGGGAAGCCATTGCACAATTAAAAGAACTGAGAGGTCCCCTTTAGCGTAGAACCTGAATTTGCATTAATCTGTTGTAATGTTCGAGAACTCTCTGCATTATGTTCAAACTTACCCTTGTGTCATGTCTTGCGCTCTTCCCACGTATTTGCCTAAAAGAAACTTGGCTGACAGAATTACCTTTATCTCAGGGTTATGAGTTAGCCAGTGAATCAGCCACACAGGGTTTGCGGGGTCGCCCCGCTGGTGGCCTACTAGTCGCTGTCCGCCAAGAAGAACAAGTTACTTACCAACTGGTAATGTTCTTTCGACTCGATGTTCCTCCAACGTATTCCTCATCTTTGATAATCATGTACAGCTTTGGCTGCTTCAGAAAAGAAATTCTCGGCAGAGGGCGCTGAGCATCTATGGCATTGAGTTGATGTCCCTCGAAGGCCTCCGTCAAGGGCAACATCATCAGATGTATAAGTAGCATGCGCTGTGCCTGTTGGCCTCAGTTCCGTTTTTCCCTCCTGTTCGTGTTGGCGGTCAGCCTAGGCAAGCAGTTGTCAGCCTTACGAGAACAAAAGCTGTAGCAGCATAGGAAATTCTACAGAGGGGTAGGATGGGAGGGCAATGAGCAATACGTTGGAGTAACATCCAGTCGAAAGAACGTTACAGTTGGTAAGTAACTTGTGTCCTCCAACGTATTCCTCATCTTTGATAGACTCCCAAAGCAGTATGTAGAATTGGAGGAGGGAGGAGAATTTAGAATTGTCAGCTTTTTATAAGGCCAAATACAGTACCGCCTTACCAAAGGTGACATCCTGAGAGTGGGAAGCATCCAGACAATAATGCTTTGTGAATGTATGCAACTATGACCATGTTGCAGCATCACAAATGGATCCAATAGGTACTCCCCTTGGAAGGGCTGCAGAGGCTACACCTCTGGTAGAATGAGCTCTCAAACCCTCTGGCGGGTCCTTGCCTGCCAATTTTTTACATTCTGAGATACCAAGTATAATCCACCTTGACAAAGTCTGTTTCGAAACAGCTTGTCCTAATTTTCTTCCGGTGTAGCCAATAAAGAGTTGGTCATCCACTCTTAGTTTGGAGAATGTAGAAATATAGAAGCTTAAAGCTCTTCTAGGGTCCAATCTATGGAGCCTTTCTTCCTCTTAACCGGGATGTAGCGGGGGTAAAACGCTGGCAGAACAATCTTTTGATTTAGGTGAAAATCAGATACAACCTTAGGTAGGAAGGAGGGTTTTACCCTAAACACAACCCTGTCCTTGTGGAATACGGTATAGGGTGGCCTGGAGGAGAGTGCCTGACGTTAAGAGTGTTGCCCTCTGGAGGGAGAACCCGTCCCTCCCCTTACGAGAGAAGATTCTCTCTTTGTGGAAGACTTATCGGAGGACAGATGGACATATCCAGAAGGTCCGGGTACCACGTGGTCCTGGCCCAATCCAGGGCAATTAGGATCATGCAGCTTCCGAACCGTCTCAACCTCCTGATTACTTGAGGAATGGTGGGATCGGTGGGAACGCGTATGGAAGTGGAAAATCCCAATCCACCACGAACGCGTCTCCTAGAGCTCCTTTCTGAGGAAACTCCCTTGAGCAGTAACTTTCTCATTTTCAGTTGCTTCCTGTCGCAAACAGGTCCACTTGAGGGGTTCCCCAAAGGGCAAAGATCTCTTGAAGGAACTTCCTGAGCAAGTTCCCACTTGTGGGAGACTGCTCTGCCTGCTCAGAGCATCTGCCGTCGTGTTCTTCTCCCCGGCTAGGTGAACTGCCGATAGGGAGATTCCTTCATGAATTGCCAGTACCAGAGTTGCATTGCCTCTCTGCACAGTGGTAGTGACCCTACAACTCCTCTCTTGTTGAGGTAATGCATGGCCACTGTTGTCCGTCATTATCAGGACATTCTTTCCCCTGACAGAGGGCAGAAAGGCCTTCAGCGCTATTCTGATTGCTCTCAGCTCCAAAAGGTTGATGTGATGTTTGGCCTTCGATGGAGATCAACGACCGCTGATTGTCAGACCATTGGCATGGGATCCCCACCCCGTGAATGAGGCATACGTCACAACTATAATCTTCGGCCATGGATGCCAAAAATGTTCTCCCTTCAGAATATTGTCCTTGCAGGCCCACCACAGAAGACCCTGTTTGGAATCTAAAGTTGGTCCGACATCTTTCCTGAGAATTGGGACCATTGTGTTCTTAGAGCCCAGTGAAGGGATCTCATTCTCAAGCGAGCTTCTGGCACGAGAAAAATGCAGGATGCCATGAGGCCGAGCAAACTCAAGAAATCAAAGCCCGGAAGATTCTGGGCAGTTTGAAATTTGGTAACGATCTGAAGAATGTCTTGAGCCCTCGCCTTGGGTGGCAAGCTCTTTCCCAAGGATGTGTCTAGTACAGCTCTGATGTACTGGAGCTGCTGGGAAGGTGTCATCTGTAACCTCTTGAAATTGAAAGAGAAGCCCAGTCTGTGAAGGAAGTGGCAAGTGACTGATGATCCAGAGCTTGTTTGGGAGCATGTGCCCTGGCCAGCCAATCGTCCAGGAAGGGGTAGCCATGAACCCCCCTCTCCTGAGATGCGCTGCCACCACCACCATCAGTTTGGTGAAGACCCTCAGGCGGAGGTCAAATGGCAGGACTCAAAACTGATAGTGCGAACCGCCAACGGCGATCCTCAGGTATTTTCTGTGCTTGAGATGGATTGGCACCGATCCTGTAATTGGAGGGCTTGAAGGATCTGAGAAAGTGTGACCATCTTGAATTTGTCCTTCCTGAGGAACTTGTTCAAGTATCTCAAGTCCAAGATGGGTCTCAGTCCTCCGTCCTTTTTGGGAATCAAACAATATGGGGAATACCAACCAGTGTTCCTCTCTGCTACAGGTACTGGTTCTATAGTACCTTTCTCTAGCAGGGTTATTCTACTCTCCATTATTAGTCTCCACATCAAGATCGCATAGAGAACTTATTTTAACTGGCGAAAGGGTAAAGGGAGAGCCATTGCATTATTTCCTGCACAAGGAGCGAATCTGGAATCCTCAAAGAGTGTTTCCCCGGTGGATTGTTGTGAGGCTGCGTTATAAATGGAAGGCAGTAACCTTGGGCTATTGCCTCCAGAGCTCAAGCATCTGAAGTAATGCCTCGCCATTCTTCGGGATGCAGAGACAGCCTACCCCCACCAGTGATTCGTGAAGCAAGCTCTCAAAGTGGTTTTGGAGCAGCTGCTGTAGCTGGAGATTGCATTGCACTTTTTCCTCGTCCACCACAAGGGATTCGTCTTTGGCCTCTTTGACTGGCCATTCTCCTCGCCTTTCCAAACGAGGAGTAGTAACGATAGGATCGCCCCCTCCGTGGTTGTCCTGATGAATGAAAAGGCTGAGGTTGCCTAACAGCGGCCCCTAAAGATTTGGCAGCTGCCTTTGAAGTCTGCAACCTCTCAAGGCTCTCGTCTGCCTTATTACCAAAAAAGGTGAAACCCGTCAAATGGCATGTTTAAAAGACGAGCCTGCACATCCGGTGCAAAACCGGACTTCCGCAACCATGCAAATCTGCGCATTACTGTGCTCGTAGTCATGGACCTGCTGATGCTGTCCGCAGTGTCCAATACAGATTGAAGGGATTCACACATGGCTTCATCTTTAACAATAACTAGGAAAACCTTCCCTTTCCTCCCCTTCTGGAATGTGCTCCGTCCCCATAGATATGCACTCCCACAGAGTATACGAAAACTTGGCTAAGGCACATGTGGAGTTGGCCGACTTCAGGGCCATACTCCCAGCTGAAAATACCTTCCGCGCCCGCCCATCCATCCATCCATCCATCCATCCACACGCTTGTCATCCCTATCTGTAGGGATGGTAGGGTACGCTGCATTATTTGATGTACGTGTGGCTGCCTGGACCACAAGAATCTCAGGAGTGGGGTGCTTGAACAGATAGCCGGGGTCGCTACAGTAAGGGCAGTATTTTCTTGCGAGGGATTTATCCACCGCACGGATGGTGTCTGGGGACTCCAAATTTCTGCCACATGAAAAGGTAAGATTGGGTCTGTAGGTGGATCTTGGTCCAGAATATCTGTAAGGTCATCTTGGACAAATTGAATCAGAGGTCTAGCCCAGCCTAGATATTCCACCACCTTGGACATCAGGTGATACGAAGAGTCAGCATGCTCACCTGGCTCTGGCCTTCCAAACTCCATTAAAGGAGATGTATCAATGCCACTGGCATTGTGCAGAGTGTCAACAAGGTCTCTCATCCTGCTCTCTTCGGAAATAAGAAATTCCAGTACATTTGGAGTTCCAACCTCAAGGCCAAAAGGGGCATTCTCTTCACCAGATCTTTCTTCTTCAAAAATTGCAGAAAGGGATTTTAAAAAAAACTCCTTCCTTGGCAAAGGTGTAAGTTTTTTCAGGAGCACTCAAAGGCTTTGGTTTGGCACCTTTATGAGCTTTCACATGATTGTAGGCTGTGCTAAACCACCAGAATTTTTGGCGTCAATGGTTTTGGTGTCGACGTCGACAGTGGTATCGATAGTAATGGCGCCGAAAGTTTTGACTTCGAGGGTTGTGCAGGTTTTGACGGCATTGAGGACTCGAATGCTCGTCAAGTCTCAGGTGACTTTTACTCACCGGAGACCTTGAGGGTTCTCTATAAACCTTCCTTCGACCATCCAGGCTCGAGGGCGCTCGAGTGTCAGTACAGAACCGCTCTCTGCCAGCTTCCGTAGAAGGAGCGGACGGAGGTTTACCCTTTTCAAATATTTCCAGCATTTTCAAGCCGAATGTCTCCCAATCTTCAGATGAGGAATGTTTGGTGGGGCACTTTATTTTTTGGGCGCTTCGTCCGATGAGGAGGATGGCGAATGATGGTGCCGTCTCCTCGATCGCTTCATCAAGGACGAGTGCCGCGAACCACTACGGGACCTCGATCACTTTTTGTCACTCTTAAGTCGAGGAGAACGATCTCCGGAATAGTCGGTCGAGGAACGATCGGTTTTAGTTTTACAGGGCAATTTGCCCTACCTGTAACTTCCACTTTCGTTCTCGCAGGGCTTTCCCATCATAGCCTGACACTTTGCGCAGGAATTGGTGTCATGGCCTTCCCCTAAGGACATCAGGCAAGAACGATGCAGGTCCGTGATCGACATTTTCAAATCACACTCCTTACACCACCCAAAGTCGTGCGAGGAGTCATCGGGTGGAGGACAAAGACAGTCGTCGATTCTTTCTTCTTTCTGGAATTGCATAGCAAATAATTACTAGCGAGGCGCGCTGAGTCTCCGAAGCAAACACGTTTGCGGAAAAACAGAACTTAGACCAATGGGCACAGCGCATGCTACTTATACACCCGATGATGTCAACCTCAACTGAGGCCTTTGATGGACATCGACTCGACACAGACGTATGGCACCCTCTGCCGAGAATATTTTTTCAGAAGCAGCCGAAGCTGGACGCGATTATCAAAGATGAGGAATACATTGCAGGACACAATACATTTGAAAGGGGACTATCACTAGCCACTATAATGTATGGGTGTTTTAGCTGTGGTTATGAAAATAGACATCACTCGAACCAAGCATGATTGTTTAACATATTGGAATCCAGATGGAGATCTGGAAAATACTCTATCACTGTTGAATCAAAAGATCCAAGACTGGTACCTGACATGTCCGGGAGGACAGGGGGTAGTTGTGGTGGTAGGGGACAATGCGAATTGCACCCGATCGTCTTTAACAGACTTATCAATTACTAGGACTCACCTCCCCAAATTCTATAATGGGGATGGATGGGGAGAGAGTGCTGGGGACCAGTGCAGCTAGATGTAAAAAAAATACAGGGACAAAGATGGCACCCTAACTTGGAAGGTTGGGGGTCTCCAATTATTATGTGTAACCACAGAGGGGGCAGAGCAAGACCATGCTACATGGTTTGGCAACAATACTTCGCCATGGATAGACTATATATTTGTATCGCAAGATATTTATAATTGATTTGATCTTTTGAAGTCATACATACTGAGCTCAGTGACCATGGTATATGGTTGGCAACCTTTCAGTGGCACAAACCCGACTACACTGTAGTGCATCTCCAGAGACAAAACAGCAAGGCAATCGATTGAGATGGAATGAAAAGAATATCTGTATGTTTAATGTTTCTTCTAAAGTATTTCGAGAACTCCCATCTAGAGGTAAAAAGGACAACATATACCCTTTCATCTTTTAGCAACTATATAGGTGACTCTACTGGTGACAATTGGGAAAGGAAAACCAATAAGTACTCAAGTAAAAGTCCACCCCCATAAATAAGACCCTATATTACAACAAATTAAAAGGTCTACTCGATATGAGATAAGACAAGTGAAGAAGATTATGGATGGGGGAAGAGAGGATAAAACTATCAAGATTAAAAGGATAAAACAGCAATTGAATCTGATTAAAACCTACCACTTCACTCTGCTTCAAAATGATAGTGAGGCTAGGTTGACCTCCCTGAAGAAGGGGAGTTCACGGAAATTCTGGAGCTTGATGAATGATTTATAAAGGACACAACTCTCCCTACAAATCAATCCTATAAAGGAGGAGGTATAGGCTGTGTACTTTGGGGATCTGCACAAAGCGGGAAAAAATATAAGTGGCAAAAACCATGAGGGAAATAACGCTCTGCGGTCACTGGAGTTAACCCCAGAAGAAATAGCAGAAAAAATAACTAAGGACAGCCCCTCTAGAGCAGGGGGAGGGCCCACATTTTTTAATGCACGTTATATTTAAACAGGATATTGATCTATGGTCTAGAATATTGTATGCACTTTTCACCGATATTGTAACACAAAAAATTCCTACATCTTGGAACAAAAAATTCCTACATCTTGGAACATTTCCTATCTAATCCCAAATTATAAGAAAGGGTGCAGGCTGTCACCCTGTAACTATTGGGCCATTTCTTTCATGGGTGTAGATTCCTAAATATTTGCTTCAATGGTTCTGGGACACAGAGGAATGGTGCATTGCAAAGAAAATTTTACACACCTTCCAGCTGGGGTTTTGCAAACAGATGGGTACTGATGGTGGAGGCCACTTGCCGAGTAGTTTACAGCAAATGGCTTGGAAAGATACCTCGACAATGATATATAAAGCTTCTATGACCTTTCAAAGGCCTTCGATCTTGTTGACAGTCGGACTCTCTGGATTAAATTAAATAACTTAGGAATTCCCAAAGGTCTACTGAATATATTGATCTTTCTTCGTAAGGACTTGACTATTCATGTGAGGCTTAACAATGGGGGAGTAATGTCTCAATTCCAATTCTAAATGGTCTCGGAGAGGGATGCATATTGGCCCCACTACTATTCAACATATGTTTCGGATGTGGGCACGACCTTGTCTAAATCATCTTTTGTCCCGCCAAGAATTGGTAATTTAAAGATAGCTTGGGCAGAATATGCAGACGACTTCATACTAATGGATCAAACACCTATTGGGCTCCAACTAGTGATTAAAAGTTTTAATGAATATATGTTCGCAAATAACCTGTTCATTAATCCTCAAAAGACTGTCATACTGAAACTGAGAATATCTCGTAAAAAATGGAATTTCTCATGGTTTATAAATAATACCAAATGTCAAGTTAAAGAGAGTATGATTTACTTGGGATATCCTATTATTGCTCGCCACAATAAGAGCTTTTATAGGAATTACCTAAGGGGCAAACCACAGTTTTTGGTAGCCAAATGCTAAAACGTTAAAAAAAATACGGTAATCTTTCAGCTTTGCCAGTCAAAGTTTTACCTTGCTAAAATCATCCCACGATTGATATATGGACTGGATTTTTCCAGAGTGGTTAATATCAGAGTTGGACCTCTATGAAGCTATTATGTGGAGGAATTTGCTGAGGAGTATTACCTTCACAGCCATTAGGCATAAATTAGGGTTGCAATCCCTGGCTAGCTGGGTTGAATGGAGAAAGTTGTCTCTCTTTCGCAAAATCAATTTTAGTGTACATCACAAGGTATATACTATCCTGGGGAAAGAAGGAATGGAGTGCTCGTCTAGTAAAGGCGTTCTACCTGTCTTTTACTTACGATGTATAAATATATTGAAAGAAATGGGGACATTAGAGCTATTGAAGAATAACCAGAATTTTGTAAACAGGAAAAATCAAAAATTTGACGGGTCCTACAAATGAGCTCATTAGAACTAAATTATATTGCCAGATTGTGTCAGATAGAAAAATAATAGGAACACCAGAAATGTATTTGATACGTTTTCCACAAAAGAGTGCAAGGAACAATTGTATGCGTTTTGGATTTAATGTTTTACTAACCAATGAAATTGTATGTATAAGGAGTGGCATTCAAGCTAATCTAGGATATTGTAGATTCTGTCAAAATCAAGCAGAAAAAGAATCATTGCCACATTTATTACTTTATTGTACTACTTTAAAAGGCCAAAGAATTGAATACTTTGGAAAATATGTGACAAGTCTTAGTTGGGTGCCACTAGATTGTCTCTGGCTGATTGAGAAGCATGGCAAAAGTGTTTAATTTAAACTGTCCTTAGGTTCTTGAAGAATGTCTGCAAATTAAGTAAGTAGAAGAATTTATCTAGGACGGTATATAACTAGATGGATTAATGTTCAATATGGTCTTTTTATACTTAGATATTCACATAGACTTCTTTATCCTTGTTAGGCATGCTGTAATTTCCTAACTTTAATATTACTAAGTATTAAGGAAACTTTTGTATACTTTTGAATATCTTTGTATACCGTTATATTTTATATTTCATGTTTTCTATCTTTTATCTGGGTATTCTGTATTATCTACTGTATCTTGCAATGTATTAGTACTATACCATATTTTTGAGATTTTGTAACATTTCTTGAAAGTTTATATGAAATATTTAATTTTGTAAAGGTTTTAATGCAAACACCAAATACAAATAGATAAATGAAACCTGGAGCTCCTGCTTAACTATTTTGTGCACTGAAATGTTGATCAGTACTGTAGGCCCTCCTGTACTTTAGGTGTATTTGCACCAGAATCCACCAGAAAGGCATGTGCCCAATGTTCAGTTCTTTCAAAGCAGACAATTAAGCACCAGCCAGAAACACAGAAGCTTTAAAGAACCAGAAACCATAATATTTCAAAGACAACATATTCACATATGGATGGAGCACCACTTTGAAAAAAAAGGCTTACATATTGATCATATTTTATAACAAATTTCCCAGTCTGAAAAGAACACAGGCAGAATATTTCAAAAGTCCTACTAACTTGAAAACTAAATGAAATCGATGCCTTCGTCACCAACAGTACTTTCGAAGCCTATATTCACTTTGAGCTCACTATCAGACACATTTTAATTGGTTATAAATATTGCTAACAGTATCATTCCAATTTTAAGTAATTTGATTCAAACCTTCTCTGAACACTCAAATCAACTGACGCCAGATTTTTGGTGCAGATCCCTTTTAGGAGCACCCTGTTGGCTGCGGCGATCAGGGCGCAGGAGCCTGTGCACCGAGGTACTTATGTTTAACTTAAATATATTGTTAACCAAAGCATGGGGAAATGCAGTGCTTTGGTTGACACTATTTAAGCAAACAGTAGCCGCTCAGCACATGGACCTGCAGTGTGAGTGCACGCTCCATGCAGAAATAGGTTGCTGTGTCCTGCAAACAATAACATGGGGGACACAGCAACCTATTTCTGCATAGAGCTTGACATAATGCCAAACACTTAAGCAATAGAATTAAAGTACTTTTGTTGCCAGGTAAAATCGAGAAAAAAACACCATCTTTCTAAAACCAGGCATCCAGAATCCTGCTGGCGGGTCTTTAATGCCTACATTATGTACTCCATGCACTAAACCGCCTCTGTAAGCATTTTGGGCAAATCAGTCTTCTTCCTGTACGTGCACTGGTAATTTTACCAGCCAGCAGGGCAAATGAAATATTAAAACCCATAAGCAGAGCCCACATTTTGTTTGTGTTGTGGTTCCCTTCAACCTGCGAAGCATGTGTACAGTAAAAAAAAAAAAAAAAAAAAAGGATTTCTGAATGTCTTCGTTAAAATAAAGGTTGCTACACATATGCATACCTTACATACTACTTAAAAAAATATATATTTCAATTCCAGTGTGCTAAACCTTACATACTACTTAAAAAAATATATATTTCAATTCCAGTGTGCTAAATAATTGATAAAAATGCATTCCTGTAATTTGCCCAAGCCTTGCAGTGATATTAATTCATATAAATGGGATTAAGGTTTACCAACTGTACTAATATTTATTTACAGAAAGAAACATATTTTAGAGTATACTGCTTTGTTCCATTACAAAGGAAATATACGTACCATAGTGGGTGGTTGGCTTGGAGCTGGACCACCGGGGTAGCCACCTTTTAAACCCAAAGTAAAAAACAGAAAGAAATGTTTATTACAAAATGTATGTTCACCAGCTTTGCCATGCTCTTGACGATTAAGAATATGGTTATAATATTTTCAAAACTATCAACTGGTTAAAATAAAGCGGTTACATTTACCAGAAACGTTTAAAAATGTATCAGAAACTGTGTGCTAAATTCGCAATAACCAAAAACAAAATGATAGACAACTTTACACAATTGTTTTGCAGAACACATTAGACGTCGAAGCAAATCATAAACGGCATGCAGTGTACATGGTTTCAAACAGTGTCATTCGTGCACCCTCCTATCCCAAGCACTTTTGAGGTTTATTAGTGGCAGATGGCATTTTAACCGGTACACAGCACAAAATAACTGTAGGACCATTATAGATGCAGGTCAATCATCTATTCAAGTTCTATCCAGGCCCTGTGGGCCAACATTTATGCAACATTCAAATTGGCATAAACGTCGACACCAAAATTCCTCCTGATCTACAGACCAACGTCCTACAACCACCAACTTCACGACACAGCTAGCAGACTACGTCGCAATTTTATCAACCTACCACAACAACATAGTCATACTGGGATACTTCAACACTTGGTTCACAAAACAAACCGAACCTTCAGCAAACTCACTCTGCGCACTCCTGGAAACACTGCACTTCAAGCAAATAGTAAATGGAGCCACCCACAGCGTTGGACACAACCTGGACGCAATATTCTGCAGAGAAGAACTGTTCGCATCTGTGCCAATTTTACCGATGGTATGGAGTGACCATTACCCGCTACCATTCATTTTTTAAATTTTATGTTTTTATTCGCATTTCCATAAACAACAACCATGGATCATTATAACGTCTTCCCGCCTCCCTGCCCTACCACTTCCCTCCCCCCTCCCACCGGAAATCCTGCTTTCGTATCCTTTCCTTGGAGTCCTTGTCTCACCCAGTAAACATGTCCAATTTGCGTATTTTGTGTGGGCACCACTGTAACATATAGTCACTTTGTAGGTATTCTATGACGATTCCCCAGTCTTCTGTGAATTTTTGTCGTTCCCCCTGTATATTGTACGTGATTCTTTCCATCGCTACAAATGTCCATACCCTCTGTAGCCAATATATGTTGTTTGGAGGTGTTTTCTGCTTCCATTTTTGAGCAATCGCTAGCCAGGCAGCTGTAAGGAGACCGGCAATGTTCCTCTTTTGTGTTCTTGTCATTGTTCTATCCTGGGGGTCCCACATGCCACACATCCATATCTCTTCTCCCAGATCTTCTGTTCCCCTAAACACCAAATGTGACTCCAATTGCCTTCCTTCTCGCATCCCCTCCAGCATTTGTTTTGTGCCGTGGAATACATTCCGGATACTCTTTCCGGGGTGTAGTGCCATTGTATCATTTTCATCCACACCTCTCTTGTCTGGATCGCTCGGGTCAATTTGGGAATGATTTGCCAGACGTATATCCATTGTTCTCTCATGATTTCTTTATTTGTGTCTTTTCCCACCTCTTCATGTATAGCCATTCTGTTTCTTCTGTCTGTGCATTTATAAATCTGTACATGGTTGAGACACATTTTTTGTCTCCTGGTGGTGTCAGTTTGTATTTCTCTAATGCGGTCAGGGGTCTCGTTGCCGCCTGCATTATTCTCTGGGAGGAAAGCCAATGAAGGAGTTGATCGTATTTAAATTTGTCTGCGTCTGTTAGGCCTAACAAGACCCTGCATTCTGTGAAAGTTCTGATCTTGTGGCCATCGTACATATCACCCCACTTTTATACATTCCGCGTCTTTCCATTTCTTAAATGCTCCTTTCTCAGTGCCTGGGTGGAATTCTGGGTTGTCGAATATAAGCATGAAGGGGGCCGGGTCTCTGGTTAACGTTTCTTTCTTCCAAACTTCTAGAGTAGCACTCATGATCTCACTTATCCGGATATTCTGATGTCTGTGTCTGGGGGCAATCCAGAGCAGTTGGCACAGGTTTGATCTTGCTACTGCCCTGTCTTGTGCCTCCCATAATTTTTCTGATTTATTGGAGATCCATTCCTTTAATACCCACAGCTGGGCCGCCTCGTAGTACTTTCGGAAATGTGGTAGTGCCATACCCCCCTCTGCTTTCTGCGCCGTGAGAACCATGTTTGATAACCTCTGTGTTTTTTTCCGCCAGATTCGGGTAGTTCTCCGAATATATGCTTCTTGTTTTATTTGTCATGGTGACGCCTAGGTATTTAACCCCGCTCACCGTTGTGTGCAGTTGTAGTTCCTCTGCTCGTCTGTGGATTTCTTGCTTGTCTCCGGCCAAGACCAACACTATTGATTTTTGTTTATTTATCTTCAATCCAGAGATGCTACCATATTTGTCTATTTCTTGTACAAGAAGGGGCATTGTTTTCTCCGGGTCTGCCAGGGCCATCATCATATCATCTGCATATGCCGCTGCTTTATGTGTGATCCCTCCCATTTCTATTCCTTTGATGTCTGGATTTGCTCTAATTTTTGCCAAGAAAGGTTCCATATAGCAGTGGAGATAGGGGGCATTCTTGCTTCGTGCATCTTTCTATTTTGATAGTGTCTGAGAGATCTCCGTTTACCGCCACCCTGGCCATGGGTGATTTATAGTTGGCTCGTATCATTTATATATTTCTCTCCCATGCCCATTTTCTTTAGGATTGAGCATAGCATAGACCACTCTACTCAGTACCCGCTACACAGAAGAAGAACTGAAAGAACTAAAAAAAAAAAAAAAAAAAACCCAACCGTAAAATGGAAAAAACATGGCGAGAACAGTACAACCAACGGGACAAAATAAAATACCAAAGACAGCTCAGACTTTAGAAATCAACAGTACTCAAATCCGCAACAAAACAAAAAACACTACGCCACTAGAACTGAATCGGAAAACAATCCACAGAAAGACATGTCATCCTGCAAGAAAGCCATCATCCCGACACAAGCCCTATGTGACAGCATCACCAAGCACCTCAGATAATAAAATAGAAACAACCCAAGAGACCATCAACACAACCTGCACTAATACAACCACAACCGTCGAACCACAGACAAGGGGTGAAACACCAACTACAGCAAAACTCACCTGCCTAGAACCGATCACAGAAGAAACCTTTGCCACACTGATCCAGGACACCAACCTTGCAGGATGCCCAAGGTACCCCTCCCTCCCGGACTTCTTCAAAGAAATCCTCAGCCACAGAACTCCAGCAACACACTTCCGGAACATAATGAACTTATCACTCAAAACAGGAATCATACCAACCGCCTTCAAATAAGCAGACATCAAACCACTAGTAAAAAAAACAAAAATCAGAAAGTGCAGAAGACACAAGCAATTATAGACCGATATCCAACTTGCCCTACCCAGCGAAGAAATCTTGGAGAACCATGTATACAAGATCCTACTTCAATACGTCAAAATAGAATACTGGACCGGTCACAAGTTGGCTTCCGACCAATGAGAGGAACAGAATCAGCACTCCTATCAATATGGGATGACTTCGAAATAAAAGAGTGAGGGAATGTGGCATACAGGATTCCACACTAAGGTGCCTTATCTCATTCCTTACAAACTATACCAAAATAATATACTTCCCACAGTTCATCTCCAACACAAAAAACATCTCCTGCAGAGTTCCACAGGGATCCAGCCTCCTCCCTGCTTTTCAACATTTACATGTGCCCACTGATGAATATAATTTCAACCCACGGACTAATCACCTACAAGTATGCATAAGTGACAACTGTTTGTGAAGACGACCATGAACGAGGAACAAAATAACTGCCTCAGACATCTACAACTGGATGACAATTAACAACCTCAAACTGAACCGGGCAAAAACTGAAATAATGGTCTCACCCACGCTAAACAAGGCAACCAACCCACAACTGGACTAGCTGGCCGGCATGGGAACCCTACCCAGAGACTTCCAACATAGTAAATAACCTAGGAATATTCATGGACAACGGACTATCCCTGGAACAGCAAACGCAATACCCAAAAAATGCATCTACCTCTTAAGACTACTCAGAGGATTACTCCCATACATTTCCTTTTCTAACAGAACCCTTAGAATCATAACCCGGATACTTACAAGGACTACCCTAACAGCCTCTATCTAGGAATGCCAGAAAGACTCACCTAGAAACTCCAAAGGGTACAAAACACGGCAGCCAGGATTCTACAAAGACTCCAGCTCTAAAAAGCCTACACTGGCTACCAGTAAAAAAAAAAAAAAGACATTAAATTTAAAGCACTCTGCATCGCCCACAAAGCCTTACACAGACAATGAGCCAAATACTTCTAAGCCAAGATCAGCCGCTACCAGCCAAGAAGGGACCTAAAATCAAGCGACGACCTACAAATGGAGACAAAATAGTACGAAAAAAGGAAATTTGGAAGAACAGCATTCTCACATCTAATTGCTAACCTTTGGAACACCACACCCAAAGAAATTAGAGCCACTGATGACTACATCATCTTCAGGAAACGACTGAAAATCTGGTAATTCAACAGACAATGACAATCGCAAAGGGTCATCAGCTGCAACAACATCACAGACAAAAGGAAACACACTAAGGAACACAGTCATAGATAACAGCGCTAATATCAGGAGGCCAAGAACACACCACCACCCCTTGGACCCCTCCCAACCCCAGCAATGCCCAACCACTACAGTGATCAACGGAGAATATGCCGCCCAACCAATCAGACAGTTCATGGATAATACTCATGCGCAATTATGCACCAAGGAAAACTCAGATAGGTAAAGCATTAAAACCCAAGTATCACCCGAACTGGCTCACCCATTCAACTAGGGCCACCAAGGCGAACGCTCCATCCTCTATCATAACACCAGCTCTGTACCAATTCAGCAGCCAACTAGACAACAAGTCCATGCCCAACAGCCACAACTACCGTGGATGAGTAACCAGGAACACAACATGTACAACCACCCATCTGCCACCAAACGCGCAGGGGAAGATGGCCTCCTGACCTGGGGAGGAGGCGAGATGGGTCAACAAACCACAACCAAGAACAATGGTAGATATGGTCAAGCAGCAACCAAAGAACCACATCAGAGGCTTTGACAAACCAGCCAACTTACCAAACCATTTCCCCCAATCCTGCTCCTCCAACATAACCAACGACACTACACATGACAAGGAGCTAACCACACTACACATTAACTACATCAAGGACTAATCTAATGTTCATACCCTACCAACTCTCCGAGTCTGGAAACAACACTAGAGAGAATGCCACAACACAGTCTATAAATCCTTCAACACTACACAAATACACACCAACACAACATATAGTCACACCTAACAGTCATCTGCGACTCTGGACCCTTATGGATACAACTAACCAGTGCGCACAACATCACACAAATACAAACACAATCCCGAAGCACTGAATCCTACCCATACGGCCACAACACTCAGGGCCTCCCGAACCAACTCCTGCATGGGAGACAACGCTCAAAGATGCCAGCTCCTGGTGGTTCTGAACCTATCCTATCATCCTATGCCCACTAACACACCCAGCCCTCCTCTCTTGCAGAGCCATGTGAGCGCCTGCAGACTGCCCGTGGGTGGTAGCGGTGCCTGGTATAATTCAACATAACATGACAAAGTGACTCCACAGAGAGGGCACCTCAAGAAGCATCACCCGTCTTTGATACTCATATACACCATGTGAAGTGGCTTTAGAATAAGTTGTCATGAGCACATTAAGGGGCAAATAACTTTGATGTGAAATCCACGAAACACACTATTATACTGTCATTAATAACAACATGAGCAATGAACTGAATCACGTACAGGGACTCCAGATAAGACAGCAGAGTAAATGATTTGCCCAGGATCATACACTTTAGTCAGGTCGTAAAAACAGAATGTGGGCAATTTAAGCAGTTGACCACATCTCATTGCAGGTTTAGTGGATATAAATATGTATCAAAGCCTGGTTTAAAGAAATGCCTTAAAAATATTGCAAACATAATAAACTAGCTTGTCACAAAGTACAATGTCATAGAAACAGCTTGCGCAAAAAAAGCCTTAGCTTCATTTTCCCCAACCTGAGTTGCACCATGCTTGGTAATGAGACAAAACAATCTCACTTTAGTTTTAAAACTAGCCTTATTTCACATAGCATGCTGCATTTTGCACACTTCCCATTTCTCATCATCACCATTCACACTTCTTAAGGGACAAAATCCAAGCTACGAGACCCCTCCCTCAAATCAGTGCCGAATTGCTCCCACTGTAATGCTATTTACACAGAGCAACATGCTGGTTGAGCTCAGAGCTGAAAAGGATTTATCAGGCAGGGCAAAGTACATATGTTGGCGTCCCGCACAGGGTGCGTCTACAGAAGGCAGGACAAAACCCATCAATACTAGTAAGTCTAAAAAAATAAAACAGGCGGTTTGCCACCCTAAAAAAAAAATCAATGCTTTTCCACTAGCATCGTAAAAGTATGCTTTAAAGTCACACACTTGCAGAAAACTTAACCAATATCAGAAGCAAGACCGTAAAGACGTTTGAAAGTCACTTTTGCCAGCACCATCCCTTTCTCTCAGATGTCAGTTTCTCATACACGCATGGCACCTGGACTAGACTACAGTGGGTGATGGAAGATGGCAAAGTACCCAGCAACCACTTTTTGACCAAGAAAGTTTAGGGGGGTATGGAATCAATAGGGGGAATGCAAGAGGGTGGACACAGGCATACTGGTTGTCCTCCATAGGCCCAGGAAGACCAGATCTTTAATGAATGAGCGAAACCCTCACAAAAGCACAAGAAACATCCCCTTGCACCAGACCTGCCTAACCACCTCTGGGTCTTCATGCTCTTGTGTGCGTCTCCGCGGAAGAGCATGAAACCCCTGGGTTGTTCATAGCAACAATATAACCGGTGGACCCAAGAGGTTGGTGACTGACCCCATCATCTCATCCCGCCCCCATATACCACACGAAACATTGGTTGATTGTTGGCAATAAAAAGACTGTGGGTTTTTATTGCACATCATTATGTAATAATACACCAAACAATCATAATACATGTGTACTTTTGGGCACGAGGTCCAGAGGTTACCCACTCAGGCTTGTGCCGCCTTCGTGGTCCCACGACGATGTGGGCCCCGTACGTTGCTCTGTTATCGCTTTTCCTTTTTTTCCTTTCTTTTTCTAGGGCGGGAGGGTCCTTGGGAAAAGAAAAAGTAAACTGCATACGCAGGATACTTGTTTGGCGCTCCGTGCGGAGTCCCAAACTGACTGTGCTTACTGGCTGCTTCTGCAGCCGCTTATATTGACCAGGGACTAGCCCTGTGCTTTGTTCTGCCTGTGTGGGGGCAGACTTCAGCCCCCGGCCGGTCGGCGGCGACGGCAGTTGGCACCTTTTGGTGCCCCTATTGTCCCTACCTGGGTATTTCCTGACTCCCTTCCTATTACGTGTTTTGCACATCCTTACTGATCTGCACCAAGGTGTTGCTATCACCTAGCCCCCCCCATCCCACCTGGCTTCAGGAGTCCGGTGGGTAATAGGTTGAGACGGGCAGCTTTCTGTTTCCCTAACACAGACTGAGGATCTGCCAGCCAGCCACTGACATGCCCCTCTCCCTATCCTGCCCTCCTTGTACCACAGGTTACTGGCCCCTGCATTTTAGCTGCGGGCGGCCCTCTCCGTGCTGGCTAAAATACGGTGGCTGCCTTCACTTAACAGTGCTCAGAGGATGCCTGCAAGAGTACACCAAGCCTCTCAGGCAGCTAATCCCGCATGGCTCCCAGCAGAGCATTTACACCATTAGCAGCTCTTTAACTGGTCAGTGATATGAAATGAGGGGGGAATTAACCATTTGCATCAGAAATCCCATAACCAAGAGCTGCCTTTATTTACAGACATACATTCCAACTGTCTCTCATTTCTATTACGTGTTCTTATTTTGACACGCACAAAGGAGGTTTTGCATTTATACAGAATGTAACTTTTTCTTCACATTACACGCACATTATAAGGATGCCAGCGCTAACAAATAAGCGCGCAAAGTTACCACAGTATCCTTTATTATGGTAGCATGAAGTGTTGAGTGCACATTTGAAAAACCGCAAAGGTCATTTTTTAAGCTTACATTGCTTTTCATTCTGAAACGTGTATTCATCCAGTCAAGGAGATGGACGGGGCAAGAGGGTGAGGGTGCAAGAATTATACTGTTTTTGCTTTACATATTTATAGGAGGAGTTATTTGTCAAGCAGTTTTATTATAGCTCTATAAACCTGCAGCTAAAGGCCCGAACGTAGCAAGAGCCTTTAACGAGGTATGAGGGACCATAAAGCCTGGTACGGCTCGAGCTGCAGGTTTATAAAGCTATTAGAACACCCATCAGTATTTCATTAAATTAGAAAAAAAACCAAATGAGTAATGCTCCATAAATGGGTTAAATGATACCTCTGTCATTGTATTACACATACACAGTGTAGAAGTAGAAAGTATAAGCTGCTATACTGCGTTTTCCTGGTTGTGGCTTTTTTATAGGGTTGTGGGAGGTAATTAGTGCGGGGTGGAGTATTTAAATGGGGAAATTAACTACAAGTACGAGAAGTTACTCCTGGTTTGTAACTGGCAGAGGAATGCAGGGTCAAAATTAGCAGTTAAAAATGTAAACAATGTGGATTTACATAAACTACAAAAACGAGTGTATCAACAATATTCAGCAGATGGGCACTGCTAGGATTCAACACTGCATAATTTTCATTTACCTTTGTTGCTAGATGTTTCTGCATGCAGCAGCGTTTGGTCCCATCTCACAAAGGATTCATCCGGATTGCTTCCATGAGGAGACGGGGCCATGTCAGGCACGCACGGCAACGTGACACATTGGGCCTCATTCTGAGGTGGGCGCAAAGGGAAACCGGGCACCGGTAATGACACCGGTGCCAGTAATCCCTTTGCGCCCTATTCCGCGGTCCCTTAGCGGGTCCCTCCCTTAATGCCTGGTTGTACCAGGTGTTATGGACGGGACCCGTTAAGGGATACTGGGGTCAATAACGGTACCGCAATTTGCAGTACCATTATTGACGCCTTCCCCCTTCCCATTGAGCGCTATGGGGGCTCAAATGGGAATGGCTTTCACAATGGGGACTTACCGGTCCCGCCAAGATCGGACTGGACCGATAAGTCCCCATTGAACGAGGGCGGACACGGTTCCATTATTGGTGCTAGTCATGGCGCTAATAGAGCCATGACTAGCACCAACCTCGTAATGAGGCCCATTAACTCTTGCTGGCGCGGAATCAGACGCAGGCGGATGAGGTATGTGGCTGCAATGTTTTCCGAGCTGTAATATATCTGCGGGCCATACCAGTTCGTATAGCCCGCATAGTAGACAATCAGATTTACAGAAACACCAGAACGGTGTTCTAGTAGGATTCATGCCTTTCTAAAATAATTTTAGTAATAAAGATTATTCTTAAAAGCCTAACATTAACATTCTCCTACCCATCACTCCTGAGAAAATATGCGATGTGCTTACGTTAAAGATTGGTATCAAATTCCAGCTTCACCACGTAGGTAAAGTGTGAGATCCAGGGCAAATCATTTCATCTCACTGTGCCTTAGCAACAGATTTTTAATGAAAAACACGTTGGCCCTTTTTTTGCCCTGAATAGATCTAATAAATAAACAAAACACTCCTGTGCAGTGGTTTTTAATTGTGAACACAGCAGGAAAGTTTAAATTTACCCAGAAGGAAATAAATTAATTAGAGATTCTGGTATTAAGTTGCAATGGCTACAAAATTTTCAATTGGCATGTGTGGGGTGGGGACGGGCGGGGTGTATTATCGAGGGTGTGGTGGCAGCAGAGTTTATGGTACTTTTAAGTGCAGCGAGATGTGTGTACACCACCGGCCGCAGAAATAAATGGGTTTTTGATTTTCAAACGTAGAAAGGCCTGCCTTGCACATTACCCTCAAAATGCACCATTCCTGCCTTGACCCCAGAATCCTTCTGCACATAAATAAACGCACTAACCTGCTTCATCACTTAACTCCCTTAAGTGCCTTACTTGAACTGGCTTAAAGTACCGATTAAAGAGCCTTAGAAATGAGAGATACTAAAAAGAATGATCAAGTTAATTAACGGACAAACTGTTAGGAAAAGATCCCTCCGGCTGATACGCATCGCTGCGACCCTTTTACCCGTATTGGGTAAGAGTACCCAATGGGTGTAACCCATTGGGTACTCATGAAGAGCTCCTGTAACACTTGGAAGGAAGTACTCTTAGGTGGCTGCGAACGCTCGCACATCGTTAACCGAGGAAGCTGCAAGCAGGCTCCTGTGCTAAAAGTTCTGACTTGCTCTGGACACCTACCGCCGTTAGGTGCTGCTTTGTGCCTTCCTTCACTGTTGCTTTTCATTTGGTAGGTTATCTTTCCATTTGATGCGCATGCATTGGTGAGTTGTTCCCTCGCACTTTATTTTTTTTTATTGGATAAGGTTTTAAAAAAAGAAAACTTTACAATTCATCAATATAAAGATAAAAGTAAGAAGCAAGAATTAGTCACCGCTACAATTACTAGAAAAAACTATTACATATACACAATTCTATCATATTTCATCCACATTAAGCATTCATCATTATGATAAAAGGTTTAAGAAATCAATACTGTCTAAAGTGCAATCACCTAGTAAACATACACCGTCCCTAAATTCAGAAAATTCAAAAAGGATGCCACAGCTAGCCTTTCAGACTTTATGTTGACACTTAAATCTCTTTTCCAAAGATTTTTTAATGTCAGGCCATTTTATATAGAAAATCAATTTCCTAAAGTATGCCAATCTTTCCATCGTAAGAGCAGGACACTCCAAGGGTAGATGCGTTGTTGTTTCCCTAACTTCCTTGCCCTTACAAAATCGGCGAAAGGCATCTCCACTATAAATCATTTTCCTCTGTAGCAACCAGGGGTGTTGCTGGGTCTGGAAAGGATACGGGGCTAGGCTAATGTCGGGACTTGGGGCTAGCTAGCCTTTTGGTTGTAACCCCTGAGCTTCTATCCGGGGCTACAACAAAGAGACCTGGGGCTATAGCCCCCTCAGCTACCCCCTAGCAACACCTCTGGTAGCAACACCTCTTTGGTCTGCAGTAAGTTCCATTTTAGGTGCTTTAAAATAGATCCATCAAAACAGTTAGTGAACATGTGCAAATAAGGAGCCACAGTACCTCTCTTTTTATGTTCATGGGGCAGGCGCAACAAGGACAGATTTATGAAACAAATCTGTTGTGTCACTCCAGTCCCCTTTGTACAGCGCAACCTTTACTTAAGTAATCAGGATCCCTACATTTGAATTAAGGTCATTCAACATGGTTTCACAATATTCTCTTAGCTTCCCAGTAAACCGGGATGCCCCCCCTGTACCCAGTTCAGTTCCATGCACATTTTTATGTCAGCATATAGAAAGTCCCTAGTTGAAGTGTTTATTTTGGAGAACAGAGACAGAAGTCACCACTGAACGTGCACCTTCAATGATAATATCCCCAATTCAACACGCATTGCTGCAATCAGAACGGCATTAGGCAATTTCAATACACATCTCCAAATTGCAGGGTCAATTCTGTCCAACCAAAAATGACAAACCTAGGCCAAAGTTCCATCCCATGGATCAAATTCAGGACAACTTTGCCTTCCTAAAAGTCAATAGCTGGTTTTATTGAAAAACGACCGAACTTCGTGTCAATTTTCAGCAAATGGTTGGACAGAGACATCACCTTCTGGGCTAACGTAGAATGAACGTTCAATTTTTCAGGATGGGCAGAAATATGGAAACCCGGGTAAGTAATGCTAGGAGTATGTGTACCATAATATTTTCAAAAAAACATTTCAATGAGCTATACTTTGAGAACTCGAGGATTTTCGTTTTGTCGGAATTAATCACAAGGCTGTTCTCTTTGGCATATTTGGACAGAGCAAATAAAAGCTACTGT
Source organism: Ambystoma mexicanum (assembly GCF_040938575.1). NCBI lineage: Eukaryota > Metazoa > Chordata > Amphibia > Caudata > Ambystomatidae > Ambystoma > Ambystoma mexicanum. The sequence continues at coordinate 751,079,938 of NC_090929.1, forward strand.
AGCCCAATAAGCGAATTATAGAAGAGGAAAAAATAGTCAGTGTAAGAAATCCATGGAATTTTAAGGGAAACAATTTTAGGAGAGAGGAACGCGGAGGGGGCAAAACGCATCTCTGCCTCAAACCAGTCATAATTCATCAGGATAAAGCCCCCTCATTGTTCAATCTCACCTTGAGTCCGGGAATTTCATGTAATCCCACGATCAAGCTCAAGAGACCTCCAGGCAGCTCACACTTAGCACATTTTGACCAGTCTCTACCCCGACCGACTGTCAAATGCTGCAGGGATGTCAATGGAGGCAACATAAGTACACTGAGTCTTATCAGCCCAAGCATGCTCCTTGATGGCTCTAATGACCAGGCCTATTTATATTTAACAAATGGCCTTTTTGAAAGACGGTTAGTAGATTATAGAGCCTTCCCATAGAGCGTGCAGTCTTCCGAGTGCTGCAACAAGAGGGACGCACACACTTTACTATCTACATTGATCAAAGTAATTGGTCGATAATTTGTAGCATCTGTCTTCACGCCCATCTTGTAGATTGGTACCACTAAGCAACCTTTAGCTACAATACTCCTCAATAATATTGGCATCACAGTGCCCCAGGAAGAGAGGTCCTCTTTCAAAATATTGCTTGTTAGGCCATTAGGGAGCCCAGGAAGGTTTACTACATTTTATTACCTCCAGTACCTCTTCTATTTCTACAGAAAGAGTCCATCCTTCCCCTTCTTTATTCTTGGGCACAGCAATAGCCGTCCTCGCACTAGTGGGCCCCAATGCATAAAGCTCTTTGAAGTGCTTAGCCCAGGACACCTCAGGTACCGCGTTCACCTGTTTGGTAGAGGATGAGATATCCTGGGCAGTTATCTGTTCTCAAAAGGAATCCATGTCCCTGTTAATCAGTTTATGGAACTTTTGCGTCCCTCTGGAGTAACTTTGCACAATGGAATTTACAAAAATGTGGATAATTACTTTTTTTAGTTGCTTAAACTTATTAACTTTCATTTTGACAAAGACACCAGAGTTTTTAATTTCTCCAATAGCCTTCCTCAGCTCTCTTTTCTTAACTGCTGGGCGTTCATTAAAAGTGTCCAGATCAAGTTTTTTCACTTTACTATGGAGAGCTATTGCATTCCTCATTGCATTGCTAACCAAATCTACCAAACAGCAGATCAATGTTATCAACGCTAAAAACAACGAACTTCCATTGAAGCGCCCTAACCTCTGATGGGCTATTTAAGTGTCTAATGTTATGGTGTGACCAACGAATCCCATGGTACCCTCCATTCAACGTAAAATTTGTTGGGCCACCGTGCGTCTACAGAAAAATTCACTAAATCTGTATGCACCATGCGCACCAACAAAACATATTCGGACAAATGGAGGTTATCCCGAGGTACTAGACAGGGTTGCCCCCTGTCCCCCATGCTATACATCCTCGCCATCGAACCCGTAGCAGCATACCTCAGACAGGAATATAGAGACGTAGGCATTGAGATAGACGGTGTATCCCATTTGCTCTCTATGTACGCAGACGATATGCTCCTCTATCTGAGGAACCCTGAACACACACTGCCCTACATTCTAGAGACCCTGGAGGGGTTTCACAGAGTCACTGGCATCCACATCAACCATAGCAAATCCTGCTTGTTCCCCCTGGCGGCCTTGAGCGAGCTTGCAGCCGACAAGCTCCCTACACTAGAATTGAAATGGGAACCCACCTCCTTTAAATACCTGGGCATTGTGATCCACAGAGACCCTAAGACGGAACACATCCTTAACACAGTCAGGGCAAAGGAAGGCCTAGCGAAATCAATGAACTTTTGGGGCAGGCTGCAGCTTTCGGTGGCTGGCAGGGTGGGGCTGCTCAAGATGGTAGCATTACCTAGGCTTCTTTACAATTTAACCAACGTGCCATACAACATCCCACACCAATTCTTTAACGACCTACATAAGCTCTGCAGAAAATTCCTGTGGCAAGAAGGAAGGCACAGAGTGGCCCTGGACACGATGCAAAGACCCTATGACAAGGGAGGCCTGAGGGTCCCCAACTTTGAACTTTACTATTTGGCCGGACAGCTAAAACATGTGATCCAGTGGATGGCGGACGGCGCTTCTACAGACACCCGCCTGCTGCAGCCAAGCATCGCCCAATCGCTACTGAGAGACCTGCTGTGGGTCGAGCCACGCCAAAAACACCAATACCCATACTTAGTCCAACTTGGAACTCAGATTTGGAAAAGAGCCAGTAAATCCATGAGCCTCAAAGACCCCTACTCCCCACAGATTCCGATAGCTGCACTCATGGTAAACAGGCCGGGGAGTCGGAAAATAATAAGAGACACATGGGAGCTGTGCGGCGTTGCCACCCTGGGGGACCTAGTGGATGACCAGGGCATCCTGACATTTGCTGAACTGCAGGAAATCTCTGGATTACACACGGGTCAATTCCTTCTGCACAATGCTGTAGCGAAGAGGGTTGCTGCCCGCTGGCCATCTGTAGAAAACTTGGACACAGGACATGAAAGGATCGAGAGCCTGCTGGCGGCGGCGGAAGGGGGCCACGAGACCTCCAGGGTTTACGAAACGTTGCTAGACAGTACTACCCAGCACAGCCTCAAGTGCAAGGAAAAGTGGGAAATGGAACTTGGACAGCAATTTGAAGAAGCTGAGTGGGAATCCATTACAAGATACCACAAAAAGGTATCTAGAAACGCTAGATTTCAGCTTATACAGTTTTACATAACAAACAGAGCATACCTCACCCCGGCAATCATTTTCAGATTCAACGATGCCAACAGCAGGGGATGCCCCAAGTGTAACGAACCCCACGCAGATATGACCCACATGTTCTGGGGGTGCCCCGCAATACAAACCTTCTGGACACTAATCAAAACCAAAGTGGCTGAAGCTGACGTCACCCTGGAGGTGCATACGCCCACAACATGCATTCTGGGAAGATACCCCAGGAACCGGAAGAACAAGCCACTGAATAAGCTAAAAGACCTAATGTACATTCTTGCAAAGCGACGCATCGCCATGTGCTGGAAACGCCCCCAGGCCCCGTGTTTAGTAACATGGTGGGAAGACCTCCGGAGATGGACACAGGCCGAAACAGGGGCCTGGGAGATCGCCCGAAGCCAGCAAAGACTGGACACCTCTGTCGACCTACTCCAATGGGTGGAGCTCACGGTGACGCTATTCAGCCCCAAGATGGTGGACTCATCGAGCGAAAGTACGATCACTGTAGAATAAAGCGGAAAGGACCTTGCGGTGCGGAGCGAAATGGTCTTGCAAGTTGGGAGGGAGGGAGGGAGGGAGGTGCGGGGTGGGGGGGGGAGTTCATAAGGGGTTGTATGCGGCCAATTCAAGGCCCTGCTGTTGGTATGTTTATGTTTAACTTAAATGTAATAAATAAATATAATTAAAAAAAAATAAATCTGTATGCACCATACAGTGGTCACTCCATACATTTTTTTGTAATCTGCAGCTCAACGCAGCTGCTAAACAAATTGTGGTCCACAAAAATGTAGGCGAAGGTAGAATGGCTAACACCACGATGCCATGTCGGATGTCTCGTGCAATCTCCCTTCACTTTACCATTAAGCATCTGGAGTCCCACAGATGATAGGTTACACACCATCCAATGGTATAGTAAACCCTAACCCAGTAGATACATCTATGAACGGCTGATCCCCCTCACCCCCACCTCAGTTCTAGGCCGAGGTCTCCATCCGTCTGGGCTGCCAAATCACTGTGCACACCACCACTCTGAATTCTGGGGGAAGACACTGTCAACGCACAATCACTCCAACCTCTGGGACACATTTCCAGCACACTTACATTTTCACCAGCATCTGGCACTTAAGTAGTGGGCTGAACAAGTCATTTTATACTAGCACAAACATACTGCGTATCCAACGACTCAACAATAGTTAGGTTTCGGAAAAACATTCATGATGAAAGACCTGTTTTTGTCTGGTTTGAAATTTTTGGATTTCTTGCTTTTTTCGCCCTCGCATTTCTGCACGCCTGGCTGCCCTCCGAGTAGCCACAATATTATGATCTTTCACCACATCATCACCAACTGCCATTCAACTGCCCTCTCAACCATGGTGTGCAAGGGAGCTGCCTCCCCCTCCCCGGTGGTCAACTGACGAGACTCTTCAGCATCGGCCCCCTCAATATCAACAATGGAAATAGGGAGTCCAATACTTTCCCCCTCGTCCGTTTCACCCCTTATTAACATCTGGATGATGTTAATGGGAGTTTACATTACGTTCAAAGAACCCTGAAGAATAGGAGGGGACAAAGGACTTCTCCAACCGTTCCAATTTCAAACTGATGGCATCAGTCTAAAATATGCGCCCTAACCTCGTTGCAAATGTTATTGTACAATTCAATGAGCTGAGGACCATATTCAGGGCTGAGACAGTCGGCACAGTGAGTCTTATTCTCTTGTCGGAGAGAAAGGTGCATGGAGACACTGCCCCAGAAGACCTCTTCTCTGGCACTCCTGACAAATTATTAACCATCAGGCTATTGTCCAACAAATACATTAATTCAGTAGGAGACCCAATGACTGAAGCATCACAGGTCTGCTGTCTGCCTCCAATGCTGCCGATTCAGCGAAGTCAATCATACTGGGGTTGCTCATATGTGAATGATCAATAGTGGCCGTTGCCCGGATGAGTTTAATCAACCTAATCTCAGATCTCGAGCCAGTTCTTCAGAAAAAAAAGCCAGTTCTTTTCTGGACGGCAATGGGAGAAAGTGCAAGGCGTGCAGAGTGTTTAAAATTAGGGCAGAATTTAGTGTAGATTTGGGTGTTCTTCCCCATCCGTAAAAATACTAATATCGCCCAGATTGTGGATCAACTCTGCCCCAATCTCGTCTTCTAGGTGCACAGTACAGTTCCCATTGGACCCTCCTTCCCTCTATTTAAACTGGCACAATCCCAACTAGAAAATAAGCAATGTCACTATGGCACAGCGGACTTACCAAAGAAGCAAGGTCTCTTGATCTCATGCTGTTACTGCCGACAGTCAGTGCTAAAATACCTCACAGCTGTCATACTCGAAGTTGCAATAGCCTGCGCCTCCGCCGGACCACGGCAGACCACTCTTGCACCACTTACACGCGGGTCTGCAGGTTTTAAAGGAGATTTTCCTGTTCAAGTCTCTGGGTCCGCCTCGCACAAGAGAGACTGTAAAAGGACTCAGAAAAGGAGCTCGAACCGATGTGGCCCACGACATACCACTCCTTACACTTTGACTCATCATTGTCCTTTTGCAGCTTGGGGACAGTGGTGGGCACTTTGTCCTCCCCATCTTTCTGGTGCCTTGCGGCTCTCTAAATTAACACAACCTGCATTATTGCTGCCTGCCAATTAGCAGTCACTGAAACCCTTTGCGTGCACAGCTGTTTTATAAAGAACTCATACTCATTAAAGTCGGCACAACGAATTTGCCCTTGGGCAGGCCATCCCGTTTGATTGACTGTTTTCTCGACATAGGACGTTGTCCGTCAGGGTATGTCCTACGTACGTCATAACGGCTCCATCAATGTTTGGTCAAATGTTGATCAACAACCCACATATATAAAGTTACTTAATGAGGGCTACTACCAAGTTGAGATAACTACCAAAATGTCTTAGGATAAAGCCAGCTTATTGGAAAACAACTTGTATAATGACAGGCAGGCAAGCATCTGCCAGAATCTGAGTGTGAACAAAGCCCAAGGTCACAAGACGGAAAATAGAGTCAGCAAAACTGACCACCTGCGCCTAACCTTGCCACACTCATTACAACTTAAATCAGAATCCAGTTGGATCAAAAATCAAATAATCAACACTTATGTGTAATAGTGTTTAATGGACAGTCCTATATAAACCCCAGCAACAGAAGCCATAGGCATTCTAACCGCCACCCGTACTACTACTTGGCGATTCGAAACACTGTCTTGTTGTATAAGTGCCTTACAAATGTCCCAATAAATAAATAAATACTACTTTATAACAACATTTCAATTACATAGTCATTGAATCAGCCCGGTAACCTGCATGTCACAGAGAAACAACTTCTTTCGGCCATCACCACTGAGCCTTTCTTCTTTGATATAGTCCACAGGGTCTTTGTCATAGGTTACACCCTCTTGAACCACAGGTGATGGGAGCATACCAGTACAGGGTCTCCCACCTCCATGATGAGCTGGAGCTCTTTACGGTTAGCCGCTTCCTGCAACATGTGCAACCTGTCCATGTTAGGTCATGTAAATGGATCCATGGTCAGGATCAAGAATCTAACTTTTCGACTGAGAAAAGCTTCCGCTGGTGTGACCAATCTAGTGGTGTTTGGAGTAGTCTTTACACCATAAGTAATGATGTTAGCACAGGCTCAATCAGTTGGCCCTGGTCAATGGTGATCCGAAATGCCTTGTGAAGTGTCCTTATAAATGCTCAACCTCCCCGTTGGCCTTGGCCAGCAGTGGGTGTTGCGCCAAGGTGTAATTCCATAGAACCTCATGAAACACTCCGTTCCTTGCCCTGAAAAGCGGGTGCATTGTCCAATCTATTGGGAGTTATTTCTACCATGGGCCGCAAACCTTTCCTTAAGCACTGGAATAGCTGCGCCTGCCGCCATTGATACAAATCACACTTCCGGATACCTGGATTACTTATCAAGTATTACACAAAGTGACTGGATTGTTGTATAATTCCAAAGTCAATACTAAGAGCCTTCCACGGCTCCACTGCTCTAGAGGGTGCCACAATGGGAGATTCACGAGCTACAGGCCATGTAGCTTGACACCAAACACAGCAGTTGATTACTTATGGCTTCTAGATTAGGGAACCACATGTTCTTGCAGAGGTGAGCTTTAATCTTGCTTGCCCCTTATGTCCTGCATGTGCCCGGTGTATGACCTGTTCCTGGAGATCAGGGGGAAAAACGAATTGGGATCCTCTTCGTAACACCCCTTCAGTGCCAATGGATAATCCACCCCTTACTTTCAAAAGATCTTGCAGGAAAGTCTGAGCTCCAGTGTTCTGTGCTGGTTTACTGCAAGGAACGTACACCACTGACCAGCATGTAATTGGGCGAGGAAATCTTGCAGTCCCTTATACACACAGTGGCCTCCACAATGTTTTGGAGGGACATTGATTTTGGTACAATACATCTTTTAATCATGCGGACAAGTCCTTCCACCAGCCTGTTACCCTTCTTTGTCCCCACTGATATGTTTGAATGGATGGTGAGACAAATAGTCTGCAGGTTTATCCACCCCAACTCAGAAGAAAGTCACCCCATTATCTTGGAGCTGCAGCAGCCATCTTTCGAGGCTAATGGGGGGGGGCCATGGAGCTGACTTTTGCATTATAGGGACATGGGGTTGGTGATCTGCCTAGACAGTTACCGGTTAATCAAAGATGTATAGGTGGAAGTGCATACACCCCCAGACAGCAAGAGGCTCCTGCTCTATCTGAGAATACTTCCCATCAGTGGAGGGGATTGCTTTACTACCATACACTATGGGTCACAAAATTCCTTGTCATCCACCTGGACAAGCACACCTCCCAGCCCAATCGGACTGGTTTCAACCACCAGATCCATGGGTCTTGACAGATCGAAGGGCGGCATCATATTGTGAGCAATCAGAGCTGCTTTGCTACTGCCGAAAGCATCTTGTTACATCTGGCCACAAGACTTAATTCTATCCTTTTTCATCAGTGCTCTGAGCGGTTGTGTGAGGGTGACCAGATTGGGGATAAAAATGCCCACAAGTTCACCATCCCCAGAAAACTGCGAACCTCCGATGGGGATGGTGGGGATCTTGTCTCCTTAATGTATTCCACTTCCAGAGGAAAGAGGCCATGCCCTTAGAACGCAAAGCCAATAAGGAACAAGTTACTTACCTGTAACTGTTGTTCTCCAGCATGGGTCTGGCGTGGATTCACATGCTCATGAATATTCCCCGTCAGGCTGGGAATCCTCGGTAAAGAAAAAACCAGTATCAGTTTCGTTTCTGATCTGTCTTTCGTAGTAATAACCAATCACTGGTCTCTGCGTCATACTGACCACAGCCAATGACTGCCCTCTACCTAAGCACCGCCTCTGGCAGCCATCTTCAGATTTGGAAGCACGTGAAGTGGCAGTATGACCAAGTGAAGAGCCGCAGAGGGGTAGGCGGGAGGGTTCGCATGTGAATCCATGCCAGACCCATGCTGGAGAACAACAGTTACAGGTAAGTAACTTGTTCCTTCTCCAGCATGGGGTCTGGCATGGATTCACATGCTCATGAATAAAGAATACATAGCAGTACACACATGCACAACCACGGGAGGTGGCAAAGGCTCAACATTAAGCAGTACATCAAACTCAACATTAAGCATCTTACCTCCTCACCAGGCTCACCTCAGGCGAACAGGTTGCGCAGCACTGCTTGGCCGACCCTGGACTCCTCCCTGGAATCCCGATCGACGCAGTAGAATTTCGTGAAGGTGTGCGTCGACCTCCACGTAGCAGCCCTGCATATGTCCAGCAGGGGCACACCAGAAAGGAACGCCGTGGTAGCTGCGATCGCTCTGGTGGAATGGGCTCTCGGACGGCCAGGCAGCGGTCGGTTTGCCAACCGATGACAGTACATGATACAGCCGGAGAGCCATCTGGAAATGGAAGCCTTCGAGAGAGCCTTCCCCTGATTGACAGGTCCAAAGTTCACAAAGAGTTGTGACGTCTTCCGAAAACACTTTGTGCGGTCCACGTAGAACTTCAGCGTTCTAGCCACATCCAGCGAGTGCAAAGTCCTTTCAGCCGGCGACGAAGGCGACGGGAAGAACACAGGCAACACCAAGGGTTCGTTGAGATGGAAGTCCGACGGTAACTTGGGAAAGGAGGGGTGCGTCCTGAGCACTACCCTCGTGTCGTGAAAAGTCAAGTACGGGGCCTTGCATGAAAGGGCCTGGATCTCTCCCACCCGTCGTGCGGAGGTGATGGCCACAAGAAACGCTGTTTTCCACGACAGAAACTTCAACGGGGCCGAGTGCAGAGGCTCGAACGGAGGTCCCATGAGCTTGGTCAGCACCACGTTGAGCTCCCACGCCGGGGCCGGAGCCTTCACCGGCAGGAACGATCTGAACAGTCCCTTCATGAACTCTTTCACCAGACGATGAGACCACAAGGACGTAAGGCCCGTGGTTCTGGTGTATCGGGAGATCGCAGCAAGATGAATCTTGATGGGCGCGTGTGCCAGTCCAGCTTTGGCCAGCATCAGCAGGTACGGCAGTACCTGGGGAGCCGTAATCCGTAGAGGGTTAATCTTCTGCGTGGCACCAGACAGAGAACCTCTTCCATTTGTGTCCGTAGCATTTAAGAGTCGAGGACGCCCTGGCCTTTGCAAGAACCTCTCTGCAGTCGGCCGGTATGTCGTATCCTCCAAACTCTAGCGCTGCAGGAGCCAGGCCTGCAAGTTCAGCGATTTCGGGTCGTGGTGGAGGATGGCGCCTCCTTCCCTGGAGAGTAGATCCGCGTCCACCGGCAGCTTGATTGGCGGGGACGCTGACAAGTCCAGAAGGTCCGGGAACCATATCTGCCTCGGCCACGCAGGTGCGACGAGGATCATCCTGCACCGTGACCTCTTGAGCTGGTTGACGAGCCGGATTAGCAGTGGCAAAGGAGGGAACGCGTAGAGGAACAGGCCCTCCCAGGGGAACGAGAAAGCATCGCCCATGCTCCTCGCCTGGGGAAACCTGCTGGCGAACCTCCGGCACTTGGAGTTCGTCGCCCTCGCGAACAGGTCGATCTGGGGTGTGCCCCACCGTCGGAAGAGGCGATACACTAGATCCTGCCGTAGTTCCCACTCGTGGCACGAGCGCAGCTCCCTGCTGAGTGAGTCGGCGATGGTGTTTTTTATCCCTGCCAGATGAAACGGCACCAGAAACATCCTTTGGGCGACGGCCCAATGCCACAGGTCCTGCGCCTCCTTGGACAGCGCTGGGGACCTGGTTCCGCCCAGTTTCCTGATGTAAAACATGGTGGTGGTGTTGTCGGTGAAGATCCTCACCACCTTGCCCTTGAGGGACGGAAGGAAGGACCTGAGGGCCCAGAACACTGCCCGGAGCTCCAGGACGTTGATATGGAGGGACTTCTCCGTCGGGAGCCAAAGGCCTCTCGCGTGCAGATTTTCGGTGTGCGCTCCCCACCCTTCCAGGGAGGCATCCGTGGTCACTGTCTCCTGGTGGTCTGGGGTCTGGAAGTCCATGCCCGCCGTCAGATGCGCGCGGTTGCCCCACCACCGGACCGCTCGGCGGAAACTCTCGTCGAGTGTGATCCTCTCCTCGAAGCTGCCCGTCGTTTGGATCCAGCGCGCGTCCAGGAACTCCTGCAACGGGCGCATCCGGAGCCTGCACATGGGAATGAGGTAGATGCAGGAAGACATCATTCCGAGGAGGGACTTGATGGACCTCACCTTGGCCGCGTCGGAAACCAACATCCACTGTACCTTGCCCAGGATGGACCTGGTCCTTTCCTCCGACGGGGAGGCCAGAAGGGACACTGTGTCGAGCTTCGCTCCCAGAAACAGTGCGTTTTGCGCGGGTACCAGGTGGGACTTGGCGTAGTTCACGGAGAATCCCAGGTCCGTGAGAAGTTGGACGGTCCTTGCCGTGTGCTCCACGGCGAGCTCCTTTGTCTTGGCTCGGATGAGCCAGTCGTCCAGGTAGGGGTAGACGTGGATCCCCTCGCGGCGCAGCTGCGCCGCCACCGGTGCAAGGCACTTGGTGAATACCCTGGGTGCCGACCGTAGTCCGAAGCGGAGGGCTTTGAACTGGTAGTGACGCCCTTGGACCACAAACCTGAGGAATTTTCGGTGCCCCTTTAGGATGGGAATATGGAAGTAGGCATCCTCCAAATCCAACGACGACAGGAAGTCTCCTTCCTCCAGCTGACCCAGGACGTGCTGGAGGGTGACCATCCGGAACTTCTGCGCCTTGATGAACTTGTTCAGACGTCGCAGGTCTAGGATGGGGCGCCATCCTCCCGTCTTCTTCTTCACGAGGAAGTATCTCGAGTAAACTCCGGAGCCCCGAAGCCTCTTTGGGACGAGTTCGATGGCGCCCTTCCTGAGCATCGCCTTTACCTCCAGGAGAAGCTGAGGGACGTGAAGCTCTTTCCTGGCCACGGGGGGGACGCGCGGGCACCTTCTTTGAAACTCGAGCGCGTGGCCCCGGGCTAAGGCGTCCAGCACCCAACGGTCGGTGGAGATGGACTCCCACACGCTGACGAAGCTCGCCAGCCGGCCTCCCACCGGGGTGCTTCGGTGGGGGCCCGACCCCACGGCCGGTTCAATCCTGTTTCGACGAGGCTTTGCCGCCTTGACCTCCTTGGCGACGACGGCGGGGTCCGCCAGACTTGCCTCGTCCTCTGTAGGCCTCCTGAGACGAGCGGGCCGCTTGACGGTAGGTGGAGAAACCGCCGCCGGAACCTTTGGAGGCGCCCTTGCCTCCGCTGCTCCGAAAGGGCGTCCGTCGTTGCTGCAGAACCCCAAGGGCCCGGGCCGTCTCAGTGTCCGCTTTAATGGCCTGAAGGGAATCGTCCACTGTTTTCCCAAACAGGTTGTTCCCATCGAACGGCATGTCCAGGACTCTGGTCTGTACGTCTTGACGGAAGTCCGTAGCCTTGAGCCATCCACGCCGCCTAAGGCACACGCCGTTGCCCAACTGGCGAAACCCAGTGTCGGCGATGTCCGTCGCAATAGTGATGGCGTGGTCCGACGCCACCTCACCTTCCTGTAGGATCTCCAGGGCATCCGCCCTCTTGTCGTCCGGTAGGAAGTCCAGCAGGGGAGCCAGTTTGTACCATAGCTCCCTGTCGTAGCGGGCCACGATAGCCAAGGCGTTGGCCGCTTTAATCGTCGTCGCTGCAGACGAGATGACCCTGCGTCCCATAGCGTCCAATTTCTTTCCCTCGCCGTCCGGTGGGGAAGTCGATGTGGAGGCCGCACCCCCCCCGCTTTCTTCCTGGCCGCCGCGGAGACGACGGAGTCCGGGGTAGGCGGTAGGCTGCGCCCAGAGGCACAGGGGGGCCGCGTCCGGGACCCGGTTCTCGTACCGGTCTCTTCTAGCTGGCGTCGTGGAAGGGTTCTTGAGGAGGGCGAGGCCCTCATCCCAAATGTCGTCCAGTAGAGGCACCGCGAGGACCGTCTTCCTCTTGGCCTCGCGCCGTTGATAAAGGAATCCTTCCTTTTTCTTCTCCTCAGGGCAGAGTTGGAAAAGCTCGGATGCCCTGGCGATCATGGAGTGGAACGATCCAATCTCGTCGGGCGGAGAAGCCCTGGTGGGAGGTGACGACGGTAGATCCTCGTCGTATACCTCGTCGTCCGTACCCGTCGCTGCCGTGTCAGTCCCCGTATCATCCCCTCGGGTGGACGGGGAGGAGGGCTGGACGGGGCGCGACGGCTGAAAAGGAGGTGGAGGGTGAATCCTTCTTTTCTTGGGCGGGGGAACACCAGAAGGTCCCGGATCCCCCGACGGGAGAGGTTCCTCCGTCGGCAACGGTAGTCTCGTCCTTATCTCTGAACATAAGGACTGTATAGCCAACAAAATGGCCGCCGAGTTGTCTTGCGGCGCTGGCAGAGGGGAATCCGACGGGCGATCAGGGGCCCCGTCAGCACCCTCGACGATGTCGTCGTCGCCTGCGTCGGGATCCATCCCGACGGGCCGGTCTTCTTCCACGCCAAGGCCGTGGCTTAAGACCTCAATCAGCTCCTCCTCCGAGGTTGAGGCCGAATCTACGACGATGCCCTGCCCCCCCTTTTTCTTCCCCGCCGGGGATTTCACGGGGGTCCTATCGATGGGCACAAAAGAGGACTCCCTCCGAGGTGGCAGGGAGACTCTGAGCCCCGAGGTCGCCACCACTGGTGTAGCCTCCACAGGCTGAGCCAGGGCCGCCGCGACAGTATCGATAGAGGGCTTGGCCGGATGGATTAAGGCCTTCACCACCTTAGGTGCGCTCACCGCCTTATCCTTGAGGGGGGGGGACACTGCCTCGCTCCCCCTCCGATGGGGCCTTCGAGCTCGACCGGGGCCTCTCCAGGAGCTTCGCCGGGTGCTCGCCCTTCCTCTTACCCGACCCAGAGCGTTGGCTCGTGGCTGAAGGTGCCGGGGAGGGTGCGCCCTGCCTGGCGCCCGTAGAGCCCGACCGTTCGGCGCTCCCGGTGCCAGCGGACTCGCGGTGCTTGGCCTTGTGTTGGACCCCCGTCGCCGGGGCGTCCTCAAAGGTCTTAGAAGACCGCTCGGATTTCTTCCTCTTCTTCTCGCCTGACGGGCTCTTCCCTTCCAGCCAGTTGGCGAGACGTTGATGGCGGTCCTTCATGGTCCGCTCCGACATGTTGCCGCAAAACGCACAGTCCTTCTCCACGTGCGTCTTGTCCTCATGTAAGCAGTAGAGACAAAAGGAGTGTTCGTCCTCCTTAAAGACGTTCTGCAGCTGGCATCCAGGACAGATCCTGAACAGCTTTCCGGGCGTCGAGCTTCCCTTCTCCTGGGCCATGTCCGGGCCTGAGAAACTTCTGGAGTCCTCCAAAAGCGTACCTCGACGAAATCTTCACCCTTGAGGGGCGCAGACGAATCCGACACGGGTCCCCGTTGATCGGATGGAGAGTCGGTGGAGCTTGAGGCTCTTTTGACCAAAAAAACGAAGTTTTTGAGAAAAAACGTGAAAAAATAGCACTAACGCTCGAGAGCAATAGCACGAGGATCCCAACACATGAACGTGCGGTAAAAATCTGAAGATGGCTGCCAGAGGCGCTGCTTAGGTAGAGGGCAGTCATTGGCTGTGGTCAGTATGACGCAGAGACCAGTGATTGGTTATTACTACGAAAGACAGATCAGAAACGAAACTGATACTGGTTTTTTCTTTACCGAGGATTCCCAACCTGACGACGGGGAATATTCATGAGCATGTGAATCCATGCCAGACCCCATGCTGGAGAAAGTTCACTTTCGGTTGAAGGAAGTGGCACTTATGCCGATTAAGTGTCAAACCGTGCTGTTTCAGCCGATGAAACACACCTTTTAGTCTTCAACGTTTTTCCCTTTCAGAGAAAGCTAAAATGAGTATGTGCTAACTCAAATCAAGGAATCGTGGTGCCCCCTCCTTCACTCCTCATATCGAGTGCTAAAATACCTCAGCCACCGAGCTTAGCAGTTTGTACCAAAACACCCTTACATGTGAGAAAAAGCTGGTGATCAGTCGCGAGTCAACATGAACCGGATGGTAACCCGCATTCAGGTCAATAGTAGAAAAGGCCTTTGCTCCTTTTAAGTCTGCCATGTCGTCGTTGAATGGGGGTAGGGTGTGTCTTGCGTTGAAAAGCCCCGCTTGGAGCTGCATATGCACGCTCATCCCCACCTCATCAGGTTATTTGGGCTTGGTTTGCAACAATTTGGGTGACCCATGGTGTGGGTCCCTCAACCCTCAATGATGTCTGCAGCTTCTGGTTTGTTTAGTCCTATCTTCTGCTGCAGGTTAAAGGCGATCCTTATGTGCAATAGGGCAATCAGTTGTATTCATTGATCAATGTGTAGTCAGACTTCCTGTCCTCTAACCCATGCTGATAAACAAGTTTTTGAAGTCTTCCAAGTAACCTTTCAATATCCTTCTGATATACTTGGTATGCAAAATGCACAAGACTTATATGTTCAGCTGTAGGACTGCTAAGTAATGATGTCCTTTGCTGCTGGTGTTCCATACAATGTTGCAGGTGTGGGGGACCTGCGTAGGGAAAGACATCTAAAATAAATACAAATACAATACAAATACAAAAACCCTTCTCTTTGAATTAAGCTGGTTGAAAGTCCTTTTTGTGTGTTCCATCTAGCTGATCTGTCGGTGTGCTCATCAAGCGCCCTGATGGCTAAGGGCTTCGGCTCTATATACATAGATAAATAGAGAAACGCCTAAAATGGGGACACCAGTAAATGCAAAACCACCTAGATTCGGCATAACTCGATAGAGGGAGAAACGCCTAAAATGGAGACACTACAGTAGATGCAAAACCACCAAGATTTGGTTGCACGCCTGGCCCTAGGCCATATCAGGGTTCAGGCAGGACTAGGAGGAGGGCGCAGGGAGGGCGCAGGAAGGGCTCTGGGGCTGTGAGCTGTATGCTGGTAGGCTGCAAATGGCTGATATCACCAACGTAAAATAAATATAATACAAAACAAATGAAAATGCAAGCAAACGAGCGGGACCTCAACTGGATCTATGCACTCATTAGGGCTCAGGCAGCAGGCTGCTAATGCCGTGCCAAGTACCTGCTACAAAGATTAAACACACAGGGTGTTGCACACTGGGCCCTTAGGCCCAATCAGGGTTCAGGGGAGGGCTGGGAGGAGGGAGCAGGGTAGGAAGCAGGAAGGGCTCTGGGGCTGTGTGCTGGATGCTGGCAGGCTACGAGGCGGCTGAAATCACCAAATTAAAATAAATATAAAACAAAAACGAAAATGCGGGCAAACGAGCGGGACCTCAACTGGATCTATGCACTCACCACGGCTCAGGCATCACAATGTTACCACACTGGGCTTCATGAGTTAAAGGTCTAGCACATACCTAGTTGTGTATCCCCTCTTTAAGCCTTCTAGAGGTACAAGCCTGATATGTTGAGGATTGTGCTACCACTGATATTGCAAAGGGACTGGCCTGACAAATCGTGTTTCAACTGGACTGCACCTACAATGACCTAGACAAACCCATCCGTTTCTGCCTTTCGGGGAGCACTAACAGGGTGGGTTGTTTTTCCTTCCCCCTACTCTTCACTTCCACTACCCCCTGCCCCACTTAACAGTGTACCATTTAGACCTTGAAGACTGCAATGTATGGGGGAATTCAAAATCTAATGCACGACTCTGAACGAAACTACAAATCAGGCACTCAAGCATGCATAGAGAGCTGTGTATTTCCAAGAGGGGCTATGTAAACTGTAATGTTATGTTTTTTAAATGCTTCATTCCATCCCTCCAAGAGGAAGTGGAGAAGTTCCATGAAAATGTGCAAATATGCAAAATAAATGTGGTTTTCTTAACCCAATTAAGGTACGGACTTGTTTTCTATTGAAAAACAAAATCTAAACACACAAAACACACCAACAATGCTATGATGGGTTTAAAACGGCTTGGAAAAAAACGTTAATCTGAAATGTGGACACAGGGTAGTCCACTTAAGTCACACATTCCACAATGCCACCAAGTAGTCATCGCTGGAAGTTCACCTCCAGTTCTGAGCCACATCAGTAGAGGACGTTGACAGGGCGCGCCAGTAATACTATCCCTAGTGTGACGTCCACTGTACCCATGGTCCTTCACGCGTCGAGGTCCTCAGATTGTTTGGTTTCTGACATGAGGTAGCATGAAGTGTAGTGTGAGTACAGGTGTATCCAAGCAGATATGTATCAGACAAGCTCATAAAGCATCCATGCGCCTTCTCTCCAAGGGGAGGAAGGGTGGGTCGCATGTGAATCTAAGCCGATACAAGCATCAGAAATACGATTACGGTGAGTAATGTATCCCTTCTGAGGCTTGTGGAATCTGCTTAGATCACATGCTCTGCATAGATTAGCGAGCAGTGTTAGAAGGTGGTGGGTTGTGAGTAGGTTTATTGGCAAAGATGTTTTAAAACCGCTTGTCCCACCTGTGTATCTGATTTAGAATGTGTCAATGCAGTAGTGGTGAGTGAAGGTGTGAACTGAGCTCCATGTAGCTGCTTTGCAAATGTTGTCTAGGGGGACATTTGCAATGAAAGCCAGAGTGGCCCGTGTGCTTCTTGTGGAGTGAGCTCTTGGCGTGAAAGGCAGTGCCTTGTTTGAAAGAGAATAGCACAGTTGTATACATCCGACTATCCATCTGGAGATGGCATTCTTGGAAACACTGTCTCCTTCTCTGCCTAGTGCTATGGAGACAAACAGCTGATCTGTTTTCATCAGCAGTCTGGTCTTGTTTACATAGTAAAGGACCGCCCTCCTTACATCTAGTGTGTGGAGTTTAACATCAGCTGAACTGGTGGGGTTCTGGAAGAAGGTCGGTAGTTCAATGGACTGGTTTACATGAAATTTAGAGATGAACTTAGGGGAACACTTAGGATGAGAGCGTAAAACCAGTGTGTCTTTGTGTATGGTAAAGAAAGGATCCTGCACTGACAATGCTTGTAATTCACTTAGCCACCAAGAATGCAGTCTTGTAGGTCAGGTGCTTAAGACTTGACTTATGCATCGGCTCGAAGGGTTCGCCCATGAGTTTAGCGAGTAGTACATTGAGATCCCATCCTGGCAGTGGGTTGGAAATGGGAGGGTGGAGTCATTTTACTCCCTCCATGAATGCTTTAATGACAGGTACCTTCCACCACGATACTTTATTGTGGGAGGCGGTGTAAGCCGATAAAGCCGCCAGGTGGACCTTTTATACAGTTGAAGAATAACCCTGAATCTAGCAAGTGGAACATATAATTTAGAATGTGACATGGAGTACATTCTATGGGGTTTATTAGTTTAGACTGGCACCAAACTACAAATCGTCTCCACTTGTCGAAATAACAGTGCCTAGTGCTAGGTTTTCTTGCTTCCTTTAGGATGTCCATACACCTCTGTGCCAGGTTAAGATGTCTGAACTCTATGACTTCAGGAGCCACGCTGTCAAGTTCATAGACTGAGGTTGAGGGTGCACTGTTCCCCTGTGTTGAGGGAGTAGGCATGTCTGGCACGGTAGTTTGATGGGATCGCACATCGCCAGTTTACGCAGATGTGGTTACCGTGGATGTCCCGCCCACATGGGAGCAACTAGGATGAGCGTCCCTTGTTCCCTGTGAATGTTGTTCACCACCTTGTTCATGAGAGGAGTTGGAGGAAAAGCGTAGGAAAACCTCCCTGACCAGTTCATCCAGAAGGCGTTCCCCTTGGAGCCTGGTTGAGGGAACCTGGACGCGAAGTCTGGGCATTGCTTGTTTTCGCTTGGGGCGAACAAGTCCCGCGTGGGGCAACCCCATTGAGAGAAGAGGTAATCTACAACTTCTGTGTCTAGTTGCCATTCGTGTTCCTCTGGTACGGGATCTCTGCTTAGAGAGTCTAAGATATTGAGTTCCCCTTGAACGTGTTGTGAGGATAGGAATATCTTCAGTTCGAGTGCCCATTTCCAAATACGTTTTGCTAGTTTGGACATATTTGGAGAGTGTGTGCCCCCCTGTTTGTTGATGTAGAACATCGCTGTTGTGCTGTCGGTGAGGATTTGTACCGACAGACAGGTTAGCTGTATTTCGAATGCCTGCAGGGCTTTGAATACTGCCAGCAGTTCTAACAGGTTAATGTGGTTCTGTGCCGTGGCACAAGTCCACAGACCCTGAGCTGTGTGATGAAGGTGATGAGCCCCCCCAACCGGCAAGCGAGACGTCTGTCGTCACTATCGCTTTCACTTCTGCGTTGTGGAAGGGTTTGCCCCTTAGAAGATTCTCCCTTGTCCACCAGCGAAGGTTTTGTACTAGTGTTGGCGAAACGACCACTAGATTGTCCCACTGACCGCTTGCCTGAGACCACTGTTTCGCCAACCACTTCTGCATGGGTGGGGAACGCGCAGGCGTGCGTGCGGCACCAGGTAAATGCAAGATGCCATCATGCCTAGCAATCGCATAGCTTTGCGTACGCTTATCTGGCGACCGGCCTGATAATGTGGTATTTGCAGTAACATTTTGTACTCTTTCTTCTGAGGGGAAGACTAAGGCCTCTCTTGTGTCTATTACAGCTCCTAGGAACTGTTTGGTTGTGCTTGGCACTAGGCTTGATATGTTCTTGTTTATTGATAAGCCCAATTGAAAGAGAAGATTTATCGTTCTTTGAATGTTTGTCCTACAAATTCCCCTGTAATCAGCCAGTCTTCCAGGTAAGGGTACACTGAGATTGACTCCCGGCGCAGGTGTGCTGCCACCACCGCCAGTACCTTTGTGAATACCCTTGGAGCAGAGGATATGCCGAAGGGTAGCACCTTGAATTGGTAGTGCTGGTTTGCTATCTTGAACCGCAAGAATTTTCTGTGCGCTGGGAACATTGAAATATGAGAATAAGCATCTTTCATATCCAGAGTTGCCATGTAGCCCCCCTGCTTTAGCAAAGGGATTACTTCTTGTAGCGTAGTCATATATAATTTTTGTGGCTGGACATATTTGTTTGCAGGACGTAGGTCTAATACTGGGCGCATTGTTAGGTCTTTCTTTGGCACAAGGAAGTAGGTTTAATAAATACCCTTGTTTACCTGGTTCGCCGGGACGACTTCTATGGCGTCCTTTAGAATCAGTGTAGCGATTTCCTCGAGAAGGAATGCATTGTTCTTCCTCCAAATTTTTCTTCTGCCGCGGGGGATGGTTCCGGGGTCGCTGGATTAGTTCCACACAGTACCCACACGCCATGGTGGATATCACCCATTTGTCGGAGGTGATCCCCTCCCATGCTTGGATGAAGTTTGAAATGCACCCTCCTATTGGAGAGGCATGGGAGGGCACCTGAATCGGAATATCACTGTTTTGGAAGTGTTGATCCACATCTACTGGGGGAGGACCTCCCCCGGCCACAAGATCGGCCCTGTCCTCTTTGGTAACCCTGTGAGGATTGGCCTGATTGTTACCCCAGGATGACCGTTGGTTTTGACCATACTCTGAACCCCTTTAGGAATTTCGTCCTCTGAAGCGACAAAAATTACTATTCCCTCTTTGGCCTGAGGGTTTCTCTGTAAGCTGTCCCAAGGACTTCAGAGTATCATATTTGTCTTTTGCAGAGTATAGAGCGTCCTCAACTGCCTTTCCAAAGAGGACGCCGAGCTCGATAGGCATATTTAGCAGTGTTGCTTGTGTCTCCTGCTTAAAGACAGATTGGCGAAGCCAAGCATGGCACTTGATAATAGTGCCTTCTGCAATTATTCTTCCTGCATTGTCAGCAGCGTCTAAATTGTTCTTGAGGATGCAGCTCGCGACAGCTCTGCCAACTGCTGCTACCTGGGCCAATTGAGTCTTTAATGGTTCCAGGGCTGACGATAGTAATGCGAACACCTCGTCCCTTGACAGTTATAGCTAGCTAAGAGAGTTGTGTTAGCTATTCTAGCCTGAAAAGCTGCAGAAGAGGCTACCTTCCGGGCCATGGTGTAAAGACGGTTGCTTTCCTTGTCAGGTGGCGCCTCAGAGGAAGCTAGTGGAGTACCCGCTCGCTTTATTGTGGCTGTGACCACAAGTGAGTCAGGTATAAGCTGCCCCCCGATATAGAGTGGCTCTGTGGGTGCTGGGCGGAAGAGCTTCTCTATGCGTGGGTTAACCGCACAGGTCTGATTAGGTGTCTCCAGAGAAGGTTGGATCCTTCTCTGGACAAATTGTAGGATAGGGATAAACTGTGTAACTGTTTTCTTATCCTCAGGATATCCTCAACAAAATCCTTGTCTAGTTGATCCTCTTGTGTTCTGATCTGAAAGTGCTCAGTCACCTTAATGATTATGTCATTTAGAAGAGGGCTGGTTGTCAACAGGCGAATCAGCCACCGGAGGGTCGTGGTTGACAGGAGAGGCTATAGTGTACATCTCTGTCTCTTCCTCGTCGTCACCACAGTTCTCCACAGTGCCCTCTTGAGCAGTATAGTTATCTACAGCATCATCAATAGTCTAAGATCTAAGTAGGGAGGATCAGCCTGTGGTGAAATATCCAGGGTGCCGGACGAGACTTTTTAGAAGTGGGTTAATAAGTAGGGACATTTGTAATGACTTGAGTGCCAGAAGCAGCTGTAGTAGGAGGAGTGTTTTGGCTGCTTTGGAAAGCTTCAGAGTTTTTTCAAAAAAATTCCCAATAAACGTCATCCTCCTGATGACCCTATCTATGTCTTCACATGTCTATTGGGCTGAGCGCTGGATGGACATAGGGCCTAGTGTGGAAGCCTCAGGTGTTAGTGTCTACTAAGTGGTCCTTCTCAGGAGGAGTACCTTGGTCTGGTAAGGAATCTTTCCCATGCAGTTGAGAGCCCTTGAGTGTGGTAAACCTTGTGGGGCTGGTCCTTGGATGGGGAGAGTGACCTATCCTTATGAAGCGTCTTGGAAGAGCTCTTCGTAGACTCCTTCTCCTTCCTAAACCCTTTCGGGATGCGTTTCTCCACTAAGTGGGCTAGTCCCGACTGCACTGAGGCCTTAACCGATTTCGACAATGAATGTCGAATCTCGGTTGTGGAATGGCCTGACGGCTCATCAGCTGACGTGCGACGTTCGGGTGCGGATTTATGCACGACGTCTGTGCTGCCTTTCAACAGTCGGGTCTGTCATGTGGCGAACATGATCGCAAATGTCCAGAGGACAGTGAACTTGTGGACCTCTCCCTAGACATCATGCGTGGGGCCTTAGTCGACACCTGCATTGAGTCTCGGCCTTTGGTTGTGTGTTTAGTGGAGGTAGGTGTTGAGAGCGTTGGTGCCACCGTGGGTCGTCCCCATAACAGGGCCGCTGGCCAGTCTGTTTGGGTAGGGGGCTTGCGCTTGGGAAACTATTGTTTCCCCTTCACCTTCGCTACCATCGCTGAAGGTCCCTTCCAAGTACATGGTGGCATCGGCTTGCATGGCATGGTGAGCCCAGCATTTCGATTTACGGTCCTTCAACGTCTTCGGTTTGAAGAGCCTACAGGCTCGACACTTCTCCTCGACGTGGTCTCGTGGGAGGCAGACATTGCACACCAGGTGCTTGTCAACCCACGGGATTTTTTTCTTGCAATTTGGGCAGAACTTAAAAGGGGGCTTATCCATGATAAAATGTAATGGTAGCCAGGCAAATGTAATGTAGGAAAAGGGGCAAATACATTTTCAATTACCTCCCCCGCCTCTCCCCTCTCCCCTTTGACGATCGTCTTCCTTCTCCGTTGTCGAAGATGATCTCGATAGTCTGTGAATAAAGGATAGGAAGAGAGCTCTAGCTCCAATTATAATAATCAAGGGCGATATGCCGAAAGAGGAACGCCGCTATAGTGCGTCCGTCTACAATGGCGTAAACAAAAAAACTGAGGGACTACTCATGAAGGACCATGGGTACAGTGGATGTCACACTATAGTATTACTGGCATGCCCTGTCGATGTCCCTTGTTTAATTTCTGCTGGCTTATCCAAGCGTGGTGGACTCCGATGGTGCTGGGGGCTAGCGACCAAAACAGTTGGTGCCATGGCCGTAGCTGCCGGTCCCAGGGCATTTGCAAAGATGTCGAGCATCTTAAACCTGAAGGCCTCCCATTACCGTGGTGCAGAGGATTTGGTGAGGAAAGGTACCAGAGGGCCTGATCTTCAGAGTCGTTTCTGGAATGGTGGCTCCTTTTCCTCAAATGGAAGAATGGAGTTTGGAAGAGCCGCCAGGTGAGCGAGACCTCTTGCAATGCTATTTCTTCTTTTCCTTACAGACCAGGGCTGTTTTTCAGTGCAATATTCAGCACCGTGAGAGTTTGAATGCATCAGTTTCTCATACTTCTCCTTGTGAAGGAAGGTGAACAATTTTGCCTATCGTGCATGAAGCTCCTAGGGATTCATCAACTGACACTACCCGCAATCCTGTGCGTCGTGCCCGACACCATGGCAATATAGACAGATCAATACAATACAAATACAAAAATACAAAACGCTGACAGTTCAATAAATTGGTTAACATGTCATTTTAAAATTAACTTGGGTGAGAATTGTGGATGTGTTTGCATTGTCCATATGTAGCCTGACAAAGGGTTCCGACACTGACAATGCTGGTAGCTCACTCACTCTTATAGAAGTGATGGCCATCAGAAAAGCAGTCTTGTAGTTAAGGTCTTTCAGGCTTGCCTTATGCATGGGCTCGAATGGAGGACCCATACATTTGGTTAAGACAGCATTTAAATCCCACCCTGGGGCTTGGGGGAAAGGGGTGAAAGTGTGGGATGCCGTCTTTTAACCCATTCCATGAAAGCTTAACCACTGGAATTTGCCAACAAGCTGCCTTGTCCTGTTAGGTAGTGTAAGCTGAAAGAGCAGCTAGATGAACTTTAAGTGAACTGTACACTAGATCAGAGTCTAGCAAATGTAGCAGGAAGTGTACTATATTGAAAGATGAGCAGTCGATAGGATTAATATTAGCATTTCTACACCATAACAGAAATCGCTTACACATATTAAAGTAACTGTCTAGTGTTAGGTTTGCCTGCTTCTCTTAAGATGTCCATGCATCGATGAGTAAGCTAAGATGTACAAACTCTATGACCTCAGGAGCCAAGCAACTAAGTGGAATGTCAGGGTGTGTGTGGAGTCCATTATGGTGTGACATGTTGTAAGGGCTGGGGAGTTTCACTGGTGGGCAAACAGACATTTTGAGAAGGTGAGAGAACCAGTTTTGACACACCCACATTGGAGCAACTAGGATCATTGTAAAGTGTTCCCGATGCATCTTGTGGACCACTCTGAGAAGTGGTGTTGGAGGAAAAGAATAGGCAAATATCCCTGACCAACTTATCCACAGTGTGTTCCCCTTGGAGTCGTTCTGGGGAAATCTGGATGCATAAACGTGGCATTTTGCATGTGTGTGCGTGTTGCAAACAGATCTATGTCTGGACTCTCCAGTTTTGTGACAATGATGTTCACAATGTCTATGTGTAACTCCCACTTGTGTTCTCAGGGAAGCTCTATTGTTCTGCTTAGCAAGTCTTCTAGACAGCTGTGTTCCCCTGGAACATGTTGCGACATGAGGTAAATGTTTCTTTCGAAACAACACTTCCAGATCTTCTGCGCTAGCCTGGATAGATTCAGTGAATAAGTCCTGCTCTGATTGTTGATGTAAAAATGGCGGTTGTACTGTCTGTAAGAACTAGTACCGTCTTGCTTGTCAACTGGTGCTGGAAAGCTTGTAATGCTTTGAACACTGCCAGCAACTCCATTATGTTGATATGTTTGCTCGACAGTGTCTGGTGGAGATAGAGCTCCCCACCATGAAAGTGATGCGTCTGTCATTACAGTGGCTTCTGCTGCAAGGTTGTGAAAGGGTTTGCCTTTCAACAAATTGTCTTCTGTCCACCACTGAAGTACTTCCACCACAATCTCCAAAACCACCACTAGGCCGTTTTCTTGAGACCATTGTTTCGCTAGCCTCTCTTGTATTGGACGCATGTGCAACCGTACGTGTGGCACCACAAATATGCAAGATGCAAGCGTGGCTAGAAGGCGCATAAGGCTCCAAACAATTATCTGGCGACCAGATTTTTAAGAAGGTACTTGAAGTAGCATGTTTTGAACCCTCTTGTTGGAGGGTAATACTAAGGTGTTTTCCGTTTGAATAACTGCTCCTAAAAATTGCTCAACTTGGCTGGGAACTAGACTTTATTTGTTCTCATTGATATGGTGACGAGTGTGCTTCTCAGGTGGGTCTTCTGTTATGAGCCAGTCGTCCAAATAAGAGTATACCGGGATTGAATGTCTGCACAGATGTGCCACCACCACTGACAGAACTTTCCTGAATACCTGAGAGGCTGAAGTAATGCCGAAAGATAGTGTGAGGACCCTACTTTGAACCTTAGGTATTTTCTGTGAGCTGGCAACATTGAAATATGAAAGTATGCATCTTTCATGTCTAATGCTGCCATTTAGTCTCCCCTCTTTTGCAGAGGAATGGCTTATTGTAGTGTTGTCATCCTGAACTTGTGATGCTTGAATAAGTATTTGCATGTCTTGGGTCTAACACATGACGTTTTGACATGTCTTTCTTTGGAATAAGGAAGTTCACAGAATAAATACCCTGGTTTACCTGTGATAGGGTTACGCGTCCTATTGCCCCTTTCTCTAGCAATGACTGTACCTCTGCCTTGAGTAGGAGTGAATGCTGTCTGGACATCCTTCTGGAACTGGGCGGATGATCATGCAGTATTTCCGGGAACTCTATGCCTAGCCGCCTGCAACTATTGACAACAACCACTTGTCTGTAGTGATCCCCTCCCATGCGTGGGTGAATAGTGAGATGCAACCCCCTACTGGGGAAACATGGAAGGGAATCAGTATGTGTGAGTCATTGCTTTACAGAGGTGCAGCTGAGCCCTAAGTGGCTTGGCCCCTGGCTCAACCCCGTCCCCTCCTGAACATTCTTTGGAAGGAAGATTGCGTGAATGAGTGTTGTCCCTGGCTAGAATACCATGATGTAGAGGAGGTCAGGTGCAAAAGCACACTGCAATGCTCTAGAGTACCCGAACCCATGAAAAGTACAGCAGGTATTGAAGGTTCCCCTTTGCAAAAATGGTCTGTTGGAAATGTTTGCAAGGGTCTTAAGGCTTCGTGCTCATTTTTTGCTGTCTCCAAATTATTGTCCGCTTTCCCAAAGAGTAAATTGCTTTCAATAAGAATATTTATCAGGGTAGCTTGTGTTTCAGGCTTAAAGCCGAATTACTTTTTACATTTCTTTTATAACTCTTTGTCATTTCAAATATTGAGCATAACACAATCAACTGAAAAACAACAGGTTATATCATGAACAAATTACATATTAGATGATTCTTCCTAATGAGCAAAGATATAAATACATCCCATTCTTCATTATGGAGTCATAACAAAGACCCACCAAATATAGCTAATCCATTGTAATATTACCATATATTAAAAAAAAGAAAAACGTGCATAAACACATCTATACAACACAACTGAACTTGCATACAATTACCACATTCATTCACGTCCTCACAAATCACACACTCGCCCGAATTCCGCCAACTGTTATGATAAATTATCCTCAATTATACAATTCATTGAATGGCCCCCATATCTCCAGATATTCCTCCTCTTGCTTCTGTTTTTGTAGCATGAGTTTCTCATAACTGGACAGTGTCTGTAAATCAGATAACCATCCCTCAACATTTGGCTTTTTCCTCGTTTTCCGGAACCTCAATATCCGCTTGGCAGCCACCACCAACACCTTATTTATCCAGCTACCATTGTCTCAAGCTACCCTACATCTCCCAGCATCTGAGAGAAGGATTACTGAATAAGATGATCTAGGAAACACAATTCCCAGAATTGTGTCCAACATATCCAGAACCCTCCAAAAACCAATCACTCTTGGGCATTCCCACAACATGTGTACAAGGGTGCCTTCGCTCTGACCACATCCCCAGTAAGATTCCTCATTTGTCATACCCAAATGAAGGATCCGTACTGGAGTCCAATATAAATGACACATAATCCTCTGACTGAATTTCTAAACCAGGAATGGCATTTAATGAGCGTACCCTCTGCAACTATCCTACCTGCTATATCTGCAGTGTCAAGGGAATTTTGTAATGATTGCATTTGCCGTCTGCTTACCCTCTGTTAAATTCTTCAGTATCTGTGACAGTAAGGGCTCAGGTACTGCACTTAGTAGTTCTTCTATCTGGTCCCATTGTGCCCTATTATAACTCGCCGTAAGGGTAGTGTTATTAGCAATCCCCATTTGGAAAGAAGCTGAAGTGGCAACTTTTTTCCCCACAGCATACATCTTTTTACTCTCCTCATCAGGAGGAGGTTCTGAGGGGGATAAAGGAGTGCCTGCCCTTTTACGAGTTGTAGTGACCACCAGGGATTCAGGCTTAAGGTGATCCTTGATATAGAGGGGATCTGTTGGAGCTGGTTTAAAGCGCTTCTCAATGTACAGATCAACTGGATTGGTAAGGGCTGGAGTAGACCGAGATGGAAGAAGGCGTTTTTTGACCGACTCTAATAAGGGTATGTATTGGCGACAGGCTTTTTATCATTTCAAATGTTGTCCATAAAGTCTGCATCATCCTCTGATGCATGCATATTTATCTTGAAATGGTCTGCAGCTCTCCTTAGCAAGTCGTCGTAAAGTAGCTGATCAATTGGTGAATTAGCCACAGACTCGTCAGGGACATCTGGGGACGGAATAAAATAATAATCTGAGTAAATCGGGGCATCTAGGCCTATCCCATAATCATCTCCAATAAAGATGTCCTGTCCCTCATCTTAATACCAGGGCCTTTTAGCTGGTGGCTCCCCTTCCCCCTGTTAAATTTGATAGGGTGTTTCCCTAAGAAATCTAGAGTGGTCTTGAACCTCTCTCTAGTGTCTTTGGGTGTTCGAGTGGAAAGACTCTTCCTGATCAGTGGGATAAGATGTTCCAAGTAATGCCTGTGACAAGGGGAGGTAACTGTAGTGTATTGAGACCCTTGAGAAACAGTCTGTTTTAGCGGCTGTTTCTGAACAGATGTGTGCATCAGGGATTTTTGTGAGGTACTTTTAGCGGTTGCCATCTATTTGGTTTTGGAGACATAGGCACAGCAACAGATGCAGAGGACTTCTTTACTGCCGACCTGACTGCCAAAGTGGTAGGCTTGGGAACATTTGTGGTGTGCTCCCTCCATGCTTGTGTTTGTGAGTGTGCTCCTGTCTCCAGGTGTTGTCTCCA
Organism: Ambystoma mexicanum; assembly: GCF_040938575.1. Taxonomy (NCBI): domain Eukaryota; kingdom Metazoa; phylum Chordata; class Amphibia; order Caudata; family Ambystomatidae; genus Ambystoma; species Ambystoma mexicanum. Next base: position 751,107,373 of record NC_090929.1, read on the forward strand.
CAGCAGTGCAGAAAGCCTGCCCATTGGCGCTCAGGACAAGGCTCTCGTATAGTGTCTTCAGCGTCACTACTGGCTTGTTCTAGATCAGATTCCTCCACGCCAGTCGGGTAATCTGAAGAGGCTTACACTTGAAAAGCATAAGCTGCCTAACATTTCGACCTCCGATCCTTAACGGTCTTTGGATAAAAAAGTTTGCAGGTTTTACAGCAAGTTTCTTGGCGGTCCATAGGAAGACAACGATTACACACTACACACATTATGTGCATCTTTCAGGTTACAGGATGGGCAGAACTTAAATGCAGTTTTCCCCATGGCAATGTCAAAAGACAGTCAGGATGGGGAGGTGAAAGGGAAAAGTGAATGGAGACATTCTCTTTAAACAGAAACTATAAAGTAATCCCCTCCACTCGCCCTACTGTGAAGGCCAAACCTGATGGAGAGCCAGTGAACAAAGTCACTCGAGTCATTCTAGACTGCTATCGCTTCATCGAGCACCGATGAGTATGATGAGCGTTGATGTAGAGCGAAAAAGCAGCAGCAATATAGGTATAAAATCTTAAACATATGGTAAGTCAACTGCTATATTGCAGAAATCCACTTAACGGGACCAACACTGATGGTGGGGAAAAAACAATCGTGAGGAGCTCTATGCATGAACAACCATGGGTACAGTACATGTCCCAGTAGGTATGGCATTAGAGACGCACCATTTAAGATTTCGAAAACAAGTCATGCAATACCCCCAGACCAACCACTAGCTGTCAGCCTATGGAAAGCATGTGTTTCTAAGCAGATCAACACAAAGACGGACAATCCAGCGCAGCAGCGCAGCACTTTGGGCGCACGTCCCTTTTAGGCGCACCCTGTTGGCTACGGCCATCAAGGCGCAGGGATCTGCATGCCGAGATTTTTATGTTTTACTTCGGTTTATTCATTAAAAATATACTCCTCCCTTATCTTCTCACGCCTCTTCTACTGCTCCTCTTTACTCACCCACCTCAAATCTATCTACCATTCTGCCGTCCGTACCCTCGGTCTCCTTACCTACCGTGACTCCATCTCCTCTGCTTCCCTTTCCTTCCTTGGCTGGATTCCCTTTCACTCCCAACTTAAGTTTCATTTTCTCTGCTTAGTCTTTAAATCTCTCCATGGTCTTGCTCCCCCTTATCTCTCCTCCCTCCTCTCCTTCTACACTCCCTCCCGCTCCCTTCGTTCTGCTGACCACTTCCTTCTCACTGTTCCTCCATCCCCTTATGCCCCCTCCCGTTTCCGCTCCTTCCAGCTCTTAGCCTCCCCTGCACTGAAACTCCTTACCTCTCTCAATCCGCTCTATTCCTACCTTCTCCTCATTCCTCACATCCCTTAAATCTCTCCTCCATTCCCCGTCATGAAACCCCTTCCCCCTTCTTGCTCCCCTTCCTTCCTTTATCTTCTCCCCTTGATCATCTCCCTCCCCTCCCCCATTGCCCCAATCTCACCCCCTTTTCCCCTTCCGTTTCCATCCTCCTTCTCCTCTCCATCTCAGTTCTACTGCACTACTCTCCCTCTTCCCTTCAGTTTAATTGCTCTAGTTGCTGTTTTGTTGGACTGATTCATAATTTGTAATTTGCTTCCACGGTTATAATGTTATATGTATCAAGTTGTTAAAATGTTCAGCGTTTTGGAGTAAAGCGCTATATAAACTAAATAAATACAAATATACATATATGATACATTACACACCATAGTCGTATTTCTGATACTTGTATCTGCTTAGATTCACATGCTATGCATAGGCCGACTTCTATCTATCCCTAGTGTGGAGTCTCCTGTACCCATGGTCCTATACGTGTTGAGGTCCCTCTGATGTTTTGTTTCAGACATGAAGTGTAGCACGAGTACAGATGTAATAAAGCAGATAAGAGTATGTAAAGCTAGAAAGCATCTATGCATCTTCTACTCCACAGGGGAGGAAGGGTGGGCGCATGTGAATCTAAGCAGATACAAGCATCAGAAATACGATTACGGTGAGTAATGTATCCCTTCTGAAGCTTGTGGATATGCTTTAATCACATGCTATGCATAGACTAGCGAGTAGTGGTTGGAGAAGGAGGTGGGTTGTGAGAAGGTACAGCAGCAAATAGATGTTTTAGCACTGCTTGTCCCACCTGTGAATCTGTGTCAATGCAGAAATGCTGAGTAAAGCTATGTATGGAACTCCATGTAGCTGCTTTGCAAATGGTGACTAGAGGAATGTTTGCAATAAAGCCCAAAGTAGCTCCTGTACCTCTGGTAGAGTGAGCTCTCGGTGTGAAAGGCAGAGTCTTGTTTGATAAGGAGTAGCAGAGCTGTATGCATTTCACTATCCACTTGGATATGGCGTTTTTTTTTTTTAACGTGATCACCTTCCCTGTCAGGTGCTATCGAGACAAACAGTTGGTCTGTTTTTCTTAGTGGTTTTGTCTTGTTTACACAGTAAAGAACTATCCTCGTTACATCTAGTGTATGGAGGTTTTTCTCAGCTGAGTTTGAAGGATTTTGAAAGAAAGGAGGTATTTCAATGGATTGGTTAACATGGAACTTGGATATGAACTTAGGTGAAAACCTGGGATGTGCTCTTAGTACCAACTTGTCTTTGTAGCTCACTAACCCTTCTTATGAAGCTGATGGCTACCAGAAAAGCAGTCTTGTGTTTTAGGCGTTTAAGGCTGCATTTGTGCATAGGCTCGAAGGGAGGACCCATGAGGTTTGACAGTACCACATGGGGATCCCACCCTGGAGGCAGGTTGGAGATGGGGGTAGGAGCGGTAAAGTCTCTTCACTCCCTCCATGAAAGCCTTTACAGAGACCTTCCACCAGGACACCTTGTTCTGTGACGTGGTGTGTGCCGACAGTGCCGCTAGGTGAACCTTGATGGAGTTGAATACTAGGCCAGAGTCTAGTAAGTGGAGCATGTAGCAAAGAATGTGTGATGAAGTACATTCAACAGGGTTTCCACTTGTTAAAGCAACACTGGCTGGTGTTATGTTCATGTGCCTGAGGATCTCCATACAGTTTAGAAGTAGTTTTAAATGGCCAAACTCTAGGACTTCAGGAGCCAAGCTTCCAAGTTCATAGACTGAGGATGTGGATGTGACATTGCCCCCCACCCCCTGTTGGGTGAGCATTGTTGAAGGAGCACAATTACAATGACCCACATTGGAGCAACTAGGATTAGAGTTGCTTATTCCTGGTGCATCTTGTGCACTATCCTGCTGAGGAGTGGCGTCAGTGGAAAAGCGTAAGCAAATCTCCTTGACCAACCATCCATAGGGCGTTCCCTAGGATGGGGGTTGGGGAAAACTGCATGTGAAGTCTGGGCATTTTGTGTTTTGGCTTGTGACGAACAAGTCCTAAGGGAGATAGCTCCAGAGGGAAAAGACATCTAAAATGTCTGTTGAGTTGCCATTCATGTTCTTTGGGTAAGGGGCCTCCGCTTAGAGAGTCTGCTAGAGAAGGGAGTTCCCCGGAACGTGTTGAGAAACTAGGAATATGTTCCACTTGAGTGCCCACTTCCACATTTTTTGGGCTAGCCTGGAAAGACTTGGTGTGTGCCCCCTTGCTGGTTTATGTAAAACATGGTAGTGTTGCGGCCTTTGGGGACTTTCACTGTTTGACTTGTTGGGTCCACATGAAAGGCTCGGAGTACAGCCAATAGCTCCAAAAGGTTGATGTGCTTTTGGGCTGCGTCCTTTGTCCACAGGCCAGGTGCTGTCTGGTGAAGGTAATTGGCTCCCCAACCGGAGAGTGAAGCATCTGTAGTAACTATTGCTTGCACTCGAGGATTGTGAAAGGGCTTTCCTTTTAACAGGTTTTCCTTTGACCACCAGCGCAGCTATTGTACTGGGGTTAGCAAAACAACCACTAGCTCGTCCCACTGACCGCTTGCCTGAGACCATTGTTTCGTGAAACCCTCTTGCATTGGGTGCATGCGCAACCATGTGTGTGGAACAAGGGAAGTGCATGAAGCCGTCATCCTGAGCAAGTGCATTACTTTAAGTACGGTTATTTGGCGACTGGACAGATACTAAGGTATTTGCAGCAGTATGTTTTGGACTCTTCCGTTTGAGGGGAAGAGTAGTCCCTCTTCCGTCTTTATTATAGCTCCTAGGAACCGTTTGGTTTTGCTTGGAACGAGACTTGATTTTTTTTCACGCCGATTGACACTCCCAATTGGAACAGAAGGTGGATTGTCCTTTGGAATTTGTGGGGAATCCCCTGTTATCAGGCAGTCCTCCAGATAAGGGTACACTGGGATTGATTGTCTGCTTAAGTGCACCGCCACCACCGCCAATATCTAGGTGAATACCCTTGGAGCGGATGATATGCCAAAGGGTAGCACTTTCAATTTGTAGTGTTGAGCTGCTATTTTGACGCGCAGGAATTGTCTGTGCACTGGGAACATTGAAATATGAAAGCACGAATCTTTCATATCCAAAGTTTCCATGAAGTCCCCTTGTTTTAGCAGTGGGATTACTTCTTATAGCGTAGTCATGCTAAATGTTTGTATTTACGTTTGCAGGGCGTAGGTCTACAACAGGTCGCATTGTAAGGTCTTGGGTCTAGAACAGGTCGCATTGTAAGGTCTTTCTTTGGTACAAGGCAGTACATTAAATAGATAAGTGTTTACCTGGTTTGCCGGGACGATTTCTATGGCGTCCTTTCAAAGCAGTGCTTGGACCTCTTCCAGCAGAATGAGCTGTTCCTCCTGCGTCATTTGTCTTGGCGGGAGGTTGGGTGGTGTTTGTACAGGTTATATACAAAAGCCTCCTGCCACTGTGGAAAGTACCCACTTGTCTGATGTGATCCACTCCCATACGTGGGTAAAATGAGAAATCAAAAAATAGTCCATAGGCGCTCCTCTGCAAGAACGAACACGGTCCATTAACCTGTTCTATGGGAAGGTACCCACTTGAGAGTCCGCAGCCACACTTTAGCTCACTATACCTTTCACAGATGGGAAATATCCATTTGCATATCAGTCTTTGTCCCGCCCACATGGGCAGTCCAGCACCTCACTAATGAGGCCCAACAAGGCTGAAACACGTGTATGGGGTTGCTGTTGGTTATTTTTCAGGATGCAGATTGCCACCCGTTTACCTTCAGCTAATGTTTTTAAAAGCTGTGTCTTTAGGGGCTCTGAGGCAGTCTATTTGTTGTGAGATCTCGTCCCACTTGTGGCAATTACAACTCGCCAGGAGCGTAGTGTTATTGGCTATCCTTACTTGGTAAGCAGCCGAGGAAGCTACTTTCCTGCCCAGCGTTTGTTCTCCTTATCAGGAGCGGCTTTGGCAGATGCTAAAGGTGTGCCCGCTGTCTTTCTCGTGGTGGTCACAAGAGAGTTGGGCTTTAGTTGCCCCCGATGTACGAAGGGTCTGATGGAGTTGGTCTGAACATGTTCTCAATGCGAGGGTTGACTGCCCTCGTCAGATTTGGGGTAAGTAAAGAAGGCTGAATGCGCCCCTGGATAGATTTGAGCGGTGGAATGAACTGTGCAGCAGGTCTCTTATCCCAGAGGATGTCCTCTACAAAGTTTGTGTGGACTTGTGCCTCCGGGGTATCGATTCTAAAGTGTTCTGCAGTTTTTAAAAGAATATCATTATATTGCCACCGATTATCCACTGGGGAATCAGCCACAGGATGGTCAAGATGGTCTGGAGATTGAATGATGTATATACATCATCATTGTATTATTGGTCTGCCTCATCTATGTCCCCTTGGTCCTCTGCATCTGCTATTAAGCCAGGGTCCTGCAAACCTGAAGTGTTGAAATAGTATAGGTCGTCAAGTATCATTTGAGAGGTTGAAGTGTTAGGCTGTGTAGTGTCTAGGCAGAGTCTTTTGGCGTCGGCTGCTTTTAAGCTGCTTCGCCTTGAGAGGGCTCTTGGAGGCTGGACAGTTGATCAGGGTGTTGATTCAAAAAGTCCACAAAGCTAGACATGTCTCCTCATTACTCTATCAAATTGTTCATGGGTCCATTGAGTGGAGCTTGGTTAAACTGTGGGATCAGGATTAGGAAAAGCCTCTGATGTAGAGGGTTGTTTGTGGTGCATTGCCCCCGAGAGGGTGTCAGAGTACTCTTTATCCTTTGAAACAGGAGATTTTGAGGATAGGGGCGTCGAAGATTTGGAGATCTTAGATGTTTTACATTTGAGGAGTATGTCTGGGATGAGTTCTCATTTTTTATTAGAAAGGGCCGTCGACACGTCTTGATGCATGGTCGCCAGTACGCGAGGACTTGTCTGATTTATTTACAGTGTCTGTTTGGTGGGCCTGTCATGTGGCGATCGCGATGGCCCAGAGAACAGGGGCTTTTCAGACCTCGTCCTCGACAGCGCGTGTGTCTTATCAGTCGATGACGCGGCCTACTGTCGGCCATTGGGGTGCGTTTAGTGTGGCGTGCAGTGTGGGTGCTTGAGCCGCCGAGTGCCGTCTCCGTAGCAGAACCGCCGGCCTGCCTGTTGGAGTCAGGGGCTCGCACGTGGAAAACATTCAGATCCTAGTCACCCTTGGCGTTACTAAGGACATTGATGCTGCCATTGCTAGAGGCTCCCTCAACGTCCATAGCGGCTTCGGCCTGCATGGCCTTTGAAGCCCTTGGGCGAGTAGCGCGTTATAAAAATGTAAATGAATAATGGTGGGCCCACCGTTTTTTCCGGTCCTTTAATGTCTTGGGCCGAAACAGACTGCAGGATTTGCACTGTTTTTCAGAATGGTTCCTAGGAAGGCAGAGATTACACACCCTTTGTGAGTCCTTCCAGGGAAACTTCCTGTTAAGGACATTTAAATGGTGCGTTTTCCATAGTATTGAAAGATGGCAGCTTGGCAATGTAATAGGAAGAAAAGGGAAATATGCATTCTCTAAATCAGATGAATTACAACATCCCCCCACTCTCCCTAATGTACAAGGCCGGGGCATAGGTAGGCTGCATTCAAAGTAAGTCGAGATGGGAGAAGTTGTCCTTGACGAATTATCTTGTTCTCAAAAGCCGTCGCGGGAGATCTTGCGGTGTACGGCCCTTGAAAGGACAGAAAGAAAGTCTAAATTTAAACTTTGTATAAGTAAAGGCGTTAGCCAGAAGAAGGAACTCTGCGACTTGCGTCCGACTATGATGGCAGAAATAAACAATCTGAGGGACCACGATGCGTGAAGGACCATGGGTACAGGAAATGTCACACTTGGAATAGCATTACTGGCACCACCTGTCAACGTCCCTTTTTGAGTTTCGAAAACAAAAAATGTAATACTCCGCGGCTACCTCTAGATGTTGGCCTATGCATAGCATGTGATCTAACCAGATCCACAAGCCCCAGAAATATATATTACACAGGCTGCGGTAGCTGGCGTGTAGTTATGGTTAGGATTAACTCAACTTCTAGAAGAGCATTTTTCATCAGCATTCAACGAATCCTCACTGAAATTTGCAAAAAAAGCATATGGCTACCTCCGAATGATTATGCAACGTTTGGTGCAGTTTCATCAAGGGGGAGTTATAGGGGGAGGGTCCCAAAACCTTTGAAATCCTCTGACATAATGGAGACATTTATTTTTGGTCACACCTACAGCCCAAACCGATGGACGGATCTGCACCAAACATGCTCGAGAGCGGAAAGTGTGGTTTTGCAAATTCAGTGTAAATCCGTCCAGTTTTATTTTTTTTAAATATGCCAAAAAGTAGGTCCAAAAAAATAAATGCGAGCTGTGTGTCCAAAGCATCATTGCTGTAGTTTAGGACACTTTCTAATGGCAACCTGATTAAAGAAAGTGGCCACAGGAATGGCAATCGTAGCTACCTTAGCAGTGGTGGCAATTGCTGTCCTGTCTGCCTTAGTTATTTTACAGGTCAGGTAGAGTATTGAGTCATTCAGATCCATGAAACACTTATGTATAGGCGAGTTATAAATGCCATATACATCTCTGTTGAGCCCGAGATGTAGAACTCAATAGGCGCTAAAGGAGATAGTGCAGCAAGGGGTGCAACCTCCATGAAAAAACAGTTTTCAATGCTAGTCTGTCAGGGGGTACGGCAAACAAATCTAGTTCGCATTTGACATATTTCTCTGAGGCACAATGAAAGGCATCTTTTAGAAAATATGGATGTTTTTATTTCTCTTGTTCAGTCTGTTCTTACACGTGCATTCTCTTCTGCGCAGCTTTTGTTGTTGATCCTTTTTTTTATGTGACTTTGGAGGACCCCACCTTTGGGACACTCCTTTTCCTTTTGGAGTTTTTCCTACATAAACCAAGCCAGAACCCTCCTGCGCTGTTTGGTTGAAACGATTTGCGAGGGAGGTTGTTGCACTAGACATCACATCCTCAGCGAGATTTGTAGCTGCAGTTTTCACATGAGGCTTGGCTAATTCAAACCCTTTTATCAGAAAGGGCATAGCCCTCCAAAAGAGACTTCTGAAAATACTTCCTAAACCTGCTCCATACATAAGTAGGGCGGATCGCCATATCTGTATGGCCTGCAGTAATAATCCCTATAAACGTTCAGTTCCCCATAGTTTTTCATGAATACCATGTTTTGATAGTCTTTCTCCCTCCTAGGGCGCACATGTAGTTTCATTAAGACCTTCCCGTATTTAAACGAGACCAGTTCCCCTTTATCGTCCCTTATCTGTATACTTATCTGTATATGTCAAAGTGACTCTTGGAAACCGGGATATAATCAGGCTTAACGTTTGTATATTAACAATGGCGTTATTGTCCCCTTTCAACTGGGCTGTTCTCAGGGGGGCATACAAGTCACTGACCATTTGATATTCTACTATATCACTGTAGATCATGAGGCTGTAAAATCCAGCATTAATATCAGCATGAGTTTTCCGCTACATATGAACTCTGTGGTAAGATTAGTCGATCTTAGAAATACTTCCTTCTGAACCTTATCGATCAACAGCTGTATATTCCAATATCACTCGATGCTTGCGAGCGACCTGGTGACAGCATCTAGCCGCGCTTGTATGCTGGGGTAAAAACAATAAGGAAAAACAATGTGTAACAGTTCAAGAGATCCTTCACGTTTGATGGTAAACAATGCCTCTTTTATCCACAGTATCCCACATATGGTGGTATTGAATCCCCATCAGACCCGCTTGCCACAATCCTTGTAAATCAACAGATTTAGCCATTTTAACACAATCATCGATTATTTCGTTGTTTGGTAATGTATCTAAACAAGCGTTACTGGTTAAGGTGATATAAAATCTGCAGCTTTCCATCTTCCCAGGGAGCGCCTCTGCTTTTTAGATACTTTAGAGATGTAGTGCTGACCCAATAGTTGCCTTTCTCAGGCCACCCCAACCATTTTACCAGGCTTTGTTTATTAGACCCTTTACTTTTTATTCTGAATAATGTTCTCAACCCTAAAAAACGCTGAGTGACCTTCTGGAACTCCTTGATGTAGAAATGACTGCTTACAGCTTCACCATCGTAATGAACCAGCTGGTAAATGTATACCCCCCTCTTTCGCTGACACTTGTGCCACAATAAAGATAATCAGTAAATAATTGGTAATACCCCTTTGTAAAGACACTAACTTGGAAACTCTGACGTGGTCCCCGACTCGAAAGGGCGTTTTCTTGACCTTCTCCAATAACCTTTGAGCATACATGTTTCTCCACACTTAACGGCCTAGTTGCTCACAGAGGAACATTACCCCATGACCACCTCATCATTCTAATAAAACGCAGCTACATCCCATAACAAACCGGCCTAGCTGCACACACACGCGTACTGCACAGGCCTAACGCAGCCAGAACCCAGTCTTGGTGTTCACCCTCCAGACTGCATGAATCCAACTGATAACAATCTCACCACAACTAATGCTGAGATGCAGCTACCATCAGGCAATTGCATCCGCTGAACACAACTGGTGCACCAAAGCACCCCAGGACACCTTACTCTGTCAACTGACCAGGACTACAGCCCCAGAGGGCGTGCAACCTAACAGCGCTTTGTGGTCATACCAATGATATATAGCGCTATATAAATGCCAAATAACATAATACATTTTCAGGCGTTACAGACTTTGGAGTAATTTTAATAGACCTTTGATAGCTATCGTTATAGACCAGTATAAAAGGTTGTAATATGTCCACATAACTATGTGTATGGTTTGCTGTGAAAAATCTACAGAGTTTAGATGTCAAGGTTCTATTAAAGCGGTCAACAGCCACCTTAACCTCATTGTGCGTTATAAAATGATGCACGTTGTGCGGTTTTAGAAGATTTTGTAGGGGCATATTTAGAAGCTCCTTGCCAGCATCAGTTTGTAATTTTAAAGGCACCTGTCCTTTGCTGGAGACATGCTTGAAAGCGGCTGTCACTCTTGAACCAGTCTTACCCCTCAAGACCTCGGCAAAAGCGTATTTTGATAAAATATCGATCACAGTCAGGATGCACCGCGCACCATAGTTCTGCTTTTCAAAAGGACTCATATCCACTAAAATCCACCTGCCATCGTCTGTCACGGTCAGATACCACAGCCAGTCTTCTTTTAAAACCTTCATAGAAAATAGCATTTTCTATGAAGGTTGTATGCCTCTTGGACAGCTAACCATTCCTTAACAGCTCTACGTGTGATGGGCTGTTTGTCATGTTGTAGTTTTCTATAAAGAGCATACATCCCATAACTACCAATTGCACTTTTATCATAATAGTTTTTATGCATGCTTAAATAAGAGCGGTTATCCGTTGAAGCACTCAAAAAAAAATAAACGGAGGCGTAGCTCGTGAAAGACAATTTTATTATTATTACAGATATTATACATATAGGGTCTGTCACAGCATTAACAATTGTGATATTTTTTCCACAGCATTATAAATGGCGTTATACAGACCTGCCCGTTCCCCCCGCTTAACTCGCCATGTATACAAGACTGGAAGCATTTAAAAATTCATCCAACTCAACATCCAGTAAATCATGTCCTTTAATGCTAAAGTAGTGTTCATACAACTCATCCAGGAGATGCTGCAATACCGCTCTAGGGTGTAGGTTTTGTAAGGAACTCGGACACAAGTGATCACAGTTCAAGAGTGTTTTTGTTGAACAATGAATTCTGTATGCAGGTTGAAAAAACACCTTATCTAAACCTAAATCTAAGATGGGAGCAAGCGCCGACCATCAACATGAAAAATAAGGCAGTCCTAGTGGCGTCATGTTAAATAAAAGGGCCTATACTAAGAAACCTATTGCCAAACCTTACAAATAATACAAAAAAAGGGTGTGGGCTAGTTATCAAGAATAGAAAGAAGTGTTCTAAATAATATGTGAGGATGCAGTAGCCCGGGTCTCCCTTCCCCACGTTTTAAGCACAGGGTAAGGTGGGGAGGGTGGGGGGGAGGGGGGGGGGCGGCGGGAATTGTGGAGCACAGTACAGTCTCGGGCTTCTCCAGCACGAGACGACAGGTCCAATGGCAGCTCTCAGGACAATTGATGGCCAAGTCTCGTTTCCTTTGAAAGTCCCTTGCCTTCGAGGGCCGGACGTGTTCAATATATCTAAAACAAGTCCCTTTAACCAAATGAAGGTTGTTAGGGTGATAATGGTCCACCACCTGATTCCCATCTTCTGGGCACTGACCCTGCTCAATTCAAATAACCACAAATCATGTAGGGTGATTGCTTCACACCTGGGTCCTCCTCTTCCGGGCGCTGACCCCTCACGTATTGTATTCCACAATATATATATCAGTTCTTTTCTCAAATGAAGTTTGGATGATAGCTTCACCCTTGGATCTTCCTCGGTCGGGCTCGGACCCCTCTTCTTCTCTTTAGCGGGATTTCTCTTCCCTTAGTTTCTCAATGCATTTTCAAACAGTTCATAGATCAAAGTCTTTCGATTGTACTGGGATTTTGATTGACCCTCAGTATGACCACTTTGACCTATTTCGGTGGCTCTCCTACGGCCTTCTGGTATATGTTTCACTCAGATGGGGATCGACCAGCGTCTTTGGAGTTAGCACCCACGTGGTGCTCGTTTCCCTCTGCAGCTGGTCTCCCCTTTAACACTTAACAGTTCTTTCACAGTTCATCGAACTTGGTTCATCTTGCCACTTTGCAATTCTTAATCAACGCAGCCCAGTTCTTATCGGTTCTCCCCTCCACTCACCTGCTGTGATGAACCGCTTGGCTTTCCTTTTCATTAGAGTCAAGGCTGACAATACGGGCGCAGAAGCTTCCCTCGCTTGGCATAGGTTTGCCATGTGTAACGTGGAAATCTGCTGCAAGACACTTAGGCTTTCGTCCACAAAGTTTCTGTGGGTCTGGGACGAAAAGGGCAAGGTCACTTCTCTCCTCCCCATCATCTCGATTCCCGACAACTTTCTCCTTCACTTGAACTGCCGCGCCAGATTGGCAATCTCGTTGTGCTGTCTGCCGTGCTCGCCTTACCAGTACTGTGCTCCCCTGCTACACCTTTTATCCCTGTGGGGAAAAGGAAAGGCTGTCATGTGTGTGTGATTTAAGTCAGTTAGAGAATACGAATATCCTACAGGGTATAATAAGGACGAGAATGACCAGGATGGAGAACAGAACATAGGGGATTGTGGGAACGGTAGTATTCTGTCATAGAAGATTGGGATTTCGTAAAATGACAGAGGGACGGGATTGGTAGGGTTTGTGAAGCAAACACGAGTAACTGGGATCGTGGAATGAACAGAGGGGATTGTGAGAATCGTAGTGTTCTGTGAATGCAGTATATTAGGGTTTTGGGAAAGAATAATTAGAGGGACGTGAAGGAGAATGATTGGAGTATTTGCATTGGGAACAGGAAAGCAAGGATTCTGAGCAAGATGGTTTCTGAATTCAAGGGGGTGTGTAACAGATTCAGCAGAGGAAGAGGGAATGGTGGATTCGAGAGGAAAGTTTATCGGGTGGAAGGGAGGTCGATTTACTACAGCCCATAACAGCCTTGGGGACCTTATCCTCCTTGTTCCTTTCTCCGGTATAGTACTGAGTCTCACGTGGGGCATTTCCCAGAGTACAACCCGAGCTCCCCTACCCAGGTGATCCTCCCTCGTCCACCCCCCCGGGTTGGGATCTGAGAGCACCGGCCCTTCCGTGGCCACATGACTAAGGGATTCATGAGGTCGACCTGGGAGAATAACCTCAGGTTTCTCAGTATAGAGATCCCACATTGCATTTTTAAAAAGGCCAGTATTCATCCAATACTGTCAGCCAGGTGTTGGTACATATGCTACATATATACATTACACTTTTACAAGGCTGATTACGGTGGGGTGTAGGTAACTGAAGTTATTTCAAGGTATTTGGCGCAATTTCAGATATACTCTCCTTCAGCATAGCATATGACAGTTTTTCCACACATACATGTCCTGCCTTCAGTTTACGTTCTACACGCATTGCTTGACGTTCAGAAGTTCTACCCTAGAAACAAATGTACAAATATGGAGCAAGTTCATTGTGTTTTTTGCTCTTTAAAACAACTTCTGACATATCGGGTACTTCTTATGGGTCTTCCTAAATAGGTACAGGTCACAAATCTTTTTGCATCAATCATGCTACCCAGTTTCTAAAAACAATGGGGGGCTAACAGCTGTAAAGATCACATTTTTTCTTCTGGATTGAGACAATCATGTATTTCTAGGAATGTTTTTGATAAAACATTCTCCACACCATCATGTACGCGCATGCCGATGCCTTTATAGACTGCTTTAAGCAGCTGCAAAACTGTATATAAATTCAGCATAAAACATAGCCGCCGTAGGAATAATCAGGAGTAGGCATTCATCAGCATCCTGTTGTGGGTCCTCACATTTATGCCCATAGCGTCATCGGTAATCACGCTTCAAACATGTTTTCACTACACAGGCTGCAAAGGCCTGAACAGTTAAGGACTCCAAAAGGGTCAGTTTCCTCTTCTTCATCAGAACTTTCAAAGCATTTTAAGCAGACACATTTCTTACACTTATTACTGCTTTGGGTTGCTGAATTTTCGATCATTTTTTAACAGCACACACAGCAAAAATTAATGGTATTGAAGGAAGATTGCTGACTCTCGGCGCCCTCAAATTTATCTGCCGTTTTCTGCAATTCAAAAAAGAAAAATGTTTAACACTTCAATATGTATATTAACAGGTTTTCAGACCGACACACACACACACTCTTACATACCAGATTGCACAGGTCAGAACCACCCGCTTCCGCCTCCATAGCATTAACAGTGTCCATAACCAGCTCGTCTTCATTGGTAAATGCTTCTGATCAGGGGACAAGGAATCTCTGGAAACAGCTTGTCCAGAACGCCCAGGTCTTCATACAAGGGCTCTTTAAGAGTCTCCATAGACTCATCCATAGCCATATTGTCTGCTTCTGTGTAGTCTGCATAAGTTATAACAGCATCTACACCATCACCGCATTCAGCAGCAGATTTGATAGGGGAACAGGCGGCGTCATCATCCAGCTTCATCATGAAAGGGCACTGGCTCAGATCAGAGAATAAGATGTACGGGAGCCCCTCTACGAGACCGAACATGGCCTAATGACCTGTTCTATGGGAAGGTACCCCATTGAGGGTCTGCAGAGAAATTTTAGCTCACTGTACCCTTCACAAAGGAGGAATATCAATTCGCAGATCAGTCTTTATCCCGCCCATTTGAGCATTCGAGGACCGAAATGCTAGACAATCCTTCTTTGAACAAGAGTACCAACAGCTACCCCAGACAAGTGTTTGGGCCTAGTCAGCCGCAAGGGGCCCAAGTCTGGATCACCCTAGGTAACTTATCGTGACCAACCCAAAGTTCCTTACACATTGAAAAAGCGGTATGGGCACCCTCTGCGTGAACGAACATAGCCTAATGACCTCTTCTGTGGGAAGGTACCTACTCGATTGTCCACAGCTAAAATATGGCTGCAGACTCTCGAGTTGGTACCTTTGCATAGAACAGGTCATTAGACTGTGTTCGTTCTCGCAGAGGGGCACCCGTACCTCGTTCTACTGGCTCAGATCATCCTTATACTCCATATCACTACTGGTGGATTGTCACAATTCCTCATCAGCTACTTCTCGGACGGTAATAGTTTGATGGTGTTGGAGTCATCGTTCCCTTTGGTATTCTTAGCATAGTAGCTGTAGCACTTTATGATTCAGGGTATCGCCAGCGTTGTGCAACGAGGATAGCAAGGTCATCAGGAGCGATGTATACCTCTGTCCGGAACTCTTCTGTATATATACACACTTCACTCCGCCTCCAGGGGAGGCAGTGTGCCTACATCATATCCATAGTGCCCTGGAGCACCACACATTTCAGGGTCAAATGTGCACTGTCCACTTCACAAAAGCCCTAAACGTTTCAGGTCAATGCCTGCATCATCTTCCAGTGCCCTGTAAACCCTGTGCCACACTTCTGGGGTCTTGGGCACACGACAGCTGAGGTCAATCACACCATCTGCATCATTCCACCTTATAGTATAACCACATAATCCAGTGCAAAGGGTGCACAAACAGGGCTTCACACAAATTCCTACCGGGTCAAAATTATAATACCAATTACCCACAATCTAGAGGGTGGGCCTTACAGGTGCTTCCCCTATGATACCACTTCCAGTATATAAGTTAGGGTGAGACAGAAGTTAAGGAATGGCCCCCATAATGTCACATCCGGAATAACACAACAGCTAGTACAGGACTTCTGGTTAACCCACATACTGCAACATCCAGGATAAAACCTCCACCAGTGCTTGAATTCCGGGTGTCCCACATGGTCACTTGCCGACTATGGGCTAGGGGGGACTTCCGGGTAACTCCCATGATGTCACATCAGGCGTAGCACTCCAGCTAGGACCAGAGTTCTGGTTTACCCACATTTCCTCACTTCTGCGATAAACCGGCCGCAGGGTGGGACTTCCGGGTGGCCCCGCATTATGTCACATCCGGAGAGGCACCTCCGGTAGGACGGGACTTCCGGGTTAAAGGGATGTTCCTCTGTCACATTTAACCTGATGACTAAAGGTATCCTAGTATTCTACTTATCTGTTTTTCTACACTCTCTATTCATAACCACTTACTACTCCGATTCTTTCAAAACATCTCAAGGTTATATAAATTCAAGTAGAAGGTGTAGTTTGGATCTTCTCACCTTATGACATTTCCAGTGAAGGAAATGGTCTAGTAGGTTGAGCTTCACCTTTTCAGTTGCACACTACAATCTAGATTAGATTTTCTGCTGCATTAGATCACTAGCCAGCGCTACAATTTCGACCAATGCTCAGTCAAGACCTCATGTTCCATTCTCACATCTGTCCATGTCTTGGCACTGCAGCTCTTTATATATATATGTCTCACCACACATTATTTTGCTGCCTTTAATTAATCAACATAGTGAGAAGTGTGCTGCTAGTTCATAGGACCTTTTGTTTTGGTCTCCATCACAAGATGAGACCTGTGCAAACAGCACCCATCCACTTGGTCTGGGCAGTTTAACTGCAGCAGTGTTTTAAGGGAAATGCCGGGCTAGAGTAGATTGAATAATGTTTCTCTGGGTAGTGGGGGTGGGAGACGGGGGAGGCGTGTTCGATGGTGGGTGTAGGCGAGGAGTATGGAGGGGGTTTGCCCCATAAAAAAAACCATTGCGAAAAAAGTGGCAAAAAAGCAAAAGAGAACAGATGTCCCTCATCAGTGCCAACACTGGGCTTGCCCCGCCAATTCCACCCACAGACACCACCCACCCGTCCTTCGCCCATCAACTAATACCTATCCGATTTAAAGAGGAAAGAGGGCGAGTGTATGGATGACAGACTATGGACTAGCTACTGCTTAGTCTTTACAGTGATTAACTGTGTTACTTATATCATCCAATCCCCTCCCTTATTGCATACATATTGGAGATAGCATGAACTCATCCGTAAGCGAGCAGCAAGACACACATGAGCAAACAAGCCC
This sequence comes from Ambystoma mexicanum, assembly GCF_040938575.1. Lineage (NCBI taxonomy): Eukaryota > Metazoa > Chordata > Amphibia > Caudata > Ambystomatidae > Ambystoma > Ambystoma mexicanum. The sequence goes on from NC_090929.1 coordinate 751,124,296, forward strand.
TAAAAAGACATTGTCCAACCCTAGCATCTGCCCTCAAACTTGTGTCCAAGTAATAGTGTTTGCTAAAGGCTAATGAAGTAGCCCATGTATTCGCATTACAGAGGTTATAGCAGGTGACATTTCACTGAAAAGCAACAGCTGGCGTCTTTGCTCAAATAAAGTGTGCATGTAGCCACTTTGGGAGAGGTTGCTTTTGGCAATTTACAACAATGATTAATCCATGCCACCAGCCATCAACAGGCATCCTTCAGATTTTGTGAACTAGAGTTAGGACTCCTTAAAGTAATGAACAAAGCACAGATTTTCAAATCTATTTTTAGTGTAGTCTACATAGAATCTGAAAGGCTCTCCTCACATCAAGGCAATGGCACGTGACATCTACCAGTAACTGCAGCTTCAGGATGAATATAGGTAGAAACAACTCACTGATGCAAAATGACTAAACAAACTTTGAAAGAAAATCTGGGTACGTCTTCAGAACTACCTTCTTTTAGGAAAATTGTATATGGTTGGGAGGATGAAAAAGCATGAACAACATTGACCCTTTTGGCTAAAGTAAGAACCACAAACAATGGCAACCGTTCCAGGAAAGGAGATTAATATCCGTCAAGGCAAATCGCTCAAATGCTTAATGTGCGAATGTCCTCAACATCAAATTGAGGTCCCCAATAAGGTGAGGCCCCTTAACTGGCCAATACAACCTCAGCAGAGCCACCACATGTCTTCGAAGAATGGGCTTGGGGCCAGAGAATTAAAGCTTATTTGAGTATCAGTATGCACTCCACAGCACCTCCTCTTATCTCCTTTCATCACACCCAGATCCCCTGCCACCTTCACAGGTCTCTTATTCCTCCCTTGGCCTTATTTTTCTTTCCCTTCCTTCTAGCTCTGCTGTATTGGCTCACTATTTATTCCCCTGCTAATTTCCTTCTTTCTCAAACCTCTTCTCTTCCTTCTCGCATCCCTTCCTCATCTGTTCTCTCGTTGCAACCTTCTCTTTTGATTCTTCATTTCTTTCTTCTTCTTCGCTTCCCTCCCTTAAATGTTCTTCTGACGAAGCCACTTGGACTGCTTTCCACCCTCTACTCCCTCTTTCACAACCATCCTTTTTCCACATCCCACATACCTACTCAACCCTGGCTATCGTCTCCCTCCAAGCCCTTCAGAGCTCACCCCACAAAGCCAAACAGTGCTAAAGAACTCAGTCCTTTCCTGTTCTTACTGCTCTTCTCTTCACTCCTGGGATTTCTCTCTATTTGCTAAAAATAAACACTACTTCTCAAATCCAACTATCCCTCTCACATCATCCTCGGCATCTTTTTCAACTTAAGGATATTCTCTCCCTGCACCCCAGATCCTTGCTTATTCTCATTTTGCTGACCATTTCCTCCAATGTCTCTTCCATGGTCGTCTTTCCTTCTTATACGGATTATTTTCTTCATGCCTCACCATTTTCTTTTTCCTTACGGACTCTCGCACAACCTTCTTTGTACATCATGCCCATCCAGCTGCCTCAACTCTGGATACGGTTTCATCTTCCATCATTCCATACATATATATCGTACTTGTCTCCTCAATCTCTCATTCTTTCATTACCTCCTTTTCTTCCTCATTCAAGAATGTCGCGATTATGCCTAAACCCAAAAAACATACTCTTGATCCTACACTTACATGGATTCTCTGCCCTACTTCTCTTCCTTTCTAAACCTCTTGAGCATTTTGTTTACACACAGGTTTTGGCCTTTAAGGTTGAACCGGAGGCTGCACTTGGGTACACTAGTGCTCACAGGAATTTGAGGCAGAAAAACAAATTTACCTCTCGGTAATTTTCTTTCTGAAGGGTGGATGTTTGTCCTACGATAATCCTATCCACAGCGCATGTGCTCTTCAGATCTTCAGAATCTTTTCCACCACCAAGAAGACAGCGCAGTTCTGAGTCTGCTCTGTCCAATGCATCTACATGCCCTGCGCTGGACATGACCTTTGTTTCCCAACACTCTGACCCCAAGGGACAGCATAAAGGATGATCTACTAGCTGTCCACCTAGAGAAGCAGGTAGGGAGGGCGATGAGGAATCAGTGGGAGGAACAGCCATCAGAAAGAACATCACTGAGAGGCAAGTAATTTGTTTGTCTAATGGAGTCCTTCCACCCACAGGAAAGGAAAAAGGAAAAAAACGCTAACCGACAGAAGAAACCTAGGTAGGTTAGATCCCCAACATGGGACTGGTAGGGAAGGAACAGAGACGTCTAACCTAAAAATAACTAACCCAGGATGAGGTAGCACAGAAAGGCAAAGACAACGAGGTAAAAGGGAGAGACAGAAAAATCAAATAAAAGCAAAAATCCTGCTAACCAAACTCGCAACTTTCCTCATATAACCCTCATACAGAAAACTAAACAACCACCTCTCTGCACAGCAATCCCACACTGCAACAAACTATCACATAACCCAGCACAACAGCACATGGGAGCTCGCACAGACCCGTTAACCATGCTTAAGCTCAGCGAACGGTGGAAACAGAACTAAAGATGCCAACACAACATCACAAATCTCACTTTCCTATTTCCAAGTACACCCTACTAACCCTCCACCAAACCCCCTTTTTCCACACTCCTTTACAGATCTGCCAGAGTGCCTGGGGACCTCTTCGGGGGGGTGGGCGGAGGGAGGGGGGTCCGCGGTTCAAATAACCTTAACAGTAACATCTATGATAAACTCCCAAAAAGTATGAAAATCTGGAGGAGGGAAGGAGGAATGACACCACCTAGACCAGAAAACACCTACCAAAAAGGGGTGTCCTGGCAAAAATGGGAACCAAAGCAGTAATGCTTGGCAAATGGAGCAGAGATGAGATGCCTGGCAAATGTCAAGGACAGCTGCAGGGCAGAGGAGGTAGCCATTCCCCTGGTAGAATGAGCTTCAAGACCTTCAGGCAAATCCGTCCCAGCCAGATCATAGCATTCAAAGATGCAGAGAACGTTCCACATTGACAGGGTGTTTGGTTCAAGCCCTGCCAGCACGTGCCCCAGCGTAACCAATGAAAAGCTGCCCATCTTTCCTGGCCTCTCGTCCAAGAGACATAGCTGGGGGCCTGCACTGAGTCCAGCCACTGGAATCGTTTGACTGCCTTGGAAGGATGAGGAGGAAAACACAGGTAGATGTATCTGTAGAGAGGTGGAAATCAGACCACCTTCGAAAGAAAAGGAGGGTCTCACTCCCAATGTCACCATCTATTAAACCTCCAGATTTGTTTTTCTTCGAAGAAAGAATGCCTGAAGCTCACTCGCCAGTCTCACGAAAGGGATGGCAACCATGAAAATCACCTTAAGGTTGAGTAGTCTATAGAACAGAAATGGAGGACCTCAAACGGAGCTCCCACAAAGAATGGCAGACCAAATTTAAATTCCATGCTAGAACCACAAACTGGCGTGGAATAAACTGGTTACACAAGCCCTGTAAGAACTGCATAACAGTGGTGATTGCAGACAACAAACTCCGTTCTGGGGAAACGTAATAGCAGCGAGGTATCCCTTAACAGTGTGGTTCTGCAGGCCTACTTGGGCGAAGGTCAGCAAAAAGTCCACAACCGGGGATAATGGGCAGGATCCCTCACCCAGCACAATGCTGTAAATGTACACCACCTGCAGGCATAAATTGACTGTTGCGGGTCTGAGTAGAGAGGAGCACATCAAGGACGCCGACCAACAAGTCCCACTTCGTATCTTAGCCTCTCAGTAGCCACGGATGAAGGTTCAGGATGCTGAGGTTCGGGTGGAGTACCAGTCTCTCTGATTGCGATAGCAAGTCGACTATCCTCGGAAGGCATCAAGGAGGGCAGATGGACATGTTCAGCAACTCCGGATCCCACATTCTCCGTGCCCAATCTGGTGCGATCAGAAGCAACACGGTCCCGAACAGTGAATTCCCCAGAGCTCCCCGATGAGGACATTCCCTGGAGCAGAAGTCACTGGAAGCAAAGTGGTCAACTTTAGGAGTTCCCCAAAAGGAGAAGAGCTGCAGAACTTACTGACAGAGCCCACACTTTAGGAGGGCCGACATCCGTCTGCTCAACGTATCCGCTCCGACATTCTCCCTTCTGGCAAGATGGGGAGCAGTCAGAGACGCTGCTGTCCAGAGCCCAGAACAAGTCGCATTGCTTCCCTGTATAGCAGCACAGACATCACACCACCCCACTTGCTGAGTTAGTGCATGGCCACTGTGTAGTCCGTTAGGATCAGTACAGTCTTGAGCTTCACAAAAAGAAAGCCTGACTGCGCTCAGCTCCAGCAAATTGATATGTTCCTGACACTCTGAGGTGGATCACAGTCCGCTCACGGTCAGTTCCGACAGGTGAGTGCCTCAACCTGTCTGACACATCAGTGACCACGGTCACTTAAGGCCTGGGTTGACGAAACAATGTGCCTTGCAGCAAGTGGTCTCTAACAGCCCACCGTGTAACATCCGGCGCCACCTGGTCTGAAATCTGCCGGAGGTACAACATGTGGCCTTGAAATTGCAACCACTGGCAACAGTGGAGCAACTGAAGCGATCTCCGGAACCACTTGGATGCATGAGGCCTTGTAAGAGAAGAAAGGCTGAGGCAGAGACATAACTGAGAATGCAAGACATTGACCATCCGAGAGATGTTCGACACTCGTTACTCTGGCAGGAATTCACAGTCCAAGAGTGTCCAAGACAGCTCTGATAAATCGTAGGGACAGGGAAACGAGAGAGTTTAAGATCATGGAAAAGCCCAAGCTATTCAACAGACTGCATTTGATGAGCCAGTTGCCCAGGCATGGAAAGACATAAAACTCTCCCGCCTGAGGTGAGCTGCCACCACTACTAGCAGCTTGGTGATCACCATGTGAGCCGAAGAAAGACTGGATGGCAGGACTTTGAAAATGGTAGTGATGATGGCCCACCACAAACCTCAGGTATTTCTGGTGCTTGACGGACAGGCAAAGGGGAGGTAGGTATCCTGAAGATCCAGTGATACCAACCAATTCTGCCGATCGAAGGCTCGCAGGACCTGGACTAGAGTAACCATCTTGAATTTCTCCTTGCGTAGGAACAAATTAAGCCGCAGAACCAGTATCGAATGAAAGCCTATGTCCTACTTCGGCATACCAACCCCTTGCCCTGTTCCAAGCGTGGTACCATTTCCATCTTGTTCTTTGAGAGAATCGGACTAACCTCCCACAAGAGGATGGGATGCATTGGTGTGAGGTCCATGGACTGGAGGACGCTGCAAAAAAAGGGAGGCATTTCTATTGACTGACCTTCAAGTCCCAATATCGGACTTGTTCTTGGACCATTGCATGCTAAACAGGGAAAGCCTCCCCCAACCCCACAGGGAAATCGTGGTAAACGACCTCACAGAGGTATTGCCCCTTATGGTGCGCAGGGGACGGTGGCCACAGCTTCTCCTCCTCTGGGGTAACCTTTACCTGTACTCCTTGGGAAACATCTTCCTTGCAGCCTTGCCTTGACCTTGCAGGACATAGAAGGTGGAGGTATGAGAAAACCGGATCCCTTGCTGAAGGCGCAGGGGGTTGTTGTACAGATCGAATTACTTTGCTGTGACCTTTGAATGAAATTTCTGGAGGGCGTCATCCGCTTTTGCCCCAACAGGTTTTGTCCATCAAAAGGCATGTCCAGGAGTTTAGCCTGGACATAACGAGCGAAGCCTGACATCCTCATCCAAGAGGAAAACCTGACCTCCATGCTCTTGGCCATAGATCTGCCAACACAATCAGCTTTGTCAAATCCCGACGGCATCATCTAGCGAGATAATTCCCTGTCATCCGTGACCATAGCCAGAAAGAATATCCATCTCACGGGTGGTAGAGTGATCACTCGCCTCCTGGAGATCAAAGGCAGTCCCTGGATGTTCTTGCCTTCTTCATTGAACTCATCTGTGAAGTCTCTCTCCTCTCTGGAGGCCAAAGGGTACAACCCAAAGGGCACCTGGTCAGCCGCTTCTTCATAGATGTCAAACATCTTGGGCATGAAGGGTTTCAATGGAAGAACCAGTACCAAGATCTTGTCACCAGAATGCGTAGTCTGGCAGTATTGGAGAACTTCTTCCCTCTTAGGGTCCAGGCCCGAGACCACAGGCGCATGGGAGTAATCCATAGCGGGTAACCCTGCCGGTCTCACAAGTCGCAGTGGGTCCCCACCGTCGCCGCAGTCAACAGCACTGATCCTGAAGCCACCGGCACCTTGGCTAAGATGTCTTGCATCTTAAGGTAAAACTGTTCCTCTGAGGAGGTGGTTTGGGTCGGAAAAGGTACCTGAGCTGCCTTCTCTGCAGTGTCTCTGGAGTGGGGGCTCTTCTTTGAAGAGGAAGAATGCTGGTGAGAGGATTTGCTTGCAGAGCGGGATCTCTTGTGATGCCTCTTATCCGTTTCCTTGAATTGAGACGACCAACCTTGGATCGGCGTTCTGCGTGACCTCAAACAAGACCGCATGATTTTGCCCTTCATTTTGTGGAAGTAGGTGAAGATCTTTGCTGCCCTTTAAGTAGAGGCAAATCTGGTTCACATCTGACATTTGTTGGCCACAATCTGCGCACTGCTTGAAGCGCGAGGCCTTCGCTCGGCTAGTATGACAGACCATTCAAGAAAGGCTTGAGGAGTGTGTTTCTGAATCAGAGTGCGCAGAAAATGAGGAATGAGGCCATGGGGCATGTCGTCCTGATTTATACTGTGTCATGATCCCAGTCAGTGGGCATAGCCCGCATTCAGGCTTTCAGGCTAGGCAGAGAACATTATGTACAACAGCAGGTCAAAGGTGGGCGTTAGCCTGGCACACATGGCATTTACATCATTCTCAGCATACACTTCCATAGACTATTGTGATGATTTACAGTAATTCCATACACTTCACATGGCCGCCGCAAGGTCCATTCATAATTTTCAGCACGTTCTAGTCATGTTGCAGAGGGAGCTATTTAGGTCCCCGTCTCCGCTGTAACGCGCACTTCGCGTCTGCTCTGCTGACAGCGGGTAACGCTACCAGCGTTTCTCCTTACAGAACCTGTAAAAGGAGATGGAGACATTAGTTTTACAGCAATCTACAGAGTTCAATAGTTAATAGGAAAGGAATTTTTCCTCAGCTTTCCGAAAACCTGCGGACAAGGCAAGAGGTATTTAAATTAACAATAAACAAATTTAATAGTTAAAAAAAGAAGACGTTTACTAACCATTTTACTTACCTGAAGGTTCTTCAAGTTTCCCCCTCACAGTTGTTCCACGCGCTTCCCTGAAGGCTGCAAATACTCCGTATAGGCGAACTTACGTTAAAAAATGTTTTCTCCTCCTGAGTAACTCCGCAGCCCTCCGGTGCCATAATTCTTTTTCCTAAATTCAGAGAACCTACAAAAGAAGGGAAAAAAGAGCAAGTTATTAGAAAGAGATTTCTCCAACGTAAGAAAGAATCCAAGCCCTAAAAGATTACAGTATGTTCACCAGCTACTTACTCCAAGACTCACTCTTTAAAAGAAAAGTAAAGACATTTTGTGACAAGAGACTATAGAATACTTCAGCTACCCAAGTTACCATTGTTTCCTCATCTCAACACGCCCCTGTAGAAAAGCAGGATGGAGAGAGCTCCACACAAAATAAACACAGGTGAGAAGGAAGGGGTTAAAAGAGTACACATCTCATGCAGTAGAATCTTAGTCAATAGATGTTATAGTGTTCTATTATTGTTACTGTTGTTTAAACAGAAGGAGGATCCAAAAAGTGTCAGGCACCAGGTCCACCGGGTGAGAAGGTATTACGCTCCTGAGGAGTCCACGTAAGCGTTACATACTGGCCCCAACCTCATGTCTGGCCCGGGGCCCGTAAAGGCGCACAGAGCCAAACGTTCCCTGAGAGCAGTTGTGGTATGAATAGGATTATTATAGATTATGAATGCATGGGAGGAAGGAATCTCATTAGAAGTGAAGGAGTTGGAAGCATGAGGACTTTAAAATAATGCGCCATGGATTGAGATCTCAACAGCTGAAATCGGTCTAAGAATCTGTCCTTCTGCCAAGTGCTGCAACCTAGAGGCCTTTGGAGCTCACATCAATGTAGTAACAGGCATTCATAATAGTATGGAGGAATCCAAGAACGCAGGGCACAGAATGAGGTTGAGGGATACACCGTAGACCACTGTCTGTTGCCAGCCAGCCATTGGATAAATGAGCCATGCACATTCTCTGCAAGAAAGGGACTAGCAAGAATGCGTTTCTCAATGACCCAAACTTGTCGCCATCTATCTCACTTGAAGAGGAGTCGACCAGCGAAGTTCTTTCGGGCCTTGCACCAGTTGTGACTAGAGCTTTAATGGTACACATTCGACCCTGCCAATGGTGTGCATGTCAGTTGGTAGGCCATAATGCAATAATCTACTTGTTGTCCCAAGAGCTTTCCAACATTTTAAATGCAGTCCTAATAGCTTGGATAAAGTGGGTTAGACTCCAGGCAAACAGGATTATGTAAAGAGCATCAGCTACCACTAGAGAGTCCTTCCTACCAATCAAATCTCTGTTCACTTTCAGGTTCCTTCTGGGTGCTTTATGTAGAGACTCAATCGAGATATCAAAAAAGGAGGGGAGAACGTGGGCAGCCTTGCTATGTCCCTCTCCCAATGCAGAATATCTGACAATATGCCATTTACCCTTACTCGCACAGGGATGCATCTATACAATGTCATCCCTCCCTCTCTGAACTTGCTGGAAACATTTATATGCTTTAATATTGCACCAATAACATTCCTAATGATATGGTGAAATTCTCTCTTTGCATCAAGGGTGAGCATTTTTTATACCACATTTCTTCTAGTCATCTCACAGAGGGCCTCAAGACCACAGCAATTCACAAAGACATTTCCAGGGTTTTTATTGAAATGATTGAGAAGGGGCTCCCTTGTCTATGGATAGTGGTTCCCTCCTTAGCCCAGGTATCCCTAAAACCCAAGATGGTCACTAGAGACCTGTAACCTCTATTATCTAATAAATGCCCTAATGTTGGTAATGTCCTAAAGGTGAATGCCTTATGTATCTCAATTCCTCTGGGAATAATCCAAGTGAATCCTAACCTGGGTTCCACAATATGAATGTTACAAGTAAATGTGTCTTCCAATCACCACATTACTCATTCCTTTTCTTGCACACTCCTCCTCCTGATGTTCTAACTTTCTTTCCCTAATATTCTACTCACTCTGCTCATTCTTCGATCTACTACTCTCCACTCTACTCCCCTCCCCACCACTGTCCACCCCTCTCGACTACTCACCCCTCTCCACTCACACCTTTTACCAGTCACCTTCCTTCCACTCTTCCAATCACCCTCCCACTCAATCACCACATACTCTGCCCGTTAGTCTCACTCAATTTATACGCACTCTCACACCAAAGTACCCCTTTCTCCCACCAACCAGTAACCCACCCTGCACACGCTTTCACCAATCCTCTTCCACGCTTATCTGCACAGTCATTCCTCTGCTTGGTCATTTGGTTCACCTTCTCCTCCCGTAGCCTTCCCCATGCAACCCACATTGCCTTGATTTCAATGTCCCTTTTTATCCTACCCTTTCCCCCCCTTCCATTGTTTCTCTCGATCAGCTGGTTCCACGGGCCAACCACTGGCATCTGTACAGGCTGGGTTACAGGTATGCCAACACAGAACAAGCTTTAACCCCAACCTCCCCCCGCCACCCGTTTCCTACGCCATTTATCCCAGCAATTTGGCTCAAAGAATAGTACATTTCAGAGTTCATATATCCATCAACGATGGATAATGTTGGCTGGGTAAAGGCGTAGTCAATCCCAAGGACTAAACGGAGTGTCTGGATTGCCAGTTCGAAATGAAGACCCCCTCCGTGGTCCTGCTGAAGGTACAATACATTTTACAGTTGGTCTCATGTAGCGTGTCTGGATTGCCAGATTGATGTGCTGATTGCTCCTCGGTCTTGCAGTTTCTCGCCCGCTCTCTCCCGGTTGGTTTGCTTGCTCTTTCCTCAACCTCCAGGCTTTCTGGGTACTGTACTTTTATTGGGAAAATAAAGACTGGCCAGCATTGTGCACAACACATTTGTGGCTAGAAAAGGTAGTACATTGTTCATTTAAGGGACAGAGACTGGGGCCCTACCAACTCCCACAACCCCGTCTGTGGGGTAGGACTGGCTCTGGAAAACTATGGTAGGCCTCCTGCGCAAGGCTGAGAGGGGTCCTCGTCCCCTCCTGGCAGGGTCAGGCCCCTGAGCCAGTCACATTTGTGTGCAATATGACCTTAGCAACTTTCTGATGCAGTGGTCTTCCAACTGTATAGCTGGCCCCCCTGGGGGACTTGAAGGCTGTCCAAGGTGGGGTGCAAGGCTTTTTCAAAAGAGAGCATGGTGGCTGCTTTTAATAGAAGATATGAGCAGAAATGGCACCTGGGCGGGCCCCAACAGCAATGTGTTTACACATAGGGGGCTCGGCCAGAGCATTTTCTACTCAAAGGGGGGCTTGGCATAAAATACCACTGGTCTGGTGTATGATGCCAATGGCTGACCCTGATAAATCCCACCTTGGTGACTTTCATCTCATTGGCAGAATGCATGTTAACAATTTTGTAATCAGCGTTTAGACAGGTCGGGCAATAACCATTGCATTCTTGGTGATTACTGCCAGGCTTTGTACTGTAAGCTTTTTAAAAGCCATCTCAAACTCCTTGCCAACATGTAGTGTAGCTGCTGTGCCATCATTGCGTTAACTCAAGAGCATTGTAGAATTCACTTGGTAAACAATAAATGCCTGGAGAGCACCCAGCCTTCATTTCCCTTACTGTCAGAACCACACATTCTGTGTATTAGCCATCCATTCTAAAACAAGTTAGTCTATATGCACTTTTCCTGGGAATTGTAAAAAAGATGCAAGTGGTAAACTAGTAAATCAGGCGGAACAAGGTAATGACAATGACTTTGTGTTGGAAATACTAAAGTGCATGCCGCAACTACAGGACACCGGAGAACATCGCACTGAGCATGCATAGCCTAAGAGACACTAATAGTTGCTCCTGCAACGCTTTGTAGTTCTGCAACTGCTCAAGTGTCAGGAAGGTTCCACATGTGTTGTGTCTGCTCTGGGACACTCTGAACCATTCTTTATGCTCAGTTTTGGAAGAATGCCTTGCATTTCTCCTGTAATCCTTCTTGCAGGATGTTCATGTTTAATGTTTATGTTTAACATTTATATAGCGCAACGGGTACCCTAGGGCTTAATGGTTTGCTAGAAAGGAGTGGAGATTACTCTTTTCCCAGGCCATCTTTTTGCCACCACAGCACCAGTTGTTGGGTTAAGATTTTCATATTTATGATACATCTTTCGGACCCGTCAACCCCAGAACGTTTTGCTTGGACTTGATAATTATTTTAACTTGTCCCTAGGTGAGTGGGCATCTTCCCCCTCCCCTCACCCCCTCACCTAGTCTTTTACTCTTATAGGTGACATTTTTAGGTCTCTCCCATAGTGTGGGATTGGAGTTATAGTCTCCTATAACTTTGGACTGACTAATATACTATGGCAGCACATCGCATTTCAAATGCAGTGGCTTTCTTTTAATTCTCTTATTATTTCTTGGGTGAACTACTGTTCCCTAAAAGTAAAGTGGCAGTCACACCCTCTTTCCATTGATTTAAGTGACCCAGCACACCCCACCTTATGTATAGTGCTGGGGGATACAATGTATCCCTTTCTTACTTACCTGGTAACATTTGTGTTACAATTTCAAGTTTACTTGAATGTCTGGTGGCAATAGTTTTTTAGTCTTATTACTCACAGGCTGTTAAATCAGCCTCGGTAATGCACAGAATGGCCTCCATTCTGATAGAATGATGGGCACCTTTTTTCGCCATTTCTCGTTTGCTTGTTGTTTCTTCCCCTGCCATTCTAGGCGTGAAGCTTTGTCTTGGGTGGGAATGCTTTGATTTCCTGTCAGAGGCTCCAGAGTGTCTGAGAAGGAAGGAAGTGAAGGAAAAGTCCAAAACTTTGCAGCCCTATGTCTTTCACCTTGCCTGAAAGGAACCAAGTCCCAATGGACAAATTAGACAGCCAGGATGCCCCTTTCTGTAAACTGCAGGGAGAGTTTGCAGAAGCGGTGCTGTAGTTCGTGATAAATACTCAGAACTCGTAATTTGCTGATAAGTCGACCACTGGATCTAAATCTGAAGAGGAAGATGAAGATGTCTGTTGTGATTCCCAGCGACCGGAGAGCCTGCTTTGTAACCGGGCCCTGATGCACCCCTTCCTTCAAATCGACCTGGGGGTCCCAAATGAGATTACTCCTACCTGGAGGCTGGTGGAATCCACTAGTCTCAAGACGACCTGCATTTTGAGCCATCCCACGACGTGCTGCGACCTTGCTGGACTGCAAACTGCCAATACCATGGGACCTTGAGCCTGAGTGCAGTGCATGATCTTCCAAACTTTCGTGGACTTCTACTGGATTTTCAGCGATACGATTTGAATCCCTGAAGTCCCCTCACCAGAGTGCAGGACCGAGACAGTGAAGAAAATCCGACCAGCGATATTCATTCTTCATCTGGCTGCTGTAAAAAGGCACCAAATCCACAGAGCTGCGGGAATCCTTGAAGAAACCTTTGCTGGAAGCCTCCTTTGACTGCTGCTGGAAGTTTCTGTCCAGTTCTATCATCTTCAGGCCAAGAATCCAGGGACCAGGTCCTGTGCTGCTGTATCATGAAGGCATCCACCCAGAAGCTCTTCTTTTCTCCTAAGGTACTGTGTGGGGTTGGTTAAAACTTACCTTAAGTCTGGTGTGGATCCTGTGAGGTTGAGTGGGTGATTAATGTGTGTGGTTGGGAGTTTGCCCATACAACTTGCCCAGGCCTAATGCTGGAACACATATAGGGAGCCTTCTATGAAGTCCCTGAACACGCAACTAATTCTAAAGTGAATACATGTTTAAGAAGACATCCTACAGCTGGCTCCTAGACGGCTTGGGTCCCTCGTCTGCCTGAGAAAACTCATGCTGAAAGGACTTTATTAGAAGAGGATTCTGTCTTTAAAGGATAACAGGTGCAAAAGTACTTACTTGCTAAATAAGTTGGTGTGGTAACTGTAGCTCTGTGAAAGTAAGTGGTTACAAAGTGCCATTAAGTTAATACTTAACATTTGAGTTGCATTCTGCCCCTCTAAAAGGTATGAAGTCCCTGAACAACTAACTAACTCTGAAGCGAATACTTACTTGTTAAAGAAGATATTCTCAGGAACGCTGATTTACCTGCATCTGAACCCTATCCTGACTTGCCTTCAGCTGGCTCCTAGACCACTAGGCCCTCCTCTGCCTGTAAGAAAACTCATGCTATAGACTTCGGAAAGACTTTGATAGGGATTCTGTCTGGAAATTGTAAGAAGTATAAAAATCCTTATCAGTTGATGTTGTAACTAACGATTACTAGTACAAGCCACTGCTAGCTAAACAGTGGAACTGTCATTTTCTTGTAACAATAGTGGGTGTGAGCTACTACATTTTTAAGCAGTCACATGTAAAAGTATACAAGTTTTTGAATGATGTTTCCCCCCTTCTGAAAAGTCATAAGTATTGGTACAGTTGTAGAATTCTTAACTGAGTGTAAAAGCTTACCCTAGGGTTTCGCTACCTTGAATAACAGAATGCAAAGTGTACAATAGGGTTGCTTTCCCTGATCTGCCTTATACAAATCTAAAACAGTCTTGAAGTTAATATGTGTCTTATGAGTTGCAGGAAGTCCCTCTTAAAAGTGTATAAATCTTACCTTGAATAGCTGCGGCTCTTCTTAACTTGCAACACTGGGTTGTGCTTTCCCTGAATTGCATTAGTGCTATTCTAAAAGGAACACAACGTTCTTACTTACCTTAGAAACTGTATTGTACACTTCTTAAAAGTATAATGGGTATAACTAGCTATTAGGTAGCAGAGTTATGTACAGATAGGTCAATAATTGAAATACATAGTGTGTTTCTTAAATTGTAATTGGGTTTTGTTTTCTGTGAATTGCTTAGTGCATTCTAAAATAGTTTTTTGTGTGTTCATACTTAACGTGTAGCTTGAGGCCCATCCAGAAAGTATATCAGTTGTTTTACTAGTTCTGAACTGAGTTCTAAAGAGTACCGTTGCAAGGTGTATACCTGTAACATAGTTGGTTTATTATGTGATTTCTATAACTGAGTGTCACTGCATTACTGCAGGGTCAACTAACCTTGGATTACTGATTGTATTCTAAAAGTATCTATAACCTGGTTTTACTCTTCAAGAATAGCGGACTGCTGTTCTGAATGTGTTGTAGGTTTGACTCCCCACGACTGCTTAGTGTATTCTTAAGAAGGTTGTACTTTGGTTTGGAACCCCCAAGTATTGAGTTGATTTTTGAAATTGTGTTTATATAAAGGTTAAAGTACTTACTTATCCAAGATTTATCTTGGCCTACTTGTATTTAAATAAACAATTTTTACAATACATTGAGCCTCATTACGAGGTTGGAGGTAGCCATGGTGCTATTAGCACCATGGCTGCCTCCAAACCCGTGTCCGGGTCCGGGTAGTCGGAATGGGGATTTACCGGGTCATTCCAACCTTGGAGGACCCGGTAAGTCCCCATTCTGAAAACCATTCCCCATTCGAGTCCCCATAGGGCTCAATGTGAATGGGGAAGGAGCTAATAACTGGCCCGCAACTAGCGGGCCCGTTATTAGCTCCCTGGTACCTTAGAGGCTCCTGCTAAGGGCGGCTGGTAAAACCAGCCGGCCATAGTGGGACCCGCTAAGGGACCTCGGAATGCGGCAGTAGGGGGTTAATGGCACCGGCATCCTTACCGGTGCCATTAACCCCTTACCGCCAGCCTCGTAATGAGGCCCATAGTGTTGCAGTGTTTCATTGGACCATATGTAAGCTACAATATCTTTTGTACCAAGCTACAGCCCTTTCTTCCTCCTCCTACGATAAGCTTGGCTGCTCTGTCCAGGTTACCCACATTCTCCGGTGGTACAGCCTTATACCAAGAGTGGAGCTTATGAAAGGCCTTAGATATGGTTTTCATGATGTCTTGGTAGGACTTTAGAAAAACTGTCCTAGCCACGACTCCTCCAACTTAACAGGGAGCCTCTGTGCCTTACTTCTTACTCCAAAAGTTGAAAACAAGCACGTTTTACCCCTGTGCACATCAGGCACTAAATCACGAGGTGGAAGCAAGAAAGATGCCCTGTCTCCAACACTACACTACCTAGGGAGAAATGTGTACCTTCTAGCGGATGTGTACCTTCTAGCGGACATGACAGAATCTTGAAACTATTTTATTTACTCATCAGCTTAGAGCAACTTGGGCATCAACAGTTTTACTTCACTTGCATAATAAATCAAATTAGAACCATTTCAGAGGGCATCTTACTTATGATCCAGAGCTTGAAGAACACTCCCTTTTCACATCCTCATTATGGTAACTTAAATTGTTCAGGAGCAAGTACGGGAGATGAACAATGGCAAATCAAGAACTGAGTGCACAGGTTAGTATCCCTGCCAGTGCAAATGGATTTGGGTGCTGCAGCCTCTCTGAGTTGATGTACCAGTACATCTACCATTACGAGAGAAGTTGAGCAGGAATCCCAAAAACGATCACTTTCCCAAATCTATGTCAGAACATTTTTTGTATCAGGCTAGGGCATGTTTCACAGATCATGTGGCGAGAGGCAGATGAATGCTTGTCATGCCCTTGGCCCCTCGCCCGCCTCTATACAATAGGAACAAAAGAAGTGCATTATTGATGGCATCTGCCCCTTCGCCGCCGCCATACCGCAAGTACGAGGCGCGATATTCAGTAAGACAACCCTACCATCCTTATCCCGGAAGAATTGAAAGAGAGATGGACTTGCAAGCTCTAGCACACAAGAACATGCTGTAATCAAACATGGCCACAGCAAGTGACATCACTGCTGAAACTGACACGTAGACGTACTAGATACGAAGCAGGTATGCACTCATGGAGATACATGGACTCTAGGTCAAAACTTGCATTGGGACATGAAGAATGTTACCAGCACCAATTGACACTAGAAAACATAATAATCAATGTATACACTGTAACGCAAGGCAAATGAGATACACGCAAAGTTAGCTTAATGTGAAGGGCAACAGTAACTAGTGGCCATTTTGGATAAAATGCAAGGGATAGCCACGTTTGAGTGAATGGGAAGCATTGAAGAAACCTCGAAGTTGCAGGGAGGTTCGACTCGCTGAATCAGCTGAAAATACAAACCTGAGCAGGGCAGACAATAGCTGCACAACTCCAGCCAAGGTTATTGTGAAAAAAAGGGAGGGTTGGACTGGCACAGAAGAGAACAAAAGATAATAAGTCCTAAGCATAAGACACATTTCTCTTAGATTAAGTAAAGAAACAAAAACAGCCAATTGAAAGCCAGTTGCTCATTATTTAGGATATATGTGAATTTAAAAAAAACATTTTAACAAAACATTTCTTTTTACAAAACCCCTAACCCCCATTTCTCTTTGATTATCTCTCACCTTCCAGGCTTCTAAACTCCTAATCTCCTCCCTCATTTTCGCCTGTCTCTTCTACTGCTCCTCTCTTCTCTTTGGACTCCTTGTCTCTCACCCGACTCCCCTAAAATCATTCTACCACTCTGTCCGCACTCCATGTCTTCTTAGCCCTCGAGACTCTTTCTACCACACTCTCTCAACTCTGCTGGCTCCCCTTCCTCTCACAATTGAAATTTCAATTCTTCTGCCTGGTCTACAACTCTCTCCATGACCTCACCCCCCGCCCTATCTTTCCTCCCTCCTCATTTTACACACACTCCGCTTAGCTGATCTCTACCTTCTCACTGTACCCCCACCCCCTTGTGCTTCCTCGTGCTTCCTCATGCTTCCAACTCTTGGCCCCCCCTCCACTGGAACTCCCTACTTCTCCCTATCCGCTCCACCCCCACCTACCCATCTTTCCGCTCCTCCCTGAAAGCCCTCCTCCACTCCCCCTGACGCTCCTTCCCTACCTCTCTCCCCCCCTCATACCCCTCTCCTTCCCCTCCTACCCTTCCCCTCCCCCCCTTCCCACTCCTCCCGATGACCTCAAATTGGATACTGTAACCACCTTAGAGCGTAGGTGGTCACCCACCCCTCCTTCAGCGTCCCCACTCTGAGTAAATTGTTCTAAATACTTTAACACTGGTTTGTTTCATATTTGTAAATTATGCTTCATTCATTACTGTACCTGTTATTCTGTAAAGTGCTTTGTCGTAAAGAGCTATATAAACTCAATAAACAACCATACGCAAACCCAACCTCCTCCCCCACCCCTTTTAATCCCTTAATCCACCCACCATATATATTTTTAATATACCTTTTTGTGTTTTTTCTGTACTTTCTATTAGTTAAAAATTGTATTTGTTTACATTCATTAGTTATTTTCACTGGATACCCATTATTTAAGGGTTATTGCTGGAAGAAAACTCAAACAAGTCTCTAGTGGACAGGCAGGGTAAGGACACCTGCATTAATATGGGCTAAAAACCGAATAAAAGTTTAGCAGAATAATTCAAAACGTGGTCTCCTACTATATTGGAGAACAGTAGCTAGTCATTAACTCCAGAAACAGATAGACCAAAGCCTTCACTCCCCTCAAGTTCTCGGAACAAAGATACCAGACTAAGCCAAGTTCAAAGCTAAAGTCCTGGCTTGTGGCCTAGGAAATCGGAGATGGTGTCTTATTAATTGGGAAAAGCAGCACCTTCATGGCACTCCCCCTTACCACTATTGATGCTCATGTGCCGATGACCTGCAAGTAGTCAAGGTTGGTAAAGCGAATGCCAAACAATCACAATTAAAAAAGTGATGCCTTCTAGTAACTGTTGCAGCTGCCAATAGTTTGTTGTTGTGATGGCCGTTAGGGAGAATTTTCAAGTTTAGTGCTAAATTCCTCCCACCTTAGAGACCCCCAGCTCTTTTGCTCAACTTTGGGACATGGTACTTTTAATTCTATGTGTTTACTGTGTCCTTTTCTTTTTGGTTTTTGAGTCTGACAAACTTCATAGGCATCATCGTTTACATTGTGACACACAGCACCTACAGTGCAGTGGCACAGGGAAGTCAGACTTCCCAAAGGTTTAAATACCTTCTCTTGGTGAAACTACTGTTCCAAGAGCAGTGAAGTGAAATAGACTTTACTTACATTTTGTAACTTTCTAGACCCAGCACACACTATCTTACCATAGGGTGCTGGAGGGCTTACTTAGTTACACCCAGGGCGCCAACTTAAAGCCAAATGGGAAGGTCCTTGAATTGGTAGTGTCTTCCTAGCACCACGAAGCGTAGGAACTTCTGATGCTTCCTGTGGATGGGGACGTGGAAGTAGGCAACCTCCAGAACCAACAACGTCAAGAAGTCTCCTTCCTCCAGTTGGCCGAGCAAGTGCTGCAACATGACCATCCTGAATTTTTGGGACTGGAAGTATTTGTTGAGACAAAGCAGGTCTAGAATGGGCCTCCAGTCCCCAGTCTTTCTTTACAGAGAAGTATCACGAGTAGACTCCAGAGCCCCGGAGTAGTCTTGGAACTAGCTCTATCGCTCCCTTTCGTAGCATGTCCCGTACCGCCTGCAGGAGCTGAGGGATATGCTGTCCCTGCCGGGCCACCGGAGGGATCCGCTGACAATTTTGCTGAATCTCCAGGGTATGTCCATGGGCGAGAGCATCCAGCCGTCAGTGGAGATCTTCCACTCGCCGATGAAACTCGGCAGCCAGCCGCCCGCCAACCCATGTGCATGGGTGGGGGCCCGATGTCTTGGCTGGTTGAGTCCTGCTTCGTTGCCTGCGTTCCACCTTGGGAGCGGTGACTGCGCTGGCCAACTCCACTGAAAACCTTGGACAGCCTCTGTAAGCCTCCTGGGCCGTGGCCCGGGAGGGTTGACAGCACAACAGGGAATCTCCATCGAAACCCTTTTATCAATCTGCTGGACATTCAACCGGAGGCACGAAAGGATGGGCCGTGTTGCTGAAGAGTGCCCAGGGCACGAGCCGTCTCAGTGTCAGTCTTGATGGCCTGCTAAGACTCATTGACGGTCTTCCCAAAGAGGTTGTCCCTGAAGGGCATATCCAGTTCTCTTGTCTGGACCACCTGGCGGGAAGTTGGTGGCTTTTAGCCAGTCTCGACACCAGAGACAAACACCATTCCCCCATCTGTCTGAAACCTGTGTCTGCAATGTCATGGCATGGTCTGACGCCACCTCCCCTTTCTGGGGGAGTGAGATTGCCTCTACCCGTTTGTCGTCGGGTTGGACGTCCAGAATCAGGGCCAGTTTGTACCAGAGTTCTCGGTCGTACCTGGCCACAATTGCCAGCACATTGGCCGCCTTGACCGTCGACACCGCAGAGTAATTATCCTTCTTCCCATGGCATCCAACTTCTTTCCCTCGCTGTCCAGAGGGAAAGAGGATGAAGACGAGGGGTTAGATCTCTTCCTCACAGCCACTGATACCACAAAGTCCAGCAACTGTTGCGACCGTAGGCACCTGGGTGTGGACTCCGGCACTCAGTATTTTTCCTCCAGCCTATCCTGCATGGCATGGGCTGTGGCCGGGTTCTTCATCAGGGCCAGGCCCTCCTCCCAAATGTCATCCAGGAGCGGTACCACCATGATCCTCTTTGCTTCGCACCTCTGGTAGAGGAAACCTTTCTTTTTGGTCTATTTGTGTGTCAGCTGGAAGAGTTTGGACGCTCTGGCGACCATGGCATGAAATGACCCCACTTCGTCCGGAGGGGACGCCCTGGGCTGCGGCGAGCCGCACGCCATGACAATGTTATCTGTCGTCTGTGTGTCCGTTACTGTGTCCAGGTCCCCCCAGAGGGGGGGCGGGAGGGAAGCGGGGTGCAGAGGTTGAGGTGGTGCTGGGTGGCTCTTCCACTTTTTCGCCGGAGGTCGATCAGGGACTACCGGGGTCGGGGCATCCTCTGAATTTCCGACTTCACTGTGTGCCGTTTCAAGAGTATGTCCAGTGAAACATCTCTTGTAGCTGGGTTGGCAGGCTTACTAGGTCCGCGCCGCCGGCATTTCCGCCAAAGTAGTTGTCATCCCCCACTTCCTCATGCATCATGTATATGGACTCCTGGTCTTCCTCGTCCAATGACGAAACATTGGTTCTCTGGCGTACAACTCAACCAGAGGACTGCCCCATCCCCCTTTTTTAGCAAGCTGAGGGGTCAGATTCAGGCTCAACTCCGGCATCAACTTTTCCGGTGTCCTCTCCACGGCCCCAGTGGAGGCCTCCCGCCTCACTGCACACAGCCCTGGGGTCTGCCTCTTTGGCCTTCGAGAGAGCGGCCGATATTAAGACGATTTAAGTCAACAAAAAAATATCACTATATGGTGGCGTCGGTCTGCCCATAGGGAGGCGTAACAGTCTAGGGCATGTAAATACTGTAACAAAAAAAAGAGGGTGCTGTTACACGCGGGGTTGGTGCACCTAGGTTAAATTATATAAAGTATTTAAAGAAAAACTTCCTAGTCAAGCCCATCATTGAAAACTCGTTTGTACTTTCAGTCACATAAAAAACCACCTTGTCAACCAGTGCAAAAGCATTCAACACATCAACATAACAAAAGAATAAGAAAAAAAAACAATTACAGGCACAGTAACTTGTAACATCTACGTACACATATGCATATTATTGACAAATTATTAAGAAACAGCAAAGGAGTGAAAGAAAGACCAGAGATGAAGTAATTATTCAAGATAAACATTTGTTGAAAAAATAAGAAGTCAAAAATACTTGAACATAAAAGGCACAAAAAAGCAGTGAAACATAAGCAACCTAACCTGGCCGCTTTACAGACCTATAACCTGTGGTACCTATAAGTTATGCCTGTTCGCCTTCCAACTGTTATGAAGGCAGTCTTGTACCTAACCAGTATTATTGGTTCAAAAGATTGGTTTAAAGAAAAGGAAGGGATCAAGTCCTTCTGGATGTCCCAGAACCAAACACAGTAGGGGGAGACAAAGATACAGGAGAAAGTTGCTTCAGCTGCTGGACCCATAGTAATCCATGATCCAGAATTGCGGCTTTGTCTATCAAGACCTTCAGGCCCCTCTTGAAAAAATGCGTTTTGCCGGAATGGCAATATAAACTGGAAGAGAAAATAGGAACATGTGCCTGGCTGAAGTCCAGATACGCTGTTCCTGAAGGGCATCTGGCTAAAAGACCACTTGTATCTGGTTACCAAGAGAGACCTGCTATGTTAAATACACCTGCTTTCAAATTGTCGACGCTCGCGGCCGTGTCATCTCTTAAGTGATTCAAATCTCAACACGGGTACACAGACTGGCGGTATCTCGAAGAACACTGCAGATCCGTGTAAAGACACAGTGTATTAACGGCTGGTACTTCGGCAGTTGTATCTGTGCTGATGCGGATCAGCAGCGTATGGGGTCCACCCTCACTTGAGGTGTGGTGCATCTGCACACGGAAAGACCTCTGGTGCGTGTCCCTGGGGACGTCTGCTTCGCAGACTTAGTGTTCCAAGGAATGCGGGATATCAAGTCGATCATCAACGATTTCTCCTGTGCCACCTGGGCCTTTAGGCTGGTTGGTCGCCTTTTCTTGCACTGCTGGCTTCTCTGGCTTCTCCCGCAGCTTTGCTGGGTTGGCCGATTTCCTCTTTGTGGAGGAGCTGGATCGATGGCTGGAGATGGAGGCAGATGGTGAGGTTGAATGTGCCCAGGCCATTGCGGGACCCACTTGCGCAGCGACCCCAATGGAGACGGACATGCAGTGCTTGGCCTGGTCTTGGGCCCTCATGGAGGGAGCGCCTTCTGAGGACTAAGAAGCCCGCTCCTCGAACCGGCCGGTCCTGGGTGAGGCATGATCCTGCTTCGGGCACGAGGCAGAGGCCTTGGCCCTGAGCCACGCCGCCAGTCTACGGTCACGATCTTTCATGGTTCTCTTGCTAAACCCAAGGCAGATCTCGCAATCTCCTTCTAGGTGGTCCGGGTGGACACAGTAGAGGCACTGAAGTGTCCTCTACAAAAATGTTTCTCAGTCCGCAGCTGGAACAGAGCTTGAAAAGGAAGCTTCCCTCATCTCTTCCGATATGGTCCGGAGTGCGGAGTAGGCCTGATGGAACTTTCGACGAACACTCGACGATTCTGGCCCTTAAGGGGTGCCGAAATTCACTGAAAAACTGATCCCCGCTTGCCGGTCGATGTAAAGAAAGAGCGCACAGGCTCGGTTTGACAAAAATCTGACTTTCTCAAAAAAGCTGAAAAACCTAGAATAGCTCATGGTGCCAAACCGGAGGACTCCCAACACTTGAACGTGCAGCAAAAATCTGAAGATGGCAACCAGAGGGGGGCTTGGGGAGAGAGCAGTCATTGGCTTGCAACAGTTTGACCCAGAGCTCAGTCATTGGTTTAGAGGAGAAATACAGTTTGTAAGTGAAAGTGAAAATGTTTTCTTTTACAGAGGATTCCCAGCCTGACGGGGAATACTCATGAGCATGTCAATCAATGCCAGACTCCCATGCTGGAGAAGTATCAGTCACACCATTTCCATATATCAACTAGTTCCCTGCAAACTATACACAATGCGGGCCACTCTTCTGAATTAAATCTGATTTTTTTAAATCATCTTTATTTAATAATTTCAAACACATGCAAGAATACAACAATGCACAATTCGAATAATGCAATTGAAATATTATGCATTTTAACATTGTCAACTATTAAATTAAATCGGATTTTGACCCGGCAACAGAAAAGATTTCAACTACAGGTTTGTTCAACCATTCTATCTCAAGCGCCATCCAAAGTGGCAGGTCAGATTATTTGTTTCTGAACCTGAATATCTCTGGTGGACACTTGAAAATATTTTTGCCAGTTGGCATTGGTTTGTTATTGCCCCCATTTTTTTAAAAGGGTGCCCATTCTTTGCTTAAATCATAATGCTGCACATATCATGTTATAATCATTATTTGACAAATTGTCCCTCTCCAGATGACTGGAGTGGGTCAACAATACAAGCTTTCTGACTAACTCAGAGGGAGGGTTCAGCGCTGACACAGGGACACAAGAGCACATTTTCAACCTGTACTTAGGCTATACAAATATTATCTTAAACAGTGCCCTATTTTTCAGGCATTTATGGATCTCTCATCCACATTCAACATATGTAAAACTATAGAACATGAACTACTATGAAAATTCCTTCCTATTTGCCGAAGGTGCGGCAAATGTTGCACCATGATACAATTGCATGTTTCAGATTTGGCTTGGGAGGAGACTGTACTAAGACCTTTCATGTGTACAGGAGCAAAAGGCAGGGATGTGTTCTGGCGCCCTTGTTTAACGTGTACACTAACTCCCTTAGCAACGTTCTGACTAGCAGGGCTTCAGATGTTCCAATCGTCGATGGGCTACAGACACCTTCAATTAGCTATGCAGAGGATACAGTCCTATAATGTGATGAACCCCCTATGTATTACAGCAATTCAAAAACATTATGTTATTCCTTTTTTCATACCTTTATGGCTCTGCCGAAATAACTTAGCAAATGCACAGCTTTAAAAAAAAAAAAAAAAAAAAGCAGACATGCAGAATAAACTATATCAAATGCAAAATTAAGTTACGAAATAAGTGTACAAAGTGAACACATCATAAAACTGCACAAAATGTACATGATTAGAATCCCAGACCTCTAAGCTTCAAAGTCTTAATAGGATAACTTTGCAGTGCCCATGCTATCGATAATAAAAGTTATTTGTAAGTGCAAGATTGTTGATTTGCACATTATGAAGCCCCTAGATTTTAATAGAGGATTGAGCACAGCTGTAAAAATGCAGATGTTTTCAGCAAAAAATAAAGTGATTTCTATTTCCTCCTCTTTTAAACCAAAAGGAAAACAGCGCAGGTTACTCTACTGGATTTTACCAGATGTCTGGGACATGTCTGATCAGGAATAAATTAAATCTAAAGTTATCATGCTACTTTCTAGGCATGACTTCTGAAATTGTTAAGTATGGAGCACTAAAAGCTCAGAGGACAGCCTAAGGGCAACATGCTCGCCTTGTGAACAAGAAACTTCTGTGCAACATGGGTTTACTACCTGACCACATGCTTAGAAGCTGGAGAAGTCTGTCATGAAGCGCAATATAAATAACCAAAATTAAGTGAGGCTGAAGAAGACTGTTTGATATAAGATAACTACTTGCCCATTTGCATTCCCTCAGTCATGTTCTTCCAACTAATTAACACTATCCTTTTGACACTCAGTTTATCCGCCTTTGATATAGACTTGGGATTGGAGAACAATGAATCCAGACTAAAGAGTTTTTAGTAAAACACAGCCACGAGATTCTGCTGAAAAACAACCTCCTATTATGTCTGAGAATTGTTTTTTGCAATAATTATTTGGTGCAAAAAGAATGTCTAATCTTCAATTTTAATTCATATTCTAAAAATGGCTGGTTGAGCTCATTATGCAGGGTGAAAGATGGAGCGCACCAAGGAACATTAAAAATGAACTCGAGGAAAAGATCCTCTGCCAGCTGTCGCATTCTCAAACCCCAAACCATTTCTCCACAAAGGGCCATGGCCTGTGGTGTTTCCCAGTAAACATGCAGAACAGCCTCTAGCAGTTGTTTACCAGGGTAATTCATGAGTTGACTGATGCCCCCTGGAGATATGTGGTGCCTCCCCCCTCTCAAATGTTTGGTAAACACTGCTTTGTACGTTTAGCAATTTTGTTTCCCCCACGTTATTTGGTAGTTCCCACTCCTTCATATATAGGTAAATCAATTATTTAACTTGTCAAATCTCCACCTTATGTCAACATTGTTCATCCCTTCTGTGTCTCGGTTCTAGTTACATCTTTCCAACTGTGGTTTCTCCCTCTTTTTGAAGGCAATGGAATATAATTTTGCAGTGAAAAGAACATTTCAAAGCTTGCTCTGTTGTGCCAATCCTGTAGACCGAGCCGCTGTTCCACACAAGAAATCTTTTCCACATACTAGTGGGGCTCATTTCAAGTTTTCCGGTATCCTGACAGTAAATCCACCCAGATGATGACAAACTATTACCAATACTGGCACTAGATCTGGTGTAAGTAATATCGACTGGAATATGAGTGCCAGTATGCAGTGTTAGGCCCCATTCCATGGAGTCCCGTAAGAATCCATGAGGGGCTTTGCAGGTATTACAGTCGCCTCCAATACCAGCGATTTTTGCCAGTAACGCAGTGGAATGACCTTGAGCTTTTAGCTGGAGGTCATTCCAGCCACCTCACCGGACAACTTTTAGTTTGCCGGTGCAGTAATGTACCTGTATACGTTAATACCGGCACGTCAATACCGCAGCGGCCAACTCATAAGGGGGGCCATTCTGTTAATGAAGGTAGCATTCTTCCTATTTGTGCCAGCACAATATTTCTTATCCTACAGATTTTCTGTAACTTCTAAGTGTGTGGTTTCACAGATGCTTTTTGCCAATCTTACTGCCTGTTAATTCTTGAACAGGTCTCTTGAAAATGGGAAGTAATTAGTGTTGAGTAGCTACATACACTCCTAAATAGAACAGATAATCCCTTGAGTGGGGTTAAGGTTAAACAGATCTATGTGATCACTGAGAATATTTTTCTGCAAATTACTAAAATGTCGAATTTTGGCCCCCAGCTCCTTTTCATCCAACATATATGTGGGGGAGACAACCTGCAGCTACCTCAACCCCATGTATTATTTACTTTTCCCCACTCCCCACATATAAATGGGGTGAAATTGGGATGTCGAAATTCGACACTTGTTTTTGCAGTAAATGTATGAGCAGTGATGGGTGTATCCCGGGTTAACCAACCTCGAAATAGACATTTAGTTGTTTTTTCCCCCGGTGTTTCGAGAGCAGCTCTGTCCCATCTCACAAGGCTGTCAACAAGACGAAATGAATAGGTTTTCCAAATATTTAAATTACAAAAAATAGGTTTTCTAAATGCATGCAATATTGGATGTAGGTGGGATGCTTATATACCATTCCTCCCCACCCCCTCCAACTGATCCTCTCCTGGTACCGCCCTTCTCAGTACAGTTTCCTGGTTTGGTCCCACCATCACCTATCTCCACCTGACAACTTCCTTCTGACCCCATCCACTTGCCTCCAAATGTCACTGCTTTCAACATTACCCTGCCTTTACTCTCCTTCCCTCTCCAGCCTCTAGAGGCGTCGCTAGTGGATGGCTGGGCGGTGCTATAGCCCCAAGTCTTTTGGTTGTAGCACAGGATAGAAGCTCAGGGGCTAAAACCAAAAGGCTAGCTAGCCCCAAGTCCCGACATTAGCTTATCCCCAGATCTTTTCCAGACCTAGCAACACCGCTGTCTGCCCCTCACTTCGATTTCCTTGCTCGTCTACCGACAACCCCCCCCCTCTTACTCTCTTCTCAAGCATTACCTCGAACCGCCATCAAACACACTGAATTGGTACCCCTTTCAGGCCCCCAAAACCTTACCTCTTGCTGTAAACTCTTTCAAGTATCCTCCAAAATCTTCGTCCAGCTGATAACTCCCTACTCTGATCGGTTGGGCCTACTTACACCTGGTCTTCATCCTTCCATTTGTCATTCAACTGAATGTTGGCTTTTCATAGTCCTCCCTTTCCCGCCTAGAAGCCTCCCTTTGCTCACATTGGCCACTTGAGTCCTCCAATTCACTGCGCCCCAATTGTCTGACCTATTCTCATGAGAGCCGGCACTACCCCTAGAAGTATTCAAAATGACCTCTAATCCCACCTCCTCTTCAGCCGCCATCTTTGCTGGAGGTCATTGTGTTGACTGGGTGCCACAAATTCAGGATCAGACTGAAAGTACCCTGCAAACGGGTAAAAAAAAAAACATTTGGTGAGAAGAAGTTCGGCGAAAAGGCTGGGGTGAGCCACAAGGTTCACTAAGAGGCTGAGAGGAATAAAACGGAGAAAAAGGGTGTTAACATTCAATCCCCCCCGCACCCAAATCCAACCTAGAGTATAAAATACAGTAGAGAAACCTATTCCACGAAGTCATGGGGAATTAAATCCTGCAGGCAGGTTCTCTGACCTATGAAGTCAGAGGAACCAGGTAGAAACAATAAAACAAAAATTAATTGAAAAAAAGACTGTGCAGGGGCCAAACCCGGGTGGCACAAAGATTGCCCTCTAAAAGAGGACAGTAACCTCGGTTGATGGGAGATGTCCACAGGAGTAGTCTGAAACAAGACCCAAAACATAAGTCCAGATTCACTCCACAAGGTTAGGGAGACTGCAGGTTGTAATCCAAACCTAGTTCCAGACACAGAAAGAAGTCCCAGGCTAAAACAATAGCTAATCTAAAAAGGACCCAAAATGAACAACAAGGAGACGAAAAAGCAAGTACAGTGTAAAAAGGCTCGAGTCGATAACAGGCAAGGCAGTCTATAACAAAGAAATGCTGCTTGCGAGCAAGAACACCGTTTGAGGAGCACCAGTGTTGCAGAAGCTTTATTTCCTCCTTGGTGAAGCATTCCGTTTCCGGGCGCCTGATTGGCTGTACGTCATGGGGCATGATGAAGTCAGTTCCACTGGTGTGGACGGGACGTGTAGTTCCACCTCTCCCGTTGTGCCGTCAGGCTCCATGGTTACGCGGCACTGGGGTTCTTTTCTGTTCCCCGCCTAGATCTTTGGAGAGGGATTCCTTTTCTCCCTGAATGCACGTTCCAGCTCCACTGCTGCTGCCCAGATTCTCACCCAATTGCCAGTGTGTGGTTTGTGAGGTAGGTGTTCGATCCCCTTTCCATCTTCGGATGGGGAATGTCTATTACAATCAACAGACAGCTTCTTAAGCCACAGCTTCACATCTTCATCACATGATATGTCAGTATTCAATAAGGGTTACTGTTGCTTAATTTAATGTTTCCTTACTTATTTCATTCAATGTAAGTAAATAAAGCCACTTGTTCTTGTTTCCTTCATTCATTTGTTCAATAAGGAGAGCTTTGAATGATTCATTCAGTTCAGTATTCAATAAAGTTATTTGTGTCGATTTCCTTCGGCTCATTATTCAGCAAAGATAAATGTCATTGATTTCATTCATTTTGTTGTCAGCTTACCCTGCTACTGTATTGACAGGTTTTCAGGGCTCCCCGGTGAGTAAAGTGTCCCCAACACTTACCCGGGCATTGCTGCTCATCCACACAGCTTCTCCCCTTCTGCAGCAACGCCTGCTTGTCGGGCGCTTCTCGCAGCACTCTCCGGCGATCGTGCTGAGCCTCGCGCATGTGGTCTGACTTGGTCCGTTCGCCTTTTCTCCAGGGGCTTCTCCGACCTGCACTATTCCCCTGGCAGGCTCCCCATGGACTCAGCACGAGTTCAACATCTTGGCTTCTCCTGCTCACACAGCTTTTTCCACAGCTCTCCTCTTCAAACGCTCTCCTTGCAACATCATGGTTCCACCCTTTATTCACCTGTGGCCCAATAATGGACTGCAGGTGTGCGCCATCAATTACTGTTGCCTGATTTAGTAGTACACGCCTGACCTTCATGCATCTTCTTCGTCCCAGTACCAAAACTATGAGAGAAAGTAATCTCTACTACGCTCAGTTGCTTCCTATTCATCTTAGTACTTGAATGAGTTTCAAAGGAGGGGGTGTGATGTGGAACACTTTTATAATGGCCCATAAAGGTCGGGGGAGGTTGAATCGGTTATCATGCGGATAAGAGGGTACCATGATTTGTTATAAAATATCAACTCCCCACTCGCTACCTCTCTTTAACCTGTCGGGTTTGAGGTCTTCTACCCTTCTCAGAAGAACAAGTTACTTTCTTATCTGGTAACGTTCTTTCGATGGGATGGTCCGACGACGTATTCCATATCTATGACATGTAATCACCACAGCTGTGCTGCTTCGGAAACTTTTTTCGGCGTCTGCGTCCTGCGTCGATGACGTCGATGCGCCGTCGTCGAGGACCTCCTCCGACGTCCGACGTCATCCGATGTGATAAGTAGGACGCACGACGCCCGTAGCCTCAGTTGTAGTTTTTTGCCCCAGAACGTGTGACACTAGCCAACTGCCAGTCAGACACAAAGCCTTGCGGAACGTAAGCTGCAATCGCAAAGAAATTCTGCAGCGGGGAAGGCAGGGCGGGAGCGATATGGAATACGTCGTCGGACCATCCCATCGAAAGAACGTTACCAGGTAAGAAAGTAACTTGTTCTTCGAGGGGATTGGGTCCTCCGACGTATTCCATATCTATGACAGACTCCCAAAGCAGTACCAGAGCAAGGAGGAGGGAAAGAATTTAGAATCAAAATTTAGAATAGCCAATCAAATAGCAGAGCAAAGGACCGCCTTGCCAAAGGCCAGATCCTGTGCTCGGATGGAATCGAGGGAATAGTGACGTACAAATGTATGTACTGAAGCCCAGGTGGCTGCATCACAGATGTTGCGAATAGGAACACCCCTCTGCAGGGCAGTAGATGCAGCCATACCCCTGGTAGAATGGGCCCGCAAGCCAGCTGGTGGGTCCTTACCCGCCAAGCGCTAGCACTCCAAGATGGCCAAAATAATCCAGCGAGACAAAGTCTGTTTCGTCACAGCTTGCCCTAAACGCTTTCCAGCGTAACCAATAAAGAGTTGATCGTCCACTCTGACCCGGGACATGCGTGAAACATAAAAGCTTAAAGCTCTCCTAGGATCAAGCCTATGGAGCCTCTCCTCTTCCTTACTAGGATGCGGAGGAGGATAGAATGCCGGAAGAACAACCTTCTGGGCCAAATGAAATTCCGTCACTACCTTCGGAAGAAAAGAAGGACGAACTCTAAGGACAACCCTGTCCTTGTGAAATACAGTGAAGGGTGGCTTAACTGAAAGTGCCTGTAACTCACTCACTCTGCGAGCGGAAGTAACCGCAACTAAAAACACAGTTTTCAGAGTTAACAGCCTCAAAGGGCAAGAATGTAAAGGCTCAAACGGAGCACCCA
The DNA here is from genome assembly GCF_040938575.1 of Ambystoma mexicanum. Lineage (NCBI taxonomy): Eukaryota > Metazoa > Chordata > Amphibia > Caudata > Ambystomatidae > Ambystoma > Ambystoma mexicanum. Next base: position 751,154,298 of record NC_090929.1, read on the forward strand.
TAAGAAACTTAAGAACAAGGTTTAAATCCCAACCGGGCACCAGGAAAGGTGACGGAGGGAACATATTAGTGAGCCCTTTCAGAAACTGTGAAATTAAAGGGATTTTAAAGTAAGAACACTCTTCAGACGAGCGCTTAAAGATGGACAGCGCCGCCAGGTAGCCTTTAATGGTACCCACTTGCAAGCCCCTGTGGGCCAAAGAAAGTAAAAAGGACAGAACCATGGGGATGTCACATGCAAAAGGATCCACATTCTGAACTCGGCACCAGTCGCAGAACTTACGCCAACGGCAACGGTACAGAGACTTTGTTGCTGGCCTACTGGCCGAAAGCAACACCTCCATCACGTCTTCAGGGAGGTCCCAATCCTTATACCTCAACCTTTCAGAAGCCAAGCGTGAAGGTTGAGGGATCTGACCTCTGGATGGAGAACCTGACCCCCCTCCCATGAGAGCAGATCGTCTTGGTAGGGAAGACGACGCGGAGGGCAGATGGACAAGTCCAGAAGGTCCGGGTACCACATCCTCCGAGCCCACGCCGGAGCAATGAGGATCATCCGGGAACCGAACTTCCGTAACCTCCGCAGCAGTTGCGGGATGACGGGGACTGGAGGAAACGCGTACAGCAGCGGGAACGACCACTCCACCACAAACGCGTCTCCTAAGGCTCCTTTTGGAGGAAATTCCCGCGAGCAAAACCTTTCGCACTTCCGGTTGACACTGGAGGCGAAGAGATCCACTTGAGGGGTCCCCCAAAGGGCGAAGATCTCCAGGAGAATCTCCTGAGCCAACTCCCACTCGTGAGAGATCTTGCTCTGCCTGCTCAGAGCGTCCGCCGTCACGTTTTCGTCTCCGGCCAGATGAACTGCCGAGATCGAAACTTCCTGCTGGATGGCCCAGAACTCGAGCTGCATCGCCTCCCTGCACAGAGGAAGTGACCCTGCCCCCCCCCCCTTTTTGTTGAGGTAGTGCATGGCCACTGTGTTGTCCGTCAGGATCAGGACACTCTTTCCTCGCACAGTCGGCAGAAAAGCCTTCAGGGCTAGCCTGACGGCCCTCAGCTCCAACAGATTGATATGGAGTCTGGACTCCGACGGAGACCAACGACCGCTGACTCAGCTCGTTGGCATGAGCTCCCCAACCCGTGAGGGATGCATCCGTCACGATCGTCACCTCCGGCCAGGGAAGCCAAAATGGAGCCCCCTTCATCAAGTTGCCTTCGACGGCCCACCACAGAAGGTCCCGGGCGACCGAGGGCGGCACCTGAACCGGGTCCGACATCCTGCCGGAGGACTGCGACCATTGCGTCTTGAGCGCCCACTGCAAAGATCTCATCCGCAGGCGAGCCTCTGGCACCAGAAGAATGCAGGATGCCATGAGGCTGAGCAACCTCAAGAACTCGAACGCTGGGAGCGTCTGGGCATGCTGAAACTTGTGCACCATCTGCTGAATGTGAAGAGCCCTCACCTGGGGAGGAAAACACTGCCCCAGGGAAGTGTCGAGCACTGCTCCGATGTACTGGAGCCGCTGTGTTGGCGTCAAATGGGACTTCTTTAAATTGAGGGAGAAGCCCAGCCTGTGAAGGGAGTGGCAGGTGACGGACAGATGATCCAGGACTTGCTCGGGAGAGCTCCCCCAGATCAACCAATCGTCCAGGTAGGGGTAGACGTGAATAAACCCTTGCCTGAGATGCGCTGCCACCACCACAAGCTTGGTGAAAACCCTCGGGGCGGAGGTCAATCCGAACGGCAGGACCCGAAACTGAAAGTGCGAGTCGCCAACCGCGAACCTCAGGTACTTCTTGTGCTTGGGATGGATCGGCACATGGAAGTAAGCAACCTTGAGGTCGAGTGACACCAACCAGTCCTGAAGCTGAAGGGCCTGGAGGACTTGAGAGTAACCATCTTGAACTTGTCCTTCCTGAGGAGTTTGTTCAAACCGCGCAAGTCCATGATGGGTCTCAATCCCCCGTCTTTCTTCGAAATCAAAAAATAAGGGGAATACCATCCCTTGTTCCTCTCCGCTACAGGCACCAGTTCTATGGCGCCTTTCTCCAGCAGGGCTTGAATTTCCTGCGCAAGGAGCGGATACGGACTCTGCAAAGAGAGGTTCCCCGGTGGATTGTCGCGAGGCCTGTGCCGAAAGGGAAGACAGTCGCCGTGGGTTAGGATCTCCAGAACCCACACATCTGAAGTAATGGCTTGCCACTCTACAAGATGCTGCGCCAGCCTTCCCCCAACCGGCGAACCATGGGACATGGCCTCATGACTGAGTGGGAGCGGCCGCGGCGTTACCTGAGGGCAAAGAGGCAACTGCCCGAGCGGCCTTGGCACCACGGGTACCCTGTCGTCCACCTCTGGTACCCCTGCGTTGGCCTCTTTGACTGCCAGCTCCTCTCGCTTTACTGAAGGACGAGTAATAGCGAAAGGTACCACCCCTCCACTGCTGTCCCCTAGGACGAAAAGGCAGAGGTTGGCGAACAGCAGCGCCCAACGACTTTGCTGCAGCTTTCGAGGTCTGCAACCTCTCAAGGCTCTCGTCAGCCTTGCTGCCAAAAAGGTGTTCACCGTCAAAGGGCATGTTGAGGAGCCGAGACTGCACATCAGGAGCAAACCCCGACTTCCGCAACCACGCAAACCTGCGTATCACGGTGCTCGCCGCCATGGACCTACTGACGCATTCAGCTAAGTCCAAACCCGACTGAACGGACTCACACATGGCATCCTTACCATCCTGGACCATAGCAAGGAAACCATCCCGTTCGTCCCCTTCGGGAATATGTTCAGCCGCTAACGCAACACAGTTCCACAGAGTGTGTGTGAAACGAGACAAGGCACAAATGGAGTTGGCCGCCTGAAGCGCCATACCACCAGAAGAAAACACTTTCTTCGCCCAGCCATCAAAACGTTTGTCGTCCCGATCAGGAGGGATGGTAGGGTACGACGCCTGCTTTGCCGGGGCCGTGGCCGCCTGCATCACCAAACTCTCCGGAGTGGGGTGCCTGGTCAAGTAGCAGGGGTCGCTACTGGCTGGACGGTATTTTCGCGACAAGGATCTGCCCACCGCCGGGAGACTCTCCGGAGCAGTCCAAGCCGCCGCCACCCTTCTCTGTAAAGCCATATGGAACGGCAGTACCGGATCAGTTGGGGGACCAACATCAAGGATGTCCGTCAGATCATCCTGCACAAACTCCCCTGGGGGAGCAGACCATCCCAAGTACTCAGAAACCCTAGCCGTAAGGCGCCGGTACGAGGAATCGGCATGAGAGGCAGGCTCAGGCCTACAAAACTCCACCTCCGGAGAGGTGTCCAGTCCACTGGCATCATGCAGTGACTGTCTCAAATCGTCAAACTGACTATGGCCCGAGACAATTTCATCTGGAACCTGACTAGGAACCAGGCCATCAGAATCCTCATCCGCCTCTGAAATACAGTCCAGGTGGCGAAAAGAAGGCACCCGAGAGTGCTTGCTCTTAACCAGAGCCTTCCTAGGGGGTTCTCCCTTGCCACGGGGTACCTCCGACACGAAAGGCGTCGACGGCGTCGAGCGAATAGGCGCCAGCGTCGAGAGAACCGGCATCGGCGCCGAGAGGATCGGCGTCGAGGAATTCGGCGTCGACGTCAGATGCAGCGTCTCCAGCATCGGCGGTGTCGACACAGCCCTCGAGGCCGGAGCCCCGAGCGTGTCCCTCGACGACCTGAGCGTCGACGGCTTCGATGACTTCCTCGGAGCCGGAGCCTCGAGAAAGCCTGTCGACGCCTCAGACGTCGATGTCTTCCTCGAAGACCTCACAGGTGCACACGGTCTCGAACGCGTCGAGGACCGGGACCTGGAACGGGTACGTCGAGAACGAGTCTCCTTGTCTGAACGGGACCTCTCCCGTGACTCGTGCCGACCACTCTTGCGAGCGGTGTCTCTCGACCTCTCACGACCGACCCCACTTGGGGGCGCGGACGGCTTAGTACCCTGCGACTCAAGAATCGCCAGCATTTTCTTCCCGAAGGAAGCCCATTCCTCCGACGTCGCACGGCTGGTGGGGTAAGCGACGTGCCGGGCAGAGTCCTCCGAAGAGGACCTGGAAGACGACCAGTGTCGGCGCTTCCGAGAATGCCTCGAAGAGGCTGAGGAGTGGCGAGACCGACTCCTAGAAGGAGACCCACGAGACTTCCGACGATGACGCGGAGAGTCACCCCTCGAATCATCCGTCGAAAGCCCCGCAAACTTCGACTTCCTGGGCTTGGACACCCGACCTACCGACAACTTCTTCTTACGTTTGCGTAAGGCTTTGGACGTGAGCGACTGGCAGTCGATACAGTCATCCGTGTCGTGGGCCTCCCCGAGGCACCAGAGGCAGGCGTCGTGCGAGTCCGTCACCGACATCTTGGACCCACACTCCCCGCACTTCTTGAAACCCGGACGCGGGGTCGAAGACGAAGTAGAAGACATCTTCACACGAAGGATTTTCACAAAACGAACAGGTTCGAAGAACTGAGAAGAACAGAACTCTAAAGAGTCGAGGCGTGAACCGAGAATCACGAAGCAACACGTTCGCGGAAAAAACGGAACTGAAGCTACGGGCGTCGTGCGTCGACGACGGCGCATCGACATCGACGCAGGACGCAGAAAAAAGTTTCCTAAGCAGCACAGCTGTGGTGATTACATGTCATAGATATGGAATACGTCGGAGGACCCAATCCCCTCGAAACCAGGGAACCAGATGAACAATCTCCCACAACCAGTTCTGGGATAGATTCCTTTCTGAAAGGAGGATGGCGAATACCATAACTTACGCACGGGCATCTCACTTCCAATCCCCAAGCACCCTCCACCCAGGTGATCCTCCCTAGCTTGTCCAATCCCAGGGGCAGGATCCAAAAGCGATTGCCTTTCCCTGGCCACCTGCATAGGGGATCCAAAGGGAATAGAAGTGAGAAGACCCTTCAGTTTCTCACACACCCCAATGACCCGCTAGCTCCTTCATTCTGCCAGTGCCATCCGACTCAGTCCTGAATCCTAACTCACAAGCCTCCCACAATGGTACTCATTTATCCATCAGCAGGAATGGCAGATTCACCTCCATCTGCCCTCAGTGCTCGACTCACAGCCTAGTCCTTCACCTCGCTTCCATTCCTGTGACTGGGACTCTCGCACTGCACAAGCTAAGAGCTGCCAGTGTCTGGTGTAAAAATCCTGAGGGTATCCTCACGCCTACTCCCTTGGATCCTCTTCTCAGATGGCCAGGGAAAAGCCATCGCTTTTGGAGCCAGACCCTGGGGGTGGAGATGAAAGCGAGGATCTCCTGTGTCGGGGGTCCAGCCTTGCAGGTAATGAGTTTTGAACACTGATAAATAGGTTGGATGACCAAATATGATCTATTGAATACCGAACAAGTTGACAACCACTTTGCTGAACCGACGTAAAGGATATGAGAATATTACATGAAGAGGAAAGTGATGTGCATTTTCGAACTAGATGAATTTAAAGAAACTGCATTTGCAACCAAAGTGAAAGAGTGAAACGTAAAGCATTATTGAATAGTGTGGAAGCAAGGTGGTAACCAGGAGAAATACCACAAAGGAAAGTGTGTGAGAATTGCATGTTGATGAAGGCAAGAAGCCAGTAAAGTAAACCAGAAGAATAAGTGGACTTTGCTAAAAGGAAACCTGTGTTGTCAAGGAAGTCCTATGAGAAAGAATGAACTGTTGTAAAGTGCCACGATTATCGGTTGCGTGACCTGTGATTGGTGGATCGTGTGGTCCGGGAAGTGCTCCTAGACCGAGGAACCCTTCTTGGGGTCAACCAAGAGAAGTCAAGAGGCTGAAACTGGTCGGCCTAAAGTGGTTCAAGTAGTGCAAAGAAAAGGCATCTAAACAAGTTGATTTAACTTTATTTGAAACCTGAGACTGAAGTTGAAGCCTGAAGACCTGCCTATTGGGGGAAGCAAACCCAAAGACCATTTTGTGGAACTGTCTTGAACTTCGGCAGGGAGCAAAGAGCAGGCCGGAAGCTGGAAGAAGCTCAGAACTTTAGTTTGAACACTGCTTCTTTAGTTTGAATCACTGATTGCGGACATCCCTCCACATTGTTTAGGTTTAGTTGTGAGGGCAAGTATAGGTTTTGGACACAGACATACTTTTAAGTTGAACTTACTGACTCAGACTATCCTTCGTTTATTCATGTAGGGAAATCCCACCTTCCAATAGGGAAAGTTAGGCCTTACACCATGCTGGAATTTGAGTTAATACATTTTTTGGAACTTTGAATCTGTTGTCTGTGTCTGTGATGCCTTCACACTGGCCAAAGTGATGTGATCTATCCCTTCTTCCTTGGCGACCGCTGCCTCGACCTTCAACACCCAGGGGTGCACTGCCCAACAGCTTCTGATGAGGTTGTGCAGCAAATAAATCAACATTCTCATGGTGAAGCCAGGAATGGGGGTAGGCAACTTTTCATCGCTAGCAAATTAGTTCTCATTTCCGGCATCATAGCCCCACATCAAACTGTCTGCCACTGTTCCACATATGCCAGAGCCCAACAGGCCAACTTGAAATACAGCTCACACGATTTCAGCACGATATTCAGGTGGGTTGCCGGAGCTCCAAAGATGTAAGTCTCCTCCAGAGACCAGCTGTTAGGGAGATTTCTCACACAAGTGCTAAATTCCCTCTACCGTAGAGCCCTCCAGCTCTTTTGCTATATTTTGGGGCTTTGAACTTTTCATTGTGATGTGCGTTTTACTTTTGTGTTCTTTGGTTATGGAGTTTTAAAACAACTCCATAGGCATCATCTTTTTCTGTGTCACACAGCACCTTCAGCGCAGTGGCACAGGGAGGTCTTTCAGACCCCCAAGCTTCAAGTACCTTTTTTTTAAAAAAATTTTTATTAACATTTTAACAAACGAACATTACAAACCAAACCTGCAGTGTACACGATAACATTATACTTATGCATCATTCAATCGTGTTCACTGCTCCCTTTTCCCACCCCCCGTTCCGAGCCTACTTCTATTAATGTTCTATTCTCGCCTCTTGTGGTGGGGTATCTCTCTCCGTGAGATCCGCAGGGTCTTGTATTGACCCGAATAATTCTGCTATGAGCAATCTCCAGGCCATCAGGGTCTCAGTTTCCTCCTCCCCCCCAGTGCCGCTTGCTTCCTGCCATACCATGGTTTCCGCTTCCGCCCATTTCTGCAGATTTCCCCGCCAGGTCTCCAGTCGTGGTTTGTGGCATGTCTTCCACCCCATAGCAATTCTGCACTTCGCAAGCGCATATGCCAGATCTTTCAGTCTGCTTACATGCCTAAGTTTTCGTGGTCTAGGGAACCCCCCCAGCAAGCAGGCCCACACAGTATCCACCACAATCTTAATACCCTTTGCTGCCAGTTTGTGTGCGACCTCGCCCCAAAAGCACTCAATAACCGGGCATGACCAGAACCTATGCACCATGCCCGCGCTCTCTTCATCGCACTTAGGGCATGCCTGCCGTCCTGCATTCTTGAACTTGGCTATCCTTTGGGGTGTCACGTTCGCCCTATGCGTAATTTACAATTGCATCTGTTGAAGTCTTGCGTTTCTTGACACTTTCTTGTGATACCCCTGAACTCGTTCCCACATCCCATCCTCCATCGTGCTACCCACTTCTTCCCATTCCAGTCTCAGTTGCACCAGCTCCTTCCCCACTTTTGACATCATCATCTCGTATATTCTAGATATCTCGTGTCCCCCTTCCGCTAGATCGTATATTGTGTCTATAGTAGCATCTGGTTCTTCCTCAAGAACCAATTCAGACCACGTTCTCTTGAGCTTCCGCACCAGTCTATGGTATGTGATACTGGCCGTATGTAACCCAGTGTTCGCCCCCAGCACCTCAAAATCTGTTATGGTCCCCTCTTGCCAAATATCCCCCAGTGTCACTATCCCAGCCGACTCCCAGTGATTCCTGATTATCATCCTGAGCTGCTCCTCTCCCCCCGCCAGCGCAACCAGTGGTACCTGAGGAGAGCACGGGTACCCCATCAGTTGGCACGCCCTTCTCCACACTTTCCACCCAAGCACCAACATCTTGGGGCGCCCGTCCATTACAGCCTGGGGTAACCATATTATCTCTTTCAAATAGAATGGGACAGTCCCATCGAAACAACCTGGTTTCGGTGGTCGCCTCCTCTGAGAGCCATTTGGCCACATATTGCAGCTGACTCGCTATGTAATAAACTTCATAATTGTGCAACTTTACCCTCCCCCTCTCGTGAGAATTCTGGAGTTTCCAGAGGGCAACTCTGTTCCGCGTACCATGCCACAGGAAGTCCCCACACGTACCAGCCAATTTACTAAAAAACTTCTTGGGTATCAAGTACGGGATGTTACCAAAGTAGTGCAGGAGCCTAGGCAAAACCACCATCTTCAACATTGCGCTGCGTCCCATCATTGCTAAGGGCAGTTTAACCCAGAACCGCATGCAATTCTCAATTTCCGTAATAGCTACTTCTGTGTTGCGCTTGTGTTCTTCTTCTACTGCATGGTAAATGTCTATTCCTAGATAACGAAATGTGCTAGTTGCCCATGGTACTTGTAACACCGGTAGTTGTTCTAGGGCGATCCCCTTATACCCACCTAGTAGGAACATGCTGGACTTCTGAGGATTCACCACTATACCAGTGAATGAGGCGCATGAGCGAGGCAGACTATCTGCATATCTTCCCATCACCCCAGAACATATTGGAGGTTCTCCTCTGGATACTGCAAGTACAATAATATATCATCTGCGTACAATAATATATCATCTGCATACAATGATACCGGGTGTCGTACATCTCCCACAGGGATGCCTCTTGTGTCATATTGTTGCCTTAAGTAGATCACTAAGGGTTCCAGAGCTAATATGTAAAGCATAGGCGACCATGGGCAACCCTGTCTGGTTCCCCTGCGGAGTTTCCACCTTTCCGATATCACTGACCCTGTTTTAACTCTGGCCAGCGGGTCACTGTAGAACATTTTGGCCCACCGCAGGCATCCCGGTCCTATCCCGTAGCCATCGAGGGTCGCCAGCAACCACGGCCATTTGACTGAGTCAAAGGCCTTTATTGCATCTAACGACACTATTGCCAGTTCATCATCCCTTCCGTTCCCATGTTCAATGACTCTATGGAGCCATCTAAGATTATTAGATATGTTCCTGTTGGGGACATAGCCAGTTTGATCCGGGTGCATCAGTTTGCTTATGACCTTTCTTAGTCTATTTGCCAAAACAGCTGTCAAGATTTTACTTTCTTGATTAAGCATCGACAGGGGTCTGTGAGAACTGCAGCTGTGCTCTGGCTTATTAGGTTTAGGGAGCAGTATAATAATCGCTATCTGAGTGATTCTGGCAGTCTGCCTCGCTCATGCGCCTCATTCAGCATGTCCAACAGTGGGGGGGAGCACCTCATATTTAAACGCTTTATAATACTCACTTGGGAGTCCATCAGCCCCCGGGGTCTTACCCGTTGGCAGCCGTCTCAATACCTCTTCTAGCTCCTCTAATGTAATCGGTACGTCCATCTCCTCCCTTTCTTCTGCACTAATTTACGGCAATCCTATGTCCTCCAGGGTTTTCGCTATCATTGCGCGGTTGTAAGGTTAAAGTACCTTCTCCCGGACTGACTACTGTCTCCCAGAGCATGTAAAGTTAAATAGACTTTACTAGTCTCTTTAAATTTACTGACCCAGCACACCCCATCTTCCTATAGAGTGCTGGAAAGGTTGCTTAACTTCCCCTAAGTCAAAACACTCATGTAACAGTAAAATGTTACCCTTTCATACTTTTAATGGCTGGTCGCAGTGGTTTAGATCAAACTACCATTAATTTTCCCAACCGCTAACAACGGTAGCTAAAAATCGGGTCAGCCATGTTTTTGTAAAAACAGATTCCGGTCTTCTTTTTTCACCATTTCTTTTAGGAAAGGTCCTTCTTGTAATAGTCTCTGCTCACCAAACCAGGTTTGGTCCCTTTGTTCATTGGCCTTTGGCGGGCTTCAGTGCTGAAGCCCTCCTCTGGCGTCTGAGTGTCTGGGGTGGACAGGATGTGAGAGAGGTGCCCGAAACTCCCTGTGCTTAGTCTCCTGGGTGACCTGAATGCACTCTGGCGTGATTGGCCGGCTGGCTGTCCGGCAAGGACAGCCACCCGGCTGTGTGAGTGACAGCCAGGCTGGAATGAATGGGGGGAAAACTGTTTAAAAGCAGGTCTCTGGGACTTGGAAAGCAGAGTCGACCACTGGAACGAAAGAACCGAAGATGAGAGGAAGGAAGAGGACTGCTGCAACTCCTGGACGACCGGTGAAGCCCTGCTGCAGGTCCAAATTGCCTGAAACTCTGATGACAGAGAAGACCAAAGTTAACTTCTTCCCTTGCGTTTGGTGGGAACCACCAACTCGCAAGCCACCTGGACACCGTCCCCATCTGGTGGATTTTTCATCAGAGTGCTGTTGAAAACCGGATAGCCAGAGGGAAGGAAACTAGCTCATAGACTTTAAGGCACTCACACCTTAAACCGACATCTTGCTACAGCTTTTGGCCTCTTCCCTGGGCAGTGCAGGAACTTCGCGACGTTCTCCTTCTGCCCACGACTAAAGATCAGAAACAACGAGATCTGCTCAAACTGCCAGGAACAACTGCCTAAGCTACAATTGACAAGGTACTGTGCAAACGCGGTCCAGAAATCTTTTCAGCCATCAAGAAAGTGCGTGAATCTTTCCTCAACTACGAAGGTCTGTCCTTCCCTAAACATTTATCAAACATTTTGCCTAGCCAAATCCATTAAAAATCTGTGGCAAAGACTTAACCGTTATATACCAGAACTGTGCTATCTTATACAAAACACTCTGAACCATTGACTTTGGCCCAGGTCTATTGAGACGAATTGCTGGTTGTATGTATTTAACTGAAACCCTTTGCCCTGCCTATGAATGTATTTGGGCTGTCTATTCTTATAACCTTGTCTTTTCCCTCCTTTATTAAGTATGCGAAGTGCCATTTTGCTCCCACTTCATTTAGAAGCTAAACTTGTTCATTTACTTACTGGTTGGATTTCTGTGGTTTATTAGTGTGTGATATTGAGCTGCTGATGCTAGTGTAATGTTTTCTACTGACTGATTAAATAAATGTACATTCCTTTACCAAGAAACCTTCAGTAAGTGTCTATTTGATTCACTGTATTAGTTGGTCCTTTGTGTAACTTGTTCTACTGCTCACTAAACTCTTGAGATAAGTCTGGCTGCTCAGCCACTGCTACCACATATCTGTGTAGTACAGGCTTGTACCAAAGGTGAAATTGTACTGACACTTGTAGTCTTAATTGCCTGTAGTGTTCCCCAAAGGTACTGCAGGTGATTCTGCACAACACCAGCCTGTCACGGCTATACAGTCATTGTTACATTTGTGATTAAACAAAGCCTCCAACATCTGAGTGAAGGTGAAAACTCATGAGAATTAGTTAACTCGACTAGTTGCCGAGTCTGAACCCTAAATGGTTTCCCTATGATAATCTATCAAATTGGGCTACAATGGTTCAACCATCGTTGACACGGAAATGTTGGAGCGTACCCAAGGCAATCAATTTCAAGAATAGTTAAAGAAAAGCCAAAGCTATAAATTGCCATGTCTGGAAGGTCAACTAAACACTGCTTCCTTCCTGAAACCTTGTATTCCCTCCTTCATGAGCTGAGCATAGGGTAGAATTTGATGGGGCTTAAGGAAGGCCAAAAAGATTCCCTTTGCTCCTCTACAGTTATGCTCAAAAGAGCATTACAATTGTAGTCTATTTTCTGAGGAAAAATGCAAACCAGCCTTCTAAGGTCTGAGAAACTAACAAGACTTTGGTGTATGATCTAAACTTAGAGAATTAAACCTCCATTATGGCTGTAACTATAGGTCTCAAAAGTCCGATTTATACTCCGGGCTACTTGCCTCCCTTTCGTGTACATGGAGGAGCCTGTTCTAGCTGCGATTGTGAGAAGAGACATCTCAAAGAGTATAATAAGCACTCTTGTCAGGTTAAAATTCTCCTGCCTTTGAGGCCGGGCCGATGGTATAAAGTAGGGAAAAAACAAAAGAAGGACCTGATGGGCTCAGAAAAATCCACTATCTAGGGATATCAAGGTAGAAACTACCATTAACGGGTCTCATCACATGTTTCGTTATAATTAAAAGGACATCCATACACAATCCATATGTGTATATCATACTCTGTTGAGGCACCTGCCAAGCCATGTCCTCCTTTGTTAACAGTAGTTTTTCAAACCAATATCAATGTTCAAATTAAAACAAACACCCCAAATTACCAAGGGTATGGCTCTGGTGGGTTGCATCAACTACGATCTCAATATAGTCTATACATTATATAGCAGTGACGGCCAGAGTTATTTTGCAGCAGAATTAATTAAATGAATTATATTGGAATCTTTCCAGGAGATGTCAAATGTAGGATTAAAGTATTTGTGATTGTCTATTACAAATAAAGTTTCTTCTGTTCCAATACATAGATCATACAAAGCCTACATACCCCTGCTCGTGTTTGGTGCGACATTAAGGTTTAAATTGAAATTCGCAAAGTGTCTTGAAGGAATAAGATCTCAGATGCCAATTTAAGGTGTACAATCGTCAACCTAAATTTACCTGCCAACCCGCTATACACCATGATAGTATTCTTATTCCAGATTTGTCAGATACACACCCCTAAGGGCAATCAAAACACTAAGACATTTCTGAATTAATATGTCCGGTTTCAACTACACAAGTGGCCTCACTTACTGAGCCAAATGTAATACATTCCAAGAGTGCTAGAGGGGAGTGACTGATTGGATAAGTCACTGCACATCAGTTTGTATAGGACTAAAACTGAAGTTCTAGTCAGATATCCCATCACGGGCTACGGATCTATGCGGTTTGGAAATACATATTCGAAGCCCAAAATACTTATTAAAAAATTTAGGATACATCACTCACCGTAACCTTATTTCTGACAATTGTATCTGCACATGCTAGGCATAGGCTGACATCTAGTGGAAGCTGCAGATTATTACAGTTGTTTTCAAAACTCAAAAAAAGGGACGTCGACAGGATGTGCCAGTAATACTATCCCTAGTGTGATGTCCACTGTACCCATGGCGTCGAGGTGCTTCAGATGGTTTTGTTTCCGACATGAGGTTGCATGAAGTGTGCACGAGTACAGGTGTATTAAAGCAGATATCAGATAAGCTCATAAAAACATCTATGCACCTTCTACTCCGAGGGGGAAGAAGGGTGGGCGTGAATCTAAGCAGATACAAGCATCAGAAATACAATTACGGTGAGTAATTTGTATTTGTATTTATTTATAAAGCGCAGCCAGGCCCAGGGGCATACGGGCGCATAAGTTAGATCTGGTTACAGTTGCAATTGAAAGCAGTCAATAAGGGTTACGTTACATTGCAGTTACAGGTGGGTACAAACTTAGTCGTGCAAATGCATATATACATAGTCTAGTATAAGTACATTAATTACAAAAGTGTGCCAGTGACAGTCGATCATGCTGGGATCAGGCGGTTAGGGTGTCAAAGAGTCCATGTTGTGAAGCCAACACTTCGTGTTATGTTTAAATAGGTTAAATGAAGGTTCTGCACGCAAAAGCGCAGGTATTGTGTTCCATAATTTAGAGGCTTGTACAGGGAAGCTAGCACCACCCGAGTTATGAAGTTTAAATCTCGGTATGGACATAGTGTTAGCTTGTGCTGCTCTAAGTGGTCTTGAAGAAGTGTGAGGTGTAAGTTGGTTGGTGAGGTAGGCTGGTGCAAGGTTGGCCCTGGCTTTATGTGTAAGGGCCAGAGTTTTAAGGGATATTCTGTGCTTGACTGGAAGCCAACGTAGTTTGCGTCTGGTCTCCGCGATGTGCATCTTTTTGGGGATGTTGAGGGCAGCTCTGATGGCATTATTTTGAATTACTTGCAGTTTGTTGATATTTTTGTGGCTAGTGCCTAAGTAAAGGGCATTACAATAGTCTATCTTGGATAGGACTAATGCTCTAGCAAGAGTAATGCAATTGGGTGAGGAGATGAACGGCCTACATGCAGTGATCAGCTTGCAGGTGTAAGCGGCTGATGATGCTACTGCATTAGTTTGTTTGGAGAAGGATAAGGTGGCATCGATGTAAACCCCAAGGGTTTTGGTGTTATTTGACACGGGGATGAGATTGCCATCTATGGTGAAGGATTTAAATGCGGGATTGAGATTTTTGAGTTTGGCGTGAGTGCCAAGGATGATCAACTCGGTTTTTTCGTCATTGAGACAAAGTCCATGATGTGCCATCCATGCTTGAATTACTGAGTAGATTTCATTAAGGGTTTTGCGATCTGTTTCATAGTTCCCCGAGATAGGAATGAGTATCTGGGTGTCGTCCGCGTAATTGGTATATGTGACACCCAGATAGTCAAGGATATCAAAGAGGGGCTTTGTGAATATATTATAGAGTGTCGGGGACACGCAGGAGCCTTGCGGGACTCCACAGGGTACTGGTGAAGGTTCAGCAGAATCAGTGGGAGAGAAGACCCTCATGGTTCTGTTCGCCAAGAAGGAACTGATCCAGGCTGTGGCTGCGTCTGAGAAGTGTGCTGCAGTTTGCAAGTGGTGACATAGTGTTTGATGGTTGACCAGGTCAAAAGCTGCTGACAGATCAAGCAATAAGAGAAGTGCAAGTTTACCATTGTCTTTCAGGATTTGGATCTGGGTAGTGAGATCTATTAATGCAGTTTCCGTACCGTGTCTAGGTCGGAAACCTGACTGCCTAAGTCCTAGGAGATTGTTTGATTCTAAGTAGGCCTGTATTTGTAAATAGGCTGCTCTGTCCAGTATTTTTAATAAGAAAGGTACAGTTGTTATCGGTCTATAGTTAGACGGGTTGGCTGGATCAAGAGTAGGTTTTTTAAGGAGTGGGATGACCCACGCATCTTTTAGGTTATCAGGCACTACTCCAGTTTTGAAGGAGGCATTGATGAGGTTGGTTATGAATGGTGCCAGGTCGTGCGCAGCAGCTTTGATGATCGGGGCAGGGCAGGCATCACCTTGGCAATTTGAAGGTTTAAGTTTCCTGATGATGTTTTCTACTTCCCAGATTGAGAGGGGTGAGAAGCTGAAAGGTTTACAAGTTGACATAAAGGTAGGTGATTTGTTAGGTAATTGTTTGTAGTCCGGGTCAGCAAGTAGCAGGGATTTTTTTGCGTTGATTTTAGATTGTAGGCGAGCTATTTTATCTAATAAGGCCTTCTGAATATTACTACACCATAGTGCATCTGTAACATATTTGTCTATGGGGGCAATGGGGGATTCTAGTTCTTTCAAAATCTTAAAGAGTTCCTTTGTGTTGGATTCCGCTTGTGTAATCCTTTTGTTATATGTGTCCTTTTTAGCAATAAAGATGGCTTCTTTGTAACTAGAGGAGGCTAGGGTTAGCTCAGTCTTATTGGATGCTGTGGGATGTTTTTTCCAATGTGACTCTGCGGTTCTCTTAGCTTTGCGTAATTCTCTTAGCTGCGGCGTGAACCAAGTGTTAAGGTGACGCTGTGGTTTGGGTTTCCGCAATTTTAGGGGGGCAATGGTGTTCAGTGCTTTAAGTATAGCCTGGTTGTAGATATCCACTGAGACTGTGGGGTCAGCCTCTGAGTCGATATTGTTCAGGATGGGGAGTAGTATGGGTAAGAGTTTGTCAGGTGTAATATCTTTCTTATTTCTCGTGCTGGTAGCTGGGGCGATGATGGGCGCCAGGTGAGGTGTATTGGCTTTGATAGAGAAGGTTATTATGTGATGATCCGACCAAATGCATGGGTCATTGGATAGAAGGTCAATAGAGCAATTGAGGTGAGTGATCCAGTCCAGTGTTCTGCCTTTGATATGAGTGGGCTCGTGAATAATGTGCGTGTGACCCAAATCCGATAAGGTGTTAGCTAGGTCATGGGCGTTAGTGTTCTTAGGGTCGTTAAAACCAAGATTAAAGTCCCCAAGTAAGATCGTTTGAGAGCTGGGTTTGGTATCTGTGGTTATGAGTGATGCAATGTCCTCTATAAAGGAGGAAATGGGACCTGGTGGTCGGTAAATAAGGTGCAAAGATGCCGTGTGGTTAGGTGATAGAGGAAGCTTAATAGACAAGGATTCAGCAGAGGGGATTTGAGAGTCCTGGATGACTTTGATGTCGAATGTATTTCTGAATATGATGGCGAGTCCACCTCCCTTCGTTTGAGTGGTGTTTCTGTCGCATCTAATAATAGCATAATCATTAGGTATAGCAAGGGCCAGAGATGGACCGGAGGCAGCATTAAGCCAAGTTTCCGTGACTGCGAGGAGATCGAGCTTTTCGTGAGATATAAGGTCAGCGATGTCGAGAGCATGGGCAGGAAGCGACCTAGCATTCACCAGAGCTGCTTTAATGAGTTTGTCTTTTTGGGAAGATTTTTCAGGTGGTACAGGTAGGTCGTGCAAATGGGTATGGGCTAACTTGACTGAGTCAGTGGTCGAATTGGCAGGGTTGTGGTCAGTATGCAAATGTTTCATGCTGCGGGCTCTTAATCTAAAGTTTCTGGTTAAAATGCTAGGGTGGTGGGAGCATGGAAAGGTAGGTGGGCTAGTTCTAGAATTCAATCTAGTGTTTCTAATGACCGTAGTACAAGGTTGGTTAGGTGTTGGTCTGGTAGCAAAGTGGCGTATCCAGAGAGCTGGATCATCCAAATACGGGTTAGCAGGTGTCATGGTGATAGGCCACGAGGTGATGGTGGTGGTTAACATGAGTGTGTAGGTGTAAGTGTCTTGACTAGGAAATGGATTAGGTTGACTAGTCCAACGTCTAGTGTAGATATACAGTAGGTGGATGAGAGTAGATAGGCACCAATACATGATGTGGGCAGTGTTGCTAGTAAGCAGGGGTTGCAAATGTGGTCTATTGGCGACCATAAGGCACAACACAAATCAATCAAATGTGGTCTTGTAGGCGACCATAAGGCACAACACAAATCAATCAAATGTGGTCTTGTAGGCGACCATAAGGCACAACACAAATCAATCAAATGTGGTCTTGTAGGCGACCATAAGGCACAACACAAATCAATCAAATGTGGTCTTGTAGGCGACAATAAGGCACAACACAAATCAATCAAATGTGGTCTTGTAGGCGACCATAAAGGCACAACACTAAACAATCAAGTGAAGTTTGTAGGCGACCATAAGGCACAACACAAATCAATCAAATGTGGTCTTGTAGGCGACAATAAGGGACAACACAAATCAATCAAATGTGGTCTTGTAGGCGAACATAAGGCACAACACTAAACAATCAAGTGTAGTTTGTAGGCGACCATAGGGCACAACACCTGATGCAGTGTGGCAGCATCTAAGTACAGAATAGTACGTAAGCTGAAGAGGAGTTAGGCATCGCCTGGGTTCGGGTAGGACCCTTAAGCTAATAGTGCAGGAGGGCAGCAACTGAGTTCCGAGTCATGCCTAGAGCTGCAAAGCTAAAGTGTATTCTAAAGGTAGTAAGCCTAGAGTCTAAGGACTAAAGATATAGGGTCTAATGGCACAACTGGCTGATCCATGTGGTGTGACAATAGTTGCTTGTTAATTCTTAGCAACAATATAATACAGCATACTATGTAGACATCACATTGATCAAGTGTGGGTAGGTCACGCTCCTTTAGCAAATACACATCGGCAGGTAGGTTTTGTCTGATTTAAGATCAGCGAGTACATTCACACAATGTCATAACACTAGAGTTGTGCACATGCATACAAGTCATGTGTCTATTAGGTAAAGTTTAGCATTATGAGCAAATGGAATGTTCATGAAGGTATGCGGCATAGTATTTCTTTTTCAAGCATGTGCTTTACACGAATAGACTTGCGCTTAAAAGCAATGTAATGTATCCCTTCTGAGGCTTGTGGAATCTGCTTAGATCACATGCTATGCATAGATTAGCAAGTAGTCTTAGGAGAAGGTGGTGGGTTGTGAGAAGGTACAGCGGCAAATAGATGTTTCAGAACCGCTTGCCCCACCCGAGTATCTGCTTTAGAGTGTGTTTCAATGCAGTAGTACCGAGTGAAAGTGTACTGAGCTGCATGTAGCTGCTTTGCAAATGGAATCCAACGGGATATTTGCTACAAAGGCCAGAGTAGCTCCTGTACCCCTTGTGGAGTGATCTATGGGCGTGAAAGGCAGTATTGTGCTTGATACAGTAGCAGATTTGTATGCATCTGACTATCCATCGGGAGATGGCATTTTTAGAAATGCGGTCTCCTTCCCTACCTGCTGCTACGGAGACAAACAGTTGGTCTGTTTTCCTGAGCGGTCTGGTCATGTTTACATAGTAAAGGACCATCCTCCTTACATATAGTGTATGGAGTTTTTTCTCAGCTGAGCTAGTTGGGCCGTTAGCACGATTGATTGGTTAGAAATTAATTTGGGTGAAAACCTAGGGTGTGTTCTTAAAACCAATTTATCCTTGTGGATAGAAAAGAATGGGTTTTGACAATGCTTGAAGTTCGCCAACTCTCCTTATGGAGAGGATTGCCACCAAGAAAGCCGTTTATATGCGAGATGTTTAAGGTTTGACTTATGCAAAGGCTCAAAGGGGGCTCCCATGAGTTTTGCAAGTACTACATTGTGGTCCCAGCCTGGATGCGAGTTTGATATAGGATGGTGGAGTCTCTTTACTCCCTCCATGACTGCCTTAATGACCCGTCCCTTCCACCATGATCCTTTACTCCGAGAGGTAGTATAAGTGGATAGTGCTGCCAGGTGAAAGTCGAGTTAAAAAGCAATCCCGAGTCTAACAAGTGTAGCATGTAGTGAAGACTGTGTTGGAGTACATTCTATGAGGTTTATTTGTTGGAACTGGCACCAAATTACAAAATCGCCTCCACTTGTCAAAATAACAGTGTCTGGTGTTTGGTTTACGTGCCTCCTTGAAGATCTCCATACACCTTTGTGGTAAATTGAGATGTCCAAACTCTTATGACCTCAGGAGCCATGCTGCCAAGTTCAGTGAGTGAGGTTGAGAGTGTAATGTTCTTCCCCCGTTTTATGAAAGCAAGTTGGATTGGTACAGGAGTTTTATTGGATCACACATCGCCAGTTTGCGCAGATGTGGATACCATGGTTGTCTCGCCCACATGGGAGCAACTAGGATAAGTGTCACTTGTTCCCTGTGAATCTTGTTCACAGCTTTTTTCATGAGTGGAATTGGTGGAAAAGTGTAGGCAAATATCCCTAACCAACTAACCCATAGGGTTGTGATCTACAACATTTCTGTCGAGTTGCCATTTGTGATCTTCTGGAAGCAGATCTCTGCTTAGTGAGTCCACTAGGGTGTTGAGTTACCTGGCACACGTGAAGTTAGCAACATTCCCCGTTTTGAGTGCCCATTTCCATATTTTCTGTGCTAGCTTGGAAAGATTTGGAGAATGTGTCCCCCCCGCTTGTTGACATAGAACATTGCAGTGGTGCGGTCTGTCAGGATCTGTAGACACTGATTTGTTAGATGTCTCGAATGCTTGGATCACTTTGAATACTGCTAGAAGTTCCAGCAGGTTTATGTGGTTCTGCGCTGTGATGCAAGTCCACAGCCCATGTGCTATAACATGAAGGTGAAGGGCGCCTCCACCCACAGAGTGATACATCGGTTGTAACTGCCGCTTGCACTGCCAAGTCATGGAAGGGATTTCCCTTCAACAGATTCACTTTGTCCACCAGCATAGGGCCTGTACTAGTGTTGGCGAAACAATCACTAGATCATCCCACTGACCACTTGCCTGAGACCACTGTTCGCCAAACACTTCTGCATCAGGCGCATGCGCAAACAGTGCATGTGGGACCAGGTAAATGCATGATGCCATCACGCCGAGCAAACGCATTGCGTTTGCGTATGCTTATCTGGTGACCGGCTTGATACTGAGGTATTTGCAGCAGTATGTTTCCGATTCTTTCCTCCGATGGAAAAACCAACCCTTCTGTCTGCTCCTAATAACTGTTTGGTCTTGTTTGGTACAAGGCTTGCTTTTTCTCGCTTATTGAGAAGCCCAACTGGAAAAAAAGGTTGAACGTTCTTTGAGTATTTTTCTTGCAAATTAGGGGAGTTGCCACTGTGATCAGCCAGTCAACCAGGTAGGAGTACACTGGGATTGTCTCCCTATGCAGGTGTGCTGCCACCACCACCAGTACCTTGGTGAATAAATACCCTTGGAGCGGATGCTATACCCAAGGGAGCAACTTGAATTGGTAGTGGTGGTTTGCGATCTTGAATCTCAAAACTTTGTGCACTGGGAACATTGAAATATGAAAATAGGCATCTTTCATATCCAATGTTGCCATATAAGTCCCCTTGCTTTAGCAGTGGGATTACTTCTTGTAGCGTAGTCATGCAGAATTTGTGAGGCTTAACAAAGGTGTTTGCAGGGCGCAGATCTAATACTGGGAGCATTGTTAGATCTTTCTTGGACACAAGAAACGGCACAATAAGAAAATCAGAAAAAATCTAAATTCTAGGAATGCTGCATGATTGCGTTACTCAGTTGTGTGGTAACAAACTTAATGGCAGATTAAACAATGTCCCAAAGAAAGATGGTAACTACATAGCCTTGTGGAAGACCAGAGAGGTCAATACAAAAACCTCTTTCATGGTGGTTGCCGCTTATGTTAGTTGCAGTGGGACCTGCTGGGTAATGATGATGTGGCAGTGCAGCTTCCATGCCACCTCCTGAAGGGGAATGCTGCCTTCTGAACCCAGGAGAAAAAGAGCGCAGAATGGTAGAGCAAGAACAGATCAGATTGTGTTGGGTACTCATGAAGTTGTGGGGATGGTCAGGAGAACTGCAGTACAGCCCAAGGTGCAGGCACACTGTGCGGACATACTGTGCGCTCCCCATCAGGGTATTGAGTAGGCTGTGTCCGCCATCTGAAAGCTGTGAACTGTGGAGGCAAAATAATATACTAAGATCCATATACAATACAAGGCACTGTTGGGCACTTTTCAATAAACTATCAATACATACAGATAAGGGAGGACAGTACAGAGAGATAATGTTATAGCACCATAATTTAAAGTTGGGACATTGTGTAAAGCTTTCCATTCAACACTAAGTCTTGAAAAAAGCTATAAGGGTTTTCAGTGCAAATATTAGGGGCCGAGTTGTAGGTGGAGATATGATGCGAGGTATTCATAGTCTGTTGTGTGGTAAAACCTAAATAACAGAGTAGCTTTAGTGTAATAGTTTTGTCTTAGTGTCAATACCAATCACCTATGATGAATTTTTGAAGGGCAATCCAAGCGATTCTCCTGTGGTTAACAGTCTATTGATATGAATGTGGGACAATGGTGTGCATTAATCCAACAGGGTACTTCGCTTTAAAAATTTAAATAATGGTATTGTCACCAAACGGGCCTAGATCCCTGGCTCAGTGGGTGACCCAACCACTGGCGAAATTGACTGTGCAAGATGTAAAGCTATTAAATTTGACATGTGTTGCATGTCATTTACCGCTCGCAGCAGCCAACAGGTGTCACAGCTAACAGAGGTCATACCAGGGCGTGAACAACCCTTTTGAGGTATTTCTAGCTGCTTAGGGGTATTTTTCAGCACCATCAGCGATTCTCGGCACTCCCCGGACCAGAGTACCAGCTCTGCCTCTACCCTCTCACTGATTAACCTCGCCGCATGCGATTGGTTTTCCAGGATCATCATATTTGAAGCTCTCCACAACGGCAGCCGGCGAAGTTCACAGGTGAAGGGTGCACTCGTTGGGCACCTATCATCCCAGATTGCCTGTTCACCTGACACTCCTGCCCTGCTGAAGGCCACAAATCACCTCTAAAGCTACCTCCAGGTAAGGGATGTCTTCATTGAATCTTACCACTGTATTAGGGAGAATTCTCATAAATGTGCTAATTCCCTTCACCTTAGAGACCCCCCCAGCAACTTTGCTGGATTTTGAGGACTTGATTTTTTTTACCTTGATACAATGTGAGCCTTTTTCCTCACTCATGTATTTTGATGTGCGTTTTACTCTTGTGTTCTTTGATTATGGAGTTTTAGATAACTCCATAGGCATCATCGTTTCCTGCGTGTTAAAGAGCACCCTCAGTGCAGTCACAAAGGGATGTCTTAGGGCCTCAATACACGGATGGCGGTGGACCAAGGTACCTTGGTCCATGCCGGTAAAATACCGGCACCGCCTTGGTGGAAAGGGGAATTACCGCCCTATTCCAAGGTTGGTGGGGCGGTAACTCCCCCTTCCCCCATTGCCCTTCCCCCATTGCCCTTCCCCATTCCCATTTTTGCCCCATAGGGCAGAATGGGAATGGGGAAGGTGCTAATTACGGCACCGCAAATTGCGGTACCGTAATTAGCTCCCTGGTCCCTTTGCGGGTTGGTTTTAACGCCTGCAAAAAGGAGGCGTTAAATTCCCCAACCCGCAAAGGGAACTCGTAGTAAGGCGGTAAGGGTTTACCATTACCGGTAAAATACCGGTACCGGTAAACCCTTACCGCCTACCGTGTAACGAGGCCCTTAGACTTCCAAAAGGTTTAAATACCTTCTCTGGGATAAACTACTGTTTCCCAGAGAATGTAAGGTTAAATTGACTTTACTAGTCTTTTCAAAATTCCTAGAGCCAGCACACATTATCTTCCTATAGAGTGCTGGAGGGGATACCTAGTATCCCCTGTGTCTAGAAACTCATGTAGCAGTCAAATGCTACCCTTTCCTATCGAAATGGCTGGTGGCAGTGGTTTTACAGCAAACTACAATTATTTTTCCCGACCACAAATACCGGTAGCTAAAAATCGCGGGAGCCATGTTTTTCAAGATGACTCTTTAAGCCCCTTTGTTTAAACGGGTCCCGGTCTTTTTTCGCCATTTCTTTTTGGGAAGGTCCTTCTCTCTGCGCGCCAAACTAGGTTTTGTCCCTTTGTTCCTACACCTTTGGCGGGCTTCAGGACTGAAGACCGCCTCTGGCGCCAGAGTGTCTGGGGTGGGCAGGAAGTGAGGGAGGTGTCCGAAAATCCCTGTGCTTAATCTTCTAGGAGACCCAAATGCACTCTGGCGTGATTGGCTGGCTAACTGTCCGGCAAGGACCGCCACCCTGCTGGGTGAGTGGCAGCTAGGCTGGAATGAATGGGTGAAAATGGTTTAAAAGTAGAGTCTCTTGGCTTGGAAGGCAGAGTCGACAAGTGGAACGAAAGAACAAAAGAAGAGCTGGAAGAGGACGGCTGCTGCAACTCCTGGACCGTTGGTTTGCCCAGTGAAGCCCTGCTGCAGGTCTGAATCACCAAGTTCATCTCGACAGAGAAGCCTTTCAAGGATGACTTCTTCCTTTGAGTTGGTGGGACCAATCACCTCGTAAGCCACCTGGATAGCATTCTCGGAGCTGGTTGCATTTTCCTCAGAGTGCTGCAGGAAACAGAATAGCCAGGGAGAAGGACACCAGTTTGTGTACTTGACGACAGCTACCGAAATCGAAGATTTGCCAGTTTTGTGACCAGTCCCTTGCAGTGCAGTAGTCCCCCGACGTCCTCCCTCTTGTCCCCACGACTGAGGCTCAGGAACAGCAAGATCTACAGGAACTGCCAGGAACAGAAGTCCTCAGCTGCATCTTTTTCTTCAATATAAGGTACTGTGAAAACCCAACTGAGAGAACTTACCTCTTACTGTGAAAGTGCGTGAACCTTTGGCAACTTGCAGGCCTAGTCAGCTTGTGACCCGACATATAAAGCTTTCTTCTATGAACTACTTCTGAGAACCGTGGCAAAGACTTTTCCGTTTAACTACCAGAACCATTTTTACTTATACAAGACTCTAGTCCATTGACTTTGGCTTACCTATTGCATTGGAACAACTCCTCTGGTGAATTCAAACTATTTGCACTGTTTAAGAATAATTCTACTATTTGTTTTATTAACTTATGCCTTTTTGCTGCTACTTCAAATGCTCTGAATGCCATTTTGCTCCTGCTTCAAAGTAGTTTAAATGCCTCAGAACTAGATCGTGTGAAGTATTGTAGTATATTTATGTGATATCTAACTGTATAATAAATGAATAAGTATTTTACCAAGAAACCTTGAGTACACGAGTCTATTTGAATACCTGTGATTGTAGACCTCTGTGTAACATCATTACAGCTCACATTCCCTATTGAGATAAGCCTGGCTGCTCAGCTCGCTGCCAAAAACTGTGGTACAGACTTATACCAAAGGTTGGTTTTGCTCACACCTGTAGTCATAGTTGTGTGTAGTGGTCCCAGAGGGTACTGCATACAAACTTTATCTAACACACTGATGTTACTGCTACACTGGCATTGTGCTTCTAGGAGTGTTCAATGCTTAGGTTTGTTTCACTAAAGCTGGCCATTGTGTTCTACCACTCACGCGTCTTCCCCACAGAACACACGGAAATGTAGGTGTGCTACTCTAATATACCTATTGTTGCATTTTGGCCACACTTGCATGTTTTCTCCACATAATGTCGAAGGTGTGGGTTTGGCACTTGAATTTTTCTACTGTTTTACGTTGCCACTCTTCCGTTTTTCTTCCCACGGTGTCTTGCATTGCCACGCTTTCGAAATCTCAAAGCAGATGTAGTTTTGCCACACTTGGATCTTGCAGGCTCCACAACCCATCTCAGGGGCTAGAGGCCCGCTCCAACATCTTTGATCATTTATTCCGTTTTTTCCAAGCACAGACAAGCTCCGCTTGGCTGGAGAAACAGCCCTTCCTCCCCTCTCTCAGTGCCTGACTTCACCGCTTCAGATTTATGTTCTGGCCACAAGAACCGGAAATACTATACTTGAAGCTAACCCCCAGTGCAGCCATGCACGGGCAGTCGGCTAAGGGCTTAGGCAAAAGGCACCTTCCATGCCAGTTTGCCTGTTCACCCTAGATGCCCGAGCTCTGCCAGGTCTCGCCCACACAGTCTGCAGCTACATCCTATGCCATTGCTACACTGCAGCATTTTGAATCTTGCTTGCGTTTGTTTAAAATTGCATTTTGCTTCTGTGTTGGGTCCTTATTTGAACCTTACAGTTTTTTTCCACATTGCATTTTGTCCCACTGTGCTTCTGGTTTGGATTCGCATTTGAATCTTGCTGTTTCGTTCCACCAGGTTGCATTTCTTCCTGCAGTGCCTCCCAACGTTATTTGCTACTGCCTTTTCCTCAGACACACGCGTTTTCTCTCCTTAGGGACTAGGGTGTGGGTCCGACAAATGTATCCTGCTACTGCCTTTTTCCACAGCCATTCTTGGCTCTTCTTCCCTCATAGACCAGGCGAGGGGGAGGTCGGGGAACAGGGGACATTGTTCTCAGGACTGTAACCCCTCTGGTAGTGATTTGGGAGTGTTGAGTGGGATGGTGAAGAGTGAATAGTGGGACTCAGGGAGATTGAATAACTCTGGCACTGATTTTCGGAGGGGGAGTTCAACCAGCCGAGTTTGGTTGGGCAATGGTTGATGTGGAGCTAGAGGGGTGGGTCAGGGGAAGGGCCTTTGCAGTATGTTCGAGGGTGGGGGGACATGTATTGTTTATTCAATGGTTGTGAATTTGTAGATGCATATAGGACTAATAGCTTTCATCAGTGGTGTAGCTTCAGTAGGGGCAAGGAGGTATGGGGGCTTGGCTGGTCAGGGTTAGGCTTCAGTGAGTTTAGAGTTATGAGGTCAGAGATGGGTTGGCTGGATGGGGTGGGGATTGCCTGGTGTTCTGGTTCTTCAGGGTGTTGAAGGGTGGCAGCAGCCCTACAGATAAGTGGTGTATCGCCTACTTTCTCACTATTTGCGCATACTCCCAATAAATTAAAATGGAGAGTAAATATACTCCCAACTAAAAATGGCAGACATATGACCGTGAGCCCCTGTTTTCACTCACACTGCTCCATGAATATGTTTAGACCAGCAGTGCAAATAGTGCCATAGGAAGAAACTGCTAATACGGTCCGTCCGATAGGGAAAAGTAAACGTAATGTGTTCATGCATAAAAGAGGGAGTAAAATATTCCCAATTCAAATTCTTATCTGGAGTACTTGGTGGGAGAATCCTGATGCCTCATGAGGGGAAGAGAGTGTGGGAGTTTTAAAGGGTGGGGGGGGGGGGCGGTTCACTTTGAAAGGGGGGGGGGAGGGCTAGTTTTGTAGGGAGTTGTCTTGTCATTCCTCGAATTGTGAGGAGTCAGTAATGATAGGACAACTGCTTGTGGTTTTCCCAACATTAGACATTTTATTGATACCAAAAAGTGCAAAGAAAACCTAACTGAACCTACTCTACCTAGGAGTTCCCTACCTAGTCTAGGTTCCAAGGGAAAATTTAGCATACACAAAACTGGTCCTCACACTAAACAAAGCAAATAATAAAAACAAATAAATGATTAACAACCAATGACTTGCATTGTTCAACGTCACAATCTCCAAGTGTTCAAAAAGAAAACAAAGTTTTGAATCAGTTCCTGAATGATTCAAAGGAAACAAAGGTTCACCCAAATAAAAATCCACTGGCAACATTTGTTTATCCTTCTGCTGAACAGTTCCTCTTCCAATTCCAATAAAGAAAACAGCACCAACGGTAATCCTGGCTGAACTAAATATAGTCCAAAATACAAAAGTACTGCTTCTACTTTGTAGCCTCTGCAGCGTCTTTAATATAGTTTGTCAGCATGCTTCTTCTTAGGGTGTTCTGCTACTTTCACTATGGAAACAAGCTACTTTGCTCCATAGTGTTCTACTGCTTCAATAGGTTTTCTGACAATATTAGCGACCATCACAGTTCTGTTAGCACTACTTCTACTTGGTACTTGAGACTCTTCGACCTCCACAGGTAGGCAAGGCACTCTCCCTTCCTATGCCATAAGAAAGGGGCAGCCTCTTTACCTTGTCGGTCTGTCTTACTGCTACCAATATAATCTGCCTTGGCTTCCAAACTGCTTCTCTCTCAACTTCAACCGTCTTAGCCTTACAGATTATGGACTGAATCTTCTTACAAGCACCCAGCTTCATGCACTTCTTGATTCCAGTAGCGACATCACAGCTGTACTGCCACTCTTCCAGCTTTGGACAACCTTGTATCAGAAGACACTGAACCTTTAACAAATTCAAGACAGGTGGTGAGATTTTAATAGGGCTGGTTTCTTTGCAGAAAGGATTCACCTACTGGCTTGGGTAATGCTTCCTCTTTTCTTACTTGAGCAACTTCTAGAATTATAGAATACTTGTTCTGGATGTTACAAGATTTAAGCTTCACAAGAGAAACCGATTTAGGTACGCGACCACTCCTTGATGAAGATTTCTTGCTTCAAAGTACTCTAAGGGCTTGCATTCCCATTAATTCATAGTGTTCCTTTTACTTTTGTCTGGAATCAGAATTGTTCATACGCAACCGCTCTGATGTGGTAATGCCTGCAACAATTCATAAAAGCCAGTGTTAACCTTGTGAGTGATTTAAACAGAGTTCTCCCTCTCAATTGGAGACACGCGTCCACTCCCGTAAAGGAAGTCAACAATGGAAAAAAGGAAAACTTGGTTTACGCAAGCACTCTAATAGGAATTAAATCTGCATGTGATACATTTGCTTTGTTGTGACTTCTAGCAACAATCAACTTTTACTCGTTCCCACTTCTACGCGAGTTGTAACCGAGCTAGTTACAGTTAACAGCAAGGGGTTTTTAGTGAATCGGAGTATGGAGCTTCACTCACCGGCTCCAGAAATACTGCAGTTGCGGGCGGCTTCCACTGCCTGACTTCTGCCTGCTACTACTTCAGGCACTCTTGGGGCCACACCCCTCTGCAGCATGGGTGTATCTAGTCCGGCCTCTACCACGGGGAGTCTCCTTCACTCCTCTGTCCCTCGGCTTGCTTGTGAACACGGGCCTCGAGTTGCAGCACGAGCTAAGCTCTGCAGTCACAGCTACAAGGTGCACCTCAAAAGACAACTTCAGCATCCGCAGCCAGACAGGGTTTGTGAACATAGGACCAACTCAGAGCCTGCAGGTGAAATCTCTCGTTCTGGCATCCCTGAAGTGATCACACTTCCTCTTGAACTGCCAGCCTTCTGCTCTTCTCTTTCTGCTACTACTGCCAGCTGTCCAGCTCCTGCTCTCTGCTCCTTCCTGCTGCAGCAGGATATGCCTCATGTGGTGCAATTGACTTCAGGTGCGGGCCCTTTAGGTTAATTGCCGGACCCTTGAAAAGGCTGTTGAGCCTACTTGCATGTGCTCTACTTCTGCATGCCTCCTCAGCCCTCTTCATTCCCAGAATCCCTCTGGGACTGTACCGTTCATTTTGAGGAAATTTGGGTTTTCCACTCCTTTTACATTGTTAAATGGTCGCTTTAATTTCCTTAATATTTTTAGAAGAGGGATTGTGGGTTCTAGTCTTAGAGACACAGGGTGGAAAGAAGGCAACACTTGCCACTCCCAGTAGTGTACCATTGGTTTTGAGGACGACATTTGAGTTTAGGATATAAAAAAAAAAGACTCTGCTTCTGATGTAATGGATATCATTAGAACGACAAGCCATAACCTCTTCAGGAATGGTAGTAAGAGAATCCCTCTCAGAGCAAGAACACCATGTCTCATCCCATGGAAGCTCCTCACTACCCTGGGCACTGTCTCTACCCAGGAGATACTCCCGTAGTACACTACCCCCAGGATTGGGATCAGGAAGCGTCTGCCCTCTCCTGGCCACCTGGGAGGAGACTCTAAGCAGGGTTTTGATAAGGGATCCAGAGGATTCCCAAGAGTATGTCAATTGAATCTAAGCAGATACAATCATCAGAAATGCTATTACGGTAAGTTGCTTGTGAGTCTGCTTAGAATCACATGCTGTGCATAGACTAGCAAGCAGTACCCGGAGTTGGTGGTGGGATGTGAGAAGGAACAGTAGTGAAAATAGGCCTTCCTACTGCTTGTCCCATCTGAGAATCAGACCTAGAGGGAGTGTCTAGGCAATAGTGTTTTGAAAAGTTGTATACAGAACTCCAGGTTGCCGCTTTGCAAATGGACTCGAGAGGGACATTTTCAATGAATGCTATGGAAGCCCTGGTGCCCCGAGTAGAGTGTGCGCTAGGCTTGAAGGGCAGATCTTTCTTGGCAAGAGTAACCATGTGATGCAATTGACAATCCACCTTAAGATGGCTGAATTAGAGACAGCGTCCCCCTCTCTACCAGCCGCCACTGAAACCAAAAACTGGTTTGTTTTCCTTAGTAGTATAGTTCTTTCCAGATAGTAGATGACTGCCCAGCGCACATCCAGTGTGTGAAGGCTTCTTTCCACCACGTTAGGGGGGGGGGGGTTCTGAAAGAATGTGGGTAGTTCTATAGACTGGTTCAAATGGAACTTTGAAATGAATTTGGGCGCAAACTGTGGGCGAGTGTGCAGAACTAATTTATCTCTGTGACTTGTGACAAAAGAGTCTAGAATTGAAAGGGCCTGTAGTTCACAGACTCTCCTTATAGAAGTGACTGCCACTAGGAAGGAGGTTTTGTAAGTGAGTGCCTTCAGGCTTGCCTTGTGCATAGGTCCAAAAGAAGACCCCATATGTCTGGTTAATACCACATTTAGGTCCCATTCGGGAGCCGGGTTAGAAATAAAGGGGGATCAATTCTTTTAACCTCTTCCATGAAAGCTTTAATTACTGGGATCTTCCACCACAACACCTTTTGCTGTGACGTGGTATAAGCTGAAAGTGCAGCTAAGTGGACCTTTAGGGAATTAAAAACTAGACCCGAGTCTAGTAGGTGAATCAGGTATAGTACAATAGGAGTCCAATGGGATAGATGCTCTTAGAATTGCACCAGATGACAAAGCGTTTCCATTTATTGGAGTAGCAATGTCTGGTGTTAGGCTTTCTAGCTTCTCGAAGTATATCCATGCATCTCTGAGGAAGTTGCAGATGCCCAAACTCTATGACCTCAGGAGCCAGCCCGCTAAATTGAGAGACTGCGGGCAGGGATGAAGTGTTTCCCCCCTTGTCCTGAGATAGCATGTTGTAGGGCAAGGCAGTTTCATCGGAGGAGAGGGACATCTCCAACAGATCGGAGAACCAGGGTTGGCAGGCACACATCGGGGCCACCACCAATGACCATAGTGACTGGTTCCTAGGGCATTTTGTGCACAATCTTGTTGAGTAGGGGAGTCGGGGGGAGGGTGGGGGGGGGCTAGAGTGTCAAATTTCCTTGACCAGATTATCCAGAGACCGTTCCCCTCGGATCAGTTCTGAGGGTACATGGAGGCGCAATCTGGGCATTGTGAGTTCTCCAGAGTTGCGAACAAGTAAATCTCTGGTGAACCCCATTCTGCAAAAACGTCGGGGACGAGGTCTTCGTGTACTCGCCATTCATACTCCAAGGGTAGTGGGAAGTCTCTGCTGAGCAAGTTTGCCAGAAGATTGAGTTCCCCTGGAACACGATGAGACAGTAGGAACAGCAAGTGTTTGAGAGCCCACTTCCAAATGTTCTGGGAGAGGGAGAGAGAGCTTGCTTATTCAGGTAGTACATGGTCGTGGTACTGTCTACGAGGACCAGTACTGTCTTTCCTTGCAACAGTCTGAAAAGCCTTGAGGGCTTTGAACACTGCTAACCGCTCCAACAAGTTATGTGGTGAGGGATCCCAGTGAGGGATGCATCTGTCGTGAGAGTGGCTTCTACTGCAGGGGTGGTGAAGGATTTCCCCTTCAAGAGGTTTTCCTTCAACCACCACTGCAGAGAGAACGAGGGCTACCGAGACAACCACTAGATCGTCCCATTGTCTGCTGGCCCGTCACCACTGGCTGTTGAACCACACTTGCATGGCGCGCATGCGCAAACATGCGTGAGGGATAGGATATGATATGGCATTTGTAACGCGCCTATACACAAGTGTTTCAAGGCGCAGGGAGGGGGGACAAGGGGAGAACAGACAACGATCCTACTAGGCCAGGTGTCATTCAGATGGCGCAAGTGCAAGGGTAGGGGGACTGGGAAAAGGGGAAGTGCAGTACATGGTTAGTGGAATACAAGGTAAGTAATAGGGCCAGCTGGTGGCAAGTGCAAGGTAAGTGCCGGGAGAAGGGGCTGTAGGATACAGAGACAGTCCCATAGTGCAGGTAGTCAGTGCAGGGAAGAGTGGCTGGGCCAAGGACCCAGGTCGGTGAGTGGCCAGTTGCAGATTCAGTGCAGGTTCAGTGATTTTAGCAGGGGGGAGAGGGAGAGAAGGCAGAGGCAAAGAGGAAGGTTAATAAATGTAGGATGCCATCATCCCCAACAGTCGCATGGCCTTGCGTACTGTCACCTCTCGACCGGCTACATACCTAGGGATCTGAAACAGCAGGTTTTGGACCCTCTCGTTGTGTCAGAAACCCCCAGAAACTGTTTGACTTAGCTGGGGTCTAGGCTGGATTTTTTCTCGTTTATGGAGAATCCCAGACTGAAGAGTAAGTCTACAGTCTGTTGGGTGATTGACAGACATATTCCATAGGAATCTCCTGTTATTAGCCAGTCATCGAGGTAAGGATATACTGGAATGGATTGCCTGCGCAGGTGAGCTGCTGCAACTGCCAGTACCTTTGTAAATACTCTTGGTGCTGAGGCAATGTCGAAGGGAAGAACCTTGAATTGATAGTGTTTGTCCTCCATCATGAAACTTCGGTATTTCCTGTGCGCCAGCAACAATGAAATATGGAAGTATGCATCTTTCATGTCCAACGTTGCCATGTAATCCCCTTCTCTTAGCAAAGGGATTACTTCTTGCCTTTGTTTCCTTTTTGGGTACAAGGAAGTACACTGAGTAAATACCCTTGTTTACCTGTAGAACGGGGACGACGCGCCCTTTTCCTGCAGGATCTCGACCTCTTGCAGTATTCTGAGGTATTCAGGTGTTAGACGTCTAGACTTCGGTGGTATGAATCGAGGTGGCCGGCTGAACTCGATGCAATAACTGTGGGCGAGGGGCTTGAGCACCCACTGGTCTGTGGTTATCCCCTCCCTTGCGTGTATGAATGAGGTTATACGTCTCCCCCCCCCCCACCCACCCATCCCGACCCGGGAGGCATGAGAGGGAACCCGGACCGGAGAGTCATTTCTGAGGAGCCTCTGGGGGTGGCATTGCAAACCCTTCCCTTGCTACAGCGTTGTCCTCTATGGGGATACTGATTTGAGGCAGCAGACCCTTGTCCTGAGGACCATGTGTTGCCTGTACCATTTTGGTTATGTGGAGCGAGAATAGCACTGTCTGCGAAAGGAGCAGCAAGAACTTTCCCCTCTCTGTTGAAAGGGCCTTTGAGTGATTCGATTCAAAGATTTCAAAGTCTTGTGTTCTTTCTCAGCAGTTCAAGCGCCTCATCTACAGCCTTGCCAAACAGGTTTGAATCCTCCACCGGTTTGTTGAGACGCTTGCGTCTCCGGTTTGAACCCAGAGTTCATTAACCAGGCGTGTCGTTTCAAAAGGGTACCCTGGGCCAGGGTTCTCCCTGCTGTCACCGCTGTAGCTAAGGTGGTTAAGGATGTTACGGTTTACTTGCTTACCCTCTGCTACAATTGTAAACAGGTGGGAATGCACTGGTTCGGGTACCTCCTGTAGCAGGTTCCATTGAACATTAGAGTAGCTGGCCAACAGCGTGGTATTGTTGGCAATGCGCTTGGAATATGCTGACGCATTAGTGATTTGCTTCCCTAGGGAATACAGCTTTTTACATTCCTTGTCCGGTGGTGCCTCACCTGGGGATAAGGGTACCCCTGCCCTCTTCCTTGTTGTAGTGACCACGAGAGAATCCGGGGTGGCATGTCCCCGAATATAGAGTCAGTAGGGACTGGTGAAAAAGTTTCTCCACCCGAGGGTTCACAGCCCTGGTTTGTGAAGGTGTTAATAAGGGAGGGGCGATGCGCCTTTTAATGGAGCTAAGTAAAGGGATAGCCTGGCTGGCAGGAGGCTTCTCCTTTAAAATATCCTGCATGAAATCCGAGTCTTGCACTGCCTCTTGCGTGGATATTTGGAAATGTCCGGCTGCTTTTTTCAGAATGCTGTTAAACGCCATTTGGACATCTACAAGAGATACCCGACGCAGAGGTGGGGAGGAGGGAGGATCCATGCATATGGTGTCAGGGTCCAGGGTATGAGTAGGTGACAGCCAGGGTGGTTGGTCCACCTGTGACTCATCTCCCCAATCTGGGGCCTGATCAGTGGGATCCTCAAACAATCATCCTCCTGTAAGTAGGGGACAGAAATGAGGAACCTCCTCCTGATCTGAGGTCAAAGACCTCTTCATAAAGTGGGCCAGAGGTCTCTGGATCTTGGCAACTGAGGGGTAAAGGTCTTCACTAGGCCTTTTAGGTGTGAACCTCTCAGAGAAGCTCACAGACTTCAAATTTGTCCCTGGTCCACAAGGAGGAGCCAGAGGAGACCAGAGCAGGAAAGGGCTCTCCCTGGGGATCTACCTGCCTAGAACGCAGAGATATTTCTGAGAGTTCTGGATAAGGGCTGGGGACTCCTAGGCTGTTCTTGCGGCTTTGCCGTAGATTTCGATAGAGCCGGAACTTTATGCGTTGGCGCGCTCCTAGGAGGCGATTCAAAAAGCCTTGCGACTTGGAGCCCTTGTCTGTAGAGTGCCCGGACGCATGCCGCTTACGTCGAGGGCTGCAGACCGCGCAGATCAGCGGGTGCCGTCAAGGAGCTCGATGTACCAGTTATCGCCTTGGACCGTTTCGACGGATCAGTCGAGGCAGTACTGGGGGTTGTTTGCTTGTTTTTATGAGTAGCGGGTGCGTCCCTGTCGCCGGGGTGTACATTCCCCATAACAGAACTATCATCCTGCCTGCTGGGGCCGAACGGTTTGGAGCATAAGCGCTCCGATGAGAGGTTGACGGCATCCATATCAGAGCCAGTCAATCGCTTACCTCATCACTCAGCCCATGTAGCGATGGGGGAGCTACCCTACCCCCCCTTCCCTTCCCTCCCCCACCTTACACCCTACACAGCAACTCCCTTCACCTACCCCCCTCCTCCACCTCCCCCCCCTGTAAATAGTTCTACTTATTGTTCTAATGACCTGTTCATGTATGTAAATATGCTTCTCTCACTTTACCTGTTATATTGTAAAGCGCTTTGGCTTAAAGCGCTATATAAATTCAATAAACATAAACCTACCCTCGGCCTGCATAATGGCATAGGCCACCCACCGCTTAACTCGATGCTCCTTGATCGTTTTAGGACGCAAGAGCTGACAAGACCAACAGGGCGCCTCGTGGTAATCGCGATGGGAGACACTTATCACACCTCTGGTGCGTGTCCTTCCAGGGGCAAAATGTAAATGGTATCCTGTCCATAGCTCGGGTGTATTAAAGCAACAACAAAACCAAAAGGCGCAAAGAGCAGGGAAAAGGAAAAACATTCTTAAGACCCACAGACCCCACTCTCCCTACTGTATAGGCCGGCCTGAAGGCCCGGCCTCGCGGTCGACAGGGACGACCTGAGCACCCGCCATCGAAGTCTGCTCTTCCGCTGTCTTTGGCGGTGGTTGAGAAGTAATCATCGAAGAGGGGATGAATAATCTGTAAACGACCAGAGGTCGGGGAAAAAATATAATTCTGCAATTTGTAAGAGCTCCGTATAAGGCTACCAGCAAGCTGGGCAGAAAAAAACAATTGGAGGGACCTCAACTTGAGGGATTCTGGGTACACTACACGTCACATTAGGGATAGTGTTACAGGCATGCCCATGTCGACATCCTCTTTCAATCCGCAAAAGAAAAGATGCAATACTCGCCATTAACAGTAGATGTCGGACTATATGCACAGCATGTGATTCTAAGCAGATTCACAAGCATCAGAACATATTTTTCCTCAGGTGTGGAGGGGAAGAGGGTGGGGGTCACTTTTCTGTTGGGACGGGGATGCAGGTTTCAGAGCGGGGCAAGGAGGAGCAATGTATTTTTGCAAGGTACCAAGGTGACGCTGGTATCAATTTATTGCCCCAACATAGGAGAGTGTGGAACGGCACCGCCAACAATTGGCAGAAGGCAACCTCCTGGTCAGTAGTGATTTGAACATGGTCCTGGACCCAGTGATGAACAGGTTAAGCACGAAGAGGGGGAGGGAGGAGGCTGTTAGGACGTGGGAAGTCATGTACATTTTGGGATACCAATGAATGCCTGGGTCTGGCTGATGTCTTGGAGACGGGAGCGGTGGGCAAGAAAAGGGGCAATCATAAGCCGGCACTATTTTTTCGGCAGCCCATGAATCCTTCTCAATGCTCTATTTGAGGTTTGGAAGATGTTAACAATGGCATTCCCATGGTCAGACCATGATCTGGTGTTAGCAGAAGTGGGAGTGAAGGACAGAGGGCCCAGACAGCGGTGTTGGTTTTGCAATGACCATCTCATTAAGGA
The DNA here is from genome assembly GCF_040938575.1 of Ambystoma mexicanum. NCBI lineage: Eukaryota > Metazoa > Chordata > Amphibia > Caudata > Ambystomatidae > Ambystoma > Ambystoma mexicanum. The sequence goes on from NC_090929.1 coordinate 751,189,677, forward strand.
AAAGGGGCTGGGACAAAATACTACTTTGTATTCGATGATACAAGGGAGGTCTCCATCAACATGCTGTGGGAGGACTTTAAAGTCACTCGACGGGTGGTCCTGATAGAGATGGGATCAAGAGCCAAGTAACAACCGGAGAGAAAAAAGGATCCGAGACAGAATTGGTGAGTTACGACCCCTGGTCGGGGTTGACAGGGGAGTGGGGGGGGGGGGGGGGACAGATGAGTGTGGTACGACGGAACAAACTTTAGGCATGTAGGGCAGCGCTGCAGGCATTACTAGCCTACAAAACGGAGTGGGCACTTAAATGGCTTAAAAACCATTACTATGAGAAGGGGAGAGAGCAGACAAGTTGCTTGAACACACAAACGAAGGCTAGAATGGTGAATGTGATACAGAATGCAGGGGGAACAGTGACTGAATAACAAGGGAATGGCCCAACACTTTGCAAATTTCTATGCCGCCTTATATACTTCTGAAAGCGGGGGCTCGTCAGAGGGAGGGAGGGGGGGGGGTACAGTGGTTTTTGGAGGGGGCGAGTTGCCCAAGCTCCCAGTGGAGGAAGCCAACATGTTGGACGGCCCAATCTCAGAGGAAGAAGTTAATAGCCACCTTTAAAGGGATGAAAAGTGGGAAGTTCCCGGTGGAGTATGCTTTACTATGCGCTTTGAGATGTTCAGGTCAACATTGGCCCAGATATTCGCCAGAGTGTTCAACGGGGTGCTTTTGGGTACAGCTCTCCAAAGGACGATGCTTAAGACATTGATTTCGGTTTTTCTATGGGGGGGGACCCTGACCCAATTAAGTGTGCTTCGTACAGGCCCATTTCCCTGTTCAATAATGACGTGAAGATCTTGGCTAAAGTCCTGGGGAACACACTGGATAGGCTCCTCCTCATTGATTCATGGTGACCAGGTGGGGTTTGTTAAGGTAGGCAGGGGGTGGATAATGTCCATAAGACACTTCATCTTATTTACTGGGCTCAGAAGGGGTATATCCCGGGGTGCTTCGTTTCGGAAAAAGCGTTCGACCGGTGGAGTGGGGCTTTCCCCAGGGGACGTTGGTGAAAATAGGGTTTGGGGCCAGGTTTGGGAATGGGCCTTGTATAATGCGTCCAGGCCCCTGCGAGGTGAGTGACCCACCACGCCCTCCATCCTGCACTGTGCACTCAGTTTCCCTGCTGTTTGCATCCTTCTGCCTTTCCTTTTTCTACGGCCACTGCCGTACTTCGCTTCTGACACCAATTTAGCTTGATGAGTCAAGGTAAGCATATGGCTTTTGGATCTGCATATCCCCAGAACCCGATTTGTGTAATTTTCCAACAACTATGTGCTTTGCCCCAGTCTTGCCACTTCCTTCTCCTGCCCACTGACACCTTCCACACCACCCCGATTGGTTGAAGAGATCCACTTTACTATACTACACAGGGCAGCCTGTCGGCAAAGGGCCCAGTCTCGGCAAAGGGCCACTCCTATAGAAGCAGCTCCAGACCATGTTTGCCCGGGTTTGTCTGGGAAGCATGCCGCCATCAGACAGTAGCAACTGACAAGGTAAGAGTGGTCTGGGTGGGGAATACAGCAATTACTGCATTCCGGAAATCCCTACCAGCCTGCTCACCTTCATAACATAGCTTACAAAGGACTGCTAACTAGTAATAGTCCTTTCACTGCTGCACTACAACCGTCAACTATCTCCATTTTAAGCGTTCTCCCTCTATTCAAGGTGTCTCGAAACTAGACATTACCCGCTCACCCCCCCCCCCCCCCCCCAGACGATCGTGCATCACTCCCCCGCCCTCTCCCACTGGTCAGGCTCTCAATCTAGAGAGAGCAAAGCTGCCGAGACCAGCCAATCGCGTGGACCCTAACAGCATTGAAGATTAACTCCATCCGAGTGGAAGGTATGTATACTTTGCACAACTGGACACATGCCACAGGCAAGGCCATCCATGCATGCATGCATGCATGCACCATAGAAAGCAAATGTGGCTATGCAATTCCGGACTAGCAGCTCGTCTAGACATCCACACTGAAACCCCCCCCCCCGACGTACCTCAACACCTCATTAGTATACAGCAACACCCTACGAGAAAATGTCCATCTAGCCAGGCACACATCGAGTCTCCGGCACTAGCACTCCATCCTAAACCACCAACAGCACCTACCCACATGCCCGACATCCGTGCTCCTTACTGTAGCCTAGCCAGCCCACCTAAGTCCTAACCTGGCAAAACATCTTAAAATGAACTCTTAGAATCTCCCACACATGGACTTCGGGGCGTCCCAACCAAAATGAGCATTGATACCATACAAATGACAAATACAATATAGAGAACCTACGGTGCAGGTATCAGTCAACGAGGTGACATTGCAGGAGTACGAGGCCCGCTCTTCCCCTCCCCTACTCTACTCTCCTCTCTTTGCCCTGGTTATCAAGACCTTGGTGGTGGTGGCTACAAGGGTGTCCCGGGGATTAGGGGTATAGAGGTGGGGGTGGGTAGAATTTAATGTGTCCCTGTTCGTAGACTACGTTTTGTGGAAACCTTGCAGGCGTGGGGGATTCACTAGCAGCATTGCTGGGGGTGTTAAGTAACTACAAGAAGTGGATGGGACTGAAAATCAACTACTTGGGGTACTCTTCTCCCACTGGGATCCCAGATTTCTCCTTGCATTTTAAGGCCTAACAGTTGCGGGGTATGCTAGAACACATGTCTGAGGAGTTCAGGACTTGGGAAGGTAACGCAATCCTCCAAGTAGATCCGATAAAGGGTATTATCCATGGGCTCAGCTGAGACAGATTCTGGAGGAGGTGCGTGATAACCCAATTCTTGGCGTCCTTTGGAGAACGTGGTCCACTTTAAGGGAATAAGGGAGTTGTCCACCTGGCACTCCCAGTTAAGTCTGATTTGGGGTAACCCGTTCAGGATGGCCATGAGGAACTTTCGTGGGGTGCAGAAGTGGTCGGGCGCAGGGTTGGACACCTGCTGGAGAGGGGTAAGTTTAAGGACTACAAAGGAGCGAGAGACATGCTGGGGAAGGAGAACCTGGGTGTTTTCAAATATATTACACAAAGGGTTCCTGTTAGACCCAAAGTGGGCAGGGAATCTGTTAAGGGACCTCACCCCTTTTGAGTGTGCGTTGGTGACGGCGACCTCTAGGAAGGTTATGGTTGCGAAATTATACCAGGAACTGCAGGTCCCACGAACAAAGAATATGAGACAATTCAAAGACTTCTGGGAACTGGTAAAGGCAGGTCTCTCCCGGAAGAGCTGTGGGATAAAATGTATAGGGTTCTGTTTTATGGGAACCTGTCGACGCATGGAGCATAATTTCATGATTCTCCGCATGTGGCACATGGACCCGGTGACGATCTCCAAGATGTTCCCGGGGGGGCCTCACCTCTCTGAACGAAAGGCTGTGGTAAATGGGGGACGTTGATTTACATGTGGTGGGAATGCCCGCATATGAAGATATTTTGGGCAGAGTTGCTCAGTTGGATTAAGGAAATTACGGCGATCCCAATGTTGATGGACCCTCCCACAGTATTCTTGGGAATACCACCAGTAACCTATAGGTTTCCTAGAATGACGGAGGCTCTGCCCTGGGCAGGGAGACTAGCAGTGGCACAGAAGTGGAGGTTGTTGCGTTTACCGGAACAGGGGGATTAGCTTAGGAAAGGCCACTTGATGGAAAATCTCATACATTGCCCATGTCGACATGTACCGGTTTTAGAACATGGCTCAGCAGATTGTCCGGGACCAGCAGGGGGGGCCCGAGGTAGAGTGTGCGGGGGGGGGCTTGGGGGGAAAGTGACGCAACCTGAGGCAGAGGGATGTTGTAGGGGGGGGGAGGAAAATCGCAGAGTAGGGGAGGGCAGCCCCAGGTTGGGGGTCCTGAGCTTCAGGTGTCAGGAACTTGGGGGGAGTGTAGCAGTCCACAGGGTAGGAATACCTCAACCGGTGAGAAGGGCTCTCTGGGAGTTCAGGGGGCGCTGGGTAGCACTCGATGACTGGAAAGGAGATTTACCTCCAATGTGTATTTTGGTTAAGCCTTTCGCGTCGTGTGTCAGTTTCTTTTTTCTGGAGGTTGTGAGGCTGCTGGGTGAATGGCTTTCATTGCTATTGTTCTCGTGGGGACTTTGGGGCGGGTTGGAGGTGTTGATGAGGGGATACAGTGGCCCTGCAGGGTTCTTTTTCATAATCTAGGTTTATAAAATGTTAATACAAATGGCATTTAAAATTAAACTGTACCTCTTGGGCCACATATAATCAAGGACACCTCCCCAGACTTAACACACAGACCCAAGACATCCCACCCCCCCCACCTACACCATCACTGCTTCCACCCACTCCACCAAATCCAGTATACTCTCTCCGCAACTACCCCCTGCAGAATGTTGCATCATTGAAACCCTACACACGCCCCTACCCAGAGGCCTTTCACACACACAATGTATAAAGCCATCTCTGTCCCTCCACTGGAAAACCTCGGCCATCCCGCGATAAGACTTCACCTTCAAACACACCCTCCCTCACATCTACATCCTCTCAGCCCCCCTCTTAGAACCTCCTCCCTGCAGAACTAACACCTCCCTAAATCAAAGAAACAACCAATTGGCAGCCTATCATTCTGATCAACACCAGATCCGTCGCTAAAAACCGCCACAACATTTATGTTCATCTCGGAGGGCCCAACATCCATGAAACCTGGTTCTCCCATGCCTTCCGTCCCATTGCACATGAAGCCTTCCCTCCAGGCTATAATCTCATTGTACATAACAGGACCCGCAGGGCAGGTGGCATTGCCGTCCTCCACAAACCATTACTCTCCATCTTGCACAGACTGCGTACCGCTCCCAGTAAAATTTCAGGTCACCCCGTCACACACCCACAGCTTCACGCACATATATAGACCCTCGGGATACAATAGACGCTTCTCAGAAGCCCTTAGGGACACCTTAGCAGTCATAATGGTTGCCCATCCCCCTCCTCTCAATACTAGAGATCATCAATAGCTGGTTCGACATCCCACACAAACCTATAACACAATCCCTACTGGAAAACCTGGAAACCCAACATGTAGCACAACTAGCGCCAGTCCCTACACACTCGGCAGGTCACACACTTGACGCAATCTTTAGCTCGCCAGACCTCATCACAACACTGACACCTCGCCCACTCATCTGGACTGGCCACAATGCCATATTCTTCGATCTTTCCACAGTTACCTGCCCTCTGTTCTCTGCTCCAGCAGCTCCGGTAACACTTAACTACTCTCGCCTGTGGAAGAAAGTCATAGTAATTCCTGATCTTTCAGAATCCCTTCTGACCAGCCTAACTTTACCCCTCCACTCAGGTCAGATCTGAATCGCCCACTTCAATCGCTGGCTCTCAGCCACTCTCAGATCCTTCCCCAATAGGCAAGGCTTCTCCCGCAAACTATTCTCCACTGCCCTTGAAGCACTCAAATTGTAGAACCACACCCTAGAACGCAGATGGTGCGCAGACCATTCACCCTCAAACAGATTAGCATACACCACCCAGTTTAGGGCTGATCAGGCATAAATGCAGAAGGCCAATTACTGGAATAGAATCAACAACACGCCGAGCCCCTCCAGGGAACTCAACAGGCTCTTCTCTGAATTCGATTCACCAGCATGCAACGCCTCAACTCACATCCAAAACACACAACACCCCCCCCCCCCCCGACTACCTCTCAGACCACTTCGACAACATAGCCCTAGAAAGAAACACCATCATCATCAACATCTCAAAAATAGCTTTGCTCATGCCTCCCTAAACCTCATTTGGAACTTAAGTACAGTCTTTCACCCCCACTGCTCTTTACTCCGCTCTTCCACCATGAATTTATCAAGCTACTAACAGCTGTGCCTCAGGATCCCCCAGAGGACCCTGCCCCCCACTCTAAAGAAATCCTGACATCCGCCAGAGACTTCACAAGATCCATCGTCGACACATCCCTCATCTACTGCATTTTCCCAACAGAATTCAAAATCTACTACATCAAGCCCCTCAAAAAACTGCCCACTCATCCCGACCAATTACAGACCCACCTCAACCTATTCACAGCTAAACTAGCTGACCAAGTATCATACTCCCACAACTATGGCAGTTTCAAGAATCAAACCAGATCGTTGACCCAGCCCAATCTGGCTTCAGACCCAAACAAGGAACTGAAGCTTGCCTAGTTTCCATCTGGGATGGTCTTAAAAAACCCTCATGGCTCGGAAGGTTGCGCTGCTCTAATCCTACTCTACCTCTCGGCAGCATTCGTCACCATTGACCACCCCACCATCACAGACAGACTTCACTCTCTCAGCATCAGGGACCCCGCTCTGAAGTGGGTATCCTCCTACCCATGCAACAGATCCCAATTAGTACACCTGTATCCTTTCTACTCTACCACCCAGTGACCCACAGTGTGCCGCAGGTGGCCTCCCTCTCCCCACTGCTCCTCTACCTGAGCCCCCTTTTGCATTCATTCGATCCCATGGCCTAACCTTTTACAGTTACACATACACAGTGCGCCAGATAAGATTGAGGTGGGAGTATTTTACGCATGATTTGCAATTTCAAGAGAGTAAAAATGAGTTTTCTCCTCTGCAAGAGAGTAAAACATATCCAACATACACCCAATGCATACGTACAATCAGACCCGTAGCCCAAAAGAGTTATAGATCAAAGTTGTCTGGCTTGGCTTTAACCATTTTATTACACTTGTGGAAAATATTCTGCCATAAAATACTTACAAGTACCTGGTACTTACACAGCTTCATTTTCGAAATTCTAGAGAAACTCTGTTAAGAGCTACTATAGATTGAGACGGATGTATTTCCTTTAGAGGGAGGGTGAGTAAGCAATGGCATATGATTTACTTACAGGAACTTGCACACAATTTAGCAAAAGTCAAACTGCTAATCTACCTTTCCCGCTGCAGGAAATTAATGTGGATCGCCAGACATTAGTTAGCTATGTCACTTCAAATAACCAAAAAGTGCATGCAAGCTGAATTGCATTATGGTAGGCATATTTATAGTTTTACTGGTTTATTGTTTGTGTACAAAGCCAAAAACCATAATTCTGCCAATTACAGTTAGGAAGAAGTGCAGGCAAGTGCATAAGTTGTAGACTGGTCCCAAAGCCCTACTTCAACACTAAAGTGTGTGATCCTGGACAAATACTTTTGCCACTGTGCCTTTTTAGCAAAAATAGAAATTGATACTACAAGTGATTTAGTTCCAACTAGTTACTACTAAAAAAGCCGGACTGGCCTCTGTTCCACTGTTCGACCTGTAGCATTAATAGTAGTGACCATTTATATAATGCACATGACAAAGTTTGTGTCTTTTGGCTTACTCCTTGCTGTTTAATATAACTTCACATGAACTCCCGAGTATTAAAGACTTGTCTGTACCTTCCCCATCTTCTACTTCCATCCTAGGAGAGCAGACTTGATTGCCCGATAGGTTTCCTCCTAAATAGCCTAGAATCTGCATCTTGGCCATAACACGCATCACAGAAAATTCTGCCCATGACCGCTAATCACAGCAGTGGTGGAAGTGGACAAAAGGAACTAGTGGTCCTCTAGTTGCATCCAAAAAGGAGGGAGTAGGATGGCCGGACAGATGGGGTGGGAGGCAGGGTGGAGTATGAGGACAGGATCACAAACCTTGGCTGAACAGTGAAGCTGGGATTTTAATCCACTCTGCAAATTTGACCACATTCCTTCCAAGCGTTACTCGGTACAAATAGTTTGGATTTCAAGGCCTACAGTAATGATGTCTTAAAGAGTTAACTTCCAAAAACACAAATTGCATAATAACACCACATGGCAACATGTAAATCCTTACATCAACATGTTAAGCCTGAATGGTAAACTAGAAGTCCCAAAAATCTAGTTAACCCCACTGTACTGTCAGTGATTTAATAAAAGATGTGTAATACACTCAGATATGGAGATTATTGCCCTCTACTGCCATCTAGTGGAGGAAAGTGCGCTTTTCAATGAAAATAAATACAGCGTAAACTGTACGCAGAAGAAAATTAAATGCTCCGTAATGGCTTTAATTACATGCGTATAAAGCCAAAATACGCACCTTATCTGTAGGGCTGCGCATACGACACCCAAATTGACTTCAAAATGCTAAAGGACCCCTACGCCTTGTTCCCTGATCTTGCAATGTGCCTCTCAGAAATTGAGCACTGGATGACTGTCAACCACCTCGAGCTCAAGCCAGGCAAAACTGAAATCGGAAGACCTCCTCCCCCACCCCCCAATCACACCCCGTGGCCACTCTCTAGGCCTCCGCCCACCTCCCCCAACACAAAGAAAAAACCTTGAAGCATTATGGGCACGGAACTGACCCTAGCACATCACATCAACTCTCTGACAAAAAGCTGCAACTTCCACATTCGCATTATCCACTGCTTATTTCACTACATGACCTTCCCTCACAGAGTCCCCACAATGATGGCTATCATCCTTTCACGCTTGAACTATGCCAATGCCTTAGACCTGAAAACTACTCCATCACAGTTAAGAAATATTCAACATGTACAAAACACTGCCACTAAGCTCCTCCTAGCCCTATGCCTTAGAAACACACGTCATTCACCCTCTGTGTCGCAATCCGGCGACACTCCACCTTCAAGGCAATGTGCATCACCCATCGGGCACTCCATAACAGGACCAGAATACCTGCAGCAAAAACTCAAAATATATGCTTAACAGAAACCTCACTTCTCGCCATACCTGTGACAAAAACAATAGGTGCTCCGTGGTAATGAGGGGGGGGGGGGGGGGGGGGGGGGGAGTCCTCTTTCACAGTCCAAGCATTTTCTGTTCCCAGGGCTGGGTTCAGCGTTTTCATCATGCAACTGTGGCATTTAACACACTAGATTCAGTCTTTCTTCATCCGGACCCACATGCACTGCATCCCAGGGAATAGATCTGTGCCCCTCCAGGAGTTCATTCTTCACAGTCGCAAACATTTGCGTTACACACTGTTTGACTACACCCAGCCTAAACCTACATCACCCTGGGCCCGAATTGCAACTTCCATAGACTACAGCAGAGTTGCGTGCCAAATTCAGTCCAGCCGTTCACATCGGCAGACTAATGAACTCTTAGATAATTTGTCACAGCACCCATCCCTCTCATCTGATAATTACAGGCTGCTGTTAAAGACGTAGCCATTTTACAACTCACTTCTCAATACTCCGACTATGGTCATCCAAAGAGTTCAACAGTGCTCGAGGCCATACTTTTGGAAGTAGGCGCCATACAAACACATCATGTCTGTTAGTGTCATATTAGCTCTATGTACTCTGTTTGGCTAAGGTTATTTTATTTGACACGATAAATATTATGATCTTTCAAAAAAGATCCTATCACAAATATTACACATTAACAAAGATAATAGCAAGTTACACTATAGTAAAATCACTTGCCTTAAAAATATAATCCAATTAAAATACACAAGATCGCACAAGTCATACATATTCTATAAATAACTACTAATATCACATAAGATATACTGATGATATGCAGGACAACAATTTTTTAAAACCTTTTCAACTGAGATATGAGAATGCATTACTTACCGTAAAAGCATTTCTGATGGTTGTATCTGCTTAGGTTCACATGCTGTGCATAGGTCCGACATCCAGTGGTCACTGCGGAGTATTGCATTTTGTTTTTCGTAGTCGAAAAGGGGACGTCGACAAGGCGTGTCTGAAACACTATCCCTATAGTGACGTGCGTTGTACCCACAATCCCTCACGCGTCGAGGTCCCTCCGTTTGTATTTTTCTGCCCTGAGGGAGCCTTCTAGACGTGAGTGAGTACAGAAAAGAGAGAGAGATATAAAGGAAGTCTATGTTCCTTCCATCCGAGCGGGGAGGAAGGGCGGGCGCATGTGAATCTAAGCAGATACAACCATCAGAAATGCTTTTACGGTAAGTAATGCATTCTCTTCTGATGTTTGTTAATCTGCTTAGAATCACATGCTGTGCATAGACTAGCGAGCAGTACCCGGAGTTGGCGGTGGGTTATGAGAAGGAACAGTAGAGAAAAGGTGTCGTAATACTGCCTGTCCCACCTGGGAGTCAGATCTAGAGTGTGTATCTAGACAGTAGTGTTTTGTAAAGGTGTGCACAGAACTCCAGGTAGCCGCTTTGCAGATGGACTCAAGGGGAACATTTGCAATGAATGCTATGGATGCCCCCGTGCCTCGAGTAGAGTGTGCTCTTGGCCTAAAGGGCAGTTCTCTCTTAGCAAGAGTATAGCAGAGAGTGATGCATTGAACAATCCATCTAGAAATAGTGGATTTTGAAACCGCATCTCCTTCTCTTCCTGCTGCCACCGAGACGAAGAACTTATTAGTCTTCCTCAGTGGTCTGGTTCTTTCCATGTAGAACATGACCGCTCTGCGTACATCTAGTGTGTGCAGAGTCCTTTCTCCCAAATTGGAAGGATTTTGAAAGAACGTTGGTAGTTCTATAGATTGGTTTACGTGGAATTTAGAAATAAATTTCGGAGCAAACCTAGGGTGAGTGCGTAGAACCACTTTATCTTTGTGAACTGTAACGAAGGGGTCTAGAATAGAAAGAGCCTGAAGTTCACTTACTCTCCTGATGGAGGTGATAGCTATTAAAAAAGCAGTCTTAAGCGTGAGGTGTTTAAGAGATGCTTTGTGCATGGGTTCGAATGGAGAGCCCATGAGTCTGGTAAGTACCACATTAAGGTCCCATCCGGGAGCTGGGTCAGCTATCGGGGGGTGTATTCTCTTTACTCCCTCCATGAAGGCCTTTATAACAGGGATCTTCCACCACGACACTTTGAGTTGGGAAGTGGTGTATGCAGAAAGTGCCGCTAGGTGGACTTTAATGGAGTTAAACACTAGACCTGAATCCAATAGGTGGGTCAGGTATAGGACCACATGTGTGGGAGAGCAGTCAATAGGGTTGATGCTTTTACTCCTGCACCAGATGACAAATCTTTTCCACTTGCTAGAATAGCAGTGGCGAGTGTTCGGTTTTCGGGCTTCCCTGAGGATGTCCATGCATCTTTGCGGGAGTTGTAGATGTCCGAACTCTATGATCTCAGGAGCCAAGCTGCTAAGTTCATGTTCTGGGGGCATGGATGCAGAGTCCTGCCTTTGTCCTGAGACAGCATGTTGTACGGGCAGGGGAGTTTTACTGGGGGGGGATAGAGACATCTCCATCAAGTGAGCGAACCATGGTTGTCGTGCCCACATTGGGGCCACTAGTATCATGGTCACTTGTTCCTGGTGCATCTTGTGCACCACTCTGTTGAGAAGGGGAGTCGGGGGAAAAGCGTAAACAAATTTCCCTGACCATTGCATCGACAGACCGTTCCCCTTGGATAGGTTCTGGGGGTACCTGGAGGCGTAACTTAGGCATTGTGAGTTTTCCAGGGTTGCGAACAGGTCTATTTCTGGGAATCCCCATTGTGTGAAGACGTTGAAGACGATGTCTTCGTGCAGGCGCCATTCGTACTCTAAGGGCAGGGGGAAATCTCTGCTGAGACTGTCTGCTAGCAGATTGAGTTCCCCGGGTACATGTAGTGATAGTAGGAACATGTCCTGTTTGAGAGCCCACTTCCATATATTCTGGGCCAGCTTGGACAGGCCTGGAGAGTGGGTGCCCCCTTGCTTGTTGATGTAGTACATGGCTGTGGTGCTGTCTGTAAGGACCATTACTGTTTTGCCTTGTAGGTGTTCCTGGAAGGCTCTTAGCGCCTTGAACACAGCTAGTAGCTCCAGTAGATTTATGTGTTTGGATGCTACGTTCGGAGTCCACACTCCGTGAGCAGTCTGATGGGATAGGTGCGCCCCCCATCCTGTGAGGGATGCGTCTGTGGTTAGAGTGGCTTCCGCCGCGGGTGTGGCAAAGGGTTTCCCTTTTTCCATGTTTTCCTTTGTCCACCACCGTAGCGAGAGAACTAAGGCCTGCGAGACCACCACTAGATCCTCCCATAGTACGCTGGCCTGACACCACTGGCTGTTGAGCCACTCTTGCATTGGGCGCATGCGCAGGCGCGCGTGAGGTACTAAATAAATACACGACGCCATCATTCCTAGCAAGCGCATTGCTTTGCGTACCGTCACCTCTCGACCGGTTACATATTGAGGGATTTGAAACAGCATGTTTTGGACCCTCTCTTTGGAGGGGAAGACGAGGCCGTCCTTTGTTAGAATTAGAGCCCCTAGGAATTGCTTGATTTGACTGGGGTCTAAACTGGACTTCTTTTCGTTGATGGAGAAGCCCAACTGGAACAAAAGGTCTACTGTCTTTTGGGTATTGGAGAAGCATGTTTCGTAAGAATCCCCTGTTATGAGCCAGTCGTCGAGGTAAGGGTAAACTGGGATGGACAACCTGCGCAGGTGGGCCGCTGCCACTGCCAGCACCTTCGTGAATACCCTTGGTGCTGATGCTATGCCGAAGGGTAGCACTTTGAACTGGTAGTGTTTGCCCTCTATCATGAACCTGAGGTATTTTCTGTGCGCTGGCAACATTAAAATATGAAAGTATGCATCTTTCATGTCCAATGTTGTCATGTAATCTCCCTGAGAAAGCAGTGGGATTACTTCCTGTAAGGTTACCATACGAAACTTTTGGGGTTTGATAAACTTGTTCGCTGGGCGCAGATCTAATACAGGGCGCATGGTTAGATCCTTTTTGGGTACAAGGAAGTACACTGAATAAATACCTTCCGTTACCTGAGATAGAGGCACGACCTCTATGGCTCCTTTTTCCAGCAGTTGTTGTACTTCTTGGAGAAGGATGGCAAGATGTTCCGGTGTCATGCGACGTCCCCTCGGGGGTCTGTAGGATGGGGAACTGTTGAATTCGATACAGTATCCGTGGGCTATGGTGGAAAGTACCCAACGGTCTGACGTTATCTCCTCCCATGCAGGAAGAAAGGATGTTATCCGGCCCCCGACCGGTGTTGCATGGGAGGGGACGCGAATCTTCGCGTCACTTGGAGTTGTTGGGGGCTTGGGAGCCTCTGGGGGTGGATCCCCGACCTCTCCCTTTACCCCGGCGTTGGCCTCTTTGGCTGTACTGCCCACTATTGGTCTGGTAATTGGTGGCAGGGTATTGTTGATGCTGACTTTGTTGTTGTTGTTGGCGTTGGCCACGAAAAAAGCGTTTGTTGCCATAGCCGCGTCTGGCAGTGGGCTTAGAGATTTGGTCAAGAGTCTTGATAGTATCGAACTCTTTTTTAGCCATCTCTAGAGCTTCATCCACCGCTTTCCCAAAGAGGTTAGAGTCTTCCACAGGTTTATTTATTAAAGACGCCTGTGTCTCCGGTTTAAACCCTGAGTTGCGCAGCCATACGTGGCGTTTTAGGAGTATTCCCTGCACTAGGGAACGTCCCGCTGTTTCTGCCGCGTCCAGAGAGTTCTTTACAATGCTCTGGTTCACCTGGGTTCCTTCGCCAATAGTTGAAAGTAGGCGTGTACGTAAAGGCTCCGGTGCTTCCTCGGCGTCCTTGCGCAGTTTGGCCCACTGCGCGTCTGCATAGCTAGCAAGCAAAGAATTGTTGTTTGCAATTCTTGCTGAGAAGGCAGCCGAGGAAGTTACTCTTTTTGCAAGGGCATATAGCCTTTTGCCCTCCTTGTCAGGGGGTGCCTCACTGGTGGAAAGTGGTACCCCTGCCCTCTTTCTAGTATTAGATACTACTAGGGAATCCGGAATGGAATGTCCCCTAATGTAGAGCGGGTCTGAGGGAGAAGGAGTGAAATGTTTTTCAATTCTCGGATTGACCCCTCTGATCAATGCGGGAGTGGCCAGCGAAGGGATGATTCTTCTCTTCACTGAAGCTAGGAGGGGAATGGTCTGGCTGACCGGGGGTTTCTCTTTAATTACTTTTTCCACAAAGTCTAATTCTGGAGAGAGCTCCCCAGTGTCCAGTTCGAAATGTGCTGCTGCTCTGCGCAACAGTGCATTGAAAGTGGGCTGATCGTCAATAGGAGACGTGTTCCTAACCGGTGAATTGTCAGGAGGATTTAGGTTTAGGACATCAGTGTCGGAATATACTGATGGGGGTTGCCAGGGGTGCGAAGGTCCTTCTTCAGTGTCTTCTCGGAAGCCTTCTTCTATAATGTCTGTTCTGTCTTCCAGACATTCCTCCTGGTTCTGTCCTTCATTGTCCATGAAATCATCTTCTTCCTCGAAGTATTGTTCCTCCCCAGTGAGGTCATATACATCTTGGAAGTCTGAGGCTGTGTCCTGCAGGGGATCGACTAGCCTCGGATTTTTGGCCCTGGGGTCCTCCTGAGGCCTTTCTCTAGTCCTCTTGTGAGTTTGAGAGGCCTGGGTGCTCATGAACCTTTCCATCCTCTCCATACAGAGGTGGAGTCTTTCCATTGTTTCATGGGGTACCCCAGAGCGGTCTGGCGGGGGAAACATAGGGTTATCTAACTCGAAATGGCTCGACGTCTCCCAAAGCGTCGAGGAAAGTGTCCCGTCGCCCTCCGAAAAACCTTCAGGTGTGTCGGGTGACTCCCTGACTAAAGGGGGTAGTCCCTGCTTTCCTTCGGGCTTTTTCGGCGTATCCTTTAACTTATGCGTAACGCTCGACGTAATCTTCGGCGTACGCTTTTGGGCGTCGGCTACAGCGATCCTCGCTAAGCTATCGGCGACTCGTTTGTCGGCGGAAGCTTGAGTTTTCGACGCTATGGGTATCGAACGCTCTACGGCGGTCTGCGCTTTCTGTTGATGCGCACCGGCCGATGGTTTGGTGGCAGCGCAGCGCCCTTGTTTGCCGAAAGCCCAGTCGCAGGTCGCGGCTGCGGTTGCGAGAGGGGCTTCGAACCCGAACGGTCCGAGGAGGCCGCCGGTGGAACCTGCGTCTCCTTGGGCGCCGAAGCTCTTTTCGACTTCGTCGAAGAAGACCCGTGGGTTGTGTGTTTAAGTGGATCTTTGTGTGCGTCTGTGTCGCCGGGGTGTACATCCCCATAAGCAGGGCGTGAGCCGAGCCCGTCGGGGCCGGGGACAGACGACGAAGCGCGTAAGCGCTCCTTAGAGGGGGTTTCGACTTCCGTAGCGGAGGTCGTGTTATCGCGTTCCTCGTCACTGTCGGTGGTAGCAGCGGCGGGTGAACCTTCGGCCTTCGACATCGCGTAGGCCGCCCACCTTTTAACCCTTCGGTCTTTTAGAGTTTTAGGCTTAAGAAGCCGACAAGCCGCGCACCCTTCCTCCTTGTGATCGAGGGGCAAGCAGCGGTTACACCGTGAGTGCTTGTCCTTCCAAGTGAATTTGCCTTTACAAAGTGGGCAAAACCTAAACGGTGTCCTCTCCATAGCCGAGGTAATAAATTGCGATAAACACCCCAAGGGAAAGGAAGGGGAAAGGGAAAGGCATTCTCAGAAAGACCCAGAGATGTCCCACGACCCCACTCTCCCTACTGTATATGGCCAGCGAGACCAGGCCACGTGTTCGGCAGCGCCGAAGGATTTCCTCCGCTCGACCCTCCGTCGAAGATTTTGCTCGGCGGAGAACAGCTTACAACTGCGTCGAGGGAGGGATTATTAATATTATGTGAAAAAAACGACCAAAGGTCGAGGAGTAGCAATGTCTCTCGAGGAGCTCCGCGTGAAGGCGACCAGAAGCTGGGCGGAAAAAAACAATCTGAGGGACCTCGACGCGTGAGGGATTGTGGGTACAACGCACGTCACTATAGGGATAGTGTTTCAGACACGCCTTGTCGACGTCCCCTTTTCGACTACGAAAAACAAAATGCAATACTCCGCAGTGACCACTGGATGTCGGACCTATGCACAGCATGTGATTCTAAGCAGATTAACAAACATCAGAAATATATATATATATATATATCATGCATTAGCATTTCTGATTATTGTATCTGCTTACATTCACATGCTGTGCATATGGTCCAACATCCAGTGGTAACCGCAGAGTATTGCATCTGGTCTTTCGGGGACGTCGGCATAGGCGTGTCTAACACGATCCCTATCGTGACATGTAGTGTACCCAAAATCCCTCACGCGCCGAGGTCCCTCCGATTGTATTTTTTCTGCCATATGGGAGCCCCAGGCTATTGTGAGTGAAAACATGAAGACAGCTATGTTCCTTCAACCCCGAACGGGGAGGCAGGGAGGGTGCGTGTGAATCTAAGCAGATAAAGTCATCAGAAATGCTATTATGGTGAGTAGTGCAGGTCTTCTGATGCTTGTTAATTTGCTTAGAATCACATTCTGTGCATAGACTAGCGAGCAGTACCTGGAGTTGGGTTATGAGAAGGAGCAGTAGAGAAAAGATGTCTTAATACTGCTTGTCCCACCTGAGAGTCAGATCTAGAATGCGTGTCTAGGCAATAATGTTTTGTAAAGGCATGTACAGAACTTCCGGTTGCCACTTTGCAAATAGACTCTGGGGGAACATTTGCAATGAATACTATGGACGCCCCAGTGCCCAGAGTAGAGTGTGCTCTAGGCTTGAAGGGCAGTTCTCTTTTAGCAAGAGTGCAACACAGTGCGATGCATTTGAAAATCCACCTTGTGATAGCGGATTTAGAGACAGGATCCCCTTCTCTGCCAGCTGCCACTGAAACTAAATATTGGTTTGTTTTCCTCAGTGGTTTCGTTCTTTCCAGGTATAACATGACTGCCCTGCGCACATCTAGTGTGTGTGTGTAGGCTTCTTTCGGCCATGCTAGTGGGATTCCGGAAGAAAGTGGTTAGTTCGATCGATTGGTTCACATGGAACTTAGAGAGGAATTTAGGCGGAAATCTGGGATGAGTGCGCAGAACTACCTTATTCCTGTGGACTGTAACAAAAGGGGTCTAGAACAGAAAGGGCCTGCAGTTCGCTAACCCTTCTAATATAAGCGACAGCAAATAAGAAGGCCGTCTTGTAAGTAAGGTCTTTTAAACTTGCTTTATGTATTGGCTCAAAGGGAGATCCCAGGAGTCTGGATAAAACCACATTTAGATCCCATCCAGGAGCTGGGTGAGAAATGGAGGGGGGGGGGGGTGGACTCTCTTAACCCCTTCCATAAAGGCCTTAATAACTGGTGTTTTCCACCATGACACTTTCTGTTGCGACGTGGTGTAGGCTGAGGGAGCGAGCAGCCAGATGAACCTTTAGGGAATTGAAGACCAGTCCTGCGTCTAACAAATGGGTTAGGTACAGCACAATGTGTGTGGGTGAGCAATCAATGGGATGGACGCCCTTGGTATTACACCAGATGACAAAGCGTTTCCATTTACTGGAATAGTAATAGCGGGTGTTAGGTTTCCTAGCTTCCCTGAGAATGTCCATGCATCTCTGAGGGAGCTGAACTATGACCTCAGGAGCCAGCCTGCTAAATTCAGAGTTTGTGGGCCTGGGTGTAGGGTCTCCCCCCTGTCCCGAGACAACATGTTGTACGGGCAGGGTAGTTTTACTGGTGTGGAGAGGGACATTTCCAGTAGATGAGCGAACCAGGGTTGGCGGGACCACATTGGTGCTACCAATATCAGAGTGACTGGTTCCTGGTGCATCTTGTGCACTATCTTGTTGAGTAGGGGAATCGGGGGAAGTGTAGACAAATTTCCCTGACCATGTTATCCAGAGTCCGTTCCCCTTGGAGCGGTTCTTGGGGTACCTGGAGGCGTAGTCTTGGATTTGGGCGGTCTACTGAGTTGCGAACAGGTCGATCTCTGGGAAGCCCCATTCTGCAAAGACGTGGAGATGTCTTTGTGCAGACGCCATTCATATTTTACAGGCAGTGGAAAATCTATGCTGAGCACGTCTGCCAGAAGATGGGACAACAGAAACATCTTGTGTTTGAGAGCCCACATCCAAATGTTTTAGGACAGCTTGGATAGCCCTGGAGAGTGTGCCCCCCCTGGTTTGTTTCGGTAATACGTGGCTGTGGTGCTGTCGGTCAGAACCAGAACTGTCTTACCTTGTAGTCGAGTCTAAAAGGCTTTTAGAGCCATGAAGACTGCTAATAGCTGTAGCAGATTTGTATGGTTGGATGCTACTTGTGGGGACCACACTCCATGCGCCGTCTGCTGAAGCAGGTGAGCCCCCCGCCCCCTGTGAGAGAGGAGTCTGTCATGAGAGTGGATTCCACTGCAGGGGTGGTGAAGGACATCCCCTTCAAGAGGTTTTCCCTCGACCACCACTGCAGAGAGAGAACGAGGGCTGGCGAGACAACTACCAGATCTTCCCATTGCCCACTGGCCTGACAACACAGGCTGTTGAGCCACTCTTGCATGGGACGCAGGCGCACGTGGGGAACCAAGTATATGCATGACGCCATCATACCTAGCAGCCGCATGGCTTTGCGTACCGTCTCCCGACTGGCTACATAGTGAGGGATCTGAAAAAGCATGTTCTGAACCCTCTCGTTGGAGGGGAAAACGAGGCCGTCCGTTGTCCGGATTAGAGCCCCCAGAAATTGTTTTACTTGACTGGTGACTAGACTGGACTTCTTCTCGATCGAGAATCCCAGACTGAAAAGGTGGTCTATGATCTTCTGGGTCTTCAAAAAGCATGTGTCGTTAGAGTCCCCTGTTACGAGCCAGTCGCTGAGGTAAGGGTAAACCGGGACGGATAGTCTGTGCAGGTGTGTGGCCACTACTGCCAGGACCTTTGTAAACACCCTTGGCGCCGAGCCAATGCTGAAGGGGAGCACTTTGAATTGGTAATGCCTGCCTCTATCATGAACCTTATATATTTCCTGTGCGCTGGCAACATTGAAATATGAAAGTATGCATCTTTCATGGCCAATGTTGCCATGTGGTCCCCCTGTTTCAACAGTAGGATCACTTCCCGTAGCGTTACCATACAAAACTTGAGGTTTTATAATGTGCTTGCTGGGCGCAGGTCTAGAACAGCATGGTGAGGTCCTTTTTGGGTACAAGGAAGTACACTGAATAAATACCCTTGTTTACCTGAAGAATAGAGACGGCTTCTATGGCGTTCCTTCACAGAAAGGCTTCCACCTCTTGATTCAGGATCTGCAGATAGTCCGGCGAGAGGAGTCGTTAACGTGGCGGTCTGGACTGTGGTCGTCTGGTGAATTCCATGCAGTACCCGTGGGCGAAGGTCTTTATGACCCACTGGTCTGAAGTTAACCCCTCCCATGCCGTGAGGAAAGATGTTAAACGCCCCGCCGACCGGGGTGACATGGGAGGGGACCTGGATCCGTTGGACATTTCTGACCAGAGGTTGCGGCTCCTCTAAGTTTGGGGCCGGCTTCTGCCTTTGCTGCATCATTGATCCTTACGTGGGTATTTGGCAGGGCTTGTGCGTTTGTCCAGAGTTCCAGTTTCCCGTAGTTTGACCAGCACGGGACTGGCCTCGAAACGACCGACGGGAAGCGCCTCCTCTCTGGGGAGTGGAGGGCGGGGAGGGTAAGGCTTCTGAGTTATTTGTTGTGAGAAGTCTCATACTCTTTCTTGGCCGTCTCCAGAGCATCGTCGGCTGCTTTTCCGAAGAGACTGGTCTCTTCTATGGGTTTGTTAATAAGAGCGGCCTGTGTTTCAGGCTTGAACCCCGAATTGTGGAGCCAAGCATGCCGCTTGAGTAGTGTAACGCTCACCTGGTTCCCACGGGGGCGCTGGTCTAGTCTGGATTGCTTGGCCTCTTCTAGCGTGATGCGCAGGACCCGGAACACCGATTGGACAGGACCTCCAAATCGTGCTTGCCTGGCCCGTAGGAATATCCTCCTGCAGATAAGAAAGGGGATTAACAGTCTGCAGAATAGTGTGCTAGCTCCCCCCTTTCCCCCTTCCCCCTTCGTTCCTCTCCAACTTCCTCCAAACCCCGCTTTAAGCTCACCTTATGGTTTGGAAGGATGAACTCTCCATCCTGCTTCTGGTGCAGGGGCGCGTGTTCGTCCACTTACTTCACTGGTTTTCAGAATGGCGCTGGCAAAATCCACGACTTTCCTGAGCGATGCGCCGTAAGTATGAAAGTTCAAAGTTCAAGTGAGGCCCCCCTTTATGTTGTCTTTCTAACCTGTGATCGGTCCTTTATTTCAGGTGCAGAATGAAGGCGACGCGTCGAGGGGTTAAACTGCCGAGGTGAGTAGTGATGAGGGCGATGCCTCTAAATGTCCTTATTCCCCAGAAATGTCTCTTGTCCTTTCCCCATAGGGGCCGGGAACGGTACCTGCCAACGGGGCGGCGCCGACCCGAAATGTGGAAGAAAAGCCAGTAAGTATTATGGCTGTTAATCAGGCTTTCCTTCTGTGTTCCTTCTGCTCACCTTTTGTTTCTTCCTCTCTCCCCTAGGTGCAGAGATGTGGCGTCCGATGCTGACAGCGGCGATGGAGCCAGGAGATGTCTCGAGGACAGGTGAGTGAAGCGTGGCGCTGCAGCGAGCAACGCAATGCTTTTAAATGGAAGTCTTTCTTCAGGGATGCTGGCGAGAAGATTCCGGATGCAGGTAAGAAGTTTGAAATAGTCCTTGGTTTTCACCTTTCTCTTCTCTTCCTTCCAGGTCTTCCAGGTTCGAGGCGGGCGTGGCTGGAGTCCAGGAGCAGACACGGTGAGCGTTAAGCTGCAGGAAGCAGAACAACGCGAAGCATGAGCTGCTGTCTGGGCGTGGCTTAAATAGCCTCCAAAGAAGTCCCAGGTATGTATCCTCCCCCAACTAGGTATGTATCCTTCCCTGGCCACACCCGAGTGAAAAAATAGTCCCTATGAAAAGATAGTCCCTTTCAGGTCTCAGGGAGGCCTGAAGCGTGCAGCATGGTCTGCATCAGGTAAGTGCACAAAACACCTCCCTTTATGAGCCTGGCGCCAGGACTGATGTCCAACATGAGCCTGGCACCAAAGGCGCCACGACTGAGTCCAAAGAGCCCCTATAAGGGGCCGCTGGGCTTTTACCCGAGGGCATGATGCCTGCTTCCGGGGGTGCTGGGCCTGGCCTGGTGCTCCGGGGGTAGGCATGACAAGTAGTGTGCCCTGGGCCAGGGACCTGCCTGCCGTCTCAGCAGTGTCCAGAGTGTTTTTAATTATATTTAGATTTACCTGCCCGCCCTCGGCCACGATGGTGAGAAGTCTGGACCTAGCGGGTTCAGGAACCTCCTGGAGACCTTCTTGTACAAGGTGCCATTGTGCGTCTGCATAACTGGCAAGCAGCATAGTGTTATTCGCTATGCATGTGATGTATGCAGCTGCTGAGGTAACACGTTTACCTAAGACGTACAACCTTTTAGATTCCTTATCCGAAGGTGCCTCCCCCGTAGCAACGGGTACTGCCCTGCCCGTTTCAAGGTGGTAGTGACTACCAAGGAGTCGGGATGGGAGGCCTTTAATATATTGAGGGTCCATAGGAGATTGCCAAAGTAGTTTCTCCACTCTTGGATTCACTGCCCGGGTCTGAGCTGGCGTGACCAGGGAGGGGGGGCCAAGATTCTTTTAACAGTTCAGGAGAGGAATGGCTTGGCTTGAGGGGGGGGGGGGGTTTCTCTTTGATAATGTCCTCCACAAAATCTTGTTCGGGTACCGCCTCCTGGGTGGTGATCTGAAAGTGCTCTGCTGCCTACCTTAAGATGGCATTGAAAGCCATTTGATAGTCTACAGGCCTGGCAGCCCGGAGTGGTGTGAGGGGAATCCAGGCATAGGACATCAGTATCCTGATCTTGCATAGGTAGCGTCCATGGCTTCGTCTCCACTTGCTGGGTTTCCTCCCAGTTGTTCATGGCATCCGCCTGGTCATCGGGGTAATCTTGCAGGAACCAAGGGTCTTCTACCTAGTCATAGATGTCTTGGTAAGTGTCCATCTGGACCACAACTTCATGGTGGACAGAAGCCGCAGGTTGAGAGTCAAGATTTTCCTGGAAACGCGAAGCAGACACCAAAAGAGGGTCTTCACGAGATCTCTTAGGGGAAGGATGCTCTGAACGCGAGAATGCCTTCTTAGATGAACCAGAAGGGGCAAAAGGTGGAAAACGACATTTTCCTCTCGTTGGCGTCGAAATTTGTCCCCAAGAGTGTTGGACAGAGGCTCCTGACAGTCCTTGTAGGTTTTGCGAGTACTGGGGCGCCATGGCGGGTCTTTAGACACGTCCGCAGCACACTCCATGCGTTTCTACAGTGTCTTAGGAGTCAGCCCAACCGCCAAAGTAATTCTTGCAATACTGTCCTCAATCTCCGCTGAATCGGCGTGACTCAATGGTTAAGCAGTAGATTTACAGCCTACCGTGGCGTCAGAGGGCCTAGCAATAGACTTTTCACCTATGGAAAAGGCTAGGACTAGGAGTAGGTTTTGGGCCTACCGGGGCCTTAGGAGCCGCCGGATGATCACGCTTCGGCGTGTAAACATGATTTAGAGGTAGCACCCTTATTTTTGGATTGCCCAGTCGCAAGACGATGCTGCGGATGCGGGGAAGGCTGCTGATCTACCAGATCAGAGGATTTCGGCGGTCCTGTTGGTGCCTTCAACTTTTCCGATGGAACAGTCGAAATCGGTGAATGGGGTTGTGTGCTTAGTGTGTGGATTCTGTACGCCCTTGTTGCCGGGTGTTGTCCCCGAAGCGAGACTCAAGTCAGGCCTAGAGCGGTCGGGGACGGGCGTGGCAGACCTAGAAGCGTCCGCCTCAAGGTCGACGACATCCGACATGAATGTCTGGTCATCAGTGCCCATGTCACTTTCGGCTGGTTGAGGGGGGTAAGAGGGTTCAGCCCACGACATATCGTACGCGCCCCACCGCTTTAAGGGTCTTAGGCCGAAGGAGCATACAGGCTGCACACCGCTTCACATTGTGATCTATAGGTAGACCAGAATTAAACATTCTGTGCTAGTCTTCCCACGGGTACCTGACCGTACACTTCGGGCAGGACCTACATGGTGTCCTTTCCATAGTGAAAGTTATAGACAAAGATGACCAGCCCTAGAGGGCAAAGAGGAGGAGAGACATAACGAAAGATATGGCCCCCCCCCCCCGACCCCACTCTCCCTACGGTCTAGGCCTGCCAGAGGGCTCGGCCACGTGGATGGCTCAGCCGCTGGATCTTAGGCGCCGAAATCCACCGCCGTCGAAACTTATTGCAGTCTTCGCCGAAGTTGCTTGAATCAAAGTGACTTAAGGGGAACCGACAAAATAGATAAACAATGTCTCTTATGAAGAGCTCCACTAAAGGGAGACCAGTTATCCGGGCGGAAAAAATCTGAGGGACCTTGGCGCGCGAGGGATTTTGGGTACACTACACGTCACGATAGGGATAGTGTTCCAGACACGCCTATGCCAACGTCCCCTTTCGGTCCCCGAAAGACAAGATGCAATACTTTGCGGTTACCAATGGATGTTGGACCATATGCACAGCATGTGTTTCTAAGCGGATTAACAAGCATCAGATATATATATATATATATATATACACACACACACACACACACACACACACAAACTACGTTCCACCAAGAGAGCCCTCTTGCCGAAAAAGTGAGCCACACTGCACAGCGTGAGTGCAACGGGTGTCAATACAGGGTTTAACCTTGAGAAGAAAGGGTTGTGAATCATCCGTTATCAAATAAAAACGTATCCTTTATTCCACAAAAATTTCATTCACGGTTAAACAAAATGTTTAAAATCAGGGTTTACAACCCTAGCCCGGCATCAAAACAATGGAGGCCAACAACGGGACGATGCGTTTCACTACTTCTTGTAGCTTGATCTCATAGTTCCCCCCCCCCCCCCCCCCTGGCCACGGCATACATATATACTCTTTGATTCAGGTCGTTCATAGTCAGAGAGAGGCCTACCATAATTTCTTGGGCCCATTGCAAAATGGCTGCAAAATAACTGCCGGTGTACGTTCTATACAGATTGGTCATAAGTTTCTCACACATTCCCATCGTTTTACAAATATGAGTCAATTTGTATGTTTCATAGCAATTTAATTTAACTTTAATGTGATATAGATTTGAAAATGAATTCAAAACTTTACACATAATATGAATTACAAACATTAACAAAAATAAAGAGCAAGTCATAAAATAAGAAATCAAATCATACAATATACCATATAACATATGGAATATCAACCTAACAGATATATGTGAATCTATATATATTAAAACATCAGACATAATTTCTTTAAAATGAGAATAAGATAAAATATTAGGGCTTCATTATAACAGATCTTTAACCGTTATGTTTCCCAAGTCAGTACCGTAAATACGGACATTACATCTCTCACCCACAGCTATCCTAACCAAAAGATGCCATAGATCAGTGGTATTCAAACTGTGGGTCGCGACCCCCTAGGGGTCCGCGGGTGCATCCCAGGGGGGCCCTGAGAGCTCAGCATGAAAAAAGATTTTTTTTTTTTTTTTTTTTAGATTGGAAGAAATGGGCAGGGGTGGCCCACATGGGCGGGCTGAAGCATGAAACTGTCTCAGGCAACAATGAAAAAGTGGCCCACAGTTGTAAATGGATATTCATTCCTTTAGTCACAGACTGGGCCTCATTACTACTATGGCCAACCAGTAACAACGGTGCTGGTAAGCTACCGGCACCGTTGCTACCGTTCCGCCATAGTAAGAGTTGTGCTCGTGGGTGCTTGACAGCCCCCGCCAGGTCTGACCTCAGCTCGTCGGATGCACCAGCACCGTTATTAACGGTGCCGGTGCATCCGAGCTCCCCCTTCCCATTTGAGCCATATGGGGCTCAAATGGGAATGGGGATCTACCGGCACCTTCGAAAGGGCAATTATCATGTCCGCCTAACTCGGCATGACCTAGTAATTGCCCATTCGCGGGTGCCAGACCCGGATGCAACTCCAGTGGCAGCCGTGCCGGTTTTACCGGCACAGCTACCGCCAGAGTAGTTATGAAGCCCACTGTTTCAATAGTACCCAAAGGGGTGCTTTGTGTTAAAATGTAAGTAAATTGTGATATATTCAGCAACAATGGTCAACATTACTAACTGCATAATGGCCCCTCACCCATTATGGAGGAGCTAAGGAGCCAGCCCAGTGAAACAGTGAGCACTCCCTCAGCTGCTTTATCCAGCTAATGGAGTGCTCCTGGGCTGGCTGAACTGTCAAAGGGAAACACTGTTTCCCTTTGACAGTTCAGTTTAGTTCCCCAGCCGCACATGCTCACTGAGCCATGCAAGTGCTGGGGCGTTTTGCTTCGCCAGCATTGCATAGCTCATTGGAAATGCTGGCTGGGGCACTGCATGTCTGTATGTCCGAGGGGGAGCTCCTGCGCCTCCTCGCACATACGGACAGAGCAGCTGGAGCAGCACCCACACACAGGCCAATGCAGAAGGTACGTTTATGTTCATTGTTTTTATTTAAACATGTGTATGGATGCGTTATGAGTGAGTGTATGGTGATGGATGCTCATGTGAATGATAGAGTGATTGCTGTATGAATGTGCAGCGCCTTGCATATACACATAATCATGTTCATTGTGTTAGGACCAGTGGGGCCCAGGGGACAGGGATGGTATCTTTTTACCGGACATCTATCACTCAAAACCCTCTGCCTTGTCCACAAGGCTTTCTGGGGCCTCGGTCCAAAATACCTTCAGCTATTCCTCCGCAAATACCTCCCCTCTCGAGCTCTTCACTCCTCTACCTCCAACTCCCTCAGGGTCAGTCGTTTATCAAAGAAACGAGCTGGGGGTAGATCTCCGTCTTCGGCTGGGGCCTCCCTCTGGAACAGCGCCCTGCCACTCTAAAACTTGAGGAGAACCATCTTTCTTCCTGCACTTATCAGACCTACCCTGTCTGCTGCCTTAAACGTAGCACTTGCAAATTGCTGGCTGCACTACCACTGTTTGTTGCCTTTATTATTTATTTATTGTTATTTATCTGTTTCTCCTCTGCTTCGCACTTTCCACTTCTCCCCCCTTCCATGCACTTTACCCCTCACACTTGCGCGTTCTCAATGTCACTGGGCCTAGTAAGATCGCTGTTTTATTCTCCTCTGTTCCCCTCCCTTGCCTTGTCACGCTCTGAAACACTTGTGTACGAGCGCGATAGAAATAAAATATCAATGCCTGCCCCCTGGACTCCCAGCAACAATTGCAAACGGTTTGGCTATTTACCCATTTTTTGTTAAAAGTATGCTCTACAATGCAACATTTTAACCTATTTAAAAAAAAATTCACAGGGGGAAACCCCCCCGAACCTCCCCTTAATGCCCCTCCACTTAAAAAAGATTCACCAGCCGCCACTGGCCCTCAGACTGTGTTGGGAACGGGATGGGGGAACCGAGGGACTATGGTGGGAGCACAATGGGCGGGAACCATGGGATAGTGATGGGAGCAGAGTGGGGAGAGCCCTGGGTGTGTGATGGGGTGGGGAGAGACCAGCGACTGGGTAGGAGTGGGATGAGGGAGCCCAGCGACTTTGATGGGAGCAGGTGACGGCGCGCAATATATACTGTCCATTTGGCATTTCTGGGGGGTCCCGACCTGCCCAAATTTTGCTCAGGGGGGCCCTGGCCAAAAAAGTTTGAAGACCACTGCCATAGATATAGGGTTCCATCAAATAAGGGTGCTTTAAAAAATAGCATGCTTATCCAGCACATACAGCATCGGAAATCTTTTAACACACCATGATCAGACATTTCAGATCAGAGTAAAGGACCCAGATGTTTTTCGATCTGTTGCCACACATTGTACAATGCAATAAACAGGTGCATATTGCTGGTATTTGTGCAATAGCGCCAGAAGGAGGTTCTACGTATGTTAAGTTTCATAGCAATGCATCATGTACAAAATAATGTTCACAGTAAATTCATCACCCATATTACCTAGTTCTCGCTACTCTATAAAACAAACAGTATTAGGTTTTGACTGCCATCCTTTTAATTGCATAGTGCAATACTCTCAACGGGAATCCTTAGCATAATGCCAAAATTCCCGATGTCTATTCTGGTAAAGTGGGTAACAATGAACTTAATTATGTGGACAACAGGAATGTGTAATATTCATTAAAAACCGGGGTATTCCACTAATGTCCAAGGGTGGACTACAAATTAGTTCCATTTAGTTCTCTCACATTAATATGTGATTCCCTGATTTTTGACGAATCCTAACATTTGTAAGTGAGGGACCAACCCTTCTACCTGGTAGCCACCAAGCCTTTCTGTCAAAGTATTTGGGCAAATTCCGGCTGAAAAAAAGCTAGGTGGATCTGGACAAATCATTTCTTGCTTTTCGGCTCCTGTTGAACACTGTCCTCATTTAAATGCAATGAAACCTCTCAAGGAAAATTGGCGTGCAGATTGCAAAAGAGAATCAAATGAAACCTTGTCCGACAGCATTCCTGATAAAATAACAGACTAAGGTACATGTGTTTGCGTATTAGAGAGAAGGCGTGATGAGGATATAATGAAAGTCCTTTTTGTTCCTATGAGGAAACAAAGAATTCAGGCAGGTAGTGATGACAAGTAGATGATGTAGCCAGTTGCACTGTGACATGCCCCTTCCTAAGAAGCCCCCCATAGGAACATCAAGGGCTTCCTGAGAGCATGACAGTGCGGCGGTAGAAATAGTGTCAGCAACGACAGTAATACCACTTTTTCCATACCACTCAATTGAGTTTGTACTGAAAATTACCAAAATTATTTTTGCATGCAATATTACTGTATTACAATATTATCTTATCCCAATGGACTCCTATGTGTCTCCGAAATGGGGACTAACGGAAGGGTCAGAATGACCAAATACAGATGCTTCAAGTTACTGCATGCTTTCTACATGGGGGTAACAGGAATTCCAGTTCGCAGTATTACTGGAGGTAATACAGAGAATATATAGAAAAGTCTTAGGCTACAGCACAGGACAAAGTCTGAGCTATGAGTTGCTGGTGAAATTGGTAGGTGAGGAGGATATTTGCTTGTTTTATTGATTTATAAAGCGCCCTACACCGTGGGGTATCTGGGCCCATTACAAGACAGCTTAGAAACACGCTAGATACATACAAGGTAATAAGGGCAACAGTAAATGAGTACATGACATATCAACATACAGAAGCAAATTAAGGTTTAGGTACAGGTAAGTTCAAAGGTTTGGAACCTGAAAGACTTTCCAAAAGGTGGGATGCCACTTCTAGGTCAATAGGGCTGGGACGAGTCAGTTACATGCCAGGCTGTGCACGATATGGCTGACCTTTCCCCACCCATATTGGTCTCTTAGGAGGACTGGCTTATTCACTCGATTAACATTAAAACCTACTTTCCCCATCCCCAATAGGAAGGATGTGAGAAGAGGGCTGTTTTGTGTGTAGTCAGAGAAAGAACATTTGCTGCTGGTGTGGGGTTGCGGGATGAAGAGTGAGA
The DNA here is from genome assembly GCF_040938575.1 of Ambystoma mexicanum. NCBI lineage: Eukaryota > Metazoa > Chordata > Amphibia > Caudata > Ambystomatidae > Ambystoma > Ambystoma mexicanum. Next base: position 751,217,987 of record NC_090929.1, read on the forward strand.
AGTAGAAAAAGCCATAGAGCCTTGTATTCTCTAGTGTGGTGGGCAAGTGGGTGCTGTTTTAGATTTGGTGGAATTGAGTGACTGCCCAATAGGTAAGGGTATTTTTTTTTTTAGAGCTTATTGGGTTTTGACACTTGTCACATTTCAGGCTTCCCTACCCGAGATTAACCCTGCACCAACCTTTGCAGCATCTGTAGCAAAGTCCTCTCCCTCATATGGCCTATGGTGAAGGGTTGATAGACGGAGTCCATTACCCTCGACTTGTGTCTTGCAAAGCTAACAACCATTTCTACATCTATTTCAGCTGCAAGCAAGGTTTGAATCTCACTTTCCACCTAGGCTACCTTCCAACTTGCAAGAGATTGCAATGAAAGGGATTTGCAATGGCAGTTAAAATAGCAATATCCCGTTTGATCATTGTAACCTTTTGCATTTGTGAAACTCGCATCTTTGATAAGCACTGATTTTGCATATGCAACACATCCTCCATACATACAATCCCTGCTTTTTTGGGGATCTGTTCTTTTCTTGCTTGTGTGCTTTAAATGAGGATATGTTGAATAACACGGAGAAATACATTTAACATGGAAACATTTAAAATAGTGCTTTCATTTGAAACGGGTTTTCAGGTTTGGAGCATGATTTATTAAAAACAAACTATTCTGCTCTGGCTGAATACGTGACTATTCAGTATCCAGCCGAATACTAAAAATGCTTTTCAGTACACCCCTAAACCTAACTAGGATCCACTGCGGTTAAGTACTGCAGGCACATTTAGTTGTCATGTAGGGGAAGCCAAACCCTTCTCAGGAAATCACGGAACAACCAGTACAGGCCCTCTCCCAAACGTTCACAGCTTTTAGAATTTACATCTCACTGACAATTTAATCAAAATTGCCAGTGACCATCTTTAAAACAGTTTGACAAGGACCCATGTAATAACATCCCAGAAATAGTTTATTACACATACATTATGTTGCATAAGTCTATTAGTTATTGCTCCTTAAAACAAGTTCTACATAAAGTAATCCAGAGATTGGCATTAGCAGCAATTCAATGACCAACAATGACTTCTGTGTAGCTACGTCAAGGTGGATTCCATTAATGAAATGTTCAGCACTTTGTTTATATGAGAAGACGTTATCACCATCGTGTTTAGCCAGTGAATAATTAGGACACAGGACTCAGCAGCTCTTGTATGGAAAGTGTTCTCTTAATAATACATTTGAAAGATGCACACTACTTGATTAATATGTTCTAAACAAAACATGAACATGTACTTAGATTGGCAAAAATTCCCCATAGATTTCAAATAGAATAATCGGCATTACAGAAGTAAAACAAATTCAAACAATGTTTATAGTGGCAAATATTCACATCACCTTATACTAAGAATGGGCAGCATTCACAATACTGGGAAATGTACAGTTCTCTGATAATCGAACCTTTGCAAACATCCATCCAGATAATGGGCATAAAAGCACATCTTAAAACACAAGTGATTGTATGGTCACATATAAAGTGACAAATTATACAGACGTACAAGATCTCAATGTGTACTCTCCACTAGACAATGGCGGGTGATGAATGTCGTGGTGTGTAACAAATGGTTACATGGCTAGGTGCATGTGGGGAACACGGGATGAATGCTTTTCACACCTGGATTGTAGCTTGCCATTTGAAATGTGCATCCCTGGACATACAACACATGTTTAAAACCAAGGATCTGTAAATTTATGTGGTAACTGTACACATTTAACTGATGTAGGCACCACTACACACCTGGAGCTGGGGCTGGCCCACCTCCTCCATAGCTCTGGACTTGCGGCTGAGGGTATCCTCCATAGCCAGGTGCACCAGTAGGCACACCATAACCAGGCCCCCCAGCAGGTGCACCATAACCAGGCCCCCCAGCAGGTGCACCATAACCAGCTGGTGCTCCAAAGCCTGCTCCACCAGGAGGCACACCATAGCCAGCTCCAGGCATTCCAAAACCTTGACCTAAAGAGGAAAGGAAAAGGAAAATTAAAAACAACTTAACTTCTGCTACTGTTTTCACATAGTCTTTTGTTAATGCTAGAAAAACGCGATCACATGTTTTTAATCAGAAAAGTAGTTGCAAATAAAATTACTGACCAGTAGACTGTTTTCCACTAAACAATGGCTTGGTAAAAAGTGTAGTTTAAAAACACATACAGGTCATGCATATAGTACTTTTTTCATTAACTAAACTTTCTAAACAAAACAAAGAAAAATACAAAACTAGAGATAATGACGGAACAAATGACATCTGAAAGTGTTCAATCATCAGAACCAAAGCGTCCAATTGGCCTTTTCAACAGAAACATACACCCTTGCATGCAGAAATCCACACTGTAGTAGTTAAATGTTAACACTGGAAATATCCAATGTTATTTTTAAAACCTTTTTTGTTTTTTATTTCATTTGTTTACACCTATGCCATCTGTTCTATCTATGTTCAAGACTGGCTCGCCTCTACACGCATAGCTAGCTTCTAAGTTGGAGCCGGGGCCACAAATGAAATCTCAGGATTCGGGTTAAAAAAAAGTTTAAGAACGGGGAGGAGCAATGAATTAAAAAAAGATTGCTCGTATTATGCTTTGTGAGGATAATCGTTTTGTGGCACAGGAAGGACTGATACCAATTCACCAGTCATTAGGCATACGAGTAGCATCCGTACTGCATGAAACTGCTTCATACTAAATAAAAAAGTACAACATTTTTAGTTTTTAAAGTACCACGAATACCAGAGATATGCTGTTTGTAGCACTACAAATGATAGATATTACATTGAGTAACATTAAGGTGGGAGATGTTATCAACTTCTAAAAAGTTGAGCCCTGTATCAGGAATTAAACCTAAATCCTGCGTGTTTAACAAGTATAGTAGCAGTAACATTTCAGAGCTATCCTATCAGCTCCAACATGCAGACGCCCTCCCCAACTCCCACTGCTGATCCTGCCTTTGGAAGCAATAGGCGGTTCCCCATAAAGAAAACATAAGGATTCAGGTAACAATGAAGTCTTAATTGAGTATCATTCGTTACAGACTTGGAAAGGATGATTCTATACAAACAATATTGGGGTTACTGTTAGGCAAAGTTTGCATGCAGTACCCTCTGGGACCACTACACAACTATGACTACAGGTGTAAGCAAAACCAACCTTTGGTATAAGTCTGTACCACACAGTTTTTGGTAGCGAGCTGAGCAGCCAGGCTCATCTCAAGAGGGAATGTGAGCTTGTAATGAGGTCACACAGAGGTCTACAATCACAAGTATTCAAATTGACTCTTATACTCAAGGTTTCTTGGTAAAACAAACTTATTAATTTATTACACAGTCAGAAAACATTCACTAAAAAGGAGGCCATCAATATCACACAAAAATGTACTACAATACTTCACACTATCCGTTTGAGGCATTTAAACTACTTGAATGAGGAGCAAAATGGCATTCAGAGCATTTGAAGTAGGAGCAAAAAGGCATAATTTAATAAAACGAATATTAGAATTATTCTTAAACAGTGCAAACAGTTTGAGCTCACCAGAGGAGTTGTTCCAATGCAATAGGTAGGCCAAGTCAATGGGCTACAGTCTTGTGTAAGTAAAAACGGTGCTGGTAGTTAAACGGAAAAGTCTTTGCCACGGTTCTCAGAAGTAGTTCATAGAAGATTCATATGTCGGGTCACAAGCTGACTAGGCCTGCAAGTTGCCAAAGTTTCACGCACCTTCGCAGTGAGAGGTAAGTTCTGTCGGGTTTTCACAGTACCTTATTTTGAAGAAAAAGATGCAGCTGAGGACTTCTGTTCCCGGCAGTTCCTGCAGAACTCGCTGTTCCTGAGCCTCAGTCGTGGGGACAAGAGGGAGGACGTCAAGGGACTCCTGCACTGCACAGGGACTGGTCACAAAGCTGGCAAATCTTCGATTCCGGTAGCTGTCGTCAAGCACACAAAACTGGTGTTCTCTCCCTGGCTATTCAGTTTCCTGCAGCACTCGGAGGAAACTACAACCAGCTCTGAGAATGGTGTCCAGGTGGCTTACGAGTTGATTGGTCACACCAACTTAAAGGAAGAAGTCGTCCTTGAAGGGCTTCTCCGTCGAGATGAACTTGGCGATTCGGACCTGCAGCAGGGCTTCACCGGGCAAACCAACCGTCTAAGAGTTGGAGCAGCCATCCTCTTCCAGCTAGTCTTCGGTTCTTTCGTTTCAGTGGTAGACTTTGCCTTCCAAGCCAAGAGACTCACCTTTTATCCAGTTTTCTCCCTTCATTCCAGCCTAGCCGCCACTCACCCAGCAGGGTGGCTGTCCTTGCCGGACAGTCAGCCAGCCAATCACGCCAGAGTGCATTTGGGTCTCCTAGGAGACTAAGCACTGGGAGTTTCGGGCACCTCCCTCACTTCCTGCCCACCCCAGACACTCCAACGCCAGAGGCGGGCTTCAGTCCTGAAGCCCACCAAAGGCGTAGGAACAAAGGGACCAAACCTGGTTTGGCACGCAGAGAAACTCTAGAAGGACCTTTCCAAAATGAAATGGCGAAAAAAGACCGGGACCTATTTAAACATAGGGGGCTCGGACGCCATCTTGAAAAACACTGCTCCCGTGATTTTTAGCTACCTGTGTTCACGGTCGGGAAAAATCATGGCAGTTCGTTGTAAAACCACTGCCACCAGCCATTTCTATAGCATTTGACTGCTACAGGAGTTTCTAGACATAGCGGATACTAGGTAACCCCTCCAGCACTCTATTGGAAGATAGTGTGTGCTGGGTCTAGGAATTTAAAAAGACTAGTAAAGTCAATGTAACCTTAAATTCTCTGGGAAACAGTTTATCCCAGAGAAGGTGTTTAAACATTGGGAGAGCCTAAAAGGCTTCCCGGTGTCACTGCACTGAGGGTGCTGTGTGACACATGAAAAGATGATGCCTATGGAGTGGTCTAAAACTCCATAATCAAAGAACACATACGAGAGTGTGGGGAAAAGAGGCTCACACTCCCCCCAGGTTAAAAAAAAAAAAAAAAAAAATCAAGTCCTCAAAATCCAGCAACGTTGCCCGGGGTCTCTAAGGTGAAGGGAATTAGCACATTTATGAGAATTCTCAGTTACTTCATAAAATATAAAAACACCATAGCCCCAGAAATTGATTGCTTAGCCAATATAATCAGTTGATGCAAATTCTTAATTATCACATTAGACATGGAAGTCAAGTTACTTAGTTTACCTATTTGACCCAAGAGAAATCCACTCAAGCCATGGTGACAAGAGACAATTCTATCAGTGCTTTTTGTAAAAAAAATAGTGCAGGTCACCATAAGCTAAATTCATATGAAGGTCTCCTCCAAACAGGTCTGCCCCTGCTCTTCCAGAACTCTTGGAAGTGTTCATTTTAAGCTGTAAACATATCAAGACTGCGGATGTTGTGTGGGCACCATTGCAGTATATAATCGCTTTGCAGGAAGTCTATGGCGTCTCCCCAATCTGTGGTGAACTTCTGTCTACTTGACGGTTATAGGTGTTCCTCTCCATAGTTCCAGATCCTCCTGAGCCATTCTTGTGTAGTTAGAGGGGGGGGGTCTTCTGTTCCATTTTTGCGCAATGACTAGCCATGCTGCTATTAGGAATCCCCTAAAGTTCAGTTTTTGAGTTTTCGTAAAGGACTTATCATGGGGGGCCCACATACCGCACATCCATATCTCCTCTCCTGAGTTGGCCGCGCCCTCGAAGATTTTCCACCAGATGTGTCTCCAGGTTCCCAAGGAATCACATCCCCTCCAGCATTTCCCTTGGGTTGTTGAGAACATTTTGTGACTTCTCTGGCGTGTAGTGCCATGGGACCATCACTTTCGTCCAGCCTTCCCTCGTTTGAACTGCACGTGTCCATTTTGGGATTATTAGCCAGAGGTATGTCCATTAGTTCCGATCAATTTGTTTCTCTAGGGTTACTTCCCACTTTTTCATGTACTGCCACGTGATGTTTTCTTCTTGGCCGTTTATAAATTTGTAGAGACAAATTCCCCCCCCCCCCCCCGTTTGGGTCAGCATATATGTTTCATATGGGGCGAGGTCCCTTGTCCATGCTATTGTTATTCTTGGTGTTGAGAGCCAGTGGTGGAGCTGCTCGTACCGATATCCATCCCTTTCCGTGAGGTCCAACAGCTCCTGGCAATCTGAAAAGGTTCTGATCTGTTGGCCTTCTATCATATCACCCACCTTTGTGCAGTCAGCCTCGCGCCATTTCCTGAAGGACTCTTTCACCAGTTTGGGGGGGGGGGGGGGGTGGGGGTGGGGAGTCTGGAGAGTCTGGATTGTCGAACAGTGGCATGAAGGGGGCGGGATCCTTAGTTAGGGTCTCCTTCTTGGTTGCTATGTTCCATATTTCCATGGTGGTGGTCATAACTTTGCTAAATTTGATGTTATGTCTGTGCTCGGGTCTCCTCCATAGAAGGTGGCGCAGGTTTGATCTTGCGACGGCTCTGTCCTGCGCCTCCCGCCATTTTTCAGAGTTGTCTGTGATCCATTCATGTAGGACCCACAGTTGTGCCGCCTCGTAGTATTTTTTTGAAGTGGGGGAGCGCCATTCCTCCTTCTGATTTAAGTGCAGTAAGCACCTGTTGGGACATTCTCTGTGTTTTGTTTTGCCAAATGTATTTTGTAATGATTTTAGAGGGTCTTGAAGAATGTTGCCGGGAATTGGATGGGGAGAGCTTGGAAGTAGTACAGGAGCCTGGGCAATAACGTCATATTGATGACCGTTATTCTGCCCCACCATGATATTGATAGAGGGTTCCATCTGTTTAGGTCGGTTCTTACGTTTTCTATACGTTTCGGGTAGTTTCCGTTGAAGAGGTCTTTTATCTTGGGGGTCAGGATTACTCCCAGGTATTTCACTCCTCCTTCGGCCTTTAGTACTTTTAAGTCTTTAGCTGTCTTGTATATTCCCTCTGTCTCCCGCCAGGGCCATTACCGACGATTTCTGCTCGTTTATTCTCAGTCCTGATATCGCTCCATAGTCGTCTATCTGCTGGATAAGGAGGGGAAGTGTGTTGCTTGGATCTGTTATGGTCAGCAACATGTCGTCTGCGTATGCCGACGTTTTGTGTGTGTGCCCTCCCATTTCTATGCCCTTGATGTCTGGGGCCGCTCTGATCTTCGCTAGTAGGGGTTCCAAGAAGATTGCATAGAGTAGGGGCGATAGGGGGCATCCCCGTTTTGTTCCCCTGCCTATTATGACTGGGTCCGATAGATCGCCGTTGACTGCAATCCTGGCCCCCAGTGAGTTGTAATTTGCACAAATCATGCCGATAAAATCCTCCCCCCATGCCCATTTTCCATAGAATAGCGATTAGCATCGACCACTCTACCCGGTCGAATGCTTTTTCAGCATCCAGTGCTATTATTGCCGATGGGATTTCCATGATTCCGGTCTTTTCTATGAGGTGGATTATTCGTCTTATGTTGTCGTGGGTCTTTCTGTTGGGGATGAAGCCTGATTGTTCTTGGTGAATTCATTTGGGGAGCAGGGGTGCAAGCCTGTTTGCTAGGACTTTTGTATAGAGTTTGGCGTTGACATTGATTAAGGCGATTGGTTGATATGAGCCAGGACTTTCGGGATCTTTCCCTTTCTTATGGAAGACTAGAATCTTGGCGTCATTCATGGAAGTTGCTATATTGCGTGTTGACTTGAAGGTGTTAAATAGCGTAGTTAGATAGGGCAATAAAGTTTCCGCGTATGTTTTGTAAAATGCTGTGATAAAGCCGTCCGGCCCTGGAGCTTTCTTCTTAGGAAGGTCTCTTATTGCCTTCAGCACCTCCTCTGTTGTGATTGGTTGATCGAGAGCTTCATTTTCTGCCGGAGCCACTGTGGGTAATGTTATCCCCGACAATAATGCCGCCTGTGCCTCTTCGCTGTGACGTGTATAGATTCTGGTACAATTCTCGGAAAACCTCTTTTATATCCTTTGTTTGTTTTCTCTTAACTCCCTGTCCGTCAGATTTTTCACTATTTGTTCTTGCCGTTTGCCTTTGAGTTGTCGTGCTAGTAGCTGGTCTGCTTTATTCGATTTCATCGCGTACCAGTGTTTGGTGTAAAGTAGTTGCGTGTCAGCTCTCTTTGTCCTTATCAGTTCTATCTGGCTCTGGATGTGACGGTAAGCTCTCTTCGTTTTCCTTGAGGTGTTCTTGATCATTTCTTCCCTTAATTCTTCCAGTATGGCCTCCAACTCATCTTCCCATGTGTGTAAAAGTTTATCTTTTTGCGCTTTTAACGCTATTAGATGTCCCCTTATCACCGCCATAGCACGTGGTGCTCGGGGAGACGTCCGGGGTGACGTTATTCTCAAAGTATTCCTCAATTTTCTCTTTCATCATTTCTTTTGTCGCTATATCTTGAATCATTTCTCTAGGGAAAGTCCAACGCCATAGGCCTGATTGTTTTCGCGGTTTAGGAAGTGTAATCCTTAGTGGGGCATGATCTGATAGCGAGATTGTGCCTTTTTCTATGTCCTGTATTTCTCCGACAAGGCCTGCTGTGGCCCATATGTAGTCGATCCTAGAACTTGTATCGTGTACAAGTGAGTGATACGTATAACCTTTAGTAGATCCTCTGAGTCTTCTCCACACGTCTTCTAATGCCAGATTCTGCATAGTCCGAGTGCGTGCGACGGAGCCCCTTGTTGGGAGGTTTTGGGATTCGAACGATCTTCTGTTAGATTCCACGCTAAATTGAAGTCTCCTGTTAGGATTACCTCTCCCTCCGCATAATTTTCTAGTGCCTTTATTGTTGCTTTGATGAATCCTTCCTGGCCCGTGTTCGGGGCGTATAGGGTTGCAATTGTTAGTTTACGGTTGTCTATTTGGGCCTTCACAAATACGTATTGGCCGTTTTTGTCCGCTAAGGTCTGCTTGATCTGGACCTGGAGATGGTTTGCGAAGGCTATGAGTAGACCTTTTTTTTCTCGTCACCGTTGGATTGGATGATTTGTTTGTAGCCTTTTATCCGAAGTAGACTTTTCCTCTTTTTCTGAATGTGGGTTTCTTGGAGTGATATTATGTCGAAATTTTCCCTTTGTAAGAAGTGTTCAGTTTTCTTCCTCTTCACCGGTGTGTTCAGCCCGCGAATGTTAAACGTTGGGATTTTCAGCCCCATTCTTTCACGTGAGCTTGGGTTCTCTTATTGGGACCTTCCTGTGGGTTGCCATGTGGTGCATTTAAATCGGAGGGCGAGTCCCCCCCCCCCCCGAACTTCGCCTTGAACTCCCTCCCCTACCTCCTCCCTTCCCCCCCCTCCCGCCCCCAACTTTGTCCCTGAGGAGGGCTCTGGGTCCTATGGTTGCTCCGGCGTGGTGCCTTTGCTCCATGCCCTCTATAGTCTCACGGTAATTATTCCCAGGGGATCCTAAACCCTGCTTGTGGGGCGAATTCCACTGGTGTCACGTGACTCTGCCGCGCCTACTTTTCGGCACTGGCCCTTGCTAGGATGTTCGTGCCAATGTTTGTTCTCCCTCCTAGTCTGCATAGGAGCTACTGTTCCTGTTGCATTGATTTTATTCTGGATTGCGTGATTTGAGTTTTGTCCTTTTCTCAGTTTGCCATCCCCTTGGCTGTCTCCATTGTTTTGGGGGTTCTCTTGTTTTAGTGGGATCTGATTTGTGTTCCTGACATCCCATAATCCTGAGGCCCTCTTCGCATGTTGTGATCCGATGTTGCCTTTCTTTCCATAAGAATAGAAGGCCAAAGGGGAATGTCCATTTGTACCGTATTTCTTTTTCTGATAGGATTTTGGTCAATTGGCTAATTTCGCTTCTCTTTCTGAGCGTGGATTGAGCCAGGTCCTGGAAAAGTAGTATTTCTCTGCCATTCATTCTTATTTTATCCAGAGTCTTGGCCTTTCTCAATATCTGTTCCTTTTGAGTGTAGCTAGTCATGGCCACTAGGACATCTCTGGGACGGGATCCTGGTTCCCCTGTTCTCCGGGGGCCTACCCTGTGTATTCTATCAATGCAAATGTCTTCCCCGGGAACGTCCCCCAGAATATCATGAAATACTTGTGGCACTGCTGAGCGGAGATCTTTATCCTCTACCGTTTCCGGCATATTTTTGATGCGAATGTTTGATCTCCTCGATCTATTTTCCAAGTCCTCGCATTGTGATTCAAGTTCCATCACCAGACGAGCGAGGTGGTCTTGTGCCTCAGCTTGTAGGGTCGCCTCCTTGTCCATGTTCTGGACAGTCTTTTCCAGGTTGTGCGTCCTCTCCTCTAGGGATTCAATGTCTTTTTTTAGCTCCTGTACTGCCTGCTTCAGTTCCCCTTTCATTTTATCGAATTGTGACTGAGTTGGGGCAATGACCTGGTCTTGGAATTCTTTAAACCATGTTTTCATGTCTTCCCGAGTGGCCATGTCTAGTTCTTCGCTCCGCTCTATTAGGTCTGCTTCTTTACTGTTCTGTTTATTTTCTTGTCTTTGTCCAGCGTTTTCCGTTCCCCAAATGTGTGTCAGATCTTCTACCTGCTTGGCTCCTTTTTTGTTTGTCGCTGCAGCCTGTGACCCCTGCCTCGCCTTGGCTTTGGACATGTGTGTGGCTTCTTTGCCCAGTGCGCTATCCCTGCGTCTTTCTCCCGTTGGGCCTCCCGGGTTCTGATACTTGTGTAGGGTCGTTTTCGCCCCCGCTTGGGCTTGTGTCCCACAGTTCACCGGTGTGAGGTCTTTTTCTCAGGGGGCGGGTGGGGTTCCGCCTCTGTTGCTCTCGGAGTTGCGAGTCTCTTATGAGTGCCTGGGGGTCTACTCCTTTGGGTGCCAAAATGCCCCCCAAGGGACCGTTGTGTGGTGGTGGCCCTGGTCCTTTCCCAGTGTGGCCTGTTTTAGTGGGACCACCGATTCGGCCCCTAATCTGCGTGCTGGGGCCGTGTTGCTGGGTCCGCCAAGGGTGCCCTCCCCGTTCGCCCCCGGCACTCTGCCCCGCCTCATACCTGCTTATCGCGCCTGGATCGCTGGGTTCCGTCTGTATCCGCCGCGGTGTGCTGGGCCTTGCCGTCCGCTCCCCGCCGGCGTGCTCTGGGGTGTGGTTCCTTCCGCCTGGCGCCTCCCTCTCCCTGGCGGTCGCTCGCCCGTCCGGTCCCCTCCTTTTCCCCTCGGCTTCCGTGTCCGCCTGCTCCCCTCTCACTGCTTCCCCACGGGGCAGGGACCACGGCCTGGATTCACTTAGGAGGGCACTCCGGCGGAGGTCCCGACGTCCCCTCCAGGACTCGCTCCTCTGTTTCCGGCGTATTCACTGGCCCCGCGCCGGAGGCGCCTTCCTCGGCCTGGCGGCGCGGCGTCTCGAGCCTACACCGGCGGGAAGACTGTCCTGGGTCAGGACCAAGGGGCACCCCTCGATCACCCGCAATCTGTTCGTCCCAGCTCCTCTTCGCCCCCTTTTTCTCTGTCCGATGAAGGAAGGTTCGTCTTGAAGGGCTCTGCGCCTGCTTATTTCATTTCTTTATTGTCGCGGCCCAAGCTTGGGGACGGAGCTAGGCTCACGCACGTCCACCCGTCTCGGCCGCCATCTTGGAATGCCCTTCATGTATTTTAATCTGATTTTGAACTCTTTTTGGTTGTGAGTCGGAATCATCTTTTACATTGTGTCACACAGCACCTTCAGTGCAGTGACACAGGGAAGTCTTCCAGTTTTCCCAAAGGCTTAAATACCTTCTCTTGGATAAACTACTGTTCCCAAGAGCAATGAAGTGAAATCGACTTTGCTTACACTTGTAACTTTATAGACCCAGCACACACACTATTTTACCATAGGGTGCTGGAGGGGTTACTAAGTATCCCCTTGGTCTAACTTCTCATTTCCTTTCCTCAGTGAATGGCTGGTGGCAGTGATTTACTTTTAACTACCGTGGTGTGCATTTACCATGTTCACAGCTGCAGTAAAGCACCCAAGGGTGCCATTTTTGTCAGAATGGCCCTGGTCTTTTTTCACTCATTTCTTGGTGGAAAGTTCCTTCTTGAAATTTACTCTGCGCCAAACCAGGATTGGTCCCTTTGTTTGTTTTGTCTTTGGCGGGATTCACGAGTGAAGCCCGCCTTTGGCTCAGGGTGTCTGGTGGGGGTAAGAAGTGAGGGGGGGGGGGGGTGCCCAAACACCCTGTTCTTAGTCTCCCAGGAGACAGGAATGCACTCTGTAGTGATTGGCCGGCTGGCTGTCCGGCAAGGACAGCCACCCTGCTGGTTAAGTGACAGCTAGGCTGGAATTAATGGGAGAAACCTGCATATAAGGCCAGGCTTTTTTGGCTTGGAAGGCAGAGTCTACCACTGGACGAAGGAATCCGAGGAAGAACGCCTGCTGCAACTCCTGGACCATTGGTTTGCCCGGCGAAGCCCTGCTGCTCTGCTGAAACTCCAAATTCGTATCGACAGAGAAGTCCCTGCAAGGACGACTTCTCCCTTTGAGATGGTGGGGACCAATGAACTCCAAAGTAAGCCACCTGGACATCCTCTTAGAGCTGGTTGAAATTCCACTGCAGTTGCTGGTGGAACCGAATAGCCAGGGAGAGGAACACCAGATTGTGTGCGTTGCTATTAAGCTGGGCAAGAGCTCCAGGAAGATCCTCCGGACTCCCAGGAAGCAGGACTGACCGAGCCTGAGCCACCTCAACAGAGTGCTGGACCCCAGATGCAAGGAAAGTCCATCCCGACAGCCAGGAACCGCAGTGTTGCTATTTGTGGTAGACGTGAGGCGCTCAAACACCAAAGTGCCACTTGTTTGAAGATTGCCAGTTGTGGTCGGTGACCGTCCCATTGCAGGTCAGGCGTCCCCAGACGTCCTCCCACTTGTCCCCACAACTGAGGCCCAGGAACACCAGGATCTGCAGAGCTGCACAAAACTGAAGTCATCTGCTGCCCCTTTTCTTCAACCTAAAGGTACTGTACAGTCAAAGAGAACTTACCTCTTGTTATGTAACTGCACTTGTTGTCTGTCGGTGCGACCTGTTGTGGTTGCTCTGTAGAGTTGCAGATAGCTTCTTTACTTCACAAGTCTAAACAGCGTGTGGCCCTGCTTTGAATTCTTTTCTGCACAGACTTCTAAAACATTGTGCAAGACTTTTACTTACCTGCAAAACGGTGCTTCAACCTCACCTAGACTTTTGCCCATTTGACTTTGGCCTAGCCTGGCTCCCTGAAAGACTCTTCTTCCCTCCGACATTGTGTTTTGCCCTCCTTCCAGGAAGGGGTTAACTAACTTTGCATTGGGGGTTACCAAAAGTACTTCCCTGCATCAGAATATTTGTGCGATTTCTTGTTCTGTTCCTATAACCCTTTTCTTTGCCAAACTCTTAAATCTGATGCAAACAGCGAGAGATACATTTCCAGTGTCCTAGTCACTAAAGCCCCATTCTGCAAACACGTTGAGTAATATGTCCTCCTGTAGCTGCCACTCGTGCTCTACGGTTAGGGGGATGTGTGGGGGGGGCGGGGGGGGGGGGGGAGTCTACTGAGTATGCCCACTAGACGATGGAGTTCTTGTTTTTATAAGCAATACATGGGTGTAGTACTGTCCGTGAGGACTAGAACGGTTTTCCCCTGGTGTGTCTGGAAGGCCTTCAGGGCCTTGAACACTGCTAGCAGTTACAACAGCTTGATGTGACTGGATTCTACCGCTGGGGTTTCACTTTATTATTCCTGTTAGCATAATTGTATGAATGCCCCCAATTGGGTCTTGCTTGCCCTTACTTGCTGTTAACCTGAAGATTGAGTTCCCCTGGAACACGTTGTGAAAGGAGGAACCTTTCGTGTTTGAGAGCTCTCTTCCATATGTTCTGGGACAGTTTGGACAGCCCTAGAGAGTGAGTGCACCCTTGTTTATTCAAGACGAAAACAAGGAAATTGGAAATCTTAACAGGCACAAATTCACCCAAGCCGGAGGAAGACCTGGAAGCAATTGCTACGAAGATTAACCTAATTCAGATGCTAGTAGAGATCAAGGAGGAAATCAAAGGATCAATGGCAGAGATGAGACGGATGGTAGCAGCAATTGATATGTGGGTAGACTCTGCCGAATCCTGCATCAAGGATCTAAAGAACAGCTATGTGAACAACAAGGCATAAAATAAATTGTGTTGCATAGAGATTTGCTATGCAATCCTGTAAGTTTGCCAGTTATATTGATACTTGTGTAACAGAGCCTGCTATTTAAATTACCCTGCATTCCTGTCTTGCCCTTAAAGCGCTCTCCACTCTCTTTTCACTACAAGTTCAGAGGAACTAATATCGAGAGAATAGCAGTAATCCTCCACTCGTAAAAATGCCAAAGGCCTGTGTGGGAGTGCTAGGCAAGAGAAGTTATTTTTCAAATAATTGCAAACTAGAACTAAATCGGGATGACAGTTTTATAGTATGTCCTTTTTGGCAAAGACCAGTATGTGTTCATTTTTTTATTTTATTTTTTATTTCTTTTAAAAGACAGTCCTGCAATTGCATTTCTAAAAATGTAAGTTGTTACATAATGCATAATTACAATATTGCTACTGTAAAACACTGCATTGTCTCCATGTGTTTCAGTAAAGTTTAGGTTAGTGTATCTAAATCTGTGTCAACTAGATTATTTTGTTGGCAACGGTGCATCATATTGACTAGTGAAAATGTACATCACACCGATAAATGCTTCCGATGACAAACCAATTTATGTGGCCTAGTGGTTGCATACGCCTGTGCAACTGGTGCTCATTGTGATTATGATTGCAATATGTATATTAGCACCTGTGTGAGGCAAGCCAATCCGGAGGCCGAAAACACAAGTGTAATTTGCACAGCCTTCACCCTGCATTTGGAAGCAGTGCCGCAGGCCAAATCTACACTGGAGTGCCACACCTCAACCCCCTACGGGCTCTGGCACACCTGCAGATCCTAGAACTAGTTATTTCCAATCATGGACATGTGTGTCATTTGTTTTTAAGGGAAGCATGAATTCCTCTCAAACAGATTACCTAAAAACAACCAAAATTTATCAGCACACCAGGTGGCGGCTCCGAGTGCCAACAGCGGAAATAAAAACGCTTTCATGTGCGCAATGGGCTTGAATGCTGTGCTTGAGGACCATTAGTGGCTCTGCTAAGGTGGTATTTAAAGCTGTATTGAAAACCGCTGATATCGGTGACAGACAAAGGCCATCATGTCCACTTTAAGTTGACAATTACCCTGCCTGTCGCAACACCATACTACGTGCTTGGTCTCGTGCTACCACTTCCCTTTAACTGTGTATTTTTTATTTATACTTCTTCTGAACTTCTACTTACAAAGGACATGATGGATTAATCATAGACTATAGTGGACACTGCCCTGTGCAACACCAACTCCACCTTGAGGGTGCCATTAGGCGGCACAGCTTGGTCACTGCTATAGTGGACTCGCGCAGCATTGGAACATGGCCCTAACTTGGGTAATGTCTGCTCATCCCCATTGGACCAATTTTGTTGCACAGCTATTTAGATGCCGAAACCGTATCATTCAGGTTCAGATGTCCAGGCCATTTCCTGTGCCTAGTTAGTCAGTGCGATTGTCTGGACCAGGCAAGACATCTAGACCACTTAAGTCTCTTCATAGGCGATTAACTACATTTTGCTGTCAATTTGTTGCATTTCCCTTTTCTCTCGCTTTGTTTTTTTTTATCTGCCGACCAACGTCGAGCTCAGGCTGAGTGGCACCATAAGGCTCTTGCCTAGGAGGCGGCCTGGATATTTTATGTTACAAGAACCAGTGACAGGCTTAGGTTTTTGGACCTTTTCAGATTTCATTTTTTCCATTTGGCCTTAGACATTGTGTGCAACATACATCGGTCTAGTTCGCACAAGGCAGGTCTGTGAGCACTCCTGTCCACTCAAAGATGGGCCTGCGCATTCGGCGGCCTAATGGCCTCTGAAATCTTCAAGCACCTACTCATGCAATTTGGTTAACGTGACCCAATTCTGTCTTGATGGGTCACAGGGGCTCACCTATTGAGGCTGCCGTTACACCGTCTCTTTGGACTGGCAGAGCGTACTTTGGTAGAATAAGGTGAACACGCTCTCTGGGAAAGATAGGATTTATTTTATTACCTCCCCATCAGGCCAGCACATGTTCCCTCTCGCTATGGTACTGCAAGATATGCTCTGCGGGTACACAACAACATTGTGTGTGCATGCAATTTTTTGTACAGAGCAGCTAAGGGAGACAGTCTCCCTCACGTGAAAAAAACAGTCAGATTCGTCCAGCTACATAGGTAGGTTGTGATTTTACACACCTCCCATACCCATTTGTGCCCATGCTAACCTTTACATTTTAGAAACTCTGCTTCAGTGGTATACAACAATGCTGTATTGTTGCTAATTTTATTTGTTGGGTACAAATCACTTCTGGTGACAAAAAATATGAGTACAATTTTAAAAACCAATACATGCCTTGTAAAAAAAAACCATTATCCTGAGCAACTGGGGAACAGAATTGTCACAATACAAGCACAAAGTGCCTCACTGCAACTTTGGCAGGAAGACAGAATACATCGAGAAGGAAATACATCCACCTGCATTGCATTCCCTCACAGATCCATGATGTCATCCCTTCTTCCCTAGGCGAAGAGTTTCACATGGGGCCAGGGGGGGGTGCGTCCACAGTACAATAGTCTCCCTGGGAGTGGTGCACCGAGGGAGGATCACATGGGGAAGGACTTCCTCTGTGGGATTGGGGACGACCATCACCAGAGAACACTATCACCCCGCTTTAAAGCCTCCAACTCTAAATCCTCCTTCCCTGTTTCGGGACCATTTATTTTTGTCAACTCCGTTCACCTAACCTACATGACAACATTGAAAAACCAGAAAGAGGAACAACGGGAGCCGTGCAGGAAAGCAGCAGACGTGAGCTGCATTGAAAGCCGCATTGGCAGAAAGGGAGAACCCAAACGTAGTCCGCCAGCAGGCGAGTACTCAGGTTGCCGCCGAGCAAGTCCTCCAGGAGCCGGTGAAGGGCACAAAAGAAGAAATGTGCGGCCGAGCCGCTGCAGATGGTGCTCCAAGCCCGAACGCTACTGGAGCCTCCCAAGGAACGCATTAGTTCAGGAACCGCGTTAACTTGTAAGGAGGAAGGAAATAGGTACGTGGGGTGTCCGGGAGGTGCAGGAACGAGTTGTATACTTGGCAGGAGAGTGAACCAAGGGGATACAACAGAGCCATGCAGATCTGGGACCCTGAACAAGTTGTATAATTGGCAGGAGAGTGGAACAAGAAGATACAAAACCATTTTGCAAGTCTGGGACCCGTACCCATAAGAGAAACCGAAGCTTTAAGCCAAGAGGATCTGGGACCCTGTGAAAGAAAAGAGAATTCATGAGACCCACTGGCTTGCAGGAGAGAGAGCCAAGCCACTCATGCAAGTTTGGGACTCAGACCCTTATATGAGAGACTTGAGAACGAGAGGGTCAAGGGCCTTGGAACTGATAAAAGGAATCCTATGCTTGGAAGAGTGTGCCAGGCTTGTAGGATATAAGAATTGTGAAATCAAGGAGGTATTTATTTTGTGGATTATCCAGTAACCTAAAGTCGTCTAGGGGAAAGGGGCACAACCATAGCATCGAAATCCTGTATTTTGGGACATTATTTTCTCTTTTGTTCCAGCGGAACTGGGAACTTCGATTGAACACCAAGAACACCCTTACTTTGAGAAGAGACTATCATTGCACAGTTCTCTTAGCTCATTAGTGTTAAGTACAGAGGTAGGTCAGGCTTTTTAGTTTCAGACTTCAACAGTTTCACTAGTTTCCTTTGAGGTAGGGAATCCCCTCTTGGCACTAGGGAGAGGCCTTTGTCGAACCCTTTATTTAATAAAAGTCTTTATCCAAATTCATGCCACCATTGTGTCAGAGCCTTATTTCTGCACCTTTACAGAACTTTGTGCAGGACTTATTCACACCCCTACTACAAGAGAGGGAAGTGTCAGAAAATTCAGAAATCAAACTTGATAGTGCTCAGAGTTTTTTTTCCTCTGTCCAGGCACAAAACAAATTAACACCAGACATCCCAAAAGAGTCCACTACTTCAGAATGAAAGTGGGCATTATGTTGGCTGCAAGGTAACGGCCGTAAGAGCCCTGTGTGACTTTACATCTTGGCTATGCAGTGCTAGGTATGATTTTCATAATAATGTTAAAGGATATTTGTACCCCTCACCATCACCACCGCAATGGTCCCTTGGCGCCCTGGCGGATCTGAAAAGGAAAGGGGGTGGGGTGGGGTTTAGTTAGTGGGAACGAGCGGGATAAGTGCAAGAGAGGAGTGATGTGCTGTTGGCGGCTTCGTTCGGTTAACACCGTTCGCTGAGCTTGGGGGTGCTTTCTGGTAGGTAGCCGTTGTGTGCTGTTGTGCAAAGAAAGCTATGTGTGGTTTGTTTTGTTGCTGTGGTGTAGGGAAGTTTGTGTGGTTTGTTGTGCTTTAGGGTGTGGTTAAAGTTTTGAGAGGTGTATGAAGAGGGGTGAAATTGTTAGTGGTTTGGTTATTGGCTCGGTACCCAGAAGTGATATGTGCTAAATTTCCATGTCCTTTCTAGATGTGACGCGTGTATATCTTGGAATTTCTATCTAGATCCGGCGCTGGCTAACATTCACGTCAATATTCACAATTATATCCGGATGTGGCACCTGCCAACATTAAACAATCCTATCCAGATGTAACAGGCCAACGTTCACAACTCCGACCACCCGGCAATATTCAAAATCATATCCAGATGTGGCACTTGCTAATACTGACAATCCTATCTAGATGCTACACAATTCCAACTAAATGTGGTACTTGCTGTCATTCATAATCCTGTCTGGGCCCGGTGCAGGCTAATGTTCACAATTATAACAAAAAATGTGGCCATCTGTCATGTCCCGTTTCATGCATGTAGACATCCGGGAGCGCCTGTCCCCATTTGCAGGCTGTCTTGGCCGCTCTCGCAGTTGCACCGGGTTCGTGGGATTCCCTGCACTACATTTCCCATCACTCCCTCTGTTCGCGGTCACGTGACGCACACGTAACTTGTTAGTCTTCAGGCGACTCCGGTATTTAGATCTTCCAGTCCCCGCAACAGGTGCTCCTAAAACGAAGTAGTTAAAGTACTCGATATCCTGAAATTCTGGTTTACCAGTTTCCTCGACCCGACTTGTGTGTTCAAGGATTATTCTTCAGTCTTTTCCCTTACCTGTGATTCTTGCTACCATCACAGATTAAGCAGAGTTTTCTAACGCAGGATTCCCGTTTTCAAACTTCTTTTTTTGACATCACTGACTGCTCCCTCCATTCTCTTCCCGGAACCCTTCATCTACTGGATCTACTAAAGACAAGGATCTACCACAAGGTAGTATGCTTTGCATACTGAAGTGACCACTTGGACGCTCTCCTGATTATACGGACACTACTTCGATTGTTTATTTGCACTTTGGGACGCTTTGCCGATTTCCTTGGACTGCTCATTAGTTGCGCCCTCGTGCCGTTTGGGTTAGGTGGGATTGCACAGTCTTCCTGGAATTGGGACTTCCTTTTCACTCTTCATTTTCATCATCACCCCTCCAACTCCAAGTAGGTTACTGGCCTTCTTCTTAACTGAGCAGGTAATTGTGGGTGGTGATTGCTGCATTTCGGCATTCCTGGCTGCTTTTCTGAACTACTGTATTGTTCTTTGTTCCCTTTGCTCTGTTGCTGCTCCTGCCTCTTCACTCAAGCCCCTGGCCTGTCAGGTATAATATATTCCTGCAGGCTGTGCTCTTGGGGGAAGTCGCAACATCGCGTTCAAGACTTCTCAAAGTGAAGGAACACCCAAAGTGGGTGTTACATCTGTATCCTTTTCAAGGTGTGACAGATTTAGGAGCCTATTTTTTGCCTGTTGGTTATGGAATCCGGAGCTGATCCAATGGCTGCCCTGATGCAAGCCTTTACTGCTTTATGATTTTGACGCCCAAAAACCAGTATCACCAATATTGCCCTCAGGTTCTGTTTGTGCATGTTCCGTTTCCACATCACTCATGGACAGATTACGGCAGTGTGCCAGGGATCATGCCTCGTTTCTTGAAGTTTTGGGTGCCAAGATCGTTACAGTTCTTCCTTATGTTCATGGGCTATTGTAGCTTCCAGACAACCAATCCAGACGGAAGGCCCTGGAATGGTCACATGACATCCCGTTAGCAGCACATCCAGGTCAAACCAAGACCTATGACCTGCAGCACAAATAGTGCTGGTGGCCTGGTATGAAGGATACCGAATCTTACGACTCCATGTGTGCTGTATGTATACAATGTAAGACAAATGGGGAAACCCGTTGGTCTTTTGATGAACATGCCCCCGCCCCCACATCCGTGGCATACAGTCACTCTTGACTTTGTGGTAGAACTCCCTTTGGTCAAGGGCATGTCAGCCGTGCTTGTGGTGGTAGACGTGCTCACTAAAATGGCACAATTCATACCATGCCCTGGTATGCCTACTGCTCCCCTATTGGCTAGTTTGTTTTTCGATCATGTGGTACATTTCTTTGATCTACCTACGATCATGATATCCGATCCTGGCTCCCAATTTACCTCACGGGTTTGGCGTGCCCTTACCCATTCATTGGGAATAGATGCACGGCTATCTTCGGCCTACCATCCTTAGATGGATGGACAGCCCGAACGTACCACTGGCACCATGGAGCAATACCTCAGCTGCCTGTGCTTACAACATCAATCCAACTTATCGGTCTTGGCAACCGCTGAGTTTGCATATAACAACTCCCGACACTCGTCAATAGGTTGTTCTCCGTTTTATGCCTTGTATGGGTTACACCTGAGGATCCTTCAACTTGTTCTAACTTCCTTAGACCAGATCCCTGCAGCGAAGTCGACGAGGGACTCTCTTGTTGCCATACGCGATTCAGTTATTTCTCATCTACAGACTGCACAGTCCCGGGCAAAATTACAGGCGGACAAACATCGTTCACCTGCTCCCTCCTATGCTCGTGGTGATCGCGTTTGCTCTCAACCAAGCACCTTGCCATTCGGGGTAAACTAAAGCTATTGCCTCATTATTTGGGTCCGTACAAGATCCTTCACTGTGTCAATCCTGTTGCTGTCCGTTTGAATATTCCAACTCATTGGCAGATACCCCCCGTTTTTCATGTTTACTTGCTCCGTCCTTTTGTGCCCGGCACCCAACTTCCTGTTGCCCTACCCCGATCTCTGTACAGGGGGGGGGGGGGCGAATATGAAGTGCATGCAATACTGGACACCCACCTACGTCACGGAGTGCGATCCTACCAGAAGGGTTATGGCCCGGAGGATAGGACCTGGGAACCGGCCTCCAATCTGCACGCCCCCCCGACTCTTGCGTGCCTTTTGGCTATAACAGTGGAGCGTCCGCAGGGGTGGGCGTCCTTTGCGGTGTGGGGAGGGGGGGTACCGTCATGTGCCGGTTTCCTGCATGTAGACATCCGGGGGCGCCTGTCCCCACTTGGAGGCTGCCCTGGTGACTCTCGCAGTTGCACCCGGTTCATGGGATTCACTGCACTACATTTCCCATCACTCCCTCTGTTCGGGTCACGTGACGCACACGTAACAAGTTCCGCATCTTCGGGCGACTCCGGTATTTAGTTCTGCCAGTCCCTGCAATGGGTGCTCCTAAAATTAAGTAATTAGTTATGATATCCTGGTTTACCAGTTTCCTCGACCCGGCTTGTGTGTTCAAGGATTATTCTACGGTCTTTTCCCTTAAGATATCCTGGCACCTGATTCCTACTGTTTCCCTCGGCTACCAAACCTTTTTGGTACTCAATCGGATTGCTCCTTATCCTGCCCTTGTTTGTTGTGATGCTTTCGCACCTGTGATTCTCGCTACCATCACAGATTAATCTTAGAGTTTTCTAATGCTGGATTCCCGTTTTCAAGCTTCTTTTTTGACATCACTGGCTGCTCTCTCCATTCACTTCCCGGAACCCCCACCTCACTAACTCACAGGACCCTTCATCTACTGGATCTACTAAAGACGCTATGCTGTTGCTAGTATTCATGATTCTAAATGTGGCGTTCAAGACTTCTCAGAGTGAGGGAACACCCAAAGTGCGTGTTATATCTGTATCCTTTTCAAGGTGTGACAAACACCCATATCTGTATCCTTTTCAAGGCATCATTCACAAATCTGCCTAAATGCGATGCAGGATAATGTTCACAGTTCTATCTTAAATGTGGTACTAACATTCACAATCCTATCTAAGTCTGGCACTTGCTAGTATTCACGATTCTAAATGTGGCATTTGCTAACAATTCACAATCCCATCTGGATCGGCGCAGGCTACTGATCACAATTCTATCAAAGTGTGGAATTTTTAACATTCTCAACCCTGCCCGGATGTGACACCGTATTAACCATATATAAGGAGGGAGGCTATGCCTAGATTTGAGAGTCCTGTATAGTGGGAGAAAGGCCTAGGTTTCATGATGCAGCAGGCTTAAGAATTTAATACAGTAGGTTTAGTTATATAGTGGGCACAGATGGTTTGATATATCTATACATGAGTAAATATATAATGGCCAATTGCTTGTGTTGAGTATTCCCCAAAAGAGTGATGCAGGTGACATTCATGTTCTGAGGTAAAGTAATGTAGAGTGGCAGGGCTTTCTAGAGTGATTGCTCTACTCCCCACCCATGCCACCCTTACTTGGTCGTTGCTACTGGTTGACGGCTGGCGTCTAGCTTCAGCTTCCCCTGCTGACACCTGCAAACACACCTTGGAACACCATTGTAGGAGCCGCTCTTTGCCTCAGGCCCCTAGCCGCAGGGGCTACCGGGCAGAGGCCTGCCAAGTCGAGTCGAGGATTTGATCAATAGGGGCCGGGGAGGTCACCAGAGGCGGGACATATGGGAAGCTGGGATGCAGCCATCAGCCGGCGAGGGTTCAGCAGCACAAGGCAGCGCCATGTTATTGGGGGGGAAGGGGGGGGGGGGAACACTACGCTCGCCTGGTTGCTGGAAAAGGCACAGGGAGCTGTTGTACAATAGGGGCCCAGGTAGGTCGCGGAAGGAGGGAAATTCAATGGCAAGCTGGGATGGAGCCATCAACCCGCGAGGGTTCCGCAACACAAGGCAGTGCCATGATGGTAGAGGGGGGCAGGGGGACCACACACACTATGCTCACCAGGTTGCTAGCTGGAGAGAAAAAAAAAAAGGCACAGGGAGCTGGTTAATCATTCTCACCCGTGTCAACCTCAGAACCTTCTCTCTTTATTGGGGGTTATTTTTCCTTATACCTCCGAGTGGGAACCTTTTAGTCTTTTTATTTTTAGCCTCTCCATTGCGTCTTGAAAGTTATCCTCTTTGACAACTTTTTGGCAATAAGTGCATATTGTTGCTGGGTTGCCCTATGGGCTCCCCTTTAACTTTCTCGGGACGCGCGAGACAGAGACGGGGCGCGCGAGACAGAGACGGGACGCGCGAGACAGAGACGGGACGCGCGAGACAGAGACGGGACGCGCGAGACAGAGACGGGACGCGCGAGACAGAGACGGGACGCGCGAGACAGAGACGGGACGCGCGAGACAGAGACGGGACGCGCGAGACAGAGACGGGACGCGCGAGACAGAGACGGGACGCGCGAGACAGAGACGGGACGCGCGAGACAGAGACGGGACGCGCGAGACAGAGACGGGACGCGCGAGACAGAGACGGGACGCGCGAGACAGAGACGGGACGCGCGAGACAGAGACGGGACGCGCGAGACAGAGACGGGACGCGCGAGACAGACGGGACGCGCGAGACAGAGACGGGACGCGCGAGACAGACGGGACGCGCGAGACAGAGACGGGACGCGCGAGACAGAGAGACGGGACGCGCGAGACAGAGAGACGGGACGCGCGAGACAGAGAGACGGGACGCGCGAGACAGAGAGACGGGACGCGCGAGACAGAGAGACGGGACGCGCGAGACAGAGAGACGGGACGCGCGAGACAGAGAGACGGGACGCGCGAGACAGAGAGACGGGACGCGCGAGACAGAGAGACGGGACCAGCTCCCACAGGGGGTATGGCTGCCCAGATAGACAACTACACGCCCCTTTCTGTAAAATGCAGTGAGATTGCAGAGAAATGTGTGCTGAAACTGTATAAAAAAAAGGTGAGCCTTCTGCAGCGTAAAGTATGTCGACCACAGGAAATATAAGTAACTGAAGAAGACGACCAGAGACGCCTGCAGACCCTTTGCAAGACTGAAGTGACCACTGCTGTCCTGACCCCATTTCCAATGCGACAGAGAACCACCGAAGAGACGACGACTCCCGTTTGGCTGGTGGGACCAACAAGTTCAAAGACGAACTTTGAAACAAGCCATCTCCTGAGGTCCTAGGAGCTTCGGCGCCCCAATACTGGGAGACCTGCTGCCCATTGCGAGTGCATAGTCGTGGAAAGGCCGAATCCATCCAAATCTTTGCTGACCTCGTAAGGATACACCAGCGTGTGGGACGGCAGGAAGCAATGAAGATTGATCGGGCGTTCCATGTCTTTGGTGGTGCTACTGAAAAGACTCCAAAAGCACCGAGTGAACCAAGAAGTTGCGGAAAGTCGTGCTAGAGTTTCTCCCTTGAGACTGCTACTGGAGGAACCCTGTCCATTGTCCTACCCTTCATCATAAGGCCAAGGAATCCGGAGGTCTGGCCCAGAGAGTCCACATCGCAGAGAAGCCAACACAAACACTTTCTTCAAACCAAAGGCACTTTGGGGAAAAAGGTATTGCTTACCAGATTGAAAGAAGTGTTTCTAGAGCGTTGGAGTGCAGGCAGCGGTGTCCAGGGAAACCCCCGCTTACCTCTGACCCAAGCCGCTGCTTGTGTCCCTTTCTCTATTCCGTTTTAAGGCCTCCTTTGTTAGTTGCCAACCTGCTGCTTCAATAACTTTAGATACTGGAATAAATCCGCAGGAATTCTTCATATTTCGCTTTTTGCTAAGACTTCAAGCCCTCTCCAAACTGCATCTAGCTAGGCCTTACAAGACTTGCAAGGCGAAGAAACAGTCTCTAGAACCTTGAACTAAGCTCATGTTGCACTAACCACTTCTTTTCCTCCTTTAAGTGACTTTTCTATGTGCGTTTGCAGAGTAAATGTATTACCGTATAACCCAGTGGTATTCAAACTGTGGGTCGCGACCCCCTAGGGGTCCGCGGGTGCATCCCAGGGGGGCCCTGAGAGCTCAGCATGAAAAAAGATTTTTTTTTTTTTTTTTTTAGATTGGAAGAAATGGGCAGGGGTGGCCCACATGGGCGGGCTGAAGCATGAAACTGTCTCAGGCAACAATGAAAAAGTGTCCCACAGTTGTAAATGGATATTCATTCCTTTAGTCACAGACTGGGCCTCATTACTACTATGGCGGACCAGTAACAACGGTGCTGGTAAGCTACCGGCACCGTTGCTACCGTTCCGCCATAGTAAGAGTTGTGCTCGTGGGTGCTTGACAGCCCCCGCCAGGTCTGACCTCAGCTCGTCGGATGCACCAGCACCGTTATTAACGGTGCCGGTGCATCCGAGCTCCCCCTTCCCATTTGAGCCATATGGGGCTCAAATGGGAATGGGGATCTACCGGCACCTTCGAAAGGGCAATTATCATGTCCGCCTAACTCGGCATGACCTAGTAATTGCCCATTCGCGGGTGCCAGACCCGGATGCAACTCCAGTGGCAGCCGTGCCGGTTTTACCGGCACAGCTACCGCCAGAGTAGTTATGAAGCCCACTGTTTCAATAGTACCCAAAGGGGTGCTTTGTGTTAAAATCTAAGTAAATTGTGATATATTCAGCAACAATGGTCAACATTACTAACTGCATAGTGGCCCCTCACCCATTATGGAGGAGCTAAGGAGCCAGCCCAGTGAAACAGTGAGCACTCCCTCAGCTGCTTTATCCAGCTAATGGAGTGCTCCTGGGCTGGCTGAACTGTCAAAGGGAAACACTGTTTCCCTTTGACAGTTCAGTTTAGTTCCCCAGCCGCACATGCTCACTGAGCCATGCAAGTGCTGGGGCGTTTTGCTTCGCCAGCATTGCATAGCTCATTGGAAATGCTGGCTGGGGCACTGCATGTCTATGTCCGAGGGGGAGCTCCTGCGCCTCCTCGCACATACGGACAGAGCAGCTGGAGCAGCACCCACACACAGGCCAATGCAGAAGGTACGTTTATGTTCATTGTTTTTATTTAAACATGTGTATGGATGCGTTGTGAGTGTATGGTGATGGATGCTCATGTGAATGATAGAGTGATTGCTGTATGAATGTGCAGCGCCTTGCATATACACATAATCATGTTCATTGTGTTAGGACCAGTGGGGCCCAGGGGACAGGGATGGTATCTTTTTACCGGACATCTATCATTCAAAACCCTCTGCCTTGTCCACAAGGCTTTCTGGGGCCTCGGTCCAAAATACCTTCAGCTATTCCTCCGCAAATACCTCCCCTCTCGAGCTCTTCACTCCTCTACCTCCAACTCCCTCAGGGTCAGTCGTTTATCAAAGAAACGAGCTGGGGGTAGATCTCCGTCTTCGGCTGGGGCCTCCCTCTGGAACAGCGCCCTGCCACTCTAAAACTTGAGGAGAACCATCTTTCTTCCTGCACTTATCAGACCTACCCTGTCTGCTGCCTTAACCGTAGCACTTGCAAATTTCTGGCTGCACTACCACTGTTTGTTGCCTTTATTATTTATTGTTATTTATCTGTTTCTCCTCTGCTTCGTACTTTCCACTTCTCGCCCCTTCCATGCACTTTTCCCCCTCACACTTGCGCGTTCTCAATGTCACTGGGCCTAGTAAGATCGCCGTTTTATTCTCCTCTGTTCCCCTCCCTTGCCTTGTCACGCTCTGAAACACTTGTGTACGAGCGCGATAGAAATAAAATATCAATGCCTGCCCCCTGGACTCCCAGCAACAATTGCAAACTGTTTGGCTATTTACCCATTTTTTGTTAAAAGTATGCTCTACAATGCAACATTTTAACCTATTATTTAAAAAAAAATTCACAGGGGGAAACCCCCCCGAACCTCCCCTTAATGCCCCTCCACTTAAAAAAGATTCACCAGCCGCCACTGGCCCTCAGACTGTGTTGGGAACGGGATGGGGGAACCGAGGGACTATGGTGGGAGCACAATGGGCGGGAACCATGGGATAGTGATGGGAGCAGAGTGGGGAGAGCCCTGGGTGTGTGATGGGGTGGGGAGAGACCAGCGACTGGGTAGGAGTGGGATGAGGGAGCCCAGCGACTTTGATGGGAGCAGGTGACGGCGCGCAATATATACTGTCCATTTGGCATTTCTGGGGGGTCCCGACCTGCCCAAATTTTGCTCAGGGGGGCCCTGGCCAAAAAAGTTTGAAGACCACTGGTATAACCCATTGAAAACCGCATGAGTGCGCAAATACCGATAATACGATAATCTGGTCTTTTCACCTTACAACATTGCTACAAATGTAAATGCAAACAAACACAAAAGTCAAAGTGCCCTTTGAAGTGTATTCTCTAGTATTCCTAAGTGTTCTACCGTAAACGTCTGAGGTATTTAAAGTGATTCTGGTGTAAATATAATAAATATAAGTCAGTCATATCAACTTTATTCAGCCAAAAATGCAATCAAAGCACATCATTAAAAAAAAAAAAATACTTGCGCATAGTTACAATAAACATATCAGTGAACGAAACAGCAAACTCATGAGAAAAACCAGACCCGAGCTATGAGCCAGTAAAAGGGAACCACCGATCCCCCCCGTTTCTGGTAACAACCGTAACGCCTCTGTCCCAAGGCAGTCAGGTTTGCCCCTGAGTGGGGACTGTTAGTAGAGTAGTCTCTTAAGGGGCACACAGGGGCAGGGACATGATAATACCACTTTTCCTTGTTCGCCCGTTGCCATTATCTTTCCGTGACGTCCCTTGCCATGTCGACATCCCCAAAGACCACTTTAGCAATATCCATATTGGCTGCAAGTTTGAACAATCTAGTGCAGTTCAACAGAGCCCCCGGACGCAAACCCACATTCCCCCACAGCCCGCACCCAACAAAGGCATGTGTTCCGGAGGGTGTCCCTTGGTTCTCTAGTGGCAGACCATAGTTTTGAGACACCATGAAGAAACAATGGAGCTGCTACAGCCTTCAGGTGTGTGGTGTCTAGACAAAAGTCCCCCTCGACCGGGGATTGAAGCATTCCCCCCCCCTCCCCACCAGGCACATATTGTCCTGTGAACTCCCAATGGGGAACCACGATGGTGGGGGCTTGACCCCCCCCCCTCTTGTGGCTTAGGGTCCCTAGGGTCTCCCTCTGTGATGGTGGCAGTGGGGGAGGGGGGGGGGGGAACTAGCCCTGGTTGACTCCTCAAAGATGGAATAATCCTAACCACAGAAACAGGGGACGGACAGGGCTGAGAGGGGTATACCCCTTTGTCAGAGTTCAGATTCGGCCCCCCTGGCTCAGTCCCTTCCAACCCTCCCAGCAGCTCCTTGCCCCCAGCACCCCCTTGCTCAACACAAATAGGAGGTTTTTAATCTCGGCCCCTCAGAGTAGGTGGCGACAGGAACTAGGCAAATTGGCAAGTGCTGTGGACGATGGGGCTGGTGGACAATTTTGCCCTTTAGAGGGGAGGGGCTAAGAGCCCAGAGAGGGCTTAGACAAAGGAAGGAGCTGGCCCCCCAAGAGAGCATCAGACATGGGCTCACTGCCTATGCTGGATGGAAGGCTGGACCTCTCTCCCAGCCCCAGACCCTCTGGGTCCACTCCGGCAGAGACCAAAGACTTGAGCTCATGAGAAAGAGGGGAGTGAGCCTCAGGGAGAGCCAATGACATCTGCAGGGCTGAGAAGTCAAGATTGGGGGCAGAAGGATGGATAGGGGGCCAATGCGGTGAAGAGACCAGGGGTGGTGTCACAAGTGAGGCCAACAAGGCATGCCCTCCCGTCAGCTTCAAGATGCCCACAGAGATCCTCGCACATCCATTAGCCAGGGTATCCAATAGATCGGCAGTGGCCACAGAGTCAAGACCCCCCCCTCCAGGAGTGGACAACTTAACAGTGGATACAGGGTCTTCCGGAAAAGGGCTTGCAAGATCTATCATGGAGTGAGCAGACTAAACAGGGCCACAAGTGATTCCTGAAGGCTGTAGTGGTGCCCCCACATGCAAACTGTAATTGCAGGGAGGCTTGGAAGAGAGCACCACTGAATCGCCCTCTTTATCACAGTCAGTGGCCAGAGGCAGTTGGGCAGATGCTCCATTCACGCAGAGGATCAGTACAGGTTCCACTGCAGGCTCCCTCTCCCTGCATGACCCCCCCCCGTAGCTTTACTCAGGGTTTTACTCGACATTTCCTCCCTGCCCATGATTGGCATCCGGTGTGCCAGGGGACATTGTAGCATAAGAGGAATGTGTGTGTGTGTGAGATACAGGATGTCATTGCAACTAAAAAAAAAAACACAATGTCTTGGGTGAGTCTATCATAATGTTTTGTAATGCATCACAACAGTCTCTCAGTGGTGTCTTTCGCCTTATGCACTTAATTATTTTTTTCACATTGGACATTTTTCACACTGTTTTACCTACCAGGGCATGAGAAACATTTAAAAATAACTCACGCTAGGGATAACCTCTTCTGTATGCTACACAATGGCAAGAAAGTGGTGCAAGAAGATTGGAATACGAATACCACATTCTTAAGTACTGACATTTTAGAGAGACCTTTTGTCTTTGTGCTGCGTTTTGCTGAGGATTTTTGGTGTGTGGCGAGGGGATGGTTTTGTTTTAGCATTTGAATAACATTGATGGGAATGAGTGTATGGAGTTCTCCAAGCAGATCGTTATTTCGCTTCCCCTTTCAGTATTCCTCGTTTCACTTCCACACCCTTCTTTTCCTTCCACACTTTTCTCCTCATTTTTTCCCTACTATGGAAGCCGGTATAATGATTGGTGTATCACTGTTTATAAAAACTGTGTTATTCTGCTTTGCATTTTTTTTTTTTTTAAACGTCCCTTTTAATGCAACATGGAGATTGACCAAGCATTGGGGATACTATTAAAAGGTTTCAAAGTTTTTCCAATTAAAGAAAGCTAGAATAAGTGAAACACAAATCTATTGTTAGGAATGTTTTAAAGCATAGTACCCATATAAATTGCTACAGCCTTTGTGTTCATATTTACAGAGAATAAGTGCTTAAGATAAGATACAATTAACTTTTCTTTCAGAAGCACACATCCATACTGATTCAGAAGAAAAACAATGGCACGAAATCATAATAGAAAAGGACCAAGTACACAAATTTCCTTTACCTCCTGGAAAAGCTGGCATTCCTCCAGGTGGGTAACCTCCAAATGCAGGGTATCCTCCGGCCCCTGGAACACCTCCACTAGCGTTTGGTGGATATGCACCTCCGGCCATTGGTGGCATTCCTGCAGCACCAGTAGGGTATGGGTACTGGCTACCAGGTGGAAACGCAGACTCCCCTCCCTGAGGCTTAAAAAGAAATATGAAAAGCCACCAATTGGTTAGAAGCATTATACTGCAACTGACCAGGTTAATTAAAGCAGAATTTCAAAATGATTACTGCACATCTAAAAACAAGATAATCATATTTCACTGCTCAAATACATACAGAGGATGTGAACTCGGACAGGAGGATGTGAACAGAGGATAGCACAGGGGCAACGTGCTGGTCTTGGAGGCAAAATCACGCAGTGCAAGAGGTTTGAATCCTGGATCCGCGGAGAAACCGTACTCCGGAATGGTATTAGGCACGTTATATAAAAATAAAAAAAAATAATACCAAAAGGATATTCATTTGGTATGTTGCATTGCTAGTTTGGCAGAGGGAGATATTTGGCAAAATGGGTATAGCATAATTTAGCATTTGGTAATCTTCCAATGATTCATGCCGTTCTTGCAATGTTGCATTTAAATTCAGACTTTAATGGGTGAGGTTATGTTACTTGGCATTTATATAGCGCCTTATGTATCATTGGTATGACCTCAAAGCACTGTTAGGTTGAATGCCCTTGGGAATAAGAGGGGTGGTGAATCAGGTTTTGTAAATAGCTGCTCTGCTGATGCTCCTTTGAGCCCAGATAAGAACAAGTTACTGACCATGGTAACATTCATTCGATTGTAGGTTCCTCCCAAATATTCCTCATCTGATAATTTTCTCACCAACTGCTTTAGAATTTCCTACAAATCCCCCCCTCTCCTGCCCCCCCCCCCCCCCCCCCCCCGACAGGGGGCGCTGTGTGCCGACTCGTCGATGTCCATCGAGGTCCTCCGTTCGACTGTTCACGTCATAGTATAAGTAGCGCGCACACACAGCACCGGTTGGCTTCAGTTCTGTTCCCCCCTCGAAGAGGAATTACCATGTGTACCATAGACGTAGGCTCAAACAAAGCGTAAAGTCTAAGAACACGTAAATTGTATGGTGGGGTAGGCTGGGAGGGGAGATTAGAAATATGTGGGAGGAACATACAATCAAAAGAACATGAGGGGTAAGTAACTTGTTCTTCGAATGGATTTTGTCCTCCCATGTATTCCTCATCTTATGATAGGCTCCCAAAGCAGTAATAATTTGGTGGTGGGAGTACAAATTACATTTTGTTCTAATCATGGACCGAATGAAGGACCGCTTTTGCAAATTGTCCTCCTTGACTGGCAGATGAATCCAGGCAGTATTGTCTCACAAATGCGTGAACAGACGACCAAGTGGCTGCTGAACATATGTCTTTGATTGGGACATTTCTGAAGAGCAGCAGAGGTTGCCATGCCCCTTGTGGAATGTGCGTGTGGCTTCCGGCGGGTCCTTGCCAGCTAATCTGTAGCATTCACCAATAGCCAGGATGATCCATCTGGATATTGTTTGACAGTTAGACACAACTTGGGGCCAGTATAGTCAATGAATAATTGGTCATTTTGACTATATTTAGCCATTCTGGATATGTAAAAACATAGCCCTTTTAGGGTCCAGTCTGTCATCTTTCCTCCTCCTTTCCCGGATGGGAAGGTGGACAGAAAATGAATTTGTTTGCGACAAGTGGAAGTCGGAAACTACATTAGGTAAGAAAGAAAGTTTCACCTTGAGAATAACCATCTTTGTGGAAAACTGTACGAGGTGGTTTACAGGAAAGAGCCTGCATATCTCTTACACTGTGGGCTGAGGTTATTACAATAAGCAAAACAGTTTTTAATGTCAAAAGTCTTAAAGGGTATGAGTGCAGAGGCTCAAAAGGAACTGTTAAAAAATCTGAACACCAGATTTAGATCCCATACAGGGACATTGAATGGAACTGGTGGAAATACATTAGTAAGGCCTTTTAGGAATTGAACAACGAGAGGAATCTTTAAAAATATGAATCCTCCTCTGCAGAGCACTTGAAAATAGATTGCGCCGCCAGGTAAATTTTAATTGTTCAAATCTAGAACCCCAGATTTGCCAAATGTAAGAAAAAGGAAAGTACTGTAGGTGCATCACATAGAAAGGGATCCTCAATCTTATCCCTGCACCAGCTGCTGAACTTGTTGTCAAAGGCAGCGATATGATTTTGTTGCTGGGCTTCTGGTTGAAAGCAAAATCTCCATTACTTCACCCGGAAGGTCCCAATCCTTGTATCTCAGCCTTTCAGAAACCATGCGTGAAGGTTTTTTTGACCTCTGTACGGAGAACCCAACCTTCCTCTTGTGAGAGAAGATCCTATTTTTGGAAGACGATTGGAGGGCAAAGTACCACGTCCTCCTGGCCCAATCCGGAGCAATTAGGATCATGGATTTCCCGAACTCTCGCAACCTCCTGATCACATGAGGAATGACCAGGACTGGAGGAAAGGCGTTACAAGAGTGGAATATCCCAGTCCACCACAAACCCATCCCATAGAGCTCCTCTTGGAGGAAATTCCCTGGAGCAAAACAGTTCGCATTTCCGGTTCACACTGGTTGCGAACCGATTCACTTGAGGGGTTCTCCAAAGGGTGAAGATCTCTTGAAGGACTTCCTGAGCTAGTTCCCACTCGTGGGAGACTGCTCTGCCTGCTCAGAGTGTCCGCCGCCATATTCTCCTCTCTGGCTAGGTGAACTGCTGATAGGAAGATTCCTTCTTGAATTGCCCAGAACCACAGCTGCATTGCCTCTCTGGACAGTGGTAGTGGCCCTACACCATTTTTCTTGTTGACATGGCCACTGTGTTGTCCGTCATTATCAGGTCATTCTTTCCACGTACAGAGGGCAGAAATGCCATCAGCACTAGTCTGATTGCCCTCAGCTCCAAAAAGGTTAATGTGTAGTTTGGACTCTGATGGAGAAAAGCAACCGCTGATTGTACCCGTGAGTAAAGCGTCCATCACAACTGCCATCTCTGGCCATGGCTGCCAAAAAGATTCTCCCTTGAGAATATCGTCCTTGCAAGCCCACCACAGAAGATCCCGAGAGATACTACTTGGAACTTTGGTGGTCCGACAGTCTGCCTGAAAACTGGGACCATCGAGTCCTGAGAGCCCATTGGAGGGATCTCATTCGCAGGCGAGCCTCTGGCACATGGAAAATGCAGGATGCCATGAGACAAGCAACCTCTGGAGAAGGGAAATAAATAAATAAATAAATAAATAAAACACAGCAAATCGAAGGCCGGAAGATGCTGGACACTCGAATTTGGTAACCATCTACAGAATGTGTTCAGCTTTCACTTCGGGTGGCGAGGCTTTCCCCAAGGAAGCATCCATGACTGCTCCAATAAATTGGAGTCTTTGAGATGTGTGGGACTTCTTGTAATTGAAGGAGAAGCCCTGGAACGAGTGGCAGGTTATGCTGAAATGTAATTCAGATGGGGTAGACGTGAATACCCCTCTCCCGAGACTCGCTGCCACACCGCCATCAACTTGGTGAAAACCCTCGGGCAGAGGTCAGCACGAATGGCAGAGCTCGAAAATGATGAGGACAACCGCCAACCCGCGAACCGCAGGTACTTTCTCTGATTCGGATGGATAGGCACATGAATGTAAGCATCCTGAAGGTCCAATGACACCATGCAGTCTTGGAGTTGAAGAGCCTGAAGGATTTGGGAAAGTGTAACCATCTTGAGAACTTGTCCTTCCTGAGGAACTTGTTCAAGATTCTTACGTCCAAGATGGGCCTCAATTCTCCAACCTTCTTGGGAATCGGAAAGTATGGGGAATACCAACTCTTGTTCCTTTCCACTACAGGTACATGTTCTATTGTACCTTTCTCTAGCAGGGTCAAAATCTCGCACTCAAGGAGCGGGTCTGGAATTTTGAAAAAGTTGTTCCCCGCTGGATGACCCAGAGGCCTTTTTTTGGAAAGCAAGGCAGTAACTTTAGGCTACAGTTTCCAGTGCCCAAGCATCTCAAGTAATGCCTCGCCATTCGCTCAGATGCTGAGTAAGTCTGCCTCCCACCGTGGTCTGCTGCTGCTTAGGTTGGCTTGGCACCCCTCTTGTCCACCACGAAGGAATATTCTCCGACTGGCTTGCCCTCTTCCTCTTCAAATTGAGGCTGTCTAATGGCGGTGCTAGGGGATATAGCTGCCGCCTTTGAGGTCTGTAGCATTTCCAAACTCTCATCCGCCTTGCTGCCAAACAGCCTCAAGCCGTCAATAGGCATATTGAGTAGTCTAGCTTGCACATGTGGTGCAAACCCGGAATTCCTCAAAATCGCCCCCTTGCCCCATTTCCTCCTTACCATCATTGATTGTCAGGAAGCAGTCTCTTTCCTCTCCTTGTGGGATGTGGTCAGCCGCCATAGCTACACAGTCTCACAGGGTAAACAAACCTTGACACGTTACATTAGTTGATTTTAATGCCATACTGCCAGCAGTAAATATCGCCCAGGCATCCACTCTCTTATCCCAATAAGGAGGGATAGATGGTTATGCTGCATGCGTGGTAGATGTAGCAGCCTGAACCACCAAACCTTCTGGTGTCTGATGTTTAGTCAAATACTCTGGGTCGCTGCTGGATGGTCTGTATTTTTTTGCAAAATGTTTAATCATTGCAGCCACAGTTTCTGGTGTCTCCCAGTTTGCGAAGACCCTTTTCTGTAATGCAGTGTGAAACAAAATTGGATCTTTTTGGGAACTGTCATCTTTTTCAAAAGAAGGAGTAAGCGCCTGCTCCAGTCTAAAAACTCTAACCTTACTCAATATGAGGAGTCAGCATGTTCAGTAGGATCTGGTTTGCCAAACTAACTCGCGAGCAGTATCTAACCCACTGGCTGATTGAAAGTTGTCATACAAGTCCTTTGATCTGGACAGAGATTAGTTCTTCTGGCACATTAGGGATGGTGAATTGTAACCCAAAAGGAGTAATGTTATCAGAAGGTTGTTGTTCTTTATAGATGGCTGATGGACTAAAGTATTTTTAAGGCAAAGGTTTGAAAACCCTTTACTGGACTGCCACTGGCTTCGACAATTTCAAAGTCATTGTCGACAATGACTTCGAAGTCAGGATCGCCTTAGTCAGTGGCGACGGCTCCTGACGCCGACTGTCAGTGAAGGAGTCGACTTCCGTTTCTTTGACGGAACCCTCGCTGGGCTGGGTTCCTGACTAAGCCCTTAACGATTTCTCGTCAGATCAAGATCTTTCTCTATGCAAAACCGGCTTAAGGCTCGGTTTTGAAGATTGGGTCTTAGACTTCCCTTCGTCGTCTCTTTGCAGATCGACAGGGGCGTGGGCTTTCTTGTCCTTCACAGGGGGTCGAGGCTGCATTCTCTAAGATTTTGAGCATCTCATTACGAAACGCATCCCACTTCGCTGGGCAGTCAGATCTAGTTAGACACTTGGATTACCTCAGCCGAGGAATCACGGGAGGTCAAAGGTGACGTATGACGCAGTTTCTCTGCCTTCTTTAAAGACTAAGAATGGCGTGATCGACTTCTCGATCGAAACCGTTTCGATTTGTTTACTCATCGGTCTTTCTCTTTCAACTCTTCTAAGGAGAATTCAAAGGCAACCTCTCTACTGCTAATTTACCCTTATGCTCCCAGAGAGCCTTTTCAGTCATCGCATGACAGGAGCCACAGTTGGAGGCACAGTGACTGGTACCAAGACACCACATACATATGCGATGGGGATTGGTGATAGACTTAATGACGTTGACAATCGAACGGAGGGCCTCAAGGGACATCAACTCGACCAGACAGCACACAGCGCCCCCTGTCAAAAAATATTAGAGAAGCAGCTGGAGAGAGAGAATGAGCATAAGAGGAATACGTGGGAGGACACAATCCATTTAAAAAGCATGTTTGTCCAAAACGCATGGCCTGGATAAAATGGCTAGCGAGAACATAGGGCTCAAATTAATGAGGTAAAGTTCAGTTGGCCGGAAAAAGGAAGCAGTGCAGCTTTTCTGTAACCAAGGGGCTACAATGAACACACAAAACACCTAGAAGCTAAGACGCACACATGGACAGTAAACCCAACTTTCGTCAAGCACATGCAGACCTACTCTATGGTGGGCCAGTTGCCTCACGATTCTCCTCAACTTCTTGACACTCCCTGGGCCACATGATGAATAGGGTCTTGGCTATCCCCCCTGTACCATTCAAATGAGGTATTCATCCAGATTTTCAACCCAACCTCCCTTGTCGCTCCTATCGTGACATGTGTATGGAAGAGGGAGGGCAAAACCAGTATGTTTTCTCTATAAATGCACTTTGAGAAGGAGTGTGCTGATGCAGACACTAAATTGCCTTTTGTACCTCTGCAAGCCCTCCACCATTATCCCTCAGGTTTTCCCCAGATAGCATTTGCATTTGTGTTTTTTTACTCTATTTGTGATAGGATCAGGTACTTGACCCTATAAGTGGGAGAGAGAGGAAAGGAGGAGGGATAGGGAATCCTCTCAAGCACAGGTAGGTGGTCTAACAGGGCGTATACTGGAGCTGATCCCATCCCAGAGGTGGAGTGGTGAGGGAGTTGGGAGGGCCCAGTCCCTGAACCCCCTAATTTTGCCAGAAGCATACCTGTAACCTTGGATCACTGTCTCTCAGCAGGCCTTTCAGCCTCTTATCTGGATACATTCTTTTTGCAGGATGCAGCTCATCTCAAGCAGGAAGCTCTGCGAGCGGAGGCACCAAAGCTTAACGCAAGTCTTGCTCCTCTAATCACCTCTAGATTAAGGATGCAGACTTTCTGGGACAGCAGAAAGGTGACGCAAGTGACCAACAGACTGCCGCAGGAGCCCTATGAATGTCTACAAAGGAAAATGAGGTGGGCCAAGGGAGTATTGTGGAGGCATCATGAAGCAAGGTACAGCCAACAGACAAACATTTAAACAGAAAATATTTATTAAATTAAATGTCAGGATGGTAGAAGGCCTAACTTGCCCTATGCCAAGGTGGTATTTCCCTACCTGAACAAGGCTAGAGTCAGCAGTCTGCTTGTGTCCAAAACCTGTACTTGCCCTCACAACTAAAGCTAAACAGTGTGTAGGGATGTCAATCATGGTGATCAACACAAAGTTCTGAGCATCTTCCAGCTATCAGCTTACTTTTTAGCTCACCTACCCCAAGTTCCCAAAATAAGATGTACCTTGTTCAAGTTCATACTGTTACACAAACTCCTCATAGATCCCTTCACCCCCAAGTTCAAAGCAATACAGTTCAAACAAAAGGGGTTCTGAGGCCCTGTCCTCAAGACAGTATTTGTAGTTCATCAAGTCTCAGGGTTCCCTTCTCCAAGACTTCACGTAGCAACCAATGTGTGATTCGGTCTTCCAACCGGACCCTCCTTCTGGTTTGCATCACCAGTTCACTCGCATTGCTCCTTCCTGGTGGATTTCATGTCTTCACAATGTAGGGCTCACTGATCTAGTCGCAGTTGTCAGACCACCCTTCACAGGTCGCGCAACCAAGGCCCCTTGGCTCTTCAGTCCAGACAGGTTTCTCTGCATTTGCCCTGGTGTACAAAGTCACGTTCCTTTAGTTTCTCTGTGTTGGCCTCTTGGTTTTATGTGCAATATTTACACTCCACTGGCTTCTCCCAATTAGCCTCTTGGCTCTGCCATAACATGTGTTACACCTCTTGCTAGTCTTTGGCCTTGCCACACTGCATTTACTCACTTGGAAGTGATCTTGTTCATTCCCCACATTTGGTTGAAATCATTCATACTTGTTCCTTTCCCCATAGGTTGCCTTCATATGGGCATTTTTCTTTTTTGCCTTTCTTAGCTATTTGCTTTGCCTATAAAGTTCATATTTCAGCTCAATATGGGTTTAATTTTAGGTTCAGTAAATTCCAGATCCCATTTGTGTGTTTTTGCACTGTTTAAAATAGTTTGGTAGTCAATAAGTATAGTTTCAGTGCCATTTTCAACTTCCATTCAGTTTAGTATACAATATTTAACTCCTCTTGCTTTGAAGCTTTCATACATACGGCGCTTCAGGAGTTGTACGCAGCCTGCCCGGAGCACCCCAGTTTCTGAGTGCCTCTCCCAAACACTCGCTGGTCTGCAGTGTCTTGCTGCGGCGGCTCTTGCTGCTTGCTCTGGCTTCCCAGGCTGGCGCTCCAACCTCTACGAGCCCCGCTCGCATGCCGGTTTCACATCTGCATGCGCCGGCAACCTGGTTGCTTCTGGGTGGACCCGGACAGCGTCCTCATGTCAGTTTGCAGCTTCCAGCTCCTCAATCTCCGTCACAGAGGCTCCCACACCTAGGGTCTGTCGGTCGGCGTCCTGGTCACACTTCAGGTCCCACCAAGCTGCCTCCTCACAGAAAGGGTCCCTGGTCTCTCCTACAAAGGCCTCCCTGTTGCTCCTCCTCTTCACTGGTCTCCCTTTATACACCTGCAGCCCCTTCACAGGCCGCAGGTGTGGATGCCCAATTAGACATGCCTTACCATGATTAAGGGGACATGCCCGACTAGTCTGTACCAGAGTGATAAAATGAAGGTGCAGTGTTCATTACACTTAGTCTCCCCTTCCTCGTCCCAGTACTTTTAAGTGTTAAATGTAGGGAAATTAGTGGCGAGGTCTTGCAGTAACCCATAAAGGTTGGGTTCAAACCATAAAAGGTAAGTTTGGTAAAAATTATGGAAAGGGGGCTACTATGTCCTCATAAGTTTGCCGGTCCAGGAACTACAGTACCGGTAAGCATGCCGGTACCGTAGCTCCCAGACCGGCAAACTATGAGTTCTGCTCACGGTTGCCATTGCGGCCACCAGGACTGGCCTGGCGGCTGTTACGGCCCGTGCGAGCAGTGCATGTCGGATGCACAATGGGAGCATTCTGTTCCAGTGCTTGCGAAGAACAAGTTACTTACCAACTGGCAATGTTCCTTCGACTGGCTGTTCCTCTAACGTATTCCACATCTTTGACATGTAATGTCCACAGCTGTGTTGCCTCGGAAATGTTTTTGGCAGAGGGCGTCCTATGTCGATGGCGTTAGGTCGATGTCCTCAGTCGAGGGTGACGTCACCGGATGTTTAGGACACATGGTGCCCATATCCTCAGTTTATGTTTTTTCCTCCATAACGTGCAACATGCTCGTACACAACGACTGCTTGACTGCACATTGCCTTGCGGGAACGCAAGCTGCAATTGCATAGGAAATTCTTCAGAGGGACAGGCTGGTAGAGCGATGTGTAATACGTTGGAGGAACATCCAGTCGAAAGAAAGTTAACAGTTGGTAAGTAACTTGTTCTTCGAATGGAGTGTGTCCTCCAACGTATTCCATATCTTTGACAGACTGCCAAAGCAGCATCAGCGAATGAAGGCAGTAGAAACATTTAGAATACCCGATCAGGTGGCAGAATAAAAGCACCGCTTTACCAAAGGCCATATCCTGACCATGGAGCGTATCCAGAGTAATGCTTGACAAAGGTGTGGATGGAAGACCACGTTGCTGTGTCAGAAATATTCTTAATAGGAACTCCCCGCTGCAGGGCTGTGGATGTAGCCATGCCCCTAGTGGAGTGAGCTCTCAAACCCTCTGGAGGGTCCTTGCCCACCAATCTGTAACATTCAGTAATGGTGAGGATAATCCACCTGGACAAGATCCATTTAGTAACAGCGTGGCCCAATCGTTGTCCAGTGTATCCCACAAAAAGATGGTTGTCTACTCTGACCCTGGACATCCTAGACATATAAAAGTTCAAAGGTCTACTAGGGTCCAACCTATGAAGTCTCTCGTCTCTCCTCTTCCTTAACAGGATGAGGGAGGGGGGGGGGGGGGGGGTGGGAGGGAGGATTTGGGGGTAGGGGGGAGATAGAAAGCCCGAAGTACCACTTTCTGGCTCAGATGAAACTCAGAGACACTACCTTAGTTAGGACAGACGGACGGACCCTCAGTACAACCC
Source organism: Ambystoma mexicanum (assembly GCF_040938575.1). Lineage (NCBI taxonomy): Eukaryota > Metazoa > Chordata > Amphibia > Caudata > Ambystomatidae > Ambystoma > Ambystoma mexicanum. The sequence goes on from NC_090929.1 coordinate 751,258,294, forward strand.
TATCCTTGTGGAACACAGTAAAGGGTGGCTTAGATGAAAGTGCCTGCAATTCAGTCACTCTGCGAGCAGAAATAACTGCAACCAAGAAAACAGTCTTGAAAGACAACAGTCTCAAAGGACAAGAGTGCAGTGGTTCAAGTGGAGCACCCATCAGGAATCAAGACCAAATCAAGATCCCAAACCTGCACCTGAAACTGCGGGAACACATTTGTGAGCCCTTTTAGAAATTGGGAAATCAAAGGATTCTTAAAATAATAACATTCTTCAGACGAGCGCTTGAAAATAGACAGCGCCGCCAGGTAACCTTTAATTGTACCCACTTGAAGACCCCTGCGGGCCAAAGAAAGCAAGAAAGAACGAACCATTGGAATGGAACACTGAAAAGGATTGCACCAGTCATAAAACTTACACCAATTTGTGTTCTGGCCACCTGACCAAAAGCAACACCTCCATCACGTCATCCGGGAGGTCCCAATCCTTATAGCTCAACCTTGAGGGGGAAGAGGGGGGGGAAGAGAAAAAAAAAGCCTATCTGTGGGGAAGACCGCATCGAGGGCAGATGGACATTTCTAGAAGGTCTGGGTACCACGGGCTCCTGGCCCAATCCGGAGCAATCAGGATCATGTGGGATCTGAACCTCTGCAACCTCCTTAGCACCCGAGGAATGACGGTGACTGGAGGAAACGCATACAGAAGTGGGAATGACCAATCCAAGACGAATGCCTAAGTCTCCTCTGGGAGGAAATTCCCTGGAGCAAAATATCTCGCACTTGGGTTGGCACTGGTCACAAACAGATCGACTTCAGGGGTTCCCCAAAGGACAAAGCTCTCCAGAAGGACTTCCTGAGCCAACTCCCACTCGTGGGAGACTGTGCTCTGCCTGCTCAGAGCGTACGCCGCTGCATTCTCCTCTTCCGCTAGATGAACTGCCGAGAGTGATATTCCTTGCTGCATCATCTCTCTGCACAGTGGGAGTGACCCACCCCCCCCCCCTTTTTGTTGATGTAATGCATGGCCACTGTGTTGTCCGTCATGATCAGGACACTCTGCCCATGCACAGATGGCAGAAAAGCCTTCAGGGCCAGCATGATAGCCCTCAGCTCCAACAGGTTGATGTGTAGTTTGGACTCCGACACAGACCAACGACCGCTGGCGATCAGATATTCGATAGGAGCTCCCCATCCTGTGAGGGAAGCAGTCACCACAGTCACCTCCGGCCACAGTTGCCAAAACGGCTCCCCTTCCTCAGATTCCCTTCGCTGGCCCACCACAGAAGATCCCGCGAGACCGAGAGAGGAATCTGAACATGATCCGACATCTTGTCTGAGAATTGCGACCACTGCATCTTGAGAACCCATTGAATGGATCTCATTCTCAGTCTGGCCTCCGGCGCAAGAATTCAGGATGTCATGAGGCCGAGCAACCTTAAGAATTCGAAAGCTGAAAGACTCTGGGCAAGTTGAAGTGTGTGGACCATGAGCCCTCACCTTGGGAGGTGAGCACTTCCAAGGACGTGTCCAACACAGCCCCGATGTACTGGTGCTGTTGGGAAGGTGTCATATGCAACTTCTTGAAATTTAGGGAGAAACCCAGCTTGTGAAGCGAGCGGCAGGTGAGGCTGAGATGATCCAAGGCTTGTTTGGGAGAATGCGCTCAGATCAGCCAGTCGTCCGGGTAGGGGTAGACGTGAACCCCCTTCTTCTTGTGATACGCTACCACCACCATGAGCTTGGTGAAGACCCTCAGGGCAGAGGCCGATCCAAATGGCAGGAGCCGAAACTGAAAGTGAGTTGCCAGCCTCAAACCTCAGGTATTTTCTATGCTTTTGGATGCATCGGCACATGAAAATAAGCATCCTGTAGGTCCAGAGACACCAACCAATCCTGAAGTCGAAGGCCCGGAGGACCGGAGAAAGAGTGACCAAAATATGGGGAATGCCATCCCTTGTTCCTCTCAGTCACAGGCACCAGTTCTATAGTGCCTTTCTCCAGCAGGGTCAAGATTTCCTGCATAAGGAGCGGATCCGGAAGCTTCAAAGATTCCCCAGTGGATTGTCGTGAGGCCGCTTTAAGGAAGAAAGGCAGTATCCTTAGGCTATTGTATCCAGAACCAACGCATCTGAAGTAATAGCTTGCCATTCTTCGAGATGCTAAGACAGTCTGCTCCCAACCGGCAAATAATGGAACATGGCCTCATAGCTGTTTTGGAGCAGCTGTGGCAGTGCCTGAAGGCAAAGAGGCAGCTGCCTGGGTGGCTTTGGCACCTCTAGTTTCCCGCCCACCACGGGTATACGGTTACCCCTTTGATTAGCGGCTCCTCTCGTTCTACCAAATGAAGAGTAGTAACAAAATGAATTCCCTCCCTCACTCCCCCCACTGTTGTCCACTAGGACAAAAAGGCTGAGGTTGACGCACAGCTGCACCCAAAGATTTAGCAGCAGCTTTGGAGGTCTGCAACCTCTCAAGGATCTTGTCAGCCTTGCTGTAAAAAAAAAATGAGTGCCATCAAAGAGCAAGTTCGGAAGACGGGTTTGCACATCTGGAGCAAAACCGATTTCCGCAACCACGCAAACCTGCGTATCACTGTGCTCGCAGCCATGGACCGGCTAACACCATCAACCGTGTCCAACCCACACTAAAGGGATTCACACATGGCATCCTTGCCATCCTGCACAAAAGCAAGGAACCCATCCCGTTCTTCCCCCCCCTTGGGAATATGCTCAGCCGCAAGAGAATTCCAGTGTGTGAAAATCTTGCTAAGGCACAAGTAGAGTTGGCTGACTTCAGTGCCATACTCCCAGCAAAAAATCCCTTGCGTGCCCAACCATCGAAGCACTTGTCGTCCCCATCAGGAGGGATGGTATGGTACACCGCCTGCCTCGAGGTGGCCATAGCCACCTGAATCACCAAACTCTCCGGAGTGGGGTGAGTGGATAGGTAGCAGGGGTTGCTACCGGATGGGCGGTATTTCTTAGTCAACGACTTGTTGACCGCCGGAAGAGACTCTGGGGTCTGCCAAGTAGCTGCCACCCTTTTTTGCAATGCCAAATGAAGGCAACACTGGGTCAGTGGACAGACCCGGATCCAAAATATCAGTCCGGTCATACTGATTGAATGCAACTGGAGGACCAGACCACCTAAATCTAGACATCAACCTCCTATCCGAGGATTCAGCAAGAGCCCCAAGCTCTGGCCTACCAAACTCCACCTCAGGAGATGTGTCAAGGCCACTGGCGTCACTCAACAACTGACGCAACTCCTCCAACTGAATGCCTTCAGGAAAAAAAACATGTCAGGAGCCCCATGAGATTCAACAGGCTCAAACTCCTCATCTGATCTCTCCTCATAAATATCATGCAGAGACTGAAAGAACTCCTTCCTAAGAACAGGTGCGGTCCTGGAGTCCACAACAGGCCTCAGTCTTGGATAAAGCCTTTCTTGGAGGATTCACAGTACCAGGGGCCTCCACTGGCGAATTCCGGCCATATTGCCCCAAAAGCATAAAGGGTGCTGATGGCTTCGGCATCGACAATGGCACTGAAGGCTCTGAGGACTGGATCGAAGGCAAAGCTCCGACAGCCGTGCTAGACTGACACGGCACCGACCTCTAGCCCTTTCCAGATTCCTGCAGTTTTGCTGGGGACGAAGACTGAGGCCTGGATTTGGCATGTCTCTGGCGCTCCACCAGGGCCTTGTCCGAACAGGACCTCGGCGGTTCCTGATGTGTATTGCGCTGAGTGTCCGGGCCCGAAGCGAAGGCCAACATTTGCTCCCTGAATGCCTCCCATTACTCAGGAGTCAAGGATTTAATGGGACAAGCCACTTTCCTCGCTGAGCCATCATCAGACGAAGACAGAGAAGGAGACCGGTGACGCCGCTTCCGGGAGTGCCGAGACTAGGAGGACAAGTGGTGGGACCCACTCTGGGATCGAGATCCCCGGGATTCCTTCCGACGCGGAGTCACCCCTCGAATTGTCAGTGGAAATGCCTATAGTTTTTGGGTATTTACAAGGTTTAGAAACCAGACCTACCTGTAACTTCCCCTTACGCTCCCGCAAGGCCTTGGCAGTCAACAACTGGCACTTCGAGCAGTCGCCGGTATCATGACTGACTTTCGCCCAGACACCACAAGCAGATGCTGCGTGGGTCCATAATCGTCATTTTGGACTTACAGTCCCGGCATCTCTTGAACCCAGACCACGGAGTTGGACGGGTAGAAGATGAAGACATTTTCTTCAAATAAGATCACACGAGGCGCGCCGATTTCTCGAAGCAAACAAGTTTGCGGAAAAAACAGAACCGAGGCTACGGGCGTTGTGCGTCCTATATATAACATCCGGTGACGTCACCCTCAACGGAGGCCTTCAAGGGACATCGACCCGACGCCATCGACACAGGACGCCTTCTGCTGAAAAAAAATTCCGAAGCAGCACAGCTTTGTGGAAGGACACAATCCGTTCGAAAGGGCCATCACTGGGTCCGTCAGGGCCGTAATGACTCAGTTAAGGCCCATTTGCGGGCGCCAGAAATTTTCAGAAGTTTGGCAGTAGCATGCCAGTTTTACCAGCAAGGCTACCGCCAGACTTCTAATGAGGCCCCAATGCTCTGTCTGTGGGTGAAGTTCCACTATCAATCTCTGAGGTCGATCCACCCAAATGATCCTCCCTCGCTTCTCCACCCCTAGGGTCAGGATCCAAAAATGATGGCCTTCCCCCTGGCCACCTGAGAAGAGGATCCAGAGGTGTTAGGAGTGAGAATACCCTTCGATCTCACAGTATGGACCACTGTAAACCAAAGCTCATGGAAGAGGGAATTATTATTATTTTTTTATTTTTACGTTTTGCCCAACAGGTCAGGTGCAAGCAGGAACCAGTGGAGAGGAGGAAATGACCAAGGAAGGTCCAGATATATAAAAAACCTGTGTGTCCAGGGATGTATGAGGTGTGTTCGGGTGAGGTCAAGAAGAGGACCGATTAGTCACATCCTCCTTGATCCATCCGGATCAATGTGGTTTTATGCCTGGCAAATCGACTCGGATGAATCTGCGCCGCCTCCATTTAGCATTGGAGAGATCCCCGATTATAAATGAACCCTTGGCCTTGTTGGCAATCGATTTTGAAAAGGCGTACGACTCCATTCGATGGGACTACCTTTGGGAAATAATGCGCCGCATGGGGTTCGGAGAGGCCTATTTAGGCTGGGTGCAGCTACTTTATGCTAACATCAAGGCGGAAGTGAGAGTGAATGGCTGGTCCTCTGGGACCTTCCCCCGGGCCGTGGTACGCGACAGGGATGCCCATTGTCCCCTCTTTTGTTCGCCCTTGCTATCGAGCCATTAGCTCTTTGGCTTCGCCAAAACACCGCCTGGAGAGGATTCAGATGGCCGGAGGGACACGAGGATCGTACATCCCTGTATGCGGACGACCTCCTTGTGTACCTGGGTGACCCACTAACATCCTCTGCCATTGTAACGCAAATGTCAGTCCGCTTTGGGGAACTCAGCGGACTCAGAATCAACTGGGGGAAATCAGTCCTCTTTCCGGTGAAGGGTGGGGAACAGGCAATCCCCCAGGACTGCCCGTACCGGGTGGAACGACAGGGGTTTCGTTACCTGGGAATATGGATATCCGGGGATTTAACAAGCTATATAAGGAACAATCTCCGACCAATCACAGACCGATTTATTATTGATGTCCGGCACTGGAAACTCCTCCCCCTGACACTTATGGGAAGAGCGGCACTTTTTAAAATGATGACCCTTCCTAGATTCCTCTATGTCCTTCAAAATGCCCCACTTAAAGTCCCCGACTCGGAGTTCCACCAAGTGGAGACACTTCTCAGAGACCTCATATGGGGGGGAGGCCAGTCACGAATTGCGTTAACTACACTCCAAAGATCTATTTGGGAGGGAGGAATAGGAGTTCCCCGCCTTCAAACGTATTACTGGGCATCACAACTGGTGGTGGTTAATGACCTTCTCCACGGGGACCGAGACCTGCCCCATATACGGGCTGAGATAGCCACTATGCGCAACACTAACCCGCTGCTTCTCCTCTATCAGCCCCTCTCGAGAACCTCTCCGCCCACAACCACTACGCATATGATCACAGTCTGGAGACAGGCACACCGATTCATTGGGTGGGAAAATAAAGCTACTAGAGCACAACCCCTCTGGCGGAACAACAACCTAGCTGAGACCCAGAAGTTGGAGCCGTGGCCTAGGTGGGTGAACACGGGGATTGCCAGGATTGGGGATATGCTTACACAGGAGTGTTTGGCCTCATTTGATGACCTACAATTGCGATTCCAGATTCCGAATACGGAACATTACCATTACATTCGCCTCGCCCATGCTTTGAGACCCTACCTGACAGCAGATACACAGTTGCCGGACTATACCCCCATAGAGCGTAACATCCTTCCGGCGCATATCCCTACCAAATGCACTTCCATCCTTTACAATGCTATATCCTCCTTTGCTACCCCCGAATTGAATGAACTAAAGGCAAAGTGGGAAGTAGATGTGGGGGTGATAGATCCTGAGGATTGGATACAAGTCCTTATGCATCCCCGGGAAATCGCCATTTCCTCTAGGCTTCGACTAGTGCAGTTGAAAATACTACACCGGGTTTATTACCCTAGGACACGTCTATATGGCTGGAAACGGGCTTCTAACCCAAACTGTTTGCGGTGTGGGGATGGGGAGGGGACCTTTATTCACATTTTGTGGCTGTGTCCCCAGATACAAACTTTTTGGAACGCATGCTGTAGGGAACTCTCCCGAGTTCTGACTCGCACCATACCACTGGACCCAAGGGCTTTGCTTCTGGGCGTGCCCGATGAGATAGAAGCTAATAAGTGGGAAAGATTGCTCCTACACACGGCGATGGGGCTGATTAAGCGCAATATAGCGCAGAAATGGGGTGCCCCTGACTCCCCAACGCTGGAACAATGGAAATTGGATATGGACATATGCGCTATGATGGAGCGTAGGATTTACTCAGCGCGAGGCTGTCCCAACAAAGCGTCGAAAATATGGGACAGGTGGGAGGAGGGTGTGGCCTGAGTGTCCCATGTACAGGCGGGGGAATGTGCACTGGGTGTTTTGTGCTTGTACCATACTATACATTATTGCATGTGATGAGATGATCGCTCAACTGTTGATGTTCTGGGTACCTTTTCTGATTGTGAACGACTATGACAGTCTGGAGTTGTTTTTGTTTGCTTGTTGCTTTGTTATTATGACCACTGTATTATGTTAATAACAATAAAATACTTTATTAAAAAAAAAAGAAGAGGACCGATTAAGCAGAGGCCAGAAGTTGGAGCGGAGTACCGAGGACATGTTGGAGACAATGGAACAGAGTGCAAGTAAGGTATTGCGTTTACGCGAGAGTGGCACCAAGCATATGAGAGAGTGGCTGGTGTGGGAGTGAGTTCTAGACAGATGGCAGGATATGAACTATAGAATGAAATAGTGAGTGGAAGTGAAAGAACGGAATTGAGGGTAGAAGAGACTGGAGACCGGTATAAATAGGGAAAGTGGGAGCAAGGGAGAGAACATCTGAGGAACACATAGGGAGAGGCAGGGAGAGTAGGGTGAGGCAGGACAGGGAGAAAGGGTGAGTAGGAGGAAGGAGAGGCTGGAGAGCGAGAGAAAACTGGGAGTGCAGAAGGTGGCAGAAGAGAAAAGGAGTAGAGGAGAGAGGAGAGCGGAGAAAGGGAGAGGAGTAGGGACACGAGAAAACGAACAAATGTGTGCAAGGGAGAGAGAATGTACAACTTAACCATCATTTTCTTGGAGAACATCAGATCAGGTTGAAATGAATAATTCACAGAGGTGAGATAAAGAAGGCTGTGGCGTTAGGTCCTCATTCCTACTCCAGACTAGAAATAGACGGTTGGGATTATCTTTCACCAGACCCGTCTTTCAACCGCCTGAAGAGTAAGCAAACCTGAGTCGGGGTGGAGGGAGCAGACAGGAGGTTGAGAAGTAGACCGGGGACTGCCGTACTGCAATCCAGTCTTTTACCATACATTCACAAACCTACCTAATCAAGGTGTGGAATTCTTGAGGCCATTTGACATTTATGAAACAGTGTGCCCTAATTTGCTGCTGGACATTTTACAATGTATTCTGCACCTTGAACAGTATCAATGGCATTGCTACACTTGACAAATAAACCGAGCAAGGAGTGCCTTACGCTGTGTATCGCTACACAAAAGGAAGTAAGGAAAGGGTCAGTGGTCTTGCACATACAGTGCTATATTTAGTGGCGGCAGTTAATCACTTAGAATGTGGACGGCCAAACAATTGCAGAATTGTCCCTGCTACACGAAAGAGCCTGCAAATTCAGGCAATGGCTCTGCTCCGAGTATGTTCTACTCCACTAAAGAGCCAGAAAAGGAGAGGACCAACTGGCTTGCATGCCCTTAGAGTTCTACCACTGTATACTGGCTGCTAGACCTCAGAATAGTCCAAATAAAGTTTTTTTTTTCTTTTTTACTCGTAGCCCAAAAGTGCCCCCCGGTGGGATCTTTGCCACACTTAATAGCAACATGCATCACTCCCCACACACAACACTTATCCATGTTTGACTTTTTTCTTCTCTTTTGTGCTTTATTCAGCAAATTTGCCCTCACCATAAACAATTCATTACATCAACTTTCAGAAAATATTAAGTGACATCTGGGGCAATATTTCACACATTAAAACAATATTCGAATTCTAAAAACTCATACAACTTGCATGAAGAGGATTTAAAAAGATCAATACAAGCAAACTCAATTCATGTGCATGGCCAAATAATTCCTGCATGAATAGGCTCGATATATAAATCTTGCCACAAAATATTCATCATTTGCAATTTCAGTCGACTATCATAAAATAACAGCTTCCACAGCATGAGTGACATGGGCTTTCCTAAACCAAGGCAATGAATACTAACTTCTCAAATCTCTATAGCTCTCGCAGAATAACAAAATGTGCACAACTGAATCTGAGCCCCGAGTCACAAAGAGGACACACATCTGAAGTACGTCCTTTCCAGCCACTGGTGAATTTCACAGTCTTGAGGGTACCAATTCTAAACTCCAGAAATAAAACATGTGTAGGCCGGAGTTATTAGATATATTGTTCTGCTGTCTGTTCGGTTTTCAAGTGCAAGTAATCCAATCCTAGCTTTAGATTTAGACAGGAGCTTACAAGATATTATTCATGGTTAGCCTGCCTAATGGCCGATTTCACCTCTAGTCCGGCTAGATAGATAACTCAGGATTCTGCCAGATGCCACTTAAATCCATGTCCACTCAGCTGGTGTCTTGCATGTTTGACGCATGGCAATGTGCATCCTCCTGGGTGGCCGAGTACACTGGTTATTGCCTCCCGGTATCTTTCAAGCTCCGGAGACATCCAAAGCCTGATGCAGTAAAATACTGGTTTCCATACTATCTGTGAGGCGATCAGCTCAAGTCTGCACTTCATTAACAAAGGGGCATTGGGAACATTTCTTGGGAGTCGCAGTAACATTTTAAGAAATGTGTTCTCCACAATGTGTGACAATTACTGTAGTTCGGCTCCATAAAGGGCAATCGAGGCAGACTATCTTGTAAATCTTCATTGCTGGGGATCCAGCTCTTTCTCCATGGTCAAGAAAAAACGTTCTAAGGCCACCACCTATTCTTTCCAAGATTACCCCTGATTTTCCCCAACTGTGCGGACTATACCGCAGTATCAGTGAATCTTACACCCAAGTTATCCTAATAGGTTACTTGCTCGAGAGTAGTCTCATCTACTTCCATTTGACATGCACAGGATTTGGATTTCTTCGGCCTGAATACCATTATTTTGGTCTCTTTCTCATTTAACGTCAAACCCAATTGAGAGCATTTGGTGGTGAAGCACTCCAACCAGAGCCTGATCCCCATAGGTGGTGTTAACAGCAACACGGCATCATCGTCAAAGAAGAGCGCTGGAATGATGTTGGTGCCAAGTCTTGGGGTATCAAGCCTGCCACCACTCATTCATCAGCTCCAGTATTACCTAATTGGTATAAAGGCAGAACAGGAGCAGGGCAAGCACACATCCTTTCTGCACGCCCCTGTCCACCCTAGACTCTGATCTCACCTGCAAGGCCCCACCTCACCACCTCTATTACTTATAAAAGTTGTCGAATTACTGTTACCGACAGGCACCCCCTGTTTTGAGATTACACCTGCCATAACTGCTCTTTGGGGAGACAATCAAAAGCAGCCTGGAGGTCCACATACTGCATAGACCAGCATCCTCGGTGCTGTGTATTTTTGTAAAAACAAGGGACAAACGAAAACATTGGCCAATCGTGCTTGTCCCCGGTTTAAAACAAACGTGAAGGTGAGATTAATAAATTCACCCAATCCTGCAACTACATTAAAACCACTTTCGCAAACAATTTTTCCAGTGGCATGAAATAGGCCTTTAGTTGCAGGGTTTTCCCCTGCCACCTTCCTTGCAAGTTGGTACTATTTCAGCTGTTTGCCAAGAATTAGGAACTTGGTTTAATTTAACTGCTCAAACAATTTCAATAAAATTGGTGCCCAGATTTCGGATTCCTCCATCAAGTCTTCCGGAATCCTATCAGGACCTGGGGCTTCCTCACTCTTAGAATTTACAATTGCACTCTTTACCTCTGCTAGGTTAATATCCATCAGCGGTTGATTACGTGTAATCCTCTCTGGAACCTCAATGGTTACAAATGCATTAACCAAACATTCCTTTTACAGCCGACGGAAGTGGTTAAGCCAATCCTCTGGAGGGGATCGGACAATGGAACCCAGTGTCATGTGTTCCCTTTTTATCAGAGGCCAGGGGTCAAACTGTCTTGGTGTCTCTCCTAGTTGCCGCCTCTAGGAGATCCACGCACTTGGCTTTATGGTATCCCTCCTTTTTCTCCCAGATTGTATTCTTGTAGTAGTTCTACATTAACTTAACTCCTCCCTATTCAGTTTACCTTCTATTGCAAGGCAGTTGGTTAAAACTCTCTTAACCGCCCTGCACTCAAACCAATTAGGCTTTAGAAACCAATTTTATTTTGAAATGTCTTGCCGGTCTAGTGAGAAAAGGGCAAAGACCCGTAAAGAGATGGCCAAACTGGACCAGGACCTCCCCCCATCGTCGGTGACCGAGGCCACTGGAGTGCAAAGAAAACACAGTGGAACTGCAGAGGAGAAGTATGGAAGGCGGAAGACCGGAGAAGGTCCCGCCGAGTCAGAGAAGCCGCCCAAGCTCCCGGGAGACCCGCAAACAACTGGAGAGTGAAGGCCAAGACCCTGTGGGTACTAGGGGGCTAATCCCACCAGAAGGGGCATGAGGCCCAGAGCAAAGCACAGATGAAGTCTTTACCGGGGAAGAGTAACCACGTGAAGGGGGATATTTATTTTAATTTATAAAGCGCATGAACACTGGCCCAGAGGCATAGAAGCACTAGACAAGACAAGCAACAAGAAGGGAGGCATCAGATAGGGTGAAGTGAGGTGGCGAAGTGAGGCGTACAGAGAGGAGATATCTGGAATATCAGTTAAACAGGACAGTTTTTAGTCTTTTCTTGAAGAGCAAATGAGGGATAGGATCTCGGGTGAAGTGGGAGGGAATTCCAGATCCGTGGTCCAGCATGTGCATAAGATCTCTGACCCACTTACGAGAGTCTGGCTCTAGGTACCTCCAGCATCCCGGTGTTAGATCGGAGTTCTGCAGGCCGGCAGCCGAGAGATGTAAATGGCCTAGTATTTCAGATCATGCCCAAAGAGGCATTTTTGTGTTATGCACAGCATACTGAAGGTGATTCTGCTGCCGACGGGAAGCCAATGTAAAGCCCGCCTAGCCGCAGTGGCATGGTCTGTACTGTGAAGACCCTCAACAATGCGTACCACAATGTTTTGTATAACACGTAGGCGAGCAAGGTCGTGTTTCGAGATACCAAGCAATAGGCTAGAGCAATAGTCCAATTTGACACCTATTATTGCCCGCACAATTACTGGAGGAGAGAAAGGGGCACATCTGGGCAAGCAGTTTCAAATGGTAGCAAGAAATAGACGGAAGTCAACTTTTCCCTGCATGGTCAATTCATGGTCCAGAGTGACGGAGGGTTTTGACCTCACGTTGAGTAGGGATGCTACAACCATCAATTTTGAGGAATGTTTACTATAAGCTAAGTTTACATAGCTATGTTGCTGTACCCAGAACCATATGTTCCGTTTTAGAACTGTTAATAGCAAGTTAGTCAGCTTGCATCCAGGTCTTAAAATGTTAATTGGTGGAGCCCAGGATGGTGGAATCCTTGATATAGTCCCCTATAAGGGGGGAGAAGACACTTTAGTGTCATCTGCGTAGTTAGCAAATATAATGGTAACACTGTCCAGATGTACACACAACGGGAGAATAAAGATGTTGAAGAGAGTTGGTGAAATGCATGAGCACCATACATTCTTCAGCCTGGGCATCCTTGAAGAAAACCCATGCTCTGCGTTTGGCCAGGAAAGATTGTACACAGTCATCTGCTGCTATTGAACAATGTGCTGAAGTTCGTAATCTCTCTGCCAGCAGGGTACGATACACAAGGTTGAACGCGGCAGACAGATACAGCAACACAAGAATGGAAGTATGACCTTGGAGTGTGTTGGTCTTTAACTCAAGCAGCCAATCCCTTCCAGTTTTTGGAACTCACTGCTGAAGGTCTACTTTCAGTCAAAGATGGAGCCAAGAGGCGCCTTCCCCATCCCAGTTTCTACAGAGGGGCTTCAAGAGGACACAATCACCCCCCCCCACACCATCAAGCCCCACCTGTTGTCCAGATTCTCCTTGATGCCACACCGTGGTACAATGTCCTTTCATCGCCAGGCATTTCTACAGCTGCAATTCAACGAGAACGTTAATCTAATTTTGGAGAATTGGGAGGGGGGGGCAGATAAGGGTTGGGTGCGGTCATGTATAATTAAAAATAGGTGGGGGTTGGCTGGGGTGCCACCCCAAAAAAAAGAAAAAAAAAAAGTGACCTCATTTCATACACGTTTAAATTGCAGGCGTAGACATGCCTGGCGATGAAAGGACATAAACCACACCACATGGACATTGCTCTTCCCACCGGGGTTCTGTTCTGGTCTCGCCCCCATTCCTGCTCTTGCTGGCTAATCCTTTCTATTCCTTTCTGCCTTCTAGACACCCAAGAAACACCCCATGATGCCATCCTGCCATCTCCCATTTCTTCCCCCCACCAACTCCTGATGTCATTTCCTCCTCTTGTCTCCAGACCCCTCTGCTCTTTCTGGTCTCTCTCCCATCTCCTCCCAAGGTCCCCTTACTGAAGCACCAACTGCCTTCTAACCGTCACAGCAACCTCATACACCAAATACCCACACATTCCCTTCCTGGGACAGGCTTTTTAGATCTATCAGGTCTTCCCCGTGGGCTGATCCATTAAGGACATTTGTGCAGGCCCTATAGTGCTGCCTTGCAATTTGTTACTGTGGAATTGCTTTCCCCTCTGCAGGAGTAGCATTTGTCTTTGTATGAAATCTAATTGGTGACTGGGCAGCAGGTTTAAGAATTCAGCAGTCATCTTCAATTTTTTTAAATATATATTTTATTGGTATATAGTTTCACAAATACTTTTGCCAACTCCTTTTAAAAGTTATGTTCATCTAACACTCCACAAGTAAAAAAACAGACATACAATTCAGTTCCTATACCTTTGACAAGATATACTCTTGTTGGTTCTAGGGAAGGCCACCAGTAATTCATATACCTCCATCACTTCATTATAATTTCTTAAGAAAAAAAATCATTAAACATTTCTGCAATACATTTTATCAAAGCAAATGTTCACTTAAACTCTTCTCCCTCCCATAGGAGGTTACACCAAGCCTCTTCACTTACTGACGACACCTTCTGCTTGTGATCAGCAAATGCTTCGAACTTAGGCTGCGAAGGGCCCACATGATACGATAGTTTATTTTTATAGCGCCTATACACAATGAGTTTCAAAGCGCTTCACAGCAAGGGAGGGGAACAAGGGAAATTTTAAGGACATTCTTACAGGCCATGAACAGTAAGGATGTGAAATTAACTATCGTACTCAGCCTGACGACAAGAGCCAAGACATAGATAAGGAAGGGAGGGAGGCGGAGAGTGGGACGGAAATGGAAACAGATGGGCGACTACCATACTAGGCCTGACGACATTTACGGTAGAGCCAGAAAAAAAACAAAAAGGTGAGGAGAGGGGGCAGAAAGGGAGGTGAGGAACAAAATAAGCGACTATTGTACTAGGCCTGATGCGATCTCAGATAGTGCTGGGGAGGGGGCGGGAGGAAAAAAAACAAGTAGGGGGGGGAGGGGGAACAGACAAGGTTTCTATCATACTAGGTCCAGGGACAATTCTGATAGAGTAAGTGCATAGAAGAAAGTAAGGGGGGGTGAGGCGATAGGAAAAGGGAGAAAGGGAGGAGAAGAGAACAGTAGGCAGTGCCAAAAAGAGTGAAGAAGCAAGAGGGGAGAGCGAATACAATTGCAGAAGTCAGTAGTAACACATAATGTTGCAAGCCAGGATACAAGATGATAGGAACAGCATGATTCAGGGCCACTATGAGTACAAGATGTAAAGGAAGTTCAGCATGAGAGTTCAGAAAGGGTGACACACCGTGAATCAATGAAGTCCATAAAAGTCAAATCCAGAATGTATCAGGACAGACTCCTGCAGAAGTAGGTTGGAGGGGGAGGGTGGAGGGGATCAGGATAGAAAAATCAAGCAAAACAGGCAACACCTGTGTGCGCGAAGGTGGGGCACACGGAACATTGCAGGGGGGCTGGCCTGTGGGGACAGAGGGAGTAAAACATGTTTACCTGTGGTCTGAGCAGGTGTTCGGGCCCTGGGTCCTCCTGGTCCCAACAGGAATTGCCCTTTTGTCTGCCCTTCACATTGGACGCCCAGGCGAGAGACGCCCTTAATTTAAGAGTGGGAAGGAAGAGGCAGGGCTTAGGCCAGGTGACCTAGATCCACTTGCACCCGCTCCCCATCTGCAAAGGAAAAGAGGCTGGAGGGCTCCTTAAGTATGGAAAAAACGGCAACTAGGAAGGCACCAGGTGGGCGGGGCTTATAGTTAGAGGTTTCAATATTCCTTTTTCATTACCGCACAATCTACAACTTCCATCCGTAAACATTTTAGGGTTCCTGACAGAAGAACCTCCTGTGTGTGGCACAAATTGATCGGAATCTCAGAAACTGATCTCTGTAGTAGGTACCAGGGAATTTTTTTAGGTAAAAAGGTAACTCATTGACCGCTTTAACCTCTGTATTTAGAAGGTTTAGTAAGCTGCCTGCATGCTTTTTTGACATCGTTTCAATCCAGTCTTGAGCCCTTACATTTTTGGACTGACGTGGGTTATTAGGGTGAATTCTGAGGTGGTCAGATGTTCCAACATCTTCCTACACCTTTCAACCTATATTTCTATGTTGGTATAATGTATTGGTTTAATGTCGTTCAGTTTTAAAATTGTTCGGGGCCTTCATTCATAATCAGTTTACGGAATAAGGCCAACGAGTTCCAAGCCACTATTGCGTAAACTGAAAGAAGCCCCAGTTCATGTCTTATAGCTGCAGTTCAAAGGCAATTTGGGAGTCTTAATATGTTCCTCCAGAAAAATCCCTCCAGCACAGCCCATGTTTCCCACGGCGAGCATACCGTGGTTTTAACTCCATAAGAGTGGCTAGGGACAACTTTTGTTTATATAACATTAAGAGTGGTCTCAGTGGAACATTTCCAAAAGAACCACACTCCCTGGGGAGGTTACATTTTTAACATTCATTTTTAATTGTTATTCGTGGGCCATTAGTCATGCTTAAATTGAGCTTCACTCCTAGGTATCCAATAGATTCTACCAATGGTATAGGGTCCACACGATTACCCTTTTTGTATATTTGTACCAATATCATCTTTTTCCATTTCACAATCTCTGTGAATAAGACTTAACTAAACTCTGCCCATTCTTCTGAGGCCAGCTTTAGTATGTAGTTTCGTCAGTCCTTCAAGACCTGGGGTTCACGAATTACTGGCTTTTTTAATGTATAGCATCAGGTCATCTCTGTCCAACTTGATATCCCATTCTTGTGGGTCAAGACCCTCCGACATTCCAGTTTGTACATTATTACCTCCCCACAATAGTTCGAAGTGACATACCCATGCGTCCTCAGAAAGCATATTACTTATTATAGCTTGTTGCAATCTATTCCTACTATTTAAAATCTGCCATACTCTTCTGGAATCTGTTACTTGGCAATGTAATCATCATTTCCGTGTCATGTTGGTACACATGTTTTTTACACTAAAATATTTAAGCTGCATTGGCAGAAATCGTAGCTTTCGAATGACCGCCCTAAGGTGGTTTTGTTTTAGCTGCAACCTTGCTGTCACAGTTAGGTTTGTTCTTAAAGTGAGTTCCTCCCCCTCCCCCCCCCCGCCCCACTTCTTTGGTTACCCAGAAATCCATCAGCGTGGGTGTATAATCCATGCATAGGATTTCTTTCTCTCCGACACTCTGACGTTGCACCTTGAGTAGCCTTACGTCTGACTTGCTCATGCGTAATCTATTCCCTCCATTCTCTACTTCTGGTCTGAATTCCCACTTGTCTTGTGATCTTTCAAACAGGAATAAGTCATGATCTCTATTAGCCCTCTGTACGGTGATTTCTAGTTGGTTGACCATTTTAATTACGTTGTAGTAGTCAAGGGTAGACTGGGTCACCCCTATGCCAGGTATAGGGCACTCCTAGAGTTTAAGCATAAGAAATCTACCTTCTTCCGTGTTCTGGGTCCACGTAGCTCCCCTTCCTTTTCAACCCCTTTCATTTCTTCTCCATTATATCCTCCCCGCTTTTATCCTTTTACTTGTGCATTCAACATGCATTCAATATTCAGGTCTCCACATAGGACAATCAGGGGCAACTCTAATAGCTTGCTTGTCAGAGACATTTATAGAGTCCACGAACACGTATGTGTCCCCACTCACCGGGCTCAAATAAACATTCAAGACTATCAGTATGTAAACCACACTATCCTTTCCATTCATCAAGTCTCTTGTTAAGAAACTGCAAATAAGGTAAGGGGTCAGAACAAGACCAAAATAATAGTATTCAGGCGGAAGAAATTAAAATCCTGTGCATGTCAAATGGAAGTAGATGGGTTGACCCATTATGACGACTTGGGTGTAAGATTCACCGATACTGCAGCATGGTCGGAACAGTTGGGGAAAATTAGAGGTAATTTTGGAAAGAATCAGTGGTGGCCTTAAAGAGTTTGACCATGGAGAAAGAGCTGTATCCCCGGCAATTAAGATTTACAAGATCCAGTGTGCCTCTCTTTATGGAGCAGAACTGCAGTAATTGTCTCAAATTGGTTATTGTGGAGAACAAATCTTAAAATGTTACTTTGACTCCCAAGAAGTTTTCCCAATGCCCCTTTGTTAATGGAGTGCGGCCTTGAGCTGATCCCCTCACAGATAGTATTGAAACCAGTATTTTACTGGATCAGGCTTAGCACGTCTACGGAGCTTGGAAGATACCGGGTGGGAATAACCAGTGTACTCAGCCACCCAGGAGGGTGCACATTGCCATGGGTGAAACATGCAAGACACCAGCTGAGTGGACTTGATTTAAATGACATCTGGAAGAATCCAGAGAATCTATCTAGCCGGACTAAAGAAGAGGTGAAATCGGCCATTAGGCAGGCTAACCATGAATAATATCTTGAAAGATCCTGTCTAAATCTAAAACTAGGATTAGATTACTTGCACTTGAAAACCGAACAGGGAGCAGAATAATATCTAGATCTAATAACAGTGACTGGCAGAGCAAACGCTGATAAGGAGAAGAGGCACCTGAACGTGGTTGAGATGGAAATCACAGCCCGAGAAAAAGGGAGCAACGGCAGAGCTGCCGCCGACCCGAGAGCACCGAGCGCTGCAGGAGCCTCTAGGCTGAGCACTGCCACTTGGAAAACGAGATCCACACAAACAGTTACACAGGCGAACAGAGGTGCTAGAGGACCAGGAGGAACCAGGGAACTACAGAGTGCGAGATCAGAGGGTCTGGGTGCCTGGAAATAAGAGGGAAAGAAACCATTGCATGCTTGGCAGGAGAGCAAGTGAAGCAGGCCAGAAACAACATTGCGAGTCTGGGACCCGCACCCATTTGAGAGTCATAGAATAAGAGGGTTTGGGACCCCGAAAGAGACAGACAAGAAGAAACTATATGCTTGGCAGGAGAGTATGTCACGCTGGTGTGATACACCACTGCGAGTCTGGGACTCGTACCCATATCCATATGAAGCTCTAAGGATAAAGGGAACCTCAGTCAAGTACGTACGGTGTCTGGTGCCCAATGAAAAAAAAAGGAAGAAATGAAGAGCGAAAATCCATTATAATTTCTTAGGGTTTGTTTGGCAGGAGAGTTAACCAGGCATCATCCCTCTGTGGACAAAGATTAAGGCGTTCACGGGCAAGCAGGAAACTTTTGTTGTGTACCTTTGAGGAAAGCTTGCAAAATACAGGAAACCAATAAGGAGGAAACTAGCTCTGAAACTTGTCAAACAGAACAAGAAGGAATCCAGGGGAAAGGAGCCAATCCCCAATCATTGGATTTTTACTGTAAGATAAAATTTTGACAACCCGAGGTATTGAGAACTTTCCGCTGGCGAGAAAAGTCTTTATCCCTTTAGTTCTGAATAAGGCATCCTTGCACATTAGATTTAAGCTAGTGTTGAAGGTTTTTGGACACAGTGACTGACTATTTGTACAACATCCCGATGTTTTCATTAGATTTCTTAGACAGTGAAGCCCCTCTACGCTTTAGGGACAGGTCTTCCCCCGTCCCCCACCCCCCAACCCCTTTATTGGTTGATAAATGTTTATAAACAAAATTATGCCACCTTTGTATCCAAGCCTTACTTCTGCACCCTTAAAAAAAAATTAAAAAAAAAAAGGTAAACAAACCATGTCAAAAAGGGAACACTAAGAAACATTGTACTTACTGCATATCCCGGATAGGCAGAATAGCCTGAAGGGGGGTATCCTGGATAAGACATTCTGTAAAACAAAAACACCAACTGTTACTTATTGCTTCATCTCTAAAACATGTCCTTTAATTGCAACTGCACAGCGGAAAGACACATTCCAAAATCTAAGCAGTATCAGATTAACCATGCTTTGAAAGAGTGCCCAATACTCATTAACGTGCATTTTTGCACAAGTGCAGCCATTTTTTGTGGAAATGGCTTTCAAAATTAGAAGCACAAAACAGAATTTCTAAAACCTCTAAAGCAGATCCATCACATGCATTTAATGAACAGACTGGAATCAAAACTAACCAACATCAGTTGTAGCAGGTACTTTGTATTATTTAAATAGATGCAATTATTTATTGCCCTCTTATCTTCCTTGGCGCTGAGGCGTTTTATTGTGAATGAGAACACAGATTATGTTGCAACTGTAGCTAACCATCTTCAGATGTTTAGCGAGCAACTTAAAATCAGGCTGGACAAACATCTAATACAGAAGAACACTAAAAAGCAAGAAACCATTGACCACATTGTTAACTGCTGAGCTGACCGATTGGAAGCTGGAATGCAGTCAAAACTACTGGCCACGAGAGAAACTGTTTCAGCAACTGGCCTGAAGTTTTCCTTCGAGGGTCAAGGCTAGGCAAGGTAATGCCGATCCTACGAGAAAGCCACTGTGCCTGGTTGGATGCTTGAAATCGACTAGGCAACTGTCCATCTGGAAAGACAGATCTTAGGAAGCAAAAGGCAGTAGGGGGAAAAAAAAAAACATTCAAGTAAGGAAGACTTTGATTTTCCGAACAGATATTTTCAGGCGAAGGCAATAGCACATGGGAATAATCCAGAAAGAACCCATTAAAATACCAAGCTTCTGAGCAGTCGACAAAAACCCAGAAAGGAGGAAGGCCCAGAAAACAGAAGCAGAAAAAAGGAAGTATTGTGGAAGGTAGAAGCCTCAGGTAAAGAGAAGTAAAGACTCAAGGGGGAAAGAACAAGGCCAGGCACACGGAAAACAAGTATTGCAGGTCTGGAAAAGGCTGGCATGGTGCACATGTTCTGGTCGTGCCCGGTTATTGAGCGATTCTGGGGTGAAGTAGCACAGAAACTGGCAGTGAAAGGGGATATGATTATTATAGACACTGTCTGGGCCCGCTTGCTGTGGGGGATCCCCAGATCGCGGAAACGAAAGCATGTTAGTAAATTGAAAGACCTAGCATACGTGCTTGCAAAAAGGAGGATTGCTATGGGATGGAAGACAGGTCATAGACCACGGGTGGAGATTTGGTGGAAAGTGTTGCAGAAATGGGCAGAAGCAGAAACCATGAAGCAGAAACCATGGTATGGCAAGAGGCGAGCAATGTAGGGGGAGACGAGGCGGCGGGAACCCTGATGGCCTGGAAATCATTAATATCAGAGTTGTTTGGATCAATACAAGATCCGACAGAACCTACGGAACGGGAGACCCCGCCATGTGGTGCGGGAACAGAGTGAGGGGAGATATAGGCTTGTGATGGGGGTGGGAAAAGAGGAGCAGTGACCGAAATTAAGCAATGTACAAGTGCACTGTTGATATATGCACTGCATGTTTGGTTTGTATTGTTTTTGTTTGAATAAATCAAAATGTATTTAAAAAAAAATTGCAGGTCTGGGACCCATTGCAAGAGAACTTCTGCTCCTATAAAAAAACTTGACAAGAAAAAATAACCCAACTATGTCATGTGTATATACTCAGCATCCTGTGAGTTGTTGGCAGCTGTTGGGGAGAATTCTCCAGAATGGCTAATTTCCCTTACCTACCGAGTCCCTCAGCAGCTTTTCTGGATTTCTAGAATTTATTTTTTCACCTGGTAAGAGTGTGAGCCTTTTTTCCCACTCTTACATTTGTTTTGCTGTGTGTGTTTAACTTTTGTGTTCATAGACTGTGGAGCCTCACCTACTCCATAGGCGGCATCTTTTTACTGTGTGTTACACAGCACCTTTAGTGCAGTGACATAGGGTTGTCTTTTTCAGACTTCCCACGTTAAACTCCATTTTCTGGGACGGACTACTGTCTCCCAGAACATGTAAAGTTGCCATTGACTTTATTAGTCTTTTTAAATTCACAGACCCAGTACAACCTAAGAGTTCTGAAAGGGTAAATAGTTAGCGCTTTTGTCTGTTTCTCAAGGAACATTATTTCGTTGCCCTTTTTTTAAGATTTGGCTGGTGGCAGTGGTATCTACCCTATTTTTCCTACCGCGGTTTATTTAAATAGCCTTGGTACTGTTTTAGGCTAAGTTAGTAGCCTCGAACTTAAATCCACTGGACCCCCAATTACTTTTATTTAGTTCCGGCTGGGTTTATTCGCCATTTCTTTTTGTAAAGGTCTCGTGTTTTACGCTGCGTGCCAAACCAGGTTTGGTTCCTTTGTTCGTCGTCCTTAGGCGTCTGAATGTCTGAGGGTAACAGGATGTGAGGGAGGGGTTTGAGACTCCCTGCACAGGGTCTCCTTGCCCATGTCGCACTGTGTGTGATTGTGTGTGATTGTGTGTGATTGGCTGTGGTGACTGTCCCGCCGGGACAACCACCCTGCTGTGTGATCAACAGCCAGGCTGTGTGAATGGGGGGAAAACTGCATAAAAAGCAGGTCTCTGGGACTCAGAAGTTAGAGTTGCCACTGGATCGAGAGAACCAAAGAGAAGCTGACAGAAGGACCTCTACCATGACAACCTCCCAGTGAAGCCCTGCTGCGGGTCCGAATCTCCAAACTTCGACAGGGAAGATCTGCAAGGAATCTACTCCCCTTGAGCTGGAGGGACCAACCTTTTCACCAAACTGCAAGCCAGGCCTCCCTCTGGTCTAATTTGCTGTGCACAGCTACAGTGAACCGGATAGCCAGGAGAACCGGGCCCTGCTTGGGTTTTAAGGAGCACACCATTTATATGTTGCTTTGCTCTGCTGCCGTTTCTTCCCTGGGAAGTGCAGACCCTCCAGCCTTCCTACTTCTTGTCAGTCCAACAGTCGCTTCAGGGACCGTAAGCCTGTAGGACCTGCCAGGAACGTCTGCCTCAGCTACAGCCTTCTTCATTTAAGGTACTGTTCAAACCTGGTCTTTGGTTCCGTCTGACCGCGGTCAAAGTGTTTGAAATCTTTCGCCAATCCGAGGGCTTGTCCTTCTCTATTCTTTAAAGTAACTTTTCGTCCGACCAACTTCGTTCTGAACTCTTGGCAAAGACTTAACCGCAAAATACCCTGAACTGTATGATCCTCTGCAAAGACTTTGGTCCATTGACTTTGGCCCAGGCCTCTTGATTGGATTTCCTCACTGTAGTTACTTTTTCTAGATTGCCCTGCTTACTTGTTGGTGCTGATCAACTTTTGTCTAACCTGGTCTTTCCACCCCCCTTTTAAATTGCTGGAGTGCCATTTTGCTCAGACTTCATTTTGAGCTCAACTTGTCCCGAATCTATTAGGTGGTGTGTAGTATATTAAGAGTGATTTTTTTCCTACTGCTTTACTTTGGTGAATTGTTTTACAACTCGTGTAAATAAATGTATATTCTTTTACTCAGAAACCTTGAGTCAGTGTTTGTTTGAACCATAGTAATTGCTGTCCTTTGTTTAACTATTGATACTGCTCACTTTACTCTTGAGATAAGTCTGGCTGTGCAGCCATCGCTACCACTTACTGCTTGTACCAAAGGTGAATTTGTACTGTCACTTGTAGTCTTAATTGTGTGTTGTGTTCCCAAAGGGTACCTCATATGATTCTGCCTTACAGCAGCCATGATGGAATAGTCTGCCGAGTCTCCAACAAGCATACAGCCCTATCTGCCACGTGAAACGGTCAGTATGCCCTCTTGGTAAACCTCATGGACCGGGAGTCCATAGGCGATGTAGATGGAAACAATCAGAACATGTATGTTACAAGCTTGTTCCCAAGATCTTTCACAGGATCTGTTCCAGTGGTTCAGGTACTGTGGTCATCCTCTTCGAAATCGTGAACATATCTTTCACCTCATATTTCAGAGTCATCTAAAAGGTCCCACAAGAGAAAACGGGCATGGTTGCCATCTCCTGAAGCATCTAGGTGCACATTCATTCAATAATTTGATGAATCTCGTAAGATCATCACTGAAACCATGGGCTTACTCATGTGGCATGGGTAAGTCAGCCGCTAACTGATCCTGCCCCGTGGGGTGGCATTATGTGACAGCATCACATGGGAGGGGACTCCTATCAGGGGGAATTGACAACCCAAGATTCCCCCCATCATTCCTAAAGCAATGATGGCATATTGTAAAATACCAATCAGTGTAACTGCTACGCAATCCAAAATAATTATCAAAATTCCAAAGTATCCAGAGTTACGAAGGATCAGCAATGCCATTAACCAGAATATGCGTTCTAGTGGTTATAGACCACAACACCTGAGCAGAACATTTAAACCCAGGAATTAGTTGCACCTGGGTTTAAATGTTGCACCCAAAAGGTGGAATTAGAGGAAGCTGCCTCAACGATGTAAGGGCTCAGCAGATCAGGTTGCACAGGATGGGAGCCATGGTGACAGAATGCTTCAAGGCTTGGAAGGCATGCTCAGTCTCAGACCAGTGTAAATGAGTGTTACCGTTTAATAGTTCGGTAAGGGGTAAAGCAAGGGCTGAAACTGAGGGATAAACCTTCGATAAAAATGAGCCAGCACCAGAAAATGTTGCACTTTTTTCATGGATGTGGAAATGGCCAATTTAGGATTCAACCCCTCCAGGAATCCTTTGAGATGCCTTGTTGAGAGGGCTGAAAGCAGAGGTATAGAACTGAAGGCAGGCCGAATTCACATTTATCAGGTTTTACCAACAGGTGTGCTCATAATAGTGGTAAAACCTCATTGACTTATTTTGTATGACTTTTGGAGTATCCTCAAGGTATACAAACCTTGTGTAGCGTACCAGATCTGCAAAAGGGTCCATTAACCGTTGAAATACTGCCTGTAAAGGCATGTAAAGCGCAATCTCCCACTCATTCCTCGGACACATTCTTCTCAAATGATAGGCAGCTCTATAATCCAACTTAGTGAAGATCATAGCTCCCTGGGCAGCAGTTGGAGATCAGCAGGATGGGATACTCCTTCACTATAATCATATTTAGGTCTAGGTAGTCTAAACAAGGGTGGACTCCACTCTCACAGGGTGGCGTTCTCTGCTTTGTGTCTGTACTTTGGGCATCAGGTTCTGTACCACAGCCACTAGCTCCTGCACCTGATCCATCTCTAAGGCAAGTCGTTGGCATCCTAATCTTTCAGCAAGTGGCCTTACCTTTTCCATCTAGGGTCACGAAGCAAAGCAAGGAGAGGTTAGGCCCATCCTTCCAGGAAACCACAATGACTGGTTGGATGGTTGAAATCCACCAGTGTCCAGAAAGACTAGGATCTTAGGGAGGAAAAAGTGGTAACTGAATACACCGCCCACTGTAGTAAGGAAGACTATTTTCTGAACAAGTAAGATCCAGACGAAGATGGTAGTAGTTAGGAATAATCCAGAAAGACCCCAGTAAAATACCAGTCTGCGGGGCAGGTTACAGAAGCACAGAAAAGGAGACCGGGAAACCGCAGTAAAAGAAAGGATAGATTGAAGAGAGTCCCAGGCAGGGTGAAGAAAGAGGAGTCCCTGGGAGAAAAAAATAAAGTGCAAGGAAAACAGGAATCGCAGCTCGGGAACCCCACGGCGAGTTGTAGGGGAGCATCCGCACCATGAACTCAGTGGTGGGCTGCAGTTTTGTTCAGGAACCTCTGGAAGACAAGGACTCAACTAAATGGGATGAACACGGATGTCCTCAGCGCGCCCCGTACATCATTGGCGGCCATGATGGAATAGATCGCCGACTCTCCAACAGGTGTACAGTCCACATCTGCCAGGCCCCGACTGATACTTTACCTCACCAGTCATACAGAAAAGTAATTCAGAAACCAAGAGGAACTACTATTAAGACCAGTTGAGGCGCTCCCTCTGGAGCCAGAAAACGAATAGGGCAGCTGAAGAGCTGTCCATCTCTCAAGACACTAAAATTAGATCATCCTAAACTGAGAATATCGAACTTTTTCATTCAAATTAAAATACAGCAAACCTCACAATGTCAACACAGATTCACCTGGACCAATGGGGAGACTTACCTAATCACTAAGTTTGAACCACTCAGTCAACAATCATACAGTCAGGTTCAATGGGGAGACTTACCTAATCACTAACTAAGTTTGAACCACTCAGTCAACAATCATACAGTCAGGTTCACTTGTAGATTGCTGGCTGCCTAAAATATTTTAGGAAGTAGCAGTCATAGGGTCATTAACCAGCCAACCATCCTGTAGCCAACGCCATAGTTCCTAAAGCCTTTAACGCCACTTACGTTACAACATTGCTGAAGAAACCGCTGACAGATGCAGATTTGTATAACAAAGGCCATTATTGAACCGGTCCAACCTCACAAAACATTTGGAATGAAATACTCGTAGCCAAAAATGTTTGCACATGGGAAACAATATCAAAGTTGCAAGCTACTCGCCAGGCATAAAGTCACTTACTACCTCAATTCTTTGCATGCTCAAAGTACACAGTTTCTTACTCACTGTGAGGCATTTATTACTCGCCATTGGCTAGTGCATATTTCAAACCCTGCTTTGTAAATCTCAATCTTGTAGTTAAGCAGACTCTGGCAGCGCTCCATCGAATGCACTACAGAGAATCTGTTAACAGCGCTGTTGGACAATTTAAGAAGGGAGGCAGGCAGATGAGACTACTGTTTCTGCTGGACCGCTGCTGGTTTTGGCAAAGGGGACCTCAGGACAATGCTCACCGAAATCAGCAATAGGGAAGGTCTTACACAGACTGAAATCCATCATTGGTCAACTGCATATAGTGGCGCTGCCACCTTATGAATTTAAACTGTAAAGTATCTGCCGACAGGGCTCATCATTGTCCCTTCATGCTGTGTAGACCATTACAGAGGTTTGACAAGCATGCACCAAATTAATCAATGGATGGGTCACAACTACATCAAATTAAACCAGACAAAAATGGAACTGTGGAAGGGGGAGGGCAAGATGGCGTAGTAAACGTGCACTCCTCTCCGACACACTCCGGGCCCAGCTCCAAATTGTGCATGTGTGAAGTCACAGCCCCGGCGCACATATGCGAGACTATCCCGGCAGCGCTAAGCCAACCCCGAAGAGCTTGCAAGTGCCGGGAGACCGACCTGTCTGGGACGCTTGCGGTCTCGTGCAGAAGGAATTTGACCCAGCAGTTCGGGATGGACCAAGCCCGATTTGCATATGGTCTTTGCCCGATCTGTAATGGATTGGCAGGCAAACAACAATGGTCTGAATGGCTGCCCAGAGCAACTGCGAGAGGATCATAATTTATTTGAATAATTATACAGCACACACACACACACTTAATCGGCACCCCTAATCATTAGGATAATCCCAGGCCAGATAGCAGAGGTAATGGGGAAGTCCGACTAGGCTGATACCTGGCAAAGCTGGAGGGGAGCTGGAGAGGAGCAGTGCAAGGTCAGAACGTGTCAATCTATAGGAGGTGCGCATCTGTGGCTCTGACAGGCAATACAAGGGTGGTGAATATGACCAGTGGCAATTGTGAGCGAGCAGAGCGGATCAGACTAGTGTGATAACTGGAGATACGTCATCACACAGAGGACTGAGGGTTCTCGGGTAGCCAATGGGATATAAGAGCTCTTAGACTCCACTCGTTCCAAACACCAAGAGTGTCATGCCCAAATCTGCCAACATATTAAAAGACATGGATACAGGAATTTCTGGCGGCCACCCCTCAGCATTCAACTAGGCAAGACGACGTGTGAGAAACAGCTGGGGCGTGGTCTGGGCCGTGGCAGTGGGGGGAGCGGGGGGGCTCCGGTAAATTGCCAGTCAGATAGCACAGCGCTCGTTCTCGCATGCATGCATAGCCTGCTGAGACAGGTTCGAATCCCAGCAGGGCCAACTCGGCCTTTCATTCTTCCGAGGCGATAAATGGAGTACAGCGCAGTGGGATAATAGCGTATTGCAGCACTTCGATACCTGCTGGTTTTTAGCGCTATATAAAAACTAGTTATTAGTTACTAGTCATTACTCAGAGTTCCTGGTGCGCTCTCTAGACATGCTCAAGCAGGGCATTAAAGGCTCACTACACACAGAAATGGCGACATTGAGGAAGGAGATGCAAGAAGCCATTGGGGAAAATATAAGGGAGAGCTGACCTGAGAAAGCGGGTCGACCAAAGCAAGAGAGCTGTAACCAATCTGGAGCAGCAACTGTCTTTGATGGGCAACAGCTTGAATTCCCGCAAAGAAACCAATGATTTTCTTCAAGCAAAATGTGACGATTTAGAATACAGGGCTAGAAGAGCATCTTTGCATACAGTTTCTGAAGGAGGCGAGAAAGGTGACTACATCAAAAAGTGTTCTCATCAGCTCTTTACAGCGGTATTGGGAAACTTCCCCAGACCACTATTAGAATAGACAAAGAGCACAGAGTGGGTCCTCTGAAAGTTGACGGGGATTGTCCTCACCGAGATATTGTTGCAAAGCTCTTCAATTCCAAACCCAAATAATTAATTTTGAGTGAGGCAATAAAGGCGAATCAGAAACTCTGTTGTGCAGAGATTTCCAGATGTTTCCCCAAGTCAAGCTGGCAAAGAGGAGGCTCATGGGGCCAGTTACTGAAGAGCTGAGGAGAAGGGGCATAAGATACAAATGGACTTACCATTTGGGCTACAATTCCAGTTAGATGGAAACATACAGACCCAGGTCTCGGTTGAAGCAGGTCTCAAATTATTGGATAATAGTGCCAACACGGTTGGCCCTGGGTGAAACCATTGATGCGACAAGCAAACCTCTTGGCGGGAAACAGCGAGGTGACACATGGCACTTGGTGCCCGCTAAGACATCCACGGGCTGATGACCAGCGTGTGTAGGGGAAAGTAAGTAGAATCAGCGTGAGGAGCGGATGCTCGGACATGCGGAGCGAAGGAGAATGGCATGTTGTAAGCAGGGCATGTAGCAGACAATGGACTAAGCAATGCTCCCGATATTGTTGCCAGTTGTGGCTGTTGATGGTTACTTGTTAGTGACTGATGGCGTAAAGATTGGAGATGGGGGAAGGAGTTGGGAGACCTCCTGAGCGAAGACGCAAAAGAGTCATAGGGATACACAGGATTCACAAACAGAATGGGTTACATGGCAGACAACTTTTAAGAGATCGCAAGTATGAGGGCTCACTAAAGGAGGAGGTTCTTGACGAAAGACAGTTAATCAGAAAAGGTTACATAGCTGGGAATAGCCTAGACACTTCATGCCTCAACAACTATCAAGAAGGCAGGGGTATCCATTTTACTTCAAAGGACCTGGTGTTTAGGCAACTCTCGAGCAAAGATTTAGGGTGGGGTACATTTTATGGAGGAACTTGCAGGGCAAGAGAGTCACACTGGTATCATTATATGCACCTAATACCTCCTGGCAATTCTTCATGACTGATATGGTCACCCTCCAATCATTTGGAGGGGGCGGGGGGATATATTTTCTTGATGGGGCATGAATCTAGCCATGGGTGGCCTACTAGATAGATCGGCACAGAACACTTGCACATTTGTTGTGACCACCACACCTTAAAGAACACCTTAATAAAGCTTAACTTAGGAGATATATGGAGATCATTTCATCCGACAGTTAAAGACTTCACCAGTTTCTCACATGTATATAAAATTGGCCTCTGGGATAAATTAGATCCCCCCCCCCCTCCCCCCTTAGCATGGGTCCATGCACGGCAAGAGGGATCTGAAATAGAGCCAATTACCTTATCTGACCAGCATATGGTTCTGGTTAGGTGTGAGGGCTGGTGTGATCACTGTAAACCGCACCAGTGGCATCTCCACCTCCATGGCGACCATAGAAAATAAGCACCTCAAGAATATTCTGGGATGATCACTTTCCACACCCAATTTGCAGGCAAAGTACTGAGCCCATTTGTCAACTTCATCCAGTGTGCTATTGGGTCTGGTTGTATGAATCCCTAGTGTGGGCCGCCCATGTCCAGGAATTGTTGGGCGACCTGGGTCATGGAGTGTACTGGTCTAACCTAAGTATTTAATCCAACCCTTCAAATTCTGCGATAAAGAACGCAGCACTGGGAAAGGCCCTGCGTAATAATTGTTCTATGGTCCTGTTATGTAACAGGTGGCATAAAAGGTGAAAGAGGGTTTTGAGTATTCTCTTGACTAGGTTAACTCAAAATTTGAAAGATCCCCATTGATTCAGCTGCGTTTAGGAATCTTACCAACAGCAAGCCTCACACACAATTGGTACAGTAACATACCTCTTGTGTGCCCAATGTGCGACAGCTCGATTGAGAATATGGTTAATCTCTTAATGAAATGCCTTGTTACATTGCCACGGAGGAAAATATTTAAAGCAACTGTTTCAGGCTGCTGGATGACAAAGGAGGACCTGGCCATCTGTCTCAGCTCTAGCGATATGGCCGCAGTTTACGCTACTAGTAAATATTTTGTGTGGGCATGGAGATTAAGATTGAAGATGGTATTAATTCTTAAATGTAGCCAGGACAATATTTTATGGAAATTTCCATCTAGTCAATTTGAAGTCACTTTTTTAATGTGATTGTTCTTCTTAATGAATTGTTAGAATGTATGTATGCATGCTTTTTTTGGTCAAAATAAAGCGTTATGAAATGAAACATTGGCTATGCTCAGTGATGCACCTAGATTCAGTACATTATCTATACACTTCCAGTGTGTTTAAATGGCAGGGCCAGCCAAATCAGTACCATTTTAGTGCATCTAGATTTAAGAGCAGTGGCCAGTGTTGACCGGAGGGGTGGGGGGGAGGAGATCTGTATCTGCAATATATATATATATATATATATATATATCTCTGCACAACAAACTGTAGTAAATATGTTGTCCCTTAGCAGGGGTGGATCACAGCAGACAGAGGATAAGGGCCCGTTAGGGCCGCCCAAGGTGAACAAGCACAACAGGCAGGGGAGGTGCCCTTTGCCTTTCACCCATAGCCAGCTGCCGAGCAGGGCGTCCCTGGTGTGAATGGCTAAGCTGTTTCTTGTAAGTACAACTATCAGGGAGGGGGTGGGTTAGGGGAGGAGAGGTAGGCAGAGGGAGGGAGGGAGGGGAGGGGGACGCAGGGCAAAGAAGCGTGGAGGTGGATGGCGGTGAAGGGCTAGTTCGCAAGTTGGGGAGGTCTGAACACAGATTATTTATGTAGCCCCCGCACTCTGTACTTTAAAAAATAAAGTACTGGTATTTAATGTATTGCCCTTTAGAGTACATTTCCCTTCTATTAGATTTCCCCTTGGCTTTACTTAAATAGGAGTTTCTGTTGGCTGACCCACAGGCAGATGGACACCCTCTTAAAGGACTGGCTCAGTTATCCCCCTCTAGGAAAAGGTGGGCATCATTCAGCAAAATGTGGTCAGATCCCTCCACAGCCTGTTTTCCAACTCCCTGTACTGGGCAGTCTTCTGTCTTTTTGCACTGAAGGACTGAAGCTTTAACTCCAGGTAGGCCTCCCTTACAGTACACTGCTAGTAATCTAATAACAGGTCCAAAAGGAAATCAATCTATTCCGTTCTCGTCAATTTTGCCAGTCAGTCCATCCCAGTCAGTGAAACAGTGGATATGGACCTTTTATAGATTAGACACCCCCACCCTTAGGAGGTGGTTATACTTTCTCTGACCCAATTGGTCAGTGTGTGTGATTGGATAATATTCCAAAAGTGACATCACACTAAACCATCCCCTTGGTACTCATTGGGCATATTAATGAAGAGTGCAGTCTAATGGGAGTAACTTCTACAACCAGTTTCCCACCCACTTGATCCAATGCCATCTTGGAGATTTCTATATTAAAACAATTGTAATTTTCTGGACCATCGTGGTCCTCACATGTGAGCATGTTACCAATTGAAGTACAAAGCTTTATTGACCCAGTACTGCCCTCTTGAGTCCAGCATTTTCCTGTCTCTCAAGTTAGACACCAGGTCTCTGAAAGTCTGAATCGCATCCTCCTACAAAGGAGGTGGCTGATGGGAAGATCTGTTTTCTTGAAGAGCAGACGACTTCCTGCAGCATATTAGTTGCATTTCTAAGGGTTTTTAGCATAGCCCCGAAGACAGATGAAAGCCGGGATGGGTTAACATTGGTTTGTGTTACTCAGGCCGGTTTCTGTGAACAAGTATCATCATAAAATGTAGGTTTGAACTTCAAAGCATAGGTTTCTCTTCTCTGTAGCTAGCCATCCCGCTTTTGTTGCTATGTAGCTGGGAGGGGAAGGAATGCAAGGTTTACCTTCTAGGACCAAAGATGCTGTTTTATCCGCATTTAAATGTGATTTGATATTCCATTTTGCAATTATCACTTTAATTAGAGCAACATTATAACTTTTTCTTCGCGTCAATCGCCTGTCAGAGGTTTACCTTTTTAATATCGCTCTAGATTTCTTTATACAAAGAGGATCTCAAACATGCAAAAGGAAAACATGCTCAATTTGTATAAAAAAAAAAGTTTTGTGACATGCTGTTCTTTTATCCCCGATTGGAATGTGCATCCTTTAATAAAAGTTCCTGAATACTTTCTGCTAGCAGGGAGGACTCATTTTCTTGGTTTTGCAAGTTACTTTGGACATATATATTTTGGTTGTAGACGGTCTGTAAATGACGCAGATTTTGTTGCATAAGTTTGTCAGATGCTGTGTATAGGCTTCAGTTCACATATTTGTTTTTAAATGTCACATTTGTCTTTGGGACAGATCTCATTACAGTCACTTTATTATAGGGCACAAATACCATATCTGAATAATGTGGTATACTTGCATAGATAAAGCAAAAACAAAGTTACATAAAATGGCTAAAGACTGTGGAATCCACAATTATAACCACTTTAGGTGGATGTATATTTTTAAATTGGGTTTGGTTGACAAATATTCTTCAAACTTCAAATAAAGACCTAAAACATAGGGTTGATAATATTCTGCAGTATTTGCCTTTAAGATTGGAGAACTAGTTGGCACAATTCTGCAAATCTCCCAGCTAGCTTGTGTTTAGCACATCACAGAATGAGAGCTGGTGCCCCAGTTAAGTCAGCTGCCAACATGAATACTGGTAATGTACAATTTGACCAGCATTAATCAAGGTCTGAAACTGAATGAATATTAATAACAGAAAGGGGACTATTCACAAAACAAACCAGACTCATATCGCTCTTCTGGTTGAGAGATTTTATGTTGCTTTAAACCGTGCATCGCTACCACCCAGGTGCAGTCTCCAGGGAGGTTTATCATTAAGTAGAAGCGGGACCGGAAGAACACAAAACAAATTTAAAAATAACATACTGGCCTTTAATTAAAGTTATATTTTTAGAGGTAGCAGGAAAGTTTTTTTATCCACAACTAAACTGAAATGGTACTTGTCGTAACCCGACAATTCTCAGACTACCACATGGGTCAGGTATTTCAGATTGCTTCAGTTTGTTCTGCAACCTTAACTGTAGGGAAGCTTGCTGCTTCATTCCTTCAGGGATTGGACAAGAATGGGCTCACTGCCACATTTTGTCTTGGCCAGTCTGAACAAGCACATTGGTCCTTAGAACTGCCTCTAGTCAGGACTACGCTATGACGATCCGGGTGCATGCACATCAACAGCCAACCTTTCATCTCTCACCTTTAAGGCCACAGCAAATGGTGCATCAGAGAAACAAATGTTGCATCAGTGCAAGTCCAGTTCCAAACAGTATTAGTGAAACAATAGCATTTCAATGCATTTTGTCATCGGGGCAATGTAAAGTGAGAATAGCATCAGGGAAAACATTGTCCTAGTGCAATAATGAATTGGGGAGGGGGTGGGGAAGAGACAACATTTCCACAACAGCCATTGTTGTCCTATAGCAGATACCATGCAATGAGAACCCTGGTGACTGGCTACCTCAGACTAGAACATTGAATAGGCAGTTTGGCTCCAGTCCAAGTAAAAACGTACCACATGCTAAGGAAAGTCAGCAGTAGAACATCGAGACTGTCTTCCATTAATGTGTCTCCTCTAACAG
This sequence comes from Ambystoma mexicanum, assembly GCF_040938575.1. Classification (NCBI taxonomy): domain Eukaryota; kingdom Metazoa; phylum Chordata; class Amphibia; order Caudata; family Ambystomatidae; genus Ambystoma; species Ambystoma mexicanum. Next base: position 751,291,488 of record NC_090929.1, read on the forward strand.
ACACCACTAAGATGCCATAGGGCACAACTCCCTCACTGTTTTGCTCACCAATTCTATACCCAAGTTCAATATTAAAAAGGCAGGAAATTACTCATCTTGAAAATACGGACACAAGTCCAGTTCCAGAGGCTGGGTGATGGGACTGACAACTTTAGAGCTTGTAAGCCACCACCTGCTCCATGATGCAAGCCCCTCAAGGAGGTACACAGAAAAGTCCCCATCTTCCCCGGTGCATCACCATCCTCATATTAAGCAACCCCTCCTCGTACCTTAAGGCTAGCTGCTCTGCTAGCTTTAGAGAAACTATAGCACACCAGGGACATGATTTCCTAAGGGGGCACTCTACCTAAGGGACAAGCGAGGAAAATAAAAAAACGTCACTTGCCATAAAATAAGCTAGGTGCGTGCACAGGACAAGCTTGTTCCTTGAATGCCTGAAGAGTCACCTGAGAAATGTGGGAGCTGTGAAGGATCAATCATGGCCTTCTCCTTAACTCAAGAAGGACGCACAACACCTAGCAAGCTTTCTCAAAGCACTCCCAACAGCCCGGGGAGGATGTGGCCAGTCAGTAGGAAATCTTTTGCATTCAGGAAGAAAACAAGAAATTACACAGTACAGCAGACGAGATCTTTATAGTTAGAAGACCTTGTCATTTGTGTCAAATGGACTGGGTTTTCCAAGGAACGGAGAAAGACTTGAATGCAACGTAAATCTCCGATCTTGCCTGCCAGAGGGACCTCTGCCGTAGATCCTAGCAAGATAAATTATATTTCATTGGCAATTGCATGAACAAATGAAATGTGAAGGGCCAGCATTACTGCACCAGGTGCCTGTGAGCCTGGACGGGGACCAACACAGCGTGGGGAAATGTCCAATCACCCACCATATACTAGGAACAGTAGAGCCTGCAGCTCCATTTACATACAACAAGGGTTCAAGTTCGGTACCCGCTTAACTAAAGACTTGGGTCAAAGAGCTGCACAACGGCAGCAACAATGAATAGCTGAGGGAGGTTGTAGTTCCCCAGCAAGCACGTGAACCTAGAAGTTTGCTTGCGACAAAATCACCAGCTAACGTTATGTTAAGTTGATTTACACAGCGCACTGCTGCCATTTCCACAGTCTGCAGGTGCTTGCGTGGCTTTGTATGGTACTATGTCAGCGGGGGACCCCGTGTTAGTGCTCATCAGGCACTCGGCGCAATCCTCCAAAAGGTAAGCCAGTTCCCCATTGAAGCCTGACCTTAAATTTCCAATTTTCCTTTTTTTTATTACATTGTGCGCGGACAAGTAGCTTCCCACCCACCTACTTCAAAAGCTAGGTGTATCCACCCTGTCAGCCTATTATATTGTTAAACCTACTGTACTGTGAAATCTAGGCCTCTCCCACTATACAGGAATCTCAATTCTGGGTGTGTTCTCCCCCCAAACTTAATTGTGAAACATAGGCTTCTCTCCAACTATACAGGGTTCCCAAATTTAATTCCACCACTATATCCGAAACTAGACCACCCCCCCCCGCGGGACAGCACTCAAATCTAGGCCCGACGCTCATACGTAAATTGTACCACTCTGTGAAACCTAGCCTTCCCGCCAATCTCGCTCGACCAAGTACCATAGACCAGGCAGACACCATGCCACACACTGGTCCGACCAGCATGCTCGCACGCCTTTAGGCCTGACGATATCCACCGCAGCCAATTTCTACCTCTGCCAACACACAGCCCACTACCCCACTGCTACAAACCATCAACTGCCAACTCTCATACCTGGCTTATACCCCCTCCCCAACCCACCTCACCTCACCTCACCCCGCTACCCCCCCCCCCATGCCAACGTAGATCCCACTCTGCGCAACTAAGAACGTCAAGATGGAGACAGGGAGCGGAGAACAATGAGCCACAGAAAACACCCATCACACAACACCCTCGCCACCAACCACTCACCATCTGCACACACCGTCCCCCTACAACACAGTATCTCAAACTCGCATTTCCTCAGCCTCATCACAAGAGCAGCTCTGGCTAAAACCCCAAGCGCCAAAGTCCCTTCCACTCTCACCCTGCCATCCCACCCCTACAGGACCACCCAAAAGTCAAGGCAAGGCCGAGACCAAAAGGCACCATATATCCCTCCTAGCATCAGCCTTCCTCCAACCCAGCTCGCCATCCCCTCCTGCCCCCCAACCCAGTCCTAGCCCCATTTCCCTCTCCCTCCACGCCTTGTCCCTTCTCCACACTACGCCACCTCCCCTTACTGTGCCCCACTCTACTCATTGCCAAGCCTCTTTTCGGCCCCCGCTAGCCCCTTTAGCCCCAGCAGCCACAAGGGCAACCCACTAAATATCCTGCACTCTCATCAACGCCAGGTCAGATTCCCCCCAAAAAATTCCACCTCTATGACCTCATCACAGATGAAAACCCAGACATCCTTTTCATCACCGAGACCCGGTTTTCCAAAGACTACGAGCCCATCGCCCACAAGACCTTCGATCCTGGCTACAACCTCACTGTGCAGGAACATATCACAAAGATAATCTCTCACCCTCCAACTGCCACCGTTTCCTACTCATCTACAGACCCCCCCCCCCCCCGGCTACAACAAAAACTTTGCAGACACACTTGAAGCACTAGCCACAGATCCCAACATCCAACACTTACCATCTTAAGGGATTTCAACATATGGTTCAATTCACCCTCAAACCCCCATGACCCGATCACTCAATCGGACAATACATCTTCACACCTACCCACACGAGAGGTCACACCCTCCATGCAATTTTCAGCACCACAAATATCTACCCAGCCCCCCGCCGCCCATCATGGACTCATCACTCAGCAATTTATTTAATTTCACCATACCGCTGAACACAGCAGCCGGTGTCCCAGGCCACTCGACCACAACCACTGCCAACCACACCACCCCCCACCCTTACCATTCCACAATGTAACAAAGTCATAATCACCCCAGATCTAGCACACTCGCTCATGAACTCTCTCCATACGCTTGGCCTCCAGGAATGATCTGAAGCTATCAAATCCTTTGACCTCTGCCTTACAAACGCCCTCGCACCCATCACTTCAACAAAACAGACCTCCCAGAGATCAGGACAACACCCAGGTGGTTCACCGCCAATCTCAAATCACTCAAACCTCAAGCACGGTCTTGAACGGACCGGAGAGCCGACCCTTCAGCTCAGAACAAATTCACCCTAGCAAAAACAACCACATACAGACTGGAAATCAAAAAAAGCAAGAAAACATTCTATGGGAACAGAATCCTAAATGCTCGTAACCCAAGTAATTCTCTACTCTCTCTCCCACACTCTCCGATTCCCTGTCTCCCCTGCTCCAGATTCCATCGGTCTCCATGCGCGCACCACTTACAGGTGAAATCAGATGTCTGCCCATTTCCAGTGGGGCCTGCAGCATCGTGCTCCATGTGCGCACCATCTATAACCCGAATCAGCTTTTTGTACTCGTGCACATATGATCCGCTGTTTTACTACAAGTCTGAATGCTTTGTCCCTGCAAAGGAACTTTTATATTAGTTGTAAGAGTTTGTGGCCATCTCTCTGGCACAGCCCCCCCCGCCCATTCCTACATTGTGGATGCAGCAAAACTGAAAATGTGGGGCTGAGAAAAAAAAAAATACGCATGTTTGGGTGAAAGCTTGTATCACACGTGTTAAATTGCAGCTACATTTTATGAATAACACAGGTGAAAATCGTGCGGTTTCCGCCTTCACCTAGCAGTATGTGCCTTTGACTTTGGTCAACTTGTGCTTTGTCCACCATTCCAATTTACCTGGAACCCTTTCCAAGATGGCTGCCTGATTTCACCTCAACCTGTGCTGCCTGCCCTGGCCTCTTGCCCATTGGCCATCTCTCTCTTGATCCACCCATCACTTGGTCCGGGAAGCAGGAGCCGGTAGTTCTTCAAAGGCCCTCTTCAAAGGCCCCTGGCTGCTCCCTGTCTGCTACATGAAGCATCTGCCACAACCTGTCCCGTCTGTGGTGCTGCCAGTTCACTCAGCCATGATTCTGGACTACCATGGACTCTTGCCTCTCCATGGGGTAGTTTCCCCTCCTACTGCCTTCTCTTTCCTATTCCCTCATTGATCTTTATTCTTCCCTCTGCTTGCTCAAACTGGTTTCCCTGTATACTCTCAAATGGCCACGTTTTAGCACCTGCCTCTAACTCGCACCTCATTTTTTTCACCCATGTTGCCTTAGCATTGCCTTCTAAAGTCAAATTTGGGTGTGCTTTGCAACTTGAAATTTGGATTTATCTTGGATTACTTTTGTGCCCTCAATTGTAACCTACTAGCCCAGTGACTTTTCATCGCTTTCTTGCATATTCCTCCCACAGCCATCCTCTCTTTACTTGCTCATGGCGTTCTCCCCCCCCCCTCCATCTACTCTAACTGCTTCTCTATTAACTATCCTTCCCTCCTCACTAAGTCTGGTAAGAAGAAATTCAAAAAGGATATCCTGGCTTACAATCCAGGTCTCCCCATCGCCGATACCTATTTCAGTGTCTCGGCCAGACAAACCCACACGGACATCCTCTTTCGCCTGATCTATGGACCCCCCCTCAAGGAGCTCAGTGCTTTCCCAGTCTCCTCCTCTCCCATTAATGGTGGCACCCGGTGGGAAGTCCTCATGGCTTTCTTTTGACTCCTCTAGAGTCATCATTAAGGTCTACCTGAATGGCACGGTCATGGTGCAAGGCCCTCAGGCTAATCTCCTCCTCTTTGATGGACTATTCAATCGCCTCATCAACAACTTCTCATCTGCAGCAGTCCCCTAGTCTCCTCCCTTGGCTACCTTGCCCCCTTCTCCTGCCTCATCTCAAGCTCCCTCCATACCTGCGCAGGGCATACCCCTGCATTGTACCCCTCTCCGGAAGGTTTTTAAGGCTGGTTACCTTCTGCATCTCGCCACTCAACACTCGCTCCGCTGTCCTACACTCTGACATCTGTCACCACCTAGAAGAACTTGACCTTGAGGTCCTTGGTTTTACCGAGACTTGGTTCACGGCCAACTGTCACGAGTTTTGACACTCTCCTCCCCGACGGCTACAAGATGCTGTCTGCCCCCAGATCCAACCGGCCTGGAGGGGGTGTAGCTCCGAACTTCCCCAAATGGATTCCTGCCTCTATCATCCCCACTCAGACTTACTCTTCTTTCCAATGCCTTGTCTGCAGGCTCTCCCCATCTCTCCTGGCCACTGTTGCAACCCTACCTGCCCCCTGGGCAAATTACCTCTTTTCTCTCTGAGTGGGCAGACCTCTCCTCCTCCCTCCTTGCCTCAACCACTCACCTCCTCCTCTTTCTTGGTGATCTCAACATCCATCTGGATTCTCCCTGTTCCTCATCTGCTCTCTTTTGTGACCACTGCGACTCACTCTGCCTCTCTATCCTCCCCTCTGGCCCGACTCACTCTGCTGTTCACACATTTGATGTCTTGACCTCCTCTATCCTCCCCCACCCCTTACCACTCCTCTCTCCTGGAGTGATCACTGCCTCCTCTCATCTGCCCATCTCGTCCCCGCAGATTGCCACCCACCTTCTTGGACATCCGGCCCATGAAGTGTGTGTCAATCGTGCCTTTCGCCGACACCTTCTCTCCCCCAAGCTGACTAACACCCCGACACAGCTCCGCCTCTGTTCTACTCCTTTATTTCTGCTACTCTTGATGTTCTTGCCCCCATCATGAGGATCCGTTTGAAGTCCAAAGTCAAGTGTAATTCCTGGTATGATTTGGACCCATCTACACTTAAACTGAAGTGTTGGACGGCTGTACGGAAATGGAGTGCTTCCCGCTCATACTCTGACAAACTGGCCTGCCGCCTGCTCCAAAGGCATTACCATCTCGCTGTCCGCTCCAAGAAGAGAGCCCACATTCAAGCCTGCGTCTCTGCAGCATTCAACAACTCAGCCGAACTCTTTAAAAACTGCAAGGTGCTGGCCAACCCAGCTGCAGTCCCCACCCCTCCTCTCGCCTCCCAGGCTCTTTGCAATGCCCTTGCCTCTCACTTTAATTCCAAAACCCAGGACATCTTGTCCAACCCTCCTCCACCACGGCTTGCTAACCCTCCTCCAGCCACCCCCCTCCCTCTTTAGCCTCCTTTCCTGTTTTCGCTCCTGATGAGGTTGCTAGGCAGGTCCGATCTATGAAAGCCTCATCAGAACAGGTCCATCCCTGTTCCTCTAAAACCATTAAGGACCACATCGATATCCTCGCTCCAGCCCTTGCCGATTTCTGCAACCATTCTTTTGCCTCGGGATCTTTCCCCTCCTCCCTGAAGCACTCCTCTAAAAAAAATTATTTAAAAAATAACAGATGATCCCTCATATCCTGCTAACTACCGCCCAATTTCCATTACTCCTTTTTTGGGGAAGCTCCTGGAAAACCTTGCCATCTCCCAGCTTAACCTTCTTTTGGCTCTCTCCACGACGACCACTCTGGATTCAGAGCCGCCAGAAGCATGGAAACTGCTCCCCTGAACAGCCGTGAAGACCTGCTCTCTAACCTTGACTCCAACATTTCCTCCGTCCACATCCTTCTTCATCTCTCCTCTGCTTTCAACATTGTCAACCATACCATTCTGCTCAATAGTCTGTGCCAACCTGGGTATCGCCGATCAGGCTCTGGCATGGCTGACCCCTTTCCTTTCTGATCAACCCTCCCAGGTAACACGTGGGTCCTTCTTTTCCTCCATCTCCTCCTCTAGTGTTCCCCAGGGGTCTAACCTCTCGCCCTGGCTTTTCAACCAATTCTTGGCAACTCTTGCCTACTGCATTTCCTTTTTCTGCTGAAACTTCCAGTGCTATGCTGATGACACCCAACTGATTTTCAGGCTTCTCTCAGGAACCACCTCTCCTTCCCTTATCTCCGACTGCCTAATCACCAAAACTGGTGTGCCGCCAACGATCTTTCTCTAAATGCCAACTGAGATCCTACTCATTGGTACACCTTCACCATCCTTTCCCCTCTCTCTCTGGCCGGCCTCCCTTGGCCCGCCTCCTACCCCTACCTGCGAGGCTAAGAATCTCTGGGTCACCTTTGACTCCACACTTTCTATTATTTATTACATTTGTTATACGCCCAGACCCAGAGGTATCACGGCGTAGTTACAGACAGTAATTACATCTTTATAATAAAACATAGGAATAAAATAAAAACTGTCATTTCCTTCTCTGCACACATCTCTTCCTACTGCACCTCCTTAGGAGGTACTCTGAGCTTCTTGAGGGAAGGAGAGGAATGGCAATGTGTCCCAAGCTCTGGTTCTCTGTAGGTTGGACTACCAACAGCCTCTTTCTAAATCTACCTGCCTTCACACTCCGCCCTTTACAACTAATCCAGAGCAGAACTGCAAGACCTGTCCTTGGCCTCAAGCCCTTGGATCGTATCTCTCCAGCTCTGAAATCCCTTCATTGGCTCCCAGTGGACGCAAGGATTAAATGTAAAACCCTGTGCATGGTTCACAAGGCTTTCTGGGGCACGGGGCCAAAATACCTTCAACTTTCCCTCCGTAAATACCTACCCCCCCCCCCCCAACCCCCTCCAAGCCCTTAGCTCCTCTACCTCCAACTCCCTCAGGGTCAGACGATTTTCAAAGAAACAAGCTGGGGGCAGATCTCAGTCTTCGGCTGGGGCCTCCCGACCACCTTGAAACTTGAGGAGAACCATCTCCGGAAGTACCTCAAGACCTTACTCTTTGCCTCTGCCTTTGCCCCTCTTATTCCCCGTTGATCTGCTTCTCTCTCGCAACATCGTGCACCTGGCCACCCTCTGCCCTTTGGGCCCAGGTACCCCCTCACCCTGCATCGCTCCTGCACTGCCTCTGGGCCACCCCAGGCACTGCGATTGTATCTGTACCCATTCAGTCCCACACTCTTCTTCTGCACTTACCAGATTTACCCTATCGGACTAATCATGCACTTGCGGGCTGCACTACCCTTTCATTGCATCTATTTCACCTATTATTTATTCTCTGCTCTCCTCTGTTCCACACTTTCCATTACTCCCCCTTCCTCGCACTTTCCCCCTTTTCCATGCACTTGCGTGTTCTTAATGTCACTGGGCCTAGTAAGATCGCTATTTTTGATCTCCCCCGTTCACCTCCCTTTGCTTGGTCGCACTCTGAAAAATGTGTGTATGAGCACATTATAAATAAAATATCACACACCAAGAGTTCCTCTCGCTCATACCAGACTCCCCCGATGACCCCTGCCTACCCTCTCTCCTCAAAAACATCCTAGCCACCACCTGTGCAGGTAGTATCGCACGCAAATCCTCAACCGCTCAACTCGCATCATGATCTTTCCCGAAAGCCCTATAAACCTCCTACAATCAAACCCATCCCGGGAGGATAGCTCAGCGGCAACATGCTCGCCTTGGAAACAAGACACGAAGCAACACAGGTTCGATACCCAGGTCCACGCTTAGAAACCTCTGGGTATTAAGCAAGTTATAAATACGCAACTAAGACATATTCCAACAGCGTCTCGATGCTCCTGGGCTGTGTGAGTGCTTTAAAAATGCAAATAAATAAAATAAATCCTCAAAATACCAACACTCCACCCACTCCTCCCCAACGCCCCATCTCCAACACACGCTTCATCGCCAAACTCATGCACCGTGCGGCATACAAACAGCGTGGACACTTTGCCGAAGCCAACAACCTCCTAGACCCTGCACAATCAGGAACAGAATCTTACCTAGTCTCCATCTGGGACGAACTAAAAAGAACAGCAGACACAGAAGGCTGTGCAGTACTCAACCTGCAGGATCTCTATGCAGCCTCCGATACCATAGATCACTATTCTACTAGACAAGCACTAGGCATCAAACACAGCCCTCATCTCCTCTCAGTAGGAAAGGTGTCCCACAAGGAGCATCCCTATCTTGGGAGGATAGCTCAGGGGCAACGTGCTCACCTTGGAAGCAAGATGACACGGAGCAACACTGGTTCGATCCACCTCTCCCCAATAGTCTTGTATGGCACGGACATGCTATTCGCGTCTTTACTTCCTGTCCTTGACTCCTTATTAGATGTAACACTCAATGGTGTGCAGTCAAAGCTCACACTTATTGGTGTGCAGTCAAAACAGTAAGCTACCGTTTGTGGTTTCATCTGCTAGAACAGGAAAACACCATTTCCTGGAATTTAGTTAAGCCAAAGCATACTCTTGAAGCAAGCGTATGCACCAGCTTTCTGTCTAAAGCATGTGTTGTACGCTTGACAACCATTATTCGGCTATTAATGGCTGCAGGTCTTCATCAACATTTGTCATTGCTTCACTAGCTATCGTTTGCATGATATGAGAAAATGCGGTCTTTAATTTATGCTAGTTTTCATAATAGGTCTGGGTGTTCGATAATTGTTGGGACGAGTAGGAATTCGGTTTTGGAGGGATTGAGCTTCAGGTATGCACTGGACACCAAAGACTGGATGAGCGAAAGGCAGGTTTTGAGCCTGTGGATGTCCTTGATGGAGTAGATCTGGGAGGTATAGCTGTGTATTGATGTGGATATTGCGTGCGGCTAGTAGGGCTCCCAGCAGCTTCAAATATAGATTGAAGATCACTGGGGAGAGGATGGAACGCTGCACAACTCCACAGATGACTGGTAGCATTGGTGATCTAGACAAGTCCATCTGAACAAACCGCTGGTGGTTGTCGAAGTAGGTCTTGATCCAGCATACAACAAGGTCGCTGATCTCCATGAGCCGATGTATGTGTCCGTGAGCACCCTGTGGTCTTAATGTGTCGAAAGCAGCCGAGCTCTTGAGTAGAACCAGGAGGTAGGGGTGGCCATCTTCAAGGATGTTGAGGGCGTTATCAAGCACTTGTATGGTTGCAGTCACTGTGCTGTATCTGGGTATGAACCCGGATTGATAGGTTTGGAGGAGATGGTTTGTGTCTATGGGTTGCAGCAGTTGGGCGGCTACAACTTTCTTGATGATCTTACCTAGGAAGGTAAGTTGGGTGATCGGACAATAGTTACCTAGGTTGGCAGGATCCAGAAGGGGTTTCTTTACTAAAGTGAGGATTTGTCCTGTCTTTAGGGTCGATGGGAATGTGCTTGCAGTTAAGGAGCTGTTGATCTACAGGTCGGGAAGGAGAGCTTCTGCGGGGAGGGTGAAGATGGATGCTGGGAGGATGTATTATGTATTCGACGTAGCTTTGAGGGCAGCCAGGGTTCCTACCAGATAGCCTAGCGAGTTCTTGGTTGTCCAGTGTTGAGATTTCGCAAGGAGGGACGTGGGGTCAGTCTGTGGAGGCAGAGCTGATGTCTGTGTGTTGGCGAATTGTGCCGATTTAGTCATCGAAGGTGTTAATGGCAGTGGGTCGGGTAGTGGGTTGACGCATGATAGTATGAGGCCTTGGCTGTATTCATTAGATGTCGGCGGGTTGCTCAGAGTTCCTTCAGGAGAGCCGGGTCTGATTTGGTCCAGGACCGTTGGATGTGGCCGGAAGCGGCGCCAGGTTTTCTCTCATTTCGACTCTTTCGCTGAGGTTGAGTTCTTGCGTCCATCCGTGCACCGATGGTTACAGTTTGCAGGTGTGTTATATCAGAGGCGAGTGTCGGTCAATGGAGGCTGAGAGGGTTGTGTGGAGTGCTTCCAATAGAGAGTTGCAGTTCAGTTGGGGGTGTTCTTGAAGGACCTGAAGGTTTGTCTGATGCGCTTCTGCTGGGAGTGCTTGACTGGGGTGGTGTGCAGGATGTTGAAAGGCTCACCCAAGCAGGAGAGGAGAGCTGTAGTGGTGTGAAGGCAGTGCAATGACGATTAGGTCGAGGAGGTTACCCATCTCATTTGTTGTGTCCGTCATGTGCTGTGTGAGGCTGAGGGTATCGAGAAGGCAGAGGAAAGCTTCCTTCATCAGTTTGGTGACCTTGTTGCCTGGGAAGTTGAAGTCGCCTATGAAGATATTGGCGTGCATCATGGGCATGGTGATGACCAGGTCGGTGAAGTCTTCGATTAAGGTGGTGTTGGGTTTGGGCAGGCTACAGATGACATTTAAGGTGACTGTGTCCAACTGGAAAGCGGGAAGTGGCAGGAGAGGACTTCGAAGGATGCAGTGTTCTGGACGTCAAGTCTGGTTGGTGCAGAGCCACGATGTCTTGTGGATGACTGCAAGGCCTTTGCCTGTCTTGTTTGTTCGGTCTCTGTGTATATCCATCGGGGGCAAGGAAATGTACAGTGTCGGTGGAGGTCAGCCAGGTTTCATGATGAAGATGGTGTCAAGGTCATGTGTAGTGATGCGGTTGGCGAGGTCTTCAGCATAGGTGATAGCTGGACAGACGTTGGCGAGCATCAACATCCGTGTTATGGACAATGAGGCGGTGCCAATGGCCTTGTGGGTGAGGTTGTAATGTTCTCTAATGCAATGTTCTGGCCCTTTATACCTCTGCCCTAGAATGACTAACAGGATTACCTTTTTACCGATGACCCGCAAATATTTTTCTCATTTCCCCTCCTTCACCCCAGCCAACTAGGAACAGATTACAAACCATCACACTGAAACACATCACTTGATGTCTCTTCGCTGCCTCATCAACTATTCAAAAACAGAAATCATCTTTCTCACGGCTTCTAATTTTACCCCTCCCCTAACTTCTTCCATCTACGTCCCGCGAGTCTGGTCTTGTTGGTACATTCCTTGTTTGTGCCTTACAGGTCCAGACACAGAAACCACTTTCTGCGCCACCTCCATGGGCTTGAAGGGGGAGTATCTGTAAGAATAACCTGCACAGCGGCAGTGAGCTTCCCTTATTTCTGTGGGCAGTCTCAAGTCAGACATGTGTACACCCCTTGTTTGTCCAGTATATAGTTCCCACCCCTTCCTGTTCATCATCAGGGTCCTCCTGTTCAAATGTTCTTATTGACCTTCTCATCGTACATTTTTAACAGTTTTAGTTTTGCTATGGGCAGTTGAAATGCAGTTTTCCCTTTCTTTCAATGGTTCCGCAATTGTTCCCAACGTGGATTCTGCAAGTCAATTAGTTGATTTCAATTTTAACCATTGACGCTCTAGGTTACGTCCAATCCTTTTTAGGGAGTGGAGAGAGGGTCCCAAGAATGCCCCTCAACCACAAATGTATGACAAGACTAAGAGCCAGAAACACTCGCAGCCACCCATCTTATTTCGGGCGAATCCCGAGTGCATCAATGTTTGACAAGTACACAGAAAGGTATCCTCTCAGCCAGCCCTACAGACTGAATCCAATACACATCTTTACAGGTATAGGAAAAGAAACGGATTGTGGACGGAAACACCTATATGGACAGTCTCCGCTAAGCGCCAAGAAGCCACGATGCGGACGCCAGTAGCGACACCACGACGTAGCAGCGTTAAGACATGAAGCATATTTGCAGTCCTGCACCGCATTACACAAACACATTCACGAAGAACATTCTTACACAGTTCTATAGCTAGAGGACAGATGCATACTGTCCATGCTTTTATTATTTTCTCGTTAGCCAAATGCAGTAACGCAGAACCACAAGGTGCAAGACATCCTGAGCAAGCTTGCAGATGCTTAACGCTAACAACCCTACGGTACTACAGGGATATATATATGGAACCTGATAAGACTATGTGTGACTAACGTATAAAGCACTTAGGATAACATGAGACAAGGATAGCCGATTCAGGATGCACAAAGCACGAAACAGGCTCACAGCCAAGGTCAGAGATACGCAGACACATTCCAATCTTCAGACGGCAAGGGGACCACCTGCAGAGAAATTGAATAAATCCTCATATATACCTTTGGTGGGAAAGCAGAGCCGATACCAGCAAGTCAGACACAGACGGCAAAGTGTTGCAACGTAAGGAGCGCATTCTCATAGGCAAAGGTGGTACACACAAGTTACAATGCAGAAACATAATCTTTCACATCACCTTGAAGAGGTGCACAGAGAGCTGAGAACCGAAGCGAATCCCAGGCCTGGGGAGATCAGCCCTAACCATTCACAGCTTAGAAAGTCGGGAGTGGGTGGCAAAGGGTACGAACCAATGGCAAGCCCATTACTCTGCAACAATGAAGTAGATAGTTTCTTGGGGACGGGACAGGCCAGCCACCTGACGTGCAAGGACCAGTAGAATAACCTCTATAGGTAATCGTACTCTCGATACCCAATCCTCTGTGATGATAGGTGAAGGGACCAGGTGATGACGCAATACTTGTACCAAAACAGAGCACATGCCACGGAGAGCCGTGAAGTACTAGAGAATCCCAATTGCCTTGTATGATCCTGTTGGTTTTTGCAATAAACCGCAGTTCTAACTTGTTGTTGACTTGAGTCCTCCATTTATTCTGGGGAAGGGCGTGGGGGGGGGGGGGGTCAAGTTGGGAGCAGAGTTGTTGGTTGGCTACGCCAGCCTGGGAAGAAGCCAACTCCTCTGGCCGAGAGGCTGCAGGACCCCTCGCGTGTTTTGAGAAGACGGGGACCGCATGCCTAGCGGAAAGGCCATTAGGAGCCAGCCTGGGAAATATCCTGCCCAAAGTCTGTGAGGCGTCCAGCAGACCAGGAAGGGAAAGTGGCAGCTTTGGGGGACTCGACAGCCGAGCAGTGTCAGCAGACCACAGAGTGCAAGTATTGACCCAGTCACACAGCAACTGTGGGTGTTGGGGAGGGTGTTAGTATTTGAGCATTGTCGAGGTATTGACTAGCATCATCAAACTTAGTAGGGACAGGAGCAGAGGTAGGTGTCATTATCTGGTTAGGACACAAGTTTAGAGGTAAACTGTTCTGGTGAACAACCTAGACTGGTGTACAACCTAGACTATTGACTCGAAGGGACAGATGACTGAAGTTATTTAAATAGTAGATTTCCTGTGGGTTTGGCATTTTAGCTTGGGTTATAGATGACAGTATTCCCATAAGCTTTAGCGAGGGAGGTGGCCTAGATTGCGGAAGGCGTTTCGTCTAGTTAAGCCTCGAGGTGTAGCATTACTTGCGAGGCAACGCAGCAGGTACAGATCGAACACAAGAGAAAAGTGGTATACTCTGCTAGGAGGCAGAAAGACAGCTGTGGGGTTGTGTGCATTTTGGGGCAACGGGTTATAACATTCTGTGCACAGTATTTGACCCCTTACGCTGCCTTGTCTAGTAAATTGGTGAAGTCACCCATAGGTTTGTACATTGGACACGGAGGACACAAGACGGTGATGAGATAGAACTGAAAATGGCAGACAGGGTGAATGAGTGGCGGAGCTCAGAAGGCGCACATGCAAGATTGTGGGTGTGCCTGAGGAGGCAGCGATTGTGAAAGGGGCTATGCACGGAGCACACCCGAAAGGTTGAGCCAGAGAGGCTAGTAGTGAATTAAAAAGGTATGCGATTACATTGCGTTTCTCCCTTAAAAGTGGGCTATCGAAACGCTCAATTTGAGGTCCGGTAAAAACAAGAGAAATGTATCAAGGGAAGTGCGGGAGTGACACATCCCTACAGCACCTGTGTAAGACCCTCCCACCTTTGAAGACGATATGCAAATATAGTGTAGAATGGACCAAAAAGCACCAAAAGGTAAATTGACTAAACCATGGCCACCATGCAGAAGTTTCTCCAAGGATATGCAGCAATTACTCATGCCACACATACAGGGCACCTATAAGGGGAAGAAGCTAGTGAGCTGCATGGCAATATTAGAGTTGTGGAGAATATTTCAGGACGACGAGGGGGACTCAGCAAGGCATCATGCTTAGCCAACAGGAGGTGCAGCTGCTTCCACCCCCACCCTCCGCTCCTCCACTGGCTCCTGCAAGCGAGAAACCTGAAGACACAGACAATGAGCAGGGGCTGTACCCATTATGAGAGCGAAGAGCAGAGGGGTATTCAAACCTGACATATAAACTGCCACCATATACTAGGGAAGAGGGTCAGAAAGGTACAGAGGGACAGAAAGGTACAAGTTTACCGACACAGGAGCGAGCAGCGAGGCAAAGAAGGGCATGCAGCAGGGACTAGAGTGCATAAACACGAACGAGTGAGTAGGAGGAAAGATCCTCCAGAAGCTAAAGGCCGGACAAATGGGGAGGCAGAGGGAGCCACCAAAGCAATAGAAGGCCTTAAGGAGAGCAGTGAAGCAACGGATTGGGCTGAGATAATGGGGAAACTGACAGGAGGGAAAGGAAAGAGGAGAGAGGCTAGAGAATGGAGAAGAGAAAGCAGGGGCAGAGGGAGAGAGAAGGGGCTAGAGAAGGAGTGGAGCAGCCGGAAAGGAGGAGAGAACAAGAAGAGAAGGAGAGACAGAGGGAGGCAGCGGAGAAGGAAAAACGCAGGTTGACTGAGAGCGAACAAAGAAAGTTGCAGGTGGAGAGACTAGCGAGACAGCGTGCACGCAAGGAGGAGGATGTGCGTGCAATTAGGGACATAAACACGCAATGGACAGTGGAGTTGGAGGGGGGGACGAGCAGAGCCAGAGAGCACAACCACACAGGCTAGGATTACCACGGTACTGGACAGAGTGGGCCTAGCGTCCTGGGTGAGAGGAAGCAGATCTGGCTTGCTTGCGTGATCAACATTACCATGAAGCCCAGCACGGATACAACCAATAGGAGACAGCTTGGTGGACGACATTTGCAGTAATATGGGCTTGGGGGTCAGAAAATGAAGGAAAAAACAGTGGGGATGAGGGAAGTGAGCAACGCAGGCCTCAATCCACAGGGACAGGTGCAGACAAACGGGTGACATGGGAGAGAGGGACCAGTGCGGGGCGGGGGGGGGGGGGGGGGGGGGGAGAAGGAGGTGGCAAGGACGCACGAACGCCACGTTCGGTGGACGAGTTATGCAAAAGCGATACCTAGTACCATACGTAGAGAGACTGAGACCTCCCACAACAAAGAAAGGGGGAGACAGCTACAGTATGTTCGCGAAAGGATCAAATGGGAATCTGACAACTGTGCCCAAATACCCATAACAGAATCAATAGATGCGTACACAGACATTGGAAACGCCGACAGGCAGATCAGACTGACTAGAAGTGCGAATGGGGAGGTAGGATTCACACAAATTCCCCTACTGGAAAAGGGGAGTGCGACAACCTCAATACATACCATGGAAGTACCTTGACAAACAAAACGTGAGACATAGGTTACCATCGTTGCCTGCTGGTCTTGGGAAATGTATACGAGATGGAAAGGATGACAGCGGGACAGATATTAGCATGGGGGGGCGTAAAAGTACTACTAGTGGCAATCCTTGTGGAAACGGCTGATGGCGTATGGCAAAGAGCAGTGTTTCCCCGACCACCCAGACACCGCGCATCGATGGTTCAGCATTTGCAAATTGCAGAGCTGGCGTATGGCAAGCCTTAAGGACACAATACCTCGACACATCAGAAATTGGTGCAATTATGTCTCGCAAAATGGAGATAGACAAAGACCCCTTACACTAAATTCAGGTGATCCAAGAGCTTTGGCGCTTTGAACCTCAAGAACCGGACAAAACAGTAGCCGTATTTTACCACATATTTCCACATTTCCTGGTTCCCCCCTCCTCCCAGCACCCCTCAGCCCCCGATTGGCCTCCCAATCCAGTATTGAATGGCAGGGGTCCAGCCCTGCAGCACCTTCGTCGAGCGAATGAGCGCGCATGAGCGAATGAGCGCGCATGAGCGAATGAGTGCAGAGAGCGGGTGAGGACATGAAGCAGACGAGTGCCTAGAGCGGACGTATGTGGATGAAACGGGTGACGTATGTGGATGAAACGGGCGACGTATGTGGATGAAACGGGCGACGTATGTGGATGAAACGGATGGAGTATAAAGATGATACGGGTGAAATATGTGGATGAAGTGCATAAAACAACTTAGATTACACAGAACTGACCGAGTAAATAGAACGGACGGGAGTGCGTGGAGCGGACGGGAGTGCACAGAATAGCGAGACATACATGGAATGGTTTGGAGGGCATGGAACGTCTAAAAGAGCTTTGAAAGGAACGGTCTGAGTGCCTGAAATGGTCGTAATGCACGGAACAGTCGGAGTACAAGGAAGGGATGAAGTTCATGGAACTATTGGAGTGGGCGCGATCTCAAGCACCTACAGTAAACCACCATTTTCACGCTTGCCCTCTTCTTTACATCACCACTCAAATAGAACACAGCGATACTATGACACCATTCGGTATAGCTGTTCTCATACCAACATCTGCCTCAAACTCCCCATCACTAACTAAACACTGCTGGTTACACCCCCCCCCCCCCCCCCAGCCAGGCGTTCTCCTCAGGCCCAACGCAGCCACAATCGGTCTGGATAAATCCTGCCAGAACGAACACATAGTATGGACCTCTCAACCATCACACCTACCGCTAGGAAGCAGCTATTTCACGAATGCCACACCAGCTGCACACATATCCGGTGCTCACATGCACCTATGACTCTCTCTACCGTCTTGAACTTCGGTTCCCAAGGGCGTTCAACCTACCAGTGCCTTCAGACCATACCAATGGTACATAAGGCGCTATATAAATGCAAAGTAACATATGCCAGTGGTTGTTCAGAAGCAGCTTTGGAAGTTGGTAGGCATGGAAGCAAACTCGACCAGAAATACAGCTCAAGATGGTATCATTGTAGGCTATTGCAAGAGAAAATAAAGAAGAAAGCCAGAGGAGAGGAAGCGAAACTAGTGTAGAAAAAAAAAAATATCAAAGTAGGCCGTGGAAGAGGCAGTACTGATAAGCGCAAGCGCACAGGGGACACAGCAGCAGCAGAACACACTGCTGCCCGCTGGTGTAGTTTTCATGGGTGAGGGGGAGGAACATGCAGCAAGAGTTCCGAGGAAGAGGTGGGCCATCGAGAGGACGCGGGTATGGGCCACAGATACATCCCAACCAAGAGGGTTCCCTGGGAGGGTTTTGAGGATACGGGCCACAGGTGCAGCAAGCCCCAGGGGATTATGCCGGTTGTTTCCAGGTGCAAAGGAAGAGAGCCACCACAGTGTTGGTCGTGCAGGCAGATGAGGCACACTTCGAGACCGTGCATGAACCGGGGCAAGCAGCAGAATTGGGGAGTGCAGTACCAGCAAGCATATCAGGGGGACCAAGATGTCAATTACACAGAGGACCAACCACAGCAATAGCAAGGATAGACAGAGAGTGTGCACCCGCAAGCACACCAGTTTATGACACAAATACCACAGATGCAAGCACCTATACCACAGTATTTGCAATCACCACAGTCGAGGCAGCACGCAGCAGGTGCCACATATACAAAACAGCATACAGCCAAACAACGGCACACAGAGTCGCGCAGAGACTCCAGGACAACAACCCCAGTTAGAAACCTGGGAGGGGTTACCATGGTGGGGAACAATCCATTTTCTGGGAATGGGATGTCCCGATACGCTAAATAGGACAGCCCAGAGACTAACTTCATGTGTTCCATCCGGTCGCTGACACCAAACCCTGCGGAGGAACCTTGCATATGGGTGGCAAACAGTAGCTTTTTCCTTTCTTGTGGCGCTAGCAGGACAACCTGACAGCAATAGAAATGATATAAGATATCGCAGAAGGAGGGCATGAGGTATCCCGATAACTGGTGATGTCTAGCGTGGGTAAGGAGGTGACCCAGCTGAGACTGGACTGGGAGGAAGAGGCAGGAATACAAGATGGGAAAGGGCACAGAGATATCAACCAACGCCTGACCGAGAAGGGGATTAAGCTAGATGTTGAATCTGTTTGGGCATGCATGGTAGGAGGATTCACCAGACGACGAAACTTGAAACACGTGAGCAAAGTCAAGGATCTGGCCTATATTCTGGCTAAACGCAGAATTGCTAGGAGTTGGAAAGCATGCCACAGACCTAGAATAGAGGTATGGTGGCATGATCTCTTGAAATGGGCCGAGGCCGAAACAGTGGTATGGTATGAGGCAGCCAGCAGGGGGGAGGAACATGAAGTGGGGCCTCTGATAGCATGGAGACAACTGGTGGCTACATTGTCAGGACCCACCCAAACCAGCCCAAGCGAATATGAAACGACCGAGAGCTGTGAAGGGGGAAGAGCCCCCAGAAGCATGATATCTGGAGAACATAGGAGTAAGCTCGAATTGTGGGAGGGAGACCGTAACAAAGATATGTAAATGTATGATAAAATGCTGAGAACCAGAACTGTCCGGGGTGCTTGTTAATTTTTGTTTGTTGTAAAAAAACAAAAAAAAAAATATACTTTAAAAAAAAATCCTTTCTTATAGACACAGGGGCGACTAGGTCCTGCATTCGAGAGTGAACATTAAGGTTGTCAGGCGATGCCATGAATACGCAAGGATTCTCTGGGGCTCAGGAAGTGGTATCTTTTACAGACACCATCTCCCTTTCTATAGGGGAACAGGATTTCTCTGCCTTTACTTTACTCTTGACAGACACCAAACAATTTCATTCACAGAAGAGAGGATAGTGTGCTCTACACCAGGGATACACTTTCTCAACGTAAGAGATCATTCACGCCTATTGTGGACGGAAGGTATAAGGGGTGGCGGGCGGGCTGCCAGTAGACAAGGAGCTATTCCAGTACAGGACTGAGATTCCAATTGCATGGCTCCCACGGATTCTGTTACGCTCACCTGGCTCCCACAGAGGCGTCGATCTGAACTGGACAGCTGTGGTCTCCACCAATGTGACGCGTAGGGCCGAGATGACGGACTGGACTGGCCCACCTAGCTTTGTTTGCTTGGCCCGTAGGAATATTCTCCTGCAAATGGAGAAAGGGGATCAACCACCCGTGGAGTTGAGCGTAAATCCCCCCCCCACCCTCGCTCTTCTCCCCACAGATCACCTTTGATGTCCCCTCTTATAGCCTCAACTGATGATTTGAAAATATGAGCTCTCCATCCTGCATTGAGCGCAGGGGCGCGTTGATAACCAGTTGCTTCACTGGCTCGAAGGAATTGGTGAGTTCCAGAACAATATTTACTCTGAAAAGTATGTAGTTCGTAAGAGTTAAAATGTCTGACTTTCACTCTGCGATTCCTTGCAGGTTGCAGCTTGACCCTAGCGAAGAGTTCCTCGTGGCAACCGGTAATATTCAGGTACGGATTTGTATTATCCAACAGTTCGATAAAATAATGTCAATATGGAACCTGTTGCTTTCTCCTTTATTCAGGCGCTGGGACAAAGTATGAAGTCTCGGGGAATAATGCCTCCGGCAGTAAAATCAGGTAAGTCTATTGGGGTCAGAAGGATTCCCCTTGTTTGTCCCTTTGTTTCACCTTGCTGTCCTTTTGTTTCCCCCTTAGGGGCCGGGGTTCGGCGAGGATGCAGTGGAAGCTGTGCCGACCCGTGAAGAGGAATAGTACCCCCGGTGGTAAAATCAGGTACGTCTTTGCAGGGGGGGGTGGGGTAACTAATATTCCCTCGGTTTATTCCCTTGGCTCCCCTTGCTGTTCTTGTCTTCCTCTTAGGTGCCGGAGTGCGGCGGGAACATGCAGAAGGATGCAGTGGAATGTGAAGATGCTGCGAAGGCCGGCGAGTTCAGCGCGGCGCTGCAGCAGGCGAGGCGGCGCGCATAACATAACTTCTTTCTTTCAGCACGAAGGCGCGATGGATCGGGAATTCAGGTAAGGATCAAAGGTATTGCTCTTGTTTTAACCTTTTCTCCTTCGTTCTCCCTTTTTCTAGGAGCTCCAGACTTGAGGCGGGCGTGGCAGAAGACTGGATGCAGACTTGCAGGCACGGTGAGCGTTACGCTGCTGGATGCAGAACGTGAAGCATGTGCTGCTCTTCGGGCGTGGTTTAAATAGCCTCCAAAGTAGTCCCAGGTAAGTATTCCTCCCCAGCCCCACCCGAGTAAAAAAAAAAAAATAGTCCCAAGGTAAAATAGTCCCTTCCAAGCCTCATTTGGCTTGGAGCTCTGCAGCATGGTCTGCATCAGGTAAGCTCTACTCTATGAGCCTGGCGTCTATGGCGCCAGGACTGACTCTCCATATGAGCCTGGTGCCATAGGCGCCAGGACTGCACCCAAACAGCCCCTAGCAGGGGTTTTTGGGCTTGCTCAAAATAACTTGATGCCTGCTTCCGGGGTTGCTGGACCTGGTCTCGTTCCCCCGGGGGTAGGCATGACAGATTAAAGGGAAGATTTTGAGAGTCCCAAATGGGTATTTGTTCATAACAGAGATACCATTTGATGAGGCAGAAGGGAAAATAATACCAATAGAGATTGAGGCAGAGATTGTGAGGAACAAGTGGATAGCAGTACATGGGATGGACCACACAGGACGATCATGGCAAGCAGTGATTGCAGTAGCAGAAGGGTACAGGCTAACCACAGTTACTGACTAAGAACTGTTCAAAGACGAACGTTCAGAGAAATAGTGTTCGAAATGAGTGACTTATTGGTTGTAAATACACTACCGAGGGTACCTCAGGAGGATGGCAGTGGCACTAGAAGCACCACCATCCTTCTGCGAGGAGGATTTGGCCAGGTGCCCAGCATCCTATGGACCTCTGATGTGTGGCTTCTGAAACGAATGCGTCTAGCAAGATAAAGCTGAAACAAGAAGCAATGTTACTTAGAGTGTACAAGAGTGAAACAGTACCCACTATAAAAGGAGGCAGATGAGGACATTTACGAGAAGATTGTAGCACTAATGTATGGAAAAGGGTACGAACCAATGGTAAGCCCATTACTCTGCAACAATGTAGTAGATCGTTTCTTGGGGACCGAACAGGCCAGCCACCTGACATGCAAGGACCAGTAGAATAACCGCTATAGGGAACCTCCATAGACAATAGTATGCTCAATACCCAATTCTCTCCGACGAGAGGGTTTTCAGGGAAGGGCCCAGGTGATGACGCAATACTTGCACAAAAACAGAGCACACGCCATGGAGCGCCGAGAAGTACTGGAGAATCCCAATTGTCTTGTATGATCCCCGTTTGTTTTTGCAATAAACCGCAGTTCTAACTTGCCGCTGACCGAGTCCTCGGTTTATTCTGGGGAAGGGCATTGGGGCCCTTTTGAGTCAGGCGGATACCCAGACCTCTGGTATACCTTGGGAGAAATGACCCCAACAAGTGGTTAATACTGCATTAAACCATTGCCAGTGTTGGATCGTATTCCTCTAGGCTTCACTGAGGCAATGGCGCCCAGGTCTTAATTTATTTGTGCAAACTGACTAATGACGAGGGATTAGCCCGATATTCAGGGGAAATTCCTGTCTCAACCAGTAAACGAAACAGGGACTTGGGAATCATTTTCAACCATGCCTTCTAATTTATACAAAAAAAGGCAGAGACCAAAAGTGAACACGGCTGCACACACTGTGGAAAACTAAACCCTACCTTGTTAGTGCCACAGAGGCAAGTTGAGCCAAGCCTTAATAGCATCCGTCCGCAAGTTGCGTTAGTCTCTGCATCGGCCTATCCAAAACTATCTACAACAGTTTTAACTGGTCAAAACCTTTGCAGGAAAAGGACAATTCTAGAACAAAAAAGTACTGATGACATTCTGCTTACCGAAAGCGCTTGCATTAGTACAAAGCGAAGCAGAGACTTCACTTCAAAATGCTGTGTATATGGGCCCATGTACCTCAATATACTAACACAGCAATACATATTCACTCACAGACTTGGAAATACCTCGGAAATTTGGATCCGACACAAGCTAAATCATAAAAAAAGGGTACTTGTTGTAAATGTCTGGTATCGGAGAACCGGAAACTAAGACCTTCTTCTGTCCTCAGGAAGGAACCAAAGACTGTCCTGGAACGGTTTTAACTTGGGAAAGGTAATCAAGACTTTTGTAGAACTTTCTTGAACTTGGGGGAAGGGAGGTGAAAAAGGATGCTAGGAAATTTGTTTTGATCACCATTTCTTTTATTGGTGACATCCTTATAAATTGTTTAACTTTAGTTGTGAGTGGATAGGTTTTGGGCACAGACAGACTTTTGTTGAACTTTCTGATTCAGGCTTTCTTTAGTTGTTCAGGTAGGGAAATCCCACCTTAGCATAGGGCAAGTTAGGCCTTCAATTATCCTGGCATTTGATTTAATAAACCATTTTATTTTTAACTTTGAATCCGTTGACTGGGTCTTGCTGCCCTTTACGAGAAATATGGCGTCCGGAATGGGAGGAGGGTTATTACGAGCTAAAGAAACCATTTGGACAAAAAGTGGAGACATGGGAGTGGTGTAGTAACTTTACCCATTTGGCAAAATTAAAATCATATGCATACATTCCTGAGATGCTGAAACGCAATCCTACTCGACATGTCCTTAGGACATGCGCAGGTTTATTCCTTTGCTCCGCATAAACGCCTTTCTTTGAGATCAGCAATAGGCCCTATGCAGAAAATTCCTCTGGAAAAAAAGAAGAATTGCCTTATGTGTGAGGATAAAGGAGGTATTCAGAGTCTGCTATACATCCTAATGGAATGTCTAAAATTGGGCTCAACTTGCGATATCTTGGAGAATATGTCCATGACCTAGATTCAATTAAATGTTTATCCTTTTGGAGATACAGAATGAATACCAAGAGCAATGGTCGGCATTTAGCACTTTACAGAATTTGGCTGACTGATGCAAAATCTTGTTTAGAGAAAATGGTGAAGAGATCTCCCCTTTTATTAATTGCAAGTAACAATTTGCATGCTGTTTGGTGTAATGCATGTGATTGATGAACTATTTCTTATGAATTCTCATGTGAAATGTGTAAACTTTTAAACTAAAACACATTAAAATAAATAAAATAATTTTGGTAAAGATAATGCTAGATCTAGATAGTGTGACAAATTGGGAAAACAGCTGAAATTGACAAAACCCAAACCAAAACCAATGTCATTCTTATTATCCACTTGATTTCAACGTGCCCTGCAGCTGCACAGCCATATGTGAAGTCAGTCTGGCACTGGGAGTTCCATCCACCTCAGATGGGTCCCTCTCCCCCCCCCCCCCCAGGAATCCTTTTTTTTATAGGAAACGGATGGAGAACAAGCCGTGGCTCCTATAGGGCTGGGATGCTAAAAATAGGCCTCTTAATAGGGGAAATTCAAATCAGTGAGATATTTATTCTTGATCTGAGGCTGGCAGGGGAAAAGATCTTCACACTGGGGAAGGGGCCAGCCATCTTGGGATTGACAAGCACCCCACTTCCTTCCTGGAACCCACCACCAACTACTTTTAGACAGGGCACTCTGGGAGCTGACATCACAAGGAATAACCCTTGTTGCAGGAAAAATGATTGGTCGCCTACAGAAGGCTTACAATGGTGTAATCGGTTGTAGAAAAGTGATTTAAACCCCACTCCCCCTTTATCGAACATCTAAGAGATCCATTTGGGCAATCCTCTTGAAGAAGCATCTTGAAGAGCTACATGAAGAGGATTTGACCAGCACCTTTTCGGGGTGAAGGCTCCCCAAAGTTCCCATCCATTATGTGAAGACTATGACCTCCAGGAAATGCACTCTGGGGGTACATTTTAAACAACCTGCTGCAGAAAATTCCCGACTGCTGTTGTACATTGGTATCGAAGACTATGCCTGCAGAAGTGGCAAGCCCTTCAAGTGTCCCTGGCAACCTTACGTACTGGGAGGAGAAGAAAACAGACTAATCTTTCCTAAGGAACTCTGAAAGGTCCCACAGAAACCCAAAAGATGGCTATCAACTCCAAAATGCTTTGAACTCCATTGAGCCACTGCAAAACTCCAATGGTCCTGCCTGGGACACTCCACTTCAAGCCACTTAGACCTACGCCGACCTGAACATCACCTGCTTGTCCCAAGCTTATTCGAGCCTAAACCATTTCTGTTGTTGAACCACATCGCAAATTTCATCGAGTCAACTCGAACAGAATGGACGTACTAGAAAGCAGCTAGAAGCCCAGCTCAATGCAGTAAAGGTTGGAAAAGAAAATGAAAAAGGGGATCATCAGTGGTTCTGTCCCTCGTCTTGTTGTATGGGCCTTAGTGAAAGTAAGACCCCATTGTATGCCTCAACTACATTTTCTTGAACTTATTTGGCTCGTCTACCCCTCCTCCCGTCCCCCCCCCCCACAGTCATCATTTTCTGAATCTCATTAAGGGTTAATAATCATTATGTTCTTTAATTCTTTTTTATAGAACCTTGTTTGAACAGCTTTTATTTTGGCACTAGTAATTACTATTGTGTTTTCGATGCCTCCATGTTGGGTCACACCCTCTTGAAGAGTATAGCCTGCCTTAAGCTCATTCAACCTTAAGAGAGGTTGAAGAGGTATACCGTTCATGCATTGCCTGTTTCACTTCCATGATTGAGGTCACTGCTGTTCTATTAGTAGTGTGATGCCCAGTAAGAGACGCCCTGCTCATCCCGGGACTCATACAGGGCAGAAGTCATTTCATCACACCAACTGATGTTAAGCTCCGATTGTTGCTTGCAACTTTACTGCATCCTTTAACCACCTTTGTTGATTGGAAGCATACAGCACTTTAGAAATTATGAAAAGAAATATAAACAAAGGAAAGTGACCATAATTGAACCCACACTATGACATATAGCCACATAGCGCATTTAATCTTCAATAAGAGGACCATTTCATTTTTCCCATTCGATCGCAAACTGCTGTCTCACTGCTCTACCTTTTAAGCAGTATTATTATTACAAGCAGAAACATACTACATTCCTCCACTACCCCAGTTTTAAAACGTGTACTTTGTGTGAATGAATATTCCTCAGAGATGGGTTTGATATAAAATGCACCAATACAATATCTCCAGTAAATAAACAGAGTGACTACAAAAATACCCATTGAAAAATAAAAAATAAAAATGAACCAACGCCCAATTTGACCAACCCACCCATGTGTGTCACTGCCACAAACAATTCAGTTCAAACCCGATTTACCGGCATGTGGAAGCCTTGCAGTTGGAAAACCTGTATTGGCAGAATAGAAACACCACACCTTTGTGGTAAGGAAACGCCTTTAACGTGCACTTCTTAAAAAAACCTTAAACCTTCAAACATCAAGAAAAGGTAGTTGATACTATGGAAGACGTAAATGACACTGGACATCTTTAAAGATTACGTCTTTCACAAGCGATTGTACAGACGTCGTCCCGTCCCATTTTAAACCACTTTTCTGCAGGGGGCCATGTAAACACGGACACCATCAAGGCTTGACCTGCATACGGCTTTAGAAATAGACACGTCAATCTTAGATTGTTCCAAAGGGTTTGCAAATACTTAACCAAGAACGATGTACTAGCCCAACAATAGTCTGGCAGCGGGTGTGATTCATGGTTCACCCCAAATAAATAGAAAAGCAATTGTGTTGTAGCACTCGCATAATTTTGCATTCCTGTGATTGCACAATTTTCTTAACAGTGGAGGACCAATGCACAATTACATAAATGGGTGACTAGATTCTTTAACTTCTAATAATACAACATGGTAATTTGGGTTGCCTGAGATTAACCCAATAACACCGTCATACCAATCGTGATTAGTATGCTTTAACATTAATTCCAAACAACATGAATCAAGAACCCAATATCATGCACCAATACACGTTTTGCCGCTTCTACAGGGCATACACCAATTGTTAAAAGGTACATTCGTTCTGTTGCTAATTGGTGCGTCTCAATTATTTCATGATTTTTTTCTAGAAATCACTTTTGCTGAATTTCTTTTTTGGGGACTTTTTTCCGTGACGTAATGACTTCCCAGGAGTATAGGAGGCGAGTAGTGACTAAATCACCTATTCAGCGCCATCAATTCTTCAAACCAACAGTGATCCCAATCATAAAATCTGGAACAGGCACAGTCAAGAGTGATACCTCCTTTGACTTTTTGTGATAACGTGGGCCAAGGGACGGCTAAACTCTTAAGAGGGGCATGAACGTGACTCAGTAGTGGCCCAAACAGCAGAGTATCACAGCTCACAATAAAGTGAAAAGTCCCATCAATGTTCCATAATAAAATATATGCACAGAGTCTCGGGAGGATAGCTCATCGGCAACATTCTCGCCTTGGAAGCAAAACGACACGGAGCAACATGGGTTTGATCCCTGGGACCGAGCTTAGAAACCTCTGGGTATTAAGCACATTATAAATATATCATACCTGTAGGATTTGAAATTAAGATTCAATGAGCAGGAGCTAAAACCAGCTCCTAGTTGTCAGGCATCACCCGGTAAGTAGGAGCTAATGCTGGGGAACACGGAGCAAGTACACAGCAGACTGCAAATCTAACTTCTGATGATATTTTACCCATTATATTTAAATGGATCCTATAGCTGTCCCAATTCTTCTTTATTTACATTCACACACACTCAAGGTAATGCATCACATTAGCATGTAACAGACCAGTTGACCTGGGGAGCCAAAGGTATCTCCTAGTAACTGTTGGTTGTAAACCAACCAGGCTCTCCTAGGTTAGAAGCAGGAGTAAATAGCTCACAGCAATTTCTAACCCTGCTTCTGCACGAAAACTAAATAGAATAACTACACAAAAGGCCACTCCTGTGGAAAAGCACTATGGGTGAGAATACAGGTTTGAAAAGGCAATTTAAAAGTCCACAATATTCTTGTGGAAGGGATATGCTGGGTGGGGTTGGGGGCAGAGGGGGTGGACAAGAGACCCAACCAGTCTCTAGGGCCCAAAATGGATCAAGGGAACAGTTGTGGGCCAATAGTAACTTCTTGGTGGTTAGACTACTGCAAATGACTTTCTCAGTCTGAAGCAGTGAGTGACAATGTCGAGCAGGGGGGTGGGGAGGGTCGAAAGGAGCTTGTTGTGGTTCAACGACTATGCTTGGGAATTAGCGGACCGGGAGAGCCACCAGAGTCGGTTTGGCGGCAAAGAAGCTGGTGACTTGATGAGCAGATTTGTGTCAATCAGTTCGATTCAGATTCCGATGATCCATGCTCGAGAATCCACCAGGGTCAGTTCACCTGGCAGTGACGATCAGCAGCCAAGATGCTGGTGCAGTTAACAGTTTGGACTTGCCATTAAAGTTTGAAGAGCTTGGTGAATGGGAAAGGAAGCTCTGGGGAGTCCTGTTGGTTCGGGGTGAGGTGAACTCTGCTCGACAACAGTTCAATTACAATGAAACAAGGCTGGCTTGGCACTGTTGCGAGCCCCACTCTGGGTTCGCAGAGACAAGTTTGTTACTTGTTCTCCTTCAGAGGTCCTTCGCCAAGTTTAGCTCCCGGCAGAAGTGTGACAGGCAGAGATACAGGTCTTTTCACAGCAGCAGGTTCACCCCTAATGTGCCACGAGGATGGGTAGGGGATGCAACTCTGCCTTGGACACTCATGCCTTCACCTCACTGGTTGAGGGCACTGAAATGTCATCCCTCCCAAAAGTAGTCCAATAAAATTCTTCTTGGGTAGTTGTTCCAAAGTGAATATGAGAAGTGGTGGTGGACCTCTTCTTTTAAAAAGGCAAAAGCCCCCAGGTGTTGGACTAAAGTAAAAACAAAGATGTGATTTGCTTGAGGCAACCCTCCAGACCATCGTTCTTCACCTGCAAAGCCATTATGGAATAAGAAAGACAGCGTGCAAATCAGGCTTGGACCCACCCCAAAAGGGGTAGTCCAGCCCAAACTGCTAGGTCACATCCCTTCTGCACGAGACCACAAGCATCCCCAAACATGTTTGGCCTCAGTGAGTAGTAGCTTGGGTCTCTAGGCCCAGCAGGCACGGGATCCACATTTGGGCATACCCGTCCCACTCGGGGAAACAAGGCAAAAACAAAGATGATGGCTGAAAGGTTTAGAATTAATCTAGCCTCTTTTTCTGGGTCCAATCCCGGTCCTTGGACTTTGCCTTCTGACATCACACCCAAAGTGCTTTGTACCACGGGAAGTGGTGGGGGACAGAAAGGAAGGATAGAGGCAGAGCAATAAGATGATGGAACCTTCCACCAGTTGTCAAGAGCTCCCTCCATCTACATTAACCCTGCCCCTTTTCCTTCTCAATAGAATTAAAAGACCTTTAGTAATGCAGCACCCTGGTGGGAGGCTACTCCGATGTGAATGGGTGTGCTCCTCCGATTCCTGTTCCCAGGCTAGCTTCCTGTGAAACGGCTGTCTTCTGGGGAAGGCGTTACTTGCTCTCACAAAGGGAGCAAAGAGGCAATCTGACAAAACTACAGCCTTGCTAGCAGTAAAGACAGCCTTGTCTGGGGAGAATATACATAGCCCTTTATGAGGTGTCAGTAATGTGAGGCGGGCCACTGTTTGATGATTTATCAAAAAACATGCCAGTTTATTATCAAAAGAAATAGGATTAAAAAAAAATACCTCACTATCCCTACTTTGCTGAACTGGCCCTCACACTAAGCTACACATATACAAAGTAAATGTGCAGCAATACAACAAGAACAACACTCACAGTTTCTGGATAACCTTCTGATGTCCTGGGTGCATTCCCTTCCCCACGATCCAAGGTCAATTCCGTTAATGTTCAATCAAAGAAACTTCTAAATGTTTCAAAGTTGTGTTTTTAAACCAAAGTTCCAATGATAGCAAATCTCTTCTTTTGTTGAGATATCCACTATCCACCAAATAAAACCAATGGTAATCCCAGCCACAATGCTTTGTCACCTCGTCAAGAAGATTTGCCACAGTTGCAAGCAATGCAATATCCACAACTGTCAGTATAGTTCTTGATTAACAGTATTTTTCTTAGTTACAGTTTTAGACTTCACAACGGTTATATTTGTCAGGATGACTTCTCGATGTTGCTGCTTCCACTTCAACAGCTTTACTTCTACTTGATAAACAGTCATCTTTGTCTCACATTATTCAACTTTGTTTAGACTACTACAATGTTGCATCTACCAACAAGATAGGACACCATAGCTTCAGTGATAGTACTTCTAGATAGTCTTCAAGAAGATACACATTAATGTACTTAGGCAAGGCACCCATCCTCCGAATCCCTCTTCAAAGAGGGGCAGCCTCTTTGCCTCTGCCAATAACAAACTGGGTTTGCCTTGAAGACCCACTTCTCTGTCTTCCACAGTCTCTGCCACTACAGGTTGTGTCAACTTCAAACTAGTCTTTACAAGCAGCTAGTTTCCCCTTCCCCAACTTTCTCAGCTCAGGTATTTACCCAGAAGCCTTGGTGCCCCTCACATAGCTTCAGTTAATGCTGGCACATATATGTATTTAAGCGAGGTTTGAACTTCACAGTAACAGTTGGATTGCTTCTCAACTCTGAGAAAGGTTGGTTTCACTTTGAATATGGGGAGGCTCTTGGCTTGGGCAAAGTTCTCTTGTTCAGAAATATATACACCTACTTCTTATATACAAAAAGTATGCGGTTTTAAAGTTAAGAACAGAGTTCAGTCTTTCTTTAGGAATCGCAATTAGGCACACACAACAACTCTGATGTAGTTTTCACAAGTTAAAGGTTTCAACAATTGTATTATCAAGGTTACGTTTTCAAAAATATGCTGGTCTCCATGTTCCGGCGTCCCTTTTGTTCTCCCACTTCTGCTTGGTTTGCCAGCCCCGTGCCTGCTTTCTTCTTCTTCTACAGCTCACATTGCAGTCAGTTTCAGCTCCTTTCTCCCCTTCCAATTGCCTGAACCTTGAGGGCCTTTTATGCCTCCCAGGTTCTCAGGTGTGGGCTCTTAGGCTTAATTGCTCGACTACTGCATGCCTCTTCAGCCCACTTCCTCATCCTAGTACTCATGGGACTTGTAGTCCCATTCAAGTAAGCTCTTTTAACAATTGGGTTATTTTCAATGATTATATTTCCCTTAAACCCATTAAAAGATGGACTGTTAGATTGGTTGTTACAGAGGATGATATTGTATTTAAGGCATTTTCTCTAGATCCTTTTACACATTATACCTTTGGGAGTAGGGGGGGTGTTTATCCTGAGATGCCTCGAAAGATCTTTCGATTAAGGCTTGCTCAGATTTAACAGAACTTGTACCCAGGTCACAGACCTTTATATGTGGGCCAGGGACATTATCATGACAATGTGCAATTACCTGTTTTGGCAACCCAGAAAGGCACCTCCTCTCATAGGACAAATACAGTGTCTCATGCCATTGGATCTCCTCACCACCCTGGGCCCCATCTCCTCCATCCTCACGCAGTACCCCACACCTAAGTTCAGGATCAGAAAGCGGTCTTTCCCTGGCCACCTGGAAGGAGACTTTAGGCAGGGTTTCAGTGAGGGGTCGAGGATTCGTCACACATTTTACAGCTGTGCTAACAGGAGTGGCACGTGTGTTACTAAACTGCTGTTACTGTAATAATGAGACTTACCATATAATAACTCAGACAAGGCTTATAAAACATGCATCTGGCACCAGAAAAGTAACTCACAATTATATGTTTTTGAAACAGGGTTTCATGTCTTAAAACGCCACTCCAGTGCTACAGTGATTTAGCTGTCAGATGGGCATCTGTGTCCGCTTAACCCACCTGTGCCAGTGAAGAGCAGGCGCTGCAGAATAGGCTACTGATGCAGCAGGGCACAGATGTACACTATACTTTTAGCATGAAGTTTATGAACGGGTAATCCGATTGGCAGATTAACCTTTCAGAAATGGAATTACCCTGATCACTTAATAAATATTAAATAACTGTTTAAAAAGCCAGGGCTTCGACATCTTTGCCAGATGGCAATTCCAATTCCTCATAGTTCCTGAACCGTTATTGTTCATAGTCATAGACAAAGGTCACCTGAAACTTGTCTGCAAGGAGACAAATCTGTATAAACATGGCATGCAGGTCCTGAAGAAATCCATGTCAGAGCAAAACATGGGTTGGCACATGCCTTTTGATTCTTGTCACATTGTTTGAACTAAGGTTAAAATGTCATAAATGAGTTACTCTCAAACAAAAGCAATAACCATATCAAAATGCTATGATTCTGTTGCCTGCCATCTCCCGTTCATCCATAACTCATGCACTGTAAACTCTCTGCTTGTCTGTGTGTTGGTAGTTATGCAACATTTCCATGTACCCGTTTCTTTTCATTATGCTTAGGTCTCTGCTCTCTGTAACCCACGAGCAAGCTTTTGCACCTGTAACTAAGACAGCGCCTCGATGCCCCTGGGCTACAGTGCGCTTTACAAATAAATAAGTTACAGGCGAAACATGAGATAAGAATTGGAAGAGCATGTTAAAATGGTAAAATGACTTGGGACATTGTAATGCTTCATCCAGGATCTTAATTGTGGCTTGTAGCTGACCAAAAGGTTGGCGAGTTCGACAAGCAACTGATCACAGGTGCTCATTTCCCTTCCCAAGATTTAAATGCACCATACAAACATATCCTGCAATCTAAAATGACCCGGCTACTTACCGGTAATCATCTTCATTACTCCTAGTCCTACTCTTCCTCATCAGCGTACTTGTGAAATTCCAAAACTCCATCTCCGCAATCCACCCAGTCTGAACTAACAACCATACCTACCCCACCACACCATAGTACAATACTCCCTCACCCCCACTCAATGTTAGTTTTAATAACACCCTGACAAATCATGGGAGGGTTTTCATACCGCACCAGGGTGGGCGCGGAGGGTTGTAAGTACTGTGATGAGGAAGAGGACTAGGTGTAAAAAGAATGTTACTAGCAAGTAACTAGGTCATTACCTCCATGCCGCTCTCTTCTTCGTCTCAGTACTTGTGAGGCATACCAAAGACAGCATTGAAAAATGGATCCATGAACACAAAAGCACAGAGTGTTGTTTCAACACCCAATTACCAACTTTATTTGAAAACACCACAACAAATGAGTCCCAGTACTCAACAACCCCACCCCAAAGGAGAAAGACCCTTGCATGTGCAAATTGAGGTGATAGTGTCTTGTGAACATGTTTTGGTCATACCAGGCAGCCACCCCCTGCAGATCTCCTGAATCAGCACCGTTTGCCTCTGCCCAAGATGCCCAATGCCTCTTGTAGAGCGATCCCCAGCAGAACCCGGCAAAGGGACCTGCACCCCAGAATAGGCTAAGGAAATAGCTTGCCTAATCCAACGGCTAATTGTACGCACTGATGCCTTCAGGCCAGGCTTCAAACCCCCCCCCCCCCCCCCCCCCAAGTGTCACAAAAGACCAAACTGCTGAAAAGACGTTCTGTCCCGGTAAACCAAGACAGACCTGTTCACATCCAATGTATGCCACCACTCCTCCTCGGGAGAGGTGGGACTGGGAAAGAAGGCCCAAAGCCCAATATCCTGTGCCTGATGGAACTTCGAAAGGAAACTCAGATCACATATGAGAACCAGAGAATCCGAAAGAACTTGCAGGAACGGAACAGTGCACAAAACACTCCAATTTCACCCAGCTTCATCACCGAGGTAACGGCCACCAAGAAGTCTTGACATCCATGTGAGAAACTTGGAATCAATGGACTCTGCTAGTTCAAAACCAAGGGACGGTGCACCGGAGGAACACCAGCACACACCGTAGGTTTAGACAAGAGGAAACTTTCGAACATCCAGCAGGACAACACCTTACACTGATAAACTAAGAACCCAGGGCTCCCTGAAAGTTTGGCTCGCCACCCACTGGGCCCTAAAAGATGAAACTGTCGGACCCATGTCTTGGCCATCCTTCAGAAAAGGTACGGGACAGTCCAGAGTCCTCACAGATTTCCTAGCGCACCACCGTACTAAGTTCTTCCAATGCACTGCACATACCTTCAACGTTGACGGATGCCTGGATTTATGATTTGCCTCCACCAATTGCAGAGTTAAGCCCTGTCTATGCAATCCCTGCCTCAACTTCCAAACCCCTAGCCCCATCCAGAGCGGGCACAGGAACGGGGGCAGGAACTATCCCAGAGCCACAGCCAGGTCATGAAGAAGAGGGTACTAAGAGCACCTTGCCACACCGGCACCACCAGAACCACCTCTGACCCAGAGTCCTGAATCTTCAGCAGCGCAATTGGAGGAAATGCATAAAGATGCAGCCGTAAGCCAGTCCAGTGTCAAGGAATCCACAACCCAAGTGCCCGGAGACTGGTACCTGAAGCAAAACTGGGCCCGTTAAACATCGGCAATGCAAACAGGTCCAGCATCAGCAAACCTAAACCTACAACAAATTAGGCGAAACAAAGACCTGCGCACCCCCTGGTATGAACGGCCCGCAGAGACAGCAGGTTTCTCTCTGCCCAGCATCTCAATGGAACTCTAGACTCCAGATGCCATGAATTTCTACCACCATGTCGATTGACATACGCCAATGTATTGTCCACCCGGGCAAGAGCGACCGACCCCTGGATGGAACAGGAAAACATTTTTAGAGCAAGGAATGACTGCCGCAAGCTTCCTCCAATTTGACAATTGTGAAGCCTGCATTGGCGTCCAGCGCCCAGGAGAACTCTGGGCCCAAACACTGCTTTTCATCCAAGGCCGCCGGCAGTAACAATGTTCGGTAAGGGGTGAACCCCAGATTGCCCAATTTCGTCCACCGCTGGAGCTGAACCTACAGATCCAGTAGAATGGCAATCTACACCTTGTACATCTGTGAATCCGCCCTCAAAGAGCGATGGAAGTGACACCAGCGATGCATGTGCAGCCGTGCCCACAGAACCACAAAGACACGCTGCTATGTGATCTGCACCCAAAGAACTTCCCTAGCCGTCACCCAGGCTTGGACTGTAGAATCCCCAACAGACGCACACGGACCATTGGCAGCAGAACCTGCCCCTGTGCGGTCCAGAAATGGGCCTCTTTATTCTGCAGATCCTGAGAATGTCCCAAACAAGATTTGTCCCAATTGATCAGGGACCCCAGAGACTTAATACAACGGTAACATGCACCATCAACAGCCCCCTGGAGGAAGCATTGATCAAATTTGATCTGGTGTTCCCATAGAACAATCCTGTACACCCACAGGTTGGCAGATACGGACCGCTAAGCAGGCCAGAACCAGCAGAGACAGGCCCCAGCACATTTGGCGTCGGGACTTTTGCAAATGCACCAGAACTAAAGAAGCTTCCCCTTTTTTGCGATTCCTCAAAGGCATGGTGGCCGGACAGAGTAACAAATGGTGTTGTACCGTCTCCTAAGACGCAACGCAGAGAATGCATGATGCCACCTCAGAGATTGCATGACGCGGCAAACGACATTGCTCCATCTATGCCAAAATACAGCAGTCAGCAAAATTCCAATGCAGAACTTTAAATATAGAGCTCTTTCCCACCTGGGTGAGACATAATCCAGGTATTCTTCACATCCCGCCCGCGTCCTTATTAGAAGGTATCCGGCCAGCTGCTCAGAAGCCCTGGATCTTCCCAGGATATCCAGTCGAGCCTTTTCCCCTGCTGCCCTCTTGATCGCTTCCTTTGAAACGCGATCATTGAAACATGGTCATTGAGGGATTTCACCAATAATCCTCCAGACCCAGCAACCCCAGATATCTTTTCCCATGAGCAGCCCACTTTTAGGAGCCCCTCCCCTGATTGGGACAAAACATCTGTAACTGCCTCTTTGTATTTACAAAAGGTGAGGATCGGACCAGAGGCAAGTCCATTAAAGAACCGGACGTAATTTACAGACCATCTCAAACCCCTCTAACCCAGTTTCCAAAAGCACAGGGATATTCGGGGTAGCAGTGGGCAACCCAAGGATACTCTTCAAAAACATTGGCTCAACCACTACGAGGGACTTTGTCTCCACATGCCCCCAAAGTTCCACCCCATACAATGCTGCCTGGCGTGCTTGTGCTCTAGGCCTCAAGCGAGACCCCCGCTGCCCATTCCCATGTTCATTGGTGAATCTAGTGAGGGCCCCACTGTATCTGACCAAGGTGAGATTGGCCTGCCCAGCCTGCATTTTCCAACAGCATGATGCCATAACTCTCATACCTAAACAATCATAAGACTGAACCTGCTCAAGGAGGCTTCCGAAAACTCCATCAGGACACAGCATGGCTCTGAAACCTCTTGTGACCACCAGAGGCCCCAGCCATGGGCTTCTCCTCAGAGCATTGACGAAGCTTGTCAGCGTGCTTATCTGCTTTGAACACACAATGCACCCTGTCTTGGGTACAAGGTATAAAATAAGCAGTTATCGCATAGCAGTTTGCTATGCAAGTGTACACTTGTGTAGCAAAGTTCCCTCTTCAATGAACGCACAGCTTGCCCTACATTCCACTCTTGCCCATGGTGCTCTCTTCACCCTCTTCTCTGTTCACTTCACATGCTAATGGAGAGAAAGTTCAGCAGTAATCATCTGCCAAAGGCAGGTGTGGGAGTGCTAGGCAAGAATTTCTTTTTCAAATAATTGCAAACCAGAAGTAATCAGGATTATAGTTTTATTAAGCTTTCTATATCCCGTCTGGCAAAGACCAGTATGTCTCAACTTTATATTTGTATTAAAAAAAAAAAGTCATGAAATTCCA
This sequence comes from Ambystoma mexicanum, assembly GCF_040938575.1. Lineage (NCBI taxonomy): Eukaryota > Metazoa > Chordata > Amphibia > Caudata > Ambystomatidae > Ambystoma > Ambystoma mexicanum. The sequence goes on from NC_090929.1 coordinate 751,327,804, forward strand.
GTCCTAAAATGTAAGTTGTTACATAATGCATAATTACAGTATTGCTACTGTAACATACTGCATCATCTCCATGCGTTACAGTAATGTTTAGGTTAGTGTATCTAAATTCAGAGTATCCACTGTATTTCATTTTGTTGGGAAAGATGCATCATATTGACAAGGGAACACGTTTGAAAATGTACATGATCAAATTATTTTTATGGCAAACCTGGTTATGTAACCTGCAGGCTGCATACATCTGGATACTGGTGCTCAACCTGTGAGCAAGCCCATATTCGTTTAAATTCTGTATTATCACTATGTTGCTTACGCAAAGTAGTGATCAATAGTTCCATCCAGTCTGTACATATTCAGATCTACTGCAATATCAAACACTGTAGTTGGCCTCGGAGTATGCTTTACATATTACCACCTGCATGAGACAGCTGGCCAAACTGTTTTCAGGGCATTTTTTATCATAGCTATTTATTTGCGTCCATTCATGCAATTTACCTTTTAGATTTTACAGACACCATCTATGGCTCGCACAGTTTTTTCGACCCACTGCATAGTCGAGCAGATTTGACAAAGGGCAAGTAGCATTTGCGAAGGATGTATGACACTTATTTAAATAGGGTAGAAAAATGTCAAATAAAAGTTTCACTGTGCATAGCTGGCCTCTGGGTGGCAGCAGTGTGCCAAACAAAGTGGATTTCTAGAGATATGTACCATTTTAAAGACATCACATTTAATTGTGCTGCCCTCCGTTGCTACGGGTCGAGTGCATTTCTCTTAGGTTGAATAGGTAAACCAAGTTTCCCGACCTGCAGGGCTAGTTGAAGTTTAAAGAATTTGCGAGGCCCGACTCTTCTCACTAATGTCTTTTTTCAGCAGTACACAAAACTTCTGTAGTGTTGCTCATTTCATGTCTTCGGTACAAATAACTTCTGGTGACATTAACAAAATTGCTAATCAAATGAGCCTGTTTGCTAATCAAAAATAATTTTATTAGCAAACTCTGCTAATCAATTTTAACTATTTATGCTTTGCTCTAGACAATCACCAAACAGCATCTTGCCTTCAAGTGGTATCCTCCCGACCTTCACCTTCTGATGCCCATCAGAATGCCAGTCTCTGAGGTGCAAATGATAGCAGCCCGAGACAACTACCGCCATGGTCAATGCCTTAGCACTAACCGCATCATATGCCAAATCCGAGATGAGCTCCGCCTGTGAATGCATAGCCTGCAACTGGAGAGCACAGTCTGCCCCTTACTTCACAAGCTAAGCCAATTTTCAAAAACCACCCCAAGCAGTCTCAACCACGTAAGAGGAGAATGTGGCCACCCAAAGGGCCCTGTAGCCTTTTCAGGGCCGAATCCACCCTTTGACCTTTGGTCCACAGGATCCCAGATGGCCACCATCAATGAGCGACCCACCAGGCTGGACAGGACTGTGCACACCTTCCTATCCATGTAAAGGATCAAGCTTGTCCATAAAACAAGGAATTACCGCATTTTCAGGCTCCCGCCAGCCCTCAAGGACTTCCTCTCAAAGCTCAGGAAGCAACGGCAATCCCACCTCGTTAATATGTTTAAAATGGAGGTGGAGGAAGCCTGGATCCAGATGCCACATTAGGCACTGGGGTGGTTGATAAAACGCCCATGTAGACCACTACCTGCACCAACACTGCAGCCAGTGCCCATGTATCCAGATACTTCCCCTACAATCGAGGAAGGGGAGGCCGCCCCCTCCCCACTAGAAGTAGTAACTGATGACAGCACCAGAGTCTTGGGTCGCCTGGACTTCTTCCACAACCTCCACCCTGAGCGCCTTCCTACAAATACAGACCAACAACTTATCCGACAGCGCAGGAGCCCTTGCATACTTGGAGTAGATATGCAGTTAAAGTCTGTAGAGAAAGAAACTCGCCCTGAACCTGCTTCAGCTAAAACTGCCTTTTTCCATGAGATATGGCAGCCAGGTACAACGGGGAGAAAACTTCAGGCAGCCACCAGCAAAAACTATTGAAAGTCAGCAACAGAGATTAACAAAAATCTGCAGCAGGAGCTTTTCAAGGCACAGCAAAATACCAGACGCCAAATGAAATGAAGCAGAGCCCCTTAAACTAGAGCAGCAAGGACATCCAGGTGCAAACAATTCCAATCAGGCCAGGCCAGGCCAGCCCATGGCCACCCCTCCATGCACCTGGGCCAACCAATCACAGTTGCAACATCATTGACGGCTGGCACCCAGCAGGAATGGCTGAGGGCACCGGCATTGACGCAACCTAATTGGCTTGCCCAGGGACTTCCTAGTCTGCCCCGCATCAAGTCGGCAGGCAATGCCAGCCTGTGTCAAAGGCTGCACCAGGTAAGCTTGGCGCTGTCCCACAGTGATCTCAGCCTCCTGGCCCCCCCATGCCTTCACTGTCCCCCTGTAACAAGATTGGCTTGCCAGCCTCTTCTGAAGGAGCCTGTTCAACACTCCGGACCACCTCCTTATGAGGGCCGCCTCAGCCGCATGTCTCATGGTGCATTGCAAAGTCTTCTTTTCTGCCTCTGCCATGGCATGTCTTCCCCGACTGTAATACCTAAGTGTGATCTCCATTCGACACTTGTCCCCGTGTCACCACCCTACTACAATATCTGACTACGTCCGTATCTCATTGCATCCCGATTGGTACTGAAGCTTACTGGCCTGCAACCAACTGCCTGGGCAATGTAGAATTCTGGCAGGTGCAGCAGGCCACCCCGCCCCCCCCTTTTAATCTATTGAACGATAGAATTATCTGTGTCACCTATTAGTTGCAAGTGGATAATCACTCACAGTCTTATGCCTGTTAAGTCCTCATTTTAGCTATTGTTATCACTCCCTGCTCATATTGCTAATGTCTTGCCTGCAACTCATCCTACCTGACCCGATTCTTCAGCATGTATCAACTGCTTGAACCACCATATCCTAACACTGATGTAGCCCCTGATGAGGTGAGGCTGTGCCAGACTTTGCGTTCCACTCAAAATGTTCCAATTATACCTACTGTGAAGGCATCATGAAGCAGGAAACAGACAACAGACTTCGGCAATATGAGGAGGGAGAGGAAAAAAAATAAATAAAAGAGTTGGAAGGAGCGGAAGCGTGCGTGAGGAGGCACAAGGGGGTGAGGGTACAGTGAGAAGGTAGAGATCAGCTGAGCGGAGAGAGCGGGAGGAAGAGTAAACTGAGAGGAGGGAGAGGTCATGGAGAGATTTGTAGACAAGGCAGAGGAATTGAAATTAATTGTAAGAGGAAGGGGAGCCAGCCGAGTTGAGAGTGAGGTAGAAATAGAGTCTCGAGGGCCAAGAAGACGAGTGCGGATAGAAGAGTGGTAGATACATTTTAGGGGAGTTAGGTGAGAGACAGGGAGTCCAAAGACAAAAGAGGAGCAGTAGAAGAGACAGGAGAAAATAAGGGAGATTAAGTTTAGAAGCGTGGAAGGTGAGGGAGGAGCAGATCTTGCGGATATTGAAGAGGTGGTGCCGACAGGCACGAGAGGTTAGAGAGATGTGGTTGGAGAAGGAGAGGGGAGTCAATAAGGAGGCCAAGGTTGCGGGCATGGGTAGAGATGGGAGATTGGAGGGGGGGGTGGATGAAGGGAGGAGGGGAAGGTGAGAGGGCTAGGAGGGAAGAAAAGCACTTCAGTCTTGTCGGTATTCAGAGAAAGGAAATTGGATGATATCCAAGTTTTTATGGCCTTAAGGCAGGAAGAGAGAGTGTGGTGGTGGTCAGAGGTGAAGGAAGAGATGGGAGAAAGAGTTGGGTATCATCCACGTAGAAGTGGTGGGAGATGCCGAAAGAAGAGATGACGGGGGCGAGAAGGGAGGTATAGAGAGAAAAGGAAAGGTCCGAGTACAGACCCCTGGGGAATGCCAAAGTTCAGGGGGGGGGGAAGTTGGAGGGGGTGCGGCCGGCCCAGGAGACAGTAAAGGATCGGTTGGAGAGCTAAGAGGAGATCCAGGAGAGGACAGAGCATTTGAAGCCGAAGGAGGACAGAGTGCTAAGTAGTAAGGGGTGATCTACAGTGTCAAAGGCTGCCGAGAGTTGAGGATTGCTTAGCGTAGCAAGCGGTGAGGAGAGAATTGAGTATACAAGTGAGAGCAGTCTCAGTGGAGTGTTTAGGGCAGAAACCAGACACAGGTGGGGAGGAGGGAGTGAGAGGAGACGAAAGCTGAGAGTTGAGAGTAGGCTATGCACTCGAGGAGCTTCGAGATGAAGTGGAGTAGGGAGATAAGTTGGAGGCAAGAAGAGGGCTAGCAGAGGGTTTCTTCAGGATAGGGATTATGGTAGCGTGTTTGAAAGCTGAAGGGAAGGTAGCAGAGGAGAGAGATGTTAAAGAAGGTGGGTAAGTATGGGATTAGGAGAGGGTAGACTTTGGGGATGAGGGAGGTGCATGCATAACTAGGTGAAAAGAAATAATTACAAAAACATTTGTTTCCCAGTTAAAACATGTTTACATGCTTATAAAATACTCATTGGGAATTGAACGTAAAATCTTTTTTTAATCATTTTACTCCCAACCTGGGGAGTAAAATACTCCGATTTCAAAATCTTACGTGGAGCACTGGCCAAGCCCCACCCAACAAATGTTGACTTTTGCTGAAATCCAGTGAAAGGGTGGGGTGTCCAAATGTCATGTAGTTAGCAATGCCCAGTGGGTCCCAACAGGCAACTATGCAACATTTGGTGCAGATTGTTCAAAAGGTGTGGAATTGTGTAAGGAACCAGGCTTCACAAGCCACAATCCCACACATATGGACTTTTGCTGAAATCCAGGGAAAGGGACGGGGTATCCAAATGTCATGTAGGCAGTAATGTCCCGAGGGTCCTAAAAAGGTGGTGCAGATTGGTGAGATAGTGTGGTTATAGGGCACATACGCGAAGCCACAACCTCACAAACCCAGAGACTTTTGCTGAAATCTGGGGAAAGTGGTGGGGTCCCCAAATGTCATGTAGCCTAATGTGGTTATAGGGCACATACGCGAAGCCACAACCTCACAAACCCAGAGACTTTTGCGGAAATCTGGGGATAGGGGTGGGGTGCCCAAATAATGTAGCCTAATGTCCGGGTGACTGTGTAAAACTGTAGATTGGTGAAACAACGTGGAATTGTATAGGGAACATATGCTTTGCTATATATATGATTTTTAAAAAGAGGGACCTCACCGAGACACCAAGCCATGTATGTATTCCTGCAAGGTCCAGGAACAACGCAACAGCGCACATAGGAGTCCTGTCCATGGAAAACTAAAAGCAGCGGAGATGGGTACCAGAGCAGCTCGGCATCTCCAGAAGATGGAAGCCCCTCCAACCCTACCTCATCTGACAACCAAGGACCCGACTCACCGACACCCAGACTTGAGCCACTCTCCGGCCCGGGCAGATGAAACCAAAGCCATCCCCACCGGAAGCCCAGAAGGGTCTGCAAGCTCAGCCAGGCCTCCTGCTCTGCAAGGGGGCCGGAAGACCAATGTCCCAAACCCAAAGCACCCCCAAGCCCAGCAGGGAGAGGAAACGACAGAGCCAGTTAGAAAACAAAAAACTAAACATGTTGAGTGTGGGGGGGGGGGGGAATATTATACTGTCTGGAGGGGTGGAACAGGCACAGGTATTATTTAAAAGACGGAATGGCGATGTGGGGAGGAGGGCTCCTGGAGGCATGTCTGCTGGCCCTGCCCAAAGGTTGCCCCATTCTGGGTCAAGATTCGTGAAGCGGTGCAAGGCATGATGGGTACTGTTAACGTTGGGGCATAACTCTCAACCATTTGTGTCGCAAAGGCGGGTGAAAACACCCGATTTTATTTTTGGCGGGTGAGAGGCCCATAGAAATGAATGGGCGTGCAGGAGGCTCGGCGGATGAGTCAGCTGTTTACAAGGCGGGTGACACCCACCAAAAGCGTGTGAGTTGAGAGCTATGCGTTGAGGGCACAAATACCGGGTTGTTCATGTTGGGGCTGGACCGTGCCCTGGACTAGATACGGACGAAGGCCCAAAAGGAAGGTGTATGTGATTTTGGTGATGGCAGGGGCACTGGTAATAGCACAGAAATGGAAGGCAAAGGAGGCGCCCACAGAGCATGAACGGATAGGAAGGATTTGGAGTCTAGCGGCTCTGGAGATGGTGACGTACTCACTAAAAGGAGAGTATCAGCAGTTTCTTTTGGACTGGGACATGGTTCTGCAATTCCTTAAAAGGGACTCAAGGGCTGCCTGGTGCCCTCGCAGCATGAAACTTTTGGGATTGGTGATGGGAGGACTTTGGGCTTTGAGTGGACCCATTTGGTGGAACTTGGACGGCCTGGTATAAGGGTGCTTAGGGGTAAGGGACGAGAGACGAGCGCAGTGATGGCGGTAACTAAGACTGAACCTATGATAGTTGTAGCGATATACCAGAACCCGTGGGGGTGGGGAGGTGATGGATACTTTGTTTGGTTGTTGTTATAAATACCAATAAAAAGTTCTATGGAAAAAAAAAGACAGAATGGCTTACCGAGATGGAGGAGGGGGGGCGCCTTACAAGTAAGTACTGTGACGAAGAACAGGGACGTGGAGGCCATGTCTGTGCGGGAATGTGTATAAAGGGGCACGATAAAGACAAACAAAATACCGATTAACGCAAAAGTCATACTCAATAGACAAAGCGATTTAGTTTGCAATTCTTGCGGAAGTTGGATTCGCAGCGTGCTCTTCCGCTGGGCTGCCTTCTACTCAGTTGGTGAAGCGAGATACACAGAACTGTTCCTGCTCATTAAATCTTTATTTCGATGTGCGATACACGTACACAAAAGTCTAGATTATCTAAACAGGCGTTTGGTAAACATATTGCAAGATTTAGTTAAATGAAAGACTCATTTTGACTTCTTAATAGGTTAGTCACACAGTCGTTAAAAACGAACCGTCAAGAAACTTGGTAAAGGGTATAAACACTACATGACGGGACTGTGCATTGTAAGGACTTCAAGAGACGCTGCAAGTGTGCAATGCTGTCACCCACGACCGCCGCACCAATGAATAAAACATCGCGCGTACCAAGCACACCCTCACCTGCAATAGACCTCGAACCAAAACCTGGAAATCCAACACGACCACAGCTGCCAAGATGGATACCCGCAAATAACCCCTAGTGATAAGGGAATGGAAAAGACTGCCAAGCAGGAAGTGCCGAGACCGCACCCTAATAGCAACAGGAAGCGCTCAGGCAGTAGGCAGCCATCTTAGACGAGAAAGACTCCAGGAATGCACAAGTACGTTGCAATTGAATTCGACGTAAAAATAATAATTTGATGTGCACGTCTTTTGATCTCAATAAATATATTTTAGATATTTAAAACTCAATGAGAAATATTTCCAGCAGCACTCAATCATTTCTTATATTTATTGCATCCAAATTCATTCACGTTTATAATATTTAAAAAGTATTTCATATTTGGTTTTCTTTTAAACGATGTAATTGAGATTATCTGAAAAATGTTCTCGGATACGATCATTTGAAATTGAGAGTAGTGCTCAAGTATGGTTCACGAAGCTAATGTGCGATGGTAAGGACGTCCACTGCAAACTCAAGGTTCAAAAGTCCGAGACTTAGCTGGAACTTCAGTCAGTGGCCATGTTGGAAATGTAGTGCTCGTGTTTGAATACTTATGCATCCAGAAAACGCAATCAGCACGAATTTCACAGATACATTCCTATTCTATGTCAAGGCTCGACTGCTCATAGTCTATGTCAAGACTTGGAGGGTCAGATTATGCCCTCAGCTTTCCTTTACTACTCGAGCAGCCAGCAAATCAACAATAAACAATTATAAAAAAAAAACATGAAGCAAAAACTACAATCCCTAGCAACCTACAATTAATTTGTAGTCCATTTTTCATAAACTCATAAAAACCATGTGATCCCTCAGTCCAATCACATCTCATCTCCACCTATAACCACTGCCTAAACCATAGTCCTTCCTCTTTCTTTGCTGCTCGAGCAGCTGAGATAAGTACATTTCGTATTATTATGATTATGTATGATGTGTTAATGATTGTGTTAGCTTATCTTAATAAGTGCGAGCATACCTGCCTACATTTGAAAATCAAAATTCCTGAGATTTATGCCCCGCCCACAGCCGCACAAGACTCCGCCCATTTGCACACGGCTCCGCCCACACGCCCCACCCACCTGTCAAAAAGGTCAACTCGGTTGTTGTAGCCTTCAGTTTCCTTACTATAGAATTGAAAATAATTCATTCAATGCTATAGTAAGGAAAATGAAGGCAGCGCCGCCGTCGAAATAACAGTGCTTTCAATCCATGTCATTGGATTGAAACTTTGAAAGCACTATTATTGCTGCAGCGGCGCAGTCAGTGTGCTTACTAGAGCTGTAGTATAATGAATCTCAGGAGGCAGGAAGCTGCGGGTTGTCCAAACAGGCTTTATTGCATAAACATGGGTGGTTCTTACAAATAACCCTAGCAGTGGTGCTCTAACAAAAGGCCAACGTGGCCAACAACATATGGGGCTGCGAGTGCAGTGTCGGGTGGTTCGCAAGTCCTCTTGATTTCCCGTGCTCGGAGGAGCCCGGGGAGACGCTCCTCTTGCGTCCTCCGCTCGTCCCGTAATGCGCGCGTAGCGCGCGGGGGCGGGGCTTCGTTACGCTCGAGATCTCGCGAGAGCGGGCGCTCTCGCGACATCTCTACACACCTCCCTTTATCACAATGGGAGAGGGGTCACTGTAACACAAAGTCATTGAATCTTACCGGTCTTTTATGCTCCCTTCTGGGCCTCTCACTGGTTCCCGGGCAAGGTCCCTGCGGAACCGGTTCGGGGCTTACATAGGGTTCTTCCGGTTGATTCTCTGATTCTTCTCTCTCTCCATCGCTTCTCCCTGGTTCTGGTTCTTCATTCCCCACATCCTCCATTTCTGCTTCAGTGCGTGGGGTTTCTGGAGTCTTAAGTCTTTCTTGTCTGCGTTGATACAAAGCTACTCTTTCGAAGTTCCACGCGCGCCCGTCTTCTGTGCGGACGTGATTTGTCCCTTTATGAGTAACTTGTATGGGTTGACTATACCGGGAACCTGTGTCTTGATCTTTTCTTGGTAGTTTGATTTTGACCCAGTCCCCTCTTTCGATGCTGGGCGCTTGCTTCGTTCTCCTTCTTCTGTCACTCCACAATTTCATGCGTGACTTGTTTCTTGTAATGCGCCATACTACGTCTGCCATATCTACCTCTTCATCTATTCTTATTTTAGACAGCCAAGGCGGGATAAGTGTTGATGCCGCACTCCTCCCTCTCAACATTTTGAATGGGGATACATGGGTAATGCCATTCGGAGTGAGTCTATGTGCTGCTATGGCTTCCTTTGTAGTCTTGAGGGGGTCCATGCCCGAGGCCATTGCAAGTTGGATGGCCCCTTTAATGAACCTGTTCGCCCTTTCCACGAGTCCATTTGCTTGAGGGTGATACAGGGCCGCCTTTTTTTGCTTGATGTGGTTCTTTTTGAGAAACTCCTCCATGTCTCTAGAAACTAGTTGCACCCCATTGTCCGTGACTACTTCATTGGGGAGCCCTTCCCTTTGAAAAATTTCGGTAAGCACCTCTATAACCGTTTCTGTAGTTATGTTTGGAACAAACTCTGCTTCCACCCACTTGGATAGGTAGTCGACTAGTACAATTCCGTATTTGTGTTCTGCTGACATCGCTTCCAGGGGTCCGATAAAGTCTATGCCCACTTTGGACCATACTGTTTCCGGTATCTCGGTGGGTATGAGAGGTGCTTGGCGAATCTTCAATCTTTTGTCGCTGTTTAAACACTCGTGGCATCGCTCTATCATGGAGCGAATCTCCTGGTCCATGGATGGCCACCAATATGCTTCCCTGACTCTGCGGCGAGTCATCGTGTTTCCCAAATGCCCCGCATGAGCCCTGCATAGAATTGTGCGTCTCATTCCTGTGGGGGGGACGATTTGATCCGACTTCATGATTATCCCTTGTGTTTCGGACAACTCTTCTTGTACTTTCCAATATGGCCTCATGCCCTCAGGTAGCACCCTTTCATCTGGCCAGCCTTCTTTGATCCATTTACGAATGGCGGACATGGTTGGGTCTTTCCCTTCTTCTTCTTGCCAGTGCTTTTCACTGAGTTCCAGATATTCTGGCATTCTTATGTCCGAGATGGAAGCAACAATGCACTCCCCTTGTAGAAACGGGGCAGCCTTTTCTTTGTTTTCCGGTAATCTCGACATGCAGTCAGCCTGCGAGTTTTTCCAGCCAGATATGTGGTGGATTTCGAATGTATATTCTTGTAATTTCGCGGCAATACGAGCTAGTCTGGGAGTGGAAGCTTTGGTGCCTCCGGGACTGAGCATATGGATGAGTGGTTTGTGATCTGTCACCAGCTTGAACTTGGTGCCCCACACATAAGTCCTGAAGTGCTCCACTGCCCATGCACATGCTAGCATCTCTTTTTCGATGGTGGAGTAGTTCTGCTCTGCTTCAGATAGCGCCTTCGATGCAAAGGCCACCACATGCTCGGTGTCACCCCTCCTCTGCGTAAGTACTGCTCCCAGTCCATACGCACTGGCATCAGTGGTGATGACTGTTTCCCACTTGGGATTGAACGGTTGAAGGCACGGGGCTTCCATAATGTGCTGTTTTATGGTGTCTATTGCCGCCTTTTGGGGTTCCTGCCACAGGAATTCGGACCCTTTCTTGAGAAGATCCCGTAGAGGTGACGTGGTCTCAGAAAATTTGGGTATGAATTTTGCGTAATATTCTGCTAAGCCTAAGAATGATCTCACCTCTTCCTTGTTGGTGGGATTGGGTGCTTTGATGATGGCTTGCATAAGGTTCTGTTTGGGGCTGATGCCCTTTTCTGAAATTTTGTATCCCAGGTACTCGACTTCTTTTACTCCAAAAGAACATTTCTCGTATCGTAGGCGGACTCCCGCTTCTTGTAACTTGTTGAGCACTAGTTTGAGAGTGGCATCGTGTGTCGGTTTATCACCTGCATACACCAATATGTCATCTTGGAAGTAGACCACATTTTTGACTTTTCGAAAGAGGGCATCCATCATGCGCTGAAACGCTGAGGCAGCTGATGATAATCCGAAGGGCATTTTGGTAAATTGAAATGTGCCGAACGGGGTGATGAATGCCGTGAGAGATTTTGATTCTTCATGGAGCTGGATTTGGTGATATGCGTTACGCATATCTAGTTTTGAGAAGATATTGGCTTCTTTCATCAAAAGTATGAGTTCATTTATGCTTGGAAGTGGATAACTGTCTGTGACGACTTCCAAGTTTAAGCTGCGCAAGTCTATACATACTCTTAATTCTTGCGATTGTGGTTTCTTTATGAGAACGACTGGGCTCAGCCATTCGGACGCTTCAATCTCTTCTATCACCCCTTCATTCTTCATTTTGTCCAATTGTTGTTTGAGGGTGTCTCTCGCTGTGGCTGGTACTGGCCTCACTCGGTGTTTTACAGGGATGGCATTTCTTTTGAGGACAATTTTGTGTAGAAAACCTTTGATGTGGCCCGGCTCCTCCGAGAACAGTGCTGGGTAATCGCTCTTGACTACGGTTTCACTCCTCACGCCTATGGATAGGACTTGCTCTTCTGTGCTGGGGTCGAGTCTGATCTTCAATTTGTCTTGGTCATCCCACCCTAGCACTGGAGGCCCTTCGTGGCTGAAGTATATTCTGGTGTAAGTTTCCCTCCCTTTAAATTCGACTTTGGCGTTGATGTAGCCTAGTAGTTCAACTGATGCTCCACCGAAAACCGTCGGCTTGTGTTTCGTGGTGAGTACTTTTACTTTTTCTTTCCCGAGCATATCTTTGTATGTTTGTAGGGGTAGGATGGTAAGGTCCGAGCCGGAGTCTGCCATGACCCTTGTCTCTCTGCCGTCGATCTTGATCATGCAGTGTGGCTTCTCTCTCCTGGCTCTAGTACTGTTCACCATGATTACGGTGGGCCTTCCTTCTTCCTCCGACGAGGAATCCCTTTCTGCCATGCGTTCTGAGGTCAGACTTGTGACTTTCTTATTTCGCCATCTGCACACTATTGAGAAATGTCCTATGCGCTTGCATACTGTGCATTCTTTGTCTCTGGCTGGGCACTCTCTGTCGAACGCTAGGTGCTTTGTGCTGGTGCACCTATGGCACTTGAGGGGTTCTTTCTTGTTGGTTCTCCCTTCTCTTGAATCTGGAATGAACTTTTCCTTTCTAGGACGGAAACCTACTGCTTGTACCTCAGGGGAACTTTGGGTACCTGCAAACTCTTTTCTTCTTCCTGCTGTTTCTTCCACCGCTCTGGCTATTTCCACTGCTTTCTCTAACTGTACTTCTTTTTCCATGATGTATTTGTCTTGAACTTTCCGGCTGTTGGTGTGGACTATTAGCATGTCGCATATCTGATTTTCTGCATTCGTGCCGAAGTTGCATAAAGCTGCCAGTTCTCTCAATTTCGTGATATAATCGTCGACAGGTTCAGACGGTTCTTGTTTCCGCGTATAAAACCGAATCCTGTGGAGCACTGTGTTTTCCTTACTGGCGAACCTCTTTTCTATTCTTCTGACAGCCTCCTTGAACACATCATCATCGTCGTCTTCTACCTCTATCAGCGCCAGGCCCTCGAATATTCTTTGTCCTTCTACCCCAAGGGCGTTTAATAGCATGGCTCTGCGTCTTGCCGCCGTGAATCCTGCTCCCCCCATTGCCTCCACATACGTTGTAAACAGGGGCTGCCATTGTGGCCAGGGAATGGCAGGCCTACCTGGCGTCTGTAAAAAGGGTGGTGGCGGTGTTGCTCCCTGCATGCTTCTGCGCGGTTCCAGGAGGTCCTCGTCGCCAATTTATGTAGTATAATGAATCTCAGGAGGCAGGAAGCTGCGGGTTGTCCAAACAGGCTTTATTGCATAAACATGGGTGGTTCTTACAAATAACCCTAGCAGTGGTGCTCTAACAAAAGGCCAACGTGGCCAACAACATATGGGGCTGCGAGTGCAGTGTCGGGTGGTTCGCAAGTCCTCTTGATTTCCCGTGCTCGGAGGAGCCCGGGGAGACGCTCCTCTTGCGTCCTCCGCTCGTCCCGTAATGCGCGCGTAGCGCGCGGGGGCGGGGCTTCGTTACGCTCGAGATCTCGCGAGAGCGGGCGCTCTCGCGACATCTCTACACTAGAGCATTGAATGAATGATTTTCAGTGCTATGGGAAGCAAAATGAACGTAGCACCGCCGCCGTAATAATAGTGCTTTCAATCCAATGATATGGATTGAAAGCACTATTATTATAGTGGTGCAGGTAGTGGGCACGAACATTACACGCCGGTCCCGTCATATTCTCCACCTGATTGGCTACCGGCGGCAGCCAATCAGGTGTAGAATATGACGAAAGAATCTCAAAATTCCTGAGATTCAAGGAACTTTTCCGGAGACCCAGAGAAATGCTTGAAAAATCCGGAGTCTCCGGAAAAATTCCGGAGGTTAGGCAGGTATGAGTGCGAGTGAGGTTGGAGCGCTTAGAACGCAGCACAGCGCGTTGAGGGGAATTGGCAGAGCCATACCTCTCAACCTTTTTTGACACCAAGGCGAGTGAAAACTAGGGTGACCACATTTTAAAAAAAAGAAAACCCAGACGGGCCATAAACATAGAAGTATGACTGCCGTAAAAACAAATAAAACGGTAGTCCTACTTTTATGTTGCTGACCTTTTGCAGGGTGCGGGGGTTAGTGGGAGGGCAGCATACATGCCAACATTCCGAAGCAGCTGAGGGGGAGATTTCTACAGCGAAATCGGGAGACAACAATTTCGCCATAGGAATGCATTGGGGGAATAATTATTTTAGGCGCAAGAACGTGAAAAATAGCAGTATTTTTCACTCGAAAATCGGGAGTCTCCCGCCTAAATTGGGAGGGTTGGCATGTATGCAGCGGGGTGCTCCCAGGCATAATCCTCTCATTGGAGGAGAGCGCAGGGGAGGGGAAGGGGGAGGAAATGGAGGCGTGAAAAGCATTTCACTTGCTTTTCACGCCCCCATTCGCGCAGGAAGAGTCACGCCGGGACCCGATTTCGGGATTTCAAAATCGGGTCCCGGCAAAAATTAGTCTATGGCTCCAAGGCGGGTGAAACAGATGAGCTGGCGGGTGGGTGGACGGGTGTCTGGATGCTTTTGGCGGGTGACACCCGCCAAAAGCGGGTGAGTTGAGAGCTATGGCAGAGCATATCCGCACATGGACGTGACCGGATTTATTATTCCGGCGTTTCTGTTTGCCTCGTTAGGAGGCACTGTTTAGAGGAAGTTCGCAATGGCGCGACAGGACTTTGCCGTTCTGGCGCAATTGCGAACTTGATTAGGGAAGTGACAGGAGCAGTTATAAATCATGGAGCAGTTTGGTGAAAGGATTGAGAAATTTATTGAGCCGCGTTCAACGCTTGAGACTCGGGGGGGGGGGGGGGGGGGAGAGCAGAGGAAGGCTTTGTAATATAGACGGCAGACGCCACCTTGTGGCTGAAAAGTAGCACTACAGGCTGGAAAGCCGCTGCTGTCCTACAAATAAGTGAAGGGCCCAGTCCCAGGTGCAAACTAGGAGCAGACCTCTCATTAATCTGCATGACTGGGGAGGTGATACCTTGAAAGGTATTGATTATAAGTCTCTAATTGGACGGGCACAATCCCAAGAAAAACTGCGATTATTGCCAGAGACTCGCCTAGCTACGAATAAAGGATATTAACGGGGCAACCCAGGAAAACTGCTTATTGTATTACATGGCACAAACTGAGGAACATGAGTGACTACTACTGAGTGACTACTCAGAAGGCTCAGAAGGTCCTCATGTGTTAGGGGAGTTAGGTGAGAGACAGGGAGTCCAAAGACAAAAGAGGAGCAGTAGAAGAGACAGGAGAAAATAAGGGAGGAGATTAAGTTTAGAAGCGTGGAAGGTGAGGGAGGAGCAGATCTTGCGGATATTGAAGAGGTGGTGCCGACAGGCACGAGAGGTTAGAGAGATGTGGTTGGAGAAGGAGAGAGGGGAGTCAATATGGAGGCCAAGGTTGCGGGCATGGGTAGAGATGGGAGATTGGAGGGGGGGTGGATGAAGGGAGGAGGGGAAGGTGAGAGGGCTAGGAGGGAAGAAAAGCACTTCAGTCTTGTCGGTATTCAGAGAAAGGAAATTGGATGATATCCAAGTTTTTATGGCCGTAAGGCAGGAAGAGAGAGTGTGGTGGTGGTCAGAGGTGAAGGAAGAGATGGGAGAAAGAGTTGGGTATCATCCACGTAGAAGTGGTGGGAGATGCCGAAAGAAGAGATGACGGGGGCGAGAAGGGAGGTATAGAGAGAAAAGGAAAGGTCTGAGTACAGAGCCCTGGGGAATGCCAAAGTTCAGGGGGAAGTTGGAGGGGGTGCGGCCGGCCCAGGAGACAGTAAAGGATCGGTTGGAGAGCTAAGAGGAGATCCAGGAGAGGACAGAGCATTTGAAGCCGAAGGAGGACAGAGTGCTAAGTAGTAAGGGGTGATCTACGGTGTCAAAGGCTGCCGAGAGTTGAGGATTGCTTAGCGTAGCAAGCGGTGAGGAGAGAATTGAGTACGCAAGTGAGAGCAGTCTCAGTGGAGTGTTTAGGGCAGAAACCAGACACAGGTGGGGAGGAGGGAGTGAGAGGAGACGAAAGCTGAGAGTTGAGAGTAGGCTATGCACTCGAGGAGCTTCAAGATGAAGTGGAGTAGGGAGATTGGTCTGAAGTTGGAGGCAAGAAGAGGGCTAGCAGAGGGTTTCTTCAGGATAGGGATGATGGTAGCGTGTTTGAAGGCTGAAGGGAAGGTAGCAGAGGAGAGACAGATGTTAAAGAAGGTGGGTAGGTATGGGATTAGGAGAGGGTAGACTTTGGGGATGAGGGAGGTGTATGCATAACTAGGTGAAAAGAAATAATTACAAAAACATTTGTTTCCCAGTTAAAACATGTTTACATGCTTATAAAATACTCATTGGGAATTGGACGTAAAATCTTTTTTTAATCATTTTACTCCCAACCTGGGGAGTAAAATACTCCCATTTCAAAATCTTACGTGGAGCACTGGCCAAGCCCCAAACCAACAAATGTTGACTTTTGCTGAAATCCAGTGAAAGGGTGGGGTGTCCAAATGTCATGTAGTTAGTAATGCCCAGTGGGTCCCAACAGGCAACTATGCAAAATTTGGTGCAGATTGTTCAAAAGGTGTGGAATTGTGTAAGGAACCAGGCTTCACAAGCCACAATCCCACACATATGGACTTTTGCTGAAATCCAGGGAAAGGGACGGGGTATCCAAATGTCATGTAGGCAGTAATGTCCCGAGGGTCCTAAAAAGGTGGTGTAGATTGGTGAGATAGTGTGGTTATAGGGCACATACGCGAAGCCACAACCTCACAAACCCAGAGACTTTTGCTGAAATCTGGGGAAAGGGTTGGGGTGCTCAAATGTCATGTAGCCTAATGTCCGGGTGACTGTGTAAAACTGTGTAGATTGGTGAAACAACGTGGAATTGTATAGGGAACATATGCTTTGATATATATATATATATATATATATATATTATTTTTAAAAAGAGGGGCCTCACCGAGACACCAAGCCATGTATGTATTCCTGCGAGGTCCAGGAACAACGCAACCGCGCACATAGGAGTCCTGTCCATGGAAAACTAAAAGCAGCGGAGATGGGTACCAGAGCAGCTCGGCATCAGTATTTTTCACTCGAAAATCGGGAGTCTCCCGCCTAAATTGGGAGGGTTGGCATGTATGCGACGGGGTGCTCCCAGACATAATCCTCTCATTGGATGAGAGCGCAGGGGAGGGGAAAGGGGAGGAAATGAGGGCGTGAAAAGCATTTCAATTGCTTTTCACGCCCCCATTCGCGCAGGAAGAGTCGCGCCGGGACCCGATTTCGGGATTTCGAAATCGGGTCCCGGCAAAAATTAGTCTATGGCTCCAAGGCGGGTGAAACAGATGAGCTGGCGGGTGGGTGGGCGGGTGTCTGGATGCTTTTGGTGGGTGACACCCGCCAAAAGCGGGTGAGTTGAGAGCTATGGCGGAGCATAACCGCACATGGACGCGACGGGATTTATTATTCCGGCGTTTCAGTTTGCCTCGTTAGGAGGCACTGTTTAGAGGAAGTTCGCAATGGCGCGACAGGACTTTGCCATTCTGGCGCCATTGCGAACTTGATTAGGGAAGTAACAGGAGCAGTTATAAATCATGGAGCAGTTTGGTGAAAGGATTGAGAAATTTATTGAGCCGCGTTCAACGCTTGAGGCTCGGGGGGGGAGAGAGCAGAGGAAGGCTCTGTAATATAGACGGCAGACGCCACCTTGTGGCTGAAAAGTAGCACTACAGGCTGGAAAGCCGCTGCTGTCCTACAAATAAGTGAAGGGCCCAGTCCCAGGTGCAAACTAGGAGCAGACCCCTCATTAATCTGCATGACTGGGGAGGTGATACCTTGAAAGGTATTGATTATAAGTCTCTAATTGGGCGGGCACAATCCCAAGAAAAACTGCGATTATTGCCAGAGACTCGCCTAGCTACGAATAAAGTTTATTAACGGGGCAACCCAGGAAAACTGCTTATTGTATTACATGGCACAAACTGAGGAACATGAGTGACTACTCAGAAGGCTCAGAAGGTCCTCATGTGAGCAGCCTACACATGAGCAAAGCTATTCAGAGGCTAAATAGTGCCGAAAGACCCCATAGGGAAAGGGGCATAATACAGGACCTGGCGGCTTTGTCGCAGGGCAAGGTGCGCAGGGAGAAAGGGGGCAGCAGGAAGAAGACACGCAGGGATCGTAGCTATCAGGCCCCCCCGGGTTCATCACGCAGAGCGGAAAAAAGAAAGGCGAGGTCTCGTGAGAGACACAACATAACTTCAAGTGAATCTGATGATGAATACTGTAGAAGCAGTTCGAAATCGGATGCAGACAGTACATCAGAGAGTCAGACCTCCCCAGATGATGACGAGTGGGAACCCAAGAGCAAGAAAGGCAGGAGGGAGGAGGTTAACCCACAGAAAGATGAATTTGACCCGGATGAGTTGGTTCATCCGAGGTCAAATGAGTGGGACCCCCCCCCTGAAAGAATTGCAGAATATATAAGGAAATGATTGAGAACACCCTTGAGCAGGCAAGCGAGAAGCAAGTTAAGAGCTGAATGCCCGAAGCCGAGGGTACCAGACGGGGTGGCGGAAACCCCAGAGGTTGATGAGAGGATAATCACGTTCCTGGGGAGATATGGCAGGGACGTGAAAAGAGGAATTGACAGGTCCTGGAGGTCCTGTCAAGACAAGCTCTTGGACATGTTTAGGCATGTTACTAGAATCTGGCAGCTCGCTGAGGAAGCCAAAACAAAGAAAGAGCCCATGGATCCGGAGATAGTGGCTGGATGGGCTCAGAGGACCCTATGCCTGTTGGGGAATGTCAACACGGCGTTGTCCACTGAAAGGAGGAGGTCCATTTGAATGAGGTTGGACTCCAGGCTGGGTGAGCTGTCTTCGTCTGAACAAGCGGCAGTGGCGAAGGGCAAGCTATTTAGGGACCTCTTCATTAAGGATATGGCGAAGGTTGCCAGTACATACATGTCCATGGACAAGGCTCAATCTTCCCTTAAGAACATTTTCAGGAGGACGTTTTTTGAGAGGGCTGGCGGAGGAAAGGGACGCTCGTCCAGCCGCAATCAATACAGAAGGTCCTATAACGACAGAACCAACTCGAAGCAAGAGGACCAGAGGTCGAACCCTTTCTTCCCTTCCAGGGGAAGAGGCAGGGGCAAAGGTTGGAGTAGTAACAATAGACAACAGCACCAGAATAATTCAGGTGAGAGAAATAAAAGCAGCGAAAAAGGTGGAATTAAACATTCCTCCATTAGGGGGAAGAGTGCAGTCGCATGTAAGAAAATGGGACGGGATATCCTCAGATGCATGGGTGAGGCAGACTGTGCAGGGATTTCAGTTAGAATTTTGGCAGGAACCGTCACAGGTAACCTCACAGAGGCAAATAAGGTTCAACAAACAGGACGAGGATCTGTTAGACAGAGAAGTAGAGTTACGCAAGATAAAGAAAAAAAATAGGCCCAGCCTCAGACGGTCAGGGAGATTTCATAAGCAACCTGTTTTTTTTCATTTAATTTTTTATATATTTATAGTGCACAATTTAATTTACAAAAGCAAACTTTTATCACACTTTTCTTTTCCTTTTCTTGTCATTCTCTTTTTCTTAAGACTTAAGATTTTCCATTATCTCCCTCTTCCTCCTTCTTCTCCATTATCTCCCTCTTCCTCCTTCTTCTGCCGGTTTTACTTGATGTCAGTTTCTGCTTCTTTATCTTTGTCAATATTTTCTCTAAGAAGTTTATTCCTGCACAGGTAAATCTGTGGTTGTTTCCTTGTATAAAATAGTTCCAAAGTTCTTCATCACTTCTATGTGTCAGTGATGTCATGTGGCCTCTCAACATTTGATTTCTCTCTTTTGTTATTGCTATGCAATTCACTAGGAGATGGAATGGTGTTTCCTGCTGGTTTTTATCTAAACAAAATCTGCAGCTTCCTTCATTAATTCCTCTTCCTCCTGTTCTTTTTTTGTATTCGTTGGTCGGGTAAAATCCTAAGCAAAGTTTCGTTAATTTGCCTCTGTGGGTACCTTAGCAAAATGTTTGCAGATATTCAAGTGAAACATTTCTTTTCCGATGTTCATTTGCCATATTTCCTATGTTTTTCAGTTTCATTTTTGATTTTCTTGTTAAAATCCAGTCTTTTCTTAAAAGTTTTTCCTTTACTCCATCGGGGTCTGTTACCAACTCGTCCTCTGAGGATTCCAATTCTCTTAGTATCCGACACCATTGGCTTTTCCAATGGTTTAGGTAGGTGGAAATTTTAGCCTGGCCTTTCTTTGCCAGTATTTTGTATCCCTCTGCCGGATTATCTTCACTGAGTTTTCTCAGTTATCCCATAGATTTCAATTTCATTGTTGCTTCTAGGGACTCTAGCCCGAGCTTTGATCTTATTACTACTATTGGCGTGTTTTTTGGTAGTTTTAATATTGGTTTCCAAAAACTACTTTCCAACTTGGGCCAGATTGTATGAGAAAGGTTCACTCCAGCTTCACTTCCATATGTTCTGTACATAGAACATTCTTACTGGAATCAGGGAAAATTTTCCAAATCTACCACTTATTACTCTTCCTTGCGAGCTTACGTTCTTGACTTTTGCGACCAGAACATCTTCCCAGTTTTTTTCCACTCTTGAGATGTTAAATCCCACTCCTAAGTATCTGATCTCAGACACTGATTCCAGATGTTCTCTTCAATTTCCCTTTTGAATTTTTGCGTTGAAGTTTTGTTCTTTTGACCCACGGTCATGATCTTTGATTTTTCCACATTGATCATCAAGTCGTTCTTTTTCATGTATTGCTGCAAGTTAGTTAGAAGCCGCTGTAGGCCAATTCTCGTTTCGTCCATTAAAAATATATCGTCAGCATAACAAATTAGAGCCACTTCCTGATCGTTTCATTTCGGTGCAAACTGCCTTATGTTCATTGTTATTTTGGGTGGTCCGCAATATACAGTTTACAATAAACAGTAATAAATCTCAAAGGTCTGAATTATTTTTTAATATACAGACACTTCAAGATGGAAGGGATTCACCTTTTAAGAGACGTTCTTCAGAAAGGAGATTGGTTAGCAAGGATAGACCTCAGCGATGCATATTTAACGGAAAACAACAGTTTTGCTGCAGCAACTGGGTTTTCTGATAAATTGGGAAAAGTCGGAGCTAGAACCAGCACAGGAAATTGAATTTCTAGGCTTCATTTTAGAGACAACTCAAAGTTCACCCAAACTACCGTTAGAGAAGGTGAATTCCATAAAGAAGGAAATAAAGAGTATGATGACAAGACAAGAAATCTCATTGAGAGAGATAGCGAGGTTGGTAGGTCGTCTGTCATCGTTGATTCAGGCAATATTTCCAGGACCTCTGCACTACAGAGCATTACAGAGGTTAAAGATAGATCATCTCAGGAAGGGTCTATCTTACAAACAGAAGGTGGCTGTATATCAGGAGGCGAAGTTGGAGCTGGAATGGTGGTATTGCCACATGGAGGCATGGAATGGCAGGGCGATATTTGGCTCATCCCCGGACCTGGTAATAGAGTCAGATGCCAGCCGCTGGGGATGGGGCGCCAGATGTGGAGATCAATCGACCGGAGGAAGATGGTCGAGCAAGGAGTTTGGTCTACACATTATTTGCCTATAGCTTCTAGCGGAATCCTTTGCAGTCTTTTGTTGGACTCGGAAAGGAGTGAAATGTGCCATTCTTTTAAAGATGGACAACGTTTCCGCAGTAAGATACATAAATCGACTGGGCGGGACGAGATCCATGATGCTGACAGAGAGGAGTCAGTGTGATGGCAGAACACCTGCCGGGAGAACTCAATCAGATGGCAGACTGGAATTCGAGATACATGAGGGACTCCAGCGATTAGCATCTGGACAACTCAGTATTTCAGGAGATAATGCATCGGAGAGGTCCTTGTTGGTCGGATTTGTTTGCGTCGAGATTGATCAAGAAGATCTCCAGGTTTTACAGCTGGAGACCAGATCCGGAAGCAACAGCGACAGATGCATTTCTCCAGGTTTGGGGACCAGCGAAAGAGTACACCTTCCGTCCGTTCGCCATGATAGCGCGCACGGTGGCGCAGGTCAGTAGACAAGAAGCGACAGTGATTCTAGTGACTCCAGATTGGAGGGGTCAAGCATCGTTCCCAGGCCTTCTGTAGTTGTCGTACGATGCTCCGATTCTGCTACCACACAGAAAGGACATAATGGTAAGTCCAACAGGAGAAACTCACCCATTGGTTCGTTCAGGGAACGAAGAGTATGGCCGATTTCAGGAAGACCTGGGCCAAGCCAGGACTTTCGGGGACGGCTCAAGAATGTATTTGAGAGTCATGGGCCTCAGCTACCAGGAAGGCCTATAGAGTGGCATGGAGAAGATGGAGTAATGGGTGTATGGAGAGATAAGTTGATCCCATACGAACGGATGTAACCCATATAGTGAATTTTCGGGCAGCACAGGCGGCTCAGGTAAAAGCTTACAGGACCATTAACAATTAGAGATCTGCGATATCGTCAGGTCATGAGTACATTGAAGGTAGACCAGCAGGGGAACATCCGTTAAAGGGGTCAAGTGCATGAGACCACCCACACCAAGATATTCACATGTTTGGGACGTGAGTGGTATTGAGGATGTTTGAGGCTTGCCCGGAGAATGAGTATCTTAATAGGAAAGTTCTGTGGGCTAAGTTAACTACTCTGTTGTGTTTGATTTCATGCAAGAGAGTGGCCCTCATTCCAACCCAGGTGGTAAGTTCCCTACTTTACCACCATGGTGTAAACTCTGTTTACACCATGGTGGATGGCGGATTTACCGCCCCATTCCAAGGTGAGTGGGGCGGTAAATCCCCAATCCCCATTTACCCTTCCCCATTCCCATTTTTGCCCCATAGGGCATAATGGGAGTGGGGAAGGCGCTAATTACGGCACCGTAAATTACGGTGCCGTAATTAGCGCCAAGGATGCTTAGCGCCTTGGTACTTAACGCCTGCTAAAAGCAGGCGTTAAGGTGGAAAGCAGGCGTTAAGGGTTAACGGCGCCGACGGCGCCATAAACCCGTAAACTCTGGGTTGGAATGAGGGCCTGTGCCTGATGTGAGGGCTTTAGAGATAAATAGGAAATCCTTTTCACCTTCAGGGTTAATATTTTATATCGAGAAGAGGACAAAGACAAACATTAAATCAGTTGAGTATATGGCTTTCCCTGAGAGGCCCAAGTTATGTCCTCTTAGGTGCTTGAAGGTTTATGAAACCAGGGCGAATATGGTGAGGCCCAATGGGGAATATCAATTGTTAATAGCTATTAGGAAACCTTTTAAAGCGGTAGCATCGGCCACATTGTCTAGATGGGTAAGATGGTGCAGGGCAGAGGCAGGCATTGATGTGGGTCAGTTCGGAGCTCTTTCGACGAGAGGTGCTATGGCGTCATCGGCCTTTATGGCAGGAGCCCGCCTGGAAGATATTTTGAGGGCGGCAGACTGGTCTAAGGAGGAAACATTTAAGAATTTTTATTTTAGACCGGTAGATCAACGAGTGTCGTTGGTGGTAAATAAGTTTTAAACAAGCATAATCTGAGCCTCCGAGTCTTGACATAGAATACAGATTTTCCATACATTTGTTACAGAAAGTCATGATTCTATTAAAGACTCGGAGGCGAAAGATTAGTCCACCCAATTCAATCGCACAATCAAAAGTGTGTAAATATGGTATTTAAAGAGTAATGTAATGTTGTAAATGGTACTGTAATAATGTTGTTATGCGATTGCCCACCCGTTCATGATGAGATAGGTAATGGTATATATTGTTTTAACAGGAGCGGAGCAGAAGACAATGACGCCATGAGAGGGGAACAAAGTGAAGATTAAGAAGTCGTCTACCGGTTGGGGCGCAAGTTTAGGATGTTCGATCAGCAGAAGAAAGAGGAAGGACTATGGTTCAGGCAGTGGTTATAGGTGGAGATGAGATATGATTGGACTGAGGGATCACATGGTTTTTATGAGCTTATGAAAAACGGACCACAAATTCATTGCAGGTTGCTGGGAATTGTAGTTTTTGTTTCTTGGTTTTTCATAATTGTTTATTGTTGATTTGCTGTTCAAGTAGTAAAGGGACGTTGAGATCATAATCTTTCGCCTCCAAGTCTTTAATAGATTCATAACTTTCTGTAACGAATGTATGGAAAATCTGTATTATGCTCTGAACTTCTCTTTACTTCTCGAGCAGCAAAGTATAAACAAACAATTATGAAAAACAGTGTAACATAAAAACTACAATTCCCAATACTTGCAGTGAATTTGTAGTCCGTTTTTCATAAGCTCACAAAACCCATGTGATCTTTCCAGTCCAATCAGATCTCACTTTCCCCTATAAACCCTGCATAAACCACAGTCCTTCCTCTTTCTTTGCTGCTGGAGCAGCTGAGATAAGTACCTTGCTTTAGTAATGGTTTTAATGTGGAGTTGTGAATTAATGTTTTAAATGTTTAACATAGGAGTGCGCATGCGATTAATATTATGATTAGAATGCGCAGCGCGTTTGGGATTTACGGCGGAGCATATCTGCTTAGGAGGGGAACGCTACAGGATTTTCATTCCGTCTTTCAGTTCCCTCGTTAGGAGGCACTGTGATATGGAAGTTCGTAACGACGCGACAGGACTCTTTGGGTTCTGGCACCATTGCGAACGTCTGTGGTGTCAGAAGGAGTACTGTGGGTGATACAAGCAGATTTAAAAAGATTTCAAGAAAAATGATATTGTTGATTATAACGATCGTACCAGCACACGCTGCACTGGTGAAGAAAACAGGGTGCAGAGCTTAAAACTGACGGCAGGCGCCACCTAGTGGCCACAAAGCAGCACCACAGGCTTATTAGCCATTGCTGCAATATCACTAAGTCAAGGGCTCAGTCCCAGTGAAAAACTAAGATCAGACTCCTCATTAGCTACCTGTCTCAGAAGGCTATACCTTTTAAAGGGTATATATATTAATAAGTAAGTCTCTTTTTAAGACAGGCACAGTGCCAAGCAAAACTAAAATACATACAAGAGACTTGCCTAGCTACAAACAAAAACATAAGCAAATTGACGGGGGCAACCCAGGAAAACTGCGCATTATTTAAACTGCACACTCACAGAATGAGTGATTATTCTGAAGACTCTGAAGGACCTCATGGTAGCGGTCTACGCATGAGTCAAGCTATACAGAAGATGGATAGTGTCACCAGACCCCATAGAAAGGAAATGGGCATAATGCAGGACCTGGCTGCCTTGTCTCAAAGCATTACGGAGCAGAACAAAGCACACAGAGACAGAGGCAGAAGAAAGAAAAAGCTCAACAGGGATTGTAGCTCCAGACCCCCACAGGTTCACAGCGCAGGGCCAGAGCAGACAAGAGGAAGGCAGGGTCTCGTGAGAGATATAATTTCAGTTCAGATGAATCATCAGAGGAATACTGCAGAAGCAGTTCTAAATCTGACAGATATAGTGTGTCAGGAAACCAGACCTCCTCTAAAAGTGACGGGCGTGAGCCCAAGAACAAAAAAGGCAGGAGGGAAGGCGAGGAACCGCATAAGTGCGAATTTGACCCGGATGAGCTGGTGTACCCGAGGTCGAATGAGTGGGAACCCCGCAAGAGAATTACTGAATGCATAAAAAAGGGGCTGAGGAACCCCCTCAGCAAACAAGCTAGAAACAAGTTAAGAGCGTAATTCCCAAGGCCTAGAGTGCCGGACGGGGTGGCTTATACTCCGGAAATCGACGAGAGAATAATTACGTTCCTGGGGAGATACGGCAGGGATGTGAAAAAAGGAATTGACAGGTCCTGGAGTGCGTGTCAAGACAAGCTTCTAGACATGCTGGGCCCTATCACCAGGATATGGGAGCTAGCTGAGGAAGCTAAGTGTCACGGCCCTTACCCCAAACCCCCACTGGCAAGTGAACCTGTCAGGTAAGGTCAGGGTTCGGAGTTCCATTAGGGCCTCAGAGGCCTTACATCGTCTTCCAAGACGCTCTTGGAGTCAGTCCTGGTGCCTTTGGCGCCAGGCTCATATTCAGTATAAGGAACATCAACATCATTGAATGGGGACTACTTTTCCTTGAGCCTGCAGTCAACATGGAGGCACTCACCCATGTTCCCAGTTCCCAAGAACTAAACTATGCGGTATAGTGTTTTGAGTGTGGTGGCCTGGGACTACTTTACCTGGACTACTTTGCTGGGAGGCTATTTAAACCACACCCAAGCAAAAGAACACGCTTCGCGTTATTCTGCGGCCTGCAGCGCAACGCTCACCGTGTCCAGTGTCCTTGATACCAGCAATACTTGGAGCAACGAGCCTGCAGAGGAGAAAAAGAACATCATTAATAGAATCTTACCTGCGAACTACATCCTGTCATCCGCCCGTCGTTCATTCCTGATTCTGCTTACTTGCGGGCCGTCAATCCAGCGAACTGCATCTTCTGGGCACTGCATACTTACCAGAACGAAGCAACCTGAAAAGGAGAGGGAGAAAGACAACATTAGAAAACGTATACTCACCTGGCTAGTTGCCTCTTGGCCGGCATCGTTACGGAACACCAAGCCCGCCGGAGAAGAACATTGCAACCTGTAAGGAAGAGGAAACACACGTTAGCAAATACAGGCGAAGCAGCGCATAGCGCATTACTTAACGGATTGCAGCGCGCATCTCGCGCCATCCACTACCGGTAGGTGCTCAATCCAACCAACACGACACACCGAATCTCCCATATGCCTAGGGAGAAAGAAAAGACATTAACCACAAAAAGAAAGGAAGGCAAGGACAGTATTATATAAAGACTGCTGCAGTAAGACCTACCTTAAAGACACTTGAATGGGCTCGCACCACTGAAGTAACTCGGTCACCCACGCCCACTGGAGACTACGCACCCCTGCTAAGAATGCAGGACGGAGAGCACGCCTAATACTGAAACAAGGCGAGCAGAGGGCCCAAGGGTCGAATCCGAGGGAGGTGGGAGGAGACCTTACCTGAGTCGATCAGTCTTGAACCTAGCCCTGCTGTGCTTTCAGGCTCGACTTCCATCGAAGACACCACCCGGGATCAGGTAGAGGGTTCCAGGCGCATATCAACCAACCAGGGCTGAGTGGCGTCCCCGTGGATACCAGGTGAGCGTAACAGAATGCGAAGCCTACAATGACATAATCCACCTGGGTGCATGGAGACATCAGAAATCGACCAATTGGCTCGATTATTAGGACAGTTACGTGCCGTAGTTCATTCAGCCAGGCAAGAGACCAATGCTCTCCAGAGGGACCTGGCTGTAATCAAGGATCGTACCGAGGAAATCAGTAGGCAGCTACTACAATCACAGGCAGGACAGACTCCATTGCCTGGAAACAACCCACCGGCACAAGCACCCACCTTATCAACCGCTCCAGTACAAATGACACTACCCGGAGCAGTTCCTTTAGCATCACCGGAACGATTCTCAGGCGACCCCAGGAAGTATGCTGCATTCATGAATCAATGTCGTCTTCATTTCCTTTGCAGACCTGGTGCGTTCCCCAACGATCAAGTACGGGTAGATTTTGTTTTGTCATACCTGAGTGGTAGTGCGGCGGATTGGTCGGTGCCGCTTGTAAGCCATGATGATCCGCTATTACATGACTTTGGGGGGTTCCAGAGGGAAATGGAGAAGCTCTTTGCTCGTCATACCCAAAAGCAAGCAGTAGACAACGAACTCTTGTCACTCCGGCAGGGGAATCGAGACTTATTAACGTACATTGCAACCTTCAATAGATTAGTTGCTGAAGCTGGGTGGCCTGAAAACCAAAGAACCACGTTGTTTCACCGAGGCCTACGAGGAGAATTGAAGGACGTTCTAGCCCAGGTGGTTGAACCGCCCAGAGACTGCACCGAATTCATTAACCTGGTTGTACAACTAGATCACCGATTGCAAGACCGAAAGGCAGATCGGTCTAGGTCAGACACTCGGGCCGTGTATGTTCGACCAAGGGACAATGCTTCATGCGTGTCAGAAAACACTGTAGAACCCATGCAAATCAGAGGTGTACGACCCCTGTTAACTAAAGTGGAAAGAGACAAGAGAAGGCAACAGCAGCTATGTTTGTACTGCAGAAAACCAGGACACTTCCTCAAGGACTGCCCAGTGAAACCTCCAAGGAGAATCGTAGTGGCCACAGAGAAGGACGAGAGCAAGGAGTCAGAAAACTACCCAGCTCGACAAACGTAGAGGTCAGTTTGTCGAGTGAGAAGAAAGAGCCACCGACCTCACACTTTGCAATACCAGTGATCCTAATCAATCACCAACAACCATCTTGGATGCACGCTGTTGTGGCATACATAGACAGCGGAGCAGTTGGGAATCATATAGATCAAGAACTGGCAGCAGAGATGGGGCTTCACTTATGTTCAAAGCCGACCACAGAAAAGGTGACCACTGTGGATGGGACAGAAATTGCTACCGGACCAGTAACCCAATGTACAGCAGGAGTAACCCTGCTGTGTCAGGATGGACACCGGGAATCTATTTCCTTTGATCTCATCAAGGCGCCTCAATTCCGGCTAATATTAGGGATGCCATGGTTAGTTGCTCACAATCCTCAGATAGATTGACGTGCAAGGAAGTTAACCTTTCCCGATGACTGCGGTTTACCAAGATGAGAAACCCAATTTCTGCACCCCCGCGATTCCCAGAACGGAAGCATCGACACTTGGTGTGACTAGCACTCTACCGATTTCCAGGACGTGTTCCAGAAAGAACAAGCTAACACACTACAGCCGCACAGGCCCTATGACTGCCAGATTGACCTCATACCTGGGGCACAAATTCCTTGTGGCAGAATCTATGCACTCACAGAACCAGAGAGCCTCCATTTGAAATCCTATCTAGACCAGTACCTGGCAAACGGATTTATCTGCCTGTACAAATCACCGGCAGCCAGTCTCTTATTCTTCGTACCAAAGAAGGAAGGGGACTTGAGGACCTGCATCAACTACCGCGCATTAAACCAGATCACCGTAAAGAATTGCTGTCCCCTGCCACTCATTCCCGAAATGTTAGACCAAGTCAAGGATGCCCAGATTTATACCAAATTAGACCTTAGAGGAGCGTACCACCTGGTCCGAGTAAAAAAAGGAGATGAATGGAAAACCGCCTTCCGTACCAAATATGGCTTGTATGAATACCAGGTAATGCCTTTTGGACTTTGCAACACTCCCGCGGCATTCCAATACTTCATGAACAATGTCTTGTGGGAATTAATCGATGTTTGCGCCGTGGTCTGCATAGATGGCATTTTTGTAACTCACGAATAGCTGAACAGGCCGGGGCGTTGCTCGACCTCGAATCCGCAGATAAGAGGGAGCTGCTCCAGATAATAGTTCAGCTCAAGCTGTGTGTTTCCAATTAAGGATACACTCAGAACCGAGCCTCCTCCACTTGAGGATCTCTTTTAGGCAATATAACCCTCTGCTGATGTAACAGACAGAGTGATGGATTGCTCAAAAGAGCGGAGATACCCACAACGCTATGACCAGGCTGTAAAGAAAGAAAGTAACACGTTAGATGATCCAACAAAAAGAAACGTAACAGAAACCCTGTTCTAGATGTTATCTACCTGTACCACAACTCTTTCTCCCTTTCAGGTGCCATGCCTTATAGTTTGATCATCTGGGAGGTATCTGGGAGGTAGGCAATGCTGAATTGTAGTGTAATGTGTTTTTATTATTGAATCATATGAATTGGTGATGTTTATGTATTTGATGTTTATGAATTTGTGATATTTGGTTAATGTGCTTAAAGTTTAAATTTAACTAATGCACATTTGGCAGATAAGCTGCAATTTCTGCTGCCGCGTCAGTGGCTGCATTCCCCATCAGTATTTGGCTGTCCCGTTTGTGCGGGTGGCGCATTTGACGACCACCACAACAGATGGCTGCGATAACGCTTCTATCAGTATTTCTAGCAGGGCCGCATTCTGCACTGGGGATCCAGCCGCCCTCCAGAACCCCCTCCTCTTCCAGCGGGATAGACCGGCGTGTACCGTTGTTGTATGCCGAGTATGAATATATTGTAACATGGCACCCTTTAGGCGCTGTTAAGGCTTTGATGAGCGCTACAAGTTCCGCTGCCTGTGCCGAATAATGCATGGGCAATTATTTCTTAACCACCTTCTTGTATACCCCTCCCTCAAGTCGTACCACTGCTGCCCCTGTCCATCTTTGCCCAACCTCATGATCAATTTTGGAAGACCCGTCATCAAAAAGTATCTCACCCTCTGTCAATGCACAGTCCATTGCTTTGGGAATGTCGTCCTCCTCCCCCTCGTATGTGGCACAGTCATGCGCCGTCAGGACCTCTGTAGTAGGCATGTCTGTTAAAAAGGTGGCAGTATTCACTGTTTTACACCTAAACACATGAATATGGGGTTTAGAAATGATGATCTCATATGCCGACGACCTTTGCGTAGTCAGGGTAGATTTTGACCTTTCCAGAATGGCAAACAAAGAATGTTCCACATACAACATGACTGAACACCCCATTACTATTGTAGAACCTTTCTCTACTGCAAAAGCAGAAGCTGCTAAAGTTTGTTTGCACGCAAATTGCCCTTGCATCACTGCATCCAATTAAGTGCCGCTATAATAGGCCAATAGGAGAAACACTTGTGTACGAGCACGATATAAATAAAATATCATATCAAATCAATGGCTTATGCCCCATAGTACATTTCTGTGTCAACACTGCTGTCACAAGCTGGCCATCCGAATGTGAAAACAAATAAAATTCCTGCGTGTAATCTGGGGTGGCCAGCACGGGTGCCAAACTAATGACTTCTTTTAAGTCGTCAAACTGATCATTTCAGCCTTCCACTGGTCCTTTGTCTTTATGCTTCCCTAAGGGCCTGTAGAAGTGGTCTTGTGTATGCCGCGTAATCTAGGATCCAGGCCCTGCAGTAGTTACACAGGTTCAGAAACCTATGTATCTCTTTAACTGAGGCGGGTCTGGGGGTGGCTCGTACCTATACTGCCCTGTCTGGTAGTATTCTTTTGCCATTCGCTGATATGAACTGCCCCAAATAGAGCACTTCCTGTTGGCAATATTGTAATTTGGCCTTGTCAACCTTGTACCCCTTACAGGCCAACAATTTTAGTAGTGCAATGGAGTCGCTTCGGCAGTGCTGGTCACTGTCATTACACACTAGCAGATTGTTCACTTACTGGATAATTGTAGTAGGCACCTGAATATTTGCCAGATTGGCATGCAGTATTCTGTTAAATATACTCGGGCTCTCGCAGTGCCCCAGAGGTAACCTAGTGTGTTCAAATAGCATCTTGCCCTGTGTAAATGCTGTGAAGTACCTCGACTCATGATGGAGTGGAATCGAGAAAAATTCATTTTTTATGTCCACTACAGTAAAATACGTGGCTTCATTGGGGATGCTACACAATATTGTCGCAGGTTTCGTAACGACTGGAAATGCTTTCTGTACCACATTATTTAGGAGCCGCAAGGCCTGAATCATTCTCCAATTGCCCCCCGTTGATTTTTTGACAGGGTATATTGCTGTATTACACAGGGACGCAGATGGCACAGGAGGGAAAGTTGCTACCAAGCCATTTGTGTCTTGCTTGCTATGTGCTCCTTATACTAGTGGTGTCTGTTGATGTAGAACTTAAGGGACATGTGCATATGGTCAGCTGGGGTGTGAAGCCTTTGAGGTTCATGCAGAGAACCAGGCTGGATGCCAGTTTTCTCTGTGTTGTTGGTCAGCAGAAGGAATTCGGTTCAGATATGATATGATATGATATGATATGATAGTTTATTTATATAGCGCCTATACACAATGTGTTTCAAAGCGCTTCAAGGAGGGAGGGGAACAAAGGAAAATACAGTTACATTCAGCAAAAGTCCTTGAAACAGTACAGAATGTGAAAATAACTATCATAATAGGCCTGTCGACATTTCTGATAGTGCAAGTGCATAGAACAAGTAAGGCAAGAGGTAATGGAAGAAGGAGAACAAAGCAAGCAGTAACATTACTATGTCTGACGACAATTTACGCAGTGCAGGTGGTAACAAGAGGAGGGGTGGGAGGGGGGGCAAGGGTACGGAGGGGAAAGGAGAACAAGGCACGCTACTGAACAAAAATGTCGGTGACAAATTTGAAAGTAGGGGAGGGGGGAGGAAGAGAACAAGCGGGGATGAGGGGGGACAGACAAGCTACTATCGAGAGTCACGGAACAAATGATAGGAGTAAGTGCTAGGAGGGGGAAGTCTGAGAGGAGGGAGAAGGAGTGGGGAGAAGGAGTGGGGAGTAGGAAGGTAGTAGAAGAGGATGGATGTGAGGAGGTGGGAAGGGAAGGAGGCAGAAAGGGGGGGTGGAACGCAGAGCAAAGAGGGTGGAGCAGGCACTCAGGGGGGAAGGGGGGCACACAGGCACTCACGGAGGGCCAGGGGGGAACACGGGCACTCACGGAGGGGCAGGGGGGAACACAGGCACTCACGGAGGGGCAGGGGGGCACACGGGCACTCACGGAGGGGCAGGGGGGCACACGGGCACTCACAGAGGGGCAGGGGGGCCCACAGGCACTCACGTAGGGGGAGGGGGGCACACGGGCACTCACAGAGGGGCAGGGGGGCACACTGGCACTCACGGAGGGGGAAGGGGGCACACGGGCACTCACAGAGGGGCAGGGGGGGCACACGGGCACTCACGGAGGGGCAGGGGGGCACACGGGCAATCACGGAGGGGCAGAGGGGCACACAGGCACTCACGGAGGGGCAGGGGGGCACACAGGCACTCACAAAGGGTCAGGGGGGCACACAGGCACTAGGCACTCACGGAGGGGCAGGGGGGAACACAGGCACTCACGGAGGGGCAGGGGGCACAACAGGCACTCACAGGGGGCAGGGGGGCACACAGGCACTCACGGAGGGGCAGGGGGGCACACAGGCACTCACGGGGGAGCACAGGGGCACACAGGCATTCACGGGGGGAAAGGGGGCACACAGGCACTCACAAAGGGTCAGGGGGCACACGGGCACTCACAGGGGGGCCTGCGATCCGGCGTACCGCGGTGGACAGCGGCAGACAGGGCCTTCATGGTGGGCCTTAGGTGGTGCGGCCGGCTCCCGCCTCCCGGTTGCAGCCATTGGCTAAAGGGGCCAATTGCAACCAATGGGAGAGTGGGTAGGGGCTGGCCCACCAAAGCAGGAAACAAATCACATATTCCTCAAAATGGCAAACAAAACGAAAGAACGGCCATCTTGGAGGGCCTCGGCAAGGTGGCATTTAGCAGGGCAATACATGAAACAAAAGGTGCAGGCAGCAACAAGTGAGATGGACGCTTCATGCTGGACACAGCAGCCATATGTTTCAAATTCACGATCGATTCGTGAGCATTCCGACCAAGATGAAAAGTCACTCGCATTGCCACGCAAAGTCAATGATAATGTCTCCAGATACCTTACCCCCAACATAGCGCCGTGTGATTATCAGTCCAGCACAGATGGAGGGTTCTGGAGGGCAGAGGGCAGAGCTCCAGCTCGAGGTGAAGAGTGGGAGAGGAAGAGGGGATGGAGGCTGGGCCCCGTTGTGGGCCTTAGGTGGTGCGGCCGGCTCCCGCCTCCCGGTTGCAGCCGTTGGCTAAAGGGGCCAATTGCAACCAATGGGAGAGGGGGCAGGGGCTGGCCCACCAAAGCAGGAAACAAATCACATATTCCTCAAAATGGCAAACAAAACGAACAAACGGCCATCTTGGAGGGCCTCGGCAAGGTGGCATTTAGCAAGGCAACACATGAAACAAAAGGTGCAGGCAGCAACAAGTGAGATGGACGCATCATGCTGGACACAGCAGCCATATGTTTCAAATTCACGATCGATTCGTGAGCATTCCGACCAAGATGGAAAAATCACTCGCATTGCCACGCAAAGTCAATGATAATGTCTCCAGATACCTTACCCCCAGCATAGCGCGGTGTGATTATCAGTCCAGCGCAGATGGAGGGTGCTGGAGGGCAGAGGGCAGGGCTCCAGCTCGAGGTGAAGAGTGGGAGAGGAAGAGGGGATGGAGGCTGGGCCCGGTTGTGGGCCTTAGGTGGTGCGGCCAGCTCCCGCCTCCCGGTTGCAGCCATTGGCAAAAGGGGCCAATTGCAACCAATGGGAGAGGGGGCAGGGGCAGGCCCACCAAAGCAGGAAAAAAATCACATGTTCCTCAAAATGGCAAAGAAAACGAACGAATGGCCATCTTGGAGGGCCTCGGCAAGGTGGCATTTAGCAGGGCAACACATGAAACAAAAGGTGCAGGCAGCAACAAGTGAGATGGACGCATCATGCTGGACACAGCAGCCATATGTTTCAAATTCACTATCGATACGTGAGCATTCCGACCAAGATGAAAAGTCACTCGCATTGCCACGCAAAGTCAATGATAATGTCTCCAGATACCTTACCCCCAGCATAGCGACGTGTGACTATCAGTCCAGCCCAGATGGAGGGTGCTGGAGGGCAGAGGGCAGGGCTCCAGCTCGAGGTGAAGAGTGGGAGAGGAAGAGGGGATCTTCAGAGGTGTTGAACTTCAGTTAAGCAATGAACCAGGACTTGATCAGTGTGAGTCATGCCTTGAGCCTTTGAATGTGTTTGATGGAGGATATCTTGAGGCAGAGCTGGGTTTCAGCTGCATATTTATGTATATGGATGTTATGTGAAGTCAGGAGGGATTTGAGTGGTTTGAGGTAAAATTGAAGATCAAGAGGCAGGTGATGGCACCTTGTAGGACTTCACAGTTGATAGATGGAATTGGTGATCTGCATGAATCCATTGAGACATATTATTGGTGGTTAACGAGGTAGAATTTAAACCAAATGTGGATGGTCTTGCTGATATCAATACAGCTATGTAGAATGTCTGTGAGTGTCTGGTGATCTACTGTGTCGAATACATCTGAGAGGTCGAGGAGAACCAAGAGGCAAGGATGGCCATTGTTGAGGATGTTAAGGGCATCATGGATCAATTTGATGGTGTTTTCGTGCTACATCCAACCAGATGTAGCACAAAAGCAAGATTGCAAGGCCTGAAGTAGATTGTTGACATCAATATGTTGAAGAGTTGAGTGGCTACCGTTTTCTCAAGGATTTTACCTAGGAAGGGAACATTTGTGAAAGAGTGGTAGTTGATGAGGCCATTGAGGTCCATTGATGGTTTCTTGAGAAGCAGGCGGATTTGACCAGTCTTGAGGGGAAGTGTTATGAGTGTGATCCATACTCTCAACAAAACCATGCAAGCTGCATGTACAAAACCATGCAAGCTGCATGTACACAATGCTCTCACCTTGGTTGGCACGAGATGCTTACTTGAGTATAGAGGTCACCGCGAAGCAACCAGTAGGGGAAAGAAGGTCAGGAAGAAGCTGTGGATAGGCACAGGGAATTAGGGAAACTGGAAAGAGGATGAGGGAAACACAGTTGATAGGTATGCAGGATTTGAAGGAAAGCAACACCTGACACACCCTACTCTCTTACACCAACCCATCAATGACATCTGCTTAGGTTCTCATATCTCCTGCATAAACATTACATGTCTGGTACTTTCAGGTCTTATAGACTTACGCCTATAAACACTTGTGTACAGAGCATATCATACCATATACTCTCATGATGCCTGCAACCATAACAAGGGTTATGGTCTCATGACATCAAAATAAAATGCTTGTTTTTTTCTCTCCTGACACCAGCAATAACATAACATCACAATCCATCATCCCATAAAGTCCATATGTCAACGCTCCCTTGTTCCATCACTTGGCAAGTCAATAACTAGGACCTTAACCAGAAAGAAGGGCGGAAGCAACAGGAAACACAGTATCAATCTCTCACTTTATTCAACTCCCACATGTTACAATAGACATACCAAACACATTACAGATTATTGAGGGTAGCACTTATCTGTGGCCAGTGAACCCGCTGGCGAGCTCAGAGGCAAACCAGGTCAGGCAAAACTGGCCCACGGAAACAACCTGACCGTACTTGCCGCCAACTTTCACTGCTGCGGTCTGCATGGGCTGTGCTACAAATAAAGGTGTTGCTGCATGCTGAAGACCGAGCCATGGACTTGGTATGTTACTGTCGCTATCATAGCGGTTGTATGGTTTCTGCAGAGGTTCCCCACACGCTGTTCCTCTCACAGTTTATTAACCCGCAATAATCACAAGCATTGGTGATATGGTGGACCTAACTTTTCACCAGTGTGTGCTTGCATGCC
This sequence comes from Ambystoma mexicanum, assembly GCF_040938575.1. Taxonomy (NCBI): domain Eukaryota; kingdom Metazoa; phylum Chordata; class Amphibia; order Caudata; family Ambystomatidae; genus Ambystoma; species Ambystoma mexicanum. The sequence goes on from NC_090929.1 coordinate 751,363,679, forward strand.
CCTTGGACTGGTGCTTGGCTTTCTGGGATTGTAGTTCTCCCCTTTAGCATGCAGATATGGCCATTCCTGACCAGAGGTTACTTTGAGTGAGGGATCTGTTGATGATTGCCAGGTAAGGAAGAGTGCTTCATTCAGAAGGATCTTGAATACAGAGACAGGCAGGATAACATCCATGTCTGTGAGGGATGCTAAGGTTACGGTCTGATCTTCCATGATGAGTGTTTTGAAAGTTGTCCAGGTACTGGTAGTTTTGCAAGATGAGATGTTTTGTGTGCTGTCAGTTATGGCTTTGGTCTCTGTGTACTGGTGGACCATGCTGAACTTGTGAATGATGAAAAAACTGGGTTCATGGCCACTCATTAAAATGATTATGTGTGGTGAGTGCTTTCAAAACTCTGACATGGTGCAAGAAGGACTCCAGCAACAAGAAGCTTTCTTCATTGAGAGTAGGGGTACTCAATATTAGTTTCCCAACAGTTCCAGAGAATAGAGATCAACCTTGCCCATTTCCATCTCACTGCTGGATATCTAGGACTGGAAAAGACATAGGACCATGTACGGTTGAGGTTTTATTGCCTAAATATCTGTCATCAGAAAAGGGGACTATTGTGTTAATGATACCATATGCCAGAGACTTTCAGTGGCTAATGAATCTGTGATAGTAATAACCCAGGCATTCTATTGTTTATCACATTCTGATATGGTTGAGACAAATCCCAAGTAGGAAATCTGTGTTTTTTTGCAGATAAAGCACATGAATCCCAGTAGGAATTTTTCCCAAACTCATTCTTTGCAATAATAAAAGTAATTTTAAACCAGTTGTATCCGGGATGGCGGCACAGGAGAACCGCAATGCCCCAGCGACCCCCGCAGACATGGTGGTGAGGAGGCAGGCAGCCCCGGTGTTGGCGTAAAAGCGGGAGCATGAGCGGAGTCCGACTCCAGGACTGCAACAGCAGTAAGCACATGACATTCTCACCAAAACTCCAACTCTTATAACGTACAATGGACTAACCTGTTTCAGAAGCAACCAGCCCTGATGAGTATAAGAATCCCCTACTGTCTCTGTCAACCCTGAATTAAATTGCGGGGTCACAGAAACAGCAGGGAAACCCTCATGGGGGAGAAAACCCTGTGGTCCTGCATATCTATGATGATGGTATCACAGGCTCCTCTCCGAGAAGTGGTCTTCGTGCATAGAAGAGAAGGGCTGCAGACAAGTGACAGGCTGGGTAGCACACTGCAGGTAAGACAAGAACAGTGTGAGGGCTAAGTGCTGTGATTACGAGTTTGATCAGGTTTCTTTAATCAGAACAGAGATTACCTTAAACATGATATGAAATGGTATGATTTGATATGATGGACAGGATAGGGTTTTGACACAGACATGGAACGGGAGGCTTGGAAACCAGAAGCGAGGCTGGTCAGAACTGAGAGGAACAACAGGAAAGAGTTTTACAAACAAGGGATAAAGAGTAAACATACACGGAACAGAACGAGACAACAAGTAATTAGGGTTTACATGAAAGGACAGTAAAGAAGGATGAATGGACTCATGAGCGTTCAACTGAGAGAAAACAGCATGCCATGGCTTTGGTCTTCCCCATAGATGAGCGTTTCTCCTACTGCTGGCAGCAGCATCGACTGACTGGCACGCCTCCTCCCAAAACACTAGACCATCGCATAGCACTCTGGAAGCCATGTTGGGAGAACCAGGAAACAAGGAACAAACTCTCTTCCAGCGATGCCAAAATGACTGGTTCCCTTGTATCCAGAAGTTCAAAGGGGCCAAAATACTTCATGGACAACTTGGATAACTCTAAATGTCTGGAGAGAAAGTGTGAAGACAACCAGATCTTAACTTATTGTTTCGGGAGGATAGCTCAGGGGCAACGTGCTCGCCTTGGAAGCAAGATGACATGTAGCACCACAGGTTCTATCCCTGGATCCGCGCTTAGAAACCTCTGGGTATTAAGCGCGTTATAAATAACCAATCATATCATATCATATCTCCCGAACCCAATGGAGGAGCCACAGATCTGTGATGATTAGTCGAACGCTTACACTGTTCCTGGGTTGCAGTGATAGTTGTAACCCCCTGCTTGTGACTCTGTTGAATGTCAAAGACCATTGCATCCACATCCGGAAATTCGGTAGCCGAATGTGACAAAGACGGGAAGCATTCTGGATGGAACCCATATGAATAGTAGAAAGGACTATTCCCCAGAGATGAATGCATAACCTTGTTATACACAAATTCAACCAACGGCAAGAGGTCGAACCAGTGATCATGAGCAGAGGAGACAAAACATTGCAAGTAACCTTTCAAGGTTTGGTTTAACCTCTCTGTCAGTCTGTTCATCTGTGGATGGTATCTGGAATTTAGGGCTCTCTTGATGTTTAGTGCAGAACAAACTAGTTTCAACACAGAGAGGTGTACTAAGAGCCTCTACCAGAGATGATTGTGTCAGAGAGACCATGATGAACAAAGACCTGATTGATGAATAAGTGAGCCATTTCAGCAGCTGTGCAAACTTGAATCAAAGCAGGAAAATGGGCCAACTTGGTGAAATAGTCGATAGTTACCATGATCGCAGTGTGATTCATTGAAGATGGTAAATCAACAATAAAATCTGTGGAGATAATTTGCCATGGTCTTTGGAGTATTGCAAAGGATACAAATTGTCCCAAAGGAGGCCTCCTAGGAAACTTGGTTTGAAGGCAGACAACACGCATCCTGAAACATGATCTTGTACATCAGATACCATCTTGAGCCACCAAAAATATTTTTGTAGAAGCTCTAAGGTGCAGGCTATTCCCCGGTATCCAGCCACTGCAGTATCATGGCACATTCTGAGTGCTTCTTTCTGTTCAGGAAGCGAGGAAAGAAAGACTTGATGGTTATAGAAAAACTGATAATCGTCTCGAGTCAAATTATATTTCTCTGTGATGTCATTACACATTCTGTTTTGTGTAGATGTGTCTCATTTGACCTTTTGTAGAAAGTCCATAATGGCATAGATGAATTTAGCCTTAGGGAATAGCTTCTTTGGTTGGAAGTTGGAACTCAACGAACTTGTCTTTCTGTACAAACCATCTGCCATTAGTTTTCTCTGGTATGATTGTGAAGGTTATTTTATATGGAGAGAAGAAATTAGCCCAACGGGCCTGACGGCTGTTCTGTGTCTCCGCATATTGCAAGCTCCTCATGTTCTGGTGATCCGTTCTAGCTTCGATGGAGTGCTTGGATTCCAAAAGGAGATGTCTCCACTCCTGAAAAGCCTGATTGATCGCCAATAAATCCATTTCTAAAACCGTGTAATTGGTTTCAGCTAGGGACAAAGTCTTTGAAATGTAGGAGATGAGGCATTCTTCTCCCGTGACCAATGTTTGTTTCCGTACGGCTCCGACAGCAGTGGAGGAGCAATTTGTCTCTACTATAAAGCCTTTCCTTTGATCAGGATTCTTTAGCACTGGAGTGGTAGAAAAGGCTTTCTTTAATGTTTCGACTGCCTGATCTGTGGTTGCTGTCCATGTGAATTTAACTCCCTTCTTCAACAGTGCAGTCAAGGGTAGAATCATTCTGGAAAAGTCAGGATGAATTTTCTATAAAGGTTCGCAAATCCTATAAATCATTCAAGTTCTTCACTGAGCGTGAGCGCATCCAGTCAAGAATAGCAGTCAACTTACTGGGGTCCATAGAAACACCTTTGGAAGATAACACGGATCTGAGATATGTAACTTCTTCCTTTTCTAACTTGCAATACAGATGGTTGTCTCTGAAGCATTGTAAAACAGATTGGACTTGCTTTGTATGTTCCACTGGGTCATGTGAGAAAATCAAGATATTGTTGAGATATATCACTACTGAGTGGATAAGGAGATCTACAAAGAGGTGATCCATGAAACATTTGAATACTACAGGAGTGTTGGAAGGACTGAACGGCATTACTTTATATTCAAAGTGTCCAAATGGAGTACAAAATGCTGCCTTCCATTCGTCCCTTGATCTTATACGGATGAGATGATATACCCCGCTGGGATCTAACTTGAGGTATATTTACTGCTTCTAGGATCTCTGAAATCAATGACATAGGATATCTATCCGAATATCTGTCTGGTACCGTGATCTTGTTCTGACCTCTAAAATCTATGCATGGGGTCGATCGTCCAACCCCTTTTTGGGGTTAAAACCAAGGACATCCCGGCCAAAGATGTGGGTTCTGTCATTAAACCATTATTTAGATTACTTTGGCGGTATTCTATTAGAACAACCATTTCCCGTTCGGACAACATGTACATTCTTCCAAATGGAACATGGTGATTGAGTAAAATATTTATAGAACAATCGTATCTGCTGTGAGGTGGTAATTCTTTGAATTGTGCTTTGGAAAAGACGTTGTGAAACATGCAGTATTGCTTGGGAAGTTTGAGTATCTTGTTTATACTCTTAGTAGAGGATTCCCCAAAGCACGAGGTAGAGATGGATTGTAGGTCTGACGACCCTGATGTTAAACAATGAGGTACGCAATACTCTGAACCCAGAAAGAGAGTGTTGGCTCTCAATTGATGTAGGAGTTATGCGTGTGTAGCCACGGGAGCCCTAAAATGATTGGATGGCAGGCAGCGTTGATTATATCGAAGGTCAACTCTTCCTGATGGGAAGACACAGACATTTCTATGGTTTGTTCTCTAATTGGATGGGAAATCAAAGGAGTACCGTCCACTCCTTCTACTGGAATGAGTACTTCTTTTGCCAATCTAGGAATGTTGTTTAACTTGGCCCAATTATCATCTATGAAAAGTCCAGCTGCTCTGCATTGTATAAGAACAGGTATGCCCTGTAAGATGTTATCCTCAAAAGCTAGGTACATTTTGATAACTACCATGTTCTGCATCTGCTGAATTATGGGACTGTATTTAGTCTCTGGGAACCCATACTATCTTCCCATATCGTTGGTTCCCCTATGACTGGGAGCTGGCATTTCCCTGTCACCTGGGAGAAGCCAAAGGACCATCCCACAGCAAATGAGATTTTGAAGCAGAATTCATACAAAGACCAGATAATCGATGGCTGCTTCGCTGTTTTGTTGTCAATGGACCTCTGGCCATTCTTAATTGCATAGGTTCCTCTTAGGCTACTGACCTGCTAGGGTTTCAAGCAGTTTCTGCAGTTAGCCTGACATTCCCGCTCTTTTTTCGCTCTTGTAACCGTTCCTGTAGTCTAAAGTCCAACTGCATGGTAATATATGTCATTAGAAGCTCTCGGGACTCGTGAAGCCTCATCTTTTTTATTTTTTTTTATTAAGGTTTTCAGAAACATTACAAACATCAGAAAAAACATTGCTTGGGGTACCATTTAAACACCAAACTTTCACCTTCCTCCCCGTGCAAAACCGTATGATCGTGGAGTTTGTACTGACTCGCTATAGACATTTGCGAGGTTCCTTTGCATATTTTCCCCCACATTTAGGGATCTATTTCAGATCTGAGATCCCTTTCCCATTTGAGCCTCAGAGATTTAGCCGACCCCTTCCCTGCATCTATCAAAGCCCTGTACATGGCTGAGATCAGGCTCTTAGAGTCTCTTCTTTTGTCTAGAAGCTCCTCAAAGGGGGTAAGGTCCGTCTGGACCTTCTCCTTCCATTCGTCCCTCATAAAGATCCCTTTAAGTTGGAGGAAAGGAAAGACCGCAAGTGGGCCTATCCCCAGTGCCTCCTCGAGATCAGTGATCGTAACAAAAGTGCCCGCCTTCTAGAGTTGGCCTACTCTCTCCAGACCCGCTTCGAACCAAGATTGAAATCTTTCGTGATTAGGGATGCCGTCTCGACCCCGGGTGCCCAGATATGGCTCAAGGGAGAGGGCCATGATGTAATCCCTTGCATGTTAACCCCTTCCCGCCAGATGTCCCATATGGTACCCAATATTGGGTGGTCCCTAAGTGTACGTATGAGCTTATTCCTCGGGATCAATAGCCATTCCGCAACCATGGCTGGGGATAGATTGACGTTGTCCAAGTCTATCCATTGAAGACCTCTCTGCCCTCTGAGATGGGGAAGAAGAACCCTTAACTGCGCAGCCTCGTAATACTTCTGTAGATCCAGAAGGCCGACTTGACCCTTGTCTTTGGGCAACGTTAGGACCTCATATGATACTCTTGCCCTCTTTCCTTGCCACAGAAACCTCAGTATTGCCCTCTTTACCTCACAAAAGAAGGGTTTCGGAAGGCGAATCGGAAGCATCTGGAATGGATACAGGAATCTGGGCAGACACATCATCTTCACAGCGTTAAATCTACCAGGCCAGGATGTAGTACATTTTTCCCATTTTTCTAGGTCAGCCCCAAATCTCGAGAGAAGTGAAGGCAAATTAGCATCATATAGGGCATGGGTGCACAACATACGGCCCACGGGCCAGTTGCGGCTTGCCATGCTCTTTTGTCCGGCCCGCGAGGCACAAAGACTTTCCTAATGGAGGGCGGCCCGCGGCCGCCCTCCATTAGGAAAGTCTTTGTTGTCTTCCGGGCCGGACAAAACACTGGCCCTCATTGGCTCAGCACACACACGCGCCACGTCGCTCCTACGAGCCACGTAATGCGTGTGTGCTGCACCAATGGAGGGCCAGCACTACGGCTGGCGTGGTCCATAAGGCTTGATGCCGGAAGGCATTTCAGCCTTGGACCATGCCAGCCGTAGTATGATTCCAGCGTTCCAGCTTACCTGCCGCTTACCTGCCTTCCAGCTCGTCTCCGGTAAGTGGTCTGTTTGTGTTTGTGTGTCGGCTTTGTTTTGCTTTATGTTTGTGTGTGTATGTTGAGATGCGGGGGTGTGTCGGATGTGTATGAATGTTTGTATTTAAATGTATTTTGTGTGTATGTTGAGATGCGGTGGTGGGGGGGTGTGTCGGATGTGTATGAATGTTTGTATTTGAATGTATTTTGTGTGTATGTTGAGATGCGGGGGTTGGGGGGTGTGTCGGATGTGTATGAATGTTTGTATTTGAATGTATTTTGTGTGTATGTTAAGATGCGGGGTTGGGGGGGTGTGTCGGATGTGTATGAATGTTTGTATTTGAATGTATTTTGTGTGTATGTTGAGATGCGGGGGTGGGGGGGTGTGTCAGATGTGTATGAATGTTTGTATTTGAATGTATTTTGTGTGTGTATGTTGAGATGCGGGGGTGGGGGGGGTGTCGGATGTGTATGAATGTTTGTATTTGAATATATTTTGTGTGTATGTTGAGATGCGGGGGTGGGGGTGTGTGTCGGATGTGTATGAATGTTTGTATTTGAATGTATTTTGTGTGTATGTTGAGATGCGGGGGTGGGGGGGTGTGTCGGATGTGTATGAATGTTTGTATTTGTATTTTGTGTGTATGTTGAGATGCGGGGGTGGGGGGTGTGTCGGATGTGTATGAATGTTTGTATTTGTATTTTGTGTGTATGTTGAGATGCGGGGGTGGGGGGGTGTGTCGGATGTGTATGAATGTTTGTATTTGAATGTATTTTGTGTGTATGTTGAGATGCGGGGGTGGGGGTGTGTGTCGGATGTGTATGAATGTTTGTATTTTAATGTATTTTGTGTCTATGTTGAGATGCGGGGGTGGGGGGGGGTGTCGGATGTGTATGAATGTTTGTATTTGAATGTATTTTGTCTGTGTATGTTGAGATGCGGGGGTGGAGGGGGTGTGTCGGATGTGTATGAATGTTTGTATTTGAATGTATTTTGTGTGTATGTTGAGATGCGGGGGTGGGGGGGTGTGTCTGATGTGTATGAATGTTTGTATTTGTATTTTGTGTGTATGTTGAGATGCGGGGGGGTGTCGGATGTGTATGAATGTTTGTATTTGTATTTTGTGTGTATGTTGAGATGCGGGGTGGGGGGGTGTGTCGGATGTGTATGAATGTTTGTATTTGTATTTTGTGTGTATGTTGAGATGCGGGGGTGGGGGGTGTATGAATGTTTGTATTTGTATTTTGTGTGTATGTTGAGATGCGAGGGTGGGGGGGTGTGTCGGATATGTATGAATGTTTGTATTTGTATTTTGTGTGTATGTTGAGATGCGGGGGTGTGGGGGGGTGTCGGATGTGTATGAATGTTTTGATTTAAATGTTTTTTGTGTGCTGAGTTGGGGAGTGGGGGTTCGGGTCTGTATGGGTGCATGTTTGTGTGTGTGCTGAGTTGGGGGGTGGGGGGTTCGGGTCTGTATGGGTGCATGCTTGAGAGTGTGTGCTGAGTTGGGGGTTTGGAGTTGGGGGGGGTTCGGGTCTTTATGGGTGCATGTTTGTGTGTGTGCTGAGTTGGGGGGGTGGGGTTTTCGGGTCTGTATGGGTGCATGTTTGTGTGTGTGCTGAGTTGAGGGGTGGGGGTCCGGGTCTGTATGGGTGCATGCTTGAGAGTGTGTGTGCTGAGTTGGGGGGTGGGGGTTCGGGTCTGCATTGGTGCTGGTTTGTGTGTGCTGAATTGGGGGGTGGGGGTTCGGGTCTGTATTGGTGCTGGTTTGTGTGTGCTGATTTGGGGGGTGGGGGTTTGGTTGGGGGTGAGGGGGCAATGGGGTGGGGGGTTTGGTTGGGGGTGAGGAGGCCATGGGGCATAGTGTTTGGTTGGGGGTGAGGAGGCCATGGTGCATAGTGTTTGGTTGGGGGTGAGGGGGTCATGGGGCATAGTGTTTGGTTGGGGGTGAGGGGGCCATGGGGCATAGTGGTTGGTTGGGGGTGAGGGGGCCATAGGGCATTGTGTTTGGTTTGGGAGTAAGGGGGCCATGGGGCATAGTGTTTGGTTAGGGGTGAGGGACATGGGGCATTGTGTTTGGTTGGGTGTAAGGGGGCCATGGGGCATAGTGTTTGGTTGGGGGTGAGGGACATGGGGCATAGTGTTTGGTTGGGGGTGAGGGACATGGGGCATTGTGTTTGGTTGGGTGTAAGGGGGCCATGGGTCATAATGTTTGGTTGGGGGTGAGGGACATGGGGCATAGTATTTGGTTGGGGGTGAGGGATATGGGGCATAGTGTTTGGTTGGGGGTGAGGGGGCCATGGGGCATAGTGTTTGGTTGGGGGTGAGGGGGCCATGGGGCATAATGTTTGGTTTGGGAGTAAGGGGGCCATGGGGCATTGTGTTTGGTTTGGGAGTGAGGGGGACATGGAGCTTAGTGTTTGGTTGGGGTGAGGGGACCATGGGGCATAGTGTTGGGTTGGGGGTGAGGGGCCCATGGGGCATAGTTTTGGGTTGGGGGTGAGGGGTCCATGGGGCATAGTGTTGCACTCCAAGAGTGAACCCAATAATAAAGCTAAAACAGGCACAGTTAGGAGATGTTCATCTTTGGCTTTTTGAGGAAACCTGACTCAACGAAGGCCATACTCCTCTTGGGCAACCCAAATAGCAAACTGTAGCAGTCCAAAATAACGGCATGTCCAATCTAGGGTCAATAAAATATATATAAGTTAATTAAACAGGCGAGATACAATAACTAAATAGAAATAAATTAAAACAATAGAAAATGTGTAGTACAAAATGTAAGTTTGAAATGCAAATAAAAATCGTTACCCCTCAAAAACGTTCTTTTTCCATGTGTTTAGTACACCTTGGGGGTTTAAAAAGCCTCCTGCCACGCCCCGCCTACCGCCCCGCCCACATTTACTTTTCGGCCCACTATAGCCCTCATGTAAGGTACTTTCGGCGCTCTGTCAAAATCAGTTGTGCACCCCTGATATAGGATGTCTAGATCTCTTGTTAGATTTATCCGCAGATAGCGAAGAGTGTCTCCCTCAAACGTCAGGTCCAATGAGGCAAATCTACCGGTCTCCCCCTGGTCAGGCTTCTGCAGCAGAAATAAAATTGACTTGGACTTATTGATCTTAAAACCAGCTAGTATCCCGTACTGTTCAATCATGTGGATCGCCCTAGGTATGGATTGGAGAGGATATTGTACATGTAACAACAGGTCATTCGCGTATAGAACTACCTTGTATTCTCTTCCGCCCACCTTGAATCCTTCCACCTGTTGGTCTCCTCTGAGTCTTTGCGCCAGGGGCTCCAGAGAGAGAGCAAACAATATTGCAGAGAGGCGACAACCCTGTTGTGTACCTCTACCCAGTTCACACCATTGGGAATAACCACCATTGACTGCCACTGACGCTTTGGGGGAAGAATAAACTGCCTTCACTCCCCTTCGAAACCTTGGACACAGTCTCACTTTGTCCAGGACCACCACCAGACACCCCCATTCCACCCTATTGAATGCCTTTTCTGCATCTACGGAGAGAAGGACCGGATCCCCTACCATGTTCCATGACTCGTGGATCAGGTGTAATGTCTTCCGCATTGTGTCTGCACCCTGTCGTCCCATTATAAACCCGGCCTGGTCCGAGTGTATGAAGAGTGGCATGTATATTTGAAGCCTCGCTGCAAGTACTCTTGTATAAATCTTAGGTCGATGTTTATTAGCGATATGGGGCAGTAGGAGCCACATTTTGTGGGGTCCCTGCCCTCTTTGGGGATGACCGAGATGAGCACTCGCAAGAAAGATTCAGGGTCCACACCTGTCTCAAGAATATCATTGAACAGCTCCACCATGAAGGCGAGGAGGGGCAAGAGGAAAGACTTATATAGAAACCTGCAGTGCAGCCATCCTCCCTAGGGGTTTCCCTAACGGTAGTTTCTTCATGGCCCTCTTGATCTCTTCAGCAGTAATTGGGGCATCGAGTCCCCTAGCTTCCTCACGTGAGAGTTGTGGCATCTGTGCGTTCTCTATGTATTCATCAATTCATTCCCGCGCCTGGTTAGTGTCAGATTTATATAGAACGTCGAGAACGCCTCCGGGATGTCCCGTGTTTCTGAATTCTGAGACCCTTCCATCACCTCTGTGGATGCCACCGATCTCTCGGTACGCTGTCCTCGTAGTCTGGTGGCCAACAGTGCGTCCGACTTGTCTCCTTTTTCAAAGAACTTCTGTTTGAGAAGCTGTAGTTTGCGAACTATCTGACCTTCCTCTAGAGTTCGGAGCTCATCCCTCTAACGTTTGGCTTCCTGCACCTTGGTCTCCCTCTCCTCTGTGGTGTTCCGTGACACTCTATCAAGATGGGCTATCTCCTCCCTCAGTCTGCCTTCAATTAAAGCCATCTCTCTCTTCTTACTGGCCCTTTCCCTGATCTGGATCCCCCGCCATATTGCCTTTCCTGCTTCCCACACTGTTGTCCTCGGTATCTGTCCCGTATTTCATTTCGAAGTATGCCCTTATTTCCCCTCCATCTCAGTTCAAAAGACAGGATCCTTCCATAGTTACATTTCCACTTCTACCCCTTGTGTGGGAGACCCGCCCAGTCTAGGCTCACCGTTACCATGTCATGATCGAACCATGTAATCGGAGAGATCTCCGAGGCCATAGCCACCTCCCACAGGCCACCTGTGATGTACAAATAATCAATCCTGGTGAAGGTACTATGTGGTGACTAGTAAAAGGTGTATCCCTTTTTCTGTGGATGGAAACCCCTCCATACATCCCGTAGCCCATAGATATCTAGCATTTCCATGACCCCAGCTCGACCCCCATCTCTTGGGTCTTGTGTTTTAGGGTAACCCACCTGTCTGTCTAGTTTAGTGTCTGCCCAGAGATTGAAAGCCCCTCCCAGAATTACAGGCCTGGAGGCCTTCAACATTATTTTTGGGAGCGTTCTTTGCAGAAATCGGGATTGACCCGTATTAGGGGAGTACACTGTCGCAATTGTGAGTGTCACTTTCAGTGCGGTGCTTACAATCATGAGGGCCCTACCTTCCACATCTGCCCACACCTTGGTCACCTCGAAATTCAGACCTCTCCTGACGAGAATCGCCACTCTAGCTTTTCTCAGGGGGGCCTGAGCCCCAGTATTCTGTCCCTAGTCTCGGGCCCAGAATCCTACGTTCCACACCTCATGCATATTTGGTTTCTTGTAGGAACAGCACATTAAGTTTCGCTCTCCGAAACTCTCTGGCCACTAGTGACCTTTTCGTGGGTGAGTTCAACCCCTTAACATTTAGCGTTCCCACCCTGAGGAGGCTCTCCCTTTGAGGGCATAAGTCTGCCGCCATTCTTTCCCTAGTGCATCTGATGAGCCCTTATCATGCCCCGACGGCCGAGTCCATAATTCAATACACACATCAGCACTCACATACTGCTCGAAGAAGAGCGCGTTCCTGCTCTTTTCCCCCGCCCCTACCTCCATCCCCCTTGCCACGAAGGTATTCGAATCTGCCAAGTTAGCATCACCGGGTCAAGTTCGGACCACCAGCGGAGACCAGATACCTCTTGGTCCCCTCTTAAAACAACCTCAATAACATTGAGCCCCCTATGCCCCCCCCATAAACATCAAATAAACCCAACAGCCCCCAGTAATTCTATTGATCGTGCCCCATTAGCTGAGACAACACCATGACCGCTAAAGTCGGGACTTCCTCCGATTTCCATTCCCAGATACTTCGATGCTCCAAAACTACTTTAGCCCACTGTTACCTTAACCATTTGAGGTCCGGGCGTCAACACTTAAAGCAGTGTGTGTGCAGCCGCATGTCCCTGAGTCCATGGAGTCCCTCCAGAGCGCCCTAGTACCCATCCTTCTCTTGACATGTCTGTGGCATCGTAGAAATAGACTTAACCCAGGGTCCGGCCCTCAGAGCTAATACGTGACCCTGCACCAGCAACATCCAGCTTTGTAGGGGTCACCACATCCCTTTTGGTCGGTGCTCGAGTATGCTTAGGCTCTTTTAGGCATCCAACCCTGGGGAGGCGTTCATCCTCCTGTATTTCCTGGAGCCCGATATGCGTCTTTGTCTCGGCCCTTGAATGTGCCATTGTCTGTTATCGTCCCACCTTCCGTCCTGGTTCTGCTCATCTTCCTGGTTTCCCAAGTGTTCAGCCATGGCGTTTTTTATGTCTCTCTCCATTCTCAGCTTCTCTTTACGTCCTTCAAGTTCAAATGTAAGAGAGAATGGGTAGCCCCATCTATAGCGGACTCTGCGATCCTTTAACCATTTTGTGAGGGGCATGCACATCTGTCTCAAGGCCAGAGTCAGTGACGACAGGTCTTAGAAAATCGTCACTCTGGCAGTATCAAGAGTGATCAGGCCACTCCATTTTGCTTTCTCCAGGATTCTGGCCTTATTGCTGTAGTTGTGGAACCAAACCAGGACGGTTCTCGGGCCTCCAGCAGTTCCCCCTGCTCTGTGTATCCTCTCAATCTTTAACAAAGAGAATTGGAGGTTGGTTAAACGCGCCAATCACATGCGTTGAATTCTTTCTTGTTTCAAAAAGTCTTTGAGCGAAATTGGTTCATTCCAAGTTTTTATTCTGATTTGAAAACATGCACCAGCCGACACGTGTTTCGACCCTCTGGGTCGTTATCAAGGCTGTACAGGCAAGGTAAAAGCAAGGTATTGAGCGGTATTAAGTAGTACAGACCTGTCATGAGCTTAAGATGCTATTGGGACAAGTACCGGGGCTAATTACTTAACATACACATTTCCGTGCTGTTATGGACTTTTGGGTACCACTTAAACACACACTGGTGTGGAATTCTGTTTCTATTAGAGTAATTTATATTGTCTTACCCACCACATTTTAGGTGTTTTATTCACTCGCATACTATAGTCTATACATTTGTCGGTTTATTCACTACTTTTAATATAACCTTACTCGCATTTGCTCTATGCCGATGAGATGTTTCCATATGCATGGTATTACAAAGCAACTGTTACCCATTACTCTTTGCCCAATGTATCCAATTGTATTTTGCACTTTCAATGCTATGTTGCTTTTTTCTCTCTATGGTTACTACAATTCCCATGATGCCAACCAACATCCATCTGAACCATGGTATGGTTTTCAATTTATATGTATGGCCAATTTTCTTTCTTATCCTTTTTATTTTTACCAATGGTGTGATGTACGTTTTTTATTTGGTTTACATTTTATGTTGTGATTGATTTATTGCTTAAATCTGATGTTTTCATCACTTTGCACACATTCCAATTGTCTTTGCTGCAATGCTTTGCGTTTCTTTGCTCATACTACTATTTATATATGTACAGCCTTGATAACGACCCAGAGGGTCGAAACACGTGTCGGCTGGTGCATGTTTTCAAATCAGAATAAAATCTTGGAATTAACCAATTTCGCTCAAAGACTTTTTGAAACAAGAAAGAATTCAACGCATGTGATTGGCGCGTTTAACCAACCTCCAATTCTCTTTGTTAGCTACTGTTTTTTTGGAACCTGCTAGGGGGTACCATATGGAGTGCTCCTAACGCAGCCAATCCCACTATCAAGACATTTATCCTGTATCATATCTACCTGTGGCAATACCAATTAGCGCACTGTCTACCATAACGACCCCTAGTCCTCTGTAACTGATCCTCTCAATCTTTGCCTCATCAATGGAGTCATCCTCAAATCAGAGCTTCATGATGTCACGTAGTGTTCTTTTTAAGTCTTGTTCGGACTCTCCCTCTCTGTCTGCAATGCCAAAAAATCTTAGGTTGTTCCGTCATTCACGATTTTCCAAATCGTCCATCTTTAGTTATGTTATGTTATGTTACTTGGCATTTATCTAGCGCCTTATGTATCATTGGTATGACCTCAAAGCGCTGGTAGGTTGAACGCCCTCGGGAACCACAGTTCAAGTCAGTAGAGAGAGAGAGTGTTGTATGGTGCATGAGCGCACCAGTTATGTATGCAGCTGGTGTGGTTGTTGCATGATAGCTGCTTCTTAGTGGTAGGTGTGGTGCTGAGGAAATCAGTTGGATGTGTTCAGTCTGGAGAGTGAACACCCAGACTGAGTTCTGGTTGGGTTAGGCTTGAGGAGGCGCTTAAGCTAGCCGGTATGTGCTCAGCTAGCTGTGTTTTATTAGGATGATGAGGTGTTCGTGGGGTCATGTTAGTATGAGAACAGCTAGGCCGAATGTGTCATAGTATAGCTATGTTCTAGTTGAATGATGGTGTATAGGAGAGAGTAAGCGTAGTAGTGTCATATGGTGGTTATCAGTAAAGCGCCTGCGACCAAGCACGAGAGCTGGACAGGGGGCGTACATAGCGGGAGATGTATATAAAGCGACAGGATGGATAGGGTAAACATGTGATACAGATAACATGGGGATACAGGTACATCGCATATACGTAGCATAAATAGGAGATACAGAGATATACAGAGATATATTCACTCCATCCATTCCATCCACTCTGTCCTTTCCATCCACTCTATTCACTCTATCCTTTCCATCCACCTTTTCCATCTGTTCCATCCTTTCCATCCACTCCATCCTTTCCATCCACTCCATCCGTTCCATCCACTCCATCCGTTTCCTCCACTCTATCCGTTCCATCCCCTCTATCTGTTCCATCCCCTCTATCGGTTATATCCCCTCTATCGGTTCCATCCACTCTATCGGTTCTATCCACTTCATCCGTTCCATCCACTGCATCCACTCCATCCACTCTATCTACTCTGTTCACTCAGTCCACTCTGTCCATTCTATCCACTTCATCTGTTCCATCCGCTTCGTCCACTTCATCCACTCCATCCACTCCTCCATCCACTCCATCCTTTCCATCTTGTCATCCACTCCAATCCGTTCCATCCACTTCATCCTTTCCATCCACTTCATACGCTCAATCCACTTAATCCGTTCCGTCCACTTCATCCGTTCCATCCACTCCCTCTGTTCCATCCACTCCCTCTGTTCCATCCACTCTAACCGTTCCATCCACTCTAACCGTTCCATCCACTCTATCCGTTCCATCCACTCTATCCGTTCCATCCACTTCGCCCGTTCCATCCACTCTACCCGTTCCATCCACTTCGCCCGTTCCATCCACTTCATCCGTTCCGTCTACTCCATCCATTCCATCTACTCAATCCGTTCCATCCAATTCATCCGTTCCATCCACTCCATCCTTTCTATCCAGTCCATCCACTCCATCCGTTCCATCCAATCCATCCGTTCTATCCTTTCCATCTACTCTATCCGTTCCATCCTTTCGAGCCACTCCATCCGTTCCATCCACTACATCCGTTCCATCCACTCCATCCAGTCCATCCGTTCCATCCACTTCGTCCATTCCATTCACTTCGTCCATTCCATTCACTTCGTCCGTTCTATCCCCTCATCTGTTCCATACCTCATCCACTCTATCCGTTCCATCCACTCTATCCATTCCATTCACTCTATCCGTTCCATCCACTCTATCCGTTTCATGCACTCTATCCGTTTCATGCACTCTATCCGTTCCATCCACTCTATCGGTTCCATCCACTCTATGTGTTCCATCGACTCTATCCGTTCCATCGACTCTATCCGTTCCATCTACTCTATCTGTTCCATCTATTCCATCCATTCACTTACTCTATCCATTTCACTCAGTCTATCAGTTTTAGTTACACTATCCGTTTTAGTCTTTCTATCCGTTCCATTGACTCTCTTTGCTCTTTTATTTTCTTTGTTCAAACAACCTTGGATTTCTATTGTTGTGGCTATTGATTCCATTTGCTCTAAGCGTCGAAGGGAAGAGCCATGTTTCAGTAATTTGCGGAATGACAGGTAGTCTTCAGTGTGTCGAATGTGGGGTGGAAGCGAGTTCCATAGCGTGGGGGCCAGTGCTGAGAATGATGATCCTCCTAACCTGACTGAGTTGGTTTTTGGTATAACTAAAAGGAGGTCATAGCTTGATCTTAGAGTGTGCGGTGGGTGGTAGGGTTGTAGCTTGTTCTGTAGGTATAGAGGGCCGGTTTTATTCACTGCTCGGTGGGAGATGCATAAGGTTTTGAAAGTCACCCCTTGTCCAACCGGGAGCCAGTGGAGAGTTCTGAGAGCTGGAGAGGTGTGGTCTCTTGGGCAAGTGCTAGAAGCAATTTGGCTGCAGCGTTTTGTGCTCTTTGTAGTTTAATAAGGTGGTATGCTTGGACCCCGACGTAGAGGGAGTTGGCATAGTCCAGTCTCGACATTACAATAGATTGGTCAGAAGTAAAAGGAACAACAGGAAAGAGTTCTACAAACAAGGGATTAACAGTTAAAATATGTGGAAAACAACCAGAAAACAAGTCATTAGGATTGACATGAAAGGGCAGTAGAGAAGGATGAACAGACTCGAAGGCTTTCAGCTGAGAGATAGCAACATGCCATGGCTCTGATCTTCCCTGTACTTGAGCGTTTCTCCTACTGCAGTCTGACGCCACGGCTGCAGCATCCACCAACCGGCACACCTCCTCCCGAAACACTAGACTGTAGCATGGCACTCTGGCAGTCATGATGGGAGAACCAGGAAACAAGGAACAAACTCTCTTCCAGCGATGCCAAAATGACTGTTGACGAAACCAGGAAATGAAACTGATTTTCCTCAATTTCCTCCAGAGGAGTATTGCCCCTCTGCTTCTAAAGGGTTAGGGCCAAGATCTTTACTTCTCTCCTTACCATGGAGTTTCTTCTGATAATTCTCTCTTGAAACTGGATAGGAGGAAGGTTCCTATAAGATCCCATACCTCAGAATTTCTACCAAATTACCCAGTTTAATCTCAATCAGAATCAGAAAAATTCAACAGGACACATTTTAATTCCTCTTCCCATGAAAGTATATGATATGAGCCATTTGTAACGCGCCTGTACACAGGTGTGTGACAAGGCGGTGGAAAGGAAGGAAGATCAGAGCCAAGACAAGACCTCTAGCAAGAGGCCAATCAGACCTTGGGGGATGAGGTCATAATGGAGGGAGGCTACAACCTGGGAGACCTTGGGGGATGAGGTCATAATGGAGGGAGGCTACAACCTGGGAGAGACAGACAATTGGACCAATGGTAATGCTCTAGAACAAGAAAGATTCCAAGGATGTCATACTGATACAGGTCTCTGGTGTTTGTCTTTTGAATTAGAGAGAAGAGTTGGAGGAGGGCCCGGGGCCTGAGGAGGAGATGGCCTATGAGCGGGCCTATTGACGTCCGGCCATAAGGAAACAGTAGTCCAAGTTGCACCCGTTGTGCCCTATCCTGTTATAACCCATTTATAGAGACTTAGTAAGACATTTATCCCCAAAGAAGAAGTTAGCCATGAGAGAGTTGCTGCTGACGGCCCTAACGGCACTTGAGACCCAGCTGGCGGCCTCATCCGGAAACAAAGGTGAGCGTCGAGAGAATGAGAGGAAGACTGAATGAACAGAGAGGCAGAGGACCGTGCTAACAGTTGTCCAGGAAGCCTTCCCAACAAGGGGAGGGGCTGGGCCAAGGAGGCTGGAGTACAACCAACACCAGTGAGGATGTGAGCTGGAGACCCCCTCTCTGGAGAACTATAGAGAAATGAATAGAGAGGCTTGAGAGACAATACGAGACTTTAAGGAATTGATGATGAATGATCCTAGGAAAACAGTTTCCAGAGAATAAAAGGCAAGAGAGTCTCATCTCCTGGAGAAGACTCCCGAACACTGTTAGCCTCAACAGAATGATTTGTGAACAGTATCATCACCTTTTTGAGAAAGAAAAGCAAACGGCATGTTGTCCCCCATTTTCCCCAGAATTAAAGAAGCTTGTTGTTTCTGCAAATAAGTCAGTATGTCTAAAGTGTTGAAGGCTGGTCTTCTCATTTCCAAATACCTACATTTGGTGGCAGCGGTGGGATCAAGAAACACGATGGAAGAGTTGATAAAGTCACTAACAGAGGGACAACAACTGCTGCAACAAGCCCTTCAGATACAGAGCCAGCAAGCCCAAGCTGACCGGCAAGCTTTCCAGCAAGCTATTCAAATGCAACAGGCTCTGCTGCTAGAAGCTACCACAGTTGGAGCCCAGCCACAAGTTCCTGCGTCAGTGTTGCAGAAATACTCCCCATGGGAAGATCCTGCCCATTTTTTTGTTAACTTTGAAAGGGTAGCCCGAAATGCTCAATGGCAAGTCGAGAGGTGGACGCACTATATTGCTCCCCTTATGATGGGGGAAATGCAGAGCGCATACCAGGCCGCTAACCCCATAGGACACACTACATACCCTGAGATGAAACGGGCCGTCCTAGAGAGAATGGGCCACGATGAAGAAGCCTACAGGATCAAGTTCAGACATACCAAGCTGTTGCCCGAAGAAACCCCCCGACAGTTGTTTTACAGAATCAAGGAACTTGGGGACAAGTGGTTGCAAACCACTTCTGCTACTGTGCATGAGATGGCAGAGAAGGTGGTCCTCGAGCAATTTGTGGAGGCCCTTCCTCCTCCAATGCAGAGATGGGTGCGACAACACCATAAACCCACCCTACTCGAAGCAGTGGACATAGCTTCCGCCTACCAGAAAGATGGACAGGGGAGATTGGCCTCCTATCCTCCTCAAGTTAGGGCTGTCGGAGCCCCTAATAATATAGGCTCTAGACAGGCCAACAATCCGCGCTGGTCAAATTCGATGTTCCGCAGAACAGACTGGGACTCGTCAAGACCCCGACCTAACCATGAAACTCCTGGATCAACCTTCCGTCCGGAACCCCAAGCGCCCCGCTGCAGGGCCCCCAGTGTTTTGAATGTGGAGAATGGGGGGGACTTAGCGACGTTATGTCCAAAGAAAATCGAGTCAGAGCCAATGGACATCGGAAGTTTTGAAAGAGCTGGGGGAAAGGAGGTAGATCCATGCAGTTCAACCCCACGTCACAAGATCACCTATCCATTTGTTTGTGGCTGAAGTGGAAGGTCGGCCAACCAGAGCCTTGTTGGACTCTGGAAGTCTACAGACAGCAGTCCAACCGGAACTGGTAAGAGAGGTGAGAAGTTCAAATGAAAATATACCCATTCAATGTGTTCACGGGGATGTTAAAATATACCCACCTAAGAAAATCAAGATAAAGTTAGCAGGTGAGCAAGTGGCTGTAAAAGCCGCTGTGATGCCAACGTTGCCTGAATCACTTTTGATTGGCTCTGATGTCCCAGATCTTCCCCGCCTTATCCACAAATTGGAAAACCACTGGCTGAAAAAAGCCCCCTTTTATGACCAAGACCTAAACGTCGGAAAGCCTAAGTTGAAGAAGAGTAAATCTACCAAGAGGCTAGAAAAAAGGGGCTGGATAGAGAAAAATATGTGTCCGGTGGCGATAGATTGGAGGATTGATGAACAGGGGGACAGCTTTCACATTGGCACAAGAGCTAGACCCAATCCTGAAACACGCAAGAGCCTCAGTGGTCGACAAACCGGATGGAAGAATGCCATGCTTTGTGAAAGAGAACGGCTTATATTATCGCCTTACAGATTCTACAGAAAAAGCAACCACACGACAACTTCTGGTCCCTAGTAAATACTATCAGACTGTATTAAAAATGGCTCATCTTCAAGTGGGGGAGGGACACCTCTGGGCGGAGAAGACCACTCAGAAGATCTTGGCGAGATTCTACTGGCCAGGGATTTATGGCCAGGTGGTACGCTTTTGCCAGCGTTGTCCTGAGTGCCAAAAGAAGAACAATCCCAACATTTTAAAGGCACCCCTCCAAACCATGCCGTTGATATTGGAACCCTTTCAACGTATAGGGATGGACATAGTCGGACCTCTAGACCCTTCAAGTCGGGGCCACAAATACTTATTAGTAATAGTAGATTATGCCACCAGGTACCCAGAGGCCTTTCCCTTGCGTTCTGCGAATACTCAACAAATATGCAACGTCTTGGTTCCTTTCATGGCCAGAGTCGGGATCCCCAAAGAAATAATCACGGATCGAGGCACTAACTTTATGTCTAGTATATTAAAGCAAGTATGCGACACCGTATGTATCAAGCAAATCAGGACGGCAGTATATCATCCCGAGATGGATGGACTCATCGAAAGGTACAACCAGACGATAAAGCAAATGCTGCGGAAAACCATCCTGCCAAGAGAGAGGAATTGGGACCGACTAATACCATGGATCTTGATGATGCTGAGAAATACCCCCCAATCATCTACGGGCTTTGCTCCTTTCGAGTTGCTATTTGGCAGACCAGTAAGGACTCTCCTGGATATCCTAAAGGAGAGTTGGGAGGAGCAGCCAAGTACGCGGCTCAGCTGAAGTCCAGAGTGGAGAAATTGCAGGAGGTGGCACAGTCACATCTACAACAGGCTCAGGTCAAACAAGAGCGTTATTACAACCAAAGAACGAAGTTACGTACCTTCCAGGTGGGAGACCAAGTCCTCGTGCTACTCCCTACTACAGTAAATAAGATGCTAGCATCTTGGAAGGGTCCATACCAGATAAAAAAAGAAGTTTTGGGCCCTGTTACTTACCAAGTCCATCAACCTGGGAATAGAATTCCCTTTCAAACATACCACATTAATCTTTTAAAGGAATGGAAGGAGCCAGTGGCCACAATAGGGGCGTTCAAGACCGAAGAGATCCCATCAAAGCAGCTACTAAAGCTAGGGGGTCACGCCGTTAAGGAAACTTCGGATATTAATACTGAGCATGACCAAATAGCTCCAGAATATCTCAGCGGAAGACCACATAGGAAAAGAAGCCCTGAATGTCAACCCAGACCTTGGCCCACGTCAAAAGAAAGAACTGTGTGACCTAATCAATCGTTACACAGGGATTTTTTCATCAGTCCCAGGTAGAACATCATTGACATGTCACCACATACAAACATCCCCAGGTACAAAGGTGAGGCTGAGACCATATAGGATCCCGGAAGCCAGGCTACAAGCGGTTAATAAAGAAATAGAAGAGATGCTATGCCTGAAGGTAATAGAACCATCTCACAGTGAATGGTGTTCACCATTAGTAATGGTCCCTAAACCAGATGGGAGCACTCACTTCTGTATGGATTTTAGAAGGTTAAATGAAGTTTCGAAATTCGATGCATACCCTATGCCCAGAATTGATGATCTGTTAGAGAAGCTGGGCAAAGCGGAGTACCTGTCGACAATTGACCTGACAAAGGGGTATTGGCAGATATCACTGTTCCATGCTGACCGCGAGAAAATGGCTTTCGCATCCCCGGCCGGATTGTTCCAGTTTACTGTGTTACCCTTCAGGCTACATGGTGCCCCAGCCACATTCCAGAGGCTAATTTGATAAAGGGCCATGAAGAATACATCGGAGCATATCTAGACGACATAGTGGTATACAGTCAAAGTTGGCCGGATCACTTAAAACATTTAAAGGCGATATTCCAAACCCTAAAGGAAGCCGGCTTACATGTCAATCCCAAAAAGACCCATTTGGCCAACACATATACCAAATACCTTGGTTACTATGTCGGTTGAGGAGAAATCCGACCTCAACAAGAGAAAGTAGAAGCAATCAGTAAGCTACAGTTCCCTGCAACGACTAGACAGGTCAGAGCCTTTCTGGGCTTCGTAGGATACTACAGGCGATTCATCCCACACTTCTCGACAATCACTGCCCCCCTGACGAACCTTCTGAAAGCCAATGCACCACCAAAGAGATAATGGAGGAACACAGAAACCGAAGAGGCGTTTGTGGCCCTTAAGAGTGCCCTATCAGATAAGGCCATTCTAAGGTGTCCGGATTTCGAGAAACCTTTTTACCTACATACAGATGCCTCTGGTTCAGGATTAGGCGCTGTACTCTTCCAGAGTAAGGGAGAAGAAGAAAGGCCTGTCTTGTTCATCAGCAGAAAGCTCTTACCTCATGAAATGAATTACACAACCATCGAAAAAGTATGCCTGGCAGTGAAATGGGCCGTAGAAACTCTAAAGTACTATCTATTGGGAAGAACATTTACTCTGGTTACGGACCACGCTCCCTTGGTCTGGCTGTCCAGGAATAAGGATACAAATCCCTGTGTCTTAAGATGGTTTCTCTCGCTATAACCATACTCTTTCCACACCATCCATCAGCCGGGTAGGAAAATGGCTCAAGCTGATTACTTATCCAGATTGGATGCACTTCCCGATCCTAAGGGCTTAAGGGGGAGGATTTGTGACAAGGCGGTGGAAAGGAAGGAAGATCAAAGCCAGGACAAGACCTCTAGCAAGAAGCCAATCAGACCTTGGGGGATGAGGTCATAATGGAGGGAGGCTACAACCTGGGAGACCTTGGGGGATGAGGTCACAATGGAAGGAGGCTACAACCTGGGAGAGACAGACAATTGGACCAATGGTAATGCTCTAGAACAAGAAAGATTCCAAGGATGTCATACTGATACAGGTCTCTGGTGTTTGTCTTTTGAATTAGAGAGAAGAGTTGGAGGAGGGCCCGGGGCCTGAGGAGGAGGTGGCCTATGAGTGGGCCTATTGACGTCCAGCCATAAGGAAACAGTAGTCCAAGTTGCACCCGATGTGCCCTATCCTGTTATAACCCGTTTATAGAGACTTACTAAGACATTTATCCCCAAAGAAGAAGTTAGCCGTGAGAGAGTTGCTGCTGACGGCCCTAACAGCACTTGAGACCCCGCTGGAGGCCTTTGTCATCCGGAAACAAAGGTGAGCGTCGAGTGAATGAGAGGAAGACTGAATGAACAGAGAGGCAGAGGACCGTGCTAACAGTTATCCAGGAAGCCTTCCCAACAAGGGGAGGGACTGGGCCAAGGAGGATGTGAGCTGGAGACCCCCTCTCTGGAGAACTATAGAGAAATGAATAGAGAGGCTTGAGAGACAATACGAGACTTTAAGGAATTGATGATGAATGATCCCTAGGAAAACAGTTTCCAGAGAATAAAAGGCAATAGAGTCTCATCTCCTGGAGAAGACTCCCGAACACTGTTAGCCTCAACAGAATGATTTGTGAACAGTATCTTCACCTTTTTGAGAAGGAAAAGCAAACGGCATGTTGTCCGCCATTTTCCCCAGGATTAAAGTAGCTTGATGTTTCTGCAAATAAAAGTCAGTAGGTCTAAAGTGTTGAAGGCTGGTCTTCTCATTTCCAAATACCTACATTGGGAGAACCAGGAAACAAGGAACACACTCTCTTCCAGCGATGCCAAAATGACTGTTGACGAAACCACGATATGAAACTGATTTTCCTCAATTTCCTCCACAGGAGTATTGCCCCTCTGCTACTAAAGGGTTAGGGCCAAGATCTTTACTTCTCTCCTTACCATGGATTTTCTTCCGATAATTCTCTCTTGAAACTGGATAGGAGGAAAGTTCCCATAAAATCCCATACCTCAGAATTTCTACCAAATTACCCAGTTTAATCTCAATCAGAATCAGAAAAATTCAACAGGACACATTTTAATTCCTCTTCCCATGAAAGTATATGATATGATATGAGCCATTTGTAACGTGCCTGTACACAGGTGTTCCTAGGCGTGACAAAACAAGTTAGGGGGGGGACATATGGAGGACAAAAAACAATCTTACTAGGCCTTGTGTTATTCAGATCATGCAAGTGCAGGGGGGGAGAGGAGAAGTGCCAGGGGGAGGGAGAAAGGGAAGCGCGGTCAGGGCAGCAATTGCTCTGAGTAAGCGCAGCAGGGGCAGCCAGGTAAGGGAAGTGCAAAAAAGGGTGGGTGGACTGTAGGGTTGCAGATACAGCCCCTAAGTGCATGGAGGCCCAGAGGCAGTGCAGGTGCTTGCAGGCCATGGAGGAAGACTGGTGCCCAATGAGTTCAGAGGGTGGCCATGTAACCAATTGATGCAGCAGACAGGTGGTCCGCAAGGGAAAGCATGAGAAAAAGCAGAGGGTCTTGAGCCTAAGGTGGTCCTGCTCGAATATGAGAGGGGCAGGGAGGTCGTTCTAGATGGAGGCCCCTGCAGAGGAGAGAGATATCTACCTCCAACTCTATGTCTTGAGAAGCGTCTGACAGTCGGAAGAGTTAGAGGTAGCTGAGCAAAGGGGTCGAGAAGGAAGATGTTTAGGAAGAGAGAGTTGGATATAATACAGCCCCCAGCCCCAGACAGCCTTGTGGACAATGCACAGGGTCTTGAACGTGATCCTTGTAGCCGCCGTGAGCTAGTGGAGAGATTTCAGGGCTGGAGAGATACAATCCCTGGGCTTGAGGACATGGACAAGTCTTGCAGTCCTGTTCTGGATTAGTTGTAGAGGGCGGAGAGTAGAGGAAGGCAGGGTGAGATAGAGGTTGTGGCAGTAGTCCATTCTATAGAGAACCAGGGCTCTGGAGACATTGAGCTTCTGGGGGAAAGTGAGAAAAGGAAGAATACCTCTGAGGAGGTGCAGCTGATAGTGGTACTTCTTCAAGAGGTCTGTGATGTGAGAGAAGAAGGAAAGAGTGGAGTCGAAGATGACCCCAAGGTTTATTGCCTCATAGGAAGGCGTAGGGAGGGGGCCCAAGGAGGGGGGCCAGAGTAAAAGAGGGAAAACAGGAGCAAGGGGCCCAATGTGGAGGAGCGCTGTCTTGCTGGCATTGAGACAGAGATTGTTTGTTGCGGGTGCACCATTGCTGAATTGCTGATAGACAGTCAGGAATGAGCGAGAGAGGAGAGGAGGCAGACGGGTGCCTGGAGTAGAGCTGAGTGTCATCCGCAGAACACTGAAAATTAGAGGAAAAGGTAGACCTGAGGTGGGCCAGAGGGGCCACGAAGAGGTTGAAAATCCAGGGAGAGAGGTTGTATCCGTGGGGAGCCCCACATGTGGACAGAGAGGTGGTGGAGTGAAAGGAACCAAGTTGGACCTGGCAGGGAAGATCCAGGAGGAAGGAAGTCAACCAGGTGAGGGCCTGATCAGTAAGGCTGGGTTCTCGCGGAGACGATTAATCAGTATGGCATAGTTGACCATGTCGAAAGCCGAGGAAAGATCCAGGAGGATGATGACAGAAGAATAGGCTGCATTCCTAATCCTTTTCCTTTAGGTGGTAATATATACATGCCTAAATCATGGGGAAAATCAAGCTGTAAGCCCAAAGAGATTATTATCTTGTCTTTCTCTGGTATTCAACAGTCATAAGTACAAAAAAGATGAAAATGATTCCCTTCTACAGATTTCCTGATAGGAAGGATGGCATGTGTGTTCATAGCCTGAATAATTACGCCTACCTGAGGATCCACCTGGTTGGGAAAGTTAGCATTTTCATTAACAAACCGGAGAAATTCCTTCAACATGGCACTCAGCACACATAATACCTATTTATAAAAAAGGCCCCCCTGAATTGCCATGCAATTATCGCCCCATTGCACTTACTGATGCTTCATCCAAAATCTTCTCTCTTTTACTCCTGCAGGAGCTTCAAATGTATATCACACGTAATAACTTGCTCTCAATATTCCAGGTGGGTTTTAGAAAGTTCATTGGCTGTCCTTTGAATGCAACAATTCTTGCGCATCTCTATGCACAGACGAAAAATGCACACATGGGGCCTGTGTATATGGCCAGTCTGGATCTGACAGCTGCATTTGACAGCGTAATTCGAGAAATTCTCTGGGCCAAACTGATCGAAATGGGAATCCCTTATTCTTTGGTTGCACTGATCGCCATGTTGCACCTCAAGACCTCTTATCGAATTCGCTTAAATCGTAATGGTGCCTTAACCAATTCAATCAGCACCGAAATTGGCGTTAAGCAAGGATGCAATATGGCGGCAGTCCTATTCAACTTATATCTATATGGGATTGACTCTCTTTGGAAAGATCAGCATGTATTTCCAGCTAAGTTGGGTGCACTTAGGCTTGATTGGATCGGTTTTGCAGACGATCTTCTCTTTTTTGATCGCACCCCGTTTGGCCTTCAGAATAAACTCGATCTATTTGCTAAATTCGCTCACAATCTGAATCTCATAGTTAATCCAACTAAATCTTCAATTCTTACCTTCTATGATGGGCGATGCAAAGTAAACAAATTTTCATGGCTCTTGCAAGGAGTCGAACTTTGCTACACTTCATCCATCCGCTATTTGGGCTATCCACTGATGGATTCTTATTCTTTAAGCATGTGGCAAACATTTCTTAACAATAAAGCCAAAACTTTAGCCGCTCAGATGAAAATCATATTCCATAAATATTGTTTATTTTCTTTATTACCTCTTATTCATTTTTACTTACTCAAAGTTGAACCCTGCTTATTATACCCTTTGGATATATGTTTATATGAAATTGATTCTTTTCTTGATACAATACAGGGTAAAATGTGGAAGTCTGCCCTGGGTTTAGCTCAGTCCATACCAAATGTTTTTATTTGCCACAAAATCAATCTGTTGCCTCTATCTGTAAAAAGAAATTGGCGAAATATAAAAAATTATATTAAAATGCTGGACCCTCCGGCAAACTCCCTATATGTTAATTTGAATAAATTACTTGAAAATTCAAGTATTCATTCACTCAAAGTATTCACAAACAAATTAAATGCAATTTTAAATGCTATTGATGAAACCCCCGAAAGTATGACCTTGCTGCTTCCTGCTCAAAAAAAAAAATATGAACTCTACTTTTGGTGTAAGCTTACAGATAAAATGGGAACTTACCCATCGTATTCTGAATATAACCAATTTCGTAGAAAGTGGGGTGATCGTGCATTTTATTTGACTCAATTTCCCTCTGCGGTGGGTAGAAAACTTCTAATTCGTTTTCGTTTGAATCAATTTCGAACTCTATCCAAAACAAAAAATTGGAATACATCATCTCAGACCGGCTTTTCCACTCTATGCCGTTTTTGTGAAGCTTTGGAAGCAGATGAAACACTTAAACATATGGTCATTGCTTGTCCCTTCTTCTCACCATCCCGTAAAAAAAATTTCAATTTAAAGGCTCAGTTCCAAACAGACACTAGTATGGAAGCACTTTGGAACCGTTGTATGTGCAGTAATAGTTTGTCATTTAATTTGAAATTGATAGAATTATTATCAATTATTGAAGTAAAACTAAATGAATTTACTACACTTTCGATATAAGAATTTACAAATCTCATGTATGTTTTTAACTCATTGTTAAATTGTTATTGTGCTGGATGTTTTAATCCTTATTTTTAATGATTGTAAAGGTTTGTATAAACCAAACAATAAAAAAAAAATTAAAAAAAAGTTAGCATTTTCCCAATAACTCATATTTTGTGGGATTGAACCATAAACATTTTTTTCCCCACCTCTATTTCTTCATTAGTGGAACATGCAGATAGTATAGAAGTGTTCGTTTTCTGGCAAGTCATACAGGGCTGCATTATGCTTTAATGTCGGCATCCCACTCAAAACAGAAAAACCTTTCTTTTACATAATTTTGAAGTTTCAAATGGTGTGAATTATCTTCCGTCAAATGTGGCTGAGCTCTCCGCAAGACCATCTTTTTATGACTTTCTGGGATCATCAGCTGTAGTTTCACCTTACCCTCTTCGTTGGTATTTCCCCTATAAAGAGGTCCTTGTTTCAGATGGAAGAATGGTTTGTCTCTTTCACATCCCTTCCTTTCTGAGACCACTTGTGAAAAAACTTGAGTTAGAAAGGGGTCATTTCTTTGGCCATGGCTAAAACTGGAGGGGCAGTTGGTTCTCCCTGATCATCCCTTTCTGACTCTGAGTGGAGAGGATCATTTGAAGCTTCCTTCACCTCCATGAAACCCTGGTTCCCCTTTTCAGTATCTTCCTTTTGTGCTACTCTGGGAAGCATTGTCCTCTCAATTCCCCATTTGGGCAATCTATGGCCTTGGTAAACATGAAAGGGCTCCTTTATTTGGCTTTGTAGCACCACTTTAACATAACCTCTGAAAATGTGGGTGTATTACCCCTGCTAAAACATCAATACCAAATCTCCATGCCAACCTAACCTGGGTGCTAGTCTAATGTATGTTACAGGGGGTGGAATCAATATCAAATCAGTGGGTATCAATCTTGTTTCACCTGGAGGAATCGTCTCATCCCTACTACTACAGATATCAAACCCAATAAAGCCTTTAGTAGCCACTGAGGAGCCCGATGCTCTGGCACTTAGATCCTCATTTTTGTAGGGTTCCCCAACTTGTATCGGTTCAGCCGCATCCCTCCTCTGTCACCATTTGCGAAGGCATCTTGGAGTAAGACACAGACAACAGATTCTGAATTAGAAATACAACTTTATTAACTTAAACGTCTGGATGGAAAAGGGTCTATCTTGCCTTATATTATGGTCGGATTTCCCAACCGAAATAAAACTAAGGAAAGCAAGAGTCAATTTAGGAATATGTCTGTGTCCAAAACCAATACTCACCCTCACAACTAATCTATACAATGTGTAGGGATGTCAGCAACCAACAAAACAGTGTTTAACATAACGTTCAGAGCTCTGTCCAGCTCACAGCTTCCTTTAAGCTCCCTTCCCCAAATATAAAACAGTACCAACAAAAAGTCTCAGGATTGCCTTAAGTTCAGGATGGTATAGTTTTAACCAATACTTGGGGTTCCCTTCCCCAAGTTCCAAATAACACAGTTCCAAACAATCATTTCTTGAGACTCCATCCTCAAGTCAATAAGTGGGTTAAGCCTCAGGGTTCCCTTCCCTAAGATGCACTTTCAATGTCACAATAGTATTTTCAGTCTTCTTAAAGTTCTGCACCACACTGGCGGCCTCCCTATATGATTGGTCTTTGTACAACATTTCTTGACTGATAGTTGCAGTTTATGCAGTTGTTTAATATGTCTTTCTTTGATTCACTGTTAAAGTTCACCTCCGAAGTTCCATTCACCCTGAAGTTCAACATATAGGGCCTCATTACGACCCTGGCGCTCCCGTAATGAAGGGGGCCGGTCCCGTTCATTACGGGAGCGCCGTTTACGAGGTTCCCTTTGCGGGACCTGGATCAGACGTCTGGTAAAACCAGATGTCTTTTCCGGGTCCCGCAAGGGGAAGAGGGAGGTAATAACGGGCCAGTTGTAACCTGCTCGTTATTGCCTCCCTCCCCATTCCCATTGAGCCCTATGGGGGCTCAAATGGGAAGTGGGAATGGTTCCTGCAAGGAGGAATTACCGGGTCCTCCTATGTCGGAATGACCCGGTAAGTCCCCATTGCAGGAACCCGGTAATGGAGCCCGGTTTGGAGGCAGCCATGGCGCTAACAGCGCCATGGCTGCCTCCAAACTCGTAATGAGGCCCATAGTGTGTTCACTTGCATTGTTAAAGTTCTGTTCATTTTTAAGTTCAGTGTGTGTTGGTTTCATCTAAATTTAAAGTTCTGTTCAATTGTAGGTTATTGGTTTCACCTAAAGTCAAAATTCTATTCACTTGAAGTTTCAGCATTTATGGATTTTATGGATTTTATGACTTTTACTTGTATTCAAGTTTTGTTCATTTCTGAGTTTGGCACATGGTGGTTTTGTTTGAATTTAAATCTCAATTCACTTGTAAAAGTTCTGCTTATTTATTAAGTTTTCCTTCAGTTTGGAATTCAATAATCATGAAGATATATTTGTTAAGGTTTTCATTCGGTTCGGAATTCAGTAGTCATGACAATATATTTGTTAAAGCTTCATTCGATGAATCATTACCGAAGTTTGCATGCAAACTTGCGAAAAACCTCAGAGACCAACTGGTCCACTCGAAATTCAGCAAACCATCCCTGAGATTGGGCCTATGGAACCTTAGAACCACCTCTGGGCACTTCCCATGCGGCAGTTGTACCGCCTGCAGATTTACCAGGAAGTTCAAGGAATTTGATATCAATGGCATGACCTGGTTCCTTCGTAACCTGACAAATTGCAAGACAAAGCATATGTCATAGAATGTCCTTGTGGCCTAAGGTATGTGGGCCAAACTTTGAGACCTATACAAATCAGAATCTGCGAGCACAGATCTAGGATCAGATGCAGAAATCTAAGTGCACCATTGGTCAACCACTATATTGCACTCCAGCACTCTGTGGATGATATGACATGATGGGTCCTGGATACTGTGGGTAACTCTTCAAACATTCTAGGAAGTCTGTTACAGAAACAAGCTACAGAAACAAGCCAGATGGATACACAGGCTGTACTCATTCCATAGAGGCCTTAACAAGGAATTTGTACCTCCAGTATAGGATCTGTGCTGGCAACACTATGTCCATCCAGAGTAGTTGCCAAAACCCAACTTGATACACCTACATGCCGTGGTAATCACCCAGAGACCATCCTGACACTCTGCAATAGTGACAGGCTTATGCAGTTTTGACTAATACAGCCGTCATCTAATCCCTTTCTTTCAGCCAGCGATTATGGGCGAGAAATACATGACCTGTGTTCAATGGGAAGGGCAAAACACTGCTGTTTTATGTGAATGATTCAGACATGGATGTTGAAACTGATATATACAGTACGGATATATGATCAGTGCGCATGGCTGCGGAAATTCACACAGCTCATGGCAGATATGCACATTCACAAGCCACATCAAACTGGTTTTGGAAGCACCAACACAAATGTACGTAAAGATGATCACCTTTAAGTTACTCTAACATGCCTGAGGAGTAGCGCTCGTCAACATGGAGGCGCAGAGTCAATGTACCGGCTAAACACTCTCATTTCACACAGTGGTGTGCGGCCCGCACCAGCAACACGCTGGAACCTCCTCTGGGTTACCATGGCGACAGATCACCAAAATCCAACAAGTACGTGCCTAATGCACCACGACGTGAGCTCACCACATTGCTGAAGTTTGATATCACTATGGCAACTCGGCTTCTTCAGCCAGTCGTGGAAACCAGATGAGTAAACGCCATGCAACACACGTACCATCAGTAAGGTATGTGTTATTTATTTTATTTATTTATTTATTTTATATTTATATAGCGCGCAAGCAGCCCAGGGGCATTGAGGCGCTGTTACTTGCAAGAACTTAGTTACACAGGTACAGGCATGGTAGCGGTCGTTGACGCATTGTGAATACTACAAAACATCATACTGTTGTTACAGATATTGTGAAGAGGATGGTTTTCAAAACTTTGCGGAAGGTGGTGAGGGAGGCCTCACCTCGGATAGTGGGAGATAGGGCATTCCAGTGAGTGGGGGCTTGGGAAGAAAGCTTATTCTCCAACAAAGAGAAAAAGAGGTATACTGATAAGGTCATTCTGTCGCAAAGGTACATTGATGACCTCTTCATCATATGGAATGGGACAGAGGTAGAATGGATGGCCTTTTTACAAATGCTAAACCAGGGACATCTTAACCTAAAGTTCACTGAACATCACCATAGAGCCGAAATAGTCTACTTAGACATCAAAGTAAAAATAGTGAAGGACACTATTACTACAGAACCATATAGGAAAGATACGAGTACCAATGCTGTTCTACATGCTACAAGTGCACACCCAAACTGCCTCAAGAACAGCATTCCCTATGGTGAGTTCCTCCGAATAAAGAGGAATTGCAGTGAAAATGTGACTTTGGAAAATAACCCCAAAT
The DNA here is from genome assembly GCF_040938575.1 of Ambystoma mexicanum. Taxonomy (NCBI): domain Eukaryota; kingdom Metazoa; phylum Chordata; class Amphibia; order Caudata; family Ambystomatidae; genus Ambystoma; species Ambystoma mexicanum. Next base: position 751,395,880 of record NC_090929.1, read on the forward strand.
AAACCGCTGCAAGATTCCTGGCAATAGGTTATCGAAAATGTATAATCAACAAAGCATATGACCGCAGTTGCAGTAAAACCAGGGGCGACATCATTGCTAAAAAAAAGTCCAGCTACAGAAATTTGCAAGATAGTGGTGACAATATCATCAGATTCATCACTACATATAACTTCGGTGCAAAAGGAACAAAGCAAATCTTGGGTAAACATTGGCACTTGCTTAAGAGAGACAAAGATATTAGCCATCTTCTTCAAGCCAATGCAACAGTCACATATAGGAAACCTGCCTCCATACAAACAAAATTTTCACCCAGCATGTTCCAACCGGTCAATGCCCAGACCGCAGGTGGGTGGCTTCCCAATGGAATGCCCAGTTTTTTCACCTGTGCTAAATGTAAAGAATGCGTTTTGGGTTGAACACGAGAAAGTACTTCCACCCACGAACAAGGAATGAAGTTGTAATTAAGAAAGAAATCAAATGCTTCACACAATTTGCAATTTACATCATCACCTGTGAATGTAACCTGTGGTGCGTAGGCAGTACCAAATTGGAAGTAAGACTGCGCATTCTACAACACCTGCGAGCAATCAAAAATCGGGATATGGCCTACCCCCTCCCCAAGCACTTCGAGGATAAATATCAGGGTAACGTCTCCTCTTTCAAATATTTTGCGATTGATACTGTTACTGTACATCCCATAGCAGATTCTTTGACCACGAATGGAGGGACACCTGTCATTGCATTTGTGCAGAGGCCGTCGCTGAATTTCGCCTTCCTCCAACCTTTGAAGTGTCCTCAAGAGGCCTGCATCAGTGTTCCTGCATTTCTTCATTGACAGAGGTTGCATCTTGCTGCTGCACCGGATCGGAAGAATCCTCTAACCCGCAACTCCTGGGCACCTCTCACCGGAGCGAATGGTAGAAGAATGAGCCTCCTGTGGCCCCCCAGACGATCCATGGCAACAACTGTGAAAATCGGAGTTAGGGGTGTAAGTAAATGCTGGATAGCATTGGGAACTTTGTCTCCTTATTCCATTCCAATCACCTTTCGATCATCGAACTTGGGCTAAGTATCCTGTCCCTGAGTTAGGCTTGGGACTGGAAGAAAGAAAAACACACACTTACCTCTGGTAAAATTGTTTTAGAACATTTAAACTATCACCAACACAAGCATGTTAAAATTACCTGCAGACCTCCATTGTGGTGAGAAAATGTGCACCTCCTGTGACTTTTGGGCACAAGGCCCCATTCAATTTAGGGGTTGGACTTCTTAAGATTTGTTATTGTCTTGTGATACGGTTCCATCATTGACTGCTTCTGAAATAATTAACTGCTTTTGCTAGGTTATTTGATGTATATTTCAACCTATTGTGACTGTACATATTTGTATCATAGTGGTGTGCAATAATACTGCCAGTTTGATTCCTTTTCAAGTGTGATCAGAAGGCCTGTAATAAATAACTGTATCTTTATACATCACTGTCTAAATCAAATTATTGTGTGCCATAGTGGTTGGACCTTTTGAGGGACCCTGAGCACATACTCACACTCTCATTAGAATAAGCCTTGACTGTTCTCCACTGCACCTGAATTAGGCTTTGGCTAACTTCTCAGTGTTCCCTGTTCACTATAACTGGGGTGGCCTCCTAAAATCTGTCTACCAAGCCTGATTCTAGAAAATCCATCTTAATGGATGCACACACAAAGATGTGTTCTACCAGAGCCTAAATTCCATAAAGATCTGGTAAACCTGCTAAGGCAACTATGATCAGATACAGTCAAACTAGTGACCCCAGAAAGAGACCCCATAAAAAATCCCAAGGGGAGACCCATCGGTTGGCCAAAGGAGGCAATAAAATCCCCTATCCATCCTATTTTTCAGACTATAGACACCTTTGTAGAGGATGATGACACCATGCTCGCCATACGTAATGCCAGCCCCCCTTAAGACCTGATGAAAATCCTTAAAAAGATAGCTTCAGATCTACGGGAACCCGTGACTTTAAGAACCTACATGAACATAATGTCCAGAGAAAATAGGGTCCCTGAAATGGAAAAGACCCCAAAACACCCATTTGGGAGGTGATAAATGTCCTTTTACTACGAGTGCCTTCCAGCCTGCCTCTTACTGGATATGGGGACAGATTAGCTTCAGAAGAATCACAAAAAAGAAAAACTCCAAGAGTGTTTCTCCTGTGGAGGATTGGGGCCCCCTGCTCGGAGGTATCCAGAACGCCTCTTCAAATTGCTCCTAGAGAAAAGTGTTCCATCTTTGAAGAGAAGATGTAGAGCCAAGGGAAATCCCATTTGAAACTTATTTTTGTACTGACATTGGAACAATGGATACAGGCAGTAAAGAGATCTATAAGGAAGAATAACTACTCTGTCTTTATTGCAGAGACAAAGGTCATGAAACCAAATGGTGTCACATAGCTGATGAAGAAGAGGTAGAGACTGATTGGAACTTTGGACTCCCAAATAAAATCTTATGAGAAGAAGTATACCAATTCAACTATCCAGAAGTACGATCCAGGGAAGACACCCCTCAATATATATATGATGGAGGATGTACTATCTATAGAATCCATGTCCCAGTTTTGCAACAGGAGATTTGGGCTTACTTGGACAGTGGAAGTGTGAAAAGTGCCATCCACCAAAAAGAATACCATCTCATTGGAAAAAACCTACCAGCAGATTTGATCTTGGAGATTAAAAACGCACAGTTCCATCAGTGGGCAAATATGATCACTCATAGAAACCAAAAAGATCTTTCTGAGACCCCTAAACCAACATTTTAAAGGATGGAGAGAGGAAGAGAGGGTGAGTTGGACTGACTGCAAAAAGGGTGTGGTTATATGGAAAATGGTGCCCCCCCCCCCACTTTGCCCCAAAGATACTCCACTTACTTGGGAGTCAGGCACTCACACAGGCCCCATGTGTTAACAAAAAGCCATGGAAGGACGGAGTGAGCAGGTGGCAGTGGAACCCAAGCTGGTTTTCTGCAGGGCAGAGACACACATGCTGCAGCTTCAGAGGAAAGGGCAGCACCAACATAAGTCCACACTCCCAGACAGCAAAGCATCCCATGGGTAGTACCTGGGTCTGAAATCTCCAGTGGGCCAGTGGGGAACCTTCAAGAAATATGCCTAAATCATAGAAATAAAATCCCTAAATGCTTGAACATGGCACAATAACAATGATAAATAAAAAAAGTAATTTAAACAAAGAAATAATTAAAGTAAACACCTAATAAGAGACACTGATTGAACTAACTAAATTTTAAAAAGGACCAATGAGAAAAGAGAACTATCTATCGGACCAGAGTGGAAACACCATGCTAGCCAATTTTACAGATGTTTCCCAACCAATCCGAAGCCAAACATAGGGGGGAGCGCTGGCTATATAATCAGGGTTCTTTCAGTTGACAATGACACCATCATGGAGGGGATCCCTGAAGCTCCTGCAGGTAAAGGAGGAGGAGCCGCTACTGGAGAGGGGAACTCTGTCCCAAGAATAGAATGAGACTACCTGAGAAAGGAGACTGCCTGCCTGGGAGAGCTACTTGCTGAATCTACTTGGAGGGAAGTCCCACAATGCATTGACTGTTTCCACAGGGGAAGAGCTGTAGTATGCCCACTGCCTGGAGAAACCCTGTCCGAGAGAGGGAGAGACCGGGTGTTCCAGGGACCCTGGTAAAATGAGTGGAAGCTGAAGGGGTGAGTCCAGTTTGAGTATTACATACGCAGCTCACCCCATTCTCCCTGGTGTGCCATTGAAGAGGGTTTGCCATCCCAGAGTGGAGTGGGAGACAGAAGTCAGAATCCCAGAATGGGGTAAAAGAGAGAGATGAACTCCAAGACAGACCCCAAGAAAGAGGTGGTACACCAAATCTTCCCAAGAAAGAGATGGGTACACCAAAGCTTCCCACAAAAGAGGGGGTACACCAAAACACCCCAAGATATATGGGGTATACTAAAGCACCCTAAGAAGAGGGGTATACTGACGGTCTTCAAGAAAAGGGGGTGCACCAAACCTGCTCAAGAAAGAGGGGGAACACCAAAACCCCCACAAGAAAGAGGGGGTACCCCAAAATATCCCAAGTAAGAGTTGGTAAACCAAAGCACCTCAAGGAAAAGAGGGTATGTTGAAGTGCCCTAAGAAAGAGTGGGTACACCAAAGCACCCCAAGAATGAGGGGGCCAAGCATCCCAAGAAAGAGGGAGGAATACTGAGCACCTCAGAAGAGAGAAAGTGGACCATATTTATGCAAAGCTAAAGAGCAGTAAGGTGGAACTCTTGCTGGGTCAGCATCTTGAGGGGCCAACAAATGAAAGACTTACAAACAGATCACAAGAGATATTCATGAGGACCAAGTCATCATTTATTGTTTGGAGTATGGAAAATGGATTGTTCAGGTTAGATTTTGGACCAGAGACTTTATTATTTGGAATATCCTGCTAGAGAACTCTTTTGAACTTTGTGTTATTAGTTTAGGAAATGCACTTTTGAAGTTAGCAAAAGTTTATTATTTTAGTTTGTTTCTTTTGTTTGCTGGCCATGAGGCTAAACTAACTGTTAACTAATAAAGATCCTTAACCTGACAACATGTTGCTGCGTCTCATTCCTAAGTCTGAACAACCACACTGCAGAGTTAATGAATGTTGCTGCAGACACAGGAAGGGTCACCTTCAGGTGTGACAGAATGCCAGGCGAGGAGTCGCGGGCAGCAGTGTGATTTCGGCTAGTGCAGCAATGCCTCGCAGACAGTTACCCGGAACCGTTTGGTCCCCCTACACAAGAAGGAGCTGAGAACCTCGGAGGACCGAGACCTGGGATGAGGAAGAGCTGCCCTCACATGGAGTGACTACGAAAGAACAGAGGTCGGCAACCAAAGCGGAGTCCAGCTGAGCTATCATGCAAGTTGCTTCGCAGAGAGATGAATACCGGCCGTCTGCATAAGCCTCCTGAGGAATACTGCACATCACGAGCAGGCACAGGGTGGAACCGGCAGCTCGGGAGGTGGGCAGCATGGCCAGACAGAGAAACCCCAGGGTGAGGAGAAAGACAGAGCCAAGCCCTAGAGCTCACATAGATAAGGGGAACACCAGAGTAGTGAAGAAGACACAAACAAGACCTTAAGTGAGGAAAACACAGTGAACCCCTGCACTTGGGAGAAAGACAGTGACAAGCCCTGGTGTTGGGAAGGAAACACAAGAAAGAGTGACTCAAGCCCCAGAGTTGGGAAAATACCAAAAAGCACCACTGCAGGAAGAGATTGAGACAAGCCATGTGGCGTGGGGAGAGAAATGTGATAACCCAGAGTGAGGAGAAACAGACTGAAAGGACCCATATCTGGGGAAAGCAATACAGGGGAACTCACCCTGATGGTGGAAGTTGTGAGAAACGCCAGCGAGACCTGGCTGAAGCCCGGGTCGGCACTGTAGCAGTACACAAATTATATGTTTGGAACTGTGAACCTAGGCAGCGACCTATGGTAAAGAGACCCAGGAGAGGGCAGGGGGCGGGTCAGAAGTCATCAGCAATCCGTTAATTGGATAAGGCCTAAAGTTTGTCTTGGTTGTTTTATGTTTTCTTTTGAGTAATAGGGAGAGAAAGTAAGTTAGGACATGATTTCTGGACAGAGGGCCTTTATTTATGTTTAACCATCTTGACACCCTGGCAAGCACCCTTTTTGACCTTCATTTGTCTAAGGTAGGGCTTAGTATCACGGATTCACTGACATGGGAGGTCTTTTGAGTCTGAAGAGAGAATAAAACATATGAACATCATGCCCCCTTGTCCGTCTCCTGATACTGACTTATCACAGAGTTAATCCGGGTAAGAATCAAATATTAGCACATGGGTGTGAATTGCAAACTTGTAACTGTGAGAAACCACAGGCTGTTCTCACATTTATCCGTCGTAGGACCCCCCTGGCCACCTCAGACAACCAAGAGAAAGGCAAGGCCACAAAGTGCTGTGAAGAAGAAGAGGCAACTAGGAGTAGTGCAGATCTCCTGTTGTAAAAACACTATAGTACTGGGACGAAGAAGAGGGACCAGGAGGAGTACAGGATTGAAGGTCAGGCACATCTTGCTGACTGGTTTAATTATGGTTAAGCAAGTCAGGCAAGGGGGCGTGGCTACATGGCCACGGAGTAGGACATGGTCCCGAGGAGCTCCTGCTGATCCGATTCTGATCCTTCAATATACACATGCCCGGAGGCAGCTGCGAATAAGGAATCAATACCCACAGAAGCGTAAAGGTGCAGAGCACACTGTGGTCGACACCCTGGTGAAAATCGCAGCACGGGACGCGAACCGTGGGCTGCAGAAGATTACAGTATTAGATGAGGGTGACAAACAAGATGGCGGCTGCGGGAGGACAAAGGAACACAATGTGATACGGCCGGAAGAAACGGAAAAAGCTGCGCCGCAGCCAAACGAAGGCGGACCCTGGTCAGGGAAGGAAGAGGGGCCGGCTAAGAGGGAGGCACCAGCGACCGCTTGAGTCTGCCTGCTACAGAGGCGGTTGCAATAACAGAAAAGGAAGCTAGTCGGAGACGGCCGAAAAAGCAACCTACAAGTGCCCAGCTGACTGCGTGGAGCACGCACTGTTGGCGCCGGTGGGGGAAGACACCAAGGATCTTTGTGAGAGTGACCCCGACGGATAAGGGAAGGAGCCCCGGAACGACAACGGAAAGCGTTGTGCACTTGAGGATAGAAGGCGCATGCCAACCGTCTTTGGGAACCCCGGCGAGGCTCCGGAATAGCCCACAAGCAGCCCGCAGGAGGTTTGGAGTGGGGGACCAATGCGACACTAAGCGGCGGGGGCCGGACAGAGCCCGCTGCAATGAGCAGGGAAACCGCGCAGTGGGCAGGACAACACGAAACTTTTGTAGCCAACATCATTGAGACAACCCCGGCTCACTAGCGTGACATGGACTACAAAAACACAGCGTTGTCAGACACCAGAGCAACCTCACCAGTTCATGAACGGATCCGGCTAAATTCAGATACTAACCTGTGGGGAGCCCCACTGACTGACTAGACCTCCTCCGAAAAGGTAAGGAGCACACACAAACAACGGCAAGCAATTAAAAAGCACAAAACGCAGATCCCCAGGCCATATGAACGCGGCACACATAGCAGCACATGGCAAAAGGGAGGAAATCCGCACAGGGGTGTGCTCAAATACTGCAGCCTAATCTGAAAGCAGAAGGGGAAGCAAAGCACACACCCCAGGCGAGCAAAGGAAGAACTATAAGCCCTGGGATGCTGCGCGGCAGGAATCACAAATGGACACAGCCAATGTACCTGCTGCCCAGAGACCCACTATAAACACCAGACAAGGTGTAATTGCGTCAAGCCCCAGACGCAACCTGGGACAGCTGAAGGAGAGCAGACAGCGAATGCGCACATAGCAGATGGCATAACAATCACAGAGCATGCTGTGCTGAGGCTGGGAGCGGATTCGTGAGCACGGACACAAGGGTTCAAATGCAAGGCACTAGTAGACATATTACAGCAAGAACAAAGAGCGCAGCAAAGAGGCCCTGAGGAACGCAAAGAATCGACTGGTCAGATAAAAGGGACCGGTATACAGAGGTAATAGTAGTGGCAGCAGACAGGAGACGTGGGAGAGCCCAACCCATTCGCGGGATGATACAAATAGCATAAGTAGACTCAAACCCAAGCCTCCCCCATGAACCACAGTTAACTATACAACACACCTGAAGAGCCGGAGACTACTACCCCGATAACTCGAATTGAGACACACAACAACATTAAGATGGCGAGTAAACAGACAAAGACAAAAGGGAAACAACCTACGCTGGAGGAATCCGCAAGAACACCGCAGCTGACAGAAGGGGCAAGGAGTAAGGATAAACGCCCCCCATGAACACCACCCCGGTGCGCAAAGATCAGCAGATCCTGGAAGCGATTACGGACCTGAAACTAACGTGGGAAACTAAACTGGAGTCAGCCATGGTTGAATTTAAGGCAGCATTGGAACTTAGAGTTGGCGCAGTTCAGGAGGAAGTTAATCTACTCAGACAAGATGTCAGAGCGCTAGCAGAACGCACAGGTGAATTGGAAAAAGAAGTGACTCCAAACACAGCTGCATGTGCGTCCCACACGTCGGAGATCCACATCCTGAAACAACATGTGAGTAACTTGGAAAATAGAGCGGAGGAAGCGGAAGGACGTGCTCTGAGAAATAACATACCTATCGTGGGACTACCGGAAGGCGCAGAGGGATCAAACCCAACGGACTATGTCAAAACGATGTTGCTGCAAGAAATAGGGGGAGGGGCGCTCACCCAAGGATTTGCAGTGAAAAGAGCACACAGAGCCTTGACAAGGAGGCCACCACCAGGAGCCCCCCCCAAGACCAATAATTGCCAAAATCCTGAATTATTGAATTAGGGAGAAGATCCTAGAACACTTTCGGAAAAGTGGCACGATACAAAGGGCTTCTGCGAATATTACAGGTTTCCCGGATTACACACTCTTGGTGCAAAGACGACAAATGAACTATGGGTCTGTGAAGAAAAGACTGTGAGAGGTGGGCTACAAATATATGTTGATGTATCCGGCAAAAGTTCTGTTCTTTGACAACCCTGAGGACGCGATGGAGTAGTTGGATGCCCAGAACTGCCCATCGGAAACAGACAACCAGAAAGAAGATGGATCAGACAAGTAAGACAGCGACTGCAGTAATTGAGGTGCTGTAAAACCAGACACTGGGACTTGAATATAAGCCAGGGCGAAGTTAGCTGGGATAGACAAGAGGTGGGTTAAATAAAGAGATATGACCGGGCATGGCACAAAAGCACAAAATTGCAGGAACTTTGATGGACTCACACCCCATAGATAGCTTAGTCAGGTTACCGATAGATCGGTGACCTCCTGCTGGGTTCCTAATATCGGTAACACCGAGAAAGGACCAAATGCAGGATAGCCTGAGATCCAGGGATGGAGCTGGGCAACAGTTGGGAACGGGATGGGTGGGGGGAGGAGAGGGAGTTGGGAGTTGTGCCATGCATTTAGTTGGGGAGATTGGGGGGTGGAGGGGAAGTTGGGGGTTTTATGTTGAAATCAGACAGGGAACGCGTTCATATCGACACCAAGTTATTCAGTGGGAAGGACAATGAGGGAGGGAGAAGGGACAGGATATGGATGACAATGGGAGACCTTAGAATAGTAACCTGGAATGTCAGAGGTCTGAACAGCTACCTGAAGAGAAATTAGGTGATGATGTACCTGAAAAGGCAAAAAGTAGACATAGCCTTATTGCAAGAAACCCACCTCACTAAAGAGAAACTAGAGGTGGTATTGAAGAAATGGAGGGGGACCAACATGGGAGCAACGTATTCGGCATATGTCAGGGAAGTAATCACCTGGGTGGTGCCACATGTGCTCTTCCAGTTGCTACAGGCCACGGAGGAGCCAGATGGGAGGATGCAGTGATTCGGGGGCTGTTAGAGAACAGAGAACTGTGCATCATAAATACTGATGCCCATAACCAAGACACAGTAGCCTATTTCAAGACACTGGGCCTCATCACGAGTTTGGTGGTAATGCAGCGGTTTTCCGGTCAAGCGTTATTAGCGCTAACGCCAAGCCCCCCGGCGGACAGTCCACCAGATCACGCGTGCACGCGAACTTGGACATGGCGGTAGCGCAAATAGCGCTCGACGGGAAAAAGGCCCAAAAACCAGTAAATCCAGAGCACCGTTCACTACCGCCATACTGCGCTAGTAGCACCACGCCATAAGGGCGTGCTATTAGTGCACGGGAAACGCGTCACCGCCAGAACGGGAAATAAAGCGGCAGCCATCTTGGAAATCACAATCTGTCAGATATCACAGCCCCTGCAAGCCATCCACCCCTGGGAAGAGTGAATTATGTCACAGGAGCGCACTAGGGGCAAGTCAGCCCCGGACAGGGTCAGGAAACCAGAATTTAGTGACCTGGAGCTGGCCGTACTGGTGGAGGAGGCATAGATCCACCATGATGAACTGCAGCAACACAAGACAAGTGGGCAGCGTTGTGCACAGATCTGGCAGAACATCAGCCAAAGGGTGTCTGCAGAGGGGCGCGTGCCCCGGGATGACGAGGACTGTCGCAAGCGCCTCAATGCCTTGCGTGTCAGAGTCCGCGGCATACTCTCACAGCACAGGAGTGCAAGCAGGGGCACTGGCGGAGCGCCACCACCACCCGAACTCACACCCTGGGAGGGGAAGATGACTGCCCTGGGCACCATAGAGGGAATAGGTGGAGCGGAGGCAGGCACTGGTATCGAGCCGACTGCAGGTGATTCCCACCCCAAATGCATGCATCTGAAAGGACCACACATGCAGACCCTGAGTGAATGAATGTGATGAAATGTGTGTGAGGCACTGCAGACACCCATAACTGGGCCCTTGAACCGCTGAACCGTAGTGCCGCCTAGACTCCCCTGCACGTGCAGTGCATCAATACAAGGGGCAGGGGACAGACATCCATAGCCATGGGACAGCTACGTAGAGTGTGAGTGTGCATGAATAAACCCCCAGGACCTTGAGCATGGTGCATCCCAATCCTGCATGTGATGATGGCACACAAACATTTCCATGCAGTGTTCCTCCACACTCACACATTCCACCAACCACTAAACAAAATGGGTATTGAACAAAATGCAAGGGCCATGCATAATTGCTACTGCCTACAATCCCACTTGATGGCATGAACTGCTTGATACTTATGTAGGTTGCCCTGAACTCAATCCACACCCTATGTACTCCACAGGCACACATCAATCTTCACGGGATGACGATGACGGCGAGGAGGCCACTCCATCACAGTACCCGAGGCAGCATACCTCGACCAGCACCACCACCCCGCAAAGGGGCCGCCCGGAAGGGAACCGACGCCGGACCCATCCCACATCACCACACCGCAGCCCAACCAGACCGCTGCAGCACCCAAATGGGCTCAGGATGTCAGCGCCTAGCTCACCCTAAGCCACCATGCAGACTTCCGATGCAGAGGGAGTCACCTGTGGGTCAGAGCCCGATGTGGGACTGACACCTCCAGCTGCGCCTCAGGCAGGACATTTGCATTTCCCCAGAAGCAGCAACGCCGAAGGGATGGGCACACCACAGGGGACCCCAGGGCCAGTCAAACAGGGAGCACAAACCCCACGTGTGCATGTGCGTCGTATCCGCACGCCAGAGCCAGATGTAGACACACCATCATATGGCAGCTCTGAAGACCGGCACTCAGAGCCTGGCAGCCCCATCCAAGCCATCAACATGTCCCCATGCAGCCCCCCCACAACAGCGCACAACTGGCAGGCCGGTACCTGCCACACCAGGGGTACCTTTTGTCACGGGAGCAGCTGTGATGGGACGTCTGGACATAATTGAGGCCAAACAGGCAAAACTGGAATCCATGGCCAAAGTGCACAGCCGGCACATCAAGGCCATCAGTGCGTCCATACGGCATGGCTGCAAGTACATTGCCCGAGACAACACCCGCACACGGAGAGTGGTGTAGCAATGCACCTCAGCCCTGACAGGGTTTGGTCAAAGGGTACAGGAGTTGTGTGAGGCAGTATCTGCACTAGCTGAGCAGACAAGGGAATCAAGCAACCTTCTCCGTCAGCATCTGCAGGCAACCGGGTCAGTTCCATCAACCTCCACTACACCCACATAGGGATCCCTTGAGCCTTCACCTAGGCACCGTTCATTGCGCCACCTGAGATCCCGCACACCCGAAGGGCCAGGACATGGAAAGCGCCCGCGACCATCATAGTTGGACATGGCATTGTTGTGGGTGCCCTGAGAACATGCACCTACCTGCACTGTTGTGGGGAGTTAACTGGGGGATTGGGGATTGTATGCTGGGTGTTCATTGGGGGAGGGGGGATTGTGTGCTGGGTGTTCATTGGGGGAGGGGGGATTGTGTGCTGGGTGTTCATTGGGGGGAGGGGGGATTGTGTGCCGGGTGTTCACTGGGGGGAGAGGGGATTGACAATATTTAAATAAATCACGTTTAAAATTCATACAATACATGGACAGATGTGATTGTGATTAAGTGCTCTTTAATGTCCAAGTGACATGTGCAAAATGTAGCCATCACCCATATCAAAAATAATTCTCAATCAAGCCCTGTCTGGCCAACCTCCCCTCCCCCACCCCATTCCTGTGTGCACGTGCAGGACCTTCTGGCACGTCATCATCTTCACTCCCATCCTCAGGTGGCTGAACTTGAGCATCGGGGGGCAGTGGCACATTCCTGCGACAGCAAATGTTGTGCAGCATGGCACATGTAAGTGCAATTTTACCAACTTTTTCAGGTGCATACATCAATGCCCCTCCCGTACGGTCTAGGCACCGGAACCGCGCCTTCAGCAGTCCAAATGCCCTCTCCACGCAGATGCGTGTACGTCCATGGGCAATGTTGTTGCCTGCTCAGCTGCAGTGTGTGGATGGCGCACAGGGGTCATGAGCCATGTGTACTGGGGATATCCAGAATCACCTGCAGGGGAGAGAATGCAGGTATGAGGACAAGGTAGGTTCAGTGGGTGCACACGGCTCAGTCATCAGCGACATTGTCAGCAGGATCAAGTTCGTGTTGAAGAGGTCATGCTATCTCATTGCAATGTTGGCATACACCCTTTGACTTCTAGGACATGCATGGTGTGAGGTTGCCATACAGCTGTGTATCTATGTATATGTGAGTTGTCATGTGCATCACACTCATGTATTTCATGTAGCCTACTTATCCTTTGGTCACTTGCATTGTGGAGTGTGCTGTGCTAGGGACAGCATTGAATCAATGGAGTACTTACAACTTGCAACGCCTCTGTTTCTAAAGGTAACAGTGCTCTGTCCCTTGTCACTGGAGGAGGGGACCCTTCTATCTGCTTGTGCATGCAACATGTGGTTAGCCCATGTGTCATTGGCATTCCCTTTGGCTGCTGTTGCATTTGCTGGTTGGCACTATTGTGTACAGTTATATAGGCATGTGATTGGCCAATCAGGGGTCAGTTTTTCAGGGATGTACATTGTCGTTAATCAGACTAGTTTTGTGTAGTGCTTTTGTCGATGTGCCTACTTTCGTGTAACATTGGCTTGGCTGTCGGATGGCCAGGGTGGGATGTCTGTGCTGTGTCAGGGTGGGAAGCTAATCTGCAACACACACAGGAGGCTTCGTGGTAGTAGGGCTTCGATATGTGACTGTGCTGCCATTTGTCTTTGCCATCCAGACTGGGTGTGTTCTGCTGTGTTGGACATGTCCAAGGGTTATCCAGCAAGGTACATGCATGGGAATGTTGCAGTGCTGGTGCTGCCTATTGGCATGCAGGGATTTCACTGTGTATGACCAGCCCCATCAGATGTAATTCAACATGCATTACGGACTACATTTGTACTCATCCAGCATCCATGTGTTTTGGCCTCGGTGCCTTTCCATGTACGCTGGCAGGGTACTGTTGCACAGGACAATGGAGTTGTGGGTGGATCCTGGGTAGCGGGCACAGCAGTGGCTGAAGATGAGGTGAGGGCTACATGTCATCTGCACATTCAGGGAATTGTAATTTTTCCGGTTTCTGTAGGCTGCCTCATGTGCCTGGGGTGGTACGAGTGCTGCATGTGTGCAGTCCAGGGCTGCTATGACATTCGGAAACTTAGGCAATGGCATGGAATTGACCCTTCAGCTGGTTCATCTGTGCCTGTGTGGCTGGCAATGCAATGTGCTCATTCACATGGATCAACAGTGCATCCAGCACCTGTCCCAGCATGGCACTGAAGGTGGACTGGGCCATGCCATGCATCATGGCAACGGTGTGTTGGTAGCTGCCAGTCCCGAGGAATTGTAGCACAGGCACAAGCTTCACGAGCGGGGGCACTGCAATGCTGATAGCTCTACGGCTGCCGATGTCAGCCTGGATTGTGTCCAGCAACTGGGTGATGGTTGCCCTGTCCAGCCTATACTCGCTCATCAACTGCCCATCAGTCAGGGCCCAGGGTGTTGGCCTGACCCTGGGGATGGCTGGCCGCCTTGCTGGTGCTGCTCTCCTCCTCCTTCTCCTCATCCCCACCACCCCCTGTCCTCCCAGGGCCCTGGCCTGGTTGGCTGGCCTCTGTAGCTCCAGGCGCAGCAGGTAGATGTCCACATCAAGGCTCTTGGCTCCAAATGGCAGCATGGTGCTCGGAAGTGTGTGTTGTGCATGGGTGGGTCCTTTGTAGGCCTCTGAATTGCATTGGGTTCACCTGGGCCCTTATTGCTGTCTCCTCTCTGCTCCTGCTGGTGTAATGGTGTTGGGGAGGGTGTGTTGTGCATGGGTGGATCCTTTGTAGGCCTCTGAATTGCATTGGTTTCACCTGGGCCCTTGTTGCTGTCTCCTCCCTGCTCCTGCTGGTGTAATGGTGTTGGGGAGGGTGTGTTGTGCATGGGTGGGTCCTTTGTAGGCCTCTGATTTGCATTGGTTTCACCTGGGCCCTTATTGCTGTGCCCTGTATTGTTTTACCTCCAGCATTTTGCTAGGGGTATTTTCGGCGGATTATCCGCCGCTTTTCTGGCACTAATAGTGCCTACGCCAGACTCATGATTGCTATGTTTTAGCGCGAATGGATACTGGCGCTTTTACAGCCGACACTTTTACAGCTGGCTGTACTTGCGCCGGCTGTAATGGCGCCGGCGGTATTTGTACTCGTGATCCGACGGGCCCTTAAATCTGGCGCTGATATCGTTACCGCCGGATTTAAGGGCTACCGCCAAACTCGTGATGAGGCCCACTATATAGTAAGATCAGCCCCCACATAGGAGGCGCAGTTATATGGGGTGGGGACTTAAACTGCACGCTGGACCCCAAAATGGACAGGTCAGACATTAAATTAGATAAGCCCACCCCTACAGCGAAAATGCTACAAGCTCTGCTGAGAGACTTTGGGCTGGAAGATATATGGAGGCAGCAACACCCTAATGATAGGCATTACTCACACTATGCCGTCCCACACAATCTGTACACGAGACTGGATTACATGTTCGCCACTTCAGAACTTGCTGGGGAAATGACGGGCTCAGAATATAAGGCGAGGATATTATCGGACCACTCCCCTCTGGTCCTGAAGTGGCGACATCAGCCCCCTAGAACCAGGAACCCAACATGGAGACTTAGAGCCGAGGCACTGAAGGATACTGCATTCCGAGAGGACCTAAGGGAGGAGGTAATCGGGTACTTTGAAAATAACACAGGAAGCGTGGAGTCAGAGGGAACCCTGTGGGAGGCCTTCAAGGTGGTAGTGAGGAGGGCAGCCATATCTAAATCTAGAGGGCTCCAAGGGGGTATAGTGCGTGAGTTACAGGAGACGGAAAAAAAACTAGAAGTAATTATGAAAAGAGGGGATACCTCACAGGAAGACGCTGAAGAGGTGAGCCAATTGCAATAGGCATGTAGTGGGCTCTGGGAGAGGCAATGCAACCTGAATTACAAAAAATACATTGAAAGACAACATGCAGGGGGAGATAAACCAGGGAGGCTGCTCGCATGGCTATACAAGAACGAGACTCCAACGATTAGGGAGATAACGGGAGAAGCGGCCCAAGTCTGGAACACCCAGGAGAGTGTGAATGAGGGATTCCTTAGATTCTATAAACGCCTCTATGAAGATGCAGGGGAGAATGCAGAGCAGGAGACTCAGGAAACGCTAGAAGATATAGGATTACCTAAATTGAATGAGGAAGACACAGAGAACCTGGATGCTCTAATCACAATAGAGGAAATAGAGACAGTGGTAATACACCTACCCACGAGCAAAGCCCCTGGAAAAGACGGGCTCCCTACTGAGGGACAAGAAGTGCTCCCCCTGCTATTGGCAATGCTAAACAAGGCCTTCGAGAAAGGGAGACTGCCGGAATCCCTGAGGGAGGCGATGATTATCCCACTTCTCAAACCTGACAAGCCAAGCACAGACTGTGGGTCGTACAGACCCCTATCCATGCTAAACCAGGATAGTAAAATTCTCATGGCCATAATGGCAGATAGACTGAAGAGGGTAATAAACAAACTCATACACCCCGACCAAACTGGATATGTCCCAGGCAGAAGTTTATCCGATAACCACAGGAGGCTCCACTATATTATAGACCAGGCGGAGGGTGACCCAAGTGAAATATCAATAGTTTCGCTAGATGCAGTGAAGGCTTTTGACTCTGTAAGGTGGCCTTGGATGATGGCGGCCTTGAAAGAATACGGGATGCGACCAGGGTACCTGCGGTGGGTGAAACTAGTGTATAGCTCTCCAACAGCTAGAGTTAAAATGGGAGCGATCATTTCAGACAAATTGCAACTTAGCAGAGGCACGAGACAGGGCTGTCCATGGTCCCTGATGCAGTACATCCTCGCACTAGAACCATTCGCGATCTGCTTGAGACAGCAATACAGAGAAATTGGGGTCTATACTAAGGGGTGACGGCATTTGATATCATTGTATGCGGATGATATGTTGTTATAACTGAGGTACCCAGAAGAGAACTTGCAACACATCTTGGAGGTGATGGAGCACTACGCGACTCTGTCAGGCATAGCAGTGAACCCCAAAAAATCTTGCATGTTCCCCTTGGGGAGCTAGAGGGGAGTCCCACGGGAGAATTTACCTATTCTGCAGATAGCCTGGGAGACCAAAACATTCAGGTACCTGTGGATTAACATATATCACACGATTGAAGATGAGCATAAATATAATACAGAGAGAGCAGTGGAGGGTTCTGGGCAAAGCTCGCCCTGGCCATGGTGGAAAGGGCGGCCTTGCTCAAGATGGTGGTCCTACCTAGGCTGCTACATTTTTTCGTTAACATCCCACACATGTTGCCAAATGGTTTTTTATTAAACTCGAGAGTTTGTGTAGAGGTTTTTTGTGGCACAACTCCAGAAATAGAGTGGCCCTATGGAAACTGCAGAATACGTATGACAGAGGGGGCATAAACCTGCCGAACTATGAGATATACCACTTGGCAGGGCAGTTACAATATGGCACTAGGTGACTGTCGGAAGATGAGACAGCAGAATTTAGATTGCTGAAGGATGAATGTGACCCTTATTTCCTAAAAGAAATGATATGGCTATCCAAACCAGAGTTGCATGGGCGATCGAGATTGCTGGAACTGGGCTGGAAGAAGTGGCACAAAGCGTGCCGAGCTATGGGAAACCTGACCCCATGCTCCCCGCAGGCGCCACTTGTGACGATATTCAGGGTGGATGAGCAACTACGCAGAGGGATCCGCAAACACTGGAAGCCGGTAGGCCTAGCGACCCTGGGAGATATAGGGCAAGAAGGGGAGGCATTGGACTTCCATACGATAGTGGACGAGACTGGAGCACACATGGGGCAATATATCACATAGACTAGAATAATTAAACAGGTGAAAGAAACGTGGTCCAAAATAACACTAGCAGAACAACCTGACACCGCCATAGAAACTATGCATGATATCTCAGAGGGAGGGCACGAAACATCCCGGATCTATGAACGGGTGATGTCCAGAGTGGGCAAGGAGTTACTCCAATTGAGACGAGACTGGGAGGAGGAAGCGGGAGAACCTATGTAAGACGGGCAGTGGGAAAGAGCTCAGAGATATCAGAAAAGGGTGTCTAGGAATGCCAGACTGCAGCAGATACAGTTATATGTCACCTATAGGGCATACATGACCCCCAAAAAAGGTCACTAGATTCGGAAGTAAAGAAGAACAAAAATGCCCCAAGTGCGGGGAGGTGGATGCTGGGATGATCCACATGTTCTGGGCGTGCCCGGAGGTGGGAAAATTCTGGGAGGAAGTTAAGCTATGCCTATCTGAAAAGGGAATCAAGCTAGATGTGGAATCTACATGGGCATGCATTTTGGGGGGATTTACCAGACCAGGCAACCTAAAACACGTTTGCAAACTCAAGGTCCTCACCTACATCCTGGCCAAAAGGAGAATAGCCATGAGCTGGAAAGCAGCCCACAGGCCCAGACTAGAGGTATGGTGGCACAACTTCCTGAAATGGGCAGAAGCCGAGAAAGTAGTATGGTATGAGTCAGCCAGCAGAGGGGAAGATAACAAAATGGGACCTCTGATAGCATGGAGACAAGCGGTAGCCATATTGTCGAGATCCACCCATGCCAATTCTAGTGAATATGACATGTCCGAGAACGGCGAAGGGGATTAACCCCAGAAGGAGGGTAATCTGACGAATTGAGGTGGAAGCTCAAGTTAAAAGGGGGCGGGGGGAAGACAGAAACAAATAATATCTAAAGGTATGCTAAAGAAGCTTGTAACCGGAAATGTCGGGTGTGATGGTTATGTTTTGTTTGTTGTAAAAATCAATAAAATTATTTAAAGAAAAAAAGCAAGTCAGGCAATACAAACTCAGAACTCGCACTTGAAGCCTGTGAGCCAAATACAGGTGCATAAAAGGTGGAGCGGCCGACAGCAGGGGGTCAGACTGGAGAGTGAGAGGAAAGCAGCTGGAAGACCAGCTCAACTTGTGAGTGCCCCAGGAAGAACGGAGTGCAGAGACACTGGAGGATTGCAGAGGAAGGTGAATTGTAATTGGCGAGGGAGCCGTGTCTCCAGGGAGCCGGTAAAAGGAGCCCAAGGGTGCCGTGTGAAGTGGCGGTCCCTTTATGATAGCCAGAAACTGCTTGTTACCCAGGCTGGGAGAATGCATCCAGGGCTGTCTGAGGGGCAGGTGGTAAGACCCTGACCTCCGTTTTGGGAGGATCGAAGAACCAGAAAGTGAAGCGTTGCAACCGGTGAGTTTCTATGAATGAAAGAAACCCGGTGAGTGTATGAACTGCAAAGATACATAGTAACGGTGTGATCATGTGCAGTCGGCAGGATCCTGACAATGTTCTAATTGAAGATTGAATGCGAGAAGAGAAAGTCATGTTGAGAGCCTCTTCTGGAAGGAACATTGTATCTGGTTTTAGCCTTCCGAAGTCACGGAGTAAAAAGCGAACAAAGCTGCAGAGGGTTGCTAGTATTGAAAACAAACTAAATACACCAGAGGAAGGCAGGAAAGGAGTATTGAAAAGAGAGGATCCTGTCTAACTGCCTAATAGTGAATTGTGTATCACAGAAATGCCCATTTGGTAAAGCTGAAGTATATAAGTGCCAAGAGGGCAGAGAGCTGACTAAACATCTTCAAGAGTTGATTGAGAAGGAAAGGAGCTGCCAAGTCTGGGTAAGCGTCGGGGACACTTAATTTACCCGGTGCGCTCGAAGGAGACCATGAATACAGTAACGGTCAAGGAAACAAGTGAAAGTAACTTATTGAATTGAATGAAACGAGGAAAGTTACTTCTATTGAATACTGAACTGAATGAAACAAGTGAAAGTAACTTATTGAATTGAATTAAAAAAGCCAAGTTACTTCTATTGAATACAATACTAAAGAAAATAAGTAAAAGTAGACCTTATTGAATACCACATTGAATGAAACAAGCAAGGAGGCGTTTATTTGAATACTGAATTGAAAGAAACAAGCAAAGGTATACTTAATTAAGTGAAAGCCACATTTGCTATCAGCAGGGGCAATATGCGTGAAAGCTGAATGCTTGCAATTGTAAATAGTGAACAAGATAAATTGAACAAAACTGGCAAAGTTGTCTTTTTTGAAGATTGAATTGAATGAAACCAGTCAATCTTCACTTATTGAATGCTGAACTAAAAGACATGAAAGGGGCTACTTTGCCCGTACAGTTAACACTTGCATATATTACTGACTTTGACAGGAGACCTGGAAGTTCCTGGTTGTGTTAAATGTAATGGGTTGACCGGGTGGACTTAAACTGCGCCAAGACCAGAGAACTGCTACATGTGAAACAAAGAACTGTGGAAATGCGAATGCTTGGTTCCTGGTTACGTGACCTGTAATGGGTGGACTGCCAATAAGGAAGTTTTGCTGAGGTGAAAGAAGGGAAAACAACTATTGAATAATATCAGACTTGGGCAAGGGAGCCCTGAGTTATAAAGAATTGTGGAAATCCAGTGAAAAGACAAAGCTCCAAGATTCTTCTTTTTTGTGTTTGAACTTGGGGAAGGGAGGCCCCTTGGATGTGAACTGTGATACCTGCAACTTCAGAGCTTGTTCAGTTCTTGATGAGAGGAGGTTACATTGGAACTGTATTGAACCTGAACCAGAGAACTTTATGGGAACTTGAATTGCCATCCTTTGAATGTTTTCTTTGGAACACTGAATTTTGGTTAAGAGCATTCCTCCTAGTTTTGCTGTAGTTGTGAGGATAGCATAGGTTTATGACAAAGACAGACTTTTGATTTTGGACATCCTGACATTTATATTCCTTATGTTTCTTTAGGCAGAGAAGTCCCGCCATAGTATATGATATGATATGATATGGCATTTATAATGTGCCTATACAGAAGAGTTTCAAGGTGTGATGAGGCAAGGGACGGGGAACAGAGGGAAGATAGATGCAACGGTATTACTAGGCCAGGTGACATTAAGATTGCGCAAGTGCAGTGCAAGGGGTAAGGGGAAAGTGCAGTACATGGGAACGACAGTAAAAAATAAATAGAATTAAAAAAGCAATAAGTAAAAGTGCGGCCAGCTGGTGGCAAGTGCAGACATCAGGTGTCAAGTGCTAGTAGGGGATTGTAGGAATATAGAAAACCAGTCTCCAATTGCGGGGGTTGCCAAGGAGGCAGTGCAGGTGTGCAGCTGGTGGGGGAGGGGACCTGGGCCCGAGATCAGAGGATGACCAGGTGACCAGTGCAATTTCAGTTTCAGCCAGGACTTCAGCAGAAGAGGAGATAAAGCAGAAGCAAAGAGGAAGGTTTTGAGGTGCTACCGGAACCGGAGATGGTTCTCGTCAAGTTTCAGGGAGGCAGGGAGGCTGTTCAAGAGGGAGACCCCAGCCGAAGAAAGAGATCTACCACCACCAACTCGTTGCTTGGAGAAGCAACTGACCCTGAGGGAGTTGGAGGCGGATTAGCGAAGAGCTCGAGAAGGAAGATATTTAGGAAGAGAGAGTTGAAGGTATTGGGGCCCCAGACCCCAGAATGCTTTGCAGATGGTGCATAGGATTTTGAACTTAATTCTCGCAGCCACTAGGAGCCAGTGCAGAGATTTCAGTCCTGGAGAGATACGATCCTTGGGCTTGAGGCCAAGGACAAGCCAAGGACAAGTCTTGCAGTACTGTTCTGGATGAGTTCTGGAGATAGTATAGGGTTAGTTAGGCGTTACACCATCCTGATCATTAATAAAGTTGTTGAAAATATACTTTTGTTGTCTGTGTTATCTCTCTTGATACTATGGCTTTCTCACATAACACTGTCACAAAATGATTTGGCAGCAGAAGTCATGAGTTATATTCCAACTCTTTTTTACTGTGCCTATATGCATTTTATATCTACAGCACGCAAAATGCTGCCAGCTATGAATGGTTCCCCTTTTATTTTCTTGGCATGGGGACAGTGCGAAGCAGTGACAGGGGAGCCTGATGTTGGTGATCACTGCGAGGCCCAGATGACCCTGAAGAAGATACTGGATGGCAGATGATCCTCTTGATGGTTTGGGTGGTCAGAGTCCACAGAATTGCACTGAATGGCGAGCAGGTTACAAGAGGAGTAAGACGGCAGATTGGGTCAAGGCAAGCAGAGAAGGGCCAGTATTAGGGCCAGGGAGGACAGGACAAACCAAGGAAAGCAGGCAAGTAAGCGATAGAAAAACCATGTCAGGTTCCGAAAAACACTGGACCGTTGAAGTGTTAAGACATACCTGACTTCGGCTCTAAAGTAGCGTTTGTAGACCAAATAAAATCCTTCTGCGTCATCGCGTGGGAACCATTGCCATAGCAATCATGCATGCTTGGCCACGTACCCATAGCTGAGGGGTGGGACCTACCCCCCAATGTCACATCACTGTCATGGCAGCACTTGTGCTGGCCACCAGACTATGTCCTTGCAGGCCACAACCCAGCATTGCCCTGCTCAATCTCCTCAGGGCTGAAATCGGTGGTAGGAGCTGCCAGCACTAATTACAGGCACCAGGAACCACCAGGTAAGTGGGGCAGTACCGCACGACGGCATGCCTAACACCAATGAATTCAATGTCAGTCTAATTCGAGATGAATAAAGTAGGTGCAAAAAATGTAAGATCTGAAGAGGATGAAAATAATATTACGCAATTCGTAGGCTAGTTAGACTGCTTCAACATCTTACCTGGTTAGTTCTGCAAATTTTCCTTTTTGTCATTGATGGCCTACGGCTGATTGTTTGTTTTTTAAAGCAACTGTTTCTGAGTTTGCCATTTTTGAAAAGCACCAAAAAGCAGTTAATGCAACAGAACATCAAAACGCACAACAACAAATGATTGCAGTTGAAACTTGTAAGTTTCCAGCTGTCATGCTCACCTGGTGTAGGTACTTGAATAAACGTGAGAGAACAGAAAATATTAACAAGCCTACTATTGTGTGCTCTGTTGGAAGATGACGCTCTAAAATGTATTGTGGTTGCAAAATAGCAGGACACAGGAACAGAAACATCATAAAAGAACTAGTCAGTCACTAACACTATGATACAGGAGCAGCAATCTTTTGCGCGTGACAGCTAAGACTGGGGAGTTTTGATGGAGGGGGCTGGAGTAGAGATTTTTGGGGTTCATCATCGTCCTCATATATCAAGGTGTTACATTAAATGTCACCTCATAAATGTTGTGCCAAGCTTGGTTCCAGACTTTCCCCTGTCAAGAGGGGATGGGGACCATCTCAGCCTGGGGTGGGAGGCCTACCAGGGTTTACGCCAGAGACAATCCTACCCCAGAGGCATGTTGCGGTAGTTGGGAAGGCCCCAGTTCCTGTCCCTTCTTCCTGTGCATGCATCCTTGAAAGTCCCACTGTTGAGTAACACACCATGTTTGCACACCACCATTCTGGCCAGTCTCTTTCTCTTTGTCTGACAAGACTTCAAATATCAGCAGCCTTAACAGTAGGACAGTTAGCAAGCAAACAAGCCCACTGAGAGAAATGCGTGAACAAGGTGCAGAGCAGACCGCACAGTAGCAAACCAAGCCGCTAAGCAACCTGTAAGTGCAAGTCCGAGCACGAAGTGCCGCAGCTTGATTCACATTCAATAGACAGTGACCCGCACCAGCTCAAGACAGAGTGCAGAGTGCTCTAACTTGATTTTCATGCTCAGAAACATTGTACTTACCAGTGAGGGGGTCACAGAGTGACTCTCTTACAAAGCTGACAATTCAAGCCAGCCGGAAAGGACTCACATGAACTGGGCCATTTAACGCTGTGAGCCGCCATTGCTGGAGACTGACAGAACCACATACAGAAAAAGAGCAGTGCTTAATACTGCTTTCTATCTTTACTTGCTTATAACCCCTCCCCGGGGAGAAGGACAGTCAGCGGTTGTCCCAGGGAATCAGCATAGAGAGATCCAATAGAGATGGAGGAGAAGGATAAGAGAGAGGCCAGGAAGCAGAAAGCTATGGGTTATTTGAGTGAGGTCAAAGTAGGAGAAGGAGGGCGTAGGGATTAGGCAGACGAAGGAAGGAGCAGCAGAGCTTGGAGAAGAATTGCTGAAGGAGTGTGCCAGGTGATGTATTAGTTGGTGTGAGAGATTGGTACTTGGGTTTAAGGGTGTATGTAAATTGAGGGAGTGCATAGTGAATGAAAAGGTGACAGCAGAAGTGAAAGGGGAGTGACTGTGGAAGAAGCTGTGCATGGAGTGAGAGTAGTAGTGTGGAGGGATGGAGCATCGTGGTACTGTGAAATGGGGAGAGTAATAGTGGTGTTGAGAAAATTAGTAGTGTGGAGAGGGGAGAATAGTGATTGTGTGGAGGGCGAGAGCAGTAGCATGGGGAGGTGAGAAAAGTAGTAGTGTGGAGAAAGAGAGAGAAGAAAAGAGTAAGGTCGCAAGATGGAGGTAGATAGTAGAGAGAGAAACATCAGATGGACAGAGTATCGAGGACAGCGAGGAGAAATGGTGGGTGAAGGGGGAATGAGAAGAGTAGGAGGAGGAAAGGGAGAGCGACAGAGAGACATAGGGAGAGGAATATCAGAGCGCAGAAAGATAATACCAAGTGGGGCCTGTGTGTCTGGAAGACACAAACTCTTACATTATATGACATTGGGCAACTGGGAGCAGTAACTAACTAGATTGTTCCCAGAGGGAACTTTAGATAGATAATATGTTTGCCTTTAGGCCATCACCTTTAGCTAGGCAGTTTAGTATACATGTAGGGGTTACAGCTCTCTAGTGACAAACCCAGGTACGAGAGACGCTTGGGTTAGGGATAGAATAGCCTTTAGCTAACGAGATGGAGAGGGACAGCCATTATCAAACCCCTTTACTAGTATAAATAAAAACCCTTGACCTGTCTTCGAGAGTTGGTGTGTTCTTAAAGCCATCTTTGACACAGAGCATGCAGCTGGAGAGTTGCTGTCACTTTCTTTCTGTAGTATAAAGAACTTCCACACTTTGGATGTTCTAGCTGGTGCAAGAAGACATGTCCTCCGGCTCTCTTCTGGCCATGAAGGTTTTTCAGGGAGGTGGTGGAGTTGATGCTGTTGCTGATCCATCCTGAGATTTTGTGCTTTCAGATTTGTCAGGATGGCTTTGAAGTATCCTGGACAAAGGTGGAAGAATAGCATTGTCCTTCCCTCCTACCTTTGCAACTGACTTTATCCTCACCTCCTTTTCTTCCACTATGCCAGGCCCCTGTTTATTAAAAGATTGTAAGAGGCTGATTACATCCTCTTCCCCCATGTTGCCCAACATTCGGAAAGAACCGATAGTTGCATGGAGTCTGTGTGAGAACACTGGAGAGACAAGTCACTTATAACAGCTGAATCCCCAAAAACACACAATGAACATGGTTTTGATAAGTATTTCCTTGCTGAGAGTGGGAAGGGTATGTGTAGAATCCTTTAAACCATACCTGGTAAAAGCTTTGTAAGCTGGCCTAGGATTGATCTCTCCACTGAGCAGTTTGTTTTGGATTCCTTGATTGGATTTGCTCACCGTGAGGTTTTGTTTAAAAGGTTGCTTATTATCATTCGCCTTCTGCAATTCAACAGGATTTCATTGGTAAGCAGGTGCCTTGTCAGTCATCCCTGTTGCTTTATGTAGGGGCTGCGCCATTTTTTAATTATCGATGAGTGTGTGCACCGGGTTTTCTGTGTTCTGCAATGGTTTGGTTTGTGCCAGTAAGTGGGAACCACATTCATGCCTGACTTCCAGTAGTCTGATGGGTTTCTTTGCTTCCTTGAAGCTATAGTACTTTACTTTTGCATTTGCAAATTGATTCCCTTACCTATTTTTCATTTGCTTGTGATACACTTTTTCTCTGCAACTTAAGTTTGCTAAAAGTACAAGATTGGATTCAACTCCATAGTTGCAGTTCTTTGCAAAATGGGTTTTAATTGTACTCTCTGGTTAGGGTTTAGTGAACATTTGTAATTCCACTCTTCTCTGTGTTTTGACTCTAACAATCCCAGGTTATGCTGGGACTTATAGTATGTTGGGGAATGGCAGATGCAGATAGGAAATTACAATACAATGGGCCTCATTACACGGTATGCGGTAAGGGATTACCCGCACCGGTAAGGGCACCGGTGCCGGTAATCCCTTACCGCCCTACTACGAAGTCCCTTAGCAGTTCCCTTCCTTAACGCCTGGTTTTACCAGGCGTTAAGGAAGGGACCCGTTGAGGGACTTCATAGCTAATTCCCCATTCTCATTGAGCC
Organism: Ambystoma mexicanum; assembly: GCF_040938575.1. Lineage (NCBI taxonomy): Eukaryota > Metazoa > Chordata > Amphibia > Caudata > Ambystomatidae > Ambystoma > Ambystoma mexicanum. The sequence continues at coordinate 751,421,631 of NC_090929.1, forward strand.
CTATGGGGGCTCAAATGGGAATGGGGAATGGTTCCTGGAATGGGGACTTACCGGTCCCGCCAAGGTTGGAATTACCTGGTAAGTCCCCATTCCGGGAGCACGGACCCGGAATGCGGTAAGGGGGTAGCCATGGCACTAACAGCATCATGGCTACCGCCTACCGTGTAATGAGGCCCAATGTCTTTGAGTGGTGGGCAAAGTCAGTAATTCTTATCTCATCCACTCACTAGGAGGCACATCGGGTAGCGTCCAGACCAACTGAGTCCCTGATTGTCGAGGCGATTGTTACAGCAGGTGAGGTATTGGTTTAGGAGTGAAAATGGTACTGAAGTTTGAGTGTGCATGTTTGAGTGGTACATGAGGAGTAAAAGTTAGTGCAAGGAGTGAATGTGAAGTGAAAGATAGTGGGTGAAAGGACTGTGTGAGAGTAGTAGCAGTTGGAGGAGGAGAATAGTATTGGGAGAAGGAGACTAGTAGTAGAGGGGAGAAGTAGTGAAGTAGAGTGGGAGGAGTGAACCTCTGAGGGATGGAGGACTGGTGGGAGGAGTAGTAGTAAGAGAAGAAGAGAAGAGGTGAGTCGTTTAATGATGGTGCCATATTGGAATATTTGCACGTAATGTCAGTTTGTGAAATGTTATGCAAGTATGTTATATCCCAATGTTAAATTGACCATAGTGTAAATTCCCCTTAATTTCGCTAAACAGGGAAGCTCTGAATAAATACTGGTGACTTGTTCATTATCTGATCCAAGTTTACATTTTTGCCCTGGATATAGATATATAGGTTCTTGAACACATTTACATCTCATATTTCCCATGTGATCAGGCGTGTAATGTTTGAGTATACAATTCCACAATTTAACACAATGTTCTTCTGCGGGTAACATTACATACAGGTGCGCCACAATCTGAGTTTGCACTATTTCTCGGATAATTCCAATCTCTTTGTCATTATGTATCATGACAAATGATGATCCTTGTTCTTATTTTTTTTTACATTGTACTGATATCCATAGCATCAAGAGAATCTTTATGGTCGTGTACATTGTCACATTACAACTTTATCTGATCATGCATATTTATCTTTTACCATGTATTATCACATTGCAATTTCTTAGATCATGTACACTTATATTTTGCAATGTGTTAAGCTTAAGCTTAAATGAAACATGCAAAGTTACATTCTTCATTCATCCCACTTGGGTGTAGGGAGCTGAATCAGTCTACCCAATACATTTCCTTTTGGTCCAAAAGTTTGGTAATGTTGTATCCCCATGGTCTTTTTTCTACTATTAATTGCCCTTCATTCAAAAACCTAAGTTGCAGTCAGTGTCGAGAACAAAATCAGCTGGGCTGGTGTAGACAGTCCCCACCACCCGATTCCCCACTGACTAGGCAAAGGTAATACAACAAAGTGGGTGAGGCAGTGACCAGAGGAGTAAGTGACAGCACTGACGAAGTAGCCCCCGCATGCTGGGGAAGGAACCCAAAGACAAAGTAAGTAGAAGAAAGAACAGGAACCCCCTCCCCGAACCCAAGATCATTATACCCACCTAGGGTAGAAAGAAAATGTGGGAAACCAATGCATGGAGACAGGCTCCCCCCTGTACCTGAGCCCATAGGTCAGAGAGCCCTCCCGACGGCATGCGTGTGACAAAACAAAAAGGTGCAGGGACCTGACACTCTGGCACAAGGACAAAGCTACAGGATCTAAGGCGAGGGAAGAGTAGAAACAATATACAATATTTCACATAAGGCAATCCAGTTTCAGTAGAAAGATGAAGGTCTGTCTTTTCTGGTGCCCAAAAGGAAGTAATAGAGGGTCTTCACAAAGCAGCCAACAAAAGAAAATGGAAATAAAACCGAAAACCTTCAGCCAATATGCACATAAAAGGAGGGACGAGATTGGAAAGGGTACATCTTATTCTAGTGCAAATAAAATATGGACCAGGTAGCAGGAAACAGTAGTAGAACGTTGGGCTATAGGAAAACTGTGGGGTAAACAATGGTTCCCAAAGAGAGGAATCACCTCAGTTAAATTAACAGGGGGAGGGTTAGAGTGGTGAATAATGAAGAATAGAGAACGAACACTGGGTGAAAAAGGTATAACTAGGTCAGAAAATAGGGACGGCAGCAATGCACATTAGAAAATCACAACAATGGCAAGAAACAAGACAACAGGCTCACCGTAACCTTGATGAATATCTGCGCTGTCTAAAGCTCCTGCTTATGTATGGCTTGAGACATGGGGTTGCTTCCGCATTCCAGACCCGGTATGTGCAGGAGACATGGTTTGCTTCTGTGTCCCATACGTAGTACGGGCATAATGCAACGTGCAGCCTCACGTGATCTCCCACGGCTTGCCGGGAAACATAGTCTGCAACGGTCTGCCAACCACCACGTAAGATGCCGGAAGTGCTTAATATGGCCGTAAACACTCTGCACCTTTGAGTACCTGACAGTCCAACACAATGGTAAGGGGAATTGCATTGAATTCTTTGAGTCAAATAGGGGCCTACTCCAGGGATATTAGGGAGCCCCATTACTTTTTTATATCTATCAAATGGCAAACAGTCCTCTGGAAGATTCTAGCCATGATGTTCATCCTCTGAGTACACATAAATACCCCTTTTAGCTTATGCTGACAATGATGTGTTACCACCATGGCATTACAGATCCTAATCGATACTAACTATAATTTTATGGGCAATATCAGGCTGAAAATTAAGTGGCCAAGTCATTAATCATGACAATCAGAAAAGCACAGAAGAATATTAGAACCCATATAGCAAAGTGACAATGATGAATTACTTGGGTATTTGTTCTTCTCCATTGAGAGGTCTACGACATCTAGAAAAAGAAGCAACATTCATGTCTCATGTAGTAGCATGTGTTCTGAGTCTTAGTGGCTAAAGCAAAATCCAACCAAATAATATACTAATAACTATTTATGAAGCATGGGCACTTCAATGGCACAAAATTAACCTGAAATATGGGGCTATGAAAACTCTCAGGGATAGGTAATGGTCCATAGTAGGCCTTCACATACCTTTAAATCACCAAGGGGATGTGGAGCAACACAGTGATACATTTCAGCCCTTTATCTGAAGTGACAAAAAAGTTGGGAAGGAGATCAACCACAAGGAGAAACTCTGGATCATCTTCCCTGTGGCTACAAGAGAAAGAGATTAAAGTCAGTAGCAGGCATAAGAAATTAAAGGAAATCTGCATGAGATTATAGCGCAAACCCCTTCTTAGATAGATGGAAAGGTGAACGCGTTCTGAGGTGATGCCTAGCAGTTTTGGAGACTATCCATGGCTCTAGAAGGGCTCTAGAAGGGGTCCTAAAGAATACAAGCCCAATGCAAAGAGAATGGCAAACTAACCAATGACACAAGAATAGAACATTTTTCCACACGCAGAAGTTCCCCATGGAAACGTCCAGAAACGTTCTGGATCTGGCAGAAAGGTTTCAACAGTTTCTCAAGGAAGGGAAGGCATAGAGGGCAAGTATTCCAAACACCAGGTGCCAAAAGTCACAGTTCCAAAGCAAGTCCTCAACAGTTCTGAGATCCAGAATGGGTAACATTGTCCCTAAAATAAGTGGGGGAAACCAAGAGGAAGCAAGCACTAGCTATACAATTTCAAAACTAGTCTGGTAACTGGGAGACAAGACCAGGTGGATGGGAGAGGAAACCAAGACCCACAGAAGACACACACAGAGGAGAAATCCATTGCTGACTGTGCAGCATTATATAGCTGTACGGAAATCTAAGTATGCAAAAAAAGAAAAGCATCAGTTTAAAAACAAACATGTGAGCTGCATCTGAAAAACTACACGTAAGAAAGAATGTGCAATGTTTGAAACCCATCTAAAATAAGTGTATGACTCTAAAGCTACTGATAAAGCCAAGAAAATGAGTCCTACCAGCTACCAGAAGGTTCCCAGCAACTTGTATTAAAATGGAAGAACTGACCAATAGGAGAAGAAAAGCACAGCATTTGATAGGACAGGAAAATCCCAATTGGGTCTCGTTACAGGACAAAACATCAGCTTTATTTCGAACAAAACATATACAGATATAACAAATAAGTTGTGACGGTGTTTGAAGTTGTAACAGGTTTTTAGTTGCAAAGAGAAAGCTATAATGATGCTTTGTTTGTGTAAATGTAAAAGCATGGGGAAAAGAAAATGTAACTTTAAAGGCTGGAATTGTGAATGCAAACAACCTAAATGAAACTGAGCCTGAACAGTAAAGTGTGAAAACTGGTCTTAGATGCTAACCATAAAACCTTATGACTTGGGTCCATGTTCACAGAGACATGCCTAGGCAATAAAACAAAGACTGCTCATTTACAACTTCCATCTGCCACAGGGTCAGTCATACATTAAATAGGCTCTCTGCAGCAGTCCCCTCTGAATAACTCAAATCCTCTATCTTTTAGAGGGATGGAACTTCAAACTTTTAAAGACTGATGTCTGACAAAAGGAAAGGCCAGGTCCTGGGATCACTGAAGGGGGTGGGACTGAAGTCATAAATGGCCTTAGCAGCAGCCTAACTTAAAAACAAACAGCCTTCACAGGAGTCAAAAATGCCATCAGGCGAGTGTAAAATGGAATTATGTCAACTCAGCGAAAGTGGATATTTTTTATGCAATAACAGCACACACCAATGATTTATATGTCCTGGAGTCTGTGACGGATAGCCCTTTATTCTGAGCTGGAAATAGAATTGTTGTATGAAAGTAGCAGTTAGAATAAGACAAAAAACTATAATACACTGACCACACAGATGAGAATCTCATTGTTTGATTTGCCTGCGTGATAGCAATCTGACAAACTGATTAGTAAAATTATCACATGTGGGGAATATGCTGTTTTAGAAAGTTACAGTTGTTTAATGTCAAAGTCTCTGACATCATAATGGAGGGAAACTGAGTTTAGAAGTCACTTCCATTAGACTGCCCTCTTTACTAATATTTCCAATGAGCACGGTTTAGTGTGATGTCACTTTTGGAACACTATCGAATCTCATACATTGACCAATTAGATTAGAGAAATTATGCATACCTTGAAGGGGAGTGGTTTCTGCTCTATAAAGTTTCAAGCCCATAGATTCAGGGGACTCACACAATCACTCACTTGCGCACTAACTGACTAGAGAGAAAGGAGAGTTGATAACAGAAAGGAGAATGGAATAGATTGCTTTCATTTGGACCCATTGTAAGTGAGCCCTACCTAGAGTTAAAGACCAACAGGGTAATTCATAGAATTTCGCAGAAAAGTGTCGCAAGCGGCTGGCGCAGAGTGTCCGCGTGCGATTGTCTGCGCCAGGCACGTGCGCTAAAACCGATTTCCGCGTACAGCGTATTCATGGATTTTAGGCTCCCAAACCAGCCGTGGCGCAGAGTATCGCAGCGACCCTGCAGCAGCGCCAGTAACGCCCCCAAGAACGCCCTCGCGCAAGGAAAAGCCATCAAAATCGCTAAATCATCGCAAAGGGCTGCGCTAACCCTGGACCAGTTTACAGGGCTTCCAAACAAGGAACGCAAAGCGGGTAACGTGCATATCAGGGGTACGCGTGAAGTTTAACACGCGATTGGCCAGGGTACGTGTATTACAGGGGTGCGGGAATTATCACACGCGATTTGGCTGGGTACGTGTATTACAGGGGTACACAGGAAGTTGTACACGCGATTCGGCTGGGTACGTGTATTACAGGGGTGCGGGAATTATCACACGCGATTTGGCTGGGTACGTGTATTACAGGGGTACACAGGAAGTTTTACACGCGATTCGGCTGGGTACGTGTATTACCGGGGTGCGGGAATTATCACACGCAATTTGGCTGGGTACGTGTATTACAGGGGTACACAGGAAGTTTTACACGCGATTCGGCTGGGTACGTGTATTACAGGGGTGCGCGGGAATTCTCACATGCGATTTGGCCAGGTACGTGTATTACAGGGGTGCGCGGGAATTATCACACGCGATTTGGCTTGTTCGTGTATTACAGGGGTACGCGGGAAGTTTAACACGCGATTGGCCAGGGTACGTGTATTACAGGGGTACACGTGAAGTTTTACACGCGATTAGCCAGGGCACGTGTATCACAGGGGTACGCGGGAATTATCACACGCGATTTGGCTTGGTACGTGTATTACAGGGGTGCGTGGGAAGTTACACACGCGATTAGGCTGGGTGGGTCCTCACAGGTGTTCCCTGTACACCCTCCACGGCCCCTGCAGGCAGCCCACAAAACAGGGGACTACCCTGCACACCTGCTCATGTCCCCCTGCATCCCCACCCCCCAGCAGTGCAGGGGCACCCTCCACCAGGCCCCCACTCATGTCTACCACCACCCCCACCCCCAGCCACCAGGGGCACCCTCCACCAGGCCCCCACTCATGTCTACCACCACCCCCACCCCCCGCCACCAGGGGCACCCTCCACGAGGCCCCCACTCATGTCTCCCACCACCCCCAGCAGTGCAGGGGCACCCTCCACCAGGCCCCCACTCATGTCTCCCACCACCCACACCCCCCAGCAGTGCAGGGGCACCCTCCACCAGGCCCCCACTCATGTCTCCCACCACCCCCACCCCCAGCAGTGCAGGGGCAGCCTCCACCAGGCCCCCACTCATGTCTCCACCACCCCCACCCCCCCCAGCAGTGCAGGGGCACCCTCCACCAGGCCCCCACTCATGTCTCCCACCACCCACACCCCCCAGCATCCAGGGGCAGCCTCCACCAGGCCCCCACTCATGTCTCCCACCACCCCCACCCCCAGCAGTGCAGGGGCAGCCTCCACCAGGCCCCCACTCATGTCTACCACCACCCCCACCCCCCAGCAGTGCAGGGGCACCCTCCACCAGGCCCCCACTCATGTCTCCCACCACCCCCACCCCCAGCCACCAGGGGCACCCTCCACCAGGCCCCCACTCATGTCTACCACCACCCTCACCCCCCAGCAGTGCAGGGGCACCCTCCACCAGGCCCCCACTCATGTCTCCCACCACCCACACCCCCCAGCAGTGCAGGGGCACCCTCCACCAGGCCCCCACCCATGTCTCCCACCACCCCCAGCAGTGCAGGGGCAGCCTCCACCAGGCCCCCACTCATGTCTCCACCACCCCCACCCCCCAGCAGTGCAGGGGCACACTCCACCAGGCCCCCACTCATGTCTCCCACCACCCACACCCCCCAGCATCCAGGGGCAGCCTCCACCAGGCCCCCACTCATGTCTCCACCACCCCCACCCCCCAGCAGTGCAGGGGCACCCTCCACCAGGCCCCCACTCATGTCTCCCACCACCCACACCCCCCAGCATCCAGGGGCAGCCTCCACCAGGCCCCCACTCATGTCTCCCACCACCCCCACCCCCAGCAGTGCAGGGGCAGCCTCCACCAGGCCCCCACTCATGTCTACCACCACCCCCACCCCCCAGCAGTGCAGGGGCACCCTCCACCAGGCCCCCACTCATGTCTCCCACCACCCCCACCCCCCAGCAGTGCAGGGGCAGCCTCCACCAGGCCCCCACTCATGTCTACCACGACCCCCACCCCCCAGCAGTGCAGGGGCACCCTCCACCAGGCCCCCACTCATGTCTCCCACCACCCCTAAACCCCAGCCACCAGGGGCAGCCTCCACCAGGCCCCCACTCATGTCTCCCACCACCCCCACCCCCAGCAGTGCAGGGGCAGCCTCCACCAGGCCCCCACTCATGTCTCCCACCACCCACACCCCCCAGCATCCAGGGGCAGCCTCCACCAGGCCCCCACTCATGTCTCCCACCACCCCCACCCCCAGCAGTGCAGGGGCAGCCTCCACCAGGCCCCCACTCATGTCTACCACCACCCCCACCCCCCAGCCACCAGGGGCACCCTCCACCAGGCCCCCACTCATGTCTCCCACCACCCCCACCCCCCAGCCACCAGGGGCACCCTCCACCAGGCCCCCACTCATGTCTACCACCACCCTCACCCCCCCGCCACCAGGGGCACCCTCCACCAGGCCCCCACTCATGTCTCCCACCACCCCCACCCCCCAGCCACCAGGGGCACCCTCCACCAGGCCCCCACTCATGTCTCCCACCACCCACACCCCCCAGCAGTGCAGGGGCACCCTCCACCAGGCCCCCACTCATGTCTCCCACCACCCACACCCCCCAGCAGTGCAGGGGCACCCTCCACCAGGCCCCCACTCATGTCTCCCACCACCCCCACCCCCAGCAGTGCAGGGGCAGCCACCACCAGGCCCCCACTCATGTCTCCACCACCCCCACCCCCCAGCAGTGCAGGGGCACCCTCCACCAGGCCCCCACTCATGTCTCCCACCACCCACACCCCCCAGCATCCAGGGGCAGCCTCCACCAGGCCCCCACTCATGTCTCCACCACCCCCACCCCCCCAGCAGTGCAGGGGCACCCTCCACCAGGCCCCCACTCATGTCTCCCACCACCCACACCCCCCAGCATCCAGGGGCAGCCTCCACCAGGCCCCCACTCATGTCTCCCACCACCCCCACCCCCAGCAGTGCAGGGGCAGCCTCCACCAGGCCCCCACTCATGTCTACCACCACCCCCACCCCCCAGCAGTGCAGGGGCTCCCTCCACCAGGCCCCCACTCATGTCTCCCACCACCCCCACCCCCCAGCAGTGCAGGGGCAGCCTCCACCAGGCCCCCACTCATGCCTACCACCACCCCCACCCCCCAGCAGTGCAGGGGCACCCTCCACCAGGCCCCCACTCATGTCTCCCACCACCCCCACCCCCCAGCCACCAGGGGCAGCCTCCACCAGGCCCCCACTCATGTCTCCCACCACCCCCACTCCCAGCAGTGCAGGGGCAGCCTCCACCAGGCCCCCACTCATGTCTACCACCACCCCCACCCCCCAGCAGTGCAGGGGCACCCTCCACCAGGCCCCCACTCATGTCTCCCACCACCCACACCCCCCAGCCTCCAGGGGCAGCCTCCACCAGGCCCCCACTCATGTCCCCTATCACCCCCACCCCCCAGCAGTGCAGGGGCAGCAGGCAGTCAGGCAGCAGCAGGTGGGAGCGTGCTCGGGCTCTGGGGGGCAGTAGTTCGGCCTTCCGGGCAGGAGCGTGGTATTCCGTGTGCGTACGCGTGGCCAGCTTGGTACGGAGTGATTTTGCACGTGAAAATCCTGCACGTCAGCGTGAAAACTGAGGAAAGGCCCTCAGCGCGTAAGCGCGTCTGTGACGTGACCCGCACAGGTGTTTCCCACACAGCACGTGATGACAGAGCACACGTGGAAAGACTGCACGTCAGAGTGTAATCGCGTGTGATTGGTGGAAATGGCCCTACACGCAGAAGTGACAAAGCGTGTGATTGGTGGAAATGGCCCTACACGCAGAAGTGACAAAGCGTGTAATTGGTGGAAATGGCCCTACACGCAGAAGTGACAAAGCATGTAATAGGTGGAAATGGCCCTAGTGCGTACACGCCGCGTAAGTGACGCTGGACGTGTGGGCCTGCATAAAAGGTACGTGTAGAACACCATTTCCTTGTACGTGCTTTTCGTGGAGAGCGAGTGGGTGAATTCTGTACTTCTTGTCGTTTCACACGCGATTTACTTCACGGCGTTTCAAGTTCGTATTCCCTGTTACCTCTGACAGCTTTTTCTCTTTTTTCTCTTTTACTGGTTTACCTGGGCCTGTTCCCTCAAACAGTGTTCCCTTCTACTGTTGTCCTGTCTCCTCAGACAGCGGACAAATCTTCTTTTGGCGGGGGTGTTGCCAACCAAACGTGCTCCTTTTACACGCTCGTTTACCAGGCAGACGGTGAGTCACGCACGTATCTAACATCTGTGCTTGCCCCGTGTGTAGCCTACCCCTTCAGAGGTCATTCTAGGCTGCGTGTGACACGCATACGTTCATTCTTGTGTTTCTGGGTGCCACAGCGTAGTGCAGGTTTTTCTTTCTGCACACGTGGTCTAGGAGGGGTTGCGTGCACGTCATCTCCCTTTTTTGGGCCTCCTGTGCGTTGCGTGACCCGTCATCTTTCCCCAGGGGTTACATTCAGCCTTGCTAGAGCACTAGGGTACAATTACCATCTGGTACCCAACCCCTTTGACCCCCAATTGCCCAGGACAATAGTCTACATCCACTCCCATACGCACATTAACATCAGTGCCATGGCTGGGAGGCGAGGATTCCGTAAGGGTGGCAAAGGTGGAAGAGCCACAAGTGGTGGCCGTGGTGGATCCGGTAGGGGACGTGGTCGTAACTTGCAGGGTGAGCCTGTCCCCCCATGTGTGGAGGACCAGTCACGGGCACCCATAATCCCCCCCCCTCCCATTGAGGCTGATGTGGCTGACACCATCCATGCTCAGCCCTTGTTGGACCAGCCCATTGTGGCACCAGACCTGGCTGACTCCATGGCTGACTTCTAGGTCAGCAGGGCTACGACACGTGCGCTGGTGCACGTTGATGCCATCATGCCACGCGGATCTGGGGCAGCAAGGTCATCTGCTGCACCAAGGAGGCAGGGCGGAGAGGCTGCAGGGGCAGCTGCGGCTCCATCCACCCCAGCCCTCACACACCCAGCCAGGACAGTGTCGGTCCTAGTCCATGCTGCTGACATTCCCCCTGACACCATCACACTAGAGCCAATGCCTGCACCAACTCCCATGCTGAGTGTGCAATCCCACACTCCTGATACAGAGTCCACCAGGGCTCCTGCCCCTAGTGTCCAGAGCGGCGCAGGACACTCAGGATCACCACCACCTTCCAAGCGGAAGAGGAAGAGTGCTCGTCCGGCACAGGCTGATGCCCCAGACACGGCTACACAGTCCGGCACGTCCAGGAAGCCCAGCTTCACGGATGACGAACTGAATGCACTTGTCGAGTATGTGTCCGGACATGACAACGAGATGGTCATTGTTGCAGGATCCAAGACCACACCTGCACAACGCCAGGCACACTGGCAGACCGTTGCGGACATCGTAAGTGCCCTTGGAATCGTGAGGCGCACAGCCAATGATTGCTATAAGCGCTGGAATGACCTAAAGCGCAGGGCAAAGAGTAAGCTGGCCTCAAGTCATGCCGCAACTCTAGTGACTGGAGGTGGGTCTCCAGTAGTAGACATGGAACTCACTCCACATGAGTCAGTCGCTGGGACCTACGTCACGGAGGAACAGATCCAAGGCGTGGGAGATCTGGCTGATTACGAGGCATTGTCCGGTGAGTGCACATGCATGTGTGTGTCATCCATGTGCATGGTGTGTGTGTGAGGGCTTCTGTTCGGGTGCCAGGTGAGAGTGTGTGCGCCTGAGTCGTATGGGTCAGCCATGTGCTTCATGCAATCCTTCCTGCGCAGCTGCATTTGGCCATAGCAGTATCCCTTCTGCCAACAGTAGACATCTAGCCCAACTGCACACCAGTTGCCCTTGAAGTGTCACCTTGCCACAACATATTTGCTTCTTTTTCACTGTTCATTCAGTCAGTTTGTTTGCATTCCACCACTTTCACTAGGCATGTCGCTGTCCACTAGTCACATGTCTGACATGGGTATGGTAAAGTGGAGTGACTTTGTTACCTGGATATCATTAGTACACACATGTCCCTGTGCAATTGGACCATTTCAGACTGGCAGCTCCAGGTGAAAAATCTGACCTGTTAGAATTAGAAAAGCAATTACATGCGGGAACTGGACTGAATGAATAGGTGCTGCCCTCCTCTCCATCTTCACTCAATAGCAATGGTACATGCCATCTGTGTGATGGCATGTGTGTTTCACCTGCCAATCACAGGCCAATGTGTGATGCCACTGCCAGGCAGCATGCAGAAAATGTGTTCATCTTCCATCTTGGTGTCATCAGTGTGTGCCATTTGCCTGCACTTCATACGCAGTGAGGGTGCATGCATGGGAGGGTTTTAGTCATGTGGGACATGTGTCAATCAAGTACTGGTTCTCTTGCTTCTCAGCCCTCAATGTGTGCCATGGTGCTAATGCCTGTTTCCATTTCTTTGTTTTCATGTCTTTGCAGGGGAAGACGCACCTGATACTGCTGGGGTTGTGGAGATGGTGCAGACCCAGGAGGGGTCCGAGGGCCGACCAACCACCAGTGAGGGACGTGGTGTGGTGGTGGGGGAGAACCCACAAGTGCTGCAGGTCGTGCTCTCAAGGGGTGTCTCTGGCTGCACCTCCCCCGAGCTGTACTCAGGTGTTGATTCGGATGAGACCTACGTGCCGTCGCAGGTGAGTGTTCCAGGGAGGGATTCTGTTCTGTCTCACCCACCTGCACCAGGGTCAGAACCCTCCATGGGGATGTCAGTGTTGGCAGCTACGCCTTCGGTGGTTACGGATGCAGGGTCACACTCCGTGACATCTGATCCTGTTCCTGGGCCAGCAGATCAGAGGGGGAATGCAGTCCTGCAGCCTCAGGCAGTGCCGGCACAGCAAGGCGCAGTTCGCCTTGCCCCAGACAGGTGTGGTGCCCGCCGACGTGGTGGCCGTACGCCACCCGGCAATACCGCATGGGAGCAATCCATTTACGGTATGGCAACCCAACAGGCTGCATCATCCGAGATGATGGCTCAGGCCATGGATAGGGTGGCCACTTCCATTGTCCCCCCAGAAAGGCTGATGGAGCGACTAGAGCAGGCAACCGACTCCATCTGCCAGTCACACAGGGAGGACATGTTGGGGTCCAACAGGGACAGGCGGGCGGCACTGGCGACTCTGCAGGAGGCCATCTCCATTGAGTCCCAGGGCCACAGGGAAGCCCTGAGGCAGGAGCTCCTTCACCTCAGGACGACTCTTGTTGAGCTTGAGGCTTCAACACACCAAAGGACAGAACAGCAGCTGGAGCGTCTCACCCGTACGCTCTCAGCTGAGATGCAGGCAACGAGGGCGGAGGTCCGGGCATCCCGCGAGTTGTTGCATGGGGACCTCCGCACACTCATCCTCCAGAACCAGACCTACCACACCCGCATGCTTGCAGCCATGGAGGAGCAGACTAGGGCCTTGCGTGGGCTGCCTCCCATAGTGCAACCACCTCCGGATGCAGCTGCACAGGGTGATAATAGCGACAGCAGTGATACTCCCACAATAGGGTAGCCGTGTGGGCCATGAGCCCATGGAGGTGTTTTATCTTCCCAGGATCCACGCAGGTGGGTTCTGGTGTGCATCCTGTCCTCGGACCTCCTGGGTGGCCTCCCCAACCCCCCCGGGCCCATCAATGGCCATTTTTGATTGTTTCTTATTTTTATTTTTATTTTGATTTCTTTTATTCCCAATTTTTTTGGGACGATCTGTTGGCTTCCGTGGTTCCTGTGGGCATACGCTGCATTGTGGCTGGGCACATGCAGGCTTGTAATGTATTTGGTTCAGATGCTTGGGTTTGAGTCACACACACCCCTCCTGCTTCCCGTTTCCATGGGCTTGCAAAGGGTGTGCCCAAGTGACAGTGAATTACACAGTGACGTTGGACTCCCATGAGCTGTGTGGCCAGTCTGTAGTCAATACTGTGTATACATTCCTAGTGCATATTGCTGTTGTGTTGTACACTGCATGTTGCATTGATGTGTAACTCTTCTTCTGTGTCTACCTCCCAATTTGCAGGTCCCTTCCTCATGTCCACACAAGGACCTCTAGTCTGGAGATGGGGTCCATGTTGGCAGCAGTGCACCTACAACTCTACATGGCGACAACACTGCACAGTTGGTAGTGGTGGGAGTGCAGGCATTTCCAGGTGGTGAGACTACTAATATGTAACATTTGTGATGTCATGTTAATGGTACTACGTGCTCAAGTATGTTGTTGGTCCGGCATTGCTGTGAGCATTTCAGGTGTTGCAGGTTTCTAATAGTGCCACTGTACATAGTGAGACTGATGTCATGTTGTGGGGATTACTTTGTTTACCTGCAATTAGCATGACATGGCACGGTGTGTCGTGTGGCGGTGCTGGGGTTGGGTTGGCTGACATGGCACTGTCCTCTTGTTGCATTTTGCAAGTGGGTATTCATTTTAGCTGCTTCAATGTGTAACTTCACAAAACTGCATTGGTGGTGTCTGTGTGGGTAGGGATGCACACATTGTGACACTTCCAGGTGAACAATCTCAGGCTGACATGGTATTCCCGGTTCATTCTCCAGACATTCAGGATCAGTGTCAGGTTGAGTCATCATTGATTGTCAGATGGAATGTGCCAGGGCAGTGTGCACTCCACAGGGGTGTGATTTCTATGTGAAGTAATTAGCCACTATCTGTGTACGGGCTGCCTCCCCCCATGCCCTTTCCCCTCCCATGCGCAGCGGCTGTGCATGTGGTTGGGGATGTGGGGCCACCACCATGTCCACGGCCAGGCCCCGGCATGTTGCAACGTTGTGCAGGACACATGCTGCCACTATGATCCTGCACACTACTGGGGGAGCGTATAACATCTGCCCGCCAGAACGGTCAAGGGAGCGAAAGCGTGACTTTAGCACTCCGAATGTGCGCTCCACTATGCCCCTGGTTGTAATGTGGGCTGTGTTATATCTTACCTGGGGTGGCGTGGTGGGGTTCCGAATTAGCGTCATCATGTGTGGGCTGAGAGGGTAGGCACTGTCCCCTGTGGAGGTGGTGATTGGTATCATTGGTGGGGTTGTGACCTTGCTCAGTATCCAACATGCATGCATGTGCAGTGGCATACATACTCACCAAGCAGCCATGTATCGCCATGCCGCCCAGCTTCTAGGTCCCGGCTTAGGGTGGACATTCGGTAAATGAAGCTGTCGTGGGTGGAGCCGGGATAGTTGGCATATACTGAGGTGATGATTCCCTTGGCATTACATGCTACCTGCACGTTGATGGAATGCCAGTGCTTGCGGTTCCTATAGATGTGCTCAGATGCCCTGGGGGGACGTAGAGCCACATGGGTGCATTCGATGGCACCTAGCACTTTGGGGAATCGTGCCACAGCGTAAAAATCCAGGGCGGCAGCATGCCTTTCTGCAGGTGTTCTGGGCAGGTATATGCGCCTGCGGACTGATGGGCGTGCAGTGATGATGTTCAAGACCTGGTGTAGGCAGCGTGACTGGGTGGCCTGTGACACCCCACCCACTATGGCACTTGTCCGCTGAAATGATCCAGTGGCTAAGAAGTGCAGTACATTGAGGACCTTCTCCAGGGGGCTGAGTGCTTGGGAGCACAGGGTGGGTGATGTGAGGTCATCCTCCCACTCACTCACCAGGTCCAGTATAATGTGTGGTGGAAACCTGTACCTCCCATACACCTGGTCATCAGGCATCCCGAAAAGGCTGGTTCTGGGTGTGAATATTCTGGCCCTGACTATCCTCCTCCTCCTCCTTTGGTAGCCCACTGCCACTGCTGCTAGGAACGGTATGTTCATCCTGGCGTCTGAGCTTGTTATTGTTAAAGTCCGCAAATTTATGCTTTGCGCGTGTTCTAGGCGAGCGTGTGACCCGCGCACCCCTGGAATCCAGTTCCCAGTCCAATAGCGTGTGGAAATTCACACGCACCACGGGATACAGCGTGTGACCCGCGCACCCCTGGAATCCAGTTCCCAGTCCAATAGCGTGTGGAAATTCACACGCACCACGGGATACAGCGTGAGACCCGCGCACCCCTGGAATCCAGTTCCCAGTCCAATAGCGTGTGGAAATTCACACGCACCACGGGATACAGCGTGTGACCCGCGCACCCCTGGAATCCAGTTCCCAGTCCAATAGCGTGTGGAAATTCACACGCACCACGGGATACAGCGTGTGACCCGCGCACCCCTGGAATCCAGTTCCCAGTCCAATAGCGTGTGGAAATTCACACGCACCACGGGATACAGCGTGTGACCCGCGCACCCCTGGAATCCAGTTCCCAGTCCAATAGCGTGTGGAAATTCACACGCACCACGGGATACAGGTTCGCTGACGTACTTGCGTGTGTAAGTGCCCGCGCACCCATTAAATACACGTACATAGGCCAATCGCGTGTACGCGCACTTTTGTCCAATTACACGCGGTGACACTCTGATGTGCAGTATCTCCACGTGTGCCCCGTCATCACGTGCTGAGTGGGGAACACCCGTGCGGGTCACGTCACAGACGCGCTTACGCGCTGAGGGACTCTGGTCCAATAGAATCGCGTATGCGTGCTGACGCGCTTACGCGCTAAGGGCCTTTCCTCGGATTTCACGCTGACGTGCAGGATTTTCACGTGCCAAATCACTCCGTATCAAGCTGGCCACGCGAAAACACACGGAAGACCACGCTCCTGCCCAGAAGGCCGAGTTACTGCCCCCCAGTGCCCCGAGCAGCCTCCCACGTGCCATCTGCTGCTGCCTGCCTGCCTGCCTGCTGCCACCGTGCCCTGCCATTTGGTGCCTGCACATCAGCCATCTGCAGGGGTCCAGTTGCTGTGTCCACCCCTGCTGGAACTGAAGACTCCCGACTGGGATTACATCGCTCCACAGCCCAGCCCCAGGACCCAGTTGCCCACCCACACCTGCCTCTGGGGTTGCCATGTCGGGCACTTCCACATCTGGCACCAGTGGCAACCCCAGGCCAGAGGGGCAGAGGGGCACCAGCTTCACTGACACCGAAGTTGGTGTCCTGGTGGAGCATGTCCTGGGGCAGTAGGATGCCCTCTTTGGATCGTCCCGCGCCAGCAAGGAAGGACGGCAGAGGATCTGGGCCGACTGTGTGGTTGCCATCAACGCGGAGGGGGTGGCAACCCGCGACGTCCTGAAGATCAAGAAGCGCTGGGAGGACTTGAGGTCCAGGACCCTTGTGAAGGCCCGGCGCCTCGTGGAGGGGGGCCGCATGAGTTCCATCCAGATGAGGGTCCTGGAACGCGTACGCCCAGCGCTCCACGCCCAGATCCTTGAGAGGGAGGCCCGTCTGGAGTTGAGCGGTAAGTGTCCATGCATTACTGTGTGAGACAGGGCATGTTGCGGTGTGCTGGTTCTATGATACTTGCCTGTATGTGTGCCATAGGCCATGTATGCATGTATGTGTGCAGGGACATCAGGGTAATGCATGTGCGACCAGTGATGTGTGATGCACATGGTTGTTGCATGTGTTGAAATGCCGCATGGGGAGCCCTATGCAGATTTTGAACATGAGAGCATGCCACTCTCTGTACCTGGACATGGGTGGGGGTGAGGGATGGGTGCTGATGCCAGGTACATATATGGTAGCCATGTCTGTGTGCCTGACCTGCGTGTCTGTGACTTGTGCATGCCATGGATGCATGACACATGTGTGTGACAATGCACAGATTCAGTAAAGCAGCCAAATTACCCTTGTATCCGCTGTGTTTGGTGTGTTTGGGGCCAGATGGATGTGACTGAGGTGAAGTGTGTGCATGTGATAGGCATGAGCCATGATGCATGTGAGTTACATATCATTGAATGTTTCAAGAGTCCATTGGACATGCATGGAAATGTCCATGGCATGCACCATGCCTGTTACTGTGTGTGTTTTGCCTGGACTGACCCATGTGTTGTGGAGGGACATGATGGAAGTGTACTTTGACAGTGGTGCTCATCTGCTATTGCTTCCTGTCTAGGGGACCATTGTACAGTGCCCTGATGCTTGTGTTCTTTGTCTCCCTCTACGCAGCGGCTAGTGAAGAAGAGGGCGGAGACGGCGCTGTGGAGCAAGGTGGCGGGGATGCCCCCACGGCTGCAGCGGAAGGGGTGGGTGAGCCCCCACAGGGGCCTGCTACGGTGGGAGACGGTGAGGAGCCATCCAGGTTGGTGGTTTGCACAGAGGAGGAGGAGGCCGCCACTGGGGCACACATGGGGCCTGGTGGGGGCATCCCTGCTGGTGCAAGTGGTGCAGTCCAGGGCCAGGGGCAGGGGGCAGCACAGGTCACCGTGGAGGGGCCTGTGCATGTCGCTGTCCCTGACCCTGTGAGTGCACCACCATGCACCAGCAGGGATGCCCCGTCCCAGGCCTGTCCGCAGGTAGAGGGGATGTCCATGTCACCTGACTCCCCTCCACCTGCGGACGTGGGAACCCCTGGCCGTGCGGAGAAGGTCCTGATTGGGGTCGCGATGCGCACGGCTGTGATTCGTGATGCCGTGCGTGCTTCCCGGGAGGAGCACGCACGTCATCACGAAGTGCACCGTGCCGACGTGGCCCAATTGGGATCGGCCATGTTCGGGGGTTTCCTGCATGTGTTGGCCAATGTGGCGGCCCTCTCCTCCTCTGTGCAGGCTATCCACCAGTCGTTCTCCTTGCCGTCTTCCAGCCCAGATGCCACCAGGGCCCCCTGTGGACCTGCCCCGACCAATGCAGCCAGCTCGGTGGGGATCCCATCCCTGCCACAGTCGGGAGTCAGAGATCCAGCAGGGGTGGACACCACAGCAACTGGACCCCAGCAGATGGAGGATGTGACGGCATCATCGGGCAGGGCACGTGCACGACGGCGTCGGTGGTTTCCATCAGCCTGGATGCCGTCGTGCTGGCACAGGCAGTTGCGTCGGAGGCAGCAGCAGGCTCAACGTGGGAGGCATCATGGCTCGGGGCCATCAACATCAGGGGTGCAGGCATCGGCCGGAGGGCAGGAGAACCCTGGAATGGGAGTGGCTTCCGTGTGGGAGCGGTTGTGCCAGCGGATAGGTGCGGAGCGGCAGCGGGCAGAGGAGGAACGGCTCACGATGGTCAGGGCGGAGGACTCCATGCGGAGGGCGCTGAGGCGGGCTGAGTGCCTCGAGGGTCTTCGCAGGGAGTTTGAGCTTGACACTGCGTTATCCCTGCGGGACCTCGGGGCCAGGGAACATGCCCACCTCCAAGCCATTGACCAGGAGTTCGATGATGCCCTGGCCCATGACAACAACCAGTGAGCCGTCCGAATAGCCCGCTGCCTTTGTATATAGTTGTATAGTTAGGGTTAGGTTTCCTTTGTTTTTTTGAATTTTTTTTGGTTGCGATTGGACAATGCACCACTTTTTTGTATATAGTTCAGTTTTTAGTTAGTAGTCATAGTTAGGTTTAATTTGGTTGGGCTCATGGACCCAGGATGATCTTCTTCATGGTTCTTCATTGGCTTATTTTAATTTTTCAGATAATTTTCTTGGACATTCATCTTGTTTTGTTTGATTTGCTTTGTGTTTTTTCTTACTTCATTTCCATTGTACTTGCTGTTCAATACATATTTTTTTTTATTCTTCAATGTGTCGTATCATCTCATTGCTTTCAGGCATGTCATGTTGGATGTTTTGTCATTCACTTGCAGCCATTGTGTGTGACAGACATGTGTTCAATTGCATTATTTAAATTGGGGGTGTAACATGTAATTGCCTTTGATATGTGGGTGGGTGTGATAGTTGGTTGGGCCTTTTGGCAGGGGAGGATGGGCATTACGGACATGATTGGGGAATGTTGGGACCCAGGTGCAGGGGGGCATGGATTGGACATGGGTGGGGGCCTGCTGGCAGGTGCCCCACAGTGCTGGGGGGGTGGGGGTGGTGGGAGACATGAGTGGGGGCCTGGTGGAGGGTGACCCTGCACTGCTGGGGTGTGGGGGTGGTGGGAGACATGAGTGGGGGCCTGGTGGAGGGTGACCCTGGTGGCTGGGGTGTGGGGGTGGTGGGAGACATGAGTGGGGGCCTGGTGGAGGGTGCCCCTGGTGGCTGGGGGGTGGGGGTGGTGGGAGACATGAGTGGGGGCCTGGTGGAGGGTGACCCTGCACTGCTGGGGGGTGGGGGTGGTGGGAGACATGAGTGGGGGCCTGGTGGAGGGTGACCCTGCACTGCTGGGGGGTGGGGGTGGTGGGAGACATGAGTGGGGGCCTGGTGGAGGCTGCCCCTGGTGGCTAGGGGGTGGGAGTGGTCATAGACATGAGTGGGGGCCTGGTGGAGGGTGCCCCTGGTGGCTAGGCGGTGGGGGTGGTGGTAGACATGAGTGGGGGCCTGGTGGAGGGTGCCCCTGCACTGCTGGGGGGTGGGGGTGGTGGTAGACATGAGTGGGGGCCTGGTGGAGGCTGCCCCTGCACTGCTGGGGGTGGGGGTGGTGGGAGACATGAGTGGGGGCCTGGTGGAGGCTGCCCCTGCACTGCTGGGGGTGGGGGTGGTGGGAGACATGAGTGGGGGCCTGGTGGAGGGTGACCCTGCACTGCTGGGGGGTGGGGGTGGTGGGAGACATGAGTGGGGGCCTGGTGGAGGGTGCCCCTGGTGGCTGGGGGGTGGGGGTGGTGGGAGACATGAGTGGGGGCCTGGTGGAGGGTGACCCTGCACTGCTGGGGGGTGGGGGTGGTGGGAGACATGAGTGGGGGCCTGGTGGAGGGTGACCCTGGTGGCTGGGGTGTGGGGGTGGTGGGAGACATGAGTGGGGGCCTGGTGGAGGGTGCCCCTGGTGGCTGGGGGGTGGGGGTGGTGGGAGACATGAGTGGGGGCCTGGTGGAGGGTGACCCTGCACTGCTGGGGGGTGGGGGTGGTGGTAGACATGAGTGGGGGCCTGGTGGAGGGTGCCCCTGGTGGCTAGGGGGTGGGGGTGGTGGTAGACATGAGTGGGGGCCTGGTGGAGGCTGCCCCCGCACTGCTGGGGCGTGGGGGTTGGTGGTAGACATGAGTGGGGGCCTGGTGGAGGCTGCCCCTGCACTGCTGGGGGTGGGGGTGGTGGGAGACATGAGTGGGGGCCTGGTGGAGGCTGCCCCTGCACTGCTGGGGGTGGGGGTGGTGGGAGACATGAGTGGGGGCCTGGTGGAGGGTGACCCTGCACTGCTGGGGGGTGGGGGTGGTGGGAGACATGAGTGGGGGCCTGGTGGAGGGTGCCCCTGGTGGCTGGGGGGTGGGGGTGGTGGGAGACCTGAGTGGGGGCCTGGTGGAGGGTGCCCCTGCACTGCTGGGGGGTGGGGGTGGTGGGAGACATGAGTGGGGGCCTGGTGGAGGGTGACCCTGGTGGCTGGGGTGTGGGGGTGGTGGGAGACATGAGTGGGGGCCTGGTGGAGGGTGACCCTGCACTGCTGGGGGGTGGGGGTGGTGGGAGACATGAGTGGGGGCCTGGTGGAGGGTGCCCCTGGTGGCTGGGGGGTGGGGGTGGTGGGAGACATGAGTGGGGGCCTGGTGGAGGGTGACCCTGCACTGCTGGGGGGTGGGGGTGGTGGGAGACATGAGTGGGGGCCTGGTGGAGGGTGACCCTGGTGGCTGGGGTGTGGGGGTGGTGGGAGACATGAGTGGGGGCCTGGTGGAGGGTGCCCCTGGTGGCTGGGGGGTGGGGGTGGTGGGTGACATGAGTGGGGGCCTGGTGGAGGCTGCCCCTGCACCGCTGGGGTTTGGGGGTGGTGGGAGACATGAGTGGGGGCCTGGTGGAGGGTGACCCTGCACTGCTGGGGGGTGGGGGTGGTGGGAGACATGAGTGGGGGCCTGGTGGAGGGTGACCCTGCACTGCTGGGGGGTGGGGGTGGTGGGAGACATGAGTGGGTGCCTGGTGGAGGGTGACCCTGCACTGCTGGGGGGTGGGGGTGGTGGGAGACATGAGTGGGGGCCTGGTGGAGGGTGACCCTGGTGGCTGGGGTGTGGGGGTGGTGGGAGACATGAGTGGGGGCCTGGTGGAGGGTGCCCCTGGTGGCTGGGGGGTGGGGGTGGTGGGTGACATGAGTGGGGGCCTGGTGGAGGCTGCCCCTGCACCGCTGGGGTTTGGGGGTGGTGGGAGACATGAGTGGGGGCCTGGTGGAGGGTGCCCCTGGTGGCTGGGGGGTGGGGGTGGTGGGAGACATGAGTGGGGGCCTGGTGGAGGGTGACCCTGCACTGCTGGGGTGTGGGGGTGGTGGGAGACATGAGTGGGGGCCTGGTGGAGGGTGACCCTGGAGGCTGGGGTGTGGGGGTGGTGGGAGACATGAGTGGGGGCCTGGTGGAGGGTGCCCCTGGTGGCTGGGGGGTGGGGGTGGTGGGAGACATGAGTGGGGGCCTGGTGGAGGGTGACCCTGCACTGCTGGGGGGTGGGGGTGGTGGGAGACATGAGTTGGACATGGGTGGGGGCCTGCTGGCAGGTGCCCCACAGTGCTGGGGGGTGGGGTGGTGGGAGACATGAGTGGGGGCCTGGTGGAGGGTGCCCCTGGTGGCTGGGGGGTGGGGGTGGTGGGAGACATGAGTGGGGGCCTGGTGGAGGGTGACCCTGCACTGCTGGGGGGTGGGGGTGGTGGGAGACATGAGTGGGGGCCTGGTGGAGGGTGACCCTGGAGGCTGGGGTGTGGGGGTGGTGGGAGACATGAGTGGGGGCCTGGTGGAGGGTGCCCCTGGCGGCTGGGGGGTGGGGGTGGTGGGAGACATGAGTGGGGGCCTGGTGGAGGGTGACCCTGCACTGCTGGGGGGTGGGGGTGGTGGGAGACATGAGTTGGACATGGGTGGGGGCCTGCTGGCAGGTGCCCCACAGTGCTGGGGGGTGGAGGTGGTAGGGGAAATGAGTTGGACATGGGTGGGGGCCTGCTGGCAGGTGCCCCACAGTGCTGGGGGGTGGGGGTGCAAGGGGACATGAGTTGGTGTTCATTAGTTCAAGGAGACATGTGCCTTTGCTGGGGGGCATGCCCATGGTGGGTGGGCTGCCTGCGGGACATGACCAGGGATGCAGGGTAGTCCCCTGTGGTGTGGGCTGCCTGCAGGGGCCGTGGAGGGTGTACAGGGTACACCTGGGAGGACCCACACTGTCAAATCACATGTGGAACTTCCCGCGCACCCCTGAAATTCACGCGCCCAGGCTATTCGCGTGTGGAACTTCCCGCGCACCCCAGAAATACATGCGCCCAGGCTATTCGCGTGTGGAACTTCCCGCGCACCCCTGAAATACACGCGCCCAGGCTATTCGCGTGTGGAACTTCCCGCGCACCCCTGAAATACACGCGCCCAGGCTATTCGCGTGTGGAACTTCCCGCGCACCCCTGAAATACACGCGCCCAGGCTATTCGCGTGTGGAACTTCCCGCGCACCCCTGAAATACACGCGCCCCCAGGCTATTCGCGTGTGGAACTTCCCGCGCACCCCTGAAATACACGCGCCCAGGCTATTCACGTGTGGAACTTCCCGCGCACCCCTGAAATACACGCGCCCAGGCTATTCGCGTGTGGAACTTCCCGCGCACCCCTGAAATACACGCGCCCCCAGGCTATTCGCGTGTGGAACTTCCCGCGCACCCCTGAAATACACGCGCCCAGGCTATTCGCGTGTGGAACTTCCCGCGCACCCCTGAAATACACGCGCCCAGGCTATTCGCGTGTGGAACTTCACGCGAACCCCTGTAATACACGTAGCCCGCTACCCCAGGCCCGATCGCGTGAGGAACTTCACGCGAACCCCTGTAATACACGTAGCCCGCTACCCCAGGCCCGATCGCGTGAGGAACTTCACGCGAACCCCTGTAATACACGTAGCCCGCTACCCCAGGCCCGATCGCGTGAGGAACTTCACGCGAACCCCTGTAATACACGTAGCCCGCTCCCCCAGGCCCGATCGCGTGTGAAACTTCACGCGAACCCCTGAAATACACGTAGCACGCTCCCCCAGGCCCGATCGCATGAGGAACTTCACGCGAACCCCTGTAATACACGTTGCCCGCTCCCCCAGGCCCGATCGCGTGTGAAACTTCACGCGAACCCCTGAAATACACGTAGCACGCTCCCCCAGGCCCGATCGCGTGAATAACTTCACGCGAACCCCTGTGATGCACGTACCCTGCTGTAATCGCGTGTTAGACTTCCCGCGCACCCCGGTATACACGCACACGTATTTTTTGTCAGTGGGTGTCCGTGTTTGTGGGTACCCCTTTGCACGTCATTTTTCCTGGAGGGCCACAGTATGGGACATTCATCATGGCAGTATATAGGTGCTATTTGTTGGCGCACCTTTTGGCGCACATTTCTTACAGCCGCAGAGACGCTACCGCCTGCTTTCTTGTGGCGGTCGTGTTTGTGCCTGTGCGCTGGTTTGAGCGTGCGCTTTTTTGCCCTATTCTATTCCATGAATACGTGTTGTAGGCGAGCGTGTGGGCGTTCCGCGCACTTGTGCCCTGTACTTACCCCCTGACGCCCACGTTTTGGCAAGTTGTTCCCCATTCCGAGTGTTACGCCCGTGTTCCGCCTACTTTTGTTGCGTGAGCCGCGCTATGTGCGAATTTCGCTGTGGCCTGTGCGATTTTCGCTGTGACCTGGCGCACGCTGTTAGATGGCCTGTGCGCCAACGTGCGCCGCGCACTTTTTTATCGCACATCCGCTGGTTTTCTCGCGCACGGCCTTCCATGAATCGACGTGCGCTGCTTTTCGTGCGATTTTCGCAATTGCACTGCGATTTTCGCTATTCCACTGCGATTCGCACGTTTTTGCCCACTTGCGCCGCGCTAATTATTCCATGAATCGGCCTCCATGCCTTCTTCAGTGGAAAAGACAACAGACATGCACCCAATACAGAAAGTGGAAGACCAACCTGAGTAGGAAATGTGAAGACATCATGAAGCAAGACACAGACAACAGATTCATAATTCAAAATAAACACTTGTATTAACTTAAATATCAGGATGGAAAAAGGCCTAACTTGTCCTGTGCTAAGGTGGGATTTCCCTACCTAAACAAAACTAAGGAAAGTCTGAGTCAAAGAGTTCAGCTAAAGAATCTGTCTGTGTCCGAAACCTATACTTGCCATCACAACTAATCTATACAATGTCTAGGGATGTAAGCAACCAAAATGAACAGTGTCCAACATAACGTTCTGAGCCTTTTCCAGCTCACAGTTTCCTTTCTGCTCCCTTTCTCAAGTATAAAGCAGTTCCAACAAAAAGTCTCAAAATTACCTCTCTTGAGTTCAGGATGATACAGTTTTAACCAGGACTCGGGGTTAGCTTCCCCAAGTTCCAAGTAACACAGTTCCAAGCACAAAAGAACATTGAGACTCCGGTTTCAAGTCAATAAATGGTTCAAGTGTCAGGGTTCTCATCCCCAAGACTTAAATTCAGCAGCAAGTCTTAGGACTCCCTTCCCAAAGACTTAATTTCAGCACCAAAAATATCCTTTGTCTCTTTAAAGTTCGTTGTCACTCTTGCGCCTTCTATGTATGGTTGGTTTTTCATGTATAAATTGTAGCTTTGTTGGAATAAACTTCAAAGTCTTAATGAATTATGCTTTAAATATAATATGCAGTTTTCATGCCATTCAATTTTGAATACAGCATACATTGGTTTCACTTGGATTTAAAGTTTCATTTAGAATTCAGCATCTGAAGGTTTTTACTCGAATGCAAAGTTCTATTTTACCTTTGAACTTAATAGGTAGCAGTTCTGCTCTTTTAGTAAGGTGTTCACTCAGTTCGGCATTCAACAGATATTGGTTGTATTTGTTAAAGATTTGTTTTCGATCTGTATTCACTATGCACGGGCTGCGCTTAGAACACACTTTCTATTCAACAGTGTGTATTTTTGAGATAATTCACTTTAAACAGAATGTTGGGCATTAGGGACTTTCGAGAACGTGTTTCCTCCAACACGCGACCACTCTGATGCAAAATTTTCCTAGTATTTCAATGTCTGAAAATGGATTGAATCAGATACCTTTGAAAACGTGTTTCCTCAAACACGCAAACCACTCCGATACAATGTATTCCTCAAACAGACAAGTTTAAATGCTTGTACACTGAGTTTCTCAATTGCTAGAAACTCCTCCGAGCAGCATGGATCTAACCGTCTCCTGCTCTCAACATCAGGGGTCCAACTCGTGCCCCTCATGCACTCCTGTGGTGTCCTCCTGCCACAGGGGAACGAGCATCTCAACCACAGGCAAAAGGGACAGTCTCTCCACATGGCTTCCTTCACAGAGTTCAATCTGTTCCACAGAGCCCCAGCTCCTTTGCAGCGCCTCCATAGGTCACCTTTCTCTGCAAACTTCGGCGTTTCAGCGTGGGTTACAATTAAAGCTCCCTGCTGCTTAGACCGGCCTTCCTGCTGCTTCTCCTGTCACTCTTGTCTCTCCCTTTGCTGGTGGGCTGGTCTCTTTTTATACACCTTCAGCCACTTGACATGCTGCAGATGTGAGTATCCAATCAAACCTGCCTGACTACAATGAAAGGGACATGCCTGACCTTCACTGCTCTTAGCAGGCATCTTCCTTGTTGCAATACCAGAGTGGTGAAAGAGCTCAGTCTTCATTGCTCTTTGATGAACCTTCTTTGTCTCAGTACTGTTAGTGTTTACATGTGGGGAAACAAGTTGGAGCTGACTTACAATAACCTATAAAGGTCGGGGAGGAGTTGGGTTGGTCATCAGTAGAGAAAGGGGGATACCATGTCTCGCCCAAGGGTACTCCACTTCTATTCCCCAAGGACCCTCCATTCAGGTGATCCTCCCTCGCTTCTCTATCCCCAGGGCCAGCATCCAATAGCGATGGCCTTTCCCTGGCCACCTGCGCAGAAGATGCAAGTGGTTTAGGGGTGAGAATACCATCAGGTTTCTCACAGGAAGCTGATCCCATCTTGCTTACTGATGCCCACCTGTTCTTAAAGGGGGAGAATGGAACCAGACCTCAAGAGCATGCCCACCTGTCGGCGAGAAACACAATTCCTATGTAAGTATAATACCAAGGGGAAATATAGTTCTGAGGGGAGAAACACTCTAAAAGGGAATACATTAAATCCCGGCCCCTTACATTTGAAAGTACTGAGTGGTGGGGGTATATATATTAACTGTACATACTGAGAAGTTAGGGAACATTTCAGAAGTGTATGTACTTCTGGAATTTTACATATGATAAAATAGGTCCTATGGGGTGTATACTTTGAGAACTCCTGACTCCTTCTTTGTGTAATGATCAAACACTGAAGAAGTATTCCGGGAGCTAAAAGGACATCTCACTGTCTGCATAGCTAGAAAAGTAAGGTAATTGAAGTCAGTTGAGGGTTACGTCACCCAAGAGTTTTGTTACTGGTACTGATCCATTTAAGAAAATTGGCAAAGGGTAATTAATCACTACCCATTTCCATGCTTTTAATTTGCCGATTAAAAATGAGAAATGCACACTTTTACACATTAATGCAATAGAAACATCACTGAAGGGAGTTCAGCAAACATACACTTCGAATGGATTGTGTCCTCCCACGTATTCCTCATCTTGTGATAATTCGTTAATTTGTTTCGCCAGCTTCGCTGCTTTGGAAAATTTATTTCGGCAGAGGGCGCTGTGCTCGAGGTTGTGGCGTTGAATGTCCTTCGACGGGCTTCGTACCGCGTCGACATCACCGATGGTCTAAATAGCTCGAGCCGTGCCCGTTGGCTTCAGTTCCGTTTTTCCGGTTGCTTCGCTCTCGTGAACAGTGCGCTTCGAGATTTTTCTGTCAAGGAAATGTCTTCTTCATCGACCGCTTCCACTCCCAAAACTGGGTTTAAGAAGTGTAATGACTGTGGGTCGAAGATGTCCATCACCGATCCTCACCGTATCTGTCTGTGGTGTCTGGACTCAGATCATCGAACCGTCGACTGTGGCTCCTGTCAGTCAATGACGGAGAAGGTCCTCCGTGAGAGGAAAAGTAAGTTAGCGGTGGGGGGCATTGAAGGGCTCTTCGAAAGCCTTGTCTAAAAAACATAAGAAATCGTCTGATTCAAAGGAATCGGAACGCCATAAAAAACACTTGAAGAGATCCCGATCTCGTAGCAGGCCGAGACGATCTTCTTCGTCTTCCTCTAAAAAGCTGAAAAGGAGACATCGACGGAATTGGTTCGATGTCCGACTAGATCGGGTTCCCCTTCAAAATGGCAGAGCTTTAGGAAAAAAATGATGCAGGTCTTTGAGAGCACAGCCTTGACCCCCTCAAAGAAACCTCAGAAAAGGCAGACCCCGGTTGCTCCATTGGACGAAGCGGGGAAGTCGGGAACTACGACGGTAAAGCGTAGTAGTACCCATAGATCTCGAGTCGACAAGTCGTCGAGAGATCCTCGAGGGTCGAGTGTCTCTCCGATCCCTCATAAAAAACAAAAATTGTCGAAGTCGAGCGCAACTTCGTCGACGCCATCGGCGCCGACTGCTCCGATGACGAAGCCTATTTTATCCTCGACGCCTTTGTTGAAGGCTTTGTCGAGTGCGTCGAAGGTTCCTTCGACTACCTCGAAGAAAACACTGATTCCTTCGACAAATTATCAGGAGGAAGAGAGAAGGTTTACACCTTTACAAAAAATCGGACTTTTTTAGGTCCATGTCTTCAATTTTTGAAGAATCTGGCTCAGATGATGAGGAAGTCACTCCTTTTGGAGTAAAATATGGCCCTAGACAAGTTCCAGAGGAACCGATAAATCCTGAGACAAAAATGAGAGACCTATCTGAAACTCTGCATTCTGCTAGTGGTGTGGCCACATCACCGAATTGGAGTTTGCTGCACCTGATCCTGCAGAACATGCAGACTCAGGGTATAAGAATTTGATGAGTAGGGTGATTGAATATATGGGTTGGGTAAGAGCCTCGCCTACGTTTGAACAAGATGATATGATGGACATTATAGTCCGAGAACCCCGGAAAGATCCAGTCCTCCCCTTTCATAGGGCACTCCAAAGAACAGTTGAAAAGAACTGGGAAAAACCTGATAGCATTGCTGCAGTAGACATCAATCTCCCAAAGAAGTACAGAACTTCTACTTCTGATCTAGAATACCTGAGTAGACACCCTACTCCAGAAAGCTTGGTTATTCAGGCAGCTACTACTTCCAGGCAAACAGCATACCCAACCATACCTCTGGCCAGGGAGGACAAAAAGGTTGATGCCTGGGCTCGTAAAGTATTTACTTCGGGTAGCATGGCCTTGAAATCGACCATTCTCATCTGTACCCTGGCCAGGTTCACACATACCCTGTGGGAATGCATTTCGGCAGCGGCTGAGCATATTCCGGAAGGCGAGGAAAGGGAAGGCTTCCTGAATATAGTCAATGACGGTAAGGAGGCAATGGGGGAATGTCTCCAGTCTGGACTGGATACTGCTGATAGTATTAGCAGGTCCATGGCATCAAGCACAGTGCTACACAGATTTTCGTGGTTGAGAAAGTCGGGGGTTTGCACCAGATGTACAGACCAGGCTTCTCAACATTCCCTTTGATGCCTCGAGGGTGTTTGGTAGTAAGGCTGATGAGAGCCTAGAAAAACTACAGACCTCGAAAGCGGCAGCCAAATCTCTTAGTGCCTCTATGCGACAGCCTCAGAAACCCTATTCTGGCTCATTTTCCTGGAGGGGTCGTCCTTTTCGATGCTACTCCTCTGTTGGTAGAGGAAGAGGACAGGCTTTTCAAAGGGGCAAGAGGAATGTCACTCGTGGTGGACGAGCAAAGACTACAAAGCCATCTTCAGGAACGTCATCTATGCCCTCAGCCGCTCCTGTAACTGCCTCCAAATCTCTCTGAGGTCTTATCATGCAAAACACCAGTGGGAGGCAGAATCTCTCAGCATCTGAAAGAGTGGCGAGGCATTACTTCAAATGCATGGGCACTGGAGACAGTAGCCCAATGTTACTGCCTTCCCTTCCTAAAAAGACCTCAAGATCATCCACCAGGAGCCAGCTCTACCAAAATTCCAGATCCGCTCCTTTGGCAGGAGATTATAACCCTGCTAGAGAAAGGTGCAATAGAACATGTACCTGTAGCGGAGAGGAACAAGGGCTGGTACACCCCCTATTTTCTCATCCCCAAAAAGGACGGAGGATTGAGACCCATCTTGGACTTGAGAAAATTAAACAAATTCCTTAGAAAGGACAAGTTCAAGATGGTAACCCTTTCTCAGATTCTTCAGGCTCTCCAACTCCAAGACTGGTTGGTATCATTGGACCTCCAGGATGCTTATTTTCATGTGCCAATCCATCCCAAGCACAGAAAATACCTGAGGTTCGCAGTTGGTGGTTCTCACTATCAGTTTCGAGTTCTGCCATTCGGGCTGACCTCCGCTCCGAGGGTTTTCATCAAACTGATGGCGGTAGTGACAGCGACTCTCAGGAGAGGGGGGATACCCCTACCTAGACGACTGGCTAATCAGAGCACGTTCTCTCGGACAAGCTCAGGAACACCTGTCGATCACCTGCCACTTCCTCCACAACCTGAGCTTCTCCCTCAATTTCAAGAAGTCCCACATGATATCATCCCAACAACTCCAGTTTATCGGAGCAGTCTTGGATACTTCCTCGGGCAAAGCCTCGCCGCCCGAAGTGTGAGCTCTCCACATCCAGCAGATGGTAACAAAATTCCAGAAAGCCCAGCATCTGCCGGCCTTCGATTTCCTGAGGTTGCTCGGCGTCATGGCATCCTGCATTTGTCTGGTGCCAGAGGCCAGACTGAGAATGAGATCCCTTCAATGGGCCCTCAGAACTCAGTGGCCCCAATTCTCTGGGAATATGTCAGATCTTCTGCAAGTCCCGAGCGCAGTTGCTCAGGATCTATCATGGTAGGCTTGCAACGACAACATCCTCAAGGGAGAATCTTTTTGGCAACCATGGCCGGAGATAACAGTAGTGACGGACGCCTCACTCATGGGGTGGGGTGCTCACACCAACGATCTGACAATCAGCGGACGTTGGTCTCCATCGGTGTCCAAACTACACATCAATCTATTGGAGCTGAGGGCAATCAGGCTAGCGCTGAAGGCCTTCCTGCCCTCCGTACAGAGAAAGAATGTCCTGATAATGAGGGACAACACAGTGGCCATGTACTATCTCAACAAAAGAGGAGGCGTAGGATCACTACCTCTGTGCAGAGAGGCAATGTAGCTCTGGTTCTGGGTAATACAAGAAGGAATCTCTCTATCGGCAGTTCACCTAGCCGGAGAGCAGAACACAGCAGCAGACGCTCTGAGCAGGCAGAGCACAGTCTCCCACGAGTGGGAGTTAGCTCAGGAAGTCCTTCTGGAGATCTTCGCCCTTTGGGGAACCCCTCAAGTGGATCTGTTTGCAACCACGGTAAACCGGAAGTGCGATCAGTATTGCTCAAGGGAATTTCCCCCGAGAGGAGCTTTAGGAGACGCGTTCGTAGTGGATTGGGATTTTCCCCTGCTGTACGCGTTTCCTCCAGTACCCGTGATTCCTCAAGTAATCAGGAGGTTGAGAAAGTTCAGGAAAAACATGATCCTAATTACCCCGGACTGGGCCAGTAGGACGTGGTACCCGGACCTTCTGGACATGTCCATCTGCCCTCCAATACGTCTTCCACAAAGAGAGGATCCTCTCTCGCAAGAGGAAGGTCGGTTCTCCATCCAGAGGTCAACACGCTCAACCTTCATGCATGGTTTCTGAGAGGTTGAGATATAAGGATTGGGATCTTCCAGATGACGTAATGGAGATTTTGCTTTCGGCCAGAAGGCAGAAACTAAATCCTTGTACCGGTGTTGTTGGAATAAGTTCAGTAACTGGTGCAAGGATAGGGATGTGGACCCTTTTCAATGTAGCACACCAATGGTGCTTCCTTTTCTATTACATCTAGCCAATCTGGGGCTCCAGATCGGGACAATCAAAGGATATATTGCTGCGCTGTCCATTTAATAATACAGTTCCTGAAAGGACTTACAAATGTAAATCCACCAATACCATTTCATGTTCCAACTTGGGATTTGAATTTAGTTCTTAAATTCCTAACATATATACCATTTGAGCCTCTGCACTCATGTCCATTGAGGCTTTTAACACTAAAAACTGTCCTTCTTGTGGCATTAAAATCAGCCCCCATGGTTTGTGAACGACAGGCCCTCTCATGTAAACCTCCATACACCACTTTTTTATAAAGACAAAGTAATTCTGAAAGTTAAAGCATCTTTCTTACCGAAAGTAGTTTCCGACTTCCATTTGTCGCAGAAAATTGTTTTACCAACATTCTATCCTCCTCCTCATTTGGGAAAAGAAGAGGTGAGATTACATAGGCTGGACCCCAAGAGGGCTCTCAGCTTTTACATTGCAAGAATGACAAAATTACGTCAAGACGACCAACTTTTTGTGGGCTACACAGGTCGTAAATTGGGGTTAGCGGTGACAAAACAAACCATATCCCGCTGGTTTATTCTAGCTATATTGGAATGCTACAGATTAGCAGGAAAAGACCCACCGGATGGGCTACGTGCTCACTCCACAAGGGGAATGGCTACTTCTGCGGCTTTGAAGAGGGGAGTCCATGCAAAAGATATTTGCTCGGCTGCCACATGGGCATCAATGCATACTTTTATCAAACATTACTGCTTAGATGCCTCATCCTCAAATGAGGGGCTTTTTCCCAGAGTGGTACTTCACTCTGTACATGAAAACAAGAACTAGCACTCCCACCTCCAAATTGGTCACTGCTATGGGAGTCTATCACAAGATGAGGAATACGTGGGAGGACACAATCCATTCGAAGAACAAGTTACTTACCAACTGTAATGTTCTTTCGACTGGATGTTCCTCCCACGTATTAACAAAAAAAGTAAAAAGTAATTTTTGCTTTTAGGTCAAAGAAATGGGGTCATTTCTCCATTTGTTTTTTTTTCTCTGTTTTGTCATGGAGATCCAGCTGCGGCCTGGGGGAGCAGGTTCCATAATGGGAGATGCGCCATCAGTTCATGATGTGTCATCTTGGGGACGTCACATAACGTGCCCAAGTTGTGCAATTGGGCACCATCTTGATGGAGGCAGGTGTAGCCGGGCAGACTGTCATCACTATGGACAGCTTTCATCGCCGCCATAGTTACCAGGCGCATCCTCATTGGCTGTGAAGCCACAGAACCATGACACTAAAGAAACCATCTTAAAAAAGCAGATTGAGGCAAGAGAGCAAGAGAGCAATCAGAACGATGCAAGCCTACTAACCTTGCGCAATGAAGGATCTTGAACTTTTCTACCTCTGAGTCTACTCAATGTGGGGCTTATTCACCCAAAATTGCTATTTTATAACAATATTGTATATTCTACATATTAACACTATTTTAGGAAAATGGTACTTTGTGGATTGTTATAGTTGTTGTTGCCCCTATTGTCCAACAGTGGAAACACAGATACACTTTATATTTTTTGTCTAGGATATCAAACTATATACGGAGGAAAGGACTAGTGACAATATTGAAAGAAAGGAAGTCATGCAGCTATTTGCTGCCTGTGTGTATCTGCTTCTAGCAGGGGAAAAGCAACTTCCTTAGGCATTAAATACATTTTTGAGAATGGCTTGCAAAATCGCGAGCAATTTAGTATACTCATCTTTGATTGCACTTTATCTCATATGATGTACTGATCCTGTGTATGATACTAAAGCTAGATTTTATAGATTGATTTATCATGTTAAGATACCATTGGATTAAGATTGATGAATTTGAATATTATTTGCACTTCGTTTTATGAATCTAATATGTATATTGGACATAAACATGCAAAAATACTTCTTGTCATGAACATTGCCCCTGAAATTTTAAGATACATGTGTCCGTCCATACAGAAGAGAACATTAAGGCTGCACTGAAGAATAAGCACATTTAGACAAGCCTGTTTCATCAGAAGGTATGGGCTTGAAACAGTTCAGGAAACATAATAATTTAAGATCTGGTTATCATAAGGGCCTATTCATTTCAGGCAACACAATAGTCGAGCTCTTCTGTGAAGTGTCTGTTGCTAATTCGTCTGGTCTGAATACATCAGTGATGACACAAACAAGGTGCAGAAACTTGCCTATCTTTTACTTGCTGTTTTCATTTTGGGGTATTTGCCTAATTTTCGGTTGTAAAACATTCCTCACTGCTTAGCTGAAGGGCTGATGGGTACAAGTTACAATATCCATATTTCACTGGATTGGTTTATCCAACAGACTTCCTACCCCCTGGACTGAGAGTATCATTGTGCCAGTATACAAGAAGGGGCCTCGAGTGGATCCAAGCAACTATTGTTTGGTGACAATGATCGATGTCCCTTCTAAGATCTTTGCATGTGTACTCTTACTGGAATGAAACAACTGGATTGATGAACATAAGATCATTCTGTTCAATCAAACCGGGTTCAGGAAGAGGGTCAGTACGACCGAAGAGGGAGTCAGGGTCCTGCCACCATCCCCCCTCCCACTAAATTCATGACAAGACGAAATGCCAGAAAACACCACAATCATCCATTCTATTTCAGACGAAGTCCTAATGGACCGATGATTGATAAATATGTTGAGAGGTATCCCCTCAGCCAGCCCTACAGACCAGGTCCGGTACAGATCTATCCCTGTGTGGAGGAAAAGCCACAGGCCATGGTCAGCGACACCTATATGGACAGCTTGGACTAGAGCACTAAGAAGCCATGTTGCTGATGTTGATAAAGAGACCACAACATAGCAGCGTTAGACATGAAGCACACGTGCCATCCGCACCACGGGTCATAAACACACACTCGAATACATGAAGAACACGAGCGTACAGTTCTATAGTTAGAGGCCAGATATATATACACACTGTCATTGCTTTTATTATTTTTGCCATTAGCCAAGTGCAGCAATGCAGAAACCGCAAGGCACAAAAGATACTGAGCAAGGCTTGCAGATGCTTGAACGCAAATAACCCTATGGAACTGCAGGAGCATCCATGGGACCTGACAGAGCCAATTGTGTCTAACCTATGGAAAATGTAATGTAGCATGGACACTATAGAAACCACATTATAAGGGTTAGGAAAATTACAGCAGGCCTCACGTCTCTGAGCAGGAGCTGAGCTGATTCAGGCTGGACAGAGAGCAAGACATGTGAGAAAGGACCCGCAGTCAAGGTCAAGAGATACGGATGACATTCCAATCCCCAGACAACTAAGGGATGATTTGTAGAAAACACAAATAAGTCCTCATAATTCAGAGCTACAGAGCTCACATTTGTGGTCTCTAAGCATGTGATGCGGCCGAAGCAGACAATGGGCAGTGATCGGCAGTGGGAAAGGAGAGCCGGTCTCAGGCAGCCAGACACATACTGCAACAAGTATGCAACAGTATGAAAAAAGTGTTATGCCGGACAGGAGAATATTCTCATATGCCAAAGGTGGTGCACACAAGTACAATGCAGACACACAATCGTTCTCATCACCTTGAAAAGGTACACATTGAGCTGAGAACCATTTCGGGTCCCAGGCCTGGGGACGTCAGCTCTAGCAAATCACAGTTTAGTACCCTAGGGTGGGTAGAAATGAGCAAGAGCCAATTGTAGGTCCACTATTCTGCAACAATGTAGTAAGTTGGATTTTGGGGAAGGGACAGGCCAGCCACCTGCGAGGGCCAGAAGAATCACATCTATAATGTCCTGTATAGGTTAGAGAATATTCAATTCCCAATCGCTTGGCCCGATAGGTTTTCTGGAGAAAGGCCCAGGTTGTGACGAAGTGCTGATGCCATTTGATGGTAAAACGGGCCTGCGAGCCAAGGAAGAGCGAGATGTGCATGAGTAATTCTCTGTTCCTGTGCTGATCCCTGTTGGTTTTGTCTGTAATAAACCGCAGTTTGAACTTGCCGTTGACTGAGCCCTCCATGTATCCTGGGGGAGGGTGTTGGGCACTTTGAGTCTGCGAACTTCCAGTATCTCTCTGGCATACATGGGAGTTTCCCCCAACAAGTTGGTAGCAGAGTGGATGTTGGCTGCGCCAGCCTGGCACCAGGTCATCTCCTGCGCTGTGGAACCTGAGAGGC
Organism: Ambystoma mexicanum; assembly: GCF_040938575.1. Taxonomy (NCBI): domain Eukaryota; kingdom Metazoa; phylum Chordata; class Amphibia; order Caudata; family Ambystomatidae; genus Ambystoma; species Ambystoma mexicanum. The sequence goes on from NC_090929.1 coordinate 751,457,188, forward strand.
TGCAGGACCATCGCAAATTTCGATAAAACGGGAAATGCGTGCCTGTGGAAAGGCTGTCGGGAGCCAGTTGAAAATCATCCTGCCTGAAGTTAGCGAGGAGTCCAGGCAGACCAGGATGGGTAAGTGAGCACCTTCTGGAGTAGTGGCAGCCTGGCAGCACGGACAGACCACAGAGTGTAAGTATTGACCCAGTATAACGGCAACAGTGGGTGTGAGGGAGTGCCTTCAATATTGTGGAGTATAGTTTAGCATTATTGAGTATTGTCAAAGTATTGTTTAGTAGTGTCAACATAAGTAGGGACAGGAGCGGAGGTAGAAGTCCTTTCTCTATGTCTAGGGTATATTCAGGTTTAGAGGTAAACCGTTCTGGTGAATAACCTAGACTATTGACTCGAGGACACGGATGACAGAAGTTATGTAAATTGTGGATTTCCTATGGGTTGGGCATTTTAGCTTAGGTCATAGATGATGGTATTCCCGTAAGGGTTAGCAAGGGAGCTGGCATAGATTGCGGAAGATCAACTGATTAGGTCTCCTGGAGTGAGACGTTTTGCACGCTAGGCGATGCAGTGGGTACAGTTCAATAACAAGAGAATATTGATATACTCTGCCTGGAGGTAGGAAGACAGCTGTGGGGTTTTTGTATAGTTTGGGAGTAACAGGCTATTACAGTGCATGCGTGTTATTTGATTTTTCTTAGCACTACCTTGTTTAGTAAATTGGTGATATCACCCATAGGTTTGCCATAGGACACGGAGAGCACGAGACAGTGAGGAGCTAGTATTGGAGAATTGGAATTGGCAGAAGAGGTGAACAAATGGCAGTGTGCGGAAGGCACATGCGCAAGATTGTGGGTGTACATGAGGAGGCAGTGGCTGTGAAGGAGGGGCGGTGCGCGGAGCACACCTGAGAGGGTTATGGAGCCAGAGAGGCTCGTAGAAACTGAGAAGTATTACCATTATATTGTACCTTTTCCCTTAAACCGCTGATGGTCAAAACCCTCGACTTGAGGTCAGGTAAAGGCACGAAAGATGTACCAAGGCAAATGAGGGGGGACACGCCCCTTCAGCACTTGTGTAAGACACTCCTGCCTTATAGGGAGAAGATTAGGTCCGAAAGTAGAGAGGAAAAGTTAACCATGGCCTCCCTGTGGAAGTTTCTCCAAGGACATGCAGCAATCACTACTGACACACATACATGGTGCTTATAAGGGGAAGAAGTTAACAAAATGCATGGCCACATTCAAGTTGTGCCGCATGTTTCAGGAGGGCGAGGAGGATGCAGCAAGTTGTCAGTGGATGCTGAGCCAGTAGGAGGTGAAGGAGCCAGGGGCTCATCCCTCCGCTCCTCCCCATCTCCCTCCGCGTGTGGCATCCGATGACACAGACGATGAGCAAGGGATGTACCTCATACGAGAATTAAGGGCAGGACAGGGGTACTCAAATCTGACATATAAGCCACCACCATATACAAAGGAGGAGGGGCAGAAAGGCTCAAGGCAGCCAGCTAGCGAGTGAGACACAAGCAGCAAAGCACAGAGGGGCGCTAGGGAGGGGCTTGGGAGCATAGTCACAAACAAGTTGATAGGAGGGAAGATACTCCTGAAGCTGGAAGGGAAACAGATGGGGAGGCAGAAGGGGTGACTAAGGTAATGGGGGTTTTGAAGGAGAGCAGCGAGGCATCAGACTGGGCTGAGATAATGAATGAGACAGATAGAAGGGGAAGGGAACGGGAAGAGAGGTAAGAATGAGGAGATAGGGAAAGGAGAAGAGAAGTCGGAGAGGGAGGATAGGGAACGAAGGAAGGAGGAGGAGAAGGAGTGCATGGAAAGGGAAAGGAAGGAGAGGATTGAGAGGGATCTCAAGTAGAGAAACAGAGTGGAACGGGAGCAGCGGGACAGGAAGACAAGAGAAGTGGAAGAGATCGAGAGGTGAAGGGAAGTAGCAGAGCAGGAAAATGCAAGTTGGCTGAGAGGGAACAGAGGAAGTTACAGTTGGATAGACTGGCAAGGGAATGAGCACGAAGAGAGGAGGATGAGTGAGCAATAAGGGTGGTAAAGTCACAAGGAGCCTTAGACAGGGGAAACAACAGACTGGTGAAGGACAGACAGAACCAGATAGCACATACTCATGGGGCAGGAGCATAACAGAGAGAGACGGAGCAGACCTTGGGGTCTGGTGGGGGGGACAAAGTAGGTATGGTTTAAGGGACATTGACCTTAACATGAAACCAAACATGGACTTGACATCGAGGAGGCTGAGTTTTTCAGAAACTAGTTTTGTAGTAAGATGGACACAGGATCTGAAAACGAAGGCAGGAACAGTAGGGGCGAGAGGGGGGAGCAGCTCTGACCCCAGTCAACGGGGACAGACAAGCGGGTATCATGGGAGTTTAGGACGTACACAGGGGGAGAAGGAGCGGGCTGCTCGATTGAGCAGGCACGACTGGCAACCAATTTACACACCCTACCTGACACCGCTACATATGTTGATAGACTTAGAGACCTCCCAGGACAAAGGAAAGAGGAGACAGCAATGGGTTGTTCAAGGGGAAGGTTAACAAGGAGATATGACAACAGTATCAGAGTACCCATAATAGAACCTGTGGATGTATGCGCAGGCATTGAAAGCGAGAGAGGTAACGGACAGGTTAGACTGACTAGAAGAACACATGAAGAGGAGGAGGGGTTCAAGCAAATGCCCTTATTAGAGAGAGGAGGAGTACGACCTTAGCATATACCATGGAAGTATGCAGACAAGGAGAATGTGAAATGTAGACTGCCCTCATTGAGCGCAGGGGCTTGGAAATGGATTTATGAAATGGAGAAGATGACAGCTGGAAATAGGCTAGCTGTGGGGGATGTAAAGGGACTCCTAGTGTCGATCTTAGGTGATGCAGTTGATGACCTATGGAAGAGGGTGGGGTACTCAGGGTTGTCGACACAGAACACGGCACAAAATGGTTCGCCGTTTGCAAACTTCAGAGCAGCAGTATGGCAAGCACTAAGGACACAATACCCAGACACATCAGACATTGGGGCGATTACATCCCGGAAGATGAGGGAAGACGAAGACCCAGTGCAGTATATTTAGGAAATTCAAGCGCTTTGGTGCCTTGAAACCCGAGAGCCTTGGGACAAAACAGTAGCAATATTCTATCACATATTAGTACAGGGACTGCCAGAGTGCGTCCAGAAAAGTTTAAGGAAATTGGTAGGGATGGAAGCGAAAGAGTGGCAGAGATACAGCTCATGATAGTTCATTATTGTAGGCTATGGCAGGAGAAGATTAAGAAAAAGACAGAGGACAGGAAGATAGATGAAGCGAAATTGGTGTAGAAAAAACTATCAAAGTATGCGATGGAATGGGCGGTACTAACCAGCCCCACCCCGCAGGGACAGCAGCTGCAGCAGCAGCAACAACAACCCCAGCAGTTTGCACCGACCACAGGGGCGGGAGCACCCGCAGCATGGGTTTCGAAGAAGAGGGTCCAACAGAGAGGGCACGGGTTTGGACCACAGATGCATCACAACCAAAGAGGCTTTCCAATAGGGTTTTGGGGATATGAGCAGCAGATGCAGCATGGCACAGGGGATTCTTCAGGGGCTTTCCAAGGGCAAGGGAGGGAGCAACCAGAGTGTTGGACTTGTGGGCAATTAGGACACATTTTGGAGAGTGTGTAGGAGTAGGGGGATGCAGCAGAATTGGGGAGCACAGGGCCAGCAGCCCTATCAAGGGGACCAGGATGATTACTATACACAGGACCAACAACAGCAAGGACAGGTGCAGGGCACACATCAGCAGATGCCACAAGCCCAAGTACAAGCACCACAAACGCAAATGCAGGTACCACAGATGCCAGCACAAGTACCACAATATTTACAAGCACCACAGATCCGAGGAACCACACAGCAATTAGCACAGATAAGAACAACAACGCTGTAGCACATGTGGACTCAATGGTCCCCGTCAGACAACTGGGAGGAGTTACCATGGTGGGGAACAACCCCTTCACAGGGAATGGGATGTCCTTTTACCCTCAATAGGACAGCCCACAGATGAACTTGATGTGTCCCATCCTGTCGATCACACCCAACCCTGCAGAGGAACCTCGCATAGGGGTGGCGATAGGTGACACAACGTTTTCCTTTATTGTTGACACCGGGGCGACTAGGTCCTGCATTCAGTAGGAGCATTTACATTTTCAGGTGATGCCATAAACACTCAAGGATTCTCTGGGGTTCGGGAAGTGATTCCTTTCACAGACAATATCTAACTATCTATAGGAGATCGCGATCTATCACTGCCTTTACTTTACTCTTGACAGACACCTGTAATCATACTGGGACGAGAGATTATGAGCAGACTGAACATGAGGATTTCATTCACAGACAAGGCAATAGTGTGTTCTACACCAGGAATACACATGCTCAATGTAAGACAGATTATTCAAGCCTATTGTGGACGCAGGATACAGAGGGAGTGCCAGTAGACGCAGAAATGTTCCAGAATGGGACTGACATTGCTATTGAATGGCTCCCAGGCATTGCAGGGAAGGTTTGGCGGGTTCCAAACGAGTACCTGTTCAGGCCTGAGCTACCACTGGATGAGGAAGAGGGAACTATAGTGGCGACAGAAATAGAGGCAGTGGTTGCAAGAGAGGATTGGATTGCGGTGCACGGGATGGATGACACAGGACGATCTTGGAGAGCTGTGATCGCAGTGGCAGAGGGGTGCAGTGACAAACAAAAAGATGTTCAGGGAAGAGAGAATAGAAATAGAGATGGTGTTCAAGAGGAGTGTGACTTACTGGCTAAGGATACACTACAGGGAAGTACCACAGAGGATGGCAATGGCGCTGGAAGCACCACCCCCATTCTGGGAGGAGAACATGGCAAAGGTACCCAGCACTCTATGGACAACAAGTCCCTATGATGTAGGTTATATAAAGAGCATAGGGGGAATGAAGATCAAGCTGAAGCCAGGAGCAATTATACCAAGAGTAAAGCAGTACCCCCTAACTAAGAAAGCAGAAGAGGGCATTTATGAGACAATCACAGCACTGATTGAGAAAGGCATTCTTGTACCATCAGAGTCCCCAAGCAACACTGCAGTGTACCCAGTGAGGAAGGTGATGGGGGGTTATGGCATTTCATACAGTATTAAAGGCCTCTTAACCACATTGTAGAAGCAGAATATCCTTTAGTTGCAAACCCAGCGACAATTTTGTGCAGCCTTCCGGCGGAAGCCGTCTACTTCAGTTATTGACTTGAAGAATGCATTCTTCTCAGTACCACTACACCCAGACTCATAAGACTTGATCAGCTTTATGTATAGAAACCAGAAGTGGAAACATACAAGACTTCCTCAGGGGTACTGCGAGTCACCATCTATCTTTAACAGAGTGATACAGACGGAGGTGAGCAATATACAGATAGAGAGTACAGTTTTGTAGTACTTAGATGACATTTTGATTTGTAGCAAGACAGAAGATCAGTGTAGGCAGGATTCAGTGGACATGTTGACTGTGTAGGCTGACAAGGGATACAAGGTGGACAAGGACAAGTTGCAGTCCTGTCAGAAGGAGGTGTTATAGATTGGACAGACAATCTCCCAAAATGGCCAACAGATCACCCCAGAGAGAGCAGAGACAATACGCAAAACACCTAAGCCCACAATAACAAGGAAAATGCAACAGTTCTTAGGGTTATGCATCTACTACAGAACATGGGTCTTTGACCAGGGTACATACACAAGGTCCCTACTGGGCACTCTGAAACAGAGAGGGAACAAAACACTGACCTGGACCGCAGAAATAACTGAGGCATTTGACATGCTGAAAGAGGAAACCAGCACACTACCAGTGCTAGGCATCCCAGACTACAAAGGCAGTTTTTCCTGTTCCCACATACTGACGGTGTAGTGATGAAGGCAGTACTGACACAAAAGGCAAGCATGGGACACATGCCAATAGCCTACTACAGTGGGAAAAATGACCCTGTAATGAGATGGCAATATCAGTGTGAACAAGCTTTGGCAGCTGCCGCATTTGCAGTGGAGAAGTCAGCAGCAATAACTATGTGGTGCACCACCACTCTTTAAGTGGAGCACGCCCTCTTTGTGGTACTGCAGAAGCCAAAGAGCATACTGACAACACAAAGAGCAACAGGGTACAAGGTAATACTATCAAATGTAGCGCTGAAGGTATTGAAATGCAGACTTGTCAACCCTGCAATATTCCTAGCAGACCTCCTAAAGGTAGGAGACTGTGCACATGACTGCACAGCAAACATAGTGATGCTCAGTGACACTTGCAAAGTAGAGTAGGATGCCCTTGAGGGGGGAGAATTGCTCTACATTGATGGGTCTTCAACAATTGACCGGACAGATGGGTTCAGGCATACAGGAACTGCAGTTGTAAGATTGAACGAAGATGGAACAAGTGAGGTAGTAGCCAGTGTGCGACTACCATCCCATTACTCAGCAAAAGCAGCAGAACTAGTTGCCCTAATACTAGCACTGGAACAGAGCAGAGAGAAGGAGGTGACAGTGTAGTCTGACTCCGCCTATGTGACTTCCACAGTACATTCTGGACTGTCACAGTGGCTCAGAAGAGGCTTCAGGAGGGCGGACGGGACTCCAGTAAAGCATTCACTTCTATTGGGCAGATTGATCAAAGTAATTACTTATTCAGCACGGATAGCAATAGTGAAGTGCCACGCACATACTAAAGGGGAAGATCCCATCTCAAGGGGGAACAAAGCAGCACATTTTAAGGTGAAGTACGCAGCCTATATTAGGGCAATATGGGAACTAGAAGGAGCTTGAAATGCATGAGAGTGCACTATAAACATGGTACTAAAGGTGAGGCACAATGTATTGCCAGAAGCACAAATTATGGAATTGCAGGGAGCTGCACCCAGGGAAGAGAAGGAGTTGTAGAGAAAATGGAATGCACACTGTCTCCAACAGATGCCCTATCTCGACAGAATAACACAGGGAAAGTGGTCATGCCACTAGCATTACTGAACACTGCACTAACACAGTTGCAGTATGCAACATGCACGGGAAAATAGGTAATTGCTGCCGGCATTGGAGAAACATGATTCTGTCCTAATTTGGCAGAACACGTGGCTGAATTTGTGAGCAACGGTATGACTTGCCAGCAGTTTACAGTAGGGCATACCCTGAGAGTTGTGAGAGGAGCCATACCTAGACTAGTCGGCCCATTCCAGCATTTGCATGTGGATTATGCAGACATGATCCAAGTTTGCCAACAATACCGCTTCATGATAGTGGCTGCATGCCCATTCTCCAGGTGGATTGAGGCAGGCCCCTGTTCACATGCAGACACCCTTAGAGCAGCTAAATTCCTGGTCAGGGAAGTGTTCCCAAGATGGAGAGTATGTGAGGTCCTGTTGTCTGACAATGGCCCTAACTTCGGCAATGAAATGTTCCAGCACATCACAGCGTTGTTGGGCATTCAAAACAAGTTCACCTGGGCCCTGCAAGCAAATGGGGTGTGTGAACATCTGAACGGCCTCCTGAAGGAGTCCGTAGCCAAAACACAGCAGAGCACAAAAAACAAATTGGCTACACCGCTTGCCTTTCGCCTTGTTTACATTGTGCAATAAGCCTGGGTCCGACGACCATTCAATGGTCACCCTATGAGGTGGTGACGGGACGGTGCATACATCTCCCACTGGCACCTCGCACAACAGCACTGAAAGACTGTGAGAATAGTGCAGATGTGTTAGGACAAGAAATACATGAGTTCATTACTTCCTTGGTTGCTAGCGCTTCTTTTATCTCTCACCAGATCCAACAACACCGGGGAGGCCCAGAAGACAGCCAAGAGAGCAACTGCAACAGCACACCACAAGATTCTGAATTTATAAACCCTATGAATGTGGGAGAAATTGTCCTCCTGAGGAAATTTGTCAGGTGCTGGAATGCACCATGGTTCACGAGTCTGCACATCGTTGAGAAGGTGGCCGACCGTGCTGCCAAACTCGAGGGGGTGCAGGCCTGGAACCACTTGGCAGACGTCAAGCCCTACAAAGCAGCGGCCTCGCCTGGCAACAAGATCACTGTGATAGACAGGGCCAACATTCAGCACCTAGAAGAACTATAAGCACGTTCTGAACTTATACGACCATGAGGAGGAAATCAAATGGCCATGCGCTTGCGGCCAACAGAGTTAGGGACAGGACTGCTCATCAACTTAGAGTGAGGACACACTGTCTGTTATTTTTCTATTCCGCACACACGCAATGAGGAAGTTGATGCACTGATTGATGACTGTTCATGTTGCCCTCTGCCCATCATTGTGGAGGGGTTAGGTGGGCACCACTGAGATAGTGAATACAATTAAGTATCGCAAAAAAGTTCTCAAAAAAGTTCCAGTTGCTGGTGTAAATACATTTGATGGGGCTGTCTGGCAAGAAAGATCCAGTGATACCAGGATCTGAAATCCAAAGTAACAAAAGAAAGCTGGGTGATACCACCCAGTTATCCAGACGCTCACTCACTGCTCTCTCCAAAGAGCTGGTATGTTCATTTAAGGTATATTAGTACATAAATCCTCCAAATGTAGATGTTATATAGAAATGTTGCTTCATTAGAGGCAGTTATTCAAGTTCAACAACGTTTTGTATCATAAAAATAATTGTAATAATCGAAAAATAGAGGCAAACAGCATCCTCAACAATATGGGCTGAAAAGCCGATGCATTTCAGAGAAAACTCCTTCTTCGGGGCTGAGCACTTGTTAGTTCAAACATAAATGTAATACATAAATGTGTGCACAGAAGTACATAATCAGCAATGACATTAAAACAGTCAAGAATATCCAGAAGACATGTCCATACATACCATATTGTTTGTAAGAATATTGGGAGAGAGGGAAAAAGCATAACAGAACAATATATCAGAAGATTTTATGTACGATTTACGGACAAGTCTTAGTCTAAATCATAACAAAAAATAAAAATAAAATAACTCTGATGTGCAGTACCTTAACGTGAGGACCTGTGAATCTAGAAATGTAATTAGCCTTTGTTTAGTGCATGGATCTAAATGCATGTAGGTAACTGTACGCACGTAATTTCTGAAACTCAATCTTTGGAACATGTAATACACAAGGTCATACAGATCAGTATGATTCAAAAATACAATGCTGTTTTACATATGTAAATCTTCACCACGATTTTGAAAGATACCATGACGCTGTACATATAAACATGAGTAAGAATCTTCACAACGCTATGCCATGCACAGTACCCACCAGCATTCAGGTACACATTTACTAAAAGAGAAGTACCAGTTTGATTAGAAATTCCAGTTTTAGTGCATCCGGAGTACACAAAGGTGATGAACCAGCATTCAGATATACATTTACTAAAAGAAGTACCAGTCCGATTTTGAAATTCCAGTTTTAGTGCATGCGCAGTACACAAAGGTAATGAACTAAGAGATTAGATAGTCCATAACATTCTGTTAGGATGCATGTGTGTCCCAGCAAAGTCAGATATAGCATAGGTAATTTATCTCTTTCTTCATGCCATTTGGTGTAAGTGTACCCAGACGGTCGATCCAGTAGGTCTCTCTCCTGTCCAATTTTGTGTTTATGTTCTCATGTGGATTAGATCCCGTCACAGTTTTCCATTCAGAGTAACTGAATTAAAAATATCATTAAGAAGAATTGTGCTCTGCATGCACTAAAATTGGAATTTATAATCAAACTGGTACTTCTTTTAGTAAATGTTTACCTGAATGCTGGTGGTTACTGTGCATGGCATAGTGCTGTGAAGATTCTTACTCCTGTATACAGAGCGTCATGGTATCTTTCAAAAACGCTGTAAAGATTTACATATGCACAACAGCATTGTATTTTTTAATCATACTGATCTGTATATCTGTATGACCTTGTTAATTACATGTTCCAAAGATTGAGTTTCAAAAATTACATTCTCGATCACTCTTGTGTGCAGCACATAGGAATAGCGCTGTTTAGATATATACGCTTATGCTCTATATCACATGCATGACAGCATTGCACCTTACAAATGCTATGTACAATGCGATGTACTTTTGATTGCCCTTTTATGCACCAAGTTGATTTATATTTTCTAGCGTTGTTTTTGCATATTTCTTTCTTGAAAGATCAGCACTTACCTCATTATTATTTATTATCTTTTAGGTGTTCCCGGATCGAACTTGGTCCTTGTTTGTTTCGATTTAAATTTTTCACGTATTCCTGTAATATGACGCTTACCGCTCTATTCGCAGTTAAGCCCCTGTCCCGCCTCTCCCAGCATTCTGTGCCTCCACAGATGGCCCGGGCGCGAGGCACCTGTGATGTAGTCACGCCCTTGGCAACAGGTGTGTTGCTAGATCTGGAAAAGATCTGGGGCTACACTAATGTCGGGCTGTCGGGACTCGGCGTTAGCTAGCCTTTTGGTTGTAGACCCTGAGATTCTATCCGGGGCTACAACCAAAAGATCCGGGGCTATAGCCCCCTAAGTCCCCCCTAGCAACGCCTCTGCTTGGCAACATGACGTCATGACACCAGCGGTTACAGGGACAACACTAAAACACAAAAAGATGGTGCACGCTCGTGCTCGCCATCTCTGCTGAATTTGCTCCACCCACTCGCAGCAAGTTAGTTGAATTGCGAATCTGACCGACGGGTTTGACTAGGCAAGCCTTGTCTCAAACAAATATTGTTTACCTGGATTTTTTACAGATGCCCTGCATTTCAGCATCTGTGGACCATACATTTTGCCATCAAGGTAATACTTGTTTCACTTTTGCCCTGTGCATACAGTTACCTCCATGCATTTTGCTCCATGTACTAAACAAAGGCTGATTCCACTTCCAGATTCACAGGTCCTCACGTTAAGGTCTGGAGTTAATTTATTTTTTATTTTTTGTTATGATTTAGACTTGTCCGTAAATCGTACATAACATTTTCTGATATTGTTATGTTATGTTTTTTCCCTCTCTCCCAATATTCTTACAAACTAGGTTAATGTTAATGTTAAAGGATATTTGTACCGCGCATTATCACTACCGAGTGGTCCCCTGGCACTCAGGCTGCTCTGAAAGGGAGAGGGGGGGTGTTGAGTTAGTGGGAATAGGCTGGAAAAGTCAAAGAGAGCAGTGATTTGCTGTTGGCAGCCTCAGCCCAGTGGGTCAGTTGGCTGGGCTTGGGGTGTTTTATGATCGGTAGTCGTCGTGTGCTGTTGTGCAAGTCTATGTGCAGTTTGTTTTGTTGTTGCAGTGTAGTGAAGTTTGTGCGGATTGCTGCGTTTTAGGCTTGTGGTTGTGTTTTTTCAGTTTGAACTGTGTATGCAGAGGGGTGAAATTGTTAGTGGATTGGTTAGTTGGTCTTTCTGTCCTTGCAATTATGTCTAGGTGTGATGCTTGCTATCATTCATTATTCCATCTGAGTGTGTGGTGCTTGCTAATTTCAAATTCTGTCTATATGTGAGGAAGGCTAGTGATCATGATTCCATCCGGGTGTTTCTCTTGTCATCATTACGGTTTCATCTAAGTGTGGCGTGTGCTAACATTCATAATCCTGTCTAGATGTAACGCAAGCTAAAATTGAGAATTCAGTCTAAGTGTGGTACACGCTAACATTCACATTTCTATCTAGATGGGGTGCAGGTTAAATTGAGAATTCCATCTATGTGTGGTACATGCTAACATTCACATTTCTATCTAGATGCGGTGCAAGCAAAATTGCGAATTCCATCTAAGTGTGGTACATGCTAACATTCACATTTCTATCTAGATGCGGTGCAAGCAAAATTGCGAATTCAATCTAAGTGTGGTACATGCCAACATTTACAATCCTGTATAGATGTGACGCAAGCCAAAATTGAGAATTCAATCCAAGTGTGGTACATGCTAACATTCACATTTCTATCTAGATGCGGCGCAGGCTAAATTGGGGATTCCATCTAAGTGTGGTACATGCTAACATTCACATTTCTATCTAGATGCGGTGCAAGCAAAATTGCGAATTCAATCTAAGTGTGGTACATGCCAACATTAACAATCCTGTATAGATGTGACGCAAGCCAAAATTGAGAATTCAATCCAAGTGTGATACATTCTAACATTCACATTTCTATCTAGATGCGGCGCAGGCTCAATTGGGGATTCCATCTAAGTGTGGTACATGCTAACATTCACATTTCTATCTAGATGGGGCGCAGGCTAAATTGAGAATTCCATCTGTGTGGTACATGCTAACATTCACATTTCTATCTAGATGTGGCGCAGGCTAAATTGGGAATTCCATCCAAGTGTGGTACATGCTAACATTCACATTTCTATCTAGATGCAGCGCAGGCTAAGATTGAGAAATCCAACTAAGTGTGGTACATGCTAACATTCACATTTCTATCTAGATGCGGTGGAGGCTAAATTGAGAATTCAATCTAAGTGTGGTACAAGCTAACACTCACACCCCTATCAAGATGCAGGGCAAGCAAAATTGCGAATTCAATCTAAGTGTGGTACATATCAACATTCATAATCCTGTATAGATGTGACGCAAGCCAAAATTGCGAATTCAATCTAAGTGTGGTACATGCCAACATTCACAATCCTGTATAGATGTGACGCAAGCCAAAATTGAGAATTCAATCCAAGTATGGTACATGCTAACATTCACATTTCTATCTAGATGCGGCGCAGGCTAAATTGGGGATTCCATCTAAGTGTGGTACATGCTAACATTTACATTTCTATCTAGATGGGGCACAGGCTAAATTGTGAATTCCATCTAAGTGTGGTACATGCTAACATTCACATTTCTATCTAGATGGATCGCAGGCTAAATTGAGAATTCCATCTAAGTGTGGTACATGCTAACATTCACATTTTTATCTAGATGGGACGCAGGCTAAATTGGGAATTCCATCTAAGTGTGGTACATGCTAACATTCACATTTCTATCTAGATGCAGCGCAGGCTAAGATTGAGAAATCCAGCTAAGTGTGGTACATGCTAACATTCACATTTCTATCTAGATGCGGCGCAGGCTAAATTGAGAATTCAATCTAAGTGTGGTACAAGCTAACACTCACACCCCTATCAAGATGCGGAGCAAGCAAAATTGCGAATTCAATCTAAGTGTGGTACATGCCAACATTCACAATCCTGTATAGATTTGACGCAAGCCAAAATTGAGAATTCAATCCAAGTGTGGTACATGCTAACATTCAGATTTCTATCTAGATGCGGCGCAGGCTAAATTGAGAATTTGATCTAAGTGTGGTACAAGCTAACATTCACATTTCGATCTAGATGCGGCGCAGGCTAAAATTGAGAATTCCATCTAAGTGTGGTACATGCTAACATTCACATTTCTATCTAGATGGGGCGCAGGCTAAATTGAGAATTCAATCTAAGTGCGGAACATGCCAACATTCACATTTCTATCTAGATGCGGGGCAGGCTAAGATTGATAAATCCAGCTAAGTGTGGTACATGCTACCATTCATAATTCTGTCTAGATGTGACACAAGCAAAATTGGGAATTCAATCTAAGTGTGGTACATGCCACATTCACATTTCTATCTAGATGCGGGGCAGGCTAAGATTGAGAAATCCAGCTAAGTGTGGTACATGCTAACATTGTTACACCTGTCTAAAGGTGATGCAGGTTAATCTTGACATTTCTCTATCGATGTGGTGCTAATTAACATTGGCTAGTGTGTTAGTGCGTAATGCAGTACAACATTTACAGTCAGGCCAAGAATGGAGTTAGGCTGGAGATGACAAAACTCTCTAGGTATCCATGGTGTGATTCTATGGCAGTATGCGTTTAGGAGTGGTAAGGTAGAGTGACGAGGGCTTTCTGGAGTTGAGTAATTGCTCTCCTCCCTACCCATGCCACACTTACAGTTTAGTTGGTGTCTGTTGGCTTCTTTGCTCCCCCTGCGGACACCTGCAGACACTTCGTGTAGCCGTTCTTCGCCTCAGGGTCCTCAGCCGTAGGGGCTGCCGGGCAGGGGGATGCCCTGGGAAGGTGGCTTAAGAGCCTTGATAGACCAATGGGGCTGAGGGGGTGGGCAGGGAGGCTGGAGGAGCGAGGGAAGGGGAGCCGCAAGAAAGGGACGCTTCGTGGCATGTCGGCGGCGTGCCGGGGCCACTATTGGCCAAAATGGAGGCAGCCCATGCCCAGTCTCATCCGGAGTGCCGCGCTCACCTTCAACGCCGAGATGGAATCAGGCGTGCAGGGAGCGCTGGCAACTCCACATACAACACAGCCCTCTGCCTGGCCAATATTGTGACAGGGACAAGTGAGCTGTAGCCAAACCAGTTCAAGGTAGCAGTGACGAGAGGTCTATGAGGTCTCAAGAGGTGGTGAGCTTGTGAAGGCTCCACAAAGAGCACACAATGGGAATCACAAATTACAGTTAAACAGTATGTATAAAAATAGTTATTTATGGCCAAATATCACTATCAAAAATGACTAACCGGTAAAAATATAACAACACAAATAGAATACATATATACAGTCACTAGAGTAGGGTATAATACAGATCAAACCCCTGCAAAAGAAAGTTCATATTAGATTATGCACTGCAGGTCCACAGAGAATAAGCCCTAGCTTCAAAAGACCTTTCCTAAGTTGTCTGAGGTCATATACCCAAGCTTTTCGGACACAGTTTGTAACGCTGGAAAAAAATTAAGGTAGGGTCTCTGGGTTGCAGTGAAAGATTCCATGGGTTAGAGAACAAGTTATTCTAACTAACAAAAGTGTCACAGCTTTCGGAAGGCTTACACGATCAAGCAATTGCAAAGCCAAAGTATTGTAAAAGTTTTAGAAAAGTTAGAAAAACCTTTAAAGTGAGGTTAGGGGCAGGTAAGAACCACTGTAACTCACCCCCCCGTATTCAGATTCTTCACAAGAGTTGGCAGGATAACAGAAGGTGCAATGTCGTATTTCCCGCCTTCAGCCTCAGTCCTTGATTCGCAGGTTCGAACAGATCTCCGGTCAGTGTTTTTAGCTGGTGCAACTACTTGGGGTGGCAGAATGCAGCACAACACGATGCAGGACCCCACTCAGGACTGTACTAGTCTAAGGTGAGCTGTTTCGGACGGTGGTCACCGCAGCATGGTAACTCAAATTGACTCACTTGTCGCGGTCAGACCTCCCCTCCTATCACGATTCCCCTTAAAGCTAGAACTGCAGAATTTCACTGAGCTAAGCCTTGTAGGACAAGCTGAAGATCCCCCAAGTTCCAGGCCTCAACGCGGAACAACGGTGGCAGCCCAGTAGCCCAAACTCAGAGCTGGTCAGCCACAGAGAAGTACCAGGGCACTTTGAAGGCTCTTCTTTGCAGGGTACTGAGCAGACATTAGGAATGGATGTTCCCTCCACTCCACAAGTTGCAGCTCCTTCGCAGGACTGCTGAAGATACAGCAAGACCGGGCTCTTACAGGACAGCAGCAGAAGTTAGTCACCAGGCTTCCTTCAGACGGGTCTTCTCCTCACAGTTCTCACTGCTGGACAGGAGTCTCCCTTGGTGTTCTCTATAGCAGCTGTGCCCATGGTGATATATTAGATTATATTCTTGTCACTGTATGTCTTTTTATGTTTGTTGGTAACTGTGAAAAAAGGGCCTTTAAAGAGCCAATTATATTCTAAGTTTGTTGCATCCCTGTGTCCAAGAACTTTCATTCTGTGTAGTGGTGTTTGTATTACTAATCTGAGGTCCCTACACATTCTGCAAAGCAAAACACATGCCTGGCCTTGATCAGAGTTCTGGCCAGGTAGCCCACCCCTGTGCACCCCCCGCCCCCATTTGTGGTTGGTTTGGGATTCCTCCATTCCCCTGCCCTCCAGGGGACAGACACTGCCCGTGGCAGCCCCGGCTAAGGACCCCAAGGCAAATAACAGCTCCTGCAGAAGCAGCTCCAGATGGTGTCTGCAGGTGTCAGCAGTGAAAGCAGGCAGTTGTAAAGTAGCAGCAACTGACAAGGTAGGCAAGGTACAAACAGTCGGCAGAGCCATCCTTAGTCATTAAACTATCCCCACATCACACTTGACTACAATCTTTAATGATTTCTCACCGCGTACGCAACTTTTCCAGTACACATAGCACACTGCTCTAGTCCACACATAGCTGCAAGCAAGACATTCATCAGAAAGGCAAATCCAGGTGTGTGCTCTGTTATTGACTGCTATATTCTGAAACCTACGCCTTTTCCCCCCACTATCCAGGATACTGAAATCTGGGTGTGTTTTCATGGAATGCTGTGGTTTGAAACTTAGGCTTTCTCTGACTATCTGGGAAAATCATACTTGGGTCCGTCTCCCCAACTGCTACACTCTGACATCAAACCCAGGAAGATAAATGATTTTAGGTGGATTTCAATCAAACTAATTCGAAGCTCAGGGCAGGCCCTCTCTCCCCCCTCCAAACCAAACGACCACCACTCTCACTGCTAACCCTATAAACTCAAACTCCTCTCCACTTTGGGTCCACCTGTCCCACGAAAGTGGTACATTAGAAGTATCTCACAACCTGGTATCTCCTCTGACACACCCTGCCCCACCAGCCACGGGTGGAGGGAGGCCTCACCACCTCATGACCACAGACCGGTAGACAGATGAAAGCCACCACCATGCACAGAACCTGGCGAATGAACCGCTACAAACACCCAGCACAAAGCACGGGCAGAGATGCTGAGCACAGAAGTCTGAACCAACGAGGTAGATCCCCACTAAACAAACCCTAAAACCTCAAGTTCCACATACACCTCTTAAACACTAACCAAACATAACCTCTTCTCTGCACATCAATCTGCATGCACTTCACTGCAACAAAACCACACAGTCTCGCCCAACAGCACATGGGAGTCTACCGAGCTGTAAAACGCCCCTAAGCTCAGCAAACTGTGAAAACCGATCTGAAGCTGTAAACAGGACATCCCAACTCTCGCTCTACCTCTTCCCGCTATGCCCTACTAACCCACACCACACTCTTTCCTTTCAGATCTGCTAGAGCGCCAGCAGACCACTCCGGTGGTGACAGTGCGCAATATAAATGATATTTAACATTAACAACGCTCTACTTTGAGGTGTTCCCATTCCTTTCTTTGTTTAGAACGGTTCCATGTCATTTCATTGCCTGTAATTACATCCTCTGTCATTCTAACGTGAACATTCCATCGAAAACGCACATTTTTTGGGGGGGTGCCCCCCCTCCCACACTTATTTTTGCCTTTGCCTACCTGCCCAAACCCATCTGCCCTTTCCCACCCCATCCCCCCTAAAAAATTCAATGAGCACATTCGATGGAATGCGCACGTCAAAATGCCTGGCGATGAACATGCAGGAGATGAAAGGACGTTGTACCGTTTAGAACACCTTTACAAAAATATTTATTGGAAACTGGCAATTTTAGCATGCTAATGATCATTAATAATGTTCACCAACCTCAGCCTATTAAAAGCAAAGGCACACTGACCTGACAGAGGAGTAACCATATCAGTGATATAAAGGGGCTTGCAAAGAAGACATATTCGCAAGCCTCACAGTAGCAGCTTCCCAAACGAAATGATTCCCATGGCTACAATACTGACTGTCCAGTTCTAAACTCTGCCGAGAGGGGTATGATCAAGTGGATAAATCAGTATTTTGATAAAACGTTCGCTTTATACTGTTAAGTAATCAGGCTGAGGGCTAACAACTTTACGCTGGATTAAAACCTGGATCTTTTAATTTTTAAGTCAAACACTTAACTGAAACTGCATCTGCCCATTTTCTTCTAAAATCTTTTCGATTTAATGAAGACTATTATACCAGTTTTCTTTCATTTCTAAGCGCTTCCACGCAAGTAGAAAAGGAAAAGTAAAGTGATGCAGCAAGGATGAACCCAGGGTCACAACTCATAATAGCGGGTCTGCAGCCAAACATTAAACCGCCTCCATCATTTCTAAGCCAGTTTAAAAAATACTTAACACTGGTGTTTACATTTTTTTTAAGCATGTCGTCTTTTCGAAGATAAGCAAACCAAAGCAGAGTGGGAAGGTTATGATCCAGAGATCTTACAATTCTGGTCAAGTTGAGGAACAGGTAAGAACTCAGATGATCTAATTCCAAAGTTGTCAAATTATACACTAGACCACTTTCCTTTCTCGCGCTTGCCTCCATCACCCTCCCTGCCTCTCCTGTGATCTTGGGGCATTGTGAAGAGCCAGGAGACATGTGCCTGTGAGAGCCTGAATGGAAGGGTGGCAGTGTGCCGATTGGAGGCAGAATGGAAGGTGGAGATATGGCTGTAAGGAGGGAAAGGTTATTTTAATACAGACACTACACGCATATAAACAATCAATTGACAAACCTACTCTGTATACTTCTTTGGTCTCCAGGTCCCATAATTTGATGGTTCGACCAGCCGAGAGCAACATTCTTCCATGGGCTGATGCATAAGCAGCTGACGCTGTTGTTGTCGCGTTTCCATTTGCACTTCACTTTGCACATGGTATGTATGGACATGTCTTCTGGATATTCTTGACTTTTTGAATTTGATTGTATGCTTCTGTGCACACGTTTGTGCATTACATTTATGTTTGAACTAACAAGTGCTGAGCCCCAAAGAAGGAATTTTCTCCAAAATGCATCAGCTTTTGAGCCCATATTGATGAGGATGCAGTTCGCCTCTATTTTTCTATTATTAAAATTCTTTTTATGATACAAAACGTTGTTGAACTTGGATAACTACCTCTAATGAAGAAACTTATCTATATAATGTCTACATTTGGTGGATTTATGTAGTAATATACCCTAAATGAACAGAGCAGCTCTTTGGAGAGAGCAGTGAGTGAGCTTCTGGATAACTAGGTGGTTTCACCCAGTTTTCTTTTGTTTCCCTCTGCTCATCACCCAGACATTTACTCCAGCCAATCTGTCTATACTGTCAGAAAAATCTATAGATTTTGTGCTCAATACTACCATGCCTTTATAGAGTATCTGGCCCAAGACATACCCACAGCTTGAGCAAGGCAATCCCCCTATCCCTGTCATACTGAGAGACCAATTCGTAAGAAAAGTGCATAAAGAAGTATTTGCCTTTGCTATCAGTCACTACTTGGTCCGTGGGGCTTAAGAGTATTTACAATACTAACCAAATAACACATTTTTTCATGCATTTCAGGCGGGCAACTATATCTTCAAGCAGTGAAAGTGAATGACATATTAAAAAATGTAATGGTTCTAGTGGTCTTACTTATTCCTAGTGGTGTTATTGTGCTTGAATTTTGGAAAATGACCTGCGTTGCTAGTGCTACAGCCGTACCCTCCACTAACATTCCCCTGACCCAAGCAGGTGGAACGACCATGTCAGGTGGGCAGGAGAGCACTGTAGTAACGGTAAGGAGAGGTAAGCGCAGTGTTGACACAGACATGAAAGTGGTAGTCATGTATCTCACCGATACTGCTTGAGACTCTAATAATATGTGGTACAAACACATGACCAAAGTAGGTAAGGAAACCACTGGGGAGAGCTGTTATGTCTGCTCATTAATCCCCTTTGCCATGATTGCCTCCAGAACATTCATAGCAACAGAAATACCCGCAGCAAGAGCACAATGCTCAGTGTACCTCTCGATGGTAACAACTCAAGGAAGGTTCCAAGGGAAGACAGCGACAATAAGGTGGATGTCCAGAGCAATGTTCCCATATGAAGACTATTACATAAAGACATTAGACATAATGAACAACTATTGGCAGCTAGATGAAGCTATACAGTA
The DNA here is from genome assembly GCF_040938575.1 of Ambystoma mexicanum. Lineage (NCBI taxonomy): Eukaryota > Metazoa > Chordata > Amphibia > Caudata > Ambystomatidae > Ambystoma > Ambystoma mexicanum. The sequence goes on from NC_090929.1 coordinate 751,476,968, forward strand.
CATAACTGATGGACCTGACAAAGGAGAAACAAAGACTATCACAGTGATGGAATTGCCATGTCCATGGACGACAGTGAAGGAGACAGGATGAGAGCCTGGTTGCTGGGAAAGACTGCAGATACTTGTGTATGGCCAAGTACACACAGAAGGTGGGTGGAAGGATGTAGTGGTAGGGAGCAAGGCACTGACACTAGCACAATCACCAGTGAACCATGTACAGAAGAAAACGCCAAGTGCCTAAGGGAATGGGAGGCGAGTGCAAAGCAACTGACATGGGTGGAAAATGAAGCTGGACCGATGGCAATAATACGCCTGAAAACACCAGCACTGTGCTATCAGAACAAAGGTGAAGTTAAAGTTGGCGAGAATGTTGGGTGCAGAAGCATCAAAAAACATGCAGCTATGAAGGTGGGAACGGCAGTACTGATGAACCACTACTGGGCGTGTGGATCGAAAGCATTCAAGAGGCTGCCATCCAACTGGGGAGGAGTTTGCTTGTTGGTACACATCAGCATGCCTTCGTTGGTCGTGCCAAAGAAAGATGTGAAGCTCGATGAGTTCCCGAAGATGGACAATAACAAAAGGAAGAAACGATCGATTGAAGTGGTACCAAAGCCAAGGCAGAGAAGCCAGCCGGATTGAGCGGAGAAAAGAGAGGAGGAAATTACTTCTCAGAAGCCTCAGAAACAGCATTAGATGAAGGGCCAGCAGAACACAGATTGTTCAGCAGGACACAGATGTTCTTTGCATCATTAATATCATCCATAAAGACATACACAAATGCAAAATGGTTACAAATTACAAATTACCTGTTGGGAGCTGATGGTGACAATTAACCCCACAGTGAATGGGTTAAACACGATAAAAGAAGAGCTCAGAGCAATACGTTGGTAGCACTCCAAAATAGATACGTTCTGGATCTGCTCACAGCTATGGAAGCAGTACTTTGTGTACAAATTGGGAGTTCCTGTTGTAAGTTCACACCTGCCAATGAAGAATACAATGGTACCCTGTCAGAAGCAGTACTATAGCGCAGATGCATGCGAAAATGGAGGAAGAAGCAAGGGGGACTGGAAAGGATCAGAGCTGGATAGCGTACATTTGGTCATGGATGCTATCATGGCTGTCAGACAGATTGAAAGTGATAATGGGCGCATGAACACTAGCAGCAATTTTAATATGTGGGATCAAAATCTGCATGGCAAGGTGCAAGAAAACGGCAGAGGAAGCCATCGGAATGCAGGTCCTGATGGATGTGAATATAGGAGGAGAAAAGGACGAAAATGTGGCAGACACTAACAAGATAAGGGAGAGAATTGCACAATGCAAACTGTTTTCACTTGGAGCAATGAAGCTGGACAACCCATTTGATGCAAAGTACTATGAAGGAAAGTGGGCATGGTGTAACCCCGAAGCAGTGTGCTGTTGCATGAACTGGTCTTTTGATGATCATACAAACTACTATGGGCACTTCTGAGGAATAACGGATATATGGCAGCCAAGAGCAAAAGCACTACAGCAAAAGGATGTGGTTGACAGGTCGACCAGAAGGGGGACTGAAAAGGAAGTCGGGATCCTGCCACCACTCCCCCGCCCCCACTAAATTCATGACAAGACAAAAGGCCAGAAAACACAACAATCATCCATTCTATTTCGGGCAAATTCCTAATGGACCAATGATTGATAAATTCATTGAGAGGTATCCCCTCAGTCAGCCATACAGATCTATCCCTGTGTGGATGAATCGCCGCATGCCATAGTCAGAGACACCTATATGGACAGCCTGGACTAGAGCTCTTAGAAGCCATGTTGCTGACATCGATGCAGACACCACGACATAGCAGCGTTAGACATGAAATACACGTGCCATACGCACCACGGGACATAAACACACACTTGAACACATGAAGAACATGAGCGTACAATTCTATAGTTAAAGGACAGATATATATACATACTGTCATTGCTTTTATTATTTGTGCCATTAGCCATGTCCAGCAATGCAGAAATCGCAAGGCACAAGAGAGGCTGTGCAAGGCTTGCAGATGCTTGAACGCAAATAACCCTATAGAATTGTTATTAATGCTGTCCTTGTTTCTTTACCTTTGCAGGTTGCGGCGAACTCCGGAGATGGGCGAGGAAAGCGAAGCGCAGGATGGATTCAAGACCGGTTACTTCACAGGTAAGTGTTCTTGCTCGCTAATGCTGTTCTTGTTCTTCCAGGTTATTAATGGAATCCAGCTTAATGATTTCAGGATCGGGCCGCCAGAGAAGCAGATGAGCAGGAGCTGGACAAGGTGAGTGTTATGCTTTAGGAGTGCAGAATAATGCGAAGCGTGTTCTGCTATTTGGTTGTGGTTTAAATAGCAAAGGCAAAGTAGTTCCAGGCCAAGTAGTTCCAGGCCCAGCCACACCCAAAACACTAGACTGCATGGCTTGGTTCTAAAGAACGGAGCTGTGTAATTGTCACGATTCATGCCCCTGGTCATCATGGTCAAACCATCCTGTCAGTTGGGGCCAGGTTACAGGGTTCCATTGTGGCCTCAAGGGCCGCCAAACACCATCAGGGACTCTTTTAGAGCCAGTGCTGGCGCCTTTGGCGCCAGGCTCATACTTATATGTGAAGGACAACATTTGGATTGGGATTTCAGTTAACATGGAGGCACTCACATAGCTCAGTTCCAAAGAACTGAGCTAATCGGTTTAGAGTTTCAGGTGTGGCTGGGCCTGGGACTACTTTACCTGAAAGTACTTTACTTGGGCTATATAAGCCACACCCAAACAGCAGAACATGCTTCATGTTATTCTGCAGTTAGCAGCGTAACGGTCACCATGTCCAGTTCTGATCTCCAGTGTTTCTTGCATCCTGCCACGTGCTGAATCCTGTATCTGGAAGAAGAAGAACCCCATTATTCAGCGCTTACCTGTAAGTAGCAACTTGGCTTTGGTCTTGAGTCTTCCATCTTCAAACTACCACCAGCTGCTCACCTGAATACACGTGATCCGGGGATTCTTCATCACAACGCCACATCCATCTTCGGAACGCTGCAGCAACCTGAAAAAGACAAAAAGAGACATTATTAGTGAGCGCTCGCTCACGGCCACGCAAGGACAACGAAAACCACTTACCAGGTGTAGTCTCTCCTTGATCTCGGAACATCAGAGCTGTCCGGAACATCATAATGACCTGCAAAGGGAGCGGCGCAGGCACAGATCAGCAAAAAGAAAAGGCAGGAAAGCGCTGCACACCTTGCATTAACGTACCTTGCTGGGATTCTCATCCTATACAGCACGGAAACACCAAAACTCTCCACCTCATCTGAGGGAAAGAAACTAGAGACATTAATAACAACAAAAAGGCAAAATAGGAAAAGGGCAAGATAAAAGACTGTAAAACAGTAGTACCTATCTCATCAAGCAAATCGGAGTCGCAGTACGCCTGGACCCGAACACGGGTAATGCACCAGTGAAGCAACTAGGCCGCGGGACGCCCACACCTCCAACGCGCCCCTGCACAGAGACACAGGACGGAGAGCACACCATACCTAATATTAAGGTGAGGAGAGAGATTAGACTTAAGGTAGGAATTCAAGGCTGAGGGAGGTGGGAATCAATCCAAGAGAGACATCTAAGCCTTATATCCAGTTCTCTTGTATTTATTCCTGATAATAACGGCACCAGGACTGACTCCATGTATGTTTTTGATGGAGTTTTAAGGCCCTTGGGGCCAGTGTGAAGGGCTTTAGCCCCACTGCTACCAGGGGGCTGTTATAACTGAGGGGGTCAGGGGCATGGATCGTGACACTGACAGAGCCAAGAGTGACTAACCTAGGGAAAATGTAGTGTAGCATGGACAGTGTAGAAACCGCATTATAAGGTTTAGGAAAATTACAGCAGCCCTCAGGCCTCTGAGCAACAGACAAGCTGAGCTGATTCAGGCTGGATAGAGAGCAAGACGTGTGAAACAGGACCCGCAGCCAAGATCAAGAGATATGGATGACATTACAAACCCCAGATGACTAAGGGACCAGCTGCAGAAAACACAAAGTCCTCATAATGCAGAGCTGCAGAGCTCAAATTCTTGGTCTCTAAACACATGATGCGGCCGAAGCAAACAATGGCCAGTGATTGGCAGTGGGAAAGGAGAGCCGGTCTCAGGCAGCCAGACACATACCGCAACAAGAAAAAGGTATTTCCCACACATTGACTGCTCCACACACAAGATCCAATTTTGATTTCAAGTGGTTTATATTTGTAAGCAGATCAAGCAAAACGTGAATTTTTATAAATGATGTGCCCTCTGGTTGTTAACACGTGTTTCGGCCACTCAAGAGCCTTTCTCAAAACAAAACGATTTGGGCAAATTGATCATGTCCATATTCTGATCACATTTCAAAATAAAAATAAATAAAATCAACCAAATGAAGATAAACACCAGAGAAATAGGTTGGGGATGAGGAATGGAGTAGTAGGATTTCAACATACATCAAAAGAAAACAGTCACAAAGTACACAGAAAAGAGAAAGAGAAAAAGAAGAACATATATGTAAGTTGAATGCCCTTCCATGCCATATACCTTAGTCATTAAATGCCACATTGGCAAATCATGTTCGCTGATAACCAACATTTGGTCTAAATTAATAAATCAATATCATTTTGATTACATTGTGCGTAATTGACAAATTTGCTGAGATAATGGCTAGAACATGCTACGGCTGGCGGGGCGTGGCCTGGCAGCCATGGAGTAGGCTGTGACTCCATCATGCTCCGTGATCCGGTGATAGATACTTCGTAGCGTGTGCTACCAGACGACAAACTGCTGCGTGAAACTGACACCATGGATGTATGAAAGTGACTGCTAAAGGATGCGTCCACCCGCGAGCGAGTTGTCCCAGCAGAACGGGAGATTTGATACTTTGTGTCAAGGATCGAACGCGGCCGAATAATACTAAGATGGCCGCTTTAAAAAAAGAACAAAGGGACCAGATGAAGCGACGGGTGCGAGTGTGAGGCGGACTGCTGGAGCTGCGATTGATCATCGCAGGAAGAGGATGTGCGGAGGCTTGGTTATGCCAGGCTGACCGCAGGTACAGGATAACATAGTTAGCGGCACCCCGGGGAAAGCGCAGGCCGTGCGATATGCAGCGGCGCAGCTAGGGGAGTGCGTTGAGGCCGGCTGCCACTCACGGTAATATGGCTGCGGACCCTGCCCCCTGTGGGTATAAGGAGCTGCCGAGTCCATCCCAGCAGCAGAACCGGCAGTGCGTGCACGCACGCAGCATGTGCGGCTGCCGGCAGTAACGCCCGCAGGGCTAAACGAAACTGAGGGGGCTTGCGGTCCGTGGCTGCAAGCTGGGTACTGGACACTGTGAACGCACGGCCACGTAAAATAAGCACCTAATCTGCAATCAAAGGGCGGATGATATGGAACCTCACTAAGATGCAACACGATATATGCAAAAAGCCGTGTTGTGTTGTTCTGCACTGACTCATCCTGAGCTTCAGGCTGATTGTGCAGCATTAAATGATGTAAGATGGGGGGACCCTGCACATCACGGAGCTACTGAACGGAAGCAACCCAACTCTGACACTGCAGCTGAGGAAACTCAGCACTACTGTGGCTGCAGAGGGTGGCCCGCACCCCTGCAAAGACTTGAGATAAGTTAATCAAGGAAGCGGATAAATGCTAACATCAAGGGAAGTGATAGGAGGGTCACAAGCCCCCCTCCCCTTTCTGGAGGTGGGTAGAAACAGGCTCTTCCGGAGAAGCGGACAAGACTGTATGCTGCCCCCCTGGGAAGTGATACATAGGGAAGAAGGGGAATTAGACATCCCTGCAGAGGTGCTGCGGACATCGGAGGGAGCGCGGATGTACTAACCACCCACTAGGGAAAACTAAATACCTGAGTAGGCCGAAGCACAGGTGACGACAGAGGGGGTGCCCTGAAAGAGTGTAATCGGCAACAGGCTGGGAAGGTACGTGTGAGAACACAACCCACCTGAAATCGGAGGGCTGCGCATGCCGCCATATATTGCGGCTAACTGAGGAAAACGCGCCCGGGCCCGGGCTGTGCTGGTGCTGCCGAAAATTGCAGGGAAACAGAACTAGTACGACGTGAGGGAACTGGAACAGGACACGCAGACAGGGTTGCATCATGTCGGTTAAAGGTCTCAGAGCCAAAAGCAAACAACCCACAATGGAGGCCTTTGCCAAGACACCACAAACTCCTACTGCCCCGGTACTAGGTTCAACGGCAGTCTCTGCAGACAGTACTCCAGGGGGAGAAAATCACCAGGTCCTTGCAGCAATAACGGAGCTGAGGAACACATGGGGAAAAGCAATGGCGGACCTACGAACGGCCCTCGAGAACAAGATTGATGCAGTGGGGATAGAAGTTACCCTGCTACGTCAAGATGTCAGGGCGCTAGCGGAAAGAACAAGTGGACTGGAGAGTGCGGTGAAAATCAATACAGAAGCCAGCACAAGTAATGCAAAGGAAGTCCACATATTAAAGCAGCAGGTGGCTAACCTGGAGAACCGAGCAGAGGAGGCGGAAGGGAGAGCGAGACGGAATGACATTTGAGTGGTCGGCTTGCCGGAGCGGGAGGAAGGCCAGGACCCCACGGACTACGTGGAGAATATGATCCTGCAAGAGATAGGGCCGGACAAGCTTTCGCAAGGATTTACAGTCGAACGAGCACATAGGGCCCTGATGAGAAAACCACGGCCCGAAAGAGCATCTGCTAACATCATGGCGTATCCTGATTACACGATGTTGGTGCAAAGGCAGAGGTACAGCTATGTGTCAGTCAAGAGGAGACTGCACGCGGCTGGGATCAAGTATATGCTTCTGTACCCTGCGAGGTTAAAAGTTTTTCACAAAAGTAAAGCCTTCTTTTTTGAGACCCCAGAGGAAACAGCGGCATGGATAGACCTGCAGGGCTGCCCGGATCGAGATGAGGAACAGGATCACGCGAAGCACGTTAAGTGAAGGGGATGCAGTAAGGCCACTGGGACGTTAAGCAGAGGGGGGCCCGTTGAGTTATGTTTGAACATCAGAATTGTATTGTGTCACTTTCAGACTTATTGATTCTGTTGGACTGGAATATAGATAACCAAGTATAGGTTGACTGGGAAGTACTAGACGGTGTAAACAGGAGCAGCAGAATGGAGGCAGCCTACCCCCCAGAAGGTAGTAGTAAGACAGCCACTAGGGCATCCTGACCCTGCTGAGCCGCGAGTACGGGCTATTGCCAGAAAGGGCTAGATGCCGGGGTGCCTGAGATCCAGAGATGGAGCTGGGCAACAGTTGGTTGGGGTGTTGTTGGGCGGGGATTGGGAGGAGGGCAGTTGGGAGGTTGGGGGGTTTGTTGTGTTTTTAGTGGGGAGTTTAAATTGGGGTACGAGCCTACACAGACGATTTGAGAAATGGGATTTGGACCAGACAAGCGAGGGGAGGAGAGGGTTTTTGAAATGCCATGAGGGATCTTAAAATAGTTACCTGGAACATCAGGGGGCTCAATAGTTATTTGTAGAGGAATAAGGTCATGCTATACCTACGTAGGCAAAAGATAGACATTGCTCTACTGCAGGAGACGTATCTGATGCAAGATAAATTGGAGATGGTTGGGAAGAAATGGATGGGGACTGTGGTGGGTTTGTCATACTCAGCGTATGCCAGGGGTGTAATTATCTGGGTGGCGCCACACGTCCATTTCAGCTGCTACAGACGGTGGTGGAGGCGGATGGGAGAATAGTTATAATGAGGGGATTGGTGGAAAATAGGGAGATAAGTGTGGTGAACATGTACGCCCCGAACCAGAATACTGCCGCATATTTTAAAACATTAAGTTATCACCTCAGCATGTGTGCGGGGAGTGCGGTAATCTGGGGGGACTTTAATTGTGTACTGAACCCTAAATTGGACAGATCAGATGGAAAAATAGACCTGCCCCAGCTGATAAAGCGCTGCAAACATTACTAAATGATTTTGGGTTTGAAGATGTATGGAGAGCGCGACACCCCCTCGAGAGGCATTATTCGCATTATTCTGCCCCACAGCAACTACATACGAGGCTAGATTATGTTTTTGGTACACCTGAGATAGTGGCAGAGACCACGCATGTTGAATACAGAGCGAGGGTACTCTCGGACCACTCACCCTTGATCCTCAGATGGCAATATCGTCCCCCGAGGGCGAGGATACCGACATGGCGCCTCAGAGCAGAAGCGCTAAAGGACCCCCTTTTGAGGGACGATATGAGGGAGTAGATTGTGAATTATTTTGAGACAACAGCGTGGACTCGGCAGATACGCTGTGGGAGGCCTTCAAGGTAGTGATGAACGAAATAGCTATATCAAAATTCAAAGGACTGCAGGGAGGGATCCTGGCTGACCTGCGGGCAACGGAGAGTGAACTGGAAAGGGCACAGATGGGAGGGAATAATACTAAAGAAGATGCTGAAAGGGCACTCATTCTGCAGCAGAAGAGCGCTGTGCACTGGGAGAGAATGTGGAACCTCAACTACAAAAAATATATAGAGAGACAGCATGCAGGAGGGGATAAACCTGAGAGGATCTTGGCATGGCTATATAAGAGTGAAACCCCCAGACCCATGATCAGGACAATAAGAGAAGATGGGAGGGTCGTTGATACCCAAGAGGAAGTCAACCAGGAGTTTGTAGACTACTACGGGCAGTTATATGGAGACGATGGGGAGGATAATCGTGCAATGATAATGGAAACACTTGAGGACATAGGATTGCCGGAGATTAATGCAGAGGAGAGAAGGGAACTAGATGAACAGATCACTTTGGAGGCACTAGAGGAGGTGGTGAGACAGTTGCCCACTAGTAAGACTCCGGGGGCTGACGGACTCCCAAGTGAATTCTATAAAACATTCAAGGGAGAGATGCTTCCCCTGCTGTTGGAGATGCTGAATGAGGCATATGAGCGAGGCAGGCTGCCTGAGTCACCCAGGGAAGTGGTCATAATACCGCTACCCAAACCAAATAAGCCAGGGCATAGCTGCGATTCATATAGACCCCTATCGATGTTGAACCAAGACAGCAAAATATTGACGGCGATCTTGGCAAATAGATTGAAGAGAAGGGCTATGTCCCCAATAGAAACATAACCAACAATCTTAGGAAGCTCCACAGAGTCATTGAATACGGAAACGAAAATGAAGGTGAGCTAGCAATTGTGTCATTGGACGCAGTAAAGGCCTTTGATTGGGTGAAATGGCCATGGCTGCTGGCGGCCCTGGCCGGCGATGGGATGGGTCCGGGAAATTTGCAGTGGGCCAAGATGCTATATAGCGAACCGCTGGCTAGAGTTAAAACCGGAGCAGTGATATTGGAGAGATGGCAACTTAGTAGGGGCACTAGACAAGGTTGCCCATGGTCCCCTATGCTATATATATTGGCTCTGGAACCTTTGGCAATTTACCTGAGGCAGCAATACGATACGATAGGCATTGCTGTCGGGAGTGAACGACATCTGATATCTTTATATGCAGATGATGTGCTTTTGTATCTACGACACCCAGAGGAAAACCTCCAATACATACTGGAAGTAATGGGAAGATATGCGGAGATGTCTGGGATAGCGGTGAACCCTCAGAAGTCTAGCATTTTTCCATTAGGTGGATATAAAGGGACCCCCTTGGAACAACTGCCGGTGCTACAGATACCATGGGCGGTAGGTACGTTTCGCTATCTAGGGATAGACATATACCACACGGTGGCGGAGGAGCATAGGTTCAACACAGAGGTAGCTATCAAGAAGATCGAAAACTGCATGAGGTTCTGGGTAAAGCTGCCCTTAGCGATGATGGGGCGGGGGGCAATGCTGAAGATGGTGGTTCTGCCTAGGCTCCTGCATTACTTTGGGAACATCCCACACTGGATACCTAAGACATTTTTCACTAGACTGGACAGTATGTGCAGGGATCTTCTGTGGCATGGCACACAGAACAGAGTAGCCCTCTGGAAACTTCCGAATTTCCATGAGAAGGGGGCCATTAAACTGCCCAATTATGAAGTTTACTATGTACCGAGCCAACTGCAATATGTTGCTAAATGGCTCTCAGATGAGATGACTTTGGAATCCAGGCTGTTTGGACAAGATTGTTCCCCATTTTACTTGAAAGAGATAATGTGGCTGCCCAAGACAGAAATGGAAGGGCGTCCAAAGATGTTGATACTTGGGTGGAGGATGTGGCGTAGGGCGTGCCAGATGATGGAGAGCCCATCCCCGTGTTCCCCGCAAGTACCTCTAGTTGCATTGGCTGGGGGAGATAAGCAACTGAGGATGATAATCAGAAACCACTGGGAACCAGTTGGGTTAGCAACAATGGGTGATATTTGGAAAGAAGGGACTATCATAGATTTTGAGATGCTGGGAGAGGAAACTGGGTCACACATGGGCCAGTACATCACGTATCATAGAATGGTGCAGAGAATTAAGAAAACATGGCCTGAAGTGGTACTGGCAGAAGAACCTGATGCTACCATAGACACGATATATGATATAGCGGAGGGGGGACATGAGATATCCAGAATATACGAGATGATGATGTCTAGAGTTGGTAAGGAGATAGTACAATTGAGACTAGACTGGGAGGCGGAAGTGGGAACCCCCAATGGATGATGGGTTGTGGGAAAGAGTCCAAGGGTATCACAAGAAGGTCTTGAGGAATGCGAGATTAAAACAGATACAATTGTATATTACACATAGGGCGTATATGAAACCCCAGATGATATCAAGGTTTAAAAATGTGGGAGGCAAGCATGCCCCAAATGTGATGAAGAGAATGCGGGCATGGTGCATATGTTTTGGTCATGCCCGATCATCGAACGCTTCCGGAGCGAATTGGCACAGAAGCTAGCGGGAAAGGGGGTCAAGATTGTGGTGGATACAGTGTGGGCCTGTTTGTTGGGGGGGTACCCCAGACCAAGGCAACTTCAGTATGTGAGCAAACTAAAAGACCTGGCATATGCACTCGGAAAGAGGAGAATTGCTATGGGGTGGAAGACACCACGATTAGAGGTGTGGTGGAGGGATTTGCAGAAATGGGCAGAGGCAGAAACCATGCTATGGCTGCAAGCGAGTAATGCCGGGGGGAGGAAGAAGCAGAGACCCTGATGGCCTGGAAATTATTAATAGCAGAGTTGTTTGGATCAATACAAGACCCAACTGAACCCGTAGAAGAGGAGACCCCACAATAGGATGTAGGAATAGAATGCAAGAAGTAGTAGGCTCAGAACGGGGGGAGGGATAAGGGGAGCAGTGAACATCACTGAATGAATATTGTGGAAATGTTGTTAATATACTGCAAGTTTGGTTTGTATTGTTTGCTTGAATAAACTAATAAAAATTTGTTAAAAAAACATGCTACAGCTGGCACATAGCAAAGACTACTAAGAAATATCTCATAATCCGTACTACTACCTGTTTCGAAGATATCACACAAGCAATTGCAAGTTCTTTAAGAACAAAGTGAAACTCCTTACCAAATATGCATTCAAGTGTGTCCCGGGATAATCCCTAAAATGACAAAAGGCATTTTTCTAAATGAGCCCCACATGCAGTTTCTGTGCGAATCTGATAAATGTACAAATAGATCATTTAGGATAGGGCCATTCCTAATTGCCATACACCCCTTCATAGTTCAAATGCTCACAGTCATCCAAGTTACGGCCCAATCAGCGTAAGGCTAATCCATTTGGCACATGTCCCCCTTCCATCCAAGCCCCAAAGCGTTCCTCGCGTCGGCAGTGCAGGATTTTTTTATTTTTTTTTAAACTTTATTTTTGATTTTCAACAAATACAACAAAAACAACATGCGTCAGTGAAAGCATGTACCAGTCTCTGTCCTTAATACATGTAGCAATCCATACAGTTTCTTTATCGGATATCATAGCTATCGTGAGCGTCAGCGTTTGGGATAGCTTCTTGATCAGCTCGTCTTGGGTGAGGAGATGGGAAGTGATTGTTGAGTGATGTGCCAATCTGGGGACCTATGGTTGGGAACTCGTGGTGTTGGTAGAGGACAGGAGATAAGTAATGTAGGGTCCCCAGATATATGGTGGGCGTGCGTGTAGAGGGAGTGTCCTTATGAACTCAGTGTCCATATCCTGGCAGTAGAGGATGTCCTTTTTCCATGCTTCTAGTGTAGGGAGTGGTCCACGACCCCACGTCAATGCCACTCTCCTGCGCACAAGGACAAGGAGCAGTGCCGCCAGTTTCCTCACCGGGGCTTGTAGCAGTCTGCTCAAGCCCAGGAGTGCAACCATCGGGCAGGGAGTTAGGGTCTCCCCAATCACATCACCTGTGTGTTGTAAAACCGCGGACCAAAAACGAGCTATTCCTGGGCAGTGCCATGCAAGGTGAATAAAGTCTGCCGGGGAGGCATTGCACCTTTCACATTGGTCGGAGGCTTCAGGGTGGTGTTGTCGTTTTAATTGTGGGGTGTAATACGTTTGATGCACGAAATTGAAATGGATCTGCTTGAGGAGCGTGTTTAGGGCAACTTTTTGGGTTTGCCGGAGGACATACGTCCAGTCCTCCTCTGGAATTGAGGAGTGGATGGCTATCTCCCATCGGTGCTTTGCTCTGAGGGCAGCAGCAACTGTATCAGTTATCAGTGATCTATATATTATAGAAACCAATCTGCCCTCCCCTTTAGCTTGGATTACGTTATGAAGGAGGGCCCATATCGGTGGTTGTTTGGGGAATGTTGGGAGGAGGGCCTATAGGGTGTTTCGTAATCTGAAGTAAATAAAAATATCGAGTGACGTGACACCGCCCCTTTCCCTTACCATTTGTGGGGTGAGGAACAAACCGTCCGGAAAAAGGTCGCCAACAGAAAGAATGTTCATTTTATCCAGCCAAGTCAGGAACACTTTTTCGTTAGTCAGGGGTATGCCAGGGATACATTTAATGGGCAATAGCGGGGAGTATCTTATGTGTATCTCATATTTATGAGCGATCTTCCTCCAGATGGCATAGGATGATAGCACCGTGTTTAGTGTATTGTAGGGTACCGGTAGATTGCTGAGAATGATGGCTGTGAGAAAGTTAGGTGAGGCCAAGGCGCGTTCAACATGTGCATGTGGGCGGACGTAGTCGGAGGCGTACCAGTGGCTTAGAAATTGCGCCTGTGCGGCCCAATAGTACTTCTCTATGTCGGGAAGTGCAAGGCCCCCCTGTGCCACTGGGAGAGTTAGCGTAGTATAGGCGACTCTCACAGGTTTACCAGCCCACACGAGTTCTAGGATAAGGCTTCAAATTTTTTGGAGGAATGAACGTGGTAGTATTAGGGGTATGTTTGTGAATAAGTATAAGAGTTTGGGCAGGATCATCATTTTAGTCAGCAAGACTCTCCCCCAGAGTGTTAGTGGGAGCGATTTCCACCTCTGGATACGTTCATTAAGAGACTGGAGTACCTTCCCGTAGTTATCTCTGAATATTTCTTCAAGGTTGAGTGACATGAGGATGCCCAGATAGCGGACCTTGGTGCTTTCCCATTTAAATCCATGATCATCATGGAACTTAGGGGTAGCCGCTGTCAGTGGGAAAATTATTGATTTGGAGTGGTTAATTTTCAGCCCAGAGATCCCACTAAAGAGAATCACCTCACGCATGATGGGGTTAAGATTAGTTTGGGGATCGTTGATGAACAACAGTACGTCGTCCGCATATAGGGAGACTATCAACTTGTGAGGGCCCAGAGTAAGGCCTCGATTAATTCGGTGTTCTCTTAATCTGGAGGCGAGAGGTTCCATAATTAGGGCAAATATAAGTGCTGACAGAGGGCAGCCCTGACGGGTGCCGCACTCTAATTGGACTCCGGGGGATTTGGTGTTGCCTAGGGTGATGTAGGAGCGGGGGTTCTTGTATAGAAGTGACACCATTTTAATGAAGAGACTCCCTAGACCCATTTGTGTGAGTGTTGCGAAGAGATATGGCAATTCGACGGAGTCTAATGCCTTCTCGGCGTCTAATAGGACCACGCTCGCCTGCTGCGCGGGGTCAAGTGCCGCAATGACTCCAAACAGACGACGAATGCCATATGTTGTATTACGTTCTGGGATGAAGCCGGCTTGGCTGCCCAGCACCAGCGCAGGCATGAGGAGGAGGAGCCGTGTCGCTAGAATCTTAGCAAAGATCTTATTGTCAAGATTAATTAGGGAAATCGGTCTGTACGAGGAGCAGTCATCGCAGGTCTTGCCTGGTTTGTGGATAAGAACTACGCTGGCTTCGCGGAGGGTAGGTGGGAGGGTGTCTCTCTCCAGGGCCTCTTCATAGACCCGAAGGAGTAATGGGGCTATCGTGAGTGCATGTGCCTTATAAAATTCTCCTGTGAGTCCATCGGGGCCTGGCGCTTTAGTGTTTGGAAGGGCTTTTATTGCCTCAATAATTTCCTCCTGTGATATAGGAGCATTCAGTGGTTCTCACAGCTCTTGGATCACCCGATACACTTCGGTGTCATTAAGATAGCTCTGGATAGCCTCCGGAGTCGTTGCGCATTGTGAACTATATAGGTTCTGGAAGAAACCGTGGAATGTGTTGACAATCTCTTCCTCAGTATAGACCAGCTTTCCATGCGTATCGCGGACACATTCCACACGAGGGAGGGTCTGATCAAGCCTCAGGAGGCGAGCTAGGAGTGCCCCAGGTTTCTGCCCCTCGCCATACTGCCTGATTCTATGCCGACGGCCCAAGAACCTCGACTCCCGCTCTGCAATCTCACAGAATTTGCCTAGTTCTGTTTTGAGGTCGGCTCGGATCTATGGGTCTGAGGAAGTGGATTGTTTAATTTCAAGGTCTTTCAGGCACTGTTCGCTGTCTGATAGCTCGCGCCGAATCGATTTTAGGATACCATTTTCATTAGCCATGCACACTCCACGTATATAGCATTTTAGAGTTTCCCACAGGGTGCCGGCTGAGGCAACCGATTCCTAGTTGACTTCGAGGAAGGTGGTAATCTCCTGCAGGAGCTCGGACGCAAAAATCGGGTCAAGGAGCGCGCCCGATTTAAATCTCCAGTTGGGTGTGCTATTCCGGGTATCAGGCATTGTACACTCGAGAACGACCATGGAGTGATCTGCGAGGGACCGAGAAGGATTTGGCAATTAGTCTAGTGAAAAGGGCTGTGGGTCGTGGCTAGTATGTAATCAATGCGGGAACTGGTGTTGTGGATCGACGAGTAGTATGTGTATTCTTTCAAATTCGGGTGGGTGTGTCGCCAAATGTCGGATAGCTCGAAGGTCTGGCAGATTTCCGTAATCTGGCGACTGGCTTTGGGGATCCTGTTGTTTACGCTGTGGGATTTATCCATTAGGGGATCTAAGTGGGTATTGAGGTCCGCGCCCCAAATGATCGTTGCTGAGGTATATGGTGCTAGATGAGACATGACCCAGTTGAAATTGTTCGGGCCGTCGGTGTTGGGGGCATAAGTGTTCACCAGTATTATTTCTTTCCCAGCCAGCAGACCCCTCACCAAAAGTGACCTGCCCTCCTCGTCTTTCTTGAACTCAATCAGACTAAAATTAGCTCTTCTGTCGATCAGAGTTGCAACGCCTCTCGCATATGAAGAGTGTGAAGAAAAGTAGCGATGGCAGCCCCATGAGCGGGCCCAGAGGTGTTCTGCAACTGGTAGGAGGTGGGTTTCTTGTAACATGGCAATGTTGACCCTGTGCCTGCGCAGGTATTGGAGGACCTTCCTGAGTTTAGTGGGTTGATTGCCACTCCTGATGTTCCAAGTGGCGATTTTAATAGTACCCAGTGTGAGGAGATAGCAAGAAGGGGATGAGAGCCATCCCGTCTGTTCGGATCAGATGGTGCTTATACGTGAGAAAGGAGCTGTTGAAGACTGCAGGTTGCGACAAACGATTCTGTGGTGACTGCATGCTAGAACAGAAAAAAGCTAGTTGAGGTAACTGAATAACTTTTACAACCCTCCCCTGCGTGGGCAACCCCCAACCTGCCCACGGTGTACCCACCCTTAACAGTTGAACTACAGATAGTGCTGTGCTTAGGGCGTTAGACGCCGTGCAAGAGGTAACGTGGCTCAGAAACGTTTAGTTGTGAGGTTCTGTGGGGAATGGTGGATGTCGATGACATCTGAGGGGTCTGTTTCGCTGCGTCTTGCCGAGTTTGGAAGCTTATGGTTGGTCCCTCCGCATGCCCTCCTCTCGCCGTGGGTTCAGGTTGTTGGAAGCAGATCTACAGCCAGCCTGATCTAGATATTCCGCAGCCTCGTCTGGCGTGGAGAAGAAGTGGGTTTTCCCGTCATGCTGGATGCGGAGTTTGGCGGGAAACAGCATGGAGTATAGTATATGATTGTCCTGTTGTATCCGTTTGATTGATGTGAAGGAACGTCTCTGTGCTTCAACTGAAGGTGAGAAATCGGGGAAGAACTGGATGGGGTCGCCGTCAAATTGGAGTTTCCCTTTCTCTCTGGCCGCTTTGAGTATTGCGTCTCGGTCTTTGTAATTGAGTATTCTGGCTATGACTGGACGTGGATTCGTTACTGGTATAGGTCTGGCTGTGGGGATTCTGTGCGCTCTTTCCACCATGAATAGTTGTGAGAGAGCTTCCGGTCCGAACAGTTCAGCACAGATACGTTCCACATGGTCCTCCATCTTACACTGAAGTTGTTGCTCCCTGACTCCGATAATTCTGATGTTGTTCCTGCGGGAACGGCCCTCCAAATCTTCGTTTTTAGCAGCAGTGCTTTTCACCTGGGATTCTAGCGTGGAGACCCTAGTGGTCAGGGACACCGCACCATCATCGAGATCAGACACTCGTTGCTCGACATTGTCCAGCCTCTCAGCGTGTTGGTCAAGGCGGTGCTGAATACGATCCACTTTGGACGACAAGTTGTCCAGTTTGCTTCCTAGGTCGCCTATTCCAGCTTTTAGATCCAGAAGTATTTCTTTGATGTCGAGGCCAGGGGTCCGGCTATCGGTAGGTTCACTGTCCATAACCGGAGACGGGGGTCTGCTCGTGGTATTTGTTGGCCTGGCAGAGGAGCTGGCCTCAAAATTCAGTTTTTTCTATGTCTTGTCGTTCTTCCCCATGATTCAGGGACCACGTATCGAGGTTTTGGTAGTGCTTGGAATGTGGTTGGTAGTTGCTTATATGCAAATTCCTCGAAATGGGTAGCCTTGACCACGTAGATATACTGTGCTTTATTACACCGTCAGGCGGATGGGGTGATCTGCGTATTGCTATTCTGGGGCGGCCGCGCTGGAATGAGTCTTAAAAGGGCGCTTCAGGAATGAAGGGGTGGTGCGTAGCTCCGCGACTCGTCTAGCTCGAGGCGTTGCCGGGCTTTCTTCCCAGGCTTGGAGTCTGGTGCTGGATCTCAGTGTGGGCATGGGTTGCAGGGTGCAGATATAGCGACCTAAGTGCCCGCAGGGCTTTTACCTTCACCGCGGGGACGCACGTCAACCCGTCTCCTCCGGGGGCTTCTTCCCGGTAGGGTGTGCGGCTGCAGCTTATGGCGAAGATTGCGAGCGGCGCTAAAGGCCCAGCACGGGAGCAACCAGGTCTATGCTGCGTGCACCTTATCCTTGCTCCGTCCGGTTCACTTCATAAGCAGGTCTGCCGGAGCTCGCCGGGTCCCTGTGGCCACTCACACCTCCTCGTGGCACCGCGGGCGGGCACCTTCCGCCGCCAGGGGCGAGTCAGTAGTGAGGTCCGGGCGGGCCCGGGGGAGTGCTGCAGCCCGGCGTCTCACCGTTCTGTCCTCCTGAAGCCTGCTTCTTCAGCGTCGATTCGCCGTCGTCTCTTGGCGCGCACAGCAGCCGCCGGATGGGCTCACCAACCACAGTCACAGCCCCACGCAGGGGGGGGCGGCAGCGACACTCACCCGCAGCGCCACAGGGCCTCGGTCTCCGCGCACTCGTGAGAGATTTCTCTTCGGGTCTCCGGCTGGGCGGGGAATCCTCCGACTCTACTGGCCATCACTATATCCGGCGCCGGGCCTGAGCGCGGGCGCCTGGAATTCCGCTGGGCCCCTTCGCGGGTCCTGGGCCTCATGTCTGGGAGCGAGATTCTGAGGTTCCGGAGCTCCGATTTCAGCAGGAATTTTACCGATTAGCAGGGAGATTAGGTAGGCGGCAGGATTTGTTCTCGGTCAGGGCGGAAGGGAGCCAAGACTGTCAGGGTTCCTCAGGATACGTTCCGAGTGCGCGGAGCCTTGCGGGTGACAGTTCGGTGCGATCTGCGCGCTGCTGACAGGCGCCTGTATCTCAGGTAATATCAGGAGTTTCGAGCTCAGAAAGGCATTGGAACGTGCAGCTCGGCTTCGGGCTTCAGATTAGTGTGGTCAGCGATGAAGTTGGTCCCACAGAAGAATGGATGAAACAGGATTAATTCTGAGCCACATAGAGCTCCCTAAGAAGCCGCCATCTTGCTCGGCTCGCTAGCGCCCCCTGTCGGCAGTGCAGGATAAAAATGCAGCCGCGTGGATCTTACTTGTTTAAATCTGGTTGCCCGGACAACATAGGTTGTCCCTTCCCACTGTCAGGGCCATTCAAGCTGGCCGGCATATTGGAATGGTGTAGCTTATAAATGTAGTGCATAGTAATACCCCACCAAAGGCAACATTTTCCATTATCTTAGATACTTGTTTATAGATCCGACTGCATTGGGCAACAAATTTCCCATACTACCAACCATGTATTTTCTTCCGAAGGTACACAAGTCATTTGTCAAAGTCCCTGAAGGACGCCCAATACTCAGCAGTATTGGTTGGCTGACTGAGAGAATCTCTGAATATATTGATAATGTGCTGCGACCACGAGTACCAAAATTGAAGGCTTTCATTAAGGATACCACAGATGCAATCAAGGCTATTAACGAAGTGGTCTGGAAATCATGATATATACTGGCTATCTGGGACGTCCGGTCACTATTTACTATCATTGAACATAAAGCAGCTATACAGACCATTGATTTTGAATTCAAAGAGAACTCTTTGTCACATTGCCATTACATACAGATGCTCAAGGAGATGCTGACATTAACATTGGAGAATATTTTTATGTTCGACAACAAATTCTATAAGCAAAAGAGAGGGATTGTTATGGGCACAAAGTATGCTCCAGCATTGGCAAACCTCTTTATGCAGATGTACGAGGAGAAAAATGTTTATCTGGATGAAGCATTTGCAACACATGTAGTACTATGGATTTGTTTCATTGATGATGTCCTACTGATCTGGAATGGTACAAGTGTGGAACTAAATGATTTCAGACTCAGAATTAATCACAATGTCAGAATCCGAGTCCTCGGATTCGTGACTCACCTGTTTGATTCTTGTGGATATCTTCTTTGAGTTCGCAGGTTTCTTTTTCCTGGATGAGTGTGCCTTGTAGAGATAAGGTCTAGAATCATCTGAATCCAGTCTGCTGGGCTTCTGTGAGCATGCTGGTCACTGACTCCCGGTCGCGGCGGCGCCGGGGCTCAGGAGACGTTCAATGTTCCAGGAAGGGTCCGGAACGGAACCAGGACAGGAAGGAAACAGGGTAACGAGGTTCCGAAATGGAGGACGCGAAAGGGATAGGAAGGGAGACCAGGAAGGAAGGGAAACTGGGCACCAGGATTCACGAAGCAAAGGGACTAGAAACTAGAACACAACTTGCCGGGCGAGACGCAAGCAAGCGAAGTGTTGAGACGTGCGGAAGCGCGGGGGCGTGTCTGTTTTCAAGGAAGCATGTGCATCAACACGGAAGACTAGACCACACCGAATCATGGCGTCGGCCATGTTGAAAGTGAGCAGAGTAGTGGTTATTGACTGAGGGACCAGGCAAACCAGAAGGGTCGATATAGCCGATTCATGACAGCATGCCTCCTCCTCAACTCCAGTCCACCCGGCTTGCCTGGGTGAGTCCGATGAAAACGTTGCAATAGGCGTGGTGCATTCATATTGGAGACTGGTTCCCAAGTTCATTCGCTTGGTGGATAGCCCTACCATTCCACCAAATATTGGAGATGACCTCTGCTGTATCTGGAATCGCAGATCCGAGAAACTTTGAATTCGATTTGGGTATTAACAAGAAGTGGAGGAGGTTGAGGTCTTGACTTGGTTTACTGGTGGAAGGGTTCCAACAGCTATGTATGAAAAACAGGGTGGTCTTTTGGTATCCGCAAACCTTTTTATGTCCATCCTGGCCTTTTCTAGGTGTTCCTTAACTTGCTTGTGAATGGAGATTAGTTGAGCAATCCAAGTGTCTACTGAAGGAGTCAGCGTGGGTTGTGGTAAGAGTGTGGGTAATACTGAAGGGTGGAACCGTTGGTTACACAAAAACAGACTGATCCTTGTTGTGGAATGGTCTGAATTATTCTAGGCAAATTCAGCCACAGGGATCAGGAGGGACCAATCATCCTGTACCTTAGATGCGAAACATCGTAGATACTGTTCCAGGGTTTGGTTTACTCTCTCAGTGATTCCATTTGTTTGTGGATCGTAACCTGATGACAATGCACGTTGAATACCAAATTGTTGACAGAGGTGCTTCCAGAACCTGGAAATATATTGTGGTCAGCGATCAGAGATGATTTTGGAGGGCAGCCCATGCAACCGGAAAATTTGAGTAACAAAGATCCCTGCCATCTTCAGCGCTGAAGGTAGTTTGGTTAGAGGGCTAAAATGAGCCATGTGGGACAACAGTTCTAAGGTGACCATTACGGTGGTAAATATTCTGGAGGGAGGAAGGTCCACAAATAAATCTGTGGCAAAGATTTCCCAAGGTTGAGATGGTAATTCAGGTTGATGAAGCAAACCTACTGGCTTCCTGTTGTCGGTCTTGTTCTGGTTGCAGACTGAGCAGGCTTGTATATAGGCGCGTATGTCCGAGAGCATCTTATGCCACCAGAAGTTTCTACTAATTGACTGATAAGTGGCCGTGATGCCACGGTGCCCGGAATGGAATGAAACGTGTCATGGCAGAGACAAGATAATCTTGGACTGAACTTTCTTATTTATTTATTTATTTATTTGTAAAGCGCTGAAAGTCCACGGGCATCAGAGCGCTGACAAGAAGACAGGACAACGAATAGTGATAAACAGGACACAAGGAAATTGACCGATTTCCTCAAAGAGATTTAGCCTGTTCCGCGGAGTTAATTGAAAAGTAATGTTTTCAATTTTTTACGGAATGAAATGTAATTGGACTCGAGCTTCAGTGAGGTGGGAAGTTCGTTCCATTTTTTTATACTTAGAGTAGGAAAGGCTTTTCCAAGTCTATGCTGCTTTTTTGTTGTGAATATTTGCAGTTGGCCTGTATTAGAGGATCTGAGCCGCCTAGTTGGGGCATACCAGTTGAAGGGTTTCTTAAGGTAAGCTGGCGCATTACCGTATAAGCAACGGTGAACCATCGTGAGAGATTTAAACTTGATTCTTTCTTTCATGGCCAACCAGTGGAGGGCCTTCCTTTCGCCAGTGATGTGTTCCCTCCAAGTTCTTCCTGGGTTGGTCCTGATGGCGTTATTCTGAATCACTTGACATTTCTTCACGCAATTGCTGTTTGCTCCTAGACGTAGGGCATTACCATAATCCAATCTGGATAGTATTGTAGCCCCAGCGATGGTCGTGCTATTCTTTTGGTCTAATAAAGGTCTGATTTTTTTTAGTAATATCTGGTGATATTGACAATTTTTCTTTAGGTAAGCTGTGTGGGCTTCAGCACCTAATGAAGCTTGAAGGTATACTCCTAAGGTCTTCACTTTTTCAGAGATCGGTATTTGGGTGTTTTTAATGGAAAATGTGGAGTAGAGTGGACTCAATTTTCTTCTGGCCTGTGTGGAACCGAATATCATGAGCTCGGTTTTAGAGCCGTTTAGACACATCCAATTTGCTTTCATCCAACATTCTATGATGTTATATAAAGATGAGAGCATGTCACTGTCCTTGTCGTAATCCCCACTAAATTCTAAGACCAGCTGGGTATCATCAGCAAAGTTCGTAAAGAATATACCCATTTGGGAGAGCATGGTACAGAGGCAGTGCATGTAAAGGTTAAAAAGAAGTGGGGAGAAACTGGCTCCTTGTGAGACGCCACAGTCTACCGGTTTGGTATTAGATGTTTTATTTCCCCAGACAATCCTCGATTGCCTGTTTTGAAGGAATGAAGCTATTCATTCGGTTGCCCCTGATGAGCAATTTCCTGATTTTTCCAGGGCTTCGCAGAGTTTTGTGTGGTCCAGCAAATCAAATGCTGCTGGGTAGGAACAACCAAAAACTTGTCCTTAAAGAGGTATCCATCCTTGATAGAGAGAGCCCAGGGATTGTCTGTAACATACTTCTTCCAAATGTCCGAAATTGCAGTCTCTTTACGTATTATTTCTAAGAGCGAGTTAGCCTGTGCTATGAACACCTTGTCAGGAAACATCTTGGGAGGGAGTGGTAGATCCTCTTTCAAGTAATCCGATCTTCGGGAGAGAGCATCTGCTATTACATTAGATGGACCAGGAATGGGTTGAATGCTGAATTGATATTGGGCAAAAAAGTAGGCCCATCGTGCTTTGCGACTGTTCCGGCATTCCATGGCCTGTAAAACTTGGAAATTCTGATGATCAGTCCTTACAACGACTGGATATCTTGCGCCCAAAAGGAGATGACACCAATCTGTTAAGGCTTGTCTGATGGCGAGTAGTTCTTTCTCCAAGACTGAATAATGAGTTTCGCTAAGTTGTAATGTTTGCGAGAGATAAGCAATGGGGTGTTCCAGTCCGTCTTCAGCTTCTTGCTTAAGGACTGCCCCGATTGCGTGGTCGGAAGCATCAGTTTCTACCAGGAAGGGTTTGGTAGTGTCCGGTTGGGCCAGGATCGGTTCACTAATAAACAGATGTTTGAGTTTCTGAAAGGCAGCTTCTTGGATGGCTGTCCATTGGAAGGGAGTGTCTTGTCTTTCTTTAGCAGATGGACAATGGGTTGTACAATGGCTGATAATGAAGGAATGAATTTCCTGTAGAAATTAGCAAGCCCTAGGAATGACTGCACCTGTTTCACTGTGGTTGGGGCCGGCCAAGAAAGGATTGCTTCGACCTTAGTTGGATCCATGGCTACCCCTTGAGGACTTAGTACAAACCCTAAGTATTTGACTGTGGATACGTGGAAAATACACTTCTCAGGTTTGGCCAGCAGGTGGTGTTCACGTAATCGTTGTAGGACCATAGAGACGTGTTTCTGATGCAGTGCCGGGTCTTGTGAATAAATCAATATATCATCTAAGTAAACGATAATGAATAAAAACAGCATGTCAGAAAAAACCTGGTCCATGAAGCGTTGGTATACTGCAGGAGCATTTGCTAAGCCAAATGGCATCATCGGGTATTCAAAGTTACCAAAGGGGGTCCGAAAGGCCCTCTTCTATTCATCGCCCTCCTTAATGCGAATCAGGTGGTAAGCCCCTCTTAAATCTAGCTTAGTGAAGATCACGGCTCCACTTAGGGCCTCCAGGTTGTCCGAAATGAGTGGCAAGGGACATCTATCTTTCCAGGTACATTTGTTCAAACCCCCGTAGTCCAGGCATGGACGGAGTTCCTTAGTATCCTTTTTAGGTACAAAAAAGAAAGATGCTTCGGCTGGGGACAAGGATGGACAAATGGTTCTGTTGGATAGGGTGGTGTCTAGATACTCGCGCAAGGCAACTTTCTCAGGTTCTGATAGAATAAACATCCTTCCGAATGGAATGACTGCATTCTCTTCTGTGTCAATAGCACAATCTTCAGGGCGATGAGGAGGGAGTGATTGAACAATGGCAGAAGAAAATACATCTGAAAATTGATGATACACCTCGGGTACCTGGGTGAGGGCGGAGACTGTGATGTGTTGTGGATGAGGAAGCTTCACTTCGGAGGACTGTTTAGGTTCCCCTGATAGACAATGAGTGAGAAAAAACTCAGAACCCAAAAACAAGGATCCAGCTGCCCAGTTAATATATGGATTATGTTTCCGCAACCATGGCATGCTAAGCACTATGGGGTAGAGAGCCGCCTTGATTATGTCAAAAAGCAGTATTTCTTGGTGATTGTGAATAGAGAGCTTAAGCTCAGAAGTTCGTTGCGTTATGGGTCCGGAAGATGGGCGTCTTCCGTTGATTCCTTCCACTGCCTGGAAGACTTCCTTGGCTTCTCGGGGAATATGATGTCTCTGTGCCCATTCGTCATCCAGGAAAAGACCCATGGCACCGCAATCCACCAGGGCCAGGATAGAATTTATCTCTTTGTTGGGTGTTGAAAGGTTCACTTGGAGTACACTAAGGTACTGCTTAAAGGACAGTCTTGGGTAAGTGAAATGTCAGAGCATGATTCCTTTTCCCGAAACTGGGCTCCGTTCAGGATCGGGAGCTGGCGTTTCCTGAGTGGCGTGGAGGGGTAATCGGGCAATTACGCACTAAATGTTTATCCGATGGACAGTACATGCAAAGACCTCTTTTGATCCTTTGAGTTCTTTCCTGGGTAGTGATGGGGCATCTCAAGGATCTAAGCTGCATGGGTTCAGGCTCAGATTGACCTTGGGTTGGTGTTTCCTGTTCCCCGGGACTGTCATATTCAGGCGGAGATTTGGGTGGCAGGTTCCGTGTCTTCTTCTTCTCTGCCTTTCTCTCTTGTATCCTGAAATCTATCTGTAAGGACAGATCTAAGAGGGCCTGATAGGATGCCGGGCGGGCTACTCTGGCTAATTCATCCTTCACTTCTTTGCTTAATCCGCGTCTGAACAAGGTAAAACAGGCTTCTGGGGTCCAGTAAGCATCCTTAGCCAATTGTTTGAAACGGGTAACATATGTCAGCATGTCTTGATTTCCCTGCCGGAATTCTAACAATTTTTCCTGGGCGGAATACACTTGTTCGGGGTGGTCGAACATGGCCTTGAGGGTACAAACAAATTCATCGTAATTGTCAAGTACCGAATCCCCAGCAGACACTAAAGGAGTTGCCCAGGCCAGCGCGTTGCCGGATAGATGAGAGATCATGAACCCCACCTTAGCTCTGGGCGTAGAGAAGTAATATGGTTTAAAGGTGAAATGAACCAAGAATGAATCCAGGAAGGAACGCAGGGTTTTTGGATTCCCATCATATTTATCCACAATGCCTCCTACCGATGCACTCTCCTGATATGCTGAACCCCTGGACAAAATAAGATCTTTTAAGGCAGCATTTTCAGCCTTAATGTTCTGTACTTCAGTAGTGAGTTCCTGCATACCTCTCATTAGGTTTTGAATGGCTGTCTCCATAGTGGAACTAGTTGTAGTCTGTTGGCGTCTGAAACTGTCAGAATCAGAGTCCTCAGATTCGTGACTCACCTGTTTGATTCTTGTGGATATATTCTTGGAGTTTGTGGGTTTCTTTTTCCTGGACGAGCGTGCCTTGTAGCGGTAAGGTCTAGAATCCTCTGAATCCAGTCTGCTGGGCTTTGGTGAGCGTGCTGGTCACTGACTCCCGGTCGCGGCGGTGCCGGGGCTCGGGAGAAGATCAATGTTCCAGGAAGGGTCCGGGGCAGAACCAGGACAGGACGGAAACAGGGTAACAAGGTTTCCGAAATGGAGGAGGCAAAAGGGATACAAAGGGAAACCAGGGAGGAAGGGAAACTGGGCAACAGGATTCACGAAGCAAAGGGGCTAGAAACTAGAACACAACTTGCCGGGCGAGATGCAAGCAAGCGAACCGTTGAGACGCGCCGGGCGTGTCTGTTTTCAAGGAAGCATGTGCATCAACACGGAAGACTAGACCGCGCCGAATCATGGCGTCGGCCATGTTGAAAGTGAGTGGGGTAGTGGTTATTGACTGAGGGACCAGGCAGAGCAGAAGGATCGATATCGCCGATTCACGACACACAATGATCTTGGAATCGAATTTTTGGGCCACGAAAGCCCAAGTGCAATAAACATTTTGGCCCTGACAATCGTTGTGGTGAATTCGACTCTACATGCTCAAAGTTGTCACCACAGACCAGTGAAATGGAACATCCCGACGGGCAAATTTATTAGAGCAAGACGCAACTACAAAGACACCAAGGATTTCATAGCAGAATGCGACTTACTTCAGGAACGCTTTAATCAGAGGGGTTACTCAAAAGGATGCATTAGAGCAGGCAGACAAAAGGCCACAAACATGACGTGGGAGCAAACATTGATGCCCAAATCAAAGACAAGTAATAGGGATCTGAATCAGATCAACTTTATCACGACCTTCAGTAAGAAAAGTGTGGACCTGAGGAAAACACTCAACAAAACTGGCATCTCCTACAGCTGGACCCTCATTTTACAGACTACATTAGTGAAAGGCCCAAGATCACATATCGTAAAGCCAAGACCATAAAAATTACTTTGAGTCCTTCGCTACTTCCAGATCTAAATCGAGACCGACAAGAACCTGGCTGGACACCGGAGTGTCTGGCTTTCATAAATGTAGGACATGTACCATGTGCCTTTATGCTCATGAAACTACCAAAAGCTTTGTGGATGCAAGAGGAACACGTATGAACATAAACGAGAATATCAATTGCTGCTCTAAATATAATGTTTATGCCATAATCTGTCTGTGCAAGTTGATATATATTGGCAGCACAATAAGAGAAATTAGAATATGCATCCGTTAATACTTCTCATCAGTTGGGAGCCAGGATGCGTCATTGCCTCTGGCCCAGAACTGGCAATTACAACACCAGATGGATGACAAAAAAGATTTGAAATGTATTGGATTACAAAAAGAAAGTGAAACTAGGAAGAAGAGGAGGAAACCTGGAGGAAAGGCTCAGACAGATGGAGGCAAGACTCATCTGTAAATTTAGATCAATTGAGTTTGGTCTTAATAAGGACAATCGGATGGTTCATTTTTTATGAATTAGGAATAAAAGTAAACATGTAAACAATATTAGACCTGCTTTATCTAATACTTTGCACAGCTGTTTGACCATGGACATGTAACGTATGATTTAAAATGGGGGCTCTACAATGCTGTGGAATGAAACTGCTATGTGAGAATGTACCATTGTCTCTTGCCAAGTCTCTTTAGGATATAGAAGCACATATGTGATCTGCCAAAGCATGGACAGTAATGATGGACAGAACTGTGCTGGAAAGACATTTGGCTTGGAATCTGAAAAAAGAACTTCAGCATACTGTGATATGGTAATGGTGAACAAGGTCCTCTACTATGGTGAGTTAGAAATCTGGACATTGTATGTGGTATTAACATAGCTCTCAACCATTTGTGTTGCAAAGGCGGGTGAAATCACCCGATTTTGTTTTTGGCGGGTGAGACGCCCATTGAAATGAATGGGCGTGCAGGAGGGTTGGAGGGTGAGTCAGCCCTTTACAAGGCGGGTGACACCCGCCAAAAGCGGGTGAGTTGAGAGCTATGTATTAATATTCCAGGTGGAGGTTTTTTGCATTAACGTTTTACAGCTGGCATCATCGCCTAGCGTAGGTAATTTTGATAAAGTAGTTGCTTTAAAATGGGGGTATTTTACTGATCACAAGCTCCATATTGATAAGGAGATCCTTTAAAATGGGGGTAGTCTACTAATCACACGCTGCCTATTGTTATAAATGGGACATTTGCACGTTTTGTGTGGCACGGGTTCACTGTGTGCCAAGGAGTTAAAATTACACTTAATCTTGAAAGTGCAAACCGTTTCAGGTCCTGTCAGGCATTAGCCAATCTTACTTATTGATTTAGTGGGATTTATAAACAAGTATCTAAAATAATGGAGAATGCTGCCTTTGGTGGGGAATTACAATGCACTACATGTATAAGCTACACCATTCCAATATGGCGTCCAGCATGAATGGCCCTGACAGTGAGAAGGGACAACCTATGTTGTCTGGGCAACCAGATATAAACAAGTAAGATCTGCGGTGCAGTGATTTTATCCTGCACTGCCACGTGAGGAACGCTTTGCTCTGAGTAGCAAAGTAAGATTAGAGGGGGAGGGGGGACATTTTAATATGTCTGCATTCCCGTGCTCAAACCATGACTTTTGATATGACATGTTCAATTTAGCAAATCTACCTAAGTTAGGGACTCTGGTCTTGGATGGAAGGGGGACATGTGCCAAATGGATTAGTTTTACGTTGATTGGGAACGTCTTTACAAGGCCGTAACTTGGATGACTGTGGGCATTTGAACTATGAAGGGGTGTATGGCAATTAGGAATGGTTCTATCCTAAATTATCTATTTGTACATTTATCAGATTCGCACAGAAACTGCATGTAGCGCTCGTTTAGAAAAATGCTTTTTGTCATTTTAGGGATTATCCCGGGACACACTTGAATGCATATTTGGTAAGGAGCTTCACTTTGTTCATTTAAAGACCTTGCAATTGCTTGTGTGATATCTTTTAAACAGGTAGTAGTACGGATTATGAGATATTTCTTAGTATTCTTTGCTATGTGCCAGCTGTAGCATGTTCTAGCCATTATCTCAGCAAATTTGTGAATTGCGCACAATGTAATCAAAATGATTTTGATTTATTAATTTAGACCAAAGGTTGGTTATCATTGAACATGATTTGCCAGTGTAGCATTTAATGACTAAGATGTATGGAATGGAAGGGCATTCAACTTACGTATATTTTCTTCTTATTCTCTTTCTCTTTTCTGTGTACTTTGTGACTGTTTTCATCCCCATCCTATTTCTCTGGTGTTTATCTTAATTTGGTTGATTTTATTTATTTTTATTTTGAAATGTGATCAGAATTTGGACATGATAAATTTGCCCAAATCGTTTTGTTTTGAGAAAGGCTCTTGAGTGGCCGAAATACGTGTTAACAACCAGAGGGAACTTCATTTATAAAAATGTATGTTTTGCTTGATCTGCTTACAAATATAAACCACTTGAAATCAAAATTGGATCTTGTGTGTGGCGCAGTCAATGTGTGGGAAATACCTTTTTCTTCAGTAACCAGGGAGGCAGGGGTACTGGTTCCTCCAACGATCACCACACCGACGTGACACTTCCCAATGGATTAATAATAGGGTCGCCAACAGAAGAAGTTGTACCCCAAACCAACCCCAAAAAACACAATTCACATACTGCAACAAGTATGCAACGTTATGCAACAAGTGTTGCGCCGGACAGGAGAATATTCCCATATGGCAAAGATGGTGCACACAAGTACAATACAGACACATAATCGTTCTCATCACTGTGAAAAGGTACACAGTGAGCTGAGAAAAAATTCGGGTCCCAGGCCTGGGGACGTCAGCTCCAGAAAATCACAGTTTAGTACCCTAGGGGTGGGTAGCAACGGGCAAGAGCCAATGGTAAGTCCACTACTCTGCAACAATGTAGTAAGTTGAATATTGGGGAAGGGACAGGGCAGCTACCTGACATACAAGGACCAGTAGAATAACATCTATAGTGTCCTGTATAGGTTATAGAATATTCAGTACCCAATCGCCTGGCAGGATAGGTTTTCTGGAGAAGGGCCCAGATTGTGACGCAGTGCTGATGCCATTTGAGGGTAAAATCGGCCTGCGAGCCAAGGAAGCGCGAGATGTGCATGAATAATTCTCTGTTCCTGTGCCGATCCCTGTTGGTTTTGGCAGTAAGAAACTGCGGTTTGAACTTGCCGTTGACTGAGTCCTCCGTGTATCCTGGCCGAGGGTGTTAGCCCCCCCAAGTCCACAAACTTCCAGTATCCCTCTGGCATACCTGGGCCTTTCCCCCAACTCGATTATTAACATGATGGCATTAGTTACATTCATCCAGCCAACCTGGCTCATTAGAAAAAACAGTTTATTTTGCATTCATATACTAGAGTGCAGCCATCGATACTGTGGTAAAAATAAACTTTGGCTGAAGCTAGAAAAACTGAACATACCATCTATCCTACCTAATATGATCATTGCCCTTCATGATAATACCTGGGTTAAAATACATATGGCTAATCATGGTTCCACAACCGGTTGGATTAACACCAATACCGTCCTGAAGCAGGTCTGCATCCTCGCTCCCACCCTATTCAACCTTTATTTGGCTGATTTAGGAGTGGGACTTTAAAATGTGTCCCCTTGCCCGCTATGAGGAATCTGAGGGCATTCTCACTTCTTTCCTCAATATATCCTCCTCCCAGGTGGCAATGGAAAGGCTGTCACTTTTGAATACTGACCCTGAGGGTGGATATGCGAGGGAGGATCATGTGGGTGGAGGAGTCTTTGGTAGTGAGGATGAAGCACCCTAGGATGAGACACATTATGCCCGATTTCCCTTCTATAAGGAGTCAAATTTCCCCCAGGCCTTTGTAGGGTATTTCCAATCCCTTCCCTATTTTTCCAGAAATCCCACTCCCAATCCATACCACTCTGTTACTGAGATGAGGAAGAGACAACCCAGAGCCATACATCCTCTCTTTATTAACTCAGACATACACAAATACCACTCTGATACTGGGACGAGGCAGAGGCCGAGTACCAAGACTGTTATGCAGTAAAGGACATTGCCTGCAGCTGGGGTACTGGGGGCGTTATAAATGGCTTGTGCAGGTGAGGCTATTGAGATCGCCTGTGGAACGCTTGCAGGAGAAGCCAGAGGTGACGCTAAGGAGACACATGCCCAAAGCGCCTGCAGGAGAAGGCGGAGGTGACGCTAAGGAGACACATGCCCAAAGCGCCTATGAGCTGCAGAGTTATTGCAGCGAAAGTGGGTTCTGGTGGGATCATGAGCACCACACACCGTGGGTAATAATAAGTAGCGCTCAGATGCCTGAGGGTTCGTAGCGCTATTTAAATGCTAAATTATTATTATTATTATCATTCGAAAAGGTCTGCAGTAGCAGAGCTGGTTTACCCACCACCTGGAGACTCCATCTCTCTGTACAACCGAGTCGTCTGGGATCCTGGATGAGAGGCACGCTGAGCCGGGAGCAGCGACAGCCACAGAGAGCCAGCCAATGAGGAGAGCAGCACCTGGAGACAGCGTACCCGGTGATTCAAAGAAGCATGAATGACTCGGGGATGCTATGGTGTGGACCGCATGGTTGCTGCAGGTCAGATCACTCACAAGTTCCTCCAAGCTCCAGTCTGCCTGTACATTCACCGCCACTCAGCCGCGCCTCCGAGGGTGCAGTTCGGGTGTGCTTCGCTGCACCTGCTGATCCGTGGCTCCCGACAGGAGGAAGTTCTCCCACCTTCCCGTCAGTTGCCTTGCCCGCTCCTGCTTCTTCGTGCCATCACATCTCGCACAACGACAACCCGCTGTTCTTCCCAATTGCAGGTAGCTTATCGGCCCAAGATCACATCAGCGTGACACTGATGAACTCCACATGCTAGAACATGGGGCTGACCCGTGAATATATGTGTAAGTGCTGCACTGCTTAACGAACTGCCAGTACAGGGGACCAGAGCTTCAAGTGCTTGAAGCCAGTTTCTGGGCTGCAAAGCACTCCCCCAAAGTGACGTTTTTGGAGCGGTGCTCATATATATATATATATATATATATATATATATGGTCTTTTCAGAGGGCCACTACTAAAGAACCAACACATTGTGAAATAATATGAGTGACCTGCACAATACTAGGAACGTCAGCAGGTACACCGCTTAGATCTCTATAAATAATGCAAAAACTATCATGGCAGATTTTGAGGTGAAATACATACTCAAAAGATAACATATTCAATTGTTTTTTAGATACAAATGTACCCGATGTGTTATAAAAAAAGACCTATGAGTCCGCTATGCAGCTTGATAGAATCCTTTTCCGTTGCATTGCAATATGAAGATTAAAATAAGGGTACAGGTAAGATAATATTTTTCTTTCTACCTGTCTTTTCTTACTTTTTTCCTCATGAAAGCATTGGATGCAAATTTGTGGAAGACCATAGAATCTCTATTTTTTTAAATAATTTTTTTCTTGCCAGGTATTTTTTCCCCATGTTTATTAAGGTTTTAAACATGTAACAAGTTAACATAAAAACTCCCCCCATCTCCTCCCTCCACCAGTCCCTCCATACTCAGTACCACGGAATCTAGATAATGACATATATGATAAACATGTATGTATAGAATATTACTGATGAATGCATCACTGTGAAATCATTGCCAAATTATTGGATGAAATTAGGGTTATTTTCACACAGTTTGTTATTTTTGGCGAGAATTGGAAAGGTTTGAAATTTAAAAGTTTTTTTTGACATTATAATTTTGCATGAGATTTGTAATGGTTTCTATGCCTTGAAAAAACTCAGGATTGGGTGAAACACAAGCATGTGCTCCATTAGGACAATAATGGCACTTTGAAGGTACTTTTGAAATGAGTCCATATGAGGTACTTCTAAAGGTACATTTCAAATATGCATATGCGATGGATGTAAACTATTAATAAATAGACATGGTATAAGGATACCTTTGAATTAGTGATTCGTTTAAACCAAGAATAAGCGCATATTACCTAATTATACATGCCATAATTGATTATTTGAAGGGACTGTCTAGTGAGTTACAGTGCGGGTTAGATATCTGCAGTTTATGTGTTTGCTGTATGTAATTGAAATTAAATAACTTCAACGTTAGGCCAGTGGGTAGAAATTGTGCTTAATATTCATTCTCTTCTGCCTAATAATATACAATATTATCTTTTTGAGACATATTCACAATTTGTATGAAATATTCCAGTTCTGTTACAGGGAACTTTAGATTTATCAACATCTGTCTGCACTAGTGGTCTATGGAAAGGCCGGGAAACTCTCAGAACGTGCATTTAACTTTTTGTCATGTTTGAAGATGGGCCAGTGTTTCCAAATTATATTTTCCACCTTCTAGCTTTGCGTAGAATGTCTGGACACATATATTATGGATGGTTATTCTCTTGTTGCTGCTGTGGATAACAGATCTTGCATGCTTTTCTCCTCAACTTTTGTTCATTATTAATTCAGTTGACTTCAGAAAAGGCCTGCATTTGAAACGTATGGGACATGCTGTCTAACTGCCTCAGACTTTCTTCCTCATAATATACAACACGTTTCACTCTGGAAAATTGGCCGCATGCTAAGCTTTTCAATGTTTTACTGTGTGTAGGTTCATGATTAATATTTGTGGTTAATGTTTGTCAGCTACTGACCATTAAAATATTCAGAAATTCTATCTTGTTAATATCATCCAAGAATAAACTGAAGTCTTCTGATGTACCTTGCCAGATTCCAAAGATATCATCAATATACCTTCCATAGTATTACAAATATTTATGCCACAAAGGATGGTGTAAAATGTTTCTTTTCCATGGTGGCACCCATTGATATCACTGATGTTTACAAAACATATTGGTCTATATATCTGAAATCGGAATGTTGAACAATACATTCTAAGAGAACCATGATGAATAAAATGGATGGACCCACGTGTTTTCCCTCTAAATTAATCATTCTAATGCTTCCTTGCCCAAATTGTGTGGAATAGAGTTATACAAGCTTTTCACATCAAGTGTGAATCAGATGACTGACGATGCTACGTTGATGCCCTCTAAAATATGTAAACTCTTCCTTTGTAAATTACTACCTACAAGCCTCCACCTAAGACTATTTTAGAGTTGCTTCCATTGCATCCTGGTAAATAATAGGGAATGTGCATTATTTGCCCTTTGCCTTGGTAAATAATAGTAAAACTTAATTATTTGCAAGTGTAGTGGGTATTGAGGACTAGTTTGCCTCTAAGACTCTGTCAGAGTTGCCTCCATAACATCCTGCTATATAGAAAATGTGCACTATTTGTACTGGTAAATTAATAATCTGTACAATTGGACTATTTGACCTTTGTCCTGTTGAATAATAAAGATTCTGTACTATTGACCCTTTTGCTTGGTAAATAGTAGAGATTTTGCAATGTCTACCCTTTGTTCTGATAAATAGAAGACCATATGCACTATTGACCTGTAACGGAAAATATAGCGAAGCATAATTGCCAAAAATAAAGTGAACAGAGAAAAGACTTTCTCAAAGAGCGAGAGAGAATCCTCAATTTCTCAAAGTATACTTCCTATTGGATTTTGTATCCTACTTGCTGTCATGGAAAAAGGATGCCTGTTTAAAGGGCGGGGTTTGAACAAATGCACAAATGCAAAATAAATTCAATAATGTGAAAGTGACATTTGGATTGCAATAATTTCTGAGGTCTAATGTTATGCTTTAAAGGCTCAACTCGAATTCACACCCTTCTTCATTTATTGCCTGAATCAATGATAAAAACCTGTGACAAGGCCCAGATCCTTGGAGTGCATTTACATCCCAAAAGAATTCAGAAGGCTTAAGGACTTGTGTTTATAGCTTAAAACCTCAAGGAAAATCCACTTGTGTTACAAACGTGTCAGGTGTTATAAATGATCATAATTTTCCAGCATGTTTCATTTCAACTAAAATAATATAAGAGGCCATACAGAAAAGGCAGCATTTAAAAGTCCAATGTTATTGTGCATTGTATGTGTTTCACTTGGAATCACATTGTGTATTTAAAATTTGGAAAAGACTTGCCACAACATATTTCTTTGGGAGCTTTAAACTCTCTAAGAATTCACCTCACTCTAGAAACCCCAGTTTAGGAATGCAATATCACAAGACATGAGCCCAAACAGAACCATTATTATATTGTGCTGAAGGAAGGTTTCTGAGGAGACAGCACAGTAAGCCCATTGTCAGACGCTGACTAATGGGCCTGGCCTGTGAGCTTCAAAGAGACCTGTCACCATTGTTATTTACCATTTAAAGTTTATTGAATTATATCACATACAACAGTGCACCACATACCATAATATCGAAGCCATTACATGCCAGGGTTCAAATATTACAATTCCCCCTCTTTTTTTAAAGGAAAAATCCCACTTGATTTTAAAATGTCACTGGTATAATATGGGTCCATAACTTTCAAGTTTTTTTAACACTTTAAATCAATCATACCCAAAAGTAAAAACCAATTAAAGAATAAAACAGAAAGAAAGAAAAATGTTTGTAAATACATCCATAGACATTATTCATGAGTATATATTGATATGTGCTTTGCGGATGAGATCTCATGCCGGGAAACAGGTAAAGTCCTCTCATTACAGTAGTGAAAAGGAGGACATTTTGTGCGGCCGATGGTGAATGTTAGGGTTATCAGAGTTATTTACAAACGTGATCAGTGGGGCCCAGTCCCCCAGATATTGCAACATTTCCCCCCTCATTGCTTCATCAATTTTGGTCATGGCAGCCACATACCACATTCTAGCCCATCATTCCTTTACACCCAGCGTGACTTGTGATTTCCATTGTTGTGCAATTACTGAACGTGCCGCTACCAGAAAAAAGGTAATCAGTCTGGAGCTTCTGGCATTCAAATTGTAATGTCCCTGAGTGTCTTCATTCCCCAGGAGTAAAACCAGGGTGTTCATCTCCAATTCAAACCCACATTTCTCTAATTTAAGTGAGCACTGCCTGCCAAAATGTTTGAACTTGAGGAAATTCCCACCACATGTGAAAAAAGGATCCAGTGGGTGCATTGCATCTCCAGCAGGAAGGGGAAAGGGTTGGGGTGATTTTATGCAACCGTCCCAGAGTAAGGTATACCAATGGAACAGCAATTTAAAGCTATTTTCTCTAAGGGGAAAAGCGTGAGAAGTATTGTTGCCTCTTGTCCAGATGTTGTACCATGTGAGATCATCGATAGGTCTCCCTATATCTTCCTCCCACCTGCACATATAGGTATGCAGGGATTTAAACCTGGATCCATTTAACACCTTATAAAATGCTGCTAACTTGGCTCTTTGGGGGTCACCTATAAACAGATCTTTGAATAGAGAATTCTCAAGCTTTTCTGGAACTGCCACTTGTGGTTGAGTCGTCCAGTGATGAAGTTGTAAATACTCAAACATATCCCTTTCCCCTACCATATAGGCCTGCCTGCACTCTTCAAATATGAGAGGATGATTGTCCCTGTACAACTGGCCCAGTGTGTGTAAGCCCCCTTCTTTCCAACTAATAAAACAACCCTTGTCCATCCCCGGGGGAATTCCCTATTGTCCCAGAGACCCGTCCTAGGTGAGGGAAACGCCGTCACAGCATATCTGCGCGCAGCATTGTCCCAATATTCGAACGTGGCTCTAGAAGTTACGGATCTTTGGATAAACCCAGCACGTTTTGTGCAAGGGGGTTCCCATGACGCTCTGTTCAATATTTACCCAGTGCTTAACTTCTTGTGCCTGAGACACCTTCTGACTCTCCAGAACCGGTGCCAGTTGGGCCGCATATAGATAGCTTTCGATATCTGGCACTGCCAGATCCCCAGCCCCTTTGGATGCCATCAATGTATGTGTAGCTACTCTCTGCCTCTTTCGGGACCATATAAACCTAAATATCTGCGATTGTAGTTCCTTCAGGGCTGTTCTCAGAACCCAAATTGGCAACGTCTGGAACACATATAGCAAGTGTGGCAATAGGGTCATTTTGATAGCCATCATCCTCCCCAACCAAGAGATTTTGGACTCCCCGATCAAGCTAAATCCTGCTTGGCCTTAGCGAAAAGCTGTATAATATTGGCCGTATAGAGATCTGCATATCTTGCTGTCAAGAACACCCCTAGATATTTCAAGGTCTGTGAAGCCTAGGAAAAAAGGAAAAACTCCCTTCAAATGCGTAACCACACCTGGTGGCTCTGAAATGTTAAGTATCGTTGATTTTGTTATGTTAATTTTAAAGCCTGAAACCTCATGGAATCAGTCCACTAATGAGACAACATGTGGTAACATGGTTCTGGAATCTTGCATGTAAAAGAGCAGGTTGTCTGCGTACAACGCTAATTTATGTTGGTGGCCCGCTATAACCAACCCCTTAATATTCCCAGATAAACATACCATGCAGGCTAAAGGTTCCATGGACAGGGCGAACAATAATGGGGACAGCGGACACCCCTAGCGGGTACCTCTGTACAGGCGCACTGGATTAGGGAGAATCCCATTCACTTTAATGCTCGTAGACGGAAATGCAAAGTTGGCTAGTAACAACCTGTGGAAGTGCGAACCCATCCCAAACACTTCCAGACCTTAGTTAGATAGGACCAGTCAACGCGGTCAAATGCTTTCTCAGTGTCAATTGAGAGCAAAGCCGTGGCTTGTTTATGTTTCTGTGCCCAAACCGAAACAGCAATTGTACGCTGGATATTATCACATGCTTGGCGTCCCGGTGTAAAACCTGTTTGGTCCGCTGTTACCAGTTCTGGCAGGATTACAGCTGGTCTTGTGCCCAACACCTTCGAGTAAATTCGAGTAAATTCAAGAGTCCTAATTGCAGATTGCAATCGGTCGAAAGGACGAGCAGAAGGTGGGATCTTGATCCGGTTTAGCAAGCAAAGTCAAAGTAGATTCAGCCATAGAAGTTGTAAGCGAACCTGTCTCATAACAAGAGTTAAACAAGTCTGCCATATGGGGTGAGATGATTGCTGAGAACCTTTTATAGAAGGTGGCCAGAAAGCCATCAGGGTCTGGTGCATTGTTGCCTTGGAGGGATCGAATGGCATATGCTACTTCCTCTGTTGTAATAGGTGTTTCTAGGGAGTGACTCAGGTCTGCTGCAACTTGGGGAAGCCGGGCTTCTCGATTGAACGCCTCTTGTATTGGGATAGCGGGTGGGTCTGCTGCAAACAGATCAGAATATTATTGGGATAGAATGCGTATTTTCTCAGATTCAGTAGTAAGCAATGAGTGGAGTAACTTTGCTGAAAATGTTGAGGGGAACATAACATCTGAAGAAAATGTGCCCCAGCCAAATGAATGGGGACAAAATAGTGTGTCCCCTGTCCCCCCTAAAATTACGCCCATGTATTCAATTGCCCCCCACTATTTTGTAGAGCTCCTTAACAGTGCTATTCGTCTGCGCTTGGAGTTTGTAGGCATGCATCCAAGACGCTTTATTGGAAGTACTAAAATACAAAGCAGTTTGTGTGAGATATCTCCTGCCCACAGTGCCTTCAACTCGGTCCTGACTACTTGAAGCTGCCTGTATGTTTTCCTAGCCCGTCTAGCTTGTATTGGGATTCCCATTTGGCTGCCCTCTCCCTTCGGATCGGACTCTCTGGGCGGACAATAGCTTTTTTCGGGCTGCAGCTATGCTAATCACTTTTCCCCTTAAAGTTGGTTTCAGAGCCTCCCATACCCCTGAGATGGACAATTCCCCTGTGAGGTTCTCCAGAAAATACTTTGTGATCCTTTCCACAATATCAGAGCATATGGCTGGGTCTGTTAATAGCAAATCATTCAACCTCTGTCCCATGGACTTTTGGCCTCCCAGACCATAACCATCTAAGTGTACTGTAATGGGGTAGCGATCTGATACCAGTGCTACCTCTATTGTAAGTAAGAAAGGGCAGGGTATACCAGGTGAGTATGGGTGCTCTGGCTAATAGTATTGGGGGTGGAAAACTCACTCAGATATGCTTAACAGCTGTAGATACTGGCACTACTAGGCCCACCACTGCCTAGCAGAATACAAGCAGAAAACTGTGGGTGTGCCAATATCAATGCTCTTGTCCAGAGAAGCCCTGTGCAAGTCCCGCTTTGCCGCTGAACTCTTGCTGTTGCTCCTGCTTTTGGATTTGTAGCACAGCATACACATTGAAAAACAAACTGCAAGCCCCAGAAGGCTTTGCTGTTACCTCCCAGTGGGCGTGTATAAAATTGTGCTTGTGCGCGCACTGCACGTGCGCACACGTGGAAGCCCCGTGCAAGTCCAGCTTTGCCGCTTAGCCGCGTAGCAGCGGCCATGACACTTCCCATTATTTTATAAACATTTTTTTTTCTTTCCTCTGCTCAGTTTATTAGTTCAGCATTTAACGCGTAACAGGTGTTGTCTCATTGGTTTTACAGGTAAGTGTTGAATACTTCATTTTTTTTATGGTTTCACCTTGCACCATGTCTAAATCCATCATGTCTTTAAAATCAGGAATGCCAAAAATTGGTGCTGGTCTATATGACATCTCGCTCTTGGAATCTCGAAAGGTCTTCTTTGCCAAGAGACTTAAAGAGAATCAAGAGGAAAAAAAACGATCAATTTCCTTGAATGTTGACATTCGCTCTTTTTGTCAAAATGATGGGGCGAAAAATTTAATTTAATATTTATTGTGCTATAGTTTAAACTATAAACTTTACACAAATTTAACATTAAATAGCATAGTAAAAATACTGACATAATTCAAATACAATTTTTAAATACACATGAATTTGCAATACAAAATACTATTTTAAAACAAATGATTCACATTATTCACAGATATATATATAAATTTCATACCTTCTGTATAAGAATTACTTTCATAAAACCTATTCCTCTACAGAGTTATACTCAATCTTATTTCAATTTGCAACCAAATAGTATACAGAGCTATTAAGAGACGTAGACTGTTGGAGTTGAGGCAATGGTGCCAAAACAGAGCTTCCCCAATATATGTAGTTTCATGCACATAACTGCCAAGAAGGGGAAGAAAAGTGCCAACCATCTCCGAACACTCAGTCAACAAATGTTTTGCAGTCTCCAATTGCTTATGCACTTTACATAATCGGCAGATACGTTCCTCGACGGCCATCCTATCTTTTCTCCCCGTATTGCTTAGGGTAGGTAGTTGTTCTAGGCGAAGCAGTAATATAAACCGTCTAAGCCTAATAGATGGACAGATATTCAAGTATCTCTGGGGTTTCCTAAATTCAAATAGTCTGTATTGCACAAACTGGTAGCTGCTCAAACTCTTAAGATGTCCAAAATTCTCCAGCCAATCCCAGAGATCAATACGTTTACTCAATGCTCTGTTTACTTTATCTGAATATTTACCATCTCTGGATTGCCAGCCTATTTCGGAGAACAGATTGTTCATCTGATCTACAATTGAAAAGGTCGATCCTTCCTTTTTTATTTCTTGGTGTACCGCTGTTAATATATCATTACTTGTATCTCGAGTCATTCTGAGATATCACGCAGCTCTCTTCTTTAACACCAATGCCTTTAGGGAGGTTAGACCCAATTCTAATCTGATGATGGCCACCGGAATAGAGGGAGGTAGACCAAGCACACGTCGCCAAAATTTACCCTCTAATATCTGTACCTATCTAAGGTCAGAATCTGATAGTGCTTCCAGGCCATATATTATCGCCGGGGCGAACACCTGTATATAGAGTTGCCTTATACCCCATAGAGTGAAACCGCTATGGCTGATCGTAAATCTATAAAATAAGGCAGTCAACTGTGCAACTTTAATACAGCGTGTTTGTTTACATGCCAAATAATCCCCAGTATTTTCAAAGTCGATGCCTAAATAACAATATCGAGGGACATATGAGATGTTCACTACCCCTACTGTGAGTTTCACGCGGGAGACCTTTTTTTTTGTATATCTCATAATCTTTGTTTTTCCTAGATTAATGCTTAAGCCATTCTCTTCAGCGTATTCCCATAATGCAAACGCAGATCTTCGCATCCCGCTGATGGTGTGATCGAATATCACCAAATCATCGGCGTATGCTAGTACTGGGCAGCTAGCTTTCCCAATTTTCGGCGGGCAGTTTCTCACCTTATTTAATGCATCAGGGATGTCATAGGTATATAGATTGTAGATTAAAGGAGCCGTTACGCATCCTTGCTTGACTCCCCTATTTTGTATAACATTTTGAGTTGTATGGCCATCTTGATCTAATTTCAATTTAACTGAATTGTTTGAATGCAAAAGTTTTAAATAGTATATTAGGCCATCAGGACAACCCATTGTATACAGTTTGTTCCATAACCGACTACGGGGTATGGAATCAAACGCCGCTGTGAAGTCTATATATAATGCATAGAGCGGGACCGATCCAGTTCGTAAGGCTCTGGTTCGCAAAATATCCATAATCATGATGTTATGGGCAGTGGAGTAACCTTGTCTAAACCCACTTTGGAATCTAGACAATACTCCTTTGCCCTCTGCCCAGGATTGTAACTCATTGAGCAAAAGTGAGGCAAATATCTTTCCAGTGGCATCAAGCATGGAAAGCAACCTATAGTTGCCTGGGTCGAGTCTATCACCCTTTTTAAAAACTGGAATTAATATTGCTATCTGCCATGAGCAGGGTATTTTACCTGTCTTTAATATTTTCTGAAACAGGATATTTAGCAAACTTGCCCAGAACTCTGGGTATACTTTCATGACAATATTAGCCAAACCGTTGGGTCCCGGTGCTCTTGATGATTTTAACTCTTTGATTTTATTCAAAATGAGCTCGTACGTTACGGAAAATGGGGCCTCACAAGGCGGCCTACCCAGTATTGTTGTTTCCTCACCCACCATATTTCTGTTTTCTAGAAATGTGACCCACACTCTCGCTTCAATAGGATTGACCAATACCCCCCTCTGTGTACCCTGAGCCTCGCTTAAGAGAGACCAGATATTACGGGTCTTCTTTTCGCATACGGTCTTCACTAATTTTTGCCAGATAAGAACCTTGTCCGGCCCTTTTTTTCTCCTTAATGGGCGATCTATATCTATTTTTAATCGCTCTAATTGTCCGATAATAGGCTTCCCCCGGGGCCATTGATTTCTTAGCTCTGCGAAGCTCAGCTCTAAGATTACGCTTCATGTCTCTAATTGTTTTATCGAATGGTAGTTTATTCCCCACACTACTTATCATACACCCCATAGGGGCCGCAGCATGTTTACCTGAAAAAGCACTAATCCAGTCTTCTATGGAATTGATGGACATATCATTGAATTTGTGTAGCTCTTTAAGCACTACTATTCCCAGAGTTTCTGCCGCAAGTGCAATATTCTTATCTGACCAGGAAATCCTGTTTCCTGTCTTATTGACTTTTACAATACCCATATTGCTAACTGAGGGCTGTTTTCGAGGAATACTCATCGTACATTTTTTTTTTTTTTATAACTTCTTTTTTATTCATTTTCAGAACAGAATTGCAAACAGCTTACATAAGTGAAAATAAACAACAAAGTCCCTTATAAACTAGAACCCACCCCCCAATTCCCCCCGTAAGTACAGCACCCAGAAAGCCATTCCTATTCTCATCTCCCCTGAACCCGCTTCTATCCGCCAATGTCCAAATGTTTAAGTCTCTGCGGGCACCATTGCTCTCTAAAGTCCCCTTTTAGAAATTCCAGGGTCTCCCCCCATTCCGCATGAAATGTCTCCAGTTTGTTGTCCGCTGCGTAAGAAGCCCACTCTAAAGAGACAATGTCCCAAATTTTCCTGAGCCACTCCTGCTCTGTCGGGATCACGGGGCTCTTCCATTTTTGCGCAATGAGGGATAAGGCTGCCAACACAAGAATCGTTGGTGCTTTGACACAGCCCGGTCCTGTCCCATTAGCCCCCAACCCGACTCCTACCCCGCTTTTCCCCAGCAAGATTTCACATGGATGTCGGAGGGATCCTCCTCCCAGTGCCTGGGCTGTGGCCTTCTTAAGATCTTCCCAAAAGGGCTGAATAGCAGCGCAATCCCACCAGATATGTTAAGCCGTGCCCCTCTCCCCGCACCCACGCCAACAGTCCCCAGAGACAGCGGGGCTCATTGCTTGGAGACGGGCGGGAGTATAGTGCCAACCCAACAAACATTTATACCACACTTCTCGGACCTGG
The DNA here is from genome assembly GCF_040938575.1 of Ambystoma mexicanum. Classification (NCBI taxonomy): domain Eukaryota; kingdom Metazoa; phylum Chordata; class Amphibia; order Caudata; family Ambystomatidae; genus Ambystoma; species Ambystoma mexicanum. The sequence continues at coordinate 751,519,565 of NC_090929.1, forward strand.
ATCGCCTTTGCCAATTTAGGGATCCGCGCCCAAAGTCTCTCCCAATCGGCTAGCTCCAAGGGAGCCCCGGTGTACCTCTCCCAGTTAGCCATATAGGGCCAGGTGGTGCGCGGGGTGCCTCTCTCGAGATGTTTATATAGAGCCGCTATCAACCCCCCAGTGCCCTCATTGGTTGTTAGGAACCTTTCAAAGTGAGTTAGATCTCTAGTCGCCGCCTGCCTAACAGCCGGAGACATCACCCAGTGTCTGATTTGAAAGTAACGATGCCGCTCTTTTTCCCCCAGACCAAATTCTTTTTTACATTCCAGAAACGATTTCACTCTACCCCCGGTGAACATGTCCCTTATGATCCTACATCCCCCCTCCTCCCACACCAAAAAAGCTCCCGTCTCCATCCCTGGAGTGAAGTCCCCATTGCGGAAGATAGGGGAGAACGGTGAGGGAAAAGTCGTGATCCCCCATTGTAACACAGATCGATCCCAACATTCAACCACACTTTTTGTGATGTCGCTCAAGTAGATATGAGAGGGTCGTAACCGTCTCGGGAGCCAAAGCACCTCCCCCAAGTGGTGCCCAGCCACAGCCCGATCCATCTTTACCCAGTGTTTCTGATACTCCTCCGCAAACCATTCTCTAATAATTCGGAGCTGAGCCGCGTCGTGGTAGCGGCGAAAGTTGGGGAAGGCCAATCCGCCTCTATCTCTAGAAGTAGTGAGGAGTTGCCTAGAAACCCGCGATCGTCTCCCCCCCCAGACAAAACCTCTAACCAGTCTATCCAGCCTCTGGAAAAAACTCTCCGGGACCCTCAAGGGGATGGCCTGAAAAAGGTAGAGTACCCGAGGGAGTATCACCATCCTAAGGACCGCCCCTCTACCCAGCCATGAGATCGGAAGAGCCCCCCACCTTCGTAGATCTTTCTGGATTGCCAAAAGAAGCGGTTCGTAGTTCGCACCGTACCAACCAGCCAAGGAGGGGGTGATCCGCACCCCCAGATATCGCAGCCCAGAGGGGCTCCATTTAAAAGGGGACAGCTCCCTGACCTCTCTCGCCTCCCCCTCTCCCAAGGAGAGGGTCATCAATTCCGATTTTTGGAAGTTAACCCGAAGGCCCGAAACTTCGCCAAAGGAAGTTAATAATGTCATACACGCTGGGAGGGATTTTCTCGGGTTGCTAAGTGTGAGCAGCATGTCGTCGGCAAAGGCCGCCACCCTATGCTGCCATCCACCAAATGGGATCCCCTCTATCTCCGGAGACCGGCGGATAGCCGATAGTAGAGGTTCCAAGTAAATAGCGAACAACAGCGGGGAGAGGGGACATCCCTGTTTCGTTCCCCTCCGAAGGCTAAAGGGTCTAGTCACCTCTCCATTAACCAATATGCGTGAAGTGGGGTTTTTATAATTGGCTGCAACCAAGTTAATAAAGCCCTCCCCCAGGCCCATCCTCTCCATAACCTGAAATAAGAAGGACCACTCAACCCGGTCAAACGCCTTCTCGGCGTCTAATGCTAATAGGAACGCCGGGGTATCCGATTTACGGGATTTCTCAACGAGGTGAGCTACCCTCCTGATGTTATCCGCTGTTTGCCGCCCCATGACAAAACCCGCCTGGTCCTGATGGATCAGGGAAGGAAGATGTCCCTCCAACCGCCTTGCCAAAATCTTAGTGAATATTTTTGCCTCGGTGTTAATAAGGGCAATCGGACGATAAGAAGTGCAATCCTCTGGATCCTTTCCTACCTTGTGGATTAGGGTGATCTTAGCCTCCTCCATCGTTCGGGAAGTGCCACCCTCTGTGCTAAACGAATTAAAGAGCTGAGTCAAGTGAGGGACCAGTAGATGAGAAAAGGCTTTATAGAAGGAGGCCGGAAAGCCATCGGGACCCGGCGCCTTATTGCGGGGAAGAGCAGTAACAACAGCCCTTACCTCGTCCTCCGAGATGGGGGCACCCAGTTCCTCAGCCACGTTCTTAGGGACCTGCGGAAGATGTATATTCTCGAGGAAATTTCTCTGTAAGTGAGGGGAAGGATCCTGAGAGGAGAATAGGGCCTCATAGAATTCCACAAATCTTTCCCTTATCTCGTCGGTTCGGGTCAAACGCCTACCTCCCTGGTCTTTAAGTGCGGTAATTACTCTCTGATCCCTCTGCCCCCTCAGAAGGCGAGCAAGCAGAGTGCCTGCCTTGATGGCCTTAGCATAAAAGGTTTGCCTCATTCTGAGGAGGGCACCTTCAGCTCTCTTAGTCCTCAGAATCCCCAATTGGCCCTCTGCCAGTCTATAGGCCCTGAAGGCCCTTCGCGTGGGGGTAATTCGCAGTTGGGCTCTGGCGGACTCCACTTCTCCCTCAAGCTGGACCTCCAGCCCTCTCAGCCGCCTATTCCTCTCCGCCCGCAGGGCGATGAGGTCCCCTCGTAGAGTCGCCTTAAAGGCATCCCACCTCGTGCCCAGGCTCGTGTCGGTAGGTGCGTTTCTCCCAAAGAAATCCTGAATTTTGTCCTCCAACTCACTGCGTATCCCAGGGTCCCTCAAAAGCTCTCCCGGAAATCTCCAACTCCACACCCCTGGTCCCCGTCTCCCCAGCCTCAGTACCATTTCTACGACCTTGTGGTCGGCTATCCCCAGGGGGCCCACCTCGACCGCCTCCACCGCCCCCAGCAAGCTAGCAGAAACCCAAATGTAATCAATTCGAGATTGGGATCTATGAACATCAGAGAGGAATGTGAAGCCCTCCTCGCTCCCCCGCAGAGACCGCCAAACATCCCGGAGGCCCGCCCCAGACCATCTCTCCCTTAATTGGGGGGAGGCTACTGCACCTCCGCCTCCCCCCCACCTCTAGATCGATCTCCAACCCTGTCCCAAGCCAGGTTAAAGTCCCCCAACAGCACCACTTGGCCTCTAGCAAAGTTCTCTATGGTGTTTAGAGTGTCCCGTAGAAATTGGTCCTGGCCCACATTAGGCGCATATATTGACCCAATAGTATAGCTCGAACCCATTACGGTCCCCTTCACCACCACGTACCTCCCATTGGTATCCCTAAGAACTTCCTGGGGCTGAAAATTTGTCCTCCTGCTAAAGGCTAGAGCCACTCCTCCCCTCTTCGTGGGGCCCGACGCAAAATATATCAGGGGATAACCCTTAAGCCGCAATCGGGTTTGATCACATTTCCTTAGATGGGTCTCTTGCAAGGCCAGCACATCTGGTTTATGGGATCTCACGTAGTGTTCCAACTTTGCACGCTTGAGGGGAGAATTCAGTCCCCTCACATTATGTGTTTGCCACTTGAATATAACAACTGGGCGTATCGGGCCATCAACAACTTATGTGCCGGGGTAGCCAGAGAGAGCCCCAGCCAAATTTCCCTCCTACTTACTGACCCAGAACCCCTTCCCCTCCCGCCCCCCTCCTTCCCAGGGAGTTGCCAACCGGAAGCCCAGCTCCAAGGGTAACGCTTCCCTGACATGTGCTGTACCTACCCGCCCCCCTTCCCCCCCCACCTTCCCCCCCCATACCTCCCCTGGGCAACCCTCCCCTGCTCGTCCCCCTACCTTCCGACCCCCAACTTGGAAGGCGTTCCATTTCTCCCCCCTAACCCCCGGACACTCACGTCCTTGCGTGATCCAAGAGGTGCAACCCCGCCCCCTCCCCGAAACCGTTGATAGCTTTCTTACCACCACCCCCTTTTCAAAATCCAAAATCCTTTCAAACCTTCTCTACTGGACTCCCCCCGAACCGGGGGCCACCCCCCTCTCCTTCCTGATCGGGCCTCTCCTTCTCCTCCCGTGGGCGCCTCTGCGACAGTTTCTTCTTAGAGCTGGCGCCCACCGTGGACCACATCCACGGTCTAATTCCGTCTCCCGGGGTCGGGCGACCATTTCCAGTGACCCCCCCCCGCATCTCCAAGAGGCAGATTGATGATGTTCGCTGCCTCCTGCACACTGGTGGCCCTCCTTTGGACGCCTTCCCATTCAAACAACAACCCAAACGGGAAGGTCCACTTGTACTTGACATTCTACTTCGAGAGTGCCCCAAGAACAGGACGCATTGCCCTCCTTTTCACCAGAGTACTGTTGGCCAAGTCTTGAAATAGAGCAATCTCCTGGCCCTTATAAAGCAGTGGTTCACGCAGTCTAGCCGCCCGCAACACTGCCTCCTTTTGGGCATATCGTGCGAACGCTGCCAGAACATCCCGTGGCTTAGCATCCCGGCCGGGGAGAGGCCGGCCCACTCTGTGCACCCTGTCCAGCTCTATCTCCTCAGGGTCATCTCCCCCTAACAGGTCCATACAAATGCTCTGCACTACTCTCTTCAAATCCCTATCTGTGACTGATTCTGGAAGGAGTTTCACCCTGATATTGATCCGTCTGGATCTATTTTCCAAATCTTCTAGTTGGGTTTCTAAGTTGCGGGTCGCCAGGTCGAGGCGGTCGATCGCCTCTCCGGTGGCCGCGCCATCTTTTTCCAGTTCCTGCAGGCCCCTTTCCAAAATGTCAGTCCTCTCGCCCAATTGAACTACCTCCTGTTTCAGCTCCCCGAGAGCCTTATTTAGGTCCGACCTTAGCAGCTGGAACTGATCCTGGACTGCTTTGGCTAGAGTCTCTCCCAGGGCCTGCATCTCGCCCCTGAGGTCCCCCCTTGTCAAGGGCTCTCGGTCCCCCGCTCCAGACTCCTCATGGTGCTCAGGGCCTTCTCCACGGGCGGCCTCCATTGCTGCTGACCGCAGGGAGGGAAGGGTGCCCAGTGGGTCCCCCCCTCTGTCCGGCGCGCGATGCTCTCCCCCTGGCTCTCGAGGGCATTAGGGAACAGGGTTAGCCCGCCAGCTCCCCCGGGGTAGTCCGCCGCTCCTCCCCCGGGTGCCGCAAGTGGTCGTTTGCCACTTCCAGGAGGGGTGGTTATCAGATTTATGAAGGGCCCCGGAGGTCTCACCCCCCTCTGGGGAGCCTGCGCTATGTCCACGGGTCGAAATGGGGGGGGTGGGCAGGCCCGGTCCCGGAGCAGCGGGGCCGAGCCACCAACCCGGGGGCGCCTCCAATGCTCGCCTCCCCCTGCCCCCCGGCCCCGAACACTCCTCACCTCCCCGCCGCAGGTCGGGAGGCCTCCTCTTGATCCTCGTGGGGGCCGCTCCTCCAGCCGATCGTCGGCGGTCTCTGCCGTCCCTGTCCCGGGGACGCGGCCGCCCGCGGGACCGCCCGTCGTCCCTTGCGTCCTCCGTTCGCAGTCGCGGCCCCTCGCTCCGGGGAGGCAAGCCCTCCTGCCGGGCTCAGCCGCGGCCAGGCCCGACCCCCTCCGCTGCACCCTCCTCCTCCGCGGGCTCCTCTGCTCGCGGGTCGGGGGGCCGCCCACCGGCTGCTCGAGCAAGTCTCCGCTGTCGCCACACACCGGGCTCCAGATATGAGGCACTCGCTAATCCACGCTAATCCGCCTAAACTGGCTGCCCGAGCTCGCTCCCAATGCCGTACAAGTCCTCCGCTGCCGCTCGACGCCTTCGGGGGGGTGGTGGATCCCTAATGAAGGCCTTGGGGTGCGGGAGCTGCCGTCGGCACGTCTAGTCACTGCCGGCGGCCATCTTGAATCCCTCATCGTACATTTTAATGCGGCATGATCGCTCCACACGTTGGGCATAACTATCAGATCATCAATCTGCTCTTGAAGCCCTGGACATATATATATATAGTCCAACGTGCTGTTAGCAGCACCGTTGGACCAAGTATATTGTCCAGGGTGATCACTAGCTGTTCTGCCATTAAGCATTATCATATCCCATAATTCAAACAGGGATTCCCAGGTACTGCCCTCAATATCTTTTTTGTTATGCACCATAATACCCTTCTCTTTCAATTTAGGATTCTGCATTTTGCACACCCGTCCTCTCATATGGCAATTGAAATCACCCACAACCATTACTCCCAAATTAGTAGCTACAGGTGACCAATTTACCAACACATCCTGCAATGAGTCTTGCAAATGTTCGCTTAATATTGCTCCAGGTGGATTGTAAAGATTTACCAACAAAAAAGAAAACATAGAATCTATGTCATCAAGTATTACTTCGACTGCGAGTAAGTTGTTTTCACAGTTAGAGCCAATCTGCCTGGAGCCCAAGGTATTGGCCACTCCTGTCACCAATCCACCAAAAGGCCTGCCTTTGTCACCTCTTTTTGCAGCAGCATGAAACAGCGTATACCCATCTAATACCAAAGGGTCCAATGTCCAAGTCTCTTGCAGGCAGAAACGGCTGGATTTGTCAAACAGTTTCGTAGAGCCCTCTGGTGTGAGTAAATGCATAAAACCCCGACAGTTCCAAGATACGACAGATAGATCTCATGATTTCCTTAAGATCTCAGGAAGGGCGTCGGCCAGCCATTTCAAAACCTGTTGGACATCAGACGCTTCTATTTTCTTATCCATCTGTATTTTGGGACAGGGCACTGTATCCACAACAACAGCAACCTCTTCCTCCCGGCAGCTGGGGTCTATTTCATTTAAGTCAACATCCACTTCCACGTCTACTGATTTTAATTCCTCTTTATACTTTCTTAATAGATCCGCCGTGGCTGCAAATTTACAGTGAATGGCTGAGACATTAGGATTCGGACCTTTCAGTGGTTCAACAAATTGGAAGTCATCTGAAATTAGTACCCGCAGTTGAGGGACAGAATATAATCTTGTCAAAAACTCTGATCGCGATAGCCATTTATTAACCTTACTCTGATATAGATTTTTAATCAGGCAAATTCGACTGCCTTCCTTCTCATTCTTATTGACCGAAGTGACCATTACTTCAAGAGGTAGATCTTCCTGTACCGTCGGTTGACTAATTACCATGGCTGTATCTGCTGCACTGCCATGGCTCGCCTCCGTCTCTTCCACAATCTCTGCACTTTCTTCATGGTCCACTATCGGTCCCTGTTCGGGGAGTAGCCAGCTAGTCAAATATCAATCGCGAGCTGCCTTTCTTTTCTTGGCTCTTGCAACTCTTTTCCTACTCTTCTTAGTAGTCATTCCCCTCTCATTCTTCTCTGTCGATGTTGGTTGTGTGGCGCTGACTCTTTTGCCCTTGTTTATTTTTCTTGCTAAACGCTTCTGTTTTTTGGAAAAGAATGGATCAGGTCTGTCTGACTCCTCGTTGATCTCCAAATTTTGTTGCTTATCAATCTCACTTGTAGCATGAATTGCCTCAGATAGATTTGCCTCCACATCTTCAACCGAAATCGTTCTCGCCTTGTTTCCCCTGATGAGGATGTCCATATTGGCTAGAATCCGCCCTGACATTTTCAGCAAGATCTTAAGTGCAAACTGCAGCGAGGCTACCGATGCCTGAATCTCCGCTATTTCGGCTAGCCCTGTACTAGATTTATCTATACGGTCTATTATTTCATCAGGGTCATCTTCCATTGAGGCTAACGCCAAATTAGGAGATGCAGAGAGTCTCTCTAGTCGATCTCTGACCGTGGAAGTCCCTGAAAGTATGTCCATAGGTTTATTTATCGGTAGACAGCTGTTATTATTGAATCTTACTTCAGGTTGTGGTGTCATGTTTCTCTGGATATTTAAACATAAGTCTAATAGTGAGTTATTGTCAATGTCTTCAAAATTAGATATACTCAATAAAGGATTTTCTCGTTGGTCGGATGTAACTTCTTCAATTGTAGTTGAGTTTATTTCTCGAGGGGGGAAGAAGGAAGTAATCACACCTTGTTTAATCGGAGAGCTTTTTTTTGCTTTTATTTTAGGCATCAGATTATCCATCTCAGCCTTCTTGTTAGCGGGACCCCAAGCAACTGTTCTTGACTTGGTCTTCCTTAAGTTGTACACAGGATAATTCAGGTTCTTGTCTGATTGCATTAGAGACGTCTCAAGTGGACTCTCTACGAGTACCAAGACCGCTCGCTACGACAACTCACAGTTTGCAGGGTTTAGCCCACTTTATTTTCCCGCTAGCACACTGTTGTTGTTCTATCTCTGGATCAAAGGCTTCAGCCCACAGTCTCCAGGTATTATCCGCTTGGATTGATAGCAGAGGGCTGGCTATTCCGGTAGATCCACCTAGCTTAGCACTGTTAGTGTGTTACACTAATTATTTGCTATACTGGGCTAATTAGCCTCAATGGGCTAAGTTCAGTGTTACTACCTACTCCCTATTCACCTCCAAAGTTGTGGACAGACAGGCCCTGTACAACAAGATTTCACCAATGGGAAGTTACTCAAGGCCAGCCGCAATCACTCGGCCAACCAGGCACTAGACCAGGACTAAGATCACGTTTTGTAATTATATTCGTGCACTTACGGCTACGACAAATAATGTTAGTCCTAGCACTTGAGTACTCCCTCTCCCATCTCTAGTGTCCGTTCTTCATGGCACTGATTAACTCCTCCTATAACTCTTGTGTAGGCAAGACACTACAGAGGTGCACGCCACTTCTAGGTAAAGGCAGGGAGATCAAACAGCCGTGTCAGGCCGCACCTCCACCCAGCGTGTACAATATAACGCTGCGCGAGGCCGCGTCCCGCACCACAAGGAGTATATTTATGTGCCAGACAACTGGCGTTGAGAAAGTCGTGGGGGGCAGTAAATTGTGACCTCGACCGGAGTGGCCTGCAACCAGACCAGCCACAATCCGGCCGCGGGGTTCTGCCCCCGAAGTCAACCCGGGCTCGTAGACACTCTACGCCCCTGTCTGATCTACTACCTGGTAGGGCCGGCCCCAACACAGTTCCCCAGTATGTTCAGGGAACTCACCCACCGCTCGACTGTGTCCCCGCAGCTCTGCAGCTCCGCTCCACTGCTGCAGCTCCACACCACTGCAGTGCTCACCGAGCGACCAGGGCAGCGCCTCAGTGGATCCACACAAGACCCGTAACCAAGCCATATCGGCCACCTGGCCGCATTCCTCTCCTCGCTCACTCGGCTGCCACCTCGCTCCGCTGAGATTAGAGGAAAGGACCTGTAGGGGCGTGTCAAACCGCACCTCACGTACGTGCTCTCGTGTGTACGTAGAGAGAGGCCGCTTCCGACACAACCGTCATAGACCTTAATTCCGGGCGAAAAATCAAAAAGGACCCTCCACTGACCCAAACACTATTCCAAAGTTAAAATCATTGTGCTCCTTGTCTGATGATGCACCTCCTAAGGAAACCTCAGTTCAGGGTGAGGCCCATGAGCTGATTGAGAATTCTGTGAATGTGCCCAGTAAGGAAATAGCTGATGCCTCTATCGCCCTCGCGTGTAAATCAGGCGAGATATGTTAGCCAAATTCCTGAAGTGAGTGCTGATCTACCACAGCTCTCAGTTGGATTTACACCACAAAACCCTCCCTTTTGTTCGGTACAAGCACAGCATTTGTTGAGAAAAGAATATGAGAAACTTACGTTAGCTGGTGAAAATTACACAGAGGCGATCGAATTCATGAACTCCTCAAGTCCTCTTGAACCTCCCACTCCTGATGTGCAATATATTTGCTCTAATACTGGTGACTTGATACCACTCAATGATAGATCGAATAGATCGAGTCTACCTATTGATGCGTCTAACTCAGTCCTACAGGACAAACAGGAGGATAAGGATAAGCAAGAATTGTATAAATCACCAGTTATGTTTGATAAATCACCCTTTAGTGTGTCAAACCGGTCTCTTTCTTTCATAGCACCCACGCCCAGACGTTCTCAATTACATGAACCCATTGGAAACAATCCATATTTCATTCGAGATCCACAGACCACGTACAATGATAATAGATTCTCTTTTCCTGAAGCACCAGCCCTTTATTACACCCTAACTGCCATGAATACGGCACTAATCTCATTGGCAAAACTGTATGAAACGTTAGATGAGAAAATAAAAAAACAAACTGATTGCATTCAGCAATCCCATGAACATATCATTCGTGAGATAGGTATATAATCTGTTCCTAATTGCTCATCTAACTACACTAGTCAGAGCACTCAAACGAATTTAGTGGATAAAGACATTTCAATTCATCCTGTTCCAAATGAGCCCGCACCATCTGTCTCTTACCCTGATATTGTTGTCATTGATGGTCCCCAAAAAGCTCCACAGTTAATTCTGGAAGACGGTCCATCAACAACCACTATGCCTCCCGAGCAAAAATTGGCAACCACTCTGGCCCCAATGTTTCTCATTTCCAAAAGTGCTTCTTCAAATATTACAATTTGTAATCAAACATCTAAATTAGTGCAAATTACCAGCGAGTTGCTTACTAGTATTAAACCTAAGAAGGCCTCAAGACTACTTACCGCAGCGGAAAAAAAGGCGCTTGCACTTTAAACAAGATATTCAGCTGCAAACGAAGGAGTCCCTGGTGTATAAACCGCTGGATGACCTACTGGCGGTTTCTGCCTCGACATCCTTCTTGAAAGTTCCAAACTTTACCCCTAATCCAATTCCGACAGCTTTTGCATTATGAACACAAATTATGAAACACTCATAAGTGAAAGTGTTTACAGGTATTCAACCGTCATCAGTTACCACAGATTTCACTCCAAGGCAAGGAGCTAACTTGCCCTCTGATAGTCATCAGCCTCAAGAAGCAATAGTTTTAAACTCAGAGTGTACTTTGCAAGAGCTTCGCAATGAAATACAAGCTTCTTTTGCAAATTACAACCGGGAAAATGAAAACATCAGACAGCTCATGTTGCAATCGCAGCAAGGTTTGACTAATGATGCTAATCACATGTTGCAAAATTCTTATCCAAATGTTAAACCTCTTTTGAAAAGACCGGGGTTGCTAAATCGAGTCCATGAATCTCAGGTGAACATGAGTTCTCATAAATTGGTTGATGGTAGACCAACCATAATGCCTAATGATGAGCCCAGATCTTCTCCTCCCATCAGCAAGAACCAAGCACAATTTAAAAAGCATCATCGCCTACTGATTAAATGTCGAGGACATCCTTTTGCCAAGTACGATCTGAACCGAGCCAGTGTGCTAAACATTTGTGCGGAAATAACGGCCCTCGAGGATCTCACCTCTTGTTGAATTTACAAATCTCCCCGACATTTCTGAGGCTCGACTATATATTCGGTCGGGTGTGATACTTAACACTTTATGGTTAGCCCGAACAGCCTTCTATAATCTAGGCTTTATTCTGAGTCAAGATGTGCATATGGAAGACCGATGACAAGATGACGGATAAACCAATCTTGCCCCAATCTAGAATCTATGGGTATAAAACCGTTGTTCAAATGAATTCTGAACCAAATTTCTATGAGGAGTGGGTGAATCAAAGCCATGGTGGATCATCATAACAATCCCAGATGAATTACTCTGTTAGCCTTGTCTCCTGGAACACTAGGGGTTTCAAACATCTTATTAATAACAACAGTATAGATCTTTTACAATATGCCATCATTGTTCTCCAGGAGACATGGATGCGAACTCCTCCCATCTGGGACCTATATGAAATGTATCTGGTCCCTGCCATTGCTACTCTTATGGGTAGACCGATGGTAGGCCTCATGATAGCTTTCCGTAAGGATAAGAATTTTGCAGTTATTTGGCACAGATCTCCGTCGCCTTGCTTCCAAATTACGAAAATTAGACAAAGCTTAACTCACTGTGCTATTGTAAATATCTATTGGGGCAGGAAACATCTGACCTCGGATGAATTCTTTGCTCATTTTAACAACATCCTAGACCAACTTTCACTTGATAAATCCATTCTGGAAATCTTGGTCATGGGTGATTTGAATATGCATTTAACATCCGAATTTATATCTACATCATCTCGAACAATTGATGAACATCGCTGGCTAATGTTAATGAATAATAGAAATGTTGTGATGCTGAATGGTTCAGTGCCGGGTGATGTTCCCCATAGGGCTACATGGCATAATGATGGCTGTCATTCTACACTGGATTACATTTATGTTAATAACCAGTTCTTTTCTTTTTTTTTTTAAACTTCTGTTTATTGGCAGGTGGTCAAGACAGGTACAGCACATTTATCATGTAAGTGAGAACAAAAGGAAAACATTATTACAGCATCGATATACATTGCTTCACCAATAACGTCAGATTCACATTGTAGAGGGGAAAACACCTAGTGGAAGAGCAGATTCGTACTCATGCAGTGTGTGTCAGGAGGAGTCTAGTGGTGCCGGGGAAGGGGCTGATGTCCGTTCGGCGCCATCCTTGCTGTTTAGGTAACTACGGAATTCGGTCCATACATTTGCAGGGCGGGATGGAGCGGGCACGGTGCCGATGTACCCCTCCTCGCATGTTTGTACCCATGTAAGGGCCTTCAGCCACATGTTGAGGGTGGGGGGAGTGCGACGCTTCCAGCATTGTAATATGCATCTTTTGGCAACCATAACACTGACATTCAAGAACCTAGACAATTTCCTCATATCTTCTCCCGTCCAAATGCCAAATAGCAAGGCCAATGGGTCCATCTCTACCGGGGCGTCTATTATCTCGGTGAGCGCCTGTGTCACCTCCCCCCAGAACCTGCGCAGCGCCTCACAGGACCAAAACATATGGGCATGGTCTGCTTCGTTTGATTCACATTTCGGGCATTTATTTGACGAACTAAGCGTAAATTTTGCCACTCTGTACGGAGTGTAGTAGAGTCTATTGAGTAACTTGTATTGGATGCAGCGGAACCTGGCACTGAGTGATACCTTTTGCGTGTGTGCACACATCTTACCCCACATTTCATTAGTGATCTCCGTTCCGAGTTCTCTGGCCCATGTCTCCCTTGGTGCCGGGGAGGTATTCTCTATTTTCCCCATCTGCATTTTATACAGGGAGGATATTATGCCCCTACAGCCTGCGGAGTTCGCTATGTACAGGAGTTCAGGTGAGTCAGGAGGCTCCTCTGGGAAGGAGGGCCACATTGTCCGCACCGCTGCTCTCAGTCTGTAGTACTGTAACAGATCGAGCGCGGACCCGGAGTGCCCGGGGCGTAGTGTTAGAGGGGTAATGAATGAGCCTTCAGGGTACAGGTCAGCCAGGGCTCGGTACCCCAGGCTCTCCCATCGTTGGGAGAGGTGTTGGTCATGTGTGGGGGTTAGGCCAGGAAATTGCCATAAGGGAAGCCACTTATAGTATGGGCGCTGTGCTGGGCTGGGGGAGAGGATATTGTTCCATGCCCTGATCGTGGATGCTACCGGGTCCCATGGGACATCCGCGTGGTAACCATGGTGTAATAGCAGGGTCATGATGTGGGTACCGCCACCCGCCATCTTTTCCAATTTAACATGTGGGGGCGGATCGGGGTGTGTGTACCAATGGGTAGCATGCTGGGCCTGCGCAGCGTTCCAGTAGAGAGTTAAATCGGGGGCAGTAAAGCCTCCCTTCTCATACGGGAGGGTCAAATGTTGCCACTTCTTACGGACCGCTCCCGAGTGCCAGAGGAATTGGGCGAACGACGCGTGGAGCCTCTTGAAATACTGCTTGCCTGGCCAAACTGGCACATTCACAAATATATAGAGTAGCTTGGGTACCGCGATCATCTTTATTAGGGAGAGTCTACCAGCGAGGGATAGAGGGAGATTGCGCCACCTGAGCATCTTGGTTTCAATGAGCAGCGCCGTTGCTTCGTAATTATTTGCCAGCAGGGAGACTCTAGCCCTTGACACCTGAACCCCGAGATACTTAATCCCAGACGGGGACCAGCGCTGGGGGAACTCGCAGGACGGTTGCTGAGTTGTTTCAGTAAGGGGGAAGATTTCGGATTTTGAGTAGTTTATAGTGAAGCCCGTATAGGTTCCTATTTTTGTTATGTCTCGAATGATAGGGTCCAAGTGTGTGGAGGGTTGTCTGAGGTAGAGGAGGACATCATCCGCGTACAGCGAGATGATTTCCGGTGTGCCCTGTAAGCGGACGCCCTTATGAGTATGACGATTTCTGACATGGTCGGCCATGGGTTCAATGGCAAGTGCAAAGAGGATGGGGGAGAATGGGCAGCCTTGTCGGGTACCCCTATGCAACTCGAAGGGGGGAGAGGGGACGGAGTTAACCAGCACCCTTGCCGACGGTCCCATGTACAACAGCTGTATGTAGGCGATCATGTTCGGCCCGATTCCCATTTTCTCCAAGACGGCCCATAAGTATTGCAACAAGACCATGTCGAACGCCTTTTGGGCGTCCAGTGTGACTGCCACTGCATCCGCGCTTGGGTCAATTCTCGACAGTACGTTGAATAGGCGCCGGATGTTAAGTGCCGTAGAGCGGCCAGGGACAAATCCACTCTGGTCGGCATGGACTAAGTGGGGCATTAGTGGGAGGAATCTGTTGGCAATTACTTTGGCAAAGATCTTCATATCAGTGTTGATGAGGGATAGGGGTCTGTAGGAGCCGCATTCGTCTGGAGGCTTCCCTGGTTTGGGGAGGACAGTGATTAATGCTTCTCTTAGGGAGGGGGGGAGGGAGTGTGAGTGGAGTGATTCGGTCCAGAACTCATGTAGTGACGGCGCTAGTATGGCCACATGCTCCTGGTAAAACTCAGATGTGAGTCCGTCGGGGCCAGGGGCTTTGCCTTTAGGGAGATCTGAGATCACCCGGACTATCTCTTCTAGTGAGAACGGGGCGTCTAGAAGTTCCCTGGTGTCCTGGGAGATCAGGGTCATAGGGATGGATTCCAACAGGTCGTCAAGGTCGCGCGTCGTGTGCTCTGGCTGGGGGCCGTACAGGGTGGCATAAAAGTTGGCAAAAGTGTCAAGAATAGCATGGTCTGCCCATTGTCTGTACCCATTATTATCAATAATGCTATCTATACGAGTCCCGCCTCCCTCGGCCCGGACCAGCCTAGCCAGGGTTCTGCCTGGCCTGTCCCCCTCGCCATATCTACAGGCGGCTGCAGGGCGGGTATGGTATCTCACTTCGCTAAGGGCATGCTCCTCAAATAGTTCCAGTTCCGTCCTAATTTTCGCTAGGGTGGCAGGTACCGGCCTGGAGGCATACTCCTGCTCCAAAGTTTTGAGTTTAGATTCGGAGCGGCTTAAGACCTGTCTTATGGACTTGAGGACCCCCGCTTCTCTGGCAATGCACATTCCTCTGATGTAGACTTTAAAAGCCTCCCATCGGGTCCCAACGGACGTGTCAGAGACCTTGTTGGTTTCGAAGAACAGGTTTATGTCAGCCAGTATCTCCGCCCTAAAAACGATGTCTAATAGGGCGTCGGATTTAAAACGCCAAGCGGGGCGAGTCCCTGCGATGAAACCCAGCTGGATCAGGAGTAGCACGGGGGAGTGATCGGAGAGTGTGCGCGCTAGAATCTTGACTTCGGACACTCTGCCCATCCGACTCCCCGACAGGAGGAATAGGTCTATTCTTGAGGAGCTGTCATGTACCGTGGAGTAAAAGGTGTAGTCCCTCTCCTGGGGGTGGAGTGTTCTCCAAACATTGTGTAGTTTCAAGGAGCTCATGTGGGTTAGCAGCCGCTTGGCCGCTCAGGCTACAGGTCTCTTGGCCGTAGTTGTCCTGTCTAGGGCTGTGTCGAGAATGAGATTCATGTGGCCCCCCCACACAATGGGGACGTCAACATATTGCCTGAGGATGCCGTACACCATGTCCATGAAGTCGGGAGAATCAATGTTGGGAGCGTACGAGTTCACAAGCAGGCATTCTTCGCCGGCTAATGTGCAGTGTAGGATCACAAATCTGCCCTCGGGATCAATGTGGGATGTGTGAAGTGTGAATCTGATTGATTTATGGATGAGAGTGAGGACACCCCTAGCCTGAGTGGAGTACTGAGTATAGTACCTGTTGGGGCCCCAGGACTGTGCGAGGTTTGAGGCCAGGAGTTTCTTAGCATAAGTCTCCTGCAGCAGGAGAACCTTGACCCCATGCCTTTGTGCATAAGCCGTAATTCTGCGAGATTTGGTGAAGTTGGTCAGCCCCCGTACATTCCACGTCAATATCCTAATAGCCATAGTAATGAGTTAAGGGACATCCCAGGCGTGGATTCTCACTTTGAGCTTAAAATGGAGCACTGTGATGCAGCAGGCCTGCCGCCCTGTCGCACCGGTCCCGACCAACCCGCATTTTTGCGAACAACAAACCCCAACTTTCCCACCCCCATCCCTCACTGCCCAGTGATACCAAGCAGTGTATAGGCAACCACCCTGAAGCGAAACTGCGTGCCATCCCCAACTCGGCAACGCCTGGCATGTAGCCCAACAGGGGCTCGAACACAACTTTACTGCCATCAATGGCCTTGCAGCTGCCGTGGGGGCTGCTGCTGCCGTCTAGCACACCAATAATAGAACTTTGAGTGAATGTCAACATACACATTTTTACCAGCATTGTTAGACTATTTAAGTGGAGGTTACAGGTAACGGATAACCGCAGTTTTCAATATAACAAGGACGAAGTTGAGTCCGCCGCAGATCCGTGGACAGCGGTGCGGCCCCGTCCCTGGGGCAGTGACCTGGGCTTGGCCATGGCATCGTGAAGCCCAGGGAGGTGGCCCCCCCAGGGTGGGAAATACTTGCAAAATTGACAGGGGCCTTAAGCGGCCGGCTGGTGGGATGACCAGGGGGGGGGCCGCCCCGCGCCAGGAGAGCAGCGACACGGTTTCGTCGTCCACCAAAGGTCAGCAGAGGAGCCCAGAAGTCACGGCGTCAGTCGTCGTCCATCCGTTCCTCAGGCGGATTCGCCAGGGGGACCTGTGCTTCAATGAACTTGACGGCCTCATCCGGGACCGTGAAGAAATAGCTTTTGTTGCGGTGGATAAATTTCAGGCAGGCAGGGAAGAGCATAGAGTACTCAATCTTCCTATCTCTCAGCATCTTCTTGACCCCACTAAAGCGGCGTCGCTCCATCTGGACCCCCACCGAAAAGTCAGGGAAGATTCTGATGACTTGGGATTCCAGCCTTAGTTCACCCCTCTCCCTGGCCAGGCGGAGAATGTGATCCCTATCTTTGTAGCTAAGTAGTTTTGCGATGATAGGCCTGGGGAAGTCTCCGGGCTTAGGGCGGGGTGCCAGGGAGCGGTGCGCTCTTTCAACAGTGAAGAACGGGGAGAGCTCAGGGTTGCCCAGTAGGTCCTTGATGAGCTGCTCAACAGCAGTCTCCATGCGGCCCTTGAGTGCGAATTCGGGAACCCCCACTATTCGGATGTTATTCCGCCGTGATCTCGATTCAAGGTCATCGTTCTTGGCCTTGACCTGTTTCATGTCGCGGACAAGCTCTGAGACCGTGGTCTGGAGGGTGTGAATGTGATCTTCGTTGGTCCCTATCCGCTGCTCCGTTTCCGTGAGCCTGGACCCATGCTGGTCAATTTGGGCGCTTAGAGAGGCGACATTCGCGTTGATATCATCCAGCTTTTCATGAAAGGATGCAAAGTTTTTGGCCATGGACTCCATCATGGTAGTGAGGTCTGGTTGCGGGGGGTCCGGCAGTGTCCCGCCATCCTCCCGTGTCGCCAGGGAGGACGCTGTGTCCGCCCGATGGGCTGGCTTGGTAAATTTGTCCATAGCGCCCGCTTTGTTGGCGCCCCGCGCCCTGTTGGACATTGTTTTGTTGGGGGGCTCCCGCGACTCCGGCAGAGTCAGAGACGGGCAGCGGCCATGGAGTCGGCGGATGAGGCGAAGGCAGGACTGCAGCCACTAATCCCTAGTTTTGTAGGCACAGGGGAGCCAACCGTGCGCCCGTAGGATGGGGAGGCGGGTAGGTTGGCAGGGGGCATGCGTGGCGGCGTGGTTTTCGCGGGGGGGCAGAGGCCCCAACCATCCAGGGAGCCCAAGGGCCCCGCGTATCCTATGCGGGCACCGGGTGCCACATGCCAGGCCGGACCCAGAGCGCAAAGTGGAGAAGGCAGGTGAGGGCCGAGCCCAGCAGCAGGCGAGGGAGACCCCCAAGCGGGGTTAGCTATGGCCAGAAGGGACCGGCAGCGCCCAAGCACCCACCTTGAGGCCTCCGGGAATGCTGTGCTCGACGTAGGCCCACAGCGGTAGCAGCGTGTCAGGGCGATCTTCGTTGCTGGAGAGGTGGGGGGTCCCAGCAGCGGCGTCCTCGGGTTGTGTCGTGTAGCCCTCACGGGGGCCGGCACCCGGCTCCCCAACCAGCGAGAGCGGGCGAGCGGTCCGTCCTCCTCCCACGGAGGTAGCGGGTCGCCGTCCAGTCCGAGGCGGGGGCCCACCAGGCGCCGCAAGCCCGCGGCAGTCGGGGAAACCCACGAGGTCGTAGCAAGGCCAGTCACCCCCACGAGGAAGCGTCACTGGCGGTGGCGGGCTGTAGCGCGGGTGGAGCGGGAACCACCGCTCCTCCGGGCAGTGTAAATGCAGGGAAGCCCGCGGGGTGCTGAATCCATGGTAAGCGGCGCGGGAGGCCCACGGAGCCGCCGTCCCCTCCGGCGGCGGCTGGGTCGCAGTGGATCCGGGAGGCCTCGGACGGCGCAAGTACGGGTCCCGGGCGCCGTTTCGGCTCGAGATTGCGGGAGAATGTAGCGGACAGCGCCGCTAGACGAATCGTTGTCGTGGCTGCAGCAGGCGGACCGGATTCGTGCTGATATGGCGAGGATTAGGTGTGCGACGACGGAGCTCCGACGCTAAGCGGCCATCTTGCTTGGCTGCTCAACAGCGCCCCCAATAACCAGTTCTTTTCTAACATCATCTCTGTTAATATGAAATCCACAATAATGAGCGATCATAGTCAACTAAGTTTGACTTGTAATTGGCCTACAATGCAATCCAGGACCTACAATCCAAATTTAACGAGTCTTCTAGTTAACAATACGGGTAACCGTATAAAATGGTCAGAAGCCAAATTACTCCGTTATAAGCAAAACTTGAGCAATGCTTATGGTGACTCCACTGTATCTGAAAGCCCTTGTTACATCCATGCCATGCAATTATTTTCAGTCAAAAGCTCAAATCCTCTAGGGGTTCATCCCAATCACACTCATGCCTTCGACATCGAGGTCAAACATAAAAAGAGGGATTTAAGAAAACACGTAAAAATGCTGCTAAGGGCCCCCAAAGAATTTTTAGCATTAAATCTTGAGCAGATAAAACTGCTAAAATAATGTATAAAAGATGGCTTCTGGGTCGTTGTGCTCTCCAATATCAGCGTGATGGTGAAGCTATGCTAAAACAGATCATCATGAAATCATCGGGGGCATTTGGGCGCTCTTGAATACTGCATGTCACCGACATCAGACAACAGTTCAGATCAATTCCATTCCGAAAAATGAGTGGGAATCCCACTTTAGTAACATATATCCTACTCCCTTGCCAGAAACCTGCCTAGAATGGGATAAAATTGATTTTGATCATACGGTACAATTTGACCGAGAGGATATCTTACATTATATATCTAAGTTGAGTACCTCTCGAGCATCAGGGCCAGATGGCCTTCATAACTCACTTATCAAACAGAATAAGGTAATATGGGTTGATATTCTATACCTTATTATCAAGGAGATCATGAGAACTGGGAATATAAACCCATCGTGGCAAACATCTGTGATTCTCCCCATATTTAAAAAAGGTGATCGCTCAAAACCAACATCTTACAGACCGATTGCTCTCTTAGATTGCCCGGGCAAGATTTTCGCCCGAATGATCCTGAGAGAATTCAACAAATGGCTAGATAAATTGAATCATAGGGACCCCTTTCAAAATGGTTTTATTCCGGGGTTAGGCACGGCAATTAACTTAACGATCCTGAATGCCATTATCATACAAGGGAAACGAAATAAACAACCAATATATGCTGCTTTTGTTGATTTCAGGTCAGCTTTTGACCTTGTCCCAAGAGAATTACTGTTCAAAAAGCTATTGGACCTGGAGTGCCCATGGTTCATTCTAAAATGGATTGTAGAATTCCACTCAAATACGTCCATTCAAATCAGGCTGAATAATGTTGGACTATTGTCGGAACCCATTAGAACTACTCGGGGCTTGAAACAGGGTTGCCTTTTGGCATCTGCCCTCTTCACTTTTTTCATCTGGGATATTGGGATTGGCTTCCGTATTGTGATTACAGATCCTGTGAAGCTAAATGGCTCAATTATTAATTGGCTTCTTTACGCTGACGATATGGTCCTCATATCTTAAACACCTGTTGGTCTGCGTAATATGTTGAATGTTCTGGATGTATATGCTAGCAAAAATTTCATCAGTATTAATTTCAGAAAGGCACAAGTTATGCAATTTGGGACAAAAAAGCTATCAGTGGAGCTTACAAAACATTACTTTACAGGTAGTGCACACATATATCTATCTGGGTATCTGTGTGAATGATCACATTTCTGACAGGCCATATGATGATTACCTACAGTTAAAACAGAAAACGGCTCTATCTCAAATGAGTCTTATTGGTGGGAAATACTGTAAATGTTCTATCAGCCCCTTGATTGTATATTTCAAGCAAAAATATATACCTACCATACTTTATGGCTCCGAAACAAAAAAGTGTCAAACTTATTCATACTGGTTGAAATTCGAGAGCCTTTACTGGAAGAAATCACTGCAGTTACCCATGTCTGAATCTATGTGTGTTATCAGACATGAGTCGGGACTTATTTCAGTTTATGCATTCTACAAGTGGAAGATCTGTCAATTGTATAGGAAATGTATAATGAAGGAAAATAACAATGGCTTGTTTTGATGCTGTACAATTACCTTTTAACATCTGATGATTCATTTGCTAAGAGTTGGCGCACTTTTGCTTGTAAAATCCTGACAAGTGTAAACATAACACAAGAGCTACTAATAGTAAACCCAGATAAAGCTAAAAATTAAGCTTTGGAGAGCTGACTGGATTAAGACAAGAACCGAATGTCTGACAATACAAAAATTCTATCGGAATCCATTTGCTGTCAAAGTCCATGGTCAGGTTGAAAAATATCTAACCCAATCTCCTAACACGACCCATTGTTCTGACTTCTTGAGATTCAGACTGAACATCTGGCCTGCGAAAGAAATCATGGTCAAATGGGGAAAAATCTCGGAGGATAACCTTGAATGCTGATTCTGTAAACAAATGGGTGAAACCTTGAAACGTCTATTGGTTGAGTGTAAAGCCTTGTTATCATTACAGATTTTCTATTTTAAGTATTTGTTTGACACTAGCCATGCATTGTATCTTGATGAATTATGGTCAAGAATGTATACTGGAAACTCTAAATGTTTAAGATATGCAGTTGTAAAATATTTAAATCAACTGAAGATCAAACCTAGTGTCAACCCTGAGGGTCTTGGCCTGGATAACAAGGTTTGTTAATCTTGGTTAAGCATGAGTTGATATATTTTTTATCATTGGTTCAAATGTATTGAATGTAACTAAAATGTAATTTCTTGTAATTATTGCATATATTGTAACACAATTTTTTAGTATGTTTTATTTATCTTTTGTATATACATGTTGAAAGGTCAGATTACTTTCTTGACCAAAACAACATTAAAAACAAAAACTTGTCCAGAGATAGATGTTTCAATTGAGAAAGTAGTATCAAATGGAAAGACAGTAACAGTTCTACTGTTTAATCACAGTGACAGCATTGGTGCAGTCTTTTATTTTGTTGCCAACAAGTGTTTCGACCGTTGTGGTCTTTTTCAAGGAAAAGAAATAAGCAAAAAACCTCTGATAAAACAGACCATAACATCATATGAAATTGATTAACAGAGACACAGATTCATATTGAGTTCATTAAATCCCAATCATGTGAACCAAACAGTGATTAATGTTAACGTGCCCCACCATCAGGGTACATCGTAATCAATAATCCAATGTCATAAATGTAATGTTGTGTGTTGAAATCCATGCATATGAGTTAATTGATACAATGGATAATCATGTAAACGGAAGCAAACGTGGGAGTAAAAGAAAGGACAAAAAGTAAAAGAAAAAAACCAAATGATTATTAAAATGCACTGCATTGTATCCATGTCACAACACTAAGCCACAAGTCTCCGTGTAAATGCCAATGTGATTTGCACACAAGTCCCTCAGAGAAAAGAAAGGTGAACAATGACATGCAATTTTGAGTCCCCATTCCTCCAAATGTCTTTATTGATTCTGCTCTGGCATAATGAGATTCATAACACTATTAGGTGCTCCAGTATCATTATTGTGTAATTACTCCATCCATAACTGATTATATTGGCACACCCACGGTTTTCTGCTACCTCCATAGTGGCTGATGGAATCCCTGCAATAAAGACTGAGATACCAAAAAATAGTCAATTCTGGAGTAAGTGCGATCCACATGCGAGAAGTGAGAGTAGTCCTGATGCTGGGGGTGAAGGCTCTGACAGGCATCAATTAGGCTCAAATTGACTATGGCCCGTTTAAGTGGAGCTGCCCTTGCCATCTCAGTGGAAGTCTCTAAGCCAGGCATATCCAGGCTGCTATCTACCAATAGATTAAAATCCCATCCAATGATCAGTTGCCCTTGTTGATATTGTGCAATTGGAGGAAGCAATTGGGTATAAAACTGATCCTGATGTTGATTGGCACCATACACTGACACCACCGTGATGACTCTACCTGTTATGCGCAAAATTACCCCTATATAACTGCCCTGGGTATCTCTAACCACCCTCACTTGCTCGAAATGTAGAGTCTTAACCATCAGGATGGCTACTCCCGCTTTCTTAGTGGAAGAGGAGGCAAAATACTGATGTTGGAACCAACGTGAACTCAATGTCTTCTTGTCTTGTTGCAAAAGATGGGTCTCTTGAAGCAAGGCAATGTCTGCGTGAGGTCATTTGGAGAGAACACATTTCCATTTCCTTTGGGAGTTTAGCCCATGGGCATTTATGGAAACAAATTTTATATCAGCCATCGTGGTAGTTTAGGTAAATTCCAAGCACCACTGGCAGCCTGGGCTGCCACCCCAAATTCTGCCCCTTAGATAAGAACCCCATAACAATATGGTCCCGCAATACCTTCACCTCTCCGGATATCGTACAATGTTCCTGCTCTCAGCTGTATAATACCTCCCAAAGCTGTATTGGATGTATAACAAAACACAAAAAAGAAAATCAAAATCAGAATAACCCTGTGTGGGGTGAACATCAAGCAATCTGCTTGAAAAAGCGGCACATACTCCTAATGCCCCCATGCATATGAATAATTGCTATTTAACCAGCCTGCCACATCCTCCACGATTATTGTCGTTAGCACCCAGCTACTTAACATCATAGTCCCAAAGGTCCTGGAACAGATGCAGGGTTGATCCCTGGAACAGTAGGTTCCCCATTGCTCTGGCCTTTTGGAAGATGCAGTCTTTTGTGTCGAAAAAGTGAACGCGCACCAGGACATCCGGACGACGATTTTGTCTCATCTGGAAATTGGAGAATACCGTATGTATACGGTCCAATGTGAGATCTTCTGCCTCATCTCCCAGTATCTCCTGGAACAAAGCCTGGACATATTTTGCCAGGTCTTGGTCTTGGATGTAACTCGGACCTCCTCTGATGCGCACATAGTTCTTGTGGGAACGATTTGCCTCATCCTTCTGCTTTTCTTCTGCTGTACGTTGGTAGGATTCCAATGCCGCCACTCTTCGTTCGAGCTGGTCCTGCAAGTGTGTTTGTTCACAGAAGGCAGATTCTTAGTGCTCTAGTTTAGACTCATTCTGCTGTACAGTGCGTGACAGTTCTTGAAAGTAGCTCTTCAATCCTTTGCTGTCGTCGTCGCCTCCTTTCGCAGAAACTGAAATAGGCGCAAATTGTCACCTTTAGTGGCAGGCTGGGCTTCATCCTCTAATGCCGGTGGCAGCTCTGGTGGTGGCTTCAAATGTTGGAGCATGTCTCTAATAGAAGCCCCTGATTTTTCTTTAACTTTACCTGACTTCATCCTGCCCATGGATGAGTTCTTCTAGCAAGGGATGTGCAGAGCACTGCCTGGGTGGGGTAGAGTAGAAGCGGTTCTCAGCTGCTTTTAGGTCCCGTTATGCAGTGCCTGAGGACCTTCAACAGAGAGGGGCTCTTTAAGTAACTTTGTGTGCACCCCAGGCTCCCACTGGGCAACCCACAACGCAGTTTCAGTTTGTCCACGACAAATGGGTTGTGGTGCAAACAGTTCTGCCATGGGTTCCAGATAAGCTTCCACTAGTTACCTCTTTTTGCTAGCCGGAAAACACCAACGCGCTTCAGCCGCCAGGCACACCACTCCCCGGGGCATATTTGGATTGATGGAAGGCCAATGCTGTCACTGTCTGGGGTGGGGCAGTCTCATGTGTGTTTGTCTACTCATAGGTCTGTTAAGATGTTGCTGTTCACCCAGGACCCAGATTAATAAAAATGTTCACAATCAATTCCCCACTAATGCCAGCCCAGTTCAAAGTATGCACAATCCACAGTCCATTCAGCTGGGCCACCAATGCGCTAAGCCCAAGTGGCTGACACACTCACCCCTCAAGGGTTGTCTGTAGGGTTAGTCTATACTACTGGTATCGGTATCCTGGGCCACTGCGCTATTTATTCTGCTTGTCTCTCGTGTTATCCAAGTGGCCCGGTTGCAGTTCACGGCATCAGGACAACGCCGGCAACAAAGAAAATGGATTGGAAATGGGAGGCGTCTTTGTCTCGCATCGCTCTGCGGTGCTAAATGGGCACTGTTCACTCAAGGTACCTGCTGCCGTGACGCAGACCCCAATAGCCCTGGTCCGCTCCTGGGGTCTCCTCTCCACTGCTCTCTAAGGGGCTGGAACCTGCCCTATATCCTGGCGCTCCTCTGTTGCTTCAGTATCTCTCTGGCTCACAGCACTGTTCCTCATCTAGAAGTCTTCGGGACTCCACTCCCAACGCTGCACTGAGTTGTGGCCGCCATCTTGTTTCGCTACATCGGTCTTGGCCGTCGCTCAGGTCGGGACAAAAATCAGGATCATATGCAATTCCACAGGTCCAGCGGGGCTAGCATCTCACGGATGGCATCTTCCGACTCCGGAATTTGTCCAGTGTTACTTCGGATGGTGGTTTTGAGCACTGTAGCCGGCTGGTAAACCGTTAAAGACCTCCATCTGTCACCATTTTTAAAAACAAGGACCCCGTAAAAATCAATTTGCTGAATCCATGAAGCAGTTTAACTGATCTTCATGAGTGGGCAAATAAATGTTGCCTGCACACATACTGATATAATGAAAAAGGAAAATGCATGAGATGTATCCATGGTTCTAGGCCAAAGCCAACATTTCTTCACCTCCAAACTGGATAGGAAAATACATGTTACCTGTTAAAACTCCAAACTTTAATTATTTAAAAAAGACCTATCTCTGTGATGTGAGGTCCGATCAACATGAAACAAATGGATTGCTTTTTGTAGCTATAAATGATATCTACCAAACCATGTAAAAATGCACCTAGGGTGTCATGTAAAGATTTGAGATGATTAGGAAAAACAATATCTTCTGTAGTGTTTATAACAGCTCAATGGTTCATGCATGTGATCGTGCGCACTGATATACACAATCTGATAATACTATTTTCATTAAGCATGCACATGAATTTCCAAAGTTATATCAAAAATAACAAAATTGCCATTTTCCATTAGGACTGGGCCCACCCCTCCCTTTCAGTGCCTCAGTGCCACGGGACTGGTACAAACCATACTTCTGTCACAAGATCTGGGTGGAATGAAACAATATATGATAAGAATTAATTTAGAAGCTAGATTATTATTATTATTATTATTATTATTATTGACTATGGGGCGATGAAACTGGGAGAATCTTGGAAACAACTGGAGATTACTTGGGAAAGGTGAGACCATTGGAGACAAGCCTTTACAGAGACATGCCCTTGCTAAGGCAGTAAATCCAGACTGATGGAGTCCCAGATGATTCTCCAAAAACAAGAATCCACTTTTAAAAAGTAAGTAAGACAAACCCCAGTATAACTCCAAATTGTCCTTGTAGACATTACAGGGTATTCAACGAAGGAATAGAGGGTGTGGGCCCAGGGGAATATGAAAGAGATAGGTCCAGTCTTAAATATGGCCCCCTGTGCATTTTATTTACATTGACATTAAAGTGGCATGTCATTTCTGAAAAGCCCAGTGCATAGGTGAGGCTGAAAACTGAATGTAACTCTGGTGCACTTAAATGCAGACTGTTTTTATGAACTTAAGCATCACTAAATCGAATCCGGCATCGAATTAGACTGGCCATAGTTTGTCGACCCACCATCGCCTGGTGTGATGTTATGAAAATGTGCACCCATTGTGAGTCTAGTCATAATTGAAATGCTTGTGAAAAGCAAAAGTTGGTACAGAGAACTCATCCCATTCTTAAGTGTTAAACCCTTGCAGTATAAACAGACATGTGTAATGTGACAGTGAAAGGATGTTTTAACATTGTAGATTTTACTGGGGTAGAGTACATCTCGAGCTCAAACTTGTTGACTTGAAGGAAAACTCATTAGGAGTAGATTGAAAACAGTGCACACACACGTGTAGTTAAAACAGCACACACTGCTGTATTAAAAATCATACACACATATAAATTGAAGTTAAATTGTAAGCAGCACCCACATGTTTACTGAATGTTGCACACACATGTTCATTTCAAAAGCTGCACACACATATTCTGATAGGACTGCACGCCTATGTGTTCAGAGCAGAGTGCAAGAATCTTTGAAACTATTATTTTCCTAGTTGAAACCTGGGCAAATGCATGCTGGCCGTTGTCTACATTTAAACGACTTGCACATAGTCTATTCAATTCATTCACTACATCACACTTGTACAGAGGAGCTAAGTTGAATGTACATGTTTTTAGTGGCGCAGAACAACATTTGACCCCCCCCCCCATGTGAGCCATGGGGGGCCCTGCCAACTCAGCAACAAATCACAGGTCACTGCACACTCTGGGCTGGCCTAGATTACTACACTTGCACAATATGCACAAACATGCTGCTGCATCGATATGTCGCACACTGCACTAGGAGAAAGATATAAATATGTGTTTTCAAGCATTAGAAAGCACACTTTCTGTGAACAATTGGCTAAAAACCCAGAGCGTTTGCAATTGTTTTGTAGGGTAACACCTATACAAAAATCCAATAGATGCAACCCACCAACAGTGCACAGGAACATTAATGCTTTAATGAATTGAATGCTCTGCTACTAAAAATGCCATGCCACAATGAAAACATGTGCAATGTTACATATTACAGTAAAATATACCAGTCCACATGTAGACTGGTTAATGCCAGTCGTAGCAATAACACTTATCATGGCTATTTTATCACAGATGCCCAGAAAAATATACAATGCCACAGTAAGAAACAGCTAGACTGGCAGCATCCAGATACCAGTCTAGCCAGGCAATTACACTTAGCAGAACTACTTTATCAGAGATGCTAGTTAAAGAAAGTCAAGCCAAACTGAGAAATGACTACACTGGCTGCACCAATATGCCTCTCTAGCCTCAAATACCACATATAATACCTGCTTTGCATGGACATGGATGACCATTATGATTTATTGCACAATTCCTGCCCCACCCCACCTGTCCACACTTCCCCTCTCCCTCCCAACCCCCAAAATCAGTTCTTCGGCCCAGAATTGCCTTTTTCCTTGTCTGAGTGCTTACGTATGAGGCAACCTGCCTAATTGCTAAGTACTGACAAGGACGAGTTGGACTAAGAGTAATGAAGATTACAGGTAACTAATCCAGGCATTACATCTATGTCCCTCTACCTCATCCCAGTATTTGTGTAGGAGGCAAAGTGCCTCATACACAAGTACTGGGACGAGGACAAATGGGGCTAGGAGTAATGAAGATTACCAATAAGTAATCAAGGCATTAAACACAAGCAGAGGGGCAAAACCATTCAGCTGACTGGGCTTCAGGCACTCGCCCAAAATTTGTGGCTATGTTGACTCGACCTGGCTGACCTACAGAGCCATTGCCGGACAGAACCGGACACAAATGTTAAACAGTGCCTGGGTTTCACTATAAACAAAGGCCCGGCAATTACTAACGTAAAGCATTCACTGTTAGTACCTGCATTCAAATGCATAATTTTGTAGGCAATTGAAATCGTGATGTGGGTTTAGTACTTGCATGCCAGGGGAGGGTTTGGAAGGGTAGAGAGGGGACAGGAGGCTGCACATTTTTATAGCAGTGCATGAGTGGATGCTTTCAGAATTAAAGGAGAGAGTTAACTGCTTGTAATATTGAAGCTACACTAAAATAGTCACCATAAAGGCACACCCAGGCAACCACCTATAATGCACTCACTCATTCAGCACATTACATTATATACAAATATACAAAAACACTTACATGCACGCAGACACATTTAAAGAGAATACATTTTCTTAACGTTTTTTTTTAAAGTTTCAGGGGGCCCCCTGCCAGGACATGTGGTGGGGCACCCTGCGTAGGGTGCGGTGGCTCCGCTACGCCAGTGCATGTGTTCATAAATATTACATGTTCAGGTAACTTTTCTCCGATACTATACTTGCTTTGATACTGAAGAAATTATATGTTTTGAAGGGGTTGAAGTATATGAAGACATTGGGCCTCATTATAAGTTTGCCGGTCTGAGAACTACGGTACCAGTAAGCATGCCTGTACCGTAGTACGAGTTGTGCTCGCGGGTGCCTTTCTGCCCGCCAGGTTGGACCTGACGGACAGAAAGGCACCCGCGAGCATATCATGTCGGATGCAGCGGACCGTTATAAACAGTGCCCGTGCATCCGACCTCCCCATTCCCATTCGGCCCTATGGGTACCATTGGACTCCATGGGGGGGAACTGCCTCTATTTGCGGCACTGGTAATACCGGTGCCGGTAATACAGGCTACTTTTGCCTGTAAACTGCCTGACTTACCTCCAGCTCTTGGCTGGAGCTAAATCAGGCGCTTCAATGGCAAACGTGCACTTTGCCGGTCCGGAAAAGTGCAGGTGAACGTCATTACAGCACTTATTTTCTGGGCCGTGAAATTTGGGATTACCCCATTTATGTTAGTAAATAATAGAGGTCATTCACTGTTTAACGTTTGCCCTGGTAAATTCGGGAAACAACGACACTATTTGCCACTGCCACGCAGGACCGCTCCCCTCTAAGGCTTGCTGGTAAACAGTAGAGAACGTGCGCCATTTACCCCTCCTCCTGTCAAATAGTAGACATTCATTCTGTTTATTTACCCCATCACCCTGTTAAATAGATTGCAGGGGGCGTGAGTCACTATTTAGTATTCATCCTAGTCAATAGTTCAAAATCTGGACTAGTTCGTCTTCATCCTGGCAAAAAGAAGCTGGGTTTAAAAAAAATCAAGATACAAACATAGTAGAACGAATGAATACATTCCAGTTAATTCCTAAATGACGTCGCATCGAGTTAACACCCTGCCAGCCGACGGTGTGTGCACATTGGTATGCGCCGTGGGAACCTGCCATGTTTCGAAGCAGCAGTGATGTGGCTGGGGAAGGGAGCATTGATCTGCTTGCAGCAGCAGGGATGAGCGACAGCATCTTCCGGGCCGTCCCTGCCAAGAAAGGCAGCCCCGCTGCAGCCGCCCGAAGCCGGGAGAGTACGCACGTGTGCGCGTTCAGCTGTCGTGCCTGCCCTGCTATTTCATATAAAAGCGTGCGTTGGTCCCTGCCCTTCCACTGGTCCAGGGCGAGCGACTGCACAGCAGCCAAACAGGCTGTAGGGCAGTGGATGATTCCAGAGCCATTCTAATGAGGTGGGAGGACGCGCACGGCATTGGCTAGCGGCTGCTCTTTCTCTGGAGTCAGGATATTGCCGGAGAACAACACAGCAGTTCGCGGAGGCTTCGAGGGGTTTCAGGACAAGGGCATTTGCAAGGTAAGATGCTTCTGTGTTTAACTTTCAGCGCATTTCATGCTGATTTACGATGCCAGACGTCATTTGCCCGAGGTGAATGTTTTGCCATCCATTCTACTGAACCTATCCAGACATTCTGAAAGGGTGACTTAAGGATGTTGCTGCATTGTGCATATTATCTGCATGTGGAGCTCTTTTCTTGTTACCTTACATGTGTGCAGCGTTTGTTAAAAGGTTAAAATGGCAGCTGATGCAGGGTACTTGGATTGAGCGACCCTTCTACAGCCAGGTCTTTTTTTTTTGTTCCTGTTTTTTTCCAGTAAACTCACTGCAGGCTGTCACTGATGTAAACACGGGTAGTTTACGATTCACCGCAACGTGCAGTAAACACGCTTGCTTTGCATACACTAGGCCCGCGAAAAAGTGTTTGTGGATTTGGAGTGCCGGGCTCGTAAAGGGATCGCAGAGTTAGTAGTGCACGATGACAACTAGAAACACACAACACACGGGCAACGTCTTTCCAGGGTGTCTGCGCAAAAGCGTGCAAAGTGCGCGCAGGTAGGCCTGCTGCCCCCCTGTGCGCGGGGGAACAGCGGCCGCACTGCTCATGTGTAAGGTGTTCCTTCATGTTATGTGGTTAAGCTTGCAGCTTTTAATTCACAGGGATGTCGTGCCGCATTCAAAAGCACGCGCCGCTCTTGTCGCGTATTTGAATGTACAATGACCGCGCAATGCATCTTGAAGACGAGCAGCGCATCGTGGCATCCGTCAGCACCTGAACTGCATGCGTTGGTTGTTCCGCCGATGAAGTCATGCGTGACAGCTGGGACGTTCTTCTGTCTAGAGTTAGCTGTCCCCTCACCTGACTGTATGTTTCGATAGGCTTGCCTTACAAAAGTGCAATGCATGTAAGTTGCATTTGAAGCCACGTGCAGAAAGAAGTTGGTACCTCAGTGTACCTTGAAACGTCACCAAATATGTTGAGTTGTGCCCTCTTCTGTAATTTATTAATCGCATCATCCTTTTATACACCTCATTCATTTATCCACGTTATCCAAAAGTGGGGTTAACTGTGGTTCACTGTCTTTGCTCCATTGTTTTTCCCACTAGCGGGCTATGATGGAATTACAAGTAAGAGGTTATGCTAGGGCAGGGGTGCACAACTGATTTTGACAGAGGGCCGAAAGTACCTTACATGAGGGCTATAGTGGGCCGAAAAGTAAAAGTGGGCGGGGCGTTAGGCGGGACATGTCAGGAGGCTTTTTCAACCCCCAATTTGTATTAAACACATGGAAAAAGAATATGTTTTTGAGGGGTAACGATTTTTATTGCATTTCAAACTTACATTATGTACTATACATTTTCCATTGTTATCATTTATTTCGATTTAGTTATTGTATATTGTCTGTTTAATGAAATTATATATATTTTATTGACCCTTGATTGGACATTCCGTTATTTTGGACTGCTATAGTTTGCTGTTTGGGTTGCCCAAGAGGAGTATGGCCTTCATTGAGTCAGGTTTCCTCAAAAAGCAAAGGATGTACATCTCCTAACTGTGCCTGTTTTAGCTTTATTATTGAGTTCACTCTTGGAGTGCAACACTATGCCCCATGGCTGCAACCCCCAACCAAACACTATGCCCCATGGCCCCCTCATCCCCAACCAAACACTATGCCCCATGGCCCCCTCACCCCCAACCAAACACTATGACCCATGGCTCCCACCACCAACCAAACACTATGCCCCCTGTCCCTCACCCCCCAAGCAAACACTATGCCCCCTGTCCCTCACCCCCAACCAAACACTATGCCCCATGGCCCCATCACCCCCAACCAAACACTATGCCCCATGGCTCCCACCCACAACCAAACACTATGCCCCATGGCCCCCTCACCCCCAACCAAACACTATGCCCCAAACACACTCTCAAGCATGCACCCATACAGACCCAAACCCCCCAACTCAGCACTCAAACTCTGAAGCATGCACGCATACATGCATCTCAACATACGCAACACAAACACTCAAAAACAAACATTCATGCACATCCGACACGCCCCCCAGCCCCCCATCTCAACATACACAACACAAACACTCATAAACATTCATACACATCCGACACCCCCCCACCCCCATCTTAACATACACAACACAAACACTCAAAAACAAACATTCATACACATCCGACACCCCCCCACCCCCCATCTCAACATACACAACACAAACACTCAAAAACATTCATACACATCCGACACCCCCCCACCCCATCTCAACATTCACAACACACTCAAAAACAAACATTCATACACATCCGACACGCCCCCCACCCCCCATCTCAACATACACAACCCAAACACTCAAAAACAAACATTCATACACATCCGACACGCCCCCCACCCCCCATCTCAACATACGCAACACAAACACTCAAAAACAAACATTTATGCACATCCGACACGCCCCCCAGCCCCCCATCTCAACATACACAACACAAACACTCATAAACATTCATACACATCCGACACCCCCCACCCCCATCTCAACATACACAACACAAAAACTCAAAAACAAACATTCATACACATCCGACACGCCCCCCACCCCCCATCTCAACATACGCAACACAAACACTCAAAAACAAACATTTATGCACATCCGACACGCCCCCCAGCCCCCCATCTCAACATACACAACACAAACACTCATAAACATTCATACACATCCGACACCCCCCACCCCCATCTCAACATACACAACACAAAAACTCAAAAACAAACATTCATACACATCCGACACCCCCCATCTCAACATACACAACACAAACACTCAAAAACATTCATACACATCCGACACGCCCCCCCCTCCCCCATCTCAACATACACAACCCAAACACTCAAAAACAAACATTCATACACATCGGACACGCCCCCCACCCCCCATCTCAACATACACAACACAAACACTCAAAAACAAACATTCATACACATCCGACACGCCCCCCACTCCCCAATCTTAACATTCACAACACAAACACTCAAAAACAAACATTCATACACATCCGACACCCCCCCATCTCAACATACACAACACAAACATACAGCAGAACAGACCCGACACACAAACACAAACACACAGACACAGACCACTTACCGGAGACGTGCTGGAAGGTAGGTAAGCTGGAACGCTGGCGAGGTAAGTGGAATCATACTACGGCTGGCGTGGCCAGCAAGGCTGAAATGCCTTCCGGCATCAAGCCTTACTGGCCACGCCAGCCGTAGTGCTGGCACTCCATTGGTGCAGCACACACGCACTACGTGGCTCGTAGGAGCGACGTGGTGCGTGTGTGCTGAGCCAATGAGGGCCAGTGTTTTGTCCGGCCCAGAAGACAACAAAGACTTTCCTAATGCAGGGCGGCCGATGCTGCTTGCGGGCCGCCCTCCATTAGGAAAGTGTTTGTGCCTCGCGGGCCGGACAAAAGAGCATGGCGGGCCGCAACTGGCCCGCGGGCCGTATGTTGTGCACCCATGTGCTAGGGGAATAAATAGTTCTGTACAACACGCAAGCATTTTCAGGTTAACATGGTCAAGGGTACAACACTACTGTGTGAAGAAAAAGAACACTCTATAGACAGCAAGGAGAAAGGTTAAGGAAACTGAAAAAGGGACCTAGGTCACAAAGTGATAATTGCTTTGTATAGATCGCGAATGAAGACCAACCTCAGCAGCAACTATCTATATATATAAAATGCCTAGGTATGTTTCCTTCTCAGCTGATGCAATTTATCAGTGTTAGGATGCCCTCTGATGTCCAAATGGCAACTTGCACCTCTGTTTGCTCTTCCACTTCAACAATAGCTATCATTTTAACAAACAGAATGGTTCTACACGGTCACCAGGGGAGGACTGGCTACTTTTATCCTGGGGGGCAAGTACAATGTTGTGGCCCATGGTGCTGCAAACCCAGACATGGGATGGTAGCTACAAACCACCATTCAAATTTTATATTTAACATTCAGTAAAACACATAGAAAAAATAATTCTGTGTGAATCATTGTAGCCATTTATTTTTTATAGCAAACACTACTGCCATAATTCTGGGTAATGTATGTGCGGTTTCCATGATCAGTACAAGATGCATGCCAGACTAATGCACCAACTGACATCCCCTTAATGAATCCAGCAGTGGTGACAAGTGTGTGTATGGTAATGCAGCACAGCTGCCAAACTGGGTCTTCAAGATCTGCGCCCTTTGAAGTGTAAGACACAGACTGGACCCCAGGAATACATTTGCGCGTGGTCCCACTTTTGCCCATTATTTGTGTTGAATACCATGTCATATTGCATGTTACACCACAAAGACCCAAAACATCAATAACGTATTTTTGGGGTCTATCTAATACCACATTAGAGTTACGGTACTGCATGCTGAAGCACCCCCAAAAGACAAGGTGGAAAAGAAAGAGCCTGTTTTCTAATGTTTATAATGCACCTAGCTATTACAGTGGTTTCAACTTTATGCCCTCCCGTTATTTCCAGAAACATTGACTGAGCCACAGAAGGAGAGGGAGATTTTCCAGGATCACAAAACATTGATCATATCGGAAAGCTGCAATTCTATTTCAGGTCCCCTGTTTCCACCTATAACAGTTTAAGACAAAAATAAACTTACAAAGCAAGTACGCACACTATTTCCTACACGGTCACTCCCTCCAACCATGCTCTTCAAGGTCTACACATTGTAAAGTAACTCCTGAAACCCTCTTGAAATATGCAATACCACAGGAAGTCAGGGCAGAGAGAGAACTTTTCTGCCTTCTTCCCAAAAGAGGTCAGAGCGGGTTCTTGGCCTGTACAGTGCTTGATGAAGATTTCAGCACCACCAAAACACACAGGCAGGAAAAGGTCCCCAGTAGGCAGATGGACGCCAAATAAAATGAGACCTCAGTGCCTGTAGATCATGCAGTCAAGTGCTTGCTATAAAGTGTCCCCAGGATGCATGGTGAGGGCTACTTGTGTGGCCAGATTGCAGAGGCCTGACTGTGCTTTATGGAAGCTACATGTGCTGCCTGAGGTCTTCCCCTCTTCACTTTGGAGAAGCACACACAGAACCCCACCCAGCCTTGCAGCGTAACCCTTGTTTTAGTGGTGGAAGCAGGATTTGGTGTCCGGGTGGGGTGTAAGGTGGAGGGTGAAGGGTTCCATATGGTGCACTGATCTTTGTGACTTATTTGCAAAATTCTGGTTATATAGTAAACGTACAAGTGACAGGCACCTGCATCATTGTCTGCCAAGAATATGGGCCTCATTACAACTCAGGCGTTAAGGGTTAACGCCGTCGTTAACCCTTAATGCCTGATTCCAATTTTAACGGCTGCTTTTAGCAGGCGTTAAAATCCATGGCGCTAAACCGCCTTGGTGCTAATTACGGCACCGTAATTTACGGTGCCGTAATTAGCGCCTTCCCCACTCCCATTATGCCCTATGGGGCAAAAATGGGAATGGGGAAGGGTAAATGGGAAATGGGGATTTACCGCCCCACTCACCTTGGAATGGGGCGGTAAATCCACCATCCACCATGGTGTAAACGTAGTTTACACCATGGTGGTAAAGTTGGTGTACTTACCGCCTGGGTCGTAATGACCCCATATGTCTGTTGTGTTACCTATCTCTTCTGTAACCTGCACTAATTTCTCTCCCATGCCTCTAACATAGCTCAAAAACCTAAGCACTCTCCTCTGACATCTGTGTTCAGCCTAACGGACACATATCATTCCCAGCAGGATAAACGTAGCCCTTCATCCTTGCAAGGTTAAGAAATAGATTACAATTAAATTGGTGATAACAGCTATTAGTACCCGGAGAGAGTCAAACAGAATGAAACAAACATTCTGATGGGCCCTCGCCGGGTCCATATCTCGCTGGGAATCCTTCGGCTGGGATTCCACTGCTTTGTTCCCAGCGGGGGACGTGACAGCCCCTCAGCCAATGAGGCGGGGCCATCATGCTCTGAGCCTCCACACGCCTGGAGGCTGACATTGTACCTCGCTGGGGATTCAGGTATGTGTTTTTTTTCCTCCCCCCTCGTCGCCCTCCCAACCCCACTTACCTTCTGATTTCTCCTTTTTCGTCCACTCTCGATGGCTGCCATGGAAAGGGAAAACGGACTCTGTTTTCCAGGAGGCCATTTCCATGGACATTTTTTTTTCTTTCTTTTCTGTTGCGAAACGCTGCAGCATTTCGGAACAGAAAAGAATGCGATTAGTACCCCTGTCTTGCGGGCCGGGGTACTAATAGCAATATGCCTCTCGCCGCTGATAACTATGGGCCCCGGGGCATTACCTGACTCGGTAATACCCCGCAGCTTGGGGCATATTGCTTAATTATTACAGTGCTAAATAGAAGGATGAATTTGGCATGAAGGGCTATATAAAAAGTGACATTAATATAATGGTTGTGGTGCTATCTCCCCAGCGCTAGACCTGCATGGGAAACAGGCAGTTGCTGCTGCCCTGTATGGGGCCGAACTATGGGGGCATGGCAACTTGGAAAAACTCTCTATCATTGAGGCCAAATTTCTGAAAAAACTTGTCCTTTTAGCTAAAAGTAGCCCAACTGCACTGTTGATGCTGGAGCTAGAGGTAACCTCAGTGGCTTCTCTTGCACCACTAGGCCCGAGTCTCTTTTGGTTGAGACTCTGGAATCAAGAGGGCCTGGTGAAATATAAAGAACCATTGTGCCATGTAAATCCCTTGAGTGGGTTCGCCATGTAAAGAAGTTGCTTTGGGAACTGGATGGTGTTAACTTGTAGGAGAACCCTCAAAACCAGCTACTTAGCATCAGAAAGGAGCTACCGTTTGGCGCTACTGAAAAGGCTAGGGAGGGGCTCTTGGCTAGTGCAAGGAGGTTAAAATTGGGCCCAGCATATCTTGATCTTTGGTCCCCGGGTAGGAAATCCTATCAAGATTATATCTCTCCACCCTATGGGAAATCTCTCTATTTGCAAGTGAGACTGGGGACACTCCAGGTGGCAGGTTTTACAGGCATCTGGAAAGAATCGAATTCTGACAAGTGTATATTGTGTGAGGGTGGAGTTGAAACTGTGACACATTTTATGCTGCTATGCGAGAAAACAAAATACCTGAGGAAGGCGTATGTGAAGCCTGTATTGAGAGAAGCTGGAATGAGAGATGCCATAACAGCAATGAGATTCGCAAGACAACGCACCCAGCAAGCTGTAGTTTTTGCAGCGGCTAGATATACTGACAGATCAAGGCTGGTGAAGAGGAAGCTACCAAATCTGCATTTAAAATAGGTCTTAATTGTCTGAAGCGTAGACGCTGTGAGTAGGGCTCTCCTCTTTGGGATCCTCTTCAGGCTGTGTAATCTTATGTTTTATCTGGTCGTTAAAATTGATCTGCCTGGAAGACCTCTGCCATTTATGATTCGGCCTCTTCTGTCTGTCAGTAATGGAGTACCTCAGTGTTAGTAACAGTGTACCTGAACATATCTGCTTCCTGCACCCTTTTCTCCCTCGCTGCTGCTGTAGTGCTCTACTACCGCCATGTAGTCTCTTCTTCCTGCATTCCCCCTGCACACCACTTACCTTTGAACTCTCAACTTCTGATGTTCTCTCACTAACGTCATCATTTTACCCCCCTACACCCAGCTGGGCTGCCTGATTTCCAGGTTACTCCTTGACGTCCATCTGATTCTCTTGGGTGCCACGTTAGGCCATTGGCTTGCATGTCACTCAGTGGCTACTAGTTAGGCTCTTCAATTCCTAGCTAGGCTTCTTGGTTAACAGTTGCAGAATGCATGCTATGCATATTACCTCACATTAAGAAAACGTCTGGATCAACCAACCTTTTGAAAATGTATGCGTTCATTTGTCATTGACACTGGAGTGAATACACACTATTCGTCCTCAGTTTCTTTTAATTTGTAGCAAACATTTATATATTTTTCTATCAAAAAACTTGATGTGTGCTGTACCATCAACTCCTTGAATCTATTTCACTGTAAACATCATTAAATTGCTCTATTCTCCCATGCACTTCATGGTATGCCCTATCCCAATAAATGAACCGGCTGGATTGCCTACAGGATTCTGTATAATAATAATAATAATAATAATAATAATAATAATAATAATAATAACAACAACTATTTTACCTAAGAATTTTGAAAAGTGCCACACTGAGTAACACTTTAAGGACATGGATCCAAATGGTGAAATTATTGATTGTTGAATGACAAAACCAGAGATGTAATCCTGGCTTCTGCACCATGCTGTTTGATCCCGGGTCGGCTCACTTAATATCTTTTTGCTGTAGTTACCAAATATGTCAAAATTGTGGTACCTTGGAAACTGGCAAAATTCGGCAATGAATCACCATAAAACACCAACATCTATATGTATAAAAGTAAAAATGTATTTGTGGTGGGATTTGTGACAAAGCATTGTTCCTTATACAATTCCACACTGTGTCATCAATCTGCACCACATTTTGCATAGTTCCTTGTTAGGACCTTCTGGACATTAATGGCTACATGACATTTGGACACTCCACCCCTTTCCCCGAATTTCGGCAAAAGTCCACATTTGTTTGTGGGTTTGTGGTAAAGTGTTGTTCCTTATACAATTCCACACCGTTTCACCAATGCGTACCACATTTTGCATAGTTACCTGTTAGGACCCTCCAGACATTACTGGCTTCATTACATTTGGACACCCCACCCTGCTCCCCGGATTTCAGCACTTTCACGTATGAGACGGTTGCCTGAAATTGACGAAAACATCAATGTAGTGGCAGAAGGACTGGTACCGCCACGAGGAACAAAACTTGAGTTCCAGGCCCTAGGATGTACAGTTTTCAAGATATTTGCACTACAATGCACTGCAACAAACTGCACCACATCAGGTTGAGGCGACAGGTGAGGAGAGAGCAGAGACGGTTCCAGTATGCAGCAGCACACCAACTCACAACTCCCCCCAATGTCTGCTCCGGGTTATGTCAGCCAGCCATACACACCCTTTCTCAGTGCATTTTACTTCAGGCAGAAAAGCACATCGAGCGATAAGCGAATCGGAACAGCGACCTACAGGATCAGTGTTATCATGTCTGTCTACAGAACCCGTTCGGAGAACGGGTACTTCTGCTAATGCATAAAACCAACCAACTTGAATGGAAATGTATTTTCACTGCATATACAGGTGTCCTTTGCAAAGAAAATTAAGCAGATTAAAAATACCATAGCCGGTCCTAGTGCAGAAAATCTATGCTGCCTTTGGACATCCTTTGGATGTTAGCAACCAATGTATGGTCTGTATTGGTTTATATTGAAATATCAGATTTATTTATTTATTTATTCGCATTTGTTGAGCGCACAGGCAGCCCAGAGGGCATTGTAGCGCTTGTTACAGATATGAAAATGACTTGTTGTACATACAGTGAAGTCATTACTTAGTTGCAAGAGAAGAGTAGTAGCTGCAGGAGAGGAGGAGAAAAGAGTAAACGACACAAAGGAAGAGGAATTAGTTAAACAAGGTGGTTTTCAATTTTTTTCGGAAGGCAGTGAGAGAGGTTTCTGCTCTGAGCGTGCTAGGTAGTGCGTTCCATAGCTTAGGGGCAATGTAGGGGAAACTTATTCCACCTGCTCTAGCTCGTTTGATGCGTGGGACCCTAAGTTGGTTGGTGTGGCATTGCCTAGTTGGTCTGGTGGAGTGAGATCTGGCTAGCGTATCAGACAGGTATGAGGGTGCAGACAGGTTGATACATTTGTGTGCAGTGGTATTTTGAATGTAATGCGCTCTTTGACAGGTAGCCAGTGTGCTGCCTTTCTGGCTTGCGCGATGTGGTCCCTTTTTGGTATATTGAGAGCTGCTCTTAGTGCATTATTCTGTGTTGTTTGGAGTTTATTGAGATTGGAGTTGGAGGTGCCAGCCAATAGCGCATTACAATAATCTAGTTTGGCTCCAATGGTGGTTCTGGCAATAGAAAGGCAGTTATCTTTGGTTAGGAAAGGTTTGATGGCATTAATGAGCTTAGTGCTCAGGGCGGAGGCAGAAACAATGGAGTTGACTTGCTTGTCCATGGAGAGTGAGGCGTCAATGTGGACTCCTAGTGTTTTAACAGATGGTAGAACTGGGATGACACAATCGTCTATGCAGAAGTTGGTGTAGAGTGGGTTGAGGTTCGTGAGAGTGGATTTTTGACCACCGATGAGAATTTCGGTCTTATCTCCGTTAAGACATAGGCCGTTCGTGGCCATCCATGCTTGGATGGTGGCGTATATATTCTGGAGGGTGGCTGCGTCTTGATGGTTGAGTCCTATGAGCGGGAGGAGCACTTGGGTATCGTCAGCGTAGTTGGTGTATGTGATCCCAAGTGCGTCCAATTTATCGAAGAGAGGTTTGGTAAAAAGATTATAGAGTGTAGGAGCCGTACATGAGCCCTGAGGGACTCCATACCTGATGGTGGTAGGCTCTGCGTTAGCTATATTGGAAAACACTTTCATTACTCTTCCTTCGAGGAAGGAGGTGATCCAGTTTGTGGCTTGTTCGGAAAAATGTGCGGCCTCAGTGAGATGGTTCGTGAGGATGGCATGATCGACTAAATCAAATGCCGCCGAGAGGTCTAGGAGGAGCAGAAGGGCCGGCTTCCCTTTATCTAGAATTAGGGTAATTTGGTTTTTTAGATCTAGTAAAGCGGTTTCAGTGCCATGACCTTTGCGGAATCCGGACTGCCTTTTACCTAAGACAGAGTTGTTTTCCAGGTAGGACTGTATCTGCATGTGTGCAGCTTTATCTAAGATTTTTAGAAGAAAAATGGGCCGGTAGTTGTTAGGTTGGGCAGGGTCCAGGGTTGGTTTCTTTAAGAGCGGACATACCCACGCCTCTTTAAGGCTGTCAGGGACTTTGCCCGTCTTGAATGAGGCGTTAATGAATGCTGTGATGATCGATGTGAGGGGTGCCGCACACTCTTTAATGATGTTGGGGGGGCATATATCGCCTTTGCATTGAGATGGTTTGAACTGTTTGAGGATTTGGAGAGCATCTGATTCGGTGATTGGGGAGAAATTAAATTTGGAGGTGTGCTTATCTTTAGAGGTATTGACGGAGAGGGTCTGTTGGGGGTGCAGAGCCCTGAAGTTTTCTGCTATTTTGTTTTGAAGAAGGTCTATTTTATTTAACATCGCTGTTTGGATGCTATTGCACCAGGCTTCATCCTTAACAATCTCATCTGTACAGATTGGGGGGACGGTGAGCTCTTTAAAGATGGTGAAAAGCTCTTTTAAGTGGGAGTTGGCTTCCATGATGCGTTTATTGTAGGTTTCTGACTTCGCCTTAAATATGGCACTTTTGGATTTTTTAGAAATACAAAGATAGTCTACTTTGGTGGCATCACAGGGATTGGCCTGCCATGTTTTGAAGGCTTGCCGCTTGCATTGGCGTAGATTTAATAAATCCTCCGTGAACCATGAGTTGGAGTGAAACAATTTTTTTTTTTTTGTTTTCAAGAGGAGCTGCGGCGTTGATGGCATGGGTGAGGGTGTCTTTGAAGATCTCTGCTAGAATGTTGGGGTCAGAGGAGAAAGTAGGTGCTAGGCAGGGGTTGTTGAGAAAGGGACGTATATTGTCTGCTGTATGTTTTTTGGCACTTCTGGCTAGCTTGGCCGGTGCGGATATAAGTGGTTTGTAGTATAAGGATATGGGGATGCAGAATTGAAGGCAGTTGTGATCAGACCATGGAAGGGCTGTGTTGGAGTTGAGGGTGGAGCCACAGTTGTGATCTGCCACCCAATCTAAGATACAGCCTTTATTATGGGTCGGGGCAGTAACTATGTGTGTGAATCCTAGATCTGTGAGGTTTCTGGCGAGAGTGGTAGCTGCTTTGTCAAGTTTGTCATTGTATCCAAGGTTTAGGTCTCCTAGAAGCAGTGTTTTGGAAGTTTGTTTGATGTTTTTTCCAAGGAGATGGTTGACTATGCCTGTGAAGTTAATGACAGGGTCTGGGGGTCTATATATGACATGAATGTTTACTGTGTCTTTAGGGGAGAGGGTGAGTTTGGCTGAGAGGATGTCAGTGGTGTCTTCCCCGGTGGTGGGAGTTTGTCTTAAGGCTAGGGTGTCTTTAAAAATTAGTGCGACCCCACCTCCCGTTTTAGCTAATCTGTCCTGTCTTAAGACCGAGTAACCTGACGAGTTTACAAAGGGCTTAATTTCTTTAGCCGGCGTAAGGCTGAATGTTGATATACACATGCACTACGAAGGACTGCGCACAGTTTAACTTACCATGAAAGATTATGTACAGCAATATCTTAGCACCACTGGGAACAGAGTACACTTGCTTCTAGGCACTATAAAGGATGAGCTGTAGTTCAGCTACACATTGGCAGGATAAAGCGCAGCCTGTACATGTTGCAATATCCCTGCACCATGAAGGACTGTCCACAATAACACATGGCATTATAAATAGCTGTGTATAGCTATAGGGGACTGAGGGCTGGGGCTGAGGGCTTGGGCTGAGGCTTGGCGTGACTCGGCGCATTATGCAATTGTTTTGATTGAGATTTATTAGAAATGATTCTGCTGAAGGCATTCAGGAGCAGACCTCAGGTAGGTTACAGAGAGCTGCCTGGAGCATCAGCAAACATAACACTCACTATCGCTGCAGATTTAAGACAATCTCAAATGCAGATATAGAAAATAAGCAATTGCTTGAAAGGGACCCTAAGCACAGCAGTTATAGCAAAAGTGAGCAGTTGGACTTTTTACACAGTGCAAAATGACTGGTTGAGTCCGGCAGGAGTACACCTGTGCATGAACCAGGAAGGGATGAGAGGGAGGAAACACCCGTGCAAAGATTTTGCTCCGCATGAAACCCATTATGTACATGAATGAATCCAGCTTAAGGTTAGCCAAGCAAGCAGAAAACCATAACATGTATGAGCAATAAAAGC
This sequence comes from Ambystoma mexicanum, assembly GCF_040938575.1. NCBI lineage: Eukaryota > Metazoa > Chordata > Amphibia > Caudata > Ambystomatidae > Ambystoma > Ambystoma mexicanum. The sequence goes on from NC_090929.1 coordinate 751,562,235, forward strand.
ACACAGGAAAGAAGAAAAGTACTGGAAAAGCGCATCAGGTAGTCAAGATCCGCATTTCATCCACGAGGCTCCAGCTTTAAGAATCCACTCAAGAGAGTGGAAGCACTTGGAACAAGTGGCCTGACAGAACCTTTCGGCTGGGTCAAGCAAATGGATACGTTTTAGCTTGGTTAACTAGCAACTCGAGTTGCTATTGCCTATGGTTTTTGTACGAACGAAAGCAGGCCCCAGTCTGCCAACTTGCAGTAAAATGTGGAGTGTGAGAGGCACACACCGTGATGTGAAGGAAGGCTAGTGGGAGGTGGGGGAACTAGGGATGGGGGGATGAGGAGGTGGCCCTCCACCTTGCCACCACCGTAGCTCTGCCCCTGCACTGCCTTCTTTGCTTCTAGCCTGGCAGGCTGTGGAAGATTTTATATTTTTAAACATTTTCCAGGCTTATCCAGACACGCCAGCCCATAGAGCACCAGCTCTATAGGCCTGGGGAGCAAATGCCCTCCTGCCCCCCAGCCCAGCCCGCCCCTGGCTGTCACCTTCACCTTCCACTATCGCAACAGTCAGAATAATTTCAAGTAACTTCTCCCCCTCCCACTTCCCTTTACACTTGGCCCGGCGGTTTCAGTGTCAATGAACAGTCAATTACCGGCTGAACGTTTCAGTCTCTAAAGAGTGAAATGCTCTAGGATGAATGCCTCCTCGAGCTAAAACGGAAAGTAGGAGCTGTAATGATGCTACTACGCAATCTTATGCTATCATGAGGACTCTGCAATGGAACAAGCTTCACAATCATGCGTCTACAAAGACACATTATAGTGGCCTGTGTAATCAATGGATTAAACTTAGATACTGTTCTTATACCGTGCATACCTCTCACTCCATCTGATACAAATATGCCTTTCAAATTCAAAAGAAGACAGTTTCCTATACGCTTAGCCTTTTCAGTGACCATTAAGAAGTCATAGGGACCTACGCTCCCTTCCTGGAAGCGATCAGTGGCAATTCTGATATTTAAGAAGGGGGTCAGAAGTGACCCTATGAAATACTGATCAATATTGGCCTTTAAGATATGCTATAATGGCGTATTCTATGCCTGCTCTTAAACAAAAATAGAGACTGGAGGGGAGTTTAAAGACCCAGTTAGGCAACCCCTCTGCAGCTAAACTAACCTAATTTAAACAACTATGCCACTGGGTCAAATCGTATTAGAAGAGTTGGATCACACCTTACAAAGCTCTATTACACAAAGGGGCAATCAATTCAGTAACTTTACAAAAATATCAATTTTATTTAATTAATGCATTTTAAAATTTTATCCAGCAGAAAAGTCAACATAGCAATAAAACACGAAAAGGTAACTAAAGTGCTTTGTGCTCAACAATGCATAAAATCAATTTTGCCATACTATTCATTCTCAGTAAAAACCAATTTGCTCAACCATACAACTCATACTACATTCACCCAACATGTTTCATTCCCTCTACTATGTAATTTCCTCAGGGGTTTGCTATCTCCTGCTTTTTTTGTGTCTTGCCTCTGGACCTTATTAATTGGTCCAATGCGTCCCCTCGATCTCTTCTACTCGATAGATCAGGGTTTATTTGGTCTAGGTAGACCCAAACCTTTTTTCTGGTAATTTCTTAAAACCGATCTCTGTTCGGTTTCGCCAAGCTGGAATGGGACTGTCACTTGCGGGGTCTCATCTGGCAGTGCATCATATCGTAGGTGCTTATCTCTCTGTTCCTAACTTGGTATGGATGTGTCCGTCGTTGCAGGTTACCTCAGTGGCGTTCCCGATGGGTTTCATCAGCCTCGGTAGCTGCAGATAGCCAGATTCACCTGAAAAACAAAGTCCGATAACAACAGTCTATTGGCGTCTTTCAGAAATCTTTACTATACTCGAGCTGTGAAGGAGGCTGGACCCGTCGAGATTTTTACCTAGTGATGCTGTTGATCCGGAAAATATGCATGTTTAATTCAAAAGGCATGTTATGCCGGCAACAGCTAGTGGCCTTTCAATTGCTGCGTAAAGCAGGCAATACATTTAGGGCCTAATTCACAGAAGTGGTTTTATAATGGCAAAACCCCATTGGAAAATGCTCTGTAAATTAGGCCCTTAGTTTGTTGCAGTGAAGTGGGACGATAATTACATCCTCTGTTAAGAATCTGTCATTTAATGAAAGGGAGTCAGCGGTGGAGTAACTTAGCTGAAAATATTGGGGGGACATGACATCTAAAGGAAAGGGGCCCCTGCCGAATGAGGGAGAAAAAATGGTGTGCCACGAAAGTTGGGGCGAGACAAACACTCTTGCCCCCCCTAAAAGTACACCCATGCTAGTGAGGAGACTATAGTGCAACACTTACCGAAGGATCTTTATAATACACTTCAGCTTCTTGCAGATAATTGAACTGAGGCAAGGACAACTAGTGTTTATGCTAAAAATGCATAATTCGGATCATTCTCCCTCTATACATTTATTTGTTAAATGTGGTGTCTATTTTATGCATGATCTCCATAGTGAGAACACAGGGCACTTTGTGTCTATTTTAAGCCTTGAACACGGATGTTACTGTAATTGACACCGGAACTACATTTGCAGTTGACCCAAGTAGATATAGTGTTAAATGGGTGCAATGGTTTTTTGAGAAAAAGTAGGCCTTTTTTACCATTGATTCTTTGCTGTAAACCTGCAAAAAAGGGCCTACTTTTTCCACACAGTCGGAACTCACAAAAAGGACACTCATATAACCCCATGCGCGCACAATGGGTCAGTACTCTCAACACCATCTTTGTTCACACCGGCTCCAGCCTACTCTCTATCGATGTTTGTCTCTCATCAGATCTGGTCTAGAGCATCACACATTCCAGTTGTGTGTCACATTAAGAGAATTGTGCATAACGAGGGGTACGAGGTGCCTGCAGATTGCAGTGCTCGATTTTTGTTCTCTGATTGTCTTGTTATTGGTTTTGGTCTCTCTGGCTCTTTAGAGTTCATTGCAAGGGCATCGAATGCAATACACAGAGTTTTCCTATGGCTTTAAATGCGACTCACAATGTTCTTTCTGTAATAATTATGCATTACATACATTGTTATGTTATGTTACTTTGCATTTATATAGTGCCTTATGTACCATTGGTGTGGTCTCAAGGCGCTGGTAGGTTGAACGCCCTCGGCATCCAACAGAGGTCCTGCAAGTGGAATGACCAGAAATGGGTGGTAATTCACGTGCTGCAGTAATCAATATAAATGAGCTTCTTCTTTTGTGTAAATGGAACACGTTGGGCCTCATTAGGACTCCGGCGCTAAACCATGGTGCTATTAGCACCAGGGTCCATGCCGGAGTCCGCCATGGCGCAATGGGGAATTAACACCCCATTTCGAGGTTTGTTGGAGCGGTAATTCCCCATGCCGCCATGGCCCTTCCCCATTCCCATTTTTGCCCCATAGGGCTCAATGGGAATGGGGAAGGCGCTAATTATGGTACCGCAAATTGCGGTACCGTAATTAGCACCAAGGTCCCTTTGCGGGTCCCTACTTTAACGGCTGGTAAAATCAGCCGTTAAGGTCGGGTCCCACAAAGGGACCTCGCAATTAGGCGCTAGGTGTTTAACGGCACCGCAGCCTTTTACGGCGCCGTTAAGAACTTAGCGCCTGGGTCATAATGAGGCTAAATGTCCAGTAAATTATCACTTCTCTTAAATGCAAACAGAGGTCTAGCAAAATATTCCCCTGTGGACTCTAGACTTTGACCTATTGAATCGGTAAGGAGTGTGATTACGACAGAATGAAGTTACATAGACTAAGAGTTCTCCTGCCAGGCCTGTTTTCTCTGGGGACGAAGAAGAGCGTTGTGGTTGTTGTGCCAAACACTTTTAAGGGTCCCCTTCAAGAGTACTTTGGGATATCTCCAAGACAGAAGCTTTGATTTCAACACATTAGGCCTAATTACGGTTCCGGCGGTAACCCTGCTGGTAAAACCGGCAGGTTGCCGCTGGACTTGAAAAAAATTACCAGTGCCTGACTTCCCAGTGCCACTGGGCTATCCCGAGTCCGGTGGCCGGAAAGTCAGGCACCAGTAATTTTGTTAGTCCCCATTCCCATGGAGTCCCATAGTCCCATAGGACTCCATGGGAATGGGGACACGGGAGCACTGGCACCGTTAACAACGGTGCTGGTGCTTCCGTAACAACTCTGCGAGCGGGTGCTGTCCCGCCCAGTAGGTCTCACCATGGTGGGTGGGTCGGCACCCCCGTCTGTAGAGTTGTACTGTGCCGGTCTGGAAACAACGGTGCCGGTAGGCTTACCGGCCGCATTGTTTCCAGACCGGCACAGTTGTGATGAGGCCCATTGTCTTCTTTAAAATAGTGGTTTTTGAGGGCACAGATACATAGTATCAGGAAGAATCACCCAAAAGATACATTGATCTTTGCAGCCATCGTGTGTTTATTAGAGCAATGTAATATACTATATAATTTCTAGCAGCTTCTCTGTGATACAAAGTTTCATTCAAAGGACGATCTTGACAAATGAGGTGATCTAAAATGGCAACTTGTTACTTGTGGTTATCTTGAATTTTCACAATGACATCCCATTCATTCAATGAGTCATGAGATGCAGTGTCTGCTTAGTCATCTGTGGTCTAAATTACAAAATTGTTCATGAATGAATCCGACAGGCTCTGCAAATGCAGCTCCTATGGCTGTTCTTTGACTTGAAGGTAGATCTATCTATCTATCTATCTATCTATCTATCTATCTATCTATCTATCTATCTATCTATCTATCTATCTATCTATCTTTCTAAAAGTGAAAATGTGTGTGTGGGTTTGTGGCTTCGTATATGTTCCCTGTATAATTCCACACTGTTTCACTAATCAGCACCACATTTTGCACAGTCACCTTTTAGGACCCTCCGGACATCACTGGCTACATGACATCTGCACACCCCACCACTTTCCAATGATTTCAGCAAAAGTTAACATTTGGGTGTGGGTTTGTGGCTTTGCATATGCTCCCTGTACAATTCCTGGCTACAAGACATCTGGACACCCCACCCCCTTCCTGGATTTCAGCAAAAGTCAGAATTTGTTTGTGGTTTGTGGCTTAGCAAAGCATTGTTCCTTATACAATTCCACAGCGTTTCACCAATCTATACCAAATTGTGCACAGTTACCTGTACCTATGAGGGAATGAAGGCCCGGGCAACGCTGAGTGTATCAGCTACTTCTCTATAAATTGACATCAGATTAACAATGGCATGTTTGGGTACCTCTTTGGTATTTAAATGCACAGTAACTACTTAAATGGCATTATCTGGAGGTTTATTGCTATATAGTGCAGTAATGAGAAAGATGGGCACAATAATAAAATCTTGATCAAATTGATATGCTTTTAGAAGGTTAATTAGGATACGAGTATCATAAAGGAACATTCCAGTTTGGCTACCAAGTGGTTGTAGAAAAGGGCAGCATACTTGGATAGTGGTTTCAGAATGTAATTAGATCCTGATACAGTGGGACAGCTGTTTGGATTTGAGGCGTCTTAGTTGGTTTTGGGCTGGGTTGAATATACAGGGCTGCATGACAAGTATTAGTCGCATTTGGAGAGGCATGTTAATTTGTACTTAAAACGACTTCATTCAGTCCTGTGTCTGTTGCATGTCTAGTAAGAGCCCAATGTCCCCAGTAATGTCACTGGGTAATACTTGATAGCATGCAGTATTATTAACAAAACCGTTCGCACAGGTTCTTTGTTTAGTTGCAGTATGCAGAGGGATTCAGCCATTGTCTGCTGGTATCTATAAACACGTCATTTTTAGGTGCTTTATCTTGTTGGGAGGAATTGCATTTAGGGGTACACGAAAAACCATTTTTGTGTTATTTTCTAAAACAAAAGTATCTTGATCACAAAGTGCCAGTCCCATGAATCACAACGAAAGTTGTTAAATGGACTTTTATTTGGAAACCTCTACATTATATTTCAGTGTTCGAATGGGATAAAGCCTGTGCTGCAACAAAAGATAGTCCCCCATGGAGAAGGATACTTGATCATTGTTAGGCTTGGTCTTTGCTAAGTGGAGGATAGGCATATAGACCTTTGCAAGTGAGGCCCTCCAATCCACCTGTGGGCTCTGGTTGAGGAGCACATATTTCTCATGCTGGTGTCCCCCTGCTACTCACGACTCCTTTGGCTGAAAACGTTCGCATGTTGTGTCCATTATTCTGTCACTCTGAGGTGGGATCTCTTCAGCTCCAGGAATGGATACTTCAGGAGGCATCTGAGAACGCTATCCATCGTCATCGTCCTTGGTTTCACAATGTGTTAGGGAGAAAGTTGGGTGTATGTATGTACAAGAACATGCAGCAGATAGGGATTGGGCATTTCTTTATTGAAATCCTGTGTCTCGCTTTGCAATTTGTCAGAATGACTATGCATGGTTAGATATTGAAACTTCACATCCTCCCTATTGTCTTTCTCTAATTTGTCTTTTGAATCGGTAAGGAGACTTGCCTAGAAATGTCTTTTTTATTTGTCTAGCTTTAATGTGTGCTCTTTGTTTGTGAGCAGTGCTGAAGGTAAGTAAAAGCTATCAAGTCACAGCTACATATTGCGGCAATTTGACGCTATCCATTTTGCTATTTGTCGTCTTGGAGGAAGAAACAGCGATCATTCTTATTTCTTGCCCTGTGTGAAGTTCTGCTCCAAACAATTTCCTTGACAGGTTGATCAGTGAATGACCTGTGATGCGAGTTTCAGAGCTGGACACCTATGCTGCCAAAGAGTGAGCGACCACTAATGATATCCTGAAACCATTGGCCAGATAAACTCATTGGCCCTTATTCACAGAGCGTTTTCCAATGGGGTTTGGCCATTATAAAACACTTCTGTGAATTAGGCCCATTGCATTTAAACATTTCTAGAAATTGGGCCAATTTGTTAAATCATTTTAGTCAGGAAGAGACTCATATATAAATAATATTTTCAAATAAGTTCAGAAATAATACTTTGTCACTCAAAATACTGTTACTGGGTTATATACTAGAATAGGGGTAGCTCCAAAATAAACACTGTGGAAACGGGGGTTATAATTTAAAACAAAAAGTTACATTCCCATGTGCCACCGCCTTTTTAGTAATATCTTTGGTAAGCAAGATCTTACAAATTGGGCGATATGCTTTGATGAAGTGCACACTGACTTTCAATTTCAAATCTCAAATGCTTTTTCAGCGGTTAGTAAAGACTTGATAGGTTTATGTGTGGCGGCCGGTTTAGAGTGACTGAAGCACAATCCATAGTTAATGGGTGGGGCAGTTTGGGTGCATATTCTAATAGGTAAAGCATGCTTCTGAAGGCCTGGAATTGTAGAGGATGAGGGTGCTTGCTTGCTGCCTATGAAAAGTGCAGTGAAACGGCCACTGTGATGAAGTGTCCCAGATCCTGTCTGCGTGCATTTGCCTACTTTCCTTTTCCAGTCAGATAACCTTTACCTTGTCCTCATGCCCATCTATTACGAAAGGTCACCTGAGTTGGTGCTCAAATACAGTGACATTGCGCAATCATCACTCTTCACCCCTTTCAAGAACTTCTAAGCAATAAGCAACACCACACTGTATAGGAAGCGTCGCTACTCTATTGCGTACGTTATGTGGGAGTTCCCAGGTGTGTTTCCATGGATTGTCCTACTCTAACACTCTAGCAATGCTTTCACTGCACTTTGTACTCGCACAGTTCATTAAGACCTGCACTGTTGTATGACGTATTTTCTACATGCACTTTTAGGGAGGTGCTGCATGTTTTGCTTGTTTACACTCTGCTGACAGTGTGTTCATGAAGTCCCCTTTGCCTCTCCGTATTCCACGCGCATGTGCAAAGTTTTCAAGTAGAGCAACTGTCAAAACCTTCACGATCACTTCAGAGTGATTGCTTGTTCTGAAAGAGCACTTGAGAAAACTGTACATATGTAATGGCGGCAGAATACATTAATGTAAACTTTCAAGTTAAAACAAATGAGTACAGAGTTTAATGGTGTATCAACATAGTGAGCTTTCTGTTGTGCACCTTTAAAATAAATTAGCTGCACTATATAAACAGTCCTGGAACTCCTCCGGTGATTAATAATTAAAGAGACTTGTTAAATATTTTACACCTTCTCTTTAATATCAGTTTACCTCACATTGAATGATACGGTCTGTTTGTTTTTGTCAGAGAGGACACACTACAGGAAATATATGCACGTTACAAACAGATGCCTAGGCTTTCTGTACACTTCAAAAAAGAGGACGCAGAAACTCCAAAACTAACTTCCCATGCTCAAAATTCAACACACCTTGCATGCACCTACTGTCCACTGACACAAAAAACATTTTCACCACAAACACACCGAGATATACAGTACTTAAAATGGAAAACAAGCAAACAATATTTCAAAATAGAATGTAATGTACTTTGAGAAAGTTAGACATTAAAAATGTTATTTAAAAAGAAATTGTTTTATGGTTAACCAAAAGGTAACCTTCAACAAATACAAGCATACAAGCGTAACAATAACAAAGATAAAAAAACATGATTCCAACAGTCTTTACATATGATTTCCTTCAACAAATATTAGCATCCGAGTAATCAAACGTTATCATCAATAAAAGGAAAAAAAGATAAAGAAAAAGAAAAAGGGAAAATAAAGAAAAAATGTCATGTAATTTAAAAAAGAATTACACGTGTGTTACCCACATTCAGAAACGTCACACTTTTACCACTATTCACAAAAAGCAAGAGACCTAAGACCACACACTACAATTCCATTTTACATGTGCGACTTCACTTTACATTATCCTCCCAGTTCCAAAAGTAATAAATATTTTTTGGATGATTCCAACTCAACCCATGCACTGCTGGACAAACTATCAGTAAATGCTTAATGGTTTCACTCTTGGCCCTATCCTTACAAAAACGACATCCCATCTGACCAGCTTCCAAATGGCCAAGTCTGATCAGAATCTGTTTCATCAGATATAAATTCCAGCAAAATAGTTAAAAGGCATCCCTAACCGACTTAGCATGATAAATTGCTAGAAAACGGGCCAACGTTCGTTGTTTCTTGTGCTCCCACTTTAGATGACTCAATAATGGATATTCATGCATTCTCTCAATAGTGCCAACCCAGTCATATTCAAATAAGAGTTTCTTAACTCTACAGGGATTCTCTCTCAATTCTGCTGCTGAACTACCCACTTCCATTAAGAGTATACTACATTAATCGTGCACCTCTTTCAACCATTTACTACTCCCTGACTTAACAATTGTTTTCAGGTTATCAAACAGGGATCATGTTGAGGGGGATAGCTCCGGGGCAACGCGTTTGTCTTGGAAGCAAGACAACGCAGAGCAACACAGGTTCGAATTCTCATCCTCCGCTTAGAAACCAAACTCTGGTATTAAGCACATTATAAAAGAACAATTATAACTAGATCTTTCCCACCAGTGACAATGGGCCTCATAACAAGTCTGGCGGTTACCCAGCGGTACTACTGGCGGGTTGCCGCCGGACTCGTAACACTGTTTCCGCCGCCTGAGATTCCAATGCCACTGGGACATTACAGTCCTGGCTGTCTGAGATATCAGGCGGCGGAAAGTGTAAGTCCCCATTCCCATGGAGTCGTATAGACTCCATGGGAATGGGGACATGGAAGCACCGTCACCATTGCTAACGGTGCGTGTGCTTTTGTGAAAACTCTGCAGTTGGGTGCCGTTGAGCCCAGCAGGTCAGACTTGCCAGGCGCAATGGCCCCAGCCCGCAGAGTTCTAGTGTGACGTTCCGGAAAAAGTGCTGGTACGGTGTGACCGGCACCCTTATTTCCAGACCACCACACTTGTAATTAAGCCCAATATCTTCCACTGTGCACGAGCTCGCAATGAAATAATACCCAACTCCTAACAAATTGCATGTATTGGAACTGAGTTGGGCACATGCAAAACCCTTCGCCAGACTAAGGCTTCAAGAAGTGGCAGCACTTCTAGTAACGATGGAGGGTATACTTCCATCCCATACAAAGTTTTGGGAACTATTTTCCCTTCATAATATTTTAAACATGAGTTCAAAGTATATGTGCTGTGTAGACAAAGAAGGGATCAATCAGCCTTTGGAGTCCAACTGGCGTACAATCGAAAATTATTTGAAAATCATATGCGTAGGACAACCAGTAAGGCCTAAATGTCACTTTATTTCGATAAAAAGGATAAACAAAAAATACACATTCGGCCTATTAATTAGATTAAGAGCTAACTAGCAGTACATATTTTAAAAATAACTATAGCCAATATCAATCCAGATCAAAGTGCTTCCATGCGTACAAAGCATGTTTTTATCTACTATGGGTGAGAGGTCCATAGAAAAACAGGTAGTTATAATTCATGGCCGGACAACAGTTCTTCAACTCGTCGGTTAATGTGGACAGTTAGACATACAACACAATTATTGTTCTTATAAAAGAAGATTGCTCTGTTTTGTTCTTCTGAACCAGGCCTGAATCAAAAACCAACCTGTTGTGAAAGTAGCCAAGGTAACCTTAGCACTCAAGCAAAACCTAAGGGCCCCAGCCACAGTTGTGACATGGAACTGACGAAAAAGATGCTTTAATTACATATTTCTATGGGACAAAGAAACAGGAAGTGAACTCGATCTTCCCTGACCCCTGGGCAAAAAAGATAATCTGAGCTCACGTTGGCATTCCATTTTGATTTAACGGACGCCAAAGGTAAGATGCCAAAGCAAGCTTTAAGAAAAAAGGAGCGCATTGCCTTATGATTCATAATATCAAGATAGTCTTCGTAGCCCTGGACCTGTTTAAGGGCACAGTAGCTACTAAACTGCAATGATGTATCTAATCTCCCTGCTATTTCCTTCATCCTTTCCACCTTAAGGGCCTGCTGGACCTTGGCCTTTGAGATTGCGTCAATAGTCATGGGGTGGGTCCAAAGCTCTTCAGGATTCAGTAGGAGCAACTCAGTCTTTACGTGCATCACCCAGGGGAGTGATAATCCACCCTCTTGGGCCATTACATCTTTTAGGGCTATCCAATATTTTATAAGGTTTGCATTTTTCCACAGTCTAATCCAATACAGAAGCGGCTTCGCTCTGCATATTTGTTTAATAGACTGTAAATCCAGTTCCAAAAGGATATGGAAAGTCGGGACGCTTGCTGGAAGCCCAGTATATTTTTTAGAAAACCATTCTTTCCTACATATAGATGTGCAACATTAGTACACCCCCATAGTTCAGCGCCATAAATAGCAGCTTGTCTGGCCTGGGCCTTATAGGCTTCTAAAGCTATGCAACAGCTCCACCCCCATAGATTTAGCAAAGTTGGCTATAGAACCACCATATCTAGCCAAAGTCAGCTCCGCCTTTTTGGATTGTTCACCCCAGGAACAGACTTCATGCACTCTTATACCCAGGTAGTCATACTTTTTTACCTGCTCAATCCATGACCCGTTTAGCGCCAGATTTTTCCCCAGACACCGTTGAAAACCATGGCCTTGGTTTTATCAATATTTATTGTCAGGCATTTCTGTAAAAAAAAACCCAGAAAAGATCTCCAGCTGGCACCCAAGTCCCCCCGGTGTCAGAGACAGGAATATGGCATCATCGGCAAACATCAAAACTGGGATTTTATCAAGAGCTAGTGTAGGGGCATCCGTAGGCAGAGAGAGAAGCGCGTGGAAAACAACATTTATAAATAAACAGAACATGATGGGGGCCAAAACACATCCTTGGCAAACTCCTATCTCGATACTCACTTTACTAGATAATGCCCCACCCATGTTATAGCGAACCCTGGCCCGTTCACGTAGTATAATGACATAATGGGTCTGAGGAGGGGTGGGGGAATACCCAGGTTTGACAAATTGGTCCACAATCTAGCCTTAAGGACGGTGTTAAAAAACGGTCCTGAGGTCATTAAAGACAGAGTAAATGGCAATTTGCCTTAATATAAATACTTGTTGCAAAGCAAGCAAAGCCTTAGTGACTGATCTACGGTTTTGATACCCCTTTGAAACCCCACCTGGAGGTGGTTCAATGCACCATTCTCAGCAATCCATGTTTCCAAGAGGACCAACATTTTCACAAAGATTTCCCCCTCCGCATCAAGGGAGATAGGCCTATAATTGGCTGGATGATGTCTATGCCCCTTCTTGAAATTTGGGACAATGATTGCCTCGGTCCAGGACATTGGTACTCGCCCAGCACGTGAGACTTCCTTACAAAGTTTGGTCAAATACAGGATCCATATCAAGGGCTCAGTAGCAAAAAAATCGACCAGGATCATATCAGGCCCTGGGGCTTTTCCCCTCTCTTGGGAACAGAGTGATGTTTCTACCTCGGTCTCACTAAGAATTAGACCTTCAACTACAGATGTTTCAACCATGTCCCAGCCCCTGTTCACTTTATACAAGGTTCAAAAGTAAGCCACCCAGGCATCTTCAGGGATCGCCCCATGTATTACATTTTGTATTGACGGTTGCCCTTTACTGACTACTTCCCAAAAAGTCCTGGTTTCACCACTTTATAGCATCCATCAGGGAGGCTCAAAGTGCTTCTTGGTAGTCAGATTTGTTTGATTTCATCAGCTCTGCATACTTTTTACGTGCTTCACGGACAGGTGAAATCCCCTCTGTGGAAACTTTTCTCACTTGGGCTATCACTATTACCTTTGGTGTATGACAATCACCATCATACCAGGAGTTCTTACAAATGGCCCGTTTCCCTACAGCCTTTACAAATTGTGAAAAGAACACCCCCACCTTGCTCATCAATTCAGTATGCATGTGTATAATATCTATATCTTCCTCGTCCGGATGCCTAGAAAAAGTAACCAGGTCTGGGAGAATAGAGTTGTAGATCAGTGGAATGGTCGTTTCTACATCCATCCATTCCCACTTCAATAATGTCCTAGTGTGACCAGTGATGAGCACCTCAACTGTAGGGGACACCATCACATCCCCCGGTAGTCCCAAGAAGTTTGGTAACATCTTGAGAAAAAGGGGATTATGATCACTCTCCATCCTACTTGAGACCCTGAACTTCATAATCTAGTGCCAGGCCTCAAGATTCACCATGATATAATCAATAAAACTAGAGCGATTCCCTACAGTTTTATGCGCCAGTAAATCCCCTGCAAAGCGTCCATTACAGGCCTGGAGATTGCTGGCAAGGAGTATCGCTGCCACTTTCTCTGCGTTCTTGTAGTACCTCTTGGGGCGCAAAGCCAATAGTTCAGGGATCCCCCTTAATTCATATACTGTTGGTGTGATGAATGCTGCTGATTTTAAATAGTTGTCTATGTCTGATAAATAAAGGTTCAACAGGCATGGTGCCAAAACGCAACCCTTTCTGACACCCCGAGACATAGAGATTTGATGAGAGAGTGCTCCAGAGTAGTTTAAGCGCACATGAATTTCAAAATGTGAGTACAGGCCAACTATTAGTCTTAGAAAACTCATGGTACACCCCAACGGTTGAATGATGTTGAATGATTTTGACTATTGTTCCATTTAAATATGTTACTACTTCCTGACTCAAGAATGGTTTTCAGGTCCTCACACAGGAAACCTGTTGAGGGGGGATAGCTCAGGGGCAACGCATTTGTCTTGTAAGCAAGACAATGCAGAGCAACACAGGTTTGAATCATGATCCTGTGCTTAGAAATCAATTTCTGGTCTTAAGCGCATTAGAATAGAACAATTATAATTAGACCTTTCTCACCAGTGACAATATCTTCCGCTCACAATGAAATAATATCCAACTCAAAATGAATTGCATGGATAGCAACTGAGTTGGGCACATGCAAAACCCATCGCCAGACTAAGGCTTCAGGAAGTGGCAGCACTTCTAATAACGGTGGAGGGTATACTTCCATCCCATACAACATTTTGGAAACTATTTTCCCTTCATAATATTTTAAACAATACTTCAAAGCATATGTGCCGTAGCGTTAATCGACACTCATCAATTGATTGACTAATGTTGAGGTACGATCCTTAAGCCACTATTTCAGCCTAGCCAGGCAAGGTTTTCCCTGTTTTAAAAACCCCAGATATATCAGTGAGTCCACCTTTACCACTGGTTCGTGTGAATGTCAAATCTTGTTGTTTTTACTTTATGTTAGAAAGTCAAATCTTGATGTTTTTGCTTTTTGTTAGAAAGTCAAATATTGCTGCCCATGGCTAACTTCTCTGTACTTTGCTTGTATACTGTTGCTTCTCTGTAACTTGCCGACCCAGTGACCTCACCACTCTCTTTTGTTCCACACCTACCTGCATTAGCCCCCCCAGCTTCTCCCTCCTTTCCTCGCTTCCACCCCATGGCCCTTTCTGTTTCTCCTATCTTTGCCAACTGCTTCTCCATTGACTATCCTTCCCTTCTCACTAAGTCTGGCAGGAAGAAGTTCAAAAAGGATATCTTGGCCTTGAACCCTAGTCTTCCTATCGCCGACACCTACTCCAATGCTTCCTCCAGACAGACCCTCACCAATATCCTCTTTGTTGTTCCTTCGCCAGATCTATGGACTCTTCATATGATCGCTGTGCTCTGTCCTATCTCCTCCTCTCCCATTAATGGTGGCACTCGCTGGGAAGTTCCCATGGCTTCCTTCGACTCCTCTAAAGTCATCATAAATGTCTACCTTAATGGCACTGTCATGGTCCAAGGCCCTCAGGCCAATCTCCTCCTCTTTGATAGGCGTTTCCCTCACCTCATCAATTTTCTTTCATCTCCTGCTGTCCCCTCCACTTTCCTCTTGACTACCCTGCGCTCTCTCTCCTCCTCCTCTGCCCCAACTAGGGCTCCTTCTCCTCTGCATGGTGTACCTCTGATCTGTACCCCTCCCTGGAAGGTCCTTAAGGCTGGCAACCATCTTCATCTTGCCACTCTCAACTCTCACTCTGCTGTCAAACACTCCTCTGACATCTGCCACCTCCTTGAAGAACTAGACCTTGATGTCCTTGGTCTTACTGAGACATGGTTCACGTCCAGTTCTGTCACGAGCTTTGACATTGTCCTCCATGATGGCTACAAGATCCTCTCCGCACACAGAACCTCCCGGTCTGGGGGGGTAGCCATGATCTTTCCTGAGTGGATTCCTGCCGC
The DNA here is from genome assembly GCF_040938575.1 of Ambystoma mexicanum. Lineage (NCBI taxonomy): Eukaryota > Metazoa > Chordata > Amphibia > Caudata > Ambystomatidae > Ambystoma > Ambystoma mexicanum. Next base: position 751,577,375 of record NC_090929.1, read on the forward strand.
TATCATTCCCACTCAGACCTACTCCTCTTTTGAATGCCTTGTCTGCAGGCTCTCTCTCCTACCCATTCTCTTACTGTGGCTACCATCTACCGGCCTCCCGGTCAAATCACCTAATTTCTCTCTGAGTGGGTAGACCTCTCTGCCTCCCTCCTGGCCTCTACCACTCAACTCCTCCTCCTGGATGACCTCAACATCCATTTAGACTCTCCTTGTTCCTCCTCTTCACTCTTCCGTGACCTCTACGACTACCTCTCCCTGTCATCCTCGCCTCTGGCCCGACTCACTCTGCAGGGCTCACACTTGATGTCTTGATCTCCTCTGACCGCCCTCCTCTCCATCCCTCTGACCACTCCTCTCTCCTGGAGCGATCATTCCCTCCTCTCCTCTCATCTCTCCCTCTCTTCCCCCCAAGCCAAGCCTACCCCAACATCGCTACCCACCTTGTCGGAAATCCGGCCCATGAAGCGTGTGTCAGTTGAGGCTTTCTCTGCCACCTTCTCTCACCCACCCTCCACCTCTGGCTGACTCACATCCTGACACAGCCCTTTCTGATACTCTTGATGCTCTTGCCCCTGTCATGAGTCCAAAGCCACGTGTAATTCCTGGTATGACTCCGACCTAGCTACATTTAAAAGTAAGTGTAGGGCAGCTGAGAGGAAATGGGGGGCTTCTTGTTCATCCTCTGACATACTGGCCTGTCGCCTGCTCCAAAGGCAATACCGACTCTCTTTCCTCACAAAGAAGAGAGTCCACATTCAAGCCTGTGTCTCTGCAGCATCTAACAATTCAGCCAAACTCTTTAAAATCTGCAAGGAGCAGGCCAACCCTGCTGCAGTCTCTAACCCTCCTGTTGCCTCCCAGGCTCTTTGCAATGCCCTTGCCTCTCACTTTATCCATCCTGTCCACCCTCTCCTCCCCTCCTCCTCCTCTCCCCTCTCCGTCTGTGCTTGCGGACCCTCCTTCAGTCACCCCAACCCTCTTTCTCATCCTTTCCTCTTTTCTCCCCTGATGATGTGCCTAGACAAGTCCGATCTATGAAAGCCTTGCCAAAACAGGTTCATCCAAGATCCTCGAAAACCATCAAGGACCACATTGATACCCTCGCTCCGGCCCTTGCCGATTTGTGCAAGCCCTCTTTTGCCTCAGAATCCTTTCCCTACCATCTGAAGCACTCCCTTGTGCATCCTCTTTTCAAGGAACCCACAGCTGGTCCTTCTTGTCCAGCTAACTATCGCCCAATTCCCATGCTCCCTTTCTGGACAAACTCCTGGAAAAGCTGGCCATCTCTCAGCTTAACCTTCTTTCCAATTCTGTTGGCTGTCTCCATGACCACCAGTCTGGCTTCAGAGCTGCCAGAAGCACAGAAACTGCTCTCCTGAACATACATGAAGATCTGATCTCCAACCTTGATTCTAACATTCCCTCTGGCCTCATCCTACTCGATCTCCCTTCTGCCTTCGACACAGTCAACCATATCATCCTGCTCAACCGTCTCCGTGATAACCTGGGTATCACCGATCAGGCTCTGGCCTGGCTGACCTCTTTCCTTTCTGAACGACCCTCCCAGGTCCAACTTGGGTCCTTCCTATCATCGGTCTCCCTCTCTACCGGTGGTGTTCCCCAGGGGTCAAACCTCTCACCCTGGTTTTTCATCCAACACCTGGCAACTCTCGTCCACTGCATTGCCATTTTCTGCTCAAATATCCAGTACTACGCTGACAACACTCAACTCATTTTCAGGCTCCCCTCGGCCACCTCCACTCCTTCTCTCATCTATGATTGCCTAATTGCCATTCAAGATTGGTCTGCCGCCAACAATCGTTGTCTGGATGCCAGCAAGATGGAGATCCTCCTCATTGCACACACCTTCACCATCCTCTTTCCTCTCATTCTCTGGCCGGCCTCCCTTGGCCCTCCTCCTACTCCTGCCTGGAAGTCTAAGACATCGGGGTCATCTTTGACTCCACACTTTCCTTCTCCGCCCACATCTCTGATGTCTCTGAAAAGTCAAACTTCCTACTGCACCGCCTCAGAGGTACTCTGCCTTTCCTCTCCTTCGTCCAGAAGCTCACTGTCTCCCAAGCTCTGATTCTCTCTAGGTTGGACTATTGTAACAGCCTCTTTCCACATCTACCTACCTCTACTCTCCACCCTCTGCAACTAATCCAGAACAGGACTGTGAGACTTTTCCTCTGCCTCAAGCCCTGGAATTGTATATCTCCAGCTCTCAAATATCTGCATTGGCTCCAAGTGGGTGCAAGGATTAAATTCAAAACCTTCTGCATTGTCCACAAGGCTTTCTGGGGCCTGGGTCCAAAATGCCTTCAGCTATCCCTCCGCAAATACCTCCCCTCTCAAGCTCTTCGCTCCTCTACCTCTTATTCCCTCAGGGTCAGTCGTTTTTCAAAGAAACAAGCTGGTGGTAGGTCTCTGTCTTCGTCTGGGGCCTCCTCGGGAACAACCTCCCTGCCACTCTAAAGCTTGAGGAGAACCATCTCCGGTTTCGGAAGCACCTCAAGACCTTCCTCTTTGCTTCTGCCTTCGCCTCCCCCCTGCTGACCTGTTCTCTCTCGGTACCATGCACCTGGCCACCCTCTGTCCTCTGGGCTCAGTTACCTGCTCACCCTGCCACCCTCCTGCACTGCCTCTGGGCCACCCCTTGCACTGGTGTCTGTACTTAACAGACTTACCCTGTCTGCTACCTTAAACCCAGCACTTGCCACTTGCTGGCTGCACTACCACTGCCTTTATTATTTATGTATTTATTTATTATTATTTATCTGTTTCTCCTTTGCTCCGCACTTTACACTTCTCCCCCCTTCCATGCACTTTTCCCCTCTCCCTTTCCCATGCACTTGCGCGTTCTCAATGTCATTGGGCCTAGTAAGATCCTTGTTTTGTTCTCGCCTGTTCCCCTCCCTTGCCTTATCGCGCTCTGAAACACTTGTGTATGAGCGCAATAGAAATACAATATCAATTCAATTCAATACATGACACTTAAAGGACATTTTCTTTCGCCCCTTTGAACATTGCAGGATTGATCTGAAGTGCATGATTATTCATATAGCCTAAAAAGGCATCCATTGGCCTTTGGAGTCATACCGGCGTACAATCAAAAACAAGAAAATTATCCGCATAGGACAACCAATAAGGCCTTCATTCATATACTGTTGGTGTGATGAATGCTGTTGATTTTAGATAATCGCCTATGTCTGATAAATAAAGGTTGAACAGGCAGGCTGTAAAAATGCAGGAATTTCACGGGAGAATGCTCCATAGTAGTTTAAGTGCACCTGAATTTCAGAATTCGAGTACAGACCAACTATTGGGGCCTCATTACGAAGTGGGCGGTAAGGGGTTAACGGCGCAGGTAAAGGCGGCAGAGCCGTTAACCCCATACCGCCCTATTACGAGGTCCCCTTACGGGACCCGCTATGGACGTCTGGTTTTACCAGACGTCCTTAGCGGGTCCCGCGAGGGGGCCAGTATGCTAACAACGGGCCTGTCATTAACGGCCCGTTGTTAGCATGCTCCCCATTCCCATTGAGCCCTATGGGGGCTCAAATGGGATTGGGGATGGTCCGGGTTCCCTGAATGGGGAAATACCGGGCCCTTCAAGGTCGGAATGGCCCGGTATTTCCCCTTTCAGAGAACACGGACTCGAGTTTGGAGGCAGCCATCCCCTTCTTAAGGGCATGGCTACCTCCTAACTCGTAATGAGGCCCTTAGTCTTAGAAGACCCAATGGTACACCCCAATTGAGGAGCTTAGACCACAGATGTTGACAATCTACTGCATTAAAAGCAGCTGTTAGATCTATGGAGGCAATAAGAACGAAATTCTACTTTTGTGCCATTTAAAGAAGTTCCTAAGTTCCAGCTAAATCCAGTTTGCCATTTCACCTACCTACCGGCTACAAAGGCCCACTCCTCTAGATGGGACAGCAAGATGGAAGCAAAAATGTTGCTGTCCGCATCCAGAAGTCCAGAAGAATAATGGGTCTATAATTTAGAGGGCAAGTTCTTGTTCCCCTCTTATAAATCGGGACTATATGTGCCTTGGACCATGAGTCGGGAAAAAGATCTAAAGTCACCACACTCTTTGACAGGATATGAAGAGCCTTTGGATTGGTTTTAAAGAGATAATTCGATATTCTTCTTTATTACCTCCAAGATATAATCCTGGTCAAAGCACGCTAGGTCCATTTTATCCGCTAAGCTTCAATCTGGCGTAGTGTACACTATGTTACCTTCAGGACTCACATATAGGGTGGTAAAGTGTTCAACCCAGTCATTCTCAGTTACTGCATTATTTTGTTTCCCTGATTGCACTGGGTCTGCGTTATTCATAAGACGCCAAGAAACCTAAGAAACCTAAGCATTCTTTTTTCTTAACACCACAAAAAGTGCTTCTGTGCCCTGTTGGCTCCTCTTACGACGACTATATCGGAGCCAATTCCTATAGACTTGACGCGCATGCCTCAACCACTTCCTCTTTGTTTCAAGAGGAAGATCCGACCATTGGTTTAAGAACCTAAGCTCCTTCCTTAGCTGACGCTTTTTTATTACCACCTCCTCGTTGTAAGCGTGGACATGTTTTTTGGCCTTTGTTGCCTGAGTACTACAGCCCGGATGCTGGTTATGTTGTAGCAGGTCTTTCGTGAATACCTCAAAGTTGGACACAGAAAACATCCAATATTTCCATTCCGTAGAAGAGACCTCAAGAACATCCAACAGGGAACGATTCACCCTGATCGCCTGGGCATGGTTCCAATATACGGCTACCTGACGAGTTTCTAGTCAGCTCAGTATGGCCCAATGCAAACTTGGCTATCAACCTAGCATGGTTACTAAATGGGGTAGGCAGAATGGTTAGCAAACTACACCTTTCCAGCATCCAATAACTCACAGAAATGTAATTGATAGTCTAGTGCGCCTGCCTGATGTTATTGTTATTTATATTGAGACAATGGGCCTGATTTACAAAAACGTTTTTGAATGTGAAATCCCCATGAGAAAATTCTTCATAAATCTGGCCCTCTATCTCACAAACGCACATTGCTCTTTTCTGAATATTTGCTTCCACTTTGTATTTATAATTTTATGTTTGATTTTATCAGTGGTGGGTCCATTAGCTAATAGATTCAATACTTCGGGATTTATGGCTTTCTGATAATGCTGTTACAAAACTGTCAACTTTATGGAGCGTGTGCAAATATTTCTGTATTTTAATATTGGCTCACGTAGATGTGATATGACAATCTCACACTCCCATTTATACAATCCCACCCACACAATTCTGGACCAGGAACAGGCAGTGAGGTAATCTATTTTAAAAGAATAATGCAACTTCAAACACGTTCGTCTCTAGCTTTACCCTGGAGATCACTACAATGCATCTGTATCCAAACCAATTACCAATAGAAACAAAATTGTGCCTACCTTTATGAATCCCACTGTTGTGAGTTCATACAAGCATCCAGTCCAATGTTCTCTTGGTATATATTACACTAGACATTATAAACATTGCTTTCGTTTAACATAGACAGTTACCAACCACTTTTCCAAATACTTACTTTTCTCCATCATCAAAACAAGTAGGGTGTTAGAGAAAGATTACTTAAATGTAACATGAAAAGTGTTTCTCAGGAGGGCGACAAATACTTGACAATGTAATAAATACTATTCTTTACTGCCTTTTGCACCTAAAAATAGGCATTCCCCAAACACTACACTTCAAACATGTACATGTCTTTCAATGCAATTCTGCTCCACATAACAAACAACTGAACAGTGACCATACAATGGCCATACATTAGCAGTGCCAATTTTTCGCCTTATACAACAAGCAAGTGGCGCTAATCAACCCACCCAACAAACACCCGACACACATACATATAAATATAAAGAAAAGCTGGATTTGTTAATTGTTTCCAGACAAAAGCCATCACATGCTCAATGCAGCCTAATCAATGTACCTTCATTGAATCAATACATTTGTTTAAAAAAATCCTTAGATGCTTATCCCAACATATTTTGTAGGGCATCCCAATGAACACAGTCTACTAGAAGAGATCATTTGATGTTGGTCTTCTTAAGATGAGCTCTAGTGGGGTCCTAAAGAATTTTGACCCTGTTCTAGTTTCATCCACAAGCACCCCCTAAGAAGGCTGGTTTTCCTCAGGACGGAAAATTAAACAATTGTAAGTAATGGAGTCAGAAGAATCATCTTCATCCCAACACAGCTTCAACAAATCCTACAAATATGGAACACTCACAATATGATCAATGTGTGAGGGGAACAATGGTTCTCAAGAAAACAATTGGGCCTCATTACAAGTTTGGAGGTAGCCATGCCTGTAATACAGGCAGCCTACCTCCAAACTTGCGATAAAATCCAGCACCCGCTAATGGACAATCACCAGGGTATTCCCATTCCGAATGGGCAATTACCGGGGGTGATCCCCATTCCTATTTGAGCCCCATAGGGCTCAATGGGAATGGGGATGCCTGTAGCACTGGCACGGTTGATTACTGTGCCAGTGCTATAGGCAAGATGTGCTCGCGGGTGCCTTTCATTCCGCCAGGTCAAGCTTACCGGTACCGTTGTATCCAGACCGGCAAACTCGTAATGAGGCCCTTTGTGTTTACCAGCATCTGTGTTTACCAGCATCTACCACACGTCATTTGTGGGATACCAGGCTGTTTCCAAGAAGAAATCACATTCATTGCAAAAAAGAGGACGTACCTACAGAAAAAACAACACATCACCTAAAACAATTTCTCATGGTTTTGAAAGAAGTCCTTACCTTTGAACAAATTATCCTGAAAGGTCTGGACAAAATATTTAAAAAGGGTAATCAAGGAAGAAAAAAACAAAATTATGGTGGCAGAAAACGTGTCATTCTCAACTATAATCATTACAAGAGGACACTAATATTGTATTAAAAGGTGCCGATAAAGGTTACGATATAGTAGTAATGAACGCATCCAAACATGAGGAGGATGGGTGTAAAATGATCAATGATCGCTTATGCTATCAGGCATTATCAGGAGATCCGGCACCCATCTTTGCCTTAGAAAATCTTACCATTCCCAAAGAGGGCATGGAGAAAGGTGGATACATAATTTGCTTTCCTCAATTACATCTACCTTAGGACACCTTTCTTTTACATACTGCCCAAGATACATAAGGAGCTCACCAATCGACCGGGGAGATCCATTGTATCCCTATGTGGATCCATTTTGGAACCAATAGGTAAATATAGTGATTTCTTTCTGAGACCTCTGGCTAAGGAGACACCTACATGTATGGCAGACACTAGGGATGTGATCAACGAAATAGAGGGATTTCCATTTGACCCTGAATACAATTAACTAATCAACATGGAGGTGATTTCGTTATATTCCAATATTCCACAAGGGGAGGCAGTCAGAGTATGCATGGTATATATGCTTTTCCAGTGTGCTCCTTAGAGACACTTTTCCAGTGGAACCATTAATGCGCTTTTGTGCAATTCTCAGGCCAAGGTCAGTCTGCAGGTTTAAAACAAATGTCCTTGTTGCATCACTGCATCACATACTACTGTGCCCAGATCTCATTCCCTTTGTTCTATATTTATTTATAAGTTAATAAATCAGTCACATTAATTTTGGTTGGGGTGGTGGTGGGAGCACTGCGGTGGGACAGAAAGCCTGTAAAGTAAGGAACCAAGGAGTTTCAAGACCTGGTAAGAATCAAAAGTGCCGGCTAATTATGAAAACAAAATCTATACACTGTTAGCATACTTTCAAAGAAATCTGCCCACAGCTTGTATTTGGGCCTGTCTCTTTCTCAAAGGTTGTATTGAATTTCAAAAATTCAAAGGACTCGAGAGAGCATATTTCAAAAGCTATAATATCATCAGTTCTCGATTATACCAAGGGAGCAAATAATAATCTTTTCTAGTGGAGACAGCATCACGCTGGGCATAAACCAGTTTAGACATTGTGAAAGGGACTTAATTGTTTGGTGGTTGAGTGGATAATATGTCTGTGCGTCGCTCTCAAAATTATCATATGTGTTAAGCCGGTATATAGTATAAGTAGGTTTGTGACTGCAGATACCTAGCTGTGACTGATATTCACTAGTCAGTCAAAGAATGGATGACCACTGGATAAAAAGATACCTTGAATTGTCCATACTACTGTACCATAACTCTGACCTACTGTTAAGATGGATTTCTAAACTATGACCTGATGGACAGAAGTTTAGGAGAACACCCTAGTTTAGTGGAACAGGGGAACCCTCTGGACAGACCAGACCAATCTACAGGTAACTTGGCCGGCGGTCATGAAGTCTCTAGAGGGGCGAGAGTGATCCGAAGCCCACAATGAGCACACACAGTAAAACTCCACAGAATATGCTTAGATAAGTGTATATAAAAAATACATATTCATTTATTATAGGCCTTGGTAATTAAATACGAATACACCAAAGTAATATCAAACAGTTACCACACCCGCCTTTCACTATTTACCACATATACAATTACGGTTCGCCTAATGCGGTAAAGGTGAAAAAACACAACCACAACCTGCAACAGAAGGGTAAGTTAAAACAAATTGAGCATTAGGAAGTTCTTCAGAATCAACCCATAACTTAAGCAGTCCAGCCCTACGACGTGGGGAGCGTTATGCTCAAAACAACAGTAGTGTTGAAAATGTGCGGTCGTAAGTTATGAGCGAAAGTGGGTCCTCTTCAGGGAGCTGTAACAGTTCATGGAGGGGATTGAGATGATGAAGAACAGTGTCCTAATATTCAAGGAAGGTCTACCCTTGCAGGCAGAGCTTGCAGCATGGCGCAACCCAGATGAGCTACGACTATGAGAATTGGTGGTAGAGGGCCCAGGACCACAAGCTGCCAATTAATTAAATCTTGAGTGTCAACTCGGGAGGGCGGTGCTCCTAGGTGATACCACTGGCTCAAGCTGGTCAGTTCACTGGATTGTCCAGGAACACTTACGAAGAGGCTCTATTGGAGGGTAATATAGGAGATGCAGAGATTAGTTGTTCCCACTACTCCAAAAGGGGGGAAGTGCCCTTGCAGGCCTTCAGTGATCGATGCAAAAACAGGGGTCAGACGGGACAACAGCGGACTCAGGGTGCCAAACTTTCTAGCACGTGCCCGGCAGTTCCACGGGTCTGCTTTAGCATTTCAGGATACTTGTTTCCTTCTGTAGTTCGGTGTGAACTTCAGGTGATCGACCTGGAATGGGTGCAGAGCCCCTTTTCTTATCCAAGATTCGATTTGCGCTTAAATATGGGGTAACCAATCGAAGATCTGCTCTCTTACATTCACGCCAGGCGTGGGCCAATCAGTGGTTCCAGTCATTCAGGCATACCAGACATACCGGCACCAGTAGTGTGGATTGGGACCACACAGTCCCAACCCTCTTCCTGGGCACTAGCACACATGACATACAGGAGCCAGCAAAATATGCGATTTTCGTGGGCGGCTGCATGCCCAAATAAGAAAGAACTGGGTCACTCGACATGGGGGAAGGCAAAGGGACAAAATCACAAAAGGACAGAACAAAGTACTCCGTGGCACTGGCATTTTCCGCGCTGGCCGCAGTCTCGAGCCAAACGTGGTAAGCGCGATACAGTTTGTTAAAAATAAGTAAAAATGCTATAAAGTAAACGGTTGCCACCAGTTCATCCTAGGCACACTTGTACAATCACCCAAAAATCCGTAGAGAGTGTCTAGGGCCATAAAACAAAAGAACCCCTATGCGCAGTATTGTAAGGTACTTGGCACATAGATAAAAAGTTACCAAGAAATGGCAACATAGTCAAAGACTAAGGGAAACACAGTTTCCCAGTACTGACAGTCTGAAGGACGTGTCCGTTTCCCCATAACAGATGAGCAAAAGCCCAGAGCAGTGCAGCTAAAGGCTGTGCTCCACTAGAAAAGTCAGGTTAGGTTAGCCAAACAAAAGCAAAAAGTTTGGGGGGTCCATAAATGGAGGGAAAATTGCATCTAAGTGAAATCTTTCCCAACACCCACTATAAGAGGCGAGTGCAGAGCACATATATATATGTGTCCATTGTACCAATATAAGATTTCTAATTCACAGATATCCCTAATAAAGAATTAAGACCAACACAACTCTCATGGAGCAAGTAGCCACCAATGCACAACCATCCTTTAGGAACATAAGAGGTACTTGGTCTTCTGATTAATGGAGGCATATACTTTGGCAGTTCTACAACAGTATAGACAACAGTAAAATAGATCTTATGAGTAAGTTTTCTACTAAATGACTCTTAATTGTACCTATATACTGATGCCAAAGTATAGGCTAATAGCATAGACATTCTGTATATGCTAAGAGGGTTCTATGTTCATTTTTCGCCAGTCACTTTTTCGATGGGTTTTTTGCCGAATTATTTTTTTGAAAAAAACATTGGAAAAACAGTTGTTTCTATTTGGTGGGATGCCCCAAATCCCCCTCCCTCTGTTAATTTGCTCTTACATAGCCTTCCACACAGCCCCCTATGCTTTTTAATGTTTTTTTGTCAGGGAAAAACATTCGGTAAAAAAACCCATTGAAAAAAACTGGCGAAAAATGAACGTGTACCGCCAAGAGATAGATTTAATAATAGAATAATGGCTAGTAAGATGCTTACCTGACCACTGTAGTTAATTACATTAATGAATAAAGAATGACAATACATATAGGGCCTCATTAGGAGTTTGGAGGCAGCCATGCCCTTTAGATAATATAATAAGACACAACAATCTGTATTCATATACATGGATAATTAGTTTTAAATTGTTTTGCTTTTTGCTGAGGCCCATAGACTTATAATACCTCCTCCCTAACACCCATCCTTCTTCTTTCTCTTCACCCCTTACCTTGACAGGGTTTCTCTGAAATATGGGCAGTGGCCCACTGTAAATTGGTTTTGCAACAATACTTGTACACTAACGAAGGGCAGCTGCCCACTATGAATTAATTTTGCACAAGTATACGTACAGGGTTGTAAACATTTATTATTGTGAAACAACTATGATTATGTGTTGATAACATATGGGAAATTATATACTTTGGGATAGAATAAGGCCAACAAATGGTTGTTAACATCTAGGATTGTGAAGCAACAATGACAGGATGTATTGACGACTAATGGAATATTAAGTACACTGTGACAAAATAAGGACATATTGGATGATAATAATATCCAGGACACAACAATCTGTATTCAATATACATGGATAATTAGTTTTAAATTGTTTTGCTTTTTGCTGTGCCTTGACAACGCCTGGTCACGGGAGAAACATTAGTACTTGCTCCAGTTGGATGATGTTGGATTAGGAAGGTTAAAAATAGCCTAGGAAGACTTAGGACCATATTATATATACACCTAATGACAGACGCTTTTTCATAATACATTTATTTTGTCTACTTATGATCGAATTGAATTTAATTAACACTGGCACAGAACCCTACATAACAGCTCTGCACTTAATTGTTTGGACCAAAGAGAGAAGAAACTTAAGGGTAACTTCAGAAACACATGCTTGTTAGTGGACCACTTAGACTGAGGACAGAGAAGAGAACCTAGTTGGCGAGATCAAAATGACACAGAATAGTCCCTTTCTTATAGACGCTGCAGGATTTTCTGTGTTTTGGTGTGGGACCCTAGAAATCATTACATTTGAACAATTACTTAACATTTTTGGCAGCATGCTAAAGCCATGTAAACATTTTGACTGAAGGACCTGTTTAATTGTGCGTAATTGTATCCATTTAGTGATATTCAGTTTGGCTCAATGCCACAGATCTAAGAAAACGCTACCTATCTGCTTATTGATGTTGTGCACTAAACTATGATGAATTTCTCTTATAACTGTAATACCTAAATAGGTGATTCCATCTTTCGCTCATCCAGTATTATACAGACTAAACATAGCCATTTGCCACACTACGAAAATGAGAAACATGAATTTCAATGAAATCAACTTTAAAATATGTATGTCTCCCGCATTCCTCGAATAAGGAAAATAAATTAGGAAGAGAAATGTAAGGTCTCGAAAGGAGAGCAAAGAGGGGATATAGAATTAAAGTGGTTACCCTCCTGTCTCCATATAATCATCACAGACTCAGTCACTATGTTAAACAAAAAAAAGGGGCGAGAGTGGACAGCCCTGTCTGGGGCCTATAAGTATAGCCTTGCAATCACTCCTTTTACCATTACCTGAGCTTATCATATAATGCATCAACAAGAGTCAGAAACGTAGGGCCAAATCCAAACACTTTTAGTGTATATAAAGTCAATTACAGCTCACATTGCCAAACGCTTTTTCAGATTTTATACTTACAGTAGAAAAGGGAAGATTTAGAGTGTACATACATTACTTCATAGAGCTGCCTAATGTTATGAGATTCATGTTGATCTTTCATAAAACGAACTACATTTTTGTGAACCAACGGAGTCATGATAGTTTCCAGATGAACACACAATTGTTTATTAACATTTTGTATCTGTATTGAGCAGAGAAAGGGGTCTGTAATAAGCCCTTTCTGTGGCAGGTACTATGTATTTAGCTATTAAAGTAATGAGGACTGCATACATTGAACTTGGTGATTTTATTCTGGAAACAGTAGCATTTTGTTGATTCTCAATGTTGGGAGACAGAATTTCACCAAAGACACAAACCAATTCTACTACTCCAAACCATCTGGGCCTGTTGTTTACCTTCAGCACAACTACAAACTGGTAAACTGTATCTTCTATTGAGTCAACGCTCCTCGGCAATCTCTACATCGCTTGCAGACAACGGGGCACATTCTTAAACCTCTTTTTTTCCAATGATGAAATGGGCTAGTGACGGGCCAAAAACAGGCATCCTATTCTAAAAGGATGTTTGAATGTGCGCACATTCAAATGCCTTCTCTCCCCCTCCCCTTTGTGCATTTGCTCAAATGAGGGGGTGTTTCCACACAGTTTAAAGTACATCCTGTATTAAAAACGTGATGCACTTTATAATTCTCTGTAAACATAGACATTCTCCTACGCATGTTAAAACTGGCACAATGGGATACTTAACACACATCTTAAGTGGAACAGCAGCATTTGAAATAATGCTGTTCCACTTACATTTCTATGGATCGAATAAGGATAGGAATGATTTTTCTTGTTTTCACATTGTACAGTAACAAGCTTTCTAAAGCCCCAAGTGTGCCATAATCCCCCGGTTGTGCATAGCCAAGCTGATCATGGGCTCTTCCATGACAAAGAGGGAGGCTGAGGTGGGCCATAGGAAGTGTGGGTTGAAAGCCAAATCCCAATACCAACTAATGACAGTAACCAGCTGTTCAAGGAAACCCTCTCATTAGCTTTCGGGTTGAGGGTCTGGGCATTTGGAGGATCCCATGAATACCATGTTTGGACATGTGTCCCTGTCCAGCAGAGGTATCATGGCCAAGATAATGAACTCTAGTTTGTCACAAGTGAAGCTTTTCTTTAAAGGCTTTGTTTCCCTTCCAAGCAAGAGCTGTCAATAGAGGAGAGAATCTTGCTTGCAAACCTTCCATGAGGGGGAAGTCAATAAGAGGTAATCAATGTATTGAACCAAAACTGACCCATCTTTGAGCAGCAGCGAGTCAAGGCAATTTTTCAAAATCTGTGAGACGAGTGTCAGACTTTACAAATACACCTGGAATAGCCTCATCTAACAATACCGAAGATTTATGCAAGTAAAGGAAAATACAACCTTACTAACAGGGTGCATAGGTATAGAAAATAATGCAGAACATAGTTCTACCACAGTAAAGTGCATAGCAGGGGTGGGAATGCATGACAGAATAGTAGCAGGATTAGGAAAAAGAGGGAAAGCGGGCAGAACTGTGGCATAAATCTTGCAAGTATCAATAAGTATGTTACCCAGGCAGACTTTTTGATCAGCAATATTAGAGTATTATGGGTAGGCACGATAATTCCTTGCTTAAACAATGATTCAATGACAAGCGTTTATACCTTTTTCAACTTCTTTGAAATGGAGTACTGAGATATATAGAAAAATTGTCTGCGTAATGCTCCCAGGTTCAAATTTAACATGCATCCTCTTTCATTTGCATGCATAGACCACGGATGGCAATTCACCAAAATGCCAGGAGTAGTGGAAGTGACATCACAAAACCAATGAAATTACTGGAAGTATGTCATATGACATTTGACTCTGATGACATCACATGCCATTTAATCTGTATTACACCACCTGGCGTGACTGATGGGTGTAAAAAAGTACATAAGCAGACTTTTCTTAAAATACCAAACTGCTGGGAGATTCCAAGATGGCCGCTGTCCGCTGAACACCGTATTCCCGGAGCTCCTGTCCTGTACGCTGCCCGAAACGGCTGATAGCGAGTAAATAGCCCTCCCCGGCGCTCACATATCAGATATATCGGCGTGGAGACAGATCCAGTGTGGAAGAGGTGCGAGCCGACAGTAAGAGGGGTGGCGAAGCGGTGAAGAATTGTGCCCGCGATCAAGTGTCAGCGGCGGGAACTGCGGCCATTGCTGGTGGGGGAGCTCTCGGGCGACTGCCGCTGCCTGCGTTGGAGCTGCCCGGAGTGGCTCCTGAGCTTCAGTGTGCCAACCCTGCGGGCTGAGGGGGCGCAGATTGCAGATCCTGGCGGCCGGTGCAGTTGGAGGGTACTGGAGAGCCCGACTGGAGGTGTCCATCGTGCCTACTCTCTCGGCGGCGGGCGGTGGAGGAGGAGTCGGCCCCGCTAACTGAGGTGCACTCGGCGGCACCGGCCGCTCGCCCTGACGGCGACTGGTTCCCCTGGGTGACAGGCTGGTGCGGCCCTTGGATAATCGGCTGTGGAGACTCTCCGCCCCGGGTGTTTGCAGTGCTCCGTGGGCCGGGGGTTGCAGGTGGGGCACTTCGGCTCGGCAGAGAGGAGGAGCTGAGCCGCTGCAGAGACACCACTCACTGCTGGAGGCTCGGAGAGACGTGGGATGGAAGACTGCTGAGCTACAATGAGCTGAGTAACTCTCATTGATCCGGCTCCCGACCCTGCTTTATTGCCGCTTCATTCCAGCGTTTGGATGCGGCGGATGGCGATCCCCTCCTGGGACAGCCTGAGTGAACTCTGGCTGGATATTTGGACAGTGTGGCCCTCGTAACTTCGGTAGGCCAGCTCCACGGTCTGGCTGGGCGTCTGCTGGGGGGATGGGGAAGGAGCCCCAGGCGACGCTTTGAAACTTCCGGGTAAGAAGTCGCTGGGCCGAGGTGAGGGGTCTGTGGCTTGTCCGGACTTGGACTGTGGAGGGCCCTCTGGCCTGGGGGAGCTGCTGTCTTTGGCTGCTGGAGAGCGCATTGATACCAGCAGAGAGCTGGAGGGCGTGAGCGGGAGTTCCGCAGCCTGGTGAAGAAACACAACATCCTCCAGGTGAAGGGGTGCGCTGGTGGCCCACTCGCGAGGACTTGCATGGACTTAGCATAGTGGAGGAAACAGACCGCCGGACCTCCTGCTTTCTTGGTCGTTGGGTGGTGGAGCGGAATCCCGAGTTATCTGAGGTGAAAGCTAAGTCTGGTGGCCTGCCATGTCCAGGAATAGACTCCGGGACCCCCCTCAGCTTCCAAGAGCATTGGGAGGGGTCGAGAGACCTCCTTGGCCAAACTCTGGGCCAAAGATCACGACCAGGAAACCGACCATCGGTGAGAACACCCAGCAGAGGGTGGTGAGGATGGGCAAAGCGAGGTATCTCCCTCTGACCGTCAAGATGGGCATGTTACATACTCAGCCCTTCGGCAGCTCCTCAGAGAAATGGTGGATTAAATTACGTTGGCAAGCCAAAAACAGATGGATACTCTGAGGGAGGATTTGGCTGAGGGGCTAAAAGATATAAAGCGGGATGTCCGCAATGTCGAAGAGCGTGTAGATACCAACGAACGGGCCGTTCAAGAGCTGAAGGAAGATGCGCGCAAGGCGGAGAACCTTCTGGAAACGTTGGCGCAGGCTACCCAGAACTTGGAGATTCAAGTGGAGGATCTAGAAAATCGCTCCAGGAGAGTCAACATACGGATCAAGGCATTGCCAGAATCCGTGCAGAATCAGGATCTGGCGTAAACCCTTACAGCAGTTTTCAAGGACCTTCTTGAGGGGGACACGGCTGTGGACTTTCAGCTCGACAGGACTCACCGGGTGGGCCCTCCCCGCTCGGAGCCAGGTGCTAGGCCTAGGGATGTTCTTGCTGCTTTCCACAGCTTTGCGACAAAAGAAAGGATTCTTGGGAAAGCGAGGGAAGCCGGGCATGTATATTACAATGGTGGTGAGATCTTCTTGTTTCAAGACCTATCCCAAATAACCCTCAACAAAAGGAGGCGGATGCGGGCAGTTTTGAAATTTTTACGTGAGAAACAGGTCAGGTACAGGTGGCTCCATCCTTTTGCACTAGTCTTTGTGTGGGAAGGTCAGCAAGGCAGAATCACGACCTGCGACCAAGGCATGGAATTACTGGGTATTGAGAATCATTCATTGACAGACCAAGGGGACCCTCCCGGTCGTGACAGACCGGACAAGCCTTGGGAGCGGGCTACGGTCAAACGGAAAAGGTCAAGGAAACGTTCTGCCCGGATGGCGGATCACAGCTCACTGGCGGGGAGCCGCCCGCACACTCAGTCTGCCTCTGCCGAAACCCCGGGTGGAGCTGGGGTTTTGAAGTCATAGTGGCCCAGCAGACTAAGTCCGGGGAGTTCACCTGCAGCATAATTTTGGTTTCGGCTATTTGATAGCTAATGCAGTTATGAGGGTTCAAGACGGGGAAGGGAGGGGGAGCATGTCTTGGAATAGTATTGGGATATCCTGCGTTGGGGAACCCTGGGTTACTTTTGGGGCTCAGCTCTCGTCTTTTGGTGATGAGGGGGGCATGTTGCCAGCTGGACCCGCCCAGGGTGTGGTTTGGGCTTTGGGGAAGGGGATGGGGGGTGGTTTCTCAGGAGCAGAGAGGAAGAGCGAGCAGGTTAACCTACAGACCCTAAACAAGAGGCCGGGTACCACGAAGCATGAGGAGCACAGCGTACTGGGCCTAGTTCTTCTGTGCAGTATCTCTACTTAGTATAGACCAGCTGAAGATATTATCGTTAAATGTGAATGGGCTCAATTCTCCAGTTAAAAGGAGAAAGGTAGAACTCTACATACGAAAGGAGAATCCACACATAGTTGCCTTGCAAGAAACCCACATCCAGACACGAGATCAATGGTGGGTCAGGGTTTGGGGATATGGCCGGCTCCACCAGGCCACGCAGTCATGTAAGAAGGGAGGGGTGATTCCTGCCCTGAGGGATGGGCTGGACCTGTCGATCAAATCTATACAGAAAGATAATCAGGGGAGGTTCCTGGCGTTGCTGATGGAGGGCAGAGGAGAGGTATATACCGTTGCCACGTTGTATGCACCCAATACTGGACAAGATGCCTTTCTCCAGAGGTCTCTTGCCCGTTTAAGAGACTTCGCCAAGAGGCGTATAGTCTTAACTGGAGACTTAAACATGGCTTGGGATCCGTCCAGGGATAGAAGCAGGGAAATATGGGGTATGGCGGGCGGGCCCTCTGGGGATCTTAAAAAGAAAATCCAGGAGTTGGCCTTAGTTGATGCGTGGAGGGAAACACAGGGGGAGGACATAATTTGTCCATAGAACCCACTCTTGTATCGACTATATCTGGACCTCGGCCCTTCTCCTGGGACTTATCGCTGAGCTCTCTCTCGGCCCCATAGCGATATCGGATCACGCCCCTATGACATTAATGCTCCGTAGACCGCGGGGACCTCCTGGTCTGTGGAGATGGTGCTACCCCTCTGCACTGTTTAAGGATCGGTCCTGGTCAGGGAAGTAGATCGGGAGCTGGAGGAGTATGTGGAAAACAATGCCTGGGAGGATACTTCTCCACAAGTAAGGTGGGATGCACTCAAGGCCACGATAAGGGGGAACATTCTGGCAATTAAAGCCAGGAGAGAGAGAGGGAGTTAAGGAGGAAGAGAATGTGAGCGAGAGACTTAAGGAGGCAATGGCTCTTCTGGCCACTAAGCACACACCGGCCACCGCTAAAGAAGTTCGTACATTAAGAGGGCAATTGAACCTTATCCAAACTAGAGCGGCCGAACGTAGCTTATTACGCCTGCGACAGATGCACTACATTAAAGCCAATAGGGCCGATAGCCTGCTAGCGCAAATGTTACCTAAAAACGAACAGCGCAAGACGATCTTAGCTATAAAGTGGGAGGGGGGCCAGAAACTTACGATAACGAAGCAATATAGAGGGAGTTCTGCCAGTTCTACGCTACCTTTTATACGTCAAGTACTCCTAATCCCACACTGCAACGGGCCTACCTGGATAGAGTTGATCTCCTGGTCCTCTCCAGGGATGAGCGGGAACAGCTTGAGGGGGAAGTAACTACTGACCAAGTCACGAAAGCGATCTCTGAGCACTCTCCAAATAAAGCCCCGGGCTCCGATGGTTTCATGGTCGAGTTCTTTAAGAATCATAAAGAGATTCTAATCCCTCACCTAACTAGGCTTTTCAACAGCGTTGGCTCGTGGGGTGTCTTCCCTAGATCCATGGACGAGGCCAAAGTAACACATATATAAGCAGGGCAAGGATCCAGAGGAGTGTGGATCTTACCGACCGATTGCACTTATAAATGTAGACGCAAAGGTCTACACGAAGCTCCTGGCGTCCCGATTAGTTTCCCTCATGCCCAAACTGATACAAAACGATCAGGCGGGCTTTCTAAAGGGGCGTAAGACCGCTGATAATGTGCGGAGAGTGATACACTTGGTTGAGAAATCTCAGATTAGGGGGATCCCAGGCCTTCTTTTAGCGGTTGATGCCAAAAAGGCTTTTGACCGTGTGGAGTGGGGCTTCCTGTTTGCCACTATGGTTAAAATGGGGTTTGGGCCTAAATTCGTGGCTCGAGTAAAAGCTGCCTATCGAAGTCCATCCCTTCGGTTAGTGATCAATGGGTGGATTTCAGGACCGTTGCAAATTGAGAGGGGCACAAAGCAGGGCTGTCCTCTGTCTCTGTTACTCTATGCACTTCATTTGGATCCTTTTTTAGAGGCGATAAGAGAGGACGAGGGGATAAAGGGCATGGTGTTTGGTGGGCGAACCCTTAAGGTAGCCGCGTTTGCAGACGATATGTTGCTCACACTGACTGACCCTGTGACATCACTAGCAGCGTTGCAAGAGGAGATGGATTGCTTTGGGCGAGTAGCGGGACTGAAGGTGAATACCAATAAGTCGGAGATCCTAGGCCTGAACCTGCCGACAGTTGTAGAGCAAAGTATTAAGCAGGATTACGCTTTCAGGTGGTCATGCAAAGGGCTTAGATACCTAGGGATCTATCTTACCAAAACGGTGGAGGAGCTCTATCGAGCAAACCACCTCCCACTGTTGGAGAGAATTAAGTCCAAGCTGATTGACTGGGGCCCATTGTACATCTCGTGGATGGGGCATATTAATGTTCTTAAACTGGCGGTGCTGCCGCGTTTGCTATATTTTTTTGCTGCTCTTCCGGTGGCGGTCCCTGAATCCTTCTTCAGAACCCTTCATACTCTTACTAACCCATTTCTTTGGTGCTGCAAAAGACCCAGGGTGGCCGCGGCTTTCATGAGGACTCTTGCCAGTCGAGGGGGTCTGGGGGAACCCGACTTTAGAGCTTACTACCTGGCAGCTCAGGTGAGGGTTCTTCAAGATTGGCAGAGGGACGACCGGGGCAAGCCGTGGAGGCCTATGTACAGGGCGGTGCTGGCCGGAAATCTGGAGGGAGCGTTTTGGCTCCCGAAAGCGGATAGACCTCCTCAGATGTATAGGAGCCGAATCACTTCGACTGTAGGGGAGGCTTGGGATGCAGCAATTGAGAGGGCACACATAACTACCTTCCCCTCCCCCTATACACCACTTTATGATAATCCGCAATTCTCACCGGGTTATAAAACCTCGGCATTCGATGACTGATACCTAGGGGGGTGCTGGATGATTTGGGACATGTTTGTGGGGGATAAGGTAAAGGACTTCGAGCAGTGTAAGACTGGATTCGGGCTGAGGGAAACCCACAGATATGCATATGTGCAACTGTGGCATTGGCTGTCCCACCCAGACCAGAAACAGGTAGGCACACGTCCCTTGACTCTGTTTGAGAAGTATCTAGATAAACATGAGGGAGACAGGGGCCTCATAGCATCCATCTACAAGGTTATTAAAATGGGAGAGGGCATTCCACATAGAGCATACATGGAGAAATGGAAGGTGGCCACAGGCGCTGTAATAGATGAGGGAGAATGGCAGGAACTGTGGAAACAGATCCCGAAACTAACTAGATCTATTCAGACCCGGGAGATGTGGATGAAGCTAATCCATCAGTGGCACTTAACTCCAGTCAGACTTAACAAAATGTATGAGCGCACATCACCACTGTGTTGGAGGAACTGTGGGGAACAGGGCTATTGGGCCCACATTTGGTGGGAATGTCCAAGGTTGGTCGCTTTTTGGGGTATTATCCATCGGGCCATTGAACGGGTACTGGGGATCATGTTGAGTGGTAACAGAGGTCTCTCCATGCTGGGCCTCAATCTGAGCCTGCTGGATATCCCCATGAAGTCGGGTCGTATAGTGTACGTCACTATGATGATGGCTGCAGCAATGGCACTGGCGCGCAGGTGGAGGTCAAAGGAACCCCCCCCATGAGCATGAATGGGTGGCAAGATTGTGGTCGGTTGTGGCCATGGAATGGCTCTCACACTTCTTACAGGGTCAGCATAGGAAATTTCTGTCTGGCTGGGCTCCCTTGTTGAACTTTTTGAAAGAGGGAGCACGTAGAGCCTGGTGCCCCAAAAGCATGGAACTACTTGGCATCATACTCCCTCAAGAGGACACTGATTTAGGAATGGACTAGAGACTAAAGGGAGCTTTGCCTGAACTTGTATAAGATTTTGGGATCCTATTTTACCTGGTCTTTACTCCTCTACTACAAAGACGATATGGCTTCGTCACTAATGCTTCTGAGATTCCAGGGAGGAGGGGGAGGAATTGGGGGGAGGGTGGGAGTTTTCTTTTCTTGCTACATTACTTGTTCTTGGTTATTTGACATTGATTGGTTTCCTTGTTGTGTTTGATCTCTATCTCTTGTAAAATGTCAATAAAAATTAATTACAAAAAAAAGAAATAAATACCAAACCGCTACTAATCATAAGACTTCTTTTTAGATAGCAACCCCATTTTAACTAGAGTGCTGTTTTGATACGCCATGGTGGGGTCCTGTTAGGAGAGTTTAGACTCATGCATATGACACAACAGCCATATATGGCCATTTTATACCAATTATAGCTGCACACGTCTGGTCTAATAAACATGTGCCAAATAAAGCACCACAAATCACTGGAAGTATGTCATGACATTTGACTCTGACGACATCACATGACATTTAATCTGTATACCACCACCTGGAGTGACTGATGGGTGTAAAAAAGTACATAAGCATACTTTTCTTAAAATACCAAACCGCTACTATACGTAAGACTTCTTTTTAGATAGCAACCACATTTTAACTAGAGTGCTGTTTTGATACGCCATGGTGGGGTCCTGTTAGGACAGTTTAGACTCATGCATATGCCACAACAGCCATATATGGGCATTTTATACCAATTATAGCTGCACACGTCTGGTCTAAAATAAATGTGCCACATAAAGCACCACATTCTCATGTGCTGCCATCTTATGTCTGTTACTGCTTTGCAGGCTAGGAATAGTCAACATATACGAGTTCCATCTTTATATATCCAGTTGTGTCTGTCATATATTGCAAGTGCCTCCTCAAATGTCCAGTAGTGCCATCCAATGTCAGGCAATGCCTCATATGCCTGGTAAGTTTTTTATATGTAAGAGAGAGCCTCACATGTCTAAATGCTACCACCATAGGTGATGTGTAACCTCAAATGCCTCAGTAATGACATTCATTATCTTTTATGCAAGGTGTAAGGTACCATGTGTGCAGACTCACACATAATTGATTCCATCATGTATCAGGCTCAGCTCCAAATGACCCATAAACACCACATATGGCCTCATTGGTAGTATTGCAGTGGTAACTGAGTTACCACCGCATTATCCGAGGGGTCAGTAATGCGAGGCAGACAACTGCTTGTGTTTTTCTCAAGATTAGACATTTTATTAAAGAAAACATTTGGCAAATAAATCCTTGCTATTCCTACTCTATCAGGGAATTTCCTACTTTGTGTAAAAGTTAAGGGAATAACCCCAAACATTAATAAACTAACCCTCACACTAAACAACAAAACATTCAAAGGAAATAATTAAACAACATAATGAATGAACGATATTTAACTAATATTTTGGATGAAAAAGTTTGAGGAACTTATTTTGGGGATACCAACTTCTTGACCTCTGTGCCCTATGTATTTTTAAGGTTTCTGGGAGCTGTTGCATGAGTGTGAATACATGAACGGAGACATGAGACATGAGTTCCTCTACTCCGTATAACAGAATTTAGTACGGTATTGCTTCACACATATGCACGCGCCACACAATGCTCTTTAGTGCCAAAAAATGGTTAGAGCTTGCTCAGTTTTATTTGAGTAGTAATCATGGAATTTAGTTAGCCCTCTGTGATAATACGTGTTTCGGCATAAACTCTGCCTTTATCAAATCTGCCTTTATAGACCTCTGTGCCCTATGTATTTTTAAGGTTTCTGGGAGCTGTTGCATGAGTGTGAATACATGAACGGAGACATGAGACATGAGTTCCTCTACTCCGTATAACAGAATTTAGTACGGTATTGCTTCACACATATGCACGCGCCACACAATGCTCTTTAGTGCCAAAAAATGGTTAGAGCTTGCTCAGTTTTATTTGAGTAGTAATCATGGAATTTAGTTAGCCCTCTGTGATAACACGTGTTTCGGCATAAACTCTGCCTTTATCAAATCAGGGCAATGGCTAAATCAAACAAAGTATTAAACAAACAGTCCAAACAAAATTAATACATAATAAATAATAACAGATATTTCCATTTCAATACATAATTTGATCAAAGTTGATCATATTACTATGATTGCAAAAATGTATATCAAAACACATAACATGCCATAATGCATGCCATTCAGGGATTATCCATCAAAAATTTCAATTTATATCCCATATGATGAGTGATCAAAATAAATGCAATATTTCGCAGTTATAAAATGAAACAGAGATGTGGGAGGGGGTCAGGGAAGGATAGGTAGGATTAACAGAAAAAATAAAATGTAGAAAAGATTTAGATAAAGAAAAATATATATTACTATCGTGATTGATGCTCAGAAACTGTTTTCCTAAAAATACACATGCTAGTCGTAATTGGTTGGACTTTGACTATAGTCTTTTTGTGTTCCCCTTTGCAATAAAGTAAGAAATATCCTTTGTTCGACCTTCTAGTTATGATTTAAATACGCTTCCAATAGTGGTTATATATATATATATTCTTAATTGTCGTGATTGATCGGAGTATAGGCCATCTAAGTGTGAACATGTTACAAAAAAGGTCTCATTGGTTGGTTTCCTCCTCTTACCCAAATTCGATCATAAAGTATCCTCCCGTCTTGGTTTTGGGCTTGCTGCTAGTATTTTGAATGACCTTCACCTGTCCTGTGTAAATCCCTTCCCCAGGATTTTCCAAAGTCAAATCTCCAAAATGTTAATAGGAAAAGAAAAGTCTTGAACCAGTTCAAATTAGTTACAAGTAAACACATATGTTCATTAAACAGAAATCCACTGTTAACACTTCTTCAGCTTTCAGTTGAAAAGATCCCCTTCCAATTTCAGGCAAGAAAATAGCACCAATTGTAATCCTGGATGTCTTCTTTCCAAGATGAATTGCCATAGTTCAAAGATTAGGTTAAAAATGTCTTTCTCTACGACTTTACAATTGATTAAGTCCTTTGCAGTACATTTGGTATAATTGTCAGGATGCTTCGCTTTGGGTTGTTGCTTTCCTCTTGACAAAAATCCTCATAATACTGTTACTGTGGGAACAGGCTCCTATGTTCGACAGTATGCTACTATTTCAACCAACTTCAATGTGACATCCACTGACAGTTTATACACCACCACGGTTCAGGTACTTCTTCTTCTACAGCGTTATACTTCAGAATTATTAGGCATATAAAGACAAGACACTTCGACTTCCACAGACAAGCATGGCACTCTTCTTTTCTTTACTCGAAAAAAAGGCCAGCCTCTTTGCCTTTTCTGTCTGCTTCACTGCCAGTGCTGCTTCTTCTACAACTTTACACTTCAGAACTATTAGGCATATAAAGACAAGACACTTCACCCTCTACAGGTAGGCAAGGCAATCTTCCTTTCTATACTCCAAGAAAAGGTCAGCTCTCTGCCTCTTCTGTATGCCTCCCTGCCACAAGTATAACCTGCCTCTGCTCCAGGACTGGCTTTCTCTCAACTTCAGCAGTCTTCAGCATTACAGATTATCCTTTTCTGCATGACTCCTTTACAAGCACCCCAGCTTTGTTCACACCTTCTTGGTTCCAGTAACAACCCTGAAGCCGTATTGACACTCTTCCACCTTCAGGTAGCAATGCCACACTTGTATCAAAGGATAATGGACATTTAACAACCTTGCTGATCAGGTATATAGATCTTAATTGGACAGGTTTCACTATGCAAAGGATTTGCCTGGTGGCTTGGGTAATGCTTGTTATTCTAGTCAGTACAACAACTTCTGGACTTAAAGAATACATGTTCCGAATACTACAAGGTTCAGTCTTCATAGCAAAAACAGATTTAAACAGACGTAACCACTCGTTAAGATTCATCTTTTTTTAACAGGCGTTCCCTTTTAATGAGAGACACACAACCACTCGGCAACAGTTATTTGTTCAACAATGGAAATAATAGGCTTTTCTTCTTACACAAACACTATTGCTCTCACTAATCGTGCATTTGTTGCATTTCCATTATTAAAACCAAACAATGACAGTTTATACTTGCTTTTGAACTCACGTGAGTTACTTCTGAGCTGGTACCAGTTACCGACAAGGTTTGCTGAGTAGACCTTAAAACTGAGCTTCACTCACCGGCTCCAGCAACACTGTGGTTGCAGGCTGCTTCACTTTCCCGACTTCTTCAACTACTACTACTTCGGGCACTCTTGTGCCCACACCCTTTTGCAGCATGAGTGTCTCTGGTCCAGCCACGCCAATTGGGATTGTCCTTTACTCCTCAGTCCCTCGGCTTGCCTTCTGTTATGGACCTCTGTTTTCCTTATGGTCACAGCTGTGCAATCACAGCCACACGGTGCACCTGGGGAATGCTCCACTCTTAGCACATCTTGCCAGTGCTGCCACGGCAATGCAGCTTTTGAGACTACAGGACTCTCACAGAACTTGCAGGTGAAATATGCTGTCTCCACGCTCTGGTGTCCTTTCTGGGATCATACTTCCTCATGAATTGCCAGCCTCATGCTTTTCTACTTCTGCTACTGCTGCCAACCTTCCGACTCCTGCTCCAGCTCCTTCTTTCTCCCCTCTCCTGCTGCAGCCTTTTATTCCTCACAGATTTGACAATTGGCTCCAGGTGTGAGCCATTGATTTCAATTGCCTGACCCTTGCAAAGTCTGTTTGGCCTAATTGCCTCACTACTACATCTACATGCTTCCTTAGCCCTCGTCTTTGTCTCAGTCCGTATAGGATTCTGGGACATGTAGTTTAAAGTCAGGGTGTTCTACTTCTTGAGTATTTTTAAGGGTAGGTTTAATTCCCTTAGTATTTATAACAGGGGGCTATAGGTTATAACTTTGCTAGAGGAAAATGATTTAGGGAAGACAACATTTCGCCATTCCTTGAAGTTCACCTTTGGTATTGAGGAGGGCATTTCATTTTAGGAACCAAAATAATTCTTTCCTTTGGTATACTATGCTTTGGTATGACAACCTTTGGGTTTACCACCTTAGATTCCATAGGCGGTTGAGAGATATTAAAATGACAGTAAGCCATAACCTCTTGCAGTACAGTGTTAAGAGTCTCCCTGTTAGAGGAAGAATGCTGTGTCTCATCCCATGGAATCTCCCCACTACCCTGGGCATTGTCTCCACCCAGGTGATCCTCCCACAGTACACCACCCCCAGGGTTGGGATCAAGAAGTGTCTGCCTTCCCCAAGCCACCTGGGAGGAGACTTCCAGGAGCCCATTGCTCATTTCTTCCACGATCAGGGGGTGGGCAACCTTCTTGGGTACTTTGGTTTGGCTTCTCTCCTTCCCTGCCTGTCTTTCCCCTGTTTGGATTCTTGTGCATCTTTCTCGAGCTGGGCTAAAAATGCCCCCATTTCTTCACTCCAACTGTCCACCCAGAGTGCTCCTTATTGGCCCGTGGTGGGCACCACAAGTCCGGAAATGCAATAGGCACCAGAGACCTTTTCTGCATGCCTCAAGCACCCATTACTCATTTCTGACTCGATGTGAGTGCGAACAACCCTCTTGCGTAAGGTTCACTACTTTGGTTTGGCTTCTCTCCTTTCCCACGTTGGTCTCCCCTGCTTCGATTCCTGTGCATCTTGCTCAATCCAGACTAACAAGGCCAGCCTCACTTCACTAAATAACGTCTAGTGAAACAGTCACTAGACCTGGAGACGCATAGGATGTAGTGAATACTAATGCATATTATCACAAATACTCATTCTTTAGCAGTAAGTGAAATAAAAAACATATATGTCCTTTATATTTGTAATCTTTTCTTTATTTTTCATAGTTTGCATACAGAGACCCTTGCCGATGCATTTCGGACTAGACGTCCATCTTCAGGGCAGGTTCTACAAAGATAAAATATCATACAGATTCATAACTGTTGATCACTGGATATGTTATTATGAATAATTAGCTCATTGGCATTAACATCGAAACTCCATGAAAAAAAACCTAATATGTCCTACCTGTATATTGGCAAAGAAGAAAAAAGTAGCTAGTGTTGTCGTCTATGAAGAAGACAACTTATTGTGTAAGTTGTGCTGGACCATGAGTCAAGCTTGTATGTTTTCAAAGAGACACCTGTAACATAATGGGCCTCATTACGACCCAGGCGGTAAGGGGTTTACGGCAGCGTAAACAGCGCCGACCCTTACCGCCTGAGTACGAGATCCCTTAGCGCCATGGCGGATTTAACACCTGCTTTTAGCAGGTGTTAAAATCCATGGCGCTAAGGGACCTTGATGTTAATTACGCCACCGTAATTTACGGTGGCGTAATTAACGCCTTCCCCACTCCCATTATGCCCTATGGGGCAAAAATGGGAATGGGGAAGGGTAAATGGAGATTGGGGACTTACCGCCCCGCCAAGGTCGGAATGGGGCGGTAAGTCCGCCATCCACCATGGCGGAGTTGGGAACTTAGCGCCATGGACCATGGTGCCAATAGCGCCATGGTCCTCCGCCAAGGTCGTAATGAGGCCCAATGAAATCTAACTTAACTACACATACGTATATACTGGAGCTCACACATTGTTAGAGCACTGTTAGTTGACACAGTATTCTTTTACCATTTGGTAATCTTGCAAACACGATGGTGCTAGACTATTTATTTATTTATTTATTTATTACATTTGTTATACGCCCAGACCCGGGGGTATCACGGCGTAGTTACAGACAATGGGGGAATGCAATCTTAGAAAGTACACAGAGGAAAATACAGGAATAACAGTCAGTAATATACAATAATATGCGAGGCAGTCAACAATATACAGCAAAATGCAAAGCAGTCAGATATGTACAGTTAATTGGAGCGGATTAGTGCTCTATATTCACTCCTAAAGTTTAGTCCAAGGGTGTTACTAGCCCTGTCTGTAAAGGAAAGCATAAACGTATGTGTTTGTAATTGCTGTCATATTTGAAACAGTGCTTAAAAAAGGAACTGCAGATTTACTAGTCAATAATAAGCCAAAGAGACTGTCTGTCTTACCTTTTAATGATACACAATGATACACAATCCCCTATATAAATAAGGAACACATTGCAGGCTCCACAATGTACAAGCAGACAGCTTAAGAAAATAATAGAATGTGACTCAGGTACACTTAATTCTACGTCATATTTGGAGCAGTGCTTAAAAGTAAAAACTGCACATCTCTAGTCAACTATCGGGCAGACCCAATTTCTGTCTTACCTTAGTGTTATTCTAGAGATGCACGGTCGCCTGGGACAGTCAGGGACACGTTGTATCCTCCAAAATTGACAAACAGGCACCATAAAAGAATAATGAAAATGTGGCTCAGGTCCACACAATGCTACAAGCGATCAGTGAGCTTATATTCATTAAATGTTAAGTGGAACTGGGTGCTTGAGGACCTTCCCCTTACCTAGAATCGATTCAGTCTGAGTTATTAGTGTTTGAGCATCCACTGCGAAACACTGTACTGGTCTTGCTGTGGTGAGGGCTCTGTGCGTCTGTTGAGCCATGGAACAAAAAGTGTTACCATGGCAGCAGATGCGCAGAGCTCTCATTCTGTTATGGTGCGTCATCACGTCCTAACCCAATTATGCATCTACGGCTCTGCTGACAGAGGCGTTGAACAGGCATGAAGCTGCATGATGGTTACCGTAGTTCAGATCGGTGTAGGGAATGCAGAGAGCAATAAGTCTAAATCCTGTAATCCCATAATGGTAAGCGCACCCAGAATGCAACAAGAGTCTGTAGATAGCTCGGAATACACATATGGGTACAAGACTAAGAATAGAAAAAACGTTAATTAATATTGAATGTTTCTAGATGTTCCCATATGTTACTTATACAAGGGTCTTACTAGACATCAGAAATGCCTTCTATAGTGCATATTCACCGTGGGTAAGTATGTGTCGATGATCTCAAACGAAAAAATACATGTTTGTACTGGTATAAAGGTAATATCAAACTTAGATACATACGAAAATTACATAAACGTTTCTACAGATACAATATAGCAAGACAATTGCATAGACATTCCTATTGATTCATAGATTCAATACAGAAGTGTTTGCCAAGCATGGCATATTTATTGACAATACAATTTGAGAGATTAAATCTTTATGGTACATCAAGTTACAGTTGTACTTCCATTACAATATACATTATGTTTCAAGGTCATGAATCCAGAAGCAACAAATGCATTTCTGTGGTATTGCATATACAGATGTTTATTAAAGAAATGTTAGAATAGTTTGTATCTGTGCCAGCATATCTGGTTGAAGTAATGATTGCTCATTCGACAAACTGCTGCCATACATCAATGTGATCTACCCAAAAAGAGTACAGTTGTAGTAAGGTATATGTTAGGCAGAAACTGGTGTTCAGTGTTGTGAGTCTAGTCGGACAAAGCTCACATGATTTAGTCAACGTACAGTATATATGACAGTCAGGGTCTGTAATACATGTTACGCCTCATATCTCATAAAGTGTGCCACTGTTACTGTAGATGTCCAGTCTTGCCAAGAGTTATCGCAGCTTTACCATGTTGATGTTGCTATCCACTTCTGGAGGAGGAGTTCATCATCTGTTATATACCCTATTACAAGCTGGAGAAGTCTATATAGAGAAACAAAAAATGAAACAACAACTCGCTTGACACTGAAGATCATGACCAATTCCACAGAAGGCCCATTGATATTTTCAAACAAATACAGTATACAGTCCACCAAGATCAAAAAATGTTCTTAAAACACTGGCCACTAAGTTCTGATAGTAAATTACAAAATCTCATAATAGAAAATACAATCTTTGCTTTTCAGAGAAGTAATAATCTGAGAGATCTACTGGTGAAGAATCATTGCAAAAGAGGGATAATGCAGGAACTGAAAAACACAGGGACATACCCATGCTTGTCTTGCATTAATAGTAATAATGTCATCAAAGGAGATACAGTCACGCATCCAAGAACAGGAGGAAAATCAAACTGCAGAACCACTCAAATTGCAACACACAGATTGTGATTTATTCTCTCTGCCCATGTGGTCTACTATATATAGGCCAAACCAGCCGCAAAGCACGGATATGCTGGAATGAACACAAATCCAATATCAGAACAAGGAATCAACAGTTACCCGTAGCCAGACATTTCCAACAGCAGAAACACAATAAGGTTCCAAATCCTGGAGGTTGTAAATGTCATGAACTTGAGAATCAGCACAAGCAAGAAACATGAACAACGAGATGCTTTCTGGATAGACAAATTAGATACAGTATCTCCCAATGGTCTCAACGAGGGGTTGGACCTGTTCTGCTTCATTTCAACTTTGATCCTGGCTTCTGCTAATTCAGTTTCCTCTCCCTTGAAACCTGTTCATCAGTCTGTCTAGTTCATGCTTACATTTTGCCTCAGTGTTTACTATCCTTTTCACCAGTAATGATTGGCTGTAGGGTAGGCTTCTAGTGGTTGAAGGTGGGTGAAAGCTCATCTGGTGTAGGAGATTATTTCGGTCTGCAGGTTTGTGATATAACAGGGTTTCAAATTCAAGACATTGGGATTAATTTGTACATCAAGGAAATGAAGGCCAGGGTCTCCAATTTCAAAGATGAATTGTATCCTATTATCGATGATGTTTAAATATTTTAGAAATGATGTTAGTGTCTCGCTTGTGTCATTCTAGACTAGGAAAATATCATTGATGTAGCGTCCTCAGTAGGGTGATGAATTATGTGGTCATTCTCAAATTTGTGCATGAAGGAGTTAGCATAAGCCGGTGCCATGTTTGCCCCTATGGCTGTCCTACTCTCTTCACTCCCACTGCCCTCCCAGATTAATCCTTATTGGTCCGTGGTGGACAGCACATGAATGGAACTGCAAAAAGCAGTGGAGACCTTTTTGCCGTGCCTTCAGCACTCTTCGCTCATTTCTTCCTCAATCTGAGGACGTTCAACCCTCTTGGGTAAGATTCTCTACTTTGGTTTGGCTTCTTTCCTTCTGCACTGTGGTCTCCCTGGTTTGTATTCCTGTGCATCTTATTTGAGCCAGACTAACCAAGCCCGCCTTTCTTCACTCCCACCCAGAGTTCTCCTTGTTGGTCCGTGGTGGGCACCACGTGACCAGAACTACCCATTTACAGGTCTTCATCCAGGACAGCCTTACCCGGGCGGCCGGCAAAGGGATAAAGACAAAGGGCACCTCCGTAGGGCACCTCTTTCCCCTGTTTGACTGTGTAACCTGGGTGCCCCATCCAGGCCCCCAGAGCTGTCTGCTGCAATTTCCAGTTAAGAGACAAGGACTACCTGGCCGCCCAGCCTGGTCTGTTTTTGTGATTTCTTGACACTATTTGCAACTACCTGTCCCTTAGTGTTACCACAGCTTTAACTCTTGCTGCTCTTCGATTATGTTTTTCCATTGCATTGAATTTAGATGATGTTTTGAGTTTAGCAACTATGTAATATTTCAGTGTATAGCCAGCTACTGTTTTATATTAAACTGCCTTTGAGCTTAGATATCTGTGCTATATTTAGCAGCATTTTGAGTAAAGTCACTGTTATACTTAGCTGCACTTTTGAGCATAGCCACTGTCTCATATTTAGCTCCATTTGCTGAGTGTAGTTACTGTGCCTTATTTAGCAGCATTTTGAGTAAAGCCATTGTCTCTTAGCTTTTTTTAGTATAGTCACAGTCTCATAAATAGCTGCACCTTGAGTATAGCCACTGTCCCATATACGACTGCATTCGACTATATCCAATGTCTCATACTTAGCCACATTCTTTGAGATTAGCCAATGTGTAGCCTTGCTTAAAACACACCCTAATTTAAACCCAGCTGCTTTTGTGTATAGCTACTGTGTTGTACATTGTTGCATTTTCCTCTAAATGGCCACTGTGTTATATTTAGCTGCCTTTAAGTATATCCTCTGTGTCATATTTAGGTACTTTTTGAGTATATCCTCTATTGTCACATTTAGCTGCTTTTCATTATAGCCAGTGTGTATAAGCCAGTCTCACTGCCTTGAGTATAGCCACAGTGTTTATCTTACCTTTTTGAGTATAGCCACAATGTTATATCTAGCTGCATTTTTGAGTAAAGCCATTATGGTATTTTGAGCTGCATCGTTAATGTATCCACTGTTACATGTAGCTGCACCCTTTTCAGCATAGCCACAGTGTTCTATTTAACTACATTTTGAGTACAGCCGCTGTGCTGTATTTTGTTGTTTTTTAAGTAGTATAGCTCTGTGTTATACCTAGCTGCCTTCAGAGTTTAGCCACTGGGCTATATTTATCCACTTTCTGAGTATAGCCTCTGTGATATTTAGTAGCATTTCTGAGGATAACCATAACGTTCATTCAGCCATATTTTGAATATAGCCAATGTGTAGAATGTATCTGCACTTTGAATTCACCCTCTTCAAAATTGAGCTACATCTATGAAATCAATTGTAATGTATTAAACTCCATGTTTATGGAAGATAGCTGAAGTCAAGGCCACCCACCCACCCGCATCTGCTATCATACACTACTCTGAAACACATTGCACAACACCCCTGCCATAAGAATGCAGCTATCCCCCACGACAAAAATTAGGTCTAGCTGCACACATAAGGATTATGCTCTTGCATACTCTACAGGCTACCTCTTGGCACCCATCCATCCACATGCCATCTCGACATGGGTGGCTAGCAGCGACTATCTACGTTTGTATTGGCTGAAATACAAACGCATTCTAAACTGCTCTGAGGAATTTCCCAGACCTTGAGTCGGTCCCCTGAGGGTGTTCAACGTTCAGTGCTTTGAGACCATACCGATGGGAAAAGGCGCCATACAATGACAATAACATTACATATCAGTCTGCAGCTTGTGGCTAATTAGATGTTTTGGCCTATGGATCTCATGATTCCTCACAATTGACTATGCTACCTTAGATCATTACATCGTCACTAGCTATAGGCCAATCACTAATGTACCATTCTTGCTGAAGATATTAGATCAAGCTACATATCTTCAGGTCAGGAACATCTTGCCAAACAAAACATCTTGAGTAAGCATCAGTCAGGCTTCAGGCTGATGCATAGCACAAAGACAGCCATGCAGCACTAACATCTTGCAAACTATGGACAATGGTGGTATTGTCTTACTAATGCTATTGGACTTGTCAGCCACTTTTGACCTACTGGACCATACCATCTTGGTCGATAGATAACTAAACCCTGCAAACTTTTCACTCTAAGTGGCGAAATTGGTCAAATCCTTTTGTCCAATCGCTCAGCCAGGGTGTTTAATGGTGCAGATTCAGCAGATGCTCCTAAGATGCCTTATGGGGTTGTAAGGAAGGCATGGTATGAAACAGCAAGACAGACACAAGTGATCACAGTTCAAGGGTGTTTATTGAACTTCCATTGGGTTTGAAAAACGCCTATCTAATCCTAAATCTAAAGCTGGGAGCAATCTACGACCATCAAATAATAATAATGCATGTGCCAATTCTTACTTCTAAATACAAATCCTGGGAGGATAGCTCAGTGGCAACGTGCTCGCCTTGCAAGCAGGACGTCACGAAGCACCACAGGTTCGATCCCCGGGTCTGCGCTTAGAAACCTCTGGGTATTTAAGCACGTTATAAATATGCAACTAAGACAACAACAACAAAAAATTCTGTAACATCGCCTCGATGCCCCCGGGCTGTGTGAAAGCTTTAAAAAAGCAAATAAGTAAATCATTTTAAAAAATAGTGTGGGAAACAATGTTATGCAAAAGAAAAGTGTTCAAGACATTATGTGTCAGGATATTCAAGCTGTTGGCTTCCCTTCCTCACGTTTTCAGCACGGGACAAGGTGGCACACTTAAGCTTAGCACACTCGTTGGCTTCTCTAGCACAAGGATGCAGTTCAAAACTTCCCCATCAGGGCCTTCTGTGCCAAAGTCCCTTAGCCATTCAAAGTCTCTTATTTCAGAGGGCCTGATGCAACACAATAAATATTCTTGGATTTCACATATAAAACATCTCGGGTGATTTACTGTTCACCCCGGGCACCTCTCCGCCAGGCTCAGACCCACTTCAACACAAAAACCTTCAATTAGTCTCCTTCTGCCGGGCCCAGACCAGATGTATATACTTTTCCAAATGTTCTCTACTTCATCAAAATCGAAGACCTTCAACTGTGTGTGGGATTTTGCTTGCTCGTTGCAGGACCACTTCGATTCACAATTACTCGTCTCTTGATGTAACCTTTTTCCCATTTTCACTTTTGCCACTTCTCAGATGGATACCTTTCAGAGACCATTCACTTGAGCACCCACGCTGTGCCGGACCACTCTGTCAAAGGTATTGTATTTTGCTTTTAAAGTTTAGTCACTCATCAGCAGTTCATCTTTACTTGCGTCTCTTATCACACGCATTTTAACAGTGTCCATTCCAGTGCTCGCGTATAGTACTGCTGCTTGCAACCTTGGCTTCAACACAGACCGGTCTTGTATCGGTCTCCCCAACTCACTGGCTGTGTTGATTTCACTGCCGCTGCTTTGTTCTTGGAGCCAAGGATGGAACCATGGCGGCTGGTGCTTCTCCCGCCTCGATTATTGATGCAGCAGGGTCCCGGGTATCTCTGACACACAATTCAGGTTTTCTTCAGCCTGGTTTCCTGATCTTACGCTTTCTATTCTCGAGATTTTTGGAAAGCAACGGTTCCTTGTCAAAAAGGTCAAGGGAACTTCCCTTCTTTTTTTGCTGTCTTTCCTCTCTCTTTCAACTGCCATCTCGAAACTGCTGTTTCCTCATATCCTTTGCTTTACTCAGAATGTGCTCTCGCGCTCCACCTTTTATCTGTGTGGGGAAGCTTAATGGAAGTCAGGTGTGTGTGAGGTCAGTAATTGCCTGGCCTCACCTTACCTTTGTATTGGGACACGTCAGGTATACTGCTCGGGTGTTATTCTGTTTTCTCTCATAGCGGGCTGTCTGTGAGAATGTGTTCATGTTGTAAAAGGGGTGGGGGAGAGTTCCTAAATATCCTACCTGGTAGGATGGGGCAAAGGTGTTATAGGGAAGGGGATACTGCATCTCACCATCCGGTATCCCACTCCTACTCCCTGAAGACCGCTCACACAGGTGATCCGCCCGCACTGGTCGACCCCCATGAACTGGATCCAAAGCGATGGCTGTGTTCTGGCCACCTGGATAACAGACAGACACTTGTCTTGCCTAGCCTTGCCTATCGCCTATTCTCTATAACATCTTCATAAATCCACTCTTTGAGCTATTGGATACTAATGTCATCATATATACCAATTATGCAGATGACATTCAGTGCCTTCTGCCACATTTTTGGGGAGTACGGCAAGGACACTAAAAGGACACTAAAATCATCAATCCAGCAGGGGATGGGTCGCAACAGCCTGGCTTTGAATGATTCTAAAACAGAATTAATGTTAGCTGATACAGCTAGTAGAATCAGAAAGTAACACCAAAGTATAGGAACTTTGTTATGGCTGGCTGTACCATCACTACTGTGGAGAAAGAAAAACCTTGGGGGTTTACTTAGATTCAGAGCGGAGCATGAAAGCCCATGTTAATAACATCTTCTCTACATCAGCATTCCACCTTAAATTGCTGACCCAAATTCGACCCTTCTTGTCCAAGAACTGTTGCTCTTATTTGGGAAGAGCAATTATGGAGCTAAGCTGGACTACTGTGGACATTTGCTATATGGAATGAATAAGGGAGAAATAGCTAAACTACAAATAATCCATAATAGTGTTGCAGGCGTGATTGAAGGTCTAAGTAGGACAGATCATATCTCTGATGCTAGGTGAGCACTTCATTTGGTTACCTGTAGGAGCTAGGATATCCTTCAGACTTCTTGAGCTCATTCAGAAGTGCTTGTTTGACAATCGTCTAGGCTACCTATCTGAAAGGATCTCGTGGCTACCTATACAGAGACCAGTGCAGTCTAAATTTACCAATCTGCTGTCTGTGCCGAGAGTTAAAGTAACCTCAGTGAGTGAATGTGCCTTTGATTTAGCAGCACCCAAGGTTTGGAACACCCTTCCTATGGGCTTGAGGGGCTGCAGTTCTCTAGCCCCGTTTAAACAAGCTCTGAAAACTCATCTTTTTGCCTAAGTACATTGGTACTGAACCACTCAACCTAAACTGTCCTCCTGTATTGGTTTAGATGGATGTTTATTATATGTTTGTTGTGTGTATTTGTTTCTTCTTTGTTGAGCGCCTTTATGCCCCCCGGGCTTGTTTGATTGGTGCTCTACAAATAATAACTAAAATAAATGCTGTTTTAGGCTGATGCGAGATAAAGTCCAAAATATCAGAAAAGGCAAGGGTGGCAGACAACTGCAATGGGTGCTTTGGGGCCCCCTATACCCATTTGATGATATCAAATGCCACAGAAATTCCCGTTTATGAGAGAGTGATGAAGGAAGAGGCAATCAAGAGAAGAAGGAAGATAAAAAGGAGGATTAGAGTGCAGGGAGACCATATACAGACAGATTATATGGTGCAAGAGGAAATACGAGAAATTGACTGATGCAATGGGGGAGGAGTAAAGGTGTGAGAAGGAAGAAGGGAGGGAGAGAGACAGTAATCAGGAGAGATAGGTGAAAGAGCGGAAGCAAAGGTTTGCTGCAAAAGAAGAGACAGAGCGAGAGGGAGAAGAAAAAGAGGCCTGTGAAAGGGGCTGTCGAGACTACCGAGGGCTGAGTGGAATGGTAGGGGCCTAAGAAAACATTGGGGGGAAAGGAGTGTCCTAATTCCTTCCAAGTCACCTCGCAAGTAAGTTACATTTTCCTCTTAAGCTCAATCTCTTAACAAACACAAACCTCACAGAGACATTTTGATTTAACCCATTGGCCTTGCATGAGACCTGTTTTCTCCCAGCCTACTACACTGACATATTAAATTAATTTTAGTTCAATGAAAGTGAAGCCCTTCCTTACACCCTTTACATTCATTTTAGCAATGAGTGTACGTGTAGGGAAACACAGACATAGCCCTTTTTTTCAGACCTGTGGTGAAGGAAGCCTTTGGAACTGGGGGGAGGTGTGGGTGCAGGAGCAATGAGGGGGCACCAGCATTTGAAATTATTCATGGTTAGTGGCAGTGGGTGTCTATTTACAGTGGAGGGACATTAACATTCACTTAAA
This sequence comes from Ambystoma mexicanum, assembly GCF_040938575.1. Classification (NCBI taxonomy): domain Eukaryota; kingdom Metazoa; phylum Chordata; class Amphibia; order Caudata; family Ambystomatidae; genus Ambystoma; species Ambystoma mexicanum. The sequence goes on from NC_090929.1 coordinate 751,614,519, forward strand.
TTAGAGTTAGTGACCAGCCTGGGGTCTCAATCTGAAAATTTTAAAAATAAGATGAAATGGTGATGTGTACACTGTAAGTGATTTCAATCCAGCACTCCAACTAAGTCAATGCCTAGTATGGGATGCCCAATGGAAACCCTTATTTATATATTTTTATGTCAAAGTTTGTTTAATTCTGGATGATGTACCCTTATATAACGCCCCTCTCTTTGAATTCCCCCGGTCTCACTGAACCAAGAAATAGGTTTGTTTTGCAAATTAAAAGATTTATTTGAAGAATTGAACAATATATAGATTATACTTTTATGAATATGAATAATATCTGAATATCACACTTATGAATATGAACAATTATCAGCAATGCGTAATATTACAATATCAACAATCTCTTTAATCAATTAGGAGTAGAAATAGGAAGAATAATGTAGCAAAGAATACTTGTGTGGGTTCAAGGAAATGCAATGAGATGAAAGAATGTAACACAGAAATAAGACTTGATATGACTTCAATCAAAAGACAATATGATCACTCTTTCCCCTGTGACTACTCACTTCCCCCACTATGCAAGATGAAGAGATGGAATGAGGGCACACCGATATCAGGAATAACAATCACAATGCAGTTCAATCCCAATTCCCCCAACAAGCTTAGAGCGAACAGGTATGATTTTAAAACAAGTCAAAATGCTTTTAAATGTGGTTTGAATTGAATGGGAAAATTTTTAAAAATGATTTTAATTTGCTAAATTAGATTCAGAACTAGTGAGAGTTGCTTTGGATAGGTTCAGGTCAACACTAGCAATGATTATAGAATGATTAGCAGATAGAAAACGAAATTTAGAAATTGAAAGCAAGAAATAGCTATTTTTACATAGAATGAAATTGAGCCAAATGCGACATCGCTGCAACTTTTCTGCGTGCGTAAAACACGATTACAGCAAAACTATAAGGAATTGAATGTAGTTTTGGGTTCATTTGAAAGCTGAGGGTGTTAGCTTCAAAATGACATTTAAATTTCTAGGACGTAAGGTTCAAATGTTACAGAGGTTTTTGTAAAGGTAGATTTTTCTCAGAGTCAAGATTTCAAAAATGAAAGATTGCGCTTTGAAGATTCGGAACCAATATGGACTTATACTAAGGTGCTATGAAAGTACAAGATACCCAACGGGACAACCACCAGAACAGGGCGCCTTCCACTCTGGTTGTTGTGCGCCAAGACACTTGACTGTCTTCAAAATATCAGCGCATAGATGATTATCGTTACAGTTATCACATGCAAAATAATGAGAAGAATTCAGGATGGACACAAGATTCTATAATGCAGTTCTGGATAGGTTGAAATGGACTGGATTACTTTAAACTAAGAGATGACTATGGACAGTTTCTAGACTAAATACTCACTCCTATGGCTTTAGAATGGAGTGGGCCCGTCAAAGATCTGGTCAAGGGTTTGGACTTCACTCACCACCGGACAGGTCTCAGGCACTGGGTTCTGCTCTCAGCAAGGCCCTCTGGTCTGCACGGCCTCTTGGACTGGGCCTGACGGGTTGGTTCTGGGTACAGCTCTGCTCTATGGGTCTATGGGTCTGGATCTTGGTTCTAGCACGAGGTTCTTAGCTAGAACAGCAAAACAGCTCAGCCAGGCTGTTGGATTTTGTGGTGCCCCTTGGAAGTTTAGGGGTTAGAATCAGGTTGCAAAAGATTCTGAGACCTGCTGAAAAAGGGTTCAGCTTCTTGGGTTAGGCCTCTCTGCTTCAAAGTTCTAGAGTTTGGTTCTAGAGTCTGGTCTCTGGATCTATGTCTGGAGCCTGGATCTTCCTGCAGGGTGCTTCGCCAAGAAATCAGTTGAGAGGAAAGTGTGTGTCTTGTCTGTCCCCAGCAGTCCCTATTTATGTATTTCCAAAGTGGGTGGGGAGGCTGATTCTACTATGCCCAACCATCTAAGCATCTGATAGGTCAGAGAATTTCCCCTCTCCTGATTTGAGACAGGAGCAATGTGTCATCAGGTGTCAGAGTGATGCTGTGTTTATGGCCCAAAGTAAATCCCTCCCATTAGCTTTTTCTTAGGAAATATATTTCCAAGATACACAAGTTGTTCAAAATACATAATTACATGACAGATTGCCTAAGGTACATTTCTGTTCAACTCCCATCTTCCTGCGAGCTATGGTTCATAAATTACAACTTGTTTGCGCTTTTGGTGGGTTTCTCAATGTTAGTTCTGCACCAATTCATTTATACATGCATGCACATCCCATCTGGGCACATTTCTGTAATTTTTCATGTTCCTAACATAAACACAATAGCTACAATATGAATAATTTCCGGGGTTCAGTCTCAGAACATCATGCAGATTCCAGCTTAGTCTTAAACTGTGAGCACATTTTTCATTTTAACAATCTCTAAGTTTCATATTTTTGTCAGTTCAGTACACTTTGCTATAAGCATTTTTCTAAAACATACATTTACACCGACTTCAATCAACAATTTCAGTCTGGCCCGCCTCCAGAGCTGGGCTGAGTCAGAGGGTCACATGGCTTGCCTTCCTGCCAGAGCAGTTTGTTGTCAGTCACACCCAAATTAGCATTCCTATTCAGCCCAAGGAGTCCATTGTTTTTTGGTCTGGCCAGCAGGGGTGTCATGCCTGCTAGGCCCTCTCACGTCCGAGTTCAGCACCCTACATCTACAGCCCAGAGATCAGCCAGACCATTTTATACTCGGTGGAGACTCTGGGGAAAGATTCCTGGTAAACGCCTTCATTTCCGCTAAACATGGCGAACTTCTTTGTCAAACACGCTGCACACATTATCAGTCCACTCGATAAGCATGCGTGAGTATCACATGACTGGACGTCAACGCGCTACTCACGCATTTTACGTCAGCTGACTCTTATTTAAACGGAAGTCTCCCGCTATTCGGCGCTTCTGATCGTTGTTTCTTGGATCTTCGTTCCGGAGCCTGGTTCTACTTTGCTTCAAAGCAGCTTCCAATCTGCTTACCCTTGCTAGCCGGACCCGCGCTGCTATTTCTGGTGGTTCCTGAACTGCCTTTCCTTTCTTCCAGCTGGATCCGCGCTGTTGTTCTTCTGGTCTCCTGTTTCATTCCAAAGGTCCAGCCAGTCTCAGTCAATTGTGGACATTCATGTTCTAGGATTACCTCCTCATCCCAATCCTCCAATTATTTCTACTTTCAAGAACTGTGCACTGAACTTTATGGACGCTATCCGGTGTGCACCGACCCGTCCCTAGTGCGGCCCTCGTTCCGTTCGGGTTAGTCTCCTTACTAACCTCCCCTTTTCCTTCGTTGGTTTTTATTTTGGATATTCTTCCTGGAACTCAATTTCATCCTCCAGTCCACACAACTACAGGTTAGTGCATATCCTGAATCTGACACATACATTTAATTAGGTTTAAATTGAATAGTGATTAAAACTTATCATTCTTATCCTACAGACTGGTGAATCAATCCAATATCTGGACCTTTCCACTAATTACTCTTTCAGGCTGTGTTTGTTAAATATAGTCTGAGAGTGGCATTGGTTGGAAGGTTTCAATCATCAAATTCTTCTCCTTAGAAGACACTCAGAATAGTCAATCGGGAGAAGCTCTACAGGAACTCAACTTGTATCCTTTATATCAGAGTATCCTTTTTTGGTGTCGTTCTAATTATAATTCTGTAATCTAAATCTTAACAAGGGGAAATCTCCTCCCCTTCTGATTAACATGCCAATGCGAAATGCTCTCCTTTTGGTGGGAATGAACAAGGTGTGAGATTCTCAGGGGAAGAAGCCTCTTGGGAGTTTTAACTGAATCAGGTTACCTTCTGGTCAATTGTAACATAGTTCCTTGTGAAAAAAAACATTTATAAATTTAAAATAAGCAAACCCATCTTTACTTCCGATCCTTTTTCCACATGAAAATCAATGTGTGGCACTCTTATATGGCATTTTGATGGAAATCTCTTCTTTGGCATAGTTTGAGTTCAATGTTCAACTTTACACATTATAGGTTTTAAATCGCCGGCTTCTGACAAAGGTAAGTAACGGTACTACACCCATTTTTGACAGCTTTCTTGCCATCAAGTATCTTTAAAAGAGGATTTTGTTCTGATAACATATGATTCTTGCTGACATTGTATTTATGTGGATTCTTGCAGTAGAATAATGTGGAACACCCAACAAGTAGGTTGGATCTTTTAGGTGGTTTGTGAGCCATGATTTTTGCACATTTTTGACAATCAAGAAAATGGATTTCCAAACAGCTCTGTGTTTCTTTTTGGCAATCAGCATTGCTTTTTCAAGTGATTTCAGGCTACTTTGTGGGTAGCCCAATGGTGGGTTTTGGCAGTGGTCTCCTGTGTTACCACTGACTTAGGCAAACGTGGATGGCGGCCTATTTTTCAGATTTTTACTGCACAATTTTGGGTGATTTTCAGCGAGCAGCATGCTTTCCAGCGGCCATTATGATGTTTCTGCTGCAAGCAATGCCCAGTAATGTTGCAAGGCTTGGACTGGTGGGTTGAGACATCCCACAAGCCCCCCTCTTGTGATTGGCATTGACCGTCCATCAATGAGAATTCGCAAGACTGGGATGTCAGCCTCATCTCTTCTGATTCCACCAATGGCAAAGTTCATCATCTTTTACTCCAACAGGGGTGGATCGACCGGTTCTCCTCGCCTGTTCTGATGGGAGTATTGAGCGATACTCCGGGCCCCTCGGATCTTTGCTCCCGGTCCCCGGGTAGTTGTCCTTGGTTAGTCTCCATGGTTTACAATCAACTATAGGTTATCTCCTAGGATGATAAAGCAAAAATATATTTGTAGACATTTCTCCACCACTATTAATGTAGTGGGGTGGACACATACATTTGATAAATCAGGAGACATTTACATTATTGTATTTTATAGGCTATATGTGGAATATTTTAGGGTTGGAATTTTATGGATCTGGAGTGGCCCCCTCTGGGGTTCCAGAAGACTCCTCCAGTTGCTGCAGAGTGTGCCTAGGATGGCAACACTTTAGTTGATTAATATGGACCCACTTATCTTCCCCTTCTGCCAAACTGCCTTTGGGGATGTGGATCTTGTAGGCGACTGGTGAGATCTTGTGTACAATTTCAAAAGGACTCCTCCACGTAGGCAGAAATTTTCGTTGTTTCGTCTGGTTCCTTTGGAAATTGTATAAGTAGACCTGGTCTCCTACATTGTATTCTTTTCTTGTAGTCTTTAAGTCATAGTGGGTCTTCATGCTGTCGGCTGATCTCTCTAGATTTCGCTGAGCATAGGCAAAAGCATGTTGAAGGTGTTTTCTTAGGTTTTCAACATACTCATGAGTTGTGGAGGCATTGATCAATGTCTGCTCTTGAGTTCTATAGAGCAGATGCTGGGGAAGCACCATCCTGCGTCCCGTCATCAGCTCAAACAGTGACATTTTAGTTGCAGATGAAGGGGTAGATCTGATGGCCATTAGGACAAGAGGTAATCGAATATCCCAACTTGGCCCAGAATCTGCCACAAAATTTTTTAATATGCTCACAATTGTTCTGTTGTATCTCTCAACTGCACCACTAGAGGCTGGCCGGTAAGCAATATGTAGCTTCCTTTTAACCCCAAGTATCTCCCACATCTTTGTCATTACTTCGTTGGTGAAATGGCTACCTCTGTCTGACTCAATCCTTTGGGGTAGTCCAAAATGCGAAAAAATGTGGTTGATCATCAGGGCAGCTGCTGTTTCTGCCTTGCAGTTTGGGGCCGGGAGACATTCCACCGATTTAGTAAACAAGCATGTCACTTGTTCCCTCTAGAGGAGCCAATCACGGGCCCAACGAAATCTACTTGCAAATCTGACCATGGCAGTATCATCCCCCTCTTTTGGAGAGGCACCCGCTGTGTGAGGGACGTTGGCTGAAATTGTGCACACCCAAGACACCCCTTCAAATATTGGTCGAGGTCCTGCCCCATGTGTGGCCAGTATGCAACCTCTCTTAAGATTTCAAGTGTTGTATGAAACCCCCTATGACCGGCTGTGGCCGTATCATGGGCGTGACTTAACATCAGGCTTCGGAATGAGGTAGGGACCACCCACTGATCATGGCCAGCTAGGGATTTCCTTACCAACAAACCGTCTTGGATTCGGAACATTTATGGACATTTCATCAACACTCTGAGGTCCTCTTTCCCTATGTAATCGGTATCCGTCAGGGGAAAGTTCTCAGGGTCCTCAATGTGTCGATAAAACGTACCAATGATTGGCTGCCCCTTCTGAGTCGTAATCAAATCAGCATCTGGGGTCTCCTTACTCCATTGTGCAGTTGAAAGATCATTGTGTTCATTTGTCTGGGACCTAGTGATAGCAGTGACCTGGATTTCCCCCAACAGGGACTCAATCTCTATTAGATCCCCTTGGGTGGCCCCGGTTTTGGCCAGCTGATCAGCTAAGTCATTTCCAGTTTTGTCTGGTCCCTCTACTTTGGAATGACCCTTGATCTTTTTCCAGTAGATGGTCATCTCATTCGTGGTGACCAGATCATCAACATTTTGAATTAATTTCCCATGTTTCAAGGGTTTGTTATTAGCACATAACATGCCTCTGGTCTTCCAGTTAACCAGGTGCTCCACGAACCCGTTCCGTACATAATCCGAATCAGTGATTATGACCAGTTCGTGGAGTTGATGTTGGACAGCAGTGAGGATGGCTTGATGCACAGCCATCAACTCTGCCACTTGACTCCTTCGGGGACCAATCTTGTACCCAGTGGAGGGTTCTGGGATTTCATTCACCCATGCATTCCCTACGCCAGCCACAAGTTCTTTTTCCCCGTTGTTGTCAACATGGTAAGAGCATCCATCCACATAGACAGTGGGAATTCCCTCACACTTGTCTTCTTCAAAGACTTTGTGTGGGGAATTGAGGTATGCCTCCATGTTGTCCTTGATTTTTAGACTTTCGTCCTTGAGACAGTTTTCTCTGGCACAATCATGCAAGTCAGCCAGACCTTTCACGAGGGGACTCTTCTTGTTTTGGCCATATCTGACCTCCACAGGAAAGCCTTGCATTGACAGAATCCAGGAAGTAATTCAGGAATTATTCACATTTCCGGCCCGGATTCTGTCACTTTGGAGATATTGCAGAGGCTGGTGTGGAGTCTCCACTATGATGTGTTCCCCCTGGATAAACGGCTGATAATTCTTCAATGCCCACACCGTTGCCAGGAGTGCCTTTTCAGAGTCGTTGAATTTTTCCTCCACAGAGGATAAAGTTTTACTCGCATAGGAGATTACTTTATTGACCTTGTCATACTTTTGGTATAATACTGCAGTCAAGCATGTATTCGAGAACCCTGTCTCCAAGAAGAACTCCTTGTTTCTGACAGGGTAAGCTAGGCAATGCGCTTGTGAGAGGCTTCTTTTGAGTTGTTTTACTGCCTCGGCTTGTTCTGGACCCAATTCCCACTTGACCCCCCCTCTTGTGATCTCTGCGTAGCCCTCAAGGAACTTTCTACGATAATTAGTCAGTCCAAGGAGGCTCCTTAGTTCCTGCAGAGTTGTGGGGTCTTTCAATTTCTGGAGTGCTTCCACTTTCTTTTCCTGGGGACAGAGACCCTGAGGAGTAATCTCATGCCCCAAGAAATTTACACGGTTTCTACACCACTGTGCCTTTTGGAAGGAACGTTTTGCTCCGGCAGCCCTCAACTGTGTCAGAACATAACGGATCTCTGCTATGTGTTCCTCCACAGTTGAGCTTTTGATGAGGACATCGTCTACATAGCCCAGGTTACCCCTCTCACCCAGGTCGGGCATGGCCTTATGTAGAAAAATGTTGAATTCATTGCTGGAGTTGATGTATCCTAAGGGAGTCCGGGTCCATTTGTACTGCTGCCCCCCAAAGGTAAAGGCCAGCTTGTATTGGTCCTCCCTACTGACAGACAGAGTCCAGTATCCATTGGTCAGGTCTATTGCAGTGAATACCTGTGACCCTTGGATCTGGGTCAGCCCATGGTCAATGTAGGGAAGAGGCCATCGGGAGGTATGGACCCGTTTGTTGAGCTTCCTACGGTGGTGCAGAGTCTCCACTGGCCGTTTGGCTTCAATATCCCCAGCACCGGATTATTGAAGGTGCTGTGGACTGGATGGATTATCCCACGGACTCAAGGTTCTTAATTATTTCAGTAAGGGACTCCATTGATGCGAGAGACAAGCGATATTGCTTCACAAACACTGGAGTCATGCCAGGGTCCGTGGGTTTTGTGGATGTCGGTGCGTCCACAGTCATATGAGTCCACCGCAAAGAGAAAATCCAAGAAAATTTGTTTCAACTTTTGCTTCTGCTCCAGAGTCTCACAGGCATCAGCTAGGTTGACTCTCTCTTCAACCATCTGCCTGAAGCCTGGAAAGACTTCTGGTTTCGCTATCTCAGCGGCCTCCTCCAGCTGGGTGGAGAAGTCCCTGGTCAGAGTGCTGATTTGGACTGGTGGCTTCAGGTGGGAAAGGCAGCCCTCATGGACCTGGAAAATCACCTCATCCCTCCTGAAGTCAAAAGTCACATCTCCCTTACCATAAGGGCAGGAAGTGTACACCAGGAAGTTCCCCCCATGCCGGGTGAAGATCCTGTCTGGTGTTGTGTTGTCATCACTGTCACTGTCAAAACAGTCCTTGGGGATTGGTCCTAACAGTTAATTTCCTAAATCAATGGAAAAATGTCGGTCACCAACTGCCATTCCAATAATGGTGCCTGCGGCTAGAGTGAAACTTTTTAAGTCGCTGTTATCCACCTCTATTGGAATGGTGTCATGTTCTATATTGACTAGTGGTGTTGGGTTTACCCCCAACCCTTGCTGTTGGAGAGAAGCCTTTAGATGAATATAAGCATCAGGGTTTTTCAATTTCTGTCCTCTTAACTTTCACTTCCAGGGAGAATTGTCCGGTCCTTTCTGGGATGGTGACTTTCTCTCCAATCTGAATTTCAACTGCATAAGGCAGCAGATGAGCTGACCTAAATGCTTTCTCTGGATCATCAAAGCCCATGGGATTATCCGCCAATCGGGACCAAGCTTTGAAGTTTATTAGGTCCAAACTAATGGCAAAGCGATTGAGAATATCACTGCTAAGTAAAAGGTGGCAGTGACGTCTCGCACGACCCAACAATTATGGACTATGCTCTTGTTGCCTATGGAGATTTTGAGCATACACCTGCTTGGCAGGAGATGTTTGGAATTGGGTGCTTATGAGTCTAAATGTGTGAATGCCTGGATCTTTTGGGAGTTGGCGGAACATGGCTTCGCTGATGAAGCTCTTACCATTGTTCACACAAACTCGGGCGAGAACAGAGTCCTTCCCTTCATTTAACTGAACAGGGATGAACAATTGCTCTCCAATTTGCTGAATACCAGCCAGGCTCTGAGCCGATTTCACATCTTTCTGGACTATAGGAGTGGGAATATCTGATTGTGGATTGGTAAAGAAATTCAGAGTATTTCCTTCCAGTGTGGAATGCCACCTTAAACTGGAAGGAAGGTTGATTTTCAGAAATAGAGAGGACCCCCCATCACCAGTCTGTTGTCCTACTGCTATCACTGTCACGTCTGGAATTTGGTTGTTCTGGAAGTGAAATTCTACTTGGTCAGACTTTTGTTCAACCATGTGGCAGGTGCCGTTTAAACTAACACGGTTGACACTCTGTTTCAATTTTATTGGTCGGCAAGTCTGGGTCCAGAGGACCTTGTTTACACAGTCTGTTAGGGGTGACAACCTTCACAGGAGGTAATTCCCCAGTAAACAAGGGGTGCCCTCTTGAGTCACAACTATGACCGGGTGCTTCACTTGTGTCGCCCAATTTTAATGTCCAAATCTGCAGTCCCCTCAACGGGAATTTCCTTCCCGTCAAAGTTCCGAAGTTGTCCAGGAAGCGAGGTGAGAGGAATTTGATAATTCTCCCCCCTTCCTGAATTCAGTTTATCAAAGGGTTTTTTGGACAGAAGGGTAGCTTGGGATCCAGTGTCCACCAGTGCCAAAATTGTACCCTTCCCCGGTATTTGTAATGGGGCATAGTATCCCTCCTTCTCCGCAAGGGGGCACAGATAATGTACATTTTTGGACAACTGGTGGGTTAGTTTTTCAGTTTTGGACACTGAAAGAGAAGAGATTTGGGCAGAATTATGTGGGGAATCTGAAAGAAAAAGGTGGCAACTAGAGATGGAAGAAGTTTTGAGTTCCCCTGGTTCCGGTTCTGGGCGCCCCCCCCTCCCCGCCTTTTTGGAGGCAGTCACAGGATGGGTTTGAACAAGGGGATTTTGATGCTGTTGGTTCTAGGATGGGATGATGGACGGCGCTAGCTCAGTCCCCACATCTACCCAGTCTGGATTTGAATCCTTTGGGACCCATTTTTCTTTGGGAGGAGTTCCCCCATCTCTGAAGGAGAAGATCCTTTTCCCAGTATCCTCTGAGGACCCCTCTCCTTCAAATTGGAAGATATGTACCTCCTCCACAAAATGGGTCTGTTTGGGTACTTTGTTTCTCCTACCTCCTCCTTGGGTGGCAGACTTTCAGGGGCAGGAGATTTTGTTTCCGGTTCCTGGGTTTCCAGAGGCTGTTTACAAGTGGGGAAGGAAGCTTCCTCCAAGGCTTTATACCCCCCTTCCCCTTGTGCCTCCTCCCTGGGAACCGGTGGTTTGTTGGGGTGCTGCCCCGTCATTGTTCTGGAGCACCAGGTCCAGAGTTAGAGGTATTCTGTGCCGGCATGCCCGTCTGAGGGTTCTGTTGAGCCCTCAGCATGCGACCCAGATCCTGTGCCATGTTTTGGACCTGGCGCTCAAGCTGTGAAACCCACTCAGGCTGATACGGGGTTCTGTTTTCCCCTGGGCTGATGGTAATACCCCGGGTTGGGAAGATTTGGGTACCCCCTCCACCCTTGGCCTCCCCTCTCCCAGATTAGTTTGCCTGGGCTCAGGAAAGTGGGGAAAGAAGGATGGCGTGTTCTGGGGTTGAAAGTTTTGTGGATACCTGGCGAAGAAGTTCTGTCCAGGATTTGGGGAGTTTCTGCCCTTCTGGGGGAAGTTAGGAGGGAAGTTCCCTGGGTTAGGTGCCTGGTTGGACCCCCCCCTTGGGCTGGAGGAGTCCACACATAACCCAGGATGGGTCTGTTCCCCTTGTAGCGGGGATTTACATAGTCAGGGGAGTGAGGGATCCCATTTGTGGGACTACCTCCTTGGCTCCCTTTCTGTGACTGGCCCGAGGGCCTTCTGGGCTTGGAATTATTCTGTTGTGCAGGCAAGTATTTAGGCCCCCCATCTCCAAATCCAAAATGGGGGCAACCTTTCCCTCTGCCACCTTAGCAGCAGCAGGGGTGCTGGTTGGTTTGGGGCTTTTTTGAGTATTTTTGTTGTCTATGGGCTTTTGCACTTCATAGATCCAGGTGGCCTGTTCAATGACCCAGTCTAGTGATCTTTTCTCATGAAAATCTCTCACTAGCTGGGTCATGATGTATTTTGGTAGAGCATGGAAAAACGTATTAACAAATTCTTTGCTGTCCGTGCGCACCCTTCTGGTAGTCTGTGCAAAGGCACGCTTTAGCTCCTGCACAAATTCTTGTGGGGCCTGATCCTCCCCACATTGCAAGTTGTAGGCTGCCTTGCGAGCCTCTTGGGGATTTCTGTGAACAGAAAAATGCTTTAGGATGGCTGCCCTATATGTGAACCATCTTGAATGATTTTGGTCTTCCAGCCCCGCAAAGAAACTGGAGTATCCTGGGGAGAATGTCAATTTCACATACTGAATGCAGCTACTGCTGTCCTTCGAATGGAAAGTCTCCATCATTTGCTCAAAGAGCTCTAAGTGTTCCCAAACAGAATACTTAGCGTTCTTATGATAAGGTGTGATGACGCTCCTTATTGCCTTGATCTGTTTTAAGGGGTCCTTAAGCAAGGCCCTTTTTGCCTTATTGGCCTTCTTGGTTCGGGTAACTTTGGTCCATTCATCCTCTGACTCAGAGGCACTGCTCCCAGAGGTGCCCGCCTGGTCTTCCAGGTTATCCCGGATTCTGCGAGCCTGGGAATGGCTGGCAGAATGTGGGGACCTAGTCTCCTGTGTCCTGGGGCGCTCAGAGGAGTCTTCTGATTCCTCCTTGCTCCCAGGATTTGATGGGTACCCCACCACTGTCCTAACTGGGCAGAGGTTTTCAGGATGCCCTTAGTGGGCCTACTCTCCTGGAGTTCCCCACTAGATTTCACAGTACTTGGGTGCCCATACCCAGATGCCCGCCCATCCATTCCTGGGAGGCACTGGCCTATGAGTCCCATGCTTCTGACTGGATAGTAATCTGCCATCCCCGTGGCCCTGGGCTCATGTGCGCCAGGGGACATGGGGGTTGTAGAGTCCAGGGACTGGGAGAGATGAAGGCCTCTGGTACTAGGGTTCCTGAGGTTAGGCTCAGGTGTTTCCCTTTCCCAGCGAGCCTCATCTCTATCAGCCCCTGCTCCCTGTTGCCTTGCAAGAACCTGAGCTTTCTGTTCCTCAATCAAGGCCTTACTCGTCTCTATCAGTCTCTTTTGCATGGCTATCTATCTGAGGAGTCTATCATTGTCCTCACAGAGAGCCTCATTTTCTCTCTGTGCTTCCTGGTTTGACTTTGAGTACTGGGCCAGACTTTGCTGCAGGAGGGTTACCTCGTGAGTCCCGTCCCTACTGGCCTGCTCCTTTCATGCCAGAGCATCCTCCACCCTCCTGGTGTGCTCTAACAGTCTATCATGCTCTTTTTGGAGGTCACCCAGTCCCTGGAGGGCCAGGTGATTTTCTTCCAGTTTCCCTTTTAAGTGACAGACTTCCTGGTTTAAGGTGTCCCTTTCCTGAGCAAGAGCCTGCCTCTGTGCCGCCAGGTCATCCATCTGTCTTTGAAGAGCACCAGCTTTCTGGCACTCTTCATCAAACTCTGCCTGGGTATCCAGGTCTTTCAGAATTAATGTGTTGCTCTCTGCCTTCTCTCTATCTAGGGGGCTTTGCAGGGTGACTACCTGCTCTGCGCATACCCTGTTGAAATCCAGTTGTTGCTCCAGCCTTTTCTGGCTCTGCTCTGCAGAAGAGAGTCCACACCTTCTTGGTACTCCTTCTGCAAGGCCAGAATTCTGGTATCCTGGTCTGCCTTTTCCTGTTGCAGGATACCCATATCCTCTTATTTTTTAATGATGTACTGCCTGCTTTCATTTTCTGACTCCTGGCTCTTCTGCAGCCACTGCTCAGAAGAGTCCAGATCAGATTGGGCCTTTTCTAATGCCATCAGTTGCCTACCTGCCAGATCTTGGCCTTCAGCATATTTGTCCTGTATGGCTCCCATAGATAAATATAAATATGCAGCTATCTTGGCAATCTTATTTTGCTTATCCTTGGCCTTAGGAGCCATATATAGTTCACTCAGGGCCACATGTAAGGGACCCTGATCTCTCCAGATATCTAACCCAGTTGCAGTGATCTGTTGTGTGATTGCCTGCAACCACACGTTCTGGTCCTGCTCAGTCCATTCACCTCTCACAAATAACTTATGTAAAAGGTGTTCTCTAGCTATCTTGATCTCTACCAATGTCGCCATTCTGGAAATTGATTTCCTTCCTGACTTACAGAAGTTTATTATATTATCTTTGCAAAACAGACCGTTCCCTTTTGAGGGGTGCTTTTACAGTGTAACACAGCGTAGTAGCCCAACAGGATTTATGTATCCTGTCAGTTAACACACTGTATCAAGCTGCACAAGTAGTAGATCTAATCCAGAAATCCCGGCCACGAGCCCCAATCTGTAAGTGATTTCAATCCAGCACTCCAACTAAGTCAATGCCTAGTATGGGATGCCCAATGGAAACCCTTATTTATATATTTTTATGTCAAAGTTTGTTTAATTCTGGATGATGTACACTTATATAATGCCCCTCTCTTTGAATTCCCCCAGTCACACTGAACCAAGAAATAGGTTTGTTTTGCAAATTAAAAGATTTATTTGAAGAATTGAACAATATATATATTATACTTTTATGAATATGAATAATATCTGAATATCACACTTATGAATATGAACAATGATCAGCAATGGGTAATATTACAATATCAACAATCTCTTTAATCGATTAGGAGTAGAAATAGGAAGAATAATGTAGCAGAGAATACTTGTGTGGGTTCAAGGAAATGCAGTGAGATGAAAGAATGCAACACAGAAATAAGACTTGATATGACTTCAATCAAAATACAATATGATCACTCTTTCCCCTGTGCTCACTCCCCCCACTATGCAAGATGAAGAGATGGAATGAGGGCACACAGATATCAGGAATAACAATCACAATGCAGTCCAATCCCAATTCCCCCAGCAAGCTTAGAGAGAACAGATATGATTTTAAAACAAGTCAAAATGCTTTTAAATGTGGTTTGAATTGAATGGGAAAAATGCTAAAAATTATTTTAATTTGCTAAATGAGATTCAGAACTAGTGAGAGTTGCTTTGGATAGGTTCTGGTCAACACTAGCAATGATTATAGAATGATTAGGAGATAGAAAACGAAATTCAGAAATTGAAAGCAAGAAATAGCTATTTTTACATAGAATGAAATTGAGCCAAATGCGAAATCGCGGCAACTTTTCCGCTTGTGTGAAACGCGATTACCGCAAAACTATAAGGAATTGGAATGTTGTTTTGGGTTCGTTTGAAAGCTGAGGTTCATTTCTAGGACGTACGGTTCAAAAGTTACAGAGGTTTTTTTGAAGGTAGATTTTTCTCAGAAACCGAGTCAAGATTTCAAAATGAAAGATTGCGCTTTAAAGATTTGGAACCAATATGGACTTATACTAAGGGGCTATGAAAGTACAAGATACCCAACGGGACAACCACCAGAACAGGGCAGGGCGCCTTCCACTCTGGTTGTTGTGCGCCAAGACACTTGACTGTCTTCAAAATATCAGCGCATAGATGATTATCGCTACAGTTATCACAGGCAATATAATGAGAAGAATTCAGGATGGACACAAGATTCAATGCAGTTCTGGATAGGTTGAAATGGATTGAATAGCATTACTTTAAACTAAGAGATGACTATGGGCAGTTTCTAGACTAAATACTCACTCCTATGGCTTTAGAATGAAGTGGGCCCGTCAAAGATCTGGTCAAGGGTTTGGACTTCACTCGCCACCGGACAGGTCTCAGGCACTGGGTTCTGCTCTCAGCAAGGCCCTCTGGTTTGCACGGCCTCTTGGACTGGGTCTGACGGGTTGGTTCTGGGAACAGCTCCGCTCTATGGGTCTGGATCTTGGTTCTAGCACGAGGTTCTTAGCTAGAACAGCAAAACAGCTCAGCCAGTCTGTTGGATTTTGTGGTGCCCCTTGGAAGTTTAGGGGTTAGAATCAGGTTGCAAAAGATTCTGAGACCAGCTGAAAAAGGTTTCAGCTTCTTGGGCTAGGCCTCTCTGCTTCAAGGTTCTAGAGTTTGGTTCTAGAGTCTGGTCTCTGGATCTGTGTCTGGAGCCTGGATCTTCCTGCAGGGTGCTTCGCCAAGAAAGCAGTTGAGGAGTGGAAAGTGTGTGTCTTGTCTGTCCTCAGCAGTCCCTATTTATGTATTTCCAAAGTGGGTGGGGAGACTGATTCTACTATGCCCAACCCTCTAAGGATCTGATAGGTCAGAGAATTTCCCCTCTCCTGATTTGAGATAGGAGCAGTGTGTCATCAGGTGTCAGAGTGATGCTGTGTTTATGGCCCAAAGGAAATCCCTCCCCTTTGCTTTTTCTTAGGAAATCTATTTTCCCCAAAAAACATATTTCCAAGATACACAAGTTGTTCAAAATACATAATTACATGACAAATTGCCCAAGGTACATTTCTGTTCAACTCCCATCTTCCTGCGAGCTATGGTTCATAAATGACAACTTTTTTGCGCTTTTGGTGGGTTTCTCAATGTTAGTTCTGCACCAATTCATTTATACATGCATGCACATCCCATCTGGGCACATTTCTGTAATTTTTCATGTTCCTAACATAAACACAATGGCTACAATATGAATAATTTCCGGGGTTCAGTCTCAGAACATTGTACAGATTCCAAATTAGTCTTAAACTGTGAGCAAATTTTTCATTTTAACAATCTCTAAGTTTCATATTTTTGTCAGTTCAGTACACTTTGCTATAAGCATTTTTCTAAAACATACATTTACACCAACTTCAATCAACAATTTCAGTCTGGCCCGCCTCCAGAGCTGGGCTGAGTCAGAGGGTCACATGGCTTGCCTTCCTGCCCGAGCAGTTTGCTGTCAGTCACACCCAAAGTAGCATTCCTATTCAGCGCAAGGAATCCATTGTTTCTTGGTCTGGCCAGCAGGGGAAATCTCCTCCCCTTCTGATTAACATGCCAATGCGAAATGCTCTCCTTTTGGTGGGAATGAACAAGGTGTGAGATTCTCAGGGGAAGAAGCCTCTTGCGAGTTTTAACTGAATCAGGTTACCTTCTGGTCAATTGGAACATAGTTCCTTGTCAAAAAAATACATTTATATATTTAAAATAAGCAAACCCATCTTTACTTTCGGTCCTTTTTCCACATGAAAATCAATGTGTGGCACTCTTATATGGCATTTTGATGGAAATCTCTTCTTTGGCATAGTTTGAGTTCAATGTTCAACTTTACACATGATAGGTTTTAAATCGCCGGCTTCTGACAGAGGTGAGCAACGGTACTACACCCATTTTTGACATCTTTCTTTCCATCAAGTATCTTTAAAAGAGGATTTTGTTCTGATAACATGATTCTTGCTGACATTGGGCCTCATTACGACCCAGGCGGTAAGGGGTTTACGGCAGCGTAAACAGCGCCGACCCTTACCGCCTGAGTACGAGGTCCCTTAGCGCCATGGAGCTTTTAACACCTGCGCAGGTGTTAAAATCCATGGCGCTAAGGGACCATGGAGTTAATTACGCCACCGTAATTTACGGTGGCGTAATTAACGCCTTCCCCACTCCCATTATGCCCTATGGGGCAAAAATGGGAATGGGGAAGGGTAAATGGGGATTGGGGACTTACCGCCCCGCCAAGGTCGGAATTGGGCGGTAAGTCCGCCAACCACCATGGCGTAAACGTAGTTTACGCCATGGTGGTAAAGTCACGGCCCAGGCGGTAACTTACCGCCTGGGTCGTAATGAGGCCCATTGTATTAATGTGGATTCTTGCAGTAGAATAATGTGGAACACCCAACAAGGAGGTTGGACCTTTAAGGTGGTTTGTGAGCCATGATTTTTGCACATTTTTGACAATCAAGAAAACGGATTTCCAAACAGCTCTGTGTTTCTTTTTGGCAATCAGCATTGCTTTTTCAAGTGATTTCAGGCTACTTTGTGGGTAGCCCAATGGTGGGTTTTGGCAGTGGTCTCCTGTGTTACCACTGACATAGGCAAACATGGATGGCGGCCTATTTTTCAGATTTTTACTGCGCAATTTTGGGTGATTTTCAGCAAGCAGCATGCTTTCCGGCGGCCATTATGATGTTTCTGCTGCAAGCAATGCCCAGTAATGTTGCAGGGCTTGGAGTAGTGAGTTGAGATATCCCACAACACTATAATTTGTGAGTAAAATTGGCTAAAAAGTCATTAAGCCTACAATCCGTTCTGTAGGCTAACTCATGGAAAAATAAACAGATGCCAGGCCACCAACAGTACACCAGTGCCTTTAAAAACACTTTCATGATGCTGCACCAACAGTATTTGCCAGCATTCCCACTGTAAAAATGTTACATGATTGTGCCTACAATATACTCCAACAAAGATAGCGTTAATCACATGCTTATGGTGCCTAGTCTATATCCATTGTATGCATAAGCAAGCAGGGTCATGTAAACACATTGGGCCTCATCACGAGTTTGGCGGTAACCCTTAAATTCGGCGGTCACGCTATTACCACCGGATCTAAGGGTCCGCCAAATCAGGGCATCGGCGGATTTCTCCCCAGCTCTGAGTTGGGGGGAAATCCACCGAAAATTCGCGCTATTACCGCCAGCGGGAAATCTGCCAGCGGTAAGAGCGTGAAAATTCCCCATTGAGCCCAATGGGGAATGGGGCATTCCCGAATGGGCTCAGTGGGGAATGGGGAATTCCATTACCGCCAAACCCATGATCCGGCGCGAATAGCGCTGGGGGGTTTGGCGGTAGGGCTAATACCGCCGGCGGTAATACCACCAGCGTTACCGCCCAACTCGTGATGAGGCCCATTGTCATGCTTCCTGTGCCTAAATATGTGCCAGTAATACACTGTAAAACACTTTCATGATGATGCCACAATATATGGCAGCATGGCCCTGTATTACCCTTTGTCATGCCCGATGTGTCCAAATATATGCCATTATTGGCACTGTAAACACTTTCATAATAGCAAATAAACTGACAAGGAGTGTCAGATTGAGCGAAAGCAGTATTGTACCCAGAACTAAATCAAAGAGGTTAACAAACTAATGTGGAGAAGACTTGAAAAAGATTGATGTACAAGAGTGTAACAACTGAGGTCAAAGGTGGAAAGTTATGGTTGCGCGACCAGTGATGGGTTGATCGGGTAGTCTGACAACTGCGCCTAGTCCTGGGAGATCCCAACTGTGAAGTTTATTTACAGCGCAAATCAAGCCAAGGCCAAGGAGAAGCACAGGCCTCCTGGTTGTGTGATCTGTGATGGGTGGATCGTGTGGTCTGACAACTGCTCCTAGAGCAGCGGGCCATAGGTGGTGAGAAGCCTGGTATTTTGTGGCAAGTCAATTGAGTACTACAGTACAGTCTTGGGGAATGACATCCTGAGAGCTTAAAGAACTGAGAAACACTGTCTTGGGGAAGGAAACCTCAAGATCCCCTTTTTATGAACTGTGCTAAATTGAACCTGGGGAAGGGAAGCTCAAGATTTGGCAGCGCATTGGTTAGACCAACATCTATTGGAACTATATTAAGCCTGAATTATAAGTCCCAAGAAGAACAGCTAAGACTTTAATTTTGAACACTTTTTCGGTTAAGAGAAATCCCACACTTAGTTTATTTATAGATGTGAGGGCAAGAATAGGTTTTGGGACACAGACATAACTTTGATTTGAATTTACAGACTCAGACTTTCTTTAGTTTTCTTTAGGATATAGAAATCAACATATAGGTTATGGGGCAAGTTAGGCCTTACGCCATCCTGACATTTGTATACAGCTCGTTGAAACTTTAGTTCTGTTGTTTGTGTCGTCTCTCTTGATACCATGCCTGTTGCACAAGTGCCAGGTTCCAGCATCTATGAGTCCGGAAAAAACTCTTGCCACTAGTAGGGCAATTAACCTAAAGAGCAGAAGCATCAATGGTGTAATGACCCCTCAGGCCCTCTAGCTATATTATTGTGTATTAATTGTATTAGGCAGTGGTGGTGGTGAAAAAGACTATGAGACGGAAGGAGCTGAATTGTTCCTACTGACTGCTGAGCTGGATGATGTGGGTACAACGACTGCCAATTCACAAACTCTTTACAATAATTTCATTACTCATTAACTACATTCATGTTCTGTCTAGCCTGTAATCCTCCTTTAGTTAAATTAGCTGGGCACCTTCTCTCCTTCGATCCATTCTCTTCCTCAGAAACTAGTTCCTGCTCAGTGACCTTCCCTCCACTTCCCTCCCCTTACCTGCACGGGCTGAAGCTGCTGAATAGGTAACATTAATTTAGCCTCAGTACTTTCATTCTTTCTGCCTTTTCATGAAAATGCTTCACACGTAACATACTTCTGTCAAGTTCTTGCCTTCCCAACCAATCATTACTCCTTTAATTCCTTTATCAATCTTGATCTGCATCACCGTAATGAGTGCCTAAACCAGGGTTTGTTGTACTCTAAACGCTGAATTTAATATCCCTGAAAACTGTTCAAAACACATCTTCAAATGTTCACGATAATCAGCAGGGTTTTGGCCTTTAGAGTGCTAACGTGTTAATCTTGCTTCAATCTGTCTTCTTAGGACTGATCACCAGGAGGGTATGAAGAAATGAAGCAATGCATTAGTCAAACCTTTCAATGGTACCCTAGGGAGTTCTTGAATTGGTCAACATTTTTTTTGTTTTATTGTAGTGAAAGTGGACAGGCGGCAGGAGAGCCTGCAATAAGATCATAACAAGTAGGGTTATAACAGTCAATGATAACTTGTAACTCTTCTTGAAACGTAACAGGGTCTGCATGAACTTGGGGAACATTTGCATGCTTTTAATAGCTCAGTGGAGTGTAATGGTTCATGCACATGACTAATGAATTGCCTGCCCCAGATAACTGTCTCAACAGAAACTCTGCAGCAAGTGGGCGAATTGGGAGAGTCCTCAAAAGTCTTGTGTACACTAGGTGCAGACAAGAAGCTGAAGAAATTAGAAATCACCCATCTATTGTGCAATGCATCAATAGCTGAAAGTGATTGCAATGTACAGCCTCCCAGTGATCATATAGGTGTTGACTGACTATATGCTGGCAGTTCACTGAGGGATGAATCTGGGCTCTGAACATGGCTTTGCTCCTCTGGCATTGGACGCCGAGCAGAGGTATCTGCGTGACTTTTAACGGGTACCAGATCAGGTGCAAAATTCAATATAGCAGGGTTATATGAGTGTAAACTGTCCTTTGGCAGTTGTTTTGGCTGGGGTGCCTCTTGGAGAGCTAGATAAAGTCTGTTTTTAGGAACAGGCAAATTAGTACAATCAGTGTTTCAATTTTTAACTGCTCTTGGAGCTTCTCTTGCACATCCCTCCTAGCGCTTGTCATCAATTTGGACTTCTGTTTAGTAGCTTCCACGTACTATCGAAAAAATGCATCCTGTTTTTGAAGCACTTTTGGCTCCCATCTTTTTAAGATTTCTCATAGGTATATAATTCTGTCTAGATCAAATGTTCCTTCTTTGGGGTACTGGTTGGTGGGGTCACTATGAGTACAATAGTCCTATTTATCCAGAAAAGTTAAAGTCTTGGACGAGTAATGTGCAAACATGAAATGAGCTGGAATTTCCTTAGGGGACAGTAGCCCATGCTTCAGTCTACCTGACCGTATTCTTACGAGGTAAAACAGGAAATGGCCTACTGAGGAAGCATATGCCATTCTTTTGCAATGCCCGACGCTATAGCACCGGCAAACCAGTGGGCACTAACTGGCTCATTTGACCGCTCAATAACAGGAATTTACACACTATTGCCAAGACGCCATTCCTCCCCCATTGAAGTAGGTTTCTTAGTTCCCACTAACCATGGTCCATGTAGTAGCATCAAGACACAATGGCTTAATTACGACCCTGGCGCTCCCGTAATGAAGGGGCCGGTACGGGACCGGCCCCCTTCATTACGGGAGCGCCGATTACAAGCTTCCCATCGCGGGACCCGGATCGGACACCTGGTAAAACCAGGCGTGCTTTCCGGGTCCCGCGAGGGGAAGAAGGAGGTAACAACGGGCCAGTTGTAATCTGCCCGTTGTTACCTCCATCCCCATTCCCATTGAGCCCTGTGGGGGCTCAAATGGGAATGGGGAATGGTACCTGCAAGAAGAAATTACTGGGTCCTCCAATGTTGGAATGACCCGGTTATTCCTCATTCCAGAAATCCGGTAAATGAGCCGGATTTGGTGGGAGCCATGGGGCTAATAGCTTCATGGCTACCGCCAAACTCGTAATGAGGCCCAATGTATTGCTCCATTACGTCAATAGCGGTCAAGAATGATAGAAAGAGCAGAAACTAAAGTCTTCACCAAAGCCTCTCTTGCCAAGCCAACACATCTATAGCTGCACAAATTAATTGGATTGTGGACGGGTGAACGTACAGACACCATATTCTTGCACAGGGTCACTTTTCAGCACGCAGTATTCTTGGCCTCTAGCCCTAAAGTAACACCTGTTCCTGGTTATAAGATTTGGTGAGACTTACGAGAGAGACTCTGGTTATCTGTTGGGTTTAATTTGTGCAAATATCTTTTATATTTTGACATTCATTCAAGAATCATTCATACAAGAAAGCTGACTTTCTGTCTGCACATTTGATTTACCCCTCTAAATGTTGTGCCTGGATGCAAGGTGCTTAAATGTACACATTTACTTTTTCTGACAGCCAGATGTCTCCATGCGAGATGTTTTCTTTTTAGCAGACAGAGAGCACTCTCATTATCCTTTCCAGATACCATTTTGCAGAGAGACACATAATAAATAGGACAAACACATAAAAATGAAAACTGAAATATTTACCGAATCAGCCTATGAATAAAACATCTCCTTTTCCAGTTTGCAAATGGACTCCCCGGCTTCAGAGGACCCACTCAGCACAATCCCCACTAACTCTTACCTGCTTTAATGATCCTTGAGGCTTTAGCTGAGAAGTCTGTCTGCAGCAGCCTCTGTGGTGCCCAACACCAATGGTACCTATTTGGTGAGGAAAAAACTCAGACTCAGAAGATATTTAATACCAGCAGCTGCAGGGAATAACACAGAAACCTATAGCAACTTGATACTTCAGACAAGTCTCGATTATGCATAACCCCCACCTTCTGTACATAGTACATCACTTTATATAGACTTTATAATGCATTGTTGTCTACGAGCACGGAAAAAGAAAGTATGACACACTTCCCAATTCTCACAATGGCATTCCTATTTGAAAGCAGACAATTCAGAGCCCTCCCGCAACACTTCCTACACATTATGAGTGATATCAGTGCAGCTGTGCACATTCATTAAAAAAAACTGCAATCCCTTATCAATGCTCCGCTTGAAGCTAAGTCAACTTGCGCCAGGCTGATAATTAGCTGTATGTGTAGAGTTACATATACAAAGTCATATGCTGTCCTTAGCAAGCTTGTGAATATATTGATCTATATTTAGCTTTTTGTAACCAGCCCTCTTGCGGTCCCTATCGGGGGTGGGGAGGGTCTAACCTGTATCCTCACATGTATCCTGTTTCCACTTCACTGCTGCCACAATCCCATCCCCTCACTCCCCCCACCACTTACCGGCTGCAGTCTCTGGCCTCTTGTTACGGCCTGCAGGCCCTGAAACCGGAAGCCTGATGCACAGCAGGTGGCGCATTAGGGCACAGCCTATTGTGCCCTGGGATTCCTAGTACATGGCCATGAGTCTGCAAATGCAATGTATTCTTACTTTAGTGTACCAAAATGGAAAATCATCTTGTTACCAAGCATATATGTATTTCAAGATGGAGTCCTCTAAGTAGGCTAGGCCAGTGAAAGGATTATATAGTCTACCCTAAATAGCAGTACATAATTGTCACTGTTTGTTTTTTCAGTTTTAACTTATACGTACTGTGATGAATCAGTAATGATTCCTTACAGAAGCCTGGCCTGGGACCCTTCTCATTTGGCCTGCGAAGGGCAGACACTTCCTGATCCCGACCCTGGGGGTGGTGTTTTGCATGGATCACGTGGGGGGACAGGCCAGGAAGACTGACAAACCCCCCTGTTTAACTTTCCCCATAACCCATACTTTTAATGGCTGTTTGCCAAACCAAAGAAGTCAGAAAGTCTAACTTTGCCAATAGGGACTACAAGCCCCATAATCCCGCAGGTACTGGCACGAGGAAGAGTCATGTAGCAGGGGCCGTCAGGCAATTAAGCATACTAGCCCATACCTGAGGGAAGATGGGAGGCATACAAGGCCCCCTCGGGTGCAGGCAATTGGGAGGAGCTGGAACTGTGGGTGCAGTGTATGTAGTAGTAGCAGAAGGAAGAAGGCACAGTGTTGGCAATCCAGGTAGAAGTGGGAGAACCAAAGGGATGCTGGGACACTGATACAGCAGATTTCACCTGCTTGTCCTGTGATGGTATTGTTCCCCCAAACTCTGGTGTGCAGAGGCTGCGCAGCAGAAGGCGTGGAGGAAGGCTGCCTTTCCCCATGTGAGCTTAATTGCAGATATTGCGCAGCAAGAAGTATTTCAGAGACAGAGGTGAGATATTGCTGTGCAGCCGTGGGTCTCAGGAGTGAGAGGGGCTCCTTCATTTATTGACCGGAGACGCCTTTAACAAGGAAGGTTGTGTGTCCCAAGTGCAGCCAGAAGTTGTAGAAGTTGTACAGCATGCAGAGAAAGGAACCCAGAAGCCGGTGAGTTAAACCAGGTAATCTGATTCCTTGTGTCGAGCACTGCCGGCAACCGTATCCAGCTAAACAATCACTTGCCTATGAGAAGAAGTGATGCGAAGATAATCGTTAAGTCTTTAACAAAGGAACACTTGAATTGTAGCACTCGCGTGTGGTCAAATATTCCCTTGCTCACTCTTGTGAAGAGCAAATGCTGTAAAAACCAATTGTTGAACTTGAAACTTTGTAAAGCACATGAAGAAGTGGTTGTGCGTGCCTAAATATGATTGAAAACCAGTTGTTGAACTTAAAACTTTGTAAAGCACATGAAGAAATGGTCACGTGTACCTTTCTAGGAGGAAGAGTGACCTCTGAACCTTTATTTATGCAGTCAACAATTGCTAGCAAAGAAAAGTCAAGTGTTGAAACATTGTTATTTAAGTTGGCTAGAGCACGCATTGCCCAAGCCAAGAGTGAACAAGGTATTTCCCCAATTGAGACTGAAACCAGCCTTTCCCGAAACTAATGAACAGTCTAACCAATACTGTGAGCCAAATACAATCTCAGCATTGCCTAAGATACAAGTGTGCAGCCATTACCTGAAGCCAAGAGAGTGGCAACAAAACCTATTGGTAATTATTCTGGCTAACAGTAGACAAAGGGATAAAGGCTAGATTGGGGAAGGTTAACTTGCTACTTATAAACATTTCTGGAGCGGATACAGCCTACATTGCCAAAGATAATAGGAAGGAGAGAGAAGAGTGTCTTAAAGGCAATTCTAGGTTGCTCCCCCTCCCCCTATCAAGGGTAAGATCTGTGTTATCGAGGGAGTTGTTTCAAGTCACCTGCAAGAGAAATTAAGTGTGAAAAATACAAGTACCAGAATCCTTAGAGACACTATAGTCAATTAACCTGCTACACCTGAAAAGGAAATGAAGACATGCCTGAAAAGGTAAAGAAACACAGCCTCCCTGAAGATTGATGGAGTCATGAAAACGAGCGTTTGGAGGAGAAGTCAATGCAGGAAAACTTGACTGGCAACAGAGTGCGCGCCTTGTCACTAATTCTTGACCAATTCTAGGTTGTTGTTGATTGCAGACAGACAAAAGAGTCAAAGAGGCTGCCCCTTTGGAAAAGAGATATTTCGAGGAAGAGTGCATTGCCTACTTGAAGGTGTTGAAGTACCAGAGGGTGAATCTTGTCATAACCAAATACTGTATAAAGTCACAAAGTACTGAAGCTGTGGTGGTGTATTTGGTTGTCAGAAGATTTGAGACTTCTGTAGCACAAATGAAGGTGGAATACTATCAGGCAAAGGAGTAGGCCCTCATGTAAACTTGTGTAGAAGTTGAAGTTGTTAAAGAAAAGTGATGTGACGTCATTGTGACAAAGAAACCTACTGTGACTACTAATCTTGTGAAAGAGACATACTGTGTGCTAACCATGAACTGGGTTTCATTAATGTTTACACAAGTTGCATTTCTTTTGAAGTGTTGCATTTCTTCTTGGACAACTGGAGGTTGTGGCAAAACATCGGGGTTGGGAATAACATTGATGCTGTCATGAGTAAGTGAAAAGTCTTTAATTCATCAAAGTTGAACTTTGGTTAACAGAACTTTACTTTAACTTTGAAGGAGCTAAGAACTGAACTAAGACTGTATCACAGAACATGGATTATTTTGTTTCCTTTTCCTTTTGAACTGAATTACGTTGAAGCCTGGAGAAAGGGAGTTCGCGCAGGTTACCAAGAGAGACTGTGAATATCATTATTGTTGTTATTATGAATTGCCATATATTTCTTTATGTGTTTGATGTTTAAGTGTCAGGGCCACACATCCTGTGTCAGAGTGTTTCCCTTTAGTTTTAATAGGCAGGGAAATCCTTGTTAGAGTAGGGATAGTGAGGCATTTGATAACATTTATAATTTAATAAAATGGCATATGTTAAAAAATCATCCCAGATTTGTCTGCCTCACATTTCTGACCCCTCACAGTACATTGGTACTTAAAATTCTCTTGACTCCTCATTTCATCCTATTGCATTTTTCTTCCACACAAGTATGTTGGTGGGAATTACTCAATATGTTCATGTACTTTTGTTCGTTAGGTCTTTTTGACCTAATTATAGGTGTACCTTTTAGTGTTTTCCCTTTTGACCTACTTACCTGACTGAACATGAGGAGCGTGGGTTGCGGCGGTTTCCTCCGCTCCTCATGTTTAGGTATCTACAGCCTCGGAAGTTGCAGGGGTGTCCTGTGCATCCTAACAATGGAAGCAGGGGACAAACATTGCTCGGGCCCCCGTTTTCAATGAACTGTCAAAATGGGGGCTCGAGCAGTTTTACTGTAGGGAGTCTGCCCGCGATCGAGGCAGGATTAATACAGCAGAAGAAGCCGGGACCACTGAGGGTCCTGAGAGGATCGCTGCCTCTTCCTATCCCAGTACAGTGGTGGTACAGCAGAAAGTCGGTGTGGTGGAACACGCAGCGGAATCTCCAGTGACTGGGTCGCATAGGAGATTCGTAGGAGCTTGGTAAGCTCTAAGTTGGTGTGCCGGCTGCTTGAGCGAACAACCAGAAATGGTTCGCTGAGTCCAGGAGAGCCACAGAAGCCAATGGCCAGTAAGCACCAAGCGAGACCGATTTACCCGGTGAGTTGCCCACTTGCAAGTGGTACAGGAGCGCTCGAGTGATGCTCGCGTGTGCATGACAGAAGCATTTTCATTGACTACCAAATTATTAGAAAGCCACAAAGGTGGCAGTTAATGAAACTAAGTAGCTGTGATGTACCTTTTGTAAGTTTTTGGAGATCACAACAACCCGCCGAGAAAGCAGCATTGAGTATTGATAATATAAAGCAATGCCAAAGCCAAAAGAGAGCTCAAGCTGGGCCAAGTGAGAACATTAAGCAATACCAAGGCCAAAAGAGAGCCAAAGCGGGGCTAAGGGAGAATACTAAGCATTGCCTAAAGCCGGGGGGCGTGGCTTGGCGGCCATGCAAGCGTGAGCTAACTCTGAGAGGCTCCCACTCGATCCGGCCAATGATCCTGAAAAAAGGCGGAAATAAACACCGGAAGACCGAACAAACGCCAGGAAAAGGCATCGGAAGGCTCAGGGCACATACGGGAGAAGACCCGAGAAAAATCGGAAGTTGGAAGAGCGTAAACGGAGAGGGAGAGATGCGCGGCACCACCAACAAAATGGCAGGCGCGCGACACTGAGACCACGACCCGCGTCCTGCGACACGAAGATGGACCGGAGGTGAAGGGCGGTGCCGGGAGAGACAGCCGACCAACACCCAGCTCAGGCAGAACCGGAGTACTTCACGAGCGGCGTAGGCGCGAAGTACCAACTGCAGCTGGCGAGGGAAGGAGCCTGCGACGGCGCTGCAAGCAGTCGCGCTGCATTGAACTCGAGCGGGTAGAGACGCCGCGAGAAATGAGAGGCGGCCCACAGACCGGACCGAAGAAGAGCCCTCCCCTGCCAACGCGCAGGTGAGCAACAGCAACGGAGACCCGGTAGGGGAGAGAGGTGTGGCAGCGACCGGGACGTCAACACCCGGACCGAGGACTAAGCGACAGACTGCGGAGCCTGCGAGGGGAGCTGCGGCCGAACTGGGACGGCGCAGGGACGAGAGGCGGCCATCAGCATAACGACAAGAAGTGAACCAAAGGAGATACACACAGATGCAGACCCCGGCCCAGCCGGCCGCCTCAAGACAATTAGTGAGAGAGAAATATAACCCGCGAGGCGGCACCTCAATAGAAGCTACGAGCCACAAATTCAGCTGGCACGACTGGCCACCCGCCATAACACCAGGACAGGGGCAGTGACTAGGGGAAGAGCCGCCCCACGGTAAAATAGACTGCAAGCACCCACGGGTGTGCGGGAGGACAATACCGCAGAGAGACACGGTGGATGAGCAAATAAAGAGAGACGGAGGGAAGATGCTCTTTAAAGGTCAACACACGCAGGAAGTGCGTGAGTGAGTGCGAGGACTGAGCAGAAACCCACTGAAGCGCAACGCAGACCCCGACCAAGCAGGACCCAACTGCAGGCCGAGACGAGCAGGTATCAACATGGCAGACAAGCCAAAGAGCGGCAGGGGGAGACAGACAGTCATGGAGACATTTGCCCGCAAGTGTGATGACCAGCAGCCCGAGGCGGAAGAGAAAGACACGCTAGAGCCATATGTCACGCAAGGAGAGATCAGGCAAGTGGAAAGCAGCATATTGGAAGCCATAGGGGCGCTAAAGACGTCAATAGAAGGCAAGCTGGATGCAGTGATGGTGGATGTGGGACTCCTCAAACAAGACACGAGGAACCTGGCGGAGAGGATGACGACAGTAGAACAACAAGTGCACAGCAACTCAGCGGAAGTAACCACCTCGCGAACACAAATGTCAGAAGCAATAGAGAGAATCAATATACTAGAACGCAGAGCTGAAGACGCAGAAAGCAGGGCCCGGCGCAACAACGTACGCATAGTAGGGCTGCCGGAGGGGGAAGAGGGCAAAGACCCCACGAATTACATAGAGAACCTCCTGATCCAAGAAGTAGGAGCTGAGACCCTGTCCCAGGGCTTTGCAGTAGAGAGGGCACATCGGGCGCTAACCAGGAAACCGCGCCCAGGAGCACCACCAAGACCAATGATTGCAAAGATCATGAACTTTAAGGACAGGGAAAAAATCCTGACTTTCTCAAGAGAAGGAGGGAACATAACAAGAAATGGGGCCAAGATAACGATGCATCCAGACTACACGGTTCTTGTGCAAAGACAGAGAGCCCAGTTCTGGCAGACCAAAGAGCGCCTTCGAGCGGCAGGGGTGAAATTCATGCTGCTGTACCCAGCTAAACTTAAAGTACTACATAACAGGAAGACACAGATCTTCGAGACAACGGCCGACGCCCAGGAGTGGATGGGCCAACAAGGGATTCCGCAGTTGGCAGAGGGAGGCGAGCGAAACAGAAACCCCCCCCCGGCGAAACAGAGAGTGAAGCCGGGCACGATATGCGTATCCTGTGCCACAGCAACAAGACAGTAGAGACACCCTGCCGTGAAATATCGAAATAGGGTGACCGACAGCCTCCAAGTTGAAAAGCCTACAGTAAAGAGAATTGCAAGGGGAGCACAAAACTCAGGGAAGTGGAACCGCCAAGGCCCATAGCGGAACCCCAGTTAAGATAATGTTTATAGTGTCAGTTTCGAGATGCTACGCCACGACAGGCAGGCCCGAGAAGAGGAGGACGGCACCTGGAGAGCGGTGGGGCCCGAGCAGGGGGAGGGAGGCTGGGCGTTTGTTGATTTTTTTTTGTTAATAGTTATAGCAGTTGGAGAGTTAAGGCTAAGCCCGCAAGGAAAAGAGAAAAGCAGAAGGAGAAATAACAGTTGTCATACACAAAGAATCATTATGGAAGACAGACACAGGGAGCAGTACCCACGAGCAGAGAGCTGGTGGAAAGCACAAAGCGAGACTGTCAACAACGGAATACAGCGAACAGCAGGAGAACCGACCCGAGAAGGCAGACAAATAGACTATTTAAAATTCAACAGGCAGAAGAAGGGGAACAAATCCCTGGCAGGAGCAAACCGAGAGAATAAGACACTGAGCAGGCCCAGGGGAAAAAACAGGCTGCTAGCGCGAGTCTCCACAAGGACCGAGATGACCTGAGGATTGTCACGTGGAACGTCAGAGGGATGAACGCATATGTCAAGAGGCTGAGGATATATACCTGGTTGAACAAAACAAGGACCCACATTGCAATGTTGCAGGAGACACACCTGACGGCCGCAAAACAAGCTAAGATAGAGAAAAAATGGGGAGGTCAGATGTATAGCGCAACATACTCCAATTACGCAAGGGGAGTAATGACCTGGGTCGCTCCTGGAATCCCATTCCAGCTCATCAACCAAGAAAAAGACGCGGATGGCAGGGTTCTGATGGTCCATGGGATGCTGGAGAATCGGGAGATATGCCTGGTGAACACCTATGCCCCCAACCATGACGCGACGGCCTTCTTCAGGACACTCCCGCCCCGGCTGGCCCCGTACAGGAATGCTACGATGATCTGGGCGGGCGATCACAATTGCACATTGGACCCCCGGCTAGACAGGTCGGACAATAAGCACAAGAGAGCGGCGCCACCAGCGAGAGCACTACGACAGATGCTAGACCAACTCGAGCTCGAAGACATCTGGAGGAAGGTACATGGGAAAGAGAGGGGATACACGCACTATAGTGCCCCACATGGGACATTTACACGGATAGACTACCTTTTCACGGGCAAGGAGACACTGGGGGAAGTTACTGAGGCACATATACACGCGCGAACCCTATCTGACCACGCCCCCCTGCGAATTACATGGGAGCACACACACAGGAGAGCCCCTATACCCATGTGGAGATTAAGGGCAGAGGCATTATTAGACGGAGGTTTCCAAGAATACATCCAAAACGTAATAGACGATTATTTCGAGCATAATGGGGGTAGTGTGGGAAGCACGGGTACGGTATGGGAGGCCTTTAAGGTGGTGGTCAGAGGTGAGGCGATGGGGAAGACGGGAGGTCTTAGGCGAGAAACCCTAGCGCAACTAGATGAGCTGGAAGGGGAAATCGAGAAGGCCGAAGGGCAGGCGGGGGAGAGGGGAGCGGAACAGGGGAACCTCAACCACCCTGCGACAACAGTGTGTGGAGACCTGGGAAAGACTAGGGCGTCTTGACTATGGGAAATATATACAGAAATTACACGCCGAAGGGGACAAGCCTAGCAGACTCCTGGCCTGGCTAACCAAACAGGAAACTAAGCGGGAACCGATCAATGTAATCCAAAATAGACAGGGAGAGGTGATAAGATCCCAGGAAGGTATAAATGAGGTGTTCTCGCAATTTTATGAGGACTTATACTCCAGGGTCCAGGAAGCGGAAGAGGGGGACCTGGAGGAAGCCCTCGCGGAAATCAGCCTCCCACAATTGACGGAGGAACAGGCCCAAATGTTAGACGCTCCTCTCACTGTAGAGGAACTAACGGAAGTGATCACCCAGCTGCCGACAGGGAAATCTCCGAGGCCAGACGGGTTGCCGGGCGAATTTTATAAACAATACAAAAACGACATAGCCCCGACACTGCTGGAAACATTAGAGGAAGCATATGAGAAAGGAAGACTCCCGAGTAGCATGTCAGAATCTATAATAGTCCCGATCCTTAAACCAGGAAAGCCACCTCTCGAATGCGGCTCCTACAGACCGATCTCCCTGATAAACCAGGACTCCAAGATCCTGACGGCGACATTGGCTAACCGCCTTAAAAGAGTGCTACCCACCCTGATCCATACAGATCAGACAGGGTACGTACCGGGACAAAACACGTCCTGGAATCTACGCAGACTCCATTATGTCATAGAAAGGACAAACCAAGAGGGAGGGGAGGGTGCTGTAGCCTCACTGGATGCAATCAAAGCATTCGATTCGGTAGGATGGGACTGGCTCCTGGGAACGCTCGCTCACTACGGGATTGGACAAGGGTTCGTACGATGGATAGAACTACTATACAAAGATCCGAGAGCGAGGGTCAAGACGGGTAGGCAAGTTTCTAAGGAATGGGGCATAGAGCGAGGCACAAAACAGGGATGCCCCCTGTCTCCAATGTTATATATTCTGGCCCTGGAGCCGTTCGCAGTATTCCTAAGAACGGATTACAAGGACACGGGCATAGAGATAGATGGGGAAACACACCAGATATCCATATACGCGGACGATATACTCCTCTACATACAGAACCCACGCACCCACCTGCAGGACTTGCGGGAGGCGCTGAGCGCGTTCGGTAGGTTATCCGGAATAGTGGTCAACAGAGAAAAATCCTCACTATTTCCCCTAGCTGGCCTACGCGCAATACCGACAGATCAATTGCCGCACCTAGGTATCACATGGACCCCGAACACCTTCAAATACCTGGGAGTGGACATTTACCACGACACCACGGAAACACATGCAGGTAACACACAAGCAGCCCTAAACAAAATCGAAAACGCCATGAAATTCTGGCAGACCTTACCGTTGGGCATGATAGGCCGGGCGGCACTGCTAAAAATGACGGTCCTACCCCGACTTTTATATTACTTTACAAACATCCCATATAACATACCAAGGTCCTTCTTTAAACACCTACACACCATGGCGAGAACCATCCTGTGGGGAGAGGGGAGAAACAGGGTGGCACTAAATACACTACAAAGGAGCTACGAGTGGGGGGGCATCAAACTCCCAGATTTTGAGTATTACTACTTGGCAGCACAACTCCAATTTGTAGTGCGATGGCTAGGGGAAGAGATCTCCATAGACGCAATACTTTTTGGGCCAACACTCCGGAGATACTACCTGAGAGAACTCTTATGGATAAAGGCCGCCCAAGCCAAAGACCTTCCCAACATAGTCCAGCTAGGCCGAACACTATGGAAAAGAGCCTGGAAATAACAAGGCATACGAGACCCCTGCTCAAGACATATTCCACTAGCGGGGCTAGTAGACACCCGAGTGGCCAGTTTGGCCACGTACAGAACACAATGGGAAGACAAAGGAGTAGCCCAAATAGGGGACCTGTGGCGAGAAGGACAATGGGTCGAATTCCAAACCCTGGTAGATGAACAGGATATGCACAAGGGCCAATTCATCCTACATAATAGCCTAGTTTGCGCAATAAAGAAAAGGTGGAACACCATGCCAGAGCCCGAGGACGCCGAAGGAGCACTGGACGCATGGTATGATGTTTCCGAAGGGGGACACACCATATCCAGACTCTATGAGCAATTGCTGGGATTCACCAACAAAAAGACACTAAGAGCACAAACGAAATGGGAAGAGGAACTTCAACAACCCTTTGAAGAAGAGGAATGGAACAAAGTCCTCTGGTACACGAAAAGGGTCTCCAGGAACGCCAGGTTCAGGCAGCTGCAACTCTACATAGTGCATAGAGCATATCTAACTCCCAAGAGAATGTCGAGGATGGGAGATGGACAGGCCCGGTGCTGCCCGCGATGCGGAGTCGAACAGGCCGACATGGTGCACATGTTCTGGTCGTGCCCGCAGATAAAAGACTTCTGGAACATGGTGAAAGAGAAGGCGCTGACAGCAGACATACACATGCCAGCGGGATCGCCAGCATCATACTTATTGGGCCTGTTCCCAAGGGGGCACCGGCAGATGTCACATGTGGCAAAAATGAAAGACTTAATGACAATATTGGCGAAGCGCCGCATAGCAATGGCATGGAACAAGAGCGAAGGCCCCTCGAAGGAGGGCTGGTGGGCCGACCTACAAAAATGGACAATAGCAGAGACGGCAGTCTGGGCGAGAGCCACTCAAAGGGGGGAGAGTAACAGTGGGGCCAGACTATTGGCATGGAACTCTCTAGTACAAGACCTGCTTGGTAACAGAAGCGGGGATGACACGAGCGACCCGGGCAACTCAGGAAATGAGGAAATTGGCCCGCCCACGCCGGAAGGCACCACATAATTCAGAGAAAGGAAAGAACTGGGGGGAAGGAGGCCTGGCCGTGGCCTGCGCAAACACTGAACAGTGCAAATCCTACTTGGAAAGGCCAACATATACACGCATAGACGAGAGCAGGGGACACTCCCAGTGAAAGGAGGAAGGCTGCTGAGAGACCGGTCCCTCCGCTATAAACGCGACAACTGTTAGAGCCAAGCCCGAGGAGGCGACGGACTACGAACATACCGCGGCAGCCTTTGGGAGAGGGAGGGGGGAGGAGGAGGGAAGGGGGAAATGGGGAATGCGTTCTTTTTTCTTGTTTGTTCTTTCCCTTTCTTCTTATGTTGTAAAACAATAAAAAGAAGTTAAAAAAAAAAAAGCATTGCCTAAAGCCAGAGGGGAGTAATAAAAACCCCACGGGTTGTAGGAAGCGCTATTCATATAGTAAAAATAATGTGCTTAATCTAAACTCACATTGCCAAAACCAAAGTAGTCACAAGGAAAGACTGTATCCTAGCTACTGTTTAACCGTTGGTGCAGAAAGGGTAGAAAGGTCCCAAACAAGCTGTCCTTCTGGAAGAAGTTCTCCAGAGGGAAATGAGCATTGTTTGTAGAGTGAATGTTCTATTCCCCGAAAGCTGCATTTTGATATTAAGAAAAAACGAAACCAAACCCAGTGAAAAAAATGAGAAAAATTGCAGTTTGGGTTGAATCCCACCATAAAAATAAAGAAAGGACTACTAAACAGGGATTTATTCACCCAAGGTGGTGCGCAAGGGTTCTTTAATTCACCTCAGCGTCCACAGAGGAGATTTCCACTCCAAATGCGGTCCTGCTGCTAAGCTAAAAAGGAAACTACTGAATAAATCAACTCCACAGCCCCAATACCAAGTAAGAATCTCGTACAAGTGGTCCACTGCTTATGATTCACGGCATACTCGTGCCTGTATTTAATGTACAACAATCGGCAGACTGAAGATATAAATACACTATGTCTGAATTTATCTTTCAGACCTTTGAGACATAGAATAAAGCTAAATGCATATGGATTAATACCGGGCACAAATACCCTAAAGATTCTAGAAAGCCAGTGATACCACATAAACACGGGAAGAAACGCCCACCATTAACGATACCAGACAAGATCTAGGTAAGCCTATGCCTTACTACAAGTACACAGAAGAAAGCACCTATATTTCAATCTACTAATAATAGTTCTCTCAATAATCTAGAGATCTAAATTGGGACATTTACCAGGATATATCACTCTACTGGCGACTTCCAAGCACAGAACTGTGCCAAAAGGCTGCATAATTTACTTTGTTTTCAACCAAAGAATAACCATAAGAAGGTAGGATTTTGTTTGAAACTATAGAGGTTTACTAAGTGCGAATAAGGGCAAGTCCTTTTGGCTTCCAGAAGTTTGAGTCCTCTTAATTTAAATTACAGGCCAAGACCAATTATTAAGGTTGTCTTGACTACAGATGAAACTTCCTGCTACAATCAGGACACCAGATAATAAGGACCCTCTACACAAACTAGAGCAGGTAATAAATATACCTTTTCTAGTTATGATACTACTCGAGCATCCCTAAGAATCTGAGCAATTACAGCTTACTGTTTTGTCTTTTTTTGTTTTATCAGCAGTTACACCATACAGAGTGAATAGAAGACTCCTTACTGTGGAAATGTGTTCAAATCTGTTTCAACAAATGTTTGTTTTATTGTAATCACAACTAATGTGACATACCTCCTGATGAATGTTCCAAAAATTGTATAGACAACATAAACATGTCGGGTTCTAACTTCTGGTAAAGATTTCTACTGAAATAAGTTTGGAACCCAACCATAGGGTGTTGACAACAAAAAGATCTGTCCTTAACCAACAGTGTTTATTAATCATAGACCATCCTACCCTCTAAAGGAAATCGTGTCACTATTATCTATGTATTTTTTTATTGTGTGTTTTAGATTAAATGCACTGTGCCACAACAAAATCTTTTTGTTGCGTTTGAAAGTTTATATAGTTTTTTTAATAAAATTGATATTATGTTTTTGAGAAATTTGAGACTCACTGTGTTACTGGTGTAAACATTGAGACAATCTAACTACCTCTTGTATAACTACAGTTTACAAAGAGACGTGAATGACTTCGTACAGATTGAGGTTACGGAGGAGCAGACCATACCTATTTCAAACATAATAGGCTTAAATATTGCGCAAACACCAGACTTGTAACCCTAAAAGGAAAAAGCGCTATAGGGAGAAAACCAAATGTGGTTGACTAAGTAAAAAAATCAGAAATAGACAGTGCTCTGTAAAGAAACATACTGGATCACTTGCATCGAAGTCTAGTACACACATGACCCACATCTTGACAGAAAGTAAGTGTGAGGTGTGACAAATCCTTGGATGTCGTCCTTCTCCCATGGGGGGTGCCCCTTCCCAGGAGGCCAGGGAGGTGAGGCTGATACCAGATAATCCCCCCGGGGGTGGTACTCAGCATGTGAATCTCATGGGAGGGATCCCCTCTATGGGACTAAGGCTGACTGTACAAGAATAACGCAGTATGCCCAAAGCATGGCCCACCTCCCTCATCCTCCTACCCTATGCAGAGTCTCACAATCCCTCCCACACACTTCCATGCATCTTAGTAAATCAGATGAACTGACCACCCTACAAAGTACTTGGGAGAGGAAGAGCAGGGATTACTTCTGTGAATGATCTACAGAAACTGGGATGAAGAAGAACAACAAACTCACTTGGGACTAACAACAGCATCAATGATGCGAGGGGGAGGCGCATAGTAACAACATGAGCGGTCCAGTCAATACGTGTTAAAGAGGTACACTCCAAGCATAGAAAGAGAGGAAGGACTTTACACCTGTTCAGATTCTTCCTGGAGGTGCCGCCAAATCCGAATGCAGCTGTGGAAACAACGGATGCTAGGAGTGCAGGAGCAGAGAAAGTGGTCCGCAGGCAGAAGCGTCCCTGCTAGACCTGCTGTGGATTGACCAGAGCAGAAGACAGAAAGTAGTACGACCTTTCATCAATGTTTGGGAAATGCCACACTGTTCTCTCCTAACACTGTATGCACCAATGGCTCCCTTCACAGTACTTCCCTTTTAGCACCATGAAACATAACTTCTTCTGTTTGAGAACAATTCCACAGCACATTAAACTTCTACTAGGATACTTCACACCCGGGATTCGACTTCCATTTCTGTCTGGTCTACTCTCCAGCAAGACCTAACTCCTTCTTCCACTTCTGTCTGGTCCATTCTCCTGCCAGACCTAGCTCCTTCAAAAATACACCATGCACTCTTCACCTCCCTGCTTCACAGTGTTTCAATGGTACTTCTTCTGAAGTTTCAGTCCACTGACACTTCCAAAGTTTAACACTTCTTCAACTTTAAACAGCATTAAACAACGCTTGCCAGCTTTGTAGCAAAGACAAGATCCATTCCAATGCCCTTTTAACCCTGATAGACAAACAATGTCTCTTTCTCTTCTTAACACCAACTTTCTTCTAGGGCCACTTTTCAACCACGCTTGTCTTTTGTCAAGCCACCAACCAAGTAATTTCAATGTAACCTCTATTAGCTTGGGCAATGTGAGTTCATGACTAATCGTTTCATTTACACCACAGTCATCATTTACAAGCTCTACCTTTAGAGATGTTGTATTAGGCCCTTTTCCTCTTGTAGCAATAGTTATTTCCACAGAAACCTTTACTTTGGCTTCTTTTGATTGAGAGCAATGCTTGTTCAACTCTGGGCTTAGGGTAAGGCTTGTTTGTTCTCTTTGGTTCACAATATTGAGGTTTAATACTTGGCTTCACAGGATACAATGTTATTGTGACTTCACTTAGGCTTTGTCTTTGTGTTAGAATCACCTTTAGATACACACAAACATAATTTAGGTTGTCAAAGCTGTTTTTCTAGTTTATAATGTTTGAAAACCTCCTTCAACAGTGGATCTATCTATACGCGGGTGCTCCAATTGTTGCACTTCCTTGTCTGACATGCTCTGGTCAGCTTCTTTCAATTTCACTCCCTCACGAGTGAAAACCAACTGGTTACAGTTGT
Organism: Ambystoma mexicanum; assembly: GCF_040938575.1. Lineage (NCBI taxonomy): Eukaryota > Metazoa > Chordata > Amphibia > Caudata > Ambystomatidae > Ambystoma > Ambystoma mexicanum. Next base: position 751,652,150 of record NC_090929.1, read on the forward strand.
CCGCCTGCACTGCCTGAAGGCTTGGAAACGTGTGGAAACACTCACCAGTTCCTCGCCCTCTGTCACAGGCTGCAGGACTTCTACTACTTGAGTTTTCTCGACCGGGCACACTTCTCTCTGCAAGCTGCTTTTGGGCCCACCACATAGGCACAGAGTTCGGCTCACCATGACCCCCTGGAGGACACCAAACTCCAGGTATGGTTTGCTGCGCGCTTCTCGCTATAAACGTTCAGCAATCACGTTCACATGTGGAAAAGCGTTTGAACCTAACGCTTTCCGCTGCGCATCCTCAGCAATCCAGACTTTGGGGGAAAAAGGACCACCTACTGAGGACTAGTAACAGGAATAGGCTGATGGAAAATCCTAGCGTCCTTTCTTTCCTCCCACTTCTGTGGATTCTGTCAGCAACATACTTTCTTCTGCTACTTTCTCCTGCCCCAGCTACTTCTGCTGATACCACAACCACCACTAATGGCTTGCACCTGAGGGAGCCTTGTAAGCCTCTCAACTTCCCTCAGGTGTGAGCTGTTAAGCTTAATTGCCTGACCTTCAGGTCTGTATTGCTCTTCAGCCTTCTTGTCCGTCCCAGTATTCTTGGAATTATGGGACTCGGAGTCCCAGGGAACAAAATTAGTTCTAACTGGTAATTTACTGCTTTTAACTTCAGAACTATTTTGTTTATACATCTTTACAAATGCTTCATCAGTTTTTATCACAGAAGGGGAAGGCACTTAATTTACTTTACCATTTACAGGTTTCCTTTCTCTGTACCTTTGGGAGCAAGCAGGATTTTTATCCATACAAGGTACAATGGGTTCCTCCTTAACTGGGGTGGTTAAAGATGTTGTACCCACTTTGTCTGTATTTCTAGACTTACCATGGGGTTCAGATACATTTTCATGGCAATAAGCCATTATATGTTTTGCAGTAGTTTGTTTGTGCCTACACCTCTTTGCGCCAAATTTCTGATGTAAATGAATAAAAGTACGTAGTCAAGTTTCTTCAAGTATATTTTCTTAATTTATTTGATATATGTTCTGCCCATATGGATGACACGTGTTTCGGCGTTTCATTGGCGCCTTTTTCAAATCCGGGCTGAATGCAAGCGTAACATGTAATAAAACAAAACACAAAATATAACATATGAAATAGCATTTTAGCATATTTTGTAATACATTTAGTAGTTAGAATAGTGACTTAGGCTGTGTAGTATATCCTTTTAGCATTCTCAAATTGCATGAACACCTAAAAGTGCAGCACCTCTTAGTTACCTCAAATGGTTAAAAATAAATCCATTACAGTGACTATGTTAGTTTTTTAAAATTAAATTTGTGCAATCCGAAAAAGAAGTAAGTATGGGATGGCATGGACCTAACAATTTTTGGCTGTCAGAAAAGCATGTGAATTTGTTTTCTTACCCTTATTGAATGTAATGCGAATCTCCCTTTCCTTATTTCCGGGAATTAGTTTTTAGTTGAAGTGTATCACGGTAGTTCCAGGGTTAAATCCCACCTAGAACAAATTTGGTTGTTCTGTTATGCTAACATTAGCCTTTTAACCTTCTATCGGATTGATTCTTTATGCATGATTCCCTGGCATATATTTAGACACATTTTAAACTCTAGTAAGCATGACTAGTAACATCTTTCTCATTGCATTTATGTAAAAAGTGCTATTCATATTTGCAATCCTCCAATCGCATTACATATCCTTGGTCTCATGCATTCTGTTACTCTAGCGGTCACTAGGAATTACTTTTTCAGTTACAATGACTGGTAACCGATTTGCTCCCCATTTGTGTTTACCAAAACACCCTTTCGCGTGAGTTTGAAATCCCAACCAAAATATATTTTGTTTATGCCACTCGGCATCAAGCGTGCTGAATTCTACATTGAGCATGCTTGTAGCGGTGGTCTTTCCACCCCTTAAAAGCGCTTACCTACAAAATTCTCTTGCTCATGCCTCAAGCATCGGGGGTCCTGTTTTGGTTCTGGCAAATCCTTGTTCATAAAGAGTTACAGATTGCTAGTCCCTCTTTCCTTTTGTTCATTTACAAAATTCGGCGGCCATACTTTGGGCTAAGTTTTAGTACGTAAGTGCTTTTTTCCTTTTTGATGTTTAAAATGATCTGTTGCATTTGTGTTTAGTGTAACATTGATTTGAATTTAAACTTCCGTATTTATCTTGCGCGGCTGATCTGTTACTTATTATTATGTCCAAATTTACATAAATTAAAGTTAAAGGAGTAACTAATTTTTCACTATGTTTATTAGTATTTTTTCTGTTTCTTTCATTAGATTAGCTTTTTTTTTGTTAGTTACTCCTTTAACTTTAATTTTTGTAAATTTGGACATAATAATAAGTAACAGATCAGCCGCGCAAGATAAATACGGAAGTTTAAATTCAAATCAATGTTACACTAAACACAAAAAAAAAAGCTAATCAGATGAAAGTTAAACAGATGAGAGAGGCGAAATTAACATCAAACCACAGGTACCACAATGCACTATTCTGAAATTGTGAAAAGAATGTGCAATGTTAAATCATATGTTTTAGATATATACATGGGGAGATCCTATATGGGCGAAACCGCTAATCAGATGAAAGTTAAACAGATGAGAGGCGAAATTTACATCAAACCACAGGTACCACAATGCACCATTCTGAAATTGTAAAAAGAATGCTAATAAAATATAGTGAGAAAATAATGGTCAATGAAGAAAACTAAAGTTACCATAATGCACCATTCCCAACAGGAAACTGTCTTAGGTATACATAATATAAAGAGATTGCGGGGGGGGGGAGGAAGAAAAAAATACTAATAAACATAGTGAAAAATTAGTTACTCCTTTAACTTTAATTTATGTAAATTTGGACATAATAATAAGTAACAGATCAGCCGCGCAAGATAAATACGGAAGTTTAAATTCAAATCAATGTTACACTAAACACAAATGCAACAGATCATTTTAAACATCAAAAAGGAAAAAAGGACTTACGTACTAAAACTTAGCCCAAAGTATGGCCGCCGAATTTTGTAAATGAACAAAAGGAAAGAGGGACTAGCAATCTGTAACTCTTTATGAACAAGGATTTGCCAGAACCAAATCAGGACCCCCGATGCTTGAGGCATGAGCAAGAGAATTTTGTAGGTAAGCGCTTTTAAGGGGTGGAAAGACCACCGCTACAAGCATGCTCAATGTAGAATTCAGCACGCTTGATGCCGAGTGGCATAAACAAAATATATTTTGGTTGGGATTTCAAACTCACGCGAAAGGGTGTTTTGGTAAACACAAATGGGGAGCAAATCGGTTACCAGTCATTGTACCTGAAAAAGTAATTCCTAGTGACCGCTAGAGTAACAGAATGCATGAGACCAAGGATATGTAATGCGATTGGAGGATTGCAAATATGAATAGCACTTTTTACATAAATGCAATGAGAAAGATGTTACTAGTCATGCTTACTAGAGTTTAAAATGTGTCTAAATATATGCCAGGGAATCATGCATAAAGAATCAATCCGATAGAAGGTTAAAAGGCTAATGTTAGCATAACAGAACAACCAAATTTGTTCTAGGTGGGATTTAACCCTGGAACTACCGTGATACACTTCAACTAAAAACTAATTCCCGGAAATAAGGAAAGGGAGATTCGCATTACATTCAATAAGGGTAAGAAAACAAATTCACATGCTTTTCTGACAGCCAAAAATTGTTAGGTCCATGCCATCCCATACTTACTTCTTTTTCGGATTGCACAAATTTAATTTTAAAAAACTAACATAGTCACTGTAATGGATTTATTTTTAACCATTTGAGGTAACTAAGAGGTGCTGCACTTTTAGGTGTTCATGCAATTTGAGAATGCTAAAAGGATATACTACACAGCCTAAGTCACTATTCTAACTACTAAATGTATTACAAAATATGCTAAAATGCTATTTCATATGTTATATTTTGTGTTTTGTTTTATTACATGTTACGCTTGCATTCAGCCCGGATTTGAAAAAGGCGCCAATGAAACGCCGAAACACGTGTCATCCATATGGGCAGAACATATATCAAATAAATTAAGAAAATATACTTGAAGAAACTTGACTACGTACTTTTATTCATTTACATCAGAAATTTGGCGCAAAGAGGTGTAGGCACAAACAAACTACTGCTTACTTTACAAACGGAGCTGAGGGACTCTATGTCTCCGTGTTGACCTACATCCTTGCGACACAAGAATGAAATAATAAAATAAGAAAACCATTGCCAACTTTAATAGCACTAACATACGGGTCGCGAAAGTACACCTTATGAGATCCCCACTCAAGAAGCTCCTCACTCAGTACATTATATGTTTTGGTATACAAGAAAGGAAACTCCCTTTCAAAGGAGAATAGTGCGTCTCATCCCACGGGATCCCTTCACCACCGTGGGCACCGTCTCCTTGCAGGTGATCCTCCGCAGTACGCCACATCCAAGGTCATTAACAGGAAGCGTCTGCATTTCCCTGGCCACCTGGGAGGAGACTTTAGGCAAGGGTACAGTGAGGGATCCGTAGGATTCATCACAGTGCAGTGGGAGCCAGTGAATGTCGATGAGGGCCGGGATGATGTGGTCGTATTTGCATAGACCCTTGATGAGGCCTGCAGCTACGTGTAGGACACTTCTCAGGGGCACAATGGAGGACAGAAGGAGGCCTTCGAGGAGGGCACTGCCCCATGCAGTTTGGATAGGACCAGTGCTTGAAGCTATCTGGGGGGAGGAAGGGCTTGACTTTCTGCAGGAGGGAGTGCTGATACCATGCTGTCTGAGATTTCTTAGCTATGTTTGTCATGAAGGAGAGATGTTTGTCGATTTGGAACCCGAGGGACTTGGCTCAGGACGTGAGCTCGGGTGTGAAACCCTCAAGGTTCATGGTTGATAGCCAGTTCTGTATGTCTGGGTGTTCAGTGTTGTTGGTCAGGAGTAGGAATTCGGTCTTGGAGGGGTTGAGCTTCAGGTATGCACTGGACAACCTGGCTCCTTCCCTAAATCATGCAAGGGACTGCTTGGGGCCACGCCACCTACCACCAAAGACCAGAAATGCCTGGAACTGCAACATCACGGGGAGGTAAGAACAATCGGGACATGGAAGGCAGCGCTAGTGATAAACTTATTTAAGACCTCAGAAGCTGCTGGCATGGCAATCGATGGCATAGCTGCTGCCATAAGCTGATTGTGTAACCCAAACCACGCCACAATCTTAAAGGCCAAACATGAGACATAATAACACGTATGCTCCTACGCCATGAGTGGGCTCACTCATTGTTCTCGACCAGGCAGGCACCATGCTCTAAGACTTGGAGATGTTTCTTCTCTATCTAAAAATGAATACCCTTGACTCCAAAACTGAGTCCGAATAGCACTTATGTTCATCGCCATGGCTGAGCTTAATCATTATCTTCCTCCAAGTAGGCATTGCGTTATCAGTCCAGGAGATGCCAGCCTCTGTCAATCTTATCGGTGAATTAATGCACAGAACTACAAACTGGGAGCCTATTAGCACTTATGTTCAGACAATACGATTGGGTAGGTTCTTGTTGACTTGTGTCAATCCTACTTATCTGGGAATCAATATGCAGAACTTCAATCCCAGAGCCTAATAGCACTTATGTTTCAAACATCACGACTGGGCCAGATCTTGTAATCCACTGGGTATACAAGGTGGTCTCTGATCAAGTCATGTTACCTTGATCTGCATGGGATTTATGCCATGAACCCCTTCACCCGGGGCGCAGTATCAACTATGCTTTGGCTGGACTTGCTCTTTTGTCTATTCCGGATATGCACTACGTTCTCCAATGAGATGAGCCCTCTAGCACTCCTAGCTCTCGCAATGGACAATGATGCAGTATGATTCCACAATTCAAACAATAAAATACATCAGGAATACTGTACGCTGGGAAAATGGGCCCACTAGCACTTATAACTCGGCCTCAGAAATGGAGTGACTCTGTTCCACCTCAAGGGAATGCAATCTGAACAGGCGAGGAATATGGCAAGGCAAAGCTCCTGCAAGTGACATTGAGGTGTTGCTGCCTGTCATCAACACTCTAATCACACACCAGATCAGGAACACTCTAACCCCAGCTGTATGTAACAATGCCAGTCAGACACACCACCAACATCACAGCCTGATCTGTTGTTGGACCTCGGGTTCACTGAGTACCAGTCTTCATACCTAGGATGTACCCGTTATGTCCGATGGAACAGATTTGAAGTAAATGCACACTGCGAAGGTGTCATCCTTTAAGCAACTGCAGTCTCAACGAGACACAAGGATGACCAAAGCTGCTGATGCTGGACCTGGGGTCCATGGAACAATAGTCTTCGAACCTAGTTAGTACTCGTAAGTCTGATAGAGCAGAACTGGATGCAACAGAATCAATATTGTTAATTCCTGGTCGAAACTTAAGCTGGAAATAGTAAGCAGAAAAGGCCGCCAGCCAGCGTTGACCTGTGGCATCCAATTTGGCAGATTTGAGTATATAGGTTAACAGATTATCAGTTCTGATTAGATTGAGGAATTGTTGACTGTGTCTAAATATGAGAGGGCAATTTTCAAACATGCTGGAGATGCTGATAAGTTCAATGAAATATGGGGTCCCTTCCTGGATGTGTATGGATGACTTTGCCCATGTGATGATTCGATTTGTACCATTATGCTTGGGTTTTGAGCCATCAATGCCCATTGTGTCATACTTGTGAGCATGATATTCTTGATATTCTTGACATTAGAGGTTGTACCTTTTTTTCTTCCTTTTCCTGCATCTAGGCATCATATCATTCACATGTATCTTGACCTGATTGTATTATTGCTTGCGTTTTGACTACAATCGATTTGCTGAACGTATTGTTGTTGGTGTTTGTAACATGAAATAGAAAACTGTAACTGCAACTACACAACGAGAAGGTATCATCCAATAGACAATGGCAGAATCAACGAGACGCAGGGATGTCCATGGACCTGCAATACGCTTTATCCAATAAAGATTAAGAATAGGGCAATGAATTCACCAATGATACTGCCAAGCAGGGAAATACAACCGCAAGCCTGATTATTAGAACAAACTCCACACTAGACAGAACATTTCTCTTGGAGAACCAATGCTTCAAACCTCTAGAATAGATGATGTCAGCTTTGCAGGCACTAGATGGTAATCAGGAACAGGGGTCTCCTACCAATACTTACAGACACTCACACATACCGATATGCTCACTCTCTCCTCTACACCAACATACAAAAGAATACCCCTCAATCTATTTTAGGCCTAGCTGTTCACATACCTACACATCACCATGAACACCTCAGCAGTCTTTAGAAATAACCTATACCCCACGAAAGAAAAAATCGTTCCAGCTGCACACATAATCTCAGCCCCACCACCGCCAGAATGCAAAACTGAGGGCAACATCCTTGCTGCACATATTCTACTGATCTTGCACAACCACTGCACCACGCCTAGCATTAGAATGCAGCTAGATAGCATGTAAACCGCACTGGCTGCACACAAGCACTATTTGCTCCCTTACTCTCTCCACTGACATGATGGACCTCTTGCTATTGGGGCTTAACCTTACTTTGTTGAACTCTAAGGAAGAAGCTCATGCATTTATTGAGACTCATGACAAACAAATCATGGAACCAAACGTAAAACCCAACAATATCATTGCAACACCATCAAATGAAAATATGCTCAACCAACTATCTTGCTTGGCGAGTTCCGTTCAGGACGGGTCATGGGTTGAACCTTTGATGAAAACCATTTTATCAATTAAACAGGGGCATTCCCAACCGTAGCATGGAAGTGCAGAGGTTCATGTCATGGAATTCCTGTGGTTTTATGAACTTGTACTTATGGTTCAAGTAACTTGAACATATTAATAAACCTACAGTAATTCTAATACAGGAAACAATGAAGCCTCAACAATTCTATTTAAAAGGCTATACTACTTATACCTCATTAGCTAAAATAGGTCCCATGGTAGACCTTTTGGGGGGGCTTGCGGTTTTCATTAAGGATCATTTAAAAGCTAAAACTAAGATGATCATTTCACTTGAGGAGTTATTTGTTTGTTTATTTATTTGGTATGGCGCGCAAAACCCAGAGGTAACAGGGTGCAACAGAGAACAGGAAGATAAGATTACATAAAAGCTTAGTTGCATCATAGGGCTCAAATGAGTATAAAGCATAGCATTACATTACGTAGAATCTGGTCAGAGGACATATTTACATATATACATACAGTTAATTATAATTCGGTAGGTCAGCTAAGGGATGTAAATATATACAGTCAGGTTGGCTTTAGTTTGTTAGTGTGAGAGGGCACAAATCAGTCGTGGGGATCATTGGATCGTAACCAGGTAAGTGTGTTTTGCCTAAAGCTGTAGTAGGATTGGTCTGTTCTGATGTTGAGTGGGAGGGCGTTCCAATGTTGGGCTGCCATGACAGGGAAGCTACTGCCGCCTGTTTTCTTTTGTCTGAATTTGGGTACCTGCAGGCAGTAAGAGTTAATCATTCTGGTGGGGTGGGTGGAAGTTTTTTTTACTATTCTGGCTGCAAGATGGGGGGGCTGCATTGTTTAAGCATTTGAAAGTGAGTGATGCCGTTTTGAGTGAGATGCGGTCACAGATCTTGAGCCATTTGTGTTCTCTTCTTTTGTTAGAGATGTGTTCCTTGGAGGGTAAGTTAAGGGCTGTTCTGAGTGCATTGTTTTGCAGAGTTTGGAGTTTGTCGGTTATATATGTGTTGGCTCCTAGGTACATGGCATTACAATAATCAAGTCTGGAGAGTAATAGGGTATTAGCGATGATGATGCAGCTAGCTTGGGAGAGGAATGCTCTACTTGTCCTGATTAGCTTGCACGTGTAGGCAGTAGAGGATGCTAATGGGTTTACTTGTTTTTTAGTGACAAGGCTGAATCTAAATGAAAGCCTAAGGTTTTCACGGTTTTGGCAATTGTGATGGTGTTGCCATCGATGTTGAAAGGCTTGTAGTTGGGGCTGGGTTTTATTAGATTGGTGTTGGAGCCGAGGAGCAGGATTTCGGTTTTCTCATTGTTCAGGCATAAGCCGTGTGTGACCATCCATGCCTGAATGATGAGATATATTTTGTTTACCAAGGCCGTATCTGAGTCGAAGTTGCCCGAAAGGGGTATGAGGATCTGGGTGTCATCTGCATAATTAGTGAATGCGACACCCAGTCTGTCCAACTTGTCAAATAAGGGCTTGGTAAAGATGTTGTAGAGGGTTGGGGAGACGCAGGAGCCCTGGGGTACACCGCAGGTTATTTTGATGGGGTCTGCTGAGGCTAGTGAGGAGAAGACTCTCATAGTTCGATTGTCCAAGAATGATTGGATCCAGGCTATGGCCTCTTTCGAGAAGTGGGCAGCAGAGGCCAAATGTTCACGCAGGACTGTGGTATCCACCAGGTCGAAGGCCGCGGACATGTCGAGGAGTAGCATGGCAGTGTTTCCTTTGTCGTTAATCTCGTTGATCTGGGTTTTAAGATCGATTAGGGCTGTCTCAGTACCGTGCTGTGGTCCGAAACCGGATTGGCGGGCGCCTAGTAGTTTGTGAGTTTCTAGATATTCCTGGATTTGTAAGTATGCTACTCTGTCTGTTATCTTTAACAGGATAATAACTGTAGAGTTATAGAATTAACTGTACAGGATGCTGAGAATACCACCTTTTCATCATTAGTCTCTATTGGAATCCTATGAAGGTTGTCTTATCCGCGATTTTTGAACAACTCGATAAAATCCTTGAGGAGGCCTTCCATCGTAATACCAATTATTTGGTTGTTATTGGTGGTGACTTTAATTGTAATTGTGCTAGTGGCGCCATCTTAAACCAACTTTTAAGCTTTTCAAAGTGCGACTTGGCTTCTATTGCTAGAGGTCAAAGCTGAGACACTTTCTTTTGTGAATGGGATATGGATATCTACATGGTGGATTTTGATGGAGAGGACCATAATTTTACCTGGCAAAGAGGGAATCTCAAATCTCACATAGATTATTTTTATGTTTCTTCACTTTTAGAAAAGGTGATCACATTTAATCCGTGCTTAGGTGATCATATGATCATCAAACTTAATGTCAATCATAGATCTTTGACACATGAAATAATGCCCACTCTTTCGCTATTAGAATTTGAGCGAGCAGGACTCTCCCTTCGGTGGAATAAGAAACTATGTCTCCACTTTATTGCTTATTTGCTTTTATTGATTACGGAAGGAGTATATACTTGTGAGACAGGTCTTCAGCAAGCTGAGAATCTCATTAACGACTCAATCAGAAGCGTTCTTAATAAACTCGCCAAACCCACCCAGGCAAACTTTACACACAAAATACACACAAACAATTCAGTCATCGCAAGCTCCAAACAGACCAAAAACAAAAAATTGAGAGAACTTCTAGCATGCAGACTTCAAGCGTTACAATATATTTGGTGTAAAAATCAGATTATCCAGAGTCAAAAGAATAGAATAAAATCAATAAAAATACAGATGCATATTGCTGGCAATCAGAATATGATCAAATATCTATGTAAACACAATACTAAATGTATTTGGGATCTCTTGAAGGATACATCTAACTGCACGTCGCATCCATGGACTCTTCCATTCCCGCTGAGGTGTGGGTTTGTCAGTATACGCAAACATAGCAAACACCTCTTGCACATGCTCATATTACTGGTCCGGTTTATGATAATTCAACTTTGGGACTCTGACAATGGCACCTCAAGGATGTGCAGTGGGCTATCTCCAAGCTGAACTATTCCAAAGCAGCTGGCCACAACGGTATTCCGTTGTGCGTTTTGAAAATGGATCCTCTGTTATGGGCTTCAATTCTGAAAATAAAATACGATCTCATCTTCAAATTGAAATGTGTCCCGGAATTCATGGCTCCAATTCTTAATAATACCAATCTTTAAGAAAGGCAATCCTTCAAATCCATTGAACTATAGGCCTGTCGCTTTAACAGATGCCTCCTCTAAGGATTTTTCTATCCTAATTCTTAATGATCTTGAACATTTTATTCAAGTTAATACCATCCTTTCGCGTTTTCAGATTAGGTTTTGCAAAAGAATGGGCACGGCTCTAAATGCAACCATTTTGTCCCACCTTCGAGAAACGGTAAAAAAAATCAGCAAGTGGACCTATTTATATGACATCACTCGATATGGCTTTGGCATTCGACTGCATCATTCAAGCTCTCTTATGGAAAAAAATGCTCACGTATGGCATCTCTGCCACCATAATTTAGCTAATTTCAATGCTACACCAAAACACTAGTTCTTGTGAACGTATTAAACAGGAAGGTGCATTAACTGAAGCAATTCCAACGTCCATAGGTTAAACAGGGATGGAATTTGACATCAACCCAGTTTAATCTCTACTTGAGCGACCTGGTTGGTATATGGCAAGAACACAACACTTTTCTTGTTAGATTGGGTAAATTACGTATTATTTGTATGGCGTTTACTGATGATTTAATCTTTTTCAATAAAACTCTCTTTGGGCTCCAAAGTAAACTTCAGATGTTCATGGCATATGCTCATAAATTTAATTTACATCCAAATGCAGAAAAATCAAAGATTGTTGTCTTTGCTGTTAGGAAATAAATCAAAACCACGACGTGGACGATGGAAGGCAACGTAATTGAACATGTGTTTCAACTGCGTTACCTTGGGTACAACTTGTGTGACACTTCTTCTGCAAGTATGTGGAGAAACTCACTTACGCACAAACTCAGGGTGCTTCTCTCCCAAATGAAAGTATTGTACAAAAAATACTGTACATTCTTTCTTACTTGAGCCATTGAATTTTACACTCTTAAAGTAGAATCCATCTTACTGAACTGGATATGTGTCTGTTAGACATGAGCAAATTTCTCAATCAACCGCAGGGTCGCATCAGGAAAGATACTCGGCGGCTTGCCAAATCATACCAAATCCTCCCATTAGGCATGAATTGAGAATTTGTTCACCATCTTCCAAACATCATTGGAGATAACTAAACAATTATTCTAAAATCATCAATCCTCCGAGTAACTCGCTATATGAAGATCTAGGCCACATGCTGAGTAAAGCTTCTCCAACGTCCTTGATGCATTTTGTGAAAGAATGCAAACTTTATTGGCAAGGATTGGTGCTGAGGAACTAATTACATGACCAGAAACTGTAGGAAAAAAAATCTACTGTTTTGACTTGTCATGTACCATTGATGCACTAAGTAAATATAATCTGCATCAGGAGTATGCCTGTTTTATTAGAAAAAGATCATCACAGTGTGCATACTTGCAGTGCTTTCCATGTGAAAAAGCACGGGGTCTATACATGAGATTCAAATGTACCCAGTTTCGCACCAGAGAACGGATGAAACATTGGGATAAAATGGGGACTGAGGGTTCAGACATAATGGGCCTCATTACACGGTAGGTGGTAGGGATTTAACGTTACCGGTAATGGAATACCGGTAACGTTAAATCCCCATGCTAATTACGACCCGGCTCACCGCTATTAGTGGCACCGCTAAGTACGGTGGCATGGCATCTCCCAACCAGTATTCTCACGCACACTGAACCAGGTACTCGATGCCCTCCTGAAGCATGCACCCGAACACATATACATGTCACGGACTGCTCAGGAGATTGCAAACACCAAAGTCGGTTTCTATTCACCGGCAGGCATCCCAAGTTGCATCAGGGCCATCGACTGTACACATGTGGAATTGGTCGTCCCACATCACAATGAAGTAGTGTATCGAAACAGAAAGTAATTCCACTCCATCAATGTCCAAATGGTATGTGACGCCAACAAGATAATCACACATTGCTGTGCCAGATTTCCCGGATCTACCCATGATTCCATGGTCCTGCGGAACTCAACTATCCCACGCTACATGGAGCAACAAACGGGACAGCGTTCGTGGCTACTTGGTGAGTGGCAGGCCAAGCACATGGCAGTGTGCGTGGGGGGGCAGGAGATAGATACTCCAACTGGGTGTGCGTGGGGGGGAGAGATAGATACTCCAACTGGGTGTGCGTGGGGGGTAGAGATAGATACTCCAACAGGGTGTGCGTGGGCGGGGAGAGATAGATACTCCAACTGGGTGTAGCCTAGTCCATCGTCCAAATGCGCATACAGATGTAAGCCAATGAAATGAACAGGCCACCCTTGAGATGAACAGTAACAGGACCACATTCCTTCCCCCATATAGGTGACGCTGGCTATCCCCTGAAGAGGTGACTCCTCACACCTCTACGGAACCCACAGAACAGGCACGAAGAGGAATACAATCGTGCACATACCCGTACCCGCATCGTGATCGAGCAGACTTTTGGCCTATTGAAGTCACGGTTTCGGTGCATTAGCAGGTCTGGTGGCGCTCTCCTGTATGGCCATGAGAAGGTGGCCAAGATCACCATGGCATGTGTCATGCTGCACAATATGTGTATCGGACGGAATGTGCCACTGCCCCCTGACATTGAAATAGAATCACCTGATGAGGATGATGATGGTGATGAGGATGGAGGTGAAGGGGATGCAGGTCATGCAAGAGGGGATGGCCAGGAGGGACGTGCTGTGAGGCAGCATCTGATCAACCAAATATTCTGAGTAACAAGTTCTCGTACTGTCACATGGATATTTCTAGTGGTGCACTGGTGTCTGTTTGTTAGCTCACAATGGACCCTGGCGTCAATAAATTAAACATACACAATTAAGAAGTCCAGGCCTGTGTTTTGCTCTAACACCAGTGTATTTATGAACTCAAACAAAAATGTGCATGTACCCAAACATCCCACCACCCTACCCCCCACCCCCCACAACTGTCCCATCACACCCTACCCCCCACCCCCCACAACTGTCCCATCACACCCTACCCCCCACCTCCCACAACTGTCCCATCACACCCTACCTCCCACAACTGTCCCTCATTTGTCTTCCACAATTTTTGCATCCAGGCATCCACGCGGAAGCATGGATATTCACTCCCTATTGGTCATTGCCTAATCCAGCATTTGGTGGCTGCCAGGAGGTGATGCCTGGTGGTTCGTGCGGAGCGTCGCAGTGGGCTTGTCTGCCGCGAACTGGCGGACGAAGAAGTGGCAGACTGTCCTGGTGGAAATTGACGGTCCATTGCACTCGCAATGCGTGTGAGGACCTCATGAACTCTGATGAGCTCCCCACACAGCCTGTCTGTACAGGTCTCCATACTCTCCCTGAAGTGCCTGGATGTCTCCCCAATCTCCGCCCTGAGACGGGCAGCCTCCGCCACATGCTGACCAACCAGCACAGTGAGACCCTGTTGCCGCTGGATGATGCTGGCCAGGTCAAGGGCAGTGTCGGCCTCTGGTGGTGTGGCTGCTGTGCATTGTGATGCTGGCAGGTGTACACATGGAGGCACCGGGGGGCTACTGAATGATCCCATGGCCTCGTCACCAGTGATGTTGGAGCCAGGTGTGTGATGGGGTGATGGCTCGGGGGTTCTGGGTGGGCTTGGGGTGTGCATGCCCAGCTCGAATTCAGTTGGGTCCTCCACATCAGTTAATGGTGCGGTGGCTGCCGCCTCTCCTGCCGAACTAGCAGTGGCTGAGGGTGGTCCCTCGGTGGCTGTGAGTGGTGGTGGTGAGTGAACCTCTTGAGGTGGGGCTGTTGGGTTTGGTGTGGCCTTGGCAGTGGCGCTTGAACGATGCTTGGAACTCTGCAAATGGAGCCTTGCGCCTTTTCCCCTTGATGTCATGGGGGTGTCCTCGGTGGGCTGTGGCCTTTTCTTCTTCTGCGCAGGGGGTGCCTGGGATGCATCCTCACTGTCTGTATGTGACCCTGTCGGGGACAAGAAGGGGGATGGCATTGGTTAGGGTTCGATGCACTTAATGCAGGACACATCATCAATGCAGTGGTGGGCATTTGCAATTCATTGTGAAGGGTGCAGGTGATGTGCCAGTTCAGTGGCTCATCCATGCAGTGTTGTGTGTGGCACTTGGCTCTGTTGATGTGTGCATGTGTGTGTGTGTTTGGGTCTGGCACTGACATGGGCAGGGTGGGATGCATGTGTGGATATATGGCCATCCATGAGGTGAGCCTGGGCTGACATTTGTGGGGACCTGTAGATAAACATTGCATGCTTTCATCAGTACACTTACCTCCATCTGACGTGTCTGCCACGCCATGCTCCATCCTCCTGACTCCCTCGATACATTCGACTCCAATCAGGTTGGCGCATGTCTCCTCCCATTCCTTTAGCTTGATTGGCGACCCAGATCCGCCAGCGGTGGCAGTGTTATAATTCTCTGCCAGGATCATTCTGACCCGGAGTCTCAGGTCATCCCATCTTTTCCTGCACTCACGTACATTGCGGGTGCTGGTGCCCACGGCACTTACTTTCATTGCCACTTTGGCCCAGATAGCCTTTTTCTTAAGGAGGGTGTCCCGCCGCATGTCGTTAGCGAAGACCACTGCAGCATTGACTGCTAAGGTTTGGGTCAGCATGAGTAACTCCTCATTAGAGAACTTTTCTTTCCGCTGGCGGTCAGTTGTTTTTTTCAGTGCCTTGGGCATGGTAAGGGTGTTCCAGTAAATCTAAGACAGCAAAGTACCACAAACAGGTCCAGGGGGCAGAGGATGGCAATGGATTGTGTTTTTAAAGATGGCCGCCGTGCTCTTTCCCGTTCCTGTGCGATGACGCTATTTCCGGTTCCGCAATTTGACGGTCACCGCTAATAGCGGTGACCGCTATTTGCATGCAGCGTGAGGGCGGAGGTGCTATCTGCACTTTCGTCGAGGGCGGTAAGTGAGTTTTTGGGGTCTTTAGCGGCATGGCGCTATGCTCGTGTCCGCGTACTCGTAATGGTACGCTATTAACCCCCTCTTGCGAGGGCGGACACGTGAAGAGCGCCATGCCGGTAATTGTGGATTTTTACCGCATGTAATGAGGCCCAATGTGTTGGTTTTGCTCTGATGGAAATTAAATAGAATCACTCCAACATCTCGTAATTACATGTTCCTTCTTTGAATCAGATAGAATCGAGGGGGTAATTCATAGAAATCAGCGCACAATAGGCGCACGCGGCTGGGGCACAGTGTGCGCGTGCAGCAGTCTGCGCCAGCCGCGTGTGCCAAAACCCATTTCAGCGCACAGCGTATTCATGGATTTCAACATCCATAACCAGCCGTGGCGTAGAGTGGAGAGGCGACCCTGCAGCAGCACCAGTTACGCCCCCAACCCCGCCCCGTGCACCATGAACAGCGCACAAATCCAGTACATGGCGCAAAGGCCAGTGGACCAGCATACAGCCCCCCAACCATGAAAACGCGTGTAAAACTCCCTGCGCACGCCCCAGAATACACGTACCCTACTTGCACCAGCGAAAACGCTTGTAAAACTCCCCGCGCCCCTCTCGGAATACACGTACCCTGCTCGCGCCAGCAAAAACACATGTAAAACTCCCCGCACATGCCCCAGAATACACGTACCCGGCTCGCGCCAGGCCCATCACGTGTAAAACTCCCTGCGCACCTCTCGGAATGCATGTACCCCGTTCGCGCCAGCAAAAACACATGTAAAACTCCCCACGCATGCCCCAGAATACACGTACCCCGCTCGTGCCTGGTAAATTGTGTAGAAAAAGCACCCCCTGTGGCATGGGCTGCCTGTGGGGCATGCCCAGTATCGACGGGGTGCCTGCATGTATTTGGGGTGTGCTCGGGAAGTTTCACACGCGATAGGGCTTGTGGGAGCGGGGTACGTGTATTTGGGGGGTGCACGGGAAGTTTCACACGCGATAGGCCCTGTGCGAGCGGGGTACGTGTATTTGGGGGGTGGTACGCGGGGAGTTTCACACGCGATAGGGCTTGTGGGAGTGGGGTACGTGTATTTGGGGGGTGCGTGGGAAGTTTCACACACGATAGGCCCTGTGCGAGCGAGGTATGTGTATTTGGGGGGTACGTGGGGAGTTTCACACGTGATAGGCCCTGTGCGAGCGGGGCACGTGTATTTGGGGGTACGTGGGAAGTTTCACACGCGATAGGCCTTGTGGGAGCAGGGTACGTGTATTTGGGGGGTACGCAGGGAGTTTCACATGCGTTTTGGCATTGTGGGCCCTCCCGGGTGTGCGGTTTCCCCCCTCCCCATGCCCTGCAGGCAGCCCACACCACAGGGGACTACCCTACAACCCTCCCCATGCCCTGCAGGTAGCCCACATGGCACCATGCACTTGTGAGCACACTTGTGAGCCCTGACTCATGTCCCCCTGCACCCCCACCCTCCCAACAGTGACGGGCACCTGCCAGCAGGCTCCGACTCATGTCCCCCTGTACCCACCACCCACCCAGCAGTGATGGGCGCCTGACAGCAGGCCCCGACTCATGTTCCCTTGCACCCCCACCCACCCAGTAGTGACGGGCACCTGCCAGCAGGCGCCGACTCATGTCCCCCCACCCACTCACCCACCTCGCAGTGACGGGCACCTGCCAGCAGGCCCCGACTCATGTCCTCCCACCCACTCACCCACCCAGCAGTGACGGGCACCTGCCAGCAGGCCCCGACACATGTCCCACTGCACCCCCACCCACCCAGCAGTGACAGGCATCTGTCAGAAGGCCCGACTCATGTTCCCCCACCCAGCAGTGACGGGCACCGACCAGCAGGCCCCGACTCATGTCCCCACCCCAACACGTCATCACGATCCACACTCATGGCCCTTATGGCCACCCAAATCCCACCCCACGCCACCACAGTCAAAACACCCAACCAAGTATTCCATCGACCCCACATTGAAATCCCCATGTCATGATAGATCCCAAATGGCAAGTATGCACATCAATACATGTCCGTCACACACACACAATGGGTGCAAGTGAATGAGAAAACCCACATCGTGACATGCATGAAACCAATGAGAGAATACCACACAAATGAAGTATGAAACCAAAATATATTAAATACAAAAGCAAGGGAATGAAAGAAAATCACACAATAATAGAAATAATAAACAAAAGGCTGCATGTCCAAAATGAATGAAAAATATATGAATGCAGAATCCAAATAAATCCAAAAGAAAAAGGTGCCAAAGCGTTCGTCCATCAAACCAAATCCAAAGGTAAACAAAAAAGAAAACCATTGCTCCATGGGTAAAAAAAAAAAATCAAATCCAGTCCAGAACTATGTACAATGTAAAAATCCAGGGTCCATGAGCCCAACAATCCAAAGAAAACCTACAAAATACCCTACCTAACTAATAACTATACACAAACAGGTGGGGCATAGTCCATGCGCCCCAAATGAAAGAAAAATAGAAAGGAAACCTTACACTAATTAATTATATGCAATGGCGGCAGGAAAGTCCTACGGCTCACTCGTTGATTTCCCGGGCCAGGGCATCATTGAACTCCTGTTCTAAGTCCTGGAGGTGGGCCTGTTCCCTGGCCCCGAAGGTCTCGCAGGGATAATGCCATGTCCAGCTCCAACTCCCTGCGAATTCCCTCGAGGCACTCAGCCCACCTCAGCGCCCTGCACATGGAGTTCTCCGCCCTGACCATAGTGAGCCGCACCTCTTCCGCCCACCGCCGCTCCGTATCTATTTGCTGGCCCAACCGCTGCCACACGGAAGACACTCCCAATCCAGGGTCCTCCTGCCCTCGGCCGATGCCTGTCCCTCTGATGTTGATGGCCCGAGCCATCATCGCTCCCACCTTGAGCCTGCTGCTGCCGTGCAAGTGCCCTGCCTGTTGATGCCTGCACGTCGTCCTCCTGCTGAGGTCCAGTTGTTGGAGTGGCCACCCCTGCTGGACCTCCGACTCCCGACTGTGGCAGGGATGTGTCCTCCACCAGCCTGGCCGCTGGGTCAGAGGCAGCTCCACAGGGTACCCAGGTGATACTTGGGCCGGAAGATGGCACGGAGGATGACTGGCGCATAGGGGGTTCAGTTGAGGAGGGGGTCGGCAGAAGGTCCAGCACACGGAGGAACCCAGCAGCGGTGATCCCTCCTAGCCAGTCAATGCGGTCAACGAGGCATCTGAAATAACGTGCAGCGTCCTCACGAGAACCCTGTACGTTATCCCAGATGCCAAGTTGATGCAACGTCACCCCAGCTAGGACAGGCTCAACACGCTCCCGGATTGCCATGTCCGCAGGGAGAGAAAGGCCAGTTGTTGTTAGCGGATCCCCTCCCTGAAAACGGGTCTGGACGAAGGCATCCCTGCTGGTGCGGGATGATGCAGTCACAGGATCGGGGACATGATTACACACAGGCACATCCGCGGCCGCCTGTGCTGCCTCCTGTCCCTGCCCCTGGACTGCACCACTGGCACCAGTGGAATCCCCCCCCTCCAGACCCCGTGTGTGTCCCTTCCACAGCCTCCTCCTCAACCAAACCCTCCACCAACCTGGATGACTCGGTGCCATCTTCCTCCACAGGCCCCTGCAGGGTCTCAGCTGCCCCTTCTGCTGCCGAGGAGTCCACCTCCGACATCCGCCTCTTGGACCTACCCTCGGCAGCTGTGGCCGCGGACGTGGCACCAGACCCCTCATTCCCCGTCGAGATGACAACATGGGATGGGGGCTGGGCCTTGCGTCTCCGGCTGGAGGTGGGATCCCTGCCGCTGTGCTCCACAGCACTGTCTCCGCCCTCTTCATCAGATGACACTGCAGACAGGGAGAGACAGAACACAGGCATCAGGGCACTGTACAATGGTCTGATACACACATGACAGTTGCGCATGAGTGGCAGTCTCAAACTTCACACATGGCATCACACTCTCCAAAACACATATCATTTGAACCCACACACATGTGCAAATCAATAGGAATGTTGCAGCAGGCAGCACCATCCATACACATACAACAGCATGAGCATCCGAAGGTTAGCCTGACGTCACATGCAACATGGGGAGTGCCGAACACATGCACACACGTCACCAGACATACATGCATCTGTACATCTCCACCACCTGTCGCAGTGAAATCATCGGCATCCATGCCACATTTGCCAATCAACCTCCTACATGTCGGTGTCACATGCATCCATGGTGTATCACAGTGGCACACATGTCAAGTACACACACACGCACATGTACACCATGCACATACATGAAGGTGGAACCAGCATCCATGTGTCACACCACAACCATGCCACAGTACATACACATACATTTACACATGTGTGCACAGACACATGCATTTGGGCACCATGCATTTGAACACATACACCATTGATGTGCCTCACACATGACTGGACTCACATGCGGCAGGCTCATGTCCCTGTACATACACATCCATGCATGGGCCTTCCAAGACATATGTGCAACCTGCACACTCCTGCCACACCTCAACATGCACAGTGTCCAATCAGTATGCATGGACACTTACCGCTCGACTCCGGATGGGTCTGCCTCTGAAGGATCTGGAGGTGGAGCGCTGAGTGTATGCATTCCAGGACCCTCATCTGGATGTTGGTAAGGCGGACCCAGCACCCCTCTGCATGCTTTGCCTTCAAGAGGTGCCGGGCCTTGCTGAGGGTCCTTGTCTTGAAGTCCTCCCGGCGCTTCCGGACGTGTTGCATGTCGCGGGCTGCCACCCTCTCCACGTTGATGGCAGCCACAATGTCCTTCCAGATCCCCTTCCGTCCTTCATTGTCGGCGCGTGAACTTCCAAAGATGGCATCATAATGCCCCAGGACTTGCTCCACCAGGATACCACCTTCTGCTGCACTGAAGCTGGTAGCCCTCTGCCTCTCTGGCTGGGGGTTGCCAGTGGTGCCAGATGGTGTCGTTTCGGACATGGCAACCCCCGAGGCAGGTGCGGGTGGGCAACTGGGTCCTGGGGCTGGGCTGTGGAGCGATGGAATACCAGTCAGGAGTCTTCTGTTCCAGCAGGGGTGGTCACAGCAACTGGACCACTTCAGATGGCTGAGGTGCAGGCACCAAATAGCAGGGCACGTGGCCAGCAGGCAAGCAGATGGCAGGTGGGAGCGTGCTTGGGGATCTGGGGGGCAGGAAAATGGCCTTCTGGGCAGGAGCATGGTCTTCCGTGTGTTGTTGCGTGGCCAGCATGATACGGAGTGATTTGGCACGTGAAAAAACTGCACGTCAGGAAAGGCCCTTAGTGCGTAAGCGCGTCTGAGACGTAACGCGCACGGGCATTTCCCTCAACTCGGGTGCATGTTGATTGTACACGTGCAAAAACTGCACGTCCGGGTGTCACTGCGTGTAATTGGATGAAAGGCCCTTAGCGCCTACGCGCGTAAGTGACGTTGCACGTGTGGACTGGCTTAAGAAGTACGTGTAGGATGCCATTTTCTTGTACGTGCTTTTTGTGGAGAGCGAGCAGGTGATTCTTGTACTACTTGTCAGTTCACACGCGATTACTTCACAACGGTTCCAGTTCATACGCCTTGTATATTCAGACAGCGTTCAATTCTTCTTTTGGTGGGGGTGTTGCCAATGCGCACATGCACGTCTTTTTCACGTTCTTTTTCCAAGCAGACGGTGAGTTGCACACGTATTTTTCAACTGTGGTTGCACCCATGTGTCGCGTACCCATTCAGAGGTCATTGTAGCCAGTGTGTACCACGCGTACGCTTCTTTTTGTGTTTCTGGGTGCCACAGCGTAGTGTGGGTTCTTTATTCCACACACATGGGCTACCAGGGGTCACGTGCATTTTAAATTTTGTTTTCGGGGTGCCTGAGCGTTGTGTGACCCGTCATATTCCCCCAGGGGTCACAGACAGCCTTGCTTGAGCACTAGGGTACGTATTCCATCTAGTACCCTGCCCCTTTCACCCCAATTGCCCAGGACAATTGTTTACTGCACCTCCCATTCGCACAAGAACATCAGTGCAATGGTTGGGAGGTGACCAATCGGTAAGGGAGGCAATGGTGCTTGAACTCCAAGAGGTGGGCGCAGTAGGGGACGTGGCCAGGATGTGCAGGGCGGCCCAAGAGGCCAGTGTGTGGAGGACCAATCAGGGACACCTATGCCCCCCCCTCCCATCCCCCAATGGGTCGGGGAGATGCAGCTGACACCATCCCAGCTCAGGCCTTGTTAACCCGGCCCATATTGTCAACCAAACCAGCACAGCATGACTCCCAGGCTGACTTCCATGTCACCAAGTCAAAGCCACGTATGGCAGTGAAAGTTGCTGTCACCAGCCACCGTGGATCTGGGGCAGCAATGTCATCTGCAGCCCCAAGTAGCCAGGGTCAGGAGGCTGCAGGGGCAGCTGCAGCTCAATCCACCCCAGCTCCGCATCTCCCAGCCGGGACAGTGTTGGTCCAAGTCCATCACACCGAGGTTGGTCCTGCCAACATCACCCAGCATCCAACGCCTGCAGTGAGACCTTTGGTCATTGTACCTTTGTCTACTTCCAGTGCCCAGTCCACCTGCGCTTCAGCCCCTACCAACCAGAGTGGCGTAAGCCACTCAGGGTCCGCACCACCTTCCAAGAGGAAGAAGGGTGCTCTTGCGGTACAGGCTGGGACCCCAGACATGGCTCCCCCCTCCGGCATGTCAAGGAAGCGTAGTTTCAATGATGCAGAACTAGACGTATTTGTGGGCTACGTGTCGGCCCATGGACACGAAATGCTGGTGACTGCAGGGTGCAAGACTACGACTGCTCAACGTAGGGCCCACTGGCAGTGCATCGTGGACCAAATTAGTTCCCTTGGATTCGTGAAGCGCACAGCTGATGATTGCTCTAAGCGGTGGAATGACCTCAAACGCAGAGCAAAGAACAAGCTGGCTTCCAATCATGCCTCTACTCTGTGACTAGCAGTGGATCTCCACCAGAGGAGGAAGTACTCACCGAACATGAGAACATGAATCTATCGCTGGAGGCTTCATCACAGAGGATCAGATCCAAGGCGTGGGAAACCTACCAGTTCTTGAGGCAATGTCCGGTGAGTGGCCATGCATGTGTGTGCAAACCATGTGTATGTTGCTTGGGTGATGTGTTCTGATTGAGTGCCAGGTGAGGCTGTGTAGTCATGACTGCTATGGGTCACCCATGTGGTGCCTCCAAACCATACCCCGGCCTTTGGTTTGGGTTTTCAAGTATCCCTTCTGACCGCAGTAGACAATTTTCACCTGATTATTGCACTTGCCCTTCAACTGCCATCTTGCCACAACATTGTTCATACTGTTTTCCTGTTCATTCTGCCTGATTGATGAAATCCTTAGCATTTTTACCACACATTTTTGTGCCTTTCTGTCCCAAATGTAACATACTTCAGACATAGATTACACCCCACAATGGCCCACATTTGTTACCTTATTATGGGAATGACTTCATCAATCAGGCTGATTGAGTAATGTGCACATGGCCTGCACACAATCACTTCGGGGCACTGTTTGAATGTTCAACATGACAATTGACTTCTGTCATGTCGAAGTGACCAACCATTGATGTATCCATGTGCCTGCCATCACTGCATCATTGAACACTGGCTTTGTTGCAGCGTGTGGCACATGCATGTTTTGTCACACTATTTTGCATGTTCAATTTCATGATGTCCATCTCACATGGATGGGTCACAGTACTGATTTGGTACCATCTGGGTGTCCTTGTGAAATCTGCCATGGCTATGCTACATGCCATCTGTGTGCTGGCATGTGTCATGTATGTGGATTGTCCATGCCACTCACAGGCTTATGTGTGAGGCCAGTGCTATCCAGCATGCAGCACATGTGTTGCTTTTCCATCTTGGAGTGCTCAGTGTCTGCTTTTTGCCTCCCCTTCCAACTCATTGCCAGTGCATGCATGCCAGAGTTATTGTCATGTGTGACATGTGTCATTTATGTACTGGATGTCTGCCTCATCATGCCTATGTGTGTGGGCTATGGTGCTCATGTCTGTTTTAATAACTTTTCTTTTATGTTTTTGCAGGTGATGAGGCACTTGATGCTGTTGAGGAGGAGGAGATGGCGCAGAGGCAGGAGTACTCACAGCCACAACCGGGCATCAGTGGAGGACGTGGGGTGGTGGTGGGTGAAAACCCATTACCCCTACAGACCATACTGTCCATGGGTGTCTCTGGGTACACCTCCGGAGACCTCTATGAATCAGGTTTTGAATCGGACATTGAGACATATGTCCCGTCGCAGGTGAGTGTTTCTGGCAGGGATGCTGTTCTGTCCAACCCACCTGCACTGGGGGTAGACCCCTCTATGGGGCATTCAGTGTTGGAAAATCTGTCTGTGGCGGTTACGGATGCAGGGTCACACTCTACAATATTTGCTCCTGTTCCTGGGCCAGCAGATCAAAGGAGGAATGCAGTCCTGCAGCCTCAGGCAGTGCCAGCACAGCAAGGTGCACATCACATTTCCCCAAACAGGTGTGGTGCCCGCCAATGCGGTGGCTGTGCGCCACCAGGCAATACTGTGTGGGAGAACTCCATGTACACTATAGCAGCACAACAGGGGGCATTGTGTGAGATGATGGCTCAGGCCCTGGATCGGGTGGCCACTTCCATTCTCCCCCCTGAAAGGCAGGTGGAGCTCCAGCAGCAGGCAACAGAGTCCATTTGCCACTCACACAGGGAGGACATGTTGGTGACCAACAGGGACCGACGGGCTGGACTGGAAACTCTGCGCACAGCCATATCTGCAGAGTCACAGGCTCACAGGGTTGCCCTGAGGTTAGAACACAGGTCCCTCAGAGATAATCTGTGTGAACTTGAGATGTCCCGGAGTACAAGGTCAGAACAGCAGCTGGAGCAGCTGACACGCACACTCTCAGCTGAGCTCCAGGCAACCCGTCAGGAGATCCGGGCATCACGCGTGGCCATGCAGGTAGAAATGCATGCTACCCGTGAAGTGCTGCATGGGGATCTCCGTACCATCATCCTGCAGAACCAAACCTTTCAGACCTGCATGCTTGATGCCACGGAGGAGCATGCCAGGGCTTTGCGTGGTCTGCCTCCCATATCACGCACACCTTCTGATGAGCACCGGAGGGTGATGACAGCGACGGAAGTTCTCCCAC
The DNA here is from genome assembly GCF_040938575.1 of Ambystoma mexicanum. Taxonomy (NCBI): domain Eukaryota; kingdom Metazoa; phylum Chordata; class Amphibia; order Caudata; family Ambystomatidae; genus Ambystoma; species Ambystoma mexicanum. Next base: position 751,677,168 of record NC_090929.1, read on the forward strand.
TGTAGGGTAGCCATGCAGGCCATGAGCCCATGGAGGGTTTTTTTCCCTCAACATCCACGCATGTGGGTGTTGGGGTGCACCCTGTACCTCGTTCCTCCTGGGAGGCCTTCCCCCACCCCTGGTTCACACATGGCCATTTTTCTTTTTTTTTGGTTTTATGACATTTCATTCCGATTTGCTAAATGAAAATAGTATTCAATTCATTTGTTATCTTTATTTCTTCTTATTATTTTTTCTATTTTTTATTTTAATTTTATTTTCAATCTTGATTTTCTTATTTTCATTTTCATACATTTGTTTTTATTTGGTTATGCTTCTGATTTTTACTTTGTTATTTTAATTTGTTTGTTTTACTTTACATTTACTTTTGCTTTTTCTATATTTCATTTACATTTACATTTTTGTTCATAACCATTTTCTTTCACATTGTGAATTAATGTTACAGTGTGTTGCTTTGTGTGGCTCCCGTAGGCATCCACTGTGTATTCCAGCTGGGCACATGCAGGCTTGTCCTGTCTTTGGGTTAGAAACTTGGGTTCCTGACACACACACCCCTCCTGCTTCCCCTTTCCATGGGCTTGCAAAGGGTGTGACCAAGTGACAGTAACTTACACAGAGACATTGGGCTCCCATAAGCTGTGTGGGCAGTCTGTAGTCAAAACTGTGTATACATCCCTAGTGGGGATTGTTGTTCATTTCTCCACTGCATGGTGGATTTATATATGGTTTTACATCCAGGACTTTTCCCTTATATACATGTAGCTTCTTCATGTCTTAACCAGCCCGTTTCCTTTGCAGATGCAGTCCATGTTGTATGCAGTACACTGCCACATTTGCCTATCAGCAACACTCTGCAGTTGGAAGGGGTCGATGTGCTGCCTTAGTCGGGTTGTGACACTTGCACTACTTTAATTTTTTACTGTCATATGTTGCCACCGTTGGATCCTGTACTGATGTTTTGTCTTGCTGGTAAGTATTTCTTCATGTGTGTTGTTTTTTTTTTCATTACTGAGAGGGAATTGTCTCTGGCCTGTTTCCATTTGGGACAGTGCACTTTGTGACACTTGTGTCATGTGTTGTGCATTCATTTGGTTGCTTTCACATTGCATGCCATGCCATGGTGTGTTGGGTAGCTGAGCTAGGGAGGGGTTGGGTGACATGCCACTATTTGGATGTAGTATTTTGTAAGGGGGTAGTCCTTCATGCTGCATGAATGTGTGCCTTTTACTGACACAGCATTGGGTGTCTTTAAGTAGCTAGGGATGCACACAATGTTGCACTTCCAGGTGAACAATCTTAGGGTGGTATTGTTGTGACATTTTGTCATCATCATTGATTGTCAGCTGGTATGTGCCAGGCCTGTGTGCACTGCGTAGAGTTGGGATTTTAGGTGAAGTAATTTGCCACAAGCTGGGTACGGACTGCCTCACCACATGCCCTTTCACCTCCCATGCACATCGGCTGTGCATGTGGTTGGAGATGTGGGGGCACCACCATGTCCACCGGCACGCTCCGCCGGGTTGCAACGGTGTGCAGGACACATACTGCCACTATGATCCTTCATACTACTGGGGGCGCATATAGCAGCTGCCCACCAGAGCGGTTAAGGGAACGAAAGCGTGACTTGATTACTCTGAATGTGCACTCCACTATGCCCTGGGTTGCAATATGGGCTGTGTTGTATCTTACCTCGGTTGGTGTGGTGGGGTTCCGAATTGGCATCATCATGTAGTTGCTCAGAGGGTAGGCACTGTCCCCTGAGGAGGTGATAATGGTTGTCATTAGTGGGGTTTTCACATTTCTTAGTGTCTGACATGCATGCATGTGCAGAGGCATTTATACTCACCAATTAGCCACGTGTCGCCATGCCGCCCAGCTTCCAGGTCCCGGTTTAGGGGTGACATTCTGAATATGAAACTATCATGGCTGGACCCCAGATAGTTGGCATATACCGAGGTGATGATTCCCTTGGCATCACATACAACCTGCACGTTGATGGAATGCCAGTGCTTGCGGTTTCAATAGATGTGCTCAGTGGCCCAGGGAGACCGTAGAGCCACATGGGTGCAATCAATGGCACCTAGCACTTTGTGGAAGTGTGTCACCCTGTAAAAGTCCTGGACGACAGCCTGCCTTTCTGCAGGTGTTCTCCTCCTCCTGTGTCCCACGACCACTGCTGCGAGGAACGGTATATTCATTGTAGCGTATGAGCTTGTTTGTTGTTTGCGTACACTTTTATGCTGCGCGGGGCCTCTTACGCCTGCTTCCTGCTGGCGTACGTGTTTCCGGATTAGCTCGTCTTTTTTGGCGCATGGGTTTCCCCTGTTCGATTTCATGAATATGTGCTGTAATGCACGTGTGGGCGTTGCGAGCATTTACCTCCCGTACTTCCCCCGTAACGCCCACATTTTCACACGTTGTTCCCCATTCCGCGTGTTATGCCCCGTGTTCCACCCACTTTTCTTGTGTGCGCTACACGATGTGCGCTTTCCCTGTGCGCGTCGCGCATGCCATTTAGTGGCGTGTACGCTCGCGTGTGCCACCCACGGATTTGACGCACATCTCAGGTTTTACAAGCGCAGCGCATTCCATGAATCGATGAACGGCTGCGAGCGTGGCTTTAGTACACGTGCGCTGCGATTTTCACGCTTGAGCTCCCCTTTTCGGCGCACATTTATTCCATGAATTAAGTTTCTTGGTAAAGATAATGTTTATGATACCAGCTATTCAACACAATTTCTCTGGTTGAGATGTATGTGGGGGGGGCGGAAACGTCTCTTTGATCATCTCGCTCAACCGTTTCTTAACCGTTATCAATAAGGACTTGATGCAAATGTGATCTAATTGGATTGACTATGTTTAACCACGTGACCTCCCGTTTATAAATACGTTTTTTGCTGTACTCAGCTCTTGTGTTCTGGCCTCAAGCATATGCTCTCTATTGTTTTGCACATGCAATGTTTTGCACACTATATGATGGTAAATTGCGGTCAACATGTTGGCTGTAAAATGACGTTTTTATTATGTTGTTTTTAGGGAATTGCATGTAAATGTTTTACATTGGTTTTCATTATATTTTAAGTCGTTAAACTTCTTTTGTAAAGGTTTTGTACAAACCATATGTAATAAAAAAGAAAACTTTTTTATTTTTATTAAATTGACCCCAAGGGACTACGAACACAACTAGCAACATGGAAAGGTTCTTTCCATTTGATATGACTTCTCTTGAAACTCCTTTGCATGTTTTTGCTCTGTTTCCCCCATGCCCCCCTCTTAGATATCGATATCTATTACCTGTTTTCAGGAATGGTAGCTTCCGTCAGTGTCACCGGCCTATATTTATTTAATGAGGGCTAATACAGAAGCTACGTACGGCATTGGCATTTATGAAATCCCCCCAAGGTGCAGTGAGATGAAGAAATAATGTTGAAGTAGGTTGAATTGAGAACTGAATTCTGCGTGAGTCTATTTTACTTAACAGGTGTTCAATGTTTCTATTGGTGGAACATTTTTGTATGCTTTTTGATGTGCAAAACTATTATGTTTATTTAAGTGCACATTTTAACAAGATGATTTTATCAATTCTAGCTTATGTTAATTTTATTTGATGTGGCCTTTTTGGGTTGTCAGATGATGCAGATAGATTTTATTTTGTCGTTTTTCACATACATTCTATTCCATATTTTTCTTTATATGAACTTTTATGGGAAATATTTCCCTGAATAAAGTGATGATGAGGTCAAAAGAGAAAGGCGCTGACACGGATGCCCAGGGCTGCCACCCACGTTAATGATCGGATATTAGTTTTACTAATATATGCAAGCGACATTGGGAAAGGTTCCACAAAATAAGTGTGGCCATGACAACATATACAGACGTGGTAACGAAAATACAGAAACATGTGAAGGGGTTTGCCCTGCATAGGTATTAGGAGTACAAGTCACTTCTGGGGGAGTGGCCAGACAATGGTGTGGGGTGAACTAGATACATATTTGCGGTTGCACTTGATGTCAACACCAACACCCATTGCAGTGCAACACAGAGACAGAGACCTTGCTTGTTCTGCAAACACCTTAAAAAAAAATATGGCCCAGCCAGTGTGGGGGAGCGGGGGAAGGTTAGAGGGGTGGGAGGGGGAGGGGCGCCAGTACATTGCGGCATATGTACACCTGGTGCATATGTTCAGACACAAATGTTCCAAATGTAGCGCCATTCCCTTCCTGGTCGAATGCTATGCCCCAGTGATTGGATGGAAAGGGGAGAGGATAATGAATACAAGAAGCGAGCGGGCGAAAAGGGATCTTGAGAACATCCTTCTAGGTAGGTTTGGCTGGACAAGATCAGGGGCAAGTTCCTTTTAGAGGTGGATGTTGGATTCATTATGAGGGGCAGGCGACAGTTTGTGCAGAGATTGGGACAAGGTCGCCTTTGTGACGTTATTGGTGGTTGGTGAGGCTGCTAAGGGGGCCTGGTGCTGGCAAAAGCCACGTAATACGGGGCTTGGGTAAGCAAGGACAAGATACCCCCACTCCAGTCACCATGCCGTTACCAGGAGGCAGGGGTGCAGTGAAGCCTACGTTCTCCTGTAGGGGCCTGGCTATGAGGGAATGTGCGGACAACAAAAGGGAGCAGGGTGCTCCCATGGAGCCGGCAGCTCCTCCGCTCTTGGGTCTCCTTGCATGGGGGGATCGTAACTAAAATGATGGTATGAGCTTCATCACCTCCCAGTGCAGAACCCTAGGGGACGGGGTGGGATTCAAACTGGGACAGAAAACATGAGCAGTTCGCTAATCACCTTACAAGGTCTACACACACACATAAACATACACTCTGATGGTTCTTTCACCAGTGCTGGATTTCCGCGGATTTTTGAATCCAGCAACAATTGTCTTCACAGATTCTGAATCTAGAGACGCGAAAGGACCTTGCACGAGCTTGCCGCAGCACGCTGCACCTGCAGTGATCGACTGTTCCCAGAGTTCGGCGGCCTGCCAAGCTCAAACGAGCTCCTTTTCAGCATGACTTTGTTTTCTTTTTTTAGCCTCAAGCACAATAAAGCGCAATTAATGCAAGATGGCTGCAGAGCCACAAACAAGTGGATAATTCCAAGTTGCTTAACAGGTGCGAATGATGGGTCATTAAAAATGAGAGGGGTTCCTTAAAATAAAGTGGCACGCTGTGTGAACCTCTCAATCATGTGCATTTTCTTTCACTGTGTTTCTTTCCAGAGGCTGTTTTGTAAGGCTCGCGGTACTCTTCATGCTGGTAATTGTATGCTTCCATTCAGAATAGGGTAAATTAAGCTACAGTCGGTCTATTTATGCTCAACTATATTGCGAGGGCGGTTTATTATGCAAAGTGTGCACATTTCATGAAATCTCTCTTAAGTCTATCGTTAATTTATCCCTGTGCTTTTTTTAATGCACATTTTATAAGCCTGTCACTTGACTGCCGTGACTCGACCGCCACCACTGTCCCACTGCTTGCTCTCCTTAGGTGGAATGTCAGACGATTCTTTTCCCATTTCCAGCACTGATTTGCACCTAAGTAAGGCTTTTTGAGGGTGAAGTCGGTGTGTGGTACGCAAAGAGAGGACTACACATGGAGCGGGATTAACCAACCTCACATCCCATATCGATACTATGATCCCTCATCCAGGGGCAGTGCCCAAGGCGCCACGGGCAGGTGAGACAATCAAGCAATCCAAAGCAGGTTCATTGCACTCACATACTGTAGATGTCTGTCCGTCCCCGCTGCTACTTGAGGTGTCCGTTGCATGTTCTGGGGCAGCTCTTTTGAACATGAGGCACATAGGGCCTGATTCATGGAATATTTGCCCGGTTCAAAGTGAATTTTCACTCCTGAAAAGTGACTTTGCACTGCCGACACACGCCCTGATTCATAGAACCGTGCAAAGTGTGTTTTTGCAGTGCAAAGTACGGGCAAGGTCAACGCACGGTCATTTTTGCAATTCAAAATGACTTTGCCTGGACTTTGCATGGCAAAAATACACTTTGCACAGTTCCAGGAACCAGGGCGTGTGTCGGCAGTGCAAAGTCACTTTTCAGCAGTGCAAATTCACTTTCAACCAGGCAAATATTCCATGAATCGAGCCAATAATCTCTTGGCTTGGACCAGACTACCTGGCCCAAGTACTCCTCCTTCCCAAGGCTGACTTTGAATTGCATTCTAATATCGTGCTTCATGTCTGAGTCTGGCCTCTGAGCGCTGGACTGGGTTTCGAACCTGCGTTGCTCGCTGTTGTCTTGCTTCCAAGACAAGCACCTTGCTGCTGAGCTATTCTCTTTCTTGCCACATAAATCCTGCCTATGGGGCATATGAGCCAACTTCTGAATGTGCTGCCCCAAACACTAATGATGATAGGCCGTCCTATGTGTCCCCATGTCCATTTAAGTCATCATTTGAGGGTGTTGTCTCTGATGCTGATCTTTCTTGGCCACCCACGCTGAGAACCCAGTCCAAGACCTGGAGGGCCCGGGTGAGCTAAGGCAGCCATTGCGGTCTACGTTGGGCTCTGTAACCAGTTACCTACTTGGGACACTTGCTGCGGTCTGCCCTGACTGAACCCGGTCCTGTGCTCCACCTGGCCTGGCCTCAACTATCAGTGCTTACTGGCCCTCATTGGGATTCCTGACAATGCAGCACTGGATCCAACTTGGGGCTTCTTCCCCGCTCGGGAGTGAGTCCAGTCACGTCCTAGTGCTCCGGCTAGGGCCACGCTTGGGGTACATGAGCGGCACGTCATGGCGAAACCTGGGAAAATGCCAAAATCAACAGACATCGCATCCTTACTGCAGATCCAGGCCCGGGTGAAGGACCTCACAACGACAGCCGAGGTCCACTGAGAATGAGCAGCGGGGCCCAACCGATAGCTGGCCATGAAGGATGATCTGCTACAGTGGCTGACAGAGATCAGGTAAGACATTCAAGGCAGCCTGGCTGATATGGTCACGAAAGTGGCAGGAAAGTGGCTGTGATAGACGAACAAATCGACGAGGCTGAGCGCAGGGTCAAGGAAGTCGAAACCACACTGTGCAAACAATCGTATGAAATGAGCAAGTGGGCCCAGCACATAGAGGCCCTAAAAGATAAGGTGACATTTCTGAGCGACAAGTATGAAGAGTCCGAGAATTGATCTCGATGCAACAACATCAGGATCAGAGAAGTCTCGTCCAACGTAGCTAACTGTGACCTGGAGACCTACATTGTGGATTTCTTCCGCCAGCTCTTAGAAGTTTCGGGGCATGACCCGATTGAACCAGACAGCACCCACCGAGTTCGTCTGGCAGAACCTGAGCGACCTAACTACACCCAGGACGTCCTCACATGAGTCCATTTCTATAAACTGAAAGAAAGTATTTTGGCACAAGCTAGAAAAATGGAGGAGATCGGCTTGCGGGGAGCTACCTTGGCTCTATATCAGGATTTAGCAAGCATCACACTGTTTAAATGCAAAGCACTGTAACCGCTCACGGAATGGCTCTATGAGAGGGACATCCGTTACAGGTGGTGTTCCCCACCGCTCTCCACTTCACCCATTTGATCCGGTCATGGTCGATCACAACAATGAAAAACGCTGAACAGCTTCTCTCCCCGGATGCCGTGCCCCCCCCATGCAGAGCCGGACCCGAGTTCAGACCTGCCAACCATGGCAGGGACCAGAGTGCGCCTGTGGTCCAAAGTGGGAAGGGGCCGTAGAAAGAAGAAAGTCCCCATGCAATCTCACATGGCTTCACGTTCAATGGCCAATTTATCACCTGTCACATGCCCTAACACATATTAGCTGGTTCTGGAGGTCTTGCCAGATTGCTGGGTGCCACCACTGACATCTCTTGTTAACCTGGCTTGGTGGCACTGATGGTTCTCATTAAATGTTTAATGTCATGTTTCTCCCTCTTGCAGGTTGCCTAATACCTTGTTTTGGTTGTACAACGATTTGCATTGATGTTCACTTTGATGATCTATGGGAAATATTCTCTGTGGTTGGGGGTTGGGGTGTGGGTGTGGAAATGGGGAGGGATACAATTGGAGTTGGAGGGCAGACAGATCTTGTTGGGTCTCACTGGTTGGCAGAGGTTGGTATCCTGGGGTTGACACATTGGCCTTTTGGGTAGAATGGTTAATGATCTGCAGGATTGTACACTGTCAATGATCACCTAGAACGTCCAGGGATTAAACTCGCATATCCAAAGTCTATAATGGGGAAATTGACTTATCACCCTCGATGGTCTTCCTACAGAAAACCCACCACTTGCGGTCTGACGAGAAGAGATTCACACATGCCCGTTTCTCGCCAGGTTTCTTCGCTTCAAGTGGGTCTAAAAGAAGGGGTCTGGCCATTTTATTTGATAAATCAATGCCCTTCCTCAAAACTGGGATCCTACGTGACCCAGACAAAAGGTACCTGGTGGTTAACGGGTCATACATGGGTAAGACCTTTACATTTGTTACGGTCTACTCCCCTAACGATCGACAGGACCTCTTCCTTCAGGCTCTCCTGGGCAAATTGCTTCCACTCACTGAGGGTTCCCTGGTCACAGGGGGAGACTTCAATGTTGCCCCTGATCCTAACATAGATAAGACGCTACTGGCTACTAGAGCTGATTTTAGAAATGTATTAGCCCTCATGAAATTCTTTCGGGAGCTACGAGCAGCAGACATCTGGAGATTGCGCAACCATTATGCCAGGGACTATACACATTACGTGCATGTCCACATGGGGTATTCCCTTATGAATCTGCTGTTGGCTTCTTCTTCTTCCCTGGCTCCCTCCATCCCTGACTGATCCATCCATGTTGTCTCCCTCTGATCACACTCCGGTCTTATTCTCCCTCTCAGTCTCGGGGCTCCCGCCCCGACCCAGAGGCCTTTGAGGTTCTATGATCCAATACTCAGGTGATCCAATACTCAGGGACACTGTTATCCAACAGGACATTGGATCAAGTATTTCCAATTACTTCCAAAATATTCTCATGGAGGACATGTCCTTGAGTACTGCTTGGGATGCCATGAAGGCAGTGATTAAGGGGGAAGTAATGAGTCTGTCCATGTTGTACTCGAAAACTAGGGTCTGTCTCCCTAGCGACTTAGAGGACGTGGCTTGTCTTAGGGAGTAGGCGCACAAGCAATCAGGCACCCTCAGAGCGAGGAGACAGCTGAATATAGTCAGAGCCAAGCTTAATGCCCATCACACAGACCGTATGTCCCGGCCTTGCTTAAGGTCAAACAATATTACTAGACTATAGGGAACAAGGCAAATAAGATCTTGGTCTGTAAATTGGCTAAACACAGAGCCACGAATAACGTCCAAGCCCTGGAGGATGACGAGGGTGCGCTCCTCCTTGCGGAAGACGATAAATTTGCCTGAGTCCATAAGTACCACATGGACGCGGCTCATGCCCTCCCCGCCCCTGGCAAATCAGATTGAATGATCACTTGGCCTCAGTTGCTTTCCCGGTTCCCCCGCTCACAAAGGTTATGCAACTTGAACAACCGATATCTGTTTCAGAGGTTGTGGTTGCCATTAAATCTCTACACAAAAACACTACCCCGGGGCCCGACGGATTCACGGCTGAATTCTACAAATCTTACTGCGAAATCTTGTCCCCCCACCTGACTTGGCTCTTTATTTCATTTCCGGACACTGGTTCAATGACACCCACTTTGCTCGAAACCTCCACCACCCTACTCCTGAAGCCTGACAAAGACCCTAAACTCCCTGACTCATATCACCTGATTACGCTCATTAATAATGATGATAAAATATACTCTGAAGTCCTTGCCTCTCGTCTAATGGATCATCTGGACCAGACCGGCTTCATCGCTCGCCGGTCCATCCAAGACAACATTGGAAAAGCTCTCAACTTAGTTGACATACCTGATGGGATGTATATGAGTGCTGGGCTCTTAGCCCTAGATGCCCACAGGGCTTTCGTCAAGTAAGGCTTCTATCTCTCAGTGGTCCTTTGCAAATCGGGCCTGTGGCCGAGATTCCAGCAGTCAATACTAGCCATATATTCAGCTCCATTAACTCGAATTTTGCTCAATGGCAGGGCCACCCCCTGATAAGAATCCATGGAGGCACGAGGCAGGGATGCCCCTTGTCCCCCCTTCTTTTCGTGCTTTCCATGGAACCCCTCATGATTCGCATTTGCAATCACCGCAACATTTCGGATATCCCATTTCGGCAGCAGAAATTAAAGTTTCCCTTTATGCAGACAACCTTCTGCTCTCGCTGACTGAAACCAGACAGTCAGTGCCTGCTTTGATGACAGAACTAAGGGACTTTGGACAGGTCTCTGGTTTCGCTATCAACTATTCCAAATAGCTGGGTCTATCAGTTGGGCTGTCACCAAAGGACCTTGAGGCGAGGTCTGAGGTTTGCCCAGTTAAATGGAAAAGGGACTAAATCGTTATACTGCTAATGTCCCTGGTTTATTCTCTGGGGCCCTTTGTCACCAGTGGTCGGCAACCCTGAGTTCAGCCCTGGCGGACAAGCATTCTCATCTTGGACTTTAGGGGGCCTGAAGGAACTCAGAAAATGTTTCAGGCATGGTTTCTGCTTACGTTCAAAGATTGCATTTCCGATATCTGCAGCTGCGCCATTGTCGTGTCATCCAACAGTCCGGCAGAGGGGCACCAGGGGCCCCAATACTCTAGAAATTACCTACCTGGTTAGTAGGTCCAGGGGAGGAATGTCAGGGCTTTGCAACTTGTTAGACCATTGTGATCTGCAGGAACTCTTGCCCTACATCGTGAGTTGGGAAAGGGTTCTGAGCTTCTCCGTCTGCGAGGACTTGTGGTGTAATATATGGGAGCACAATCATAAAATCACTAGATGCACCACGGACAAGGAGTGCCAGCTCAAACTTTGATACAGATGGTATTATGCCCAAGATAGATTGCATCGCATGGCCCTTACTCACCAGGAGTCTTGTTGAAGGGGCTGCTAGGAGAGAGGCACCTACTTCCACATATGGTGGCAATGCCCCAAAGCCCAACTCTTCTGAAAGGAGATCCTCTCCCATATCAAATCCATGTTGAAAGTAACTCTACCACTGGACACCCTAATAGTTTTGTTGGGAAACCGTGGAGATGGGCTCTACACACTTACAGGCCATACGGCTAGGCTTCTCAATTTCCTTCTTCTGGCAGCTAAAATCTCCCTAGCCTGCTATTGGAGAGCTGTAGACAGGCCTGTGGTGGCAATGTGGTGGGCAAAACTCTGGGAGATGTAGGCCTATGAAAATACCACTGCCCTTACTGCAGGGAGATACACCTTTTATGTCACAACCTGGCTTCCCTTCATCAATTATACGCAATATGGCTATCACGGAACATATAAGCCCAAGCTGTACAAATACTTAGCCTTACTTTGATTTAGGAATGGGGACTTGGTTGTGAGAATTTATTTGACCAGAAGAGTGTATCGCAATCCGAAGTTACGTCACCAGTGCTTACTCATGTCTGCTTCTTTATGTATCTGTTTATCCTTGTATATGCCAACTGGTGCTGTCGTCCTCTTGTCTCTTACAAAACCAACAAATAAGGATGTTTAAAAAAAAAAGAAAAAAGAAAGCTGGAGAGCTGGGCAGAAGGACCTAGAGACGGTGGTGGGAAGTGGGAGGAGAAAGCTAGAAGTCTGGGGTGAGAAAGAGATAGGAGGATGGTGGGGCATGTGGGGGGCAATAGAGAGAGGGAGAGAGACAGAGAGAACGAGAAACAATGAATGATTTACAATTCCTATTGAGTAGCAATTGTGCACATGTGGGAATTTATTTGCTTTGCATTTGTAAAAATCCCAATAAAACCTTGTTGGGAACAATATTTCAAGTCTGCCCTAGGTTTGATCCTTGTACCATGACAAGATCCTATCATAAGCAAAGGAACAAAAGTGAGGATATGGTAGTGACTCTTCGTGAGTTGGAAATATGCCCTGGGAAGTACATGAAAGAATATAGGAAGCTTTGAGAGTGTTGAGGGTAGCTTGTCAAACATGGAAAAGTGGAAGGACTGATGTGGACACATGATACGGGGGTTGTGAAACTGTTTGGCGAAGGGGGAGAGTTAGGGGAGCTCAACACTCACTCATTAATAATTGGGACAGTCAGAGGTGGAAGCCTAAGCATGAGAGGGTTCTCCTGCATAGATTGGAAAGTTTAAAGTTAGGGTTACAAGAGGTCTATGAACCCAGGTAACAAATAATTAAGCACACACCCATAACTAATGTTTCTTTTTTACATGTAGAAACTATGGAGGCAGCATGAGTAAGACAAGGGGTGTGAATGTGTGTCAATCTATTGTGTAATTGTTGGATAGATAATTGGAAGCAGTTTTGTGGTCATATCATCATCATCATTCCAACGTTATCTTGCAAAGTGTCCATAAAAGTTATACACAATACATACATTAAAAAAATCATCACACACATAACATAAAAACCATTTGCTTTACTCTAAACTAAATAGTTTTACAAATATCCGATAACCTAAATAGCATGCATCAATACATACTTTAGCACCATTGCATACTATTCATGAGAATATCTCTACTACTCCATGCACATTCTAAAAGAGTAGACTCTGCAAACATAACATCTATAGTTCTTGCACTTTAGCATTCCATTTCAGCATCAATCAGCCTCGACATAGCCGTGTTCTTAAAGCAATTATTTAAATTCCTTCGTCTTATGTCGTGATGTAGTGGACAGAGGAATAAGAAATGCAGACATTCCGTTTCACAAATACAAAAGGGACAAAGCTATCCCATCTAGCTTTAAACACAGCAAGCAGTAGATTACCCAAACACATTATAGGGCTCTACCCCTCGGATCCTCAACATAAGACAGGGAATCCTCCATAGCCAAATCTGCTTTGCAGAACAAATACCCACACCCCATTGAAAGCTCTAGGCATTTAGCCACATACTTCCCCCAGGTGCATTGATTATCCCTGTCAAGAACAATTCGCCTGGTAGGGTTGTTAATAACTTCTAGTCTATGCCACAAATCCTGTGACGAAACCACCCAAGTGAGCTCAGCTTGTTAAGGGCCAGAACACCTACCAGTGCTTCACAAATCGTCCTATGACAGTCACTGGCCCAAATGTGACCCCACAGGTGCGCCCAGCTCCATGTGCAAAGGGAAATTGGGGGTGCTAGAGGGTAACTTTAGTAATCTTTTTAAGAAATAATTTCCCTTAACTACCAAATTAGGTCCTTTTGCTGCACCCCAAATTTCCCCAGCACACAGAGCACAGGCCAAGGCTTGTGTCCTATATATTTCCACAGCAAGAACAACATAGTGATGTTGAATTTGATTAGCCAATTCCAGGATTACCATTACATTTCCTTCCCGAACCTGTGTTGGTCCTAGACCCATGCTCCTTCCGGTAGCCATCCTTAGTTAACCTTATGTCTAAATAATCAAAGTGGCACACTTCTTCTACCCTGTCACCTTCGATTTCAATTTCTATGTGTGACCAACGCGCCAGCTTCCTACCACACCTCATAAATTTCGTTTTGCAGGTGTTAACCTCCAAACCTGTAGCTTTACAAAAATTCAGGAAGTGGGCTGTCTGCTTTTTCAAGCCGGTTGGGCTGCTTGACAGGATAACTACATTGGCCCTCATTCCGAGAGGGGCGGTAAGGGATACCGGGCACCGGTAAGGAGACCGGTGCCGGTAATCCCTTACCGCCCTACTACGAGGTCCCTTAGCGTGTCCCTTCCTTAATGCCAGGTCTGACCTGGTGTTAAGGACGGTGCCCGTTAGGGGATCTGGGCACAAATAACGGGCTTGGCATACGCCAGCCCATTATTTGCGCCCTCCCATTCCCATTGAGCCTCAAATGGGAATGGTTTGGTGAATGGGGACTTACCGGTCCCGCCAAGGTCAGACTGGACTGGTAAGTCCCCATCTCACCAAACCAGACACGGTACCGTTATTGGTGGTAGTCATGGCCGAACTAGCGCCATGACTACCACCAACCTCGTAATGAGGGCTATTGTCTGCAAAAAACTGATTTCCAACTCTTTCCCCAGGTAGCTGAGGGGCATCCGAGGAATCCACCTGAATCTACAAGGATTCCATCAAAGAAAAGATTGAAGAGTAAGGAGGCCAGTGTACACCCCTGTCTGACCCCCTTCTTCACCCCAAAAGATTGGGAGCCTCGCCCCCAGAGCCCCATCTTACTTTGGCTGTGGAAATCAGCATACAACTTCATTATTGCTTTGAGCATATTGAGTGGCACTCACTTGCCAATTAAAGATTCCCATTCAATAGGGAGATTGAGCTGTAATTGCCCAGGTCCCCTCGATCTCCCTTTTTGTATAGAGGAATGGTTTTTGCTACGGGGGTTTCGCACCCATAGAAAGAATTACATTAAATAGGGTATACATATAGGGTACCCAGACTGTTGGCTCCCTTTTATATAAGTCAGCTGCAATAGAATCTGGGTCAGGGGCTTTCCCTTTCGCCTGCCTTTTAAAGCCGGTTTTCCCAGTAGAGCCCTGAAAAGTGGTCATACCACTTTTTTTCTGGGATGGCTGCATGGACTGGGTTTTGGCAAGTATAACTCCCCTTTGCCACTAGCCTCCAGAATTGCTTGGAATCTTTATCACTAAGAGAATTCTTCATAGAATGCCAGAGGTTGGCATAATAGAGCTTCTTTTTCCTTTTAGTTATTAACTTGTAATCTTGCCTGCAGGTTTGTTTTACCATTTGCGCCACACGCTCTTTATTCTTGAGTGCCCCCTCCAACTCTGTCTTGATCGCCCTACAGTCCTTATTGAGCCAACTTCTGTGTTTTTGGAGTCCATTACCACATTGTGTGGTTTAGTGAGGCTACTAGCGAAGATGGATGACATTTTAATATCCAGATTGAGTACATCAGAATCACTCACAGGGCCTTTACCCATAACTACCTCAAATACTGGCATTGCCTGTTGGTGAGCTAGGGACAGCTTAAACTCTAAAACGGAGTCATCCCATCTCAATCGACGCCTGATAATTGTGGTAACAATTACCTGAGCAGCAACGGCGATCACCCTCCTACTAAAGTGAGCACTGAGGCTCAAGTACAACAAGTTATGGTCACTTTCATTTCTCTTGTGCACTTCGAAAGAGTTGATTGTACCCCATGAATCCAGGGCCACAGGCCCACAACCAATATGACTTTCCTTGTTCCTACTACTAAATGCCACTGATGGAGGTACATCCAGTTTTACACGACCATCTAAAAAATAACTCCGCCGCTTGGAGTGAGCATTTATACATAGGCTTCTTTGAGGGGGCTACACATTCAGGAATACCCCACATAATGTCCTCAACTGGTAGGAGATATAAATCTCCAAATTGAACCCAGGAAGGAATTATCTGAATTTGTGGAGGGAGAGGACAGTACCTGAAGTATTGTGTTCATATAAGAAGGTGGAGGTATAGTGGCCAGGAAGGCAGGAAGGTGTAGCCAACTTCTCAAATGGGGGTTGTCAAAACGATCATAACATAACGCTATGTGCTGAGCTAAGAGAATACTGAATTGTACCACACTCAAAGGACGATGTTCAGATGAACTCCCTGTGTAGCAAAAAAACAATCAAACAGGGCTGCCACAGAGCCAAGCGTCTCCTCCGCAACATCATGGTGAGACAGAAAAACATGATGAACCGGCAAAAGAAAAAAATGAACGCATATGCTGATCCCAAAAAAGCACACTCAAACTTTCAGAGTGGAACTATAACACTGGTAAATCAGAAAGCAAGTATAATACCACACACCATTAGCAGTGACCATCACCCCGTGCACAGTGATCACTGCAAGGACTGATGGAAAAACCATCACCATGAATAGTCCCCCAACCAAAAGAGACTGGGGACGTGTGACGCTGCACAAGCAATATACTGCGTTCCAGTGGAGGCAGCAATCTGGCTGAAGAGTTGTATTAGTTAATAGTGAAATTCCTTTCTTTTTCCGTCACTCTTTCTTTTCTTGTCTGTACCTCCTTTTTTCAAACCTGGGGAAGTTGTGCAAAGGTTTTGCCGCGGGGCTTCAGGTTGAGGGGCACCCTTCTGGCCTGATGGGAAAAGGAGGGTGCAAGGGAGGAGGAGGTTGGCAGATTCCCGTGGGGATGCAGCCAGCATGGATGGGCTGACCACGTGTGTATAAGGGCAGTTTTGCATCAATACATATTTAGAGCGTATGTCCGTATCAACATTCACAGTGTTCGTCCAAGCCAACAGAAGCCAATTGATCGAGCGAATGAACGAAAATGAAATTACGATTACGTTTTAAAAGTGGCGTGGACAAAAATAATGAAGGGGAGAGTACACATGGGGGCTAGATGTACAAGGAAGCCAGCAGCAGTGCATAATGGGCTCGAGTAAAGCACCTGGAAAACAGGTTCAGGAAGCTGTGATATTTCAGCCAGTATGGCGTGCCTTTGACGCCCTTGCAGATAATGATAATGTCATTGAGGGAGGTTGCGTGAAGGTTCTTTGACAGAAGTAGGAACAGAGGCTTCCTTGGGTCAACACGCTACATGGTCACAGTTGACCACATGTTTTTTTCACTCAGCCACAGCATTAGAATACCGAAGACAACAGATTAAATAAGAATTCTCTTCTCCTTTTCACGCTCTGTCCGCAATATCACAAGTGGTATGTGTATTTACCTTTCGGCACTTACATAGAGACATGCATCATACCCAATGCCCTTTGCTTTTATTTTTGGGGCCATTTACTTCAAAGCCTGTCAGTTTCACCTGCTCTCCACCCCACGGCGAGTAACCTCGCTGCCAACCTTCTTTAGTACGCAAACCGTTTTAAGTAATGCTAGTTCTTAGAGTCACAGCGATTCATACTATTGGGCTGAAAATGAGTTACATACTGTTGTTTTCTCAGTTTAGGGTCTTAAATGAAGGTCCTGATGAAGGCAGTTTCAACTTGTCTTACCTGTCGAACCGCATTGTCCGACAAATAGACTTCATGACAACTTACGTCTTTGATTAAATACGGCCCCAAGCTTGAGTTGCTAATTGATTTATTGACTCAAGATTTAGTATGATATATTAGACATTACTGTTGTCTTAAAATTGTCTTGCCCAGTGGGAATGTTGCTTCTGTTTAGTTTTAGTTTACTGCCTTTCCTCCCTGTGCATGGGTTTGCCCCGGTGTATTGGTTTGGGTGAAGAGTAGGCAGAAAGTCCTGGATAAGAAACACTGAGTATTGGAGATATTTCTGAGAAGTCGGCGGTTGGTATAAGGTCACCACGAATTAATGAAAGGGCTGAAGATCATCAAGGGACCCGTAGACCAAAGTGAGGGGAACTAATTGGTCATAGTAGCCTGTAAGTCAAGGGAGGGCAAGGGGTGAGGATGTTCAATGATGGAACAGAACTGCCTCCAGTAAGCTGTCTTGTGCCAAATGTAACCATCTCTTTAAACACACTGGTATATGATTAGGATACAAAGAGTTTCTCTGAAAAGAAAAGAATCAACAGCAGTTGTGACAATGATGTGCTCTTTCCAAGAGTATTATTTTATAATTTAGTTTTTTAGGATCACTCTGGAAATTAAATCCACTTCTCACATAACACAAGGGATGGCAAGTTCAAACCTTTGATATAGTTCGTTTGTTTGAGAGCATGCAATAACTCGGGATTGACATATAGCACCAATTTCTTTTGTATGTCTGGGATTCCAAACCTTAATATATAATTCTGAAACTCATTTGACAGAAGTGCAGAGCCATGGTCACCTTAACAGAAGTTAAGATGAATTTTAAACCTTCAAGCCATCAAGTCTTTTTTTGTAGTCACCCCGAGTGGGACGACTGTGCCCAGACGACTATGCCCAGACGTGGTTCCAGAGTCAGTGGGCCTGGAGACGTAAATTACACTTCACTGATGATGCCCAATGAGCCCAAAAACATGTCAGGGGTTGCTTCTAGTCTCGTGCAGAAGGCATGTGACCAAGTAGTTTGGGTTGGACTGCCCCTTTTGGGGTGGGACCAAGTCCCATTTACATTCAGTATTTCCCCTTTCTGGAAGGGCTCGGCAGAATAAGAACAGTGATCTGGAGGATTGTCCAGATTGATGCCAGAGGCTAGGATTCATTCTGAACCTTCCAGCCATCACCTCTTTTGTTTTGGTGTAGTCCCCCTAACAGCACTGGCACTCACCCATGTATCATAACACATGCTTCCCCTACTACATCCCTCCCTCTCTGCCTGCGTTTATAGCATCCATTTCCCGTTTGTTGTCCTCTTATTTTGCCCTCACTCATTTTCTTTCGTCCAGCAGACTAAGGTCTGTTTCTAAGTATTACTACTATAAATGGATAGCCTACTTTCAAGAAAAGCGCCTGTCTCACTGTGTACTAAAATAAATTCTGGCACAACATGGCACGGCACAAACCCATAACGTTGATCTTTTTTACATTAAAGTGCCAGATGTTTTTAATTGACCACTCCATTCCCTTACCATCTTTTAGCAATACCATTCATCTGTATACACTCCATATTCTTGACTGTGTCACTCTTGGCTCCGGCTTGGCAGTCACAGAATTAACATTCTGGAGTTTGACCTGGCATACGAAGTATAACGACGCCCAGGCAAAAAGCCACCAGACTCCCAGGGTTGCCCAAGCACTTCTTCGACATCACACGGATTAGTATCTTAAAATTCTCCAAATCGGCTTTGGAAACACAATCCAGTTATCACAACACTTAGTGCATATCCACCTAATTCCCTTTGTAGAACCACAGTCCACCTAAAAGGACTGACACACAGCCAACCCAGGCTATCATAAAAAGGTTTTCCCTGCTGCATCCTTCCCTTCCTCCCTCCCTCTCTCCCTCCCTTCCTGTGTTTGTAGCATCTAGTTCCCGCTTTCTGAGCCCCTTACCTTTCTTTCACTCCTTTTCTTTCTTCTAGCAGACTGCCCTGAAACCCCCGGCATGGCCACAATACGACCACTCCACGGACAAGCCTAGGTGTTCTGATAATACAGTATAAAAGCATATTAGCAGAACAACATACAAGGCTGAGCTGCTGTATTGCCCTCTATGGAATGACCACCTCATTTGGATACATTGTGGCGGCACATCCTCGCATGCTAGTCTCTATCTATCTACACATTTGTTATATTGCGCCACACGCCTGTAGGCCTCAGAGCGCTCACAAGACACACAGCAATAAACATACAGGTCATTAGAAGGAGGGGCACGCTGGGCTGACAGGAAAAATAGCCATTCTGTCTTCCTAGCAATCAAAAAGGTATGTATGGGATTTAGCAAGCACACACCTGGCTGGCAAGCAATGGAGGGCTGTGCACATAGAATGCACACTACGTTACATGTAGGGTGGGAAGACATCTATGTGATCACTGCACATTTTTTACTGCACATCCCCAAAATGTTTACCCCGTTTCACCACATATCTATGTCGGGGGACATTTATTATTAACTTTACCCGCTCCCCCCTCCCCCCCACATAGATATGCGGTGAAATGGAGCTGCTAAAATTCGTCATTTTGGGGTGCGCAGTGATGGGGTGACACCTGGAGAGACCAGGTTAGGGGGCACTGTGAAGGGAACGGGGGGGGGGGGTAGGGCTGACTGCAGCGACCAACGGCTGGCTAGACGCTCTTGGACGCGGAAGGTCTGAAGTGTAGGATGCAGGGGGGATTTTAGTTTTGGGTGTGTCGTTTATATAAAGGTAGCGTAAATGAGTGATTTACCACTGCTCATCCACAGACAGGTGTTTAGTTTTGCTAGCAGAAGGCCATTACTTATTGCAATGATTCACTTGATAAAGCAAATTAATAGGAATGTAACCGTCTGACCTGAACATTTGTTCTTAAATAGAGTTGACTAAAGCATCATATAAATTGGGGGGAGTGATCAAAGATTGATTTCCATTTCTGCTTTGTACATTCTTAGGTTTCGGGGCATAGCGGCACCTGGTGCATATGGCACTGGTCGCGGCCGATGTTAGTGATGACGGGTCTTGCTGCCTCCCTTTGCATTCGGAAGTGCGATTTGCTGAGAGGCGGGACTTCCCTTTATGATTTAGGTGACATTGGTAGTGCCTGCTGTCAATTTCACGCACATCCCCGCAGATGTCTCCGACTTGAAAGAACAGTGTTCGCTCTGCTCCGTTTTTTTTAAGTTCATCCGTGGTTTTCGATACGCACTTCAGTGATTGTTCTCACCTATATTGGTGCACACTTTATTGTTGCCCTTGAATCATGACATGAAATGTATTGTGACATTTCAGGCTGCACCTGACATAGGACATATATGATATAACATCCAACACCATTTGTGACACTCTTTTTTGCTCTCTTTCCTCCACCCATAAGATCTCCACCACTGCTAAGGTCTGGCTGACACTAGGTGGCGCTGGTGCATCAGTGTCCTCTGTATAGTTACGAATCCAGCATGCATTATCAGACGGGTGGTACGCAGGGTTATAGTCCCATCCTGAGGTAAAACTGGGCAACATTGAAAAGGAAAAGGCATGACACAGTTTAAAACTCAAAACTGCCACATTTAGTAACTCCTGGTCACGTTTTTACGTTAGGTAATGGTTCTGATGTTCTAAAGGTAACACTCCATAATGGCGCTCATGTAAACGTGACACTACGCCAGAGCCTGATGAAATAAAAGGACAGCGGGCATAAGCTGTAGCCGAACTTTTTGTGTGGTACTGAAAGGCGCCTTTTCAGTAATTTTGACATTAATGGCATACCATAACACGGACATTCCTACACTCCTGTTACTTTTCCTGCAAGTTTCCGTAGCTGGGTGTAGTCCAGAGCCCCTCTTTTAAGTACTTAAAGCAATTTAAATATATTGTTGAACTCTGAGAAGAATCAATAATGTTGCTTAAGCGGCACAAAAAAAGAATAACAATAACTTCTTCCCCAGTTAAAAAAGAATGGGCATGCGCGAAGACACATTGTAGAAATGCAGACTTTCCAACGCTCTGGGCAAGGCAGGATATCCTGACTTCGCCACTCTGCGAAAACAGCCAGGCACCGTGTCCTGCTTGTTGTTCGAACTCATAAAGTGTGAAAAGTTCCGCAAATCGTAATTAAGGGGCACACACATCATAGGAAAGAGGCACATCCAGTCACCCCACCCATCTCCAACCAGGCCCACTAGACTGAAACTTAGGGGGAAGATGTGGGGGGAGGGCAAATGCATCAAATGGCAGGGGACAGGCTACCTTCAGAGGGTTTGTTTGGGCGGGTCAAATTTACTTGTATGGCGCCCCATTTCCGTTGTCCCAAAGGAATGTTTTTTGCAAACTTGTTTGAAATGAGTAACCAATGGTGCAATTTAATGCTCATTCGACCAGTGACCTTGCCAGAAACATGTTCGTTTTGAAGGCACGCCCCTAAACGCTCACACCAGAAGAAATATAACCCACTAGGGAAAAAAGGGCAAATGATTCTTGCAAGGATAACATGTTTTAATTAGGCAAAAAGTCAGTGTGCCAGCAAAGGACTCTGCTGCTCAAGAACGTTCAAGAGGGCACAGGATCATTCATAAACAGTAAAAGCCTGCGTGGCTGGTTGGAGCGACCCTATGCATTGTCTGCTTACTCCATAGGGGATGACAGGCCATTTGCCCCAGCTCTGTCCGTCCGTCTTCCATCACGTGGGGTCAGCTGGGCTCATCGTCTCCAGGGAACCAAGGTCGATAAGACAATTAGTTATATTATTCTAGCAGTGCTACTCTATCACCACACAGGGCACCTGGCATGATCATGGGCTGGTACGGGGAGGCTTGAGGTCACTGTGGCCCGCAAACATTTGACTCATCCCAGTTGCGTCGTCCAAGGCTTCCGCCCTCGCTTTTGAACTATAATGTATCCCTCCCCGCACCTCGCATTGCAAATCATGCTATTGTAAAGTACAGGTAGGGTGACCATTCTCTTAGATCTTTTATGGTTGTCTGGTTTATGGTCAGTGGCCTTGGGTCAGCTGGTATCTTGGAATTCAGGGGTCTTGGGACTCAGACAGTTGTAGGGGCAATGACTTGTAGTTGGCTGAGTGGCGGTCGGAGGCTTGCTCTGGTTGTGATAACACGTACAGCGAGGCACTTAGCATCGTCTTATGGCCTTGCAGGATACATTCTTTCTTGGGATAAACGCATTGGCCACAGTTTTAGAACAAAGGAGGGTTTCTGTGGAAATTAACAGCGCAAATTTCTCTCATCTCTGCTTGGGCCTATTCAGGTTTCTTCATCAGGTTTGCGGCGTGTGTCTAACGCACTGCCATGTAGACTCTATGTTTCTGCCATAGCTATAAAATGGTGCCTGTTTATATATGCGCACTAAATCTAAACATATACAATTTGCATAATATTATGTCCATGCTGGGTCTCTTAGTACGCCACCCTCCCCCCTGGCACATCACAGGTCGTTCTCATGTGATTCGCCTCACCCTAAAGTGCTTAGGTGGGTGGGATTGGTTAATTTTCTTCCCAATAAATTTGCGCACATCACCAGTTCAACAAAGCATCCTTGCCCTGCTCCTGTGTTAGTCGCCCACCCCACAGTTCACAGATCCTGAATCGCCAAGACAAAAAGAGAGATATTGTGCTGTGCTAGACACAATATCATAGCATTACCAGCCATAGCAAAGAGTTGTATTCATTCTCATTTAGGGTAGTACACTCTGAGCAGCCAACGCAACTTTGGTGACTGGAAGCAACAGAGCAGGAAATGAATGTCAGTCTGCTATTCTACAATCTCTGGTGCAGTTACTGGCCACAGAGAGTATATATATCTGTCAAATTAAGTGATATGGGAACTGAAGGAGGGTCACTGCAACAATCATGCAATTCTAGGTTATGTCCTCCTGAGCCACTCATATATAAGCATCAGGAGACCCTATTTTGTCCCTAGAATCATGAAATCTTCCCCATCGTAAAGGCAGTTTTAAATAAAATAGTTTGAGCTTAATAATTTCGACTGATTCTCTGTTTCTAGTTAAGTCACAGCGAGATTACATTATTTTCCCATGATCAAATACTTTGGTTGAGAAATGAACCCCGGATTTGAACCTATTTTGCAATTTAGGTTCTTGACTGCATATCTTTTGATTTCTACTTGGCTCAAATATTTAAGTTCTGACTTTCAAGAAGTACAATAATACGTTCTTTTAGCGGTTACTTGAAAAATATACAAATCTCCTAGTAAAGCAATCTGACAATATGTAAAAACATATAGAAACATTTTAAGCCAAAAGAATATTACTGTACCTTTATTTTCCACATCCTGAATGGACTTGTTACATTTCCACTTAAATGTAAACAGGTTCTAAGCATGCAACTTTAGTTATTTGCACAATGAAATGCAAAACAAAGGTGTAATTGCCTGTACGCCTTAATTGTTGGTTTTGGTGCTTTTTTGTGTGGCGTAAGCTGCCAAATATCGGCAAACAATTGCTACAAGAAGAAAGGGGTGCCAGGAAGCAGTCCTTGTAGTTGGCATGACAACTGGAAATGTCCTGGCATACAATTCCCAATGCACAAAGTGTTAATTTCTGTTGTCCTCCTAAGATGTTATCCAATAGTAGCTTGTTTAATGTATTTTCACCCAATCAGGGGTACTGTCCCATGTTATGTGTATATGTGAATTTCAACGCTGGATCCGTGCGGAATGATCTCTTTTTCAGATGGAGACTGAGGCAGCCCTCCCTTTTCGCGACTGGGCTAGGACAGTCATCTTGTATCTTGTACAAACAGGAAAACAGTAGGCAGACAGGAAGAGGCGGCAGCAATCGCTGAGCATGTAGACAAGAAACCTGGTGTCTGCTGTGCTGACAGGGGTTTAGTCAAGTGTAATGTTAGGTGCAGTAAGCGTGTGCATACTTGACAACATGACCCATTTGAATTTGTAGGTCCAGTCCTGTTTTTTTATTTGCATTCTGGTACTTGTAGTTCCACTTTTCCCATTATAAAACTCTGACTACAAGTCCCAGAATGCAAATAAAAAACCAGGACTGGATAAGCACCTACAGATTGAACGGGTCATGTTGGCAACTATGCGTGTGTCTTAATTTTTCATATTTTCTCAACCACCCTTGAACAGACCTATGGGTTAAAGAGTGGCGCTACATCAAGGTTGAGGCCCCACACCCCCCTGCGACTACTATATGGGGAGTGCCTCCCCTACACTTGCAAAGAGAGACGCACCCTCCACCGCGAGCCGCAGGAGGCCCCCTCTCATACCCGTGTTGACAGAGCAGACCCACCCTTAGTTCTATATAGACGAGAAACCTGATGTCTGCTGTGCTGACAGTGGTATTAGGCAAGTGTAATGCTAGATGCGGTAAGCGTGTGTCTTCATTTTTCATATTTTCCCAAACAGTATTACTACCATCCTCCTCCATGCAAATTCACTTCCGAGCATATCATGTCTCTGTTGAAGGGTGCGTTTTACTTTCTATATAATATTGCTGCTTCAGCCAGGGATTCCCCCTCACATAGCATGCTATGTTCACACTCATGTTTATGTCTCCACGGGTACGGGGAGGCAGGTGTTGGGAAAGGGAACTGACGTTAGTGGGGGAAGTCACGAGTACATGGGGAGGCAGGATCAAGGGAGAATCACTGAGAAGTTAATAAAGAAGGACGTGTTATTTCCAGCTCTGTGTCTCATTCAAGTGCGCCACGAGTTCATGTTGGCCTACCCACGGCCATAACATTGGCAACGAGGCGGGCAGCTTTGTGAACATGTCCTGTTGGGTGTCCTGACCCACGTTTGAGCTATCATGCTGCAACATTTGGTGCTGTGGGCTTAGAAAATCCAAGATGGCCAAAAAGCGCACATGTGCGCCAGAATCCAGGAGAACCACGCAGTTTGTGCGCACACCAAAATGGTTGCCTAACTTGCCACCCACCAGTGCGAGCATGATGGGCCAGGGTGCCATGAGTTGAATGGGTGCCAAAGGTAAAACAGCAGCACCTGTTAGCAAAAAAAAAAAACGCTTTAAAATTACCTTTGGTTTCTCTGAATGCCAGCTCAAAATGCCTATTTTCAAACATTGCAACACATCCAAAAATCTCACTGAACACCAGCAGACATCTGGCAGAATGAAGTTTTGTGTGCCTACAAAATCTGGGAAGATGAAGAGCCCAAAATAATGTTGATAACAAGACTGGCTGAGTGGTAAACTGAACTGAAAGACACTAAAATCGAAATGTTTAGAATAAATGAGTGACCTACTTTGAGTGTCACATAGTTTGTCACTGTTGAAATGTCATAGTTTTGAACTTAGAATCAGCATGTGTAAACATTGTAAGTTTGATTTAAACTGGGAACCCAAAATGACATGTAGCTAAAAACTGGCTTAAAGAGATTCCAATTCTGCCTGACATCTACCCCCACAGGAGTTGAAACTTGATCAAGCAGGTTCCCAGGCCTGGCTGCATTCTGTTGCCCCTGCCAAAAGGAGGTCACACACTCTCTGATTGAATTACCTGGGGACTGCAGGAAACTAAACAAAGGGCCCAGGCAGATGGTTTATTGGGGGGGGGGGGGGGGGTCGTAAATGGCTTCCTTTAGAACAAAGCCCTTCCTTGACTCAGGCAGATGGCTTATTGGGGGGGTCGTAAAGTGGCTTCCTCTTGGCAGAAACGGGGAGGGGCAGCCTCCTCTGAGGACAGACTGAGCTTAAAGAAAGTGGATAGACTGGTTTCTCCACCATGTGACCTGGGAAGACACACCCCTGTTGGCCAGAATATGATTTTAAGAAAG
The DNA here is from genome assembly GCF_040938575.1 of Ambystoma mexicanum. Lineage (NCBI taxonomy): Eukaryota > Metazoa > Chordata > Amphibia > Caudata > Ambystomatidae > Ambystoma > Ambystoma mexicanum. Next base: position 751,702,956 of record NC_090929.1, read on the forward strand.
ATGTATAACTCATGGTGCGGACTTGTCAAAATTATCTAAATGATAACAAAATTCTTGTGATTTTTCTGCCCACATTCTAAGAGGTTTTAGGACCCGGTGGTATGATCTGGGGGTTTACGAGCAGAAAAGAGGCTGTTACTCTAAATGTATGCATGTTAAAAATCTGACACTTCCTTATCTAAATACCCACATGCCTTGCACACAATTGTATAAATTTGGAGAAAAATCCGATATGGGGAAATCTACTAAAAAGCGCAAAAAGTTGCCATTTCTTTACCCAAGCGCCTAGAAACGCCAGGGTCGGAACAGTGCCTCCCATCAGTAATGCATGATGTGTGTATGCAATGACAAACAACTGTGTATCTGTGGAATATGTATTTGGGTCAAATATAGATTTGTGTGCAATTTGACAGGGGAGTGTCCTTTCTGCAGGCCATAAAACAGCATCACCGTGACTCACATTTCCTTTCCCCTATCAAGGAAGAGAAAAAAGCTTGACCAATGATCAGTTGAGAGAGGGGCTGGCTTAGTGATGCTGCGCACACACCCACTTTCAAAAGACATAAAAAGAGCCACTGGAAGCTAGAGAGGACATTCAAATCCAGTTGCTGCGGAGCGTTTTGCCGGACCACACAACATCCAGAAGATACCAGTTCCAGACTGACTCCAGCTACATACTCCAGAACCTAGAACTTATACTTTAGAACCTAAATCAGAGGCCTAAAACCACAAGCTGAGTTCTCTGCAGCAGGCCTCAAATCCTTGCAAGCTACTTACAGCCGGGCGAGCTGCTTGAATCCCTTGCCAAGAACTTTTGGCAGGACCAGTGCAGAGATCCAGGAGCCGTGCAGAGACCGCTGTATCCGGACAGACCAGACCAGAGATCCAGAGTGACCCAGACCGCTGTGAGCAGAACCAGAGAGCTGACCCAGATCACTGTGAAGTGCCGAGACCAGAACCGGAGTCCAGTCCAAAACCTGACCAGATCCGTGGTGAGGCCTATTTCAAATTTATATTGTGAGTACCTAGCAGAACTTATACTTTTGCCGTAATCACGATTCACGCACTCACAAATTTTACCGCGATTTGCGATGTGGTTAAAAATCCAGCCACGTGTAACCATCAGCAGTCATTTCTTTCCTTGCTAAAAATTTGTTTGCCTCTTAATCACCATCTCTGAATCATTGCTAAAGTGAGCCTGAACTCATCCCAAGTATCTCTCACTCACCCTGATCCTCCTAAAGGGAATTAAAAGCATTTTCAGCCTATTTCTCACTTCATTGCCACCACATTCAAAGCACTTGGGCCTGTGTTTTAAAACTCATACCGGTTTTCTCTAAGCTTGCTGGGGGGGAACTGAATTCTCGTATTGTATTTGATTGCATTCCTGAGAACTGTGTGCTCCTCTTTCCATCTACTTCCATGTCTTACATTGCATAGGGGAGGGGGTGAATTGCCAGAGAAAAAGTGATTATATTATCTTTTGCTAAAATCATCTCAAGTATTTCTGTACTGCATTTTATTCCTCATTGCTTTTCCCTTGAAATCATAAAAGTATTTTTGCTACTTGATCCATCCTATACTAACTCCTCATTGATTAGAAAGAAGTGTGCTAGTGTCAGATTACCCATTGTTGATTAACATTATATTTATAAGGGCGATATCGATTATTAATTTATTATAAAAGCGTGGTATCTATATTTTGTCTTATTTCTCAAATAAACCTTTTAAACTTGCAAAACAGAACTACTTATTGGCTCAGTGGGGTCAGGGGGATTCTAAGAGAGGGGTGTTATATAGGGGTAGTCATCCAGAACTCATGAACTGGACATAAAGATATATCAATAAGGGTTTCCATTCAGTATCCCAGACTAGGCATTGACTTAGCTGTAGTGTTGAATTGAATCTTCTTACAAATTGGGGGCTCGTAGCCGGGGATTCCGGATTAGATCTATCACTTGTGCAGATTAATACAGTGTGCTAACTGACAAGATACATACATCCGGTCGGATCACCACGCTGTGTTACGCTGTAAAGCACTCCTCAAAAGGACGCTCTAAGGGAAAGGTCTGTTTTGCAAAAATAAAATACAAACTTCTGTAAGTCAGGAAGGAACTCAAATTCCAGAATGACGACCTTGGTAGATATGAAAATAGCCAGAGAGCACTTCTTACATAAGCTATTTGTGAGAGGTGAGTGGACTCATCAGGACCAGACGGTCTGGTTGCAGGTAATCGCACACCAGATCACTGAAACAGGGTCAGATACATGGAGAGACCAGGGTCCCTTACATGTGGCCCTGAGTGAACTATATATGGCCCCTAAGGCCAAGGATGAGCACAACAAGATTGCCAGGGTAGCGGCATATTTATATTTACATATGGGAGCCATGCATGACAAATGTGCTGAAGGCCAAGATCTGGCGAGTAGGCAACTGCTGGCATTACAGAAGGCCCAATCTGATCTAGACTCTTCTGAGCAGAGGCTGCACAGAAGCCAGGAGTCCGAAAATGAGAGTAGACAGTACATCAGTAAAATAAAGAAGGATATGGATATCCTGCAACAGGAAAAGCCGGACCAGGATACCAGAATTCTGGCTTTGCAGAAGGAGCACCAAGACAGTCTGGACTCCTTACTGCAGAGCCAGAAAAAGCTGGAGCAACAGATCAATTTCAACAGGGCATGCACAGAGCAGGTAGCCACCCTGCAAATCCAACTAGACAGAGAGAAAGAGGAAAGCAATAAATTGATTTTGAAAGACCTGGATACCCAGGCAGAGTTTGATGAAGAACACCAGAAAGCTGGTGCCTTCCAAAGGCAAAGGGACGACCTGGCGGCACAGATGCAGACTCTTAGTCAGGAAAGGGATACCTTAGGCCAGGAAGTCTGCCACTTAAAAAGGAAAATGGAAGAAAATCACCTGGCCCTCCAGGGACTGGGTGACCTCCACAAAGAACACCAGAACTTGTTAGAGCACACCAGGAGGGTGGAGGATGCTCTGGCAAGAAAGGAACAGGCCAATAGGGACACAGCTCAGGAGGTAACCCTCCTGCAGCAGAGATTGGCCCAGTACTCCAGGACCAATCAGAAGGCACAGAGAGAAAATGAGGCTCTCTGTCAGCACAATGATAGGCTCCAGCAACAGGTAGCGATGCAGGAGAGACTGATAGAGTCTAGTAAGGCCTTAACTGAGGAACTGAAAGCGCAGGCTCTTGCATTGCAACAGGGAGGAGGGGCTGATAGAGACGAGGTGCGCTGGGAAAGGGAAATGCCTGAGCATAACCTCAGGAGCCCTGGTACCAGAGGCCTTCATCTCTCCCAGTCCCTGGACTCTGCCACCCCCATGTCCCCTCGCGCACATGAGCCCAGGGCCACGGAGACGGCAGATTACTATCCAGCTAGAAGTATGGGGCTCATAGGCCAGTACCTCCCAGGAATGGATGGGCGGGGATCCGGGTATGGGCACCCAAGCACAGTGCAATTTAGTGGGGAAACCCAGGAGAGTAGGCCCATTAAGGGCATCCTGAAAACCTCTGCCCAGTTAGGTCAGTGGGGGGGGGGGTACCCATCAAATCCTGGCAGCAAGGAGGGATCTGAAGACTCCTCTGAGCATTACAGGACACAGGAGACCAGGTCCCCACATTCTGCCAGCCATTCCCAGGCTCGCAGAATCCGGGAAAACCTGGAAGATCAGACGGGCACCTCTGGGAGCAGCGCTTCTGAGTCGGAGGATGAATGGACCAGGGTTACCCGAACCAAAAAGGCCAATAAGGCAAAAAGGGCCTTGCTTAAGGACCCATTGAAACAAATAAAGGCAATAAGGAGTGTCATCACGCCTTATCATAAGAACGCCAAGTATTCTGTTTGGGAACACTTGGAGCTCTATGAGCAAATGATGGAGACTTTCCATTTGAAGGACAGCCAAAGCTGTATTCAATATGTAAAGTGGACCTTCTCACCAGAATACTCCAGTTTCTTTGCTGGGCTGGAGGATCAAAATCATTCAAGGTGGTCCACATACAGGGCGGCCATCTTGAAACATTTTTCTGTGCACAAAAATCCTCAAGAGGCTCGCAAGGCAGCCTACAATTTGCAATGTGGGGAGGATCAGGCCCCACAAGAGTTTGTGCAAGAATTAAAGCATGCTTTTGCGCAGACCACCAGAAGGGTGCGCACGGATAGCAGAGAATTTATCAATACGTTTTTCCATGCCTTACCCAAATACATAATGACCCAGCTCGTGAGAGATTTTCATGAGAAAAGATCTTTACACTGGGTCATTGAACAGGCTACCCGGATCTATGAGGTGCAGAAGCCCATCGAAAATAAAAATAATGCGCCGAAAAACCCCAAAACCAACAGCACCCCTGCTGCTGCCAAGGTGGCAGAGGTAAAGGTTACCCCCGTTTTAGATTTGGAGATGGGGGGCCTAAAAACCTGCCTGCACCAAATAATTCACAGCCCAGAAGGCCCTTGGGCCAGTCACAGACAGGGAGTCGAGGAGGTAGTCCCACAAATGGGGTCCCCCGCTCCCCTGACTATGTAAGTCCCCGCTACAAGGGAAACCGACCAATCCTGGGTTATGTGTGGACTCCTCCAGCCCAAGGGGGGGATCCAGCCAAGCACCTAACCCAGGGAACTTCCCTCCTAACTTCCCCCAGGAGGGCAGAAATTCTCCAAATCCTGGGCAGAACTTTTTCTCCCGGTATCCGTCCAATTTCCAACCCCAAAACCATCCATCCTTCTTTCCCCAATTCCCTGAGCCCAGACAACCTAATCCGGGAAAGGGGAGGCCAAGGGTGGAGGGGTACCCAAATCTTCCCAATCCGGGGTATTACCAGAGAAGGGATAGCTACCCTTCCCGGGATCAGCCCAGGGGAGAAAATAGAGCCCCGTATCAGCCTGAGCGGGTTTCACAACTTGAGCGCCAGGTCCAAAATATGGCACGAGATCTGGGTCACATACTGAGGGCTCAACAGAACCCTCAGATGAGCATACCACCGCAGAATGCCCCAAACTCTGGGCCTGGTGCTCCAGAACAATGATGGGGGCAGCACCCCGATAACCCACCGGTTCCCAGGGAGGAGGCACAAGGGGAAGGGGGGTGTAAAGCCTTGGAGGAAGCTTCCTTCCCAACTTGTAAACAGCCCCTGGAAAACCAGGAACCGGAAACAAAATCTCCTGCCCCTGAAAGCCTGCCTCCCAAGGAGCAGAGGGGGGGGGGTAGGAGAAACAAAGGACCCAAACAGACCCACTTTGTGGAGGAGGTACAGGTCTTCCAATTTCAGGGAGAGGGGTCCTCAGAAGATCCTGGGAAAAAGATCTTCTCCTTTAGAGATGGGGGAACTCCTCCCAAAGAAAAATGGGTCCCAAGGGATTCCAATCCAGACTGGGGAGATATGGAGACTGAGCTACCGCCGCCCATCATCTCATCCCAGAACCCACAATACCAAAATCCCCTGGTTCAAACCCATCCTGGTGACTGCCTCCAAAAAGGGGTGGGCAGCCCAGAACCGGAACCAGGGGAACCCACAATGGCTCTGATCTCCAGTTTCTAACTTTTTCTTTCAGATTCCCAAGGCTCTCCACAGAATTCTGCCCAAATCTCTTCGCTAGTAATGTCCAAAACCAGAAAGTTAGCCCACCAGTTGTCCAAAAATGTGCATTATCTGTGCCCCCTTGAGGAGAAGGAGGGAAGATACTATGCCCCGGTACAAGTATAGGGGCAGGGTACAATTTTGGCACTGGTGGACACTCGATCCCAAGCTACCCTTCTGTCCAAAAGGGCCTTTGAGGAACTAAATGCAGGAAGGGGGGAGAATTACCGTATTCCTCTCACCTCTCTTCCTGGACAACTGCAGAACTTTGACGGGAAGGAAATTCCTGTCGAGAGGACTGCAGATTTGGACATCAAAATTGGGCGACACAAGGTGAAACACCCGGTCATAGTAGTGACTCCAGAGGGCACCCCTTGTTTACTAGGGAATGACCTCCTGAGAAGGTTGTCACCCCTAATAGATTGCGTAAACCAGGTCCTCTGGACCCAGATTAGTCGACCAATAAAATTAAAACAGAGTGTCAACCATGTTAGTTTAAACGGCACCTGCCACATGGTTGAACAAAAATCTGACCAAGTAGAATTTCACTTCCAGAACAACCAGATTCCAGACGTGACAGTAATAGCAGTAGGACAACAAACTGGTGATGGGGGGTCCTCTCTATTTCTGAAAATCAACCTTCCTTCCAGTTTAAGGTGGTATTCCACACTGGAAGGAAACACTCTGAAATTCTTCACCAATCCACAATCAGACACTCCCACTCCTATAGTCCAGAAAGATGTGAAATCAGCTCAGAGCCTGGCTGATATTCAGCAAATTGGAGAGCAGTTGTTCATCCCTGTTCAGTTAAATGATGGGAAGGACTCTGTTCTCGCTCGAGTGTGTGTGAACAACGGTAAGAGCTTTATCAGCGAAGCCATGTTCCGCCAACTCCCAAAAGATCCAGCCATTCCCACATTCAAACTGATAGACAAATGGTAAATGGACCTGGAAGCACCCAATTCCAAAAATCTATTTCCAAGCAGGTGTATGCTCAAAATCTCCATTGGCAACAAGAGCATAGTCCATAATTGTTGGGTCGTGCGAGACGTCACTGCCGCCTTTTACTTAGGCAGTGACATTCTCAATCGCTTTGCCATTAGTTTGGACCTAATAAACTTCAAAGCTTGGTCCCGATTAGCGGATAATCCCATGGGCTTTGATGATTCAGAAAAAGCATTTAGGTCAGCTCAATTGCTACCTTATGCAGTTGAAATTCAGATTAAAGAGGAAGTCACCATCCCAGAAAGGACCCGACAATTCTCCCTGGGAGTGAAAGCTAAAAGAGGACAAAAATTGAAACACCCTGATGCTTATATTCATCTAAATGCTTCTCTCCAACAGCAAGGGTTGGTGGTAAACCCAACACCATTAGTCAACATAGAACATGACACCATTCCAATAGAGGTGGATAACAGCGACTTACAGAGTATTACTCTAGCCGCAGGCACCATCATTGGAATGGCGGTTGATGACCGACATTTCTCCATTGATTTAGGAAATGAACTGTTAGGACCGATCCCCAAGGACTGTTTTGACAGTGACAGTGAGGACAATACAACACCAGACAGGATTTTCACCCGGCATGGGGGGAACTTCCTGGTGTACACTTCTTGCCCTTATGGTAAGGAAGATGTGACTTGTGACTTCAGGAGGGATGAGGTGATTTTCCAGGTCCATGAGGGTTGCCTTTCCCACCTGAGGCCTCCAGTCCAAATCAGCACTCTGACCAGGGACTTCTCCACCCAGCTGGAGGAGGCCGCTGAGATAGCCAAACCAGAAGTCTTTCCAGGCTTCAGGCAGATGGTGGAAGAGAGAGTCAACCTAGCTGATGCCTGTGTGACTCTGGAACAAAAGCAAAAGTTGAAACAAGTTTTCTTGGATTTCCAAGATCTCTTTGCGGTAGACTCATGACTGTGGCCGCACCGACATCCACACAACAACAATCCCCACGGACCCTGGCATGACTCCAGTGTTTGTGAAGCAATATCGCTTGCCTCTCGCATCAATGGAGTCCCTTACTGAAATAATTAAAAACCTGGAGTCCCGGAGAATAATCCGCCCAGTTCACAGCACCTTCAATAACCCGGTGCTGGGAATATTGAAGCCAAACGGCCAGTGGAGACTCTGCGCCGACCTCAAGGAGCTCAACAAACGGGTCCATACTTCCCGATGGCCTCTGCCCTACATTGACCAAGGGCTGGCCCAGATCCAGGGGTCACAGGTATTCACTGCAATAGACCTGACCAATGGATACTGGACTGTGCCTGTCGGTAGGGAGGACCAATACAAGCTGGCTTTTACCTTTGGGGGCCAGCAGTACACATGGACCCGGACTCCCTTTGGATACCTCAACTCCGGCAATGAATTCAACATTTTCCTACACAAGGCCATGCCCGACCTGGGTGCAAGGGGTAACCTGGCTTATGTATATGATGTCCTCATCAAAAGTTAATCTGTGGAGGAACACATAGCGGAGATCCGTTATGTTCTGACCCAGTTGAGGGCCGCTGGAGCAAAACTTTCCTTTCAGAAAGCACAGTGGTGTAGAACCCGTGTTAATTTCTTGGGGCATGAGATTACTCCTCAGGGTCTCTGTCCCCAGGAAAAGAAAGTGGAAGCACTTCTGAAACTGAAAGACCCCACAACTCTGCGGGAACTAAGGAGCCTCCTTGGACTGACTAATTACAGCAGAAAGTTCATTGAGGGCTACGCAGAGATCACCAGACCCCTGATTCATCTTCTGAAGGGGGGGTCAAGTGGGAATGAGGTCCAGAACAAGCCGAGGCAGTAAGACAACACAAAAGAAGCCAGCCTCTCACAAGCGCCCTGCCTAGCTTACCCTGTCAGAAACAAGGAGTTCTTCCTGGAGACAGGGTTCTCTAATACGTGCTTGACGGCAGTATTATACCAAAAGCATGACAAGGTCAATAAAGTAATCTCCTATGCGAGCAAAACTTTATCCTCTGTGGAGGAAAAATTCAACGATTTTGAGAAGGCACTCCTGGCAACGGTGTGGGCATTGAAGAATTACCGCCCGTTTATCCATGGGGAACACACCATAGTGGAGACTCCACACCAGCCTCTGCAATATCTCCAAAGTGACAGAATCCGGGCCGGAAATGTGAGTAATTGCCAAATTACTTCCTGGATTCTGTCAATGCAAGGCTTTCCTGTGGAGGTCAGATATGGCCAAAACAAGAAGAGTCCCCTCGCGCAAGGTCTGGCTCACTTGCATGATTGTGCCAGAGAAAACTGTCTCGAGGACGAAAGTCTAAAAATCAAGGACAACACGGAGGCATACCTTAATTCCCCACACAAAGTCTTTGAAGAAGACAAGTGTGAGGGAATGCCCACTGTCTATGTGGATGGATGCTCGTACCATGTTGACAACAACGGGGAGAAAGAACTGGTGGCCGGCGTAGGGAATGCCTGGGCAAAGGAGTTTCCAGAACCCTCCGCTGGATACAAAATTGGTCCCCGAAGTAGTCAGGTGGTAGAGTTGATGGCCAAAACCGGGGCCATCCAAGGGGATCTAATCGAAATAGAGTCCCTGCTGGGGGAAATCCAGGTCACTGCTATCACTAGGTCCCAGACAAATGCTCACAATGATCTTTCAACTGCCCAATGGAGCAAGGAGACCCCTGATGCTGATTTGATTACAGCTCAGAAGGGGGATCCAATTATTGGTAAGTTTTACCAACACCTTGAGGACCCTGAGAACTTTCCCCTGACGGATACCGATTACATTGGGAAAGAGGACCTAAGAGTGTTGATGAAATGTCCAAAAATGTTCCGAATCCAAGACGCTTTGTTGGTAAGGAAATCCCAAGCTGGCCATGATCAGTGGGTGGTTCCTACCTCATTCCGAAGCCTGATGTTAAGTCAAGCCCATGATGCGGCCACCGCTGGTCATAGGGGGTTTCACACAACACTGGAAATCTTAAGAGAGGTTGCATACTGGCCACACATGGGCCAGGACCTCAACCAATATTTGAAGGGTTGTCTTGTGTGTGCACAATTTCAGCCAACATCCCTCACACACCGGGCACCTCTCCAAAAGAGGGGAATGACACTCACATGGTCAGATTTGCAAATTGACTTTGTAGGCCCCGTGATTCGCTCTGCTAGGGGGAATAAGTACATGTTGACGGTGACATGCTTGTTTACCAAGTGGGTGGAATGTCTCCCAGCCCCAAATTGCAAGGCAGAAACTGCAGCTGCCCTGATGATTAACCACATCTTTTCCCGTTTTGGTCTACCTCAAAGGATTGAGTCAGACAGAGGAAGCCACTTCACCAGTGAAGTAATGACAAAGATGTGGGAGATACTGGGGGTTAAAAGGAAGCTACACATTGCTTACAGGCCAGCTTCTTCTGGAGCAGTGGAGAGATACAACCGAACCATTGTGAGCATATTAAAGAAGTTTGTGGCAGATTCTGGGCCAAGTTGGGATATCCGATTACCTCTGGTCCTAATGGCCATCAGATCTATCCCTTCATCTGCAACCAAAATGTCACCATTTGAGTTGATGACCGGGCGCAAGATGGTGCTTCCCCAGCATTTGCTCTAGAGGACCCAAGAGCAGACACTGATAAATGCCTCCACAACTCATGAGTATGTGGAGAATTTAAGGAAACACCTTCAACATGCTTTTGCCTATGCTCAGCGGAATCTAGAGAGATCAGCCGAGAGTATGAAGACCCACTATGACCTGAAAACTTCCAGGAAGGAATATCAGGTGGGGGACCGGGTCTATTTATACAACTTCCAAAGAAACCAGGCAAGACAGCGCAAATTTTTGCCTACATGGAAGGGACCCTTTGAGATTATAGACAAGATCTCCCCTGTGGCCTACAAGATCCGCATCCCCAAAGGCGGTTTGGCAGAGGGGGAAGACAAGTGGGTCCACATAAACCAGTTGAAGTGTTGCCATCCCAGGCACACTTTGCAGCAACTGGAGGAGTCCTCTGCAATCCCAGAGGGTACCGCTCCAGAGTAATTCAATTCCAACCCTAAAATATCCTACATATAGCCTATCAAATTCTGTGTTTCTCAGGTTTATGTGTTCCTGTCTCTTAATTTAAAAAAATGTGCATGTTCATATCTGTTGAGTTCTAAAATATATATGCCACCCCACTATATCAATGGTGGGGGAGAAATGTCCATGAATAGGTATTGCCGCTCTTCCTTTGACGTTCTAGGAGAAAGAAAACCTGGAGACTGGCCAAGGAGGACAATCCAGAGACCGTTGAGCAAAGACCCGAGGGGCCCAGGGTACCGCCCAATCCTCCCATCAGGACCAGCAAGGAGAACTGATTGATCGACTGGAGGGAGGAAAAGATGCTGAACTGTGCCATTTGCAGAATTGGAAGAAGATTATGCGGACATACCAGTGCGTGGGTCAAAACTTTCTGTGCACCCGACTCCCCATCGACTCAAATTCAAAGTGGAGTCGCGTGGGGGGGCCTTGTTGGGTGTCCTGACCCACGTTTGAGCTATCATGCTGCAACATTTGGTGCTGTGGGCTTAGAAAATCCAAGATGGCCAAAAAGCCCACATGTGCGCCAGAATCCAGGAGAACCACGCAGTTTGTGCGCACACCAAAATGGTTGCCTAACTTGCCACCCACCAGTGCGAGCATGATGGGCCAGGGTGCCATGAGTGGAATGGGTGCCAAAGGTAAAACAGCAGCGCCTGTTAGCAAAAAAAAAACACTTTAAAATTACCTTTGGTTTCTCTGAATGCCAGCTCAAAATGCCTATTTTCAAACATTGCAACACATCCAAAAATCTCACTGAACACCAGCAGACATCTGGCAGAATGAAGTTTTGTGTGCCTACAAAATCTGGGAAGATGAAGAGCCCAAAATAATGTTGATAACAAGACTGGCTGAGTGCTAAACTGAACTGAAAGACACTAAAATCGAAATGTTTAGAATAAATGAGTGACCTACTTTGAGTGTGACATAGTTTGTCACTGTTGAAATGTCATAGTTTTGAACTTAGAATCAGCATTCTAGCTGCATGTGTAAAAATTGTAAGTTTGATTTAAACTGGGAACCCAAAATGACATGTAGCTAAAAACTGGCTTAAAGAGATTCCAATTCTGCCTGACATCTACCCCCACAGGAGTTGAAACTTGATCAAGCAGGTTCCCAGGCCTGGCTGAATTCTGTTGCCCCTGCCAAAAGGAGGTCACACACTCTCTGATTGAATTACCTGGGGACTGCAGGAAACTAAACAAAGGGCCCAGGCAGATGGTTTATTGGGGGGGTCGTAAATGGCTTCCTTTTGAACAAAGCCCTACCTTGACTCAGGCAGATGGCTTATTGGGGGGGTCGTAAAGTGGCTTCCTCTTGGCAGAAACGGGGAGGGGCAGCCCCCTCTGAGGACAGGCTGAGCTTAAAGAAAGTGGATAGACTGGTTTCTCCACCATGTGACCTGGGAAGACACACCCCTGTTGGCCAGAATATGATTTTAAGAAAGATGTATAACTCATGGTGCAGACTTGTCAAAATTATCTAAATGATACCATAATTCTTGTGATTTTTCTGCCCACATTTTAAGAGGTTTTAGGACCCGGTGGTATGATCTGGGGGTTTACGAGCGGAAAAGAGGCTGTTACTCTAAATGTATGCATGTTAAAAATCGGACACTTCCTTATCTAAATGCCCACATGCCTTGCACACAATTGTATAAATTTGGAGAAAAATCCGATAGGGGGAAAGCTACTAAAAAGCGCAAAAAGTTGCCATTTCTTTACCCAAGCTCCTAGAAACGCCAGGGTCGGAACAGTGCCTCCCATCAGTAATGCATGATGTGTGTATGCAATGACAAACAACTGTGTATCTGTGGAATATGTATTTGGGTCAAATATAGATTTGTGTGCAATTTGACAGGGGAGTGTCCTTTCTGCAGGCCATAAAACAGCATCACCATGACTCACATTTCCTTTCCTCTATCAAGGAAGAGAGAAAAGCTTGACCAATGATCAGTTGAGAGAGGGGCTGGTTTAGTGATGCTGCGCACACACCCACTTTCAAAAGACATAAAAAGAGCCACTGGAAGCTAGAGAGGACATTCAAATCCAGTTGCTGCGGAGCGTTTTGCCGGACCACACAACATCCAGAAGATACCAGTTCCAGACTGACTCCAGCTACATACTCCAGAACCTAGAACTTATACTTTAGAACCTAAATCAGAGGCCTAAAACCACAAGCTCAGTTCTCTGCAGCAGGCCTCAAATCATTGCAAGCTACTCACAGCTGGGCGAGCTGCTTGAATCCCTTGCCAAGAACTTTTGGCAGGACCAGTGCAGAGATCCCGGAGCCGTGCAGAGACCGCTGTATCCGGACAGACCAGACCAGAGATCCAAAGTGACCCAGACCGCTGTGAGCAGAACCAGAGAGCTGACCCAGATCACTGTGAAGTGCCGAGACCAGAACCGGAGTCCAGTCCAAAACCTGACCAGATCCGTGGCGAGGCCTATTTCAAATTTATATTGTGAGTACCTAGCAGAACTTATACTTTTGCCGTAATCACGATTCACGCACTCGCGAATTTTACTGCGATTTGCGATTTGGTTAAAAATCCAGCCACGTGTAACCATCAGCAGTCATTTCTTTCCTTGCTAAAAATTTGTTTGCCTCTTAATCACCATCTCTGAATCATTGCTAAAGTGAGCCTGAACTCATCCCAAGTATCTCTCACTCACCCTGAACCTCCTAAAGGGAATTAAAAGCATTTTCAGCATATTTCTCACTTCATTGCCACCACATTCAAAGCACTTGGGCCTGTGTTTTAAAACTCATACCGGTTTTCTCTAAGCTTGCTGGGGGGGAACTGAATTTCGTATTGTATTTGATTGCATTCCTGAGAACTGTGTGCTCCTCTTTCCATCTACTTCCATGTCTTACATTGCATAGGGGAGGGGGGTGAATTGCCAGAGAAAAAGTGATTATATTATCATTTGCTAAAATCATCTCAAGTATTTCTGTACTGCATTTTATTCCTCATTGCTTTTCCCTTGAAATCATAAAAGTATTTTTGCTACTTGATCCATCCTATACTAACTCCTCATTGATTAGAAAGAAGTGTGCTAGTGTCAGATTACCCATTGTTGATTAACATTATATTTATAAGGGCGATATCGATTATTAATTTATTATAAAAGCGTGGTATCTATATTTTGTCTTATTTCTCAAATAAACCTTTTAAACTTGCAAAACAGAACTACTTCTTGGCTCAGTGGGGTCAGGGGGATTCTAAGAGAGGGGTGTTATATAGGGGTAGTCATCCAGAACTCATGAACTGGACATAAAGATATATCAATAAGGGTTTCCATTCAGTATCCCAGACTAGGCATTGACTTAGCTGTAGTGTTGAATTGAATCTTATTACAGTCCTCACATAGAAAGACTGGACTGGAGGCGATGCGCATCGAAGAGGAGCGTGCACACGGAGCAGCAGAGGAGCTGCGCTAACGATCTCCAGAAAACAAAGGGGGCCGGCTGACACCCATCGCGGAAAGCCACAGCTGCAGCCTGGGCCGCAGGGTGAAAGTTACCACGCGCTGAGTTAACACAGCGGCGGGGAGCTGCAATTTCACAAGGCCGCTGCAGTGATCCCGAGCAGCTGCGCATGATGTTCTGAGGAGCGGGAGACTCCTCACACGCAGTGAGTACTCGGAGAGGCCCGCCCACCAAAAGAAACACGACGGTCATTGTGTCTATAGAGGGGTTTAGACAGTCAACAAAGGCCCCATCTGAAGGGAAGCTCACAAGGGTAGACGGCCCCACACACATAGATGGACACACACACCCCAGATGGTGCTCGTGCCTGGTGAAGGCGGCCATCTGAGAGGGCTGGGAGCCCACAAGGAGCAATAACGGGGAGCATTCCCTGAAGAAGATACCAATCGGGCATATAACCCTGACAGGGTAGGAGAGATGTCAGGCCAAGAAGACAACCAAGGGGCACAGCCCAAGATAATGGACCACCGGCACTAGGCCCACAGGTGCCAGACCAAACACCATATCGATTACCCGACACGCTGGCAGCACAAATGCCAGGCGCATTTGACGTCACAGACACCAGCAACATGGGTCCCAGGTGGACCAAATGGATAAGAGACTTTGACTTATACATGGGGGCCACCGGGCCAATTGCAGATGCACAACAAATATGCCTATTGAAGCTCGCTGTGGGCTCCGCCACTCGCAACATCATTGATGAAATGCCCCCTGACTCCATCGACTCCATTCAAGACCTAAAGGACACATTGGCAGCGTATTTCACCCGACACACAAATGTGGACTATGAGAGACACCTTTTCATAGCACCAAGCAAATCAGAGGCGAGACCATGGACGCGTACGTTATGCGCTGATGCACAAAAATGAAACATTGTGACTTTGCCAACTACTCCAACACTGAGGCCCTGCAATCCCAAATCATAGCAGGGTGTGAGTCGCAGACTTTTAGGAGAAAGCTACTGCAAAAATCCTGCATCCTAGAAGAGATACTAGCATTAGCCCGAGTTGAAAGGGCCATAGACTGGCAGGTGAAGAGTTTTGGCACCACCACACTTGGAGAGAACATTCATAGGTTCCAATTAGAGCGGAAGGCGGAGGAGCTGTTCTGCTACAAGTGCGCATTCGAATACCCTCATGGCAGCACCTGCCCAGTGATTGGCCAACACTGCGCCACCTGTGGCGAGGAGGGGCACTTCAAGTCAATCTGCAAACTGTTCCAGGATAAACGGAGGGACAGAGCCCGAGACACCCCACCTCGACCCAAAGCGAGAAGCAACGCGCCATCAGGTCCTCACCCGAGTGCAAGCACTCAAGGCCAGTTGGGTCAGCCAAACCCGGAACAATCTGAGCAAGACTCAGGAGAAGACCAGCAACAGAGAGAGAGGAGAGAAAGAAGGAGGTATGTCATGAGGGCGCGGCCCGAACGGAGATCGAGGCATCATGTACGCTACCTAGTTGAAAAATCGCCCACAGAATCAGACCCCAGCTCTTCAGGGAGCGATCAGAAAAAGAAAGCATACGTCTATGCACTAGGCAATACCACAGCCACTGCACATAGCCCCACCCTGATCATCAAATTAAATGAGCAATCAACCGAGTTTCTCATTGACACCGGGGTCAAAGTGAATGTGGTTAGTGAGAACATCTTCAAAGAACTGTCTCAGAAACCAAAGCTGTATCCCGCAACCATGGACGTATACGCCTACGGCGCCAAGGCACCCCTCAAATGCCTAGGACAATTTGACGGCCTCTGTCGATACAAGGGACTTGAGAAGAAAATACCCAACCACAGAGACTGATATCGGTTGTATCCTAAGATTCAAGGCAGCGGCGGACATGGGACTCATCCACATTTTGTATAGCATCATGGTCCACAAATACCTCGACCCAGTCGAGATGATAAAGAACTTGTACCCTTGCATATTCAGAGGCATTGACAAGCTGAAGAACAGACAAATAAAACTTCATGTAGACAAAGCTGTACGCACAGTATCCCAACACTACAGGTGGATCCCTGTCAACATACAGAAGAAGGTAGAAGAGGAGCTACACAAGTTACTCGAACAAGACCTCATCGAGCATGCCACAGGCCCCACCACCAGGCAATAAAACGGGAGAGACACGTAGCCCCTTTCATCACAGATATGATCCACCTGTTAAATGGAGCCAAGGTGTTTTCCATGCTTGATCTACAAAAGGGGTACCAACAACTAGTGCTGAGCCCCGAAAGCCAAAACATTACCACTTTTGTCACACACTTGGGCTTATTTCATTACAAGAGGCTGAGCTCCGGGGTGACCTCAGCTGCAGAAATCTTTCAGGCAGAGGTGCACAACGTCATCAAGCACATATCGAACTGCCTCAACTATAATGACAATATACTGATATTCGGCACAGACTTCAAAAAGCACGATGAAGCACTAATGAAGGTGTGCAAAGCCATGGATGACACCAACCTGACACTGAACTATGACAAATGCGAGTTTCGAAAGAGCACACTGAAGTTTTTCAGACACATCTTTTCAGAGACAAGCATGACGCCAGACCTGGACAAGGTTGCTGCGCTGAATGAAACTTCACCACCGGCAAATGTGTCAGAGCTGAGCTCTTTCCTAGGGTTAGCCAGTTACTGCACCCGCTATATCAAGAACTTCGCCTCTTTAAGCGAGCCACTGAAACTCTTGACCCATCTGGACACCCCATTTCACTGGACTGATGAATGCCAGAGGGCCTTTGAAATCATCAGGGAAAGAGTCGCCAAGGCAGAAAACATGTCCTACTACGACCCAAGTCACCAGACAGAACTGACAGTGGACGCAAGCCCCGTGGGACTGGGAGCCATACTGGCCCAGGTGGACCCGAGAGAACCCTCTCAAAAATACATCTTCGCGTGCGCTAGCAGGAGCCTCTCTGCCACCGAACAGGCCTACTCGCAAGCAGAGAAGGAAGGTCTTGCGGTGGTGTGGGCGTGTGAGCACTTTCACCTCTTCTTGTATGGTAAGCCGTTTCGAGTCATCACAGATCACCAAGCGCTCCCGTTCAAATATGGGAACTCACAGGCAGAAATGCCACCCCGCATTGTCAGATGGGGGTTGAGGCTACAGGACTACGTCTACGAGATCGTCCATCGGCCCGGGAAAGGTGAAAACCCGGCTGACTTTCTGTCCAGGAGGCCCGGGGGGGGGGGGCAGTGCGCACCAGAACCGTCGGTAGCCGACAGATACCTCAGATATCTGATACACCAAACCACCCCAGAAGGAATCAACACCGAGGTAATAGCGTGTGAATCTGAAAAGGACCTGGCCTGTCAGATCATATGTGAGGGACTCGAGTCAGGCATGTGAAGGAGGGCCAAGGAGAGAGGGAAAGCGGCCAGAGACCCGACACATGCGGAGGTGGATCGCCTCGTACAGGTGAAGGATGTACTGACACATAGGATGATCACCTCCTGCTGAAAGACTGCAAACTGGTAATCCCTATGTCCCTGAGGGTGAAGATCATTGAGCTGGCTCATGAAAACCATAGGGGAATGGTCTCAACCAAACGCATGCTCCGCCAGAAAGTTTGGTTCCCGAACATGGACTCCATGGTTGAGGCCGCCTTGAAGGCCTGTCCCATGTGCAGCCTCATCACTCCCAACCGACACCCAGAACCACAGAACATGTCTGAACTTACGCAAGGGATATGGGAAGCGGTGGCAGCGGACTTCTTTGGGCCCATAGAAGGGGGAAGTACATCTTAGCAGTGATGGACGAGTACTCTCGCTATCCTGATGCACAACTGATATCGTCGACCGCTGCTCATCATGTCATACCCGCCTTAGACCGCATCTTTTCGGCATATGGGATTCCCAGGGTGCTCAAGATGGACAATGGACCGCCCTTCACCAGTTCACACAGTTTGAGGAGTACCTGGGGTTACACCATCGTAAGATAACACCACTCTGGCCTCAAGCCAATGGCATGATAGAGCACTTAATGGCCAACCTTAAAAGAGCTCTACAAATCGCCAATCTCACCGGGCAGCCCTACGAACAGCTGTTGAACCAACTGATGAGAGACTACCGGAGAACCCCCCATAGCACCACTGGGAAAACTCTGGCTGAAATAATGTTTGGGCGAAACACGCAAACACGTCTCCCCATAGCGAGACAGATTAACAACCCTCCTGCTCTGGACAAGGACGACGGGAACGAGACGAGGCTGCAAAAGCTCCCATGAAGGCATATACTGATTCTCACCAAGGAGCAAGCGTGCCCCAAATTGAAGTGGTCGATGTTGCAGCCACAGACTCACAAGCACACCTGTGCATTTCAGGAGGAACACCTGCTTGTCACTAAAAAAAAGGATCAATGGTCACTGCCCAAGGACCCGAAGAGTCTATTACTCGCAATTCCTCTCACTTCAAGGGAATTCCATCCCTCAGATTGAGGAGGCTAAGCGGACGGGTAGTCACCCCTATTGACTGCCTCTGATGATCCATATCAAGGAGACCATGATGACGCCGAAGACTCAGATCCTAATATTCACCTAGAAAGTGAAGTGGGCTGCGGTTACCCAGTGTCCGTTAGTGCACGTCCCCAGAGAACGAGGAACAAGCATCGCCGTTGGATCAAGGAATTGGGCTAACATGGCCAATCAATCACCTGTTATGAAATGTGTGGTAACTGTGTAAAATGGGGGAGATTTCATGTTGATGTCTCCATGGGTACGGGGAGGCGGGTGTTGGGAAAGGGAACTGACATTAGTGGAGGAAGTGACGAGTACGGGGGGAGGTGGGATCAGGGGAGAATCACCGAGAAGTTAATAAAGAAGGACGTGGTATTTCCAGCTCCGTGTCTGTGTCTCACTCATGTGCGCCACAAGTTCATGTAGGCCTACCCACGGCCATAACACACACATAGGCAAATTAATAGATTTAACTGAAGTTGCCTGTCTAATAGTGATCTTGCTATACAGCAACATACAAACCAGCCGCCATAACCACGGCATAGGCACATTTGGCACTGGTATATGCCCATTCACTTACCGTCCTGCAGAGAGAGTGGCGGTGACGATAAGGTGCGACACGGACACCATGCGGCCTAAGAAGACGGCCAGCAGTGCCCGCACGGGCAAAAGAGAGTAGGAGACAAAGGTCACCAGCATGAGCTGCCACTGCCCCAGCTCAGACTATTGGGGCTCCAGGCCAAACATGCCCAGAGAAAAGGGGCAGCAGAGGAATGAACACGTGAAGCTAAATAGGTGCGTGATCTTGACAATCTGCTGCAGCTGCGTGACCTGCAGGTTCTTCATGTTGGTGACAATGAACAAGGCCACAAAGATGATGCAGTGCACCGGGTGCGAGCCCTTGGACATGGTCACGCTCGGGCCATCAGAAGCTCCAACAGAGCCAGCGTGGCCCTCATGATGATGAGCACAGCCAGCAGCGTGAACGTCTGCCAAGCTTTAGATTCTAATTCTGAAAGAGCGACTCCGCATCCTTGCAGTCAAACTCGTCCTCGCGGGCTACTACGTCCAGAGGGGGCCCGGGCGAGCAGTGACACTTCTTTCTCCTCGTCCTGGCTTTCTGAAACTGTATTTCCTCCATGCCAGGGCCATTCATAACACCGATATGGTTCCTCAGTGCCCCTCTCCTACGATCACGAGAACTGCCAAGAGAGCAAAACCCTTTGAGATCAGGAATAGCTGGAGTGGGAGATCACGCTGACATGTCCACGTACCTCCCACTGCCGTGGCAGTCATAGTCATTTAATCACACCCAGTAGCATCCAAGTGTGCAAGGAAACAAAAACAAATACATATTCAGTAGTCAAAAGGC
The DNA here is from genome assembly GCF_040938575.1 of Ambystoma mexicanum. Taxonomy (NCBI): domain Eukaryota; kingdom Metazoa; phylum Chordata; class Amphibia; order Caudata; family Ambystomatidae; genus Ambystoma; species Ambystoma mexicanum. Next base: position 751,722,908 of record NC_090929.1, read on the forward strand.
GATCCTGCCTTTGGGTAACCAAAGTGCTCCTGGTGGCATCCTACCTCCAAAGGTGCAAGCAACGCTAGCAACGAGGAAGGTGGCCTGGATGGTTTGGGAATAGTAGACAAAAGCAGGCAAAGTAGAGAAGAGGAAAGAGGAAGGCGAGAGGGGCGGTCACGAATCAGACAGAGAAAGAGAGGACAAAAGGAATAGAGACAAAAGGGGGCCGGGACCATGGATTCATTATACCATGCTTGAGGCGTTGTACAGGTTTTACGCATATATTTTACACAGCACTTATATGCTCCTCCAAAATAAACAAAGCACTGCTGATAACAAAACAAAAGTAATTTTGCACACCAGGACTATGTTCTTCATCTATATTTTGTCGTGCTGATGATGGCTCTGAAAGTCGGCAGGGCTGCTGCAGGTCCCTTGAGAAACGGGCCAGAATGTTGAAGGAGGGGTTTGAAGCCCAATGGTATTGCACCCCTATCTCCTGCAAATGCCCCCATTGCTTAAATCTTCTCCCCCCCCCAATCATTCCGCATATTTCACAGGCCCCCATCCCCATGTTATTCCCTCTTTGGACCCACTTCTTTCTACAAGTCTCAGTAAAGAGGTCAGCGATTGAATGGGATTGGAGTATGCAAGCTACATTTCTAATTTCATGAGGTCTGATTGGTTGAGAGAGATTTCTGTGTCTCATTAGGCATAGAAAATAGGTAGTACCAAAGTCTTATTTTTGTGATACATTTTTTAAACAAAAACAAATGGTCAAAGAAAAGCACACATCTTCCATGAACCCATTTCTTTATTTTTCTGCTTTGTGAAAGGTAAGGTTATTAATTGGGCACCACTGAAAACCATAGATATTTTATGTGCTATAACTTTGCAGGAACATTTTGCAAAAATGGCACAACATCATTGTAAAACACTTACTTAGCTTTTTATGAACCTAATACGTTTTTTGCGTATATACACCAAAGACTATACCTCACAAATCACATTTTTTTGGATGGTGTCTCCCTCTTTGGTTTCAAGTCCCATGCCGTTTATACTCCCAACATTTGTTGAGTTATATTGACACACTAACCCGGGGTGTTCCTTCCCAGCCCCAATCAAGGAGCCCTGCAATATTCGCTTATGTTTTTTAGCGCTGGCCCTTACTGAAGACTCATATAGAGTCACACACATCTCCCCCCCCCCTGTGCCCACAGGGAGCCAAGAACCAGACCGCGGTATAGGAAATATATTTGTATTTATTTGGATCATAAATAATGGAGATCACACTAAAATGACACACACCACCTTCGTGGCTCCCAATTAAACTTCTGTTTACACAAATAAATCACACACGTGGGTTGGGAAAAACACAAATCACAATACTTTACTTTATCCCAATTTCACTACCAGAATTAATCAACACTGGTCCATGAACAAAAGCAATTTACATATCTACTGCTGTGCATTTTCGATTTTCCTGCGCACTTAAAAGGATAGCAGTTTGGTTTATAGATTGTTACAAATGCATATGCCAATTATGATACCCCCCACTTTTGCTTTAAAATAAGCACAGGGTGATTTAGCAGTTTGTTTTTTTAGTTTCCCCTCACCTCACTGTGTTGGGGAAGTTAGTAATATATTGGGATGATTTAATAATTTTGGATCTCAGCCCCACTCGCTTAAAGACCCGTGTAGCTGGACAGTACAAATTGGGATGATTTAAGAACACTTTTAGACATGACGTTCCTGTTTTTCCTGTTACCTTGAAATTGGTAAAAACCTAGTCTTTGTGTGGAATGTACTCAATGGCCCATTGTGTCGAGTGCTATATCGCGGTTGTAGGTCCACTTGTCGAAAACCAAATGGTCGAATGACCATTTGATCGAAGTAAAATGGTCGAAAAAAAAGGTCGAATTTTTTATTTTTTTTATTTTATGGGGGGGGTTCCCCCCCAGCCCCTCTTTTTCTTTATTAAAAATATTCTTTAAGCAACCAAAATTAAAAAAATATATAAATAAATAAATAAAAAAATGCGACTTTTTTTTTTTACCATTTTGATTCGATCAAATGGTCATTCGATCTTTTATTTTCGACCATTTGACCGGACACGCTATATCGCAGGTGAACAGATGCTAATCTGCATCCCGCAGGTGGACCCTTGTCATGGTAGCGAGTAAGAGGCCAAAATCATAACTACCATTGTTATTGTTGGCACCACTACTCCCTCCACCCCACCACTGCTACTCCCTCCTCCCCACCATAACTACTCCCTATTTCACACTGCTACTACTCTCCTCACCTCCTTCTTCTAAATCACTCCACACTAACTCCCTACTCTCTGACTACCACTTTCACGCACAATCACAACACAATACTACTTTATCTTATCAACCAATACCTCACCTTTTCTAAAAGTCCACACTTCTTCCCACTGTCTTTCCTCCTTCAGTTCTCTTTGTCCGCCGCTTCCTACTCTGTCCTCACCTGAACAATCCACACCTTCCTGTTTCCTGTTCATGGCTTTATCCCCCCTCTCCTCCTGCTATTGGTCCTCCCCTGCTGGTTCCCTTGACTTCCAGCAGTGGTGGTCCAGATGGAAAAGTGTCACAGTTTGTGTTTTGGAGCCGCTCCATGGCCGTACCATAGGCAAGCAGATCATGTAATGGGTGCAAGTTCATTTCCAAGAGCTGCTCGGTGGTTGAGCTATTGGTAAGCGGCTCATATTGTGGTTAACACAAGTTCATGTCTTGGAGTGGCTCTGCAGTCATGTTCCAATTGCATGCATCTGGATCTGCAGGTGGTGTGCAGTTCTCAGTGGCTCCGCTCTGAAGTTTGGCTGCTGTAACGCGCCACGTTTCTCTCTCCTCTCTCTTGGTGCTGATAAGATTCTGCTGGTAGGAGGCTTCTCACTGAAGGCCCTGGTGGGCTGCCTCGTTGCTGGTGATCCGCCAGGGAATTTAAATCACATTGTTATCTGCAATTATAAAAAGTGACTGTCCAGCCTCTGACCCTCACACGAAGCTCATGACCACAGTGGCAGGACAAGTCAAACAATCCATAAGACATTTTTAAGAAGAAATCAGATGATTCTCTTCCGATTTGAGGGTTCCTCAATTCCAGTCAAATGCCCTGCGTGTTGAGTGTTTCTCCTCTTTGTTTCTTTTTCCAGACGGACAGCACACATGGGCCATTGAAAGTAGAGGATTGAAGAAGCCTGGATGGACAGTACCTTTTTGCCTTCTGAATAGGAAATATAGGGCTGATATCTTAAAAGGATGTCTGTATGGTACATATTATCCTGAATTTGAGTCAAGCTGCTACAGGAAGCCATCGTAGGGAGATCAGTGCATCAGTTGCATGGTCACGAGGTTTAGACCTGGTTAGTGCTGAGCTAAAATACAAATCACACCTTAGGTTCCATTCCAAAGTGTGTTTTATCTTGAACTGCATCAAGCAAGAGAATAATCATAGGTTCTTATGTCATATTATTTCTTTCTTTTTGAAGGTGATGCAGCACCAAATCATCTTTGCACAACGTCCAAACAAGATTCTGAGCCTTAGGATGATGAAGGATGTATGCTGTCTTTTAGGGACTCCAATGCTGCCTGTTGGGCGCTGCTCTGAAAAGGGCCTGCTTTATGATTTATCACTGCGTTTTGTTGCTAGATCATAAATGTTAATTTAAAAAGATGGTCATATACATAAGTGCTATGTCATCTCACTTGAAACAATTTCATTTGTAAATTGTGCTCATTGTTCTTTATGGTTGGCTAACATGGTAGACTAAAGATTGTGTAACCCCCAATTATAAATGTCGAATTCAGAACCCTTAATACATTTCTGAGTTTGTAAAGAGTAGACCAGTACAGTATTACAGGCTCCTAGACTTGCACAATGTGCCGGTGTTGACTTGTTACGGACGGGAGAAGTGCATTTCACAAGGCTTGGAACAGATGGAGTGTAAGCATTGCCTAGAGGGAAAGACTGCATGTGCACTAAATCAGATAATGGCCGACAGAATAGATGAGGTTCAGCACCACTAATGGAATAAGCTCAAAGATTCATGGGAAAATCCTTAGACCATCATGTACCTTGAGCATTTTGTAGCTTTTCTGTGTCCAACAATATGAGCGATAATCCGTTCAACCATCTTGGCCTGCTTGAGTGTGGGCACAGTGAAACAAGGCGAAACTCATCACTTCAGGTGGTGAACTTACACTATGGTCTGGATGGTGATATATCAAGAAGCAGAGCTTCCTTATAGTCGAACAGGTTCAACACACACCTGTAAGGATTAAAAAGACGAAGCAGAAAAACAATATCAAGCACGGCAACCAAATGTACTACCACACACTTCAGATGAAGTTCATCACAGCCTGTGTGCTGTCCTGGATATTGGTGACAGTATAGCAACCAATTAGATTTTATGGGCCCTAGCTCAGAGATCAGAGTGCTGAACAAAAGCACTGCATTTACTTTGACTGGCACCCAACATTCATTATTGTATATTAGTAAACATCAACAAGGAGGATACCTTCCACTAAAGGGTTATGAGTGACATTTGATAGCAAGGCTGAGTTGTCTATGCTGTCGCTCGTAATGCTGAGGTTAAATGCATCACGTTGTTGACATTTGCCTATATACAATTCTATATTACCTATACTACCATCAAGTCCATATTCACTTCCTGCTCTATCCCCATGGACCAGCATTGCATGGGGTAGAGAGGGATGATATCAGAAAAGCATATGATATGATAGTTTATTTTGATAGCGCCTATACACAATGTATTTCAAAGCACTTCACAGCAAGGGAGGGAACAAGTGAAACATACAATGACATTCTGACAGGTCATGAAAACAAGAATGTGAAATTAACTATCGTACTCGGCCTGGACAAATTTCATATAGAGCAAGTGCAAAGACACAGGAAGCCAGGGCAAACAGACAGGTGACTACTGTACTAGGCCTGACAACATTTCTGGTTGCGCTGTCATTTTTCAAGAGGAGAGGGAGAAGGGATGAGAAGAAGGGAGAGGAACAAAACAAGCGACTATTGTACTAGGCATGACGACATTTCAGATAGTGCTGGAAGGGGGGAGGAGAACAAGCATGGGAGGGGGGAAGAGACAAACGTTGTTGCTATCATACTAGGTCAATGGATAATTCTGATAGAATAAGTGCATAGAAAAGAAAGGGAGGGCGGGAGGAGGGAGGGAGAAGGCAAAGGAGGAGAGAACAAAGAATAAACAGTGAAAAAGAGCAGAGAAGCACAGGGGAGAGTTATACAGTTGCAGGGTCGGTAAAACACATAGGGCCGCATCCCGACTTTGGCGGTAACCCTTAAATCCGGCAGTCGCGCTATTACCGCCGGATTTAAGGGTCCGCCAAATCAGGACTTTGGCGTATTTCGCCCCAGCTCTTAGCTGGGGGGAAATCCGCCGAAAATTCGCGCTATTACCGCCGGCGGGAAATCCGCTGGCGGTAAGAGTGCGATTTTTCCCCTTTGAGCCCAATGGGGAATGGGGCATTCCCGAATGGGCTCAATGGGGAATGGGGAATTACATTACCGCCAAATTCGTGATCCGGCGTTATTAGTAATACCGCCGGCGTTACCGCCAAAGTCGTGATCAGGCCCTTAATGTTGCAGGGAACACAGAATGTAGGCAAGGAATCAAGAAGGGCACAGCATGATTCAGAGCCACCCTGAGTGCGAGATCCCCGGGAGGTCCAGCATGAGAGTTAAGGAGGTGAAACACCAAGTCAATATGTCCATAAATTAAAATTCTAGCATTGGCAATAGTGAATTGAGACAACTCCTGTAGTGAAAGAGGTGTAGGAAGGGTGGCAGAAAGGATAAGGGAGGAGGGAAGAAGAGAGTTGGCAAGCAGGGGGGGAGGAGACATAATGAGGTCCCGCAGTAGGGCAGGACGGGGGGCACAAGGACATCACGGGGGACCAGGAAGTGGGTGGGCCACGGAGCACCTGTGCTCACCCCAGCACCAGAGAAGTTGATGTTGCCATTGCCTGATGATGGTGGGGATGGCCTGTGGGGACAGAGGGAGTAAACACATGTTGGTGCATACTTCCCTGCTGTCTGAGCAGGGGTTCAGGCCCTGGGTCCTCCTGGCCCGAACAGGTCCAACCAGGAATTGCCCTTTTCTTCTTCTGCCCTTCGCTTCGGATGCTCGGGCGTGAGACGCCTTTGATCTAAGAGTTAAGAGCAGAAAAGAAGAGGCTGGGCTAAGAAGGTGGTTGGGGTGTAGGCCAGGTGACCTAGATCCACTTGCACCCACTCCCCATCTGCAAAGGAAAAGAGGCTGGAGGGCTCCTTAAGTGGGGAAAAAGAGCGGCAACCAGGAAGGCACCAGGTGGGTGGGCGTAGGGCAGGTGACCTAGATCCACTTGCTCCTGCTCCCCATCTGCAAAGGAAAAAAGGCTGGAAGGCTCCTTAAGTAGGGAAAAAGAGCGGCAATCAGGAAGGCACCCGGTGGCTGGGGCTTAGGCCTTCTTAAGTGGGGAAAAGAGCAGCAACCAGGAAGGTACCCAGTGGGCGGGGCTTAGGCCAGGTGACCTAGATCCACTTGCACCTGCTTCCCTTCTGCAAAGGAAAAGAGGCTGGAGGGCTCCTTAAGTGCGGAAAAAGAGCGGCAACCAGGAAGGCACCAGGTGGGCGGGCTTGCTAAGTGGTGAAAAAGAGTGACAACCAGGACTGCACCAGGTGGGCTGGGCTTGGGCCTCCTTAAGTGGGAAAAAAGAGCAGCAACCAGGAAGGCACCAGGTGGGCTGGGCTTGGGCCAGGTGACCTAGATCCACTTGCACCTGCTCCCCATCTGCAAAGGAAAAAAGGCTGGAGGGCCCCTTAAATAGGCAAAAAGAGCGACAACCAGGAAGCCACCAGGTGGGCGGGGCTTAGGCCTCTTTAAGTTGGGGAAAAAGAGCAGCAACCAGGAAGACACCAGGTGGGCTTGGCTTAGGCCAGCTGACCTAGATCCACTTGCATCTGCTCCCCATCTGCAAAGGAAAAGAGGCTGAGGGCTCCTTAAGCATGGAAAAATAGCGACAACCAAGAAGGCACCAGGTGGGCTGGGCTTAGGCCTCCTTAAGTGGGGAAAAAGAGCAGCAAAAACCAGGAAGGCACCAGGTGGGCGGGGTTTAGGCCAGGTGACCTAGCTCCACTTGCACCTGCTCCCCATCTGCAAAGGAAAAGAGGCTGGAGGGCTCCTTAATTGGGGAAAAAGAGCAACAACCAGGTAGGCACCAGGTGGGCGGGGCTTAGGCCTACTTAAGTGGGGTAAAAGAGCGGCAAACAGGAAGGCACCAGGTGGGCGGGGCTTAGGCCTCCTTATGTGGGAAAAAGAGCAGCAACCAGGAAGGCACCAGGTAGGCGGGGCTTAGGCCAGGTGACCTAGATCCACTTGCACCTGCTCCCCATCTGCAAAGGAAAAGAGGCTGGAGGGCCCCTTAAATAGGCAAAAAGAGCGACAACCAGGAAGCCACCAGGTGGGCGGGGCTTAGGCTTCTTTAAGTGGGGGAAAAGGAGCAGCAACCAGGAAGACACTAGGTGGGCTAGGCTGCGGCCAGCTGACCTAGATCCACTTGCATCTGCTCCCCATTTGCAAAGGAAAAGAGGCTGAGGGCTCCTTAAGTATGGAAAAAGAGCAACAACCAAGAAGGCACCAGGTGGGCAGGGCTTAGGCCTCCTTAAGTGTGGAAAAAGAGTGGCAAAAACCAGGAAGGCACCAGGTGGGCGGGGTTTAGGCCAGGTGACCTAGATCCACTTGCACCTGCTCCACATCTGCAAAGGAAAAGAGGCTGGAGGGCTACGAGTGGCAACCAGGTAGGCACCAGGTGGTTGGGGTTTAGGCCTCCTTAAGTGTGGAAAAAGAGCTTCAACCAGGAAGGTACCAGGTGGGCGGGGCTTAGGCCAGGTGACCTACATCCACTTGCACCTGTTCCCCAAAGACAATAAAGTTGGGCACAACCTCTCTCTCACCTCACCCAGCACTAACCAAAGAAATATCTGATATTCTGTCATCTCCCTCACCCCATGACAGCGAAAAATTAAAATACTACATGTCGTTCTGCCACCCTCCCCCACTTCCCTTATTTTTCTCTCACACCCAAATGAAAACAATGGCTTGCATTGTGAAACTTTTCCTTCAACCTGCCTATTGTTTGCCTCAAAGACAAAGCAATTTCTGGCATTCACAACTATGCGTCACTTCGCTCATGTTTACTTTTTCCTCAATCCCTTGCCTGGACGAAAAGCTGTTCATGAAACAATGCAAGACCCCTTAGTCACCGTCAGCTTGCCTATCCAGTCCCTTGTGCTGGTGCTCCTCGACAGCGTCGGTGCCACAGAGTGTCATATTTACAGAACAGTGGCTCCAACACTGTAATGCAGCAGGTACGTGCATAGGAATACCCCTGTGACACCATGGGAACTGCTGTTCTGCAACACTAACAGGATCCTGCCTCCCAAGTTTGTCAATTTCCCTGAGACATGGATCCCCTGCTGTCAAAGTCCCAATGCTGACTGGACAGAAAGAATTAGTGAACTGGGTCTTCCTTCAAGTCTAAGGAGACCATGGTGAAGGCAGAGACATGGCTGTATTCCCCTGTTGGGTTGTCACCGCAGTGGAACAGCTCTCAAGTTCCACCGATGTGACATCATTGTAGGAAGATGGAGCATGTAAAAAATGTATGCACTAATGGTGTCCCTTGAAGCCATACATTGCAGCATTATTTGGAGTCCCTTTAACATTTGCATTACCCAATGCATGAGCAGCCAAATGTCCTTCACTGGTTCCACATTTTTGCTTTTCAATTGTAAATGGTATAAGCTTTGGTTCTAGACAATCCTCTGTCTCAGTACCTCTTTAAAATGCAGAATATGTAATTGAATACATAATATTCCTAGTTCAATTAATATACTTTGCCAATTTCCATAATGAGTGTTTGTTCAGAATGTGGCCCCACGGGGCTCGGCTAGTAGGGGCTACAAGCTTTCCTCCTAAGGGAACACCTACAAAATAAATTGTAATTGGTTAGTTATAACGCCCTTAATACCCAGAGGTTTCTAAGCGCGAACCCGGGGATCCAACCTGTGTTGCTCCGAGTCATATTGTTTCCAAGGTGAGCACGTTGCCCCTGAGCTATCCTCCCAGACTAAAGACACAGATACCAGGGGAACAAAAGTATTTAAATAAATGTGTAGTATGTGTTTTATTTCTTTACGTGAATGCTCTGTTTGTCTTAGATCAAACCATCCAGCCCATCATGGGGCTGGATGAAACGTTTACAAGAAAGAAAAGAACAATAGAACAGTTCTCACCTGCATAAGAATGGACTGGGCAGGGGAGAAAATAGTCCAAAAGGTATTTTGAACAAGGACAGTTAAAAAAGTGAAAAAAATCGGATTTGAGCAAAGAAGAGAGAAAGAAAAAGACTTATCTGGGGCAGCGTGTGGGTGGAGCCCCCCAGAGACTAACCAGGGGTCCGAGCTGCTTATGTCAGGTGCAGCATGGCCACCCCAGGGCTGTTGCGGCCTGCCCGGTGGCGGGGGGTGGGGCGGGGACCAGACCAGATGGGCGCAGGCAGCATGCCAGGTGCTGCCTGGGCTGAAAAAGAACAGCCCAGCCTGGGACGTACGTTGGGGGTGACCCAGGCCAAGCTGCCCGGCCGCACCCCTGACAGCCACCTTGTGGTTAGCAAGGCCAGCCCGGGAGGTGAAGAGTGGAGAACCCCGCGCCGCTCAGGAGGGTTGGCCTCCAGGGGCTCGCCTGCCAACCAAGTTGAAGAGGAGGAGGGCGAAAGCCCCTAGGTGCTCCGTTGAGCCACCTCGGTGAAAGAAAGTCCCGGGCCATCCAGCAGAGTAACCCGGGTAATGACAACGGCCTGCCCCCTATGTCTAATGATGGATTGCTGAGGGGTCTGGCCAGGATGCAGGGAAGGGCAAAGCAGTAATTTGTAGTGGCGTCCCCTGCTGACATGGTGATGCCACCTGACCTGAAAATGACTGCGGCTGCACCAGTGATCACGGTGGTGTCCCCATGACACAGAGGACGCTGCCTGAATCTAAGATGCCAGCATGGGCCACGCGGTGACGGGGCAGCCCCAAAGATTTTAAAATATGCCACAAGTGCAGCAGTGATCATGTGTGGGCCCCCAGCCAACGGGGCCCACAAAGAAGACTGCACAAGGCAGCTGGGCACAGCGGTGACAATGGGCGTTTCCCCTACTCTATGTAATTCTGCATTGTTTAAAGCAAACATCGATTTCCATCTAATAACATTGATCATGTGTTGAATGCGACCAAGAACGCTTCAATATTATAAAGATCCTGGGTAATACACCGTCAAGATCATTCTCTATAGTCCCTTCTCTGGTCATGGTGGTGGCAGAGATATCAAGTACCTCTTTGCTATCATAGAAGCAATTAGAGTTGTCTTGTTCGATACTTTACCTGATAACATTACTTTATCAGTAAATCAAACATCCAGAACTATGTTTGATGTGTGTTCTCCAGTAGACTCTGCATAATGCTCAGGATCGCCTCTAGATACAATACCACCAAAAATAGCAAACAACATTTTTCCGCTACGGAATGGATGAATCAGAGGCGCATTTAATTATTTTGGAACAAAGTGTCCTTGGTCCTAAGTGACCCGAGCATTTTCCGCACATTTTCCTTTTCTTGCCAAACAAATCAAATGAATTGTAACAAATGAATTTAAATTATTTGTTGAAGAAAATTGGATGCTGCAGTCTGCCTAAATGGGCTTTAGACCTTGCTACTCTATAGGAATCATGATTGTAACTATGTTAAATCAGACGCGGGAATTATCTTCTGGAAGGGATGCTTGAACACTGGCATCACTAGACCTTTTGGTGGCGTTCGCCCATCTGATCTGCTGAAATGTCCAGAATCGCTTGGCCTGGGTGGAACAGTCCTTATGTAGGTAGCCTTCTTTCTGTACTTTCAGACTCCTTTTTCTTATATTCCATGTGGCGTACTGCAGGCTTCTTCCTTATCCCTGCTCCTATTTTCCTTGTATATTAGACCTCTGGCAGGCCTGATTCGTCAAGTGGCTTATGTTTCTTAAATTACGTAATACCCACATTCTGGTAAGGCTATCAGGTGAGCGAATTTTATCTTCACGTAAAATGAGAGATTGTCTGGAACGCCTAACGTGATGGGTGGCATGAACTCCGTAAAATGAATCCAAATGAAATGGAGGTCCTCACCAACAATGCAAATGAGAGCACTTGGAACACTAGAGTCTGGCCAGAAATCATTTTGGTTTCTGCCGTTGCCCTGCTGTGCCGAATCATGGGACGATCATGGAATCTGATCTTTCCCTGAAGCCACAAATCTCTGTTTTGGTGAAAACATGTTTTTTGATGTACAGAAGCCTAAACGCCTGACACCTTTCCATAGCCGTGAATGATTTCTTTTTTTTTTTTTTTAAAGCTCTTTTTATTGAATTTTACTACATGGTACAACAAATCCAAAACAATAACACGCTTCCCTCCCATCCCTCCCTCCCTCCCTCCCCCAAAATGACGAGCATTCAAAACCCACATCTTCGTTCTTCGAACAGTTCCTCCACCCTATTGTAGCTCCAATAGTCTCAAGCGCTGCATACACCACATCACCCTATAATCTTCCTTGAGGAAAGTCATAATCTCCCCCCAGTCCGCTGCAAATCCTTGCACTTTATTTTCCATGGCGTAAGTTGCCCACTCCAAGGCCACTATGTCCCACACCTTCCTCAGCCAATCTTGTTCCATGGGGATCTCGGGGCTCTTCCATCTCTGTGCTACTACCAACAGTGCAGCCAGCGTCAGGATCACTTTCGCTTTCTCCCTACCTCCGATTCTCCTCCCCTCTGGAGACCCACGGATGGCCAAAAGGACCTGTATTGGAGTGCGTGTATCCCCCAGGCCGAAGGCCTGTTCCTGTGCCCTTTTCACATCTCTCCAGAACGATGCAATCCTGGGGCACTCCCAACAGATATGTTCTACCGTGCCTGTTAAACCACATCCCCTCCAACAGCTGCTTGGCCTCATAGGAAACATCTTGTGAAGACGGGCCGGAGTGTAGTGCCATCCGAATAGAAGCTTATACCATGTTTCCTAAAGCTGAGACGCTCTAGCCAGTTTAGGTATCTTCCTCCATAAACTCTCCCACTCAGCCCTACTGATTTCTTTCCCCAGCACCTTTTCCCACTTCCGCATGTAGGCCCATTGAGGGTCCAGACTCGAGGCATGCAAGATTTTATAAATATTGGAAATGAGGCCCTTCGATCCGTCATTGGTTAGTCGGGATCTTTCAAACTGTGTTGGTTCCCTAGTTGCCGCCTTTCTGACCCCCGGATGAAGTACCCATTGTCTTATCTGAGCATACTTCAGCCTTTCTCTCTCTTGGACAGCAAATATTCGTTTACATTCCTCAAATGTCAGGATTTCTCCCCCTCGAAACATGTCACATAACTTCCTACATCCTCCGTCCTGCCACTTCTCAAATGCCCTTTTCTCCAGGCCCGGGGTGAAGTCACCATTGCCGAAAAGTGGAGTAAATGGAGATGGGTACGTAGTGATACCGTTAGCGCCCACCAAGTTATCCCATATATCTGCCATTAATGTAGTTATGGTGCTTTCGTATAGATGTCTAGGCCTGTGTTCTTTAGGGAGCCAAAGCACTTCCGAGAGACTAAGGTGGGCCACTGCCCTGTCCATCCTCACGCACAGCTTTTCTTGCTGGATCTCCTCCTCCTTCAGCCACTCTCTAATGATACGTAACTGAGTAGCCTTGTAATACCGCTGAAAATTAGGTAAGGCCAGACCACCTTCCCTCCTAGGGGCCATCAGTAGATTGCCACTTACTCTAGGTCCCTTCTCTTCCCACGCAAAGTCTTTGGTCAGAGTTCCCAGTTCCTTAATGAAGTTTGAGGGAACAGGCTGCGGGATCGCCTGGAATAAATACAGCAGCCGTGGGAGTGTAACCATCTTTACCGCAGCAATCCGCCCCAACCATGACACTCTGAGACCTCTCCATCCTTGATATTCCATCTTGATTGTCTTAAGGAGCGGGGGAAAATTTGCCGAATACCACCCTCCTAGCATTGCCATAATTTCCCCCCCTAAGTATCTAATCCCTCCCGGGCTCAATAGCAGACAGGTACAGACCCTCAGCTCCTCACGTTCCGTTCCCCTAAACGTTAGGTTTAGAATTTCCGATTTGTTAGCGTTAACCTTAAGCCCTGAGGCCTCACCAAATTCGTCCAAAAGTGACAGGCTAACTTGGATCGATTCTTTTGGTGCAGTCAGCATCAAGAGCATGTCATCAGCAAAGGCTGCGACTTTCTGTTGCTCCCCCCAAACGGTATGCCCCTTATGTCCGGCCTTTCCCTAATCGCTTGCAACAGTGGTTCGAGGAAAATCCCATAGAGGATAGGGTATAGTGGGCAACCTTGTTTGGTCCCCCTGTGTAGAGCAACCCTCCTGGTGGCCATCCCATTTACCATTATTCTAATTGATGGAGTCCGGTAATTGGCCTGGACCATTGTGAGAAATTCCCCTCTAATGCCCATTTTTTCCATTACCTGGAACAGAAAGGTCCACTCCACGTGGTCGAATGCTTTTTCCGCATCAAGAGCCACCAAGACCGCGGGAGTGGACATTCTCTGAACCTTCTCTACTAGATGGGCCACCCGCCTGATATTGTCTGCAGTTTGCCGGCCCTTGATGAACCCCGCTTGGTCGGGGTGGATTAAGAAGGAGAGAATAACGTCCAACCTGTTAGCCAAAATCTTAGTATAATTCTTGGCATCCAAATTGATCAAAGCTATAGGGCGATAGGCTGATATTTCTTCCGGGCCTTTATGTGGTTTGAGAACGAGAGTTACTTTTGCTTCCTCCATTGATGGGAAAATTTTACTGGTCTGCCAAAACAAGTTGAATAGGGAGGTCAGTTGTGGGGCCAACTGTGTGACACACATCTTATAACAGTGCGGTAAACCCATCAGGGCCCGGGGCCTTATTCAGAGGGAGGGCTCTAATCACCTCCCGTACCTCTTCCTCTGTGATTTCGCGATTTATAGCTTCCCTCGTTTCACTATCAATTCCTCAAAGGTGCATTGATTGTAAAAACTTATCTTGCACCTCCCCTGGGGGGTGTTGGGATGCATAAAGGGACTCATAAAAACCTGGTATCGCCTCCCGCACCTCTTCTCGTTTTGTGATCCTTTCCCCATTACTTATCTTTAACGCCGTAATGGCGTTTCGTGCTCTTTTTGCCCTAAGCAGCCGTGCAAAAAGCATGTCGGCCTTATTTGCCTTTGCATAGTATTTTTGCCACACAGCAAGGAGTGCGCCCTCCGCTTTCTTAGTGCGTAAAAGTTCTAACTGACCCAGCGCCTTCCTATGTGCCCGCATGGCTACCCAGGAAGGGGTCCCCCCTGCTGCGATCCTAGCCGCTTCCACCTCGGCCTCCAATTGCGCCTCTAAAGCCTTCAGTTGTTTGACGCGATATGCAGTCGCCGCAATTAGATCCCCCCTGATAGTAGCCTTGAATGCATCCCATCGTACCCCCTCTCCTGTATCTTCCTTTCTATTAATTGCGAAGAAGACCCCGATCCTCTCCTCAATGTCCCCCCGAACCTCCGGATCCTGCAATATCGCACCCGGATACTTCCAGCCCCATATTCCCCTCCCTATCTTACCCATGTCCAAACCCACCGAAACCGTCTTATGGTCCGCTATACCAATCGGACCCATTTGCACCTCCCGGATATCACCCACTAATCCTACCGAGACCCATGTATAATCTATTCAGGATTGTGACCCATGAGCCCCAGATAGAAAGGTGAACCCCTCCTCTTCTCCCTTTACTTCTCTCCACACATCCCTCAGCCCCGACCTAGCAATCTTTTCCTTTAGGTCAGCCGACATTATCGCCCCACCACCTCTCAAACTTTACCATTTCTGTCCCTCTCCCTGTCCCACGCGATATTCAGATCTCCCATCAGGACAATCTGCCCCCAGGCCTGTTCTTCTATTACTTTAAGTACTTGCAGCAAAAACTGTTCTTGACCTGAGTTTGGGCCATATACCACCGCAATCGTATAAGGTGCATCCTGAAACTTCCCCCTGACTACCAAAAATCTCCCCTACTTATCTCTTATTACTCATTCCACTCCGAAATCAACCGTGTTTCTAATGGCCCGCGCCACCCCTTTTATTTTACTAGGACCTGAGGCATGCAAAATCTGATCAAGGCCTCTCAGCCTTAATCTACCTTGGTCCTTCGATAGCAGATGCGTTTCCTGGAGCCCCATAATATCAGGTTTTTCCTTTCTCACAAAGAGCACCAGCTTTTTCCTCTTTAGCGGGGAGTTCAGCCCCCTCACATTACGTGTTGACCACTTAAGGAGTTAATATGTAGAGCTAGGGCCTGTCTGTTCGCAACTGCCCGCACCCCCTGCCCCTCTTTGAATGCCTCGTCCCCTCCCCCCATCCTCGTCCCTCCCACCTTTCCCCACTCCCCCCCTCCCCAGAAGGATATACCCTTCCGCTTGCTCACCACTCCCATCTCGGGCATCCCTGCCCTTTCCGTCCTCAAAATGGTTGATTCTCCTACCCCCGTAGCCACATTATTCCTTTTTGAGGCCCACCGCCCCTTTGATTACCATCTTAAATCAGGGGCTAACGCGAGTCCCATTAGATTATTCTCTTGGTGGTTCTTTCTGCTGCTTCGTGCCCTCTTTGCCTCCCTTTCTCCTCTTCTCTCTCACCGTCGTCCAGCCCCAAGGTTTCAATCTAGTGCTCCCCACAGCGCCTCATGCTTCTGGGCTTGGCAGAGGTTCCTCCAGCTCCATACGAAGGATATCAGCCCCTTCCTGCAAGGTTGTGATGCGCCTCTGGGCTCCCTCCCATTCAAAGAGTAGGCCAAACGGGAATGTCCACTTGTACCGTATGTCCTTTTCATTTAATACTTTTAAGAGTGGGCCCATCTGCCTCCTTTTGATTAGCGTACTACTCGCCAAGTCCTGAAATAATGCGATCTGCTGCTCTTTGAACATTATAGGCTCCCGCTCCCGAGCCGCCCTCAGCACTGTTTCCTTCTGGGCGTATCTAGCAAAAGCTGCTAGAACATCCCTGGGTCTTGTCTTCTAGCCTTTGATCATCCGTCCAGTTCTGTGCACTCGGTCCAGCTCAACCCGCTCAGGATTCACTTCCCCCAGGATATCGGCAAAGATGCCCTGGAGCACTGCCTTTAAATCCCTATCTAGGACTGACTCACTCTGATGTTGACCCTGCGAGATCTGTTTTCTAAATCTTCCATTTGAACTTCAAGATTCCTAGTAGCCACGTCCAGCCGTTCTATAGCTTCGCTGTTAGGTGTAGTTTCGGCCTCTATCTCTTAAAGGCCTTTTTCCAGGGTGTCTGTCCTTTCCCCCAATTGCTGCGTCTCTTGTCTAATCTCCCCCAGTGCATCATTCAGGTCACTCTCATTAGCTGAAATTGGTCGTGAAAGGTCTTTGCCAAGTTTGCCTGCAGGGCATGCAGCTCCCCCAGAAATTCTTGTCTAGACATCACAGTCTGCTCCTACTCCATTCCCTGAACCGAAGGCTCCTCTCCCGACTGCCCACGAGCTGGACCGGGGCCTTCCCTTGGGGTGTGCATTGGCCAGATTGCGGGGAGTGTGACAACCGTGTCCCCCGCAGCTTGTGTCCCCTTTCCTCCTTTGCTCTTGGATTTGGTGGTCATGCTGCTCATGTTCCTATTGCTTATGCTTGTAGTACTGTTGACCAGCTCCTGTTCGTCACCGCCCCCACTCCACCTGACGAGGCCAGAAAATTACAGGCAACAAAAGTCCAAGAGCTAACACCTCGCGGCCCTTTCTACTTGTTGAGGTCGCTGAATGTTACCACACACTCTTGCCCCCCTTAGCCGGGCTTTCTGGGATACACCAGACCTTACTTTATCCCCCCAGGTCTCAGCACAGGCTTATTTGAGGGGCCCGCCCAGGGCTCCCTGAGGGTTTCCCGCTCCCCTGCAAAGTCCTTGTCAAAGCCTTCTTCACTTCCCTGTGGAGGTGCTGCACACCGCACAAGCCTGTCCCACAGACACCCTCCAGGCAGCACTGCGCAATCCCCCGCAGCCTGCTGACTCCTCCATCGGCTCTCACTCCCCCCTCCAATTGTTGCACTGTACCCCGAAGCTCCTGCTTCCCTGATGACTGATTAGCTGAGTTGGGGAAGCAACTCTCTCCCCTACCCAGGGCTCCATATCCCGCTCTCCAGGCACTGTCTCTGGGCTCTCGCCGGCAATCTCTCGCCCCCCTTCAGCGTGTTCAGCGCTGCCCCCACTCACTTGCAAAACCGCTGCCGTGGGGGCGATGCAAGGCGCTCGGCTTCCTAAGTGTGGCGTTCCGCAGATCCGGAGAGGCGGGCGCCCCTCAGTGGCCCCTCTACCGGTCTTCCCGCTCCCGCCTGCTTCTCGTAATGCTCCGGCGCTCCGGAGCCTCACCAGTGCTCCTTCGCCCTCCTTTCACCGTGAGCGGCTGCAGTACCACTCCTCACTGCCGCGATGCTCCCCCTGAGGTCCTTCTCCCTCCTCCGACAGCGGTCAGTCCCAGCACCGCTCTCCGCTTCAGCAGCCCTTCCCGGCGTCCCTCTTCTTACTTTACGGGAATGGAGCGGGCCGCACAATCATTCCCACGGGGGACCAGCCGCAGTCTCCCGCTTCCCCGCCTCCTGAGCCCCGTGGGGGGGGGGCCCGCAGCTCACTCAATGCTAGCCGCCTCGACGCTGGGAGCTTTCCAGCCCCCAACGGCTTCGATCTTCGCCGCCGCTGCTCCTTCGCTGACCAACCGCCGGCCGAAATCACGGCCCCGGCGCTGTCCTCCGCGACGCTGGGCTTAAAACACTTCCCCGGTCACCAGGCAGTACCAGCCAGCTCCCCCCTCCTTCCGCACTCGCTAGGGGGCCTTTCTCAATCCCTTCTGGGTCCTGTTAAGGGGCGGTGGGCACCTCTCAACGATGGGGACCGGAGAGCGCCGTCGGCCATCTTGAGAATCCGAATGATTTTATTTTAATGTCGACTTTGCAAGTCTTCCTGAAAAGCAACTATCTGATTTGGTGAGGGTCCAGAACACTGCAGCGGGGTCCACAAGGAAGAGAATGAAATGTAAACAAATCTCGCGCGGATTGCATTGGCTGCCATGCAAAATTAGGGTGTTGTTTAAAGCTATGTGCCTGGTACAGAAAGCCGTCTGTAGTAGAGGAAAAAATGCATTAACCAATTGCCAGCAATGTTATCATCCACCAAGTACCCGAGATCACGATCTTGGCGGGAATTGATGGCAGATTCTTCACCAGGCAACCTAGTGGAGGAATTAGTTGCGATAATAATGATGTCTGGAATGTAGCTTTCTTTTAAATTAAAAACCTTAATATTCCAGGGCATATAACCAGCTTTCTTACTACTGGATGCCCTGTTATGCTGTTGCTATAGTGCTATGACGCCTGCGAGTGGGACGTGTGCTATATAGAACCCGACACATTACATAACGTAGGTATGTTGGATGACATTAATATTTTTCATGATTTATATTTTACATATGTTTCTTTTAACCACAATAATTGCAAAAGGCGCTTTTTTGTGATGCTTTTCCACGAGGGAGCAATTGATTTCTTTGCACTGGTGCTTTTTGCTTTTGGGGCATTTTGGTGGCAGTGAGCTCCACCATGTGTGGCTTAATCTGTGCTAAACAGAAGAGAGAGAAAGAGAAGAACCCCTCTGTGTGTTGATCAGGCGACAGTTCAGTAGCAGCATCGGGGTAACTCTCTCTTCTTTGACAGCAGCTGACCATCACTGAAAGGGATAACTTTTATTTGCGTAGGCTGTGTTCCCTTTGGTCATGAAACCAAGCATGTGGGGACTCTGCTCTTCTATCAGTGCTGCTCTGCTGCAGATCCAATGGACGTGTTGGGCCTACGTGTTCTCCTTATGATGTATAGCTTCACGTGACCCGGCCGTTGGTAGGCGGACTGCACATGCAAGACTTCCAAGGGCACCGAATGTACTGCGGGGGACATGCCCCCAGCCCTCCGCAGCCTTTTAAAACAAATTATTTTCACACCGGCCCCACCAAAACACCTAAACACGTACCACGAAAAGTTCAAACCTTTGGTAGTTAGAACTTTTCGTGGTGTGTGTTTTAGGTCTTTTGGTGGGGTCAGTCATTTCTTTTCTGACATTTCGTCCTATTCCGTATCACAGCTGGTTGCTGATCACTTTTGAATCGACAAGTGTTGTTGTTTTTGACCACTTGAGCCCACACGCTGCTCTGTGTAGCTTAGTTACGGGATTACTACTGGCTTTCATGCTAACTCAAGGCCTTCATGTGGCTCCACTTGCTGCTGGCTTATTGGAACCTCTCCCACTCTTGCCCCATGGTACAGCACTCTTTTGTCCGTGGTGCAGCAGGACCATTGCTCATCATAAAATCAGGCTGGGACGAAGCCCTGTGGCTAGTACCCAACACTTCTAGGCTCAAAGGGTCTTAGTAGACTCTGCACTTTATCCCTCACTTTGCCGCACATCATACTCCCACTCTTGCCCCAAAGTGCAGAGGATCAGAGGCATTGCAGGCCCTGTTTATCTGGTGCACCAGTCTGCGGATCGGACTTTCCCTCCTTTGCAGCAGTTTCTTCCCCTCCTGATGCCTATAGGTATTTTATCATCCTTCACCTGTGTTTATCCATGGCCCCCATTTCATCACTCTTTTCGGTCTTTCTCCTCTAGCTGAAACCCTCCGCGCAATGCGCGGGAAGGACTGGGACAATTTCCTCTAATGCAGGAGTCTGCAACCTTTGGCTCTTCAGATGTGTTGGACTACAATACCCATCAGGCCTTACCACCATAGTCAATGGGGAGGGGTCATAGTCCAACACATCTGGATAGCCAAAGGTTGCAGACCACTGCTCTAATGTATGGTGTATCCTATCCTGTCCGTCCTTTTCTCGTGCTGGGTGGATGGCAAAACACACAGCTCACCTCTGTGACCCATATTTTTCTGAATTTTGAATGTCTAATTTGCATTCATGTTTTTCTGGGCACTTTTCCGCATTTACACCTCCTGCCATCTGCAACTTTCTCCATGAGATCAATGCTTCCATGATCCCTAATGAGCAGTGATACCATGACCCCTAAAACTTTAGTTTAGTTTATTTTATTTCTTATATAAGCGGAACATGCCCCTGGGCCTCAGTGCACTGACAAACACAAAGCAACGTAAAACATATATCAAATCAACAACATAAACAACTAATAAACAACAGATGATCCATTATTCCTGCAAATAACAGAATCATACATCCGAAATGTTTCTCAGTTTGGTCTGAAATAACATAGACCGCAGGTTTTTACATTTGTTCAGGAGTGATGGTAAGTTACTTTGACCACATCCTATGACAATATAGGCTGTGTTGTACATAGTACACCAGTTATTAACTTGCAACCTACAAAGGACTCTCAAGACCTGAGGTCTAATACAACTTTGGCCCACTCTTTGTTGTAAACAGGCCAGTGCTTTGTTTCTGAGCAATTCTCTTGATTCCAATTCCAGGGGCCTTTCAACATGGGTGAGTATAATATTCCGAGTGTCCATAATAAAGCTCCTTAAGATTGGATCAGCAATCTTTGGCATATGAGATCTTCTTATACGAATATCCTTTAAGGATAGCAAGTCCGATGCAGTATTAATCCCAACCCCTGATTTAACAGTCTTTATGGAAGATGAAGGAACACCAAGGCTGGGTTATACCACATTTCCAGTGACAGGCCTGGCTTGTACTACCTGCAGTATCTCAATGTCCATAGTTTCACTACTAAGCATTTCAGAATCAGTGATTTCATCTGAGCTCATTTGGCAAAACGGATTAACCTTTTCATAAATCTGATCCATTGGACAGGATTTATCCATACTCAGTGTGTGTACCAGAGGAACCCTAATATCCAATGACTCCACCCAGGAAGAACATTCAGCTACGTTTGTACAGGCATTAAGTTTGCGCATAATAAGTTCATTAACACGCTGCCATCTCCCTGAACCAACGTATTCATCACCCACCCACTTATTAACCATTGAGGACTGCCCCAAGGCTTCAGAGGTAACATCATCCATGGCAACTCTGTTTCTTGATGAAACTTCATCAAGCTCACTTGAGTGCTCCGCCTGAGTAGATGATACCTCCTTCACAGACTTTGTAGGGGTAATGCTGGGACACCGGATTGCATATGGGTCAAACTCATCATCAGCTGCATTAATAGATTTGAGCATCTTGTCCTGCAGTCTTTTTCTCCTCTGGGCGCTTAATGCCAAGACTTTAGTTAATTAACTTCTATTCGCATGAGAGGCCGGGGACTCTGGTACACTGGGCTTGAAAGGGACGTATATACTTTTTAATGTTTCATTTCCTATCCATAAAATTGAGAATTTATACCATTATGAAATATCAGAAGCTCATTTAGGCAGCTTATTGGTAACATGCAATATATATCTTGCCTGGCTGGATACCCCCACCCCTCTAGGGTTCCTCAGTAAGTCTGAAGGGGACAGTGTCTGGCAATCGAGGCGTTATGTATGTAGATTTCAACAGGGCAGGACTAAGCTGGTGTCTCAAACAGATCTTTATCATACAGCCCTTGGTTTTTAGTGGGCAAAGGGTACAGCCAGGCTTACATTTATAGTTGGCAGAAGCACAGGAGGCTATGGAAGCACACGCTGGCCCCACCAGGAAGAGAGAGAGCACGGCCTTGCTGCCTGCCTGGAAACTCCGCTGTTGCCTGCACACCACTTGAACAAACACTTGTTTTGCAATTCAGCTGCCCCATCCAGGATTTGGCCTGAAAGCTATTGCTGTGCACACACCTGCTCTTTCACGGAGTGTTCCCCTTGTATCTGAACAACATGTATCTCAGCAAGTTGTGTGACTGATGCTGAGATCTGCAGGTAACCTCTATAGCACTGCAGCTATTTTAACCCTGATGGGGCTCACTCGGCCCTTTCAATTTTGTGAAAAAGTGAATCACACTCGTTTTTGAAACCCTGTTTCTAGATGGTTATTTATTTTCAGCTTGATTTAGCACTTTCGTTGCTGCAAGTCAGATTTATTGAAGAGTCTTAGTTTAGCACTCAAAGACAAATACACAAATTTGTATTTTGGTTTAAAATCCGACAATAGAACACTTCAGTGTACTATTTACATTTTAAATTGTGGAATCAAGATAATTGTGTTCAAAACCCAGTTTCCCACATTAATTGATCCTAATTAAATCACTTCATCTCACCGTGTCCCTTTTTTTCCTAAACTACCAAAACTGTGATCAATCGGTGGTGAATCAAATCATTGTGCTCTATAGAGAAAGTAGCACTCACAAACTGTTGGATTATAGTATCTCTCCTTTTATATTTATAATATTAACCATTTATATAGTACACTGCAAAATGTTAGTTGAAATGTACCGCTCACACATGGCAGAATCACTTTGAGTGCATGGTTCTCTCATAAAAAAAGTAAAACACATGATTACAACGGTTAAAGACAAATGTGTCATGAAAGTTTGTATATTTACAAATGCACACATATACTACTCTTTGGCATTGGTATCTGTTGTATAGTGCTTGGGGATGGATGCAGAAACCTGTGATTTCTGAGAGAATGTTGGGTGTGATAAAGAGAATATTATGGTATGAGTGAGTGAATGCTTGTTGTTAAGGTTCTTGCGTTAGGCAGTTGGAGAACCCCTTTTCCCTGTATCTGAAAATCTCTTTGAAGCTCACAGAGTCAAGAAAGGGGTGGCGCTCGTGCCGGATTAAGGTTTTATTGGGGTAAAACAGGTGATCTACACTGCACTTGCGCGTCCGAATGCCACAAGGTCTAGTAAGACCACAACTGTACATTTTCTCTTTTTTGCCATTGTTATTTTCCCCTGTTCCCTCCCCATTTAGCCTTGTGGCGCTTTGAAACTAAATTCTGTTGTATAGGCACCTAACAAATGCCCAATAAAATAAAAAAGAAATAAAAGTAAATTGTGCAAACAAAGACCCGGCTAATGGTTGTAAATTCTGGAGAATTCTCAAGAATTTCATCAGATTTGTTGTCTCTCTCCCTGAGCTGATGACATACGACAGACACCAGAGGTTGTCACATGAGTCAGGGAGTGGGGTGGTCTTCTCTGATCAGGAAGATAAGAACACTTCTTCAGGCCTTTGACTTTGCACAAATGTTAATGGATTTAAAGCAGCCCGGGCAAATAAAAAGGAACAGATGGCTGAAGCTACATGTGAGGTTTCTCAAAGAAAAGAAATGTGAGGTTAACTAAAGTTAATGTTTTTAGAGATTGCCATAGGTTTATACAGAGGATCATATTTTGCCAGTTTTCTCCAGGAGCGTAACTCTCACTGAAAGGATGCAAATATCATTGAACAGTGTATAAAAACATCCATCTAACTAGACCACTCTCCTAAAAAGTCGACCTTGGGAACCAAAGTTATAACCTGCATCTGTGCTTGTTACTGTGTAACCAGGGGACCCTTGGGCACCTGCCTGTAAATCATAAGTCTGTTCATCTTCTGTAACAGCGTCTCAATGCCTTATGGACAGCAAGCGCGCTTGACAAATGTAAATACGCAAATAAATAAATGAATAAATAAATGTGACTATGGCTTACCAGAAAAGGTTAAAGAGTGGAGAGTCTGGAAGGTGATGTCTTATTGAATTAGATATCTGTATATCGAATCTTGAGACAATACTTTTGACCCTTTTTGAAGAAAACACACCAATCTGCCATTCGAACCTGCAACCTTGTGCCAAAATGAGACAAAGTGCATTAGGTCTGGCATGATTAGACCAATTCGGAAATATATATTTTGTGGCGATTATCAATAGTCATAAACTCATCAGAGATGGTGCTTGGTAACTAAAGGAACCAATCATTGCAATGGTGTGGACATTAGAGGTACAATCCAAATCAAGGGCCAATAAGCTGGCACCTGGTAATTGAGACTTGTGGGTGTGGTTTAGATTTTAAAATGGGACACACAATGGGAAAAGGGAGAGCTGTCTCAAATCATCTGAATGGGAACTGCTGGAAAAATTGCTGGAGAACCAACATTGCCTGGGAGGGGGAGGACACCTGGGAAAGAGAGGGAGGCCGAGATCCATACAAGTAAGGGCAAATAAAGGGATGGATGCTGGAGGCTATGCTTGACTGATTTTGTAGTCTGACTAGGTCCCTGTACTTTACCGTGAGATGACCCATGAGGCTTGTTGCCCTTTCCTGAGCACAGAACCCTGAGCTGTTCATTGTTAGTAAACTTGTTCAACAGAACCAAGTATTTTGGGGATCTGTTTGAGTTCGTACCACCCCCTTATTTAATGGGTGGGATACGGAAGGAGAACAGTAATATTTTCCTACCAATTCAAAATTTCATTAATTCCCCTATACCCAAATGACACAGGGAGATTTTGTTGAATTTTTGAAATCAACAACATTGCTTCCAGTGTGGATATAAATATAGTCTGTTAAAGTTACTGGGTACTCCTATTTTCTTTTTGCCAACCCCAAAATTCCCAAAAGTGGACCAGTGCATTAAAAAAAAACGAAATTCCCTATAGAGAGTGATAAAGTGACTTCTGATAGAAGAAAGATGCTTCATTGCATAGTGGTGAAGGAAAAAGGGTTTAATCTATATAAAAATTTTTCTGTTATTAAAAGTTGGTTGTTCTAGAACACGGTTACCAATGCAATGTGCGCAGGGAGATAAAAATAAAGAGTGCTGCATATTTCAAATTTCTTTACCAACAGAAGAGTGTTGCATGTTAGTTAAATGAAAACTCCTGAAAAGTATACGGCCAAGCGTATGATCTTGTCATGTTTGAAGGTGCTGCATAATTCTTGATATTAAGGGATTTTGGTGAGCAACTAAAAAGTATTTGAAGTGTTTATTTGACCTGAAATGAAAACTGTATATGTGATTGTGCTATAGGCCCTGTGATTTGTAGTTAACACACACAAAAACGAATTGTGTTGTTCTTATTTGTACTGAAGCCTTGTTTTGGTACCACAGAGAAGGTGGTGTTGTGTGATTTTGTGCAAATATTAATTGTACATATTAATTAATAAATATATATTCTTTCTACACACTGGCCTGGTTCCTGGCTTACTTATTCCCAAAGGGGGCAGGTGGTATCTACGTGCTATGATATGGTTCATAGACAGGGCAAGATTGAACGATATAAACAGGTATATTGATGTGGCGCTTTTGATTGGGGGAACAGACTGCCGGCATTAATTGTTGCTTCATAAATATATCCCCACATGCTGCCTGTTGTAGGCGGTCCCCCTACATTTTTCTGGTGGCCCCTGTGCTCCTCCCTAAACATGATTTCTGGAGAGGCCACTGTGGAGCAGTTGAGGTGTGGAGAGAAGGAAAAGTGCACAAAGAGGTGTAAAAAGCTGAAGGTGCAGGGGGAGGTGGAAGTGCAGAGAGTGTGGCAGGTGCAGGAGGAAGTGGTGGTGCAGAGTAAACTGGTTGAGTAGGGGTTAGAATGAAGGTTGGAATAGGTGAGGATTAATGAGAGGGGTGGAAACAAAAGAGAGTACAGAAGAGGATTGAGGAAGAGAACATCAAGGTGAATCAGAGAAGATAGAGGAGGATGGAAGAGATAAAGATCAGGAAGGAGAAGGGAGAGGTCAACAGAGAGTCATGGAGGTGAAGACAGAGAGGGAGAGGGATAGAGAGAGTGTGAGAGAGAGAGCCATGAGACCTGGATAACAAAGGAGGGGAATGGCTGCGGAAGGGTTGGTTGCTGGAGGAGTGGAATAGGAGCCACATGCAACAAAAAAAAGAGTATTGGTAACCTCCCTGCAGTGACAGACAATCAGACAATGACAGCCGATCCATTTTTCCATAGTCAGAGTAAGATGTACAGCCATTCCACCAGTCATAAGGGTTCATCAGTCCAGCGTGGAGGGAACCTGTCCTTGACATACGGAATTGAATTTAAACCCGATGTCAGGATGTTCCTGCGGAAATGCCAATCCTGGTGCAGCTGGTCTGTCCAGGCCTTCATTCAAGAGCCTCGTTCAACTAGAGGTGAGATGGAGCCCCATCCGCTTATTCTGAGATTACAGCAACTTGCGCCTCATTGAGCATACATTCTTGCTTGCTTGGCATTCCCTCTCAGTTTCTTTGACTCTTGTCTTACGGTTTTCCCCTGCCTTCGCTTACCTTGGATTTCTTCTCCTTAGTTTATTTATTTATTGAACATTTGTATGGCACCTATACAGCCAAAGGTGTTTTGAGGTGCCACAAGACAAAAGAGGGCAGGGGGAAAGAGGAGAAAATAACAATAACGATCCTACTAGTCCTTGTGACATTCCGATCGTGCATGTGCAGTAACAAGAAGTGCTGTGGGAGGGGGCAGGTCAGGGTTGGGGGATGGGGTAGGGTGGGGGGAAAGGGGAGAAGTGCAAGAGGATGAGGCCCAGCGGCTGGGCAAGTGCTAGGGGGAGCCCAAGAAAGCAAGTGCCAGGGGCACCAGGGGTGAGGGAATAGTGTGAGGAAGTGGATGGACCAGACTCAGTGGGCTAGTCAGGGAAGGGAGCGTGAGGGCAGGTGCTGGTGAAGGGGGCAGGGGAAGACTGGTCGAAGGAAGGCCTGGCCTCGTTAAGACTCATAAGGGACACAGGCAACCAGTTGCAGTGGCAGGAGGAGGCTAGCAAGGGAAGGGGAGAGGGAAGGAGGAGGAGAAAAGGAAGGTCTTAAGAAGCTTCCGGATCTTAAGGAGATCTGTCTCAAGTCATGGAGAGGCAGGGAGGCCACTCCAGAGGGAGGCTCCTGCCAAAGAAAGAGATCTACCCCCACTCTCTGCTTGGAGAAACGTCTGATCTGTAGAGAGTCGGAGCTAGAGGACAGAAGGGCTCAAGCAGATAGGTATTTAGGGAGCGACTGTTGGATGTAGCGAGGTCTCAGGCCTCAGAAAGCATTATGGATGATGCAGAGGGTCTTGAATTTGATCCTTGCAACCACCGGAGCTAGTGGAGAGATTTTAGTGCTGGCGAGATGCAGTCCCTGGGCTTTGAGGCCAATAAGTCTCTCAGCACTATTCTGGATTAGTTGAAGAGGGCAGAGAGAGGAAAGAGGGAGGTTAAGGAAGAGGCTGTTGCAGTAGTCCAGCCTGGAGAGAACCAGAGCTCTGAAAACATTAAGCTTATGGGGGAATGTGAGGGAAGGGAGAATGCCTTTGAGGAGGTGAAGCTGAAAGTGGGCCTTCTTGGCAAGGTCAGCGATATGAGGTGAGAAGGAGAGAGGGGAGTCAAAGATGACACCCAGGTTTTTGGCCTCACACGTGGGTGAGGGGAGGGGGCCCAAGGCGGGCGGCCAGAGAGTAGGAGGGATGGAGGGGGCAGACTTCCCAATAAGAACGATCTCAGTCATACTGGTGTTAAGACAGAGATCATTTGCAGCACATCATGCCTGAATAGCAGTGTGTCATCAGCATAACACTGGCATACTTGAGTCTTGTCATTGCATTATCATGCACCTAGCTACCATCTACACTGCTGCTACCTGGCTTCCTATTCTCTGCTGTTCTGTGGGTACTGCCCTCCTGCTAAATCCCTACCAGTACAAGCTGACTCCTAGGAGGATTTGTTCCCCTTTACAGGGTTTTTCCAGCAGAGGACTGGTACCTCTCTTTT
Organism: Ambystoma mexicanum; assembly: GCF_040938575.1. Classification (NCBI taxonomy): domain Eukaryota; kingdom Metazoa; phylum Chordata; class Amphibia; order Caudata; family Ambystomatidae; genus Ambystoma; species Ambystoma mexicanum. The sequence continues at coordinate 751,750,678 of NC_090929.1, forward strand.
TGGGGTAACCTGACCAGCAGTCTTATTTTGCTGACATGGGGGCTTCCTCAGAGGGCCAGTCTTTCTTCCGCAAAGTTAGACATCAGAAGCCTCCGGTAAGACCAGTTCTTAGTACCCTACCAGGCACCTACCGAAACTCCTGGCTCATTTTTGATAATGCTGCAGACCTTGCTCAACAAAATCTATCACTTCAAATGAAGTGTTAACAACACCTGAGAGGTGATGCCCCAACACTATACGGCAGGGCGAACCCCACCTCATACTAAAATGACAAGCCCAGAGCAGAGCTATGACTAAAGATTGGGAGTGGCACCGGGCAGGGATCCGAAATTAGAGACTATTTGTTTTAAAATTGTTTTAAAGTCTTTTCCTTGTAGAGGAAGAACAAACCTGTGAATTTGCATACACCTTTAAAGTTAGGTATAGAGATGCTAACCCATGGACCCTATTACCAGAAGGGATGTATAGTGAGGGTGCCAAGGAAACTTGCAAACCTTTTAAGGCATCCGAACCAGAGACTTGAGCCTTCATTACCTTAGAGGGTGACATTGGAGATGTGTCCCTACAGCTGTTTACAGTTAGGATTTACTATATTCAAATCCTTTTTGAAGTATAACTAAAGACCCTATTCCTAAACTGCTATATTTGCTTGGCTGATTATGTTTTCTTCATGTCTTCATGACTACTCCTAATTATAATTGTTTCTCATCCATAGTGCTTTCCAGTCACTCATCCTTTCTTTGGAAATATACAAAAATGTCGCCTCCAGAACTCCGACTGCCGAAAATTCAGACTTTTTTTTTACCACCCTTACACTACATATATATGTGGGAGGGGGGTATGGGATATAATACAAGTATGAGGGTCTGCGGGGGGTCTCCCTCCGCATATGTATGTGGTGTAAAGGGGGGTAAAAAAACAAGGAAAAAAAGTCGCCATTTTTGGCCGTCAGACATTTGGAGGTTGCAATTATCACATAGATCCATTTCTTTTAGACGTGTGAACAGATACTTTGGCACAATAGTTCATAACTTGAAAGATGTTAATATTAATCCCTACTTCTGCTGCTAGGACACTGACCTCTTCCCCCAAAGGTGGCTTTGAGAGGCCTAACATTTTAGGTAGAAATGGTAAATTTGTGTAATCTTTTATTTTATTGATAGCATTTATATAGCTCAAATCTGGCTCTGATAGTCAGCATAGTGCTTTACACCAAGTATAGAGGATGGGTTACACTGAGAGCTGTCCAGATTACAGATTCATTACCAGGTGTATCCACGGAACCAGACTTTGCAATGGATGGGAGGGGGTGCATACATAGGACAGGGTAATCGGAAGCAGTAGTTCATTGTGATAGGGCAGCAGATCAGTGGCGTAACACAAAATGTGGGGGCCCCCCTGCGAGCCATGCTGAGGGGGCCCCCCAACTCGGCAACAAATCACGGGTTGCGCCACACTCTGGGCCGGCCTAGACTGTCACGCTTGCACAATACGCATGAACGTGCTGCTGAAGGGGTATGCCGCACACTGCACTAGGAAAAAGATATAAATATGTGTTTTAATGCAATATACAGCACACTTTCTGAGATAAATTGGCTATAAAGCCAGAGTGTTCGCAATTGTTTTGTAGGGTAACACAATCCAATACATGCAAGTCACCAACAGTGCACAGGAACATTAATGCTTCCAACTGGCTGCACAATGTAGACCAGTGTAAACACGTAATAACATTATAGTACAGATACATATGCCAGGCCACATTTAGACATACCTAGACTGTTTTCAGCAAAATGCCAGTCAAAGCAATAACACTCATCAAGAAGAGAGCACACAATAAAGCATGTGTCTCCATGGCCTCGAACAACACGGCCAAACTCTTTAAAATCTGCAAGGAACTGGTCAATCCTGTTGTGGTCTATACCTCTTCTGTTCCCTCCCATGCCCTCTGTACAGCTCTGGCCTCTCATTTCTCTGCTAAATCTCAGGACATCCTGTCCTCTATGTCCTCGTCCTCTCTCGGCCCATTTTGGCCATCTCTTCTCTCCTCCCCCTTTTTCCTCTTTCTCTCTGACAACACCTGACGAGGTTTCTAGACAAGTCCGATCTATGAAAGTGTCGTCCAAACAGGTGCTCCGCTGCTCCTCCAGAACCATCAAAGCCCATATTGACACCCTTGCTCCAGCCTTGGCCGATTTCTGTAATCACTCTTTCGCCACTGCAATGTTCCCCTCTCCCTTTGAGCACTCCCTTGTGCACCCACTCCTGAAGAAGCAGTCTGCTGATCCTACCTGTTGGAAAACTATCGCTCAATCTCCACCTTTCCTGAGCAAACTCTTGGAAAAGCTTGCCATCTCCCAGCTTACTCTCCACACTGAATCTGTTGGTTGTCTCCATGACCATCAGTCTGGCTTTAGAGCTGCCAGAGGCATGGAAACTGCTCTCCTTAACACCTGTGCTGCTCTCTAACCTTGATTCCAGCATTCCTTCTATTCTCATCCTTCATCTTTCCTCTGCTTTCGACAGGGTCAACATCGCCATCCTGATCAATCGACTCTGTGAGAACCTGGGCATCACAGATCAGACCCTAGAGTGACTGACCTACTTCCACTTGGACCGCCACTCCGCTCCCAGGTCGATCGTGGTCCCATTCTCTCCGCGACCTCTCTCTACCTGTGGCATTCCCCAGGGCTCTATCCTCTCACGCTGGTTTTTCAACCTCTACTTGGCCACTTTGGCCTCCCTGATCTCTACCTTATCCTCTAACTTTCAGTGTTGTGCGGATGACTCAGCTTTCCTTCAGGCTCCCCTCATCCTCCTCTCTTCTCTTGCTCATTCCTGACTGTCTATCCACGATTCAGGATTGGTGCGCCTCCAACAATCTCTGCCTTAATGCCAGTAAGACAGAGATCCTTCTCATTGGGACCCTTGCCACTGTGTTTCCTCTCTCACTATAGCAGACCAGCTTGGGCCCTCTTCCTTTGCCTTCCTGCGAGGCAAAAAACCTTGGTGTCATCTTCAACACCACACTCTTTCTCTCCTAACATCTCGGACATCACCAAGAAGTCCCACTACCAGCTGCTCCTCCTCAAAGGGACTCTCTCCTTTCTCACTCTCCACCAGAAGCTCACTGTCTCTAAGCTAGACTACTGCAACAGCCACTTTCTCAATCTGTCTTCCTCTAGTCTCCGTCATCTGCAAATAATCCAGAACAGGACTGCAAGACTTGGCCTTGGCCTCAAGCCCTGGGATTGTATTTCTCCAGCCCTGAAATCTCTCCACTGGCTGCAAGGATCAAGTTCAAGAACCTTTGCATTGCCCACAAGGCTTTCTGGGGCCAGTGCCAACACTAAATCCAATGCTCTCTTCCAAAATACCTTCTTTCTCTAACCCTTCACTCAGCTACCTCCAACTCTCTAAGGCTTAGACATTTCTCCAGGCAGAGAGTGGGGGTAGACCTCTCTCCTCTGCTGGTGCCTCCAACTGGAATGGCCTCCCTGCCTCTCTCAAACTTGAGGCGGACAACCTGAAGTTTCGGAAGCAGCTAAAAGCTTTCCTCTTCTCTGCTGCTTTCGCTCTCTCTCCCCCCCTGCTGACCTACCTGACCTACCTGTCTGCTGTACTGACTGGCTGCTTGGCTACCCTCAGAGTCTCTCTGAGTCCAGGCTCTTTCTTGATTGGTCACCCTTGCACTGCCTCCGGGCCTACCATGCACATAGGGGCTGTAACTGTAACCCTGCAGTCCATTGTTCTCCTTGCACAACCAATAGCTGCTCTGCCCTGGCTGCACTTACTGAGAGCATTGCTGCCCTGTTTTCCCCTCCCCTCTCACTTGCACTCACCTGCTCCCTTTTCCCTTGCACTTCTCGTTCTCACAAAGACACAAGGCCTAGTGAGATCGTTTGTCTTGTCCTCCCTCTATCATCCCTCCCTTGTGTACACTTGTGTACAGGCGCATTATAAATGACTTGAATCACATCATATCATTTTATCACAGATGCCCAAAAAAATATACAATGCCGCAGTAAGAAATGGCTAGACTGGCAGCACCCAAATGCCAATCTAGCCAGGTAATTAAAGTTAGCAGGACTACTTTATCAGAAATGTCCAGTTAAAAGAAAGTCATACCAAACTGAGGAATGACTAGACTGGCTAAATCAAAATGCCTCTTTAGCCACTAATACCACATATCATGCCTGCTTAGCCTGGACATGGACAACCATTATGATTTATCACACAATCCTGCCCCCCCACACATCCACTCTCCCTCCCACCCACCACCCCAACCTCCACAATCAGCTCCTTGGCCCAGAATTACCTCTGCGTCCCTCTTCCTTGTCCCAGAGCTTTTGTATGAGGCTCCTTGCCTCATAGGTAAGTACTGGGATGAGGAACAGTGGGACTAGGAGTGATGAAGATTACAGGTAGCTAAATCAGGCATTACCTCCATGTACCTCTACCTCTTCCCAGTACTTTTGTATGAGGCAGAGTGCCTCAAACACACGTACTGCCTCGTATATAAGTACTGGGACGAGGAAGAATAGGGCTAGGAGTAAGCAAGGCATTAAACACAAGTAGTAGCGCAACACCATTGAGTTGACTGGGCTTCAGCACTACCCCCCCTGCCATTTTGGGCTATATTGACTCAACTTGGCTAACCTTTAGAGCAGTTCCCCACCGAACAGGACACAGATTTTAAACGGCACCTGGTTTTTGCTGTTAACAAGAACCCAGCAATTACCAACGTAAAGCATTTCACTGTTAGTACCTGCATTCAAATGCCATATTGTTTAGGCGATTGAAATCGTGATGTGGGTTTAGTACTTGCATGCCAGGGGAGCGATTGGAAGGGTAGAGAGGGAACAGGAGACTTATAGGAGAGAGTTAACTGCTTGTAACATTGAATCTGCACTAGAATAGTCTCATTAAAATGCGTAAATAATTTGGATGCGCCCACACAAATAAGTTTCCCCCTCCCCACCGCATGTGAAGTTAGCGCCTCTCCCAACATTTGAAGGGTTAGCCCCCCGAAATGAAGGTTTTCTTGTGCCCCTGTACACAAGCACACACCATTCACCTTATACACACCCAGTCATCCACACATTTAAGTGTGCACCCTTTCACCATACACTCACACAGGTAGCCACCTATACATTTATGTGTGCACCCTTTCACCATGCAGGCACACCCCCACAGCCACCCATACATTTAAGTGTGCACCCTTTCACCATACACACACAGGCAGCCGGCTATACATTTGAGTGTGCACCCTTTCACCATAGACTCATACATGCACACCTCATGGAGTTGAGGGGGGACCCTATTACTTAAAAAAGAAATTGGGGCTCATTACGGGTCCAGCGGTAACCGTGCCGGTGCTACCGGCGGGTTGCCGCCAGACCCATAAAAAATTACTATGGCCTGACTTCCCGGTGCCACCGTGCTATTTCAAGTCCGGCGGCTGGGAAATCAGGTGCCGGTAATTTCGTTAAACCCCAGACTCCACGGGAATGGGGACACAGAAGCACCTGCACCATTGTTAACGGTGCTGGTGCTTCCGTGACAGGTCTGCCTACCGTGGCTGCTGTGCCTGGCAGGGTCAGACCTGTCGGGCACGGCAGCCCCACCAGGCAGACCTGTAATATGCCGGTCCGGAAACAACAGTGCCTGTAAGCTTACCAGCACCGTTGTTTCCGGACCGGCATGGTCAGAATGAGCCCCATTGTTTCTTTTTTAAGTCACTATAACTTCATTAAGAAATTATTTCAGTTAAGGACCGAACAATAATCAAAATAATTTCTTTATGATGGCTGAGTGGCTTCAAAAACAAACAATTTCTTTTTGAAGGCATAGGGTTCGCCACCCCCCGCCCCACCCCATGACATGGAGGCCTCCAGCCTAGGGTCTTCCATGTCATGGGGTACGGGGCCCTCAGACTTCAAAAAGAAAGTTTCTTTTTGTAGTCACTATGCCTTCATAAAGAAATTATTTCTGTTACAGAAATGTTCTTTATGAATGCATAGTGAATTTCAAAAGAAACTTTATTTTTTTTGAAATTTTTTTTTTTTTTTTACTGGGGCCCCCTCCCAGCCATGTGCTGGTGGGGCCCCCCACACCGCGGGCCCCCCCGCACCGTGGGGGCTGCGGGGGCCCCTGTTACGCCAGTGCAGCAGATAAGGCCCCTGACTTTTAAGAATGCTTGGTATTCCTCCCTGTTTCACTGTCTATAGAATCTGTATGTTCGTTGATGTTGAGGGCCTATAGAATAAGTGGAAGTGTGTGTGCTCTCCTGCTCCTTTGGGCACTGCTTAAATACACCTGGACAGTGCCGGAAGGCCTCACAGCCTGCCTATGGTGCCAGACATCCTCTGCATACAGGCCTTATAATAGAGAATTACCTTTTGTGAGGCACCTGAGGGCATCCTCACTTCTTTTCCCCCTGTATCCTCCTCTCAGGTGGCTAGGGAAAGGCCATCGCTCTTGGATCATGACCCGGGGGGTGGATATGTGAGGGAGGATCACCTGGGTGGAGGGAACTCAGGAGGGGGGAAAGGACGTCCTTAGGTGAGACATGGTATCCCGCATTTCCTTTTCCGAATGAACCCTCTATCCCGCAAGCCTTCATAAGCTATTGTCTGCCCCTTCCCTACTCTGCACGTAATACAGTCCCTAAGAATAAACAGTTCAGTACTGGGACAGGGAAGAGGCCAATTAGAGAAGCACATCCTCATTTTATTAATACACATACATACCAACCTCAATTTAGTACTGATACGAATAAGAGGACAACAAGAGCAAGACCTTTTCCATAGTGAGCGATCTAGTCTTTTCCACGCTAATCATGGTGGCGGGAACATTACAAGCCAACATCCTTGTGAACACAGGGTCCGCTATGGAAACAGTGATAGGAACTGCTGGGTGCAGGCAGACCTCTCAGAATTAGCGGGGTGGCAAGCAGAGTGCTCAAGACTCGAGAAATGATGCAGAGTTTATGCTGTGGGAAGCAGAAATGAAGTATGCTAGAGGCTGGTGGCAGATCGAAGGAGGGAAGCGGGCGTGACTGAGCGAAGCGATCATGGGAGCCCCAAGCTGCAGCAGGAGCACTGCTGGCTGAGCGGAGCCACAGTGAGCTCCTCGGAGAAAGAGCTAGGCACTGTAAGGGAAAGAGAGAGCCTGTGGCGGTCCAGGATCACGCACTAAAGTCATATGCAGGGGGAACACCGGGCTGGCAGGCGAATATATAAAGCAGATACCGAACATTGATTTAAAGCAAACTGAGCATTACAGTGAATGCTGAACAAAATGAAAGTAAAGTAGTTTTGAATTCGGACCAAAATGAAAACAATTATAAGCAACATTTTAATACCAAACATAGTCAAACATAGTGAAAGCAAGTGGGGAGAACTTGGGAATATTCAATAGAGTGAAAGAAAGATTCTGAATCTACTCTATGCAAAGAGCTGTATTATAAAAGAAACAAACATTTGTAGTGGAGCGAAATTGCAAAATCCATTAGATGAAAAGAACTGAAACAAGAGTTGGCACAAGCCGAGATAATTCAAAGAAATTGTATTATATAAGAAAGTGAACACTAGCAACAGCCAAGATATAAGGCACTGTATCACCTGAGAAACAAGCATTACCCCCAGCCAAGAGAAGACAACGAATTGTGTTGTCTGAGAAATTAGGCATTTGCCTAAGCCAAGAGAATTCAAAGGCACTGGGTTATATGAAACAACGCGCAGTGGCAACAGCCAAGGTGCAAGGCATTAGAATACTTGAGACGCAAGCATTAGCCAAAGCCACTAGAAGGCAACTAAAGGTGGTACATAAGAAAGTGAGCATTGGCAACAGCCAAGAGCAAGCAAAGAACTATATGTTAACAGGAAAACCCATTGGCAAGATCCAGGAGAAAGTTTAACAAGTGCATTGTGAGCAAGCAAGACACCATACAGGGTCGGGAGAGTGTGACACGGGTGAATAAAGCAAGGAGCACATTCAAGTTGAAAGAGTGGCCAGGTGTTAATGAAGAAGCATCAAGGAAGGGGCACCAGTTGCGTGACCTGTAATGGGTGGACTGTGTGGTCGGACAACTGTGCCTAGACTGAGTGCATTCCTTCATGGAAAGGTCACTGAAAGCCCCCATAAAGAAGCTTGTGTTTATACTAAAACAGACTTTAATATGTTTGAAGTCAAGAAACCAAACTGTTTATGTGAAGTAGTGGAAGAGAGCCATATCATAAGAGCTTGGAAGTGTCCCAAGGAATTGTGTTGTTTTGAAAAGCTGGAAGATTTGAACTCTTGGGGAAGGAAAACCCTATGCCTTGTGAACTATTTTGAATTTGGGGGAAGGTGAAGCTGATGGCATGCCAAAAGCTTTCAACTTCGCTTTGAACACTATTAATTTTGATGCTGACATCCCTACACATTGTATACAGTTAGACGTGAGGGCAAGTATAGGGTTTGGACAAAGACAGACATTTGCTTTGGACTTTCTGGCAGAGACTATCCTTAGTTTTTGTTGGGCAGGGATATCCCTCCTTAGTATAGGGCAGGTTAGGCCTTACTCCACGCTGCTTTTTGAGTTAATAAAAGTTTATGAAAAAAACTTGAACCTGTTGTCTGTGTCCACCCCGTGATGCCTTCACACTTCCTAGAGTGATGTCCTTAATGTAACTGCATCATTTGACCTAGTTAGTCTGCCATACATATTTAACAAACTTAGCTATAATTACATTCTCTCACTCTGCATTCCAGTAGCTTATTTACCAATTGCCTACATACAATAGAAACGTGTGCTCTCTCTTCTCTCTCTTCCTTGGAACTCTTGAGCAGACCTCAAGTCCATCACATCTCCACTGCATGACTTAAAGTAATACCAGTCACCCAAATTTGACAATAATCTAGCTAGGGACCAGCTGAATGGCTGCAATTAATTCACTCCCTTTCACATAACTCTTTTTGCAGACTGAAATAACTGTTTTTAAATGCCTTAATGTGTCACAAATCTATATAACACAGATCATTTGCTAGTGGCCATTGTACTGGTGCATATGTAACCCTCTCCTTCATGCAAGAAAAAAGTATTAATCCCACATACACTTTTTATACTGAGATTTTTTTCGTTCTAGGTGAAAAGATCTTTTTCTAAAGTCTTTTAAAAAAATTCAATTTAGAAAGACTGCTCCATGACCGGGCGAAGCAGTCTTTCTAATCGAACTGTCATGCCACTGCTGCACACGAGTGCGAGCAGGGGCTGACATGCTCACCGGATCCCGGAGCGCAGGACGAGGAGAACGGGCAAGTGTTTAGTGCATGTGTGTTGGTGTGTGTGTTGTGTGTATGTATGTGTTTTGGCTTAGGAGAGTCTTGGGTGAGGATGGGAGGGGAGGGTGGAGGGGGTGTGAGGTTATAGCACAGGAAAGTGGGCATTGGGGGGGAGGAGACAGGGTGTTGGGAGGAACAAAGGCGGGCTCTGGGGTGAAACCCCCTGAATTGTAAAAAAATAAAAAGAGGCAGGTCTATCTGAAAAGACCTCAATATTAAGGTTTCATGAGGTACGACCTAAATAAAAACTGCCAATATAAATCAGTCTTTTACTCATAAGATCTTGATAAAGAGGTCTTTTCACATAGAACCAGTTTTTTTTTTCCACAAACTTGTGGCAATCACCATGCTTATGAACTAAAACTAAAGATTAATGCTTCCTCTGATAATTTTGTCCCTTTCAAATGGAATTATTTTGTACATAATATGCCTGTACATATGCACAGTGATTTCAGCAAATAGCTGTAGTGCAATTTTGATGAAAATTATTATTTTGGCCATAGGCCTTCATCCAGATGTTTCATGTTCATAATGATAAATACTTTTCTGACAATATGACTGCTGCACATCACTGTAAACTTAAATTCCCCCATTTTTATGTCAAAGCTGCTCTAGTGGTTGAAAGGGGCACCTGCTATTGAAAATGGTAGTCATTAGCATAGACATTTCATGCATTTATGCTTTTTTGGCACTGCTATTCTTGCGTTAGTATAACCCTCTTTTTAGCTGGTGTCATAGAGGATATCATCCTTTTCAAGACCCTTCAGATTGAAACACTCCTCTGTTACCTGGTAACTAAAGCAAAAAAACATTTTATTGAAAGGTATACTGTAAATGATGTGATGGTCAAATGTTATTTTTATGATAAATTGGAATTTTGAAAGGTTGAGATAAAACTTAGCCAAACAAAATAAAAAAAAATAAAAAAGTTACCTGGTAATCATCAATAAATCCCTGACTACAGGCACCATTCCTTCAACGCACCAGACTGGACAAATGCACCTGCTTCTTAAGAAACCAACACTGTATTCTGACAATCCCAGCAACTACTGCCCAAACACCCATCTTCCCTTCCTAGATAAGATCCTTGTGAAAGCAGTAGCCACACAACTCCTCCAACATATCGGCACCGACAACCTCCTCCAGCCCTACTAGTCTGGCTTCAGATCCAGATGCAGCACAGAAACAGCTACCATCAAGGTGATCGATGATGCCCTTAGCATCTTCGATGATAGCATTCCTGCTTCCTGGTTCACCTCGACCTCTCAGCCGTATACGACACAACAGTCCACCAGACTCACTGACATTGTACATTGCTTCATGGGCATAAGGGAGTCTGTCCTCAGCTGGTTTAAATCCTACTCTGCTAACTGCCACCAATTTATTCAAAGGGATTTCTCCAGATCTCCTATGCTACCCATCATCTGTGTAGTCCTGCTTCATCATCTCTCCCTTGATCTTCAACCTACACATGGAAACACCAACATGCAGGTGATAGGCAGCTCTACATCAAGATCGCATCATCCTTTGTCCTGCCCAGGGGCATCCAGCACAGAAATGCTAAGCAATTCTCCTCTGAACAAGAGTACCAACAGCAACCCCAGATATGTGTTTTGGCCTAGTCGGGCCTCATCAATGAGGTGGAGCTGTGCTTTTCTAAGAACACTGAGCAAGGTGTCCACGTCTGGATTCCCCTGGTAACTTAGGGTGAAACTCAAAGTTACTTAATATGCAAAACAAGAGGGTCCTGGTAGTCCCTCTACCGGCACGAACAAAGACCATTGACATGTTTTTGGGTGGATGGCCTCCGGGAGAGTCTCAACCAAGTCTTTATCTCACTGTCCCTTTCACAGAGGAGAAATATCCCTGCATATCAGTCTTTGTCCTGCCCAGGGGCAGTCCAGCACCGAAATGCTAGGCAATTCTCCTCTGAACAAAAGTACCAACAGCAAGCCCAGACACGTGTTTCGGCCTAGTCAGGCTTCATCAGCGAGGTGGAGCTGTGCCTCTCTAAGAACAGTGAGCAAGGGGTCCATGTCTGGATTCCCCTGGTAACTTAGGGTCAAACCCAAAGTTACTTAATATGCAAAACAAGGGGGGTCCTGGGAGTCCCTCTACCGGCACAAACACGGCCCATTGGCCTGTTCTTGTGTGGATGGCCCCCGGGAGAGTCTCAACAAAGTCTTTAGCTCACTGTCGCTTTCGCAGAGGAGAAATATCCCTGCATATCAGTTTTTGTCCTGCCAAAGGGCAGTCCAGCACCGAAATGCAAGGCAATTCTCCTCTGAACAAGAGTACTAAAAGCAACCCCATACACGTGTTTTGGCCTAGTAGGGCCTCATCAGTGAGGTGGAGCTGTGCCTCTCTAAGAACAGTGAGCAAGGGGTCCACGTCGGGATTCCCCTGGTAACTTAGGGTCAAACCCAAAGTTACCTAATATGCAAAACAAGGGGGGGTTCTGGGAGTCCCTCCACCGGCAGCGACACAGCTCATTGACCTGTTCTTGTGGATGGCCCCTGGGAGAATCTCAACCAAGTCTTTATCTCTCTGTCCCTTTCACAGAGGAGAAATATCCCTGCATATCAATCTTTGTCCTGCCCAGGGGTAATCCAGCACCAAAATGCTAGACAATTCTCCTCCAAACAAGAGTTCCAACAGCAACCCCAGACACTTGTTTCAGCCCAGTTGGGTCTCATCAGTGAGGTGGAGCTGTACCTCTCTAAGAACAGTGAGCAAGGGGTCCACGTCTGGATTCCCCTGGTAACTTAGGGTAAAACCCAAAGTTACTTAATATGCAAATAAAAGGGGGTTCTGGGAGTCCCTCTACCAGCACAAACACTGCCCATTGACCTGTTCTTGGGTGGATGGCCCCCGAGAGAGTCTCAACCAAGTCTTTAGCTCACTGTCCCTTTCACAGAGGAGAAATATCCCTGCATATCAGTGTTTGCCCTGCCCAAGGGCAGCCCAGTACCAAAATGCAGTTGTTTCTCTTAAAGCTTGAGTTAATTTTTAGGGTCCATTCATTAAGCTCATTATTGTTGTTCCATTGTGCCCCCCTTCTCGCACACAGGTGTTGCCTGTCTTGCTTGAATATTCTACCCTGCGCACCCCCCGCCCCTCTCCAGCCTACTTCTGCAGGAGTCTGTCCTGATACATTCAGGTTTCATCATCACCGTCTTGTGGACAATGCTGGATTTGACTTTTATGGACTTCATTGATTCACGGTGCGTCACCCTTTCTCATGGTGGATCTGAATAATGATGTTCCCATCTTCATCTTGTATCCTGGCTTCCAACATTATGTGTTACTAGTGACTTCTGCAATTGTATTCGCTCTCCCCTCTTGCTTCGCCACTCTTTTTGTCTGCTTACTCTTTGAACTCTCTTCCTCTCCCTTTCTCCCTTTTCCTATTTCCTCCCATCCTCCCCTTACTTTCTCCTATGCTCTTACTCTATCAGAATTGTCCCTGGACCTAGTATGATAGCAACCTTGTGTGTCTCCTCCCCCCTCCCCTTACTTGTTCCCCCTTCTCCAGCACTATCTGAAATGTCGTCAGGCGTAGTACAATAGTCGCTTGTTTTGTTCCTTCCCTCCCTTCTGCACCCTCTCCCTCACCTTTTGTTTTCCCCGGCTCTACCAGAAATGGTGTCAGGCGTAGTACAGTAGTCGCTTGTCTGTTTCCATTTCGTTCCCACTCTCCTCCTTCCTTCCCTATCTATGTCTTAGCTAATGCTCTGAAATGTCGTCTGGCCAAGTACGATAGTTAATTTCACATCCTTACTGTTCATGGTCTGCAAGAATGTCATTGTATTATCCCTTGTTCCCTCCCTTGCCTTGAAGCGCTTTGAAACACATTGTGTATAGGCGCTATATAAATTATCATATCATATCATCATATCATATCATTAAAAGATGGACTCTTAGAATTTTTGGTTACAGAGGAAGTTATTTGACTTAAGGCATTTTTGTCCGATCCTTTTACACATTGCCTTTGGGAGTAAGGAGGGTGTTCATCCTGAAACACTTTAAAAGATCTTTCTGTTAACAAGTCTTGCTCAGATTTAACAGAACTTGTACCCTGGGTCACACATCTTATATGTGGGTCAGGGACATTATAATGACAAAATGTCATTAACTGTTTTGGTAACCCAGAAAGGCACTTACTTGCAGAGGACAAATACTGCGTCTCGTCCCACAGGATCTCCTCACCAGCATGGGCCCTGTCTCCTCCCAGGCGATCCTTCCACAGTACACCACCCCCAAGGCCAGTATCAGGATCAGGAAGCATCTGCCTTTCCCGGGCAACCTGGGCGGAGACTTTAGGCAGGGCTTCAGTGAGGGATCTGTAGGATTCATCACAGTACCCCAAGGCTTGTCTTTGTCTCTCTTTCTTTTTTAACTTCTACTTTTAGCCGTTGATGCCTATTTTTTCTAATTTTGGCCTTCAGAATCATTCCTATACAGATGGCATAGAAATGTATATGCCTGTCAATAATTCTACGGATTCTTTTCAGAATATTGTCAGCTACATGCTTGGAGTAAAAAGAAGAAATAACCGTTAACAAACTGCAACTAATCCCATCAGAAACACAGGACATCTCATTTGGACCTCAACATATCCTTAATTATCCAATGTGGCTGCCATCACCTCCTTTTTCGTTTGAACTTCCAAATATTTTTGCACATAAAGTAAAGAATCTTGGCTGCTATTGGCAGTCCAATTTAGGCTGTAAACATCAGGTTGGTGAGATTATTAAGACGATTTTTATAGGTTCTGATTGTTATGCTTTGCTCTTCCTTATGTTCCTGCTGTTGACCACCTAATTGTGGTTGGAGCATTAGTCAAATCGGAATTGGACTACGCGATAACCATTTTAGGAGATATTTTGCAGTAGCAACTCTCCCAGCTGCAGGCTTTGCAAAATGCTGTAGTTAGGTTGTACTATCAGGTACCGAAGTCTTCTCCGATTTCCCATCTTCAGAGATCTCTCCATTGATTGCCAGCTGTGCTTCATCTTCAAAGGCATTCATGGACTGGCACTGCGATACGTGTCTCATAGGATTCAACCTTATCAGCCGACACTCGCTCAGCGGTCTGCACATCAATAGTTGTTAGCTGTTCCCTCCTTCTTCTATACTTATAGGCGATTCATGCATTTCTCTGTCCTGTGCCCTTGTCTTTAGAATACTCTTCCTATCAGTCTGAGAAGAATTAACTCCTTAATTATTTTCTGAAAAGCTCTTAAAGCCTATCTTTTAATGATAATCCTATTGTGCCTCTTCTTTACACTGCTTACTTGATGATAAAATCTACACCGAGACGCAGTCCATTCTGCTCGGTTTGCGCAATAAAAATTAATCAAATCAAATCAAGGGCTACCTCACATTGATCCAGTCCTGGATGTCCAGTGTTTACCTGAAGCTCAATCCCTCAAGGCAGTATTCCTCCTGCGACCCACAACACTGAACACCCTGACATCCAGACCTCTGCTATGAAACTCGAGGGATTCACATACCAGCCGACTACCTGCATCAAGTTCCTTGAGGTCATCATCGACAGACACCTCGCCTTCAAATAGCGAGGAAGGTATAAATGACTTGGAACCAACTTTCACTCCTGCTGAAAACCACCCTTAATTCTAGAAAGCAATTTCAGATCTCCTGTTCAGTACTCTCCCACCTGGATGGGAGGCCTTCTAGTGACCACCTTGGAACCCATGATTTGTGTCCTTTATGTTGTAACATGGCTCATCAAAGGACTCTGCAAATTCGTCATCACACCAACTTGCATCGGACTACACTGGCAGCCTCCTCAAGCAAATATCACCTTCAAATCCTGCTGCATCATCCACAAGGCTGGTCCTGCAAGCCCCCAAGATACCTCACTGAGAGGCACAGCATCTCTGGAGACCCACAATCCGCCAGAAGCCTTCACTGGTGAAGGAAGGAAACAACCAGAAGAGAGGCCTTCTTGGCCTACACCCCCAGACTCTGGAACCTCCTACCCATCAACACCAGACTCTCCCCTCGCTTCTACATTTCAGGATGGTGCTCAAAACCCTCTACTTAACTGAATGGCTCCTACGTAACACCTAAGGCCACACTCCTCCACCTAACTTGCAACTGGGTGATCCTTTCTGTTTCCTCCCCTGCTTGTTGGTAGATCCCTTCTGCCTAATTGCCTTCTTTCCCATACTACGCTACGTTGTTAGCACAAGGAATACAGAGGTCATATTTGGGACAAGGAATAATGAGTGGGGGGATTGTAAAGGTGAAAATTAAAGAGAAAAACGAGAAAACTCCCTGAAATTCCCGTGGGCTTAAAATAAGAAGAGACTTGGGAAGCCTTTAAATCCCTGCAGCAAGGCCCTCTAAAATGTGTTGTGATACATGGGATAACAATACGTTCTAGTTATTGTTCAGGTAGAAAGGGAAAACCTAATTCAATACCTGCCCAATAAAATGCTATATTTGATTCATTATTGGTGGGTTCTGTCCTCCGGCGTAATATTGTATTGTATTGCATTTTTTGTTGATGTAAAGACGCAGTTTAATTTTGATATAACCAGGATGGAGGTACACACCTGACGCGGCTATTTGACAGGAGCCGATCACAATGAGAGAGTGAGACGAGTGTCTTGAACAGGCAAGGCAGAGAGACACTGTTGAACTGGAGAGGGTCAGATTCAACTAACAGCTGAACATGGGAACCCTGGCAAAGGCTGTATCCAAGTTGGCTGCCTGTTCAGTTTAGCCCTGTCCCACAAAGCCAAGCAGAATTAAACAAACATGGGGAATATGTAGCGCATGCTGAATCGAGCCAATCCCAGCAGCCCAGATCCATATTCCCACATGTGGAATCAGTAAACCTTCCGACCTTTCAGCTCTATAAAAAGGGGAGGTTTCAACCAAATGGTATCATAGTTTAGACACAGAACAGGACACAGGCAGTGGCAAGCTGGAGGCCAATTGGGGAGTTGAAGGAGGAGGGGAATGGCGGGTGGAGAGACATGGTTGGCTGGAGAAAGTAGGAGAGTGAAGTAATGGTTGGAGGAAGCAAGAAGGTGATAGTAAGAGGGAAAGTCAAGAAAGGGAACCCCAGAAGAAATCGGGAGTTGGTGAAGAACACCATAAAGAATGTGGCGCAAGACTAGTGGGAGGTGAAAGGGGACAGTTATAAGAGAACAGTGTACCAGTAACAAAGAAGCAAAGGAGGCCAAGTAACAGCTATAAGGGGACTGGACAAACCACAGGAGTAGGAGGGAGGGTGCACAAGAGACACAGAGGGAAGGAAGGAAGAATACTAGAGGGGAAAAAAGATTGGCATACCCTTCCCAGAGATAAATGAAGGAAGAGAGGGAAACAAGAGAGAGAAGAGGTTGGAAGGGTGTTTAAAGCGATGGTGAAGAAGGTGGGCAGGCAAGGTGGTATGAAGCAAGCAATAGGAAAACTGCAGAAACAGGGAAAGAAAACAGACTTTTGAGGAGTAAAAAGAGAACATGAGAGGGGTGAAAGTACGAGCCCGTGACAAGAGGTGGAGAAGGTGGGAAGGAGACAAGAAAAAAAGGTTAGGTGGGAGGAGAGGTTGAGTTCTCTATGAGAATGTTGCGGGTCATCAAGGAGGAAGGTGAAGATAAGGATGCGTGTTGTGATTAACTTTGCATTCATCTGGTGCAAGTGACTAGAATCTTGAGATGGAATGCAGGGCTTAGAATGTTTATCTATGAGTGAGTTCCAGGTTTGTTAGTTGCAAGGATGTAAGCCCTGAGAGAGGATGCCGGTGGGTGTCCTATGTCCCCTTTTACTTACCTGACTCTAAGAACTGTAATTGGTGTACCTAAACTTAAGTAAATAAGTTAACAGTTCACTGGAGTGTCAGAGTCATTTGTGGCCAAACCCTGAACACAACACTGGCGACGAGGATGGGATCTGGCTGTGCTGGGGGGACAGCACCAAAGGGAGACACCCACCGCCCCCCCCCTCTGAGAAGTGATCCTCTCTCAGGTAAGAGCGCTGGATGGCTGTGAGGCACTGCAAGTGCAGTGAGGGCAATTGAGGTCCAGACAGAGGTGATACAGAGGCAGAGGGGGCAAGAAAGGCCCAGACAGAGGCGCTACGAAGGCACTGGAATAACAGAGCAGCTATGGATGTAAAGGTGCTGCATGAGGCAGTGGAGAGGTTCTGCCAGGGCAGTGAGGCGCTACAATGGGCAATAAGATGTTGCAGAGGCAGTGAGGCGCTGCATAAAGAGGTGCTGCAAGAGGCAGTCAAGAGGTGCTGCAAGAGGCAGTGAGTGGTCGCTGCAGAGGCTGTGAAGTGCTGCATGGTGCAGTGAAGAGGTGAGGCGCTGCGAGGGCAGTGAAGTGCTGCACAGGGCAGTGAAGAGGCACTTCAGTGACAAGGGTGTGCTGCAAAGGGCAGTGGGGACAAGAAGTTCTAGTGTTGAAAGGTACAACGGTCTGCTGTAAAGTGCAGTGGGCTCTGTGAGACTTATGGTTATTCGAAGGAGCTGTAAAGTTCATTGGAGCAGCAAGGTTCATTCATTCATTGGCATGGTGAAGTTCAAGGTGGCAGTCTCTCATAAAGCATTTAAGAGAATTGAGACTGTACAGACATTCAGAAGAGTTGGAAGTTGTTAATGGATCTAGGAGGGGCCTGGGGCCCATGGACTGTGCAAACATCTGTTGCGCCAAGGCTACAAGCTATTGGTCATAGTGAAGGCAGCTGAGATCACTGACAAAGTTATCCGATGTCAGCGCTTACCTTTGACTGGAACCGAAGGTTGCTGCGGTTGGCTTGAGTGGAGTCCTGGAGTTCGGCATGAGTGCTGCAGCGGGAGGCCTGACTCAGTTATGAAGTTTGATGGGGATGGGAGCTCTGTGTTCCTCCGTTACTCTCTATGCAATGGTGAAGTAGGAGAGAATGCAGAGGTGCTGGCGATTAGAGTTGAGATACTAGAGCTGATATATATTAGTTTATTAGAGTGATGTTGTAGGTACATGTCTCTCTCTTTAATTGAGTTATGTAGTTTAACATATTTCTCTCCACAGGCGGACTACTGTCCATTACATGTGTTGCATGTGTAAAAAGGTGCAATGGACGAGGTGAACCGTTGAGCGGACTACTGTCCATTACATGTGTTGCATGTGTAAAAAGGTGCAATGGACGAGGTGAACCGTTGAGCGGACTACTGTCCATTACATGTGTTGCATGTGTAAAAAGGTGCAATGGTTGAGGTGAACCGTTGAGCGGTCTACTGTCCATTACATGTGTTGCATGTGTAAAAAGGTGCAATGGTTGAGGTGAACTTTTGAGCGGACTACTGTCCATTACATGTGTTGCATGTGTGAAAAGGTGCAATGGTTGTGGTGAACCATTGAGCAGACTACTGTCCATTACACTGTCTGTATAAAGGTGCAATGGTTGAGGTGAACCGTTGAGCGGACTACTGTCCATTACATGTGTTGCATGTGTAAAAAGGTGCAATGGTTGAGGTGAACCGTTGAGCGGACTACTGTCCATTACATGTGTTGCATGTGTGAAAAGGTGCAATGGTTGTGGTGAACCATTGAGCGGACTACTGTCCATTACATGTGTTGCATGTGTGAAAAGGTGCAATGGTTGTGGTGAACCATTGAGCGGACTACTGTCCATTACACTCTCTGTATAAAAAGGGAAATGTTGTTCCTAGACTTTGGTGCCATTGTTTTGGCATATGTTGGTAGACATGTATGCGGTGATGTGTGAGTGAAATAAGATATTAAGGTTTTGAGTGTTTATTAAATCTTCATTAGAGTTATTAAGTTGATAACAGTGTTCATCATTAGCTGTTCTATGTAGGCATATTAATATGTTCTCTCCACAGGTGGACTTTTAATTTTAATCCACAGATGGACATTGATGTTAATGTTAATAGATTTTGAAGTGGTGACAGGGTCTAAACCTTTTGGAGTTGGTTGTGGTTATATATGAAATGCTTTGAATAATCTTTTGTTTTTCAGGTGGGACTTTACTGGACAAATCTTTTGATGAAATATTGATCTTGCCACCGATACCTTACTGTTCTTGTTGTTGTCCCTATAGGGGAAAGATGTGTTGTGATTAACTTTGCATTCATCTGGTGCAAGTGACTAGAATCTTGAGATGGAATGCAGGGCTTAGAATGTTTATCTATGAGTGAGTTCCAGGTTTGTTAGTTGCAAGGATGTAAGCCCTGAGAGAGGATGCCGGTGGGTGTCCTATGTCCCCTTTTACTTACCTGACTCTAAGAACTGTAATTGGTGTACCTAAACTTAAGTAAATAAGTTAACAGTTCACTGGAGTGTCAGAGTCATTTGTGGCCAAACCCTGAACACAACAATGCGCGGCTATGGTTCCTGGACAGGACCCTCCAACAAGGGTGAAGAATAGAACTGTAAGCCCAACCTCCAGCCCTGTCTAACTGGTCAGCTCCCTGGAGGTAGCCTTGGCACCCGGCTTCCAGGCACCAAGCCATATTGGCAGCTTCCTATACTCACGCACTCCAACACCTCAAACCCAAGATCTTGAGTAAGAGGGAAGAGATCAGAAACACTGGCCATTACTGATCGACAAAACAATGATTGGACACCTGTACCCCAAGACTGTGAGTGACTGGGAATTGCTATCTCTCCAGGAAGAGACCCGGAGGTGGGCTAAAAAACCCAGGGACATTTTGCTTGTTTGAACTTTGAGAGTTTGTGAAATTTGAACCACTGCGGGATCCCCCAAAATTTGATCTGGAACAAGAGACGGATGAAACAGCGTTTGGGGAATGTCTGCTCTTCTCGTAGGAGAGGCCCTCATGGATGTTGGGGTTATCACCTGGCTTGCGAAACTTCCCCCCACTTTTTTTCTGCTTCACCGTTAGGATTATCAATGATTGAAGAGGGCCTGGGGACCGATTCCATTGGTGACAGTCCGCTATATTAATACCCATAACATAACATAACATAACATAACATAACATAACATTCAAATCCACTGAGTCTGGAAGGGGACTGAGCCGTGGCCCGTGTGTTAATCCTACTGGGCTCCATAGCAGGGCACAGCGCGTTACTGTGAAGGAGGTGCGAAGTGGAGACTAGAGGATATCCCAATGCAGGATCGAGATGAATGGAAGTTGCCATTATTATCTGGCATTCCGCTAATGGTTATGGAAGGGCCATTAAAATGCACGAGCTCCGCAGTAGGCGCGAGTTTTGTTGGTTGTCTCGTTTGTGCGGGGGTGTTGGGGGAGTGGGGTGGGTCCATTTTAAAAGGGACTTTCAGCACCGGCCTAAGACTCCATCCTGACATATTCGACAGGCGAATTAGTTTCTTTGAAATCCAGCAGAGTGCGATGGCAGCATTCAATTAACTGGACATGGTGTCAGCACATGCTGGCTGTCTGTCTGAAAAGTGCAGTCGCGCAGAGAAGGGAGCCGCTGCTCCCCCGCCTCTGCAGACCATTCGTGCAATAAACCCGCAGCTCGCAGTCTTCCAGATTGCAAAGCTCCGCAACCACAGCCACGAAAAGCACAGCGCTGAGTACACACGTTTATACTCGCTTAATGCACACCCTTCCAGGCGTCCGGAAGGAAAATCCAGAGACATGCTTTTGCTCCAGAAGGAGTAAAGGATACAAAAAGCTCTTCTCACATGTCTTTATGTTTCCTTGAAGTAAATGTTTTTTGTACATGGTATTTTGTCGGTGATCACAGGAAAAATGCGACAGCAGCATCTGGTTTACAACTTCAAAGGGTTCTATGTTCTTAGATCACCAGGGTTTTTTCGTGGAGTTTCGTGGAGTTTTTTGCCGGATATTTTTGGCTAAAAAAACACATTGATTTTTTAATTTTATTTGAGGGATCCCTCCATGCCCTCCTTCCCTATTATCTAGTCCCTATTCCCACACCCCCTTCCCCAAGTAACCCCTTACCCACCTCCCCTCCCCCCAATATTTTTCAATGTGTTTTTCCGGCCGAAAAAGCATGGCGATGTTTGATGCTCTGTGGACCAGAGTCTTTGGTATTTTGCCGTCAGCCCGGGATCTGCAGGGGGCCACCACCTTCTTGCTCTGACATAGGGCCCGTCAAAGTTCACCACTGTGCTGCCTGGGATCTGCAGAGGCCATATGTTTATTGTGCACCCGTACACAGGCATCTGCGTTGTTTCATTTTCTTCTACTTTTGATTTCTGGTGCAGCAGAGCAAAACCCACAGTGTACGCGCCCCAGAGGCAGGGGTTTCAGCACAGCAGGGTGCCGGCCGATCTGTTGTTTCACTGAGAGAAGGCACCCACACAAAACATTCAAAGCCATTTGCAGGAGTCTCTCATGTCACAACACCTCTATGGCCCAGGATCTTGCCAGGGCTTACCTCTGCTCAGCCGAATACTGGAACACTCAGGTGCTCACAGCCGAAGGCCCAGATTTCCCAACAGAGCTGCGGGCCACTGTTGGTGTTGCGGCCACAGCAGAGTTATGGCAGGCAGGGGGACTTTGGTTGCAGGCAGTCAGGGCCACTAGCTGCCGGGTTCTTAGATGATATGTCAGGCAGGGGGCATTAGTGGCACAGTGTTGAGTGGTGCGGTACAGTCCCTCTACTCCTTCCTCTAGGCAGGAGCCACATCCGTTTCTTGGTGCAGTTCTCACTGCTCCACTGCACAGGCACACACATACCCTGTCTCACCCCCTCTCTGGCAGGGGTCATTGGCACAGCAGCAGCACCTTCACTTCCCCAGGCAGCAGGTTGTTGGCTTGGTACTGCCAGCAGTAGGTCTCACACCCTGGTAGGGTGACACTAGTGGTGGGGTGTTAGCAGCCACTTCCATCTTATTTAGCTCACCGCCCCTGTGCAGTCTGGGATTTGCAGAAGGCTTTATTCCCTTTGTTACATGCGCTCCGACTGGAGCACATCAGAACAAAACAAAAAAAGCCTCATGGCCCGGGTACATGCAGAGAATGCTGGCATTGAGTGTTTGGATTTACATTTTGCTCTGACAATGGAGCACGTCACTATTCACCGCCGTTGGGGCCCAGGATCACTTTTGGGGCTGCATGCACAGTGAGGTTGCAGACCCCTGCACTGCCGCATTATCATTTTCCATTGCTTGGATCTGGAGCCTTCGCCGTTCACCGCCTTGACAGCCCGGGTCTGTGAGGGCACTTTGCATGATCCATTGCTCTGACACAGAGCTCTTTACTTTTCACTGCTTGGTCAGCCCGGGGTCTCGCTGGGACCAGTGAGCACTGCACCATTTCCACCGCCACTGTGACGGGGGGTAGTCCTACCCTATAGAGTTTTCAAAATTATTTACATGCAAGCTTTATTTGAACCCTTGTAAGAACACAACTAGATGGGACATTGAGGATAAAAACCCATCAGTAGGTTGCTTGTGAAAAACACACATGGATATTCAATTTGTAGGTATCCAGCTTTTTATTATTTAGCTGATACACTAACTGTTTTGACTTTTTTTTATATAGAAGTAATCAATGCAGTACAAATTTGTGCAATGGAACAGCAATATGCTTATTTCAAAAGAAAATACATTCACTTCAACATGTGAAAACCAAGTAATAAATTGGTTAAAGCAACATGAGAACAGATTAAATGGACGCACATGCAAAAAGGGACAACTCATGCGATAATCAGAATGTTGTGAGAACAAATTAAATGAACACAGAGTAGTCACTGATTTAGTGAATAGGAGGCTTAGGTCTAGGGTCTCCTGAGCCCGGCTAGAATCTTACCTCGTATTTTGTCAATATTATTGTATCGGGAATAGAATAAGGCACAGGCGGCGTGGATGATCTGTTCATCATCATTTTCTTTACTATGACAGCTCCAATCACGGAGCTTCCTTTCACCGCTGCAGGGCCCGGTATCTCAGTGGGGGCTGTGGTGGTGGCACAACGCAGGATGGTGCTGCTGCTTTCAGAGGCACTCACCTGTTTTTGGCAGGGCAGATGGTGCTCCACGGATGGCTGCATCTTTTTCTTCTGGCGGCGGATGCCGAAGGGGGCTGTAGGCTGGCTCTCCCCTGGCCGCACAAGCACCCTCATCGCAGAGGGCCGCGGTCAGGGAGGATCCACCGGCAGGGCTCTTCCTCCAGGATGCGGCAGAGGCCGCCGCTTCTCTTCCACGGACGGCTGCAGTTTCTTTCTCTTATGGCGGCGGACGCCGCAGGGACTGTGGGCTGGCTCTCCCCCAGGGCGCATGAGCACCCTCCTCGCAGAGAACCGTGGCCAGGGAGGATCCACCCTTCTCTTCTCTTTCCCCTGGGGGGCAACAGAACTCTCTCCCTAGGCGGGAGGTTCCTCTTTTCTCACGGCTGCGGCTGCTCCATTTCTTCTCCCCTCACGGTGGGGGATGCTGCAGGGGGGGGCTGCAGATGTTACAGGGTGTGCGGGCACACTCTGATCCCAGCCGCACAAGTACCCTCATGAATGAGGGCCGCGGCCGTGGCAAAGCAGGCCAGGGCATCCCTGTACTTCTCCACAGCGATGGAATGCCGCTCCTCCTACTTTCTCCCTCCTCACTCTTCCCACGCTGAAGAAAAACAGGGGACAAATGTCGCCATAGTTGTGGGGCCCTGCTATGGACATCATGCAGGCCCCCGTGGTGCTATGGACATCAGCACTATGGAGGCCCAATGCCACTGGGGGTTGGGGCCTGCTATGGACATCCAGCAGGCCCCTGGGTGCTATGGGACACCAGCACCATCTGAAGTGAGGGCAGGGCGAGCCTTGCGCCCGACCATGCGGACCTCTGCCACCGTACTGGCACGAGGGTCCCACGGTGTGGACCTGCAGGCCTAATGGATGAGAGACGGACTCAGTCGTTCCTCTTTGGGAGTCTGCAGCCGTCCTGGTGCACGTGTCTGCAGAGGCTCTTTTTATTAGCTTGGGCCATGACACAGGGGAGGGAAGCATTCCCTTAAAGGGGCAACATACTTGGGAGGGTCACCCACCACAGGCACCAGTATTCCTTAAAACGCAGTCAGACACATTTGATACAGTACCTTTTGATGGGCTTTTTTGTCCAGTTTCTGATGAAGTTTCGCAGTGCATAATTTGTAAAAAAAACATAGCTCACCATTTTTCTGAAGAAACTGCTGGCATGCTTTGTCCTCCAGCATACTCCATGCGCGCCACCACCGTTCAGTGGATAGCAAAGGTTTGGGTTCTTTTTGCTTGGAATTCATTGACTATGGGGCATCAGTCACCATACCAGCGCTGTGTCCCCCCAATGCACAGTGCTCCATTGCTTCCCCGCTACATTGGGCTTTAAAAATCTCTTACATAAGTAGAGTCCTGGGCGTTGGCCTGCGCTCAGGTGGAGTTGTGAATGTTGGCATGCCCACAACCGGACGAGTCTCTGGACACTGGCCTGCGCCACGTCTGGGTGGGAGTGTGAGTGCTGGCACGACCACGCCTGGATGGAGCCCTGGGCGTTGGCCTGCGCCGCGTCTGGATGGGAATGTGGATGCCGACAGGTGCCGCACTCGGACAGAGCTGTGAATGTTAGAATGGTAAAGGTCAGGTAACCCACTAACCAATATAAGCTCAAACTCTGCATACTTATCTCACTCAAAAACTCACACAACCATCTCTCGCACAACAAGCCGCACACACTTCACAACACTGCAACAACACACAAGCAGGAACAACAGCACACGCGGACTGACTCCGATCCGATACCCGCATCAAAGCTCAGCACCTGGTGTATACCGAGTTGATGCAGCCAACAGAACACCACTCCTCTCACTATCCTACTCCCTTCTTCACCTTACTAACCCATCCCATCTTTATCGTTTACAGATCCGCCTGAGCGCCTGGGGACCAATTCCGTTGGTGACGGTGCGCGGTACAAATACCTTTAACATTTAACATTTAAAGGGATGCGGTCTATGGAAATACGTGTATGAACTAAGAAATGTGGACAATACATTTTTAAATGGAAGCGTTCATGTACAGTTAGCAAATCAGCAAAGTAATGCCCTGTTTGTTTACTTAAAAACGTATTTAGCACCGCTATCTAGGGAAATAATACTTTAGGCTTGGCACACGCAGATTTACATCAGCTTTCCTCCTCATGAAGCACATATGTCAGAATATAAACCCTCCCTTCTGTAGTGCCCAATGCCTTCCTACTCATGACACAAAAGAGAGGAGTGCATAAACTATCCAGGATCACAAGGCTGCAGTGCAATAAATCCATCCACCTGAGCTGTGAAGAATGTCCAATGAAATGTGGACATGTTTATAAAACATCAAAATAAATCCCTGCCTGTGTCGATTGTTTTTTCGTTCACGAATCATAAAAGCTAAAAATAAACTGTTTTTACAAAGTAACACGATTACACCGCAGCTACTATTCTAATGTGTAATACTGCTGCTTACACTGTTGTGCAAACCTTTCATTCTATGAGGAAACGCATGAACAGCAAAGCCAAACTTATTTACGTTTCCTGTGGAGAGATTAAATCAACTATGATTGCATGAACATGTTAACTTCTTCAGTCCAGACCCTATCCATTTAAATGGATGTTGCATTCGTCCCCTACAATGCAATAGTAGTGAATATACAAATGACAATGGGGAGTCACCTTTCCTTGAGCCAGACACATCTGCACACGGACCTGGTGCTTTTACAATGCACTGTCGTTGATGACGGGGCAAACATTAGGGGCACAATTTCTGCTCACGTTTTATCATAGAAGGCATTTGGAAGTGCTTTTGTTCCATGATTGTGTAGCAAAAACTGAACGCAGTGCCTGGATTGCGTCCTCCGGCATTTCCTGGGACTCGGCAGGCTGTCTGATGTCCAAGGGACCTGGTAGCAAGTACCTAAGGGATACCAAATGTAAACAAATCTTGGACACGTGACACTTATAACCCTGCTTAATGCAACGCCATTGCACTTGGAATGACATTGGCCTGTTTAAAACTAGCCTGGGTAGGAATATGACGCCCCCCATTCCCCCCCACCCCCCCGACCCTACACACCTCTCGTTTACTTCACTCCCTTTGAATCAGCAGATCTTACCTTGTACCATTACAAAAGGACTGCTCTGGCCTAGAATAAAAATGAAGCTCCCGCGGTAAAGTGAATCCCATCCAAACAGCGGCGCGGGCATCATTACAAATCAAGTGCTTATCTGACCACCCACACAATCTATCGGTCCCACACGGTCTAGACCCCTTCATTAGCCGAGCCCCCTTCGATCTCAGTTCAATTGGCCCACACCAGTGAACGGAATTGCACCTAACCAGTGTCCATTCTGCCCTTCTCCCCAGTGGCCCTCCACACCCGTACCAGTGAACTGGTGCAGATGGGACAACCAGCTAAATCCGATCTTTAGCTGGTTATCCCATGCGTACCTGTTGCACAGCACTAGGCTCCACTCTTCTGTCCCTATCTGGATGCATGTTGCTGTGCATGTCAGCTTAGGGCTCTCTCGCTAATTCCAGTGGAAGCAGACAGGACATGACAAGGAACAGAACGGAACAGAACGTGCAGCTCACGTGATGACGGGGCAGAGCGTTGCTTGGATCAGTTTCTCGGATGCTAAACACTACCCTGCGTAAGAAGTGCGGGTGCTTGGGGCGTGGCTAGCTGAGGACCGAAGAACATGGTTCCTCAGTGAGCTCTGGCGCCTGATCCCCTGTGGTGGCTCCACTTCCCTTTCAGAGCACTGCCCATGGACCCCTAAAAGAGCTGGGAGGGAGCAGAAGATCTGGGCTACACAGCGATATGAAGAACATGTAAATAAAGCCACCGGGGACAAAGTAATGGGAAGATAAGGTTGCAGCACGATAAAACCAAATGGCGGACGGAGTGCAGAGCAGAATTTGAAGAGACACAAAAGTGCGGTGGGAGCGGTCTGGTGTGAGACAGTGGGCTGCGAGGAGGGAAGCAGACAGAGCGCACCTGCAAAGAGGTGGCCCGCTCCGCGCACATGGTGAGCCCGTTCCTGTGAGTTGTGGATCTCCCCGGGAGAAGTGGCGAGCGAAGCCGGGCAGGTCAAGGGCAGGGACTCCAGACCCAGAACTGAAGATTCGAGCAGCGAGGGATGCCCTAAGAAGCGAACCCTGGGAACCTGATGCGAGAGTGGGCGCCCCTGAGACAGGAGGAGCCTCGCTGGAAGCGAGAGGTCTGCCGGCAGGAACGCTGGAGGAGAGCACGAGTCCTGTAGGCAATGGACTTGAAACACGGAACAGGGGCACATAGAAAGAATATAATCCTTCTGGAGCATTTAGGGACGACAGAGGTTGAGCCCTACAAGATTCTATTGGAATTGTATGAAAAGGAGCCAGGGACCCCAAGGAAAACGAAATAAGGTGAATGAGGATAAACTAATGTTGAAGTGAGAAGCCATAGAAAAGATATGCATAGGATGGCCATAGGATGTGCACTCTGAGCATTGAGTTCGCTCCGGGAGAGGAATTAGAAAGTCTGCATGAGATCCCATCCATATTGAGAGGCAAAGAGATCTCTGCATTAGAGAACACAAGGCTGTAGGGGGCTATTCACCTGGGAGGCGGTTCATGGCAGGTGGGATCGCTCTGGGAATGCCAGCCCCGGCACAAAGTCTTAGAGCTGATATGTCCGACATGTCTGGAGAAAAGGGAACAGCGTGAGGGATCAAAATGCAGTGAGGCCTCCTGAGGACGAGGCCCAGGAACGGAATGCAAGTACTACGTTCATGTCATGAAACAAAGCTGTGCTTAAAGAACCAATCCTCAGGAGAAGTACATTTTGAACGGGAGGCTAGTACAACAAGAGTTTAGGCAGACATACTCGAGCAGTTATAACTCCGGAGGAAAAATAAATAAAATACCAGTCTACCAAAGCAGACCTGTGCAACGAACAAGAGGGCCTGGTACCCTCAGAGAACAAGTTTAGAATGGCTAAGAACCCAGGCAAAATGAAAGGACCAATCTCGGGGGACATAAAGGTCATGATGCAAGGCCAAGATTCAGCAAAGAAGCAGACGCACACTACAGTACAAATCCACTCCCTGACAACTTCAGAGTGGGCGGTGGATCCTGGGGACCCACCCACGAGACGGTCGGATCTGCAAGACATGCTCGCGGAGATTAAAAAATAAATTAAAGACTGCACCATAAGTCTCACAAAGTCCATCTCCGAACAGACAAAACAAGTGTCCTCAATTGAACACAGGATGGAGGAAACGGAAACAGTGATATGTGAACAAAGTCATGAACAAGATGAACTGGCTAAACAACTGAAAGCGGTCGAACAACAGATGGAATGGGTAGTGGCTAGACAGGAGGACACCGAAAATCGATTGCACAGAAATAACATCAGACTTAGAGGTATACCATCGTCCGTCTGAGACGCAGAACTGCAAGCATATGTCCAAGGGTTATTTCATCAGGTCCTGAATGACTCGGACGCGGACTCGATAATTCTAGACAGAACACACAGAGTATACGATGCCTACCAGCAAAGAGAATAACCTCCCAACGTCATCACGAGAGTTCATTTTTACCAAGTGAAAGAGAACATAATGAAGGTGGCGAGGGATGGACAAAACGCTCCCTCCCACTAACAAGGACCATAGAAATAGACAAGCACTAGGGAGGTACTTTAGGGAACTGGGACTGATCGAAACATGGAGATTCTTCCATTCAGAAGAAAGGGATTATACACATTATTCGGCGGTACACATGGGTTACTCCCGAATAGACATTGTATTGGTTTCAGCTACCCTAATACCGCAGGTGACAGATATCAGCATAGGAACAAAATACCTGTCAAACCATGCACCAGTGATTATACAAATTGAAACACAACTAACTAGATACCAAAATTCACAAGCCACAATGGCGGTTTAACAAATTTATTCTAAAGTACATATCATGGAAAAACTGATCACAGAATATTGTTCCGAAAATGATACCAGGGAAACAGATTGGAGAGTGGTGTGGGATGCTGGGAAGGGAATTGATCTCTCAAACGACAGCATGTATTAGAATCAGAGAGGCAACCCGCATAGAATTAGAGAAAGAGATACAAAGAGCCGAGGAACAACACAAAGTTAGACAATCACAGAAGACACTGCGGAATTATGGAAGCTAAGAGCCCAGATGGATGCACACATGGCGGAATGCTCAGCACAAACACTCATCCAACACAAACAGACCTACTACACTCAGGGAGGCAAGGCTGGTAGGCTTCTGGCAGCAAAATTACGGAAAACCAAAACCTGCAATCACACCACACAGCTCAAAGATGAAAAGGGAACATTATGGGTGGGGGAGAGCAATAAAATAAGAACTATGGAAGAATATCAAGTGACTATTAAAACCTGAAAGGTTGGACCCCACACTACAGGCAAATTACATCAACGATATAGTCCTCCTGCACCACACAGAAGGGGAAATGGAGGCTCTGGAAGGCCCTATCATGGCAGAAGAGGTTAATGAGGCTATAGCCACAATGCCCTCCAACAAAACTAATCCCCCATATGATGCGCCTATTTAATAAGACAAGAGAACAAGGGACGGTAACGGAAGATATGGGTAGGTCTTCCACAGTGTTGATACCCAAACCAGGAAAGGACAAAACCGAATTTGCCAATTATAGACCGATCTCCTTATTAAATAGTTATGCAAAGATATAGGCAAAAATATTGGTGAGGAGATTGGCACCAATCCTGCCAAATATTATACATGAGGATCAAGCAGGGTTTATAATGGGCAGGCACACCCAGGACAATATCAGGCGGGCCATATACTTAATAGATATGGGCACAAGAACAGATCAGAAATTTGCCTTGGTGGCCCTAGATGCAAGAAGGGTGTTCAACAGCCTTGACTGGGGGTTTCTAGAACAGGTTCTGAGGAAATTTGGTATAGGGCCGTCATTCTCTCGGATGATACTAGCTAACTTTCAGGTACCCTGCACGAGATTTATGGTAAATTGGAAATTCACTCGGCAAATCAGAATAGAAAGGGGAACTCGTCAGGGATATCTGCTGTCACCCTTAATATTTGCAATGGCAATGCAACCCTTTGCAGCTGTAATTTGACAAGACCCTGAGATCAAGGAAATACAATGTAAAGGGGCTGTACATAAAATTGCTCGTTATGCGGATGATATAATCCTCTTCTTAAGGAACACAAAAATAACCCTACCAAAAGTGATGCATAGATTACAAGAATGTGCAGGGGTATCAGGATTTGGGATCAATTACAACAAATCTAAGGCCCTTAATGTAACTGAAGATCAGGGAGATATTAACGAATTGTCAGAGCTCTATCCATTACCTTGGGATGAGAATGAATTGCATTACCTGGAGATAAAACTAACCAAATCCTACGAAACACTGTATAAGGCAAATGTCCCTCCTTTATAGAGATCACTTCATGGAAGATATCCAATTTTATTCCTGTATTCAAACGAGGTAAAAATGATGACCCCATCCAACTACAGGATTTAATTCTTATTGGATGGTGCAAGTAAAATCTTTGTCAAGCTTCTTCTGGTAAAGATTGAACAATGGATTGAGGAAAATAATATTTAATAATGTTTTCAGACAGGATTCAGGATGGGCATGTCAACAAATTACATTGTATTTATTCTCAACACGCTTATAAAACAAGCTTATGTCAAATCTGCCACACCACTATATATCCTGTTTGTGGACTTTGTCTCTGCTTTTGACATGATCGATCGAGCACTATTGTGGGATAAACTAAAACGGTTAAATCTGCCAAACGACTTACTTGCGGCCTGTCAATTACTGCATGAAAATAATACAGCACATGTCAAGTTAAACAACTATGGTCTTCTGTCTGACTTGATAGACAGTGCCAGGGGTGTCAAGCAGGGGTGCGTATTGGCCTTAGTTCTATTTAATTTGTTTATGTCTGATGTGGGGATTATTTGACTAACTTAATAAAAAATGTATTTATGCATTTAGTTCATTACAAACCTTTTAGCAAAATAAAACATCCTCCGCATTAATAGAAAAAACAAGCAATACAATCATCTTGATTAAAAAAACCTCCCTCCCTTCCACAATTTGTCACTTCTCAATTCCCAACGGTCCACTCGTTTCAGGTGGATATCACGGTACAGGAGAACTTACAAATTCTAAAATCATTAAACTGGGTTCCCAATTCCTTCTACTAACACACATTTGTTAAAATGTTACTGCCGCTAAGACCAGTGAAGTTCTTTCACCACTTAATGAGACCTCCCATCATTCAGCCAGTGTCAAAGTGCTTGTGCTATCTATGAATTCCTTTAAGAACTTTGCTCTTTACTTTTCTCCCTTTCTCCCTTAGTCCTGTGCAAAAAAGCAAAATATGGTATAACGATTCTACCAACTCGATGTCACCACAAAAGCAGCATTTCCTGTCTCCTACTCCCTCTCGATTTCTCACACAGGTAATCTCCTTAGTAGGGAGCAGATATAAATGAATTCTCATGAACTGCCGCCTCTAGTCACTGTTTGGGAACTTAATTAGGTACTTGGAGACAGAGCCCACAGACCTTACCTTATGCCTCAGATGATAGAACAGTTTATACTTGTGCGTTTCCTCCAAGGTTTTTATCCAGTCTTGTTCCCTGAATTTGCTTTTTACTTTATTTGGATTTCTTGCTAAGTCTTTCTCTTTAGTCTTTCCAGCCCCTCTTGACACAAGGATACACATAGTCATAGCCTTTTATTGTTACTCTTTCCCATCTACTTTTTAAAAATCTCAAGTATCTTTTTTTTGTGGGCCTTCTAAAATGCACTTCCTATACAGTAATAACTTTTTCCATTGCACGGTGGCCAACAAAGAAGTCAAGCCCATTTCCTTCCACAAGACCTGGTTCGGGATAGACTTCCAAACACTTAAAACCCTTTCCCAAAAAATCCCCTCAAAAATTGGCCACAAGTTTTCCCTTATATAAAGCAATGATTCCGCTCCATAAGTCACCGTTGCAACCACCTTCGGTTTGTAAAACTCTAACACTGGCAGTAACAAAAAAAAACCAAATTTCCTTTCAATCATTCCTGCCTGATTGGCCAACATCAAGGTTCTGCTTCTTAGGGATTCCTCCATGGAATTTCTGTGTTACATGTGTTCATGTACAGCTCTAGATATATGTATACCTTAACTTCTTCTACTTTTTCGGTTCCCAATTTCCAAATAAAACGAGTTGATTGGTTTTTCAGAGTTAGTTGTCTTTTCGGAGACTAACATCCGCAATTTCCCTCCCAAGTTTGGCAATTTGAAAGTTCTATATTTGACATATGCTGATGACCTGGCAATTTTTTATTCGACATGCGTTGGTTTATGTAGAAGTGCCAATGCAGTAATTGATTATGCCAATATTAATAATTTGGTTGGTAATTTAGATAAATCCAAATGTATGTGTTACGGTAAAGCATTGACGAACAAGGAAAGTATAGGTACTTCGGGTGGAACTTACTTTGCGTGTATAATTATCACTACCTATGATATGGCGTTGAAATACATCCCGAAGAGCGGCTGACCTTCAATAACACCATGCTATAATGCTTGCAATAATGGACGTTTTTATTGCCAGTGCATAGTATAGCCTGATTGGGATTGTAACACTCTACCATCAAAAACGAATTACAAGCATTTCATATGCACTGGAAAGTACGTATGTGAATCATTATGAATGGGCAGATCGACTTGAGGGCTGCATTTGGCGTTGTATATTCGGTCTATCGAGGGGAACTTCAATACAGGCTATAAGAGTGGAACTAGGCCTCACTTTTCTAAGCATAATTATTAAGATAAATTGATGTAATCTATTTATAAAAATGATGTGTAACGAATCATCATCAATACTAGGTCTGTTTAGGATTATATTGATTAAGGGGTCCAGTAGATCCCTATCTGAGCTACGTGTTAGGAATGAAGAATTCTTTTCTAGCCTGTCATGGTGTCCGGACTGGTCTGAGGGTCTTGGTTCTTTGTTAGGTACATTTAAGAACAAAGCCCTAAAATGGGATTGGGCAAGTTGTCATAGGTAGTTTATCCTCTTTAAATATTTACTGAAAGCTACATTTTTCCTATGGAAAGGCCCAAAAGTATATGTACCAATTTCGCTGTCCCATTGCCAGGTGAGACGCCGATAGGAGCATGAGCTCCCTCCACCCCCGAGCTGCAGGAGCACCTCACGGCATTCCATCCAGCAACACCCTTTGCCCAAGGTAAGCACGTGATGCTTATTCATTTTATCCCATTGCTGGATCTGCTGAATGCTATATTGTAGCATCACACCAGAGAACATTTTGTGCTTCTTGTTAAAATATAGCTCCTGCGCGACTGCAAGGGCCCAATGTGTGCTATCTGGATGCACCCGAAGAAATCTTCATTCACCCGAAGACGCGAGGTTCACACCTTCAAGATGGCTGCCGCTATCTAAACTCATTCAGTTTGAGTGCCTTTCATCCAGCCCCACCACCATTGGTCAGGCTACCTGCCTTCACCGTTAGCGGGGCACCGGCAGGCGAGAGCCAGCCCCCCGCAAAGGCACCAAACCAAGGCATCTGTCCTATGCCTGTCCCGTTTCGCAAGTTCGCCTTCGCCAGAGACCCTGCAGCAAATCCGTCAGACACGCTGTGACCCACCAACTAAGTGCACCGCTGCCAACCCTTTACGACTCAGCCCCCTACTATGAAGCTAACGTCCATCAAGAGATCAGTGTAGGACACACAGTGTTTATCAGAACATCCAATGCACAGCCTATAGTGTAATCTATGCCGTCAGCTCAGCAAATCTCCGCCAGCTGACATTCCTCCGCAGACCCTGCTGCACTTCATGCACATAACGCTACTAACCTATGTGCACCACGCTCACCCAGTATTTACTCTCAAAATTGAATGCTGTATGAAATAAATTTGCGCACTCTCAATCAACGCAACTTCCACTCATAAGTCCCTGGGCTCATACTGTATCTCTGTAAACTGCGCATTATAACCTGCCCCTGGACTTCAACTAAACCAATACTATTCAGGCTCCAAACATTTCTGTATCCTGTAACCAAGCATTCATGCAATCTTGCTCATCGCTGCATTGATTTTTACACGTGTATGCCTAGTTCACACAAGCACTAGATACGTCAAACCAATGAACGCTATTTCTACTGTGCTAATATGCCTCATACTATTCCGTTATAATCTGTACCTCGATTCTTAAGTTAACCAAGACTCTGTATGTTCAAAGCACTATTGTATTTCATAATCATGCATCCCTGCAATTTTGTTACATGATGTGGACACTTTTGCTTTTGTACGTTTAATGTATTTAAGTACTGCCAACCTATCATAGCTACTGGCCTCTTCCAGCTACTGGCCTCTTACAGCTCTTCACCATTTAGTGTATACAAAACTCTTCCCTACCTCCTTACCTACTATAGGTACTAGCCTTTAGTATATAGTGTATGCACCACCTTTGGCACGCCACTATGCTTGCAATAGCCTAGAACTTATCTATAATGATTGCCCTGACCAGCTAGCCCCAAGCACCCCACAGCCAACTATTCTCATGCTGCAGCGCACTATTCTAAAGTGATTAATGCTCTATTCATCTAACATGACCAGCATCCCACATACCATACTAGGTTGCACCTTAGCCCGAGCACACATACCTCTAGCAAACTGCACCACACTTAAACTTGAAACAGCCTTATCCATAGCTACACTAGTATGTGCACTGTTGACAACCTTACTTCCACCATTACCACCTAACACGCAGCAAAACCAATCCACTTACAAAATGGGCATAGCCTCGCACCACCCCAAACTCTCCACTACATTTTCCAATGGCTCATATATCCAGTTAGGCACAGGTTTAGCACGCCTATTTTGCCACTGACACCATCCGCTACCATGCCCCACACCATTCCTACCCATTACACCAGCATTCACCACAGTAACATCCACCCCTCATTCAAAACATACCTCAATGCCCTTAGTAGGCACATCCCTCCGCATTCGGCTATCCACCAGAACACACACCTCATGTCCACGCACCAGACCTATGCCAGGAGCCCAAAGAAACATCAAGCTATCCTCCCTCACCACTAAACTCGCCACCTCGCGCCACTCTCCTAGAGTCATACCCACCCTCCAAATGAATATCGCCCAAAAAATCTACAAATATAATTCTCTGACACAATCCGAACCTAAAACCAATCGCAAAACCAACCGGAGATACACTCCACTTCTTACCCCCATCCCTCTCCTTCATCCACACCTCAATCCAGTAACCCATCACTAAGCACCAAACCACTACACAGGGCTCTACTAAATGCTAGATCTCTAGGGGCACACGCCACTGACATCCACAACCTTATTCTTGAACACAATTTAGACTTCATAGCCATAACTGAAACCTGGCTTCATACAGCCTCAGGACCACTGCTCTCACTAGCTATACCTGCCGACTATTTTATACAGAGATTGTAAAACTGAAACCCTACCAGGATACAAACTCCTTTCACTAAAACTAGCCACCAACCCTAAAACTACTATCATCTTCCTAATAGTGTACAGAACACCAAGCGCCACAAATAATCCCGACACGGAACTACCACTACTCATCTCCCTGTTAATCATACCAAATACAAATTTCATCCTCCTAGGGGATATTAACCAGGGATACAATGACCAAACAGACCTCAAAGCCTCAGCCTTCAATAATGCATTCTTAGAAATGCAATTTAAACAAATTGTCAATGCCCCACCCCATGCCAAAGGACGAACCCTCGATTGGATCCTTACGTTGAATACCACTGCCCACCTAAAAGACATCATCGACTTATTCTGGATTGACCACTCCCTCATCACATTTGACATCGTCACAATGAAGGAACCCACTCCTCCCACTCCTCCTGCCGTACCCACTATGATGAGAAACTCAAACAAACTAACCTCAGAAAATCTTACGCCACTGCTAAATAAATTATTAAATACTCAGACACCACCTATGCAGAACCCAGAAGAGATTGCTCTACACCATCAAAATTGCCTAAAATTAGTGATAGACGGAATAGCACCACCCAGATCAAAACAACCCAAACACAAGCCGATTAACACCTGGTTCAACGAGAACCTCATTGAACTTAGAAGGAAAAAAAGAGCATTAGAACATCTGCTCAGAAAACCCCCCAATAGTGAATCAAAAAAACAACTCCAACTAGTTGCCAATTCTACAAAATGGAAGTCTACACACAGAAAGCCAACTCACTCAACACACGTATTGCTAATGCCTCCTCCAACAGCAAGGAGCTATTCACTATCATCAAGGAATTGGAAACTCCTATTCATCCTCCCAGCACAGTCGTAGTAAGCAAAGCATGGTTCTCCACTATTCAAGATGCACTAGCTACCAAAATTAGCACGCTGCAAAATAAAATCGAAACCCAAAAGAAAATACTAGGCACGTCTGCCGAGACAGCCTTTCTGTCACCCATAGACACCACCTCTAATATACCAGACTTTCATTTCACACCACACCAGTAACTACAGAACAAGTACAAAAAACGATAGCCTCACTGAAACCCTCTAGCTGCCAAGGAGACAACTTCCCTGCAAAACTAGTCAAGGATTGCACTCCCACACTAGCACCAATCATCACCAATTTCGTAAATGCCTCTTTCAATACCAACACCATCCCCGCCAACATCAAAGAAGCATGGGTCACCCCCCTTCTTAAAAAACCCACCCTAGATACCACCATCCCCACTAATTATAGACCCATCACCACAGTCCCCTTCCTTCTTGAAATCATAGATAAAATTGCCTACAACCAAGTCCAAGCCCACCTCTAAAAAATAACAAACTACTAGGGGAAAGACAATCAGGTTTCCGCCCTGAACACAGCACCGAAACAGCACTGCTGGATCCGAAAAATCAAATGGATGCGGTCAGGAACTCAGGAAACCTATGCATCTTGCTCCTACTTGACCTGTCCGCGGCATTTGATCTAGTGGACCATAGCAAACTTTGCCAAACCCTAGCTAACAACTTTAATTTCTCCAAGGAAGCCACCACGTGGATCAATTTGTTTCTCTCAGACCGGACGTCAAGAGTAGCCTTAGGCGACACAGCAGCCGATCCCATTCCAGTCCTGCTAGGAGTTCCCCAAGGATCATGTCTCTCCCCCATGCTCTATAACGCATATACCAAGCTACTCTTTGCAGCCTTAGATGCATTGGGAGTAATTTACACCAACTTTGTTGATGACACACAAATACTTATCCCCATCTCAGGCAACCTAGAACAGGACACTATCTGCGTGAATAAAATGTACTCCATCATCCAGAACTGAATGGCAGCCAATAGTTGATGCTTAAACAGAGAAAAAACAGATCCTCATAGTACGATCTCCCGCACGTCTAGCCAAGCTCCACCCACAATACAAATCCATAGTCATTGACAAAACCCCCATCCTAATATCTAATCAAGTAAAAACCCTAGGGGTCTACCTAGACTCGAGTCTCACCATGTGCAAACACATTTGCGCCCTAGCCTCAACGACAGCCTATACCACTAAAATCATCACATTAAGTCACCATTTCTGCACCCAACAAAACTGCATCACATTAGCAAGAGCCCTCATCCTAACCAAAATTGACTATTGTAATATACTCCTTCTAGGCACCTAAAAAAATAAACATCAACAAAATGCAGTTACTACAGAACTAAGCGCTAAGATCAGCATTAGGCACACTGGTTACCCATCCAAGCCAGGATACTCCACAAAACGCTCACAATCACACACAAATGTGTTACAGGTGATGCACCCAGCTGCCTTAACAAATGCCTAAACCGCAAAGTTACAACCAGAACCCTTAGATCTAATGCAAACCTACATTACACGTCCCGCGATTCAGCAATGTAAGAACAGGTAGCTACAGCTTCACTGTAGCAGCCCCCAGAATTTGCAATTCACTCCCAGTGAATATCAGTAATGAGCCTGTCCTGAACAAATTTAAGAAACTTCTCAAAACATGGCTCTTTATAAAATACTAAATTCCAATGTTCTTCCAGCCAATGTAAATGTTTTGTACCACTGTAATTATCTTATATGTAATAACTAAGCCTGAAACGGTACGGAATTGTACATGCAACCTTTAAGTGTAAGCTTTTTTCCTGTAACTACGCCGTGATACCCATGGGTTGGGGCGTAAAACAAATGCAATAAATAAATAAATAAAAATAAATAAATATTTATGCAAATGCGCCTAAATGAAATGCAGGTAATGGAGGTTAAGGGGTCATGGCTGGGGCTACTTATTGAAGAACGTAGATGTCGCCTTTGTAAAAGAGAGGTCATGATCCAATCTCTGCGACATATACTTACTTTGTGTAGCAGCATGACTAATATATATGTTAAACTTTACATGCACTTTGCTGATAGTTTGTGCGATGTGCAGGGTAAAATGTTTTGGTTAAATTGCCTTTCAGGCCATGGCATGTCGTGATCTATGGCCGTGGTTAAGGTATGGCAGGCTTTCGAATTTGAACTTTCTGAGCAGTCCAAAAAAGGTGCTGCCTGGGGGTAAGGTGATTATGCGGCAACATTCATGAATTTTTAGTTCGATAGGTATCATGGGGTTAAATAATTCTAGTAATAAAACATGTAACTAGATGTCGAGAATAGGTAGGAATATGGTCATAATTGATGCTTTTTGTTAAAAGAATATTTGTTTTTATAGTATTCATATGAGGACGGAGGTACAATATTTGAATATTTTAATTGAGTATGCATATGGATATGCAATTTTATTATGTTGCTTTCTCTTCATTCGTGTTCTTTTTGTACAGTACATTCATAATATCTGTTTTATATCTGTGTAAAGTTCGAAATGAATGAAAGATGATCTGAGCTGCCCTGTTTTGGATGCTTAGAACTGTTGAATAGTCGACCGTTTATATCCCAACATGTATCTAGCTCAGAGCCAAATATTGCCCAAGCAATTGTGGCACTGTGTTCTGGAGATAATATGTGGGATAAAGTACCTACTGGCATATGTTTAACGATATTGCAAGTCAACAAGGAATTCAGTGACCAAATAGAAACTTTATAAGTTTAGAGAACTCGAATGCCCTTTTTACTTATACTAGGGGATAATTTATTCCTTATAATACATGGCCAAAAACTGTCTTCCCATTTAATAACTGTTCTCTTGCTTTTTTTCTAATTCATTACATCATTCCGTCAATTTGTATTACAAAAAAATAATAATATGAGGTTCTAACGTGTTGAAGAAAAATGTTTTATTTTTTTAACGTTCAGTTGGTTAATGTAAAAACCTTTTGCACAGTTAAACATTATTAAAAGAAACATATAAATAACAATATTGAACACATTAAATCACATTTCATCATTAAAAAAAGATTGTGTGCGATCTTAAAAACAACATTTTTACAAGTAAATATATCACAGATAAAAAAGACCAGTACTTTTGCGTGTAATGCTAATTTAAATACCGAACATAAAGTGCAAGTGCCAAGTGTGAGCTAACTTATTACCCGCCGGACATTAAATTAACTGATCGTCAATGGACTAAAGTCAATTATAAAAGCTTTAAATGGCCCGTGCTAACAGAGCGGGTGCCTCCCTCCATATATAATGGGCCGCAGAGGTTCTGACTAAAGATTCTGCCCCATGGTATCCAGTCAAAATGTCGAAAACATCTGGTCGAATATCACACTCCAAAGCTGGTCAGCAGGGACGGATTCCTCATGATTAACAAACCCATCGCATCCCTTTAAGTAACATGACTTTAGGGTGGGACAAGAGGTTAGGATCTGGCAGCTAGTTTCTACAGGACCCATGCACAAGCGGCAGAGTCTCTCCTCATAAGGGATTTTAGTGCAACCACCAACATATTCGTAGGTGGGAAGTAAGTTAAAGCACAGGTAGAGGACACATCCTCTTACATTGCTAGCACATAATTTGGTCAAACATGTACATGGAGAGTTTAGAGGAAACCCTTGTGAGCTGCATTCCCAAATTCTTTTTTCTCATACAATTTCCCTATGTTAACTAATCTATCCCAGTTTCTGGTTTTATTATTTAAAAGAACACACACGTGCAGGGAGTCCTGCACCAATTCCAGCAAAAGACCCATATATGCCAATGACTTAAAGCACAGCTTCGCAGGTCATGCAAAAAGGAATTGGGGCTTACTTTCCACAAAGGCTGGGCAATCAGGCTCAATAAGGCGTTAGAATTTGGACACAGATACTGCAACTGGGGAAATGGCTTGCTTTTTTGAGCAAGCCAAACGGGTCTAAGAGAAGGAAGTCCCAGTTCACATCTTAAAGCCTCAGTGGGTACCGTGTTGGGGACACCCAGAAATGAACGAAGAACCATCCCTTCCATTCTCTCCAGCCACATCACATGGTGCCTCGAGACTGTAGAGAATCCTAGGAATAATGCTGGTAGTTTTGATTGCCAGTAGGCCCTCTACATCGGATACACCTTTCTTGGCCACATATCTTTTAAATGGCAAGCCACTTTTTCAGAGTTTAAAGTATAACAATTTCGCCATAAAAGGTTAGTGCGAGTCGAGGTTTAATTGGTACACCAAGATATATATAACTATTAACCACCTCTGACAGGTTGTGGGTTAACTTCCAATTAAAGGTCAATTTGCTTGAGGCTGTGCCTCCAATCACCAATATCTTTGTTTTGGAGGTGTTCATTTTCACTTGATTGTTGGCTGAGAATGTGGAGAGAGCATCGATAGAATGCTGTAAGCCAATTGGTGTGTAGTCAAACAACATGGGTTCGTCAGCGTGAGCCAACCAAGGCGTAGGTTCCTCATCAATGGAGGGGGTAAATTACTTGGTGTGGAGATTACCTCGTCCATATTG
Organism: Ambystoma mexicanum; assembly: GCF_040938575.1. Lineage (NCBI taxonomy): Eukaryota > Metazoa > Chordata > Amphibia > Caudata > Ambystomatidae > Ambystoma > Ambystoma mexicanum. The sequence goes on from NC_090929.1 coordinate 751,791,895, forward strand.
GAGACAAATAAGTTAAATAACGGGGCCATGAGGACACACCCCTGTTTAAGTCCCCAGTTTGTGTCCATAGGTCTACTTATGGTCTCCTCCTGGTTTAAACGAATGTCCACCAAAGTGCCAGTGTACACGACTTTTACAAAATAGGGAAGAAGAGGGTCCATTGCCCAGCGTGTCAACTTAGACCACAGCAATGGGCGTGAGATCGGGTTGAACGCCTTAGTGTAATTGACAAAGCAGAGGTACAATCTTCTCGTCCAGCGATCTCTGCCATAAGATAGTGCAGAGCACATATATTAAGAGATGTGCTGTGTGCCCTTTTAAAACCCATCTGGAATGTCTTCAGGAGGCCCTTCTCCTCGATCCATCAATTCAAAATAATGTAAGTAGTTTAATAACCTGCATCTTAAAATGCTTTGCACTTCAAAATAAGTAACGACATGCACATTGATTCTTGCTCTCACGTGCTTAACTCTGCAGTGCAGAAAATATTATCAAATAATGGCTACCAGGTATCTCTGAAATTTGTATCACCATTTTTTTTAAAGCTTGTCATGGGTTTAATTAAGTGCTGCAGTGATAGCTGCTTGCTGCTGGCTCAAGCAGCAGACATTGGGACATCACATACACTTGCAATAACTGATTACAGTTCAGTAGTGATTTTACAACTAGCCTGTAATAAGAGATATATTTACAGGCTTTTATACAGGGAATGCAGACTGTCATGTACCATAGAGGCTGTATCTCCCTAGGAAACATGAGATAGTAATTAGAGTATCGGGTGATGTTATTTGCTTGCACTTCATAGGATAAAGTTGGATTAAAGATTACACCTAAGGTTTTAATTTTGGATGAGATGGGGATCGAATGCTCTGAAAGAGGGATCTAAGAGTAGAGCTATGTTTTTATGTGGAGTATTTGGTTCAGAAATGAGTAACAACTCTTTGCTTTGGTCAGATCAGGCCGATCTTCAACATCCTTTCCTCAACCAGACGGTAAAATAGATTTAATGTGAGATATGTTGGATTCAGGTTCACTGTCTAAACTAAAAGAAATCTCAGTGATATGATAGGTTATTTATAACATGCTTAATATCCAGAGTTTTCCAAGCGTGGACCCAGGGATCGGACCTGCATTGCTCCTTGTCATCTTGCTTCCAAGGCAAGCACGTTGCCGCTGAGCTATCCTCCTGAGACAGTGTCATTATATAGTTTTGAAAAGCTACACTGTTCACACACACGCACACAAACACACTATAGTTGACTATCAGGTTCCAACGTGAATTGTTAATAACCTTTGACTTGCATGACAGATTTGGCTTATATTAAGCAAACAAAAAGTTTGTCATGGGTCCCCCCACAAAGGACATTTTGGGAAAGATTTGTTAGAAAATGAAATAGTTATTAGGAAAGCAATAGAACACCGTTTTCGGCATACTCCCATTCATTTCCCCCATCGAGAAAAAGTCAACATTTCTCTGCAGTGCACAGCAAAAACCTCTGGAGGGAATTGGACCAGGTACGAAACAACTTGGGTATTAAAATTGGACTCGATTTACAGCAGGGGTCGGGATTATTCCATCCAGTAGTTGTTAAAATATTTGACGCAGACGGGGTGCCCCCTTCTCCTAAAATGATAGGTATAGCTCCCATGGTGCTTTTAAGCAGAGAGACTTTTCAGAAAAGAAAAAGCCACCATTTTTTCCCCATGCGGGAGATAACCAGGGTTATTACGGGTATTGCCCGGGTTAGCCAAAATCCCATTTGGAGGAAGCAAAAGGATGAAATGGCATCAGGCGGGGTGGGGGAAAGAGGATAAATTGGGGAGTTGGGGAGTTGGGGGCGGGTGGGTTGGGATCAGTTCAGAGCTTGAACGTTTTTATAGTGGGAATAACCAGGGTTATAGTAGAAAACGGGATGGGAATGAAAGTGTGTCACATGAATAACCAGGGTTATTTTACACACAAGCAGGGTTATTTTGCAGATAACTGGGGTTATTTGCAGTATGCTAGTATTATTATGGTTATACTAACCGCGGTTATGGGGAAATGTTTTTTTAAAAGAGTGAGTTAGTAAAATGAGATTAATACAAAAAAGTGGAATGCTAGAGCTACAGTGAGGTGGGGGTTAATGGTTGTGGCAGAAGGCTTTGGCTATTAGGTTACTTTAAGGAACCGAATGGTGCAATATGGAAAGTGCCCATGGCCATGGCCACAGGCCATGGCTAGTGTGCCCCAATGAAACCTATTGGGGCAGCTTGTCAAGAGACTACAGCGAAAGGCCATGGACACTCCACCCAAAAGAAACCTAGTGGGGTGGCCATGGCTAAAGACCATGGCTAGTGGGAATGCTTAGGAAACCTATTGGAGCAATATTTCGCTTTGGCCGTGGACTCTGGCCATGGCCAAAGGCCATGGCTAGTGGGACTGGAAGAAAGCTACTGGGGCAACATGTAAAGGGGCCACGGGCAAAGGCTGGGGCCAATGACCAGGGTTAAAGGCCATGGCTGGTGAGCGGGAAAGAAAGGTAGTGTTTTAAAAGATAGAGTGCACACGGGTGAAGTAGGTGCTCACTGGACAGGGCCGATTGCCCTGGTTAGTGGGCCTGAGATATTCGGCCATGGCCACCTATTCAGTCCAAAAGAAACATATTGGGGGCACATGCATAGTACAAGGGTGTGGCTTGGTTCAAAAGGAATAATACACTTTCACAGTTCAAGAGGGAGGTTTTTTTTCAAGTTTATGTAAACCCACCATAATTTAGATGGTGTTTGTAAAACATGCCGCAACGCTCCAACCACAAGACTGTCAGAGTGATGATTCCTAATAAGGGTGAAACCAGGTATGCAGTCCTGAGAAATGTCTGTCTTGGGTTTATTAAGCTATGAATAAAGTAGCACTGCTTTCTAAGACAAAAACATTTTTCTGGAGCAAACAGATTGCTTTTGAGCTAACTTTCATTCCCACAATCCCTTGCTGATGTGGCTCAGAACTGGAGGTGTACTTTCAGCGATGGTTACTAGGTGACATTGTTGAATGTGTGACTTGACTCAAATGGAAATTAATCTGTATATTTATATATAGAGAGAGTATCAGTGATAAACAGGCACCTTGTGGAAATCCAAGAGCCACTTGGGACAGCGATGAAGTAAAGGACCAATCTCTATTGCGGAAATTGTCTGTTTCAGAAAGGAGATGAGCCAACATGAACTTTCATCCGAAGCACCCACCACCTCTCTGAAACGGAGGAACCAAGCAAGAGTGATAGTGTTGAATGCTGAAGAGTGGTCAAGTAGCATGAGGATCTCTCTTGTGCCTTTATGCTGAATTTGCAGTAGGTTCTGTTTCACAAGAGCAAGGGTGGTTCAGCGTCTCTAAAAGGGTGAAAACCTGAATGTAGGTCTCCCAGAATAAGATGTTCTTCCTTATGTGTTTAAAGATGTGGTTACCCTTATTCACTACATCCTTCCATGGCCACAACCCACTACCTTTCACACATGTCTTAAATCTCATTTACACCATTTACATCATGCTTAATGTTTGCCTTTTGCTGTGCTACTCGCATCCACCACCTCACCTATCTGCAAATTTTTGTTTTAAAATCCTATATACATCGCTTTGGTGTAAGTACTCTATAAATTCAAATAAATAGAACGAAATTGAGATATTGTTGCTATGATTGTGGTAAATGTCTGCCCAATCTTCCTTTTCTCTAGCAGAGATTCACCAATGCCACTTGCATATAATTGCCATATACTGCAAATCTGCAAGGGGCAGACAACCACCCGCGTAGGTGCCAATCACATTACAATAGTGGCACCATCTATGATAAATCTGCCTCACCAGAATATTGCCAGCAGTGAACTGGATTGCTCCACCCCATTGCTAGACATCAGTGACATACTGTGCCTCCTTTCGATATGTCACTTTTCAGAGTCATTGTCCCTTATAATTACTGGTAATAATTGAAATATATTTATTGATTATTGCTAGCCATCGTTGAAATGTTTTTATCATTATTGATCAACAGGTCATTTTTATTGCCATCTCTGGGATATATGTTGGCTGATGTAATGTGACACATACATCATATGTTTATGGGCATTTGAGAATTCATGGGTAGAAGTGCAGTTCATGTGATGTTGGAGGTAGCAAGGGGATTATGTATTTGTGGGTACACCTCTCCCGATAATCAGATTTCTGCTACTATTCACATTGTGGGTGATTTAATATTTGATGAAATAATTATGAGCAGATTAAGATGTTTTATATTTGTATATAGGCACTTGATTAGCATCTCCAACAGTGATGCTGTATATATTGCATTTAAAATCAATCCTAAGACTTTATGATGCTATAACCCGGATTTGGAGGGCAGATATGATATGTTATGATATGGCATTTATAATGCGCCTACACACAAGTGTTTCATGGTAAAGTGCAAAATATTCGATCAGTTACAAAGTAGTCAACAGAGTGAATATATATTACGTAGTCCGCTTGGTTTTGGTCGGTTTCAGTGGTTTTCACGTTTTAGAGGCCGGACATATCTGAATTGCTAAGAAATACATTTTTGTGAGTTCATCCTCCAATGTGGAAAGGAAAATAAAACAAGAGCAGCAGGTCTTGGATGATCCGGCATGCTGATGGGTGGTGAATTTGCTGGAGATTTGATTACCAGATGAGCCGAGCATGTGAAATTGATGTGGCATTATTGGTGAGTCTGAATCTGCGCCAGAGGGTTTTATTGTGTAGTAGATGACCTCCGCCCGAGCCGGAAGTGCCTGCTGAAAGTGCCTGTTAAGCCTGCGGTACACTGAGCCCTGCTAATGGAGTCTCGTGGGAGCTGTTATTTCTGCCCACTCTAATTGGATTTTTCTTCTTGTTGTAGTGTCACGCCCCCTTTTGGCTCACAAAGGTGGCTACTTAACATCTGGGACACGCGGACTCGCGCGCGCGCCCGAGCCGGAAGTGCCTGCTGAAAGTGCCTGTTAAGCCTGTTAGACCTCGGGCCGGGGTAGGGTGTGTATTACGTATCATTTATTTTCTTTTTCTCCTTCATCATTTTGTACTGTGGTGGTAATTATAGACCGGTGGATGTAAAGCTAGTTAATTATTGCTTTATTACTATTGGAGTTTCATCCCTAAACACAGCATTCTGTAATAACCTGACAGACACACTGACACTCTTGAATAGAAATGCTGCTAGTGGCCCGGAAAGGAAATAATGTCACGAAGACGCGCAAGCGTCGAATATGTTTACTCTCGCTCCGAGTCTACGGGCCCGGCCACCAGAAGCTCTAAATTACAAGGGGCGCAGATGTATGAAAAAATAAAAATGCACAAAAAATAAGAATAAGAAAAAAACTGAACTCTTCACTATTTGCCTCTTGTAATAAAATGGCAAAAAATACCTCGCCAAACTTTATTAGAGAGGACAAAGTGAAAAGTCACTTAACGGAAGCAGAAGCGTAAAGGCCCCTGGAGAGCTTCCTAGTAATGATACCAGAGAATACATAACACCTGAAAATACCCTCTCGGAGGAGATGACCCATAGAAATTATCTAAAAGAAACAATTCCCGGCCCGACAGTAAACCCAGACACCCGCCCGGCTTGTCCGAACTTTCTCCACTCAAGGACAAATTTGCATATACCTATAGGAGAAAAGGAGATATATTGCCTTTTTGCCAAACCAAAAATAGTAAATCAAACAACGCCTTTAATTCTTCCTCCCGCTTCAGCATCTGTGCACTTATTGAACTCACCAGTGCTGAATTCCTCAACGGGGGCATCTTTAGCATCAAGTGGGTCCTCTTCAACTAAACGGCCTCCAAATTTGAATCCCGAATTAGATTATTCCGCTGCCCCCCCCAGAGATACTCTACTTGACTTCATCTAAAGAGCACACACAGATTCCTTCGGCAGGAATAGCAGTTCTGGAAAAACAACTAAGCAGTGACTCTCAGCTGGAATTGCTTATTCGCGAAACAGTCGAGAAAGTACTTAGGACGGGCAGAGAAACAACAGACTCGAGCCAACCTCTTGACCAACAAATCAAGATGCCATGTTTAAGCATGAAAGCAACATCATCCAATAATGTAATAGAGAGGATGGGAGGAGAGCAGCTGGCCAATTCCTTTCCCTCATCAAATGTGTCTGCACAAGAACAAATAGGTCCGGCCCTTAAGAACCATAATTCCTTTTTACCCAGGTGGATTTAAGTCAGAGATTTCCAAAAAGCTATTTGGAAAACGAAATAAAACATATCCATTTGAGGAAACCTTGTCATCTAGACTCTCGAAGCATCTTATTGTACCCTCTGTTTGATTGTGGTAATCATCCCTCTATGAATAGGGAAAGATCTTTACAACTATTTAATGACATCCCTTCACTAGGAAACCTTGCCTCAGCTGACATCAAGAGGATTGACTTTATTCACCCAATGTGTTATGATCATGTGAGGGTTGTATTTCACTCAAGGTTGGTCTTCCATAAAGTACTAGCCAAACTGGATCAATTCAATAGTAGGGGTTTCGATATTTTGGTTTTGGGGATGGGCTACCACAACAAAACGAAAATAAACAAAGTGAACCCCCCTCCTCCTGCCTTTTTTACCACAGCCCCAAAAATGAAGCCAGGGATTCCTTTAGATCAGGAAATGAGCTGGCGATGGTTGGCCTTGACACTGCAGGATTCTATATCCCAATTACAATTGCTAAAAAAACAACTTTAACCCAGACAATAGACTATCTATACTATCTTGGAACTCCCGCGGTCATTCCCATTTATCATCTTCACCTCAATTATGTCACAAACTGAGAAGTAAAAGTATACTGTGCATCCAAGAGACCTGGATGACGACCCCTACCCAGCTTGATGGCTTCGAATGCTGTCATCTGCTTGCTACTAAAAGCCATAGAGGCCGACCATCTGGAGGCCTACTAACAGCTATCAGGCTGGGAGTTGGTTTGCATCTCATTGAATCCTTTTTGCTTCTACCATCCTTGCTTGGGACTTTAATTGAATTAGATGGAAATAGTCATATTACGCACTTGTTGATCTTTAATAGGTCTTTTATAGGACTCCGGGATCCAATTTGTATGAATTAACTACAAAAATGTACTTATTAATAGAGAATTGTTTGTCTAAATTTGTAGGCCCACAGATATTGATCATGGGTGATCTTAACACCAACATGAAGCTTGTAACAGAATATGTGGATGTTGTTCCCTCATTTTTTCGAAATGTGAACGTGGACTCCACTGGGGAAGGCACTGTAGAACTTTCTGTGGCTGCACATGAGAAATGTGATACTATGGTTTGGAATACATTGTTTAATTATTGGGGTTTCCGATCTTTGCACACTATTTTGGGGGTTCACATGAACTATAATACTTGGTCAGTAGGGAATAGGACATCTGCCATTGATTATGTATTTACCTCTGGTTATATACTCAATTTAGTGGAATCTTTTGTTATAACTTCGACTGCATTAAGTGATCATAAAATGTTGGAAGTGGATATTTTGATCGTTAAATCAGTACCAACATCCCAGTTTATGTCTTTAGCGTTAAATCTGAATCAGGCAAGAAATATAATCACTTGGCATCCTGGGAACATCCAGGCATGTAATAACTTGTTTTTGCATGATTATGGTATGTCCACCTATCAAGAAAACCAAACAAGATTTACACATACTCAATTTAGCCCATATGTAAAGACTCTTGTAGACAAATCCATTAAACAACCTACTAGTAAGCAGGTAAAGAAATTCCACATTCATCAATATGATAACATGGTACGCACTGCCAAAACTCTCTTGCATTGAGCGTTAAGAAAAATAAGATTGTTGCCAATCTCAGACAAATCCAAAAAAGAGGGTGCAAAACATCTGAAACAACTATATATAAAAATTGGCTAAGAGGTCATACATTTTTAATGTATCAGGCTGACAATGAAAAAATGTTGCTGTCACTGAGAGATAATTCTTTGTGCGAGTTTTGATGCCTTATCAATGGCAGTGGCCCCCAAATACTGACTCTATTTTGAATCCAATCACTGAACAAGTGTGGGCCGGGCATTTTGGCTCCCTCTGTGCCCCTAAAGCCCCGCCATTTCAAATAACAAATGCCATATTATCTACTCAGTGGAAATGTAAATTCTCATTCCCACAAATTAGGGAAAAGATTAATTTGGCTAGCTCATCTAGGGCCTCGGGACCAAACGGCCTGTCTAATATTGTCTTGAAGAGTGACCCAGATACTTGGGCAAGGGCGCTATCTCTCCTCTTTGAAAATATAGGCTTAACAAAGTGCATCCCTAACTCCTGGAATATGTCCTCATAATCCCAATCTATAAAATGGGCGATAGAATTTTGCCATTAAATTATCATCCCATCGCCCTACTAGATGCCGAGTCAAAAATATTTGCTAGCCTTATCCTCCAACAAATTGAAGAGTGGTCCGCAGCAAATTAGATAATATCAAATTGCAATTTGGTTTGAGGTGAGGAGTGGGGACAGCAGCAGGAGGACTTATAATTTCTCTCCTACATGAAATGGGATGGAAACAAAGAGCTACACCAATATACCTTGCAAGTATGGACCTATCTTTAGCGTTCGACTTGGTTGATTAGGCGATATTATGGAGGGAATTAAACTCATTAGGCATCCTCCAGGAGATCCTTTCGATCCTGATTCACTTGCACGAAGGATCAAAAATCCAAATACATTTAAACAACAAAGGCCTTCTTTCTTTTCCTATTATAACCTCTAATGGATTAAGGCAAGAATGCATTTTTGCTCCAGCCCTATATAATCTATATACGTCTGATATTGGTCCATGTTTACAGAAGGCGTCCTTCATCCAACCTACATTAGAGGGGAAGAAATTGAGTTGGTGTTCTTATGCAGATGACTTTTTGTTGTTTGATAAGACTCCATTGGGCCTGCAACATCTGTTGTCTGCCTTTGCAGACTTCATGGTCATTAATGGTTTGATAGTAAATGGGCAAAAATCTCATGTAATGCGTTTCTCCCGAAAGAAGAAGCAATCATCGGAACCATGGTTTTTAGACATCACAAAGCTGGTGATTAAGCATTCGATGATTTATCTTGGCTTTCTTGTGATAGACAATCCAAGCAATGTTCAGATTCAAAACCACTATTTTATGAATGCCAAATTGAGTATCACCCAAATGCGAATGGTTGATCGCAAGTATGATGCATTCTCCATCTTACTGCTATTGAAGTTTTACAAACAGAAATCCATCCTGAACATTTCTTACGGTTTAGAATTACCGTTTATAGCTGGCATTTGGGAATTAAACAAATTAGAAGCCAGCATGCTGAGAAATATGTTGTTGTGTCTACCAAAATGCATTTCTTTAGCTGCATTGAGAAATGAATTAGGTTTTCAATCGCTGCAAAGCATTAACGAATGGAAATGCCTCTCCTTGTATCGAAATCTCATAAGAGAGTACACTAAAAACGTGTACTCCGACTTGGGCTACCATTTAAAACAAGACACTACAAATTCCATTTTTCTCAGCAAGCTAACTAACATATGTAAGCAGCTGTTGATACATGCAGGAGCAACTCTATGCACCCTGTTACATAATCCCAAAAAAATTAAACAAATCGTTCGGAATGTAGACTGGGCTAATACAATGCAAGAAGTGACAACATCGAGATTATATTCCCATATGGTTTCTCATTGTAAATGCCTATGTCTTTTCCGGAACCATATTTACAGCGTTTTCCAAATAGAAGTTGGAGAAATGCATTTATGAGGTTGTGCTTCAATGTCTTATTGACGGGAGAAATCACGTCAGTACGAGGAAACATTTTGGTAATTTCCACTGTGGGTAGATTCTGCACAGAGGTAGGAGTAGTAGAGACATTGCAGCATTTATTGGTTGATTGTTCATCTTTAATATCGACTCAAGCACTTTATTTTGGTTGCTTTGTCCCAAATCTAAATAGCGTGGACCTTGATCTATTTTGGAAACGCATGCTTTATGATAAGAAGACATTGATGCATTTAGAGGTGGTTAGATTTTTGAAAATTGAATGTGGTCTAGTTTAGCTCTTAATCTTTATAGACTATTCCCATTCTATTCCAAATGTCTAATTTATTTGATTGTGGTATTAGTTTTTTAAAAACAATTACTATATTTTCTAGTTTTTAAATGTGTAGGTAAAATTCTTTTTGTTTGGCACTTTGTTGAATTCTTTGGGAAATGTGTATGTAAATATTTATTATGTTTTGCTATTTGGAAAAAAATGTGTAAAGGTTTTTTCTTGTAAAGCCATATACAAATAAATAAATTTAAAAAAGGTGACTTCTGCCCAAGTTAGTGGTCCTAGACCGCAGGGGAAGGCCTCCAATGATGACAAAGGTCACCTAGTAGATGTTAGAGCCCGACAATAAGGAATAGAACAATATTAGAGCTTGTGCAAGGTGAAAAAGAGCAGCCTCACCTCAGGCTTCTTCTAACAAAGCTTCTTCATGTCTACTTGGCCAGCACCTAGTCTGTGGACAACAAAAAGGAAAGCTTGGAATGCAGGGAGTGGGGGGTTATAGACCCCATTCCATGCTTGCTGATTGGTTAGAGAGCTGGAAGCTGTGAGAAGAACACATGAGAAGCATAGTATGATGGCTTATTCTGTGTTTGGAGCCTGGATTCCACACTTTCTGATTGCCTAACGAGAAGAGAAATGTTTTATTATATCTAGTCAGGGATTTTATGAGACAAAATGAAGATGTATATTGGCCTGCATTATGTGTATCAATGTGCCCAGTTTCTCCCCAATAGAGACCAGTAAGCAAAGCTAAACAGTGCCCCATACTGGCAGAAAGCTCCCGTTGGTGAAGCCCATTTCATTGCTGCTCTTGACTCAACGATGCAGACAATGTTAGCAAGGGAGAGTGCCAAGTGCAAATGTAGCCCTCCCACCACCATTGGTGGGGCTATATATGTTTTGGTATTACAGTGGAGGAAGATGCAAGTAATAGGAGAAGTAAAAAGTTCACGGGTATCCTAGCTCACGCCGACAGAGGAGGTCAAGAGAATCTTTTCCAAGCACCCTGCAATGCACAGAGATACACATCACCCCAAATGGCCATTTCGTTATCCGCCCGGCAAAAAGAGATCCTTTTTCGTATTTCCCTTTTGCCTCAATTTACTTTATTCAGTAGTAGCCCTTCATGTTTTAGCCTTGTGCTTTCCAGATGCACTTTAAAATCAATAATTTGGCAACATGTTCACAAAACTACTGCTTCGCTTCAATGCAGAGGTTTTGACTTTCTTGCTTTGCTTGCTCTGTAAATTGGAGGCCTGTGTTATTAAATGTGTGTTAAACATAGTCTAGGCTGTCATTGATTCATTCAATAATATAGCTGCTACCTTCTTAGCAACATTGGAAAAATGTACAATGATATTGTTCAAATTGCCGCTCTATCTCCTCCACCAACCTCTTAGGGCATAGGATTATCATGAGTAATGTTAATACCAGCATTGCTCTGTTAATAACCCGCATTACCCTTTTCCACTGTCAGGCTCTAAGAGTGTATAAATCCACTACTCTGCCATTCCTCAAGGGACACTGTGCCAGCTGCTCTGTGTAAACTGCTGCTCTCTTTTCCGATTGTGTTGCTCGCTCTGACCAACATCCTAAATAGATCTAACCTAATGCTCAGTCGGATCAATAGAGACTGTGCCATTGGGCCAGTGTTCTTTTATCTTTTCCCCCTTTTTGACACAGTCAAACAGCCTTCTGTAGAAAAGACTTATAGAAATAAGGATTACTGGCCTGTATCCATTGCCCCAGGTAGGAAATAGTGCATCTCTTTTTTTCCTTTTGTTCTTTGATCTGTGGTGTGTGACAGCGGCCTGCATTGTAGTGTAAGTAGACCAATCTAAAAATCATAAATTGTGTGGGGAGCTACCTGACTTCTCCCTTTCAATTAGTGGGCAATAGTGGTGAAACTGCATAGGCTCTTGGCCCATTGTATTAAGCCCAATTCAAATGAATTCCACTATAGAAAATTACCCTAGCCAGTTAGATTGCATTGTGTTGGGAACAGCCTGCTTTATCCTTTCCATTAAATTGTGGGGAGGGGGGAAGCTGTGTAGATCCTTAGCGCATTGAATTGAACTTAAATCAATTAATTCCCATATAGAAAATCACAGGATGTGTTTGTTAGAATTCAAAACTAACAAAGTTCATGTCCAGTGTGTTTTAGGACCGGTATAGTTCATAAAGAATTGGCTGACTGCCCTTCTGAAACGACTGACTCCGGTCCCGATGGGGGTGTGCAAAATCCCAAAATAAGTGGTCCTAAACGCTACCTTTCAAGTGAATGTAGAGGATACAAAACAAAACTTCCAATTCATTCCCTTGTATCTCAAACCAGAATTACCAAGCATTGTTTCTTATTTGAATGTGTGTTGAAAAACGATTTCCCGTTGAGTTCCTTTTCTCAACCTTGCCTTTTAAATAATAGTTAAAAACTATTTCCCCATTTGAGTTCCTTTTCCCCAACCTTGCCTTTTAAATAAAAGTTGAAAAATGATTTCCCCACTTGAGTTACCTTTTCCCAACTGTGCCATTCAAATGCAAGCCTAAAAATACAATTTCCCATTGATTTCCTTGCCTCCCAAACCAGAATCCCAAAGCACTGCCTGTCCTTTGAATGTGTGTTGAAAAAACTATTTTTCCATTGTATTGTGAATGTTTACAATTGGTTAAGTTGAACTTAAATTTGTTGTATGTTGTGACTGCATGTCTAAAAATTTTACCTTTGTTGTTCCAATAATAGAAAGTACTGCAGAGTTGTAATATTGGGTGTTGCCACATCATTGGTGGCTGATATTGGCTGCTAGTCTTCTTTGCCAAACCTTAAATAAATAAATACATATATATTCCTATGATACACCAGCCTGGTTCCGAGTCCATTGGTGACACAGGGTATTTGTTGGGGTTAGGTGCGATACGGGTAAAAGACCTCACCAAATTTGAATCTGTAAAGTGCTTTATTGTATGCCACCTTGCTTGGGGGGAAAGGAACTCCCTGAGTTGAGTGTGACCATCTAAAAAACTGCGACAAAGCAAGCCCTTGGAGAGTATCTAGTCCTCACCCATTTTGTGTCTAGACAAACCAGACAGGTTTTGGCATTTTTGTATTGATTTTTGAAGAATACATACCATTTCAGTTTTCGATAACTATTCCATAACATGGATTGACAGGCTACCAGAGAGAGATTGGGCAATGCCAGATATTTAACCACCCTAGTCCTAACCAAGCATTATTAGCAGGTCCCCAATCCTACTGACAAAGTAGTAGTGCCTTCTCCAGACCTCTGCGACTCTTTCAATACACTATCCTCCCTTTTGGCCTGCATGGTGCCCCTGATACCGTCCAAAGATTGATGGACAAGGAACTAGGACCTTATTCAACATTCGCAGGGGCCTGTCTCGATGATATTGTAATCCACAGTAGCAGTTGGGAGGAACATCTGTACCACCTCCATAAGACCACAAGGGATTTGAGAAAGGTAAGACTGCAGGCTAATTCAAAAAAAATCCATCAAGCCCAAATGTCATCAAATACCTTGGCTATTTTGTAGGCAATGGACTTATACAGCTCCAGACTGAGAAGGTTAAGGCTGTTGCATTAACACCTCACCCTAAGACTAAATGGGAACTCCAAGCCTTTCTCGGCTTAGCCACCTACTACCATGGTTTTATACCTAATTTCTCCTCCATCACAGCTGGTTTTACCAATAAGCTGAAGAACACTCATCCAAATAAGCTTTTTTGGACCCGCCATGACCAGGAGAGTTTTGCCGACTTAAAATAAATTCTACGGGATTAACCCATATTGAACATTTTATACAACAGGTTAACCCAAACTTTGTTTTTCACAAGGGGTTTGTGCTACAATTGGGTTAACGTAACTGTCAGAGGACATGGGGAACACAAACTGCCTCCTACTTCTGCAATATGTGCAAACAAACATCCATCATTCAGTCTCTAGAAACCATGTCAGGTAAAACACGAAAGTTGCGGGCACACAAAACAACTTTTTAACCAAAAAACCACCTGGCTTCATTTAAGTACAAGAAGCAACAGTTATGTGTGTGGTAGGAGCCTGCAGGGTACACAATATTTTTATTGACCTGCCTTCATTAGGTTCCTATTCATCCAAGAATAAAAAAGTGACTCCCTCTTTGAGACACCATTTCACATAAAAGATAATTATACCATATGATGTCTAAATCAGGACATATACAAATTGTAAAAATGTATCACAGCATCGATTGAGTAAAGTGCCATTTGAAACACATATTTTTCATTTTCAATCACTTAAAGTTCTGACGGCGTTCAGAGTTAGTGTTTTTTAAAGGTTTTCCTCTTAACCTCTCTCCTCTCAGGGGTACTAATGGGCAGTGGATGAGGCTGCTAGATAATCATGTCAATGCGGTGCGTTTCGGCACCTATGGCATAAGATAGACCTCATCCATCCGTGGTCTTCTCCTTTAATGGTGCCGGGCCTTCATCAGGACGGGGGTTAGTGGTCTACAAGGCTTCAATAGTCATTAGCCTGTGTGAAACTTCTCTTCTTTCTTTTATGGTGACACAGGGACAGAGGGTAAGTCAATTGTTGATAATGGTTGACTGTGATGACCTTTTTTAGAAGGCTGAGAAGCTTTATTTTCTCTGTGGTGTGGGCTGGCGTGATTGATCAGCCTTAATGATTTTTCACGTTGCTTTACTCGTGGGGGCTCCTTGTCCAGCTCGTGAGTAGCACTGTTTTGTTGTTCCCAAAACAACTCGAAAAACTTGCAGCTCTCTCCCCATGTCATGTGTACGCTGTGCACGGCAAGGAAATAATACAGCTTGAGGCGACCCGTTCTTTTAGGAGTTCATGCAAACATAGGCAGTGCTACACGGAGAGAGCAGCAAGTTTTTCGAGTTGTTTTGGGAAAGAAAAGAGGTGAAGCAGCCAACCACCCAGTTGAAAGCCAGGACGAAAACGCTGGTCTGCTCACGCCTGGTCTACCAATTCTGCAACCTAACCCCTCTGCTTGCATAAAGATACGCGGTGCTGCACGGAAAATGGGTGTAGGCAGGTGAAGCAGGACCAGAGCCAACACAGGGCTGACATTCATAAGGCCTCAGTAGGAGGTAAGAGAAACCACCAAAGAAACCATAACCGAAACAGGGTCAAGTAGGCCCATAGCCCATACTGGGCTGACATTCAGAAGACCTCAGAAGGGAGTAGGAGAAACTGCCAGAGAATCTGCAAGCTAAACAGCCTGCACGGGCTGACAACTATAAGACCCCATGAGGGGATAAAAGAAGCAGTAAGGAAAACCGCAGTCAAAGCTAGGTGTTATGTTATTGTTTATACTGGCGCTACCTCCGGTATGCGTGCATATGGAATGTGGAGTGTTGTGGAGAGAATGTGGAATGAAGGGCTCGTGGATGGCGAAGAGATGAGAGGTTGACGGTTGAGAGAGAAGGTGGATGCGGAGTGAGCGCTGGGTTCTTTAATGAATAAATACTTTGAAATTACCTTCAAGCCTGATCTACATTTTGGCGATGAGGACGACCCAGCTGAACACACGCACAAAGTGAAGCAAAGCTCCAGAACGACAGAGGCTTCCTCCAAGTAGATCCACCAGCAGGCCAAGAGTCACTGAGTCCACAAGTGAAGGAGCGCACAGCCAAGCAACTAGCAGCAGCGACCGCAAGCCTATAAAATGAATCATAATATATTGAGCGCATGCGCCGGTAGATCGGTTGGATAAGGCGATATCGTATCGTCATACACATTAGAGTAAAGGACCCTAAAGCATCACGAAAACATGTCGCCACTTTGGAAACTCCAAAACAGAAGTCAGGCAGAAATCATCATCCATCCAACTCTTCCTCCTCACAGTATATTAAAACAAAAATGTCTCCTTTTTTTCAAACATGAGTCATACAGGATAAATACGAGACTTGAACATTGCTTAAGAAGGAGAGTAAAAATAGAAAGGAGAAAGGATGCAAAGAGTAACAGCACATCCCCAGAAAGTTTTTTACCGAATCCAAGGAAACCGAGTGTGGTGTGGCCATAATGGAGGGAGTATTGGCAAAACGATATTAAGACAGTGGAACAAGATGGGTTGTCTCCACAGAAGAAATAGTTGCTGCTATTACATGCGTTAGGGCTTGAAGGACAGCGTAAATATAGAGAGTTACCTGAACTGTCGGGAGATGAAGCTGGTGATGTGGATGAGTATGAACGAGCACTAAGACAATTAGACAAATACTTTACCCCAGAGGTAAATGTTGCAATAAATAGGTACGCTTTCACACAAAAGGAGGTAGAAACAATTGAAGAGTATGTGTCAGCTCTCTAAGGAAATTGTTTCAGACTTGTCGTTTTGGCACAGGCATCATGCTGGATACGCTGATTAGAGACCAGATTATTATACACACAAGAGACCCGTTGATACAAGACAGATTGTGGATGGTGGGTAACCCCACATTGCCGGAAGCTGTAGCTATAGCTAAAAGAGTAGAACAGACGCATCTCTGTTCTAAAGAGATGAAGAGCAAGAAGATGGAAGCAATTCAAGCTCAAAGTGTCAGACAAAGTTAAGCTAAGCCAGCTCAAGAGTCGGGAGAGCACACCTGTGAGTGTGGTCAGAAGCAAAAGAGAAAAGGAAGAAACAAATGAATTGTAGGCGACCAAAGGTTGGTAGCGGTACAAGTTTGGATTATAAGAGGACTGATCGTTCTTTTAGAGCGGAAGTGGTGCCCAGTGTTTTTGTCAGAATAAGAAGGGTGAGAATGGTGAGAAAGGGGCAGTCAAAGTACTCCAAGCCTGTGAGGGTCAAGGAGGTGTTCAAAAATGCTATTAGGATTCAAGATGGTTCCATATGGAATCTAGATCGAGTGAGCAGATGGAGATGGCAAGGAGCAACCGTCGGTGTTGAAGAAAGGGAAGGAGGTAAGAGGAATAGCATTGAGTTGTTTGAGGAAGAGTATGAAATGCAAGGAAGTTGGAGGAGAGGAGAGCAGAACACATATCTACCTTGGGATTTGTCCTTATAACTGTGTTTCAGACAATGTTCGTACAGACTTTTCTGCTAGTGGCCCTGATTTGATAAAGGCTCATGGGAGCCGAAACGCGTAATCGAGTAGAGGGCTTTTTTGTTGACATACGCACATGAGAATGTGCAAACAGATTGTGCCATTAAACAATCTAATTCTACACTGGCGCTGAGTCCTGGACTTTTTCCATGTTTTCTATCATTCTCTTTTGCCTTACTGAAACCACCTTACAGTTTACTAAAAGCATTTGTCTGAGCGATATTACTGTTTTTATTGTTTGCAAACATTTTTACATCTTTAGGGGGATCTTGGGGTGTGCCCTTTCACTGTAGTTGGAGACACTCTAAATATTAATTAATATAGCCACGTGCTAAGGCGATATACCCCTAAAGGTATATAATACACACACAGTGATCGAAGTGAGCGGGAACGGCTGAAAGCGGTGTTCCACTACTTTTACTTTTTTCTGTTTAGCGTTCCTATAATTTACAACCATATTCACCGTTCTATATAGAAGATTTGCCCATTCATGAGTCTGTGTAAGTGTAACGTTGTAATAAGAGCCGTAGTTACTAGTCACTTAGACTATTGCAATGCCCCGGCCGCAACACCTTGTCACATGTTGCACTCGGCTTCCGCCTACCCTCTCCGCAACCGAGACCACAGTTCCACTACTTTTTTCGGTACACTTCTACCACTGAATACACACCTCTCGTGTAGAAGTCAGCACTATCTACTCTGTTTCTCTAATTACCATCTCATGTGGAAGAAGGCAACTGCACATGCCATAGGATACTGCACAGGGATGCATCCTGCAATGCTTGGACATGCCTTTATTTAATGTGTGTGAGTTGCAGCGTAGGAACAAATACCTCTGAAACATCGGCCAAAAAATAATACAAATAAAATCACTGCATCGTCATTGGTCCTAGGCATCACTGCTTGTTCCATTTCTTCCACTGATAGATACAGTGAGAAGAAGTCAGGACACTCCATTAAGGAAACGGCACATTTCAATCGGAGGCATTACAGTCTATGCCCCTTGCTGAGCTAGTGCCCAAAGCAGATTACCGCGGTGTTCCTAAGAGGAGTGAGAGGAGTGACGTGGCATGGAGTCTAAACAGCATGTCATATGTAAGTTTATACTTTGCAGCTTACGAATGTGTTGGAAGTTGGGGAGGTTGTATGGCAAAGGGCTACTGCTGTTAATCCATTCCCTTTTATGTAGAAACTGTAGGGCGAGCATAATTTCGCACTGGATAAATCTCACTTTTGTTTTGCTAATAGTATGAAATCTGGAGCGCTCTGTTGTACATTGGCCTGAAAGTGTTTATAATTGGAGAGTCGCGTTCCAGAAAAGAGCTTGGCTGAGGGCAGCACGGGAAGCTATTCGATTCCATGTATGGACCTGTTTTTGCGAAGTGATTTCGGCGTGCCAGTGGAGAATACCGTACTCCTTCCTTGAACAGGGCTCCTATTTAGTTTCATTTAGCGTGATTGGTGCACGTGGAAGCCCTGGTTCGGACTCTGGGCGGTGCTCGTGTCACTGGCATGTGTGTGTGTTTAGATTATGCCTGGAACGCGTACCATGTGTAGGCGACAGGAACGAGGACCTGCATTTCTTCAAGCTGCCTGCAGATGAGGTTTTCAGACATTTTGCGACAGTGGGGTGGCCTGTCTACATGCATGCCCGATTCCAGTCGGCAGATGTTTAGTCCATTGCTGTTTATAGATTGGGCTATTAGGTGGTGCTTTAGTGCCACCTGTAATCCGCAACTATCGCATTAGGGTACAGACAGGGACAATTGGCATATGAGGAGGGACACACAGTTTGGAGGTGTTGTTTGGTTATTTGCCCACCCATTCACTGCACATACTCATGCTAATCTCTATGGCCATTCCCTCCCAGTTCCTGTCCCTCCCGCTCAAAACACCTCCTCATGGTAACTCTTTGAGCTCGCTTTAATCAAGCCTTACCATTAAAGCAGTCTTCTGAAAGTTGTTCTTCTTAATGTTATTGTGCATTTCTATAGCGCCTTGTATACCGTTGGTATGATCTCAAAGTGCTGAGGGCTGAACGCCCTTGGGGACCGGTGTCCAGGTCAGTGGAGAGAGTAGGGTAGGGCAGCATGTAGTGCTTGGGTGCGCTTGGTATGTGTGCAACCAGTGCGGTTTGCGTGGAAGTGGACACATTCTAATTCTAGGTGCAGTGGTTGTGAGAGAGCAGTGGAATGTGTGCAGCAAGGTCTTGGGGTCTGCATTCTGGCTGCCATGGGGCCTGTGTAAGAGATTATGGGCCTCATCACTATTAGCGCCGGATCCCGAGTTGTGGTAAGGCTGTTATTTCCCATTTTTTGCAGAGTCCATAGGACTCTATGAGTAGTAACAGCGCTAATAGCGCCGGCGCAATTAGCGCTGCACTTAGTGCTAAAAATAGACTGAACAGGGAGGTTTTCACCTCCAGCAAAAGGCTGGAGGTAAACCTCCCACTTTCCACCCAAACTCAGGATGGAGTGGAGTGGTAATGCAGCGGTAATAGCGTTACCGCCGCATTTTTACTGCTCCGTCCAACTCCTGATCACCCCCTAGGTGTGCAGCAAGGCTGATTTATTTTTTGTGGGGTTTACCTGCGTTCTAGCAGACTGTTGAGGTGCCCAAGGAGTAGTGTAGATATGTGTGCAGCTAGGCTGAAATAGATCAAAGGGTATAGCTGTGTTCTATTGTTTGTTGGTGTAAAGTGGAGAATTAGCATATGGGTAGGAATGAGTGTCTGTGGTTTCTGGTAGGAGATCCCTGTTCCTGCTTACTTTCCGGAACCCGATGAGCTGGCCGTGTCAGTCCTGGTGGTTCGTGGTAGTGGATCTCAGAGAGGGATTCTCTGGCTCGTGCGAAGTAGGTTGTGTTAACCCTGGTTGGACAGTCCTTTTTCCACAGGCACTGTTGTATGTGTCAGAGGGCCCATTTTCCAGGTGCCTGGCCATAGTTAATGGCGGTTGGCTGGGTAATTCCTGACACTTTTGTGATTACTGCATAATTCTCAGGAGAGTCCAACCAAGCATAGCTGCTATAGCGCCTCTGGCGTGGGAGCTCTTGGCCTTATTCCTAGGTAGGCCAGATTTTCCTGACTTGAGCATATACCGCCTTGTGTACCAGATAGTTGAAATGATATGATCCAATGGTAATGTTTGAAACTTAAGTGCTCAGAGGCTCTGCAGTAGTGGCTCTGTGTGGTGATTCGTAGATAGGTAGAGCTTGACACAGGATTAACAGGAAACAGGGCCAAACGTAGTTGGCTGACAGGGGGGCCTCCGATGGTGGCTTTGTGTCTTAATTCCCAGATAGGTAAAGTTTGACAGGAGTGGGTCCAGCCGCATTTAGTGGTCGCAGGAGCTATTACGCTCTGGGAATGTGGTGATACGCAGGAGTCTGCGGATATGTGTCTATGACAGTGGTTGGCATCTCCTGGAGTGATAACGCTGGGCTTCCTTATGGGAAGCTAATGAGTAAGCTCAGTTAGGGTGCTGTTGAGCTCTAATTTCCATGTTTATACATAGGGACAGACATCTCGTGGTCTTAGAGCGTGGGGCCTGTCTGGTCGGGTGGCAGTGAGCTTGCCAGGTCATAGCATACAATTATAGTGAAGTCAATTCTTAGGTTTGGAGTCGTAGACAATGGTATTTGGAGCCCTGAGGGGCATGGGCAACTTGTTGGCAGAACGGGGGCTGCTAGGCCATTGTAGTCAAGCCAGAGTGCATAGAGCCTGCAGCTGCCCAGCCCAAAGCCCTCTGGTCTCTTGAGCTGGCTTCCGCGCCCCGACTGTTCCTACTTTTCTGTGGTGATGCCTTATTAGCTGCCTTCTCTGGCTGGCCCGACTGCTCCTACCTTTCGAGATAATGCCGTTCTAGCTGAATTCTGACCATGGGTGGAGGGTTTGGCACTGCAGTCCTAGGCAGTCCCTTTTATGGATTAGGGAAAAGCCAGGTTTTCAATGCTTTATGGAAGGCTATGTAGTCCTGGCTGTCTCGAATGTGGGTAGGCAGTGAGTTCAACAGTGTTAGTGCCCAGGTATACTAGGCGGACCCTCCAAACCTGCCTGAATTGAAGGCTGGAACCACTAGCAGGAGGGCTGTGCCTGTCTTAGGGTGCGTGTTGGGGGGTGGGGCATAATCTTCTCTTGAAGGTATGCTGGGCCAGCCTTGTGCACTGCTCGGTGGTTGATATATGGGATTTTGAAAGTGGCCCTTCGTCCAATAGGGAGCCAGTGAAGGGTGCGGAGAGCAGGTGAGACGTGACCCCTTTGTTCCAGTGCAAGAAGGAGTCTGGCAGCCGTGTTTTGGACTCTTTGGAGTTTGTTAAGTTGGTAGGCCGGTGCACCCAAGAAGATGGAGTTTGCATAGTCTAGTCTGGAAATGAGAATGGACATAATAGCAGCCAGTCTGTTGGGTAGGAGAGGTAAGGGAAGATGTGTCTCAGAAGTCTGAGGTGGAAGTGACAGGATTTGGATACACTATTTATCTGGAGGGACAGAGCTAGGCCCAAGTCCATTGTACCACTGTGTTTGAGGTAGAGGGGAGGAGTGCCAAGGGAGGGGGTACATGGGAGTGGTTGCGGGAGTAGAGCTGTGTTGCCACACACAATGATTTCTGTTTTCCCCTAGGTTAAGAAGAAGGTGGTTTCTTGTCATCAATAGGTCTATATCTCTGAGGCAAGCTGCTAGGTTGGGTTGTGGATTGGAGCTGGTTTTGGGGATTCCCAGGATAATTTGGGTGTCGTCAGTGTAGTTATAGCAGGTGAGGTTGTGCAAGCGAATGATCCCTGGAAGAGCTGTCATATAGAGGTTGAAAGGGGGAGGTGAGAGGCAAGGGCCTTGGGGTACTCCGGTGTTCTCAGGGCAAACGATGGAGAGAAAAGGGGGGAATGAAAGTGATTTGTTGTTGAGGAACGAGTCAATCCAGTTGAGTGCAGAGTCTCGGATTCCTAGGGAGTGGAGTCAGTCAAGGAGGAATGAGTGGTTGATGACATCAAAAGCTGCTGAGAGTTCAAGTAGAACCAGTGTAGCATATCCTTCAGAGTCTGCCGAGACTTTCAGTTCATCCCAGATCACGATTGGCACGGTTTCTGTTCCGTGGTGCGGCCAAAAGCCGGATTGAATGGGGTCTAGTAGGTTGATGGATTCTGCGAAAAGGTTGAACTCAGAATAATCACAGTAGTCAATGAGTTTCACCAAGAATCGGGTGTGGGAGATGGGCTTGTAATTGATTGACTAGAGGGGGTTGAGACACGCTTTTTTCAGAAGGGTTTTGACATGCGCTACTTTGAAGGGTTCTGGGAAAATGCCAGAGGTGAGGGAGTCGTTGAGTATTGGCCTTTACCCATTCTCCTGGACAGGTGTAGGTGAAGATTTCTTTGAGGAGAGAGGCGGGACAGAGGTCAAGGGGGGAAGTCTAAACATAGTTTTCCTACTAGGCCTTCTTATAAAAAGCCTGTGACTCCAACTACTCCTACAGGAGAGATGGCTAGGTGTTCTGAAAGGGCTAGGGTCCATACTTCAAGAGACAACTCTAAGTCTGTGGGATCCTCTGCAGAGGACCCTACTTTAAGACCTAATGTTAGCCTGGCAACCTCTAACAAAGGCAAATCAAAAACTAGAATTGTAGGGAAATGGCAGCCTAAGCCATACGCTACCAGTTGTTCAATTCCAAATATAAAGCCTTTGCCCCTCACAGCTTCTGAGGAAGAGGTGAATAGGAACATTGGAAACCTCTCTAAGCTTGTGAGGACTGGTAGTTCTTAAAGCTGGTGGAAAACCAGAAAACTTAAGTCTAAGGCTAAACACCTTGAGACTGTTGGACCGTCTACTGGAGACCCAATATTAAATCCTAGAGTTAAGAGGGAGACCTCTAACCAAGGTAAAGGTGGTTCTAAGAGGGAGTGGAAGCATATACCATGCATGGCCACTATCCCTCCAACTAAGATACCTGAGACCCAACCTGCCCCAGAGGGAGAGGCGGTGAGGAATCATGGAGACCCCTCTAGGGCCATGGGACTTCTTTATAAGAATCTCTTTAAAAAGCCTATTGCAGGTTCAGGGGTTGTAACACCTCCTGAAAGACTGGTAACTCAGACCACTTCTTTTAAAAATAGCAAATTCCCTAGAAATGATTGCAAGTTCTATAGTTTGTTAATAAACTATTCAACTAATCTCAAAAAGAGTTACAAAAAGATTTCTGATGGACTCCACGGTAGGTTTAATCGACTCTGCCAAGAGATCCACCCGGGAGAGGATTAGATCCTTCTGTCCCTTACTCTGGGAGGGACAAGTGTTGCGTAAGATTTTCATATTTTTGATAAATCTTCCTGACCTTTTTCAATGCCAGAGCATTTTGCTTGGACCTGGTAATTATTTTACCTTGTCCCTAGGTGAGTGGGAATCTTTTCCCCCTCTCACCTAGTCTTTTACTCTTTTTATGGGTGACCTTTGTATGTCTCTCCATAGTGTATGGTTGAAGTTATAGTTTCCTAAAACATTTGGGCTTAGGCTGGGTTGTCCCTATGGGCTTCCCTGGTAATTTCTCTTTCTTATACTTAGGTGAACTACAGTTCGTAAGTAGTAAAGAGGGATTTTCTTCCCCTTTACATTTTGTATATGTGAGCCAGTGCACCTCACCTTACGTGGAGTGCTGGGGGATACAATGTATCCCCTTTCTTACTTACATGGTAACATAGTGTTACAATTGTCAGTTTACATGAATGGCTGGTGGCAGTGGTGTTATCTTTATGACTTTTAGTCTTTATTACTGGCAGGCTGTTAATTCAGCCTCAGTAATGCACAGAAGGGACACCATTTTTCTAAAATGATGGGCTCCTCCTTCTTTCACTATTTCTTGTATCCTTGCTGTTTCTGAAGTCTTCCCCTTACATTCTAGGCAGGAGCAAACTCAGTGGAAGTTTTGTCTTCGGCAGAAATCCATTTGATTCCCTGCCCAGGCTCCAGAGTGTCTAAGAAGGCAGGATGGAGTCCAAAGCTCCGGAGCCCTTTGTTTTTCACCTTGCCTGAAAGGAACCAACTCCCAGTGGGGGGTGGCTGTCCTGATTGAACAGCCAGACCAGACCTTGCTGTAAAAAGCAGGGAGACAATGCAGAAGTTGTTCTGTAGTTCCTGTTAAATACCCTCAACCCGGAAGCCGCCGACAAATTGACCACTGTAGCTGAAACAGAAAAAGAAGATGAAGGAGGGACGGCTGTAACGATTTCCAGCGACCGGAATGCCTGCTGTGTAACCAGAGCCTGCTGTAACCCTTCCCTCCAATTAAACTGGGGGTCCCGAACGCGATGGCTCCTACCCAGAGGCTGGTGGGATACACTTGTCTCAAGATGACCTGTATTTTAAGCCATCCAATGAGATGCTGTAACCTTGCTGGGCTGCAATACCCCAACACACTGGGACCTCAAGCCATTACGCGGTGCACGGTCTTCCGAAATCTGAATCACACAAACTTTGGTGGCATCCTTCTGCACCCCCAGAGACTTGATTTAAATTCTCGAAGTCTGCTCACCAGAGTGCTGGACCAGATTAGCGACGAGAATCCCTAAGGCCCCTGTCTTTCTCCGATTGCTCTTGGTTGTGCAGGATGTGCCTTCCAACATCCAGGCACCAACATCTACCTTTACTGCAGCATTGAGTTCAAGTGGTTTAAAAACCATTGCTAAGATGGCTACCACCATACCATGCTTGCCTGACCTCTCTGAACTTCCTCCTAATGCACTGGGCCTCCCTGAGCAAGGTGATTGGCTATAGCCACCAACAAATCCACATGCTCAGCTGAGCCAGGAGGCAAAGCCATGCCCAGACCAAAGGCCCGGGTCTAAGTCCCCTCTCTTTAACTGGCTGTCTTCCCTCCCACTTTACACAAGATCTACAGTATGCCGCTGAACGCCGCAAGACTTTTCTCCCCTTCTTCTAACCAGCAGACACCTTGGATCATGACCCCGCTCCCAGGTAAGAGGCGCATCCGCTCATCGTATATTGCTGCCTGATGTGTCTCTCGCCCTGACTGAGGTTTACTCGGACCTCCGGCATTTCCCTTCATAACCCATTTAGCTGGGTCTGGCACCTGACAAACACTCCTCATATCCAAAACCTCCCTTCCTATCGGAGCCTCCCCCCTCTGACCTCTGTGGCCAACTGGATTAAGTCCTTCCTAAGTGAACAAACTTCTAGGGTCTTGCCCGGGGCTGAATCAGCCGATCCCATTCCCATCTCCTAGGTTCCTCAAGGATCCTGTCCCTCACCTACTCAGTACAATATGTACATCAATCCACTCTTTGATAACCTGGACAGCCTAAACATTTCGTACACTAACTTTGCTCAATGTTGGATCACCGCCCCTCTTCAAACATCTTGACCCTGCTTTCGCCTCCTTTTGCATCAACAGGAACATCCCCCTGGCTCAACCCATGTCAAAACCCTGGGAGTACATCTTGACACTGAGCTAAACATGCATACACATGTCAAGGCTGTCACCTCGCCCACTGCCTACTCATCGAACGTAAGAACTTATCCAGGTAGTTCCTCAGCCCCGAAGCTGGTCAAGTAGCACAGGGAGTAGAGCACTCGCTTAAACATCCGTGTAGAGCTTGTTAACGTAGGTTTGAATCCCGGCAGGGCAGAACTCAGCCTTTCATCCTTCCGAGGTCGATAAATGAGCACCACACAACGTGGGTAATAATAAGCAGCGCTCAGATATCTGAGGGTTCGTAGCACTATATAAATGCGAAATTATTTTTATTATTATTAATATTATCTGCCTCACACTAGTGAAGGCCATTATTGGCAGCAAATTAGATTGCTGCAATTCCATCCTTGCAGAAACGTCCACAATAAACCTCAATAAACTGCAGTTGATCCAAAACAATGCCCTCAGAGATGTTTAAGGCTTCAAATACATAAATAAATCCAACCAGCAATATTCAGTCTCCTCCTGGCCCCTGAAAAGGGCGCCAAAACAACAGAACTGCATCCAGCTGCGAAGAAACCCTGGCCTGGAGTCTTCCCTGTTGATCCCTGCTGCACATTCCCTTCCAGTGTCCTGTCTTCAGTCTTCCTGCTAAGGAATTAATTGACCTGTTTTTTGGCTGCAGATCCTGAAGACGTCCTGCTGCAAACTCTTCTGTGCTGAGGTACTGTGTTGGCTGGGGTATTACTTACTTTAAGAATTTTTTGGAATTTCTGTGAAGCTTTCTGCGTGAATCATGTGATTGGGTGTCCTTTCATCCAGTTCAGCCATGCCCATTGCTAGAATTCCTCTAGGGTGTCTTATCTGAAGATCCTGGACCCTAACTAACTCTAAAGTGAACTTCTTACTTATTTTGAATATACTTCCTCAGGAACCCTGTCTTTTTCTGCAAGTGAACCCTATCTCAACATTCCTGTATCTGGCACCTAGACCACTCAGGTCCCTCTTTTGCCTCTGAGAGAACTCACGCAATAGACTAGGAAAGAACTGGGTAAGAAAAGGATTCTGTCTTGAAAAGTATAACAAGTGTTAAAAAGTTACTTACTTGTGACAGATTTCGTTTGGTAACTGTCCCTCTGAAATATGAGCAGTTACAAACGTTCTTACTTTTAATGTGTTTGCCCTTCTTAAAAGTATATATAAGGTTATTTTACTCGCCTGTGAAACGGTTCCCCCTCTTCACAAAAGTAATGTTGTTGGCTTCACCTAACTATTTCTTTCAGAATATATGTGTATAAGCTTGCCAACTGGGCCTTGCTGTGCAGCCTATCCATAATAAGTCTGCATTGGGTTTTACTTACCTTGAATAGCTGTGTGCAATTCTTAATAAGTGTATTGTGGATTTTGGTAACCTTGGTCTGCCTTGTGCCAACCTAAAATAAATTAAAGAGGCATTGCTTACCTCAATCTGTGTTCCACTGATCTGAAAAGCAACTGTAATAGTTTATTACAAAAATAGGTCTTACTTACCAGGTATAACTGAGGGTTATCCTGAATGTACTTAGAGGTATATACTGTTCTGTGAATTTGTGTTTCACTATTCAGAATTAGTATCCTGGTAACAGGGTTGGCTTACTATGTGATTTCTTAACTGAGTGTCACTGCACGCCGGACAGGGTCTCCTACCCTTGAATTAGTGACTGTATTTAAAAAGTATATTTTACCTGGTTTTACTCCCCAAGTTTAGCTGATTGCATTCTGAATGTGGTATAGGTCTACGTAACCTTGAACTGCTGACTGCTATTCTTAATAAGTTAAGACTTTGGGTTGTATCCCTTAAGTATTGAGTTGGTTTTTATAATTGTGTTTATATATAATGTGATGGTACTTATTTACCCAAGATTCATCTTGGCCTACTTGTATTTAAATAAACCATTTAGTTTTTTACAATACATTGGGCCTCATTACGAGTAGGGAGGTAGCCATGCTGCTTTTAGCATAGCATACCGGGTACCAAGTCCGGGTTCCAGGAATGGGGAATTACTGGGCCATTCTGACCTTGGAGGGCCCAGTAATTCCCTTTCCTGGGACCCGGACCCGGTACATCCGCATTCCCATTTGACCCCCATAGGGCTCAAATGGGAATGGGGAGGATGCTAACAACGGGCCTGTTAATGACGTGCCCGTTATTAGCATCCTGGTCTGCTAGCGGGTCCCTCAAAGGACACCTGGTTTTACCAGACGTCCTTAGTGGGACCCGCGAGCAGAAATCGTAATGAGGCAGTAGAGGGTTAACGGCGCTGGCAGCTCTACTGGCGCCGTTAACCCTCTACCGCCTTCCTCGTAATGAGGCCCATAGTGTTTCAGTGTTTCTTTGGACCCTATATATGCTACAATTTCTTTAGTAGAAAAAGGGCTCCTGGTTAGACCCTGATCTACCCAGGTAAGTTAAAGAGCGAAGTAGACAAAGTGATCAGAGTGACTGAACGTGGTGTACACACCTCATATCGTTATTACAAAATACAAAGCATTGTTTCAAATTCTGAGAAAACAAGAACAGATGGTTGTCGAAAAAACATTTTTCATTTTTACCATTTATTCTTAACAGGGCACTTTTCAGTTCAAAAATAATATATCTGAGTGATACAATAATTGTTTATCCAAGCCAATATGCCAGGATTACAATACAAAACAAGCATATGAGCATGTAGACAATGGGCCTCATTACGACCCAGGCGGTAAGGGGTTAACGGTGCCGTAAAAGGTGTCGGCGCCGTTAAACCCTTACCGCCTAATTACGAGGTCCCTTTGCGGGTCCCGACCTTAACGGCTGGTAGCCGTTAAGGAAGGAACCCGCAAAGGGACTTTCGAGGTAATTACGGTTCCGCAATTTGCGGTACCGTAATTACCACCTTCCCCATTCCCATTGAGCCCTATGGGGGCAAAAATGGGAATGGGGAAGGGCCAATGGTGAATGTGGAATTACCGCCCTGCCAACCTTGGAATGGGGTGGTAATTTCGCCATTCACCATGGCGGAGTTGGTAAAATACCGGCGTCAACCATGGCGCTAATAGCGCCATGGTTAACGCCAGGGCTGTAATAAGGCCCAATGTGTATCATATTACAAACATTTACAGTGTGTGTATTAACACTGTGGGGGGTGGCGTCGACACAACAGTGTTTTTTCCATTAATTAGTTGATGTTTGTTGCTGAGGATTGATTGGCCTTAATCAGGACGGGAAAGACAATTGTCTTGAAAAAGTCCTGTTGGTCTCGTGTATGAGTAAATTCACAGCGTGCTTCTATGACATCAAATTATCTCAATCAGTTTAGATGCTGTTAGATAATTGTGAATATTTCTCTTACACCCAATAACCGTGTATTAAAGACATGGAAGTAGTCCGGTTTTAATATATTTAGCGGTGCGTAACATTATTTATTTGCCAGTTATAAGCACAAGAGCACTGCTCCAGCACAAAGCAAGTGTCATGGTAAAAACCTGACCCCCACCTCCATCAAAACCGTGCATTTTACAGCATATTTCTCCCAAAGAATTGAAAAAATACTGAAACATTTAAAAGGCAGCTCTGAACATGTTGTATCCCAGCCCTAGTCACTCAACCTGCAGAGCTGCCTGTACAGCTTTCTGCTCCTGCAACAGGGGCATTGTGCATGAGTCTCGTCTCATTTAGTATGTACAGTCACTGAAAACTGTTAAGATGTGTACATGTGGTAAGAGGGGTGTCAGATTGAGGGTCTAGGCAACAATAAATGTGTTTACCGACACCCGCTCACCGCAGAATTCTTGGTTGTGCTTAAGCGCCCACACACCTTCAGAACCCTCATTACCAGGACAATCTTCAGAGGAAAGCTATGTGATCCGAACAGACCCTCAATTAATGTCTTTTGTTATTAGTAGGGACTATGTGTGAAAGGTTAGGCAATTGGCATTGAGAGGAAACCTTTCCAACCGAAAGACTCCCAGACATCTCCTCTTACCTAGCAAATCTGTCTGCTTCCGACACACTTGGAGTGCGCAACACAAAACCCCTTTTTAAACATTCGTTTTTTTCCAATCTACTAGCTTGACCGGCAAAAAGGTTTGCTTTTCAGTCAAACACTCTTAACGGAAGCAGAATATCCGCAAGCTGGAAGTTTGTGACACATATCTATATTCTGGTAACCTTATTACATAATTTATTTTAGTGTGAGTCTTAGTGGTCAACGTACAATGCTGAAAAAGAGATTTCAGACTTACATTATTTTGCATTCTGGCAATTGTAGTTTTCTGTTCAGGGTGTGGAAAAGAAAAGGTACACGATATTCCTTTGGCTTAACATCTTTATATATGAATTTACATATGGTTCGGTTGCTTTTTGGCTCACTTGGTCTGACAGTCCCCGTACTGTGTGCCTATGTGAACAACCTTAAAACAGTTATTCAGCCCCTAGTAAGAAAGTCATCCAGCACAGACAATATCTGGGGACATAGGCGTAGACAGCAAAAATAAATGACTTCCAAACACAATGCATACTGCTTTAACAAGTAACTAAAAGAGATAACATTTAAGATGCAGGTACTCTTCTTTAGTAGATTACTGGGCACTTTACACAAATTTGTCAATAGAATCTAGGCTGACGAGCACTTCCTTTTGTTCTTGGATGTGAGTAATACCACCTCTCTTGGTGAGATTTGAGAAAACTAATGCAATTAGTTAAGACCTGGGTCAAAAAAGAGTCAAAACAGCATAATACCTTGAAACTAGAACACAAAGTAAAGCCGCATCAACCCAATGGCCATTTAGGGACAGAATAGGTGGCCTTCCGAACACACAGATATTGAATGGAAGAGCTGCACTGGTAGATGAAAGCAAAGAGCCAACAGTCACAAGGTACGACTAGAACCAAATCCACATCGAGCTAAAGTCATGACCTCCGTAGGAGCCCGTGTTTAAATATGTTGTGGCACAGACAAACAGGGATTCCAGCAATTTTCAAAAAATGCTAAAACGGTTGCAATTGTTTGCAATCTGTGCCGCAGAAATAATTATTGCCAACAATCACCCTCTTGCAGAAACTTAAAATTGCTGTGCATCTGATAACTTCTGCTTCGAACAGATGAGCAGTGTTCATTAGTTAGGGATCAAAATGTTTGCCTCCATGTTTAACATCTGAAGTCTGCCACTGCAGTATAGAATAACAAAAAGGGCACATTTGTCATAGAGAGTGTACTCATGAACTGCAGAGCATACGTAATGCCTTTATTTAAACAACATTGTGTGCTCCCTTTGTGCAAACCGTAGTACTTAACTGCAGGAGTGGGTGGGTCATTTGGTTGAAAATAAATGGTTGAATGACCATTTGATTGAATCAAAATGGTCGGAAAAAAAGGTCGAATTTATTTATTTATTTATTTATATATTTTTTTAGTTTGGTTGCTTAAAAAATATTTTTTAATAAAGAAAAAGGGGGGTTAGGGGGAACCCCCCATAAATAAAAAATAAATAAAAAAATTCAACCTTTTTTTTTCGACCATTTTACATCGATCAAATGGTCATTCGACCATTTATTTTCGACCAAATGACTGGTAACCGCAGGAGTGGGCAGAGCATGCAATGATTTCTTATGCAAATTAAGGACGAACGTAGACGCCCTTAGCACTTTAAGGCAGGTTTTGACATTGGAAGATTGGGTCCTGGACTCCAACAACAACCTTTTCCTTTCACACCCTTCCTCTGGTAGTTGCTAGTTTTCAAGAACAAAATAGGCATCATCATGAAATAAGTTAGCCTTACAAAGCAGTCACCTATGCAATATTGCACTATCTATATATACAAACACACACAGTGGCTTTCCTCTCCTTACAAATGATGACCCCTCTCTCCCTCCACACACATACGGTCAGTCACCTGTAAAACTTCACATGCAGTCACTGACCTCATTTCAAACTGCCCGATCCCTTTTCTTCAACATTAAGCTTATTATTTTGCTTGGAGGGGCTTAAAGAACAGTCCTTGAAATGGCCTTTATTATGAGGATACCTTAATGTAGCAGCACATTTATTTGGTTCAGTGTCACTGCAGCCCGAGTAAATTTTTGGAGTTAATAGCAACAATATAGTTCTAGCCCCATTGCAAATAGTGATGAAAATAATTGCTAGTCATTTAGGTTGAATTGCAAATCAAAAACCCAAACAATTATTTAGCAATTGTCACTAATCAATTTTGCAAAGCTAATTTATGCCTTGCGATTAAAGCAGGATTTTCCAAATCAAAGTTCCAAAAAAGAAAGTTCTTTTCAATAGCTAAACTCTTCTCTGAACACAACAGAAAGTTCTTCTAACTCCAAAAGTCTTTACTTGACATATGGATTGTCTTTTGATTAAACACAATTTATCACTCTTCAAAATGATTGTCCAAAGTTTCCACAAAACCAAAAAGACGATGGGCCTCATTACGAGTCCGGCAGTAACCGTGGCGGAAAAACCGGCAGGTTACCGCTGGACCCGTATTACCATTCCGCCTCCATGATTCCTGGATTCACTGGGGCATTATGACCCCGGTGACCCTGGAATTCCGGAGGCGGAATTCTGTAAATCCCCATTCCCATGGAGTCCCATAGGGAATTCCCCCTAGGACTCCATGGGGATGGGGACAATGGAAACACCGGTTCCGTCTATGACGGAACCGGTGTTTCCATGTCCGCTTGCAGGCGGGTGGTGTAAATCCTGCCAGGTCAGGCCTGGCGGGAGTGACACCTCCTGCCTGCAGGACTCATAATCAGCCAGTCCGAAACAACGGGGGCAGCGGTTTTACCGCCACCGTTCTTTCTAGACCGTAATGAGGCCCAATGTCTTCATGCTTCCAGTTAATATTTCAATATAACTTCTTTTCTTTGAAGAACAACTACTTTCACATGTTTTGTCAGGATGCTTTTACCACAGTTCATCATAATACAATAGTGGCCTTGTCACTTTCTTTCTACCACAACCTTCCACCACAATGCAGTACTTCAATATCCTCTTCCTGGTCTACTAACTTGCAAGGACTACCACTAATAATCCCTTTCCTGGTATACTCAGCTTACAGAATAGAAACTCCTAGCTCTACTACAGGTACCCTGTGGTGGGGCTTAATTCAAACCTTAGAAAAGTCTTTGCCTTTCAACAACATTCAAATTCACAACTTCTTCTGTGAGTATACAAAACACATGATGCTGTTTATTCCACTGATTTGTTTGCCACATGCAATGCAGGTTATGTTCCTCTCCCTCTTGATCTGTTCAACAAGGAGGGAGTCTCTCCTGCCACCTTTGAGTTCCTACTTTTACACCGATTAACTGCTGGTAAAGTCTCTTATTCCAGCTTCACTCTTTAGGAAAACGGATTCCCCTTTCAGGTATAATTGCCCTTCTTTGGCTTAGGCAATGCTGGTTGTTGTCTTGCTCAAATATTGCCTCCTCTTTACTTTGGCAATTATGGTTATTATATTGATTCAATATTGCCCCCTCTTTAGTTTGCAATGATAGTTATATGTTTTCTCCTCTTGCTTTATTTCAATATGAGTATCACGCAAACATTGCTTTCTTTCATTAGTTCGGTATTCAAAATACTTGCTAGCAGCCAACATTCTACTGCGGAGTGCCCCGGGGTTACTGGTCTCTCCCTGTGCATCCGCTTGACCCGCTGCAACTTCTTCTTCTCTTGTCGGCCTCTGAGCTTCTGACAGCTCCGGTCGCACTCCCTCAGCCTGTGCCTTTTTGTAAGGGAGTCTGTCTTGCGCCTCACATACTCTGGTGCTTGCTAGCCACTGGAGTAGGGCACAGGATAAGGAGAGCTTCTCTCACCCATGGGACAGTCTGTCACAGCACTGCGTTCCCACTGTGCGACCTCAGCACTTCAGGTTTCTGACTCTTACGACTCCCTCAGGACTGTAATCCACTGTAAACACAGCAGTGGCTCGAGGCGTCATCATCTCTCTTCTTGGGTGGCTGTCTCTCCTTCTGCACAATCTCACATGCAGTCTGATGCAGTTTAAAAGGGTGAGCGGGTGGGATGCCGGATATATGAGACCCTATGGGGGAAATTACAGACCCTCCCAATTCCTCAAAATATTGGGAGACCTTCTTTCCACTGCGGACAGGAATCCATGAGGCCACAGTCTCTACATCATCCTTCAAAGGTAAGGATACTCTAGAACTGGGGGGAGCAGAGGTGCCCTTTAGCAATGAGAACACCATTTCCAAATCTCTCCATTCCATGTTGTAACTCCCTCGGAGGTAACGCAATGGCACCGAAGTGCGTGATTGGTCTTTTAGATAGGCAACCCTGAGATTCCTGGGAACTCGACCGGAAAGGAAGGAGGGAGTAAACCTAAGAATATCATAGGTTGTTGGGAGACAGTTGAAGCACCCACACAATCAGGGAAGTCATTCCCAGTTGCCCTTTAAAAACCCATCAGGGGTCCTCGCAGCCATATTTGGGCTAAGGGAAGAAGTTTCAGATCCTTCTCTCCAAGAGGATAACCTGAAAGATTTTGAATTTCTCTCTTCCCTAACCACCGACCAGACTAACTCGCAGGTAGACCAAGAGCAGACAAAAGAGGATCCCAGAGATCATCTAGAGTGAGAAATAGAAGACTCTTGTAAGAAAGAAGAG
This sequence comes from Ambystoma mexicanum, assembly GCF_040938575.1. Lineage (NCBI taxonomy): Eukaryota > Metazoa > Chordata > Amphibia > Caudata > Ambystomatidae > Ambystoma > Ambystoma mexicanum. Next base: position 751,826,114 of record NC_090929.1, read on the forward strand.
GACCAGGAGAGAGTTATCCAGATCTCTAAACCTCTCTTCCTGTTACACAAGAACAAATGTGTGATTCTTGTGGTGTGAATGGCCATCCAACTAGGCCTTATCACTTGAATTTCTTACCCCCTAAATTAACACCAGAAGAAAAAAGCCCCAAGGAAATCTAAGACCCGGAAATGTAAACATCCAGTTGTCTCCAAGTTGAGAACCCAGGTAACCTACATAGGTGTAGAGGTAGTAAAAAGGGAAATAGAGGTAACCCTCCAAAAGAGAAAGAAAAATGAAAGAAATAAAGGGAAGAACGCATGCCTTTATGCAGATAACCAACAGACCATATACAGAGTCCCTGCTACCATTCAGACCCAAAAGGTCTGGGCCCATCTAGATACGGGGGAGTAAGAGGTGTGCAATACGCCCTGAATTATTACCTGTAGGGTGGACGGGAACCGGAAAGGAAAATGTTGGATGTGCCCATGAACACACCAGCAACTATCCTATAGTCAGACTCCCTGTCACAATCTTGGGAAAGGAAACTCTTCCCTGCTGATCTGCTCTATCTCGGCACTGTGCACCTGGCTTACCCTCTGTTTTATGGGCCCAGGTACCTGCTCAACTTGCCACTGTCCCGCACCGCCTTCTGGCCTCTCTTTGCACTGGGGTCTGTATCTGTACCCATACAGCCCCCCACATTTCTTCCTGAACTTATCAGCCATACCCTGTCTACTGCCTTAAACCCAGCATTTGCCGCTTGCTGGCTGCTACCTCTGTTTGTTGTCCTTATTTATAATTATTATTTATTATTTATCTGTTTTCTCCTTTGCTCTGCTCTGTTTGTTGCCCTTATTTATTTGTATTATTTATCACTTCTCTGTTTTCTCCGTGCTCTGCACTTTCCATTTCTCCCCCCACTCCCATGCACTTTTCTCATCTCCTTCTCCCATGCACTTGCACGTTCTCAATGTCACTGGGCCTATTATGATTTTTGTTTTTGTTCTCTTTTGTTTCCCACTCTCTTGTTTGGTCGAGCTCTAAAACACTTGTGTATGAGCGCGATATAAATAAAATATCAATATCAATATCAAAAACGTGTGTGCCAGCAGCCGTAATCCTCAAATTACTGATTCAGTTGATCATCAGGAGTAAAGTTCCCCAGTTTCATGAATGGATATCCCTGATCACCCAGACAGAACTCAAGTTAAACGCAGTGGATTTAGATGGCTTAACTGTCCACACTAGGGAAGTGTTTGGAACCTGAAAATTGATACCTCAAGTATAGAGTATTCCCCTGTAGACACCTGGGAGGAAGAAGAATTTATTGATAATCTTAGCATCTGGGATTGGGAAACCCAAGGGCAGAGAAGACCCCAAGGCTATGTCCATCTTCCTCACAACCATAGGAAATGCCACAGTGAAAGGGGAAAGGTATTTGATGAATCTGTGGATGTTGTCCCTTCTCCCCTAGGAAGTGTGAGAGTAGCCCTCTCTGGGTAAACCATGTGGAAGGAGTGAAGCCAGTCCAGAGAAGCGATACAAGGGAAGACCGGTATGCTTACCTAGGGGCAGTGGGGTCCCTGACATTCCCATGAAGGACAGACGACCCAGCAGAAGGAGAAACAGCCACCCAGCTGAGCAGGAAAGCTGGGGCTCACAGTCTGCTGGACTTGCACAGACCCATGGGTAGAACGAGTGGCAGCCCAGAAGCAGCTGGGAACGCTACCCAAGCAGCCCAAGAGAAGGAAAGCCAGATGCCAAGCACAGAGGACAGAGACAGGCAGCATATGGTCCCAGACACAGGGATGATACAGCCACCTACTGAAAGCAACCTTTGAGCATACAGCGGACGCAAGCACGGCAACTGTGAGGAGAAGAACACCCAGAAGGACGCCAGAGCCGGCAGATCAACAAAGGACAGCAAGATGCAGAAAGCTGCCGAAGCCTCGCAGAAGCAGTCTGCTGCTCGGAACCCGCTCAACAAGAAACAAGGTATGCAGGCAGAACGAGAGGGGCTGGAGGTCTGGGAAAACTTGAGAGCAAAAACAGAGCAGAGAAAAGAAGGGTCAGGGACCCTGTTAACACAGTGTGAGACTGGGAACCACACTACTATGCAAATAAAAGACTGAAAGGGTCTGGGAGCCTAAGACTGAACGAAACAGAGGAAAGGAAGGGGGTTGCTTGGCAGAGGGTAAACCAAGGTACCCTGCGAGCAACGTGCGAGTCTGGGACCCACACGCAAGTAGGTCAAAGAATAAGTGGGTTTGGGACCCCAAAAATTACAGAAGCAAATAGAAAGGAGGCACAAGCTTGGCAGAAGAGTGAATCCTAGCTGTGGGGAAAACATTGTGCGTGTCTGAGTCCCGCACCCAAGTAAATATAAAGTGAAAAGAGGGCCTGGGACCCTAAGAGGTGAAGAGAAAGAGCAAAGAGAGCCAGAAGTTTGGCACGGGAGTAAACCAAGCTGCCAACATATTGTATTGCGAGCTTGGGACTCGCACCGATATGAAAGTTATAGAAACTACACGAAAGAACAGAGAGAGCCAGAAGCTTGGCAGGAGGGTAAACCAAGCTGCCAACACATTTCATTGCGAGCTGTAAAGGAGGCACAAGCTTGTCAGGAGAGTGAACCAAGTTGTTGTGAGAGTTTGGGACCCGCACCCATCCAAATATAAAAGAATTAGACAGTCTGGGACCTTAAGAGCTAAAGAGGAAGAACGAAGGGTGCCAGAAGTTTGGCAGGTGAGTACGCTAGCCTACCAACACATGGCATTGCGAGCCTGGGACTCACACCCACATGAGAGCTTCAGAAACCATATTTGAAACCTCACAGTGTCTGGGATCCACCAATGAAAATTAAGAAATACGGAGAGACTGTCACAAATTGTTTCCTGGATACTGCTTGGGAGGAGAGGAAATCAGACCTGTACGTTGGTTGTGAACAGAGAAAAATATTCACAGGAACTTTAAGAACCAGCACAAATCCAGGGAAAAGGGGCTATACTCTGGATATTGGAACACTATATTGTGGAAATAGAACTTCTTTGGGTCTATTTTTATAACAAGAGTTATCTGGAACTTTCTGTTGGTAAAGAACTTAACCAATCACTCTAGGAGACGAATGTATCCTTGCATTTAATTTTTTTCATTATTAGTGTTAGGTTCAGAGATAGGTTTAAAGACACAGCCGTGACCAACCTTGTAGGTGATTCCTTACTTATTCACTATATTGTTTTGAGACAGGCAAACCCCTCTTAGAGCTAGCGCCACATAGGCTGTTTTTCAACCATTTTTCATTTTATAAAAGTTTATAACCCAAAGAATATCAGCACTGTGTCTGAGCCTTCATCCTGCACCCTCAGATGTGGTGTCAGAAGTGGGATCTGACCTAGTTGACACAAGCTGGAGGACCCAGAGATTTTACAAACTGACCAAAGCTAATGCCAGTCTCACAAGTTATACACCTGGGACCAACTCCAAACAGATTATCTATTCTTCCAGTGGCTAGGTCGCATAGAGAGAACTCGAGAGCCCAATTGCCAACCGGGCCAAAGGATAGAAATCAGGTTTTCCCCCTTGACTTCACAAGCCATTTTACCTGTTAGGAAGAATGTGGAGAGGAACACTTATAATATTTTCTTTCCCATGAGTATCAGGTTCCCAGTAGAGTCACAATTGTCATATCCTTAGAACCTAGGATAGAGATCCCCAGCAACTCAGTTGTCTAAATAATGCTCCCTGTGGGAACGGCCCATGTGAGGAAATTAAGAGTACTAACATGCCTAACCTCTGGCAACTAGATGAAGTTTATTCTCCTGAATCTGACATACAGTCCAATTCAGTTTAAAAGGGTTGCTGGGATACCTGATATATGAGACCCTATGGGAACCTCATAACCACCAAGAACATAGAAAAGGAGATGGTGGTAACCCAAAGAAACCTTCCAGTGAGGAGATAATACCAGAAATAATGTTCTGTTCCCCAGAGACAGTGGCAGAAATTAAGTCCTCATTAGAAACTATGGACCCTCCCAATTCCCCAAAATCTGGGGAGACCTTTTTTCCAGTAGGGACAGGAAACCATGAGGCCACAGTCACTACATCATCCTTCCAAGGTAATAATACTCTAGAACATGGGGCAGCGGAGGTGCCATTAAACAATGCGACCATTTCAACACATTTCAACACCATTTCCAATACTGAAAGCTTTGAAACATCCCAGCCGTTGAAGGAAAAATCTCTGACGGCTTTCCAAATCACTTCATTCCCTGTTGTACCTTCTTCAGGGGAACGCAGTGGCGACCAAGTACCTAATTGGTCTTTTTAGACAGACAACCCTGAGATTCCTGGGAACCCGTCCGGAAAGGAACGAGGGAGTAAACCTAAGAATATCATAGGTTGTTGCGAGATAGTTGAAGAACCCACACAATCTGGGAAGTTAAATTCCTAGTTGCCCTTTACCAACCTACCAGGGGTCCTCACAACCATATTTGGGTTAAGGGAAGAGGTTTCAGATCCTTCTCTCAAAGAGGATAACCTAGAAGATTTTGAATTCCTCTCTTCCCTAACCACCTACCAAACTAACTCCCAGGTAGACCAAGAGCGAACAAAAGAGGATCCCTGATATGCCCTAAACAGAGAAATAAAAGACCCTTGTAAGAAAGAAGAGGACCAGGAAGAGAGTTATACAGATCTCCAAACCTCTCTTCCTGTTGCACAAGAACACAAGTGTTAATCTTGTTGGAGAAGGGCCATCCAACTAGGCATTGTCCCTTAAATGTCTTACCCCCTAAACTAACACCAGTGGAACGGGACCCCTAGGAAATCCAAGTCCCTCAGACCTGGATAATTAAACATTCAGTTGTCTCCATGTTGAGTGCCCTAGCATCCTCTCTAGGTGTAGAGGTAGAAAAAAGGGGATATAGGGTAATCCTCCAAAAGGGAAAGAAAAACAAAAGAAATAAAGGGAAGAACGCACACCTTTTAACAGATGACCAACACCCAATATACCAAGTCCCTGCTACCATTCAGAACAAACAGGTCTGGCCCCAACTAGATACAGGGAGTAAGAGGTGTTCTATACACCCTGAATTATTACCTGTAGGGTGTAAGGGAACCAGAAAGGAAGAGGTTGGATGTGAAAGGAAACGTGTGTGACAGCAGCTGTAATCCAGTTGCGATCCCCAAGTTGATCATCAGGAGTAAAGTTCCCCAGTTTCAGAAATGGACATCTCAAATCACCCAGGTCGAACTGAAGTTAATCCCAGTGGGTTAAGATGGCTTAAAATACCACACTAGGGACGTTTTTGGAACCCGGAAAATCGATAACTCATTTATAGAGTGATTGGCGGCTGGCTTTCCTTCACAGGTACCATACAGCAGAGGCATTTTGCTTGCTTTTTTCTAGTGTTACAGCTGAGAAACACCCCCTGGATCAGAAATGTTTTTCCAATCACTGGCTCTGATGTCCGACATGGAACGCTAGAGGCTATTGCTGCAGTAGAACTGGGCACAAACGCACAAACATAGTGGTTTGTATTGGTCAGTTCTAAAGCCAATTTGGTAATTGATTAAAATTGATCACTGTCAGAACAGTCCTTAGATATTTGGCAAACGGAGCCAAAGAGCTTTATCAAAATCAGCCAGAGAGTGAGAAGGCCCTAAACAACATACAACTGCACTATCTTACAGGAAAAAACACCATATTTTTACCAGATCTCACAAGATAGATCTTTTTCCCACCTGAGTTCACATAAGTAGAACCAAGGTCCACCAGGTTTAAAAGTAGTGAACATCAATCTGCCTGTAGAAGGTTTCTTTGCAAAGAAGCCTGCCTGTAGAGAAGAGGACAGCGGCATGGCCATCAGTTAACCAAGGACTGTCTTTTTGCCACTTACAAATCTGTGACACCGGTTTGTTCACAAACTGTGCCTTATAAAACACGGATATATATAAAAAAAATGCATTTATCTATAAATTGGAATTCAAGAAGAACGTTGCAATCATACGACAATCACACTCACATAATTTAGTAGAATTAACCCAGTCAAATTACAATTACAATATTGAGAATATGTAAGGTAACCATGCCCTGATGAGTATCGGGTAGATGAGTGACACACATGTGGGCATGCAAGATCTTTCACCTGATAGGGAAAAGTCCCATCCCATAATATAATGTGACGAATCCCAGGGTATTGTCACTGCTCCCATAGGGGAAGCCCCTTCCCATGAGGCTAGGGAGGGGAGGCCACTACCCAATAGTCCATCTTGCGGTGGTACTCAGCAGGTGAATCTAAAATCCCCAAGTCTATCCATTGCTGCAAGGTAGGAAACACCACCCACTTTGACCATACTGCCACAAGGAAGAGTAAAAACTACCCGCTTGGAGTCCCTCTTACAACTGAGACGAGATGAAGAAAGCCCACCACAGAACCGACAGTATAGTCAATCAAACTGAATCTCAATCTTAAAAAGGGAAGAAGGACTGTATGCAAAGGCACATGCTTACTGGAGGAACTGAGAGCTGGTGGGTGCCTTACCGCACAGAGCAGGGGGCGCTGATGGAGCCTTGCTCAACACAGGAGGGGTTCAGAGTTGTCGTAGCTGGAGAATCAGAGGTATGTGAGCAACCGGGACCTGGATCGCGCGACCGAGGCAAGAAACACGAGCCGAGAGGGACCAGACCTGGAACAATGGCGAGGAAATGGTGAATCAGCCAGAAGGCATGTGGAAGCACCACAGCAAGCATAAGTGGTGCCACAAAGTCATATAAATCAGACGGTAATGCCATGAAAGGTACTTGGGTTACCGTAGTCAGTGGCGGAGACCATGAACAGAGAAGGGGGCAGTTGGGGGAAGCCGAGGAACCCCTTCTTCGTCGTCCCAGTCCCTGAGAAAAAATACAGAGCGGACATTTGAGAAACAGTGCATAGCAGGTTAGTGAACCAGGCCTGAGCAAAAGTGACAGCAAACCCAAAAGAAGGGTCTGGGACTCATATGAAACTGGACAAGAAGCTGCAAGAAAAATGTACAGAAGGGTCAAGGATCCACTGAATTCTAAGGAGGCATGCAAACAGGGCTACAAGATAACCTTAGAGAGGGGTCTGGGACACATATGAAACCAGTGAAGCCACACAAGAAGAGTACAGGAGGGCCAAGGACCCGTTGCAGTCTAAGGAAGCAAGCAAACAAGATGCTGTGATCCAAGGCAGGTTGGGAAAACCCAGAAAAGTTCTAAAGGGGTCAGGGACCCACCAGAACAAAAGCAAAGTTACGGAGCAGGTCCAAGGTATACCATATAAGAAATCGGGGAAATCCCAAAAAGATTTAAAAGGGTCAGGGAACCACCTGAAAGAAAAAGAAGATGCAGAACAAATTGGGAAGATCCTGAGGCCTCCCAGAGAGGTCTTGGACCCATACAAAAAGAAGGAGGAAGAATTAAAAATAAAGGAGCCAGAGCCCATTTTTAAAAACGTTTTTTTTTAACAACAATAAACTACAGTAAAGTCTATCAGGAGAGTAAAACAGACTTGATAATACATTTTATGAACTTTGCTTTTGATGATTATTTTCTTGTGGAACACAATTGCAAGTGAAGAAAGAATGAATTACAGTCAAATCTGGCAGGAGAGTGAACCGGATTTGATGTGTAATATTTGTTTTGTGAAAGTGAAAATGGTTAAAAAAAGAGGATTTGCAAATCAAGCCTTACAGGATAGGGCACCAAACTTGATAAGACATTTGCAAGGTGAAAGAAGAAGAATACGGGAAGGACTCCCCCTGATAACCGGGAATTGTCATTTGCACATTAAGAACTGAACATTTTAGTTGGAGGCCAGAACAGGAGAATTCCTCTTCTGGATCCAGAAAGTCACAGTTTTCTTTAGTTACTTTAGTGTGTGTTTTCTTTAGTTACTTTAGTGTGTAAGGGACGGAAATATGTTTGGATACAGGACCGTGGACCTTTTAAGTTTTCAGACTTCCTGACAGAATCCTTAGTCTTTTTGGTGAGGTAGAGGAACCCCTCTTAGAAATAGGACTAGATAGGTTTTTCCTTTTCTTTATCTATATTTATAAAAGTGAAAATGTGTGGGTGCCTGGGTTTGTGGCAACGCATTGTTCCTTATACAATTACACTCTGTTTCACCGATATGTACCAAGTTTTGCATAGTTTCCTGTTAGGAACCTCCAGACATTACTGGCTACAGGACATTTGGACACCCCACTCCTTTCCCTGGATTCCAACAAAACTCTAAATTTGTTTGCGGGTTTGTGACTTGGTGAAGCGATGTACCTTATACAATTCCACACCATTTTACCAATCTGCACCAAATTTTGTATAGTTTCCTGTTAAGACCCTCCGGACATGACTGGCTACATAACAATTGGACACCCCACCCCTTTTCCCGGATTTCACTGCCTTCACACATGAGCCGGTTCCCTGAAATCGGTGAAACATTAATGTGGTTGTAGAAGGACCGGTCCTCAACCCTAAAATGTACGGTTTCTGGGACATTTGCACTGCAATGCACCACAACGTATTGTACTACTCCAAGGTGAGGCAACGGGTGGGGAGAGAGCCCAGTAGGTCCCAGTGTGCAGCAGCACACCAACTCTCGCCTCCCCTCAACGTCTGCTTCGGGTATGTCAGCCAGTCACACATGCCCATTCTCAGTGCAGTTTACTTCAGAGTGCAAAAAAACACATCAATCGATAAGCAAATTCAAACAGAGACCTACAGGATGATTGATTTTCAACAATCAATGACAGTGTTATCATGTCTGTATGCAGAACCCGTTCGGAAAACGGGTACTTTTTGTTAGTCTTTAACAAAAGTATTTGCCAACAAATATGCCACCTCTGCATCAGACTCGTACTTCTGTACCCTTACAAGAGATAATGCACTACGCCCCAAAAGAAATGTACAGGCCTTTCCTACCCAGCAGCAATACTACGACTGCATCCAATAAAGCAGCCTTGAGCAATCTACAGCCGCATGACTCGAAGACCTGGGTCACTGGCCCTCAAATAATATAAATGCAATCGAAAGGGACGCATTGCACAGTTGATACATGACATTTCATGCGTTTAAACGTATTCCCTAAAAAGGCACATCGATCAAGAAATGAATAAGTGCAGTGTCTCAGTGGGAGGCCTCTTGTAAATTTTTAGAGACAGCAATTTGTCTGTATTGTTCCTTTTGTCACAAATTAACAAGATTAAGTGAACAGAATTCGTGGTGAAATTATGATGATGCCAGATCACTCCATAACAATTGCAAAAGAGTGCAAGAACCTGTCCATTAAAGGCTGCTAATTTGCGCTCTGTTCGTAGTTTCGAATTGTGTTAAAATTTACAGGTAGAGCCATTTTAATGTTATGAATAATAAAGGCATAGAAGAATTAGTTTGGCATAGGATTTGTTTGTCAAATATGTAATTAGAAAGGCTGGGTTCTATTAATGTCTTGTGTCCAATAGTGGGGAATTGCATAACATGCCAGTGTGTGTGTGAGGCAGATGTTGATGCAATATGGACAGTTTTATGTGGAACTGATGAATGACCTAGTAGACCATAAATGAGACTGTAGAAAAGAACTTTGAAAAAGCATTTAAGGCTCATCGCATGACTTAATGTGTAATCACAGTGATTAGTAAAGCAAAACAAATGTCAACAAAATAAGCAAATGAACTGGACTGCGTTTTGCTTTCCTATTGAGTTCTGACAATTTGCCGTCAAGATGGGGATTGCTTTTTCAGGTTGGATAGATTCAGTGATTGTTTGATCAGTTTAAGGTTATATCACCATTGGTTTTAAGGAGCACAACCAACAGAGTGCGGATGGAGTCTTGATCGGACCAATTATGGGCAAAGACTATGGGGGGCATAACAACCCTGGCGGTTGGGGGTTAATGGGGCCGGTATAGCTGTCGGCCCCGTTAACCCCCTACTGCCACATTACGAGGTTTGCTCGCGGGACCCAGTAAGGTCGCTTGGTAAAACCGGGCGTCCTTAGCGGGTCACGCGAGCAAACCAGGATGCAAACAACGGGACCGTTGTTAACGGGCCCGTTGTTTGCATCCTCCCCATTGAGCCCTATGGGGTATCGAATGGGAATGAGGATGTACAGGGTCTGGGTTCCTGGAATGGGGAAATACTGGGCCCTCCAAGGTCGGAATGGCCCGGTATTTCCCCATTCCAGGAACCCGGACCCGGTACCCGGAATGGGGGCAGTCATGCCGCAAATAGCGGCATGGCTACCTCCAGGGTCGTAATGACCCCCTATGACTCAATTAACACATCTGCAAAAAGTATAAGCCTTTCATGGTAAGAGTTATACAAACTGAATTGTCTATCGGACGGGCCAAAGAATGAGACCTGCAGAACAACTGGTTGAACCTGCAAGGTGAATCAGTAAAATGTTTTTTGAAAGGTCGGCAAAGGAGTTGCGCATTTCTTTGAGGGTAATGAAGTTAAGGTGGGAAGATGAACTCATTGAAGTCTATCAGCATCACTGAACCCATCACGCCTTGAAATACTTGTGTATAGGTGCGTTGTAAATGCCATATCATATCATATCATATCATATAATATAATTTGTCTTCTTTAGTGGGTGAAGCTAGCCCCAAGGAAGGATCCACCTTCCAAATGAAGGCAAGTTGAGAAGTATGACAGTTTGATAGTGATAGAACCTAGGACATTGAGATGGGAATCTGGAGGATACTCTGCTAACAATGTGGACGTCCGAAGATTCAGCTGGCTGCAGGTTCAAGAAAACTGCAGTTCAGAGAAGCAACATCCCATGGAGAGAGTGTGTCTCTCAGATGTCATATGGTGTTGGTCAGGCAGCTGCTGTATTCAGGTGTGGACTTTGTCTTGAAAGACACACCAATAGAAAAGGATTAATCTCAAAGGGTAGGACACTTATCACCCTCATTGTATGGAAATGTCGGCAGGGCAGGATGCCGGAGTTTCTTCAGGCTCTGATTAGTGATAAGGCGCAACTCAGGTGTCTAAGATCTAATAATACCAATTTCCTACATGCCCCGAAATACAATACTGTCAGTGCCAGCAAAACAGATTTTATGCATGCTTCTCCTAGAATCTGGAATGGACTCCCACCTGAGCTCAGGGAATTACAATCTATTGATGTTTTTAAAAGGAAACTCAAGATGTGGCTTTTTAAATAATGTTTTATGAGGGTTTTTAATCTGCACCTGTAATTTTCTATATCTTCTTTAATTTCCCGTTCATTGTTTATGTTTTGTATGTCATATTGGTGTCCTCAAGCTTCCGGGTCCATGGATAGTGCCGTATAAATTATTAAAGTAAAGTAAAGTTAACAGAGAAAGATTTCTGTTGTGTTTGTTGTTGATCTACTGGTAGACCGGCAAAGGTAATTCAAGCAAAGTTGCTCTTTCATATATGGGGGAAATTCCTGCTTTTTATAGTACCCCTATTGAGAATGATGGGGTTGCCACAAATGAGGGTAACTAAAAGGCACTGTAGCATGGGGAGCAGTCACACCCATTCTTCATCGGAGGGTAGGAGAGATAGCAGCCAGAATCATCACAAGGACTCCAGGTATCACCAGCGCAGGAGCACAGGGAAAGTCTTCCTGAACCTTCTCCTTCAATCACTTTGGTGACTGCTCCTTAGCTCTTATTTATCTGCCGCCTGCAGTGCCGGTGACTTTACTTCCTGCTCCGGAGCTCAAAATCCGCCCCTCTTGCAAAGTCTTTATATGGCCTCCCCAGGTTCCCACTCTTCCTATGATTTCAGCTATTGCCTTTGTTAGGGCGAAAAGCTCTTGGGAGGTGTTTCAGAAGACCATCTCAGTGGTGTCAAAACACTGCATCCATCAGGGTAGTCCAATAAATTGGGTGGGAGAGCAGTACACACACACATGCACACACACGCACGCACACCCCCCCCCCCCACCCCCAATTGCATGCAAGTATATAAGAAGAACAGATTAATGGGTTGGATATTAATTGCACTATTTCTATAAAACACAATGCAGAGGAATAACATAACAGGGGAGTGCTACGTCTATATTATTCTTAAAAATTACGGAGGAGGAGGAATTGAGTTAAATAATTTAGGAAACAGACCAAAGGGCTATCAAACAGCAAACATGGTCAAATACTTTGCACTGGGCCTTAGTAGGTCCATTGCACCCCATTAAGCTAGTTGCAAACACATATTTACAATCTGTTACAGAAACAACATTATTCACTAGTGGAAAGTGTGAACTGCAGTGATTTACTTTACTAAATATATATAGTATCACTGGTACTGTTTACAAGTATGTTTTTTGTTCTGGAAGCTCTACAACCCCACACAGGAACAGGGATACATTTTCCTACTCTAGGTAAGCACCTTTTAAAGTCACCTTACAGGAGTTTATATAGATGTTACAACGTTTCTCCCATAGAAATCAAAGGAAAAAACGCAGTATACCTGCTGTGGTTAAGAGAAGAATACGTTCTTGTCTTACTCCACAGGTGCGGCAGGAGGGGCAACCAGCCACCTGGAGAGTCTGAGGGGTCCCCAAGAAGAGTTCCAGCACAATGTACACGACCAGCAGGCCTGGGAGAGCTGGCTACAGAGGGAGCTGTAGGCATTGCAAAACAGTATTGCTCCTGGACCCAGGCGACCCGGAAGGACAGGGCCACCTATGGGTTCAAGATCCAAGCTTCCAGGATGAGTACTCATGGTGGTGTCTGATGCAAAGGCGGCCCAGGACCACGGAGTGCACAGGTAAGTAGTCATGTCGGCATTGGATCCTGCTGTCAGTGGTCTTCATCTCTGGATGGAGGGATTCAAACTCATGGGCCAACCCGGTCCCGGAGAAGGCATCCGTGATGATAAAAGCACCAGGACGTATGATCCACTGTGAAAAGAGCACACCAGCAGCAACATCAGCACAAGGAACCCTGCAGGACCCAGGGAGGGTCACATGTCAATCTAGAGATCAGAAAGTTGTAATCAGCCAGCAAGAATATTCCTCATGAGATAGACAATGGCTGGAGGACTCAGGAGACCCTCAATGAAGCTTAGGTGTAGCAGCTAGCAGTCACTTGGATTTCAAGGCCATGGCAGTGAGACAGGCACCACTGCTTTACGGTATTTGGGCCAGAACAATGTTAAAAGGGTTACAGCACCTGGAGGGGAATAGGCGCCTAGCATGGAAGGCTGGAAGAAGTGCAGGACAATCCCAGCAAGGAATTTCACAAGCCTAGGAGAGCAATGATTCCAGGACCAAGGGCCATGGGCAGAACTTGCAGGGATACCCCAGGAACCTCAGCAGCAGGCCATCTCAGTGACCGTCTTCGGGCGAGTTGAGGAATGAATATGAGGAATGTACAGAGCCTCCCACTTATTAGCACATACACTCAGGAGCTAGCCTAATCCAGCCCACTAATCACACTTCAGGCAACACACAAAGGCCACCGAATCATCACTGGCCAAAATACCTGCCAAACACACTGGGACTCCCTCACACAGTGGGGATTGGGGTGTCTGTAATACTTCCAAGCAGTTTGTACTGGTCTGAGCCTAAATTCAGGGTGCCATGGTGCATACATCAGCAAAACGGCCATTTGGGCTGTGACTGATCATCCACACAGACAAAGAAAGGCCACAAAATACACTGACTGAGTATGGCTTAAACATATATTAGTAACGTAATGGCTGCTATATAGGTGCATTGGGCTACTAATGCTGTAAAATGGATTTCAATCCTGGTGTAGCCAAAATTAAATTGCAGCTGCTATCATCTGGCCCCCCGCTAAGCCTCGCTCCCTTCTCTCTTCCTTTCCATGTTCATTCAGGCCAGCAGAATGACAAACGTTGTGGGATATAAGACCACGTTACATTACATTACACTGCATGTCCATCGTATTCAGCATGTGCTTTCATCTGCTTTCCTGACATATGCAGTGGTGACATTCTTCCGGAACATGTTCTGTGTTTGCAGTTTGGTGACTCTTAAAATGAAGATAGGTCCCAAGATGCCATGCATAAAAGATTCCCAGCTGTGATGTATTGAAACATGCATACTGCACTCTCAAAAAGAAAGGACAAAAAAGACATGAGGTCACAGTGCAGGTTTTAGGAAAAGCTCAGGTCTCTTTTGGCATCAAGCTCGATTCCAGTGAGCGCTCTAGTTCTTCCCTGATTCCCATCATGTGATTGCCAGTCTGCAAGGCACCCACAAAGCCAAAGTCAGCTACTCCGCTGCCATCGCATGGATACTGCTCCTGTTCTTCCACGATTGTCTTCCTGTTCACAGCTGATCACTTGGAAACTGTTACTTAAATCCTTAATTCCTTCAACAACGATGCTGTCACTGCAATAACTGGAAACTAGATTTCTGCAGATTAAATAATAAAGCAAACAATCAGCATACTGGCTGTAATTGTTTTATTTTGTATTTAGGGAGTTGCCATTGCAACTCTGATGCCATCAGTGGAAAGAATGAGTTCACGGTTCCCTAAGCAGAACACTGTAATTGTACTTGGCTGGCACATCTGCCTCAAACCAGTAGTAGAAGTCTGGATATAAATGTACTAGGCTCTTATTAATGCCAAGTTAACCCATGCACCAAGGGAGTCTGATCTGTCTGATATGGATGAGGGAGCTGGGCAGGAAGGTGGTCATATCACAAGACATTTTTTAAGCAGCAAATAATGCAGTTTTAAAGGTTTTTTCAAAAAGCTTGGGTCCAAAACCTCTCCCCCAATCTGACACACAATAATAACCTCTGTGCTTAATACTTAGGACACCATCTGTAACCAATCCCCTTACAACCAAACCATATCATAGACCAGAAAGATGTTTCCCCATTTCCCACTGGATCAACCTTCGAAGTCTGGAGCACTCAGGAAGTTGCGCCCCACTGCTAAACTTTCCACCTGTGATGCCAAAATCAATGTTCCAATGAAAGAGGGTAATCTCATTTTGGCAGTCAAAGGCATGACCAAAGTCCACAATCTAGATCCAGAAAAGAAACCTGGATCAAGGGAAACATCATATCATTACTTGATGAACTCTCTCCTCTTGGCACCAAATCATTCAGAGTAATAGGGAATCTTAAAGAAGACTGTGAGTCACCATTAACCATAACAAGGAGATTAAGCACACAGATCTTAGCCTCACCCTGAAGAACCTTTGAATATCTTCCAGCTGGCTATCTGATCAAATCAAACTTCATTCAATTAACAGTGCTTGGTGACAGCTCTGAGCCATAGCCAAGCCCTCACTCGGCTCAGAGCTTCCTGGCTTTGGTTAGCCTGTCATTACTGGCCCTTCTGGCCCATAATAATCAAACTAGTTATTGCATAATCCCCAATGGAGGTATTTGTGACTATACATACTTGCACATTATTGAACATAAGTGCAAGCTCCCTTCTGGTGGTAACCTTAGTCACCATGAGGGGCCATCAACTTACTTCAGTGACCACAAATCTCTGGGTCTTCCTGTGGCTCGCAATGCCATTGCCCACAGTTCCTCTCAGTTTTTTGTAATAACATTGAGGTCTACTATGTATACCAGTACCAGTGCTTTAATGACCTAAATTATTATTGATTTGTTCTATGTTTCCTAGCACTGAGGTGATATTTGCGTATTAATGCCTGAGTCTTTTGATACCAATGCCTTGTGCCCAACAGTTTGCTCATTTTGCAACAACATCCCGTCCTCTGCCCCTTTTGTGATCAGATCAGATTCTCTGATGCAACTCTCGCCAGAATCCTGCAGTCCAAATTGACCCTAACACAAAAGGTTGTTCATACATTTCTGGCAGCCAGCCTCAAGCCCCCTCATTATCTCCCTGTGCTACACTTGAAAAAACAATTGAGGCCTACAGCCAAGACATGTCCACCATAATATGCTACCTGACATTGTATGATATGGAAGTAAAACACTAAAATGTTTCCTTATTGGCCTTCTTGGCACTGAAATCTTCAAAGAACTGTGGGGAAACCTGAGGGTATTCTCACTCCTACTCCCCTTGCATCCTCTGCTCAGGTGGCCAGGGAAAGGCCATCACTCTTGGATCCCGACGCTGAGGGTGGAGGAGAGAGGGAGGATCACCTGAGTGGAGGGTCCTTGGGGATTGACAGTGGGGTACACACATCATGGTATGCCCTTTTCCTATTGTTGACCAACGTAACCGCCCCCCCCCCCAACCTTTATTGGTTACTATAAAGCTGTTGCCCTCTTTCCTCACATGTGAAACTTGACAGCATTGGAATGAGGAAGAGGTGACTAAGAGTATTGATCAATACACCTTTTCACCACTCTAGTACTTGGACAAAGAAGATGCCTGCAAAGTGAAGTGTTGTAAGAGTCAGGCATGTCCCCTTAATCAAAGTCAGGCAGACTCACTTGTGAGAGCAAACCTGCAAAGTGGTTGCAGGCATAAAAAATGAGAAACAGAGAACACCAAAGGGAGCAACAGGGAGGCCTGTGTGGGAGAGACCAGAAGGGGACCCTTGGTAAAAGAAGGCATCCGTGGTGGGACTATAGAAGCAGCCAGGACGCCAGCATATTTCCCAGAGGACTTGCGAGACCCAGAAAGAGTATTTTGTGTAATTGCCACTGGTCTGGGAGCCTCCATGACACTGAGCAAGCAGCAGGAGTTGCGAGAAAGCCTGGTGAAGAAAGGACGCCGCCCGTGTCCTTAAAGAAGCATTCAGGTTGCGGGCGTGCAGAGGGAAACACCCGGCAGATGAGCTGGGCTCATATTGGTGGACTTCCTGGCTACACGAGTGCAGAGGAAGCAGCGGGAGTCACCGAGAGGAGATGCCTGAAGCTGGTGAGTGTCAGGGAAGATGCTCGAACACCAGGGTGCTCGTATTGGACCGAAATTAAGCAACACTCTGTGAAATTAAACAAAATAAATGCATATTGAATAATAAATGAAATGGAAACTTCAAATTAAGCAAAACAAATGCCTAATGAATGTGAATTGAATGGAGACTTTAAATTAAGAAAACAAATGCATATTGAATACCGAACTGAATGGAAACTTAAAATTAAGCAACATGAGTGCATATTGAATACTGAACATATTAAACAACAAATTGATTGAATCCCTGAAACTAAACATATTGAATATTCAATGTAATAAAACCTTATGGGCAAAGAAGATAACTGAGAACCGCCCAAGTGCCCATGTGAAAGTGAATGACAGAAAAGGTTGCAAGTGTGAGAGACTGCAGTGCGGTAAGGCCAAAGACTGGCAAGAGGTGTGTGACACGTGATGGCAGAGCCATGAGACTGACAAAGGGAAGCCAGAGGAGAGTAATACAGCACATCAAGCCAAGAGGCTGATAAAGAGGAACTAAGTGAAGGTGATTTGGTGCACAGGAGCCAGTGCCAAAGAACATGTTTGGGCTAAGACCCCAGGGATCCTGGTTGCACGTCCTGTGATGAGTGGACTGTGTGATCTGACACATGCGCCTAGGCCAGTGAGCCCTGAATCCTGACAACCAAAGACATTGTGAAACAAACCAATGAAAGCACTGTAAGTAAACTGGTGAGGCAAACCAGAAGGAGCGCTTTTGGCATTGATGTATGCAAGGGGGCTGGACAGTGCAGCTTTGCACCACTGTCCAGAGAATCTGGCCCTCTGTTTGATAAATACATTAAACACAGTTGTAGGGCCAATACTTTCATGACAAATTTGAATCGCCAACAGGCCTTTTGTTATTTTTCATCAACATTTTAGCTCTAATTACTTATCTAATCGACATAATTAATTTAGATGAACATTTTGTGTGAGTTGAAAATGCTGGTATGAAACACCATTCCCTATGTTAGGTTGTGAGTTATACGTGGATAGGAAATGGTGGATCCATGACGCCTTTGGGACATTGTTTTCCACGGTATTAACTATATTGCAACAAGGACCGTAAGTAGCACTTTCCCGAAAAGCTATGAAGTTTACCTGTAATGAATCTCACACACATTTTCCCCAAGATGATTCTACATAGCATTGTTTATTTTTGTCTTCCAGATCTTTATACTTGTTTCTATCACATTTTATTCCCACCGGGTCTCAGTTTTGCTGTTTCAAGAATGACAAGAGAAAATGTTTTGCTATTTTAGGTTCTTCATTAAATCAAATCGAACCCCTGTAATTATTAGGAGACAAACGTGGTGATGTTTTTTGTAAAATCCTTTTAATGATGTGATATAATATTATATTTTATTTATATCACGCCCATACACAAGTGTTTCAGGGCACGACGAGGCAAGGGAGGGGAACAACGAAGAACAATACAACGAACTTACTAGTCTCAGTGACAATGAGAACGCGCAAGTGCCGGGGAGAGTGAAGGGGGAAAGTGCAAGGGGCAGGGGAGGAGTGGAAAGTGCTGAACACGGGATCAAGACAACAAGTAGTGCAGCCAGCAGGTGGCAAGTGCACCAGTTAAGCACAGACAATGGGTGTGTAATAAGTGCAGATAAGGGGACTGTAGGGTTGCAGATACAGACCCAAGTGTAAGGGTTGTCAGGAGGCAGAGATCAGCAGGGGAGAGGAAGAGAGAAGGCAGAAGCAAAGAGAAAGGTCTTGAGGTGCTTCTGGAACCAAAGGTGGTTCTCCTCAAGTTTCAGAGAGGCAGGGAGGCTGTTCCAGAGGGAGGCCCCAGCCGAAGAACTAGATCTACCACCAACGCATTGCTTGGAGAAGCGACTGACCCTGAGGGAGTTGGAGGTGGAGGAGTGAAGAGCTTGAGTAGGGATGTATTTCCGAAGGGAGAGTTGAAGGTTTTGCAGACCCAGGCCCCAGAAGGCCTTGTGGAAAATGCATAGGGACTTGAACATAATCCTTGCAGCCACTTGGAGCCAATTAAGAGATTTCAGGGCTGGAGAGATATGATCCCTGGGCTTGAGGCCAAGGACAAGTCTCAGAGTCCTGTTCTGGATGAGTTGCAGAGGGCAGAGAGTAGAAGCAGGCATATTTAGAAAGAGGCTGTTGCGGGAGTGCAACCTAGAGAGAACCAGAACTCTAGAGACAGTGAGCTTCTGGGGGAAGGTGAGAAAAGGAAGAATACCTCTGAGGAGGTACAGTTGGTAGTTTGACTTCTTAGAGACGTCAGAGATGTGAGGAGAAAAGTAAAGTGTGGAGTCGAAGATGACCCCCAGGTTCTTAGCCTCACATGTGGGAGCAGGAAGAGGTCCAAGGGAGGTCAGCCAAAGAGTGACAGGAAAGGCGGATGCAGGTGGGCCGATGCGCAGGATCTCCTTCTTATTGGCACTAAGGCAGAGGTCGTTAGCGGCACACCACTCCTGGATTGCAGAAAGACAGTGAGAGATGAAAGAGGGAGAAGAGGTGGCAGAGGGGAGCCTGAAAACGAGCTGAGTTTCATCTGCATATTCCTGAAATTGGAGCAGAGAGCAGCAATGCGGTGGGCGAGAGGTGCCAGGTATTGGTTGAAAAACCAGGGAGGGAGGTTAGACCCCTGGGGAATGCCACAGGTATGATATGATATGATACGATATGGCATTTGTAACGCGCCTATACACAAGTGTTTCAAGGCGCGGTAGAGAGTGAAATAGAGGAAAGGAAGGACCCAAGTTGGACCTGGGAGGGTCGCTTGGAGAGGAAAGAAGTCAGCCAAGCCATGGCCTGATCAGTGACACCTAGGTTATCATAGAGGTGGTTGAGCAAGACGGAATAGTTTACTGTGCCAAAGGCAGAAGAGAGATCGAGTAAGATGAGGACGGAGGACGGAGGGGAGATTAGAATCAAGGTTGGAGAGCAGGTCTTCATGGATGTTCAGGAGAGCAGTTTCCGTGCTTCTGGCTGCTCTGAAGCCAGACTGATGGTCATGGAGACAACCAACAGATTCAGTGTGGAGGTTGAGCTGGGAGATGGCCAGCTTTTCCAGGAGTTTGTCCAGGAAAGCATGATGGAGATCGGGTAATAGCCGGGCAGGAGGGGTCTGCTGAGTGTTTCTTGAGAAGAGGGTGCACAAGAGAGTGCTTCAGGGGGAGGGAAAGGCTCTGGCAGTGAAGGAGTGATTGCAGAAGATGGCCAGGGAAGGAACGTGGGTGTCAATATGGTCTTTGATGGTTTTGGAAGAACAGTGAAGAACCTGTTTTAAGAAGAGACTTTCATAGAACGTGCTTGTCTAGAAATCTCGTCAGGGGAGAACAGAGGAAAGGAAGGGAAAGAGGGAGGAGGGGTGGCTGCAAGGGGGCCAGTGGTAGCAGAGAGAGAATTGGGAATAGTAGGAGACGATGAGATGGTTGACAGGATGGCCTGGGTTTAGAGATGAAATGAAAAGCCTGGGCCGTGCAGAGGGCCGGGGAGGGGACAGGATAAGTAGAGACTGCAGCAGGATTGGCCAGCTCCGTGCAGATTTTAATGAGTTTGGCTGAGTTGTTAGATGTTAGTTGTTCAACCTGATGAGTAATCAGGTTGAAGGTGTCTAGAACATTTTTTTCATCTGTTTTCTCTATTCGAGATACATTTTCTTTAAATAACTTAGGTTTTACTAATTCCTTATGTGCCGTTGATCATCACAAGAAGCTCCGGTTACTAGATAATGACCCTCCAAGATACAGATTAATCTTTTTTTGTCACTATTAGGGATTCTCAAATTCACTACAAGTAAAAGTGGGGAATTGTCACTCTCTATTCTAATGATTATTTCAAAGGATTTTATTGCGTGGCAGAATGCCATTGACGTACATAAGGAGTTGATTGTCGAGGTACCTCTGGGAGTAACAAAGTGTGCTTCCCAGATATATCAGCCTTTCTGCAACCATTTAAATATTTTACCCAAAGTTAAGACAGAAACGTGAGAAATTCCAAGCAAATACATTTCTTCTGAGGTAAATCATTCTAGATAGGAAATTCCCAGTGCCGTGTCCCTGTCACTTTCAAATAGATTTTCTGGTCAATGATGGCCAATCTTTAAGTTTACATCACCAGCGAGTATCACCAGGGGATTTATCCAGTCTGCCTAGTAAATGTTATTTTAGCTAGGGTGATAAGGCATGTGAAATTATAATTAAAAGGAGGTATTTAACGATTTAACAGCAAAACCGAGCAGAAATTAGGACTTGTAAAATACAATAATTGGAAAACTGGGGTATGAAGCTGTTGTGAAGTGCTTTGCTGTATGGATGGATGCATGCTAGTCTGGAATGCATGAGGTCAGAGAGAGTGTGGCATGTTACAATGTGCATGTATGAGTGAGAGAATGTTATGTGGCTGGTGAGGCAGTTGGGCACATGTAACCTGGGTGGCAAGAGCCAGTTGGGTCCTCTCTTGTGATCTTATGGATACATGATGTAACTGAATAAAGGAACTGTATAGTACTGTACCTGAAGCAGCCAGAAGTATCCTTACAGTCTTGGCGATGAGCTGGTCTTCTTTGTGACCATGGGAATGGACTATGGTGTGCTGCAACGAACACAGAGGAATAAGAAGTAGATGATTAGGAAGCTGCTGCTGGGCTGCAGCCAGCAGGAACCCACTGCCACCCAAGTAAGGTCCCATCACCCAGGACCCAACTGTAAGGATATTGGGAGTGATGATACTCAGGGATGGATGCATGCTAGTCTGGAATGCATGAGGTCAGAGAGAGTGTGGAATGTGAGAATGTATATGTAAGAGAAGGTTATGTCGCTGGCATTGGAAACATGTGGCCTGGTGGTGGGAGCAAGTGGGTTCCTCTCTTTTGATATTATGGATACTTGATGTAACTGAATAAAGGAAATGTATAGTAATTTACCTAAAGCAGCCAGCAGTATCGTTACAAAAGAAGCTTATAAGATAATGACCACTGTAAGACATTTGCAGTGAAAACCACCAGAATCCCAAAACTACGCACTCTATTATTTTTCATGGAACTAAAAGATAATGAATGTAGCCTTCCAGATGCTGGGGATACAAAGCCCAGATTTCCTGAAGACAAATTATGGAATTATTTTCTCATAATTTTAATAATCTGTGTTACTTCTCTTCTCAGCTACCTCCCAAAATGTTCCATGAAAATCATGACACAAATGTTCCAGTATTCATCCAGTTGGGGGACCTTAAGGAGAGGGAGGTCTTAACTAGTTTATACTTCCCAGTTTCAGGGTGAGGAAGAGTCACAATTAGTCAATCTACTTCCTCTAGGGAACACAAAGGAACTAACCATTTGTGGAGTTGGACTTAACTTTCATTAACAGCAGGTAAAGTAGACCAAGGGTGAGAAGCTCTGGCAGTCTCCTGAATTCTAAGTTAGAAGAACCATTTCAATTATTCTTACTTACATACTTAAAACGAATAAATGTTTAACTTATTACATCATTTCAAAGACTATAAGGACAAAGAGTGACCACAATACAGTTACCTTGAAGTTTTTTTAAATTTGAGCCCCCCCAACTAACCCTCGTAGCTATAAGTATGTCTTGCGGGTTGACCGGAACACTGTCTATATTAGTGTTACACACACAGTACATTTGAGGGGCAGAGCCTGGATTAAAAGGACAAAATGCACATTAGCAGCTGGAGACAGGTGTAATGCTTCAGAAACTAAATTTGAGTAAAGGTCTGTTTTCCATAAAGGTTTTGTGAGATAATTTTACGCAGAGTTGCTTTTGATGACTCCGTATTATTACCTGTTTCATTAGTTGTTGACAATGTTTGAACTACCATCATTGCAATCAATAGCTTTCGAAATTCCAGTAATGTTCACACCTGGTTGTTTGAAAATATTGAAGTACCTCAGGATTTCCCCCATGACACCACTTTTAAAAGTTGGTAAAATGTTTGTGAAATCTAATAGATCCAATTTTCCTAATGTTTGGGAGTGAAGTTCTACTATTTCCTTTTAAGGTTTAAAATCACAACATAAAGTTACAAACCGTCACACATTATCTGGGAGAGTGCTTGATGCTTAAGGTCAGGTTTATTCTCCCTGAAGCCTGGTTTAACCTCCCATTTGATCTTGAGAATCAATTGTATTATAATTTTGAAGTTCACGATCATCCAAAGTTAACTTAAAATACCACACCCCTCAAGCAAATTCGGACTATATAAGCAGGAAGATTGTTTCACAGTAAGTTCTGTTTTTTCTGGCTTTCCTTCCCCTTACCCAGCTCTCTCCCTATCTTAAACACTGTGCTTTTCTCATTGAGTGCATTCCATCCTTAGATCACCAAACTTGTTTCTGTTCTCCCTTCCCTGAACGATCAAATACAGCTGTTCTTCCAATGCCATATGTCTGTTTTGGTTATCACAACCCTGAGAATTAATATCAGATGGAATTTGTATTAGGTTTAACTCAGGGGAATTAGGAGAGGTCAAATCTTTAGTTTCCTTCAATAAAGGTCTAACAATATCCCCAAGAGACGTTGAATATTGTTTTTCTGCTGCACTGTCCCATTGGTGGACCCTTCATTTGGTCGTGTCAACTTGTCTCTAAGTGATCAGGCACAGTGAAGTGACTGTATATTGTAGATTTAAGATTCTGTTCAGTAGCCTCAATTTGCACCTCAATCTCTCTCATAGCTCTTTTTAAAAAATAAGTCCAAGGTTCCCATCACAATAGACTTATTACTGGCTGTACAACTGACTGGAGAAGACTTTGCCTTCCTTTTAGTCATTTCTTATGATCAGCTAATTAGTCTTTTTAGTCTTTTTAATCCTTAAAATCAGATTCAAAGACCAAGTAATGTCTGTCTAGTGGGTATTTGAAAGGCATTTATGTTCCTTGGGAATGACCGATTGGCTCAGTGGGCTGCCATAGTCTGACAGTACGCCCTTGGCAGCACTTAACATCAGTTAATTAATCAAACCATTACCAATGCTGTACTTCTCTGAACATGGTGACATTTTTACAGAAAATGTAATCTGTATTGCTGGATCCAAAATTCCAGAAGAGAAGCACAGAGGAAATTCACGGATTAATAATTATTTGTGGGTGTATCAGAATAACCCCAGACAAGAAAAAAGTATGCAATGGGCTGAAGAGCAGAGGAGAGCAGAAGAACACATGCACATAAACTAATCCACTACCAATTGTATTATAGAGGTGATATTTTCCTCGTACAAGAAATGTAAATCCCTGCAGTGAGTTCAACTCAGAAAACCTCAAAGGAAGGTGAAGCTCCAAGCGACTGGTAATAGCTGATGGCAGCCAAAGTCTTGCTGCACGGCTGAACCACCAGACCATATGGACAGCCGGACTGCCCTCTCGATACTCGCCTCACTCTGCTTTGCTATGCTTGTAGAACCAGTGGGTAAATGAGGTGGAATGGCCTTCAGATGAAGATGAAAACACCACACCGACTCATTAGCACCACAGGTGATGGGATCGCCTCCTTGGGATGCTTCCAAAACTATTTTCTGCCCGCAAAGTATCATGACAGTGTCATCTGTGGCCTTCGATTAAGCTACTTACTATTCACTTATTCTGCTTTACCAATCTGCTACATTCAACACCACACGCCACTCCAATCCATGTTTGATTAAGGCTATCCAATGAGTTGCTTTTGACGATAGAATACTTTTTTTACCCAACCAAACCCTATTGATAGCCCAAAAACCACATGACTCAAGGGCACATTTTTCTAATCCTCAATTGTCCCCACAGCTCTGTCCTATCTCTTCTCTCTTCCTTGCTGCCCCTCTAAGGTCTCTGTTGATGGGCATTGCCTCCGGAGGTGGGTGTGGTGCGCACTGGGTATGGCTATATGCAAGCATATGTGCACGAAACACATGATTTATCAACCCTTTGTGTCTTGTGAAAGGGGGCACATGGTATTCCATCCTAAACTAAACAAGTAGAATTTGTGATGTATTCACATTAATTACGAGTTTTAAATGTTGCTTGATATTTTGTTTTGCTGTACATGCCGTGACCTGAAGAAGACATTTCTAGATTGCTTAAAGGAAAGCAGCGAAACTAGTTCTTTCAATCTCTAGACGTGACTAGTAAAGTGAGTTGGCCGTTGTCATAACTAGTAGGCAATATTATCAATGATGATAATAATATCAATGATGTAACTTTTAGCACTGGAAATAGGTGTTGGCAAAAGTTTCAAGATGTATCTGTATTTTTTGTGGAAATAGGTATTTTTGCATAATATTGAGCACTTTAATCAAGTGTTGGTAACAGTCCTAAGCTGTAGATAACAGTCTCTTTAACACTTTAAACAGGTGTTGGCAATAGTTTCAAGTTGTATCTGTTCTACTGTTGGAGTTGACTAGTTAATACAATACCGTGCCTAGAAACACTGGCATTATAAATGCCACATCCTATCATATCATATCATTACTCATCTGGCACGCCATATTGTTTTCATGGTTTAGTAGCATGTTCGTTAAGGTATATCATGTAATATTGTAGAATGTGAATATGCCTTTTATCCATGATTGATTTTTTAATGTAATTTTTAGTTTGGGATATTAGGCGTTGCTTGCGACACCCATAAGCCAACACGATTGCATTAGACTATAGACAGGGAGAAATGGCATAAGAGGGACACACATAGCGCAGGTGTTGTTTGGTTCTTTTCCCACCCATTGACTGCCCATGGCCATGCTAATCCGTATAGTCATTCCCACCTGGTTCCTGCCCCCCCTGTCCAAAACACGTCCCTATGGGAACTCTTTGAGCTCACTTTAATCAAGACTTGCCATCAAACTTTGCACTTGGAGTGCCTGCCAGTGTTTATTCAAAACATTCAACTGAGAGTTAATGATTTACTTTAGAGTTGCAAACCCGCTACTGGTGCACTGACAATATCTTAACTAGGTTTGCTTTCAGCCACTCGATTTATAAGCACTATGCGTGTCGTTCGCTGAAGCCCTGTTAAAAACAAGCCCTGGCAAAGCCAACAGTTTTGGTTTGTGTGTAAGTATTAGGCATTCGCAAGGCACTGCTATTAGATGCCCAGTTACACACACCATTTTGCAGCTGCTACCCTCAATGGCCAGTTAATACCACTACTGCCGTGCCTGGCAAGTGCCTTTTCCTTGCCTACACAAAAGCCCAAACTGTTGGCATCACCAATGCTTGTTGTGATTGTCTTATGTAACCTGTCAATATATCTAAATTGGTGTTTTAGCTTAGTACTATTTAATACACTGTTTTGTACGATGAAATGTATGAAATTGTACAACATCTGTATGCATCACATCATCAAGTTACTTTCTGCTCTAAAGAAACAGGATTTATTTCATGTTCATAGTAATTTTGTATTGATCACATGCAGTAGACTCTTGCTAATTTCTGTTTACATTCCCAACTACTACTTGAGTAAACGGGCAACCCAACAGTTTTTCCTTATTAAGCATGTTCAGAAGGGGACTAATGGTAATAAAGTATTTTTGAGGCTAGGCCCCCAAAAAACAGGCTTTGTGCCTATCAGTGAACACACCACAAGTTTCAATTGTGTGGAATGTTAATGGAATTATTTTTGAATATTTATTCTTAAGCTAGGATCATGAGGAAGCGCCCTAGTCCAGATGTCTCTTTAGTCTTTGTATGCATAATGTGTTCTCTTGACAACCAACCATACCTCTTTCCACTTCAAAAACCCCAAGCCAGTCCCATGGGAGTCCTAACCTCCCCCATATGGGAACATGTATACAGGGTAGAAGTGAAGTGGATTGAAGACTTGTAGCTCTACAGGTGAACACATAAACCAAGGTTGTTCTCAATATTTATGCTATCATTTGATTTTTGTCATTTTAAAATGAATGCCTCTGTAGCACTGGCTGTGTCCTCTCACTAGCTTGATCATATTATCGACCCACTCTGGCCTCTTCGCACCTTTAGAGATGGAGTTACTTTTTCAAATGATGCTTTTTGCATCTCCTGTTTTCACTTTAAGTTGGTTAAAACCTAGTCTTTGGGTAAAATATACTCAAGGGCCAATATGGTCCTGGGGAAGGTTTAGTTTCTGGTACAATTGGCAACATGTGTCGCGTGCTGTGTTTTAGGCGCGCAGGTGACTATCTGCATCCCAATTTGATACAATGAAAACATATTAAACTAGTTACGGAAAGTCACCATTCTGGCACCTCTCACTTTAAATTCAGACCGTGTTCATTTGCCTTTGATATTCTCCTACAGTGAACCATGTGCCTCACACTTGAAAGAACAGCATGGTTTTTCGGCTTCGGGTTACTTAAGGGAAACAGTTTTGGGTTCCACTTATCTTTACAGATTCCTGAGAAACCCAAAGTCTGGCAGAGACCTATTGTGAATCCTAAAACACCTAAGGTCAAGGAGACACCTGTTGTAAATCCTTAAAAGGGTCAAGGGCTTGGAAATAAAGCCTATGAGTGCATTTTCGAGTGTTAGGGAAAGCCTGATAGCCAGGAAACCCAGTAGTCTGAAACTTGCTAGAGCCCATGAAATCCAAGGTGAATGCAGAGGGATCCAAGAGTTAGACTCGGAAACAGAGACATTTATTTTTAGTGTTGGGTACAGACTTTTGTTATCACAAAAAAGGGGTTGGGAAAATCCTATTTATCCCTAACCCTAGGAGGGCTTTCCCCTGCCTCAACAAAACTAAGGACTGTCTGTGTCAGGATGTCTAAATCAGAAAGAGTCCTCTGTCCTGTGTCCAAACCCCTAAACTGACCCTTACACAGTAAACTCAATGTAACATGAAAGTAGGGATGTCTGTTGGCTGTACACCTGCAGCTTTCTTCCAAAGTTCCAAAACATAAAGTTCAAAAAGGGGAGGAAAAGAAAACCAATAAAGTTCCACCAGGAAATGGGTTCTCCCTTCCCCTAGATTTCTTCTGGCCTTTTTAAAATGTCACTTGAATATTTTTGTAAAGAAGCAACAAAGTTCCACACTCTTAAGGGGGATGATTCATCCTCTGAGTTTTCTTCAGCTTTATTATACTCTACAATCCCAAGGGGGCTATCCCTTTCCTTGGGTTTCTCCAATTATACAACTTCTGTTTCTTCGGACCTCTGATGTTCTTTCGCAAAAGGAGTACATTCCTTCACTTTTTCATTTGTACTAATTCACTCTTCCAAGAGGGGTTTTCTGTCACCTGAACCTTCTCAACCTTTTACTTCACATACAGGGGAATGTTCCCCTTCTTCTCCCACCAATGCTTTACTTTCCTACTAGGGTTTTAAGTTCTTGCTACCTTGCTACTTCAACCTGTTTCTAACCCCCAAGGGGGGCGGCTTTCCCCTCGAGTTCCTTCCACTCTTGTAGTATTTTTAGACATGCAGTTTCTCATTTTTTGGACTTCAAATGTCCATTTCTCAAAAAGGGGTATGATTCTTCGGTTCTATGTGATTTTGTTCGAACATTCTTACAGAGAAGAATTTTTGCCAAAACCATAATACTGAAAAAATCACAGATTATATTTTTATTTGGGGGAGGGTCGCCGCTCATGTATTTTCTCGTGATATAGTTTTGTTAAAAAATGCCTGTTAAGGTTTTCTATAAAATTACTGGATGCCTGGTTCTTCCCTTTCAGACATTTACTGTTCCAGATTCCACAACTGGGGAATTCTCCCCCTCGTTTCTTGGACCCCTGGTATACTCTCCTGCCAGGGTTTGTATTTCTTTCACACTTGGGTGCAGCTGCCAGACTTGCAGTATGATTGTTTAACTCTCCTGCCAGGGCTTTTGGTTTCCTCACACAGGTGTGAGTCCCAGACTCACTGCTTGCCTGGTTTACTCTCCTGCCTGGCCTTTATACATTTACCATTCACTCATTTTTGTATTCAGGAAACTATATTTTTAATGTATTGGGTCGCCAACCGCCTTGCAACAGTCTTAATTTCAGCACATGTCCCAGCTCCCTTATTTGGTCTCACTCGCCCTGGTAACGGTATGCAGCATTTGCCCTGAAGCGCCTCAGTGTCCCAATCTCCTTCTCTGGGTTTACCGGTGTTCGTTGGCAACTCTGGTGTCCCTCACGTCTCACTGTTTCCTTCACCGGTTGCCTGAGGACTGGGAGCCCAGCTCACTGGCTCCTTAGTTCCCGGCCTACAACGACTAGATCCTCTTTATTCCATCCCTCTTCCACATCTCAGTATTATGAAAGGGGTCGGGAATGTAAGCAAGAGTGGCGTTCAGAACAACACAGAGATTTTGCCACTCTACAATATGCCATACATGCTTGGGGGAAAGACAAGTAGGTGTCATCAAGGAATACAGGTAGGGGTCTGGTTTGGCCTAGTGGGTTCACTGTGCTTCCCCGAGGGTTGTTCTCTCCATGTGGTCCTCCTGCAGATAGCCAACCCCAGGGTCAGAGTCAGGTAACTTTTGCCTTTTCCTGGCCAGATGGGGTTTGACTTTCCCAAGGGAAGGAGTGGTGATATCACCAGATTCATCACAGGCCAAAGATGAAACTAGACTTGGGGTAACGTTTGCACAAACCTCTTAGAGTCGTTTTTTTTCTTGTTATGTTAACAGTTAACAGGTCACATCAAACTTTCACACTGTTATAATAATAATACAATATATATATTTACTACAATACTACAAAAAGAATAGTTAATTATATCTTTATTTCAATATTACAAAAAAGATTATTCAAAGTTTCAATCAATTTTCCATTAGTTAAAAATATCCAATGTTTAAAACAATACAAAAGAACATATTAGTTAAGAGCTCCCAGTACCGAGCGGCGTTTTTGAAATGCTATCTAAGTGTTTAGCGCGCCTTAAACTGTCAGTTGTTTTGTTCTCAGGCATGATAAATTACTTCAAAGAAGTATGATAAAGAACCTTTTTTTAGAAGCGTGCCACCAGAGAAATGGGTATATATGTCACAGCATGGTCTTCTGTTTTGTTGTGTTATAATAGTTCAGGTTTGTGAACTTTTGCTTCGAGCTAAATATTTGAGACTTTTGTGATTGTAGTTTGGGACAGCCAGGAGGCTAAAAGAATTATTAAAGGTCGGAATTGGAACGTTATATTGCTCAATCACTGTGAGACGAGGGTGTCCCACAGAGAGACAAAGGGCCTCATTATCAGTGTGGCAGCCCGGCAATAAGTGTGCTGGTACCAACGTACCAGCACCCTTTCCGGGCGGCCACACTCTGACTATGTGGGTGGGGGCTGTTACACCCGGAAGGTCTGACCTGCCGGGCGCACAGCACCCACCCGCGGAGTTGTCACTAAAGCACCAGCACTGTTAACAAGGGTCTCAGTGCTTCCATGAACCCATTCCCGTGGACTCCTATCGGACTCCATGGGAAATGGGGACTTGCCAAATCTGCCGCCTGACTTCCCGTTCCGCCACCGGCACCTGTAATGTCCCAATGGCACCGGGAAGTCAGGCTGCAGATTCAGTGTTACGAGGACGGCGGCAACCCGCTGGTAGCACAGGCGGGTTATCACCGTCCTCGTAATGAGGCCAAAAGACTTGTAAGAGAAGGTTATGATTGTTATTCTCTGGAATCAGAAACAACTAAGTGTTTAGGCACTTTCAGAAAAACCTCTTTGTGTTACTATGCCCTTCACACGGTTTACTTTAGGGTTGCCTTTTTTCATATCTCTTTTCCTACAAACTATGGGTATTTTACCAACCAAGAAAATCTTCAAGCTACTAATAAAAACCTTTCTGTGCAACCACGTGTGTCATCACCACGGTGCCCAGAACAATGCTGGCAGACATTGAATGTACTGGGAATTAGAAGCACGCCATGGACGCTGTAGGAACGTTTGGCACAGAGCGTGTGCTGTGGGAATTCCTGCCACATCTTGAATGCTGTGCAAATTATTGGCATGCACTGATTGCTTTTTAAATGATTGGCTAAAACTAAATGTTCTGTGACATGTTGGCACACACAGAGTGCTCAGCGATCTTTTTCCACGTCCAGCACTGCCATGAGATTCTGTGCAGCTTTTGAACATTTTAGACGCATTTTGGGATACAGGGATAAGGATTATAGATTTGCGAGTGTGAACTTGAAATTGTTATCGCACGTTGGGATGCAATGGGAATTCTTGAGTATGTGTGCTTTGGAAGATTTGCAGATACCAACGTGCTGGGAATTACAAAGCACACATTGACATGTTCTGTGAACTATTTTCATTTTTGAGGATGCTAAGGGGCGCATTGAGTATATTCTGCAGTGCTATGAATGGGATTGCTTACAGTATGTGGCTGCCATGACACCTTATGCCGCTCGCTTTTGTTTCTATTATGAAGGTCAGGCACATTGATCATTTTCCCTCGGCATGGTGTTGACACATACTTGTCCTTCTAGAGACAGATATTCTGTCTTTAGAGGGCTTGTCTTTGATGTATTGCCGCTACAGAATTGGTGGCACCACTAAACTGTTCCTGTGATGGTTGACCAAGCTTGCTGACACAATGAGATATTGCTATGATGTCTCTGTGCAGTTCCTATTATGTCACTGTCTGTGTTTCATCTGATTTAATTTCCTGTAATGCAGCGAAGATCCGGGTTCTTGTGTTGGTACCTCTAAGATCGAATGTCATTTGATTTCATTCCTATACTATCATCATTTGGGTATTCACAGATGACTAGTCTCCAAAATGACTCTCCGTCACCGATAAGTAGAGCATGGTCTCTGCCCAAAACTGAAATTAGCTATGACTTGGAGAACAATTTTATTTTTTATTTTTCTATGTTTTTTTTTATTACGTGCGGACAGCCCGCAGGCGTCAGGGCACGACAAAAACACACAAGGACATCAAATGAACGGGATAGTGGGCAGCAGGTTACCAGCTCAGCAAATAAACTGGGGAAAAAGGAAACAGAAGGTCTGGAAGTTACCTGAAAAGATGAGCTTTCAAGGTTTTTTAAAAGAACCGTAGATGAGACATAGCTCTGATGGCAACCGGAAGGGTATTCCAGAAGGAAGCGCAATGGCCGGGAAAGACCTATCGAGGCCCCTGGTTCATGAGAACCTAACTCCCTGCAGCTGTGCAAGAGAGGAAGATCACAGAATCCTTGTGGGTTTGTATGGTGGAACCAAAGCTTTGAGATATTCAGGGGCGTTTTCGTAGAGAGAATGATGCACTAGTGGGCCAATTTTAAACTGGATGCACTCCTGCACCGGAAGCCAGTGGAGATCCTTCCTGAAATTGGATATGTGTGACCTTCTGGGAATGATCAGAGCCATGCAAACTGCATCATTCTGGATAACCTGGCAAGCCTGGGTGTTAGATTTTGAGGCTCCGCAAAGTAGGGTGTTACAGTAATGTAACCTGGACAAGATGGTGGCTCGTGCTATGGTCACGGAATTCTGTTAATTGAGAAAAGGACAAATGTTCTGGAGAAGCCTGAGATGGTAGTTGCAGGTCTGACATAGGTATTGCACCTGGGCGTCAGAATTCAGTGAAGCCTCGAAAAAGACCCCAAGGGTTTTAACCTTCGATTGAGTCTTGATGTTGTTGCCTTGTATCACAAAGTTGTCATAGGAAGGATCCAATTTTGAGCGAGCCTGGGGAGAACTGAATACCAGAAGCTCAGTTTCATTGCCATTGAGACACAGCCAGTTTATGGACATCCATCTCTCAATGGCGTTATAGATTTTGTTCAGCGTCCCGGATTCCTTGGCGTTGTCCCTTGAGTACTCAATGACCAGCTACATGTAATCGGCCTAGTTAGTGAAAAATACTCCCAGCTCCTCCAATAGTGTACAGAACGAGTGTACATAAAGATTGAAAAGAAGGGGAGAGATGGACGCTCCTTGAGGGACACAGTACTCAATAGGGGAGGTAGAGGAGGAAGCTGAGCCCCATTGAATTTTGGATTCGCGATTAAACAAAAAAGACTGAATCCAGTTTACCGCATCGGGAGAGCAAGCACCCTAATGTAGTAGGCACAGAAGCAAGCACTCGTTGTCGACTAGTTTGAAAGCCGCAGAGTCTTGATGTTGTTGCCTTGTATCACAAAGTTGTCATAGGAAGGATCCAATTTTGAGCGAGCCTGGGGAGAACTGAATACCAGAAGCTCAGTTTCATTGCCATTGAGACACAGCCAGTTTATGGACATCCATCTCTCAATGGCGTTATAGATTTTGTTCAGCGTCCCGGATTCCTTGGCGTTGTCCCCTGAGTACTCAATGACCAGCTACATGTAATCGGCCTAGTTAGTGAAAAATACTCCCAGCTCCTCCAATAGTGTACAGAACGAGTGTACATAAAGATTGAAAAGAAGGGGAGAGATAGACGCTCCTTGAGGGACACAGTACTCAATAGGGGAGGTAGAGGAGGAAGCTGAGCCCCATTGAATTTTGGATTCGCGATTAAACAAAAAAGACTGAATCCAGTTTACCGCATCGGGAGAGCAAGCACCCTGATGTAGTAGGCACAGAAGCAAGCACTCGTTGTCGACTAGTTTGAAAGCCGCAGACAGGTCTAAATGGATCAACATCCCGGCTTTCCCCTTCTACAAGATTTTCAGTAGGTGGGATTGGAGGTCCACCAGAGTGGTTTCTGTACTAAATGAGGGACGAAACCCTGATTGTTGGCTGTGGAGGTTTTTATTGAATTCCGTTAAAGTTTGTAATTGGACGGTGGCCACTTTGTCCAGAATTTTCAATAGAAATTGGCTATTGGTAATAGACCTGAGATTGCAGGGGTTGGTAAAGTCCAGGTTCGGTTTCTTTGCAATTGGAGTAATGGTGACTTTCTTAAGTCCTGTGGGGACTTGACTGTCTGTGAGCGATGCTTTAACAAAATAGGTTGGGAAAGGTGCAAACAAATCTTTGTGCTCCAAGATTAATTTAGGGGGCAGAAGGTTGAATTGACAGGAGGTTGGGTGCATAGACGAAAGCGTGTTGGTCATGTCCTCAAGAGTGATTGGTGAAAAAGAAAAGCCTGGTAAATGTTTGCCTTTTTCTATCGGATAGATGGACGCTCCTGCTACCGCGCTGTCTTGGCCCTGGGCTCGAAGAATTCGGTCCCTGGCTGTAGAAATGTTATCCTTAAAATCCTCATCTGTTTGATAGCAGTCTCTATCTGTGGCTATAAAAGGTGCATCTGAAGCTTTCGGTTTTTCAAGGGATTTTAGTATCTCAAAGAGTTTCCCCGTTGAGTTAGAGGCTTGTTGAATCTGAGAGTCAAAACATGTTTTCTTACTCTCTAAGAGTAGGGATTTATAAGATTTGTCCCATTGTTTCCACTCCTGCCGGGTGAGGTCGGAGGGGTGCTTAAGCCATCGTGATTCCAGTGCCGGTTTTTCTTTTTCAATGCCACAAGCTCAGGAGTGAACCAATTTTGATGCCTCGGATTATCTCTAACTACCTTAGTTTTCACTGGAGAGATGTTATCTAGCATTTTGCTAAAGGAGTCAGTAAACACAGACAGCAGTTGGTCCACATGATCCTCAGGGGATGAGTTGGACATGATGGACTCCAAACAATGCTAAAAATCAGAAGGGTATGTGCACCTTTTGGAACCCATTTCACAGTATTAGTAGGCCTAGTCAAAGGAATGGGGAGATATAACTTGAAACTGATGATGAAGTGATCTGACCAAATACAAGGAAAGTGACAACATTGTCAGTTTTGAGATTCCTCATCATAATTCAATCCAGTATGTGATTATTGGTCATAGTTGGTTCGGAATTAATAACTTCATGTTCGCTATGTGAGAGTGTTGCTTCCAGGTCAACAGCCTCCTTGTCACGTGGATCGCCTCTCCAGCGGTTAAGATCCCCCAAAAATAGGGTAACTGAGTTGGGGCTGATTGGTCATTGAGATGTACGATGATATCTTCATTGAACTTCAGCATGGTGCGGGGGGGACGGTAGATTAATATTATATTGGTACAAAATCGTGGGGAGGGAGTCATTTTGAGATGTAAAACTTCACAGCCAGTGCAATAGATAGCTGCTGGAAACAATCCTAGGTTGGATTTAGCGATGATAGCCCCCACACCCACTCATCCCTCCATGCGGTCCGCACTGAAAAACATGTAACCAGGGGGAGAAGCCAGGGAAATGGAGGGACCCCTTGTGTCTTGGATCCACAAATCCGTAACACAAAATATGCCAACCTCGCTACTCAAGATGAAGTTGTATAAGTCCTGTGCGTGTTTTACCAAAGAAGGTACATTGAGGGGAGCAATTTTAAGCACAGTGGGCTGAGCGATGGAAGAGAGCAGCGAGTGGGCCGGAGCGGGGAAATCTATGGGGAAAGTAGGGCCTGCAGGGGCAACGGCCATAACCAGTATGTCCAGTGCCTTCTGGCCCGACGTAGAATTTGGCCCTGCCACTGTTGAGGGTGCCCTGTAAAATCCTCCTAAAGAAACAGCACCCTCTAGAGTAGCTGGGGGGCTGTCAAGTATGGTGTGTTTAAGCCTATCAATGAGGGCCATGCTATTATTACGAAGTGCCGCCCGTGAAAGGGGTTCGTTAGTGAGGAACCCTATGTTTCAATTTACCATGCGTTCTTGGTGTAAAAGAGGTGCTGTAGGCTTATATCTCTCCAACGAGTCTGGATGAGGACCGTCTATGACCGGCTTGGTGCAGAAGCGTGGGCACTGAAGCGCCTGAGGGATCGTGAAATAGGGCCCTGGGAATCGTGGAAAATGGAGTTCAGTGATACGTTTCTTGCGTTTTCCACACAAAGCAAAGTAACATTGCCCTGGTAACAAAACACAATACTAGCACTGCTAATAAGATGACAACAACAATACTAGCTATGCTACTGAGAGTGCTTTCTCTCTCTGTCGTGTGTTAAAAGGCTCAATCTATAACTATACAAATAATGTCAGCGCGCTACGGCAGCTGCAGTGAAGCTTAAAGTCAAGATGTAGAATACAAAACAGAGTGTGCGTCTAGCCGCTCACTTGCAAGCAATACCTGAAGTGACGAAAAGACTTCTGCACCTTTTAAGGACCGGCAAAGGCCGGCTTGGATGCAGAAGCACCGGCGCTGAAGCGCCCGAGGTATCGTGAAATAGGGCCCTGAGAATCCTGGGAAATGGAGTTCAAGGACACGTTTCTTGCTTTTTCTACACGAAGCAAAGTAACATTGCCCTGGTAACAAAACATAATACTAGCACTGTTAATAAGATGACAACACCAACACTCGCTATGCTACTGAGAGTGCTTTCTCTCTCTGCCGTGTGTTATAAGGCTCAATCTATAACTAGACAAATAATGACAGCGCGCAATGGCAGGTGGAGTGAATCTTACAGTCAAGATGTAGAAAACAAAACACAGAGTGTGCGTCTAGCCGCTCACTTAACAAGCAACTACCAGGGCAATGTCAAAGCCATAAGCTACAAACCCCAATAATTGAAAGTGTAGCGGGGTGATCACGTAACACACCTTATTGGGAGACAGTTGTAGGCGGGCACACAGTGTATACGTCTTAACTTTTAACCTGACCCGCTCTTACCTGTCTCCAAACCCTGCTCTCCTGGGTTTGAGAGAATAGCCTGTTGTACCTTGCTATGAAGATGGTGAGAGCAGAGAAGATCAGGTAGTTCGGGTAGGATCCTCATATACCTCTAAACGAGAAACACAAGGCTAGAGTAATTGTCACACAAATAATAATAATAATAATAATAATTTGGCACTTATATAGTGCTACGAACCCTCGGGTATCTGTGTGGTGCTCATTTATCGACCTCGGAAGGATGAAAGGCTGAGTTTGGCCCCGCCGGGATTTGAACCTGCGTTAATGTCAAAGCGAGCGCTCTACTCGCTGTGCCACTTGACCGGCTGTGGACAAGGAGGTGTGGACAAGGTAATGCTTGTGTACGGTTCTTTAAAGTTAAAAGCTCACTTATATACTTAAAGTTTTTGTATCAAAAGGGCAAACACAAGACACTATATACAACTTAAATTACTCATAGCAACTGTGCATCTAAAACGTAAATCACAAAAATATAAAAAGATTCCCTTTCAATATTAAAAAATAAAAACAAATTAAAACATATATACATAGTCTATACACTGCACAGTATTTAAAAAGCGATATATATATATATATATATTTTTGAGGCTTGTGGAATCTGCTTAGATCACATGCTGTGCATAGGCCGACATCTAGTGGAAGCTGTGGAGTATTACAGTTTGTTTTTCGAAACTCGAAAATGGGCGTCGACACAGGGCGTGCCAGTAATACTATCCCTAGTGTGATGTCCACTGTACCCAAGATCCCTCACGTGTCAGATTGTTTTTTTCCGCCATACTGGTCGGAAGCATTTTGCAGAGTCCCCTGGCCTTAGCCATACTTTTGCTAAAATATCGATAATCGATAAATTTACATCCTTTCCCCACCCCAACGTCGAACTTCGACACTCGACGCCGGCTTGGAGAAGAATTCGACCGTCGGCTGCTGCACGACGGATTTGGGCCTCGGAAGGCCTCTGGCCTCGGCCCTGCAAGTAGGGAGAGTGGGGTGTTGGACATACTCTACACTCTTGGTATATAGGTACATCTTATACATTTCCTACACTTACCAGCCCGCTGCCTCAAGGTGCGTATGGAGGGTACCCCTTTTCAATTCTGCCCCAAGTGCAATCGCAAATACCCTTGGGTCGACAGGCACGCCACGTGCAATCTCTGCTTGCCGAGGGACGACCCCGAGGCGAACTGCAGAGCGTGTAGTAGGTTTAAACCTAAGACACTTAAGGACCGTTCGAGGAAGCGTTGGGCCCACCAGGCCAGGCAGGCGGCCATGGCGGCGGAGGGCGCCTTCAGCGATGGCAGCGACGCCGTGCTTTCGGACGGCGAGGGCATTACGGCGTCTAAAGACAGCCGAGCGCAAGTCCCCGACCTCGGAAGGACGTCCGACAGGGCGGCTATGGGGAAGACCCCCAGCGACACAAGCGCTTCACACACCACTCACACAAAACACACAAAGTCCAACCGAAACTCGACGATGTCGAGTTCTCGGAAAGAGGCACATAGAGAACGGTCCGAATCGGTGTCCTCTGGGCGTTCTCGATCGAGATCGCCGCATGACTCCAGGCAATCTTCCACTCTTGCCAAGAGTGCCTCGCTCCCTAAGCTAACGGAAGTTCGATCGTCGGAGGACGAAGACGACTTCCACCCCCAGGCCGCTCTCCAGGAGTCGGAGCCCGCAGACAAGATCAGCGCGGCCCCACATTCGAAGGACAGGAACTCTACCCCCGATCCTCGACGCCAGGCGTCGAAAACCTCCGGAACCACAAAGGGACAGGGAAAACACTCTTCCACTCACGGGGAGGGGGGAAAACAACAGAAGAAGCAGCCACTGCACTCTTCCACACCTGTAAAACACTCCACTCCTCTTAAACAGACAGACAAGCCCAAGTCTGCTGCTATTTCTAAAACCAGCAAGTCTACTCAGGATAAGTCTCCTAGACTTTCTGAGAGAGTCATTCCCAGTTCCAAAGAATGGTCGAGTGATGACATAGATAGGGTCATGTCAAGGATGTCTTCTTTGGCAGACTTTTATGAAAAAAATCCAGACCATTTCCTTTCATATAATCCACAAGGGTCTACACCCTCAGGCTCTAATGATCCTATCCCCTCGAGTAAGAAACCCCGGTTTGAGACACCTATGAGGTCTTCGGACCCCTTCGATGTACAACCATACTCACGGCCATACTCACAGTATCAAGGAGAGACTTCCTTTGGTGAGGACCAAGAATTTGGCATGGTAGAAGAGCAAACCGGGACGGGCTACTATGGGGATGATGAGGACCAAGAAGAGGAAGAGGATGACCCTGAAACCTACAGAGTAGATTCCCCGGTAGAGAAGGAAGCCCCGGTTACCAACTCCCATGTCGATAACCAACCCCTCCTGAACGAGGTTCTCGCACGAGCAGCAGAACATTTCCATATTGACACCCACGGTGTCCAGGAGGAGAGGGACTTCGCCGAGGAGTTAGTGGGAGAAAGGAGGCCTGTTGCCCAGACCATCCCTATCCTTAAGACTATTCAGCGAAGAATAGACCCGTCCCTGGTGAACCCGAACCTCACCAGAGCAGTCAATCACAAACTTTTCAGGGCAGCCCAGTCTGACCCTCTCTATATCAGAGGACATCTGAAGCCAGACTCCCTGGTTGTCACTAACACTCGTGAGAGGGCTGGGACACCCTTGTCATCGTTTGAAGCTCCTCCAGACAAGGAGAGCAATAAACTATATGGTTTCGGCAGGAAAGTAGCCTGAACGTCCGCCTATCAGGCAAGGATTGCAAACTCCACCACCCTGTTGGCCAGCTACAACTGCCATCAGTGGGAAGAAGTCGCGGCACTCATAGCCTCTGCACCAGAACCCTTAAAAGGCCAGTTAGCACGAATTTCATCAGAGGGTAGAGCCGTGTCTGGTTGCATTTTAAAAGCAACTTTTGACGCCGCGGACAATGCAGGCAGATTGATAGCAGAAGGTACTGTTATCAAGAGACATGCGTGGTTACGGCAGTCTGGTTTTAAGGCAGAAACCCAGGCATCATTGTTGGACAAACCGGTGGAAGCCGATCTGTTGTTTGGTAAGGCGGTCGAGGACGCATTGAAGAATGCCAAGGACGAATATGAGACACTCAAGTCCCTTGGCCAACTAACCAATAAACCCCCTAACCAGAGAGGGAATGGAAATTTTCGTTGCCCACGCGGCCAAAATTCCCAGAGAGGATCAAACTATTCCCAGGGGCAAGGTACACAGTGGAACAACAACAGCCAACAGTCTACCCAGGGTTACGGCAGGGGTAATAGGAGAGG
This sequence comes from Ambystoma mexicanum, assembly GCF_040938575.1. Classification (NCBI taxonomy): domain Eukaryota; kingdom Metazoa; phylum Chordata; class Amphibia; order Caudata; family Ambystomatidae; genus Ambystoma; species Ambystoma mexicanum. Next base: position 751,865,741 of record NC_090929.1, read on the forward strand.
ACGTGGTAAAGGCAGAGGCAGCCCCAGTAGAGGAGGCGGCATGCCTCCACCAAAGCAGCGACGCTGAGTTCAGTGTCCCTTCTCACGCAACCCCAGTAGGGGGACGCATTTCCAACTTCACCCAAGCTTGGGAAGGGATCACATCAGACAGATGGGTGCTGTCAACAGTATCCGCAGGGTACTGTATAGAACTACTGCAGCGTCCCCGGAAACATCCTCCACGACAAAGAGTACACTCTTTAGAACATCAGAAGATTCTCCTCGAGGAGATCGCCAATCTGCTAGCAAAGGACGCGATAGAACTCGTCCCGGGACACCAGGTAAACAAGGGTATTTATTCAATTTACATCCTTGTGCCAAAAAAAGATTTGACAATGCGCCCAGTATTGGATTTACGGCCTGCCAACAAGTATGTCAAGCCCCAAAAGTTTCGAATGACTACACTACAAGAGGTAATCCCCCTCCTAAAAAAGGGGGATTACATGGCAACCTTGGATATGAAAGATACCTATTTTCATATTTCCATGTTCCCAGCACACAGAAGGTACTTGCGCTTCAAGGTGGACAGTCGGCACTACCAGTTCAAGGTACTGCTCTTCGGGATAGCTTCGGCACCAAGGGTATTCACCAAGGTACTGGCGGTGGCGGCTGCACACCTACGCAGGGAGGCAATCCCGGTGTACCCTTATCTGGACGACTGGCTCATAACGGGGGAAACCCCAGTAATTTGCAGGACAAACATTCAAAGGACTATCGACCTCCTCCACGAATTAGGCTTCTCAATCAATGAGAAAAAGTCAAGCCTGATGCCAAGCACCTCCAAACAGTTCCTAGGAGCAATCCTAGATACTCAAGAGGGGTTGACATTTCCTTCAGAGGAAAGAACTCGGAATATACTACTGCAAATTCCGCAATATCAGTCCGGTCACCAAATAACGGTACGCAAAGCAATGCGTTTGCTGGGCATGATGGCGTCATGTCAAGAATGGTTGGCGAAACAGTGGTCTCAGGCAAGTGGTCAGTGGGACGATCTAGTGGTCGTTTCGCCAACACTGGTACAAAGCCTTCACTGGTGGACAAGAGAGAATCTTGCACAGGGGAAACTCTTTTACGATCCCAAAGTACAGGCAGTAGTCACTACTGATGCATGCCTGACGGGGTGGGGAGCTCACCATCTCTACCACACAGCTCAGGGTCTCTGGTCTCCCTCAGTGGCCAAGAACCATATCAACCTGCTAGAGCTTCTGGCAGTATTCAGAGCGCTTCAAGCGTTCGAGCCCTACCTACTAAACCTGTCAGTGCAAATCCGGACGGACAGCACGACAGCCATGTTCTACCTGAACAAGCAAGGAGGGACTCGTTCGCCAAATCTGTCCAAGCTTGCCCAGAAAATCTGGATATGGGCACTCAGACGGAACATCTTCCTGTCATCACAACATGTTCCAGGGGAGCTCAATTCCCTAGCAGATGCTTTGAGCAGAGACTCCCTCCCAGAGGAACACGAATGGGTTCTACACAGAGAGGTCGTAGAAGATATCTTCTCTCAGTGGGGTTTCCCCACTATAGACTTATTCGCCACAAGCGAAAACAGACAATGCCCAGGATTTGCATCCAGGTTCCCCCAACCAGACTCCCAGGGGAACGCCCTGTGGATGAACTGGTCAGGGATGTTTGCGTACTCTTTTCCACCAACTCCTCTCATCAGGAAGGTGGTCAACAAGATGAACAGAGAGTCGATGACGCTCGTCCTAATTGCTCCCATGTGGGCAAGACAACCGTGGTTCCCACACTTACGCAGGATGGCGGTGTGCGAGCCCATCAAACTTCCGGCCTGGTACAACCTACTGTCCCAGCACCAAGGTCAAACAGTGCATCAGCAACCCAACTCAATGAACCTGGCAGCATGGCTCCTGAGGTCATAGAGTTTGGACATCTCAATTTACCACAGAGGTGTATGGACATCCTAAAGGAATCTAGGAAACCAAACACAAGGCACTGCTACTTTGACAAGTGGAAGAGATTCGTTATCTGGTGCCAGAGTAAACAAATCAACCCAGTTGATTGCACTCCTTCCACTATTGTTACATACATGCTCCATCTGCTGGATGCAGGACTGGTTTTTAACTCACTGAAAGTACACCTGGCAGCCCTGTCGGCATACACCACTTCCCATAACAAGGTCTTGTGGTGGAACGTACCAGTAGTTAAAGCCTTCATGGAAGGAGTAAAGAGACTTCACCCTCCTATTTCAAACCCACCACCAGGGTGGGACCTTAATGTGGTGCTATCTAAGCTCATGGGCCCCCCTTTCGAGCCCATGCATAAAAGCAGTCTCAAACACCTGACTTCTAAAACGGCCTTCTTAGTAGCTATTACTTCTATAAGAAGGGTCAGTGAGATTCAGGCTCTGTTAGTGCAGGATCCCTTCTTTACTGTCCATAAAGGCAAACTGGTTTTACGCACACACCCTAGGTTCTCACCTAAGTTTATATCTAAATTCCACGTAAACCAGTCCATCGAGCTTCCGGCTTTCTTCCAGGACCCTCAAAGCTCGGCTGAGGTGAAACTACACACCCTAGATGTGCGTAGGGCGGTCCTCTACTATGTAAATAAAACCAGACCGCTAAGGAAAACAGATCAGCTGTTTGTCTCCGTAGCTACAGGCAGAGAGGGGGATCGCGTCTCTAAAGGTGCCATCTCGAAGTGGATTATTAACTGTATCCAGCTGTGTTACTCACTCTCTGAAAAGACTCTGCCTTTCACGCCAAGAGCCCACTCTACAAGAGGCATTGGGGCCACTCTGGCTTTCATTGAAAATGTACCTCTTGACACCATTTGCAAAGCAGCTACTTGGAGCTCTATTCACACTTTTACTCAGCATTACTGCATTGACACCCTTTCCAAGGCAGATACACAAGTGGGACAAGCGGTTCTAAGACACTTATTTGCTCATGACCCTTCTCACATCCCACCTCCTTCTTCAGGTACTGCTTGCTAATCTATGCACAGCATGTGATCTAAGCAGATTCCACAAGCATCAGAAGGGATACATTACTCACCGTAATCGTATTTCTGATGCTTGTATCTGCTTAGATTCACATGCAACCCACCCTTCCTCCCCTCTGAGAGAAGGCGCATGGTTGCTTGTAGTCTTACCTTTCTATCTATCTGCTTGGATTACCTGTACTCACGCTACTCCTCATGCTACCTCATGTCAGAAAAAATCCAATCTGAGGATCCTAGACGCGTGAGGGATCTTGGGTATGATATGATATGATATGATATGATATGGCATTTGTAACGCGCCTATACACAGGTGTTTCAAGGCGCGACGAGGCAGGGAGGGGAGAAACAAGGGAGACAAAACAAACGATCCTACTAGGCCAGGTGTCATTCAGATCGCGCAAGTGCAGGGGTGGGGGAGGGGGGAAAAGTGCAAGGGGAAGGGGAGGGGGGGAAGTGCAGTAAAGGTAAGTGGCGTAAGTAATAAATAAAAAAGGGCCAGCTAGTGGCAAGTGCAAGGTAAGTGCAGAGCAAGTGCTGGGGAAGGGGGGGGGCTGTAGGGATACAGAGACAGTCCCGTAGTGCAGAGGGGTTCCAGGGGAACAGTGACTAGGACCAGGACCGAAGGCAGTTTAGAGTGGTCAAGTTGCAGGATCAGTGCAGTTTAGTGAAGAATTTAATTAGCTGTTCAGCAGGGGAGAGGGAGAGAGAAAGCAGAAGCAAAGAGGAAGGTTTTGAGGTGCTTCCGGAACTGGAGGTGGTTCTCCTCAAGTTTCAGGGAGGCAGGAAGGCTGTTCCAGAGGGAGGCCCCTGCCGCGGAGAGAGATCTACCCCCAGCTCGTTGCTTCGAGAAGCGGCTGACCATGAGGGAGTTGGAGGCGGATGAGCGAAGGGCTCGGGGAGGAAGATATTTGGGAAGAGAGAGTTGAAGGTATTTAGGACCCAGGCCCCAGAAGGCCTTGTGGACAATGCAGAGGGTTTTGAACTTTATCCTCGCAGCCACTGGGAGCCAGTGTAGAGATTTCAGTCCTGGAGAGATACGGTCCCTGGGCTTGAGGACAAGGACAAGTCTCGCAGTTCTGTTCTGGATGAGTTGCAGAGGGCGGAGAGTGGAGGCAGGCAGATTAAGATAGAGGCTGTTACAGTAATCCAGCTTCGAGAGAACCAGGGCTCGGGAGACAGTGAGCTTCTGGGGGAAGGAGAGGAAGGGAAGAATACCTCTGAGGAGGTGCAGCTGGTAGTGTGACCTCTTGGCGACGTCAGAAATATGAGGAGAGAAGGAGAGTGTGGAGTCGAAGATGACCCCAAGGTTTTTTGCCTTGCAGGTAGGAGCAGGGAGGGGGCCAAGGGAGGCAGGCCAGAGAGCTGCAGGGAAGGAGGGAGTGGGAGTACCGATGAGTAGAATCTCAGTCTTACTGGCATTAAGGCAGAGGTCATTGGCGGCACACCATTCTTGGATAGCAGACAGACAGTCAGAGATGAGGGAAGGAGAGGGGGAGGCTGAGGGTAGCCTGAAAATGAGCTGGGTATCGTCCGCATAGCACTGGAAATTAGGGCAGAGAGCGGCGATGCGGTGGGCAAGGAGAGCCAGATACTGGTTGAACAGCCAGGGAGAGAGATTAGATCCCTGGGGGACACCACAGGTGGAGAAAAAGATGTCGGAGAGGAAGGACCCCAGTTGGACCTGGGAGGGTCGATTTGAAAGGAAAGAGGTCAGCCACGCCAGAGCCTGACCAGTGATACCCAGGTTTTCCCGGAGACGGTTGAGCAGGATGGCATAGTTGACAGTGTCAAAGGCAGAGGAGAGATCGAGCAGAATGAGAACACACAGAGTGTTGGAATCGAGGTTCAGGAGCAGGTCTTCACGGATGTTCAGAAGAGCAGTTTCCGTGCTTCTGGCAGCTCTGAAGCCAGATTGATGGTCATGAAGACTACCAACAGATTCAGCATGGAGGTTAAGCTGGGAGATGGCCAGTTTCTCCAGGAGCTTGCCCAGGAAGGGAGTGATGGAGATAGGGCGATAGTTAGCCGGGCAGGAGGGGTCGGAAGAGGGTTTCTTGAGAAGAGGGTGCACAAGGGAGTGCTTGAGGGGGGAAGGGAAGACTCCAGAGGCGAAGGAGTGGTTGCAAAAGTCAGCCAGGGCAGGAGCCAGGGAGTCGATGTGGTCCTTGATAGTTTTGGAGGAACAGGGGTGAACCTGTTTAGACGAGACTTTCATTGATCGGACTTGTCTGGAAACCTCGTCAGCAGAGAAGGGTGGAAAGGCAGAGAAAGAGGGAGGAGGGTTGACCGCAGAAGGGCCAGAGGAAGAGCCGGGTAGGGGGGGAGGGAGGTGAGAGGAGGAGAGCGAGGACAGGATGTCCTGAGTTTTAGAGATGAAGTGAGAGGCCAGTGCAGTGCAGAGGGCCTGGGAGGGGACAGGAGAGGTAGAGACTGCAACAGGGTTGGCCAGCTCCTTGCAGATTTTAAAGAGTTCAGCGGAGTTGTTTGATGCCGCAGAGATGCGGGCTTGGATAAGGGCTCTCTTCTTGGTGAGAACGGAGAGCCGGTACTGCCTTTGAAGCAGGCGGCAGGCCAGTTTGTCAGAGGATGAACATGAAGCACGCCATTTCCTCTCAGCAACCCTGCACTTGCGTTTTAGGGTGACGAGATCCGAGTCATAGCAGGAGTTACATTTGGCTTTGGGCTTCAGGCGGATTCTCATGACGGGGGCAAGGATATCAAGAGTAGCAGATATAGCAGAGTGGAGCATGGAGAGGGCTGTGTCAGGGTGGGAGTCAGCCGAAGGGGCAGGGGGGGGAGAGAAGGTAGCAGCAAAAGCCTCAACTGACACACGCTTCATGGGTCGGATGACCGAGAAGGTGGGTGGCAGTGAAGAGGGTGGCTTTGCCTGAGGGGTAGGGAGGGTGAGGTGGGAGGATAGGAGAAAGTGATCGCTCCAGGAGAGAGGAGTGGAGAGAGGGACAGAGAGGGGAAGGTCAGAAGAGATCAGAGCATCAAGAGTGTGCCCAGCAGAGTGAGTAGGCCCAGACGGGAGAATAGAGAGTGAGAGAGAGTCGCAGAGGTCACGAAAGAGACAAGTGGGGGGACTGGAGGCATCAAGGTGGATGTTGAAGTCGCCAAGAAGGAGGAGTTGAGTGGTTGAGGACAGGAGTGAGGAGGAGAGGTCAGCCCACTCAGAGAGGAAGGAGGAAATTTGACCAGGTGGCCGATAGATAGTAGCCACGGTAAGGGAATGGCTAGGAGAGAGAGAGAGTCGGCAGACAAGACATTCAAAAGAGGAGTAGGTCTGAGTGGGAGTGACAGTGGCAGGAATCCACTCAGGGAAGATAAGGGCAACACCACCCCCTGCACGGTTAGGCCTGGGCATGGAGAGGATCTTGTAACCGTCAGGTAGGAGTGTGTCAAAGCTGGTGGCAGAGCAGGCTGTGAACCAAGTCTCAGTGAGACAGAGGACGTCGACGTCCAGTTCCTCAAGAAGGTGACAGATATCGGAGGAGTGCTTGATGGCAGAGCGAGTGTTTAGAGTGGCAATGTGGAGAAGGCTGCCATCCTTGAAGAACTTCCGGGGAGGGGTACAGATCAGAGGTACGCCCTGCGGAGGTATTGAGGAAGGAGGTGAAGAAGGAGCACGAGAGGGGGCAGGGAGGGAGGGTAGAGGCAAGGTAGCCAAGGATAGAGGAGGGGGGACAGCAGGTACAGTGGACGTCACACTAGGGATAGTATTACTGGCACGCCTTGTGTCGACGCCCATTTTCGAGTTTCGAAAAACAAACTGTAATACTCCGCAGCTTCCACTAGATGTCGGCCTATGCACAGCATGTGAATCTAAGCAGATACAAGCATCAGAAATACGATTACGGTGAGTAATGTATCATATATATATATATATATATATATATATATATATATATATATATATATATATATATATATATATATATATATATATATATATATATATATATATACACAACCTGGCCAGGGCTGTCTCAAGGTTTCTGCTGCCGGTAACTGGATGTTCCTCTCTGACGTATCCTGGCAGCGGGCAACAGCAGCAGCAACAAATGGCGGGCAAACGCGCTGATGTAGGAGGCATGGCGGGCGCCACCCCTTAGTTGGGGTTGCCCAGCCAACCTCCTTCCCCTCCTTGGTTACCGGGGGGGGCGGGCTCCTTAAATAGGGGGAAAAGCCCGCCCCCACATGAACCAGGGAAGGTCGCCGGAAGAAGGGCGGGGCGAGGGAGGCCCTATAAAGGGCCAGGGCACAGCCAACACACTTTCTATTCCTTGGCACCTGCCCCCGCCCAAGAACTTCTTTTGGTTTTCCCGCCCTCCCTCCCAAAAACCAAAATATTGGCTCTAACTTGTCTTGTCTTTTGTTTTTCAGGTCGCCCAGCGGAGTTACATTGCGATCCCTCTAGCAAAGTACTGGCAGGCCCATAAGGGAATGCTCAGCCAACAGATTAGATCTTACGGCGCCCCAAGAGTACTAGACTCAGGGGAGGCACTGGGGAAAAGGGGAGGGATTTAGGGGGTTTGGAAGCCATTTCCAACCCCAAAAATGGGGGGGGGGGTGGCAAGAAAAAATGGAAAAACAAGGTGAAAACAAAGGTCTACAAGGGAAGTTGGGGGGGGGGGAACCGATATGAAGGTATGGTGGCACAAGCGGGGTTGCCTAAGAAACAGGTGGGGGAAAGGGATCATGGAAGGAAGGATACAAAGAGGGATGTGGGGGGGCAATGTTGGGCTCGAGGGGTGACAAGATGGAACCAAGGGGGGGCACGAGGTTCAAGGAGGTGAAGAGAGGGGCAAGCGCAAGGCTGGGGGGCAAACAGATGGGGGTACTTGGGGAAAAATTAGAGAACGGGGGTGGGAGTCTTCAGGGTGAACGGAGCACAGGGAACTGTAGGGGGAGAAAGTTGGGGGGCCAATGCAAAAGAACATGGCACAGCGAGAGGGGAAGAGCAAGCCGGGGGGAGGGAAGGTTTAGGTTTACGGAACCTGACGGGGGTGAGGGCGCTGGGTAAGACCTTGGATGAGGGCCCAGGGGGAGGGCACTGGGAGCACGGTATTAAGGCGATGTCCTGCCCGGGGGACAGTAAGCCGGTATGGGGACACCTGGGGCCCGAAGCTTGGAGGTAGGGCTAGGGTAGAAGTGGCACAGTTGGGGACGGGAGCACAGAGTAGTGTAGAAATGTGCGCTAGGCTAGCTGGACATTGCAAAGCGATGACTGTATAGGCAGGTAGAAACGTGTTAGTCGGCACCGGAAGGTGGTGTCGGCTAAGAATGAATATGTGATGTGGGGTAAGAGTTGTGTTGGGGCACCGAAAAGTGGTGTCTGTATAGGAACCTACATAATAGCGTGGCACCGCGTGGCTGCCTGTTTTAGCTAGAACTAGACATAGGACACTGTGCAGAGTGTCTGGGGGGGGGGTTACTAATAGGTACCTTAGAGCAACGGGGGGAAAAATGTCAAGAAGTGTGATACATGGGAACTGAAAATGGCAAGAAGTGTGAAACAAGGGAACATATTGAATGGCCATGGGTAGAGAGAAGTTGATAGCAAGGGCCGGGCTCAACCTGAGGCGTCCAACGGACGCGGACGGTGGGGGGGGGTGGACAAGGGATGCAAACCTAGGTAGCCTCACACAGCGTAGAAAACCTGTGGTGTGGTGAATTACGGATCGCCTGTAAGATAACTCCAAGACTTCACACAAATAAAGCTGCTGTGGCATTAACACTTCCAACCTTTACAAAATTGTCTGGCGTGTTCTTTCAGGTGGTTTCGAATTACTGGCTGATGCTGGCCGGTGCTGTGGGGGGGACGGCTGGCCCGAGCAGGGCAGGCTGTACGGCTCAAGGGAGGAGGGGGAGATGCGGCAATGGGATGCCCCCGCTAAGTGTGTGGCGGCGCCAAAGTCTTTACATGGGCTGGGCTGCGCTTGTCAGCTAAAGCCGAGCACTCAGAGGCAACGTGGGGAACCCCCCCAGCACTTCTTAACCTGGGCCTGACAAGGGGATGGGCCCCTTCACTGAAACTTAGTGCAGGAAGGCTGAAGGCATTGGGTGCTCCCCTGCTGTGGGGAGTGCTGTTATCTTAATGCTCCCAGGGCGTGGCGGTGATTAAATGCCACGTGGGAGGTTGCTCTGCTAACAAACGCTCCCCTGCTAGTGATGACAGTGACAGATTAAAGGCCCAGGCTGCGGTGCTGTCAGGGCACATAGCGGAGTGCCTGGGTTTACCATTGCCCAGCACTCCGCTCGTGCTCCAACTGTCTTTTTTTCATTTAAAGTGTAAAGTAACTATTACGTAACCACACGTGAGGATCCCTTACTCTAGCCCTTACCAAAGTGTCAAAAGATGCTAAAGAAACCATGCGTGCGCAGTGGCAGGAGGCGACTAGTATAGCTAAATGACCATAGTTTAGTGGGGTCGCAAGTTCTTGCCAAAGCATTGTAGGCCCGTAATGATTGATTTCGTGGCGCTTGGGCTTCAGCTCGGAGGCTGAGCTACTGTAACTAAGATGAAGAAAACAACCATGGTGTGAGAGGATTTCAGTGAAAGCCTGCTACGTGAGTCTCGGAGGGTCATTCATCTACAATGCTGAGTACTTAGGTCATAGTTAGAGCTAGACAGGAAGCCGCAACCCTTTGTTCTTAGGAGATGCACACGTTAATCCTGGTAAGGCAAAGTGCCCTCAAAAGAAAGTATTAGTCACTGTGGCGTTGCCCCTTTAAGGGTACGCACGCGACGGAGTGACGTTCACTCCGTCGCGTGCTCTGTTAAATAAACGGGGCGGCTCCTGGTGACGTCAGATCACCGGGGAGCCCACACCGACAACATCACTATCTCCGTGTCTCATTATCACGGGGGTGGGGGGCTCACGGAGGCGGCCCATCGGAGACTGCCAACAGTGGCGACGAGACCGGGATCGCTTCCTGGGACACGCGGGGAGTTTCATCGAAGCGCAGATGATCGCATGTGAGCGCGCGACGAACTCCGACCGCAGAGAAGGAAGCGACGCACGCGGCCGGCGGCCATTTTAATCAACAGGCCTCGGAGACTCACGGCTTCATAACGAAGCGTCGGTGAGCCATCCGGACTTAATTTTTGGAAACTTCAGCGGCGGATGATCGCTGAACACAGCACATGTCAATTTCAAGAGGAAATTCTGACATTTGTCACTGTTATTGTCGAGCAGAGGCAGGGAGACTCCATGGGAAGCCTGCTGTTGCACTAGGGGTCTCTTCCTCTACTCAATTTTTGGACACCTCGTTGTCTGCATGCTGGCTGGAGTGACACCTTCACGAAGATCACGGCTGGTGGTGAGTTGCGGCCCCGTTCCTACCAATCTTTTGGGGTGCCTGTGCGCTTTCCACCATGAATCAGGATGCTGCTGCTGCTGCTGCTCCTGCTGCTGTGGCTCCTGTACCGCCTGTACCTCTGCCTGCTCCCCCGCCGAAACCACCGGGGTCCCTACAGCCAATGCCTGAGTTTGATATCTCGGGTGCTCCATCGGGCCTGGGACAGAGGTGGAAGATGTGGATTGATAGGCTGGAGATGTATTTCAGGGCCACAATGGAAACAACGGACGACGGCAAGCTGGCCACCCTCCTGTACTCTGCTGGTCCTGCGGTGCATGAGGTATTTATGTCCCTGCAGCCGGTGGACGGATCGTTTGCTGCGGCAAAGGAGGCACTCCACAATCATTTTCTGCCGATGGCCAATGCGGACTATGAACGTTTTCTCATGGGAACGGCTCGACAAAAAGATGATGAGACTCTGGATGTGTTCTTTGGGCGGCTGCGGCGTTTGGCAGCACCTTGTGCCTGGAATGACCCTGAGGTTATGATTAGGAACCAACTCATTCAGGGGTGCAGCTCTGGGAAACTGAGACGCCAGATACTGCGAGAGCCGGGCATCACCCTCCCTCGCATCCTAGAACTGGGTAGGTGCCACGAGGTCTTGGAACTGCGTGCAACCAGGATGGAAGCGGGTGCTCGCCCAGCCAAGGTGGAAGAGGTCTGCGCGGTCGGAAGAGGCCGCGGGTTAAGGCGCCCCATGAACACTCAGAGCCAGCGCGCGCAGGGGTCGAATGTCTCGTGCCCGAAGTGTGGCTACGATCTCCCGCACCCCGCGGAATGCCCGGCAACGGGAGTCAAGTGCGGCAGATGCGGAGGCCCTGACCATTTCGCCAGAATGTGCAAATCTGCCGCCCCCAAAATTGTGCCGAGGGGACCAGTTCGAGCCGGCTTCTTCCGGCCCCAGAGGGCCTCCAACGTTGCCCAGGTGGACCAAGGTGACGAAGGGGCCCCTCAGGAGGAGGAAGAGGAGGACGAGGATGAGGAGAACGTGTTTTTCGTGTCCAGTGTGAGCGTGCTCAAGTCCCGCTCCAAAAGACAGCCCCGGTGCAACGTGCTGGTTAATGGAGACTCTGTGCCGATGCTGGTGGACACTGGCGCATCTGTAAATGTAATGGCCCGCCAGCATTACAAGACCATGCTGGCCCCGCCTGCGCTGGCTGCGCCGATGGCACGCATATTCGCCTTCTGCGGGGACCGGCCTTTGCCTCTAGACGGTGTATTCGTGGCTGGTGTGCAGTATGGGGACTCACACATACGGGCTAGATTCTATGTCACACCGGTGAGCGACAACACCCTGCTCTGCTGTGCCGCGGCGGAGGCACTGGGTATCGTCACGTTCGCCTACGCAGTGTACTTAGATGACATCCAGGTCCTCCTGGCCAAACATGGATCCCTGTTTGAGGGCATTGGACAGCTGGTGGGTGAGCCGGTCCGGCTCCATATCGATGAATCTATACAACCAGTGGCGCTGAAGCACCGACGGGTTCCTTTCCATCTCAGGGATCTGGTGGATCGCGAACTGGACAACCTCGTGGGGCTGGACATAATTGAAAAGGTTGAAGGACCCACCCCCTGGGTGTCCCCTATCGTCATCGCCCGCAAACCCAAGCAGCCCGATGCTGTGAGAATCTGTGTGGACATGCGGCTCCCCAATAAGGCCATAAAGAGGGAGCGACACCTCACCCCCACCATCGATGACATTATTGCGGAGCTGCAGGGAGCGAGGTTTTTCTCCAAGCTCGACCTGAGATCGGGCTATCATCAGGTGGTCTTGCACCCAGAATCCAGGTACATCACTACCTTCACCACACATCGGGGTCTCTATCGATACAAAAGACTAAGCTTTGGGGTGTCCTCCGCAGCGGAGGTCTTTCAAAACATAATAAGGGGTGCACTGGCGGATCTGGAGGGCGTCCTTAATATCAGCGATGATATCCTGGTGTACGCCAAATCGGAGACGGAGCATCTGTCACGCCTGTCCAAGACTTTTGAACGGCTACGCTTGCTGGGCCTCACCTTGCACAAGGACAAGTGCGAATTCCTGAAGACGGAGATCGAATTCTTTGGGTTCGTATTTAAGGCGGTTGGGGTGTCACCAGATCCCCGCAAGGTGAGGGACATTAAGGAGGCGCGCCCGCCCGAGAATGTCGCGGAGGTGAGGAGCTTCCTGGGGATGGTCACTTACTGCGGCCGTTTCATCAGAAATCTCGCATCCCGCTCTGAGCCTCTGAGGTCGCTCACCAAGAAGGACACCACCTGGCAGTGGGGCCCTCTGGAACAGGCGGCATTTGACGACATTCGAGGGGCTTTAGCGGCGCATGACACCATGGCATTTTTCGACCCGAGCCTACAGACGGAAATCGTGGTGGACGCCAGCCCATATGGGCTAGGGGCGGTGCTCACGCAAGTAGGAAAAGACCAGGAGGTACGACCAATAGCCTACGCCAGTAAGGCCCTGTCCGACACTGAGCAACGGTACTCTCAAATCGAGAGGGAGGCCCTGGCGGTGCTGTGGGGCTGTCGGCACTTCCGCCTCTATATTCTGGGGCGTCCCGTGACCGTGGTCACGGACCACAAGCCGCTGTTTACTATCATGGCGGGCTCGTCATCTCGCCCGCCAGAGAGAATTGAGCGCTGGATGCTCGCCCTGCTGGAGTATGGGGTGTCATTGACCTATCGTCCCGGTGCCAACAATGCGGCGGATTACCTATCTCGACACCCCAGGAACGACTCGCAGGAGTCGGCATCGGCGGAGGAAGCCGACGAGCACGTCTGCCTGGTCGTAGAGACTGCGACACCCAACTCCATTCAGGTGGAGGAACTTGAGGCTGCATCGAGAGGCGACGAATGTTTCGCCATCCTGAAGGAGGCCATGCAGAAAGGAGCCTGGAAGACAGTGCTGGAGGCGGTGGAGCGAAGAACATGTGAGGCCCGGGTCACACTCGAGCAATTGTGGAGAGTGAGAGAGGAACTAACATTCTCCGAGTCGGGGCTACTGCTAAGAGGGGAACGGATCGTAGTGCCCCAGACCAAAGTGGCACAGGTCATCGCGCTGGCGCACCAAGGTCATCAAGGGGCCCCCAAGACCAAAGCTCGCCTCCGTCAGAAGGTGTGGTTCCCTGAGCTGGAGCGGAAGGTGGAGGCGTTCGTGGCCTCTTGCGTGTGGTGCCAGGCGGCGGCCCCGGCCCAGAAGGAACCGTCCATTGAAGCAATGCCCCGAGGGACTCGACCATGGGAAGTGGTGCACGCCGACTCTGGATCTACATCCAGAGGCACGCATTTTCTGGTGGTGGTAGACGAGTGGTCGAGGTATCCGGAAGTTGAGTTTATAGACTCAGTGGCGTTTGAGAACGTGGTGGTGGCGCTGGAGAAGATCTTTGCCACTCATGGCCTCCCCTCTGTGCTGTGCTCTGACAACGGAGCCCCATTCCAGGGTGAGAGTTTTGCCGAGCTCATGAAAGGGTATGGAATTCAACACCGGCGGGTCACCCCACTGTGGCCCCGCGCCAACGGGGAGGCCGAGCGCATGATGCGCACTCTCAACAAGGTGTTCAGAATTGCCCATGGAAAAGGGGAGTGTTTGCAGAGGGCTCTGTACGTCTTCCTACGTGGTTACCGAACCACCCCTCACTCGTCAACGGGGGTGGCTCCGGCAAAGGCACTCTTCCAGCGGTGCCCGAGAGATGTCATACCGGAGGTGGGGGACAGAGACCCTGCCGTCATCGATAATGAGCAGGTGGAAGAGGACAGACAGGTCAGGACACAGATGGAGAACATCAGGAGGGGGCTCAGACCCCCACACATCGCACTGGGGGATGAGGTGCTGGTGAGAAATCGTCACCCCCATGGAAAACTGTCTCTCACGTATGAACCCGCCCCCCTAGATGTGGTGGCCGTCAAGGGGTCAATGGTGACTGCCTCGGATGGAACTTCATCGGTAACTAGGAATGCGTCGTTCTTCAGGAAGATTGGTGACCCCAGAGTGGACAGCCCGGACAGCCGAGAAAGTGAAGGCGCTCTGGATGAAGGTGGGGGAGAAAGCTCCGCAGTGGAATCTCCGGCTCGAGGCGGACCCAGTCCAGGAACACCAGCCAGGGACGGTGGCAGGAGGTACCCCCTGAGATCAGGGCGTGGGAAACCTGCCCGTCTCAATGACTATGTTACGGACTGAGCTGGGGAGGCTGACAGGGGACTAATGGTCAGGCCACGACAGGTACCCACGGGGGATCCGGGGTGGCTGTCAATAAATGGGGGTTTTTGTTGAAATTTATAGAGTTATATGTGTCATAGATGTGTGCTAGTTAAGTACTCCTGTTTCCAATTTGTTGTTATGGAAAAGGAGGAGTGTGGCGTTGCCCCTTTAAGGGTACGCACGCGACGGAGTGACGTTCACTCCGTCGCGTGCTCTGTTAAATAAACGGGGCGGCTCCTGGTGACGTCAGATCACCGGGGAGCCCACACCGACAACATCACTGTCTCCGTGTCTCATTATCACGGGGGTGGGGGGCTCACGGAGGCGGCCCATCGGAGACTGCCAACAGTCACTGCAGAGCCCAAATATATAGATAACCCCATTCCTTCCATGATCGAGCTGGCTATTTACAGGTCTGTCTTAACCCAGCTAGAATGGCCTTTCCCTGCACTGACTGGGGACACCACTCCACATAGGCACTCTGTGTTACTAAGGGTGGCGTTGTATAGCTTTGCACATCCTTCACGCTGGGTGTACTCGATAAAGACACACTGTGGGTCATTTTCATTTCAGTCCGAACTTGCACGGAGTGGACCATGTCCGTTTTCAATTGCTAAAGGTTCACTCAGTGCCATTGTCAACTTTTCCGCCACGCAGTGACAATGTTAAAAGGGAAACACAGCTGCCTTTACTTCTTATGTTTTCACTATGTTGAAAATGAATTATTTGTCTGCAATGAATGATTGTATTACTATGGAAGCAGAGGCTTAGACAGGTTACAGCCTTGTGGCGCTGGCCCACACAAAATCTGTAAATGCCACGCAGCAGCACTGTGTGGGCATTTATAGATGTTAGCGTAACTGTGGCGGGCCCAACTAGATTAGACTCAGGCCCCACTTGTTAGACAATCCTGGCTACGCCTCTGTATGGAAGCCTCGACTTTTACCAGTTGGTGATTTCCGGCGGATTGCATCGGAATCCGTAGCCTGACCATGCGCCTGACAATCCATCTGACGGCAAGGCGGCTGCGTCTGTCAGGCAGAGCGGGAAATGAATGTCCGCCTCGCCACTCAACTCCACCTGACAAATGCAAGAACGTGAGGCGGGTCACAAGAGTTGTGGAAACAGTTTTTTACGCCACCTTTTAGAATACACTTCAAAACGGAAATAACACTCATCGTCACATTCACAGGCATTATTTCTCTTCCTTGCTGCAGTTGTATTGTTATAACAGTCAGTCTCCAACTGACAACTAGCCGAATTCCGCTTGCATCTAGCAGTCTTTGTGTGTATTAACAGCACCAGACACACGCACGTACGTACGCACGCACGCACGCACGCACACGCACACACACACACACACACTCTTTAATAAACATTTCAGAACCACACTTATTGATTCCATTAACTTCTTTGCAATGTTCTAGAACAACCCTTCGCTTCCTTTGCTCGTTTGTTCTACATCACTGTAACCTAAGATGACAACTCTACGCTGCTGGCAGTCCCATGACGCCGTTAAGTTTAATAAATCAATACATGTAAACATACCACTGCAGCTACACCTGATTCTATGACTGTACCTGGCATTACTATGTTTCTAACTGACACCACTCTCACCAGTTGTATCTATCATCACACTCTAAGCTATAGCAGGCTTCAGCCTGTATTTCTGTAGCTACTTGCAGTCTTTTTAAGCTCTCATCTGTTATTGCTCTTTTACTGCAGCCTGTGACCTTAGCTCTCTTTACTTTGCGCCGGCCTGTAGCTGGGGAAGAGGAGGCATGACATGGGCTGTCTAATGGCCGAACGGTCACTCTATGCCACTAAGCAGCTTATGCTTGCGAGGTGCCTCCATGTCCAATCTGTCTCGATCCGAACATGACATGTGTCCAGTTTGTCATAAGCTGCCTCCCCCCTGACAGGTCCGTAAAAGGCACAGACTGTCTCAGGGTTGGGGGTGTTTGCATGCCTGTATTTGGATGCAGCAAGCTGTCTCATACTTGAGAGGTGGTTGTGTGACTTGGGATGCCTCGTTGCCTAGAAGTGAGCAGGAGTGTATTCGTAGTTGCGCTCTCTTCATTCAGCTCGTGGAAGCAGCAGCTGTGCTGCGCCACCCCTGCTGGAGGTGGCGAAACTCACAAGACTGCAACCTCATTTTGTTTTCAGAGACACTCCAGGGTAAAACACAGAGGAAAAGTGACATACGAGCATGAACCAACCTTGGAATGTTTTCACTCCCATACAAAATGAAACGATGTTTGCAGAAATAAGCGTGCTTTATTTAATACGCCCCGTGTATCTAGGCATTTGTTAATATACACCAGATTTCATAAAATGAGAAATTCACCTGTTGCAGGCAGCGGTAATATTTAAGTCATCTGTCCTATATCTGGCAGTTTAGCACAAAAGGCAAATTACCCTGCTGCAGACATTTTTATAAACACAGAATCCACAGGGAAGGTTGATTGATTTAATTTTTTTGAGAGTCAAAAGATTTACTCTGAGGTCTTTTGGAGCTGTGGAGAAAGTACAAAAAGTGTAATGATGAAACAAAGCGGGTAGAGAAAAAAATAAATCTATGATAGATAATAACAAAATGATGGTGCGACGAAAGAAACAGCCATATAGATGGATAGCAGGCATACAGTAGAGTGGGGGATTGGTAGGTATTGCCAAGGCAAGAAGATCAGCAGTATCAAAGGAGGGCCCAAATTCACCCAACAACCAAATTCATTCAAACAATACCTCAAAACCCCATGGCCCACAACAATCACCTGGCGAGAGCGGCCGGTACTATCACATAACTCACCAGAAGATGCAGGGTGGACAGCAGAGATTAAAAAAAAGACCAGAGGAAGGCTATCAACTGTTGCATAAGGGGGCTCAGAAGGTTGAGGAGAATGAGGAAACCGAGGAGGCACAGACTAGAGCAAAAACACTCCTGCCTTAAAAGGGGGTTAAAAAGACCCATCCCATCCCTCGTTCATGCCAAGCTAGGGGACAGAGGCGGGCTGGCGAGAACAGGCATCATTGACAGGTCAGTGGCTCAACAGCAGGCTGGGACTGCAGCAGAAAAGGCAGACAGTCAACATAAGTTATTAAGGGATAGCGTCAAGGCCAGTATTATTGCACCTCTGCCTTGTACTATATCAGCTCCACATGAAGATGACAATCCTGACCTCAGAACAAAGGAATCCCTCTATAGCAGCCACCATCTAGTTTTATCCATTCCTTCTAGATGCCAGTATCTACCATGGCAACCATCCCGTTCACAGGATGGAGATGCTGATCCCTTATGGCCGCTTCATGCGGCCCTGTCCCTCCTGCACCAGGCACTCTGCTCCACCTCCACTCAGTCTCCATCTGCTGATAGCACTGCTAAATAAGCGGCTCTATCAGCTCCTCCTCCTCCTTCTGTTGTAGCCCTTGTGGATGAGCCCCTTGTGCAACCACTAGAGAAGGTACCCAGTCAATTTACCAAAGCAAATTTCAGAGTGGTACATTTCAGTGCAACCATAATACCGAAAAATACTGAAAATATTCAGTAAATATCTGTAGGGTAAGGGGTTAAAATGGGCCGGGATGGTGTTGGGGTGGGGTTATAAGGATAGAAAAACCAGGGGTTGGTTCAGTATTCTTTCGGTATTTTGGTTTCCGGAAAATGTACCACTCTGAAATTTGCTTCAGTAATTAAGCAATATGACCCGAGCGGCGGGGGCATTAGCGACTCAGGTAATGCCCCGGGGCCATAGTTATAGGCCCCGTGCCGAGAATCCAAACGGCTGGAGACTTTCCTCGTCCCCCGCCGGGGACGCAGAAACAAGAGGGTAAGTTGGGGGGGCGGGTGGGAGGGAGGAGAGGGAAGGGAAAAAAAAATACTTACCCGAGTCCCAGGCGGGGGGCGAAGGCATCCTCTCAGCCGCAGGGAGGCCCCACTTCGAGCCTCCCCATAGGCTGAGGGGTTGCCACGCCCCCCCCGCCGGGGAAAAAGGTAGTGGAATCCCGACTGAGGGATTCCCAGCCGGGTATGGACCTGGCGAGAGCCAATCAGAATGCTTGTTTCATTCTGATTGTCTCTCGCCGGGGTACTAATATAACATATAACCCTACAGACTAGTCTTAATCTCCACAAAGCACCTAAGTAATATGCTGGCTTCGTTGGCAAGCTCGTGCTTTGCAGGTGACAGGTTTAAATGTAAGCAGGGTTGCCTTAGCCTATCACTGTACATAATTGTGCTTTTTGCAAATCACTGCCTCACAGCTTCCCTACTAAACAAAATAGTTTAAGCTTGGGCCTTTATGTCTTTAATAATGATAATGATAATGATGTGTTATTTATATAGCACCTTAATCCAAAGCGCTTTACAGAGCACATATTTACATACAATATCACCCAACCGAAATTGGTACTCATTTATCGACCTTGGAAGGAGGAAAGGCTGAGTTGGCCTTGCTGGGATTCAAACCTGCGATCTGCAGATCACGCTCAGATCGCAGCAGCGAGCGCTCAACCCGCTGAGCTATTTTACCAGCCTAAAAATCAAGAAAGGGGTGGAGCCAGCCCTGGAGAGGGGTGGAGATCAGAAAGGTGGCAAGGCACAGTGGAGGTGTATGCACTAGGGAAGCATGAAGCCTACATTTATCCCTGCCTAGCATCACTTCCTGAGTATCGGCAGGTATCATGACACACTCTAAGACTGTTGCTGTCATCATGTTGCTGACTCTGGTTGCCATCCCCTTTCAGATTGCAGCTGCCATCTGGTGAGTCTAGTTGTACCCATCCTCCTTTGTCTATGACTATATCTGGCACTACTCTTTCTTTTACTACAGCTGCTCTCACTTCCTTTGTGACTGCAGCCGTAGTCACTTTATGACTAATGTTGATTCATACTGGCTGACTATTTTTATTTCACTCTCTTTCTGACTGAAGCTTTTGTTAGTTGCTGTTGCGGTTGTTGCCATTATGCTTTTGATCTTTTTAAGGGGAGGAACCACCTTTTGACAAAATGGATCTTACATGGCAATTCAATCGTACAGGTTTTAAGGCCCAATGTATTAGGCAGCAGACTTCCAAATGTTTTTCTCTGACACCCCTAAGCAAGCTTAGCTATAGGAAGGTTACCTTTTATGATAAGTACATGTTCAGTATATTGAACATCAGAGGTTCAAAACATTATAGCCCTCTACCTGGTATTTTCCAATAAAGAGACAACACAGAGTGGATTATGGTATGCCAAATGCAAGGTAACCCAGCTTTTATTGGAGAAATGCAGCTGGGGAGAATCACAAGATCAACAGCAAGGCTCTCTCTCTCAAATTCCTCACCGTTTTGAACAGAAAATACAGTTTATATAATGCTGGTGAGTCACTCTCATGTCATCATAGTCACATAGCTATGAAAACCTATTTCTACTGCTCATTGGTCCTAATTGCTAAACTACATATAGTATCTATATATCCCACCCTCCTGATTGGGTAACTCTCTAGCTAAGTTCCCACCCATAAAACATCCCATAAAAATGTATGACCTCATCATGCTTGAATATTATTGGTAAACTCTGAATTACTTCTGTGGTGAAAAGGACATATCCTGATCGGTTAACATGCGGTCACACTCTCAGTGAACTGATGGCATGATGACATGTTTATGTAGATGGGAGGAGAGGACACGTGTATCACCTTTGTTCTTACATAAATAAAAGAGCCCATGTTATCTCTGCCAGGATGTCTCTGAGTTTCAAGCACCTTGTGTTTTCCCAAACTCACAGTAATTCCGGCCCACCCTATTCTTGCAACCGTAACCACGCCATCCTGTTCTTAACACATTTATGAATACTATTATTATGAATCATGCTGCTTTCACCATGTGGGCAGTAATTATTTGTCTTTTTAGCTGAATCCACATTTCTCTGTCACGCCTAGCCGTTCGCTGAGACATTAATCGGCCTGCCTCTTAGGAAATTTGCTGAGATGTTCAGTTCGTCCCATGGACTTCAAATAGTCTGCTGTGTTGTCCTAACTTGATTTACCTTAATAGTTGAAAGTTCAAAATGGTATCTTGTTCCGTTATGTAACCCTCCCCTGTGGTGTCCTGGGGTTTGACATTCCTTTGAGACAGCTACCATCCAGCCACCGCAGCATTTTCCTGAATTAAATATATTTGTTTTAAATAGCGTGCTTAGCTACAGAAGCATGAAGTTACAGAGCTTAATTCTCTGCTGTGCTGGTGCAATGTAAAATGGCAACTGCTTGTCACATTTCTTCCTCTGCAGGACGCATTTGCTTTGCTATCTACCAATTTCCTGGTGCATGCCTGTCACATCCTTTCCCTCCATATGTGTACGCAGCAATCTTATCTGCCTACAATTTTCTGCCCTACTTGTGTAGCGAGCCCCTATCTTGTGTACACGTCTTCCAGTCACCAAATCTATTATTTTTTAGAAACACACAAATTGTGCAAGCTAATGCCT
The DNA here is from genome assembly GCF_040938575.1 of Ambystoma mexicanum. Classification (NCBI taxonomy): domain Eukaryota; kingdom Metazoa; phylum Chordata; class Amphibia; order Caudata; family Ambystomatidae; genus Ambystoma; species Ambystoma mexicanum. Next base: position 751,886,774 of record NC_090929.1, read on the forward strand.
TCTCTGTTCCCTACTTGTGTGGTGCAAAAAGAACTATTCTTTGTGTCAGCTGAATTTCCAGGAGAATTCAAAATGCAGTTAAATGCTCTCTAGTTAATAATTGCCCTACTACAATATATCATTTCTTGGGCCCCAATATTATCTGATATGTGTTCACTGCAAGACTAATCACAAGAAATGGCACAGCTTTTTCCCATGATAGTAGTCCACAGGAAATTCTGCTCTTTCCATGCCATCATCTCTCCATTATTTAATAAAAATATATTGTTTTTCCAGCTGTCGATGCAATAATGCTACGTAATCAAGATGCTATATTTTGGCAAATTAGTCATAGCTACAATCTACAAAATGGCAGACACATGTCCCTTCAGGTGTGCTGAGATGCAAAGCTGAGGCACCCTGCTGGTAATGATGCGAGTTCTTGTAGCCAGTCAGCGCACTGACCTGTATGAAATACACGCTTTGCTTTGTGAATATGATTGGAATCAGAGCCATGCATTGATCATTTAATGCCAACAGGGAATGTCTAGACCCTATCACACAAAATGCTTTGAAAAAACAATAACAACTCTAATTTTACAATAAGGATACTCAGCATAGCGATTACAATGGAAATAGTGTTGAAAAAAGGACATGTTCTGTATATCAGTGGTTGTATGTGTGACTCAATTATATTAACATGTATCCAACAGTGATATGAGCAGTGGTAAAAAAAGAAATATTTTAGGCCACATTATGGAGGACATACATGGTTAGAACAATCTGGAAACAAGACAACACATGTGTCCTTCACTGCCAACAGCACAGTCTAAAGCAGAATAATAATTTTTGGTATTAGCATACTTGATCGTGGCCCAATTGACCTTTTCCGAATTGACCAAATTCGTTTGTTCAAATTCTTTGGGAATTACGGCCAATTTGAATTAAATATAGATGTGGGGCGGGGTAAAGGAATAGGTTAAGGTGGGGGAAGCGAGTGGAGTGGGGGTTTCCCCCTGCATTTTCAAACAAAAAACAAACAAAACAAATCAGTCAAATCGGAAAAAAGGTAATTTTATTTTTGATCAAATAGACCTCAACCTAATTTATAATCCCTGAGGTAGGTTATAAGAGTACCCGTGTGCAGATTGTGATTAACATGTTTGACATGTCAATAAAATGTTTCCTTTTTAATATATTTAATTTTTTAATTGGGCCTCGACGTGGTGCCACTTGGGACAAAACCACATGAATGGTGCATTGAATGCTCCAGAATTGTCATATTTTTAATGTTATTTTTTAATGTGCTTCGCCATCTCTTAAGAAGACATGACCACACATTGGCTTTTGTCTTAAGCTTTTTAGAGATCTTGTTTTGTAAAGTCTGCCTCCCATATCTTGAAAAACTAGGCTGCACCGCTTTTTTAACTTATGGACCATTTGAAGTCGGTCATCTATTTTTATGTGATGCTGTTTCCCACGGTGTGGATGGCTGGTTCGGCATACAATACTCCAGTAAGACCCTCATCCAGCCCCTGCAGAAGTGTTGCAACTCCTCCAGGCAGAACTGGGTTGACAAGGGCAGCCCGTGCAGCAGCACTAGATGCTTGTGGTCTGGTCCCTTGTACTATGCCCTCTGCTTTACAATCCTGGTCAAGCTCAGACTGCTACTCAGCTGTGACATCAATAACGAGTGTGTGTGTGTGTGTGTGTGTGTGGTGTTACGATGGCTGTAGCTGGACGTGATGCTTTTGCTGCACCTTTGAAAATGAGGCTTCATCTTGCCCTGTAATGGCTGTAGTTGGACATCAGGCTGGTGTATATGATGGTAGTACTGTAGATGTTTTGACTATCTGGTCCCTCTTCAGACCCTCTTGGCAGTTTCCATGGCACTTGTGAGAAAAGACTCAATTCCCCAGAAGTCTGTGGAACGTGTATGCAAATGTTCCTCAAACAATGCCCAGTACATAAATCCAGGCTTACTCCAATGTACACCACAATATGCCACCAGCTGCTAGATTTTACAAGCACATAACACTGATCAGTTCCTTGTTTGTTCCGTATCTTTCTTCTCTTTTTTGTCCCATTATTTACTTTTCTGCATCCGCAGTCAGTCAGGCTCTGTGTACCTGACTCACTGGCCTGCCACACTGGACTCACTTATGCCACAACCCAGACATTCTGTTTTGAATCAATTTTCGAGCCCTTGGGCTTCCACAATGGACTCCACCTTGCCTGTGCCCCTAGAATCTGTGTAAATCCTTTGGTCAGACGCGTGGCCTGCCATGTTGGATTTCTCTTTATCATTACTTTATTATTTACAGTTTTATTATGTGCAAAACACACCCAAAGCTTTCGGTGCAAAGAACATAATAGACTAAATGTTCAGGGAAATAAGTATCAGGTAAAAAGATCCTATTTAAGAAGTATGACTTTTTCAATTTCCTTAGAAAGCATAATAAGGACGGAACTAGTTAGGAGGAAGAGAATTACAGACACATGGGCCTCATTACGAGGCTGGCGGTAAGGGATTACCGGCACCGGTAAGGGCACCGGTGCCGGTAATCCCGTACCGCCCTACTACGAGTTACCTTTGTGGGTCCTCCCTTAACGCCTGGTTTTACCAGGCGTTAAGGATGGGACAAGCAAAGGGACTTTGGAGCTAATAACGGTACCGTAATTTGCGGTACCGTTATTAGCACCTTCCCCATTCCCATTGAGCCCTATTGGGGCTCAAATGGGAATGGGGAAGGGCCCTGGTGAATGGGGAATTACCACCCCCGCCAACCTTGGAATGGGGCGGTAATAGCTCCATTCACCAGGGCTGAGTCGGTAAGGATTTGGAGGCAGCCATGGTGTTAATAGCGCCATGGTTACCTCCAACCTCGTAATGAAGCCCATGGATCAGAAACTGATAAAGACTGGTTAACGTCATAAAGTTTGAGACTTTAGAGATATTCAATCATATGATGTTTTTACTTTTGGTAATTGCACATCCTCCTTTGATCTATACTTTGTCAGCTAAGTAAAAAGGCTGGCAAATAACAATGGTTTATAGACTAAACAACCTTGTTTAAATGGCCCTTGGCCCCAAAATGAAGCCAACGAAAATCTGTCAAGATAGGAGAGATGTGATTGAATTTTCTTTTCTCGGCAACCAGCCAGGCAGCAGCATGAAAAGGCAATACACAACACTTAAAGGCAGATTTAGAAGTGCTCATGAGAATTGCCTTGCCTCCATCTACGTGGGAGAGTACCAGAGCTTGCAACACAGTGTTGAAGATGTCAGTAGGAATGCCGGGTTTAATTTAAAGCAGAAACACACATTAAAAATGGGCAGTTTGGGATTTCTTTCTCAATATGTTTTTTCGACAAATATTTGCTTTCAAGCTAGAAACCAACTGATCTAACAACTGGAGACAAAGTTGGAGCATGCCCTTCACTAGCAAGTTATACCGGCCAAAGCTGTATGAATATTACTTTGCTAGAAGCAGCAAAAGCAATACACTCTGATTTTAAAGAGTGGAATTTGGGGTTGGCCAACAATATCCAAGCTTCAATCAGGCTGCAAGGATTCAAATATCCTCACCAGATTACATCTGCTCATATAGCTGAGAATCAACTGCATACTGATGCATCTTCCATTCTCACTCCAGATGCTTGGATGATGTCCCCCAAGAGTTCAACATAGCAAATGAATAGGATAGTAGATGATATAGAACCCTGAGATACTCCACATGAAACAGACTGTGAGGCCAGGGTTCTCATTGCTGCACCCCGAGCAACCTGGATTCTAAGGGAGAATAGACTCGAAACCAATTCAGGACTCTGCCTCTGGGCCCCATGCCATCAGCTACAATCAAAAGAAGAGCATCGTGTCTGACTGTATCAAACTCTGCTGGCAAATCAAGCAGCACAAGCAGGCCAGATTCGCAGGAATCGGTTACATGTAAAATATCATTCAAAATTCAGTACAGACTCAGTACTGTGAAAACGGTGAAGACGCTGACTGGTAATTTTGCCAAAGCTTATATTTATCAATTTAAAAAAAATAATATTTCTCAACATGATGAAGAAGTTGAGTGGACATAGCCTTCTACACAATCTTGCCACTAAACAGTATGCCGGTCATAGGCCTGTACTTATTGAATACCGCTTGGTCCAATGAAGGATTCTTGAAAAGGAAAATAAGAAGTCCTGTTTTAAGAAGAGAGGGAAAAACCCTTAAAACAAGGACGTTTTAATCAGTCAGATGATTAGGTCCAAGAAGTGGATTACCTCTTTAGTAAGAGTGTAAGTGAAGGTTAGGTATCTATTTCTTGAATTTGGCCATGTTATGAATTCCCAGAAGGATGCTGGATTTCCTGTAAATATGATGAGTATGTCATCTAAATACCAAGTCCACATTGTGATCTGTTCAATTAACGGGTTTTCTTGCCTTTAAATGTATTTTGTCTCGAAATCTGCCACATGTAGGTGGGCGAGGGAGCAAAAGTTGCCCACATCACCGTACCTGAGCACTGCTGATAAAACTCCACCTTATGCATAAAGAAATTACTCGGCAAGGTTATTTTGGCCAGTTGTAAAATAAAAGGTTGAGGAATTCCAATTGCAGGTGTGAGTTCCTCACTTACTTTGTCATTAATCAAAAGAGATTCCATTTGGGGAATGTTAGTGTGTAGTGATTCTAAGTCCAGGGTAGCTAAAATCGGAGTAGTGGGATCAAAGGACATAGTATCGATCATATTTAGGACGCCCGCAGTGTCCTTACAATAGGAGCACATTTTGGGGATTTCTGATTTTAGAAAGAAGTTGACAAATTGCGAGAGGGGCTCAAGAATGGAGTTTATCCCTGCCACTATTGATCGACCTGGTGGTGGGGACATTTCTTAGTGAATCTTTGGAAGGACATATAAAGCAGGGACTCAAGGATGTTTTGGACACAAAAATTAATCTTCTTTTTGGCTGATGTAACTTTCACACAGTGCCTCCTCTACAATCCTTGTGATCTGTAGTCTCAAATTAGGAGTGGCATTACATGGCAATTATTCATAATTATCACTGTTATTGAGCAGGGAGAGCACCATCTTGTCATCATCTGTACTATTCATTAGGATGATGGCTCCTGTAAGGTTGGCATCATGGAAGGAGACACAGAAAACAAATTCAACTCCTAACAAAAGCTTTTATTAATAAAATGTCAGTATGGAGTAAGGCCTAACTTGCCCTATGCTACAGTGGATTTCCTCTACTTAAAGGAACTAAGGAAAGTCTGTGTCAGTACGTTCAACTGAAAAGTCTGTGTCCAAAACCTATGCTTGCTTTCAAAACTAAAACAAAACAATCAACCATAAATTAAGCAGTGCTCCAAAAGTAGACTTCAGAGATATTTCCAGCTCAAGATTATTCTTCAGCCTCTTTTCCCCAAATGTCAACCAGTTTATCCCAATGTTCAATTTACCTTCTTCTGGACTTGAATTAACAAAGTTACACACACCTTTGTAAATGTTGGGGTGCCCCTCCCCAAGTTCATTATAGTTCCAGGGCAGCACATCCCAGGATTCCCTTCCCCAAGATCAATGTCAAAAGGATGTCACAAAAAAGAAGTATCTTGGAGCTTTCTATTTAAACTGTGTTTCCGTTTTTCTTTACAGCTCAGGGTTCCCTTCCAAAGTCTTATAGGCACCAATGGTAGTTTTCCTCTTTACACAACAGCAACCTTCCTTGTTAGCTTATAGGGGTTATCTGGTCTTGGCGCAGTTGTAAGACAAAACGGTCCACCCATCACAGGTCACGCAACCAGGAACCTTGTATTCGCTTTCAACAGTTCTTTATTCATCAAGTAGTAGTTGTCTGGTCTGCGCACAATTGCTGGATCACACGATTCACCCATTACAGGCCACTCAACCAGAAACCTCAAGCTCTCTTTGAGTAGTTCAATATTGCAACTGAACCAATGGTGTCTTAAATGGAATTCCATAACTTTTGCAAGCCTGTTGTTTCTTAAATGCAGCTCCACAACAAGCACTTAGCCAACCTTCACTTCAACTTTGGAATGAGGGTGCTTCATTCAGCTTGGTTTCCAATTATCTTTCAATTCAAAGTTCAATTTTAGCAAGTTGATTTAATATATGCAGGTTTTACTTGTTTTCTTCAATTCAGTATTTTAAGAAATGCAACTTTGCTTGTTTCATTCAATTCCGTATTCAATAAGTTCAACTTTGCTTGTTTCATTTAATTCGGTATTCAATAAGTTCAACTTTGCTGGATTCATTCAGTTCGTATTCAATAAGTTACATTTTTCATAATTCATTCAATTCAGTATTTAATAAGTTGATCTTTGCTTAGTTGCATGGACCGCTACTCCATTCACAGTCTCTTGGAGTGCCCGGGTAACTTCAGTTTCCCCTATGCACTTCCGGACCTGGCAGCTCCTTTTGCCGGCTTTTCCCCCAGCGGGAATGCCTTATGCCAGGTGTTTCATTTAGCACTCGCCAGCTCTTGTGCGTAGCTCTGCCTCCAATCCCTGGCAGCGCATGCTGCTCGCCTTCCTGTCTTAGGGTTCTCCCTCCTGCAGAGTCCCACCAGCAGCACTCTTGGCACCTTGGTAGATGTCTCAGTGAATCGGCTTCACATGCTCCAGCATTACTTCTTCCCTGGCTGCTTCCTCTTCTTTGGCTCTCTGTGCTGTTGCTTTCTCTGCTGCTGCTTCTCCCGCTGGTGCTTCTCCCTCTGCTGATTTTCCCGCTGCTGCTTCTCTTGTATGCATCTGCAGGATACCTTTTATACACCTGTGGTCCTTCAATGGGCTGTGAGTGTACTCCATTAATTAGTGTTGCCTGACCCTCATTACCATGACATGCCTGACCTTCATGCATCTTCTTCGTCCCAGTACCAAGGGGGTGAGAGTAAGTGGTGTCTATTACTCTCAGTTGCTTCTTCTTGAATTGGACATGTCGATCCCTCAACTGGTCTCAGTTTCTAGGTATATTCCGATCTTCTCCTGTGGATGTGCTAGGAGTGTTGTCTTCCTCGAAGTTTGCACTTGAGAAACTTCAGGCTGCAGGTGTATTCCTTTTATAGTTCTTTTTTGGTAAGCACCATCTTCGTGGCTGGCCCACTTGGGCACTGGTGCGTGGTTACATAATAATAGGCATCTGTTATGTATGGATAGGTCCTTTCGTGAGAGAAAGCCACAATATCCCTTTTTAGCTTCACTATTTTTAAGTTCCAACATTGCACATACCCTTGGATCTTGAGCTTGCATGAAATAAAAATAAGCAACACTTAAAATTCAATCGTTTTAAAAGAGGTAACAAAAAACATTTCCAAGGTTTATCATGAAATGGGCATGAAAAACAAAACATGCATATTTGATTCTGTGGCGATGTTATCACATGAACAAGTAATACATTTTGCGTTATTACATACTTGATTTGTGTATAACGCCTAAGAAATTGCAATCTAGTAATCAGTTTTCTTACATAACTATTGGAGACCAAATTCAAATAATTATCATCATTAAAATCAGCACCAAATTGATGAGATATGTATGCTTCAACTAATGATTTGCAGTCTACTGAGAACTCAAAAAGACAATGTTGTTTTGCTTTTACTGCCTAACACAGTTTTGGATTCTTTGTTAATTGTGTCTGGTTGGAAAAACAAGTGACTCAGGCCTACTTCTATAAGAGTTGTTTTGTACATAGTGCAACCATGGAATGTCTTCAAACGTAGCATCTTTCACAATCTGCTTGATCAAATCAGTCACATTATTGGGCCAAATAGATATCCAAAAGCGAGTGGGGGCATACTGTAATTTGAAGGAGATTGGAGTTCAATTAGTTTCTAAATATAATAACTCTTCTGCAGTAGCAGAAGAGACCTCCAAAATCAAGGTTAAGAATGTTCTTTCATTTAAAACTAGTTGGTCCACTTTATTAATATCCCAAACCCCAGCACCATATGCTGTAATACATTCCTCATAAACTTGTAATGCTGGGGTTACCGACTGGGCACCAAAAGATGAAAAAAGCATAGAATACCCATATTGATTTGTTTCATTCTGCCTGTCACATACTCAACCTGTAATTTCCAAGTCTTGGCATCAGAAAATCTAAGGCCTAAATAATCAAAATAAGATACTCTCGAAAAGGCTATTGAATTAACATAAACATGTGGGATTCTTGTTAGACTCTTCTTACAGTCAACTAAAACCTGTGATTTAGATTTATTGACCTCCATACATTTAGATGGCATAAATGTATGATATTAATTTAATAATTTCTGGAAATCAATAGGAGTCCTTCTAAGCAACACCACATCATCAGCGTACGCTAAGCATGGAATAAGATAATAATGGTACATCGCTGGTACAGAGCCTTAACATAGAGTCCAATTCATTAAGAAATAGGTTAAACAAGTTTAAACAAGAATGGGCTGATAACACAGCCCTGTCAAACACCATTTCGTATGAAAAAATAGGGTGTACATTCTCGGCTTGAACCATATGTGACAAAGACTTCAGTGCGCAAATACAGTTGCCTCAGAATACTCAATATGTTCTGTTGAATTCCTAACTTCAGGAGATGGCTTCATAATAAATTCCAATCTACCTTATCAAAGGACATAGATCCATAAACACCAAATACAGGGGCCCTTTTTTTATACCATATTATTTTTCAATAATCAGAGACAAATTTAAGCCCTGTCCTACCCTGGCCGGCCCTGATATGAAGCCCAATTGAAACAAAGGAAGAATATTTGATCCTGTGACCCAATCTTGCAATTTGATATGGATCTATTTGCCCAAAATTGTCAGGGAGAAGTTGCTTAGTGCAATAGGACGGTAACGTTTAGGACTATTTCTAAGTCCTTTTTTTATGATAAAGGTTGTTTATTAGTTTGATTAACAAACTTTTACAACGTAACTCATCATCTCTAGATAGAAATTATGATAAACATTTCATATAAAAACATTTGTCATATACATCTCATTTTAGACAACTTTCTCAAAAATTGAAAATGATTATTTTTGACATACTTCGTTTGGTGCATCTTTTTTTGATAATTCACCCACAAGAAATCTAAGAAATGTTGTTAATACCAGTATACTTTTAGTGGATAATCCCCACATGAGTGTCATCCAGCACCGTTCTCTAGCGCTTAGTGTAACTCCAAGTAATTCAGCTCTTAAAAGAGCCATGCGATCTAATTCAAAGTAGCTACAAAATATTACCAGATGTTTCAAGGTCTCTCTTTGAGACTTCTCATAACGAAAAAGACATATTTTATTTTTTATTTGTGTGAATCAAAATGTGAATTGATTTTTACTAAATGAATTTTCCCAAAGAATTTTCAATGTCAGTTTATCGAACAGCTTTCAGTAGTTCGCACCTGAGCTCTGAAATAAAAATAAAGCGAGGTTAACTTGCTTTTTCAGCCTGAATAGGCCTTTTCAAACTGGTAGCTGAGAAAAGAGTGGATCATCCGGAGTTACAGGTGATCTGAAGACTCGGGTGATTGTAGTTGTAGCGAGTTGACTTCGCTTTCTACAATCCCTTCCAGGTTATTCAGGGTGTCTAGTTTGGACATGATTTGTTGCACTATTTTGGAAGTGGCCATTAGCCAGGTTGGTTTATCCCCACTGATCATTCTTGACCACCAGCAACATTCACTGTCGATTGAGAGATCCGACGAGAAATGCTGCATGTAGGCTGTCCTGATTTGTTTTGTTTCTGGGCTGCCTATAACCAGATGGCGAATTGTCTCAGTTTCCTTTTTGTTCTGGCATAGTCTGCAATGAGCTGTGTTTGAAAGTCCTCTGATGGCTTTAATTTAATTTGTTGGTAGCAAGTTAAGTCTCGCCCTTAAAAGACAGTTTCTGGCTTGTTTGTTTGGGAATTGTTTTATAAATCCCTGGAGCTCGTTTAGTTTCTTTCTGTTAGGGGGCAGGTGTCGCGTTAACTTGTTTTCCATTGCTTTTGCCAGAGTCGTGATCCAATCTAGTGCCTTGACCTTTTTCATTGTTTTTGCCGGATTTTGAATTAAGTCGTCTTCTGTGCTCTCAATTGAACTCAACAGCGTGGAGATGTGTGTCTTCCAGGATTGTAGGGATTTGTTTGAGTCAACTGCTAGTTCTGCTTTATCACTTTGTAGGGCAGAAGGCTCTCGGGGAGCAGAATTTTTCTGTATAACCTCAAATGACATTTTATATTCTCATCAGTTGATTTTCCTTTATCCCACTTTATCGTTTTTTCTAACATATGTAACTGATTAAGTTTACATCTCATATATAGATCTCTTACATTGGAACAGGGAAATTTCAAAAGGTACATTCTACGTGGCAACCTCATTGATGATAACAAAGATGCTTTGCTGTATTGTATCTTGGAACGTATTTCATTTAGCGTCTTTGCCCAAGCATGCTCAAAGAGACGTTTTTTTACATACAGGACACAATGTTCCAAGTCCCCAGGCTGTAGGGCTATCTCATCAAGCAGTTTAACCATAGAGTTATAGAAACCTAATACTGATGGCGGGTTACTTTCAAAGATCATTGTGCGAAACTCTTCATTAAGTGAATTGTCTGGTGGATATAATATCCTTGAGAGATTCAGTAATTGACACCAGTGGAATCTCGCAGTTAGGTCCGTAAGGCCCAATTCCTGTCGCAGGACACAGTTAGGAAGAGATTGTCCTAATCGCAAGGTGCTCTTCCAAAGTTTTCCTTGAATCTGATCAAGAATGGAATAAATGTTCAACAGACACAGATCCAAGCCATACAGGATAGACGCTTCCACTTTGAGCACATAAAATTCAAGAAGAAGGCTCAGCGAGAATTTACACAATTTTGCATATATGATCTTCATTTGGGTCCGCAGAGTAGCGATTTTGACATTTAACCCATCCTTCCACATTGTTTTAGAATTGGTATCGGAGAAGTCATATCCAAGATATTTAAGTGTAGTATCTAAAGGAATTGTAATACGGTCAATTGTCCATTTCATAGTGTGCGCTTGCTTTTTGAGATTTTTGAATATACATATTCTTTCTTTATACATATTACATTGAAGATTGTGATTATATAAGTAATCCGCAAATATGTTGAGCTTTAATTGCAGGCCATAGGGAGTCCGATCGATAATTAGGATGTCATCTGCAAAGGCGAGCCATTGGATTTTCAAGTGACCCAGCCAGGCGGGGTAAGAGATCTCATTGATCCATATTTCGTCAATGTCGCAGAGGTAGAGGTTAAACAGGGTTCTGCCAAATTACAGCCCTGCTTAACCCCCACCTCCGTCGGTATTGGCTGTGTGGTGGCACCTAAGCTACTGGTCCTCACAAGATATGAGGTGCCATGGTGTAATTTGGACATTAACACTATCAGATGCGGGGGAATACCCCTGCGTTCCAATTTCTCCCATAGGATTGTACGAACCATGCAATCAAAAGCTGCGGATAGATCAAGGATTATGTCCTTTCTTAAAAATGGGAAGGATGGAGCTAAGATGCCAGGAGCCTGAGAATTATTATGTGATCAGGACAGCTCTAATAATATTCCAAATGAAAGGGGCCCAAATATCGATATTTGTCTCATACAATTCACCAGGAACTCCTTCTGGCCCTGGTGCCTTACCCCTGCCAAGTTCTATAATGCGCAGTCTAATCATCGGTAGAGTGAAATCCCCAACCAAGTTAGTTGAACTACCAAGAGCTAGATCACATCCTGAGTCCCAATTACCATCTGTTCCATAAAGTGGCTTAAAATGCGATAGCCACTCTTTGGGGGTAATGTTACTGTTTCTTGATTATTCTTCAGTGACATTAATACCCTTCGCAATCAAACGCCATGCATTTCTAGAGTCCTTAGCTTTACAGAGCCTTAACAGTTCATTTCATCTATCATTATCAAATGATCATTTAACATTGAACAAGATCCTTTTATATTTATGCAGTGCCTCGTGTCAGACTGATCTGTAGGTGTGTTTAATTTATAACGGTCACCAATCTTTTAGCTTGTCTACTGAGAAAAACCTGAAGGCATTTTCACACCTACTTCCCTTGGATCATCTTCTCCGGTAGTCAGGGAAAGGCCATTGCTTTTGGATCCTGATCCTGGGGGTGGAGATGCGAGGGACGATCACCTGGGTGGAGGGCCCTTGGGGAGGAGGAAGAGGATGTCTCATTGTATCCTCCTTTAATTGTGATAGCAAACCCTACCCTCGCCCTACCTTCATAGGTTGTTGCCAGTCCTTTGCTCTTATTTCCCCGCCGTCACACCACTCTAGTACTGGGACAAGGAAGAGAGTATCTAGGAGTTGTGCACACTAACATTCAGTTACACCTCTCTGGTACTGAGACAAGGAAGAGACCTGGAAACTATTGCAAGGGTGAGGCATGTCTCAAGAACATAAGTAATTGGAGTCAGGCAATTGAGCTGAAGGGCTTGCACCTACAACCTGTTAACAGGTCACAGGTGCATAAAAGGTGGACCTGCCAGCAAGGAAGAGGAGAACAGCAGGAGAGAAGCTGAGCTCGTAGGTACAGGCCTGAGAGGGGATAAATCCTGCTAAGAAGGAGGCTGCTGAGGAGGTCCTGACTGGAGGCCATGGCGCCAGCCATTGTCAAGGTGAGACTGGGGCACCGGGTTCCAGGCGGCCCATGAGAGGGTCAACGGTGCCAGAGCCTCCTTGGTTGGGTGCCCACAGACAAAGCTGTGGGGCACGTAAGATTCCTCAGTGCTGCAGGCCACCGGTAGCGTCCGCGAGCATCGGGCAGAGGTACGGGCAACCCACAGCAAGATTTACGAATGGCTAGCGATACTCGCAAAGCTACAGAGAAATGTGCGCAGAGCCGAGAACGAAGAGAGAAGACGCCCGGAGGAGCCACCAAGGACCGGGGGTAAATCACAGGGAACACTCATACTGGGGCACTGCTCGGGCTACTACAGGGCAAATGTTACTTCCGGATTAACGCAAATATATGTGCAATTGAAAGTGAGCCCATACTGAGGGGTTTCATTGAACAATACAAGCAAGTTGAACTATAAGTGAAAGAACGTGAATCAAGCATTATTAAATAGCAAACAAAAGGAAAGCTTTGATGAGCCTACAAATGGAATGCAAACATATGTGAAACACACGTAAAGAACACTGAAAGTCAAAGACTGAATCTTACTGAATAAAGTGAAAAGCAAACAATGAACATTGCTGAAGATTGGGAAAATAAGGTGGTGAAAGACAGTGGCCACCACAGAGTGAACTGTGTGGAAGAACCCACAGGGCCTCATTACAAGTATGCCGGTCTGGAAATAGTGTTGCCGTTATTTCCGAACAGGCACTCTGTACCGGACCAGCATGCCGGTGTTATCGGCATAGCCAGGGACCCGCCGTGCCCGGACATACCATTGCCAGTATCAGCGCTCACACACGGCAGCCATACCAGTGATACCGGCATGGCGTAAGTAAGTCCACGTTAAGAGGTGCATGGACACGCAACTACCGGCATTTACATGCCGGTAATAACGGATACAATGATGCCAGAAACACTGGCATCGTGGACCAGGAGTTAAGAGGATTCTGGTGTGTAGAAATCTGCCATAAGTGCTCACAATCAGCACAGGTGGAGGCATTGCACTGTGGCACAGCACAAAAGGACCACTCAAATCCACAATGCTACCATTAGCACTAGCAGTACTGGAGCTGCAGGACATGCCTGCACAGCTACTCATTGAGGAGGCAGTGAGCCAGAGGATGCAGCGGAAGCGCATGAGGAGAAGGAGGGCCATGATGGCCCAGCAGATACCCAATGTGCAGCCGGTTGTACCCCACAGGCAGCCACCAATCCCTCGCCTAAGGGCCCCCCCATTCAATCTCACCCCCGCTCAGATCCACACCCTGTACCGGCTGGACAGGGACACCATCACCACTATAGTGGACCTGATACATGATGACCTGGTGAGCCTAATAAATATCCAGACTACCATCCCCCCCTTGCTGGAGGTAGTGTCTGTGTTACACTTCTTTGCCACATGCACTTATCAGCACACAGTGGGTCAGCTGCATGGAATCTCCCAACCCTGTTTCTCCCGTGTGCTCTCCCAGGTGCTAGATGCACTCCTGTCCCACGTACGTGACCACATCAGTTTACCACAGACAGCGGAGGAGGTGAATGCAACAAAAATAGCTTTCTATACTCCAGCAGGCATGCCTAATGTAATAGGTGCAGTTGACTGCGCACATGTGGAGCTGGTTGTCCGGCATGCTGTGGAGGTACTGTACCGCAAAAGGAAGCTGTACCATTCCTTCAACGTACAGATGGTGTGCGGTGCCCGCAAAATAATCACACCTTGCTTCACAAGATTCCCTAGCTCCTCACATGATTCCATGCTGCTGCACAACTCCACACTGCCCCTCTACATGGCACGACATGCTGGACACCAGACATGGCTGCTGGGTGAGTCTCACCACAGGGCAATGAGGAGTGTTGAATTGGGGTGGCAGTAAACAACATAGTCAACCTAGCTGCTGGGTGAGTCTAACCACAGGGCCATGAGGAGTGTTGAATTGGGGGGGACAGGGAACAGCATAGGCAACCTGGCTGCTGTGTGAGTCTAACCACAGATTCATGAAGAGTGTTGAAACTTAGCACAGCATGGCATGCATAAAGAGCGGATGTGCACACTGTATGCATGAAGCCAGCAACACCCCTTCTGCAATATCCCGTAACCATTACCAAGCATTTTATTGAAGTGCACAGAGATTGGATAGGCCAATAAAAGGCTAAGGTAGATGAGGAAAAAGCCCAAGCAACCTCATCATCCGCAACCTGCACAACATCAAACCACACACATAGAATCGAACATGACCATACACAGCGTACTTAGTGCTTTGAACTTGGTAGTGTGTCGATGTAACTTAATATGCAACACAGTAATAGCATGCCGAAGCGCAAGGTCTTCCCAGCCGTCTCTCCATGTATTTAATAGACAGTGCACTCATTAGTACATGTATTAGGATCTTCACAAAACAGAAACCACATGTACCAGAATGCACCACACATTAGTGACAATGAATGACATTCAAAAGCACAGTAAAGTTATTCACAAGTCATGATGGTTAGCTTGAGAGAAAACATGTGCCACACTGAAATCAATAGTGACTGCACTCACATTCCACAGGTACACCTGCTGGTCAGTACGCCTGTCATGTCTCCTTAAGGGACATCTTCAAGTAGAATGCGTTAAGTCCAAAATAGCAACATGCTACAATTCTTGACTACCACCAATACATGACTGAGACCTGCTTGTCTCGCCCAATGTAGCTTCATTCATCCATGCAAACACCCACCCAGCTGTAATGTTTTTACGTAACCCTTTACCCGTCACACATACTACCAATGGATATGTGACCTTGTCATATATATAACAGTGTAGATGGACGTGTACATGAAGGCCTGTAGACGTAGACTGCATATCGTGAAGAACACTGTATAACAAATGTAAATGAGTCAAGTGTGTAAAGTGCCACTGTATAGGCACAGTCCACTTTCATTGGTAACAGATTAATGAGATTTTATTCCATTGTTGTCAGCTGTACTTGATTTGTGAGAGTGCAGGTTCACAGTGAATGGCCCATGTGATAGCAACTGCACCTAATCCCCCCACCCCCCATGCATTTGCCCTAAATTCACTTACGGGGTACATAGCCAATTACCAATTCTATGTACAGTTATAATTCCCTGTGCATAGTAGACTCATCAAATGAACACTGTTCAGCCTGTGCCAACATGGAATGACCACATAAATCACAAGTTCCCTTTCTCTTGATCCCGTGCAGGTGATGCCGGGTATCTCCTGATGGCATGGCTCATGACCCCCATCAGACAACCCCACAACAGTCACGAAGAGGCCTACAACCGTGCACATGTACGCCCTCGCTGCACCATCGAATAGCCGTTTGGCCTGTTGAAGGCCAGGTTCCGCTGCCTCAGCAGATCAGGAGGAGCCCTCATTTACGGCCCAGAGAAGGTGGGCAAAATTGTGCTGGTATGTGCCATGCTGCACAACATGTGCATCCGGCGCAATGTCCCCCTCCCCCTTGACATGGACATGCTGCCACCAGAGGACGAGGATGAGGATGAAGAATATGTAGGAAATGCACTGGGCCACAATGGCAATGATGGACGTGCCACGTGGCAAGAATTAATTCAACACAACTTTTGATGGACTGTTACAGACACGGCACTGGACATGGATCATACTGAACACTGGACACAGTACATGATTAAATGCACTCACACTGAATAAGCAATGTCCAGTCATGTTTGTTTGAAACACCAGGTGTATTGCAACATGAATAACTATGTACAAATGTGAATGACATTGCCTACCACTACAATCCCATTCTACTGACCCCACACCCCCTCCCTGACTAGCCACCCCTAACCCCCAAATATCCCCATACCTCCTCCCTGACTATCCACAACCCACCTCCCCAACTATCCCCACACCCCCTTCACTATCCACACACCCCCTCCCCAACTACTCCCTCCCCACATGCACAAGAACCGTGGCCTATTTATGCCCCCTTTTAGTTGGATTGGGGTGCCCCTCTGGCGGGCGATTGAGCCGCTGTGAACGACGCACAGGGCTACTTTGCATCAAACTCGTCAGTGTTGTGCTCGAGAATGGGACCAGTGGGGTGGTGACATGGCGTTGCTCTGCATTTGCGTGGACCAACAGGTGGATTGACTCCACCAGTGAAGACATGGTACCATTGCCCTGCCTCACACGTCTCGCCAGGTGGTACACCCTCTCCTTGGCTCTGCCCAGCATTTGTGCGGTGTTCCATGAAATTTCCTGCATGGTCTGGCGCGTGAGTTGTGCCTCAGTGAGGTACTGCTGCACCAATGTGTGCATTTCCTGCTGCCTTTCCTCCATCCTGGTGAGGCGCCCTCAATGTCACGTAAATGACGGAGCCCCGGTTGTGGCATGGGTGGTGAGGTCCGAGGGTCTGTGTGACTGAACACAGCATCATCCACATGGCTACCTTTGCTGAGTGTGTTGTGCACACTCCAGACACTTGTGTTAGTAGTGTAGGTTCATCCGGCTGGCTGGGTGCCAGGGAAACAGGTTCATCCTGCTGGCTGGGGGCGGGGAAATAGGTTCATCATGCTGGCTGGGGGTCAGGGAAACAGGTTATCCCTGCTGGCTTGGGGGCCGGAAAAAACAGGTTATGCTGGTGGGGCTACTTGGAATCGGATGTCACATCTCTCGCCTCTGCATCTCCAACTCCCTCTATCGCCTCCATGTGCAGGACAGAGCTGCACATGTCCTCCCATGCCTGCATTTTGATGGGTGATGGTGCTCACCCTCCTGTGGCCAGGCACTGGCTGCGCTGTGTGGCAAGGAGGTTGCGGACACGAAGACGTAGGTCCTACCAACTCTTTATACAGTCTCGCACAGTTCGGGTTGTTGTCCCCACTGCCAAAACTTTACAGGCAACCTCCTCCAATATGGCCTTCTTGCGTATTTGCACTTGGTGCCGCAGATCTGTGCAGAAGACCTCATCGGAGTTCTCAACCAGGGTGTCAGCCAGCATGTTGAGTTCTGGTTCACTGAACCTCGGATTACAACGAACTACATGTTGCCTTGCAGACCAGGGGCGTAGCCAGGATTGTCTAGCAAATGGGGCCTGAAGCTAATTTAGTTGGGCCCACTGCACTGACAAAAATATCTGTAAATGCCCACACAGCGCTGCTGAGTGGGCATTTACAGATTCTGGGTGGGCCTTGCCCCTCAGGCCCTACACTGCCTACTTCTCTGTTGCAGACATGTCCCTCAGTGTTTGTAACTCCTCAGATTTGGACTCACACTCCTGCGCACTGAGGATTGCAATGGATTGTTTTTTGTAATGGCCACTGGTAAATTTCATTTTCCGGGGTGATGACGTTATTTCCAGTTCCGGTAATACCGGCACCGGTAATAACGGTCTCCTCGGGAGCCAGAATTAGCGAGGATGTGGGTACAGGGGATTTTTGGCCCCTTACAGGTATGCCGGAGCTACCGTTTACGGCATGCCAGAATGCGCATGCACGCTGACTCAGAATCTACCGTAGATTCTGGCAGAAGTGCTACACAAACAATTTTGTTTTTATACCGGCAAACTCGTAATGAGGCCCACTGTGGCAAAGCCAAGGGCCTGGCAAGGAGAAAAACACATTGTTGCAAAGCAAAGAGACTGGCAAGGAGAAACCATAGTGAATGTGAACCAGAGCACAGGTGCAGTGACAGAGAAACCTGTGTGAGCAAAAACGCCTAGGGTTATCGGTTGTGTGATCTGTAATGGTCTGACAACGGTGCCTAGACTGAGGATACTGTGTCTGAAAAAGCCAACAAAAAGTAAAGATAACAAATCTTCACTTGTGAATTAGATTGCTGAAGTGAATGCGGAAGATAGCAATCTATGGAAGAGCCTGAAGGATTAAAAAGTGTACCTGAAGCAGGTTTATAATATTAAGAGACTTGAACTGAGTGTGAGTTGGCAAGCTGAACAGACTGACGTCTTTGGGAAGGGAAACCTACGACATTGTGAACTTTGTTGTCGCATTGGGGAAGGAATCCCTGAGGCCCATTTAGAACTGTGTTGTCTTCTTGGGGAAGGGAACCCAAGGTCTTTTTGGAACTGCTTTACACTTGGGGAAGGGGAGCTGGAAAGTAAGTCAAGAGCTGGAAGAAGCTCAGCACTTTATTTGCAACACTATTTCTTTTGTTGCTGACAACCCTACACATTGTTTAGCTTTAGTTGTGAGGGCAAGTGTAGGTTTTGGCATGGACAGACTTTTAAGTTGAACTTACTGACTCAGGCTAACCTTAGTTTCTTTAGGTAGGGAAACCCCACTTTAGCATAGGGCAAGTTGGGCCATACACCATCCTGGCGTTTAAGTTAATAAATGTGTTCTGTTTGAACTTTTAATCTGTTGTCTTTGTCTTGCTTCATGATACCTTCACATTACACTGCTTGGAGAAGCCTGAGTGTTGCTTGATCTTAACCCCTCCACGAGTATTAGTGGTCAACGCCTTTTTGATCATAATATTTAATCGATTGTACACCTCCACTATACACGATTCATCACTATCTTGTGACAGATTGATTATATCTTTGCAAGCTGTTTTACTCACTTTTTCTGATAAGTAGACCTCATTGGAAATGGTCCACTTAACTCTTCTGATGTTGTTACTATTAGGATTCAAACTAACACTACAGTCGGTGGAGAAAAATAGTCAGAAGGTGGCGATTGTGTTCTGACAAAGGTCCCTTTGGGAGGTCTATCTGCCATTAGCAACACATAAATTAAGATCTGATAATATATTTAACAACCTCTTACCCTGATTGTTGTTGAGCACTGAGTCGCTCAACATACATGCTGTACCCCAGGCCGCAAATTCATTGTCATTAATAATATAGCCATATTCACTCAATCTTGAGTTAGAATCCCCCCCTATGAGGATGCAAAAATCTGATAAGGGTAAGACATTGTTAGAAATTGTATAGACTGGAAAAATCATCCAGAGCACCTAGCATTTTTCCCATAACCAGCGGTACCAATCTCCTGCGTCCCTGCTTAATCTGAGACCTAAATCATTGGCCAGAGGTGTATGTTATCATTAGTTTGAGGCACAAAACTGATATCGCCAGTCATATCTGGTGTAGCCACCACATCTGAGGGTGCCCTACCTCTTACATATGCCAATACATTTGCTCTCCCATTATTACAATTAGTCTCATTGAAGGAAGTAAACGGGGATTGATAAGTATATCAACCAAATTTATATGCTAGGACTGACCGGTGGCAGATCCTCGCAATGGCTGCAATATGCTGACTTACGTAAAGCCTGCAAGAGACTTTGGGATAGCTTCCCAGCCATACCCGTAAATAATCCTTTATTGGGCTACTTGGTGACTCCGGGCAACTGCCGAAGGCATGTGTCCTCGCTATATAGCCTGATCCCGACTCACGCTTCCGTACCACTATGCAATACACGACTCAAATGGGTTACGGACCTCCAATTAGAACTACTTGATGATGATGTCCTGTGGTCTAATATGTGTGCACAACCAAACAAAGTGTCATGTAACTCCCGATTCAGATAAATCCAGCTAAAGATTTAACACTGCTATCACTACACCCCTGGTCGACTCTATATGTTCTCTAAGAAAGGTACCGGAGCATGCACACGCTGTCTGTCCCCTGATGCCAGGTATTTTCACATGTTGTGGGAGTGTCCCCGAATATCACCATTCTGGAATGATGTATGTGCAATGCTATCTGAAATTATTTGTATAACTATTGACCCTGTGCCCCTGACGTGCCTGTTTCATATCTCATATCCCGCTTTAGCTGATGTAAGTAGATTTGTACATCTGTGTCTCCTTTCGGCTAAACGATGTATCTTGTTGCGATGGACTAGCATGCATCCCCCAAACAAAGACCACTGGTTAAAAGATATAGTGTGGGCGAATGACATGGAGAACCAATGGGCATATATGCAACCACCCCAATCCTGTCCCATTGACATATGGGCTCCGCTCAGGATGTACCTCCTACACAGAAGCCCAACACCTAACTTACCTGTGGCTTCACAGCTTCTGAGATCTCTAGTCCTGGAGGCTCAACCCCTTCCGTCAGAGCCTGATGCTTCCCATCCATAGACGTACCCTTGCCCTCCCCTCGCTCTACTTCTTGATCATTTCCATTTGGTCTATTGATCTCCTCCTTCTTCATTGTGTACCCTACAAGATCGACATGCAAATGTTACCAGCTCCGAACAATATGTCAGCTATGTTATCATACTGTATCTGTGCCATGTTTTGCTTGATGCACAAATAAAGAAAATGTTTTTTTTTTAAAAAAAAAAGTATATCAACCAAATGTAATTAAAATGGTCTCATTCAAAGTAGGCCGATTTCCAGACATTTTTGGCTTAACAACAGGTATTTGAGGCTCAACATAGAAATGATTAGCCCTTAATTGGATCAATGATTTAGGTGATGGAAGAGTTCAAAATTCGATCGATAAAAGACCTTTTACCAGTTCCCTGTCTTTTAGGACAACCTTTATAGAATCTAATTGGTCAGAATCCTGAGAGGACAACCTACACACGGCACTATGGGGGTCATTACGGGTATGCCGGTTCAGGAAAAATGCTGTGGGGTGGAATTTGTGTTCAGTGATTTGTAATCTTGTATATAGATTATTTTTGTATTACCTTGATGTTTTTAATGTATTGTTCTATTTTAAAAATTGAAAATAAAATTTTAAAAAAAAAAGGAAAAATGCTGCTAAAACGCCCAGTACTACCATCTCTGTCCCTTTTTTGCGGACCGGCTTACTCCTAGTCTGCTGGTAGGGGCAGTGAAATACCAGCAGGCCTGGCCTGCCACGAGGTCAGGCCCCTACCAGCGGAGAAATCACTGAAGCACCAGCAATGCTAACAATGGGTCTGGTGCTTCAGTAGTTCCCATCCCTTGGAGTCCTACTGGACTCCATGGAATAGGAACTCACCACTGTTGCTGGCACCCGTTATATCCTGGCAACACCGGGATATCAGGCGCAGGTAACGGTAAGGCGAGTGTGCCGGTAAACCACCGGCTGCATCGGTGAGTTACCGGAAGACTGGTAATGAGGCCCTATGTATGACCGCTAAACATCCCTTAACATATCTCAACCAATGCAACGAGAAGCAGGAAGTGTGGGTTAACACGGTGAGGTCAGAGTAGGAGAAAGTGAGCAATAAGAGACCAGCAGAAGAGAGGAAGGAGAGTGTGGATGTGATCTTTGAAAACGGTGAGGTATCGACTAGTGAGTGAATGTGGTACTGCTGTGTGAGTATGCATGTTCATGTGCGGATTACAGTTAGAAAGATTAGGGTGAGGAGTATTTGTGAAGCAGATGGTATCCAGTGAGAGGAGGGTGTTTGAGTAGCATAGGGAGGGAGTAGTAGTGTGCAGAAGGGAGCAGTGTTATGGAAGATGGAGTAGTAATGTGGAGGAGGAAGTTGTAGAGTGAAGGAGGAAGCTGTAGTGTGGAAGAGGGAGTAGTATCGTGGGAAAGGAGTAGTAGTAGTGTCAAGGAGGGTGTAGTAGTGTGGAGGAAGGAGTAGTGGTGTGGAGGAAGGAGTAGTGCAGCGAAGGAGGAGTAGCACAGTGGAAGGAGGAGTAACATCAAAGGGTGGAGGTGAGTTCTAGAGGGAGTGAGAAACATCTGAGGGATAGAAGATTGGAGGGAGGAGTCCGACGAAGTAGGTAAGAACAGTAGGAAAGGGAGAGGTGAGAGTGAGCTTGATGGATGTAGGACTGAATCCAACAGGATTTCTGAAAGGCATTCATACCATATGCCAGTAGAACACTAACAACTGGGTAGAGTAAGTCCAAATCATGACAATTTCCTTTCTCCGACCAGACTTGTGTTCATAAGGGTGAACATGTGGTCTGGGTGCTGCCAACCATTCCATGATGCAGGCTCAGGAAGTGGTGTCGGAGGATCCCCTACTCACCCACCAGCATCTGGGACAGGTGGCATGGGATTGTCACATTTTCTGCACAAAAATATCAGGCCCTATAAGAAATACCCAGAGGTTGCTGATAAGTGGCATTGGTGCTCCCAATTTTACTGACCTTCTACATCAGGCTCTGCTGCCAGACAATGTTCTTTGTTCTATTCATGTGAGGTGTAATTCACAACAGGCAGCAGCACTGAATCCCCAACCCAGAAGCCACTGCCCGAGCAGCACTAAGTTGGCCTAATCTTTTTAGACCCAAAGTGCTTTGCACATCCGTGACTCACTGGTCCATTCCAAAATAGGCAGACTAGCCTTTTGCAGCCATGATCCTTGAGTAGAAACCGATGCAGTGAGATGCCTTTTTGTACCAACCAATACTGCACTAGTAAAATAAATCACCCACATCTCCAAACCCTCAATGGGATTGCAGTGTATATAATATAAGGGACCTAAACTAAACAGAGCTGTGTGCATTTGGAGAAGGAGAAGGAGCAAGTTTGTTGATGGTTGGAAAATGAAGAGACTGTTGGAGCAGAAGACACAATAGGTGGCAGCAGGAGAAGGTGGTGAAAGATGGAGGAGAAGTAAGCGGTGAAGAGAAGATCAGAGAAGAAAGAGGAGTGAATAAGACTAGGAAGAGGTGGTGAAAGTGATGAGGGAAGGCGCAGAGGAGGAGGAGGTGGGAGTAAGATCTGAAGAAGAGAAGGTGGTAGCAGTAGGAGTGAAGAGGGTAGGTGAGTAAGAACGGCAGAGAATGGTGGGAGGAGCTAAGGAGACGGGTGACAGCGTGATAGCTACGGTGGAGGTGGTAAGGGGATCAGGAAAAGTTGCAAGGAGGTTGGAGGGAGATTAGAGAGGGGAACAAAAGCCCCAGGTTTACATTATATGTGGGAGAGGCGGGACACGATCTGAACATGTGGTGGAACCCTGAAGAGACCAATCAGTAACAGTGAGAGAGAGTAAATACAAGTATGCCCATTACGAACTAGCTTATGTCATGACGCGAGTGCGGTGATGGACTATAGAGTGCTTTTGGGTAGGCACGTTCCCAAGAGCCAAAGCATTGCCTTATAGGGCATTGCATTTTGATACTTAGCTTTAGAAACCCAAGACTGGTAGCTCTCAAGGATGCACCGACCAACCACCAGTATTTGGGGATCATCGGAGTGGCGTGGGTTGGCATCCTTGTGTTTGGACCATTGATTGGGGCCTGTTTACCATACACTATCGATTGTATGGAGGGTTTTTTAGAAAAGCAAGAAAAACCCTTCTAACTGAAATACGAGTGGAGAATAGACAATGTTAGCTACAGAGCCTCGTGTTATCCTGAGGGAATAAAGTGCGACACATCATATCTGTGCATATGCACACTATGAGCAGTGTTCAATGCCTAGTATTGCGAGGCAGATCTTGTGGTTAATGCTGTGTCTCGTGAATAATTATTCTTTTATGACGTGCATAATACCAGCGAGCGGTTTATAAGCGCGGGATCGGGTTTCAAAACGCATTGCCCCTGAGCTATCCTTCCCCCACAGTACAATTGCAGGATCATATAATGGAACCCATGCAGTGAAGGTGTTCAGACAAGCACATCTCCAATAACATAAATGGGTGACAAAAACAGCATGAAACTTGCTTTTGGTGACGATGTAAATCAACATGGTACCATGATGCCCATTAAAAGGCAAGAGGCAGGGGTTTTGCTTTTCCTTATGTTCAGTTCAATGTACAATTGCAGCATTAAGCCTCCTCTCTCATGATGGAACTCAGCCTTGTAATAAGACTTGGTCTACCCTCGCAATAAGAAAACATTGCCTACTTTGGAAGAGCAATGGTACATGAGTGCATATTGTACCCTGCTTTTAAAACAAAAACCATTGTCAAAAATATGTCGTTTCCCAATTCCTACGATTTTGGCAAACATTCAAAGAAAAATAGAGGTTGCAACTTGAGTTTGTGTGAGATTCAACACTTGGATTCCAATGTCCATAGAACATGGGGCAGATGCAGTGTGTGTAAACATCTCACCTAGGGTCTGCCTTTTCAAGATCACCTTTGGGGGATGGGGTCTAAAAATTGGCATCGCTGGTGGGGATCATTGTTGGCGGACCAGAATGGCTGCAATGGGTCCTATGGGTATACTAAGAAAGGGTTTACAGCCAGAAAAATACACTGACTGCAGCTGCCTTAATCACTGGTTTAAGTGGTCAGGGTGGCTCAAGGCCCAGCCTCTGCAGGAGTGCCCTCGGATGCAAACACTGACTGCATTTGCCCCTCCCCCTTAGTACACAACAGCCGCTCAAAGACCAAGGGCCCTCCTGACTCGCTGGATCAAAGTTACATCTCTGAGGATACCAGAGGCCGTGATCAGATCCAATCTTCCCATCAGCAGGCAGGCAGGGTTGCTGCTAGCAGGATTATGTCACCCATTGGAAGGCAGAGGAACCAGCCAATGGGAGAAGACCACACTGCAGTGGAGGGGCACTGCCCGCTGCAAGACCAGCCCCTCCGCGAAGGGTTCACCTACTCCATCCATCAGTGTGGAGGCAGAGCCTGCCCCAAAACTGCCCACATGCCAGGCTTCTGCCGGGCTTACTGTGTGTTTATTCCTGGGTGGGGTCATGTGTTTGGAGGACGTCTTAGGGATCCCACTGACTCCTGCGGAAGGTCATCACTAAGACCACTTTCGACCATCAGAGGCATTTGTGACTGGTGTGCCTGATGACTGCCAGGTGTGCAGGAAATAATAGGTATGTCAGATCTTTTCCCCACCTCTTCCCCTCTCCGTGAGGCCGAACCCCAGGTTCTTTCCAAACATAGGGAGAAATTGCATGGACGCCATTTAGGGGTCGCCAGGGGTCACAACTGCAACCCCCTGAGTTCTCCCTTGCTACCTCTGTGGTCTCCCTTGCTACCCCTAAAAAGAAATCTACAAAAATCTTTTTTTTATTTTTTTAATTGAGTCTCCTGGGCTGTGGCCAGCAGCATGTGGCTCTTTGTTTCTGGAGTGGCTGGTTTTCCGATTGCTAGAGCCGGTAAGATTGCTCAGTGGGTTAAGCGTTGGCTGCTGCAAAATGTATGTGATCTGCAGGTTGCAGGTTCGACTCCCAGCAAGGTCAACTGAGCCTTTCATCCTGCTGAGGTTGATAAATGAGTACCAAAACAGATTGGGTGATATTGTATGTGTATTTGTTCTATATGAAAGCTTAAGCGCATGTGCATCATTATCGTTTGGCCTTGGACGTCTGCTTGCATTCACAGTGATTTGGTAATATGGGTCTATACACACTGATATTAACGATACATAGGGTGATCCATGCTTGTATGAAATGTATATCACTTTACAGTGATTGCGCAACCATATTTTTCGTAGTGTTCTTACAAACAATGCTATGTGATGCAACTTCCTGCTTTTGTCGAGGGATGAAAGGTCGTGTTCCATTGCTTCCTGTGATGTCACTTATGGGTGGGGTCAAATTACACCACTTCCTGTGATGTCATCAGAGGTCAAGGGTCGTGTGATGTCACCTCCGCTACCCCAGGCATTTTCGTGAAACGACGTCCCTGAGGAATTGCCCTCCTGCTTAGTTGGACAGTAATTGTTCTGTAGCCAGCCTAAAGAGGGGGCAGGAGCAGCGCCGTGCATCCATGCACCCAACACAGCCTGCTTTGTACTGTGCCGAGCACAATTATTCCGTAGTCTAGCAGGTGTGATTCACGCCCAGGCCGACTACTTTTAAAAAGGGAAAAAGTCCCCTTTTCTGCTCAAGTAATATGGCAAACAGAAGAAATTGAAGGATCCGTTTGCGCATTTTAAGAGAATTATGACTTTTCTGATGCTGCAAAGGCATCCCTGGCCAGCCTCGTATTTTATGTTTAAAGCAACCGACTATGAAGGAAAACAGCTGTGGCCTATTAATGTGCCAACCAGCCTAGAAGTTATTGTTCAACCTTCCCTTGTCATATTATTTAGAGCGGTACATCACATTTATGTTATCAGGGGGAATGTTCTTACATGAAGCCATACAATTTCAGATTAAGCTATCTTTGAAGAAAACACAGAAAACATGTTTCATAGTAATAAGCTGCAATTTCCCCCTGCCTTCAGTGTTTCTCTATTATCACAATAACAACACATGTGAAAAAAAAGGAATGTTGTTAGACCACCCGGCCAATTTACTCTCTTGTACCCGCTTAAGTTCTTCAAGTTGTTTGTTACCTTGTGTGTCTGATTATCTCTGAAAGTTGAAACAACTTGCCAGCACTATACAATTGGGCATATGCTGCACAAGGGAACCTTGAAATACTTGACATACGCACTTATTTTTCTACATTCCTGGCAAAGCACGAAAGGTCTGAAATAACGAATTGAGAAAGCCGTCCAAAATGATTGCTGACTCACACACAGTTCAAAGAACGGCGAGCCTATCCATCCCAAAGCATATTGAGCGACCCTTAAATGAGAAGTACGAAAGGTGAACTTGCGGGACCACCCATTCATTCATCTTTGTTAAGTGTGTTTTTTCAAGCCGCCACCCGCTTCATATCGTCCAAGCGGAAGGGAGCTAGAGGGGGAGGAATAGGAAGGAGGGACGAGTAGCCGGGGCAAGGGTGAGTTTGAAAAGTCAAGTCTTCAGTCGTTTACTGAACAGGAGTCATGGGGCTCATTACGAGTTTGGTGGTATCTCGGCAGTAATACCACAGAGATACCACCAAACGGTATTACCGTTAAGGCCACTTGGTCTAGCAGAATTACCAATGGAGGTATTACCTTTGGTGGTAATATTGTCAGATGACAAGTGGTGGTTTAGATGGTGTAAATCCCCATTTTAAGGAGTTGGACATTTTTGGCGGTATTACCTCTGGCGGAATTACCGGATGGTAATACTGCTGATTTTTTGAGGTAAAGTGGAGGAGTTTTTTAAAATTTTGTTACTGTTATTTGTGATTTAGCAATCAAACCTTACAACTCTATACACATTACAAATTGTCAGACAAGAATAAAGTAAAATAACTTTTTTTAGAACTTCTTACCAGGGGGACGAGCCCCGTCCCATCAGTAAAATATAAACTGCACAAGGGTGTGAAACAGCAACGAGTCTTTCACTTGTTTATGAGGCCAGCCCCTTTTACAGCATATTAAAAACTTCCTTCAGGTATGCGGTGAGGGCGAGCATTATAGAGACCTGTTCTCCCACCAACAGGAGGACCCACCAGTCTTCTACAGACAAAGTACTGAATTGGAGCAGAAACCTTCCCATCAACCTGCTTCTTTTTGCATGCAGAGCTGGACAGATTAAAGTTAGGTGCTGAAGAGTTTCCCTGGGGGCCTTACAGAATCTGCATTCGAAGTTCCTGGAGTGTTTATTTTTCTTCCTAGCTTCTGTGATTTCCCTTGTTGTCAAAAGGTTCATACGAAATCTCATGAACTGCGATCTATATAATCGACTAGGAAATCTTACCAAGTATTTGGGCAATGTTCCTCTTGACCTGCACTCCAAGTCATGCTGACCATAAAGATTCTTTGTAGACTTAGTTTCACAAGTATCTATCCAATCTTGGTCATAAAGTTTACGGTTCCCCTTTTCTGGAGCATATTTCAAAGAGTCTTCTGAAGCGCCCAAATGGTCCAGAATTGCTATACAGATCAATTTCCAGTAGTTGAGAGGAGAGACCAATGGGGACTGGATTTTGCCCGATGGTTTACGATTGGTTGTTGATTTAAGCAGGTTAATCAGGAAGAGATTAAGTGTAGTCCCTATGCCCTTGACAAACCCTGCCTGCCACTTATCGCAGTGACCCAACTTCCTGCTCCAAGATGTAATTGCTTTCAGCATTAGTGCTCCAAATATCTTCCCCGAAACATCCAGCAGGGCGATAGGCCTATAGTTTGGCCTTGGGGTGCTATTTGGAGTTTCCCCATAGGACAAATCTCATCCTCAATACCACAATGAATAACCACCACAGCCTGCTTCCTGGTCTCATAATCCCAGAGCTGTAGCATGCAGATGGAGAAGGTATCTGAAGCCGCACAAGTGCGACCTGCAGTTGCAAGCCCCAATTTGTTGGAATTTACGAGCAGCATATGACCCATAGCAATAACCAAATGCCAGCAAGTGACAGGTGTACAAGCATGCTTAAGACATTGCGCAATGGCCGGGCCTGTGCAGGCTCACAAAAGGTTGTTGTCAACCCAGCAGCACAGGGCAGAGTAACCAAGCAAGCGGTACATGGCAGCAGTGTCATTCTAGAGGTGGGTGGCCATAGAGGAAGAAATGCCTGACTTCAAAATGTGGGCTTTCCTTATATCCATCTCAGTATGTGGTGCCTCACGCTACTCTGCAGAACAAGAAAAAAACACTCACCTTTGTTTTTCGTTTGTAAATTTGACCACCAATCAGAGGCTTTGCTCCCAATTATCCCAGAGCTGCCACAGGCTTGCAGGTTACATGTCCAATTACAGTCCCAGGAGGGATATGAAAGTGAGCCCAAGCTAGAGGGGAGCATAGGTGGTTTGTAGGTGAATATGAAGCAAGGTAAGAGAGGGACACAGAGGAGAGAAGGTGAAGATGGATGGGTAGGAAGGAGAGGAGGAGGTGAACAAAAACTACGAGAAAGAAATGAGAGAAGGCAGAGGAGAAACATACAGAGGGAGACAGGAAGAAGAAGAGGATGGACACATAAAGAATAAGAAAGGGCAGAGCTAAGAAAGGGAGACATATCTCCCTTTATCCCCTTTACTTATTTATCTTACTTATTCATATTTATTCTATTTCTCTCCTCTGTTCCGCAATTTCCATTTCTTCCCCCTTCCATGCACTTTCCCCCTTTTGCCTTTCCCATGCACTTGCGCGCTCTTAATGTCACTGGGCCTAGTATGATCATTGTTTTTACTCTCCCGTGTCCCACTCCCTTTGCCTGGGCGCGCTCTGAAACACTTCTGTATGAGCGCGATCTAAATAAAACATAATTTCATTTCATTTCATAAAGAGGAGTAAAAGGAGGGAAGAGGTGAAATCAAAAGGAGGGGAAAAGGGAGGAAGTGGAGAAAGGAGAGCTCATGAATACCTGTGGCAGGAGAGTGCTTAAAAGCTGTTGGACATTGGGCATATGTAGAGACAGAGAACGGGCTGACAATGGAGCAGGAGAGATGACCTCTACTATAACCCAGCCGAGGAAAGCTTCCCTGGAGCTTCCACTGAAGAGGAATGTTAAGGGTTCTTGGGGCCCAATGGTGCCTGCAGTGTTTATCTTTTCTCCCCCAACCAACTGCCAAAGTGTACTGTGGTGATAGTTCCTGGTAGGAGAGTTCAGGATAACAAACACACTGCCCTGGGGAATCCTATATGAGCCAAGAAAGACCTGAATCTAGAAAAACATGCTTGGGACAATATACATCCCAGAGAGGGACTATTAAAACCTCTGCTGGTGAACGCTTTGATGCAGAAAGAAAGGGAATAGAGGGAAGGACCGTGCACTAAACTCCTCAACTTTTATTTATTTTATTTTTTATTAAAGTGTATTGGTTAATCAAAACCTTAACACTATTAGATACACGAATGTGCAGCATATTGAAACATAACGCTAAAAATAAGAATACTTTTTCCATCACATTTACATAAAACATCAAAGTATCAATATTATTCCAATTTTAATACAAGTTACATTATCAGTAGATTCATATGGACAGGCCCATCATAAAACAATAGGTGCTTATTTAAAATATCTAGTGACTAAGATTTGCAAAATTTGAAGCACCACAAAATCAAAGGGATAGTGCGCTCAAAACTTGTATTGTATTAAGAGATGGGCAATAATAAAAAAACGTGTTTAAACATCTTTTTAAAGAAAGTTCCTATTTACAATTTTGCACAAATAATGTTTAAACCACTTTACCAGCACTAGGAGGCATCCATTTTGGGAAATGGATGAGCATCCTGTGCTTGTGTTAATCTCTGCCCTTGCGGCACTAATGGTGCAAAAGCCACCGGCTGGTAGCTTTTATTATAGCGGCTTTTGCTTCATTAGTGCCTGTCACGATCCATGCCTCTGACCCCCCTCAGGTATAACAGCCCCCTGGCAGCAGTGGGACTAAATCCTTCACACTGGCCCCAGGGGCCTTAAAACCCCATCAGAAACATACATGGAGTCAGCCCTGGCGCCTTAGGCGCCAGGCTCATTATCAGGAATAAAACAATACCAGTTTTGGACGTTAATCCAACATGGAGGCCTACTACACAGCTCAGTTCTTTAGAACCAAGCCATGCGGTCTAGTGTTTTGGGTGTGGCTGGGCCTGGAACTACTTGGCCTGGAACTACTTTACCTGGGCTATTTAAACCACACCCAAACAGCAGAACACGCTTCGCGTTATTCTGCACTCCTGCAGCGTAATGCTCACCGTGCCCAGCTCCTGTTCATCTGCTTCTACGGTGGCCCGATCCTGAAGCCCTAGATCTGGATTCCATCATTAACCTGGAAGAACAAGAACATCATTAGTGAGCCAGAACATTTACCTGTGAAGTAACCGGTCTTGAATCCATCCTGCGCTTCGCTTATCTCACCCATCTCAGGAGTTCGCCGGAAACCTGCAAAGGTAAAGAAACAAGGACAGCATTAATAACAATTCTCACCTGGCAAGCAGCGAGTCCTGGCAGCACCCTGTGCTTCTCTTACCTCGCCCATCTCCGGGTTTCACCGCAACCTGCAAGGGAGAAGGATCAAGGTCGGCATTAACAAAGCACTTACCTGGGCAAGCAGCGCTTCGATCGCTCATCACTCCGGAACATCACTGCAACCTGTACAAAGAGAAGAGAACACAGGTTAGCAATTAAGACCAATAAATAGCGCAGCGCTCCGCGCATCAATAACTCACCGTGGTCTTCGCCATCGGCGCGGCAACTCCGAGATCGCAACCATCCCTGTGAAAATAAAAAGAGACATTGTTAGGGAACAGCGTAGTGGAGCAAGACGCCGAGAAGACAGAGAAGACGGAGGGAAAGAAAGAGACAGAATAAAGACAGAAAAGACATTATAACTCACCTATAAGACAGCAAGCAGAGTCAGAGGCACAACCGGTCTGGACCCGACAAAAGGGCACACAGACCAGTGAAGCAATCAGGTCCATGGAACGCCCGCACCAACCACGCGCCCCTGCACAGAGACGCAGGACGGAGAGTTCAACGCACAAAAACCTAAGGTGAGCAATAACCCCAAGGGAGAGGATTTGGACCAGAGGGAGGTGGGAGTCCACCCATCACAGAACCAGTATCTTAACCCTCCATTCTCCTGTTATAGGCGCTACCCAACGTCTGGCACATAACCAAGCAGAGGGGTCTGGGATAGCGCTTAGACCTCCATCCAGTATCGTGTGGTGCCCCGGTTGATACCAGGTGAGCGTTAGAGTGCCGGAGAGCAGAGAATGCAGGCCGGCAGGAAGGCTGCTGCGGTAAGTGTTGTATTTATGTATAAAAGGAAAACCACAGCATTTATAAATACAACCATGTTGTATTTATAATTGCCATGGTTTTTATTCTAAGTTTCCCGGGCTCCCCTGGCTCGGGGAAGCTCAGGAAACTTAAAAAGAAAACCACAGCAATCATAAATACAACTCCATTGTATTTATTATTGCAGTGGCTTTCGCTTTCAGTCTCTTGGGCTCCCCCGGGCCGGGCGAGCCGGGGAGACTCAAAGCAAAAGCCAATGCAATTATAAATACAACACTGTTGTATTTATGATTTCCATGGTTTTCTAACCACTAATGAAGCAAAAACCGCTCTAATAAAAGCTACCAGCTGGTGGCTTTTGCTTCATTAGTGCCGCGAGAGCAGAGGTTAACACAAGCACAGGAGGCTCATTCATTTCACAAAATGAAATTCACCTGAAATTCAGCAAATGCCACCTTAACTTCGCATCCCCTGTTGCGCAGTCTATGACCACAATGATGACATCACAAATCACATCACTGATGACATCACTAATTACATTACAACAGTAACTGGCCTTAAGCATGGCCTTTAGCCATGGTCAGTGTGCATGACCAAATATATTTTAACACATGAATGGGTACTAGTCATGGCCTTCAGTTATGGACAGTGGTCACAACCTTCACCCATGTGCACTGACTATTTTAAAACACTAACAGCCTGCCAACCATAGATTTTGGCCTTTACCAGAGGATACAGCTTTCAACCGTGTCCACTGTATATTATATACACTGATCAGGCACTAACCATGGACTTTAGCAGAATACTGGCCAGTGGCCACAATCTTTGGCTGTGCCCACTATATATTCGGACATATAAATGGGCCACTAGCTATGGCCTTTGACCTTGAGCAGTTTGTCCATCTTTTGGCCATGGCCACTGTATGTTTAAAAATAATAAAATGCAATAAGCGATGGCCTTTCGGCCGTGCCCACTATATATCATATACATGAAACAGCCGCTAGCCATGGTCTTCAACACAATACTAGCCAGTGACCAAGGCCTTTGGCCGTGCTGACTTTTGATTCTAACATATTAATGGGAGCTAGCTATGGCCTTTAGCCAGGACCACTGACTACAGCTTTCAACCTTGCCCACTGTATCTTTTAAAACAGTGATAGGCTACTAGCCATGAACATTGGGATTTGTGAACACTAACCAACATCTACCTATGGCCTTTGGTGCTGGCCAGTGACCCCAGCCTTTGTCATGGCCAAGTTCACGGCCTAAATTGTTATTAAGGTAATCAAGTTTTTCAGGAGCTAACTTATGAATTATGTGATGTCTAATTCCATCATTGATGTGATCAGTTATATACAATGTAATTAGTGTTGTCACCAGTGATGTCATCAGTGATGTGATCTGTGATGTCATCATTGTGGTCATCGGGTGCGCAACAGGGGGTGCAAAGTTAAGGTGGCTTTAGCTGAATTTCAGGGGTTTTGTTGTGTTAAGTTCCCACCTTAACGTCCCTGCAACTAAAGTTTTTTTCCTTGAATTTCAAAGGTTTTGTTAATATATTGCTCACCTTAAAGTCCCTGCAACTAAAGTTTTTACCTTGAATTGCAAGGGTTTTGTTATTCCATAGAATTCTAGAATGCTTCCAGACCACTAGCATGGTCTTTGGCCATGGTCAGTGGGAACGGCCTTTGTCCACTACCAAACCACTAGCCATGGCCTTTGGACACGGCCACTCTATATTTGAAAACACTTGCAACCCATCACTTAAAGATGTTCATCAATCACAAACTGATTTTGTCCTATTTTGACAGTGGTATTGTTAAGTATAAAAGATTGCAGGCTTTGAGAACTCACAACGTTTTAGGCAATGCTAAGTAGGATTACATTATTTGCCATGGACCACACACTTTGGTTACGCAGCATGTTCCAAGCCCCTTGTTTTATGGCCGGTCTCTTGGTGACTGTTGTGATACATCGCACAACCCCAACTAACCACATTTAAGCAGCACGGAAACGGAAAAAAAAATGACCGGCTGCAACAATAACATATACCCAAGTCGTTTCTGCAGCCATAACGAAAATCAAAAGCTGGGACCCATGAATATACGCATAGTAAGTGAACATATATCTGTATGTCATTGAGAATCCCATCTCTTAAAATATGTATGTGCTCATGGCTTTGCAACAGGAACACACTGAGTTAAGCTGGTCATGACTTCTCACATCCGCTGAAATCCAATGATTTTGTTGCGTTACCGCAGGTCCTGCAATATATAAGCGCTTTATAAATAAACAATACCCTGCCATATATATATATATATATATATATATATATATATATATATATATATATATATATATATATATGTATGTATATATATATATATGTATGTATATATCAACCATAAGTTGCAGCTACCAAAAGAATGCTAAATAGAAGACAAGAGGTAGCACGGCGAAATGGTAGTCAAAGTACATGTTTTTTTTTAATGACTGTTTATGGTTCAAATACAAACCTTTATACTTTACGAGAATATTCCATCATTAAAATCACCACCTTTAAAAAGGTACAACAGATGAGGCATGAATCAACCAAAGAGAAAAAGACAACAGATTTTCCCCAATAACCTATAATAAAACAAAAGTACATGTAATATAACAAAGCATTCATACAACATATTACTTGTGAAGGGAATTATTTGATCATAAGGGATTTATGACCCGTGCCCCCTTTGATGATGATCCGGGTCAATGAAGTTAGAAGAGGCACTGCCACTTACACAAATGGAATTAGGGCTGCACTTATCGCTACAACCTTCCAGTAATAACATCTCCTCGAAATGTTTCAGTTTTTTCAATTAGTCAGAATTGGGGCAAGGAATTGACTTGGGAATAGGTCAAAATGAGACACAAAAAACGAATTTGAGTGGCAAAGCAAGCTGTGGTACAAACACAATGGTGAAACATACAGTGAGTAACCAGAAAAGCTTGGAGGAAATTTACTTTCCAATAAGGCCAGTGTATGAAATGAGGACGAAACACAAATACATACTAATAGATTAACATATAGTCCAAAGTTACATGATCAAAACACAAGGCTAACTGGGAGGAAATGCATCAAATAACTAAATTAAAAGAATTGAATGCTCATAACATTTTCTGGGCAATGCAAGGTAAATAGTGTGCCAAGAGAATGGGGCCACTTTTATTATTTTTATGTAGAGGAGCATGTGGATTCGTCATCACTAGCTCCCACTCCCTCAAATCCGTCATACTGGAAAAGCAGGAGAAGAGCCCTATGTGGGACACCAGGTATCATCCCAATACTGCATTTGGTGCATGAGAGACGATATGCACTCATACAACTGTATCGAATGTACCCTTGCACTGAGAGGGTGGAAAGATGTCGGCACACACCATTGGACATCATAGAGCTATGAGTGAAATCTAACAAGGACAGAGTGACATCATGAAGGGAAGACACGAAGACACACTGAAATGATATGCAAATGTAACTGAAGCAAGGAGAGAAACATGTAACCAATACGAAGAAATGATATATGCAAGTAACCTGCTTTTACTGCCGCATTACCACTATGCCCAATCCTGAGTTTGGGTGGAATTTGGGACATTTGTCTCCATCTTTTTTCTGGAGGTAAATCTCAGCACTTTCTGCCCATTTGCCACGCTATTACCTCTGCGCTAATAGTGCCACAGTAATAGCGCCCAGAATGTCCCATTGGATCCAGCGCTAATAGTGCCAGACCAAGTTGTGGGAATGCAATTTGCGTTGGTGGTATCTCAGCATATTTACCGCTAGGATACTGCCAAGGTCCTGATAGAGCCCTTGTAGATATGAAATGATAGCAAAACATTAAGGTGCTAATCAGATTTTTTAATCAAGAGATTGACGTCAATATCAAAGGAAAATGATAATAAAATAAAGAAGAGATTTGTAAAATATCACTAATAAAACAACGAGATGGCTTAAATTGATAGAAAGTGTAAAACAAGGAACACAAGGAACATCATTGCATAGTTTTTTAAAGTGATACAAATAGTTTTTCTGGTAATAAGCTGAGATTGATGGTGCCCGCTCAAATTAATCAGGGTGGTACTAGATAAAATAAATAAATTAATAAAAGATCTGGTAAGTATTGACAGTCGAGATTGACTTATCATCATGGGGGACACTCCTCTTTTACACCTATGCAGGACACTGCCAAGATATGCACCCAAGATAAGGCAGTATCACACGGAGTGGCTGAGGGTATGACTAATAAAACACTCATGTCATGGCCTCAAGAGGGTTTGCTGTCAAAAAAAGTATTGCCACATATGACAACATATTTGCATGCTACATATAAGGGGAAGACGTTACAGAAAAGGTTGGCCGTTTTAGAGTTTTGGAAATGTTTCAGAGTGAGAAAGAAAATCTGCCTGAGAAGGAGTGGATGCTTAATTAGCATAAAGAGGAGGATATAATACCTTCTGCCCCTCTTTCCACGTCTGAAAAACCTCCTCTTTCCCCTTCAGAAAACAAGAGTGCAGATACTGAGGAGCAGGGATGTTATCCTTTAAAGGAATTAAAAACAGCATTGGGGTATGTTAATCCAACATATGAGCTCCTTGTCTATTACAGTGAGGATAATGCGGAAGAGAGCAAAAGAAGAGAATGCAAATATATATCGATACACGATGAAAGTAAACAGCGTGATGAGAGAAAGGACAGACAATTGGAGATAGAGAAAGAAGCAAGGAGACAAAGGGAAGTGAAAGAAAGGGCTAAGGGAATAACGATAGTGCTGAATGAATGGATGGGAGGACAGACATTACTCAAGCTAGATGGTAAGTGCATTGATGGGGTTCGAGAAATAGAAGAAAGAGGAAAGCGGGAAAAGAAAAGAGAACACGAGAGAGCATACAAAGAAGAGAAGGAAAAAGAGAGGAAGCGGAAGGAAGAACAAAGAAAGCATGAGGCAAGGAAAGAGGAAGATACTAGAACAGAAGAAGCGAGAGGAGATAGAAATACAAAGATTGAACGTATGTAGGTAGCAAAGAAGGCAAGTGGAAGAAGTGTTGAGGGGGATGAGGAGAAGGAAAGAAGAGATTAACAGAAGTAGGGGACTAAAGGATGACGAGATAGATTATCTATTTGATAGACGTATATTGCTGACCGAAGCATAAGAGCGATCTGAGAAAGAGAGAGGGTCACAACAGCCCTGAAGGGAGCTGCAAGTTATACCGAGAATACAGACATGGGCTGACAAGTACAAAGCAGAAGAGATAGGGAAGAGGATTGGGGATTTATATATGCAAATGAGGGATAAAAATGAGTGTAAGACAAAAGAGAATCTCAAAGGATCTTTATCGAGGGAAGCAGGAGGTAGGGCAGATGATGGCATAACAGACAAGCATAGAATGCTGTCTTTAAGTAGATTAGATCTTGATGATGTGGAAAGGGACGAAAGCCATACAAGCTGGGGCATAATGATGTCAGACAAAGAAAGGGAAGAAAGGGATGAAAACGAGAAAGCAGGACGAGAGGGCGCAAGTGGTTTTTCAAAGGATTCTGGTGTAGTAAAATGGGTAAAATGGTCAGACCTAGATGACCCAAAAGAAGAAACACTATAACCAAAACCATACACTGAGTGACCACAAGCATGTTCACATAGTGCAGGGGATGTATCCTCACCTTATTTTAAGTAGAGTAAGGTCACTACCTGGATGAAGACAAATGGGCGAAACTAACCCCACCTGGAAAAGACAAAGCGTAGGTGGGTATGATTATTGTTCAGGGTTTTCACAATTTCCATTATTAGAGAAAGGGGGAGGACGACCACATTATATTCGATGTACACAAATGGATAAGGATAATTTGGAAATGTACATTACCTAGTTTGACTTCAGGTTTAGGAATGTATTTTCAATTTGTTTACTAGTTTTAGTTATAATCCAACATTCTATCATTAGACAGATTTGCAATATAATCGACTTATCATTTAGCCCAATACCAACCCTGTCCCCTCCCTTCCTAAACCTAACCAAAGAACAGCATACATTCACAGCTTGGGATCTGTTCACAACTACCGAAAGTTTTGTTGGTACCGAACCACAGGAGCTTCCTCCATTGTCTGTAATTATCTATTTTCAGCTTCTATCATCCATACGAGTTCAGGTAGGTCTATAATCTGGTGATCCAAACAGGTTGTGCACTAAAGTGTTCCAGGTTGCTATGCCTTCCGAGGCTTCTCCTCCCGCCGTTGGACGGCTTTATACCACACTGCTACTTCTGCCACCGACCACCTTCTCAGGTCTTCCCACCACCTATTTACACATGACCCTCCTTTGTCTTCCACGCTATTGCAAACCTCCTCTTTGCCAGCACCCAGGCCAGGTTTATCAGCCTGTTTTCTGGTCTGGATGTTTCCGGGCGTGTGAATATGCCTAGCAAGCAGGCTTCCAGGCTCCATATATATCTAGTTATGTTCCCCTCCGTATACGCATTTCCAGTTCCTGCCAGAACTTCTGTATTACTGGACGGCCCCAAAACACGTGTCCCATTCCTGCCTCCCTCTCCCCACATCTTGGGCATCCATTCATCTCAGAGCCCGGCAAGTGTGACAGTTGCTGCAGCGTCAAATACACCCTGTGTAGGACATAGAATTGGGTAAGCTTCAATCTGGCATTCCTTGAAACAATTTTCGGATATAATAGAACCCTAGACCACTCGCTGTCTGTCATCACTTTGCCCGTATCCAATTCCCATGCGCCATTCCCCTTGGTCACCTCTGCGGGCCTTGCCTCCAGTAAACCCTGATACTGCCTTGATATCCCATGTCCCTCTTCTGACACAGCATATTGGAGCCCCAGCAATGTGTCCTCATCTGGGAGGTCTGGGAAGCCTGGCCATTTCATGTGTATTGCATGTGTCAGTGTGGAGTATGTTAGGAACTGTCCCTTATGCACCCCAAACTCATCAACTATGTCCTGGAATCCTAGAAGTCTACCCTGTGAAAGCAAGTCTCCCATCTTCACTATCCCTTTGCTTTCCCAATGTTTTCTAAGCTGTGCCATGTCTTTAACTGTGTTCCCACAGATGGCCCCTAGCGGTATGCAGTGTGAGTTTGATAAACAAATTTGTTCTGGTCCAGATTTTCTTACCCAGTCAAATAATGTTAGGGGATCAGAGATTTTACTGTTGTTTAGCCAGAGTGTCTCTTTTAATATGTATGGGGACATTTTATGTGTGGACAGGGTGTGTTCTATATTTTTGTGGTCTGCAAACCATCCCTCTACATGTTAAAGTTGTCCCGCTAATTAGTAAAGTTAAAGGTTTGATAGTCTCAGTCCTCCAATCTTGTATTCTCTTTACAAGCTGTCAAGGGCAATTCTCCTTCTACCCCACCCCCAGATGAACCCTCCTATCACTGTGTTTAATTCCTTGAAGAAGGGTCTTGGTATGAGGTAAGGGACATTGACAAAGTGGTATAGCCGACAAGGGAGGGCCACCATTTTTAGAAGCGCAACTCTACCTGTCACTGGGAGAGGCAGCTTTTCCCAGAATTTGATTGAGGCCTCCAGCACCTTCTGTGCTCTTACAGTATTCTGCTGGTGTATTTCCATTACTTCGTGGTGGATGTCCATACCTAATTACCCTAATGTTTAGTTTACCATTGTAGGCTCAGACACGGGAGCTTGTTTGTTTTGTTTGTTTTATTAACAATTATATAGCGCACATCAGTCCGTGGACATTGTGGCACTTGTTACAGTACATGCTTAGTTACTTAGTCATAGACAATATATAAACAAAGATTACAATAGTTATATTACATTTCTGGTTTATAATACAATATACATGGCATGGGTCGTAGTACTAATTGAGAAATGTGGATTTGAGATTGTTGCGGAAGGCAGAGATGGATGTTTCAGCTCTAATGGTGGCAGGGAGAGAGTTACAGAGTTGTGGTGCAATGTAGGAGAAGCCTAGGCCTCCAGAAGTCGCTCTCTTGATGCGTGGGATGTGTAGCTGGTTGGTGTACTGAGCTCTGGTAGGGCGGGTGGAAGTGGTCCTTGATATTGCTTCAGAAAGGTATGTAGGAGCCGTGTTGTAGATGCATCTGTGTGTGATGGTAAGGATTTTAAGCGTAATTCGGTCTTTGACCTGGAGCCACTGTGCAGAGTGTCTACCATGAGATATGTGGTCCCTTCTGGGGATGGAGTAGGGATTAGAGGTGCACTACTCATTCGTATCTATGTGTAATAGATGATTCTGTTAACATTCCTGTATTTATCAATAGGTCCTTGGGTTCAAATGAACCTGATTATTTCAGGTGCTGGAAAGTGTAGAATCTCTAGACCAACGGAGATCGCAAACGAGTGAATTACAAAGGATAACCCCTTATTTGCAAAGGGGTGAAACTTTCCTGCACTCCTGTAGGGTCATTACCCTTCTTATGTTCTTTCTTACTTGAAGAATAATCACTTTTAGAATTCAAATGTTTTCACTTATATAATTGTTCACGGTATTCAAATAGTAACTATTTCAATCAAAGTCAATTCGAATACTGTATTACCTTTTTATGAGTAAATCTCAGAAGTCAAAAATACATATTTCCAAGAGAATCAGAAAATATAAATATTTTAATCAAGTAAATAACAATAGGTATTCATAGCATGTCCTTATAAACTTTGTAAGCAGTTTTAACTTCAAACTGTACACCATATTCAGTGTTCAAAGTGAGGGCAAACAATTTCAATTCAAACATAAAAAATGTCAGGTTGTATCTGATAATTCACAGTCTATCTATTCCCCATTAACTTCATGGGGTTCTGTAAATATAAGTCTTTCGATTATAAAACATCCAGAATGGTCTTTTTGAATTTATTTTCGGGGTCCAGAGGATACTTGGAACGATGTTTTTAAGATTAGTGCCAACGCGTTTCGAATTTAATGTTCATCTTCAGGGCCATCAAGTGATCTGTTCCATAGGGAAATGTCCATTCTGTAGGTAAAACAGAAATGGGCATAGTTGTAGTGTTTTTATAATGTCTTGTTTGTTACAATTAAAATAATATTGTCAATTGGTAGTTTTTTAGAATTTCATTCCATGTAAAGCGTAACTGACGTTTATAAGTATGGAGAGCAATATTCACCACAAGGGCGAGTGTATTTCCTCAGAGGTAAGTAAGGTGTTGGAGAATAGCTGGTCATTCGCCCACAGGAAATGTTACCAGACTCTGAAAAAATGAAGCTCATTTCAATAAGGTGTGTTTACGGCTTCAGTTTCACATAATATCTTCAATATTTGCTCATACGGAGTAACCGTATTGAGCCAGATTTTCGAGTGTGCTATGCGGCGGGACATAAACACATCTGTGTGTTCGGGATTGTATCAGGCTCGTGATTTCCCATAAGCGCTCGTGACTTTTGTGATTGTATCACTGTATATAAATCATCTGAGGGGGTATCTATGTAAGCGAAAAAAGGTAGCGGTGGTATAGTGGTTCCATTTACCTTTCTCGTAGTGTTCTGCTCTTCTCACCGTGAGGCTAAAGCGGTCGCCAGCGAGATTGCGTTCTCGTAACTATAGTGACCGCGCGCATGCGTGTATCCTGATATAGCGCCCGCCATCTTGGTGTGGGCTCCTCGAATGAGTCCATGTACTCATGGAGACCATTTGTGTTAGTATTCTAGCAGTGTTGTGTGTGTCAGAGCCTGCATTTCAACGGATGAGAGTAATGGTTGTTGAGAGTCTCTTTACAGCTAACAGATTGATACATCGATCCTGCTGTCTTTCTGGGTGAATACGCTGACAGTAAAGAACGTAATTATATGACCCTAAGTGCCGTGACATCGGAACGCTGGGAATTAACCCCTTGTTCCTCCGGAGCACCTGGGTCACCATCTGTCGGTTTTTTATAAAAACATCTTTTGCATGTTGCTCATAAACAATTCACAAAGGGGGGAGTGGAAAGAGATACTACCCCCATATTCAATTGTTGGATCATGGGGACCATATATGTGGATTGGTACTATTATACAGAAAACATATTGTATATTCAAAGAAAGTGGCTTAGGGGTGGCAAAATATTGCCTAGAACATAACATATATTCACATTAATTACATCAATCTCTTGGATGGTATAAGGCATCTGTTGGAGATTCCACTCACAATCTATTTGTTTCAACTCATAAGGCGATCCAATCCAGTTTATACAAAGCACATTAAATCGAAATCACAATTCATTCCTCTTGGGTTTAACGTATCTAACTTGTCAACCCAAAAGATTTCTCGTTGTAACAGTCTTTTCCGTAAATTGCCGCCTCTAGAGGCTACTTTAACTTGTTCTAAAATCACACACTTCAGTTGTGCAATGGTGTGTTTCTATTGTTTAAAGTGTGCTGGCACTGGTGATTTCGTATTCTGGGTTCTAATGTTGGATTTGTGCTCGGACCATCTGGTTCTGACTTTGCGAGTAGTAATCCCTACGTAATAAAGGCCGCATGGGCATTTCAACGCATATACTACATTGTTAGCATGACATGTGCAAGAATGTTGAAGTTCAATGCTTTTCCCTGAGTATGGATGTGAAATATATGTACCTGTAATAACATTACTACAATGTTGACAATTATGGCATGGTTGAGTACCTCGATGCTGTATCTTGGTCTTTGGGACATCAGTCATCTCGGCTTTTATCAGGCTGTTATGTATGGATTTATTATTTCTGTAAGCAGAAATCGGGTTTTCTGGAAAAAGTTCTTGTAGTTGTGGGTCTAATTGAAGCATAGGCCAGTTTTTCTTGATGATGCTTTTAATTTTCTTACTTTGTGTGGAGTATGTAGTTACATATAGTAACTGTCCTTCAGTTTGTTTGTTTTTACTCTCAAAAAGGCTTTCTCTTTGTATGGTCTCCACTTTGGTTGCTAATCCGCTGATGGTACTTTGCTCATAGTGGCTCTGAGGGTGTTGTTCTGTATGATCTGCAGTCTGTGGATGTTTTTGGAGGAGGTGCCAGCTAGGAGAGCGTTACAGTAGTCGAGTTTAGTGCCTATGGTTGCTCTAGCTATGGCCACGTGGTTGGGGGCGGATAGATAGGGTTTGATGGCATTGATGAGTTTGGTGCTGAATGCTG
Organism: Ambystoma mexicanum; assembly: GCF_040938575.1. Classification (NCBI taxonomy): domain Eukaryota; kingdom Metazoa; phylum Chordata; class Amphibia; order Caudata; family Ambystomatidae; genus Ambystoma; species Ambystoma mexicanum. The sequence continues at coordinate 751,929,900 of NC_090929.1, forward strand.
AAGCAGAGGCTATGGTGCTGACTTGTTTGTTCATAGAGAAGTTAGCGTTAATGTGAACACCTAGGGTCTTGACGGATGATGATACAAGTATGGTAGAGTTATCTGTGTTGAAGTTGGCGTATTGGGGGCTTAGCTTTGTTATTGTGTTTTTTTGTCCAAGAATGAGGATTTCTGTCTTCTCTCCGTTGATACAGAGGCCATTGATTGCCATCCATGCTTGGATTGTAGCATAGATATTGTTTAGGTTAGTGGCGTCTTGCTGGTAGAGTCCAGTTAGGGGTATGAGTACTTGAGTGTTGTCTGCGTAGTTGGTATATAGCACACCGATGGAGTCAAGTAGGTCAAAAAGGGGTTTTATGAAGAGGTTATACAGGGTGGGGGCTGTACAAGATCCTTGGGGGACACCGCAATTAATAGTGGTAGGGTCTGCGTTTGCTGTCTCAGAGTCGACCTTCATGGCCCTTCCTTCGAAGAAGGAGGTGATCCAGGATGCTGCTTGTTTGGAGAAATGGGCTGCATGAGTGAGGTGGGTGTTAAGTGTTTGGTGATCTACCAGGTCAAAAGCGGCTGATCGAGGAGGAGGAGCAGGGCCGGTTTTCCTTTGTCCATGATTCGTGTGATTTGGTTTTTTAGGTCTAATAAGGCGGATTCTGTTCCATGTCCGACCCGGAAGCCAGATTGCCTTTTGCCTAGTATGGAGTTAGTTTCTATGTATGATTGGATCTGGATGTGAGCTGCTTTGTCCAGAATCTTCAGGAGGAATGGGACTGTCATTATTGGTCTGTAGTTGTTGGGTTGCGCTGGGTCAAGTGTGGCTTTTTTTAGAAGTGGCCGCACCCAGGCTTCCTTGAGATTATTCAGGACCGTTCCTGTTTGGAATGAAGCGTTAATGAAGGCAGTAATCAATGGAGCTAGGTCATTAGCGCATTCCTTGATGATTTTAGGAGGGCAGATGTCTACTTTGCAGAGAGATGATTTGAGATTTTTGATAAGGACTCGTCCACTCCTACCCAACCACCCAATGGGAATATACAGGTTTTTTCTCTACTTATTGAAATTCCTGATAAGTCTGCGTTTGCCCAGGTATGCCTCTACTGTGTCTTCTGGGTTACACACTTACAGTAGTATGTTATCTCCGTATAATGATAGTACGTGATGTACTCTGTTTACTTTAATCACTGTGTCTTTGAATACTTTTCTTAGGAAAACTGCAAGGGGCTCTAAAGCTAAGATATAGCATGGGAGATAACGGGCATCCCTGCTTTGTGCCTCTCTGTATGTGAAACGGTTCCGATATATATGTTTAGCTGTCCTCACCCTGGTCTCAGGTCAGGTGTAGCAGATTTGGACCCATTTTATAAACCCTTCGCCTATCCCAATGCTTCACAGGGAGTAAAAGGCTTTGATGGCATCCAGTGCTATCACTGCTCTGCCTGCTGGCCAGTCTCATGTACCTTCAATGATTGCATGCAATTGTCTCAGGTTGTCTGTCGTGAATCTCCCTGGAACATATGCCATCTGGTCTGGGTGTATCAGTGTCCCGATCACCCTTTTTAATCTCTCTGCCACGACCGCCGCAATGATCTTCATGTCCTGGTTTATTAGTGAATTTGGGCAATATGATATACAGTGCTTTTTGTCTTTACCAGGCTTTAGTATTGGAACTATGATTGATTCCTCCCTAGGCTGGGGTAGCCTCCATGTCCTGTACGCCTTCTCGTAGGTACGTAATAACTTTGGTGTCAGCTCCTCCATAAATTATTTATAAAATTCTGCTGGAAGGCCATCTCCCCCTGGGGTCTTGCCCTTGGGCAATGCATCCAAAACACCCTGCACCTCTTCGAGCGAGAGGGGCGCTTCCCAAATATCTTTCTGTTTTGCCCCCAAGATAGCTAAATCTGTCCCAGCTAGTGTCTCCTCGATTTCACCCTTTCCTATTTTCCCTGGGATCTTATACAGATGTTGGTAGAATGTTCTAAAGGTCTCATTAATTTCCTTCTGTGCCCTCCACAATTCCCCACATTCATCTTCTATTTCCACAATATTTTCTTGGTTGTCTTTGCCCTTACATAGCCATGCTAGTAGCTTCCCTGGTTTGTCACCTTGTTCATGTAGCCTTTCGGTATATCTTGCGAAACTGTATTTACCCAACCTGACCCATTGCGCCAGGCATTTTTGTCAAAGTTCCAGGAGCTCTCACTCTGTCTTCCTGCCACCACCTCCCATGTCCTCAGCTTGATTAATTTCCGCCTCTGTGATTGTCAAATCTCGCTCTAACTCTCTCCTCACCCCCCCTTCCTTGGCTATGGCCACCCCACGGATCACCACCTTAAACACATCCACAGGGGCTGTTCCTCATCTGCGCTGCCCTCATTGAAAGCAAAGTAGTTATCTATCTGTTCTCATAGTTCGTCCCTAAACGGTTTATCTTGCAGGGATTCCGCTCAGAGTCTCCACGTGGGTATTGGGGCAAGTGATCGGCTAAAAATCCAATCTACTAATAGGGGTGAGTGATCAGAAAAGGTCCTTTCCTCATATGTAACTCCCACATAGTCCCCCAGTTGACCCTTCCCTGTGAGGAAGTAATCTCTCTATGTATAGACTCTGTGTACTCCTGAGTAGTTTGAGAAAGCTGGCCTACGGCCCTCCAGCCACCTCCAGATCTCCTTTAATTCCAAACCCCTCATAAATTCTAGCAGGGCTCTTGCAGGGGGGACGGCTGCATATTCTTGCCATCAGATCTGTCTAAATTTGGGTCTATCGTGCAGTTGAAATCTCCACCCCCCCATATTCAAGTCATGCCTCTGAAGTGGGCAAGTCTTCCATACAGGGATCTGAAAAAGGTGGCAGCGTTGTGGTTGGGCGCATATGTGTTAATCAAACAGGCCTCAGTTTGCTCAAGATACCTGTGTGCCAGTACCATTCTGCTTCACTGTCCTTATGTACACCCACCACCCTGTAGGACACTGATGGGGCCACCCAAATGAGTACTTGCCGCTCATAAGTAGAATATGTCGAGCCAAAACTCATCCCCCCACTTATTCACCACTTGTGCCTGCCTCTCCCTCTTGACGTGTGTTTCCTTGAGCATTGCTAACTTTACTTTCTTGCAGCACAGATATGTCACTAGCCCTATCCTCTTTACATAGTTATTTAGGCCCATTACGCTCCAGGAGGCCCCCTTTAGCATCTCAGCCAAATGGGCTCATGTCACCCCTCGATCCGTTGTTAATTATGTTTGCTTAACACGTGGATCCCAACCTTGGCAATGGACCTTTTCAGATCGACATTTGTGGTTCCCTTTTGCAAGATTCAAGCCATGCTGCAATTGAAACCAAATGTGTTCAACAAAAACTAAAATGATAACTAACCAACCACCAGTTAAGTCCTGTAAAGGCCTACCCACCATGTGCCCCATTGCACCTTCGGGTCCTGGCGCTCGGGTACCTCCTGGTACCCTGGTTACTCATTGAACAGTGGAGATGGTAAAACAAACACATCCATTAGGGGTGGAATCTGTAGGTCACAATAGATGTTCCAATGTATTCATTCTCGCCTCTCCTCCTTTCTTTCTCGTCTTTTAATGTTTCATGCAGCCCAGGGCTGTGCTCTGTATTCTCCCTTCAGCCGACTTCTCCTTTTATATTCATGTCTGTGGGCCTCATTACGACCCAGGCGGTAAGGGGTTAACGGCAGCGTTAACAGCGCCGACCCTTACCGCCTGAGTACGAGGTCCCTTAGCGCCATGGCGCTTTTAACACCTGCTTTTAGCAGGTGTTAAAATCCATGGCGCTAAGGGACCATGGAGTTAATTACGCCACCGTAATTTACGGTGGCGTAATTAACGCCTTCCCCACTCCCATTATACCCTATGGGGCAAAAATGGGAATGGGGAAGGGTAAATGGGGATTGGGGACTTACCGCCCCGCCAAGGTCGGAATGGGGCGGTAAGTCCGCCAACCACCATGGCGTAAACGTAGTTTACGCCATGGTGGTAAAGTCACGGCCCAGGCGGTAACTTACCGCCTGGGTCGTAATGAGGCCCTGTATCCGGCCTCTGCTGCATTTTGTTGGCATCCATCCATGTGTTTATGTCCTCCAGAGAAATCAAAGAAGAGAGATTTCCCCATGTATAGCACTTTCAATTTCAAGGGGTACAGGAGCATGTATTTTATGCCCTGTCACTTCAGCCTTTCCTTTGTGGGAACGAATTGTCCTCTTCATCTCTGAACTTGTATGGTGTAGTCTGGGTATATCCCCGGGGAGGCCGAGCCCCAGTGAATCTTCCCGCCTGTTCTGGATAACGACAGGATCTTTTCTTTATCTCGAAAGTTCAGGATTTTGGCAATAATGGCTGAGGTGGGGTACCTGGGGGATCGGGGGGGCTTCCTTGTGAGTGCTCTGTGGGCTTGTCCCACTGTGAACCCCTGCGACAATGCACCTGGGCCTATTTCCTGAAGGAGCATGTTTTCTATGTACGTAGTAGGGTCTCTTCCTTCTTTCCCCTCCTGTAGCCCCAGAATTCAGATATTACTCCTTCTCGCCCTCCCCTCCACATCTTCTGCCCAGTCCTGTAGCAATCGCACTTTCACCTCTAGCACTCGGACCGTCTCCTGCAGTGTCTTGGTGGTGGTTGACATTTCTATCTCTATCACTGTCTATCCACCAGGTTGCGCAGGTCTTGTCTCAGGAGTCCAACATCGCCTCTGACCTCATCAATGCATGTTTCCATGGAGGTTCTGAGGGCTGTTATTGCCTCTAAAATGTTGTTGTTTGTGCAGACTGTCGAGGGCTCCCGCATTCTTCGGTGTTGTCCGCCTGCTTTTCCCCGGTGTCGAATGGCGTTTGCTTGGGTTCTCCTTTCCTGGTAAACACCTCCATCTTGGTCTGTTTCGCCTGTGCTGTACCCTTTTTCTTCCCACCTTGCACAATTGGTCTGCTTTCCAGTTTCCCACCAGGCCCCGGGAACACAAGGTCTTTGAATTTCTGTCTGTACAGGGGCCCCCACTGAGGGCAGCGCCTTCACTGTTTGTGGTCTTTTCTTGTGTCTTTGGGTTCTGTCTCCCGCTTCCTGCAGGGGCCCTTCGGTATCTCCCACCACTACCTCACCAATTGTTTGTATGGGGAAGCTTGCACGGGCGGAGGGCCGAAATCACTATCTCCCTGTACAGCCTCAGGTTCGAGCCTGGGCTTCCACCTTTTTGGTGTACGGCTGTGTGTGTCGATGAGAGGTCCTGATTGTTTCCCCTCTCCTTAAGTTAATTGTCTGTGCTCCTCCCCCTCCTTTAGTGCAGAGCGGTAATGTGCAGGGGTCGCCCCATCTCTCTCTCCTCCTGCCTCTCAGGTGCTACTGTAGTAGCCTTTTAGGGTCTCCTTAACCGTGTGTCTTCTCCCCTGGGGGCCCTTCAGCTGCCGCTGTTGCCTCCTCCTCACTGCGGCTGGTCCTCAGGACTTCCGCTGTTGCCGGGGCTCTGTTGGCACTCTTGGGCACCTGCCCTCCTTCTCGTGCCTGTGGCTTCTATCTGGTAGGTCTCAGGCTGCAGGGCTCTGCTCTCTTCTGGGGCCCGTCCACTCGTCCCTCACGGCACCTCCTCCCATGGTCTTGCCCGCTACACACTTCCCACCAAGGATTTTCCTCTTGCCTGTCGGCTGGGATTTGTATATCTGAGTGTTCTGGTCCCTCTACCTTGCACTTTACGCTTCATGCTAGGACTCAGCTGGTCCTTTCGCCGTCCTTACATGCCTCCCAGTGGTTTAAACATCCTCAGTGTCTTCGCCATACTGGGTCTTTGGCACTATTCTGTATATCAGAGGGTTCCTGCTCTGATGCCGCTCCCTATGGGCTGAGTTTTTAGGGTATTCTGTGCCCTTGGATGCACTTTAAATATCTCAATGAAGGATCTTCCCGCGGAGCTCTTGAGAAACGCGGCTTCCCTACATCGCACGTTGGCAACGCCCGCTGAAAATTGATTTATGAGTTGAGAGAGTGACATCAGGAATTATGTTAGCAATAGGTGACATAAAAGGCCTTCTAGCAGCCATTTTGGGAGAGAAGGCTCACATTTGGAAGCAAGCCGGATATGTGGGTGTGTCTGCTCAAAACACAACACACAATGGAGCACCATTTAACAATTGTAGAGCAGATGTATGGCAGGCACTCAGAGTACAATACACTTATACATCAGATATGAGTGTGATTATGGCAATGATGAAGATCCTGTTGCTTTTATTCAAGATGTTCAAGAGAGATGGCGTCTTGAGGTGAAAGAGCAGTGGGACAAAACGGTGGCATTATTTTACCACATGTTATGCCGGGGACTGCCCGAGACAGTGCAAAGGCAGATGAAGAAACAGGTAGGGATGGAGGCGAAGCCATGGCCAGAAATATAATGGACTATTGTGCACCATTGTCGATTGTTACAGGAGAAGAATAAGAAGAAAGCTGATAGTAAAAAGCAGGAGAAAGCAAAGATAGTTCAGAAAAAATTGTCAAAAATAGCTATAGATTGAGCAATATGGATGAGTAGTGAAGGTGTGGCAACACAAGAGATGCGACCAGCACAACAAAGTACTGTGGTATATCCTATGGATCAGAGTGGGTACAATTATTGGCCAAGAGAGAGAGGGAATGGACTTAGAGGAGGAGGACGAGGCAGATTTCAGAACCCTCAGGCAAGGGAAGGATTTAATGGTGGACAGCCACAACAATGTTGGAATTGTGGAAGGATAGGACATATAGCCACAACATGCAGATGTAGAGGAGGTACACAGCTCCGAGAGGGGGGATAGGCTATGTTCCACAATATAATACAGAATCACAGGAGTATTAAGCCCAAGATCACTCACAGAATCAGGCATGTGCGCCACAACCACAGCAAACACAGCAAACACAGCAAGCTCCATTTCAAATGCAATCACCTCAAGGGCAACCACAGTAAGTGCCTATTGTTAGGAAAGATTTCTTAATTGTGGGTAATTTTCCTTCCATGTGGCAACCCCTAAACTTTTTGCTGTTGTTTTCACCATGATCTAGACTTTGCCAGAGAAGTGCAGCCTTCTGCCGCACTCCTCTGGGCTTTCGCTCCATTCTTACAGGGAAACTGACATGCCCTTAAGACAGTCAGTACCGGGAAACTCTGTTTTCCGTAGTTTCATTATCATGTTGCAGCTTTCGTGCAACATGACACAAGAGGGCACTATAAGCTAAGTTACTGCTCTCTTGGGTCTCTAGTCTTCTACAGGCCCTAGATGCTCTGTTTGGATTGTAAATGATCGGTGCAAGTGAATCATGGACGGGAATGGTGGCAGCGATCGTTTCTTGCGTTTTTGAGCTCCTTTTGGCATTGTAAGCGCGTTTCTCGCGCTTAGCGCAAAAGGGTGGCCTGGCTCCCAAAATGGCCAGACCACGAGGCTCCTTTGTCCTGTCCGCTGACCGTCTTGCCCCCTTCACCTTCCCCAGGTTGAGCCGACCCGGGGCCTTCCTTATTTGGGCATGTACTTTCCCACGAAATACAGATGCTTTCGCGGGCTTCTACAGGCCTTGTATGTGAATCCAGGATGTGGGCCGGGATGTCTGGTCCCAATACACATCCTGGGTGCCAGAGAGTCTAGTGTGGTGTGAATGCCTGGGACCATCGAGGTCCGTGATAGGTCCACGTATGGTGTGAGTGTTTGATGAGCGGATCTCCCATTGGGTCTCCTCCATTTTGGCACGAAGGGAACCGTGGATAAGAGGGGGCTGGAAACGCCACTACCATGTCGATCTCCTGAGTCCTCACGAACAAAGGAATACAGGAGCCAAGTATCCTGCAGCCACGAGGCTGAACCGAGGAATCGCTGGTGACCCGCTGAAGGACTGCTCCTCTGTACTGCTGTCGCTTTGTGAAACCCTTTCTACCTCTGATCGAACCAGAAGGCCTGTACTGGTACTTCGACCCTTGGAATAGCGGGGACAGCTATTCTCGGCATCTTCACCATCTCCTGCACGTAAGCCTTCGGAAGTGTCTCTGGGCCATCCAGCAGACTGACCAGCCTACCCAGGAGTCTTGCTCTGTAACCGCCGTCAGGTTGTGTTGTATTTCGAGTCCTTTTCACTCTCACACGATTCGTACACTTGGCATTCCCAGGTCTGAAGTGAGTAGTGTACATTTGGCTGAGATACACACGACCGCTCCGTTGCCCTGGTGTGGTAACAAACTGTGCGGGTTCACTGCATTTGGGACGCCCTCCACTCAACTCTGCTGCTGCAGAATCTACACGACGACGAGACATCCCCTGCTCCCCTGAACCTGCCAGTACTGATACTGACGCGGAGAAGCCTGGGTTTGCTTGCATCGGGGACCAGTGAGTAGCATAGCTAGGAACTGGTCGCCCTCCTGCAGGAGCCCATAGCTTTTCCCCGCTGTGTCAAACAGCACGCCTTTCCGTACTCGCGCTCTGCTTCTGCCCACAGTGGAGGCTGCGCTTGAGTCGCGGAACTCTGTTCATCTTCTTTTGTGCACCGAACTGAACTGCCTGATTCCCTCGAAGAGACTCCCCTTTTTGCCCGTTGGCACCAGCGTGTGCAGGTACTTTTGAGCACAAGGCTCCACTCTTTGTAGGGCTTGGACTTCCTTTTAGTTAGGTGCCTCTGAAGGCGGACTGGGTCTAATCATTATTTTGCACTGCCTGTTTTCCTCCCCTTCTAGGTGGACTACACATTTCGTGCATCTAACGCTTTAGACTTGTTTGTATTTGTATACATATTGTATTGGTTTGGTATGTGTTGGTTTACTAGAGTTTTATTGTGATTTCTCGCTACGGTCATTGTTGGAATAAATGTGTATATATTTTTAATATAGCACCTGTTTGGAGTAATTTGTAAGTGTCCTTGCTTTGTGTGCTCATTGCGAGCTTTCAGTCACCCTCACCCCTCTTGAGACCTAGTCTTGACCGCCGCGATCACTACCCTGATTGGTCTGGCTTGTCCAGTGGTTACCCTGTTCCAAGTAATTAGGTTGGTCTTCTGAACCTCTGCGCCTCCAGGACAGAGTTCAGAAATCCGTCTTAACACCTATGCATTCACAACAGATACAAACCCAGCAAGCGCAGACACAACAGGCCATGGTACCACAATGGAAAAAAATGTAGGAGTCCCGCAAATACCTACACCTAAATTAGGGAGTGTGATTGTGATAGGAGGAAATCCTTTCACAGGTACAGGGATGAATCTATATCCACAATAGGTCAGCCCACAGAGCGACCTGATTTGTTCAGTACTATCAGTGACACCGGACCCTGAAAAGGAACCAACGGCCAAAGTAATGATAGGAGGCAAGACATTTTCATTCTTTGGAGACACTGGAGCAACTCCTTTCTGTGTCGGTGACGGAAAATACTCAATGTCAGGCATTGCCATAATGCACAGGGATTCTCTGGGATGATGAGTTTAGTTCCTTTTACAGACAAATTACCAATCTTTACTGGAGAACACGACATGTCGACGCCATTATTATATTCTCGGCAGACACCAGTTAAGATATTAGTACGTGACTTAATGACAAAACCAAAGAGGACAATGGGCCTCTTATGAGTTTGGAAGTATTTCAGAGGTAAATCCTCTTAAATACCACCAAATGGATTTACATTTACCATCACTTGGTCATGCAGAATTTCTGCCTGATTACAAGTGGTGGTAGCAGTGTAAATCCCTATTTATTTTGGGTCTATTGGACCCAGTGATATGATATGATACGATAGGTTATTTATAATGACCTTAATACCCAGGGATTGAACCTGTGCTGCTCTGTCTTGTCTTGATTCCAAGTCGAGCACGTTGCCCCTGAGCTATCCTCCAGAGAATTGGGCTTTTTTTGCAGAATTACAGTGGTGTAATTACTGTCACAGTAATTCTGCTAATTCTGCTGATTTTTTGGCATTGAGTGGCAAGATCCAGGGTTTTGCTGGAAGTAAATCTTCCACTCTAAGCCAAAACTCATAATTTGGTGTAGTGGTAAAATTGGAGTTAACTGAGTTACCTCCAATTTTACCATGTGCCGCCATACTCGTAATGAGGCCCAATATATTTTACTGATGCTGGGAATAGTGTGCTCCACTCCGGGGACACATTACATGAATGTGAAAGAGTTTATATTAGCCTTCACAGGCCAGAAGACATTGCAAGGAGTCTCTTTAGATCCAGAAGTATTTTTGTATGGAGTGACCTTTTTTTCTATTGTGGTTACGCAAGTTGGTAGGTAAAATATTGAGAATACCTGAAAAGTTTTTGTTTAGACCAGAGATACATATGGATGATGAAGAAGGACAGGTTATCCCTTTAGAGCTAGAAGCAGCAGTGGTTAGAGAGGAAATGGGGGTTGTCCAGGGAACAGATGATGAGGGGAGAGGATGGAGAGCAGTGATAGCCCTTGGTGAAGGATACAGATTGACAGACTTGACAGACAAAGATCTTTTTAGGGATGATTATTCAGATGATGAGTTTGTATTTTTCATAAGTCTCACTTATTGGATTAAAGTGGAGAATATGGAAATACTACAGAAAATGGCGATGGTAAAAAAGAAACCGTAATTTTTACAGGAAGACTTAGAGAATGAGACAAATATTTTATGGACTACCAGTCCATATGACGTTTGCCTATTGAAAGGAGTAGGTGCAGTTAAAATCAAGTTTAAACCAGGAGCAATTTTGCCACAAGCAAAGCAATATCCCATGTCCAGAGGAGCGGGTGAAGGTATATTCAAGACCATTTCCACTTTAATGAAACAATGAATATTGGTGCCATCTGAGTCCCCATGTAACAAGGCTGTGTACCCAGTGAAGAAATCAACTGGGAGACCGTGGAGATTTATTCTGGATCTCCGCCCGCCAAACAACATTGTTAGTGTAAAGTTTCCTTTAGTTCCAAATCCAGCTGAAATATTATGTAATATCCCATCAAAGGCCAAATATTTTACAGTTATAGATTTAAAAAATGTGTTCTTCGCAATTCTCCTCCATGAGGACTCACAAGATTTTACTTAATTTTCATATGGAAATATCCGCCTGGAACATACTTGTTTACCCCAGAGGTACTGTGAGTCTCCCTCGATCTGTAACAGGGTCCTCCAGATGGATTTGGGTAATGTTCAGCTCGAAAGTGCAATAATTCAGTATGTGCATGACATTTTAGTGTACAGTGAGACAGAAGAAAGATGCAGAGGAGACCCAGTTTGACTTATGATCATACCAATAGGGAAAGGATGCAAGGAAGACAAGGAAAAGCTGCAATATTGTCATGAGAGATCCGGTACATAGGACAGTTAATCTCACAAGAAGGAAGAAAAGTGACACCTGAAAGAGCAGAAGCAATTATGAAAACTAAAACAGTGAGGGAAATGCAAAAGTTTTTGGCTTATGTAACTACGGCAGGACTTGGTTTTTGATTACAGCACATCTATTTGACCACTTTTAAAAGGACTTAAAGAAGTCCAGGTAGACAAAAGAAAGTTAACATGGACAGACGAAATAACTGAAAGATTCAAGGAATTAAAAAAGGCAATTAGTTCCCCCCCATCATTAGGAATTCCAGATTATCGTGAAGAATTTTATTTATTTTCCCATTGAAATGGAGAAGTCATGACAGCACTCCTTACCCAGAAAATGACATCAGGACATAGGTATAAACCATTGGCTTACTACAGTGGGATTTTAGATCCAGTTAGGAAAGGGCATTACACTTGCGAACAAGCTTTAGCTGCTGCTACATTTGCCATTGAAAAAGCATCAAGTATTACAATGGGGTGTTCAGTAACATTATTTGTTGAGCATGCACTTTTTGCTATTTTAGAAAAATCTTAAAGTGCATTGACTACACAAAGAGCATTAGATCACGAGGTAATTATCTCAAACCCTGCAATCAACATTGTTAGATGCAGAAGAGTGAACCCAGCAAAGTTCATAGAAGAACCAGTAGGGGAGGATGATTATGTACATGACTGCCCATCGTATAGTGAATTTTATGATGACATTCCCTGTGTCAGAGAAAATGCTCTTGGAGGGGGGAAATGTTCTTTATTGATGGTTCTTCAAAACTGTATCAAACAACTGGCTAAAGGCATACTTGATCAGCGGTAGTAAAGCTGAACTGTGAGGGTGAATTTGAGGTAGTCACAAGTGCGAGATTGCCTTCGCATTGTTCTGCACGGGCTGCAGAATTAGTGCACATTATCGCGGTACTTCAAAGATATAAGGGTGAGGAAGTGACAGTGTACTCTGACTCTGCGATGTCAATTCTGCACGCAGGTTTGTCATGCTGGAAAAGGAGGGGCTTCCTCTGCGCAGACGGCACACTAGTGCAACATGCAGCCCTATTGGATAAACTTATTGAGGCATTAAGGCTCCCATTGACTATCGCAGTCCTAAAATGCACAGCAGATACGAAAAGAACAGACATGATTTCTTGTGAAAATGAAGCTACAGATTTAGAAGCTAAAAAGGCAGCATATTTTCCAAATATTTTGAACTAAGTGTTAAACAAATGATAAGATGATGCATGTTAGTAAAGGAGGGCTTTAACATGATGTCTATTGTTCAGTTCATTGAGATACAAGGTCGAGCCTCACAGGAGGAGCAAGTCTTATGGGGAAAACAGGGGTGCTTTGTATCCCCACTGAGGCAACATGGAGGCAGGATAGCATTGGAAAGCCGGTTATGCCTCTAGCATTATTGATGGTTGTGCTGGAGCACCTTCACTACCTGCACATACGACTCGAGAGAGTCTTGCTGCTACAATTGCAGAAGATTGGTTTTCACCAAATTTGTTAGAATGTATGGCACATTTTATTGTGAAATGCATTGTGTGCCAGAAATGTACTGCAGGGCACACTTTGCAAACAGTGAGTGGAACAATCCCTAGACCCAATGGCCCATTTCAGAATCTACATATATATTATGTAGATATGCTGCATACATACAACGGCTATAGGTATATTTTGGCCGTGGTATGTCCCTTTTCCAGATGGATTGGGGTAGGTCCATACGCACCCCAATGCCACATGCGCTGGCAAGTTCCTTGTGCGTGAGGTGTTTCCAAGATGGGGTGTGTGCAAGGTCTTGCGGTCTGACAATGGACCACATTTTGCAAATGAACTATTGGGATTTGTGAACGTTTAAATAGACTACTTAAAGAGAGGATAGCTAAGATTAAAATCACTTTAAAGAAGGGGTGGTTACACTGCCTACCCCTTACGCTATATGCGCTGCAAAATCAGGCTGGCTCGGATCACCACTTAACTCCTCATGAGTTGTTGACTGGACGCCGAATGAGAACACCTCTTGCTCCTCTAACTAGGTTAGAAACTGAAGCCCACAGTGTAGCTAAGACATTAGGTGATGACATGCAAGATGATTTGACAACTAGGACCGCTAGTGTTTATTTTATTTCTCAACAGATTAAGAACCCAAGGGAGGGGTCAAAGAGGATTGAATAAGAAAGCCAGCAAACTGATCCAGAAAGCCTTATAAAACAACCCAAATTATATCCAGGGAACCAGGTGCTGGTGCGAAAATGTGTCTTGTGCACTTGGAACAAACCTCGTTTCGAGGGACCCTATCAGGTAGAAGAAGTCAAATCCACAGCTGTAAAGATACACGATCGGCAACTAAGAGCAAAGAAAAAGAGTCTATAGAATAAGAAAACCCTTTTGAAATTAAAGATCAACATTTCTTAAATCTAATAAGGAATTAATAGACTTACAGCTATCACAGAACCTTTTTTAGATAATTACAAGGAACAATATGTTGAAGGGCCGGAGCCAAACGACAAGGAGCATACTGTATCTCCTATGCAACACATCATAATAACATTACACACATTTTTGTATGCCATTTCCACTTACATATTCCAGTCTTACCCAGCTCTGATAAGACGATATGTGAACATATTAAAATTTCTTGGCAATCCCAAAAACAATCATATTATTTTCAGAAACATAGTGGCAATTATTTTACAGTTTTTGATATAGTGGTATGATTTGTGAGGCATAACAACATTACAAAGTGAATTAAAAACGAGATTGGAAAATTCCAGAATATAAGAAATGCATTGCCATCAAGAAACTCAATGAATTTTTCTGAAATAGTAATTGTGATGTCATTCTGCATTATGATTTGTCCGTTCTTTCTTATTCTTATGACATTTAGACATATAATGATTAAAAATTAAGATACAGTGGGGGACAAAGAAATATCTATTATGATCCCTAACGAAAGCATAAGTAGCATCTGTCCTGATTTTACTAAACAAATTGTTCGACTTAAAAGAGATGCTGTGAGGATCATGAAGATATAAATACATATCTTGATAATTCGGCTCATTTAAAGAATAACCTATGGTATCAGCACATGAAGGAAGTGGGAGAGGAAGTGGGAGAGAGAACGTCGGAGGAAAGCTGCAATGTATGTTCTCTCATCCCCTATGCCATGAACGCAGCAAACATTTATTGCAAAAGAAATGGCTGCACATGCTGCGAAGTGCCTTAGTCATTTAGCAGCGTGCACAACCAGAGGACAATTTGAAGGAAAATGGGCAATGGTAAGATGATGATCAAGGAGAACATCCCCAGAGGCACTTAACATTGAATGGAAGCACTGGTAAAAAGCAAGCATCTATGAAGCTCAGGGAGAGTATCACAATGATCAGATTAATAGTGCTGGAAACAGCTCAAAAAAACTATTTGAAATATTAAAGATGTTGGACAACCTTGGACAGAGGTTCAGCTCTTTAGGCCAACTGATCTAGACTTCACTCTGACTCAACAAGCTTTTGCTGACAAAATCCCTGCAGCCCGGGTAAACATTAAAAAAGATCTAGAGGCAGTTCCTCGCACCATTGTGGGTGACGTTTCTATTGACTCACAATGTCACAGTCAAGATGCACAGTTAAACCTCAACTCCTCAGATGTTACATTTAGGCCGATTATGCTGGCCAAAATGGAAAGAGCCTGGGATGAAATGCATCCCACCTCCTGTTTTGGAGATGTCATCCTGTAGAATAATACCCATTGTTCACCTTTCTTTCCAAGGCTTGTTCATGCCTTCTTCAAACACGAATGGGTTCCTGATTCTATAAAAGCAGTTACATTCACCCCATTAGTAAAAAAGGCAGGGCTAAATCCCAGATAAGCTACAGACCTCAGTCCTATTACTAACACCTATTTGTTACTCAAAATAATAGACAAAATAGCAACTGCTCAATTGACTCTGTGTCCAAACGTCCAAACTGCATATAAGACAATCGGGTTTTCGCTCAGGCCACAGTTCTGAGAGTGCCCTGTTAGATTTACAGACACATATGCTTGACATAATGGATAAGGGCAAAGCCAGGCTTCTGTTAGATCAAAACAAAAGAGTTGATGGCTGGAAGGTTTTGAATTAATCTTATCTTCTGGCATTGCTTTGGGCAACCCTCCAGACCATCGTGCTTCGCCTGCCAACCCATTACAAAAGGAGAAAGACCATATGCAAATCAGGCTTGGGCCCACCCCAAAAGAGACACGCCAGCTGAACTGCTAGGTCACATCCCTTCTGCACGAGGCCACAAGCATCCCCAGACAGGTTTCAGCCTTGTTGGGCCTAATCAGGGAGGAGTATCTTGGACCTCTAGGCCCAGCAGGCATGGGACCCATATCTGGGCATACACGTCCCACTCGGGGTGACAAAGCCAAACAAAAGCGGTGATTGCTGGAAAGTTGTGAGTTAATCTTAAAATCTGGCATTGCTCGGGGCAACCATCCAGACTATTGTTCTTCTCCTGCCAAGCCATTACAAAATGGGAAAGACCATATGCAAATCAGGCTTGGTTCCACCCCAAAAGGGGTAATGCAGCCCCAACTGCTTGACCACATCCATTCTGCACGAGACTGCAAATATCACCAGACATGTTTCAGCCTTTTTGGGCCTCATCAGCGATGATTAGCTTAGGTCTCTAGGGCCAGCAGTCATGGGACCCACGTCTGGGCATACCCGTCCCACTTTGGGTGACAAAGTAAAACAAAAGAGGTGATGGCTGCAAGGTTTTGAATTAATCTTAACATCTGGCATTGCTCTGGGCAACCTTACAGACCATTGTTCATCGCTTGCCAAGCGATTACAAAAAGGAAAGACCATGTGAAAATCAGGCTTAATCCAACCCCAAAAATGGGTAGTCCAGCCCGAACTGCTTGGTCACATACCTTCTGCACGAGACCACAAGCATCCCCAGAAATGTTTCAGCCTTGGAGTAGCTTGGGTCTCTAGGCCCAGCAGGCACGGGATGCAGTAATACGTCTTTACCTGCAGCAGTAATGCCACAAAGCCAGTGATAATACTAAGTGTCAATGTTTCCAGTGTTTACTGACTGGCAGAGCTGTACACTTGGAGGAGTGTTAATTTGCCACTCGTGGTATTTCCTACGGAATGGTGGTCCAGTTCTTTCAAAGAGTCTGTGAGAACAAATATATAGGCCCTGTGTATGCAAGGGGAAGGGCAAAGCTAAGTGGAGCCAAGCGGTATGCTTGCATATCATGTCAACGGTAGGATGGACCCATCAGCTTGGCAAAGGAGAACGCAGTGTCGCCAAGCCATGGTCTGCATTCCTTTCAGAAGGACAGGACATCTTCAGTACTGCCCTTTACGATGTGGCTTCCGGCTCATTTCCAATGACGTCATAACAAGTCATGCTTGGACGCCACTCTGCCTTCAGGCCCCATGCGTAGGCGTACCTGTGGATGTGAAGTATTACACAATTATGTGTGTCAGGGTGGCTCTCATTGATTGATTGCCAAGCCGTGCGTGAAGAGGCCTTCTGTAGCAGCTTCGAATTTGGACGGATCCCCAAGTGAGCCAATTGCTCCCAGAATGTAACCCTTTGCCGTGTTCATTATACACTTATAACCATTCTGCACAGTTTGATATAGGGGAGCGTTGCTATTAGTCGCAAAACATTTGTACAGCCTACAGTACATTTTTCAAAATATGCATTTTTACGTAAGATTGACCTTTTAGCTTTGCATTTTGTAAAAACAAGTGGAGTAGTGTGTCCCCGGCACGATACAATGCATGTTTATTATGCTTGAGGCTTAATGTCCTTTTCGTGGGATGTGCACAACAGGCAACCCATTCAGCACATGTCAGCATGCCGAGGCGTACCTCAGCAGAGGCGCGCTGAATACCAAAGACCTTACCATCATCATAGGAAGGAGAGCGATTGCGCTTTCGGACGGTGTCAGAATGATAGCAGAGGTAGAAATACAAATTAGCTAAAGAAGCAAAGCAAGTCTGGTATGAGCAGTAAAGCCAGTACAAACAGGTCCTCCTCTGCCCTGTCAACTTTCCTAAATTCTAAGCTTGAACAGAGAAAATATTCAGTCAACAATATGGCGCTCATTTTCCATGGGGCCTAACGCGAAGGAGAGGTTTTAAAAGCCTTGAGTAAGGCCTTAACGCATTTCATTCATGTCACGCCCCATTTTGAAGCATTAGTATGGCGCAAAGGAGAGGCGGGAACGCAACTTCCGTTTCCGCAGCCTACCTTCCTCTCTGCCATACAAATTCTCCAGCATTTGCACTGTCATGCGTTTTCATGCCACGCAAATGCTGGAGATCCCTATGCGGTCCGCAAAAAGCAGGCGTACCCCATAGGGATCCATTGTAAACACTGACTGCCATGTTCGCATGTCAGACAGCATTTACAATTGAAATTACATACTGCCTGACATGCTCGCATGTCAGACAACGTTTAATTTCAATTGTGAAGACTGCTTACCATGCACACATGGTAAGCCATTTTCACAATGTAAATGAAATGCTGTCCCATGGGAAAGATGTATTACCTTAAAGCCTGTGGCTCTTAGTAGTCTCTCAACTGACACCTCTATGTCACTGTCTTTTACTCCTGCTACCAAGGCACTAAAAGCTTCTCCCAAAGCAGTACTGTCTTTGGTGGTTTGAGTGCCCAGATCCCACTTTTCAAAACAGAATTCTGCGTACACTGCCCAACTCCAGTGTTGTCCCTGAACAGTTCGGAAGAAGGCTGGAATGACTACGTTTCTTGCCCTGTGCCCTTGTGCTAGACTGTGTCAATGCCTGTAGGAAAATGTCCACCATACAATCTTATCAGCTGGTGGATCTGCCAGTGCTTCTGTATCAGGTTCACTTCTGTTTCACTAGTTGCCTTAGCTCTGTGTGCCTTTCAAACATGGCTGTGTTTGTACCCAGAGTCCCTTGCTCAGCTTAGTGCTTATGTGCGGAGCGGAACTCACTTGGAATCTTTTACTCTTGATTCACTTGTTTGACTCGCTTGGCTTTCTTAGTGCTTGTACATTTGCTTTGCTCACTTGGGATGCCATGCTTACGTGTAACCTTCTTGGCTGGAGTAGCACTTTCTGCCCTGATTCCTCTTGCTTGGCATACCACACTTGTCTCACTTGGCTTTCTTAGTGCTTGTGCATTTGCTTTGCTCACTTGGGATGCCATGCTTACATGTAACCTTCTAGCACTTTTCTGCCCTGATTCCTCTTTTGGAGATACGATGGGTGAGGTATGGGGGCGGTGTTATGGAGAAGGCGGTGGGTGATGGAAAGGATTTTGAACTCAATCCATGCTTTGATGGGTAGCCAGTGAACCTCACGTCTGGCAGACAAGATGTGGTCTGGTTGTTTCAGGCCCCAAGCTGCTCTGAGGGAGTTGTTCTGAATTAATTGTAGTTTGTTGAGGTTTTTTTGCGAGGTTCCTGCGAGGATGGCATTGCGATGGTCCAATTTACTACCAATGATGGCTCTCGCTCGGGTGAGGCAGTTGCTAGTGGTCAGATGTTTTCTGGAGAGAGTGAAACATTTGGTAGAGTAAGCTGCGGATGAGGCGATCGCCTTTACATGTTTCTGCATATTAAGGTCTGCATCAAGATAAACACCCAGTGTTTTGACGCGTAGTGACACAGGGGTGATGTTACCATTGATGCAGAAGGAGGTGAAGGTGGAGTCGAGGTTTTTTAGGCGGTGTGGGGAGTCAACTATGAGGAGCTCTGTTTTGTCATCATTCAGGGAAAGATGGTGTGTGGCCATCAAGGCCTGGATGATGTTGCAGATATGATTGATGATGGTGGAATCTAATTCATTATTGCCGGTGAGTTTGATGAGGACTTGCACATTGTCAGCGAAGTTTGTGTATAGGATGTTTAGGCTGTCCAGGTGGTCGAAGAGGGGATTTATGTACATATTGTACAGTGTGGGTGATACGCAGGGCCATTTTGTGAGACTGTAGGATACGGGGAATCAGATCAGCTGCTTGAGTCCCAGCAAAGACTCTAGAGGATCGTCCAGATAGGAAGGATTCAATCTAGTTGGATGCATCCTTGGAGAGGTTGAAAGTGACGTGAGATGTGGCAAAGGATCTCATGGTTGACGAGATCAAATGCCGCAGAGAGTTCTAGTAGGAGGAGGATGGTGCGATCCCTGGCATCATGGATGAGGTCCAGCTGGATCTTAAGATCAAGGAGGGCTGATTCCGTGCTGTGTCTGTGACTATAACCCTATTGAAGAGAACCTAGGAGGTTGTGGGCTTCAAGGTGCATTTGGAGTTGTTGTTAGGCAATGTAGTCAAGGATTTTCTGAAGGTAAGGTACTGTAGTGATAGGGCGGTATTTGATGGGGAGGGTGGGGTCTAGAGAAGGCTTCTTTGATTGGGCTGGGGACTGTGTGGGAGTTGAAGGAGGAATTGATGAAATTGGCAAATTTTGGGTGCAAGAGAGTCTGCGCACAACTTTATCAGTTGGGCTGGGCAGATGTCACCACTGCAGTTGGTGGCTTTGAGGTGTTGTATGGTGGTGCTTACATCCGTGGGGGAGACAGAGGTAAAGTAGAAAAGGGGGGTTTCAGGAATGGAGTGGGTGGTTGGTGGAGTGGGGTTGGGTTTGGAGGGAGGGAGGAGGGATGTTTTGAGAATGGTTTTGTCCATGAGCTTGTGGATTTTGTTGGCTAAGGCAGATTGTATGAGGTTACATCATGCTTTGTCTTTTGGGAAACTGCTGTTCGGTGGAGCTGGGGTTTCAAGCTCCTTGAGGATTTTAAAGAGCTCTCTTGTGTTGGAGCTAGCTTCATTACTTCTGATGTTGTAGATGCTGGCTATTGTGGTCAGGATAGCTGTTTTGTTGGTGTGGGCAGTGGTATTAAAGGCTTCCTTATTGGTGGGGGTAGTTTTTTTTTTTGCCAGAGGTGTTCTTGGGCGCGTTTGAGTTTGCAGAGGGCTGTTAGTTCTTTGTCATGGGTTGGGGAGGACACCAGTTGGGAAAAGTTAATTTCCTCAAGAGCTGTGGTGAGAGCTGCAGCCTTCGGGTTGGAAGGGTCTTTGTAGCCTACATTAAAATCTCCTAGGAGTAGGAGTTTGGTTTTAGGTTTTAGAAGAGGGGCGATGAGCAGGGGGATGTCGGCGTCATGGGCGCTGGGGAGCTGGGTTTGCTGATAGAGAAGTAATATGTTGATGGTGGATTGGGGGTTGGATTCAATTTTGGCTAGTAGGAGTTATTAGCCAGTAAGCGGTGGGAGCAGGAGGCTCTGATGGGGAGGGTGGATTTGGATATGCTGGTGACACCTCCACCTTGGTTGCCACCTCTGTCAGCTCTTAGTATTGAGTAGCTGGTGGGCTAGGGATAGGGAGGGGCCAGCTGCCTCGTGAAGCCAGGTTTCTGTAATCAACGTCGTTGTCGAGTATGAGGTTGTGAATATCGGGGGCATGAGCGTATAAGGAGCATGTGTTGTTGGGTGCACAGAAGAGATGTTCAGGGTGTGGGGGCAGTTGATGGGGGTTGTGAGTGTGCTTGGACAGGTGTGACTGAGTGTGAGTGTTGGTGGTGTGCTCAGCAGTTTGTGCTGTGCATAGGGTATTCATGGGGGTGGTGCTTTAGGCTTGTTGGGGTGGGGTTGGTGTTGTTTGTGCTTGGGCGGGCTGGGGGCGCAAACCAGTCTGGTGCAGAGTCTATGTAGACATTGTGTGCCTATGCATGTAGCCGTGTGTGTATAGGTGGAGATTGTGGTCAGGGTTGGGGGTGATGGGTAATGTGTGGGGCCTTTTGGCATTGGGGTGAGATTGTGGTGGCTGGGAGGTTTCTGGCCTGATTGGATGATGGTGCAGCTGGTGTTGTGGCTGATGGAGCTGTGTGCTAGATTGTGTAGGTGATGGTGTGATTTGGATGTATGTTTGGAGATGTAAGTGGTAGGCCTTGGAGGGATAGGTTGGTGCTTAGGGGTTATTAAGGTTGTAACCTCTTAAACAGTTATTTGAGTTTGTAATGATATCCTGGAGGTAACAGAATAACCAGATACATTAATTGAAACAGTTGATATTTAAATGTGACGCAGGATTTGGAATATTTTCCTGGTGCTCCATAGTGAAGGATATCTTTGTTTATAATTAGATTTTTTTAACATCGTGTTATGCAGCCACCATCCCTCATGCAGTGGACCACTTAGTTCAGTGAATGGATGGCTAATGCGAACATGAGATTTTATGGCACACTGTGAATTATAAGTGTTTTTCTCTTTAGGTTATTCCCAATTGAAAAGTGATCATTAAATCTAGCGAGATAAGGTGGGAACATCTTTAGCTGTTTCATCACTATTAATGGAATTCCAAAAATGTGTGCGTTCTCCTGCAGAAGGGATTTGCTAGCAGTTCGAGCTGGACTGCCCCTTTTGGGATGGTACCAAGCCTGATTTGGATATGGTCTTCTCCCTTCTGTAGTGGCTTGGTAGGCTGGTAAACGATGGTCTGGCAGGTTGCCCAGGGCTGTGCCGTGGTTAAGATCAATTCTAAACATTCTATCCATCACTTTTTTGGTTTTACTTATGTTATCCCGAATGGGATGAGTGTGCCCTAGATGTGGGTCCCGAGCCTGCTGGGCCTAGAGACCCAAGCTATTCCTCATTGATGATGCCCAATGAGACCGAAACATGTCTGGGTATGCTTGTGGTATTGGGCAGAATGGATGTGACCTAGCAGTTTCTGCTGAACTGCCCCTTTTGGGGTGGGACCAAGCCTGATTTGCACATGGTCTTAACCCGTCTGTAGTGGCTTGGCAGGCTGAAAAATGATGTCTGGATGTTTGCCCAGAGCTGTGCCAGTGGTTAAGATTAATTCTAAACCTTCCATCCATCACTTTTTGGTTTTTCTTATCCGAAAAGAAAAAAATATTTTGCTAGGTGTTTCCTGTCATCACTTATTTGTTGTGGGCAGATAATTTAGCACAATTGTTATTTATTTTTTCTGTTAGCCGAGTTCTCGAAGAGGAACAGAAAAATATGTTTTCAATGAGTCTTTGGGGGTCATTACGACCCAGGCGCTAATTGCGCCAACTTTACCACCATGGTGTAAACTACGTTTACACCATGGTGGATGGCGGATTTACCGCCCCATTCCAAGGTGAGTGGGGCGGTAAATCCCCATTTCCCATTTTCCCTTCCCCATTCCTATTTTTGCCCCATAGGGCATAATGGGAGTGGGGAAGGCGCTAATTACGCCACCGTAAATTACGGTGGCGTAATTCGCATCATGGCAGGTTAGCGCCATGGATTTTAACGGCTGCTAAGAGCAGCCGTTAAAATCAGAATAAGCGTTAAGGGTTAACGACTGCGTTAACCCTTAACGCCTGGCTCGTAATGAGGCCCTTCGCCTGCTCCATCACAAAGTATGAATACAACAAAATTGGGTCTCATGAGAGAAGAAAGCAGAGTGGCCCCTTCCTTTGATCTTTAGGAAGTTCCTATCTGTTGCATGAAGCCTGGCTAGACATGGTGACACAATGAAAATCCTCCTCCGAATAGGCAAGTATTAGAAATTTCTTTTGGAGTCAAAATAGTGAGCTGGATTGTAACCAGTAAACCAACATTAGTAGGACATTGCATGCATACCCTCAAAGAAACACAGGCATTCAAGGCATCATTTGCAAATGGGATTTCCAAATCGCGCATACATGGATGGTAATATTAACTGATGTGATAATCTACATGGTTAACTTTGTGTAAAGAAATGAATTGGATGCCTAAAATGATCTAAATATCTAAAAACTGCATTGAAAACAGTGTCAGGAATTGCCCCGTCTTCAACATTTCTGTCCTATAAAGGACATTGTTTATAGTGAGCCTGCAGATGAATGTCCACGAGAAATGTGTAGACTTTGAGCCAAAGTCTTGAAGCCATTTGCGGGCAATAGCCAAATCTTACCCACTGCTGCTTGCTCTCACAAAAAGAGGCGTTATTGCTGCATTAACAGTTTCTGCTTTTGTGTGTGTCAGTGTGTAGAGTCGGTGTGCCATATTATTAATTTATTGGGTAAAACCTGATAAAAAAAGAAAGTTGGGTTCACTTACCCAAGATCACCTCCTTGACATTGTGAGGGGGCTTAAATCCACCACTTGTGTTGGTGATATATGAGCCACAATGGTTATTAAATACTCTATCCTTTGTCTCTCCCCATTATCACTAATATTGTCAATTCCTCCTTTCTCAGTTCACTTGTTTGGCAACATCTTAAGGATGTCTTCATCACCCCAGTTCTTAAAAAAGCAATCCTGGATCCAAAAGCTGTCTGCAATTATCGACCTATTACTAATGTCCCCTTCATGCTTAAAGTTCTTGACAGAGCTGCATACTTACAGCTCCCGGAGCACATAAAAAAAAAGGCCTGCTGAGCATTTGGGTTTTTGGGCCATGCATGGCACAGAAATTACCATGCTGGACCCGAGAGTCCCTCTGGCTGAAGTAGTCGATCGCGGCAGACTAGCACTTCTCATGCCATTAGACGTTTCTGCCACGTTCGATTTGGTAGACCACTCTCGACTGGTAGAATAGTTGGGCAAACTGCTTAACTGTGCTAGGTTTAACATTGCATGGTTTGCCTCATTTCTCGGCCCTAGGAGGGCAAGAGTTGCCGTGGAGGGTTTTCAGGCCCTCCCAGAACTCCTCTCTTCTGGAGTCCCTCAGGGCACCTGCTTGTCCCCTTGTGCGTTTAACGTATATGTATGCGTCCCCTTTTTGACCTGCTGGATCCCGGTGGCATAAGATATGCAAATTATGCTGACGATATTCTGCTGGTCCTGGAGCTATCTGGTGATTACGATTCTGATTCCTCCCTTGTTGAGACAATTTATAATCTAATACAAGGCTGGATGACTACCAACTCCCTTGCACTGAACAAGGAAAAAACAGAGCTCCTGCCTGTTGGCTCCAATCAACGGTTAAGCTAAGCCCCAAATACAATACTTTTACTATCACACGCTGTACTATTCCAGCGAGCACTATGGTAAAAACGCTAGGAGTCACTCTTTTATCAGGACTGTCAATGAAACACCATGTTCTGCAAGTCAAAGCTTCCTGTACTTATGTCAATAAACTTCTTAGACAGATCAAGCCCTACTTATCAACTAAACACCTTTCATCTCTGGCCACTGCATTAGTGAAATCCCGGATTGATTATTGCAATAGCCCACTGGCCGGAAGATCTAAAAATAATCGAAAATCCTACAAACTGCTCACAACGGGGCTGTTAGAGAAATCTGTAATTTAGGCCCACATGACTATGTTACCAAATCAAGAAGGCCTCTGCACTGGCTACTGGTAGATCACTGTATCTCGCACAAAATACTAACCCTTCCCCACAAATGCCTCACCAAAAAGTCACCATGTGATCTAATTAACAGAATAGAAAAGGTCCCCGTGTGGCACATTCTCTGCTCCAGTGGGTCCAGTAAACTAACCATAACCAGGCACAAGTTGAGACATTTTGGAGGTATCTGCTTTCAGGTTTATGTGCCCACTTTATGGAACTCTCTTCCCTCCTCCACCAGTGATACCCCCAGTCTCATCAGCTTTAAGAAGGCTCTGAAAACACTTTTCTAACTCGAATGACCTACCTGACTGTTTGACGGCCTATATTCTTATTGCTCTGCCGCAGTCATTGCATAGCCAATGGTCCTTGCTGCTGCATGGCCAAGTTATGGGTACAGTTTGTCAGACATGGATAACTTGAGCTGCATAAAAGCACATACATTTCATAATGTGCTAACGTCATTTTTATAATCAAAAAGTAAATGATCTACTTGTACTTGAATGACTTATTTATTTATTTATTTATTGGACATGTTTAAGGCACCTATACTAAGTGTTTCCAGACTTGTCACTAAAAGTCAACATCCTCTGTTTCAGGGTTGTCAAAATGTGGTAACGGATGTGTCTGTGTATGTGTCCAAAGTCTTCAATCCTATTGTATTATTCAGGGTTTCTTCAACAGTCCAACATTTCAATATTTGCATGTATACTATGATAAGGTCAAGGAACAACCTACTTTCCTTCAAAGTATCTCAGGTCTTCCTCAAGTCCCCAAATAATCACAGTAAGAATGAGCTTGTATGGTAGTTGCCTTGGAATTTAGTGATCTCTGTCAGTGGGTCTTTTATTATTGTTCCTAATGTGCCAGGCTGCACATGGTCAGTGTGCTCACCACAACCATGTGGCATTGTACAATCTGAAAGTGTCCGTCTAATAATACCCACCTGCACATTAGCAATCTGCCTTATTGTGCACAGACTTAATTCACACTTTACATGCCAGTGTTGTGGTTCGGCTTACATTC
Source organism: Ambystoma mexicanum (assembly GCF_040938575.1). Taxonomy (NCBI): domain Eukaryota; kingdom Metazoa; phylum Chordata; class Amphibia; order Caudata; family Ambystomatidae; genus Ambystoma; species Ambystoma mexicanum. The sequence goes on from NC_090929.1 coordinate 751,955,537, forward strand.
CACTGCACTGAATACTAAACCTCGCTTCCTGAGAGGTAGATAAAGACCGGAAGTGGTGGGGACAAAGGACTTCAAGACAGGCCATAGGCAGTCATGGTGGACTACAAGGTCCCCCAGAAGAAGAAGAATACATAGATACATGTGGTGGGGGTTGTAATGGTGATAGCTGTTTGTCCTTAGCATACAGCTGTCTGGCATCCCTGACACTGGTGCAACTTTGTCACTGTTGCGCATGACCAAGGGCTTGGCAGCCGGGCTAAGTACATGCCATGTAAGGCCCAGGGATGGTATTTCATAACCTTCTGTGTTGAAAGGCAGCGCTAGGGCATCTTGCAGTGCTCCGGCAATCGCGTAGAGCCTCCGAGTTAAGGTGACGCGTGATTGGGTGTCATTCCTTTCTGTTGTATGTGTTGTGAGCAGGGGTGTTGCTAGGTCTGGAAAAACCCGGGGCTATGCTAATGTCAGAACTGTCAGGACTGGGAGCAAGCTAGCCTTTTGGTTGTAGCTCCTGAGATTTTATCCGGGGCTACAACCAAAAAACCAGGGGCTATAACCCCCTTAGACCCCCCCACAGCAACGCCTCTGGTTGTGAGAGAATAACTGGTATCTGAGCTAGAGAGACTGTCTTAAGAGATACCCAGCCGGCTCCAAGGAGGTTTCCAGAAGCAGAGGCTGTCCCACTGGATCCTGAGAGGGTTTACTTTTCAGGTTCCAGAAGCCCTATCAGGCAAAGCAATCCAAGAGGATCTCATGGCGCAAAGTGTGTGATTGTCCAAGCCCCACATCAGTCTCTTGTGGACGTGCCTCACACTGGCTGAGCAGTAACGCACAGCGAGCAACTGAATCAATGCTGCAACCCGCTGCACGGAAGCACTGGAGAGTGACACTGTGTAGGGACCTGAGGGTGGCGGTCAAGGGTTTTATCCCCACTCATGTGCAAGGCCTTTTACATTTCTTTTTTTATGTTAAATAATTTTCATTAAGATTTTGAAGTGTAACACATTAATACTCATACAGGTTAATTTCACCGGTGACTCAAAAAAATGGGCCTGAATAACATTTTCCTATGGGATTGCGCCATTATGAAACACTTCCATGAATCAGGCCCATAATGTGAGTCCGGGGCACAGGGTAAGTCAGTTTGTGGTTTGACATGTATTGCAACTCAGATTGCTAGGTGTTTCCTATTTCTTTGCATTTGTAGTTGTATTTATTTGTATTTATTTATAAATCACTTACAGCACCTATTGTATTTGTAATCACCTTTGATGATCCCATAGGTGCAAACATTCTTTATTGTGCCAAATTAGACAGGTATGCTGATTCAGTGTCATCGGGTATGTCATTTTTGCTGAGTTTTGAACGGCATAGATGGGGCATATTAGGCCAGTCAGGTTTTCTGTATTATTAAGTCCACCAGTGGAGCATAACAGATCTCCGTTGTCCACTCCCTCTGCAATGCTTGCTGAATGCTAAAAGTGGCCCTGGACCCCAGGTCCCTTTCAGCTTTCATTCAGAGTCAAGCCTTTTGGATTCTAGGACTGACATGATTGATATCCAGCCAGGCTTGACCGGGCAGGAGAGGAAGCAAGAGATTGGAGGTTAGACTGGTGGGTGGGACATGAGCCTACTGGACCCTATGGGGAGCAGGATAATGAGACTAACACGCGTAATGGATGTGCAGCGGTAATGCTCTGAAGCGCTCCTTCCATTTATGCTAAAGCTCAGCAACTTCCCCACACACAATCACCTTTCCTCGTAATGTCCTGGTTACATTTGGCAGTGACTAATAGCAGTATGGTGGAAGGCAACTTTAAGACAGCAATCGCATAGGATCAGAAAAATCATCTGGGTTGGATGCTGCCGACAATGGTGACAGAACAGTGGCAGAAACACAGGGAAGCATTCAGCTGAAAGTAAGTAAATACAATGATTCAGAAGACACACTGAACCAAGAAAGCAGGGTTAGGGGGCAAACTAGACACTGGCCTTCTAACTCCGGAGCATGGAAGCTAAGGAGAGCAGGAGAAGGAGAGAGGGAACGACAACAAGAAAAGAACTAAAAGTCCTTGGGACAATAGTATACTGTAAGCAGTGCAGGCTTTAGGACTAGGGTTGATCACAGGGCCCAGAGGTATGCCTCTAAACAGCAGACGCTTTCTGGGGCCTGGGTCCAAAATACCTTCAGCTATCCCTCTGCAAATACCTCCCCTCTTGAACTCTTCGCTCCTCTACCTCTAACTCCCTCAGGGTCAGTTGTTTTTCAAAGAAACGAGCTGGGGGTAGATCTCTGTCTTCGGCTGGGGCCTCCCTCTGGAACAGCCTCCCTGCCACTGTAAAACTTGAGAAGAACCATCTCCGGTTCCGGAAGCACCTCAAGACCTTCCTTTTTTCTTCTGCCTTCGCTCACCCTCTCCCCTCTCCCCTGCTGATCTGTTCTCTCTTGGCACTGTGCACCTGGCCACCCTCTGGCCTCCAGGCCCAGGTACCTGCTCACTATGCTACCCTCCCACGCTGCCTCCGGGCCACCCCTTGCACTGGGTTTTGTATCTGTACCCATACAGCCCCCCTTTATCTTCCTGCACTTATCAGACCTACCCTGTCTGCTGCCTTAAACCTAGCACTTGCAAATTGCTGGCTGCACTGCCACTGTTTGTTGCCTTTATTATTTATTTATTTATTATTATTTATCTGTTTCTCCTTTGCTTCGCACTTTCCACTTCTCCCCCTTCCATGCACTTTTCCCCTCCCCCTCTCACATGCACTTGCGCGTTCTCAATGTCACTTGGCCTAGTAAGATCGTTGTTTTGTTCTCCCCTGTTCCCCTCCCTTGCCTTGTCGTGCTCTGAAACACTTGTGTACGAGCGCGATAGAAATAAAATATCAATATCAATATCAATAATAGGTAGAGCAGGAGCCAGGAAAGCACTGATAAAGAGAGAGAGCTCAGAAAGCAAACTGTGAAAACTCCCCAAAGAAACGTGTAGCGTTAAAAAGAGCACTGCCCCCTACAATCCAAGAAGCTGCTTTAAGGAACAGCAAGCTTAGGAACAATTAATCTATGGCTCATGGAGAATGAGTCACTAACAGGAACACTGAAATCATTTTTAGAGCTGGACCATCTTTATTTTATTCTCTTTGAACACATGAACCAGTCCTAACCCCCTAGAAATACATACCGCACAGTAAACTCTGGGCTAAAGACACTCGATCTTAAACATGTTGCTCCCTACACGGTAGGCTTTTTGATTCATAAGTTATTCATCATGTGCAGGGACTTTAGAGCTCAGCCATTGCAAAGCATGACATAGCTGATAAAGTGTAGCGGCAAGAGAGATGTGTTTACCAGACTCCAGGCCACCTCTTTTATGGTACAATCCCAACAGGCATAACTGCGGGTTAAAGTAGCGTGATTAAAAGCCATTTTTACATTGTTTTTCTATGTTTCTGAGCAGGTGTACACAGCCCTCCAAAAGCGTAAGTCCCCACAATCTCACTCCAGAATCTGGGACCGTCACAGAGCGAAATGCCTTAACACTACGTATCTGCCTTGTTGCAAACACATTTAGGGCTGCATTACAACCCTGGCGTTAAGGGGTTAACGGCGCCGCAAAAGGCTGCGGCGCCGTTAAACCCTTAACGCCCAATTCACACTTTAACGCCTGCTTTTTGCAGGCGTTAAAGTCCAACCCGCTAAGGGACCTTGGTGCTAATTACGGCACCGTAATTTACGGTGCCGTAATTAGCACCTTCCCCATTCCCATTGTGCCCTATGGGCCAAAAATGGGAATGGGGAAGGGGCCATGGTGAATGGGGAATTACCGCCCCACCAACCTTGTAATGGGGCGGTAATTCCGCCATCCACCATGGCGGAATCCGACATGGACCATGGTGCTAATAGCACCATGGTCCAACGCCAGGGTCGTAATGAGGCCCTTAGTATCCCGGAATGGGTACATTTGAACCTGCTTGGCATGTCTGCACGCCCGGACCTCCCCATGTTCTGCTGATGATCGGCGCACATGTTCCTCTGAGTGGCCACATCATCATGTGGTGGCACTGCAGCCACAGGTGTGCACAGGGCCACCATTTCCCCCCAGCATATTCCTGCCACATCAGAGTGATTGGTGTCTCCTGGACCATCTCCAGCTAATAATACTCCCTATTTTTATGTAAGTCATTTTTTGCTGAGAATTGTGTCCATACATGGCCCACAGTGTTCTTTAAATGCCCCATGTTTCGATATGTAGCTGTGCCCATCTAACAAGGCCTACCCGTGTCCACTCGCCATGATCCTTACAACTCATCAGCTTTCTTGGATTCAGATTTGAGGAGATGACATGGTTTAGCTGGTATGTGACCCATAATTACCGCCGTTTTGCCGGAGCTCTGTCACCAGTGACTCCATCACCATGGCACATTTTAGTTGTGAAAGTGGTCAGCTCCGGCACCCGCTGCATTGCAACTCAAATTTTCAGACAAATGCAGACTTCTTGACCATTGTTCCTGGGGAAGTACAAGCAAATGCAATCCACTGCATAATCCTAATGTACTCATTGCAACCCACAAGTATTTCCAGCTCACTGGGTCAAATGCCCTCTTGACATCTAAACTGGCAATGCGTTTGCCTCTTCCTTGTGTTTGAACCCCTCAGTCTACAGCACCAGCATGCACTACTTCGTCACTGTGAACCCCCTCCATTCTCTGATCGGCACTTGAGGCTTTCATGCTGAAATAATCTTCGATAGGGGCAATAATGCTAATAATTGACCACCTGTAATGCCACTTAATGTAGTGTTATGGGGTGGGACAGATAAGCAATCTAAATCAGCTCCTGAATATGGCATCTTAAAGTTTGGTGAAAGAGGGAACAGTTCAATTACTATTTTATTTCAGCCTTCACGCATGACCACAGAACACATTAGTCAGCTACACATTTGTTCCACATTATGACATTAGTAGATGCAGTTTGGTACCAGCGCCACGATGGCCACGGGCTGCTGCGCGCTTTAAAAATGCAAATAAATAAATAATATACTTGTTTCTTTTAAATAAAATAATTTCATAAGGTACATTTCTAAGCTTAGTCACGTCTGCCGAAAGCACTGCCTTACTCTTTGTTTGTAGACTATACTGTTACCAAAAGCGAACATCACCAGCTAAAGCCACACGTCACAGTTCCATAAAATAGGGAGGATTAGACACCTGCCATGGGTTTACTAGTTTATGACTTCATAGTCTTCTCTGGAAAAATATTCTCAAACGGTATCTTAATGTAAATGATGGTGGTCAGTCAAAATCTCGAAAACAAAATCTCGAATGACAAAAAGCCCGAAACAAAAATCTCGAAAAAAAAAATATCGAATTTTTTATTTATTTATTTATATATGTTTTTGGGGTCAGGTAAGTAAAAAAAAGGGGTAAAATAAAAAAAATGAAAAAAAGGGGAGTTGGGGGGGGAACCCCCCCATTTTGAAAAAAAAACATTGAAAAAAAATTCGATATTTTTTTTTTTCGGCCTTTTGTATTCGAGATTTTTGTTTTCGAGATTTTTTGATTCGGTATTATCACTATGAACCGTAAATGATCTAGTTTAGGTTCGGTGTCTGTTTGTATGCCATGGTCTGCCAAGCAGAGGTATTTCAGGCTTCAGGCCTCCAACAGCGGTATCCTTGCAAAGTTGGCACTTGTATGACACGCCACACTTGAGAAGTAACATCTAGTATCTGGAAATTACCCAACTCTGAAAGCAGCATCATATTTAATATCACATTTTAAAACCCTGGTATTGTGTTCTCTGATTACTCTGAAGGGATCTTATCTTACTTTACTCCTCCTCCTCCCTTCCCGGCTCTCCTTATCCCACTTCACTTTTGCTTGAGGCTCTCCTTCCCTTGCTGGTACCCTTCAAGTGACAATCCTGCACAGGGCCCTAGTCATCAAAATATATAAATAACATTTATTCATATTAACGTGGGTATTTTGATCAAATATGATTGTCCTAAACTCCGCAATAAGCATATACACTGCCAGTAAGATAGCTCAGCGGGTTTAGTGATCGCTGCTGTGATCTGAGCATGATCCGCAGGCCGCAGGTTCGAATCCCGGCAAGGCCAACTCAGCCTTTCATCCCTCCGAGGTCGATAAATGAGTACCAATTTCGGTTGGGTGATATTGTATGTAGAATATGTGCTCTGTAAAGTGCTTTGGATAAAGGCGCTATATAAATAACTTATCATTATCATACCGACAGTGTCTCAATATTATCTTCATTTATTGACACACATATGTGCTCAGAATTCATCTTTGTCATTGTTGCATAAACTGACATTGTAGTTGATATGGATTACTGCAGGGTTTGCATAGGGTATTGCCTGGAAAAAACTACTTTGCTAATTTGAGACTATTCAGATATCAGTGACCAGGGTAGTGAGCAGAACCTCTCTAGCAGGGCTAATTATGCTAATCGTGTTGGTTACTAGTTAAAAGGTATAGCCTATTTACATTGTTGGTTTGTGCCTCGAGGTCCGTGTCAAGTTGCTTGAAAGATAGGTTACATCTGGGGGATCATGTTTAATCCTCTTGCCACAGCAGTAGGACCTGATTTAGAGTCTGAGGTGGCAGCTCTGCCTTCTCCATGCCCAATCTCTGCCTCCCTCATGGAGGAGCAGGGGCCACTGTTGGACATAACATGCGGTGGAAGGTGGTGGTTGGTGGCTACAGGAGAGCTACTGCTCCCAAAAGCTTGGGTCCGGTGATAGCTCCCCTCTCACTTTCCTCCCAGGCCTCACGCAAAGGTCCAGAGGAGGGAATCCCGTTGTGATCTCTAAGGCCTGTTAGGACGGTGATCCGCCAGACCAGAGCTGAGGGATCACCACCTGAGATCTCTGCCAGTCAGTTTACCACATCTGGGCAGCCATTGCTGGTCTGGTTGCTTGATCAGGCAATAGCTCTGCCACCTGGCCGTGAGCTCAGAAAGCAATGCCTAGGAATACAAACACCCTTGCACCCTTAGACTTACAACTCACATACATTCCTGATCAAAATATGGCAATCAAACCAATCCAGCTGCTGTATCAAGATGTCAGTACTTAACACCTACTCCTCCCTGCTTCACATTTGAAAACATGCTTCCAAACTTGAAAAATCCAGCAAAAATATGCCACATAGAATTAAATAACAAAGGAGAGCATCACTCCAAACATAACTAGTCCTGTGTCCAACAAGATACCCATGTATTTGTTCTCAGCCAGGTCTAAACAGGTGAGCAAATAACACAGACATCTTCAGGAGTTGTCTCTGTAAGTGACTCCATTCTAGCAATCCAACTAAGTCAATGCCTGGTCTGGGATGCCCAATGGAAGCCCTTATTTATATATTTTTATGACAAGTTCATAAATCTGGATGATGAACCCTTATATAACGCCCCTCTCTTTCAATCCCCCTGACCTCACTGAGCCAAGAAGTAGGTTTGTTTTGCAAATTAAAAGATTTATTTGAAAAATTAAACAATATATATATATATCACACTTTTATGAATACATTAATATTTGATAGCACACTTATGAATATGACAGTGATCAGCAATGGATAATATTACACTAGCACACTTCTTTAGTTACTTAGGAGTTGGTATAGAAAGGATAAGGTAGCAGAGAATACTTTATATGATTTCAAGGAAAAGAAATGATGGGAAAGAATGCAGCACAGAAATAAACCGATATGGTTTCAACAAGAGATAATATGATCACTTTTCCCCTTGACAATTCACTCCCCCCCTATGCAATATAAGGAGATGGAAGGAGAGCACACAGTTTTCAGGAATACAAACAAAATGCAATACAAATTCCAGTTCCCCCCTAGCAAGCCTGGAGCAACCGGTATGCTTTTAAACAGTCAAAAATACTTTTAAATTTGATTTGCAATGAACTGAAAAATATGCTAACAATGATTTTAATTCCCTATAGGAGATTCAGGGTAGGTGACAGCTACTTTGAATTAGTTCAGGTCAACACTAGTAATTATTCAGGAATGATTATCAGATTGAAAATGAATGTCAGCAGTTGCAAGCAAAAGACAGCTATTTTTGACAGGAGCTTATCTTTCAATTCGCGGCACTTTTTCCAAGTGCGCCGATCACGATTACAGAAAATCTATAAGGAGTTGGGATGTAGTATTAGGTTTGTTGGAAAGCTTAGGATCTTAGCTTTAAAATGAAATCTCGCTTCTAGGACGTGCGGTTCAAAAGATACGGACGATTTAATGGAGGTAGATTCTCAGAAATGAAGTAACGATTCAGAATGACAAATGACACTTTCACAGCTTTGAAGCCACAGAATGGACACACGATTTCTATGCAGTTCTAAATAGGTGGAAATGGTTTGAATTAGATTACTTTAAACTAAGAGATTGGTTCTGCACAGTTCTAGCTGGATACTCACACTATAAATTTGAAATAGGCCGTCAAGATCTGGTCAACAGGTTTAGACTGGACTTCTGGCGGGTGGTTCTGAAGTCACAGCTATCTGGGTCAGCTCTGCTCTGCTGGTCTGGATCTCTGGTTCTGGCAAAAGTTCTTGGCAAAGAAGCAGAAACAGCACAGCCCGGCTTTTTTATTCTGATGTGCCCCTTGGAAGTCTGGGGTAAAATCAGTTTGCAAGATTGTAAGGCCAGCTGAGAATACTTTTAGCGTGCAGTAGGCCTTCTTGTTATTTATCTGTTATTCTGTTATCCGTTAGGGCTACCAATTGGAAACCAAGGAATCACATTAACAGTTTTGATTCAAAGGATACTCTCACCTCATCAGACTGAATAATTCCATGGAAGGCCAATGCTGAAAGCAAAGATCACCCCGACCAATGCGCCACTCCCTGCTCGGAAGCAAAACCCCGAGAAGGAGTATGCGCCCGTCAGGGAAACCCTCTGGGGTAGAAAACCCTGGTCAAAAGTGTATCCCGGTGACTTGAAAGCGGCGTGAAGACAGCGTCACCTGAGGTGATGGGAGGTTCAAACTCGGGAAGGCTTCTTCTGGAGAGGATGACAATAGAGAGAGGTAAGAGGGAGGAAGGAGGTGATTATGGCAATTAGAAGGTAAGTAACCATAGGACTTCCCCTAACCTTTGAACCAGTCAAGTCTTGAATACCTGGAGAGAAGCCGCAGAGGCGGGAACCACAGAGGACTTGAAAGCAAGAATCCTGTCAAAGAGAGAAAGGTAAGTGAAACTCTAGGAGTGGGAGGCTACAAAGCCCGGAAGGATACTTAGAATATATATCAGACGTGAACTTAATATTACCCGGGAAATGGTAGCGAAATGACCAAGAAACTGAATCGGGATATGAGATGCGGGTAGCAGCCCGATGGATCGGGTTCACTTCGAAAGCTGAGGAAAGAATCTGGGAGATAGGTGATAGGCAAAGTTAGTTTAAGCTAAAGACAGAATAGGTAGAATCAAAGGGAAATTGGAACTGTCGGGTCTAGTAGCGAACTCACGGAGCATCAGCTAGAACAGTAGCGACGCGAAGAGTTGACAAACTTCGTGATGTATAAGGGATCACGTGACCTGTACGCTGCACTTCTGGCATACGTGAAAAGGCTGGAACGCTGCATTTGGAACTGTGAGCAATGCGATCCGCCATCTTGAATCACCGCTCTGAATGAAGCCACAGAGTCGGTTCCGGGACCAAAAAGACCACTTCTTCATATGTGTAACACTTCTGCTTCAAAGTTCTGGAATCTGGAGTCGTCCGTCAAAGTGCTTCGCAAGAAATCAGTTTGAAGTGGGAAGTGAATGTCCCTACCTGGGTCTCAGTGGCTCTTTTTATGTCTTTTGAAAATGGGTGGGAAGGCTGACCTTCTATGCCCAACCCTCTGAGGATCCTGATAGGCTAGAGGATTCTCTGTCGCCTGACTGGAGAACTGAGTTGTGAGTCAGAGTGATGCTACCATTTTACAATCTATTGAAGAAACGCCCCTTTGTTTTTACTTAGAACCCAATTTTTCATAATCAAATATGTTTCCCAGATATACAAGTGGTTCATAATACATGTACACATCACAGATGAATTTAAGACAGTTCTCTGATCAAGCCCCATGTTCCTGTGAGCTTGGGTTCAGAAACAACAATATTTTGCGCTTTTTAGTGGGTTTCGCCATATTGGTTTTTCATCAAATCTTCCCCGGAGGTACACCCCCTCTCTGCGCACATTACAATAGGTTTTCAATTTTCTGAGATAACCACAGTGTCTGTAATATTAATAAATCGCGGCGTTTGGTCTCAGAACATCGTACAGAGTCCTAACACCTTTTAAAATGTGCACAGAAAAATCACAGGAATAATGAAATTATTTATATACTTTTGACAATTTTGTACTATGAATTATCCATCTTTTTAAAATTATGCTCTGGCCCAGATGGGCGTGTTTAGGTCCCAAAGCACACGGGGGAATTCCTTGTTCGTCCCCGCCTCCAAGCTCAGCTGGCTCACAGAGGCAGTGCCCCTCCCAGTTCCTTCCAAGAGGAAGCCATTTACGACCCCCTGATTTAGCAATTGCTTTGAGCCGAGGGAAGTTCATTGTTCTGTTTCCCTGCAGTCCCAGGTACCCCTCCACTGATTCAATCAGAGAGGTGTGATCTCCTTTTAGTGGGGCAATAGAAGGTTTACCATGGACAGAGACCTCTTGAACTTTTAATTAAATCAGTCTGCCTTATGGTATAGGATCTGGGAACAGTAGGAGTGAAGAATTCTCATTGACCAGCAAGGCTTTGAAATCCCAGCTGACTCAGGCACTGCTGTTTTTCCTTTGGCACCACGTTTCACTCATGGCGTTTCTGGCCCATCATGCTCGCACTGGTGGGTGGCAGGTCAGGCGACCATTTTGGTGTGTGCAAAACTGCGCGGTTTTCCTGGATTCTGGCGCAAATGTGGGCTTTTGGGCCATCTTGGATTTTCTAAGCCCACTGCACCAAATGTTGCAGCATAATAACTCGAACATGGGTCGATACACCTGACATCTCGGGAGGATTATAATGAAAGAAGGTGACGCATCATTCCATATCTGAAAATCTAGGCAAAGCTCTTTCATCCAAGAGCGAGCAACACAGCAATGCCAATGTTCGCCTCCCTTCATGTTGCTGTTTATTCTCTTTTATATTCTGTACGGGTGCTATCCCATGCTCATTAGGTACATTGGGTCTCATTACATCTGTGGCGGTAAGGCAACAACGGCGCCGTTGTTACCATGCCACCACATTATGAGTTTGGCTCTCAGGTGCCGCTCTGCACGCCTGGTCAGACCGGGCATGCAGAGCGGCACCTGCGAGCATAACAGGATGCTGCTACCATCCTCCCCATTCCCAATGAGCCGTATGCCAAGGTCGGAATGGACTAGTAATTCCCCTTTAGCGGGACCCGGAGCCGGTCCGAGTTTGGGGGTAGCCATGCCTTTATTCAGGGCATGGCAACCTCCAACCTCGTAATGAGGCCCCTTGTGTGTAATGCTTTCACTGAACAGAGGCAGAACACCGAAACCTTACTATTGTGATCACAGTTTAAAATAATATGATAATTATCAGATATTTTGGACTGGCGGTGCTTTTGCATAGTTGTCATTGTACCCTGTAACCAAGCTAAGAATGCGTGCCCTGGAGCGGAGCGTGGCTTCTTGGCAGAGCTTCCTGTCACAAAGCCGAAGGTCTTCTGCATCGGCCTGCTAAATCCTTCTCAGAAATACATGTATTTTATGCATTATAACAAAAGAGCGCGTCAACGCTCGCTTACAATGACCCTTTTCATTATTTAGTGCAGTGCTTATTTCATGAAATGTAAAAGACAAAACATTACCAACAGAATAAAAACCGGCAACGTGCTGCACTCGTTATCATCTGTAATTTGCATGAATACAAATACACAATCCTGCTTTAAAAGCCAAGCCATAATCGCGCCAGGATGGCGCAGTAAATCCTTGTACTCACATATGAGTGTTATTTGATTAGGCTAGCAAACTACCCATTCTCATCCAGGTTCTTCATGAAGCACAAACCATCCATTGCCTGAAGAAACATCAACAACTGAAAACCCTTGCATCCTCCTCTCTGCCCTTCCAAGGTTATGCCATGCAAAACCCATCCTTTCCCTTCCCACTCTCTATCTCTTCACGGCTACTGCCCTCCTGGCCTTTATCTCACCTGAATCACCATTCAAGCATCTTCCACTGAGACGGACTGTGAGGCTCGTTAAGGGTTTGCCGGTAACCCGCCAGTAATTCTGGCGGGTTACCGGCAGACCCGCCCTACCGTTTCCAGTGCCTGATATCCCGGTATTACCAGGATATTACGGGTGCCGGCAATGGCGGTAAGTTCCCATTTCCTGGGACCCCATGGAATGGGTTTGCCACAATCACTGGTACCAGTGCCAGTGATTGTGGCAATTATTTGCTGGTAGGTGCCTGAACTACTGGCAGGTCAGGCCTGCCGGTGAATCAGAGCCCCTACCGGCAAAGAGTGTGCAAGTCTGGAAAAAAATGCTGGAACCGGTATTACCGTCATTTTTACCTGACCGGCACACTCGTAATGAGCCCCCTAGATGTGTTCTAAAATTAGACCTTTTCATAACATAAAAACAGGTTCCCAGGCTCCTTATCTAATGTACTCACTCGGATATCAGAATGACCTAAATGCACAGAGATTCTTAGGTCACAGTGATAGTTACCACACACCTCTGTGTTATCGCTTTCACACAATTTATACATGGGCCTCATTACGAGTTGGCCGGTAAAAACGGGTCCATTACCGGCATGCCGGTAAGAGCGGGTCCGTGCTCGTATGAACCCGCTAATAGCGGGTGATTACGAGTGCACGAGCACACGTGAGCCCCCATGCCAGTAATGGTAATTCCGGCATGCTGCTAAAGACCCTCCAACCCCCCTATACCGGCATCGCGGGACCCGCCCATAGCGATACCGCCTCATACCAACCCCTGAATACCGGCATGGTAATACCGGCATGGTAATACCCTGTTCGCAAAAAACTGACCCGGAAATTACATCATCGCGCAGGAACGGGAAATGGGCCGGCGGCCATCTTTAAAAACACAATCCAATGCCATCCTCCTCAACCACCAGTTCTTTTGTGTTGTGCTGTGGCAGAATAGAAGCAGGATGTCCAAGGCTACCAGGAATGCAACCCCCAGGAAGTGCAAACAGCGTTTTTCAGACGCTGAGCTACGTATGCTCGCTGACACCCTGGCCCAGCATGCGGACACCATCAGGAGCACCGACATGAAGCATGCGGCCCAGACCTAAAAGAAGGAGGTGTGGCAGGAGGTCGCACAGAGGGTGTCGGCAGTGGGAACCACCCCAAGGAGTGTGCGGGACTGTCGGAAGCGGTGGGATGACCTCCGCCTCAGGGTGAGGAAGATCCTGTCGGAGAACAGGAGGGTCGCAATGGCGACAGGCGGAGGCCCACACTCCCCAGTGAAGTTGACTGCATCGGAGGAGACAGCCAGTGCCTTTATAGATCCTGAATCCATAGAGGGAATCGGAGACCAGGAGGTGGGTGCCGCATCATCCACAGAAGAAGGTGATGACCCATCACATCTGTGTAGGCTAAACCATGTGACGTGGAAGTGAGACTAGCCAAGGCAATGCATGTCCCAGGCCCACATCAACATATCCAGTCAAGAATGTGTGCCACACCCTGCTACACACGCATGCTGAGTGCCAATCCCAACCCAAGCCCCATTACCAGCATCCCTACCCCTACAGAGGCAGAGAGCATGTACGATCCCTGCCTCCACGACTCGGACCTTGATTAGTCAGACATATGCCTCTTTGAGGAGTGTGCCCTGGACGTGGGCACCACACAAGTGCCATCCACCACCCTGCCTACCACCACCCCGGTCACCAGCACTCCTGCAGCCAACGACTCCTTCGAGGCTCGCCTGTCAAGGGTTGAGGCACAACAGGAGTCGATGCTTGAACTGATGCGGCAACAAATATCAGATGGAAATGACTCCATGAGGGCCATTGCCACAGCCATCGCAGCCAACATTGCTGCTGTTGAGGCATCCACAAGTGCCATGACGGAGTGTCTTGGGGCACTTACACAGGCCCTGCTTGCAAACCTGCCTCATATGCAGCGCCCACACCTTGGAGCAGGCATGGCACTGACCCTCCACTGCCCCAACCCCTTCTACCTCGGCCCAATCGAGCCCCGTGCGGATGACGCGGAGGAGTGCACGGCGCTTGACTATGGCACCCCCGGATCCCAAAAAACCAAAGAAATAGAGTGGGCAGACAATGACATTTGAAAAATGTACGTTGGTCAAGGGACCAGTGTTTGTTGTACATATGGGGACATTTGGGGGTTTTGTAGGGTGGGTGAGGGAGTTTACTTGGGTATTTTTGGGGTTTGTAGGGTGGGTGAGGGAGTTCACTGGGGGTTGTGAGGGGATTACGTTCACATTATCACGTGTCTGGAAAATACACCTGTTGTGTGCAAGAAAATCATTGGCTGGACATACTTCTTTTTGTGCATGTACATTTAATGTGTGATGGTGTACAGTGGGGCACTTCTGACAAAACAAGTGTGCATGTCCACCTTCAGCCAGTGGGTCACAGGCACATTACTTTCATGGTCCCTGCGTTTCAAAAGTATTTGTCAATTAGTGCTTGGCGTACAGCATGGCTATCCCATGCATCACGTACTGGCAGGGGGCTCATTCGCCTCCGTCTCCATCCCCTTCATCCTCACCCGGCCCATGCATGTCAATGTCAGGTGGCAGTGGTACATTCCGTTGGACGCACATGTTGTGCAGCATGACACAGGCCATGGTGATCTTTGCCACCTTCTCAGGCCTATATAGGAGTGCCCCACCAGACCTGCTAGGCAGCGGAACCGCGCCTTCAACAGGCCAATGGTCTGCTCATTCACAACACGGGTATGAGTGTGCACACGATTGTACTCCTCTTCATGGCTATTCTGCAGGTTCCACACAGGGGTAAGTAGCCACGGCCTCAAGGGATATCCTCCATCACCTGCAAGCAGATACAAATAGGTGTGTGTCACTCTGAACTGCCACCTTCAGGGAGCACAGTCATGGCAGCAGCTATTTGGTGTGGGCATGCACATGTCCCAGTACATGTACAAAATAGTCACCTATATGCAATGCATACTGTAAAGAGGTGCGGTACACTGGATGGGGTTCAACAGATGATACAGGGTGTAATCATGCATGCTCTGGCAGATGTGCAGTGGTAGTGCAACAAAGTTTAGCCTCCATTCATGATGTGTATTCTTTACTATGCATGGTCACACTAGCCACATTGCCACAGTTGCCATCCTATTCAGTCATGCATTGCTTGCCATCACCATGGTGCCCTGGTTGTGCCACTTACTTGTAGTCATCCATTTGCATTATTTGGGATATGTGGCCCATTAATGTGTCATGTTCCGTTTGGCTAGTGCAGGTGAGGTGTGTTTAGATCTGCATGCATTCTCCAATCACTGGCTATTGCCACCCAGGTGCACTATTCCCCCCATTTCCCACCCTGGTGAACTATCCCCCCCTTTCCCACCCGGGTACAGTAGGCCCCCCCTTCTGCATCCGTACACATCAGTACCCCACAGCATGGCCATGGGCCTGTTGTGCAACTCACCGAGCAGCCAGGCACGTGGTCCAGCATGCGTGAGAATGGTGGTTGTGAAATGCCATGCAGCTGGCCCACTGTGTGTTGGTAGGTGCCTGTGGCCAGGAAGTGTAGCACAGACACCACCTTAAGTAGTGGGGGGATGGCAGTGCGTATATCTATGTGGCTGGCAATGTCGTTCTGTATCATGTCCACTATGGTGGTGATGGTGTCACGGTCCAACCGGTACAGGGTGTGGATCTGCTCAGGGGTTAGGTTGAATGGGCTGGGTCTGGTGCGAGGGATTGTTGGCTGCGCTGGTGGTAATTGCTGGGCCTGTCTCACCCTCCTTCTCCTCCTGCGTCTCATCTGTGCTGCCTGTTGTTGCTGCATTAGTTGTTGTTGTTGCTGTTGTTGCTGTAGTTGTAGCAGTATAGGCATGTCCTCCAGCGCCATGATTGGAACTGCCAGTGGTAGCATTTTGGTGTAGGAAGGGGGTGGTGTGTAGGTGTGCTCCTTTTGTTCTGGGCCACTCAACATTGCCTACACCTGTGGGGGGGGGCGGGTTGTGGTGTGTGGGTGTGCTCAGTTTATACTGGCACAGCCTCCATTGACTCCACCTGTGGGGATTGTGTGCACCTGTGGCAGCTGCCTTGTATCCTGCTTGCTGTTTGCGGGTGGTCCGCGATGCCTGTATGGCCGGCATCGTGCAGCCCGTGATTACCGGCTTTGTGATGCCGGTATTTTCATGTATGCGTGGGTTGGAATTACCCCCTATTACCGGCATGCCGGTATTTGCTCTCTGAAGGTGCGCGTGTACGCGCCTATGCCGCTATTACCGGCACCGTTGTTTAGTGTGCCGCTAATACCGGGTTTGCGGATGGGACAGTAAGCGATGCCGGTATTACCATACCGGCCTCGTTTTTGCCTTACCGGCATACCTCGTAATGAGGCCCAAGATGTACAGTCTTCACCTGGCTGCAATGCATTTAATAAAAAATGTGGTAAGGTAAGTAGTGTATGTCAGTCAGAATAATGTATGACCAGGCTTGAGAAGACACGCCGGAAACGTGTGATGGCTCCGGTCTCCGGCGCGAACTGCCGTGCACCGCCTTTATTAAGCTAACGCGCATGCGCGAGCCCCGTAGCTGCTCGCGCATGCGTACTTCGTGTACGCAGTACACAACACAGGGCACATTTTGGATTGCCTTCAAGTTTAGAAACGGCTGGACTGCTTTCCTGGGGGCATTTTGGGTTACAGCCAGAATGTACCTAAAAAGGTTCACCAGTTTCTAACATGTAGTCCTGCCGTGCCTGAGGATCAGGACAGGTATTTCAGCTGCCCCAAAGACTTCCACTTTTCAACATTATTCAACAGTGAGAGCACCAGGTGCAGAAGCTGGCACTGTTCAGTTTGCTTGTACCATTTTAGCAGTCCTCACTTGTATTTCTGCGATTCAATTGGCCTAGACAATGTTGTTAGGAAGTTCTGGCTTAAATGTTGCTTTCTGAGACACTCTGTTGCTTTGCTCCCTATGAAAATAAGCTGACATCGAATGAATCATCTGGTAGCATGTCCATTACTTAATGAGCGGACCTATGATATGAAGAATGTCATAAAAAGAGAAATGCTTAACGTTTATATCTCCGACAATGTATGGTGTACCTTTGTTTGTGCATTAATGAGGAAAACATACATATTAGTTGCCAGTTGAGCTTCTCTCCCCTCACCTTACCCGTCTTCTGATCTCCCCATTCCCCTTTTTACTCTCGTAAATTGCACAGCTCCATTTATGAATAATCCTTGCAGGGTAGGTCTCATGCCTACCCTTGTATCTCTGTTCTTCACTATCAGCTTCAATCTCCTTCCTATTTTGTCCTTCCTTCCAAAAATTCCATAATCCTTTATTTTGGCTTTGTTCATTGTCACAAATGTCACGAATAATTCATGAGAATTTCCAGAAAGTTGAACAGAAGCAATAATTGTAGAGAACGTGTTACATCAGAGGTACCAGCTGGAAAAGAGGTTGGGGAGTGGCATGAGTGCCAGACCTCTTTCTCACCTGCCGTAGGGTTCCCGCCCTAGCCTAGGTGTTCCTAAACCGCTGTTAGTGCTACTGCTTGCTAACCCGCTACTGGCTATGCACTGCCTCCATCTAATGCTGAATTTCCTGTATGCCAGGTGGTGTCCAGCTCCCTAAGGGTTTTTCTATCTGGCAGTTCACTGCCAGTGGCTCGTTCTTACAGGGTGGTGTATATCTGTGCCGTTCTACCTTAAATACATCTTATTTCCTCTCTACTGTTCTCCTCCATGCATGCTCCTCCTCTGTCTAACTCCTCCCAACTTCTCTCCTCCAAAAGTCTTCTTTCCTTCCTTCCTTCCTTCCTTCCTTCCTTCCTTCCTTCCTTCCTTCCTTCCTTCCTTCCTTCCTTCCTTCCTTCCTTGCTTCCTTCCTTCCTTCCTTGCTTCCTTCCGCTACAACTACTCTATGTTTTTCATACGTCTACTGTTCTCCCTTAAACAAACTACCAGTACTACTTCTCTCCCTGCTACTGCTCTCTCTCACTACTATTGCACCTGTACTCTCACTACTAGTACTTCCCACCACCCTTTGTTGCCACTATTCCTCCCCTCCTACTACCAATCCCTTCACACTATTACTTCCAAGTTCCTTGCAAAATATTTTCAGAAAAGGTAGCAGGCGCCCCTCTCCCGAAAGAACCTGGCATGATAACCTGTTGTGTGTTTTGTTCGCACTTTGAGATTTTGCAGCCATCGCTTTTTTGCTCACTGTACCTTTCACAGATGGGAAATATCCATTTGCATATCAATCTTTGTCCCTACCACTTGGGCAGTCCAGCACTGAAATGCTATGCAATTCCCTTCTGAACAAGAGTACCTTTTTTTGAAATTATTTTGCAAGGAACTTGGGGTTGGTCACCCTGAGTTACTGGGGGGAACTTAGATGTGGACTCCCTGCTTACTATGCTCAGAGAGGCACAGCTCCACCTCACTGATGAGGCCCAACAAGGCTGAAACACATGAATGGAGTTGCTGTTGGTACTCTTGTTCAGGGAATTGCCATAGCATTTCAGTGCTGGACTGCCCATGTGGGTGGGACAAAGACTGATATGCAAATGGATATTTCCCATCTGGGAAAGGTACAGTGAGCAAAAAGCGATGGCTGCAAACGCTCAAAGTGAGAAAAAAACACAGAATAGGTTATTGTGCCATGTTCTTTCGGGAGAGGGGCACCTGCTACCTTTTTAAAAAATATTATGCAAGGAACTTGTGGTTGGGCACCCTGAGTTGCCTGGGGGAACCCAGACGTGGACTCCCTGCTTACTGTGCTCAGAGAGGCACAGCCTTACCTCACTGATTAGGCCAAACAAGGCTGAAATACGTGTATGGGGTTGCTGTTGGAACTCTTGTTCAGAGAGGAATTGCCATAGCATTTCAATGCTGGACTGCCCATGTGGGTGGGAGAAAGACTGATATGAAAAAGGATACTTCCCACCAGTGATAGGTACAGTGAGCAAAAAGCGATGGCTGCAAACTCTCAAAGGGGAAAAAAATCCACAGAACAGGTTATCATGTCATGTTCTTTCGGGAGAGGGACGCCTGCTACCTTTTTTGAAAATATATTGCAGGAGTAGATGGGTCTAGAAAAAGACATAAATAAATACATATTACTAAAAAAAAATTAAATAGGGGATACAAAAGACTGTATTTAAAGGCTATCACAACACAGAAATAAGTCTAATGCAGTGCTTCGCTTTAGAAAGCATTTGATGTAATAAATGTGAGGACTTTCAGTAAATGCACATAGCGCTACTTTTAATTTGTGTCATCCGTGTCAGGCAATCCTCACAGCCATTCCATCTTCCAGAATTTATAATTTGCCTTTGAACCGGATGTAATTTTCTGTATGTCTCATGTTAGTGACCAAATCCTGAAAATAGAAAACATGTTGGAATGCTTCATTAGAGGCTTCAAAACACCTGTCTCTATAGGTCAGCCACGTGAATTGTCCTTATCTTTATGTACTTTGATTATCATATAGAATATTGGAGTCCAGGGCTATTCCTGCATGCTGAACTCTGTGCCATGTAAGGAAAGTGATCCCTCTTGTATAAATGAACCCATTCTTTCAGTGAGGACACTTTTTATAGACTCTGTAGGGCTTTGTGTGATAGGCAGTGAACTTGTGCAATCTGCAAAGTGTGGTGCATTCAGTCACACATATTTCGGGCTCTATTACAATAAGTGCACCCCCTTTCACAGGTAGCATTATAACCACTGTATACCAGGTAAAAAATTGTACTTTATTATTGCCATTTTACAACTCGTATTTTCAAAAACGATTAATTCGGATGATGAGATTGGTTGAGTAAAAGGGAATGGTAGTCCTAGACCGGTGATATTCTCAGTACGTGCGGCATCATTATTTTCAAAAATATTTTGTCTATTTTTTCTGCAATAAACTGCTCAACTCCTATCTGAATTTTAATAGGATGTGGTCATTTTTAATCACAGATCATAACCCCCTCTTTAGTACTACATTCTCTGCCTGTGTCATGTCACCTCGACATACAGGATCCTCTGCAGCACCCTCTCAAAGTGCTCCCTGCTCATGGAGGTTGAGCGGCGGATGCTGTTGCATGCAAGACTAGCGCTCTCCACAATGATGGGCCTGTGACATCATACTCCTCCATGGGAGCTGCCATCTTGCTGTGTTTAGACGAGCACACCCAGAACAGTGTGCCAGTCTGGAGCATGGGCAATAGGAGGATGCTCCCCAAGGCATCACTTCCATACAGCTGCCGGCAGGTTGCCGTTCTTCATGCCTTAAACTCAATTGTCCCAGCTGTCCCTGCCTTCTCCTTAGCTCTCAGTACTATACTCCTTTGGATCCTCGTCCCCTTACTTGCCACTGCCTCTTCTTCGATGCTCCTGTTGCCCAGATTTTACACTGCCTTCTTCCTTATCCTCATTTTCTTTCTGCTTCTGCGGTCCTGTACATCGGTCCTCCTTCACCATCACCATTGGATTACTTCTCCACTACCTTTGGTTCATTAGATAAATCATTAAACCACCCATTGACTAGTGTTTGCAATGTTGTCACGCCACATTAACCATGTGTGGTAGGTCCCCCATGCGTGGGGAGCCAGTATCCCTCTGAGCAAGTGGTTAGTCATTTGGATCAGTGGGAGCAGACCTACCGTTTTCAGCCTAGAGACCAATTCTTCTCCACAGCGGACCCAGATACTGGACACCAGACACGTCAAACATGTATGCACTCCTTATGTGACGCACAACTTGACAGCTGATGTGGGTGAATGAGGTTGTTGGTCCCTCCAAGTCCAATCATCCCTTCTGTCTGATATTAAAAAAAGAATGTTTATTTTGAGTTATTTAGTCTCGGTTTCTTTGACCCGTCTTTGTAGTCCTTGTGTGACCTATTGACCTATTCACTGACTCATTATTTATTGGCAAGTGCTAAGTTGGTTTTACACAGTCATCCTGAACAGCGGTGGAAATGCTAAGTCCCCACAGAAATGGTATTACGAGGTAGGTGGCAATCCGCCGGTCACACCGACAGGTTACCGCCAACCTCGTAATCGGGCCCATATATAAACTTGTTCCTTGCTAGCACTGGTTTAAAAGTCAAATGGCTGTGGTGGCTGATAGACTTGGTCAAGACCTTTTATTATGAATGCTTTCTCTGTAGCAAGTTCACATTTTTGCGAGACGGGCAGGTCTTAGTTTGGGACTATTGAAGCTGGTTCAGGTGATATAATTATCATTTTTGTATATGATATTTATTTATTCACAAGTTTGGCTTCAAGGACCTTTTGTGAAAGAAACACGTAATACAATAAGAAATATCATTTAGCAGCACACACATAGTTGGCTCTGAGGAGTTCATCTGTGTAACAATTTTCTTTCCACTTTATTTCTTCCTTATGCACAAAAGCACACAATCAATATACAACAGAATATTGAATATTGAATACATCAGTAGGAATTCCACAGATTGTGTGAACAATTATGGTTACACGTCACCGTGTCTATCTTTGGTCGTATTTTATATAACCAACTCAGAATTCATACCTTCTAATTTAGGGGTCTGCAACCTTTGGCTCCCCAGATGTTTTGGTGTATAACTCCCATTACCCAAAGCAAGTATAGACAATGATGAGGGACCATGGGAGTCGTAGTTCAAAACATCAGGCGAGCCCCAGGTTGCAGACCCCTGGTCTAGTTCAACTACAAATCCTATCCAGCATAAATTTCCAAACATGTCCAACTACTTAAGACTAGAATATAAAGAGCAAGAAGTCGTGTGCTAGTAGCACATCCATGCTCCTGATCTAGTCTTAAATCTACTGTACTCGGAATAGGAAAAAGGTTCATACAAGCAACCTCAGTTTAAAGTGCAAATGCCCAGTAAACATTAGACACATATGCAAACATACTTCTTACCATCTATTTGTGAAGCCGCTTAGCAGAGCATCATTAAGTATGACCAGGGCTCTAGCTCTAGATGTCATACTGCCACATTATATTACATGGACACATTTCAAGATTTCTTTCTTCTGATCCATGCTTCTAAATATGGACCGGCGACTGCAAGTGTGGCGAGATGTATGTTATGTTATGGTTAGTTAGCCAGCGCACGTTCACCCGAGGGCATCATGGCGCTACAGAGAGGGAGTGACGGTAAAGACAACAAGAGACGCCACTATTAAAACAGCAGAGTTTTCAACTTACGCTGGAAAGTGAGATGATCGATCGTCTCGCGGAGAGGAAGTGGCAGATTGTTCCACCCTTTAGAGGCCGCTACCGAGAACGCGCAACCACCTTTGCGAGCGAGCCTAAAGCGAGGTACCGCCACCCGACATGTCCCTTGAGAACGGAGGGCATGAGTAGGCAGCTACCGGCGAAATTTGGCTTGCAGATAAATCGATCTACTTGCAGAGTGGAAGCGCAACCTCCACGCTCCTAACTAAACAATTTCTTTTTAAATATATATGTATATATGAGGGTGGAGTAAGGGGTTAAAACGGGTGGGTGGGGTTTGGGTGGGGTTAAAAGCATAGAGAAACGGGGGCTTAGGAGGAGACCCCTTAAATAAAAAATGAATACAAATTCGATGTTTTTTCATTATAAATGTTTTGTTATAAAATACCTCTCAGAAAATGATTTCAGTAAAATCACATGGAACCTCCTAGTCCCACAATTTCCCAACAGGGGTTTTAACCGTTTCGTTCTGATGTTCACATGAAGCAGACCCAAGAGGAAGACATGTATCTCTCCTTCATCTGTGCATATCGGGCACATTTTATATTATTTATTGACCAATGGACTGCATACACAGCTAGGGGGTGACTTCCATACCTACATCTGCATGTCAATAACAGGCTCTATCCAGTCCAAATAATGTTCTAAATTAAAGCATGACTTAAGTAAATACTTCCCGTAAGGGACTGATTAATGCCCTTTAATAACATATCTTAAACTACACATTTGTGACACCCTTGATTTGCCATATTTCTATAATTGGATCTTTCACACATAATCGACTGTAGGACAGTATATTTGGAGACTGAACGGGTTCGGTTGCGTAATGAAGACAAATATTCTTGCCTTTTGATCAATTAGTGTACAGACATACAATAGTTGTAAAATGGGACTGAACTCCAGTGCAATTCCCTACTCCCGGACTGTCTTTGTCCTTTCCTTTGCCAAAACTTAAGATGCAAGGCCATTTTATGTCACCAGGTTCAGGCCTTCGTGTTTCTCCTCGACACTCACGGTCGCTTCAGTTCTTTCTCACAGAGGACATGTTGTCCAGCTTGCCTCCGGCTGATGCCTGGACGCGACCACCTCTGACACACCTGAGGATTCTGTAGCTGTTTCTGTGTCTCTGTGGCAAGTCATAGGAAGGACTGGGGCAAGTCTTTCAGGTGTGGGGAGAGGGAGAACAACTTGGGAGTTTAATGTAGCCTTGGGTAAACATAACCAGCATGGCCTATCAATGGGACTCCATGGAACTTTGGGTAATTACATATGATCCTTTTAATGTAAGTATAAACTGTATTCGAATAGTATAATACGATTCATTAAAGTATACAGTAATGAATACACCAGACAATCTTATAAAAAAATATCATAAAATAATACTATTCATCAAAATCAGTCACAATTGGCCCACAGGCATAATCATACTTTAAGTCCAAGTGTACAACGGTGCAGTGCCTTGCTAATGAAGGTATTCACAAAAGACAAGGCCCAAGGTTCCTTACAGGTAATTAAAAGATAAAAAGATTCTTTGCATTTCCTGACATTAAAGTACTTCGGATCCGGTACCAAAAATAAGGGCCGCTGCTGGGTCTATTGGGGACATAAAAACATAAAGGGCCCGATTTATGGACTATTTGGTTGTTCAAAGTGAATTTGCACTGCTGAAAAGTGACTTTGCACTGCCGACACAAACCCTTATTCATGGAACCGTGCAAAGTGTATTTTCCCAGTGCAAAGTCCGGGCAAAGTCAGCGCATTGTCATTTTTGCAGTTCAAAATTACTTTGCCTGGACTTTGCACGGCAAAAATACACTTTGCAGCTGTGCAAATTCACTTTGAACTGGGCAAATATTCCATGAATCGGACCCAAAATGTGTACTCGTTTTGTCGTTGTCCGGGCATAATGGACAACAACTATTATGACTAAAGTCCCTGTTTCTCCATGTGGCTATTAATGTATTCAAGGGAAGTAAAATTAAAACGTAGCCTCGTGATAACCCATTGTTCATACCTTTGCATAAAGCAACGAAGATACGGCTGAATACCCACACTTGAAATCTATAGGTAACCAACAATCTTCAGGCTTAGGGCAGCGTCCAACTCCCCAAGCCTTCTTGCGGTAACACGTAATGTTGATGTTACAATCTTAATCTCAGTTTTGGAATGTTCAAAATTACTGGGCCATAAGAAGGTGGTTTCGACCGCGACTAAAGATTTAACAACCTGTTTGCACAATGGGATCTTTCTGGATGAGGGTTTAAACAGTTCATACATCTCACCCTTTCAATTCTCCATTGTGTCCTGAATCTGCAAGCATGCGTGGGTGATGGAGGTTACGTTGTACTTTACCATGCAGAGGAAGGGATTTGTCACAGCTGAATATGGTACCTTCCTCTGTGGCAGCAGATGGCAGCTGCAGCAGCAGGGACGCAGCAGGGATAGTGCGATGGAATATGAGTGAATGGGACTCCAGGGTGTATAAAGGAGCAGAGTACCGTTGATGCTCTATCACCATCATACGATGGAGAGACCAGAAGATGCCATAAGAGTTGCTGGAGTGGCTGAAATTTGAGTGCGGTTACTGGTGTGCTTGACTCTCCAACTTCCGATTTTCGCACATTTGAATACTTGTAGAACAGAAGCAGAGGGTTTACTTGGCCAATGTCATCAATCAACCTGTGCCACTGATGTAGACTTCTGTTCTTTGACACATCTTCACCTTGTCCTGGGGTCGATCTTCCACAAGAAATGAGTTTGAAGGTTGCAGGCTGTTAAACACTGATCTGGCCATGCAGATCCAAGCCTCAGCTTTGAGCTTAGTGAAGGCGTGCTGTTCACCCCCACCTGCTTGGATTGGCAAGTGTTCCATCACTGTCATCACCTACCATCACCTACCATGCAGGTGTTGAGCTGCGGCTGACTAAATTAATACATGAATTAATCTTTTATGACATGCTTCACACCACAGACCAATCTCTTAGTGCTGCAGGACTGGGATTTGAACCTGTGTTGCTCGGCCTTGTCTCGCGTTGCCTCTGGGCTATTCTCTGGGCCCAAATGCTATTCTAATGGTGCTTTCCTTTCCTTCCTGGGCCATAACTAACTTGCCATTTTACAGGGAAGGAGAAGGAGCAATTGGTAGGTATTGGCATCCTTTCAGACTCTTGCTAGGCTGCAGGGTATGGACGCTCCCTATTTTTTGTTGGACCATGACTATAAACCTTTCCTCTAACGCCCTTTTTTCTAATAATCATTTTTGATTTTTCATGTAAAGTAGTAAAGACGTTCAAGAGTAATGTTCAAATGAGCAAGAACTGTTCCCTCAAAAACTCATGTAAAAACTACAATCAACTCACCCACACCTCATTCCACCAGGAGAAACCCCACTATAAATTGGTTGCTTTCAAGAAGAAAAAGAAGGAACGGCAGGCCATTTGCAATCAGTTCTGCAGCACGAAGCATTGCATTCAGTAAACATTAGACTCTACATCAACACTACTAAAAACCTTGACCGTGTGTCAGTGACTATTCTCAAAATGAAACTTCGGGCTATCATACTCTTGCTGTGCGAATCCTTGTCATCAAGTCCTCCATTCGTTACCGTTACTGATGCTATTCCGTTTCCAGTATAATTATAATTTATTTATTTATTCTCTTGTTCATTTATAACGCGCTTAATACCAGCGAGTGGTTTCTAAGCGCGGGATCGGGACCTGTGTTGCACCACATTGTCTTGCTTCCACAACAAACGCATTGACCCAGAGCTATCCATCCTCATTGTTCTTTTATAACCCACTTAATACCAACAATTGGTTTCTTAGCGCGAGATCGGCATTCGAACCTGTGTTGTGCTTTGTTGTCTTTCTTCCAAGACAAGCGCGTTGCCTCTGAGCTATTATCCTGCCTCCCCATCTTAACACCATTTGCCTACCAGCTGTAAGGGCCATACTTATCCACTCTGCCTCCCTGTCTTGCAATGGGTAGGTACGCCTGAGCCTAGCACTGCCAACTCGTGAGAAATAGTGAAATCTCAGGGGATCACTTCCCTTACCGGGTCCGACAGTATTTAAAAGCGATATAAGGCAGGGTAGTTCCGCAGTGAATGAAAGCTAGGTTCAGGCATAATAAATACCTAAGCTAAAGTAAATGAATAGGCTATCCATCACCACTGGCCCGGGCAGCCACAACTGTAGTTGCTTGAAAGGTACCATCCTGGCCGCAACCTCCCCAACACTTTGGGGAAGGCACCTTGGAAACGTTTCATGGGGTAGCAGCATGGTTTTTGAGACTATTAGATTAGATAAATTATGCACCCGTAGGGCCTGATGACCCTGCATCACGACCTCTCGCCGGATGCAATGTAAGGAAAACAATATCATACATTGCAACTCATTGAATTGCATTTGCCATAGTTTGCAAACAACTAGAAAAAGCAAATGTGCAGATTGTGTTTGATTTACACAAGCCTTTCAGAATGGCGCAATCCCATTGAAAAACACTCTGTAAATCAGGCCCGTAGTCTGTTTTGGTACTTGTAGGAGGATGAGGTTTTAAATCATAGGCAAAAAGGAAGGAAGCAGGAAACATACAGTCACAGTCCTCGGCTCCAGTATCACTGCAGTGATACTCGTCAATATCGAACTCCCCCCCCCCCCCACCTTTGCCATTCAGAGAAGAAACCAAGACTCTCATTTTCTAAGTTTGTGGCTTATCCAAAGAGACGGTGCTTCATTTCTTGTTCTTTTGCCAAGGTAGTAGGGTGGGACAAGGCAAATACCTAAAAACAATATGCAATAATTATGCTATCTGCAGTACAGACCTGGCACTGCATCTATTTAGGAACAGTGAAAATATGTGAGTGGTTTACTGTGTTGCAAGCTACCTAGATTTGGCATGGAGAGTAAGGGGCAAAATCGTAAAGGAAGGAAGCGGATTGCAAATGTGGTCAGGAAGGCATATATGTTTCCACCAAAAATTCATGAACTCTCTATAACCGTACTTCACATTCTCTTCCAATGGTGACAACTGGGAGTAGCCGGAAGCATAGACTTGTCAAATTCCGTACCAAGTTACATATTCCCTTGTGCTTTTATTTTTGTTGATTCTGGTTGCACTTATTTAATATATGAAATGAAAATGTGCCTCCTTGTTTTTAATGCATCACTATGTAATTAACTGGTATATCCTTTGATCATATCTTCATACTTTTATGGTATTTATGCCGAAATAAAGATGAATGATGATAAGAAACCAAGTCTCTCAATTACAATTAGTGCCTTCCTCACATCCTGGAAGATACACCCCCCAAACCTACTCAACCCAGTATCCCTCCCATCAACCGCCCCACCCCGTTCCACCCCACATAGCCTTTCAGGGCCATTACACGCAGGACTCGGAACCAAAAGTGGCCCTGGAAATGTTTGTCAAAGTGGACCCATTTTAACATATACTGGAAGCTTAATAACACATTCTTTGCTTCTTCCCACTCAAACGATGCCTCTGGCGCAGTGGCCCACCGTGAAATCTCCAGAGGTCCCCGCCGGGCAGCCCAACACTGATTACATGCTTCTCACAAGCTTGGAATATTAACAGGTCCCTGCTACCTATCTGCTACACCAGCAACACATGCAATCTTGGCAGCAGTCTCCAACCTGTGAGCCACACAACTATGCGCTCCTCTGCTTTGCACTAAAGAGCCAAACCAAACAAGAAAGCACAGTAGGCAGACAGTAGGGCTTTCTCTCACTGCTGGCACGTGAATCCACAACTGTACACGTTGGATCGATTGCCCAGACATGATAAGATCAATTGGACACAGCCTCCTTTCTCTTTCCGTGCACTTAAGCAAGTGCCCAAAGTGAAGATTAAAGATTACATTTGGAATATAATGGCTTCCGATTCCTCAGATCCGTGGCATGGCTGCCATCGTTCTGCTCCCGCTTCCTTTCTAGCGCTCTTTGACGGTGTCAATCGGGCACTCTCCTAGACTTGCCTGAAATCCTGCACCCGCACCTTTAGGTCTGTAATGTACTGTAGGCCGACTGATATTCAGCAGACACTGCTAACTTTGGATAGAGGGCACGGCAACACAGCAATTACACAGATTTACAAAAGAAAAACACAATGTGCATGATCCTTAATAGCTGTTCCTCGTATATGTTTCTAAAGGCTATTTGCATGTATTTGATTTTTTATGTTTTTTATAACACACCTAACACCATACCTGAATTCGGTTTCTAAGTGCATATTTGGGGTCTGAACCTCTGTTGCTCTGCATGGTGTGTTGCCCCTATGTGTCAGGCGCCTCATTTTATGAGGAATCACTGCAACACTACAGTCACGTTTTTCTCTACTGATGTGCTCTCGTGTTGGCATCTTATAGAATGTTGCCCTACAGTGGCAATATCATCTAAAAACCATTAAATACGCATTGGCATGGTATAAGTAGTACATTTATTCTGAAAAACAGCGCCCTGTTCCATGACACCATACAATAAACACACATGCAATACAAATATAAAACCATGCTAAAAATGATGCGCGTGTCTGCCAGTTGAAATGACTGATATGTAGGGAATGCATCTAAATGCCTAACATTTAATTCTTTTTAGAGAGAAATATCAGTAATCTAATATCCCCCGCCATGATAAATTCACCCCGCAATCAAGGATAAGGAACAGGCTGATTTTAATCTGAATATTCTAGTTTATTAAAAATAATAAATCAAGAGATTAAAGGTGGTCTGCTAGCTTTATATTCTTGTGAGGTAAACCAAAATATTCCACATAAATACAGGCAGCTTGTTCGCAGAAAATAAACATAATCTGCCGCGTCTTGCTTATGTTTATATCACACTACAAGATCCAACTTATTTTTCATAACTACGTCAGGATCAAGACATAAATATACAATCAATTATACATTATTATTCTAGATACAAATAGAATTTTCTAATATCTGTAGTCAAAACTAAACGCTTAATTCTCTGTTTTGAACAATGGATAACTTAGAAGAAACAGTAAAATGAGATCGCAAAAGTATTCTATAGTACAGGGATCAAATTACACCGGTAATCTATGGTATCTAATAAGAAAGGAGCACTTTCCCCCTTTTTCACATTCTATAATCTCCAGATGATTTCCATTAAAATAGAAAGTTTTATTGCAAGTATATGATAATTTAAACAGTTTTCTTTACATCAGCAATATGGACAAGGTCTGTGGAATTGTCTCAGGTTTTCCTATTGAAATATCTGGAGCTTACCGCCAAATAATAGTTTTTATTTTGGAGAACAAAACATCTTAATGCATAAAAGGTTGCACAGGAATACTTTTAATCATTCTCCAGGATATAATTATTTCTTTGCAAGTTTACCGAAATCCTCTGGGGTTATTGTACTCATTTCAGGTTTGTCTTTCAAAAGCCCAGGACAGGCACGAACACCAAGAAGTCAAGACAACCCTACTCGCCAAGCTCTTCCTTGCGGTCGGTCCACCTGCTCCCAAATCTCTCTCAGGCCATCTTGTTATGGCTCATGCATTCAGTTATCTCTGGAAAAGTCTTTCTTAAGGAGAATTTCCATCAGCTCCTTCCAGTCGGAACCCCAATCTGTTTTTCTCCTGTTGGGCAGGACTTGTTCCTTTGCCAACCACCTTTGACTTTATATATGGAACTGGAAATGTCTTTCGCTTATAATTTCTTGTATGGATCTGTGACATTAATAAGAACTATACATTCAGACTTGCAAGACAATTCTGAATTCAGAGACATCTTGCATGTTTCTGTAGCTGCACATATGACAATATTACTAAAATATGCAAATGTTTTAACATTTATTGCATTTTTTTACATTCCTCTTCTATGTATGAGACCGGGACTACTCTGCTGGATTAAAATCTAGTCTAGTTTTGTAAGCTGAGTGTAAGGGGTTAACAATTTGAAGCTAATAATGTGATAGTGTATTTCACTGTTTGTCACTTTCAAACTCCGAGGGCCTGATTCCAGAGCATTTTCCAATGGGATTGTACCGTTATAAAACACTTGTGTGAATCAGGCTGATGGTGTCTAAGGGGACACATAATTACATTTTCTCTTGGGGTCTTGCTAGCAACACCAACATCTGCTGAGACAGGAATCCTGTGAAACAAATGAATCATTTTATTAAGCAGCATAGTTAAGCAGAAAGGCATTTTGCAAGAAGCCTTATGCCAGGTCAGGGTTTAGGGTCTGGTCAAGGCCTCAGCTATTTGTAGTTGCCATTACTGGCTAGTTATTCATTCAATAATGTCATTCCTGGATGGCCATCCAGCTCAAATTAAAATAGGACCATGGAAATCTTGAATTTGGAATGTATTTCTCATTTTTCTTGTCTTTTACATACACAAGCTTGTACACACAGCAGTGTCCATTAATCTATTTTAATGGCTTAGTCATAGTGATTGATAAACGGCATCTCTGTCCCTAAAGCTAAGTGGTGTACCTGCCTCAAAGAACACTAGTGATGTCAGGATGCCAAAATAAAAGTCTAGAACTGTTGTGTCCCAAAGGCCTACTTCTGACCCTAACACTAATAACCTAAACTAAATGTGCAGGGGTGTTCACTTCCAAAATAAAGTGGTAATGACAGTTCTAATGACGTCTCCTGCTGCAGTCCCCTTTTCTCCGGTCGGTTTCTCCCGGGCTTACTCATTGGAGGATGGCTCTCTCCATGTTGGATTCCCTTTAGAGATTTGTATTTCCCTTGACCAATCAAATGCGGTGAGAGATTAGACTGTTCACTCTGGATCTCTGAAGTGATCATCAGGCTCCTGGTCATCTTCTTCTTCAAAGTACTTGTATTGGTGTTATATGGGAAACAATTGGTATTTTCAGGGTGGCTAGTCAGATCTAACCTAGCTGGTTGGTTGACCTTCCAATAACATATATTGGCACTAATTGGTCAGAGGGAAGGAGAGGTTGATTCTCCCCAGGTGTACCACCCCAAGGGGAACTATAGTACTATGGATGCACCATCCTGGCCCCATGGGGAAGGTCTCCCACATGGAGAATGGAATGGCATCCTCAGATTTGTCACAGTATTGAGAAGCCAACTGCATTTCATATTGCATCGCTGCTGTATTCTGTTGGAAATCAGTGCCTCCAGCACCTACCATACCATCCACTCCTGGGACTTAACATGGAAAAGTCTGAAGGACAAATCTGGTCTACCTTAGGGTATTTGTATACTTTGGGATAATTATGTTAATTCATGGAACAAAAATCAGTTAGGCGTCTGGTCCCCTCTGATCTCTTGTCCATCTTGCCACAGGTGAAATCTGCAAGCACCTGCTTCACTCTCCCTCCTGGACAAGCCTCCTAATTTCCAGATATTATCAGTTTAGCACTCCTCCAGTTTGGCAAGCAGCTTATTGTTAATCATAATCCAATCTGTCAGCCTGTCAAGGAGTTCTGCCATATTAATGGAATATAGATTTCTGAATTCTGTCCTCATAGATGCACGCATGCGTATGCAACATTAATTTGTGCGATGAAAATTCATAATTTTATGATTATTAATAATTGTGTTAAATCTTAAAAATCATAGACATTGTAAATGCTATGTCAACCCGAAGAGGAGACTCTGATCTTCAAAATGCACCCAGTCTCATGCCTCTGAGTCTTATAGTTCCAGAATTCTGAGTAATATTCACTTTTGCGCAAAGGGTCAATGATAAATAATGTGATGTTTAGCTGAAGGGAAATATACATTATTGGACATGCCCTGTATTTCAGTTTGGGGTCTCATGCTTCAATACACTGGCTCATGTACACAAACCTTTGTAAGTAGTTCTTGTCAATGATTAATGGGAGCTAAACAGCAGGGTTCCCTTGTTCTTCCATTGTTAGACCAACACACGTTTCATTTAATGATGATGGATGCTTTAACATGTCATGTTAACTGCAATAAAAATAGTTTGACGCTGGCAATAAAAGGTTACAGGTTTTTACCATCAGATTTTAATCTCTATGTAAACTGCAAATCTCCAGTATACAGTATTTATTTTATTTCTGTAAGCATCCTCTGGAGGGAGTTCCCAAGGGTGAGGGGCTAGTTTAATCAGGGTTTTATTAAAACCAATAGAACCATTGCTTTCTCCTTCACTTATATATTTTTTACATTTGACACTATTTTACATGATTTGAATAAAACACTTTTCAGGATACAATCCACTTATCAGTAAGATTTGTTCCATTTCGAAGCAAATTCTAGCTCAGTGTAGAAAATCACAGGTGAATGCATTGCCTTTATGCATTGTTTGGCATCAGTATTTCTACATTGCAGGCTGCGTTTATTTTCTTGCTGATTCAGATTTCTCACTTGGGCCTTGCATGTGCAGTTCCATCTTGCCAGACACAGGGCTCCATGAATACAGATTCCACTTAAAATTATTCAAACCTAGTCTCTGGGGTGAAATGTACTGAAGGTTCCATATTGTTCCTGGGAAGGTTTAATGTATAGCACTATTCACACCATGTGTCGAGTACTGTCTCTCAAGAAAGAAAGTGATTGGGTTCCTCTAGCTGTACATTGAGACCGTCTCATGTCTTGTGCTAGGTGCTGTCCATTACAAAAGGCCGTACCTATTCACTTGCTTTGTCAGGGCAATATTTCTCTTAACAGTTGCATCCTATGTGCCACAATTGAAGAAGTAGTGCAACATTTCAGTGCCTCTCACTTTAAATTCAGGCAGTCTTCATTTGTGTTTAATTCTCCCCACAACTTTGTTTAAAAACCATTGTCAACCCACCATTATTTTAAACGCAAAGTCATGTTCCTGTGATTGTTAAATCACCAGTACATTTGATAGGGTTTTTAGATGTTATGCCATTTTATGCTGGTAAAAGTAATTTGGTGTTTACAAGTTATTAACATTAAACCTATTTTTGCAGGGAAAGAACTTCTAATCAGGACAAAGGCTTTTGATTGGGACAGCACCAGCACTTCTCAGAAGGATTCAGGTACTGTGAGCTAAGTTATCTAAGGTATCACCTTATTTGAAATGAATTGTGCTTTCCTGTTTCAGTGCATGGAGCATTAGATATCATGCTATTTATTGACAGGGATTTAAAGCCTCTCCTGAAACGTTCTCATAAACCAAAACAAGACATTGCTGAGCACATTCAGGAAATAACACTTTAGTAGCTTGAATGCCAGAAGAGAAATCAGTCTTCAAATGAGTAGAGTTTTTTTAATACAAACAACCATTGGTTGGAGTTTTGGCCAGAGTTCTCGTCCATGTGCAAACCACATATTGTATTGCCCTGCTAAAAAGATGTGACCATATTCTTTCTAAACTATTTCTTGATTAATGGACACTTACATTTACAATATTATCCTGCTCTGTTTACCACACACATTTACCTATACAATATCCCCCTGCATTAGAATGTTGAAAGGTAAATATTGTTCTTTTGACCAACAGATATTTTAGAGAGATAGGTTCTATGAAAATTGAAGGAAAGTCAAAATATCACAATGACATACCTATCTGCCACTGATAATGCAGCAGAAGAATTTTTTGTTCAGCCACTCGTTTCACCTCATTTCCAGAATGTGAGGCAGGGGCATTTTTCCAATCATTATCTTGTTTTGATATCTGGATCACTGTTTTAATTATATTTGAATGCTAAGTATATTTGAATTGGTTTTCATTTATTCATTGAAGAATGTTTCCACTTGTGACATTACAACTTGTTCTGTCATAGATATAGAAACATGTACACATCTTCTTGCACACCAATTTCTTTACTGTACAATAATACATCACTTTTTTTACAGTCACTTTCTTGCATTATGTACCCTAAACTCGCAAACAAATGTCATTGTCAATATCTTGTTATATCCACACCGTTCATAAACTCTAGTGTATCATTGCCTTATTACAGTATTGAAAAAATGGTCAACATGTGTTTCACTCAAGGGCAGGATTTTAAATGCCCTGCTCCCAGTCTGAGCTTCTTTTGGTCCTACTTGTTTCTGTATTTTACATTCAAATCTGTGCCTCATACTCTTAAACAAACCTACTTCAGCATTGACATTGCTCCTATTAAAACAATATTCTTGAATAATAGTTTTCCTTATGGCAAAGATATGATAAGCACAGAACGTGGTATGACAACCATGTGTATCTTGATGTTTCTGACTACGAAAACTGAGAGTTCTAGTTTAGATCTAGCAGGTGAAGTGTTTACATGTCCTGCCTGCTGCTCCCACGCAGAAATGAACGCACATTCAAGCTCTAATTTCTGCACAGATTTCTTCATACTGACCTGCTTGATAGGTAAAGACACACTTGCTTTATACACAGATTTTCAAATGGATGTGGGTGTTTTGGGGATATCAGAAAGTGAATGATGTAGAGAACAGAGAATAAGCGGGGGAGACATGACCCATACAATGTGCATGCCATTTACATCTGCATGTGAGCAGTGCAAAAAGCATAGTTGTATGTTTAAGCACTTTTCTTTCGTACGAGAACTTCTTCCAGAAACTGTGGCTACCTTCAAAGGTGTAAGTTAATTATATGTGGTAACCCGCACAACGCACTAGCCCTAAAATTGTTGATGTGCACTATTGTTAAATATGATATGACATATACATTAGTCACAAAAACAGTCTTGTCCTCGATTTATTAAGAAATTCTGTCAGCCGACACGTGTTTCGACATTCAAGTCGTTCTCAAGGACTGCTCCTTATAATTCACAAATAAGATTAATATCCCACACGGAATTAAATATCAAGTTACATTAATGTGATTTCACCTACCAAGATGATGACATTAGGAACTGGCATTTTGCTGATCTGAATACCCCGTCAGGGATATTAATCTTATTTGTGAATTATAAGGAGCAGGCCTTGAGAACGACTTGAATGTCGAAACACGTGTCGGCTGACAGAATTTCTTAATAAATCGAGCACAAGACTGTTTTTGTGACTAATGTATATATCATATCATATTTAACAATAGTGGACATCAACAATTTTAGGGGTAGCGCGTTGTGCAGGTTACCACATATAATTAACTTACTCCTTACTGGGCACTGATAGGCATGCCCAGAAGTTTAACCACAGCACCGCTGCAGGGTTCCCACTGTCATATATAATTTGAGACGTACAAAGCGCACACCTTTGGACTCTATGCCTATTCCCGTTTGTGATTTTGTACCTTCAAAGGTGACCTGGCTGGCAGCGTTATGGTATTTCTTTGGGGGAAAGTGCTCAGTAGTTCATGAGTAAAGGGACTGCGTGCATTCGCACAGAGATTGTCTTGGAGGCTAGAACAACAACATGTATATTTATGATGTGGTATGTTTTGCATTGCGACCATTTGTTGGCATTTTACCTGGTTATTATTAGGCAAGGTGTATTGGAAATGCAGGTTAAACAGATCGCCTCCTGCATGATCTTCAACCAGAGACGTTGCTTGGTTAGATACGTTACCTGGTGAAATACTTGCTTGGTCAGATACGTTGCCTGGTGAGATACGTTTCTTGGTCAGATACGTTGTTGGGTGAGTGGTGACATGCTTCCATTGGTTGACCACAGCCTTGCCTTGCTTTGCAATGTGGCACGTTGATTCTGCTAAACTGTTCTTCCCTTCCTGGAGAAATACAGCTTAAACTAACCTGACCGCAGTTTATGGAAGTTGGATGACTTTCTGGAAGGTAGTAGCATCCCCCACTTTTAAATCCTAACTGATGCAACTTAGTTGCAATGCGCAAGGACTGCTTAGATTAACTGAAAACGCAAAGCCCGTGTCTCAGACTTCATGTGCTACGGTGCACGTGTCTCTGGGTGCCTTCCAGTGTATTAACACCAATGACGCATGTGCAGTACAGACCAGCATGTTAACTAGCCCAGAGATTCCAGAAGATGATGTTGGCCCGTTTTCTGCACTCTACCTAACACAGTGGAATAGTCTTCTTGCCCTCACAAAATATTGCTTGTTACAGGTGGGTGGGGTGGGCATAGTGGCACAAATCAAATCTTGGGGTCCAAGTAGGGACTGGGCGATCTGAGGGAAGTAACCGCGTGCTGGGTGACTACATTCATGGATAGTTGTTTCGCTCATTAGGCTCTGTGCATGCCTGCAACCTACTGAAGAATAAGGAGAGCTAGGGACATAGTGCTGCCATGACTTATGAAGTAATTAAGTGGGTGTGGGTGGGATGAAAAGGCTGGGTATTTGGTGCTGTTATGAGTCAGTTCTTGGGAAAATAGGGAAATCAGCAATTCTTGATGTAATGTGACTGCCATGAGTTAGTTCCAAGGGGCAATATTCGGGCATGGGGTCATTCTGGGGCAGTATGATAGTACTGTGCTGCTATAGGGGAATTTCTATGCACATTATGGGAGTGACATGGGGCAATTTAGGAGGAAATGGGATGTTGCATGGACCAGTTATGTAGAAATGGCCGTGACATGCGGAAGTTTAGGTGGCAGTGAGGTCATTCACAGGGCAATATAATGCTGTGGAGCAATTATGGGGCAAAAGGATATAGCATGGGATAGTTCTGGCCAATGAGAGTGACATAAGGAAATTAATGGAGCAAGGGGATTTGGAGTTGTTCTAATGTTACTTTACAGCCAGCTTGGACAATGGTGGCAAATCCACAAAATTGTGTTGCCAGTTCAAAAAATGTCATGCCAGTGTTTCCTTGTAAAACTCATTATCACGCTGGTGTGATAATGGGCTATACCGGTTCAGTACTGGGATTGCTCTGAGACTGGTATCACTGTTTTCTGGGTTCAATGCACCAACACTGACATGGTATCAATAATTTATGGTTAGCTGGAGCAATTTGAAACTGGCTTGGCAGTGAAGATACTGGCATGGTGATGTTACCTGACAGGATGGGACATTGAGCTGAACCTTTGCACGTTTCATGACCTGGCATATGGTTCAACACATTTGCAACTAATTCTAATTCACACCGGAACACTAATTTGTATTGAATCATGAATGGCCTTGTACAATATTTAAAGTAATGTCATTTGTACTTGCATATGATTTGTGAGTCTCCCTATCCCCTATGTGCTATTCGCCCACTGTATTAGACATTGTTTTTGTGATGAGGCACGAATATATATATATATTGGTCTATTGTGCACCAAGGATTTCTATCTGGTGCACAATTTTCTGATGGACTTGCATGGGATTTGCTGTAGTGGCATGGTCCTGTATACTGTTGACTAGACCGCTGAAGTTTTAGAATAGTTCTTGCGTTCCACTCAAGATGTACTGTTGAGATGTTGGTTGATGTGCCAGTCTTTTCACTAAGTGGCAATCCCATGCCTAACATTCCTTTTGAAACAATCCCACCTCACAATTCTGGGACAAGAAACAGGCTGTGTTTATAATTAAAACTCACACTTATTTTACTATGGGGGTAGTCACCACAATGAGACACATGAGTATAAGAACGTATTTACACAATTAGAGTTGGCTTACCTGTGACAAGTTAGCAAAATATAACACACACATTCAGTCACACAGCAGAACTATTAATAATATTTCTGTTTCTAATTATGATCTCTAACTTCTGAGCACAATCTTAGTCCATAATTACATCACTGCTTACAGTATAATCAAAATCTCTTCAGTTTACATTTACATAGTACTAGTTTCTGTTAATAAACAGCAGATTTAAACATTTCTTTTCTCCAATATCAAAAATAAGTATTGCTATCAGAGAAACGCTGCATCGAAAAATGACATTTATGTGAACATTGTGTCAAATCTTGTGATCTCATCCCTTCTCCCCAGGGGGGAGACCATTTCCATGAGGCCAGGGAGGTGAGGCTGCTACCCGATAGTCCCCCTTGCGGTGGTACTCAGCTGGTGGATAGCATTGGGAGGGATTCCCCCCTCTGGGATTCAGGGAGGACATCATAGGTTAACATGGTATAAGACACCTTCACACACCTTTTTTCCATCTCCTGCTTTTCCTTCCTATGGTCACACAAGTTCCACAAGTTCCCCCATATATTTTTGCTATAGCGAGGAGGATCAGGACTGACTCCAACAAACTGTCCCATCGATTTACTGAGACAAAGAAGAACCTCTGCACTAGAAAGAACTCAGCTCCCATCCATTGCAGTGAGCAGTCTAGCTTTTGTGTTTCTTGGAACCTAAAAGGAGGAGAGGGACTAAACATTGTCAGTCCCTCCCCAGAAGCAC
The DNA here is from genome assembly GCF_040938575.1 of Ambystoma mexicanum. Classification (NCBI taxonomy): domain Eukaryota; kingdom Metazoa; phylum Chordata; class Amphibia; order Caudata; family Ambystomatidae; genus Ambystoma; species Ambystoma mexicanum. Next base: position 751,994,189 of record NC_090929.1, read on the forward strand.
CACAAGCAGAGATGATGCAAGACATAACTGAAAGCTAATTTGTTACTGTGGCAATGAAACCTCCCATTGTTGCTTTGGTTAGTTGTTTTATTCCCCACAGCAACCCACTGTGACCTGTGGAAGGACTATCTCCAGCAGGCTTGACAACTTATTTCCACAGCTACAAAAGCCACTGTATCATATTTAAGCAATGAGCCACACCCATGTTTTTGGCCGAAGCAAAGCAATGTAACCTGGGGCAGGAACATTTTACCAAGCGCTAATGATCCCTCCCGAGGCCAATAAGGCCTTTAGCACATGGAATTGACATTAAAGGAATTCTTTTTTTATTGTGGATTTAGCAAATTGCACACATAAGTAACGTGTGTAATGTTAATTTAATGTACATGGAACTAGTGACAATAAACTACAGATTTTATGTTTCATTGCAGTCCTTTAGTTTGGGGTATTGAAATGCACATGCGCTGCTCTGCCTTTACACTGCTATAGACAACTGATGTATACTGCTTGTCTCGCTTCAAGGCTGAATGTTTGGAATGAATGTTTGGAATGAGATCTATACCAGAGATTAGTACCCGGCGAGAGTCAAGCAGAATGCAACACGCATTCTGATTGGCTCTCGCGGGTCCTTACCCGGCCGAGAATCCTTTGATTCTCGGCCGGGACTCCAGCTGCCTTGTCCTCGGCGGGGGGGCGTGGCAGCCCCTCAGCCATTGAGGAGGATCGAAGCGGGGCCATCCCCGCTCCGAGCCTCCCCACGGCTGAGAGGCTGCCTCCGCCCCCCGCTGGGGAATCGGGTAAGCTTTTTTTTCCCCCTTCCCTCCCTCCTCCCTACCCCACCCCACTTACCTTCTTGCTCCTGCGTCCCTGGTGGGGGACGATGGCAGCCTCCAGCAGGGTGGAGACTCCGCGCCTCCACACAGCTGGAGGCTTCCATCGTCCCCTGGCAGGGACGATAGTACGTTTTTTTTTTCTCCCCCCTTCCCCTCCCTCCCTCCCAACCCCACTTACCTACTGCTTTTTTTTTTTTTTCGGGAACGGACGCGCTGGGAACACTTGTGTTCCCAGCGCGTCCGCTCCCGAAGGCCGCCATGGAAAGAGAAAACGGACTCCTTTTTTCCCTTTCCCGGCGGCCATTTTCTTGGTCGTTTTTTTTTTTCTGTCCCGAAACACTGCAGCGTTTCGGGACAGAAAAAAAAAATGCTTTTAGTGCCCCGGTCACGCACATAATGCGGGCCGGGGTACTAATAGCAATATAACCCGAGCGGCGGGGGCATTACCGACTCAGGTAATGCCCCGGGGCCTTCGTTAAGGCCCGAGCGAAGGTCAATAATGGAATCCATCTGCTTATTAAGCAATAATTCTGCATTCTGAGGACCATTGGGGGATGATAACGGCCCTCAGCATAAGATAATAAAAAGGGCGTAGGACCTTAGCAACTGGCCGTGGGCCGAGGGAGGAGGTATTATTGCTATTACAACATTCCAACTAATGAGGTTAGAATGTTCAACTTAAAACAAGGAATGACAAAAGAGAGACATTTGAATATTCAGGCAGAAGACCATGTTATTAACTTCTGCCTCCACATTGTCACTATTTTCACGACTCTCCGATATGCATAGCTAATAGTTATCAACAATTTAATGTTAGGGTGAGTGCTGTGCTGTGAAAGATTAAATGAACACCAAGTCCAGTGTGAGTTTGTTACTTAGTGACTCAAGCATTTGACCATTTTATCAAAGACATTTTGTCAAGTATAAAGATCTGTGGTCAATGCTTTTTTGCGAAAATACTCTTTTATGTTTATGCAAAGCAGCCGCAAGCCCCAATTTGTGCTATTTGTCCTCCTAGGGATATTTTGAAAGAATAATATAGTAATGTAACATGCTGTCCATTTAGGTAAGTTAACCATCTATCTGAAAATAATCTATATAGTTATCATTTGCTTTGTTCAGTAAGATAAGTGTAATGCTCTTATGACTACAATTTACTGGAAATTATCATTAGAAATTAATAGTATACAATTTTAAAAAGAGCCCGTTTACAGTATCAGTACAATTAAGTAATTTCCTTTGTTTTAATATTTGCTTTTGCCAAGAATACACATCATTTGCTCCTAGAAAATGTCCTCCCTTCTCGGAAAGGAGGCAGAGATTGATCTGTTTCTTCTGTGAGTACTAGGAAAATCTTTAATTCTGCTTGATGGCCACTGATTTGTAGGCAGTGCTGTCGAACCCTCATGTGTTTCGGTATGCACAAGCGCTATTACCTAGCAACAAATAGAAAATAGCAAACACAGTTTTATATTGTGCAACTTGGTCCTCTGGTCCCTTACAACATCAGTCAGAACCCAAGAACCCTGGCAGAGCCTCTGCCCTCACTGCGACTTTAGCAAAACAAAAGAGGTGGTGGCTGGTCTTGTTGGGCCTCATCAGTGAGGTGTAACTTGGATCTCTAGGCCATCAGGCATGAGACCCACGTCATACTCCTTTTGCAATGGCTTGGCAGGTGAAGAATGATGGTCTGAATGGTTGCCCAGAGCAATGCCAGAGGTCAAGATTCATTCTAAACCTTTGAGTCAGACAACTCTTTTTTTGCTAGTCTCAGCCAGAGTGTAAAAGGTATGCCCAGACAAGGGTCATGTGTCTGCTGGGCCTAGAGACCCAAGCTACTCCTAACTGATGATGCCAGAATATGTCTGGGAATTCCTGTGGTCTCATGGAGGAGGGATGTTCAAAAAGTAGTTTTGGCTGGACTGCCCCTTTTGGGGTGTGACCAAGCCTGATTTGCAAATGGTCTTTCCCCTTTTGCAATGGCTTGGCAGGCAAAGAACAATGATCTGGAGGTTTGCCCAGAGCAACGCTAGAGGTTAAGATTAATTCTAAACCTTTCCGGCCATCACCTCTTTTGTTTTGCTATACTCACTGTGACTGCAACATTTTTGCAGGACCCATGCAATGACAATGTATGCCTCCAAATACCAGGGCAGTCCCCAACGTGTAGGCTCCCCAGTCACTACTTCTCTCATTTCTCTATTAATCATACACTAAAACACAGCTCCCTGTCTACACTGCTGTCAGCAACGGCTGAGGTGGCTCTTGTAAACACGCACCTCACAACGTGACTCTCACCTCCAGAGAGTTAGAGGCAGAGGGAGATGGAGGGGAGAGTGTATAGAGAGAGTGCTAGATGGGTGAATGACCCGCCCGGGGCAGCTAGTACTCGACTGCTTCAGGAATTTAGCAGTTCTTTTAGGAGAGATGTTCAGGCTATTTAGTGGGGGTGCTGCACGAGATAAGTGGTTAGCGTTTTTTAGTGCACAGACCTAATTTCTGTCCCAGTCCAACTCCGGTGCTCGCAGGGCATTTCATTTAGCCATCTCCTATGGGTACAGTGCCTGGGACATGACCCGCAGCCATGCCACACATGCACTACTACTCCACACAGCACGCACAGGGTAAAGCCTCTGGCAAGCCATACGCGTGTGGCACTGGAGGCTGAGACACTGTATCCGAGCAGGGTTGCAGCCCATGTCAAAGGTCATTGCCAAAATGTTGTGCCCTGCAGGCACCATGAATAAGGTAAGCACACCTGACTATGGTGGCAGACCATGTCTTAGGTACTGGACAATATGGCACAGCGTTAGAATGCGTTTTGTGAGTACAATAAGTAGAGGTACTGCCTCCAGGCATGGCTTTAGGACCCAATCCAAGGTGCCTGCCAGGAGTGATTGTTGGCTATGCACAACGCTCTGTTGCGTCCCAGCTAGTTTTGCACTTTATAAATTCCATTCATACATACATATGCCTTGCAATTGCTGTAGGTAAAGGCATGATATGACATCATAATATGGCTCTCTAACATGGTATGATAGTAACTTACTTGAATTAAAAATATAATATATACCAAGTCACAATATCAATGACTTGTGACATGACAATGTAAATTACATCATCAATATATTAAGTGATGACATTCTGAATATTATATACAGGGCTACTGTGCAAGCAGCGTAGCACAGGCTATGTCCATGGTGGCATGGCTACAGAGAAGGGGCTCTTCCCCTGACAACTGACACCTGCGAAGGCAGCCAATGCAATTGAGGAATCTGCACCCCATGAGCTGGTGCAAGAGAAGCTCGATGCCCCACTGCCCTCCGCATCTACCTGTGTAGCTGTGAAATATACATAGGTGGCAGAGCACTGCACATGCAACCGTGGGTATTCACGCCTCTGCTGCCTCAGTCCCAGACACCTAGTGCTTCAGTGGGTGGCGGCCATCACTGTACCCCATTTCCTAGCATCATCGCAGGTACTGGGCTTCTGCCTGCGCGCCAAGTCCATTTACAGTCCCTGGTGTAGCCCTGGTGCTCTTTGCCCTGCCTGGTGCTTGTGCACGTTCCATACCCGCAGGCTGGGAGGGCGGGGGGAGGGGGGGTTCCCTCCCCATCCCCAACAGACCAAGTGCAAGCAGAGGGGTGCTAGGCAAATAACGATCTACCCACCCTGAAACAGGAGGTTGGCTACCCCCTGAGTTTCAACCTTTCGACTCCTCCAATAGACAACAGGAAAAGGTTCATTTCTATGGATAGAGTGGAGCCCCTTTTTATTTCAAAACATGAACAACATTATGAACGTAACCACCACTATTCTTTTCTTCTCTTTCCTATCCTGACCTGAATCCCCGCTTAGGGGTTTTGCTTCGCCGGCCCACATTCCCTGGGCGGGGTAAGCATTCACACCCACTTCCTGTCACAGCAAACGGCCCAATGTTTTGGCTTGCTCACATTTCTGCCCCTCACTCAAGCCTACTTCCAATCAGTCATTGTTACACACACGCACACAGAAACCCTAAAGACACATATCCCCTACTTGCCCCACATACACAAATAGAAAATAAGGTTGTATACGAATTGTTCGAACTGCAATTGTTCGAATTACAATTGACCTTTGCACAATTGACCAAATTGTGAAGGTCAATTGTTACATATATGCGGGGGAAACCCCCCACAACCCCTATATATATATATATATATATATATATATATATATATATATATATATATGGTCAATTGTGCAAAAGTCAATTCAGACCCTTGACTTTCGGTCAATTCAGTCATTCGAACAATTGTGTTCGAACAATTTGGGTAATACCAAAAATAAGGATTTCATTAATAATAGAAAATGATGATGGCATAGAGCAAGTGAAACAGTTAATGGAAGCACACACACACCTCTTCATTAGACTGCACATGTTCCCTTAATGATGTTGTGCATTCCTCTCATAGGTTACATTCCGGAAGGCTGGGCAGGGTTCAGAGGATTCGACCGCATCCTTCCGTACCCCAGCGATCGTGCAAAGATACAGCGATCGTGCAAAGATATGGGTGATTTGAAAAGTGCCCAGGCTCTTTGACAGCTTCTTAAAGAAGGCCCCCTGGCTCTGAAGATGCGGTGCCAGAGTTCCAATGAATGAAGCATTGTGCAGAGAAATATAGAACTCATTGTGGTGCTATTTAAACATAATGGCAAGCGACTTGGCTCACACAAACAGACGGTCTGAGGCATACTAAGCCTGTGATTGTGGTCACAGTAGTACGTCATGTGATATACTGCAAGTCAGCTGTCCCATTCAGACCGCTTTCATTCTGCCAGGCAGTGGGCCAGTTTCATGGGACACTGCTGGTGCATTCAGCATTTGCGGACAATTAGAAGCATGCAAAAATGCCATCTCTCAACAAGGACTAACCAATGACATCACTGGATGATGACCCATTAAGACCAAAGAAGTCTGTGTGTTCACCTACATCCCTCTCCAGTCGAACTGACTTAATTCATCCTGCCAACACTTTGGCACTGGCAGAGAAAGCGTTTTAATTCCAGAGTCTTGCAATCTCACTAATCTAACAGAGTCATGACAAAGGAACCACAAACCTCAGGTGTGCAAGCACATAAGAGAGCAACCATTGTACGGAATATCAATGGCAGGGCTGCGGGCGTGCGCTGCCCCAGTTCTGACATTTTGTGCTGCATCAATTTGAAGGCAGACGCCCCAAACGATTTGCTTTCAGAATATCCATATTTCACTTTTTTATTGCAGAACACACGGTCCCAGTTCATGCTGCTTGTTTTGTGCGGTGCTGCTCTCATGTAAAATAAAAAAATAAAAAAGGACTCGTGCATCCATTCTGTTTACTCCATCCATCTCTGCTCGAGCCAGGAAACAGTCTGCCAGTGTCAATGGTACTTAAGTAGTTCAAGCAAGCCTGTGGAATTGCGCTGAAGTGACCGTGCATTGACAAAGAAAGGTATCCCAAATTCCGGGAGGCGCATTACATGCCCATTAGAACTTTGGAATGTGCGCAGTTCCATCGCAGACAATGCAGTAGCAGAGGGCAATAATTAGGCAAAATAACCCTTGGATAGTGGGGCATTACCGGTAGGAGCCGGAGCAAAGTGAGGGCTTAAACGTAGCACCGGGGGCATTACCCTACCGGTAATCCCCCCCCCCTCCGAGAGTTATATTGCTATTAGTACCCGGTAGGTCATGTCGGGGTACTAATAGCAGTTTTTCTCGAGTTAAGAAACAGTGCTGCAACTGTTTCTCGACTTGAGAAAAAAAGCAAAAACAAATGGCTGCCAGGGATCTGGGAGAAGGGACTACATGTAGTCCCTTCTCCCTTTCCATGGTGGGCATTAAAATGAATGTAAACAAAAAAAAAGTAAACAAACAAAACAGCTGCCATGGAAGGGGATCAGGGACTACACGTAGTCCCTTCTCCCTTTCCCTGGTGGCTACTTGCGGAAAGAACTCCGGGACGCGGCAGTGCTAGGAGCCTTGTTGGGCAGGTAAGGCCTAGGCGAGGGCCAATGAGCTTGTTTTTTTTTACAAGCTCATTGACCCTCGCCGGGTACTAATGTTCGGTATAAGTCTTCTGTCCGAACTTTCCTGTGCTTCTCCTTTATCTTTCCGTCTTTTAAAGACAACATTCTATCCTCATTGAATGACATTTTCTAACAAAATAATGGCCCCTTCCTCGACCCATTACCAGGACGCAATGTCCCTTGGCCTTTTTGATAGTCATTACTTCGCTCAGGCTTATTAACTTGGACCAAGCACCGCTGTCACCTGGTAAGGATCTCAGACTGTGCCACTGTTGCTAGACTGCCATTCAGGAAAGGTAGAACCAGTTGATCAGTGAACTGAAACTGGAGGCCTTATTTGGCAGTGCAAGTCCGCCTTCAGAGATGGATGACTAGCGCCTCTTCTCGCCCCCCATCTCTAGGCTCTCCTGCTCTCCGCCGACATTTGCAAAAGACAAACATGTGCCTGCTACCTCGGTTCTTGTTGTCTCTCAATCCCCTTCCATGCCCCATCATGCTCCTTCTGTGATGTCATGGAAGAAGAACAGGCGCGCGTTGCAATTTGAAAATGCTTCTTCCATGGCAGCTAATAAACACAAATGGAAACGTAAAATCACATTGTATATGATTCCATGCCATCTCTGTATTTCTCTCTGTGAATGATATGGTAGCCCAGATGCCAAAAGACGCCCCACAAATTAAGTCTGAATGTGCCTACGTTACATTAAGTGTACGATTCTGTTGCCATCTATTTGGATGTTTAGGACATCATATGGTCAATGGCAGATTTAAGGCAAAGGGCCCAATGGGCAAAAATGACAAAGGGTGCTGTTTCGGTAGGTCATGTGTTATGTACTGCGTACACGAAGTACGCATGCGCGAGGAGCTACGGGGCTCGCGCATGCGCGTTAGTTAAATAAAGGCGGTGCCTGGCAGTTCGTGCCTGAGACCAGAGCCATCACACGTCTCAGGCGTGTCTTCCTTGCATGCATGGGTGCGTGTGGCTGTATGCGTGTGTGACGGCTGGAGGCCGACCCCCAGCACATACAAAATTGGCGACGAGGCGGGATCGGAGCTGTTCTTCCTGTTTCCGACGACACCGGCGAAACGAAGCACAACTCCGCAGTCGCGGACCCGCTCTAACAGCCGGCGGCCATTTTGAGTGCTCACTCACTACGACACACGCAGTGGTTGCGGCCCGTTCCGGGTGCTCGTGCGCCATCTGCCCGCTGCAAGCAGTTGCAGCAATTTTTGGACACTCCACAGCCCAGCTGAACCAGTGCTGTGACACAGAAAGTGGCAGAAGAGCCAACAGGTAGACTCTGCCACAGTTGGGAGTCGGATCATCCATCAACCTGCCAAGACAATACTGTGAGTACCTATCGTGATGGGTGAAGAAACAGATGATGAGGGCGCCGTTGCCCCAATACCACGCAGAGTGCGCACCACTCTGGCTCCCATGCCCGAATTTGATACGGGGCCCCCATCAAAACTTGGCCCAAAATGGCTCACATGGGTCAAAAGACTGGAAATGATGTTCAGAGCCTTGGGGGAGACTGAAGACGAGGGAAAGATCGCCATCATGATGTACTCCGCAGGCACTGAAGTCCAGAAAATATATGACTCCCTTGACATTCCAGTGGCAACATATGACGCTGTCAAGCAAGCACTTCGAGATCACTTCCTACCATTAGCCAATGTTGATTTCGACAGGTTTGTCATGGGGGCAGAAAAACAACAAAGCGAAGAGTCACTGGACCAGTTTTGTGCCCGGTTGAGACACCTAGCGAGCTCCTGCAGGTGGGTCAACGAAGAGGAAATGGTCCGCAACCAACTGCTGCAAGGTTGCTGCTCAGGAAAACTGAGGAGGCAAGTCCTGAGGGAACCAGGGCTGACCCTCCGGCAAATCCTGGACATGGGAAGAGCGTCTGAGCTGGCGGAGGCCAGAGGATCGAAAATGGACGCGGCCACGCATCCCAAGAACGAGGTGGAGGCTCTAGCAGTCGGACGGTTCACACCTGGGAAGGCCAGAGGGACACCGAAGAAGGGAGAAGGACCCACGACTTCAGGTACCCCTCAGTCGTGCTCATATTGTGGATATGATCTCCCACACAGGGGCGAATGCTCAGCCAAATCACGAAAATGCGGCAGGTGTGGGATACCGGGGCATTACGCAAGGATGTGTAGGGCCGCCATGCCCGTAGCAGCAAGCAGAGGACAAGAGAGGGCCGGTAGAGGTGGCGCTCGCACGGTAAGGGGCATATCCTCCCTTGAACAGGACGTGCACGACCTACACATTGCCGAAGAAGAGGAAGAAGAGGAGGAAGAAATCTTCTTCATTTCCAGCATCCCAAATGGTCCTGGTACTAGACGAAGACCCATATGAACTGTGGACATTGGAGAGATTCCCACCCCAGTCCTCATTGACACGGGAGCTTCAGTCTGCGTACTGGCGGACAGACATTACAACGCACTGGCAGGCCCACCAACCCTGACGCCCTCCAAAGCCCAGATCTACGCTTTTGGTGAAGATACTCCGCTACCCATCCAAGGGGTATTTGTAGCCCCAGTGACCCATGGCCAAAACAGCATCAAAGCGAGGTTTTTTGTAACCAATGTCAGTCCGCACTCTCTTTTAAGCTGCGCAGCATCTGAAGCACTCGATATGGTTCATTTCACATTTGCGGTGTATCACACAGATCTGGACAGCCTGCTGACACGTTTTGAGAAGCTCTTCAGGGGCATAGGGAAACTGAAGGCGGAGCCAATAAAGCTCCACATTGATGAGTCAGTCAGACCAACGGCGCTGAAACATCGTCGCATACCGTTTCATCTGAGGGCTCAGGTGGAAAAGGAGCTGCAAGACCTAGTGGAACGAGATATCATTGAAAAGGTGGAAGGGCCCACCCCGTGGGTCTCTCCTATTGTAGTGGCCCCAAAGCCCAAACAGCCTGGGGCTGAATGCATTTGCGTAGACATGAGACTTCCTAATCTGGCCATAAAAAGAGAACGTCATCTCACTCCCACTCTGGACGACATCGTTGGAGAGTTTCAGGGTGCAAATTTTTTTTCGAAACTAGACCTGAGATCGGATTATCACCAGTTGGAGCTCCACCCAGAGTCTAGATATATTACAACTTTTACTACACACGAAGGACTGTATCAATACAAAAGGCTCAGTTTTGGAATTTCCTCGGCGGCAGAAGTCTTCCAAAATGCCATAAGGGGGGCTCTGTCCGGACTAAAAGGAGTAATAAACATGTCCGACGACATCCTAGTCTTTGCCAAATCTGAAGCAGAGCATATTAAGCGTCTGGAAGACACTTTTCACAGGCTCCACAACCTCGGCCTGACGCTGCACCAAGAAAAGTGCGAATTCCTGAAGGACAGCCTGGAATTTTTTGGATTTGTCTTCCATGCGGGAGGCATATCCCCAGATCCTGAGAAGGTGAGAGACATTCGAAAGGCGTCACCTCCCACATCCCCGGCAGAAGTCCGCAGTTTCTTAGGGATGGTGAACTACTGTGGGAGGTTTATTCGAGACTTAGCATCTCTCTCTGAACCCCTGAGAGCACTCACGAGGAACGAAGTGGCATGGACGTGGACTGGCAAGGAACAGAGAGCATTCACGGCCATCAAGGATGCCCTGTCTGAACAAGACACCATGGCGTACTTCAACCCAGCCCAGGAGTCTGAAATCATAGTGGACGCCAGTCCAGTGGGACTTGGGGCGGTTCTCGTGCAGGCGGATCAACAGGGATCCATGCGACCCGTTGCATACGCCACCAAGGCTCTTACAGACACAGAGAGAAGATATTCTCAAATTGAACGCGAAGCCCTCGCAATACTATGGGGCTGTAAACATTTTAGGTTATATATTCTGGGGAAACCTGTTGTTGTGGTGACGGACCACAAGCCCCTACTGCCCATTCTGGCTGGCGCTTCATCCAAACCGCCACCTCGGATAGAGAGGTGGATGCTATCCCTCATGAAGTACGGGGTGAAGCTGGTATACCGCCCAGGTACGCACAACCCTGCAGACTATTTGTCTCGCCACCCTGGCGCAGGAAGACCCAGAGACACTACGGAGGTTGCAAACTGTATGGACACCATTCACATGGTCGTCGAGTCAGCGCTTCCCATTGCTTTGACAAGACAAGAAATTGCCAACGAATGCCAGGGCCAACTAGATTGTTCCATCTATTCCAGGGAGGAATTTAAAATCAGCTGGATACCCAAAGAGGAGAAGAACATCCACTGAGGAGCGAGAAGCACCGACGTGCAGAGCCACACAAGGGGGGTGTCCTGTTCAAGGTGGGAGAAGCATGTTGGAACTCTGACAAAGACAGAGTGCCCAAGCACTACGGGGCCGCTGAGGCACGGAGCACTGCTCCCACCGAAGGAGAAGGAAACTGGCGTCTGGAAACACTGATTGCACGGCTTCCTACACACAGAAACCAAGAGAAGTCGCAGCCCACAAGCCACAGGGGCGAGAGACGCTAGTAGCCCAAGAGGGGCCCAACGAGAATTTTCAGAAGTGAGAGAAGCCTACAGGGTCAAAACAATAAATCAAAAACGCTGAAGAAGCATGCAGCCCACGAGGGGCGAATCGAGAAACCACCAGGGCTGAAGAAGCCTATAGCCGATGAGGGTCCAAACTAGGAACTGAATTGGTGAAATATAGCCAGTGAAGGCCAAACTGAGAAACCAGAAGGGTCAGAGAAGCTTATATTCTATAAGCAGTGAACCAAGAAACCACAACAGCTAGAGAATTTCATATCCCACAAGGGACAAGCCGAGAAACCACCTTGGCTAAAGAAGCCTGTAGTCCTAGAAGGGCCACCGGAGAAGCCTACAGCCCAGGATGGGCTAGAACAAGAGAATGGGTAAATCGGGATGGAAGAGCCCACTGCCTACCAGAGGCAGAAGATCCAGAGAGCCCAGAAGGGCTCACAGACCAGTATTCTTGGAAGTGGATTACGGGGTTACACATCTCTGGAGATTGGATACGACTTAGGTACTGAGCAGAGACCTTACGGATAGATCTTATTGTGACATTTTTCATTTGAAAAACTGTTTCCTTTTCTTTTGAACTTTAAGAAGCCTTCTGTTGGTCTCAAAGAAACCACAGCTATGAACTTTTAGAGACTTTATGCACCACTGGATGAGTGTCAGAAACCAGCCTACACTAAGTTTCCTGGGAGGAGTAACCGTAAACTAAGCACAAGCTTAGGATTCTTTTTTATCATCTTTCTACTACAATAGGCTAGTGATAGGTCAGCTAGCACCAAGATGCCTTTGGGCGTACGTTGCGCTCTATAAGTGCTGATAAGATAAGAAGCTTAGGATTCGAACTGAGGACTGTATTTGTTTTTGGACATCCTGACGAGCACAGGCGTATTGTTATGTAGCATAGGGAATCCACCTTTATTTATATTTTTATATTTCATATTTATTTACTTATATAGCGCCGGGAACCCTCAGGCATCAGGGCACACAAAAACACCAGAAGGACATTTAATAGATGGGACAGAACATATCATGTGGAGATTTCAAAGTTTTCCCGGATGATGCTTATTTACATATTTTAAACAGTAATGTTTTCAACTGAGCCGTTGACATTTTTTCCAGTCGAAGTTGGCTTGGGAGCACAATCCACATCTGTGCAGCCCTCGTAGGGAAGGCTCTACCAAACTCTCCAGACTTTCTGAATCTGAGCGGTTTAATTGTACCCAAGTTGGCCGATCTTAGCGCCTGGTTGGGAACATAGGAAAACATGCAGGTCTTTAGATAGTCTGGGGCATTACCATAAAGGCATTTATGGGCAATGGTGGCCGTTTTGAAATGGGTACGGGCAACCAATAAAGGGATTCTCTCCCTGCGGAAATGTGTGCCCGTCTAGGGATCCCCTTAATGATCCTAACTGCATTGTTTTGTAGTGTTTGCAGCCGTTGAATGCATTTCTTCTTTGCCCGATAAACAGGGAGTTGCAGTAGTGTATTTGTGATAAAATAATGGCTCTACCAATCGTGGCACAGTTCTCTTCTGAGATAAATGGTTTAATATTCCTCATCAGTTTCAGGTAATAGTTGCATTTATTTACCGTGTAATTGGTGTGTGCCTCAGTATTGATGTCTGCTTTAAAGAATACCACTACGGTCTTGACTTTGTCCGCCACTTTGATGACGGAGTCTTTGACACGGAAATGTCGGTATTCATGCCCCAGTTTAGCTCTAGCCCCTGGGCTCTCAAATAATAGCAATTCAGTCTTAGATTTATTGAGGCAGAGCCAGTTGTCTCTCATCCAGTGCTGTATTACTTCAAAAATTGTGCTCAAGTTCTTCCCATGATCCCTGTTGATTTCTATGATCAACTGTGTATAGTCAGCATCGTTGGTAAACATGACCCCATATGACTCAAGCAGGTCACAAAGAGGCTTGATGTAGAGATTAAACAGAGTTGGTGAGAGACAAACTCCCTGTGGGACTCCACACCAAATGGGTTCTGACTGAGAGGAGAACCCTCCCAGGAGATTGCGGATTGCCTGTTAGATAGAAAGGATTTCAACCACTCTGTAGCATGCGACTCAAACTTCCCTATCTTAATGAGTGTATCTATAAAATGATCGTGATCTACCTGATCAAACGCAACTGATAGGTAGAGAAGGACCAATAATCTGTTCTTTCCCTGATCTGCTAGTTTGTCTGAAGGTCCAAGATGGCACCCTCTGTACTATGGTGTACTCTGAAGTCTGATTGTTTATTGTGGAGTATTCCTTCTGTCTCAAGGTATCCCTGAAATTGTTTTGTGCCCATTTTTATCAAGGATCTTCAGCAGAAAATTAGTATTGGTGATAGGCTTTAAATTCTTCACATCCTTGCATTCGAGGCCTGCTTTCTTCACTAATGGCGAGATGGTAACTATCTTTATTTTTTCAGGAGCTGAGGCATAGTCAAACGAAACGTTGACCAGTCTAGAGAGGAAAGGTGCATATTCCTTACTATGGTCTAAGATAAGCTTCACTAGAATAATATTTTCACTGCATGATGTAGAATGCATTTTTTACAGAGTAGAGTCCCTTTCAAGGATGGTCACATGTTTAAATGCAAAATTTGATTGATCACTTAGCCTATCCTGAGTGTCTGCTGCCTTGAGCTGTTTGTGTGCTCTATTACCTGGATCATTTTCTATGTTATCCCGAGCAGCTTTGATTTTGTTTGCAAAAGCCATTTTGACATCATTAGAATCCTTCTCTGTAGTTTGAAAGGGTTGAGCTAGAGCTTTTGGTTTCTCCAGCAATTTTAAAATCTCGAACAGTTTTTTGGTGTTATTCTTAGCCCCCCGCCCCCGATTTCCTTCTCAAATAAATCTTTTTTGGTTGAAGTAATTGTGGCTTTAAACTCTGCTTCTAACATCTGCCATCTTTCCCTTTTAGGGGCTGATGGATGTTTTACCCATGCCTGTTCGGCACTTCTTTTCAGTTTTTTTAAACTGGCAAATTTCTCAGTGAACCATTTGTTGTGGTTTCTATTCTCTCTCACAACTTTTCTTGACATAGAGGTAACTTGATCTAGCAACTTGGTTAGCGCCTCATTGTATATTTCTACCAGCTTCTCGGGGCTGTCAGAGGTGTTTGTAGAACACATAATTCCCTGTAGACAGTTCTTGACATGAGATGGCTTAGCCTTCTTGAAATGCTGGTTATAAACCACCGACACAGGGTTCATAATAGTTTTTGGGACTTCTTTTAAATAAAATGAAAATTCCACAGCGCAATGGTCTGACCATATGCACAGAGTGGTACTTTTCATTATAACCTCTAGATTTCTGGAAATCACCCAGTTTCCCAAAATGGCGGTGGGTTTGTCATTTTCAAAGTGAAATGTGGAGACTCAGTTCTAACTGACAGATTTCAATTTCTAATCAAGATCTATTTTACTTCTAAGCACAAGGTCCCTTACTCATTCCTAGTTAAATCATGGAATAGAGAAGCTTTATTCATGTCCAGGACTATCGTTGGACTAACCATAGACCAATTTCAGATAAGACTAGTGGGGGATTGCATACAACCAACCCTCCAAACCTTCCCCCTAACTCGGCAACTCCCAAGTGAGTCCAAAGGGGAAGAAGAATTTGATTCGACAGGCCCAAAACATTTCTTTTATCACTGAAGCTAATGACATTGAGGATACTACACATGGACCCTCTGCACTATTGATGACTGTTCAACCTTCCCTCAAGACTCTTCTGGAATGGATTATCGAGAACAAGGCCAGGGCAGACCAGCAACATCAATAAAGTCTGGAGCGCCTGGATATTACTCATGCAAATCGAGTCCTCCCTCATGGTGTACTGCAACCTTACTGGGGAAGACTAGACCACATTTCACACTGATTTTGAGATGTTGGTAACCTATTTATTTATTTATTTTTTTAAACAATTTTATTAATTTTATTCAAACAACAAATAACAAACCCAACTCAACTTACAGTGGATACATAACTTGCTCATAAATGCACATACATTGTTACTTTTTCGCCCACTGTATTTCCCGTCCCACCCCCCTCCCGAGCCTACTTTCTCCCATTGTTAGTCTCCATCTCTTGTGGTGGGGAGACCTCTCCCGCCAGGCTTATTGAATCATCATCACTTGGTCCATCATACGAGGGCCCAAATAGCTCTGCAATTAGTTGTCTCCAACCCACTAGGGCTCTGGCTTCACCCTCTATGCCCCCTTTACACGCTTCCTGCCATGCCACTGTTTCTGCCTCCGCCCACTTCTGCAAGTCCCTCCACCAAGTCTCCACTTTGTGCTTGTGACACGCTTTCCATCCCATTGCAATCCTTCTCTTCACCAGAACATATGCCAGATCTTTCAATTTACTCACATGTTTAAGCTTCCGCGGTCTGGGGAACCCTCACAACAAGCAAGCCCACACAGTATCCACCTTCATGCAGATTCCCTTGTCTTCCATTTTCTGTGCTATATCTCTCCAATATTTCGCTATCAGTGGGCTTGTCCAGAACATATGTACTATTCCTGCGTTTTCCTCATTGCATTTGGGACACACTTGGCTTCCGGCGTTCTTAAATTTGGCTATCTTTAGTGGCGTCAGATATGCTCTGTGAGTTATATACAACTGTATTTGTTGCAGCCTAGCATTTCTCGATACTTTTTTATGATACCCTTGAGCCCTTTCCCACATCCCGTCACTCATCAGGTCCCCTACTTCCTCCTCCCAGTCCAGTCTAAGTTGCACCACTTCCTTGCCCACTTGAGTCATCATCATCTCGTACACTCTAAACGTTTCATGCCCTCCTTCTGCTATATCATATATCACATCTAGTGTGGTGTCCGGTTCCTCTGCAAGTTCCACCTCGGACCAGGTATCTTTGATTCGTTGCACCATCCCATGATACGTAATATATTGCCCAGCACTCAACCCCGTTTGTTTCACCAGCTCCTCAAATTCCAATATTTTCCCTTCTTGCCACACATCCCCCAATGTTGCTATTCCTACCGGTTCCCAATACTTCCTAATCATTAACCTTAGTTGCTTTTCTGTTCCCATCATTGTGACCAATGGGATTTGTGGAGAGCACAGGGCCGGCTTGTCCATCAACAGGCACGCCCTCTGCCACATCCCCCACCCAAGACCCAACATCCCCGGACGACCTCTTAGCTCCCGCTTGGGTAACCATATCATTTCTCTCAAAAAATATGGGGTGCAATCTCCTTGATGCAGCCTATGCTCTAAGGTAGGCTCCGCAGAGAGCCATTTAGCTACATGTTGCAAATGGCTCGCTACATAATATACTTCCCAGTTTGGTAATTTAATGCCCCCTTTCTCATGTGGATTTTGGAGTTTCCACAGGGCTACCCTGTTCCTCATCCCGTACCAAAGGAATTCTTTGCATATGCTGTCCAACCTAATAAAGAATTGCCAGGGTATGGAGTATGGGATGTTCGTGAAGCAATGCAACAGTCTGGGCAATGCCACCATCTTGAGCATCGCCCCACGTCCCATCATTGCCAAGGGGAGTTTCGCCCAGAACTTCATGCTGTTTTCCAGTTTCTGAACCGTTCTTTCTGTATTATGCCTATGTTCGGCTTCTACTGTATGGTATATGTCTATCCCAAGATATCTAAAGGTTGTGGCCTCCCACGGTATCTGGAGTACCGGCAAATTCTCCGCCAAGAGCCCCCTATATCTGCCCAGCGGGAACACACAGGATTTACATGGGTTCACAGCTATACCTGAGAGTTCAGCAAACCTCTCCACCACTTATAACACATACTGCAGATTCTCCTCTGGGTAGCGCAAATACAATAACATATCGTCTGCGTATAGTGAAATTAAATGTGATGTTTCCCTGACGACAATGCCTATTGCGTCATATTGCTGCCTTAAATAAATTTCCATCCCATCCCTATGGCTTCAAGAGCAGGGAACAGACCCCTGACTGCACACAAAAAGATTAATCTTGGCATCTGGTTCAACCCCAACCTCTCACCAAATTACAGCCATTTCAAAGGGTACATATTTTCATCACATGAGGCTGAGTTGGATACTCCCAAAACAAATAACCATTTGAACTTATTAGTGGAATATTACTGTCCAAAATGAACAGCTGCAACACCCTCAATATTAAGTGGGGCACTAAAGGAAACAAAAGATTCAAAATTAGGCAGAATCTTTAATCTGAAGAAATTAGATGAAATTACCCCATTCTTGAAGTGCTCTACTAACTCCCTATGAAGCAACAGCTAGAAGGTTTATGTGAGAAGAGACCCAAAAACATTCAGAAAATGCCTCACCTTGTCACACCACCTAAGCATGGTGATGAATATGGTGGAGTCATCACCAAAATTCACCTACGTGACCTCCTCTCATATGGGCGGCTATAATGGGGAGGATCACAGGGAGAAGCAACAGCTACAAGGTTTATGTGAGAAGAGACCCAAAAACATTCAGAAAATGCCTCCCCCAGTTCATACCTTGTCACACCACCTGAGCATGGTGATGAATCTGGTGTAGTCATCACCAAAATTCACCTACGTGACCTCCTCCCATATGGGCAACTATAATGGGGAGGATCACAGGGGAGGGGCCGACTACCGGGGTGAGGAGGTGACTCCATTGGATGAGACAAGATATTCCCCCCTTTCTCCGAAGGAAGATTCGATGATACCCAAGACCCTAATGGCATATTGTCACCTAACAGTTCCACCCTATAGTAAAAGTCAGAAAGCCTTCTATAAATCACACAAGTCAAACCCCCAATTATGGCTTAAATGCTCACAACTTGTATATAACATCTTATGGTTCTGAGGTATCTTTATGTAAAGCTTTTGTACAACCAGATCTAAGAAATCCATTAACATCTATGGACTTCAACTCCCATAAATCCTCAAGTACTAAGATGAGGAAGAAGAGGAAGGAGTTTAAGCAGATCAAGAGAAGCCTGAAGTCTAATCTGCAAACTAGTTGTTTTGTTGTTCCCAAAGTAAGCTGGACATTTAAAAATGGCAGAAGCAGTAGAGAACAGAGCTGTCCAGGAGAGAATGAGGAATCCTGTGCTGGGGCTTCTGACCGTGGGGTGTCCGGGGCGGTGTAGCAAGATGGAAAGCAAGGCGTGGAGGAAGGCAAACCATGGCAAGGCTGGATACAGCACAGAGACAGCAGGGAGCATGACCACACCCGCAAACAGCGTTCTCCGGTCGAGGGAAGCCGGCGGTTGCTAGCGGAGCCGCTTTGGACGCTGACAGAGCATCTGTATGATCCCGCAGGGGAAGAGACAACACTTTGAAAGCGTGAGCAAAGGTGGAGACGCTAAGAAGACCCGTTGAGTCTGCCTAGAGTAGCGGGGGATCCCAGGGCATTACCACGCACACGGCAGCAAATGTTTTAATTGAACCAAGTTGCAAGTGACGGAAAGATACCAAGCTTAGTTAATTGCAATCAAGGAAAAGCAAACAAGAAGAATGTTTAAGACAATGAAACCAAAGGCCACACTAAGCCCCACACATGCCTGAATGCATGGGATGTCAATGTGGGAGAAAGTTGAAACAAGTGCTACCAAAGGTAAATATTTTGGACACCTTAGAACAGTTGCTATTTTGTAGAGTAAAAAGAACATTTAAACAAATAAAAATCCCAGGCAGAAGTATACCAGGCAGTTGGGAGGCAAAGCCTGTGAGAGGAAAATGGGGAGAACGGTACCCCCTCACCTCATGAATTTTGCAGAAGCCCTGGAAGAAGAATACACGGCAGTTGGGAAGCAAAGTCTGTAACAGGAAAAGAGGGAGAAAGGAAACTTCTTAGCTTGTGAAGTTTTGCAGAAGCCCTGGCGGAAGAATACCAGGCAGTTTGGAAGCAAAGCCCATGAGAGGAGAAGGGCAGAGAAAAGAAAATCCTTGTGTCGTGAACTTTTGCAGAGGTCCTGGCAGGGGAGGGTACCAGGCACCTGCAGTTGTGTAAAGAGCTTGACATTGCTGGGAGATAGCTGGCAGGGGAGTAGACCAGGGATCTGAAAACCCCATAGAAGGATTCCTGGAAGGAGATTATACCAGACAATCCGTAATAGTGACAAGAAAAGTTAAAGAAAGACTGTTTTAAATGTATTGTTTGAAGTTAAAGAAAGACTGTTGTGGAATGTATTTTTTGAGGTTAAAGAAAGACTGCTATGTGATTTGTTGTTTGAACACAAACTTTGTGAATCCCGAACCAAAGACAAAGAGAAACTGTTGGTTAAAAAGATACCTTTTGACTCAAAGGAATTGTTGAATAAAGAGACTCTTTTTGCCAACCTACCTACAAATCCAGGAGAAAGGAGCCACCATCTGGATCTTATGGTTTCTCCTTGGAACACCTTTCTGTTGGAACTATTCCTATTCTTATAAGTTTGGTTGTGCACTTTTTACTAATATTAAATTGAATCCATTTACTTGCACTTTTTGTTGTTTTGTTTCTAGTGTGAGGGTTGGCTTAGAATGTTCTGGACACAAGGACTGATTTTTAAGTTACTGACTACTTGACACAGACACATCCTCAGTTTTAGTTTTCAGGTAGGGAGAATCCTCTTTAGAATAGGGCAAGAGAGGCATTTTTCCAACCCATTTATGTTTAATAAAATGTCTGACTTAGAGAATAACATATCTTTGTGTTTGCCTCTCATTTCTGACTCCTCACAGCATGCAGAGACAAGTTTGGTACCCAAATAAACTTCAAATGGAAATGGCATGGACAAAGAACCGTAGTGTCCAAGTGGCCCACTTGGGCCACCGTCTGAAAGCTAAACCTAACAGCCTTTTCCAAAGCATTGAAAATAGCCCAACTAATGGATATTTTTACTTCTCCTTTCAAAGGAGGTTTCAGCACCAACCCTTCCCAAACCAAACAGGGACTGCCTCCCGCGAACCTATCACATATTTGGCAGAATTTTGGCTGCCACGATCTAGCACCCAAGAGATTCATTATTAGAATCGTCACTGCTACCAGAAGGTGTTCCTTGAAGAAGCAGGTCTTGATCTTCTTTCTGAATTGCCATTGTATGACTGATCTAATGTTTAGGAGGCTTAGGTTCCACAGATCGCAGATTCAAGGTGAAAATTGAGAATGCATGAATCCCTGCCTTCTCTTGCTTGCAGTTCTGGTTTCGGAAATTGACCATGTTTTGGCATCTGGTTTGTCAAAATATGCCAGAGATGGAGTGCTTCTCTCCCATTTAGGCATGGAACTGAATTATCACAGAATTATTACAGCCTTGCAGAGGGTGCAGCTTGCTTTAAATGTGATGCAGGTTGGATGGGGAGCTAGGGTAATTTAAGTGGGTTGGAAGCTGTGGGATTGAACTTGCAATGTCCCTTGATGCAGTGAGCTGCAGGGTATCCTGTGGTTTTACTGACAGAAATCACTTTGAGATAATTTACTTCGAAGTGATTACTTCGAAATATATATGGGGTCGAGGGTACCGGTATAAAAAGGGGTGGGGAGGGGTTTGGGGTAGGCGCTGTAGTGGAGGGGAAGGGAGGCTATGAGGAGAACCCCCAAATAAATAAAAGAAGTAACATTTCAAAGTAATCACTTCAAAGTAAATTATCTCAAACTGATTTCTTTTAGCAAAATGACATGGAACCAGATGCAGCAAGGAGTGCACTCGTTGTGATGCCATAGTCTAGTTAGGTAGACCACCTACTGGGGTTTTGCCTCCATCTGGATGAGGCAGTCCACTACTGTTGATCTAAAGGGGTCTTCGGACAGAAAGGGCTCCATTTTCTGTAGGAGCATAGCTGATACTAAGTTGTAAGAGTATTCTTGGCTATATGTGTTTTGGTGGTGAGTCTTGTGTTGACACGGAGCCCAAGGGACTTGGTACTTTGTTTGAATTGTAGTGGGAAACCTTTTATTTCCATGGCAATGGTTCCAATCTGGATGTTCTAGTGTTCTGTAGTGTTGATTAGGAGTGGGAATATTGTCTGTGACAAGGCCAGTAATCAAGAGGCAACAGGAAACCCTTTCTCAGTCGGGGGGCAAGGGAGTGTGAGAGACCTAACAGGGAGACATCCAGAGCCAGTGCTACCCTTGAGGTGGATGGTGTCAGCATAGGGGGTCCCAATTTCTGCAGCCCCCTTGCGCCCACATATTTGAATGCAGACCCTTGTCTCCAGCCTTACCTAATTTATCAAATGCTTGCCAGTGTCTTTTTGTCCTTTCTCGAATGCCTGCTTAAAAGCCCAAACTGAATCACCAACAAAGAAGGCAGCACCAAAGCCAGTCAGAGAATGAGAGAGAGCCTGTGAGACCCACAGCGCAGCTACCACCAGAAGCATTGGCACTACGCAACCCAGATAGACAAGCCGCAACCCTACGCAGCTGTCTGGAAGATCTTGCAAAAGCTGCCGGGGGGAGCCGGTTGACCCCCCATATAGACATGAAAAAACCCCGACCACCGAGGAACAAAAATGGTGCACAACTCACCCTCCCCAGAGAGACTTATCGGGGATTCCAGCCACATGGGGACCTAGAGCTGGAACACTGAGCAATCAAGCCGCCATCTTTGGTACATGGCAGGCTTACAGCGGGGCATAGCCCCCTTTTATTGAAGCCAGGTCGAGGTGGCTAGTCCTTATGTGGGTAGGGGATTAATCAGCAGACAGGTAGCAGGAAGTGTGATTTTTCAGGTGAGGACGGAGGTGGAGACAGAGGATGACCAACAGGAGGAAGGTGGGAGCAGGTGTTTGTTGAGTAGATTCGTGGAGAAGGGGCAGTATTGGCTTAGGAGTGGACGTGTTCTACATGTGATTGTGCATGTTTGTGTGGCGAGTGACTATATAGGTTAGTGTAAGGAGTGAATGTGAATTGAATAGTACAGGGCGAAAGGATGGTGTTTGCGTAACTGGTGGGGGGAGAAGAGTAGTAGACGGAGGAGAGTAGTAATGGGCGAAGGCGAGTAGTAGCAGAGAAGAGGAGTAGTGAAGTGGAGTGGGAGAGGAAGTAACGTCAATGGGTGGAGGTGAGAACTAGGAGTAGTGAAACATCAGAGGGACAGAAGATTGGTGAGAGGAGTAAGGTGAGGGGTGAGATAGTAAGAGTAGGAGAGCAAAAGTGAGCATGGCCATGAGCGAAACAGAGTGAATCCAGCCGAATAAGTGCAAGGCACTATCTCAATTGCCCATAAGAACACTAATCCTTGGATTGAGTAGGGACAGTTAGATGGTCCCTGGGGAAGTTTACAAAGCCAACACTTAGAGAACCACTGTAATTTAAGACAGTGATTAAACAGTAGGGGTCAATATTCAGTAGCATTAACCAGGAGCTAGGGATGCCTGGGTTAGAAAGAAGGGTCATAACAAGATGTGAAAGACAGGGGCGACCCTGGGAGAATGAAAACCTTGAACTGTCCCTAAGACTCTGAGTTATTTCTGTGTCATGTCTTAGTCAAGTTGTATTTGAGGCATGAGTTAGACATACATGACTGGATTAATGTAAAGCACACCTAGGCATGGAATAGATTGGTGATATCACCAAATCAAGTCTATTTGTGTTGCGCTTTACTTTCTGTGACGAAGCTGTGTCAATACAGAATGCCATTTACTCATCTTCTTTCCTCAATGCAATGTTTTTCAGACAAGCCCAATAATAAAGTATTTTGAAGACTCACGGTCACTCCTCCTTATTCACTTCTAATGGTGCCCAAAAAATATGCCCAACGTTGCCCAATTAATTGGCGAAAACAATCAGAATGTTTGCGCACACTACTGTGCATTCTCTCGCCATGGAGCTCTGATATACGCAAGCAGCAGTCCTAATGTCCGTTGCCCGTTACAATCAAATCCAGCCCGACTTTAGATCTCTTCAAAGCTTGGCTTAAACTTCACGTACTTGCTAAAGAGGGAGCTCATCGTGTCCTCTTCCCCATCATCCCTACCTGACCCCCACCAGTCCCTCCATTGCAGCCAAATAATGTAATAATGTAATTTTGTATATTTGCAAAGTACTCTTTTTTAGTTTTAAACACTACCCCACCGGGTTAATGTTACCTTTGTAAGTTAGCTGTTTTTTTTTGTTCCATTCTGTTTTTTTTTTTTTTTATTTTGATTTTTCCCTGGGCTGTGTCAGATTGTATTCACACCCTCATAAACTGACTAATCACTTGTTCTTATCGTTCTGCTAATTGTGGTCAGCCAGACATAGGAGACGGAAAAGAGGAGATGTTTGATTCAGATGGTATATCAAAGAAATTAAAGAAAACCTCCTCTAATCAGTACCTCTATGACGGTTGCTCGTTTGAATGTCCCACACATGTATTCTGTCCTCCGTCAAAGTCTATGCTAACGCACTATTTGCCCTACCACTATGAAAAGAAAGGGTTACTTCCCCTTTGTGGTGGCTGGTTTTCTGACCGCCACCAAAGAGTTCTTACGGTGTCTTCCAGCTCTTGGTTTCATAGAATGTTTCCAAAAAAACAAAATCATTCAATTGTCGCAATGGGTCAGACAATGGGCCTCATTCGGAGTGAGACTGTCTGGAATTAAGGTGCCGGTAACAATGTTACCAACACCTTTTCGAGACCGGCTCACTCCGAGTCTGCCGAGTCTGCCGGTAGGGGCTGTGAACTACCCGCAGGACTGACCTGTCAGGCCGCTACCGGCATTTAAATCACCGAAGCACTGGCACTGTTAAGAACAGTGACGGTGCTTCAGTGTTCCCATTCCCATGAAGTCCTATGCAAATCCACAGGAATGGGAACTTACCATTCCACCACCACCCGCAATAGCCTGGTATTACCGGGATATTGGGCTGTGGTAAGCTGAAATTGCCGGTAGGTCACTGGTTTTCACCGGCAGCTTACCGGCAACCCCCTAATGAGGCCTAATGCCTTCTTCAAGTAGTCTGAACAATATCTATTTTATCCCTGCTCCTTGAAAGGGGCCCTTTTGACCTGGAAAGGTTGGTATTCACAACAAAAGCAAAGTTCACTTGGTGTCCCTCGTGGGTTGTTCACAGGCCCTTCTCTCAGCGCCCTCATGGCGTAGTCGGGTTCTCAGTCCCAGTTGGGCCACTGACCTGTTCAGCCCTCCTGTGGTTATTGTTTTTTTCCCCCCTCCTGGGGTATTCATATTCTTAACCCCACTTGGGTTGTTATGGGCCTGCTCAGCCTTGCTTGGTTCGTCACATCTCCCACCTCCTTCTGTGGTAATCAGGTTGTTACCCCAGTGTGATCTACAGGCCTGCTCAGCCCTGTTTGTGCGGTTGTTTCTCTCTTATTCAGATCTAATTCTCTTGTAGGGTATTTGGCATCTCAGCCCTGCGTGGGCTTCTGGCTTGGTTTAATCCAGCTTGGTCTGTTGCTTCACTCACCCCCTACAATGGTATTTGTATCATTAGCACCGTGTGGGCTATGGACCCGGCGTGGCCCTGTTTAGTTTATTGGTTCTCCCACCCACTTGCAGGGTATTCATATTCTTAAATGTGGTCTCACCACCCTCCAGCTTCTCCTCGAAAGCCAGCTATATATATATATTTTGCATCAGGTCTAATTGACCAAGACCTGGAGTGCGCGCCTCACCTGCCTTCATTTTTTACCTACTGTTATGGGAGTTCCGGGCTCCAGAGGCAGCGGCACCGGGGTGACTGTGCCCCACTTTGGAGAATCATAAAGATGGTTCTCTCCCCTCCCCCAAACTTGGGAAGGACTTGTGCTATTGGAGGGGTGTCGGTTGCTGATCATCTGTACTGGAAAAACGCTCTCACTACAACTACCAGAATTCTTTGAGACTAATCAGTAACACCTGCGAATGAAACTCAGCCTTCCTGATGATTATTTGAGATAAGAAAGCGCTTGAAGGAGTACAACTACAGACAACAGAACTGCAGCTGAAGGGATCTAACCCTGGTAACACTGAGCAACTTGTTCATTTTGGGATTTAACCCAGATATATATATATATATTGCAACAGGTCTAATTGACAAGGACCTGGAGTGCACGCCTCGCCTGCCTTCATTTTTTACCTACTGTTATGGGAGTTCCGGGCACCAGAGGCAGCGGCACCGGGGTGACTGTGCCCCACTTTGGAGAATCATAAAGATGGTTCTCTCCCCTCCCCCAAACTTGGGAAGGACTTGTGCTATTGGAGGGGTGTCGGTTGCTGATCATCTGTACTGGAAAAACGCTCTCACTACAACTACCAGAATTCTTTGAGACTAATCAGTAACACCTGCGAATGAAACTCAGCCTTCCTGATGATTATTTGAGATAAGAAAGCGCTTGAAGGAGTACAACTACAGACAACAGAACTGCAGCTGAAGGGATCTAACCCTGGTAACACTGAGCAACTTGTTCATTTTGGGATTTAACCCAGATATATATATATATATTGCAACAGGTCTAATTGACAAGGACCTGGAGTGCACGCCTCGCCTGCCTTCATTTTTTACCTACTGTTATGGGAGTTCCGGGCACCAGAGGCAGCGGCACCGGGGTGACTGTGCCCCACTTTGGAGAATCATAAAGATGGTTCTCTCCCCTCCCCCAAACTTGGGAAGGACTTGTGCTATTGGAGGGGTGTCGGTTGCTGGTCACCTGTACTGGAAAAACTTTCTCACTACAACTACCAGAATTCTTTGAGACTAATCAGTAACACCTGCGAATGAAACTCAGCCTTCCTGATGATTATTTGAGATAAGAAAGCGCTTGAAGGAGTACAACTACAGGCAACAGAACTGCAGCTGAAGGGATCTAACCCTGGTAACACTGAGCAACTTGTTCATTTTGGGATTTAACCGAGATATATATATATTTTGCAACAGGTCCAATTGACCAAGACCTGGAGTGCGCGCTTTGCCTTCCTTAATTTATTACTTACATTTTCTACCTATCGCTTTGCCAGTTACAAACTCTGTGTTGCTTAGTCGTAATTATTGAAACCAGTGATAGGTTTGTGTGTGCTGGGGTTATCTTGTGAGTGAATCATGTTCAGGGGGCGATGGTTTAGATATATACTTGGAAAATCCAAACATATCAATGAAATGCAGTGCTGGAATATCAGAATGGGCGACATATTACAGCAACATGACTGCAGGTATCATGTAGCTGCTGGATGAGTAGGTTCTGTTTATAGACTCTGCAAAATGTCTAGTAGTGTACTTTGCTCTAAAGAGAATGGTAGCCTGAGATTAGGGCAACTTTTGTTGTTCCTCCTGAAGACTAACAACCTATCAGTGGTGCGATGTACAATAATCACCTAATGGGTACAAAAACAATGAATTTGTAGTATCAACAGATGACTATGCCACTGTTAACTAATTCATGGCAGTCTTAAGTGGCATTGCATCTTCGGTTGTCAAATGTCAAAGCCAATTAGAATTATAGACATTTATAAGACTAACATAACTATAAATTGTGTAATTACATAATATGAATCCTATGAGAAAAGTGGCAGCTTCATGAACACAGATCTCTTTTTATGGTGTTTCATCTCTTCTTCCGCAGGACATCTAACCAATTGGTACTTAACTGATGTTTGCTGACCTCTTTCAGGGCTGGTTGGAAATTAAGAGCATTCTCCTGTTCAGTATGGTACTGATTTACATTTGCTGATATTGTACCTTCAGGCCATAGTCAGAGATTCCAATGAAATCAAGGAATCCAACTCCTTTTAAGGTAGCAGAAATTGTCTCAATCTTTCTTTCACTTTTTTCATCTGTCCTCTTGATTTGGATAGAATGACAGTGCCCTACAAGGCCTCCCATTGTTAATGGCATGAAAGAGTTAAGGGTAATGTGGTCCCTATCACGCATTTAATTAAAAGCTTCTTCGATCAATGCTGTCTCAGCTTGTGTGACAGGAGAATGGACCAGGCCATGTCAAGAAGGGGTGGAGACCACTCACAGCCTGGTGTGGGAGGCCGATCATGATTTTCACCAGAGCCAATTCTACCCCATAAGTGGGGTGTGGGATTTGGGACGGCCCAGTCCCTGTCCCTTCTACAAGTGACTTTTTGCATGAAATTAGTAACACCTTTTCTTGCCCCATGCCATATCTGTAGAATGCTGGGCAGTTTCTTTCTTGTTCAATAGGGCTTCAACATCCAACATGCCTAGCAGTGGAGGAACGAGCAAGCAGCCTGCATTGTAGAGAGACATCAGGGAATGGCTGTGCCACAGAGCAACCCACACAGCAGACCGGCGGATCAGCCACACAACATGACATGGACCGGAGAGAGAGAGCACTATCTCCAGGCTCAGCAAATCCATGGCTCAACAACCTTCTAATTATCCTTGTTTGTATAGTTTGCCACATTATATTTCACAATACATCTTGAGAAAACAAATATACCCTAAGAAATTGGATGGTAATATTTTCATTCACTACTTTATTTTAGTAATTAGATTAAAAAACATTTAGAAAATGGTACCTGGACCAATAAAGTGCAGAAGTGCCCTAACACATATATACATAGGACTTTACATTCACAAATAACAAAAATGAACAGAAGAAAAATCACAACATACAAACAAATTCTTCGTAAAGGAGTGTCAGAGGCACTCTTAGCAGTCACCCCAATTACTAGCAAGAGGGTACATAGTACCCAGAACTTCCCCGCTGCAAGAACGGAAGACTCCAACCATAGGGCAAATTTGACAGTCTTTATTATCAATCAAAATTGACAGTGATCATACTAGAACAACGTAACGATACTAAGTGCTCTCATCCTACAAACGTGTGTCACACCTTTTAACTGCTAGTGACTTCACAAAAACAAGTTGCATCCCAACAAATTATTGAGGAAAGGAATTGGTTGGTTGAGGAAAACTATGTATGTAATCTATAAGGGTTTAGTACAACCATTGGATATCCATATCTGCTGCCTCCTCCCAGAACCACCTCTAAGTGTTACAAATACAAAGTTGCAGGTCAGCATGAAAGTAATTGGCTGATGCACCGTAGTGTGCTTAACGTGAAAGGTAGCTAGAGATTGGGCAGAACAGGTCTTCTCATCCTTGGGACATTGGACAGCTATCAGGCCAATTGAAACTGTTCAAGGCAGTGGGAATGATCTTGAAGGTGCAGTGTGTTCCCAACAAGTTGCCATCTCTGATCGCCAAGGCCCTGAGACAGAGCATTCATCTTTGAACCTGTATAGTAATTGTATCTTTCCACCTTTGGTTAGATGGGAACAGCTTTCCCCCATCTGCCTCAAATGAATAGGACGTGCCGTACTGTTCCTGGTCACGTGTGTAGGGACCATGAATTAGAGCTCTCCTGCCTGTAATTAGGAGGATTTTAGGCTGTATTCCTTACAGGTGCTTTAGCGTCTTGGTAAACTAGAAACTTTCTCCCTCTGCTTGTCCTTGGCGAGGCTGTGCACAGTGTCTGTGCTGGAAGCTTTGTCTGTCTGCTTCAACTGGATCAGTCTGTCAGCCTCTCTCTGTATTCTGAAGATCACCCTGCTTTCCCCATTCACTTCAATTTACCTATGGCATCTATCTTTGTTTTTATGGCCGTTCATATTAGTCGCAATTAAACATGAGCAAGTTTGTTGTTCATAGTCCTGGCGTCTTGCTGTTTCTGCATAGCTGAAGATATACTTGAGAAATGTAGCTGAAGTGTCTGCGTAGCTTCGTACATGTATGCCTATATGCTTCATGTCTAACGCATCTATGTCATGATGTCAGTGTTGACATCATCAACAACTTTGAGGTTTTAGTCAGTCAACTTATTCGATCAATGACAACTGTAGCGCCTCCATTTTGTAATTGGGTATGGTTTAAATGGCTGTCTGAGTGAATAGCGTTTCTCAGATCTGCGATGCATCAGCGATGGCAAAGAAGGGCGAGGGAGTGAGGTTTATCTCTCAT
The DNA here is from genome assembly GCF_040938575.1 of Ambystoma mexicanum. Lineage (NCBI taxonomy): Eukaryota > Metazoa > Chordata > Amphibia > Caudata > Ambystomatidae > Ambystoma > Ambystoma mexicanum. The sequence continues at coordinate 752,023,416 of NC_090929.1, forward strand.
TTCTCTGTCTTCTGGCTGGGAGTTGGATAGGACATGAGGGCTACACTTGGGTCACACTCTTCAATCCACCCTCTGGTTGATGAGCCGACCACACTCCCCAAACGACCCTCCCTGTTCACATAAAGGTTTGGGATCGATACCTTTGTCACTTCTCCTAGAAGTCCATGATACTTTGCATATTCATCCAAACTGCACGTCATATAGCTGCAGTCTCAATCAGGGTTGTACCTTCCCATTTTTCCCAATAGTCGCGTGAGTTGGAAGGAAAAGCAAACACTGTGCCTGGCAGGAACAGAGGATACTCCGCCAGCTGTGACTTCAGAGCATTATGTGTCTGGTTTTCCACCTCCTCGTTCGTCTCCACATTCAGTAATCCTTTCATCTCTATAGTCTTTTCAGTAGTATTCTGGTACTGCGATATTGCTACTCTGTTGAAACAGAAGGCAAATAATACTAGTACCAATGCTGCTATCAGTGCTTTCAGGCCGTTGGCCATCCACAATGGTATCCAAGAAAAGATGAATGATAACCGGCCGTATAGCATTTGTTTCTGCCTCCATTTTAGCATGCAAGTCTGATAGTTGAGTGATAGCTTCTGTTAGTGTTCCATTTTCCTCATCGTGGGTGTGCATGTACAGCAGGAAGGCCTGATCTTGGTGCAAGCTTCTCCCTCCATAGCCATGAGTAGGTCCAGAACCTACCAGTTTTGTAGGGCCATTACTCTGACAACTCTCAGCTCTTCTTTGATGGCGTTGATCCCCTTAATCTTCGAGTTTATGGTTTACATCAGTTTCCATTGTGTGATCTGGAGCCATTTGGCATTTACATTTATCTGGACTGATGGTACGATAGATGCAAAGAACATCTCAGTCCGGCTGAACAGTCTATGCTCTGGGGGTATTGCATCTGGTGCATCATCAATCTTTGATGGCACATAGTTGCTCCTCTTCGCTCTTGTCCGCTCTGATGAGCAACCATCTCAGGGAACCCGTCTACTTGTAGGTCCTTCCAGGTGGTGTATTCAGCTGTATTAGAGAGCATATTCCTCCCCAATTCGGCCGCAGCTGCATCTATGCCTTGGACCCGCAGGCTCAGTAGTGGTCCATTAGCATGACAGTACCAACCTTCATGCCTGGTATCTTCAATATTTGCTCGCATCTTTTGTTCTCTCCAGTCTTCACTGGACCATCATTCTAGAAACACAATGAAGCACTCTCGAGCAGTAGAATTGGCATAGGACCTGCTTCCTTCTCTACCAAGCTGAGCAGTTTTGCATTTGCTTCCCATTCCTTGCGCCAATCATAGTTTCCCTTTTGTACTACTTCTACTGGAACTGTTAGGAGCACATGTGCTTTGCTCCCAACTATCCCCTCTTTCCCCCCTTCAGTTGTGTATACTTGTCCATTTACTAGTCTCTCCCAGCATCCTGGAATTCATCCTATCTGCTTTTTTCTTGTCTTGGCATATTTTAATTCCTTTTATGTCACTATTCTGGCTTCTCCTTTGTGTGGGCCATCAAAGATGTATTCTATTGTCTTGTCAGTGCTCCAGTAGTCCTCTATCATTTCTTGAGTTTTGATGTAACTGTCTTTGTACGGGAACGTCTTCTGTGACATCCATTTTAGTGTGGCCCAGCTCCCTTGAAATCTGCTGCTGGTTGTGCAGAGTGACAAGTCCATGAGGCATTGTGCTCTGGCGGATGGATTTTCAGTCACTATGAATGTTCAGGATGTGCTCATAGCAAAGTGGATGAAAGAGCACACATAGCAACTCTCCTTCGTAGTTTCTTTCCCCACCTTGGGCATATGCTTATATCAAATGTTATTGGATACATGGGTTGAATCTATTAGATATGAATGTACCTGTTCAAAATCAACATCTGTACTATGTTTGAGACTTTTTACATCTCTGGCAGCATTTTTCGCGCTTTGAAACACTTGTGTATGGGCGCACTACAAATAAAATATCATATCATATCATTAGTCATCTGCCCAGATATGGCTTCCGTGAGAGCAGGGAAAGGGGTTGCGTTAGTGGGAACCAAACATGTGAATCCGAAAATAGAATCCTGCGTAGTTCAAAGAGGGTAAAGAAGTAGAGACAGCAGAAGACCCAAAACAGTTTGAATGACAGTTCCCATTTTTTGTAGTACCGAATGTCCTTTGTATTGTTCCTAACATCTGTAAAATCACCTGATAAGCTTAAAAAAACACATTGTTATTGTTTTAGTGTGTTAGTTAAGCTCTCCGTTTGTGGTACTGGGCGAGTGCTGCAAAAAAGATCATTCCCACACTAAGCGGATGTTGGCTCTGTTCAACAATGTGATAATAGATGGGTCTCTGTGGGTCAAAAGTGGGCATGTTTGTGGCACATAAAGAAGAAAGGCATAAAAGAACAATCTAGTTGGTAACATCCGTTCGGTCTCAATTACAAATTCAAGAAAGTGCTTCTCGAAGGGTGTGTGCAGGTAAGAAACCATGTATTTAAAGCAGTCTTTTTACTTTTGCGATGAATACCTAGTGTGAGGGCCTCATTACACAGTGAGCCTCATTACACGGTAAAATACCGACACTGCCTTGGTGGAAAGGGGAATTACCGCCCCATTCCAAAGTTGGAGGGGCGGTAATTCCCCCTTCCACCATTGCCCTTCCCCATTCCCATTTTTGCCCCATAGGGCATAATGGGAATGGGGAAGGCGCTAAATACGGCGCCGCAAATTGCAGTACCGTAATTAGCTCCCTGGGTCCCTTTGCGGGTTGGTTTTTAACGCCTGCAAAAAGCAGGCGTTAAAATCCCCAACCCACAAAGGGACCTTTTAGTAAGGCGGTAAGTATTTACCGGTACCGGTAAAATACCGGTACCAGTAAACCCTTACCGCCTACCGTGTAATGAGGCCCAGTGTGCCTAATCTAGTTCTGTGCTTTGCTCTTCCCTAACTCTGGTCATAGACCTTGTCAATCTTCGTTGTGGTGCTTCTCCTTCTTGTTCTTCTTCTTGCATCAAATCATATTCGTCCTGGTGGGAGGGGTCTCACTTCAGCAAGGCTTGACATCTCCAATATAGTTTCAGGCCTTCTTGCCAACTAGCTTAACTGCCTTATCTGTGGCCTGCTCTACCGAAAAGGGTCCCTGCAACTTAGGTTTGAACCGGGGGCCTAACAAATGCTCAGATATATACAGAATCCCCTGGATAAAGCAGTGGTTGTTTCAGTAACTCAAAGTTTGTTGCTGGTGTGTTGTCTTCCTCAACCTTCTTTGACCTCTCCTGCTGGGATTGCAGCTGTCAGGAGATAAAAGAGGCACTAACCATCATTGAAGCAAGGTAATCATGCATTTCATCACCTAATACAACGGCAGAGCTATGGGCATCTGTCAGCGCTCTACTGGGAGGAGCAAGCGGGTGTTGCAAGCATCACCCTTTCACCACTTTATGGAGGTTAGATGGTGGTTGGATCCAGGTTGATTGCGCAATGCAAACGAGGCCCCGGGCTGGCAATGGAGCCATCCCTTCATTATGTGGCTTTCATTTGAGCTATTTTTCCTTTTAGCAAGCCGTTGAGGCGCTCGCATATTCCATTCACTTGCGTGTGTTATGTGCTAAAAAGTCTTGTTTACAAAATGAGGTCCATTTTCAGACCGCAGACCCTCGCACACCCCCCATCGTGGGAACACCTCTCTAATGAGAAATGTTGCCACCCTGAGTGCTTCGGGTGTGAACATGGACCAGATTCGATCCATCGGGAAAAAGGGCATACTAGTACTATCATGTAGTAGTAGCCTTGTCAGACCTGAATCATGTCTATGTAAATGACATGTAGGTGTTGGAAAGGCCCAATTGGGTGGGGTATTTCTCCTCGCACTACTCGCAAAGTATGACCTGCATTGTATTTCTTGCATACAGTACAGTTAACCGTGAATGTGGCTATGTGCTTTGCCATATTTGAACAGAAGCACTCTTCCCCAATATGTGCAGCAAGTTTGTCCCTAGATAAGTGAATGTGAGTGCAATTTGCAGCAATGCTACTGGAATCACTATTTTGCCTGTGCTCTCCTGTCGCCATAATGTGTCTGAGGGGGATATTGAACAACCTCTCCTTGCCCATAGTCCCTTTTCCTCTAATGGTGCTCTCCCCTGAAATTCTATTATCTGTGTGGCAGGTACTGTACTATACCCTTCTTTCAACATCAGATTGCGCGCATGTAAACGTGTGTTAGATGTGGTGTCAAACTCATTTATTTCTGTAAAATATGCTGCGTGCTTCACTTCAAGGTCTGCGGCTTTGTTGCCACAGGAGACCAAGTCCTTCCCCTTCATGTGTGCTTGGCAGTTCACGACTGCTATAGCTAAGGGGAGTTGTAGTGTGTCTATGAGTCTGCCCAATAGGGGCGTGTGCTGCACTGGTGTGCTGTCAGCGCGTCATAAGCCACTCCTCTGCCATCGGGACAGTCCAGTATGTACTGTAGAGGCCACACAGGATGAATCGGAATACACTGTAACTTCCTTGTCTCTGCGCGCTTATAATGCCATTATAAGAACCACTAATTCTGCTGCCTGCACGGACAAATATGAAGGCAATATCGCGCTTGCTACTACTTCAACGTCCTGTCCGATTTCATTTTTACTACTGCTGTCCTAATGGACTTTCTCCCATCACCTGGTCTATCGTCGATAAACTATTAATGAAAAGTACTTCCCTTCCTTCGAGGGCATTCTCCCCACCTTAGGAATATCGTCATAGCGTTCTATGTAAGTAGTACATACGTGCACATTGTCTCCCTCCTCCACTGGTTCAGCTATGAATGCCTCTGGGTTTACAATTCTGCATCTCACTACTTTTATCGTTGGATTTGAAATGATCACCTTGTATCTGGATGCTCTCTGGGTGGTTAGTGTGTTTTTGGGTTTTTTCGAGCATTGCAAAGAGGGCATGCTCCACGTAAAGTGTGGTACTGCACCCCATTGTGATACTTTCTGACTTCTCTACTGCAAATGCAGCAGCAGCCAATAATTGTTCACAAGGGTAGTGTCCTCTCATCGCTGGGTCTAAACGTCTGCTATACTAGGCCATTGGTTTGTGTCCTAAGGTTGTCTTCTGTGTGAGAACTGCTGTCATCACTACTATGTTGGAGTGCAAGAACAAATATAATTTGTCATTGTAGTTGGGAATCCCTAGCACTGGGGAAGTGCATATTGCCTTCTTCAACTCCTCAAATGTTTCAGTCATTTCGTGTGTCCATGACAGGTTTCTGTCCCACCTCTGTGCCTCCCGAAGTCCGCTTAACAGGGGTCTCATGTATGAGCTATAGTCGAATACCCAGGCCCTGCAATAATGACAGAGGCCCAAGAATTGCTGCATCTTTTTCACTGTCCATGGTGGCGGCATTATAAAGATCGTCTCCTCCCTTTCTGGGATTATCTTTTGGCCTTCCTGTGATATTAACTGTCCAATGCACAACACTTCCTTCTGGAAATATTGTAATTGCGCCTTGTCTACCTTGTAACCCTTTTCTGGAAGGTTCTCAAAGATCATAAATGCCAAGCAACAATATAAGAACTAGCTCAAGTCCGGTAAAATGACACTTGAGCAAAACGATGGCGAGACGATGATGAGAGTGATGAGATCAAGAAACACCAGAGATCTTTGGAAATTGCTCAACCACGATCCACGAGCAACTAACATCATGATCTCTGAAGTCCCGGAGACTAGTTGGATGGTTTATTTCAAACATTTGTACCAACAACGACCGCCCCTCCTCACAAACAATCTTCTACCTTTACAAGAGAAATGGACCCTTAACTGGGACCTTGAAGACATAAACATTGCCATTCTCAACTTAAATGTATCACGCGCACCCGGCCCAGATGTCTTATCAACCTCCATAATAAAGATAAATCCTGAAATTTGGGTAAACTTCTCTATGCAAATTTTCGAGCTGATCAATCGAACTAATCAAATACCCTCCTCTTGGAAGAAAGCTATTTTGATCCCCATCTATAAGAAAGGACCGACAGAGAATCCTGGTAATTATCGTCCAATTGCCCTTCTCGATCCTTTGGGGAAAATATTTGCCAATATTCTACTATCAAAACTGACTGCCTGGGCTGTTGCAGCAAAACGACAAGCACCCCGACAAACTGGATTCGTTAAGCAGGTTGGGACCAATATCAATCTGTTTATTCTAAATATTCTCAAGCATGAAACAATCATAGCAGGAACGCAAACATGCGCGCCGTTTATAGATTTACATCTTGCATTCGACAAAATAAATAGAAACCTATTATGGGGAAAGCTGACCAACTGGGGCTGTCTAAAAGGCATCCTTGAACCAATTAAACTCCTATACTCAAATACAACAGTCTAGATACCCATGAATGCACACAGCCTGTTAACTCAGCCAATAGAAACATGGCACGGACTGAAACAAGGATGTCCCTTGGCCGCCACCCTCTTTAACCTATTCACATCAGAATTTGAAGAGATGGGAGCCATCCCTTTAGCGAATCCCCCGAAAATGAACTCAACGCCTGTTCCTTGCATTCTTTACGCTAATGATATTGTTCTCTTTGCACAAACATCAAGAGGCCTACAATTAGCGCTTAATAAAGTGCAAACCTACATGGAGCAAAATGAACTCAAATCAATGTAAATAAGACAAAAATCATGCTCTTGACTCAGCATATGGGTGCGCAGAAAAAAATACCTGCCTTTTTCCTACAAAAAGAAAAAATAGAACAAGTATCAACCATTAAATACTTGGGAGTTTGGATTAATAACTCTGAAATTGAACAACCCTGGACTGATCACCTAAAAACTAAGTCCTGGCGAGGCAGGGTCTGATTCTTCACAAAAAATGTGAGAAATTTTCCCTGAACCCTGTTCTACTGTTTTACAAACAAAAGGTGACACCCAACTTGACATATTCCTCAGCGACTATGATAAACCTCACTCCAACCATATGGGATAAACTAGAAAGCATTTTTTGGAAAAAAGTCCTTGCACTCCCGCTATCACTCCCAATCTCTCGCATCAGATTTGAACTCGGCCTCCAATCACTTCTTTCCATTGTGAGATGGAAACAATTCGAACTCTACAGAAAACTGATCAATAATGATAAGATTCCAGCCATGAACATTCTTCGCTTGAATCAAGAAAACATCAAGACAACAGCCCTGAATAAATGGAAATCCTTTGTCAATTTTCAACAAATGGAAAATGATTTATCCATGGACACTTTGATAAACAGACCACAAAAGGCAAAATTGTTCTTGGCAAGACGAGATTGGCTCCAGACACAGAAAGTCAAAAATAAATATAAACTAACACTTAATTGCAATAGCGAGCGTCGAGCTCTGAATGTACTCCCACTTTACCTCAAACTTTTCCCAGATAGGGAGATACGTGATACTTTTATGCGACTCAGGTTCAACATCCTCCCGACGCAAGAAATTACAGGGATAAGAAATCGTCAGAATGACCCTGATCAAATCTGTAGATTTTGTAGAACGCCTGCCTCTGTTGAGACCCTCCATCATATCTTGATGCAATGTCCAGCACTCTCAGAAAAATGTACCACCATCGCCCGACTGTACTTGAAAGATCGCAATACATTAGACCCAGGAGAACGATGGTCGCTATTACTATCTGGCAACAGTAGATCAATGACTTTTGCAGTTGTCCGTTTTTGGTTTGCAATTCAGCCTTTACTAATGAAAGGATAAAGATTGTTTATTTTCTCATTTTTTTTTCTTTCTTTTTTTTTCTCTCCTCTTGTATAAATATGAATCATCAATTGCTATACCTGTAAGGTTTTAAGATATAAACCATATGCATTTTAATAAAAAATATATATTTTTTTTAAAAGTAAGCCTTTTCTGCTAGCACTGTCAGTAGCTGCACAGATTCTTTTCAGCACTGCTCGTCCGTTTTACTACAGATCAAGATGTCGTCTACAGACTGAATGACGGTACTCGCCAACTGTATATTTCTCAGTTCCATCAGGAGGACCCTATTGAATATAAAGTGTGATTCACAGTACCACTGAGGTAATACTGTGTGTTACAACTTCCGGTTTCTATATAGGAAGGAAGTCAAGTCCTGTAACATGGCTGCCGCCAAACTCGTAATGAGGCCCTGTGTGTGTCGTGTCAACAATGTTCTGCTTCACCAGTACTTGTTGTGTTGGTTGAGATGGCTACATGTGTTCCTGAGCTTGCAGTGAAAGTGTCATGGGTTGTATGACTGCATTGGCATGCTCTATGCTTGTGTCAGTTGTGGTTCATATGCCTGCATGTGCGTTTAATCCTGGGCATAATAGTCAGCTTGTTCAGTCTGGTATGTGGGCTGGTATGTCATTCCCCAGTTGTGTTGCATTCTATCCCTGCTCCTGCACATTTGCGATATGTGACCTATCCTTCCTCATAGCCAGCATTGTGTTGGACCCCCCATTGGTCTCTGCTGTCCCCATTAAATCCGTCTCTACCCTGTTGCATCGGGTGTCAATTCCCTCTTCCCCGGGGCATTACTCCTCATCCCCTTGACAAGTGCTTGGCATCACCCATTCCTAAAGCCTCCTCCTACTGTCTACGGATGATGTTGCACATTCTGGGCAACTATCCCCTCTCCACTTGTCAACATCACCCCTTCCAATGGATACTTCCATAGCATCTTCTACACTAACTTTGTATCTTCCTGCTTTCTCTCCTCACGCTTCTTTCTCGTGTTTTCCTGCATTAACCGTCAATAGAGTATTAATGTTAGCTGGATCTCTGAACATGGCTTAGCCTCCATCCCCACTAAATTCTTCAGCTGCTTCTGCACCTGTTCTGGCATCCCTCGGCTTGTTATGTGATAAAATAACCTCATCTGAAGACGCCAGTGCTCTTTTATCTCCTGATTGTATTGAATTGGGTCTTCGTCTTCAAGCATTTTACATGCCATAACTGCACTTATGTCAGATGTGTCAAGTGTCATCCCTGCCGTCAGTCTTTCTTGCTCGTAAATCTATTTCCCAGCCCCTGCAGTCAATGAGGGTAGCTTGCACCTCAAATTATCTTTGTCCATCTGTCAACACGATATATACTGTGGTTGTCTGCCACCCTTCTCTAGTAATCGAAACTGTGTCAGTCTCATTCCCAAGTCATGTCTCCCCATGTCTTTAGTAGCTGTGAAAGCCCTCATCATCTCTGTTCACTTCCGTACTGGTAAGGTTCTAAGCCTATGCTCACACGGAGCGACTTTGTATGCACTATGCAATCTGTCCCTAGGACACGCCAGTTATCCCTCAGGTTCGCCTTCGTCTCTTCCTGTGTCTTCCCCTCCTCCCCACAATGTGTCTCTGTCAGGGTTTAATGCCCTGGAGTGGCGAAGCAGCCTCTCCCCTACGTCATCGTCGCTTTTCTGTCGTCTTCGTCTGACCCCATGGTCCCAACACTGTCTTCGATGTCTTCTCTCTCATCTTCAAAGCTGAACCTCCTTAAAAGCCATTTCCTTTGTCGTTTTCCTTTCGCTTTGTCCAATAAATTGTGTTCCCCTTCGACAGGGACCTTGCTGTACGCTTAGTAGCCTTTGGGGCAACTGCATTACCTCTCCAGCTCCTATAAAGTTCCCCTAGTCTTCTTCGTATCCCCTCTCCCTCAACATAATTTAAACGTGTCAATTCTGTTTTAGTGGTTGTTGTTTTCTTAAAATGTCTCTCCCTACTTTTGTCTCTCTCCCTCTCTTGTCTCCTGTCCCCCTCTTCTTCTCTGCGTCTGCGCTCATTAACGAGTCGCTCAATTTCCAGCCTTCTCTTTTCCCTCTTTACTTGCAACTGTCTCTCCTTCTCTTCCTCTGCCTTTCTCATCACTGTCTCCTCTAGCTCCCTCTGTATTTTCTTCTCTCTCTCTTCCCTTTCCCTCTCTTCTGTTCGTTCTCGTTCCCTTCTCAACCTGTCGTGTTGCGCCTTCTTTTGATTTCTCTTCTTTGTACATCCTCGATTATCTCTGCCCACACTTTAGCTTCTTCCTCTGCATCTTTGCTCTTCGGAGCTTTCTCTCCCATATGTCCTAGCTCGGTTGTGGTCCTCCCATCCAGTTTAAGCAACATCTGTCCGCCTACCTATTCAATTGTCGGGACTATCACCTCATGATCCCCACTATGTCCTGTCCTCTCTTCATCTTCTTTTCTCAGTTTCACTTGCGAGTTGCTGTACTCTTTATATTCACCACTGATAACATCTACTTTTTGTATTCACCTGCTTTGCGTCGCTAAGTGTGTCTTCGCTGCTATAAACGGGTGGGACAAAATGGGGTTGATACATCCTGCTGCTACTTTCAGTTCTTTCAAGGGATACAATCCCTGGCTTTCTGCTGTTGGGTCTACATCTGCAGTTTGAGGAGGAGGATGGGGACCCATGGGTGATTCACCTCCTGCATTGGGTTGGCTCAGCATCCACTGCTTTTGGGATGGGCCCCTGTCTGCGTCCTGAAATAGTTTCCATCGTTCTAATATAGCCAGTTGAATACTTAATTCCTTTTCTTTATAGGCAGCATGTAAGTATGTGGTCATGTGTTGCTGCACATATTTGGAAAAGCTGCCATTCCTGAGCCATGGTGTAGTCATTTTGCCCTCTGTATCTCGAGTCCATTGCATTCTATACTTGCCTATTTTGGCCTGATACCACGGGTGGAACTTGCACAAATGCTGAATGGGTGTATCCCTCATGGTGGCACATTATGTTGAAATCATCAATACTCACTTGATCTCAAATCGGGATTTTGACACATTTAAATACACTTATTAATTCACAGTTCACATAATTATCATCACATTTTTATCCAATTCTCAAAAACCATAGCAATCCAAAAATCCTTCAAACAGCCTCTCTGGCTCACCACCGTCACCAAGAGCATGCTCCGTATACCGCCCACACTGTGTTGTCAACCCTTAAACCCAAACCATAACTTCCCTCATGTGCTCCTTATGCTCATCCCAAATGGCATAACACTTTTCACCAATTCAAGCAACCGTTTAACACAATATAGCCCATCACCTTCTAAGCATTTCAAGTCCTATTCAACAACCTCACATGTGATGCCACAATCCCTCAAAACAAAACCCACTTTTCACAACATAAACACAGTAACAAACATAACATAACACGTGGCCATCTTCCTGCCTCACCAAGACACAGGGAACTCGAAAATGGTGGTCCTTCTTCTATCCCGACCGCATATAGGAATACATCTCAATTAGATCAATTAAGAAACCACCTTCTGTGACCTAAGATAGTGCTGTTTGCTAAAAGCTAGACACAGGGAACCATACAAAATATCTTCCATAAACTAAGATGACCTGCCTAGAGCATAGGTGTGCTTTTAAAGAGTGTTTTGATATTTTTCATCCATAAATCAAGCTAATGGCCAGAGTGCATGGCACCTTTTTTATGGTATTTTTCGATTTTTCATCCTTAAGCTAAGCTGACTGCCTAAAGCTGACTGCCTAAAAACGGGTAACCTTCAAACAAAAACATAAAAACACTAAACAAAACATTCCCCTCACCAATATTTGCCCAATAGTTGAGTCTATACTTATACTCCAAGATCCGCTGAAGCCCCTTGGATATTGACTCTCCCAGAATCTGCCACTCAGCAGTCCGGTCTGCTTGGCGCCCCGCAGTGATCGGGCAGGAATTTCTCCAAGGCGGCTCCTGACAACCTCTTCAATGATTCGCATGCGTGGTCTTGGGATCTGATTCTCTCGGGTCGCTGCGCAGCCCTTCAGGCATGCAGCAGGACGAGGCGGTTTTAGTGAGAAAAAAAATTAGCAACCATCCCTCTGCTACCACTTGTAAAAGAGTGGCTGGGGCACTCTGAGCAGTCAGCCCAACTACCTGCAAGAGGGTCTTGGACCCCAGAACTTACCTGCCACAAGAACAGAAGACTCCAACCATAGGGCACATTTTACTAACTTTAATATCAATCAAAATTGACAGGGGTCACACTAGAACAACATAACAATTCCAAGAGCTCTCATCCTCCAAATGTGTGTCACACCTTTTAACTGCTAGTGATGTCTCAAAAACAAGTTGCATCCCAAAAACCAATTGGGGAAGGGAATTGGTTAGTTGAGGAAAACTATATATGTAATCTATAAAGGGGTTAGTATAACCATTGGATAGCCATATCTGGTGGCTCCTTCTAGGACCACCTCTAAGTGTTCGAAATACAAAGTTTCAGGTCAGCATGAAAGTAATTGGCAGATGCAAAACAGTGTGCTTAACGTGAAATGTAGTGTTAAAAAACAAGAGGGGTTTTACAGCCCAGTCCCTGGGAATCCCGTACTCAGGTGGCCAGGGAAAGGTCATCGCTTTTGGATCCTGACTCTGGGGGTGGACAAGCGAAGGAGGATCACCTGGGTAGGGGCTCCTCAGGGAGAGGGGGTGAAGCACCAGATGCTGAGACATGGTATCCCCTTTTTACTTAATCCATCCCAACCCATCTGGGGCCTGGGATTACTCTAACTCCAACTTTCTCTTCCAAAAAATCTTCCTTCTCGAGCTATCCACTCATCCACCTCCAACTCTCTGAGGGTCAGGCGCTTCTCCAAGCTGAGAGTTTGGGGCAGATCTATCTCCTCGGCTGGGGCCTCCGTCTGGAACAGCCTCCCTGCCTCTCTCAAACTTAAGCAGAACCACCTCTGGTTCCGGAAGCAACTTCAGACCTTCCTTTTTGCTTCCGCTTTCTGTCTTGCTCTCCCCTGCTGATGCACCTGACTGCCCGCACACTGGTCACCCTCTGAACTCGGGCACAGGCTCCTGCGTGTCCAGTTGCCTTTGCACTGCCTCCGGGCTCCCCAGCACTTAAGGGTCTGTATCTGCAACCCTACAGTGCCTTTTCTCTGCACTTATGAACCACTCGCTGGCTGCACAAGTGAGTTAGCTACACTTCCCACTTCCCCTCCCAATTAACATCACAAGTGAGTTATCGAAGGCAAACAAAAGCCTGGTTTGTGCTAAGAGTGAAAGAGGTGTATCACACGAGTTGAAGGTTGCACGTGTGCTGGTAAGACGTGTAATGAAGAGAACAATGATTGAATGCTGAGAAAAGTATACAAAGTAACAGAGTGATCCTGCAAAGTGGAATTGCACACTCAAAAGTCTCTGTGAAATGTTCTGAGTAATGGAAAGCAGGAAATGAAGGCAAGAAAGTAAGTGCGATCCCGCATGATAGTTGATTGACTGAAAAGCAATCTATATGAACTTTGAAAACCGCCAAGAGGGCAAAAGTAAAGAGGACATGAACTTTAAAAAATGCATCGAGGACAAAAGTAAAACTACAAGTACCAAGGAGCATTGTTGTTGTGAGGATTGTTGATTGTCAAATTATTTGAAAGGAGGTCGAAGTGGTCATGCAGAGGTCTACATAAAATCCTTGCAGGTCCGAAAGTCTTCAACAGTAATAGAGAAAGACAGGCTTGAGCCCTGCGGAGGGAAACCTGTTCTGAACTGTGGTAGAGTGAAAGTGATAAGGTCAGAACGTGGGGAAGGGGAACTCCCACAAAAGAGAAAGAGAGGCTTGAGCCCAGCTGAGGGAAGCCTGTTCTGAACAGTGATGAAATGAAGAGTTGAATGTGAAAAGAGAGGTAGGCTCCAGCCTGGCGAAGGGAAGCCTGTGTTGAATAGAGGCAAAGTGAAAGCCAAGAGAAGAATTGTATATTTGTGGTAAGGAGGACGATGCCTAAAGAATTGAGTAGAATGTCAAAGGCTGGAAGCCAAGGCCTGAACTGTTGAATTGGACCAGCAAGCCAGATTGTGCAAGACTGATAGAACTGCGCCATCCACCTAGCCTTTTTAACAAACTCTCGAGACGCTGTGCTTCTGAACGTGGGGAAGGGAGTTGTTACCAAAGCCATTCTGACATTTCTTTTAAGACACTACTTTTTTTCCTTTTGTGTATTCTCTTTACACATTTGTCATTTAAGGAGGGCAAGGTTAGGTTTTCTTAGTATAGGCCTTTTATTTTGACTAGACTGACTTGGACTTGTTTGTTGTTTATTTTATGGGCAAGATTACTCCCATTTTAGAGTTAGGGCCAGTTAGGAATTTCACCAACCCCAGTAAACTACAAAATAAAGGTTTTCGAAACTTGCATATATTGTGTCTGTGTCTACTGTTGATAACATGACTTTCTTACAGTAGATAGGGATTGGGCAGAACAGGTCTACCAGGCCAAATGAAACTGCTCAATGTAGTGGGAATGATCAGAAAGGTGTGGTGTGTTGCCAACAAGTTGCCATCTCTGATCACCTGGGCCCTGAGACAGAACATTCAGCTTTGACCCTGTATAGTGATTGTATCGTTCCACCTTTGGTGCGATGGGAACAGCTTTCCCCCATCTGCCTCGAATGAATAGGCTCTGTTCTTCTCTTCCCGGTCACATGTATAGGGACGACGAAATAGAGCTCTTCTGCCTGTAATCATGAGGATTTTAGGCTGTATTCCTTGCAGGTGCTTTATCTGCTTGGTAAACTGGAAACTTTCTTTTTCCGCTTGTCCTTGGCGAGGCGGTGCACAGTGTCGACGCTGGAAGCTTTGGTCTATCTGCTTCAACTGGATCAGTTTCTCAGCCTCTCTCTGTGTGCTGAAGTTCGCCCTGCTTTCCCAATTCACTTCAATGCACCTATGGCTTCCATCTTTGTTTTTATGGCTGTTCATATTAGTCGCAATTAAGCATGAGCAAGCTAGTTGTACGTAGTCTTGGCGTCTTGTTTCTGCATACCTGAAGATATACTTGTGTAAGTGTGTCAGTTCTCTAACTATTATGAGTTATAAGCGTCTGCTTCGTGTCTAAGAGAAATGCAGCCGAAGTGTCTGCGTAGCTTCGAGCATGGATTCCTATATGCTTCATGTCTAACGCATCTATGTCATGATGTTAGCGAGACATCATCAATTTCTTCAAGGTTATAGTCAGTCAACTTGTTTGATCGATGACAATTGTATTTCCTCCATGTTGTGAATTGGGTATGGTTTAAATGGCTGTCTGAGTGAATAGCGTTTCTCACATCTGCAATACATCAGCAACGGCGAGGAAGGGCCCAGGAGTTATGTGCATCTATCATTTCTCTGTCTTTGGGCTGCGAGTTGGGTAGGGGTCACGAGGGCCACACTTGGGTCTCCATCTTCATCTTGGTTACACTGAAGCACTAATCCTAAATAAGCAATACCAATCTGTATTCTAGAACAGACAACAGTACAAAATATCTTTAATATTGCCTATCACTACAGACCCTTATTCTTCTTTGTCCTATTTGTTTAACTCTAGCAGCGAGTCCGTGTAACAGTTCAAGCAGCATTCCAGCAATTGCAATGCAAAACCGAGAAAGACAATTCTCTTAACTGCGACTGGGAAGAAGAGCAGTCCACCTGCCAAGCCAGCATACTGAACACTCCGGCAAAACCTCACATGAACTGGGACTTTGACTAGGATACAAAGAGGGGCCTGAGTGGTTGAAAGGCATGTTTCATTATACATACCTTCAGTGGTGATCCCTGGATTAGGGACCACCTAGATTCCTCCCTGGGGAAGATGTTTATAAAAGGTGTTTGCCCTTTGAGCATCACTACCAGGCAAATAGAATGTTTCATAGTAGGGGTTACTACTCTCTAGAGACAAACCTAGGGTTGAGGGATGCCTGGGGTATGGAGGGAAGAGCCCACACTAGACGAGAGGGAGAGGGGGACCCTTAGCGGACCATTTTTCGAATTCTATAATAAAACCCCTTGAACTGTCTTTGGGAGTTGGTTCGTTCTTGAGTCCGTCTGATACACTGGGTGCTCAAAAACTGAAGGGTTTTATTAATCAGCATTGAAGTTGAAACGGTACTGGTGAATGACTAGACATCCAGAATGTTTTTGAATAGCATTTATTGACATTTAACATTCCATTTCTATCTTATTACCAAGTTCTAATTTTATATACTGTGACACCCATCTGGCTCATAAACCTGTCAGTGCTAATGCAGTACTTAGCTCGTTTCTGCTGGGCTAAACATTGTGTATTCATTTTTTTGTTTCTTATCTAAATGGCAGAAACTATTGTTGTATTAAACTTATCCGTTTAAATAGCCGGAGAAGAAGAAATAACTAAACATTTTTGTGTAGCCCATTCACACCTAGAGAGAAAGCAAAGACAGATCTCTTACATGGTGAAGGAAAAGACCTAACAGTTTTGTTTAATCCACCCTAATCAGGATTAACAGGGAAATAGAGTCGAAAATTCCCAGAGATGAATTGAATCAACTTGATGGCTCTGGGTGTGCATAGGAGAAAGAAATAAAGGGTCATAATGAGTTTGCCCGTATCCCACCGGAAATTCTGGCAGGATACCGGCAAACGGACCCTACAGTTTCTGCCGCCTGAAATCCCGGGATTAACGGGATATTCTAGGTGGCAGAAACATTGGTAAATCCCCAGTCCATGAAGTCTCATGGGACTCCATAATGGGGGATTGCTGCAATTAACGGCATCAGTAATAACAGTGCTGGTTATTGTGCCATTTTCTTGACAGGGGGGGGGAGGGGCATGATTTAGTGACAGGTCACGAGAGGGAGTAGATCCGTGGGCCCCAACGGAATAACCACCAATTATACTGGTATTTTTCACATACCGGGAAACTCGTAATGAGGCCCACAGAGTTTCATTTGAGGAAGGCAGCTAGGTGGGTTGAGACAAGAGAGTTTTCCTGTAACACCACACAGAGGTCACAGGCTTGCAGAAGTCCACATTAACGAATATGTGTTTTTTTGTGTTTTGTGTGTCCCCGTAAGATGTATTTGTATTTATTTTTATTTATATAGCGCTTTAACCCAAAGCGCTTAACAAGAGGAACAAGCATAATACAATAAGCAATACATGACCAGAGAACAGTACAAGGAACAATTTACATTATTGATAGGAAAGGTGCTGAAGAAGAGGGGCTAAGTGAGGGAGGGTGTGGGGGCAGTGGGAAGAGGTAGAGTCAGTAAGTGAGAGAGGAAAAAAGGATGCTAGGGTGGTGAGTGGAAGAGATAAGATTTTAGAGAAGTGCGGAATGAGGGATAGGAGGTAATAGAGCGGACAGGAAGGGGTAGGCGGTTCCAATGGAAGGGAGCGAGAAGTTGGAAGGAGCGGAAGCGCAAAGGTTGATATATTTGGATAAGACACTTTGATTTAACATTTTTGCAAAGATAAATAATCCTGAGAAATGTGGGAGATATTTCTGCAACAGAAGGATACTTCAGGATGAATGAAAGATACTTGTGCAGTGTAAAAGTAACCAGGTGGATGAGATGTGCCCACCTATTCCACCAAAGAAATTGATTCCAAGAGAGAGGTGTGAGAAGCAGATGGTATGCCTAAAACAGCTTGAAATTATAAAAAGATACACCAGGGAATTTAGTCAGCTAAGAGGCATTTCAATTAAAGTCAATTGCATTGTGGGAAATGTAGTCTCCCTCACAGGCGACCCCAGAGACATTTCAAGTAAAGTGAACTGCATTTTCGAATGTTTTTGTCTGTCCCCTCACAAGTGAATAAAGTCTTTTCAAGTACATTGAACTTCATTGTGGGAGTCACAATTCTAGTAAAGTAACCTGAATTATGGCAATCATAGTTTGCTGCTTCAAAAGCAATGGCAGTAAGATTTCGAGTAGAAAGAACTGTATTATGGGAACCAAAGGCTGGTGACCCATATGGGACCAGAGACATTTCATGTTGCTCAATGTCGAATATAGGGGTGGAAAAAAAGAAAACACAAAGGGAGGGAGATCCATCATTAATCAGTCAGATGGAATTTTGACACTGACAGAACTAGTTTGAATGCTTTAGTCTTAGTTTTTCTCTCTGATTTATGATTCCAGTCGTTCCACATTCAGTCGTTCCCACCTTGGCAAGAGTCCAGCCTCTTCAAGCCCTTTAGTAGATATTTTGTCAATGCTAATCCCTGTCTAGATTGAACAAAGGCTAATGTCCCAGAAGGCCTTACGCTTAGCACGGGGAACCAGCAACATTCTATGGAGATGTTTCAGCTGGAAGGATTGCAGAATGCCTTTATCCTTAATGCCTCTGGGGAGTGAAAGAAAGCTCATGGTGAAAATTAACTCCCAGATACTTAACGGGCGATTTGAGTATCGATTTGTAGTTGGGAAAATGAGTTTTTTTACGTTTTGTGTGCCCTCATTGAAACCAGAAAAGTGATGGGTAGAAGGTTTTGAATTAATCTGAACCACTGGCTTTGTTCTGGGCAACCTTCCACACCACCATTGTTTTATCTGCACCATTGCAAAAGGGGTTTCACCATATGCAAATCAGTATTGCCACCAATCGGAGGAGTCCTGCCCAAACTGCTAGGTCAGGTCCCCTCTTCACAGAAACACAGGCAACTCCAGACATGTTTCAGCCTTGTTGAGCCTCCTCAGTGAGGTGCAGCTTGGTTCCCTATGGCACATAACATGTTCTCGCGTCTCCCTAAATAACACACACAAGTTGATATAATTGGATAAAACACTTTGATTTAACATTTTTGCAAAGAGAAATAATCTTGAGGAATGTGCCATTATTCTGTACAAATATGTCAGTTTACAAGTGCGTTTTGCTATGAAATGGAAATGTAGCAAGTTGTTACTGTAATTGCAACAGTCTTGCTTTCGTTTCAGTGTTTTAATGTTTAAATTACAAACCTTATATCAAACCTATACAAAAGTATACTTTCGTATTGTCAGAATTGCTTGACACCACACGTTTGGACTATGATAATCAATGAAATTTAACATATGGCCTTTACATTTTAGTTTAAAAGAAACCTTGTTGTGAAGTTATTTATCATCCTGGTGGTCGAGACTGGACTTCCTCATACATGAGTTCTGCGACCATCACTTGAAATTTCCATGTGATCAGAGAATCAATTCTCAATCCATGAGCAGTCCTTTAATATACCGCTTTATTTTCATTAACATGGCAAATATTGCACTATATCTTGTGCACCTTGGGCTTGCCTCATTCATTCATTTATCAGTATAGCCTAGCTGGGGAAAGAAGTGCAAACATCATGTAAAACATCCTAACCCATCAAATATCATTGCAGCCTTTTAGGGGGAATGAATAACAATCACATCATACAATTGGAAGCACCTTATCCTTTAAATAGGTACTATTAAAATGTCTTAAACTCATTAACCCTTCATGTTGCAATTTGTTTCATCTGACAAGATTAGGAACGACCTTGTTGCTTGTAGCTTAGCAACAATTGTTCTCTGAACATGCTGTTTTTCTTCTTGCATTGACGGCAGAGGATTCTGACTTCCATTATTCTCTGTGTAATGTCATGGCATGAAGATATGGCATTTACCTCTACTTTACCAGTTCCCCTGGGGCCCAAGAAAGGTAGAGGAGGCAGGCAGTGCTGGAAAGGGAAATGTTTTACTGTGGGGGTCTCCCCAGTGACAGAGGAAGGATCCGGGGGAGGGGGGGAGGGGCGTGGTTCGGATTGTTCACTCCCTCCCCCCCACCAGTTCCACCTAAAGATTCGCCTGTCAGAAGATTAATCTGGAACACCTGATAAATAACCCAAGGGAGGACTGTTTCCTAGCATGGTATAGAAGGTGAGCACCTTTTAAATCTAAAAATGCGCACTTAGATTCCCTGCAGAGTACAATCTTAATGTCATAGAGATCCTGATCAGGCCGGCAAGGGGATCTGGTGGGGAAGTGTCTCGCTGCTGTCTGAACGCAGTGAAATAAATGAAGGGTGCAAAGGGATTGCACAGGAACTGAGATCTGGTGATACGTGTTTTGCCAGATCTGGGATCTGGGAAAATCTGGCCTAATGCCAGCACCGGAAGCAGGCTGAACAAACCAGGGCTTTCGTTTGACAGTTTGACCGAGCTTTGGCTCAGTGCTGGCAGGGGCTGCTCTGCCTTTCTGAGCACCAGAGCTGCAGCCCTGACAAACTGTCAGACGCGTGGCTCCTGATTTGAAAGCTCACCTCGTTGGAAGGGATAGGGGTGCTGAAAGTGAAGGAGGCAGGGATGGGTGGCAGAAGGGTAGGTAATCACATTTTTTGCTAGATCTGGGTTGACAGGGAACACCACACATCAAGGTAGGTGGGGTAGGGCCATGACATTGGCAATTTGGTTTTGTTACAGCGAAAATGAGGGTGGGCTACCAAAATGGTGGTTGGGAGGGTGGCAGAACACAGTGGGCCTCATTACGGGTCCGGCAGTAACCCTGCCAGTGCTACCAGCGGGTTGCCGCCGGACCTGTAAAAAATGATTGGCACCTTACTTCCTGGTGCCACTGATCTATTCCGAGTCCGGTGGCTGGGAAGTCAGGCGCCAGTAATTCTGTTAGTCCCCATTCCCATGGAATCCTATAGGACATGGGAGCACCAGCACCGTTAACAGCGGTGCCGGTGAACGGTGCCGGTGCTCCCGTGAGAACTCTGCGAGCGGGTGCCGTTACGCTCGACAGGTCTGACCCTGGGGGGCGGGATGGCACCCACCCGCAGAGTTGTAGTGTGCAAGTCCAGAAACAACGGCACTGGTAGGCTTTCCGGCACCGTTGTTTCTAGACCAGCACAATTGTAATGAGGCCCAGTATCTTTTTATTTTTTGGGGTCGGGGAGGGATAAGAGGACACATGAGGGAGGTGGGAGAGAGTGTCAGGGTGGCAGGTATATGTCTCCTTCTTGGGTGCTGGGTAGGAGAAATGTACTCAATAAAGGTGAGGCTGTGTAAGGACGGCAGGATTTTTTTAGTTTTGTTCAGGGTGGCCATTTTATTTTTTACATAATCATCTCACCACCCCCTGCAAAGCTGTTACAGGGCATCCATGCAAGGGATCGGAAAGGGACATTGTAGTGGGACGTACACAGCATAACATTAAACATGTGTATCTAACACCTCTGAAGCGCCTTTTACATTGGAGTTTCGAGGGACATCCTACAAATGAAGATTCACTCTCATTGTCTATCAGATCTCACTCAATGTCCCATCAGTGGAATATATCCTAGTTGATAGCTACCCATCTATATTCTGTATGTGGCATATATTATATCCATGGGCTGGTCATCATTTGAGCTAATGCAGTATTTCTTTTTAATTTCTTTATTCAATTTTCTCAAGTAACATTAAACAACAGCCATCTTGTTTTCCCAAGCAGTTAGGTTATAGTGCACTAGTCAAGTCACATTGGTGCCCAAGTAATGCATCACATGAATTATACATTGCACAGTCATCTTATTTCAGGAGCCACGGCTGGGCACAAAGGCTGTACACCTGTTGCTTGGCGTCTTCATATTGCCAATCACCTGTATCTATTGCTCTCCCACGTTATCCGATTTGCCATGCACTAGAGCTCTCTCCACACGTTAGTATCCCGGCTGCCATGCAATCCTCATACTAAAATGAGTTATAACTGCATGTCACCTAGTATTCCTACCATGTGTGGTTGGGATCCATCGGCAAAGGACTGCGCTTACAGTTGTTTGTCACCCGGTGCCCGGCTTAATTTAAGCAGGATGTTCTCCCATTGCATAAACATTTCTTGTCTATTTTGTGATGGCCCGCCCTGTATATGTAACAGTGTGTTAAGTTTGGCTCTACCCCATTTATCCAAAACTTGGAGCCGATTTAGAGTGTTCAGTTGTTGCCAAGCTTTCCAGGCCATGGTGATGCATCTAATCACTAATATTAACGGCAAGTCTAAATCCTTACCCAGCCCCTTGTTGGTGTAATATTATCTATTTCGAGAAAGGTGAGCTAGTGATGAACATTCTCCCAATACTGTACCATTTTTGGGCAGCTCCACAACATATGAAGCCAGTCAGCGTTTAGTTGTTGGCATTTAAGGCAACAGTGGGTAGTAGCAGGGAACATCCGTGAATTTTCTGGGGGTCAGGTATACGCTATGTAGCAAGTTAAGTTGTATTAGTAAGAACCGTTGATTTCTAGATACCGGGCCTCATTCTAACTGTGCCGGTCTGGTAACAATGGTGCCGGTAAGCCTACCAGCACTGTTGTTACCAGACCAACACAGTACAAATCTGCAGGCGAGTGCCGTCCCGCCCGCCAGGGTCAGACCTGCTGCTCCAGTGTCCCTATTCCCATGGAGTCGGAATGGGGACTAACAAAATCACTGGTGCCTGACTTCCCGGCCACCGGACTTGGAATAGCCTGGTGGCACCGGGAAGTCAGGTGCCGTTGATTCATTACGGGTCCGGTGGCTATCTGCCAGTTGTACCGGTACGGCTACCACCAGACCTGTAATGAGGCCCACTGTCTTTGGGTAATTAAGGATCGTTTCCCATTCTGCTTCGTCAAAGTTGCAAGTCCTTCTCCCAAGCTCATTTGATTCTCAGCTCAGTTTGAGATACTTTGTCTATCAAGGCATCATATATCAGCAATACTTGTACTACCCTTCACTGCATCTGTATAGTGTGCCAAGGGGCACACTATAATCAGATTCCTTCAGTACGTCAGGCAAATCACTCTGCACTTTCTGCACCATGGCCATATAGGTCAGGAACTGCCCAGAGGGAATATTGTGTGCAGTCTGCAGCTCCTCAAACGACAATTTCTGTCCTCCCTCAAACGTACCCCCCACAGTGCAATCACATTTGCTTCTCACTTTGATCATATGTGGTGCAGGATTGTTGGTGACAGCAAGGGGCCAGTACCCAATGGTATGTCTGGTGAATATGTTTTGTTCAACCCCAGTCTAGTGCAGGCGCGATGCCACACCTGGATTCCTGGCCCAATAAATAATGTTGCCCTTAGCCCTATTCACGTCTATCCACTATGCTTCTGCCATTGTGTGTGGAGCAAACAAGCTTCTGAAAAGTCTTGCCTCTGAAGTGTCATTGCCCGAAAGCCACATAGCCACATATTGCAGCGGTAAGGCTAGGTAGAAGTCTTCGTATCTGGCACTCTTAGTCTCTAGCTGTGGGCCTACATAGGGTCTGTAGTGCTATTCTATGTCTATTGTGTCCCCATGAAAGGCTCTTGAGCTCAGTGTCTAGAGCAGCAAAGTATTTTTTCAGCCAGCCACGCGTGGAATGTTAGCAAAGAAATAGAGGAATCAGTGAAGGACTATCGCCTTAATATTGTGACCCTTCTCATTAATGACAGCAGACGTTTGTTCCAAAACTCCAGGAGACATGAAGGGCTATGAGGGCCCTTTTGGTATTATAAGCATGGGTGTCTCGGTGGCGCGGTAAAAATGGATCCCTAAGTATCGGAAATTGTCAGGGCACAAATTCAGTTTCCCATCTATCACCTGTGGGCCGTGTGAACGATTATAATGATCTAATGGAAAGATCGATGCAAGATTTTTGCCAGTTTATCCGTAGACCAGAGAGTCTTCCGAAATGATCAAATATCTCCAGTATATATGGGAAGGAAGGTTCAGGGTCATTCAAATACAATAAGACATTTTCTGTGTATAAAGAGATTAAATGGCATTCCCTTTCTTATCATTATGCCCAAGTTATCATACTGTTCCCCAAGTAGGCTAGCCAGTGGTGCCATCGCAAGTGCAAATAATATTGGGGAGAGAGGGCATCCTTGTCTCGTGCCTTGTTGCATTTCCAAAGCTTCCGAGATTTTCTGGCCCATCCAGGAACTCTAGTCATCGAGTTTGTGTATTATAATGTAATCCATTTTATAAGTGTGTCGCCCTACCATAGCGTTAAAGCGAGGCAAACATCCATCCCTATACTAATGGATCGAACGCTTTCACAGCATCCAGGGACACAATCGCACACTTGGTTTCAAATGTTTGAGCTTCTGCTATAATATGGTGTATTCTGCGGAGGTTCAGTGAAGTGTTCCTCTCTGGAATGAAACCTGATTGGTCCGGATGTATGAGTTGAGGAAGAAGGGGCATAGGTCAGTAAGCAATCATCGTGCTGAGTATTTTAGTGTCAGTGTTGAGCATAGAAAGCAGTCTATATGACCCCATATCGTGCAGGTTTTTCCCAGGTTTCAGGATAGAGATTATTATGGCCTCCTACATACTCATAAGGGTGCCCTTTTCAAATGCATGAAGGTATGTATCCAGGAGAGGTTGGAGTAAGTGTTCTTCAAATTCTTTGTAAAGCTCAGGAGGTATGCCGTCAGTTCCCAGTGTTTTACCTGTAGACAGGATTGTCAAGGCTTCTCTCACATCATGAATATTAAATGGTTCATCCACGGCTTGGGTTTGTTCCCCTGTGAGGTGGATTTTGTGATGTACTGCAGAATGTCCAATATATTTCATGTTCTAGTGAGTCTTCCTGTCATGTATATAGTTGTTGATAGTATTTTTTAAATATCACGCTTATCTCACTTTGTGTTTAACACACCTCACCTGTCTCCACCGTAATAGCATCAATCATGGTCTGTGTCTTATCGCTGTTTATGAGTCACAACAGTCATTTCCCAGTTTTGTCTCCCTCTTTGTGTAGGTTTTCTGCTGATCTATCATGTTTGCCTAGTCTCTGCCAAACGCTGAGGAGTTATAGCCAGATCTTGCTAAGGGTTTGTTCCGTATTGTTGCCTGTATTTGGTGAGCTTTCCAGTGTGCCTTTATGTTGTTCTATTTGTGTAAGCTGTCTAATCAATGCCTTTCGGACTCATATCAAGGTGGAGATGCATATGCCTCTTATATGAATCTTAAGCACCTCCCATAGAATCTCCCGGCTCGGGCCATAGTTATATTATCCAAAAGGAAATTGGGAATGCTCTCTTTGAGTGCGGAGCGTAAAGCTATATCGGATGGTTCTATGAGGTTAAGTCTCCACATTGGGATAAGAGGTCTGGAGTGATGTAATTTAAAGGTTACCACTAGCGGGGAGTGGTCTGAAATTGTGTGTCTCAAGTAGTAAGCCTCCCCAAACAGGTGTACACGATCACAGCCTGTAAAAATATAATCCAACCGGGAGTGGCTAACATGAGGATGGGAGTAGAATGAGTAAGTCCTATCATGTGGGTCTGTTCTTCGCCATATGTCTAAAAGTCCAAGTTGGACATGATCTGGCGCAGTGCCGCCTCTTGATTGCCCAGCATGGACCAATCTAGTTGATGATCTAGACACAGTTGAGTTCCTCACTCCATATCCAAATAGCATCTCTATTCAATCCTTAGTCACCTATTAGGTGGGTCAAGACTCAGGAGTGGGCAATGTTGTTGTTTGGTGCATACGTGTTAATCAGGAAAAACTGCTATTTTCCAAACTAACAGTATTACTATTCTTCCCTCTCTGTCTTTCTGCATCCTTTCATTGAGAAGGGACTTCCATTCAGTATCCAAATCTGCAACCGCCTGGTGTATGTGGAGTATGTAGACCCAAATATCTGGCTTCCCAATCTTCTAAGTAATTTCTGTTGCCTTGTGAGGTCCAAGTGCGTTTCCTGTAGCATGACCACCGAGAGCTGTTTTCTATTTTTTATTTTATTGTTTGCTTGTTAGGAGCTTATACAATAAGAAAATACTGTTTCAAAGCGCCCACAGGGCAGAAAGGGAGCGCAGTTGGGAAATACATTGCAACACAATATTTAAGAGCAGAGGGGGGAAAAGGGAGAGGGACGAACCTACTATGTCTTGTGAGTATTGAGAACGCGCAGGTGCAGAAAAGGAAGAGGGAAGAGAGGGTAAGTGCTGGGGAGTCAAAGTTCGTGGGTGAGCCATAGACAAAGTGAATACATTGCTTTACTTTGCAACTTTGCAGGAAATATATTGCTTCACTATGTAGGATTATACAAAGCCGTTCCTCCTTCACACATTCCAGATTGCTATTCTCACAGACATCCTCCCAGTGACATTTACCTGTGCCCTGCTCACTGAACAACCAATGATACACGCAACCAAAAATACAACAATCTCCAGCTCCTACGCAGCGAATAGCCACCCCGGGCTTGCCAGACCAACACCAAGTCTCACAGTTGGGGAGGAGGTAATGTAGAGTGTGCCCAGCTGACAAAAAGATGAGAAAAGATGAGGGAAGAAATTAAGAGTTTGGTAGCATGGAAGGTGAGGGAGGATTGTATCGGCTTGACACACTCTACCGGCTTTGATCGGTAGGCAAGATCGATCTTCCAGACAGTTGTGGACTCGAAATATGTTTCAGGAGTCGTACCACAGACAAGGTCCCACTGGGTCTGCCATTCCAGTTGTTCACTGGCACATACGATGTCCTCGGGAGTCCTGGGTGGGATGGTGTATACCATGGCTCTGAGTATTCCACTTGGTAAACAGGGATCAATCAGTGATTTGTCCAGGGGTTCCTCAGTGTTCTCCAAGAGCCCTTTCCGGGGATTTGCCTCAGAGTCCAAAGTAATTTCCACTTTCTCCAACCATGATTTGTGTACCTCTGTGCTGCCAAGCCAGTTCAAGGTCTCCTGTGGTGAGTTGGAAAATATGGCGGATCCGTTGTAAATGCTCTTCAGTTTGGCTGGGAATGTCAGCAAGTATTGCCCTTGCCGCTCACACAGTCTGCTTTTAATAGCCTCATAGGACCCACACCGGCTCTTTACTTGCACTGTATAGCCCGGATAAAAGGCCAAGGATACTCCCCCCACTGTATTTTCCAACCTTGTCCTGAGTGCTGAAGGATCACCTCCTTTTCCTTCAAAATCAGGAATCGAAATGAGCAGTTGTGGTGGGCCTCCCAGAGGTGGTTTCTGTGTGAGGGCTCTATGAGCGCTCTCCACCGCAAATCCTTATATAAGCTTTTCACGGCTTATCGCTTGTAGCAGAAGATTTTCGACATACTCAGTGGTATCCAGGCCCTCTTAATTTTGGGGAGACTGATTATTCTGATTTTGCTTATTCAGGCCCTCACCTCACCATTTTGCACCCCCTTCATTAACATTTTGGTGCAGTCCCAAACGGTAGAAACGGTCTTTTGCAGCTAGGCTACCTCTTGCGTTGTCTCCGCAAATTTGTTTTCTGATGTGCTTACTCAGTCCACCAAGTTTTTGAGGTCCTGTCTTAACCGCGTCACATCCACTTTAACCTCATTAATTTTATTCTCCAGCGAGGACCTCATCGCCTTAATCACTGCCAGGATTTGACTGACTGTGCTGTTTTCTTACCCATCCAGCGAGATGGCCTGGTTGAGGATTTAATAAGACACTCAAAAGCGTTCTTAAGAAATGAGTAGAAGCTGATGGAAATAACTGGGATATGAAGGTACCTTAGGTCTTGTTTGCCATCAGGAAGGCTCCTTAAGCTTCCCTCTGCTTTTCACCCTTCAAACTCCTTTATGGGCGTGACGATGTCCTAGACATGGTAAGAGAGACCTTAGAAGAGAGGTTGGAGCCCATCTTACCCTTATCCCAAACCGCGCAACGGATTAAAGAGCACATGACTGTGTTCAAGGAAATAGTCCACACTCCCTTAACTAAGGTCCAAGAACACCAGAAGGCCTAATATGACAAAAGAGCTGTCACTCGATCTTATTCTGTTGGACAGAATGTACTACTGCCTACTTCAGAACATAAAATGCTATCTCGCTTGCTTGGGCCTTTTGAGGTGTTAGAACAGACTGGCCCCTGTAACTATTGCATCTCCCAATCTGATAGAACACCTACGACTTAGATATACCACGTTAACATCCTAAAGGAGTGGAAAGAGGACCCAGTGGAATCCTCTTCCGCCATCCAAACAAGGCATCCAAGACCTTTTGGATCAATTTACTAATGTTTTGAGTTATGAGCCTGGGAGAGTGAAGGGGATTTTGCCATCCAAAGTCTCTCCCTGTCTTCCCTTCTTTTGAATACCTGTATAAATCCTTCTCCTACCCCCACTCTATTTCCTTTCTAATTATTTACAGACCACCTGGCCCCCTCACTTCCTTCTATGATGACCTTGACCACCTCCTTTCCCTCATTTCACCCACCCCTTCACCCCTTACTGTACTTGGTGACTTCAATCTTCAACTCCCCACGTCCCACCAACACTCCCCTCTTCTTTCTATTCTCGACTCCTACCTTCTCACTCCCCTCCCTACTCCACCTACCCACTCTTCTGGCTCCACCCTTGATCTTATCTTTGTCTCTACTTTCTCCTCCTCCTCCGTCTCCACCTTTCCCAACTATCTTTCCGACCACGCTTTACTCTCATTCTCCCTCAGTCCCCCTCTCTCTCTGCCCACTCCCCTCTCTTCCCACATTTCCTTCTCTTGACGGGACCTCTGTAACTTTAACCCTTCTCTCTTCTTCAATACCTGTTCTTCCTCCCTCCCCCCTCTTCCTGACTTTTCCTCTCTCTCGGTTAATGAAGCATTATCCACTCTGTCCTCCTCCATCTACTCTAGTCTTGATCAACTTCACCCTCTCTCCTCTTTCCATCCCTTCCGCAAACCCCCTCAACCCTGGCCCTCTCCTCACCTTCTGCCAATGCGCCGCTTTCTCCGATACTCACTCTACGCCAAAACATTCCACTGTCCCCTTCTTACTCTCCTCCTTCCCCTTCTCATACCATCCCATTCTCCTACATGTCTAATTTCTCCCCTATCCCTCCTCCTGTCCAAAACTCACCCTACAGCTGCCCCCTCTGATCCTCTCCCCACCTCCCTGATTCCCAAAATCTACCCTCTCCTCCCTGCTTACCTCAACTCCTTCTTCAACATATGTCTCTCCTCTGCTACCTTTCCTTCAGCCTTCAAACATGCTACTATCATCCCTATACTGAAAAAACCCTCTGCTAACCCCCTCCTTGTTTCCAACTTTCGCCCCATCTCTCTTCTACCATTCCTCTCAAAGCTCCTAGAACGCCTAGTCTATTCTCAACTCTCAGCTTTTGTCTCCAACCTCTCTCTCCCCCCCGCTACTGAATCTGGATTCCGCCCTAAACATTCCACTGAAACTGCTCTTACCTCCATTCTCAACTCCCTCCTTACTGCTCGCTACTCTAAGCAATCCTCTGTTCTCATTCTCCTGGACCTCTCTGCTGCATTTGACACTGTTGATCACCCCTTACTACTCAATACTCTTTCTTCCTTTGGTCTCAAAGGCTCTGTTCTCAGCTGGTTCTCCTCCTACCTTTCCAACTGTTCTTTTGCCGTCTCTTGGTGCGGCCGTTCCTCCCCTACTCACTCCTTTGACTTTGATGTTCCCCAAGGCTCTGTGCTTGGCCCTTTTCTCTTCTCACTTTACAACTCCTTTCTTGCCCCTATCATCTCTTCCCTCGGAATCTCTTACCATTTCTATGCTGACGATACCCAGCTTTCCCTCTCCTTCTCTTCTTTCACTCCTGACATCCACCTCAAACTCTCTTCCTGTCTCACAGCTATTAAAAACCGGATGTTTTCCCATTTTTTCTCCCTTAACACTGACAAGACTGAAGTCTTATTCTTTCCCGCCAACACACTCCCTCCTCCCTCTCCCCCTCCTCTTATCCTCTTTCCCCCTACTAATCTTCCAATTTCTGCCTCTGCCCGTAATCTAGTCCTCCACCTCGACTCTAACCTCTCCTTTACTCACCACATTTCTCTTACCTCCCAAGCCTGTTGCTTCCACCTCTTCAATGTTCGCAAAATACAATCCTCCCTCACCTTCCATGCTACCAAACTCTTAATTTCTTCCCTCATCTTTTCTCATCTATTCTACTGCTCTGCTCTCCTTTTTGGCCTCCCCGCCTCTCACCTCCCCCCTCTCAAATCCCTCTATCACTCTGCTATCCGTACTCTTTGCTTACTCTCTCCTCATGACTCCATCTCCTCTTCACTTTCTTCTCTTGGTTGGCTTCCCTTTCACTCACAACTTAAATTCAGCTTCCTCTGTCTCTTTTTTAAATTTCTCTTTGATCTTGCCCCTCCATACCTTTCCTCCCTCCTCTCTTTCTACGCCCCCTCTCGCCCCGTGTGTTCTGTTGATCTCTTCCTCCTCACTGTTCCACCCTCACCCTGTGCTCCTTCCCGCTTCCGTTCCTTTCAGCTCCTTGCCTCTCTACACTGGAACTCTCTACCTCTCCCTATACGCTCCATCTGCTCTTACTGCACCTTCCGTTCCTCCTTAAAATCTCACCTTCTTCATCCCCCTCCTGACAACTCTTTACTTCCCTCTTACTCTTCCTCTATTCTGGTTCTATTCTATAGTTCTTGGCAAATTGTTCTGTAAACTGTTCTCGATTATTTGACTCAAGTTTGGTACTTAGGCTTCTAATGTATTCTTGTTGTAACGTAAAGCGCTTTGGCGTAAAGTGCTATATGAAATTTTATAAATACAATTACAAATACAATCATCTACACCCTCCCCATGGGAAAGTCAATATTCTCAAACCATATTGGATCCCTGAAGTCCAAAAAGGAATAGTCCCTCAAGAGGTGGTGAAAATGCTGAATGCAGACATCATTGAACCATCGCAAAGTCTCTGGTCCTCGCCAATAGTGCTAGTGGGAAAACCTGAGCAATCGTGGAAGTTTTGCATAGACTTTAGAAAATGCAATGCCGTGTCCCAGTTCGACTATTCACCGATGCCTCGGATTGATGATCTTCTTGATCGACTGGGCAGAACCGTTGACCACTCCATGCTTGATCTTACCAAGGGCTATTGGCAGGTGCCATTAAATCCGGGGGACAAGGAAAATGCATTCTTCACCCCTAGAGGACTATTCCACATTAAGGTGAATCCATTTGTGCTACATGGTGTTCCTGCCACTTTCCAGGGGTTAATGGACCAGATTTTGCAACCCCATTCCAGTTTTTGTGGCACTTATCTGGATGATATTGTCATTCAGAGTAAAACTTGGGAAGAACATATGTACCATCTGTATGAAGTCAGTAGAGCCCTGAGACGAGCCAGCCTAACTGCTAGTCTGCACTTAAATATGTAGGTTTCTTTATAGGAAACCGACCACTTCAACCACAGCTAGAAAAAGTCAGAGCAGTTCAAGAAACACCCATCCCCAAAACTAAAAGAGATCTGAGGGCTTTCCTAGGACTTAGCGTTTACTACAGGAGATTTATCCCTAATTATTCTGCCATCACCTCCTGTTTAGCTGTTAAGTTAAAGAATACCGAAACTTCAGAAATTACAGAGGCGAAAAGAAGATCAGGCCTGTTTTGATACCCTAAAACCCATTCTATGCAGCAAAGTCCCTTACTTCAAACTGCTGCCTCCAAAGTAGGGATAGGGACAGCCTTATCCCAAGAAGATGATGAAGTAGAACATCTGGTATTTTATATCAGCTGAAAACTATTCCCGAGAGAGAGGAATTACGCCGCTTTGAATTAGAAGCTCTTGCGATAAAGTGGGCCGTAGGGTACTTCAAATATTACCTCACAGGTAGAAAATGTAAACTAATTACAGACTATTCACCCCTCACATGAATCAGGGCCTCATTACACGGTAGGCGGAGAACCATGGCACTATTAGCGCCATGGTTCATGCCGTTAAAATACCGGCACCGCCTTGGTGGAAAGGGGAATTACCTCCCCATTCCAAGGTTGGCGGGGCGGTAATTCCACCTTCCGCCATTGCCCTTCCCCATTCCCATTTTTGCCCCATAGGGCTCTATGGGAATGGGGAAGGCGCTAATTACAGTACCGCAAATTAGGGTACCGTAATTAGCTCCACTGGTCCCTTGGGTTGGTTTTTAACGCCTGCAAAAAGCAGGCGTTAAATTCCCCAACCCGCAAAGGGACCTCGTAGTAAGGTGGTAAGGTTTTACCGGTACCGGTAAAATACCGGTACCGGTAAACCCTTACCGCCTACCGTGTAATGAGGCCCTCAGTCTTAGAATGAACCTGAACCCAAGGGTAATGCACTGGTTCCTTGATCTTCAACCCTTCAGTTTTAGTGTTGAACGCAGTAAGGGAAAGGAGCAATGAAACATGGATTTCCTGTCCCATTTTGCTTTAGAAGATGAGGAAGCCAGCGTCATTAGGGGACGGGTGTGTGGCGAATCCTTATATGTCATGACTTCTCTCCAAGGGGCAGCCCCTTCCCCCGAGGCCAGGGTGGTGAGGCTGCTGCCCAATAGTCCCCTTGGGGGTGGTACACAGCGGAAGGATCTCATGGGGAGAGAATCCCCCCCTGGGGACAAGGACAGCAATCTAAGGAGAAAGCGGGAGGACACCGCTCACCTTGCACCCTATACATCCTCCTACCCTATGAATCCCACTTCTATATCACCCACATCTAGTAGGTACAGTAATATAGGATGAGTAGGGATGATCTAACAAGGACTTCCTTGGTATGAACTGGGTTGAGGAGGAGGTGTGGAGCACTGAAGGATTGTGAATGAGCGTTCTTGTTGTCAGTGGCTGTTCTGAATAAAGACAAAGAAAGGGCTTCTTTAATTCTCAATTTCTCCCTGGAGGAAACGAGACCAAAATGGCAGTTCGGCATGGGAAGAAGAAGCTCATGACCAGGATGCGAAGAGAAAGGCGTCCAACAAGCATCCTACAGTGGCAGAACAGGCAAGTAGCTGGCAGAGCAGAGGTCCATGTGAGTACAGGAGTCTGAAAGCCCGGTTGAAGGAAGACATGGCCCCTGCAAGCGACCAACAACTGCAGAGCCACCGAGCCATGCCAGAGAGCCAGGGAAACCGCACAAGAACCAAACACAGCGAGAGAAGATCCCGAGACTGACCAGGAGACACCAGGTCCAACCCTGAAGGTGCAGGTGTTAGCGGAACAGTTGGTGGGAGCACAAAAGGGTCACAGAGGCAACAGCAGGGGAACCAAATAAATGTTTCCCAATACAAAAGAGGGAAAGTCCTCACAGGTCTATTACCGAACAGTAATAATCATGCAGAAGGAAGCATAGAGAACAGAGTCTGGAACTCTCAACCAGAAAGAAAGATTGTCACCAGTCATCTTCCACGTGGCAGTATTTGGCAAAGGAGTGAGCTAAGTCTGCGAGAAGAAAAATAAACCGAAACCCACAAAAGAAGATCAACATAATTCATCTTCTTCATGGCAGTACCTGGCAGGAGAGTGAACCATGTCTGCCAAACAGAACCCAGAGGAAAGCTCATGTCTGGGACCCACAACTCAAAGGGTAGAATAGCATAAGACATCTTCTTTGTGCCAATACTTGGCAGGTGAGTGAATCAGGTCTGCCATACTGAATACACGAAGAAAAACCTGGGGAAGGTTCCTGGCACTGTGAACTGTGAAACATAGCATGTGAAAGACCAGGGGAAGGGAGTCATTCCTCCTTGTGCTGTGAACTGTGAAACAAAGCGTAAGAAGAGCCAGATGAAGGAAGCCATTCCTCCTGGTGTTGGCAACTCTGAAACAAAGTGTGAGAAAGGGCCAGGGCAAGGGATACATTCACCCTGGCATTGTGAACTGCAAAGAAAGCCTGCGAAAAGGACAGGGGAAGGGAGTATTATCACTGGCACTGTGAAAATACTGAGAGAAAGGCATCTGGAGAAGGGAGGCATTCTACAGGATCCCAATAGTGAAGAAATAACTATGGGCAATAAGGAATGTTAATGTTTGATCTGGAACTTTACCCTTTGAGTGTGAACTGAGAACTTTACTGCGTTTCAACATTTCAACCTGGAACTTTGTCTTGGGCCTTGGAGAAGGATTGAGACCTGGGGAGGGGAGTCATTCCTTCAGGTAAAGATCCCACCAAAGACTTGATCTGTTGTCCAGAAGAAGGGAGCCTTTCTTTTGGACCAAGAAGATCCTCTACTTCA
The DNA here is from genome assembly GCF_040938575.1 of Ambystoma mexicanum. Classification (NCBI taxonomy): domain Eukaryota; kingdom Metazoa; phylum Chordata; class Amphibia; order Caudata; family Ambystomatidae; genus Ambystoma; species Ambystoma mexicanum. Next base: position 752,057,062 of record NC_090929.1, read on the forward strand.
GTAGTTTAGTTATAATTGTAAGGGACACAGATAGGTTTTTGACACAGAACGGTGGGCTTTTGATTTACATGGACATTCTGACTGAATCCTTAGTATTTTAGTTGAGGTAGGGAAACCCCTCTTAGAGTTAGGGAGCGATAGGCTTTCTCTTTTATTTCTGATATAATAAAAGTTAATGCCAACAACCATGCCACATATGTGTCATTCTCCTTCTTCAGCACCCTTACACTACTCAGAGTGCACAAACACACCACACGTCCCAGCTTTGTGATGCACAGTTCCAGTACCCTCATGGCATTGTGCCCTCTAGTTGTGTTGCATGGTCTTTCCTCTAATGCCAGTACTGGTGGGCTATTCAACTGGCACGCTGACTATGGCCTCTCTAACCGGGGGCTAACACAGGCCCTGTGTAGTTTCCAAGAGGTCTAAATATGGGTCATAGTTGTGCAAGGGGGTTTAATGGCCTTACTTAATGGATCTTTGTATCAATATCGGATGATACCTACCAAATTACTAACTTTTTCCAAGGGGTTGTCTAGAAGGTTTCTAAAATGAGGCCATCTTTGGACCCGGCTTCTGACCCCCCTGTTCGGGTTTGTTTCCAACAGCATTGTCAAGTCGGGAGTGGCTCAGGATGATAAATTATGTATGAACTGATGTTAATATCCTACCCTCCCCCCCCCCTCAAAAGCTTATCTGTTTCTTTGTTTGAGGAACTGTTGCCTTTATGGCTTTATTGTGTTTCTGTTTTGAGGATTAGCCTCTTCATTTGACAGTATATATTCAAGATAATGGATACATGCTTTTGCAGTTGCACATTTGCCTGGATTGACTGCAAATTCTGGTAGTCCCATGGGTGATGCAAACAAGCGTTATGTGCTGGATTGTGTTATTTCAGTAGTCTGTTCATCATCTTTGCAATGTGGCTTTTGCTCTATGGATTCTTAAGGGTGTGAATTGGTGAAAGCGGAGAGGGTTTGAAATAGACATTTCATCGTTGTCAGAGGCATGTAGATAGACTGGCCAGCAACCTCTCATCAGATCTAATGTATTTATATATTTTGACTTGCTCAATGGTAGATAGGTTCATGTACTCATGGTGCGGGATGGGTGCAAATTCAGATATTTCTTTTTTTTGAAAGTCTGAACAGAAACATATATTTTTATTTATTTATTTATTTATTTATTTAGTTGTTTATTTGTATTGCACCGGTAGCTCACAACCATTGGGGCACAGAGACAGAGACAAAATAGATGTACATAACATGGATGAGGACAGAGAAAACGGGACACACGCAATCAAGGTATCATCTATCTGGACTTACTGGGGTGCATGGTTTATTTGAATAGGTGTATCTTCAGTTGTTTCCAAAAACAGAGATAGTTCGCCTCCAGTCTCAGGTTGGCCGGTAGGTTGTTCCACTTTCCGGCTCCTAACGTGGGGAATGCTCTTCCCAGTCCGAAAGTGCGTTTTTGTGGGGCTACACTAATCTTACCCAAGTCGTCAGATCTTAATGCTCGACTGGGAACGTAGAAGTTGATTTTAGATTTTAGGTATGCTGGGGCCTTCCCATTAAGGCATCTGTGCACAAGGGTCAAAGCCATAAACTGCACCATATCTTCAATTTTCAGCCAATGAAGTTCTCTTCTGGCCTCGCTGATATGATCAAATCTTGACTTTTGCTTGGTAATTCTAACAGCATTGTTTTGAATTTGTTGATAGCTAGTGAGGCATTGTTTGTTTGCACCTAGGAGAAGTGCATTGCCCCAATGAAGGCGTGATAGTATTGTTGCCCTTGCTATAGTGGCACAGTTGTCATCCGACAGGTAGGGTTTAATAGCTTTTAGCAGCCTAAGGTAATAAGAACAGATTTTTTTACATATAGTGCTTGGGCTTCAGTACCCAGAGATGCTTCGAGCATAATTCCTAAGGTTTTAACTTTACCCAGAACCTGGATGTGGCTGTCCTTTATCTGGAAGGTACCGTAAGAGGGGGATAATTTAGCTCTGGTTTGATGTGAGCCAAACACCATTAGCTCTGTTTTCTTACTATTCAGACGCATCCAGTTTGCGTCCATCCACGATTCTACTGTGTTATAGATTGTAGATAACAGTTCACTGTCCTTCTTGTAGTCACCACTCAATTCAATCACCAGCTCAGTATAATCAGCGTAATTTGTGAAAAAGATGTTACTGTGATCAAGAACTAGACAGAGGTATCTCAAGTAGAGATTAAATAGTAGAGGTGACATACTAGCCCCCTGTGGGACACAGCATAGGATATCTTTTTCAAAGGAGAGTTTGTCCCCCCAGTGCACTCGCGATTTTCTGTTTTTGGGAAAAGATGTTATCCAACCAATTGCCTCTTTAGAGCAGTTGGCAGTTTTCTCTAAAGCCACTTTAAGGAAGTCATGATTTAGAAGGTCAAACGCAGCGCTTAAATCCAGGAGGATTAACAGGCCACCCTTACCTCTGTCCATTATACTTAACATTTTGGTTTGTAGGTCGAGCATCGCAGTCTCTGCACTGTGGGCTGCGCGAAACCCTGATTCTTGATAGTGCAATGATTGAGAGGTTTCGACATGGGCCTGTAATTGCTTGGTGGCTATCTTGTCCATGATTTTCTGCATAAAGTTGCAGTTTGTGATAGGCGTCAAATGATTAGGGTCTCTTTGGCCAAGGTTAGTTTTTTTTTTTTACCAGGGGTATTTCAGTAACCTTTTTTATCATACTGGGTATAGTTGATCACAGAATGAGACATTCATGATTTTCGTAATTATTATTTTGGGCGGTAGTATGTTTTCCACATGGTTGGTTTCATTATGGCCAGAACTCTCACCATTTCCTCATTGGTGATTTCTGTAAACATAAAAGATTCGGTGTCCTTGGTACTAATCTCGGGTGGGAGGTTGTTTGTCTCCTTTTTATTGGATTCAGCCTTTACAATTTGTTCCCTAGCACTGAAGATTTTTGGGAAGAATGCCGTTTGGGTTTTATCGCATTCCTCTTGAGTAGGTGTGAAAGGTGGTATAATTGCCCTAGGTTTTTCTATTGATTTCAGAATGTTGAAGAATTCGCTGGTGGTATTTGCTGTGGTTGAAATTTGTTCATTATAATTTTTTTTTGCCTCAATAATCCTGTTCTTATATTTTTTCTCACAATCCCTCCAGAGTTCCCTGTTGGATGTGGAAGGATCTTCTTGCCATTCATTTCCCCTTTTTCTTTTTTCCTTTTTTAGTTCTGCAAGTTCGGCAGAAAACTAATTTGGGTGTTTAGTGTTAGAGCTGAATATTTTAGATTGCAGCAGGGCCCTCTGGCCCAACAGCTTCTTGGTGTGAAATAGCAGATTTGTCATAAGAGTGTCGCATGAGTCGTCATCCTTGTAATCATTCTTGATGTCTTCTATGCATTGCTCTAAGTGGGCTCTTTCAATGTTTTTAAAATTCCGGCAGGTCATATTCTTGGGTTCATTAGGGACCTTAGGTTTTGGAAGTGGTGGAGTCATTAGAAAGGTCGCACTATAGTGCTCTGACCAGATGAATGGTGTTGTCTTATATTCTCGTGTTACAAGATTATGCGCTACTACCCAGTCAAGTTGATGGCCATTGGCCATTGTAGGTTCATGATTCACAACCTTATAGTCAATATTGTTCATTAATTTCTCTAAGCTAGTGGCTTCCTTGTCTTTAGGGTCTCCAAACCAACGAGTGAGATCTCTTAGCAGCAGGGTTGCCGTGTTGGGCCCTTTTAATAGGTTGAGTTGATGTATAAGTTCCTCATTAAATTCAGGCATTGTAGTGGGAGGTCTATATACTACAATAAGATTGAGACTACTATTGTCCGTCGGAAGGTATTTCAAATGCAGAATTTCACTGCCGCTGCAAGAAATGTTAGTTGGAAACAAGTGAACAAGTGGATGGAGTCTTTTGCAATTATTCCATCCCCCCACCTCCTTGGCCTGTTTACCTATTGGTGTAGTAAATTGGGTATCCTTCTGGATCAGCGATATCACAGGTGGGGCCTATTAAATCTTTGAGCCAGGTCTCAGTGATACATAGTATATCCAGATTTTCCTCAGATCAGGCTTCAAACTTGGGTGACCTGTGTTTTGCCATTTTAAGCGAGGGGGGGTGGTGTGTCTTTAGCTTTACAGTGTTTGGGTTTGATATGATCACTCGTGTTATGGTGAGTTCTGAACTATTTCGTTCTATAACTGCCGCCACCACTTGTTTAACTATGTTCATGCGCTGGTGACAGGTGCAGGTCGAGAGCAGTAGTTTTTCTAAAGGTAAGAATCCCATGCTTACCGATTAAGAAGTGGCAGGTGGCCTGCACTCCCCCGAGTAGCGTTTCGTGCACTGGACGCTGTGGACGGCGAGTCCAGGCGGAAGACCGGCTAGGCCCTCGAAGCGCCGGTGCTGAAGTGCCTGACGTTAAGGTTTATGGATGTCGGGGGCTTCTGAGATTGGTAGTCCGTAGTTGGTATCTCGCAGAATGCGGATGTCAAATTAAAATTAGGCACTCCTACTATATACAAAGATTTTAGCAAAATGTATCTCTGCAATTACAGTTTCACTTCAGAAATAGGAATGCGTGTTAAAGGCAGACTTTAAGTATGGTATCTGATCCGAATGTTTCACACACACTGCTTTATAAATCACATTGGGCCTCATTAGGACACAGGCGGTAAGGGGTTTACGCCGGCGTAAACATAGCCGACCCTTACCGCCTGAGTACGAGTTCCCTTAGCGCCATGGCGGATCTAACACCTGCTTTTAGCAGGCGTTAAAATCCATGGCGCTAAGGGACCTTGTTGTTAATTACGCCACCGTAATTTACGGTGGCGTAATTAACGCCTTCCCCACTCCCATTATGCCCTATGGGGCAAAAATGGGAATGGGGAAGGGTAAATGGGGATTGGGGACTTACCGCCCCGCCAAGGTCGGAATGGGGCGGCAAGTCGGCCAACCACCATGGCGGAGTTGGCAGCTTAGCGCCATGGACCATGGTGCTAATAGCGCCATGGTCCTCCGCCAAGGTCCTAATGAGGGCCATTGCGTGCAATCGCAGCTTCTTGTCAATATGGCGTTCAGATTTCAATCAGAGCACACACAACAGCTGATTTAGCGGGATGCAATGTTCTGAAATATATCTAAATGTGTGCACAAGAGCTCAATCATTCACCAAATTCACAAAATACCCTTGACTAACAGAAAGATAAACGCACGAAGCCCTGGTTCTCAGACAGATTCCCATAGCAGCAATATGTGAGGCACACAGAGAGTTGTCTGGTTACCACCCTCTTTACATTATATTATTTTTGTAAGATGGGTGACAGCATTCACATGTGGAATGTATATATTTCTTCTTGGAGAGCATTGCAGCATCCTTTTAGTATTATGTGTAGCTGTTGCAGCAGCACTCTCCCTGATGCTGTGTTTACATGCACTCCACATAACCTATGTATCTAGCGCTGAACATTCACAGGTTTCGTGGTTTTGTGGTTGCGAGAGAGAGAGAGAGAGAGAGAGAGAGAGAGAGAGAGAGAGAGAGAGAGAGAGAGAGAGAGAGAGAGAGAGAGAGGAAGATATGGTAGGGGTTTCAAGCAAAGAATCAGCATATTATACAACCCTACTATCTTACACAAGAGTTCTCATATGTTTGGCTAACAAAATGTTCATTAGCCCTTCCCTATTCTACAAACAAAACAGCTCTCATAGGCTCTCTTTGTGATCCTGTCCAAGGTCTACTCACAATTCTGCCTTCTTCAGGAATTCTGAACAACAGACATTCACTAGGCCTTCTTACTGGCTTTGGCTTGGTTGGTCCCTTCACAACCTTGGCTGCTCTCTAACATCTGAAAAACAAAAGAAGTAATGGCCGGGAAGGTTTAGAATTACTTTTAAGCTCTGACATCACCCCGGGCATCCTTGGATGGTATGCCCAGACTTGGGTCCCGTGTCTGCTGGTCCTAGAGATCCAAGCTACATCTCACCAGCCTGATGAGCCCAATGAGGCTGAAACATGTATGGGGTTGCCTGGGGTCTCATGCATAAAGGATGTTAACAAGTAGTTTGGGCTGGACTGCCCCTTCTGGGGTGGGACCAAGCCTGATTTGCATATAATCTTTCCCCTTTCTGTAATGGCTTGGCAGGTGAAAAACAATGGTCTGGAGGGGTTCCCGGTCTCTTCACGACCTTGGTTTCTCTCAGATTTCCATCAGGTCTCTCCATGATTGTGATTTGTCCCAGACGTCTGTCAGGTCTCCACACCCTTGGTTTCTCTCGACTTTCTCTCCATTCTCTCACTGACCTTGCTTCATCTCAAGTATCTCTCAGGTCTCACGAGGACTTGACTTTCTTTCTGGTGTCTTTCAACACAACTCTCATGACTAATTGTCTTTTTCTTTTCCCCTCATTCAGGGTTCTTTTCAGACATATGTTATTCTTACACTTACTTTATAGAACAGAGTTTGCTTTGGTCTGTGTGCCAATGACTTGCTAACCGCCATGGACAAGGGTTGTAATTCAGTCTTTGTTATGTTGGCCCTTTGATGCCATCAGTAATGGGGGAAGGGTAGTTGGACTCTTTAGGACCTGCTTAGTTTTTAAAGGACCATTCTCAAATGAATATACTCCTATCCTGGAGGGCATGACCCTACATATGTGCATGGGCCCCACAGAGATTGGTTGCCTGGGCTCTGTTGTTAAACGTGTATTTCAGGCCAATGTTTGACATCATCTGGAGGGATGGTCTGCAGTATGCCAATGAAACACAAATCTATGTCTCTTTGAAAAGCAGGCCTGAGACTCTGACTGTCTGAGTAAAGACATCAACTGGATAGAGACACAATTTTAAAAACTGAACACAGACACGTTGCAAATAATGATTGAAGGTTCTGGAAGGTGTTAGAAATTGGGCCAGGGACAATGTGAGCTGTCATTAACTAATGGTGTGCATCCAGACCTGTTTCCCAAGTTCCTTCTTTTTTTGTTTTTTTTTACTGTAGCCAGAAATTGGGTGTACAAACAACAGTGGTGTTATGGACAACAATGATTCCACCTGCTCGCTGAGCCCACCTCACCCCTAATTACTGCTCATGTTGCTTAATTCTATGTAACACAGCCCTCCTGTAACTTTTGTTCCCTGTATTCCTATTAATCCATTGGTATGTAGCAGTTTGCTGCTTCCTGCGGCTAGGTTTGTACTCAACAAATATCTGAAACTAGCTTTTTCCAGCGTAACATATTCTATTCTAGCATATCCTAAAGGTCAATATTGGTCACTATTTCATAGGGTCACTTCTGTCACCCTGTGACCTATTAGTGATCATTGAAAAGGCTATATATATAGAAAACTGTCTTTTTAATTTTAAAGGCATATTGTATCAGATGGAAGGAGAAGTATGCGCGGTATAAGAACAGTATCTAAATTTAATCCATCGATTACACAGGCCTCTAATCTTGTTCCATTGGAGAGGCCCTGTGATGGCATAAGATTGCGTAGTAGCATAATTACAGCACCTATTTTCAGTTTTAGCACACCAGGAGGCATTCATCCGACAGCGTTTCACTCTTTAGAGACTGAAACGTTGAACCGGTAATTAACTGTTCATTGACACTGGAACCGCCATGCCCTGTGTGTAGAGAAGTAGGGGTGGAAAGAAGTAACTTCAAATTGTTCAGAATGTTTGTGATAGTGGAAGATGTAGTTGACCGCATAGAAACGTGCTCGTTGTTGAAGTGGAAGGCATACAGAGGTGCACTTTGCCATTTGGACAGCAGTGAAATGATATGATAAGTCATATATAACGCGCCTCTACACAAGTGTTTCTAGGCGTGACAGTGGGCAACACTGATAAATTGCATCCGCTAAGTAAACCTAAGTGTTTTATATATATATAGATTAATAAGAAATGTCTGTATTATCACCACAGGACAGTCAGCGTGTTACCTCTTCCCATGTTTTCTACTGACCTACCTAGGCTCGTATGTCAACGCCCCGTGACTATGGAAATGCATGCTATGCTGAGCTCCCTGGGTGCTTAAGATGGAAATGAAACTCCAGCACCTACAAATGTTTCTGCTTGAAAGTTGTTGCAGGTTTTGTGCTTCAATCATGTCACCCCCCACACCCCCACTGCATGATGTGCACTGTTTGCTGGTTGCTCTCTGTGTGAAGTGCAATCTGACCATTCTGGCCTTCTGATCTCTGCAGGAAGGCAAGCCAGTTTATCTGCAGTACAGTTCATTGCTCCATTGAGCAAATAAATCAAGTCCTCAGAGGAGTTAGTTCCTCATGGTGCTATTACATGTAGCACCAGGCGGCCATGCCTTTGTGGATGCAGCTTATTTTTATTTATTTTATTTTATTTTATTAATTTATAAAACACACAGCAGCCTGTGGGCATCGTGGCAGAGATCAAGTGCATAAGAGGGTTGGGTCCCTATTGCTCCTAGAAGCTAAGGGCACAGGGACGTCAATGATCTGCACTCGAGGAAAGACCATTTCTGGATCACTGTCTAATTTCAACTTTGCTAGAACTTTATCAGTTTCTTATAAAAATGGACTTGTTATATTTTTAATTACTGGATGTAACTTATTGGCCCATGTTTATAAGCATATTGCCTATTTTATGGTACTTTTATTGATGTGTTTTTATATTGTGAATTTGTGTTAAGGTTTAAAGATGTAAACCATGTGACAAAACAAATAAATAAATAAATAAAAATATTTTTTCCCATTTACGCTTTAGACCCATCACTACCATTCCTTTTCTTCTTAAGATATTGGATAAAGTCGCCTACACGCAAATCCAACACTACCTAGAAGAAAACCACATCCTAGGAAAAAGACAGTCAGGCTTCCGTCCGGGACATGGGACGGAGTCAGCTTTACTAGATCTCAAAATTCAACTCGGTGACATCATGGACAAACGCAGACCGGCACTTCTCCTCCTCTTAGATTTGTCCGCTGGCTTCGACCTTGTCAACCACGATATCCTAGGTATGCATCTGAAAAAAGAGGCACACTTCTCACCTGAAGCCATTGCTTGGGTGGCCTCCTTCTTGAATGGAAGACTCATGAAAGTCTTCTCAGACTCTGCCTGTGATTCCCCCACCACCATCCACTGCGGTATCCCATAGGGCTCATGCACTGCCCCCACACTATATCATATTCTTACCCTTCCACTCTTTAATGATTTGGACCATCACAACATAGTGTATACCAATTACGCTGATGGCACTCAGGTATTGCTCCCCCTATCTGGCATATATGCACAAGATTCTGCAGCCCTAATTGAAATTTACTCAGCAATACAAACATGGATGGCCGCAAACGGCCTCTGACTAAACGGGGACAAAACAGAGATCCTCATTGTAGGTACCAGGGAAACTCTCAAAAAGCTCCCCTCACAATACAAAACCTTTACATCGACAACTCAACATAACAGTCTCATCAGCGGTAAAAAAAAACTCTAGGAGTTTACCTCGATTCCTCACTCTCCATGACTATAGCCTCCTCGGCCGCACTCACCACCAAAATCATCAACGCGGTTAAGCCCTTCCTCTCCACAAAGAACTGCCTCTCTATCGCCAGAGCCACATTAGGTACCAAACTGGACTACTGCAATGCCCTATTCCTGGGTACCTCTGCAAAAAACCTCAACAAACTCCAAGTCACACAAAATAATGCCCGTAGGGCCGCACTGAGCATTCCCAAACTGGATCATATTTCACAAGCCAGGAAAGATGCCCACTGGCTATCGGTAAAAGAACGCATACTCTTCAAATCACTGGCCATTACACACAGGTGCCTCTCCGCCGAAGCCCCACCGTACCTCTCAGAAAGAATCACCTTCAACTCTTCCATAAGGCCCACCAGGTCCCATCTGTCCAACCAGACCTACGTACCCACCTTCAAAAGAACCAAAGCAGGTGGATCCAGTTTTCAACACTTGGCCTCTAAAAGCTGGAACGCATTACCCACCACCCTAAGGAACGAAAAATCCTACACCACATTCCGCAAAATGTTGAAAACGCTACTGTTCTGTGTATTTTATCGTATTGTATAGTGTATTTTATCATTTCTGTACTGACCGAGGTCTGCCCATTACGTCGGGACATTGTAACCTTTAATTAAAGCATGGAAGTGGCAAGAAAGTGGTGGTTTGCGGTGGTCACCTGTCTTTTTTTTGCTGGCAGTCTTTGAGGAGGAGCTTGCTGCTGACCCAGAGAACACTCCTTTAAATTGCCCTCAATAGCATGGAGTGCAGCGCAGAAGTGGCGAGAAAGTGGTGGTTTGCAGTGGTTTGCGAGTGGGCGCGAGAAGTGGCAATATATCATTGAGACACAAGTAAGTGTATTGTCATCTACACATCCCGCTCTACTGTTATGTCAGCAAGCACAAATTGGGGAATGTGCCATCAAGAAACACTAGGCGGCCATTAACAAACACAACAGAAAAACTGCAAAATAATTCAGAGGAAGATTGGGAATGGCTGGGCTGATTGAGTCAGTGAGAGAAATGCAAGAAAATAGTAACATTGCACAGAGTAAAATCACTAACTTACACCAACGACAAATAGTGTTACATTGACCGCCCTATACCCCCTTCAAAGGACACGTGTTATGTTGACTGCCCATATGCCCCCCCGCAGAGGACATGGGTCCAGGAGACAGGGCAAACTCATCGGAATTACCGCTGATTGACAGCAATTTGTTACTTAAGCTAGTACTCATTTTACAGGCGTAGTCTACAAATCAAGCAGAGCTAGTGCTGGGAACCAAAGCCAATCAAGTTCCTGTGTTTCTTGCAGACACAGGTCTGTATCCACCTACTAACCTGTCATCAACGCCTAATGTAGAGAGAATAGCGGAAGATGTCTATGCCTCCCATTGATCTAGCCTCAATGATTCTTCATTCTCCTCGGTATCAACAGAGGAGGAGGGGCGTAGAGACCCGGAACATATTACTATATTGAGAGTTCTCTACGCCATCTGTGTGAAACTGGTAAGAGAACAGTTAAACATAAAAGAAGGCTTAATAATTTTGGTGTATGTAGTACTGGCTCATTCTACTGAGGCAGAAAAGCCAGGAGATACGGCCACCTGCAGGAGAAACCAACCCTCTCTTCTTCTGTTATAAGCATTGCAGACACAACGGCTGACCAGGGGATACAGGCAGTGGACGCCACTGCAAGAACTGTAATAGATGGGTTGGGAAATCACCCTTCTGGAAAGGCCCTTGCCCCTAAAAGAAAAGCTATATCTAAAAAAAAACATTACTCAAACTTTGTTGTTAAGAAAAGAAATAAAAAGAAAAAGGTAGTGATATCATCTCAAGCATTAGCACAATCACCTACTGAAGACTTGGAGCTTACTGAGATGTGAAAGAGCATTGAGCTCCTCGCGGTACGGCCACAAAGAATTTGTTGGAGAGACACGGAAATATTGAACTTGCAGGGCCTCTTGGACAAATGAACAGAGAGTTGATCTGCTAATGGGCAGTTTCCTGAAGGCTCCATTGCAACTGCTCCTGGGCCTAAAAGAACAAGAGAAGTGCTCACTAAACAGGATGGTATGAATTTGAGAACTGTACACACTCTAAGGACTCCTACACACACTCTCTCAGATTCGCATATGCACAGGCCTACTTTTGGAATGTATAGACATGAAGAAATACAAAGTTAGCAAGGTCAAAGTAGTGGACTTCTAACATACCGTTTTTGAACCGGGCAAACGTTCTGGAGCTTATACATCAGCTGCCACAACTGAGAGCAGTCTGCTCCAGTGATTTGGAGCTGGTAGAAATCCTGCTGACTGCCACTGAGACTAACTGGGCTTGGTCCCGTATTGTGTCACCGATTATTTATGAACTTATCATGAACTATGCCACACAGTTTCTGGAACTTGGTTACAAATTTAAGAAATATCAGGATCCCTTGACACCGAGAAAGAAAGGGCAAGACAGGACAGGGAATTTAGGTAAAGGGAATTAATTAAGAGAGTCAGATATAGAGAAAATTGCAAGAAGGGTTGCAGGGGATATCAATGAAGGATGCATTGAAACCAGTGATGAAGTAACAAAAAATCAATGGGGAGAACATTTAGAGGAGGATGGTTGACCGCGACCCCTGAGTCTTGACTTGCGCTTTCTTTCTTGGAACTCCAGGGGCCATAACTCTTTTTTGAAAGCCAGGGAGGGGTTAAAACAAATAATGAACACAGAAATATATGCGCTACAAGAAACATGGTCATTAGAAAGAGTCACAGAAAAGAGCCATATCTGCAGCCCAGCGAGAAGGAATGCAATGGGGAGACCGTACAGAGGCTTAATATTGGGAGCCAGAAACTCCTTTAGCCTAATAGAAATACCTGTCATATCAAATCCTCATATTCTTTCTGGAAATATAAGAATGAGGAGGAAGGGGACAGATCTTCAGATGTTGCTGATAAATGTATATAGCCCTCATGGAAATGTAGGAATATTGGACATTATAAAACTTTGTAATTATATTAGAAACAATTGGCTGTAAGCTAACCGAGAGGGAATTGATATCGTAATGGGAGATTTCAATGATCAAAGTGAAGTGATTCAAAGAAACCATATAGGAACAAACATGGGGTGGAGTCCGTTCCTCCTGGTGAAAATAGAAGACCTAATGGTCGGGACCATTGGTCAGGATTTATAGAATCCCGTGGTCTTTCTCAACTGTGCATCTCAGAGAGTAATGTTCCCATGATTACACATACTGTACTGTAACGGACAAACCTTTTATATTTGTAAAGACTACGTGATTTAAGTTAATTCCAACAAAGAGCAGTGACTATGTAATCACCAGATTCACGCGCAATTATGATAAAAGAACTGCAGATTGCATGGGGCGTGAATAATGGAGGCTCTAAAATTTCATGGAAAAATAAAAATATAAAACTTTTTTAAAAACTAGACTAATTTCACATGTTACTATAGGTAGTGGTAGCGAAGAAAGAAGTGTTAGAGGAGATGCAGAAGCCAAGATAGTGGAAAAGAAAAAGATGTACAAGAATGAAGTAAGTAGAATTAAGAAGATTAATTATGATGGGGCAAATGAGCACAAAAGGCTAACGAGTGTACGCATGAAATCTAACAATATGGTAAGAGAACACAGAATCACTTTAGCCACCTCTCAAGAGTTCAAGTTATGTAGCGTGCTCTGGGATAGAAACACACGCACACATTCTGGAGGCTGCATACCATATGGGTGGCTGGAGTAGATAAAGGACAGGAAATTAGCCCCATTTCCTCGGATGTCTGGATTTATTATATAACAAAATTATATAATTCTGGAAAAGAAAGGGAGCAATTCCCTGTTATGGGTTGTGTTAATATTGAGAGTAACCACCATATATATCTATTGCAAGTATTTGATGCTTCATATTAAAACGGAAGGCATCCAAAGCTCTGGGCCATGTTGGGATTACCAACATATTGCTGAAGGTGGACCCAGAGCTATGGGCTAAACTATTATATGTGCAATTTCAAATTATTCTTAGATGCGGGGTGATACCCACCCAAAGCTGGAAGGAGTCTATTATGATTCCCATATACAAAAAAGAGAAGACCCCACTGTTAGGAAAGATTTCTTAATTGTGGGTAATTTTTGTGGCAACCCCTAAACTTTTTGCTGTTGTTTTCACCATAATCTAGACTTTGCCAGAGAAGTGCAGCCTTTTGCCGCACTCCTCTGGGCTTTCGCTCCATTCTTACGGGGAAACTGACATGCCCTTAAAACAGTCAGTACCGGGAAACGTTGTTTTCCGTAGTTCTTTTATCATGTTGCAGCTTTCGCGCAACATGGCACAAGAGGGCACTGTAAGCTAAGTTACTGCTCTCTTGAGTCTCTAGTCTTCTACAGGCCCTAGATACTCTCTTTAGATTGTTAATGAACGGTGCAAGTGAATCACGGACGGGACTGGTGGCAGCAATCGTTTCTTTGTGTTTTTGAGCTCCTTTTGGCGTTTAAGCGCGTTTCTCGCGCTTAGCCCAAAAAGCTGGCCTGGCTCCCAAAATGGCCAGACCACGAGGCTCTTTGTCCTGTCCGCTGACCGTCTTGCCCCCTTCACCTTCCCCAGGTCGGGCTGACCCGGGGCCTTCCTTATTTGGGCATGTACTTTCCCACGAAACACAGATGCTTTCGCGGGCTTCTACAGGCCTTGTGTTTGCCTCCAGGATGTGGGCTGGGATGTCTGGTCCCAATACACATCCTGGCTGCCAGAGAGTCTAGTGTGTCGTGAATGCCTGGGACCACCGTGGTCCGTGATAGGTCCACGTATGGTGTGAGTGTTTTGTGAGCAGATCTCCCATGGGTCCCCTCTGTTTTGGCACGAAGGGAACCGTGGATAAGAGGGGGCTGGAAAAACCACTACCATGTCGATCTCCTGAGTTCTCACGAACGAAAGAATACAGGAGCCAAGTATCCTGCAACTACGAGGCTGAACCGAGGAATCGCTGGTGACCCGCTGAAGGACTGCCTCCTCTGCACTGCTTTCTACCTCTGATCGAACGAGAAGGCCTGTACTGGTACTTCGATCCCTTGGAATAGTGGGAACAACTATTCTTGGCATCTTCACCATCTCCTGCACGTAAGCCTTCGGAAGTGTCTCTGGGCCATCCAGCGGACTGACCAGCCTACCCATGAGACTTGCTCTGTAACCGCCGTCAGGTTGTGTTGTATTACGAGTCCTTGTCACTCTCACACGATTCGTACACTTGGCATTCCCAGGTCTGAAGTGAGGAGTGTACATTGGGCTGAAATACACACGGCCACTCCGTTGCCCTGCTGTGGTAACAAACTGTGCGGGTTCACTGCGTTTGGGACATCCTCAACTCTAACTTCTGCTGCTGCGGAATCTACACGACGCAGAGACGTCCCCTGCTCGTATCTGAACCTGCCAGCACTGAAACTGACGTGGAGAAGCCTGGGTCTGCCTGCATCGTGGACTGGGTCTAATTATTATTCACACTGCCTGTTTTCCTCCCGATCTAGGTGGTCTTCACATTTTGTGCGTCTAACTTGTTGGACTCGTTGGTAATTGTATATATATTGTATTTGATTGTGATGTGTTGTTTTACTTAAGTTTTATTGTGATTCCTCGCTACGGTCAATGTTCCAAAGGCCTTGTAATAAATGTGTCTATATTTTTAATATAACACCTGCTTGGAGTAATTTGTAGGTGTCCTTGCTTTGTGTGCTCATTGCGGGCTTTCAGTCACCCTCACCCCTCTTGAGACCTAGTCTTGACCGCCGCAATCGCTACCCTGATTGGTCTGGCTTGTCCAGAGGTTACCCTGTTCCAAGAAACTAGGCTGGCCTTCTGAACCTCTGCCCCTCTAGGACAGAGTTCAGAAATGCATCTTAACAAATTGGTGTACAGCGGTGGGATACGAATGAAGGTATCCAGTGTTGCGCACGAGCGAAGGCATTTCAAGTTATTCCTACCAGGACACGTAGTGAATTGTCGTAGTATAACTTTTAAAAGGCCATAGTCTTATCTAACAGTATGGAAACAAATACCTTGTTAACTTTAAATACTTCTAAATCCGAAACATTGAAAAAGATGTGTGCGGAGAGAGCTGTATCCTCTCAAGGCACCAAATTGGATATGATCCAAAGAATCGTGGGCGTGGCAAGAAGCGCAGCTTGACGCTATAACGTCTGAGGACAGTGCGGAAGGAGGTGGGGCTGCTCTCACTGGTAGAACCGACGGTTCTGCCGCTGCACTGGTCCACCGCGACCACGAGGACAGGGAGGATGGGATGTCTAATGTTTCCTCTGCCAGTGTTGATGGGGAGGCCATGCTTGAATTCAAGAAGCAAGAACTGCTGTTTAGGCAGAAGAAGCTTGATTTCAACATGACCAAACTAAAAATCGAAAAGGCTGAAAAACAGAAAGACAGGGATCACCAGTTGGAACTGGCCAGGCTTCAGGTTGCAAATGGATCCAAGGGTCCTGGACATGGGTCTGGGGCCTCCTCTCATCCACGATTTCCGAAAGATCTTCTCAGTGTGTATGAGGAAAAGAATGACATTATGGACTGGCTGAATAGGTTTGAGTATGCATGTGAAGTTCAACAAGTTGACAATGCTGATAAGATTGCCTGGTTACTCAGCAGACTGCCCCATTCTGGCTGTAGTGCCATTATGGAAATGTCGAAGGCTGAGCGAGGCTAAAGCAAACTCTCATTTTAAAGTTTGGAAATACTCCTGCCCAATATTTAAAACAATTCCGAGAGTATAAGAAAAAAGAAGGTGGTACTTGGGTATCTTATGTAACCGAATCCTTAAAAAACTTGACTGGCTGGGTCAAAGGTTATAAGGTTTCTACCTTTGAAGGCATGATAAGTCTTGTCATGCTGGAACATATTTTTGCATCTTCTTCCCCGGAGCTTAAGCAGCATTTGGCCGATTCGAAGGAGATAGATCCTAAGAAGCTTGCCATTGCCGCAGATTTATGGGTGTCACATTCAGTGTCCCATAAGGACAACACTCATCCTGGTAAGCAGGAGGAAGGGAAAAAGTCCAAAGATAAGGAGGGTGGAGAATCTGATAAATCTTCTTCTCAAAAGGGCCACAAAAAGAAAAATAAGGGTCAGACACAAGAGAACTCACAGGGTAGTGGAGGTCAGCCTCCGAAACAGAACTCTGGTTACAATAAGCCTCCCTATGTAAACAGACCCAATGGATCTTGTTTTGCTTGTGGAGCAACTGACCACGTGAAGGGGGATCCCCGGTGTAAGGTTAAACCTTTGGGGGTCCACTCTGCTAATCTGGCCTTCTCCTCCTACAAGGAAGAAGAGATTACAGGAGCATCCTTCTCCTCAGACTCCTTCCACATGCGGGATAGAAGCTGAGGTAGTTTTAGTTTCCCTGGGTTCCTGGGAGCCTAAAGTCGCAGAGGCTTATGCTAGGATTCCAGATAATACCAAGCACTACTTTAAAGACAGTGTGCTGATCAATGGAGTGGATACTCCAGCTCTTAGGTGATAGTGGGTGCAGTCGAACTGTAGTGGATTCTACCTTGGTAGACTCAGAGGAAGTTGCCAGAGCTACTCTGCTGCCCACTAAATTGGCTGACGGCCCACCTCGCATGTTTCCAGTAATACCTGTAAATCTTACTTTAAATGGTACAGCAGTCAGGATTCCAGTGAGCATTCAGAGAAACGTCCCAGGAAAGGTCTTGTTAGGCAATGATCTCAGAGCTTTAGGGCTCGTAGGAGACACGGCCAACAGACCCTGCACACGGTCTCAAACACGGGCAGCATTGGCCAAGACCAATACGCCACCCCAGCCAAAGGGGAAACCCAAGGCGAAAGGAGTAAGAAAGTCAAGACGAGGGAAAGAGAACATTCCCCCGAACTCGCCTACCACTGCGGTGGAGGAAGTTGGTCGATAGCCCGGGCCTGACGAGGAGGTGGCGATGCCTGAAGTATTTGACCCCAACGACCATCCTGAACTAAAAGACTTGTTAGTTGAAGGTGGTCCTGACAGGGAAGAATTCAGTAAAGGCCAACGTGAGTGCCCATCTCTGGAAGGCCTAAGGAGACAGGCCTGCTCCCAGCTTGAGGGTGAACCTCCTGGGACACATCGGATTTATTAGGAAGGTGGACTCCTGTATAGTGAGCCCACAGAGTCTACAGAAGGAGACCATAGGAGGTTGGTGGTTCCCCTTGCTGTAAAACCATTCCTCCTGCAGTTGGCACATGAAGTGCCCCTTGCTGGTCACCTTGGTATTAAGAGGACCAAGCAAAGGTTATCCATGCACTTCTACTGGCCCAAGATGGGGGTGCAAGTAGAAAGTCACTGTAGGAGTTGTGCCTCCTGCCAGTTATCTGGTAAGAGTGGCTCAACAATCCAAGCTCCATTGGTACCACTCCCAGTTGTGGGAATACCATTCGAAAGGGTAGGGATCAACATCGTTGGTCCCCTTGACCCGCAGACATCCTCAGGCAATAGGTTTATCTTGGTGCTAGTCGACTATGCTACCAGATATCCTGAGGCCATTCCATTGAAAACTGTAACTGCCAAGTCAGTTGCAAAAGTGTTACTTGGCATCTTCACTAGGGTTGGCTTCCCTAAAGAAGTTGTGTCTGACAGAGGCAGCAACTTTATGTCAAAGTATATGCAGGCTATGTGGAAAGAATGTGGGGTCACCTACAAGTTCTCTTCTGCATACCACCCCCAGACCAATGGTCTGGTGGAACGTTTCAACAGAACGTTAAAGAGCATGATTGGGGCTCTGGAGGAACCTCAGAGAAGAAAATGGGATCTTCTTTTACCATGCTTACTGTTTGCCTACCGAGAGGTACCACAGGAGGGTCTTGGCTTCAGCCCCTTCGAACTTCTGTTTGGTCATCCTGTACGGGGACCCTTAGCCATAGTCAAAGAGGGATGGGAGATGCCCACTCCCCCTGTTACTACTCACGTAGTAGATTATGTGCTGGGGCTCAGAAAATGGATGGTACTTCTGATGGGCTTGGCTAGTGATAAATTGAAGGCGGGACAAGCGCTGGTGAAACATTGGTACGACCAGAAAGCTTCCCTCATCAACTTTACACCTGGTCAGCAAGTCCTGATCATGAATCCCATAAGGCCTCGAGCTTTACAGGACAAATGGTCAGGCCCTTACATAGTGGTGGAGCCCCTGGGTGAGGTTAACTATTTAGTGGACCTTGGAAGGCCTGGACAGGCTCCAAAAGTGTTCCACATAAATAGGCTGAAGGCTTTCGTCTCAAGAGTCGAAATCGCAGCACTGCCACTGGCTTCAGATGTTGAGGAAGAGGAGTCTGAACCTCTCCCCGACCTGTTCCAAAGCGGTCCTTCAGATAGCTCCTTTGAGGGTGTCAGAGTGGCCCCTCACCTGACTTCTGATCAGCAGGCTGAGGTGAAAAATGTGCTTAGGCAGTTTCCCCCCCTATTTTCACAGTCGCCTGGTGTGACACCTTGGTGCAAACATAACATAGACACAGGAGACAGTGTACCTACCAAAAGTAGGGGATACCGGATGTCAGACAAAGTACGGTCTTACATTAAGACCGAGGTCAACAAGATGTTAGACCTTGGGGTGATTGAACCCTCTAGTAGTTCTTGGTCCAGCCCTGTGGTTTTGGTTCCAAAGGCAGGCACTTCTGAACTGAGGTTCTGCGTGGATTACAGGGCTCTGAATGCTGTCACCAAGACAGATGCACACCCCTTGCCTCGAACAGATGAGCTGGTGGATACTTTGGGTGCCTCCAAGTACCTCAGCAAGTCTGACCTCACTGCTGGCTATTGGCAAATAGCTTTAGCAGAACATGCCAAGGAGAAGACAGCGTTTTCTACTCCAGGCGGCCTTTACCAATTCAGGGTAATGCCGTTCGGGTTGAAGAATGCGCCTGCCACTTTCCAGAGGCTTGTGAATCATGTGTTGAATGGGTTGGACGAATTCTGTCTTGCATATCTGGATGATATAGCAGTTTTCAGTGCCACCTGGGAAGACCATGTGAAACACCTCGGGATTGTGCTCCAGGCTCTTCAAAAAGCACACTTGACCATAAAGGCTAGCAAATGCCAGATTGGACAAGGCTCAGTGGTTTACCTTGGACATGAAGTAGGTGGAGGGAGGATACAGCCTCTTCCCAGTAAACTACAAGCAGTACAAGACTGGCCTACCCCCACTACACAGACCCAAGTGAGAGCCTTCTTAGGACACACGGGGTATTACCGCAACTTCATGGCAGACTATGGCACCATAGCTGCCCCTCTGGCTGCCCTCACCACTCCGAAGAAACCCAAGAAGGTAACTTGGACCTACGAGTGTGAGAAGGCCTTCAATGGCTTAAAAGACTCCTTGTGCCAGGCCCTTGTCCTCAGGGCCCCTGATTATCAAAGACCTTTTATCGTGCAGACGGACGCCTCTGACACTGGGATAGGAGCTGTACTATCACAAGTAGATGAGAAGGGTAAGGAACACCCTATTGGTTTTATTAGTCACCAGCTTAAGGACAGAGAGCTCAGATGGTCCACAGTGGAGAAAGAATGTTTCTCTCTCGTGTGGGCCCTACGGAAGCTGAGGCCCTACCTCTATGGGACCCACTTTACTGTGCAAACTGACCATAAGCCCTTAAAGTGGCTAATGAACATGAAGGGAGAGAATCCAAAGTTGCTTAGGTGGTCCATAAGTCTACAAGGCTGCGACTTCACTATAGAGCATAGGCCAGGTGTCCAACATAGCAATGCTGATGGGTTGTCCAGAATGTTTAACTGACCTGAACAAGAGACTCATCCAGGGGTGGATTAGTTCCCCCTGTCCATAGTCTGGGAGGGGCGAGTGTTAGGAAAGATTTCTTAATTGTGGGTCATTTTCCTTCCATGTGGCAACCCCTAAACTTTTTGCTGTTGTTTTCACCATGATCTAGACTTTGCCAGAGAAGTGCAGCCTTCTGCCGCACTCCTCTGGGCTTTCGCTCCATTCTTACGGGGAACTGACATGTCCTTAAGACAGTCAGTACAGGAAACGTTGTTTTCCGTAGTTCTTTTATCATGTTGCAGCTTTCGGGCAACATGGCACAAGAGGGCATTGTAAGCTCTAGTCTTCTACAGGCCCTAGATACTCTCTTTGGATTGTTAATGAACGGTGCAAGTGAATCACGGACGGGACTGGTGGCAGCGATAGTTTCTTTGTGTTTTTGAGCTCCTTTTGGCATTTAAGCGCGTTTCTCGCGCTTAGCACAAAAAGCTGGCCTGGCTCCCAAAATGGCCAGACCACGAGGCTCTTTGTCCTGTCCGCTGACCGTCTTGCCCCCTTCACCTTCCCCAGGTCGAGCCGACCCGGGGCCTTCCTTATTTGGGAATGTACTTTCTCGCGAAACACAGATGCTTTCACGGGCTTCTACAGGCCTTGTGTGTGCCTCCAGGATGTGGGCTGGGATGTCTGGTCACAATACACATCCTGGGTGCCAGAGAGTCTAGTGTGTCATGAATGCCTGGGACCACCGTGGTCCGTGATAGGTCCACGTATGGTGTGAGTGTTTTGTGAGCAGATCTACCATGGGGTCCCCTCCGTTTTGGCGCGAAGGGAACCGTGGATAAGAGGGGGCTGGAAAAACCACTACCATGTCGATCTCCTGAGTTCTCACGAACGAAGGAATACAGGTGCCAAGTATCCTGCAACTACGAGGCTGAACCGAGGAATCGCTCGTGACCCGCTGAAGGACTGCTCCTCTGCACTGCTGTCGCTTGGTGAAACCCTTTCTACCTCTGATCGAATGAGAAGGCCTGTACTGGTACTTCGACCCCTTGGAATAGCGGGAACAACTATTCTTGGCATCTTCACCATCTCCTGCACGTAAGCCTTCGGAAGTGTCTCTGGGCCATCCAGGGGACTGACCAGCCTACCCATGAGTCTTGCTCTGTAGCCGCCGTCAGCTTGTGTTGTATTACTAGTCCTTGTCACTCTCACACGATTCGTACACTTGGCATTCCCATGTCTGAAGTCAGTAGTGTACATTGGGCTGAAATACACACGGCCAATCCGTTGCCCTGCTGTGGTAACAAACTGTGCGGGTTCACTGCGTTTGGGACATCCTCAAATCTAACTTCTGCTGCTGCGGAATCTACACGACGCAGAGACGTCCCCTACTCGTATCTGAACCTGCCAGCACTGAAACTGACGCGGAGAAGCCTGGGTCTGCCTGCATCGTGGACTGGGTCTAACTATTATTCGCACTGCCTGTTTTCCTCCCCATCTAGGTGGTCTTCACATTTCGTGCATCTAACTTGTTAGACTTGTTGGTAATTGTATATATATTGTATTTGATTGTGATGTGTTGGTTTACTTGAGTTTTATTGTGATTCCTCGCTACGGTCAATGTTACAAAGGCCTTGTAATAAATGTGTCTATATTTTTAATATAACACCTGCTTGGAGTAATTTGTAGGTGTTCTTGCTTTGTGTGCTCATTGCGTGCTTTCAGTCACCCTCACCCCTCTTGAGACCTAGTCTTGACCGCCGCGATCGCTACCCTGATTGGTCTGGCTTGTCCAGAGGTTACCCTGTTCCAAGAAACTAGACTGGCTGAGCCCTAGCTCTGAGCTGGGGGGAAATCCGCCGAAAATTCGTGCTCATACCGCCGGCAGGAAATCCGCCGGCGGTATGAGCATGACATTTCCCCTTTGAGCCCAATGGGGAATGGGGCATTCCCGAATGGGCTCAATGGGGAATGGGGAATTCCAAATCCGCCAAACCCGTGATCCGGCGCTAATAACGCCGGGGGGTTTGGCGGTAGGGCTATTAGCGCCGGTGCTAATAGCGCCGGCGTTACCGCCCAACTCGTGATGAGGCTCTAAACTTAAGAGAACGAGTTTGGCGGTAACCCTTAAATCCGGTGGTCGCGCTATTACCAGGGGGGAAATTCGCCGGAAATTTGCGCTATTAAGAGCGCGAAATTCCCCATTGAGCCCAACGGGGAATGGGGCATTCCCAAATGGGCTCAGTGGGGAATGGGGAATTCCATTACCGCCAAACCCGTGATCCGGCGCTAACAGCGCCGGGGGGTTTGGCAGTAGGGCTAATACTGCCGGCGGTAATACCGCCGGCGTTACCGCCCAACTCGTGATGAGGCCCAATGTGTTAACATTGCAGCAGCAGACTCCAGTTTGTTGTCACTTTAGAATGGGTTAGGCTGGAGAGATTTAAGACACAGTAGCATGGCACCAATGGTATTTGGAAAGCTGCGATATAAAACCAAGTCAAATGTACAGTTCACTCTTGGAGTAGAATCATAAGCTGCCCCCGGGAATGTGTTATGTGGCATTAGGAAGGCGGTCTGGACACAAACGCGCATAGGCGTGTGCGTGCACACACACACACTGGCTGGAGCTGGAGCAGAAATGTTCACAGTCGTTTTCCAGGGCTGGACAGGATTTCTCATATCCCACCGCGAGTGGGTGTGTATATGTGGAGAAACAAGTACACTCCCTGAGGTGGAGAAGTGCATGGCGCACATTGGGATGATTGTAATGCAGAATAACAAGTAACAGTATTCAGGAAAAATACTTCCTTAAAACTACAAGACTGAAGCTAAGGGATTTATTGGTTTCTTTTCTTTCATGGGCTGAAATAATAATAGCCGTTTATGCATGGATACTGAAAAGTCAATTGTCAAAGTGAAGCCAAGGTGTGGCACGTGATTCAGCAATTTAGCAGCTGTTGTGTCCAAGCCCAAATTACTCTTGCCATTGTTTAATGCGCTAGATCAGCGTATGCAATCAGGAAGCCAGCACCCGCCCAGATGATGAACATCTGTCTGTCGTGACCAGCTCTATTGCCTTCTGTGTAAGAGCTCAATTCTACCAACAACGCATCAGGAGGTTTTCCCCCATTAAGGTGTTTCCTCCCGCCAAGGCCCTGCTTAACTTTTGGGCCTTACTTCCGGCTGCAAGGAGCTTCGGGTAGGGACCGGCCATTCCTCTTCACATCCAAATCCTTCATGAGGCAAACGGCAAGACAAGTCGCTGGGAGAGGCCGTGGTTTGGGTGTATTTAGCATATGTGATAGAAGCCTCAGACAATCAATTGGCCAGGATTTCAACAGTGTTTCAGCCCGGGCAAGAGCGTCTCTGCCACAAGTCTGACACCTTCTTTTGCCATGTGGAACCCTCTCCAAAGTGTTCACTGAAGCAATGTCGAGGAAGAGCAGGGCAAGAGCACAGTGGTTTTGCTTGTGCCGCCAGTGTTTCACCTAAATTGGTGTCCCACTGTTATTCTGTATCATTTCCTTATTTACAGAGTTGCTTTACCATGTGCTGTTAGTCCCCAGGAACTTCTTAGGTTGGAAAACTCTAAGAGGACTAGATGACAGTTTAGCTACTGCTATTTGTAAAGCAGCTCCATTGAGGTTGGACCTTAAATTCAACTAGAGTTTTGCTTAAGAGTATGGTTTTGTTCTTTTTTCTTTTGTCATTTCCTTGCTAGGACTTTAAACTGTTTGGCCTCTCAAATAGCTGTGAAAACAATGTGACCAATAAAATCCATGGCTTTTGTGCCTCAGACTAGGAGAAATATTTTGTTGGGGAAAAATTGTTTGCTTGTTTTGGGACTAATGGATTTCACATGGAGTGAAGGACTCTGTTACCTCTGTTGATGACTGTCATGCACCCGGCCTGTCACCTCCACCGCCCACAGGTCCTCCACAGCTTGGCAGATGGGATGGTGGTTTGAGGGGACGACAAGGAATCGTGTGGCATGTCATAGCATTGGCTATCCCCCTTTCCATGGCACCACCATTACATCTTCAGGGTGCATGACCAGCTCCACAGCATTGCGCACGCGACCTATGGCTGGCCTCCATTGTTTCCACAGCAACCACGCAGGAGGCTCTGCACCTCGGCACAGCAGCGTTAGACGATTTAAACCCTGCAGGCGCTTTTGCCAGTGCGTGTTAACACACTCTGTGCGCACCTGGCGTTTTGCCTTGAATTCTGACATTCTGCTTCCTGATGGCCTGCTACAGACATCTTGAGCCTTCGCCTGGGGTCCTGTTCTCTACTGATCATTTATTGTCTCTCTCGGGATCTTGCCTTCTGTTTCTGCCTGGGCTTGTCCTGCTGCCGCTTCCTTGCCTTGTCCTTTGACTCCTCCTTCCTCCATAATCTTCTCTTTCCTGCCTGCCCCCTGCTCTTGTCAGAGCTGCCTTGCTTGCTTCATGTTGGTTTAATACGACCCCTTCCATCCTGAAGGTTTTCTGTCCAGCTGCCACCTTCTGGACACTGCACGGCTTCCCGGTACTAGCTCCAACTATAAGGTATTTGGCAAGTTAAGACGCCAAACCACTTCTGTAACAGTGAACGCCAGGCAAGTATTAAGAGATGAGCTTCAATCCTTAAAGGTGGAAATGGGAACCCTCAAACACGAAAATGCTGTTCTTTGTGCGGCTCTCGATAGAGATGCCGTAGCAGCCGAGGTTGAAAATACAATGGCACACATTGTGTCCCTGAAGTTATATGGCGACCCTTGAAAACGAATGCAGTTCTGTGACCATTTCAAGATCCAGTTCTGTTTCAGGCCCCAACTTTTTAAGCACAATAAGGCCAAAATAGGATTCGTACTTAGCGACCTAATGGGTAATGCCTTGGCTTGGGCTTCTCCTAATGTGTAGGCAAATAGTCCCATCTTGGACGATGTCGGTGAATTTGAAAAGGCTTTCCTGGTCATTTTTCAGTCCCCTAACCTGACTGAAGTAGTACAGATTCAGCTGATGGATTTGTAGCAGGACACTCCAATCTGGTTTCATACATGTCTATGTGAGGAGAACAAGGACGAGTTGGTGCACACTTCAGGACTTGACACCTTTCAACGCCTAGTCGACCTTGTCGTCCGAATTGATCACTGTCTTTCTAAACAACGAGGTGAATGCTAAAAAACCAGCAAAGGTATCTTTGTCCTGTACCCGCCGTACTGGGGCCTGGTAAAGACATAGGGCCTCATTACGACCCAGGCGGTAAGTTACCGCCTGGGTCGTACCCTTACCACCATGGTGTAAACTATGTTTACACCATGGTGGATGGTGGATTTACCACCCCATTCCAAGGTGAGTGGGGCGGTAAATCCCCATTTCCATTTTACCCTTCCCCATTCCCATTTTTGCCCCATAGGGCATAATGGGAATGGGGAAAGGCGCTAATTACGCCACCGTAAATTACGGTGGCGTAATTAGCACCAAGGTCCCTTTGCGGCATGGGTTTTAACGCCTGCAAAAAGCAGGCGTTAAAATCACCATCCCGCAAAGGGACCTTGGAAACAGGCGTTAAGGGTCGGCGCCGTTTACGGCGCCGTAAACCCCTTAACGCCTGGGTCCTAATGAGGGCCATAAAGTAGGAACCAGTGTAGTTGGGGGCGTTGCAAGGACCACTGCCTGAAGCAGAATTAATGAATGAAGCAGCATGGATTAAATCCTTCTTGAACAACAGAATGTTGAGAGTATTCTCCCCCTCTGATGCAGCCGACCCTATACCTATGACCTGCAGCGTGCCACAAGGCTCATGCGTCTCCCCTACAACATACAATGTGTTTACCAAACCTTAATTTGATATACTGGACCGACTGGGTGTCATCTACACTAACTATGCAGATGACAACCAGGTACTAATCCCACTTACAGGCAACTACGACCTTGACAACGACAAACTAAACAAAATCTACAGAGTCATTCAGGCATGGATGGCCACCCATAGTCTGTGTCTGAATGACGACAAGACTGAAATCCTTATATTAGGCACCCCCATTTACCTGAAAAAGCTTAATCTTAAATACACCTCATTCAACATAGATGGAAACTTGATTACCACAATCAAGGAAACAAAAACATTAGGCTTCCATCTAGATTCTGCCTTGAACTTCAGGAAACAAGTGAACGCCACAGACTCAGCTACCGCTTACACGTGCAAGCTTATCCATGCATGCAAAAACTATCTATCCTCTAACAGTCGCATGATCTTGGCTCGAGCATTAATCTTGTCCAAACTCGATTACTGCAATGCACTCTATGCAGTTGCCAACAAACAAGTTCTGAACAAACTTCAAAACTTACAAAACAATGCACTTAGAACTGCCTTGAGTATCCCACGAAAAGTCCACATCTCCGAAACTATAAAATGCCACAAATGGCTATCCATTAAGGATAGAATCTTCTTTAAACTTGTTTCCATCTCCCACAAATGCCTTCAGAATGGGGCCCCTAAATACCTGAGCGACAAGATTATCCTCAAAACATCTTCCAGACCCATGAGATCAGCTAACTCCCATTGTATTATTGCACTGCGCTACAACTTAAAAAGAGCCGGGGGTACTAGCTTCCCAGTGCAAGCAGCACTAGCCTGGAACGCCTTGCCTTTCAACCTATGCACTGACTGTAATCTTCATAGTTTCAGGACTAACACCAAAGAATGGTTACTTACTAAGGACATCGCACTCACTGCCTGATGCAAAATAATTTAGCTTGCAACTGCCAATGCACTGTCTAACGCACCGAGGCACACCTAGCCATCGGAAGAAATACTTGATTCCACTTTTACTCTTTTAACGTACTGCGTTCAATACCTTGTACCGTAACCTGTATTTTACCCTGTTTCTATGTATGCATGTATGTATTCTAAGTTGTCTTGAAAGCACCCAGATACCTCAGGGTGTGGCGCGCTGTACAAATAATAAACAAACAAACAAACATGAGACGTCGACTCAATCGACTCCGTCTATATTGTGGTGGTAGTGGTCATTACTTAAGCACTTGTCTCTTGTGTCCTGCAAAGCCGATGGGGAAACTGAAGTGCTTTTTGTAGGAACAGAAGGGAACAGCAAGCCCAAATACAGGAAGCCTTTTGACGTCCTTAGTGTCACCTATGCTGCCCTGATGTCTTTTGTCTTTGGAACTCCAGCGCCATTGGAAGGATGAGATCACTGTGGTCTCCACTTTTGTACAGTTAGGGCCTCATTACACGGATGGCGGTATTAGCACATGGACCAAGGTGCTATTAGCACCTTGGTCCATGCCGGTAAAATACCGGCACCGCCTTGGTGGAAAGGGGAATTACCACCCCATTCCAAGGTTGGCGGGGCGGTAATTCCCCCTTCCACCACTGCCCTTCCCCATTCCCATTTTTGCCCCATAGGGCATAATGGGAACTGGGAAGGTGCTAATTACGGCACCGCAATTTTGCGGTGCCATAATTAGCACCAAGGTCCCTTAGCGGGTTGGTTTTTAACGCCTGCAAAAAGCAGGCGTTAAAGCACCAACCCGCTAAGGGACTTCGTAGTAAGGGGATAATGGTTAACGGTCACCGTTACCATTAACGGTGACCGTTAACCATTACCGCCATCCGTGTAATGAGGCCCTTAGATTCTGGAACTTCAGGCAATTATATTGACGTGCATTTGCCCTTCGGATGGCCATCTCCAAGGTTACCAAAGCTACTTAGGTCGGATTGAGGTTACAGCTGGCCCAGTAAATCAGCATACAGCACCATTGTCCTTGGAAATTCACACCATTTTTGAAGACATTTCTTTTGATGTTATCCATACTCATTCTTACCCAATAGTATTGGGTCTTCCTTGGCTCACCAAGAATCAAGAATAATCCTCAGATTGCTTGGATATCCAGCATGATACAATTTCTGTCAACTCCTGATCAGCAAATACCTTTGAATGAGGTGGGTATCCTACCCATATCGGGTATACCCTCTTTTGTGGGCTGTACTCTGCAAAACATACCAGAAATGCACTGCTCTTACTATCAGATCTTTGCCTAGACACAGGATATTCATTGCCTCCACATCACTCCTTTGATTGTGAAATCAAATTGATACCAGATAAACCGATTTCCCTTTCTGTGTTGTAAAGGGCAGAGTTACACACATATCTGGACGACTGCCTTCAAAAGGGGTATATTGTACCATAAAAGTCCCCTGCAGGGGCCTCCCTATTCTTCGTGCCTAAGAACGAAGGCACGCTACCTCATGCATCAATTAGCGCTTATTAAATGAGTTAACATGCAAGGATCGGTATCCGTTACATCTTATTTGAGATATTTTGGAGCACCTGTGGTCTTCAACCATTTTCACCAAGCTGGACCTGCGAGGTGCCTACCACCTAGCCTGCATTAAGGAGGGTGATGAGTGGAAAATGGCCTTCAAGACTCCCCTGGGGCAATTCGAGTACTGAGTCATGCCATTTGGTTTGAGTAACGCTCCTGCTGTTTTCCAACGGTTTATGGATTCAGTATTTTCTGACCTCCTGAGATTGTTCGTCTGGGTTTATTTAGATGACAACCTAATTTTCTATTCCTCGTTGGAGGAACATAAGCTGCATTTTTCAGAAGTGTTGTCGTGTCTTACTGATAACCATCTATACGCTAAAGCTGAGGTCTTCTTCTTTCACAAGAGAAGATTGAATTCCTATAATATGTCATCAGTCCCTCAGGAATCCATATGGACCCTCACAAGGGCCGAGTGGTCTTGGAATGGCCTAGTCCACAAGATATCAAATCTGGCAAGAGGTTTTTAGGATTCACCAATTTTTATCATTGTTTCATCACTGGTTATTCCCAATTGCCAGCTGATATTACCTGTATACTCAGCACTAAAAAAGAATTCCATTGGGATCAGACCGCTGAAATAGTATTTCAGGCACTCAAGAAGGCATTTTCGGAGGCAACAGTCCTGCATCATCACTCTGATGATTCTCGCCCATTTCTTATTGAAGCTGACGCCACCAATAAAGCTATAGGAGCCATATTTCTGCAATGCGATCCCGAAACTGATATGGCACATCCCATTGCCTATCCTTAAAGGAAACGTGCACCTTGCAAAATCAACTACTCAGTGATTGAAAAAGAAATGTTGACCATAAAGGAGGCATTCCAAGAATGGAGACATCATCTACTTGGCAGCAGGCACAAAGTCGAGGTTCATATGGACCACAGAAACCTCCAGTACATTCAGTCCATTTGTTGCACCAACAGTCGCCAAGCATACTGGGCCTTTTATCTTTCAATTTGAATTCAATATTACCTACATACTGGGAAGTCAAAAGTGAAAGCTGATGCCTTTTCTGGCTGTCATCCAGAGGACCTTCCCTGTGAACCTAGTTCCATGTCCATTCTGCCATCTAAGCATTTTGTGCATACCACCGTCTTTTACTTGCAATATATTAGGAGGGAAACCTTCCAGAACCCGGCTGCCTCTATGCTTGCACAGAATCCCCATATACAAACCCTTGATGAATTACTGTATCGTGATGGACTTCTCTACTTACCTTCTGCAGCTTGCTGTCAAGAAAAGCTTTCTTTACTCGATGATTCCAGTATTGCAGGGCACAGGGGCATGAGGGCAACTCTAGATCTTGTTTCTTGTCTATTCTGGTGGCCAGGTTTCAAACAAGTACAAGACTATGTTAACAGGTGTCCAGGGTGCGCCCAGACTAAAGTCCCTTGTCGTCATCCTGTGGGGTTGTTGCAACCAGTGGAAAGACCCCATTATCCCTGGAATACTGAGGCCACCAATTTCATTGTGCAATTTTCAGAATCTATGGGAACACATGCATCATGTTTGTAGTGGACTGTTTTTGAAAGCTAGCCAATTTTATTCCTCTGCCTAGTCTACCATCTACCCTACAGATGGCAGAAGTCTTCTTTACTGAAATATTTAGTTTGCATGGCCTTCCAGAAAAGGCAACCTCTGACCGGGGATCCCAGATTATTGCTCATTTTTTGAAGATCCTTTGTGCCCATACTGGTATACAGCATGCTTTGTCCTCTGGTTACATCCACAAAGCAATGGTCAAACGAAAAGAACCAACCAATCTTTGGAGCAATATCTTTGTTGTTATTCCAACGCTTTAAAATCCAACTGGTGTTACTGCGCTAATCAACTCCTCATTCACAACCAACGAGGTACCCAACAACCTTAAGGAAACTTGGGTTATGCCTCTACTAAAAAAAACAATCTTGATCCCAATATCCCCACCAATTACAGGCCTATCACCAGTCCCATTCCTCCTACAAATTCCGGATCGGGTGGCCTATTTGCAAATACAGAAGCACCTAGGGCAGAATTAACTCCTCAGACTTAGACAGTCTGACTTCCGACCGAGACATGGAACCGAGACAGCCCTCCTTGATCTAAAGATCCAAATGGATGAGGCAAAAGACAATGGCAAGCGAGCAATCCTCCTACTCTTAGACCTAGCCGCTGCCTTCGACCTTGTCGATCACCAAATCCTCACCAAACACCTGACCACAGCAGCAGCATTCTCCACCAATGCCTCCGATTGGGTTAAATCCTTCCTCTCCAACAGAACAACCAGAGTTTTCTCCCCCTCAGCTTCTGCTGACCCTAAACCAATTCTCTGCTGCATCCCACAAGGGTCCTGCGTGTCACCCGACCTCTATAATATTTTTACAAAGCTCCTCTTCGACCGCATGGATAACTTGGGTGTCATCTACACCGACTATGCAGATGACACTCAAGTTCTCATCCCACTCATTGGCTGTTACGATCACAATTCCAAACTTCTAAACACCATCTACCTCGAGACTCAAGCCTGGATGGCTACTAACAATCTATGCCTCAACGACGATAAGGTGGAGCTCATGATAGTGGGTACCCAGGCACGCCTGAATAAACTCAACCCTAGTTACTCATCTTTCGTCATTGACGGCAACACCATCACTGTCTCCAAAGAAATAAAGACACTGGGGGTCTACCTTGACTCAACTCTATCGCTCAAAAAACAGGTAAACAGCGTGGCCTCATCCACAGCCTACACCAACAAACTGATCTACAGCTGCAAAACCTACCTGTCCACTAGTAGTTGCCTCACGTTGGCCAGAGCACTTGCTCTATGCAAACTTGACTACTGCAACACGCACTTCCTGGGTTCTTCTGAACACAACCTAAAGAAACTCCGGGCGCTCCAGAATAATTGTCTCAGAGCAGCCCTCAGCCTTCCAAGATCTTGTCACATCTCCACACATAGACAGAACACCAATTGGCTTCCCATCCATGATAGAATCACACTACGTACCCTGGTCATCACGCATAAATGCCTCACAAACTCAGCCCCAAAATACCTGGCAGACAAATTCTGTAAGCACCAACCTACACGAATTACCAGATCCGCCCAATCCCATAATTTGTTGGTACCAAGATTCAATCTAAAAATAGCCAAAGTAGCCAGCTTCCCAGTTCAAGCTGCAAAACGCTGGAATGCCATTCCCATTCCTCTCAGACAAGAACCTTCCTTCCTCACCTATAAAGTCAACATAAAGAACTGGCTGAGCAACAAGGCTCCTCACCACGATGCCCCTTGCATCCCTGTGCCGATTTCTTCCCTTTGGTAACATTGTGCCCGTCTCACCACTCTTTACCAGTATATTGTCCTCTTGACCCACATGTAACCAGGGTCCAGTATTGTCTATATTGCTCTGGATTGTAAAATGCCTGCACTTACTGTATGTATGAATGTATGTATGTAACCACTAAGTCTCTCAAGCGCCCAGCTACCCCAGGGTTCTGGCGCGCGATACAAATAATAAACACTAACAATACCTACTTTGACACTGCCGAAGTGACTTACAACAACACCATCCATTCCGCCATCAAGATTAGTCCCTTCTGTTGCTCTTATGGTTTCCATCCTAAGTTGTTGCTGTTGTACCTGTGCGAAGTTCAGTACCTTCTGTCTATGCTATGGTCCAACGGATTCGGTCTGCTCACAGAAAGTGGCTATGGTTCTACTGGACACTGTGGGCCTCATTCCGAGGTTGGCGGTAAGTATTGGTTTTTACCGGCATGGCGGAAAGACAGAGTCCGATCTGGTACCACGCCGCTATTTACAGGCTATTCCGACTTCGCGGGCACGAGCTTTCCGCCATGCTGGTAAATCCCTTAGCGGCATACCGCTAAAGGGCCCGTTAAACCCTTTAGCGGCATGAAGCGAGACGTTCTTTACAACACCGCCATCGATGCTTTGCCGTCCGTAATTAGCGGTGACCGTAATTTACGGATACCGTCAATTACGGTCACCGCTAATTAACGGATACAGAAATTACGTCATCGCACAGGAACTGGAAGGAGCGCGGCGGCCATCTTTAAAAACACAATCCATTGCCATCCTCTTCACACAGGACCCGGAGGCATATTTGGATCTTGAAAATAGCCATTAGAGACCAGCATCATGCCGAAAGCACTGAAAAAAGGTGCCGCCCGCATAAGGAAGGAGCGCTTTACGCAGGACGAGCTCCAGGTCCTGGTGGGCACTCTGCACGAACATGCTGAGATAGTATTCAGCAGTGACATGCGTAGGCCCACCGTTGTCGGGAAGAAGGAGATATGGAACTTGGTTGCACAGAGGGTGAGCGCCGTAGGAAACACCCCCTGCACCACGAAGGACTGCAGGAAACGGTGGGATGACCTCCGTCTCAGGGTGCGGGCCATCCTATCGGCCAACCGGACCCAGGCCCTGGAGACAGGAGGAGGCCCAGCTTCTCCCATCAAGATGATGCCCTGGAAGCAAACGTGTGCGGACATGATGGGCACAGAAGCCATAGAAGGGGTTGGCGAAATGGATTGCGGTGCACCGTCATCCGCTGATGGAGGTGAGTGTCATGAGTCAAGACAGTAAATGCATTCCCAATGTAAGGCACCCAGGCTGATGTCAGGTGCAAGGCTCCAGCCCATATTGGCCCTGACACACAAAGAGGCAGTCAATGTGAGTCAGCACAGTACTCCGCCAGCAAGAGTGACCCAGACATCTGCATGCATTTTCCATCCAAGCCCAGATCACTGTCCCACTCACCAACCAAATGTCAACAAAACGCTGCAATCCCATTGTTATACCATAGGCTTGAAGAAATGCTGACCCCCAAATCATTGCTCATGCCATCTCTCTCTTCCCCCCCACAGGCAGCAGGCATGAAAGTGAGGACCAGGAAACCACCCAGCCCTGTACCTCCAGGGGCACAGCCAGGGGACACTGTATACCTGCAAGAAGGAAGAAAACACAGGCAACACCACCTGCTCCATCAACCCCCATGGAGGGTGCGCAACCCCCACCCGCACCCCTACCCATGCCTGCAGTGCCGCCGGAGACATGCCCCACGGTGCACTCTGAGGAGTCCAGTGTGGCAGGGGGGAATGCTGTGCCATGTGCCTCCTCGATGTGCCAGATAGCCCCACATTAATTTCCGTTTCCAACGTGGAGGACCCCAATGACATTGGACATAGCCCAGACACTCCATCCTACAGCCAGGTGGCACACAGCGACTCCGGGGAGAGTGACACCCCAGGGCTCACAGGCCAAGGAGTACCATCTGCCTGTCCTGGATCCACCTCCCCTGCAGAAAGTCCCGAAAGTGCTGCAGGCTCTACACCAAGCCTGCCAAGCACATCGGCCACACCGGCCATGGATGCAGTGCACTCCCAGCACCTCACAGGCCTGATTGAGGTCTTTATCCGGGACAACCATGAATTTAGGTCGGAGTGGCACAATGACCTTCAGGCTCTGGGTGAGGTGATCACTGCCAGCACAAACCGGCTCTTTGAGGTGCTGGGCCGGATCGCAGATGCCCTGGAGGCAGCGCCCCCCAGACCACAGCCCCCGTGGGAGTACCCACCCTCCCAAAGCTCCTCCACGCAGACCAGCCCTGTCCGTCGGTCACTGCGTACATTGCGCCGCCACAACATGGATCCCCCTGGCTCTGGAAGTGCACATTGACCATACTGCCACACACATGTGGCCTATGTTGCACTGATGGGACTATTGTGGGGTTGTTGAGGGGGGAGGTGAAGGGGGTGAGGGTGTGTGTGGGAGTTGGGGGGGAGGGGGGTGAGGGTGTGTGTGGGAGTTGGGGGGGAGGAGGGTGAGGGTGTGTGTGGGGGTTGGGGGGAGAGGGGTGAGGTTGTGTGTGGGATTTGGGGGAGGGGGTGAGGGTGTGTGTGGGAGTTGGGGGGGAGGTGGGTGAGGGTGGAGGTTTTGTTGTACACGTTTCTACATTATTGTTAAATACACTGGTTGATCATCCCTAAAAAACAGAGTGGACATTGATCATTGTGCATGTGTCTTTTAATGTCGCACAGTGCATGGTGTACATGTATCCCCACACCCAGTGCCCAATGTCCTGTCATCCTCACACCCTCAGCTGACTTGTGAGTCAGAAATATTGTCCAATCAATGATTGCCGCACTGAACGTCCCTCCTGTGCATCGGCACTGTGATGCTGTCCTGCCATTCCTTCCTCCTCCCCCTCATCATCATCATCTAGTGGTAGCAGTTCCACGTCAGGGGCAGTGGCACGTTCCGACGGATGCACATGTTGTGCAGCATTACACATGCCATGGTGATCTTGGACACCTTCTCGTGGCTGTAGATGAGTGCCCCACCCGACCGGCTGAGGCAACGTAATCGTGCCTTCAACAGGCCGAAGATCTGCTCTATCACTACCCGTGTGCGGGTATGGGATCTATTGTAGTCCTCCTCGTGCCTGTTCTGTGGGTTGCGGACCGGGGTCATGAGCCACGGCTTCAAAGGGTAGCCAGCATCACCTGCATGAGAGTGGAATGAAGGTAAGTGTTTGTGCATTCATGGTGGAGAATTGTACTAGTCTTACATGGCCGCAGGTGATTACTGGCCATACACACATGTCCCAGGATACAGTCACCCCATTACTGGACCGGCTATGTGTAATGTGCAATGGAATGATGGAGGGGGTAGCTTCTCACTGATGGGTCATGGTGTGCACTCACGTCGTGTTGCATGTGCATCGTATATGCATGCAGCAGTGTTGGACTGCATTCATTGATGTCTTGCGCGAGACTTGGTGAAAGGGGGTGTTGGCTGTATTTGGTAGCATACTCGTCACTCTGCACGGATCCCTAACATGGTGACTTGCAGCAATCCTATGGGGGTGCAGGACCAGTGACACGCTGTAGGATCCCTGTTAGACTCACTTCTATGCACTCCCAGGGATGACTGTCCTGTGTGTTGAGATGCAGGAGTCAGCGACATTGCACTGCATGGTGCAGGATGCCGCTACGGTGTGTAAGGTCCGCCGATAAGTGGTGCATGTGTTGTGGTATCTGGCCAGGTTTCCTGTTACTCATGTAGTGTTAGGTGTCGGCTCAAATTCAGCACTGTGTGGTTATGTGGTCATGTGCCGTGTCACTTGCCTTGGGGCACAGTGTGCTGTGAGGTGAACATCGTGCACTGGCGTGGACATTCCCACCCAGGTGGAGTATGCATCCCCCCCTTTCCCACCCAGGTGGAGTATGCATCCCCCCCTTTCCCACCCAGGTGGAGTATGCACCCCCCCCTTTCCCACCCAGGTGGAGTATGCAGGCAACCTACTCACAGCCCCAATGCACTGCCATGGCCCATTCAGGTTACTCAGCAAGCAGCCAGGCACGTCGTCCAGCATGTCACTCCATGTAGTAGTGTTTAGTTCCACAGGACCAAGGAGTCATGAGTTGATCTGGGGTATCGGGCATTGCAATGTGTGATGGCTTTACTGGCATTACACACCATCTGGACGTTGATGGAGTGGTATTGCTTGCGGTTGCGATACAGCACCTCCATGGCATGCGGGACCACCAATTCAACGTGGGTGCAGTCGAGGGCACCTATGCAATTTGGCATGCCTGCCAGTGCATGGAAGGCAACTTTGGTGTCATATATCTCCTGGGGAGTCTGGGGTAGGGATATGTAGTCCCTTGTGTGGGTGAGGAGGGCATCCAGCACTTGGTTGAGTATCCGGGAAAATATGGGCTGTGAAATGCCATGCATGTGCCCCACTGTATGCTGGTAGGTGCCTGTGGCAAGGAAGTGGAGCACAGACACTACCTTCAGTAGAGGGGGGGTGGCAGTGCTGATTTCTATGCGGCTCACTATATCGTCATGTATCAGGTCCACTATGGTGGTAATGGTGTCCCAGTCAAGCCGGTACAGGGTGTGGATCTTCTCTGGTGTGAGGTTGAAGGGGCTGGCTCTGATGCGGGGGATTGGGGGCTGCTGGCGTGGTAATGGTGGCTGCACCGGTAGGGCATGCTGGGCCTGTCTCACCCTCCTTCTCCTCCTGTGTATCCTCTGTGGTGGGGGCTGTGGTTGTTGTTGGTGTTGTTGTAGTTGCTGCCTTGCAAGCAGGGCCTCCAGCTCCAGGAATGCTGCTACAATTGGTATCATCTTGGTCTGGGAAGGGGTGTGGTGTGTGGGTGTGCTCCTTTTGTGCTGTGCCAGACTCCATTGCCTCCACCTGTGCTGATTGAGTGCACCTGTTCCTCTTGGAAACACTGCTCAGGGTTCTTTACACCTTCTCGGCGATGCCGGTATTTACTCCATGGCGGTAAGGTACTTTGCAGTCTTGTGGAGGTCGTTTTTTCCATGTCCGCTTTATTTGGGATCAGTTCCGGTTTACGCCATGCCGCTAATTCCGGCATGGCGTGTCAGGCGCGCACCACTAAACCGCTATTTACGGCCTCGTACTTTACGACGCCGTAAATAACGGTCTGGTGGGTCAGAATGGGCCGTAACGGGAAACGATGCCGGTAGTCCTTTACTGGCATCGTTTTTCCCTTACCACCCAACTCGGAATGACCCCCTGTGGCTTTACAGAAAATCTTTTCTGACAAAAAACAGTCTGCTGAGCCTTTGTATGTTGTCGGTGATAAAGTTTGGCTGTCCAGCAAGTATCTTCCTCTACGTAAACTGCCTGTCAAGATGCCTGCCTGTTACCTGAGTCCTTTTCGGATTTCCCCCCACATCTCCTCAGTAGCCTTTCGTCTGCAGCTGTCTTTAGGTTGGCAAATCTATGCAGTGTTAAATGTCTCCCTTTTGAAACCTTACCGGGTAGTCTTGTATGGCAGTTCACCTCCAGGTCCTCCTTCAGTGGATGTTGTCAGCTTTCCAGAATACAAGATACAAGACATCTGTGATTCCCGCTTCTGAAACGGCCACTTGCACTTCTCCCTGGCTCCTTGCGTTTTGCCTTGAGTTCTGGCATTCTGTTTCCTGATTTCCTGCTATGGATATCTTCTCCTGGTATAGCAACAGTGAACTGACAAGCTTGGGGACGAACTCGGGGTGCTGAGTAGCATTATTTGAGCCATTAGAAGTAATGGTTACCTTTTGGTTAGGCAGGTGGGTCTGCAGTTTCAACTTTACCCTACATCTCTGTGAACCTGATTGGTCCCCGAGCCTCTGGCTCTGATTGTGACACAGTCCTGCACTTTCAGAATGAAGTGTCTTCTTCCTGGGTATATTTCCTAAGCTTAAGCTTCCATTGGTTGAGCAGGGTG
The DNA here is from genome assembly GCF_040938575.1 of Ambystoma mexicanum. Classification (NCBI taxonomy): domain Eukaryota; kingdom Metazoa; phylum Chordata; class Amphibia; order Caudata; family Ambystomatidae; genus Ambystoma; species Ambystoma mexicanum. The sequence goes on from NC_090929.1 coordinate 752,094,920, forward strand.
AACTGTTTCTATAGAAGAATGTCTGCTGATCCCAGTGGTACACGTGATAGCCGCCCTGTAAGCCATTACGAGGGGGACCCCACAAGCTTGGCAACAAAACATGGGTCACAGCACACTCCAAGCCTGCCTGGACCAACACGCATGAACAATGCGCATGATAATCATGCTGCTGCAAGGGCACGCCGCACACTGCACTTGGTAAAAGATGTATGTGTCTTAATCAACCCTCACATCTTTCACCTAGCATAGAAACAAGGGGGCTGTGCTGTGCTTCCAGTCCTGACACCCAAATCTACCAGATAACTGTGCGTGTGACCAGTAATTTTACCACTACAATGATACCTTAAAAAAACGTGTTCAAGCTGGCTCTGCCAGTATATGCTAATATCCCTATGTATGAGCATTCTTCTGTTGGCTTTCCCCTTGATGAAAGTAAACATCTTCTGCCACAGAACGAAAATATGCTATTGTTTCTGCTGAACTACTTGACCATCCCTTTCACCAGCATGTAAGAATACTCTTCATGTTTACCTTAACCTCAATGCCAGTACAACATGCAATGCTATAGTAAGAAAACATTTACTTGCTGACTGGACAAGTGCCTTCACCCAACCCATGTAAAAAGACACATCATAATGGCTTTGCCCCTTGTGTGAGTAAGAAATGCCAGTCTACCAACGTAATAACACTCCCCATGCTTAATTTCCCACAGACACCTAGAAAGAAATGCCATGCCACTGTAAGAAATAGCTAGACTGACTGCAGTCGAATGCCGTTCCAGCCAAAAATTAAACATATTACGCTTGTTTGATCATAGATACCAAGTAAAAATGTCATGACACAGTAAGAAATTGCTAGACTGGCCACATCCAAATGCCAGTCTAGCCAAATGAAAAATGTCATGCTACAGAAAGAAATTGTCCAGTCTATCGGACCCATTGTGCTATAAACCCCACCCCAAATTCTCATCCATTTGATAACATTCATCAAGTTGGCTTTGTCCAGAAATACCAGTAAATAATGTAAGGAAATCTCTATGTTCCAATACCCCTTGCCTGGGCCCACGTTTTGGACACAAACACATTCTTACCAATTCACCCACCAGCCACTTACTATGTGTCGGCTGGTGAATTTTTTTATTCGAGGGGCATACATAGTTCCCAAAATAGGGACAATGCATAGCAAAGGAGCTTTAACTAAACAAAGGAGGGATGGTGGGTTCCCCCACCCTCAAGAAAAATCATTGAATAATAGGTTAAAATGGTGTATTATGTAACGATTTATTGGACGACCACCCTCAACACAAGAGTTCCTGCACTCCCCAATCAAGGTGTCGCTCAACAAGCCGCCAAAATGTTTCCTATTTGGGTCGGTTCTTTGTACACCCCACAATTATAAACCACACTTTCTGTGAGTGAAAAACTGGGTAAAAAAAAAAAGTCGGTTTGCAAATGGTTTTATAGGGTAACCACAATCAATGCACCAACTGTGCACAGGGGCATTTCCCAACAAATTTCATGATGTCTTTGCCCACAATATATTCCAGTATAAACATTTTTTCAAGCTTGCTGCATTGACAACATTTTGGTTGCCTCTCTGTGCACAACCACTCTTATCAAGTTCCTTTTCCTAGTCTACAAAGCTATCAGCACATGTCTGATTCTATCTCAGTTTCCTCATCATCTTGTTCCCTCTGATCCTCCTATGCACTCAACAACACCATCCCATATCCTCCCTGTGCCTCCTCTCGCTACCGTCTCTTTCTCCCAACTCATCCCACCCCACTGCAACCCATTTCCCATAAACTATCAAAGCCAGCCTAACTTTGGATCTCTTCAAAGCAAAGCTTAAACATTACTGACTTGCTAAAGAGGAAGCTGCCCCTGCGCTTTCCTCCATCCGCTGCTTCAATCTGTTTTCTTATGTACATTTTGTTTCTGATTGTTTGGTTTTGTCCCTTGTATATTTCCTAATTCTGTACACACTCATAAACTAGCTCACTACTTGTTCTCATCTTTATGCTATTGTACAGGCACTCTTCATGAGAATGCTTCTGCCCTCTATAAATGTGTTATTCAAGTCAATTCTGATCGAACGTGACATCCCTGTTCTTTAAATAAACACAAAATAGAAAAGCAAAAGCTTCCCACGCAAGGACATACACCTGTTGGCTTTGCCATTAAAAAGACAATGGGCCTCATTACGACCCAGGCGGTAAATTACCTCCTGGGCCGTGACTTTACCACCATGGCGTAAACTACGTTTACGCCATGGTGGTTGGCGGACTTACCGCCCCATTCCGACCTTGGCGGGGCGGTAAGTCCCCAATCCCCATTTACCCTTCCCCATTCCCATTTTTGCCCCATAGGGCATAATGGGAGTGGGGAAGGCGTTAATTACGCCACCGTAAACTACGGTGGCGTAATTAACTCCATGGTCCCTTAGCACCATGGATTTCAACACCTGCTAAAAGCAGGTGTTAAATCCGCCATGGCGCTAAGGGACCTCGTACTCAGGCGGTAAGGGTCGGTGCTGTTTACGCTGCCGTAAACCCCTTACCGCCTGGGTCGTAATGAGGCCCAATGGCCCAATGACAAAACATGTCCTAACTGGCTGAGCCAAAATGCCAGTCTAGCCACGTAATAACACTTAATATGCTTGCTTTACGAAAGATTCACGTTAAAAATGTCATGACATGGTAAGAAATGGCTAGACTGTCTGGCCCAAAATGACGGTCAATCCACAAAATAACACATATCATGCTTTCTTTATCAAGGATCCAAAATGCTAAAGTAGCAAGATGGAATCCCCTGGCCAGTCTCTCACGCCCCACCCACCAAAATCATCTCCAGGGTGGCCAGAGACCAGCACAAACACACACGCACACACATTTCCACAACAGTGACTCACTCATTTACTTACACCATTCACTCGCTCATTCACATGTGCACCCATACACTCGCTCATTCACACTCACCCAGAAATCCATATATCAAACACGTACTCATTCATACACATAGATTACAGAGAACATACCACCCCTTTGCATGCACAAATGCATACATTAAAACATATATTTAAAAATAAATGTCTTACCTGCTGCCAAAATCCATCTTCCCCAAGGGCCTCCAGCTCTCACGCTCCACCATGCCAGTCAACCAGACAGACTGGTCCTGACGTGTGCAGTGCAGCGGTGCGAGCATATGGAGTGAACATTTATTTTTCTATTCATCGAATAGAAAAAAGACTGATTTGGAAAGTCTGCTCTGTGACCGTACAGAGCGTTCTTTCTAAATCAAACTGTAATGTCCCTGCCATAAATGAGTGCGCGCATGGGGCTGACAGGCACATCAGGACCCGGAAGAGCCATTGTGGGAGAACATGTTAGTGTTTATGTTTGTGTGTGAGTGTCTGTGTGTGTGTGCTGCGTGTTTGTGTGTTTATGGGTTGGCAAATTCTTGGGTGGGGAAGGAGGTGTCCAGGAAAGGGGGATTTAGGTGTTGGGTGAAACCCACCAATTTCAAAGAAATCCTGCCAGTGAGGGTGCGGGTGGGGACAAAGGAATGTGATATTTTCTCTTTTCGTAGGCCCCCAAAAATTGCCCAAAAAAAAGTGTCTTTTCGGTGGGCGACCTACACAATGCGGAAATGTCACAGAGAACTGGTGCGAGCCATAGGCCTTCAACCCGCAGCAATGAGACTTCAGAAAGAAATGACAAATACATTATTTATTTTTGAAGCAGAACTAGCCTGGACCCCGCCCAGTACATGGAGAGATGGGGCCCCGAGCTCCGCCAGTGGCTGATCCCCAAAAAAGGGTTGACATGAAAACTGACCCTCACATCAAAGTGCTTGACAGGAGCACAAACACACACGTTGTTGAGTTGAAGGCACAGTCTGTCGGCTTTAGCCTGTATATTCCTATGTTCATGTTGAGTAACCATATGTATATCATGGTGCAGTAGTCTAATTGAGTGAGAGACAGATTCTCCAGTCTGCCTGACTGTGTGGAGTAATGGGATATTCTACTTGGGCAAATGTAGGTAGTAGCAACAGAGTTAATGGTTACTGCCTTAGTATTCTAGAGTGTCTGTAGCACTCAGTGTTCAGGGCTCTCTCAGCCCCACCCATAGTTGACTCACCTGTCCTACTAAGCACTTTCAGTTTCATAGTAGATAAAAAAAAAATTGAAAACAGAAATTTCTCTAACAAATCTTCTGGGAGTAGAATAAGCCATTTCATTTACAACGCCACACATTACAAAGCGCCTCCTAGTAAACATCACAAGAAGTTCACCCTTCAGTTCAGTGCCTCCGGGGAAGACCTCATGCCTAGGCAGTGCTCAAAGGAAACGCTTGAATGTTATCTCCATGTAGGTGTGATGTCATTGTATATAGTGCTGCACTCTTCTGTACATAGCTTATTAAATAGCCTAATCAGCTCAAGAGTGACATCCCTCAAGGTTGCAACAACCACATATGTCTATCGCCCTCTCTCTAGGTTTCATCAGTGTGGTGCTTTTACCATCCTTGTGTTTGGAACATTGGTACATTTCATCAAACGCTATCAATTTTATGATGTGTTTAAAAAAAGGAAAGCAAATACATCCCTTCTACCATGTAATGTGAGAGCAGAACAGGTAATTTCAGTCGACAAGTCACACTTGCCCCAATGACCCCAGTATCCATCACTGGAAGTTCATATTCAGTTCAGCGCCAGAGAGCAAGAAGTCATGGACAGGTAGCCAGTTCTTGAAAAGCTTGCATTTGTGCTCCATACATGACTCATGTCATTGGCCCTCATTAGGACCTTGGCGGAGGACCATGGCGCTATTAGCACCATGGTCCATGGCGCTAAGCTGCCAACTCCGCCATGGGGGTTGGCGGACTTACCGCCCCATTCCGACCTTGGCGGGGCGGTAAGTCCCCAATCCCCATTTACCCTTCCCCATTCCCATTTTTGCCCCATAGGGCATAATGGGAGTGGGGAAGGCGTTAATTACGCCACCGTAAATTACGGTGGCGTAATTAACAACAAGGTCCCTTAGCGCCATGGATTTTAACGCCTGCTAAAAGCAGGCGTTAAAATCACCATGGCGCTAAGGGAACTCGTACTCAGGCGGTAAGGGGCGGCAAGGTTTACGCCGGCGTAAACCCCTTACCGCCTGGGTCCTAATGAGGCCCATTGTGTTTTAGGGTAGGGCTATTGCATACATCGTTTTACCAGCCCAAGACCGTCAGCTCTCAATGACGCCACAACCACATTTGCGTTTCACTGTCACTGGGGATCATTAGGTTTTTTTTTGTCATTATTGTGGTTGGCGCATGGGGTGTTTTTACCAAAGACTGCTATTATTATGCCTGTTTTAAAAAAATGCAACAAAGAACCCGCTAACATATATTGTGAGAGCGGCTCCATTTAATAATGTCCCTGCAAAAATGTCCCATGACAAAAAAATCCCCAAATAATGGCTGTTTTTTGCAGTAACATTATTACATTGAACATGTGGGGGACACCCCCATAACACCGAACCCTTTTTATTTTTTGAGGGGACCGGGGGACAGCCCCGCAACCCTGCTCCCTTTGTCCCCATTTATATGGTCACCATATATAATGTCACCACAACCTTTTCCCGGCGACATTATGTATACCATTTTGTGATATGAAGCAGCCTCCCCTGTTGATGTTAAGCTCTGCTCCCTACTGGGAGCTTTTGCTTATTGCTGCCAGAGAGCAGGATTTAACACAAAGTGAGGACTCTGCCACAGTAATTGCCTTAACTTTCTTTTTATGTTTTCTGTGCTCCCCAAGCAATGGGAAGCACAGAAAACGTAAATGAAAGGCAGAGCAATTATAAATACTTTGGCGGCTGCCGGCGGAGTTTTCATATTTGCTGTGACTTTCTTTTCTAGTTTCTTGAGCACAGGAAAATGAAAACTAAAGTCGCGGAAATTATGAATTCTCTGCCGAATGCCAGCAAAGTATTCATAAATGCCTGGATTTTCTTGAAACAAAAGGTGCAGCAGTTATAATTACAACATTGTTGTATTTATGATTGCTGTGGCTTTCTTTTTAAGTCTCTCGGGCTCGGGGGAGCTCAGGAGACTTAAAAAGAAAACCATGGCAATTATAAATACAACAATGTTGTATTTATAATTGCCAGAGCTTTTGCTTTGAGTCTCCCGGGCTCTCCTCACTCGGGGGAGCTCAGGAGACTTAAAAAGAAAACCACAGCAATCATAAATACATCAATGTTGTTGTATGATATGATATGATATGGCATTTATATATTTGCAACGAGGGAAACAGAGGGAAGACAGAGACAGCGATTCTACTAGGCCAGGTGACATTGAGATTGTGCAAGTGCAGTGGAGGTGAGGGGGGAAGGGGAAAATTGCAGGGGCAAGGTGGGCAGTGCAGTACAGAGGATAACAGTAAATGAATAAGATGATAAGTAATAAATAAATAAAAGTGCGGACAGCTGGTGGCAAGTGCACGTGTAAGTGCTGACATCAGGTGTCAAGTGCTAGTAGGGGCTATAGGGATACAGCGAACAGTCCCCGAGTGCAGGGGTTTCCAAGGGGTCAGTGCAGGTGTGCAGCTGGGCTTGAGATCAGAGAGTAGCCAGGTGACCAGTGCAGCTTCTGAATCAGCCAGGAGGTCAGCAGGGGAGAGGAGGAGAGATAACAGAATCAAAGAGGAAGGTCTTGAGGTGCTTCCGGAACCAGAGATGGTTCTCAAGTTTCAGAGAGGCAGGGAGGCTGTTCCAGAGGGAGGCCCCGGCAGAAGATACCAACCCGCTGCTTGGAGAAGTGACTAACCCTGTGGGAGTTGGAGGCGGATGAGCAAAGAGCCTGAGAAGGAAGATATTTAGGACGAGAGAGTTGAAGGTATTGAGGCCCAGGCCTCAGAAGGCCTTGTGGACAATGCAGAGGGTTTTGAACTTAATCCTTGCAGCCACTCGCAGAGATTTCAATCCTGGAGAGAAACGATCCCTGGGCTTGAGGCCAAGGACAAGTCTCGCAGTCCTGTTTTGGATGAGTTGCAGAGGGGGAGAGTAGAGGCAGGCAGATTTAGAAAGAGGCTGTTGCAGTAGTCTAACATAGAGAGAACCAGAGCTCTGGAGACAGTGAGCTACTGGGGGAAGGAGAGGAAAGGAAGAATACATTTGAGGAGGTGCAGCTGGTAGTGTGACTTCTTAGAGGCGTCAGAGATGTGAGGCGAGAAGGAAAGTGTGGGGTCAAAGATGACCCCGAGGTTTTTAGCCTCATAGGTGAGAACAGGGAGAGGGTCATGAGAGGCCGGCCAGAGAGTGACAGGAAATGAGGGGGCAGGTGTGCCAATCAGGATAATCTCAGTCTTTCTGGCATTAAGGCAGAGATCATTGGTGGCACACCACTCCTGGATGGCGGACAGACAGTCCGAGAGGAGAGAAGGAGACGAGGTGGCAGATGGGAGCCTGAAAATGAGTTGAGTGTCATCCGCATAGCACTGAAAGTTGGGGCTGAGAGCGGCAATGTGGTGTGCAAGAAGTGCCAAGTATTGGTTGAAAAACCAGGGAGAGAGGTTAGACCCCTGGGGAACACCACAGGTAGAGATAGAGATAGAGGAGAGGAAGGCCCCAAGTTGGACCTGTGAGGGTCGGTCAGAGAGGAAGGAGGTCAACCAAGCCAGGGCCTGATCGATGATACCAAGGTTATCACGGAGGCAGTTGAACAGGATGGCATGGTTGACCGTGTCAAAGGCAGGAGAGATCAAGTAGGATGAGGACACAGGGGGTGTTAGAATCAAGGTTGGAGAGCAGGTCTTCACTGATGTTCAGGAGTGCAGTGTCTATGCTTCTGGCAGCTCTGAAGCCAGACTGATGGTCAGTGAGACAACCCACAAATTCAGAGTGAAGATTAAGCTGGGAGATGGCCAGCTTTTCCATGTGTTTGCCTAGGAAAGGAGTGATGGAGATAGGACGATAGTTGGCCGGGCAGGAAGGGTCGGCAGAGAGTTTCTTAAGAAGAGGGTGCATAAGGGAGTAATTCAGGGGGAGGGGAAGACTCCAGTGGCGAAGGAGTGGTTGCAGAAATCCGCCAGAGCAGGCACCAGGGTGTCTATGTGGTCCTTGATGGTTTTTGGAGCAACTGGGGTGAACCTGTTTTGATGAGACTTTCATCGATCGGCTGGTCTAGAAACCTTGTCTGAGGAGAACGGGGGAAAGGCAGAGAAGGAGGGAGGAGAGGTGGCCGAAGAAGGGCCAGAGGAAGAGCAGGGAGTAGAGGGAAGAGGGGAGTGGAAGAGAGAGAGGACAGGATGTCCTGAGTTTTGGAGATAAAATGAGAAGCCAGGGCCGGGCAAAGGGACTAGGAGGGGACAGGAGAGGTAGAGACTGCAGCGGGATTGGCCAGCTCCTTGCAGATTTTAAAGAGTTTATCCGAGTTGTTAGATGCCACGCAGCCGCGGGCTTGGATGTGGGCTTTCTTCTTGGTGCGGACGGATATTAATTGTCAGTACTTTCGCTTTGAGTCTCCTGCTTTGAGTCTCCCGGGCTCCCCCGCCTCCGGGAGATTTGAAACGAAAGCCACTGCAATCATAAATGCAACAACGTTGTATTTATAATTGCCTGGACTTTTTAAAGTTTCCTGGCCTCCCCCAGGTCAGGGGAGCCTGGGAAAGTATAACAAAAAAAACAAAGAATCCCTTACCAGCGGCACACGGCAGGAAGGATCCTGACTGCATTCTCTGCTCTCCGGCTGTAATAAGCAAAAGCTCTCAGTAGGGGGCTTTTGCTTGATTATTGCTGCGAGAGCAGAGCTTAACACAAGCACAGGAGGCTCATTCATTTGACAAAATTGATGCCTCTGAGTGCTTGAAATGTTTGACTTTGAGCTTCATTTGCTCAAAACTTTACATAGGAACTTTCTTTAAAAATATTTTTTATATATAATTTTGATTATGGGCTATCTTTTCAGACAATACAATTTTTGAGTGAACTTCCCCTTTAAAAGCAGCCTCCACCAATGAACATCCTGCCACAGCTGCACATTGCAAGAGGGGTAATCAATGTAATATTTTATATAGTGTTTCATACTGGCTACATCTTGCTTTAATGGGACACAAAAATGACCCCGCGCTCCCTTCTCCAGTGGATTTGAGTGGGGTTCACCAGGATGGGGAACTGCACCAATCTCCTTCCCAACTCCCAAACACCCACATTGAACACACCTGCTCCAACAGTAGAATCACACCGGCTCGTTTCTTATGCTTTCTGTTTTGTTTCAAAGATGTTGTGATGTGCAATTTGGCCAAAGCACAGTTGGTGTGTTAAAAAAATAAATACATGAAACCAATAGAAATGTCATACCAAATTACAAATGAATTTGTCGTACCTGTGAGGACTTGGCGTCTGATGGTGTTAATATGGCATTCGGGGTTGTGCTTGGCATGTGTTTTCAGCACCTGTCCATGTGAAGGCATAGCTGACCTATGGTGACTACGCCAGGCATATGATGGCATTATTGGGGAATGTGAGATTGCAATCGGCAGCACCTGCACATGTGAGGGTATAGCTTCCACATAGTGACTATACCAAGCATATGATGGCTTTATTGTGGCATTTGAAGCTGCACTTGGCATATAATGGCAGCTTTGAAAGGCAACCCTACATATGGTGACAGAGTATGATGGAATTTTTGGAGCACTTGAGGCATGTGATGGCAGCAGGTGTGCATGTGTATATGCCTATTGTGACTATGCCAGCCATATGATGGCGTTGTTGGGGAATTTGTGGCTGCACTTGGCAAATGATATTTGACTATGTCAGTGTTATTTATTTATTTTTTTGGAAGGTGGTTTTTAACCTTTTCTAAAGTCGCAAAGTAATTTGTCCAGAATCCGACAATGTGGTCAACTGAACAGCCATCATTAGAGTCCTGGTCTCTTGGTTCCACAGACTACATGTGTTCCCTCCATGAGATGACACCGCCCTTATAAATGTCACCCCTTTCCAAATGTCACTTGCTCCACATTCCATTTGTTCACAGGATTTCTAAGCGTAGCCTGTCAAGTCAGTTCTACAGAGCTGTACATTCTCTAGAGTGGGACTACTTTCAAAGTGGTGCTAGGTCAATGGAACATGACTCTGGCACTGAAGGAGGCACATCAACACAGAACTATTTGATGGTGCAGTATTCGGGTGCGTTGCTCATGCGTTAAGTGCTCACCTCTGACATGGGCGCATGAGCAATGCCTGCACTTCACACGTGCGAATCAAATCGCAGGGCCATTTTAGCCTTTCATCCTTCCGAGGTCAATAAATTAAGTAGTACCTTTAATTGGCGTAATAATGACACTGAATGCTACACAAGGGGCTCATTGCAGGTTTGGCAGTGCCAGAAGAAAGTGGCGTTGATTCCGTTACCGCCACTTTTCCTGAACCACCAAATTATAATTTGTCAGATTTACCGTTGGTGAAATTACGGCACTGTAAATCCGCATATTTTTGGGGGTAAAGTGGTGGATTCACCACCAGCTTCTTGCAAGAGGTAAACCCTCCACTTTACTGCCCAAAATCGGATATACCACATGGTATTTCCACTAACAGTAAATCTGTCAAAAATCCCCCTGGCAATCCTATGTACTCCAAAAATGGGGAATTACCACTACTTAACTCCACAGGAGCAATTGGCGGAACGTTAATGGAGTTTGGCAGTATTTCAGCAGATTGACTGCCGGAATACCGCCAAACTTGTAATGCCAACCTTGCAATAAGGACCACAGACTGTTACTATAGTATTGAAAATGTACATAGCACACATCACACATTACCTTTTTGTTAGCCATTGAACTTATTTTATTTGATTAGAAGTTGAAAGGCTGAGTAACCCCAGCAAAGACATAAACCAGTGAACAACAGGAAGCAAAGTTGTTCGTCCACTGAGCTACGTAGCAAACCAAACTCGGAAAGACAGTGGGCCTCATTACACGAATGGCGGTAAGGGTTTACCGTTACCGGTAAGGGTACCAGTGCCGGTAAACCCTTACCGCCTTACTACGAGGTCCCTTTTTGGGACCCTACCTTAACGGCTGGTTTTACCAGCGGTTAAGGACGGGACCCACAAAGGGACCCTGGAGGTAATTACGGTACTGCAATTTGCAGTACCGTAATTACCACCTTCCCGATTCCCATTGAGCCCTATGGGGGCAAAAATGGGAATGGGGAAGTGCCATGGTGAATGGGGAATTACCGCCCCAACACACCTTGGAATAGGGCGGTAATTCCGCCATTCACCATGGCAGACTCGATAAAATACCGGCGGCAACCATGGCGCTAATAGCGCCATGGTTACCGCCGTCTCTGTAATGAGGCCCAGTGACAGATAAAAGTGACCAGAAATGTTAACTATAGCGGAGTGTGCAGAGTTCACGTTATAGTCGTGGCTGACCTGTGTTTCTTCCCATTTCCATGGCACGGCTTTCTCCAGTATGAAAAGATGAAAAGCTGAGTCTTTCTGCCAAAAGTCAAGCAGACACCCTGAAAGGTACAGAGGGCATAATTACAAGTATGGCGGAGCAGGAACAAATTACTGCCACTCTTCCCACGCCACCATATGACAGGTATGGTCCTGGAGTTGAGGATTTACCTCTAGCAAAATGCTGGAGGTAAATCCTCCAACTCTCTGCTGCAAAATTGGCAAAATCGGCAGATTTACTGCAGCAGAATTACCATTGTGGTAATTCCACCAAAAAAGCCCCATAGAGTCCTAGAGACTCGAAACAAAATAGGGGGATTTACACTGCCACTTTCATTTGCAATCTGGCAGTAATCCTGCCGGACCAAGTGGCGGTAACGGTAATTCAGTTTGGTGGTATCTGGGGGGATTTACTGCCCAGATACCACCAAACTCGTAATGGGGCCCATAATTCGTTGAAGCAAAGGCGCACACACTGCGCTTTTATAGGATAATCAAAGTCCACACAAACAGAAGCACAAGCAGAGGTCCAAAATCAACCAATTCACAGTTACTCCCGGAAACAATAGGACATGACATTTTTGTCTCTGCCTAAATTACAGTAGGATATTATTGTTTGCAGTTTTCCTGGGCTGTTCTGCAGTTTCGTTTTGGCGAATTCCTTTCCCTGGACTAGTGCAGCCTTTGGAAAAGTGTGGCAGTTTGCTGCATCTCTCCATGGAGAGAAATAAAATAAAAAGCTGGATTCCCAGACTTATTTTCAGAAAGGAAAAGCCAGCACACGTAAATTCTAATATGTCAGAAAGTCCACACAAATGTTACAACTAGTCATTGTGCACGTGTTTTTATAAAGGTATCAAGGATGGGAAACTTACATACGTTTTTTTTTTTTTTAAAGCCATTGCTTTCCAAACACAAGTATAGCCATATTGGGAATGAAGGAGGCGCATTTTTCGTCTGGGAGTCAGGCTGAGGCTGCTAAGGGTATTCTGTCATTCTGGTGCTTCAGAAGAGTTACTGGCGCTGCTTTAGCGATGACATGATGAGAACTCTACTCTTAGAGCTGCACGCCAGAACTCATTTGGGACTATTTGCTTGCCCATAAAGTACATAAAATCATATTTTCCAACGTTTTCCACTTGAGCTTTCGTAAATACGATGGGCAATGTTTCCTATATAGATATATAAATATTATTAGAAGCCATTTATTATGTACGTTTCTATGAAGGTGCTGTCCATAGTGCTTGCTGTCAACGTGAGCCACTTCAAGGCACTATGTTGTGTGGTTCTTTGTTCCTCCAAAGCACATTTTGAACAGACTCAGTGAGTAATTAACAAGGGAAGCAAATGTTAATCAGATTTTCTTTTAAAACAGTTCAGTTATTCACAAATGGCATGCATACACAGTGTGAGAAAAGTAGTCCAACATGTTATTCGGTCTAGCCTACAGCACTTGTCAATGGCATGCCTGTGTTACCAGTTAATGAAACCTACTGCCTCGTTGAGTGCATGTTTTGCTTTTATTTTCCTGTCATCAATACTCCTGAGAAGAAAGTAGCTTCACCTCTTCACTCTCTCCATGAGGTGGCGCTACACATAATCCGGAATGCCATTGCACAGAGCTTTTCCTGAGCTGGGCATGCTGATGTTTGTGGTCTCTCAGATCAATGTCAGAACTGCTACATGCCCTTGCAGTGTGGTAGGGCAACGGCTGTGTTCCCTGTGTATCAACACTGGATAGGCACAGGCTCAAGGCCCCTTCCCATCCAGTGCTGCTTTTTAGTTTACTGCCAGACGTTGTTTGTTCCCCCTGTACATGTGGCCACTTTGCATGTTATGTTATCAAGCTTTATTTTGTTGGCAGATTGCATGCCCCAGCACGGAGGGAGGGGCCTTTTGTTTTTTTAAATTGTATTTTATTACAGGGCTACATAATTAAAATATGGTTAAAACTAACATACGTTGTCATTAAAATGTGTGCCGCGCTTCTACAATAGGCGCTCAAGCTGCAATAGTACATGGGATCCAATTGATCAGGGGCAAACATGCAATACTCTGTCTACGACTGTATTTTATATTGTATTTATTTTCATTGCCTGGTGATGTCAAATCAAAAGAACCACTTTACCAAAATAAATGTTAATAAACGCCAATTTCAAAAAGCTTTTGTAGAGGTTATTCTATTGCAAAGTGGCAATCCCATTGCCCCATGCTACAGTCTGCAAGGCTCATTGCCGCTGCAAGTGTGCTGTTTTCTATAGCAATGGGGTAAAGGTGCAACCCACACAGAGAAGTTGCTCTCCTGCAAAGTGCCCAGTGGCATAGATGGTAACTTGTAAATTGTTTACCGTTCCCCTTTCATATTGGCTATTTCTGTCAGCTGTGATGGATCCAGTGGAGGCATCACAGATTCCCCGGGGATGACCTTTTCCCATGTGACCAGGGAACGGCAGCCTCTACCTGATCCTGACCCTGGGGGCGGCTTCATGAGGGAGGATCACATGGCACGAGACAGCTACCGGGTAGATGTCATGACTTCACTGGACAAGATGCAGTATCTCCGCCTTTCCCATGTGGAAGAACACCTAATGCCCAAGACCCTTTCCCATGAGGAAGATCCTCTGGTGCCCCAGATCCTCACGGCATTCGGTCAAATATGTGTTCCCACTGGTACTTTATGGCCAAACACAGAACATAACACCAACCCACATTACTCAAACATAACACCTTTATCTCCTAAAAATCTGTTATGTGAAACCAGTAAACAAAACTATTCAAATGCCATGTGTTTAACACATCTATGAAACTCCCAGAATTACCTAAGTACTGAGACGAGGAGGATGCAGGAGTTTGAACCATGTACCAAGACCTTGAACTACAATCTGCAGTGTAGTTATTTTTCCAAAGCACCTGTGCATGGGACATTTAAACCTGGTGAGCACATTATTCGGGGAGGCTGTGTAGGGGAAGATGTTGACTCCTCTTCAAGAGCTCACAAACGCGAAGTTTACGTACCGGCGTGGCAAAGCAGAAGAGACCGCCACAGGAGACAAGCTGAGTCAGAGACTTCAGTGCTGTGGAGACACCGGGAGCCGCGAGGAAGGTCCTGAGCGGTCGGAGAGTCGAGAAGCTGGCGTTCTCCATTCCGGATCCCGAAGGGAAGCAGATGTGCAATCGCAGAGCAGCGAGGGAGGCTGGAAGAATGTCTACAGCATCCAGATTGGGAAGCGGGTGGACGCAGCATGCCGCAGAAGCGCAAACCAGACCCGAGGCACTGGAGAAAACCTGTGAGTCTGCCCAAAGCCAGTGGGGACCCCAGGGCGTTCTGGCGACTGAGTCAACAGCACTTTGAACATTATAGCCTTGTGAATACGATGAAAGGCTTGTTTAACTACAAAAAAGCTAAAAGGCAAACCCCAATGAACTGTGGTTATTTCAAATGTAAATTTGGGGCCACACTTAAAGACACATTACCAAGAGTATATATATCTCACCCTGAAAGCCATACCTACAATATTGATGATACAGAGAAACATATGAGAAGTCCTGGTAAAACAAAGACACCACGTGAGTGAAGCATATGAGAAGTCGTCGTAAACCAAAGACACCAGGCGAGTGAAGCATATGAGAAGTCGTGGTAAACCTAACAATATTTAGGGAAACTCTATAAGCAACTCCTGTGTTGACCAATCATCTCTATGCAGCTGTTAAAAGAAGCTACTGAAGCATGTTATTCTTGTATTCACCTTAGTCAAGCGTGGCAAGAAAACAAAAAGCTGTCATGCGTCCTTTATAACTGTGGCACAAGCAGCTCAATGATAAGATGCTGCTTTGCAATCACAGGCTTCCGATATAGCCTATTTAGCCGATTGATGTCATAATTCAAAACTTCCTCAAAGCCGTGTAACCCATTCTTTTCTTTTCCATGATCCCAAAAAATAAACAAATGAAGAAAAAAGATGGGGAAACACTGTCAATGTCTAAAGTGTTCGCGCAAGCCTCTAAGGTGCAATTTGAAAACTTGTATAGCAACGTATAGCTCCTATATTTACCCAGCTAGTTTGTTCCTGAGAGCATAATACCCAGGCAGGTGTCCTCCCGAGCATAGCCTAAACGCTATGATTCCAAAAAGCTATCTTACAAACACTAGCGTAGCACATGACCAAATGATGTCATTACGTGCATCACGTGACATAATTAATGCCCACACCTAGTCCACTACTGTGCGAACATGAGGACCCGGAATATAAATACCAGGCTCTGGTACCTTCTTAGTGAATCGGTAGAATACGTTCCAAGGTTCGCAATACGAATAGGAGGCACAAAGAAATCAAACAATAATGTGTGTGCTGTCACAGAACTTTTTTTTATAAACTTCAGATGCACTCGGGAGAAAACGGTGGTCCCATGTCAATAGTAAATCCCAGTTTTCACACAACTATTAGAACTTACTAAAGTTCATAAAAAGATCTGTAAAAGCTTGACATCACGTGACACGACTAATATACACGTCTAGAGCGCTGGTCCGAAAAGTCAAACCAGAAAATGCACTTTGGTCATGAAAGTACCTTCATTGTAAAATGGAGGAACATATACTAACATGTCAAAATAGAAAAGGCAGGGCACGTAGGGGTAAGGCTCACATTGTGAGAATTAACGTATGCCACAGAATTTTAATATATACTGTCTCCCTTTTCAAAAAAGTCCACTGGTTTACTAGAAATTAATAATCCAACCCCATCAAGAGGAAAGGAGGCTCGATCAATAAAGTGTGCTGTTAAGAAGCTCTTCTTGTACTGATGAAATATGTGACAAAACCCAGAATCATAGAGATCCAGATGGGAAAAATCATATATTTAAGAAGTGGATTTGACAATTAGATTAAGAGATGCAAAAAATCCGCCATAGCAAATATTTCAAAAAATTTTATTCATAAACAGTTGTCTTGAGGCAGAGCATGGAACCACTCAAAAGACTTCTGCAGATTATACTCCCTGGTATTTACAGTCTTGCTGTAACACTTTGTACTCAGGCTCATTGAGCAAACAAAGCGGCAATACAAATCAAATTAATGGAACGTCGTGCCACGTTGTGCCACTCGTTTGAACCTCGAATATGACTGCCAGTTTTAAAAATGAGCTTTTGTTCAAAATGTTACAACTGTTTTGGG
Organism: Ambystoma mexicanum; assembly: GCF_040938575.1. Classification (NCBI taxonomy): domain Eukaryota; kingdom Metazoa; phylum Chordata; class Amphibia; order Caudata; family Ambystomatidae; genus Ambystoma; species Ambystoma mexicanum. Next base: position 752,111,548 of record NC_090929.1, read on the forward strand.
AATTCTTTTGGGTGTTTTGTGATTTCTTCTGGAAAAGATAAAAGGTTTTGTAATAAACAAAATACCATAAATACATTTTGAAAGAGCTTTTGTTCAAAATGTAACAATGTCTGATTGATGTTTTTTTGATTACGTGCCCCTTGATTTTCTTTGAAATAATCCAAGGTATGTCTTTAAAGGTGTGATTACATTCTATATGATGTTTCAAAAAGGGGGCTTGAATTACACTGTTCTTGATGCAGCTTTGATGGTCAATAAGCCTGGTTTTATATTTTCTATTCGTTTTTCCAATGTAGTGAAGTCCACATGGACAGGTAATCATGTACACTACATTGTTACTGTTACAATTGGTATGGCAAGGAAGTAGCCATTTCTCTTTCAACACAATGGGCCTCATTATAAGTTTGCCGGTCCGGAAACAACGGTACTGGTAAGCTTGCCGGTACCGTTGTTTCCAGACCAGCAAACTACGAGTTCTGCGATAGGGAGCCTTTCAGCCTGCCAGGTCTGACCTGGTTATACCGCTAGGGTCATAATGACCCCCAATTTCTACGTCTGTGGTTTTGATGGTAAAATTACACATGATACATGACCCAGGTGGGTAATGTCCCACCACTGGATCCATGCACCACAGGGTTGTCTGTTTGGACACAGAACACATTTAGTTGGTTATGTCATTCCTTATGACTATGTTTCTGATATTCATGCTCCTTTTGTAAGTCACACTAGGACGAGAAAACGCTTTAGAAAACACCTTTTTCGAATTTTTCATAAGGATAGATTTTATTTTGTATGAAAGATTAGTGAAAGTGTTCACAATACGGAGGGTGCATCCTTATTCTTTTCTTTAGGGACATGATCTAAAAGGGCTTCCCTGTTATTATTGTAGGCACCTTTAGCTGACCATCTAACTAACTTAGTTGGACAACCACAATGAATTAACTTGATAGATGACTTCTCAGCTTCAACTGCACATACCTCCTTTGTGCTGCTATTCTGTTTCAGTAGAAGAAATTAACTAAAGGGTCAATTATCTTTGAAGTGTCTTTTATGATGGCTGGTATAATGGAGAAGGGCATTCCTGTCTGTTATTTTGCTCGAAGGTTTGACCATAAGTTCTCCTTCATGATATTAAATGGAAATATCCAAAAAGTGTATCTCTCTGTCACTGATTTTTTTAATGAGGGGCATGAGGGAATTTGAAGTTTCTATTCTGATCATTGAGCCAAGCAATTAATGTGCTTGCACAGTCAATGGTGCCTTCCCCCACAATGAAAGTGTCATCAATGTATCTTAGCCATTCTTTCAATTGTAATCTAAATGGATTATGTTCCGAGTAGATTGTTGTGTTCTAAAACATATCTACATATAGGTTCACTCAATTGGGTGCCACACTGGCACCCATAGCCATCCCTTCAATTTGTAGATAGACACGATTTTGAAATTGGAATTGTTTTTTGTTAAAGCATATTCCTTGCACCATAATATGAATGCATTGCTAACGTGGTGATCATCCGTCCTACATAAGGGAATCTCTTCTATTACTTCTAAAGTAGCTCTTTTAGGTATCTTTGTTTAAAGTGACTGAATGTCTAAACCGATCAACAAATGTGATGTGGGGGCGAACTTTAAACCTTCAGTTTTTTTGATTTTGTCTTTGGTGACTTGAACATAACTTTTCATCTATTGTACGAGGGTCTAGGGCAATAATCTACATATTTGGAAATGGGCACCAATATGGAGTTAAGACCTGAAACAATAGGTCTACACAGAGGCTTCAAAGGGTTCTTATGAATTTTAGGAAGTATGTAGAATACAGATATCCTCCCATTCTCTCTGATCAGAAATTCAGCTTCTTTTTACCGATCAAGTCCAATTCTAGAGCTTATGTGACCTTCGCTCTAATAATATTGACCATTTCTTTCATGGGATCATTACACAGGATCTTATAGCTAGTTTTCTGACAGCAAATTGTTACATTCTTGAAACTAACCTGTTTTGTTCATTAGGACAATCACACCTCCTGTGTTTGCTTGTCATACAACCAAATTAAAATTACTGGCTAAATTGCAAAGAAGATCTCTTTGATGTTTACTAAAGTTCGAATTGAAGACCCCCTTCTTGGATTCCAATTTTTCCAAATCTTCTAATACTTTTTTTTTCAAAGGCCAAAGATTCTGATGTTTGTATGTGTATAAGCAGAGGGGCAGAAAGAGGAAGGGTTATGCAACCCAATGCAATTGTTTGTCTCAAACTCAGCCTGAGTATCAACAAATTCCCCGAGATGAACCTTCCACATAAGCTGTTGAAATTCGATTCTAAATTCCAAAGGATTATGCTGTTCAGAGATCACAAAATTAAGACCCTTATTAAAGGTTTTTTCTACTTCCGAAATAAAGAATAGGAAGACAAGGTCACTACCATGGTTTGTGACTTTGTGTCTGGATCCGGTCGCTGTCCCACTTTCCTGTTTTTTTTACTCAACCTAACAAAGCAGTTGTGCCACTTTGAGGCCAGTAAAGTTACTGTCATAATTGGAGTGCCAGGATATTGAATATCATATTTCAGGAGACACCATTTATACTTTACAGGTACTCTGAAAATTATTTTTCACTTTGAACATGATGAGATAATGTACATTGGTATTCATTGGCCCTCATTACGGTGCTGCCAGACTGAAACACTGTTTCTGCTGCCTGATATCCCGGTGCCACCGGGACATTACAAGTACAAGCGGCCCAGAATATCAGGCAGCGGAAAATGTTAGTCCCCATTCTCATGGAGCCCCATAGGACTCCATGGGAGTGGGGACATGGAAGTCCTGGCACCATTGCTAACGGTGATGGTGCTTCCATGACAACTGTGCTTTCCGGGGCTGTTGCGCCCAGAAGGCCAGACTTGCTGGGTACACAGTCTCAGTAAAGCAGAGTTGTAGTCTGCTGGTCCGGAAAGGGTGCCAGTACGGTGCTACTAGCACCCTTATTTCTGGACCGGCAGCCTCGTAATGAGGCCCATCGTCTGGCTGGAACATCAGTACAAATGACTTACATTTGAATAAGGATGTGTCGCTCTTCTCTTTCATAGATGTATGAAGCTTACTTAAGCTTTAAGGAATCATCATGATTGTGCACGCACACGTGTTATAGATCACCTTGATTTGAATTTGTAGCCCCTGAGGAATGTCCAGCACTTTTTTGGCATATAAGGATAGAAACATGTACATGTAGGGCAGATAAGGATGCAAAGAGATGTATTTTCACATGAGTGCATTATTTGGGTTTATGTTTTAAATGATGCGTTAACAAAGTGTTTTTTTTGTATGTTTTGTTGCATTTGTGGTTGTTTTGTTTATACATGGTCATGGATTAACTTGTGGGGTATGGACTTGTGCAGCAAATAAAACTCCCACATGTTTTTTAAACAAGATGATTGAATAAAATTAGTAATATTTTTGTATTAATTACTAAATTGGTTAGTCCATTCTTTCAGGACTCAATGCTGGTTTTCGAATTTAGGGAAGACACTTTTACTAATAAATGAAGGATATTCCTTTCCTATGATATATATAATAATGATTTTAATCTTTATCAAATTGCTTGACACTTTTCCTCATGGGATCCTGTTGCTGACAGTTGTCAATGGCTAGGGGAGAGGAGGAGCAGGAGGAGGAGAAGGAGGGAAAGGCAGCTTAAGCTGAAAAACACTTTTGTGTTAGTTGGTGAAACGGAGATTCATTGAGAAGGAGATTGTACAGTCGATTATTTCTTTTTGTGTTTCATGTAGTACATTTAAATATGACCCACATATATGTACTGTAAATTAAATTTACATTATTTGCAGGCACTTATATAAAAACACACAAGAAATATCAGATCGTACATCAAAATCCAAAATCATTAAAAAATACTCAATAGATACCATGGGTATAAAATGTATGAATTAATAAACACAGTAAAAGTAAGAACTGTGGGACCGATCGAGGCCTTGGGACCCAGTTAATTGGCGGATTCCCAGTTGATGAGGTTTTCACCCAATTGATGAGGCTCATACAGGGTTCAGCTCTAGGTCCCAGTGTATTCCTATTACACCAGGTAGGAATTCAACTTTGCAGCCACCTCTGCTACAGTGAGTTAGTCTTCTGAATGCCTGTGTTTCAAAGGAAACCTTTATCACACTCTCCTCGGACTTGCAAAACACCTGTGGCTAGGGCATGACGTTGTGGATGATGCCATTGAATGGAAAGTAGGCCTCTATCAAATGATAAACAGTTTCTCAAAAGGCTATGCATGGACAATATGGAAGATAGACTGAGGACAAAACAGTGTTGAGATTTGTTGCTGATGTGGCCAATTCATAGGTAAATCACCCACATGGCTTGTCTGCTCCTTCTCTTTTTCCCCTGTGACTTAGCTCTTTCCTGACTTTATCTCTCATCTTCTTCTTGAAGTTCTGTTTTTCCCTCTCCTGTGTGGCCGTACTCGCCTCCTCGTTGGGCATACTCAATTCCTCTCTGACTCTCTCTCCACACTTCATCAATGATGTTACACCCAAACCCCGGTGTGGTCTTGTCTCCATCTTCCATCTTCTTCCTGCAGCCACCCCTTTTCTCACCCTTTCCATCTTCACCTTCTACCTCTCCCCATCATCCCATAAGATCGTTCTCTCAACCCCTCTTGTAATGTTCTCTCCTTCAGAAACAGCTCCCCTCACTTCTTGCACTTCCTCTATTCTTCTCGATCCACCCACCTCTCTCCTCACTTCCACCACCCCCTCTCTCCTCCAGCACACTCTCTTCTTACTTGTTCCACCTTCTTTCTCTTTTCTCCTCCAGCTGCCACCTTCATCACTCCTGCCACCTCCTCTTTTCTTCTTCTTCAACCACTTCCATAACTTGCTTGCCGACTCCTTACACCATGCCCTTGCAAACTGTCTGCTGCTCTTAAAAGAGCCTGTTCCTTCCCTTTAGGCCATCCCATATTTTAGCAGAGACAGCTGTTGGGGATTATTGCAGTCGTAATGGGATTGGAGCAATGGTTCCTTCCATTGCGCTTAACTGCATGTAATGATTCCTCTAGTGGTGCGCTGCAGTGTTATGTTTACCATGCACAGTTACCATGTGCATGGTCTCCAGGCACTCACTTGGCTGTGTAAGAAAGAGGCCGGGGTGGGTTAGTGAGTGAAGAGGGATAGGATAGAGGTTGTGCTCTTCTGTTGATGCTTGCAGAACTAGAAGAAACTGCCATCTGTGCATGTCAGCTTTCTAAGTGTGCTTTGATTGTGGGCACTGGCTTGTTGTGTCCTGATGCTTGTTGTGGTGGATATGTGGTTTGTATAATTTGTGTGTCGTGTGGATGGCCCTTGAGGGCATGTGTGGTACTTGGGAGGTATGCAGGAGAGCAGTACCTTATTCAATATAGTGTCTACACTTCAAAAATCAGTTAAAAAATGAAATACATTGGCTATCCTAAAAATGTACCTACGTGAAGTACATTGGTTAACCTCGAAATTCATCTAAGTGCAAAATATTGGTTAGCATAAATATTCATCTAAATGCAATACATTGTGAACCCTCAAAATTCAAATAGGTGCAGTAAACTGGCTAACCTCAAAATTCATCTTAGTGTAATACACTGGCTAACCTCAAATTATTCTAATTTTTGGTAATACATTGGGTACCCTAAGAAGTAATCTTGGCTACATTGGCTATTTTCACAGATTCCTATCAATATAATACATTAGCTATCCTTGAAAATCCTTCTAAGTAGAATACATTGACTACCCTAAAAAATAATCTAAGTGCAATACATCGGCTACCCTCAAAATTCATCTAAGTGCAATGCATTGGCTGCCCTCAATCTCAGTGCAATACATAGGCCACCCTCAAAATGTATATAAGTGCAATACATTGACCACCCTCAAAGTTCATACAAGGAGCAATGGCCCCTTCCATTGTGCTTAGCTGCATGTAATGATTCCTCCAGTGGTGCGTTGCAATGCGGAGTCAGCTTATCTCATGATCAGTAATCATTTTGGATGACATCTTTGTAGTGTCTGCTTACTCTCTGCTTCACAATAAACTCTCATCACATGTGTTTGAAAGCTATCAATATCACAATTTGATCCTTTTTGGAGGTCAGGGCAAAAAATAAATTAAGCAAAAACTAGATCTCCTTTCTTTTTCTTTTTTCTTTTTAACTTTCGTCACAAAATACAAATGAATACTAAACTGTGTTAATAATTAAGCTAGATTTAAAAAACAGCTATGCACTCATACCTATAAATATGTTACATAAACTCTTACTAATTACAAACATTAAACATTACTATCATCATTAGATCATCTTCATGGCTAGTGTTGACAAATGATACACTATTATCCCTTAGGAATTATGGGCATCCATTTTTCTATTAAAAAGAGACCCAGTCTAATACAAGGGTCATTCTCTGTGTATGGAACTGTCTTGACCTCTCAGTATAGATAAAAAGATGGGCCATACAATTGTCAGAATCTGCTTTAAGGGCAGCAGGACAGAAAGAAGAGAGAGAAAATAATTGCACAATCAAGGATCACACTTTAAAGAAAAAATCAGTCTATTTTCCTTTAATATTTCATTACGAAGTTGGAGTCCTATTAATATTCACTTGTATGCATTATTCAGTTGTTTTAATGAATGTTTGGTGGTCTGCTGGTGAGTCAAATGTGCATTCCTCAAATCCAGTAAGAATCTCCCTTGTTCTTCCTTCCAGTAAGGGAAGAAAGAAGAGGATGAAGAGCTGATTGGCAATGGAAGGGCAGTCCAGATTTTAGGGGTGAGTAGTGAAAAGGAACAGAAACTGGAGGGCCACAGGTGGGTTTAGTGACATCAAGAAGAAAACGGAATTCAGGAACAGCAGTGTGAGACGGAGAGTGAAATGAAAACAAGCAATAGAGGCAGAGAGGAGCAAGGCCATAGAGGCATTCATAGACAATGCAAAGGAAATGGAAAGAATGGCTGGAATCAATGCAGAGGAGTGAAATAGGAAGAAGTGAGGAAAAGATAGAGGAGAGGGGTGGCACTAGGAAACAGAGACGAATATCTGAGTTGTAGAGCGAGTGAAGAGGGGCAAGATGAGAGCGGGGAACAGCAATTGGAGAGCAGAGCAATAGTCGATGCGGTAAAAGATTTGTGAGGATATAGGAGTTTTGTAGCATGTAAGGTAAGAAACAAGTATGGACATTATGCAAAGACAGAAATTACAAGTCTAGGTGTTGTCAGTGATGAAAAAGGAGAATGAAGAGAAGGTTCTACCCCATGCATATGCAGGATACCTTGTCATAGGTTCCTGAGAAATGGGATCAACAGCGTGTTTATAGGGGCATTTAGGAATGGAGACCTTTATTGGCGTAGTTGGGCTCCCTGGGGGAGGGTTAAGGAAACTGTGGGTATGATTAATGGGTGTGGGCTATTTGTGAGGATAAGGGCGGAAAGATTTGGTGGATATTGAGAGGGGTCAGAAATGTGAGGCGGACAACTTTGTGAAGGTTTTTCAAAAAATGCAATTTTATTAAACTCAAAAGGGGTTTGATAAATGCCCGCTATCTCTAGCCTGACAATGATTCCCCTGCTTAATATAAACTAAAGCAAACACTGTAAAAAGAAGCATTCTGTCCCTCACACTTGTACATATAACAAACTCAATAAGGTAACATATGGCAATTTAGATGCACCATAATTGGCAGTAGTATTCAAGATAAGGTAACTGTTTCTCCTTGTAACCTGGGTGAATCTCCCTTCCCCAGAATCAATCAGCATTTCAACCGACAGTTTAAAAGAATAAGGAAATCCCGTCTTGCAACAAAGTTTCATTATAGTTCCAATAAGTCTTTCAACAACAGTTCAAAATGTTCAATAATTCTTTGAACTCTCCATTTAAAGCAGGGAGTTCTACACATTCTTTCTTCAGAGAATAGGGAAGCTTTGAAAGTTCAACAAGATCAACAAAAAGGAGGATAATTCTGTAATAGTTCACACAATACTTGCATCAGCAATATTGATTTGTTAGGATGTTTCGACAACAATTCCCAACATGCATTTGTAGGCTTGCTTCTATACTTTTATCACACCACAGTACTTTAGTGACTTCTTCCTGGTCCACTCACCTGCCAGGCCCATACTACAAATTCCCTTGAGTAGTAAAACTACTACTACTTCTACAAGTACTCCCGTGTTTTTGTTTTGTCTACATACAACTCCAAAGTCTTATAATTGAATCAATAACAGTTTGGACTACTTCTTCTGAGAAAACATGAGCCACATTGAAGCTGTTTCTTCCACACTTTTGATTTCCACAGGCAATGCAGGTTATGCTCCTCTCCTCCTGAACACCTTTTGTCCGAAGGGCAGCCTTCCTGCCACTCTTGTTTCCCCCTCTTTTATTAATCCAAGGGATGTCAATGGCTTTTTCTCACTTCTGCTCCTCTTTGGCGTAGACAATGCTTATTTAGGTCCGTTCCCTCTATTGCTTCTCTCTTTTTTTGACAATAGGGTTTACAAACAACGTGTTTCATAATTGTTCCCTCTTGGCTTTGGCAATGATTGTTTGTAAATCTTTCTAGCAATATGCCCCCTTGTACTGTTGATAAGTGTTCTGACCTATAAACCTACAATGATATTCTGCTGGTCTGATTGGAAAGTTCTTACACTGTCACTTTCTTCACTTTTTGCTCGCTTGGTATGAAAAATCATGATCTTTCTGAGTTACATCATTTCAACATACTTCATACTTATGTTTCTGCCACTCTGCTCTTTTTTTAATTTTTTTTATTTATTTGTATATGGCTTCAAAGAAACCTTTACAAAATTCGTATACAAAAGTTAAAAACATGCAATTTACAGACACGTCAATTCATTGTTTTCCATACATATTAATCCTTCAGATTGACTTAGCAGTGTAACCTACACACTATGATGTTTTACCCTCTAAGGCATGACAAATCAATAATCTCTTTTAAAACAAACTATTAGCAATTAATACAAAATTACAATAGTTTACATTCTACTTTTAAAAAACGTACTACCGCCATTTGTAAAGGTATTTTGTTGTCAAAGAACATACGCTTCCATAATAGCTCCAAATCTACTTTTGAGGCAACGGGGACAAAACGCTTAAAATAAAGCTGCCTTTTCTGACTCAGCGCAGGACACTCAATTAAGAGATGTTTTAATGTCTCTCTATAACCACTGATTTTACAATGGCTACACAGAACTATTGACTCAGATGTTTTAGTTCTAACCGCAACAATTTCTCCTGTGAGGAGAACATTAAAACGGAATCTCATAAAGAATATTCTCCAACTTTTCTCTGGAAAAGAGTGTAGTTACGGTTCCGGAAAACCCATACATTTATAAAAAGATACCATGTGCCCATATAGTTTATAATGACACAGTTTCTCCATTGTGCCGTCCCAGTCTGCATTTCTTAATAATAGTTTAACTGTGTCGGGGTGATTTATAAGTGAACTCACTGACGCCGCTACTCTGTCCAGGAGATGTTTACAAATTTCCACCAGTTTTCCCATAAAGACACATTTAGACGTACCGTTAATAAACTTGGTTGCCATATCATTGTATAAAGTCTCTACGTTCTTACTTACGATATTCCGAAAAAGCAACACGCATTTCCATTCAATGGTACTTTTTAGTGACTGTAGCCCTAATTCATATCGTATTGCTACAAGCGGCACACTCTTTGGAAGATACCATACCATTTTCCGCAATAGGATTGATTCCAATTTATCTGAGTCAATTTTGCCATGAATAAACGGGAATTCAATACCGTAAGTAATTTTCGGGATGGCTTTAAGGATGTAATATTTCACAAGTGGAAGGCAAGAAAAAGCCCCATATTTTTGGTCAACTATTCGCATCTGTAAACATCATGCTTTTATTTTCATCTTATAATGGCTGAGTGTTAGTGCTCTTTCCGGAATATCACTCACATACAGACCCAAGTAAATTATATTATGTTTAACTTCTAATTTCGTCTTATCTATAAACCAGTTTTTATTATGGAGTTTTTTGTTCCGAGTAAGACATAAAACATTTGATTTAAGAGCATTCACCGTTAAGAGCATTCACCGCTAAGCCATTTAGCCATATAAATGAAAAATGCTTCCAGTATGCTTTGCAACCCTACAGGGGTCCTGTCAAATAGAAGGTAATCATCCGCATAGGAGCACCAACTTAATTTGTTACCTTCCACAGACGGCTGTATAAATGCTACTTCCTGCAAAAATGGGCCGATATCCGAAGTGTACAAGTTGTATAAGGTTGGAGCAAATATGCATCCCTGCCTTAAGCCATTGGGCCTCATTACGACCCAGGCGATAAGTTACCGCCTGGGTCGTACCTTTACCACCATGGCGTAAACTACGTTTACGCCATGGTGGTTGGCGGATTTACCGCCCCATTCCGAGGTTGGCGGGGCGGTAAGTCCCCATTAACCCATTTACCCTTCCCCATTCCCATTTTTGCCCCATAGGGCATAATGGGAGTGGGGAAGGCGTTAATTACGCCACCGTAAATTACGGTGGAGTAATTAACAACAAGGTCCCTTAGCGCCATGGATTTTAACACCTGCTAAAAGCAGGTGTTAAATCCTCCATGGTGCTAAGGGACCTCGGAATCAGGCGGTAAGGATCGGCGTTGTTTTCGCCGCCGTAAACCCCTTATCGCCTGGGTCGTAATGAGGCTCATTGAAGGTGTTAATTGGTATTGAAAGAAGGCCATCGTTGTTTAATCTGATCTAAACACTCGAACCATCATGTAGGTGAAGTAAGATGGCCAAGATCTCTATCGGCATACCCAATCTTTGCAGTTTGCCCCAAAGATGTCCTCGATTCACTAGATCAAACGCCAGAGACAGATCCATACTGGCGATATATACTGGCGGAGCATTCTTTTTCCAGCCTATCTCTTGTAGGAGATTTATGAGAAGGCCCCCTGCCAATGTACCACAGTTTTTTCTAAAACCAAAATGCTGTGAGCACAAAATAGATTTATCAGATATCCATTCATCTATTTGGTGCAATATCAAACCAGCAAAGATTTTAGAGTCCGAGTCTAAGAGCGCAATAGGCCTATAGTTGGAAGGTGTGAGTCTGTCGCCCTTTTTGTATATTGGCACAATGAATGACATTTTCCACGTTAGTGGGATAGATTTAGTGCGCCCAATATCTTTGAATAAAATTTCCAGCGCTGTTGCCCAAGTGTCAGGATCACCTTTCATTAACTGATTGGATATACCATTAGGTCCTGCAGCCCTCGACAGGCTAGAGGCCATCATTTTCTCCTTTATTCTCAAGAAGGAGAAATCACATTTCCATGCAACTGTTTTTAAATGTTTTAAGGATTCTGTCTTGAATGAACCTAATTCACCCTTTGCATATAAATTGGATCTATGTTTCACCCAGACATGTTCATTAATTGGATTTAGGGAGCCTTCCATGTTCATAGGAGGATTTTTGTTGACCAATCGCCAAAATTGGCGTGCCGAGTTATGGTTTAAGGCAGCTAGCATGTTTTCATTATCAGTTTGATATAATTTACATTTATAGCCTCTTATCCAATTTTTATATTGTTGTTTTAAATGTCTCCCACCATCCTGTAATACAGAGTCGGAAATTTGCAAGGATTTTAATTTTCTTAAGTGTCTACGTAAGAGGATCTTGGCCTGCATGACTATTGTGTCGTGGTTATGTTTGTGTGGTTTAATTACAATTGTTGACCTTGGTTTTTTCACAGATGTGTCAATCAGATTTTTAAAAAAGTTCCCCACATTTGCGTGCAACAAACTTACACATTTCTCTGTATAACTAGTCCTGGAAAAAACATTTCTTAAGGATGTATTACACGCTTCAATATTTCCCTCATGCCAAATTATCCTGTTCCGCCTTTGATTGGGAAGAACATCAATTTGCATTTTTTCATGGGCCTCACTTTCTCTAACAACCATCAAATCCAATTCCAGCATACCATGATCACTCATCAAAGTCATACTTATTTCAAAGTGTATTACAAGGTTAAGGAGCATTTCTGAGGCATAGATGTAATCAATCGCGGAAACCTTATCCCCCGCAGACCAGGTTGTATATTTTGCCTCAGTTCTAAGTTGTTGGTGTACTGATCTTAGGCCCCATGACTTAAAGAACCAGTTCCAGATTCTCGTATCAGATATCTTTTCCGATATGCACATCTTGACCATACACTCTGAAGTCTGATCAAATACCTTAGCTGGCACTATGTGGCTATCTTTAGTGTCTGACGTCAAACGTAACATATTCGTGTTTAGATCACCCATTAACATCACTTGGACTCCCGGAAAACGTACTGCACAGTCCTCCAGTGTTGACTCTATATTTAGGAGAAGCGTGTATAAATCACAACCCGGAGTCCAGTATATATTCCATAAAAGAATATGAGACAATAAAGGGGAATCACAGATTTCTAATAGAATTCCCAGAGCATGCAGGCACTCTCTATATGTCTCTTTGATCAAAATCCCACATTTGAGCTTTATTGCTGTAATAATACCTCCAGACGGGCGGCCAATAGGGCCTTTAGTAGCCAATAAATGTACACATTCAAATCCGTCCATTTGTTCCCTATTCATCATCCATGATTCTTGGATACATATTATGTGTTTTGATTTTAGTTTACAACATAGTTCATTCGAAGATGATAAATAAGAATGCCCTCTTGAATCCCAGCATACTATAGAGAGATGTTTCTGTATTCCTAAAGATTTTGTTTTAGTGATTGGAGTTTGGAGATCGAGTCTCTTAGGCTTAATGCCAACCATCTCCAACTTGTTTCCTGTTCTGGCACGTGATCTGGAGCCCTTGTTTGAAAAGACCCACCCGGATAGAGAGGCCTAGAGTTGTCATTTATTTCATTTTCAGGGGAGATCTTTGACCCATCAGTGAAAATCAGTACATCATAGCCCCTTCTATTCAATTGATCCGATTCAGATAAGAGTTTATTAAAGACGAGTTGTGAGTGGAAAACTACCCGAACGTGATCGTAACAATATATTTGATATCAGGACAGGATAAATCTGCTAATGATGGAATATCATTAATTAGGGTTAGGATTCGATTTCTGTTCAGTGCAGGTTGTTTACCACAGTCAAACAAAGGATACAGAAGAAGACTTGGAAAATCCAAATGACAGGGTTTCCTCCAAACCACATCCCTCAAATCCGTTTCCATATAATGTATGGGCGCTCTCAGATCTCCTCCTCCCTCATAGGTAGTCGAATGGACAGCCTGTTCCCGTGCAACACCCACTGGACATAAAGGAACCTCCCCTTGTTGTGGCTGCCGTAACTGGGAGGATCGAGCAAGACTAACGGCCCTCACTTGTGGGGAATATCCGTCCCCTCTAGCTGTTTCTGCCAAGGCATTGTCATCTTGTATCTCAATCGAGACCTCTCGACCTTCCCAATTTTGCTTTTGTTTGTCCCATTTCTCCTGTATTTTACCCACGGTGGCTTTGTCCGATGAAGGAACTCTCGGTAAAGACTCACACTTAAGTTTGGTCCTAAGTGCCTCCTCCACCGCTCTACTCACCATTAATGCAAGCTCATTTTGCATTATGTCCGCAGGAGCCCCTAGCTTTTCCTGAGGGATTGCTGGGGCAGGTTTCCTGGGACAGTCAATCGGTACCTTATCTATTTTGTTACCTGTAACTTTCGTAGCGACTTCCCGAGTGGGTTTCAGATGGAGACCCTGGTCCTTTTCCTCAGTCAACCTCCCAGCCCTACCTTCAATTGGATGATAATTTTGAGCCCCCTGCTCATGGTCTTCGCTGGGTTTCGGCGCCAGTGGACCCTCCAGCCCTAGGCCGGCCTTTTCCAGAGGTTCCCCTACTCCTGTCTGCCCCGTACCAGTCTTTACCTGATATTCAGTTTCCCCTAACTGAGCACCCTCCCATATTGGTTGGTTTTCTTTGGGCTTAGCAAAAAGGCCATACATTTCTCTCGTGGGCTGGGGGAAGGAGGATTTACCCCCTTCTCCCCCTGGTCCTCCCTCGGAGGGTTACTCATCTGCTTTGTGGGGGCTGCACTTTCCTTATCAAGCAATGTCTTTTTACTAGCCAGTTCTTCAGATAAAGTATTGGTGGGACAAACATATGTTGGGTTCTGGCCTTCACTCCCATCCTGATTTGAGCTCAATGCCTGTCCCACCTCTTCCCTAATAAAGTTTCTCCAAGTGTGTTTGGCAAAATTTTGACTATTCACATGCGTAAGAGAACTTTTTTTAAAATTATTTTTCCTATTTTTTGGAGGATTTCTCTTTTTTTGTTCCATGTTACCTTTCTTGCCATCCAACAGTGTTGTTATCTGCTGGCGGAGGGCAATGTCTACAACCTTGCACTCTGGGGCCGCTGGAATGACTGAGTCTACCTTACTCTCCCCCTCTGCCACACTGTCGTCTGCTTTCTTTTCTTCGGGATTCGCCAGGACCAGCCCCAATGATATCAGACGCGTTATCGTTCTTATAGGAAGGGATTCCATCAAGTCCGCGCTGATTTTTGCATGAGCTATCTGGCGCTCAGTCAAAATTCTCAGCTCTGTAAAGCCCCGAGAATGTGTTTTTAATTCTTGGAGAATTTGGGTCAAAATTTCAGTTGTAGCCATGTTTTGTTCAGGAAATCTCCTCATTGCGGGTGTTTGTCGAGAGGGGAGCTCATGTAGGTGTTGAGACATATTGCATACTTCGGCCTCCGCCAAAAAGAAATCTGGTGGGGTATCCAGAAAGGAAGAAATAGGTATAATACTTCCATTTTTTCTCACAATATTCTCAAACAAGGATGAACTAGATGCTATGTCCTGCTTATATGAGATATTTCCTCCTAGGGATAGCATAGAGGAATGTGCCATGGCTGCTCCCTCCAATATCAGGGAGTCACTAGGCTCCGGAGGGGAAGGCGGCAAGGGCATATTCATTGCCATGCGCATCGTGTTCTTTACTGGAGTAAAGATCCAAGGGACTGAGAGAATATCATCATACATCCTTACCCCCAGACCTTGTGCAGTCCTAATACCTAGACCATTTGCGGAAGGATCGCTAGTTGAAGAACGACTGTACACATATTCAAAACTATTGCGACGCCTCGACATAGTCAAAATTTTTGAACAGTGTTGGGTAACAGTCCAGACTCTGCTCTGCACAATGGGGGCGAGTGCAGGAAGTACAAATACCTACCTCCAATGCTATTCCAGTAATCACCTTGGATATTCTAACTCTACCTTTCAATACAATTTCAGTCCACCCCGCCTCCACTATCTGCTACAATGTCGGCGTGTCATCGCTACCCACCACCCAACGACCCAACGGGCGTAACAAGCATGCGCTTCTCGCATCCACTTCAGAGGTGCGTTCTGGGAAAGGCCAATGCCCGTAGACTCCTATAGAGGGACAAGCTAAGGATGTGGGATAGATTACACAAAGACTCCAATGATGCTTGCAACGGTGCACTTACCGCTCTTAATAATGCGGGAAACAAAAATATTTAGCAGGAAGTGGACTAAGTTGCGTTCTCGGGCACCAGAAAAGCATAGACTATCATGCACAAGCAAGGCGGGGGGAACCTTGCAGCCGCCTCCAAGCTCCACGCGAACCGCGAACACCCAACAGTATTTGCAGGCTGGTGCGCTGCGCTGGTACGCGAGGAGGCAGTGTTTTTTTTTTGGGAGCTTCCTGGGCATCACGCAGCACAGGGGGGTGGGGCCTCCTGTGAAGAGGAAACCTGTGTGCGGGGATAACACAAAAAAAAGCAGGGGATTAGACACTCCTCAAAGATGGATGTAAAATAAAAAATAACAAAAAAGTGAGAGGGGAGGGGTTCCCTTCCCTGGGAACAGTTCGAATTTAGAAAAAGTCACCTCCTTTCCACACGCAGGGGCCAGGCAAGCTGTGTAACACAAAAGGACGTCCTCCAGCCTTCAAGGAATCTGAGCCGTACACACGGCAATAGGACAGAGGAGCACGGTGTAACACAGGGCCGTAGCTGCGCTGTGTCAAAAGTCCAGCGGGCAGAGCAGTCCAGTCCACAGCCAACAGTACTTGCAGGTACTTGGCTGGTGCGTGGCGCTGGTGCGCGAGGAGGCAGTGTTTTATGGGAGCTTCCTGGGCGTCAGGCAGCACAGGGGGGGTGGGGCCTCCTGTGAAGAGGAAACCTCCTTTCCACACGCAGGGGCCAGGCAAGCTGTGTAACACAAAAGGACGTCCTCCAGCCTTCAAGGAATCCGAGCCGTACACACGGCAATAGGACAGAGGAGCAAGGTGTAAAACAGGGCCGTAGCTGCGCTGTGTCAAAAGTCCAGTGGGCAGAGCAGTCCAGTCCACAGCCAACAGTACTTGCAGGTACACTCTGCTCTTTTCCCAAAAGTTCAATATTCAAAAGACCTGTTTCGGGCCAGCGGGTGCTTACGGAGTGCACTGGGGACACAACACACAAGTGAACAGCCCGGGTTTGCTGTGGGGGTCCGCTCGCCTCGCTGCCTTTGGGTTCTTGGTTTCTTCTGCTCCGGGCGGTGTGAAAAACAACCGTGACTGGTTTACCTGGCCCCGCGCTCATCAAAACAGGAGCGTTACAGCTGCTCCAAATGTTCTATTGTGCTCGCCTACCAGCAGAGTCTGTTTTGCTGGGGGGGGGGGCTTCTTAGCTTCACGCTTCGTTTCCTGCTGCGTGACCTCTGCAACCACAATCTTCAAGGGAAAAACTTTTAGAATCAATGCTTCCCACTGCATGATCTCTACATCTGAGGTCTCTGAAGGAAGAGGCCCTCTCAGAACCGGCATCCGTACTGTAAACCCCATCGGTTCCAGTGTCTCTACTCTCCTTCAGCTGTGTCTGCAATGTGCAGTTACTGCAGCCACTCCACCTTCCATTGCTACTCTTCTCTATGGTCTGCACCTGAGGGGGCCTATTATGCCTCCCAGTTTCCCTCAGGTGTGGGTCATTAACCCTATTAACCTGCAGCTTGCATTCTAAGGCCTCTGTATCTCTATTCTTCGTCCCGGTATTTTTAGCATTATGGGACTTGAAGTTCCCACTGTTCACCTTGCTCCTTTTAAGGGGAGTATTGATCACAACTTTTTATTCTTAATTATCTTTTTAAAAGGCGTCTTACAAGATTCTACTGAATGGTTTGTTCTTTCTGGGAATTCGGACTCTCAGAATCTGCAGAACATGGAACATTGTGCCTCTACATTTGTGCTTAATTTGGGGAAGAAGATTTGTGCTCTCAATACAGGATTGGTGAGAACATATTTTACTATCATCAGGATAAAAAGCATTGGGAAAGAATAGTTCCCCCTGATAGCAAGTCATTACATATTTAGGCATTACTGATTCTTCCTCCTCTGAGGTAGAAAAATGTAACGCCTCTCCCAAGCGAGTCCTCCAGTTACATTGGGGATCTTCTCGTCCCACCCCCAGTGTCAGGAACAGTTAGTGGCTGCCTTCCCCTGGCCACCTGGGAGGAGACATTATACAGGGTTTTTATGAGACCTCCACAGGTTTCATCACAATATGTATTTATTGATTTTGTATCTATTTATTCATATACAGGAGGAACAACGCTATTTTGACCACAAAAGAACTTAAAATAGATACGAAATCAGATTTGATGGGAAGCAGCAAGTATCTTACAGTGGGGTGAATTTGAGGGACATTCTGCCTAGGCTGTGGAGGGGAGTAATTGGAACAGTCACCGGGGACAATACATAAGTAGACATACTTAGATTAAGATTTTTGAGTGCAGGTAGGCGGTACGGCCAGCTATGCTTGGGATGTGACCATGATGGGTGAGGTGGTAGAATGGAGGCAGAGGAAGTGAGCAACAGAGGCAGGATAGAGGCGAGGAAAGAATGTTAGCTAGCAGGCAGCACGAGAGGTAGGTTAAGAGGGTAACTCAGAGGCTTTTAGTTTGGTTTCGAAGAAATCATTGTGGACTGTTTCTCTGATATCTGGGGGAAGAGAATTCCAGGCAAATGGAGCGAGAAGAGAGAAAGATCGGAAGCAAGAATAATCACAGGGAGTGCAAGGAGACAAAAGGGTACTCGAGGAGGCAGGGCAGAGAATACGCGAAGGCTTATAGAGTTGGATAAAGATAGAGGAGGAGAGATACAGTGGTGCCTTATCATGGATAGATTTTGGAACCAGGAGAAGACATTTTAATCTGGCCCTGTTTTGCATCATCAGCCATCCTGCATGGTAATGGTACGAAGAAGAAGGTGTGAAGTGAGGGAGTTCAAAGAGAGTCCTGTTAGAGAAGTTAATGATCTTGTCGAGAGGACAGAAAGCATAGTTGGCTAGACCAAAGAGGATGCTGCCACAGTAGTCCATTTTAGAGAAGACAAGAGTGGTTAAGAGATGCTTGGTGGTGTTGAAAGGAAGGAAGTGCCTGATTTTCCTAATATTTAGGAGGTTGAGGCGAGTTCCAGTTTTGGGAATGAAAGTAGAGAAGGTGTGAGGAGGGTCATAGATCACACCAAGGTTTCTAGCTGAAGAAGGGTAGGGGGGAGTGTCAAGTGCCAACTGGATAGGCAGAGGAAGAGATGAGAGAGAGCTTTTGGCAGGGAAGAAGAGTACCTCTGTTTTGGTAGAGTTTAACATCAGTGAGTGCAAAGCAATCCAATATTTAATGGCAGACAGACAGTTGGAAATTTTGATGGTGAGATCAGGAAAAAAGAAGAACATGGATTGGGAACCTAAGGGACGGGTTGGGGTGAATGGGGTGTGACTGATAGGTTTATTTATTTATTTATTTGCATACATACTTACAGGGAAACAAGCTCTTTTGGTCCATAAGCAGCATACAAAAGGCAATATAGCAGTGAAACAGGAGCCAGTGAGTCTCTTATAATGTGTCTAGTTTGAGGATATCTCAGAAGCCAGGTGGCGGACTTTCAATTTTCTTTTGAATCCATTGATCTCTGTAGGATATGTTACTGAGTTTGTAGTTTGGGTGTCTGGGACTGCAGGAGTTTGCAGTGCAAGAGAGTGGAATGGCTCACTGAATGCTTTGGGGGATATTTATTTACTAGCTGCTAGTGTGCATATTTATTCCACGTTTATTGGTTTTCTCTCCCGATGAACTTAAGCTATGGCAGAAGAAATGGCTGAACTCCCATTAGAAAAGGAATGCAAAAACCATTTCCTCCTAACCCTGCCAGTGACCTACACACATCCCACTGGCCACATTAAGCGTCTTAAGCCAGCAGAGACCTAGCATAGTGCCATATTAATGCTTCCATATAAGACTGATTTGAATAGATATGCTCTCTCTTCTGAGATCCTGCAGAATTGTATAGAGCAGTAGAAGGATTCCTGTTCCAAGTGAGTCATGTCTAATGTCTTTGAAAACCTAATTATAAAGACAGACCTGGCACAGTTGGTTTGTTCCCATTAATGCAGCCCGACAGTGTTTGTAATTGGGGAGTTGTGATTCCTTGTTTAATGAGCAGTTACTGTAAAACAAAAACACATTTGCTAAGATTCACTGGGACATAGCATTAGAAGCAGAGAACAATGTGCAAATGAATATTTGATGGATATTTATTGATATTACTGAAAAGCATCATTAGGGGAATATTATCAATGTTCACACAGAGGAGCCTTGTTGTTCTGTCTGCTTTTTTGGGCAGTTTTAATTTTTTATGCTTATGCATTACTGCAATAAAAACTGCAGAATGTAACAATTCATAGACACTTTAAAAAAGCTCAGAACACATGTAATGAGCGAGTGTCTATTGATTCAGTGAAAAGGCTGTTCTGGTCTTGTATATGCCACAGGATCTGAACCACCAAGTGATCTGACCAGTGGGCCCATTGGGAAACCCTTGATTTTTCTTCTCTTCTAGTATTCATTCTATTTTAAGTGTGTATTTGTGTTTATTCTTTACTTAAGGAATATTGTAATTCAAATAACAAAGATCGAATATGTGCAGAGCAATCCCTTTGCAAAGTGGTTTACATAAGTGGAGCAATTAAGAACAGAGATACCCTGCATCACATGATGATTTCATAGATTGCATATGTACAGTGTATAGTTAATCCATATGCATAATGTATACATGGCTGCAGCTGAGGATTGGAACAGTGCTCAGGGTGGACCATGGAAGAGGAGTCATGGCACTGCACCACTTGGTGGTTCCTTCAATTGATAAGAGACACCGTTTTAGGGTAGACTTGAATCTCTTCATTGTGGGGATACACCTACTGTCAAGAGGCATCATATTGAGGATACAAGGTGCTGATGTTGAGAAGGACTTGGGATTGCAATAAGCTGGAGAATAGCGGCTGATATAATCAGCCAAGTGGGAGGTGGAGGGAAAGGTAGCTCATGAAAAGTTGTAAAGACTTGGAACTTGAAAAGAGCAATTATGTATGGGGAGTCACTCCACATGCTGATGGTATGCAAAGGTGGATGAAAATCATGGAGCTGTGCTTGAGGATAGAAAGTAAGAAAGGGAGAATGCAGGAGGATCTGGAGGAGTGAAAGAGTGAGGTGAAAGGAGGGTATGGAGGCCAGTTAGGGTGTCGCATGTTTTTCGATAAAAGTGGAGGAGGCACTGGGCAGGGGAGATGGGCAACCATAGTCTGGAGTTTTTTTTAGCTCATGGGAGTGCAAGTGGGAAAATAATAATGCTGATTGAGTAGTGAGTGGATTTGGGGGAGCACAGGCAGCGGATATATCCAGGGTTGGTTTCTTGTAGGAAAATAGTTGGGTAGAGAAGCTGATTCCAGTCCATTGATGCAGACGGAGATGACTGATAGTCATGAGTGGATAGATGGCTAGTAAGATCCAGTGTTTGGGGCACGAGGGGGCGAAAGATCAGGCAGGATAATGACGTTCAAAGTGAGCAGCCAGTGTCCCCATCAAGGACTGCTCAAAGGACCCGGAAAGGGGCTCTACTGTGATTCAGATATCATGACAAGGAGACAGGTTTTAATTCACATTTGGGAATGGGGGCGGGGTGCGTGGAGGGGGGTCATAGATTTTGAAAGTTATGCAGGGGTGTTTTGAAGTCTCTACAGGTGCTCTATCAAATGATAAAGCAAGCATTGACAATGGCATTAGTTGTGGCTTTTACTGAAGTTATTTGCATATTGCATTTATAGGTGCCAGGGTGCAAGGAGGAGGCTACAAAGTTTTACAGGATGGTGCGATAGGGGGGACAGGTGTGCAAGAGAAGGTGAAGTAAGGAGAATATAGCAATAGCCCAATATGAAACTTCTTCCAGGTACCCCTTTCTTATCTGTTGCAATGGTGCTGGCTATGTTTGGTGGCTATGCTACCAAAATGTGCCAAAACCAAAAAATGAGACTGGGTTGCCTTCTCGCACATGGATTTGGGAAACTGAGGAGCTCTGAACTACAGGTACACACTATTTCCCTTTTTCAAGGCCCATAAATTATCAGTCAGTAAAAAATAATTTTATTCGGTGTAAATCTTTCACTTTTATTACAAAACACAAGATTCGTAAAAACATGGAATACAAAGTAGTTAAAAAAACTAATAATTTTGGAGACAAGTTGCAACTTTACACAGGAATAACACATTTAAGAACAAGGAGAGCAAAGCTTGCAGCCTTGAAAGATAAAACTCCAAAAGCCAAATTAAAAGAATGAGTAATTTCAGGCCTTCTCTCTAAGCAGCCACGCCCTATGACTATGCTGAGCAGTTGCAAATACCATGTTAGGAGACAAACATCTTCTAGAAAATATCATAGTGAAATTTAAGCTGCGAATCCCAACTTCTGTTTGCTGAAGGCAGTGCGACTTCTACCAGGGATTATCCCACAACTAAAATACGCCCAAGACAGAAAGCATATTTTTTATGTGAGCAAACCATTTAAGGCTCTTCCCTCCATCCAAGGATATAAGGTGTAGCAATGCGTCCCTGCACTTTCCCAGGCCTGGTTGATACCAAACTCTAATCGTGGTTGGAAGGTTGAAAGGTGAGTCGTTGTACTGAGTTTAGAACATGTGATGAGCTCACATCTTTGAGAAAATGTTTATGTCTCTGAATCATCTGATGCACTGGCCCCATCTCGGCCCAGCCTTGCATTTTCTAGTATCATTATTTACAATGAGCTAGTTAAACTGGCGAATTAGGATCATTGTTATGTGGTTTGCATCCAAAGGTCTGCATTTCGATTACTTACGGGTGCCACACAGCCAAGGTGCAGAATTCACTTTCATGTTTTTGCACATCACTGTTGTTAGAAAAATGTGCTAAAGAATAAATTAGCAAGTGTCTGCTGCCTCTGCAATCACCCTACTTTCCTTGTTTGCATTTTAAATACATTGCATAGAATATTCTTATTGTGTTCAGGGCACCTGGAGCCTCATTATGAGTTTGGAGGCAGCCATGCCCTTGATAAGGGCTGCTCCAAACTCAGGTCCGGGTCCTGGTTCCCTGAATGGGGAATTACCAGGCCATTCCGGCCTACGAGGGCCCAGTATTTCCCCGTTCAGGGAACCCGGACCATCCCTATTCCCATTCGAGACCCCATAGGGCTCAATTGGAATGGGGATGATGCCAACAACGGGCCCATTAGTAACAGACCCGTTGTTAGCATGCTGGTCTCCTCGCGGGACCCGCAAAGGACGTCTGGTCTGACCAGACATCCAGAGCGGGTCCCGCAAAGGAACCTCGTAATGAGGCGGTATGGGTTTAACCGCGCCGGCACCTTTACCAGCAACGTTAAACCCATAGCGCCAGGGTCGTAATGAGGCCCCTGGTCTTGTTTTATATTCTGTATTTCTATCGCCTTGTTCATTTTTCAGTTACATCAAGTGAAGGATTGGTATACCCTCAAAAAGAGGTGAATACAAGATTTAAATATTGTAAATAATTCAGGGCTCGCTTATCTGTATTTGTGAATTAGCAAGTGACATTTAATTACCATTGTGAGGAGTTGAAATAACAGAATGGCTCTACCCTCTGGTAAACGAGCATGCACCCCTCATTCATCAGAAGGAGCCCACGCCTGTACGGCGCGTTGCTGGCAGGTATTTAAACAGCAGTGTAGCTGCACATTTTGGCCATTCTCCAGAGCTATTGCCGAGATGTTCTGTCTCCTAATTTTACTGGCCCAGTGCACATGAGAACTGTATACAAGAGGCTGTCGTCTCATCCCCCTTATCTAGCCTAGATGTGGTAACAGCTTAAGAGAGTGCTTTTGCATCCTGCATATGAGATTCAGATAAAAAAGGCACTCAAGTGTGAATGGCAAGCTTTTAATGCAATGGAAAGAAGCGTATTGCCAGTCGTTAAAGAGTTTAAACCCTTGCATTTTGTGATTTAGTAAACATAAAATGATTTTCCCTCAATCAGAGGTGGTGGCCAAAAAAGAAAGCATGAATAAGGAACCAGGCCTCACTTCGAAATCTAAAATTCTACTGCATTTTATTTGGCACTGTTATTTCACCCCAAAGTTTTTTGTTAATCTTTCCAAGAATCTCGTTAGTTCTGCTGTGATGTGCTTGTTTCCTAGAGAGGTTTTTTGCAGCTAAAGGTGATGAGGGTTAACTACATATGGGAACAAGCCGCTGCCGACGACTTTCACTTTGTTTGACTAATATTGCAAATAGGTGCTGGCAGCGGGATAACATTAATCCGCCCGCGGAACATATTTCCAACGTTAGTACAACAAAGTGAAAGTCGTCGGTGGCATTGGGAAAGCCAAGCTTCCACCAGCAACATTACATTTGTTTGACTAACATTGCAAATAGGTGCCGTCAGCGGGTTACCAACATTAATACACCGCTGGCACATATTTATAACATTAGTTTTAAAAAAATCAATGTTGGTGGTGGCCGCTTAAAGCCACCAACAAAAATTAACAAAAAAAGTAACAAATGCAAACAGAACACATAGCTTTGAGGTATGGCTTAGCAGAAACAAAATGGCTTACGCCAACAAACAAACACACACTAAACATCCAATCACATCACTTACTCCACAGCCAATCAGGTGCTCCTTACATCAAAAACACTAAAGCAATCGCCCACAAGTTACTAGATGTACATTTTCACAGCCATTTTAAAACCAAAATAAACTATAACAGTACCTTATTTATTTTTAATAGACCATACTGTAAAATGTGTAACATAACTTGAAAGCTGCAGTAAATATATTTTAAAGCATCAATCAAATCAAATCACTTTTAAACAACTTGAACAGATGGTGGCTGCCATTTTGGGAGTAAAATTGGCTGACAAATTAACCAGACAGTGGAATTTGAGCCAAACAGTGCAAAAGGAGGTGTGGTGGGAGGGAAAATGGGTGGGAATGGGAGGCACATCTTATAGTTTTCACTTAGCAATGGGCGTTAAATGGGTGGGACACATATCCAAACTACATATATCCATCCTCATATGTCAGCCTGCATTGAAAAGCATTACAAATCTGTATTCAAAGCCCCTATTTCAAGCTCTCATGTTAAAGCCCTTATTGTAATGATAATAGTTTCGGCTTTATAGGTAGCACTTTCAGTACCACCTAATAGCTAAAACGAATGAGCATGGTACCTGGATTGCCTTTCGTTTAGGTCAGGTTGATTGGCATCAGGCAGTGTGGGGAAGTTTGCATTGCTACTCGCTCTGCCATAGCAAGTCTGTGGCTAAACGGAGGAATGTGTATTCTACTATTGTCAATTTGATTGCATGTTTTCTAGATGAAGTGAACATGCACACACAAGAAAAAGGGCAGTTATGTAGGTGAGCATGATGGATCCTGACTCTATTCTAGACCTCACTGAGGAGGCCCATTTATAGGAACAGGTTAATGAAGCACTCCTAGAGATTGATAAGAGAGCACATTAATATATAGGTTAGTTTTGTGTTCTAGTATGACGTGCTACCAATACGTATGAAAGCATGAATGTACAAATCAAATTTTTGGGAGCTGCGGACGAATAGGAACAGCATGCCTGCACAACCGACTAACATGCCATGCAATCCAAGAAAAGTTGAAAAGGAGGAGACAGAGACCCATGTTTTAGCCAGGCTATAGATTTGGATATGTCTCTTCCTTCAGGAGAAAAACTGGCCACTGAAAAACAATCAAGACAGTATTAGTATTTGCCGGCATAAAGGTATGCATTAGCACTTCATTGAATTATTGTGTTTAAAACAAGGGTCATGAAGCAAGGAGATATACTCAACATAAGAGAAATAGTCACAGTCACTATACGTTTTCTTTTGCACTGCTCAAAATTAATACATATGTAATGCCTCACAATGGCATCTCACAGTAGGAATGCAGATCATCAAAAGGAAGAACAATTATGTGTGACCTGCACTTGTGAAATTGGACGTTATTTCAGGGTGCTTCACTGGGCCATTTTCTGAGCATACATAAACCTCCCCTCCTTTGCCCGCTGATATTGGTGAACAATCGCACTTGCCACCTGTCAGCTTCTGTAATGCAACCTGAGGTATGGAGGGCATGTGAAGGGTAGGATCCCTTTAAATTAGGGGAAAAGCAAAAGTCGTAAAATAATCCATCAAACCAAATTTCAGCGACCAAAGAACTGCATACTGAGCAGTGAACAATCTGGGGACTCATTGATGGTCCATGCTGATGTACACCTATTTTCCTCAGCAACCACTGCAGAAACATTCTGAGGGACAACTGAACAAAGCATACATTTCTGACAAATCCACATAAACACTTCCATTGGAGGCTTTCTTCGAACTACATCCTCCACTTAGTTTATAGAAAACACAAGTGATGCGTGCATCATAGGAATTCCTCTGTTTCTTGCCAGGACTACTTCATAAAGTTGAGATTTTAACAAGGAGTGCACACATGGAATATAACTTGTCCTGTGCAGGACGCCTGTGATTGTATATGTTGAAACATGTTGAAGGAACAATACTTAAGCTGAATAGCCTTGATTATTGTATGACCCTCAAAGAAATCCCAATTTTGGTGGGAGTCATTTTGGAAGACTAGACCTCAAAGGAAATACCCAGGTGTTTGGTGGGCTGTTCTGAGGATACCGAAAAATTAAATCACCTGGCTACCAAGTGATGAGGATCGACAAAAAGGAGTTCAGTCCTATTGCACGGATAATTCACCTCTTCAATTTCAATAAGGATGTCCCTCAGTGTCCAGCGTCTTCTTACCTAAGCTAAGGAGGAGGCTTCAATGTGGAATCCAGATTGGGAGTCCCTCCGCTTCACAACATATTTCATAACATTGTATATAGTGTTTCAATTCATATTAAAGATAATAGGTGCTGGGTCCGGTTCTTCCGAGCTTTCTTGACATATTAATCTCGAATCTTCATTGTGGAGCATCACCTGAACATCAATGCAACCACAGCTTTTCTCTATAAACCTAAACATTGATCGTACCCCACATTTTTTGTAATTGATCAGATTCGTATGCATCCACAGATTATCATGGGGGGTGGGGGGACGTCTGTAAGACATGCCCAATGTATAATGGTTAGCGACTCACCTATAGATGCAAGTGCGGAGTGATTCATCATTGAGCTGTATGGATATATCTAATAATGAGTTCTGAGAGGTACTGAATGCTTTTTCAGGGGTACGCCTAGCGAGTTAGATCTAAGAGGAATAAAACCTTCCTAAAAAGATGGGAGAATGTGTAAAAAAAACTCTTACGAGAACGATCAGCCAAATGCAAATACATTATATTCTGGTTTTGCTTTCATTTTCATGATCTATAGTGGGTCGTTTTCTTAATAATGAACCCTCACCATGATTTTGCCACCTTTTATTCTAAAGGCTTTAGAACAGTTTGAATGCATTTAAGTGGAAGAGAATCGAACTGCTTCTTCTTCTACAAAAAAATCCTGTCACCTCTCAACTGCGCCCTATGTAGGTCAACGCCCCAACGTCAACGTCAGTAGCTACCTGAATGCAATATGTGCAGCCTTCTTTTGTCAATCCCCTCTTAGAAGCACCGCGTTGGCTCCCACTAAACCACCAAATTAAACTCAAAGCTCTAGGCATAGTCACCAGTAATATTTGATGAGGATATGTCCACATTCCTAAAATTCACGCCTTGATCTATCTAACACCTCAGATCTAGCAGGAGCGCCTTGATTTAAATAAAGCAGGATTGCTGGGAAAACCAGGCCCTGCATTTTTTTTAATTGTGTAACTATCTCGTCTGATATGGTTACTTTTTTCCAGTATGACTAGATTTCATCATGTAGCATCCTAGACATTTCCCCAGTAAGATGAGACCTTGTCATGTTTATGCGACTGGTGTTCAGTCCTGAGCCGCATTTTCACTACATCATGAGATGAATGTCATTGGTAGTACAGGACCTAGAATATGATTCTGTTGTAGTTGCTATCGCATTGTTTTGTGCTTGTACTACTGTGCTATGTGAGTCGCCACTACCTACATGTACAGTAAAAATAGATAAGAGAAATTAAAGGTTTGCTGCACATTACGTTTCATTTACAATGACAGTAGAAAGGAAAATGGCTTAAAAATAGATTTTGAATAAGTGTGGATTTCCTTTCTATAACTCCGTGGGCCTCTTCAGTGAAATAGGTGTCCCCTGACACCTGGCAGCAGACATGCATAATGCAGGGGTGGTAAGGAGCCTACACCACAGAAAGAGGGCGTGGCTTGGCATTGTCTGCAGCGGGATCCTCCATCTCAAAATGAAAGCAGACTGGGTTGGTGTCCGCGTTGCTCCCTCGTTCCTCTCCAAACCATATGAAGTCGCCTCCTTTCTTAACTGATTGATTTACTTGCCCCCATATCTATCTATCTATCTAAAGCTTTTTTGTATAGTGCCACTCGACCGAAGGCCTCAGAGTGCTCACAAGACTCACAAACATAAAAAAAAGCGTGAGTTAAACCAAGCAATTTAAGGGATAATCCCTTAGGGAAACCTGCAGTCATGTGCCCTGGAGAGGCCCCTTCATTCCGGGGACTGGTGTACATATAGTTTCACCCAAACCTAACCCATGCTGCTTTTTCCTGCCTTTGGCTTCTGACTGTGAATGTATGTGGTGAGCATGCACCGCCCGTGCATTCTAGCCTGTTAAAGTAACTGTGGAGGTGCAGTTCAATGCGCTGCAGAAGCGTGTGCATGCTTGGCCGGTGTTCATGTTTAGCAACCACTGCTGGATTAAACCCTGTGGAGGCCTTTAGGCAGTCGAAAAGTGACCCCCCCAGCAAACTATCTCCTAATAAGTTTTTAATTTTCTGCACCACTTTATTTTGATCTGTTGTTGCGGGGCCCCCAAAAGGAGTGGGGCCCATAGGCCAGTGCCTACTTGGCCTAATGGATAATCCGGCACTGTCAGCTACCCATAGTATTACCCCACTGCAGGCACACTGTCGAATGTCCTGCATTAATGGACACAGTCACACGCTGCTTCCCAGAAGACATTGCATGCAGAACAATGGACTAGCAGTGTGCTGTCACCAGGAGCAGGGCATTGACAACATTGAGATGATTTTTATTTCCTTTATTGCCTTTATCTCTTTCCCTCTTGGGACTTTCCTCTGACTTCCTAAGGGATAAAGGGTGGAAGAAAGCGCTCATAGAAACGGCCCCATGTAAACAAGGGGTGCTCCGCCTAGCACGCACCAGATGCTTAAGGGGCACATGAAACATACAAAATAGGTCTTATTCCACTAGGAATCGTCCTAAGTGGGTGTATCTAATAGGATTCTCCACCCAGTTTTGGTCCTAAAGGCACCTGTGCTGTTCCCACTACCATTGCATGCTTTACTACCTCTGAACAGTCCAATTACTGTTGCTCTAGTAGATGGTACTGTTGGTTAAATAATATGGATAGCGCAAAGTCTTCTATGCCTGTTTGGAACCAAACCACCATGCAAGGGAAGGCAAAACTAACATCCAGCATCCATCCCCAGATCAGCTGAAGAAAGGAAAATAGACCTAGAGGAGATAGGCCACAATCCTAAGCTTCTAAGTGCGATAACATATAAAACACAATGGGTACTTAGCCTTACATAGTGGTTAACATTGGTTCACCACATTATCCAAAACGCTAGCGACCCACAAACACTGGCCACCTTCTTAAACCAAAGTTAGTGCCATCCAAAATGGCTACCAAACCAAGAAAACCTTCAGCGCTTTATGAAGTTCATCCCGTGATTTACTGATTGTCGCTTCCAACCCTTACCGTATCTCACAGCTCAGGCCACTGATCATCTTCAAGGGCGTTTTATTGAGAGCCCACTTGACATGGCTTGAATGGGCATGTAGCCCACAGGCTCGATACACTGTTCATAGGCGGGAACACACATCATCTTGGAGCTGCTGAGTAAAGCCCTCTGGGATGGGTGATGTGCGTTCCAAACCCAGTGAACTATGAAAGGTGTCCTCAAGAAAACAGACTTCTATCTAACTGGCTTGTAATAAGTCTAGTTTCTCATAGCCAACTCCACTTGCCTTACCCCTCATTAATTGTGCTCCAAAGGCTCAAGAGGTGCACAGCAAAAGTCAGAGAATAATATCACAGTTCCACAGCATAATAGGCAAAACCAACTAGAGGCTACGCCAGACAGCCTTAATATCTTAGGTGAATAATCTATTTCAAGCAGGGCCCCTTCTCTTGCTGCACATGTTGGTTCATTATGCTAATAGTTCCTTTCACAGCCTCATCTTTCTCTGATACTGGCACGCATTCCATTTGTGCCAACTACCTGTGCCACTCTGTCCAGCGATGTATGGCGATGTATGGTATGCATGTACCGCGTACTACCTCTTTGAGCGGGGTTCACCCTCTGAAAACATTGTTACCCTAGCTGGCTTTGGCAGCGCTGCACTTGGGACACTGTCATGCATTCCACCCTTGTCCCTTCGTATGCCATAGTCTGCCTGTGTTGGGCCTCAACAGTTATTCCAGGTGACGACTAGAGCACGCCCTGCTCCTCTGCGGTAACTCCACAGCAGCGCAGCTTGGCACAACCTCAACTGAGCCGGGTCGGCTCACCCCACAGCAACACACCTGGGAGGCTTTGGGACGAGTGAGCCTGCACCAGTCCCATCTCTCCTGTGCCTTCCTTCTGCACCATGCTTTGGTGCAGCCTCAGCACTCCTCTGCCCCTGATTTCACAAGCCTGCCACCACGACGGGCCGGAACCGGCTCACTTGGCAGCCGGGGACTGATCCTCGACGCCCTGCCCACTAGGCCCACAGCTGTCCCGTTAACGACATCACAGGGAGGCCAAGGCCAGTAATGATCTTCATGTGGGTTCCGTCAGTCCCACTCCTTCCACCAGGGTCCCATTTCTCAAACCGTTGCTCATAGATTCTCTTCCTTGCCATTGCTTAGCAGGGATTCCGTTCACCACACAGCCGCAGGCTGACTGCTGCACCAGTCCCCCGGACCTCTCCAGTGGCAATGCATTCAGGGGCTTCATCCACATGCCACAGATCCCGGAGGACGGCCTTATGCACCGGCCCTCAGAGAGTTAAGGCTTTTTTTGCTCTCGCCTGTGCTTCTTCTTTTTCAATCATCTTAACAACATTCTTCCCTTTTCTCCCTTTCTTTCTTCTTGGGCAGTACCGTACAGTCCAGTCCACCAGGTGGGTTGTCAGTTCATTGTTAAAAGTCATCAGCACTCCCAGTGGCCCCCACAAAGGGAATCCCATAGTACAGCCTCATTCCCAACGGAAGCACATCAAGGTATGCTATATACTAGCAATCTTACATTGAAAAAACATATCTTAAACAAACCAGAAAATGTATGGCGCTCATTATGAGTGACCTGGTCCAGAAAGAAATGCTGGTAACCAGCACCTTTTCCAGACCGGGTCACTCTGAGTTTGCCGGTATTGGCTGTGATCTACCAGTAGGCCTGTCCTGCCGGTAGTCCAGGACCCTACTGGCAGAAAAATCACTAAAGCACCGGCACTGTTACTAATGGTGCAGTGCTTCAGTGCTCCCATTCCCGTAGAGCCCTATAGGGAACTTGCTGTTCCGCCACTGTCCATAATATCCCAGTATTACCGGGATATCGGGTGGTGGAAATGGTAAGCCGAGGTTGCCGGTGGGCTGCTGGTACCCCTGACGGCTTACCGGCAACTTTGTAATGAGGGCCCCATGTGTCTTTCGGGGTCATTATAAGTTTGCTGTTCCAGAATGAACATGTTGGAAATAATGTTTACCAGCATGTTGTCGGACCAGCAAACTACAGGTTTTTCCAGTGGGGCACCTGATTTACATCTAGCTCAGAGCTGGAGGTAAATCAGGCATCCCATTGGCAAAAAGACAGCCAATATTACTGGTGCTGGTAATACCGGCCATACAATCCATGGAATGGGAAATTACCTACCCTTACTGGCACTCGGTATCTGCTGGCAAACTGAGTGCCAGTAACAGTAATTCCATTTGGTGGTATCTCGCCGGATTTACTGGCGGGACACCACCAAACATGTAACAAGGCTTGTCTTAATCTTTTTTAGGCGTTTCCAGTTGAGGGGCAGTAGCCCCCACCTAGCCAGACCGTGTTTGGGCCAGGGGTTACAAAAGAATATTGTCACTTTTTTTCCTTTGTTATGTACATGTCTTGCTTAGCATGTTTAAGCTCTCTGAAGCAGTTTTCAATATAATATAGCACTAAAAACAATTATAGCTTTATTTTTCAAAAAGTTAAATTATTTCATCATTTTTTAAAATGTTTTGTGTGTGGGGTTAAATGAAAATGTCAAATGACATGAACTGAAAGGCCAAGTAGGCCTCTGCTGCGAGAGGCATTACATCTATTGGCAAGGCACCCTAAAGAAAATTACAGGCTTAAACACCTTAATACAGTGAAAGGGCCTGGTGCATAAGCATATTTGTCTTGCTGAAGATGACGCAAGGAAAAGTGTGTTAAGGAAAGTGTGTGTCTTTCTGCAGTTGAAACCAGAGAATGCTGAAAAGTATAATCAAAGTGCAGATTGGAAAGGCACATCACAAGGCAGCATGTTCCATGAAACTGCCAAACATTGAAATGCTATGTACACTGAAAAGTAACGGAAACTGGGCCTCGCATGTGAGATTTAAAGCCAAGTAGCATTTTCATTTAAAGCGGATAAGGCACACTTTCTAATACAGAAGCCCTTCACTTTCAGTTTTGCCAGCTTAAGAAAAATACTGGAAGTGCAACACAAAGAAAATACCTTGATTTAAAAATACATTTCACCATAATAGAAAGATGCTTAAATAAGTAAGATGCAGCATTGAGAAAAGAAGGCCTCAATTGAAAAGGCTAGTTTGTTTAGGATACAATATGTGAATATCCTTAAACACAGACAAATGTACTTCTTGTTGTCGGTGCCTGCCTGGATCCTTATCTGTAAGGGAAATCTCGGTGAAGCTGATGTACAATAAGTTTATGACAGGGCCAGATCAACACAGACCCAGCACTGGGTGGGTGAAAATGCTTGAAAATATAGTATTACATCAAAAGTGTGGTGACCCAAGATTACCAGGACAGAATGTCTGATGTCAGCATGGCCTCATGACATCAAGGGGCCCGGCTTGGCTCCTTATCTGCAATGGGTGATCTGTGTGTGGCTGATGCATACCAACTATTTACGACCAGCAGCCCATTAACTTTCAATGTACAAAAGGCTAGAGTATTTATTGCAACCAGTGTCAACATTGCTACCCAACAGACTCTGTATAATCGTGTGTTCCAAGAAATGAAACTCCTCAAAAATCTAAAGTGAAACTAGCTGTTGAATTAATGATAGAGAATATGAATTACCCATAGGACCACAATTCTGTGATTTACGCCATCATCTAATGGCGAGAAAAGCCATTCAGGTGTCATTCGGAAGCTAATTTCAAGGTGGTTCTGTGTGGGTAATTTGCATAAAATTCAGAATTTCAGAACTCTGGTAACCGGCCACAAAGGGACCGTAGGTCCCCAGAAAGAGGAAAGAAGCTGAGACGTGGGACAATAGTGGCTAAATGTATAACATAACTGGTGGTAATGTTTGATCACAATCACTGCTATCGTTTTCATGTAATTGAGAAAACAACTCAAATTTCGCAGGCAACATGGTGCGAACATGAGAGACGTCTAGATAGATTTGTTACGATGAGAGGAGCACACAAATATGTACATTATGATGATTATTTGTAAAATAGAAATAGTGACAATCTAGGGACCTTTTTTGGTGCAATTTTGCAAAGTAAGATATAAAAAGAATGTCACGCGGGAGCCACTAGGGGGCACTGAGATGAGCTGAAGCTTCTCGGCCGGTCTCCTCCTCGGGGTGTTGGCATTTGGATTCTGAGCCCCCCCAGCCCTGTGGGGGACGAAGTTTGACCCCCCCCCCCCCGGGAAGGCTAAAGACCTGGAGCGGTGACAGCGTATGGTCCCGGTATTCCTAAGTGCTGCGGGACCGGAGATCGAACATACGCCGTCTGAGAGCGGGAGCCGAGGGTTGGCCTTCCCGGCTTTGGAGACCGTGCGAGTGCCGGCTGCTTGGAGGTGGGGGAGGGGCTGGAGCCTTGGCTGCGGGCTCGTCTCCTGTGTAGGCGAGTGCAAGGAGTGCCTGAAGTCCGGACTGCGGGACTCGGGCGGCAGCGTGGGACGACATCCTCTGCCCCCAGGTGGACCCATGTGACTGTAGGGGGCACCCGGTGAGGCTCACGAGGGGGCGGGGGCCCCAGGCATGGACTGTTGAGCCCCATACCGCGGCAGAGGATGCCGGTTTTCATCATTCAAGCCCCGTTTACCGGCCTGCAACGAGGATAGTAAGCAGAGTTTTTTTTTCTTCATCACAGAGGTTGGTGACCCCCCCTATGAGAATTTGTGATTCATTCAACACCTTCTGTATTGGGGACACCTATGCCTGAACGGCATTTGAGGTGTGCGTGCTGAGCGGCAGAAGTGCCTTTGGATCTTTGGACCTGTTTGGGGGGGTTGGCCCTCTGGGCTTGGGCATAGTGCGAGTTGCGCTGTGCGAGCCCGCGACATGCTCGTTTAGACTGCTGTTCTCTACCCCTCACCAAGCAGTTTGGAGGCAGAATTGGAACCTGAGAGAGCGGGCGTGGGGAAGTGAACCCTAGCCCAGGGGAACTGGAGGTGCATATTTGTCCTGGGAAGGGCTCTGGCTCAGGGTCCCGGAGGAGGTGGGGCCTGCTTGTGGATTGCTTGTGGCCTTGCGGGAGGGAGTTGATCCTTCTGGGCCCCTCTGAGTGTCCCCTGTCTAAGACCCGACCTGGCCCGGAATGCTGGACTCTCGTGGTTGACTAAGACACTAGCCTCCCCCGCTGTGGTGCTGTGGATTGAGGGATCGGGGACTGGGCGGTCAGCTTGGAGAGACTGGTCAACAGTTGGGAGGTGCTGTGGAGTTGGTGGAGGTGGCCTGTTTGTGTCCTCAATTGACAACGCTCTGGTTGATCTGCGCCCCATTTTTCCTTTTCTGGGCCCTGTCACTGCAGAAGTTCCGGCGTGCCCCTGAGCACTCCCCAGAGAGGGCCACTATGCAGTCGACCAGTCAGCCAGATTCAGTGGAGGCCTTGTCAATGAGAGTCGCAATATGGCGGCCCTATTGGAGGAGATCCACGGGTTCAGAGCATACATTGGCAGAAGGCTCGACTCCCTAGACAAGAAGGTGGATGCGGTTGAGGACCGAGTGCCGGCCTTGGAGGCCAATCAGACC
This sequence comes from Ambystoma mexicanum, assembly GCF_040938575.1. Taxonomy (NCBI): domain Eukaryota; kingdom Metazoa; phylum Chordata; class Amphibia; order Caudata; family Ambystomatidae; genus Ambystoma; species Ambystoma mexicanum. Next base: position 752,146,247 of record NC_090929.1, read on the forward strand.
TCAGCTGATCTCTTTGAAACCCAGTTTGATCTTCGTTTGGCAGAATTGGAAAGGCGAGAGGAGAAGGTTACTCTTAAGCTAGATGACTGGAGAATAGGGAATGGCGCTCCAACCTAAAGTTTTTGGGCATTCCGGAACAGTAAGGGGAGTCCCTGACGGAAATTGTGAGAGGGGTCAGGGCAATCATAAGCAAGCTGTTTGATGGAGGAAACACGAGTGAGCCGACGATTGATAGAGCCCATAAGGCGGGAGGACTTGCAGGTGGGCTGAGATCGGTCCTTGTTACATTTCTTTACTACACTGAAAAGGCTAAGATTCTGGAGTTAGCACGCAAAAAGGGCCCCATTGATTGGGAGGATGCTAAAATAACTATTTACCAGGATCTTTCGGCGCTCACCCTCTCGCGTCGGAGATTATGTGGGCCCTTGACGAAGAGGTTGCAGTCAAAAGGGGTGCAATATAGGTGGGGTCATCCATTTTCACTCTCGTTTGAGGTGGGAGGCTATAAAATGTGCGGGGGTTAAATTCCCCTGCCAAGAGATCATTAGTGGTGAGGGAATTTTCCAAGCTAAAGCTTCACTTTCTCTTTTTACAGGAATCCTATTGGATCAGGGGAAAGGAGCTAGACCTATGGTCTAGGGCCATCCAGCATGTGTTTAAGTCCTCTTATTCAGGGAAGAAGCGGGGGGGTTGCCCTCTTGGTTTCTCCAAACGCTCACTTTTCCCCTAGAGCTCATAGGTCGGACCCGGAAAGGCGTTTTACTATGGTCAAGGGGCTAGTGAGGGGCAGATTGTTTACGCTGGTGGGAGTGTACGCTCCGAATGAAGCACAGGATGTCTTTTGGGTGGAGATAGGGGAAAAGATCAGAGATTTTGCGGAGGGCTCTCTAATTGTAGGAGGAGATTTTAATAAGGTTCTTTGCCCGGAAAGGGATAGGAAGCCCTCTAAACCCTGCCTCAATCTAAGGGCCCAATTGAAAATGGTGGGTGTGTTCCGCCGAGTTAACGAGGAACTAGGCCTGACCGATGCACATTCCGCTGAGTGCGACCGCGAACATTTCTTCACCTTTTTTTCCAAGGGGCACTTGGCATTCTCTAGACTAGACTATGTTTTGGTAGATTCCTCGATTCGGGACTGCATCTCTGAATCTGGGGTAGAAACTATCCCATGGACTGACCACGACCTGGTCAAAGTCAACCTGGGGTTGCCCCCTCCAGCACCAGCGAGGGTCCGGTGGATCTTCAATGACTCCCTGTTGCATGATAGGGAGTTGAAGCAGTCTCTTCTATTCAGCCTGAGGGGAAGCTGAAATTCCAGATGGGCCCGGGCAAGTGGGGAACTCCAAGGGCTACGGGCAAAATTGGCGGCCTTGCTGGTGGGGCAGACGGAGAGAAAACTAGCTTTTTTTAAAAAGCGGTATATGGAGAAGGGGGAGAAGGCAGACAAGATTCTGGCATGGAGGCTTAGGGAGCTTTGGAACAGTGGGAGAGTGAGTTTTATTTCCGGCCAGACAGGGGAAAAATTCTTGCAGGATGACCTGATAGCAAATCAGTTTAAACAATATTATGAATCCCTTTATTCTCGGAATATCTGAGAGATGGGACCGATGTAGACAGTTTTTTGGAATCACTTCCCATTCTTGTGTCTCCCCTGAAAAGTCGGACTCGCTGGAGCTCCCGGTCTTGCCACAGGAAATTGTGGATGCCATTTCATCGTTGAGGAGCGGTACCGCTCCGGGTGATGATGGGTTCACAGTCACCTTCTATAAAACTTTCTGGTCCATGTTAGCTTTCTGGCTAAGCTGTTTAATTCAGCCCTAGAAACAGGCTCCCTCCCCCATTCTATGATGTCGGCACTTATTGTGGTTATCCCGAAAGAATGGAAAGACCCTTCACATTGTCAGTCCTATAGGCCCATCTCCCTTCTCAACATAGATGTTAAAATCTTGGCTAAACCTTTGGCTAACAGACTGTCCAAATTCCTCCCTTCATTGGTTCATGGGGACCAGGTTGGTTTCATTCCCGGTCGCCAAGGGTCAGATAACGTGAGGAAGACCCTTGACCTTATGCATGAGGTGGCGAGACGAGACATAGAGGCATATTTCTTGTCTTTGGATTCAGAAAAGGCCTTTGGCCGGGTTGAATGGCCCTATATGGGAAAAGTGCTCCATAAGATGGGTCTGAGGAGCAGATTTTGCGGGTGGATTTCGGCCTTGTACAACGGCCCCTCTGCAAGGGTGTTGGTTAATGGCTGTACGTCTGCAAGTCTTTCGCTCTCCATGGGTACGCATCAAGGGTGCCCTCGGTCCCCCTTTTGTATGCCCTGGCAATGGAGCCCTTTGCCATTGCGGCCAGGGCTGATGGTGGAATCTCGGGGGTGCCATGTGGGGAGTGTGAGTTCAAGCTTTCCCTCTTCGCAGATGATGGGCCTCATTACGAGGTGGGCGGTAAGGGATTACCGGCACCGGTAAGGGCACCGGTGCCAGTATTCCCTTACTGCCCTACTACGAGTTCCCTTTGTGGGTCCTTCCTTATCGCCTGGTTTTTTCAGGTGTTAAGGACGGGACCCGCAAAGGGACTCTAGAGCTAGTAAAGGTACCGCAATTTGCGGTACCGTTATTAGCGCCTTCCCCATTCCCATTGAGCCCTATGGGGGCTCAAATGGTAATGGGGAATGGCCCTGGTGAATGGGGAACTACCGGTCCCTCCGACCTAGGAATGGACCGGTAATTACCCCATTCACCAGGGCGGAGTCGGAAGGGTTTTGGAGGCAGCCATGGAGCTAATAGCTCCATGGCTGCCTCCAACCTCGTAATGAGGCCCGATATCTTGGTGTACCTTACTAACCTTCAGGTATCCCTCCCACGCTTATTGGACTTAATTCGCCACTTTGGCTTCTTTTCGGGGCTAAAGGTCAATGTCACTAAGTCTTGCCTGATGCCAGTGGGTAAGTTGGACCGTTAGGTCCGAGACAGAGCAGTCATGTTAGGCATGCGGGTCGAGCGAGAATCTACCAGATACCTGGGCACCTGCATACCCAGAGATCTAGAGAAGGTATTTGAGTTAAACTTCCCCCCACTTCGGGCGAAGATCCAAAGTGATCTCCTGCGTTGGGCCCCCCCTTACCCTCTCATGGCTGGGCAGAATGGTAACGATTAAAATGAATGTTCTTCCACGGCTTCTGTATCTTTTTTCATCTCTCCTCTGATTAATTCCTGACTCTTTCCTCGACCGTCTGCAGTCTAGCCTTCTCCATTTTATATGGAAGGGCAAAAGAGCGAGGGTGAAATACTCTACCTTGACCTTGCCTAAATCTTTTGGAGGTTTCGGTCTCCCGGACTTTAGGTTGTATTACAAGGCATCTCAGATGCGTGTGATGTTGGAACACCTTAGGGACGACCTTAGGACGTATTGGTCATACGTGGAAGATGCTCTGGTACAACCGAAGAAGGTCAGGGACTATTTATGGGACCCCCTGAGGTCTCTTCCTTCGGCGGTTAGGTCGCATCCAGTCTTGGCTGCGCTATGGGCATCCTGGAAGCCAAGTAAGGAAAACATGTCTCTCTTTCCTGGCCCTCTCCCCTCTCTTCTCTGTGGGGCCCTCCTCTGGATCTGGGTGCTAGAGGGTTCAGAGAAACGCAGTCGTGGTCGGACCAGGGGTTGGAGAGGGTGGCCCAACTCTTCCGTCAGTGTGTTTTTATTGAGTATGATCAGTTGCGGGAGGTGTTGAGGGATAAACCTTTCTCTATTTTTGAGTATTTGCGGTTTAGGGGGTTTATCACTCAAAATAAATGGGTGGCGGATCTAACACGACCACTGTCTTCCATCGAGAGGATCATTGTGGAGGCCAAAACGAGACAGGGCATTCTTTTTAAGATCTACAGTGTGTTGGTCACTGCTAACCTCGAGGGCAGACAGTTGTTCAAGCAGATCTGGGAGGAGAGACTGGGCCTTGTCCTTGATGAACATACGTGGGAGTTGGTCTTTAAGTCGATCTTTTTGGGAAGGTTGTATACGGCTGCCATGGAATACAACTTCAAGATTCTCCATTCCTGGCACCGTCCCCCCATCACCCTATCTAAGATGTTTGCTAGGGTGTCGCCGATGTGTCCCAGACTGTGTTCGGGCCGCGTCACCTGGTTCCATATGTGGTGGGAGAGTCTGGTCATCCGTGTCTATTGGGCGGAGCTGCTCAGCTGGATTAAGGACTTGATGGGTACGAGCCCAACCTTCTCCCCCTGGAAGTTTTGCTGGGCACACCTATGCCTGATAGTGTATCCTTACCTTTTTCCAGGGTGACGGGGGCCCTGCTGAGGGTGGGGAGATTGGCACTGGCCCAAAAGTGGAAGATTCCCTATGCCCCCACTAAGGCAGAGTGGTTTAATAAACTGATTGCTATTTTCACTTATGAGAAACTGGCAGCCATTGCTAATGACACTATGGGCCTCATTACGACCCAGGCGGTAAGGGGTTTACGGCAGCGTAAACAGCGCCGACCCTTACCGCCTGATTACGAGGTCCCTTAGCGCCATGGAGCTTTTAACACCTGCTTTTAGCAAGTGTTAAAATCCAGGGCGCTAAGGGACCATGGAGTTAATTACGCCACCGTAATTTACGGTGGCGTAATTAACGCCTTCCCCACTCCCATTATGCCCTATGGGGCAAAATGGGAATGGGGAAGGGTAAATGGGTAAATGGGGACTTACCGCCCCGCCAAGGTCGGAATGGGGCGGTAAGTCCGCCAACCACCATGGCGTAAACGTAGTTTACGCCATGGTGGTAAAGTCACGGCCCAGGCGGTAACTTACCGCCTGGGTCGTAATGAGGCCCTATGTCTTCTTTTCTGGAGGATTGGACTGTGGTTATTCTTAGTACAGACTGTGAGGCTTTGAAGCTTTGATTTATTTGGGGTGGCATTGTTTTCAGATGACGCATGGTTGTGGCTGTTGCCCTACCAAGATGAGACTGCTCGCCACGTCTCCTGGGTCCTCACTTTATTTTGGGTTGCTCTGTAAGGTTTGCATTTGTATCCTGCTCTAACTTCTTGCCTCATGTGATTATTGTGTTGGGAAACCTGGGATGCCTTTGTTGGGACAAGGGTGGAGGGGTAGGGCTTAGTGGGGTAGGGGTTGGGGGGAAATTGGGTATGTTCCGTTTGTTTGTTGTTATTGTTTGGAAATGTCGGGGTTGCCTGATGATTTGTTGTATAATGAAAAGCTTAATAAAAATAAAGTGGAAAAAAAAAGAATGTCACGCTAGACAGTGGATTTATCTCCTACCTTATTTTTTCCATAATTTAAATGTCACAACCCCTGGAACCTATCGGTAGTCAGGGGGTGGAGAGAGTGTAACTGTCCAATCCTGGTTGTGAGATAATGGGCCTCATTATGACCCAGGCGCTAAGTGTTTAACGGCGCCGTAAAAGGCTGCAGCGCCGTTAAACACCTAGCGCCTAATTACGAGGTCCGTTTGCGGGACCCGACCTTAACGGCTGGTTTTACCAGCCGTTAAAGTAGGGACCCTGGTGCTAATTACAGTACCGCAATTTGCGGTACCGTAATTAGCGTCTTCCCCATTCCCATTGAGCCCTATGGGGCAAAAATGGGAATGGGGAAGGGCCATGGCGGCATGGGGAATTACCGCCCCACCAACCTCGGAATGGGGTGGTAATTCCCCATTCCGCCATGGCAGACTCCGGCATGGACCATGGTGCTAACAGCACCATGGTTTAGCGCCGGAGTCCTAATGAGGCCCAATATGTGGGAACCTCCTTAGATTGTTAGGTTTGTGTGTGTGATGAGTGGTATATAAAGTGGATGCACTATGAGAGAGGGAGAGGGCTGCTAAAAAAGTACCAAAGGAGATCTGCTAAAATTGTCTCTGGGAGGAAATCTTGTAAGCTGGCTGGAGCTGTATATTGCTGGGGAGACTTAGAAAACAGAGGCTGTGAGACTTCCCTGGAACCCTAGAGGGAGGATTGCTGTTGAATTCCATTTGACCCAAGTGCTGGCCAGAATCTTGTTTTTCCCTAAGAGCGAAGCCCTGCTCAGTTTACATGAGTGCAGAGCCCAGATATTTCCAAAAGTAAGTAGATTGTCCAACAAAGCTTCAGCGTGGGGACCTATTTAACTCACCCATTCCCTTTCATATTGGGTTCTCTTCCATTAGTGGGTGGGGGAAAATTATGTAGACCTTTAGCACATTTAACTGTACAGTAATTTAATTAACTCCCAAATATATTGACGTAGGGGAGAGCTTGAAAGAATTCAACACTTTCACCTTCTCTTATAGCGGGAAGATACAAGATAGTCAATTAAAGTAATTGGGGTGCCTTTATTTTCCAGTTCACCCCTGACTTCTCTAACAAGAAGGGTTGTCCCTTCCTAAAACGAAAATTCCTGACTAAACCCCTACCAAAACATGTTTTTAAACAAAAGATATACTTACCGCCAAAACGAAATTGATAACTGTCACCATCCCCAGACCCTGCCTTCCAAATCAAAAGATACTTGTCCCTAAAATGAAAATTCCCAGCTGAAACCCATTCCCAAAACTTGCTCAATATTCTTATCTTAAAAATGAAATTGTCACCACTCTTTCAACATTGTATTTAACCAAGGGTTGCCCTTGGCCCCACAAAAGAAAATTCTAAACTGCCCAACTTCCCCAACTGCCTTTAAGTAAGGCAGAGTCTGAAAAATCAAAATTCATAATCATCCCCATTTTACTGTCCAACGTCCCCAACATAGGCCTTTAAGTGAAGAGGGGGGTCTGAAAAACCAAACTTCTAAACTTTCCCCACTCCCTGGACCTGGCCTTTGAACAGAAGGTTGCTGCATGTCATTGATGCTTGGGTTTTGGGGCTGGGGCAGAAGTGCTTTGCTAAAATAAGACCTTATGTATCCAACACTGAACGTGTGCTGTATGTCTTGCTTTAAATTAGCCCTGTGTCTATTCCTAAGCGAAATTCTGGTGAAGTTTTATTTGCCATATGAATTTTACAAATCTGTGATTTAAACTGCTAGCATTTTCAATGCGCAGGGAACTCAAGCCTTGAAGTTGAACTAGTTTCCACAGAATGAAAGTGGTGCTTATGTTTTGATGCTAAACCTCTCAGCCAGTAGTGTTGAAGATGATGTTCTAGCATTGTCCTATATTACCATTATTGAAATTCGACATACAACGGGATTCATGGGAAAAGAGTTTTGACAGTTTATTTAGTTTGTGTTCCTTGTTTGTGAGACAAAAGTATATGTAGAAAAAGTGTGTTGTAGTTGAAGCTGTGTTTTTTGCACCAAAGAAGGTGGTGGCTGGGATTGAACAAATTATTATTCATTGAGCCTATAATTAAATTAAATATATATACTTTCTATACCCCGGCCTAGTTCTTGGCTCACTGTGGGCAAAGCAGGAAGATTTATGCGGCTCTATATAAGTCTTCAATAAGGCCAGCGCGAGAAGAAAAACTTAAGCAAGTTTTGTAGGGTTTTACAAAGGTAGCGGGCGCCCCTCTCTCGCAAGAACAGACATGATAACCTGTTCAGTGGTTATTAACCACTTGAGAGTTCGCAGCCACTGCTTTTACTCACTGTGCCTTTCACAGATGGGAAATATCCATTTGCATATCAGTCTTTGTCCTGCCCAGGGGCAGTCCAGCCCCGAAATACAATGGCAATTCCAATCTGAACGAGAGTACCACCAGCAACCCCATACACGTGTTTCACCCTTGTTGGGGATCATCAGTGAGGTGAAGCTGATGCCTCTCTAAGCACAGTGAGAGGGAGACCACGTCTGGTTGCCCCCAGGAGACCTAGGGTTACCAATCCCAGGTTCCTTAAATAATAGTTTTACAAAGGTAGCGGGCGCCCCTCTCTCGCAAGAACAGACATGATAACCTGTTCAGTGGTTATTAACCACTTGAGAGTTCGCAGCCACTGCTTTTACTCACTGTGCCTTTCACAGATGGGAAATATCCATTTGCATATCAGTCTTTGTCCTGCCCAGGGGCAGTCCAGCACCGAAATACAATGGCAATTCCAATCTGAACGAGAGTACCACCAGCAACCCCATACACGTGTTTCACCCTTGTTGGGGATCATCAGCGAGGTGAAGCTGATGCCTCTCTAAGCACAGTGAGAGGGAGACCACGTCTGGTTGCCCCCAGGAGACCTAGGGTTACCAATCCCAGGTTCCTTAAATAATAGTTTTACAAAGGTAGCGGGCGCCCCTCTCTCGCAAGAACAGACATGATAACCTGTTCAGTGGTTATTAACCACTTGAGAGTTCGCAGCCACTGCTTTTACTCACTGTGCCTTTCACAGATGGGAAATATCCATTTGCATATCAGTCTTTGTCCTGCCCAGGGGCAGTCCAGCACCGAAATACAATGGCAATTCCAATCTGAACGAGACTGATATGCAAATGGATATTTCCCATCTGTGAAAGGCACAGTGAGTAAAAGCAGTGGCTGCGAACTCTCAAGTGGTTAATAACCACTGAACAGGTTATCATGTCTGTTCTTGCGAGAGAGGGGCGCCCGCTACCTTTGTAAAACTATTTGTTAAGGAACCTGGGATTGGTAACCCTAGGTCTCCTGGGGGCAACCAGACGTGGTCTCCCTCTCACTGTGCTTAGAGAGGCATCAGCTTCACCTCACTGATGATCCCCAACAAGGGTGAAACACGTGTATGGGGTTGCTGGTGGTACTCTCGTTCAGATTGGAATTGCCATTGTATTTCGGTGCTGGACTGCCCCTGGGCAGGACAAAGACTGATATGCAAATGGATATTTCCCATCTGTGAAAGGCACAGTGAGTAAAAGCAGTGGCTGCGAACTCTCAAGTGGTTAATAACCACTGAACAGGTTATCATGTCTGTTCTTGCGAGAGAGGGGCGCCCGCTACCTTTGTAAAACTATTTGTTAAGGAACCTGGGATTGGTAACCCTAGGTCTCCTGGGGGCAACCAGACGTGGTCTCCCTCTCACTGTGCTTAGAGAGGCATCAGCTTCACCTCACTGATGATCCCCAACAAGGGTGAAACACGTGTATGGGGTTGCTGGTGGTACTCTCGTTCAGATTGGAATTGCCATTGTATTTCGGTGCTGGACTGCCCCTGGGCAGGACAAAGACTGATATGCAAATGGATATTTCCCATCTGTGAAAGGCACAGTGAGTAAAAGCAGTGGCTGCGAACTCTCAAGTGGTTAATAACCACTGAACAGGTTATCATGTCTGTTCTTGCGAGAGAGGGGCGCCCGCTACCTTTGTAAAACTATTTGTTAAGGAACCTGGGATTGGTAACCCTAGGTCTCCTGGGGGCAACCAGACGTGGTCTCCCTCTCACTGTGCTTAGAGAGGCATAAGCTTCACCTCACTGATGATCCCCAACAAGGGTGAAACACGTGTATGGGGTTGCTGGTGGTACTCTCGTTCAGATTGGAATTGCCATTGTATTTCGGTGCTGGACTGCCCCTGGGCAGGACAAAGACTGATATGCAAATGGATATTTCCCATCTGTGAAAGGCACAGTGAGTAAAAGCAGTGGCTGCGAACTCTCAAGTGGTTAATAACCACTGAACAGGTTATCATGTCTGTTCTTGCGAGAGAGGGGCGCCCGCTACCTTTGTAAAACTATTTGTTAAGGAACCTGGGATTGGTAACCCTAGGTCTCCTGGGGGCAACCAGACGTGGTCTCCCTCTCACTGTGCTTAGAGAGGCATCAGCTTCACCTCACTGATGATCCCCAACAAGGGTGAAACACGTGTATGGGGTTGCTGGTGGTACTCTCTTTCAGATTGGAATTGCCATTGTATTTCGGTGCTGGACTGCCCCTGGGCAGGACAAAGACTGATATGCAAATGGATATTTCCCATCTGTGAAAGGCACAGTGAGTAAAAGCAGTGGCTGCGAACTCTCAAGTGGTTAATAACCACTGAACAGGTTATCATGTCTGTTCTTGCGAGAGAGGGGCGCCCGCTACCTTTGTAAAACTATTTGTTAAGGAACCTGGGATTGGTAACCCTAGGTCTCCTGGGGGCAACCAGACGTGGTCTCCCTCTCACTGTGCTTAGAGAGGCATCAGCTTCACCTCACTGATGATCCCCAACAAGGGTGAAACACGTGTATGGGGTTGCTGGTGGTACTCTCGTTCAGATTGGAATTGCCATTGTATTTCGGTGCTGGACTGCCCCTGGGCAGGACAAAGACTGATATGCAAATGGATATTTCCCATCTGTGAAAGGCACAGTGAGTAAAAGCAGTGGCTGCGAACTCTCAAGTGGTTAATAACCACTGAACAGGTTATCATGTCTGTTCTTGCGAGAGAGGGGCGCCCGCTACCTTTGTAAAACTATTATTTAAGGAACCTGGGATTGGTAACCCTAGGTCTCCTGGGGGCAACCAGACGTGGTCTCCCTCTCACTGTGCTTAGAGAGGCATCAGCTTCACCTCACTGATGATCCCCAACAAGGGTGAAACACGTGTATGGGGTTGCTGGTGGTACTCTCGTTCAGATTGGAATTGCCATTGTATTTCGGTGCTGGACTGCCCCTGGGCAGGACAAAGACTGATATGCAAATGGATATTTCCCATCTGTGAAAGGCACAGTGAGTAAAAGCAGTGGCTGCGAACTCTCAAGTGGTTAATAACCACTGAACAGGTTATCATGTCTGTTCTTGCGAGAGAGGGGCGCCCGCTACCTTTGTAAAACTAAAAGTTTTGTAGGGTTCCTTGATTGGTGTTAGGAAGGAACTCCCCAGGTTAAGGGTTGTCTCTAAATGTAACGTGACAAATTGGGGGCTCTATTATTGTTGACTTATGACAAGTCCATTGGTGATAGGATATTCATTTTGGTGTAGCTGCATTGAGGTAGACATAAGGGCACTGTGCATTTTTAAAAGGCCACTGTAACGCTTGATCCCTGAGTTCCAGGGAGGTGAATAGGTGTAGAAAAATAAGACTGTGTAAAGTGCTAAGGCAAAAAGGAGATTGAGCAAGAATTGATTTTTGATTTGGCATTGTGTCTGGAAATCAAGCAGGAACAGGATGATTTTTGCCCCTGCACGAAGAAAGTTTTACAAAAAGTTGCAAGAAAATATTTTAAAATGACCACCATAGAAGTGTGTGTTGCCAGGAAGCATCTTCTGGCTAAGCTATTCATTCAAGGAAAATGGGGTGAGGGCGAAGCCAGGAACTCGCAAACCAGAATGGTGCAACAGGTCACCTCAGTGAGCACTGACATTTAGTGTGAAGGTGGGATATTAAACAAAGCATCAAAGGCAATTTATATAACCTAAAACATTTGTGAAGATCTGAGCTTGCAGTCAGTGGAAGTGCGACAGCAAAAGCGCGAGGCTGATGTGATGAAGCCTACTGTGGCCTGGAAACAGGCTCAGTAAGAACTCACACAGCTTGGAGATAAAGTGCAGCAGAGCCAAAGTTTTGAGTTACAGCAAGCAATTGCTCATTGAGCAACTACAGGGTGAGCTGAAAACACAGCAGCAAGCCAGTCCAGAGAGAGACAGATAGAGCTTACTGCACTGCATAATGCATTTGTTGAGGGTGCAGACACTGTAAGTCGCCTGCTTTCCCAATTGAATGACCAGACTGGTCATAACAGAGGGTTGTTAGATGACATTATGGCCGTCAAACAACAAATTAGGGACCTGGAAAGAGAAAATAGTCAGTTCAACATTAAAGAGATGGACCCACAAAGGAGTTTGATGAAATGCGCCAGAATGTAAATATTCTGAAACAACAGAATTGTCAACTTGCCAAAGACCAAGATGCATTCAGGTTGAAAGTGGATGCAGAAAAGGAACAGTCAGGTTCTCAGGAACTGACCAGAATTAGAGAAGAAAGGAATGAGCTAGTAGAGCGTTTGGGCCAAATAGAAGCTCAACTATCAGGTGCAGCGAATCGTAGGGATGAACAAGAGAAAGAGATTAGTCTCCTGAAGGAAAAGCACATTGAATATGCCTGCAGCATACAAGGCTCACAGAGGGAGAATGAATTACTTCAGCATGAGGTGCAGCAAACAAAAGATTGGTTAGTAGCTCAGAGAAAGGTGCTTGACACTAATCAGGCCTTAGTGTCAGAATTAAAAAGCCAGCTCTCTGACTACCAACCGAAAATAAGGAAAGAGAGACAAAGGTGCAAGTGTCTCACAAAGGAAATTGAAAATTATAAACAGGCCCTGAGGCACCTTGACCAATCAGGATATGGGACAAGGCCCAATGACCAAGGTGAAATGCCCCTCCCAGAATTTACAACCTCTCATGTAAAAAGGGGAACCAAACTCATGCATGCCACCGTTCAAGAACGGGGTGATATAAGGCAGTTAGACTTACACAGGCCTAGCCCAACTGATCCAGAAGGCCAGCACCTGTCTGATGTTGATGAGTATTAATCTATACTACACAGAAGGGAAGGTGGCTGGATCAGCATGCCTAGGAGGCCAAAAGGAATCATGGGTGTACCTCTTCCCAGGAAAACTCCTTTGATGAAAGTATCAGGGCGTTAGACTGGCAGAAGATGAGGCTACAAAGAGATCACCTGGACTGCTTCAGTGGAAGAGAAAAGACAGAGATTCAACCCAGGAAGAGCATATTAAAAACCTCCCTCCATTTAAGGTGATGGGGGGATTTTCCAAGACTACCTGAAAGGAGGGTAGAAGAGAGTGAGTGTGAGCCTGGGCCTAAAAGTAACTACAAGGAAAGTGACCCTGAGAGCTGACAGTGGTCCAGGCAAGAGGAGCCCAGATCTTGTGACTCTGGGAGATATTCCCAATCTCACAGAGATTGGGGGTGCCTACAGGACAGGCAATTGGGTACACAGAGTAGCTCTTGAGTCAGAAAATGAATGGACTCAGGTGCAGTGGTTGAAAAAAACATGGAAACAGAGCAAGGGGTTTTGTGAAGGACTCAAAAAGACAAATCAAGGCCTAAAAGAGCTTCCTGACCCCATACCACAATAATGTCAATTATTTGGCATGGAAGCACCTGGAACTTTAGGAGAAGATGATGGCATAGTTCCAGATCAGAAATGATGTGAATTGTATAGCATTTGCTAAAGGGACTTTCTCACCTGAGTACTCCAGTTTCTTTGCAGGACTGGATGACCAGGATAATAAAGAATGGAGAAGGGTTCCCATTACCAATGTGTTCTCTTACAGAGGATGACAGTGCTGCCTGGGACTTGAAATTATTCTACTTTCTCGGACTGTCAATCAATTAAATTGCAGGTACTATTCAATCTTACATAATTGGTACTCATTTTTAATTTTATAGGCCGGTTAGTCTGGGCCAGAGGACCTTGTACCCGTGAGTAGGGAAGACCAGTAGAAGCTTGCCTCTACCTTCACGGGGCAGCATTACACGTGAACCCGAACCCCCTTTTGATTCAAAAACTTTTGGCAAAGAGTTCAGCATCTTTCTACATAAGTCCATGCCCGACTTGGGCGAGAGGGGAAACCTGGCCTACTTAGATGATGTTCTGATCAAGACCTCATCTGTGGAGGGCCATATAGCAGAAATATGCTATGTTCTTACACAGTTACAGAAATCCAGAACAAAACTGTCCTTTCAGAAGGCACACTGATGTAAGACACAAATGAACTTCTTAGGGCACGAGAACACCCACCCCTGAGGGTCTTCATCCACAGGCAAACAAGGTGAAAGCCTTAATTAAATTAAAAGACCCTACAACTCTCTGAAAATTAAGAAGGCCTCTTTGGACCTTGGACTCATTAATTATAGTCAAAAGTTCATTGACGACTACGCAGAGGTCACTCAACCCTTGGTCCATTCATCAAAGGCCGGTGTACAGTGGGAGTGGGGTCTGGAACAAGCCAAGGCAGTTAAACAACTGAAAAGAAGCCTTTCCCAGACTCCTTGTTTGGCTTACCTCATAAAGAACAATGAGTTCTTCTTGGAGACGGGGTTCTCTGATACATGGCAAACAGCGGTGTTGTATCAAAAGCATGACAAAGTCATCTCATACGCGAGCAAGACTCTGTCCTCTTTGGAGGAAATATTCAATGACTGCGAGAAGGCATTCCTGGCAATGGTGTGGGCACAAGGTCTATGAAGAAGACACGCGTCAAGGGATACCCACAGTTTATGTGGATGAGTGCTCCTACCATATATATCACCAGGGGGAACAGTGACTAATGGCTGGCATTGGGAATACCTGGGTGAACAATACCTTGAAACCCTCTGCTGGTTTCAAAATAGGACCCCAAAGTAGTCAGAGTTGATGGCCGTTCATCAAGGCATCTTCACTGTAGTGCACCACAACTCAATGAACTGGTAATAATCACTGGATCTGATTATGTAAGGAATGGGTTCATGGAGCACCTAACTGGAAGAATTGAGGCATGCTTTTTGGCAACAATAAACCCTTAAAGCATTCCAAACCGATCCATTCAATTCACAATCTGGTGGCCCCCAATGAGATGACAATCTATTGGAAGAAAATAAGAGGTCATTCCAAAATAGAGGGGCTAGATAAGATGGGGAATGACCTGGATGACCAGTTGGCTAAAACCGGAGCACTGCAGGGGGATTTCATAGAAACAGAATCCCTGCTGGGTGAAAACCAAGTGGCCGCTCTCACCAGGTCACAAGCTTGTGCAAATAGTGGACTTCTCGACTGGGATGTTTTTACCCATGCATCCAAGCCCTACCATAAAACTGTGCATTACCGGCATTGAAAACATCATGATGGCCAGAACTCCCCAGAGAGTGCACAGGGAAAACATGGAGAATAGGCTGCCACCCATTTTTGCCTATGTTGTGAGCACAGGAGGGCACTGCCTAAAACCACCATTGGGCTACACACACAGTAGCCTGAAACCATTGGGAATGGCAATGCTGATTGCCAAAAGCAACCCAGAACTGTGGGGAATTCATTTTCTTATTGTCAAAAATGTATGAAATACTGGTGCTCACCACTATTAGAAAGCCAGCGTTTTAAAACCACCAGACTTTTGTGTAAAACTGAACAAATGAACCCAAACCAGGCCAAGGAAAGACTTGCTAAGAGGTGGATACCATGTAAAACTATATTCTGAAATGACTTGAAGGAAGTAATTATTTAATGTATATATAAAAATAGCTGGGGATGTCAGCAGGTTAAGTGAATTTGGGTTTAAAGCCACTAAAATCGAAATGTTTAGAATAAATGAGTGACCTACTTGTGAGTGTCACATAGGTTGCAATTGTTGAAATGTCATAGTTTTGAACTTAGAATCAGCATTCTAGCTGCATGTGCAAAAATTGTCAGTTTAATTTGAATGTAGAAAACTGGGAACTAAAGTGACATTTAGCTGAATTCTGCCTGACAACTACCCCCGACAGGAGAAACCTGCTCAGCCACTCTTCCCAGGCCTAGCTGCATCCTGCTGCCCCTGCCAAAAGGAGATGACACTTCTCTGATTGGATTAGGGGAGGAGCACCTGGGGACTGCAGGAAGTTGAACAAAGCCCTGTCCTGGACTCAGGCAAATGTTATATTGGGGGGGTCGTTAAATGGCTTCCTCTTGGGAGAAACTAGGAGGGGCAGTGCCTCTGAGAGCCAGCTGAGCTTGGGGGAAGTGGATAAACCAGAAATTCCACCATGTGCTTTGGAAAACCACACCCCTTTGGGGCCAGAGCATGATTTTAAAAAGATGGATAATTCACAGTGCGGACTTGTCAAAATTATATAAATTACATCATCATTGTTGCGATTTTTCTGTGCACATTTTAAGAGGTGTTAGGACCCTGTGGTATGTTCTTGGGGATAGTAGCAGAAAAAAAGGTTGTTACTCCGAATGTATGCATGTTAAAAATCTGACACTTTATCATCTGTAACTCATATCCCTGGTGCACATTTGTGTAAAATCTGGAAAAATTTAGAGGTCGTTATCTGGATGAAAAGGGGATAATTCTGTCATAAGTGGACACAACATCGTACAAAGACAGGGATCGGATGGCTTGGTGCTACAGAAAATATGTTAACTGGACCTATAATATTAGAAAAATGGTACATAGATAAATATGTATTTGGGTCAGAAATAGATTTGTGTGCAATTTGACAAGGGGAGGATCCTCTGACCATAAACCTACCTCATCACTCTGACTCACAACCCAGTTCCCCCAATCAAGGGAGAGAGGAAAGCTTGGCCAATGATAAGTGAGAGGGGCAGGCTTAGCTAGGCCCAGGCACACACCCATTTTCAAAACACATAAAAGGAACATTGAAACCCAGGTAGAGACATTCACTTTCCACTTTCTTGCGGGACGCTTTGCCGGGAGACTTCAGACTTCACATCCAGAGGTCCAGACTTCAAATCCATCAATCTCCAGAGACCAGAAATTAACTCCAGAATTTGTAGCAGAGAGGCCTGAATCCACAAGCTGAATCCTCTTCAGCAGGCCTCAAAACCAACCAAACTATTCAACAGCCGGGCGAGCTGTTTGAATTTTTGCCAAGAACTTTTGCCAGAACCAGAGGCCCAGAAGGCAGAATTATCCAGAGAGATCAGACCCAGACCAGATCGCTGTGCAGTGCTGAGAGCTGACCCAGGTCGCTGTGCCCGGAACCAGTACCAGAGAACCGCAGCCAATCTTGACCCGATCGGTGACGAAGTCGCATTCCTATCCAAAATCTAGTGTGAGTACCCAGCTAACACTGTGCCAAAATCAATCTCTTAGTTTAAAATAATCTAATCCAAACTATTTTAGCCTATTAGAACTGCCTCCTAAAATCGTGTCTTTCTGTCATCTTTAAAACTGAAAACTGTCATCTGTCATTCTGAGCTTTGAAATTTCAAATCCGAAAAACTACTTTTACTAAATCGGCCGTATCTCCGGAACCGTTTGGGCTAGGAGCTAGTTTTAACTGTCATCTTAAAGCTAAGATTCTAAGCTTTCCAACGAGCCTAAAACTTCCTACTCCTTATAGTGCCTTCCGTAATTGCGCTCGACGCACACAACTAAATTTGCCGCGATTTGACATTTTGCTTAATTTCAGCCACGTGTAAAAATATTTGTCCTTGCTTTCCTTGCTGAAATTCGTGTGCAACCTGACAATCATTCGTAGAGCATTGCTAAAGTGATCCTGAACTGATTCAAAGTATCTATCAACTACCCTGAACACCCTATAGGGAATTAAAAGCCTTTTTAGCATATTTTTCACTTAATTGCAACCACATCAAAGTATCTTGCCTGTGTTTGAAACTCATACCTGTTTTCCTCTAAGCTTGCTAGGGGGGAACTGAATTATATTTGATTGCATTCCTGAGAACTGTGTGCTTTCCTCCCATCTCTTTACCTTGCATAGAGGGGGGGTGAATTGTCAAAGAAAAGTGATTACATTGTCTTTTGTTGAAGTCATATCAAGTTTATTTTCTGTACTGCATTTTCATTCATTATTGCATTGTCTTTGAAGCCATAAAAGCATTCTCAGCTACTTTATCCTCTCTATATCACTTCTAAGCCATCAAAAAGAGTGTACCACTGTAACATTATCCATTGTTGATCACTATCATCTTCACAAGTGTGCTATCAAATATTAATTTACTATAAAAGTGTGATAGATATATATTGTTAATTTTCAAATAAACCTTTTAAATTTGCAAAACAAACCTACTTATTGGCTCAGCGGGGACGGGGGGATTCTGAGAGAGGGGTGTTATATAAGGGTTGTCATCCAGAGTAAATGAACTGGACATAAAAATACATCAATAAGGGCTTCCATCCGCATCCCAGACTAGGCATTGAGTTAGCTGTAGTGTTGAATTGAAGTCGCTTACAAGATACCACAGATGCAGAATTGATCACTGCACAGAAATAGGACCTGATCATTGAGAAATGGTATCAACATATTGAAGACCCTGTGAGTTTCCCTCTAATGAGTCAGATTATGCTGGTAAAGAGTATCTCTGGCTGTTGATGAAGTTTTCCAAGATGTTCCGGATCCAAGACGGTTTGTTGTGAAGGAGAACCCTATCTGGCTGTGACCAGTGGGTGGTACCCATTCTGCAGCCTGATGTGGAACCACGCCTATGACGTGGCCACTGCTGATAATAGGGGGTTTCATACGACATTGGAAATCTTGTGTGAGGTTGCCTACTGGCCACACATGAGCCAGGACCTTGACATTTACTTAAATGAGTGTCATGTGTGTGCTCAATTTCAACACACTTCACTCACACACCAAGCACCCTTACAGAACAGGGGGAAGACACTGCCTTGGTCAGATTTGCAAATTGAATTCCTCGGGCCAGTGATTCTCTCCTCTAGAGGAAACAAGTACATGTTGACTGTAAAATGTTTGTTCACAAATTGAGTAGTGTGTCTTCCAGCCCCAAATGGTAAGGCGGAGACAGCTGCCGCAATAATGATTAACCGCATCTTCTCTCACTTTGGCCTTCCACAAAAGATTGGATCAGATCAGGGAAGCCATTTCACCAGTGAGGTAATGCCAAAGATGTGGGAGATTCTAGGGGTAAAAAGAAAACTCCACATTGCCTACTGCCAAGCCTCGAGCGGGGGGGGGGGTCGAGCGACAACAAGACAATTGTGAGCATTTTAAAGAGGTTTGTGGCAGACTCTGGAACCATTTGGGACATTTGATTACTGCTTGTCCTGATGGCCATTCGGTCTACACCAATTCTGCAACAAAGAAGTCTGTATTTGAGCTCATGACTGGATGGAAAATGGTGTTATCTCAGCTTCTGCTCTACAGAGCTCTTGTTCAGACCCTGATAAATGCGTCCACTACTCATGAGTACATTGAACATTTGAGGAAGCACCTTCAGCATGCTTTTGCTTATGCTCAGCACAATTTAGAAACATTGACTGAGGGATGAAGACATATTATGATCTAAAAACCACCAAGAAGGACTACAAGGCGGGTGCTCTTGGCGTGGTGCCTTTAAAATTGTAGCTAAAATATCACCTGTTGCCTACAAGATCCGCATCCCAAAAGGAGAACCGACAGAAGACAAATGGGTCCACATCAATCAGTAGAAAAGCTGTATATTTGATTGAGGAGCTAAATGAAAGACGAGCAGAGGAACCATGCGAGGAGTGAAAGGAAAGGTTGAAAACCCCAGAAGAACACTTATAACAGGTGAGAAGTTAATATTCTTTGGAAATGTTAAGAAATAATATGTTATGTTGATGTTCTGAAATGTTATATCTATTTCTCTGTAATGTAAATTTTCTTGAATGCTATGTCCTGTCATGTGGGGAAATATGTTGTGTAAAAAGTACTGAACCTTTCTTTCCTTTCTATTGCTAGATAACTAACTTCTTTCACTTCCAGTCTGTGGGCAGGAGAGGAGCCCGAGGAGGACCCCAAGGACCCTAGGAAGAAAGGGGGTTAAATTAGCATACCCTGAAATCCAAAGATCTGGAAGTGGAGGCCAGAGTGCCCACTCCCTAAGGAAAGAAAATGAGCAAGGTGGGCTATAAAAAAAAAAAAAAGACGTCGGAGGAAAACCCCTTCTGCCCTGTTCTTTCCCACGACTCACCAGTGAAACAAGCTGGGGGGAATATGTGGGATTCCATGACAACCTCAAATGACATGAACTGAAAGGCCAAGTAAGCCTCTGCTATGAGAGGCATTACATCTACTGGCAGGGCACCCTAAAGAAAATGACAGGACTAAAAATCATCATACAGTCAAAGGGCCTGGTGAATGAACATATGTGTCTTGCCAAAGTGGATTAAAGAAAGTGTGTGTCTTTCTCAAATTGAAAGCAAGAGAATGCTGAATAGTATAATCAGAGTGCAGATTGGAAAGAAAAGCGCATCACATTGCTGGCTGAGAGATAAAGTCAACATTTTCACTGAAACTGCAACTCATTGCTGTCTACACTGAAAATCAAGGGAAACTGGGCCTTGCATGTGAGAGTTAAAGCCAAGTAACATTGTCATTTAAAGCAGATAAGGCACACTTTCTAGTACAGAAGCCCTTCACTTTCAGTTTTGCCACCGTAAGAAAAATACTGGAAGTACTACACAAAGAAATACCTTGATTCAAAAATACATTTCACCCTAATAGAAAGGTGCAAACTGTTTAAGATGCAGCATTGAGAAAAGAAGGCCTCAATTGAAAAGGCTAGTTTGTTACACTAAGTTTACGTCAGATCAATGCAGACCCAGCCGTGGGTGGGTTAAATGCTTGAAATTATACAGTATTACTTCAAAATTGTGGTCAACTCAAGATTACCAGGACAGAATGCCAGATGTCAGCATGGCCTCATGACATCACAGGGCCGGCTTGACTCCTTATTTACAATCGGAGATCTTTGTGCGGCTGATGCATACAAACTATTTATGACCAGCAGCCCATTAACTTTCAAAGTACAAAAGGCTAGAGTATTTATTACAGACAGTGTCAACATTGCTGCACAACAGACTATGTATCATGTGTTTTCCAAGAAATGGAAGTCCTCAAAAATTTAAAGTGAAACTAGCTGTGGAATTAATGAGAGAAAATATGTATCATGTAGTTTGCTATTGAATCACCCATAGGACCACATTTTTTCGATTTTCTCCGTCATTTTAAGGGCAAGAAAAGCCATTGCAGTGTCATTTGAAAGCTAATTTGAAGGCGGTTCTATGGAGGTCTTTTGCATAAAAGTCAGAATTTCAGAACTCTGGTACCTAGCCAAAAAGTGATAACAGCTCCCCAGGAAGTGGAAAGACGCTGAAACCTGGGACAATAGTGGCTAACTGTATCACATAACGGGTGGTAAAGTTTGATTGTAATCACTGCTATTGCTTTTTGGAAATAACCATCAATTGCGCAGGCATCATGGTGGGAACATGAGAGATGTCTAGATAGATTTGTCATGATGAGAGAAGCACACACTATGTACATTATGATTATTTGTAAAATAAACATAGTTGCCATGTAGGGACCTTTTTAGGTGCAATATTGCAAGATTATATATAAAACAATGTCACTCTAGACAGTGGATTAATCTCCTCCATTCCTTTTTCCATAATGAAAATGTCACCACCACTGGAACCTATCAGCAGTCAGGGGGTGGAGAAAGAAGTGTAACTGTCCAATCCTGGTTATGAGATAATAAGTTGGCACCTCCTTAGATTATTAAGATTGTGGGTATGATGAGTGTTATATAAAGTGGATGCACCATGAGAGAGGGGGTGAACTGCTAAAAAAATTACCACAGACAGCTGCCGTAAATCACCAAGGGAGATCTGTTGAAATTGCCTATCGTTGGAAATCTTATAATTGGGCTCAAGCCATCTATTGATGGAGAGACTATCAAACAGAGGCTGTGAGACTTCCCTGGAACCATATAGAGGGAGGATTGCTGTGAAATTCTATTTGACTGAAGTGCTGGATAAAATCCTGATTTTCCCTAAGAGTGAAGCCCCGCTCAGTTTCCATGAGTGCAGAGCCCAGAGGTTTCTTAAAGTAAGTAGATTGTTCAATAAAGTGTCAGCATGGATATCTATTTAATTCACCCATTCTCTTTCATAGTGGGTTCTCTTCCATTAGTGGGTGGGGGGAAAATTTTGTAGACCCATAGAATATTTAACTGTATATTAATTTAATTAACTCCTAAATATATTGTGGCAGGGGGGAGCTTGAAAGAATTCAAAACTTTCATGCTCTCTTCTAGCTGGAAAATACAAGATAGTGAATAAAGTAATTGGGGTGTTCCTTCCTGAAATGAACATTCCCAAATGAACCCCTACCAAAACTTGTTATTATACAAAGATATGCTTGTCACCAAAACTAAATTGATAACCGTAAACATCCCCAAACCCTTCTCTCCAAATCAAAAGTTACTTGTGCCTAAAATCGAAAATTCCCAACTGAAACCAATTCCCCAAACTTGCTTTTAAATAAAAGGTATTCTTATCTTAAAAACGAAATTCCCAATTGTCACCACTCTTTCAACATTGTATTTAAACAAGAGGTGCCCTTGGCCCCACAAATGAAAATTCTAAACTGCCCAACTTCCTCAACAAAGGCCTTTAAGTGAGGGGGAGTCTGAAAAACCAAAGTTCATAATCATCCCCATTTTACTATCCAACTTCCCCAACACAGGCCTTTACATGA
Organism: Ambystoma mexicanum; assembly: GCF_040938575.1. NCBI lineage: Eukaryota > Metazoa > Chordata > Amphibia > Caudata > Ambystomatidae > Ambystoma > Ambystoma mexicanum. The sequence continues at coordinate 752,168,335 of NC_090929.1, forward strand.
GTGGGGGTCTGAAAAACCAAATTTCACAATCATCCCTATTTTACTGTTCAATTTCCCCAACACAGGCCTTTAAGTGATGGGGGGGGGCTGTAAAACCAAACTTCTAAACTTTTCTCACTCCCTAGATCTGGCCTTTGAACAGAAGAGTGCTGCGTGCCATTGGTGCTTAGGTTTTGGAGCTGGGGGAGAAGTGCTTTGCTAAAATGAGACCTCATGTATCCAACACTGAACCTGTGTCCTGTTTTAAATTAGCTCTGTGTCTATTCCTAAACTAAATTCTGGTGAGGTCCTATTTGACATTTGCATTTTTACAAATCTGTGATTTAAACTGCCATCATATTGAGTGCGCAGGGAACTCCATATAGCAAGCCTTGAAGGTGAACTTGTTTCCACAAAACGAGAATGGTGCTTATGTGTTGACACTAAACCTCTCAGCCAGTAGTGTTGAAGATTTTGTTCTAGCATTGTGCCATATTACGATTAATCCAATTCAACATACAACAGGATTAGTGGGAAATGAGTTTTGACAGTTTATTTATCGTATGTTCCTTGTTTGTGAGACGAAAGTATTTGCAGAAAAAGGGTTGCATTTGAAGCTGTGCTTTCTGTCACAAAGAAGGTTGTGGCTGTGATTGAACAAATTAGTATTCATTGAGGCTATAGTTAAAGGGTGCCAAAGGGATATTAAGTCGTGGTGGCTCGGGATGTCAGGCGGCGGGAACTGTAAGTTCCCATTCCCGTGGAGTCCCAAACGACTCCACGGGAATGGGAACACGGAAGCACTGGCACCGTTACCACTGTGCTTCCATAACAAACATAGCTGCAGGGGCCAGTACTCCTGACAGGTCAGACCTGCCATGAGATCCGACCCCTGCAGGCATTCTTGTAGTCTGGAGGTCCAGAAAGGGTGCAAGTATGTTGCTACCAGCATCCGTATTTCCAGATCGCAAGACTTAGAATAAGGTCCCATATGGTGTGTGTGTGTTGACAAAACGTAAAGTAGATTATTCTTTAAATGGAAAATACCGGCAAGACATTTAAAAAGAAAAGCCTGCTTGATTGCCATGAAATGTTCCTGTAGGTCTATTTAGGCAGACTATGCAGGTGTCTTTCTGCAAGGCAAATCCAGAGAAGGCTAAAACAATAATGTAATCCAAGTGCAGATTGAAAAAGCACATTGCATTACTTGCTGAGAAATAAATGCAGCATTTTCACTGAAACTGTCATCCATCAAAAGGTGTTGCACTGTGACCATTCAGACTCACTTTGAATCAGGAAAATGAGCAGCAGATAAACAAAAGTGTACTTTATTAAAGACTGAAAGAAACAGCTGTGTACGTTCAGCAAAAAAGCTAAGTTGACCTTGAAAACACATTGTATGTCAAGAATTCGAGGCTGATGTTAGAAAATGCAATATGTGAGTCCATTTCAGCCCATGACAAATGTTGGGGCTCTGGGCAAAATTTGAAAGATCTCCCCCACTGAAAGCCTGGCTGGCATCCCAACGGTTTGCAACTGCAATACAATGTGTCCTGATAAGAGGTGTGGAAAACAGACTTTGCATAGACCTACTGAGGGGAGTTCTGAGCAGGCCTGTATCAGGCTCACGCTCAGGCTGGTGCATGACCAAAGTGGGTGGGAGATGTGAACATAGGGGTTATAATTAAGGCTGAACTCTGGAGAACAAATACAGGAAAATAGAAGCTTTTCAGATAAGAGGACAGGATGCCAGATGTCTGCAGTGGAGGGTATCTGTGTAGCAAATGCATCCCGCATTTACGATCTGCACCCTACACATCAACCAACAAAGAGACAAATCAAACGGGCTGGCCCAGACAGAAAAAGGGCCTGGAGGAAGGGAATCTTATATTTGCACATATGAAGATTACCTTTGTTTAAAAGGACTGTCACAATTGTGGCTTTCCTCAGAGACTACAAATCACACTGTATACATACATTTTATTTTTACAGATAATTTCATGGCGATTTCAGTGATATAAAATTCCCCCATCTGTGACTTAAGGAATTGTAATGGCAAGCTAACATGTGTTCCTGGCTGCTACTTTTAACATGTCCCAAATGTGAGAGTTGCCGTGCTGCTGGAGGGTAAAATTAGGAATAAGGGTAATACATTACATGTTCCTAACCGGTATGCTTTTCGTAAAAAAGGTGGATAATTGCCAAATGGCTGTGCAACATGATGCAGACCCAGCTGTTGTTTTATTAAATTCCCCCTCACTAGCTGAATCAGAAAATATATGTTTTTGGCAGTTGCTAGTAATATTATGAAGTTTTGCCACATAACTAGGATTTGCCAAATATTTGACATGAGAACCTAGGGGATTGCAAATGGGAATTGCCATATATCTGTTACAGATGCCTAATCCAATCCTTAGAAAGAGGCTGGATGTGGGAGGAGAGAGAAGGGTAACTGACGAATCCTATTTGCACAAACACTTGCAAGGTACTCTCCAAGATTGTAAACTTGATGTTGTCATCTCTGCTATATAAAGTGGATTCACTGTGAGTAAAAGGACAGAGCTGCTAAAATTTACATCAGTGAGAGCTGCTGAAAATGACCACCAGACGGCTGCGAGGAAACACTAAATGGAGACTTTGTAGAGATTGCCACTGGGTGGAGGTGTCTTTTTTTTGGGAAGGCCTAAAAACTGACTGGGTCCTATGGTGGAGAGCTGGGGGCCATCCTTGAGAGTGGAGTGACCCGACGCTGGCCCTGCCCGAGCCTTCGGGAGGGTTCTGACATGCAGCTGGCTTTCCTGACTTTAAACAGAGGTTTTCTATGTAAGTAGATTTGAACCCTGGGAGACTAAAAGGTGGGGGAATCTGCTGCCTTAAATTCTTTTCCTTCATAGTGGGTGGGGGGGCTGTGTAGATCATTATCCTGTTTAACTAAAGATATTAATTTAATTAATTCCCCTTGGCAGTACACCAGAGGGTTAATTTTGTTAAAATTCAAAATTAACAAAGCTCATTCCCAGTGTGCACCGAAAACTATGGACTGTAACTTAATTGGGTAATCTTTCTGCCCAGATTCCCCAATACAGGCCTATAGGTGGAGGGGGTCTGAAACCCAAAATTCTCAAATCATCCTGATTTGTACTACCTATTTTCCCCCAACAGAGGCCTTTAAGTGAGGGGGGTCTGAAAATAAACTGCTAAATCACCATGGGTTTATTTTAAACCAAAAGTGTGGGTGAAATCATAATTGCCATATGCATTTGTACCAATCTATCAACCCAACTGCTTGCCTTTTAAGCGTGGAGGAAAAACAAAATTGCACAGTGTTACACATGTAAATGACTTTTGTTCATTGACCAGTTTGATTATTTCTTTAAGTGTAATCTGTAAAAAAGTAATGTAATGTGTGTGATTTATTTGTATAACAAGAAGTTAATAGTGAGCTACAATGAAAGTGTTCTGTGTACGTTATTGTGATTTCTATTCTAATTTAAATAAATACAAATATGTTACCTGTGCACCGGCCTCGTTCTTGGCTCATTGGTAGTTCAGAGAGAGGGATCCAAGGGGTATTAGACGAATTGGAGATTGGGCTGAATAAAATAACTAACATTAACCGTTTATTGTGTGACACTTAGCTTGGGGAGGGAAGGAGCTCCCTGTGTTGAGGGTGGCCTCTCAATAAACCGTTACAGCGCATTGGGGATTATCACATGTTTTTTCATGACCCTATTTATATTCAGTAGATTCAGGTGTATGAGTTGCAACCTTGTTATGTGTTGATTGGGATGTATGATATGTCTTTTCCATGCATCTGTTGTATTCAGTAGTTTAGGGCATACAAGTTGCAACCTTGATATGCACATACTTCTGTTAAGCTGATTGGGGCTTATGCCTTATGTTTTTTCCATGCATGTATTGTATTAAGTAGTTCGGGCGTACAAGTTCCGCCCTTGCTATGCGTGCACTTCTTTTAAGTTGTTTGGGACTTATGGCCTATGTCTTATCCATGCACCTATTTGTGTTACTGTCTTGCTATGCGCATATTTTTTTGGAGCATGTGCGTGTCCCCTTTCTATGCATGTATTTGTATAAAATTAATTAGTATATGACTATATGACTAACAGACTTTGCTGTGTGCTTCTTCTTTTGACAGCTGCATGTGCATTGTGTGCATTGTGTGCATTGTGTCCTATTGTGTGCCATTGTTTTCAGCTTTCAGTTACAATTTAAGTCCAAATCGTGGTGGGCAAAACGACAAAAAGTTTATTTGCTTCCTAGAGGAATTTCAAGTACAGCTAACTATGATGTCCAATTATCTCCACTCTGTAAAGGTTAAGACATGCCTAATGTAATATATAATCCCCTACAGGCAAATTAATTCGATATTTTTATTAGTCAAATAAAAAAGGAGTGTATTTCAGCCTACTGTACAACTTTTCTTCAAGTACACCCAGAACAATTGGAGTGAAAACAGCAGTTGGTTTAGAAAATCAGTCTTATGCATAAATACATAAGCATTCACTACGAGTATGGCGGTAAAAGGTAAAGTTGTCGGTAAATCCGTTACTGCCAACTTTACCACTAGGCCAAATTAAGAGGTTGGGCTAGTAGTGGAGGATTTACCTCCAGGAAAATCCGGGAGGTAAATCTTCCCACTGAACGCCCCAAAATCAGCAAAATCTGCAAAATTACTGCAGCTGAAATTCTGCCATGGTAATTCTGCCAAAAAAGCCCCAATGAGTCTAATGGACTCAAAAATAATGGGTAATTACACCACCGCCACTTGTAATCTGACGGTAATTCCACCAGGCCAAGTGGCATTAACGGTAATTTGGTTGGGAGATTTACGGCAGATCTACCACTGGGATACAGCCGAACTCGTAATGAGGCCCATAGTACTTAATCGTGGCAAACATCTTAAGGACATAGTTTGATGACCAATTCTTTCTGCGCTATATATAATTTTGGACAAACACTTTTTAAGAGGATGTTGCTGTGTTGTTTCCAATGCGGGGCAGAAAGGACACTTAAGCATATTTTACCATTAAAATATATAAATAGTGGTCTGCTTGATAATTTGCATAGAACACATTTTACCGACTTTCCAGTGAATGCTATTCATGGAGAATCCTGTGTATACCTGTATCAAAAAGGCGTATACATATTCTGACCTTTGCTGCTATAACAGTGTTTGCCAGAAAGCACAGAAAAAATTGATTTCTCAGAAGGTAGCCCAGAATCTAAATTCAGCCTTTCTGACTCTGCTAATTCTGAGCACCGGTCAATCGCTGGTGCAACTGATGCCTTTCTCATTGTACAAAAACTGGAGTTCTTCCATCATTTTGGAAATTGCAGCTAGCCACAAGCTAAAGACAAAAACTACAGATACCCAAAAAAGAAATAACCCCATTAATTAAGTCTGGGCTCATGAATTGATAGTTGTGTCTTGTTCTGGATTATACATCCCTAGTGAAGCACTCACCTGGATCTTTGTGTTGTGCCTTCTAACCTTTGTCATCTTTCCTGACATGTTCAACAGCCCTAGAAGAGCCCATTTTGCCACCTGCATATGATTATGAATCTATTTCCAGACTCCTGTTTGCAATGGTAATTAGCACATGGATTACAATGCAAACGTCTTCTCAGCCAATACGATATACAGTCTATAACCACTGGTATAGACGTACTTCCAAACAGTCTGACTTGACAAGCAACACAGAAACAATTGTCTCCAGCTGTGCCAAGAGAGTTGCAGGTGTGGTTTAATCCCCAAATTAATAAGCACCAAATGTGTAAGTTTATTGTTACAAGTTCCATGTTCATTAAATTAACACGAGAAATTACTTGTGTGCACAATTTCTTTGTCCACAATAAAAACACTTAAATTATTTTGCACTACAACTCCTTTAGCCTTAAAGACATTAGGAAGCCTTATTATCTTGGGATTATATCCTTTCTCCAATGTATTGCCTTTGGCTTTGATTTGGGTGATAACTTCGGGGCGGGTTATTATCTAGCAATAATTGCCATTTCCTCCCTCCCTCTTTAAGGTTTAATTAGTCATCTGCAGTTGGTGAACTCAATGTAGCAGACATTCAGTTTTTGTCAGAAATATTTTTCAATGTATATATTGAGAATAATCTTTTTGAGGATCAGACTCAACGCAGCGGGTCAGTTGTCAGTCCCAGTAGGGGTGGAGAGAAGGCTAAAACAGGGTTGTCACCTAGCCCCTCTTCTATTTAACTTATACCTGGCTGATCTGGAAAAGTACCTAAACCCCTCGGTCTTGGCCAGCCCCAGTATTGATGATGTTTCGGTCAGATGGCTGGCCTATGCTGACAACATACTGCTATTGGACCACTCTCCGGTGGGCCACAGCACCTTTTAGAGGCCCTGGATAAAACGCAAAGATCAATGATCTTCAGATCAACACAAATAAGTCGAAGATAATGATCTTTAAGAAACCAGGTAAGCAGGCCCGCTCTTGAAAATGGATGCTAGGGAATTATGACATCCCCATTGAAAAAACGGTAACACACTTTGGCTTCAAACTGTACCCATTCCCATCAGTAAATCAATTGGAGCTGGACATGTCTGGGAAGGCCTGTACATTGGTGTGCCAGATGAAAAAGTTTTGATAACATATTGTATGTTTTTTCTGGAGCCACTGGTCAAATTGTGTGTAGCCTAGGTGCTCCCAGCCTTCTTGTACGGGGTAAACATAAAGCCTTTACTATGGTAGACAATCTGGCCCAGAGTGGAGGGTTGCCTGTGGAAAAAGGTTTTGCCCTTGTTCCTAACTATGGCTAGTCTCAGATTTGAACTGGGCCTGGGTTCCATGAATATGCATGTGGTATGGTGCCTTATTTTGCTATTGTTCCCTCACCAGAATTCTCAATAGGAAAACATTGCCAGCCTTTAGAAACAGAATTCTACCGCTTGTACGCAAGTTAAAACTCCTCTTTACTGGTATTCTGGCTGAATGTGACAGTGATGTTGAGATCTTAATAACCAACCGTATGTCCGTAAAAAGATCTCTAAGGAGGAGGGATTGGATTTGCACAATCGATGGCATGCGCTCATTGGTTTTGGCTAAATCCTTCCTTCTGATTGGCAAAAAAATCGGAATCATTCCCAGATACCTGAGGCTTTTTCCAAACTCCAAGGTGAGCCAGAATTTTCTTACGGTACGTTTGAACGTCATTTTGACAAGGGAGGTCCTGTCTCACTGGTCAAAAGTCTAGCCCTGTTGCGGGAGGATGCCACCTATGCAAAGAATCAGTAGTCCAGACATTAAAGCACATTCTACTGGAAGGTAGAGGGTCAGGGAACCTTAGGAGGCAGTTCTTTTTACATCTGGTGGAAGGGGAAGACAAACTGTCCTCAGAGATGTTCTGGGACAGGCTGATGGCTGGAGAAGAAGTCAATCGAACTGTCCAGGTGATTGGGTTACTCCAGGCTTTGGGCTTGGTTTCCAAATGACAAACTGTAAGTGGTCCTTTCTGTGTGGCAACATGTTGTAATGATATCTAAGACACATGTCTATCTGACCGGGGCAGAGGTCTAAGATATATGTGATTTTAATGTTTGGGTGGGATTGATGAAGATGCTATACTTTTCCAATATGTGAACAAGTTTTGTTATTACGTGTTTTACATATTTTTGCTTGTCTGTTTGTGAAAAATCAATATGTTGGGCTGTAACACATATACATTTAAAAAAAATAAAAATAGAAGGTGTTTTTTTAGACATGGCAAAACAATGATTTGTATAAAGTCATTTGAACCTTTGTACACATCATCTAATATATATTCTCCTAGAAACATTCTAGATCACACCTAGCTGCATTCTTGAATTTTCTGTACAATGTATACAGAGGGGATCATTACAACTCTGGCTGTAGGGGGTTAATGGGGCCGGTAGAGCTGCCAGCCTCGTTAACCCCCTACCGCCTCATTACGAGGTCTGCTCACGGGACCCGCTAAGGATGCCTGGTAAAACCAGGCGTCCTTAGCGAGTCCCACGAGCGGTCCAGAATGCTAACAACAGGCCTGTCATTAACGGGCCCGTTGTTAGCATGCTCCCCATTCCCATTGAGCCCTATAAGGGCTCAATGGGAATGGGGATGGGTTCCTGGAATGGGGAAATACCAGGCCCTCCAAGGTTGGAATGGCCCGGTTTTTCCCCAGTCCAGGAACCCGGACCCAGTACCCAGAATGGGGGTAGCCATGCCGCAAATTGCGGCATGGCTACCGCCACGGTCGTAATGACCCCCATAGTCCCCTATGGGTATATGTCTCCAACTGGTTAGTTTACTTTATGCCTGATGAGAATATTCATCCATTGGATCATTAAACTGTGGGGTTAGGAATGATCGTATGTTCATAGATATGAATCGACTTGTAGTGCAGAGAGCTTGTGAATGGGAACAAGGAGCTCTCTGGGCGACTATATAATACTAACTATGAAGACCCCATGAAAGGGAATTATATTTTGAAACACCCTTGATTGGTCTATGGCAGAAGCAATTACAATTTAGCCACTTGTATTTTCTATAAACCTTTGTCAAATCTGTTAGGTCCATAATGGTGTGGAAAGTCCTGTTAGAGTGGAGAGGAATCACTGTTTGGAGGGTAATAATTTTGGTATTCTGCGGCACTGGACCACATTCTCTGGGGTGGAAGGCTTGGAGGATATTGAATGACATGATAGGACAAAAGGAAAGCTACAAGGTAAAGTGGTGGAAGGAACTTCTGTTGGACTAATCTGTGCGAGAACCTAATTAATATGATTGGTTTGCCGACTTTGGAGGGGGTATTGGTGGGGGCGGAGTTGGCATACTGAAAGATAACTCAAATGATTTGAACAGGCCTTCTGGTGTAGAGAATTTGAGCAGTATTAAACAGGAGGGACAAAGAATGCTTTCTAGCCATATTGAGTCAGCAGGTAATTACATCTGAAAATATTATCATGGAATGTGGTGGTTTGGCGTATGACATATGGGACAAAAACTGACACTCGTTTTTAAGTAGTTGTGAAATCATAATTTAACAGGAAATCTAGGCAATTGAATAATTGCATATACAGGGTTATTCATCATATTAGATATCTGCAGTGTAGAGGATTGCTAGATGGATCCCTTTGGTGGTTCATTAATGTTAGTGCTGTCTAGAGTGTTTGAACTCTTGAGCTGACTGGCCTCCATTTTTTCTAATTTGAATGAAAACTTCTCAGAAACTATATGATCAAAGAAATTAGTTGGAAAGGGTGTAATCTTATTTAATAGCCTATAGGACTCTGCTTCTGAATACAGTATAACAAATTACAATTAACAATTTGTTCTTGATAGTTGAAGAATATCCAGTCCCTGAGTTACTTGTTTGTTAGTAGTATATATTTTCCATGATCTAACATGCAGTTCCCACTATAAGGTAGTTTAACAAAGATGCATAGATAAATATGGTTATAATGTATTAACATCTAGAAGGTGTGCTAGAACCAATCTGATGGTTCAGAATGTGACTATTAACGAGCAGTATTGACCCACTTTCCGAGCCCTCTCAGCTGCTGCATGCATCTCCCATCGCTAGCACAGGAGGGGAGGAGCGTGCGCCCCTGGCTGCTCCTTACCGTCTATTCCCACTGCGTCTCAGCTCCTGCATTGCTGACGACTCTTCACCAGGGTGTCTCCACCTCTTACGCTGGACAGTAATGGAAATGGGTTCTGCCTTTTGAGACCCCTTGGAGTGAAATCTCCTTCATTTGTTCTACCAATATTTTGCCTGGATGCAAAAATGTCCTATAGCCCATATTTGCAAGTTATTCCAATGTGTGAATGGCATCAGCCTCTAGCTTCCCTCGGGCCGTAAACGTGAGCTTCTGGGACATTCACAGCCGGGATAGCCCAAGAAAATAAAGGTATATATTTTTAAAACTGATGGCCTGCTTTCTTGCTTTTTCAACCTATTGAAACGCAAACATGTTGCCAACTAGTTGCTGCACGTGCAAGACTCGCTATCTGTCCATTTCTGGTGCGAGACAGATCGTCTGAAGTTCCACCAATCCCTGAAGACGCACCTCTTCCGACCCAATGTCCATTTTCACTGTCCTCCGCCTCCTGTTAGCTGTTCTTGAGCTCTGAAACAGCCTTGTCGTCGTAGTGTGGCTTTACAACAAGCGACTGATAAAATAACATATAGTTATTCCTGAAATGTTCAATGTCAGTGATTTCCTTCAGTAGGATACCGAAGGGTTTTAGCTGCACTAGACTGAACTCCTTCACATTGCCTAACACAGAAACATTTTTTGGATTGTCATGTAGCTTTATTAATTTATTGGTGAATTAAAAGGTGCTTACTGTAATATGAAGATTGCCTAGCTGCCCTCATGGCTTGTCAGATGCCCGTTTCGTTAACTACTTATAGTCGACATAGGCTCATGAAATGCATTTTTTTAAATTTCAAAAAGCAGATTTACCAAGTTTTGGTTTTGAAACCTTTTTTTCTATTATGAAACATCAAATCCTGCACAGATCTTGAAATGACATATGTCAGAATTGTTTTAAAAAAATGTGAGAGTACTCTCTGAATGTTTCTACTAACGCTGTAAATGGAGTGGGAGAAACAAAGATTACAACTTCAGTGCCTGAATTCCTCAAGCCTAACTCTGGCTATCTACAACTAGCGAATGTCAGAGTGATTTGATGATACATTCCAAAAAACAAGTCCAGGGCTCTTGCATCAGGAGTATCTTGCAATTATTTCCAGCAAAGTTGGAAAATCCAGGCTGGAGTTCAATGCTGGTCATTTGTTTTGCTGACTGGATGTTACTGTAGCAACTTCGTCCAAACATAAGCACATCACGACAACCCTGCCTCGCTGTGTAGAAATTCTTGGCGCTTCTGTGGCAGATTATGTCAGCAGCAAATTACATTTACTTTCTAATTTAGAATAAAGCCATGTTTTCAAAAATAGCGTGTTGCTATCACCCAGACAGTAGTCGTGTTATTAGGCTTCTGAAATATATATAAAATTGAAAAGAATATTTTTTTAAAAAAAAGAGTTATGGTTGCTCTAACAAAATGTAAATTGTACTCACATTAGAACTAGAACAGTAAAGTTCAAACACCTCTTCTATACCACTACTTATTCAAAGATGTGACTGAAAGCATGAACACTCACTCCATAGCTCTACAAATCCATTCTTAACACTCACTTGAACTACAGTTCAAACTCTGGGTATCTATCTGGATGCTTCACTTGAACTCTCACATCAACTTAACGCCATCTCGTACGCTGCCGCCCATATAGCCATACTGACCAACGCCAGTAAGCCTTTCCTCTCCGTACCCAATTGCCTCACGATTGCCAGAGCAATGGAGGTCAGGTGGGCACCACTTGTGAATATTTCTCTTTTCAAATAAATCTCAATTATTAGTATTGGTCCAATGGGTATTTGTTTTTCAATGGAGCTTACTGGGTCAAAAAAAGGTCCAATGACATCCGGACCTTAAAAACTATAGTGGTATGAAAAACGGAGTGGAGACCACCCCATAACACCCAGTGCCCACTGCTTGCCTCCTGCCTGGAGGCTAAATTCGGTACGTGAAGCTATATTCAATTGTTAGTTGAGTTAGATCATTCTTGAACTTCAGCATAATCATTAAACTTGATTCTTTCAGAAAAAGTGATTTCAGCCACTTCATTTATCAAAGCAAGGTAAGCCCTGAGGTAGAAGGGCTGGAGTCAAGCTGTTGGGCTGTGGCGGCGCTGTGAACTGTCACTTCACTTATTCCTGCAGACAGTCTTGAAAGCTTTTATCTGCTGGAGGGCTGCGGGCTGAGAAAACAAAAGGAGCATATCTCAGCACCGCTTGCCGCTCCCTTGCAGCTGCCTGTACTATAATCACTAAAGGCAATCAAGGCAGAAAGGTGAAAAGGACGCCTTTGCCTTTGAAAGCACGAACCGAATCCCGTGTGAAGCACGAGCCACGTGACATCCAGCTGGGCTCATTAACACGCCTGGAGCGCCCTTGCGGCGTAAGCCCTGAGGTAGAAGGGCTGGAGTCAAGCTGTTGGGCTGTGGCGGCGCTGTGAACTGTCACTTCACTTATTCCTGCAGACAGTCTTGAAAGCTTTTATCTGCTGGAGGGCTGCGGGCTGAGAAAACAAAAGGAGCATATCTCAGCACCGCTTGCCGCTCCCTTGCAGCTGCCTGTACTATAATCACTAAAGGCAATCAAGGCAGAAAGGTGAAAAGGACGCCTTTGCCTTTGAAAGCACGAACCGAATCCCGTGTGAAGCACGAGCCACGTGACATCCAGCTGGGCTCATTAACACGCCTGGAGCGCCCTTGCGGCGTAAGCCCTGAGGTAGAAGGGCTGGAGTCAAGCTGTTGGGCTGTGGCGGCTTTGAGGCGTGGAGAGTGACGCGCATCGACTCTCCATTTGGGCTTTGCAGCATTCGCAGCCTCTTATTTCCAAGTACGTACTGCTATTTTGGCTGCTCTTCAGTCCCCAACACTGTATTCGTACTTGTTTCTTTAAGTATCAAATCATGCAGTGTGTGCTAATGTCCCTGAAATCAGGTATGCCTAACATGGGCCCATTAACAAGAAGCTCTAATGAGCACAGGTCACAGGCTTATGCCTTAAAAAGCCTGCCTAGAAACTGTACGGGCACTTCAACCCCGCTTGCTCATAATTCTCACATGTTACGAAAGCAGAGTCTGAAACCAGCTGGAAATGCTGATATCCGTCTGTTTTGCAAGAATCCATCTGAAATGATGCAAAACCCCATTAGCAGCAGGGCAATAGAAAATCTTCCTCTACTCATATCAGATTCAATACCTCTGACTCCCTCAAATGTGAACATTAGTGCTGTTGGTGCTCCAAATGGGTCTGCCAACACAAATGGAAATATTGCCCCTGCCGCAATAATTGCTAGTACTAATAGGTCACTCACTGATAGTGTCATATTGGGCAACATATTTACAGCTCCTGCCCAAGAAACCATTCCTGATATACATGACACAATCAGTGATTTGGCAGCCCGACCACAAGAGAATGCCACTCCTTCTCATCTTTCCCATTCACGTATACAAAATCTTTCTGCCTCACCCGACTTATTCACAAACAATACCCATTCACGTTCTGTCTCTGAAATTTCATACATGGCCCCAATGCCACGTAATCCGCGTACTATTGGCTCTAATACTCCCAAAAAGGATGATGCCATACTAAGGCCCAATTTACTAGAAATTACTCTAAACTCCGTAAATTTGGCCATCCAATCCATAGCCAAACTGTTTGAGACCCTTGATTCGAAATTGTCAAAACAAAATTTGCAAATCGAAAAAGTGTTAGCGTGGCAATCCGCCTTCATGCAAACGACGACATTAAAACAACAGGTTGTTTCGAGTGGTGCCAAATGTAAATCAAACAATGTTAATGTGGCCACACAAACTGCTTGCTGGCCCATTCTTGCCACTGGTCCTTTTCCCACTCTCCCGGAAGCTCTACAGAACAAGTGTCCCATTCTCCCGCACTTTTCAGAACCTATTCGAGACAACCATCAAATGGCTGATATGGGAGCCCCGCCCACATTTACACAGTCCCCTGCAGACACGGTTAATCCGATGGATACAAGTCTGGACAGTCAATCTGTGACTCCTCATAGCATTGTGGAGGTGCTGCAGGCTAATTCCCCGACCAGTTCAGAGCTGCCAGTCCAGACACCAGTATACACACTTTTTGAATCAAAGCGGTCCGACAAACAGAAGACTGTTAGATTTTTAGATGTGAAGAAATCAAAAAACATGCCAACTCAAAAGAATCATGGCTCCTCAAAAACCAAACAGTTCATAAAAGCAGTTACAAATTCACAGAAAGGAAAAATATTAGCCTCCACTGCAATTGCTAAAAAATATCAACAGCAAGCACAAGTTCGGAAAGATAGTGCGGGAGTTAGGCCACCAAAAAAGGTTAAATCTTACGCTCCTCTTAATGATCTGTTAGCGGTGGCGGCCGACATGCATGGAGCTGAAAGCTCACAGATCACAACTGTCCCCTTAGTTGGCAAGACAGGTCCTGTAGACCAATCTGATGAACTTTCACAAGGGGCACTCGATCTCAGAAGACAGGAAATTAGACATGCTGTTGATGAATATATGAGTAGACAGCCATTTCAGAAAGCTCTAAATTGTTGTAAATCTAAAGGTACAACAGAAATTATAGAAACAGCGCTCCCTCTTGCAATTCCGACAAAATCATCTTTAGCGGCCAGCACTTCCTTAAAACATGCAAATACAGAATATAATTCCTCATCTATTGCTATTGGCGCTAATGTGCCTACTTCAACCCCAACATTACCTGTACGGGCCGACTCTTGTCATGCTCATTGCTCTTGTTTAACCAATCAACAGAAAAAACAAACAACTTGGAGTCCATCCTCCACTCCACTCCTCCGGAACAGTCTACCATCTCACGTTCCCGGTTTATCAAACACTGTTGAGGAACTGGACGCGAGGTCTGGACAAGAAGGTGGTACGGTTTCTCTACCACCCCAACTTCTTCAAATACTTCAATTGGCGTTGCAAAAAGCCAATGAAGTCTCGAATCAGGTAGCCCCACCTCTTGTTGATGCCGCACCCCATCCAAACATTGCGAAAAAACAATTGCAATCAAACATCAAAAGACCCGCCTTATACTCTTTAATCATAGCTTGCAGGCCTTCTCCGAGTGTTCAATATGATCTGAATCGCAGGTCAATACTAACAATCTTCGCAGAAATCCCTGCACTAGAAGACATTAATTCGGTTGATTTACAACTAGTGGAATTTGATAATGAGCATTCACTCTCTTCAGTCAAACTATGGATCAATTCACGGGTTGTCTTAAATACAATCTGGCTTGCCAAAAAACAACTCTATGACTTAGGTTTTATCATTGAAGTAAACCCATCGATCATACCTTTACCAGAAGTTGCTCCAAAATCAGCTATAGCTGAGATTAAGTGCGGCACATCAAAAAATTCTGAATCAAATAGAAAGGACTCAACCAAATCGCCCTGCACATGTAATAGAGTGTCTTACATGCACTAACTATGCCATCCCAAATCAAAAACATTATCGGTCACCTTAGCCAGTTGGAACACGAGAGGACATCGTCATCTCATTAACAATCCCGATTTGGCCATTGCGAATGCCGACATAATTATGATGCAGGAAACATGGTTTATGGATCTCCCAATCTGGGACAACTATGATCTATATCTTAATCCCGCTCTTAAGAAAAAATTGGGAAGACCAAACTCAGGCCTGCTTATCGCCATTAAACAACTTCCCTCATTTTCATCTGAACAGTGGCTCTCTCCCAGCCCTTTTCTACAAGCCGTGAAGCTCAAAGCTGGTGGTTTCAGCTATATTCTAATCAACATGTACTGGAACCCGATAGGCATATCCGATCATGCTTTCATGAAAGATATAAATCATTTATTGGATTTAATCTGTGTTGATAAACCGGTGCCGCATGTCATTCTGGCCGGTGACCTTAATTTACATTGTTTAGAACCTTTCTACGATAAATCTAGATCGGATCTTTGGTTGCATTTTGTTGATTCTCGAAATCTGCAAATGTTAAATGGTATTTTTGCTGATGACATTCCCCCTCACCCCACATGGCATAGAGGTACATCCACGGCTGTAATTGATTATATATATGTTAACAAGAACCTAATTAATAACGTGACCAAATTTAAAGTCATAGACACTAACTTAAGCGATCACAATATTCTATTTGTTAATTGGACTATATCAGACATTGTGGAAAGTCCATATTCGCAATGCATAGCTGGCCTTCTTTCCATCAACCCAGGCTGCAATAGATTAAGATGGTCTGCCACGTCCTTACAACGGTTTAATCAATTTTATGCAATGGAATCACTCGAATCCAGTGGGGGGAAAACAAAACTTGTTGACTATCACAACTTGATGCAATTGTTTCAACGCAAAGCATCACATGAGGCAAAGCCAAAATCAGTACATCTGCATGTGTTTAACAAAGAAATTCAATCCGCAAAAAAGTTATACAGATCCTGCAAAAGGCAGATTCTTAAATCATCCTCAGAACATAAGAATGGCCTATTGCTAAAGTTAAAAACTAAACATAGGAATTGGATGCGAAGCATGAAAGCCACTCTATATCAAAACGATAGTGCTTGTATGCTCAGGAATCTTGCTGGGAAAAACACTGCCCAAATGTGGGCAACTATTAATCAGAGTTCAACAGGACACCAAATTGCATTACAATGTAATAATGTCCCACATCAAGCTTGGGTTACACATTTCACGCAATTGTACGAGCTCCCACAAATTTCATCTAATGATTTAGCTTCTGTGGAAACAAATACATTTGTTTTGAAGTTTGATAAAGAGGACATCTCATACTTCATAAAGAAAGCTACCACCTCTAGGGCTCCAGGACCCGATGGCTTGTCCAACTATGCTTTGAAACAACACCCAGATATTTGGACTGACATTCTGTGGAACATGTTTAACAACATTATTCAGACTCAAACAATGCCAGAAACCTGGACCCACTCTATAATCTTACCAGTATTCAAGAAAGGTGACGGAACTAATCCCGCTAGTTATAGGCCCATAGCATTGCTGGATGCCCCCAGTAGAATTTTCAACCGTATCGTACTTAGAGACCTTAATGCCTGGGCCACCAATCATCAAAGAAGGGATCCTTTCCAGACAGGATTTGTCTCTGGTTTGGGCATTACCCCAAACATAGTCGCCTTGAAAATGATAAGATCGCACTACTCTACAGTAAATCAACCTTTATATTTGGCATTCATAGACTTTCGGGTTGCATTCGACTCTATTGACCGCAATCTTTTGTATAAAAAACTACTGCGATATGAATGTCCACCTTCACTCCTTGCAATAATTAAACTCCTTCATACTAACACTACTCTACAAGTTAGATTGACAACAGAAGGATCGCTATCTGTGCCTATTCATACAGCTCGAGGCCTTAAGCAGGGTTGCATCCTGGCCTCGTTTCTCTTCAACCAGTTTATTTTAGATCTTGGCGAGTCCTTTTCTGTCATACTAACTGATGCACCAAAACTAGGCCAACAACTCATCCCATGGATGCTATATGCAGATGATTTAGTTCTTTTATCAACAACTCCACGAGGCTTGCAAAATCTACTTGATACCCTATCGACTTATTCAACATTTAAGTGGCATTTGCAAAACTTTGAATTGCAGAATGTTTCTGAATATAAGTATTTGGGCATTTCAATTTATAATAAAATCTCAGAAAAATCATATATAGATTCCTTGTCATACAAGCTCCAAACATTAAAATCACAGGCAACTATCCTAATGTCCAAATTCGGTAAATTCTCTATTCAACATGTTATGTCATTTTACCAAGCACAAGCAAAAATGGTTCCTATATTATTGTATGGTGCTGAAACTAAACTAATACATAGTTCATCAGTATGGGACATGCTCGAGTCTAAATTTTGGAAAGCATTGTTAAAACTTCCTAACTGTACCCCATTGCCGCTCGTAAGGTATGAACTTGGTTTGATTACACTTCATATACAATTAATATGGAAAATGTGTTCATTTTTACGCAAATGTCTTTTAGGTCTTGAACATCGTGACCTCTTGAGTCCTGTTGCATACTACCTTGTGAATTCTAACCATCTTTTTCCACGCACTTGGAGAAACTGTGTATTGAATGCTCTATCGGATGCTTCTATACCTTTACTTGTCCTTTTGACAAATCCAAACCGAGCTAAACTAAAATTGTATCAAAGAGACTGGATATGCACCAGGGACAAATGTTGCACTTACAAGGACTTTGACTCTCAGCTATTTGGTCATAAAAGATTCCGGGCAATGTCTGATTACTTACTGAAATTTCCATCACCTTATATAAGGCAACAATATCTGCGTTTCAGGTTTAACTTATATCCGACAATGGAAATCATGGCCAGGAGGGGCTTGGTCACTGATGATTTAAATCATTGTCGCTTCTGCCATGACAAATTGTGTCGTGAGACATTGAAACACTTAATAGTAGTTTGTCCAGCTTTAGATGTGACAAGAAAGAAACTTTTCAGTAAGCAACTGCGAACATATGTACCTTTGACTGTTGATGAAATCTGGCACAAAATCTTTTCAAGCAATAAGCTGGGACTTAGAATTGCAATTGTACAATTTTTGGATATAGTGTTGTTGGGGGAAACTGAAACTTATCATAAACCTACTTAAATGAGTCTTGAATACAGAACCCCGTGAATTGTTACGAATATGGAAATATGCATCTGCTCAAAAACTAGGAAAAAAAAAAAAAAAAAAAAAAATGTTTTAGCTGCAATTTTAATTGTACTATGTATATTGTGCATTGTAAACTGTTCTCAATTGTTCTTAAATAATCGTTACATTGTCATATTTGAAAGGTTGATCTATCAACCAACCAAATAAAAAAAAAAAAAAAAAAAAAAAAAAAAAAAAAAAAAAAATTATCAAAGTTTTTACTCGGGTACTTGTGTTCAAATCACACAATACATTAGGCGTTTTCCCAATTCCTCTACAAAAAATCACAGCTCTTGCCAATGCATTTCGGTGACTAGCACCATCTTCAGGGCTAAATTGCAACATAAATTTCATCACGTAACACATGTGTATAAATTATGGATCATAACTGTTAGATGTACATAACAGCACAGGTTTCATCACATAAAAGAAATACAAAAGAGAAAAAGTGCAATGTGAACGTTAGTGTCATTCTACGTGCAGACGTCGGTACCATTTATCTTTAGTAAACGTGTGAATTCAGCCGTGTGTAAATTCCATTACCTTAGCTTTCTCGTAAATGCGTAAACACCTCATAAAAGTTGATACATCAATGCAGTGTCTCTGTTAAGAGAGGGAGAAAGACAATGAGCTCTCTAGCTTATTAAGTGACCTTAACTGCTTGCGTGGAATGCCGTGACTCGGCAGAACCTCTTACCTTGACTCTGCTCGCGAGTAAACTGCTCGTAGAACGGGCTTCAGCTGCGCGTGTCTGTGCGTGACCTAGTAACAACGCAACCAAGGAGCTGACGGCACTGCCCGTCTTCAGGGATAGGACAGGACAGGCGTGCCAGCCGTCCCACCTCCTCGCGTGAGCGTGGGGGCGGGACTATCTCCTTGGTAACCCTTCGTGACACCGTCACATGAGGCAATTAGTCTAAGTTCTCTCCGTGCTTCCTAAATGTCAGAGTTTTTTAGAAAAGATATGCATCCCCACGGTGCTCGCACCCCGCCCACATTCAAACAAGCTGGGATCGCCGGTGTTTGAGCATGTGCGGAGAGCAGAGGAGCCGCGAACGGACACATATCCCAGCGTCTATCACTGTGTATCACTCTAGTCCTATTCTCATATTGTATGAATGGTTATCGTGATGTTTCCTGGATTGCTTCAAGGCAAATATCTTTTTCAATCAACGCGTCAGTACTTTTAACAATCTTAAAGAATAAATAATTATCTCGATCCAAGGTGGATCTGTTAGTACCTATACACTTCTCCTTCAACCGCTGTATCTGACACACATCATACCCACAGGGCAATTACATCCTATTGAAAACGAAAAACCATAATAGGGGTGAAAAAACAATTTGCATATAATCTAAACCAAACAGGTTATTCCACATTCTGTGTGTACATTTCTTTAAAGAAACCAAGCAAAGTTAATCTCTTCATTGAGTCCTTTTGGTGTAAGCGTTCACAGGCGGTCTATCCAAAATGATTCTCTTTGATCAAGTCTTTGTTCCAAATTCATATGAGGTTCTTCTTTCTGGACCACCTCTAAGATTTGAAACCTTATCTGGGATAAATTATGTTTTTTGTGATCCCAGTGTCGTGCCACCGCTGAAGTTTTATTGTGTGTACGGATACATGAGCAATGTTCGTTCCATCTTGTCTTGGCTGCTCTTGTTGACTGCCCTACATAGTATAACCCACACAGGCATTTAATTGAGTAAATTGTATTGACAGAATTGCATGTTCCAAAATGTTTCAATGTGATCTTTTCTCCAGTTTGTGGATGGTTTATTTTATTGCCTTTCAATATATATCCACAATTAGAACAACTCAGGCATGGATAAGTTCCAGTTTTGGTTGTTCCCTCTTTTTTCTTCTTCAAGTTTCTTGTTCTCACCAGCTTGTCCTTCAAATTCTGACTCCATTTGTATGCAAATGTTGGCAATTCTTTGTATAAAGGCTCCACTCTTTCACCTAGAGTAAGTATGTTCCAGTTCTTTTTGATTATATTCTTGATCCGTTTGCTCTGTTTAGAGTACTTGGATACAAATACTATTGAGGGTGCTTCGTCATGTTTCAATTTGGGTTTTAGTAATTCTTCTCTGCTTTTGTCTTTAAGTCTTTCTTCTGCTTCCTCAATTTCTGATCTATTGTATCCTCGTGTCAAAAATGTATTTACCATCATGTTGATTGCTTCTTCATAGTCCTCTGGATCACTTACTATCCTTTTAACTCTCAACATCTGACTGTAGGGTAAATTCTTAATCAAACTTGGCTGGTGGAAACTCAATTTGTGTAGAATGTTATTCCTATCTGTCGGTTTCTGATATATGTTAGTTCTGTAACCCGTCTGTTCCTTGGTCACCTTGACATCCAGGAAGTGTATTGTTTTGATTGAGCTTTCAGATGTAAACTGGATCCATTTATCTATATTGTTGAGATACTCCAAACATCTTTTCAATTGTTCCTCTGTGTCGTGCCATATCCCAAAAATGTCGTCTATGTATCTGACCCATAAGCCGATCTTGTTCTCCATCTCTCATTTTCTAGTACATTATCTCCCTCGAATTTGTGCATAAAAGCGTTGGCATACGACAGTGCCATTGTGGCACCCATGGAGGTTCCAGCTGTTTGTAGAAAGAACATTCCTTTATATTGGAAATATGATATTTCACTAATGAACTCCAACAAAGCCATGACAAATTCTTTCTGAGCTGGGATGTCCCCTTCTTGTAACAGTAGCCATTCCACAGCCGCTCTTCCTTGGTCATGTGGAATCGAGGTATACAGACTTTTCACATCTATTGTGAATAGTATATCTGTTTCTGTATAGGTTGCTTCTTTCAGATATTTCAAGAAATCTGTTGTGTCTTTGACATATGTACTAGTTTTTTGTATCAGTGGTTGTAGGAAGTAGTCAATGTACACTCCTAAGGGTAGTAGAATACTGTTGGTGCCTGCCACAATGGGTCTGCCAGGCGGGTTGACCAAACATTTGTGCACTTTGGGTAATGTGTAGAAATGTGGTATCTTCGGGTAATTGTTCGTCAAAAATCTTTTTGTATGATGGTTGATCTAGCTTAATTCTTCTGCTTTGGTAAATAATTCTTCTAAGTTCTGCTTGATCATGATCGTAGGGTCTTTGTCGAGTTTAGCATATGTGCTACAGTCATCTAATTGCCTCATACATTCGACATCGTAATCTTTCGTGTTAAAAAGTACCAATGCTCCTCCCTTATCGGCACTGCGTATGGTGAGTTCTTCATCGCTGTACAGTTTTTTAATTAGCTCGCATTCGTGAGGTTTTATGTTCATTCGTCCTTTGGATTTAAAATTGATTTTCTCTAGATCTCTAATGGTTTGTTTCTGAAAAATGTTTATGGAAGGTACATTGATCGGTGGAATGAATCCACTTTTTGTTCTAAACTCTTTCAGTTCTTCCTCATCCCTTTCTTTTCCTTCTGGTTTCTCTAATTCATTAAAAACACTTTTAGCTTCATCTTTCTCACCAGTTTGAACAGTTCCTCTCTAGTGTCGAACAGTGAGCTATTATTGGTAGGCACAAAGCTGAGTCCTTTGTGCAATGTCTTAATTTCTTGTTCAGTTAGTATCCTGAATGAAAGATTCAGTACTAAACTTTTCTCTGTTTCTGTCGTGTCTCTGTCCCTTCTCTTGGTTTTCCTCTTCCCCCTCCTGGTTCTCTCCGTTCTTTCGGGCCTTTCTCTAAAAAAGAAGCAGCTGAGGCTCCACTCGTGGATGTGGTTGGTCTTCGTGTGGGGCTTGTGGTTCCTGTTGTTGATTCCTCTTCTTCTTCCGGTTGCGTATGATTACTCTCAGTTCCGGAGCTAGATGTTTCACTGTTGTTGCAGGACCTGGATTTCGGTTTAGGTTTATCTACCGAGGGTCCATATCTTTCCATCCAAGTATATACCTCTCCGTTTAGATAGTCATATGTGTCCCTGCGGAACTTCCTCACTTTCTTAGCTTCCAATTCTGATTTGTATTCTGAACGTTTATTGTTTATGTCATCTAGAATTGTTTGGACCTCTTCTTCGTTTAGAGTTTTCACCAGTTCTTTTTCAATTTCTTCAATTTCCCCACCTAGTGTCGTCAGGTTATTTGCCAGTTCTTGTATAGTTAATAGAATTAAGTCGAGTGAGCATTTATTATAATCGCCTCCCATTTCCTTACAAATTCTTTGCTCTCTTTACATAACGTGGGGCGTAATTGCATTCGCAGCCCACGTGGTATCCTTTGGTTTTTGTAATATCTGCCAAGGGTGATTGCATGAAGCTTGCAGTTGATTTCCTTTCTGATTAAATATTCTAACTGTTTAATTTTTCTGGCCGGATCCTGTCCAGGATTCGAGCTAGTGCCAAGGGAGGAATCGGTAATCAGACCTAAAATTCTGTTGGCCTCCTCGGCCGAGAACCCCAACGTATCTGCTTTGTTAGTTGTTAGTGTTTCAATATCCGCAAAAGACATAGCGGTTATGTCTTAGTTTTTGCAGGCGTGCTGATAATATCTTGAGTTTTTGAATTTTTAATTGTTAGGTATGTGTGTGCCTCCACCTTCTTTATGCCGAGAAAGAAAGTACAGTGCAATGGAGGTCAGGTGGGCACCACTTGTGAAAATTTCTCTTTTCAAATAAATTTCAATTATTAGTATTGTTCCAATGGGTATTTGTTTTTCAATGGAGCTTACTGGGTCAAAAGCCAGAGCCATCACCAGGGCCAGATTGGACTAAAGCAACGCCCCCTTTACTGGCACCTCAGAACGCAACAGTAAAAAGCTACAAGCCATCCAAAACAATGCCCTCAGCCTTACCAAACACGCCCACATCTCAGAAGCCAGAAAAGACGCACATTGGCTTCCGATCCAAGAGAAAATCAACTTTAAGATCCTCTCCATCATTCACAAGTGGCTCTCTGAAACTGCACTGACCTACCTGTCTCAGCGCGTGGAAAAATACATCCCCTCTCGCTCACTAAGATCCTCACACAACCACTTGCTCAACGTGCCCAGCTACAATCGCCAAACTGAAAGCGGCTTAAGCTTCCCTATCATTGCCGCCAAGCCGTGGAACAATCTCCCTATGTTCTTGAGGATGGAACCCTCCTACTGGACCTTTAGGAGAAACTTGAAAACTTGGCTTTTTGCCTCCTCGGAGCCAAGACACTGTATCACTGCTGAATGTCTTGCACGCATGCCTCCTGCCTTCCCCGTTTATCTTTACCTGTACACCACCTTACCCCTTTCCCTAATGTAACTAGTGCCTAGATACCTGAGGGTTCAGTGTGCTGCCACACATGCACAAATAAATAAATAAGTATAATATTTCCCTAATGTAACTAGTGCCTAGATACCTGAGGGTTCAGTGTGCAGCCACAAATGCACAAATAAATAAATAAATATAATATTGATTTAACCTGGATAATATTTAAAGTGAATGTTAAAGTTGGATTTGTAGTGGTACGGTGTGAGTTTTCTACTCTGAGTTTCATTGTTGAATAAGTGTTTGTAACTTAATGCTGTCACTTCTAAAGTTTGTAGAATTAAATTTTTGTTGAAGTTCATTTTGTTGTATGTGTTTATATTATGTGTTTATCAGTGTATGGCATATGACTGTATGGCATATGGTATATGGCATACAAGTGTATGATGTCGGAGTGGTTCATGAATGTGTGGCATGTGAGTGGCATATTAATATGTGGCATTTCATTGTCAGGTTTACAGAGTATGGGCATACGAGTGTATGGCTTATGAGTGTGTGGCATGTGAGTCTGTCATGAGTGTAAAGCAAATGAGTGTATAGTGTAGGGAGTGTATGCCATATCACGGTATGCCGTATAATTGTATGACATTTAACTATTGCATATGGTGTATGGAATATGAGTTTATGGCATATCAGTGGCATTTGAATGTTAGATATGTGACCATTTGGCATATCAGTGTCTGATGTATGAGTGTCAGGTGTATGGGGTATGTGCATATGGCATGCTTGTTTATGGCATGCCAGTTTATGTCAGGTCAGTTTATGTTGCATGCGGGTATTGTTCAGGAGTGTGTGGGATAAGAGTGCATGATGTGAGTGTATTTTTTCTAAGTCAGTGTGGCATATGTATGCAGTTTAAGGGTATGTGGCGAAGAGCATGTGGCACAAGATTGTGGTGTAAGTGTGTGATGTAAAAAGCATCATGTGCTGGTATGGCCCATGGGTTTGTGGCATAGAAGTGTGTGCCATACCAGCACATAGCATGAGTGTGTTTGGCATAAGAGTGCATGTGTAAGAGTGTGTGCCATCAGGGCATGTACCAAAAACATGTGTCATGTAAGAGCATGTGCCATAAGAACCTATGTCGTAAGAGCATGTGCCATAAGAACCTATGTCGTAAGAGCATGTGGCGTAAGAGTGTATGGCATAAATGTATGTGGTGTAATATTGTGTGTCATAAGAATATGTGTCATAAGAGTGTATGTCATAAGAATCTGTGTTGTAAGAGAGTGTGCCATAAGTGTGTTCCATAAGAGACTGTGGCAGCAGACCATGTGGAGTAAGAACGTGCAGTGTAAATACATTTGGCATTAAAGTGTGGCATATGATCATGTGGCATAAGAGGGTATGGTGTGAATGTGTTGTAGGCATGTGTGGTGGAAGTGCCTGTGGCATAAGAGTGTGTGGCATCAGAGCATGTGGCTTAATATTGTATGTCATAAGTATGTGTGTCATAAGTGCGTGTCTTGTAAGTGTGTGAGTCGTAAGTGTGCATATTATAAGATCATGTCATAAGAGCATGTGTCTTAAAAGCATGGGTCCTAAGAGCATGTGGCACATGTGTGTGTGGTGTAAGGCATATGCATGTGTGGTGTGTACGTGTCTGACATTTGAGTTAATGGCGTGTTTGGTGTAAAGTCATATGAAATACACATGTCCTATTCATGTGAAAAGTCAAATTAAAGTGAGGTTTGACTTTGATGTGAGTGTTTATAGACATAGAAGGCATTTAGGAGTTTCACATTTTGTACATGTATGCAATTTACGCCTTTTATACATCCCATATACATTGGATAAGTGTGTCCTGACCTCGATGTGAGTTTTCGATACATTTATCAGTGTACATGTACGAAATGGTTTAGTCATAATACCGAACTTGTAAATCTCGAAAAAAAAATCTCGAAAAAAAGGCCGAAAAAAAAAAATCGAATTTGTTTAATTTTTTTTTTTCAAAATGGGGGGGTTACCCCCAATCCCCATTTTTACTATTTTTATTTTTATTTTAACTGTTTTTTTTACTTACCTGACCCAAAAAATACATATATAAAAAAATTAAAAAATTCGATATTTTTTTTTTCGGCCTTTTTTTTCGAGATTTTTGTTATTCGAGATTTTTTTTCGGCCTTTTGACCGACCACCGTACGAAATGTACATCTCCTAAATGGAAATGTACAGTTCCTATAGAGGATGTACATTCACTGGGCATTTTTTATACCCCTCCTATACATACAAAAATTCACATTAAAGTGAGGTCTAACTTCAATGTGTATTTTTATGTGTAGGAATATAGGAGGCGTATAGGAACTTTACATTTCACACATATACACAATATGCATCTCCTATATGTCTCA
Source organism: Ambystoma mexicanum (assembly GCF_040938575.1). NCBI lineage: Eukaryota > Metazoa > Chordata > Amphibia > Caudata > Ambystomatidae > Ambystoma > Ambystoma mexicanum. The sequence continues at coordinate 752,194,269 of NC_090929.1, forward strand.
TATGTGTATGAAAACTCTCTTCCCTGACTCGGATATGAGTGGTCAATAAAAAAAGTGAGGTGCGTCAATTTTTTAGAAACACCCGCCATGTTGGATCCACGGACAGCTGCAGGTGTCTGTGAATATCGCAGTGAAAATATATTAAAAAACACAGCATTGCACTTGTCAAACTAATGAAAGAATCTCTGGGGAGGTGAGAGATGATGATGATGGGATGGGATATGGCCTTAAAAAGCCAAAAAACTGGTGTTTTTCTTCTCCGATGTCCGCAAACAGCCCAGGGCAGTCCTGTGATGTACACGAACATCTTAGATGTTCAGGGGCATCTATGCTTATTTGTGGGGTTAGTGAAAAGCAGTTTTTGGATGGCTTATAACTTTGGCGCCACTCAATGAAACTGCATGAAATTGTGGAATTGTATTCTAGACCTGATTCTGAATGGTCTGAAAAGTGTGGTACTGTTTTGTCAAGAGGGAACAAAATCAGCAAGGGGGGTCCCAAAATATTGTAAAGACTTATAAATGTGGTTCCATTTAAAGAATCTGCACAAAAGTTTGCAAAAAGATTTAGATAGAGATATAAATGATTTTGCACAGTTTGGTGGGATTTTGTCAAGAGCGGGGCTCAACATTTTTAGATGGCTCATAACTTAGTTGCCTTTTGACGAATGTGGACAAATGTTTTCTGAAATATTGGAGACCCAACCTTGAATGTATGTACAAAGTCTGAATGGATTTTGTCAAGTGAGGGCTTAGTTATATGAGTATTGTATTTATGTGCATTTTGACAAGGTCGAAAAAATAAATCATGGGCTGATTTCCAACAAACTCATGTATGGAGCATTGGCAAGTACCTGAATGCATGGTTTTGCAAATGTCACTGGCCCTCATTACGACCCTTGCGGAAATCAACCGACCGGACCGCCATAGCGTAAATAGCGTTTCCGCCATTGCACGATGGAGCAAAGTGCGGCTCATTCCGACCCATCGGGCACGAGCACCACGCCATGGCGGAAGTGCAAAGTCCGCGATGGCGGAAATGACCCCAAAACGGCCCACACCACCGCCGTACGGCGCCCTAGGTGCAATACCGCCACCCATCTCAGCGGACACCGCAGTGAGCGCCAACCGGAAAGTACGGTGACCGTAAATATACGGAAACGGAAGTAAAAGCATGGTCCCGGAACGGGAAACATCCCGCCGTACACCTATAAAACCACAAAATCCACACAACCATTAAAAATACTACCCTGAGACACATCCCAACCCGTCATCCACCCTAGTGAAACCAAGAAAAATGGGAAAAGTAGCGAAGAAAGCGTGCGACCGCAAGCGGCAGGTCCACTTCTCCCGTGAGGAACTCACCGTGCTCACAGAGACCCTCCAGGAGAATGCTGCCGCCGTCTTCTCCACGCAAATGACCAGGACGGCACTTGCGAACAAGAAGGCCATATGGGCCCTGGTGGCACAGCGGGTAAGTGCGGTGGGGACCGCACCCCGCAACCCACAGCAATGCAGAAAGCGATGGGACGACCTGCGGATACGCGTCCGTAGCATACTTTCTGCCAACCGCAACATTGCCACAGCTACCGGGGGAGGATCGGAATCACCCATCAAGTTGACCCCCTGGGAAGAAATCTGTGCCTCCACCATTGGAATGGAGAGCATAGAGGGAGTCGGAGGGATGGAGAAAGGAGTGCAGACATCCGAAGATTCAGGTAGGTGTCCCAAATAAAACAATGCCAAAACCACAATGTCCAATCATGTGAAGTACCACGTGCCCACATAGTGCAACAGGAACACATGTCCAGGAGAACGTCCACATACATAGGCCTGATAGCACACTTTAAAACTCACATCAAATACATAAATAATTAAAAATCCTAAAAAACACCCTCTACACGTGCAGCAGGCACACCCTAACTGCAGGCTGCCAAACAACTGCACCCTCACTCCACACACAAATGAAACCACCTCCAAGGCCCCGACCCAAATCACCCTCAGGTACCACCCCAATGCATGTGATACATTGCCATTCCAATTCCCACAGACCCATTAATAACGCTCGCCCTCCTTTACTCCACCACAGGGTCCGATCCAAACGACGAGCTCCAGGACACCCCTACCAGCACACCTGCAAAGAGGGCCAAGACCAACGGCCAAAGACCCTCCACCTCAGCTGCACGCATCAAGACACGGCAGCAGCACAAATCAAGTGGCAGCACAGAGGAGGGAACTCCAACAGGCACCCCAGCAGCCAGCATGCCCACAACAACACCACCACAGGTCCCCCCAATGGATGCCACTGTAGGCACTGCTTCTGGTGGCAGCAGCACCATAGGTGATACTGCATTAATGGCAGCATGCTCCGACACAGAAAACGGGGATGTCGAAGTTAGATCCATCCATGACCTGTCTCAATCCCCCTGTCTGTTCCATCCCGTACACCATGAGGATACCACGCAGGGGCACCCACAAGACGACGACTGGCCATCCCCCACAAGCCCTGTGGCAAGGCAACATGAGGTGATCAGCCACTCTGTGACACCACCGCAAATGGCCATGGCCCAGCAGAGGCAACAGTCCCTCGACCAGGTAATCGTGCAACATCAGCAACTGGCCACGCTCCTCAAGGACCATGCCGATGAATGTGGGGGCACTAAGGCAGACATAGAAACATCAACTGAGACACTTAGGGCAGAAATGGAGAGAAGTACAGAGACACTAAGGGCACAAATGGAGAGTAGCACCGAGAGCCTGAGAGTACAAATGGAGAGAAGCACCGAGAGCCTGAGAGTACAAATGGAGAGAAGCACCGAGAGCCTGAGGGGGGAACTGCATGCGACGTCCAAAGACGTATGTGCCGAACTTGCCGCAGTGCGCCATGTGCTCACTGAGCTCTCACAAACCCTTAGGGACATGCATGGACGTGAGCAGGCAGAGACATCATCCGTTGCAAGTTCCGTCCAGGGCAGCCCCCAACGTAGATCTGGGAGGAACCTGCGCTCCACAGGCAGGGGTGCCCCTGATACCCGCAGAGGGGGCTTGCAATAGCGACTGCCCACTGACAATGAGCATCTTTGGACACTGGTGTTCGGGGGGGAGGTAGGAGGGTGGAGGGGGTGTGTTGGGCTCACTTGGGTGGCGGGTCGATAGGGTGTTTAACATGATATCACATATGCCATAAACAATGCACGATCATCCAATGAGATGTGTGGACATTGATCTTTGTGTACGAGGCCATTATAGGCGTACAGTCCATATTGTGCATGTTCCAGACACACACAGTGCCACGAGTCCCGTGTCCATGTATCAGCCACCAGGCGTGAGTGCTAGAAGCATGCATCTATGAGATGCTGACGAATGTCACGGCCCTCCTGTGCCTCGCAGACTCCTTGAGGTGCTGCCACATCCCCACCCTCATCATGACCATCATCAGGTGCTTGCAGTTCTGCGTCAGGGGGCATGGGCACATTTCTACGTACGCACATGTTGTGGAGCATGACACATGCCATGACCATCTTTGCAACCTTCACATGGCGGTACAGGAGTGCCCCGCCAGACCTGCTGAGGCAGCGGAAACGAGTCTTCAGTAGGCCGAATGCCTGTTCTATGTCTACACGGGTACGTGAGTGGGCATGGTTGTAGTCCTCCTCATGCTGGTCCCGTGGGTTCCGGACTGGTGTGAGGAGCCATCTCTTCAGTGGATACCCGGCATCACCTGTATGTGGACAATAAAGGAATTTTGAGGAATGCCATTGCTACGTACGCACCCCCCCCTTCCTGCCAGGTCATTGCTGCATCACATACCCCACATCATCATGCATGAAATGAGACTCACCGAGTAGCCAGGATCTGTTCCCTGCGTGTCGCTCCATGTAGCGTGGTATAGTAGAGTTCCTCAAGACCATAGAATCATGGGTTGATCCAGGGAATCGGGCACAACAATGTGTAATGATCCTGTTGGAGTCACACACCATTTGTACATTCAGAGAATGAAATTGTTTTCGGTTGCGGTACTGGGCCTCCATGGCATGTGGGACGACCAATTCCACATGGGTGCAGTCGATGGCACCAATGCAACCCGGTATGCCGGCAAGTGCATGGAATCCCACTTTTGTGTTGGTAATTTCCTGCTCCGAGCGTGGTAGAGAGATGTAGTCGTCTGCGTGCTTCAGGAGGGCATCGAGCACTTGCAATAGTGTCCGTGAGAACAGTGGCTGTGATATGCCATGCAACTGTCCGACTGTGTGCTGGTAGGTGCCTGTGGCCAGGAAGTGGAGTACAGACACCACCTTCAGTAGGGGTGGGATGGCGGTTGGGCTATCCATCATGCTGACAAGGTCAACCTGTATCATGTCCACAATGGCGGTTATGGTGTCCCGGTCCAAACGGTAGAGGGTGTGGATTTGCTCATCAGTGAGGTTGAACGGATGTGCTCGGAGGCGTGGGATTGCGGGCTGCCTGCGTGGTGGTAGTGGCTGTGCTGGCGGCCCTTGCTGGCCCTGCCTTGCCCTCCTCCTCCTCCTGCGTCTCCGCCGTGCGGCCGGTTGTAGTTGGTGTTCGTCTTCTTCTTGAAGTTGGAGTACTTGCAGTGCTATCAGGTCCCCCAGGGCCAACATAGCTAGTCCTGCCGGTAGCATTTCGGAGTGGGTGTGGTTGTGGGAGGAGACTGGGTGTGCAATTTATGTGTTTTCAGGCTGTATGGCCTCCACCTGTGGTGATTCATTCCACCTGTGCAAGCTGCTCTCCCCTTTGGGAGAGCACGTCCCGCACACAACGCTGCAATTCGACGAATGGCATCTTGCTATTACAATCATGTATTTGTACCCGATGGCAGTGTAACATTGGTTGATATGTTCATTCGGCTATGGTCCCATTGTTTCACATACTATCTTTGCAGTCGCGAACAGACTTGTGAAGGGTCAGTGGAACGTAGTACTCGAGTAACGGTGGACCCTCATGCAACACTGTACCGAGCTTCACCGACGGGCGGGGCGTCCCATTTGTGAGTGAAGGCAGTTGCCATTTTCACACACAGCCGCACTAGATGGATTAATTTGTGAATTCAAGCGGCCACAGATGCCTTTTCGACGTGATGTTGCAAATGAGGAATTCGAAGGGCGGCGCTTTCGGTTTTCAGCTAGCGGCGAGGAGATGCCCACAGGTCTGACTGCAAATATAACGTTCTATTGTTCAATGTCCTTGGGACAGGGGCCATGGCGAGGATGCAATGATTGATATGAATAGTTTGGGATGCGCAATAGCGAAGTGGGCGATGAGGCCGGACGTTCCCAAATACATGTTACTTCACAACACTGGAATTACGGGCTGGGGCACAGTGGATTTTGCAGGCTGCATAACGCACAGACTCAATGGAAATTTCACATGTTATGTGAGTATGGAAACAGGCGTTTTCATTACGGGATGAGGGAATGATGTATGGATGCATGGACAGATGATTTGATACAGAGTTTGCCATGTACAGGGCTTCTTGGAATCTATCCGCCTCCCCTGCGCTATGTGATGCAGGGCTGCCATAGTGGGACCATCGTCTATCTGGCCTTGTTGAGCCCTCCCTGTCTCGACGCGCCTTCAGACACTTGTGTCTATGCACGTTACCAATCCCATCAGATGGATTCTGTTTTAACAGACGCATGCACAGGTACACTCGTTTGTGATAGTGTTTTCACCTCGATATAGATAGTTATGATTCGCAAGTGGTTTTTGGGTGGTGATGATCCTTTGGAGTGGGCTAGCATGCATATGGCTGTGGATTTGGTGTGATCATTGAAGTGAGTAATTCAAATGTAGTTCTGATGGCCATACTATTCTTTTTCATTTCATTTGGTTGACAGGTATCTCCTCCCCTTTTGCCACTGCCATCTGTATGCCACTCCTGCAGATGGATTTTACTCCCGACACCTGCTGCTTCGTGTTAATCAGTGGAGCAGCATTACGATCTTATGGGACGATCGCCAATGGGCCACATGCCCTTACGCAGTACTAGTGGCTAGGAGCAACATTTCGGCCTTTCAGCTGGACTAGTGCCTCCCTATTGGGACGGCCCTGCGGTTCTAGGCGCTTCCATGTTGCCTTTTCGTACGAGAATGTAGCCCCTGTGTACCATGAAGGAACAGGGCGTCACACAAGAAGTAGCTGGTCATTTATTGCGGATGCAGCCCACAATGGTGAAATGTATTTTGGAGTTCATGGCCTAATGGCTGTATGGGCTTGGAGAATTTGTTGTGCATTAAATTTCTATTCTGATGTGAACCGTGTAGCGTTCTTCTTTGCAAGTGATGTGGCATATTACTATTTGGGGAGTGATGTATTGTGAGGAGATCTGCATTGGGTTCCAGCTTCGGGGTATAGTTGCGTGGTACTGTGCTGGGCGCGTTTGCCTACGAAGCCCAGTGAGGTCAGGGATAAGGGCTGCCATTATGACTGTTTTGATGATGTCATGCTCAGGGGCGGGGGATTAGCTTTTGTGTAACAGATGCCGGTCAGCCAGTTGGATTGGTGGAATGATGTGATTATCGGAATATTGCTGGTCACAGGTGCCTGTGTTTGCGTGCGTTTCTTGGTGGGAGACTGAGGTCATGTCCATTTGTATAGCTTCTGTATTCGTGCCATCTGTGCCCTGCAGCTCCCATTGGGCCCTCTTGAGATTCATTTGTTCGTTGGCAGGCATGGATGACTAGTACATTTCACTGGTTGCATTGTGTGACTTCATTGCACCTACGGGGGGTTGTACAATGTGGCCAGGGAGCGGTGTACAGGCACTCAGTAGGGCCGTTTACGGTTGGTTCGCGATGCCGTACTTCTCACCATGGCGGAATGGTACTTTCCGCCGTGCTTGATGGCGTTAGGTGCATGTCCGCTAGGGTCGGAATTCGCGTACCGTTGCGCCATGGTGGTAATTACGGTTTGGCATGGCGCGCGCGCGCGTACTTGGTGCAGTTAGCGTTGGCGTTCACTACGGTGTCGCTAATGGCATCGTACTTTGCGGTGACGGGTCATGATCGCACCGAGCGCTATTCGATGGCGGTATTGCATTTCCGCCATCGTTTTTCGATTTCCACCAGGGTCGTAATGAGGCCCACTGTGTTTTATTTTTTTACAAGTGTCATAATATAGGTACAAAAAATAGTCATATACCTTTGGTGACTGAGGTATGTCCTGTGGCCATGGGCAGTGGCCAGATTGTCTGGGTCATGGCATTAGGTCATGACCCGGGCAATCTGGCTACTGGCCATGACCACAATGGATGACCAATGTCGATAAAGTGGCCATGTCCACCAGGGACCAGCTATTTGGTAACGTTTTTCAAAATCGTGAAAAGGTTGAAAGGGAAAAATAAAATGTGCTTGTAGTAACAGGGTCATAGGGTTCTCTCTTTGCCTTCTGCAGGCCACCATGGAAAGGGAAGAGGAGATCTGTATGGAGCCCCACCTTCCCTTTCTGTGGTGGCCATCTGGGAAAAGGATTTTCATTCCTACCGTTGGACACCATGCGTGTCCCGGTGTAGGAAGAAAAATCCTTTTTTTTAGCACCCCCGGGTTACCGCTTTGGCAACCCCGGATGCTAATAGCCTTCATCCGTCAATGCAGGGGCTGGAATGGGGGATAATGGTCCGTAGCCCTCGTTATCCACCCTCACTTCTCTTGGGCTGGCGGGCCGTTATCCCCCGTTCCACTACCTGGAACGGGGGATGAATGCCACATTATTCCCATTAGCATAACACAAAATGCTAAAGGAAATGTTGGAAAATCTTATTGAGGTTATGTACTTTACTGAGAAATATAAAGTAGATGGAGTCTATAAGATATTTTTTAGTTATATTAACTATGAAAGGTGGTTCCTAAAGGAACCTTTTTTGTGTTTTTTATTTTTTTCATTTTTTATTTTTTTGCAGGAGAGATTAGAATGTAAGGTGGGGAGGGAAATGAGGGAAGAGGCACCAAGCGCTAATATGGAGGGACAAGTGGACAGGGGAAGATGTTCTACATGTGTTACATTGAAGGTAGGGGGCAGTGTTTCTCATGCTCCTTGATTACAGCTTCAAAAGCACTTCTAAATTGCTTCCCCTGCATACTGGTGTGTTGCAGTATATGCAGAGGACTGCTGTCTTCGAAAGATATGGATCAACAGCCTCTCATATTTCCTGCAAGGTAGTTGGTGGGATTTTGTGTCCCGCAGAAGTAGGCTGTGTGGTTACAGTACTGGTTTAGGAAGATGAGGTGGAGAAAGACAGTCTACTCTTTGCTAAGAAAGGAGCATCCTTTCTGAGAGCATTGCAGTGGGTGGATTGGGTGTGGCGGCGCATGGAGGTGGTTCCGTAGGAGTACTGTCCAGTAGTCCGCTACTACTCAATGCGTTTCACTTTGGTAGCTTTAACCTTTGGTACATTCCAAACAGTGGTAAAGAACTGCCCCACACATGATTCTCTCTTGGTGCTAGAGCTAGGCACTTCCTCTACCTCATCTTCTTGGACCTCCTCAGTATGTGCTGTGTACTAGATTGTTAATGGATAATGAGTAAGAATGGGCATAGGAGGTGAGTAAGGGGAACATTTTGAGCTCGAAAGTTCGTAGATCAGTAGAAAATGCAGTTCCGAACCAACTGCGAAGCACGGACCCAATTGGGAAGTGCAACACATTCTGGAACACATCATGTCGCGCGTGTGGTCATGTGACACTGCCAGGAAAGTCTGCGATGACGGCAGACATTTGCGAATGCCGACGGTAGCAAAAACAGTGGAAAAGTTGCAAAAAGTGCATAGAAGTGTTAAAAATTATGCTAGATGGTGGGGCATGGCAGCGTTGTATGATATGATATGATATGATTGGTTATTTATAGCGTGCTTAATACCCAGAGGTTTCTAAGCGTGGACCCAGGGATCAAACCTGTGTTGCTCCGTGTCATCTTGCTTCCAAGGCGAACACGTTGCCGCTGATCTATCCTCCCAAGACAGGTGAAACTTTGTAAATTGGATAAAAAGGTTGCTATATTGGGGAAAATATGATATTAGTAAGTTGCAAGAAAGTAGCATGGACAGGGCAGGATACTGCTCAAGACTGCATGCATGATCTACAAAGTAGTCACAAGTACCACACCAGTGTACCTGTTGGCTAAGCTCTACAAATCTAGTGGTACGTGCTCCTTGCACAGCAAATCGACCAGCTTGCTTGAATCACAACTCCTCTGCAAAAAGAGGACATGCAAACAATCTTTCTTGTGTCCTGCACCAACCCTCTGGAACTCGATACCATTGTCGGCTCGGAAAGCCCCCACAACTCTCCAGTTTCGCTAATATGTCAAAACATGACCCTTTTAACAACACCTGACCAATGACTAATTCTAATGGACGTACATACCGAAGCACAGACCTCAACTCACAGTACTGTGTTACTGTTAGAAGATGCCAGCCCAAATACTAGCTCTACAAACTCTGTACTGTGCTCCAGCGCTCTCCAGATAGTTAGCACTTTAAAGAATAAAATAAAACAGATAAGTTAATCAAAATGATCCATAGGCAGGATGGTCTGCAGAGGGGTCACTGGAGGAGATTTTGGAGGATTCGAGCAGAGATGAACTGCTGGGGGTGTGGCCCTGTTCTGCTTGTTTTGCTTGTCTTGGAAGAGAAGTCTGAGTCCAGAGGTACCACTTTAGGCATATTGATGGCTTTTCTGAGCCTTCATTGTTCTTTAACAATGTGTTGTTTGTTTGTTTGTTGCTTTCTGTATTGACCGGCCTTGGGCTCTGTCCAGTACTAATGTTCTGGTTGTCTGGTGCTCTTGCTTCTTCATGTTGTTTGAATGCAGGGAGAAACAGCAAGACTTCCATGAGAAAGGGGTCTGCATGACACTTGTGACTCTGCTGTACCTGATGGAATAAGGGGATGGAGTGGTCGATCCTTACATTCTTTCTGTTCTGGCAGAAGAGAAGTGCCTGCGGACACTGTCTGGGCCTCTTTATCAAATCATCCTTGGCAAGATGCAGCAAAGCAATCCTTCTGAATGGTTCCTCTTTGATTCAGATTTGTCTACTTGGAAGTAGTCAAACCAAATCTTCTTTTGTTTGACCAAGTATGGATGCAAACTCTCTAGGTAACTTGTGAATTCAGGAGTCAATACTCCGCTCCAATCAAGAAGGTGCATCCAGTCAAACTTACTGGCTACCCAATTACTGGAGGTTGTCTAATTTAAATCACCCAAGGGATTAGAACACTCTTTCAGAAGTAAATAGAAGGTGAGAAGCCTCTGAAAAATTTCCTAAGAATGAGTCTGAATACAAAGGAATTAAATATATCGAGCAATGTAATGGGTATTAGATATGTAATAAGATCTTTGGAATAGCTGCAAGCATAAAAAGAGGTTTATAGAATTGATAGTATTTAGATTAATATAATAAGGCCGGGTAGTATTGGACTGAACCCAACTCTTGTAATATCAGCTTCAAGGTACTAATTCTAATATCAGCATCCATCGGACAAAAGAGTAGGCAATGCATTAGATCCTCCTCTATTGCTCCACGCAATGGGCTGGATTTCTCTGCCCTATTCCCTGACCATCGTGATAAAATGTCTCTTATCGGAAGACAACTGAAACTTGTCATAGTCATTGGGACTCTCTGGTTCGGGTGAGTTGCCCATAAAAAGGTACTTTTGTATAGTGCATGTCGAAATTATAATGTGTGTTCTATTGAATGGTTGTACAAGTTCAATTGTCTCCCTCCGTTCATGTATGTGGTTTTTAATTATTTTTTTTTAGTTGGTTTACCATCAGTTTATTTAAAGTGGTTTGTGCAAAAAAGTGACTCAGTGCATTGATTTCAGTAAAACATTTTTTTATATACTGTAACCATGGTATACCGAGTACTTTGTTTTTAGCTAGTAAAAACGTGAATAGTGACTCCAGCTTTTCCATTATTCCAAAGACGGGTACTATGGAGAACTGGATGTAATAATAGATAATCCTCTATATAAGAAAGGTTGAGTTCCTATGGATCTCATGATTTGAGATTGACCATGGTACGCAGAGAATATTTTTTAAATGTTCATTCCCGGCCACTTGGTGGTCTGTGATCTTCCCATAATTCCACAGCGCCATCCCATACTTGGCTACTGAACCAGCTTTGGTCATGTATATCTTGCTAATTAAATTTATTGGTTTGACATTTGACATGCTGATAAATCGGTAAATCTCCTGCCTTCCTTAATGCTTGCTTAAAACAATGGGCCTCATTACGACCCAGGCGGAAAACCATGGTGCTAATAGCACCATGGCCCATGCCGGTAACTTACCGACTCCGCATTGGAGAAAGGGGGAATTACCACCCCATTACAAGGATGGCAGGGCGGTAATTCCCCTTTCCTCCATGGCCCTTCCCCATTCCCACTTTTGCCCCATAGGGCATAATGGGAATGGGAAAGGCGATAATTACGGTACCGCATATTGCGGTACTGTAATTAGCACCAAGGTCCCTTTGTGAGTCCATTCCTTAACGGTTAGTAAAACCAGCTGTTAAGGTGGGAACCCGCAAAGGGACCTCGTAATCAGGCGCTAAGGGATTACCGGTACAGGTACCCTTACCGGTACCGGTAATCCCTTAGCACCAGGGTCGTAATGAGGCCCAATGTTTCTGTTTGCGATTGTGAGGGTCTGGTTTCAATTTTGATAAGAAATCGTATTCTCAGACAATCAAACTCTGTGACAAGGTAATTCTTCATTTGGTACTATACACAGGAAAAATCGTGATTTGGATTTGCCCCATAACATACCATGACAGATGATTTGGTTGAGTTTACTTGCAGATCAATCTGTTCCTAAAAAGAGTATACTCTGAAGTCAGCTTTTGCAGGACACGGGTGGTGCAAGCAATAAGCACTGTATCATCGACGCATGTCAAAATTGGTAATACGGTTTGCCCAATTTCAGAGCATCAGTTCCCACGTGCACCAGGGTTTCAGAAAGGTCATCAATTGATAAACTAAATAATACGGGGGCTAATACACAGCCCTGTCGTACCCCAACTTTGACAGCAAAGGAGCCCATACAATGTCAGTTCGGACCGTTTCTCACACAAGCTTCTGTGTTTTGATGGAAACCCCTTAAGTGCTATGGATGTCTATGTTCATCCTGAATACACATAAGAAATCACTGTAGGTTGTGCACTCTCCAGCATTTAACGTAGAATATCTGTGTAGCAATTTAAGGAACTGAGCACTTGCCACAATCTCAGATCATTTACCTTGTCAAAGGCTGTGCTTGGGTCCATAAATGCCAAATATATTTGCTCTTTTTTAATAAATAGTAAGTTTACCACTATTAAATATACATTTAGAGCTTGCTCACTTGTTCCATTTATAACTTTTATTGCACTTAAACATGGAAACTGGAGCAAATTTGACAAAAGTACAAATGGAAATAAAAATAAGGAAAAAGAAAGAAAGAATTAAAGAGAAATAGAGGAAAAATCTTTTACATATAAAACGTTTTGGCCACAGTGTATTACTATACAAACAGACCTTTCAAATGTAGAAAACCTGAATTAAAAAATCCAATCAAATCAAATTAATAAACATAATTACACATCATATGAAAAAAAACGTTAACTTCAATCATCCCAAAAAAAGTATGCAGTACAAGTCACAAACAAGTATGTGCAGTGATCTGGGAGTACATATTTCTAACGATCAAATTTGAAAATCATTCCACACATAGGCTTACCAATTGGCAAATAATAATCACAGGGTAACTCGACCTTATAGTATCACAAGAAAAACAATTCTGTAAAACATATAAATATCTCATATGTTATTCATATCTGTCATCTGGTAAATCATCCATTCCTTGGTACAGTCCTAAATGATTCTGGTGGTGGTCTAACACACAAGATGTTCCTCCCTGAAACTGAGTCCTTACAAACTTAGGTTTTATACTTTTTGCAGGCATTCCACATTCTTGGAAAAAAGGGTCCAATCCAATGTGTCCACTTTTCATGATGGCCTACAAATAAATACTGATTGTCCCACCTTTACACAATCCACTCATATATGCAATGCAAGTGTTAGGACGCAATATTTCCACACCTAAATCAGTTACGTTTACATTGATAAAAAGCACTGAAAGCAATACTCTTTGTTCATCCCACATGGTTTAACTACGTCTAGCCTACTGATCAAATAAGCGTCCCTTTAATTTGATAGTTTCAAAACGTTATTTTGACAAGGGTGTGGCTATACAACTTCCAGGATCTGAAAGGGCATCTGTGTTATCTGGTGTTTACGGTCAATAACATATCTACTCATTGATGACCTGCAGTTATTGGTTCTGAGATTAGAGTGGTGGTCCATCAACTGCATCTTAGCTTTGTGACTAGGTTGTCGAACATAATAAATGCCACAAATGCACTGTCTTCTTTAACAATGTTTCATGATTCACAAGTTTCATAATGTCTAAAACATTGTCTTTGTTTGTATGGAAACACTTGTAGATTTTGAAACAATGTACTAATTTGTTTGTCATGCTCAAATATCTTCCAATGTTTCAAAAATGTCTTCTTAATCTTACTGCGATGTACTGAATACTTTTAAAGGTTCACTAAGGATGGTCTGTCCTTCTTGGTGAGGGAGTTAGAAGAGAGTGTTGTGATTGGTTGTCATCTCTCTCCTTAAGCTTGAGGAAGTGCAAAATGTAGGTAACCACAAGATGCAAACTTCTTTAGCATGATATCTAATTTCTTACGGCATTCGTCATCATTGACACATCTGGCATTTGATACATCCTCTAATCTTGGCGCAATCCCAAATTACGGTGCTGACCTAACACATAGGATGTTCCTGAGCTGAGTCATTATGAAGTTAGATGCTGTACTTGTTGTAGACATATCGCATTTTTGTAAAAAACCTCCAATCAGATATGCTCACTTTTCATGATGGCCAAAAGATACATTTAAATTCTGATCTACCACGTGTCTGCAATAAGTACAGCACCTAACTTTGTAAAGGCTACACACATACATCATAAATATATCACAAAACACATAAAAGTATCTATAATACTATGTATATACCATCATAAATGTAGTAAACTAATATATCTCCATCCATTCAAATAACCTCAAGGAATCTGATGAGATCACTAAGCTGGCCCAGAGCTGACCTGGTGTAGCCCAAAGGCAGATCTGCCTCAAATAAGAGACGAAGAGTCTAATCAATGACAAGAGAAACATATTTGTTACAAATATGAATGCACCCACACAAAGGGAACCAAGAGATTCTTTAAAGATAAAGTAGTGTCATTGCTTCATGTTGAGATGTGAGCTGATAACAGCCTAGCGAGTGAGGATGAATGAATGGTCAGCAGACAGGGACTGGGCCCATCCTGAATATTATCTTTGTGATCTGAATACATGAATTCTCTGCAGAGGCTTCTTCACCCCATACATCAAAGGCTTTGGCAGAAAGATGTTGGAAGAAATACCTTGAAATATTACCAGGGGTACCGTTTTGGATGTATAAGATCACATTCCGCTCTTCCTAAGATCTGATCTTAAAGTCTTCTATCCCACTCACCCCTTCAGCTGTCTCTTCCGGTCTTTCTAGTTCTCTCTACCACTATTTCAGCCTGTCTTCCTTGCTTCCTTCCCCTCTCTCTGTTTCTCTCTCATTCATATGCATTCCTTGTCTCTCCTCCCCTCTTCAATACATAACTCCCCCCTACCTTCTCCTATGTCTCTCCTCTCAGTCCATTTCCCTTGACCTCCCTCACTTTATAACTCTCGTTTTTCTTCTCTGTTCTTCCCATTCTTTCTTTCTGTGTCCGACTCCCTCTATCTCCCTATTTCCCCCTTTTGCTCTCATCTTGTCTGCCCCTTTACCTCACTCCCCTTCGCTCCTCCTTTCCTTAATCTGCCTTTCTCTCTTTCTTGTCTTTCTCACACTGTTTTTATCTAATATTGGCTCCCTCTCTCTATCCCCTACTACTTCTTCTTTATCTTGCGACCCTTTGCTGTCTCTTTGTCTCGTGGCTTCACCTCTATCGCTGTCCCTTGCTGCTTTGCTCTCTCTAGATCGCTCTGACCTCTCCTTTTGTATTGTCTTCTCCCGTTTCTCTGTCACGTTTTCTGCATTTCTTTCTTGTGTCCACTTTCAGCCCTTTTTTCGACTCTTTTCCCACTCCCCCTTCGTCTGTTTTTCCTACTCTCCCTTCCTCTCTGCTCAATTTTAAATATGCAGCCCCAGTGATTGCAATAAAAACACGTACACGCTCTTAACATTCATAATTAAGAAAGCAAAAATAGATTTGCTAATCGTCCTATCATTAAAATTGTACATTCAGCGCTTCGTTGTAAATTGTTTCCTCTGCATCATCTTCCACTTTTTTCAACCATAAGCTGGAGTATGAATTTATGACCAATTGGAGATGTACTTTCGGAGCTTGCATTGTGGTTCAGTTATGCAGGTTGGTCTCACTCACTCTCTCACTCACTGCAAACTTGAACCCTACATGCTCTTGCATGTCAGAGAATATGCTATTGTGTGCAGAAAATCACAGGAATTCAGGCCAACGATTATTGGAAGAAGGTCAAAAGCAGGGACATGTACACAAGCTTTAGCACAGCAGTGTGGAGGACCCAGTCCAATACAGACACTTAAAGATGGCTGACACATTATTAGCTTCTGCTTCACGCCTGGCTCCAGGGTTCTATATCCTAAAGGGAAGGGAAGTGGGGAATAGCCAAGGGTTTTTAGAGATATACAGATGCATGGGACAATCTGAGCAATTTTAAAACCTGTTTAAGCACAAGGTTTCTTTGCCAAATATGATGTTAATACATTACATTACGGAAAATGTAATAAGTCCAAGGTACTGTTGCATTCATTTTTGTATCACATACTTCAATCCTAAAGAGAGCAACCAGGGTCTCTAGGTAAGCCTACTTTTGAATTTGGGAATAAAATACCTTTTGATGAAGTAAAAGCGTTGCCCTCGTTTTTGACTGGGGTAGTTTAGGCATGGAAATATTTTAATTTTAAAACATTGGCGTTTTTATTATAACCCATGTTTTTTGTTTTACCACTAATTACAATTAATTCTTTTTTTGTATCGTCAAGGAACTCTTCAGATAAGATAACACAACAGTGGTACTCGTCGGTGTGGTTTGTGCAGCTGACTCCTCCCATCTGAACACATCAGCACAGCAGTGCACATGATATGGGCAGCCACATGTCTACCTATTACTCCCTTTTCTTGCTGGGGGTATTTTCCTAATTCTAGTGAGTATGGTAGACAATGATGTCCCTTCCCTGTAGGGCTGAGAGTGCCATCTTTTCATATTAACTGATTTATGAAATGCTGGCCATAAATACACTGTTAGGCAATAACCAGAAGACTGGGAGGCAGTGAGAAGCAGTGCATCCAGAGCCTGATGAGGCAGAATGACATAGACCTACGGAGCAGCTGTTCCTCGCACCTGCATTGGTCATCACTTCAGAGGTTGGGTCATCAGTGAATAAATATCAGCGTGAGCAGTTATTATGAGTGATGCAGAATGACTGACCAGTGGACATGGCGGCATGATGCCCAGTGAGAAAGGCCTTGTGATGAGTAGGGTGACTAGATAGGAAGGCAGCGTAACCTAGTAAGGAAGGCAGGGTGACCAGTCCCTAACGAAGAGTTCCCAGAACGTTTGCTGAACTGAAACCTAAACAGTTAATTATAGCAGTGGGTCCTGAAAGCCGGGACATCTATGATAGGGAGAATTTGACCGGTGCACTGCACGACCGCAAACCATCCAGAGAAATGGAATGGACCGCCTTCCTAGCCAAATAAAATCCCAGAGCAGATGTCACCTCATAGTAACCCAGGTTATGCAAAAATGTGCTAAGTTAAGAAGCCCAATAAGTGAGGGGACCCCTCCCGCTCCCCGCAGAGTCTTTACAAGTGTACTGAAGCAGACCCTCACCCATGTCTAATGATTGCTAGGGCCCACGGTGGCCCATTGCACTACTGAGACCCTGCTAACACTCGACAGTTATCCAAGGGAGGGAGGTAAGGGGTCGTGGGGTTTATGCTTAGCTATATGCGAAATGTACAGCAAGTGCGGAGAAGTCATGAAAATGTCAACTTTAGGTTATGTGATTTCTTAAGACGTTGCAAGTTAAAAGCAATAAAAGCAATTTGAGAAAAAAAAAGTTCATTTTAATTTTTGGAAAGTGGGCACCTCTGTAAGTCTAGTGGGACTGGGCAGTCACGTAGAACTGACTCTGCCTCGCCCCAACCAGTCTTTCCGACATATCAATCTGTTGGGAATCCCCGCGTTTTCGCCACATCCCACTTTCAGAATTTGAGAAAACAGATCTCTTTTACAGGGGGGCAGGCCTGTGGTTTTACAGGCAGCCGGGTTTGACCTTTGAGGCTCTCCCTACTGTCCTGATCTGATTGTATGTTATGTTATGTTATGTTATTTTATCTTATACCGCGCCAAAGCCCGTAGGCATCCAGGCGCCGAGAGACAGACCATACAGGCTACCTATGGGAAGAAAAGGGCGCTAATGAAAGAGATAGGTCTTCAGCTGTTTCCTAAAGGAGAGTAAATCCTCAGTCTTACGCAGTGTAGCTGGTAACGCATTCCAGGCCTTAGCGCCTTGGATGTGAAACGCTCTGCCTAGCCCACGGGACCATTTCACACGATGTTGGACTAGCAAGAGACCATCCGCTGATCTGAGCCTTCTTGAGGGTTCATAAACACTTACCACATCCTTCAAATAAATTGGTGCAGTCCCAAAGACGCATTTATGACAGATGGTGAGACGCTTAAACCGAATTCGGCCTCAACAGGAAGCCAATGTAGTTTTTCCCTAGCAGTAGTGGTGGGTTCTGAATATTCCATGCGTGGTAGAATAACAGCTCTCACCAGTTTAGTACAGTTTTCGATGGAAACAAGTGGGGCAACCTGTCTGAGCACTTTAAGATGGTAGTTAGTGCTCTTTGATATGGCAGCAACATGAGCTTCGCAGTCTAAGATACTCTCCATGAAGGTGCCTAACGTTTTAACCTTGTGTACAACTTTTATATCACTACTATCAATCTTGAAACCTGAATATGCCTGGTCCAGTTTGGTTACACCTGACGGGGTCCGAATAGCTTGAGCTCAGGTTTCGAGGCATTAAGGCAAAGCCAGTTTGTAGACATCCATTTTTTTATCAGTTGATATACCATATCCACCAGATTTTGGTCTGTGTCATGATTACCTGTGATGTCAAGGATCAATTGGAAATCATACGCATAATTGCAAAAGAAAATGTGAAAGAATTCCATATCATTACAAAGGGGGAGGATATAGATATTAAATAATAAAGGGGAAAGACAGGCCCCCTGTGGAACTCCACAGGTTAGCAGTTGAGATTCTGAGGCGCAATCCCCCCAGTATATCTGTGATCGACGACCCTCTAGGAATGATCTTAGCCATTCTATAGCATTTGCAGAGAGGCCCCCAACTAACTGCATTCTCTCAAGAAGTATGTTATGATCGAGCAGGCCGATAAATCCAACAACATCAGCAGCCCTATGTAAAAAAAAAGAAATAATCAGGATGAAGAAGATTCTACAAATAAGCCAGTTGTGCCGTACATGTATATTTATTTTACATTGACACAGTCCTTTTTTAGTTCATTCAACAATTTATTTTACAGATCTTTCGATAAGCACGAAAGTTTTTTGGCATCAAACGGACAAAAGTTATTGTGAACCGTGGTAACACGGGTTAAGTGTCAACCTCTGATGTATTGAGGTTGAAGCTCCACTCTGAAATACATTCCCTGTATAGATGTGATAGAGAAAGAACTATCAAGCAGGGAAAGTATACCTGAGGCTTGAAGATGGCCCAGGGTTAGTTCACATAAGGTGTACACAACAAATATTTACATAACATACACAAGGGGGAAGATACAGTTGTGTCACGGGGATCGACACAGGTGTGGACACAGTTGTGTTTCGGCCAAAACATGGCTTGATTGAAGCCGGTCTATATGCTGGCCTTCATCAGGAAAGGCACCATTGGTGGTGCTGTCCGTTGACTCTGTGGGTTTAACAGAGGCAGTGAGGATCTTCAAATAAAGGGGTGATTGAAATTAATTTAGGATAGTATTAGATACAGTGTTACATTTCATGGTGCAACTAAGAAGCGGCTTACCTGCTGCTCCAGTGGCAGTGGCAAGCTGAGAACTATCCTCACGTAGTTAAAGGATAGTGTGTGCGTGATTGCACTTAGGAATCTGCCTGAGAATGCTTCAGGTCGACATCTCTAGGGTTCCTACTGACTGTGAAAGACCACAGCGGGTCCCAGACCTGAGAGAAAGAGAATACAGGATCAGAACGCATGACCCTGGATCAGGATTCAGAGGAGTGGATTTGATGATAGTAAAAGAATCCTACTTGGGGTAGATTGCCCTCGAAGAGCATGGTGGTGGGCGAGTACGTGGCTATGAGGTGTAGACGTCTGGCCGGTGGTTCAGGTAGTCTGAAAGGCTGAAGTCGATGCAGTGAAACCGATTTGGGAAAAAAAGCACGGGGGGTGTGGAAGACTTAGAGTGCCTGAAGATGCGTGCATGAAGTGGCGCTGAGATGTAGTAGGGAACACTATATTCCATGCAGTGAGATCGAGTTGGGATCTGGCGAGTGAGGAAAGGTGGGTAATTAAGTGCCTGTATGTGGCGGTGTGGACACCTGAATTGTCTACTTGTAGCCAGAAATTAAAACAATTGGATGCAAAATGGCAAGCCAAGTCAAAAAGGGGCGCGCTCTGGTAAATAGTTAAAAAGCTAAGGTGCTGTTCCCTGGCTAGCTTACCGTAGTATGTCCGACGTATCTCTGTATACGGGGTCCTCAGCTCGAAATGAAACTGTGAGGAGAATGCTGGCTGCTGTGTAAATATACATTGTGCAGGCTGGGCGGCAGCCAATCAAAAAAGCGCATTGGAAGTACCCGATCGGTACAGGAGGGAGTTTGAACCAATCGCGTGTTGTCAAGAAGGTGAAGCATACTAGAACTACTCAAATAGTGGAGCATCATGGGAGGTGTGGTCCTCGAAACGGTGTTTACAGGCTAAAGCAATGCTGAATGGGATGTACTGAATGCAAATTGTAGAAGAGAGTGTGTTGGAAAAGGCAAAACGGTTGGCTCTGAGTCTGGTAGCATTTCATAATAGCTCCATGGAGACACCTATTGTTTATTTAATTGTTACCAGTGGGAGGTGCGTTGTGAATATACATTTTGCAGGCTAGGAGGCAGCCAATCAAAACGAAATTTAAGTGCCCAATGGGTACAGGAAGGAGTGTGAACCAATCGCGTCCTGAAGATGGAGCATGATTGAACTACTCAAATGGTGAAGCATCATGGGAGGTGTGGTCCCAGAGACGGAGCTTGTAGGCTAAAGCAATGCTGAATGGGATGCACTGGATGCAAAATGTGGAAAAGGGTGTGTGGAAACGGCCAAAACGGTTGGCTCTGAGTCTGATAGCATTTCATAATAGCCCTATAGAGAGGCTTATTGTATACAAGTAGAAAGGTTCATTATACATGCTGCTGAGTGCATACGCTTCCTTTCATAGTACGGGTTCAAGAATTTAAGAGGTTAATTAGCATTGGATATATATATATATATATATGTCATATCACATGTCCCCCATAGTGGCAATTAATACATGTGTACACTTGTTGTTGACGGGAGATGTATAGGTACTGATTGCCAGATGTCAAAACAATTGGTGAACAAACCACAGTCCATGTGAATACATGTGTACACTTGGTGTTACATAGGTTATAATAGCCAGAAATTAAAACAATTGGTGACAGTAATACAGTTGTTCAAATATGCAAGCTGAGATATCTATATAGGTTGCCCCTGGTATCCCAAACTAATAAAGGAGGGTGAGGGGTTTTTTTGTTTTTAGAAATGTTTCCATTCAACGGTTATATTTAAACCGTGACGTACGGTGTCCAATTTATGAACCCATTTCTGTTCCAGTCTTGTCAGAGTCAAATTGATATCACCCCCACGACGTTGTGGTTGAAGCTGTTGTAGCACGGTCCATGAAAATTGTTCATGAGTATGGCCCTTTTTGGTGTAGTGTTCAACGAGTGGTTTGTCTTGGACTGAGTTCTTTATGCAAGACCTGTGTTCATTAATCCTTTGTTTTACGGGCCTTATAGTTTTACCAATGTAGACCAAATCGCAGGGACATTTGATGCCGTAGATAACACATCTGCCCTCGCAGTTGGTGTGGTTGTTCATCTTCCATGTGAAGTCCTTGTGTGTGAAGGTCTTGCTGTTGGTGGTGTATTTGCAGGCGATACAGTGTCCACAACTAAAGTGCCCAGCAACTGGAGGGATACTCCATAAGGTTGCAGTCGTTCTCGTGGGTTCCAAAAATGTGTGTACAAGGGTATCCCCCAGGTTCCTGTTTTTCTTGAAAGCGAACAGTGGTTTCTTCGCTAGGCTGCCCTCGTTCTTAATTAAATGCCAGTTTCTGTTGATGGTGCTCTTTATGAGATTGCTGACCGGGTTGAAGGTAGTTACACAGACAATCCTGTTAGTGGGATTTTTTTCTTTTGCTGTCAAGCAAATAGAGCGGTCGGTGTTCTCTGCTCTCTTCCTGGCAGCCCTGATGGATTTTTTCGGGTAGCCTCTCTGTCCTAGGCGTATTTGAAGTTGTTTTGCATGATAGAAGAATTTCTCTCTGTCGGTACAATTTCGACGGATGCGAAGAAATTGGCCGTATGGAAGGTTGTATTTTAACCCTTCTGGGTGGTAACTCGTGAAATGTAGCAAGGTGTTTCTGTCGGTGGGCTTTCTGAAAAGTTCTGTTTTCAACATATCTCCAGATCGATAAATATGTAGATCGAGAAAGTTGATTGCTTGGTAATCCCACTCAATGGTGAACTTTATGTGGGTATTCTGTGTGTTCAGCCATTGATGAAAAGCCAGAAGTGATTCTAGATTGCCATCCCAGATCATGAGCACATCGTCAATGTAGTGGCGCCAAATTTTGATGTGTGATCTGTGAGGGTTGTTGTTATAAATGTTATCTTCCTCATATTGGGCCATGTAGAGGTTCGCGACGTCTGGTGCAAAGGTGGCCCCCATACTAACGCCTTTGATCTGTTGGTACATTTGTTGGCCGAATAGAAAAAAGTTTTCTCCCATAGCTATTCGGATACATTCTATAAGGAAGTTGGTCGGTATGGTGGTGGTGTTGGTTCTTCTTTCAAGGCAGGTTGCCAGTGCTTGTAGTCCTTCCATTTGTGGGATGGAGGTGTATAGTGCCTCTACGTCCATGGTGACGAGGATGGAATCAGCGGTAAGGTGTATGGCGTCCAGGATCTTAATAGTCTCCGTGCTGTCTTTTATGTAGGAAGCCATTTTTCCAACAAAAGGTTTCATGAAGAAATCTGTGTACAACGAAAGGGGTTCCAGAAGAGAGTCACAAGCAGAGACAATAGGTCTTCCTGGTGGTTTTGTTGCATGCTTATGGATTTTGGGTAGTATATAGAAGGCTGGGATTCTGGGGTGTGTCTTGTTTAAGAACGCCCGTTCATCCTGACAGATCCATCCTTCGTCTTCGGCGTGTTTCGTTAGGTTGCCGATTTCCTCTTTTAGGCGAAATGTCGGGTCCTGACCTGACCTGCCCTGACCAGCTTTCTTCCAACATGTGAGTCTGCAAGTCCAGGAGGGCGGTCTCAGTGCCATGATGGCTTCTAAAACCTGACTGTTTAGTATGGAGTATATCAGCCATCAATACATAGTTCTGCAATTGGATGGTTGCAATTTTGTCAATCAGTTTGAGTAGAAACAGAGCATTAGTAATTGGCCTTAGGTTGGCAGCGTCAGTGGGGTCCAGTCCAGCTTTTTTTGGTAAAGGTGAGACTGCAACATTTTTTAGTGGCTGGGGGATTTTGCCTGACCGAAACGAGGCATTAGTAAATCTGCATAAGAAAGGCGCAAATTGCTCTTTGTGCTCCAAGATGATTTTGGATGGGAGAAGTTTGCCTGGGCAGTTAGTAGGCCGCATAGATTTCATGATGTTAATCATTTCTACTACAGAGGTTTCCTTAAAGGAAAAGCCATCTGCAGATTCGGTTTTGGTGACAGCATTGGGCATAGAATTTTGTTCAATAACCTTAGGTTTAACATCAGGTTGTGGTACCTGCCTAGACAGAGGTATAGTCTTAACTGTGGACGCTGGGTGAGTCAGGGTTTCCTGCTTAATTTTGTCTTGGGCTTTGCGTAGTTTATCCGCAAAAGATTTCTGCACACGGTTGCAATCCTCAGTGGTGGGTTTAATAATGGAGCCACAAGCGGTGGGTATTTCCCAGGATCTAAAGAGGCGAAAAAGTTCTTTGGTCTGAGCACCTGCAGAATTGATTTGATTGTTATAATAAGTTTTCTTGGCCTCGAGAATAGCTGATTTATACTGCTTCTCTTTTAGCTTCCAGTCCGACAAGTTGGCCATAGAACCATCTTTACGCCAGATATGTTCAGCCTGCCTTTTACTTGCTCTAAGGTCAGCCAGGGAGGGGGAGAACCATTTCTGGCGATTTGGTAAATCCCTGACCAGCTTATCTTTCATAGGAGCGAATTTATCTAGCATATCAGTGATCAGGGTATTGTATTTATCTATTAATAACTCAGGATCGTCAGTATCCTTGGTTATAGTCATCAAGGAGTGTAGGTAATCAGTTAGGACAGGTGAGGTTATGTTTTTAAAATTTCGGACTCTAACTGGATGCATGGGAACGCGTACTCTGCGTGCAAGGGCAGGAAGCCCCAAGGCACAGGTAACGAAGAAATGATCTGACCAAATACATGGTGTGGTCAAGATATCTTCGAGAGATAAGTTACTGCTGCCAACCCAGTCCAGAATGTGGCCCTTAATGTGTGTTGGGTCAACATTATGGATTGTGATATGGTGGTTAGCCAGCATTTTTTCTAACGACAAAGCTTCCTTGTCTCTCCTGTCACCTTTCCAGCGGTTAAAATCACCCAAGATAACCAGGCCAGTATTTGAGGTTAGCATAGGCGAGACGAGGTTAACTAAGTCTTCATTAAAACTAGCAGAAACCTCTGGAGGTCTATAAAGAAGAATCAGATTTAAGGTAAAATTAGGATTTGACGTCATCTTGATGTGTATCATGTCAGTCCCACAACATTCAATTTGAACTTCATAGAAACCTAAGTGTTTGTTACATATAATGGCCACTCCACCTCCCACTGCTCCTTCTCTATGTTTCCCGAAAAAAGCATAGTCAAGGGGGGGTCACCTGCTCTATGGTAGGTCCATGGGAGTCAGTAAGCCAGGTCTCAGTGAGACACATAATATCCACTTTAAGTTCCAATATATAGTCATATATGTCCAAGGATTGCTTAGCTACAGACCGGGTATTAAGTAGGGCGACCTTGAGAGGAGACTCAGACCCTTGCTTAGGGGGATGGCCTGGGGTATGACTTACAGGGTTGCCTTCCGGTGTGGTACACACGCCCTTACCTGAAGGTGCCATGAGTACAGGGCAACAGAGAGGTAAGTATAGGAGAGATGTGCAGAGAGACTGCACACCGTGCTACCGTTTCACCTAAGCACGCTAACAACAATCCCCTCAACTTCACAACAGATGTGCGTCTCTTTATGTTGAATCGCCGGGATCTGATGTCATCGCAGGAGCCTGGGCTCCGATTCGTCAAAGGGCGCAGGCGGGATCCTGTGGCATCTCTGGGTCTTGTTCATTCGAGGGTTGCCTCCCTTGTTACCTAAGGCAAGCGCCCCAGGTAAACAAAGATGCAGTGTTTGTCTTCCCTGGAGAGATGCCCATGACAAAAGCACATTTACAGTATTTCACTTATTGTCTAAGCATGGTTTAGTTTCCAAGTAAGACTGAATCTTGCAAAGGAAAGGGAAACTGCACCCACTAGAACTCGAGTATGTACCGCATGCATCCAGCCTAGCAGTTAATGGGCTGGCTTTCAAAAGAGTTGCTTCCGCCTTTGAATAGAGCCGTTTCCTTCATGTTATTTGATATACCATTAGGAGACACGCCGTGCATAGGTTTATCATGTTTTAAATTCGTTTCTTGTAATGCTGTCCAATAGTAAGGCCTTGGGGAGTCTGGTTGGATTCTTTGCGACTTTGCCTCACCACAATAAAGAGACGTGGGAGCTGGTAATTGAGAAAAAGTCTGAAGTATGGAGTAAAGACTCTCTGGCATTGTGTAAATAAAAGCACCTCTACCGGCCATGGAATGGATTTCCAAACCCCTTCAGGGCAGGGCGTTTCAAAGCCCAGATGTTAAACAATTGCCCTAATACAAAAGGCATTACTGCTATGCATATTATATTCGCAAGGGGCATACGTTCTGGCCCAGCAGAACATAGCACTCCCCCTTTGCAAAACGTTTGTAACACATGCCAGTGAAAGTGGGCTGAAAGCAAGCACTACAGTCTCGCCAATTTGTGAAAATGCCGACTGATTGCTCTGGACGTGGACACACGGGGCGTTGGAAGCTCTTCCAGCTGAAGATGTAAGCCCGGCAGGAGCCCTATGGAATGGACCTTGCTTATCCCACACAGTGCATTAAAGAGCCTTACCAAATGCAAAGCGATTATAGCCAAAAGATGACTTTTTAATCACTCAAAAGCTAGGGACACACCTTCCAGTCCCTTTTTATTATATTTATCATGTTTGCATTCAAACTTCAACATGATTTTTAATGAAAGATTTCCATCTAAATGTTGTCTGAACTGATAGTATTTTAAAATTAATTTTTACATTAACACCCACCATGCAGCTGTGCCAATCAGAGCAGGGCCACAGGCATGATTAAGCAGATGCGGTAAGAACGCGAGAAGCCACAATTGATTGGCAGACAGTCCGAAAAAAACAGAAGGCTGTGTGGCTGCGACATTACTCTCTGCTCAGGAATTCGGCATGTCCAGTGACAGTGACGTATGTTAAGTGATGCGTCACACATTTTAATGTTAATGTTAAAGGATATTTGTACCGCGCACTATCATCACCGGAGTGGTCCCCTGGTGCTCTGGCGTATCTGAAAAGGAAAGGGGGTGGGGGATGAAGTTAGTGGGCAAGAGTGGGATAAGTGCAAGAGAGCACTGATGTACTGTTAGCAGCTTCAGTTCGGTTAACACCGTTCGCTGAGCTTGGGGGTGCTTTCCGGTCGGTAGCCGCTGTGTGCTGTTGTGCGAAGCTATGCATGATTTGTTTTGTTGTTGCGGTGTAGTGAAGTTTGTGCTGTTTGTTATGCTTTAGGGTTGTGATTGTGTTTGGTTCGAGTTAAATGTCCACGTTCTTTCTAGATGTGGCGCATGAATATCTTTGCATTTCTACCTGGATCCTGCACTGGCTAATATTCACAATCCTGTCTATATATGGCGCACGCTAATATTCACAATTATATCCAAATTTGGCACTGGTCCACCTGCGCAATCCTGTATATATGCGAAGCAAGCTAGCATTCACAATTCTATCTAAATATGGCATTGGTAATATTCCCAATGCAGTCTAGATGTGGCAATGTCTAATATTCGCTATTCTATCTAGATGTGGTACTGGCCGACATTCACAATCCTGTCTAGATGTGATGCAGACTAATGTTAACAATTCTAAGTGTGTCATTTTCTAACATTCACAATTCTATCTAAGTGTGGCACTTGCTAACATTCACAATCCTATCTAGATGCGACGCAGGCCAATGTTCACAATTCTATCTAAATGTGGTACTCGCTAATATTCACAATTCTATGTAAGTGTGGCACTTGCTAACATTCATAATGCTATCTAGATGCGACGCAGGCCAATGTTCACAATTCTATCTAAATGTGGTACTCGCTAATATTCACAATTCTATGTAAGTGTGGCACTTGCTAGCATTCATAATGCTATCTAGATGCAACGTAGGCTAATGTTCAAAATTCTATCTAGACGTGCTACTTGCTATCATTCATAATTCTGTCTGGGTCCAGCGCAGGCTAATGTTCACAATTCTATCTAAATGTGGTACTTGCTATCATTCACAATTCTGTCTGGGTCCGGCGCAGGCTAATGTTCACAATTCTATCTAAATGTGCTACTTGCTAACATTCACAATGCTATCTAGATGCGACGCAGGCTAATGTTCACAATTCTATCTAAATGTGGTACTTGCTATCATTCACAATTCTGTCTGAGTCCGGCACAGGCTAAGTTCACAATTCTACTTAAATGTGGTACTTGCTAACATTCACAATGCTATCTAGATGCGACGCAGGGTAATGTTCGCAATTCTCTCTAAATGTGGAACTTGCTACATTTACAATTTTGTATGAGTCGGGCACAGGCTAATGTTCACAATTCTACCTAAATGTGGTACTTGACAACATTCACAATTCTATCTAAGTGTGTCACTTACTAACATTCGCAATTCTATCTAAGTGTGGCACTTGTTAACATTCTCAATCCTATCTAGTTGCGATGCAGGCTAATGTTCACAATTCTATCTAAATGTGGTACTTGCTATCATTCACAATTCTGTCTGGGTCCGGCGCAGGCTAATGTTCACAATTCTATGTAAATGTGGTACATGCTAACATTCACAATACTATCTAAGTGTGGCACTTGCTAACATTTCGCAATTCTATCTAAGTGTGGCACTTGCTATCATTCAAAGTTGTGTCTGGGTCTAGCACAGGCTAATGTTCACAATTCTATCTAAATGTGGTACTTGCTAGCATTGACAATGCGATCTAGATGTGACACAGGCTAATGTTCACAATTCTATCTAAATGTTGTACTTGCTATCATTCATAATTCTGTCTGGGTCCGGTGCAGGTTAATGTTCACGATTCTATTTAAATGTGGTACTGGCTAACATTCACAATGAATCCTATCTAGATGCGACGCAGGCTAATGTTCATAATTCTACATAAATGTGGTACTTGCTATCATTCACAATTCTGTCTGGGTCTGGCACAGGCTAATGTTCACAATTCTATGTAAATGTGGTACTTGCTAGCATTCACAATGCTATCTAGATGCGACACAGTTCACAATTCTATCGGAATGTGGTACTTGCTATCATTCACAATTCTGTCTGGGTCCGGCGCAGGCTAATGTTCACAATTCTATGTAAATGTGGTACATGCTAACATTCACAATACTATCTAAGTGTGGCACTTGCTAACATTTCGCAATTCTATCTAAGTGTGGCACTTGCTATCATTCAAAGTTGTGTCTGGGTCTAGCACAGGCTAATGTTCACAATTCTATCTAAATGTGGTACTTGCTAGCATTGACAATGCTATCTAGATGTGACACAGGCTAATGTTCACAATTCTATCTAAATGTTGTACTTGCTATCATTCACAATTCTGTCTGGGTCCGGTGCAGGTTAATGTTCACGATTCTATTTAAATGTGATACTGGCTAACATTCACAATGAATCCTATCTAGATGCGACGCAGGCTAATGTTCATAATTCTATCTAAATGTGGTACTTGGTATCATTCACAATTCTGTCTGGGTCTGGCACAGGCTAATGTTCACAATTCTATGTAAATGTGGTACTTGCTAGCATTCACAATGCTATCTAGATGCGACACAGTTCACAATTCTATCGGAATGTGGTACTTGCTATCATTCACAATTCTGTCTGGGTCCGGCGCAGGCTAATGTTCACAATTCTATGTAAATGTGGTACATGCTAACATTCACAATACTATCTAAGTGTGGCACTTGCTAACATTTCGCAATTCTATCTAAGTGTGGCACTTGCTATCATTCAAAGTTGTGTCTGGGTCTAGCACAGGCTAATGTTCACAATTCTATCTAAATGTGGCACTTGCTAGCATTGACAATGCTATCTAGATGTGACACAGGCTAATGTTCACAATTCTATCTAAATGTTGTACTTGCTATCATTCACAATTCTGTCTGGGTCCGGTGCAGGTTAATGTTCACGATTCTATTTAAATGTGATACTGGCTAACATTCACAATGAATGCTATCTAGATGTGACACAGGCTATCATTCACAATTCTGTCTGGGTCCGGCGCAGGCTAATGTTCACAATTCTATCTAAATGTGGTACTTGCTAACATTCACAATGCTATCTAGATGTGATTCAGGCTAATGTTCACAATTCTATCTAAATGTGGTACTTGCTATCATTCACAATTCTGTCTGAGTCCGGCACAGGCTAATGTTCACAATTCTACCTAAATGTGGTACTTGCTAGCATTCACAATGCTATCTAGATGCGACGCAGGGTAATGTTCACAATTCTATCTAAATGTGGTACTTGCTATCATTCACAATTCTGTCTGAGTCCGGCACAGGCTAATGTTCACAATTCTACCTAAATGTGGTACTTGCTAACATTCACAATGCTATCTAGATGCGACGCAGGGTAATGTTCACAATTCTTCGGAATGTGGTACTTGACAACATTCACAATTCTGTCTGGGTCCGGCGCAGGCTAATGTTCACAATTCTATGTAAATGTGGTACATGCTAACATTCACAATACTATCTAAGTGTGGCACTTGCTAACATTTCGCAATTCTATCTAAGTGTGGCACTTGCTATCATTCAAAGTTGTGTCTGGGTCTAGCACAGGCTAATGTTCACAATTCTATCTAAATGTGGCACTTGCTAGCATTGACAATGCTATCTAGATGTGACACAGGCTAATGTTCACAATTCTATCTAAATGTTGTACTTGCTATCATTCACAATTCTGTCTGGGTCCGGTGCAGGTTAATGTTCACGATTCTATTTAAATGTGATACTGGCTAACATTCACAATGAATGCTATCTAGATGTGACACAGGCTATCATTCACAATTCTGTCTGGGTCCGGCGCAGGCTAATGTTCACAATTCTATCTAAATGTGGTACTTGCTAACATTCACAATGCTATCTAGATGTGATTCAGGCTAATGTTCACAATTCTATCTAAATGTGGTACTTGCTATCATTCACAATTCTGTCTGAGTCCGGCACAGGCTAATGTTCACAATTCTACCTAAATGTGGTACTTGCTAGCATTCACAATGCTATCTAGATGCGACGCAGGGTAATGTTCACAATTCTATCTAAATGTGGTACTTGCTATCATTCACAATTCTGTCTGAGTCCGGCACAGGCTAATGTTCACAATTCTACCTAAATGTGGTACTTGCTAACATTCACAATGCTATCTAGATGCGACGCAGGGTAATGTTCACAATTCTTCGGAATGTGGTACTTGACAACATTCACAATTCTATCTAAGTGTGTCACTTACTAACATTCGCAATTCAATCTAAGTGTGGCACTTGTTAACATTCTCAATCCTTTCTAGTTGCGATGCAGGCTAATGTTCACAATTCTATCTAAATGTGGTACTTGCTATCATTCACAATTCTGTCTGAGTCTGGCGCAGGCTAATGTTCACAATTCTATCTAAATGTGGTACTTGCTAGCATTCACAATGCTATCTAGATGTGACACAGGCTAATGTTCACAATTCTATCTAAATGTTATACTTGCTATCATTCACAATTCTGTCTGGGTCCGGCGCAGGTTAATGTTCACGATTCTGTTTAAATGTGGTACTGGCTAACATTCACAATGAATCCTATATAGATGTGACGCAGGCTAATGTTCATAATTCTATCTAAATGTGGTACTTGCTATCATTCACAATTCTGTCTGGGTCTGGCACAGGCTAATGTTCACAATTCTATGTAAATGTGGTACTTGCTAGCATTCACAATGCTATCTAGATGCGACACAGTTCACAATTCTATCGGAATGTGGTACTTGCTATCATTCACAATTCTGTCTGGGTCCGGCGCAGGCTAATGTTCACAATTCTATCTAAATGTGGTACATGCTAACATTCACAATACTATCTAAGTGTGGCACTTGCCAACATTCACAATTCTATCTAAGTGTGGCACTTGCTAACATTTCGCAATTCTATCTAAGTGTGGCACTTGCTAGCATTCACAGTTGTGTCTGGGTCTGGCACAGGCTAATGTTCACAATTCTATCTAAATGTGATACTTGCTAGCATTGACAATGCTATCTAGATGTGACACAGGCTAATGTTCACAATTCTATCTAAATGTTGTACATGCTAACATTCACAATACTATCTAAGTGTGGCACTTGCCGACATTCACAATTCTATCTAAGTGTGGCACTTGCTAACATTTCGCAATTCTATCTAAGTGTGGCACTTGCTAGCATTCACAGTTGTGTCTGGGTCTGGCACAGGCTAATGTTCACAATTCTATCTAAATGTGATACTTGCTAGCATTGACAATGCTATCTAGATGTGACACAGGCTAATGTTCACAATTCTATCTAAATGTTGTACTTGCTATCATTCACAATTCTGTCTGGGTCCGGTGCAGGTTAATGTTCACGATTCTATTTAAATGTGATACTGGCTAACATTCACAATGAATGCTATCTAGATGTGACACAGGCTAATGTTCACAATTCTATCTAAATGTTGTACTTGCTATCATTCACAATTCTGTCTGGGTCCGGCACAGGCCAATGTCCACAATTCTATCTAAATGTGGTACGTTCTAACATTCACTACTCTATCTAAGTCTGGCACAGGCTAATATTCACAATTCTATCTAAATGTTGTACTTGCTAACATTCACAATGCTATCTAGATGCGACGCAGGGTACTGTTCACAATTCTATCGGAATGTGGTACTTGCAAACATTCACAATTCTATCTAAGTGTGTCACTTACTAACATTTGCAATTCTATCTAAGTGTGGCACTTGCTAACATTCTCAATCCTATCTAGATGCGATGCAGGCTAATGTTCACAATTCTATCTAAATGTGGTACTTGCTAGCATTCACAATGCTATCTAGATGTGACGCAGGCTAATGTTCACAATTCTATCTAAATGTTGTACTTGCTATCATTCACAATTCTGTCTGGGTCCGGCGCATGTTAATGTTCACGATTCTATTTAAATGTGGTACTGGCTAACATTCACAATGAATGCTATCTAGATGTGATGCAGGCTAATGTTCACATTTCTATCTGAATGTGATACTTGTTATCATTCACATTTCTGTCTGGGTCCGGCGCAGGCCAATGTTCACAATTCTATCTAAATGTGGTACGTGCTAACATTCACAATTCTATCTAAGTGTGGCACTTGCTAACATTCGCAATTCTATCTAAGTGTGTCACTTGCTAACATTTTGCAATTCTATCTAAGTGTGGCACTTGCTATCATTCACAGTTGTGTCTGGGTCTGGCGCAGGCTAATGTTCACAATTCTATCTAAATGTGGTACCTGCTAACATTCACAATGCTATCTAGATGTGACGCAGGCTAATGTTCACAATTCTATCTAAATGTTGTACTTGCTATCATTCACAATTCTGTCTGGGTCCGGCGCAGGTTAATGTTCACGATTCTTTTTAAATGTGGTACTGCCTAACATTCACAATGAATGCTATCTAGATGCAACGCAGGCTAATGTTCACAATTTTATCTAAATCAGGCACTTCTTAACATTCACAATGCTATCTAGAAGTGACTCAGGCTAATGTTCACAATTCTATCTGAATGTGGTATTTGCTTACATTCACAATGCTATCTAGATGCGACGCAGGCTAATGTTCACAATTCTATCTAGTTGTTAAGCAGGTTAGTGTTAATATCCTGGTCTGTTATGGTCTGAGGGCAGGTAGAGTGGCAGGACTTCTGGGGTAGAGTGATAGCTCTACTCCCCACCCAGGCCAGACCTATCTTGATGGTTGCTGCTGGTTGACGGCTGGCCTCTGGCCTCCCCTGCTGACACCCGCAGACACAATCTGGAGCCGCCTCTGTGGGAGCCACCCTTTGCCTTGGGGCCCTTTGCCACAGAGGCTACACAGGCAGCGGGGACCCTGGGAAGGTCAGTTATGACCAGGTGGACATACCAATCAGAGGAGGTTGCCGGGGAGGGCGAGACTGGGAAAAGGCCAGACACAAACAATGGACTACACCACAGGGACTGAACACTCTAGATGCAGGCCAGAACATCAGCACAGAAAAACAGGCTCAGAAGCCACAAAAATACTAAACAAACCCAGCGGATTAGCACACAGTGCTCACCAAAAACGACTGAAAAAAAACCACTCACACCACTCCAATAGAGTACATGAAACAGGGTAAAAACGGATTACAATCAATGTGCTACTACTCACTGAGCATCAACCAGCCCCTAAAGCTGCTTCCATAGTGGTTTCCCTACTAGATCCTTCGAGATTGCAGTCCACAAAGAAAGTGGAAAATGGCTGCTGGAAGCAAGGCACAGACACACCTGACTTTTCTAACCAATTGCAAGAGGGGAGGGCGGGACTGGGAAGAGGCCAGACACAAAGGACTACACCACAGGGACTGCGCACTCTAGATACAGGCCAGCACAGAAAAACAGGGTCAGAAGCCACAAAAATACTAGACAAGCCCAATAGATTAGCACACAGTGCTCACCAAAAATGATTGAAAAAAAAAACACTCACACCACTCCAATAGAGTACATGAAACAGGCCAAAAACGGATTACAATTAATGTGCAACTACTAACTGAGGGTGAGACATTCTTGTCAGAGAACTGGAATCCAGATCTTGAGGTGCTTGTCACCAGATTGTGGCTCGTTACATCTGCGTCAGGCAGAGATGGTGCCTCATCTGCAGGTAAAGCTGAAGTGAATCGGCATAGTGCAGCGCTGTAAGCAATATGCCCCAAGGTTTACTAATATTTTGTTAGGGAGTGCAATGGGTCAATTTAACACACTAAATGTATCTTACATTTTTATATATGATTCTCATTTTATTAAACCCCGTAAAATCCAGACCGATCTGTCCTTGGGGTCCATTCCCTGGGATAGGGTTATTCTGCCGGTTTTTCTGTCCCTTCCTCTACAGCTGCACAGTAGTAACCACTGATTCTATTGACGCTGCTCTGGTCCACTTATGGGAATCATTGGGTAGGACTATGCAATGTTAAGTCTTTTCACCATAATGTAGTGATTGTAATAATGCCTGGTGTTGTGGTTAGTCCTTGATCCACCTGTGACATGGCAAACTATGGGAAAATGAAATATTTCAATTGAGGTGGTAAGCAAAATATACCTTTTCTCTGATAAGGGAACAAAACAAATCTTCAGTGTAAAAGAAAGTGAAAATATTCATACTTTTTGTGGAAATAAACATAATGGGCCTCATTACGGACAGGGCAGTATGAATAGTGGTGGTGGTAAATATCAATTACCACCAACTCCAGTACAATTCTCAATACAGAGCATGAAAATATTTTCCACCAGTAAAACCCACTGCATCGGGTGATTGATTGCGGTAAATACTGCCTGCAAGGAGCAATTACTTCCACCAGTAACAATACTCCCGGCAAAATTCTATCACCGCCTGCAATCCCTTTTATGAAAGAAAATAAAAACCAGACATTGGCTGTACTTACTGTCAAAAATAAGACCCTGTTCAGACCCCAACCCCTCCTAGACGATTTAGATTGTGAAAAATGTATTAAAATAAAGTAAATGAGCATGGCACTGTGTAGGGGGAGGAGGGTGTGTCATGTGTGCGGATAATTGGCGGGTGAGGGAAATCACATAGGGAGAAATTATTTTGTAGGATGTAGTATACTGTTGTGTATATTATATACAACAGTCATAACCTGAATTAACACAGCATTTGTGAGTAGGCCTGAATCCTCGCAGGCCGTGTTTTCACCGAAACACAGAACAACAAGGTCTTGTCCCTAGCCCCACCATTGTATCTCAATTCCCAGGCGCGACAGAGTAACGCGCGTATGCCCCCACATCAGTTAGGCCTTTGAACTAATTAGGTAGGAATGCGTGCAGCCGGAGAAGTGAATGGCTGCAGCCTAGCACCAAGGATGAACTCCTGGGAGTGAAGGCAGAGGTCTTAGGATGCCAAAACATGAACCAATGTTTAGGGCTCTAGCGCCATCCCCCACAGAACAATGGTCTCTCTCTTTGAACTACCAGATGTGCAGGGAAATGGGCTCTAAATCCTTCATGAACTGAAATGATTAGTGGGACATTAGGTTCATTCTTGGGGAGGGGAACTGATAAGGGGAAGCAGGAAACAGCATGATCTATATTTTGTGCCAAGGACAGCTAAGAATGATGCCCATATAGTGGGGAGGGCATGATGGGGACGCAAACGTGTCTGGGATGAGAAAAGGACTGCTTTGTTCACAAGGATCATACTGACCTCGAAGTTGCCCACTGAGTTCAGATTGATAACCAGGTGCATGTCACGTGGCGAGCATTGAAGGAGGTGTGGTGCTAGCTGATGTTAACCATCACTTTTTAGCATTCCTTGATGGACAAAGATGTTACCCATGTATGGTGAAGATGAGCGAGAAGACAGCAGAACCAATTGGAGGATCGGTGTATCTAATAATTTGCATGTATATTGGCAGCAGCCAATGAGGGTGATGGATTAACACAGTATATCGAGTGCGTCATAAGTGACAATTTGTGCCTTCATAATGTGAATCTTGTACGAAGGACGCCAGAGAGCTGTTCAGCGGTGGATTTGTAATACCCTGTTGCTTTTTCCTTTTATATACAATATAAAAGCTCTTGTTTTTCTCAATAAAGGGTGCACCTAGCCTTTTTCCCTAGAGGGTTGTATTTTCTTGGTCTGCTTGCTGGGAGTTGCCCAACATTTTTGGTGACCGCGAGGTGATCCCAGTCACCCTCGTGAAGACGGAGGATTCCTATCCAGAGGGGCCGTACCCACCTACAGTGACCAGTCCCCCTTGTGCACAACCTTTGAGAGGTTTACAGGAGCCGTGATATCAGAATTCCTGTCTGGTCTTTGGAGCGGGGCACTGTCCCTGGATTGTGCAAGCCGTTGACGGGACCCCATGCTGAAGGACTTCGGGTGAACACGCAGATGTAATTGCATCCACTTTTGGAAGGGGTGTTTGAGTGTTGGACAGTGCAAAGGAGAGTGGGTATGTATGGTTGATGAGGAGAGTTTTGGTTGATGAAGTAGAGAACCATGTGGTGTTATATATATTTTTGTTGCGGTTATTATATTATGCTTTGTGAGATAATGGGATCATTTCCTTAGGTGATAGGGGAGAAGACAGTGCTGTATCATGGAAAAAATGAGGATACAGATAGAGGCTCTGTATATCTAGTGGGACTGGCATGTCTCCGTCCAATATATAGGGTGGGCCTGAGAACAAAAAAGTAGTTGTGGTAGAGTCCTTTGGTGGCCTTGGATCTCTTCACCCGATATAGTGGGGGTGTAGGAACGAAAGAGTAGAATTTATTGTGATTTTTTTGTGATGTGGTTAGTAGTGGTTGATGTAGGATTGATTGAGGTGTGACGTAGGAAGGTTATGAGGCATGTGTGTGTGTATGTGCGGGCGAAGAGGGGTGAGTGTGGGGTATAAGAAGGGGATACAGGGGAGAGATATGGATTGTTGGGGTAGAATAAGGGTGTTGGCAATATTATAATAAAATTGATGGGGAAGGATTGCTGTCATGGAGCCCACATCTCTGTTGGATTACATATGCGAGGCCCTTTTATTGTATCAAGATAAGATTCTTAAATACCATAGGGAATGGTGTGCAAAAACAAAGGGAGGGATGTTTAAGCCTTGGCCGGACCAGAGCACAAATTTAGTCACATGTATCCATTTTTAACAGCTAAATATAAGGGAAGGAAACTAAAAAACAGAAAGGAAGTACTGGAATTGTGGAAAATGGTGGAAGATTTGGAGGATAACTCCACTGATTCTTCAAAGGCAGTTTGTTAAGTGGTCACCCCGTGCAGTACTATTACCACTGCGGTTATCATCCCAATTGCCCCTGTTGCCACGTGGAAACAGACAGGTTTTCTCCATTAGGACGCTACCCCTCAAAGGCTGCCTCAGGATACACAACTGCCATGTATGTCCCATTGCCCATTGTGGCACCTAAGCCACCCACGTCGGCACACTATCAGAATCTTCCTATCCCAAAGCATAAGTAGCTGGGAGGGGTAAAGGGACAGAGGGAATTGATGTAAAACCACAAAAGGAGCTAGCGGATGCATTAAGGAAGGTGGAGGGTGAGTTGGCACTGCTAAAATTAGAACAACAGGATGGACAGCAGATGCCTATAGGGGTGGACGAATACAGCAGGGGGAGATTTTGTTTTAGATAGATAGGACAGCTATTAAAGATGTGCACATTGAGAGGTAATGTAAAGATACAAAGAGGAGGGAGGGAGGGGAATGTGGATTATGCAGCGGCCAGGTGTCATGAACACTGGCCCAAGAACAAAAACACCACACCATCAAGTGATGGGGATAATGGGTCTCAGGGTACACATACACAGGGGGCCTGGCTGGACTCAGTCCTGGTGCCTTTGGAGCCAGGCTCATATCAGGATGTAAGCAGGAACACTATTTATGTGCAAGAGTGCTTCATTCTCGAGAACTTTTCCATGTGCCTTTATTCAGGATTATTTCTATGAGCATACTGTTGGGGTGTGGCTCCCCAGGCCCAGGCTGCACATGCAGACTGTAGGAGTGGCAGGGTGTGGCAAGCAAGACAGGAGCACAGCTACATAAGCTGATTCCATCCCCAACGCCAGCGCTTCGCGTTACTTTGCATTCTCATGCAACGTGATGCTCACCGCCGCCTGGACCAGCTTACTTACCCTTTTGAACCAGCATTTATCCTGCATACTCACCTCCTGGAATCCGGCGTTCATCATCTCACCAGCATACTCACCTTCTGGAACCCACCGATCTTGATCGAGACGCCGCGCTTTCCGTCCACGGAGTCGGGTCCTGTGAAGAAGACAAAAGACATGGTTAGACGGCTATCATCCATCAATCTAGGGTCGCGCCGCATTCGAACCACGCGCGCATCTCTAGAGATCACTAACCTGTTACCGGACCATCGTGGGTTAATTCCTTGCTTGCTCCAACTGCCATCATCAGCTCCGCAACTACTGCAGGGTCCGCAACACCATCCACACGGGGAAAGAGCAAAAGATTGGCATTAAAGAAAGAGCGGACAACAATACAGGAATGCAAAGGAACACTCACATGGAGAGAAGTGGATTAGTCACAGCTGGACTGGACTACTATGCACAGGGAGCAGTGAAGGAACTCGGTCCCAGGCAGAGAAGCACCCCTGCCAGAAGTAGCAGGACGGAGAGCTCATCAATCAAGATACTCAGGTGAGCCTCGTAGGGGCAGCGCAATCTATGAGAATCACGTTGGACTGGGATCTGGATCACAGGCTGGCATACTCACGTCCCCTTATGTTCTCACAGAAGGAGTCCTGAGCAGTGCTACCTATTGCCGCAGTAACAGTTTAAGTGCAGACAGAGAAGCCAGACAAGGGCAAACTAATCCC
Source organism: Ambystoma mexicanum (assembly GCF_040938575.1). Lineage (NCBI taxonomy): Eukaryota > Metazoa > Chordata > Amphibia > Caudata > Ambystomatidae > Ambystoma > Ambystoma mexicanum. The sequence continues at coordinate 752,232,744 of NC_090929.1, forward strand.
CAGGAGGGCTGAAACCGTGCCCCAACGCCTCCGCAGAGACCAGGTGAGCATAACACCAGGTCAGAGGAGGAAAATGATTATTCACATGAAGGAGAAGAGTAGAGGAATATGGTAGATGAATTGGAAGGAGCAGAACAGCCACCTGCAATATCCCCATGAGTAGAAAGTTTGTGTTCACTTGGGTTACGTAATAGGTTTGGACGAATGTATGTGTCCAAGAGGATGGCGGTGGGGAGGAAGAAAGTTGGGATGAGGGTGGGAGCACAGTTCCCAATGTTACACAAGGGCTCCAGAGGAGAAATCAGTATATCCCATGGGCACATATGGATAAAAATAATCTCATAAAAATACTCCCATCCCTCACAGCTGGGGCGCATAAGTGGATATACACATTTGAAGAGCACACTGCAGGGACTACATTGGCTGTAGGGGATTTGAAAAGCTTGTGTGTGTCCATAATGGGAGATCATGCTGACGACATATGAGTTAAAGCTGGCTGACCGGGCATGAAGTTGAGGGATGACAGTCATGATGGAGTGCTTTTTAATGACATTAGGCCTCAAATATGGGTGGCATTATGGCAGGTGCATCCGGATACACCTGATCTCCAGTCGATTATGCAACGAACAATGTGTGATGATGAGTATCCTGCACAATACATATTACATACACAGGAGATGTGGTGGGCAGAAACAGGGGATTCATGAGATGAAGCAATTCATTTGTTCTATTTTGTGGTCAAATGATGTCTCCCGAAAGAGGTGCAGAAGGCACTAGACAAGATAGTGAGGATTGAGTCAGTAGGCTGGGCAGAAATTCAGCCTATTATTATTCCCCACTGTAAATGGTTGAACAAAAAGAAGCAGGAAATGGCACAGCAAGTAAAGCAAAACTGGTTCAAAAGAAGTTAGTGACAGTTGCATTAGAGGGGGCTGTGACAGCAGTGCAGAGGGAAGGGTCAACAGACTTTAGGGTGATATAGGCGGACGTGCATGCAGCGTCCAGTGGGGGGGAGATCAAGGGTGGACAGGTGGGTACCAACATCAATATTAAGGAGGGTTACCTGGAGGATTTGAAAGGGGGAAGAGTGTGATTTATGGGTGCCCGACGAGTGCTGCCACGCATGTGCAAGAAGAATTCCCAGATGCAGACAAGAGCTTTAAAACCATGGCCCAGCCACAACACAAAACCAGTACTCCATTAGTTGGCACTTAAAAAGTCCACCAATCGCATAGAGAGACTAACAAGCACACTGAACTGAAGACTATTGCCCAAAGGATAGCCCCGGGGTGGGGTGCCCAGACTGTAAAAGGGGTAAGACTCCAGAGGTGATGGAATAGAGGAGGATGGTGTGTAGCTGCAGAGTTTGGAGTGCATGTGGCGTGGAAGGAGAAGCACAAAGTAGAAGATAGAGAAGTGCAGAGGAAAGAATGATCTGGAAGAAAGGATTGGCGTTGAAGGGAAGGCAGATGTGAGTATACTGAGGGAGATGGAGGGGGGCTGTGTAATAAAAGCTGTATTATTAGCAATTGTCATTGTGAATTTAATAGAACTCAGCCTAATAGTTCTCTGAAGGATAAAGGAACGGTTGAGCGTGCAATGAGACAGATTGCCTAAAGGCAGAGGTGAGTGCTTAACGCATATGTTACCCACCACTTGGACCATGGCACGCAGTATGTTGGCAGTAGCTGCACTAGTGAGTTTATACCTTACCACAAGCTGAATGTGGCTAGCGCATGGTGACATTATCTGGGCATTGCACACATGAGAGGCACAACGTTTAGACATTAGCTTTGCAAGTGCTTCTTTTTCTAGAACTGAAAAGGAATTTATGAGATTAGTGACCTCTACCTCTTTATTTGAAAACTCCTATCACCTAATGCACGTGTCTCAATGTGTAAAGATATTTACAGAGAGCCATTAGCAAAATGCTCCCTGCAAAGCCCACGAGTGGTTGGACAACCTGACTTCCCATTGCGCAGTTCACTTAGGCATACTGTTGTAAAAATAAAATACTTGCTAAAAGTTAATGAGAGATAATAGAGGCATTCACTGTGACGGGCAATTTAAGATGCATACATTATTCAGCAAAAATAACCCTAGTCAGATATCAAAGGATGAATGTACTTTAACGCATTATGAACTACAAACACGCCATATTTTTTTTCTATTTGTGCTACCGGCTGCTCCTATTCAAATCTCCAAGTAAATAATAAACCTCAATGCCATAATATTTTAGTTTCAATTTTGTTCTATTTTAATGTTAAGGAAATTATTCTCACGCGTCTTTCAACGGTCGTTGATGATTCTGCGTCATCTTGCCCGCTTGTCTCGCTGTAGTTTTCTGCAGCATGGATAACATCCATTAAAATAAAATGTGTACACAAATCGTAGCATACAATTTAGAAATACTGCATTCGATATTATGCTGCATCAAATGTGTATTTTATACAGTGTACTAAAAGGTGCAAGAATAGTGCAAGTGTAGCTTGTTGGCTATCATAAAATAACCTTTGAATGTGTAACTGCACAAGTCTATTCCATTAGTTACCGACAGTGAGGCAGTCTTTGTAAAGGAGAGTGGTATGTGCTTTCATGTACATACAAATTGACACTGTATAAAGCACTGCAGTTTCACACATGCTTTCAAACAATTGGCTCGTTTTAGACGAACCTTAATTCCCTGACTTTAAAAAAAAAATGTGTTCTAGAAGGAAAATGAGGACTTTATGTTTCTCATGATGTGGGCCCAATGGATGCTTTTGTTGTTGAGATATTTACAAAGTGAGCATGTTTCCGGAACTTAGAGCATTGTGCTGCTTTGAGAAATCAGAGCTCACAGCATTTTCTTATTTTTTCAAAGTACTTCTGAAACATTGTGCTGAAGAAAGACGTCAACGATTCATGGTAGAAGCTGTTGGCCTGGACCTGTCACTCACAACAACCGCTGTGTCAGTTACAGAGGGGATGCAGGAAAGCCTAAGGGCCTCATTCCGAGTAGGGCGGTAAGGGATACCGGGCACCGGTAAGGAGACTGGTGCCGGTAATCCCTTACCGCCCTACTATGAGTTCCCTTAGCGGGTCTCTCCTTTAACGCCTGGTCTGACCAGGTGTTATGGACAGGACCCGCTAAGGGACTTCAGAGCTAAGAACGGTACTGCAAATTGCGGTACCGTTATTAGTGCCTTCCCCTATGGGGGCTCAAATGGGAATGGGGAATGGCTTTTTCAACGGGGACTTACCGGTCCCGCAAAGGTCGCACTACACTGGTAAGTCCCCATTGAACCAGACCAGTGCCGGACCCGTTATTGGAGGCAGTCATGGTGCAAATAGTGCCATGACTACCTCCAATCTCGGTATGAGGCCCTAAGATTACTTGTGCCCAGACTCTGCTCTTGACAGGCAGCCTCCCACTTCATCCTTCACTACTTTTTTATTTGATATCTGGCTCCAATAGCACATGCATTTCCTCACACTCCACTACATATTTTACCAAACACCCAACAGTGAAAGCATCACTCTTTCTACACTATGCAACACTGCACCGCCCAGAACACATTGCCATATTTCACCATACTTCATATGTTCCACTTTATAATATGTTACACTGCAACACGCTCCACATAAGACACAACGCATTCTGTCATACAGCATACTCCACCAAATTCCGCATTTCACCATACCCAAACTATACCACCCACCCACAATGCACATTGTTATAACAGTCCATGCTACATCACATTGCACACTGGGTACTCTCTCTACTTATCCCCCCCCGATTGCGTTTTCTGTATTTCAGTATCTTGACATCACCCATGACTATACATTATAATCCTCTCTTCTGTCTCTGCTCTTCTAACTTAATGTTCCACTGACTTCGGACATCAAAGTTCCACTTTCTGACCGTTTGCCTTCAATTACATTGCAGAATATTCTCCCCTCCTTGCTGAACTTCACACATTACTCTCCTCACCTCACACTCAACTAAATTCTACAACTAAATCTCTCCCCTCTCTTGTCCGACTCTTCTGATGGCAGTCGGTCTTGACTATTCAGTTGCCATGCTCACCTGCACCACATTTCAGCTTCTATGGTTCCACACACCTGCATTCTGCCTCACTTCAATCTCTCACATCAAAACACTTGCAACATCACCCGCTCTAACCATTGCCATCATATTTCCCACTCCATACTTCCCTACAATCCTGACTCTCCCACTGCACACATTTATTTATTGACTTATTTATTTATTAACATGAGAAACAATGCTCTTTTGATTACAAAAGAAGGTACAATATATAATAAATCAGATATGACGGGAAGCAGTGAGCTTCTTACAATGGGGTGAGTTTGAGGGACATTCTGACCAGGTTGTGGAGGGGAGTAAATGAACAGTCTCTGGGGACAATGCATAAGTGGACATATATTGATTAAGGACAACCAAAATTAGCCATTTTTAAGTGCAGGTAGCCGGTACGCCCAGGTGTGCTTGAACATGACCATGATGGGTGAAGTGCTAGAATGGAGGCAGAGGAAGTGAGAGACAGGGCAGGTTAGAGGCGAGGCATAAATGTTAGCTAGCAGGCAGATGAGAGGTACGTTAAGAGGGTAACTTAGAGGCAAGGAGGTAGACTTTTAGTTTGGTTTTGAACACATCTGTGTGGACTGCTTCTTGGATGTTCATGGAAGAGAATTCCATGCAAGTTGTACAAGAAGAGAGAAAGAGCAGAAGTGAGAGGAAGCACAGGGAGGGCAAGGAGCCACAAAGACAGTCGAGGAGGCAGAGCAGGGATTGCAAGAAGGCTTATAGAGTTGGATAGTGGAGGATAGATACAGTGATGCCTTACCGTGTATAGATTTGTGAACCAGGAGAAGACATTTAAAACTGGCCATGTTTTGCATCATCAGCCATCCAGCCTGGTTATGGTAAGAGGACGTAGGTGTGAACTGAGGTAGTTCAAAGAAGGTCCTGTTAGCAAAGTTAATGATCTTGTCGAGAGGACAGAAAGCATGGTTGGGGAAGGGTTGATGGGAGAGGAAAGAGGTCAGCCAAGCCAGTGCCTGATCAGTGATACCCAGGTTATCAGGGAGATGCTTGAGCAGGATGGCGTGGTTGACCGTGTGAAAGGCAAAAGAGACATCAAGTAAGATGAGGATACAGGGGATATTGCAGTAAAGGTTGGAGAGCAGGTCTTCACGGATGTTCAGCAGAGCAGTTTCCGTTGTTCTGGCAGCTCTGAAGCCAGAATGATGGTCATGGAGACAACCAAACCAATTCAGTGTGAAGATTGAGCTGGGAGATGGCCTGCTTTTCAAGGGGTTTGCCCAGGAAAGGAGTGATGGAGATCGTGCGATAGTTAGCAGGGCAGGAGGGGTCAGCAGAGGGTTTCTTAAGAGAAGGGTGCACAAGGGACTTCTTCAGGGGGGGCAGGGAAGACTCCAGTGGTGAAGGATTGGTTGCAGAAGTCAGCCAAAGCAGGGTCCAGGTGTCAATGTGGTCCTTGATGGTTTTAGAGGAACAGGGGAGAACCTGTTTTGACGAGACTTTCATACTTTGGACTTGTCTAGAAACCTTGTCTGGGGAGAACAGGGGAAAGGCAGAGAAGGGGGTCGGAGGGGTGGCCACAGAAGGGCCAGAGGAAGAGAGAGGAGTAGAGGGAGGAGGAGGAGAGGAAAAGAGAAAGGACAGGATGTCCTGAGTTTTAGAGGTGAAATGAGAAGCCAAGGCCGTGCAGAGGACCTGGGAGGTGACAGGAGAGGTAGAGACTGCAGCAGGATTGGCCAGCTCCTTGCAGATTTTAAAGTGTTTGGCCAAGTTGTTGGGTGCCCCAGAGACGGAGGCTTGGATGAGGGCTCTCTTCTTGGTGTGGACAGAGAGCTGGTATTGCCTTTGGAGCAGGCAGCAGGCCAGTTTGTCAGAGGATGTACAGGAAGCACACCAACTCCTCTCAGCCAGCCTGCACTTGCATCTAAGGGTGATGAGGTCTGAGTCATACCAGGAGTTGCACTTAGCTTTGGGCTTCAAGCGGATCCTCATGACAGGGGCAAGACCATCAAGAGTATTCGATATAGCGGAGTGGAGCATAGAAAGGGCTGTGTCAGGGTGTGAGTCAGCCGAAGGGACAAGGGGGTGAGAAAGTGGTGGTGAAAGCCTCAACTGACACATGCTTCATGAGTCAGATAACTGAGAAGGTAAGTGGCAGTGCTGGAGTTGCCTTGGCCAGAGGGGTGGAGAGAGTGAGCTGGAAGGAAAGGAGAAGGTGATCACTCCAAGAGAGGGGAGTGGTGAGAGGGATAAGGATAGAAAGGGGAAGGTCTGTAGGGATCAGAACATCCAGAGTATGCCCTGCAGAGTGAGTCGGGCCAGAGCGGAGGATATAGAGTGAGAGAGAGTCATAGAGGTCACAGAAGAGTCCAGAAGAAGGACAGGAGGCATCCAAGTGGATGTTAAAGTCTACAAGAAGGAGACCAGAAGGGAAGAGGAGAGGTCCGCTACTCAGAGAGGAAGGAGGAGATCTGACCAGGTGGCTGATAGATGGTAGCCACAGCAAGAGAATGGCTAGGAGAGAGAGAGAGAGCCTGCAGATGAGGCATTTGAAAGAGGAGTAGGCCTGCGTAGCAATGACAGAGGCAAGAATCCACTCAGGGAAGATCAGGTCTACACCCCTTTCTGAACTATTGGACCAGGGCGCCAAGAGGATCTTGTAGCCATCAAGGAGGAGAGGGTCAAAGCTTGTGACAGAGCTGGCCATGAACCATGTCTCAGTGAGACCGAGGACATCCAGGTTAAGTTCTTTAAGGAGGCAGCCAACGCTGTAACCCAGCCCCGGGCCCAGACAATGTCCCACCAGACTTATTATCATGGTCCCGGACCTCTGGGCCCCGGTACTGTCCCTGGAGTTTAATGCTATATGTGCAGGTGGTGTCATACCACCCACATGGTCCATGGATATAATACAGCCACTTTATAAAAAGGGACCACAGGTTTCTCCTGTTTCGTACAGACCGATTTCACTCCTGGATTCTGTTTTTAAGATATTAGGTTGTGCTATCTTGGCCCGCCTAGAAGATTGGGTTTTGAGCAGTGGGGTACTCTCCCGGTCCAGCTAGGATTCCGGCCAGGGCTGGGTACAGCTGAGCAGGCGCTCAACTTCTATCTAGTGACTGCACACTCACTCCATCTGAAGGTGGTACCTACCTATCTGGCATTCATGGATCTGAGCACAGCATTTGACAAGGTGAATCGCGTAAAGCTGTGGGATATGCTTAGGTCCATGAACTGCCCTCCGGCCCTGGTAAACTTTATGGCCAGGTTGCATGACTCTATGCAGGCTTGCGTTAGGAGTGGCGTTAATGGTCACTGCATGGGTTAATTCTCTGCCGAATTGGGGGTATGCCTGGGTTACGTCCTGGCGCAGCAACATTTTTGTCTTTATATAAATTGCCTCTATAACCACCTTTTAAAATCTTCTCCTGATGTCCTGAAGATGGGTGTTCGGTCCCTACCGGTCCTTGTGTATGCAGATGATTCTTTCCTGATGGCGTGTACCCTGAGAGCCTTACAGGCCCTCATCTCTGACTATGCTGACTTCATGGAGTGGTTAGACTTAGTGGTGAATGCAGCGAAGTCGGCGGTGATGGCCTGCTGGAAGGGGATACGGAAGATCAAATTCAGGGATATCCTCTGTAGGAGCAGTGTGATCCCCAGGGTCGATTCTTTTGATTACTTGGGGGTTAGATTCTCTGCCAGTTTCTGCACCACCACCCACATAACAAAACAGGCAGCGCGGTTCAAGTAGACTCTGTGTACGGTCTCTAGGGATATGTCTATATTTTGAGCTAGACTAATTGATCTACTGTTGCAATTATACAAGGGCAAGGCAGCCGCTGTTGCCAGATTTGGGATGGAACTGTGGGGCTATTGTAATGTTTGTGCGGTACAGACAGCTGAGAACCATTTTTTAAAGAAACTGTCGGGTCTGCCAGTTTCAGCCCCAAGTTCTGGAGTACATGCGGAATTGGGCTGTAAGCCGATTGGGGCGTGGCTTCATTGCAGCCAGTATTGCACTGGCTTAGGCTATTGGTTAATGGGAGAGCTATCTTAACCCACAAACTGATTATCTCTCTGATTGATAAGGATCCGGGAGGCAAGGTCCCATGGCTGTCTCATGTCAAGAAACAGCTGACTGGGATTAATATCACGCATCTGTATCCACCTTGAAGTATGCTTTCTCGTGGAGAGATACAATTATGGACTGGCTGCTTTTATGAGTTTCTTATATGAACAGAGAAAGTATGGAATTGTTGAAACCTAAGAATCGAGGGCTAATGACAATCATGTCCCCGGTTGTTCAGAGATAACTGTTGTGGGCAGAGCTCCCAGTGGATCGAGTACTCATAACAAGGGCGTGGTTTAACTGTATCCCTCTATGGGCAATGGTGGCAGCCTGGTCCGGGGCGGTTGCTGACTGGTCTTTCCCTATGTGTGAGGCGCCTTACGAAGACTTGGCCCATCTGGTATTTTTTTGTCTCGCTTGTGTGAGGGCTAGAGGCCTGCTATTACAACCATTACTGCAGGAGTTGGGGTTTGCCCAATATCGGCCGGCGTTGATATACTTGCTCTGGGTAGATTCACCACCTGTGGTCTGGTCCTTGCTCTCATTTCTGAAATCAGCGCTCTATCTACGGAAAAGCCTGTTAAATAGAGCTTTATGTAATGAAATTGTGCACTACTATCATTGATCAGGGTCCTGAGTTCCCTTGTTGTCTTTTTGTGATGTATTATGCTGTATTTTACAGTGCTGCAACTGAAATGTATTTTGTATTTTGAATTGTTTTTTCTGGAATGTTCTGTGCATATCCAAAATAAACATGATGATTCAATCCAGACAAGATCTTGATCGCGAATCCGAAGAAGAAGGAGAGTATTAAGGAGATCAGAGCGATCGACAGTGTCAAAGGCAGCAGAGAGGTCAAGGAGAATTAGGATAAAGGATAGGTTTCAGTGCTTAGCAGAGGCGAGAAAGTTGGATACATTAATAAGAGCCATTTCCACGGAGTGACTGCAGCAGAAACCTGCTTGTAGGGTTTCTCGAAGGATGTGGATGTCTAAATATTTGGAAAGATCATTGAACACAACCATTTTGGTTAGTGCAGAAGGAGAGACACAGAGCAAAGCTAGCCGGTAAGCTTGATCCAGGCTGTTTTGAAAACAAAGGGAAAGAAAGCAGGTTCAAAGACAGGTTGAAGAGTTCAGTGAGGTGAGAGGCCACTAATGGGGCAATAGGCTTGACAAGCTGTGGAGCAAGAGGGTCTGATGGGACACAAGAGGGTTAGCCTTCATCAATAGAAATAGTACTTAATCAGTATTAGTATGACTAAAGTGGGAGATAGAGGCAAAGGATGATGGTAAAGTATCCAGAGTGTGAAATGTAGGAGGAAGGAGTTTGAGGAAGTCAGGAAAGAGTCTCTAATTTAGATAATTCTTGCAGCAATGTATTCAGGTGGTCATTAGCTGTGAGAGTGTCGTTGATAGTCATAGACTTAGAAGGTGTGAGGAGTGAGTTTAGGGTGCCCTGTAGCCGGCAAGGATGGCTGGAGTGAGAGTCAATGAGGGTGGGGTAGAATTCCTTTTTATCTCTATCAAGGTTGGACATGAGAGAGTTCAAGTCAGAGAGGCAGAGTTGCAGGTCTTCATGTGAGTGTGTAAGCCTCCATTTGCGCAGCAGCTGACGCCTCTGTGTGTGGAGAGAGCATATGAATGCTGTGACCGATGGTTGAGGATGCTGAGAGTTAGGGGTGAAATTAAGCAGTGGGAAGTGAGAGGAGAATGAGTCATATAGTAGGGATTGGAAGCTGGAGAAGGCAGTGTTGGTGGAAGAGGTATTGGGTGTGAAAGAGGAGAGTGAGAACTGTAGGTCACAGAAAGGGGAGAATGGCAGAAGGTTTCAATTTCATTTTAATAATAGGTGAAGGAATTGGTGAGGAAAGGTCAGATGGTGGAAAAGAGATGGTGAGAACAACTGAGTGATCAGATATGGATAGTGTGACAGTAGTATTAGTGGCAAAGAGAGAGGTGGAGATGAACAAGAGATACAAATAGTTACCCTGTGTGTGGGTAGGTAGGGTATCGATAGAGTGGAGTGTGTGGTCACTAAGACAAGACTGAATTTCAGGTTTCTGAGAAGAGGTTGAGAGGGAAGGTTAATGCCCCCTTTGAGAATGAGGAGATGTTTAATGGAAAGGGAATCAGGGAGTTGCCCAAGATTATTAAAGAATGGTCCAGTGGGATCAGGGCGGTGATAGATGGAGATGGTGTGAACTGAGGCAGAGCAATAGTAGAGATGGGGAGTTCAAAATAGTTAGGAGAGGATGTGGCATTTGGGGATTTCAGAGGCATTGAGGCAGGAAGAGAGTAGATGTCTGACACCTCCAACTCTGCCAGTCTGTTGAGGAGAGTGAACGCATGATAGTTTGGAGTCATGGGGGGCTGCTAGAGTGGCAGTGCCAGATGGAGAAATCCATGTTTCAGTGATAGCAGGAAGGTCCAGGGGATGTGAAGTCATCATGAGTCAGACACTGTTTTCTCATGAAAGGTTTTATTTAACTTGAAAGGCAGAGTGAAGTAATGCCTTACTTGCCCTATGCTCGGGAGGATAGCTCAGCTGCAACGTGCTTGCCTTGGAAACAAGACGACATGGAGCAACACAGGTTTGATCTCCGGGTCCGCGCTAAGAGACCTCTGGGTATTAAGCGTGTTATAAATAACCCATCATATGCTAAGGTGGGATTTCCCTACCTAAAGAAAACTAAGGATAGTCTATGTCAGGAAGTCCAAAGTAACACATCTGTCTGTGTCTGAAACCTACATGTTCCCTCACAATTAACTGCATACAATGTGTAGGGAAGACAATCAAAAAGGATGAGTGTTCAAAGTAAAGTGCATAGCTTCATAGCTTCTTCTAGCTCTTGGGCTTGTAATCATCTCCTCTTCCCCAAGTTCAAAGTAGTTCATCAAATACAAGGGTTCCCTTCCCCAAGAGTTTCAGCTTTCAACAAAAAGAGTTCAAATCTTCCAGCTTTCAACCAAACAATTGACTTTAATGTCACAACAAGATATTTGCACAACGCAAGGTTCTTTATAGGTGTTCTTGTGGCTTTTCCATTCAGGGGAACCCGGTCTAGGTGCAGTTGTCGGACCACACGGTCCACCCATTGCAGGTCACACAACTGGTACTCTTTCTTGACTGCTTTTCCTTTAACACCAATCCACTGCTTCTTCTCAGCAGTGAGGTTTGCCCCAGTCACATATGTCACACTCTCCTGACATGGTAGTGTGGCTTGTTTAACCATCTTTCACTTGTTACACCTTCTTATGTTTCCTTGACTCTTGCCAATGCACTTTCTTGACTGTGGCCAATGTTACATTTCTCATATCCTGCATACAACTGTCTGTGCTCTCTTGTCTTTGCTAGCACTGGTTTCAGATAATGCAGTTCATTATTTCAATGCGGTTAAAAATGTTCCTCTCAATATAGTTTACATCTCTCTTTCACTCTTAAAATGTCAGAGTGTTCCCAACTTGCTTTCATTTTGTTCAGTATTCAAAATGCATTGGTTTCATTTCGTTCGGTATTCAAAATACTTTTTATCTGTTTTAACGTTCTTTCATTTAGTTTGGTATTTGAAATGCCTTGCTTTGTTTTATTTATATCACCGCCTGTCAGCCCAGTGTCCCACCATTCCTAGTTGACCTCCCCAGCCGGTCTTACAGCTTCTTACAAGGTCTTCTGCCACCACGGGTTCCTGCTTCTGCATGCAATTGCTTGTGTCGTCACTCGGCGGTCTTCTTGTGGCTTTGCGCACACCCAGCAGTGCTTCCTCGACAAAGTCGGATGTATACGAACGCTTCTCTCCATCCCGAAGGCCTCCTTCTCATGGCTTGCCAAAGACCTCTAGCTCTGTATGCCTTTACTTCCCTCTGCATACACTCTGCACTGATTCCCGGGTCTCGAGCACTCCTCCTGCCATGCTGCCACACCAGAGAGGTTTCCCTGCACACACCTGACTGTGCTCCCGCACCTGACTCTGATCCCACAGCTACCTCCATTTGGCTTAGGCTTCCAGTATTTAAAGCTCACGCCTTGTCCCAGTACTTGGCTGGGGCTGATTATAGTTTGTTTTTACAAAATGAGGATGTGTTGGTCTAGTTGTCCTCTTCTTCGCCTCAGTACCATATTTATGCACTTGGGGAATATTTTAGAGGAGTCACACAAATCCAAACTCCAGTGTTTTGATTTCACTTTCTAGAGTTCACTATTCTAGCTGAATTGCATCTATGCTCTTTTGAATTCTGTTAGCTGAGTGGAGCTCTTAGGCTATGATCACCATCTATGTGGCAAGGAGACATTACTGACTTTTTAAGTTCCTCCATTGAGAGAAACACAATAACACCTTAGTTGAAGACATTCCAGGGTTGTAGGGCACTGTTGCCCTGTCTACCCATGTCAAGTTCCTTCCCATAGCGATTCATTTCTAAGCCTTCTCTGGTTGATACTGCAAGATGGGGATCCCAACTCATGCCTATTCATAGCCAGTGCATGTCCTTTTTTTTATCTTTAGTTGTTTTAGCCACTGTGTTTTTGATATATTCTCTATTATGAGGGCAGTCTCTTCTCGCGAATATCATGTCACGCCGGAACACACATTTATATTATAGCCTTCCGATAGGTCTGTATTTAGCACAACGTCCAGTCATACTTTAACTCTTTGGCGTCCTCAAAAGTTTCAGCATTAACTACTGAGTTGTAACTTTGAGGGAGACTATAATTCATGTTAACCTGTCCTGCAAAAATAACGATGTAACCCCTACAGTTTACAATACCACTCAACTACTCTGATCTTCCCTAACACTCAAGCTATTTTGCACTCACACCCTTACTTCCCAACCGAAAGAAATATCAATCGTAAAAGTCAACATTTAGGCCCTCATAATGCAGATTTTTTGCACATATTTGTGCATGAGGTAATAACTGTCACCCCGTGCAGAAAACTCACTGTCTCTACATACTTATAAGTTTACCGTCACTAGGGTGGTAAACTTAGGGACACATGCATAGTTTCAAAAATACTGCAAGGATTATTTATGCAAATATGCATCTACATTTTTGTACCCCTTAAAATATATATATATTTCTGTTTTGGGAATGGGAACGAATCAAGTGCAGTAGCAGAACATACTGTTACTTTATTGTGCACCGTAAGCACAGTAGTGTCAATAATGACTGTTCTGTGCATTGCAAAGGGGTGAGAAGACGGGCATCAGTAATGCCCTCTTTCTTATGCCCTCGTGGTATCCCCCAGCACTTTATTTTACTTATGCGAAGGCTGGAGTGAGTGAAAAAATGTGTTGCTAATGTTGTGGCTCTTTTACAATGCAACCGTCACCTTTTTGGCAAAGGTAAACATTTGGGGATATTTTAGGCAGCAATTCAACTGATAATTAGGCAATATTTACAGCATATGGTAAACCCCAGGAATGCCATATGACCCTGCAAAGGCCATTGGTGTGCTGTATACATTCCCCGGCAACAAAACACAACATAACATAACATAGTTTATGAGATAATTACCTCCAGGCTTAAAATCTGACAGAGCGTGAAACGTAGTATTGAAACACTACCTGTGTTTACGCTTGCTGCCAGACTCCTAATAAGGGGCAGCCACCGATGGGATACTTTCATTGCAAGAAAGCACTGGTAGATAATTTAACACATTTCAATTCAACAACTTATGATGACTGTTCAGCGAAATGGCCATACTAGGTCATACGCCTGCGTGGTTACATGCTGAGTCATCGTGTAAACAATATGAAACTCTTCTGGGTTGAGCCTTTTGAAAATAAGCCCTCAGCAAAGGCGATTGAAGCACGGGCACATATGCACAAAGATCACAAGTCAAGATCTTCTGGCCTCATATTTATCAGCTGCTCTGCAAGTGATGTCTATCACGGAGATAATATGTGGATTACAAACCTCTTGTATACATTGGAGAGTGGGAGGATAGGGCCAAAAAGGAGGGAAAGGATGGCTAGAGACACATTTAAGTTATCTTGCCTACCTGCTTGGCTTGTTCCAGTGATGGAAGTGGTTGAGAGGGAATGATTTGGCTGCTTTAAAATCTTTTTAAAAAAATGTAATCAATCCGATCATTTATGAAGCCCATTAGCTCCTTCCTGTGTAAAAAAGAAAATGTTCTGAACTCATCCACATGTGGGAAAGACGCCCTTGTGATCCTTCACATTACACGGGATGACAAATCTGTTCCCTGTGTAACAGTTATACTGATAAAAATGAGCGTGCATGCCAAAAAACATGCCTGCCAAAAAACACTGTGCACTGCAGCAGTGACCTTGAATGCGCGTTTTGCGAAGACACACAATCATTTTTAAAGAGCACTGGGGAAATATGCTTGATTTCAGTTTATAATGTCAGGTAAGTTGAAGGGACAACCATTTTTTATGAGGACTGCGGAAATATGATTCATTTTGGTTTAAATGCCAGGCAAATTGAAGGGAACAGCGATCAACTGTGATGCCAATTGGATATCAACTCTGGAATTTCAAACCGTGCAAGCAGTCACTCACCTTACACACAAAGGTGATATTATGTTGATACTAAATGTTGGCAAACGACCACCTGTCTAAAATCTGATGCCAGATCAAATCCTGTGGCTTCATTTTGGCCACACACGGCTCTTGTAAGATTTGCTGGCAGCCCAAAATAGTACTCAAACTTGGAGGTGAATTTGTTCGTTGGCAAGTTCGACCTTGGTGGGCAATCAGAACTGTCTAATGTCTTGAAGCGATTTTGTGGGCACTGGGGAGGTTCAGTGGCTTAGTAAAAGGACCACCACCATTATTGTTTTGTTTGTGGTATTATTAGGGTGGTAAGATCAGGAATGGGCATAACAGATGCACAACTTGTTTTTTGGATGTACTTTGGTGTACTTTGGTGAAGTTTTCTGTGTATCCTATGTTAATGATTTTTGGTCATTATTTGGTCCTTTTTCTCTGTTTTTGTGTATTTAGGTTTCTTTTTCAATTTTTCTTTTTTAAAAATGTTTGCTCCCTGCCTCATAGCAAGTCTACAATAAATAGTTTAAAAAAATTAAAAAAGCCATTTTCCCTTAGGCATTCTGTCACGAAGGGGACAGGAATCAGTGACTAAGTGAAGACAGAAATGCAGTAACAATTGGTTGCTTTATTTTGGGAAAATAATACAGAGCAACCAAAACAACAAGTGGGGACTATAAAACATAAAGTAAAGAAAACTGAACAAGTCCTCTCATACTACTTTACGTTTGTGGTTATCGTGGCACATGATCCACCCCCTTCATCCCCTTTCTTCTAAAGGAATATTCATTAGTCTTCAAATCCTTGATTAAAACCTTTGAGGGGGTTCCACACATTCTTCTTTGCTCTTCTCAGGATCTCATCTCATTGCTCTTATTGTCAGGTTTCAGGGGGTCATGCACCCTTCTCTTCTGGTCTTCTCAGGGGTCTTTTCCCATGCTTGATATTTTCAGGTAAAGGGGATCCCTCACCCATATTCTTTGGTCTTCTCTGGGTTTGATCTTCATGTTCCTGCTCTCCAGTTTAAATGTTTCTTGTACCATTCTTCTCTGGGCATCTTACAGCCTGTCTATTTCCACCTGATGGGACTATGAGCACATATATCCTATTGAGCTCTCCCCTAGTGTTGGGATGCCTCGGAGGGTTTGCACCTGTGGATGTGAAAGAGTGAAGGCCTTGTATTGGTCCTCATTAAATGATTCCCTCCCCAATTTTTCATTTGGGGCTTTGGGGCCAGACCAACTCTTTAATTAATTGATTGATCCACCATCTTGGACTTCTCTTCCATCAACCATGGGGATGCTGCAGTTCCGGGATGTCCATGGTGCTTGTTTTTTCTACAAATGCAAGGAAGTGAGTGCTTGCATTCCACAGACATATTACATGAAGAAGATGTGATGAATCCAAGGAGTTCATACCCTCATCCCAAGAGGGAACTACCCGCTTTGTGACTAGGGAGTTGAGCTCATTATGCCCAGCACCCACTGGGTTTGATCCCCCATTAGGGGATCAGAAATCCCTAAAAAGGGATATGGTATCTTCCCTTGCGCCCAATCTCTAATACCTGTGTTGGCTATATGGGAGTTGAAACCTATAATAATCTAAAACCTCCTGTTATTATGGCTGGTTTGGTTTCTGACCCCAGGAATACACTGTCTTTGCCTGAAAGAGCAGAACAGTGGATGGCCCAGCCCCCTAGAGGAGCAGCAGATAAAGAGCGAGTCAGAAGTTGCAAGGAAAGCCTGCAGGGCTCTAGAGAGACAGGAACTTTGTGGGAGGTGTGGCAAGGCCATATGAGGGTACACAATGTGTGGCATTCACACAGGTGGTCGGCACTGCATAGAGGTTACAGTGCCCGCCGAGTGAGGAGCCAGAAGGGCCCAGCCTAGAAGAGTGGAGGAGAGTGAGACCGGAGTGCAGGGAAGCTGCCACCAGAGTCCTGCCTGAAGCTAGCGGGAAGCGAAAACAAGCTGCTTCCGACGTGGAATCCGAGTTGACAAGTCACATAAGCACCTCCACATCAGATGGACTCACCGACCTGCCTGGGGAGCACTGCTGAGAAGACGAAGGTACAATGCTGATGCGGGAGAGCCCACAGATACCACAAGGTAGGGAGAACCTAGGACAGCCCCAGAGGGGATAGATCCTTAAGAATCTCCAAGGATGTGTCAGCACAGAGAGATCCCAAAGTAGGATGAGAACCAAGAAGCCCCATGGGGTGTGAGCCCAAAGAGACCTTAAGGTGGGGAGGATAACAAGACCACAAGGGAGGGTGAGAACCAAGAAGTGTAATGTTTGTTATACACTTTCGGTAACTAGAACACCATAAAACAACAAATAGAGAAAGAACCACAGACCTCTCCTGATGTTATCGATGGGAAGAAAATGGAAGCCTCCCTGAAACACCTCCCTCCGTTCCACGGCTCTAACAGGCCAGAAGAAGAAGAGGTGCCCCAGGGAAACACTCTGGGGAAGAAAACCCTGGCTGGTCCAGAGTGTGGAGCTGGTGTTGTAGTCGTGAAGAACTGGACGTGCCTGCCTTCAATCCACTCTCAGGGTTAGTGCGTCTGTTGTAGGTTCAATAATGAGAAAAAGGGATATGAGTTAATCATAGGGAAAGAGATAGAGGTGGATAAGTTTTGCGAGAGGTTTTATAGAGAGCAGTACCATTTAGGCATATCTTATAATTGAGCTCCTACTCGCTGGTGTGCCGTAGTCTCAAATGGTAGTTTAGCCGCTGCCGTAAGAATATAAAGATGTTATACTGAAGAATTAAATTATATACTAGATACGTTCCAGAAAATGGCTCAAGAATACGTTCAAATGGTGTCTGGCGTTAGCGGCGACTGAGTATGTTTTAGGGGATCCGTAGTGTACTTCGGAAAACACTGGAGAGCTAGAAAAGACGTAACCGAAGTTGAATGCAGAATGAAGGGAGAAAGGCTTATATGAAGAGAGAGACCGCCACCCCTGGAGCCCGTAATGACAGAGGCTCTGTTGAGATGTACCCGAATGTGCTCACTTCCCTTGTGGAAAAGCTGCTGGGCAAGATTAGAGAGACAGTGCGAACCGAACCGGGAGGTTGCACACCATCCGGCGCGGCTCGAAGTGTGTCGCGTAAGACATCGTGTGCAGAGTGGGAGCCCTAGATAGAGAAAGAAAGTTTAGTCAAGATTGTTAGATTTTCCTGTTGAGAGAAGCAATAGTTTCCCTAGGTTCAAACCCACAAAGTGTTGGTAGTTGGGAGTAGCAACGCATCCGCGCGTTGTCTGGAGGAACAGATAAGCAGGACTCAGTTGCAGGGGCGGAGCTTCCGTGTGAGAGTTGCACTGCAGGGCTGGAATGTTGAGACAGCTACCAGCCACCATCTTGGAGGGTAAAATGGAGGTAATGCGAGTATGCGACCAATGGTGCCAAAGAGACCTCCGCCTCCTAAGGGATGTAACAAGAAGCCTGAAGGCAGGGTGATCCAGAGAAACCCAAAGGTGGGGTGAGAACCAACAAGCCCCAAGGCGGGGTGAGCCAAAAAGAAACCCCAAGAGATAGTGAGAACCAAGAAGCACCAGGGCGGGGGAAATACCAACTGACCCCAAGGTGGGGTGAGATTGAACAAGCCCAAAGGTGGGCAAAATACCAAGAGGCCGTAAGGTGTGGTATGTAATGAACGAGAGTGAGAAGAGACACAGAGTGGAGGAATGCGCAAGAGGCCCCCTGAGTGGTAAAAGAGGAAAAGAACAAACCCCAGAGTGGGAAACGAGAAACTGAGACAAACCTTGGTGTGTAAGTGAAAGATAACCCCTGTCTGGGAAAGGAACCGGGAGAGACTGAAAGAATCCCTGACTAGAAAGGAGAAAGACTTTTGATAAACCTGAGTTGAGAAGAAAAGAGACTGACAAGACACTCAGTGCATGGCTGGGATTGTGCATCTAGGCGAGGAGCCTATGGTAAAGAGAAACCAGATGGGGGTTAGAAACCAGCCACCGTCCAGCATTTGGCAATGACATAAAATATGTCTTTGTTGTATTTATGTTGTTCTTTTGTAATGGTAGGGACAGAACTCAGGATAGACTAGGATTCTATACTGAGAACTTCATTTATGTAAGACATCCTGACATGCTCCGTTTGTACATATTTTCTTTGTAGAGTAGGGATGGAATCATAGGATTAGGGGCACCTTAAGCCTTGTTTATGTTAAAGAATAAATAAACCATTCAGATAACAAGCCATGGTGTCCATCTCCTGACTCTGTGATTGTGTGAGCGGAATTACATTTGGTGCCCTTTCCAAGGTGCTGCGCTTCTAGGAAAGGAATGTGGCATGAGTTAGTAAAGCAGACTAACTTGCATATGTTCCATAAAAATGTGCTGTGTCTTTGATCTCTGAGTGAACTCACTGTGAGAGTGCTACAGAAAGATGTGGTCTGCCTTTGATGTATGCACAAGCTCGCTGTGCAAGTGCTGCAAGAACTTATAGGGGTTCTCTGAGTCTGAGTGTATGCCTATTACTGATCTAGAAGGAGTTTAAATCTTTTCCCATGTTTTCCATTAGCCTTAGATCTTTTCTCCCTTAAAACATTATCTGTTCTGTGAATGCCTAAAATATTTGTGGTTGGGGAAAGGAGAGACATCTCTTCCCTACTTCCATTAATTTTTCAAGTCCCAAATGTGGGTCCTGTCTCCCTTTAAGAGACAGCCTCCATTGATTGCCTCATGTGATGGTTTTATGACATTGGGTATGGGCCAAGTGTGGGTGACCAGGGGATCCTTCCCATACTAACCGTGGGACCATGATCAACTATCTCGGTGAGGCACCCAACCCCTTGGTACTATCAACATATATCTCTAGCTTTGTCACAATTCCTAATCCCATTAAGAGGTATGTTTGCTCTACTAGGCATTGTATGTCTACTTCCATTAGTTTCCCTTGCCTTTTACCTAAAATGTAAAAAACTGTAAAAATAATTCCCTTTTGTATTCCTGCTTTCTTGTTAAAACTGTTAACCTTCCTATTTTTATGTGAACCACAGAATCCTCTCTTTGTTTTAGTCATTTTCTTTTGTGTGTCAGAGAACACCTTCCAATTATCTGTGCGAGTCTCGTGTGAATCCATTTGTTTGTTCTAGTCACTTGACTTAGAGTTTAAAATATATTGTGGAGTGTGTGCCAACTACACTTTTTGGAAATATTGTAAATGCGTAGGATAAGTAATATTCATTATACAATTAGGATTATTTGAAGTATATACATGTTTATGAAATACAAGGCGAACATAATAAGTCTTTTTCTGTCTCAAATCATCGCATATCTGAAATATGGTACATAAAGTTTATCACAAATATGCCAAAATATGCCAAAAAACAGATCAAGACATATACAGAAAAGGGGCATAATTAAAATAATAACATTGGAAATTAAGATTGCGATGAAATGAAAAGACTTTTGGATATGGTTTGTTACATGTTAAATTTAACCCCTCTAAAACCGAGGTTATCTTGTTGGGATCCAAACACCTCCTGGAGGATCCATAGCATCTCCCACCTTGCCAGCACTATTTGACATGCCTGCTGCCTTCTCACATAAGGTAAAACACCCAGGCTGTATATGGAGGTTTAATCTGATTTATAACTTGCAGATCGGCGAAATGCTCAAATCCATCTACTATCGGATTAGGCTTCTACGACACATTCTCCCACTTATCTCTGTGAATGACTGCCCAGCATTTGTTGGTGCACAGATAGTCAAATACAAATTCACTGCCCTCAGGTTGCCCAGAATGCAGCAGTTAGACTCCTCTTTTAGTCTACCTAAAACCTCCTGTGTCCCTCTCACTTCGTTCACTCTATTGGCTGCCAGTACAGCAGAGAATCTTTTTCAAGGTGTTGTATTTAAGTGTATCCACAGCCTGGTTCCTGTATACCTGGCCGCCAAAATTACTTCTCATAACACTGGATGATTACTTCACTCTTCTGCTGAAAAGCTACTGGTAGTACCCGCATCTCATTTTGTCCACAGAGGCGACAGACGCTTTGCTGTATTTGGTCCACGGCTTGGAATGCTCTTACCCTCACCCTTTGGAATCTTGAATCTTTCAAAACATTTCAAAAGAAACTTAAAATCTACCTTTTTACTTAGCCATCCAAATAGTTTCCTGATGATTCTCTAATTTAACAGCTGCGCCCATTTACAGTCTCTGTTCGGAGTCCTCTGTGAGGAATTAGCGCGGTACAAATATTCAAATCAAATCAAACATGTTCACGATAAATACATGAATATATAACAGAATCGAGTTAATCAAAATGAATGCCAAACAGCAAATGAAAAACAAAAGGTAAAGAAAAAAAAGAAGAAATGATTACGTAAAATTGAAATTAGTAATTGTAGTTTCATTCAATTACATAAGCATTTCAATAACTAATATTGATGTCAATGATTAACAAGTGCACTCAGTTACTGTCTGACTGAAAATGTTGCATTTGATCATTATTGGTAGCATGGTGTCTAATGGCGACAGAGCAACCCCTTATTTGATAAGTGCTATTGTTTATAGTACCAAGGCATATTTGATGCCCCTACTGCATGAATGATGTTTTAAATAATAGGAAACCGTTTTTTCAACCTTTTCCATTGATTATGAAAGGTAAACACACCATCTTCATCAATCAGTTGCAGATTCCCTATCGTTCAAGTATTCATAATGCCAATGCTACTGTGCAATTATTGTTGCTAGCTGACATAACGCTTTGTTGAAAGGAATTCTGTTGACATATAAGATAGTAGTTTTTTATTCATAAAAAGAAATTAGATGGCACTTATAAAGATGATATAATAGTTCCTAATTTTTTTTAACACATTACCTGTTGTTATAGGTCTCTCTGACCATGAGAACTTACTCAATTCCATAAATGAATAGATTCCATTGGCATAGTTGCATTCGGTTCAATTCGTTTTAGCCTGCAAAAAACCTGTCTATTGTGAATTCTGATGGAAAGGAAGACATTGGGTTTTGAGGAAATAGAGTGCTCAATCTTTTTCAGCATAACATACTAACTATTTTCTTCCTGTTGCCCCCATTTAGGCACAAAAAGTAATGAAAATAGCTATGAGTGCAATTTCATTATTGTTAAATATAGGAAAGCTCTGAAGAAGCTTTAGGTTTGGAGTGAAACACATGTAGGCCAAATTATGCAATGATTTGAGAGTGACAAAAGGCTTATTTTGTTCACCTTATGTTTCAACTAATCCAAATGTATGATGATAAACCTGTGGTTTTACAATTCTTCCAAAAACGGTAAGTGTACATACTGCACAATACAGTATACTTTTTATGGATTGCACTGGGGCCATAGGGCTAGTTGTGGAATTGTGCCGACAACTACCAAACTAATACATCTGATGAGGCACACAGTGTTGTTTCACAAATTACCTTACACTTGACTTTGTTAGTTTTGTCTAGTTTGAGTGTGTAGAAAGGAAGTAGATTTGTGAAGCAGGACTGTGCATGATACATGAAGGGAGATGGGAAAGATGAGCATGCTGACTTATCTGAGGAACAGTATGTGAACCGTCTACTTGGCAGGTCTTGGAAGAGAATAGTGTATTGTGTCTGTAGGGATGGATGACAAATACTCGGTGCCACAGCGATTGTTCTCTGAAGCAGAAGATCCATTGGGGAGAGCAGAGGAAGAGGTGAGTATATGGGTCTGACAAAGGAGGGTTTGCCACTGCCACAGAAGGATGAGGAGGTGGGAGAGGATGCAGAGGAGGAGGTGTGGGAAGCAGAAACATTGGAGGAGCCATTGCTTGTGCAGGAAGTCTTTATGCCAGAGGTGGTAGAAGGAGCTGGAGAGGTATCAGGGGTGTCAGACTGGGAGTCTCTAACTAATACCATGTCAAAAACTCTGTTAAATTCACTCATGCTTTTAATTCCTGGTAAAATATGCACAATTGTGTTTGATCAGAAGTGAATATTACATATCTTTAATGTACATTTGTGGACTATCATTTATTTCACATTTTATGCTTTTTAAGGCCTCAGTTATCAAACAAATACTTAATCCTGACCATTGAAAATGGATTTCATAAACATTCACGATTGTTCTTACAAAGAAAAAGGAGAAAACCAAAAAGGAATGTTTATTAACTTATTCATTTTATGGTTATAATACTTATGACTGAAGCAAAAGAAAATGTGTTATAGTGAAAAATGTAATTGTTAAATTATACCTTGCTAATAGATAATTGTGAACTAAGTAATTTTTTAATTTTTTCTTCATAAAAGAGTCCAATATAGAATTTATAGATATAGTTGGGGAACAGCATGGCAATCACACAGCAAAAAAGCACCGTCTGTGATGGAAAATACAAAATTGACTGTAAAAATAGCAGATGTCAGGGGCACAAGAAAAAACAATTTAGACAATAAAAAAGCAAGAAAAAAATATGGATGATCTTCAAGAAAATATTGTAAACATGTCATCCAAAATACTTCTAAACTTATTATTCTTTGCGCCAAATATTGATCTGAACCGTAATCAATTTTTTAATGTATTTAAATATGCTTCAAATCATAGATTAAGGAAATGTTTCTGTAACAAATGAAATCAAAGTTTAAATTAAAGTCACCACAATTGATAGTAATTACCATTGCTGGTTTTGACAATTTATTTATGAACATTATTGGATTTTGAAAGAGGATAAAACACAGAGACAGAACTCAAATCATGTTTCAACTTGGTGTCCAATTTGGATTCAGCAATGTTACATATCTTCAAAGTATATCTCTTTTGTACCACAACAGCCCAAAGAAAATCATTTCCCTATATTGTGACCCCTGAACATTTGTCAGATAACAAGGCGTGTCAGCAGGCACAAGTCACCAAGATGGGTGTGAGCGGAAGAGGTCTTTCACTGGAATCATAGCAGCTGACAAACCACCATTGAGGAATGACATTGTGAGGCAAAGAGGCGAGTTCACAGAGCATGCTTCTGATCACAGCAGTTTTCAAAGTTGGGCTGCATCTTCTGATTAGAGCTGGGCACGTGCAGAGAAATCTAAGAAGTTGTTAACTTTTGCAGTGCTTCTACTGAGCACTGAGGCTGTTCGAGATCCTAAATTTGATTCCTGACATCAATTCATTGATATTGTTAAAAGAGATCTAAGAGAAATAACTACAGGCATAGTAAAGTATAGAACTATAAAACATTATCTCACATAGAGGAAAAGAAGGGCATTACATGACTTACAGAAAGATAGAAGTAGAATCATTTAAACTAAACTAAGTTATGAATGTGGTCATATTAAATTGAGAAGTTTATATCACACATGTTAAAATGGATCTGATGAATGACAGCAGAGGAAGAGGTGAGGAACTAAGCAATGATCCAACAAGAAATGTACAAGAATACGTGTCTAGTAAAATTGATGCGTGGCACAAATCTGGTTTAATATCCTCTGATCAGAAAGATTTCCTCTCTGTAAAAATCAAATTATGGAGGCCGGTCTAGCCATTGGATGGGGACGGAATCTACCTGAGGTGGGGCAGAGGAATACATTTATGAGAGGAAATAAGCACACTTGCATTATGTTTTTCAGTCTGTTTTGGAGGAAAATTGAAAAAAATCATGGAAGGTTTATCATGATAGGGAAGCAGGATTGTACTGACCCACATATTTTAGTTGGGGTTTTAAGGCTAATGAATGGTCTTTTATTTGTGACATTTTGAATGTAATCTGTGAAAAGTTGAATAAACTAAAACACAATTAAAAAAGAAATAATAATCAAAGGATGCCCACAATTTACTTCTTGCCTAAAATGTATAGAGAAAGACACAAATGGCAGCCAATTACACCCCTAATAAGTGTCATTTGAGCAGAACCAATATTCAAATGTGTTGAAATGCATTTACAACCCTTAGCAATAAAACAAACAACATACATTTGAGATACCATACAGAGCCTTAACATTCAGCACCAAATCAAAGGAAAATCTACATTGTCATTGATTTCTCTGGTTGTATGTTATTAATGTGTATCTATACACCATAGTTTAGCTCTTGAAGCTGTGAAATATTTGACAAAGGACATTCATGAGTTATTATAACAATTTTGGCATGTTGCTTTTTACATTGAAAGATATATTTGAGTAATATGGAAAAAGTTACAGGCTATGCTGCAGCATTACCATGGGTGCAATGTATGCCCACAGTTAGCAAATGTGTATATGTATCAGTAGGAGAGTCAACATGCCTGCAAAAAGACTTGTGCACATTATATGACCCATATTTGTCACTGGACCCTGGAACAAGCCCCTATTTGGATCTGGACCCTGTGTGATACCCTCAGCTTGAGAACCCTAAGGTCATGATTCTGGGCCTAGCTGTGTGGAAGCTTAAATGCATGATTACAGTTGATAACAGTACGGGTGTTGTGATGTTTTTTGCTGTGGCCCATTACTGGGATCTGTGAGGAGAGGAGGGTGTAGAGCAAGTGTGTCCCACCCACCACTACTGAAGATGTTGGCACACAAAACCACAGCTCATGCATGCAGTGCAAGGTAGTGGTGTTGTTTCCCAGTGTGGACAGTTGCTGAGCTCTGTGAAAAGAAGAGAGAGAAGACCACCCCTCCCACCGATATTAGCGATCACCGCAAATAGCTGTGACCGCTATTAGCGGTGAACGTAAATAAGCGGATCCGGAAGTTGTGTCATCGCAACGGAACGGGAAAGAGCACGGCGGCCATCTTTAAAAACACAATCCATTGCCATCCTCCGCAACCAGTGGACATCTGACCCCCAGACTCGCCACAAACCTTCACCTACATCCACCCATCGTCAGAATGCCAAAAGTTGTTTAAAAAAGTTGCGATCGGTTGCAGCAGGAGCACTTCACTAGGGAGGAGCTCAACATGTTGGGCGTAACCCTACAGGAAAACGCTGATGTCGTATTCTCAACAGAGATGACTAGACCGGCGATAGCATGGAAGATGCCATATGGGCCATAGTAGCACAGCGGGTCAGTGCAGTTGGTACAACACCCCGCAACGCAAGACAGTGCCGGAAACGGTGGGACGATCTCTGGCTCCGCGTAAGGAGTATATTGTCTGCTAACAGAAACCTGGGCATGGCAACTGGTGGAGGAGCAGAGTCACCGATAAAATTGCAGCCGTGGGAGGAGATATGTGCCACAACCATTGGCATCGAGAGCATCGGGGGGTCGTAGAAATGGAGAGAGGAGCCCCGACATCAGGTGATGCAGGTAGGTGCCTTAAATCAAGCCATGCCAAGCTTACTGAAGTCCAGAATCATGTGAAGCGCAATGTTGCCTAATAGGGTTAACGCGACACATCAGCAGAAGACTGCCTACAGGCATTTTTGACCTCCACCCTGTACACATGCAGTATGAACACACTTACTGTAGGCACCCACATTCCTCCATGCTTCTTCCACCCAAAAGGGAGACTGTATGTCACTGCCTCCAATGTGACCATCTAGTTATCAAAATGATGGCAGTCATCACAATGCCTGCTCAATGTCCACAGACCCATCAATAACACTTTCCCTCCTTTGCTCCACCACAGGCTCTCATTCAGACCTTGGTGATGAAGACACTGGCACCACACCTGCCAAGAAGGCCAGGCCCGAAGTACCACCACACCAACCCTCCACCTCTGCTGGACAAAACAAACCCCCACAGCAGCCAAAATCTTCGGCCACAACACAGGCCAGGGCACTGATAATCACCAAGGCAAGCACCATGGTACCACCAGCAACAGACATCCATCAACTGGTGCCCACTGAAGGGACTGGAAGCAGCACGATTGGGGAGACTGCTGCCATTGCAGCTAGCTCGGATAGTGATGTGGTGGATGCTGATGTTGTAGTATGTCCCCCCACTGCCCACCCTCATTCCCCCTACCTGTCCCCATACAGCCAGCATGATGATGGCACACAGGGGCAATCCCCTGATGACTCATGGCCAGCCACTCCATGCGCAGTGGATGATGTGCGGGAGGGGAGCAGCACTATCAACACGCCACTGGCAATATCCATTGCTCAAAAAAACCAAGAGTCGCTGGACCAATTCATCACACGCCAACATCAACTGTCCTCACTCCTGACTCAGCATGTGGACGAATGCGGAGGTGCAAGGGCGGAAATGCACCAATGTGCAGATACTGTGAAGGCAGCCATACAATCCTCCACCAAGGATATCTGTGCAGAACTCGCCGCGGTGCGGCACGTACTCTCGGAGCTCGTTCAGACAATGAGGGACATGCGTCCTCGTGAACAGTCAAGTACCTCCTCGCAGATCGGGCAGGAACCTGCGGAGTTCAGGCAGGGGTGCCCCGGGGGCTGGGAGAGGGGGCTGCCAATAGAGGGCACCCAGTGGAACAATCACACATTATGCACGTCACCACAGGCATCCACACACCTTTGCGGGGAGTTGAGGGGGGAGGGGGGAGTGGGTGTGTTGGGTGTGTTAATTTAAATCACATTTTCAATACACTTTTTGCTTGTGCACAAATCACATGTGTGGACATTGCTCATTGCGTATGTGTGCTTTATTGGTGAACAGCCCACAGTGTGCATGTTCCAGACGCACACAGTGCCCCAAGTGCCATCTCCATGTGACACACACCATCCGTGTGTGCTAGAAGCATTGGTTAGTGAGAGTTTGATGCATGGCACGTCCCTCCTGTGCATCGCCTCCTCCCTGAGGTGCTGCCCCATCTGCACCCTCCTCATCTTCATTGTCAGGTGGTTACAGTTCAGCGTCGGGGCAGGGGCACATTTCGTTTGATGCACATATTGTGTAGCATTACACATGCCATGACGATCTTCGCCACCTTCTCATGTTGGTACAGGAGTGCCCCACCAGACCTGCTGAGGCAGCGAAACCGTGCCTTCAAGAGGCCAAATGTCTGCTCAATCACCACACGGGTTCGTGTATGTGCACGATTATAGTCCTCCTCGTGCTGGTTCTGTGCGTTCCGGACTGGGGTAAGGAGCCACCTCTTCAAGGGATAGCCTGCATCACCTGTATGTGGGCAACAATGTATGTGTCAGTCATGACATCAAACTTCAAATCATGACGTGCCAGCATGGCATGCATTCATCTCTTACTTTGTACCACATTTACATGCACGAATGGAGTCACACTATGTGACCGGTATATGTGTATTCCTCTCATGGACTGTTTTGCAGGCCATCAACCAGTGTATGCAGGGGGGTCCAGTGCCTTGTGAGTGCCCATCCACTGTGTTAGTCCATAGCGGTTGTTTTGGTGATCTGGCAGATGTCCAGTGATATCAATGCTCTCATCATGGCAACATTGCTGTCAGCCTCATGATGACCTCACTGGGCACTACAAATGTTGTTATGCAATTTATTTTGGCCTCTGTGTCTGTGTAGTGGTGTATTGATGTTTATGTCCATCATGTGCCTCCTTTGTGCGCAGTTATGGGGGACTGGCCTTTCAGTTGATGGTGTTTGGTGCCGTGTATTGGCTGAAGTCATTGCATGTAGGTGCATTTCTTTGAGGTGGATGCGGTCCGATTCAGTACAGTGCACTTGAAGATGGTTGTGTCATGGTTGGGACACACCTTCATTCACATGGTAGGGCTACTTACATCGGGCATTATGTGTTCAGGTGTCATCTAAAGTTTGGGCTGCTTCAGGGTATGAGCTGGCTCCATTGCCTATGGTACTCGCAGCCAGGTAAAGTATGCATCTCCCCCCCTTTCAGCCAGGTAAAGTATGCATCTCTCCCCCCCGCTTTCAGCCAGGTAAAGTATGCATCTCCCCCCCCCCTTTCAGCCAGGTAAAGTATGCATTGGTACGTAAATCACATACCCACTTCACATTTCTATGGCCATGACATGAGACTCACCGAGTAGCCAGGATCTTGGCCCTGCATGTCGCTCCATGTAGCGTGGTATTGTGGAGTTACACAAGACCATTGCATCATGGGTTGATCCGGGGAATTGGGCACAACAATGTGTGATGATCCTGTTGAGTCACATACCATTTGCACGTTGATTGAGTGGAATAGTTTACGGTTGCGGTACGCTACCTCAATGGCATGTGGGACCACCAATTCCACATGGGTGCAGTCGATGGCACCAATGCAACCAGGTATGCTGGCGAGTGCATGGAAACCCACTTTGGTGTTTGCAATCTCCTGGGCAGACCGTGGTAAGGAAATGTGGTCGTCTGTGTGCTTGAGGAGGGCATCGAGCACTTGGATCAGCGTGCGTGAGAATAATGGTTGTGAAATGCCATGCAAGTGCCCCACTGTGTGCTGGTAGGTGCCTGTGGCCAGGAAGTGGAGCACGGACACTACCTTGTGTAGGGGGGGATGGCGGTGGGTGTTTCAATCATGCTGACAATGTAGTTGTGTATCATGTCCACGATGGTGGTGATGGTGTCCCGGTCCACACGGTACAAGGTGTATATCTGCTCAGCGGTGAGGTTGAATGGACTGGCTCTGATGCGTGGGATTGGGGGCTGCCTGCCTGGAGTGAATACACTGAGCCTCATAGCCTATTTTATCCTGCATCATGGCTAAAAAGAAGGCCATATTATTACCTTGGATAAGCATTTACCGAGTAAAGAAGACATTGCTGAAAGGGGGCATTGAACAGTATCTGATTAAAGTACTAGAGGAGCTTTACGGTCATATTAGTGCTGCTGAATCTTATTTAAATAGAGTGAAAGGTGTTCCTCAACATCCTAAACAAAATATAGATAATAAGGAATGCCATCAACCACCCCCCCTCTCTGGTCATCTCAAGTTACTTGTAGTAATCTTAAAGATCAGATACTATTAGACACATCCCCTGGGGGGATTTCGTAGAAAGGCTGTAACTATGGCTCAAATGACATGAAGTCTACTTTGGTGACACATCCCCTAGACTCTTATGGTGTGTTAGATCAGGAAAATACAGCCATATCCAAATGTGGGGACTTTGAAGACTACTAAAAAGATTAATCCTTACTCAAAGTGCCAAAAGAAAA
Source organism: Ambystoma mexicanum (assembly GCF_040938575.1). Taxonomy (NCBI): domain Eukaryota; kingdom Metazoa; phylum Chordata; class Amphibia; order Caudata; family Ambystomatidae; genus Ambystoma; species Ambystoma mexicanum. The sequence continues at coordinate 752,262,389 of NC_090929.1, forward strand.
CAGCTTGTGGGTGTTCTAGATTCAATATACCTAGGATTATATACAGTAATGTTGGGCACAAGGAAGAGGTGAGGGTAGTAGGACCTGATAAGCCAGCGCAGGCATTCAAAAAAAGGAAGTCAGTGAAGTTGACCAAAGGACTTTGTGACCCTCTCAAGGAACTTGTTGTATTGTCAAGAGATCACCTTAATGATCCAGCTGATGATGGTGCTCCGATTGAGTTATTTGTGCAAAAATCTTTTCCCATACTTCACCCAATGTTGCGAAGCGTCATTGATCATATTTCTAATGTTGAATGCATGTTGAAACAACTGTCATCTACATGTAATAACATACAGAGTAAATGTTTGCTGATGAGCATACCAAGATACTTTCAGATACATTCAGTTCTTGTTTGAAGCAGAAAACGGCCCACTTATGGGGCTGTAGCTGTAAAGGAGACTTCCATTCATCAACACCATGCTCTAAGCTGATTCTGCTATTTATTTTCATGACAAGGTTCCATTTATAAACAACATGGCTCATCAAACAATTCTTGATCTTTCTCCTGTGGTGGATCCTGTGACCCTTATATTGACTAATGTGCCCATTTTCCATGCTGAAACTAAAGAACCTTCTGCTTTTGTAATACAAAATTGCCTCTTTTGGCAAAATTGCAACCTGCGTCTGTGCAGAATAAAGGGATATGCCATAAGAATGGCTAGGAGAATTAACTGGGTCGAGCGGGGGGGTGGGCAAAATATATCAGGCTGATTGTGTCAAAATATTGCTGCTCAACCTTGGTCATACTCTCCATCTGGTAAACTCGGGATGTGTGTTCTCATATACGTGTTTGTACTTGACGTGTGGTCTTGCCCACGTACATCTTGTCACAAGGGCATTGGACAATGTATATAACATTGCAACTTTTACAAGTGCTGTGAGAATTGAATGACCAATCTATGCCCTGGACTGACATACTTTGTTTGGCCAAAGTGAATTTACAAGCCGTGCATCCTCGACAGGGAAAATGTCTCTTGACTGGTGGCAATCCCCAGCATAATCTAAGATTAGTATCCGGAGTCTGAGTTTGTCCATCAGCAATGACTAAATGTTTTTTCAAATTTCTCCCCTTCTTAAACGCAAACAATGGCGGTTGGGGGTCAGTGTTACGAAGTTGAAGAATATGCCAATTATTAAGAATGCGTTTTTTGATGGCATTACCTTGTTTGCCAAAAGTGCTGGCAGACATCATTTTGAAACAGTCTTGAATTTCTGACCATTTTTGCTAACAGCACAGCTCTGTTTTGATTCCTGACCCTTTGTTTTGCTTTTTTGACAACATGGCCAGGGTAACCTCTTCTCAAAAAGTGGTCCTCCATCAGATCTGCTTCAGTTTGGAAATCCTCAAATTTGGTGCCGTTTGTTCTAATCCTTAAGAACTGCTCATATGGAACATTCAGTTTTAAGGTCTTACGGTGATAACTTTGAACATGTAAAATGTAAAATAGTATTTCTGTCTGTGGGCTTTCTGAAAAGACTAACTCCCAATTTCCCATCAGTTGTCCAAAAAAGGGATCGAAACGTGATCCATGGATATAGTAAAATGCAAGTGAGGACTCAAAAAAAGTATCTAAATGAAAAATTCCTAATCTTTTCCTTCTCTGGTGTCCTAAATGATGATAATATCATTAATGTATCATTTGTACAACCGCAATGCATTGCGAAACGGAATGTCCAAGGATAAGATGCGTAGATCTTCAAATTTGGACATTTATACGTTGGTTAAATAAGGGGCAAAATCCACCCCCATTGCAGTCACTTTGATTTGGAGGAAGTATGTGCTTTTAAACTGAAAATACTTCTTATTTAAAGAGATTTCAAGTAGATTCAAAATGAAACTTGTTGGCACGCTATGTGGTACAAATATGCCCTCCAAATAGTCCTTGCAGACTCTTAGTGTCTCAGCTTGTTGGATGTTTGAGTACAAGGACTCAACGTCTAATGTAATCAATAACTCAAATTCAGGGTTTAAGGGCATGTCTTCATTTAAATAGATGACATATCTACAATCCATTAAGAAGGTAGGTTTGGCCATTGTCAAGGGCTTAAGAAAACAATATGCGTATTTGCCTATGGGTACCACCATGTTCCCACATAGGGAAACAATGGGTCGTCCCGGTGAGTTGATGGAATTCTTATGCATTTCAGGCAGGATATAAACAATTGGTGTTCTAACTATCAGAGGGTTGAGAAACAAGCTTTCTTTGTCTGTAAGGATCCCAGCATCCAGCCCATTGTTTGTAGTTTGAAAAATAAGTTCTTGAAAAGATGTAGTGGGAATCTCCTGGTACGGAGCAATACGTGTTCAAATCTCCCTAAATTTTTAAGGCCTCATTATATTTCTCACTGTCCATAAAGACAATCCCTCAGCGCTTCATAGTGTTTTTGATGACAATATTTGGAACTGAACTCTTTTTTCTTCTCACCGAAATTGAACACCGAAAGGATTCTTGGTGTGCAATAATATGGTCTAACCCTTTCCAGATTGCCTTCTCAAAAACAACAACCGCCTTAAAGGGAATGTTATTAGATGGCACGAAAGATGATCTAGGGTAAAACGGAGTCACTCCAGAGATACGTATTTCCGAGTTATCTCCTTCAAAAAAGTCCTGTAGCCGGACTTTACATAAAAACTGTCTGTGTTCAATGTCTGTTTTCATTTTGGGGTACCTCATTAATGGGACAAATGACAAGCCTAACTCTAATGCCGATAATTCTTCTGATGTAATGTTTCTGGAAGAAATATTAAATACTGGTAGGTTTCATCTATCTTCTGTAAGCCCTCCTCCAGTTTCGAATGTAGGCATCTGAGGAGGGATCTTTGTAAATGTGGACGGTTGTCCTGTTATTTGCCCCTCCTCTCGTCTCCTCCCCTTCTCTAGCGTAGGCGCTCTGTGATTGCCCTTATTTCTACAATAAGGGCAATCACTGAGTCCACTTGTCTTGACTTTCCAGCATCCCCGATGGCAACCTAGTCTTTAATTGATTATAGTATAGTCAATATTGAATCTTGGAACAATGTGAGAAACCTACAGATCATTATGAGGGTGGGGAGTGATCGTCCCACTTGTGGGATTTTATCGAGGGTGGGGAACAGTGGATTCCGACCCTGTGGAGGTGAGGCTAACGTGACAAATTGTAAGGTGGAATAATTCAAATCACCAATAATGAAGTAATGCTATTATTACCAATTGTGTAAACCAATTCTCAAAAATATTCGATGAGGGAGCCACAGGTTATGACATTCTGGTACAGAATGCTGTGATGAACATTGTGTCTGCTTACTCTTTAAAGAAGGTTCCTAAAACGGGAAAATTATCAAAATGCCACAATCCAACAAATGGTGTGTTAACTAATGCAGGGTGATGAAATTGCTAGTACTCTTCCAACTAATAGTGCATAATCGAGACTTGCAGTGATCAGACTCCTACAAAATTTCAATTGTGAATTAACAGGGAATAAGAAGGGAGTTTACCTCTTTTGTCAATGGGTAGCTTTGTATAATTCTGCTTGAAGAAAAGATTAAGCTCAATTTTGGAAGTGTATTTCCTCTGACTAAGGTGAATGGGATCCGGTTACTTCAAATATTAATGATACTTGTTTGTTTAATAGTGTTCATCTCTATATGAGAATGGTTGGGATGAATATTTGTATAGATCAGGAGATGGCAGAAAGGGTGATAAGTGAATGAATTAATCGTGGTCACAATGAGTTTTGACTGAATGAATTTGGGAGGACTGTTTCTTTACAGCACAGCAGTAGATTTCTCGAACTGGGCTGAATTCCAGTGGAGGTCTTTAAATTCAAGATATACAATTGGGTGGCTGTCTTAATGAAGATTTTAATGCCGTTTACGTAACTGGTCAATGCAAGCAGTTATCAAGACTATATTCTAAAAGGGAAATAGAAGTGATCCTTACTCGTACCTGGACCAGCTCAATCCTGGGAACGCAATGATAGTAATGGTGGGTCATAAGAATACAATTAGATCTGTTTTCCAAGTTCAAAACCAGCATACCGAATTGCCTCTTCTTTTGACTATATAGGCATTTGCTTTTTTAATAACCCCTGCTGGTCTGAACAGCTTGAGAAAACTAATTTAAAAATGAAGTAATTGTCAGGAGCTAAGTTATAATTTTATAGGAACACCAGACGTTTCTTGATTCAGGCACCCTTAAAAGTCTACAATGCCCAGACAATATCATTGAGTTGACTTAGGTTTCACATTTCTGACCATATAATGCCTGAGATTGGAAATTAGCACACATTTGTTAATACATTGCTGGGTGTCAACATCAGCACATCGAACTTGGTGGTCCATAAAGAATACGTGACTGCTCTCAGACCTCCAATGTACTGGGCAAAAATAAGGTTGGACAAAGATGCTTCTTTGTTAAAATGATCAATACATGAGCTCTGGTATAGGGATACTAGGCTCTGAGTCCCGTGGTTAAGGGAGATGTTTTTCCTGCTTCAAAGTATTTATAAAGAGCTCTGGTTTGAAAATCTCAAGCTGATTAGATGTGAAATTGATTATACATGTCCTCTCATTAAGAAAAATAAGTTCACCTGTAAGTATGGCTTCTAAATCTATTGTATAAAAACATCTGAGAATGGAGATTGACAATCTACATCCTTGGTATTTGGATTTGTTTCCTAACTTCAAGCACAAGCATGTGATGATCAGACTATGGGCCTCATTATAATTATGGCACTGTGGGAAAAAACTGTGGTAATGCAGTGGTGACTAGAATACCACTGCATTACTGCCACATTGCCACACCGCCGTACTACAACTTTGGCGGTGAGGCAGTGGAAAAACATCCAGCAAAATGCTGGAGGTATTCCCGACGCCTTACTGCCAAAAATCAGCAAAATCATAAGAATTACTGCTGGCACAATGACTGCTGGCAGTCATTCTGCTGAAATCCCATGAACTACATAAATGGGTACTAACACCGCCATACCACCACTTGTAATTACCGCCGGACCAAGTGGCAGTAACAGTAATTACATTTGGCAGCATTCTGGCAGATTTACCTCTGGAATACGGCCACATTTGTGATGAGGCCCTACATCTTGATTTCCTTCCTTTGAAGGTGAACTTGTCAAGATGTTCATAAATTGAGGAATCCCTGTCAGTACTCTGTCACTGTGGACTAGAACTGATCTAAAATTGATGGAATAGGGCTCATTTTTAATTGCTCTGTAGATGGCACAATCAGAGCAGCTCAGCAGAGGGATTCTTCCGATTTTAAATCTGAATCTAAGAGGGGGATGCAGCAAGGTGTAAAGTGTTATTATTATTATTATTATTATTATTATTATTATTATTATTATTATCATTATTGCATTTATTGAGCATGGACCTAGCTTTTAGAAGCGACAGAGCGCTTTACTATACAACAGTACAGATGCCTAATGCAGCACTTTTCAGAGGTAACAACAGAACAAATATACAGTGGGGGGTAGGATACAGAGGGGCACGTAGGAGGGGTACCGCTTTACCGGGTGGTGGGAAAGGAGAGGGGCAGGCAGCGTCTAGCGAGGCAGGTGGTGAGAGGGGTGACGTGATGACCTAGGTGTTGAGGAGGAGATCCTTGAAGAGGTGGGCCTTAAGTTCTTTTCTGAATTGTAGGAGGGTGGGGGGGAATAAGGTTCCATAGTCTTAAGGTGGTAAGGTGGTGTCCGGTCAAATGGTCGAAAATAAAAGATCGAATGACCATTTGATCGAAGTAAAAAGGTCGGAAAAAAAAGGTCGATTTTTTTTATTTATTTATTTATATATATTTTTTATTTTTGGTTGGTTAAATCATATTTTTAAAATAAAATAAAATAAAAAAAAAATCAACCTATTTTTTCCAACCATTTTACTTCGATCAAATGGTCATTCAATCATTTGGTTTTCGACCAAATGACTGTTAACCCTTAAAGTCATAGGCTGAGAAGGCTTGTTTTCTGGTCCTTTCCTTTTTGCAGCAGCAGATTTCAAGTCTGCATGTGTCCTGACTTCAACTGGATCCCGGGAGGATAGCTCAGCGGTAATGTGTTCGCCTTGGAAGCAAGACGACATGAAGCAACACAGATTCGATCCCGGGGTCCGTGCTTAGAAACCTCTGGGTATTTAAGCATGTTATAAGTACGCAACTAAGACAAAAAAAACAATTACGCAACTAAAAAAAACCAATTCCTGTAACAGCACCTTGATGCCCGCGGGCTGTGTGAGTGCTTTAAAAATGCTCAAATAAATAAAAAAAATAAGTGGTGTGCTGCCCGCTGGAGGTGCTGGGTTTCTCTGTGAGATAGCTGGGTGACTTGAGGAAGACTGCATTATATATCATGCAGGCCTTGAAGGTGAATTGTGCATGCAGTGGGATCCAGTGAAGGTTGATGACGGCCGGGGTGAGGTGGTCGTATCTGCGTAGACCCTTGATGCAGCCGCGTGTAGGGCACTTCCATGGGGCACAAGGGAGGATGACGGGAGGCCTTCGAGGAGTACACTGCCCCATCCAGGTGGGAGAGGTCCACTGCTTGTGAACTGGAGGCCTCCAGCCCTTTAAGATGAGTAGCGGTACCCTTGAGATAGATCAGGATGAAGATTTTAATCAAACATAAATAATCAAGATGACTCAAATAGTTTGGCAAAAGTTCATCTGTTTTAATGCAAGTATTTAAAACAGGGAGTACAACGATACTCTGACTCTCACTACTTCATAAAAACGATGGGTTCTTATACCCATAATTGGTCATAGCTGACGTGTTGACCTGCGTCATTACCAACGTCATCCTATGTGGTAAACTACAGAAACTTATTGGGAAGCGGGATTGGTTCTAAGTGAATAACTAAGCATAGGTTCTATGTCTGTATGGAGTAATGGAGAGAGGTTATAGGATAGTTAACATCATGTGGTGCAACTAAGCCCTCCCTTCAAAATGGGCACTATGAATGTTACTAAATGTATGATGTCCCATTGGCTACACAAACTATAGGACCCCAAACTGCGTGGTCCCTTACAATTGGTTGGCTACTAACCCCCGTCAGTAATTTTCCACCAACGTGAGCAGCACGCAGACCGAACAACCAGGTGCCGGTGAGCTTGTCTTGATACAAGCTTCCCACCAATTAAAAATGTGATCCATCATCACTTCAATAGTGCAGTGTCAATTAGTACTTTGAAGTTGGCCTTGAGCATGTACTGTTCTCTGAGAATTTTTAAGGAGTATGGGTACTATCCGGCCTCCGTGCGTAGGTGTGATCTTCTCATCCATCCAACTTTCTTCCATCATGTGACTGGACATCATCAATTGGGCCTTTTCGAGTATTTGATTTTATTCTTCAATAGTCCTCTGATGTCTTTTGTTTTTGCTGACCTTCTTGAACAGGAGCTTCTGTTCTTTCACGTTAATTTTATCCAATGTCAGCCAATTCCAGTTTGATAAGACCTTGGCTTTCTTGGCTCAGTCAACTCATTAGCTGAAATATATTCTGTTTAATTCAATTGCTTTTTGTAACTGCGACACAGAAATTAGGCTTTCTTTGTAGTTCATTACTGCTTTATACGTAGTGGAAACATTCATTCTTTACTTATTCCATATGTATGTATGAGGTATATAGGTATATGTTGGCACTTGCTGCAGTCTAATCTATTTAAGCATGTGGCTAGCTTCATGATCACTTTGCTGCTTGCATTTCATTGCATCTGTACACGTTTAAACTAAGTTTCTTCATCAGGTTTGTGGCATAAGTCTCTTCATCTTGATCCCAAGATGTCACTTATCCTCAATATTTCTTTGTTCTTTAAAAATTGTCTGCCTCTGGTCTGGTTATCTTTCTACATGGGTGTCGATTCAGCTTTGGATGATGTCACCATTCATCCTGGTCATTCAGTTTATTTGTTTCATCAGGAATCTCGTTCAAATGGCCATCATATTGCCTTGGATGCAAGTATGGTTTCCACAATGGGTACTTTACCTCCCATATTCTATTAGGTATAGGTACTCTTATGGGTACTGCACATAGTCCACGCTCTTCTCTTTGCTGGTTTAACTGCTCAGTGTACGTCACATACTTTGGTTCATACCTTTCAGGTAATGTAGGCGGGGCAGGTGGAGTGGGGGCACTTGGCTCCTCCTCTACACTCCCCCCTCAGGGTGATTTATTGACCACTCTCACATCGTCTTCTATACCTAGACATCCTGGTCTGAAGAAATGCCTTTTAGGGACCCATATTTGTATGACTCCCTTCAGGCATCCAGCTGACTGCACATGCTCATCCTTGTTCCATGTCATGAGCATGAACTGTCCACTTGGACTGCAATAGATCCATCTTCCCACATATTTCTTATGATCCTTTGGATACAGGAACTTTGTTCCCTCGGGTGCATGGATACTAGACTTTACAAAGTCTCTGATTTCTTCATCAGTTAGATCTTTAGGCTTCCATCCTGGTTCAACATCAATCATGATTTTCATCCCTATGGCTTTCTTTGCTGTCTTCTTGCATTGTGAGATTATTATCTTGATCACACAGAATCCAAGCATCACTAATAATAATAAAGCTCCTAAAAACTTGAACATATCTGCTATCCATTGTGGAACCCATGAGAAGAGTGATCCAAACCAGCTGTCATCAGCAATGTCTTCAACCTCTTCTATCATCTGGCCACAGAGCTTTGTTAGCATATCTATGGCCTCTGTCAATGTTCCATTCTCGTCATCATGAGAAGGTATGAATGTGCAACATGTTTCTCCAATTGTGGCACAAACACCTCCATCCATCGATTTGATCATGTCCAGGACATATCTGTTCTGGAGGGTCATCAATCTTACAGCTCTCAGCTCTTCTTTGATTGCATTGAATCCCTTTATAGTAGTATTAATCATCTGTAGCAGTTCCCATCTGGCGATCTGAAGCCACTTGGTATTTGCTCCAACCTGGATCCTTGGCATAAAGATCAATGTGAACACTGAAGAAGTCTGGCTGAACAGTTTGTGTTCATATGGTATAACATCAAAGGCTTTGATTGATTTAGCAGAAAAGTAGTTCTCTCTCTTCATTCGATTTATCAGTTCCACAGATCTATTCTTTCAGAGATGAGGATCTGCTTTCAGGAAACTATCAATGTTTAGGTCACCTTTAGGAATCACCAATGCAGGAACATGGACATTCCCCAATGTGCAAATTCCTCCCCAATCTTTTGGCATTCTTATATAGGCTTTGGATCCACACGCCCAATAATGATCCATAATTACTGCTGTTTCCGATATTCATTCCTGGTGCATCGAAAATTCTTTCACAGTTCTGATTTTCCCCCATTTTTCTTATACCAATTTTCTTGAAGCACAATTTAGAACTGTCCAATGGTACTCTCTGTAAGGGTCCTCCTCTGTCTTTGACCCATGACAGGAGTTTCGCAAGTTTTGGCCATAATGGCTTGCATAACATTTGTGCATTCTCAATTGTTGGTTGGTGGGAACCTATTATTGCCAAGTCTCTGCAGATTACTACTCCTTCTTCCCATCTATCTGGTGAGAGTACTGTTCCTCAAATCTGCATTCGGCCTCTGTTTTTCCATCTACGGATGCCTTCTGTAGAGTGTCCTGAAACATTTAGTTTTTTATTTGGTTCTCTTCTTTCTCCATTATCTTTTACTCCTGGTGTCTCGTATCTGATTACAATATTCTTTGTCTTGGCATTTTTTCTTGTCTTTATGTCTTGAACATAGTCATCTTCATTTGGATCTGTTACTTCAGTTGCCCATTTAAGAGAGGCTGTTGGACCCATTAAATGGTGGCCTCTTGTACTATAGAAAGCTAGGTGCACTATGCAGTGTGCAGTTTTAGGATATCTATTTCAATAGCTATGAAGATTTTTGACTTCCCCATGCTGTATGGTAGGAGTGCACATGCAAAGCATCTGACGTCCTTCTTCCAACTTCTTAAATGTGTTCGTACCATATGTTATTTCCCAAGTGTGCTGTGCTATCCAGATAATCATTTAGTTCATAATTATCTTCTTGGGTACTTCTTTTGGTTCTCAAACTCTTCATGTAGTTTTCTATGACCACATCTCTGAATGTATCAACATAGCTTCTTCTGGCTGGTTTGTTTGCGGGAACATCCATCCGTGTTTCCTGTGTAGAAGAAAGTTCAGCAAGTCTTTCTTTATCCATCTGTCTTTTTCTAGCACCAGTTAAAAGCGGCCATATAGATTCTGCTATCATCTCTGCGTGTGATCTTTCTGTTGGACCTGTGCTTGGGCCTTTCGTTGCTGGACTAGGTGTGTCTTCATGCATTATCTGTGTAGGCCCAACCTTTGTCAACCTTTTACTTTGCCTGATCCATTGACCCTGTCTCCGGCGTTTAAAAGCAGTGTTTGAAGCAAGTGCTGTTTGTGATGTATTACTGATAACATCCAATTCAAGCTCAGGCATCTTCCCATTTTTTCTTGGGACAGAAATGACTACGTAGGGTCTAGGCTGCCTTGTAGTTGCCACGCTCCCATTGTCCTTCTGCTCAGAAACATATACACGAGTCCTTGCATCATGCACTTCTATATAAAACGCAGTTATCACTGTCAGTGAAAGCAATATGAGTATAAATATAATACATGTGTAGATGATGCAATGGTAAGTAAGCCTGCAGCATCTGCTTCTGGGACAATTTGTACATCTGTCCTCATGGGGCAACACAATATTGCTACTTTGGTTTCCCATCTCGAACCTTTGATGCTAAGGAAGGAAAAAAAAACTTTAATGGCTCTGCATTTTTAGATTGTTTCTGGAAGCTGTTGTCTTCTTTCAGTATTCGTCCTTGATCAATTATTTGCTTTCTGGATGCCTTAAGAAGTGACTGTATTTTTTTCTCTATCTTGAATCAGTTTTTTCACCAATTAGGATGCAAATGTTCATTTATCCCTGAAGAAAAATGTCCTCGGTGAGCTTCTGTGAAATCTGCTTCCCAATCAGTGCCTAGAATCTGCTTCAGTCCAGATGACATGTTGCTTCCCTGTCAGCATGAACAAACATTTTGTCCTTCATTCAATTCCTCGATCTGTCCCTTGGAGGAAAGTTTCTAAACAGCTCTGTGATTTCTTTCCGAATAGATTGCCACACAGATGATAATTCCTTCCAGGATCACATTCAATTTCGCAGTATTTATTGGATCTCTTAGGAAAGTTACAACGTCTGTGTGTCTTCCAACAAGATCTTCAATTAGATGAAAGAACACCACACTGACCAGTCTATGTGCTGCGTTGGTTGATAAGGGCATTTGTGTTTTCCTCACTGAACTCAGGCAACATCAAAAACTCTTCAGTATGATTATCAGCAATCTTCTAATACGTTTTTCATTATCAGGATTTCAAATATAAGCTGAAACACAGCAAGTTCTCCTTACCAATGTAGGATAAGAACGTAACAGCCACTCAAGATACGTAATTATGAACCTAGAAAGGTCATCACTAGGTAACAACATGAGTAGAACCGAACAATAACTCTGTGTAAAAAGAATTGGGGTACTGTACCCTCTTCCAATTGCTGTGTCCACTATCAAAATTTGGCATATCTTTATTTTTATCAAGGCGCAAGTATGCCTCAGTCCACAGTCAATAAGTTACTGTGGCTGTTAAGAATGCAGATCTTCTTTTACTCTGCAACTAAGATGCACAGAGTGTTCAAATGTGTCCTTTTATCCTTTAATTTGTAGCTAAAAAGGGAGTGTCCAAATTAAGCCACAGTCCACCAGTAGGTTTCTTTCTTTCCACTTGTCAGGTTATACGTCCTTCTTCCTCGTCATAGATCTTGTCTGCACGTGCTGTGGTTCTTCCCCGATGTTTGCAGCTTCTTCGCTGTAGGGTGCAGGCAGAGGGGTCTCTCTGGGGTAGATCTTGATATCTCCCAGGAAGATCCAAGCTCGCTTACCCTGCAATTTGACAGAAGATGGCATCACATCCTCAATGACAAAATGATGTTTGAAAGGGGGCTCATCCCACTTTTTCCTTGTGTGGTTACGAATTAGGACCTTATCTCCTGGGTAGATTCTTGGACGTAGAAATTCAGGAGTTTAGGTTGTTGAAGCATCTCCTTCTGTGTTCTGCACTGCCTTACACCCTCGTCTCTGCAACTGTCCTGAAATCACAGAAAAACGAGATATTAAATAGTTCAAATAGTTTTGCAATTCAAGTCCTAAAATTTCTGACGTTGGCTGGGCATCACTTCTAACTCGGGATGGAGGCATTAAAGGTATTCCCATTCACCTTCCTGTCACAATTCCTTGCAGCGTAAGATGGTGGTCAGAACCTGGTTGGTTCCTCAATGCATACAATGCCAGTGGTAGGCAGTGCACCCACCGTTTTTTCAACGTAAGCTTATGGCTACTCTTTCTTTTAACAGGCCATTGAGCTTTTCACGGATCCCGTTTTCCTTGCGGATGATAAGCCTAAGAAAACTTGTGCTTTATACCAAGCAACGAGGTGATCTGCTCGTAAACTATTAACAAAGTGAGGTCCATAATCTGATCTCATTACTTCGCACACTCCCCATCTGGGAAACACTTTGCACACTAAGAACTTAGCTGATCAGGTAAAGTCTGGGTGCGTACATGGACCTGCCTCTATCCATGTAGAGAAAGGACATACTACACCTGATAGGTATCTATATCCATTGCAAACGTGTATCATGTCGACATAGTCAATATGCAAGTGCTTAAAAGGGCCATTGGGTCTTGGGATGACTCCCCTCACTATGCACAGTGTGCACAGCCGTGAATTGTTGGCAAACAACACAATTTACCATAAAAAATGCAACATGCTCCATTAGGTTCAGTACATACCAATCCTCAGCAATGGCTACAGCAGGATTCTCCCTAGTTGTATGCGCTGGGTAGCGTAATTGTTCTAGTGCTACCCTTAATAAGGCTATAGGCATCACTGGTTTTCCAGTACTGTCTTGTTGCCACAATGCTTCAGAGGGGTTTAAAGAACACCCTCTTCACTTCCACAAGTTCTTTTCCTCTTGCAGTGCCTCTCCTTGAAGCTCCACTATCTGTGTTTTAGGCATATGATTATATCCCTCCTCCACAATCATCATCAAAGTCATCATTTCATTCACATTACTGGTCTCAATATTCATCATCCCTGTATCTGTATTAGCTATGTGCTTGGCTTCAGCATCTGCTGCTTGATTTCCGTGTGAGAAAAAATCTGTCCCTTTCGTGTGAGCTGCACATTTAACGACTGCTATGCCCACCAGGAGTTGTAGTGCCTTAATAAGCCTGTCCAATAAGGCTGCGTGCTGCACTGGTGTGGCGTCTGCTCTGAGGTTGCCCCTCCTTTTCCAGCACGCCAATCCTGCGTGCACCGTCGATGTCACATAGGCGGAGTCGCTGTACACTGTTACTTCCTGATCACTGTGATTCTCAATTGCGAGTATCAATGCCAATAACTCTGCAGCATGTGCTGAATAATGAGATGGCAATTCTCCATTTGTCAGATGTTTCACTACCGCAGCGCCTCTATATCTTTGCACATCATTTTAATCAATCCTTGAAGACCCGTCAATGAAGACAATCTCTCCCCGTGCAAGTGCATTCTCCTGTACTCTAGGGAGCTCATCACAGAATTCTTCATAGTTTGCAGAATCGTGTAGAGGCTCTCCTTCGGTAATTGGCTCAGCTATAAACATAGCTGGATTCACTATTTTACATCAAACTATTTTAATCGCCAGGATTCATATGATTACCTCATAGGCAGAAGCTTTTTGAGTAGTCACCATGCCTTCGGTTTTTCTAAAATAGCAAATAATGCGTGTTCAACAATTAACGTCATGGAGCATCCCATCACTATGCTTGTGGCCTTTTCTATGGCAAACGCAGTGGCTGCCAAACCTTGTTCTCATGGAAACTGTCCTCTCATTACTGGGTCCAAAATTCCACTGTAATATGCAAGGGGCTTGTACCCCAACGTGGTTCTCTGCGTGAGGACTGCTGTCATAAAAGCACCATCTGTATGCGAGAATAACAATAATTCCTCTGCATAATTGGGGATCCCTGGAACTGGGGCTGTGCAAATTGCTTTTTTCAATTCATCAAACCCTTCTTCCATTGCCTCAGTCTACACAATTTTTTCTTTCGTTGCCTGTGCTGCTTTCAAGGCCTGTAAAAGGGTCCTCGTATATAAGCTGTAGTGAAAGACCCATGCTCTGACATAATTACATAGTCCTAGAAAACTCTGCATTTGTTTTATCATGTGTGGCTTGGCTATTTTTAAAATAGCCACAGCTCTTTCAGGGGTGACCTTCTTTCCCTCATATGAAATCAATTGGCTTATATACAACACTTCATTTTGATAATATTGTAACTTTTCCTTGTCAACTTTGTAACCTTTGTCAGCAAGTATAATCATCAGCTGAACAGAATCGCGTCTGCACTCTTCCTCTGTGGTGCTGCAAACTAAAATGTCATCTACGTATTGCAGCACAACGCTCTCTAAAGCAATATTGCTGAAGTCCATCTGGAGGACTCTGTTAAAAATTGATGGGGACTCACAGTACCCCGTGGGCAGCCTTGTGCTTTTTAATCACACTTATCTAAAGGCAAATTATGTAAAATCTTGCGAGTCTTTGTGCAATGGGATTGAGAAAAATTAATTTTTCAAGTCAATCACCATGAAATATCGTGCATCAGAAGGTATATTACATAGAATTGTAGACGGGTTCGGGACTAGAGGGAACTCAGCCTCTACAATTTTGTTTATTGGTCTCAAATATTGTATTAAATGCCACGCCCCCCCTTAATGTTTTTCATGGGGTACACTGACGTATTACATGGTGACTCTGACGTCACTAAAATACCTTGCTCCATCATGGCGGAAAGCGTCTTGAAAATGCCTTCATCGGCCTCTCGAGACATGGGATATTGCCGTGCTTGAGGTAAAATTGCTCCTGGTTTCAATTTAATCTTCACTTCCCCAACTCCTTTCAGTAAGCCTTTGTCATAGGGGCCAGTAGTCCATAATGAAATTGGCACTTTCGCCATATCTTCATCAAAATATTCAGGACGCTTCTTTGCTAGCATCATTCTCTGCGGAACTTCACTCTTGATCGCCTTTACCCAATAAATAATGCATATTTCAAATATCACAAAATCGTCAGATATGTCATCTCCAAATAAGTCCTCATCAGTGATGTCAGTCACTCTATAACCCTCCTCAATGGTAATTATTGTGCTCCATCGTCTACCTTTATTTATTTCCTCAGACTATAGCTGCTTCTATGTCTAAGGGCAAAATGTGCCCCTCATCTTCATCCATGAGTATGATGTCTAAATGGAAACTCATCTGGTTTTCTCATGGTTCTGCCTACAAGACCTGCCAACCATGTTAACAAAATATGTGTCCCCTAATGGAACACTTTGGGCTCAAACGGTATCGTGCTAGGTGCTATTTGCCCTGATCATTTTGCATGCATTCCCGGTGTTGAGCATACTATGCCATTGTCTGTAAGTGAATTGGTCATATTCATTTTCTTTTTTTTTTTTAATTTTTGTTTTTATTGACAACATACACGACAGGGTGGGCCAACTGGCCTATCCCACCCGCAATAAATGCAGGAGAAATCACATTGTCAGGAACATTTTCTGATTAACTCCCAGACCCTATTCCCCCCTCCCAGTCCCTCCTCCCAAACAATTGTCACGCCAACTTTAGGGATAATACATATACATTGAGCATAGGGAAGAACACTTGCTTAGCATTCGACAGAAAAACGTGAACCATGAAACAGTGGGGTAATACCATGAAGCGATTAGGCCGGGGCAAGTCCAACCCCCCAAGGAGTGTGGGGACTCGCGCAATTTAACCTTTGGCTTAAACATTTGTTCGATCGCCCCTCTACAATCGCATAGTAATACAGTCATCGTGCAGCAGCACTGCTGTCCATTCTCGGACAAAATCAGACATGGTATTGTTCGCTATTGCCGAGAGTTTTTCGTAGCTGAAAATCACCCTAAGCTTGCAGAGCCATTCCTCTTTGGAGGGGGCCAGGACACTCTTCCATTTTTGCGCAAGCGCCAGTCTCCCTGCCCGCAACATAGCGCTGATGACCTTGGGGAAGGCATTCCCCTCCGACTCAGGCGTGGGGGAGCCCAGTAGGATTTCCAGCGGGTGCAAAGATGGTCCATAACCCTCGATATCTTTGATCCAGCTAAGAAGCTCCGTCCAGTATACCTGTATGGACGGGCAACTACACCACATGTGAAACCAGGTTCCCCGTTGGTGGCAACCTCTGGGGCATAGGGGGGAAACATCCCGGTACATTCTAGACAACAGAGCCGGGGGGTGATGCCATGAATGGAGGATTTTAAAGTTGTATTCCATAGCTGCTGTGTATAGGGAGCCTGTGAAAATGCACTTAAAAACCGCACTCCAGGTGTGATCATCTATTGACATTCCCATCCTCTCTTCCCATATGCGCTTGAAGGGTTGTCTGCCTTCTAGGTCCGCTGTAATCAGCGCACTATAGAACTTAGATAGCGAACCTTTGCGAGATCTACTTTTGGCCAGAATAAGTTCGAATGGGGTGAGGGGGCGACTAAGCTGTTCGGACCACGTTGGTTGGGTAAGTATCCCCTTCAACCGCAGGAATTCAAAAACCGTGGGGGGCCTATCCACCAGAGCCTCCGTCAAACTGTCGTATTCGATGAAGCCCTCTTCTCGTATAAGCTGGGAGACTCTTTCCAGTCCCATGTCAGACCATGCCTGAGTGTCCCGAAAGCCCCTCATGTCCAGATCGATGGGGGGGCCCCAGAGTGATGTCAGAGGAGAAGGCCATGTAGATATCAAATTATTGGGTTTTTTGGGTTTCCACAGCGTCCAAAGGACTGCTAAGGTAGGATGTGTCTTGAGTTGTGTGGGGAGTGACCTGGGAGAGGCCCAGAGATAGTCCCTGACCTTCCTCGGATGTGCGTGGGTGTCTTCGACATACGTCCAAAATGTATGCATATCGTCCCGCATGTGCTCCAACATCACCCTAAGCTGGGCTGCTTTATAGTAAAGCCTAAAATCGGGGAGTCCAAAGCTACCAAGGGATTTAGGGAGGGTCAGAGTGGAGGTTTTAACCCTGGGTCTTTTGCCATTCCAAATGAAGTGGAGGACACGGGACTGGAGCACCTCGAAAAAGGCTTCGGGAATCACGACAGGGAGAGCGGAGAAGAGATAGAGAAGGCGTGGTAGAATGTTCATCTTAACCGAAACCATGCGTCCCAGCCAGGAGAGTGTGAGGGGGGCCCATCTTTTGAGATCGCTACTGACCCGGGCGAGGATTTCAGGGAAATTCCATTGGTATAGCTGTGACAGATCTCTGGGGATGATGGTGCCCAGATATCTTGTGGATTCTCGCTCGATTCTAACCCCCTGAATGTCGGTTTTATTCTCAATATCTTGTTCCCCTGGGCCCATTGGCATGATGCTTGATTTGGATGTGTTTATTCTCAGCCCCGAAAAGGAGCCAAAAAAGCGTATGAGATCAAACAGCCTCGGTAGGGATTTTTGGATGCTGGTCAGGTAGCCTAGTATGTCGTCTGCGAATAGGGAGAGCTTAAACTCGCACTTACCACATCGTATACCCATGATTTCCGGGTCATTCCTAACCGCTATAGCCAGGGGTTCCATGGCCAGGGCATATAGGAGAGGTGACAGGGGACAGCCTTGCCGGGTGCCTCGGGAAAGGGAAAAGGGCTCAGATGTACCCCCATTAACTAATACTCTCGCCGTGGGCGAGTTGTATAGTGCTGCGACCCACCTACAAAAATTATCTCCCATTCCCATTTTCCTAAGAACCTTGATCATGTAAGGCCATTCGACCCGGTCGAAGGCTTTTTCTGAGTCGAGTGAAAGGAGGTACCCCTCCACTCCCTGCTCGGTTGCCTCATGCATAAGGTCGAGGGTTTTTCTGATGTTGTCTGACCCCTGGCGCCCCGGGATAAAGCCCACTTGATCTCCATGTACCAGGGTAGGGAGGAATTTTGCCAATCTGTTCGCCAGAAGTTTCGCCAGTATTTTGACGTCAGTGTTTAGGAGCGATATGGGCCGATATGACTGGCATAAGGCTGGGTCTTTGCCCTCTTTAGGTAAGACCACTATTAAGGCTGACATCATTGTGGGTGGGAGGGACCCTTGGCTAAGTGCACAGTTGAACAGCTTGGCCAGAAAGGGGGCGAGTGTGGATCTATAGGTCTTATAGAATTTGACTGAGAAGCCGTCGTCCCCCGGGGCCGTACCACTTTTCAAGGAGGAGATAGTGTCAATTACTTCTTCCGATGAAATGGGGATTTCCAAGGTGTCGGCTTTGTCTGGGAGCAGGCCCGGGACAGGGAGGGAATCCAGGAACCTATCAACGTCTGTCCCATCCCCCTTGTATTCTGAGCAGTATAATTTTTCATAATATAGCCTGAATTGTTCAGCTATTTTGGAGTCCCTTGCAGTCGAGTTACCGTCCGCAGAGCGGATTGAATTCACTCTCCTGCTATTCCTAAGTTCGCGGAGTCTCCAGGCGAGTATCTTGTCGGCCTTTTCCCCTTTCTCCATATATTTTTGTTTCAGAAAAGAGAGCTTCCTTTCCATTTGCCCTACTTGAAGGTGAGCCAATCTAGTGCGCAGCTTCTGCAATTCCTCCCACTGCCCAGGAAACATCTGTGTTTTCAGTTTACCACCTGGTTGTATGGCCTCTATCTTGGTTTTCAGGTCTTTCTCTTCCCGGTCCCTCTCCCTTTTTTTCCCCGCCCCGATGCCAATCAGGGTACCTCTGATAGTTGCTTAAATGCCTCCCATACTCCCATAGTGCCTACCTCCCCGTTGTCGTTCAGGGAGAAATAATCTTCTATGGCTGTCAGAAGGGTTTGGCGCGTCCCCTTGTCGTGAAGAAGGAGGTCGTTACAACTCCAACGGGAGCTGGCTGCAGGGGTAGGGGGAGGCCTATCCTAATCTTGACCATGTCATGGTCCGTCCAGGGGACGGTTTCCACACCAGCGCTGGTGATCCCTCCCTGCATAGTTGCATCTACCAGAATGTAGTCTATGCGCGAGAAAACATCATGAGGCTTAGAGTAGAAAGTGTAGTCGGGGTTCAGACCTTGCTTGGGTATACTCGTGTCACACAACCCCAATTCCCCATTTACTTCCTGGAAGGCTGATGCCAATTTTTTGTGGAGCCGGATATTGGGGCAAGGGTTCACAGATTTTCTATCCCTTTCGGGACACAGCACCATATTAAAGTCCCCTCCCACCAGGAGGGTGCCCTCCGCGAATGCCATTATTGTCTCCTTCATGCTTTCCCAGAAGACGTCCTGCGACTCATTTGGGGCGTATATGCAGACCAAGGTGAACAAACGTCCCCGCACATCCCCTTTAACCATGAGATACCGACCCTCGGGGTCGGTCAGTGCAACCTTAAACCCAAAGTGAGCCTCGGGGGACACCAGCAAAGCTACTCCCCTCTTCTTGAACTGGGTTGAGGCCGAGAATACCTGATCTATGTTTTTAGCCTTGAGCTTGGGCTCCCTCCCCCGAACCCAGTGGGTCTCTTGCACAAAGAGGAACTGTAGTTTCGTCCTCGTGAATTCCCGCATGAGCAGCGACCTCTTGGTAGGTGAGTTGAGCCCCCGAACGTTTAGAGACCCCACTGACAAGGATTGGAGTGAATCATCCATTAGGACACGTTTTGAAGCACATAACTCCGAATTCAAAGATGCAAGCGTCGTTACTCCCTAAATGTTTCCGCACCCTGCAGAGGGCTAGTAACTGCCCCCAGGGTGTGATCAAATCCCCAAACTTTGGCGTACTATAACAAAACCCCAACCGTCCCAACTTCCCCTCATCTCTCCCCCCACCCCCCTCCCCCCAGATCGCCTGGTTGTGTTGAGGCATCGTCCCAAGGTCACACAACCGGCCAACCATGTCCCCCCCTCCGGGCTCGGTACCTCTTTATAAACACCCATTCGAGCCCCCCCCCCTCTTCGGGATTAATGCAAGAACGTAAAATTTAGCAACATCCCCCCTTTGCAACGTCAAGTGGATAAAATTTTCATCGGATTACAGTAGTTTGTTTCAGCCATTATGAGGGTCCGGCGACGCAGGTGCCACTCTCCTGAATTTCCTTTGGCCTCGTACTCTGCGCCTCTCCTTTGGAGCGTTGTTCTTTTTTGGGCCCATCGGGGCGCGCTCCCGGTCGCAGTTTCCCCGTTCCAAACCCGAACTATCTAGGAGTTCGCCCATCACTCTTTGGATGTCATCCTCGGTGATCAGGGTATACTTATATCCTTCGAACTCGAAAGAAAGGGAAAAAGGATACCCCCACCTGTATCGGACTCCCTTGGCTTGGAGCATTTTCGTCAGGGGGGAACAGAGGCGGCGTCTCGCCAGAGTGAAGGCCGACAAATCCTGGTATACCGAGATCCGGGCCCCCTCCCATTCCACCGGGCCCTTCTTGCAAGCCAGTTCGAGGATCCTGCTTTTCTCTGAGAAGTAGTGGAAGCGGACTAAGACAGATCTGGGGCCTCTGGAGGCTGCCCCTGCTCTATGGGCCCTGTCAATAGTGGGTTTGTTAGTATTAGCTCCGTCAAAAAGCACTCTCACCACCGCGTTCACTGCCTTGACAATGTCTGCCTGGGTTTCACCATCTTGTTCCGGGAAGCCTAGGAAACGTAGGTTGCAGCGCCTTTCCCTGTTTTCCAGTCGTCCATTTTTAGTGAGCATTTCTCTTCTCTTCTCTCAAGTTCCGACAGGCGCATGTCAAATTGGGACTCGAAAATGTCACTCGAGGCTGTATTGTTCTCCAGTGCCTGCACCCTGTCTTCTATATTGTCCACCTTTTTGTCTAGGGTGTCCAGCCTAAGGGTGATATCTGCGCGGAATCCTCTAATTTCATCAAGCAGGGCCGCCATACCCCTGGAGACCGAGTTTGCATCTGACGCTTCTTGTTGCGTTTGGGCGGCCATTTCAGGGGCAGTAGGGGGCTCGAGGGACGGGCGCCGAAACCTCTGCAGTGTTTCCCTCCAGGTCATAGGCCCTCCCTGGGCACTCCCGCTCCCCGGTGTCTGCCACCGAGTGGTTGTGGCCTACGGAGCCTGCTTGTCTCCTTTGCTTCCTGGGGGGAGCGGGGGCCCCTGGCAGCTCTGCGGCCGAGGGTGGGGACACGGTTGTGGGGGGGCTGCAGCCCAAGGCAATTCCTCCGTCGTGGGCGGGGGTTTTCCTTTCCCAGATTTTCCCCGCTTTTCTTTTTTTTTTTTTTCCCCCGTAGTTGGGGGCCGTGACCTTTTGTGTTTCAGCGGTCTGTCCTTCTGCGGCGTTTGCGGGGGGTAGGTGCCCTCGATTGAGCCCCGTGCACCTCTCAGGCTCGGGGTGCTTCCGGGGCTAGTATGGGCTTTCCCTGGCTTCTCTCCTCCTACCCCCTTTTGGGTTTTTATTACCCCCGGTGGGTGCCCAGCCCCGGGGTGGGTCTCCTTACCTCGGGGGGGGGCCTCACCCACGCCACTCGTGTTCGCCCCACGCGGGCTCGCCAGACTCTGCGCACTCCTGGGGAGCTGATCCGTTGCTGACTCCCCGCTGGGGGGGTTCCTTGACCTGTCGCGGCGCCTCCTTCTCCCGCTCTGTGGTCCACCTCTTGGACCGTTTCGTCGCCGCGAACAGCCGTCCGGTCAAGGCAGGAGTCCTAGGCCTCGGTCACCTGGGCCTTTGCAAGCCTTCTCTGGGCCGGGGCTCACCGCTGCTTTCCGCGGAGCCGCAGAGCCGCAGGGGGGAGGGGCCTCGCGCCCTCGAAGTTCGCTGGGTCAGAACTCCGGCTCTGTTCCACCCTCGGGTTCCAAATTTGGGCCGGGGGTGCCCGGCACCTTCTTACTGGGGGGGTGTTGATGTCTCGTTCCGGGGGTGTCGTGGGGGGGCTCAGGTCCCTCGATCAGCGCCCTGTTGGGGAGACGAGCGGAGATGCTTCAACACATCTCAGTGCCCCCTGGTGGATCCGTCATATTCATTTTCATCATTAAATCTCATCCTAATATGTTGACAGGTGTTTGCCTCAAATAAAAGCAGTGACACTGTGATATCGCATTCTCCTATGGAGACTGGTAATTCTTTTGTAAAAGGAACATGACTCATTGTCTCCTGTAAAGCCCTGAGTAGTCATTGCATTGCCAGACATTGAAAATTTGCCCTCATGTATGCACGAGCGCGTTGCACCCGTGTCCACTAAGACAGAAAAAGCTTTGCTGCCTATAATTACATCTACCCTTGGCTCCTCATGAGGATTCCGCATGATAGGACTGAACACATCAGGTATCCCAGTGAGCTGTCCTATTTCGGGTACATTTTTAAATAATCACAAGAATCAGGGTGAGAGATCACACACACATGTCCTGTTATACTCCTACACAAAACAAACAGTATTTTTCAAATTTCATCAGGATCAATCAGAATTTTTGACCTTGAGTTTTTTAATTTGACATATATTTGTCAAATGTGAAAAGAACAAAGCACCCAGAGACACATTCTATTTACACTTTTGTATACAATACAAGTGAGTACAACCCAGTCAATTGGCTGTATTTAAGTCAACAAACAACATGTTTTGCTTTTGTTGATCAACATGTTTAGCTTTACAAATACAATGTGAACACAGAACAGAATACATTTCAGTTAACAGAAAACATATATCAGTGTACAGAGTGGACACTGAATTTATGGAGAAGTCATTGACACTATTGTGTTTCAGCCCATGGTAAAGCTGTTTGATGGAGCTTATGTGTGGTGGGCCTTCATCAGGACATATGGTAGATGGTGTAGCCGTGTCCTGGCATCTCTATCTACAATTAATGATAGGAGAGGTGTGGGTTAGAACTAGTGCGATTCAGAAATTAAATACATGAATGGAAGTGAGCTCGACAGATGCTTTTACTTTGGAAAAGAACGATCATGTTGAGGTAACTTATTGTATGTCTTACCGTAGACTATCCTTTGCTACAGTAAGTCTCAAGAGTCCCCACTCTTATTTGGATGGGGGAAAAGTGTATGAATCATCAGCAACTAGATGGTCATAATCAGAAACTGGCTACCTAAAATGACAAAGCAACACGGGTAGACTCCATGAGGCCAGTTGTTAATCATGGGTCCAGTCAAAATATAGAGATCCAAAGGTATGACTAAACTCTTACCTCCGAAGGCTAGAGCCTGTGATACCATGTGCTTAGTAAGGTCCTAGAAGGATGATGATTTCCTGTATAGAGGTTCAATTCCCAGAGGGTATGTTTCAAAGATTGCAATAAGAGGAGATGAACACACGGTGTAGGTATCTGTCTAACTGTAGCTGCTTGGGTGCATGCGGTTCGATAGTTGTGCATGATCGCGGGTTTACACAGCATAAAGTGCCCCGTTTGTGAAGCTACAATGAGTGCGTATGATTGTGGAGTGAGCTAATGTACCACATTAGTGATCCCCAAGGTACATTGGAGCCGGAAAAATATATATTACTTTACAAAGTCCTCTGTGTGAAGATCGATGAAATGGCTGGAACCATCACCATATCAGACCCTCCACACCCTAGTCCGGGTGAGATGTAATACCTGTGAATAGTTAGAAAACAGGGCCCATACAATCTTTACAGAAAGATCCAATGGAACTGGTGCTGTGTGGCTTTAGTGATTACGGACGCTGGCGGTTGTGATGCCCAAAGGGCCCAAACCTGTACCAGCGACCATGACTTAGATCTAAAGCCACAAAATAGAGGGGTCATGGTGGCTAAAATACGTTAAATGTGTGCACACCCACACTAACAACAAATGTTGCTTGTGCGAACGTGAATTCATTTGTATTAAAAACTGGCACTTACTGGAAAAGAGGCTGTTGTACCGCATCGCTGCGATCAGCTACACCTCTGCCTGTCACAGAAGTAGTAAATGTGAGAAGCAGACGCATTGCCATGTTAATCGCTTTCTACAGTAAGCGATCGGCCATTGCTGGTCCAGTGGAGGAACGCCCACATGGGCACGTCTAATGGAGGAGCCAATCAGGACATGCCGTGTGTGGTCCCTCGAGGGGTGTGTGCGCTATGCCCCACCCACTGGGGTAGCAGGCTAGATCGTGTCCGGAGCATACAAAATGTGCAGTGGTTGCACAACGAACGCTCAGTGTGATCACTGGGCATGTGATATGAATCCAGTGTGTATTACATCTGTGAATGACTGGTTTAGTGTAAAAATGTCCTAATTCTAGAGACAAGGATCGTGAGCGTCTCACAAAACTCTGTCTATGGACTTGCAGTGTTTTATATGCATGGTTACATATTTGTTGACCACCCGTGAAAGAATTTAACATCACAAACATATACATCAAATCACTTGCTTGACAGATTTTAGTTACCATCCTGTGTTCCATAGCAGGTGTAGTCAACGACAAGTAGTTAGATATTAACATCACTGCTGGTATAATGTAAATCACATTGGGGTTATCAAGAGGTGTATGATTAGAAAATGCACAATCATGAATGTGCATGATACGACATCAAGAGTGTATGGGCTCCCAGATTGCTGGGATGGTCACACAAGATAAACAAAAATCCCTGGGGCATGTAGACAAATTCAAAAATTATATGCAAAAAGTTAATGCATCTCCTAATGGCCTACAAACAGAAAAACAACCTAGCTTACCCCTGTGTGGTGACTAAACGCAATAGCAATTTGCGTCAAAGACTGGTATATAACTACCGAGATAAACCAAGAGAACAGACAATTCTTAAACAATGGGGACTACCACCCATAATTGGACATCATAAATGTGGGAACTGCGTGGTATATCCACGCATGGAAACTAAACACGTGTTCCAATATGGAACCATGCAATGGAAACTCAAAAACCATACAAACTGTTTGACAAAAAATGCAATATACATCATCTCGTGTCCCTGCAACTTACTTTGTGTAGGGAAAACCATGAGAGAGATTAGATTAAGAATTGGGGAACTTTGCTCATGCATAGGGAACAAGGTGACCGACAAACCTTTGGTCGACCACTTCAACAAAAAAGAACATACAGATACAGGATTGAAATGGTTTGTACTACAAACCATCAAACCCAAAAGCCGAGGGGGTGACATGGCCACTGCACTACATAAACTGGAGCAGCGCTAAAGATCTATTCTTTAGACACAGTATGCAATAGTTTAAACATCTCCATAGAATGGAATGCTTTAATTACAAAATTAAATAGAGGGATCCTGGACAACTTCTGAATCACAGAGATAATGTTGCGAGTTGCAGTGGATAATCACTGCATCTCCCAGAAACCCTAGCGCTGGATGTGCTTTCCAAGTAGATGTAATATTTATCATTCATTATGTGGCATATGGGGAATTCATTGGATACATTATTACGATTCTTGCAATTGTTTTTGTGAGTATAATCTCTGAATCACTGAGATAATGGTGCAAGCTGAGGTGGATATTTACTACATCTCCCAAAAACCCTAGTGCTGGATTTGTTTCCAAAGCATATAAGTGTATTTGCTATTCATTTTGTGGCATATGGGGCATCCATTGGATACACTATTACGGCTTCCACAACTGTCTATGTTGAGCCCCATTATGCAGTGGCTAATGTTTAAGAAGTTCGCAGTACACACTGCGAGAGGTACGAGTTGTCCTTTTTAGAATGTTGCATGCTGAGGTGGATATTTACTACATCTCCCAGAAACCCTAGAGCTGGATTTTTTTTCCATGCAGATGTGTGTATTTATTATTCATGTTGTGACATACGGGGCATCCATTGGATACACTGTCTATGATGAGCCCTATTATGCAGTAGATAATATTTAAGAAATTCGCAGAACACACTACGAGAGGTACAAGTTGTCCTCTTTCTATGCCCATACGTTCGCTTTTAACAGTCTATAAACACAGCTGCTAGGAGGTTTACCCGCGATTCCCTTCAGCAGTGCGAGCAGGAGTTTTTGACCGGCACGAGCATTTGGTGAGAAGAATTTTGACATAACAACGTCAAGGTAAGTCTAGTGCCCTGGTATCTGAGTGGGTGTGGGAGAATATGGGGTAACATGGAGAATTCTATAGTCAGGTATATGTCACCTAGGTGACCAGAGTAGACATCACACATTGCAGACAAAATACATACAATATGATACCAGGATTGTGTGAGAACATGACTGGCTCATTATGTTGAGTGAGCGCGCTGGGGCTATGGCCACAATTGGAATCACGGGAGGTTTTCCTCTTAACTGCAGTGACCCGTACGTGATTTATCTGATATACAGGAGAGTAAGATTGTTGAACATTAAAATGAACACTACAGTGGCAAAACAAACGCCCTGACTCTGCATGTGGTCCATATAATTGCAGAATGATAGGAAGGCATCCTGATTGGTATGGACTCTACCACCCTAAAGTGTCCCATTCAGAAGATACGGATACTGGGCATCTAAAGACTAGGATTCCCATTGATTAATACACAAGATGCTAGACTGATCGCTAGCTTGCATACACATGAGTAAGTATCTTTTTGTGAGGTATTATCCATGCAATCAAGGCTAGACTGATATTATTTGTAACGTTCAGTTAAAAAACAGGCCATTGCGTTTGTTTGTTTCTTGTTCTGTAGGAGCGTGTACAGCTTGCTGCACCACGAGATAGAACACAAACAGGGATTGATCCCGCTACCACATCACCGTACCCTGAAATTCCAGTGGAGGTGAGCTTGATATGGGTAACAGATTGAGGTGTTGCTGTTTATGACATTTATTGTATTTTGGAAATTTTATAAGATGACAAGGCTGCAGAAATAAATTGTAATTAGTTTATCATTACATTTTTAGATCACAGGGCTCAGCCTTTCCACCTTAGAGGCAACGTATATCTGTCAGTTGTCCTCTGTCCTGATGAAGTTTGGCTAAATTATCAGGGCAAGGCATCCTCCGCCCACAGTGAACTACAACCGAAACACACATCGACTGACATATATCTCCTGTAAATTATACAGAGAGACACATCTGTAAAATATATGAGTTTGATTTTGAATTTGTGGTTCTTTTCTATGTTATGGTGACATTAGACATCTACGTTAGGAACAATTGCTGGTATGAATATGGTATGTGTGACATACGAATGAGTTTGAATGATGGGGCTAAATCGTGAGCTCTTCATTGTATCGTGATATGCTGATGAATTGTTTATAATCATAATATGAAATAAATATCATGTATTATTGAGATTTGATAAAATCTACATAGCCTTTTGTCATCTTTCTCTTTTGGTCCATGTTTTCCATGTTTTGTTTGATGTCTCGACAAATATAAAAAGGAAATTGAAAATCAACTATGTGACACAGACACCTATATGTAGGTGGAGTGTGATCCTACGTAGCAAGTGAAGCTACTTATTCAACAAAGTACTGGATGAAGTGGAGAACAATGAGTTTATTAACCACCAGACTAAGGGCCTCATTATAACATAGGCGCTCCCGTGATAAAGGGTTCCGGTACGGGACCGGCACCCTTCATTACGGGATGCCCTATTACGAGGTTCCCTTGCGGGACCCGAAACAGATGTCTGGTAAAACCATATGTCCTTTCTGGGTCCCGCGAGGGCACCAAGGAGCTAATAATGGGCCTTTATTAACAGGCCCATTATTAGCTCCATCCCCATTGATCCCCATGGGGGCCCAAATGAGAATGGGGAATGGTTCTGTGCACGAGGAATTACCGGGACCTCCAAGGTCGGAATGACCCGGTAATTCCTCATTCACAGACCCCGGTATTGGAGCCCGGTATGGAGGCAGCCATGGCGCTAATAGCACCATGGCTACCTCCATACTTGTAATGAGGCCCTAAGGCTTACTTAACTGACAATCACCCATAATGACTGTTTTATATACTTTACCAAAAATCCATAAAAACTTGATCCATCCTCCTTGAAGTCCTATAATTGCAGCCACTAACAGTTTATTGGAACCCCTAGCCAAATACATTTATTTTCTCATTCCGCCATTGGTTCAGAAAACTAAATCTATCTCAAAGATACTAATGATTATTTGTTGAGAATTAACAAATTTCAATTTGAAGCAGAGGAAGATATTCTATTCACAATGGACGTAACAGTTTATATAGAAACATCAATCACCAATGTGTAATTGACGCAGTTGATTGGTTACTTTTGTCATCACCAGAATGTCCTTCAGACAAAATCTTTGCCCTCAAGCTATTAACCATTGTTTTGAATAACAACTTTTTCAGATTTGAAGATCACTATTTTATTCAAATAGCAGAAACATCGATGGGCGCAGCAATGGCACCAAATTATGCCAACACCTGCATTGCTCATCTAGAGCATGAACACATTTTCACTAATGACAACTGGATGAAATAACTGAAATGCTACTATCGCTATATTGACAATATTTCTGGGATTTGGTCAGGGACTGCACAAGAATTGGAGGATTTTATTTTTTATTATGTTAATCAAACTCCCAGGATCAAGTTTACCAAAAAACAAAGTCTTACTAGAGTAGAATTTTCAGATGGTGAAATCTACGTCCAAGACAGTAATTTAAAGACCACAATGTATTCTAAACCAACTGATAAAAACAGCATTTATTGGTTTCAAGCTTTCACCCAAAAACCACCATAGAAAGCATTCCATTTAGCCAATTCTTAAGATACCGACGGATAATCTCTGACAATCAACAATTTGTCCAGAAACTGATTGACCTAGCTAATACTTTCCAGAAGAAGGGCTACTCTGTCAAGACCATTCAGAAAGCTGTCCAGGAGGTTAATAAAATTCCAAGGACTCAGAGTTTATTGGAAAGAGAAAAAGATACCTCAGCGAAACTTGTATATGTGACTACTTACTCACATCAAAGTCCTCAAATTAAATGCATTCTTCAATCGAATTGGAACATTTTACAACTTGAACCCACACTAGTGGAAGTATTTCCTACTGTACCCACCTTTGCTTACATGAAAAGCCAATCGCTCAGGGATTTGGTGGTAAGAGCAGATATCAGTGTTACAAAAACCAAACCACCAACTTATAGAGGTACATTAAAATGCATGAACTGCCAACACTGTAATAATATCATAAAAGGCCAGTCTTTGAATCATCCATACACAGGGAAACTGATATCATTAACACATATCTCAACCTTTGTTTCTACTAATGTAATTTACGGAATTAGATGTCCCTGCAGCGTATACTATGTTGGAATAACTACAAGAAAAGCAAAAACGAGATGTACAGAACGTAAGTCTAACATCGCACCATTTCAGAAAAATGACCGGTAGCACAACAGTTTAATGAATTTCGACATACAATATCGCAAATGCAATGTATAATTCTGGAACACTTGAAGCAACCGTGCAGAGGAGGCAATTTAGTTAAACTGTTACTTCAGAAGGAAATCACCTGGCTTGACCAGCTAGAGGCATTGCCACCTAGAGGAATTAACACGGATTACGATCTATTGTGCTTTCTTTAGTCTATCTACAATTGAGACATCACATTGAAATGCTCCTTATTTGTATACATTAATTGAACAGCCATCATGTTAGTATCTACACGTAGCATTTTTACACTAGCTACGTAATGCTGTTAAACAAGCAATATTCTGATACAGTCATCCACCACTATTTCCACATCTTAATGATTACAAATACCACGCTACTACTGCAATTTAACACTGTTAATATGAGACGTAGTTCAGTGGCAGGTTACTTTTAATATGTTTAGATATACTTTGTATTATCTGAATTCTTTTGCATTTTCAAAGCTGCCTTGTGGTTAAGCTCATGTCACCTCCTAAGGTACAAGATATGATGATGTTTATTTTGTGATGTAATCTGTGCCACTTACACTATTATTGAACAAAGGTTTATCTAGTGCTCCATGTTGACTCCAACGTTGTGTTAAAAAAATTGTAATAATTACATTCAATGTTTTCTGATGAGTAATTAACATGTTGTCGATTAAATGAGGGAAATCGGGTGTAAATGATTGGACTGAACACCCCTTTCACAACTTGACCTTTAAGACTTAAAAAAAAACACATATTCGAACGACAGAGTGGTCATTGACCTGTCAGTTAATACCTAGCATAACATGTACATTGAAAGAGTTGCTAAATGTTTAGTCTCCATTTAGGTCTGTGCATTGCTCAATGAAATATTGCAAATTCGATATTACGTTCACAAGTTATTATACTTCTTTATTAGCAGTATCTATTCTTCGGACTTTTGAACGGCCTCGTGACGATTCTCGTGTCTTCCAATACACTTCAGGTTCACCCTTTAGTATCCTCCAGTGGACTTATTCAATGTTTACCTAAACAACACAATGCAATCATGTGACCTCAAGGGCCCGCGTTAGTGTGCACTATAGTCACGTGGCATACGCAATATAAAGCTATTGCCGGACGGGAGACTGCATGTTTGCTGCCTCTTCCTGCCCATGCTTCACCTTTTCAAAATGTTTGAATCGACACAAACAAAGTACGTTAACCGACCTTACTCAAGCTGAATGAGGCTAGATAATTTAGATACTTTTACAGTATGGAAACAATGAACTCCATTATTCACTTTGCTGGGAATGGTTCTAGGCACTCTACCCTTTAAACTACACCAGTCTATGACATTCCACCAATACACAAGTAAGGGCATTGAATGTATCTGTCAACTAAGTACATAGTCTGTACCACCGATCCTATCATCAGGTATAAGTGGGATGACATTTCTATATGAGATGTGTCCAGACTATACATCCCGGATTGAGTTATCCTACCGTCAGTGACATTACTTTTTTAACAGTGGCGTACAACCACCCATAGGAAGTTAAGGTTAGTTGTACCTACTTTACAGAATTTTAGCTGATATTTACCATTAAATGACACTAATGGACGTTAAGGTTGAAAACTACACAATTAAATTTAGAACGGTGTTCTTTCACTTACAGATACCATTTTTGAGTTCATAGCACCTGAAGAAGAGTTAGATACTCGAAAACGCGTAGTGCCAGTAAATCTTTCAACCAAACTATTTACCACACACGGTTCAGGACCAGCTTGGAAAGATATTGTTATATTGGACTCATATCATTCTTAGAGGTTTTCTTAAATCTGATGAATTGACAGTTATCTGTCTATGCTTGCTCGACAAATAATGTGTAGAAAACATACTTTGTACTAATGAATCATGTGAACTTTGATTATATGGTGTTGAATCATGTGAAATGTGAACTAAGATTTAGATTTACACAAGTTATTACACTTGATTGACTTGTGTAGTTTGATATTTTTGGATTAAATTGGATATTTTACTAACTATAATTGACAAATTGTTCATTAGTTTTGTCCTGAACATTTTATTGAGGGATCTTCTTTACCCTCTCTTGAGTGCACTGCGATTTGTCTTATTAACTTAAGATGACGTGCCTTTTTTCCCAGGAAGGGGCGTCCCCACAACCCAGCCTATGGTTAAAGGGAACCGCACAACCATCAGGGGGATTACACATAGGAAAATGAACATGCAGTGCACACCAAAAGAAACTGGACTCAAGGGATATGAGTGCCTTGATCTGACCATCCATTGTGGCCTTTATAAGTGAAAGACAAATGTATCAAAATGTTAGCAGAGACAATATTCTTCCACACCATTTCGGCATCTCTAAATTACCGATGTGGCATGCAGTGTATCATTTTCTTGAATTGCATTGCAACTCACATGCAATGGAGAATCGACCCCAGAGCTAATAATTTACAATGATCATTTTGACATGTTTGGCACCTAACTCCACTGCCAAACTACCTCCACAAACAGTTGATGTCTTGTGGCTGCAGTTCTCAAACGATCACCTTTCAGGTAGATGTACTCATTGCCATGTTGGAGATGGACTTTAGGCCCAGCCACAGTGGTACCTGATTGCTCCATGTACCTCTTGAGGTGATAGACCATGTAGTCGTGGTCGGTGTAGATCAAGGTTTGGCTGCCGTTTACATGTCTCACTTGCTGAGTTTCCAGAGTCGCTCTTGCACGTCTTCTGCCAGTTGTATGCATACTGGCATGTTGTGTTTGAACTATTGTACTGGAGGCCCAAATAAAGAAATATTGAATCAACAGCTGAATGAAGTGGAAGGCACCCCCCCACTTAAACCTAAGCAGAGAAACTCGTATGGATTAATATAGTGTTGCAATTATGCGAAATTGGTATTCATAATGTTAGTATATACAAGTATTCAAAAAAGCATTGTATTTATAAGGTAGAAAAATGTCTTTACCATGATGTAGTAAGGTGGCAAGGCACAGAATGGACAATAACATTTTCTGTACATAGACAGAAAATCGCCTTGGCTAAATGCCTTTAATGAAAATGCATGTACTGAAAATGTGGCTAAAATGAGCAGAGAGTGTAGAATGAGATCATTTTAAAGTTGAAACATTCAAGGGTAGTAAGCTGTCAAAATGTTGACGAATAGGCAGTAACCAGACAATGGGCCTCATTACACGGTAGGCGCTAGGGATTTAACGTTACCGGTAATGGAATACCGGTAACATTAAATCCCCATGCTAATTACGACCCGGCTCACCGCTATTAGCAGCACCGCTAAGTACAGTGCCACTAATAGCGGGCAGTCCGCGGGCGCGCGACCCTCCATCCCGTAAATAACGCCATGCCGCTAATAGCACACCATCACAAGGCGAGCGGACATGCCAATAGCGGCATGGTAAAGCCCCCAAAACCCCTTACCGACATGGCGCTAATACCGCCATCGCGAACCACCCGTTAAAATAATTGTGCAGTGTTACCACCTGCCACAGGTGGCCACAATCAGCACAGGTGGAGGCAATGGAGACTGTGGCCGCTCAAAAGGAGCACACCACACCCCTTCCCACAGCCCTTCCCACACCAAGATGGTTCCAATACTACCAGCATTACATGGCCTGGAGGACCTGATTGCAGCGAAGCTGCAACAACAACAGGCACCACAGAGGAGATGCAGGAGGAGGAGGAGGGCAAGACAGGCACAGCAAGCACCACCACGGCACCTAATCATACCACAGAGGCACCCACCAATTCCCAGGATCAGAGCCAGTCCATTTAACCTAAAACCTGAGCAGATACACACCCTGTACCGTCTGGACCGGGATACCATCACCAGCATCGTACACCATGATACACCACGACATTGTGAGCCTCATAGACATCAGAACTGCCATCCCCCCTCTACTGAAGGTGGTGACTGTGCTCCACTTCCTGGCCACAGGCACCTACCAGCATACAGTGGGGCAGATGCATGGCATCTCCCAACCAGTATTCTCACGCACACTGAACCAGGTACTCGATGCCCTCCTGAAGCATGCACCCGAAAACATATACATGCCACGGACTGCCCAGGAGATTGCAAACACCAAAGTCGGTTTCTATTCACTGGCAGGCATCCCAAGTTGCATCGGGGCCATCGACTGTACACATGTGGAATTGGTCGTCCCACATCACAATGAAGTAGTGTACCGAAACAGGAAGCAATTCCTCTCCATCAATGTCCAAATGGTATGTGACGCCAACAAGATAATCACACATTGCTGTGCCGATTTCCCTAGATCATGGTCCTGCGGAACTCAACTATCCCCCGCTACATTGAGCGACAAACGGGACAGCGTTTGTGGCTACTTGGTGAGTAGCAGGCTAAGCACATGGCAGTGTGCTTGGGGGGTGGGAGGGAGAGATAGATACTCCAACTGGGTGTGCGTGGGGGGGAGAGATAGATACTCCAACTGGGTGTGCATGGGGGGGAGAGATAGATACTCCAACTGGGTGTGCGGGGGGGATAGATACTCCAACTGGGTGTGCGGGGGGGAGAGATAGATACTCCAACTGGGTTTGCGTGGGGGGGAGAGATAGATACTCCAACTGGGTGTGCGTGGGGGGGAGAGATAGATACTCCAACCGGGTGTAGCCTGTAGTCCATCGTCCAAATGCACATACAGATGTAAGCCAATGAAATGAACAGGCCACACTTGAGGTGAACAGTAACAGGACCCCATTCCTTCCCCCATATAGGTGATGCCGGCTATCCCCTGAAGAGCTGGCTCCTTACACCTCTACGGAACCCACAGAACAGGCATGAAGAGGAATACAATCGTGCACATACCCGTGTCCGCATCGTGATCAAGCAGACTTTTGGCCTATTGAAGTCACGGTTTAGGTGCATTAGCAGGTCTGGTGGTGCTCTCTGGTATGGCCATGAGAAGGTGGCCAAGATCACCATGGCATGTGTCATGCTGCACAACATGTGTATCAGACGGAATGTGCCACTGCCCCCTGACGTTGAAATAGAATCACCTGATGAGGATGATGATGGTGATGAGGATGGAGGTGAAGGGGATGCAGGTCATGCAAGAGGGGATGGCCAGGAGGGACGTGCTGTGAGGCAGCATCTGATCAACCAAATATTCTGAGTAACAAGTTCTCGTACTGTCACCTGGATATGGCTAGAGGTGCACTGGTGTCTGTTTGTTAGCTCACAATGGACCCTGGCGTCAATAAATTATACATACACAATGAAGAAGTCCAGGCCTGTGTTTTACCAAACATCCCACCACCCTAACCCCCACCCCCCACAACTGTCCCATCACACCCTACCCCCCAGCCCCCACAACTGTCCCATCACACCCTACCCCCCACCCCCCACAACTGTCCCATCACACCCTACCCCCCAGCCCCCACAACTGTCCCTCATGTGTCTTCCACAATGTTTGCGTCCAGGAATGCACGCGGAAGCATGGATATTCACTCCCTATTGGTCATTGCCTAATCCAGCATTTGGAGGCTGCCTGGAGGTGCGCCTGGTGGTGCGTGCGGATCGTCGGAGTGGGCTTGTCTGCCGCGAACTGGCGGACGAAGAAGTGGCAGACTGTCCTGGTGCTGGTGGTGGTGGGAATTGACGGTCCGTTGCGTCCGCAATGCGTGTGAGGACCTCACAAACTCTGATGTTCTCCCCACACAGCCTGTCTGTGCAGACCTCCATACTCTCCCTGGAGTGCCTGGATGTCTCCCCAATCTCCGCCCTGAGACGGGCAGCCTCCGCCACATGCTGACCGACCAGCACAATGAGACCCTGTTGCCGCTGGATGATGCTGGCCAGGTCAAGGGCAGTGTCGGCCTCTAGTGGTGTGGCTGCTGTGCATTGTGATGCTGGAAGGTGTACAGATGGAGGCCATGGGGGGCTACTGAAGGATCCCATGGTCTCGTCACCAGTGATGTTGGAGCCAGGTGTGTGATGGGTGATGGCTCAGGGTTTCCAGGGGGGCTACTGAAGGATCCCATGGTCTCGTCACCAGTGATGTTGGAGCCAGGTGTGTGATGGGTGATGGCTCAGGGTTTCCAGGGGGGCTTGGGGTGTGCATGCCCAGCTCGAATTCAGTTGGGCCCTCCACATCAGTTAATGGTGCGCTGGCTGCCGCCTCTCCTGCCGAACTAGCAATAGCTGAGGGTGGTCCCTCGGTAGCTGTCAGTGGTGGTGGTGAGTGAACCTCCTGAGGTGGGGCAGCTGGGTTTGGTGTGGCCTTGTCAGTGGCGCTCGAACGATGTTTGGAACTCTGCAAATGGAGCCTTGCACCTTTTCCCCTTGATGTCGTGGGGGTGTCCTCGGTGGGCTGTGGCCTTTTCTTCTTCTGCGCAGGGGGTGCCTTGGATGCATCCTCACTGTCTGTATGTGACCCTGTCGGGGACAAGAAGGGGGATGGCATTGGTTAGGGTTCGATGTACTTAATGCAGGATACATCATCAATGCAGTTGTGGGCATTTGCAATTCATTGTGAAGGGTGCAGGTGATGTGCCAGTTCAGTGGCTCATCCATGCAGTGTTGTGTGTGTGGCACTTGGCTCTGTTGATGTGTGCATGTGTGTGTGTTTGGGTCTGGCACTGACATGGGAAGGGTGGGATGCATGTGTGGATGTTTGGCCATCCATGAGGTGATCCTGGGCTGACATTTGTGGGGACCTGTAGATACACATTGCATGCTTTCATCAGTACACTTACCTCCATCCGACGTGTCTGCCACACCATGCTCCATCCTCCCGACTCCCTCGATACATTCGACTCCAATCAGGTTGGCGCATGTCTCCTCCCATTCCTTTAGCTTGATTGGCGACCCAGATCCGTCTGCGGTGGCAGTGTTATGATTCTCTGCCAGGATCATTCTGACCCGGAGTCTCAGCTCATCCCATCTTTTCCTGCACTCACGTACATTGCGGGTGCTGGTGCCCACGGCACTTACTTTCATTGCCACTTCGGCCCAGATAGCCTTTTTCTTAAGGAGGGTCTCCCGCCGCATGTCGTTAGCGAAGACCACTGCAGCATTGTCTGCTAAGGTCTGGGTCAGTATGAGTAACTCCTCATTAGAAAACTTTTCTTTCCACTGGCCGTCGGTTGTTTTTTTCAGTGCCTTGGGCATGGTAAGGGTATTCCAGTAAATCTCAAACAGCAAAGTACCACAAACAGGTCCAGGGGGCAGAGGATGGCAATGGATTGTGTTTTTAAAGATGGCCGCCGTGCTCTTTCCCGTTCCTGTGCGATGACGCTATTTCCGGTTCTGCAATTTAACGGTCACCGCTAATAGCGGTGACCGCTATTTGCATGCAGCGTGAGGGCGGAGGTGCTATCTGCACTTTCGTCGAGGGCGGTAAGTGACTTTTTGGGGTCTTTAGCGGCATGGCGGTTGGGTCATTACCGGCATGGCGCTATGCTCGTGTCCGCGTACTCGTAATGGTGCGCTATTAGTGCCCTCTTGTGAGGGCGGACACGTTAAGAGCGCTGTGCCGGTAATTGGGGATTTTTACCGCACAACGTGTAATGAGGCCCATTAAATTGGGCCTGGTCGAAAACCTTATCTGAAGAATCCAGCTGCACCAATTATAATTGAACAGAGCACCGAAGAAGAGTCAGGAATGCATGCTACAGTGTATTTTATTTTGAAGGTTTTGTTCAATTAAAATTAATTGCCCAGTGAGCTAATGCTAACGATGAAGTTGTCTAAGACTATGCAGGAACGGTGGGGGCAGATTGCTCCCTCACATTTGGCTATAAAAATGAGCTCTGTGTGATGCTGGGGGTGGGTTGAGGGTGGGAGCTCAACCACGGCACAGGGGCTGCTCTGTGCCAGCAGTGACATGAAATAAACCTCTATGAACTTAACAGTCTCTGTGCTGATCCTTTGAGTTGTCCTTATTGAATTGTGTTGGAGTATGTGAATCCTGCACCCCAACCTCCTCAAGGTGCAGCTATCTTGTTTTACAGGTACTAAGGGGTGTGCTCTGATCTATGGGCCCATCAGAGGACTCTGCGCCCTCCTGTACATTTGGTAGCGAGGAGGATGATTGTTGACCATCAACTATTGATTAAAATAAGACACCTAATGGCCGTTGACACAAAGTAACTCTAGGTCTTCGGCAAAATCACGAGTCCTTCACCATTTCGGGCTGAGTAGACTGTGAAGCTCCCCGTAGACAATGGTAGTGTAATTGAGACTGCAGTCGGGACCTGAAGGAGCCTGTGTTTATGAACATCTCCATTTCAATTCCTACGGGCAGCTGAAAACCTGATGAAGGCAGTGATCGAGAGGGTCGGGAGAACAAAGGTTAGTGAAAAATGCCCTAGCCGATAGAGACAGGGACACGGGGAAAAAAGAATAATGGCAGTCAAGATTTGGGAACAAACCAAAAACATTAGCTGCATTTAAAAATCATTAACAAGAGTAAAATATTCATGAGCCGACCAGATCGTGTCTGAACTTTGTCACGTTATGTTATGTTATGTTGTGTGTCTAAGTGTTGTATGTTGCTGCTGTAAATGTGATTTATTTTATGGCATAACTGTCTGTGTGCGCTGTAAAAACATTGAACTAGTATAAAAAATGATATTTTAAGCTATGGCGTCAAGCCAAGGTTTTGAAATTGCGAAAAATTACATTATGATAGGCGGACAGATATTATGGTTTAAGGCACACAAATTCATGGTGATTTCACCCCAAAAAGAGTTTAACAGCCTGTGAAAAGTGCAAAAAGCTGGTGCACTTTAACTAACACATAAAATTCGAATTTGCAACTATGGAGTTAAATTTGTAATTTCCTCATAGCAGGCAAGATAACTGATAAATCGTACTAAGAATGATAGATATTCGCATTAAAATAAGTAATGTTCTTGTGCGTTAAGCGCGCTGAGCGAAAAGGAATGCAACATGTGGCAATGTTTTAACTATGATGTGCAGGGGAGGTCCGGCTAGAACCAGGAACTGTGAGCCTGAAGTGTGTAAAATATAAGAATTGATTGAAAGATTTTTGAAGTAAAGACAGAGATTAGTGAGATGTAATCGAGGCCACATGTGTGCCTAAATTCAAAATAATAAAACATATATTACAAGCTGGTTTTGTTAAAATGTGTGTATGAAGTTGCGGGTAGTGATTTAAAAGATTGTGGGGTTTTATTTCTCAAAAAAGGAATGTGCAAAGACAGTTTTGTGATAAACACTGCCCGGCAAATGACCCTGCCTTGCAAAGATGTATGGAAAAAGGGAGAGGCTAACAGCCAATGTAATTATTAGGCTATTTCAGTGATCCAGAAAATGCTCGAGTGAATGCGTCTTATACATTGCATGTATTTTTTTTTTAAATAAGGTGCTTTACATACGAAATGAGTGAGTTCCATGGTGGAACAGCCCAGTTGTGAATGTTAAATGCAAATATATATATGAGACTGACAAGAAGGGTCCGAAGGGCCTACAAGAGTGATGCATTCTGATAAGTATGAACAGGCATGGGCAAAAAGACATCTTTGCGTGGTGCCAATGAGTTTTGGCAAAGAAATGCATTAGTTTTCTGATAGCCTATGCGCGTCTCACCCGGTTTATGAGAGGCATCTGTGTGGGAACACTCAGTATTGCCTAGAAGGCTTATTTTCTGTGATAACATACTTATGCGGCCGTGCAGCATTTAAGACAAGCATGTTTACGCACTGTAAATCCCCTGCCCTCTCCATTCCTGCTTCAAGCAGAATGATAAACAAGTAAACATTTGAAGGCCCACATTAGCAATGTACGAAGGGGTAACTTCTCTTCTAGTATAGAAACAAGATACTTTTATCAAATAGCGTCTGGGAAAAGTATGCAGCCTGCAGTATTAATGTAGGACTGTATGTGAAAAGATACATGCAACCCAGAATAGGCAGATTAGAAGCTGCCAAGAAGGTGTCTTTATCCAGGCAGACTGAGAGTAGGAGTGGGACATGGTTTTTGAATTGCATTGTCATTAGAGATCGAGGGGACAAGTGCTTGTAGTATGCAATATGTCAATGCTCACTATCACAATGAAAAACATACCCTGAGAAGAAAATCACCCCGAAGGGTTGACGATTTTGAAAGGTTTAGAGACTGGCAATTAAGAAATGTTAGGCAATAAAAGATTAAATGAGATGCCCAGGATCACACAGCGTTTAAGGGGTGAAGCTGCAGTTGAGCACTTTCCCGTCCAGATATGCACAGACACAGATTCTGCCCTTTGAAGGATCTCTGCTAGCCGAGAAAGGGGTTGAGAGCGAGGAGACAGCTAAATTAGACTAGGACCTCTTAACATGAACTAAAACAATCTAATGTTAAAGCTGACTTGCAAGAGTACGCAACCCATATTTCCAAACCTGACCATTTTAAAACCCAAAATATTACAGACGGGGGCTACACAACATGGGAATGATTTTAGCGTCAGTTTCTCCATTATCAAGGGGAGTTCCAGCATGCAAGTAGGTAAAACCTTGCAGAAGACAGCACAGTAATGCAAGGGATCCTATATGATTTGACCAGGATCACTGTGCTGTCTGCTCGCATAGCCAGGATACAAGCATGAACACTTTGGCTGCACAGTCTCGAATTTGCATGCTTGTTTGCCGCTTGGACGTATATTCTATGCACATCTTTTAAGGGATTGCTCAGGTTTTAAGAATGCCCATCTGAGCAAACTAATTTCAACCCCTATCTGGTGCAGGAACAGTGCTGTTAATCGCGCTGCTTGTGCTGCAAACCCAAGTAAATGTGCAGGTATGTTTGTGAACTTCAGATTTAAAGACGGTTCAGACAGTCATGCTGGGAATTACCCTTCTGATCTTTCACATGAACACATATCCCTGCAATAAGTGCTTAACACACTGAGACAACTTCTAAACCTCCGTAGATGAATATGGATTCTAACTTTGGCTAGTGCACACGATCAGCAACATTCCCACAGGGGTAAAGTAACGCTACAAAGGTCATGTTACCCAAACTATGTATTCCACAATGAAAACGAAAGGCATTGCATGTTTTAATTGATCAAGGCAGAATGTACTTGTCAAAACAGACAGGCAATGGGTTTGGAGCCTCAGCAGCATGCAATCAAATTTTCCTGGCATGTGCTATTTAAGCCTAATGTAAACTGGAATCTTGTTTTTGAACAGGCAGCATTGTGGGGGGCCTTGGGCAGCCACCCCATGATCCCTCCAATAAAAACGTTTCTGGGGTCTACTGTCGTCTGGCAAGGAATGAGCGATTCCTCATAGCATGGAGTATGCAGAAGCCCGTAGGCATTGCGGTGCTATTACAAGGAAGGGACTTGCAGATTACAGTAAAAAAGGCATACACTAGGGGCTGCGTGATGAAGCATCGCCTGTGGTTATAGGACAAATAGATATATATTGTAGTTACTATGAATGAGCTGCATGTTAAGCTCACACAGGATAGAGTATATTAAGTAAAACACAGCGTAGTGGTTAATTTAGCAAAAGGGGGATAAGTACAGGCACTGCTGGGGGAACTGATAGAGGTAGATAACCAAAGCAGGGTTGAGAATTTTGCGAGAAATGAGGAAGGATGGTTCTGTGCCAAGTTCACTAGAAAAAGCATCCCATGATTTGGGGACAAGACGGGGGAGCTTAGCCCTGTGGCATTAGCCCCTTCGGTTAATGGGGACAGCAGTGGGTAACAAGGAGTCCATGAGCAAGAGCACTGGGGGTAACGCAGGATTTAAGAAATGCTTGCCTCTCGCA
The DNA here is from genome assembly GCF_040938575.1 of Ambystoma mexicanum. Classification (NCBI taxonomy): domain Eukaryota; kingdom Metazoa; phylum Chordata; class Amphibia; order Caudata; family Ambystomatidae; genus Ambystoma; species Ambystoma mexicanum. The sequence goes on from NC_090929.1 coordinate 752,303,533, forward strand.
TTGCATGTCGGAAAAGCTTCTCACCTAGGTAGGCCCTGCAGCGACGCATGTGTATTTGTTTATGTATTGTTAAGTGCTGTATGGAAACAGAATGCTAGCAGTAGTGGTGAATTTTAACACTGAGCTTGCAGGGTGAGCGCGCCTAATTGGCTTGTTAAATTGGGATTTTAATCCTTGCATGGGGAGGGGGAATTCAAGGCTGTGCATGACCATCCTGTGCACCCAATGGGGGAACCAGTGATGACAATGAAACCGGTCTTAGCTCCATTTCTATTTCTTTATATTGTGGGGTGGCAAGCAGCCTGGTGCAGGTAGGCAACCTGGCCCTGGCTGAGCATTACAGAAGATATTGGCTGGGTCATTGCGCCAACAGTCCCAGTGGCACATACATGCAGGACTGCCAGCAACTTAGGCAAATGGAATATGGCAGTCAGTGTATGAATGTTGCTTTCTATAGCATGTGTGGCTCTGAAGGAGCTAGAAGATGGAGGTCATAGTCTAACTTAGCTGTCTCCTCGCTCTGAACCCCTTTCTCGGCTCGTAGTAATCATCAAAGGGCAGAATCTGTGTCTGTGCATATCTGTGAATTTCCCCAGCCTCATACATGTCACTCAATGGTGTGCTGTTTGGGCATGTGGCTTCAATACCCTTGTTTGCAGACACCTTGGCTCAGATATTGCTTTGTATTCCTGATATGTGGACTTTTAGTTAAGTCTATTGTGTATGTGCGTTGTATGGCAGAGGGACAGTGTTCCCATTTTTTGTGAACTGCCTTTGGGGGTGTTGATAGGTGCTTCATTTTTTAAATTGTATTTGTATGCATTATTTGTTATGCCTTCACATTAGTCCAGTCCAGATGTCTGTGAGCTGGGAAAAAACCCATTGCCGACATTTCAGTGGATTCCAGGCTGTTTAGACTCATAATTAGGCCAGGGTTTGTGATGTCATATTTCTGTGGGTTTGGACAGTAAATCGCACATCTTGGAAGCCATTTTTCCAAAATGCCTTGCAGAGGGAGAAGCCACCGGCACACTGGTTGGTGTAAGGTGGCCTTGCTCGCTCCCAAATTCCCACCAAGATGTGTACGCCTCACCAACTTCCAAAGTCACCAGCCGCCACTGGGCTGGACCGACCCCAGCAGCAGCATCAGTTAAATATACCAGCGCTGTGTAAGACTTACATTTGTAATTTTAGAAAGTAGCCTTTCCTCGATGGATAGCCAGTGAGCAGCTCATCTGGTGCGAAGTTGTGTGTATTCTTTCAAAGAATACTGAGAGTTGCATACTGCAGTACTCTCCACTTTAAGAGCCTGTGAGGATTTTTGTGAGATGCCTGCAAGGATGGCAGAGAAGTAATACAATTTAACACGGATAAGGACACGAGAAATGAATGAGCAGGTTTTTTTTAAGTATGGCGGGTAAAGGAAAGGCATTAGCAAATGTGATAGTGAAAGGGAAGTAATGACGCAGAGACGTCACTCCGCCAAAATGATAGAGGTAGCGGAAGTGACATCTCATGACCCTTGGCCTCTGATGATATCACTGTAGGAAAAGTTTTAAACTTTGTATTTTAGGCTAGCAAAGGAGACCGCAGGGCAACAAGGGATACCTCAGGGGCTGCAGCTAAATGACGTCCCTGCAATGACACTCTAACGATAAAGTGCAAACAACAGAGTGTAGAATGTAACCTGGCATGGCATGCGCAAGGGTTATTTTACAGCTACAGAAGTAGTGTTAGAATTAAAAGAGGTAGTGATAAACTTCATGAGATGAGAAGCAAGTGATTTTACATGGGAATTTAAATCAACGTGCAGGCAGGAGCAGGCACTGCCCTGTAGCTGAATGGTCCATTGCCATTCATGCGTTCTATCATTTTTGACTTAGAATGCCCCCTGAAATTGAAGGAGGTTACTGGATCATCTGTCACCTGCTTTTGGGGAATTTTGGGGATAGCACAAAGTGCACATAGTGAAGGGGGTTTTTGGGGTGCTCCTAAAGGCTTTTTCTAGGAGCTCCACCGTGAGTGGTAGGACAGTTTGCATGGAGTCATACCAGGGGTGGTATTTTACAATTTTGAGACCCTGTCAGCCAGAGTGGAGAACATTTTTATTAAATAGGGAAAAACTTTTGGTTTGAGACGAGCGGTTGAGATTCTGGTATAGTAGGAATTAGATGAATGAAGAAAGGCTTGAATGACAAAGCGTGAAAGCATGATGACAGTGTTGAGGTTACCAAGGAAAACATGATTATTTAGGGCATGCCTTAGTTAAACACAAGCAATTTTGAAGGCATGAAAGCGGCGGAAGGCAAATGAGATTGGGTGAGTGAGAAGTAAAAGATTTTAGTATGTGTGCAGCGTGATGAATATAGCCAGCTGTATAACCTGGTGAAGAAATAACAAAAAAAAAAGAGATGAAGGATTTTAGAAATTCAGGCGCAGGCTGCGAATTATGAACATTTGCAGACACGATGTAGAAACAGATGGCCTCCAGGAAAATAAAGGCAGCCATAAAATAGGGAAATATAGCAAATAAATAAAGAGCAAGCAGAATGAAATAAGAATCATGAAGGACAGTAGTGGTTCAAGTAAGGTATCCGGGGGGGGGACACCCGAGAGAAAAATGTAAGGATTCCGGGGGGGCACCCGAGAGAAAAACGTAAGGATTCCGGGGGGGCACCCGTGAGAAAAACTTAAGGATTCCAGGGGGGGGGCACCCGAGAGAAAAATGTAATGTTTCCGGGGGGGGGGGGCACCCGAGAGAAAAACGTAAGGATTCCGGGGGGGCACCCGAGAGAAAAACGTAAGGATTCCGGGTGGGGCACCCGAGAGAAAAACGTAAGGATTCTGGGGGGGCACCCAAGAGAAAACGTAAGGTTACCGGGGGGGCACCCGAGAGAAAACCCGAGAGAAAAACAGCCTTGTTCCTGCACTTTAATACAACGGTCAGAAGAAACGTGAACCCATAGCCCACATAATAGGGGACGATAGGCTACGGTGACGGTTAAAGACAGCATCAAAGGGGTTCATTTACACCCCATGTCGGGGTAATGATTAGAAGGCAGGTATACGTGTGTCCAGCTGGTGTTCGTCTAGTCTGTCAAGTGCCTGTTATACATGGCCTGTTGTATGTCACATGTAAGGAATTTTGTCTCCTTGTTGGTTGAAATCAAGTAAGGGTTTTATGCAATTCTATAGTTGAGAGGGAATCGCACACAGATTGATGTTCTTTAAGTAAATTGGTAGTATAAATAATTTGGCAGGAAGAGACTGGATTGGAGCTCGCAGTATTTGGTGCTCGCTCATAGTAATGGGAGTGTTGACTCGCATAAGTATATCATTAGAAACAGAGTTAAGCCCAGAAAACATTACTCCAATTGGAGGAGTGGGTTAAAGCTACCACCCACAAGATGTTTATGCCGCAGCCACAAATTGAGTCTTCATCTAAAGCCATCTTACAACGCATGGCAACTTACTTGCTTGCTGCGTATACAAGCAAAAGTTAGAAAATGCTATGCTATTCTCAAATTGTAAAAATATAAGAACAAGGAAAGGAAGAAGAACCTCCCGCAGCTTGGTTGGGAAAAAAAAATATATATAAATGCACTGAGGGGGGTGAGACACCTGCAGCAACGCCTGCCCCGCATGAAACAGGAACCGAGGGAAGTAAGCCTGAGGGACTCTACCCATTACAGAGAGCTAAAAGCAGCCACAGGGTATAGCAACCGCGCTTCTGAGTCGCCCACATACAGTAGTAACAAAAATCAAGGGGAGGATAAGGACAAGAATCTCGCATCCCTAGCCAAGGGTCAAGGGGAGACGCAATGATGCGTTAATGAAGGAGGGGATCAGGCATAGACAAGTGCATCTCTCAATAAGGGGAGAGAGGGAAAGAAGAGGAAAGAAAGTGAAGACAGAACTGATGAGATAGCATTTACAAAGAACAAATCGATGGGAGGACAAATCTCATTGAAACTCGATGGGAAAGGAAGTGATGATGGGAGGCCTAAAGAGAAGTTAGATGAGGCACAGAGGAAGAAGAAAGAGAAGGAGTTAAGGGACGGAAGGATAAGAAGTAAAGTTAGGCTAAGGCGAGAACAGCTTTATCGCGAAGAGCAAGAAAAGCAGCTTGATCGCAAAACAGAGAACAGCCTATGAACGAGATAGACAGAAACAACAGAGGTTAGAAGAAAAGCAAAAGGTATGTGAAAGAAGGGATGAGGTAGTTCAAAGGAAAGATGAACAGAGAAATAAAGGGAAAAGGAAGAAGGTAGGGTCAGAGAAGAGGCGAGGAAGAGCAAAAGGATTGGTCACAGAAATAAATAAACAAATAAATAAATACATAAATTAGGAAATACTGAAATTGAGTGGTTATCTTGAATAAGAAATTAATAAAGGGAAAATTGAGAACAATTGGGCAAATTGATAGAAGGATAAGGGATACACTCAAAAGCATAAAGCGAAAAAAAAAGTGGAAAACAAATAGCACTTATGAGGTTTCCTGACCAACAGAAAAAAGGAGCGTTGGGCAATAAAAAACATCAATAGACCATGAAGACCAAGAAAAGGAGTATGGCTGATAAAATTGGGTCAATTAAACGAAGGAAACCCGCACAAGCCATTTTAAGTAAAAATGGTGAAGTAAGCCAAACAACTTGTGAATGTCAGTAACAATTTTGATTTATTTTACAGACAAGCTATGAACCTCTTGCGTGGAAGCACAAGAAATGGTCTGCATGGCCTTAAATTAGGGAGAAAAGAGAAAAAGGTAAGTACTAGTTCACGCCAAAAGGGTGTGAACACAGAATCGATCAACACTAAAGGTAAGCGGATCCAGGTGAGTAACAGGAAAAAGGGAGAAAGAGACACAATGTCTTCAGAAATTAGCTGTTTTTCCCAAGACAGGTACAACAGGTGTGGAAAGAGTAGGAAATAGATAACAACATGGCCATTTCAGACAACCACAGAAGATAGAAATAAAATTAAAGGTGAGTAATCATTTTCATGTACATAATGCCAAAAAGATTGTTATGATAGAGGGATGAATGCATCGTAATAGGCAAACTTTAATGGGAACAATAAAGGTGGAGGCACATAGTAAGAATTGATGCCATAGTCTTAGAAGACTGGGGTAGGCTAGATCAAGTTAGATAGGGACGGTGTGCAGCGAAACGCCTCTGTTTTATCTCCCTAGGATGAACACAAAGCACAAGCATAGACCATGGTCCAACTAACGGCAATAAAAGAATAGGAAGAATGGCAGCTGAGCCGAGGAAGTATGTGCAGCTAAACTGAAGAAGTATGTGCAGCTAAGCAGCAAGAATTTACTGCTAACCTGGAAGAATGCAGCTAAGCTGAGCAAAGAACCAAGCCGAAATTAAGTATCCCCGGAAAATAGTTGTTTATGTGCACCAACAAATAGGGGAGAATGACCCAGAGAGTATTTTTTGCTAGCAGAAAAGGAGGAAGGGGGCTAAAGTTGGGAAGAAAACCTGACCCCTTGCAAATGCCCGAATGACTTTGCCGTTATTTTGACTTTTTACAGACGACGGGGATCCCCAAGGACATTTCTGTCATCTACTACGGACGTGCCTAGAAGACCAGGAAAGAAGAAGACATCTTTCTTTAATTGGTTTGTCTCCTTAGGGTTGCATGTGGCACCCGGAAGGGGAAAATGTGTCCCATGAAGGACGTGATGTATTTTGTGTTATTGAAAACAAAAATAATTTTCTAAGCCAGCTGACACAGAGCTAAGAATGGGGGGTATTTTAGTTATGGTGTGAAAATGACCCACAAAAGGGAAATGTTTAAAAGAAAATGTTGTATAGCTTGTGTAGGAGGCAGGGGTGTCAAATAAGAGGGAATGTCTCAATTTCTAGGGAATATGGTATAAGAGCCAATGCGAAAAGAGGTTTTAAGTAAATGGGTTAGTAGGAAATGTTTTAAATAGTAGGGGCCTGTTTATTTTACAAAAGAAACTCATTCTGTTTTATATTACAGGTATATGTCAAGGGACCTGTATGCCTTGGAAAATTAACGTTGAACCGCGTGAGAAGAGAGGGAGGTCGTAGAGAAATCCAGTGAAAGCCAGACGCTGAATTGCGTCTGCAAAAAAGACTCCCCAACCCTGCATCCCCATGCTGAACCGTCCCCTCTTGTGGACCCATTGAACAATGAACCCTTTTGAAAGAGAAACACTCTGAAAAAAAGTGAACTTCTTGTGAAAAGGAAAAAACAATGGACTTCTGGTATAAGCATCAAAAGAACCTGGGAGACCGACTGTGAAAACAGCACAATGGAAAGGAAAAGGCGACAGGACGCAGACCGTCCACTAATGCCAAACTCATGACAACTACAACGGAAGATATGGAAAAGGAAAGAGTGTGGAAAAGAGGGAAGGACAAAGTGAAAACAATAAGCATGGGCAGGAGAAGGTGATCATGGAGAGACTGTACTTTGTTGGGGTGGGAGATGCAGACAAGGTGTGACATACAAAGAGACAATGGGCTAATGGGTTACCTCAAAGCTTGACCAAACCTCTCGAGTCTCACAATGGCTGCGAATCGTCCAAGGCATACAGTTAGATTAGAGGCACACGATTACAGGAAGTAGGGCTTACATGAAAGGAGATAACACACACATGTTTGTTTTAAATAACAATATGATTAGTATGTGCCAAAGTATAAGATCGTGTTAAGATGTGTTTAGATAAATATTAAGGAGAATGGACATCAAATATGGTTCAAAGTTGTTGTTTACAAACAAAAAACTTTCAAGACGGGGGAGTGTACTGGTGGACCCAAATAAAGATATATTGAATCAACAGCTGAATGAAGTGGAAGGCACCTCCCTCCCCCACTTAAACCTAAGCAGAGAAACTCGTATGGATTAATATGGTGTTGTAATTATGCACAATTGGTATTCATAATGTTAGTATATACAAGTATTCAAAAAAGCATCATATTTATAAGGTAGAAAAATGTCATTACCATAATGTAGTAAGGTGGCAAGGCAAAGAATGGACAATAACATTTTCTGTACATAGACAGAAAATCGCCTTGGCTAAATGCCTTTAATGAAAATGCATGTACTGAAAATGTGGCTAAAATGAGCAGAAAGTGTAGGATGAGATAATTTTAAAGTTGAAACATTCAAGGGTATTAAGCTATCAGAATGTTGACGAATAGGCAGTAACCAGACATTAAATTGGGCCTGGTCGAAAACCTTATCTGAAGAATCCAGCTGCACCAATTATAATTGAACAGAGCACCGAAGAAGAGTCAGGAATGCAAGCTAGAGCGTATTTTATTTTGAAGGTTTAGTTCAATTGAAATTAATTGCCCAGTGAGCTAATGCTAACGATGAAGTTGTCTAAGACTGTGCAGGAACGGTGGGGGCAGATTGCTCCCTCACATTTGGCTATAAAAATGAGCTCTGTGTGATACTGGGGGTGGCTTGAGGCTGGGAGCTCACCCACGGCACAGGGGCTGCTCTGTGCCAGCAGTGGCATGAAATAAACCTCTATGAATTTAACAGTCTCTGTGCTGATCCTTTGAGCTGTCCTTATTGAATTGTGTTGGAGTATGTGAATCCTGCACCCCAACCTCCTCAAGGTGCAGCTATCTTGTTTTACAGGTACTAAAGGGTGTGCTCTGATCTATGGGCCCATCAGAGAACTCTACGCCCTCCTGTACACTATTAGTGCACCAAATGGGGCTCGTTATACTCTACAGTGAGTGGAACATTCCATATACCTCCCCCTGGGATGGTTATGCTTGATGCCTTTAGTAGACGAGGAGAGAAACCCACCTCATTTGCAACATCCACTTGCCCTGGGTCAGACAGCTGTTATCTGTGTGTGACCTGTAAGTCTGAAGTTCGAAATCCAGCAGCTCCCATTCAGGCCTTGCTTCTTCAGAGGTTAAAAATAATTTGGGTAATAACTCCTGTCACATATACAAACTTAGAAAAACTGTACAACTGAAGTAGCAAGCGTTACATAAGAACACATGATTATCTTTGCAGTTTCTAAGGAGGACATGAAATAGACGAATCACGTTTCTGAAGATGGTGCAGTGAGTTAACTCTTAATGTTGTGACCTGTGCATCTTCATGAAATATTAACCAATGTTTGAGAGAAACTGGATTTGTATGAATTATGTATGCATCGTTTTCATCTAAGTAATAGGTTTAATTGCTTGCACGCGGATGGGACAACTATTCGCAAAGGAAAGAGAAATGACAATACGAGAGCAAACCTATTAAATCAGGAGATACAGGAGCAGGACATTTAATAATTACAAGCGGGGCAAACTCAGAAAAACATGATCAAATCCAACTACTAAATTGGCAGTTAAAAGTGGGGAAATCTTTGCCATTAAAGATGCCTTCAGCGGAATGGAAATGGATGGAGTAAGAATTTGATTCGCAATTTTCGAGAGTTTCAGTATTTTGTTTTTTGTTCCTTTGGAGTTCAAGACATTTATATAGATGCTTAGGGCCTAATTCACAGAAAGTTTTTAATGGAGCAAAGTGACTTAGCACTGCAAAAGAATTCTTTGTGACACGCTAAATGGGCCTAAATCACAAAATAGAGCACTAAATCTGCGTAGGCTTAGTGCTTTTTTGTGACTTAAGCCCATTTAGCACATTGCAAAGAGTACTTTTGCAGTGCAAAGTCACTTTGCTCCGCTCTGTGAATTAGGTCCAGTGCAAAGTGTATTTTTGCAGTGCTAAGTCACTTTGCTCCATGCTAAATGTTCTGTGAATTAGGACTTTAGAGCCACGAGATGCAAATATATTTTAGTGAATATTTGTGAATTTAGCATTGTAATGAACATACGGCCAGAAGAAGCGTGACAGCTCGAAACATGTGCACATGTAGGCAGCAGGTATTAATCTTGTTTGTTAAAGAAAACATTTGTTAAAGGGCGTGTCTGTTTGAAATATATACATGTGCTTTGATTGCTGAAAGAGAACATTAATTTCAAATACTTATTATGTGTGATAAGTAGTGAAATTATTCCACATATTCATAAGCATATACGTGTCTCTAAACTGTAAACGTGGGTGAATGATATCTAGTTGTTTTTATATTAATATGAAGTGTCTGTATTTGTTACTGTTGGTTGTATGGGTCTTTTACGTAGATAAAAAAAACTAACACATATTGGGCAATGATAATGCACAGCTCAATGCAGGGTTACGTTTTAGCATAGAGCTTACCTTAAGATACCTCACTATTATAGTTAAAATGCCCACTGTTAGTACACAACAACTCACTATAAAAGCTTAAGAACTAGATACATCGATGACATATGGAGAAATGTGCGTAGCTCCCCTAGCTGCACAGACATTCCTTACACTGCATTACAGGCCAGTGGAGTTCAGGCATTATTTTGCTTCACGAGAAATTTCTCAAATGATGAGGTCTAGTATCTGCTTAGCAAAGAGTGACATAGACAGCACAATATTTGGGGAAATAATGGAGTTTGAGGTCTCTGTAGTTTTACTCATTGAGAGGCATTGAAAGGAAGCATTTCTGTAGTTCTCCAGGGGATCTCCCAAAATATTCAGAGGCTTGGTCTCAAGTTTGCGGCTCCAGCAACAAACAAACCCTCCTTGCTGACAGGGACCTCATTTCACCTTAATGCCAGGGGTAGCGGAAGGTACATCACATGACCCTTGACCTCTGAAGACATCTCAGGAAGTGATGTCATTTGACCCCACCCTGAAGTGACATCACGGAACGTGATGGAACACGACCTTTCACCCCTTGCAAACAGGAAGTGGCATCACATAGCATTGTTCTTAAGTACACTACGAAATATATGGTTAGATATCACTATGATGTGATATACATTTTGTACAAGAATGGATCACCATATCAGTGTGTGTATAGGCCCATATTACCAAATTACTGTGAATGCAAGCAGACGTCCAAGGCCAAATGACAATGATGTGTTATTATATAGCACTTTCGCTTAAGCGCTTTTTATATAACAAATATACATACAATATCACTCAACCTGTGTTGGTACTCATTTAGCGACCTCAGAAGGATGAAAGGCTGAGTTGGGGTGTTTAAGAACAGACTAAATCAGTGACTCACCCCCTGAAGTGTGCCTGAAATAAACCTTTAATGAGTCTAGCAATCATTGTATAGAATTCCAGAAAGACAAATTATTTGTTATTCCTATTCTTTCTTATTTAGGGTCACTGCTGAAAGTGTTACACTTGTGGAACCCCGTTTGTTTGAGAGGCCTGAACAAGAAAGCCAACCACTCCAGAAACAAAGAGCCATATGGCGTTGGCCACAGCCCAGGAGCTTACATAAAAAAATGTTTTGTTTTTTAGGGGTAGCAAGGGATACCACTCTTTGTCGCAGCTGCAACCCCTGGTGATTCACAAATGACATCCGTGCTCACCTACCTCAATTCAAAGACCAGGGACTTTCGCAGCACCAAAAAGTGCTGCTCATCCTGCGCTGTGCATGCCAGCAAAAGCTTTATTGTATACCAAACGTGTTACTTTTCTTGCCAACAATTAGAGTATCTGTCTTTCTACCCACTCCTCTACCGATGGTCCTATTGGGTTTAGACCTGGTAGCAATCACAGCAAACCCCAAACTATGCTAAAGAGCATGTTTTTCTTTTGCTTTGTCAGGAAAATGTCGGAAAATTTAGTGAAATTACTGGTCCATTATTTTCAAATTGTCCTAATTGGTAAGACATGCTTCCAGACCTCCATGAGGAATGCAGCTCGGCTTCTTCCTGTATTGGGAACGAGAAGCATTAATGAGGGAATTGGTGGATAGCATCTGGACCAGCTGTGATGATGCCTTCAGGGGGTGAGGTAAACCGCATGGACATACCCACAAGAGTGTGGAAAAGGGGAGCTCTTGGTTGGTAACTCAAGAATCACCTTACCTGGACCGAAGGAGAAAGGCCCACTAAAAAGAGGTTTTGAAAGTGCGGCAGACGCAAGCCTTCCATTTCTGGCTCAATGAAACGTGACCCAGGATTGTCAGGCATATGTAATTAAGGGCCCTGAATCGTAAGTGGGTTTGCTTGCCTCATGTTTAAGCAGAGCAAGTTTGCATCTGTGTAGAGCAAAACGTCCAATTCTTCTGGCCGTCTTTAGGTGGTGCTAAGACGAATAACGGATGTGTATAGTGTTACTCAACTCAGTGGCGCTTATTTTATCGATTACAGAAGGTTGAATCGGTGAGTGGACCCAGGATTCAAACCGTTGCCCTTCTGCAATGTAAGCAAGCAGACATTTGTCTCAAACTTGTCAGGAGACATTAAATAATGGCAAAGAAGAGGACAATCCACTGGACCAAAAAAGTAAGCAGAGGTAACCTTGAAGGGCGTTGGTCCATGTCAGATGTTTAGCACAGGTAGATTAAGGGGAGGCTGTGTTGCTCCTGTGTCCTCAATGCAGCAATCCAATCTATGTCCAATGAAGTAAGGAGAAGGACATGGGTGTTAGGAAGGAGGTCTGGTGATCCCTAAGACCTAAGCGTTGAGATCATACATGTGGTATATGCCCCCTCTCCCAAACTTTGGAGCATGATTGCTAGAAAACGTACATGCCAATGCTAGAGTCACAAGAAAGTGAAGGTGTGTAATAAAGATGTAATTGAATGGGATCTGTGTGATCACTGCACATTTTTTTACTCCGCATATGATTTTCTTTTACTGCATATATATCAGGGGCGAGACCCCCGCAGCCCCACCCATATTTATTATTTTTACACCGCCCCACGTAAATATATGTCGAAATAGGGCTGTGGAAATTCAACATTTTGGTGTGCGCAGTGATGGGATGTACAGTGATGGCATGATACCATATGAATGTATATTGGCATATTATTTATTAGTACCCAGTGAGGGTCAATCCGATTGTAAAAAACAATCTGATTGGCCCTGGCCGGGGCTTTACCCGACCGGGAATCCCTCTCCTAACGTTTGTGCCGTTTTTCCCCGGCGGGGGGTGTGGCAGCCCCTCAGCCTACGAGGTGGCTCGAAACAGGGTAATCCCTGCTCCGAGTCACCACACGGTTGGAGGCTGCTACCTTCCCCCGCCGGGGATTCAGGTAAGTGTCCCCCCCAATCCAAACAATCCCCTCACTGCCCTCCCAAGCCCACTTACCTTCTTTTTGTCCATTTCGGGAGCGGACACGCTGGGAACATTTCTCTCCCCAGCGCATCCGTTCCTGATCTGCAACAGGCCGTCATGGAAAGGAAGAAGGGACTACATGTAGTCCCTTCTTCCTTTCCATGGTGGCCATTTAATTTGTTTACCCTTCTCCATTCATTTTGATTGGCTGCCATGGACAGGGAAAACAGACTCCGAAACGCCAGAGCCTTTGGGAAAAGAAAAACAATGCTCTTAGTACCCCGGTCTTGTGGAACAGTATACTAATAGCTATAACCCTGAGCCGTGGGGGCATTACCGAGTCAAGTAAAGCCCCAGCGTCTTATGGGCCTCAGGGCTTTACCTGACTCAGCAATGCCCCCGCTGCTCAGGGCTTTTTGCTTAATAACAAAATGTCCTACCTTTTGTGCATAGTGTAATTTGCGTTTGCAAAAAATAGACATATAAAATAATAACCTTTAAGTCACAGAAGAAGCCAGAAAAATAGAACTTGGATTTTAATGACATCAGCTCTGTTGGTGATGATTGTAGTGAATAAGACAGCAAAAATACCAATTGCCATAGGGAACTGGTTCATCGTTTGTCAGACAAGAGTAGATTGTGTACGGCTTGATAGATATCTCAGTAGGTCAATGCAATCACTGAACACATTCATGTATAGCGTGAAAGTTACACGCTTCAATGGCAGCAGGTGCATGCAGCCGTCCATCCTTACAGTGATCTAAGTAAAGAGAGTGCCTTTGAAATGGATAACTGGTCATCAGTGTGCAGGCGATCATTTATTCTCTATTGTTCATGATATACTAATAACCAATGATGGTTAGTTTGTATGGTGCAATTGATTCTCAATTGACCCAAAATGGAGTTGTGCTTTCTGCCTTTTGACTGTGGGTTCCCTGTCAGATGTCATAGCTGTCTATATAAGTGTGGTAAATGTTACATTGTAAAGAAAAAGTAAAACTACGATTGCAGATTGTATTGCAATTCAGTGATGTCCTTTTTTTCCTGAGATTGATTTGAAAATGTGTTTGAAATCTGTGCAATGTTGCCCAATATACGCTGGTCATGCGGACAGTATTTGAAACCATGCAATTTAATTTGTTAGTACTTCGGACGCAGACTCAGCCAAAACTATATCAGCAACATGTATTTCTGTCTCGAAATGTGGAGAGCACATTCAGTCCTCCTGTCGTGGGTTCACAGGCTGGGTAGGGCTGCGCCCAGGAATTTGGCAGCAGATTTGTTTCCAGAATAATAAACATGGCTGATGTTGCCCTTGGCATCATGCAAACAGCTAGAACATACCATACAAACAAATGTGCTCAACATTTTGTATGTATGATCCTTTACGTTGATTGGCAAAGAAAGTATTGTTATGATAACTCCTAATACGCTGTACTATTAATGGTATATGTTTAATGATTGTGTTTACTCTTTCATATGTTTCTAGGGCCCGGATGAAAGGCACATGTGCGCTATTCATGTTTATGGCTGAATATCTTTCAGAAGGTATGACATTGTATGCACTTTTTTCTTAATTATTGGATGTTGCATGACAAAAGGAAAGGGTACATATTACACCTATCATTGAATTATGCATACTGTGCGTTCTTTGGGTTGATGTTGTCACATGGTTGACATGATTTGACACATAAAAGCCAGCCATAAATGGCATGCTTAACAACAAGTGTTATTAGGGACAGTGTCGCATTTGACCAAAAATAAGAAACTGGTAGAGTCTGAACTGCTAACGTGAAGCTGTTAGGACAGATAGCCACCAGGATGTGGATAGTGCTTTGGTTCAGTTTAAGAAAAAAAAGTGCCATTCAAGGGAGTGATGAGTGACCAAACAGAAATGTGCTCACAGTTCTCAGTAAGTCTGGTGCCTGGTTCTCTCCCCACGGATTAGCTGAACACTCAAAGTGAGCTTTTGGGGTTCGACAGCATTCTTCTAGCTTTATGTGGGGGGCTCTTTTCCGAGTCTCAGCTCTGCACTGGAGCCTGGTGAAGGGCTCTGCAGGTGGGGTCAGAGCCCCAGGATGTCCTAATGCTGCTCTAGCGTCTTAACACCACCCCCTCTCTCCCGAGAGTGTGTTTCTCCTGCTACCTGCTTCAGTCTTACTCTCCATCTCAGCATCTTACAGCAAGTCGTGTCCCTTCTTCCCACCCAGGTGTACCCCTTTGAGTCTGAAGGTCCACCACCTTCTCCCCTTTCTCCCCTCTTTTCTGCCATACTATTAGTGTTTCATCACTCTCCTCTACATTTCACGTCCTCTACACACTTCGCTCTCTCACATTCCCTTCTCCTTCCAATGTTTCTCTCCCTCCTTCAACAACATGTTCTTTCACTTTAGCTTTCTAATCTCATTCCTGCCTTCTTCATCCTTTTTTGCAACCCCTAGTGTAACAGCCAGGCTTCTCCAATCTTCTATTGTTGCTTCCACCTTCTTTACTCCTTACCTTTTTCACCTCTTAGGGAACTCTCTTCTCTTTACTCCTGGGGTACACTCTTGCCTGCTTCCTGTGACCTCCTCGGGCCCCCTTTCTGCTCCTATTCACATTTCCAATATTTTTCAGTTCAACGCTACCCTCCTAGTTGCTTTGCTCTACCTCCGCCTTACATCCAGCTTTCTCCTTAGACTTTACTCCCACCCCCAAATGTGCCTTCTACCCTCTGTTCGCTTCTCCTAACCTCCTGCGCCTTCTCTCCCAAGCCTCCTGAGTTTCTCCTTTCCCAACCAGATGTGTCTCCTGACTCTCTATCTCAAGGGTTTGTCTCTACCCAGATTCTGTGCTTCCCCTGCAGCCTCCTGTCTCCTTCTTACAGCCAGACTCTTGGTTCTCTGTTGTAGCCTCCTACTTCCCTGGGCTCCTGTCGCTTCAGTCTCCTGCCTCCAACCTTTGCTCCAGCTCTTTCTCCAGCAACTTCTGTTCACCTTTCCTGCCAGCACAGAATGATAGCTTCCTACTGATCACACCAGACTTTTATAATTAAATATAATTATATAAAATATAATTATAATTGTTCTTTTATAACGTGTATAAAGAATACCAGAGATTAGTTTCTAAGCGGAGGATCTGGCTTCCAAGACAAATGCGTTGCACCTGAGCTATCCCCATGCACAGGCCCTGCATTTCTAGTGTCTTGGCCCTGCCTTCCAGCCTCTCCCTGTTGAAAGGGATTCAGGTGTGTTAGGTAGGATGTGGATTGCGCTGTCAGGCTCTCCCCGGGCATGACTTGAAGCTCTAATGTGGGACTTGGAACTGTCTCAAATCTCCTCCTAGGTGGTCTTCTCTCTTCCTGACACATCTTGACCCTGCCTTCCAGCCAATTAGATAGGGAACTCAGGTGTGTCTATTCAGGTTGCTGGTGTTAAGGACTGCAACTACCATCAGTGAGCCAGCATAAGCAGTGCGCTACAGCCACCTCTGCAAGGGCAACAACATCAACGAGGTTGCCGGAATGGAGGTGAGCGCTGCAGTCTTCCACACTCGTGTTAAGGACCTGAAGCTCCATTCTACAATGGCAGCCGTGATTTTGTTTGACTTGAAAGGGCTTACATCTGCCCATGTCCTGCCTTTGTTCCAATTAGTCTACAACCTTATCTGGGCCACTCGCAGGGAGCTGGCAGGTGGCGCTGGCCGCGTCTCAAAGACCCCTCTTAAGGACGATTATCCCTGTCTGGGCCTGTGGGAGCATGGAGGGCTTTTTCACTCTCCTCACAGCTACCTCCTTCCCTCATTTTCCAATTTCATCCATGACAGAAATATTGATGCCGTCAACGTTCCCCCTGCCAGGTAAGGCAGCTGCTAATTACCTGCCCATGTCACTCTCTCCAGCATCAATACCATCCCCTTCCCATGTCCCACCATACTCCTCCTTGCCCCCCTCCTTTCTGCGAGAGATGCGTGTGCTGTGAAGGCATCATGAAGCAAGACACAGACAACAGATTCAAAGTTCAAAGACAAATGGTTTATTAAATCAAATGTCAGGATGGTAGAAGGCCAAACTTGCCTTATGCTAATGTGGGATTTCCCTACCTGAACGAAACTAAGGAAAGTCTGAGTCAAAGACTTCAACTTAAAAGTCTGTCTATGTCCAACACCTATGCTTGCCCTCAAAACCAAAGCTAAACAATATGTAGGGATGTCAACAATTAAAAAAAAGGTGTTCAACATAGAGTTCAGAGCTTTGCCCAGGACTTAGTTTCCTCTTCAAATCCCCTTCCCCAAGTTCCAGAAAGTTCCACAAAAGTCTCAAGATTACCCAAGTTCAAAGAGTTCCGCACAGTCCTTGGGGTTCCCGTCACCAAGTTCTAAGCAACACAGTAAAAAAGAAAAGGGTCTTGATGCTCCATCCTCAAGACAGCATTGTTGCAGTTCATCAGGTCTCAGGGTTCCCTTCCTCATGAATTCAACATAGCAAGCAATTTTTATTTCAGTTAATCAAAGTTTAACTTAATTCTAGGTCAACCTGGCCCTCCTTCTGGTTCGCATGCTCTTCAGCCCATGCAGGCTCGTCAGCATGTGCACCCTGTGTACCGATTCACCTTCACTTTATATTCTCTTTGTTGGCCTCTTGGCTTTATATACAGGTTCACACTCTCCACACTTCTCTTTCTCAGCCTATTGGCTTCACCATTATGTGTCACACATCTCTTCCCCAGTCTTCGCCCTTGGCTTCTGAGTGGCTTTCCCCAACAATCACCGGTCTTTGGCGTCCTGCTGCGGCGTCTCCTGTGGCTTGCTTTCTATTTCTCAGGCTGGTGCTCCAACGTCAGCGAGCTCCGCTTGCACCCCGGATGGAATCCTGCATAGGCTGGCAACTCTGTTGCTTCCGGAAGGATGCAGACGACATCCTCTTTCTCTCCTGCTGACTCGCAGCCCCAGCTGCTCGATCTCCATCACGGAGGCTCCCACACCTGTGTTAGCCTCATGGCCCAACTCACCTTGGGCGTCACAGGTCCTCAGGGATGTCAGCTAGTACCCTGGCTCCTCCTCAGGTTCCACCATGGCCGTCTCCTTACGGAAAGGGTCCCCTGGTCTCTCCTACACAGGCCTCCCTGTTGCTCTCTTTTCTCTTCAACAGGTCTCCCTTTATACACCTGAAACCACTTGACAGGTTGCAGGTGTTTATTCCCAGTTGGGTTTGCCTGACTCTCATTAAAGGAACATGCCTGACCTTGCAAGTACTCTGCAGGCATCTTCCTCGTCCCAATACTAGAGTGGTGAAAAGAGGTCTTAGTGTTCATTACTCTTAGTCGCCTCTTCCTCGTCTCAGTACTATCAAAGGTACAATGTGGGGAAATGAGGAGAAGATTCTACCGTAGCCCATAAGGGTTGAGTGAGGGGTAGGTTGGTTGCCAATAGGGAAGGGGGGGCCTCTGGGCACCTGATGCCCAATCTCCAAGGACCCTCAACCCAGGCGATCCTCCCTCGCTTCTTCATCCCCAGGGTTAGGATCCAAAAGTGATTTCCTTTCCCTGGCCACCTGAGAAGATGATCCAGGGAGAGTAGGAGGGAGAATGCCCTCAGGTTTCACACACTGTCCACTGCAGATTTGCCTCCGCTACCTTCGATGAGCACCCTACACTCGACACATACTGCACCTCTGTGTACCATTCATTGACCAAAGCGGACACTGAGTTGACTTCACGATTACAAAAAAGTACTTTTCATGACTAAAAATCGTTGCAACCAACACCCTCCACAGCTGAAGTAGCCCCCAGTCACCCTGGGTGCGGCTTTTCCAGCTTGCGCTTGTTATTGCCCTCTGCATCTCATGTTTTGCTACATCTCTTACCTACATTATCAGAGCTTCTACCACCGCTCGTGTTGTTCCCTATGCTTGCCTGTCGGGAGCATGCATGCTGACTGTGTCCATTATAGTTGCAGCAAGGTGGGGGGTTTGTCTTGATGCACACTACACAAGTGATTCTCTATGCCTTCCCTCTTTGTAACATTGACATTGTCTGCAACTAGCCTCACCATTGGCTTACATACGTTTTCTGTATATTTTATATCATCTATACTATCAGAATAGCCCTTGCGGACTACCGTTCACCACCCTTACCCTGCTGCAATCCCACTCTGACCATATCTAATAGGGATCCAGTAAATGAGGTTTGTCTGGTCCTATATTATTAGAATGATTCTTTCATTTTTATTTATTACTAAATTGATTCCCTACATCTTATCTCATTGTAACTTTGCCTTTGTCTGCAACTAGTTTCTCTTTTGACTTATACACTTTTTGTATACTTCACACCACTATTGATGTCACAATAGCCCCTGCGGCCTACTGTTTCCCACATATGCCTTGCTAGAATCCTGCACGTCGACCGTACTTAACTCCTTCCCAGGGGGTTTGTCTTTTTGAATAAGACTCTTTTTCTATGTCCTCCATCGTGTAACTTTCCTGTAACTGTAACTAGCGCCTAGATGCCGCAGGGCTTTGTGTGCTGCTATAAATGTAAAAATATAAAATAAATACATAAATAAAGATTGGCTGATGAGCCCCACCCTTGATGTTTGCTTCAAGCTCTGATGTGAGACTTGGGGGGGATAGCTGGTTCCTCTCTCTGGTGGTCACACGCTTACCTTGTCCTGTGGGTGGTTCTTGGTTATTACCTTTATGGCACTGGAGGCCTTGGCCATGACTGGCTGATTGCTTCTTGAATTTCTGCCCATCGTCCCTCTGTACATTTATGTGAGAAGCCAAGTACACAGGTGCTACTGGCTCTCCAGGACTACTGCTCCTTGATTCCCTTAAACAGCCGGAATTGTCTAAAGTGGCAACGTGACAAGCACAAGCCTTCCCTGCGTGGTATGGTGGAGGCTGCTGAGGGGACCCTCCCAATGCTTCTCCAAGGCTCAGCATCATCAGACTTGTGGCAGCATGCGCCCCCCCTTGGTGACCCTACCATCCACCAACAATGTTAGACAGAGGACGTAATGTCAGTGTTATGTTAGAAGGAAGGGGAAGCAATGGAATGGGAATATTGTTGATTGTTTGCACGAGCCTCCTTTTGCTCTATTTTATACACTCATTGCAAATGTAGGATGGCCAATGTTGTTTTTCCACACCTCCTATAATTCAGATTTCATGCTAGTGCATTTTACAGGGGGTGTTTGCTCATTTTCATAGTGCCCCCTGTTGCAGAAGAAATTATCTTCCTTTATGAGTGCTGATTGTACAGCAAACAGGCTGGGCTAAAATATGCACTTTTCTTATTGGGGCCTATTTGGAAGAACCAGGAACATCTGATGAACCCTACAGAACCACCCAAGGATGCCATTGTATGACAGTCCCCTGATACAGCTATTTGTGCATCCTCACTGGCTGTACCGCATTTGGCTCATTATGCCCCAACAGGTAAGTGTAGACCTGAATATCTCTTCACGGGTAGGAAAGGATGTTTAATTAGGTGACGACATTCAGGGAAATTCAACAGCACACCCCAAAACACGGATTGCAAAATCACCTGTTTTTGACGAGGGAAACCCAATTGTAATGGCCCAAAACATAACAATACCATCCTACACTCTGTGAAAGGAAACACACTGTTCTGTAACAATATTATAATTTCAGAATTGAACATCCTATAGTAAATAGATTAAGTAGACCCGACTGCACAGTTCTAGGTAGTATGTTTCACTGTTTTCAAATATCATCTTCAACAATAGACACTCTAAAAAGCAGTGCTGGCTGTGCCTGTTTAACTCTTGCCACCTAGAACTGGCAAGCAGTGTGCATTGGAAATAACATTTATATTGAACACCAATCATTATTTGCTTTTTCACCTTAACATGTGTATGAATAACCGTTCTGAATTGTGCAGTTGTGTGATATCTTTACTGTATTCAAAATAGCATGCTACCAAGTCATAGGCTTACTCTGATTGTATTAGAAATAAGATGGACAACGCTTGAGTCAGATGCGGTGGCCAGTCTATGGTGGTTCTAAGTCTTGGCTCGACGTCCACGTGAGTTCCCACCTTCCCAGGCCAGGTGTCCTTATCGCCAAATGAGTTGTATTAAGAATTACTACTGCCAGCTAACCCTACAGTCTTTAACTGTACTGATTCTAATGGGAGCCCTCGAGCCAAAGCCTTCTCTACCAGACTCACTATGGGATTTTCTAAGGGTCTCACAGTTCAGGGTAACTCTAATCCTTCCCCTCTCGATGGCTGACTCCAAAATACTCCTCACACTCACTCTTCTCCTCTCCTCTCTCTCTCCCCCTTCATCCTCTTTATTAACTCTCTAGCCGTGTCTCTCTCTCTCACCATCCTCAGGGATTGTCATTTCACCGAAATGCCAGGGGTAGCGGAAGTGAAATCACATGACCCTTGATCTCTGATGACATCACAGGAAGTGATGTCATTTGATCCCACCCTTAAGTGAAATCGATGGAAGTGATGGAACACGACCTTTCACCCCTTGACAAAACAGGAAGTGGCATCACATAGCATTGTTCCTAAGTACACTACGGAAAATAGGGTTATGATATCATTGTAAGGTGAGATACATTTCATACACGAATGGATCACCATATGTATCGTTAATATCAGTATGTACAGGCCCAAATGACCAAATTACTGTGAATGCAATCAGACCTCCAAGGCCAAATGATAATGATGTGTTATTATATAACACTTATGCTTAAGTGTTTTATTTAGAACTAATATACATCCAATATCACCCAACCTGTGTTTGGTACTCATTTATTGACCACAGATGGATGAAAGGCTGAGTAGGCCTTGCCGGGATTTGAACCTGCAACCTGCAGATCACACACTTATCGCAGTAACGAGCGCTCAACCCACTGAGCTATCTTACCGGCTATAGCTATTTTACCAGCTATAGTAAAATGAGCCAATTACATGTCTGAATGTTCTCAAAGTCAGAATGCAAATTACACTCTGTAGCGGATACCATTAAGTTCTTAACTGAGATTTAACAGCAGGCCAGTTCATCTGCAGATCTGGTGCAATGTTGGCCACATGTCAAGCCTGCAAGGATCTACTTTTCAGGCTCGGGAGGCTGTCAAAATACATACCATTGGGAGGGTTCATAACTGTTGCGTAGCAATTCTAATTGTATACGCATGCGCGAGCCGCATCGAAGCTCGCGCATGCGCAGAGAACATTAAAGGCGGTGCGCCGGCAGTTCGCGCCGGCGACCGGAGCAGACACACGTCTCAGGCGTCCACTCTCTGTGTGCCTGCATGCATGCGTGTGTGTGTGCGAGCGAGGCCCCGGCACGCCCCAAGGCCCATAACACTGGCGACGAGGGCGGACACGGAGCCATCCTCCGCTCCGACGGCATCGGAGTGAAGGAACGCTGCTGCGTGTGTATCGATCGGATACACACGGACCCACACGCACGGCCGGCGGCCATTTTCTTTTTTCTCTTCTCTACACGCAGAGTGCAGTGGTTGCGGCCCGAGAGGGTGCTTGTGCGCCATCTGCCTCCTGCACTGCTCCAGAGCAATTTTTGGAACCACCACAGCCCAGACACCACAGGGTTGTGGTAAAGACAAGAAAGTGAGTGTGATAGCACTCTGAAAGCCACCAGTTACCTCGGCTCCTACCAGACAAGGACCACTGTGAGTACACTATGGGGGAAGAAGGAGAGGAAGAAGATAATGCTGTCGCCCCAATACCTCGCAGAATGCACAGTACTCTAGCTCCTATGCCTGAATTTGATACCACGGGACCCCCATCCAAGTTAGGACCGAAGTGGATCACATGGGTCAAGAAGCTGGAAATGTTTTTTAGAGCATCGGGGGAAACGGAAGATGAGGCGAAGATTGCCATCATGGTCTATTCTGCAGGGACCGAGGTTCAACGCATTTATGACACTCTCAATATTCCAGCAGCGAATTATGATGCGGTCAAGCAAGCTTTCCGTGTCCATTTCCTTCCTATGGCGAATGTTGACTTTGACAGGTTTGTCATGGGTGCTGAGAAACAATTGGAAGAGGAATCTCTGGACCAGTTTTGCGCTCGTCTGAGACAACTAGCGAGCTCCTGCAGATGGGTCAACGAGGAAGAAATGGTTCGTAACCAACTGCTGCAAGGTTGCTGCTCAGGGAAACTGAGGAGACAAGTGCTAAGAGAGCCCGGACTGACTCCTCAGCAAATTCTGGACATGGGGAGAGCGTACGAACTGGCGGAGGCAAGAGGGGGGAAAATGGACGCTGCTACACGCTCCAGGAAGGAGGAAGAGGCATACGCCATAGGACGCTCAGCCATGGGGAAGGCAAGATGGACACCAAAGAGAAGTGAAGGGCCCACAACGCAAGGGAATGTCTCATTGTGTTCATACTGTGGATACGATCTGCCGCATGCGGGAGAGTGCCCAGCAAAGTCAAGGACCTGTGGTCGATGCGGCACACCGGGACACTCTGCGAGAGTGTGCAGGGCAACGATGCCAGTTACGGTTTTGAGAGGACCAGAGAGAGTTGGCAGGGGTGTCGCTGGAAGAGTAACTGGCGTCGTTGCCCTGCACACTCTCGCATAGTGTGTTCTCTGTCGAACAAGGCATGCAAGATCTCAATATCGCGGAAGAGGAGGAGGAAGATGAAGAAATATTTTTCATCTCAAGCATTGCGCAAGGCCCTGGGGACCGTCGACAACCCAAATGCACCGTCAACATTAGCGAGATGCCAACTCCGGTCCTCATAGATACTGCGGCGTCTGTCTGCGTACTTGCAACAAAACATTACAATGCTCTTCCTGGTCCACCAAGGCTGACGAATTCCACAGCGCGAATCTACGCATTCGGAGGGAATACACCTCTTCCCATCCAAGGAGTGTTTGGGGCCCCGGTCTCTCATGGTCAAAACAGAATAAAAGCGAGTTTTTTCGTCACCAGTGTAAGCCCACACTCCCTCCTAAGCTGTGCCGCGTCAGAAGCGCTCAACATTATACACTTCACCCTCGCTGTGTACTTCACCGATCTGGACCGCCTACTACAGCGTTTTGAGAAGATATTCACTGGCATCGGAAAACTCAAGGCAGAGCCCATACGGTTGCACATAGATGAGTCCGTGAGGCCGACTGCGCTTAAACATCGGCGTATCCCTTTTCATCTTAGGGAACAAGTGGTGAAAGAACTACAGTCACTGGTGGACAAGGACATTATCGAGAGGGTAGATGGACCCACTCCCTGGGTCTCCCCAATTGTGGTGGCCCCGAAGCCGAAACAACCAGGGGCAGTACGCATCTGCGTAGATATGAGGCTGCCCAATGTAGCGATCAAACGAGAACGCCATCTCACACCGACCCTAGATGACATCGTCGGAGAGCTCCAGGGAGCCAGGGTCTTCTCAAAGCTAGACCTAAGGTCAGGCTACCACCAGTTGGAACTCCACCCCGAGTCCAGGTATATTACGACCTTTACGACCCATGAGGGGTTATATCAATACAAAAGACTTAGCTTCGGGATCTCGTCCGCAGCAGAGGTCTTTCAGAATGCCATCAGGGGGGCACTGTCAGGACTAAAAGGGGTCATCAACATGTCAGATGACATCCTAGTTTTTGCAAAATCAGAAGCGGAACACCTGAAGCGCCTCGAGCATACCCTGGAGAGACTGTGCAGTGTCGGTTTAACCCTACATAGGGAGAAATGCGAATTTCTGAAGGACAGGCTTGAATTTTTCGGATTTATATTTCATGCTGGAGGGATTTCCCCGGATCCGGAGAAGGTGAAAGACATCCGAGATGCATCCCCGCCAGCGTCCCCAGCCGAAGTAAGAAGTTTCTTAGGGATGGTCAATTATTGTGGCCGCTTTATCCGAGATCTAGCCTCCCTATCGGAACCACTGAGGGCGCTCACCAGAAATGACGTGGCGTGGACATGGACAGGGAAGGAACAAAGACCGTCCACCGCCATTAAACATGCCCTGTCGGAGCAAGAAACAATGGCATACTTCCACCCCGGTCGCGAGTCGGAGATCGTAGTTGATGCTAGCCCGGTAGGGCTGGGAGCAGTCCTCATGCAAGCAGACCAGCAAGGGACCATGAGGCCCATTGCCTATGCCAGCAAGGCCCTGACCGACACTGAGAGGCGTTACTCCCAAATAGAGCGAGAAGCCTTGGCCATACTGTGGGGGTGTAAACATTTCAGAATCTACATTCTAGGAAAGCCAGTTGTGGTGGTGACTGACCACAAACCCCTCATCCCCATACTGTCTGGAACATCGTCCAAACCACCTCCGCGCATAGAAAGGTGGATGTTGGCCCTCATGGAATATGGGGTCAAATTGCTATATCGACCAGGGACACACAACCCGGCAGATTACCTGTCGCGCCATCCGGGCACCGGGAGGCCCAGGGACTCACTGGAGGTGGCGGACTGTGTGGAAGCCTTATATCTAGTTGTGGAGGCAGCACTGCCTGTAGCCCTGACGCGTCAGGAAATTGCAGATGAGTCCAATAGCGATGAAGCGTTCCGAAAAATAAAAGATGCGGTGGACAGAGGAGAATGGCGGGAGGTCCTCCTTGACATCTCCCGAAGGACCGCGGAAGCTCAAAGAGATCTACAAGCACTCTGGAAGGCACGCCACGAATTGTCGGTGGCGGATGATGGAATACTGCTCAGAGGGCACCAGATCTTAATACCAGGAGTGCTGGTTGAGAAAGTCCTACAGCTAGCCCACAAGGGACATCAAGGAATGGCCAAGATGAAAGCTCGGCTCAGATTGAAAGTTTGGTTTCCAGATCTAGAAGGAAGGGTGGAGAAATTTGTGAAGGCCCGATCCCATGTCAAGCCGCCAGCCCTGTGGAGAAGGCGCCACCCATTCAGGCCATGGAGAGGAGTGACCGCCCATGGGGGACTGTGCACGCGGACTTCGGGTCCACGGGCCGAGGCTTATACTTTCTGGTTGTGACAGACCAGTGGTCACGATACCCAGAGGTGGAATTGGTCGAATCCACATCCAGCGACCACACCATTCTGGCCATGGACAAAATATTCGCCACACATGGGTTCCCTCTCGAAATTTGCTCGGACAACGGGTCACCGTTTCAGGGCCAGCGTTTTGCTGAATACTGTGAGGACAGGGGGATAAAACATCGCAAAATAACACCATTATGGCCGAGAGCAAATGGCGAGGTGGAGCGATTTATGAGAACGCTTAACAAAGTGTTCCGCATATCGGTGAATGGGGGAGAAGATCTCAGCCGAAATCTGGTCGAGTTCCTCAGAGAGTATCGCACGACCCCACATCAGTCCACCGGAGTGGCCCCCGCAGAAGCCCTTTTCAAAAGAATACCAAGAGGCCTACTACCCGAAGTGGAAGGGAGACCACCAGGAGAGATCGACAACAGCAAAGTGCGCACAGCGAGGTCCACTCTGAATGAGAAAGAGACCACACGGCGGAGACTACCCGAGAGGGCGATCGCAATAGGAGACACCGTGCTGGTGCACAACAGGAAGCCGAAGGGGAAGCTATCACTGCCATATGAACCACAACCATTGGGCGTGACCCACGTCAAAGGGTCGATGGTCACGGCCGCCAATGCAAGAGGGACTGTGACCAGAAAGGTTTCGTTCTTCAAGCGCATAGAACCTGAAACCCCTGGAGCAGCCGTCAGAGATGATCCCGACCCGAGTACGGGAGTGCCGGTGGAAGAGGATGGGCCGCCTAGGCTCCGGCGGCACCCGAGGACCCCGACGCCAGAGCACGCAGGTACCCGAGCAGGGCGGGGCGCAAGCCACCGCTGAGATTCAAAGACTTCATCATGGACCCTACCTCTTAATTAAGGCAGAGGTATCGTGAACGTTATGATGGGCCCTGTTGGCCCCCATGTTTGAAAGTGTTGTTTTGTTTTGGGGGGAAAAGGAGGGATGTTGCGTAGCAATTCTAATTGTATACGCATGCGCGAGCCGCATCGAGGCTTGCGCAGAGAACATTAAAGGCGGTGCGCCGGCAGTTCGTGCCGGCGACCGGAGCAGACACACGTCTCCGGCGTCCACTCTCTGTGTGCCTACATGCATGCATGTGTATGTGTGCGAGCGAGGCCCCGGCACGCCCCAAGGCCCATAACAATAACTGTGTATTAAACAATTTAGAGCAGCGCAAGGCAAGCAGCGCAGTCACACAGCATTCCGTACTCTGGGCACTCGTTACCTCAGACATGCAAACAAACATCCTGAACAGCATGCCAGGGAGATAGGAAAGATAGACACATTATAACAAGGCATTAATTATGACACAATTAAATCAAGGGCCACTTTATGTACTATGGTCAAACATTTCTACACTGTACACAAGCTTTTAGGCACAAGGATTTTGTCAAGTGACGGAAGACACCGATATGGAATGTCTTGGGATGATCGTAACAGAGGCAACGGCAGAAAAAACATGCTATAACTTCAACTTGCCAAAAGCAAAATACATAGGCCAAAATGGATGCTTATTCTACTCTGAAATGCTTTTTGGATGTTTTTGTCTGCATTGTGAAATTGAGGCGTTTAAGAACAGACTAAACCTTTAATGAGTCTAACAATTACTGTATAGAATTCCAGAAATACAAATTGTTTGCTATTCCTATTCTTTCTTATTTAGGGTCACTGTTCAAAGTGTTACACTTGTGGCACCCCCTGTTTTTTCAGAGGCCTGAACAAGAAAGCCAGCCACTCCAGGAACAAAGAGTGTTCACCACAGCCTAGGAGCTTTCATTTAAAAAAAAATAAAAACGTTTTTTAGGGGCAGTGGTAGCACGGGTGACCTCAGGGGTTGCAGCTGTGACCCCTGGCAACCCCAAAATGACGTCCATGACCCTCCTATCCCCTGATCTCACTAGTCTCTTGAACCTCTCTTCTCTCCAACCCCCCCACTTGTCTCTCCTCTCCAGTTTCCTCCTCTGCCTACTCTCACCTCTCTCACTATCTCTCCCTCTCTCTGCCTCTCTCTCTCCCCCACTCCCTCTCTTCCTCTGTGTTCCTCATCCCTCTCTCTCTCTCTTTCTCTCTCCCTCTCTTCCTGTGCTCTGATCTTACCACACTCTTGCCCTCATCTCTCTATCTCCACCTTTCCTCCTCCTTTCTCCACCATGCCAACTTCCTCCTAGCTTATAACCTGCCCACTCCTGCCACTACCACCTACTCCACACTGCTCATTCAGTGTTCTCTCTGCCCTCTCTCACAAACATTGTCTTCCCCACCCATTATTCTTGCTATCCTCTCTCCTCGTCTCGCTCTGTACTCTCTCCACAGACACACACACACTACAGTCACACTCTCACACGCTGAATAACAAACTACACAATTGGAACCACTCTCTCGAAACCCAACACTTAACCTGTACATGCTCAAAACCCACCCACAGCCTCTCTCGAAATCGTCTCCACATGCTGCTCCCACCTCACCTCACTGATCTTTCGGTACACCCATTTCACTCCTGATATCACTAGAACCCCTTTCACTTTCTTCTACGCAGGCTGGGCTTTTGTAGCCTAGACTATCCTTTTCAACATTCCACCCTGCTCCCATTGGTCTCCATGATCACCTCGGTTGACAAGCCAATCTATGGCTAGAGAGGTACTTTGTGGGTTGGCACTTCTCCTGGGAGATTTAAAAGAGACCCTTAGCCCTGCCCGTTTTTCAATCTTTGGCAGCCTAACGATCGTCGCCGGGGTAAACCGTGTGTGACTCCCGGCCTCTTGAACTTGTAAGCAGTCCTTTGCTTGTCTGTCTGTGTTCTATCTGTGTTCTTCAGTTTGGATGTGGCACGTCTTCAGCGGATTGGTTAGGGAAGATTCTGCTGTGTTTTCCCATTGGGACAGGCTCTGGCAACTCAAGTTTGGGGTTTGTCCTGCCACAGTCTTTTGGGAGATGTACTGGCAATTTTGCAAACGAAAAATGAAAAACAAGAGACCTGATCAGGACATAACATGGTAGGCATTGCGACTGGGGCAGTGATTGCAAGACATTCATATATCAAAAAGCATTCTGGGGAGTCACAGACTGGGGTCCTTATGAACGTCCTCACACCAACTGTGGGGTAAGACCGGATCTGGCAATGCCCTGATAGGCTGCATACTCGAGGTTGAGAGAGGTCCCTGCACCCTTCTGACAGGGTCATACAACGTCATTCAATTCATGTTTGATTTATAAAGAATGACAATTTAACCTCTGCAATCACTTTGATCATGTCCATTATACATGGTCTAAATGTACATGCATACAAAAAAATACCCATTGCTTTAAATGTATATATTTTGGTGAAAAGCCCCTACATTTCTGTTGTGGTATTGATTTCCAGGGGAAGGGGACGCAAGTCATTAGGAAAACTTAAAATGATGTTTTATTTGCTATAGGAAATCTGCTGTAGTTGATGTGCTATTGGTTTTTACACTTCATAAAATATTAATTCCATCCTAGACTTCTATAGTATAAAAAAGAGAAGCCTGGTTGGTATATTCTTCTAGTTTTGTTCACATGGGTATTAGGTCCTGTAAGCCAACTTTAAACTGTGATGTCAGGTGGCCACACAGCCATCACAGATTGTGGCGAACACTTGCTACAGCGATAGCCTCAGGAATAAAGTTGTTAAAGTTCTTCACTAGAGGCAGTTGCCCTCTGCAGTCACAGTAACTGAAACCTAACTGAAGTATAGATGGCCAGAATGCTACAGATTCACATGCTGTTTGAATATTCTCTGCCGTCCTGCTGGTAATCCTCACATTAACGCAGTTTACATTCAAATTTTAAAACTGGTGTCACTTAAGTGCTCTCTTAGACACTTTGGGTCATATTACCCCACAGTCAATAGACTAGTCTCCTTCAGCTCCACCCCTGGAGGCCTTCTTCAGCTTTCTAACTGAAGCTTCAGAGTTGGTCCTCAAAAAATCTCTTCATCTTTCGATGATTTGATTGCGATTTCTTTGTTTTTTCACCACAACCTCTGCATTTTGAGAGGTTCTGTACTTCCTTCCATCGGTGGTTATGTTCTAGCTTCTCGTCATTGATGCCCTTGGTGTGTCAGTTGACACTATGGAAGACCCCAGGAAGCAAAGCCTTTTCAAGGTCTGTTCCACCTGTCATCTGAAGAATGTGTATTTTGAAGATCTTAATGGCGACTGTCTTTGCTACCTCTACCCGGACCACGAGTTTGACTGCTCCATTTGCCAATCATTCTCCACTGATGTGCTCAAGGACGACCACAGAAGGGTTAGTGGCTTGGTTGTCCAAAGTCATGTGTCCCTCCGGCAGAGCAGACCCCTAGGGCCTCATTTACAAAAGCGTTTAACAATGGAGCAATCCCATTGGAGAACATTTTGTAAATCAGGCCCCCAGAGTGTACTCCCTCTACAGAGGTCAAAGTCTCACGATGATTCTTCCCATGGCAAGAGAATTTAAAAGGGGCATACTACCCACATTTGTCTTCCACAGCATCAGTGGCAGCCTCATCTTCTGCTAAGAAGCACTCTTTCATGGCGCTTTTGACAACCCAGTCAACGTCCACCCCGACTTCTTAGTATACTACACGGTTGACAGTGCAACAGGCTCCTTCACGGCTGCTGCCACTTCGACCACCTTTTCCATGACCATGGTGCATGGCTTTTCCCCTACAATGTAGAGTGGTTTCTCAGACTCGAGGCTCAGCATCTGCGCTTTCAGTCCTGCCAAGGCCTACTTTTACCCATCCACTCTTAACACTGGCGCCATATGTGCTTCCTGCTGTTCCAGGTCCTCTATCTCCCTCCCCCGTAAATCTGCCTCAGACTGGATGCCCACACCAGCTCTTCCACCTTCTGCCAATCTGACAGATACAGAATCTGAGGATGACACCTCTCATGGTGATGTGTACTCAAAAGAATGCTACTGATGAATTTGATGAACCCACCCGAAGGGGACCTCGCAGCGCTTCCAGCACCATCTTCATTGCCCCTCCAGGCCTAATGTGGCCTCTCTGCATTTTCTCAGCCCGCCCCAGGTATCCATACTCCACTCCCTCCTACCCACTCACTCGCCTTTGATTGGAGCCTGCAGCTGGGTCATGTGACCCACACTAGAAATCAGACCCTCCCAGGCAGCCTTGCCAGCGAAGGGCTCATGCAAAGGGCGCCTTCCTTTGGCACTGTGAGGGGTCAGAAATGAAAGCCGGACACGAAGCTGTCATTTTTTTTAGACTTTTACTAAATGAAATGGGATGGAAAAATGCCTCTCTGGCCCTTCTCTAAGATGAATTCCCTACCTAATACCAAAAACTAAGGAACAGTCTGTGTCAGGATGTCAGAAATCAAAAGCCATCCGTGTATCCAAACATTCGATCCCGACACTCACACTACAAACAAAATAACAAAATTGATAAGGGAAATGTCTTCAACCTGATATTGGCAAAAATAGTGTTCATAAAAAAAAAATAGAATAGCTCCAACAAAAAAAATGTTCAAGGTGGAAAAACCTTGAATACAGAAGGTGACTCCCCTCCCCCAGATTCTTCAATGCTTCAATAGTGACTTTGCGTCTAATAGTTCCTTGTGTCTTTTCTCGGCCCACAATACTTCTGTTAGGCACAAGGTTATTTATCCTTATCAGTCTTTCTTTAACACACGTTTCTTCTTGGTTTAAAACGCTGTCACTCTCAACTGCCTGGTGTACTCTCCTGTCAGGACTTTCCTTATACTTCCAAATGCCTGGTATACTCTCGTGCCATGACTTCGCATAATACCTCCAGATGCCTGATATACTCTCCTGCCAGGACTTCTCTTGTATATTTTGTCATGCCTGGAATATCCTTGCCAGGGCTTCACTAATGCCTTTAATTTCCTGGTGGGCTTCTCTTGACCAGGACTTATCTCTTGTAATGTCACCAACCTGGTATATTGTTGTCAGGAAGTCACTTGTGTATTTTCAAATGCCTGCTGGGCTTCTCTCTCATGCTTCACAGTTTCTACTTTACTTTTACAATTACATATACCCCCTTTGGCTTGGTATATTTGTTTTCAGCTTCCTCCCACATCTGCAATCCATAGACTTGTATGTTATTGTGGACTTCTTTGGCTCTCTGCCCTTTTCACTTGAAAATACAATTCTGCTTCTTTCTGCCTCTGTGGCTTCATCACATTCAGTTTCTCATTGGCGCGGTTGCCGAAATGCCACAGGGTCACCACCTGGTCTGGGCCGACTAACCAGGTCTTCACAGCATCTTTGGTCCCTTTTGCACTTACACAGCATTCCTCGGTTCACTATGACATCCCTCCAGGTTTTCGTTAAGCTTCACTGCTGCACACCTGCTCTGTTCAGGTTCCGGCAGGGACAACGCTGTCTTTGTGAGCTGCTAAATGCCCAGGAATCCTCTCTCGACTCCCGGCATCTCAATGGCAGTTCCCTCTCACCCAACATGACTTCCCTTCTCTGCAGTCGAGCTTCTCTGCCTCGCCACACAGGCTTGTGTCTCCAGCGCTCGCTTGCCTCTCCGGGAGATCGATTGTCTTCCCTGTGCTTCTGCTTACAATTCGGTTGCCATTTTTAAAGGTCCAGTGCACCTGTGCTTTTCCCAAACAACTAGTACGCTCAATGGGCTTAGAGCCCTTACTGCTTTACATCAATTCTTCCATCCTCCTCGTCCCAGTACTTAGTGGTTATGGGAGTTGAAGTCCATAGATGTTACTTGATGTATGATACTTGGGGATCTTCTTTTAATGACTTCATATGACAAATCAGTTCTTCTTGAAGGGAATTTGGAACAGTAAATCATTCTCTTGGACTTTGTATGCCTTGAGTCATGGATGGGAGCTTGGCAAAAAGAGCGTTGTAAAAAGGTTTGTCCATTTTCCCTGAATGAGGAACAGAGACATGACAACAGGCCATCATGGTATTGGTCATAAGGTGTTTTTACCTTATGGGTAAATAGTGGGTACCGTGCCTCATCCAATGGAGCCATGTTATCCACTCGGTAGTTGTCTCCTCCCTTGTGATCCTCCCTCATGTAGCTGCCCCCAGGTTCAGGATCAGGTAGCAGCTGCCTTTCCCTGGCCACATGGGAGGAGGTCACCGCCAGGGAACCCTAGATTACTCCATTGGATTCATCACAGCACCTTCCATCCCTTTTTGCCTGTTCGCCCTTGCACCCTCAGCCCTGCCAAGTACTGCTCTTGCCGTCTGCAGCAACCCCCAGGTAGACTTCATCATTGATGTAGTGTTACATTTTGAATTTCGTTAGTGTTGTGTTCCATCGATTGCATTTTCTTCCCAAAGTGCTAACAGCGGTGGGTTTGAATGCATTTTTGAGACTGCTGCTTCAATCTTGACAAAGTTTGTATTTTACTACACTTGCATTTTGCAGGCATGGGTTTCTCTTGTTAGGTTGCTTCTTCAGTCTTGCCAATGTTTGTGTTTTGCCACATTTGCATTTTGCAGGCCTGGGTTTCCCTTTTTCAAAAATGCAGTTTCAATTTTGCCACTGTTTGTATCTCACCAAACTTGCATCAGCAGGCCTACGTTTCCATTTTTTTAAAAATGCTGCTTCAAACTTTTCACTCTTTATCGCACCACACTTGCATTTGCGACCCTAAGTTTACATTTTTTTTTAAATGCTGTTTCAATCTTGCCACTATTTTTATATTTCACCACACTTGCATTTGCGGGCCTAGGTTTCCCGTGTTAGGTTGCTGCTTCAATCTTACCAATGTTTGTATTTGACCACTCTAGCACTTTTCTGGTCCTAGTTTTCCCATTTAAATTGCTGTTTCATTCATGCCACTGCCTGTATTTTGCTACACTTGGATTGTGTCTCACTTGGGTACCTAACTTAAGTTAAAATCAGATCCTTTGAAAGCATAGGATCATTTCCACTTCCTGTAAGTGTTTCATCTACATACACATACTCTTTTAAATGCATGATATTTATCATTTGCATTGTAGAAACAAACTTTCCACAGTTCCAGTCAGAATTGTTTGATTTAAAAGTGCAAGAGACGTACTTGGTGTTTTGCACTCATACAGTTTAACTAGAAGGTATCTCGTAGTATGATGTGCAGCCAGCATCTGTATATGATGAAATTGACTCTTACATCTACTTTTATCAAGACAAGCTAGAGAGTGACCCAGAAGTCCTGTTTTTTCACAAACTTCACAGTCATCTATTCTCTGTAGCATCTTGATCTGTCTTTGAACATTATTGTTTTTGTGCAAAACTTGCAAAAACCTCTTTAAAACTTTACAAGTAAATGTATCAATATTGCATAAAAAATGGCACATCCATACCTCACAATGCTTTTTAGGTTTTAATCTAGACTGACCTAAACTTTCCATTTCTGTATTATCAGACCTTAGGATTTCTTCTTTTTCAGAAATCACACCATTTTGACTTCATAGCTACATCCACTCTTATCAATAGCTAGGGGAACATTCTTTCCTTGAATGTAACTCTCCTCATTAAAAAATCATTCTGTAGGAGAAGTGTGTTTCCACTTGCCACCAAATACGTTACAAAGATTGTCACGCGTAAGTACATGAACTCTTTCTTATTTGTATTGAATGGTGTAGTCACCTTAAGTGATTCTTTTAATTTTATTCAATACGAAAATTAAACATTTCTTTTTCATATGAAAACCTTTTTAATTATTACTTCTACTTTTTTCTTTTGCCAAAAGGCTTTACGACATAACTAGATTTTGGTTTCACACTTCTCCAAAGATTTGTAAAAACTTAAGAGTGGTACATTGTCCTATATATATCTTTATTCCTCTGTTTCGAATTAATTGCACATTTGCTATCTCTTCTTCTAAAAATCTTAGTTTTTTTACTAGCTACTAACAGATTTGATACATTTTTACTTTTCTTGCTTGCACTAAAAACATTCTCTGTTCTAACAATTTGTTCAGTTGGCACATCTCCAATTTTGAAATTTCAGATTTTAAAAAGTATTATCGATAACAGGTATTATATTATGTGCAGTATTTGTATCTACAGATTTAAAAAACACTTCTTTTTAAAATAATATAGTTCAGAACTTCACTTGCCTCCACACAAATCTTTCTATGGCACGTTGTTGTTGCTGTTTTGAGGGCATCTCACACAAAAAGCTTTAAAAAAGAAACTGGAATGGTGAAGGTCAGTCATTGTGTTTCTTTATATTTTCAATACATAACATGAATTGTTCTTTATATAACTGTATTCAGTATATTTAGGTTTGTAATTTAATACACTTTATATGTATTACTTGGAATGTAGGGTTTTCCATATTTAATTTCAGTGTTTTCTAAAAAGGGTCCAAACAGTAGCACATGTTATGCTATAGTTATGCATCCCTTATCATGATTTCTAAAGCTCTTCAACAAATGGCCACTATCACTTATACAATTACCTTAGGTTTCGTATAGTCTTGCCCTCTTGAAAATGTACTGTTCCAACTACAAATGCATCACGCAACTCAGTTACTATCCATTCAAACTCTACTTTGCTCATCTTATTTACACTATTTGCAATCCTTAACACACTTTCTTCAATCATATCATATGAGGCTAATCTACAACCAATATGTCAGCCTATTAAACAAAACACATTCCTTCACCAGAAATTTGAATGAAGGGCACATGCTCGTCTCTCTCTACATTATTTGATCAGTATAAACTAAAGGTGCAAACTGGGCATCTTGGGCCTGAGCACAGTACACATGTCATACATTAGTATAATTTCTTAATTCACATTCAAAGAGGTGTTGCACAATAATATGTTACACATTTTTACTTTGATGTACCAACCTACCATTCAGGCATCTCTGCTGTGTCCTAATTCATAAGGAAGATGATAAAAGAAGAGAGCTGTAAAATAATCCACTGCCACTTAGTTACTCCCCCCAACTCCAGTTTGCACACCTTACAAGCCTCTACTTAACAACTGTAGGCAAACTCCAAACCGACAGCATTCAGTATACTGCTGGTCACATAACTGGGCCCTACCACACACTTGCTCCTCCCACCATCCATTTAGTCAGTCCTCCTTAGGCCCTCATCAAAGAACATACAAAGGCAAGCACCTCATCTGTTTGTACCTATTCAAGCATCATAGGGCCAATGGCCTGATCCGCTATCTTGCATTTCACCTACAAACTAATCACTACTACTGCATCTCAACAAAAGATATTAACATGTATATCGTCCCTCCACTCCCACTCTCACTAGGGTTTGAATGGTCATGTTCCCTGGGCAGCCACATAAAGCTACCCTAGCAAACCTCATCTATAATAACCTTGCCCCCATCCCAATGAACATTTCTTCAGTGATATCAGACATACTGTAACCATAAATTCAGAGTACAATTCCCAAACCACTTCTCAAGAGAAGACATGTGCACTGGAAAATTTCCAATTGAAATGAATGTTCCCTGTAACATGGCAGAATCCATGAATTACCACAAATAAAAAACTAACATCTGCAAACATCAAAACCAAATTAGCATTTACCAGCTACACTCCATCATAAGATTTGTCATATTTAAGGCCACATTTAAAAGCACCCACAAATCTAACACAAAAATACTTACAAATATGGGATCATAGTGAAGAGCTTGCTAGCCAACTTCAAAGCACAAACATGGAAGCAATATTTTAGAAAGGTAGAGGTATGCTGCTTGTTTAATGATACAAATTAAAATGCACCCCAATTCATTTTACTTCTCCCTATGTCAGTGCATTGTGTAACAACATACATGATTACATAGCTTTCAACCCAAATAAATTCCTGCCCTTCCAAAGCACACCATTTCCAAGAAAATTGTGAAACTGCTGAATATGGTTGCTGATTATTATTGCTAAATTACTACAGCAGTTAAAAGGGGATGGAAATACTGCATTATAAAAGAATGCCACATGTAGACCTCTCCTCTAATTGCTTGAGTAATGTGGGATGCTATAGAACAAGTCATATAGCATAGATAAGATGAGAAAAGTCGAGTTTCACTAAGTGGGCATTACGTTTGCCGGGTTGTGATATATCTGTGATTGGCACAGTACATTGTTTGAATAATAATCCTAAATAAAAAGTGATCTCATCTTATACACCACGTACCCTTCTTTCAAAACCTAACAATTCATGATAAAACATGCACATATTAAGAGAGATATATGCATACACCATGTCACTTGCAAGCGCATATCTATATACAAAGAGTCAAACACATTCTCTGCTGTGTCATCAATTCATGAGGAAGGTGATAAAAGAAGAGAGCTGCAAGTTAATGCACTGCCCCTTAGTTGTTCCACCCAACTCCAGTTTCTATGCCTTACAAGCCTCTACTTAAGAACAGTAGGCCAACTTCAGGCACACAGCATTGAGTATACTGCTGCTCGCATATCTGGGTCTTCCCATACCCTTGCTCCTCCCACCAGCCTTTTAATCAGTCCTCCTTAAGGGTCCTCATCAAAGAACATGCAAAGTCAAGCACCTCACCTTTTTCCACCTATTCAAGCATAACTATCCTACATTTCACCTACAAAATAATCGCTACTACTGCTACTCAACAAAAGATATCATGTATGTCCTCCCTCCATTGCCTGTCCCCTCTCTCACTATGGTTTGAATGGCCAAGTGCCCTGGGCAACCCCAGAAAGTTACCCTAGTGAACCTCATCAATAATACCCTTACCCCCATCCCACTAAAGATTTCTTCAGTAACAGCTGACATACTGTAACTATAATTTCAGAATACAAATCCCAAAGCACTTCTAAACAGAAGAAATGTTCACTGGAAACTTACCAACTGTAATTAGCGTTCCCTGTAACATGGCAGCATCCACGAATTATCACAAATAAAAAAATAACATTTCCCAGCATCAAAACCAAGTTAGCATTTATCAGATGCAGACTATCATAAGACTTGTCATATGTAAAGCCACATTCAGAAACTACCACAAATCTAACTTAAAAGTAGTTACAAATGTGGCATCATAGTGAAGAGCTTCTATCCAACTTCAAAGCACAAACACAGCAGCAATATTTTTCAAGGGTAGATGCATGCTGCTTGTTTAATTATACAAATGACTGTGCACCCCTATTCATTGTACACCTCCCTATGGCAGTGCATTGTGTAAAAACATATGAGATTACATAGCATGACACCCAAATAGGTTCCTGCCCTTCCAAAGCACACCATTTCAAAGCAAATTGTGAGACTGCCAAATATGGTTGCTGTTTATTGCAAAATGACTACCAACAATTAGATGGGAGTGGAAATACTGAAGTATCAAATAAAGTCCCATGTAGACCTCTCATCTAAGTGCTTGAGTAATGTGGGATGCTATTCAGCAACCCATGTGGTGTAAATAAAATGAGAAAAGTAGAGTTTTACTAGGTGGACAATAACTGTGTTGGGTTGTGATATATCTCTGGTTAACACAGTACATTCTTTGAATGAAAAACCTAAAAGAAAAGTGAGCTAATCTTATACGCCACAGTACCCATTTCTTTCATAACCTATCAATTCATGATACAGCATGCACAGATTAATAGAAATATATGCATGAACCATGTCATTTGCAAGCTCATACCTATATACAGTCACATTACTGCATAAAAGCTGAAAAGCAAACTATAAGACCCTACCCACTAAGCCACTATGAATTCACTGTCTTCACTTTGCCTCATAATTTCTCACAAAACATTTACCTGGTGTATTTTGCCTGAAATGCCAAATTACTTTAATAATACCTGGCATACTCTAGATATAACTTCACAGTACAATTCCCAAACCACTTCTCAAGAGAAGAAATGTTCACTCCAAACTTACCAGTTCAACTTTCCCAGTAAGCTTGCAGAATCCACAAATCTTCACAAATAAGCAAAAGAACATTGTCAAACATAATCAGGTTAGCATTCGTCAGGTGCACTGACTCATAAAACTTCTTACATTTAAAGGCACATTCAAACACTTCTACAATTCCTACACAGTTGTAAATCATCAATATAGGCTCACAGAAGGCACCTTAATATCTAACTACAAAGCATATACACAGCTGCAATATTTGCCAATGATACAATTATGCTGCTTTGTCAACACTAGGATTTCGTATGCACCCCCATTCATATCTGTCAGAGAGCACCAAAGTATTAACTGAAAAGGATACGGTACTCAAAAGGATACAGGTGGTAGGGTCTTCCGGATCCCTGTTCACGCGTTTTGATAGTTGTGAAGTCAAGTTAAGACCTTCCAAATGATACAACTCTCTGACTGGTAAAACAGGCAGAGTGATGGATCACAGGAAAGGGCGTGGGTAAGATATAGGAAGTCAGCCTAGAACAAAATAAAGTATCATGAATAACTGCCCCAACCTGAGTATGATGGAATAGAAAATGACATGAATGCACACACTGACCTTGAGTCTAGGGCAGATGAATCCAGCAGAGTCTCTTGAGGAAATCCAAGGTAGAACAAACGACAAGGAAGGGAAGATTAGTAAGGGAGACTTATCCCGAACGGAACGAGGCTCACGCTAGATACCGGGTTGATGCACCACAGGCTAGTGTCCAAAGTACTGTTCACTGTCACCTTCCAATTATCCTTGAAAAGCTTCCTTCCCACGTAGAGTAAAGTATAGAAATGAATCAATCCCCCTGTTAATATCACAGGTGCAGGAGTTGAAAATAGCGCTCTTTTTATGGTATAAACAAAGTACACGCGGTTCTGTACAGCCGCGAAGAAAATAGCGTGTGCGTGTGGATTTACACGCGATTAGGATTCACGCAGTCCAGGCCAACAGCGCTTGAAGACAAAGTATGCGTGTGGATTTACACGCGAGCAGGATTCGCGCAGTTCAGGCCAGCAGCGCTTGAAGACAACATATGCGTGTGGATTTCACACGCGAGCAGGATTCACGCAGTCCAGGCCAGCCGTACTTGAAGATAGCGTGCGCGTGTGGATTTACACGCGAGCAGGATTCACGCAGTCCAGGCCAGCCATGCTTGAAGATAGCGTGCGCGTGTGGATTTACACGCGAGCAGGATTCACGCAGTCCAGGCCAGCAGCGCTTGAAGATAGCGTGCGCGTGTGGATTAACACGCGAACAGGATTCACGCAGTCCAGGCCAGCCGTGCTTGAAGATAGCGTGCGCGTGTGGATTTACACGCGAACAGGATTCACGCAGTCCAAGCCAGCCGTGCTTGAAGATAGCGTGCGCGTGTGGATTTACACGCGAGCAGGTTTCACGCAGTCCAGGCCAGCAGCGCTTGAAGATAGCGTGTGCGTGTGGATTTACACACGAACAGGATTCACGCAGCCCAGGCCAGCAGCGCTTGAAGATAGCGTGCGCGTGTGGATTTACACGCGAACAGGATTCACGCAGCCCAGGCCAGCCGCGTTTGAAGACAACGTGCGCGTGTGGATTTACACGCAACCAAACAGCTCCAGGAATCAGCGTGTGGCGGAAAACACGCTATAGAAGGCCCAAAAAGTAGCTGTAGTAACCTGCAAGGATGCAGACCGGAGGTTCAGCTACACAACGCCAAATGATTCGATCAGAAGCAGCGAGTGAAGTTTCCACGCTGCTTAAATACGTAATGCCGTAGTTCACGTGACGAAGCAGAATACACGTGAAGTTAGCAACGTGAAAAGTGCAAACGTTGTTTTCCCGGCAACGTATCGAACAACCGCCATTTGGAATAGAACGGTCTAGCTGTTCTACGAGCGTAGGAGGTAGGACCACGTCCATCATGCATGACAATATCACATCTTCCAATGTCAGTGAGAAAAAACCTTTAATTGCAAATAACATGTGATACTGTTTCATCACTATTCTAAAAACACTGTACTCAAACATGGAAAACCCTACTTTCTAAACAATACTTATAAACTTGACTAAATAAGACACCTAAACATACTTCATTTATCGTAGAAATACAACAATTAATAATATATAGACAAAATAGAAAAACACACAATCACTCACCTTCAGCTGCTCCAAATAATGAATAGATCTTAACAATAGCCAAACACAGAACATGTGCACACCCTGAGTTCTGGAATCAGAATGTGAACAGTTCACAAAAAGGTAACTTTTATATCTTTCAGAAATCAATAGTACAAACAGAGGACTGTAGAAAGCAAAGTAAAATGGCCAACACATTTTTATTGCAGCCTATAACAGTCATTAAACCCCAAAACAATCCTTCCAAAGAATATTTTGTATAACATCATCAAAAACAATTAAATAAAACAATGTATTTTTCTTACTTTGACAAATTACATTACCGCAGCTACAACCCCAGTTACACTACGAAGACCCCCGAACCTCCTGTAGACGCGGCACATGTACATTTTTCAAATGCACTGGAAAACACATATTGCAAAGTTTCCAAATTTAAATCATACATGCCTTGAGATGAGAACATCCAAGCATAAACACATGTAAAAATCTGTGCTAAAACTGCTATAAAATAATGGTACAAAGTCCTTTCACCGCCTGCTATTGCAACGCCAGGCATTTCAAAGTGTATATTATAACGAAAATGTTCATCACATTTTTTAGGGGGGTGGAAAAGGGCAGAAAAGGGGTTGGGAGTAGGGAATAGGTAAAGCTAGGTCGGGGAGAGGGGGTGGATGGGGTAACCCAACCCCACATTCTACATTCTAACAAAAACATCATCAACATTTTTTTGGGGGGGCCCAAAAAAAAATGTGATGATGTTTTTGCTAGAATGTACACGTTCTAATGCCTGCCGTTGTAATTGCAGGCAATGAAAGAACATGGAACCAAAATAATATGGTCACTGCACCAAATATAAACAGCTATAACCGCGGGTACAATCAGCAGGTTCACACCCTAGCCTAGCTACCAAAGCCTGCCACAAAGTATGACATACGATTGGAGTGTTCATAGCCCGGATCGAGTCAACTGCCAGTAGTCGCGGCTACTTGTAACATTTTTACAGATTCAAAAAGACAAAGTGTGACAATTCAAACAACAGAAAGGTAAACATGAGAGACATAGAATCATGAACACATGGAAACTTGTGCAGTGCAAAATCAATTAAACAACATGATCAATGCACAGAAATTGGTATCGCCGCACCTGCTGCTAAGGCAATAGTCATCGAAGTGGCTACACCCACCATAAATACACAATATCCCATTGGCTTGGTGATATCCATGGCTATAATCCATATGACAGGGCACAACATTTCATTGGCTGCTGCCATAACCATGGCTATTTTAAAAAAGGCATCAAAGGTTTTTTCCTTTCCCAATATACTTAAAAAATTCTCTGCGTGGCTCTTAAAATAGCCTTTAGGTTCCTTTAACAATATATAACCAAAAAATATATTCTCAATTAGAGAAATACTCTTCACCCCTATTACAATTAAAGAAAACTTGCAACATTTCTGTGTGCTTTCTACATGATTAATTTTCTTTTCCCGAAGAGAACCAAACCTATGCTCCCTGTCAAAGATATTTCTCCACAATTGCAACATAAACCTCTTATTTCAAACACTCCATCTAAAATAATATTATGAAACCAAAAAGACTTTGTAAGCCAATGCTTTGACAACACTTCACCTATATCCTCAATATCACTATAAACGCCATTCTCAAAATTTGCAAATTCTCCAGTCTGCTGAACAATCAAAATCTTCTCCTTCAGAAATTGGCTGCATGTTATGTTGAAATATCCAACCAAACAATAAATATAACACCAAAAGTAGCACAATCTCCTACAACTATACCTCACTCTCAAGCAAAAAAATTTACTCTGTAGAACAACTTTTAATACATTGATACAATATAATCTACAGTTTTATTAGCATATAAAAACATCACTAAAAAAATACATGATATGATATGATAAGTCATTTATAACACGCCTGTACACAAGTGTTTCTAAGCACGACAAGACAAGGAAGGGTAGACGGATGAAGGACAAAACGGGCAATCTTACTAGGCCTTGTGTCATTCAGATAATGCAAGTGCTACGCGGAGGGAAGAGGAGACATGCCATGGGGCATTGGGGAGGGGAGAATTCAGTGGCATGAACGTGGTAAGTGCTGCCAGGGTGCTGGCTCCGTAAGTGCAGAGAGGTAGGGAACTGTAGGGTTACAGGTACAGTTCCTGAGTGGGTGGGAAGCCCGGAGGCAGTGCAAGGGGCTACTGGTCACAGGTAGTGCAGGAGGCTGGTGCCATGAGGTTCAGTGAGCAGCCAGATCACCAGATAGCAAAGCAGACAGGAGCATTCTCTGATAGGTTCAACAATTCAACAGCAACTGAGGTACTTGACATCCTATTGGCAGACGCCCACCACACAGACAATGAACAAGCAATCAGAAAGCAAATACAAACGTTCCACATTCTCTCCCCATGTACTCTTCCTCCATTGCTAATTGTAATATCTGAAGTGACAAGCAGTATTTCTTTCTACCACACTAAAATGGAAAACTACATGCAATGGCTGGAGGACAATTATCCTACAGAATTAGAAATGAAAAATGAGTGACATTGAAGAAAATGAACCATAAGAAAATACACTACATTAATTATTTTGCAAGTCCATTCTTGATATTTATGTAAAATGAGAATAACAATAATATTTTAAGGAACAAATATCAGTCACCAAACACATATACATTACCTAATATCAAATGCCTACATAACCAACACAAATATTTTTAAAGTGTATTATATCTTCAATTGTTTAAAAATATTTCAAATATTTTCAAACAGATGAAGTCATTCAAGTATCACAAAGAATCAAACAACAAACACTGCTTTAAATATCCATGAAACTAATGATGGATTTATTAAAGGAGTTAAAACAACTATTTATTAATGTTCAAAAACAAGTACAATCAATCAAAAAGACATTGAAAATTTAAGACAAATTATGGACAGTAAAAATCCAGATAATTGGACAAAAGAAGATGTGTCATGTGTTCCAACTAAAAGAAAAAGAAAACCCACAAATACATCCCGCCAAATAAACATGTTTTCGACAAACTTTGTTTGCCTATTCATTTACATTTTTCAAGTATGTATACTTATATTCACAGAAAAAACTTTGTTAAAGGCACATTATGGTTAAGTTACACTAACAC
Source organism: Ambystoma mexicanum (assembly GCF_040938575.1). Lineage (NCBI taxonomy): Eukaryota > Metazoa > Chordata > Amphibia > Caudata > Ambystomatidae > Ambystoma > Ambystoma mexicanum. Next base: position 752,346,728 of record NC_090929.1, read on the forward strand.
AAACCCATGAGTTTCAGTGAAAAAACACTGCTAAAGGGAAATTATGGTTAATTTACACTAATAAAAACCTACGAAATTGAGTGCAAAAACTTGGCTAAAGGGATGTAATGATTACAAGTAAAACCCGAAAAACCTCAGAAATTCATCAGTTATGATAAGCTAAGCAACCATAACTCACACCACCTCTGTACACGTTTAAGACTAACATCCAGGACATCAAAGATGACAACACAAATGTCATTGATGACATCACTGATGACATCACATACCTGGGTCACTTGTTTTGTTCACTGACATCTAGGCCAAATGGTTTTGTTCACTGACAGTCAGAATGTTAACATTGAAAAGGTCCTATATATATATAGACGTTAACCTTGTGGTATGTTTTTAAATACTTTCCTTAGGTTTTGGTCTCAGCTTATGGTGCACATACATGGGGCAAAAAGCAGGCCTCAAACACACTATTAATTTGTGTACATGAAGATGAATGTTAATGTTATTATCATTTTCTGGTGATGCTGTTTCTTTTTTCCTTACTTTAGTTTCCCTGTATGTGCCTCTGATTTGTATGCATAGTGGGTCTTCATATGCATTGTTTGTACTAGCACAAGTGTGTAGTAAGTCTTGAATTTGTAGCTAGTTATTACATTTTTAACATTACTGAAAACTGATAAAGTAGCATGCATTATTTTACTATCCAAAATTACAAGATCATAAATATTGTACTTCTATGGTGCATGCTGCTGCCATTGCCTATGTATTTTTAGGTTCCTGTATTAACAACAACACTCCAATATAATGTTTAGTTTAGATGAGTACATTCTTTAATTGATTAAGCAGTTTATAATAGGTCTCCTCATCACCTCTGACATCTTGTTACCAACATTATAAACACAAGCCCTTGTAGGGACTTATCATCAAAATTAATTTCATATGCAATGTCAAGAGTGATGTCATCAATTACATTTTTTATGTCATCTTTGATGTCCTGGGTCTTAAGCTTAGCATTGCACAGAGGTGGCACGAGTTATGGTTGCTTAGCTGACCATAACTGGCAATTTCTGAGGTTTTTTGGTTTTACTTGTCACCATAACATCCCTTTAACAATGTTTTTCCACTCAATTTCAGAGGTTTTATTAGTGTAATTTAACCATAATGTCCCTTTAACAAAGTGGTTTCACTTAATTTCATGGGTTTTTACTAGTGCACCCTTAATCAGCTACAAGTCCCTTATTTGGTACTCCCACCAATGTGGCTGCTATGGAGTTCGCGAACAGCGCGGTAGTCTACGGACGGCGGACAGCATTTGCAAGCTTTAAAATCAAAGGTGAGACCCAAAAAATATGTAACCATAAACCAACAAACAGATGTACCTAAAATCACAAGTAATGTTTACAACATGTAAGTGTACCTTTTTCTACAAATACTCACATTTAAAAATAAAAAATGGTTTTAGGTAACATACATTGCAATGGAATACACCAATCACAAACCATAACCATAACTTCATATAATCTCCCCAGTACAACTCTGGATACAGATTAAGAAACAGCAGGTGCTTACTGGACAAGACATTCTCAGTAAGTAGTAAGTGCATTGCATTTATTTTTCTTTTATTAGCTTTTATTACATACACATGCGTTATAAGACAGAGGCCCTTTTTTTCTCACAGAAATGGCAAGCACACTAGAATGGTTGGATGAGAACTGCCCAAGAGATGAAATGAGCGATGATAATATCTCCAATGGTATGCAATAAATATTTTACTGTCAACAAATAATGTCCTTTGTACACACTGTACTAGAATAATTATTTCTATTTCTCTTACAGTACATAGTGTTCATCCCAGTTTCATCATTTGCAGTCCCTAGACTCAGAAAGAGAAGTCGTATCCCCGAATGTAAATACTGAAATCAAGAACTAAATTGGATAAACTAAGTAATGATGTCAATAAACTTGCACAATACGTAAAAAAACACTTGAATAAAAATGTTCCTTATCACTGTCCTACTTGCACCTGTACTCCTTGTCCCCAGCAATCATCCTCATCCAATTCTGAATATTTTAATCACGGACGATATGATGAAACATCAGTCCCTTCCTCCCCTCATGATTATTCTACACAAATGCCTAATTCTCCCATTTATGTTTCCCATCCCTTTCTTAAATAAATATATTTTTTATACTACAAATGTTTTGTTTATTGTTATGTGGTATTCCCTTGTTTTTAAAAATTCGCACTAAGAGTCTGGGACCATGCTACTGTCCGGGGTGCCCACACAGAAAATGGAGCTGCCCCTGAACAGGCAGGATGCCCGGATATGCCGGTTTCCGTTTGATGCAGCTTTAATTAGTCTGCAAACACTGTGCCTGTTCTAAGGACACCCGGCACATGCGCGCGGAAATGTCCTGTCTATGGGTAGCCCAGGGATGGACGTCGGGCCGCGCACGTCTGGGGACGTCACCATGGGACTGCACCCGTGCGGCATGACAGTGGTGTCTGCCAATGGTGTTTTTCCAGCCAATTTAGGGTGTTTCACGCAGAAACCTTACCCTTGCACAGCTTGCACAGCTCGCATGACATTTCTACATTGATCTAGCAGTTTTGCAACTTTCCAATGCCTATTTAAATAAACAAATAAACAAAACAAACAAACAAAACAAATACTCATGGAAAACTCAAAACTCAATGAGACCAAAAGGTCAAAGATTTTTCAACAGGTGCGCAGGTGAACCACACTGAGTTTCTCGCCTTATAATCTATTTTACTTTTTGTGTTAAGGATTCTTTTACTAAGAACATGCCTGTCTCTTTCACCCAGGGAAGGGATGTGAATGAGTAAGAGTGTGAATTTTGTGGGATGTACAATTAAGAAGAACAAGTATCTTTCTTGTGACAATTGTAGCTCAGTTAAGAAATGTAATTTGCCATAGGCTATTTTTTTTTTTTAAACGTTGGTTTTTATCTGCATTTTAACAATCAATAACAACACAGTGTTTCTTACACCCATGTTTGATACAGTTAGTCTCCCCCCCCTCTCTCAATCAGTGAGTTCATGCAACAGACAAGTAAACAACAATAGAACCTCTCAGGGATAACACAGTGATAGTCATTGATTTAAGTGGTCTAGAGTGTATTTGATTGGCTCCCCTCTATTAGGTCAGCCCAGCGCATCTCTTTGCACTTTCCCAGCTTCTCTCTCAGACTCTATTACTCTCCATTCTGGACCACAATAGCCCCCAATCCTCCCTGAAGGACCCCCCGTAGTCATTCAAAATGGCCGTCAATCTCTCCATTTCAATCATGTTACACGGTTTACATTCCCATTCCCGCCTCATGTGCAATCTCCCTACCTTCCAATGTTGGGCCACTGCCAGTTGCCCGGCCCTTAACATTGCCTCACACCCTAGGTGTCACGGTTCCCGTTCCTGGCTCTAATCGCCACCATTTCCTGGAACGGAAAATGCCCGAAAAGCGTAGACAGAGCTCTTGTTGGTTGCCAGGTGCCTGCAGGCACATCACAGCCTCAAGCTGTGCAACATTCTCAAGCTATTGCACTCCACTACTGCTGCCATGGTTGCACAATGCAGTACAGCATTGCGCACACACTTACTTCATTTTAGCACACGCTCAGCCCGGAAGCATAAAGATGCATGGATTTCAACTGGTGGGTCCTTCTGATTGAAGTAAGTTCCCTGCATCCTTGATCATTTGTTTTTTGCTCCCGAATTTCTGTCTCTTGTTTACCGATCCCTGCTCTTCTACGAGTTGCCTTTGATTCTGGGTTTCATCCTGTGTACTGTTCAACCTACGCTCTGGTATTACGACTTAGCTTTGGATTACGATTTATACATGTTTGCTAACTGATTGCCTGGTTTTTGACACATTTTGCATTACAGATTTCCTACTGGATATGCCTTTGACAGATGTATTACCTTTCCATTTACAGAGAGCTCTGAACTTAGGATGCCTTGCTGTAACTCACTGCTCCTCTATCTCCCATTAGAGCGTCCTCATTCCGTTCGTGAATTCAGGTCCTTACTAACCATTTTAACTACCCCTTCCTTTTACTCTGCCACCTCCCAATCTGCATTTTGTTGTTCTACCATTCCAATCCCGGAGTCCCATCGGAAAACATTATCTTGATAGGAGTTTTTTGTTCCCTCTACATCATCTTTCCAATAAAGTCCATTCCCACAATACTCCTGTTTGTTCCTAGTGATTTAATTGTTTTTCGGGCTCACTATCCAGCTCCTATACTTAAACTGTCCCTCATTTCTTTTCAGCTGGGAAATACCTAGTGGTGTTTTTTGCTCTTCCAGGTGAACCTCTATCCCGTCCATATCTCCTTTGATTGGATGGGATGGTGTTTCATAGGGAAGGTCACCCTCTCAGAGGAGGCCCACAGTGGTCTGATCAACTACATCCCATAACGGATCTTCTTTGTTCCTTGATGGTTTTGGTGTTCTCAGCTTGTGTGAGTATTGACAGAATCAGAAGCCATAAACAATGGATGTGCTGATATTCTGACCAGCCTATTGCAATTAGTTGCTGATCTGCGCTCCAACATGACCACGACTCAGTCAGATATCCATTGTAGAATGGATGCTCCACAAGATCTGGCACATCCATCCTCTCGGGACGCTGATTTCTCGGGTGCTGCAATGTCAGCTCCGGTGTATCCTATACCGCAGCAGAATCGGGTCCCTGAATTAATGTCTAACCAATTCCCTTTGGCACCTCCTGAAAGGTTCCAAGGTTATCCCAAAATCCTATCATACATTTATCAACCAGTGTAAACTGCATTTCCTTTGTCATCCTGCCTCATTTCCAGACGCTACCACTAAAGCGGCCTTTGTTCTTTCTTACCTGGGCAGTACCACTGCAGCTTGGGCTAATCCACTATTAGAATCTAACAGTTACATGTTGTACGACTGCGATGCTCTTATCAACGCCATGAACCGGGTATTTGACACCCACTATAAATCCTAAGCCACAGACCCAGAGTTTCTGGAACTAAAACAGGGCAATGCCCCTTTACTAAGCTATTTGGCTAAATTAAACCAGTTGGCTGTGGAAACAGGGTGGCCCGAAGAGGAAAAGGCAGTGGCCTTCTATAGAGGGTTGTCGGATGACCTAAAGGACATCATCGACACAGTTCCTGTAGTGACTGTGGGTTACCCAGAACTACTCGATTTTGTCCTCCGGATAGATGCTCTTAGGGGGGAATGCAAAGGCGAAAAAGAAAGCCCCACATGTTCCTCCCACAAGACTAGAGACTCCTGCTGTTTCACCACCGGAAGGCGAACCCATGAAAAATCGGTGCAGTATGTGGACCTTTATCATCTGCGAAGAGGGAACGTAGACGGTACGCTAATCTATGTATGTATTGTAGTCCCTCAGTCGAGTATTGATCCCTTGGACTCCCTTTCCTCGGCAACCTTATTACCTGTTTACCTGTCTGTCTGCTTAACGTCGTCTGAAAATCTAAATATCCAGACTCGAGTGGCCTTGGATTCTGGGGCCACTGGAAATTATATGTATATTACCTATGCCCAACAGATCGGAATATTGGCTGTATGTGAAGTGCAGTTTGAAATGACCAATGCTTTCATTGGTACCGCTCTAATTTCAGGGTTGGTGATCGAACAAACCCCCATCATCGTGATGCTACCACCTCCGTACACCAGCAACAGCTATCTTTTGATCTCATCGGTGCCCCTCAATGCAATGTTATTTTGGGGATCACGTGGCTACAACAACATAACCCACACATAGACTGGATTACTCGAGAGGTCACCTCCTTATCAGCACTATGTCAAGATTAATGTTTCAGTTCTGATACTGTTTTTCATGGTTTCCCTTGTGTGGCTTTTCTTGAAGTGGTTTCCTTGATAAGTGCCGTAACTAAGCTTACTGACGCCACAATCCCTGCCCATTACAGGGATTATATCGATGTGTTTGATAAAGGCGGGGCCGAACAACTACACCCTCACCGGCCTTATGACTGTCCAATTGATCTGCTTCCTCGTTCCAAGATTCCTTCCGGTCGTGTATATTCACTCAAGGTAAAGGAAGACAATGTTTTCAAAGAATATCTGGTAAAGGCCCTTGCTAATAGATTTATCCGTCCTTCTATGTCCCGCGCTGATTCACCCTTATTTTTCATTTCCAAAAAGGAAGGAGACCTTAGGGCCTGTATCGATTACAGAGCCTTGAATGCCATCATTGTGAAGAACCAGTACCCGCTGCCACTTATCTCAGTCCTGTTGGATCAGCTAGGTTCCTCAATCATCTTTACTAAACTGGATTTGAGAGGCGCCTATAATCTAGTACGAATTAGGAAAGGGGACAAGTGGAAGACCACATTTAAAACCCGTTATGGACTATGCGCATACCTGATCATGCCTTTTTTGCCTATGTAATGCTCGAGCCACCTTTCAGTACATCATGAATGACATATTTCAGGACATAGCAGACCAGTGTGTGGTCGTCATCTAGATGACATCCAGATCTTTTCAGACTCTGGCGAACAACACATCAACCATGTCTGTTCAGTTCTACAGAGACAAAGGGAACATCACTTATTTGCCAAGGCGGAAAAGTGTGTTTTACACGCCACTGACGTTGAATCCTTGGGCTACAACATCACTGATATACACGTCAAGATGTTTCACTCAAAAGTGAAGGCTGTATTGCAGTAGCCCGTTCCTTCTTCATTAAAAGCCCTACAGTCTTTTCTTGGTTTTGCACTTTTTTTTATAGGAGGTTTATTCATTCCTTTTCCTCTATTGTTACTCCCTTGACCAGCCTGACAACTCCTAAATCACTTTTTGAACCTGACTACTCACGAAGCGTTCGAGCGGCTTAAAACAGCTTTTACCACTGCTCCTGTGTTACAACCCCCAGACCGTATGCGACGTTTCATAGTGGAAGCAGATGCTTCCGATGTTGCTGTTGGGTATATCCTTTCCCAAACATGTCCTGTACTGCCGCTGCCCATCCCATGCTCTCCTACGACTTGCCTTTGATTCTGTGTTTCCTCCCGTGTACTGTTCAACCTACACACTGGTATTACAACTTAGCTTTGGATTACGATTTGTACATGTTTGCTGGCTGATTACCTGGCTTTTGATACATTTTGCATTACAGATTTCCTACTGGGCTTTCCTTTGACTCATGTATTACCTTTCCATTTACAGAGAGCTCGGAACTTCGGATGTCTTGCTGTAACTCACTGCTCATCTGTCTTCCATTAGAGCGCCCTCATTCCGTTGAGGAATTCAGGTCCTTACTAACCATCTTAACTACCCCTTCCTTTTACCCTGACAACTCCCAATCTCCATTTTGTTGTTCTACCATTCCAATCCTGGAGTCCCATCGGAAAACATTATCTTGATAGGAGTTTTTTGCCACCTCTAAATCATCTTTCCATTAAAGTCAATTCCCAGCATACTCATTTTAGTTCCTAGTGATTTAATTGTTATTCGGGTTCACTATCCAGCTCCTGTACTAAAACTGTCCCTCATTTCTGGGGAATACCTGGTGGTATTTTGTGCTCTTCCAGGTGAACCTCTATCCTGTCCATATCTTCTTTGATCAGATGGGTGGTGTTTCATAGGGAAAGCCGCCCTCTCAGAAGAGGCCCACAGTGGGCTGATCAACAACCATCCCATAACAGATCTTCTTCATTCTTTGCAGGTTTCGGTGTTCTCAGCTTGTGTGAGTATTGACACTAGGTAACTGATACTTTCCTTGGTCCCCGGTAGGGATTCCCAGTAGTATCTGGAGCGGGTCAAGGCTCAGTTGGGTCCCTACGAGGTCCTTGATCCAGCTAAGGAAGATGCAAATTCTAGGACATTCCCACCACATGTGAGAGAGGGACCCCACCAAACCACAGCCCTTGGGGCACATGGGCGATGTGCCCACGAACATTCTTGACATTTTCAGCGGATCTCTATGCCACCCTTGCAGCATCTTAAAGTTATGTATGATGGCAGAAGTGAATAGATTGCCATGGAATGTCACCCGGAAGATTCTAGCCCATTCCTCGTCCGGAATTTCACCCCCTGCTGGTTCCACCAAATATCTCTTAAAAGTGTATCTCCCCACTTCTGGAGTTGAGACCAGCATCTTATATATGCTAGAGAGAGTACCCCTGTGGGTGCTGGCCTGGGTTAGGTCTCTGGATAGGCGGGTGTCCCACTTAGGGTCCGTAAACATCCCCTTCACCCTCAGGTATTCAAAGATCGAAATCCTGTCCCTGCCAAGTCCCTCTTGGATTTCCTCATAGCCCTCAAAGTGACCCTCTCCAAATAACTGTCCCACCCTCTCCAGCCCCCCATCCAACCACATTTGAGCACACCTCATCCCCTGTTTCGTCAGATGGAATGGGGGCCCCAGAACGAAGCCATCAGTGAGCGTCAGGACGAAAGAAGTCTGTTTGCACCATTGTTCTTCCACAAGGTCCACAGAACTCCCAGTGTGTGGTGTTCTCTTGCTTCTCTCCGGGTGTCCCTAGACGGAGAATATAGGTACTCCCTCACCTTTAACGGGTGCATTTCCAAGTCCTACAGGTAAGATCATTAGGTCCTAAGGCTCTCCCTCGAGTTTTCCAGCAGTATTCTCAGTTGGGCTGCTTTATAATATAGGTACAGGTCCGGGAAGCCAAAGCCTCCCTTTACCCGTGGAAGTGTCAGGGTAACCCACTTCACTCGCTGCCTCTTATCCTGCCAGATGAATCGGGATATTACCCCCTTCAGTTCCCCAAAGAAGGATGATTCTGGAAGGCTCAACAGAAGGGTGGTAAACAGATAGAGTAAGCTAGGGAGGATATTCATTTTCACTGCCACCATCCGCCCATACCACGATGAGGTCAGGGGCCTCCATCTCTGGAGGTCCTCTTTAATCTTAAGCAATATCAGATCAAAATTTGCAAGGCTTGAGAGATCCCTTGTCAATATTACCCCCAAGTACTTGGTTGAGGCTTGTTCAACTCCCATCTCTGAGTATCAGGTATGGTTCACTGAAACCAGGCATTCTGAACCCACGGGCATAATGGTGGATTTATCTATGTTAATTTTTAGGCCAGAAAGGCGTCCATAGCTCTGTATTTGTTCCAAGAACTTCGGGAGCGAGGAGCTACCCTCTGTGAGATAAGCCAAGATATCATCTGCAAAGAGGGATTGTTTAAACTCTACCTCCCCACACCTAATACCCCTGATCCCCTAGTTGGTTCGGATCACAATCGCCAGCAGCTCCATTGAGAGGGTGTATAGCAGCGGCGATAGGAGGCATCCATGTCTCGTCCCATGCATCAGGCAGAATGCAGCAAACATTCCATTCACCCTGACTCGCGTTGTCGGCTCTGTGTACATTGCCTCCACCCATTTCAAATAATCCCTACCCAAGACCCATTCTCTTCAATATCAGTTTCATAAAGGGCCATTCGGAGTCCACCGAGACAAGGCACGTGTTGCTCTCCTGGGTCTGTGCCTGGTGCAGCTGATTAATTGTTTTCCGGGTGTTATCGGCGCCGGTCTAACCTTTATAAAACCGGCTTCATCCCCATGAGTCAGGGACGGCATAAAACTCTCCAGCCTAGCACCAAGGATTTTAGCCAGGATATTCACATCTCTATTTACTAGGTATATCGGGCGGTACGAGGCACACTTTTCCAGGTCTCTTCCCTCTTTGTGTATCATTACAATTATTGCTTCCAGCACTGAGTGTGGCAAGGGGTCTCCCATCAACACTGTGTTAAATACCCGAACCATATATGGGGCCAGCATGGATCTAAACCGCTTATACAATTGTACTGAGAAGCCATCGCTGCCTGGGGCTGTGCCCGACTTCCGCTCCTTGAACAACCTCATCTTCCGAGATGGGCTCACCTAGGCGGGCCGCTAGCCCTTGTTGTATCCCTGGTCAGGCCAGGGCATTCAAAAACATAGCTATTTGCCCCTCGTCACCTTCACATTCTGATGTATAGAGCCCTTCATAGAACCTGGCAAATTCCTTACCGACTCCCTCAGGGTCGTTCACAGCCACCCCATCCTCACCCCTTAGAAATCCAATCTGCTTCTTTTTCCTCTCTGCCCTCAGTCTCCACGCAAGTATTTTATCCGCCCACTCCGCTCTCTTGTGGAATTTTTGCTTTAGGAACAGTCATTTCTTGTCTGTGTCCTGAACTAGGATCGCCTTGAGTTTGGCTATATGGAGCCTCAGCTCTGCCGCACTAGAAGGCACGAGACTCGTCCTCCCAGGTTCACCTGGCTGTAGGTCTCGGATGTTACGCCTCAACTCCCCCTCCTCTTTCTCTCTCTTTCTTTTTTTGAGAGCCTATTCTAATGAGCACCCCTCGAATCGTGGCCTTAAATCCCTATAAAAGAGTTTGCACCCCACATCCCCCTTATCGTTAAAGTCAAAGTAGTCTGTGATCTCAGTTAATACGGACTGGGAGACCTCTCTATCTTTTAGCAAGAAATCATTGCAGCAGAACCCACCCAGGGTCCTCGGTCTGTGGGGGTGTCCCACCGTGCACACCACCATGTTGTGGTCCGACCACTGGACTGGGGATACCACCAAAACCTTTATGCAGGCCTTCATTTCGGCATCCAATAATATTAGATCGATGCGGGAGTAGGAGTATAGAACCGCTGAGAAAAATGTGAAAGGTTGATCTCCCTCCTGCCCCTTTGTAGTAAGTCAACAAGGCCCAGGTCCCGGTTAATGCTTCCAAATCACCTGGAGGCGGTCCTGCCCATGGCATCCCTGCACCCACTCCAAATCTCTGGCGGGCCCGCTTTGGGTCCAGGACTATATTAAAATATCCCCCTACCACCAGGCAGCTTTCCACAAACATCATCATTTCAGCCTTGTCCCCTTTCCAGAAGTCTACCTGCCCCATGTTGGGGGCATATATCAAGCACCGGGTAATCCTTTCACCTTTCAGGCTTCCCTTGAGGAACAGATAGAGCCCGCCTGGGTCCCTTTGTGCCCCATCCATCACCAGTCCCAGGTGTGCTGACACAATGATTGCCACCCCACTTTACCCGAAGCCGTGAGCACTTCCCCCACCTGTTTCACCCTAAGTGTTTGTTCCTGGCCCCTCTGCCAGTGTGTCTCCTGAACCATGAGAATGTCCAGTTTAGCCCGTCTAAATTCCTGTATGGTCAATGATCGCTTTATAGGCAAATTTAGCCCTCTGACATTGAGGGAGTCAATCACCAGCTCATGATCTGCAGACATATCTCCTGTTCCATTCCTTTCATTTGTGCCATCCCTCCCCTTAAGAAATCATACCACTTTGTGATAGAACTGTCCCCTGAACCACTGAAAAAACATCAAACCATTTAAACTCCCTCTGAGTGAACCCCAAACTGCAAACTCCACCCCTCCCACCTCCCACCTCTGAGCATCTGACCCCGACACCCGTAATGTTACGAATCAGGATAGGATCACCAGAAGGTCCCAAGTAAAAAGGACTCTCTCAAACGACACCTTATTGTTACTGAGAACCCCTGTGCGCCCCCAGCAGTCTTCCAACACAATCATTGCTCCCAAGCGGACGGGGCATGCTTTTAACTCATCTTACTCCTTTCTCTAAGCCTCCCCCCCGGAATCTCCCTCAAATATAGCCCATCGTCAGCCCTTGCTTTCAACAGCGACTCTTAATCTCTCACATAGTCAGCCTGCCGTCAGCTCTCACTGTCCACAATGACATTTACCAGCCTCTCCCCCATCATATGGCCAGATCATGGGCCCAAAGTGCCCATCAGTGGGTTATTGAGCTTTTTATACTTGCATGCCCCCGCCATCTTGCATCTATTTCTGGCTTCCGAGGGCTGAGCACTAGATCCTGCGATCTCTCCTGGGACTGCTGCACAGAGCTGTGAGTCCCCCATGAGTTCTTCTGAAACTCTACTTATGTCGCTTTCCATGGCTAGTCTTGGCCTTCAAATTCAAAGATGAGGGAGAAATGGAAACCCCACCGATATCTCTCTCCTTTATCTGACAACCATTTGGTGAGCGGGTTGCACATGCTTCTCCTTATAAGAGTCAATGCTGAGAGGTCCTGGAAAAGGGTCACTTGGGCCTCACCATAGTTGATGGGGCCTGCTCTCCTGGCATGTTCAAGGATCCTTGTTCTTTGTTCATAGTAGTGGTAACGCACCAGTACCGAGCATGGGCCCCTTCCACCTCCCCCTCTCTGTGGGCCCGGTCAATGGTGGGTTCATCCATTTTCATTGTCTCTGAAGAGTGTACATATACCTTCCCTGATGGCTCTCCTGATGTCACTGTGCGTCACTCCATCTTTTTCCAGGAATCCAAAAAAGCGCAGGTTGTTACGGCATTCCCTGATCTCCATCATTCAGTTTTAGCATAGTCTCTGCCTCCCTCCTCCCCAGTTCTGCCAACCTCACCCCCATTTGGAGCTCCATGATATCCACTGATGTTTGATTTGCCTCCAGGCCGTGGATCCTGTCTTCCACTGAGAGGATTCTCTGGTCCATCTTGTCTAGTCTCTGGTCCAGAGTTGATCTTAGACCCCTAATTTCCTCCATGAGGGCTGCCACGTCAGATTTCATCACTGCCAGGTCCCCCTCCATATTGGCCCCCGGGCCCAGCGGGACAGTCCCCCCTCTGACCTCGCTGTTAAACTGGGACTGTAGGGCATCTCTCCAAATCATGGGCCGGGGGTTATGACCCAATGGTTGAAGCCTAATGGTGCATCCCAAGATTGCAACTGGGTCCGTGCTTCTGGGTGTCAGGCTGGGCAAGTCCAATAGACCTTGGGGATGCTGGTGAGCTTGGAGTTCGCCCAACTCTCTTTTTTGCCTTGTCACTGTCTCTGGGGCGTGGGTTTCCACATCCACTCAAGCTATCCTCTTGAGTAGCTTTAGACCCTCGGGGGACTCCCCTGCCTAACAACCCGAGTGGCTGCGTTCCTTCGGGTGGGCCTAGAGAGTTGCTCCTCCTCCTATGTTGCTTGAGGCCTCGGCACAGGCACTTGACTTGGGGGTGTGGGCTGGCTCATTGGGGCCTCCCCGGGTCTCCACCGTGGGCCAGAGGTGGTCCCCCCACCTCCTCTGTGGCTCCTTTATGATTTGGAGCTGGCCTCCCTCTCCCGTGCAGGATGCCCACTGTTTTAGGGTGATATTGCTCCTCTGGGTCCCCCTGCTCCTCTGTGGTTGTATTCTGTCCTCCTGTCCCAAGGCTCGCCTCTCCGAGGTCCATGCACCCTCCCCGCGGGTGCAGGGACAGGGGGGCAGAAACATTGTCTGTTGCTGGCATTCACCCCCTGTCCGTAGGGCCTCACCTCCCTTCCTGGCCGCTCCTCAGGATGTTGTCCTTGCCCCCTTGTCCGGTGCTCCCAGAGTTGCCACGTGTCCTATTTGCGGTCCGGGGACTGGGCACACCTTGCCCCTCGCTCCCCGTGCAACAGTGGCCCACTTGTCTCCAGACTTTTCTCTTTTTCCCCCCCTCCTCTGCCCCCGCTCTCCTTACAACTCCTGGCGGATGGGTTACACTGCTGCCATCGACCTGTGGGCTCCCCCGATCACTTGCCTTGGTGGGTGGGTCTTTTGTTTCACTTTCTCCTTCACCACCACAGTTCCTCGCTGCTGCACTGATGACTTGGCCGTCTGTCGTCAAATTTTCTTCAAACTTGGAGTGAGTGCGCTCCACTTGTTCCTCTCTCGGGGGCTGCTCTCCGTTCCACTGGCTGGGGCAGCAAAGGGGAGGCTCAGAACCCCTTTCCTCCCATTAGGCTTGGAGCACACAGAGCGTTCAGCTACTCTCCATGCACCACCCTGGTGACCACCGTCATACGCTATTTTCATTATTATGAATTGTCTACATCTGTATTGTGTTAGGAGAATCCATATTAAAAGCAATATTTGTTTTAGAGAATGCACCTTCTGGTACCAGTGTATTAATATGCAAAATGTAAGCTTGCATATGTCCTTATTCAGAGTGTGGTCAGCTGTCGAAAAGCAGTGTGTATTGTCTTTGACGGATGTGCGCATGCGCGAGCCTCGTTCTGGCCGCGCATGTGCATTGGAAATTAAGGCGGCCCGTGTGGCAGATGCCGCCGGGACCCTGGAACATACGGACGTGTGTGTAGGAGTCTTATTGCATGCATGCGTGCGGATGCCAGTACAGGGTGGCCCGAGGCACGGGAAGCCCCATCACATTGGCGACGAGGCGGGACACGGGGAGAGAAACGCTCGGTACGTGTAAACGTGTCGTTATGGGTATTTCTTCTTCACGTGTATTACGAATCTCACACGAGTGATGGTGGCCATTTTGTTTTGGTGTTGAAGGCGGTTGCGGCCCGAGAGGATGCTCGTGCGCTGCCTAAACACTGAGGTAAACAACCCCTCAATTTTTGGACACCCTGCAATTTTCCTCAAGAGGGAGGATTGCACTTTTACCTGAGCTAACAGGTTGTGGGAGAGGAGCAAACCTCTCACATCATCATGGCAACTCTGCCCAAGAGGTCAGGTACATTGAATCTGAGTGCAGCCAGGTTTGCGTCCTCTAAAAAGGACTTAGGTGCCTGTGCGACCTGTGAACATGACGGGCAGCGATGGAGACGCCCCTGCGGCGGCGAGAGTGGTGAGAAGGCAACATGGATCCTTACAACCAATGCAAGAATTTGACACCTCAGGTCCACCGTTGAAACTGTGTCCGAGATGGCTTCTATGGATCAAGAAACTTGATATATTTTTCGCTGCCACTGGGGAGACGGACGATGATGCCAAAGTGGCCACGCTGCTATACTCAGCGGGCACAGAGGTACTGCGCATTTACAAATCTCTCTCCTTACCCGTAGTGAACTATGATGCTGTCAAAACCGCGCAGAAGGATCATTTCATCCCCTTATCCAACGTTGACTTTGGCAGGTTTGTCATGTGCGGGGAGAAGCAGCATGAGGACGAGTCGTTAGATCAGTTTTGTGCACGTTTGGGACAGCTAGCCACCATGTGCAGATGGACGGATGCGGAGATAATGATCCGCCATCAACTGATTCAAGGTTGCAGCTCAGGCAAGCTGAGGAGGCAGGTCCTGAGGGAGCCAGGCATGTCGCTGGTGCAGATTTTGGACAGTGGAAGGGTGTACAAACTCGCGAAAGTAGAGGAGCTAAGATGGATGCGGCCATACGCCCAGGCAAGCATGAGGACACTTTTGCTGTCGGGAAACAACCCCAGACAAAGCCCAGGTGGAGCCAGAAGAGGCAGGAATCAACAACACTGCAAGGTAGCCCTACCATTTGCCAGTATTGTGGGTATGACTTGTCGCATTCGGAAGACTGTCCAGCTAAAACGAGAGTCTGCGGAAGATGCAATACGCCAGGGCACTATGCCAGGATGTGCAGAGCTGCTGCCCGGTTGCCACGCAGAGAGGGCCCGCTAGGCTAAGCGGCGGGTTTAGGAGACAACGCAGTGTCGCTGCCATCGAACAGGATGTCCAAAGACCTAACATCGCAGAGGAGGAGGATGAAGAAGTCTTTTTCATCTCAAACTTGGCTACCGGGACCAAGAAACGCAGACAACCGATGTGGGTTGTAGACATTCAAGGAGTCCCTACGCAGGTACTAATAGACACAGGAGCCTCGGTGTGCGTGCTGGCCACTGAACATTATGAGGCCATACCAGGTCCCCCTCCGCTGGACAAATCAAGGGCCAAAATTTTCACATTCGGTGGTGACGATCCCCTACCCATCATAGGGGTGTTTGTAGCTCCTGTGGCCCGAGGTGACAAGGTGATAAAGGCAAGGTTTTTCATCACCGATGCCAGCCCACGGTCACTGTTGAGTTGTGCGGCCTCGGAAGCATTGGACCTGGTTCACTTTGCACTGGCGGTCTACCAAGGGGACGTTGAGTCACTTCTGGAGAGGTTTGAGAGTACCTTTCAGGGGGTTGGCCGACTGAAAGCAGAGCCAGTGCGACTACACATAGATGAGACGATTCGCCCTACGGCGCTGAAGCACCGACGAATCCCGTTCCACCTTAGGTCCCAGGATGAAGACGAGCTCAAGGCACTAATCAGTATGGACATTATTGAAAGGGTGGAGGGGCCGACTCCTTGGGTCTCACCAATCGTGGTGGCGCCCAAACCTAAACAACCGGGCAAGGTACGCATCGGTGTGGACATGCGGTTGTCAAATGCAGCCATTAAGCGTGAACGCCACCTGACTCCCACTATAGATGACATCATCAGCGAACTGCAGGGGGCCAGGATATTCTCCAAACTGGATCTAAGGGCAGGGTATCACCAACTAGAACTGCATGCAGACTCGAGGTACATTACCATCTTTACCACACACGAGGGTCTGTACCAATTCAAACGCCTCAGCTTCGGGATATCCTCCGCCGCAGAGGTCTTTCAAAATGCAATCAGGGGCGCTCTGGCGGGTCTAAGGGGAGTAATCAATATGAGTGACGATATTCTGGTTTTTGCCACATCACATGCCGAGTACATGAAGCATCTAGAGGCAACCTTGCAGAGACTCAAAGATCTTGGACTCACCTTGCATCGTGAAAAATGTGAGTTCTTCAAGGATCGCATTGGGTTCTTTGGGTTTGTGTTTCACGAGAACGGTGTATCTCCGGATCCGGAGAAAGTCAGAGAAATCCGCGAGGCCGCAAGCCCCCAGTCGCCGACAGAAGTCTGCAGCTTTCTGGGGATGGTTAACTATTGCGGCCGATTAATCAAGGGGCTAGCATCACTCTCTGAACCCCTCCGGGCCCTCACAAAAAATTATGCTGCCTGAGTCTGGGGCACAATAGAACATGAAGCGTTCAATTCCATCAAGAAAGCATTGTCCGATCAGGACACAGTGGCGTACTTTGACCCCTCAGCCGAATCTGAGATCGTCGTGAATGCAAGTCCCGTGGGCCTAGGGGCTGTCCTAATGCAAGAAGACGCGAGAGGCGATATGTTACCCATCGCATATGCCAGCAAAGCCCTCACAGAAACTGAACGACGCTACTCACAGATTGAGAGGGAAGCCCTGGCTATCCTGTGGGGCTGCAGGCATTTTAGGTTGTATATTCTTGGGACACCCGTAACTGTCATAACGGATCACAAGCCACTTCTGTCCATCCTTGCGGGCGTGTCTTCTAAACCACCGCCCAGAATTGAGCGGTGGATGCTCGCCCTCATTGAATATGGGGTCAAGTTAGTGTACCGGCCAGGAACAAACACCCCTGCAGACTATTTGTCCCGCCACCCCAACGAGAAAAGGGAACATGGCCAGGGAGAGGTGGTAGACTGCTAAGATTTTATCCACAACATTGTGGAATGTGCCATGTCGGTGGCGTTGGACAGAAGTGTAGCGGCACAAGAGTCGGCAGACGATGAGGTGTTCAAGATCATCTAAAATGCAATTCGGAGCGGGGAATGGAGAGACATCCTGCAAAACAATACAAGGAGGGAAAACAGAGCCCAGATGGACCTCCAGGCGTTATGGAAAATTCACAATGAACTCTCCATCTCGGAGGATGGTTTGCTGTTAAGAGGGCGGCAAATTGTAGTGCCTCGGTCGCTGAGGCCTCGAGTATTGGAGCTGGCAATGTTAAGTGACTTCAATTCAGCAATCCCACTAAGTCAGTGCCTCGTCTGGGACGCCCAAGGTAAGCCCTTATTTATATATTTTTATGACAAGTTATACTCTAGATGATAAACCCTTATATAACGCCCCTCTCTTTGAATCCCCCTGACCTCACTGAGCCAAGAAGTAGGTGTGTTTTGCAATTTAAAAGATTTATTGAAAAAATTAACTATATATATATATATCACACTTTTATAATGAATTAATATTTGATATCACACTTAAGAATATGACAGTGATCAACAATGGATAATATTACAATTGTACGCTTATTTGATTACTTAGGACTTGGTATAGGAAGGAAAAGGTAACTGAGAATGCTTTTATGGTTTCAAGGAAAAACAATGATGGAAAGAATTCAGTACAGAAATAAACTGATAGGGTTTCACAAGAGATAATATGTTCCCTTTTCCCCTGGTGGCAATTCACTCCCCCCCTATGCGATATAAGGAGAGGGAAGGAGAGCACACAATTTTCAGGAATACAAACAAAATGCAATACAAAGTTCCAGTTCCGCCCAGCGAGCTTAGAGGAAAAGAGGTATGATTTTAAAGCAGGCAAATCCTTTTAAATGTGGTGGCAATGAAGTAAAATATGCTAAAAATGCTTTTAATTCCCTATAGGAGGTTCAGGGTAGGTGATAGCTATTTAAGATTAGTTCAAGTCACACTTGCGATGCTCAATGAGGGATTAGCAGGTTGAAAATGAATTTTAGCAGTTCAAGCAAAAGCGGCTATTTTGACAGGAGCTAATTTTTCAATTTGCGGCAATTTTTTCCAAATGCGTCGAGCGCGATTACGGAATAACTATAAGGAATAGAAAGTTGGAAAGCCTAGAATCTTAACTTTAAAATGAAAGTTAAATCTCGTTCCTAGCACCTACAATTCAAAAGATACGGACGATTTAGTGAAGGTAGTTTCTCGAAATGAAAGTAAACTTCAGAATGACAAAATGACTCTTTTACAGCTTTGAAATGACAGAATGAACACACGATTCCTATGTTGCAGTTCTGGACAGGTTCAAATGTTTGAATCAGATTATTTTAAACTAAGAGATGGGTTCTGCACAGTTCTGGCTGGATACTCACTCCTAATTTTGGACAGGAATGCGACTTCGCCACGGATCGGGTCAGGATTGGACTGGACTTCTGGTGGCTTCTGGTACTGGTTCTGCTCACAGCGGTCTGGTCTGGGTCTGCTAGCGCCACTGCTGTCTGGTCTGGGTCTCTGGTTCTGCTGGTCTGGATCAAGTGGATTCTGGATACAGCACTGCTTTCTGGGTACTTTCACCGGGTTCTAGCCAGAATCAAACAGCTCAGCCCGGCTGCTTGAATAATTTGCAAAAGATTTTGAGACGTACTGAAAAAGTTCTGAAGTCTGGATTTTAAGTTCTGAAGATGGTCCTTCTGGATATTGTCTGGTCCGGCAGAGTGCTTCGCAAGAAAATGGAAAGTGAGTCCCTTGCCTGTCCAAAGCGGTCTCTTTTTATGTGTTTTGAAAGTGGGTGGGTCGGCTCATTCTGCATGCCTAACCCTCTCATGATTTGATAGGTCAAGGATTCTCTGTGACCTGATTTGAGAAGGGATGGTGTGTCAGAGTGAGTCAGAGTGAGTCATCATTTTACAATCTATTGCAGAAACGCCCCTTTGCTTTTACTTAGAAAATGAATTTTTCATAACTAACAGGTTTCCCAGGTACACACGTCGTTGAAATTACATACACATATCACAGATTAATTTAAGATACACTCTTGCCCAACTCTGATCCCCCTAAGAGTCTGGGTTAAAAAATGGCAACATTTTGTGCTTTTTAGTGACTTTCGCCATATTGGTTTTTCCTCAAAATTTACACAGACCTGCACCCCTCCTTGAGCATATTACTGGAAATTACTATGTCTCTATCCTAAACACAGTGTCTGCAATATTAATAAATAGCGGGATTCGGTCCCAGAATACCGCACAAAGTGGAGTTTGGTCTCAATTCGTGAGGGCATTTTCCATATTAAGGACCCCCAAATTGTACATTTCTGTGAGCTTAATACAAGATTTTATAAGCAATTTAATCAAACATACATTTGCCCTTAATTGAATTCACATACCAGTCTGGCCCGCCCCCCAGAACTTGGTGAGTCAGAGATCACAGGCCTCTCCTTCCTGGCAGGGCAGCTGTGGACAGTTAGACCCTAATCAGCATTTCTGTTCAATTGAAAGGGTCTATTGTGTTGTGTCCTGCAGGCTGCAGGGGAAACTCCCCCCTCTCAATCAACAGGGCCATGTGATATCCTGGGCTGTTGTGTGGGTCTCTGAACTGTTAATTGAATCAGACTGCCTTCTGGGAAAGCAGATGTTAAGAATTTTCATTAATCAGCAAGCCTTTGAAGTCCCAGCTAGCTCAGGATCCTTTTGTAACTCCTGAAATACAGTTCTCCTATCAGAGTTTAGATCGCTAGCGCCGGTTCGTGTCCAATGCCGGTACTGCACCTATTTTTGACAGCTGTCTTGAATTAATACATTTCAAAAAGAAAGGATTTTACTTGATAGTATATGATCCTTGCTTGACATGGCATTGATGTGGATCTGCAGTAGAGTAAAGTAAAACACTCAACCAGAGTTGGATTTTTGTTTGGTGGTTCCGGGCCCATGATCTTAGCAATTTTTGACATTAATAAAAACGGATTTTGAACAGAACCATCTTTCTTTGCACTGGTGGGTGGCAGGTCAGGGGACCATTCTGGTGTGCGCTAAACTGCACGGTTTTCCTGGATTCTGGCGCAAATGTGGGCTTTTCGGCCATCTTGGATTTTCTAAGCACCAAATGTTGTAGCCTAATAATTCAAACGTGGGTCAAGACACCCAACAGCACACACCGGACATCAGGGCATGGCAAAGACAAAGGCGAGGCTGCGACCAAAAGTATGGTTCCCTGATCTGGAGGGCCTCGTTGAGTTACATGTGAAAGGATGTTTGTCGTGCCAAGCAGCAAGCCCCCTAGAAAGGGCACTGCCGATTAACTCAATGGAACAGAGTGAGAAGCCGTGGGGTACAGTCCATGCAGATTTTGGATCCACCGGAAGGGGTATGTACTTTTTAGTGGTAGTGGACCAGTGGTCGAGGTACCCAGAAGTAGAACTCGTAGACTCAACAGCCAGCAACCACACCATCCTGGCCTTAGAAAAGATGTTCGCCACACATGGCCTCCCTGAAATCCTCTGCTTGGACAACGGGCCGCCCTTCACTGGGAACCAATTTGCTCAATATCTAAGAGAAAAGGGAATACAGCACTGGAAAGTGTCGCCACTCTGGCCACGGGCAAACTGAGAGGCCGAAAGGCTCATGAGGACGCTCAACAAGGTGTTCCGCATAGCGGCGAACAGTGGAGGGGAGCTAAAGAGGACTTTTTTCGAGTTTCTCAGAGAGTACCGAACAACACCCCACCAGTCCACCGGAGTGGCTCCAGCAGAGGCTCTGTTTGGGCGCTGCATGAGAGGGCTCCTCCCCGAAGTGGAAGGGCGTGAGCCGGGGGTCATAGACAATGACAGAGTGAGGAAAGATCGAGAAGCACACAACGCTAAGGAGACCAAAAGGAGAAGAATGCAAGACAAGGAGATAGTGGTGGGAGACTCTGTGCGGTTACGCAACCGCAGGCCCGAAGGAAAGCTGTCATTGCCCTACGAACCACAACCGTGGATCATCACCCATGTTAAGGGGTCCATGATTACCGCAGCTAATGCAAAAGGAACTATCACCCGCAACCAATCCTTTTTCAAGAAGGTCGACAACCGTCCCCGTAATGTCGACCCAGCCGCGCCTCACGACCAGAGGATGATGAGTAAATCCCTGAAGATGACCCACCCATGGATCAGACACCGGCAGTCGGGACCCCACCACCCATCCCGCACGTGGAACAGCGGTACCCTGCGCGACAAGGCCGTGCTATACCTCTTCGACTCAAGGACTACGTCCTGGACTCTGGAGACTGAACAGGTGACTGTTCCAGGCTAATGATCCACCGTTAAAAAAAAAAAAAAAAACATTTAATGTTATTTTCTGAGTATGGTCCATTTGTAAGTTATTGCACTATTTTGTTTAAAGAAAAAAAGGGATGTTATGTCTTTGACGGATGTGCGCATGTGCGAGCAACGTTCTGGAAACGCATGCGCGTTGGAAATAAAGGCGGTCCGTGTGGCAGATGCCGCCGGGACCCTGGAAGGTACGGACGCGTGTGTATGAGTCTTATTGCATGCATGCGTGTGGCTGCCAGTACAGGGCGGTCCGAGGCACGGGAAGCCCCATCACACAGTGGAGAACTAATAAAGTGACTTCACGAGGACTTAGTCTTGAATGAAAATATTTCTCAACCCGTTTTGACTCTAGGTGCTGGTGGTAAGACCTCAATTGAGTTATGCAAGTGAAGCAAGTACAAATGGTGAATTAAACTAACCAATTGTCCCATGAATGAAATGCAAATAATGAATTTTGTAAAGGTAGATTGATTAACTGCTTGCCTAACCATGTGCGGTCGTCTGAACTTTTTTGTTCTGTTTGACAGGGATCATTGTTATAAGCTAGTGTTGGAATGTATGATTATCAGTTGATCACATGAATGTATTTGCTTTTCTTCATGGATTTTATTTCATTTTATCTGTCAATTTACATAGGTGATTTTGATTTTAATTATGGAAATTAATCCTAGGTAATGTTCTGTTTTAGTTCTTTTGTTATGATTTATTATGTGTAACGTTTTCTTTGTAAAACTGTATGACATTAACTAAATAAACAAATATTTGATTTCGTTTTACCTGATCCCCATCCTGAGCCAAGCTTGTGAATAATGCTGACAAACATTTGTTTATATTTTACCTACTTGTCTGACATTTGTATTAATCTCATATGGGCTTGTAGCACCACTTGAACATTCCCAGAATTTGAAGGAAGTCCATAATATGCATAAACAGGGAAAGAATAGTAGGGGCAACAAATGTGCTAAACTTCTTAAAAAGTGTTGCAGGTAGCCTGCCCGTCTTGTGCTTCCAACTTGTTGTTTGGTAATACCTGTATTCCATTTTTCACTTCCAATAAAGTGGAGGCCCTGTGTATCTTCTGCACAGCATCAGACTGAAGTTCTGAAGATTAAGGCTCCAAATAGACAGATACTGCCCCTTTATTCTTGACAGAGATATTGTCTTGATAGAGATGGCAATATTCATCCACAAAGGTTTTTCAAAATGCCTCAGGATCAATTGCTCAATTGCCTAATTCATCATTTATTTGTATTGCCTGAGGTTTGGTCTGTTCTGGCAAAGCGCGAGCAGCTTGCCCACTTTGTCCCCCATTTCATAACTCTTGCCTCGGCTAACAATGGCATTTTGTCTAAGCTCATGCTTGATAAAGGAGGTGTATTTGCTGAGTAGGATCTTGTACGTGATGAGGCTTTTGTGTACAGACTTTGCATCCTTGATCTATGCCAACATGCAGTGACTTTTTGTGTTCTTGGCCGTATGTCTTATGTTTTGCACTTATTTTACATGTTATGGTGTAAATGTATCCCACACAATACATGTATCAGTAGATTTATCATTGAACTGAAAGGACATTAAAGCTCATCTTGACCAGCATCCTCATGTAAATACAAAGATCGGACAAAGGTCCACCACTTATTGACAGTGCCTTGCCCGCTCAATTTATTTTCAAGAAACATCCTGAAAACCTTCATAATTGTGATATCGCTTTTGTTTCACCGAATATTGACATTTTCTCTAGCTCTTTGGGTTCCAGTAATATCGGAGTTCATCTGAGAACCAAAATCTAAGAAGAAGGAAACACCCCTTTTTACTGTGATGACTGTAAAGATGCTGTCTCCAGGCACTTTAAGATTACACCAGGTAAGTTAATTCCAGCTTCTTAGTTACTGTTACATATTCAAGACATATAAGGAATACACAGGACATTAGCTGTGACAACACTGGCTCCCATCACCCAGTCAGGCCAGCTGTAACTGCCACTACACAGAACACTCACTCAGAACATTCCATCATCCACTCATAAACATTCCACATGACATCACAAGCTACCTCACATCAGACAGGCACAATACAACACACCTCCCTCCTTTACCAAACCATACATTCACAAAACAAGTCACCTACCAGCACAACACAACACACCTCCCTCCTTTACCAAACCATACATGCACAAAACAAGTCACCTACCAGCACAGCACAACACAACTACCACCTTCCAAAACACACGCACACCAGACACTCAACTGGCAGACGAACACTTCCAAGGCCAATCCCAATCATCAAAATATCACACCATGACAAACTACATTCCCTGAACCAATTGAAAAGACACTGTCATCCATCTGCCTGTTCCTGCCACAAACAGGCAACTGGGCTCTCACCCCAGGACCAGACCAACCCTGAAATTGGGCTACTTCGCCTACATTCCGGCACCGCCACAGAATTACTTCACCTCCTACCACCTGCTCCCGCCTCCAACAACGCAGGTGTCCAGGCTGCCACCCTGGATCTCCAGCAGGCCTCTAGACTGCCACTCTAAAGCTCAATAAGGCCTCAAAGCCTCCAAAAGACAACCACAACCGCACTCCAACAAGGATTCACGAAGTGGAAACACACAACATCACTGAGATCACAAACGCCCATGGACTCGACACCAGGGCTTTAAGTGGGCCGGGGCCTGCCGGGGCTGGGCCCCGGCAGGCTCCGAAATTTCGTTTTGAGGCGGGGCCCTGCCGGGGCCCACTAATCTTCCATGGCAGCCCCGGCCACTACATGAAAAGCCTTTTTTGCTACAGCCTGAAGCTCTCGCTCGTGTGCGAGAGCTTCAGGCTTCAGAAAAAAACGTCTTTCAGCCATGATGGTGGCGCCGCACCTACGAGGCATCCCTTTAAGCAAGTGATGCCCGTGGGCCGGCGCCACCATTATGGAGAAAACGTGAGGCCGCTGGAAGCAGAGGCCTTGCTTTCTAAATATTGAAGCTCCCGCGGATTCGCGGGAGTTTCAGTATTTAGGAAAAAGGCCTCTGCTTCCAGTGGCCTCACCCTTTCAGCCTCAATGGTGACACTGCCCCTCCCCAGCTGGCGAGGGGCAGCGCCACCATTAAGGCTGAATAGGCGAGGCGCTATCCCCTGCCAGGCAAGCCTATATAAAATAAATGCAGAGATCAGTACCCTCTCCCCCATGCGGAGAGGGTGCTGATCTCTACAAAAGGCTGCCTCGCATGGGTGCCAGTAGCCCATTGAGCCGAGGCTCCTCAGGGGGGCGTGGCCTAACGGGTCAGGAGGACCGCCGCCGTTAGGCCACGCCCCCTTGATGAGCCCCGGCTCATTTTGCAGTGCCACTTAAGGCACTGCTCGACACATACACATTCCACCAGACCACGTTGTACAAACCTACCAAACACATTGGGAGCGGTGGCCACACACTCCCAATGCCCTCATCAATAAGTGGTAAAACAAAACGATCTATTCGCTGGGATGGCATCCTCACACAAGTCGAACTGTTGAACCCATAGCATAGAACAAAACCACAATCAATACTACAAGTAACATAGAAAACAATTTTCTCATCACTTAAGGACATACCACCCCCATTCTAATGGGTCATTACTGGGCGTCCCCAGCTACCTCCTTGCCACTAGCTATCAGCTGTCCACAATGATGGCAAGGATGATAAACCCTGGGGGAGGCGCTACCTCCCCTTAGAACAACCACAATTATGTTCCAAATCATACCTATCTAAGGACCAATGCCTTAACCAGACCAGTTCCCGGACATAATTGGATAAAACCAAACCAAACCACTTTTTGCTTAACGAGCCGAGGCGCTACCTCGCTCTAAAACCAAACCAAACCACTTTTTTCTCAACAAGCCGAGGCGCTACCTCGCTCTAAAACCAACTCACAGGTACTCGACTTTTTCCAAATCAAGTAAACTTCATAACCAGACCAATACCCATACTTGGATAAACCAACCCAAAACACTTTTTGCTAAACGAGCCGAGGGGCTACCTCGCTCTAAAACAAAAGCACTATACATTGCACACCACAACATTTGTATCTAAATCGTCATCACACCACACCCAATCCATTACCAGGCACTCACTGACTCTCTCCACCTACACACTAACATTGCATAGTATATACAGTGTCCATAGAGTCAAATATAACATGCATTCTAACAGCATTGAATGCTGCATCCATATGCTTGCTTTAAAATTACACGAAACAGCAATGAGCCATATGCATTTTTAAGACGAAATGTGATACCCATATCTTGCTGCAAGCGGAATACATCAATAAAACCTATGGTTTTATAAGCCTCAGAATCCATAGTCTTTTAATGCTCTAAATCTTACGTAAAGGTCCATACCAATTTTTGCTGGGTTCTAGAAACCTACAAAGTATGTGTTGTTAAATAAATACTCAATACCTAAAAATCCTCAAAAAGGTTATTCTAGCCCAATCTCACACAAAACAAAATACATTGACACTTGCACCATTGACTCCGTCTTGGCTCTGCACCATCACCTATATAGATATGTTCAACGTCACTCCACATTTTTATACCTACTCCAATTCCACACCTGCTGTTCACCCATGCCACACACCAATCGCACCGTCTGAACATAGTATGCTTCTTAACCTATCACGTGGCATATTCATTCACATAAAGCAACTTTTGTTCCTCCTAACCCATTACTGGACGGAACATTTCTTCATCTTATGCAGTTCTCTTAAAATTCATTTCTTTTCCAAACCGCAAAGATGCTTTATCACCTTAATGACAGCAAATCCAATACTAGGCTCATAACGTGCATTTTAGCCCTAATTCCATCACAGAGTCACCACGTCCTCAGAACATAATGCAGAATAGCTCTCAGCAAATACGTGGATCTTAGAGCCTGATACGACTCCCATAACATGACACCCTACAAATGTCACCTTGTCCGTTGGCCGCTTCCCTACGCTTCACTATCTGAAGCGGAGCGGCATGCCTCCAACAGCGATGCACTGCAATACTGGTCGCTTCTGAGTAACTTTTTAAAACAAATCGCACAGACTTTATCCATCTGCGCTGGCTCACTTCTTTTCACATCCGATTGCTTCCGAAATCTAACAAGTGACGCCGTAACACTGCGTCCGCTTACCCAGGTCCTTTATTCAAATTCATCGCTAGGATTGTAAGAGGATTCAATTCAACACTACAGCTAAGTCAATGCCTAGTCTGGGATACTGAATGGAAACCCTTATTGATATATCTTTATGTCCAGTTCATGAGTTCTGGATGACTACCCCTATATAACACCCCTCTCTTAGAAACCCCGTGACCCCACTGAGCCAAGAAGTAGTTCTGTTTTGCAAGTTTAAAAGGTTTATTTGAGAAATAAAACAAAATATAGATACCACGCTTTTATAATAAATTAATAATCGATATCGCCCTTATAAATATAATGTTAATCAACAATGGGTAATCTGACACTAGCACACTTCTTTATAATCAATGAGGAGTTAGTATAGGATGGATAAAGTAGCAAAAATACTTTTATGATTTCAAGGGAAAAGCAATGAGGAATAAAATGCAGTACAGAAATACTTGATATGATTTTAGCAAAAGATAAGATAATCACTTTTTCTCTGGCAATTTACCCCCCTCCCCTATGCAATGTAAGAAATGGAAGGAGATGGAAGTAACACACACAGTTCTCAGGAATGCAATCAAATACAATACGAAATTCAATTCCCACCCCAGCAAGCTTAGAGAAAACCGGTATGAGTTTTTAAACGCAGGCCCAAGTGCTTTGAATGTGGTGGCAATTAAGTGAGAAATATGCTGAAAATGCTTTTAATTCCCTTTAGGAGGTTCAGGGTGAGTGAGAGATACTTGGGATGAGCTCAGGCTCACTTTAGCAATGATTCAGGGATGGTTATTAAGAGGCAAACACATTTTTAGCAGAGGAAAGCAAAAAGCTGCTATCTTTTTACAGGTAAAGAAATCAGGCCAAATCGCAAATCGTGGCAAAATTCGCGAGTGCGTGAATCGTGATTATGGCAAAAGTATAAGGAGTAGGTTCGTTGGAAAGCTGAGATTCTAAGCTTTCAGAGGAAAGTTAAATTTCGTTCCTAGCCCAAACGGTTCCAGAGATACGGACGATTAAATAAAGGTAGTTTTTCGGATTTAAAGTAAACTCAAAATGACAGGTGACAGCTTGCAGCTTCAGAATTGACAGGTGACAGTTGTGCAGCTTTACAAATGACAGATGACACGATTTCTAGGAGGCTGTTCTACTCAGGTTAAAATAGTTTGGATTAGATTATTTTAACTAAGAGATTGGTTCTGCACAGTTCTGCTAGGTACTCACAATATAAATTTGAAATAGGCCTCGCCACGGATCTGGTCAGGTTTTGGACTGGACTCCGGTTCTGGTCTCGGCACTTCACAGTGATCTGGGTCAGCTCTCTGGTTCTGCTCACAGCGGTCTGGGTCACTCTGGATCTCTGGTCTGGTCTCTGGCAATTGTTCTTGGCAAAAGAATTCAAACAGCTCGCCCGGCTGTGGAATAGTTCGCAAATGATTTTAAGGTTGCTGAGGCCTGCTGAGAAGAGTTCTCAGTTTGTGGGTTTAGGCCCCTGCTTTAAGTTCTGAAGTAAAGTTCTGGTCTTTGGAGATTGATGGATTTGAAGTCTGGATCTCTGGATGTGAAGTCGTCGGTCAGCATGCTCCGCAGCAAATGGAATTGAATGTCTCTACCTTTCCCAGCAGTCTCTTTTTATGTGTTTTGAAAATGGGTGTGTGCCTGGGCCTAGCTAAGCCTGCCCCTCTCTACTTGTCATTGGCCCAATTCTCCCCTCTCCCATGATTGGGGGAAGGAAATGTGAGTCAGAGTGATGCTGTAGGTTTTATGGTCAGAGGAACCTCCCCTGGTCAGTTTGCCCACAAATCTATATTTGATTCAAATACATCCTTCCCAGATATACAATTTGTTGAAATTACATGTGCACATTATATATTCCTTATGGTCCATGCTTGTCCGCCTCTGATCTTCCTGGGGGCTTGCATTCAAAAATGACAACATTTTGCGCTTTTTAACTGGTTTTGCAATATCGGACATTTACCCAAATTTACACACATGTGCGCAAGGAGTATGGACATTAATTGATGAAGTGTCAGATTTTTAACATGCAGACATTTGGAGTGAGACCCTATTTTCCGCTAGCAATCCCCCAGAATACACCACAGGGTCCTAACGCATCTCAAAATGTTCACAGAAAAATCATAAAAATAATGATATTACTTATATAATTCTGACAAGTCCGCACTTTGAGTTATCTACCTTTTTAAAATTATGCCCTGGTCAAAAAGGGGTGTGGCTTCCCACATCACAGGGTGAAATAACTGGTTTATCCACTTCCCCCAAGCTCAGCTGCTAGCAGAGGCACTGCCCCTCCCAGTTTCCCCTAAGAGGAAGCCACTTTTATGACGCCCCCAATATAACATTTGCCTGAGTCCAGGACAGGCCTTTGTTCAACTCCCTGTAGTCCCCAGCTGCTCCACCCCTAATCTAATCAACAGGGCCATGTGACCTCAGGGTGCAGCCAGGCCTGGCAGCCAGGCCTGGGAACACAGCTGTTGATCCAGTATCAACTCCTGTCGGGGGTAGTTGTCAGGCAGAATTCAGTTTCATTAAGCCAGGTTTCAGCTAAATGTCACTTTTTGTTCCCAGTTTAAATCACTTACAATTTTTACATATACATTAAATAATTACTTCCTTCAAGTCATTTCAGAATATAGTTTTACATTGTATCCACCTCTTAGCAAGTCTTTCCTTGGTCTGGTTTTGTTTCATTTGTTCAGTTTTACACAAAAGTCTGGTGGGATTAAGAAAATGAATTCCCCACAAGAAGGTTGTATCTTTGGAGTGGTCTCGTGCCAACTGCGCAGTTCTCCTATTCTGGCGTGAAGGTGGGCGGCGATAGCTCATCCCCACATCCACCCAGTCTATTGATTTAGTTTGTTCTGGGATAGAATAATGGGCGGCGACAGCTCATCCCCACATCTACCCAGTCTATTGATTCAACATGGGTCAAAACCCATGACAAATCCCCCCGCCCGACTGCGCTTTGATTCAAGTTGAGGGGAAGTCGGGTGCAAAGGAGGTTTTGAGCCCTTGCGCTGGTATGTCCCCATTATCTTCTTCCAATCCTGTAGGTGGCACAGTTCAGCATCTTTTCCTCCCTCCAGTCGATCAATCAGTTCTCCTTGCTGGTCCTGATGGGAGGATTGGGCGGTACCCTGGGCCCCTTGGGTCTCTGCTCCCGGTCTCCGGATCGTCCTCCTTGGCCAGTCTCCAGGTTTTCTTTCTCCTAGGACGACAAAGGAAAAGCGGCAATACCTATTCGTAGAAATTTTTCCATCACTACTAATGGTGTGGCAGACATATACATTTTATACTTTAACATACCTAACGTTTTACTTTTGAGATACAAGTTATCATTCAACCCACTGGCTTACAAGAGTATAATATTTTAGAGACTATATGTGGGATATTTTAGGGTTGGAACTGAATTAATCTGGGGTGGCCCCCTCTGGGATTCCAGTGGATTCCTCCAGTTGTTGCAGAGTGTGCCTGGGATGTCAACACTTTAGCTGATTTATATGTACCCACTTGTCTTCCCCCTCTGCCAAACCGCCTTTGGGGATGCAGATCTTGTAGGCCACAGGGGAGATTGTGTCTATAATTCCAAACGGTCCCTTCCATGTAGGCAAGAATTTTCGCTGTTTGGCCTGGTTCCTTTGGAAATTGTATAGATAGACCCGATCACCCACCTTATATTCCTTTCGGGTAGTTTTTAAATCATAGTGGGTCTTCATGCTCTCGGCTGATCTTTCTAGATTCCGCTGAGCATAGGCAAAAGCATGCTGAAGGTGTTTCCTTAAATTCTCCACATACTCATGAGTTGTGGAGGCATTTATCAACATTTGCTCTTGGGCTCTGTAGAGCAAATGCTGGGGAAGCATCATCTTGCGTCCAGTCATCAACTCAAATGGTGACATTTTGGTTGCAGATGAAGGGGTAGATCTGATGGCCATTAGGAACAGAGGTAATCGGATATCCCAACTTGGCCCAGAATCTGCCACAAACTTTTTTAAGATGCTCACAATGGTTCGGTTATATCTCTCCACTGCTACAGAAGAAGCTGGCCTGTAAGCAATATGTAACTTCCTTTTGACCCCCAGTATCTCCCACATCTTTGTCATTACTTCACTGGTGAAGTGGCTACCTCTTTCTGACTCAATCCTTTGAGGTAGACCAAAACGGGAAAAGATGTGGTTAATCATCAGGGCAGCTGCTGTTTCTGCCTTGCAGTTTGGTGCTGGGAGACATTCCACCCACTTGGTAAACAAGCATGTAACGGTCAACATGTACTTGTTTCCTCTAGACGAGCGAATCACAGGGCCTACAAAGTCGATTTGCAAATCTGACCATGGCAGTGTCATCCCCCTCTTTTGGAGAGGCGCACGGTGTGTGAGGGATGATGGCTGAAATTGTGCACACACAAGACACCCCTTCAAGTATTGGTCGAGGTCCTGCCCCATGTGTGGCCAGTATGCAACCTCTCTTAAGATTTCCAGTGTTGTGTGAAACCCCCTATGACCGGCGGTGGCCGCATCATGGGCGTGACTTAACATCAGGCTTCGGAATGAGGTAGGAACCACCCACTGATCATGGCCAGCTTGGGATTTCCTTACCAACAAACCGTCTTGGATTCGGAACATTTGTGGACATTTCATCAACACTCTTAGGTCCTCTTTCCCAATGTAATCGGTATCCGTCAGGGGAAAGTTCTCGGGGTCCTCAAGGTGTTGGTAAAACTTACCAATAATTGGATCCCCCTTCTGAGCTGTAATTAAATCAGCATCAGGGGTCTCCTTACTCCATTGTGCAGTTGAAATATCATTGTGAGTATTTGTCTGGGACCTAGTGATGGCAGTGACCTGGATTTCCCCCAACAGGGACTCTATTTCTATTAGATCCCCTTGGATGGCCCCGGTTTTGGCCAGCTGATCAGCTAAGTCATTTCCAGTTTTGTCTGGTCCCTCGACTTTGGAATGACCCTTGATCTTTTTCCAGTAGATGGTCATCCCATTCGATGTGACCAGATCATCAATATTTTGGATTAACTTCCCATGTTTCAGGGGTTTGTTATTAGCGCATAACATGCCTCTGGTTTTCCAGTTGACCAGGTGCTCCACGAACCCGTTCCGTACATAATCCGAATCTGTGATTATGACCAGTTTGTGGAGTTGATGTTGGACAGCAGTGAGGATGGCCTGATGCACAGCCATCAACTCTGCCACCTGACTACTTCGGGGACCAATTTTGTATCCAGCGGAGGGTTCTGGGAACTTCTTCACCCATGCATTCCCTACTCCAGCCACCAGTTCTTTCTCCCCGTCGTTGTCAACATGATAAGAGCATCCATCCACATAGACACGGGGCAT
This sequence comes from Ambystoma mexicanum, assembly GCF_040938575.1. Taxonomy (NCBI): domain Eukaryota; kingdom Metazoa; phylum Chordata; class Amphibia; order Caudata; family Ambystomatidae; genus Ambystoma; species Ambystoma mexicanum. The sequence continues at coordinate 752,378,870 of NC_090929.1, forward strand.
TCCCTCACACTTGTCTTCTTCAAAGACTTTGTGTGGGGAATTAAGGTATGCCTCCATGTTGTCCTTGATTTTTAGTCTTTCTCTGGCACAATCATGCAAGTCAGCCAGACCTTGGGCGAGGTAACTCTTCTTGTTTTGGCCATATCTGACCTCCACAGGAAAGCCTTGCATTGACAGAATCCAGGAAGTAATTCGGGAATTACTCACATTTCCGGCCCGGATGCTGTCATTTTGGAGATATTGCAGAGGCTGGTGTGGAGTCTCCACTATGATGTGTTCCCCCATGGATAAACGGGCGGTAATTCTTCAATGCCCACACCGTTGCCAGGAGTGCCTTCTCACAATCGTTGAATTTTTCCTCCACAGAGGATAAAGTTTTGCTCGCATAGGAGATTACTTTATTGACCTTGTCATGCTTTTGTTATAATACTGCCGTCAAGCACGTATTAGAGAACCCCGTCTCCAGGAAGAACTCCTTGTTTCTGACAGGGTAAGCTAGGCAAGGTGCTTGTGAGAGGCTTCTTTTGAGTTGTCTTACCGCCTCGTATTGTTCTGGACCCCATTCCCACTTGACCCCCCCCTTCAAGAGATGAATCAGGGGTCTAGTGATCTCTGCGTAGCCTTCAATGAACTTTCTGCTGTAATTAGTCAGTCCAAGGAGGCTCCTTAGTTCCCGCAGAGTTGTGGGGTCTTTCAGTTTCTGGAGTGCTTCCACTTTCTTTTCTTGGGGACAGAGACCCTGAGGAGTAATCTCATGCCCCAAGAAATTAACACGGGTTCTACACCACTGTGCTTTCTGAAAGGAAAGTTTTGCTCCGGCGGCCCTCAACTGTGTCAGAACATAACGGACCTCCGCTATGTGTTCCTCCACAGATGAACCTTTGATGAGGACATCATCTACATAAGCCAGGTTACCCCTCGCACCCAGGTCGGGCATGGCCTTATGTAGGAAAATGTTGAATTCATTGCCGGAGTTGAGGTATCCGAAGGGAGTCCGGGTCCATGTGTACTGCTGGCCCCCAAAGGTAAAAGCCAGTTTGTATTGGTCCTCCCTACTGACAGGCACGGTCTAGTATCCATTGGTCAGGTCTATTGCTGTGAATACCTGTGACCCCTGAATCTGGGCCAGCCCTTGGTCAATGTAGGGCAGAGGCCATCGGGAAGTATGGACCCGTTTGTTGAGCTCCCTAAGGTCGGCGCAGAGTCTCCACTGGCCGTTTGGCTTTAATATTCCCAGCACCGGATTATTGAAAGTGCTGTGGACTGGACGGATTATTCCCCGGGACTCAAGGTTCTTAATTATTTCAGTAAGGGACTCCATGGATGCGAGAGACAAGCGATATTGCTTCACAAACACTGGAGTCATTCCAGGGTCCGTGGGAATTGTTGTGGTGTGGATGTCGGTGCGACTACAGTCATATGAGTCTACCGCAAAGAGATCTTGGAAATCCAAGAAAACTTGTTTCAACTTTTGCTTCTGTTCCAGAGTCACACAGGCATCAGCTAGGTTGACTCTCTCTTCCACCATCTGCCTGAAGCCTGGAAAAACTTCTGGTTTGGCTATCTCAGCGGCCTCCCCCAGCTGGGTGGAGAAGTCCCTGGTCAGAGTGCTGATTTGGACTGGAGGCTTCAGGTGGGAAAGGCAGCCCTCATAGACCTGGAAAATCACCTCATCCCTCCTGAAGTCACAAGTCACATCTTCCTTACCATAAGGGCAAGAAGTGTACACCAGGAAGTTCCCCCCATGCCGGGTGAAAATCCTGTCTGGTGTTGTATTGTCCTCACTGTCACTGTCAAAACAGTCCTTGGGGATTGGTACTAACAGTTCATTTCCTAAATCAATGGAGAAATGTCGGTCATCAACCGCCATTTCAATAGTGGTGCCTGCGGCTAGAGTAATACTCTGTAAGTCGCTGTTATCCACCTCTATTGGAATGGTGTCATGTTCTATGTTGACTAATGGTGTTGGGTTTACCCCTAACCCTTGCTGTTGGAGAGAAGCATTCAGATGAATATAAGCATCAGGGTTTTTCAATTTTTGTCCTCTTTTAACTCTCACTTCCAGGGAGAATTTTCGGGTCCTTTCTGGGATGGTGACTTCCTCTTTGATCTGAATTTCAACTGCATAAGGTAGCAATTGAGCTGACCTAAATGCTTTTTCTGGATCATCAAAGCCCATGGGATTATCCGCTAATCGGGATCAAGCTTTGAAGTTTATTAGGTCCAAACTAATGGCAAAGGGATTGAGAATGTCACTGCCTAAGTAAAAGGCGGCAGTGATGTCTCGCACGACCCAACAATTATGGACTATGCTCTTGTTGCCAATGGAGATTTTGAGCATACACCTACTTGGCAGGAGATGTTTGGAATTAGGTGCTTCCAGGTCCATTTCCCATTTGTCTATCAGTTTGAATGTGGGAATGGCTGGATCTTTTGGGAGTTGGCGGAACATGGCTTCGTTGATGAAGCTCTTACCGTTGTTCACACACACTCGAGCGAGAACAGAGTCCTTCCCATCATTTAACTGAACAGGGATGAACAACTGCTCTCCAATTTGCTGAATATCAGCCAGGCTCTGAGCTGATTTCACATCTTTCTGGACTATAGGAGTGGGAGTTTCTGATTGTGGATTAGTAAAGAATTTCAGGGTGTTTCCTTCCAGTGTGGAATACCACCTTAAACTGGAAGGAAGGTTGATTTTCAGAAATAGAGAGGACCCCCCATCACCAGTCTGTTGTCCTACTGCTATTACTGTCACGTCTGGAGTTTGGTTGTTCTGGAAGTGAAATTCTACTTGGTCAGATTTTTGTTCAACCATGTGGCAGGTGCCGTTTAAACTAACATGGTTGACACTCTGTTTTAATTTTATTGGTCGGCTAGTCTGGGTCCAGAGGACCTTGTTTACACAATCTATTAGGGGTGACAACCTTCTCAGGAGGTCATTCCCTAGTAAACAAGGGGTGCCCTCTGGAGTCACTACTATGACCGGGTGTTTCACCTTGTGTCGCCCAATTTTGATGTCCAAGTCTGCAGTCCCCTCAACGGGAATTTCCTTCCCATCAAAGTTCTGCAGTTGTCCAGGAAGAGAGGTGAGAGGAATTCGGTAATTCTCCCCCCCTTCCTGCATTTAGTTCCTCAAAGGCCCTTTTGGACAGAAGGGTAGCTTGGGATGCAGTGTCCACCAGTGCCAAAATTGTACCCTGCCCCTGTACTTGTACCGGGGCATAGTATCTTCCCTCCTTCTCCTCAAGGGGGCACAGATAATGCACATTTTTGGACAACTGGTGGGCTAACTTTCTGGTTTTGGACATGGCGAGAGAAGAGATTTGGGCAGAATTCTGTGGAGAGTCTTGGGAATCTGAAAGAAAAAGTTGGCAACTGGAGATCAGAGCCATTGTGGGTTCCCCTGGTTCCGTTTCTGGGCCACCCCCCCTTTTTGGAGGCAGTCACCAGGATGGGTTTGAACCAGGGGATTTCGGTATTGTGGGTTCTGGGATGAGATGATGGGCGGCGGTAGCTCAGTCTCCACATCTCCCCAGTCTGGACCCATTTTTCTTTGGGAGGAGTTCCCCCATCTCTGAAGGAGAAGATCCTTTTCCCAGGATCTTCTGAGGATCCCTCTCCCTCAAATTGGAAGACCTGTACTTTCTCCACAAAGTGGGTCTGTTTGGGTCCTTTGTTTCTCCTACCTCCTCTCTGCTCCTTGGGTGGCAGACTTTCAGGGGTAGGAGATTTTGTTTCCGGTTCCTGGTTTACCAGGGGCTGTTTACAAGTTGGGAAGGAAGCCTCCTCCAAGGCTTTACACCCCCCTTCCCCGTGTGCCTCCTCCCTGGGAACCGGTGTGTTATCGGGGTGCTGCCCCCGTCATTGTTCTGGACCACCAGGTCCAGAGTTTGGGGCATTCTGCGGTGGCATGCTCATCTGAGGGTTCTGTTGAGCCCTCAGTATGTGACCCAGATCCTGTGCCATATTTTGGACCTGGCGCTCTAACTGGGAAACCCGCTCAGGCTGATACGGGGCTCTATTTTCTCCCCTGGGCTGATCTCGGGAAGGGTAGCTATCCCTTCTCTGGTAGTACCCCTGGTTGGGAAGATTTTGGTACCCCTCCACCCTTGGCCTCCCCTCTCCCGGATTAGGTTGTCTGGGCTCAGGGAATTGGGGAAGAAGGATGGATGATTTTGGGGCGGGAAATTGGGAGGATACCTGGGGAAAAAGTTCTGCCCAGGATTTGGAGAATTTCTGCCCTCCTGTGGGAAGTTGGGAGGGAAGTTCCCTGGGTTAGGTGCTTGGCTGGATCCCCCCCCTTGGGCTGGAGGAGTCCACACATAACCCAGGATTGGTCGGTTTCCCTTATAGCGGGGACTTACATAGTCAGGGGAGCGGGGGACCCCATTTGTGGGACTACCTCCTCGACTCCCTGTCTGTGACTGGCCCGAGGGCCTTTTGGGCTGTGAATTATTTGGTGCAGGCAGGTTTTTAGGCCCCCCCCATCTCCAAATCTAAAATGGGGGCAACCTTTACCTCTGCCACCTTGGCAGCAGCAGGGGTGCTGTTGGTTTTGGGGTTTTTCGGCGCGTTATTTTTATTTTCGATAGGCTTCTGCACCCCATAGATCCGGGTAGCCTGTTCAATGACCCAGTCTAAAGATCTTTTCTCATGAAAATCTCTCACGAGCTGGGTCATTATGTATTTGGGTAAGGCATGGAAAAACGTATTGATAAATTCTCTGCTATCTGTGCGTACCCTTCTGGTGGTCTGCGCAAAAGCACACTTTAATTCTTGCACAAACTCTTGTGGGGCCTGATCCTCCCCACATTGCAAATTGTAGGCTGCCTTGCGAGCCTCTTGAGGATTTCTGTGCACAGAAAAATGTTTCAAGATGGCCGCCCTGTATGTGGACCACCTTGAATGGTTTTGATCCTCCAGCCCCGCAAAGAAACTGGAGTATTCTGGTGAGAAGGTCCACTTTACATATTGAATACAGCTTTGGCTGTCCTTCAAATGGAAAGTCTCCATCATTTGCTCATAGAGCTCCAAGTGTTCCCAAACAGAATACTTGGCGTTCTTATGATAAGGCGTGATGACACTCCTTATTGTCTTTATTTGTTTCAATGGGCCTTTTTGGTTCGGGTAACCCTGGTCCATTCATCCTCCGACTCAGAAGCGCTGCTCCCAGAGGTGCCCGTCTGATCTTCCAGGTTTTCCCAGATTCTGTGAGCCTGGGAATGGCTGGCAGAATGTGGGGACCTGGTCTCCTGTGTCCTGTAATGCTCAGAGGAGTCTTCAGATCCCTCCTTGCTGCCAGGATTTGATGGGTACCCCCCCACTGACCTAACTGGGCAGAGGTTTTCAGGATGCCCTCAATGGGCCTACTCTCCTGCGGTTCCCCACTAAATTGCACTGTGCTTGGGTGCCCATACCCGGATGCCCACCCATCCATTCCTGGGAGGTTCTGGCCTATGAGCCCCATACTTCTAGCTGGATAGTAATCTGCCGTCTCCGTGGCCCTGGGCTCATGTGCGCAAGGGGACATGGGGGTGGCAGAGTCCAGGGACTGGGAGAGATGAAGGCCTCTGGTACCAGGGCTCCTGAGGTTATGCTCAGGCGTTTCCCTTTCCCAGCACACCTCGTCTCTATCAGCCCCTCCTCCCTGTTGCAATGCAAGAGCCTGCGCTTTCAGTTCCTCAGTTAAGGCCTTACTAGACTCTATCAGTCTCTCCTGCATCGCTACCTGTTGCTGGAGCCTGTCATTGTGCTGACAGAGAGCCTCATTTTCTCTCTGTGCCTCCTGATTGGTCCTGGAGTACTGGGCCAGTCTCTGCTGCAGGAGGGTTACCTCCTGAGCTGTGTCCCTATTGGCCTGCTCCTTTCTTGCCAGAGCATCCTCCACCCTCCTGGTGTGCTCTAACAAGTTCTGGTGTTCTTTTTGGAGGTCACCCAGTCCCTGGAGGGCCAGGTGATTTTCTTCCATTTTCCTTTTTAAGTGGCAGACTTCCTGACCTAGGGTATCCCTTTCCTGACTAAGAGCCTGCATCTGTGCCGCCAGGTCGTCCCTTTGCCTTTGGAAGGCACCAGCTTTCTGGCGCTCCTGGTCAAACTCTGCCTGGGTATCCAGGTCTTTCAAAATCAGTTTATTGCTCTATGCCTTCTCCCTATCTAGGTGGCTTTGCAGGGTGACTACCTGCTCGGCACATGCCCTACTGAAATCTAATTGTTGCTCCAGCTTTTTCTGGCTCTGCAGTAGGGAGTCCAAACCTTCTTGGTACTCCTTCTGCAAGGCCAGAAATCTGGTATCCTGGTCCGCCTTTTCCTGTTGCAGCACATCCATATCCTCCTTTATTTTAGTGATGTACTGTCTGCTGTCCTTTTCTGACTCCTGGCTCCTGAGCAGCCTCTGCTCAGAAGAGTCCAGATCAGATTGGGCCTTCTCTAACGCCATCTGTTGCCTATTTGCCAGATCTTGGCCTTCAGCACATTTGTCCTGTATGGCTCCCAAATATAGATACAAATATGCCGCTATCCTGGCAATCTTATTATGTTCATCTTTGGCTTTAGGGGCCATATATAGTTCACTCAGGGCCACATGTAGGGGACCCTGATCTCCCCATATATCTGACCCTGTTTCAGTGACCTGTTGCGCGATTGCCTACAACCAGACCGTTTGGTCCTGATGAGTCCACTCACCTCTCACAAATTGCTTATGTAAGAAGTGCTCTCTGGCTATTTTGATGTCTACCAGTGTCGTCATTCTGGAATTTGAGTTCCTTCCTGACTTACAGAAGTTTGTATTTTATTTTTGCAAAACAGACCGTTTCCTTAGAGCGTTCCTTTGAGGAGTGCTTTACAGCGTAACACAGCGAGGTGATCCGACCGGATGTATGTATCTTGTCAGTTAGCACACTGTATTAATCTGCACAAGTGATAGATCTAATCCGGAATCCCCGGCTACAAGCCCCCAATTTGTAAGAGGATTCAATTCAACACTACAACTAAGTCAATGCCTAGTCTGGGATACTGAATGGAAACCCATATTGATATATCTTTATGTCCAGTTCATGAGTTCTGGATGACTACCCCTATATAACACCCCTCTCTCAGAATCCCACTGAGCCAAGAAGTAGTTCTGTTTTGCAAGTTTAAAAGGTTTATTTGAGAAATAAAACAAAATATAGATACCACGCTTTTATAATAAATTAATAATCGATATCGCCCTTATAAATATAATGTTAATCAACAATGGGTAATCTGACACTAGCACACTTCTTTATAATCAATGAGGAGTTAGTATAGGATGGATAAAGTAGCAAAAATACTTTTATGATTTCAAGGGAAAAGCAATGAGGAATAAAATGCAGTACAGAAATACTTGATATGATTTTAGCAAAAGATAAGATAATCACTTTTTCTCTGGCAATTCACCCCCCTGCCCTATGCAATGTAAGAAATGGAAGGAGATGGAAGTAACACACACAGTTCTCAGGAATGCATTCAAATACAATATGAAATTCAATTCCCACCCCAGCAAGCTTAGAGAAAACCGGTATGAGTTTTAAAACACAGGCCCAAGTGCTTTGAATGTGGTGGCAATGAAGTGAGAAATATGCTGAAAATGCTTTTAATTCCCTTTAGGAGGTTCAGGGTGAGTGAGAGATACTTGGGATGAGCTCAGGCTCACTTTAGCAATGATTCAGGGATGGTTATTAAGAGGCAAACACATTTTTAGCAGAGGAAAGCAAAAAGCTGCTATCTTTTTACAGGTAAAGAAATCAGGCCAAATCGCAAATCGCGGCAACATTCGCGAGTGCGTGAATCGTGATTACGGCAAAAGTATAAGGAGTAGAAATTTCGTTCCTAGCCCAAACGGTTCCAGAGATACGGACGATTAAATAAAGGTAGTTTTTCGGATTTAAAGTAAACTCAAAATGACAGGTGACAGCTTGCAGCTTCAGAATTGACAGGTGACAGTTGTGCAGCTTTACAAATGACAGATGACACGATTTCTAGGAGGCTGTTCTACTTAGGTTAAAATAGTTTGGATTAGATTATTTTAACTAAGAGATTGGTTCTGCACAGTTCTGCTAGGTACTCACAATATAAATTTGAAATAGGCCTCGCCACGGATCTGGTCAGGTTTTGGACTGGACTCCGGTTCTGGTCTCGGCACTTCACAGTGATCTGGGTCAGCTCTCTGGTTCTGCTCACAGCGGTCTGGGTCACTCTGGATCTCTGGTCTGGTCTCTGGCAATTGTTCTTGGCAAAAGAATTCAAACAGCTCGCCCGGCTGTGGAATAGTTCGCTAATGATTTTAAGGTTTCTGAGGCCTGCTGAGAAGAGTTCTCAGTTTGTGGGTTTAGGCCCTTGCTTTAAGTTCTGAAGTAAAGTTCTGGTCTTTGGAGATTGATGGATTTGAAGTCTGGATCTCTGGATGTGAAGTCGTCGGTCAGCATCCTCCGCAGCAAATGGAATTGAATGTCTCTACCTGTCCCAGCAGTCTCTTTTTATGTGTTTTGAAAATGGGTGTGTGCCTGGGCCTAGCTAAGCCTGCCCCTCTCTACTTGTCATTGGCCCAATTCTCCCCTCTCCCATGATTGGGGGAAGGAAATGTGAGTCAGAGTGATGCTGTAGGTTTTATTGTCAGAGGAACCTCCCCTGGTCAGTTTGCCCACAAATCTATATTTGATTCAAATACATCCTTCCCAGATATACAATTTGTTGAAATTACATGTGCACATTATATATTCCTTATGGTCCATGCTTGTCCGCCTCTGATCTTCCTGGGGGCTTGCATTAAAAAATGACAACATTTTGCGCTTTTTAACTGGTTTTGCAATATCGGACATTTACCCAAATTTACACACATGTGCGCAAGGAGTATGGACATTAATTGATGAAGTGTCAGATTTTTAACATGCAGACATTTGGAGTGAGACCCCATTTTCCGCTAGCAACCCCCCAGAATACACCACAGGGTCCTAACGCATCTCAAAATGTTCACAGAAAAATCACAAAAATAATTATATTACTTATATAATTCTGACAAGTCCGCACTTTAAATTATCTATCTTTAAAATTATGCCCTGGTCAAAAAGGGGTGTGGCTTTCCACATCACAGGGTGAAATAACTGGTTTATCCACTTCCCCCAAGCTCAGCTGCTAGCAGAGGCACTGCCCCTCCCAGTTTCCCCTAAGAGGAAGCCACTTTTACGACGCCCCCAATATAACATTTGCCTGAGTCCAGGACAGGCCTTTGTTCAACTCCCTGTAGTCCCCAGCTGCTCCACCCCTAATCTAATCAACAGGGCCATGTGACCTCAGGATGCAGCCAGGCCTGGCAGCCAGGCCTGGGAACACAGCTGTTGATCCAGTATCAACTCCTGTCGGGGGTAGTTGTCAGGCAGAATTCAGTTTCATTAAGCCAGGTTTCAGCTAAATGTAACTTTTTGTTCCCAGTTTAAATCACTTACAATTTTTACATATACATTAAATAATTACTTCCTTCAAGTCATTTCAGAATATAGTTTTACATTGTATCCACCTCTTACCAAGTCTTTCCTTGGTCTGGTTTTGTTTCATTTGTTCAGTTTTACACAAAAGTCTGGTGGTTTTAAAACGCCGGCTTTCTGATAGTGGTGAGTACTGGTAATGCAACCATTTTTGGGATTAAGAAAATGAATTCCCCACAAGAAGGTTGTATCTTTGGAGTGGTCTCGTGCCAACTGCGCAGTTCTCCTATTCTGGCGTGAAGGTGGGCGGCGATAGCTCATCCCCACATCCACCCAGTCTATTGATTTAGTTTGTTCTGGGATAGAATAATGGGCGGTGACAGCTCATCCCCACATCTACCCAGTCTATTGATTCAACATGGGTCAAAACCCATGACAGGATCAATACGAACCACGTCAGTTACTAGACCAGAACGTTGGAGAGACAGAATTCCTTTTCTTCACCAACTCCCTCAGCCTCCCTGACTGACATCATCAGTCACAGTGAGCAGCCATGGGTTGCAGAACTCCTACAGTTCAAACTCATACAGTTCATTTGTACCTTGAATGCCCCGTTTCCCTTTACGGAGGAATTCCATTTCCACAGGTATTTTGCTGCTTTACTAATTAAAATAATTGCTTGACTTCCCACAGTCCAACACGGCCGTCATACGAGCACCGTAAAAAACATTATTGTTATCCCATGGACAGCTTCATATCCTTATTAATCCAACGCAGCACTCCCAACTACTCTGGGCTACTGGTCTCACACCGAGGGCTAGGGACTGCCTTGTACGTATTACAGTACAGGCCCAGATTCTGCATTGTTCTACTGGCCAAACCCTCTCTCCAGCCCCCTGTGATGCCGTCCATAAAAGGGGCCCTTTTTCTCCTTCCCATGCGTCCTGGGTGATGGGACTTACAGTTTCTGGGGGCGGTGTTGTCCTCCTCCAGCAGCTTGTCCTTCCTGCACCCCCCGCAGCAGGGTCCTTCAGTCCTTCAGGTTGTGGCTTGTAGGTTACCAAAGACTGCCTCGTCGCCAATGTAAAGATGCTGTCTCCAGGCACTTTAAGATCACATCAGGTAAGTTTATTCCAGCTTCTTAGTCACTGTTACATATTGAAGACATATAAGGAATACACAGGACATTAGCTGTGACAACACCGGCTCCCATCACCCAGGCAGGCCAGCTGTAACTGCCACTACACAGAACACTCACTCAGAACATTCCATCATCCACTCATAAACATTCCACATGACATCACAAGCTACCTCACATCAGACAGGCACAAAACAACAATGACCTACTTAAGCACCGGAGGAACTGTAAACAGGGGAACAGAGAAACCCCCTATGCAGGGAGGATAGGGAATCCTATTCAGAGATTACCCTTTGTGGAAGAGATGCCCTGTAAAGACGGGCCCAGGCTAGACCGCAGAGCCAGCAGTAGTGTGGAAAGCGAGCCTAACTCTAGCCGAACCCTGCAAGGCAGCACAGTGTCTGACCGAGAAGACAGGGTCGGGGCCGAGGCAGAAACCGGGAAACACCTGTTTCCTCTGGTGGCACGACCACAGAGAAACCATGGTAGGCCCGGGGTCTAGAAACTGATGCTAAAACCAGATTGCTGGGGAGAGTATGACCCTGAGCTCCAAGCCCGAAAGACCTCCACTGTCAAGAGAAACAGCAACCGGGAAGTGAACGCTCCCACAGAGAGACTACTGTTGAGAGGTACGAAAACCAAAGTTAAGAGAACATACAAGGTTATGGGAGACTGAGAAATCTAAATGGGCAAGCACCCTATGTAAAGCAGAGCAAGAGAAAAACAGGCCCATTGTATACTGGTCAGAAGGACCTACAAGGTTACGAGAGCCTGAGAAACCCAAACGGGCAAGCGCCATTGTCAAACTGATCGATAGAAAACTTTGAATCGAGTTTAATAGAATGCACAAGATTAAAGGAGCCTGAGAAACCTGAATGGCAAGCACCCTCCATGAAGTGAACAAGGAAAATATGAACACTTTGAATGAAGATTAAGGGCATCTAAACGGTTACAGGAGCCTGAGAAACCCGAATGAGTACTCAGCCTGTGTTAACCAAATTGAAGTGAACACTAACAATTTACATCCAAGCTGGGAAAAGCTGGCAAGGTTACAGTACTTTGAGTAACCTGAGTGGGCAAATGCCCTGTGTAGGTTTTGCCCAAAAGTGTACAAGTCTACCAGAGAGCCAAAAGATTTTTGGGGAGTCCAAGAGCCACAGACTTGTTCTCAAGAGACTTGCGGTGAGAGAAAACATATGGAAGAACATTTCTTTTGAGCCAATGTGTACAAGATAGAGGTCAATTGTTGTTGATATTTATGAACTTTTGAGAACACTGAAGTGTTGGCCAAGCAGAAGTTCAACCCAGAGACTGTGTCCTGGTCTCCTCCTTTTATTAGGTTTTATAGAGTGGGAGGGCCAGTTAGCGACTAGGATTTAGAACATTTTTATTTGGACTTTAGCACGCACCCTTAGCTTGAGTCTGAGAGATAGGGAATTTTCCCTCATAGAAATAGGACAAGTTAGGAGCTTTACTTTTATTTGATTAAAACTGTTTTGCACACTGCATATTTCATCCCACTTCTTCTTCTAGTTCACCAAGGTACCGTTAACTCTCCCCTTCTGGAGGAAATACAAGCTTCTCCCTTAAGTCGGCCTATGATTATGCTCTTTTATCCTTGTGTCTGTGCTGTTTATACCAGCTCCCAAATATTTACTCTCACCCAAGTTATAAGGGCTTTCTTAGGCTTAGGCTTTGTCTTCTGTGCTTCCTTACTGGGATCCCCTCCTAGACTCTATCTCTATCGTTGTCTTCAAGCCCATACTTCTTTTTTGTATTTATTTGTATTTATTACATTTTTATATAGTGCTTTACGCCAAAGCGCTTTACAAAAGGAACAACAAAAATACAACAAGCATTACATAACAATTGAATCATGAACCAGAAAACAGTATAAGGAACAATTTACATAAGTGATGTGGTTAAGCATGAGTGGAGAAGGACCACAGTGAGAGAGGGAGTAGGAGGTGTGGATAGTTGGGAGAAGAAGCAAAAAGGTGTTAGGGAGGTGAATGGAAGAGATTGGATTTTAGAGAAGTGTGGAATGCAGAGTAGGAAGGAATAGAGTGGTTGGGTAGAGGGAGGCAGTTCCAGTGGAATGGAGCGAGTAATTGGAAAGAGCAAAAGCGGGAAGGGGCACAGGGTGGAGGAGGAGGAGAGAGTAGGAAAAGATCAGCAGAGCGGAGTGAGCGAGAAGGAGTATAGAAAGTGAGGAGGGAGGTTAGGTAAGGTGGGGTAAGACCATAGAGGGATTTGAAGACAAGACAGAGGAAATTAGATTTGAGCTGGGAGTGAAAGGAGAGCCAACCTAGTGAGGTGAGAGAAGAGGAGATTGAGTCGTGAGGAGAGAGAAGGCAGAGAGAGCGGATGGCAGAGTGGTAGACACATTTGAGGGGGGTTAGGTGAGTGGCAGGGAGTCCAAAGGAGAGAGTGGAACAGTAGAAAAGTCTGGAGAAGATGAGGGAGGTGATTAAGAGTTTAGTAGCATGGAAGGTTAGGAAGAGTCGGATTTTACAGATGTCATAACGGTGAAAGTGGCAAGATCTGGCAGTAAGAGAAATGTGGTGAGATAGAGAGATCACGGCCTGTGATAAATGGGCTTCACACACAAACATATTCTTACATGTTATGTTACACTATTGTGATTTGTACTGTGCATCGCCACCATTATCATGGTCTCCAGGCGCTTCGGCGGATTTGAAAACGTAGGAGGGCTGGGTGGTCTTAGGGGAATAGAGCGGGAAAGCGCTAGAAGACTTCGATGTGCTGTTGGTAGCTTCAGTTCAGAAAAAACTGTCACTGTGTGCTGAGTTTGTTTTAAGTTGCTACTGGTTAGATGTCAGGAGAATAATACTTGAAAAAACATCTATATACATTCAATTTGTGGTCCCCTGAGCCATTTGATTTCTGGGGAAGGGTCACATGGTGGGAAGGCCTGGTTTCAGAAACAATATATCAGAGGAACTTGTTTCCATTAGTTTTTTGACCTTTAGCTTCTAGCTTGGCCATTAAGTACATTGGTGCACGATTGATGGATGACTTCATCATATATCTAAGAGGGCCGTCAGCTGTTCACATGAATCATTAACTTGGAATAGAATTCCACATGCAGAATTAAGCAGAGAAGGAACTTAGTTATTAGATTACATTGTCATGCAGAATATAATTTTCAATGTAACTTTATAACGATTTGGTCTAACAAAAATAGGAAACCTGTTCTGCAATCAGGAGAGCAAGCCCAACAATAAGAGACAGAATGATATAATGTTCTTACTAATGGATAAATATTATTATATATAAACTTTATTTGAAGATATTTATCAGCCAATGGCCTCTTATTCTCTCTTGACCTCCATGGGCTCTTGCAATCGGTTAAGGACGGGGTCCATGGAATTCTTTTCATGCAGTGATTTCAAACTTCTCAATGTTTGACCAATCTGATTCACCATGGGTGCAGAGCGGATTGCAGAACCTGTGTTGTGCCGGGTCTGCAAGAACCTCTGTTCCGGCTAATTTTATTTGTCATTTACTCACTGCATATGTCATTTCCGGCAACAAATGTGTTCTCAGGGCATCCAGAGTTCTCCCATTTGATGCTAGGAATGGGATGGGGCACAACAAAAGAGGTGATAGATGGAAGGTTTAGAGTTAATTTTAACCCTATGGCAATTGTTATGGGGAAGCCTCCAGCCCATCGCTCTTCAAGCTGCCAGCCCGTTACAGACAGGAGAAACACCATATGCAAATCAGGCTTGCTCCAACCCCAAAGGGGCAGCACACCTTGAACTGCTAGGTCACATCCCTTCAGCACGAGACTACAAGCATCCTGAAACATGTTTCAGCCTCATTGGGTGTCATCAGGGAGGTGTAGCTTGTGGCTCTTGCCCCAGCAGGCACGGGATCCGTGTCTGTGCTTACCCATTTCACACGGGGTGACAAAGCAAAAACAAAAGAGGTGACGGCTGGAAGGGTTAGAATTAATCATAAACCTCTGTTAATTGCTCCGGCTAACCCTCCAGACCATCTTTCTTCAGCCTGCCAAGCCATTACAGAGAGGAAAAAAACAATTTGAAAAGCAGGCTTGGTCCCATCCAAAAAAGGGAAGTTGAGTTCAAATTGCTAGGTGATATCCCTTCTGCACGAGACCACAGACATGCTTCGGCCTCATTGGGCATCATCAGTGAAGTGTAGCTTGGGTCTGTAGGCCCAGCAGGCTCGGATGATGATCCCTCGTGTACAACCTCTGGAATCGACATCATGGACTCCTACTCCCACCCCAAAGCCTCCCTCTTGTGACTTTGTCACAGATTGCAAAATGAAACCAGCATGTAAAGTGCAGACTCCGATTGGACAAGCATGATTACTTATTGACCTTGAGGATAAGTACAACTTGAATCTATACTTATGTAATTAATAAAGATAAGGATCAGGGGTGGACTGGGAACTAAAAGAGGCCCTGGAAATAATTACTGGGGACCAAAAGAGGCCCTGGAAATAAAGTTCAAAGTGGCCCCATATGACATATTTTCAGCAAGCCCAATGCTTTTCCTATGAGAACATTTGGAAAAACCACACACAAGAGGCCCAGGGTGCAGAGGCCCACCGGGAAATCTCCAGAGTTCCCTATAGGCCAGTCCACCCCTGATAAGGATAATGACCAGCAGTATGCTTCAATTGCAGTGAAAATCAGCCGTGTCCCTTGACATGCGATTATAATGTTCTTGAGGAGTCATTACTGAAGAATCTTCCGGTTTTCAAAAGGTGTATTCTGCTTAAGACATTGTTGTTAGCTTTGTTTTTTGCTTTGTTCATATGAACTGCGAAATCTCGCATGTGCAATGAAACCTTTTGCAGTCCATTTATCTTGCTGCCATTTCAATTACATACCACACACAGTGAGTCACCAGAAGGTTGGAACCTGCTTACAGTTTTCTGTCACAAACCAAGACGTGCTCATATAGGATTGTAATATATTAGCGTTAGCTGAAAAGCAAAGGAACTTTACTTTCAACACCGGGAAATAATTTCCAAATATGTACAGTGGTTATTGCTCTTCAGACATTGCATTAAGATCGGAAATGTACTGTGTTCTGCACAGCCTTTTCAATGTACTTTATTGTAAATAGGGTGCTTAAAAAAAAGAACAGTGGGCGTATACGTCGTATGCAGCTCTTGTTAAAATGCTTTTTCGCTGCAATTTTAATCAATCTTGCTGAAATATACATTTAAAGGCTTGTTCCATTTAATAATTAAGTCATTAAATCAGTTTGAATTCGATTAAGCGTCATTTATGTTCAATCAGTGGCAGACTATGCAGGCCTTTTCTGTTTACAATTATGATCATGTGCAGCCTAACAGGTTCAAAGGCATCTGTCTCATTCAATCCACAAAGCAACTAATTGGATTTTCCCAGCGGGCCCAGAACATACCCTAATGAAATGAATATCTTTCAGGGGGTGGAAACAAAATCATCGTGGACAGCAGTAGCTTCTTCACCCTTTAAGAGAGAGGACTGAACGCCACCTCCTCAAGTCATTGCTTTTTTGCATTGTGAGTTCCCTAGTGAGCACCATGGACAGTTATTACACAGTGTTAGCACTAGCGAAAATAATTGTGCTATGGCAAAATAGTTATTCATTCAATTCATTATTTACACCACGGAAACGTTTGCCATATTGTTAGTACTGAGAGGGATTAGCAGTGGGGCAAACTTTGCCCTGGTGCAAAAACGCATTTAAAAGAACACGTCTTTTACACTATTACAATGTTTGCCCTAGTGCCAATACACTACCATGGACTTCAATTCATCAAAATGCCAGGGGTAGTGGAAGTGGCATTGCATACTTGATGACATCACAGAAAGAGATCCATATGACTTTTGACCCTATCACTTGAAATAATATCACATTTGACCCTGGTAACAACACCGATAGTGATTGACAGGTGTAAAAAAATGTGCATTAGCTTACATTTCATAAAATACCAAAGGATACCACAGTACACTTGTTTATTTAGCAACCACCTTTTAACTAGGTAAATGCCTTGATACACCATGTAGGGGGTCATGTTATGACAGAGTTAGACACAGTAAAACCAACATAGGCCAAGGGCACTCCCAAGCATATGCCACTACAGCCTCATATGACCATTTACTGCCATCTTATGCCAATTATAGCTGCATATGACAGTTCTGGGAATCATGTGTCAAGAGAAGATATGTTAAGGCTGAAAGCAGGATTAGAGTGTCTTACCATCTTCATTGTAATTTAGACCTGGCCACTCTCGGCCACGCTCAGCTCTATGTGTAATCAAGTTGGACGTTATTGAGCACTTAAAACACAAATTGCCAAAACAATATGATAATAGCATGTCCATGTACCCAAGTGCAAGACCCACTGAGTATTATATAGATTTCACGTAACATGCTCTCAACATTGGTGACTCTCCATGGCCTCAAATCATTTGTCAGACCATTATCCCTGCTTATTCTTGCTGCAAAAATACTCTAACCTGTAACTGTACCACCAATTGCCTACTGGGACTCGTAGTTCAAATAAATCAAAACATGCCTTCAAAGCAATGCACATGTAAACTGGTTATGCACACTGAAACCTTTACATTTAAACATCCTGGGTGAATCTGATGTAAAACAAATACCATTAGCAATACATCCTTTATGACGCCCATAAACACTAAATAAGATTATGTCTACCGTAAAGTAGTTTCCAGGCATTACGCTCCTACCTGCTACTACCTTCAAGAATTCATATTAGAAAATTGCCACTCTCACTAAGAAGGTATATATTGCAGCACATGCTCTGTACTCATGCACACACTGACTCATTCGCACACACAGGGCCATGATGCGTGAGGAGCAGGAGGAACAAACCTCCTTAGGCCTTGCCCCATGCCCTAATATCACCGACTTGCCAGTGTTGTATGTGATCCTAAACCTGGTCAGGGACATCATTTGGGAGTCGCTGGGGGTCACACTTGCGAGGCAGAGAGTTGCAGAGGCAGAGAGAAACCAAAAGTAAGGGCTCAGGCGACTGCCCTCTTTACATTAATTTCTTTTTAAGTCACTTTCCATTATGTGTTTCCGTAACATACATTATTTCTTCTAGAGGTCAGAGTCCATCACTGCACCCAGGTAATAGATGGAGGCCTCCAGTTACTCTGTTCTACTCATGGCAGGAACTGTTCCTGTCTTGCGTGGAGCCGAAGGCCTGACATCTTCCTGCAGCGGAGTCCCTTGGAGCGACACATTCCACAAAAATGGAAAGAACATTTTATGTAATGTGTGGGAGCGAGTGTATGATGTATGGGTGGCTGGGTGTGCATGTCTCTGAGTGTTTGTGGATAGGTGCATGTGTGACTGGTGTGTGAATGTGTGTGTCTGCTTGTTTTTAATGCTGGGCTGAGGATCTGTGCTGGGGAAGGGGTGGGAGGCAGAGGGGATGTGTGGGGGTGTATGTGTTTATTATGAAATGTGAGTTTATGATTTATGGGTGTCTGGGTGTGTGTGTCTGTACGTGTATGGTGGATATGTGCATGTGTGACTAGTGTGTGAATGTGTGTGTGCTTGTGTTTAATGCTGGGATAGGGATCTGTTTTGGAAGTTGGGGAGGGTGTGGGAGGGATGAGGACATGTGGGGGTGTATAGGTATATTGTGTATTGTGAACTAATGGTGTATGGGTGGCTGGGGGTGTGCATCTGTGAGTGTATGGTGAATTTGTGCATGTGTGAATGTGTGTGTGCTTGTGTTTAATGATCGGCTGAGGATCTGTTTTGGGGGTCAGGGGATGGGATGGGAGTAGAGGGGATGTGTGGGGGTGTATATTTATATTATGTATAAATATATATTATATCATGTGAGTGTATGATTTATGGGTGGCTGGGTGTGCATATCTATGAGTGTATGTGAATTGGTGTGTATGAATGTGTGTGCATGTGTGAATTTGTTTAATGCTTGGTTGAGTAGCTGTTTGGCATTGGAGAGGGAGAGGAGAAGTGTAAAGGTGTACATGTATATTATGTAATGTGCATGAATGAGTGAGTGTATTGTATGTGGGTGGCTGGGTCTGGGTGTCCGAGTGTATGGTGGATGTGTGAATGGGTGTATGCTGGTGCTTAATGCTGGGGTGAGTAGCTCATTTTGGGGTTATAGAGGGGTGGGAAGGAGAGGGGATGTGTGGGGTGTATATGTATATTATATAATGCGAGTGTATGATGCATGGGTAGCTGTGTGTGCACTTCTTTAAGTGTATGGTGAGTAGGTGCATGTGTGACTGGTGTGTGAATGTGTGTGTGCTTGTGTTTAATGCAAGGCTGAGGAGCTGTTTTGGGGTTGGGGAGGGTGTGGAAGGGAGAGGGGCTATGTGAGGGTGTGTATGTATATTGGGGAATGTGAGTATGATATATGGGTGGCTGGGTGTGCTTGTGTGCGAGTGTATGGTGAATTGGTACATGTGTGAATGTGTGTGTGTTTGTGTTTAATGCTGGGCTGAGGATCTGTTGTGGGGGTTGGGAAGGGAGAGGTAGCATGTCGGAGTGTATATGTGTGAATGAGTGACTGTATGATATAAGGGTGGCTGGGTGTGCGTGTCTGAGTGTGTGGTGCATGTGTGAATGTGTGTGTGCTTGCGTTTGATGCTGTGCTGAGGATCTGTTTTGTGTTTGGGGAGGGAATGGTAGAGAGCAGGGCTGTATATGTATATTATTGACCACATGCATATGTATATGACCAAATTGACACCCTCGCTTCAGCCTTGGCCGATTTCTGCAATCACTCTTTCCCCACTGGAACATTTCTCTCAATCTGAAACAATCCCCTGTGCACCCCCTTCTTAAGAAATCCTCTGCCAATCCCTCCTGTCCTGTCCAGCCAACTATCGCCCGATCACCATCACTCCTTTCCTGGGAAAACTCCTGGAAAAGCTGGCCATCTCCAAGCTTAATCTGCACACTGAATCTGTTGGTTGTCTCCACGACCACCAGTCTGGCTTCAGAGCTGCCAGAAGAACAGAAATTGCTCTCCTGAGCACCCGTGAAGACCTGCTCTCCAATCTTGACTCTAATCTTCCTTCTGCCCTCATTCTCCTTGATCTATCCTATGCTTTTGACACGGTCAACCATGCCATCCTGCTCAATCGCCTCCGTGACAACCTGGGTATCACTAATCAGGCCCTGGCCTGGTTGACCTCCTTTCTCACTGACCGACCCTCTCGGGTCCAACTTGGGTCTTTCCTCTCTTCTATTTCTCTCTACTTGTGGTGTTCCCCAGAGGTCTAACTTTTCTCTCTGGCCCGTCCACCACTACCTAGCACCCCTTGCCCACCGCAATGCTATTTTCTGCTCCAATTTTCAGTGTTATGCAGATGACACCCAGCTCTCTTTCAGACTCCCCTCATCCACCTCTGCTCCTACTCTCATACCAGACTGTCTGGCTGCAATTCAGGAATGGTGTGCTGCCAATGATCTCTACCTTAATGCCAGTAATACTGAGATGCTCCTCATTGGGACACCTGTTCCCTCCTTTCCTCTCACTCTCTGGCTGCCCATTTTGGGCCCTCTTCCTGCTCTTTCCTGTGAGACTAAAAACCGTGGTGTCATCTTCAAATCCACCCTCACTTTCTCTCCTCACATCTCTTATGTCTCTAAGAAGTCAAACTATGAGCTGCACCTCCTCCGAGGAATTCTTCCTTTTCTCACTTTCCTCCAAAAGCTCACTGTCTCCAGAGATCTGGTTTTCTCTAGTCTTGACTACTGCAACAGCTTCTTCCTAAATCTCCCTTCCTCTACTCTTCCACCTTTACAACCTATTGAGAACAGCACTGCAAGACTTGTCCTTGGACTCAAGCCCAAGGATCATATCTCTCCAGCTCTGAAATCTCTTCACTTGCTCCCCATGGCTGCAAACATCAAGTTCAAGACCCTCTGAATTGTCCACAAGGCTTTCTGGGACCAGAGTCCGCTCTACCTACAACTTTCTCTTCCAGAACATATTCCTTCTTGAGCTCTCCATTCATCCAGCTCCAACCCTCTTAGGGTCAGAAGCTTCTCCAGTCAGAGAGTTGGGGGGAGATCTCTCTCCTCGGTTGGGGCATCCCTCTGGAACAGCCTCCCTGCCTCTCTCAAACTTGAGCAGAACCACCTCTGATTCCAGAAGCAACTCAAGAACTTCCCTTTTGCTTCCGCTTTCTCTCTTCCTCTCCCCTGCTGATGTCACTGACTGCTGTGCACACTGGTCACCTGATTACCTTCTGAACACGGCCCCAGGGTCCTGCATAGCCAGTTGCATTCACACTGCCTTTGGTGTCCCCTAGACCTTAAGGGTCTATACCTGCAACCCTACAGTCCCTTGTCTCTGCACTTATGAGCCACCTTCTGGGTGCACTTATTGAGTTACCTATACTTCCCCCCCTCCAATCCCTCGTGCTTCTCCCCTCCCTATTCCCCACACTTGTGCAATCTGAATGACACAAGGCCTTGTAAGATTGTTGTTTTGTCCTCCCTTTGTTTCCCCCTCCTTGTCTTGTCACGCCTAGAAACACTTGTGTACAGGCGCTTTATAAATGCCATATCATATATCATACCATTTAATGTGAATGTATGATGTAGGGGTGGCTGGGTGTGCGTGTTTGTGAGTGTATGGTGAACTGCTGAATGCTTGTGTTTAATATTGAGCTGAGCAGCTGTTTTGAGGGTTGGGGGGGGAGAGAGGACGTGTAGGGGTGTATATGTGTGAATAAGTGAGTGTATGGTGTATGGGTGGCAGGGTGTGCATGCCTGTGAGTGTATGGTGAGGAGCTAAATTGGGGGATTGGGGAGGGGGGTAACATGTAGATGGGACATGTGGCGGGCCAGACAGGTGCGCTAAAATATAATGTTACTGGACATCCATGATAAAACAGGCATACTATGCGTTATTAGTGGTTTGACTGGCATTTTGGTGCATCCAGTCCAGTTATTTCTTACTGTGGCATATCTGCTATTACTTGGCTAGACTTGCATTTTGGGGCAGCCAGTCTTTCCCTTTCTTACTTTGGCATGACATTTTTTTCTGGGCTTCTATGAAACAGCAAGTATGATATGTATTATTACTTGACAAGATTGTTTTTTTGATGCAGCCAGTTTGGACATGTTTTCTCATTGTAACGTGGCATTTTGAATGGTAAAGCTAACAGGAGTATATCCTTACGTAGGGGTACTGCCATATATAGGCAAAGGCAGCTTGGACATATTTTCTTATAGTATCATCACTGGCATTATGCCCACATGAGTATGTTCCTATTTGGGAATACTGGCGTGGTTAGGTGCTGCCATCATGGGCATATATGGGCACGGTCAGCGAGACTATTTGGGAAAACTGGCATATTTTGTGGGGAAAGGCATCTTAGAAATGCATTGGGGAAATGCTGCTGTGCACTGTTGGTGAATTGCATCTATTAGATTTTTGGATTGGAGTTACCCTACAAACCAATTGCAAACTGTCTGGATGTTTACCTAATTCTTCACAGAAAGTGTGCTGTATAATGCATTATTTTAACCCATTATTTAAAAATATTTCTCGGGGACGGTGTGAACACCCTCCCCCAGATCAAATCCCCTGAACCACCTTAGTTGGTTTGATCACCCTCTCATGCTTTGGAAAATTTGTGGGAAATGTTTACATCCCTCCAATTAAACAAAATTCACCAGCTGCCAATGGGTGAGTGACTAGTGGGTGAATGGGTAGGAATGCGTGTGTGCAAGGCTGGGGACCAGGCAAGGAAAATGGACATTTCCTACATGTTTTACTAGTATTTTCTCAGGTAAAGCCAACTTGATGAATGTTATTACAAGGAGGAAGGTTTGGGGTGGGGATTTATAGTACCATGGGGCAGGCAAAGTAGATATTTTCTTTCTTTAACATATGTGATGAATCCTGCAGAGTCCTCACAAAACCCCTGCCTAAGTCTCCTCCCAGGTGGCCAAGGGAAGGTAGCTACTACCTGATCCTAACCCTGGGATGGTATTAGCTGGGGGAGGATCACCTGGGAGGAGAAGGGCCCCAAGGGAATAGGATGGCTCCTGTAGGAGAGACGCAGTATTTTTCCCCTTCAGAAGGGGAGAATTCCATGATGCCAGAATATTTATGGCTTGCTGTCAGAGTAAGGCATCCCCTCTCAATCATCCTACCCACCTTGTTGCTAGTGAAAACCAATGTGATCAGCATGGGAATCAGAGCATTAAGACCCTGGCTTCTGATGAATATGATTCGCCCTTAAGTTTAAACCAACCATTAACCTCTCCAAAATCCTTCCCTAAAGGTGTATTTACTAAACGCAGTAAATTAAATAAAGATGAAGACAGTTTTTTTGATACAAAAAAAAAATCAGAACATTGGGGACTTCAAGTTCCACAATGCCCTAAGTACTGGTATAGGAAGAGGCACTCAGAGGCCCCAAACTACAATATAAAGTGTAGTGGTTCTAATGGCTCCCACCTGAGCAGGACTTTTTTATATTTAAAGCCCCCTCAGGTGCAGGCCATTAAAACAAGAAGGTGGAGCAGTACAAGGAGTTGCCAGCCGCAATTGCAGAAGCAGAAAACTGAAACCGCCAGAGATGCCGCTTTCTTTAAAGCAAAGTTTGTTCCTGAGATGGTCTTTGAAGTGGAGAATCTGAACTGCAGAGGTCCTGCAGCAGGAAGCAGTATTCTGACAGGCTGTCCTGTGGGAGAGAGATGCTCTCTGTATTGCATACCTGATCTCAATGGCTGGTGAGCACCGGAGTGTAGGAGGAGCAATGCAGGCTCCTTTGCCGAGCGGTATGGACCACAGGAATGCAACAGAAGCTGCTTGATGTTCAGAAGTCCACAGAAGAAGCTAAGGCAGCGGTCCAGCGGAAGCGTGTAGAGAAACCAATGAGTTGGCCTGTCTTGGGTAACTCCTGGCACGCTCCGTAGGTGAACGCTGAACGGTAATGAGTGTTTTGAATACCGAACTAATGCAAGAAGGTTACATAGGAGATATATTCACTTTAAAGGAAAGCCAGTAAAGAATGGTTACAATTATAATTGGCAAGACAAAGAAGGGGAAATATTGCAGCAATATAAAAATGTGAATTGCCAAAGTAAAGAGACGGAAATACTTCAGAAAACATATAGCCCGTATTGGCAAACTACTAAGAGAACAAGATTGCAGATACATTGTAACCATTATTCCCACAGTGAGGAAGTGGGCAAAGATAAACCTTCTATCAACAAGCATTGTCTAAGCCAAAGAAAGGAAAATGTGATAAAGAGACATTGCTACCAGTTGCTTGATGCGAAAGTAAGACATGATGATTGGCAGGAGAGAAACCTTCCTTGTCAGAAGTATCAAGGAGGAGAGGAAGATAACCTACATTGCCTGTGGCAAATAAATCAGTGGCATAAATAGCACCAATGTTTATTCTGTCTTCACAGAAGAAGTTATGAATATTAACGTTGTAAGGACTTTTTCTAAAAGTGTGAAGCCAGCCTTACCACAGAGTACTTGTAGCAGTGTCAGGAGCTTTGATCCTGGCAGTGGAGTATCCCATGCTAGGGATTGTTAGTGGTTGTCCTGGCAGGTTAGTGAACCAGGAAGAAGATATTGAAGTACTATATTGTGGTTGAGGGTTGTGAAGGAAAGAAAGTGCCATGGCCACTATTGTGTTTGATGAACTATGGTTAAAACGATCCTGACAAAAATAGTGTTGTGAATCAAGATGAATTGTAGAAAAA
Organism: Ambystoma mexicanum; assembly: GCF_040938575.1. Taxonomy (NCBI): domain Eukaryota; kingdom Metazoa; phylum Chordata; class Amphibia; order Caudata; family Ambystomatidae; genus Ambystoma; species Ambystoma mexicanum. Next base: position 752,403,201 of record NC_090929.1, read on the forward strand.
TTGTGAAACTCTGATATTGAATTTTGTGAAAACGTTGTCAAGTGCCAAGTAAAAGACTTTTGGAGTATGAGTAGAACTTGGCTATACAAAAACAAGGAACTTTCTTATGTAGAACTTTGATTGGAAATCCAGCTTTAAACCTGAGGAAGGGGGTCCAACCTAGGCTACATGGATATATTGTTATCAGGTTCATGGTGAATATAACTGTTATTTCCATTAAACTTGAATTGCCATATTCTATCTTTATGAGTTGCATGTATAAATAAGTGTGAGGGACAGATTCCTTTTATTAGAGTGTTTTCCTTTAGCTTTATTTGGATAGGTAGCGAAAGCCTCTTGAAGTTAAGGAGTGTGAGGCGTTTGTCACACCCTTTGTAGGTAATACAATGGCTACTTGTGAATAACCTTTACCAGGTTGTCCGTCTCACATTTCTGACCATTCACACATGGCATTTATTACTCACATAAGAGGCAAGTCAAATATGATATGTGTTGATACGGTGGGATTGCAAGTTTTACTGGTGTTAAATGTAAAGTTAACATGAAGCATGTCCTTACATGTTGGGTGGTGGTAAACGTGCATCCAAACAGGGAAATAGTTCCTTACTATAGCATTACATGTTTTACTGGCATTTTCAGGCAAAGCCAGCTTATGTGTGTAATTACGTAGCTAGATTGCCATTTTGGTGCAGTCAGTCTAGCCCTTTCTTACTGTGGCATGACTTTTTTTACTGCCCATTTGTGATAAAGCAAGCATGATAAGTGTTCTAATGTGTCTATACTGGCCAACAATGGAGCCAGTTTGGACATATTCTCCTATTGTGGCATTGCATTTTTAATGGCACAGGCAACAGAAGCATGTTGTTTTGTGCAGGTACTGGCATATATTGGCAGAGTCAGCTTTGATATGTTTTCTTATAGTATCATCAGATCTTTTTTGTTTTTCACTAACCCATCCTTCCCATGTGTGCTAGGAACTGCAGGTTTGCAGGCAGAGTGCTGCAAGTACTCTCCTTATGGAGTTTGTGTAAGGATGCAGCACTACAATGGCAATGCAGAAACCCTCCATTTGCAAGTGAAATTACAGGTTTTCAATATTGGTAAAACACACCAAACCTCTACAGATCATGTATGGTAGGATGTGTAAATGGATTTGAAAAATGATACTTGATTAAAACTGTGAGACAGCAATACTAGTAATGTGTAGAAATAAGAGCTTGACATTTTCTGTTCCTCTCGACTTATGCAAGAACTTAGAAGAGATACAGGAATATAATCAGCTATCAGTGTTTGCCAAGGCACTAATCAAACCCATTTTAAACATAGCTCTAAGTTCTGACGTAAATGAATGTTGGAGATGTCTGGCTATTTCATGCAGAAATAATGTAGTCCATGAAACAACAGCAAACATCACAACACAACACACCCTACTGAGAGGTTAGCGTAAAGGTAACTTGTCGAATCAGTATAGAATGCAAAAGGTAACTTGACAAATCATTGAAGACTCTATTTTGTGTACCATTGGCCATAAGAGCATATGTTATGTGGTGACATATTCTCCCTCTCTCCTTCGATCCTAGCTTTCTCCAATCCCAATAACCACTTATCCGCCCCTGTTCCCCCATAATGTGATGTCACTCTTTAGTCATGTAGAAATAGCAGGGCAGATGCACATAAAGAGGGGATTTGGGTTCATACCCGTGGTAATATGGGCCTTAGCACACTGATGATAACGCTATGATATGATGATCCATTCTTGTATGAAATTTATATCACATTATAGTGATATCCTAACTATATTTTTCTTAGTGTACTGAGAGACAATACTATGTCATGACACTTCCTGTGTTGTCAAGTGGTGAAAGGTCATGTGCCATCACTTCCTGTGATGTAATTTTGGGGCAGGGTCAAATGCCATTCCACCACTTCCTGTGATGTCACTTGGTGGTGGGGCCAAATGACATCACTTTCTGTGATGTCATCAGGGAGGTCAAGGGTCGTGTGATGTCACTTCCATTGATGTCATGTCACTAAGGAACCAGCCAAGAGAATCTGAACAAATTACAAATCGCTCACAACAACGCCATTAGAGCGGGCCTAAACATCCCGCGAAACCATCACATCTCTGAATCTAGATCCAACCTACATTGGCTACCTGTCAAACAGCGAATTTCACTGAAATCCCTAGGCCTCACTCACAAATGCCTGGCCAACCAAGCCCCCCTGTACCTCTGCAGCCGGCTATCCCGTCACGCGCCCACCGACCTCAAAGAATCGCCCAGACCCACTGTTTAACTATCCCCAGGTTCAAACTGCAAAAAGCGGGTGGCTCAAGCTTCCCCGTCTTAGCTTCCAAGCTCTGGAATGCCCTCCCACTCACCATTAGATCTGAAGACTCCTTTAGCGCCTTCAAGTCCAAACTGAAAACCTGGCTCTTGCATCAGCTTTGAAATCGGGGTCACATATGTACCTGGGAGCCCTGTCCCAGTAAAATGCCTGCTCCAATCTCTACTCTGTAAATGATGTACTTTGCTATATGTTCTGAATATTTTGTATATACACTCGTCTTGTATTTAAAATATGTATATAACTATGCTCTTTATGTAACCCTGTTCAAGTTGCGCCCTGATGCCTCCGGGCATGATGGTGCGCGTTATAAATAAAACAAATACCAAAAAATACAAATACCCCTGGAATTCTATTGAAATGACGACCCTGAACCTGGTCATGCAATTTACCACGTGAAAGCACGATTGCATACAATGCCAGCAGAGTGCATTCATTAACAATTACCTCCGAATGTAGGCACACTTTAGTTTCAGCCAGTGCCCAGTCATTGGCCATTAACACCTCTTCTAACCCTCAAACGGCAACATGGAAGGATGCATGCTGGCTACAAAGTGAACGTGACTGTAGCTCCCATTGTGCCCCTTTCTCGGCTGTGCTCTGCACACAGATATCACTTCCCTCCGACCTAGACCCTCTGCAGCTTGAAGGACCTTCACGACTTTCATCCTGTATGATCTCTGGCCTTATTCCTGTCTGATGACCTCCCAATGTTACTGTCTTATTCAGTTTCCAGGAAAAAGCGTCCCCAGCAAAATGATTTTGTATATATGTCTCATGTGGTTCATGGCAACCGGATGGGCTAGGGGGCCGAAGTGGACAGTCAAAATAGACAAAATAGCCTGTCTAACTCCCAGAGACAGAAATTACACCATTGCAAGTGACTGCAAAAGTCAAATTACCGTACGAAAATGCTCAATTCTCTGTTCTGACGCAAACAGACATTTTCCCCATACATTTCAACAGTTTCCTCCATCCATCGCACTCACTTCCACCCTCAGGGTTTAACTTTTGTACTTCAAACAACTCATTTACAACATGATTCTGCAGGTGTACATTTTGACGCAGGAGATAAGAATTTGTAGCAGTTGAAATGTTTAATGAATTCCAGCAAACGTACACCTTGGCGGTGTGTCTGCCATGCACACCTACCCACACCCTTAACAACCTCCCAAAAGTTAGGTGACACCCTCCTGATGCACTCATTTCAGCTAAATTACACTAGAAGATCCTCTGTCTATGTGCAAAGAAAGAAGATCCACCAATTCACTAAGCTAGCTTGCCTCCTATTAAAAAGGTAAACCCTCCAAGTGAATTGGTTTATGTAATTTTGCTGTTCCTTACACCATTTTCTGGGCGTAACTCATAATTACAACTTTTTTGGCTTGGTAAATCAGCCTCATATACATGTATCTTTGAACAAAACCTGCCCATGGACTACTTCGGTTGTAGGTCAAATGGTCGAAAACCAAATGATCGAATTACCATTTGATCTTGATCGAAGTAAAATGGTCGAAAAAAAAAGGTTGAATTTTTTTTTTTTTTTTTATGGGGTGGTGCCCCCCCAACACCCCTTTTTCTTTATTAAAAATATTTTTTAACCAACCAAAACTAAAAAAAATATATATAAATAATTAAATAAAAAAATCCGACCTTTTTTCTTTCGACCATTTTACTTCGATCAAATGGTCATTCGATCTTTTATTTTCGACCATTTGACCGGACACCAACTAATTCCAATAGACGCACAGACCTCACAGTACTGCACTATTGTTAAAACGATCCCAGCCCAAATGCAAGTACAATAAAATAAAATAAAAAAATGTATTTGTTCCAATGAATTCATAACAGTTTCATTCAGCTACAGACATGCCAGTATAAAAAAAGATTCACACATATCTCAAGGAAGCAAGCAAAGAAACACTTTTTAAAAAGACATTAATTTCAGACTGACATTATTCTTTTTTTTTTTTTAAAAACTTTATTTATCTTGCACACAGGTAACACAAATACATGCAGGTATTGCGTATTGCCTCATACATTGTACATAATGAATTTCCTTCCGAGTCTGAGTGCTCATGTTCAGCCTTATCCATCAGGTATAGTTTGTACCTTTCCCATATATTCTTCGGTCTAGATGAGGGTAACACCGAGTCAATATACAGTTCTTCTATCTCGTTCGTCCATAACATGTCTTTGTCCCAATCAGCCTTAGTTGGGGGGTTTGCACTTTTCCATTTCATCAAAATCGCCCCTTTGGCTATTAGCAGACTCTAGTTTAAAAGTTTACACCATATCGGATTCATTTTCTCAACCACACCCAGCAGGCATATCCGGGGGGATCATTCCACTGGTTGATCAGCCATCCCATCTAGGGCCTCAAATACCTCCGCCCAGTAATCCCTTAGCTTTGCACACGCCCATAGCATATGATATATGTTTGCACAGACTGACATTATTCTGAACCTATGCTTGGATGTACTCATGCAAATAGGCATTTATCATAATCCATTTTTTACATAGCGCTTTCACCAAAGTACTTAACATAAACAATATTATATCAAAATAAAATAAAATAGAAAATTATTGTTAACAGGTAACAGAATTCAATAGTCATTTGTTGAACTCAGAAGGAGCAGGGCAGGACAAAGACTGATGTGTTTAGGATATTTCTTCTCTGTGAAAGATAGTGAGCTAAAGACTCTGGGTAAGTCTCTCGCAACCAGGACTAATGTCTGGCAGAGAGACTCCCAGGACCCCCCTTGTTAATTTGCATATGCAGGTAACTTTGGGTCTCACCCTAAGTTACTAGGGGAATCCAGACGTGGACCCCTTGCTCACTATTCTTAGAGAGGCACAGCTCCTCCCTACTGATGAGGTCCAACCAGACCGAAACACGTGTCTGGGGATGCTGTTGGTACTCTTGTTCAGAGGAGAATTGCCTAGCATTTCGGTGCTGGACTGCCCCAGGGCAGGACAAAGACTGATGTGTTTAGGATATTTCTTCTCTGTGAAAGATAGTGAGCTAAAGACTCTGGGTAAGTCTCTCGCAACCAGGACTAATGTCTGGCAGAGAGACTCCCAGGACCCCCCTTGTTAATTTGCATATGCAGGTAACTTTGGGTCTCACCCTAAGTTACTAGGGGATTCCAGACGTGGACCCCTTGCTCACTATTCTTAGAGAGGCACAGCTCCTCCCTACTGATGAGGTCCAACCAGACCGAAACACGTGTCTGGGGATGCTGTTGGTACTCTTGTTCAGAGGAGAATTGCCTAGCATTTCGGTGCTGGACTGCCCCAGGGCAGGACAAAGACTGATGTGTTTAGGATATTTCTTCTCTGTGAAAGATAGTGAGCTGAAGACTCTGGGTAAGTCTCTCGCAACCAGGACTAATGTCTGGCAGAGAGACTCCCAGGACCCCCCTTGTTAATTTGCATATGCAGGTAACTTTGGGTCTCACCCTAAGTTACTAGGGGAATCCAGACGTGGACCCCTTGCTCACTATTCTTAGAGAGGCACAGCTCCTCCCTACTGATGAGGTCCAACCAGACCGAAACACGTGTCTGGGGATGCTGTTGGTACTCTTGTTCAGAGGAGAATTGCCTAGCATTTCGGTGCTGGACTGCCCCAGGGCAGGACAAAGACTGATGTGTTTAGGATATTTCTTCTCTGTGAAAGATAGTGAGCTAAAGACTCTGGGTAAGTCTCTCGCAATCTCGCAACCAGGACTAATGTCTGGCAGAGAGACTCCCAGGACCCCCCTTGTTAATTTGCATATGCAGGTAACTTTGGGTCTCACCCTAAGTTACTAGGGGAATCCAGACGTGGACCCCTTGCTCACTATTCTTAGAGAGGCACAGCTCCTCCCTACTGATGAGGTCCAACCAGACCGAAACACGTGTCTGGGGATGCTGTTGGTACTCTTGTTCAGAGGAGAATTGCCTAGCATTTCGGTGCTGGACTGCCCCAGGGCAGGACAAAGACTGATGTGTTTAGGATATTTCTTCTCTGTGAAAGATAGTGAGCTAAAGACTCTGGGTAAGTCTCTCGCAACCAGGACTAATGTCTGGCAGAGAGACTCCCAGGACCCCCCTTGTTAATTTGCATATGCAGGTAACTTTGGGTCTCACCCTAAGTTACTAGGGGAATCCAGACGTGGACCCCTTGCTCACTATTCTTAGAGAGGCACAGCTCCTCCCTACTGATGAGGTCCAACCAGACCGAAACACGTGTCTGGGGATGCTGTTGGTACTCTTGTTCAGAGGAGAATTGCCTAGCATTTCGGTGCTGGACTGCCCCAGGGCAGGACAAAGACTGATGTGTTTAGGATATTTCTTCTCTGTGAAAGATAGTGAGCTAAAGACTCTGGGTAAGTCTCTCGCAATCTCGCAACCAGGACTAATGTCTGGCAGAGAGACTCCCAGGACCCCCCTTGTTAATTTGCATATGCAGGTAACTTTGGGTCTCACCCTAAGTTACTAGGGGAATCCAGACGTGGACCCCTTGCTCACTATTCTTAGAGAGGCACAGCTCCTCCCTACTGATGAGGTCCAACCAGACCGAAACACGTGTCTGGGGATGCTGTTGGTACTCTTGTTCAGAGGAGAATTGCCTAGCATTTCGGTGCTGGACTGCCCCAGGGCAGGACAAAGACTGATGTGTTTAGGATATTTCTTCTCTGTGAAAGATAGTGAGCTAAAGACTCTGGGTAAGTCTCTCGCAACCAGGACTAATGTCTGGCAGAGAGACTCCCAGGACCCCCCTTGTTAATTTGCATATGCAGGTAACTTTGGGTCTCACCCTAAGTTACTAGGGGAATCCAGACGTGGACCCCTTGCTCACTATTCTTAGAGAGGCACAGCTCCTCCCTACTGATGAGGTCCAACCAGACCGAAACACGTGTCTGGGGATGCTGTTGGTACTCTTGTTCAGAGGAGAATTGCCTAGCATTTCGGTGCTGGACTGCCCCAGGGCAGGACAAAGACTGATGTGTTTAGGATATTTCTTCTCTGTGAAAGATAGTGAGCTAAAGACTCTGGGTAAGTCTCTCGCAACCAGGACTAATGTCTGGCAGAGAGACTCCCAGGACCCCCCTTGTTAATTTGCATATGCAGGTAACTTTGGGTCTCACCCTAAGTTACTAGGGGAATCCAGACGTGGACCCCTTGCTCACTATTCTTAGAGAGGCACAGCTCCTCCCTACTGATGAGGTCCAACCAGACCGAAACACGTGTCTGGGGATGCTGTTGGTACTCTTGTCAGAGGAGAATTGCCTAGCATTTCGGTGCTGGACTGCCCCAGGGCAGGACAAAGACTGATGTGTTTAGGATATTTCTTCTCTGTGAAAGATAGTGAGCTAAAGACTCTGGGTAAGTCTCTCGCAACCAGGACTAATGTCTGGCAGAGAGACTCCCAGGACCCCCCTTGTTAATTTGCATATGCAGGTAACTTTGGGTCTCACCCTAAGTTACTAGGGGAATCCAGACGTGGACCCCTTGCTCACTATTCTTAGAGAGGCACAGCTCCTCCCTACTGATGAGGTCCAACCAGACCGAAACACGTGTCTGGGGATGCTGTTGGTACTCTTGTTCAGAGGAGAATTGCCTAGCATTTCGGTGCTGGACTGCCCCAGGGCAGGACAAAGACTGATGTGTTTAGGATATTTCTTCTCTGTGAAAGATAGTGAGCTAAAGACTCTGGGTAAGTCTCTCGCAACCAGGACTAATGTCTGGCAGAGAGACTCCCAGGACCCCCCTTGTTAATTTGCATATGCAGGTAACTTTGGGTCTCACCCTAAGTTACTAGGGGAATCCAGACGTGGACCCCTTGCTCACTATTCTTAGAGAGGCACAGCTCCTCCCTACTGATGAGGTCCAACCAGACCGAAACACGTGTCTGGGGATGCTGTTGGTACTCTTGTTCAGAGGAGAATTGCCTAGCATTTCGGTGCTGGACTGCCCCAGGGCAGGACAAAGACTGATGTGTTTAGGATATTTCTTCTCTGTGAAAGATAGTGAGCTAAAGACTCTGGGTAAGTCTCTCGCAACCAGGACTAATGTCTGGCAGAGAGACTCCCAGGACCCCCCTTGTTAATTTGCATATGCAGGTAACTTTGGGTCTCACCCTAAGTTACTAGGGGAATCCAGACGTGGACCCCTTGCTCACTATTCTTAGAGAGGCACAGCTCCTCCCTACTGATGAGGTCCAACCAGACCGAAACACGTGTCTGGGGATGCTGTTGGTACTCTTGTTCAGAGGAGAATTGCCTAGAATTTCGGTGCTGGACTGCCCCAGGGCAGGACAAAGACTGATGTGTTTAGGATATTTCTTCTCTGTGAAAGATAGTGAGCTAAAGACTCTGGGTAAGTCTCTCGCAACCAGGACTAATGTCTGGCAGAGAGACTCCCAGGACCCCCCTTGTTAATTTGCATATGCAGGTAACTTTGGGTCTCACCCTAAGTTACTAGGGGAATCCAGACGTGGACCCCTTGCTCACTATTCTTAGAGAGGCACAGCTCCTCCCTACTGATGAGGTCCAACCAGACCGAAACACGTGTCTGGGGATGCTGTTGGTACTCTTGTTCAGAGGAGAATTGCCTAGCATTTCGGTGCTGGACTGCCCCAGGGCAGGACAAAGACTGATGTGTTTAGGATATTTCTTCTCTGTGAAAGATAGTGAGCTAAAGACTCTGGGTAAGTCTCTCGCAACCAGGACTAATGTCTGGCAGAGAGACTCCCAGGACCCCCCTTGTTAATTTGCATATGCAGGTAACTTTGGGTCTCACCCTAAGTTACTAGGGGAATCCAGACGTGGACCCCTTGCTCACTATTCTTAGAGAGGCACAGCTCCTCCCTACTGATGAGGTCCAACCAGACCGAAACACGTGTCTGGGGATGCTGTTGGTACTCTTGTTCAGAGGAGAATTGCCTAGCATTTCGGTGCTGGACTGCCCCAGGGCAGGACAAAGACTGATGTGTTTAGGATATTTCTTCTCTGTGAAAGATAGTGAGCTAAAGACTCTGGGTAAGTCTCTCGCAACCAGGACTAATGTCTGGCAGAGAGACTCCCAGGACCCCCCTTGTTAATTTGAAAGTTTGAGTAGACCATGCTAGGATTCCAACCTGTGATCTGCAGAACATACATAGGTCTATGCAATGAGAAGTTAACCCGCTGAGCTTTCCTACCAGCTATTCATCTTTAAATATACATGCCATAGCATTTGGTAATGCATTGGCTCTTGAGGTTATAAACATGATAATATTAGTGTTATATTTTGTTTTTAAAAGGACTGGTGGGGACAGGGGAAGGTGGTGGGTAGATCTCCTAATAAATGATTCTTTTTAACTGCACAGTTGATTAAACGCCATACTGTGTCGCAAGTGGATAGATCAACAAGTTAAAAGCCCAACTCTGACATGTGCCAGTTGCACTTTTTAAGTTCATATTTCAGCAGGGCTGGATCAGCCCTTCATCCTTCTGAGGTTAATAATTAAGTATTATTATAGTTCTTGGCAATTACACATGATTAGAGCTTCTTAGAAGCACAAAGAGTCAGGAGTCAGACATGAAGCCCTATGCATATACATGTGAGATAATACCAAAAATTTTACCTGGATATGGGAAAATCTAGGCCACATTATTATCAAAATGTGGGGTATTTTTTCACAAAACAATTCTCCTCAGAACCACAAAACAATCAAGTTGAGTCTAAGCTGAAAGCTCTGTGTCTGGGGCATCCAGTCTGCCTGGCCTAAATAGACAAACACGAATCAAACAAAAATATCCACCTGCACCTTTGTGAATATAACACATAAGAGAAAGCCAAACTTCACAGGTTAATTTCCAAGATTGAAGAGGGCTCTAAGAAACCACTTTATTTTCATTTTCACACTGCCAGTTCAATCCTTGCCCAGGGATCGCAGAGGCAGTGCCAGAGGTTGCAGGGGAGTCACCAGTGTTTGCAGCTGCGACATCTGGTGACACCCAAATGATGTCCATGTAAAGTACGCATTTGTTTTTGCACCAGTGCAATGTTTCTGTAATACAGTGGTAAATTAGAAGCTTTGCACCAGTGCAAGTGCAATTAGCACTCAGGGACAACAATGTCCTAGTTCTAAAAACATATTCTCGCAATGCATTTTTACACCAGAGTAATGTTTCCTGTCCCAGCTCTAATGTTATGTTATGTGCCATTTGTATAGCACCTAATACCATTGGTAGGGCCTCAAAGCACTGTCAGTGAACACCCTTGGAGGATCGAGGTCAGAGGTATGAGAATTGCTAAGAGGATTTTAGAATGTATGTGTATTTTAGCCAGTACAAAGGCAGGTAGGGTAGGGGTAGCTAAGGCCCTGCTTGCGACCCATGGAGATCTAGCTAGTGGATGGGTGCTGTGATAGGCTGTCAGGAGAGTATGCGAGTCAGGAGACTGATTATGTGCCCAGCTGGACCGAATTTATTTTGTGGGACTCAGCTGCATTCCAATAGCTGGAGTGATGTGCCTAAGGAGGTCGAGTAGTGAATTGTTGCTGATGTATTTGGGTGGGCGGCCATGCACCAAGATGGATACAGCTAAGTTCTATTGAGATGGAGTGCTATATGTACCAGATAGTCATGGCTGATAACTAGTTGAGATGAGTGTTTTCAGATCATATCATATGGGTCAGGTGGATCCTTTCTGTGCATGCTTTGTGCCATCATGTTGTCTCCTCGTGTGACTCGTCGGTGACCCCACCTATATATCTGGTTGGTGATTATTTACCCAGGTGGTGGACTAGGACAGTCAAGATGCAGAAGGGGAGAGCCCGGTCTTGAGTGCCTTCTGGTAGGCAAGGTGATCATCTATTCTGCTGATGTTAAATGAGATTGACTTCCAGATGGTGGGAGATTGGATGGACAAAGAGCATCTCCCTATTCTGGTCGAATTAGCAACTGGAATGACAAGGAGGTGAGCTGTGCTTAATCTCAGATTTCTGGGGGGCCTGCAGGCTGTAGTGTGTGATCTTGTGTTGTAGATATTCTGGGCCTGTGTTGTGCAGAGTACAGAGGGTGATGCACAATTCTTTGAAGGTTGATCGTCGCCCAATTCGGCAGCCAGTGAAGGACATGGAGCGCGGATGTGAAGTGTTCTCTGTGGTCTAGGGCAAGAAGGAGCCTTTCTGCAGTGTTTTTAAAACCGTTGTGATCCCGGGGTGCCATGGTATAGGGATTTGGCATACTCTTAGTGAGAGGGGACGATGGGCGTTATTGCTGTGACTCTGTGTGGGAAGGTCAGGTAGGGGACGATGCGTCGGAGAATGCCTAGGTGTATATAGGATTTTGATTGATGTGAAGTGATAGTGTCAGGTCTGAGTCCATGGTGCATCCAAGGTTCTTTAGTGAGTTGGAGGTGAGGGGGTCTAGAGAGGGCCGCCAAGGGGTGGGTTGGGCGAAGAGGGCAATCCTCCCGCATATCATGATTTCAGATTTTCTGGGGTTGAAAAGGAGGTGGTTTGAAGTAATCCACTAGTCAATTTCTGTGAAGCATGTTGAAAGGTCAGGGTGGAGTTGGAAGGGACCTTGAAGATGGTTTGGGTGCCACCTGCGTAGTTGTAGCAAGACAGGCCATGTGAGCGGATGATGGCGGGGTGGGGGCTCAAGTAGAGGTTAAAGAGCAGAGGAGAGAGAGAGGTGCCCTATGGTACTCAGTGTGTAACAGGGCGGGGAGTCGAAGAGAAGGGAAGCATATGTATTATTTGGGATCTGTTGGAGAGGAAGAATGATATCCATTTCAAGGCTGCATCTTTGATGCCGAGAGAGTGAAGTCTGTCCATCAGGGTGAGGTTGTTAATGGTGTTGAAGGCCGCTGAGAGGTCGAGAAGGATAAGTGCAGCACAACCTTGCGCAACTGAGGCTCATTTTAGATCATCCCAGATGGAGGATAAGCACGATTTAGTTCCTCGTAGAGCTCTGAAGATAGATTGGGCGGAGTCGAGGATGAGGTTGGTTTCTGTGAAGAGGCATAGCTAACTATGAAACAGTTGTTTGAGATAGGTCTGTAGTTGGCTAGAAGGAGTGGGTCCAGCATGGGATTTTTTAGCAGGGATTTGATGTACGAGGTCTTGAAAGCCGCTGGGAAAGTACCTGAGGTGAGTCAAATGTTAATGATTGATCTTGCGTTGTTTTTCGGCACAAGGGCAGCTAGTAGCTTTAGGAATTCAGGGTGGGAGATAGGAGAGAAAGAAGAGAAGAGCGAGCAGGTGGATACCAGGTCTGAGAGCCAGGACTTGGATGTAGGGTTGTGGGGTGGGAGTGACGCCATTTTACTTCAAATGGTGAGGTTTCTTTCCATTGCCATGTTGTGAAAGTGGTCAGAGAGAGAGCCACAGAGTGTTTGGGTGTGGGATGGGGAGGAGGAGGTGCAAAGAGAGGCCTTGAATTCAGAGATCATCTTGTGGAGTTCCCTACAGGTGTTTGATGCATTGGGGATTCTATTCCAGTAAAATTATTTTTTGGCCTTATAAGTTCCATCCTGTATGTTTTGAGAGTCTGGGCATAGGCTGTTCTATTGTGAGGTGATGGGTCTGCCTGCCATCTGTGTTCAAGGATGTGGTTCTGGGTTTTGAGAGATTTGAGAGCTGAGGTGACCCATCTGGGGGAGGGGCCCTGTCTATAGGAGATTGGTTTGATAGGGTGAGAGGGCTAAGAGCTTCAGAAACCATTGGCCAAAGTGGCTGATGGAAAGCTGGCCCAGCTGGAGTGGAAGGGAGGGTAAGGAAGCAAGCAGGGAATCAGCCACTGCCGGGGTTACTTTGATCTTGCTCCATAGAGGGGAGCGGTTGGGGGATCGTTGGGCTGTAAGGGAGGAAGGAGGTTCTACAGTTGAGAGAGTGAAGAGGATGGCTGCATGGTCTTACCCGACTACTGGTGAATCTTTTGTGGAGGGACAAGGGTTCCGAGCGGTTCAAGGTAAAGATTGAAGATCACAAGGAAGAGACTTGATCCTTGCAGGACTTCCTACTTGCTAGGTAGAGTTGGTGATCTGGGGGACCCATTTGCACAAGCTGGTGGTGATTAGCAGGGTTGCATTTGATCCAGCTGAGGATGTTCTCCCTTATTCCCATGCTGTAATGTAGATTATCAGTGAGTGTCTCATGGTCTACTGTGTTAAATGCTGCTGAGAGGTCAAGGTGAATCATGAGCAAAGATAGCCACCATTGAGGATTTTAAGGGCATCGTGCATCACCTTGATGGGAGCCATTTCTTTGCTGCATCTGGGTCAAAAGCCAGATTGATAGACCCAAAGAAGGTTGTTGGCTTGGATGTGTTGGAGGAGTTGCATGGCAAGTGCTTTCTCAAGGATCTTACCAGGAAGAGAAGATGGTTGATGGGGCGAGTTGCTGAATTTGTCAGGGTCCAGTATCGGTTTTGTGACCAGCAGGAGGATTTGATCAGTCTTGAGGGTCGAGGGGAAGGTGCCTTGAATTAGGGAGCTGTTGATAATTCTAAGGTAAGGAAGGAGTGCTTCATTCGGATGGGTCAGGGAGAATGTTGTCTGCGTGTGATGTGGCTCTAAGGGATGTTATGGTGGCACTGAGGTCCTCCATAGTGAGTGTCTTGATGGTTATCCAGATAGTTGTTGTTTTGCGAGATATGGTATGTAATGTGCTGTCAGTTGTGGCATTGGTGTTTATGCGTTGGTGGATCATGGTGATCTTGTTGATGAAAAAAGAGTTGATGGCATTTGGTAGTAGTTGGCCTTGGCACTGGTGATCAGTTGTCTGCGTGTAGCATAGAGTTCCTTGATCAGAGTGAAGTCAGATGCGCTGAGGGATATACACCACGTCATTTCTTGTTTTCTGATGGTTCATTTATTAAAGTTGTGATCTTGAGCTTACCAGGGTCCTGAAAGTTTAGGCTTGATGATGTGTTGTTTCAGTGGTGCATGGCAGTTGATGTGGATTGTGAGGGTGGTCTTGAGTTCTTGGAGAAGGAAGTCAAAGTCCTGGTTCATCAGAGGTAGATCTGCCCATGTCAGGTGGAGTTTGGAAAGATCTTCTACGAGGGCCTCCACTGGGAAGTTCTTGAAGGATCTGAAGGCTTATTACCTGGTTTCTAATTGGTTTGCTTGACTGGCATGGTGTGAGGAATATCAAAGAGGATTGTCTGATGGTCTAACCAGTCGAGTGGTATTGGAAAGTTTTTTTTTAATAGTATATTTTATTGATTTTGACAACAAACACAATCAACAAGAACACAACGAAATAAAATCAAAACATATGCATTCGAAAGAGTGAATCAATAATAAATCATATTCGAGGTCTGACAAATTCCGTCTGCAGGTGCCTCCCTGCGTTCAAAAGTGTGTACCCTTGGAGTGTCAAGGATTAACAGGAGTCGCGTTCCTCCCATTTCCCCCAAATCTTGAAGGCTTTAGCAGGGCAGCCCCTTGCTTTGTAGATTCTGTGTTCCAGCATTGCGCATGTGTCCATGTCATCTGCCCACTGTTCCAATGTTGGGGTTTCCGGAGCGCCCCATTTCCGTGCGATGTTTTGCTTCATTAGTCCTGTGGCCGTTGCGAGGAGCAGTCCTTCCCATTTGTTCGCAACGCCTTCGTCTGGTTTACCCAGTAACAGTATTTTCGTGTCTAGTGTTATGTTGCGGCCTAATATACCAGACAATTCCCTGCAGCATTCCCCTCAGAAGGCCTGAATACGAGGACATTCCCACAGGATATGTATAAATGTTCCGGTATCTCTCCCACATCGGAGGCAATACGGGTTTGGGGCACGCTTCCATTTGTGTATCATAGTTCTAGGGTAGTATATTCTATGAAGGATTTTCAATAGCACCATACGGAGCCTGGAGGAGATGGCGATTTCCCTGGGGTGCATTAGAATCTGGATCCAGTCCTCCGGATCTATAACACCCACATCTTCTTCCCATTTAGATTTAAGGTGAGGGAGTTCCGGTGTGGCAAAAGAGGACATAGCGTTGTTTAATATAGAGGTGCATTTGGCAGGAATGTATTCCGGGAATATGTTGCACTCTATGGGTGTATACTCTGGAATAGGAGAGTCTGGTTGGATATGTATTCGTAAGGCGTGAGCTAGTTGGGTATAGTGATATTGTTCGGTTATTGGGAGCTGGAATTGTAGTTGCAGTGTTTCGAACGAAATAAACTCCCCTCCCGCCAGGACGTCCCCAATGTTATTGACACCAGCGTCTGCCCATTTGGACGAAGGTTTAAGTTTCCCAAGTTCCGTCAGGTTACCATTGTGCCATAAGGGTTGTGCAGTGGTGATCTTGTCTTTCCAGCCCACAAAGGCGTGTGCCCGTTTCCAGACCGTAGTAACATGCGCTGCCATCGTTTGCGGAGGGGGTCTGCGGAGGGGCTGATAGAGCAGGTGTAGTGGATCTATATCGTGCATGGTTGCTATTTCTGCTCTTATGTGTGGTAACTCTCGGTCCCCATGTAGTAAGTCGTTGACCACCGCTAGCTGGGAGGCCCAGTAGTATACCCGAAGGCGGGGCACGCTGATTCCTCCTTCCCAGATCGATCTCTGAAGCGTGGTCACTGCGATGTGGGGTTGACCCCCCCCCCCATATGAGTTCTCTAAGGAGATTATCGAGGCGGTCGAATTCAGGATCTTGGATCTCAAGCGTGGCATTTTGTAGTACATAGAGAAATCTGGGCAGTGTAATCATCTTGAACAGGGCAGCTCTGCCCATGAGTGTCAGGGGAAGAAGTTTCCAGTGGCGGACATCATCCCTAAAACGGTCCATGATTGGTTGGAGGTTGTGGGTAATGTAGCGTGTCAGGACTTCGGACACCCAGATCCCCAGATATAGAAATCCGTTTGGTTCCACTTTATATGGGCATTCCTGGGGAGTGGCCTGTGTGCCACCCTTCACGGGAAAAAGGATAGACTTGCTCCAGTAAGATTCTCAGCCCACTAAATTCACCAAAGCGGATGAGCATCTGCGTTACTATGGGGCAGGTTCGTACCGGATCGGACAGGTAGACCAAGAGGTCGTCAGCGTACAAGGACGCCCTATCCTCGTGGCCCTCCGGCCATCTGAATCCCGTCCAGTCCCGGCTCTGACGGAGCCATAAGGCAAGTGTCTCCATTGCAAGAGCGAAAAGAAGGGGGGACAGGGGGCATCCCTGTCTTGTGCCCCTACCAAGGGGAAAGGGCTCAGAAGGCCACCCGTTTACTTTCACTTCTGCTTGTGGTTCTGTATAGAGAAGTTGTACCCATCCTAGAAAATTGTTACCAAAGCCCATTCTCTGCATAGTTTCCCAAATCAATGGCTAGTAATGCAAGTGGCTTGTCTATAAATGGGGCCCTTTCTAATAATAGGTGGAGACGTTGTATGTTCATGCGTGTCGATTTATGCGGCATAAACCCACATTGGTCCGGATGGACCAAGGAGGTGATGACCGATTGTAGTCGGTTGGCCAGGAGTTTGGCAAGGACTTTGGATTCAGTATTAAGCAATGAGATGGGCCTATAGGAGGCGCATTGTTCAGGTGGTTTACCCGACTTGGGAATTACAACAATCTTGGCTTTGCGCAAGTCCGGTGGGAGAGCACCCTGGTCTCGAGCCCCGTGGAACATTTTGTGGAGGTACGGTGCTAATTTTTCCCCGCCCAGTTTTTTCCAGAGTTCAACCGGGAAACCATTGGGGCCCGGTGTTTTCCCAGACTGTAATTGGGCTATAGCTTCTGTTATCTCTGCCTCGGTAAGGACTGCGTCCAGCTGTGTTTTTTGTTGTTCCGATAGCTGGGGCAGAGTGATATCGTCTAACAGGGAGGGGTCCAATGGGGATACTGGGGTGTTATATAGAGTGGCATAGAAGTCCGCAAAAGCCTTTGCTATTTCCAGGTCTGAGTGGCATTCACCGTCTTGCAGGGTTATCATTTCTCTGACATGGCGTTGACCCTCGTCCCTCCTCTCAAGCCAGGCCAGCATTTTCCCGGTTTTGTCCCCTTGTTCATAGACTCTTGCTCTGGACTCCCGATGAGCGTGTTTAGCGTTATCTAGTTCGATGTTCCGAGGCCTCTCTCTAGCGCCCTTAAAGGATCTGAGGCTCTCAGAGCTCGGGTCAAGAACGTATTTGGCTTCCCAGTCACTCATTTTGGCTTCTGCCTTCTTTAGCTCCCGCAGCCGTTCCTTCTTTTTGTTTGCCGTCCAGGAGATTATCTACCCCCTCAGCACTGCTTTGTACGCTTCCCAAATCG
The DNA here is from genome assembly GCF_040938575.1 of Ambystoma mexicanum. Classification (NCBI taxonomy): domain Eukaryota; kingdom Metazoa; phylum Chordata; class Amphibia; order Caudata; family Ambystomatidae; genus Ambystoma; species Ambystoma mexicanum. The sequence goes on from NC_090929.1 coordinate 752,420,772, forward strand.
TAACAGGATTATCTACCGTAATGGCATTATTTTCAAAGTATCCGTTAGTTGCTTCCGTGAGTTTGTCAAAAAGCTCGGGGAAGCCTAGATAATAGTTATTCAATCTCCATGACTTGGGGGGAGCCACTCCCTGCAAGCACAACACCATCACCAGGGGTGAGTGAACTGAGATACCGCGGGAAAGTAGATCCCCAGTAGTCGCCCTGTGTATGTCGGTACTTGGGAGAAGGAAGTAATCTAGTCTGGACAAGGAGCCATGCGCCCCGGAGTGGAATGAGTAAGCTTCGGTGTCGGGGTGCAGGTGTCGCCACACATCTCGGAGGCCCAGGGCTGACGCAAATTTGGCTAAATTAGTGGAGATATTCGGATTGCGATCCCTGATGGGAGTGCGATCTTTACTGTTACACATGACATCATTAAAGTCGCCCCCCAGTACCCACATTATGGGTTGGTGTTTAGCCATGAGGATGACAAGGTCTTTTAATAGTTCTTCCCCCAACCCCGGCGGAGAGTACACTGACGCAATGGCTAGAGTTTCTTCACCTAGCTTTCCGATGGCCACCACGTAGCAACCTCTGGGGTCTCGCTCGACTGTCTGTACCATGTATGGAAAGCGTTTGTGTATCAGTATGAGTGTCCCTCTGGATCCCATAGAGTATCCCGCATGTAATGCCACTCGGTAGTTGGTTCTCCGAAAGAGGGTGCAGTTAGTTCCGGCTAAGTGTGTTTCGTTGAGTAGGGCAATGTCTGCGGAGTGTCTGTTCAGGAATTGCATCACAAGGCGTCTCTTGATTCCGGAGCCTAGCCCATTCACGTTCCATGTGATCAGTTTGAGAGATTTGGGTCGCTCGGGAGGTAGTGGGTGGGTCAATGTGGGTGCCATAAGTAAATTATAGGGTCGGATTCACAGGTTTTATGGAGTAGTCTTATGGGGGCATTATGTATGGGTTGGTCTCGGAGGGGGTGTGCTGCCATCTGGGGGTGGCATCTGACGGCATGTACTGATCCGTATGATTCATTAACCTCCTGAATGCATAGTAACTTTAAGGTAATACAAAAACAACATAAACTGCCCCTTTCCCGCACCCTATACTCCACCCCAGCACGAAGTACCTGTCGCCGAACATAGTTGCAACCTATCTTACAAATACAGGTCCACAAGAAGTGGTAACAATTATCATGGGGGGTCCGTGCTTACCGAGGTCGCCAGCTATTCTGTAAGCACATATCTCCTCCTCGTTGTCAGGTCAGTTTAATGGCGGCCTATTGGTTCTTGATTCTTTCGAGTGTCGTTTGTTTAAGCCAGTTCAAGTTTCTTGGTGGTGCTTCTACTACTCTTTGTGGGCGCTCCGGGGGCGCCCTCGCCGGTCTCGGTCTGTTTCTGCCAGTGTCTTGTCTCCGATACGGTCTCCAGTTGCCTTCCAGGTTTGTTTCGGCCCAGTTCCATGCGTCCTTGGGATCTGAAAAGTGCACGGTTGCACCATTGTGGTAGATTTTCAACCGAGCGGGGAACATAAGCCCGTATTTGACATTGAGGACTTGCAGGCGTTTTTTACGCGGATCGAAAGACAGTCTTGCCTTCTGTACCTCCCTGGTGAAATCCGGGAAAAGGGCAATTTTGGAACCGTTATACGTTATTGTGCCTTTGGTTCTGGCCATTTGCAAAATGGCATCCCGATCCCTATAGTTCAGGAGTTTTGCGATCACCGTACGCGGAGGGCCCCCGGGGATCCGCCCGCCTGCCAGTATACGGTGAGCACATTCGATGGAAAATAATTTTGATAGTGTCTTGGGAGCGAAGAGGTCTGGAAGCCATTGCTCCAAGAACAGTTCCATGTTTGGACCTTCAGATTTCTCCAGTATTCCAAGGATGCGGATGTTGTTGCGCCTTGCTCTGCCTTCTCCCTCTTCGACTCTCTCCTCTAGAGCTTTAAGGCGTTTGAGCACTCCCGTCATTTGGTGGCCCACTGTTCTAAGACCGTCCTCACCTGTTCGGGCCGTCAGTTTTTGCAAGTCGTGGCGCAGTAGGGACACCTCGGTGCTTATACCGTCCATTTTCTTTTCCATGGAGGTTCTCGAGCAAGCAATAGGGTTCATAACATCTTTAAGAGATAAAGTATCCTCTTCCGTTTCAGTTGTGTCACTCGATTTGGCCTGCTCCTGTGCGGGGGCTTGGGCATTGGTGGTGTATTGTTCCATTTTGCTCTGTGTTGTAGTATTTTTTGTTCTGTCCTTCCCCATTTTGAACGACTGAACGTCGGAATACAGTAGCCTTCAGCTGAGTCAGGTAGCGATCCCGCTTTTCCTCTTCGCTAGTAGATTTCACAGCGTAATGTATGTGTCTTCGCCTGGACAGCTAATGTGGTTTCAGCGGGGCCCCCTCCTAGTGACAGGCCGTTTCTTTCTGCTTGCAGGTTGTGATGCTGGATGTGTGTTCGGGCCTGCTACACCACCACTGCAGTGGAGGGGGATTTCCCGCTAACAGCGTGTGATCCGGGACTGTCCCGGAGCAATTGTGTATCTGGTGTGAGCGGTTCCAGCCACAGTCTATTTGCCGGTTTGCCCAGTGCGAGCCGAAGTCCCCCGGGGGAGCCGCCCCTCACAGGGGTGCGCCAGTCGGCCGGCTCTCTCGCTCTCCGTCGCTCCGGCGATCAGCCGTGTTCGGTCAGCCGTGTTCGAACAGCTCAGCCTAGTCTCAGCGGTGGTCAGGGGATCGCCTGTTTTGGTGTCCGCGGTCGGGGCACACGCATCCTCCCCAGGAGCCGGAGTCAGCGCAGGGACCCTCTGCCCCACGGCACAGTGCAGCGATGGGCACCTCTCCGCGGTCGTCCCAGCCAGCAGAGCCGACGCCACGTTGCGTATTCTCCAGTCAGCGTGCGGCTTCGGTGGCCATCTTGTTCATGGTGCGCAGTGAGTCGCTCGTACTTTCTCCACTCGCAACTCCAGAGCCCCTCGCCAATTCTAGTTCAAAATGCAGCGAAATGTTCTACAAAGGTTCCGCCATCGGATGGTGCCTTTTGGGGGAGATTGTGAACAAATGGCGTCGGGATAATTGCAGGATTTTGCTGGCGGCCCAGGAGCGATGGGGAATCACGTCCTCATTCCGCGGTCACTGGCAACGCCCCCCGGTATTGGAAAGTTTTGATGGACGGTGGGCAGGGCAGTGATGATGAGGTCAAGGATGTTAGCTTTCCTGTGATTTGTATCTTTTCTGTGCAGTGTAAGGTTTAGAGTGTCAAGTAGGTGGTGGAAATCTTCCTTCATTGACTTAGGATGCTGGGTTGTCAGGGTTGTGTAAGTCACAGAGAAAGATTTTGGCATGCATGAGAGACATTGTGGTGACCAAGACCGTGAAGTCTTTGGTGAAGGAGGTGTTGGTCTTGGTTGTCTGTTTATGAGGTGAAAGGTGACTGTGTTTGTTGGGTAGATCAGGAAGTGACAGGAAAGGTTTTAAAAAGAGCTAATGGTGGTGGTGTCCAGTTGGGTGCATGGCCATGATGACTTGTTAATGATGGTGAGGCCTCCACCGAGCTTGGTTGGGCTGTCTTATTGTAGAATTCAGGAACCTTTGGGGATGAGGATACCTAGGATGGGGTTGGATGTGGATGTCATCTAGGTCTCAGTAATGAAGATGGTATTCAAGTCATCTATTGCTGAGTGGACATTGGTCATTATCAATTTGCGTGTAGTGGTGGGTGATGGAGTGCTGATGAGGTCTATGGTGACGCAGTGAGGTTGCAGCGATGCAGTGTTCATGGTTGGTGATGAGTGGTGATCGTAGGGATGGTCTTTTGGGAGAGAGGTGTGAAACACATATTCAAGGGAGCTTACCGGATGTTAGAGGAGGAAGGGTTCTGGTTATGGGTCCTTCCTGTCCTAACTTGAATTGCCCTTTTCATCATCTGCCCTTCACTTTGAACTCCTGGGTGTGAAACGCCCTGGATCTAAGAGTTAAGTAAAGAAAGGTAGGGGCCTGGTTGAGCAGGGGGGTTGGGTCTAGGTCAGGTGACCAAGATCGACTTGTAACTCCTGACTAACTGCATAGGAAAAGATGCTGGAGGGCTGCCTAAGTAGGGGAAAAGGTTTGCAAAACAAGAAGATATTAAAAGATTAAAAGTGACATGTGGTATACAGTGATTATAACGAAATGCAAATAACAAATAACTTTAATAACGAAAAATAAATAACGAACAGAAAACTAATTTTTGGTTAAATGTATATATGGGGGTTGGGGTAAGGGATAAAAAAGGGTGGGTGGTTGGAGGGGGTAATAACACTGGGGAAATAGGGATCTTGAGGGGGCAAATTAAAAAAGAGAAAAAAAATCGACATGTGTTTGTTATTTTAAATTAGTTTAAAATGTTTTCGTTATTACGGCATTCGTTATAATCACATGGAACCGTGACCAAAATCCACTTGCACCCGCTCAACAACTATCAAGTTGAGCAGCATATCGCTAATTTTCAGCATCCAATAGGATATAATCCAGATGGCTGGCTCATTTGTCCTTTTTAAATGTTGGGTAGGCTGGTAAATCACCTACCAGACAGCCATTACAGGCTTGGAATCCTAGCTTGAACATCATAAATGCCATTTTATGTGCATTCTGATAGAAGCTATGAGGATTAGTTGAGTTCAGTTTCTGGATACGATAGGAGTTATCCTTGTCATCTATTGGTTTCAACAATCCAGCATCTGCAGCTGGCCATTGGAGTTACTAAAGTATGCCTGTGTACCAACTGTACATGTTTTAAACGTACACTTTGCTTGCTTGCATGTGTCGGTGTCAACTAGAGGATGTTCGGGACTATTTGCAGGCTCATGGCAAACAGTGTTCCCTGTGTGTTTATTTATTTATTTATTTATTTATTTATTTATTTATTTATTTTTTATTAGGCAGAATTGTAGCAGCAATGTGTGTCAGAGTGCCTACAATAAAAACAAATATTACAAATCATTAAAAGACATACAATTACATACAGTAAAGCAGAATTCAAGAGGATAATCACTTTATCATAATAAAGCTAGAGGAACATTTACAATTGCAAAACAATAGTACACCAAAGAAAAGAACCCAAGCAACCCAGGTCACATTAGACATTAACATTTTCCCATAACAGTTCTTAAGATGTTTTTCAAAATGAAGCAAATCTTGAGCCTGGCAGATCCATGATGGAACTGAGTTCCAACAGATAACAGCACACCGGGAAAATGAAATGTTCTGATGACGCTTGCAAAAATCTCGGAACCTCTAGATATAACATTGGTTTGTTATGAAGGCCCATGGAGCCACCAGAGAAAATGTGTTTTGATCCAAGTAATTAAGTAAAAGATTGGGAATGTATTTCTTTATGAGCCAGACAAGTTACCTTGCACTGGATTCTGGGTCCTAACAGGAGCCAGTGAATTGGAACTAGCATCGACGTAATGCGATTGTAGTTCCCTGCGCCCAGAACTAGCCTGGTTGCGACATGAAAGAGTGCTTTTGGGGAGTGATAGAGGGTATAGGAAGTCCAGACAGAACCACATTCTCAGTGTTGATAGATGGGATAACCAATACTTGAACGAGCAAACGAAAATTAACCAAACAGACATAAGGTTCTATAGTTTTGAAAGAATGTAGATCGAAATGTGCAACATTCACATCTCTACCTACATTCTCTCACTTTATCCCTCTCTCAAAACGAAGAGAGGGATAAAGTGAAAAAACCCAGAAGAGAGATCACAGATTAGGTGAAGACAGAAACACCCTGGAAAAGGCGGCCTAGAAGGCTAAGAAAGAATAGAGTGCCTGAGTGAAAAATAGTAAAGGAGTGTTTCATCACATAAAGTACGACTGCCCCACATAATTTTCAATGGTTTGATGTGTTTTTAATCCTAACACACACGAGTGTATATAACAATAAACTGCCCTTTTGGATAACACATGTTTCTGCACCACAAGTGCCTTTCTGAAATCAGGGCCAATTATGTCAACTTTGAAATGAAACGACAAAGTAACAATTCACAGTATACATTTCATCAGAACATCCATGGACTATATATAACAGAAATTGTACATAGATATGAAAAAATAAAGAGTGTCAAAAAATAAAACATTAATTGACAGACATCAGGGAGGGGAGTCGGGTGGGGGGGAGTAGGAGTTTGCAGAAACACAAGAAGAAGAAATAAACATAATGTCAGTTGAAAAATATCTGAAAAGAATTCCACAACAATATTACATTAACGGTTATAGGTTAAAAGTTTGAATCAAAAGGTTCGAAATACAATAGGGTCGAGTACATTTGCTCGAAAACAAAAGGTTTGAAAATGTTTATTTTTTTGTAAAAAAAATTTTTTTTGAGGGGGTCCCCCAACCCCTGTTTTTGTGATAAAAAACACTTTTTTTTTACCAAAACGTAAACCCCAAAAAATATATATAATAAAAAAAATGAGAACCTTTTGTTTTCAAGCAAATGTACCCAGCCCTATTGCATTCGAACCTTTTGCATTCTCACCATTAACCGGACACCCACATTGACTTCTCTGAGCATTAAGACTGTCTGAAATCACAGCATATATCATGATTCCCAAATTCCAAATTGTTAGACACGAACATGATGTCACATTATTGGTAAAAGCACAGCGCAGTTATGTTAGAGATTCGAAATTACAAACTTAGGAACACAGAAAGTGGTGCGGCGGAGTTCGAGTATATGCGTGAAAGAGGAATTATTAATTGTTCTTACCAAATTCATGGTTTGAAATTTCCTATAGGTTCAGGTTCGGTAAATGCAGCCAGTGGGATCAATCCCTCCTGAAAATATGTTAAGTTTGGTCAAATATAATGCTTCTTGTTTAAACTTATTCTTAATTGGTCACATATTCCTGACTTCATTTTACATAAAAAAAATTGTTGCAAAGACCTGAAGGTTAATTATTGTAAATATTGGTCTTATCCGTACAGAAGTGATAACATACAATTCCTTTAAACGTCCAGGTTAAAATTGTGCGGCCCACCCATCCTAGTCTAGATATAAATTCATAAAAAATATAAGCGCACAGTGCCCTAGATACAAGGCTATGTGTTTGAAAATACTGGTACTTGTTTAAGGAAGGCAAGCATTTGTTTGTGAGGCTTTTCACTATACATACAAGGAAATATGTCGGAAAGGGGCTTCTCTTTAGTAGACAGAGGGAGCAGATCGTGCGGGACCATGTCCCAATACCGACAGTCCTATCAGTGTTAGGGCTTACCTCAAAAGAGTTGATTTCATCTCTTTGCGTCGGCCGAGTCCGCTGCCGCTCGTCCATAGCTTTATGTGTTTCCATGGTAACAGAAAGTCCTTCTTCTATTACCGCCGCTCCACAATGTTTTTTGCAGACCCGGTCAACATGTCTTGGGCTCCCAGGTCTGCCCAGACTACCTGTATTTAAATCGAGCCCCGTATATTCCTTAATTTTTTAAGATAATTGTGAAACTATGGGCCTCATTACAAGTCCGGTGGTAACCTGCCGGTTTTTCCGGCTCGGTTACCGCCGGACTCGTATTACCATTCCGCCTCTGTGATTCCCAGGATTACCGAGGCATTACAACCCCGGTGACCCGGGAATTCCGGAGGCGGAATTCGGTAAATCCCCATTCCCATTGAACCCCAAAGGAATCTTGTGATAGTGCCGGTGGTTCCACGTCTGCCTGCAGGCGGGTGGTGTTAAACCCACCAGATCAAACGTGGCGGGAATGACACCTCCGCCTGCAGGACTTGAGATCACCCGGTATGGAAACAACAGTGGCGGCGGGTTTACCACCACCATTATTTCCATACCGGGTGACTCATAATGAGGCCTTGACGAAAATAGACCCAACCGGTCTGCCGTATTATGTGAATTGTTTAATGATAAAAACAGTTTATTATAAAAGAAAAAGTCAGCTGCTTATTACATGCAATGTAAACATAATATTTGAGTTCTCAAAATGTATAAATAAATTCCAAATATATGTGGGTCGTGGACTAAATTCCTCCTTGTGAGTCCAATATTGATCATTATTAGTAGCAAATGATTTTAAATTGCATTGGGTATTGTGATGAGCGCAACCGGTCGGTTGCAAGTCACATTTGTGCATCATCAACGTTAGTCCCTAGTACTGTGTGTATTAATATAAAGAATTTCCCACATTGGTCAATATATACAATTGCAAAAGACATTTCACAAATGAATAACCTGAAACACGTATAACTACACATAGTGAGCATAATGAACAAGTGTATAAATTCAGTCTTGTGACATGTAAAAGAGTTATTCAGATACTAGAACAAAATATCATAAAAAGTGAATCATTTCATTATCTTTGTTTAGGCCAAATTCAATTGTACGAAATTTACAAATTAAGTGTGCCTCAGCTTGCCACAACTAAGTTTCTCTGTTTCCTCCTCTTCTTCCTAGTACTACCTTTTTTCAAACCCACAAATTTTAAGTTACGTTTGTCTCCCAGTTGATGATTCAACTGCCAGTGTTGGGCGAATAGTAGAGATACGTCTTGGCTGCCAATTCCTGAGAAATGTTCTCAAATTCTAGTCCTAAATTCTCTTATGGTACTCCCAATATAAATCTGTTGGCAAATACAGATGATACCAAAAACAACAAATTTTGATCGACAGTTAATATTGCTTGTAAATTGCATTTTGGTTCCTCTGGAGTCTTGAAAATTTGGGTCCTGGAATGCGCAAAATACAAAGTCCACATTTTCTGAATCCTGTAGGTATTGATGTTAGCCATGATCCAACAGCCTCTGTTAGTACTTGATGGAGTAGTGATGGACTCAGTGACATTTTGAGTGTTTTGGCTTTTCTGAAAATTATCTTGGGCTTTTCATCAATGAATGTTTCTAGATGTTGGTCAAGTTTGAGGAGATGCCAATTTTTAGAAATAATGTTCTTGATTTCATAATTGTTATCACAATATATGGTTATGTATCTTACTTAGTCCATATTAATTGTCTTTTTCCTCTGGTTTGGTATGATTGTTTGTTCCCTTGTCATTTGATTGGCTTTCACAAAGGCTGCCTAAATACATTTATGGTTATAACCTCTTTGTTTAAACCTTCTCTCAAGTAGATTACTTTCTTGCCGAAATTCATTGTTATTTCCACAGTTTCTCCTTTTACTGATTTGTAATGACAACTCGTTGCGTATAATGTTGAATTGGCTTCTGTTGTTTTTCGATACGTTTTTGTCATTGTGTGGTCTCCTTCAACATAAATTGTAGGGTCCAAAAAATCAATACTTGTGCTGTTAGCTACTCTTGAGAAATGTATGCCTTGGTCATTCATGTTCATTCTCACTTGAAAATCAAACAGTTCTTGCTCATGCCCGTTCCAAATTAGCAATACATAGTCAATAAACCTTGCCCAGAGAATAACCTTGTCCTAAAAAGCGTAATCCTTGTAGACAATGTTGTCTTCAAACATACCCATGAAGAGGTTTGCAATGGCAGGGGCATATTTCACACCCATAGCTACTCCCATTTTCTGGTGGTAATATTTGTTGTTAAATAAAAATATGTTATACTCCAGTGTTGCAGTCAACATTTCCTTGAGCATTTCCTTGAGCATAGTTGTATAATGGTAATGAGAAGCTGATTCCTCATGAAATGTGTAGTCAATCGTTTGTATTGCTGATTCATATTTGATGAGGTATATAGCGCTCGAACGTCCCAAGTAGCAAGTTTGTATATCGGTTTCCAGTATATCTGTTGTATGATCTTTATAATGTCTGTTGAACCTTTTATGTATGCTGGGAGTGAAAAATAGGACAACAAAAAAAACTCTGTTTTTGTTGTGTTTAGACATCCATTTCTCTATCACACGAATGCAGTTTCTGGGACAATTGGCATCATCACAAAATATATTTTTGTGGTGATGTAAACAAGAATAGAATTGATGAAATTGGTCCCCTACTAGCAAACTGAATAATGGAGTGGGCTCTTTAAAGATTGGGGGCAGTGGAGTGTAGAGTGTTCTATAAGGAGGGTGGTGGTCCATCCCAGTGGTGGTTTATGGAAATGAAGGCTATTATTTAAGAGAAGAGAAGAGAGAGTGTGAGTGAGTGTGTGTGTGTGTGTGTGTGTGTGTGTGTTTGAGAGAGAGAGAGAGAGAGAGAGAGAGAGAGAGAGGGGGAAAGTGGGGTGTCTTCTAGTGAAGAAAAGTGTTCCCAGACAGATTCTGCATTTCAGAAGTGAGCCCATGCAGAACCTTTGACAGAGGGCCTCACCCTTGAGAAGTGCTCTCTACCCCCTCCCTGCAACAGCAGAGAGTATCGCCTCTCCCTCTTTGGATAGTCACAGCAGAAAGAGAACAGTCAGGAGGTAGCATGGGCTGAGTCCCTTTGAACCAAAGACTGGACCTATGGAAGTAGATACACTGGCACAAATCATTGTGTCCACAGAAAAGGAGAAGAATGAAAGAGCGATGAACTGAATATTCATTATGTGCTTACCATGGGCAATCCATTATAGATTTCCCAGAGTTCTGAATCTGGCTGATCCTTTCACCATGTTTCTTGCACCATTTCATTTTAATTCCAGCCAGAGATTTGCATGTGGCTAGTTTTCCTTTTCTTGCCTGAGGGTCCTTTCCCTCTCTGCCCCCGGAGAGGAAGCACCCTTCAGACCTTTGCAAATTCCGCAGGACATGTGTTTTGGAATTAAGTATGATCAACCTCTAGAAATCCAAATCATAGAGAAATGTGTGATTTGGAGGAACAATTAAGTGCAGTACACTGTCGAATATTTAAAGATTGATAAAAAAAAAGTTATAAGCAATAAACATTTTTGTATTATAGCACTACATTTTTGCCTATTTGTAGTACAGTATACATATATCATTTATGTTCCCAGTAATTTAATTGTAGTGGGGAGATGCTAGTACACCACACATCTCCTCTCTGGTACCCTTCCATCTATCGGGAGAGGGGGGGACACGGTAGCATGCAGAAGATCATAAACAGGGATATTCACACTGGGCTGATGAAAAGGTAAAGGTTGGGCTTGCCGTGAAACTCATAAGTGCATTACCCCCACAACACTTCTCCTGTTATAAATACAGGTAGCTAGAATACCTTTAAACACATGGTTCTATATCCATCAACCACATTTTATTTCATCACGCACCAATAGTTGAAAACATGCAATGGTGTGCAATATGGGGAGAGTTTGTCATAAAGTGAGTTTCAAGGAGACATGGGTATTGTTGAGACATACAAAATGTCTCTGTAGTTGTCCCAAATGTGGAGTAGTTTTGGGATTTTTTATTAATTTACTGTAGAGTCTATATTGTGTGGACTTGGCCCACATGTTGCAGGCCTTAAATATGTAACCATTGGCCTTCTTCAGGACTAGAAGGGGTGGTGGTGGATGTCCTTTTGGTATTGGTCAAGAATATTTCTGGCTCTGTATCTGTTATAAAAAAAAGTGTAAACAATTGTATAAAGAATATTTATTTCTGCATATTATTTAAGGGTATAGGGTCTCATTACAGGTTTGCTGGTGCGGGAGAAAAGTGGTGGTAATTCCATTACTAGATACACGTACGGGTACTCATACTGAAACAAGGAACTCTGGCAATAATACAATAACAAAAGGGTGTTCCAGATGAATAGTATTTGTAAACAAGGTTAAGAACTAACACACTTTCTTGAACTCATTCAAGTGTCCTAAGCAGTAACATCAAATACAACACTAGATGTTGAAAATATGATTAAATATAACATTCTACAGTACGCATCGTGATAGTCATCATAGTGCATTATAAAACAATTTATTGTAAATCAAACAGAGTTCTATATGCGTAATTCATGCTCATATAAAAAGCTAATCTTTGAAAGCAATTAAAAGCAGACCTGGCATCGATAACATTTAGAAAAACAATAGTACATAAATCATACAAATATATACTTGAACAAAAGGTTCATGAACCTCTAAGCCACAATTCAAAATGTAGATATGACAAAGTGAATAAGAAACGACAAATCCATGTAACATACAGTCTTAAATGTGAAGATTTGCGAGACATTGATAGAAAAAATCTCATATTTATTGCTGCAATTTTTGTTGTATGAGGTTGAACAATCCTCAGTGTAATCTCAATTAATTTAATCTCGGTCTCAGAGTCGTTTTTTCAAATTTGGCAAACAGTTTTACGCTTTGATCAGAAGGATTATATAATCTCATTTGTCTTCAGCATGGCGGGGTGGGTACAAATTGTAGTATCTGTATGTAGCAGTTCTGTAGTGCTGTGTAAGAAGAATACATTAAACAGACAGTTAATATCACATATTGCCAAAAATTAGGATTTTAAACAAGAATGTGTGCTTAGGAGTGATGTTATGATATGAAGATATGAATCAGCCCCACTATTGTTGTTTCAGAACACATACTATCTCCCGAAGCATAGGGCCTCAATGTTTAGGGGTGACAATACTAAAGAAACATACCGGCATTTATAGAATGCAAAAATCAAGTGTAGGAAGTAGGAGTATTCATCAAACCTTCCTCTACTGCTTGATTAGGAGTTGGTTCTGCAATGGATGAGACAGATAGTGATTTCCCCAAAACATTTAGTATAGGAAATCGGTGGGGCAGGAAGAAATGAATATTTATTTAGATGGTTTTGTGATACATTCAAGAGATATTTTAAATATACACACATACCACTGGGCGACATATAATTTTACCTCAGCTAATTCCATTAAAGGATGTTCTGTTGCCAGTATGCTATCTGTGAAATATAGATTGTTTAATGTTACTACACAAAGGAATCTCCTATGTACATGAAAGCATTGAAAGAGGGCATTGGTACTCACCCGAGGTTACTGCATCCAGATACAACGTCAGTTAACCATGTGGTTGTGCTAACAATGCTGCTATGATTGAAACAATATTTATGTTAAGCGGAATTATGTCATTGTACATGACGCAACCATGGATGACGTCTGAAGTAAACAAAAAATATTATTTGCCAAATTTTTTTTTATATAGTATGTAGATTTTAAGGTTCCATGTGATAATATCCCCGCAAAAATGTTGGCATGCAAGAATGGCGAAATTCTTCTGCTGCGACATTATCACATGGAACCTGCGGGGGACACCGCCACAACCCCCACATTTTTTTAATGGAGCCGGGGACACCCCCGCTCCCCTCGCTCCCATTTGCCCCATATATTGTCCCCATAAATAATGTCGCCTATGACGTTTCCTGGCGACTATATGTATGGCGACATTATTTATGGGGATAATATTACCTGATACCAATTATAAGAGGCAAAGTTCAGATTATTATTTAAATTGTGTTCAAATTAGCACTCCATGTACAGATAGTAGTATATGCATATTCACGCTAATGTTGGAAAGTAGTAATCACAGCCTTACATTTTAGCACATTGGTTTGTTGTCCCAAATGCAATTATGCTAAAAAAATAGAGCTACATAAAGAAATGCTGCCACTTTTTGGGAAGTAATGGAATTACTGACATGTTTGTGTACAACCGAATTATATATTTGAAGGTAAAATGGCAGATTTACCTCCAGCAAAAAACTGAAGAGAAGTCTGCCACTTCACATCCGAAAATCTGCAAATTTACGACACAGTGAATCTGCTGGCTCTAAATCCAGCAGAAATCCTGATGTTGTCCTATGGACTCCAAAAAAAAGGGGAATTACCACCACTTGTAATCTCGTGGTAAACCCACGGGGCCAAGTGGCAGTAACAGTAATCGTGTTTTGCAGCAAGTTGGCATATTTACAGTCAATTTACAACCAAACTCGTAATGATGCCATATTATGCTCCTACTAAAATGACAACTAACTTCCAGTAGTTCAATTAAAATGTCTAAAACAAAGCAAAACTCTGTCTTAAAAACTACTGCAACAGTCTGAAATGTAATTCCATCACAATTTTTTTCTCGAAGAAAACTGTACATGTTAGTCAAGATAAGAAGTTATATTGTTCAATATACTTCTGTGTCTCATTGATGGTCTCCCGTTTTTTAGTTTGGACTATTAGGTGGCGTTTAAGCCATAATATGCCCAGGAAATCACTATTTTCCAGCTGCTGCAATCTTATGCCATCAAGTACCATTATGTTAATCCCTCGCAAATTCCTATTCCATACCTTCTTTTCTATGGCTTATTGTCTTTCCATTAACACATTTTTGTTTCCATTTGTATACTGTATTTGACATTATAATACAACACTTCCATGTTGCTGTGACAGACAGCCTTTTGAATTTAATACATTAAATGTTGTGCATCATTTTTTAGTTGAAATTGTTAGAACAATTGTTTATATAGCCTTATTTGGCACTTAACAGTTCATTAAAAACACTTTCTGCAAAGTGGAATCTTCGTGTGACATGGTATGTGATTGGCGGAGTGATGATAATCGTGGCACCAGAATCATCAGAAAGTAGTTCATCAGGTAGAAGTTTATACTTCAGTTTTAAAAGGGTGGGTTGGACCCAGGGGTGTTGCTAGGTCTGGAAAAGATCAGCGGTTAAGCTAATGTCGGGACTGGCGGGACTCGGGGCTAGCTAGCATTTCGGTTGTAGCTCCTGAGCTTCTATCCGGGGCTACAACCAAAATAAACAGGGCTATAGTCCTTTAGCCCCCCCTAGCAATGCCTCCGGTTGGACCAAACCCCTACAGCGACTAAGCATTTTCTCTAAAAGTAAGAAGAGTTAGCTAAGGCAATTTAGTGTCAGGGATGTCCTACTGAAAAGTGGGTCTGTTGAGGGCATGCTCGGACTGGCCTATAGGGCAATGCCCGAACCAAAGACGCAAAATGCTAATGTGGGACAGTTTATTCGATCAAAGTGGGACACTTTTTTGGCCCATGTGAGCCAGTTTGATAAGTTACTTTTGCACCCGCCAATGGCATACAATTTCACAGTTGCAAACCTGGTGCTGGATGCTGAAGTGCCTCTTTTTTCCAGCTCCCAGGGTAAGCTCATACGAATCCAGAAGCCGTTTTACGGCAAAGGGCTTGCCCTGCCCAAATCCAGCACCATCCGTGTTCTTTGAGGGGTCAGAAATGTGAGGTGAACAACTTTTGGATGATTTCTAAAATGTGCCCTTTTATTCAAACATAGTTTTCAGTAAACGCCTCAATATCCCTACTCTGATGAGGATTTCACTGCCTATCAAAAACTAAAGGAAATACTCAAAGAAAGGATATCTCACCCACACACTTGTACATAAAATACACAAGAAAATGTGTGGTAATTCACAAAACATCAATGATGGAATTTATGATGTATTTATAATGTATTCACAGTCTCTCTTTATAACCTGGATGAACTTCCGTTCCTCAGGTTTTAAGTTAGATTTAGTTCCAATGTTCACCAAAAAGAAACAAGGAAATCCAGGTTTGCAACCAGGTTCCAACACAGTTCTTGGCCCCTGCACTTTGTCAAAAGAAAGTTCTGTTAAATTAGTGTACTATCAAAATAACAGTTCCACATCTTCCTTGAATGATACGTTCCACAAATAGCATCAATGAGATTCTTGGTCAAGATATTTGGCCACAATTTATGATTGTCTAAAAACACAACTTCTTGTAGAATTCAAAGAAATACAACTTCTGGTTTGCTCTTCTCAGCTCTCCCTTTAGCACCATAAGTCATAGTGTATATTGTTGGCAGGATAATACACAGCACCTCTGCCTCCACCTGGTTGACTCTCATACCAGGTTTGCCACTCTTGTATTTCTGTGACACCAACAGCCAAAATACTTTTAAGGATGTAATTTTACCTTTCCTCTTCTTGGCTTTGGCAATGTGAGTTTTAATGTAACAGAGAAGTTGTCGGAGCAATCACACTTATTTATAAAGGCAAAGTTTCTAAAAGAGATAAACAATTTTGTAAACACAATTCAATGTGCAGGGGAGGAAAAGTGAGCCTGGCACAGGACCACCAATACACATATGTAGACAAAAGAAGAGGATCCAAAAGTAGGAAGCCTCCCGTCCCCTGCACACTATTACTATCCCGTCATGAGACGGTTAAACATATCTTAGTTCAAGCTAACAATATATGTTATGACATACCAATTCAAGAAAAGACAATGGTCATTCATAAATTGTACATTAAGAACACAAGAATTTAATACTTACAAATTTTCATCGAACAAAAAGTGCATGTGCAACAAGTCCAACGTAAACGGCTGACGTGTTTCGAGATCACAATCTCTTCTTCTTGAGCCAAAATTTAACTTAGAATGGTGTTACGAAATTGAGTGTCATCATACTGAATTATAAAGATGTTTGGTAGTATGATTCAATTCAGAATTCCATGTGCTTGAAGCAAAATTCATTCAAATTATGCCTAAGATATGGTGTTGACAAAATTTCGGGTTGAGTCCCATGGACAAATGACAGAGAGCCATTTGAGTTTTAATACCAGTTTTTTATGGAACAATCATAATCAACAGGCTTCACCCTTTTACAACGTTGCATATGCCCCTTCTCTTCCTGCCAACCAGAGCAGCTTAATTGTTTGCCTTGTTGTTAGTCTCTTTTGGCTTTAGACACTACTTGTGCAACACTTGACTTGGGATAATGCTTGCACCACTCTTTGCTTTGGGCATGAAACTCACAATTCATTAAAGTTCAGTCACTTCACTTCAGTGCTATAATGTTTTTCTGCTTTATAAATGATCCTTTAGTTAGCCTTCACTTTCAGAAAATGTTTTAAGCACAGACGATTAGTATTTCAGCTGCTTTCAGTAGTTTCATATTTAATTAGAACTATTTTGGCAGTTTCACTTCTACATGAATGCAACTTCTGTCATCTTCATTGTTCAACAATCAACAGTCGGGTTTGCATTGCTTTTACTCATACGTGAGTGATACTTCTATTGCATTTCATTGTCTGACAATTAACGGGTTCTCGAGTCTTTCACTCACACGCTTTTCCTTGGCTGAAGTTGCCTGCCTTTGTACGCGCAAGGAATCAGAACACTCTGTATCACTCACCAGCTTCTTTCTTTGCTTCCTTTGCGTTTGCAGGACTTTAACTGCTTCTGGCTTCTTTTGAACATACACCCTTCCTTGGTGAATGTGTCTTTGTTCCCAACATGCAGTCACAGAGCTCGTCTACATTCTGGGACACTCGGCTGTACACCAACTTCCAGCTACGGTCTACGGCATGCTTCCTGCTGTGCAATCTCTGCAATCAGGTTTACATGGGGAAGCAGTCTTCCTTCACGCTTTACGCTGCGCAACCTCTGCACTTCAGATTCAGGGGGAAAAAGACCCTCTCAGGACCTGCAGCTGAAATCTGCTTCACAGAGGTCCCGGCACCCTCTCTTTCCACCTACTTCTGCCAGGTCTGCCAGCAACGTGCTCTCCTGCTACTGCTACTACTACTGCCTTTACTCCAGCTTCACCTCCATCTGCATCTCAATCTAATGGCCTGCACCTGAGGGGACCTTTTAAGCCTCTCTGCTTCCCTCAGGTGTGGGTCACTAGCCTTAACAGGCTGACTACTCCTGCAACTTTGCTCTGGAGCCCTCTTTCATGTCCCAGTACTTAGGGAATTATGTGACCCGTAGTCCCAACAACAGAATTAGGCTTTTTAATCAGCTTTCTGCTTTTAAATGCAGGTCTACTCCTCTTAAATATACTTAAGGAAGAATCACCAGGGTTTATTTGAAAATGCAAAAGCAGTGCTCTTATGCCATTTTTTACAGGTTTCCTTTCACTGTACCTCTGGTAGTTAAGACATTGTTTAACTTTATGAGTCTCAGACAGGTTTTCCTTTATTAGGGTGTTTAGGGATTTCTTATTAACTTTAACCAGATCAGGAGGTTCATTGTGTGGTTGAACAAACATCATAATGACAATAAGCCATTACATGTCTTGGTACTTGTGAAAGGTTCTTCCCTTTAAAAGGATAAATACTGTTTCAAATCCATGGGATCTCCTCACCACCCTGGGCCTTGTTTCCTCCCAGGTGATTTTCCCGCCGAATACCACCCCAAAGTCAGGATCAGGGAGTGTCTGCCTTTCCCTGGCCAGCTGGGGGGAGACTTTAGGCAGGGTTTTAGTGAGGGATCTGCAGGATTCGTTGCAGTTCCCTCTGCTCCCTTTTTCTCTGTTCCTCCCCTTGCTTATCTCCTTCCTAACCCGCCCCTGATTGGCTCTGAATCCAAAGAAACACCAACAATGCTGCTCAAAGTGCTCTTGCAAACCTGGCTCTCGAGGATGAAGTGCCTCTTTCTTCCATCTCCCAGGGTAAGCTCAAACCACTCCAATAGCCTCCTTCCATACAGAAAATGGCTTCCCCTTCCTGAAGCCAGTGCCATCCACTCTCCCTCTGACCCCTCTCCCTCCATTGCTCCTCCTGCTTATCTCCAGCTCCACACCATCCCTGATCGGCTCTGAATCCAAGGAAGCACTATTAGCAGGGAGTCCCAGGGCAGCCTTGCCAGGGCAGCCAGACAAGTGCTATGGCAAAGGGCACCTTCCCAGGGTACCTCAATCGCCTGTTTCCCTGTTCGCCCTGGGCACCCCAGCCAGGACTCTAACGCTGTCTGCAGCATCTTCCAGGTAAGCAACAACTATTTTGTTGTATAGCCAGTGCTGTATTCATGGTTTCCTGGCACTGCCTTCAATATACCTAAACTATAGTGTTACTACGGTGTTATCTGTTGCTGTACTTTTGAGTTTTGCTTTTGTGATAATTGTAGCTGCACTCTGAGTATGGCCATCGGATGCTCTCAGCCACTTTATGAGGATAGCCACTTTTCATTGTATTTGATTATAGGCACTACGTAATATCTACCCATATTTGAGTAAAGCCATTGTGTTACATTTAGCTGCATTTTGAGTATAACCACTGCAATCATTTTCTATGTATTTTGTGAATAGCCACTGTGTTAAATTTAGCTACATTTTGAGTATAGCCACTGAGTTCAATTCAGCTGCATTTTGACTATGTAACCTCTGCATCAAACGTAGCCGCATTTTGAGTGTAGCCACTGTGTCGAACTTAGTAGTGCCTCGAATATTGGCACTGTGTTAATTTTAACTTCATTTTGAGTATAGCCACTGTTTTGAACCTAACTGCTCTTCAATCTCAACACCAAGTTAAATTCAGCAGCATCCAGGGTCTGCCGTTACATAAAATTTAGCTGCACATTTTAGTATAGCCAGCCACTGTGTTCAATTCAACTGCTTTGAATATGGCCACTGTCTAATATCTAACCACTTTTTAATATATTCACTGTGTTGAACTTAACTGCATTTCATGCATAACCACTGTGTTGAATTTAGCTTCGCTTGGAATTCTGCCACTATGTTTATTACAGCTGCATTTTGAGCATAGCCACTGTGCTGAACATAACTGAGCTTTAATCTCACCGCAAAATACAATTCAGCAGCATCCAGAGTCTAGCCAGCGCGTCAAATTAAGCTGCATTATTTAGTATAGCCACTGAGCAATATCCTAGCATTTTGAGCATAGCACTGTGTTTAAATTAACTGCATCTCGAGCATAGCCATCATGTTGAATCTAGCTGCACCTGGAATTCTGCCACTGTGTTAATTTTACCTCCATTTTGAGTGTAGCTACTGTGTTGAACCTAACCGCTCTTGAATCCCACCACCAAGTTAAATTCAGCAGCATCCAGAGTCTAGCCACTGTGTCAAATTTAGTTGCATTTTTAATATAGCCACTGTGTTCAATTCAACTGCTTTGAGTATAGCCACTGTGTTCAATTCAACTGCTTTGAGTATAGCCACTGTCTAATAGAGCCTAACTACATCATGAGTATAGTCACTGTGTTGAACTTAGCTGTGTTTGGAATTCTGCCAGTGTTAGTTTTAGCTGCATTTTGAGTACAGCCACTGTGTTGAATTCAGCTGTGCTTTGAATTTGCCACTATTACAAACCCATCTGCTCTCTGAGTGTAGCCCCTGCATTGTACCCAGCTGTCCGCTTGAATTCGGACTCTGTGTTGGACTTAGCTGCTTTCTCAGTGTAGTCACTGTTTAATTCTAGGCATGCTCGAGCTATACCTCAGCTCTAATGCTAGCAGTTTATCACCGGGTTAAATCTAGCTGCATTCTGAATGTAGCCTGTTATTGAATCTCACTGTTACCATGTGCTTGTTCTCAGCTGTGCCTTGTACACTGCCTCGTTTCCAATCTAGCTTCCTTTGAGTACACTGACAGTCTGGCAGGCCCCCCATTAATCCATCTTGCTGCATGATCAGCGGCAACAGACTATCCATCATGTCAACCAACTCCAAAATTAAAGGAGCACTATGGCGCACCAGAAATATGGTCCAACCCCTCTGCCTACCCTTTTCTTACCTCGCAACAGCCATACCCCCAACCCTCAGGGTGAGTAGTCACAGATCTTGCCCCTAATGTCCACCCCACGCTCCCTCACCTTTACCCCACCCCTCCGCCCTGACCCCTTCACTTCTCAACTTGTGCTACCCATCACAGACCTTTCCCCTAAACATCCTACCCCATCCTCCCCACTTTTGCCCATTCTGGTCCCCTGGACCACTTTTCCCCTGAGCCTTCGTATCTCTAAGCACCTCTCTGGCTTGCCTCACCAACACCCCTTCCTCGGCCGCTTCGCTGACCCTCACAGACTTGCCACAGGTACCGAAGAAGCCCCTTAAACTCAGATTCTGCAGCACCTGGATCCCCTTATTTCTGCACACCTCACCCTATCTCCCCCCAGATCCCTGCCTGTACTCATTACTTACACCATTATGACATCCCACAGCTCTGCCAACCCTGTGAAATCCCTCTTCAACACTGCCTTCACCTCCCCCCTTTCAGCCCCCTCAACACTCCCCTTGAAATCAGCAGCCTAGTGTCATCTCTAATCCTACCCCCTCTCCTTCTTTCTACCTCCACTCGTCAACATCCCCTCTTGGCAACCCCAGTCACTGCCCTGCACCTTCTCTGGCCCCCTATCATTCCTTTACACACTCCTACAATTCCCTTGCACACCCACATCATCTTTCCAGACCTTTCCCCTGCACCTTCTCTGGCCCCCTATCCTCCCCTGACTCCACACATGCAATTCCCTCCCACCTTCTCCCTCCACCGCCCTACACCACTTCAGAGCTCCCCCATGGAACCGCTCATAATGAGCACTCTTTTCACACACTCAAAGAATGCTCATTGCCCCCCACCCTAACAACAGAGACACCTTACCTTTCCCTTAAAACCTCCACTCCAAATCCCCTCACCACCCTCCCTAGCCTCCCCCTTGTTCACACAGTGCCCCCCGCGGGACCTCCACCAGAGGATAACTTCCCATGCCCTCAAAAATCTTACCAGCCCTATGCTGCTCACCTCTCCGGGGCCCAACAACTCCTGTACTCCCATCCAACTCTCATGCATCCTCATTAACCCCAGATCGGTCACCAAAAACCAACACAAGTACAACCTTATTTCCACAGGAAGCCCAGACATCCTTTTCATCACAGAAATCTGGTTCTCTGATGGCGTCCGCCCCATCGCACACAAGGCATTCCCCCAGGATACAAACTCATCGCACATAGCAAAACTAGCAGACCAGGCAGGATCGCCATCCTCCACATATCACACATCTCCATCTCACACTCTCAGGAACTGTGAATCCCTCCTAGTGAAATTTCTTTTCCACCCCTCTCTCACCCATAGCTTCTTACTCATATACAGACCTCCCAGCTACAACAGAAACTTTGCTAATGCTGTAAGCGGATGCTTATCCCCCAAAATATGGTCTATTTGGACATATAATGAGTCTCCAGAACTACCTCACATCATCCACCCACATGCCAGCTTGATATGGGTTGCTAGCAGGGATTTGGCCATTCCTACCTACTTTCGCATTTGCTAAATGCACACATGCATTCTAAATTCCTCTGATGAACTTCCAATACCTTAGATTTCGGTCCCTGAGGGCGTTCACCTACATCGATTTGAGGCCATACCAATGGGAAAAGCTGCTATAAAATGACGAATTACATTACATACCAGGAACACGCATGTGAACTGGCCCAAACTGGGTCTTGAACAACTTAGAATTGACAGTGGGAAACACTGAAAGCTTAGTTCCTACAAATCATGAAACAGCATATCAAAAATGTGTCGATACAGAAAAAATTATTTTAAAGTCATAAAAGCAAATTGCCCTGTAATTGTATAGGATGTTGCCATGTTTTGAGAAGTAGCATCTTTTCGTTGCACTTGACGAAATGGCTCAAATTAAGATGTTAAACTTTGTGCTCGAGAAAATATGCTTAAAAAATGAAGTTTTATTCAAACTGCCAATTGTATATGTATTAAAGGTTGAGTTTTACGTGAGCTGTGCCTATCCTCTTTTTAGGGGCTGAGTGGGTGAGGATAATGAAACACCAATTACAAGAAATCCCACTAATCAGCTTCCTTCCCTTGCCGGACAGAGTGAGTCAACTTAGATGTATATGTACTTAATTTTTTGCATTCTTAAACCCAAACAAAAGGGCACTTCACCATTTAATTATCAGAAAATACACATATTTTAATATTTATCATACCAATTTGACAATTCCAATATACAACGTTAAAAATGTTCCAAACATCAATTCAACAATCAATTTTGTGTGTACATCTTTCTTCATTGCGACCAACAGCATAGAACTATATGCTTAAAAAAACCTTTTCTATGCCTTATTGGGGTGTATTCTCTTTTATAGAAAAGACCCCGCTCTTATTTAAGCCCTTCCCAATTTCTCTGGGCCAAACGGACTGTGCCAACACTTTTATAGAAATGTGTTTCTAGGACCAGCATGGGAATATATCTTTTGAGAATAGGCAAGGCAAGTAATCCCTATTGCAAATCCTGCTGGTGCTGTCTTCAGGGCACTTAGGTTTTTGTTCATATTCTGGTTTTCACACCCTTAACGGTTTGCCGTAATGTACAATCTTTCTAAAAGACAAATAAAACATTTCCACTTTAGAACATAAACAAGTAAAACATTTTTATGCAAAAAATACATCAGATACATCTATTACAACTTCATCTCTATTACCAATATAGACAGCAGGGATGCATTAATACTCAAGTGGTCTAAATTATCCACTACTACACTTTCTCTCATATTCAATATGGTTTGTTCTCTCCATTTCATGTGTCTGCAAACATGCATTTTAGCCTTTAAAGCTTAATTTCCTTGGGCTGACCGTCTCTTTCCAGCACAGACAAAAAAACTTTTGCTGAAAGGGGGGGAGTGGGATATGTTTTAATATTCCTATCAAATGTCCCTATATGTTTACCTATCACCCAATTATTAATTTAAGCAAGCTGAACGTTCACCTTTTACTGGATCTTCAATTTCTTTCCGATCGGGCTACTTCCTCTAAGTCCCGTGTGGGCACTATTACTGCCCAATGGTGTTCTCTATGTCACGAGCCAGGGTGGTCTCCCTACTAGTTTGTAGCTTAGCTCTGTAACAGGAGGAAAGAAGCCACCATTACTTATCACAGGAATATCGGTGATCACCTCAACATTCTCTTGTTTAAAATTGAGTGAAGCTTACCCGAGTGATCAAGTCCACTGTCTTGAAATTTCCTTTATTTCTATTGGGGGATTTTATCTCTCGTCACCCTTCATGGAACCGCCAAAAGCGTGTTCTAAATAAACCAGCACAAAGGGGAACAGCGTTAAATTCCCTTTTAATGGATACCGCATTACTCAATGTGTCCATTGTCCCTCTCTCTTACCTCATGGGTGCATCTATGCCGGCTGTTGTCCCGTGCACAGTGTATCTGAAGCCGGGCGTGCCGCGAAGAACGTCTGCTGCTCAATCAAGCTGCGGGCCTACTGTCGCATTTGGTCCATTTTAAGTAGTGGTCATGTCACATGATTTTACGCGCGTATCTACGTGATATCACGTGATCCGCAACCCTTCTCTTAAAGGTATACCACTTTCTTTTGGTTTAGTGTCGCTGATAATCAAATAAAGCAAAAATGCGCAATATACCAGTATTACACATTAAGCAAGCTGGATATTCACCTTTTACTAGATCTTAAGTCCCGTGTGGGTACTGTTACTGCCCAATAGGGTTCTCTATATCAGGGGCCGCCCGAGGCGTGTTCTAGTTGGACCAAAAATGATCAAAGGTAACAGCATTAAATTCCCTTTTAGTGGATACCTCATTTATTCAATGTGTGCATTATCTCTCTATCTATCTCCCCTCGTGGGCATATATGCCGGCTGTTATCCATCTCTCTCGCCGTTATATACTAATCACTTATTCCCACAGAGACCCTTATAGAATGTTACATATTTCACAGGGTACATATTGTAAAAGAACTTGCGACTCATATATCTTGTTCACCTTTTGTGATGTATAAAAAGGGACCACTCAATGGAGATATTTAATCCGTTTCTTACAGTGTCTAGGGAGTATATCCATTTCTGTTCTGTTTGTCTTAGCTTTAGATCTCTGTTACCTCCTCTTGGTTGCACATTTATTACTTCTATAATGAACCAGTGGATGTCATGTACTGAATGGTGGGCGCTTTTAAAATGGGCCACTAAAGGTTTGTCGGGTACCTGGTTCTTCACACAGGATCTGTGTTCACAGATTCTCTGACGAATGGGTCTCTTCGTCTTACCAATATATAACAGGCCACATGGGCATTTGATGCCATACACTACCCACTTAGAGTTACAGTTTGTAAAGTGTTTCAATTCCCATATTCTCCCTTTGAGGTCTACCTGTTTCATGTTAGATGTTAATTCACACACAGAGCAGTTACCACATCTGAAGTGACCTACCACCGGAGGTAAATTCCACAGTCTCGATTGGTTGGTGGACCTGTCCTTGCCCACTGGTTTATATGTATGTACAAGTTTGTCTCTCAAATTAGGCATACGACGAAACGCAAACCGAGGTTTACTAATTGAGAAATCTTCTGTGTTGATAATATTCCAGTTCTTCAATATGCATCTCCGCAGATCGTTGCTGATCGGAGAGAATGTGGAGACACAAGTGATCTTTTCCTCTACAACTCGCGGTTGTGGTGTCAAGCACCTATCTCTAGGAGTGTTTCTAGCTCTTTTCATGGATCTACGTACTATGGAGGGAGGATAACCTCTTGCCCTCAGTCTAGTTGTTAAATCTTTGCTATGAATCTCAAAAGCTTCTTTATGGGTGCAATTCCTTCTGATACGTAGAAACTGTCCCACTGGTAAGTTTTGCCGCAGGGATTGGGGATGGAAGCTTTCAAACAGTAACAGAGTGTTTTTATCTGTAGCCTTCCTGAACAAAGTGGTGCCCAATTTGTTCTCTGTGTCTTTAAAAATCTCTAAATCCAAAAAGGGAATTTTTTCTTGGTTGGAGTTCATGGTGAAGTTAATACATTCATCTTGGTCATTGACCCAGGTGATGAATGAGTTTAGTTCTATTTCAGTTCCTCCCCACACCATGAAAATATCATCAATGTAGCGCACCCATGTTTTCATAAGGTGCTTAAAAGGATTGTGATCTGCATAGACTGAACGTGTCTCTAAATCGTCCATAAAAAGGTTTGCAAGATCTGGTGCGAAACTGGAGCCCATACTTGTGCCATGTTGTTGCAGGTAAAACCTGTCTTCTTCAATGAAAAAATTGTTGGTAAGGGCAAGTCTAATACACTCCAGAATGAATGCCGTTGGTACTGTCTTGTCCCTCCTTTTCTCTAAGTATTGACCCATGATTCTGACGCACTTCATCTGGGGAATACTCGTATACAATGCTTCCACATCCAAGGTGACTAAGGTGTCTGTGGAAGCCACAACTATCGTGTCTAGTATCTTAATCATTTGGGTTGTATCTTGGACATATGAACGCATCGTTTTCACAAATGGCCTCAAAAAGAAGTCGGCATATATTGACAAGGGTTCGAGAATAGATCCAATGGCTGCCACTATGGGCCGCCCCGGAGGGACCTTGTGGTGTTTATGAATCTTCGGTAGACAGTAAAAGGCTGGTGTGATAGGATGAGCTTGTAGCAAAAAGGCTTTCTCATCGATGTCAATCCACCCTTCACTTTCTGCGTGGTCCATAAGACTAGATATTTCATCTCTAATTCTTGGTGTAGGATCACATGGTGAGGGTTTGTAAAAAATGATTCTTTCAAGTTGTTTCTTTACTTCGGCCCGGTACAACTCTATGCCCCATAGGACCACTCCTCCGCCCTTATCTGCAGGTTTAATCACGAATAGTTTGTTTTCAGCTAGATTTTTTAAAGCTATCCTTTCCACTTTGGACAAATTGTCCCTGTGCTTATTTTTAGTTTGAACCAGATTTTTCATCTTGCTTATGATTTTGTTCTCAAAACTGATGATTTCTGGTGAAACCATCGAGGAGAGAGGAGTGAAAGTGGATGGTGGTTTCAAACCCGAAGTACTTCTATCTCTGGGTCTTTGATCATCATGATCTTTAAAGAAATACTTCAATCGAATCATACGGAAAAAGTTCCGCATTTCTATTTCTGTGGTAAACTGATCAGCTTTACTCACTGGAACAAAAGACAACCCCTTGCTCAGAACACGAATTTCCGCTTCTGTGAGGATGTGTTGGCTTAAATTAAAGATGGGAATCACCAATTCGGCAGACCCGGCTGCCACTGTCGTGTACGCATCCCGTGGCTGCCTGGTTGGCGATTCCTCCCCCGTCTGCCCCGGTTCTGAAAAGGGCCTCTTTGTGGATTGCCTACATTGGCCCCCTCAGTACTTGAACCACCATCACTACTGTTGGATGAATTTGAAAAGGTTACAAACTTTCTGAAGGGACGTTTCTTATTCCCACCTTGGCTTTGGCCTGGGTTCATATTCATCTGTGTAAAAAAACCCGGTACCAAATACGGATAGGTCACTTCTTCCTTATAGTACTGCACATCTTTTTTAAATTTCCACAATTTCTTGTCCATGGTGAAAGTTTTAAATTTCCCCATGTCCTCTTCTATTTTTTCCAATAGAGCTTTGGCATTAGGTATTATTGAATCCTCTTTGATTTTCTTTTCTAATTCCGCTAGATCCACTTTTTGTTTTTTTGCTTCCTCATTTGCCGTCGATATAACTAGGATGATCCAATCTCGGGAACACTTATTCCCTACACCACTAAAATTTGCCATAAATTTAGGGTTGTCCAGAAATACCCGGGGTATATTTTTAACTTGGAGACCCTCCGGGATGATCCCTGCTTTTAGGTATTCGACCATTAACTGGCCATGGGATTCAGTACGTATTAGTTTCTTCACTTTCTGAGTTAGTAAATCTAGATCATTGGTGTTAGATGGAGTGGGACTGGCTGTTGCCGGGCTGGATTGTCCCAGAATCGACGGCAGTTCAAAGAACTTTTTGAACTGATCCTCCGAAAAGGACACTATATTTACATTTTCCATTTTATCAAGCTAAATAGCTCTGCCAACCAACGGGTTGTCCTATAACATTGAGTTTTACGTGAGCTGTGCCTATCCTCTTTTTAGGGGCTGAGTGGGTGAGGATAATGAAACACCAATTACAAGAAATCCCACTAATCAGCTTCCTTCCCTTGCCGGACAGAGTGAGTCAACTTAGATGTATATGTACTTAATTTTTTGCATTCTTAAACCCAAACAAAAGGGCACTTCACCATTTAATTATCAGAAAATACACATATTTTAATATTTATCATACCAATTTGACAATTCCAATATACAACGTTAAAAATGTTCCAAACATCAATTCAACAATCAATTTTGTGTGTACATCTTTCTTCATTGCGACCAACAGCATAGAACTATATGCTTAAAAAAACCTTTTCTATGCCTTATTGGGGTGTATTCTCTTTTATAGAAAAGACCCCGCTCTTATTTAAGCCCTTCCCAATTTCTCTGGGCCAAACGGACTGTGCCAACACTTTTATAGAAATGTGTTTCTAGGACCAGCATGGGAATATATCTTTTGAGAATAGGCAAGGCAAGTAATCCCTATTGCAAATCCTGCTGGTGCTGTCTTCAGGGCACTTAGGTTTTTGTTCATATTCTGGTTTTCACACCCTTAACGGTTTGCCGTAATGTACAATCTTTCTAAAAGACAAATAAAACATTTCCACTTTAGAACATAAACAAGTAAAACATTTTTATGCAAAAAATACATCAGATACATCTATTACAACTTCATCTCTATTACCAATATAGACAGCAGGGATGCATTAATACTCAAGTGGTCTAAATTATCCACTACTACACTTTCTCTCATATTCAATATGGTTTGTTCTCTCCATTTCATGTGTCTGCAAACATGCATTTTAGCCTTTAAAGCTTAATTTCCTTGGGCTGACCGTCTCTTTCCAGCACAGACAAAAAAACTTTTGCTGAAAGGGGGGGAGTGGGATATGTTTTAATATTCCTATCAAATGTCCCTATATGTTTACCTATCACCCAATTATTAATTTAAGCAAGCTGAACGTTCACCTTTTACTGGATCTTCAATTTCTTTCCGATCGGGCTACTTCCTCTAAGTCCCGTGTGGGCACTATTACTGCCCAATGGTGTTCTCTATGTCACGAGCCAGGGTGGTCTCCCTACTAGTTTGTAGCTTAGCTCTGTAACAGGAGGAAAGAAGCCACCATTACTTATCACAGGAATATCGGTGATCACCTCAACATTCTCTTGTTTAAAATTGAGTGAAGCTTACCCGAGTGATCAAGTCCACTGTCTTGAAATTTCCTTTATTTCTATTGGGGGATTTTATCTCTCGTCACCCTTCATGGAACCGCCAAAAGCGTGTTCTAAATAAACCAGCACAAAGGGGAACAGCGTTAAATTCCCTTTTAATGGATACCGCATTACTCAATGTGTCCATTGTCCCTCTCTCTTACCTCATGGGTGCATCTATGCCGGCTGTTGTCCCGTGCACAGTGTATCTGAAGCCGGGCGTGCCGCGAAGAACGTCTGCTGCTCAATCAAGCTGCGGGCCTACTGTCGCATTTGGTCCATTTTAAGTAGTGGTCATGTCACATGATTTTACGCGCGTATCTACGTTATATCACGTGATCCGCAACCCTTCTCTTAAAGGTATACCACTTTCTTTTGGTTTAGTGTCGCTGATAATCAAATAAAGCAAAAATGCGCAATATACCAGTATTACACATTAAGCAAGCTGGATATTCACCTTTTACTAGATCTTAAGTCCCGTGTGGGTACTGTTACTGCCCAATAGGGTTCTCTATATCAGGGGCCGCCCGAGGCGTGTTCTAGTTGGACCAAAAATGATCAAAGGTAACAGCATTAAATTCCCTTTTAGTGGATACCTCATTTATTCAATGTGTGCATTATCTCTCTATCTATCTCCCCTCGTGGGCATATATGCCGGCTGTTATCCATCTCTCTCGCCGTTATATACTAATCACTTATTCCCACAGAGACCCTTATAGAATGTTACATATTTCACAGGGTACATATTGTAAAAGAACTTGCGACTCATATATCTTGTTCACCTTTTGTGATGTATAAAAAGGGACCACTCAATGGAGATATTTAATCCGTTTCTTACAGTGTCTAGGGAGTATATCCATTTCTGTTCTGTTTGTCTTAGCTTTAGATCTCTGTTACCTCCTCTTGGTTGCACATTTATTACTTCTATAATGAACCAGTGGATGTCATGTACTGAATGGTGGGCGCTTTTAAAATGGGCCACTAAAGGTTTGTCGGGTACCTGGTTCTTCACACAGGATCTGTGTTCACAGATTCTCTGACGAATGGGTCTCTTCGTCTTACCAATATATAACAGGCCACATGGGCATTTGATGCCATACACTACCCACTTAGAGTTACAGTTTGTAAAGTGTTTCAATTCCCATATTCTCCCTTTGAGGTCTACCTGTTTCATGTTAGATGTTAATTCACACACAGAGCAGTTACCACATCTGAAGTGACCTACCACCGGAGGTAAATTCCACAGTCTCGATTGGTTGGTGGACCTGTCCTTGCCCACTGGTTTATATGTATGTACAAGTTTGTCTCTCAAATTAGGCATACGACGAAACGCAAACCGAGGTTTACTAATTGAGAAATCTTCTGTGTTGATAATATTCCAGTTCTTCAATATGCATCTCCGCAGATCGTTGCTGATCGGAGAGAATGTGGAGACACAAGTGATCTTTTCCTCTACAACTCGCGGTTGTGGTGTCAAGCACCTATCTCTAGGAGTGTTTCTAGCTCTTTTCATGGATCTACGTACTATGGAGGGAGGATAACCTCTTGCCCTCAGTCTAGTTGTTAAATCTTTGCTATGAATCTCAAAAGCTTCTTTATGGGTGCAATTCCTTCTGATACGTAGAAACTGTCCCACTGGTAAGTTTTGCCGCAGGGATTGGGGATGGAAGCTTTCAAACAGTAACAGAGTGTTTTTATCTGTAGCCTTCCTGAACAAAGTGGTGCCCAATTTGTTCTCTGTGTCTTTAAAAATCTCTAAATCCAAAAAGGGAATTTTTTCTTGGTTAGAGTTCATGGTGAAGTTAATACATTCATCTTGGTCATTGACCCAGGTGATGAATGAGTTTAGTTCTATTTCAGTTCCTCCCCACACCATGAAAATATCATCAATGTAGCGCACCCATGTTTTCATAAGGTGCTTAAAAGGATTGTGATCTGCATAGACTGAACGTGTCTCTAAATCGTCCATAAAAAGGTTTGCAAGATCTGGTGCGAAACTGGAGCCCATACTTGTGCCATGTTGTTGCAGGTAAAACCTGTCTTCTTCAATGAAAAAATTGTTGGTAAGGGCAAGTCTAATACACTCCAGAATGAATGCCGTTGGTACTGTCTTGTCCCTCCTTTTCTCTAAGTATTGACCCATGATTCTGACGCACTTCATCTGGGGAATACTCGTATACAATGCTTCCACATCCAAGGTGACTAAGGTGTCTGTGGAAGCCACAACTATCGTGTCTAGTATCTTAATCATTAACTCATTCATCACATGGGTCAATGACCAAGATGAATGTATTAACTTCACCATGAACTCCAACCAAGAAAAAATTCCCTTTTTGGATTTAGAGATTTTTAAAGACACAGAGAACAAATTGGGCACCACTTTGTTCAGGAAGGCTACAGATAAAAACACTCTGTTACTGTTTGAAAGCTTCCATCCCCAATCCCTGCGGCAAAACTTACCAGTGGGACAGTTTCTACGTATCAGAAGGAATTGCACCCATAAAGAAGCTTTTGAGATTCATAGCAAAGATTTAACAACTAGACTGAGGGCAAGAGGTTATCCTCCCTCCATAGTACGTAGATCCATGAAAAGAGCTAGAAACACTCCTAGAGATAGGTGCTTGACACCACAACCGCGAGTTGTAGAGGAAAAGATCACTTGTGTCTCCACATTCTCTCCGATCAGCAACGATCTGCGGAGATGCATATTGAAGAACTGGAATATTATCAACACAGAAGATTTCTCAATTAGTAAACCTCGGTTTGCGTTTCGTCGTATGCCTAATTTGAGAGACAAACTTGTACATACATATAAACCAGTGGGCAAGGACAGGTCCACCAACCAATCGAGACTGTGGAATTTACCTCCGGTGGTAGGTCACTTCAGATGTGGTAACTGCTCTGTGTGTGAATTAACATCTAACATGAAACAGGTAGACCTCAAAGGGAGAATATGGGAATTGAAACACTTTACAAACTGTAACTCTAAGTGGGTAGTGTATGGCATCAAATGCCCATGTGGCCTGTTATATATTGGTAAGACGAAGAGACCCATTCGTCAGAGAATCTGTGAACACAGATCCTGTGTGAAGAACCAGGTACCCGACAAACCTTTAGTGGCCCATTTTAAAAGCGCCCACCATTCAGTACATGACATCCACTGGTTCATTATAGAAGTAATAAATGTGCAACCAAGAGGAGGTAACAGAGATCTAAAGCTAAGACAAACAGAACAGAAATGGATATACTCCCTAGACACTGTAAGAAACGGATTAAATATCTCCATTGAGTGGTCCCTTTTTATACATCACAAAAGGTGAACAAGATATATGAGTCGCAAGTTCTTTTACAATATGTACCCTGTGAAATATGTAACATTCTATAAGGGTCTCTGTGGGAATAAGTGATTAGTATATAACGGCGAGAGAGATGGATAACAGCCGGCATATATGCCCACGAGGGGAGATAGATAGAGAGATAATGCACACATTGAATAAATGAGGTATCCACTAAAAGGGAATTTAATGCTGTTACCTTTGATCATTTTTGGTCCAACTAGAACACGCCTCGGGCGGCCCCTGATATAGAGAACCCTATTGGGCAGTAACAGTACCCACACGGGACTTAAGATCTAGTAAAAGGTGAATATCCAGCTTGCTTAATGTGTAATACTGGTATATTGCGCATTTTTGCTTTATTTGATTATCAGCGACACTAAACCAAAAGAAAGTGGTATACCTTTAAGAGAAGGGTTGCGGATCACGTGATATCACGTAGATACGCGCGTAAAATCATGTGACATGACCACTACTTAAAATGGACCAAATGCGACAGTAGGCCCGCAGCTTGATTGAGCAGCAGACGTTCTTCGCGGCACGCCCGGCTTCAGATACACTGTGCACGGGACAACAGCCGGCATAGATGCACCCATGAGGTAAGAGAGAGGGACAATGGACACATTGAGTAATGCGGTATCCATTAAAAGGGAATTTAACGCTGTTCCCCTTTGTGCTGGTTTATTTAGAACACGCTTTTGGCGGTTCCATGAAGGGTGACGAGAGATAAAATCCCCCAATAGAAATAAAGGAAATT
Source organism: Ambystoma mexicanum (assembly GCF_040938575.1). Lineage (NCBI taxonomy): Eukaryota > Metazoa > Chordata > Amphibia > Caudata > Ambystomatidae > Ambystoma > Ambystoma mexicanum. The sequence continues at coordinate 752,453,580 of NC_090929.1, forward strand.
TCAAGACAGTGGACTTGATCACTCGGGTAAGCTTCACTCAATTTTAAACAAGAGAATGTTGAGGTGATCACCGATATTCCTGTGATAAGTAATGGTGGCTTCTTTCCTCCTGTTACAGAGCTAAGCTACAAACTAGTAGGGAGACCACCCTGGCTCGTGACATAGAGAACACCATTGGGCAGTAATAGTGCCCACACGGGACTTAGAGGAAGTAGCCCGATCGGAAAGAAATTGAAGATCCAGTAAAAGGTGAACGTTCAGCTTGCTTAAATTAATAATTGGGTGATAGGTAAACATATAGGGACATTTGATAGGAATATTAAAACATATCCCACTCCCCCCCTTTCAGCAAAAGTTTTTTTGTCTGTGCTGGAAAGAGACGGTCAGCCCAAGGAAATTAAGCTTTAAAGGCTAAAATGCATGTTTGCAGACACATGAAATGGAGAGAACAAACCATATTGAATATGAGAGAAAGTGTAGTAGTGGATAATTTAGACCACTTGAGTATTAATGCATCCCTGCTGTCTATATTGGTAATAGAGATGAAGTTGTAATAGATGTATCTGATGTATTTTTTGCATAAAAATGTTTTACTTGTTTATGTTCTAAAGTGGAAATGTTTTATTTGTCTTTTAGAAAGATTGTACATTACGGCAAACCGTTAAGGGTGTGAAAACCAGAATATGAACAAAAACCTAAGTGCCCTGAAGACAGCACCAGCAGGATTTGCAATAGGGATTACTTGCCTTGCCTATTCTCAAAAGATATATTCCCATGCTGGTCCTAGAAACACATTTCTATAAAAGTGTTGGCACAGTCCGTTTGGCCCAGAGAAATTGGGAAGGGCTTAAATAAGAGCGGGGTCTTTTCTATAAAAGAGAATACACCCCAATAAGGCATAGAAAAGGTTTTTTTAAGCATATAGTTCTATGCTGTTGGTCGCAATGAAGAAAGATGTACACACAAAATTGATTGTTGAATTGATGTTTGGAACATTTTTAACGTTGTATATTGGAATTGTCAAATTGGTATGATAAATATTAAAATATGTGTATTTTCTGATAATTAAATGGTGAAGTGCCCTTTTGTTTGGGTTTAAGAATGCAAAAAATTAAGTACATATACATCTAAGTTGACTCACTCTGTCCGGCAAGGGAAGGAAGCTGATTAGTGGGATTTCTTGTAATTGGTATGTATTAAAGGTTACAGATACATTGGACCTCATTATAAGTTTGCCGCTCCGAGAACTACGGTACCGATAAGAATGCTGGTACCGTAGTTCCTGGACCGGCAAACTAGGACTTGTGCTCGCAGGTGCCTTTCTGCCCGCCAGGTCTGACCTGGCCGGCAGAAAGGCACCTGCGAGCACAGCATGTCGGATGCACCGACACCGTTGTAAACGGTGCTGGTGCATCCGACCTCCCCATTCCCATTCAGCCCTATGGGGCCGAATGGGAGTGGGCAGCTTCTTTTTTCCAGCGCCCGCAAATGGGCAATTACCGGGTCCGGCAGGACCGCAATGACCTGGTAATTGCCCATTCGCAGGTGCCGGAAATATTCTGAAGTTTGTGGCAGCCTGCCGGTTTTATCAGCAAGGCTACCGCCAAACTTCTACTGAGTGCCATTACTTTCTTTTTTTCAAATTTACATGGCAACATGTTTTCCATTCACACTCGAACACTTCTCAGCTCTCTAATGTGACACTGTATTTTATTTAAAGCATGTGAAATATGTAAAGAAAAATTATATATTCTTTTCCAACAACAGTCAGATTTGAATTACTGCCATGTGATACATTTCATACAGAAATCCATTATTGTCTTAAATCTACACAGTCCATGGGGGTTTCAACACCGAAATAAAAACAGCGAAAGAAAATGATCACCTATACTTTCAGTAATTGTCCACTACAACATGCAGCTTTATGGACTTGCCCCTTTCCAATCACTCACCATTCGCAACTCTTAAGGGGCAGGACTGCGCAGGACTACCGCCACTCCCAACCAGGACCCATTTCATGCACACACAGCTATGCCTGCAGCAATTTCACGTTAATCTTGCTTGATTGCAGATGACTGCATTGAGGGCTATGTGGGAGCTTGGGGAATGGGCGTTATGCCCCAAGCAGGCTATTAAAATAGACTAATGCAACCAAGTGCTGCTGAGATAGCTCAGCAAGATGTGACACTAAAGTGTTATCCACCGGGCCCAGGGTCGAAACCTCTGTATTGGGGAAAGCAAAAAACAATGGTGCCACCCAAGACCGGTGCTTCGGGTGGCCAAAGTAAGGGAGCGATGGTGGATTTTCCTAAGAAGCAGAGGAATGCCCTACCCTTTAGTTCCTGCCCACTTCTACCTCTATTGAACCCCTCTGTGGATGCTGAAAGCAACATTTCTAATGCAGCTGTGCCCTTTCAAGAAACAGCTGCCACCCATTGCTTCCGATAAACACCTTGTTGGATAATGCATTACAACAGTGAGCCAACATTGTCACTACAACAAGTGCTTTTCGTGAAGGAAGCAAACTGAAATATGTGTGATACATTTTGTTGTTACTTCTTCGACCAAATTATCTTTTGTACATCTGCATGGATGCAAATGTCAAATTCCAACACTTCAAATTAACTTAATTTCCGAACTTCAGGTGACATGTAATGTATATGATAGGCATGGTGCACACTCAGAAACTTGTGTATGCGCTCTGAGTGTGTGATGCGCCTAATAACAATCCTTTAGTAAGGCATCTCCTGCAATCTGCTATTCAAATTGGGAACACACACGGCAGGACGTTTGCTAGAGTCATCGTGCCAGGACCAGGCCAGACAAAGTCAGTGTTTTGCACCTGTACTTATCCTTTGGAATGCTGTCCTACAGAACTGGACACAATAATGCTTACGATGTCTCACTATTAATGTCCACAGTGGTACTTTTGACACAGTCAACCACGGATCACTAAAAACGAGACTAGAAGATGTAGGGCTACAAGATACAACGATACATTGTTGAGGCCTTTCCTGACAGAGAGAACAGAAATCACCTGACTCTTTCCAACTCAGGCTACGCATTTGATCTCATCCCGTAAGATTCGAACACCATTCAGTAGATACATGGCCCAACTTAAGAGGCTCATTAAAAAACAGACTCATCTGTTACAACTAATGTTCACACACTAAACATTCCCATAATGACCAGTCTAGAAACCATTATCGTTTCACATAATGTGGCGTTCATCCCCGTTCCAGCCCCTGGAATGGGAGATGAAGGCCATTAGCACCCCGGGTTGCCAAATCGGTAACGCGAGGTGTTAAAAAAATGTTTTTTCTTCCTACAACGGGACACGTGTGGAGTCCCGCTGTAGGAAGGAAAATCCTTTTCCAAGATGGCCACCATGGAAAGGGAAGTCAGGCCCTCTACGGAGTCTCTCTTCCCTTTCCAAGGCGGCCTGTGGGAGGCAAAGGGAAGAAGCGGATGCAATGGCGGCACCCACCTCTGCCGAAATATGGTAAGTAGGGGAGTGGGGGAGAATTTTTTTTTAAAAGGGACGAGGTGGGGGGAAGATGGTGCTGGGGGAGCGTTCCTAGACATCTGATTGGCTGGCTCCCCCCACCCGGGTGCTAATGCCTCATCAGAAGCACCAATACCAGGTCTAAATTAACTAGTACCTGCCCGAAAAACTCCAAAGTGATGAGGAATCTCAGGATTGTTATGTTATGTTAAACTTTGAAATGTTACTGGGATTTATACTATGCACCACTGCCATTTGCATGGTCTGCAGATCCTCGGGCGGATCTAAAGAGCGGTTGAGGTAGGTTAGTTGAGAGAGGAGAAAATGCAAGTTGTCTTTGCTCATGTGTTGGTGACTGCAGATCAAAATCTGTAATGAACAACAGAATTACCCTGCACCCACAAATTAACACCTCTGTAAATAAAGGCTTCTACCATTTTCACGCAGTCAGACTAATAATGATATTCCTCACCTTCCTGTGCAGAAACCTTGATGTGATTTCAATTATTTTTTTCAAGAATCGACTATACCAACAGCAAACATCTAGGCATGTCAATTAGATTCCTAGTAAAGTTCATTGCATCCAGCACACAGCAGCAAGACTGCTACTCAGACTCAATAGGGGGGCACACACAACACCAGCCCTGAAAGCTCTCCACTGGCTACCAGTCAAAAAAAGAATCAAGTTTTTCTGCATCATCCACAGAGTCCTTCAGGGCCATAGAGCCAAATTCATCCAAGTAACGATCATCCAGTATCAATCAAGAACGACACTAAGACCCAGCGCTGATGTCCTGCTAGAGTCCATGTGCTACACCAGAGAGAAAAAAGGAGGGTCGTCTTTCTCCAACATTGCTGCCAAACTCTGGAACACTCTGAAAAAGGGAATATGCACAAACCAGGATCACATTAGCTCAAAGTAAATGCTGAAGAGCAGGCTTTTTGATGCCTATCGGACTAAGACACCACCCAGGAGCTGACAGCCCCTAGGCATTTCACGCTAGCAAGAAACTCTCAGCTGGGCCCAGAGCTCACCCGTCGAGCCTTTTGATACATCACCTGGAAATGCCATTAAATGTCCTCTCCTCTACCATGGGGTTCGTGACACAATGTGACTTTTGATCACAGTTGTCCCACAGATTACCAACCGTGCATTCAAGCTTCTGCATGTGCCACCTTTTCTCCCCTAGAGTCATCACGGGTCTCGCCTATCTGCCACACTATATACAGGGCCACATTTTGACCAGCGTGTGGTAACCTATGCAATATGGGCAATAAAACTATATGCACTCTCTAAGGTGTCACTGCAGGCTTTGCTAACCCCACCCACCTTCCACACCAAAACGTAGCACACACAAACCACTAAGTCACTCACAGACGGCCTCTTAATCCCACTCCGAACACTACACCTCTACTCCCAATGCATATACTTCAGCCCCGGCCAATACAGCCCATCACCTTTCTGGATACAAACGCCTGGACGCTCTTAACACAAAACACTGAACAACTCAAGCACATGCACCGGAGCAAGCAATCTTGCATTTTCTCCTCCCCACTAACCAAATCCACACATTATGTCATTACCACCCAATCACCTGCAGACCATGAAAATGGCAACGCTGCATGGTATAAATCCCAACAACAGAAGCATAATTTAACACCCTTTGTTAGCTGTTTGTAGCTCTCCTTACAGACCTTAACATTGGGTGTGCCCTGTTTATTGTCTTGTCTCTCTGTTGACCGACCCGCTTTAAGGTCATCGGCGTAGGGTATGACGACATCAAGATTTCTCTTCTGCTCATTGGCCTTCAAGACTTTGCTTCCTATTGTTTTTTTTAGTATTCATGTACGTAAGAGTTTAATCTAATTTCCCCCCACACCCACATGACAAGCCTTTTAGTCTTTTATAATTGCGTTTAAGGTTTACCATTCCCTTTTAGGGTTCAGATCTGTAAGGAGATGTATGTACATGCAAGGAGTGGAACATGAGGTTTTACATTTAGGACAGTTTGAATAACTGGTGAGTTCAGGAAAGGAAACAACGTGTTAAAAAAGAATAATGCCAACCATTGGATTTGAAGAGGATGATGTAATCTGACAGCTGCATAATTCAGTGCGGATAAGCGCCTAACAAAGCCAGGCTTAACCGTATCCGGCAGAGCAGCGCGCGGGAGATACGGGTGCTGCAGATAACGGAACTAAATGGCATAGGCAAGATGCGTTCTTCAGCGGGTTGCGTAAAAATAGAACACGGGGGCGCCAGCCAATGCTTTCCGGAGACTAAGTTACCCGAGTGATGCCACTTTTCATCAGTGTTGTTGGGAAGTGACATGTGTTGGGGTGGGAGGGGATTCGCCAAACCTCAGCTTCTCATTGCGGGAGGGCTGTGATTGGTGGCCTCGGCTGTGCAGCTCAATACGAAGGTGCTACCGCCGACACAGTGACAATCGTCGTAGCATAATCCGAGACCTCTGTTTTCGTCTTGTATGGATTTTTCTCATTAAGCAATTTCTTAAACTGTTAATTGTAATAGCGGGTAATGTTATCGTTGCTACTGTTGTCAACAACCGCTTTAAGTATAACACTATTGGTATGTTAAATGTTAAATGTTAGAGGTATTTGTGTGTCATTACTTATTGAATTGTTACGGATCATATTTTAGTAATTAAAGTGCATGCAACTTATGCACTTGCTCCCAAGAAAAAATATAGTTTGCCCAACAAAAGAGAGGAACCTAAAGTTCGGACTGATTTTCGAGTGGGGCCCTAAGCTGCTCGTAGTGGTTGAGACAGCTGTGCATACAGTTTACAGTTTCATAGGGGGTTCAGATGTAGTGGCGGCTGGTGACATTTTTTATCGGAGGGGCGTAAATAGTTCCTACAAATATGCATGAGCGAGTGAATGTATTGAGGAAGCCCAAGCCAACCAAGGGTGGTTTGGAAAAAGAGGGGCTAGCCCCCCAAAGACATTTTTGGGAATAATGGGTGAAAGTGGTGCATTACACAGCACACTTTCTTTGAAATATTTAGTAAGAAGCCAGACAGTTTTCAATCAGTTTGTAGGGTAACTCGTGCAATCATCCAATAGATGCAAGGCAACAGTGCACAGTAGTATTTCCCAATGCATTTTCATGATGCCTTTCTCCACAATATATGACAGTATTAAAAGATGTTCACGTTGGCTGTGCCCATACATTTCCACGTTGACAGCAGCTATAAATGCCAGTATGCAAATATAAGAACATATTCATGTTTGCTTTGTGCATAATGCCAGTAATGTTAGTATACAATAAAATTCCCAAGCTGGCTCTGCCAATATATGCCTGTATCCCCACGTAAGAACATTTTCCTGTTGTCTTTGCCAATATAAATGTCTTGCTACAATAAGAAAACATGTCCAACACAAAATAACACTTTTATTTGCTTTATTGTAGATGCCCAGTAAAAAATGTCATGCCACAGTAAGAAATGGATAGATCTGCTGCACGAAAATGCCAGACGGACCACGTAATAATACTTACAATGATTGCTTTCTCATAAACGCCCAGAAAAAAATATTATGCCACAGCAAGCAATGGCTAGACTGGCTACACCAAAATTTCAATAAAGCCACACAATAACACTTACCATGCTTCTTTATCACAGATTATCTTTGATAAAGCAAGCATCATGATAGGTTTTATTACTGGCATTTAGACTGGCATTTTGGTGTAGCCAGTCCAGCCATTTCTTACTGTGGCATGGACTTTTTTTACTGCGCCTCTATGACAGATGCCTAGTAAAAAAGGTCATGCCACAGTATGAAAAGGCTAGACTGGTGGCATCAAAACACCAGTCTAGCCACGTAAAAATGTCAGGTGGTTAAGGAGTGTCCCCATTATTACGAGGGATTCATGTTCTCACACCAAAATGATGATGGGGTGACAGCAAATGGGGGCAGTGTTGCAAATCCATATGAATCGAATGGAGTTAACTATGGATCGGATATGTTACTTTTAGTGTTACAATCGGTTAGAATGTATACATATTAGATCTTCACGCATATAGAAAGAAACAATATTAAAACTGCAAATGTAACACAAATACAATCCACACAATGGGGTGCTTTGACCACAGTTTGCTGTTACACATGATTTCTAAGTAGTAGGAACATTCTTGATGGAAAAAATAATGAGTTACCTAGTAAGAAGGTCAGCATACAAACAGGACAAGGTTTACAGTCCCCCAAGGGGACAGATGTTATTTCGCCCTTTGTATTCAATTTATAGAGGGTTAGTCATTTGTTTGGTGGTAATAAACATGATGCCCGATGCCATGGTCTGGTGGTTAAGTGTTTTTCATGGTCACCAGAGGCTGCATTTGGCCCTATAGATTAGAAGGTCTTTTAGAGGTGCCTGGAGTTTGGGGTATTGAGACCGCAATTAGTGGTTTAAAGAAAATCCTCTTTATGCAAACCTTGCTCTATTTACTAAAATATGTAAGCAGGCCATTTGAAATCACACTTAAAGTTAAAGGGCTTAGGCCAGTTATTGCTAGCAATGAATAATGTTTTCAATACCAATGTTTAACAAAGCACTGACGTCATGGCCTAGTATGGACGAATCCCAAGAAGAGTTGTGTTTTGAATATAATGTGAAGGTGAGAAACAAAATAAGACTGAGCAATGAAAATGGAAGAATTGGGAAAAAATTGGATTTCATTGAAGAGGTTGTGTCCAGTCATATTAGGGGGTGAATGGTAAGAAAGCATCTGGGGGTGCTTTAAATTATTGCAAAAAGTATATAAAATGGCAACTGATGCTGTATTGTTGAGACGTGGGTTTGTTTGGTCTAGCAACACCATCTAACCGCTCCTCAGAGCGTTGAACAATAAACTTGTTTATGTACAACCGTGCACTCACTACTTAAGTATAAGTAGTGGGCTTGTTTTGGGTTAAGGTGATTCATGGCCCATCCCCACAATAACACTTATCATGCTTGCTTTATCACAGACACCCAGTAAAATATGTCATGCCACAGTAAGATATGGCTAGACGGCTACACTAAAATGGCAGTCTAGCCATGCAATAACACTTATCATGCTTGCTATAGCACAGATCATCTGTGATAAAGCAAACATCATGATAAGTGTTATTAAGTTGCTAGGCTGGCAATTTTGGTGTTGCCAGTCTAGCTATTTATTATTGTGGCATGATATCTTTTTACTAGGCATCTGTTTCAGAGAAAAGGCCTGTTCACCAGCACAGTTAGAGGGCCACTGATTTGGGGGCAGCCCACACCCCAAATCACAGGCCCACTCACTGTGCTGGTGGGCAGGCCTCTAATATGGTGGCCTGATGGGAGGTGGTGCATTTGTCACACATTTATACACATTTACTCTTTCATTCACATGCACATCCACACAACATACACTCTTTCATTAATGCGCACACCCAAGCATACACTCTTTCAACACATGGAGACACGCACACTTTCGCATCTTTTTTTGTTACCTGCAGCCTCAGCCCAGAATTTGCTCCACCAGGCCCCGTGAAGTATGCACGAGTAGCTGTGAATGTGCAGGTTTGCACAGGAGCACCTCCTCGCAAATTCAATTTGCAGTCCAGCCTCCATCCCCAATGGGCCATGCAAGGATGGGGAAGCAAAATGCTCCTCCCCTTGCATGGCCCAATCAACATACAAGCAGGAGTATTAATCTGCCCAGGAGTGTTCCCTCAGCCTCCTGTTTCAGTTGAGAGAGTGCTTAGTGTTTTCACTTTGCTGTCTTGGCGGCTCGTACAAACTGGGTGGGTCGATGCCCCAGCGTGAATTATGGATGACCCGCCCTTGCATATAGGCATTATATTACCAGCAAATCCCCCATAGAGTCCTACAGCACTCCATGGAATTGGGATTTACCACCCTTACCAGCACTCATAATCCGGCGGTAGTTGTAATGAGGCCCATTATATTTTATAATTATATTCTGTTATGTACACCTTTTTATGTCTTTTGTATGGCACTTGGCATGAGGATTGCACTGTATCAAATACTTGAAATAATATAAATAAACAGATCACCCGCATTCACCTTTCACATGATCAATTCTTGACTGGGTCACAATCAGCCTTTAGATTTAAAAGTAACCCAAGGAAAAAAGAACCCACACACTTCATGGGCTGCTGTTGCACATATAGGACCACCAATGAGCCCAATTCAACCTCGTCACACAGTCAAATACTGATTGTTCAAAAGTGCCCATTGCTCTTGGAATCTGCCACACATAGACAATCCAGTTGATTCCAAATCTATAATTTACCTTTTCTACCTTCAATTCTGAGTTATGGTCCTCCACAACTGGATGCACATATACCTAAGCTATCACAAAACATGACTCCAATCTGCATCCCCCCTTCCCTTTGTCTGTACAACTACCCCTTCTTTCATTTTCCTGTTATCTTCCTCCTACTCCTTTTCCCTCTGCAGACTAAGGGCCCATTATGCCAAGCGCCATAGAAGGCTAAGCATTCCGAGACCTCAAGGGTGCTGACTTGCCAAAGCTTCATTACATATGGCTAACGCCACATTCCACTTTCTGAAAATACATAGTAACAAACTTCAAGGTCTCAAGACTTAACTTTTTCTTGGAGCTGTAGGATCTTGGAGGCAAGGACAATTGAATTCTTCCCTACATCTATGAATGACCACTCAGCCTCTGCAAAGAAGTTGCCTCTAAACTAGACCTTGCACAATCCAATCTCACCAACAAGACTCTGAAACCATGAAGATTCTACCTTAAGAGCTGCATTGATTGCATCTCTCAAACATTCCCAAGTGCTCTGAAATAGCCACCAGGTAACATGAGCACCATACAAAAACCACTAAATAAATAACACAATGGGCCTCATTACGACCCAGGCGGAGGACCATGGTGCTATTAGTACCATGGTCCATGCCGGTGTCTGCCATGGCTGAATGGGGAATTTCCACCCCATTCCAAGGTTGGCGGGGCGGTAATTCCTCATGCCGCCATGGCCCTTCCCCATTCCCATTTTTGCCCCATAGGGCTCAATGGGAATGGGGAAGGCGCTAAGTACGGTGCCGCAAATTGCGGCACCGTACTTAGCACCAAGGTCCCTTTGCGGGTCCCTACTTTAATGGCTGGTTAAACCTCGTAATTAGGCGCTAATAGGTTAACGGCGCTGCAGCCTTTTATGGCGCCGTTAAACCATTAGCGCCTGGGTCGTAATGAGGCCCAATGTAACAAGTTTGGCGGCATCCATTGGTAAATTTGCCAGTATACCGCCAAACATAATTACTGTTACCGACACTTGGTCCAGCGGATTTACAGGCGGATTACAAGTTTTCATCGGCGGTGTAAGTCTTCAATTTTGAAGTCCATAGAACTCCATGGGGATTTTGTCAGAATTACCACTGACTGTAAATCCGGAGATGTTGCTGATTTTTCTTCCTGGTAAGGCAGCAGATATTCCTCCAGCCTTTTACTGGAGGAAAATCATCCACCTCACAGCCAAACCTGTAGTACAGTGGTGCAGTAATGCAACGGTAATAGAGTTACTGCCAGGATACCGCAATTTTTATCGCATCACCAGTACTTGTAATGAGGCCCTATGTGCAGTGTAGAAGTGTAGACGCAATACATCAGGCTCTGCATATGTCTTGTCCAACTAATGGGTATTCTTTTTCTCCCATTCACGTTGTAGAAGCAAAAATATGTTGAAATAGTTCCTCCTACTCATTCCTTCCCTCTGATCCCTGAAGGTATATCTTGCATTGTTGATGCAGTCTGTAGTCAGACCAAAGCATGGGGCTCTCCAGCTCGAGGTACAAGGAATATTGTTTTGAAAATTCCAATATAAGACCTGGCCTTAGTAGCACCCTCTGATGGCTTACACAGTGAGGGGCATCAGAAGGCTTGAGGATTGCCTGCAAAGGTTAAAAGAAAATCATTTTATTTGGTACAAAACCGTGAAAGTATTGGAGTAAGGGTAAACCAAGTGATACTCAGTTTCCTTAGAAGTGTGTGACGGCTCTGAACCAACAAGACCAGTGCAGTTCATAAAGTTCAGGGCTGAACTCCTGTTAGGACCATGGCCCTAAATACCAATGTTCCAATACGTAAGAGTCTGCAGTCAAGTTTTCTTTTCCTTTTGATACACAGGCCAAAGGAGGTAAAGTAACTGACAGTTCTTGTATTTTTGAGGAGCCTACCACACTCGGGTAAACCCTCCTGGCATGGTTTCTTGATAGACAAGTATCAATTAATTTCTCTGGTGGGTGTGCTACTCCCACCAGGGTCTGTGGTATGTCTTGTGGCTAGCCTCTATAGATCTTTATGTTTGCCCTGCTCTTGGGTCTTTTAGACTTTGGTCCTACCGATCTTTAGATACAGGTTAAGAAAGCCCTCTTCTTTCCAGGCAATTGTAGCTTGGCTGCAGCCCCGCATATGCCCTGCTGGTCTCAGCACCCCTTCTTGCTTTGGGCTTGCTTGCTTTAGAGAATTCTTGCTTTATGTCTGAGATATCCCTGTCCCTTTCTCTTTCCTTGTTTCTCTTGGCTTGGCCAATACTTGCTCTGTGCTTGAGGCCTCTCCTCTTTTATTTCCCCAACTCGCTCCTCTAAGCACTGGTGTTACCTTTCATTCTCCCTTTGACATTGTTGCTCCTAAAACACCAACCTCTCTCTGACATGGCTTCTGTCCTACTCTTGCTCTCGCTTTTCCCTTTCATGCAACAACAGGAACCTCATCCGTACAATGCTTAATCCTGCCTTCTGTAAGGGTGTGGAAGGAGGAGAATGAAACACAGGTAGCATGATTTTACATAAATGAGGGTTGGGGAAATACCTTCCTGACCCTAATACTAAGAGGGGTTTCCCTGACTTGAACGAATATTATAAGGAGTCTGGCAGGCTAGTCCAAAGAAATAAGTCCACTGTTGTGTCAAAAGTCATATTTCCAACAATCACGCTAAGAACTCAAACTAATGTGAAAAGGGGATCATCTTTAGTCTCAAAGTAATTTTCTAGCTTACAAAACAAAGTTCCAAAATGGTGCAACAAATAAACTTCAAAAGGGAGGACAACCTTACTCCCCAGGATGTTTCAACCTCTGAATGTCCACTGAGGGTCTTCTTTCTTTCAGTTTTCCAAAAATGGCCACAAAACAACAACAGGCGGACTTTGCTCCCTTCCCCTCGGTTTCCTCTCCTACCTTGTCCAAATGTTGAGGGAATATCTCCCTTTTTTGCCTTTTCTTGTATGTACACATTACTAGGGAGGATGCTTCGCCTAGTTTCTGCCCAGTACATTTCATAGTCAACCTGGCTCTTGCTTCTCCCAGATAATGTGGCTACAAATATTCTTCTTGTCTTCTTCTTGGTTTCACAGCCAACTTGGTACACCGTCTTGTCAGGTACAGTGACTCTAAAGATTGCTTTGGTTCTCTCTTCATATGTCTGTGAGTGGAAGGCTTTTGACTTTTCTGTGCTTTTCATTGTGGTTTTCTCATTTTACTACTACTTTGTTGGTCACAGTCAACCTGGTATACTATCCTGACAGGTACTGTGACTATGAAGATAGCTTTGGATCTCTCTTCATATAGGTGTGAATCCCAGACTCACCTTTTTTGTATTTATGGTGGTCGTCTTGCTTTACTACTACTTCATTGGTCACAGCCTACCTGGTATACTATCCTGCCAGGTACTATAATGGTAATGTATGGTAATGTTTATTTACATAAATATGAAGATTGCTTTGGCTCTCTCTTCATATGGGTGCAAATCTCAGATTTGCCTTTTCTGTATTTTTATTTGTTTGTCTTCTCGCTTTACTACTTCTGCTTCGTTGTTCACAGTCAGCCTGGTACACTATCCTGCCAGGTACAGTGACAATGAAGATTGCTTTTGGAGGCCTTGATTAGGTTTGTGGGTCCCAGGCTCGCCTTTGTGATTTCCCTTCTATTAGCCATCCAGCCAACCGTCCTGGTCTGCCTGACCTCTCTTGTGAGCTTACCGGTGGTCTTCGCTTGTTTGCGGATGCTTCAGGCCTTATCAGCTTCCCTGCACTGCTTCCAGGGACTGCGGCGGCTCCGCGCTGACTCCAGTTCTCTGGGTTGTGCATCTTTGCTTCTCTAAATGCTCCAGGCTTCCCGTCTGGCTTAGGGGTCAGGCTTCTGGTCCTCTGGGATGTTTGTCTCTCAGGAATGCCTCTACCAGTGGGTAAGCATCACGCTCCTGTCCATTGTCGTCCTGTCTCCTCTACTGCTGTTGGGATTCGAATCTGCTGCTTCCTCCTTGGTGGGCTACTCTCATCATCAAGCCTTTCTTCCCTTTTTATGTGCCGTTCCGATTTGCTTTGCACAAATTGACTTCTGCATTTGTAGTGGTTCTGTGGATTATTCCAAATTACTCTGCATGTCTTTCTCGTACCAGTACTTTCTAGGGAAATGGGTATTTCTTCCCTTACAAAGCCTACACTCTTCCTCGCCCCAGTATTAACAAGATGGTATGTTGAGAATAACACATGGATATATTAGGGTAGGGGTTGATGTTAGGGTTGTAAGAAGGTGGGCTAAGGACAGGTGAGTTGCAGGGATACCACGTTCTTCTCTGATAGTCATCCATAGTCCCATAGGGGGAATCCCTCCCCAGGTGATCCTTCTGCTAAGTAACACCCTCGGGAGAACTATTGGGTAGCGGCCTCACCTCCCTTGCTTCAAGAGAAGGGACTTCCCTAGGGGAGAATGGACGACATCTGAGGATTCATCACACTTCTCTTTTATTTTTTTCCTCTGCCAGCACCACCCATTCACTTCCAATTTCTTCTTTCTTCTTCTTCTCATCACATTGAATTCACTGTATTGCTTAAACCTTCAAACAAAAGGTCATATAGACTCAATTTAAAAAATAATCTTCAGCTTGAAAAGCCATATTAGATGTTTTAAACCCTTTTTTATATTTGTATTTGTATATATGTTGATTATGTAAAGAAAGAAGGAGAGAAAGAAGAATTGACATCAACAGAAAGGAGAATGGAATGGATTGCCTTCCTTTTTGGACCAGTGTTTATGAACTACAAGCAGAGCACTGTAAACTAGGCCTACCTGGAGTTAAAGCCCCAGGCCTTCTTCAGTGGAAGTGACAGCAGACAGGTCCCAATACAGAAAGAGAGACACCAGGCTTTGAGGGAAGCTGACCACGTCTTGCTGACTGATGCCCACCTGTTCCTAGAGGGGGAGAATCGAACCAGTCCTCAAGAGTGTGCCCACCTGTCTGTGAGACAGCCAAAACAATCTCAGATGTAAGTATAAAAGAAAGGAGAAATAATCCAGAGGGGAGCAATACTCTAAAAGTGGAATAGATAAAATCCTGGCCCCTTTAATTTGTACGTACTGAGGAGCGGGGATATATAAATTGGCTGTGCATCCTGGGAAATAAGTAAATATTTTAGAAGCATACGTGCTTCTGGAATTATTGATATGAAAAAGTAAATCCTATGGTGTTTTGTACTGGGTTATCCCTTGAATCCTTTTCTGTGCAATGTACAAGCACAGGAAAGCAAAGGACACCTCACTGTGTGCATACCTAGAAAAATAAAGTAGTTGAAGTAATTTCCTGGTTATATCACCACTTTCTGTTACTGGTTCGCATCCATTGAAGAAAAGGGAGAAGGGTTATTGAAACTGCCACCTATTTTCCCACCTTTAAGTTGTCCATTGAAGATGACAAATTAACATTTTCCCCTGGTAATGCATAGAAACACCACTGAAGGGGCTTTAGCAAACATACACTTTCATTTTGTAAGTGAACCGCATGCGCAAAAGTTAATGTTAAGTAGCTTGTCTTGCAATTGGATTTTCTAGGACGCAGTTTGAATTGCTGACAGGTTCATTGACTGGGGTAATGTTCATTTGCAATGACTAAGAAGTAAAGAGATTTAGATAGCCAGGGATGTTCGATTTAATTTGGTTTTCTATGAAATTATAATTATTTCCTGAGACCTCATTCACTGTACAATGCAAGGCGGATGCACGCTGAGAACAATTCAAGTGTACACATTGTGATGCATGTGTTTTAAAAGTTCGCTTTCATAATAATTCCATTTTGACCATTGATGTTGGCATTTCACAGATGCATAATAAATAGACCCACGGTTCAAACCTGCATGTGTCTTGTCCTGAATGGACGTTGGGAATCAATATTATTAAATTGGGGGTCCCTGGTTCATGAAAAAAACGTTATTCAATTAATATAAATTATGCTACCTGTTTTGGGGTAGGTGGAAAGTTCCCTAATTGGATGTCATCTGACTAAAACATCCCATAGGAGGCGATTGGGTTGGAGTTGTAGTGAGAGTTTGTTGTTGAACTGCAAGCCAGGATTTTGAACTGTGTTAATGGGTGGGCAGAGATGCTTCATTTGATAGGCCCCCGAAATGGCCAAATGACAGGCCAAGGGTCTCCTCCGACTTTGTACCCAGTTTTGTTATTGATGGCTAAGTTCAGTTTTGTTGTTATTGATGGCTATGTTGTAGTTGTAGTGGTTCATCCAGCTCTAGGTGGCCTTTTGCAGTTAGGTAGCAAGCTTCTGGGAGAGGCTGTACCCTGTTTGAACCCCAATGCACATGACTGGGAACCTCACCACCAGCTGTGTGTCACATAAAATGCTATTGGATTTCGATTTTAAAGCTAGTTGGTACATGTACATATAATATTACATAGTAAGGGGATGTAGAATACCTAAATGTTTCCCCCTATTTCAAGATGAGGGAAGGAGTCAGGAATGCTCAGAGCTTGGCCGATCAGGCTGAACATGTTGAACAGGCTGGCATTCATAAGCCCAAGGCAAATTTCAAGGTCAATTGTATCAAAAGCATCATGTGAGCTTTGAGTTGCTGAATAGTCAGGAGATCATCACAATGAAGGATAATAGGGTTGATGCGGTTTCTAATTGATTCCACGGTGCTGTTTGCCAGTGAGGGCTGAGGCTTTTATGAGGGAATCTGCCTTCTTTGGTGTATCTTTTAAAATGTATATATATATATATATATACATATATATATATATATATATATATATGTTACATGGCCACAGTAGTGGCCATGTAGTTATGGCTAAGTTGCTGTTTCCATAGGAAGAGCACTTTTGGGCGGCTTATAACTTCGCTCTACCTGGATGGATCCTCACCAAACTTTGCAAAAAAGTGGGTCACTCTGAATTTTTTTGCAAAGTTTGGTGAGGATTCGTCCAGGGGGGGCAAAGTTATAGGGGGGTCCCAAAACATTTTTTTTTCCCATAGACTGAATGGGAAAAAAAATGTGCTTGCATCTACAGCCCAAACCGCTGGACGGATTTTCACCAAATTTGGACCAGGAGCAGCGGCTTGGTCCCGAAAGCGTGCTTTTGCAAATTTGGTGAAAATCCGTCCAGTAGTTTTTTTTAAAATGACCAAAAAGTAGGTAAAAAAAAAATTGTGATATCTGTGTTCGGTCCGCGGACACACTTCCCTGTTCGCTCCGCGGACAGTGTCCTGATTGGCCAATCGGCTTGCGTGATGTTCGCGGACATGCAACGTGTTTGCTGATTGGACGGCGTGGAGCGTGAAGCGCGTCAGATTTTCGGTAGCGCCCACAATCTTGGATTCACGGTCGTCCGCGGACAGCGCGGTGAAACTTTGTTCAAAATTTGTATTTAGTAGAGTGTGTTGGTGTGTAGGAGTGTTTGGGGAGGGTGGGAGTGTATGAGATAGGATGAAAGTTGTGTTTTTTATGTGTTAGACATTCTTTTTGTGTTCGATTTGTCTGCGGACATCACGGGTGTTCTGAAATGTTCTAAATAAACTGAATGGGGGGTGTTCTGAGGACTCAATATGTGTCCGTTTTGTTTGCAAGCAAACTGAAACTGTTCTAAGAACACTCGCAGTGTCCTGAAATGTTCGCAAATAAACAAAATGGGGGTGTCCTGAGGACGCTGTCCGTATTGTTCGTTGTCAAGTTGAATATGTTCTAAGAACACTCGCGGTGTCCTGAATTGTTCGCAAATACACAAAATGGGGGTGTTCTGAAGATGTTGTCGAACACTTGCGGTGTCCTGAAATGTTTGCAAATAAACAAAATGGGGGGTGTCCTGAGGACGCTGTCCGTATTGTTCTCTGTCAAGTTGAATGTGTTCTAAGAACACTCGCGGTGTCCTGAAATGTTCGCAAATAAACAAGATGGTGGTGTTCTGAAGACGGTTCTAAGAACACTCGCGGTGTCCGGGGAATGTTCGTAGGGGGTGTCCTGAAGACGCTGTCCGTATTGTTCTCTGTCAAGTTGAATGGGTTCTAAGAACACTCGCGGTGTCATGAAATGTTCGCAAATAAACAAAATGCGGGTGTTCTGAAGACGTTTCTAAGAACACTCCCGGTGCCCTGGAATGTTCATAGGGGGTGTCCTGAAGGCGTAGTCCGTATTGTTCGCTGGCAAGTTGAATGTGTTCTAAGAACACTCGCAGCGTCCTGAAATGTTCGCAAATAAACAAAATGGGGGTGTCCTGAGGACGCTGTCCGTATTGTTCTCTGTCAAGTTGAATGTGTTCTTAGAACACTCATGGTGTCCTGAAATGTTCGCAAATAAACAAAATGGGGGTGTTCTGAGGACACTGTCCGTATTGTTCGTTGTCAAGTTGAATGTGTTCTAAGAACACTCGCGCTGTCCTGAAATGTTCGCAAATAAACAAGATGGTGGTGTTCTGAAGACGCTTCTAAGAACACTCGCGGTGTCCGGGGAATGTTCGTAGGGGGTGTCCTGAGGACGCTGTCCGCATTGTTCTCTGTCAAGTTGAATGTGTTTTAAGAACACTCGCGGTGTCCTGAAATGTTCGCAAATAAACAAAATGGGGGTGTTCTGAAGACGTTTCTAAGACCACTCCCGGTGTCCTGGAATGTTCGTAGGGGTTGTCCTGAAGGCGTAGTCCGTATTGTTCGCTGGCAATTTGAATGTGTTCTAAGGACACTCGCAGTGTCCTGAAATGTTCACAAATAAACAAAATGCGGTTGTCCTGAGGACGCTGTCCGTATTGTTCTCTGTCAAGTTGAATGTGTTCTTAGAACACTCATGGTGTCCTGAAATGTTCGCCAATAAACGAAATGGGGGTGTTCTGAGGACACTGTCCGTATTGTTCGTTGTCAAGTTGAATGTGTTCTAAGAACACTCGCGGTGTCCTGAAATGTTTGCAAATAAAGAAAATGGGGGTGTTCTGAAGACGTTTCTAAGAACACTCGCGGTGTCCTGGAATGTTCATAGGGGGTGTCCTGAAAGTGTAGTCCGTATTGTTCACTGGCAAGTTGAATGTGTTCTAAGAACACTTGCAGTGTCCTGAAATGTTTGCAAATAAAGAAAATGGGGGTGTCCTGAGGACACTGTCCGTATTGTTCGTTGTCAAGTTGAAAGTGTTCTAAGAACTATTGCGTTGTTCTGAAATGTTCGTAGGGGGTGTCCTGAAAACACTGTCCGTATTGTTCGCTGGCAAGTTGAAAGTGTTCTAAGAACACTCATAATGTCCGCGGACATCAAAAGTTTCCATAGAGCATAGTTGAAATGTTTGACTCTATGGATGTGATATGCTGCGGTGGTTGTTGCCAGGGCATAGAGTCTTGGGTGCATGGCCATTTGGCCGTGCACCCAAGACTGTATGCCCTGGCAACAGCCACTGCAGTCATATTTGCTTATAACTTTGGGTGAAAAACAAATGTATAAGGAACAAAGGTATTAGATACTATGGATGTGATATGCTGCTATGGTTCTCCTTATTATTGTATACTTACTGTTTGGTCTAGTAACGGGAGTCCATGTTTTTCTTGTTCATTTAAATAGCATGTTAGTATTAGTATTTTGTAATGACTTATTACATTGTATAATCAATATACTTTTTTTTTTTGGACCCTCATATTTAGTAGATTACAAATCAGAGTACTGTGCAATTTGCTCAGTTTCTGTATTTGTTGCTAAAATCATTGGGTCTGTGGGAGAAAAAAAAAATCCATGTTGGATTAAAAAAACCCTTTTTCTGTTATGCTACAGTTTATTTGTTTGTTTGTTTTCAGTGTTCACTTCTTGTTTCTGGCTAATGCTTTATACTTTGGCTTGTTGTATTTTTTGGAGCAGTAACATATTATTTATTTGTTTTGATATTATAAAATTTTGGAGCAGTTAGATACCAATTGGCGTATTCTAACTGTCTATTTTTTTCTTATATTTTAGTGGTATTGATTTATCTATTTGGATATTGTTACATTTTGGGACAGTTAGATACCAATTGGCGTATTCTAACTGCGTATTTTTTGGTCTAATTTAGTGGTATTCATTTATCTGATTAGTTGTTGTAGAATCTTTGAGCAGTTAGATAGCTTTTGGAGTATTCTAACAGTTTATATTGTTTTAACACAAGTTTACTTAGGGTTTAAATACAGTTTAGTTATCAAATTTTGGTTTTAAGAACAACAAATAAGCGTTTGTAAGATTTCCTGGTAATCTCTGCTTTAGAGTAATGGTACTATCATTACATTCAAACCATCCACATTTCTTTTTTATATATGCAGCGTAGTGCCCTGAATTGGTTGTGGCTCCTGCGTGGTAGATTATACCTATTGTTGTGAAGGTTTTCTTACCAAGTGATATTTGACCATGTGTGAATCCAGTCAGCTTGCAGTTGTTTTTGGTACCATCTGCATTGTAACGTAGAAACATTAGTATTATGTATTCACTATGTGTTTGTATTACTAACGTGGAGCGATTATCTGAATTGCAGGTAGAGCATAATCTACCATGGTTTGCATTTTGTACAAGTCGCTGAAATGGAATGGATTCACAATTTGGTATTGATATATATATGAAGCATTCATTGGGGATTTCTTCTTGTGTCACATTGTTGCAGAGAGTGCATGTATGTTTCCACATGTATGAAATCTGAAAGATTTCATTTATAGGTATGTTTTTGTTTTCCAGTACTTGTAGTAAGTACATTAGAAATTCTTGTGGATCTTCCTGTGAATTTATAGTGAATTTCACCATTCCAGCACAGTAGTCCAATTGTTGTCTTATTCCAAAAATACTATGCATGTTGCCAGGATTGTTTGCTGCATTTCTGTGAAGTACTAACATTTTCAAACACAATGGGTCTGTACTGTGTAAGTAAATGATGTCAACAATTGGTGGTAATTGAAATAGAATATTCATTGCTACATTTGCGTAGCAACTTACACCAACTATATTTGAGAATTTAAATGGTCCAGGTAGTTCTGTATCTAACTGCTTTTTTTGGAGTTTGTCTTCCTTCTTTAAAGAAGTACTTGGTTTACTTTCCCTAATTGATTCTTTTTTGCTTGTGGTACTTGATGAAGTATTAGTTTATTTTACTCTCTTTGGAGGATTTGCAGTGACATCCTGTTGCATTTCTGTTTGATTTATTTTTCTTTTATAACTTTTTACTTTTTGTGGAACAGAATATGTGTTTAGGTGGGGGGTGTATAGTGAACGAAGTCTATTGTATTCTAAAATGCAAGGAATATCAGCGTTTATTTTACTTGCATCAAAGTTGATTAGAAATAGACCGTCAAGTGTACGTAAGCGTGATAGTGCTACGTAGCTCATGCCTTCTTTAAAGACTGTGTTACCAATATCTATCATTGCTTTGTCTAGGATAAGACCTTGTGATTTATGAATCGTGACTGCGTATGCAAGAGTTGCTCCATTAACTAGTCCTTGGTCCACGTCAAGGTTACGTTTAAGCATTACTCTGCAATTTAATGATAATTTTAATATCTTTTCTAAGCCTGCTGTGTTTGAGATTGATTTTTCTAAACTATTTAGTCTTGTTGTGGCTTGGTCACACATGGGTAGTGTCATACCATGTACATCTAGTTTGTCTGTGGCGCTAATTTCCATGATTGGTTGCATTTCTTTACTTAGCATGATTTCATTGAATTTGAAACAGCTTGCAAGAGTTGGCATTAAGGCCATACAATTGACATTTTTGTGGGCTAATTGTTCCATAACATCCGTAGCACATGCATTATCGCCATAAAGTGCATTAATGTGCCGGGTTTTCAATATTGCTTCTGCTTCTTTAGAAAGTATACCAACTCTGATACTTTTTAAAATGTTGGCATAAGTGAGATCTGCAGATTGTTGCATGTTTTCAGTTAATTCTCTGTATTGGAAATGTTGCCAAAGGTTGACATTTCCAATGCTGCCAACAGTTTTACGGCTGAGTTTGTGTCCTAATGTTTTAAAAATAGGCTCACCTTTTACTGGTGTTAATTGAAGCAGATCTCCAAAAACAATAATGTGTTTTCCTGCAAAGAGCTCTTCATAGTCTGTTTTGAGTACTTCTTGTAATCTGAGGTGAATCAAAGCTAACATCAGGTTGGAGACCATGCTCACTTCATCTATTAGTAGCATTTTCATTTGTTTCAATACTCTGCGTAATTCCATTGCAGCTTCTGCAGAAAGTTTCTAATAGTCTAATTTGTTCTGGTGTTCTACTGGTAATAGTAGTAATCGGTGTAATGTAACACCACCTATGTTGTAGGCAGCTAAACCTGTGGGGGCAGTGACAACAGCTGACAGTTTGTTGTTTGTCAATTGTTGAAGGAACTTACTAATGATTTTGATTAGGAATGTTTTGCCAGAACCAGCTTCACCACTGACGTACAGTAGTATCGGTTTATAATTATGGCAGGAACATTCTTTATTTTCATGTTTTACACCATGTGCAATTTGTTTTGTTACTTCTTGAAAAATGCTACTTTGCTCATTGTTTAGTTTTGATTGTAGTATAGTTAAGTCTTCCTTATCTTCATACTGACACATGGTGTTTTCTACTTCTATCATAACTAATTCTGCCTCATTTATTATTAGTGGTTCTCCCAGTGGTTCTTGGCTTCCTGTTACAGAAGGTTGACTACTGTCAGGAGTGTCCTTATCTAGTTGGGCTTGGAGTTCTTCTTCGTGTTGCTGTTCATTGTGCAACATTTTTTTGTATTGTGTAAAGTTTACATCAGTTATAGTGCTTTAATTTGCTTTGAAAGCATCCTCATATGAGTCATAGTTATCTGGTAATTGTTCTTCTTTTCTCCATGGTTTGAAGAGTTGTAGCAGGGACATGTAATATACTTCTTTATGTTGAGGAGTCTTTAATGACAATTTGAAATGATTAATTAAATTTGGTTTAGTGAGTTTAACTAAGCTGCCTTCACAGTTTGTCACTCTATATTTACCTTTTTTTTCATCAGGTTTCATATTATTTTTGTATGTGTAGTTTTGGGCTATGTGGTATAGACACATGTTTTCCAAAGTATTACTTCTGTTTGGGTAGTATGTGTCCAATAAATTGTTTTTTAAAATGTCTTGGCTGTTGGGGTCATGTTTGGCTATTGTTTCTATATCTTCATATGATTTTAGAACTCTTTTTCTAGATTTAGCTGGACCAAGACTTAGCCATACTATATTTTCAGATTTACCATACAATGCAGTACCGGTTAAACGATCAGCTGCTTCATATGATCCACATTCTCTATGGGTGAGCATTTTTATGCCCAAGCTGTATAATTTCTGAGATACTGTTTTATCTGATGACAGGTCATTCCAGAGGTCTTGGAGCTCTGTCTTTTCTGCTTTAGTTAAGTATGCTGTGACATATCGTGCAACTGCAGTAGAATTGTGTGCAATGTACTGCACATCTATGTTTGCATTCCATAAGTGGGCAATGATTGCATTATAATCATTGATATATTTTTCTTCTTCTTTTCTTTTTATGTAATATGTATTTTTAGGTGACTTACCTTTAACACTATGTCTAACTGAAGACATGAGGTTGTTCACTTGACCTGTATTTGTAACTGGTCTAGGGAAACCAAATCGGCATTTGGTGTAGTATTTCCCTTTGTTTTTGTATTTGCGACGACAATATTTTCCACATTTGTGCCTTTGAAATTGTAAAATTTGTGCATGAAGATCACTATTTGTGGCTTCTGATGGAATTTCACAAGTGACATATTTTTCAATAAACTGTAAAACAGTGGCATCACTGTCTTGACCAAATTTAGGAGCATCTTTAATCCATAAAAGCATGTGGATATGTGGTGCTCCTCTTGCTTGGTATTCTTTTCTCCAAAAGAAGTGCTGCACTTCTCCAAGGGGAGGAACAGTTTTATTACAAATAAAATCTAGCATAGCAATGAAGCGATGGTGAAAATATCTTGAAACATTAACAGGATCCAAAGAACAAAGTTCTCCAGGTGTTAGTATATCTATGTTTGTTTTGTTTTTATTTCATATGCGTAGGAAATCATGTAAATCTTCCCATGCATATTCTCCACAACTTAATCTAACAAACCAAGTGGGTGGGCCAAGGTTTCTGATCATACAACGTACATCTCCATGTTGTCGAAACCAGTACTCTTTAGTACCACGCATATTTGCTAATAGATTTGTAATATTTGATTGTAAAACCTCATCCTTTTGTTGCACTTTTTCTTATAATTGTGTAGCTGTCATATTTTGAAAGTGTGATCCTGATGTTAATATGTGTGCAACTCCGTAACATAAAGTTGCTAGTTCACTTTCAAAGAGTAGGTGGAATATGTATTCCACATTTTGTCTAAATCTGGGATCTTCAGAATACATCCGTAATGAGCGGTATTCTGAAGCTGATATTTGAATAGGTCTATCATCATACCTTCCTCCTTTGCCAGTAGGAAAGAGTAGAGGGAAAGCACGTGCTTCTATACTTTTTTCCCATATGCTGATTGGCGATCCTTTTGTTTGACGCATTTGGTAAGTTTCCAGTACATCTTCTACGGTGTCATTACAGTGCAAAGGATGAATTGTATAATGGTCTAAAGTATTTGATATTGTAGCAGGATCTAGTAGCTCAAATTGACCAGCTTCTTGTGTTTCTTGAATTATTTCAGTTGTATCTTTCAAGTTTTCTTCAATATTAATTTCTTTGTAATATTCATTATTCTCTTTAAGATATTGGAAGGCTTGTCTAACTTTATATAAATCTACCAGCTGTTGCCATATTTGTTTTGTCTTTTGTAGGTACTCCATTTAATAAGATAACTAAAGATTGCTGCATTGGACGTTGCACTCCTAGAGTTTGCACATTTTCTTTTAGATCTAATGGTAAATAAACTACTTTTCCACGAATGCCTTTTACCAATTCAGAGGTAGGTAATTTTTACTGTTTTTGGTTGAAGGCGTATTATTGCTTGAAATGGGTGTACTGCTTTCATTATGATGCTCTCATATAAATTAAGTTGTTGTAGGGGTTTTGGTACTGGGTATAATTCCAAATTATTTGTGATAGCACGTGAAGGAGTTTGGTTGTTGTCAAGTTTTGTAGTGCAGTAACTGCAAAGTATTAAGGGCTCAGTTATTTTGTATTTGTTTTGTGCTACAAGGTAGAGAGCTAATTCAAACCATTTAGAATCTTCATTGTCTTCTATTTTGTATGATAGGTCTACAGTTTTTATGTTACTTTTGTAAAAAGTTCTACGGCAACATACACATACATGGTTTGGTACTTCAGCTGATGTACTTTTAAATTTTAGTATTTCTTTTTTGTATGTGTTTAGCAAAAGGTTGCCATATGTAGAATTGTTGCTTAATTGGTTTAAAGCTATTTCATTCTGTAAATGGCTTTCACTTCCAAAATATTTTTTCTGGATATAGTGAATTTCTTCAAGTAGGTCTTTTGCTGTACCATGTAGAAGGATGTTATTTAACTTTGCTAGTGCTAAAGCAGGACTTTTAGCATAGTACAGTTTATAGACTAGATTTCTTATAGTTGAATGATGTGTTGATATCCCTTTGATATCACGGAAAGTGGTTTTACAAGTAGGTCCTGTAATGCAGGCCAATGAATGTCCTTGTAGTCCTGTGTACTTGCGCACTGGACAGGTATCCATATTTTGCAGTAATTTAATTTTGATTTTGTCTTTGCTTTTTACATATTTATTGAGGAATTGGCGTAAAGATTTGAAACATTGTTTGGGAATGTTACACATTGACGTGCATGGCCATTTGTACACTAGACATTCTGATTCAGTTGAATGGAGGGGTAATTCTAAGTTTTCAGGGCATATTTTTGTAAGGAGTACTTCTTGTTCCATTATGGTTTTATTCACTTTTTCATAACCTCGACCAC
The DNA here is from genome assembly GCF_040938575.1 of Ambystoma mexicanum. Taxonomy (NCBI): domain Eukaryota; kingdom Metazoa; phylum Chordata; class Amphibia; order Caudata; family Ambystomatidae; genus Ambystoma; species Ambystoma mexicanum. Next base: position 752,479,272 of record NC_090929.1, read on the forward strand.
TGCTATGTATGGCAATTGTATTTGTTTGCTTTTGTTTGTACGCTTATTCATTAAAATATGGTTCTGTGATCATAGTGTGATTCCATTCACCTCCGCAGATACTTAAGACGTTCTTTCTGTTGACATTTCGCTTATTGAGAAGTCTTTCTTGTAATTTAGTTATTAGTTTTGTTAGTGGTTTCATTTTCTTTAACAGTAAAATAAATAACTTTCTTTTCAGAAGAATTGCACTGTCCATCAACGCTTCTAAGATTAATTTCCTAGGATAGGTTTTAAGCATTGAACCTGATTTCTCTTCTGTTTTTATAAGATTTTGAAGGACTTTGTGACGGTACATTTTGGCTAAAATACTTTTCTTGGTATGCTTACTTTGCACTATATTAAAATTTGAAGAAGTAGTTTTATCTGTAGTGATAGCTGATTTTCTGTTAATTGTTTTTTGGTTTGTTTTACATTTTGATAGAGGAGGCAAAGTTTTTGTACTTGAAACTTCTTGTGTTTCACTAAATGACTGTATTAGCTGTTTTGTTTCAACGTTTTTTCCAAATCTTCTAGAGATGGATGCTTAGGTTGGACACTTTTATTTTCATTTGCTCTACTTTTGCGTTGCTTTCTACGGACTTGACTTTTGGTAGGCATTCTTTAGGGTCTGTTGAAAAAAATAAAGAAGATATGGGTTGGTGTGTTCTGGAATGTATGTGTGCTGTGTGCATGAGTGTTTGAGTAAGATGATAAAGATGTATGTAATGGTGTGTGATTGTGTATTGGGAACTACAACTAGTAGGGATAGGTATTCTTGAATTTATGTGTTACTAAACTGGGGTTCAGATGACAAAAAAAATGTAAGCTAGTGGTGTGGAAAAGTACAAATAGTAAATCTAATGTATACAATTAAAACAGTTGTTTGTTCTATAATATGAACATTGTAGCGGTTCAGTTGGGTAATTTGTGTGTCCACAAATAGGAATTTGTGGGCCATTCTGGCTGTAAATCGCTGTTTAAGACATGGAGATTTTTGGACAAAATGGTACACAATCTCTATTTTTAGGCACCAAAAAGCTTGTATTAACGTTATAGTATGTTTGATTAATGATAAAAATATTATGGTGATATTCTACTTACTTTTTTTCTTAAATTAACAGGTAACTTCTTAGTTCTTCTTTGTTCTTCGATTTCGGCTGCTTCTTTTCAGGAGACTGGTCTTCACTGCAATTGTAAAAGCTTCAAATTAGTAACTTTGTTTGTATATAGCGCTGTTTTTAATTTAGATATTGATTTTTTTAATTGAAATCCTCAGTGCCTTCTTTAAAACCATTAAACTAATTTATTTACATAAGATACATTGCATCAGTTCAGTACATATGATATGTTCTTAATGAACAAATTGTATTGAATGACTAACTGTAGCAAAAAAAAAAATATCTTTACTATGTCTTGTGAAATTTATAATATACCAGTGAATACCACTATTTCTGTAAGTGAGCTGTTCTAGGTAATAGCGTCTCAATGTCATGTATAAATTAAAGTAATTAAGTAAATAAATAAATAAAAACAAAAAAATATGAAATTGTATAAGTATTTTTTTAAAGATATAAACATAGATTGTGCTTGCATGCAATTTTGTTTGAATATATGTAGTCTATATATTTCATTTAAAAAATGTTAGTTTATCATGATTTGAGTGTGTGTGTGTATAAGGAAAGTAAATAGTATAAAGGTTTATAAGTGATAGTTGATTTTAGGAAATTGAAAAAATACAGTAAATTCATTTTACAGATTACACAAGCTAAAAGTCTGTTTGAAAATGTGTTCATCTACTGTACAGAAAATATGCATACCTGAAGTTTGTGTTCATGCATATGGATATGCATGGAGCTGCAAGTAGAAATCTTGGAGACTTATACAGTATTTCTGGTAGATGGTGCTTGCCAATGATATGACACTTGTACTCAGAGAGATTCACAGTACATTTGCAGTGCTGATCTATGATGATGCAGTTAGATCTAGAGGTATTGAATGTGATTGGTGCATGGTCATGTGATTTTTTAGCTACATCCAATGAGGGAATGGCAGAGAGAGTGAAGTGGAAATGGTAGAAGGGCTGTTCATGTTAAGATATGTCCACGGACATGGCGGTAGTTCGCGGACATCGGGAGTTACATCCAGGGATTTTTGGGTTCAGAAGTCATGCAAATGAGAATAAGCACTGAAAGGGATTGGTCAGGAAAGTTTAGTGGGTGTGTTGTGCCAGGAGAGAGTTTCTCAGATACTCTTTTTGCTGAGAGAACAAAAGATAGCTATGGCTGTGTGTTTCAGAAAACAGATTGTTTGGATTTTGGGAGATTCGTGGATACATTGGTTGAAGGTGCATGCAGAAAGCTGTGGAGTAGCTGTAGATCTTGGATTCCCACATGTGGAAGTACACTGGGATGGAGTACGTGGAATGAAGTGGTTGGACTTGCTACCTCTCTGTGCTACTTTGGAGACAGAGCAACATCCAGAAATAATTGTAATTCATTGTGGAGGGAACAGTTTAGGACATGTGACTGGAATTTTTTTGCAATTTGCTATGAAAGAAGGACGTGGGAAGGTTATGGACATGTTTCCTAATTCTCAAGTGATATTTTCACGGATTGCGCAGAGACAAATGTGGCTTCGTTCTTCTTCATTTGGTCCACAAATGGAAAAAGCAAGGCGCAATGTTAATAAGGCTGTTGGTGCCTTTCTAAGAGATTTTGGCATGTCCTCTTTTCACAATGAAAATATTATGTTTCGTAGTACATACATTTTTTCGCAGAGATGGAGTCCATCTTACTTATGCTGGCAATCAGATTTTTCTGAGAAATGTACAAAATGCATTGCAACCTTTTTTGGAATTACAACAACCATTTTGAAGTAGGTGTTAAGCATTTATAATTTTTGACTTACAAACACCACCCAAAGGCTCTTTTCAGAGCCACCACTTCTTCCCAGAGAAAATTGCAATGTTTGTGATGGGGTAGCAACCCAATTTTTTAAATGTTCGTGAACTGTCCGCGGACTTCTAAAAAATACAAAGGGCCCTGCTTCATTTATTTTCAGTTCTATTTTTTAACTTGAAAGGCGACTCTGAAAAGAGCCTTATTTTTTTTTTATTTTTGATATTTTGTATTTTTTTGGTTTTTTATACACGACACACTAGGAGAGGAGGGGAAAGGAAGGTAAAGGGGGGACACCAAGCACAGGGATAAGAAAGGTCGAGCTGAGAGAGGAAGATATAGAGTGGGTTTTATTTGGGTAGTGAGCAGATCTTCTCGTGCTCTGAGACGATAGTCTCAAAAGCACTATGAAGTCGCTCCCCCCTGCAGAGTACTGTGTCACAGTACATACATACAACTGTGACCCTCGAAAGGTAAGGGTCATCAGCATTCTGTATGGCCTGTGAGGCAGCTTGAGGAAGACGCTGTCCCACAGAGGTGGTCCTTGTGGTGACAGGATCAGAAACAGAGGATGAAGTAGAGGAAATCAACCTGCTATGTTCTTCGCAAGGTACAACCCTGCGAATAGCCCCAGAGTGAAATGACCTCAGGTGTCGCTTCATAGTAGTGGTCCCAAAGCTGTACTTACCGTGCTTCCCGCGACTGAGTATCATTTTGCACTCATTGCAGGTAACACTGTTCGCACGAGCCTTAGGAACATTACCATGAATGGTAAATAACCGCCACACCCAAGACTCACGCCTAGTGCGGGTAGTAGGGTTTTCCTCTACCTCATTCTCATCATCCTCTTCTTCCTCCTCTGCATCCTCACTCCTGTTCCCCTCTTCAGGCCCTTGGGGAGGTGGTGGTGGTGGAGGGGGTGGGGGTGGTGCTGAAGCAGGTGCAGCACCAGGTGGCAGTTCTGCAGCCAGGGATCCCATCTCGATGGTGTAATCAGCAAGTTGCTGGAGAAATAGCTGTGCTCTGAAGAATAGCCAGAAACACAATGAGAATAAGCTCTAGGGCATGGTCTTTTATAGGGGTGCTTGTGCGCGCTTCGCGGAAATGCGCGCTGTCCGCGGACAGATCGAATGCAAAAAAAAGTTGGAAAAGTTTCAAAAGGTATGTAGAAACTCAGGATTACTATGTGGGACTTGTGCAATGGTGAGATTTTATTGAAAAATATTATGGATTAATTGAAAATGTACTTTTAATTTGTTCGGGGACCCGAACAGTGTCCGCATTCAGAACACGCGATCAGCGTGGGCGCGGTCATATGATCCGTTCGCGAATAAGTCTGCGAAGGAAGCGCATGTCCGCAGGACACCAAATGCACAGAGATTGGCTAGCGCATGCGCGTTGATGTTCTACGGACACTGTTCGGGTCCTGAACTAATTAAAATTGCGTCACACATGAAACGAACATTTCAGGACACTGCGTGTGTTCTTAGAACAGTTTAAATTTGCTAGCGAACAGTAAGGACAGATATAGTGTTCTTCAGGACACGTTCAATTTCGTTTATGTACGAACATTTCAGGACACCAATTGTGTTCTTAGAACATTTTCAACTTGCTAGCGAACAGTACGGACAGGTATAGTGTTCTTTAAGACACCTCCATTTTCGTTTAATTATGAACAGTTCAGGACAACGCGTGTGTTCTTAGAACAGTTTGAACTTGCTAGCGAACACTACCAACAGATATAGTGTTCTTTAGGACACTTTAATTTTTTGTTTTTTACGAACATTTCAGGACACCGCGTTTGTTCTTAGAATAGTTTCATCTTGCTAGCGAACAGTACGAACAGGTATAGTGTTCTTCAGGACACCTCCATTTTCGTTTCTTTACGAACATTTCAGAACACCTTTACTGTCCGCAGACACCTACATTGTTTTTTTTTTAAAAAAAACGAAACTATTTACAACACAATATCAAAATTAAACTTTATTTAACATATATTAATAATTTATGACAGAGAAGGTGAGGCAGAAACAGAAACAAAAACAGGAGAATTAGGGGTTTCAACATGATTGTTATTAGGTGAAGAAGGGATGGAAGCCTCATCAAAACGTTTTGGGTTATGGAGACGGTTTGGGGATAATTGACTGGGATATGGTGAGGAGGGACAAGTACATGTGGGGCAATGGTACGAGGTTTTTGATTTAAAATGATCTTCCACAAAAGTTTTCAAATTATTAAAATTAGTCAACAATAAATCAATTTTGTCTTCTATACTGTGAAAAGTGTTATCCATAACAGGTTTTTCTGAAGTATTTTCTATTTTGGTATGCTCTGTACAAAAAAAAAGAAATATATGTTAAATGTATACAAAATAATAATAATTAAATGGTTTATATTATAAAGTGTTTACCATTAGTTTCACTATATTGTGACATTTCTTCATGTGGGAAATGTTCCTCTAGCCATTCCAGAGTACTAGACATTTCTGTGAGAGAAAAAAAAAAGATAATATATTTTTTTATCTAATACAGAAAGTTTATAAATATATGAATAAAATTAAGTACACTTACTATTTCAGGTAATATATGTCCTATGTACTCAGTGGGTCTGCTCTTGTTCTCAGTTCTGTTGTGTTTGTGAGGTAATTATGTTGGAAGCCAATTTATTTTCTTGTGATATATTCCATTTTAGAACATAGTGCATTTAAATGAATGGTTAGTGTGTTGTATATATGGGTTACATTTCTTATGTATTAGTACATATACAGGCCGATTCATGGAATCAACGTGCGCCGAAAAAACGGCGCACGTGTACGAAAACGTGCGAATCGCAGTGAAATAGCAAAAATCGCAGTGCAAGTGCGATTATCGCACAGAAAACATTGCACATCTATTCATGGAAGTCCGTGCACGCGCAAAATGTGGGATGTGCGCTGAAAAAGTGCGCGGCGCACGCTGGCGCACGCTGGCGCACAGGTCACCGAACGCCGTGCGATAAGGCCACAGCGAATTCGCACATAGCGCGGCGCACATAACAAAAGTAGGCGTAACACAGGGCGGCACACGCAGAATGGGGAACAACTCGCGAAAATGTGGGCGTCACGGGGGAAGTACAGGAGGCAAGTGCGCAGAACGCCCACACGCTCGCCTACAACACGTATTCATGGAATCGAATAGGGAAAAACAGCGCACGGCCAAAGACGCGCACAGGCCCATACATGTCCGCCACACGAAAGCAGGCGGTAGCGTCCCTGCGCAGGAAAAAAATGTGCGCCAGAAAAGGCCCACACGCGATCGGGCCTGGGGGAGCGTGTGCGTGTATTTCAGAGGTGCGCGAGAAGTTCCACACGTGATTTGCCTGGGCGCGTGTATTTCAGGGGTGCGCGAGAAGTTCAACACGCGATTGGCCTGGGCGCGTGTATTTCAGGGGTGCGCGAGAAGTTTCACACGCGATTGGCCTGGGCGCGTGTATTTCAGAGGTGCGCGAGAAGTTCCACACGCGATTGGCCTGGGCGCGTGTATTTCAGGGGTGCGCGAGAAGTTTCACACGCGATTGGCCTGGGTGTGTGTATCCCAGGGGTGCGCAAGAAGTTCCACACACAATTGGCATGGGTGCTTGTATTTCAGTGGTGCGCGAGAAGTTCCACATGCGATTGGACTGGGCGCGTGCATCCCAGGGGTGCGTGAGAAGTTCCACACGCGATTGGCCTGGGCGCGTGTATTTCAGAGGTGCGCGAGAAGTTACACACCCGATCGGGCCTGGGGGAGCGTGTGCGTGTATTTCAGGGGTGCGCGAGAAGTTTCACACGCGATTGGCATGGGCGCGTGTATTTCAGAGGTGCGTGAGAAGTTCCACACGCGATTAGCCTGGGGGCGTGTATTTCAGGGGTGCGCGAGAAGTTCCACATGTGATTTGCCTGGGCGCGTGTATTTCAGGGGTGCGCGAGAAGTTCCACACGTGATTTGCCTGGGCGCGTGTATTTCAGGGGTGCGTGAGAAGTTTCACACGCGATCAGGCCTGGGGAGCATGTGCATGTATTCCATAGGTGCGCGAGAAGTTCCACACGCGATTGGCCTGTGTACACGATTCCATTGGACCAAAGGCCCTGACAGCGCAGGCGGGTCTGTGACGTGACACGCACGGGCGTTTCCCTGTACCTGAGGGAATGTTACAAGACCAAAAACTGCACGTCCGAGTGTCAGCCCACGTAATTGGAGGATAGTGCCTCAGTGCGTATACGCGGAAGTGACGTTGGACGTGTGGTGCGGTTTAAAAGGTGCGTGTAGTACGTCATTTCCTTGTACGTGCTTCCCGTGGAGAGCGAGTGGGTGAAATCTGTACTTCTTGTCGGTTCACACGCGATTTACTTCACAGCGTTTCTAGTTCGTACTCCCTGTTACCTCTGTCAGTATTTTTCTGATTTTCTCTTCGACCTGTTTCCTCAAACAGCGTTGACTTCTCCTTTTGTCCTGTCTCCTCAGACAGTGTACAATTCTTCTTTTGGCGGGGGTGTTGCCAACGCGCACACACGCGTATTTTTCACGCTCTTTTCCCAGGCACACGGTGAGTCGCGCACGTATTTACCAACTGTGCTGGCCCCGTGTGTAGCGTACCCCTTCAGAGGTCATTGTAGGCTGCATGTGACATGCATACGTTCATTTTTGTGTTTCTGGGTGCCACAGCGTAGTGCAGGTTCCTTTTCCCACGCACGTGGTCTACGAGGGGTCGCGTGCACGTCATTTTCTGTTTTAGGGGTGCCTGTGCGTTGCGTGACCCGTCATCTTTCCCCAGGGGTTCCATACAGCCTTGCTAGAGCACTTGGGTACGAATTCCATCTAGTACCCTACCCCTTTGACCCCCAATTGCCCAGGACAATTGTCCACTGCAACTCCCATACGCACAACTCCATCAGTGCCATGGCTGGGAGGCGAGCAAGTGGTAAGGGTGGCAAAGGTGGCCAAGCCTCAAGAGGTGGGCGTGGTGGGCGCGGTAGGGGACGTGGCCAGGATTTGCAGACTCCCCCTAGCCCCCCACGTGTGGAGGACCAGTCAGGGACACACATCCCCCACCCCCATGGTTGAGGGAAACGTGGCTGACACCATCCCTGCTCAGCCCTTGTTGGACCGGCCCGTTGTGGCACCTGACCTAGCACAGGGTGACTCCCAGGCTGACTTCCAAGTCGCAAAGTCTAGGCCACGGGTGGCGGCGCAAGCCAGTGTCACCAGGCCACGTGGTACAGGGGCAGCCATGTCATCTGCTGTCCCGAGTAGGTGGGGTGGGGAGGCTGCAGGGGCAGCTGCAGCTCCGTCCACCCCAGCTCTGACTCCCCCAGCAAGGACAGTGTTGGTCCCGGTACATCAGACTGAGGTTCCCCCTGCCATCATCACACTTCAGCTAATGCCTGCAGAAAGTGATATGGTCAGTGTGCCATCGCACACTACTACTACACAGTCCACCAGTGCTCCTGCCTCTAGTGTCCAGAGCGGCTTAGGGTACTCCGGATCCCCACCACCCACAAAAAGAAAGAGGAAGAGTGCTCATCCAGTACAGGCTGATGACCCCGACACGGCTACACGGTCCGGCACGCCAAAGAATCCTAGCTTCAATGATGCCGAACTGGATGCACTTGTGCAGTATGTGTCCGAACATGACACCGAAATGTTGGTCACTTCAGGGTGTAGGATTACACCTGCTCGACGTCAGGCACACTGGCAGTCCATCGCGGGCAGCATAAGTGCCCTTGGGTTTATGAGGCGCACAGCTGTTGAGTGCTACAAGCGCTGGAATGACCTTAAGCGTAGGGCTAAGAAAAAGCTGGCCTCAAGTCATGCCGCAACTCTGGTGACTGGAGGTGGGTCTACACAAGAGGACATAGAACTCACTCTACATGAGCATGTTGCTGGGACCTACGTCACAGAGGAGCAGATCCAAGGTGTGGGAGAACTGCCAGATTACGAGGCATTGTCCGGTGAGTGCACATGCATGTGTGTGTGATCCATGTGTATGTTGTTTGTGGGAGGGGTTCTGGTTGAGTGCCAGGTCAGGGTGTGTGTGCCTGAGTGTTTTGGCCCACCCATGTGCTTCATCCAATGCATTTGGGTATTACAGTATCCCTTCTGGCCACAGTAGGTGTTTTGCACTACATTGCGCCAGTTGCCCTTGAAGTGGCATCTTGCTACAACATTGTTCCGTATTTAGCTGTGTTCATTCAGGCTGATTGTAGGAATTCACCTGGTTCTACTGCGCATCACTCTGCCCTATTGTCACATATATGACATGATATATGACATGCCTATGGTACATGCCATCTGTGTGATGGCATGTGTCATGTATGTTTATTGGACATGCCACTCACAGGCCAATGTGTGATGGCACTGCTAGCCAGCATGCAGCTGATGTGTTGCTCTCCCATCTTGGTGTCATCAGTGTCTGACATTTTCCTCCCCTTCCAACTCATGGACAGTGCATGCATGGGAGGGTTATAGTCATGTGGGACATGTGTAAATCAAGTACTGGTACAGTAGCTTGTCTGGCCTAATAGCATGCCATGGTGCTAATGCCTGTTCCCATTTTTTGTCTTTCATGTTTTTGCAGAGGATGACGCACCTGATGCTGTTGAGGGAGAGGAGATGGTGCAGGCCCAAGAGGGATCTGAAGCACGACCAGGCACCAGTGGGGGACGTGGTTTGGTGGTGAGGGAGAACCCTCTCTTGCTGCCGGCCATACTGTCCAGGGGTGTCCCTGGCTGCACCTCCCCAGAACACTTTTCAGGTGTTGATTCGGATGAGGCCTGTGTGGATTCGCAGGTATGTGTTCATGGAAGGGATACTGTTCTGTCCGACCCACCTGCACCAGGGGTAGAGCCCACTATGGGGATGTCAGTGTTGGTAGGTGCGTCTGTGGTGGTTACGGATGCAGGGCCACACTCCGCAACATCTGATCCTGTTCCTGGGCCAAAAGTTCAGAGGGGAAATGCAGTCCTGCAGCCTTAGGCAGTGCCGACACAGCAAGGCGCAGTTCCCCTTGCCCCAGACAGGTGTGGTGCCCGCCAACGCGGTGGCCGTCTGCCACCAGGCAATACCGCATGGGAGCAATCCATTTACGGTATGGCCAACCAACAGGCAGCATCATCCGAAATGATTGCTCAAGCCATGGAGAGGGTGGCCACTTCCATTATCCCCCCAGAAAGGCAGATGGAGCTACTACAGCAGGCAACAGACTCCATTTGCCAATCAGTCAGGGAGGACATGCTGGCGTCCAACAGGGACAGACTGGCGGCCCTGGACAATCTGAGGGAATCAATTTCTATAGATGCCCAGGGACAGAGGGAAGCCCTGAGGGGAGAGGTCCGGCACCCCAGGCAGACTCTTGTGGACCTGGAGGCTTCCACTGTCACCAGGACGGAACAGCTGCTGGAGCGCGTCACCCGTACGCTCTCAGCAGAGATGCAGGCAACTCGGGCGGAGGACCGGGCAACACGTCGGGTGTTGCATGGGGATCTCCGCACCATATCCCTCCAGAATGAGGCCTTCCAGACCCGCATGCTTGCTGCCATGGAGGACCAAACTAGGGCTTTGCGTGGGCTGCCTCCCATAGCACCACCACCTCCTGTGGCAGCAGCAGCAGGGGTTGAGGAGAGCGAATCCAGCAGTGAATCTCCCACTATTTAGTAGCCGTGCAGGCCATGAGCCCATGGAGGTGTTTTTTTTCGCAACATTCACGCAGGTGGCTGTTGGTGGGCACCCTGTCCTTGGACCTCCTGGGTGGCCTCCCCCACCCCCCCTGGCCCACACATGGCCATTTTTGATTTTTGATTTTTGATTTTTTGTTGCAGTGTGTTGCCTTGTGTGGCTCCCGTGGGCATCCACTGTAGTCCGGCTGGGCACATGCAGGCTTGTCCTGAGTTTGGGTTAGATGCTTGGGTCCATGAGACACACACCCCTCCTGCTTCCCGTTTCCATGGGCTTGCAAAGGGTGTGCCCAAGTGACCGTGAATTACACAGTGACGTTGGACTCTCATGAGCTGTGTGGGCAGTCTGTAGGCAATACTGTGTATACATTCCTAGTGCATATTTTTGTTGTATTGTGCACTGCATGGTGTATTGATGTGTGCTTGTGCATCCATGTCTCCCTCCTAATTTGCAGGTTCATTCCTCATGTCTTCACAAGGCCGTCCACTTTGGAGATGGAGCTCATGTTGTGAGCAGTGGACTTCCAGATGTGCGTGGCAACAACACGGTACAGTTGGAGGTGGTGGATGTGCTGGCATTCTCATGTTGTAAGACTACGTATCCTTTGCCTTAGTACTGTCATGTTTATGCTATGTCGATTGTATTGTGGTAAGTATTTGGTCATGTGTGTTGTTGTTTCTACATTTATGTGGGCATATTGTGTGTGGCCAGTTTCCATTAGGGACAATGTACTTTGTGACACGTGTCTTGTTTGGGGGATGACTTTGTTTGCTCTCACATGGCATGTCATGCCATGGTGTCTTGGGTGGCGGTGCTGGGGAGGGGTTGGGTGACATGGCACTGTTGTCATGTTGTGTCTTGCAAGGGGGTAATGATTTTAGCCGCATAGAAGTGTGTCTTTTGAACACAGCATTGGTGGTGTTTGTGTAGGTAGGGAAGCACACAATGGAACACTTCCAGATGTACAATCTCAGGCTGGTATGGTTGTGGCAGTTGACTGTCCATTGACACATCATAATTGTCAGTTACAATCATCATTGATTGTCAGCTGGTATGTGCCAGGGCTGTGTGCACTCCACAGGGGTGTGATTTTATGTGAAGTAATTAGCCACGAGCTGCGTACGGGCTGCCTCACCCCGTGCCTTTTCCCCTCCCATGCGCAGTGGGCATGCATGTGGTTGGGGATGTGGGGGCACCACCATGTCCACGGCCAGGCCCCGGCGTGTTGCAATGTTGTGCAGGACACATGCTGCCACTATGATCCTGCACACTACTGGGGGAGCGTATAACAGCTGCCCGCCAGAACGGTCAAGGGAGCGGAAGCGTGACTTGAGCACTCCGAATGAGCGCTCCACGATGCCCCGGGTTGCAATGTGGGCTGTGTTGTATCTTACCTGGGGTGGCGTGGTGGGGTTCCGAATTGGCGTCATCATGTGGGTGCTGAGAGGGTAGGCACTGTCCCCTGGGGTGGTGGTGATGGGTATCATCAGTGGGGTTGTGACATTGCTCAGTATCTGACATGCATGCATGCGCAGTGGCATTTATACTCACCGAGCAGCCATGTATCGCCATGCCGCCCAGCTTCTATGTCCCGGTTTAGGGTAGACATTCTGTAGATGAAACTGTCGTGGGTGGAGCCTGGATAGTTGGCGTATACTGAGGTGATGATTCCCTTGGCATCACATACTACCTGGGCGTTGATGGAATGCCAGTGCTTGCGGTTTCTATAGATGTGCTCAGTTGCCCTGGGGGGACGTAGAGCCACATGGGTGCAATCAATGGCACCTAGCACTTTGGGGAATTGTGCCACCATGTAGAAATCCTGGGCAACAGCCTGCCTTTCTGCAGGTGTTCTGGGCAGGTATATGTGCCTGCGGACTGATGGGCGTGCCGTGATGATGGCCAAGACCTGGTGTAGGCAGCGTGACTGCGTGGCCTGTACACCCCCCCCACTATGGCACTTGTCCGCTGAAATGATCCAGTGGCCAGGAAGTGCAGTACATTGAGGACCTTCTCCAGGGGGCTGAGTGCTTGGGAGCACAGGGTGGTTGATGTGAGGTCATCCTCCCACTCACTGACCAGGTTGAGTATTATGTGAGGTGGAAACCTGTACCTCCCATACACATGGTCATCAGGCATCCCAAAAAGGCTGGTTCTGGGTGTAAAAATTCTGGCCCGGACTATCCTCCTCCTCCTCCTGCGGTATCCCACGGCCACTGCTGCTAGGAACGGTATGTTAATCCTGGCGTCTGAGCTTGTTTGTTGTTTGCTTGCACTTTTATGCTGTGCGGGTGGACGTACGCCTACTTCCTGCTGGCGTACGTGTTTCCGGATTGGCCACGTTCGTTTCCATGAATACGTGTTGTAGGCGAGCGTGTAAAACTTCCCGCGCAGCCCTGGAATACCCGCACCCAGCCCAATCGCGTGTGGAACTTCTCACGCACCCCTGAAATACACGCACACGCTCCCCCAGGCCCGATCGCGTGTGAAACCACCCGCGAGCCCCTGAAATACACGCGCCCAGGCCAATCACGTGTGGAACTTCTCGCGCACCCCTGAAATACACGCACACGCTCCCCCAGGCCCGATCGCGTGTGAAACCACCCGCGAGCCCCTGAAATACACGCGCCCAGGCTAATCGCGTGTGGAACTTCTCGCGCACCCCTGAAATACATGCATACGCTCCCCCAGGCCCGATCGCGTGTGAAAGCACCCGCAAACCCCTGAAATACACGCGCCCAGGCCAATCGCGTGTGGAACTTCTCGCGCACCCCTGAAATACACGCACACGCTCCCCCAGACCCGATCGCGTGTGAGAGCACCCGCGAGCCCCTGAAATACACGCGCCCAGGCCAATCGCGTGTGGAACTTCTCGCGCACCCCTGAAATACACGCACACGCTCCCCCAGGTCCGATCGCGTGTGTAACCACCAGCAAGCCCCTGAAATACACGCGCCCAGGCCAATCGCGTGTGGAACTTCTCACGCACCCCTGAAATACACACACACGCTCCCCCAGGCCCGATCGTGTGTGAAACCACCCGCGAGCCCCTGAAATACACGCGCCCAGGCCAATCGCGTGTGGAACTTCTCACGCACCCCTGAAATACACGCACACGCTCCCCCAGGCCCGATCGCGTGTGAAACCACTTCGAGCCCCTGAAATACACGCGCCCAGGCCAATCGCGTGTGGAACTTCTCGCGCACCCCTGAAATACACGCACACGCTCCCCCAGGCCCGATCACGTGTGAAACCACACGCGAGCCCCTGAAATACACGCGCCCAGGCCAATCGCGTGTGGAACTTCTCGCGCACCCCTGAAATACACGCACCCAGGCCATTCGCGTGTAATACTTCTCGCGCACCCCTGAAATACACGCACACGCTCCCCCACGCCAGATCGCATGTGAAACTTCTCGCAAACGCGTGTTCCCGACACCCGTAATACGCGTTCCCCGCTTTGCGTTTGCTATTTGCCCGTCCGGTAAACTGGTACAGGTTTGGCGCAGCCCTTTGCGATGGTTTTGCGATCTTGATGGCTTTTCCTTGCGCAAGGGCGTTCTTGGGGGCGTAACTGGCGCTGCTGCAGGGTCGCTGCGCCACTCTGCGCCACGTCTGCTTTTGGAGGTGGGAATCCATGAATACGCTGTGCGCGGAAATTGATTTTATCGCACGGGGCTGGCGCCGACATTCGCACGGGCACGCTGTGCGCCAGCAGCGTGCGACACTTTTGAGAGGAATTACATGAATCGGCCTAATAATGTGTTTGTGTGCTTTTTTTTTAATTTGTTAAATGTTCCTATGTTGTGATATAACAATCAAACATACCCCCCCAGAGTTTTTTAGGTAGTGGTACTGTTCTTCGAACATGTCCGCGAACATTAACAGGCCGATTCATGGAATCAACGTGCGCCGGAAAAACGGCGCACGCGTGCAAAAACGTGCGAATCGCAGTGAAATAGGGAAAATCGCAGTGCAAGTGCGATTATCGCAGTGCAAGTGCGATTATCGCACAGAAAACATCGCATCTATTCATGGAAGTCCGTGCACGCGCAAAATGTGGGATGTGCGCTGAAAAAGTGCGCGGCGCACGCTGGCACACGCTGGTGCACAGGTCACCGAACGCCGTGCGATAAGGCCACAGCGAATTCGCACATAGCGCGGCGCACATAACAAAAGTAGGCGTAACACGGGGCGTCACACGCAGAATGGGGAACAACTCGCGAAAATGTGGGCGTCACGGGGGAAGTACAGGAGGCAAGTGCGCAGAACGCCCACACGCTCGCCTACAACACGTATTCATGGAATCGAATAGGGAAAAACAGCGCACGGCCAAAGACGCGCACAGGCCCATACATGTCCGCCACACGAAAGCAGGCGGTAGCGTCCCTGCGCAGGAAAAAAATGTGCGCCAGAGAAGGCCCACACGCGATCGGGCCTGGGGGAGCGTGTGCGTGTATTTCAGAGGTGCGCGAGAAGTTCCACACGCGATTTGCCTGGGCGCGTGTATTTCAGGGGTGCGCGAGATGTTCCACACGCGATTGGCCTGGGCGCGTGTATTTCAGGGGTGCGCAAGAAGTTTCACACGCGATTGGCCTGGGCGCGTGTATTTCAGAGGTGTGCGAGAAGTTCCACACGCGATTGGCCTGGGCGCGTGTATTTCAGGGGTGCGCGAGAAGTTTCACACGCGATTGGCCTCGGCGCGTGTATCCCAGGGGTGCGCGAGAAGTTCCACACGCGATTGGCCTGGGCGCGTGTATTTCAGGGGTGCGCGAGAAGTTCCACACGCGATTGGCCTGGGCGCGTGTATTTCAGAGGTGCGCGAGAAGTTACACACGCGATCGGGCCTGGGGGAGCGTGTGCGTGTATTTCAGGGGTGCGCGAGAAGTTTCACACGCGATTGGCCTGGGCGCGTGTATTTCAGAGGTGCGTGAGAAGTTCCACACGCGATTAGCCTGGGCGCGTGTATTTCAGGGGTGCGCGAGAAGTTCCACACGCGATTAGCCTGGGCGAGTGTATTTCAGGGGTGCGCGAGAAGTTCCACACGCGATTTGCCTGGGCTCGTGTATTTCAGGGGTGCGCGAGAAGTTTCACACGCGATCGGGCCTGGGGGAGCGTGTGCGTGTATTCCAGAGGTGCGCGAGAAGTTCCACACGCGATTGGCCTGTGTACGCGATTCCATTGGACCAAAGGCCCTGACAACGCAGGCGCGTCTGTGACGTGACACGCGCGGGCGTGTCCCTGTACCCGGGGGAATGTTACAAGACCAAAAACTGCACGTCCGAGTGTCAGCCCGCATAATTGGAGGATAGTGCCTCAGTGCGTATACGCGGAAGTGACGTTGGACGTGTGGTGCGGTTTAAAAGGTGCGTGTAGTACGTCATTTCCTTGTACGTGCTTCCCGTGGAGAGCGAGTGGGTGAAATCTGTACTTCTTGTCGGTTCACACGCGATTTACTTCACAGCGTTTCTAGTTCGTACTCCCTGTTACCTCTGTCAGTATTTTTCTGATTTTCTCTTCGACCTGTTTCCTCAAACAGCGTTGACTTCTCCTTTTGTCCTGTCTCCTCAGACAGTGTACAATTCTTCTTTAGGCGGGGGTGTTGCCAACGCGCACACGCGTGTATTTTTCACGCTCTTTTCCCAGGCAGACGGTGAGTCGCGCACGTATTTACCAACTGTGCTGGCCCCGTGTGTAGTGTACCCCTTCAGAGGTCATTGTAGGCTGCGTGTGACACGCATACGTTCATTTTTGTGTTTCTGGGTGCCACAGCGTAGTGCAGGTTCCTTTTCCCACGCACGTGGTCTACGAGGGGTCGCGTGCACGTCATTTTCTGTTTTAGGGGTGCCTGTGCGTTGCGTGACCCGTCATCTTTCCCCAGGGGTTCCCTACAGCCTTGCTAGAGCACTTGGGTACGAATTCCATCTAGTACCCTACCCCTTTGACCCCCAATTGCCCAGGACAATTGTCCACTGCAACTCCCATATGCACAACTACTCCATCAGTGCCATGGCTGGGAGGCGAGCAAGTGGTAAGGGTGGCAAAGGTGGCCGAGCCTCAAGAGGTGGGCGTGGTGGGCGCGGTAGGGGACGTGGCCAGGATTTGCAGACTCCCCCTAGCCCCCCACGTGTGGAGGACCAGTCAGGGACACACATCCCCCGCCCCCATGGTTGAGGGAAACGTGGCTGACACCATCCCTGCTCAGCCCTTGTTGGACCGGCCCGTTGTGGCACCTGACCTAGCACAGGGTGACTCCCAGGCTGACTTCCAGGTCGCCAAGTCTAGGCCACGGGTGGCGGCGCAAGCCAGTGTCACCAGGCCACGTGGTACAGGGGCAGCCATGTCATCTGCTGCCCCGAGTAGGCGGGGTGGGGAGGCTGCAGGGGCAGCTGCAGCTCCGTCCACCCCAGCTCTGACTCCCCCAGCAAGGACAGTGTTGGTCCCGGTACATCAGACTGAGGTTCCCCCTGCCATCATCACACTACAGCTAATGCCTGCAGAAAGTCATGTGGTCAGTGTGCCATCGCACACTACTACTACACAGTCCACCGGTGCTCGTGCCTCTAGTGTCCAGAGCGGTGTAGGGCACTCCGGATCCCCACCACCCACAAAAATAAAGAGGAAGAGTGCTCGTCCAGTACAGGCTGATGACCCTGACACGGTTACACGGTCCGGCACGCCAAGGAAGCCTAGCTTCAATGATGCCGAACTGGATGCACGTGTGCAGTATGTGTCCGAACATGACGCCGAAATGTTGGTCACTTCAGGGTGTAGGATTACACCTGCTTGACGTCAGGCACACTGGCAGTCCATCGCGGACAGCATAAGTGCCCTTGGGTTTATGAGGCGCACAGCTGTTGAGTGCTACAAGCGCTGGAATGACCTTAAGCGTAGGGCTAAGAAAAAGCTGGACTCAAGTCATGCCGTAACTCTGGTGACTGGAGGTGGGTCTCCACAAGAGGACATAGAACTCACTCTACATGAGCATGTTGCTGGGACCTACGTAAAAGAGGAGCCGATCCAAGGTGTGGGAGGACTGCCAGATTACGAGGCATTGTCCGGTGAGTGCACATGCATGTGTGTGTGATCCATGTGTATGTTGTTTGTGGGAGGGGTTCTGGATGAGTGCCAGGTCAGGGTGTGTGTGCCTGAGTGTTTTGGCCCACCCATGTGCTTCATCCAATGCATTCAGCGCCCTGGGATTTGGGTATTACAGTATCCCTTCTGGCCACAGTAGGCGTTTTGCACTACATCGCGCCAGTTGCCCTTGAAGTGGCATCTTGCTACAACATTGTTCCGTATTTAGCTGTGTTCATTCAGGCTGATTGTAGGAATTCACCTGGTTCTACTGTGCATCACTCTGCCCTATTGTCACATATATGACATGCCTATGGTGCATGCCATCTGTGTGATGGCATGTGTCATGTATGTGTATTGGACATGCCACTCACAGGCCAATGTGTGATGGCACTGCTAGCCAGCATGCAGCTGATGTATTGCTCTCCAATCTTGGTGTCATCAGTGTCTGACATTTTCCTCCCCTTCCAACTCATGGACAGTGCATGCACGGGAGGGTTATAGTCATGTGGGACATGTGTAAATCAAGTACTGGTACTGTAGCTTGTCTGGCCTAATAGCGTGCCATGGTGCTAATGCGTGTTCCCATTTTTTGTCTTTCATGTTTTTGCAGAGGATGACGCACCTGATGCTGTTGAGGGAGAGGAGATGGTGCAGGCCCAGGAGGGATCTGAAGCACGACCAGGCACCAGTGGGGGACGTGGTTTGGTGGTGGGGGAGAACCCTCTCTTGCTGCAGGCCATACTGTCCAGGGGTGTCCCTGGCTGCACCTCCCCAGAACTCTTTTCAGGTGTTGATTCGGATGAGGCCTATGTGGATTTGCAGGTATGTGTTCATGGAAGGGATACTGTTCTGTCCGACCCACCTGCACCAGGGGTCGAGCCCACTATGGGGATGTCAGTGTTGGTAGGTGCGCCTGTGGTGGTTACGGATGCAAGGCCACACTCCGCAACATCTGATCCTGTTCCTGGGCCAAAAGGTCAGAGGGGAAATGCAGTCCTGCAGCCTCAGGCAGTGCCGACACAGCAAGGCGCAGTTCGCCTTGCCCGAGACAGGTGTGGTGCCCGCCAACGCGGTGGCCGTCCGCCACCAGGCAATACCGCATGGGAGCAATCCATTTACGGTATGGCCAACCAACAGGCAGCATCATCCGAAATGATTGCTCAAGCCATGGAGAGGATGGCCACTTCCATTGTCCCCCCAGAAAGGCAGATGGAGCTACTACAGCAGGCAACAGACTCCATTTGCCAATCAGTCAGGGAGGACATGTTGGCGTCCAACAGGGACAGACAGGCGGCCCTGGACAATCTGAGGGAATCAATTTCTATAGATGCCCAGGGACAGAGGGAAGCCCTGAGGGGAGAGGTCCGGCACCTCAGGCAGACTCTTGTGGTCCTTGAGGCTTCCACTGTCACCAGGATGGAACAGCTGCAGGAGCGCGTCACCCGTACGCTCTCAGCAGAGATGCAGGCAACTCGGGCGGAGGTCCGGGCAACACGTTGGGTGTTGCATGGGGATCTCCGCACCATATCCCTCCACAACGAGGCCTTCCAGACCCGCATGCTTGCTGCCATGTAGGACCAAACTAGGGCTTTGCGTGGGCTGCCTCCCATAGCACCACCACCTCCTGTGGCAGCAGCAGCAGGGTTTGAGGAGAGCGAATCCAGCAGTGAATCTCCCACTATTTAGTAGCCGTGCAGGCCATGAGCCCATGGAGGTGTTTTTTTATCGCAACATTCACGCAGGTGGCTGTTGGTGGGCACCCTGTCCTTGGACCTCCTGGGTGGCCTCCCCCACCCCTCCTGGCCCACACATGGCCATTTTTGATTTTTGATTTTTGATTTTTTGTTGCAGTGTGTTGCCTTGTGTGGCTCCCGTGGGCATCCACTGTATTCCGGCTGGGCACATGCAGGCTTGTCCTGAGTTTGGGTTAGATGCTTGGGTCCGTGAGACACACACCCCTCCTGCTTCTCGTTTCCATGGGCTTGCAAAGGGTGTGCCCAAGTGACAGTGAATTACACAGTGACGTTGGACTCCCATGAGCTGTGTGGGCAGTCTGTAGTCAATACTGTGTATACATTCCTAGTGCATATTGTTGTTGTATTGTGCACTGCATGGTGTATTGATGTGTGCTTGTGCATCCATGTCTCCCTCCTAATTTGCAGGTTCATTCCTCATGTCTTCACAAGGCCGTCCACTTTGGAGATGGAGCTCATGTTGTGAGCAGTGGACTTCCAGATGTGCGTGGCAACAACACTGTACAGTTGGAGGTGGTGGATGTGCTGGCATTCTCATGTTGTAAGACTACGTATCCTTTGCCTTAGTACTGTCATGTTTATGCTATGTCGATTGTATTGTGGTAAGTATTTGGTCATGTGTGTTGATGTTTCTACATTTATGTGGGCATATTGTGTGTGGCCAGTTTCCATTAGGGACACTGTACTTTGTGACACGTGTCATGTTTGGGGGATGACTTTGTTTGCTCTCACATGGCATGTCATGCCATGGTGTGTTGGGTGGCGGTGCTGGGGAGGGGTTGGGTGACATGGCACTGTTGTCATGTTGTGTCTTGCAAGGGGGTAATGATTTTATTAGCATAGAAGTGTGTCTTTTGAACACAGCATTGGTGGTGTTTGTGTAGGTAGGGAAGCACACAATGGAACACTTCCAGATGTACAATCTCAGGCTGGTATGGTTGTGGCAGTTGACTGTCCATTGACACATCATAATTGTCAGTTACAATCATCATTGATTGTCAGCTGGTATGTGCCAGGGCTGTGTGCACTCCACAGGGGTGTGATTTTATGTGAAGTAATTAGCCACGAGCTGTGTACGGGCTGCCTCACCCCGTGCCCTTTCCCCTCCCATGCGCAGTGGGTATGCATGTGGTTGGGGATGTGGGGGCACCACCATGTCCACGGCCAGGCCCCGGCGTGTTGCAACGTTGTGCAGGACACATGCTGCCACTATGATCCTGCACACTACTGGGGGAGCGTATAACAGCTGCCTGCCAGAACGGTCAAGGGTACGGAAGCGTGACTTGAGCACTCCGAATGAGCGCTCCACGATGCCCCGGGTTGCAATGTGGGCTGTGTTGTATCTTACCTGTGGTGGCGTGGTGGGGTTCCGAATTGGCGTCATCATGTGGGTGCTGAGAGCGTAGGCACTGTCCCCTGGGGTGGTGGTGATGGGTATTATCAGTGGGGTTGTGACATTACTCAGTATCTGACATGCATGCATGCGCAGTGGCATTTATACTCACTGAGCAGCCATGTATCGCCTTGCCGCCCAGCTTCTATGTCCCGGTTTAGGGTAGACATTCTGTAGATGAAACTGTCGTGGGTGGAGCCTGGATAGTTGGCGTATACTGAGGTGATGATTCCCTTGGCATCACATACTACCTGGGCGTTGATGGAATGCCAGTGCTTGCGGTTTCTATAGATGTGCTCAGTTGCCCTGGGGGGACGTAGAGCCACATGGGTGCAATCAATAGCACCTAGCACTTTGGGGAATTGTGCCACCCTGTAGAAATCCTGGGCAACAGCCTGCCTTTCTGCAGGTGTTCTGGGCAAGTATATGTGCCTGCGGACTGATGGGCGTGCAGTGATGATGGCCAAGACCTGGTGTAGGCAGCGTGACTGCGTGGCCTGTGACACCCCCCCACTATGGCACTTGTCCGCTGAAATGATCCAGTGGCCAGGAAGTGCAGTACATTGAGGACCTTCTCCAGGGGGCTGAGTGCTTGGGAGCACAGGGTGGTTGATGTGAGGTCATCCTCCCACTCACTGACCAGGTCGAGTATTATGTGAGGTGGAAACCTGTACCTCCCATACACATGGTCACATGGTCATCAGGCATCCCAAAAAGGCTGGTTCTGGGTGTAAAAATTCTGGCCCCTCCTCCTGCGGTATCCCACGGCCACTGCTGCTAGGAACGGTATGTTCATCTGAGCTTGTTTGTTGTTTGCGTGCACTTTTATGCTGTGCGGGTGGACATACGCCTACTTCCTGCTGGCGTACGTGTTTCCGGATTGGCCACGTTCGTTTCCATGAATACATGTTGTCGGCGAGTGTGTAAAACTTCCCGCGCAGTCCTGGAATACCCGCACCCAGCCCAATCGCGTGTGGAACTTCTCACGCACCCCTGAAATACACGCACACGCTCCCCCAGGCCCGATCGCGTGTGAAACCACCCGCGAGCCTCTGAAATACACGCACCCAGGCCAATCGCGTGTGGAACTTCTCGCGCACCCCTGAAATACACACACACGCTCCCCCAGGCCCGATCGCGTGTGAAACCACCCGCGAGCCCCTGAAATACACGCGCCCAGGCCAATCGCTTGTGGAACTTCTCGCGCACCCCTGAAATACACGCACACGCTCCCCCAGGCCCGATCGCGTGTGAAACCACCCGCGAGCCCCTGAAATACACGCGCCCAGGCCAATCACGTGTGGAACTTCTCGTGCACCCCTGAAATACACGCACAGGCTCCCCCAGGCCCGATCGCGTGTGAAACCACCCGCGAGCCCCTGAAATACACGCGCCCAGGCCAATCACGTGTGGAACTTCTCGCGCACCCCTGAAATACACGCACAGGCTCCCCCAGGCCCGATCGCATGTGAAACCACCCGCGAGCCCCTGAAATACACGCGCCCAGGCCAATCGCGTGTGGAACTTCTCGCGCACCCCTGAAATACACGCACACGCTCCCCCAGGCCCGATCGCATGTGTAACCACCCGCAAGCCCCTGAAATACACGCGCCCAGGCCAATCGCGTGTGGAACTTCTCGCGCACCCCTGAAATACACGCACACGCTCCCCTAGGCCCGATCGCGTGTGAAACCACCCGCGAGCCCCTGCAATACACACGCCCAGGCCAATCGCGTGTGGAACTTCTCGCGCACCCCTGAAATACACGCACACTCTCCCCCAGGCCCGATCGTGTGTGAAACCACCCATGAGCCCCTGAAATACACGCGCCCAGGCCAATCACGTGTGGAACTTCTCGCGCACCCCTGAAATACACGCACACGCTCCCCCAGGCCCGATTGCATGTGAAACCACCCGCGAGCCCCTGAAATACACGCGCCAAGGCCAATCGCGTGTGGAACTTCTCCCCCCAGGCCCGATCGCGTGTGAAACCACCCGCGAGCCCCTGAAATGCACGTGACCAGGCCAATCACGTGTGGAACTTCTTGCGCACCCCTGAAATACACGCACCCAGGCCATTCGCGTGTAATACTTCTCGCGCACCCCTGAAATACATGCACACGCTCCCCCAGGCCAGATCGCGTGTGAAACTTCTCACACACGCATGTTCCCGACACCCGTAATACGCGTTCCCCGCTTTGCGTTTGCTGTTTGCCAGTCCGGTAAACTGGTACCGGGTTGGCACAGCCCTTTGCGATGGTTTTGCGATCTTGATGGCTTTTCCTTGCACGAGGGCATTCTTGGGGGCGTAACTGGCGCTGCTGCAGGGTCGCTGCGCCACTCTGCGCCACGTCTGCTTTTGGAGGTGGGAATCCATGAATACGCTGTGCGCGGAAATTGATTCTATCACACGCGGCTGGCTCAGACATTCGCACGGGCACGCTGTGCGCCAGCCGCGTGCGACACTTTTGAGAGGAATTACATGAATCGGCCTATAAATGAGTTCGCGGACATCAAGTACAGCAGAAGAGATTCAGTCAGTTCCATATGATATGTATATAAAGTGAAAGTCATTATTGTTAAGTTGCACTACTAAAAACCTACGAAATTCAATGAAAAAACGTTGTCAAAGGGACGTTATGGTTAAGTTGCACTACTAAAGACCTATGAAATTCAGTGAAAAAACTTTGTTAAAGGGACGTTATGGTTCCAAGTAAAACTGATAAACCCTTGAAATTCGCCAGTTATGGTAAGCTAAGCAACCATAACTCACGCCACCACTGTGCACTGCTAAGACTAACACCCACGACATCAAAGATGACATCACAAATGTCATTGATGACATCACTGATGACATTACATGTCTGGCTCACTCTTTTTTCTTTTGCTGACATATCTAGGCCACATGGTTTTCTTCAGTAACAGTCAGAAACTAAAACATTTATTTTATTTGTAGACGTATCCTTCAAGTAGGTTCTTACAGTAATTCCCTTAGCGTCCAGTCACATCATATGAAACATATACATAGGGGAAGACACAAGCTTGAAAGACAGCAATCCTTTTTGTGCATAAAGATAATCAAAGACTTATCAGCACTTTCTGATAGTTCTGTTGTTTTTTTATGGCTGTACTTTCCCTGTATATGGTCATATTTGTATACATTGTACTCACACTACTTTCCTTAGGGTCCAATCACATCAAGTGATACATATACAAACATGTCAATCAAACATGTTTATTTGGAAATATAAAAAAATCCATTAAACGACAAAAATACAATTATACATATAACAAAATCACTATTTGTATAAAAAGATAAAAGGTCAGTGGACAATTCATTAAACAACATATAAATAAAATTGAATGTCACATTAATTCATTTATGGAGGCCGCATTAAAATTAAATAAAAATCAAGCAGGGAGCAAAGGTCGTACAATTAACCCATTAGCAGAAAATGTTGTGTGATTCACAACACTAGTTTTCAACACCTTGCAATTTTACTAAACTATTTCTGAAATACATTGCTCTTTTCAAAAACTTCAGAAGAGCCCAGGATGTGAAAACTGTATCGGAACTCAAGAGAAACACAAGTGCGGCCCGATGCGTGCTGATCGCTGTCTTCTTAAGGGCAGGAATCAAAGTCATTCTACGTATACCAACAAACCCTGTACAAAAGAACAGCAGATGCGGAAGATCCTCACGCATATGGCCACAGACCGGACAACCCACAGAGTTGGGAAAGCCTTTCCAATTAAAAGTGTTTCCTTGCAACCAGAGGCAATCAAAACGTGCCCTTGTGATCAGCCACCTATCTTTTTTATACGGGCTCCATGTCAAATATGGTTGAATTCCGGTAAGCCTGCTAATACTAGTGTGAATTGGCCAGATTTTTGGCCATACTCTAAGATAATTCTTTTCCTTACCACAATCTCTCCCAGTGTTGCTTTATATGCTGCCCCCTCACTCTTTGTAATTATCGAGGCCGGTGGAAAAAGGGCACTTAGATTAACCTCCCCCAATTTAGAGGAGACATAAACTAGCCAGGGGATTTTTTTCCAACCAGCTCTGCCTAACACAGTACGAATAATAAAATGACAAAGAGAGGCATGTTTGTTAGCCCACAAGCGAACCCAAAATAAAAGAGTTGCCTTCGCCCACTGGTCCTCCCAGAATTCCACACCCAGTTCTCTGTGGATGGCTATATCGGAGACATTAGTTGGTGACCCCAACACATTTTTGAAGAACTTATTTTATTTTTTAGTGTGTTATAGTTCCAACGAACTTTTCACAAATATGTCAAATATCAGAACAATTAAAAGGAAAAAGATAATACATATAATCATCAATTCATGCAATTTCACTCTAGAACTTTTTAAAGAAGATTACAAAAATATAAAATGAGGATATAAAATATAAAATGTTCTTAGCAGCTCGATTACAAAGCAGCAAATAAAGAGTCTCAGAAATATTAGAACGGCAGAGGGACATATCAAATAGGTACATAGAATAAACTTAGAACATAAAACATAGAACAAACAAAACACAGCATACCTATAAATCAAGACATACTTATAAATCAGATAATAGCTTCACATGGTCTTCAAATTCCCTCAAGTGAATATTGGCAACCTTCCATATTTGGGTGATAGCAATAATTAGGCTCCTATTCCACCCTGCTAGACATCTAAACCAGAAATGTTCACTTGCAATATAAATCAAATTATATTCATATTTTGCAAAGTATTTCTCATAGATGGAGCTCATACTTTTGCAGCAGGTGAGTACGTGTTTAACTGTCTCAACCTCTGTTTCCTCACAGCACAATCTACAGACCCTTCTTTCCACAGAAATTCCTGTCCAGGCTCCACATACCCCCAAAACATTAAGTCAGTTGAGTCTAATGTCCAGAAATATTTTCCGGTTAACCTTGGACGGCATCAACTTTAAATAGTACTGGGGCTTTTTATATAGGAAGGGCAATCTTTCAAATCTCCACACGGAGCTTAATTCAGCAATGTTGTCATTGCATGTGGTCCAATCACACTTTTCTAAGGTGTTCTTCAAGGATTTAATACCACCCTCCACGTGTTTCCATTTGGGGGGGTACCCTATTCTTTTAAAGAGACACAGGATATTCTTCTGGAAGATGTTCAAGGCCTCCATATTTCCTCCTTCCAATCCTTCACGAAGAATATATAGTAACGTACCTTGACAAGCATATTTTATTTTAACATATAGCTTCGCCCTGTTATATTCAATTTAAGCAGATAAAGAAATGAGCACCATTTCTAAACGAATAGCCTGTATCAGCCTATAATTAGAGAGACCAAGCAGTCTTCTCCATATCAGACCCTCAGTCACATCTGCCCAATCAGACCAGTAAGAGAAAGAGGCTTCCAATGCGTACAAAAAAATTGCAGCCAGCTTTTGCTTGTAAATATTTGATAATACCCAACAAACTGAACACAGCTGTTTTCTTGGAGAATAACTTAACAGCTGTTAACGTTGCCATTAATTTAGTTCTTTTGCTTAATTGGACTAAGGGATTAATTTTCCTTCTTTCCCCACATATCTCATGACACAAATATGTATAGCTGTTAACTTTCATTATCATTCCGAAGGAGCATGGTATGGTAATTTTTTTACAGCATTGATGTCTGACAGCAATAAATTGAGTTTTTTTCAGATTTATAAAGAGACCATTAGTTTTTGCATACTTACACAGGGCCTTGGCACTATTACAAATACCCACATAAGTGTTGTCTAGGATAATGATGTCATCTGCATACCAGATCCAGCCAACCCTATGTGGGCCAATTTTATCTTTAAAGATTACACCAAAATCAGACAGGAACAGATTGTAGAAAGTGGGGGCTAGAGCACAGCCCTGTCTTACCCCTTTTAGAATATTAATAGGATCAGATAGTGTTCCCCTGATTATCTAAACGAATCCTGGCCCTGCTATCATCATAGATCATCATATAAAAATAAAAGAGGTGGGAGGGCATACCTAAAGATTTAAGTTTCATCCACAGCCTCACCCTCTCAACCGAATAAAATGCTGAGGTGAAGTCAACAAAAAGTACATACAGTGGTAACTTTTAATCACAATTAGCCTGCTCAATTAACGCATTCAAAATAAAAATATTGTCCACCGTGGAACAGCCTTTCCTGAGACCAGTTTGGGCCTTGTCCAGGATGTTATCCTTTTCAATCCACTTATTTATTTCCTGGAGGATGATAGTACAAAAGATCTTGCTGGGTACGTCAGTGAGGGCTAAGAGTATATAGCATCTTCCCTGTGTCTATAACCTTTGAAATAGCATTACCAGAATATCAGCCCATGTTTCAGGATTTTCTTTCAGAATGATATTACAAAGACCGTCCGGTCCTGGGGCTCTGGAGCACTTTAGGTTCTTGATTACTGACAAAATATCATCCCAACATATAGGCATAATAAATATTGGTTGTATATCAAGCTTTGTGGTTTCACCTTTGAATTTATTAGTTAGGAAATTAGCCCATGTGCAACTATCAATAGGAATCAGGAGCTCTGGGTTACCAACGTTGTTAATAGCTCTAAAACTTGCCCAGAACTTCCTGGTATCACCATCAATGAGCAGCCGTACCATACGTTGCCAGCTAGCATTCCTATCAGAGGCCAAGTAGCCTTTAATCTCATTACGATACTTATTCTGTATCAATCTTCTGGTCTTCAGCAGCTTTTCTGGGCTCAGATCAGAAAGGTCACAGTATCACAGTTTTCTATGCATCTCCCTTTTCATATGCCTTATATTCTTATCAAATACTCTACTGTTAGTTACCTCATTCTTCAAGGGCCATACCGTTCCAGTGATTGGGTGTATCATGAAAGGGGATCGGATGGAAAAGGAAGCAGCGATCGGCCACCAGTTGAGAATATTTGCAAAGTTAAGAATCACAATATTAAGTAAGAAGATTAGGTCAGTTAGGCTCCTCTGGAATCGGGGTGAATTCTAGTACAGCAGTACCCCTTATTAGTCCCTCTCCCCCTCCTTACTGACAAAGTGACTATAGTGGCTCCACGTGAAATGCAACACAGGGGTTGAAGTGACTTGTTTAATCACAGACACTTATATAATAGAGCAGTTGCCTCACTGCTCACTTTCATCAACTATCTACACATAGCAGTTGCTTCACTGCCTCTTTAAAAAGTTCTGTGGCATCTAAGGGGGAGCATGGTATATGTGAGGTCCAGGCCTCATGGCTGGAGGAGCGCTGGGTAGCTTCTTTTTTCTCCCTTGCTCGGCCGTCTCTCTTTCCTCGCGTCCTTCGTGCACGCATGGTATGGACGCCTTTCAAGGTTATGGCGGCCGCCGTGATATCGCGAGACTGGTCCTCACAGTGACGCTCAAAAACACTTGCTGCTCAGTCATTCCTATGTCACTGGAAGACCCATGGCCTGTGAGCATTGCGCTTCAGTAATGGGTAATGGAAGCACTGCCGCCCAATCGTTGTTCCTCTCTGCGAAACATATTTGTTTGCAAGTCGATTAATTAATGTGCTGCACCCAGCACATAAATGTACATTGGCATGGTTTTTCACAACTGTAGGTCTTGGTCTGTTGAGGGGAAGCAAAAGGGGTGAGGAGTATTGAACGTATTAGTTGGCAAGACTATTAATATTAAGGCCATGGGTTTCTTCCATACGGGTAGGACGTTTAAACGTACAGGGCTGCCTTACATACAAAAGAAGAGAGAGGTGCTAATCGGCTAGCAAGTATAATGTTTGTGAATTACGTTTAACCTACTTAGGACACTAGTTAATTTTCCCCAGCAGACATTTACCTGAGTGGCTGCGCATGAAAGCACAGTTGTTAGTTTGTTAATGGAAACCATTTCTTGTGATTGATTGCAGTTGCCCTAGGCAGGAAGGTCTTTTAGCGACTCTAATTATGTTGTGGTGTTGATAGCATATCTTTCTCCTCCCCCGAATTGGAATTCTTCCATTTTAGCTATTAGCATCAAACATCCCTTTCAAATGTGGCCTAAGCGGGACTGCATCAAGATCAACAGAAGCTTCCAGACTGTTGAAAGTGTGCCTCGGCGAGCTGCAGTTCTCTACTGTTTTTGCTCTGCCACTCTTTCACTCGCTGCCTTCCGGGGTCGCCCTAAAACATGAAATCTAGTCCGGCATCAGTCAGCCCACAATCGTAAAGGGAGTACTCTCCAGCGTGGAATTTTCAGTAAAAAGTGTTGCAATTACAATACTGCATTCTAGACCATATTTGGGCAGTAGCATTGGTCAATGTTAGATCCTGCTCATAGGAAAGCAGCCCGAGTGCTCACGCCAGTCATGGCGTTGCCAATTAACACAGACCACAGGAGGCGGTAGTGTTTGTACTTGGCCATCTGCTCGTGCTCTGTCCAGTACGCAGCTTGATGCCGTATTTATTTGCGGGATTGGATAAAAATATCGAACCCCATCACTGCCAACCCAAAAATAGAGGGTTTTTATGGGTCGAATTTTTGCACTTTTTTGCACAATTATAGAGGGTAAGTTGGGTAGGGGTATTAATTGGGAAAAGGGGATGCGGGGTAAAGGGGGCTGTGGGGTTTCTCACACATTTCTCTTGTACTACAAAGTGGGAAAAACTGACTTTTGGGGATTCACAGTAAAGGATTCGGTATTTTCACATAGATCCTTATTGACATCAGTGGCTTATCTTAAAGGCATCTTCATGACACTCACCCTCTATCATAACAATAAACAAACAACATTATATTTAACATGCACACAGATACTGCCAACAGGCTGCCAGATGCCTTTCTCCACAAAAGTGTTGCAGTTTAATTTGACGCATGCATCCAGAACATAGTTCTCCAGATGTTTTGAAAGTCATCTTGATGACCTTGAAGGATACAGACATTGAGGCTCAACATCTTCCTGTGTGTCGGTAGGTATACAGGTTTCATCTTACTCATGGACACATGCACGTTGTCCCATACACATCGTGCTGGCCGCGTCATCATCCCTGTACAACAGAGGTGCCTCATAATCCCTGAAAGGTACACCACCATCATTGGTTGATGTGGGACATGTACTAAGTTTCTTAAAGAAACTGATGTTCCTTGTGACAACTCCACGGCCTGTCATCATCAATCCTTTTTATTCAGGGTTCTTGCGGGAGACTCACCTTCCCTGCAGATTTGTGTTCTCCTGATTATGGAATCAGCAATCCTCAGATCGCGATCACGGAAGCCCCGACAAGCATTTACCTGTTCATTGGCTCTGAATCTTTCATGGCTCACGATGTCGTTAATCTGTCTTGCTACAATAGAAGAATGGTGCGGTATGAGGCCATGAGGGCATCGTCCAAAATATGCTTCTGCTGGGGCTACATTAGCCGCAGAATAAGGTGTCAAACATTAGCTGGTGCAAAGCCCTCCCTTTAATTGTCCCTTGGCTGTGTGCAATCCTGAAAACTTTGTTAAGTGAGCGCATAAAGCATTCTGCGTCCCTATTAACTCTTGGCCATAGGAGAGTAATATTTCTGTGATGAATCCTCTGTTCCTCTAGGAATCAGTGAACATTATCAGAACATAGTTCTGTGAATACCTTTTCTAACATTCGAAACACATCTGCTGTTGTGGTTGTCACAAATTCCACTTCTGGGTATCGTGACCACTAATCCTCCATTACCAGTAAGTGTTCTTGTGCATTTCGCCTGAACAAGCCATCTACCTTGTGGTTGCAGCAGTGAGTGTTTCCAGGGACGTGTCCCTCTTTTCTATGCCTAAAACTCACAAACTCTCCAGCGTTTATTTCCAGGCCTCCCCCTAGCCCTCCCTCCACTCCACCCTTTGCCCACCCTCTTGAACCATGATTGGGCGATGGAGCGGGTCAGCTGATCCAGGATTACTCTGACTCGCTCTCACCGAGGGATTTCGTCCTTTGTTGTCGGTAACTACTCTGTGAAGGAACCATCCATCTTGTGAGTGCGGCAGGGAGTGTGTTTCAAGGGACTTGTCCCACTTTTCCATGTCTAAAACTCACAAACGCTCCAACATTCATTTCTGGGCCTCCCCAGACTACCCTCTGTCCCACCCTCTGCCTGCCCTACAGCACTGTGATTGGGTGACAGTGTAGGCCAGATAACCAAGGATTACTCTGACTTGTTCGCACCCAGGGATTTCCTCCTTTGTTGCCTGCAACTGCTGTAAAGACTGGAGGGGGTATCTGCACTTCTGCCCACATTATAATTGGGGTAGAGGCACACATCACCCTACCAAGGGTCTCTAATGATAGCTATGGATGAGCAACCAAGGCTGAGACTCAAGGGAGGTGATGCAGGTTGGTTCTTGGGGACAGTGAATCCCTAAACTCCCACAAAGGAATGTCTACACACAATGGCCCTCATTACAACACTGGCGCTAAAGCATGGCGCTATTAGCACCATGGTTGCTGCCAGTATTGTAACGAGTCCGCCATGATGAAATGGGGAAGTACCACCCCATTCCAAGGTTGGCGGGGTGGTACTTCCCCATTTCACCATGGCCCTTCCCCATTCCCATTTTTGCCCCATAGGGCATAATGGGAATGGGGAAGGCGGTAATTACGGTACTGCAATTTGCGGTACCGTAATTAGCACCAAGGTCCCTTTGCGGGTCCATTCCTTAATGGCTGGTAAAACCAGCCGTTAAGGTGGGAACCCGCAAAGGGACCTCGTAATCAGGTGCTAAGGGATTACCGGTACCGGTATCCTTACCGGTACCGGTAATCCCTTAGCGCTAGGGTCGTAATGAGGCCCAATGTCAGGTGCTACCCTTGTTGTTTTATTCAATGACATAAACGTTAGGTGGGTATATACAAATAAATAAGACTCACTTTGTACTAGAAATCTAAACAGGTGACTTAACTTAATATATACAGTTCTATATGGTACCCCTGTTACCTTTAAATTCACTTGTAATGCACCAACTGCTGACGGTTATTAAAAAGCATTTCAATTAGTAGGCAAGAGATACATTCATCAAACATTACTGTAGCTAGGCAGTTAATAATTAGAATATAGGCAGGATGCTTTCTTTAGGCTAAAAATGCAATACTGTGTGAGTATTCCTCCACCTGGGCAACTTGTAAGGACAAGTTAAGGTGTATTGTATGTTGTATAATATAGCCTAGTCCAAATATGTTCATTAATAGTCTGCTCCTTTTCCAACAGATCCCACTACACCAAAGTACCTGGGAAGCCACAGGAGAACAGGATCCAAGACAAATCTGGGTCTCCTAGATGAATCCTGAGGATGGAAGATGCTCTTCCTCATCACAGAAGGCGCACTGATGAAGTTTCTTGGTTTCAGTCGATGATGCCTCTTGAAGATGAACCCCCCCCTCGGAAGAAGCAGCCACTGGGATGTCGGGGTCGAGCAAGAAAAGAGAACCAAGCAGCGCCGGAAAGGCAGCAATGCAGGTCTGTCGCGGTGGTCTCTGGTGTCGGGTTGCCACGCCAGCTGTTGATGTCCCACGAAGATGAAATTTGCTGTGGACCTCGACAAGACTAGGCTGAAGAAGATACATCCTCTGGTGGTCATTGAAGACTTTCAATGGTGACGTGTGCAGTGGCAGAGTCAGGTGTCGGTTTGGGAATTTGTGGTTTATCGCCTTTTGGTTCTCTGGTGCTGCAGCTGCAGCATGGACCTCAGGATGCCTTCTGGAAACTTTGACAAGGCTACTGGACTGAACTGCGGACCGTCTCCAGGTCTGGACCCTCAGGATGTCTTATTCAGATTTTGGTGGTGTAAAACTCACAGCGGACACTCCCCTGCAGACGGCGACCCTGGATCGTCTCTGGTACGGAAGAGTGGATGATGTTGTGGCAGAGGTGCCCTTTGAAGATTTCTTTGGATGGTTTGATCTTTGGCAGCTCTGGGTGTCAGGCAGCACTATGCCAGCGTACCCATTCTTCTGGGCGATACTCAGCAGCTTGGCTTTCAGCTGTCACAAATACTCCTCCGGACCCTGGATGACACAGATGGACTTCTTGGCTTCAAGATGTCTAGGCACTTCACTTCTGAACCCAGGAAGATACCTTCTCCGGATAGCAGGCTCACTGGACTGGCTTCCTGGACACTTCGGGTGAAGAGAAGCAGTGCGTGATGCTCCCTCATCGCTACGGGAAAAGGTCGCCAATTCAGGTCCTCGCTGGTTCAGTCCTTGAGTCAGCAGTGCAGCCTTTGGATTACTTGAAGAGTTGCAGCCGCCGACGTCTTCTTCCAGCTGGACCCAGAATACATCCTTAAGATGACTTCAGCTTCTGCGTCAGGTTTCTTGTTTCATCTTCTTATAAGGAGATGAGTGTGATTTTCCCTATTATACAAAACACTCCCCATTCACTCAGACTCAGCCATGCCCGGCCAGCCAATCACACACAAGTGCATTAATGCAGGCAACACCCAATCAGGCTCACAGCCATTCAGACCATTCACTCAAAACCTTACACCCACAACAAAGGACGTGGATTGGGGCAACTGTTCAGCCTTCCAGAGCACTACACTGTATTCATTATAGTTTCAGTCAGGTCATGCTCAGGCATTGTGTCACATAACCAAAACCAGGCACCCACAACACAGAATGCATATTGACACCATACTCCATTCATACAGACTCCACACCAAGGTTGTACCCACAACAAGCAGACACTGGGAAGGCTCCAGACAATCTGGCAGGAAGCAGCCCAAGAGCCATATATGGTCCTTTCACCCAACAGCCATTCAAGGGAAGGCAACAGAGCCAGGGATTCTCAGGACTTTGAGAAACAAGGGGGAAAGGCAATGGAAACTAAGAGGCCATGAGTGTCCATCTTGCCTTTGTGTAGGAATCCATTGATTCCTATGGTAGTGTCTAGGTATCCCATAAATGGAGGATACCCAGAGCCAGTGTCAAGTCAGCATGTAGCTGCCACAAGCCCGTACCCTGCTCTGTAGGCAACACACATGTGCCCAAAAGCATACACTAGGGGTACAAGGGTGTATCCCTGCCCATGGGTGCCCTAGGGGTATCCCAGGGGTACTGATCACTAGAAGGTAAAAATATAGAGCTGCACTGCCAGGGGTCCAACCTGGACTCCTGTGTAGAAAAACACACAGAAAACACTCACAGTGAAGTGGTAGGGCAAAGACGAGAAGGTCCTGTCCCTCCAAATCCATTTCCAGCATCGCATCTACTCTGTGAGGGAGCCATCCACCTAGTGGGTCGAGCAGTGAGTGTTTCCAGGACTTGTCCCTCTTTTCCATGCCTAAAACTCACAAATGCTCCAGAGTTCATTTCCGGTCTCCCCCTCCCTCCATTCTACCCTCCTTCCCTCCAGCACCGAAATGGGCAACAGAGCCCATCAGCTGTCCCAGGATTACTCTGACTCACTCGCACAGAGGGATTTCTCCATTTGTTGACTGCAACTACTCCGTGAAGGAACCATCCACCTCATGGGTGCTGCAGTGAGTGTTTCCAGGGACTTGTCCCTCTTTTCCATGCCTAAAACTCACAAACCTAGCATGGTTTATTTCTGTGCCTCCCCCTAGCCCTCATCCATCCCACCCTCTGCCCACCCTCCAGCACTGTGATTGGGCAACGGAGTGGGTCAGCTAACCCAGGATTACCCTGACTATCTTGCACCAAGGGATTTCTCCCTTTGTTGCCTGCAACTACTCCATGAAGGAGCCATCCACTTCATGGAGGCAGCAGTGAGTTTTTCCAGGAACTTGTCCCTCTTTTCCATGCCTAAATCTCATGAACGCTCCAGAATTCATTTCCAGACCTCCCCAAAGCCCTCCCTCCATCCCTCCCTCTGCCTGCCCTCTGCTGCCCTGCAGCACCGTGATTGGGCAACGGAGCAGTTCTCCTGACCCAGAATTACTTTGACTCACTCGCACAGAGGGAGTTCTCCCTTTGTTTCCTGCAACTACTCTGTCAAGGAGCCATCCTCCTTATAGGTGCATTTGTGAGTATTTCCATGGACCTGTTCCTCTTTTCCATGCCTAATGCTGATGAATGCTACAGCATTCCATTCGGGGCCTCCCTGTAGCCCTCCCTCCATACCACCCTCTGCCCGCCCTCCAGCACTGTGATTGGGTGATGGAGAGGTTCAGCTGACCCAGGATTACTCTTACTCTCTCGTACCAAGGGATGTCTCCCTTTGTTGACTGCAACTACCACATGAAGGAGCCATCCACCTTTTGGGTTAATCAGTGAGTGTTTCCAGGGACTTGTCCATCTCTTCCATGCAAAAAACTCACAAATGCTCCAGTCTTCATTTCTGGGCCTCCTCCTTGCACTCGCTCCATCTCACCCTCCTCCTGCCCTCTGCCTGCCCTCCAGCACTGTGACTGGGCATCGGAGTGGGTCAGCTGACCCAGAATAACTCCAACTCGCTTGCACCAAGGGAGTTCTCTCTTTGTTGTCTGCAACCACTCAGTGAAAGAGGCATCCACCTGGTGGGGGCAGTGGTGAGAGGTTCCAGGGACATGTCTATCTTTTCCATGCATAAACTCATGAACACTAGAGCATTCATTTCCAGACTTCCCCCTAGCACTCCCTCCATCCCACCCTCTCTCCACCCTCTCCCTGCCCTCCAGCACTGTGATTGGGTGACAGTGTGGGTCATCTTACCCACGATTACTCCCTCCTAAGCAGTTCCCCCATGGCAGCCTTGCCCAGGCAGCTGGCTAAGGGCTAAGGTAAAGGGAACCTTCTTTCAGCACCATCCATCTCTGATTGCCTGGGTGCCCCAGCCCTGCCAAGTCTCGCCCAAACACAGTTTGCAGCTACAACCAGGTATGGGACTACATTATCACTGTTTCACTACAGTTTGAGTCTCACTGTTATTTTTGTCCCACAGCATTGCCTTTTCCTCCCACGGGGTTCTAGTAGGGTTTGTATTTTTTAATCTCACTGTTGTGTTGTTCCACCACATTGCATTTTGACTGGCTGGGTTTGCATTTTGAATCTCACTGTTGTGTTGTTCCACAATATTGCATTTTCCTCCTGCAGAGCTTCGGGTTGGGTTTGCATTTTGGATCTCGTTGTTGTGTTTTCCACCATATTGCATTTTCCTCCTGCAGTGCTTCAGATTGGGTTTACATTTTTGAATCTCACTATTGTGTTGTTCCACCACGTTGCATTTTGTCTGGCCGGGTTTACATTTTGAATCTCGCTGTTGTGTTGTTCCACCACATTGCAGTTTCTTAACCATTGTGCTTCTGGATAGGGTTCACATTTTTCAGTCTCGCTGTTTTGTTGATCTACAGTATTGCATTTTTTTCCTGCAGTCCTTCTGGGTTGGGTTTGCATTTTTCAATCTTGCTGTTGTGTTG
Organism: Ambystoma mexicanum; assembly: GCF_040938575.1. Taxonomy (NCBI): domain Eukaryota; kingdom Metazoa; phylum Chordata; class Amphibia; order Caudata; family Ambystomatidae; genus Ambystoma; species Ambystoma mexicanum. Next base: position 752,515,459 of record NC_090929.1, read on the forward strand.
TTCTGCCACATTGCGTTTTCTTAATGCAGTGCATCTGGGTTGGGTTTGCAATTTTCAATCTTGCTGTTGTGTTGTTCCACCACATTGCAATTTGTCTGGCTGGGTTTGCATTTTGAATCTCGCTGTTGTGTTGTTCCAACATATTACATTTTCCTCCAACAGGGCTTCGGGTTGGGTTTGCATTTTTGCATTTTGGATCTCGCTGTTGAGTTGTTCCACCATATTGCATTTTCCTGCTGCAGGGATTCGGGTTGGGTTTACATTTTTGAATCTCGCTATTGTGTTGTTCCACCACATTGCAGTTTCTTCCTGCAGTCCTTCTAGGTTAGTTTTGCATTTTTCAATCTTGTTGTTGTGTTGTTCTGCCACATTGCATTTTCTTCCTGCAGTGCATCTGGGTTTACAATTTTCAATCTAGCTGTTGTGTTGTTCCTCCACATTGAATTTTCTTCCCACAGTGCTTCTGGTTTGGGTTAGAATTTTTCATCCCATAGGATCCAGGTTGGACACTTTCCTGTGGTGAATAATGCTACAGCTACACTACACTGGCTATGCATATCAGCTCCAAGTTCAGAGGTGCACCAGAAATGTCCCTGTGCTCTGGTCAGATCTAACCCTTACATGCCTCTTCCACCCACCCAGTCTGGGAGCAATGTAAGGACTCGTTCTACCCCGATCCAGCCAAGACCCCCCTTTTGCAACACCTATCCGAGTATCCTCCCTCTCTCCCCGTAGTTGCCTTCAGGTTCACCCCTATTGAATGCATCTCAGTCAAGTCTTTATGATAAACACTGCCAAGATCTTTCTAACCAGGTGTCAGTCTCTCTTCAATGGAACGTCAACCACATCACCTCAATGAAGCATAACGTATCCTGCATGGGCTTGGCCCACTCACCTGCACACCTCTCAATAAACAATACTTGATTACACACACCCAAAGCATGGATCACCTTCTTCAATAGAATACAGCTGAGACCATGCAAAATTCGGACCAGCAGTTCACACAATCTGACCCTTCTGACTCTCCCACTCCCTGACAATCTGTCACGGCACCCCTTCTCTCACTTGATAACTATGGGTTGCCGCTATGGACCTGGCCATGCCCTACCCACCTTCATGCTTGCTAAAAATGCATACACATGTCTAGAGGGTGCCAACCCCTCCCCCTCAAGTGAATATAGATAACATGGTGGGCAGATCAAATAGTTCCATCATAGAAGAAATCAGGATTATAGTGCATTTATTAAAGGTAAAAAGTGAAAATGGCACTGTGCACATATGCGTTAAGATGACCCAGGAGATGAAGGGTGCTTTAAATATCACATACATACCCTAAGTGTATACATATATATTATGAATAAAGGATACAAGGTGAGAGATGTTTAATTAAATAAATAATAGCTCCCTGAAGAATAAATACAGTGTCCGACAAAAGTATATTTCAAAATGTATAACTCAAGTACAAAATGGTTTCCGGGCCTAAGCCAGGTGTGAAAAACTATGACTCGTGCCAAGAGTTTTCAGACAAGCAGTAGAGGCTGATACATTGGAGATAGTCTTTGCAGCATCTCGCAGTGAGGTAATTAGGATTGTGAGGTTAAAATGGGAATTTGGCAGAAAAACCAGACAAGGCTGTGATGAAGCCAGATAAGTAAGGGAAGTTTTAGATACATTTATCTATGTAGATAAATGGCTGGTCTTCCTTCCCCCTTTTCTCTGAAGAGTTGGTCTCTAAGGCCCTTCAGCAGATCAAATCGAGTGTGCCCTCTGATGCGGTGACACTAAGTATCCTGAAGGAGATCTCCTCTGAACATTTGGGGGTGATTACTGAGGCTATTAATACCTCCTGTCAAACAGGATTTATTCCACCTGAGTTAAAGGCTGCTACTGTGATTCCACTCTTGAAAAACCCCTCTCTAGATTCCTCTGTACCTGCTAATTTCCGACCTACTTCTCTTCTTCCTGCTCTGATGAAACTTTTGGAATCACTGGTGTCCCCTCTCTTGTCTTCTTTCCTTGAAACATCTGACTGTCTTGACCCAGCCCAGCCTGGTTGCCAGCCTGGCAGAGGTACTGAGAGCATCCTGGTCTCTGTCCAGGTTCGATATGGCCAGGCTGGTCATTGCGGGGGTGGGGGGTGTCAGAGCCTTGATACTATCAGACCTCTCAGCAGCCTTCGATACTGTTGACCATCTTACCCTGCTATCCCGCCTGGCCCGAGTCGATATCTCTGGTCAAGTTCTGGCCTGGTTTTCCTTTTTTTCTCAAGGACAGATCTCAATCTCTCTTCCTTTCTCCTTTTTGCCTCAAAACCTTCCTATTTCACGTGTGGTGTACCCCAGGGTTCCGCCTTGTCACCTATTCTCTTTGATATATACATCTGGGCCTTGTGTGTGCTTCATCTGCTCCTTCGACGTCAGGTGCTATTCATATGCCAACGACACCCAGATCCTGATCCGGCTAGATCTTGATCAGACTGAGGTGTAGTCATGCCTCCATCAGTGCCTGACTGCAGTGGGGGAGTGGATGGGCCTCAACTGGCTAAAGTTGAATGGTGACAAGACGGATGTAATGGTGTTGGGTTCCCCTCCCAATCCTTCACTATGGATTTCGACTTCCTGGCCCTCCTCTCTTGGCTCAGTTCCTGTTCCTACGATGAAAGTTAGAAATTTGGGAGTTATCATGACGGCCACCTTATCAATGGTGCCCAGGTCTCATCAGTCTGCCAGTCTGAGTTCTGCCATTTGAAAATCCTGAGACAAGTCCTCCATTTCATACCGTCTGTCCTGCGGCCACTGGTTGTAGCTGCTATGATATCCAGCTGGCTGGATTATTGTAATTCACTCTATCTTGCACAGCCCAAGGGGATGATCCTCCGCCTGCAACGCCTCCAGAACTTCGCAGCCTGGGTGGCGACTGGATAACCTTATGGTTCCCATGTCTCCCCGGTTCTGCGTCGTCTGCCCTGGATACCGGTGGCCAAGCACATTGATTTTAAGGTACTCTGTATTGTGCACAGTGCTCTGCATGGACAAGGGGCGGAATATTTGTGTACATAATTTTCCTGCTACCTTCCCAGACGTTCCTTGAAGTCCGAATCGGCCGGCCTGCTGTGTGTTCCATCTTTCCAAAGCGTTCGGCTTGGTGAACTTGCCTTTTCCATTGCAGCAGCACAGCTGTGGAACAAGCTGCCCGCTGAACTGATAAATATCCATAACCAGTTGGCCTTTAGGAAGGCTCTAAAAACTCACCTTTTCTAATCTGGATGGCTATATGGATGATGGTTTGTGCCGGGGGCCTCTTTCTCCTCACCAGCACCATGATGCCCTTGGGTGACCGTGCGATATATAAGAAACCCTAACATAACATAACATATGTTCTTATTGAAAAGGGCACATCGTGTGTCATGCAGACCATTCTGAGACACCAGGTTTATTATTTGACGCCTTATAATCGAGTTTATCCATTTCTCCAGCAGTTTAAGGCACTAACTAACTTGGCAGGACCGCGGCAATCAGATAAAGGATTAGCTATCAGTGCATGTACATGTTCTTGGCAAAAGTTGAGCACTGTCATAGTTGTGTCTAGCCAAGTCTAAAATAAGCTTATCAGTTTTATGCGTCAGAGAAAATTGTGAATGCCAGCTATGCTAATGAGGGCTTGGTGCTATAAAATCAGGTTAAAGGCAACATTTCTTTGACTGTGTGTCCTGATATTCCAACAATAAAGAACACAATGAAAAAACTCCCAGACGTCTGATTTTCACTTGTCTCTCTCAAAGAAGTGTTCATGGATGTCTGGTGCTTGATGGAGGATGGGGACACGGGCCTTCAGTTCACACACAATATAGAAATCCTTTTGTCTTACATCTCTGACTACAGTCATCCAAAGGGCATTCAACCCAACAGAGCTTTAAGGACATACCAATGGCTGAAGGTGCTATACAAGTGACATATAGCACAACATAGTATAACATTTAGTAACCCAGAATCTACGCTGATCCTTTCCCATGTATTACAGGTCCTGGGCATCGACTGAATCCAAGGAGCCCACACTTTGGCCAAAGTAGCTTGCTACCATAGAAGGTTTTTCACATATGTGTCCACTTTTTCTTCCAGTCCCAGTTACCAAACTTTTAGCTTAAGGCAAGCCTTGGTGTTTGCCTTACCTTGGTACCCATGATGAGCAAGTCCCACAACCTTCGACACCAATTTTACAGGAATCACTATATGGGAATCTCCGTGAAGCAGCCCTTCAGGTGTAAGTGCAAATTCATGCTTCCCTTGCAGAGTAATTTCAGATTTATTTTTGCTTACGTGTTCTTCTTATTCAATTGATGCAGATCTGATTCCTTTCCCCACTCAGGGGGGCATTCCTAATCATTTGGAAGCTTTCATCTTTCTGGGATTCTGCAACAATCTCCTCCACAGACATATAGACTTCGACACTACACTCACTGTTTATTTATTTATTTATTGTGCATTTGTTAGTTGCTTATACAACAAGTACATTTTGTTTCAAAGCACCCACATGGCAGCAGGGCGGCTCTGTGATCGCCTTGCCTCGGGCCCGCCACATGGCCGTGTCAGTCTCTGGCATTCCCCAATGGGTACCGCCATGTTGAATGTGCGGTAGACCAGTGGCCGGGTTTCACGCATGCGCAATCTGCCTGTTTACAGGGGTTTGTTATGGGGACTGTTTTGAGGTATAGCCTTTCTTGCTGCTATAAATTGTGACATTGCGTCACACTTTGTGCGTTGTAATCTCTTCCTTGTGCAGAGAGAGACGTTCTTTGATCCTACTCTCTTCTTGCCCTGTTCTTGCTATCTTGATCTTGTCTCTTGGAGGTATATCTTCCTCTGATTCCTGCTTGCACTCTGGGGCGCCTGCCTTCATTATTTTCTGTACCTTTTCTAACCATACCACATCTGTTCCTCTGGTTGCTTGCTATTTCTAAACATCCACACCAGCCCTCCATGCTGTTCCAGCCACACATTAACCCCATGGATGTTCCTCTTCTTTCTGTGGTGCTGGAAGAGGGTTTTCAGTTCTCGGACGTGTTTCGCTCCGCAGACTGTGGGCCAGAGCCGCTTTCCCTAACCATACTGCGCTGTGACCTAGACGGGGCAACGGGATGTCATGGAACCTGGACCCTAAAAGAACAAAGAGTTCAGGTACAACGGATTCCTGGAGGCACTGCTTGACAGTGAGCAGCAGATGTAAGTGCCAAGTATAGTAAGTGCTAGGGAACGTTGAGCTGCACAGAGTGGGTAAGGGCACCAAATGTATGTGCTTTTCTGTATCAGTTTCTATCTCTAACATCCCCACTTTGTAAACATTTGGGTATGTTGACAGATAATTATCTGGGTTATCGACCCCAGGTTGGTAGCAGAGTGTAATTCTATAGTCCTGAAGAGCAAGTAGCAACATCTCAATTCTTGCTGAGAGGTGCAAAGAGGATCCTGACATAATGGGGAGCAGCGGTTTAAGGTTAGGCATAACTGTGATGGGCTTCCTATACATGAAGAGATGGTAATGTTGACAAGCCCACAACACTGCCAGTGCTTCCCTTTTGATTTGTGAGTACTGCTGTTCTGTGGTAGACAGTGCTCTGCTTGCATAGGCCACGCGTTGCATTTCTCCTTTCTGATAAGCTAGTAGTAGTACAGCCCCTAGCCAAGCAGCTCTGATGTGAGAGCAGCTTTAATTTCTAAAAATGTCCTTTCCTCCAGCAGAGTCCACTGCCTCAGGGAATCTTTATTTGTCAACTGCTGGAGTGGTTCAAAGTGGGTGGATGTATTTTTGATGAACCTGCCACAATATGTAGCCATTCCTAAAAAGCTTTGTACCGCTGACACATTTGTGGGAACTTGTGCTTCCTGGATGTCTTGTACTTTCTTTGAATCAGCGGAGATGCCAGCTTCCTGAAAGATATATCCAAAGAATTCTAAACTTTTCTGCAGAAAGACACACTTTTTTCTCAGAGGAGCGTTACTTCTACTGACTGTATTCTCTCGAGGACCTTCTCATGTCTTTCAAGGTGCTCCACCACTATTTTGGCAAACACCAGAATATCGTCACTGATATTAATTGTACCAAACAGTCCAGCTAAAACTCCTCTAAGTGCATGCTGCAATGGTTCAGCTACCAAAGAGACGCCAAAGCTTAAAACGTTTGTAACAATATAGACCCTTGTGGATGGAAAACGTTGCTATGTATCTGGAGGACTGATGCAGACTGAACTGATAGTAACCAGCTCTTAGGTCTAGTTTTGAAAAGAATGTGGCTCCTTGGAGATCTGATGGCAGTCTCATGTCAACACAAATCCTCACTGGGTCGTGTTGATTCGGTTTGCAGGACTCCACTATTGGGGAAAACCATGAAGTGGGGCCTTAAACTCGCTCAATGATGTCCAGCGCCACCAATTTATCAAGCTCTTCCTCCACTTGCCTCAAATGTGTAATGGACTCTGCAGCGCTTCAGGGCAACAGATTGAATGGTTGTGTCAATTTGCAACCTGGCCAGTTCTCCCTTTAAACACCCAATGCCATCAAATACAGAGCCGAATTTCCCTACCAGGGAATTGACGTTTTATATGTATACACTAAATGCAAAGTTCACAATGTGCAAGGCTTCTGCCGCTGGGCAACCCAACCGAGGGTACTCACTTAGGGATGTTACATACAATCCTGCATGTATATGCTGAGATCCATGCATGACCGTGGCTATAAACGTTCCTTCAAATGGGATGGACCCCCCACCCAAAGGTGAATATGTGCACTGTAGTCTTTTGCAGTGACACTGGTTTGTGTAATCCCTTGTACTGTGATAGTGCCATGATGTGTACTGACACACTGGTGTCAATGGAGACTGGGGTGTTTGTTTCTTAAATGAGAACCACACACTTATGTTGGCGTTTTCGTTTTCAACCTGCACCCAAAACATTTGATACAAAGAATACATTTCCGTCTTCCACATCTGGCACGTTGGGATTGTTGTCATCCAGCAACTCATCCTCTTTCCGATTGGCATCCCTTAGAAGAAAACATTCATAGTTGGCGTTTACCATTGGACTGAAATAGTTACTCAGAGTTACGGTAGCGGCAGTATAAGTTATCCGTCGGATTCAGAGTCTTAAAAATCCGGTGAACTGCAGGACCTGCAGAGCATAGGATTGTGGACTTTTTAGCACTATCGTTGTGTTCACCTGTGGCGTCAAAGTGCATTTCAAAACTTTCAACCCATAAAGCCCATGTTGGACCCTGACTTGATGGCGCACCTATAATGTCAAATTCAGTTAAAGGAGCCAGGGAGCCTTGGTGCCTGGCAATCATGGCCGGTCCAGGTGCTCCCCCTGCTTCTTCGACCATTTTAAGGATTGAAAATGTTCTGTAGTCATTAAACTCTATCTTTTACTGATAATCCAAAGTGCTCTAGGACGACACCAGATAAAAGAGAGTTAATGTACTATATCAGATCGAGGAAGTCTGGCCTGGCCGAAGAACGGAGACCGGCTAATATTTCTTAGTGGTGCAGTCCAGTCCGTGTCTCATTCAACTTGAAATTAATGTCCTTTGAGGAAAAGAAAAAAATTAATTTGGTGTAGGTGCACAAGCACTTCCTTACGGAGTCACAGCCTTGGGCCGGGACCTACCGGAATCTGATACCCTGGTGCATTGGCACTCAGTAACAGCCAGAATAGATCTCTGTGCACTCATTCCGTGACTGGATGAGCACTAACAGTTACCAGACACGGGCCACCACAGCAGTGAGTGTGCACATCATGAGAGTAGGTTCGGTGCAAACCTCACCCCGGACCGGAGCGAGATCCTGCTTCGTCATCAATGTTATATGCTGCTCATAGGAGAACAGCTCAAGAACTCACGCCAGTAATGGCATTGCCAATACTGCAGACTGTACAGATCACAAGCAGGGACGTCATTTGGGAGTCACCAGGGATCGCAACTATTACACCTGGGGGCCACAGTTGCAACCCCTGGGACTCCCTTGCGACCCCACATTTAAAAAGAAAAAAATAAATTTAGAATCCCCCCCAAAAGAACGGGTGCTCCTGGTGTAGCAGGCCCATCCACAGTGTGGGGGGACCCGCCACACCAGGTCTCCAGCCCAGTCCTCACCCCAACATCAGGGTGAAGGTTGGGCCGAGGAGGCACTCAGTAGGGTTTGGAGTTGATCGTGACATGTGGCACATGTCACATGCCACGTTCAGCTCCAACCCCTTCTCCCTTGCCTTCCTTGCAGCTCACATACAGGAATCAGGAAGCTCTCACAGCTTCCTGGTTCCAGGTTGTGAGCAGCACAGAGGAGCCAAGGGGGCCTGAAAGGACAGACCGAAGCTGCAAGAAAAAGGTAAAAAGGCTCTTTTAAAAAAATATGATGTGTGAAGTGTATGCCAGATGTATGTATGTGAATGGTGGGGAAATGAGAAGGGATGTGATGTGTGTTTTTGAATGTTCTGGGTGGGTGTGTGTTTGTGCACACAGAATGTAATGAGTGGATGTAAGAGACATTTTGAGTGACTGGTGGGTGAATGAGAAGTGATGTGATGTGTGTTTTTGAATGTTCTGGGTGGGTGTGTGGATGGGTGGTTAGTGTGTCTGTGTAGAGAATGCAATTAGTGGATGTAGGAGAAGGTGTGAGCGTCTGGTGGGTTAATTATAAGTGATGTAATGTGTGTTTTTGAATATTCTGGGTGGGTGGGTGTGTGTCTGTGTAGAGAATGCAATGACTAGATGTAAGAGAAGGTGTGAGTGACTGGTGGGTGAATGAGTATGAATGTGATGGTGTATTATTGAATGTTCTGGGTGGGTGGGTGTGTGTGGCGCCTGTGTAGAAAGTGCGATCAGTGGAGGTAAGAAAAGCTGTATGATTGAGTGACTGGTGTATGAATGAGTATGAATGGGATGGCATGTTTTTGAATGTTCTGGGTGGGTGGGTGTGTGCCTGTGTAGAGAATGCAATGAGTGCATGTAAGAGAAGGTGTGAGTGAGTGTCTAGTGGGTGAATGAACATACTTGTGGTAGTGTGTATTTGAATGTTCCGGGTGGGGTTTAGTGTGTGCCTGTGTGGTGAATCCAGTGTGAGCGAGTGTGAGAGGAGATGTATGGGTGAGTGACCAGTGGGTGAAAGGGGATGCATGTGTGTGTAAGGCCCTTGGAGACTGGGGATCACTGGAGCATTTTTGGCACATCCTTCATTGACTTTCCATGTTTTACTGTTATTTTTGGGCAAAGGAAATTTCATGTGTGCCATTCCCTGGCTAGACTGGCATTTTGGTGCAGTCAGTCTAGCCATTGCTTACTGTGGCATGACATTTATTACTTGGCATCTTTAAAAAAGCAAGCATGATAAGTAGTGTTACTCGCTAGAGTGATGTTTTGGCGTAGCAGCCTGTATTTTCTTCACTGTAGAATGACTTTTTATTAACTGAGCACCTATGATGAATCAAGAAAGATAAGTGTTCTTATGGGTCTAGACTGGCTTACATTGGAACCAGTTTGGACAGGTTTTCCTATTGTGACATGCCATTTTTAATGGCCAAACCAACGGGAGTATGTGCTTACATAGGAGTACTGGCATATATTGACAGAGCCAGTTTTGTGCCCAGTGCCAGTAATGATACTAAAGAAAATCGTCTTAAAACGAACATAAGTATGGTCTTATATAGGAATACTAGCATATGTTGGTGGAGCCAGCATGGAAATGTATGGGCACAGCCAGCATTTTCTTTCTATACCAGCATATCTTGCAGGGACAGCATGATAATGCACCGGGGAATGCCCTGTACACTTTTGGTGACTTGCATCTATTGTACTTTTTTTCATGATTCAACCAATTGTTGGCCTTTTACCCACATTGATGGCCTTTTACCCACATTTTCCCAGAAAGCATGGTTTGTAATGCACCATTTTAACCCATTATTCAAAACATTTACTCTGGGGATGGAGAAGAATCCCCCCGGGCAATACCCCAACCCATTTTCATAAGTTTGGGCTCCCTCGCTATTCTCAGTTGCAATCACATACTTGTGGCAAATATTTACACCCTTCAAAAAAGCAACTCACGAGCCATGACTGGTGGTTGGTATATTTGTGGACCAGGTACCTTCCCCCTTCTCTCTATGTTACATTAAAGATTTAAGCTTTGATTGAAAAAAATATGTACTTCTTTCACTTGCAGTAGTGCATGCCCCTGCAGCGGCATAACCATCATGGACATTCCGCACACGTGGTGGTCCGGACCGGCCCCGGTGTGGCGTGCCCTGAGCTTTGTTAAGGATCTTGGGAGGCGCACACAGCATGGCTCTCAGGGGAGTTGCCAAATGTTGTGCTACGCCATTGGGCACCACTGGGTCTAACAAAGGGGTAGTGTGCAGTGCGCGTCTTGACGTCTGCCAGTGAGTCCCCGGCTGAGAAGCAACTTGTGGGTGTTTTCAATTTTAAATAACTGTGTGGTGTTATGAATTTATGTGTGCTGCAATGATTTTACATTAAATGGCACCCAGTATTACACTTGGATAATAACAACTATGGGGGGTTCTTGGTATATTGAAAGAAACTTTCCCCGGTATTATACTCCAGTAAAGATAACATTATCAGTTGCACTCCCCTCTGTGCACGCAGACCAGTCTAATAGGTTTCTTCTATCATAGTGGTAGCTGAATCATATATACATTTATAACCAGGGAATTTTGTTGATACTAAATCCTTCTCAATGATTTAATTTTCAGCCCCTGCTCGTGCAGCATTTTTCTCCTCGTTAAACAGCAGCGCACGCCTCCCCAGGTCAGTGCTTTTTTGGCTTGTTTAACACAGCAACGCCACAGATAACGGGTACTTCTGTGTCCATTGATCTATGGATGTTTCATACACTAGCTATAGCCTGCGTTACAGATTTCGGTTACCCTGTTAGAAATAACTGCATTATGTATGTTTTACATGTGGACCACACGTCGAATCTGGAAAATGGCATTCCCCAAATGTGTAATTGTGGACAAATCATGCCTCCCTCTGTGCCTCGGTTCCTATATATGACTGAAATGAGAGCACCTGGAAACCTGGGTGCTAGATGCATCTAAAAAATCAAAAGGTTGTTTGCCATCACTTCCTGTGATGTCACTTGCAGTAGGGTCAAATTACATCACTTCCTGTGATGTCATCAGGGGGTCAAGGGTCGCGTGATGTCACTTCCGCTACCCCTGTTATTTTGGTGAAATGTAGTCCCTGATCACAAGAATTTTGTGTTTGTTGTCAGTCGTCCGCTTGTGCTCTGTTCAGTGCGCAGTGTGACAGCGTGTTTATTTAGTATACTCAATGACATCAGTTTGCTTACCTTAAAGGCAAACACCTCATAACAGTCAAAACGACGAGATGCAGAGTGCTGTAACTCATCAAACAGGCCCACATTGGCTAAAGAAGTGTACCCACACTAGAATGCCCTATAGGCCAGTGCAAACATGCTTTGTTCTCACCTCCCATCTCTCCATCGTATTCCTCTTCTCTGTATCTCATCTCTCTTCCTGTTTAAGATGTTCTTTCTGTCGTCTATGTTTCCCTCTGTCTCTGGCTTGCTTTGGCTCGCTCTGTGATGGCAGTCTCTCTCTCTCTCTCTCTCTCTCTCTGTCTCTCTCTCTTTCTCTCTCTCTCTCTCACACACACACTGTCACACACACTGTATTTCTCCATCCTGCTGTTGTTTGCCACACTTCCTCCCACTCTATGTTCCATTCTCATTGTCTCTCTCTCTTTCTCTTTCATTCTCATCTCGCTATGTCCATCTCCCCTTTTGCCATCATCCATCTTGGTTTCTCCCTTTCTTGGCCACTTTAATCTCTTTCTGCTTATAATGAATGAAATATAAAGATGTCTCTTAAGGAGGTTGACAAAAATATTCGTGTTTAGTTTTGACTTGCTCTGGTGTTTAAGTAGTGCTAGAATAAAATAATAGAGGATATTTTACAATGTATAAAAGTACTTTCAAGTGTGTACAATGTTCAATTTTTATAAATGTTCAGTGAATTTAAATGCGCAAATTAATCAATTCTCTTCAAAGCTTCTTTTTATACTGCGAAGGCTGCTGCAGTTAAAACTATAGATTCTGCCCCTTATATCATTTACCAGAATTGGTCGCCGAGAATGCTTTGAATTTTGGTAACATACCTCGAATAACATTTTGTGTAACAAGTTGCCAGTTCAAGACAAGCCGTTAATATGTGACGACTAGTGTCAAATTCTTTGTGACTAAACCGGCATAAACAATCGGTTAAGGGGATATTTTGCCATGTGCACAAGATGTATTATAAGGGGTGGAGCAAAGAGAGCTAAGTGAATGGACTGTGTCGCCGGAGTAAACATGGTTACTTTATCCTTTGTATTAGGTTTCAGCCCTTGTCGGCTTTTGATACTTCCTCTCTTTGGGTGAATCTTTGGTGCTAATATATACTGGGGTCTGCACTCCAAGTGCCTTTATTGTGACTGAAACAATAACGAAAATCTATATTTCTCTTAGAGTGGTACTTGTATTGTATGCGATCCCAGAAAAACAATGCCAGTCATTAGTTCAATCAATAATAACCAATATGTTTATTGGTATTCTTCATATAAATGTATTTTTTCTTCATGTATTAATTTAATACATTTAGATCATACACATTAATCTTTTGCTGTTTGTAGATAATTTTGTTAAACATGAAGACATTATTGATGAGAACAAAATCGAGCATTTCTAAGATCATGTTGTTTTGTTGTAGGAATGAAATAGATCTTGTTTTTAGAAAGAATTCAGCAGTTTCCAATCCCTTTATGCACTGGATACTGGTGTATAGTGACACCACGTCTAGGGTGACAAATAAGAAATCTTTCTCCCACGGAATAAGTTCCACCAGTTGAATAACATGTTTACTGTCCCTCAAGTAGGAGGCTAGTCCTGTCGTAAGTGGTTGTAAATATAGGTCGATGTTCTGTGAAATCCTCTCTGTGAGGGATCCTATCCCATTGATGATGGGCCTACAGGGTGGAAACGTCTTGTAACTTTTGTGTATTTTAGGTAGGAAATATATAATGGACATTACTGGTTTAGCTATGTCCATATAGTCTGATTCTTCATCTGTCAATAGGCCTATTTCCTCCCAGTTGTTTACCATTTGATGCCATTGTGCTTGTAAGCCTTTGATTGGGTTCATTTTCAATACAGCATAACATTTAGTGTCACTCAGTTGTTTATTCCCTTATGAAATGTAATCCGATCTTTCCATGAGCACAATGTTTCCTCCTTTGTCTGCTGATTTTGTGACTATTTGTTGATTCTTGTCTAGTTTTTCAATAGCTTCTCTCTCTGCATTTGTTAGATTGTCTTTAATTTTGGAAGTTTTGTTTTTGAGGTAATTTTGTCTGAGTTCATTACTGACCGCTTTGTGGAAGATATCTATGGCCTTATTTTCCATCAAAGTGGCAATGAATTTAGATTTTGGTTTAACATATGTTTCTTCTGTTTGAAATGGGTCTATGTTTTGTTCCTCCATGAAATCTTCTAGAGAGAAATTTGCTTCAGTTAAGTTCATGATATTGACAGAACCTTCAGCTATTTCCACCGTGATGGGCGAAATGTCTTTGATGTTTGGGTATTTAGTTTTCATTGGAGTCTCAGCAAAGTATTTTTTCAGTTTTCATTTTCTACAAAATGTAAACAAATCTACTTGTGTATGAAACTAGTCTGCTCTGTTTGTAGGACGATAGTTTAGTCCTTTATTCAATGGTAAAAAATTGGGAGGAAATAGGCCTATTTACAGAAGAAGAATCAGACTATATGGACATTGCTAAACCAGTAATGTCCATTATATATATCCTACCTAAAATACACAAAAGCTACAAGACGTTTCCACGCTGTAGGCCCATCATCAATGGGATAGTATCCCTCATGGAGAGGATTTCACAGTACATCGACGTATATAAGACGGTCTATTTGCTTTTCCCCCCTTTCATGGTTGCTCTTTGAAACACTTGTGTATAGGCGCATTACAAGTTAACAATAAATAAATGCAATCTGCGACTGCGCTCCAATCTCGAGGTAACCCACAATGCTTGTTTATCAAGAATTCAACATAAAAGTTATAAACCAAACTAAGGTAATAGTTATTTGGTAACTATTGGTTGACACATAAACCAGATCTCCATCATCCCTGGGTTGGCTAGAACCACCAACCTTTCTGTTAGCACCCTCATGAAGTAACAGATTGCACCACAGAGACTGCTTTGGAAACGTTTTCATGGCAAGGCTTGAAATAGCAATCTGGGCATAAGCTCCTTTGTACTTAACATGCGTTGTAGTCATGATGCACCGTTTATACGCTGGGAAATCTTCCCATTACTGTGGTTTAGCCCACGCACCCACTGCTAATTTTTAGTCCTACCTTTATGTTGGTGGCCTGTCACTTTTTTTATTTTGAATATCTGTTCACCCGATATTGACATGACCCTAAAGCCTAAAACATGCCAATGGGAAGTAGCTGTCTCCAAATGCAAATTGTGCTAATTGAAATCTGCAGAATGCATAAAGGTTGCAGTTACAGTTGGCATGATGAAGACCATTTTAAGCTACACACTAAAGAGAGAGCAGTGACAGGTTAAGCAAGAGCAACCTGCCTCCAGTAAACACGCAAGCCCCTGAATCTTAAGCCTATCTCCAGTAGAAGCAGAAGGTGGGCCGAGTCATTTTGAAAGTTGTTTGAGGTTGACGAAGAATCCCCTTACTGAAAGAAAGACCCTGCACAGTGTCGTGTGTCAAGTTTTATAATGCATTTAATTAATTCAGAATATTCTGTTTTCCCAAGGTCACAAAGCTCCTCTGCAAAAATGTATTAACTTTCCAGTGCTGATTTCTTAAATTCCTACCCTTGGTTGCACCAAAATAGTTTGTCCAAGATCACATGTCTGCATTTTAATGAAGGCCTCCAATCCAGTACTAAAGGTAGACAAAAATGGATGGGTATCCCCTATACCATGGACCAGGGGAGCAAAATACATAGGAAACCAAAAGGAAGAAGTCATGGATAAGTACAAACATTGTTTAGGTACTCATAGATTCGAATAGATGTGGAGAGAGGAGAGGCTCAGTCAGGTAGACAGTTATAACTTCATATTTTAATATTGATCAAAAACATTGTAATAATCTAAAAATACATAATGCATTCACATAATAACAACCTTAAAAATCATTTAATTCAATAACCATGAAAAGAGGTTGTATCAAAAATATTAAGAAAATATGTAAATCCACTATCCCTTGCTAATTGGAATAATGCATGAGCATCTCTATGTTAATAAATTTCATTGAATGATGGAAATGCTGACATCAAATCGCCCAGGAGAGCACCAGAGACCCAAAGTGAAAGCCAAGGCAGGCAAAAACACATCACGGTTGTCTTTACATACCGCAGTGTTTCTGCCTACAGCTGATTTCCTATTTGGGGCTCTCGGGCTCCCCACGGGGGGCCCGAGAGCCCCAAATGGGAAATGCTAAATGCTGCAGTGTTTCTGCCTAAATCTGCTTTCCCATTTCGGAGGAGCCTGAGAAACTTAGAAAGAAAAACCGCAGCGTTTTCAAACACAATACGTTGTATTTATGTTTGCGGTCGCTTCAAAAGCTACCGCAAACATAAATAGAGGGTTTTTTAAAGCTGCTGTATTATTTCTAAGTTTTCCGGGCTCCTCCAGCCCGGAAAACTTAGAAAAAAAAACGCAGCTACTGCCTATTTTAAAAAAAAAATAAATAGCACTTACCGAGATGCAACTGCAGCTTTTCTGCCTGTAGTCTCCGGTCCGCGTCCTCCGAGTCCCGGCACCAATGAAGGAAAAGCCACCCAGTGGTAGCTTTTGTTTACTACAGCTGGCTGGCTTTTCCTTCATTAGTGCCGCAAAAGCAAAAGCCAGCACAGGCGGGCATCCATTTCACAAAATGGATGCGCCCATGTGCTTGCTTTTGCACATTTTTGAGCTTGAATTGCTCAAAATTTTAAATAGGGACTTCGGAAAAAAAAATGCCAATTGTTTTTTTTTAATATTGCCTATCTATTTTTTAAATAGAAAATTTTGGGCGAACCATTCCTTTAAATGATTTTTAAGGTTGTTATTATGTGAATGCATTATGTATTTTTAGATTATTACAATGTTTTGATCAATATTAAAATATGAAGTTATAACTGGCTACCTAACTGAGCCTCTCCTCTCTCCAGATCTATTCGAATCTATGAGTACCTAAACAATGTTCGTATTTATCCATGCAACTTCTTCCTTTTGGTTTCCTCCAATCCAGTACTGACTAGTGTTCAGAATGCTTTCTTACCTGTGACTGGAACACAAGAGCAGAGATTATGCTATTTATCGAGGATCACAAGGCTGCACTGCATTGGATCACTTCACCTCTGTGTGCTGATTAATTATCATCCCTCCCCATAGAAAACAAGTCCTCACTTTATACTGCTTGACCATGATCACATGTCTGTACGTTGAGGAATTCGTCCATCTCCTAGTGCCGATTTATTTTATTTCCCCACATGGAACACAAGAGCTTAGAATATGGCCTGAATGATACACTGTAATGGGTGTACATTTTGTGGTTGGCTGCACATAGAAATTGCATACTATTATTCCTTGCTGTCTAAGGATGTGTCTTTGCAATTTGTATGTGACAGGCATATCATATTCCTTCTGGTAAACAGACAATTTTCTCTGCATATTGGTCATTCTATACTGAGAGCCACAGCACATAAAATGAACAACTTCACGTTTGTGCATGCTACAAGTCCTTGGTGTAACGGAATGTCATCTTATACGGTTGTGAAAGCCACATCTTTTTTAAGAATTATAATCTGATGCAAGTAATTCTGTTTCTAAAAGGGAGACCTGCTAGACATGCCCCCTCTTTCGTAAAAAGCTCTAAACCGAAGGCATGATGTATTCATGTACATTTGTGTACCAGTCTCCTGATACCTGCAGTTCCTGCTCTTCAGTGGCACATGGCAGATTCATGGGTCACACATATATACTACTGATTGCTGCTGGGCCTAGAAGTACCTGCAGATGTTTTACTTTTGCACATCTGATCTAAAATATAATAATTGGCCACCTTATCACCATGACCATGCCTGGTTGTGTTATGGCGACTGAAGAAAGCACACATTTATCAAAGCAACATCAGTTCAATATCATACAAGTATCAACCCTGTGAGCCCAGGCCGAACTACGTCAGGGGAATATGGATTCATGTCTAGCCTGGCTGTCTACACTTAACCCAGTGACACTATAGCCAGGATCCCCGGGGAGGAAGGGTAACACCTTCCTTCAAGGTGCAGGAGCTCTGAACAGGAGATCTCCTGGGAGTTGGTGCCTTAAAGACAGCACTGACATTACAAAGCAAGACGCAAACCAGGGTGCAACACAGTAGGTGGCCTTTGATGTCAGCAGACATGGAAAAGGGGTGGAGTTATGGCAGCCAGAGCAAAGGTAGACCTGAGAAGTGGTCCCAACATCGTGGTTTTCTGTCAGTGGCCTCTTACTTCTGGAGTCCTCCATGTCCTGCAGGACAAGGCACTACAAGTATGATGTCAGAAGGCAAGGGTCACTTGCTACATCAACAGGATTTGATTCCTTCCAACAGATTTGCTTTAAACCAATCCCCTGTGTCATTTTGCCTTTGTAAGGAAGGGGTCTCCCATTCCTTCCTTGATTCATTTTTGGACACTAGGAACAAGATGTTTAAACCTTTGGACCTCTGTTGGGAATGCTGCCATGTCCAGGTACCTCTGCTATAGTGGTGAAGACAGAAGGCATCCAAGGCAGAGGAAATATCTGCTGCCCAGCCATCCCAAGAGCACATTGGGGGTGTGAACCGCTGTTGCACCAAGTCCTCATTGGTCTTCACTGGAACTAGGACATTGTCACTGGAGGTGAAGGAACCCCTGTATGTGCCAGCAAATTCCCTGAAGTTTTAAGTGCATCAGAGGGACTGACCTTGTCTTGGAGCCCCAAGATTGGTACTCCCAGCAATCTGAAAGTCCAAGAACAACTGGAAACCTGTTTCACCACTTCGGGCCATTTTTGCCCCTCTTCGCCTGTGCTCGACACCTTTGAGCTGACATGGGAACTGTGGTACTACCTTTGGGCCTATATGCAAACTTTGATCCCCTTGCTCCATTTCAAGCTGTCTGTGCCCTGGCTCGACCCATTCCTGCAACCATCTCAAGTAAACCCGATCGCAGGCTCCACCTTTGTAGGAACAGCTGATTTGAGCAACAATTCAACCTGCTGGAAGCTATCAAACCTGCCATGGTGAACACAAACTCGACCCACCAGAAGCCATGGTCTTGTTGCGAGTTGACTGTTGCTCACACAGTTGGACAACATTGTCTTGCCACTGCCGATGCCAGCTTGACTCTTCGGGATCCTGCATCACTGGATCAATTGGCGCCTTCTGCCAATACGAATGCATCGACTCGAAGCACCTTGATATTGGCTCTATTGAATCTATAGCGTCTATAAGCCTGGCCCAACACTATCAAGCCTTCTAAGGCAGGAATATGGTACTTTTAAGAGAAGCCTGGCTCGATGCTGTTGAGCTTCCTCAGATAGGAATTTGGTACTGTTAAGAGACCTATCCCACGGTCCACTTTCAGGGATCATAGTGACTTCAAAGCACTTTTTTATACCTTGTTCTTCAAGACATGTCCTTTCTGAGCATTAACATTTGAACAGTGACATTGTTGCAATTTCTTGCCTGAACATCCCTGCTCATTTTCCCAGAGTGCCATACTCCACAAGGATTTTCTCTGTTCTCTTTACAATGGTGGGTTTTTGCTAGTTTTTTTAGTTAGTTGATAGAATTTGGATTGTTTAATTAAAGTACATACCTTTATAGAGCCTTGACTGGACATTGTTTTATTTTGGGCAATTGTACTTATGTTGTTTTGATTGCGACTGCGATCACTGCATACCCTCTCCTGAAGCTTTAGCTTACCCCCAGCCTCTGCTGCCACACAAGGTGAAGGAGGTACCTTTCGGGCTGTGCCCATTTCACCTTTATGATTGAGCTCACTGCTGGTTTTAGTAGTAGAGTCGGCTGAGTAGCTAGTTTAGCCACTGCTCCTACCTGGATGCTTGCAGAGCAGTAGTCATTTTGTCACACTTGGTGCCTCTATTGAAGAGAGATGTTTTTGCTTTCTTAATTTTTTAATCGTTCTGACTCCGACAATACTTTAAAATCTAACATGTCTTTAACAGCTCATGTTCAATGTAGTCACTCTGCATGAATTAATTTACATTTGTAATGCAGCAAATGCACCATGTTTGCATTTGTTTTCTTGATGTACACAGGGGTATTATTTGTGCTCCCTTCTCTCTTTTCCAAGAACATTTCTGGAGCCATTCTAAGGGGCTTCTCTAATTGATTTGTTGATGGGTGTACAGTAAATTAGTGTTTGCGGTCCCTTTATGTCATAGGTGCTGCGTTGTTGCCCATTGACCTTTGCCTCCATCACTGTTTCTCCATTGCATTACTGTTTTGATTATGGAATTCCTACTATTATGTCAAAGCCTGCTCATGGTGTATGGCACCAAGCAAGTAGACAGTTGTAGAACACTATAGTGCGATATTTAAGCATCCCATAATTATCAAGTTTAGTACAGCGTAAAAATAAGAAACACATATTTTCGGTAATGCAGTAGCACTATCGAAAATAGGTGGGCAGTAGTAGCACTACTGGTATTGATTGCGCTCTGAATTTTCTATATTTTAAAACAGACAGGGAAACAACAATGCAATTTCCAGTCACAATATCTTTCAAGAAGACACTTACTCTCTGAGAGGACCTTTTTTGCTGCAACATTCTATTTAACCCACGAAAGAGAAAGCTAAAACATGAGAAAATGCTTTCACTTTCTTATACAGAAACCGCTTACTTTTACATGAGACCAAATGCATACGCATGCTAAACCCCTTTTCAGTTTAACCAGGTTTGCAATTGCTGAACATGACTGTTATTTTAATATTACCAAAATAAAACATATTTAATTTACTAACTCATTTGCCTATTCACTGTACCCACTGTTAAAGTATTGTATTTGTTTTTATCTTGATGTATAAAGCATCTTACACCCAAACACTTCACCAGCAAAACTCCAAAACATGTATTGCTACTACCACTATGTGCTATTAGCCTTTCAGGCTGAGAGATGGTCATTGTCGCTTTGGATAAGGACCCTTCCCCAATTCATGTCCTTCAGCTTCGCCTCGGGTCATAACCTTTTTTAAACATTTATTATAATCGGTGCTCACTCCCCCGTCCACAAAACAGGAGGTTTTCATTTGGAATACAAGATATTTAGCAAAAGAAAGTCTTTGGTCTGGCACCAGTGGCGTGTCCAGTGTGTGCTCTGGGGTGACACGTGCTACCCCTGGAATCTGATTGGCCACCCCAGGTGCCACCCCATTATCTCAAACTATGATCATTATGTGTGTGTGCGCTCGTACTTCATGCCACCCCTGCATAAGTCAGTGCCCCGCAGACAAAAGACTCTGGACGCGCCACAGTCTGGCACAGCTCACACTTGTCACAAGCATACAAATTGTAAGATTCAGTGGAAATGTTGTTATCTTCGGTGTGGAAATGATAAAAGGCTGTTAAATTGATAGTCAGCACTGTGGACATGTGTTTTAATGGTTGGTTTCTGGTGGTGCCGGCATTTTGCCTGGAAATCTTGGTAAGTGTTCATCAGAGGCTTTGACTTGGCTGGACAGTAGAAAGGAAGGGCTTGTCAGCCAGCATTCCAAACTTGCAGCTGTGTGGGAAAACAAACCCTGTGACGTATCAATGTTCCTTTCCGAGCATCCTCTTCTAGAATGTGCTGTGTGCACTGGACACCTCTCGTATTTGCCACTGTACACATTCTAAACAAGCGTTATTTTTGTAGTGTTGCAACTCTTTGATAACGAAATGCTACACAACGCATAGTAGCACCCAATCCTGTGTTTTCTTTGCACTCTGGGCCTTGTAGTTCTACGTTTCTAATGATACAAATTATTATTCAGGATCAGTTTTGACCTGGACTCAACAGTTACGTTTTGTATCGGTTTCCTTGCTTTGTGCCCCTTGTAGCTTTTTTGTGCACCTTACAAACAGGATACTCTGTAGGTGCAAATAAATTAAGGAAATCAGGTGTAGTGTCTCTGTTCATATCCACTTGCAAGGCGGATCAAGGGTTAAATTATGGCACATTTCGCACACGCACATTAAATAAGCACAAGAGGAAATACTGCAAAAATGTACTTGCATTGTTGCATATGCCATTGCACATGCGCAAACTGGTATGTAAACATTCTGATTGGCTAAGAGAAGGCCAATGATGATCTCCATGTGCTAATAACAGCTAACCAAGGTGACGGCTGTGAGTCAGTGGCGTTGCTAGGGTTGGTGGGGGGCCCAGGCCCCCTCTGAAATCCTGTGCCCCCCCCCACTTGTACCTCCCTACAGTGGCGTACCGAGCAGGCAGGGAGGGCAAGACCGGGATATTTGTCAGTGGGACACCTCTCCCGTTAAAAACCTCAATGAGGATGCCCAATGGGAAAGGTGTCTGCTGGCAGGACAATGTGTGCTGAGCAATTCCTGCTCAGCACACTCATTGTCCTGGCAGCAGGACACTTTACCCTCCCAGACACGGGAGAGGCATCCCACTGCCAGGATAATATCCCAAGGAGCTCAGGGCTGCAGAGGGGCTCTCACGTTGCTCTGTGTCAACTGAGCACTTCAACCTGAATCATTAGGCACAGATGGGAGGGAGGGGTCTGGGGGGACTATTAGCAGGGACTTTTGTCCCTTTAGAAATGGGAATGGGAGGGAGTGATCAGAAGTGAGAAGGGTGCATGATATTTCATGTTTTATGAAATAATTACTATGGCTTTAAAACCCAAGGGGGATTTGTTAGGCTCACATTAATGTACATGATGCTATTGTGACTTTGCATACAGGATGGGAATAATAAAATGAAAGCTAAACTCTTATTGCTCAACATATTTCTATGACAATGTATATAGTGTATAGTTAGTTTACTATGAGAGCAAAGTTTATTATGTAATGTGGTTTGCTTCCAATGCATTGCTATAAATAAAGTATTATTTAAGCACATGAAATGCAAAGCAAAACCTTAATAAATATCTATATCAGCTAAACCTGGCAAGATGTGCTCAGTTGCTTAAATTGTCCACATCCCGGTTGCACCATTTAACAAAAGTGTGTGATCCTGGGCAAATCAATTAATCACACTGCTGCTCTGTAAGTGATTCACTTCCTATCTTATGTAAATATATCACGTTGTTATTTTTTTTTAAAAGCCTAATGACTGTAGAGTTGCTCCATATAAAACAATAGTGCAATGTAGGTATTTTGCACCACAAAGTTATTTGCCACTTGGCTTACTTATGGCAACTTATTCTAAAGTCACTTCCATGGTGCCTCCAAGTATCAAAGACTGATGATGCTCCTTGTGATGTCCATTTCTGTGACGTGACTTCTGTTGGTGCAATCATATGCACATTAGGAGGTTTGCATGATGGGCCGCAATGATGCCGCTGACAACGGGCACAGCAAATGCAGTGAAGAAAGCCCCATAAAAGTACACACGGAACAGCGACACAGGGGTGATGGTCAGCAGTGACAGACCCTCCAGAGAAGCACCCGCAGCCAGGAATAGCGAACCATGGGTATTAATGGCACACTTGTGATAGTCCCCCTACAGCAGATGCGATCGGGACACAATATGGACACTGTATCATTTCAAAGTGCATAAAATGTCAGGTGTCCATTACCAGCCAATGACCACAGGCAACATCTGAGCAAATTGCTCATGAAGGCCCGAAACCAGGAGTGAACTTAACTCGTGCTGTGTGTGTGTGCTGGCCGATATATCGAGAATGACGTATACCAATATATATATTTTTAATATCGATACAGGATGGGACAATATTGTTAACATCAAGATATATACATATGTACAACAGAATTGCTTGCTGTATAAATGCATGATGTTTACCTCCCTCGGGCCACTTTGGACTACTTTGCCCGCCTCAATTTGGGAAAAAACATACACATTGCCCTTTTATAGGTGGCCCCCGGGCTTAAGTCGAGGGTACACACTGGTGGTTGGAGTGCACCCACTTTTTT
The DNA here is from genome assembly GCF_040938575.1 of Ambystoma mexicanum. Classification (NCBI taxonomy): domain Eukaryota; kingdom Metazoa; phylum Chordata; class Amphibia; order Caudata; family Ambystomatidae; genus Ambystoma; species Ambystoma mexicanum. The sequence goes on from NC_090929.1 coordinate 752,538,686, forward strand.
CAGAGGGTGGACATCCTCTTTGAATTCATGTCATCAGGTTTGCAGGCCGGACACTTTACCACTGCACTATACATCCTGATGAAAAATAACAAGCAACTAAAGGTGAAATATCCCATTTCAGCACTGAGGGTCCCAGGGAAAACATTTGTATTGGTTCTTGGAGTTTAAAACATGCACATCTTTTAACGTTTTCAAAAACACTATCAGAAGACAATATCCTCTCCTGGTTTTGTGTGTGTGTTGATTTTATGAAAGGCAAATGCCATTCGTCGCATCCAATTAGAGGGGGTTATGCAATGCCAATTTAATGAAATGTTCATATTTCACCTTGATATTCTAACTTCTGCAGACCCCACATCCCATTGCATTTGTTGATGAGTCCCCCTCAATTAAATTTTTAGGACTTGACCCCTGGGCAGCCCCCCTACTTTTGTCTGTGGCCCCCTTCATTTGATTCCTAGAGACGCCACGGCTGTGAGTGTGCTGGAATTTAACGCGGCAGCATTACACAGGGGGTGGCCTGTTGCAGGCAATCTGTCCGTTTGGTGCTACCTTGAGTGGATGAAAATGTTGATGAATGTCTACTCTGGGGTTCCAGCACTGCCCCAGAGTATATCATGCCTCCCACATTGAAGCAATACCTCGGCAACTACGCACACACCCTCTTGACGTTGTTTCCTCTTTAGTCAAGCACGAAGCTGCGCCTCCACTTAAAGCTTATAGATGAAAACAATTCTGGCACTTTCTCTTTTCAAGAATAGGTATTCGTCATTCTGCAACAACCTCTATTCAGAGGACTGTTCCATGACAGCATTTCAGATCCAGTACAGACCATGAAAGCTACTCAAACACTATTCACAAAAACCTGCAAAGGGCGTGTGCATTGCAACACACATGTTCCCGAAAACTCCATGTAACCTGTGGGCCAGAGTGTAACCCCCAGTATGGCCACTCAGACTGCCATCCTTCCAGGATTGTTGCAATGAACACTATTGAGTTAGGGGCAGTACAACTTTGTTAAGTCAGTGGCAAAGGGACATCCTGGCATACATCGTACCCGCAGTTGCACTGTCTTTGCTGGTATCTTTGTCAAAACTGGGGGAGGGGATGGGCTTCAAGGCACAGGTGAGGCGCGGCCTCTCACGAGACACTACGCCACACTGAATATTTAGGGATAATCATTGGAAGTCTACGTCCTCTCCACAGTGATCAGTTTAGCCAAGTCCTGCAAGTTATTTTCTATTCCAAAAGCACCGGCAGGTGATCCACACTTGCCATGTGGGCAAAAGTGAGCCCAGGCAGTCATGTGCTCTCTGAATATTTGTTAAATACGTGTATATTAGAAATATAGTTATCAACTACTCTTAGCAGCAATATGTCTAAAGGTGTCAATAATCTATGTTAGAGTTCACTTAACCTTTGGCACATGTTTAATGCAGGTGTGTTAAAAAAAGAATAACCGTGTGGACAACAAGAAAATGGTTTACCACTGTGGAGTTTCTTTGTTGAATGCTCTCTGTATAGGAAATTATATCTGACTGGGTTCTACAAGGGCTTGCTACTTTTGGGGGTCTAGCGGTAGGGGAGTGAGGTGGTCTCTTCTTTACTTTTGCTTTTTTTTCTCTTCAGCAAGCCATTGAGATGTTCACAAATCCCATTTGCTTGCGGGTGAAAAGTGCAGGAAAACGTATGCTTAGTCCCCAGCAGGGGTGTAATGTGCTTGAAGGTTTCGTTTACAAAGTGAGGCCTATTGTCTGAACGCAGGACCTCGCACACACACCATTGTAGGAACACCTCTCTGACGTGTAATTTCACGACACTGTGGGCATCGGGGTATGAGCATGGACTAGCTTAGATCCAGCGAGAAAAAGGGCATATAACTACGATCATGTAGCAGTACCCTTGGCAAATTTGGATCATGTCCACATAATCTACGTGGAGATATTAGAAGGGCCCAATAGGGCACAGCATTTCATCATCTTCTCCCAGCCGGGAAGCAACAGCTGATCCAGCTCCCTGCAGCCTTTCTTGTTATCCCTCACCCCAGCATTTCTCAGGTGCAGCAAATCTTTGAGGTAAGCCCAATTGGGTGCTGATAATTGTCTGGACACGAAACACATAACATCTGATGCAATGACAGACTGCTTGAAACATTAATTCCAAGTGTGCGTGATATACTTTTAAATTAGATAAATGAACTCCAAATGAAGTGTGCATAACAACATTAGTCACTTAATACATCCACGTGACTAAGGTTTATGAAAAGGTTGTGCTCCACCTGAATCCTACTTTGGCCTGCTGCTCGAGGACACTCTTCAAGATGGCTGCCCTGGTCTTTAGCACTGAAGCCATGCTCCTGATGTGAGCCTGGGCCCCTCTGATTAGCAGCCTCACCACCTTAATAGCCAATCAGGGCTACTGGCCCATTCACCAAAGGCCCAGATCTAAGGCCCTGTCTGTACCTGTTCGGGTCTTGCCAGGATTGCACTTGCATCTTCTGTTACTGCGGGCATGGTCAGTCATGCTGCTTAGGACATGATAACTCATCCTTGCTTCTCTGGACTGTGGCATGCCCCCACTTGCCATCACTTGAGTGCTGACTGTTGGTCTGTTGCCTGCCTCATCCTTCCTTGGCTTCTACCCTCAGCCCCTCCAGTCATTCCTACTGCTCTATCTCTTCTGGCATATGTCCCCTGCACTTCATGGTCAAACATTTACATTGCATTTCATTCCTTGAGCCATCATCTCCACTGCCCCTCCTCTGTACTGCTGTGCTACAATACCTGCGTCATATTATTTGTTTTTAGGTGTGTTTTCATTCTGCATTGCATTGCTTGTGACTGATTAGCTTAACATCAATTTTATATGTGTTTTCATCCTGCATTGCTTGTGACTGATGAGTTTAACATCAAATTTGGGTGTGCTTTCATCCTACTTTGCATTGTATGTAACTGATTAGCTTCAAATCGAATTGAGGTGTGTTTTCATCCTGCATTGATTGTAACTGATTAGTTTAAAATCGAATGTAGGCGTGCTTTCATCCTGCATTGCACTGTTTATTACTGATTAGTTTAAATTCGAATTTAGGTGTGTTGTCATCCTGCATTGGATTGTTTGTGACTGATTAGCTTAAAATCGATGTGTTTTCATCCTGCATTGCACTGTTTGTGTGTGACACTGTTTATCATATGACTGTGCTGACTTGTCACTCCCTCTGCCTTCTGTTATCTGTTTTGGGCTCCCTTACCCTTATCAGTTCACATTGTCTATTCCCAGTCCTGTTTGTGTTTCCTTTGTTCGCCTCCTGCCAACTTCCCCCACGTACCTCAGCTGCTCTGCCTGGTTAAGTGTACCACACTCTGTGCCCCTCTCTATGGCACTTTCTATCTCTCTTATCTCCTCTAAATGCTTCTCTATCTCCTATCCTTCACCTCTCACTAAGTCTGGCAGGACGGGACTCAAGAAGGACACACTGGGCTCCAACACAGGCCTGCCTATCGCTGACACCTACATCAGTGCTTCCACCAGAGAGACTCTCACCAACATCCTCTTTGTTGTTCCTTCAACTGACCTATGGACTCTTCATATGGTTGCTCTGCTCTCTCTCTACTCTTCCTCACACACTAATGGTGGAACCGCTGGGAGGTCCTTCTTGCCTTCTCTGCACCACCAGGGTCATCATAAATGTCTATCGAAACAGTACCATCCTGGTACAAGCACCCCAATCCAACCTCCTACTTTTTGATAGGCTCCTCCCTTGCCTTATCAACTTTCCACCTTCCTCCTCATTGGCTCCCTTGCCATCTGCTTCCATGGCTTCCCTGGCTCCTTCACCTCCTCCTGACCATAGGCCCTCTCTCACCACGGCTCCCTTGCCGCCTTCAACCTGCCTGGCTCCCTTGCCTGCTCTCTCCTCACTGACATCCCTGTTATATTCCAGGCAGTTGCCTCCTCCTACCTCTATCTCTCAGGCACTATCGCTGCTTACAGAGAGGACCTCTGTCCCTTGGACCACCCTCCCGTAAGTCTCTCAAAAATGTCAACCTGCTCCATGTTGCCATGCTTAACTCTCGTTCTGCTGTCAAGCACTCCTTTGACATCTGCCACCTCCTTGAACTCCTGGCACTTGATGTACTTGGCCTCACTGAAACATGGTTTAAGGACAGCTCTGTCACAGGTTTTGACACACTTCTCCCTGAAGGCTACAAGATCATCTCCGAGCCCAGGCCCAACAGGCCAGGAGGTGGAGTAGCCCTCATCCTTCCTGAGAGGATCCCTTTTTCTGTTATTCCCACTCAGACCTACTCCTCCTTTGAATGCTGGTCAGCAGGCTCTCTCGCTTTTCTGTCTCCTCTCTTACTCTGGGCACCTTCTATTGGCTGCCTGGCCAGTCTACACTCTTCCTCTCGGAATGGGCGGATCTGACCTCTGCTATCCTTTCCTCCTCTCCCCAACTCCTCCTGCTGGGGGATATTAACACACATCTTGACTCTTCCGACTCTTCAGGACCTTTCAGCAACCTATGTGACTCTCTTTCTCTCTCTATTCTACTTTTGGGTCTGACACACACCGCTGGCCATCCCTTGGGTGCTCTCATCTCCAAATAAATCCCTCTCTCTATCCCTCTCACTACCGCACTCTCCGGACCGATCACTATCTTCTCTCTTCATTCTTGAAGTTCTCTTCTCCTTTAAAACCAACACACACCGCACTGCCGACCGCCTTCAAGATCTTCCGACCCATGAAAAGAGGGTCAGTGGCTGCTTTTGCCTCCACCTAGGTTCCTCCGTCAACTCCTGCGTTGGACTGCCACCGTGACACAGCCCTCTCTAACTTTCACCTTTCCATCTCCAACATGCTCAACATTCTTGCCCCTGTCATGAGGGCATGACAGAAGCCTGCCAAAAAGAGCAACTCTTAAACGCAAGTGCAGAGCAGCAGAACAGAAATGGGGATCTGATAAGCTGGCCTGCTGCCTTCTTCAAAGGCAATACAGACTCTGGATCCGGTCCAAGAAGAGTGTCCATATTCAAGCCCACATCTCTGCGGCATCTAACAATACGGCCAAACTTTTTAAAGTCTGCAAGGAACTGGTCAAGCCTACTGCAGCGTCATCCTCTATTGCACCCACCTAGGCCCTTTGCTTGGCTCTGGCTACACACTTCACCGCCAAAACACAGGACATCCTGTCATCCCTTGCCTACACAACCACTCATGCATCAACATCTCTTGGGCCCCCCTCGGCCTCACCACCCCTGTCCCTCTTCTCTCCTCCCTCTCACCTGTTACACCAAAGTCGGTCTCCAGACAAGTCCAGTCTATGAATCAGACCTTTACTTATTGCAGAATGTTTGCAGCACATTGCAGGAATGAGGCAAAGTGCAAGGCTACAAGGAAGCCACAATGTCATTATTTGTACCTTTTGTGTCACTTTTATTGGAAGAGTCCTTGGCAGAAAAGTGTTTGTTTTGGCTACGTTTTTTGGTTTAATGTGCATGCCTATTTAATATTATTAACAGTATTGATCATTATCAGTTGTAATGCTGAAAATATTCCCGCCGCCTTGAATACCTTTATATTGGAAACGCTCTCCCGACAATGGTCTACAGGCTCCCTGTGCATTTCACTGTGATGGGCCCTTAACGGTCTTGCCACTGTAAAATTCAACCCAAAAATACACATTCCCATGCCATTTAGGGAATAGAAATGCAAGTGAGACAGCAGCTGTCATACTTAAAAAAAGAAAAATAAGTATTGCGTGGGTCAGTAAAGACCCTGTCCTGCAGTGGCACCCCTGTGCACCTATTCAAAGTGGACGCATAGGGTGCTTACCATTTCTGCTCATGTAAAAGCGCTTCTTGTTTGTAAATTTGGGATGCACATTTAAATGTGCAGAAACACCACCCTGATCTGCGTGAAGGGGTGAAAAAGGACATCTGAATCGGCGCATATCAGAAGCTCCCATTCAAATGTCCTTTGTGGATTGGGCTGCTTTTTTTGTGCAAGTGATGAGATGTCAAAAAAGTGTTGATAAACTGGCGCCTTGAGTATTTTATTTTAAAAAAACTTTTTTTGAAAAAAATACAATTTTTGCAGGTGTTTTTGCAAAAACAGAAGTTTTTACGCTTTTGAAAAAAACTGCAGTTTTTGCGGCTTTTTGCAGGATCGCAAAATTGCTATAAGTTGGAGGGGCTGAGAAAAGCCTCTTACAAACAAGTGGTCCCAAGCCCCTCCAAAACCCTCAAGGACAACATTGACACTCTCGCTGTAGCCTTGGCAGAACTCTGTAACCTCTCCTTTGCCACTGGTGTTTCCCCATCTCTCTCAAGCACTCTCTTGTGCACCCTCTGCTCAAAAAACCTTCTGCCATCCCTCTCTATGCCAGCAAACTACTGCCCGATCTCTATCACTCCTTTCCTGGCAAAACTTCTGGAGGAGTTGGCTATCTCTCAGCTTACCCACCACACTGAATCTGTTGAATGTCTCCATGACCATCAGTTTGGCTTTAGAGCATCCAGAGGGACGAACCCGCTCTTCTGAACACCTGTGAAGACCTGCTCTCAAATCTTGACTCTAACTCACTCTCTGTCCTCATTCTTCTTGGCTTCTATTCTGTTTTTGAAACAGTAAACCACAACATCCTGAACTCCCATGTCCATGATATCCTGGGCATTACAGATCAGGCCCGGGCGTGGCTCACCTCCTTTCTCTCTGATCGTCTTTCCGAGGTGGAATGTAGGTGTTTTCTCTCTGCTATCACTCTCTCTACTTGTGGTGTCTCCGAAGGATCTAACCTATCTCCCTGGTTTTTCAATGTCTACATGGGCACCTCTGGCCCGCAGGATCTCTGCCTTCACCTCCAACTTTCAGTGTTATGCAGATGACACACAGCTCTCTTTCAGGCTACCCTCGGCCTCCACATCCTTGCTCATTTCTGACTGTCTGTCTGCAATTCATTCCTGGTGTACTGTGAATGATCTCTGCCTTAATGCCAACAAGACAGAGGTAGTCCTCATTGGACCCCTGCTCCCGCCTTCCCACTCTCACTGTGGCCGACCTCCCTTGGCCCTGCGCCCTCACCTACTATTGAGGCAAAAAATCTGGGTGTTATCTTCGACTCCACTCTCTCCTTCTCTCACATCACGGACATCTCTAAAAAGTCCCACTACAAGATGCACCTCCTCAGAGGTATATTACCTTTTCTCACTTTCCCCAAGAGGCTTACCGTCTCCAGAGCCCTGGACCTCTCCAGACTGGATTACTGCACCAGTCTCTTTCTCAATCTGCTTATTTCTACTCTTTGACCTCTACAACCCATCCAGACCAGAACCGCAAGACTTATCCTTGGCCTCAAGCCTAGGGACCAAATCTCTCTGGCGCTGAAATTCCTCCACTGGCCCCTGTGGCTGCAAGGATCAAGTTAAAGACCCTCTACATAGTCCACAAGGCTTTCTGGGGTCAGGGCCTGCATTATCTACAACTCACTCTCATTAAATAATGTCCTTCTAGAGCCCTCTGCTCATCCTCTTCCAACTCTCTGTGGGTGAGCCGTTTTTCCAAACAGAGATTTGCGGGTAGATCTTTATCCACTGCAGGTGCTTCCCTCTTGAACAACTTCCCTGCCCCTCTCCATCTTTACCCTGATCTCCTTAAGTTCCAGAAACCCCTCAAGACCTTCCTCTTCTCCTCCTCTTTCTCTCACCATCTGCCTTGCTAACCTCCTCTCTACTCCCTCCAACAATTTCTGCGACCTAAGCAAGCGCCTAGACACAGGGATTCATACATAAGTACAGGCGCGTTATAAATGACATATCATCATATCATAAGTCATCCATAAACCAAGCTCAACTAGAAAACAGGTATCCTTTTTATTATATTTTTCTTATTTTTCATCCATAAGCTAAGCTGACCGTCTAAGCTGACCGTCTAGAACCAAGGATACTTTTTATTGTCTTTTTCTTTAGTCATGCGTAACCCAGCTAAAGCGCCTGGAAACAGGGATCCTTCACAAAATCATAGAGACGCAACAACAAATGACACTTTCTCCTCCCCAATATTTTTGTATGGCTGAGTCTATACTTACACTCCATGGTTTCTGCTGAAGCCTCTCGGGCACCGCCTCTCTCACAATATGCCACACATATTGGCATCCCTTGGGGAGCGGGCAGGAATTTCTCCAGGGCGGCTCCTGATTAACTTTTCAGTATCCACCCGTTGCTTTTCGGTCCGGTCCTCACGGGTCGCAACGCATCTCTTCGGGCATAAAGCAGGAAAAAACTGGTCTCAATGCCGAAAGGTTTTAGCTACTCTCCTTTGCTACCACTTATATTATAGTAGCAGGGGAACTATGAGCAGTCTCCCCGTTTATTTGCAGGAGGAACTGGGCCCTGGAAATCCCCTCCCCCAAGAACGGGTGACCCAGACATAGGACAAACTTCACTGTCTTTATTAACAGTTAAAATGACAGGGATCGTGACATGAACAATGAAGAATTCTTCGCAAGCTCTCACTCTCCATGCGATTGTCGTTCGATTTTGAGGACTAGTGATTTTAACACAAAAGAGACAGAACAATTCTACTACAAAATTATTCCTCACACTTCGTTTCCTTACATCTGACTACACGTCCCTATAAAGAGTATCTCTTTCCCTTCCAGCAGATTTTTTCTTTCTGTCCTTAGGTAGCGCTATACTTAAAGCCTATCAGGGGTGAGGGATAGTAAGAAGACTCACCCTGACTCACTGCTTTCACTATGCTAAAAAAGGCACATTCACTATGAGTCGATTTCCAGACTTTATTTTTCTCGTTCACAGTGAATGTGTCTTAGTTTGCTAAAAAGATCCTATGTAGGATTTTTTCAGTTTTTCAGTTTTCATCTTAACATATCTTAAGCCATCTGTGCTCATAATGTTTCATTAGATAGATAATTTCACTGTCTCTTGGTTTACACCAAACTCACACTCTGTTTTTGAGATTCTCGGGGCTGGGGCCAGCCCGCCCGAGCCTAATTTGCCAACCGATTTCAGCAGTTCTCGTATCCTTTTCCGCTTTCTTCAGGACAACTATTGTGCAAACTCTATGACATATTTTTAAATCAGACAAAGTTCAAATCTATTGTCAGTTTCATTTCTTCTGGGAGAGTGTCTCAACCTGTTTCTGTGCCGGGCGTGATTCCACTTTTCGTTTCCCTATAGAAAAAGGGGAGATAATATACGAGGGAACACAATCACAAAGTTATGTCCCAAAAACCTAACAGGGGAAGGGATTGGTTAATTAGGTGAACTACATATGCAAGCTCTAAGGGATTAGTATGATCATTGGGTAAGCCATATCTGGTGGCTCCTCCTGAGACCACCTCTATGTGTTACAAATATAAAGTTACAGGTTAGTATAAAGATGACTGGCTGGTGCATCATAGTGTTTACTTATCATAAAAAGGTTTTTAGGGATTGGACAGAAAGGGTCTTCTCAGACTTGGAGCTTTGGACAGTTACCAGGCCAAGTGCAGCTACTCAAGGTAGTGGGAAAGACCCCAAAGGTGCTCCATGTTCCCAATAAGTTACCATGGGCCTCATTCCGAGTACGGCGCTAACCAATGGTGCTATTAACGCTCCCTCAGTGGCCAAGAACCACATCAACCTGCTAGAGCTTCTGGCAGTATTCAGAGCGCTTCAAGCGTTCGAGCCCCACCTACTAAAACTGTCAGTGCAAATCCGGACAGACAGCACAACAGCCATGTTCTACCTGAACAAGCAAGGAGGGACTCGTTCGCCAAATCTGTCCAAGCTTGCCCAGAAAATCTGGATATGGGCACTCAGACGGAACATCTTCCTGTCATCACAACATGTTCCAGGGGAGCTCAATTCCCTAGCGGATGCTCTGAGCAGAGACTCCCTCCCAGAGGAACACGAATGGGTTCTACAGAGAGAGGTCGTAGAAGATATCTTCTCTCAGTGGGGTTTCCCCGCTATAGACTTATTCGCCACAAGCGAAAACAGACAATGCCCAGGATTTGCATCCAGGTTCCCCCAACCAGACTCCCAGGGGAACACCCTGTGGATGAACTGGTCAGGGATGTTTGCGTACGCTTTTCACCAACTCCTCTCATCAGGAAAGTGGTGAACAAGATGAACAGAGAATCGATGACGCTCGTCTTAGTTGCTCCTATGTGGGCAAGACAACCGTGGTTCCCACACCTACGCAGGATGGCGGTGTGCGAGCCCATCAAACTTCCAGCCTGGTACAACCTACTGTCCCAGCACCAAGGTCAAACAGTGCACCAGCAACCCAACTCAATGAACCTGGCAGCATGGCTCCTGAGGTCATAGAGTTTGGACATCTCAATTTACCACAGAGGTGTATGGACATCCTAAAGGAATCTAGGAAACCAAACACAAGGCACTGCTACTTTGACAAGTGGAAGAGATTCGTTATCTGGTGCCAGAGTAAACAAATCAACCCAGTTGATTGCACTCCTTCCACTATTGTTACATACATGCTCCACCTGATGGATGCAGGACTGGTTTTTAACTAATTGAAAGTACACCTGGCAGCCCTGTCGGCATACACCACTTCCCATAACAAGGTCTTGTGGTGGAATGTACCAGTAGTTAAAGCCTTCATGGAAGGAGTAAAGAGACTTCACCCTCCTATTTCAAACCCACCACCAGGGTGGGACCTTAATGTGGTGCTATCTAAGCTCATGGGCCCCCCTTTCGTGCCCATGCATAAAAGCAGTCTCAAACACCTGACTTATAAAATGGCCTTCTTAGTAGCTATTACTTCTATAAGAAGGGTCAGTGAGATTCAGGCTCTGTCAGTGCAGGATCCCTTCTTTACTGTCCATAAAGACAAACTGGTTTTACGCACACACCCTAGGTTCTCACCTAAGTTTATATCAAAATTCCATGTAAACCAGTCCATCGAGCTTCCGGCTTTCTTCCAGGACCCTCAAAGCTCGGCTGAGGTGAAACTACACACCCTAGATGTGCATAGGGCGGTCCTCAACTATGTAAATAAAAACAGACCGCTAAGAAAAACAGATCAACTGTTTGTCTCCGTAGCTACAGGCAGAGAGGTGCCATCTCGAAGTGGATTATTAACTGTATCCAGCTGTGTTACTCACTCTCTGAAAGAACTCTGCCTTTCACGCCAAGAGCCCACTCTACTAGAGGCATTGGGGCCACTCTGGCTTTCATTGCAAATGTACCCCTTGACACCATTTGCAAAGCAGCTACTTGGAGCTCTATTCACACTTTTACTCAGCATTACTGCATTGACACCCATTCCAAGGCAGATACACAAGTGGGACAAGCGGTTCTAAGACACTTATTTGCTCATGACCCTTCTCACATCCCAACTCCTTCTTCAGGTACTGCTCGCTAATCTATGCACAGCATGTGATCTAAGCAGATTCCACAAGCCTCAGAATGGATACATTACTCACCGTAATCGTATTTCTGATGCTTGTATCTGCTTAGATTCACATGCGACCCACCCTTCCTCCCCTCTGAGAGAAGGCGCATGGTTGCTTGTAGTCTTACCTTTCTATCTATCTGCTTGGATTATCTGTACTCACGCTACTCCTCATGCTACCTCATGTCAGAAAAAATACAATCTGAGGATCCTAGACGCGTGAGGTATCTTGGGTACAGTGGACGTCACACTAGGGATAGTATTACTGGCACGCCCTGTGTCGACGCCCATTTTCGAGTTTCGAAAAACAAACTGTAATACTCCGCAGCTTCCACTAGATGTCGGCATATGCAGGGCATGTGAATCTAAGCAGATACAAGCATCAGAAATACGATTACGGTGAGTAATGTATCCCATATATATATTTTTTTATTTTATTTTATTTTTTTAAGTGAAAAGGGTTCAATAGTTGGGTAGGTATGCTTGAAAACCTCTACTTTTTACCAGCATAACATCAGCTTGGCTGGAAAATTGCATGGAAGTTCTGGGAACAGCTGGAAGTCTACCTACAGCATGACAGAAATGACCGTCTTGGTGTGGGATTGTGAACACAGTCCAAAGAGTCATAATGGGAGCTGTACAGGAGCTCAGCTGGCAGCAGAGTGCAGTGTTTATCATGATGAATCCCCAAATATAGGCCTCGCCAGCCATGGCCGAATGTTGGAACAGATGGTGCAAGCCAGCAGGCAGGATTGGATGCCTAAACTGTAGTTTGCCCCTGAAGGGTCTTCGGTTCATAATGCATAACAGATGAATAGGGGTTCAGAAAAATCGTGCAAACTACTTCAAACAAATTGGTAAATAAACTTCTATTTCTTCACACCCCGTTGACAGTTCGTAAAGGCCTAAATAGGATTGGATTTGTTCGGCTATATTTCTATCATTTCGTATGCCACGAAACCCCAGCATCATCTTGCAGGAAGCTTCCTGTCTCTTGAGACAACAATACAAGAATATTGATAATCATTGCACTAGCCCAATCTCAACTTGCCAGTCTTCAATGAGTCCTCAATACTTAACATGGGAGAAATTGTCGTTATCATGGGCAGTTATTCACATCACTCCTGCCTGCTTTAAATAGGAGTCTGTTATTTGGCAGTGAAGTAGCTGAAATGATATTGGGTATCTATGAGCAAAGATCCCACCCGTGAAGCCTTTGAAGCTAGAGTGCCCTCTTTCCGCATTGGCAAAGACTTTAATTAGTCCTCCGCCTTCTGGGATCCCAGAACAGAGCGAATCACTGGATTGCAGCCGTGACTTCGTGGAGCATCTTACCGGGGCTCTGTTGATATAAATGGGAGCAGGCAGGGACCGACTATTTGGTGGAAAGGGGAAGGCAGTAATGTTTCAAGAAAAAAGGGATCAGAAAACAAACAAAAAACAGAGTCACAGCGGCATCCTCCATGAAGGAGTGAGGGTGAAGATGAGGGGACATTGGAACCAATGCCCCTTGCCACAGCAGTCATGACCAGAGGAGTGGCACAGAAGATGGCAAAAAAATAAAAAAAGATAGAAAATGCAACTGGGTAAGGCCACGGAGGATGAATTCAAGGGGGAGCAGAGCCAGGTTATCGGGCCAGAGCCACAGGCACCAGACGCAGTGAGCGGAAGGGCAGGTTGCTGTGGTGGAAACAAGACCTGCACACCCCAGACCTGTGGTAAGAGGACCCCTATACTCCCAAAGCGGGTGTTTCTTATAAATCCATGTTTCACTGGATGCAGCAGGCCCACTTTCAACTTTTTTTTGTTACTAGAAATCTTTTTATAATCACGTTTAAGGCCCTTCCATTCTGGATGATTTCTAGGTCCAGGTCCCGGAACATCAAGATCGTCCATCATTCATATCATAGATAGACCTTTTGTTTAGTCACTGTCAGGATGCTCTCTTAGTTCCTCAAGTCTGATAATCGAAATATCAGGGGTGGATCCCCACCTTTTTCTTGGTTCTTGGCTCTGCTGTTTGCCTTCATTCTGAAGAGTTGATCCACATACATGCCTCCTCCATGCCCTGTAACTCAAAGAGCCAGTTATCAGCAAAAACCATTGCGTCAGTTTCCTCAACCTGAGCAGGTAGACCTAGGCCCTTGATTTGGTTCTGCCTTACTGTGTCCTTCAGTGCTTCAGTTCTTGATACCACCTCGGTGTTCTCTTCATTGCTTTCTTTGTTTGGTAGATCTTGGTTGTCTGTTGCATTTTGAGTTTGTTAACTCTGACATCTATTTTGCCCATTGCCTTCTCAAACGCTGTTATCCGGTCGATAAGCTTGTTTAATTTGTCTTGCAGCTGACAGATAGACTTCTCAATACAGTTTAGGGCAGCCCTTATCACTAGCCAGTGACCCAGAGTCAGAGTGCAATGGGTCTCTGGATACAGCACACTTTGGATAGTCCACCTGTAACTCTGAGTAACCTGCCCTGTCCACTGTTGGTGTGGTATCCAAAGGCTCAGAAAGTCCCACGTCAGTTCCACATCATCTCTCCCCCTTTTGGCGGTGTGCAGGAGCCTGTAATCTTCAAACTGCACTTAGCCAGACACGCTCTGCTGCTCTGGGGGCTCTCTTCCATAAACGCTACCCACGTCTGACCTCTCACCAATGCTTGCACAGGTACGTTTCTATGCTGGAATCACTGCAGTCCTGTTGTCTAGCATCGCTGTGTGTAGTTGCTAACGCTGCTACTCCCGGTCATCCGGGTGGTCGCGGGAACAAGGCTCCATGGTGATGAGATGCTGGCTGCTCTTCTTTCACTTTGACCTCATTTAGTCTCTCAGCCTGATTGCTTGATTGTGGAGCCATGTTCGAAAACCCACAAGGGCCTATGACTTTGGTAATCGAATCTTGCTGTCCCAGCAACCGGACCAGTCTTAGGACAGGGATCTCGGCAAGAAGTGGCAGTGGCATCTGGTGAATCTTTTAATTGGAGAGGCATAATGATTTGGCACGAATATGCAAGAGCGATCGAGTGTAGTGTGGGAACCCAAACCAACATAGGGTGGTGCACAAGGGTTCTCCCTCCACAAGAATCTGTTGAATAATGGGTTAAAATGGTCCACTGTACAGCACACTTTCAGTGAAGAAAATTGAGTAAACAGCCAGACAGTTTGCAGTCAATTTCGTAGGTTAACTCATGAAACAATGCAATAGGTTCAAGTCACCAACAGTGCTATGGAGCATTTCCTAATGTATTTAAATTATGCCTTTACCCACAATATATGTCAGTGTAAAAACATGTTTACGCTGGCTGTGACCCAAACATTTCCATGCTGGCTGCACCAAAAATATGCCAGATTCCCATATAAGTACTCATGTTTGCTTTGTGCATAATGCCATTATTGGTACTATAAGAAAACATGTCCAAATTGACTTTGCCAATATATGCCTCTAACAGCAAGCAAGAACATACTCCTGTTAGCTTTGCAGTTGCAATTTTCATGCCATAAGGAAATATGTCCAAACTGGTTGCAAAAATGTAGGATAGTGTAGACACGTAATAGCACTTATCATGATTGCTTTATAATAGAGCCCAGTAAAAATGCCATTCCACAGTAAGATATTAAAGCTAGACTGGCTGCACCAAATATTAAAATGCCAGTCTTGCTATATATATATATATATATATATATATATATATATATATATATATATATATATATATATATATATATATATATATATATATATAATAACGCTTATTATGCTTGCTTTATCATAGATGCCCAGTAAAAAATGTCATACCACAGTGGCATTTTGGTGGAGCCAGTCTAGCTACTGTGGTAGGTCAAAGGGAGGAGACAGACCAATATGTACCATTTTCAAAGGGTATATTGGAAAATAATAAAGAAAATGCCTACCTTTCCCTATCCTAAGGGTTTCCCTACCTAACACAACTAAACTAGGGTGTTAATCATCAGGAATGAAGTCCACAATCAAAAGTCTGTACTCTCTCTGAAACTAACCTAGACGGGCCCTACCACTATTAAAAGACAGAACAAACAGGCCAGTAAATTACTCCATTCTCCTGAATTGCTTCTCACCAAAGTTCTTATTCTCACTGATGGCTCTTCAAATACTCTTTTGCTATCTCTCATATTAATCATTTCAGTTGATTATTTGTACTATTGAGGCTCCTTTCCAGGCTTTCTCTGATTCTTGACTGAGTCTTTTTGCGTTTTGGTTCACAACCCTTCCTCCTTCCTTCTTCGGTATGATACAAATAGTTTCTCACTCCAAGCCTCTTTCCTTTTTTTATTAATGTTTTCAATGAGATATGTTGATACAGTCTCTGTTTGACTCTTGCTCTTTTTATAATCGTGCCATTCACTGGTACGAGTATGAGTCCCTGAAGGAATTTTAATCTTTCTATAAACTTCCCATTCACTGAGATGAGTATGATGAGTCATTGAATGATTCTCACTGTTTTGGTAATCTCGCCATTCACTGGGACGAATATGATGAGTCCCTGAATTATTCTTATTCTTCTGGTGATCTAGCCATTCACTGGGACGAGTAGGTTTCCTCCAATTGTTATATTCGGTTTTCTTATGGGGTGGAATATTACTGTCCCTTTTTTCCTCTATGCCCCATTCCCCAGGTCTCCTGCTCTCCCCGTTACCTGCAATGTAAGGGGTCTGCATCACTGGGTCAGCGTTCTCCTTCTCTTCGTATTGGGTCAGGACTGCCCTCGGCTTTTCTCTTGCCACTCTTTGAACACGCTTCAGTGTCCTATGGTGGTATCAGCAATGAAAGTTTCCCCTCCATGCCATCGCCTCTCTCCTTCTGTTCTTTCCTCTGGTTCTTCTTCTGGCAACAGACTCCCTTGGGTCCATTGATGGTGTGTTGCCACTCTAGCATGCCACCATTATAGCTTTTTTCCAGCTCTGCTCAAGTGTCCGTCCTGGGATTTTGACAGGCTTCCTCCAGTCTGTTGTTCGTACTGCTTACTGCTGGTATTTCTTCTGAGTAGCTGTTTCAGTGTGTGTAAAGCAGCGTCTTCCTGGGGTTCCCAGCATCCTCGATTGGTTGGTTTGAAACTCTTGCGTCTCGCTCCTGGTTCTCTTGGCCCTGCTTGTTTTACTATCTCAGGAAAGTCCTTCCTTTATGTTAGGGCCATGTGCGTCATAACTCCCTTTGACTTTTTTGTCTCAGTGATTGACACACAGGCATTCTTTATCACACCTATGCTCTTACTACACACAATACCAGGTTGATACTTTTCTTCTGTCAATATATCACAATAACATTTAAGATGAGTCTAGTTGTCTGTCAATTAATAAGAGTGTGCTGGGTTTTTGAGTATAATGAGACGGGAGTTCCTCATTGGAAAGGGAGTCCTTAGCCCCAAGAGGAGAGTGTCTCCCTGTGTGATCCCGCTTATTGCCACTTCTAAGGGGAATGTTGAATATCAGACTAATCTCCCTAGCCTCACAAGCAGGGGCCCCTCTCTTGGGGAAAGTGACTGAATCCTACGATTCATCACACCACGTAATAACAATTATCATGCTCTTTTTATAATAGATTCCCAGGAAAAGGTTATATCCTCCAACCCTCCTCACAACCCCACACACCCAAATCAGCACACCAGAGAGGCACAAACCAAATTAAAGCTCATGGACATTCACTTGCTCATTCACTCACTCATTCAAACACACAGTCACGCAGCATGTACTTGCTCATTCACACAGCATTTACAGAGCCTTTACTTGCTCGATCACACATTCACTCATACACAATGCACTCACTCATTCACACGCGTACTCAACCGCCAATACATCATACACTCACTCATTCACAACACGCATGCATACAAATACACACATAATTTTTTTTTTTTTTTTTTTTTATTGATTTAGCTGTTTGAAACAACTTTTCAACACACGAACATAAAATTTGATTTAAAGTCATAAAAAATTACTCAATTTTAGAGAATTTCATGATAGGATGTACAGACTCAAGCAGCACAACTGTTGTTGCCCATCATCTAACAAATATACAGACATTTAACTAATACATAATAAAATACAAATTCAAACAAACAAATTCAAACAAATTAGATATACTTCAGAGATGAATACTTCATTGACATTATAAAATAAAATTAAAAAAGGAAAGGAGGAATGTCCTCGTTTCCTTAACTATTAGATTTCAAGCTGCTTGAGACTTTAATTACATCTCATTTAACTCTTTTCTAAGCATAAAGATAGTAAGAAGTTGGTTAGTGCAATCTGCACTAGATAAATATTAGAGCATAGTAAAAAGGTCCATCTCATATCTTGATTAACAGTTTCTATGCAAGGCAAAACTTTCAAAAAATGTATTGATCTTCGAGCATTCAATTTGGGACAGTGACAAACTAAGTGTTCCAATGATTCGATTGTGTTATTTTGCATACAGAATCGACATGCTTGCAGGGCTCGCGATCGGAGGTTTCGCCTTGCCTGAACCTGGTAAGTAGGCCATAAATCGAATCGCGCTCTCAAGAAGCCTGCTCTTAGTTTAACAGAAGGGAATTTTAGAAGATAAGATTCGGGGCATTTCATAGCTTTGGGCCAAAAGCTAAACTTACATGGTTGACGATACTTTTGACAAGTATCGATGGTGTTTGACCAATCTAGATTGTAAAATGCTGTTTTGGAACCTACAGGATTGGCTATCAATTTGTAAATTGAAATGTTAGCAGATGCTAGTGCTTCCAAACACAGATTAATCCACAATTTTACAAAGTTCTTATCGGTTGTTAGCATATAGGCACCTATTACAGATAACATATTCATTTTTTGATTTGCCATAAGACATTTACGGAATAACATACAACATCGCCAAGTATAGATCGCGTGTATGGAGACGAGACCTACTTCATATCGCAACCAAGCACTTGGAACACAATGCGGGAGGTTGAGCACAGCCCTCCAAAACTTTCCCTCAAAGCTCTCCAGGCTCACACGGTTGAAATTCATTAGGGTTTCAGCACCATACAGAATAGAAGGGATTGCTTTCATTGACCAGTAAGTAATTACTGGTTGAATTGTAAATTTACCGAATTTGTGCAGGATGATTTTAGATTGCGAAATTGCTGAAACCAATTTTGCCTCCATGCGAATAATACGTTGGTGCGGTTTGGCTGAGCCACTAAATTCACAACCCAGATATGTATATGACTGCACGATTTCTAAAGGAGTACAGTTAAATGACCACCCGGGATTGAATTTATGTAGTCGATTTGCCTTGTAAACTACAATCTGGGTTTTTTTAGTGTTGATTATCAGTTGATGCTCAATTAGATACACATTTAAGGCATTAATGAGGTTCTGTAAGCCCCGAGGCGTTTTTGAGATGAGGACTATATCATCCGCATAGTTTAAGTTAGTAACTTTTTGTCCTTTAAGGACAGGAGCATCGGAAGCGATCTGTTGAAAAATTGAAGTTAGGTCATGGATGAAATAGTTAAAAATTGCTGCAGCTAATAAGCAGCCTTGCTTTAGGCCCCGGGCTGTCTTAATTGGGGCAGACAACAAGCCATCTAAAGTGAGCCTTACACGAATCGAAGTGGCTGCATGAAATGCGTGGATAATGTCATGAAGATCTGGGGGGCAATTGTCTCTTGTTAGTTTCTTCATAAGCAGGGCACGTGAGACAGAGTCAAAGGCAGCATGTAGATCAATAAATGCAAAGTAAATGGATTGTTTGTGGAACTGACTATGGGCTTTTATTACATTTAGAGTTAACAAATTTATACAGGTACCCATACCTGCTACAAATCCCGTTTGTTGCCGATCTCGCTTGGCAGCAAGGTCTGTCCAGAGATTAAATTAATTTAGAATCAATTTAGCAAAAAGTTTGCCCGGGACGTCCAGAAGGGCAATAGGGCGGTAATTACAAGGGTCAGCTCGATCACCCTTCTTATAAATCGGGACTATGACCGAGCATAGCCACGAAGTTGGCAAAATACGATGTTTCATGATTTCGTAAAAAATAGCATGAAGGTTTTTTGCCCAGAGCCTCGGGTTTTCTTTCAAGATGGCATTGTGAAGGCCGTCAGGTCCAGCGGCACGAGAAGAGCTCAGCTTTATGATCAGCTCTTCCAGTAGTGCCGGGGAGCAGGTTAGATTCCACTGAGCTTTAGGTTGAGGCTTATGTGCATTATGATCAAAAAGCGGATCACAGTATAAAACTGAGAAGTGTGCGATCCAAGCAGCTTCGGTAACCACACCAGTTTGGGAATATGCCTGTGATGGTTTAGAATTCGAATTAAGAAAGTGCCATGTTTCGGCCGAGTTCTTGGACTCGATTGATCGCAGCATGGCTTCGCTATCTTGTTGAAACATCCATGCTCGACGTCCACGAATCCAATTCGAATATTTACACTTAGCAGATCTTAATGCACTGTGAGTGTCAGTATAGTTTAACTTCAAAATGAGTCTCCTTTCTTTGCAATATTCGGCCCTATGTGCTTTAATTACCGGATCATAAAGGTGTTTATGTTTTTTTATCTTTGGATTTGGTACAATTGTATTCCGATATGGTTCTAGAAGATCGGTATACTCAATTAAATCATATGAGTTATCAACTGCAAATAGTGCATTTGAGAACTGTGTAAGGGTTTTCTCAGACCATTTTAGGCGGTTTTTTGCGTTGTTAACCGTTAGATGTTGGGTCATCCATTGTTTAATGGGGGGGGTACCTGCCCAATTAAGATGTAAAGAAAGAAGCTGATGATCACTTGCAGCTTGTGCAATTATTTCAAATGAAATAACACTACTGAACATAGATTGGTCAATGTACATGTAATCAATGATACTTTGACTTTGACCCCGTTGCCATGTAGGTTTCGGGGGAATGTCACATTCTACTGAGCCATTGATTACTCGCATGTTACGCTCATGCATAAGATGGAACCAGGTAGATAAGGCCCTTGTCTGGTTTCGATTACCAGGGGATAAGCAGTCCATATTTAAATCGCCCATAATCAGAGTGTCGATGCTACCAGGAGTTACTGAAATTTCATCTAGCAAGACCATTAACCCCGCAAAGAAGGCTATGTCAGATAAACCTGCCGGATTACGATAGATGTTAATAAGGGCTATGGTGTGGTCACAATGGGTGATCTTTACTAATTGCAAAAAAATATTAACATTTGACCACGCCTCAATTTTAAGGCCAAGTTTTTTGTTGACTGCAACCATTAAGCCCGATGAAGGGCGACCACGTAGTCCCATCTTTGCTGGTAACAAAATAACATCAAAGTTGTCCCATGTAGGGGGGACCAGATACCAGGTCTCCTGCAGTGCAATTATAGCATAGTCCGACAAGGATTGTACAGAAGTGTGCAAATGAGTGTGGCCTCGGGTATTCCAAGAGGCTATTACACACATAATAACATACACAACATGCATGCAAAATCCTAAACTAACCTTCAGCCCTGGTTTATATCCTGCTCCTTGCTGTGACAGCGCCTTCCATAACAAAGGCCCTTTGGCTCCCGAGCTCAAGAACAGGAACAAGGAAGTACAGTGTACTTCCTGGTTCCTGCACATGTGCACAGGATCTGCTGCACTCCATTGTCCGCGTCCAATTTAGTCTGAATGAGCACATTCAGAAACCTCCGGGTATTAAGCGCCTTATAAATAACAAATAATAACCAATCATAGTTCCCCAGCCTCCATCCCCAATGGGCCCTACAAGGCTGGAGAGGCAAAATGCCACCAGCCGTGTATCTTCCATTGAGCATGTTTGCTGGGAATCAGAAACTGTCAAAGAGACAGTTTAAGCTACTGCTCCTGCAAAATGGGCCAGGGTAGTGGCGGTCGGTGGCTCCTTGCTCTTTATGGAGGAGTCGCCCCTTTCTGAAAGACTCCTTCTGATACACAGATCAGGTGCTGAGCTATACCAATATAGGTGCTAAGTGCCACTTTTATATTTAATATCAGGAAGTCAGTATGCAGCTTACTTTTTTGGCACCCTTTCTGGTCCCGGCCTGGCACTGACCTAGTCTTGGGAGGATAGCTCAGGGGCAACACACTTGCCTTGGAAGCAAGACGACACGGAGCAACACAGGTTTGATCCCCGGGTCCACTCTTAGAAACCTCGGTGTTAAGCGTGTTATAAAAGACCAATCATCATCCCTCCATATATAACATGAGTTAGCAGGACACACACGCACCCACACACACGTAGTACAGTGACAGTCATGGCATTGTAATGTCAGACCTTCTTGACATACTTCATGTATAGGGGATCGGTCACACGTAGTTAGGTCTGAATGTATATTTCTGCCATTAACAGAAGCTTCTGACACATGTCTGAAAGCGCCACCTCATGATGTAGTGAAAGAACTTATTCATGATTTTTCCATCATGGAGAGTGTTTCGTTATCTTGTCATTTCAGACAACGGTGTACGGTCTACGTGACACTGAAAAAATAAGGACTACTGGATACTGTTATGGACCACTTCATCTGTGTCTACTCCATTGGTTTACCTTAACAGGGCCACATTGATTAAATACATCGATCTGATTCTGAAAATCTCATTGTGGCTCAAGACCTAATTCCCAATCTAACAGTCACAGCAGCATCAATGACAATAATGGCATTTGTATATAGAGAGCTTGATGCCAAATTCCTCCTGCGTATTAGTCTTGTAGTATTAGTTGCTATTAATACATCATATAATACTACTTGGAAGAATGAACGGCTGACGCAGTCCTGCCCAGAGAGACAGTAATAATGCCGCTTCCAGTCTCTGGGCCTGATTTAAAAAGAAATGTTTCAATGGGACTTTCCCATGTTAACACATGTTTGTAAATCAGGCCCATAGTCTTACCAAGTCCATGGCCATCTGCACTTCCAGGCCCATAGTCTTACCAAGTCCACGGCCATCTGCACTTCCAGGCCCATAGTCTTACCAAGTCCGGCCATCTGCACTTCCAGGCCCATAGTCTTACCAGGTCCACGGCCATCTGCGTTTCCAGGCCCATAGTCTTACCAAGTCCACGGCCATCTGCACTTCCAGGCCCATAGTCTTACCAAGTCCATGGACATCTGCACTTCCAGGCCCATAGTCTTACCAGGTCCACGGCCATCTGCACTTCCAGGCCCATAGTCTTACCAGGTCCATGGCCATCTGCGTTTCCAGGCCCATAGTCTTACCAAGTCCACGGCCATCTGCACTTCCAAGCCCATAGTCTTACTAAGTCCATGGCCATCTGCACTTCCAGGCCCATAGTCTTACCAGGTCCACGGCCATCTGCACTTCCAGGCCCATAGTCTTACCAGGTCCATGGCCATCTGCGTTTCCAGGCCCATAGTCTTACCAAGTCCACGGCCATCTGCACTTCCAGGCCCATAGTCTTACCAAGTCCATGGACATCTGCACTTCCAGGCCCATAGTCTTACCAGGTCCACGGCCATCTGCACTTCCAGGCCCATAGTCTTACCAGGTCCATGGCCATCTGCGTTTCCAGGCCCATAGTCTTACCAAGTCCATGGCCATCTGCACTTCCAGGCCCATAGTCTTACCAAGTCCATGGTCATCTGCACTTCCAGGCCCATAGTCTTACCATGTCCATGGCCATCTGCACTTCCAGGCCCATAGTCTTACCAAGTCCAGGCCATCTGCACTTCCAGGAAACGCCACATTTTAGCATAACTCACCCAGGGTCGTCGGACTGCTGCATACAATGGTCTCGGGCACCAATGAAAAAGTGTCCCACAGCTGCAAACTTCGATTCATTCCTTTTGTGGCAGATCGTTTGATGAGTACCGAAGGGGGAGTTTTGCGATAAAATGTAAGGCACATTGTGCATTTTAAAGAATATGTATTCAGCAACAATGGCCAAAGCTACTAGCCGCATAGTGAAGTAACTCCTCAAATTGTCCCACATGTGACAAAAAAGTAGTCCACTTTGACCAAAAATACTGGCCCACACTAGCGTTTTTGGTTCGGACATTGCCCTATAGGACAGTCCGAGCCTGAACTCACCCGGTTCATCAGCTCCTAACCCAGCTCCCTTTGAGGTAACACTCAGGTGAGGCCTCTGCTTCTCTCTGAGCATCACTGCATTTACTTCGTGGACCATTTGCTTTTAGCTTTGGCTCGTGGGGGTGCTGTAGCGCCGCCTTTGGCCATTCTTGTTTTGAAAGGGTTCAAGCAGCCGCGTGTGGCATTGAAGTAACTGCAGCGGCCAGGAATAGCCCATGCGTAGGAATGCATTCCCGCTTTATCTCATTTGTGTCTAGACCTTCGAGATGAGTGGAAACATGTGACAGCTGTACAGGGGGCTCGGGGGTCAGAGGGGCTCGCATAAATACCTGCCCCTCCAGTGGTGTCACCGACAGCTGTGTGGCGTTGACGTGCCCTTTATCATTGCCTCCTCCGCGTGACCCTTGCCAGCTCCCTGCACGCACAGCGGCCCTGCGTAGCTCTGTGTGTGTGTGTGCGCGCACGCATGCACGCACGCTTGCGCTTCGTAATCAGGAGAGAAGTAGACTGCTCTTCAATCACAGTGTAACATGCTCCCATGTGGTGATTTTTAAAATCTTAAGTACCTCTATTTAAGCCAATGGGCTATTGGGATATCTCCCCACAACTATCTGTCACAATATCGAATGTTGCTTGGTATATGTGTCACGAAGAACCATTCACATTATCAGCCATATCAATTTTTACAAATACTGCGTGCTTGTTACAACCATTTCTTTCAGATAGCTGCTGGACTCCCATTAAATATGGATGATTGTGAGGCATGGAGTAAATATGTGTTACGCTTTGTTCCAAGCAGGACTTGTGTGATATGGATTACATACTCTGAGTGCTCAGTGCCTAGAAATAACGACACAGAGACCATGGTTGAGTCATTAAAGGGTATTTAATGTATGCATGTACGTGTGCTTTCCTCTGCCGCTTGACACTGACCTTGCAGCAGGGTCATCCATGTGTGCGCAGGGAGCCTGTGCAATGCTGCAACGATGGCGACAATGGACAGATCTCCCTGTCCATATGCAGAGGACTAGCTTTTGAAAGGGAGAGTCAGGGACAAAAGACATTTGTAAGAATTGTTGGGGAGAGCAGGGATAGAACAGAAGCACCAGGCTGTGACTCTCTGGGCGCAATGGCCTCGAGCAGCCCCTCAGGGCACGATGGACCATGTTAGGCCGGGTTGCATAAGCCAGGGCCGTGTTTTGGGTGCAACCCAGATCTAAGTGGCCTGTCCCCATGCATGAAGCCATGTGAGCATGGCGACCCAGGCAAGAAAATAAAACATCCTGAGCAGATAGTCAGACTGCCCCGGGCCATACAAAGCGGGCTGTGAAGATCAACTGGTTCGTGCCATGTATGCTGTGTGGCCTGGACTGAAGAAGCCGCGTGCAGAATATAACACCCCACCCCAGGGCCAGACACAATATACTTGTTACTGCAGGGAGTCTAGGGCTGTGTCAGCAGTGCAGAGGGGTGCGGGGCTGATACGCTGATGGGTGTGCACCATAAGAAGAGTCATCAACCTGGGAGACAATGTGGTCGTGGTTTGACTTGTTTCCGGTGCACGCTGGAGGAAGAGCGCACATCTAGGGAGGCGGGTCCGGCCTGCCAACTGAAGAGCTGCACAGGTGTAGAGCGAGGAGCGGGCGGACCATGTACCTGTTCCCCCGGAGATAAGTCAATGATGTGTGTCAGCTGTAGGACAATTCCAGCATCCTTGATGCAGGGTGTCTTTACACAATTCCCCCTTTAGGACATGAAGTGCTGCACAGTGTGTCGCAATCCCCAGGCAGCGGTGGTGATTGTTAGCATAAGCAACAAAGCGTTGTGAGATGTGCACCCGTGCTCCTCAAAAGACGGGCTTGTCAACGGTCAACACCAAAATGGAGGAAACACTGGATGGCCTTACTATGGTTGTAAGGGCCCAACTGGCATGGCTAAATGTAGGAGCATAATTATAGTTTACAATGTGTGTCAGTTGTGTGAGTGGTATACGGTTTAATCACATGTATATAATAGAGTCAATGTTATATTATCAGTTATGATGTATCTAGTGTGGAATATCCTGAAAGTGGGAAACGAGGAGGGTCTAAGAAGGGTCTTAAAGGTTATAGGAGGAAAGTACGTTGAGTACATTCCTTTGGATGGAGGGGAATGAGAAGTACAGGAGGTTACCTGCCAAAAGTCGTTCATGGAGAGGGGTCACCCAAGGGCCTATTTCCTGTTCCCGTTTGTATATGAGTGGCAATGAAGAGTGGGGAAACAAAGGGGCGGGGGTGCTCTGGATTCTCACCCATGGGGTTGTTCCCTTTGCGACTCTCCTTACACTGGTTGGGGGCAGGTGGACCACGATGCCCTGTAGAAGGACCATGCCAGGTTTACGTTTTTTCGAGAAGAACATTTATGCATGTAAAGAGTTTCACTGTGTTCGTGTTATGTTAAAAAAAATATATCCTTGTTGGCTTTTAAAATAAACATGTAGGTATTGCGCATAGTCAGTAGCAACAAGGGACTCAGACGGGTAACCTATCTCCTGCTTGACCATGCTATCTGTCATAACACAAATTGCCTACTATGCTCTTTTTCTTGCAGCTGGACTGTGAGAGTGGGGCAGAAGTATACTTCTTCCCTTCTTTAAATCCTGCAGCTCTGCCTTCATCCCACTGCTGCTTGCTCTCTCCTCTTCTCCTCGCTTGCCCTTTCTCTTCACCTTGTAGAGACAACATTTGCCTCTTTCCATCATTCGCAGGATCCGGCATAAACAGAACTGGAAGAAGGAAGCATTCATTAACAATTGAGAAAGACTTTTCTTAAAGAGAAAGGTCTTTGCTCTCCTTTGTCCCACTCCTGTTACCACCGCCTTCTCCTTTCTTACGGCCTGTGGTAAAGTGGCCTGCTCTCCTATACCAAGCTGCTTCTCCATAGGTGTTCCCGCTCCTCCAACTTTCAGTCCACTTTCTCTTTCCTTGGTCATCTGTTGTGCTCACCCCTTACATTCATCCTACTTCTCTCATATACTGTACCTCCACTGTCTGCCTCCTCTGCACTCCACTCCCCCGTCTGTGCCTTTCCATTTTTCTCCAGGACTTCTCTGCCTCTTCTTCTTTCCAATTCCCTCTTTTCCCCTTCAATTCTACTCTCTCTCTCTCTCCTTCCATGTTTTCCTTCCTTCCGTCTATAAATCCTGCATCTCTACCTTCACCTCCCTCCTGCTTCCTCTCCTCTCCACCCTTCCACTCCCCTCCGGCCCACCCCCTCCCCTTCCCATGCCTCCATTCCCCTCCCCACTCACCTTGTATAAACATCACCTGTCCCTTTCCAACATGCACAGGGCCAGGCATACATCATTGGGCAGACCCACTTCCAAGATCACAAAGGGCAAACTGCACTGAGCTGTGGTGAGGGAAATGCAGAGCATATGGATTTATTGTCTGAATTTGAATTGTCCTGCACAGCTGTTTTGCATTGATCCATGTTTTCCTGTGCATCTCCACAGAGCAAACTTACTATGGGGGCATCCGCCATCTTGCTCCTCATACTGCTACGGCAACCGCTCATGTTGGCTGTCTCCTCCAAGGCTGAGAGCTGAACGCCCCAGCACCTCCCCATTTCATCAAGGTATCCTTTTGGAAATGTGCTGTTCATCACAACCATTGCTTAATATCCATGCCAATAACTAGAGTTGTGATGATGCTGATGGCCAAAGACCTCCCAAGTGTCCAGGTGATGACACTGGAAAGGTGGGGAGGAAAATGTCCAGCCCCAGTCCCTATACCTGGAAGGCAAAATCAAATGGATTTTGTGCTCGATACTTTGTATATAATCTGTATATTCAATGGACAGCAAAAGCTCTTGCATTTATATGTTAAACGGGAGGTCGCAGGCGAGGGCCAGCAAGGATATCATGTCAAATTTGAAAAACAGGCACAGTTGGGCCAGTGAGTAACCGCAGGGACAATTGAGGAGAAGGAAGTGTAAGAAGTCCTGATGGAACAAGGATGCAATTACAGACGAATCTCCAGGTCCAGAACTCAATACAATGTCCGCTAAGAAGGCCAGAAGCAGTCCAGTTCTACTAAGTACCAAGGTTATTCCATGTCCCAATCTAGTTCCCTTCCAATCCATAATCCAGAAAAAACACTTCTAAAAAATTGCAAGACCAAGGAGGCGGCAACAGCAATCAGAATTGGCAATGTTGGATTGGTGTACAGGAGTTGAGTCAATGATAACAGAGACGGGTGGGGGACAACAGAGTTCATAATGAATTAGACAGAGCATGCTAACTGGGGGATTTGGCAAACTCCAGGGAACAGGAGCAACGGAAGGAGAAGGAAAGGGAAGCATAGAAAACTCAAAGAAGGAGACTCTAAGCAGAACAAGCTGAGTGGAGCATAACGAATCCGGCAAAGGTATTCAAAGTTCTTACTCCATACGATTATAAGGTGGTGGAAGGTGTTCTTTGACGGTCTATTTGTGGGCAATGGCAGGAACCTATGGTTGTAAACACCCTTGCAGTACCCACTCTCACAACTGAGATTTTCTGAACAGGGCAGATGGCAATGTAACTTGCAAGCTTGTTGTGCTCCAGGCATTTGTTCTTAGAAGGAGTATTGTAATTCCTGCAGATCTGGATGAGTAATGGTTTTTGGGATGTCCCGCATGGATTGGCTTGTAAGGGTGGTGGGTAATGGTACACAGAGGAAGGATCAGGGCGACAGGATGAACAAATCCCAAGTAGTTCTCTTGTTTTTTTTTCAAGAGACAGGGTGACAGCTTCTTGTGATGAGGAAAATAATATATATAGTGAACTTGTGTATGGGAAAAGAGTGACTTAGGGTTTATTATACGTTCCTTTTCCCCCAAAAGACTCTATACCTCTCTCTTGGCCGGCACATTCATTTCCTTAGTGCTCGTCTGCGATCCTTGTTCCTGGTCCTTGAACTTTCCTTCTAATCAGTTTCCTTTGCCCTGGGGAACTCTCGGTTTTGGTGGGAAAGTTTGAATCGTAGGATGGTGAAAGGGTGGGGAACATAGGGGACCCACCCTTTACCTCGTTTGAGCCCTATATCCTGTAGCATTGGTGGTCCATTGCCAATCCAACCCCCAACCATCAGCCCCAAACACAGCATTGTCACACTAGATTTGCACTACATAAATTCCATATTTACATACATACAGACAATAATAACCTTCTTTTTATAGTGACACTGTTACCCAGACAGGATATATTTTGAGAGCAAATACGCGTGAATTCTCTGAGCATAAGAACAAGAGTCAACTGCACTTGGTAGATGTTGTCAGCTGTTTAGCACAGGGCCATGGAACAATGGGGAAGGCACAGTTGAGGGTCACCACTGAAGAGGAGGTACATGATCATTTGTTAACTTGGGGGAGCACAAATTGGCTGGGTCCGCTTTCCCTTTCAGAATTAAGCTCAGTGTGCATTAATCCATCACTGCTTTTCGAAACAGGTGATAGCAGAACATGAAAGTCAATGAAACCCCATTACTGATGATTCTGGTGTACGCAACCTGATAAGAATCACAAGACGTGGTATTAGTGTTGATGAAAAGCTACCTTACATAAAGCCATTAGTCTCTGCAGAAAAGACTGTTTTTCCCCAGTGGGTTACTTGTACCATAAGAATTATTTTCCCCATTAAGATTGTTGGGTAAGTTTTCAAATAGCTTCTACTACTGTAGACCCCTCCTTTATGGTACTTGTTCAGTCGGGCAACTCATTTTTGTTAACATGTATTCATAGTGTTTATGCGCTCAGGCTACATAAATGGCTGATTGATGAGGTGTGATTAAAATGGAAAAGTGTGCTTGTGTTCCCCTCATAATCCTGCAAGGTGCTTAACTATCTGTAACTCGATTCAGATTCCGAAGGTTTTGGCTTTTCGTCACACATGGGTAGTTTAAGCAAATACTATTACTGGTAGATCAAATACTCGTACTGGTAGATTAATCAATAAGGACCAAGATACTTTTTTTTCTGAAGGAAAAAACAATCTAGGTTTAGTGGCTTTTGGTGGTCTCGAAGCCGAGCACATTATAAACATTTCTATTTGCCCCAAATCTGGTCTAACATTATTCCCCTCAAACTCGTCCTCCATCTCTTGGCAACACTATTGAATTTTAGTTTCTGGTGTTCACTGTGGTAAGGAAATCTCCCTTTGAGTACATCTAAATCCCTCCCTCCTTCCTTCATTCCCTCCCATCCACATTCTCAATCATGGGCCTGCCCAGCCGTGACACAGCCCAGTACACCATGTGACTCATCTTGTTCGGCTGGTACAAAAGGCCACCCCCTTCTCTCCTTGCTTCCCACAAGACAATGCTCCACCTACTGACAGCTCGTGAGTGCACCAAGTTCAACTATCACATGTATCTCTTCTGCTCTTATTGCTGTCCTCATCACACTGTCCACGATCCTCCAGCCATTGCACATCCGCCTCAACCTTGCCTGTTCTACTCCTAACTCGAACTCTGATGACTTTGCCAACTATATATCCTCTAAAATCTGTACCCTATCTGATTTCCTCTATTACCTCCTATTTTCTTTCTCTTCAACACCAATAATAACTTCTCTCTGTCAGACTTCCCAGTACTCTGGCTGGAATAGTGACTAAATTGGAATCTGCCAACTTCTCCTAGTCTCCCGCTGACCACATTCCCTCACAAACAGTCAGGGAGCTGGCCTCCGTGACCTACTTCTATTTGCCTCCTGTCTACAATCTCTCCCTTTCCTCTGACATATTCCCAGTCTGTTTCAATCTGCCGAACACAATAGTCAGCTTAAAGAAACCCACTGCTGACCCCAACAAACCTGCCTACATCAACCTGTTTCTCCTCTTTCTTACTATTCGGGGTAGTCTTAAAACACATCATTGGCTACATGGAAGCTAATGGACTCAATGACCTATCCAACCTCAGTTCTGCAGCACACGCTTCACAGAGACAGCACCCTACCATACCTCATGTAGCCTCAATTGACTTGATTTCTTTTCATTTATCATTTATCATTTATCATTGATCATCGATCCCCCATCAGAGGACTCTCTCACATTTTGGCTATTAGGGCACTACAATTGCTTGGATGGCCTCATGCATTGATGATAGCTCTTTCTCTATCACAACAAACGCTAGGGAACACTGGCACTTCCTCCGCAATCCCCATATCTGTAGGGGTTTCCACTAGGTTGTAGTTTTAGTCTCCACATCTATACATTCTACACTGCCTTTGTCAGCAAGTTTATCTCCACCTCTTACTTCTCATTTAATCTCTCTGCCAGTGATATACAAAAGGTATTCTCTTTCCCCTCCTTTGCCCCGCAGCTGTCCTCTTGCATCAGGTACTCATTCTCTGCTGTGCATCCCTGGGTGGCATTATTTGATGTTCAACTCTCCTAAAACCAAAGTAATCTTTCTCCCTGCCTACAATGCCATAACTGGTGCCCTTCTCTAAATCCTTCCCCGCTGACCTCATTAGGCAATACCCAATGGCTCCCAGTCTGTGAGCTCTCTTTGAGAGAAACCTAAACTCTCAGCAGTTCACCACCTCTGCACCCCATTCCTCAGCAGGCTAAATTACTGCTCCAGCTTCCCTGGTCTATGCCCCATCTACTCCAACATGTAATGGACCTTTGCACGATGCCCTTCCAAAATCCTTCCTTATCTTGTCAGATATATTTAAAAAAATGTATATATATGACGTCCGGTGGGCAACCCCAATCTTGTACCCCCTAGTTATACAGTCCCACCCCACAATATGAGGCAGGAAACAGCCGGTATAATGACACCTCAAATTTATTTAAATGAAGAAATCAAAGTTGAAATCAAGGCAAAGGTGGTCTCCAGCTTTATGCAAGGAAAGTCCCCGCAACTTTACACAAACACAGATAGCTTGTCTATAAAAATGAAATTGACCTGTCTTCATTTATCTCACTATTTCTCACACAGAAGCATGTATTTACATAATCAATTATACATATATTCACTGGCAAAAACCTTGTTAAAGGAACGTTATGGTTACGTTGCACTACAAAAGTCTATGCAATTCAATGGACAACCATTGTTACAGGGACGTTATGATTGCAGGTAAAACCGAAACCCCCCTAAATTCGCAAGTTATGGTAAGCTAAGCAACTATAACCCGCGCCACCAGTGTGCACTGCAAGGACTTACACCCAGGACATCAAAGATGCCATCACAAATCTCATTCAAGACATTACTGATGACATCACATGTGCATTTAGTTTTCATGGGATGCCTCCACAGGGGATTGGTTTTGTTATGATGGCAAATAAACTATGCAACATCATTGGAAGAACTACCAAGAGAGAAGTAGTAAGAAAATGTTTTTTAGATTTTATTGAACAAATATAAACACCCATCCGCTTTCAAATCATATATGAATCTCAATGAGCATTTTCAGAATGAGGGGTTGCATGGGATTTACACTTGGGCAATTTTTATGGGACTAGAAATGATTCCTTTCAGCTTTCTGCCATCTCACATTCCTTATTAAACAGATATGGCCTGCACAGAATAAATATTATGAATGTTAACTATGTTAGGCTCATCGGTGGACGTCTTCATATCACAGCCCAAAGTGAACTATTTCTGTGAAAACATTTTGGATAGCATTTAATGGGATTATGCTTTTTTAAGAGCAGCACACGGAATACACACAAGTGCTATTAGTTTGACAACATACTCTAACCCCTCTCCCTGGTTCTTCAAACACTACCTGGCACCGCTTGCCTACTGCGTCGCTACTTTCTGCTCCAATTTTCAATGTTATGCGGATGACACTCGGCTCTCTTTCAGTCTCCCCTCAGCCACCTCTGCTTCTTCTGTCATACCAGACTGTCTGGCTGCAATTCAGGAATGGTATGCTGCCAATTACCTCTGCCTTAATGCCAGTAAAACTGAGATCCTCCTCACCACTCCCGCCTTTCCTCTCTCTCTCTCTCTCTGGCTGCCTTCTTCCTGCTCCTTCCTGTGAGACCTTTGGGTTATCTTCAACTACACCCCCACCTTCTCTCCTCAGATCTCTGATGTCTCTAAGAAGTCAAACTATCAGCTGCACCTTCTCAGAGGTATTCTTCCTTTCCACACTTTCCCCAACAAGCTCACTTTCTCCAGAGCTCTGGTCCTCTCTAGGCTGGACTATTGCAACAGCCTCTTTCTAAATCTTCCTGCTTATCCAGGACTGCAAGACTTGTCCTTGGCCTCAAGCATAGGGATCATATCTCTCCAGCTCTGAAATCTCTTCACTGGGTTCCCGTGGCTGCAAAGATCAATTTCAATACCCTCAGCATTGTCCACAAGGCTTTGTGGGGCCTGGGACTGCTCTACCTCCAATGTTCTCTTCAAAAACATCTTCCTTCTTGTGCTCTCTACTCATCCACCGCCAGCTCTCTGAGGGTCAGATGCTTTTCCAAGTAGAGTTGGGGGCAGATCTATCCCCTCGACTGGGGCCTCCCTATGGAACAGCCTCCTTGCCTCTCTCAAACTTGAGCTAAACCACCTTTGGTTCTGGAAGCAACTCAAGACCTTCCTTTTAGTTTCTGCTTTCTCTCTTCCTCTCCCCTGCTGATGCATTAGACTGCTCCGCGCACTGATCACCCTCTGAACTCGGGCCCATGCTCCTGCTTGTCCAGTTTCACTTGCATTGCCTTCCGGGCTCCCCAGCGCTTAATGTTCTGTATCTGCCACCCTACAGTCCCTTCTCTATGCACTTATGAGCCACACGCTGGCTGCACTTATGAGTTAACTGCACTTCTCCCTTCCCCTCCCCCCTGGTACTTCTCTGCTTCCCTCTTCCCCGCACTTGCACAATCTAAATGACACAAGGCATAGTAAGATTGTTATTTTGTCCTCCCTTGTTTCCCCTTCCTTTTCTTGTCGCACCTAGAAGCACTTGTGTACAGGCATATTATAAATGCCACATCAGATCATATCATACTAGCAGCACAATGCAATCGTTTTTTTTAAAGGAAGTCTCACTTGGTACTTAACTGTAGTGAGAATCAAAATGCATTTCACATTACAATACTCCTGTATTATATTGGGAATTGGTGCCCCTGGCACGTCAAAGCACCCCACTCCCAGGACTTAGCATAGAAGAGGATGAAGGCCAAATCTGATTACCTTAATGGGATTTTCATACTTATTTTAGTTCATGTAACCAGCATCAGTTAGACATTTGGCTCCCCTGGTCTCTTGTCCCCTCTGGCCAGGTGAAATCTGTCACCTCTGGCTTCAGTCTCCATCCTAGACAAGGCTCCTCATTTTCATAAATTCCCAGCTCAGCACCCTTCCCTTGGGGAGACAGCTAATTGTTAATCAGATTTAGGTGGTCCTTTTCAGCAGCTTTTTCAATGTTCGAATTCTCTACTCAGTTCTCACACTATTTTTAAAGTGTCCAAAATTGCAACATGTATGTCATAATTATGTCACACTGTTTGATTGGCGTGGTCCTTTCATTGGCTTGCTTACCTAACAGCCGTATACTCCCATTGAATACACACTACCAATCTTCATTGGATGAGTAGAATTTCTATATTTTGACATGAGCAAGTGAGGGGGCTTATTTTACTCTTACACTTTAAATGCTAAATAGTTTTCCTTTGAAAATTAATTACATCAATATGTTAATTCAATTAAATCAACATGATTGGAATCTGTGCAACTGGGTATGTGACATGTTATGTGGCATAATGCTTCGTAAAGTTATGAATTTTCTATATTTTAATAATTTCTGGTTAATGCCTCAAATATGAATTTAGTTTCAAATTAGCAAGGAGTTTATGGTCCTTGAAATGTACTAAGTGATATGTTACTAGATCTTTTACTTCCAGAATTATTAATATTTGTTTTTGCTTATAGGGTTAATGGTAATTAACATGTGCTGTTTTAAACCAAGTGAAGTGCACAGGTTTGGACACACCCTATAATTCATCTTGGAGTCTCATCTTCAGGACTTGAGTTATGCAAACAGCTCTTTGTGAGGACATGATTAATGATAGATGAATCAATTTTGACAGGACCCATTGTTCTCATTAAATTAGTCCCAATAAATGTTTATTTTTATGAGAGCGCAGGGTCAACGGGTGCAGGTTAATGGATACATTTTCTTTGAGGATGGCTTGTAAATCCAACCATATGCTCAATCTAGACATTAATCTAGTGTGAACTGCACAGATTTCATATTCTTGGAATTATAAAGTATTTGTCTAACATTGGAAGACTCCAAAATGTGAGAGGGCTAGCTGACTCTGAGCTGAAACTCTAGTCAACTTGAAGTCAACTCAATATCATGCTGAATCAAACAAAAAAGTTATTCAAACCAACACAACAGAGTCACTGCCTTTCTACATATTTTACTGTAGGATATTATTTAAGTTCACTCTATTGTTCTAAGCTTCGTAAAATAATTCGACAGTTGTGGAGAAATAAAACATTACATTAAATGATTCTGAATGAATAATGATTCCTTTCCTTCATTGAATGTCAATTAGAAAATGCAGGAGCACACCATGCAGAACAGATGACAAGATTCTAGCACTGGAATTTTATAATTAAAACATTTCTGAAACATAGGTTGTTTTTTCTGGTTAATAGAATTTTATTTTTGGCATATTCAGACCTCTTCACAATTTCAGAAATGAGGTTCCATTTTAAACTGCTGCATTCTGCCTCTCCTATTTTCCTTGACATTGGTACAAACCCAGTCTTTTGGTGGAATGTACTCAAAAACCTAAAGCGCAGAGTGTTATCTCTCAGTTGCGTATGTGCACCCTTGTCGTGGTAGCGAGGAAGAGGCAGACATCATACCTAATATGATGCAATTTTATGGAACCTCTGTCACTTAAACTTGAAACAGTCTCCATTGTTCTTTGATTCTCCCTGCACTGAGCTATCTCCCTCACACTTAAAAGCAGCAGCACAGATTTCAGTTTTCAGCATCAGTTTGATTTAGGGTAATAGTCTTGGGTTCCATTTACGTTTATAATCTCTATACAGTGCCTTCACACAGAAGTTGCTATCACTGTTTCTGTTACCCTCAATTCACTCCGTTGTCTTCCTATGCTCTCTTAATTCTAACTGTCCCCCGTCCATTCTGTGCTGCCTCACCTTTTGATCCTTCGCATCGCTGGAATTCAGTGACCCTAGAAACTAAGGACATCCCAAATGTGACTGTTTCAAGATCACCCTTAAGCACCTCTTTCTCTCCCAGGGGGCTCTCCAGAGTCTTGTGGTGCTGTCATCTCCCTTCAAGATCCACAACTGCAGTCACTCCCGAAATGTATCTATGTGTATAGCTGTAAATATTGTTGTTTAATTAGGATGTAATTGGCTTCTCTTTTGTGCTGGCCCCATTTACTAGTTCCATTTACTACTCACCATCCACATGAATACATTAACTAGTATATTATGACTATGTAAGGCACCCAGCAAAGTATCTGTTCCTGTCATTCTCATGTACTCTTCATACAGTCCTTCTTGGAAAAGCTCTTTTCATTTTCAGTAACTGAGCACAAATGAAAAATACTGCTTTGGTATTTCTTCAGAGAGGTATTCATGTTAGATGTTGAACCATCCCACACATTGCAGTCTTTAAGGTTTGAGTGATCCACTGTATTAACAGGCACAAGGATCAGTTCAAATAAAGAGAAGGGACACAGAAAGAAAGGAAAATCCACTTAGCCCAGTGTACTTAAAAAGCATTCCTGTCCTTTTAGCTATGTGTCACGAAGGGCTGAATATCATTAAAAGATTTGCAGTAGCAGGGGGCCATCATTAGAAGTCCCTCTGGCCACAAAAGAAAAATTAAGGAAGCCAGAAAAAAATGTAGGGGACCTAGAACTTTAGGGAGCCAGAATCCCTTAAATGGAATTCTGCCCTAACAATATGCTAGTACTTTCTGCTGGTCAATAGAAACTATTCAGAAAAACTTGCAGCAACTTCAGTTCTGAGTCAAGTTGGTCGCTTGGGGGACAAATGACAGCTAGATGAAGCAGTAGTGCGCTTTACTAGTCAAATGTTAAGTCGCCTGTTGAATTTTTGATGGGTGTTTTGGTCTTTTCAAGTACATAAAAAGACTGTTCTACAAACCGGGGGCATATTTTGGCAGAAATGCCACCAAACTCTGTTACTGTTCCCACCACTCAGTTGGGCAGATTACCTCTGGATTACCAGTGGTGGTATGGTGGGGCAGATCTATATTTTTTGGAGTCCATAGGACTAAAAAAATATAGATTTAGCGCATTTACTTAGTGGCAAATCTGCCAGTTTTGGCATTGAAGTGCAGTATTTACCTCCAGCACCTCAGGTCAATCCTTCCATGCAAGGTCAAACTCAGTAATCTGCAATGCGGTTGAACGACCGGTAATTCCATTACTGCCAATAAAGTGGTGGGAACAGAATTTTCACCAAAAGTGTATCACATACCTGAACTCATAATGAGGCACGGTGTTTCTTTGTTTAACAGAGCCCGGTCTTGTTAAAAATTGCTTAGAATGATTTAGTGTCTATTGAGCACTTACTTCCCAGAAACGTGTAATTTTATTGAAATTAACTTAAATGTCTTAAGGACACTTTCATCTGTAGATATTTAGGATATTCTCATTCCGCCTTCTCACTTTCTCACTACTCACTCATTCACTTCACTCATTTTATTCTTTTTCTTGTGGGGGCGGTATCATATCTTAGAAACAAGAATGAAAAGTGATGAGTGAGGAGGATAACTAAGGGGTGAGAAGGAGGTTTGAGGAGGAGAAAGTATACATACTAAAAATAAATAAATAAATACTGTACAACTGATTGCCAAGCACATTAGAATGACAGGTGTGAAGTGAGTACTGAAAAGAATGCATAAGGAGGAGAACTGAGTGTGTCCTAAAATTGTCCTAAAATTGACACACTCAAGTCTCCTCCTCGCTTTCATTCCCTCGTCCTCCTCACTCATAAGTCATCCTTGATATACTAATCTCTCACACCTGCATGAGGCGGTGTAAGATGTTCGTTATACATTTCGCTAGAAAACTTTAAGAAAAAGTAACCATAAAAGAAACCGAAATACGTTTCCTACCTCTTCCAAATGGTAAGCACACATTTTACGTCAGAGATGGATACTGATGTTTCTGAGTAGGGTAATAGCATCAAGCATAGGGGTTAGACAAGTGCATTATGAAGAACATACGTGTTAACATTGCGCTATGATCAAATGTGCTTTCTTAACGTTGTTTGACTATTAATAAACAAGCTAGATGCGCAGTGCTCAGCCACTTTCTTGTATTCACTCTCTGTATGTAAAGACTTCATTTTGATTCTTCTGTTCCATTTCATAGGCTTCGTCTAGAAACCATTTGCTCGTCCCGTTGGTTCCAATTGTTATTACAGGCTCTTCAGTGAGCCCTATTAAATCAGCTGCTGCCATAGAACATCATCAACTGCCATAGCCCAGGGGAATATGTTCAGTGAACGACTCCTTTTGGCGCATTGTAGTATTGTCCCCATAGAAAGGAACGATTCCGAGATAATGCTGAAGTAAAGGATTGTTGTCTTCTTGGAGTTGTAGAGTCTTCAAATGCATGTTATGCAGGTGATCCTAAATTAATAAAATACTCCAAGATATTTAAAATAACTGTATATGTTTTGCAGCAGTATGAAGATGAACAGTAACAGGACATATATTCTGCTGCTTCCCAACACGATTGGTCAGTGTTTGCCGACTACTTTTTTTGGCTCAATAGTCCCCTTACAAAATTATGTTTTTTGGAAACTGGTTGTAGCATGTGCAGCCCAGAAGGAGTCATGTTAAACAATTTATGGCCCAGTGTTGGGCCTCCTAATTAGCTGGTGACACTAAGACATGGCAATCAACATATGTATTATTCATTAGGGAATGCTGGAATGTGGATGTCAACATCTTTAGAAATTAACTAGCTAACCTCACCTTCCAGCAAATCAGAAAACTGCACTCCACCCTCGATTTGGTATTTGGTCTATTCAGAGAATTCAGAGAATAATGATGCACTGCTGGTTGTGCCAGAGAACTATTGGCTTAACCGCACCAACGCTATGTATGCAAGACCAGTGTCTATCCATTGTATATCAATTGATGCATTTCCAAAGTGTTCCAAAAGCTACCAGTAGTTTGGAATTTGGTGGGAGAAATTACAAACCAGACTCGAGACCTTTGCTGTCAGAATTTAGAACCCAAATTCACATATACAATATTGCGTGTTCATTTCTACACACTTAATATAATGCATAGGATTTACCCTATGAGCATTTGAGAGCTCCTTCCTTCGTAGCCCAACCTTTGTTCGATATTGCCACGTGCAAATATGGATAGTGGGTACCACCACTATGAGAGTTGAGATCTCCGCCAATTGATTGCTTTCCCCACTGAGATGTGCGCTGCTTCGTACATGCTACCCATCCATGCTATTGAGATGACTTCTATCTTTTGCATATGTGGTACTAACATTGTTCTTGTTCTGCTATGCATTTCTCCCACCTAGTGCCTAGAGGCAATTGGGTTCACATGCTGACATTCAATTGAACAGTTTGGGCATGAAAGAAATGCTGAATCTGTGTTCCAGCTTAGAGATGAAGCAAGATGCTTGCTTCCTCCCCGTCAGGCACGTTAATGTGATGCCCACGTGGTAGCAGGTTGCTTCCTCTTGACCATGTCCTCAACAAAGATTTGAACAGCCCTTCCTCAGATCTCTGACCTAATTTCTGAGAGGATGAGTTGCATAATGTTTCCAGAAAGGACCCATGAGCCGCTAGGACTCAGTTCATGGCCACTAGAGTGAGGGCAGAGAATCGGGAAAAGGAATCATTAGATCTGAATTGTTGAGGGTTTATTTTTTTCAATATAGCTTTGCGTATAGAATATTGCTACATCCAGACATTTGAATTTGTTTGCTCGCTCCTATTATCAGCATAGAAAATGTCTTGTACATGTTTTAACTCACCGCAGAATTTTTCATCCAAGCCTTGTTGGGTGGAATCCATCTTCGTGGTTTACCATTAATGCCCCTCCTTTGAGAGTCTGTGATTCTGAGAAAATGCCTTGATTTTGTATAGATGTGGTCAGGGATTTCTAGCAGTGACCCCAGTTATCAGCAGAGAAACCTTGGGCCCATCAAAGACTCCCCACCACAAGAACGCAAGTCTCAGCCATGGGGCAAAGTTACTGTCTTTTATTAGCAAACAAAAAATGACAGGGATCGCACCAAGAAAACAAACATTATCTGGAGCTCTCAGCTTCTATGCCTGTGTCACTTGGTTGTAAACCAGTGTGATGTCCTAAATCCAGGTTCCACCCCAGAAACCTATCAGACATTCGGTCAGTTTGGGTGAGACACATATAGGAGCTATGAGGGTTAGTGCTACTAGTGGATAGCCATATCTGTGGCTAACCCCGGGACACCTGTACTGATATCAATCTACAATGTTGCAAGGTCGTAGAGAGGCCGTTGGCCCTTGCAACAGATTTTAATCCCCACCTGAAAGGTGACTCTGGATTGGTTAAAATGTGTCTCCCCATCCCTGGGACCAAGGACAGTTACCAGATTGCATGTACCTTGTCAAGGCAATGGGAATGATCCTGGAGGTGCAATGTTTTCCCTGATGTTGCCATGTCTGATCACCTTAGCCTGGGGGAGAGCATTCAGTTGGCAGTTAGCAGGCAAGACTTGTAACTTTTCCCCTCTGGTTCGATGGGAACGGCCTTCTCCGTCTAGCTTGGCTGAATGGGCATTGTCCTGTTCAGCTGGGTCACGTGTGATGAGACCACAAAATGAGGCTTTCCTGCTTGTAATTATGAGGGTTTTAGTCTGATTTTTTGCAGGTGGCTCATTGTATTGGCAACTGGAACTTTCCCGTCTCCACTTGTCCTTGGCTGGGTGCATCGTTTTGAAACGCCTGTGGCTTCAGTGATCATTTCAGCCTTTCCATATGCCCAAAGCCTGTTTTTCCTTTGTCATTCATTTCAGAGGCCTATAGCTTCCATATTGCTCCTTATGCTTCTTCATGTTAGTAGCAATCAAGCATGTGCAAGCTATATATATATATATATATATTCATGGCATCTTGCAGTTTCAGCTTTGGCGAAAGATATGAATATATAGAAATATGTATGCGCTTCCATCCTCTACCTCTGTGGGTCATAAGCATGTGCTTCGTGCCTTTATGCAATAAACTAGTTCATGCTAGTGTCATTTCATGAATGGATGCATATGTTCTTTATGTATAAGTGCAGCTACGTCGTGATGTCAGTGATGACATAATTGATTTCTGGTTTTGCAGTCAGTCGACTTGCTCGATCGCTGTCATTTCCATCTCGTCCAAATCATTGATTGGGTATGGACTGAATGGTTGTCTGAGAGAGTAACATATCTCACACCTGTGATACATCGAATATCGTGATGATGGGCCTAAGAGTAAGGCACATCTGTCGTTTCTCTGCCTTCATGTTGACAGTCATGTGGGGGGCTTGAGGGTCATATTTTGCCCCCCTTCTAAAATTCCTCCTCTGGTTGACGAGTCGACCACACTACCTACACAACTCTCTCTGTTTATCTTCAGTTTCGGGACCCAAACCTTTGCTATCCCTCCAAGATGTTCATAGTACTTTGCATGATTATCCAGGCTCCAGGTCACATAACTACAGTCCCTATCAGGGTTGCACCAATCCCATTTTCCCCAATAGTCACAGGTGTTGCATGGGAATTGGAACACTGTTCCTGCCAGGAACAGAGGACACTGTGTCAGTTGTGATTTCAGTGCATTCCGTTTTTTCCTCATCTTCTGTCTCTATGTCTAGTACTACTTTCATTCCTAAAGCCTTTTTAGTTGACTTTTTACACTGCGTGATGATTATCCTCATGACACAAACTATCAGCGCCACTAATATGTTAATATTAAAAGTATTTGTATCTTCACCACCGGAAGTGGTCCCCAGGCGCTGTGGCAGATCTGAAAGAGGAGGGGTGGTGGAGTTAGTAGGGTGCACTGGGAGTAGAGGATTGAGAGCTGTGATGTCCGGTTGGCAGCTTCAGTTCGGTTTTCACTGTGCGCTGAGCTTGAGTGCGGTTATCGGATCGGTGAGAGTTCCCATGTACTGTTGATACAGATTATGTGTTGTCTGTTGTTGCAGTGCAGTGAAGTACGAGCAGATTGCTGTGCAGAGAAGTGGTTGTGTGGGTTTCTCTATGAGAAGTGTATGGCAAAAGTTGAGGTTTTCTAGGGTTATTGGCTTTTTGGGTTTTTTCTTACCTCTTAGTATTTATGTTTCTTTGTTCCACATCTATCGTTATCGTGTGAGTTTGGTATTGTAGTTTGTCTGTCTAGTTGGCAGGTATGATAGGGTGTTAATTTTCCTCTGTGCTACTTTAGTTGTTTGTGTACCTGGTTGAAGCAGGCTTGTTCCCTGCCCCTGCACGATCTGAATGACACAAGGCCTAGTAAGATCGCTGTTTTTCCTCATTTTGTTTCTCCCTCCATGTCTTGTCGCGCCTAGAAACACTTGTGCGGGTGAGTTATAAATGACTTATCATATCATATACCCCACCCTGGTGTTTGCAATTTATAGTTTGCAGGATTCAGCTCCCTTCCTGCCCATTTCCATGTGGGTTAGTCCTTACCTGCCTATGTTTCCTCTGTGGACTAGTGGTATGTGGATATGGGGTCCTCCCCCTGTCCTGCTGTTCCCTCCTTGCCCATTCCAAAGTGAGATTTTAGCCTATCTACGTTGCCACTTTGGCATAGTGGTGTGCGGTAATGGCATACTTCATCCCCTCCAATTAGGGAAAATAAGTTAGAAAGTTAGGGAGGATGGGTTCCCTTTTTGGAACTCTTTGTTTCCTGCTGCGTATATGCTTCCTAGTCGGTTCCTTCTGCTTCTGAGGCAAAGAGCCAAGTTTTAAGTAGTTTTCTGAATTGAAGATCATCTCTTATGTTATGTATGTTTTTTGGTAGCTCATTCTAGGTTATTGGTGCCAGCTGAGAGAAAGATGATCCTCTGAATTGTATGGGTTTGGTTGTAGGCGGATGTCTTTGCTTGATCTGAGTGGTCCTGTTAGGGGCTAGACATTTATTTTCTCTTTTAGGATCTCTGTTCCTCTCTGGCCATGGATTGCTCTGTGCGTTATGCACATTGATTTGAACTTAATTCATTCTTTTATTGGTAGACAGCGTAGCATTTTCAGTGCTGATGTAATGTGTTCTCTTCATGGTAGTGCGAGCAGGAGTCTGGCCGCAGTGTTTTTGATGTGTTGGAGTTTTTTTAGTAGTCAATCTGGCATTCCTAGGTATAGGCTGTTGGCGTAGTCTACTCTGAACATGATAAGAGCAATGATGGTGAGCGTTTTGTGGGTGAAAGAGAGGAGTGGTAGGATCCGTTTTACTGCTCATAGGAGGAAGAAGCATGTCTTGATTATAGTGTTTGCTTGTGGCTCTAGCATTAGTTTGTTGTCCACCAAAACTCCCAGGTTCTTTACTATCGGCGATGGAGCTGGCGCTGTACCAAGTTCCATCGGCAATGGGATGTAGTGATTGTTTTCTCCGGTTTTGGATATGATTATTTATGTTTTGCCCTGGTTGAGTTTGAGGTTGTTTGAGTTCATCCAGCTGTAGAGTTCTTGGAGGCAGTCCTGCAGTGTTGTGTTTTCTTCCTGTGTGTTTTGTATTTTGTAGACTATTTGTGTGTCGTCAGCGTAGTTGGAGCATGTGAGGCTGTGTCTTTTAATGAGCTTGATTAGTGGAGACAGGTATATGTTGAAGAACAATGGGTAGAAGGATGGTCCTTGTGGTACTCCACAGGTGGATTCTCTTGAGGTGGATTTGAAAGGTTTGATCCATATGGTTTCTATTCTGTTTGCTAGGAAGGATTTAATCCATAGTAAGGTTAGGTCAGTGATTCCTGTTTCTTCGAATCTTCCGATGAGGATGTTGTGGTTGACTGCGTCAAATGCCGCAGAGGGATCCAAAAGTATCAGAGTTCTGCTTTTGTCTGAGCCCGCATTCATCTTTAGATCGTCCCAAATTAAAAGCTGTGCCATTTCCGTTCCTCTCGTTGGTCTGAAGCCTTCTTGTGCCTGATCCAGCAGTAGGTGTTCTTCTATGAATTTTTGTGTTATTCTATAGATGTATGTTTCAAGTAGTTTATTTATTTCTTTTGTTGCTTCTGGGCGCTTTACTTACAAATAAAAGTTGTAGATAACATAACATGTGTTTAAATACTTACAAA
Organism: Ambystoma mexicanum; assembly: GCF_040938575.1. Classification (NCBI taxonomy): domain Eukaryota; kingdom Metazoa; phylum Chordata; class Amphibia; order Caudata; family Ambystomatidae; genus Ambystoma; species Ambystoma mexicanum. The sequence continues at coordinate 752,582,408 of NC_090929.1, forward strand.
TATACAACAGTTCTCAACATTGATAGATACAGTTTGTTGAGGAAGTGATACTTTATTTAAAATGTTACATGGAAGAGTCCAAAAAGAATTTGAGACGGTTCAGTATATTGCAATGACCTGTAGGAGGTTAACGTACTTAGACTTTGTGTGAACAGGTACGTTTTCAAATGTTTACAGAAAATCCAGAAGGATTCTTGGTATCTAAGTTGGACTGGCAAGAGGTTCCATTGTTTGCTAGCGATTGTAGGAAAGCTGCTGCCACCTGCTTTCTGGCACTTATATCTTGGCGTGGTGAGGAGGTCCAGATAGGCTGCTCTTGTAGGCCTTGTTGAGTGAGGATTTGAAATGTTGTCTGCCAGGTATGCGTGTCCGCCTGGTGAAGGCATTTGTGTGTCAATGTGATTGTTTTGAACATGGTCCGTTCTTGTACCGGGAGCCAGTGGAGATTTTGTCTAGTTGAGGACATATGTGCCGATCTGGGGATGTTAAGTGCTGCTCTGGGGGTGTTGTTTTGCAGAACCTGTAGTCTCTGGATATTGTGGATCTTGGTACTGGCATATAGGGCTTTGCAGTAGTCACGTCGGGTCAGGACTAACTCTCTGTCCAGCGTAATACAGCTGTCCAGTGACAAAAATGGTCTGCAAGCATTGAGAAGTTTGCAAGTGTAAGTTGTAACTGATGTAGTCGCATTTACTTGTTTAGACAGTTTGATTGATGAGTCCAGGTAGAATCCAAGGGTTTTTACCTTTTGGGATACTTTGATGGTTTACCATCGATGTTAAAGGATTTTAAGGCATCATTTAGTTTGGCTAGCCGGAGTTGGGAGCCTATGAGTAGCAACTCGGTCTCGTCGTCGTTAAAGCACAACCCATGAGGAGCCATCCATGCTTGGATAGTTAGGTAGATTGCATTGAGTGTGCCAGTGTCCGTAACATGGTTCCCATTGATAGGTATGAGGAATTGGTTGTCATCTACATAATTAGTGTAGGTGACACCCAAATCATCAAGACGGTCAAAAAGGGGTTTGGTGAAAATGTTGTATAATGGCGGAGATAGACACAATCCTTGGGGTACTCCACATGAGACAACAGTGTGTAGTGCTTCAGCCTTGGAAGAGAAGACTCTCATTGTTCTATCGGTTAAACATGATTTCATCCATTGAGTGGCGTTGGGGGAGAAATGTGCTGCTGAGGCCAGGTGTTTGCACAAGATGTTGTGGTCCACGAGATGAAATGCAGCGGAAAGGTCAAGGAGGAGAAGTAAGGCTATCTTCCCTCTATCTTTTAAGTCATCCATTTGGATTTTTAAATCCAAGAGTGCTGTTTCCGTCCCATGCCTTGGAAGGAAACCTGACTGTCGTAACCCAAAGATATTGGGCCTCATTACGACCCAGGCGTTAAGGGTTAACGCCGTCGTTAACCCTTAACGCCTATTCCGATTTTAACGGCTGCTTTTAGCAGCCGTTAAAATCCATGGCGCTAACCTGCCATGATGCTAATTACGCCACTGTAATTTACCGTGGCGTAATTAGCGCCTTCCCCACTCCCATTATGCCCTATGGGGCAAAAATGGGAATGGGGAAGGGAAAATGGGAAATGGGGATTTACCGCCCCACTCACCTTGGAATGGGGCGGTAAATCCGCCATCCACCATGGTGTAAACTTTACCACCATGGTGTAAACATAGTTTACACCATGGTGGTAAAGTTGGCGCAATTAGCGCCTGGGTTGTAATGACCCCCATTGTTGGCTTCAAGATAGTTCTGTATTTGAATGTAAGCTACCCTGTCTAGAATTATCGAAAGAAAGGATACTGTTGTAATTGGGCAGTAGTTGGTTGTTATGTTTGGGTAAGGGTGTTTTTTTAGTAGTGGTACTAGCCATGCGTTCTTTAGGTCCGTGGAGACGCAGTTGTTTTTAAACAAGGCATTCATTCGATTCATGATGAAAGGAATGAGTTGAGGAGTGCAATCCTTAATGCCTGTTGCCGGTCAAGGGTCACCCTGGCATGTTGAGGGTTTCAGACTTTGAATGATTTGGAGGACTTCTGAGTGACCTTTGTAAATTCAAATTTTGCTGGGTACGGGACGTTGGAGATGGGTCTTTATTTGGAGAGGTCCTCCACGTTACCTGATGTGTCCTTGAGGGGTGGCTTGATGTATGCTGATTTGAAGGATTGTGGTACATTCCCTATTGAAATTGATTGGTTGAAAAGGTTTCTGTAGTATTCCATAGGTGTTCCTTGTGTGAGGATTAATTTATGCATGTCTGGAGTGCAGGGATCCATGGGGGAGCCTGATTTGTTGCTATAGTTTACCAGCTTGTCGAATGTCTCTGCTGATATTTGGTGGAAGCTTTGGAGTTTGCTCTGGCAGTCCTCGGATTGGTGGGTGGGTTGCATGTTGAGGTTGCTTTGTCTGCTTTGTATGATCTGTTGGATGGTGCTGATTTTGTTTTTTAAGTGGTCTGCCATGTCGTTGCATACTTTCAGCAAAGGTATGGATGAGTTGTTGCATCCAGGGGGATTTCTCATTTTGTTTATGATTTTAAACAGTTATTTTTGGGTGTTACGGACTTTGGTGATTCTGTTGTCGAAGTATTTCTTTTTGGCCTTTGGATTTCCTTTCTGTATGAGTGGATTTGTTGTTGGAATTGACATTTCTTGGCCCGGTTGTTTTTATTCCTCCATTCTAGTTCAAGTTTCCTGATTTTTCTTTTCATGGCGCTGAGTAGTGGGGTAAACCATTTTGCTGTCGCTTTTTGCGTGATGGGGTAAAAGGATTTTCCTTGAAGATCGTGTCTATTGTTGTGGTGCTCCACTTGTGAAGTAGTTCTGTTTCTCTGTCAAGTTCAGCTTCGTCCATAGTTGTTGCCGGTGGTTTGTTGATTTCCAGTAGTTCAGTTAGGTTGCTATTTTTGATGGTCCTTCGGTTTCTTTTCATGATAGTTGGCAGATTATAGGGTTGTTGTTTGGTTGTTGATGTTGTCAGTGTGATCACAAAGGGGATGATGAGGTGGTTGCTCCAGAGAATCTGAATTGGTGGCGCAGTGGTGATGAGGTTTTTGCTGGTGACGATTGCTTCTCGTGTATGTCCTGCCATTTGAGTTGTGCCTTTGACTAGTTGATGTAGTTTCATTGTCTTCAGTTGTTTGGCTAGTGACTTTTTTGTGATTGTGGTTTCTTTGTCAAATCTGATGTTCAATGGCTAGGTTGGTGATTGCTTCCGTGAAGGCATCCAGGAAGGTTGCATCATAAGTCGGTAGTCTATATGCAAGAATTTATTTGAGGTTTGTTTTGGGGTTTGTTGATAGGTGAATGATTAGAGATTCACAGTTTCGATGCTTAATGGGTCTTCTATTTTAAAGTTCAGGTGTTCGCTATGAGCTATTGCCAGTCCTCCTCTTCTTTTGTTTTTCCTGTTTGCTTGTCCACACTTAATGTTGTCAGAGAGGCAGTTTTGGAGTGTGATTTTGTAATTGTCGTCTAACCATGTTTCAGTTATGAAAAGGATGTTGAAACCTCCGTCGCACAGGAGGTTGTGGATCTCGGGGGGCATGTTTGGACATTGACCTAGGATTGATTAGATTGCAGTGGATCTTTTTGTTGTGGTTAGGTCTGTTTATTGATCCCTGTTTTGACTTGTGGATGTTTAGTTGGAGTGCTTCTGTATTGTAGTCACCGATTGTTTGGAGGTTTGGAGTTCCATGCAGGCTTCTTCCTCCTTGAGTCGGTTTGTTAGAATGATAGTTGGGTTGATGAATTCTACAGCTTCATCATCGCTTGTGTTTTGATGTGGTTTTTGGCAGTGCCCTCGTGTTCTTGTGATATATGGAGTAAGGGCGTTGGTATTGTAACTTTCTCTTCTTGGGTCCTCTCCTTTTTTTGCGGGGTTCCAGAAGGTTCGTAGCTGATCTGGACATGTCGGTAGCCTTGAAGTGTCAAGGTTTTGCGGTTGTAGCGATGTTCGGTGTTAGGTATAGGGATGTTTCTCTTATGATGTTAGTTCTGTTGGTTGTATTGTTTGCTGGGGTGCATTCTGTATTCGTGCCAGCTTCTACTGGAGACGGGTTAGGGTGTAGATCCATTGGGATTGGTACTTGTTGCAATTCTCTTTGGCGGCGCCCAATTCTGCGTCGGGGCATTTTGTGTCCTTGGCAGTAGGATTGGTTTGGGTATTGAGTTTACAGAGGCAGTAGCCCACCTGTCGGGCCTTGTGTTTGGATAATATTCAGTTTTATCCTCTTATGTTGCGATCCTGGGATATCCTCTCGGGGTATCTGTCCACTTAGTGGGTTGGGTTCGAGTGTTCCTCTATCTATGAGTGGACTGTCATGGTGGAGTACTAAGCGTTGGAAGCGGTAGCGCAGTTGGGTATGGGAGGACTACGGGTTCCTAGTTAACTTGGGTAGTGATCTGGTTATAGTTACTAACATTTGGTGATTGCTGGGTGTTCTTGGGTAATGGGAGGGGACTAGGATTCAATGATGGCAGGCAATGATAGAATATCCCTAGATTTGAGATACCTAGATAATGGGAGAAAAGCCTAGGTTTCACAGAATGGCAGGCAGTAATAAAAAAACACCTAGATTTGAGATCTTAGACAGTGAGAGAAAGGTATAGGTTTCACAGAATGCAGGCAGTTATAAAAAAACACCTAGATTTGAGATTCCTAGATAGCGGGAGAAAGGCCTAGGTTTCACAGAACGGCAGGCATTAATAAACACCTAGATTTGATTTTCCTAGACAGTGGGAGAAAGGCCTTGGTTTCACAGAATGTTCATGTTAAAGGATATTTATACCACGCACTATCACCACCAAAGTGATTCCCTGGCGCTCTGGCAGATTGCAAAATGACAGAGGGTAGAATGGGTTAGTAAGGCTGAGCAGGAAAAAGAGCAAGCTGTGATGTGCTGTTGGCAATCTCAGTTCGGTTAACACTGTTCACTGAGCTTATGTGTGCTTTTCTGTTGGTAGCCGTCATGTGTTGTTGTGCCAGGCTATGTCTGGCATGTTTTATTGTTGCAATGTAGTGAAGTGCGTGCGGTGTGTAGTGCTGTGGATGTATGGTTGTGTTTATGTATGTAGTGTGAGAGGTGCATGTAGAGGGGTGAGATTGTTTAATGGGTTTGGTTAGTGCGATTGTTATTTAGAAGTGACATATGCTAATCTTCACAATCTGACTAGATGTGGCGCAATGCTAATCTTCTCAATTCTGTCTAAATGTGTTGGAGGCTAATCTTCACAATTCTGTCTAGAGGTGACAGAGGCTAATCTTCACAATTATGTCAATATGTGATGGTGGCTAATCTTCACAATCCTGTCTATATGTGGCACAATGCTAAACTTCACAATTCTGTCTAGATGCGACAGAGGCTAATCTTCACAATTCTGTCTAGATGTGACACAATGCTAATCTTTACAATTCTGTCTAAATGTGATGGAGGCTAATCTTCACAATTCTGTCTAGATGTGACAGAGGCTAATCATCACAATTCTGTCTAGATGTGACGGAGGCTAATCTTCACAATCCTGTCTAAATGTGGCACAATGCTAAGTTTCACAATTCTTTCTAGATGCGACAGAGGCTAATCTTCACCATTCTGTCTAGATGAGACAGAGGCTAATCTTCACAATTCTTTCTAGATGTGGCGCAATGCTAATCTCAAAGCTGCTGCCAGTACTTTCAGTCCATTGGCCATCCACGTTGGCATCCATGCAAATATATATGATAGCCGTAATCTGGAGCCATTTGGCATTCATACTGGCTTGAATTGCTGGAACTATAAAAGCAAAAAACATCTCAGTTCTGCTCTGGTGGTATCGCATCCAATGCATTTTCCATATCCGAAGAGGCATAGTTCCCTCTTTTCACTCTGGTCAATCCTGCAGTTCTCTTCTTTCTTTTGTTGTTATCCATTTTGGGGAACCTTTATATTTGTAGGTCTTCCCGAGGCATTACCAATGCTGGGGTGTTCAGATGCACGAGTGAGCATATTCCTCCACATTTGGGTGGCAGCTGCAGGAATGTTTTCGACCAACAAGCCCAGTAGTAGTCCATGAGCACTGCTGCTTCCAACCTTCATATCCGGTATCTTCGAAATCTAGTTACATCCCTTATTTTCCCCAACTTCTAGTTTGCTGTCATTCTGGAACTATAAAGCAGCTACCTTGAATGGTATGATGGGCATAGGGCCTGCTTCAATTTCTACCCATGTGAACTGCTTGGCACTCTCTTCCCATTCCTTGAGGAACTTGTCATTTTCTTGCTGTACTGGAACAGTTAGGAGAGCATGTGCTTTGCTCCCAACCACTCCTTCTTTCCATCCATCTGTTGTGTATGCCTGTCCATACACCAGCATCTGCAGCCTTTCCCAGCATCCTGGCATTCCTCCTATTTCTCTGGGTCCTGCCTTGGGACACTGTAACTCTTTCTGTGTTGTGAACTGTGCTTCCCCTTTTTGTGGCCCCTCTGTTATATATTCTATACTTTTATCTGTATTCCAGTAATCGTCCAACATTTCCTAAATCTTTATGTAGTTATCTACATGCGGGAACATCTTCTTGGACATCTACCTTAGTGTTGCTCGTCTCCCTTGAAAACATCCTGTTGTAGTGCAGAGCGATAAATGCATGAGGTATTGTGCTCTTGCCACTGGTATTTCAGTTGCCACAAACGTACTGGATGCACTCATGGCACAGGGGAGGGGAGAGCAGAAATAATAGCTAACATTTGTCACTTGTTTCTCCACTTTGTCCATGTGGCTATACCACATGTTATTTGACATACAGGCTGAATCAGTTATATATGAATTTACCTGGTTAAAATCTACTTCTGACCTGGGCCTAACTGTCATGGCCACTACTCTGCAGTCAGGACATTCCTCTCCTTTGGGTTTCAGGTGTCTCCAGAACATGCACATGGGGGCTAAATGGATACTAGCGTGGCATTCATGGCACCTACTGCAGTCACATACAACCTATACCATTGTGGAAAAAGCACTTCCTGGTTTCCTCAAGATGGCCACCCAAGGGACCCCTGTTATAGCTCAGAAGAGCTCTAGTCTCTGAGCGTGGCTGCCTATTTTAGCCACGCCCAGAAACCAGTCCATGCTTCATGTTGTTTCTGCTTTAGCAGCTCCACGCTTACCGCAGCTCCATCCCGACCTGCGAAGGACAAGATACCATTCGATCAATACGAACATTTCCAAACCAATAGCAATCAGACTTGTAATTATACTTACCAGCCTCGTGCGGATCCGTTAGCAGCCTCCGCTGGGTTCCGCCTTCAGCAACTTTCCGACTTCTGGATCCTGCATGCTCCCAGTCTTCGGTGTCCTCCGCACCATGCTCACTGCAGCTGCAGTGTACGAGAGAAAGTAAGGGAACACATATTATAACAACGCTCGCTAAAACAGCAGGTTGCACCGCAATTCAGTGCGTGCATTGTTTCAACAAATAACCAAAAGTCTCTGCACTCAGCCACATGCTTTTGCAGACACTACTTACCTTCTCACACCAATAGACTCCCAAGCCACAAGGTAACATCCAACAGGTGTGAAATTTACGGCAAGACACGCATCCGAGCATGCACATTGGAACTCACCTTATAGCACTGTGCGTGCACCTGAGAGGCTTGTCCATTGATCCTCAGCACCTGTAGAAGGAAAGACAAGGGATTAGGAAAATAATCAAAGTCAGACTTTTCGCGCATAGCGCGCGCAGCACACGATAACACTTCTTACCTCCAATCTGAACCAAAGAAAGGCTTGCAAAGAGTTGAACGCTTACCACAGAGTCTGTTCATCTCTAATCTCCGCAAGACAACACTAGAGAGCCAGTGAAGTAACTGGCAACAGCGCATCTTCAGGACTTAGCACCCCTGCCTTACGCAGGATGGAGAGCTCACGCTTCTTACCATACAGGTTATCTTGCACATCACACTAGGGAAGCTCACGTGGGGGTACCATGAGGGAAGGGGAACAATAGGTCAGAGGAGCCAATAACTAGTAACCCCTGATTTTGTATTGACAGAACCAGGATCTATTCTGGCCCAGTTGTCTTCCAAGCACCCATTGAGGAGAGGTCTCCATCGCCCCCGCAGAGTTCAGGTAAGCGTGACACCAACTCTCTTTACTTCCTTAGCAGTGCTTATCGCCTGCCCATATATGGCTTCCGTAATAGCATGGATCGGGGTTACATTAGTAAGGGTCAAAGCTTGTGCTTGGGGAAAATGACAATCTTCGTAGAACAAGGGGTGTAAAGATGTAGAGACAGCAGAAAGCACAGAATATTATCACAATATTACGAATTACATTTCCCATGTTGTTGTTCTTGAGTGTCACCTCACGTAGCTTGAAAGGTCTGTAAAACTCACCTGAGAAGCCACAACAATGCATTATCGGGTTAGTGTATGTTAGATTAAGCTCTACACCTATAGTATTGTGCGAGTGCTGCAGAGAACAATCACTCCCACACCATATGGATTCTCGAATCACCAAGCAGAGTAATAATCGAGTCAATTGCGGGTATGTCTGGGCTAAATATAACAGAAAGGCAAGACAAATTAGCCTTGAGGAATCATTCGTTCAGTCTCTGTTTGTATCACGAACCGAAGGAAACATTCCACGAAGGGATTGCGTCTATTGAAAATCATATGGCTCGTACAGTGTTTTATTTTTTAGAAGAATACCTATAGTAAAGGAAAGATAGTGTGCCTAATCTAGGTGTGCATATTGTCCTACCCTAACTCTCTAGTCCTGGACCGTGTTAAACGCTGTTGTTCTTCTTTTTGTTTTTCTTTTTCTTCTTCTTGTATCAAATCATATTCTTTTAGGTGGGAAGAGGTCTCCAATGTAATTCCACACTTTATTCCCTATCAATTTCACTGCCAATATGTGGCTTTTTATACCACATAAGGCCCCTCGAACCAGGGTTTATACCAGGGCCTTACAAAATTCTGCAGTAAGACAGTGTCCCTGGGATACCGTAACGGTTGTTTCAAAAGTCTTTCATTCTTGTCTGGTATATTATCTTCCTTGCTGTTCTTCAGCTTTTACCCCCGAGCCTTCAGTTGGTGAGAAATTAAAGATGCACTTGCCATCAAAGAAGCCACATATTTGTACATCTCATTTCCAAGAACATCAGAGGTTGCATTTACGTCTGTCAATGCCCTAGTGGGAGGATCCTGGGGAAGTTGCATGCACCGTCCTGTTACCACTTCTGGTGGGAAAGATCCATGCTGATTGCGCAATGTGAACAATGCTGGGGCAAACAGTGAAGCCATCCCTTTTTTAAAGTGGCTTTTATTTTTGCAATTTTCTCTTTGAGCAGGCTGTTGAGGTGCTCACAAATCCTGTTCGCTTGCAGGTGATAGGCACAGGAGAATTTGTGCTGTATCCCCAGTAGTGTTGTGATATGCTCAAAAGTCTAATTTACGAAATGAGGTCCATTGTCAGACCACAGGACATCAGACACCCCCCTTTGTGGGAACACCTCTCTAACGAGGAATTTTGCAGCTCTGATGGCATTGGGGTGTGAGCAGGGAGCAGCTTCGATCCATCGGGAAAATGGGTACACAGCCACTTTCATGTAGCGGTAGCTCTGGCACAGCTGGATCATGTTGACATAGTTACATGTAGATGTTGGAAAGGCCCAATTGGGCAGAGTATGGCCGCTTTCACTACACGTAAGGTATGTCCTGCAGTGAACTTTTTACATGTAATACAATTTTTCATAAATGCGGCTATATGCTCCTCCATATTTGGACAGAAACACTCTTCCCGAATGTGAGCAGCAAGTACATCTTTACCCACATGAGTAGGATAGTGCAGTTGCCTGAGTGCAATCTGCAATAATGCTGTTAGAAGTACTAGTTTTCCGCTGCTTTCCTGTCACCACAAAGCATCCATGGGGATTTTGAACATCCCCCTCTCACCCATAAGTCCTTCTCCGCAACAGCCTTTCCCTGAAACTCCATTATATGCATGGCTGATAATGTATTATAGCCTTCTTTTATAATCAGGTTGCGCACACAGATATGTGTGTTTGATGGGGTATCAAAATTTGCTATTTCAGTGGAATATGTTGCACGCTTTGCTTTTGCGTCTGCTGCTTCATTGCCCAGGGAGACTGTGCCCTCACCCCTCGTGTGGGCCTGGCACTTTAATACTGCTGTTGCTGCTGGGAGTTGAAGCGCATCTAGGAGCTCCCCAATAGGGTGCGTGCTGCACCAGTGTGTCGTCAGCACGATGAAAGTCACTCCTCTGCCATTGTGACAGTCGAGAGTGTACTCTATATGTGATGTAGGCCGAATCTGAATACACTGTAATTTCCTGGTGCCTGCATGCTTCTAATGCCATTATGAGAGCCACTAATTCTGTTGCTTGCGCTGAAAAATGTGAAGGCAACCTCTCCCTCCTCTACTGGTTCAGCTAGAAACGTCGCCAGGTTGACAGTCCTGCACCTTACTACCTTGATTGCTGGATTCAAGATAATTACCTCGTATCCTGAATCTCTCTGTCTAGTCAACGTAATCTTGGGTCTTTTGAGAATTGCAAAAAGGGTGTGCTCCACATAGCGTGTGGTGCTACTGTGATGCTGGAAATGCATTGGAGGGACAGGGCCTCCGTATCCTTGTCCTTTACTGCTTTTTATCATGTGTTCTGTCGTGTTTTCCACACAGGAGTTCATGTGGGACTCCTGGCAGTGCAGCTCTCTCTTTTGGTTTGGTGTACAGACCCATGGGATACCCCTATGGCACCCATGGGTGAGGGTACAACCCTGTGCCCCTGGTGTATGTTTTTGGGCACCTGTGTGGGGCCCACAGAGCAGGGTATGGGCTGGTGGCAGCTCCATGCTGAATTTGATAGGTGCTCTGAGGATCCTCCATTTTGGGATACCCAGGCCCTGCCATTGGAATCAGTTGATTCCTGATAGGAAACAAGATGGCCCCTGTGGCCTCTTGCTTTCTATTGCCTGTTACCTTGTTTTCCCAAAGTCCTGGGAAGCCCTGACTCTGTCCCTTCCTCCTGACTCGCTGTTGGGTGGAAGTTGCATATATGGTATTGTTGTGAAGTCCAGGCCAGACTGGCTGGAGACTTCCTAATGACTGTATGTTGTGGGTACACCCTGTGGGTGGGACCTGGGTGAATGGAGTGTGTGACGAATACGCATTTGGTTTTGTGGGTCTCTAGTATCTGGTGTTTGACACAATGACTGAGACATTTCTGCCCGAAACTGGTATGAATGCAGTGTGGAGTGTTGACTGGCTGGGTACTTGTCCCAATACACATAACTTGTTGTCAGTGTCTGGAGAGAAGTGAATGGCCTGAATGCACTATGCACCTGATTGGCTGCCTGCCTGCATGAATGCCCTTCTGACCGATTGGTTGCCTGAGTGTGACCCAGCAGAATGAATGGGAGATCAACTAGTATATCTGGGGGCCTCTCACTGAAGCTGAAGTCCACTATGAAGAGTAACTGGAGTAAACCTGAAGCTTAACCTTGAAGCCCTGCTGGACGAGAAGAATTGCTGTTGCTCTCCTTCACAATCTGAAAGCTGCTGTGTCTACAAGGACTGACCCAGAGAGGACCTGGTAAGGCACCCTCATCCCAAGCTACGAGGGACCACCGTGTACCAGCAAATCTTTGCCAAAGCTCCCTGATAGACAGACCTACGACAGGCTGCCGACCGGAGACGGAGTCTGCGGTGGAAATCCAAGGAGAAGCGCCCGGACTGTTGTCTGCCACTGTCCACGACCGCTGTCACCGACTGGAGCCGCCGTGCTCCCATTTGCCTGGAGAAGACCTGACCATGAACGCGCAGAGGAGCATCCTCCTGTGGGTTTCCCGTCACCTAAAGACCACAGAGGCACTGACGACTCAACGCCCTTGCTGGGCCACAAATCTTCATCATCTCTTTGCGGTCCAGAACTATCATCACCGAGGTGCCCCGCACGCCTCTTCCTTGCAGGATGCCAACACTCCGTCGTCAACGAACACTACTACGAACGATGCTGCCACTTCACCGCCATAGTTCACCCTGTTCTCCGTCGGACGTTCAACGACCCGTGACTCCTGCCTTAAAGGGAGGGCACTCAAGAAGGGCCGTCAATTTCCCGTCGACGAACGCCACAATTCCAGGTACATTGGGGCTGTAGAACTATTGTAGAGGGAAATAAGGCTCGTAGAACAATATATGGACTGGGCTTGTGATACATCTTTGCTTTACAGGTTGCCCAGGTGGGGCATCTCCACACAGAACTGTGCCTAGTTGGTAGAGACCAGTATTCTGCCACTTGTTCAACCTTCTTGCTTTCCCTCCTCTCTCCACTGCTGGTTTCCTCTTTATTTGATCTGTGTGACATTCTGACAGTATAGTTGATGCACTTTAATGAGATCTGATAATATTTGTGGTACCACTTTAGAACTGTATATATTTACCATTGTTGATTTTCTGAGCACAAAGTGAGTTATTGTGATAGTGTACATAACCTTGAATATTAATTATATAAAGACTGTGTTTTAACTAATACAGTGTGTGGACATTCCTTTGTGGGGGCTTGGGGACTACACTGTACTTAAGAAGTAGCCTGCATCACCTCCTGAGAAGCTAGGCCTTGATTGCTCGACCACGATACTAGAGAATCTTGGCCGGGGTCCTCTGTGCCTCTCCTCTACCATATAGAGAGCAGAAGTATAGACACCCCCCCTCCAGTCTTTACAGCTGCACCTCATAGTAATACTCACTGACTTCTATACCGTGAATGCAGCAGGAGCCAGAGCCTTTTCGTAAGGATAATGTCCACTCATTACTGGGTCTAAACATCCACTATAATAAGCCAATGGCTTGTGACCTAGGGAAGTGTTCTGTGTGAGTACTGCAGTCATCACTACTCTATTGGAGTGTGAGAACAAAAATAATTTGTCATGATAGTTTGGGATTACTAACACTGGAGCTGTGCCTATTGCTTTCTTCAGATCCTCAAATACTTCAGTCATTTTGTGTGTCCATGAAAACTTGCCATTCTCCCTCTGTGCTTCCCTCAGCCGACTCAACAAGGGTCTTGTATATGTGCTATAGTCAAACACCCACGCCCTGCACCAATTACAAAGGCCCAGAAACTGCAGTATTTCTCTCACTGTCTTTGGCATCAGCATTCTGTGGATCAGTTCCTCCCTTTCTGGATTCACATTTCGCCCCTCCTGTGATATCAGTTGTCATCTATATAGCACTTCCTTTTGGCAATATTGTAATTTTGCCTTGTCCACCCTGTAACCCTTTTTTGTCAATACTGTCAGCAAGTATACTGAGTCATTCCGACAATGATGTTATGTTTTGCTACAAATCAAAATATCATCCACGTATTATATGTCAGTGCTCCTGTATGTTGCCAAGATCCATCTGGAGGACCCTATTGATGATAGAAGATGACTCACAATACTCCTGAGGTACTCTTGTTTGTTTCCACTTCCGGTTTTTATATAGAAATTTTGTCAAGTCATGTGACTCTTCATGAAGTGGTATGGCAAAAAAGGTGTTTTTCAAGTATATCACAGTGAAGTGTGTCGCTTCCGTTGGGCTGCTGCACAGAACTGTCGCTGGATTTGGATGAAAATTCTACTTCTACTATTTGGTTCAAAGAACGCAAATCCTCAATAAAATGCGAGACTGCAAGGTCGCCTTTTTCACTGGATACACTGCAGTGTTACACTGCAATTCTGAAGGTACCAAAATACCTTGTTTCACTAGTGCGGAAATTGTCTAAAAAATGCCTTTGTCTGCTTCCCTTGATAGGGGATACTGTCTTGCCCTTGGTAAAATAGCTCTGGGTTTAAGCTTTATCTTGATCGCCTCTATGTTTATCAGCAGACCCATGTCATTGGGACTGTTAGTCCATAAGGCACTGGGTACCTGCCCTTAGTCTTCCTCGAGAAATGTTGATGGCAGTTTTCACAACACAGCCATTGTCTGCGGCACTTCCCTATCATGTATTTCCACCCAGTGTATAATGTTTATGTCAAACACCACCTCGCTAACTAATCAATCGTCTTGGAATAACACCAAGGATACAGGTCAGACAACCTGTATCCTTCCCCTACTGCAATTACAGTCCTCCATGATCAAGTCGTATGCAATACAATTCTCTCGTCTCTCACTGTAACTGTTTTGAGTTCTATTGGGATCACCTTTCCTTTTTTTCTCATCTGTAGGAATCTCTGTTCTAAATAGGAACTCATTGGGTATGCGTAACAGTCTACTCTGCATCCCTGGAGCAATGCTATCAATACTTCCACCCCATATGAAAATAGTTTAATTTCTACTGGTGCCTCCCTCTGTACTGTCTGGCCATAATAAGCTTAGATGAGTTCCCTCACATTCATGTGATGAATCCCTGGCATTGAGCACACTGTCCCTTTGTCTATGAATGAAATTGTCATGTTAAGTTGGCTCATCATGTTCCTTTCCATTATATGTACTGGTATCTGTCAGGAATTTAACAGTGGCATGGTCAATTCATGTTCTCCCACAAAAAGTGGTAATTCATCGATAAAAGCAGCCAAATCCGTGACCCCAGAGAATCCCATTGCACATTCATGAAATGAGATTGGATATCTTCCCTCCCTGATATAGGACCTATTCGCCCCAGTATCCACGAGAAAGGAAAAGGTTTTGTCAACTATAGTCACCACTATATGTGGTTCCTCACCCGTATTAGGTGTAACGGATATGATTGAACACATCAGGTCTGTCTGTGGGCTGTCCTATTGTGCGCTTACGTGTGATCTTGAGCATAATAGTCAGTCTGTTCTGTCTGGTATATGGGCTGTTACTCCATCCCACCCCTGTTCCTACACACTCGAGATATGTGTCCCATTTGCCCACACACTCAACATTGTATGGGACCTCCCATCGGTCTTTGCTGTCCCCCATGAAACCCTCCTGTGTTCTGCTGCATTGAGTGTCCGAACCCACTTCCGAATGACTCCCTCCTAATCCCCTCGGCCTCTGATTCATATCCCCACATCCTGCAAAACCACCCCCTGCCATCTGTGGTCTGTTCTGCGCATTCTGAGCACTCCTTCTCTGTGCGTTAGCATTGCCCCTTCCATTGTGTACTCAGATAATTTCTTCTGCACTAACTTTGCTTCTTCTTGTTTCCTTTCCTCACGCTTCTATCTTGCATTTTCTTGAATTAGCCTGCAATAGTGCACTATAGTTAGCTGAATTTCTAACCACAGCTTTGACTCCATCCCACTAGTTTCTTAAGCTGCTTTTACACTTGGTCAGGTAACCCCTGACATAATATATGATTAAAATAACCCCACTGTTTTGTCCCACGGTGCTCTCATCTCAAAGCGCCATTTCTCTTGAATTAGTTGAATATATTGAAGTGGGTCTTCATCTTCACGCATTTTGTGTGCCATCATGGCGCTTATGCCTGAAGTGTCTTGGTTTTGCACCCTTAGAGCTTGCCATACGGCTGTGTGGCAGGTATTGAATGGTGCACCATTATGTGCCATGTTTTGTGCAGTCACTCCAGGATACCCTGCTCTCTTCCATACATCATATGATACCTCTGCAAGAATGGCTGTGACTAAACGTTCATGTCCCCTACCACTAATGTCGTCCCTGCTGTAAGTCTTTTGATCTCATAAATCTACTTGCCAGCCCTAGCAGTCAACAAAGGCAGCTTGCATCTTAGATTGTCCTTGTCCATTTGCTGCCAGGGCATATACTGAGGTCACCCATTCACCCTGTGTCTGTGTCGTCCCTCCGTCCCTTGTACCCTTGTCTTTTCTGGAGGTGAATGCCCTTGCCATCCCTGTCCTTTTCCATCCTGGCAGGGCCCTGAGCCTGTGCACATGCAGAGTGATATTGTGCATGCTCCACAACACCCCCTTGGGACATGGCAGTTGCCCTTCATGTCCTCCTCTTCTCTACCATGCCTTCTTCGCCTCCCCATACTGTGTTTCTATCTTGGCTTGCTTCCCTGGAGCGGCGAGATTGTCTTTCCTCCTCATCGTCCTCGCTCTTGTGTGAATCCTCGTCTGACCCCATGTTCCCAATACTAGTGTCAGTCTCCCCTTCTCTGACCTTCTTGAAACTAAGTCTCCTTAACGTTGTTTCTTCCCACCACTTTCCTTTTGTTCGGTCTATATCTTCACATTCCCCCCTCACTGAGGGTTCAGCACTCCTGTCCAGCAGTGGGGCGGCTGTGCTGTTTCTCCCCCTTCTATAGAGTTACCATATCCTTCTTTGTATACTGTCCCCATCCTCATCATCCAATTGTGGCAAGTCCATTTTAATCTCTACCGATTTCGAAGAGCGCATTCCTCAGCTTTTTTTTTTACTCACTCGCCCCTGTGCTCCTCCTTTTCCCTGCATCGGCATTCTTTAACGAGCCCCTCAACTTCTAACTTACTTTTCTCTATCCTTATCTGCAATTGCTTTTCCTGCTCTTCTGCTGCTTTTCTCCTAGCTATGTCTTCTAGCTGCCTTTATTTTCTTCTCTCCTTTTCTTCTCTTTCTCGTGCTTCCTCTGGCTCCCTCTCTTTTCATTATCTTTCATTTTGCTCGCTTTCTTCCCTTTGCCTTCTATGCACTTCCTCCATTATCTCAGCCGATTCTTTAGTTTCCTCCTCCGTGTCTTTACTCTGCAATATTTACTTCCCCACTTGCCCTGCCTCTCTGGCTGTTTTTCCATCCAGTCTGAGCAATATCTGTCCATCTATACATTCATTCGGTACTATCAATTCTTGGCCTTCTCAGTGTCCAGTCTTCCCCGCGTCGTTCTCCTGTAGCTTTGCTTGCATCTCGTTGCACTCCCTACGTTTGTGTAACTTCATGAATGGATGCATATGTACTTCATGTATAAGTGAGCCTATGTCGTGATGTCAGTGATGATGTCATTGGTTTCTGGTTTTGCAGTCAGTCGTCTTGCACAATCAATGTCATTTCCACGTCGTCCAAATCATCGATTGGGTTCGGTCTGACTGGCTGTCTGAGAGAGTAACGTCTCTCACACCTGCGATACATTGAGGATCGCACTGATGGGCCCAAGAGTGGGGCAGATCTGTCGTTTCTCTGCCTTCGTGTTGAGAGTGGTGTGGGGGGCATGAGGGTCATATTTGGCCTCCCATCTGCAAATTCATGAACCATACATTTTTCCACTCTCAGGCTATATTACTGGTGATTTATTTTGTATAACGCACACATTTGGCTGGGACTAGTTTGCAGTGGTGGTACTATCGGTGAGTCAGTGTCGAGGGATGGGCCTACCCTTCACGTGCCGTCTTCATATCCATAAAGCCACTTAGGTGGCCACCTCTCTCGAGGTATCAGAGGGTTATCTGTCTTGTGGAATAGGGCAAACCCCTCTGGGGAAGGGGCCGTGAGGTTGCCAGAGGTTCCGATTACATAAGAGAAAGTGTCTGGCTTCTGTTGTAGGTCAGTGTCGTGGCCAAGTGTTGTGGGATGCGATAGGCAAAGATATCACTTCAGCAAAATCATCTAAAATTGATAGTAAAAATCCTGCTTTTCCTTTCTTGAAAATCTCGGTTGTGACTAATTTCCACAACGGGTGATAGTTTGGGACGAAAAGCTCATTGGACAGTATCTGGCCCTTTGAGATGTGACGGGGCTACCAGATATATAATCCCTTGAAGTTACTTCCACATATTAAGGGGGACTGCCATACTGTTATCAAGCTACCTCTGATTTTCTCCTTCTCTTTGCAAGCTTTTGCAGCCATATCTTGAAGGGCACTATTAATAGCTTTTCATTTCTGATGGCAAGACTTTGAAGGCGGGTTTCCAGTGTTCTGCGGAAGGGTTGGCGCCCTTATGTGCATGCACAGGAAAAACGTTGGAATCTCACATGGAGGCAATATTTCACATATGTTTGGACCTAGTTGTCCAGCATATGCAAATCATTATGAGACAAGACCAGAGGGAGAACAGTAACATCGCTGTTCTCACAGTTCCACTCGTTCTGCCGATCCCGCCCCCACCCTTTGCCACTTGGTCAAAAGGTTGCAGTCACATGCCTCTCGCAATGTGTAATGGACTTTTGACACAAAATACAGTCGCATGTTCTGCCGTTCAAATACACATTTCTTTTCAAATGAGTATTTGGAAGGACTGAGTGCCTTCATGCCCATCTCTGAGGTTTAGGCCGTTTCATAACACACAAAAAAAGAAATATTTCTTTATTGTGTATATATCCAGAAGGCAGTAGGTCATAAGTATGTGTAGTATAGCCTGAATTTCAAGTGTTGTAATATTTTAACCAGGCATTGGCAAAGCCAAACGTTTTAACCTTAGTAAGGGCAACTCCTTCCACCGCACAGCCCTACTCCCAGGGCCAAGGCAGAGAGTGCTGTGAGGCAGCCAGAGGAGCGGTGGGGAGCATCCCTGCATTCCCCAAGCCCACTCCCACCTCTCTGGTCTTGGTGTCTTTAAGTATGTTCTGGCTGTTGACATGCCACAGCTGCAACAATAATATTGCCTCCATTTCTTAGGTTCTAAATTGCCTCCTGGAAAACTGATGGTGGCGCCGAAGCACCAGTAAGCCACAACTAAACAGTGAAAAACACTTGCCTCTTTTGCCTTCATAAGGCATTCTCTGATCCAATATATTTGCCTCTCTCGATGGTGCCAAAGCACCACCTTTGAGCCAAAACTAAAAAGATCCTGTTCTGCCTTGAATTTAGATTTATTACGCAATCATGGGACACATGGTTCAGTAAGACAACACACATCCTAACCAGTATTAAAAAAATTGCAAGGTTAATCAGCGGGGCACTTCGTGGTGATCAGCATGCCCCTCCTCTTATCCTCCCTTCATGGCATGGTACATATATGTGTCTTACAAATATCATCTTTGTTTTAGTGAAACAAAAGTGCCAGTACTCAGATCGTCTTCCTGTCCTGTTATCTTATGCTGTGTTACATGTCATTGGTAAAGTGCTCATCGGGCAGTCTCTGTGCGCCAGCTTCCATGGTTCTGACGCCCGACTTTACACAATACATGCCGTTCAGGAAACATTGCAGACTAGCAGTCTGTCATTTTCGTACACGGCATGCAGAATAGCATAAGAAAATAATATACTTTAAATTCTGGGCTACTTTCCTTTTGTGTTTGTGATGCTAACAATAAATGTATGTAATAGGTTGCAATAAAAAAAAAGTAGCTTAACCAATAGGCAGCAAGCAGACAGCTAGCAGGATAATGCTGTGTTTTGTAATGTTCGTGGTTCCTATGTGGTGTGTGTACATGGCGCGTGTCTGACCGCATTGTATCATAGGCCCATGTATAGTTAAGTGCATTGTGCTTTAATGCGCTTTAATGCGCGCGTGAGATGTATGCAGGCAGTTATACGGTAGGAGGGGAGGAGGAGGGGCAATTCAATTGACTACAAATTCACAGCACTAAAGTCGCACCCTAGCATGTTGTAACCTACATACGACAGGCTTATATCACAAAATGTAGACCCGTGTGGTATTAGTGGCCTAGGAGGCATAAAGAGATAGAATGAATAAAAGACAGGTATGGCTGAAAGGCATTGAAGGGTTGAAAGAACTAGAAAGCTCAAATGGCATTGTCGCGGTTTATTATGCGGCCACACTCAACTCAGGGAGTTCCTTTTCCCCCAACCAAGGTGGCGCACAGAAAGCACTTTTGATTCAGGTTAACTTTGGTGAGGCCTCCAACCCGTCTCGCATCCAACCCCAACAAATACCCTGTTTGTTTGTTTATTTGGTAATATGCTCCAAACCCATGGGTGGCTGGGCGCAGCAGTTACAAAGATACTTGCAGCTTAGTTACAGAATACAGATAGGTGCATACATCAAAGAAACATATAACATATTTACCATTTGGCAGGGTAGGCACAATACATGATCAATACATTGATAAGGCAAATGGGAGCAGATATAGATACATATGTACAGGCGCAGGTTATGCAGAGATCAGATGTTCAACTGATATTAGTTGTCATTGGTTGGCAACCAGGTCAGCAGATTTCGCCTAAAGCTAGAGTATGCTTGTTCCCTTCTGATGTAAGTAGGGAACGTATTCCAGTAGAGGGCAGCTTTGACAGGGAAGCTTGATCCACCTGCTTTGGACAGTCTAAATCTAGGAATTTCTAGACAGAGATGGTTGGAGTCTCTGGTTTGGTAAGTAGGGATTTTTCTGGTCAGTCTGGCAGAGATATGGGGGGGCAGCATTGTTAAGACATTTGAAAGAGAGGGATGCCATTTTAAGAAGTATCCTGCCACTAACTTTTAACCAGTGCTGGTCTCTTCTACGGTTGGAGATATGTTCACGTCGGGGTATATCCAAGGCTGCTCTCAACGCATTATTTTGTAATATTTGAATTTTATTGATGATACTTTTGTTAGTGCTGGCAAATAGAGCATTGCAATAGTCTAGTTTAGACATTATTAATGCATTGACAAGTGTAATCCAGCTAGATTTGGATAGAAAGGGTCTACAGGCTCTAATTAATTTACAAGTATAGGCTGTAGATGAGGCCATGGAACTAACTTGTTTTTTAGTGAAAGTGTGGAGTCCAGGTAGAAACCAAGTGTTTTTACCTGAGTGACTACTTTGATTATGTTGCCATCGATGGTAAAAGCGGCATCGTTGGGACTTAGTTTTTTTAGGTTG
Source organism: Ambystoma mexicanum (assembly GCF_040938575.1). NCBI lineage: Eukaryota > Metazoa > Chordata > Amphibia > Caudata > Ambystomatidae > Ambystoma > Ambystoma mexicanum. Next base: position 752,603,079 of record NC_090929.1, read on the forward strand.
GAGTCAGAGCCCAGGATCAGAATCTCGGTTTTGTCATCATTCAGGCAGAGTCCATGTGAGGCCATCCATGCCTGAATGATGAGGTATATCGTATTTACCAGAGCTGTATCTTCGACAAAATTGCCCAATAGGGGAATGAGGATCTGAGTGTCATCAGCATAGTTAGTATATGTAACGCCCAGTTGGTCAAGTTTGTCGAAGAAAGGCTTAGTAAAGATATTATACATTGTCGGTGAGCAGCATGAACCTTGTGGAACACCACAGGTGATATGGATTGGGTCTGCTGAGGATGATGGGGAGAACACTCTCATCGTACGGTTGGCAAGGAAGGATTGACCCCAAGCTATAGCTTCACTCGAGAAGTGTGCAGCTGATGCTAGATGTTCGCATAATATTGTGTGATCCACCAGATCAAAAGCTGCTGAGAGGTCAAGGAGGAGTAGCATAGCTGTTTTCCCTTTATCCTTCAACTCGTCGATTTGTGTTTTTAAATCAATTAACGCCGTTTCAGTCCCATGTTGTGGTCTGAATCCAGATTGGCGTGATCCTAGTAGGTGTTTTTCCTCCAAGTATGTTTGAATTTGGAGGTAGGCTACTCTGTCAATGATTTTGAGGAGGAAGGGAACTGTTGTTATAGGTCTGTAGTTGGTGGCAATGGAAGGGTCAAGTGTCTGTTTTTTAAGAAGTGGTAATACCCAGGATTCTTTGAGGTTTGTCGGGACGGTACTTGAGTTAAAGGAGGCGTTAATTAGCTTGGATATGAAAGTAGCTAACTCTCTGGCTGCATCCTTGATGATTTGAGCTGGGCAACTGTCACCCTGGCAATTGGAGGGTTTCAAGGAGAGTATGGCCTTTTCAGTGCCCAATATGGAAATGTTATTGAATCTGAAAGGTGCGTTTGGTATTAAGGTGGTGGTGTGAGGGGTAGTGTGCATCTCACTGGAGCGCAAGGAGCTTTTTTTTGGCAGATATTTTAGCCTGCAGTGTGGCTATTCTGTTTGATAAGGCATTTTGGATGCTGGTGCACCATTGTTTATCTTTCGGGCTGTTATCTGTAGGTGAACTAGGGTTCTCCATTTCCCGAAGGATGGTGAAGAGCTCCTTAGTATTGTGGTTAGCTTTGGGTATTCTTTCATTGTATGCATTTCTTTTGGTGAGGATTATTTCTTTTTTGTACATGTTAGCGAAATTAGTTAGGGTAGATTGATTTTCTGCTGTACGGGTGTGTCGCCAGATGGCTTGAAGTTTCCTTTTCTGGAGTCTTAATTCTTTAAGTTGGGGGGTAAACCACGTGTTCAAATGGGATTTTTGTTTGCTTTTGCGGAGTTTGGTGGGCGCAATTATGTCAAGGGCTTTAGTCATAGTATCATTAAAAGTGGCTATTAAAGTATTGGGGTCTGAATTGTTGGTGAGAGCAGAAAGGGAAAGTAGGAGGAGTGGGAGTAATTTTTCTGCAGTAATGTCTTTTTTGCTTCTAGACTGTTTAGGTCAGGCCAAAGATAGTTTCAATAGATTGGGCATGTTTATCCCTGGGGTCATTAAATCCCAGATTAAAGTCTCCTAGCAGTAGGAGTTGTGGGGTGTCCTTGATGTTGTTAATAAGGAGGCTGGAAAGGTCTTCTTTGAATGAGCCAATAGGACCTGGAGGTCGGTATACTAGAAAAATGGTTAGTGTACTGCTGTCAGAGATCGGAACTTTGGCTGCGAGTAGCTCACAGGATTTGAGTTCGGATGGAATGCTCAGCCTTAATGCAAGTTTAGTTTTAGCTATGATGGCCAGGCCACCCCCTCTGGCATTGGAACTGTCCACTCTAAGTATTTGGTATCCATCTGGTATGGCTAACATGAGGGCTGGGCCCGCTGCGTCATGAAGCCAGGATTCGGTCGCAGCTAGGATGTCTAGATCGTCAGTAGTAAGTATGTCTGCTATTTCTGTGGTATGTGCCATGAGGGATCTGGCATTGATGATAGCTCCTTTGATGGTTGTTGCCTTGTTCTGCCCTTGTATAGAGGGGAGTCTCTGTTTGGGTGGGTTAGTTTTGGCATAGATTTTATATACAGTTTCTCCAGGTGGTGTAGGTAGATGGGAACGTAAGGTTCTGGTGTTTTGCCGTCTGTCGGAATCTTGGAGGCTAAGGCTGCTAGCCTTAGGGTCATAGATCCGTGGCAAACTCGCTCTCAGTCTTATGTTTCTTGCCTGCGGAGTGCAGGGTATGAGTGTGGTGCAGGTCATTGTTATGAGGGCGCCGAAGAGTATACGTTTCATAAGCATTTGTTGTGTCTTAGTAGTGGGCATGGTATGGTTTGGCAATAAGGTAGTTGAGCCCCCAATGGTTGTAGAGCCCCAGAGTTATGTCACCAATGGACTAGAAACCATGCCAATGTGTAGTAAGAATATATGTTTATTTATTTAAGATTTGACAAAATTCTAACAGCCAACATCAGCCACTAATGCTGTGGCAACACCCAATATCACAACAATAACTCTATTATTCAAACAACACAGATGGAATTTTGAAACATGCAATAACACAACATATTTAATTTTGATTAAAGCAATGGAAAACATCCACAATACAATACAGAGTCCACAGAAATTACTTAGAAATGACTTAATTTTAAGCAATATTTTTCTCCCAGCAACCCCACCCTCCAGGCCTCCATTAAATAAGACACCTTTGATTTAAAGGCAAGCTGCAGGGAGTGACAGCACAATGAAAAAAATAGTTCTGACTACTGATTTAAAAAGGCACTGTTTGCAAAGGGAATTAAATGGGAAAAATGGGTTGTGCTTGTTACTAGAAATGCAATATTAGGGAAATGAATACAATGGGAACATCGTTTTGTGCTTGTTACTGGAAATGCAATATTAGGGAAAGGAATACAATGGGAAGAATCGTTTCTCCACTTTTATTTAAAAAGCAAGGTTGGGAAAAAGGGACTCAATGGAAATCGTTTTTCCACACACATGAAAATAAAAGGCAGGACTTGGTAATTTGGGGTCAGAGAAAAAGGAGAACAAAAGGGGAAATTTCGGTTTGTAACACACATACAGATGAGATGCAATTTTTTGTAATTCTGATTTAAAATGAATGTGGAATTTTGTTTGGCAACACACATACAGATGAGATGCAATACTTTGGTATTGCATCTCTGGTTTAAGATGAATGGGGAATTTAGTTTTTGCACCCTCCACACTGACTTGAAAGGTGGTGTTTTGTGGATTACTGTTTTTGGGGATTATGGATACCCCTCACCCTTTCTATGTGGAAGTCAAGGATTTCAGAAACAGTCAACCAAGTTGTTATGGGCTATACTGGCTCTAACACACTGGGCTTGAGCTTTGTTAGTTTTGAATTCTAACAACACTCATCCTGTGATTTTCGATATGAGAATTGATTTACTTTAACCAAATGTGCTTTGGGTCTACACAGGGTCTCCCCCTCCCCACAATTTGATGGAAAGGATTAAGGCAGGCAGTCCCCAACACAATGCAATTTCAACAGATGGGTGGTTTTCTATGGGGAAATAAGTTAAATGAGATTTAATACATTGTGCGAAGGGCCTTTCCAGTTTCACCCCCCCCCCCATTGACCCACTAATGGAAAGGGATAAAGGCAGGTGGCTCCCCACACAATTGATGGATTTGGGCTATCTACTTACATGGGAGCTTCATGGTCTTTGCTCAGGAAGCCCACCAGATTGTAAGGCCCTCTTTTGGTAGGCAGCTCACACCAGGCCTCTCTAACAGCAATGTCCCTCCAGGCAGGACTCTCTCAGATAGGGCTCCCAGGTTTCCAGGAAAGGTTTACCCTAATGGTCTTGGTAGCTCTCCTTGCCTCTCTGCTAGTAGTTCATCGCTATAGTCCTGCAGCAGGCTGTCCCCCAGAATAAAGTCCAAAAAGCCCTGTTTTGATGAAAACCTGCCCTCTTATAGTTTGGATGCCACTGCAACTTGGTCATAATTCCTGTGGTCAGCATTGGCTAACTTGCTCCCTTCACCTCCCAATTAGAGGCCCACTGGCTGCTGATAGGACCAGAAGTTGGGAGATATGTATGATGTAGGCTGAGGGAGGAGAATAGAAACATCATTTCAAAATCACAGGGAGTTTCTAAATCTTTTGTTCTGAAAGATCTCATAATGTAATAACCCCCTTGGTCTTTGAAATAACCCCATGATGATACATATATCTGAGTATGGTGAATCAGACCATACTAATTTGTTTTTGCCATGCCCTTCCTCAGCGAAGCTACAGTTTTTCACGGTTTTCTGCTGCGCCAAAATAGCAACAAAAAAAAATACTATTTCCAATTTAATCCTTATTTTCATGATCTACACCTGTGCCAACTTTCCCATTTCTGTGGTGTGTGAAATTGACAAAATCATAATTTTCCACATAACTTAAATTATATACATCACACAAATTTCGTTTTTACAGGGTCCCAATGGGCTTTTTCTTCTGTTTAATTTGAACACAGTGTGGGCTCGCTAGGACACACAGTGCTCCTTTTATTAAGGAAAAACTGTATTCAATGTTTCATCAATGACAACGACATAACATGTGTCAGCAAGTTTCATTTCTCTTAAGACAGGTGACCAGCCACCTGGTTTATCTTAACATTTTCTCTCTTTGGCTTCAAAGCCTTGCTCAGTGCTTAATGTACAGTTTGTGGGAAGCTTGACCTTAAGGTCACTTCTGCAGGACCTGTTATTAGCAACTAATTAACAACCAGACATTCTTCTTGGTGGGCCCAGCCCCAAAAGGCCTAGAGTTCAGATTTCAAAGGGTCTTTGTTCAGAGCTAAATGCACTTGTTATGGGGAACCTGACCTTAAAGATCATTTCTGGTGGTTGTGTTATCAGCAATTCACCACAAATTCTATCTCTTTTTTTAAATATGTTTAAGCATATCTTTGAAACCAGTCCTGCATCCCTATCATTCATCAAACCAAAGGGCTGTGAGGTCAGGGTGCAGACACTATTCAGTTCAGAGTTCAATGTGGAATTTCAGCTCAGAGAGAACAACGAGTTGCAGTTTACCATTCTGCAAGTGTAGGATATTACATTTAACCACTGTGCACCTGTAACGTTCAATGCTGCACCGGGGCCTGTTGTTCATAAATACAGTCTTTTCTCTATATAATATTAACAGAAAGGAGTTCACCCTATCCACACAGACATGCCATAGTTACATCAGGGTGCAGTATTCAAAGCTACACCAAATGAAATAGGCCCTTCTCTGTCCATGCTGTCATTTTATATGGTGGAAATAAGTCTCTTTCCTCCTGATGAATGTAATCTGTCCTTCACCTTATTTCTGAATTGCAAAGGTCTTGTTCCTCCTTTTTAGCTTCCAAATGCACAGCTATTTCTTTTCATCCCATGTGAATTGCTGCATTTTTAAATCTGTCCATATGTAATGCATTTCTTTAATACACAGTTGAAACGTCTGAGTATCACTTCGGTACTGTCCACGCATAGGCCATTATTGACCCTTTAACTGTCTGTTTATTTGTGAAAAATAAGTCCCTTTCTCCACTTGCGCACTTGTCCATTGCAGTAGAATTTAACTAGGCCCATTTCTTTCCATGTCACTTGGCCTTGAGTCAGAAAAAAAGTATTTTGGACTGGCCTACATTTTCCAATGAATAGCACTAGCCAGCTTCACTCTTAAATCCTGGCCTGGCCTCTTTATTTCTGTCATCCAGGGGCTCTATTTTACTCCACAGAATGGGAGGTATTAAAAACATGCATAGTATTGGTACTGAATTAAATAAGCTTTTCCATTTGTACCAAGCCACGACCAAGCAGCAGTAGTAGGTGCTTTAGTAAACTCACAGTTAGACTAATGCAACAGCCTCCTTGCAGGTATTCCACTTAAACAATGCCATTGGCTTCAAAAAGCACAAAATGCTGCAGTCAGATTGGTTTTTAGAGTGAGGAAGTCCTCTCCGATCATGACCTTGCCCCGCACCTTACATTGGCTGGACGTCGAGGATAGAATTGACTTCCAGATTTTGTGCTTGGTGTACAAATGCCTGAATAGCCTTGCACCATCATATTTGATATTTGATGGATACATTTAGCAGATATTAATCTGCCAGGACACTTCAGTCAAAGGGCAACTGCTTTTGTTTCCAGGGTAGACTGCAGATTTGCAGTATATGGTCTTAGACTATGAAATACCCTCCTGCTGAAGATTAGGGCACTTGAATCTTTTCTTCAATTTTGTAAAGCTCTTAAATCCTATCTATTTAAATAATAGATCTTGAGGAAAAGTGTTGCCGTTTGTATATTGGCTTCTATTTTTAGATGTCTTGTTCCATCATACCGGTTATATAACACCTGCACCAAAATACGGTTAAATCTGTCCTGTGCGCGTTACAAATGTCTAAAATCTAATCAAATCAGGATTAATGGTATGGAAGGCGCCAGGTTATGACAGACATAAAAATATGGGAAGCATAAAGCCCACTCGAGGCATACAAATCATAATAAAACAATGGGAGGCATAGAAGCGAGTAAGGCATGAAAGGCACAGGGGAAAGTGCAACTGGCATAGGAGGATAAAAAGCTCAGAAGGCATGACAAGGAAGAATGTCATACATGGTTTGGATGGCATAAAAGCCATAGAAGACAAAGGGACTATAAAAGCCACGGAAGCCATAGGAGGCATTGTATGCTGTAAAAGAAATAGGACTCATAAAAACAATGGAAGGCATGAAAACGAATTTAAGACATAGGGCCTCATTACAAGTTTGGCAGTAGCCTTACCGGTAAAATCGGCCATTTTTCTGGCCCCTGACAATGGGGAAATACAGGGAAATTACAACCCTGGCGCACCCTGTATTTCACCATTGCCAGGGGCCGGAAACTTTTACTCCACATTCCCATTTGAGTCCCATAGGGCTCAATGCGAATGGGGAGGTTGGATGTACTGGCACCATTCAGAATGGTGCCGGTGCATCCAACATGCTCTGCTCGTGAGTGCCGCAAGCAGAACCCGTAGTTTGCTGATTCAGTAACTACGGTACCGACAAGCTTTTTGGCAGAAGCAGGCATAAGAGAGGTTGTAGTTGTAAAAGACATGAGAGGCATGGAAGTCATAAAAGGCCTGGAATGCATAAAAACAATACGAGACATTGAACATGCAAAAGGCATGGCAGGCATAAAAGGCATGGAAGTCACAAGTGGCATAAGAGGCATTGAAGTTATCCAACTTATGGAAAGCAAAACAAGCATAAAATTCATAACATACATTGAAATTGTAGAACGCATGGGAAGCATATGAAAAAGAGTTGACAGGGAGGGTGTAAAAGGCAAAGAAGGTTTAAAAGCATGGCAGGCTGAAAGACATAAACTACTAAAATTAATGGAGGTCATAGGTATAAAAGGGATGGTAGGCAGAAAAAGACATAGAATTGATCAAAGTTGTAAATGCCAGGGGCAGCAGGAAAGGCATTAAAGGGATGGACACGCCAAATGTATGAACGCTTTAAATGGCATGAAAGCTATCAGTGGCACTTCACAGCATAAACGGTCTTAGAAGGCATAAAATGGTGTTAAGAATGGACTGCTGTTTTGTGTTTTGTATTTGTGTATTACTACTCTACCATATTAGGGTATAGTAGCAAGGCTTTAAATGCCACCTAGGCATGGGTCTCCTTGGGTCATCCTCCATCTGCCTTTAATTGCAGTTGGCTAGGTCTGGGTATGTCTATGTATACACAATAGCAAATTAGGCCGGTATCACTGGCGGTGCCCTCTTCCCAAATGTGGATCCCTTTGGTGATTGTGGTAGGTTCACTGGTGCTGGACTCAGGCATCGGCCACCTCTTCTGGTCAGGTATAATCCAGACTCCTCACCTAGGATGCCAGATGTTCATAGCTGTGGATTTGAATGCCTTGTTCAGTCCTGCATTGTTTGTTTGTGATGTTATGAGATAATCAGACATCCATGGACTCCAGGACACTCGTCCTGCAATGGGGTGCCAGCCAGTCTTCGATCTCAGCTGGACATGCAAAGCGGGTGAAATAGTCTGAGACTGCTCCTGTTGGATTTTTGTACACCCATGATGGTCTGTTAGAGGTTTGATGAAGCCCCCTGTCTGTTTTTGGTGATGTCGAGTTGGGTGAAAAGGGGGGCCTGTTTCTTCCCCAAGCTAGAGGATGATTGGCCCAAGGGTGGTATGGGGAGTATTCCATAGTCACCCTCATTTTCCCCATCATACGGAAGGCCAGTGACATCGAAAACCTGCCCTTTCATTAGGCCTACCCCCTGAATGGGAGACCGAGTCCTCAGAAGGAAAATCAGCTCAGACCCTGTCTCCGGCTCATTGGTGATAGGTGACCATATATACTGAACTCTTACCCAGACAGGTGGGCGGAGTAAACAGGGTAGGCACTTGCCGCTGTCGATGCTTGTGTGAGAAAGAACAGCCTCATGCAGACCACGTTTTTAGATCCTCGGTTCTTGCTAAGAAAAACACCCACCCACACATGAAGAAGCCGAGATAGAGGAAGCTCTTTCCCAGTTCTGGCTACTCTAGCCTGGAACAACCTCCCAGTAGAAATGCGCTTAGAGACGAACCCCCAAACATTCTGAAAAAGGCTAAAGATGCGCTTATTTGAATAAATAGACTTCCTCACTGCTCGTGAATATTTCAGCAACCTTCATATTCGCTAGCCTTTTCCCCTCTACATGATTTCTTAGCATTGTCTGTCTGTTGTCTTGCGTTATATGTGTGCCCTGATGCCTGCGGGCTAGGGCGTGTTATAAGCACAGCATATCATAACATGAGCAGTACAGGTTATGTAGAGAGCTAACTCTGAAACAGCCAACATCTAAACTAAGGGGGAAAAGCCAAGGCAGGGAGACCTAAGCCCAGACACAATTAATTACAACTCCCATACCCAGCCTACCCACCTGAATAAGACAGGCAAGGATCCCTCCTCGAGGGCCGAGTTAAGTGACTGAAGTCACCACAGACACACACAGCCTTCCCCTTTTAGAAAAGGGACTGCCCTAGAGAGTCAGGCCACTACAAAAATGGCAGGGATTTTGGGAATGAGGCTGCTATTCTGGGAATCAGGAATTCATTTGGATTTGGATAGTTGATGGAGCCCAAGAAGAACCTGAATAAGGAGACTAGCATCTGAGGGAGGGAGCCAGAAGGGTGGGAGAGACCAGAGTCTCAAAACCTGTAGGGCAAGCCCTGGAGTTTGGAGGATCCCAATCAGGAGACAAGTGAATGGCAAGTGGTGGCCAAAGAGATTGAGTATACGGTGTGTGAGAGGAAAAGAGCACCAGAGGGGGAAGGTGATACCCCAGAGCTACCGATAGAGCAAAAAAGTTTGTGAGGAAATTATTGCTTGGGAGGTAGGAGGTATCCACAGCAACAAATAAGGGAAAGCAAGCCAAATAACTGCTGGATGAAAGTGAGTGACAGGATGTAGAGAGACAGAGAGTTTCCCAAATGGGTGCAGAAGGAGAAAAAGAGATTAGGAGATTGTAGGCGCACACAAGTGTGAATGGGTAAGCGACAGGAGAGCCGTGGTAGGCATTCACAGAAAGTAGTAGGGGGGCGAAATACCCACAGGAGAAGATTATTGATTGGATTCTTAAAGGTAGCCACAGGAGTGAAGGCAGTGTTAGTGAGATGCATGTGATGTTGTTAAAGGAGATAGATGGTGACAGTTGTCATCGTGAAGGAAATCAAGTTGAGGAAGAAGGTACTGGGAAAGAGAGTGTTCCCAGGGAGAGTTTTGAACATAAGAAGTGATTCTTAAGTAGGAGAGTACGAAGAGGGTGGAGGAACAAGACCATGGTATGAATTGGGAAAGGAGGTTAACAGAGAAAGGACAACAGGAGGAAAAGACAGAATGTACAAGGAGAAAGTTTGAAGATTTCTGTTGATTTCTTGGAAGAAAATCAAGCTAATTAAATAATAGTTGATGAGAGGTGCAGGATCAAAGAGAAGAAGCTAGAAGAAAGAGACAAGAAGTTGGAATGAAAATTAACTCGAGAGGTGGATGGGCGGAGAGCCAGAGAGGTGAGATCAGGGGAAGCAGAGGTTGGAGATATCCAGGACATAGAGGAATAGGGAGTATTTCTGCAGAGACTCATAAGATCTGAAAGATCTAACAACAACATGAAAGATGAGAAAAGATGATGCCAGTGAGAGTAAGCTGCTGGGTTTATGAGGTACGTTACCATTAGTGGGACCCTCTCACTATGCCAAATGCTCATGGCCCATACCCAGAACTGTGAGAACTACACACCCTTTGGCCAGAGCCCTCATTACTCTGCCAGGTTGTAATATTGCAACAATCGAACAGACCACAACTGCAGAGAGTCTTTGTATGTCTTGCCAAATGGAAGACACTCCTGACAATAGAAAGACTAAGTCAAAGAGGTAAAGGACCAAGAGGGGAAACACCACCCTTTGACCAGCACAGGATTGTGGTCTCACGAAACCCAAAGGGGACAAGACCCAGTTGTGGAAACCCCAGACTTGACTTAAGTACTGTACTACAGGAACCCTCCTAGGAAGGGAATCCTGGGAGAAACTGCAATTTTAATTCCTGAAAGATCAGATCCCTACTGAGGATTTAGTTAGTTGGAACCCAGAGAACAATGCTGACATTTTAGCTGAAGTTGAATCCATTCTGGTTGTTATATTGTCACATACAGAGTAAATCCTTTAATAAATCATATAAAATGTACTCAGTGTTACCTGGTCATTGGATCCGTATCAGGGATGCCAGAGAGGGTTGATGGCAGATGCATAGCGATATGTAGGATGTTGTTGAGGCTCTTGTCCGCGGTTGCCTCCACAGCAGCATTCGTGGGAGTGGCAGATAGGAAGCAATCCACCCAGGGTGATGGTTGGAAGGTGCTGAGAGAGCTAAATAGAGGTTGATTAAAGGTGCTGGACAATCCCTATACAGATAGATCAGGGGAAAAGGGCCAAAATGTATATGTTAATTGGTTCCATATATATGCTGGCTGGTATTTTATTTGTTAATCTACATCAGGAACACTTTATCTTTTCATGTAGAAATTGTAGATGTCAGTCATTGCTTGTTTACATACATTATATCACTCTGTCAAATTTCTTAATGATCTAAAATTGGTTGATCATGTACTCATATAAATTGGTGAGGTGAGCAATTCTTTTGTATATATCATGATGTTTTTTTTGCTGAGAGTATGGTAATTTTTCCTTTGTTTGACTTTGTCAGTTATATTTACTGTGGTGCAATTGAGTAAAGTTTTAAGCAATCATTTTATTTGCTTTAAATGATGTAACTTAGTCATACATGCTTTTAAGATTTTGTATCTTGTATAAAAAGTCGAAATTTGTTTTGGATAATATGCACAATAAAAATAAAAAATAAAAATAAAAAAAATATATGACTCTCTATTATCACTCAAATAAAATACCTGTAGCCAATGTCTATCAAAATACTTTGTTGTAATTACAATGTAGTCAAAGTCTCTCCTTTGACCGCATAACTTTTTCCTGTGCTAACATGTCTGTGGGTCTAAATGCTAGATTCTAGGTGTCTTCCTAACGTGACTTATCATACAATGCAAAAAGGTACGTCTGCTGAAATACCTCCAAACATGATTACAGTTACAGCCACTCGGTCCAGTGGATTTACTGCAGGATTACAAGTAGTGGTAGTGCATTGTAAGTCCCCATTTTCAGAGTACATAGAATTACTGAAGGCGCTAATTCCGCCGTTTATGCAGATTCCTGCCAGTAAGGTGATGGATTTGCCTCCAGCATTATGTGGGTTTGTGGGTTGTATGGAAGTAAGTACATTGAGTGGTAAATATAGTGGTCTGGCTCTGTGCTGTGCTGGGTTTTACTCTGAAGTCCGTCTATTGTGGCAAAATCCGTAAGTGCAGGATATTTGATACAACTTTTTGTGTGTCCTTGAGTGCACCATAGTATGACCGCAGAGATCTGGCTAACTATTCTTTAGTAGTTTAGTGAGATGGAACTTAGGACATCAGGAACATTCATTTTTTCTACTGTAGTGTGGCCTACTTACAGATTTCGTATTTCCCAGGTTGTGTAAGAGGTGGTGGTAAGACATTAGGTTGTTAATGGCCTTAATGAAAGGAACTAGTGCCAGGTGTGCAGGGATGTGAAAAGTCCCGATCTTGAACAAGATTTACATGTCATCAGCATATTAGTCCCAGGAGGATAGCTCAGCGGCAGCGTGCTCGACTTGGAAACAAGATGACACGAAGCAACACAGGTTCGATCCCTGGGTCCGCGCTTAGAAACCTCTGGGTATTAAGCGCGTTATAAATAACCTATCATATATATATATCTCATATATCATATATTGTGACGGCCACCACAAATGACCATGCTGGCTCTGTTAGTAAGCCCAAGTGTTTATTTGGGACTTTACAAACACTTTGGGCCAATGGCTCTCGGGTAGTTCTCTGGCCTGATCATGTTCTTGGGGAATTGGGGCTGGGGTGGTCCCTCTCTCTCTCTCTCTCTCTCTCTCTCTCTCTCTCTCTCTCTCTCTCTATCTCTCTCTCACCTACTTCGGCCGTTGTCCTCCTCCCTAACCCAGGCATCCTTAACAGGTTTTAGTACTATTGATCAGTGCAACTTGTAGTTTTCTTACTGGGACCAACGATATTTTCCCTAAAACAATGGAGACCTATGTCCCTAGGTCTCTTATAGCTGTCCTTAACCTATCCCGTTTAGTATTCTAGGGAAGTTATCGGATGGTGCCTCCTTTTGGCCAGTTCCACCTGTTCTTCTTGCACACACGGTCTCAACTGACCCTTGCCTAGACTAGGTCCCAAGATGTTCTCCTCGCACGGTACTACTGTTCCTCCGATCTCACACTCCACCTTCCAACCTCCACCCTTAGATGTCACCACTCTCCTTTATCTCCAACCACTACTGTACTACAAATACATCTGCTATGATCTCCTTCTAGTCTATTGCTATTTCACACACTCCTTACCCTCACACCCAAACACTACACAGAACCCCTCTCACCAACAGCTTCTGCACTCCTGTCACACTCTCCTATGTTCTCAACAACAACATGAAAGCACAACAATAATGAAATCCTGGGTCGACATAAAAACCCAACAAAATATAAATACAAAATCACAGAACATTATTCATAAGGTAATAATGAATTCCCATTGCAGATGAGTAAAGAGATGCTCTTCTTGTACACACACTTTGTAGGCAGCATACACATTTTAAAACACTAGTATCTGGTGAACTTAATAATAGCATTAAAGCAGGTTTCCAACTAAGACTTAAAGTACATTTAAAAGATATTGGGCCTCATTACGACCCGGGCGGTAAGTGAATAACGATGCCGGTAGAAGATTACCGGCATCGCTTACCGCTCCGGCCGATTATGACCTGATAAAGCGCTATTAGCGGCACCGTAATTAACGGTGCCGCTAAAAGCGCCAAGTGCGCGGGCACGCGACCACCCATGCCGCAAATACCGGCATGGCGCAAGCAGGGAAACATTACGAGTCACGCAGACATGCAATTAACGCCCTAGTGAAGGCCGTAAAGTACCTTACCGCCATGGTGCAAATACCGGCATCGCGGACCACCCGTAAACGGCCATGTGCAGTGTTCCCAACTGCCACAGTTGCACACAATCAGCACAGGTGGAGGCAATACAGACTGGGCCAGCAAAAAAGGAGCACACCCCACCCCTTCCCACACCCAGTCACACTCCACAATGATTCCAATACTACTAGCAATGCAGGGGCTGGAGAACTTGATTGCAGTGGAAGTGCTACTACAACAACAACAACAACAGGCAGCACAGAGGAGACGCAGGAGGAGAAGGAGGGTGAGGCAGGCCCAGCATGCCCCACCATTGCAGCCAGTGGCACCAGGCAGGCAGCCCCCAATTCCATGCATCAGAGCCAGTCCATTCAACCTAACCCCTGAGCAGATCCACACCCTATACCGTCTGGACCAGGACACCATCACCACCATTGTGGACATGATACATGACAACATTGTCAGCCTGATTGAAACACGCACCGCCATCCCACCCCTACTTAAGGTAGTGTCTGTGCTCCACTTCCTGGCCACAGGCACCTACCACCACACAGTGGGGAACATGCATGGCATTTAACAACCATTATTCTCACGTACGCTGAATCAAGTGCTTGATTTTCTCCTCAAGCACACAGACGACCACATCTCCTTACCACGGTATGCCCAGGAGATCTCAAACTCCAAAGTCAGTTTCCATTCACTGGCCGGCATCCCTGGTTGCATTGGCGCCATCGACTGCACCCATGTGGAATTGGTGGTCCCACATGCCATGGAGGTAGCGTACTGCAACCGTAAGCTATACCACTCAATCAACGTGCAAATGGTATGTGACTCAAACAAGATCATCACACATTGTTGTGCCCGATTCCCCAGATCAACCCATGATTCAATGGTCCTGCGGAACTCCACGATACCACGCTACATGGAGCGACATGCAGGGCAGAGATCCTGGCTTCTCGGTGAGTCGCATGTTAGGCCCATGGAAATGTGATGTGGGTAAGTGATTGGGCTAGAAATGCATACCTCACCTGGCTGAGGTGGGGGGGGGTAGAGATGCATACCTCACCTGGCTGAGATGGGGGATAGAGATGCATACCTCACCTGGTTGAGATGGGGGGTAGAGATGCATACCTTACCTGGCTGAGATAGGGGGTAGAGATGCATACCTCACCTGGCTGAGATGGGGGGGTAGAGATGCATACCTCACCTGGCTGAGATGGGGGGGGTAGAGATGCATGCCTCACCTGGCTGTGAGTGGCTGATGGAATGGACCATGCTCATACCCCAAAGCAGCCCAGACCGGACCTGACACCTGACCCCATAATGCAAGATGTGAGCAGCCCTACCGTGTAAATGATGCAGTGTCACAACCATTCCATAGCCATCTGCATGTGCACTGTATCAAATCAGAGCATATCCCCCTCAACACAATGCAGCTACAAGCAATTACTATGGCCAACACACAGCACAAAATACCATCAACTGAAAGGACAGTCCCCCATTACAGCATACAAAGGAGTCACATGAGGGTGAAATACATGAATACACCACTACACTGACAGAGCGGTCCTACTGAATTCCAAGTCACCATTTGTTCTGCATAGTGAGATCATCATGAGGCTGACATCAATGGTGCCAGGATGAAAGTACACAAATTACAGGACAACAGACCGATCATAGAAACAACGGCCGTGGACTGACACAGTGCATGAGCACTCACAAGGAACTGGACCCCCCTGCGCCCACTAGTTGATGGCACGCACACCAGTCCACAAGAGTAATACACACATAGCAGTCACATCGTGTGTCTCCATTCATGCATTTGAATGTGGTTGTAATCAAAATATAAATGCATGCTATGGTGTCATTCATTGAGGTCCCATATGATGTGATGACTTACACATACATTGTTGCCCACATGCAGGTGATGCAGGCTATCCCTTGAAGAGGTGGCTCCTTATCCCAGTCCGGAACCCACAGAACAGGCATGAGGAGGACTATAATCGTGCACATACACGTACACGTGTGGTGATTGAGCAGACATTTGGCCTCTTGAAGACACGGTTTCGCTGCCTCAGCAGGTCTGGTGGGGCACTCCTGTACCTCCATGAGAAGGTGGCAAAGATCGTCATGGCATGTGCATCAGACCGAATGTGCCCCTGCCCCCTGACGCTGAACTGCAACCACCTGACGATGAGGATGAGGAGGGTGAGGATGGGGCAGCACCTCAGGGAGGCAGCGATGCACAGGAGGGACGTGACATGCGTCAGACTCCGATGAACCAATGTTTCTAGCACACATGGACGGGGGATGTTACATGGAGATGGCATTCGGGGCACTGGGTGTGTCAGGGATATGGACACTGTAGACTGTTAACCAATAAAGCACATGTACGCCATAAGCAATGTCCACACATGTGAATTATGAGTAACCAAAATGTGTATTGAAGAAGCATAACAAAGTGAACAAGCCCTCCACCCCACACACCCTCTCCCCTCCCCCCTCAACTCCCCCACACACCCTCTCCCCCTCCCTCCTCAACTCCCCCACACACCTTCTCTCCCCTCCCCCCTCAACTCCCCCACACACCCTCTCCCCCTAACCCCTCAACTCCCCCACACATGGTGTGCAGTAACGTGCACCAGTGGTCCACATGTCACCAGTATGCAAGGCTGTGCCTACTGGCCTCCCCCTCTTCAGGTGCCCCCCTGTCCGATCGGCACAGGTTCCTGCCAGACCTGCGCACAGGGCTGGTTCTGGTTGAACTAGCAGCTGAAGATGTGCTTGGTTGCTCAAATAACTGTGGTGGACGCATGTCCCGCATTGCTGCCACCATCTCAAAGAGTACATGCTGCACTGCGGCCAATTCGGCACATATGTCCTTTGAGGATGTCTCTATAGCTGACTTCAAGGATGCAGCACATTCCCGGATGTCGTCCCTTACACTCCCACATTCAGTTATGTGCTGCGTGAAGAGGCCAGTGAGCTCCTGCTGGCGCCTTTGAATGTCCTGGATCCCCTCTTGGGTGTGTGGGGCTGCGGTGGATCTTTGAGGGGTTTCCGAAGTACTATGCTCCTCGGGCACAGTTGGGGTGGGGCTGGGAGTTGCAGGCCATAAGTGATCCGGAGACAGGCCGTGCATGCTGGTGTCGGGCAGGCTGAATGGGGACGGGAGTGGAGAATGCAGGTGGCCAGTGGGGGGAGTTGCAACATGCAGCTGATCCCCTTCCTCATCATCAGAGACTGCTGCTGTGGCAGCTGTTTTGCCAACTGTGCTGCTTGCACCTGATGCAGTCCCTTCTGCCGCTGACTCTTGGGTACTGGTGGCTGTTGTGGGCGCCATTGTTGGGGACGTTGAGCACATTGGTGCTGTGGCCTGTGGTGTGGTCTTGGCTTTCCGATGTTTTGCCGGTTGGCCTATGCCCCTTGAAGTGGAGGGGTGGTGTTGTCCCTCCTCGGCCCTGACCTTCTTACGTGGTGTGCCATCTTCCTCCCTGCTGTCCACGTCACCACTGTCTGATTGTGTGCCTGTGGGGGACCAATGGAGGGAGAGGGTTAATGATGGGTCTACAGGCATCGGGCATACATTGGGGTGGCTGCATCCATATGGAATAGCAGATGATTGACATTGTCGGAGTGACATACGGGTTGCTTGGATTTTGGGTGGGTGATGCATAGAGGCATCTGGCCTTAAACATATGGGGTGCATTCTGCATGTGGACAAGGAGAAGCTCTCCACTGCCTGTAGGCAGTCTTGTACTCATGTGTCTGGTGGACCCTGATCTACATCATTGCACTGTCAGTTCTGGTGGACATCATCGTGGCAGGATTAATATTGAATCATTTAGGACATCTACCTGCATCGGCCGATGACGGTGCTCCTCGCTCCATGTCCCTGACTCCGTGTATTGACTCTGCCCCTATGGTGGTGGTGCATATCTCCTCCCACGGTTGTAGTTTAATGGGGGACTCCGCTCCTCCACCTGTCGCCATCCCCATGTTGCGATTTGCGGAGAGTATGCTGCGCACGAGTAGACGCAGGTCATCCCAGTGTTTGCGGCATTCTTTTTGTGTGCGGGGTGTGATGCCAACGGCACTGACTTTCTGGCTGACCTCTGCCCAAATCTGCTTTTTCCGCTGCAGTGCTGGACGGGACATCTCATTCGAGAAGACCTCATCTGCATGCTCCTGCAGTGTCTCAGCTAGCATTGTCAGCTCCTCTCTGGAGAAGCGCTCCTTGCGCAGGCGATCTCCCGTTTTCTTCACACATTTTGGCATGGGTAAATGGAAAAAGTAGTGGTGGAGGTGTGTATGAGTTCTGGGGGTCAGATGGCTTCTGGTTGTGGTGGATGGCAATGGATTGTGTTTTTAAACATGGCCGCCGTGCTCTTTCCCGTTCCTGTGCGATGACGCACCTTCCGGTTCCGCTTATTAGCGGTCACCGCTAATAGCGGTGGTCGCTAATGCCGCATGCTTGGATGCCGGAGGTGCTATTTCCACTACTGACGGTGCCAGAAAGGGGGATTTTCGGGGGTTTTGCAGCATGGCGGTGAGGTCTTTACCGGAATGGCGCAAAGCTTGTGCCCGTGTACTCGTAATGGGCCGCTTTTAGCAGTCCATTGCCAGCACGGACACGGTAATTGCGCCATGCCGGTAATGGCAGGTACTTAGCGCCCGGGTCGTAATGAGGGCCATTGTTTCTGCAGATCGTTGTATAAGAACATAAAAGAAGAAGGTGTTTTCAGAGATTCTAAGGCTGCAAAGGCACAGCAAACTTTATTTGCGTACTTCGTGCCACTCCAATTGCTGGTCACTGCCCTAGAATGTAGGGAATTTAGTCTGGCTCGCGTCAATAAAGACCAGTGTTAAAAGTCAGTTACCAAATTGAGGTACCTAGCCCCCCCTGAAGATGTGGAAAGAGGGAGAGAGATATTTCTTTACCAAAGACTTTGAAAGATTCAAATTCTCCTTCTTGCATTCCCAGAGCATCAACAACATACTTTTTAGCACTTTCACAGGCACAGCAGAAACACTATGTGGATTTACGAAGCCACCTTTCAAAACCCTGGTTCCAAGGGGCTTTTTAATATTAAACAGCCCTTCAATTTTATGACGGTTGCCCAAAGACAGCACATGTTGGATCAATAATTTAGTTAGGTTATCCCCTTCCCCTGACCAAAAGGAGAACCACATCAGAATAGGCATAAGCCGCAAAAGGTCCAAAATTTGTGTAAACCCAATTACGAGATGGGTACTGTATGATGCCATAGTCAGAGGCACTCCCGAAAGACAGACTCAGCTTGGAGTTCGAACCCGATTGCCGTACCCCACAATTCGCCACCATAGACTCCTGCAACCACACACTTTCCTCAATTTACAGTAAGCATGTGGCTTACAGACGAGTGTGCCAAGTTCTTGGCAAATTTAAAGACTTTTTCATTTTCTGCCTCCGAATGGTTAGGTTTTCCTTCCAAGTTAAGTGGCTATTAAAAGTTATTCCTAAATATTCAAAGCTCTGGGGTACTTTTAATCTCTGTCTATCCAGGAGCATCAGATGGTTGTGGGGTCGTTTAGTCATTAAGCACATTACATATAATTTGTTAGTGTTTACCTTCAGTCCCCTGTGAGCCATGAAATGTACACATCTCTCGGCAAGAGTTTGAAGAGACTTAGGATTGTTTACTTAGAATGCCTCATCATCCGCGTAGCACAAAACGGACAGTTTCCTGTCCTTGCACTGTGGCATGTCAGACCAAGACTCTCAAGAAAAGGAGGTGATTAATATAAAGGTTTAAAAGGAGTGGTGCAAGCACATAGCTCTGTTGAACCCCCTTTTTCACATTAATGCTGCTACTTACTTCTCCCATGGGGCCTCACTGGACATGAACTGTAGAATCGGTATGTAAAGGCTCTAGTATTCTCAGCATTGACCTTGGAACACCCATAGCCTGTTTAAGGGATCAAAAGATGAACTAAGTTCCATGAATGCCAAGTAGGCAGGGGTCCCCAGTTTAAATACATATTTGGAGAGGAGCATTGATTGATCATGCCCATTCCGGGCCTAAAGGCTAGCTGAGTGTTGTAAAGGTTGTTGTTCTCTAAAGGCCATATCTCAAGTCTCAGATTGAATAAGTGTCTTGGATTCTCAATTGATGGAGGTAGGAAGAGGAGACGGGGTGGTAGTCAATCTTGTTGAAGGCTGCAGAGAGGTCCAGGAATCATCTGCATCTACAAGGGGGATGTTGGAACTCTTACGAATGAGGTTGGAAGTAATAAAAAGGGAGTTGAAAGCCATCAAGTGGATGTGAGAATAGATTAACAGAAGGAGGCTGAATTGGAATATCAAGCAGAGGCTAGTTTAGAACACTAGGAGGAAGTTGTGTTAGGAGGCAAATCAATATGTCATCTATGGTTTCGGCCCCTCCCTTGGCCCAATACTTCACAGGTGAGAACATTACTCACTGAGGCACCCATATCGCCATTATCCCATGCAGGTGAAACAAGACTGAGACAATTTAAGCTGAAGATGGCAAAAGCAGTCAAAGTAATATTGTAGCAGTAACAAGCTCATGCATTAGACACACAGCACATATGTACTCCACATGAAGAGCATGTGCAATAGGTATGATATGCATTTATACATGAAGAAAATGAACATTGCACCCACAGACATGAAGAACTCTAACATAGGCAATGTATCAGTTGAATACAACATGAATGGTATGCAAATATAGTTCACTAAAATAGAGACAAAGTGCAGATGGGCAGCCATCTTCTTGAAAATGGAAGCTGCAGTGTGCTTTTAACTAATCAAAGGCCTCAAGACTTCGAGAGAACTCAAAATGCTGAATCCACAGAAATAAAAATCTGTCCAGAGTTCAGGCGGTAGCTGGCAATTAGTGCCAAGGTTAGAATGAAATAGGGAGGATAGGCACGGCAGAACGAAGACACGAGATAGCAGTTCTCAATACGCAAGCAGGAGACTTCTAGATTATGAAAATGTTATAAGAATAGAACTAGTCTTTGTTATCCAGGTTCAGGAACACAGTAAGCTAAAAGACGCCATGAAAGATAGCTCAAGAGTGTCTGTGGAAGTAACAGAACATTCGACTCACACTTTAGTAAGAGCTAAAATTTCAATAAATAGGTCATTCCATTTCATACCCGGTCTCCGAGCACAGGGCCCATAATTGGAGAACACTGACTATTCATTAGAAGTCAACATAGATAATACACCTGCAGTACTCCCTACATGCACCCATAGAGAATAGGTGCCACACAAATTCAACTACAAAGAGATTGCACAGTCTGATGGCCTAAGAATAAGGGATGGTAACTTATTAAATGAATAAAAGACAGTCCATGGGCCCCTTCCCCCTAGTATTCATCTGGCTCATATTTTGATAACCTATCAAGTGTGCATGGTTGTGTAGCAAAGAGCCAACCTTTCAGAATCCTTAATGTCATGCAGCCCATCACGTAATCTGCCAATCAATCCCTTGTCAGTCAGGTAATATCATTTTACTGTTATCAATATTGGGGTGGTTCCAGGTGGAGCCCTCAGATATGTTTAACCCAATCACATTTTAACCCCCATAGAAGCCATATGTAACCAAGCTCACTAAATGATCCCCAGTCCCCGTGGGTTTTTGTAAACCGAGATTGTTATGAGATCATTGATGACATAGTTGTAGTATTTAAGCTGTTGTTTTTAATTGATACTTCAAGAGTTACATGATTCGAATGCTTGTATGCTGTCCTGCTTTATTTGGATGCTGGATATGTGAATAGGCTGAGAAATCTACCAGGATGGAAGATAGTATGATGGACGCAGTGACAAAGACAAATGGTGCGGCCATGGTTGGATGGGGCACAGGGATGAAACAATTCCCCTTATTCCTTATTAGAGAAAGCGGGAGGAGTAGCACAATATATACCATGGTCACAGACAGATACAAACTTAATTTATAAATTGCCATCACTCCCAGCAGGGGCGGCAAAGTGTATTTATGAGTTGGAAGGAATAACAGCTGGGATGATCCTAGCAGTGGGCGACATACAAATTCTGTTCGCTGACATATTGGGTGAACAATGGGAAGACATTTTCAAGCGAGCCCCATATCCCAGAGTGACAGTCCAAAACATAAGACATGATGGGGCACCTTTTAATAATTGCACAGCAGAAGTTTGGAGGGCACTCAGAATACAATACCCAGACACATCACACATGGGTGCAATCATGACTCGGAAAATGGTGCCCGATGAAGACCTGCTGCTTATATAAAGGACATTCAAGAAAAATGGAGACTAGAGACTAAGGAACCATGGGACAAAAATATAACCCTTTTTTTTATCACATTTTGAGTCAGGGACTCCCCAAAGAGGTGCAGAGGCAATTAAGGAAGATTGTGGGTATACAGGCAAAATCGTGGCCCAAAATACAATTGTCTATTGTTCACAGTTGTTGATTAAAACAAGAGAATGACAGAAAGAAAGTTGAGGGAACGAAGGCAGAGGAAGCAAAGTTAGTGCAAAAGAAACCATTGAAACTAATGATGGAAGGGCTTAATTGGGAGAAAACAATACCATGCAGGAGGTACAGTAAGTGCAACCAGGGCCAGATAGAAACTTTGCAGGAAGAGGGGACTATAACTATTATTCCGAAGATGAGAGTTTGCACAAAGAGGAAAAGGGTTTGGATTCCAAGTCCAGAAATGAGGAGGGTTTAATGGAGGGCCACCAGGATTTGGAGGGGAACCACAACAGTGTTGGATATGTGGTCAAATGGGGCATATATCACGTGTGTGCAGAGGTAGGAAAGGAATACAACAGATTTGGCAACCAATAGTCACAAGAAGGGGGCCAGCATACCCCCCACGATATAGTGGAGAACCGCCAACAAATTAGGCCCATGATCACACGCAGCATCAGGCACAATGGCCACAAATACAGTAGATGAAACAGGGGATGCAACCTCAAACACAGCATGCACCAATGCAAACACAGCAAGTGCCAATGCAAACATGGGCACAAGTACAACAGAATGCAATAACACCATGAAACAATAGGATATTGCTGCAGGCACCTATACCTAGAATAGGGGGTATGACAGTAGTGGGAGGGAATCCTTTTACAGGTATGAGACTGAATATGTACCCACAATATGACAGCCCGCAGAAAGACTTGATGTGTCCAATACTACCGATTACATCAAACCCACACGAGGAACCAAGGTTCGGAGAGACTATAGGTGACAAAGCATTTTCCTTTTTAGTGGATACAGGAGCTACCCGATCCTGTGTTAGAGAGCGCAAAAATTCCCAATGTGAGGTAAATCCATGGCTACACAAGGGTTTTCTCGGGGACAACAAAGCTTCCTTTTACAGACAACATACTCATAACCATTTGAGAGCCCAACATGGCTATGCCGTTGTTATATTCCCATAAGATGCCAGTCAACATATTGGGGAGAGATTTGATGAGTAAACCAAATGTGACAATATCATTTACTGACGAGGGGATACTATGTTTCACCCCAGATATCCACTATCTGAATGCATAACAATTCATAATGCACCAAGTGGAGCGCCATTAAACCCAGAAGTATTCCTTTATGAGGTACACATATTGCTAGCATAGCTCTCAAGATTACAGGATAAATTATTGAGGTTATTCACAGAATTTTTATTTCGACCAGAAGTACCCAGGCGTGGAAGAAGGGCAGATAATGACAATTTAGCTAGAAGCAGCAATAGTAAGGAAAGTGAGAGTAATTCAGCATGGAATAGACGATGAAGGGCTAACTTGGTGCACAGTAATAGCGCTTGATTAAGCACATAGACTGAATGACTTGACAGATGAAAAACTGTTTAAAGACGAAGACTCAGATGAAGTAATGTTCAGCATCAGTCAGACATATCAGAGAACAGGGAAATTCATCAGAGAATGTCATTACTGAGCAAACTACCATCCTTTCTTCCAGAAGATTTGGCACATGTGCTGAGCACACTAAGGACCAGCAGTCCATATGATGATGGTCTAGTAAAAGTAGTAGAGGCAGTCAGAATCAAACTGAAGAAAGGAGCCATTTTACCATGAGTAAAACAGTTTCACATTTCAAAGGAACCGATGAGGGTGTCTATGAAACAATCACCACCTTGTGCGACAGGGTATATTGGTGCCTTCAGAGTCAATGTGAAACACGGCTGTGTATCCAATCAAAAAGGCAATGGGCAATGGAGTTTTATACGGATTTACGCATCCCGAATAATATTGTTGAGGCAGAATTCCCATTATTGCCAAATCCAGCCACGATAATGTGCAACATCCCATCTAAAGCTAAATATTTTGTGGTGATTGATTTAAAGAAGGCCTTATTTTCAAATCCTTTGCATCCAGATTCTCAGCACTTGACCATATTCACTTACCACAGGATTCAATTGCAACATACTTGATTACCAAAGGGGTACTGTGACTCACACTCAGTCTTTAAATTAGTGTTGCAAATGGACTCAGGGAATGTACAACATGACAGTTCGGTCATGCAATATGTGGCTGACATATTGGTGTGTAGTACCATGGAGGAAAACTGCAGGAGAGACTCAGTGAAACTGATGACAGTATTGGCAGAACAGCCAGGGTAGAAAGTGTTCAAAGAGAAAATGAAATATTGCCAGGAAGAGAAAGGTGACACCTGAAAGAGTAGAAGCAATCATGAAAACATGCAGGCCAGAGGCATTGAACGAAGTACAGCAATTCCAAGGCCTTTGCAATTACTGCAGGGCACCAGTTGCAGTTGGTGAGCAGGTGCAAGTGGACCTCGGTCAATTGGCCTATGCCCCACCCAGCTGTCAATCACCTTAAACTGTTGGAGCCTTCCTGTTTGCCCACCCTTTTCCCGTACTTAAGCAGCCTTCCAGCCTCTTTCCTTTGCCATTGGTGAGCAGGTGCAAGTGGATCTAGGTCACCTGGCCTAAGCCCTGCCCACCTAGCAATCACCTTAAACTGTTGGTGCCTTCCCGTTTCCCATTATTTTTTACCTACTTAAGCAGTCCACCAGCCTCTTTCCTGTGCAGTTGGGAAGCAGGTGCAAGTGGATCTAGGTCGCCTGGCCTAAACCCCGCCCACCTGTCAATCAGCTTAAACTGTTGGTGCCTTCCGGTGGTTTTCCTGCCCTTTTACCCTACTTAAGCAGCCCTCCAGCCTATTTCCTTTGCAGTTGGTGAGCAGGTGCAAGTGGATCTAGGTCACCTGGCATAAGCCCCGCCAACCTTCTTAGCCCTGCTTCTTCCTTTCTGCTCTTAATGCTTAGATCAATGAGGTCTCTCATCTGGGCATCTAAAGTGAAGGGCAGACAAAGAAAAGGGCAATTCCTGTTTGAAACTTTTCAGACCGGGAGGACCCAGGGCCCGAACCCCTGCTCAGAGAACAGGTAAGCATGCACTGACATGTGTTTTCCCCCTCTGTGCCCGCAGGCCATCCCCTCCATCACCAGGCAACGCCAACATCACTGACATTGCCCTGCCTCTAAGGCATGGTCTCTGCAATGCAGCAACCTCACCCACATAAGCCTCAAGCCCCTCAACACCCACTCACCATCCACAGCACAGAAGTTGATGCTCACCAACGTCTGCTCAAGTATCACCCATGAAGCAGACATTGCCAACCTCATCACTTCACACAACCATGACGCCATATTCACCACCAAAACCTGGCTGACACCCACCTCCACCCACATCCTAGACATCCTTGTCCCTGACAGTGGCAGCATCCAACACAGAGACTGGCTGAACAAGACAGGCAGAGGCCTTGCAGTCATACACAAGACCGCATGGCCCTGTCAAGACTTGATGTCAACAACATTGGTTCCTTCAAAGCCCTCTACTGCCACTTCCTGCTCTCCCCGACGGACACAGTCACCTTCCATCTCATCTGCAGACCACCCAAACCCAACTGCACCTTCATCAGAGACTTCACCGACCTGATCACCACAATGTCCCTCATACCCACAAACAACATCTTCCTAGGAGACTTCAACCTCATAGACAACAAGGCCTCCAAACCGATGAAGGAAGCTCTACTCCGCCTTCTCAACACCCTCAGCCTCACACAGCACACGAAAGACCCAGTACACGAGAAAGGTAACATCCTGAACCTAATCATCACTGCTCTGTCTTCCCTCCACTACAGCTCTCCTCTCCCATTTGACTGGTCTGACCACCTAGCCGTGACTTTCAACATCCTGCACACCACCGCAGTCAAGCACTCCCAGCGGAAACCCAGCAGACAAACATTCGGGTCCTTCAAAAACTTCCCAGCGGAATCCCTCACAGAAAACCTCGCAACCTACACCTTACATTGACCGAACACTCACAACCGAACTGCAACTCTCTACTGGAAGCACTCAATGCCACCCTCCAGTCTCCATTGACCGACACACACCTCTGAAACAATGCACCTTCAAACTAAAACCATCAGCACTCTGGTACACGCAAGAACTCAACATCAGCAAAAGAATCATCAGGAAAGAAGAGAAAACCTGGCGATGCTCCAGGACTGCATCCAACCTGGCACTCTTCAAAGAACTCATCGCTCTTCAAAGAACTCAGAGCGACCTGCTAACAACTTATCAACACAGTCAAGGCCTCCTACTATCGGAATACCATAGCAGAAGATGACAACAAAAGCAGAGCCCTCTTCAAAGCGGTCAAGCAGTGCATCAACCCACTACCCAACCCTACCAGACCACACTTCCTCAAAAAATCTGCTGCCATCGACACCTTCTTCATTGACAAAATGAGCAAGATTTGCCAACTCTGCATCCTCAGATCCACTATGCCTTGTTCCTCACCAAATCTCCACACCCTGGAAAACATTAAAGACACAGAGGACCCAGTAGAAACCCTGACCACCATCAAAGGCACATTGTATACAGATGACATCTTCCCAGCATCCATCCTAAAGACCCTCCCCGCAGAAGCTCTCCTTCCCTATCTGGAGATCATCAACATCTCTCTAACTCAAGGCACCTTCCCATCGACGCTAAAAACAGGACACATCCCGCCTCTACTAAATAAACCCACTCTAGATCCTGACAACCTAGGTAACTATCACCACATCACTCATCTTCGCTTCGTAGGCAAGATCATAGAGAAAGCGGTAGCCACACAACTACAGCAAAACATTGACACTAACAATCTCCTCCAAACCTACCAATCTGGATTCAGACCCAGATGCAACATGAAGACAGCAACCATACAGATGGTCGACGACGCCCTCAAGATCCTTGACGATGGCCACCCCTGCCTGCTGGCTCTACTCAACCTCTCAGCTTCTTTTGACATAGTAGAGGGGATCAGCAACCTTGTCCTACTCTGGATCAAGTTCTATCTCACCAACCGCAAGCAGTTTGTTCAAGTGGACTCCTCTAGATCGCCAATGAAACCCATGACCTGTGGAGTCCCACAGGGCTCCATGTTCTCCCCAGTGATCTTCAATCTATACATGGAGCCACTCTGAGCCCTCTTAGCCACACTCAACATTCACATCCACCAATACGCCTAAGACACACAGCTATACCTCAAGATCAACTCCATCAAGGAGATCCATAGACTCAAAACCTGCCTCTCGCTGATCCAGTCCTGGATGTCCAGTGCATACTTGAAGCTCAACCCTCCCAATACTGAATTCCTACTGCTCACCAACAACACCGCACACCCAGACATACAGACCTGGTTATCAACCATGAACTCTGAGGGCTTCACACCCAAACTTGCCTCCGGCGCCAAGTTCCTCTGGTTCCACATCGACAAACAACTCTCCTTCAAGACAAACATAGCTAAGAAAACTCAGACAGCTTGGTATGAGCTGTCCATTCTGTGGAAAGTCAATTCCTTCCTCACTCTGAATAGCTTTATATTCACTGTTCAAGCACTGGTCCTATCCCACCTGTATGGGGGCAATGCACTCATTGAAGGCCACCCATCACCCTCCCTTGTGCCCCTGAGAAGTGTCCTACATGCGACCCCACACTTCATCCAGGGTCTACATAGATACAAGCACATCATCCCGGCCCTCATTGACCTTCACTGGCTCCCACTTAATGCACAAATTACCTTCAAGTCTTGCTGCATCATCTATAAGGTAGTCACCCACAAGTCACCCAGCTACCTTGCAGAGAAACTCTGCATCTCTGGCAGACAACACACGACCAGAAGCCAGGACATGTGCATACTTTAAATCCGTTGCTGCAAAAAGGAAAGGACCAGAAAACAAGCTTCCTCTGCTTATGCTTCAAGACTATGCAACCTCTTCCCCGTCGGCATCAGACTCACCCCCATGCACCTACAATTCAGAAAATAACTCAAGGCCCACCACTTCAAGGAGTGTCCCCTCTTTAGCAAGGCCATCACGTAAACCCTCACACCAACCTGTCTCACTAGACACCGCCTGTCCCTCTCCTCCCCACCACCCGGTACAGCTGTACCCCTCCTCTGTCCCCCTATATATCTGACCCCCCCACTGTATATCTTTTTTGTTACCTCTGAAAAGCTCTCTGTTATGCATCTGTAATGTTGTAAACCTCTGTAAAGCACTACGGTGCTTCTCAAAGCTACGTCCATGCTCAATAAATACCATAAAAATTATAATAATAATAACAATGGGTCTTTGACTACAGCACATCTGTCAGACCACTTTTAAAAGGATTAAAAGAAATGCATAAGGACACAAGTGACATAGCCTGGACAAATGAAATGATAGCCTTTGACGAGTCTAGCAAGATGTCTGGCTCCAGTATTAGGGATACAAGACTTTTCCCACAAACCATTAGCATTTTAGAATGGAATCTTAGAGCCAGTAATGAGATGCCATTACATGTGTGAGCAAGCAGTGGCTGCAGCAGCTTTTGCAATTGAGAAGTCTCTCAATATAACTATGGGTTGTGCAGTTACGTTATATGTTGAACATGCTCTATTCGCCATCCTTGAAAAGCTCAAAAGTGCCCTGACTATACAGAGAGTATCAGGCTACAAAGTAATCATATTCAATCCATCGATCAAAATTGCCAGGTGCCGAGTGGTAAAACCGGCCATGATTCATAGCGGAACCATTGAAAGAGGGACATTATGTGCACATTGCACCAACTATACTAAGTATCATGATGAGGTCCCCTTGTCAAGGAAAATGCTCTAGATGGGGGATAATTCTCTTCATTGATGGGTCATCGTCGATAGATCAGAGCATGGGCGAGACGCATAGTGGAACAGCAGTGGTGAAGGCAAGAGCGAATGACAGCTTTAAAGTAGTGCCAGTTGCCAGTGCATTTTTCAGCACAAGCGGTAGAGTTGGTAGCGTTGATCTTAGCACTTGAACCGCATTGAGATGAGGCAGTAACGGTGGTATGCTGACTCCCCATATGGGGTGTCAACAGTACATGCAGGACTGTCACATTGGAAAAGGAGGGGCTTCCTAGATACAGATGGCACACCAGTACAGCATACGCCTATTACTAGACAGGCTTATAGGTGCACTTAAACTCCAAACGGCTATCACTCTGGTGAAGTGCGCATCACACACCAGAGGTACAGACCTGATTTCTTGCAGCAACGAGACTGCTGACCTAGATGCAAAAAAAAACAGCATTTTTCCAGACGTATCTGAAATTGCAACTGCACCAAAAAAATAGGGGCACACATCATGGTGATGAAGCAGGGCTTTAATACGCTACCAATAACACAAATTATTGAGTTACAGGGGAGGCCACCACCAGAAGAGCAGGAGTTGTGGGTAAGAAGTGGGTGCTCATTGTCCCCCACAGATGCAATGGGGCGGCAGGACAGAACAGTTAAACCAGTTATGCCCCAAGGGCTGCTTATAGTAGCGCTAGAGCAATTGGAGTACCCAGCACACATAAAAAGAGAATGTCTTGCAGTACTGATTTTGGAGGAATGTTTTGTTTATAACTTGAGTGAGCATGTCACAAATGTTGTTATTAATTGCTTAATCTGTCAGAAATTCACTGCTGGCCACACCCTGCGAATGTGAAAGGAGCAATACACTGCCCGATAGGAGCATTTCATCTTTTGCATATCGACTATGTCAATATGCTCTAAATTTGTAACAGCTGTAGGTATATGCTAGTAGTTGTGTGTCTCTTTTACCAGTTGGATCGAAGTTGGTCCATGCACACATCCAGCACATCCAGATGCCACATGTGCAGTGAAGTTCCTCATACGTGAGGTTTTTCCAAGGCAGGGAGTGTGTGATGTGTTATGTTCCGACAATAGACCGCATTTTCTAAATGAAAATTTTGAGAACACACTATCCTCTTGGGGATAGTGCACAAATTCTCATCCACCTATCGCCCATGAGCAAACAGCCTGTGGAGTACCTCAATGGCCTCTTAAAAGAACGAATTGCCAAACTAAAAGAAACTTTGAAAAAGAGTTGGTTATGTTGCCTTCCTCTAGCCCAATATGCCTTACGTAATCAACCTGGCTCTGTCCAACACCTGACTCCACATGAGCTGGTGATGGGACGCAGAATGCATACTCCGATTGCTCCTCCCACATGGGCTCAAACTGATGATGAAAGTGCTGCTGTTGTGTTAGGGAAGGAAATGGACGATTATTTGATAGCTATGATGGAATCTCTTAAATTTATGTCTCGACAGGTGCCAACGTGGCAGTGGGTTAAAAAAAGACAGAGTAAAATCATGAAGAAACTGACAAGTTGTTAAAGCCTCTCTTATTGTATCCTGGAAACAAGGTGTTTTGCAAAATGTTATTAGGAAGTGGCACAAGCCACGATTCCAAGGACCTTATGTTGTGGGCGCTGTTGCTCCATCGGCAATCAAGGTTGAGGGATGGCACGCATGGATTTACCTCAGTGATGTCAAGCTGTATCTCAGAGAAACCCCCCTATGTGCAAATACTGAGCTATAAGGTGAAGAAGCAATTTGGTGACCCCAGACAAGATCAATGACAAGAGCCAATCAACTACAAGAAGTATAAAAAACGCATCAAGTTTTTACATACAAGAACAGTTGGTCCAACATCATAATGACACTCATCTAAAATTAAAGTGTGACCCGTTCGAAGTAAAAAATAATCAACAAATGTTCTCCATAGCCATCCTGTTCTTCTTGGTCTTATCGGTTTTCATGAAAACGCATCCTTTTCTAGGGCTCTGGAATATTTGCATCACAGTATTGGTA
This sequence comes from Ambystoma mexicanum, assembly GCF_040938575.1. Lineage (NCBI taxonomy): Eukaryota > Metazoa > Chordata > Amphibia > Caudata > Ambystomatidae > Ambystoma > Ambystoma mexicanum. The sequence continues at coordinate 752,633,878 of NC_090929.1, forward strand.
TTTATTCTGAAAACGTACATTATTCTAGAAAGAAATTTTGTTTCACTTTTAACACAGCTTTTTTGTAAACATTTGCCTTTTAAAGAAACAAAAGCAAAATGTCACTGGATGGAAAAATGCGTTTGTTGAATAAAATTAGATATTGGGCCTCATCATGAGTTGGGCCTCAGCCCTTAAATGTGGCAGTAATGCTATCAATGCTGCATTTAAGGGTTGGCCCATTCTCGAGTTGCGGGGTAAGTCAGAGATTTACCTCCAGCAAACAGATGGAGGTTGATATGTCCGCTTACCGCCTGTTTTCTGCCATTTTTGGCGCTATTATCGGCTGTGCTATTGCCTATGGACACAATGGAGGATGGGGATTCACTGCCCCCCCGCGTCTTATGATCGGGCACAAATTGTGATACTGCAAATAACATTGGGAGGTATCCCAGCGCAATTAGCGATGGGATACCTCCCCACTCCTGATTGAGCCTAATTCTCTTTTAAAACATAGGGGGAATAATGCCCCTAGTCATCTCCAAAAGGTAGACAAGTTAGCTATTATGATCATGTCGAAATTTTTTACATTTTGCGGCCTCTATTTTATTAATTCCATTGCAGTTGGGGAACTGGTCATTTTTAAGGTCGCTAGACCAGTAAACATGTGCATAACTACTGTGACAATGACAAATTAAATGGCAGCAGAACAATTCCCTGTGGTGAGCACACAAATTAAAAGATCGAAAAAAAGTGTGCTAGATGACCCGAGACACTTGAGCAAATATATGATTTTGCCCATGTCACGCATAACCTATGGTATAAACACATGACCAAAGTGGGGAGACAGATGTCTATGAGAGTTGTTTTGTATGCTCCCGCATCCCGTACGTCATGAACGCCTCCAGAATATTCATACCCACAGAAATACCTGCGCATAGAGCACACTGTCTGACACATTTAGCAATATGCACTACAAGAGGACAGTTTCAGGGAAGACGGGCCACTTTGCAATGGATGACAAAAATAATGTTCCCTTATGTAGAAAGCTACATAAAACAAAATTCCATGATGGATGGCACTAGAACAAAAAATGAGGTGATGCAATGTAACCCGGAAGCCTGATTAAAGCAGAGGTTCAAATAACAGACCATACGTAGTGACAATACATTAATACAGTAGGGAAAGAAATACCTGATTGCTGGGAAAGCCCCAGCTACTAATATATGGAGAGTTATTTACCTCAGAAGTCTGTTTCGAAGGGATGATGGGTTGTAAGGCACAAGCACTTCTATCAGTGCAGGTAGAGGTTGGGCAGAATGCAAACAATATATGCCTCAAGGAATGGACTGAATATTCCAAATTGCTCACGTGGGTAGAGGATGAAGCAGGCTCCCTACCCGTAGTACCCGTGAAGAATGCCACCTTAGGCTTCAGAAATATGGACACTGTAAAAGTAGGGGAACATAAAGGGTGTCAACACATTTTTAATGTGCCTGGCAGGAAAATAGGCACCGCTGTATTAATGGACCACAATTGGGCCTGGGGTTCAAAAGCCTACCTGCAACCTCTCCCAAATTGGGGAGGTCTCTGCTCCCTGATGGTGATATGTGCACCAGTTTTAGTAGTGCCCAAGGTGAGGTGCAGATTGGTGATTTCACAAGGATGAACACACACATAAGCCATAAGAGGTTCCTCACCCTTGAACGCATGAAAAGGTATCACTATAACTCAGCAAAGATGTAAAAAGCATATGACGACATACCAGATGATCATATATTGTTCAATAGGACACAGATGTTCTTTAAATCCTTCTCTATCCCCGGGTTGCAGGCCAATACAAATGCCAAATGGTTGCAAATAACCCAATGGGAAATGTTGCAGACCATAAATACGACTGTAAAAGGCTTTAACACCCTAAGGGAAGAGCTGAGAGCAATAAGGCTTATGGCCCTCTAGAACAGATGCGTCCTCAATCTGATAATGCCTATGAAGGGGGGTGCAAAGTGCAAATAGTGGACATTCTTACTGTACATAATTACCCACCCACGATAGGGACAATGGGACCCTCACAGAGGTAATAGCCATCTTGACAGAACTGCACAAAAAATGGTGGAAGAGGTGGAAGACATTACAGATGATGACTGGTTTAACCACCTGTTCTCATGGATACCCACCTGGTTAGCTAACGGATTTAAAATACTAGTGGCCATACAAGTACTAGTACAATTAGCTTTCTGTCTTCTAAGAATAGCAATAAGCCAATGCAAAAAGACTGCCAAAAAGGCAGTAGGAATTAAAATAAACTTGGATACTCACATGCACATGTATACACAAACAGATGACTTCCCCTGCTCCCAGACAATGGAGAGCCATGTTGCAAGTCCCGGGTCTTATTGCAACTCCCGAGGCCTTATCATCTCCCTCTGTTAAGGCCCTACTTTCTGTGTGCGGATCATCACAGGGGTAAATAACCAGCGATTCTTGCAGCTACTGTAAAACTAGATTGAGTGATTGATTTGAGGATTATTTTTAATAATAATTTGGACTGGAGCTCTCAGATATCTAACTGCGCCACAAACCTTGAGCAAGTCAACGGTGCAGTAGTGCGATTCAGCATGAATCAGGGTGGTTGCTCCCTGGACACTGCTAAAGCTGTTCCAATTGCCAGTTACGTGGCTGAGGTATGGGGCTATTACTTTGTAGCAATGATTAAACGGAAAGAGAATAATTTTCTGCACTGTTTATTTGAAGTAACTAGTGGCGTTCCTACCTACCTGCTGCATTTGGGAGCCAGCTGGGGCTTCATCTCAGACACTCTAAGTTTTAAACCTCTGAATTTATGGGCGAGATTCTGGTGCAAGAGGGAGTGTGATTATCACCCAACGCACTGGCTTATAAAGGACCTGTTGGGCTAAAAGGTAGGTAGGCGCAGTCCTTGGCAGCAATAAAACATGCCTTGTCTTTACTGTAACTTGATAACCCTTTTATCAAACCCTTTGAGGACGGGGCAGCCGACATTCCCAAACCAAAGTCTGCTTTTGTGCAGGGAAAAGACCTGATTAGTCGAAGCTCAGAATCAGTAAAGTGCACAGTGCAACAATTTCTCGAGCATTGTCCCTAATTTTGTTTGGAAACTGGTTTCCAAGCCTAAGTAAAAGGGGCATTTTATTTGATTGCATACCTTATCGCTAGCCTCTGTAGTTGCTATATGGAACCCTAGCAAGTCACAGGCTTTAAATCCATTCTGTTATTGTGATGGGAGCACAGTGGATGATTTAACACATTTTTTTATTTTTTTTAACTAATTTTGAATAATATAAGAAGAAAGTTTCTCCTTCTAATTTTTTAGGTCATCCAATGTTAGAATATTGAAGGAGGTAAAATGCTTTTGCTTTCTCTCCCTTGCAAAAACTCTATACATGTTTTACTTGCAAATGCTCATAAAGTTCAATGCTTTTAATGTTGTATCTTAGTGTGTGTGTTAGTATGTTATGTTTATTTGTCTTTTTAACTTTTATGAAACTATATTTACGAAATAAGGTTCAACAGAATGAAAGGGAGGGGGAGAATGAGAATTTTGCAATTGTGAGTTACTTTTGGGGGACCAGACAGGAGGCCATTACATTATGAATTTTTTTGGCACACTTTTTTATTTGTTTTTTATGTGCTTTACTTGCAAACCAGGTAAAGCACATAAATGGACCCAGATGCCATTTTCACTTGCACAATGAAAAATACGTCCAACTGTTTTTACCGTAGTTGAGAGCAAAAAATCCCTATTGGAGTTTAGATGGGAAATTAAAGTTTCGGGCACGCACCCTTGTTTAACTTTGGCCTCTCTGGATTGAACTTAAACAAATTATTAATTTTATATATATATATGTATATATATATATATATATATAATAAAAAAGAAAGAGGAGAGCCCGGTGCAGCACCCTATAAGATTTCTGAAGATTCCACCCTTCAGAAAACTTGCAAATGTGATAAAAAAGAGGAGAGGGACGCACTCCAGTTCCCTGCACAGTAAACCTTCTCAGCTGCAGGTGTTCTCCTCCGACCGGTTTCTGTGCCAATACACGTCATCAGGGAGGCTGTCTTAACTTGCAGCTCACAGCAAGTGCAGGTGTTAACACTTAGTGATGATTCTGCTGCAAGGACTTCTGGTAGCTGTAGTCATCAGGTTTGCAAGGAACAAACTCACACCCAATCCCATAAATGGGGAAAGGGGGGGAGTAGCCTACAGTGAGGCACTCCAAAGTTGGGCATATGTTACCCCGGTGCAGCACCCTATAAGATTTCTGAAGATTCCACCCTTCAGAAAACTTGCAAATGTGATAAAAAAGAGGAGAGGGGCGCACTCCAGTTCCCTGCACAGTAAACCTTCTCAGCTGCAGGTGTTCTCCTCCGACCGGTTTCTGTGCCAATACACGTCATCAGGGAGGCTGACTTAACTTGCAGCTCACAGCAAGTGCAGGTGTTAACACTTAGTGATGATTCTGCTGCAAGGACTTCTGGTAGCTGTAGTTCTGGTAGTGTAGACAGCCTCCCTGATGACGTGTATTGGCACAGAAACCGGTCGGAGGAGAACACCTGCAGCTGAGAAGGTTTACTGTGCAGGGAACTGGAGTGCGCCCCTCTCCTCTTTTTTATCACATTTGCAAGTTTTCTGAAGGGTGGAATCTTCAGAAATCTTATAGGGTGCTGCACCGGGGTAACATATGCCCAACTTTGGAGTGCCTCACTGTAGGCTACTCCCCCCCTTTCCCCATTTATGGGATTGGGTGTGAGTTTGTTCCTTGCAAACCTGATGACTACAGCTACCAGAAGTCCTTGCAGCAGAATCATCACTAAGTGTTAACACCTGCACTTGCTGTGAGCTGCAAGTTAAGACAGCCTCCCTGATGACGTGTATTGGCACAGAAACCGGTCGGAGGAGAACACCTGCAGCTGAGAAGAATTACTGTGCAGGGAACTGGAGTGCGCCCCTCTCCTCTTTTTTATCATATATATATATATATATATATATATATATATATATATATATATATATATATATATATATATATATCTTTGGAAGGTTTTTGCAAATCTTTAACTCCACCTCAATATCTGCATTGATGTCTCCTCCAAACTTCCTCTTTACTTTCTGTATTTACTGCATGCAGTATTTTCATAGTTTAACACTTTTTATTTTTCAATACAGCAAATAGTAGTACAATATATCAACAATAAATCACAATACAACAATAGATCAAAACCTAAATGTACCAGGCAATTAGTTAAACAACAATGGACTATCTAACTACAACTAACTAATGAAATTAAAGAAGAGATAAGAAGTATAGAAGGAAAAAGGAAAAAGAAAACAGTTTAGGAAAAAAGAACCAAAATACAATATTTTCAACAAATATTCCTATCAATTATGGAGGTATCACACAGCAACTCTGTAGTGGTATACGTAAACATTTAGCAGTGTTTTCAAAGTACCTCACCTGCATCTATTCAGTGTGATCCGAGCCATAATTAGGTTGTATTTTAAAAATAGGAGGTATTTAAAAGTACAAAGTGTTTTTCAATGGGATTACGCCATTATAAATGGATTTTGTAAATCAGGTCATGAATGTTTTCACCGTTATTACTATACTCATAATGAGGCCCAGGGTATTTGAAATAACTAGCCTTTTAAAAATGCATCCATGGATGCTTCTTGAGCCATACAATACGGCTTTGCGCTGCGCAAACTAACGTTCCCATGAGACCTACCACGACCTCTCCGTCGTCTCCACAGCACCCAAGATGCTATTGCCTGCGTTCTTGCTACACAGCACACTAAAGGTGAAACCCAGACGCCAGAACGTCTTAATGCTCTGCAATGAGACCTCCTCTTTCAGCTAACTGTATTTTGATATCTACCAGCACTTTGAATATGTCTTCTCCCCTGCCTCTCTGGTACCATGACCATTGCCTTCCATTTGACTTTAGGCTTTTTAGGTCTGCCTAGCCATTTTGCTCTTCTTCCTCATTCTCCCATTCTGCCCTTGACTTCAGTTGTTGTTCCTCATCTCTCTTTCCAATACTGCTTATCTATCATCTTTCCGTGGTCCCTTCCGGTAGGTGTTTCCTTCCGCGCTTTGCTTGCCCCTGCCATCCAGATTGACTCTGCATTTCAGGCACTGTGGACATATTTTCTTGTTTGATCAAGGGAGCATAATCCATGTTCCACTTGGCATCAGCGAATTAGACTATAGGAATCCTCCAGAAGCTTCCACACTCACAAGCTCTTATTTTGCCTTGCATTTTTGAATTGTCTCTGAAGGCCTGCCGCACACCCAGCAGTGTCAGTTAATAGCGCCATGTACTCCTCTGTCTTCTCCGTCTCTTGCAGCTGGGTTTCCTAGAGACCTTGTTGTTATCTTTACCTTGTCCGCATACCGTTGGTCTTGTTGTTCCCTTGGTGGGAGTAAGGGTAGGGTGACCAGACATCCCAGTTTTCCTGGGACAGTACAGGGAAATCACCCTTCGTCCTGGGGTCCCGAGACTTTTTACATTTAATTAACCCCGTCCCGGGATTGGATGGACGGGTGGCTGCAGTTCTGGTTTTTGCCTCTCACATGGAACACAGAGCAGTAGTGTAATGGCAATACGGACAGGCTCACAGTTATAGGAAAGCAGCCGAGAGCAGTCAAAAGAATTAGTCAAGGCAAGTCAAAGGTCACTGCTGACAAAAGTAACTATGTTTAAGATGAAGGTAACCTGATGCTGCAGCAAGATGCCACTCTCTGTATCTGACACCCAACGTCTATTACAAAGACAATGTAAATGGTGGTTGAAGAACATAGATCAGACGTCCTGCGGCTCCTTGCAATCCCATAGTTATGATATGATGGTTGTATACGAATTGTTCGAATAACAATTGACCTTCTGCACAATTGACCGAATTTAAACGCTCAATTAGAATATATATGCGGGGGGAAACCCCCCGCAGCCCCGCACCCCAACCCCCCTCCAAATCCCCTTATATTATTATTACACCAACCCAACCCATAATATATATTAAAATGACCATACGGTCAGTTGTGCAGAAGGTCAATTAGGACCCCTATTATTCGAACAATTGTGTCATTCGAACAATTGTAAACAAACAATTAAACCGATATGATAGGTTATATATAACGTACTTAATACCTAGAGGTTTCTAAGCACGGAGCCAGGGATTGAACCTGTGTTGCTCTGTGTCATCTTGCTTCCAAGGCCATCACGTTGCCCCTGAGCTATCCTCCAGAGACTGTTTTTTGTGGTTGTAGTTTAAAGGTGGGAACAGTAGTCTGCTGGGGTTATCTGTCATTTGCTTTCTGTCATTTAGTGCTCCAGCGTCAGTATGCCAGGCTGTGCAGGGTAAGCAGCAAGGATTCTTCTGGGAGCACAGGGATATTAGAGGTTTTCAGCCCAGCTTTCCATGCAAGGTCAAGGAGTGAGATCAGCGCTTCCATTGATCTCTGGTCAGTTTGAGATGGTTGTAATGATCAGATATTCCCCCTCAAGTGGTCTTGGGCATGCTGCCTGAGCAGAGCTTCACCTTCATGTGATCTTGGACATGCTGCCCGAGCAGAGCATCACCTTCATGTGGTCTTGGCCATGCTACCTGAGCAGAGCTTCACCCTCATGTGGTCTTGGGCATGCTGCCTGAGCAGAGCTTCACCTTCGTATGATCTTGGCAGGCTACCACAGCAGAGCTTCCACAGGTTGTCAATGATGGTATCAAATGATATGTAGCTCCTGAATCAATCAGCATTTTCACAGTTTTCATCTGTACCTTTATTTCTGCTCCGCACCTCGTGCATCCTCCCAACACTCATCACTTACAGTCACTACCACGCATTCCACCTATTGCCATAACCCTTTAGTCGTCAGGCTGGCACTCCTCCAAGTTGCTTTGCAGAACTTGAGTATGTGCGTTAGGGTAAAAGTCATGCTCTGTGGCTCTGGCACGAGCTCCCTGATCTTTGTGCTTGTCCTGGATTGGTAACCTACCTAGACACCCCCCCTTGGTGACTCTATGCCTCTGAGTGTGGCTTGCCCAAAAGGTACCCCATATTTTCCTAGGCCAGTAATCTAGCCTAGTCACTGTGTGAGCCCCGGAAATTGTGTCTGAGAGGAAAAGTGGCAAGTTGCCTAAGGGCATGAGAGTCCTTTACACATCTGCTCATTAGCACAGTGGCCCTTTTGCATTAGTAAATTGTAAAGCGTGCCAAAGCTAAACTTGGTTTCCTTGGCATGAAGACAAACAGATATGACCATACATGATATTGGCATCCTGGGCCCAGGAAGCTTTGGGCCAGAACAGCCAAGACCAGATCTGCTGAGTGTTTGAAAGGGCTTTCTGGCTTCAGCTACATGCCCAGGAACGTCTTAATGTGGCGACCCACAATAATAGGGTCGCTGACAAACGTGCAAAAGGGCACAACATTTTGATGTTTGCACTCAGCTTTAAAAATCCTATAATATACCAGGATCTGCACCTAGTCCTTTGCCAATCATTGATAAGACCCCAGAAACACTGGAACACACACACCCCCGCAACAGGCAAGCAACATAGAAATAGGAATAGGGTTTCATCTGAGTTCTGTTTGTGTTTTGCTGTAGTCCTACTTCTGTGTCTATGGCCTGTCACGTTTTTTCTTTTTTTTTTATCTGGTCTATGTAAGTAAAGGGGACCATGGGGTACTCGTGAACTTGCTAATGGGCATTCTGAAAATTATCTCCTAGTAGTTCGGCCACAGAAGCACATTTTGGCACGGGTGACACCAAGGACGTCATTTAGGTCTTGCCAGAGGTCGCAACTGCGACCTCTGAGGTTTCCCTTTCGACCTCTGTGGTCACCCTTGCGACCTCTAGAAAAAAAAAGAAAAGAAAAGAGAAAAGTTTTTTTTTTCTGTAATGCAAGCTCATGGGCTGTGGCCAGCACCATGTGGCTCTTTATTTCTGGAGTAGCTGGCTTTCTTGTTAAAGCCCCTTAAAAAAAAAGAAGAAAAAGAAGAAAAGGAGTGACACAAGTCTAACACTTTCAGCACTGAACCTAAATAAGAAAGATTAGGAATACCAAATAATGTGTCGTTCTAGAATTCTATACAATAATTGCTAGACTCATTGAAGGTTTAATTCACACTTCAGGGGGTGAGTCACTGATTTAGTCTGTTCTTAAATGCCTCAACTCAGCCTTTCATCCTTCTGAGGTCGATAAACGAATACCAACACAGGTTGGGTGATATTGGGTTTATATTTTTTCTATATAAAGCTCTTAAGCGTAAGTGCCATATAATAACACATCATTATCATTTGGTCATGGACGTCTGTTGCATTCACAGTAATTTGGTAATATGGGCCTACACACACTGATCTTAACGATACACATGGTGATCCATTCCTGTATGAAATATCGTAACCATATTTTTTGTAGTGTACAATGCTATGTGATAGCAATTCCTGTTTTGTCAACGGGTGAAAGGTCGAGTTCCATCGCATCCCGCGATATCACTTCGGGGTAGGGTCAAATAACATCACTTCCTGTGATGTCACCAGGGGGTCAAGGGTCATGTGATGTCACTTCCGCTACCTGTGGCATTTTGGTGAAATGACGTCCCTGGGTGACACAAGATGTTTTGCATGTGGTTATTACCCTTCTGCAATAGAACATACGAGCTAAACAATTATGGAATGCTGCTGTGAGAGCACAGGGCTAATAGCCCTATTAGTCAAGAAGAGTTGGCTCAAGCATTTCAATTGCATTTAAATAATGGATTTTGAAAATCAGGTGGCGAGCCCTACCAAAGCACTCAGCAATATGGTCTGAAATTGCCCAAAAATCACCATAACTGGAAGGTGCTTCCAGCTACAACCAACTATTGGGCCATGATGCTATCTTGTTCACACCTTCGCTTGTGGTTACAGCTGGGAGAGTTCTCCCTCCTGTTCCACACAATGGCTCAGACATATTATGGCAATAACCACCGAGCCGGTGGGCCATTACCGCCTAAGGTAATGCCCCCGGGGCCTGAAGCGTAGCGATAATATTCCATATTTTTCTTGCATTTGAAACTAGCCTTGGGGGCCAGCACTTATTCTTTTCACACAAGTGTGAAGACATGTCCAATAACTCCTGCATTTCTAGCAATGAAGAGAACTTTTTTCTTTTTAGTTTTGGGATATTGGCTGTCAGGAGGGGCACACAGCATGTGGTGTTGTTTGGCCATTTACTCAACCTATGGACTGCCCATGATCATGCTAGTCCATATGGGTAGCCCGCCCGTTACCCGCCCCTCCTCGTCCAAACTGCATCCTCCTGGGATCTCTTTGCGCTAGCTCTATGAAACAGTAACATCAAACTGCCTGCTGTATAGGGCCTGGTACTGTTATTTCGAAGCAATTTTCTGAGAGGTAATTTCTTAATTGTAGGTGGACCTCTACTATTGGTGTAAGAAAAATGTCTTAATCAAGTTTGCCTTCAGCCGCTTGATTTGTAAGCAGTTTGAGTGTCCATACATCTGCTCCTTGCACTGAGGTCCTGTAAAAATAAAAAGTATTGGAACATCCAGTATTGTTTTACCTGTATCTAGGTATCAGATAGGCATTTGCCAGGCAGTGCCATAAAATGCCACGCTACTCAGACCATTTTCGAGCTGTCTCCATGTGATGGCCAGTTATTACTATTATAGCAATGCCTGGCAAATCCCTTTCCCATGCGTACACAAAAGACAAAACTGTTGGATTAGGCAGTGCTTGCCAGGTGTCTGCCAGTGGCTACCTGGTAATACAGAGCATGTCAATCCACCAGCCATGTGCAGGTGAGGGCAGATGCTGTTAGGCAGAAACCTGTGCAGTTCCCTCTGGGACCACTGCAAAAGATTTAAGACTACAGGTGTTTGGCAGTAAACCCACTTGGTAGCAGTCTGTACCACACAGATTCACTTGGTAGCTGTGGCTGAGCAGTCAGACTTCCCTCAAGAAGGGTTAGGCAGTATACAGAGTATTCACAATAGGTCAAAAGAACACAGTAGAACAAGTAAACACTGACCAGAGCTTGGTGTAAAAGAGATATAATTATTTATTTAAAACCACATCTAGTAAAAACACAGGCACTAATGTTAAGAATGTTCAAAAACACGGTCACTAAAAGATATACACTCCCTTAAAAGAATATTAAACAATTCTTAAGTAAAGCCCCACTTATTTTCAGACAGCGGTGAGCGCTTAACGCAGATGGCACTCTAATAATTCGTTTTAAAAAGGGAGAGAAAAGCAGAGTATAACTTGAAACAGATCCCAACACTTTCACAAGAACACAACAAGAGAAGAAGGCAAAGTAAAACCGTGAAGTTAGAGTTCAGAAGGCCGGATCCACTTTAAGAGGATCAGAACGAAATGTGTCCAAGGTCACATGGTTGAAGTGCACAAAAAGTCTTGAAAAGGTTCAGAAAGAGTTGGACCAAAGAAAGGGACCAGTTAGATGGTCAAGGCGGCCAGCCCAGACCAGAAAGTTAAGGGATTATTTTTACCTTGTAGCAATCTTTAGAAAGTGAGGCCTGGTGGACACGATACCTTAAAGTGGTGAGAATAGTCCAGTGGGGGCAGTTGTTCCTGGCAGCGGATGCAAGTCAGTGCTTCGTCCAGGGGAAGAGAGGATCTCGTCAGGGAGGAAGACAGGAGTCCGTTGCACTGCCAGGGAAGAAACCAGCCGCAGAATTCTCAGGTAAAAGGAGCAGTCCTTTTATTCGCGGTCCAGTGGTAAGTGGCTATCCGGTTGCCGGGGTGCTTGGCACAGGTAATTTGACCACAAGACGTCCTGGGATGCGAGGAAAAGAAGGTAAACTGGTTGTGCCCACCAGTCAGGGGAAGATGCCTCTCCAGCCGGGAGATCTTCTCTGTCGTCGGGAAGTGGTGAGTCGGTTCCGCAGGGCTCCACCGGTGGTGTTGTCGCGGTAGGTCGGCTCAGCTTCTCCCTCGTCAGATTCTCAGGCCCTGTGGCGACTTCTGAAGTTCCAGTCCCCAAAGCCCTGCTTTTATGCAGCACACCCCCATTCACTCAGCCTAGCTGTCAATCAAACATGCTAAGTGGTGAGCCGGTCGGCTCACCACTTGGGCCAATCACACAAGAGTGCGACTTGAGTTACCAAGGTAACTCAGTCCAGGGTGCCTAAACCCCCTCCCACACCCCCTGTGGTACCCAGCAAGAGTGGCATCCCTTTTGGAGGCTTCTGTGGAGAAGCCCGCCAAAAGTGGAACAAAGGGCTCGACTTGGGTTGGAGTCACAGAAGAGAACACATACGCCATTTTAGAATCGAGTCCTGGCAAAAAATACCAACCGGCGAATTAATATTAAATAAATAAACCGGCGGTATGTTCGAGGCTATGAGAATTAAATGATTAAAGTTGGTAGCCTCGAAAAATGGGAAAATCCCATAGGGATATATTTGCGGTCGAATATAAAAAGTAGTATCCACTGCCACCAGCCGAAACTCGATCAGGGGGGACGGAGACGTGCCCCCTCTACTAACAGACCACGGGGCAATCGAATTGCCCCGACCAGTACGTCCACAATATGATGGTTTGTACCAGTTTCTGTTATAATTTGGGACTAGTAAAGCCAATGGTGAATTGACATGCCCTGGGAGACAGTAGTCAGTCCCAGGGTATGGAGTCTATGGTGGGGTGTCACTCTGACACCCCTGTGTCACTGCACGGAGGGTGCTGTGTAACACACATAGTAAAAACACATGAGACCCTATGGAGTAAAGGACCCCATAGCCCATAAAACACATTAACAGTCAAAGGAACACCATAAATCATGTCCAAGAGTGGGAGAAAAAGAGTCTAGCTCTTGGCAGGAGAAAAAAAACAAACTCCAGAAATCCAGCAAAGCTGCTGGGGGACTCACTAGGTTAGGAAATTCAGCCTAAAGAGAGAATTCTCCCTAACAGACGCTAACCGCCATCTCTTAAGTCATGGGAAATGTTCAGGTGTAGCTACACCAGCTGCACATGCTTGCTACGGTCACCGGCCAGCTTTCATTGACAAACATTAAATCAAGCAGGGGTTAGCTCCACTTAGTTTACTGTCGTGGTATGTGGGTAGTGGTAGGGAACGCCCAGGCAGAGATACTGCCAAAAGAACTGGTGGTACCTCCAACCCTATATCGACAGAGGCTCGTTCATTAACAGGAGGGAAAACCTGACCAAGGACTAACCGGAAGGGATGCACAGACCGACGCACAGAACGTAACTCACAGTTCTGCGCTACTGTTGAAAGATGCCAGCCCATACGCTGGCTACCCACACCCTCCGCTGCCCTCGAGCTAGGTCCGCGCTTTGAACAATCAAATAAAATACTGCTGATTTCTTGCAATGTTTCATGAGACATGTAGCCATCTCAGTGATTGCAAACTTTTCAATTGCATGGTTGTTTTCAGGCACATTTATTTAATTATCTTCACGCCTGCGTTTATGATCACATTTAGCGCTTAACGTGCATGTGACTTCAAGTCATATACAATCTGCACGTGATCACAATGCTGAATTGGCCCACGCGTCCAATTGTAAAACAGCTGGGCCCCTATGGATATACACACAGTGACTGAGAGGTTTCATGACATTGTTGGTTTGTCGATTCTTCACTTTAAAGGGTGGCAATTCTACCCGGACTCCTCCTTTTCGCCCATGGAAGCATTTATTAAGGAACATTGAAATAGGTGCAGCTCACATATGATAACTATGGCGGTGGGATTATTAACCGTAAAGATATGTTTCCTAAATCGTTAATGGACATTTTCAGAACAGCCTGTAAACTACAAAGGGATGGGAAGATTTGTCACTATTTTTTGCTAAGTGTAATTCCATTCTTAATGTAGTTTTTTAGCCAGCATTTATAATAACATCTATTTCACTTCATTCCTTAGAGCTGAAGAAGAAGTGAGGAGTGGGCGAACAGGTGAGCACCTCAGCATGGGCGCCGGAACCCCCCAAGCTTAACTCCCCAACGTCACTTTGGGTAAGCTTGGGCTATTTTCCTTAATTCCTATACAAGGACTTTTTGTTGCATTGCATAGGAACCCCAACACTTAATGCTTCTGTGTGAGAAGAATGTCTTCATTTAAACCAACGAGTAAGTCTGAAGGAACATGCACTGCCATCAGTGTGAGTTAACCACATGAAAGCCACCCTGGATGCAACACCGGCAAGCCGCTCGTCAGACACTTTCAATGGTTAGATACCATCAGCTGATGGACAGACAGGTCTCTGTACACTCTCTCGATCAGATTCCCAACCATGTGTCTAGAATTTTGATAGCAATATTGCACCTCATTCAGATTGGAAAATATTGTCAGGTTGACCAAGATCAAAGGTTGGCGGTGATCTGGTGTAGGATAGGTGTACCAGCAAAACAGATTGCATTTTGAGGCTGGCTAGTACCAATATAGGAGAAGGATACTGGTTGCAGTACTAAGGATAGACCTAGTTAGGTCCACTTACTTGCCTGTATATTGGTCCTGACTTTTCTTTAAGGCTTTGGGATTCTTCTCTGGTTTAAGTGGGCAGAGCAGAGTGACATGGACCCTATAGCTCAGATTACCGTCAAATGATAAGATGGGGAGCAGGAAATGTCACTTTCACAACACACAAGTCTGACGTTAAAACACTTATATAGTACATACGCTATATTTCTGTATCACAAAGATTCGTTTATTGTTTGCTATCAGATGACCTTTCTTTTGTATTTTGTATTATTTATGTTCAATCGTATTTATAGTCGTTATCTATCAGGAGTCTTTGTTGGTTGAAATTCTGAAATAGTTCAACAAGCTGAGAGATCAGACGTACTATGCTTTTTCTGCCACGGTACCTCCATCCCCCTGCGCTTCCTCCCGTTTCCGCTCCTTCCAACTCCTTGCACCTCTGCACTGGAACTCTCTCCCTCTCACAATCCGCTCTACCACAACCTTCTCCTCATTTTGCACTTCCCTTAAATCCCTCCTCCTCCATTCTCCTCCTTGAAAACTCCCCCTCTGCCCTCTCTTCTTCCCCTCCCCGATTCCTCTCTCCCCGCTCCTGCTCTCTCTCCCTTGCATTTTCCTTCGTCCAATCCATCACCAACCCCCCCTCACCTAGTCTCACTCCCCTTTCCCCCCTCCCTTTAGTTAATTGCTCTTTCCACTGTTTTATTGAATGATTCATGATGTAATTTTTGCTCTCACTGTTATTGGTTGTTGTTATCTTGTATTTTGTTGTTCCATTGTACAGCGCCTTGGTGTAAAGCGCTTTATAAATAAATAAATCAATCAATCAATTACATTTTTGCTAGCATTGAAAAATCAGGGGATCGGCATAGATTAGTGCAGTACACAGAATGTGTGTTAAGTGTAAAAGAAAAATTTCTGAGGTTGATAATTGTCTAACTCTGATGCACTTTTTGTCTTCTCTTAATATGAACATTGGGTAGAGTCCAGCATGTGTTTGAACAATTAGTGTTGCTGTGTACTCCCTTGTGTACATGTCACCCTAACTGGATCCATTGGCAATGTCTTGCAGCTAGCTATTCGTTGTTTTCTTTTATGTCATTGATTCTATGAATTTTAGGTTTTCAGTCAGACAAACTTTATTTTAAGATTATCTCCATTAAAAGTGCATGATAAAAACCTAGGGAGGATACAACAATGCTAGGTCAAAATAAGTCCAATATTGATCTAAAATAATAGTACCATAATGGGTTATCTAAAAAGCAGCACATAATGATGTAAACATGCACAACGTACATATTTAAGCTTACATTGATAATGAAAGTGAAAGCCCCAACCTGATGGAATACATTGTTTAAGAATGTAAGTAGATGAGACCTTTTATTTTAAAATGCAGATAGTCCTATTTTCCTACGACGCCATGTTTTAGTCAGGAACATGGCAGAGGCAGCTGCTTTCTCTGAGGCTGGTAAGTGTAACTTTACTGCTGAAAGTGTAAAATTGTAATTGGTTATTTATAATGCACTTAATACCCAGAGGTTTCTAAGCGTGGACCCGGGAATGGAACCTATGTTGCTCTGCATTGTCTTGTTTCCAAGGCGAGTGTGTTGTCCCTGAGCTATCCTCCCGTCTACTTTTTAGCAATGGTATTAAGGTTATTTTCGTGGTTGTGGCATGAAGAGGACAAATTAATGAAACATGTTTTATGGTTTCACAGATGTCAGACCAAAAATGACAGCAACATTCCATAAAAGCTTTATTTTCCTGTTTGCCAGGAAAACAATAGACGATCCAGCTCCATTGTAGTTAAATTAACATAATCTCGCAGAGTAAGAGGCCAGTATAAACATTTTTCTTTCTTGTGTTCAGGAGATAACAATAAGGATCTTACAGATGCTTTTTCAAGCTCCCTGCTTTCTATTGGGAAGCCTATTAAGCAGTCATATCACCCTGAAGGGCAGATTTAGCATTATTTAAAAGTGTGCCATCACATAAAACCAACCTTCTGAATTTCCAAAGGTAAATTAAACCCCAATAAACCCCAAAAAGTCCATATAGACTGACTAGGATAGATTATGCAGTATATATTATCAGAAAAAAAAAACAGATACACAGGAGGTAAGAAAATGGATTAATGAGGTTTTCCCTCTAAGAAGAACTATTGTCCTGAACCTTTTTCAAAATGATAAAATGGAAAAAATCTTGATATATGACAAAACCTATCTGAGCAAAATTTGCTCAGATAGGTTTTGTCATATATCAAAATTTGCTCAGATAGGTGTTGTCATATATCAAGATTTGTTTTCCATTGTATCATTTTGAAAAAGGTTCAGGACAATAGTTCTTCTTAGAGCGAAAACCTCATTAATCCATTTTCTTACCTCCTGCGTATCTGTTTTTTTTCTGATAATATGTACTGCATAATCT
Organism: Ambystoma mexicanum; assembly: GCF_040938575.1. NCBI lineage: Eukaryota > Metazoa > Chordata > Amphibia > Caudata > Ambystomatidae > Ambystoma > Ambystoma mexicanum. The sequence continues at coordinate 752,650,796 of NC_090929.1, forward strand.
ATCCTAGTCAGTCTATATGGACTGTTTGGGGTTTATTGGGGTTTAATTTACCTTTGGAAATGTGGCTTCCTTTTTTGGGAGGCATCAACTGGAGATTCAGTTGGCCTGGGATAATTCCTTCAGCAAACCCTCTTTTCAGGTAAACGTTGAAACTAATTCCCAAACGTAGTCCAGTCATCCTTTTCTCAATTAACTGGTCTACAATCTGCATGGATTCAGTCCTTTAAATAATATCAACTCTGCTCTCCCATCACCAATTAATTAACAAAAATCCTGAATGTTCATCTTCCTACATTCCATCCTCATCACAATCCTATGACTAGGCAAGTATGTATTGTTCAACTCCTTCCAGATCTTGTCAGAGGTGTGGTTTTCCTTGTCCCGTGATTCAGCAAAGGTTAAAGTCAAAACCACTCCTCTTGAAGATATGCCAATTTCCTTTTTGATCCCTAATTGTTTATTAAAATATGCTAGCTTAATACCACCTATGCCACTGTAATCTAGATGCCAGTGCACACAATTAGACACTTGAAAGATCAGACTTTGATCAAATTTGGGGGAGTAGTTATTTTTTACCCATTGTTAAGGTGGAGCAAGATGTATTTTTGACATAATTCGGTAGATATTGTTCTGAGCTACAAAATGTAAAAATGTCATGTCGATTCGAGCTTGTGTCGTGATTCAGCAATTTTTTAATGATTAAATATTTGATTTAATATTTTCCTCATCTGACTGTCTATTCCTGCTGCTAGTGTGGACTGGCACATTTTTCCTGCAGGTGGAACTGGCAGTGCATCACCTACATACTCCTTTTTGCCTGCTATCAATGTGTCCCGAGGCAGAATGTCTTCTGTGTATAGAATTCAATATTCCTATCGTTGACCTGGGCTTTCTGTGGTTTTTATTAGAGACCAAGAGTTTGATGAATTATAACAAGTCATTTGAAGCTGAGAGTCCAATACAAGTCATCTGTTTTTTTTTCCAAGCTGACCTTTAGAACCGGCTTCTACTTAACCAAAGACCTTTATGTGTGCACTTCATGTTTTGTTAGTGTTCCTGACCTGGTTTAGGCCTGTGACTTTGAATCTGTGAGGGGTTTCAATTTCCCCATTTTAACTGTTTCATGCTCCCCTTCAGTCACAAGCCTTGGTCAGGTTACTTCAACTTTGAAATACATTGATCCATAGTGAAATATATGTATGGTAGAATGAAATAGAGCTTTAAATGCTGTTTTCTTTATCACATCTCACTTTATTTTGGATAGAATTAAGCATGCAAATCTAGTCACTGAATTTATATATAGTGATACTTTATATATAACATTATTTTACATTATTACATTATTACATCACAAACACACTGCAAAAGATAGTCATTGAATAAAAACCACAAATAAACTGCAAACCAACTTTCTTGAGACGTGGTATTGTATTATATGGACATGTTCAGAGATCCAGGTCTCTTCTAGCTTCCAAATTGCACAAATGAGTGTTTTGGGGACCCAGGCTGGGTTGTTATGTGAATCAATTCCTTGGAAGCAAATGCACACAAAAGTGTTGGGCCTATCTTTCAGGTGGGGCATAATTATTGTTCGGTTCTCAGCCTAGTCCTTCTGAACTGTCAAACCGTGGCTAAAAGAAAATATGTAATCTACTCCACTGACTTTACAGGTGAAATCAGGCTTCATAAATTATTGCAAACAATACTTTCACAATATTTACAATGCTGTATGCTTCCAGGCAGTAGCCTGTAAGCCTCTTGCACTCCCAGCATGGAGTCTCAAAGTGTCTGCTTCTGCTGTTGGGCCCACTTCCCACTTCGCTTGCTCTCCAGCTCTCCTCTCCTATCCTTAATTGCAGGTGTTCCTCAGGTTTAAATGATGTTTCCTATATTCCACATTGACTGTTTCCTCCTCTTCCTCGTCTCTGCACTCCAGGCTTTATGGGAGTTGCAGTGCAAAGGAGTTTTTAAAATGTTTTAAGTTACATTGCTTTACATCTTTGTTTGAATAACAACCATCAGAAACAGGAGATGTTAAACGTGTTCTATGGGTGTTATGTATATATGAAGAGTGAATGGTATTCTGTCTAGGATGCTTGATAAGAAGGGGCTTCAGGGTTTTTGAACTGGAGGGATTTGAAAAATGACAACAAGCCATCAGGAACCCTGGAATTATAGGGATTTATTCACATGAAAGGGAAGAATTCTGCATCTCTCCTGGTGGAATCACCACATCTCCCGACAGCAATCTCCGACCATGTGATCCTCTGTCATAATACCAACCCCAGGGTCAGGATCAGGTAGCAGCTGTCTTCCCCTGGCCACATGGGAGGAGACTGTAGGCTGGGGTTCAGTGATGACTCCATAGAATTCATTACCGTACTTACATCTGGGTGCTGGGTTAATGCGTTATACTCAAGGGTCACTGTGATCCATTGTACAAGCTTTATGCAGGTGTCTACAAATTGTGTTTTCCCATTGACTTTCATTTGGGTAAATACTGCTTGGCTGTATCTTTACCTGTGGCTGCTGGGTCACCCACCGGACCCTGCATCTCTTCAAGGGATTCTTCTCTGGGGTTCCACTGGGGGAGTTTCCGCCCCTCACTAAACCTGTGGCGGAACGGAAATCACTTGGCCGTTTACTACAATCACACAACTGCCTAATTAGTCTTGTATTCCGTGTGGAACTTTAACATTTACCTTAAAGCCCCTCTGCATGTGACTCTAATAGGTACTCACCTGGACATTGACATTTCTCCTGTGTCCCCTTGGGTCCCTGGAGTTTAGATCCAAAGGCTATAATGTTATCTGGTGCTCCTGATTTTCTCTGAAATGTCCTGCATTCAATTCTTGTTTTAGGAAATGCCTTGTTACCTTGTTTCCCTTGTGGCTAGTAATGTATCACTATCTGTGCTAAGATTGTATTGAGTCCTGGTCACTAGCACTACCGGTATTATTTATTATAATTATATATTATAATCTTTTGTGGTGCTCCTAATCTTAACTGCATTGGTGAAGTCCAGCCTTACACTCCTGCCATTAAATTGCGTTGCTTTTATCTGTTTCATGTTGCTAGATGTATATCTCTCCTTTCACTAAGAGTGTAACAAGTCATAGAGTTTTGTGCTGTATGTCTGTACTGATCTTGTCTTTTTGGTTTGATTGTAATAGTGAAACCCATTTTCCCCCCCCTAGCTCTACCTATTAACAGAGTAGGGTGCATTTTGATCATCCATGTTCCTATGTTTTAGGTGGCAATAATACTGTGCTCATTGTTTGAGTGGTTTATTGGGTACTTATCCGGGTTACTTATCCTGACTGTGCAAATGCAATGGTTAACAATGTTGAGGTTCCCTTGCCCCGCTCCTCCCCACACTATTAAACACACTCACATGTTAGCAGTTGGGGTGAAATGTGTCTTAATTCACATTTACAGCTTTTTTTTATACACATACAGTAGCTTTATCTTGTGTTATATGTGCCCAAAGTAATCATTTGGAACCTGATAGACATATTATGTACCACTTTAACAATGTGTATAGTTTTTTCAGTATACCAGTGTTGGGTGTTTTCTCTTTGGTTAACTCTGTGGACTGATCAGCCCTACCAGCTCTGCTCTCCTGACGATTAGCCTGACTGCCCTGCCTCACTATTCACTCTTAGAGGCATGTGCCTTCCCTTTTGGTTGGATTTGTTTTTCTGCCACTAGGCTAGGTGTGCAGCCCTCCTCAATGGTCTGTATAAACCCCCCGAACCCCAACAGTTTCTGAGTATGTTTTCAGATTTTTGTATAACTCGTTTTGATATGCTCATGACTGAAAGAGAGAAAGTGCCAGAAGAGCAGGTTTTATTCTGCAAGGCTGGTGTTTGTGTTCAACAAGAATGGTAATCCAAAATAATGGCAGGTATTGTGTGTGGTGCCTTCAGGAACTGGGTAAAGCACAGACAGACTTCAACCTGAAATAATCCTTGTGAACATGTGTTGGAAAGGTGATCCACCCATAGACTGAGGTCATCTAGTTGGCATCCTATCAGTTTCTTACTCCTGGTAGACACTTCTTACCTTCTGTTGCCTAGTAAGCTGTGCATGGGGTGGTTTTTGGAAGGCGGTATTTGTATTTCTAGTTATTTGATGAACAGATAGTGATGTCAATATCAAACAGAAATGACTTACAATAGCACATTTACACAGATGATCGATGCATTCCCACAAAGATGCCTGCCAAATAGCACAAAGATGAGAACAGGTGGTGAGACAGTTTATGAGGGTGTAGGTGAGACATATATCAGGGACAAAACAAAACAAACAGAAAAAAAATATACATTCATGTACATTTCAAAGGTAGCCAAAGAAAACTATGGGTTGCACCCAGCCAGAGCATCTACCACACTATCTTAATGTATAGAAAAATGATATTTTATTTAGATACCTTTTGTTATAATATTGTGGCTGGCAAGCAAGGCTTTTGTTGGGAAGAGAGGCTCAACCCCTGAACCTCGAGAACAAATGTTTAGACCAGAATTATCCAAACAGCCACTTGTGCCAATGCCACAATTATTTTCCTCAATTATACATGAACACCAAAAGTTTTTTGATTTCCCAAAAATAGCAAGATTTAATTGATTCAAGCATGTTGTGCTTCGTACAGCCGACGCATGTTTCAACCTTTCACAGGTTTTCCTCAGGGCTGTGTTACCATTTTTCCAAACAGATTCTAGTAAATGTTCATGTTAAACAGTCCGTGGAATTGTATGATTATCACATGTTAAAATCAGTAAAGACAATATTTCACAGAACCATTTCAACCCAAATGGAACAGTTATAGTTAAAACCAGCATCGGGAGAGGTAATACAACAGTAAAGGGGGTGGGGAAGGCGGGCAAGAGGTACGACACAAGAATCAAATATCACAAAATCAAAATGTCCATTAGTTCAGGAGATATTTTACATGACAGGCATAAATATCCAAATCAACCCTTAAAAAAGTGTCACCTCCAATAACCAGTCAGTAAACCTTCCCAATACTCTATTCAGTATTATTTACCCTCTTCAATTTAAGATGTCTCTACTCCATATGTGAACTCCTCTGCTATTGTCATTTAGCCTTACAACCCACTACTTGTGTTTTAGTATACATTTGACAAATTACCTTCAATGCTAGATCAATGTTATCTCACCACCACCACCACCACCACCTATGTGTGCTCCATACAAAATCAATAATGTATTAAGTGTCTTGCACCTATAAACTTTTCTTTAAATAATAGATAATGTGCAGTTACCTAATTACTGTTATTCTTCTTTTTGTTTAGTTTGTTTAGGAAGGGTCGTTATTTGGCTCGTATTTCATTCCAACCTATTTAGTTATATGATCAATAGTTGTTAGAAACTCAACAGTTATCTTTTTGTTTTCAATTATTTACAAAAGGTTTCAATTGTAATCATGTCTTTTATAACAACCAAATTAATCTTCTATCCTGGTTAGTTGTCTTTCAAAATACACTCGCTCCATTCTTTTCTTTGGTTTTTACTTCAAATATGCTCGATTCACATTATCCACATATTATCTAGTGTGGGGACATTTGAAACAACTACCACATAAAATACCAATATTGGTTTTGACCTACACCCATACATACAGATGTATGATCTAACACACTCATTCACATAATTCTTCCTAAAAAGGGGATTCCTTTTTTAATGGTGATGGTGAAGAGACTGCATCCCTCATCCTCTTCGTTCATTAGCTAAACTAATTTCTTTTATTGGACATCATTCTATAGAGGTTTTTGATGTTATAAATATATACCTATATGTCCACCCTCCATCCATGCCATCCATCAACTTTTCAGGGAATTAATTATTTCTTCTTTAACACTGTTCAATATGCTTTTGGTCAAAGTGCTAGTGGTTATACTAGATGCTCCTAGCTGTTAGGCACATTTCTTAAGGGTACAGTGCCCATCCAGCTATTATTTTGTCAACCTTGTTAAACCACATAGGGATGTCCCCATTGTAAAATCCATTTGGAGATAACATTCTAATTACACCCTGTGCGATGATCATACCGATCTTTGGTAGCAGAATCTTTTTCTATTTAGGCACATTCTTTAGTACATGAGTCATCATAAAAAGACCCCCATTTCATGGTCCATTTCATGGTCCGTGTTCAGACACATTTCAATTGTTCGATATTTACAGATCATTCTTATCTCTATCTGTCTTAGACACTTCTCTCTATAGCCTCCTCTTGTTTTGGGGGGCACCAGTTTCAGTGCAGCAAATCTTATTCCAGCTTTGTCATCTATTTGATGTTCTGTCTGCCAGTCAGTCGAAAGTTGTAGTCTAGGATCATCATTCCGCAAGTCATGTAGATGTTCTCTTATCCTTATTCTTTTTCCTCAAATAGTACTATCAATATATATTAGACAACATTTGTTTTTTTTGTTTTTTTGACAATCTTTCTAGCCTGAAGAATTTTTGTGTAAGAATCCCTGTCATCTTAGTAGTGGCACTCTGTATGGAGATCTACGGGCCGTAAGGAGACAGTGTGCTTATTACTAAGTTATCCAGTCCCCACACTGCTTAAAGCATCTCAAAAATATCTTTCAACAAACCAAGCTGACCTACTCGTCTCAAAATCTTATACAGATACCCAAGCCGACCTACTGGTCTCAAAATCTTCCACAGATACCCAATTCAGGCCTATCTCAATTATTACACAGTTCTCAAGGGACTCGTCAACTCTGTTCAAATTGGCTCATAAACATTGCCATCTGTTGCATTTGGATCCAGACCGAATGCCTTATATTTCACAGAGGCCTAAATGTACTTTTGCCAAAGCTAATACACTTTACAATAGACTCAGTCCTTCTTTCTTTGATCCTTCAGATGCTAAAACACATCCAACATGGCTGAAACAACCAGTTGGCTTTTTCAAATGTGGGAGCTGCAACCAGTGCCAATATGCCTATCCTAATTGTCAGCAATTTGCAGATCAAATTGGGACTAAAATTGCGATCAGGAATTTCATCAACTGCAAAACCAAATTTGTGGTTTATGCAATTATATGTGTTTGCAACAAACTATACATAGGGAGCACGATCAGACAGTTGAGAGTCTGCATCAGAGAACACCTTTCAATTCTCAATAAAACAGGTGTCAATTTACCTCTGGCGTTACATTGGCAAACACAACACCAACTAGCCAACAATGCAGACATACGCATTTTAGGTTTGGCAAAAGCCACAACGAGCAAACGTGGTGGTATCCTTTGTATGAAACGGAGGCAACTAGAATGTAAGCTTATTTGCCATTTTCGATGTACCACCATCGGTTTAAACTCAGATCACGAAATGCACGTCTTTTTGTAATTCAACCTCTGTTTTGTTTCAATTCACACTTTTATTGACATTTTGCAATTAGACTGAAACTTTAATAATTTGGAATCAATACTATTCTCAACTTGTGCATTGCAGTACACTGATCTAAGTTACTGCATTTCTGTACTACCCTTGTACATTCGATACCTTGCCATTAGACCTAAATAACAGCAGCTCTAATCAATAATATAACTTATCAGAACATTGCAGCACAATGATTTCATTAATTTTATCTCTGTATCACTTTTAATTGTAATCATTGTACAATTCTTTTAATGGGTTTATTTAACTATGAAATGTGATCAACAGCTTTTTTGCCTGAGGACAATTACCTTATATTATTGCTGCGTGTGCACTGCTATTATCCAGTTGTAATTATATATTCAACAGCAGTAACCTTCTCTGCCACCTCTATTTCCATTCTAGCAAAGTTATTTTTAATATCATTTTCAACATGCTTAAGCTTCTTGATGTGCTGTGGGAATATGTCTATAATCCACCCGCAAAATTATACATCCTGCAACTCAGCAAGTCATTTTAGCTATACTCTTTGTCAACCATATCATACATTGTTTACTTTACATACGGGCATTTTTTTTGCACGACGCACGTGACGTCACCCGCAAAAGGTGCGCGTGACATCACGCGCGCGACGCAAATGCCACGTAGCAATGCAGCCGGCATTATCTCCAGCTCCTGCCTCTTTTACTTGCCACAGACTGGACGTACGGACATGATTGTACATGGGGATTGGGCCCCTTAACTTAGCAGGACTGCAATATTGCTATAGAGGTACATTTCCTTTTGTACTTAATGCATTTAAATTAACATACTTGCCATGCACGGCTTGACATAGTTCTTATACTCAGTTTATGGTTTTGATCTCTTTTAGAATTTGAACACTTACCATTTTACCTACAGGCCCTATGCACACTTGACTTTGAATCTGATGGTAAGTCTATTTGTTACAATAGCCACCCTCTCATTCATTTCAGTATCCACACACTACCAACTTTATACTGAACTTAGGGTATTGGTTGTCTTCTCAGGTGGCCATTCTGTATTACCAGCCACCACTCTACAAATGTGTCCTTCCACTTACCTGGACACATGGTATGTCATGCCTTACTTCATATTTTCCCACATGCACATTTTGAATCTTGATCTTATTTTTTCCACTTATTCTATGGACCAAAGTGCACACTAACATTTCCCATTTGATTGTGTTCTCTGTCTTCTGATCACCAATGTTGCTTACATATCCACAAACCAAGCACTGAATTCTGCTATGACATTTTACTTACCTTTAATTTTGGATGTGATGCCATTTGCTTATAATCTCTTGTGCAAATTGCCAAAATGTTATCAAATCCTTTTTGTTTGTTTTGAATGATGGCACTCATCATTTCTAATGCTAAATGTTTACATTCTCTTGTTTAAATATCATCTCTGTTAATGTACAGCCTAAAAGGTCGAAACACGTGTTGGCTGTTTTTTGACTAATACATTCTGTAACCGATAACAGGAATACTTTCTTCTATTTGGACTTCAAATGTTCTGGATCTGCACATTGGATTTACCTTCCTTCTCCTTTTCCTATGTTAGTAATGGCTCTAAAGGCATTGTATGTGCTACCTGTTGGTGCAAATAGTGCCTTAATATCCTCATCTCTACCTTCTAGGTAATCTGTAATTGTGTTGAGGTGTTGGGATCCCGGCTATGGTAATATAAATAGCCAAAGAAAACTATGGGTTGTACCCAGCCAGAGTTCTTCCACACTATCTTATTGTATAAAAATGTTATATTTTATTTAGACACTTTCTGTACACTAAAGCACCCACGATCAAGACTGTGTTCAGCCCGTCCTATGTGAACCCCATTGAGAAAGCAAAAACATGTCTAAATCGAAATTTGGCTGTTTTTCATAAATGTAGACCATGCAGCATGTGCCAGTTTGGGAAAGAAATGAAAAGTATTTGTATGAATGTCAAGGAACCCTTTGTACTTAGGGATTTCATCAATTGCAAATCCAAATGTGCAGTGTATGCTATTATATGCATTTGTGGTCTAATTTATATTGGTAGTACTATTCAAGAAATAATAATAAGGATAAGAGAACATCTGCATGCCTTGCTGAATGATGATGCTAGACCACCACTTTCAACTCACTGGCAGACAGAACATCAAATGGCCACAAAGCGGGAATAATATTTGCTGCACTGAAACTGGCACCCCCAATCCAAGAAGAGGGGATAGAGAGAAGCATCTAAGACAGATAGAGGCAAGAATTATCTGTACATATTGAACAATTGAAATGGGTGTGAACATGGACCATGAAATGGGGGTCTTTTTATGATGACTCATGTACTAAAGAATGTGCCTAAACAGAAAAAGATTCTGCTATCAAAGATCGGTATAATCATAGCAATTGACAATGTGAATGATATCTTGCGGAAAACCTATAAATAGTAAAGTAATAAGATGACACTAAACTGAGTGCTAAAGGGTGTAATTATAATGGTATCTGCAAATGGATTTTACAATGGGGACATCCTTACATGGCTTAACTAGGTCAGTAAAATAATAGATGGATGGACACTGTACCCTTACGAAATGTAATTAATAGCTAGGAGAATCTAATATAAACATTAACAGTAGCCTTTAAATTTAATAGTGTTAAAGAAGGAATAATCAATTCCCTGCGAAGTGTCTGCTTGGTGTGGATGGCCGGTTGGATATATTTCAGGCTTTCGGTAAAAGGCTGCAGTACGAGAGGAATGAGACCTTGGCAGGGAAGCCACTGTAAAAACGGAACTAAAATATATAGAGGAAAGATTCCAATAAAGGCCAAGTCGCTGAACTTAGGCATGTCACTGAAAAAGCTAAAGAATAAACAGGACACCCTAAGAGACACTGAGACTATGCTCATTGGGATTAAAGCAACAGATAAATGATACAGACCCACCTTACTCACAAGAACTTTCAGGACACCTGTCCATTCAACATCAAATAACCAGTTGGAAATTCTTGAATTTGCTTTTTGCAATGTAAATGCAACTGTAGATAGGGCATACAGCATGTATGATAATTACTGTCAAAATTGACAAACAAACTGTTATATGAACTACTGTAATTGTGCCTTGATAAAGCTTGAGTAAGGGTGAAACACTTGCACGTGCCTCCTAGGAGATTTTTGTTGGCACAACTATACATCACACATGGGCACTACTATACCATCTCTCCTGATGAGGTAATAGGTAGTGCATAAATATGCTTTGAAAAACCTTAATACATTTTTTTTAAAATACTGTAAACAACCTAATAATTGCTGATAACTTATTGAATGAATAACCATTGGAGAATTAACTGGACTAAGCACACAGGTGGACATAAAACATCAACGTTTGCTTGAAAAACCCATTAGACTGGTGGTGAATACCCTTGTTTATGTAGCCTTGCAGCTACTGGTCCTCACCAATACGAACTTAATATGCCCAAAAAACCCAGAAATCTTTGCAAAGAAATGCATAAATCCTGCTCTGAATTTTTTTGGTAAGTTTGGTGAGGTTTCGTCAAGGGGGGGAAAAGTTATAGGAGGGTTCCAAAATGTTCTTTTTTTCCTTAGACACAATGGGAAAACATTTTTGCTCACGCATACAGCCCAAACCGCTGGACGGATTTTCACCAAATGTGTGCCAAGAGCAGTGGCTTGGTCTCAAAAGTGTGCTTTTGTAAATTTGGTGTTAATCCGTCCAGTAGTTTCCTTTCAAACAGGTAAAATGTAGGTGAAAAGAAATCATTGATATCTGGGTATGGTCTGTGGACTCACTTCCCTGTTCACTCTGCAGACAGGACTCCGATTGGTCTGGAGGGTGGTGTGATGTCCGCGGACTTCTGACACGCCCGCTGATTGGTTGGAGAAAAGCGTGATGTGCGTCATATTTTTCCAAAATGCCCGCCATGTTCTATCCATGGACAACCGTGGACATTGCAGTGGTGAACAGGGCTGGGAAACCCATTTTGGGTAATTTGGTGTTGGGAAGAAGGGCTAGGAGAGGTGGGGGAGTAAATAAAAGATGATATGGGGCTATTTGTTTAGGTGGAACAAGAGCGTGCAGGGCGCGGCAGTCCGCGGACACTGTGGTAGTCCACCAACACTGTCTTGGGAGGGCAGCTTGTCTGGTGACTCCAGGCAGCTTTATTTGGGTAGGGGAGTGGAATGTAGACGATATGAGGAAGTCTGAATAGGTTAAAAATAGGCCATGCACCCGAGAATCTAGGCACTAGCACAACTACCATAGTATATGAATCTGGCCAAAAATCTGGCCACAACCATTGTAGTAGTAAGTGTTTGGTGTGCGTAACATAAACAACCCCTATGAGCAACACATGGGTTTTAGAGTTTTAAATTGTTCCTTCTTATTGTTCCTAGGTTGAAACGGCAATGCACAGGGCCCCGTCCACATAGCCAAATCCATCCTATTATTAATAGTTATCTGCATCCTGAAGACGGGTGCCGAAAACACACCATCAAGAGTCAGTTTGTTTCAGTATTGTTCCGCTCCCAGAAACACAATTAAGTGTAGACGTTCCATGTCCTATAGAAATGTGCACATGACTGCCAATGATCACTCGTGTTACTGACGTTACACATTCCTGAATGTTCAAAGGCATATTTTGATTTGCTACACCAGGTTTTGTTCACACAGCAATATTTATGTGGACTGTCTTTTTTCTTCAACAACGCCTTTTGACAAGATTGTCTATATGTGGTTCTTTTATTGGATTGTATTTTTTAACAATGTTTCATGTGTTGAATAATGTTATATACTTATTAAAATATGCTATTTGATACCTAGTTTATGGTAATACACACAGCTGGGTGAGAGTTATTATGACCAGGGGAGTAGTTAATCTACATCCTTTGTGTTGGGAAGGTGGGTAGCTGGCGGTGAAACTGTCGCTTTATTACACATGTTTACTTCTTCAATCACCCCAGCCCCCTTACAAAAAAAGAGGAACATATTTGCTCAATAACTTTTGAAACCTGCAGATGGTGTTTGAATTGGGAAGTTAAGGGCAAGTTGTGGTGTGTTGGTGTGGCCAGTGGCCAGATTCTTGGGTGCATGTCTGTATTATACTGTGGTGGTTTTAACCAGTGCCCAAATTCTTGGGTTCATGGCCATAGGGACTGGCCACAACCATTGTAATAATATGTGTACAGAAATGGAATTTGGCCATTGCAAAGAAACATTACAATAATATGAGTATAGTCATTATACATTCTGTATAGGCAGTGTATAGTTTTTGGAACATAGTGACACAACACCATTGAAGTGGAAAGGGTACTTTTCATTGATGTAGCTTTGGGGGGTACAGGTTGACTTTGTCGTACATGGTAATGCAGGAGAAATATTTGCTTCTTTGTTTGTGAAAAAACTTAGCATAACATGTTAGGTAAGGTACTTCACATTGTCACATTGCATACAATCTCACATATTCATGTACTTTTTAGACCCTCATAATTAGTACATTCCAAGTAGTATGCTGTGTTTGATTCCATAATCACTGGGTCTATGGGGAAAAAATCCATGTAGATTAAAAAAAAACTAGTACATTTATTTGACATTACGTGCCACACTTTGTTTGTTTGAAGTATGGAGTACTTAAAGCAATGTTTAAGGTGCACAAATAAGTGTATTTGCTGTTACAAGCAGTGTTGCAGTAGGAAGTGTAATGATGTGCATGCTTTGCTTTCTGAAAGTGCTGGTGGTATGGCTGTTGTTAGATACCATTTGGCCTATTCTAACTGTGTATAGTGTTGCAGTTTTGAAGAGTATGCTTTGATGCAGTTTGATTCCTGTTGGTGGATGCTAAGTATTTTGCTATTGGACACTAATATTGCAGTATTATGGGTGCAGTTAGATACCAGTTGTCGTATTCTAACTGTTGATAGTTTTATACTTTTTAAGGGTATGTTTTGAAGCACTTTCATTCCTGATGGTGCATTCTAACAATTTCACTATTGAAAAGTAACATTGCAGTATTATGGGTGCAGTTAGATAGCAGTTGGTGTAAGTTAACTCTTGATAGTTTTACAGGCTAGTCACTAATCTTTGTAGACCCTCATAATCAGTATATTTTAAGTACTATGGGTGAAACAATGTTAGTGTGTGTTTTGCACAGTTGTTGTTTGTGTTTGCATAATCATTGGGGAAAAAGTATATATAGCATTATCAAAAAATTACTAAATGTTCAGCTGTTGGCATATTGAAACTGTTTTTCATTTCACAAACAGCATTGTAGCACTATGGATGTAGTTAGATACCAGTTGGTGTAGTCTAACTGTTTTTAGTTTTACAGTTGAGAAGGCTATTTCTTGAAGCACTTAGATAACTGTTGATGTCTAAAGTGTCCTAAGTTACGATAGTTTTACAGGTCAGTGAGTAAATTTAGGTTTAAGGAATATTAAGTAGGCATTTGTTAGATTTGCTGGTAATCTATGTGTTAGAGTAATGCAAGTGTCATTGCATTCAAACCAACCACATGTTTTTTTAATGCATACAGTATAGTGACCTGCAGTGGTTGTGGCACCAGTCTGGTAGAGTATGCCTACTGTTATGAAGGCTTTCTTGCCAAGAGATACTTGCCCGTGTGTGAAGCTAGTAAGCTTGTAGTTGTTTTTGGTACCATCTACATTGTACATTAAAAACATTACTATTACATATTGGCTATGTGAGTTTATGTGTATGGTCGAACGATTTCCTGAATTTCAAACAGTGCATAATATGCCATGATTTTCATTTTGCACAAGCTGATGAAATGGAATGGATTCACAATTAGATATAGATACATAATCAAATTGTTCATTAGCGACCTGCTTCTGTGCAACATGGTTGCAGAACTTGCATGTATGCTTCCACATGTACGAAATCTGTAAGATTTCATTTATAGGTATATTTTTGCTGTCTAGTACTTGCAGTAAGTACATTAGACATTCTTATGGATCTTCTTGTGTGTTTAAGGCAAATCTTACCATTCCCACACAGTAGTCCAATTCTTGCCTTATTCCTGAAACACTGTAAGTGTTGTCAGGATTATTTGTTGCATTTCTATGAAGGACACGCATTTGCAAACACAACTGGTCTGAGTCGTTCAAGTAAATGTTTTGAACAATTGGTGGCAATTGGAAAAGAATATTGATTGCTACATTTGCATAGCAATTTAGACCAGCTGTGTTGGAAAATTTCAATTAATTTATTTTTGTAATTTCTTAAGCACAGACAGTAGCCCATGTGCATCTTGGCGCTAGAGGAAGGCACGCTGTCCATGTAAAGGGGAAAAGAAGCGAGGCAGAACTAGAAATGAAGGGTCTTTATAGCTTTCCTAAAAGGTAGGTGGCCAAATAATTTTTTTATGGGAAGCGGCAACTCGTTCCATGCAGTGGCAGCAGCAACAGAGAAGGAGGGGCCCCCTATCCTAGCGCAGTTAAATTATGGAACCACAAGTAGATCAGCCGCGGCCGAACGAAGCTGACACTTGTGAAGATAGCGCACAAACTTAGATATCAAAACCTCGGGTCCCACGTTGTCGATTGCCCGATGGACATTACACAGAGCTTTAAATCTAATACGCTGACATACTGGTAGCCAGTGGAGAGAGTGCAGGACAGGGGAGATATGTGCCCCACAGGGAGAGCCAGTGGCTACTCTCGCTGCTAGATTCGGTAGGCGTTGTAGTCTCTGGATAAGCCCTATCGGTTGGGCTAAGTATAGAGAATTACAATAATCCTGCCCTGATAGAACAAGGGCGGCCACAACCATGGGATGAAGATGCTCAGGAATTAAAGGCAGCACTTTTTTTTTAGAACTTTCAGCTGCAGATATCCAGTTTGACATACTGAGGCAACCTGACTTTCCATAGAAAGAGAAGCTGTCAGTATGACCCCTAACTTCTTTACATTCCCTATAGGAGTGGGGAGGTTGCCCAAAGATGCAGGCCAGAAAGAAGACACCCAAAGTGATGGATCAGGTGGACACCCTACCACCAGAACCTCAGTCTTATCCCTGTTCAATTTGAGCCAGTTGTGGTTCATACATTTACCCACGGCCGTCAGGCACTCAAACAGGCATGATGCCATATCAGCCTTATCTAGATCTTGTGGGATGTTTCCACCCACACATCCAAGCCCTACAACAGTACTGTGAATTGCTGGTAGCAGAAACATCAGAATGGCCACTGGAAAGCATGCTGCTCACCAGAAATCACCAGAAAAGTGCAGTGAAAACCTGACAGATAGGCCACCATCCACTTTTACCTCTGTCAGTGTTAATACAGGAGACCATTGCCAGACCCCATCCTTTGGCTGCACACAGAACAAAATCAGTGCAAAGGAATATAGGGCTGTTCAGAAATCCGTTTTATTTGGTGTCAAAAATTGCTAGAATCATGTCTCACAAAACCACCATAAAGATCCAACCTTCTTGTTGGGGGTTCCACATTACTCTACTGCAAGAATCCACCTCAATACAATGTCAGCAAGAATCATAATTTATTAGGACAAAATCCCATATTAAAGACATTTACAGGCCGATTCATGGAATAATTAGCGCGGCGCAAGTGGGCAAAAACGTGCGAATCGCAGTGGAATAGCGAAAATCGCAGTGCAAGTGCGAAAATCGCACGAAAAGCAGCGCACATCGATTCATGGAAGGCCGTGCGCGAGAAAACCAGCGGATGTGCGAAAAAAAGAGTGCGCGGCGCACGTTGGCGCACAGGCCATCTAACAGCGTGCGCCAGGTCACAGCGAAAATCGCACAGGCCACAGCGAAAATCGCACATAGCGCGGCGCACGCAACAAAAGTAGGCGGAACACGGGCGTAACACTCGGAATGGGGAACAACTTGCCAAAACGTGGGCGTCACGGGGGAAGTACAGGGCACAAGTGCGCGGAACGCCCACACGCTCGCCTACAACACGTATTCATGGAATAGAATAGGGCAAAAAAGCGCACGGTCAAACCAGCGCACAGGCACAAACACGACCGCCACAAGAAAGCAGGCGGTAGCGTCTCTGTGGCTGTAAGAAATGTGCGCTAAAAGGTGCGCCAACAAATAGCACCTATATACTGCCATGATGAATGTCCTATACTGTGGCCCTCCAGGACAAATGACGTGCAAAGGGGTACCCACAAACACGGACACCCGCTGACAAAAAATACGTGTGCGTGTATACCGGGGTGTGCGGGAAGTCTCACACGCGATTTGGCCGCGTACGTGTATTTCAGGGGTGCGCGGGAAGTTCCACATGCGATTGGCCCAGTGCGAGCAGGGTACGTGTATTTCAGGGGTGCGCGGGAATTTCCACACGCGATTTCAGCAAGGTATGTGTATTTCAGGGGTGCGCGGGAAGTTCCACATGCGATTGGCCCAGTGCGAGCAGGGTACGTGTATTTCAGGGGTGCACGGGAATTTCCACACGCGATTTCAGCAAGGTATGTGTATTTCAGGGGTGCGCGGGAAGTTCCACACGCGATTGGCCCAGTGCGAGCAGGGTACGTGTATTTCAGGGGTGCGCGGGAATTTCCACACGCAATTTCAGCAAGGTATGTGTATTTCAGGGGTGCGCGGGAAGTTCCACACGCGATTGGCCCAGTGCGAGCAGGGTACGTGTATTTCAGTGGTGCGCGGGAATTTCCACACGCGATTTCAGCAAGGTATGTGTATTTCAGGGGTGCGCAGGAAGTTCCACACGCGATTGGCCCAGTGCGAGCAGGGTACGTGTATTTCAGGGGTGCGCGGGAATTTCCACACGCGATTTCAGCAAGGTATGTGTATTTCAGGGGTGCGCGGGAAGTTCCACACGCGATTGGCCCAGTGCGAGCAGGGTACGTGTATTTCAGGGGTGCGCGGGAATTTCCACACGCGATTTCAGCAAGGTATGTGTATTTCAGGGGTGCGCGGGAAGTTCCACACGCGATTGGCCCAGTGCGAACAGGGTACGTGTATTTCAGGGGTGCGCGGGAATTTCCACACGCGATTTCAGCAAGGTATGTGTATTTCAGGGGTGCGCGGGAAGTTCCACACGCGATTGGCCCAGTGCGAGCAGGGTACGTGAATTTCAGGGGTGCGCGGGAAGTTCCACACGCGATTTCAGCAATGTATGTGTATTTCAGGGGTGCGCGGGAAGTTCCACACGCGATTGGCCCAGTGCGAGCAGGGTACGTGTATTTCAGGGGTGCGCGGGAATTTCCACATGCGATTTCAGCAAGGTATGTGTATTTCAGGGGTGCGCGGGAAGTTCCACACGCGATTTCAGCAAGGTATGTGTATTTCAGGGGTGCGCGGGAAGTTCCACACACGATCTCAGCAGGGTATGTGTATTTCAGGGGTTCTGGGGAGTACCACACGTGAATTGGCCGTGTGGGCCCTCCCAGGTGTACGCTCCACAACCTTCACGGACCCTGCAGGCAGCCCACACCACGGGGGACTACCCTGCACCCATGCTCATGTCCCGCAGGCAGCCCATCCACCATCGGCAACCCACATGTCACCTTGCACTACTGATGAACAATGCATGTCTCCCACCACCCCCAGCCACCAGGGGCACCCACCACCAGGCCCCCACTCATGTCTCCCACCACCCCCACCCCCCTGCCACCATGGCCACCCTCCACCAGGCCCCCACTCATGTCCCCCTGCACCCCCACCCCCCAGCATCCAGGGTCACCCTCCACCAGGCCCCCACTCATGTCTCTCACCACCCCCACCCTCCAGCAGTGCAGGGGCAGACTCCACCAGGCCCCCACTCATGTCTACCACCAACCCCACCCCCCTGCCACCATGGCCACCCTCCACCAGGCCCCCACTCATGTCTCCCACCACCCCCACCCCCCTGCCACCATGGCCACCCTCCACCAGGCCCCCACTCATGTCCCCCTGCACCCCCACCCCCCAGCATCCAGGGTCCCCCTCCACCAGGCCCCCACTCATGTCTCCCACCACCCCCACCCCCCTGCTACCATGGGCAGCCTCCACCAGGCCCCCACTCATGTCTCCCTCCACCCCCAACCCCCAGCCACCAGGGGCAGCCTCCACCAGGCCCCCACCCATGTCTGCCACCACCCCCACCCCCCAGCCACCAGGGGCAGCCTCCACCAGGCCCCCACTCATGTCCCCCTGCACCTCCACCCCCCAGCATCCAGGGTCACCCTCCACCAGGCCCCCACTCATGTCTCCCACCACCCCCACCCCCCTGCCACCATGGCCACCCTCCACCAGGCCCCCACTCATGTCTCCCACCACCCCCACCCCCCAGCAGTGCAGGGGCAGCCTCCACCAGGCCCCCACTCATGTCTACCACCACCCCCACCCCCTGCCACCATCGGCAGCCTCCACCAGGCCCCCACTCATGTCTCCCACCACCCCCACCCCCCAGCCACCATGGGCAGCCTCCACCAGGCCCCCACTCATGTCTCCCACCACCCCCACCCCCCAGCAGTGCAGGGGCCGCCTCCACCAGGCCCCCACTCATGTCTACCACCACCCCCACCCCCCAGCCACCATGGGCAGCCTCCACCAGGCCCCCACTCATGTCTCCCACCACCCCTACCCCCCAGCCACCAGGGGCAGCCTCCACCAGGCCCCCACCCATGTCTCCCACCACCCCCACCCCCCAGCCACCAGGGGCAGCCTCCACCAGGCCCCCACTCATGTCCCCCTGCACCCCGACCCCCCGGCATCCAGGGTCACCCTCCACCAGGCCCCCACTCATGTCTCCCACCACCCCCACCCCCCTGCCACCATGGCTACCCTCCACCAGGCCCCCACTCATGTCCCCCTGCACCCCCACCCCCCAGCATCCAGGGTCACCCTCCACCAGGCCCCCACTCATGTCTCCCACCACCCCCACACCCCTGCCACCATGGGCAGCCTCCACCAGGCCCCCACTCATGTCTCCCACCACCCCCACCCCCCAGCAGTGCAGGGGCAGCCTCCACCAGGCCCCCACTCATGTCTACCACCACCCCCACACCCCTGCCACCATGGCCACCCTCCACCAGGCCCCCACTCATGTCCCCCTGCACCCCCACCCCCCAGCATCCAGGGTCACCCTCCACCAGGCCCCCACTCATGTCTCCCACCACCCCCACCCCCCTGCCACCATGGGCAGCCTCCACCAGGCCCCCACTCATGTCTCCCACCACCCCCACCCCCCAGCCACCAGGGGCAGCCTCCACCAGGCCCCCACCCATGTCTCCCACCACCCCCACCCCCCAGCCACCAGGGGCAGCCTCCACCAGGCCCCCACTCATTTCCCCCTGCACCCCCACCCCCCAGCATCCAGGGTCACCCTCCACCAAGCCCCCACTCATGTCTCCCACCACCCCCACCCCCCTGCCACCATGGCCACCCTCCACCAGGCCCCCACTCATGTCTCCCACCACCCCCACCCCCCAGCAGTGCAGGGGCAGCCTCCACCAGGCCCCAACTCATGTCTACCACCACCCCCACCCCCCTGCCACCATGGGCAGCCTCCACCAGGCCCCCACACATGTCTCCCACCACCCCCACCCCCCAGCCACCATGGGCAGCCTCCACCAGGCCCCCACTCATGTCTCCCACCACCCCCACCCCCCAGCAGTGCAGGGGCAGCCTCCACCAGGCCCCCACTCATGTCCCCCTGCACCCCCACCCCCCAGCATCCAGGGTCACCCTCCACCCGGCCCCCACTCATGTCTCCCACCACCCCCACCCCCCTGCCACCATGGCCACTGCCACCATGGGCAGCCTCCACCAGGCCCCCACTCATGTCTCCCACCACCCCCACCCCCCAGCAGTGCAGGGGCAGCCTCCACCAGGCCCCCACTCATGTCTACCACCACCCCCACCCCCCTGCCACCATGGCCACCCTCCACCAGGCACCCACTCATGTCCCCCTGCACCCCCACCCCCCAGCATCCAGGGTCACCCTCCACCAGGCCCCCACTCATGTCTCCCACCACCCCCACCCCCCTGCCACCATGGGCAGCCTCCACCAGGCCCCCACTCATGTCTCCCACCACCCCCACCCCCCAGCCACCAGGGGCAGCCTCCACCAGGCCCCCACCCATGTCTCCCACCACCCCCACCCCCCAGCCACGAGGGGCAGCCTCCACCAGGCCCCCACTCATGTCTTCCACCACCCCCACCCCCTAGCAGTGCAGGGGCAGCCTCCGCCAGGCCCCCACTCATGTCCCCCTGCACCCCCACCCCCCAGCATCCAGGGTCACCCTCCACCAGGCCCCCACTCATGTCTCCCACCACCCCCACCCCCCTGCCACCATGGCCACTGCCACCATGGGCAGCCTCCACCAGGCCCCCACTCATGTCTCCCACCACCCCCATCCCCCAGCAGTGCAGGGGCAGCCTCCACCAGGCCCCCACTCATGTCTACCACCACCCCCACCCCCCTGCCACCATGGCCACCCTCCACCAGGCCCCCACTCATGTCCCCCTGCACCCCCACCCCCCAGCATCCAGGGTCACCCTCCACCAGGCCCCCACTCATGTCTCCCACCACCCCCACCCCCCTGCCACCATGGGCAGCCTCCACCAGGCCCCCACTCATGTCTTCCACCACCCCCACCCCCCAGCCACCAGGGGCAGCCTCCACCAGGCCCCCACCCATGTCTCCCACCACCCCCACCCCCCAGCCACCAGGGGCAGCCTCCACCAGGCCCCCACTCATGTGCCCCTGCATCCCCACCCCCCAGCATCCAGGGTCACCCTCCACCAGGCCCCCACTCATGTCTCCCACCACCCCCACCCCCCTGCCACCATGGCCACCCTCCACCAGGCCCCAACTCATGTCTCCCACCACCCCCACCCCCAGCAGTGCAGGGGCAGCCTCCACCAGGCCCCAACTCATGTCTACCACCACCCCCACCCCCCTGCCACCATGGGCAGCCTCCACCAGGCCCCCACTTATGTCTCCCACCACCCCCACCCCCCAGCCACCATGGGCAGCCTCCACCAGGCCCCCACTCATGTCTCCCACCACCCCCACCCCCCAGCAGTGCAGGGGCAGCCTCCACCAGGCCCCCACTCATGTCTACCACCACCCCCACCCCCCAGCCACCATGGGCAGCCTCCACCAGACCCCCACTCATGTCTCCCACCACCCCCACCCCCGAGCCACCAGGGGCAGCCTCCACCAGGCCCCCACCCATGTCTCCCACCACCCCCACCCCCCAGCCACCAGGGGCAGCCTCCACCAGGCCCCCACTCATGTCCCCCTGCACCCCCACCCCCCAGCATCCAGGGTCACCCTCCACCAGGCCCCCACTCATGTCTCCCACCACCCCCACCCCCCTGCCACCATGGCCACCCTCCACTAGGCCCCCACTCATGTCCCCCTGCACCCCCACCCCCCAGCATCCAGGGTCACCCTCCACCAGGCCCCCACTCATGTCTCCCACCACCCCCACCCCCCTGCCACCATGGCAGCCTCCACCCGGCCCCCACTCATGTCTCCCACCACCCCCACCCCCCAGCAGTGCAGGGGCAGCCTCCACCAGGCCCCCACTCATCTCTACCACCACCCCTACTCCCCTGCCACCATGGCCACCCTCCACCAGGCCCCCACTCATGTCCCCCTGCACCCCCACCCCCCAGCATCCAGGGTCACCCTCCACCAGGCCCCCACTCATGTCTCCCACCACCCCCACCCCCTGCCACCATGGGCAGCCTCCACCAGGCCCCCACTCATGTCTCCCACCACCCCCACCCCCCAGCCACCAGGGGCAGCCTCCACCAGGCCCGCACCCATGTCTCCCACCACCCCCACCCCCCAGCCACCAGGGGCAGCCTCCACCAGGCCCCCACTCATGTCCCCCTGCACCCCCACCCCCCAGCATCCAGGGTCACCCTCCACCAGGCCCCCACTCATGTCTCCCACCACCCCCACCCCCCTGCCACCATGGCCACCCTCCACCAGGCCCCCACTCATGTCTCCCACCACCCCCACCCCCCAGCAGTGCAGGGTCAGCCTCCACCAGGCCCCAACTCATGTCTACCACCACCCCCACCCCCCTGCCACCATGGGCAGCCTCCACCAGGCCCCCACTCATGTCTCCCACCACCCCCACCCCCCAGCCACCATGGGCAGCCTCCACCAGGCCCCCACTCATGTCTCCCACCACCCCCACCCCCCAGCAGTGCAGGGGCAGCCTCCACCAGGCCCCCACTCATGTCTACCACCACCCCCACCCCCCAGCCACCATGGGCAGCCTCCACCAGGCCCCCACTCATGTCTCCCACCACCCCCACCCCCCAGCCACCAGGGGCAGCCTGCACCAGGCCCCCACCCATGTCTCCCACCACCCCCACCCCCCAGCCACCAGGGGCAGCCTCCACCAGGCCCCCACTCATGTCCCCCTGCACCCCCACCCCCCAGCATCCAGGGTCACCCTCCACCAGGCCCCCACTCATGTCTCCCACCACCCCCACCCCCCTGCCACCATGGCCACCCTCCACCAGGCCCCCACTCATGTCCCCCTGCACCTCCACCCCCCAGCATCCAGGGTCACCCTCCACCAGGCCCCCACTCATGTCTCCCACCACCCCCACCCCCCTGCCACCATGGGCAGCCTCCACCAGGCCCCCACTCATGTCTCCCACCACCCCTACCCCCCAGCCACCAGGGGCAGCCTCCACCAGGCCCCCACCCATGTCTCCCACCACCCCCACCCCCCAGCCACCAGGGGCAGCCTCCACCAGGCCCCCACTCATGTCCCCCTGCACCCCCACCCCCCAGCATCCAGGGTCACCCTCCACCAGGCCCCCACTCATGTCTCCCACCACCCCCACCCCCCTGCCACCATGGCTACCCTCCACCAGGCCCCCACTCATGTCCCCCTGCACCCCCACCCCCCAGCATCCAGGGTCACCCTCCACCAGGCCCCCACTCATGTCTCCCACCACCACCACACCCCTGCCACCATGGGCAGCCTCCACCAGGCCCCCACTCATGTCTCCCACCACCCCCACCCCCCAGCAGTGCAGGGGCAGCCTCCACCAGGCCCCCACTCATGTCTACCACCACCCCCACACCCCTGCCACCATGGCCACCCTCCACCAGGCCCCCACTCATGTCCCCCTGCACCCCCACCCCCCAGCATCCAGGGTCACCCTCCACCAGGCCCCCACTCATGTCTCCCACCACCCCCACCCCCCTGCCACCATGGGCAGCCTCCACCAGGCCCCCACTCATGTCTCCCACCACCCCCACCCCCCAGCCACCAGGGGCAGCCTCCACCAGGCCCCCACCCATGTCTCCCACCACCCCCACCCCCCAGCCACCAGGGGCAGCCTCCACCAGGCCCCCACTCATTTCCCCCTGCACCCCCACCCCCCAGCATCCAGGGTCACCCTCCACCAAGCCCCCACTCATGTCTCCCACCACCCCCACCCCCCTGCCACCATGGCCACCCTCCACCAGGCCCCCACTCATGTCTCCCACCACCCCCACCCCCCAGCAGTGCAGGGGCAGCCTCCACCAGGCCCCAACTCATGTCTACCACCACCCCCACCCCCCTGCCACCATGGGCAGCCTCCACCAGGCCCCCACACATGTCTCCCACCACCCCCACCCCCCAGCCACCATGGGCAGCCTCCACCAGGCCCCCACTCATGTCTCCCACCACCCCCACCCCCCAGCAGTGCAGGGGCAGCCTCCACCAGGCCCCCACTCATGTCCCCCTGCACCCCCACCCCCCAGCATCCAGGGTCACCCTCCACCCGGCCCCCACTCATGTCTCCCACCACCCCCACCCCCCTGCCACCATGGCCACTGCCACCATGGGCAGCCTCCACCAGGCCCCCACTCATGTCTCCCACCACCCCCACCCCCCAGCAGTGCAGGGGCAGCCTCCACCAGGCCCCCACTCATGTCTACCACCACCCCCACCCCCCTGCCACCATGGCCACCCTCCACCAGGCCCCCACTCATGTCCCCCTGCACCCCCACCCCCCAGCATCCAGGGTCACCCTCCACCAGGCCCCCACTCATGTCTCCCACCACCCCCACCCCCCTGCCACCATGGGCAGCCTCCACCAGGCCCCCACTCATGTCTCCCACCACCCCCACCCCCCAGCCACCAGGGGCAGCCTCCACCAGGCCCCCACCCATGTCTCCCACCACCCCCACCCCCCAGCCACGAGGGGCAGCCTCCACCAGGCCCCCACTCATGTCTCCCACCACCCCCACCCCCTAGCAGTGCAGGGGCAGCCTCCGCCAGGCCCCCACTCATGTCCCCCTGCACCCCCACCCCCCAGCATCCAGGGTCACCCTCCACCAGGCCCCCACTCATGTCTCCCACCACCCCCACCCCCCTGCCACCATGGCCACTGCCACCATGGGCAGCCTCCACCAGGCCCCCACTCATGTCTCCCACCACCCCCATCCCCCAGCAGTGCAGGGGCAGCCTCCACCAGGCCCCCACTCATGTCTACCACCACCCCCACCCCCCTGCCACCATGGCCACCCTCCACCAGGCCCCCACTCATGTCCCCCTGCACCCCCACCCCCCAGCATCCAGGGTCACCCTCCACCAGGCCCCCACTCATGTCTCCCACCACCCCCACCCCCCTGCCACCATGGGCAGCCTCCACCAGGCCCCCACTCATGTCTTCCACCACCCCCACCCCCCAGCCACCAGGGGCAGCCTCCACCAGGCCCCCACCCATGTCTCCCACCACCCCCACCCCCCAGCCACCAGGGGCAGCCTCCACCAGGCCCCCACTCATGTGCCCCTGCATCCCCACCCCCCAGCATCCAGGGTCACCCTCCACCAGGCCCCCACTCATGTCTCCCACCACCCCCACCCCCCTGCCACCATGGCCACCCTCCACCAGGCCCCAACTCATGTCTCCCACCACCCCCACCCCCAGCAGTGCAGGGGCAGCCTCCACCAGGCCCCAACTCATGTCTACCACCACCCCCACCCCCCTGCCACCATGGGCAGCCTCCACCAGGCCCCCACTTATGTCTCCCACCACCCCCACCCCCCAGCCACCATGGGCAGCCTCCACCAGGCCCCCACTCATGTCTCCCACCACCCCCACCCCCCAGCAGTGCAGGGGCAGCCTCCACCAGGCCCCCACTCATGTCTACCACCACCCCCACCCCCCAGCTACCATGGGCAGCCTCCACCAGACCCCCACTCATGTCTCCCACCACCCCCACCCCCGAGCCACCAGGGGCAGCCTCCACCAGGCCCCCACCCATGTCTCCCACCACCCCCACCCCCCAGCCACCAGGGGCAGCCTCCACCAGGCCCCCACTCATGTCCCCCTGCACCCCCACCCCCCAGCATCCAGGGTCACCCTCCACCAGGCCCCCACTCATGTCTCCCACCACCCCCACCCCCCTGCCACCATGGCCACCCTCCACTAGGCCCCCACTCATGTCCCCCTGCACCCCCACCCCCCAGCATCCAGGGTCACCCTCCACCAGGCCCCCACTCATGTCTCCCACCACCCCCACCCCCCTGCCACCATGGCAGCCTCCACCCGGCCCCCACTCATGTCTCCCACCACCCCCACCCCCCAGCAGTGCAGGGGCAGCCTCCACCAGGCCCCCACTCATCTCTACCACCACCCCTACTCCCCTGCCACCATGGCCACCCTCCACCAGGCCCCCACTCATGTCCCCCTGCACCCCCACCCCCCAGCATCCAGGGTCACCCTCCACCAGGCCCCCACTCATGTCTCCCACCACCCCCACCCCCTGCCACCATGGGCAGCCTCCACCAGGCCCCCACTCATGTCTCCCACCACCCCCACCCCCCAGCCACCAGGGGCAGCCTCCACCAGGCCCGCACCCATGTCTCCCACCACCCCCACCCCCCAGCCACCAGGGGCAGCCTCCACCAGGCCCCCACTCATGTCCCCCTGCACCCCCACCCCCCAGCATCCAGGGTCACCCTCCACCAGGCCCCCACTCATGTCTCCCACCACCCCCACCCCCCTGCCACCATGGCCACCCTCCACCAGGCCCCCACTCATGTCTCCCACCACCCCCACCCCCCAGCAGTGCAGGGTCAGCCTCCACCAGGCCCCAACTCATGTCTACCACCACCCCCACCCCCAGCCACCATGGGCAGCCTCCACCAGGCCCCCACTCATGTCTCCCACCACCCCCACCCCCCAGCAGTGCAGGGGCAGCCTCCACCAGGCCCCCACTCATGTCTACCACCACCCCCACCCCCAGCCACCATGGGCAGCCTCCACCAGGCCCCAACTCATGTCTACCACCACCCCCACCCCCAGCCACCATGGGCAGCCTCCACCAGGCCCCCACTCATGTCTCCCACCACCCCCACCCCCCAGCAGTGCAGGGTCACCCTCCACCAGGCCCCCACTCATGTCTCCCACCACCCCCACCCCCAGCCACCATGGGCAGCCTCCACCAGGCCCCCACTCATGTCTCCCACCACCCCCACCCCCCAGCAGTGCAGGGGCAGCCTCCACCAGGCCCCCACTCATGTCTACCACCACCCCCACCCCCCAGCCACCATGGGCAGCCTCCACCAGGCCCCCACTCATGTCTCCCACCACCCCCACCCCCCAGCCACCAGGGGCAGCCTGCACCAGGCCCCCACCCATGTCTCCCACCACCCCCACCCCCCAGCCACCAGGGGCAGCCTCCACCAGGCCCCCACTCATGTCCCCCTGCACCCCCACCCCCCAGCATCCAGGGTCACCCTCCACCAGGCCCCCACTCATGTCTCCCACCACCCCCACCCCCCTGCCACCATGGCCACCCTCCACCAGGCCCCCACTCATGTCCCCCTGCACCTCCACCCCCCAGCATCCAGGGTCACCCTCCACCAGGCCCCCACTCATGTCTCCCACCACCCCCACCCCCCTGCCACCATGGGCAGCCTCCACCAGGCCCCCACTCATGTCTCCCACCACCCCTACCCCCCAGCCACCAGGGGCAGCCTCCACCAGGCCCCCACCCATGTCTCCCACCACCCCCACCCCCCAGCCACCAGGGGCAGCCTCCACCAGGCCCCCACTCATGTCCCCCTGCACCCCCACCCCCCAGCATCCAGGGTCACCCTCCACCAGGCCCCCACTCATGTCTCCCACCACCCCCACCCCCCTGCCACCATGGCTACCCTCCACCAGGCCCCCACTCATGTCCCCCTGCACCCCCACCCCCCAGCATCCAGGGTCACCCTCCACCAGGCCCCCACTCATGTCTCCCACCACCACCACACCCCTGCCACCATGGGCAGCCTCCACCAGGCCCCCACTCATGTCTCCCACCACCCCCACCCCCCAGCAGTGCAGGGGCAGCCTCCACCAGGCCCCCACTCATGTCTACCACCACCCCCACACCCCTGCCACCATGGCCACCCTCCACCAGGCCCCCACTCATGTCCCCCTGCACCCCCACCCCCCAGCATCCAGGGTCACCCTCCACCAGGCCCCCACTCATGTCTCCCACCACCCCCACCCCCCTGCCACCATGGGCAGCCTCCACCAGGCCCCCACTCATGTCTCCCACCACCCCCACCCCCCAGCCACCAGGGGCAGCCTCCACCAGGCCCCCACCCATGTCTCCCACCACCCCCACCCCCCAGCCACCAGGGGCAGCCTCCACCAGGCCCCCACTCATTTCCCCCTGCACCCCCACCCCCCAGCATCCAGGGTCACCCTCCACCAAGCCCCCACTCATGTCTCCCACCACCCCCACCCCCCTGCCACCATGGCCACCCTCCACCAGGCCCCCACTCATGTCTCCCACCACCCCCACCCCCCAGCAGTGCAGGGGCAGCCTCCACCAGGCCCCAACTCATGTCTACCACCACCCCCACCCCCCTGCCACCATGGGCAGCCTCCACCAGGCCCCCACACATGTCTCCCACCACCCCCACCCCCCAGCCACCATGGGCAGCCTCCACCAGGCCCCCACTCATGTCTCCCACCACCCCCACCCCCCAGCAGTGCAGGGGCAGCCTCCACCAGGCCCCCACTCATGTCCCCCTGCACCCCCACCCCCCAGCATCCAGGGTCACCCTCCACCCGGCCCCCACTCATGTCTCCCACCACCCCCACCCCCCTGCCACCATGGCCACTGCCACCATGGGCAGCCTCCACCAGGCCCCCACTCATGTCTCCCACCACCCCCACCCCCCAGCAGTGCAGGGGCAGCCTCCACCAGGCCCCCACTCATGTCTACCACCACCCCCACCCCCCTGCCACCATGGCCACCCTCCACCAGGCCCCCACTCATGTCCCCCTGCACCCCCACCCCCCAGCATCCAGGGTCACCCTCCACCAGGCCCCCACTCATGTCTCCCACCACCCCCACCCCCCTGCCACCATGGGCAGCCTCCACCAGGCCCCCACTCATGTCTCCCACCACCCCCACCCCCCAGCCACCAGGGGCAGCCTCCACCAGGCCCCCACCCATGTCTCCCACCACCCCCACCCCCCAGCCACGAGGGGCAGCCTCCACCAGGCCCCCACTCATGTCTCCCACCACCCCCACCCCCTAGCAGTGCAGGGGCAGCCTCCGCCAGGCCCCCACTCATGTCCCCCTGCACCCCCACCCCCCAGCATCCAGGGTCACCCTCCACCAGGCCCCCACTCATGTCTCCCACCACCCCCACCCCCCTGCCACCATGGCCACTGCCACCATGGGCAGCCTCCACCAGGCCCCCACTCATGTCTCCCACCACCCCCATCCCCCAGCAGTGCAGGGGCAGCCTCCACCAGGCCCCCACTCATGTCTACCACCACCCCCACCCCCCTGCCACCATGGCCACCCTCCACCAGGCCCCCACTCATGTCCCCCTGCACCCCCACCCCCCAGCATCCAGGGTCACCCTCCACCAGGCCCCCACTCATGTCTCCCACCACCCCCACCCCCCTGCCACCATGGGCAGCCTCCACCAGGCCCCCACTCATGTCTTCCACCACCCCCACCCCCCAGCCACCAGGGGCAGCCTCCACCAGGCCCCCACCCATGTCTCCCACCACCCCCACCCCCCAGCCACCAGGGGCAGCCTCCACCAGGCCCCCACTCATGTGCCCCTGCATCCCCACCCCCCAGCATCCAGGGTCACCCTCCACCAGGCCCCCACTCATGTCTCCCACCACCCCCACCCCCCTGCCACCATGGCCACCCTCCACCAGGCCCCAACTCATGTCTCCCACCACCCCCACCCCCAGCAGTGCAGGGGCAGCCTCCACCAGGCCCCAACTCATGTCTACCACCACCCCCACCCCCCTGCCACCATGGGCAGCCTCCACCAGGCCCCCACTTATGTCTCCCACCACCCCCACCCCCCAGCCACCATGGGCAGCCTCCACCAGGCCCCCACTCATGTCTCCCACCACCCCCACCCCCCAGCAGTGCAGGGGCAGCCTCCACCAGGCCCCCACTCATGTCTACCACCACCCCCACCCCCCAGCTACCATGGGCAGCCTCCACCAGACCCCCACTCATGTCTCCCACCACCCCCACCCCCGAGCCACCAGGGGCAGCCTCCACCAGGCCCCCACCCATGTCTCCCACCACCCCCACCCCCCAGCCACCAGGGGCAGCCTCCACCAGGCCCCCACTCATGTCCCCCTGCACCCCCACCCCCCAGCATCCAGGGTCACCCTCCACCAGGCCCCCACTCATGTCTCCCACCACCCCCACCCCCCTGCCACCATGGCCACCCTCCACTAGGCCCCCACTCATGTCCCCCTGCACCCCCACCCCCCAGCATCCAGGGTCACCCTCCACCAGGCCCCCACTCATGTCTCCCACCACCCCCACCCCCCTGCCACCATGGCAGCCTCCACCCGGCCCCCACTCATGTCTCCCACCACCCCCACCCCCCAGCAGTGCAGGGGCAGCCTCCACCAGGCCCCCACTCATCTCTACCACCACCCCTACTCCCCTGCCACCATGGCCACCCTCCACCAGGCCCCCACTCATGTCCCCCTGCACCCCCACCCCCCAGCATCCAGGGTCACCCTCCACCAGGCCCCCACTCATGTCTCCCACCACCCCCACCCCCTGCCACCATGGGCAGCCTCCACCAGGCCCCCACTCATGTCTCCCACCACCCCCACCCCCCAGCCACCAGGGGCAGCCTCCACCAGGCCCGCACCCATGTCTCCCACCACCCCCACCCCCCAGCCACCAGGGGCAGCCTCCACCAGGCCCCCACTCATGTCCCCCTGCACCCCCACCCCCCAGCATCCAGGGTCACCCTCCACCAGGCCCCCACTCATGTCTCCCACCACCCCCACCCCCCTGCCACCATGGCCACCCTCCACCAGGCCCCCACTCATGTCTCCCACCACCCCCACCCCCCAGCAGTGCAGGGTCAGCCTCCACCAGGCCCCAACTCATGTCTACCACCACCCCCACCCCCCTGCCACCATGGGCAGCCTCCACCAGGCCCCCACTCATGTCTCCCACCACCCCCCAGCCACCATGGGCAGCCTCCACCAGGCCCCCACTCATGTCTCCCACCACCCCCACCCCCCAGCAGTGCAGGGGCAGCCTCCACCAGGCCCCCACTCATGTCTACCACCACCCCCACCCCCCAGCCACCATGGGCAGCCTCCACCAGGCCCCCACTCATGTCTCCCACCACCCCCACCCCCCAGCCACCAGGGGCAGCCTGCACCAGGCCCCCACCCATGTCTCCCACCACCCCCACCCCCCAGCCACCAGGGGCAGCCTCCACCAGGCCCCCACTCATGTCCCCCTGCACCCCCACCCCCCAGCATCCAGGGTCACCCTCCACCAGGCCCCCACTCATGTCTCCCACCACCCCCACCCCCCTGCCACCATGGCCACCCTCCACCAGGCCCCCACTCATGTCCCCCTGCACCTCCACCCCCCAGCATCCAGGGTCACCCTCCACCAGGCCCCCACTCATGTCTCCCACCACCCCCACCCCCCTGCCACCATGGGCAGCCTCCACCAGGCCCCCACTCATGTCTCCCACCACCCCCACCCCCCAGCAGTGCAGGGGCAGCCTCCACCAGGCCCCCACTCATGTCTACCACCACCCCCACCCCCCTGCCACCATGGCCACCCTCCACCAGGCCCCCACTCATGTCCCCCTGCACCCCCACCCCCCAGCATCCAGGGTCACCCTCCACCAGGCCCCCACTCATGTCTCCCACCACCCCCACCCCCCAGCAGTGCAGGGGCAGCCTCCACCAGGCCCCCACACATGTCTACCACCACCCCCACCCCCCAGCCACCATGGGCAGCCTCCACCAGGCCCCCACTCATGTCTCCCACCACCCCCACCCCCCAGCCACCAGGGGCAGCCTCCACCAGGCCCCCACCCATGTCTCCCACCACCCCCACCCCCCAGCCACCAGGGGCAGCCTCCACCAGGCCCCCACTCATGTCCCACTGCACCCCCACCCCCCAGCATCCAGGGTCACCCTCCACCAGGCCCCCACTCATGTCTCCCACCACCCCCACCCCCCTGCCACCATGGCCACCCTCAACCAGGCCCCCACTCATGTCCCCCTGCACCCCCACCCCCCAGCATCCAGGGTCACCCTCCACCAGGCCCCCACTCATGTCTCCCACCACCCCCACCCCCCTGCCACCATGGGCAGCCTCCGCCAGGCCCCCACTCATGTCTCCCACCACCCCCACCCCCCAGCAGTGCAGGGGCAGCCTCCACCAGGCCCCCACTCATGTCTACCACCACCCCCACCCCCCTGCCACCATGGCCACCCTCCACCAGGCCCCCACTCATGTCCCCCTGCACCCCCACCCCCCAGCATCCAGGGTCACCCTCCACCAGGCCCCCACTCATGTCTCCCACCGCCCCCACCCCCCTGCCACCATGGGCAGCCTCCACCAGGCCCCCACTCATGTCTCCCACCACCCCCACCCCCCAGCCACCAGGGGCAGCCTCCACCAGGCCCCCACCCATGTCTCCCACCACCCCCACCCCCCAGCCACCAGGGGCAGCCTCCACCAGGCCCCCACTCATGTCTCCCTGCACCCCCACCCCCCAGCATCCAGGGTCACCCTCCACCAGGCCCCCACTCATGTCTCCCACCACCCCCACCCCCCAGCCACCAGGGGCAGCCTCCACCAGGCCCCCACCCATGTCTCCCACCACCCCCACCCCCCAGCCACCAGGGGCAGCCTCCACCAGGCCCCCACTCATGTCTCCCTGCACCCCCACCCCCCAGCATCCAGGGTCACCCTCGACCAGGCCCCCACTCATGTCTCCCACCACCCCCACCCCCCTGCCACCATGGCCACCCTCCACCAGGCCCCCACTCATGTCCCCCTGCACCCCCACCCCCCAGCATCCAGGGTCACCCTCCACCAGGCCCCCACTCATGTCCCCCTGCACTCCCACCCCCATGCCACCATGGGCAGCCCCCACCAGGTCCTCACAATCCCCAATCATGTGCGTAATGGTCAGCCTCCACAGCCAAAAAGCCCTACCAAGTAACCCATTCACCCACATGGAAATGAAAATCACATGTTACACCCCCAATGTTAATGAAGCTAATGAACCCATGTCCGTCACACACAATGGTTGCAATTGAATGGGAAAACACCCAACATGACATGCATGAAACCAATGAGATGATACCACACAGTGAATTATGGAAACCAAAATTGTATTTAAACAAATAAAGAATGCTAAAGAAAGGAAACAAACTAAAATGTCGTCCAAAGTCAAATGTAAAAAAATCTCTATGCAACAAAGAACTATGTAAAAAACTACCAAGGATCCATGAGCCCAACTGAACAAAGGAAACCTACTAAAAAACCTACCTAAAAATCAACTATATACAAAAAGTGGAGCAGTGTCCGTCGA
Organism: Ambystoma mexicanum; assembly: GCF_040938575.1. Taxonomy (NCBI): domain Eukaryota; kingdom Metazoa; phylum Chordata; class Amphibia; order Caudata; family Ambystomatidae; genus Ambystoma; species Ambystoma mexicanum. The sequence goes on from NC_090929.1 coordinate 752,684,048, forward strand.
CTCCAAATCATAATAAGAAAGAAAGGAAACCTAAAACTAAAGAACTATATACAAAGGCGGCGGGCAAGTCCAGCGGCTCACTCTGTGGTGTCCCGGGCCAGGGCATCATCGAACCCCTGTTCGATGTCCCGGAGGCGGTCCAGTTCCATGGCCCGAGAGTCCGCAGGGACGACGCCGTGTCCTCCTCCAACCCCCTGCGGATTGCCTCGAGGCACTCGGCCCGCCTCAGGGCCCTCCGCATGGAGTTCTCCGCCCTGACCATTGTGAGCCGCGCCTCTTCCGCCCGCCGCCGCTCCGCACCTATGGCGTGGCCCAACCGCTGCCACACGGAAGACACTCTCTGTCCTGGGTCCCCCTTCCCTCCGGCCGATGCCTGCCCCTCCGATGTCGAAAGCCCCGAGCCTTCATGTCTCCCACCATCTTGCTGCTGCTGCTGCTCTGCCTCTGCCCGTGCACTGCCTCCTGCTGCCTGCACATCCTCCGCCGGCTGGGGTGCAGTTGTTGATGTGGCCACCCCTGCTGGACCTCCGACTCCCGACTGTGGCAGGGATGCCTCCTCCACCAGCCTGGCCGCACCGTCAGAGGCAGCTCCACAGGGCACCCAGGTGACTGATGGGTGGGAAGATGGCACAGAGGACGACTGGCGCGTAGGGGGTCCAGTTGAGGAGGGGGTCGGAGCAAGCCCCATCAGAAGGAGGAATCCGGCCTGGGTGACCTGTCCCAGCAGGCTGACGTGGTCAACAAGCCATTCGAGATGACATGCAGTCTCTCCATGAAAAGACTGCAGGTCACCTCGCATGGCCCGTTGACGCAACGCCACACCAGCCAGGACAGGCTCAACCCGGACCTGGATGGCCACGTCCGCAGGCAGAGGAAGGCCAGTTGACGTCAGCTCATCCCCTGCCTGAAAACGGGTCTGGACGTAGGCATCCCTGCTGGTGCAAGATGATGCAGGGACAGGATCGGGGACAGGATTGCACACAGGCCCCTCCGCGGCGGCCTGTGCTGCCTCCTGTCCCTGGTCCTGCACTGCACCACTAGCACCAGTGGGATCCCCACCTCCAGACCCTGTCTCTGGTGCTTGCACGGCCTCCTCCTCCACCAAACCCCCCACCAACCTGGATGACTCCGTGCCATCTTCCCCTGTTGGGCCCTGTGGGGTCCCAGCTGCCCCTTCTGCTGCCGAGGTGTCCAACTGCAACCTCCGCCTCTTGGACCTCCCCCCGGCAGCTGCGGCCTGGGACGCGGCACCGGACTCCTCACTCCCCGACGAGATGACAACACGGAAGGGGAGCCGGGCCTTGCCTCTCCGGCTGGCGGTGGGATCCCCGCCGCTGTGCTCCACAGCACCTTCTCCGCCCTCTTCATCAGTTGACGCTGCAGACAGGGAGAAACAAAACACAGGCATCAGGGCACTGTACAATGGACACATACACACATGACAGTTGCACATGAGTGGCATTGGCAAACCTCAGACATGTCATCACAATCCCCAACACACATGTCATTGCAACTCGCACACATGAGCCATACCACAGCCATATCGCAACTGCCACCACCATCCCTACACATACAACAGCATCAGCAGCCAAAGGGGAGCCAGGCATCACATGCAACACAGGAAGTGCACCACACATGTACACACACCACCACACTTGCATCCATGTCTACACCTCTGCCAAGTGTCGCACTGTTCAGACGGGCATCCAAGTCACATCTGCCAATCAGGCTTCCACATACCGCTGTCACATGCATCCATGTTGCATCACTGTTGCACCCTTGTCAAATACACACACATGCACATGTACACAGTGCTCATACATGCAGCCGAAAACAACATACATGCCTGACATCACGGACATGTCTACTTACATACACATTCATCCAAACATGTGTGCACGCACAACTGCATTTGCCATGCAAGCCCACACACACAAGCACCATCCATGTCTCACACATTACAGCCCTCGCATGTGTCAGCCCCATGGCCCTGTACACCCCCACCCATACTCGACCCCATACAAACAGATGTGCAACCTGCACAATACCGAATAATCACCACACGCACTGCTCACAATCAGGATGCATGTACACTCACCGCTCGACTCCAGACGGGTCTGCTTCTCTAGGACCTGGACGTGGAGCGCTGGGGATATGCGTTCCAGGACCCCCATCTGTTCTTCCGACAAGTGGCCCCGGCGCCCCTTGGCATCCGCTGCCTTCAAGAGGCTCCGGGCCTTGTTCAGGGTCCTGGACCTGAAGTCCTCCCAGCGCTTCCTGACATGTTGTAAGTCCCGGACTGCCACCCCCTCCGCGTTGATGGCAGTCACGATGTCAGTCCAGATCCGAGTCCGTCCTTCCTTGTCGGCGCGGGAACTTCCGAAGAGGGCATCATACTGCCCCAGGACTTGCTCCACCAGGACACCAACTTCGGTGGCACTGAAGCTGGTGCCCCTCTGCCTCTCTGGCCGGGGGTTGTCAGTGGTCACAGATGGTGTTTGCCCCGACATGACAACCCCAGAGGCAGGAGTGGGTGGGCAACTGGGTCCTGGGGCTGGGCTGTGGAGCGATGGAATTCCAGTCGGGAGTCTTCGGTTCCAGCAGGGGTGGTCACAGCAACAGCACCCCTGGCTGATGTGCAGGCAGCAAATGGCAGTGCACGTGGGCAGCAGGCAGTCAGGCAGCAGCAGATGGCAGGTGGGAGCGTGCTCGGGGCTCTGGGGGGCAGTAGTTCGGCCTTCTGGGCAGGAGCGTGGTCTTCCGTGTGCTTACGCGTGGCCAGCTTGGTACGGAGTGATTTGGCACGTGAAAATACTGCACGTCAGCGTGAAAATCGAGGAAAGGCACTTAGCGCGTAAGCGCGTCAGCACGCATACGCAATTCTATTGGACCAAAGGCCCTCAGCGCCTAAGCGCGTCTGTGACGTGACCCGCACGGGTGTTTCCCACACAGCACGTGATGACAGAGCACACGTGGAAAGACTGCACGTCAGAGTCTCATCGCGTGTAATTGGACAGCACGTCAGAGTCTCATCGCGTGTAATTGGACAGCACGTCAGAGTCTCATCGCGTGTAATTGGACAGCACGTCAGAGTCTCATCGCGTGTAATTGGACAGCACGTCAGAGTCTCATTGCGTGTAATTGGACAAAAGTGCACGTACACACGATTGGCCTATGTACGTGTATATCAGGGGTGCGCGGACACTTACACACGCAAGTACGTCAGCGCACCTGTATCCCGGGGTGCGCGGGAATTTCCACACGCTATTGGACTGGGTACTGGATTTCAGGGGTGCGCGGGTCACACGCTCGCCTACAATACGCGCAACGCATTAATTTGCGCGCTAACAAAAGAACAAGCTCAGACCCAGGATGAACATACCGTTCCTAGCAGCAGTGGGCGTGGCCTACCAAAGGAGGAGGAGGAGGATAGTCAGGGCCAGAATATTCACACCCAGAACCAGCCTTTTCGGGATGCCTGATGACCAGGTGCATGGGAGGTACAGGTTTCCACCACACATCATACTGGACCTGGTGAGTGAGTGGGAGGATGACCTCACATCACCCACCCTGTGCTCCCAAGCACTCAGCCCCCTGGAGAAGGTCCTCAATGTACTGCACTTCTTAGCCACTGGATCATTTCAGTGGACAAGTGCCATTGTGGGTGGTGTATCACAGGCCACCCAGTCACGCTGCCTACACCAGGTCTTGAACATCATCACTGCACGCCCATCAGTCCGCAGGCACATATACCTGCCCAGAACCCCTGCAGAAAGGCATGCTGCCGCCCTGGATTTTTACGCTGTGGCACGATTCCCCAAAGTGCTAGGTGCCATCGACTGCACCCATGTGGCTCTACATCCCCCAGGGCATCTGAGCACATCTATAGGAACCGCAAGCACTGGCATTCCATCAACGTGCAGGTAGTATGTAATGCCAAGGGAATCATCACCTCAGTATATGCCAACTATCCCGGGTCAACCCACGACAGCTTCATTTACCGAATTTCCACCGTAAGCCGGGACCTAGAAGCTGGGCGGCATGGCGATACATGGCTGCTTGGTGAGTATGAATGCCACTGCACATGCATGCATGTCAGATACTGAGCAAGGTCACAACCCCACCAATGATACCAATCACCACCTCCACAGGGGACAGTGCCTACCCTCTCAGCCCCCACATGATGACGCCAATTCGGAACCCCACCACGCCACCCCAGGTAAGATATAACGCAGCCCACATTACAACCCGGGGCATAGTGGAGCGCACATTCGGAGTGCTGAAGTCACGCTTTCGCTCCCTTGACCGTTCTGGCGGGCAGCTGTTGTACGCTCCCCCAGTAGTGTGCAGGATCATAGTGGCAGCATGTGTCCTGCACAACGTTGCAACACGCCGGGGCCTGGCCGTGGACATGGTGGTGGCACCACATCCCCAACCACATGCACAGCCGCTGCGCATGGGAGGGGAAAGGGCACGGGGGAGGCAGCCCGTACACAGCTAGTGGCTAATTACTTCACATAGAAATCACACCCCTGTGGAGTGCACACAACCCTGGCACATTCCATCTGACAATCAATGATGACTCAACCTGACACTGATCCTGAATGTCTAGAGAATGAACCGTGAAAACCATATCAGCCTGAGATTGTTCACCTGGAAGTGTCACAATGTGTGCATCCCTACCCACACAGACACCACCAATGCAGTTTTGTGAAGTTACACATTCAAGCAGCTAAAATGAATACCCACTTGCAAAATGCAACAAGAGGACAGTGCCATGTCAGCCAACCCAACTTCAGCACCGCCACACGACACGCCGTGCCATGTCATGCTATTTGCAGGTAAATAAAGTAATCCCCACAACATGACACTAGTGTCACAATGTACAGTGCCCCTATTAGAAACTTGCAACACCTGAAATGCTCACAGTAATGCCGGACCAACAACAAACTTGAGCAGGTACTACCATTAACATGACATCACAAATGTTAAATATTAGTAGTCTCACCACCTGGAAATGCCTGCACTCCCACCACTACCAACTGTGCAGTGTTGGCGCCATGTAGAGTTGTAGGTGCACTGCTGCCAACATGGACCCCATCTCCAGACTAGAGGTCCTTGTGTAGACATGAGGAAGGGACCTGCAAATTGGGAGGTAGACACAGAAGATGAGTTACACATCAATGCAACATGCAGTGTACAACACAACAGCAATATGCACTAGGAATGTATACACAGTATTGACTAGAGACTGCCCACACAGCTCTGGGAGTCCAACGTCACTGTGTAATTCACTGTCACTTGGGCACACCCTTTGCAAGCCCATGGAAACGGGAAGCAGGAGGGGTGTGTGTGACTCAAACCCAAGCATCTGAACCAAATACATTACAAGCCTGCATGTGCCCAGCCACAATGCAGCGTATGCCCACAGGAACCACGGAAGCCAACAAATCGTCCCAAAAAAATTGGGAATAAAATAAATAAAAATAAAATAAAAAATAAAAATAAAAATAAAAAAAATCAGAAATGGCCATTGATGGGCCCGGGGGGGTTGGGGAGGCCACCCAGGAGGTCCGAGGACAGGATGCACACCAGAACCCACCTGCGTGGATCCTGGGAAAAAAAAACACCTCCATGGGCTCATGGCCCACACGGCTACCCTATTGTGGGAGTATCACTGCTGTCGCTATTATCACCCTGTGCAGCTGCATCCGGAGGTGGTTGCACTATGGGAGGCAGCCCACGCAAGGCCCTTGTCTGCTCCTCCATGGCTGCAAGCATGCGGGTGTGGTAGGTCTGGTTCTGGAGGATGAGTGTGCGGAGGTCCCCATGCAACAACTCACGGGATGACCGGACCTCCGCCCTCGTTGCCTGCATCTCAGCTGAGAGCGTACGGGTGAGACGCTCCAGCTGCTGTTCTGTCCTTTGGTGTGTTGAAGCCTCAAGCTCAACAAGAGTCATCCTGAGGTGAAGGAGCTCCTGCCTCAGGGCTTCCCTGTGGGCCTGGGACTCAATGGAGATGGCCTCCTGCAGAGTCGCCAGTGCCGCCCGCCTGTCCCTGTTGGACCCCAACATGTCCTCCCTGTGTGACTGGCAGATGGAGTCGGTTGCCTGCTCTAGTCGCTCCATCAGCCTTTCAGGGGGGACAATAGAAGTGGCCACCCTATCCATGGCCTGAGCCATCATCTCGGATGATGCTGCCTGTTGGGTTGCCATACCGTAAATGGATTGCTCCCATGCGGTATTGCCAGGTGGCGTATGGCCACCATGTCGGCGGGCACCACACCTGTCTGGGGCAAGGCGAACTGCGCCTTGCTGTGCCGGCACTGCCTGAGGCTGCAGGACTGCATTCCCCCTCTGATCTGCTGGCCCAGGAACAGGATCAGATGTCGCGGAGCATGACCCTGCATCCGTAACCACCAAAGGCGTAGCTGCCAACACTGACATCCCCATTGAGGGTTCTGACCCTGGTGCAGGTGGGTGGGACAGAACAGAATCCCTCCCTGGAACACTCACCTGCGACGGCACGTAGGTCTCATCCGAATCAACACCTGAGTACAGCTCGGGGGAGGTGCAGCCAGAGACACCCCTTGAGAGCACGACCTGCAGCACTTGTGGGTTCTCACCCACCACCACACCACGTCCCTCACTGGTGGTTGGTCGGCCCTCGGACCCCTCCTGGGTCTGCACCTTCTCCACAACCCCAGCAGTATCAGGTGCGTCTTCCCCTGCAAAGACATAAAAACAAAGAAATGGAAACAGGCATTAGCACCATGGCACACAATGAGGGCTGAGAAGCAAGAGAACCAGTACTTGTTTGACACATGTCCCACATGACTAAAACCCTCCCATGCATGCACCCTCACTGCGTATGAAGGGCAGGCAAATGGCACACACTGATGACACCAAGATGGAAGATGAACACATTTTCTGCATGCTGCCTGGCAGTGGCATCACACATTCGCCTGTGATTGCCAGGTGAAACACACATGCCATCACACAGATGGCATGTACCATTGCTATTGAGTGAAGATGGAGAGGAGGGCAGCACCTATTCATTCAGTCCAGTTCCCGCATGTAATAGCTTTTCTAATTCAAACAGGTCAGATTCTTCACCTGGAGCTGCCAGTCCAAAATGGTCCAATTGCACAGGGACATGTCTGAACAAATGATATCCAGGTAACAAAGTCACTCCACTTTACCATAGCCATGTCAGACATGTGACTAGAGGACTGCGACATGCCTAGTAAAAGTGGTGGAATGCAAACAATCTGACTAAATGAACAGTGAAAAATTAAGCAACAATGTTGTGGCAAGGTGACACTTCAAGGGCAACTGGCGTGCAGTTGGGCTAGATGTCTACTGTTGGCAGAAGGGATACTGCTATGGCCAAATGCAGCTGCGCAGGATGTATTGCATGAAGCACATGGCTGACCCATACGACTCAGGCGCACACACTCTCACCTGGCACACAAACAGAAGCCCTCACACACACCATGCACATGGATGATACACACATGCATGTGCACTCACCGGACAATGCCTCGTAATCAGCCAGATCTCCCACGCCTTGGATCTGTTCCTCCGTGATGTAGGTCCCAGCGACTGACTCATGTGGAGTGAGTTCCATGTCTACTACTGGAGACCCACCTCCAGTCACTAGAGTTGCGGCATGACTTGAGGCCAGCTTACTCTTTGCCCTGCGCTTTAGGTCATTCCAGCGCTTATAGCAACCATTGGCTGTGCGCCTCACGATTCCAAGGGCACTTACGATGTCCGCAACGGTCTGCCAGTGTGCCTGGCGTTGTGCAGGTGTGGTCTTGGATCCTGCAACAATGACCATCTCGTTGTCATGTGCGGACACATACTCGACAAGTGCATTCAGTTCGCCATCCGTGAAGCTGGGCTTCCTGGACGGGCCGGACTGTGTAGCCGTGTCTGGGGCATCAGCCTGTGCCGGACGAGCACTCTTCCTCTTACGCTTGGAAGGTGGTGGTGATCCTGAGTGTCCTGCCCCGCTCTGGACACTAGGGGCAGGAGCCCTGGTGGACTCTGTATCAGGAGTGTGGGATTGCACACTCAGCATGGGAGTTGGTGCAGGCATTGGCTCTAGTGTGATGGTGTCAGGGGGAATGTCAGCAGCATGGACTAGGACCGACACTGTCCGGGCTGGGTGTGTGAGGGCTGGGGTGGATGGAGCCGCAGCTGCCCCTGCAGCCTCTCCACCCTGCCTACTTGGTGCAGCAGATGACCTTGCTGCCCCAGATGCACGTGGCATGGTGACATCAACGTGCACCAGCGCACGTGTCATAGGCCTGCTGACCTGGAAGTCAGCCATGGAGTCAGCCAGGTCTGGTGCCACAATGGGCTGGTCCAACAAGGGCTGAGCATGGATGGTGTCAGCCACATCAGCCTCAACGGGAGGGGGTGGGGGATTATGGGTGCCCTTGACTAGTCCTCCACACATGGGGGGACAGGCTCACCCTGCAAGTAACAACCACGTCGCCTACCGGATCCACCACCGCCACCACTTGTGGCTCTTCCACCTTTGCCACCCTTACGGAATCCTCGCCTCCCAGCCGTGGCACTGATGTTAATGTGCGTATGGGAGTGGCTGTAAAATATTGTCCTGGGCAATTGTGGGTCAAAGGGGTTGGGTACCAGATGGTAATTTTACCCTAGTGCTCTTGCAAGGCTGATTGTAACCCCTGAGGAAAGATGACGGGTCACGCTACGCACAGGAGCCCCAAAAAAGGGAGATGACGTGCACGCAACCCCTCCTAGACCACGTGTGCAGAAAGAAAAACCTGCACTACGCTGTGGCACCCAGTAACACAAGAATGAACGTATGCGTGTCACACGCAGCCTAGAATGACCTCTGAAGGGGTAGGCTACACACGGGGCAAGCACAAATGTTCGATACGTGCGTGACTCGCCGTCTGCCAGGTCAAAGAGCGTGAAAAAGGAGCGCGTTTGGTTGGCAACACCCCCGCCAAAAGAAGATTTGTACGCTGTCTGAGGAGACAGGACAACAGTAGAAGGGAACACTGTTTGAGGGAACAGGCCCAGGTAAACCAGTAAAAGAGAAAAAAGAGAAAAAGCTGTCAGAGGTAACAGGGAATATGAACTTGAAACGCCGTGAAGTAAATCGCGTGTGAAACGACAAGAAGTACAGAATTCACCCACTCGCTCTCCACGAAAAGCACGTACAAGGAAATGGTGTTCTACACGTACCTTTTATACAGGCCCACACGTCCAGCGTCACTTACGCGGTGTGTACGCGCTAGGGCCATTTCCACCAATTACACGCTTTGTCACTTATGCGTTTAGGGCCATTTCCACCAATTACACGCTTTGTCACTTCTGCGTGTAGGGCCATTTCCACCAATCACACGCGATGAGACTCTGACGTGCAGTCTTTCCACGTGTGCTCTGTCATCACGTGCTGTGTGGGAAACACCCGTGCGGGTCACGTCACAGACGCGCTTACGCTCTGAGGGCCTTTGGTCCAATAGAATCGCGTATGCGTGCTGACGCGCTTACGCGCTAAGGGCCTTTCCTCGATTTTCACGCTGACGTGCAGGATTTTCACGTGCTAAATCACTCCGTACCAAGCTGGCCACGCGTAAGCACACGGAAGACCACGCTCCTGCCCAGAAGGCTGAACTACTGCCCCCCAGAGCCCCGAGCACGCTCCCACCTGCCATCTGCTGCTGCCTGACTGCCTGCTGCCCACGGGCACTGCCATTTGCTGCCTGCACATCAGCCAGGGGTGCTGTTGCTGTGACCACCCCTGCTGGAACCGAAGACTCCCGACTGGAATTCCATCACTCCACAGCCCAGCCCCAGGACCCAGTTGCCCACCCACTCCTGCCTCTGGGGTTGTCATGTCGGGGCAAACACCATCTGTGACCACTGACAACCCCCGGCCAGAGAGGCAGAGGGGCACCAGCTTCAGTGCCACCGAAGTTGGTGTCCTGGTGGAGCAAGTCCTGGGGCAGTATAATGCCCTCTTCGGAAGTTCCCGCGCCAACAAGGAAGGACGGACTCGGATCTGGACTGACATCGTGACTGCCATCAACACGGAGGGGGTGGCAGTCCGGGACTTACAACATGTCAGGAAGCGCTGGGAGGACTTCAGGTCCAGGACCCTGAACAAGGCCCGGCGCCTCTTGAAGGCAGCGGATGCCAAGGGGCGCCGGGGCCACTTGTCGGAAGAACAGATGGGGGTCGCATATCCCAAGCGCTCCACGTCCAGGTCCTAGAGAAGCAGACCCGTCTGGAGTCGAGCGGTGAGTGTACATGCATCCTGATTGTGAGCAGTGCGTGTGGTGATTATTCGGTATTGTGCAGGTTGCACATCTGTTTGTATGGGGTCGAGTATGGGTGGGGGTGTACAGGGCCGTGGGGCTGACACATGCGAGGGCTGTAATGTGTGAGACATGGATGGTGCTTGTGTGTGTGGGCTTGCATGGCAAATGCAGTTGTGCGTGCACACATGTTTGGATGAATGTGTATGTAAGTAGACATGTCCGTGATGTCAGGCATGTATGTTGTTTTCGGCTGCATGTATGAGCACTGTGTACATGTGCATGTGTGTGTATTTGACAAGGGTGCAACAGTGATGCAACATGGATGCATGTGACAGCGGTATGTGGAAGCCTGATTGGCAGATGTGACTTGAATGCCCGTCTGAACAGTGCGACACTTGGCAGAGGTGTAGACATGCATGCAAGTGTGGTGGTGTGTGTACATGTGTGGTGCACTTCCTGTGTTGCATGTGATGTCTGGCTCCCCTTTGGCTGCTGATGCTGTTGTATGTGTAGGGATGGTGGTGGCAGTTGCGATATGGCTGTGGTATGGCTCATGTGTGCAAGTTGCAATGACATGTGTGTTGGGGATTGTGATGACATGTCTGAGGTTTGCCAATGCCACTCATGTGCAACTGTCATGTGTGTATGTGTCCATTGTACAGTGCCCTGATGCCTGTGTTTTGTTTCTCCCTGTCTGCAGCGTCAACTGATGAAGAGGGCGGAGAAGGTGCTGTGGAGCACAGCGGCGGGGATCCCACCGCCAGCCGGAGACGCAAGGCCCGGCTCCCCTCCCGTGTTGTCATCTCGTCGGGGAGTGAGGAGTCCGGTGCCGCGTCCCAGGCCACAGCTGCCGGGGGGAGGTCCAAGAGGCGGAGGTTGCAGTTGGACTCCTCGGCAGCAGAAGGGGCAGCTGGGACCCCACAGGGCCCAACAGGGGAAGATGGCACGGAGTCATCCAGGTTGGTGGGGGGTTTGGTGGAGGAGGAGGCCGTGCAAGCACCAGAGACAGGGTCTGGAGGTGGGGATCCCACTGGTGCTAGTGGTGCAGAGCAGGACCAGGGAACAGGAGGCAGCACAGGCCGCCGCGGAGGTGCCTGTGTGCAATCCTGTCCCCGATCCTGTCCCTGCATCATCTTGCACCAGCAGGGATGCCTACGTCCAGACCCGTTTTCAGGCAGGGGATGAGCTGACGTCAACTGGCCTTCCTCTGCCTGCGGACGTGGCCATCCAGGTCCGGGTTGAGCCTGTCCTGGCTGGGGTGGCGTTGCGTCAACGGGCCAAGCGAGGCGACCTGCAGTCTTTTCATGGAGAGACTGCACGTCATCTCGAATGGCTTGTTGACCACGTCAGCCTGCTGGGACAGGTCACCCAGGCCGGATTCCGCTGTCTGATGGGGCTTGCTCCGACCCCCTCCTCAACTGGACCCTCTACGCGCCAGTCGTCCTCTGTGCCATCTTCCCACCGATCAGTCACCTGGGTGCCCTGTGGAGCTGCCTCTGACGGTGCGGGCAGGCTGGTGGAGGAGGCATCCCTGCCACAGTCGGGAGTCGGAGGTCCAGCAGGGGTGGCCACATCAACAATTGCACCCCAGCCGGCGGAGGATGTGCAGGCAGCAGGAGGCAGTGCAGGGGCAGAGGCAGAGCAGCAGCAGCAGCAACATGGTGGGAGACATGAAGGCTCGGGCTTTCGACATCGGAGGGGCAGGCATCGGCCGGAGGGCAGGGGGACCCAGGACAGAGAGTGTCTTCCGTGTGGCAGCGGTTGGGCCACGCCATAGGTGCGGAGCGGCGGCGGGCGGAAGAGGCGCGGCTCACAATGGTCAGGGCGGAGAACTCCATGCGGAGGGCCCTGAGGCGGGCCGAGTGCCTCGAGGCAATCCGCAGGGGGTTGCAGGAGGATATGGCATCGTCCCTGCGGACCCTCGGGGCCATGGAACTGGACCGCCTCCGGGACATCGAACAGGAGTTCGATGATGCCCTGGCCCGGGACACCACAGAGTGAGCCGCTGGACTTGCCCGCCGCCTTTGTATATAGTTCTTTAGTTTTAGGTTTCCTTTCTTTCTTATTATGATTTGGAGTCGACGGACACTGCTCCACTTTTTGTATATAGTTGATTTTTAGGTAGGTTTTTTAGTAGGTTTCCTTTGTTCAGTTGGGCTCATGGACCCTTGGTAGTTTTTTACATAGTTCTTTATTGCATGGAGATTTTTTTACATTTGACTTTGGACAAATTTTTTTGTGATTCTGATTTGCAGTTTTGTGTTTTTATACGGACATGCAGCTTTTTTTTATCATCCACATTGTAGTTTGTTTTCTTTGTTTAGCATTCTTTATTTTTTTCAATACAATTTTGTTTCCATACTTCACTGTGTGGTATCATCTCATTGGTTTCATGCATGTCATGTTGGGTGTTTTCCCATTCAATTGCAACCATTGTGTGTGACGGACATGGGTTCATTAGCTTCATGAACATTAGGGGTGTAACATGTGATTTCCATTTCCATGTGGGTGAATGGGTTACTTGGTAGGGCTTTTTGGCTGTGGAGGCTGACCATTACGCACATGATTGGGGATTGTGAGGACCTGGTGGGGGCTTCCCATGGTGGCAGGGGGGTGGGGGTGCAGGGGGACATGAGTGGGGGCCTGGTGGAGGGTGGCCATGGATGCTGGGGGGTGGGGTGCAGGGGGACATGAGTGGGGGCCTGGTGGAGGCTGCCCCTGGTGGCTGGGGGGTGGGGGTGGTGGGAGACATGGGTGGGGGCCTGGTGGAGGCTGCCCCTGGTGGCTGGGGGGTGGGGGTGGTGGGAGACATGAGTGGGGGCCTGGTGGAGGCTGCCCCTGGTGGCTGGGGGGTGGGGGTGGTGGGAGACATGGGTGGGGGCCTGGTGGAGGCTGCCCCTGGTGGCTGGGGGTGGGGGTGGTGGGAGACATGAGTGGGGGCCTGGTGGAGGCTGCCCATGGTGGCAGGGGGGTGGGGGTGGTGGGAGACATGAGTGGGGGCCTGGTGGAGGCTGCCCATGGTGGCTGGGGGGTGGGGGTGCAGGGGGACATGAGTGGGGGCCTGGTGGAGGGTGGCCATGGTGGCAGGGGGGTGGGGGTGGTGGGAGACATGAGTGGGGGCCTGGTGGAGGGTGACCCTGGATGCTGGGGGGTGGGGGTGCAGGGTGACATGAGTGGGGGCCTGGTGGAGGGTGGCCATGGTGGCAGGGGGCTGGGGGTGGTGGGAGACATGAGTGGGGGCCTGGTGGAGGGTGACCCTGGATGCTGGGGGGTGGGGGTGGTGGGAGACATGAGTGGGAGCCTGGTGGAGGGTGGCCATGGTGGCAGGGGAGTGGGGGTGGTGGGAGACATGAGTGGGGGCCTGGTGGAGGGTGACCCTGGATGCTGGGGGGTGGGGGTGCAGGGGGACATGAGTGGGGGCCTGGTGGAGGCTGTCCATGGTGGCAGGGGGGTGGGGGTGGTGGGAGACATGAGTGGGGGCCCGGTGGAGGGTGACCCTGGATGCTGGGGGGTGGGGGTGCAGGGGGACATGAGTGGGGGCCTGGTGGAGGGTGGCCATGGTGGCAGGGGGGTGGGGGTGCAGGGTGACATGAGTGGGGGCCTGGTGGAGGCTGCCCCTGGTGGCTGGGGGGTGGGGGTGGTGGGAGACATGAGTGGGGGCCTGGTGGAGGCTGCCCATGGTGGCTGGGGGGTGGGGGTGGTGGGAGACATGAGTGGGGGCCTGGTGGAGGCTGCCCATGGTGGCTGGGGGGTGGGGGTGGTGGGACACATGAGTGGGGGCCTGGTGGAGGCTGCCCCTGCACTGCTGGGGGGTGTGGGTGGTGGGAGACATGAGTGGGGGCCTGGTGGAGGCTGCCCATGGTGGCTGGGGGGTGGGGGTGGTGGGAGACATGAGTGGGGGCCTGGTGGAGGCTGCCCATGGTGGCAGGGGTGTGGGGGTGGTGATAGACATGAGTTGGGGCCTGGTGGAGGCTGCCCCTGCACTGCTGGGGGGTGGGGGTGGTGGGAGACATGAGTGGGGGCGTGGTGGAGGGTGGCCATGGTGGCAGGGGGGTGGGGGTGGTGGGAGACATGAGTGGGGGCCTGGTGGAGGCTGCCCCTGCACTGCTGGGGGGTGGGGGTGCAGAGGGACATGAGTGGGGGCCTGGTGGAGGGTGACCCTGGATGCTGGGGGGTGGGGGTGCAGGGGGACATGAGTGGGGGCCTGGTGGAGGCTGCCCCTGGTGGCTGGGGGGTGGGGGTGGTGGGAGACATGGGTGGGGGCCTGGTGGAGGCTGCCCCTGGTGGCTGGGGGGTGGGGGTGGTGGTAGACATGAGTGGGGGCCTGGTGGAGGCTGCCCCTGCACTGCTGGGGGGTGGGGGTGCAGAGGGACATGAGTGGGGGCCTGGTGGAGGGTGACCCTGGATGCTTGGGGTGGGGGTGCAGGGTGACATGAGTGGGGGCCTGGTGGAGGGTGGCCATGGTGGCAGGGGGTGGGGGTGGTGGGAGACATGAGTGGGGTCCTGGTGGAGGGTGACCCTGGATGCTGGGGGGTGGGGGTGCAGGGTGACATGAGTGGGGGCCTGGTGGAGGGTGGCCATGGTGGCAGGGGGGTGGGGGTGGTGGGAGACATGAGTGGGGGCCTGGTGGAGGGTGACCCTGGATGCTGGGGGGTGGGGGTGGTGGGAGACATGAGTGGGAGCCTGGTGGAGGGTGGCCATGGTGGCAGGGGATTGGGGGTGGTGGGAGACATGAGTGGGGGCCTGGTGGAGGGTGACCCTGGATGCTGGGGGGTGGGAGTGCAGGGGGACATGAGTGGGGGCCTGGTGGAGGCTGCCCATGGTGGCAGGGGGGTGGGGGTGGTGGGAGACATGAGTGGGGGCCTGGTGGAGGGTGACCCTGGATGCTGGGGGGTGGGGGTGGAGGGGGACATGAGTGGGGGCCTGGTGGAGGGTGGCCATGGTGGCAGGGGGGTGGGGGTGCAGGGTGACATGAGTGGGGGCCTGGTGGAGGCTGCCCCTGGTGGCTGGGGGGTGGGGGTGGTGGGAGACATGGGTGGGGGCCTGGTGGAGGCTGCCCCTGGTGGCTGGGGGGTGGGGGTGGTGGGAGACATGAGTGGGGGCCTGGTGGAGGCTGCCCATGGTGGCTGGGGGGTGGAGGTGGTGGGACACATGAGTGGGGGCCTGGTGGAGGCTGCCCCTGCACTGCTGGGGGGTGGGGGTGGTGGGAGACATGAGTGGGGGCCTGGTGGAGGCTGCCCATGGTGGCTGGGGGGTGGGGGTGGTGGGAGACATGAGTGGGGGCCTGGTGGAGGCTGCCCATGGTGGCAGGGGGTGGGGGTGGTGATAGACATGAGTTGGGGCCTGGTGGAGGCTGCCCCTGCACTGCTGGGGGGTGGGGGTGGTGGGAGACATGAGTGGGGGCGTGGTGGAGGGTGGCCATGGTGGCAGGGGGTTGGGGGTGGTGGGAGACATGAGTGGGGGCCTGGTGGAGAGTGACCCTGGATGCTGGGGGGTGGGGGTGCAGGGGGACATGAGTGGGGGCCTGGTGGAGGCTGCCCCTGGTGGCTGGGGGGTGGGGGTGGTGGGAGACATGGGTGAGGGCCTGGTGGAGGCTGCCCCTGGTGGCTGGGGGGTGGGGGTGGTGGGAGACATGAGTGGGGGCCTGGTGGAGGCTGCCCATGGTGGCTGGGGGGTGGGGGTGGTGGGACACATGAGTGGGGGCCTGGTGGAGGCTGCCCCTGCACTGCTGGGGGGTGGGGGTGGTGGGAGACATGAGTGGGGGCCTGGTGGAGGCTGCCCATGGTGGCTGGGGGGTGGGGGTGGTGGGAGACATGAGTGGGGGCCTGGTGGAGGCTGCCCATGGTGGCAGGGGGTGGGGGTGGTGATAGACATGAGTTGGGGCCTGGTGGAGGCTGCCCCTGCACTGCTGGGGGGTGGGGGTGGTGGGAGACATGAGTGGGGGCGTGGTGGAGGGTGGCCATGGTAGCAGGGGGGTGGGGGTGGTGGGAGACATGAGTGGGGGCCTGGTGGAGGGTGACCCTGGATGCTGGGGGGTGGGGGTGCAGGGGGACATGAGTGGGGGCCTGGTGGAGGCTGCCCCTGGTGGCTGGGGGGTGGGGGTGGTGGGAGACATGGGTGGGGGCCTGGTGGAGGCTGCCCCTGGTGGCTGGGGGGTGGGGGTGGTGGTAGACATGAGTGGGGGCCTGGTGGAGGCTGCCCCTGCACTGCTGGGGGGTGGGGGTGCAGGGTGACATGAGTGGGGGCCTGGTGGAGGGTGGCCATGGTGGCAGGGGGTGGGGGTGGTGGGAGACATGAGTGGGGGCCTGGTAGAGGGTGACCCTGGATTCTGGGGGGTGGGGGTGGTGGGAGACATGAGTGGGGGCCTGGTGGAGGGTGGCCATGGTGGCAGGGGGCTGGGGGTGTTGGGAGACATGAGTGGGGGCCTGGTGGAGGGTGACCCTGGATGCTGGGGGGTGGGGGTGCAGGGGGACATGAGTGGGGGCCTGGTGGAGGGTGGCCATGGTGGCAGGGGGGTGGGGGTGCAGTGCAGGGGGACATGAGTGGGGGCCTGGTGGAGGGTGACCCTGGATGCTGGGGGGTGGGGGTGCAGGGTGACATGAGTGGGGGCCTGGTGGAGGGTGGCCATGGTGGCAGGGGGGTGGGGGTGGTGGGAGACATGAGTGGGGGCCTGGTGGAGGGTGACCCTGGATGCTGGGGGGTGGGGGTGCAGGGGGACATGAGTGGGGGCCTGGTGGAGGCTGCCCATGGTGGCAGGGGGGTGGGGGTGGTGGGAGACATGAGTGGGGGCCTGGTGGAGGGTGACCCTGGATCCTGGGGGTTAGGGGTGCAGGGGGACATGAGTGGGGGCCTGGTGGAGGGTGGCCATGGTGGCAGGGGGGTGGGGGTGGTGGGAGACATGAGTGGGGGCCTGGTGGAGGGTGACCCTGGATGCTGGGGGGTGGGGGTGCAGGGTGACATGAGTGGGGGCCTGGTGGAGGCTGCCCCTGGTGGCAGGGGGGTGGGGGTGGTGGGAGACATGGGTTGGGGCCTGGTGGAGGCTGCCCCTTGTGGCTGGGGTGTGGGGGTGGTGGGACACATGAGTGGGGGCCTGGTGGAGGCTGCCCCTGCACTGCTGGGGGGTGGGGGTGGTGGGAGACATGAGTGGGGGCCTGGTGGAGGCTGCCCATGGTGGCTGGGGGGTGGGGGTGGTGGGAGACATGAGTGGGGGCCTGGTGGAGGCTGCCCATGGTGGCAGGGGGGTGGGGGTGGTGGTAGACATGAGTTGGGGCCTGGTGGAGGCTGCCCCTGCACTGCTGGGGGGTGGGGTTGGTGGGAGACATGAGTGGGGGCCTGGTGGAGGGTGGCCATGGTGGCAGGGGGGTGGGGGTGGTGGGAGACATGAGTGGGGGCCTGGTGGAGGGTGACCCTGGATGCTGGGGGGTGGGGGTGCAGGGGGACATGAGTGGGGGCCTGGTGGAGGCTGCCCCTGGTGGCAGGGCGGTGGGGGCGGTGGGAGACATGGGTGGGGGCCTGGTGGAGGCTGCCCCTGGTGGCTGGGGGGTGGGGGTGGTGGTAGACATGAGTGGGGGCCTGGTGGAGGCTGCCCCTGCACTGCTGGGGGTTGGGGGTGCAGGGGGACATGAGTGGGGGCCTGGTGGAGGGTGGCCATGGTGGCAGGGGGGTGGGGGTGCAGGGGGACATGAGTGGGGGCCTGGTGGAGGGTGACCATGGTGGCAGGGGGGTGGGGGTGGTGGTAGACATGAGTGGGGGCCTGGTGGAGGGTGACCCTGGATGCTGGGGGGTGGGGGTGCAGGGGGACATGAGTGGGGGCCTGGTGGAGGCTGCCCATGGTGGCAGGGGGGTGGGAGTGCAGGGGGACATGAGTGGGGGCCTGGTGGAGGGTGGCCATGGTGGCAGGGGGGTGGGGGTGCAGGGGGACATGAGTGGGGGCCTGGTGGAGGGTGGCCATGGTGGCAGGGGGGTGGGGGTGGTGGGAGACATGAGTGGGGGCCTGGTGGAGGGTGACCCTGGATGCTGGGGGGTGGGGGTGGTGGGAGACATGCATTGTTGATCAGTAGTGCAAGGTGACATGTGGGTTGGCTGGGGGGCATGCCCATGGTGGATGGGCTGCCTGCGGGACATGAGCAGGGGTGCAAGGTAGTCCCCCGTGGTGTGGGCTGCCTGCAGGGGCCGTGGAGGTTGTGTTGCGTACACCAGGGAGGACCCACACGGCCAATTCAAGTGTAGTACTCCCCAGAAACCCTAAAATACACATTCCCTGCTGAAATCGCGTGTGCAACTTCCCGCGCACCCCTGAAACACACGTACCCTGCTCGCACTGGGACAATCGCGTGTGTAACTTCCCGCGCACCCCTGAAATACACGGACCCTGATGGAATCGCGTGTGGAACTTCCCGCGCACCCATGTAATACACGTACCCTGCTCGCACTGGGACAATCGCGTGTGTAACTTCCCGCGCACCCCTGAAATACACGTACCCTGATGGAATCGCGTGTGGAACTTCCCGCGCTCCCATGTAATACACGTACCCTGCTCGCACTGGCCCATTCGCGTGTGGAACTTCCCGCGCACCCCTGAAATGCACGTACCCTGCAGTAATCGCGTGTGGAACTTCCAGCGCACCCCTGAAATACACGTACCCTGATGGAATCGCGTGTGGAACTTCCCGCGCACCCATGTAATACACGTACCCTGCTCGCACTGGCCCATTCGCGTGTGGAACTTCCCGCGCACCCCTGAAATGCACGTACCCTGCAGTAATCGCATGTGGAACTTCCCGCACACCCCTGAAATACACTTACCCTGCTGAAATCGCGTGTGGAACTTCCCGCGCACCCCTGAAATACACGTACCCTGCTTGCACGGGGCCAGTCGCGTGTGGAACTTCCCGCGCACCCCTGCAATACACATTCCCCGCTTGGCGTTTGCTGTTTGCCAGCCCGGTGAACTGGTCCAGGGTTAGCGCAGCCCTTTGCGATGATTTAGCGATTTTGATGGCTTTTCTTTGCGCGAGGGCGTTCTTGGGGGCGTTACTGGCGCTGCTGCAGGGTCGCTGCGATTCTCTGCGCCACGGCTGGTTTGGAAGCCTAAAATCCATGAATACGCTGTGCGCGGAAATCGGTTTTAGCGCACGTGCCTGGCGCAGTCAATCGCACGCGGACACTCTGCGCCAGCCGCTTGCCACACTTTTCTGCGAAATTCTATGAATTACCCTCTTAATGGAAAGACAGATGTCAAAAATGAGTGAAATACCGGTACTCACCACTACCAGAAGCCGGCGTTTTAAACCAGATTCTTTGTAAGGTTAAACAAGTGAACTCAAACTATGCCAAAGAAAGACATGTTAAGAGGTGGATACAATTTAAAGCTATATTCTGAAACAGAACACTGGATTTAAAGATATGCTGCTTATTTTCAGTTTATAATGTTATATTTGTGTTCACAAGGAAGTATGTACAATTGATCAGGAAGTAACTTGCTGCAGTCAAAACTTCAAAAGGCTTGTCCCTGGGAATCCTTCACACCTCAGAACCCCACACCAGAAGGCAGGATATCGCTTGGTCATGTTAATCAAGAGGGGGGAGATTTTCCCTGCAGCCTGGAGGAAGGAACAATGGGGGCTTTGGGACTGAATAGAATATGCTGATTTGGGTGTGACTGGCCCACAGCTGCCCTAGCAGGAAACAAGACATGTGACATGTGACTCACCCAGATTCTAGGAGTGGAGACAAACCATTGGGTGATTTGAATTGAAGGCAAATATATGTTTTATAAGAATACTGATAACTAATAGTAACTAGCTGATAGAAATGTACAACTTTGAGATTCTTAAAATGACACCTTCACTCACAGTTCAAGACTAAGCTGGACGCCGTGGCATGCTCCAAGACCAAACCCTGTAATTATTAATATTGTAACTGCAGTGTTTATGCTAGAAACATAACAACTTACAATAATATGCTCAGAGAGGGTGCCTGTGTAAAATTGGGTGCAAGTCCAATATTGCGAAACCCGCCAAAATCGTGAATAAATTGTCATTTCTGACAAGTATGTACCTTAATAAATCTATGATGTGTACATGTATTCTCAACAACTTGTGTATCTAGGAAACCTGGTTGTTATGAAAAATTGATTTTCTATGAAAAAGCAGAGAGGAGGGATTACAGCTAAGCCATAAACACAGCATCACTCTGACAAACTAATCCTTTCTCCAGTCAGAACCCAGAAATGTCTCTGACCTATCAAATCCTTAGAGGGTTGGACATGTAGAGTCAGCCTCCACACCCACTTTGAAAACACATAAAAAGAGACTGTTTTGGACAGGCAAGCACACACTTCTTTCCACTACTCACCGATTTCTTGCAAAGCGCTCTGCCGGAAACCTCCAGACTCCAGACTCCAGGCTCCAGTCAGACTCCAGAACCAAACTCTAGAACCCAAACTCTAGAACCTTGGAGAAGCAGAAGCCCAATCACAAGCTGAACTCTTCTCAGCAGGCTTCAGAATCTAGCAACCTGATTCTAACCCCTAAACTTCAAGGGGCTCTCACCTTCAACAGCCGGGCCATGCTGTTTTATTCTAGCCAGGAACCCTGTGCAAGAACCAGGACTCCAGACCCAGAAAGCAGAGCTGTATCCAGAACCCGTCAGATCCTGTTCCAGAGGCCGCAGACCGCCGTGCAGTGCTGAACGCAGAGCCTAGAGGGCCTGAGACCTGTCCGGTGGCCAGTGAAGTCCAAACCTGACCAGATCGGTGACGAGGCCCATTTCCATTCCATTCCAAAACTAGGAGTGAGTATTTAGTCTAGAACTGTGCATAGTCATCTCTTAGTCTAAAGTAATCTTATCCCATCCATTTCAACCTGTCCAGAACTGCATTTAGAATTTTGTGTCCATCCTGGTGATTTCAAATCTGTAACGTGCATTTGTCATTCTGAAATCTTGACTTTATTTCTGAAAATCCACCTCCACAAAAACGTCCGTATCTTTTGAACCGTATGTCCTAGAAGTGAAATTTAAAAGTCATTTTAAAGCCTTATATTTTTTTCCGTAATCGCGATTTACGCACGCGGAAAAAGTGCCGCGAATTGCAATTTAGCTCAATCTCACCACATGTTAAAAATCGCTGCTTCTTGCTTTCCGCTGCTGAAATTCATTTTCAATCCGATAATCATTCATGAATCATTGCTAGTGTTGACCTGATCAATCTAAAGTAACTATTACTCATCCTGAATCTTCTTTAGTGAATTAAAATCATTTTAGCATATTTTTCACATTCCCTGCAACCACCTTCAAAAGTATTTTTGCCTGTTTAAAATCATACCGGTTTTCTCTAAGCTTGCTGGGGGGAACTGGAATTGAACTGCATTCGTGATTGTATTCCTGAAACCTGTGTGCTCACCTTTCCATCTCTTCATATTGCATAGGGAGGGAGTGAGTTGTCACAAGGGAAAAAGTGATCATATTATCTCTTGTTGAAACCACATCAAGTTTATTTCTGTGTTGCATTCTTTCCCACTATTGCATTTCCTTTAACCATAAAAGTATTCTCTGCTACCTTATCCTTCCTATTCCAACTCCTCAGTGATTAAAGAGAGTGTACTATTGTAATATTACCCATTGTTGATCACTACTATACTCATAAGTGTGCTATCAAATATTATTTTATTCATAAAAGTGTGATATATATATATTGTTTAATTCTTCAAATAAATCTTTTAAATTGCAAAACAAACCTACTTCTTGGCTCAGTGAGGTCAGGGGGATTCAATGAGAGGGGCGTGATATAAGGGTTCATCGTCCAGATTTAAGAATTTTGACATAAAAATATATAAATAAGGGCTTCCATTGGGCATCCCAAACTAGGCATTGACTTAGTTGGAGTACCGCGTTGAAGTCACTTACAATCTAAAGGAACCAGGATCTGAGTGTCGTCAGTATACTGGAGCATTAAATCGACTGCAGAGTTTTGTCTCTGTGTCATTTGCTGGACCGCCACTTGTTTTTTTGGAAGACATATTTCTCTTTGTGCTGTTGGATGTGCACTTGCATTTGCACTAGATAGTTTTGTAGTTGTGCTACTTGATGGAGTAGCAGTTGTTTTTAGTTTCTTTGCTGGTACTGTTGGGAGATCTCTTATAAATTCTGTTTGCATTACTTTTCTTTTAACACGTTTACCTTTTTGAGCAAAAGGGTACATATTGAGATGGGTTTGTAGAGTGCACTTAGTCTGTTGTACTCTAAAATGCAAGGAATGTCAGCTTTGAATTTGTTTGCATCATAGTTGACTTGAAATAGTCCTTTCAGTGTATGTAGATGTGACAGTGCTACATAACTCTTACCTTCTTTCAAGACTGTGCTGCTATGTCAATCAATGCCTGATCTAGGGTTAGATGTTGCGATTTGTGAATAGTGAGTGCATATGTAAGAGATAGAGAGAATTGTTCTCTGCGTACATACATGTCTTTGAAAAGAAGGAATCATGCGGTTGAGCATCCTATCCTTTTAACCTCTGGAAGTTTGTCAAAGTGGATGTTGACAAACTGAAATTTGTTGCATGTGCATGTGTCTGGAAGCCAACAACTGTACCAATTGCTCCATTAACTAAACTTTTCTCCACGTCAAGGTTACGTTTCAGAATTACTCTGCAGTTTAAACAGAACATTAACATTTTCTCCAAACTGGATGTGTTGGAGATACATTTTTCTAAGCTGTTCATTCGTGCTGTTGCTTGTTGACGCATAGGGAGTGTCATGCTGTGCACTTCCAGATTCTCTGTGGAGCTAATACGCATTATTGGTTGCATTTCTTTTTTTACATTGTCTCATTGAATTGTGTACAGCTTGCCAGGGTTGGCATTAAGGACATACATTTTACATTTGTTTGTGCTAATTGTTCCATGACATCAGGAGCAGATGTGTCATGCCCATATAGCTCATGGATGAGTTTACTATTTAAGATAGATTGTGCAACTTTAGAAAGAAGACCAGTCCTAATGCTTTTTCAGATGTTAGCATAGGTGAGGTCTGCAGAGTGACACATGTTTTGAGTTAGTTCTCTGTATTGGAAATGTTACCAGAGATTTACATTTCCTATGCTGCCAAGTGTGTTGCAGCATTGGTTGCATACTAAGGTTTCCAAAAATAGGTTCACCTTTCACTGGTGTGAATTGTAGGAGATCTCCAGAAACAATCATGTGTTTTCCTCCAAAGAGTTCTTCGTTGTCTGTTTTAAGGACTTCTTGTAATCTGAGGTGAATTAAAGCCAGTATTGGGTTGGGGCCATGCTCACCTCATCTATTAGGAACATTTTCATTTGTTTCAGAATTCTGCTCAGTAATAGCTTCTGTTGATAGTTTGTAGTATTCTAATTTGTTTTGGTATTCTACTGGAAGGAGCTGGTCTAAAGTAACAAACACCTCCAACGTTGTAGGCAGCTATACCTGTGGGGCAGTTCCAACAGCTGAAAGTTTGTTTTTTATTAACTTTTGGCAGAATTTGCTGATGATTTTTATTAAGAACCAACTTCACCATTTACATAAAGGAGTACAGGTTTATAATTTTGACAGCCACACATTTTACTTTCATGCTGCAAACCATGTTCAATTTCTTTAGTCACTTCTAGGAAAATGCTAAGTTGCTCATCCTTGAGTTGTGCTTTGAGCCGTGCCAGGTTTTCTTCAGATTGCTCATATTGATACATGGTGTTTTTTACTTCAGTCATAACTAATTCTGTTTCATTTACTATGAGTGGCTCTCCAAGGGGTCCTTGGATTCCTGTAAAAGAAGGTTGACTGCCCTCAGGAGTGTCTTCATTTAGTTGTGCTTGAACTTCTTCCTCTTGTTGGAGTTCATTGTCCAACATGTTTTTTGTCCAACATGTTTTTGTATTGCTTGAAATTGACATTTGATATACCGCTTTC
Source organism: Ambystoma mexicanum (assembly GCF_040938575.1). NCBI lineage: Eukaryota > Metazoa > Chordata > Amphibia > Caudata > Ambystomatidae > Ambystoma > Ambystoma mexicanum. Next base: position 752,708,285 of record NC_090929.1, read on the forward strand.
ATTTGCATTGAAACCAGCTGCAAATGAGTCATGGGTGTCCAATAATTCTTCTTCTTTTCTCCATGGTTTAAAAGGTTGGAGTAGGGACATGTGATAAAGTTCTCTGGGTTGAGAAGTTTTAAATGATAACTTTAGATGAATAATTAGGCTGGGTTTGGTAAAATGAATGAGGCTGCCTTCACAAGTTTTGACTATGTATTTTGCATTCTTTTTATCTGGTTTAACATTATTCTTGTAGGACAAATTTTGGGCTATGTTATATAGCCACATGTTTTGCAAAGTAGTACTTCTGTTTGAGTAGTATGTGTCTTAATAAATAGTTTTTCAAAATATCCTGGCTGTTGGGATCACTTTTGGCTATTGTTTCTATGGCCCTCATTAGGACCCAGGCGTTAAGGGGTTTATGATATGTCATCCCGGAGGTATTTTAGCTCTGTTTTCTCAGCTTTGGTTCGGTAGGCAGTGACATATCTTGCAACAGCAATGAAATTGTCTGCAATGTATTGTATATCTATGTTTGCATTCTACAAGTGGGCAATGATTGCATTATAAACATTGATGTACTTTGAAGCTTTGTTTCTTTTAATGCAGTATTTGTTTTTAAGCGATTTGCCTTTCACACTGTGTCTAACAGAAAACATCACGCTGCTTACTTGTCCTTTTGCTGAAACTAGTCTAGAGAAACTAAAGCAGCATTTGGTATAGTATTTACCTTTGTTTTTATATCTGTGTCAGCAATATGTGCCACACTTACATTTTTGGAAGCCTAAAATGTGTGTATGTAGGTCACTATGTGTGCTTTCTGAAGAGATGTCGCAAGTTACATATTTGTGAATAAACTGTGTTCTACTTCTCAGAGGGAGGAATTGTTTTATTACAGATGAAGTGCAGCATGGCAATAAAGTGGTGATTAAAGTATCTTGATATATTTACAGGGTCAAGAGAGCAGAGTTCTCCTGGTTTTCTAAGTCTTTCCCTTCTTTGTTTTGGTTTGCTATGTGTACGATGTCCTCCTATGCTTGAGGAGACCATCTCCGGTTCCGGAAGGCACCTCAAGACCTTCCTCTTTGCTTCTGCCTTTCTCCTACTATCGGCTGCTCTGTCTCAGCATCTTGCACCTGGTCACCTTCTGACTTTCAGGGCCCAGGTACCTGCTCACCCTGCCACCCACCCGCACTGCCTCCTGCCAATCCCTTGCAATGGGGTCTGTATCTGTAACCGTACAGTCGCCCTGACCTGTTTTTCTGCACTTATCTGGCATACCCTGTCTGCTGCCTTATACTTAGCACTTGCCACTTGCTGGCTGTACTACCAACATGTGTTGCTCTTATTTATTTGTGTTTTATTTATTTTCTCCTTGCTCAGTACTTTTCCTCCCCCATACACTTCCCCCTTCTTCCTCTCCTATGCACTTGCACGTTCTCAATGTCACTGGGTCTTGTTCTCCCTTGTTCCCCTGCCTTGCCTTGTAAAGCCCTGAAACACCTGTGTACGAGCGCGATACAAATAAAATATCATATCATATCATATGCATATTGTGCACAACTCAAAGTGACAAACCATGTGGGTGGGCCAAGGTCCCGTAGCATACACCGCACATCAGCGTGACATCAGAACCAGTATTCTTTTGTACCTCGCATGTTTGCCAGGAGATTTGTGATACTTGACTGAAAAACTTCATCTTTGTCTTTTATCTTTTGAAATAGTTGGGTAGCAGACTTGTTTAAAAAATTGGAATGTGTTAATGTTCATGTTAATGTTAAAGGATATTTGTACCGCGCACTATCACCACCGGAGTGGTCCCCGGGCGCTCTTGTGTATGTGCAACTCTGTAACATAGAGTTGCTAGTTCACTTTCAAACAGGAGGTGGAATATGTATTCAATGTTTTGTTTGAAAGTGGGGTCTTCTGAATACATTTGTAAAGAGCGGTATTCTGATGCTGTTATTTGGGTGCCTCTTTCATCATATCTTTCCCCTTTTCCTGTAGGAAAGAGTAGAGGACGGCTTGTGCTTCTACACTTTTTTCCCATATGCTGACTGCGGATCCTTTGGCTTGACACGTTTGATATTTTTCTAGTGCATTGTCTATGGTGTCTTTGGAGTATAGTGGGTGAATTGTATACTGGTCTAAAATATGGGATGCTGTAATAGAATCTAGAAGTTCATATTGGCCAGTCGGTGAGGAATCCTGAATTATTTCTGTGGTTTCCCTTAGGTTTTGGTCAATGTTTATTTATTTGTAGTACTCATTGTTCTCTTTAAGATATTGTAGGGCTTCTCTAACTTTGTTTAAGTCTGCTAGTTGTTGCAAAATTGTTTTGTCTTTCGTTGGTACGCCATTCACTAGGATAATCAAAGATTAATCTATTGGCCGTTGCACTCCTAGAGCGTCTACATTTTCTTTAAGATCCAATGGCAAATAAACCGCTTTGCCACAAATGCCTTTTAGTAATTCCGAAGGAGGCAATTTGGCTGTTTTGGGTTGAAGGCGTATTACAGCTTGACATGGGTGTAATGTTTGGATTATAATGCTTTAATACAAATGAAGCTGTTGGAGAGGTTTTGGGAGTGGGAATATTTCCAAGTTATTAGTGATAGCCAGTGAAGAGATTTGGTTATTGTCAAGCTTTGTATTGCAGTATGTGCAAAGTATTGAGGGGTTAGTCATTTTGTATTTGTTTTCTGCTATAGGATAGAGAGCTAATTGGAACCATTGTGATTCCTCATTGTCTTCTATTGTGTAAGTTATATCTACAGTTTTGGTGCTCTTTTTTATAGAAGTTCTGCGACAACACACACATACTTGGTTTGCTATATCAGCAGATGTACTTTTAAACTTTTCTAATTTTTGTTGTATGTGTTATTTAGAAGATTGGCATTTGTAATGTTGTCACTACTCTTCTCTAAATTTACTGGATTTTCTAAGTGATCTTCACTTCCAAAATATTTACTTTTGATGTGGTCTATTTGTTGAAGGAGTTATTTGGCTGTACTATGAAGGAGAATGTTATTAAAATGCTGCAGTTCTAAAGCATGATTTTTTGCATAGTACAGTCTTTGGACAAGATTCTGTATAGTGGAATAGTATGTTGGTAACATTTTGATGTGGTGGAAGGTGCTTTTGGAAGCAGGCCCTCAAATGCAGGCTAATGAATGTCCTCACAGTCCAGTGTAATTGCACACTGGACAGGAGTCCATGGTTTGCAATGTTTTTATTCTAATTTTCTCTTTTACTTTCACATAATGATTGAGGAATTGGCGTGAAGATTTGAAGGATTGTTTCTGTATGTTACACATTGAGATGCAGGGCCATTTGTAGACTGGACGGATTACTTTGGTTCAATGAAGAGTTGATTGTAAATTTGTTGGGGTCATTTTTTGAATGAGGGTTTCTTGTGCCATAATGGCATTGTCTGCTATTTCTTACACTCGGCCACTACTATGTATGGCAAATGGGTTTTTCTGCTCTTGTTTATATGCCTCTTCATTGAAATATGGTTCTGTGTTGCGTTTGTGAATCCATTTTCACCTGCAAAGAAGTACGCAAAGGTATCTATGTTGATATTGCACATGTTTAGAAGTACTTTTTGTAGTTTACTGATTCATTTTGTTAGTGGTTTCATTCTGGTAAAAATGAATATAAACAATTTACTTTTGAGGAGCATTGCGCTGACAATGAGAGCTTCCATGATTAGTCTTCTGCTGTCATTTTAAAGGGTTGCGTGTGACTTTTTTGCTGCTTTTATAAGATTGTGAAGTACTCTACAGTGGAAACTTTTTTGTCAAATACATTTTTTGGAATGCTTAACTGTGGCTGCATTCACATTGGTAGATGTAGTGCTTGCGCTATTAGTAGTTTTCTTCTTCTTTATACATTTGTTTTTATTTTTACCTATTGGAAGAGGGGCCCTTATTTTATTTTTTTACTGCTAGCTGGTTTAGTTTTGTTGACTGACTCTGTTACCAGTTTTGTTTGAACATTGGCTTTACATTCTGCTACAGGTGGATGAGTATTTTGCATGATTTTACTTTTATCTGCTCTATATTTTCATTGCTTTTTACAGATTTGTTTTTATTAAGCATTCTGTCTGTCTGTTGGAAAAAAAGGAAAGTGTGGGTTTGAAAGTTCTGGAGATGTATTTGCGTGCATTGTGAATGAGTGGGTGAATATGAGGGCAGACATAAATAGAGGGCTGTGTTACTGTGCAATGGGCTGTTAGTTCTGGTTGGAAATGCTGCCAGAGTAGCTGTGTGTGTAGATGTGTTAAGGGTTTGGCTTAGTGTTTAAGATAGTGTACTGTACATAAATAAGTAAGAACATTGCCATGTTTTAACGATAGTAGTTGGTGTTATGATGTTGCTGTTCAGATGTGAATGCAAATAGTCTGCCTACTGAGGTGCGATGATAAAGAGTGAAGTAAATGCTGTTGGTATGGAAAGAATTGTGTAGGCTAGTATACGGCTACACTGTACTGTATGAGTAACAGAAAGAATATTACTACTAGTGCACTTACTTTGTAGGATGTGAAGAGTAGTTTTCTTCAGGTTGTTGTCTTCTAGGAGAGAGGTTGTTGTCTTTCAGGAGCCTGTTTTTCCCTGTAATTGGGAAAGAAGAAAATAAGTGTGTATGTGTGGTAAAGGTAAAGTAATTGTAGTACAAAAAGACATTGGGTCTCATTATAAATGTATAAGCTGCAGCCAAACTTCCATAAAATTCTGGCACCTGCGAATGGGCAATTACTGGGTCATTACGGCCCTGCTGGACCTGGTAATTGCCCATTCAAGGGCACTGGAATTGGGAGGTTGGATGCACCGGCACCAATCGAGAATCATGCCAGTGCATCTGACATGCTCTGCTCGTGGGTGGCAGTACGGCCGCCAGGACAGACCTGGCGGCCACAATGGCACCTACAAGCAGAACTCATAGTTTGCCAGTCTGGGAACTACAGTACCGGCAAGCTTACCGGTACCATAGTTCCCAGACTGTCAAAGTTCTAATGACCCCTATTATTTTGGACTGTAGGAGGAGTTGTTGGGAAGAAGAGTTAGTAACATTGCACATGATTATGAGTATGGTTGCAACACTGGTGTTGCTGCAGATAGGTTGCCACAAGATTCCTAATAATTGTCTGGCAGCTGCTATCCAGTGTCACTAGGAAATTACAGCTCATGTTGGCCTGGAAAGTTAGGTGGTGGAAAATGTTAGTCCCTATTTCTGTGAGTTTGCATAGCACTGGGTGGGAATGGGGACATGGGAGCATCGACAGCGTTGGTATTGGGGCCGGTGGTCCTGTGATAAGTATGCCCTACAGGGCTGGAGTTTTGAAAGTGTAGAAGGTGTTGTACTATTTGTATTGGAAATGGTGCACTGCAAGTCCCAGTATGCAGAGAAAAATCGAGAAGCCAAGAAGCATGTACAGATAATAAAGGAGAATGGTAGGTAGCAAGTATGCATGTGTGGGAAAGTTAATTAAATTGCACACACTGAGGGTTATTGCAATATGTTGGAGAAATCGTTTCCATTTTGTTTAATTTAGTCATTAAACATTATACACAGCACTGTTGTAAATGTACACATGCATTTATTTATTTTCCTTGAAATCGTGCTGCAATCAATAGTTTTAAACGCATTGGATTTTGTTATTTTTCATTCCACGTACATGCCATGCTTTATTAACATATATGCAGTTTTCACTTTTTGTGTGCAGTGTGGGAGTTTTAGTGCAGCTTTGTTAGTGGGAGAAGTGGTTTTAAAAGTGACAGAATGAAAGAAGAAAATGTGTACATTAGAATGGGTGATATGGGAAAGCATGCATGTCTTGATAATAAAGTGAGGTTTCAGACAGGATCTGGCACTTAAACATGCTGTGGAAATGTTTAAAAAGTGGTTTTCTTATGTTTAACAAAAAAGGCAAAGCGCAGCTGAAATTTCAAATATGTGTTTTGAAACTTATGAAAATGCTCATTTAAAGAAAGCTTTCGATGTACACAGCATTGTAAGTAATGCCACTTGATGTGAGGAGATGGGGCGAACAAGAGTATGATTATTGAGTAGGATATGCAGGGTAAGTGGCAGGAACCCTGTTTAAATGCATTTGTAAAAGGGTTGCAAATGTACTTTACAAAATACATGCATACCTGTACTTTGTGTTGATGGATGCAGATGTGGTTGAATCTGAAAATCGAAATCTTGGAGATTTGTATAGTTTCTGATGCAGGTGCTTTGGAATAACATGCGACCTGTAATCTGAGTGTTGAATAGTACATCTGAAGTGTTGAACTGAGATGACAGAGTTATATGTAGAGTTCTTGGATGTGATTGGTGGATGGGTGTGTGACTGATTAACCGTATCCAATGAAGGAGTGCTACAAATAGTGAAGTGGAAAGGGAAGAAGGGCTGCCCTGTGTTACGGGGTCCGCAGACACTGCAGTAGTCTGTGGACAGGGGGTGCCACATCCTGGTCTTTTCAGGATGCCTGGCATGGAAATGGGACTGTGGGGATTAGCCAATCAGGTGTTCTGGTTGTGCTTTATAGGAAGAGACAGTGTTTGTTTTTTGAATTGCTGTGTTTAGTGAAGATGGCTGTGGTTGGAGAGATGGAGAGATGCAGTGTGTGGATGATGGGAGATTGTTTCATGACTAATCTGCAGAGGCATGCAGAGATAAGGGGCATTTCTGTCAACCTTTCATTTGAGGGTGTGGAGGCATTGTGGTGTGGTGTGCCTGGCCAAAATATGAAAGGTGAGCTTGCACTTTGTCAAAATATGGCTGTTTTCAATACTCCAGATGTCCTTGCTGAGCACTGTGGAGGACTGCATTTGGGGTACATTAGTGCAGTAACCTTGCAGCAGAGTGCAGTGAAGGAATTGTTAAAAGCACTAATACAACTCTTTCCATGTGCAAAGATGATATTTTCTCATATACCTCCTAGAGCACTATGGCTGTTCCAATATGATGGACATGTTTCAGAACTCCCCACTAATTTTTTCTCGCATTACCCAGAGACAGATATGGCTGCACTCCAGTTCATTTGTTCCGCAAATGGAGAAAGCGAGGCGCAATGTCAAGATGGTTGTTTGTGCATTTTTGCGAGATGTTGGCATGACGTTTTTTCATAATGAAAATATTCAATTTCATAGTACCGTTATTTTTCACAGAGATGAAGTACATCTGAATGATGCTGGTATTCAGCTTTTTCTGCACACTACTCAAAATGCTTTAAAGCACTTTTTGTAAGCGTAGAAAGCATTTTCCAGCAAGCGGTACAAAATATGCACGGAAGAATGGCTAAAAAAATGCCTATTTTTGTGCAAGTTGCACAGAAAAGTTTGGTTTAGTAGAATATGTAGTTTAGTGTACTTAAACACTTGAAAAAAACTTTCCCAAAAAAATACAAGATTAGGCTCTTTTCAGAGACACAACTTTCTCACACAAAAGAGTCCAATGTTTTTGATGGCACCAGCACCTACATGTTTTTAGATGTTCGCGGACTACCGTGCTTTCTGCGTACTCCGCAGGCTCTGTAGGGGCCTGCACCTTTTTTTTATTATTTCTATTTTTTAAATGTGAAAGGTGGTTCTGAAAGGAACCTTTTTGTGTTTTATAATTTGTTTGGCTTTTTTTCACAGGACACACAAGGAGGGGAGTGAAGAGAAGGCAGGGTGGGGATGGGGCGCCAACCACAGGGACGAAGAAGCAAGTGGAGCGAGGAAGGTGTTGGGTGGGCCTTACTTAGGCATGGCACAGCGTTTGTGGTGCTCCCAGACTTCAGCCTTGAAAGCACTTTGAAACTGCTCCCCCCTGCAGAGTGGTGTGTCACAGTACGTACAGAGCACTTGGACCCTCGAAAGGTAAGGGTCAGCTCCATTATGTATGGCCTGCAAGGCATCCACAGGGCTCCTCTGCCCCACAGGAGTGTCTCTTGTGGTGGTAGTAGCGGATAATGAGGATGTGACAGTGGATGTCAACCTACTCGCTCCTTCGAGAGGTACGACCCTCCGAACTGCTGCCTTGTGATTTTACCTTAGGTGTCGCCAAATGAGGGTAGTCCCTTAGCTCCACAGACCAGGTTTTCTGCGACTGAGCACAACTTTGCACTCAGTGCATCTAACCTTGTGCGTGTGCGCCTTGGGTACCACCCCAATGGTGGTAAAAAGCCTCCATACCCAAGATTCACTCTGGCAGCTGGAGAGAGGGATTTTCACTATCACATCCTCTTCCTCCTCTTGATGCCCCGCTGCATCACAACACCTCTTCCCCTCTCCAGACCTTCCAGATGGTGGTGGTGGGGCAGCTGAAGTGGCCATGGATGCCATCTTATCACAGAAGAACAAAGCAGAGATGAGAATCCCAAAATCTGCTGCAGGTGCTCACTCCAGCCACAAACACAATGAGGAGTAGCAGTATACACCTTTATAGGGGTGATATCCGTGGACTGCGCAGGTGTCTGCGGACACTCCGAGCCACAGGTGGGGCTCAAAAAGTTTTAAAAAGTCGCTAGATCGACCAGGACATAGTTTAGGACCTCTGCAAGGATGAAGTTTCAGCTTAAAACAACCTGGATTGGTAAAAAATGTCACTTTTTACTGTCTCGGTGTACGAACTGTGTCTGCAGATAATCCCAATGCGCAGCACGCTATCGGTCACATGATGAAGCGGATAGGACAGCTGTCCGGAGGACACCTATTGCATGGGATGCGGTGTACGCATGCACCCAGGTGTCCGCAGGGCATGTCAGTGATGTCATCAATGACATTTGTGATGTCATGTTTGATATGTTGGATGTTAGTTTTAGCAGTGCACGGTGGTGGCACGAGTTATGGTTGCTTACCTTATCATAAGTGTGCATTTCTGGAGTTTTTCGATTTTACTTGTAACCATAATATTCCTTTAACAAACTTTTCCACTGAATTTGATAGGTTTTTACTAGTGCTACTTAACCATAACGTCCCTTAAACAACATTTTTTCATTGAATATGAATATATTTATAACATCAGAAACCTCTGCAGGGTGATGTGCAACCAAAAGACATTAGCTAAGATAATGAAAGTAAGAGGATGCAGGATGCAGTCTCTTCACCATCAGCATTAAAAAAGGAATCCCTTTTTTAGGAAGAATTATGTAACTGAGTGCGTTAAATCACACATCTGTATGTTGTAATCATTAAATTAGTTTACCCCAAATAGAAAAAATAAAGATGAGGACGTTATGGAGATTGACAATAACCGCCAATACTAGGCATTATAATAGAAACAACAACGACTTATAGACGAAATAAGTAAAAACTTACATTAACAAAGTATTGGAAACATTACACTTTGAATCCCCAGCTACATACATATTGCTACCAGCAAGGGACCTTTTTTCTACCATAGAAACTAGAAATAATGTATCCAAATGGAACTGAGCCAGAGTAATGGCAGTGACTTGTTTATTTAATTATGGATATGAACATGTGACGTCACACGACATAACATGTGACATTGCGCGGTATGTTTCAAAATAAAGTTTTTCCCAAAATGGCTGCCGAAAGCAGCCAAGCAGAACGCCGAAATCATAATATGGAAACCTGAAGAGGTTTCTTGTGAAAAGGTTGATGTAAGTATACAAGGCCTTAACCTTTATGGGTGTAAGTCAAAACCAATATTGGTATTTTATGTGATAGCTGTTGTTTCAAATGTGTCCACACTAGATGATATGTGGATAATGCAAATTGAGCATTTTGAAGTAAAACCAAAGGAAAGAATGGAGAAAGTGTATTTTGAGGGACAACTAACATGGAGAGAACATTTATTCGATTTGAAAGAAACCTTACAACTGAGTTATGTGGGTTATTATAAAAGACCTGATTACAATTGGAACCTTTGTAAATAATTGAAAACAAAAGGATAACTGTTTAGTTTCTAACAAATATTGATCATATTCCTAAATAGGTTGGGATGAAATACGAGCCAAACATCGATCCTTCCTAAAAAAAAGGAAATAAAAAGAAGAATTAGAGTAATTATTTAACTGCACATTATCTATTTTTAAAGAAAAGTTTATAGGTGCTAGACACTTGATACATTATTGATATTGAATGGAGCTCACATAGCTTTGTGGTGGTTGTGGTGAGATAACATTGAGCTAGCATTGAATGTCATTTGACAAATGTATATTAAAGCACCAGTAGTGAGTTGTAAGGCTAAATGACAATAGCAGAGGAGTTCACATATGGAGTAGAGAAATCTTGGATTGGAGAGGTTAAAGAATAGAGTATTGGGCAGGTTTACTGATTGGTTATTGGAAGTGACATTTTTTTAAGAGTTGATTTGGATATGTAGTCCTGTCATGTAAAACACGCATGCACTAATGAGAATTGTGTGTTGTTTGTCTCTTGTGTCTTCCCTCTTGGCTTTCCATCCCAACCCTTACTGCTGTATTGGCTCCCCTGGTGCTTGTTCTAACTATGAATGTTAAATTTGGGATGAAATGGCTATGTGAAATTTTTTTTATTGATTTTAACATGTGAAAATCCTACAATTCCATGGACTGTTTAACCTGAATATTGAATAAAATCTGGTTGAAAGAATTGTCATACAGCCCTAAGGAAAATTTGTGAAAGGTTGAATCATGTGTTGGCTGTACTAAGCACACATGCTGGAATCAATTAAGTCTTGCAATTTTTTGGAAATCAATGTTTTTGGGTATTTATGCATAATTGAGGAAAACAATGTTTGGAAAATAAATTCAGGTCCGTACATTTCAAAGGTAACATTAGCCAAAGGGGGCAAGTGCTTCAAACGAAAGAGGATACCATTTGAATTTACAAAATTACATTATTAAGCATCACTGGAGGCAGTGGTGGGTCAGGTAGAGAGGATGGGATGCAGGGCAGCCCCTGTTTAGCAAGTAAGTGAAGTTTAAGCCAAGCTTTGAAGAGATCCACAGTTGGACTGGGATTTGATTCTTATGGGCATTGGGTTCTACTGGAGCGGGATGAGTGGGGAGAAAGATCGGAAAGGAGAGGCAGCACAGGGTTTGTATGCTTGAATGAAGAGGAGGATTGGAGGGAATGGGATGGTGAGTAAACTGAGATACAATCAAACAGATACTTGGGTTTAAGGCAATTGATATTTGTAGATAAGAAGCAACTTGAAAAGGGGACAGCTGTGCATGAAGTGGCAACCAGCATTTATTAGCTAGGTAGAAGTGGGGGAGGGTCAGGGTAGGTTGTAGGCCATGTGCAAAGTTGAGGATTGTATCTAGAAGGAGAAATAGTAGAAGGCAACGCCAAGGAGTTGGTTTGAGAAGTAGTCAAGTTTGCTGATCATGGCAGTAGAGATTTGAGTTTTTATTGAGTCTTAGGTGGGGAGCAAGATGGTCTAGATGGTCAAGTGGGAATGAGATCAGAGAGGTGAGGATAGAGATGGCATTGGAAGCCAGGGGAAGCCAGGAGAAAGATTACTTCTATTTTGAAGAGCTCAGCACGAGGACAGAGAGAGCTATCCAGTGACGAATAACAGTGAGACAGTTCATGAGCTGTACCGAGATGGTTGGTTTGAAAAAGGGAAATGAGAGACATATTTGAGTTGTCATCAGAAAAAAGCCTATAGTAGAACCCAAAGGGTGAGAAAAGTCTTCCTAGGGTAGAGAAGAAGAAGGTGCAGACCAGAGGTCCAAGGACTGTTCCTTGGGCCGTGGTTGGCAATTGTGGTGGGGTCATAGGTTTGCAAGTTCCAAGACATTTTAAAGAATTGACCTTCCATGTTGGAGGTGATCCTCGCAAGAGCATATTTGTGAAACACAAGGTCCTGAGAGGAGTGGTTGACACTGTTGAAAGCGGCAGAAAGGTCCAAAAGAATGATTATAGAACAGAGTTTGGAGTGGTGAGTATAAGAGAGAAATTTGGAGACATGCATAAGTACAGTCTCATTGGAGTGCTTACCTTAGAAGCCAGATTGAAGTGGATCTCCAAGGCCATCATTCTCACGGTACTCTGAGAAACCTGAGGGCATCCTTACACCTATTCCCCTTGGATCCTCTTCTCAGTTGGCCTGGTAAAGGCCATCAATTTTGTATCCTGACCCTGGGTGTTGAGATGCGAGGGAGGATCACCTGGGTGGAGGGTCCTTGGAGATTGGAGAGAGGATATCTTCAGGCGAGACATGGTATCCCACTTTTCCTTGTGAGGGAAAACCTCCCCCTGCCCCTGCCTTTATAGGCTATTGAAAACCATTTCCCCTAATTTGACCTCATTCATACCATTATAAAACTGGGACAAGGAAGAGGCAACTAAGAGTAGTGGGCACACACATGCCATTTCACCACTCTAGTACTGACATAAGGAAGAAGGATGCAGACTGCTGTAAGGGCCAGGCGTGTCCCAAGTACTCCACTAGGCCGGGCAACTGTACCTGAGGACTCACACCTGCAACCTGTCAAATGGTTGCTGGTTTAATAAAGGGGGCAAGGCCAGAAGGACACAGACCAGCAGGGGAGAAGCCAGGCCAAGTGTTGCAGGCCTGAAGAGGGAGAAATCCTGTGGCATATGAGGTGGCTGAGGAGGTTCCTCTCGGGAAACCAGGACGCCGGCAAGAAACTGAAAGGAACTGTGCCACTGGGCGCTGGGGGTCCGTGCAAGAGCCACAGTGTTGGGAGCCTAATTGGTTGGTGCCCCACAACTGGAGCTACGTGCCGAGGAAGAAACCCAATCGGTGTAAGCCATCTGCGGAAAACGAGCAGAGCTGTCAGCAATGCACACAGATAGAGAAGCGAACTGTGAGCGGGGTCAAAATCCACTGAAAACCTGTTTGCAGAGCAGAGCAAAAGAAGACAGCTGCCCAGAGGAGATGCCAGGAACCGGTGAGTAAGAAAAGGGAACACTTAAACCAGGGTGCTCGTGGGACCTATTATGTGGCAAAAGTGAATGCCAAATGAACGAAAGATGATGTGCAAGATATGGTAAACCCAAATAAGGGGTGGTGATGAATACTACAGCCAGGTGAGTGTGAACCAGAACTCAGGAGCAGTTACAGAAGAACCTGTGTGGGCAAGCCAGCCCAGGGTGACCAGTCGCGTGACCTGTGATGGACTGACAGTGTGGTCATACAATGGCGCCTAGACCGGGTATACTCTATCTATGAAAGCCAAAGAAGCATACAGAGATACAGCGAGCAAATAGAAGTGCATGAAAGAGATTGCTGAAGTGAAGCAGGAGAAAGCAATGTGTATGAACTAACAAGAACTTGGAGGAGTGTAAAGTTGACATGGAACTGGTTTTGAATATTGAGAGACTGAACTTACTGAGCAAGATGATGTCTTGGGGAAGGGAAAGCTGAGACTTTATGAACTTGGTTGCTGCATTGGGGAAGGGAACCTCAAGGCCCCTTTTTGGAACTGTGTTGTCTTCTTGGGCAAGGAAACCCCGAGACTTTGTGGAACTGTTTTGAACTTGGGGAAGGGGAGCAAAGCAAGCCCAGAACTGGAAGGAGCGCAGAACTTTGTTTTGAACACTGCTTCGTTTATTGCTGACATCCCCACACATTGTGTGATTTAGTTGTGAAGGCAAGTGGAGGTTTTGCACATAAACAGATTTTTAAGTTGAACTTACTGGGCCTCAATACGTGGCTTGCGCTGATGGAATGAAGGGGGCCGGTACGGGACCACCCCCCTTCATTCCGTCAGGGCTGATTATGAGGTTCCCTTTGCAGGACCCGGATCAGACGTCTGATAAAACCAGACGTCTTTTCCGGGTCCCGCGAGGGGAAGAGGAAGGTGACAATGGAACACTTGTAATGTGCCCGTTGTTACCTCCCTCTCCATTCCCATGGGGGCTCAAATGGAAATGGGTAAATGGTCCCTGCAAGGAGGACTTACTGGGTCCTCCTGTGTCGGAATGACTCGGTAAGTCCCCATTGCAGGAACCCGGTAATGTAGCCCGGTTTGGAGGCAGCCATGGAGCTAATAGCTAATAGCTCCATGGCTACCTCCAAACTCGTAATGAGACCCACTGACTCAGACTTTCCTTAGTTTCTTTAGGTAGGGAAATCCCACCATAGGGAAAGTAAGACCTTCAACCATCCTGACATTTAAGTTAATAAACCATTTTTGTTTGAACTTTGAATCTGTTGTCTGTGTCTTGCTTCATGATGCCTTCACAGTACTTACTGATCCAGTCGGGCCCGCTCCAGAACTTCTGAACAACGGAGAAGGAGAGAAACTGGGTGTTAGTTTGCTGGGACGTTTGGTCAGCACAGGATTTCTTCAATAGGTGTAAGAGTTGTAGATTTAAAGAGGGCAGGGAAGAAACTAGCAGACAGAAAGAGGTTAATGAGCTCAGAGAGATATAGGCAAGTGATTGAGACTAAGGGCCTTATTATAAGTAGGTCGGTCTGGAAACAATGGTGCCGGCAAGCTTACCGGCACTGCTGTTTCTGGACCGGCATACTATGGGTCTGCCTGCCAGAACCGTTGTCCCGAAAGGTGAACCTGCCGGACACAGCATCCACAGTAGGAAGAATGTCACGGAATTTCTGCACCATTAGCAACGGTGCCCATGCTTCTGTGGTAACCACTCCCATAGAGTCCTATGGGACTCTACGGGAATGGGGATTAACGAAATTGCCGGCGCCTGTCTTCCCAGCCACTGGACTTGGAATAGCACGGTGGCACCGGGAAGTCAAGCATCAGTAATTCTTACCACCAGACCCGCAATGAGGCCCTAAGTCTTTGACCATTTGGGGAGCAACAGGGTTGATAGAAGCTCAAGATGGTTTGGCATTGTGAAGGATGGGTGCTTAATTCAATAAGAGAGGTGGGGAGAAGTAGTCAAGTGTAAAAGAGGTAGGGGAGAGGTTTTGGACAGAAGGAGGGTTGGGGAGGGAAAGAGAGGAGGGCATTGGGAGTGTTATGAATTTTAGTGATAGATTTGATTTTAAATGAAAAGTAGTGAGCAAAGTAATTAGCAGAAAGGGAGGAGGCTATGGATATTGGCTAGGGAGGTATGAGCAAAGATTGGAGGATAGATGAAAGTTTGCAGCGTTGATTGCGAAGGGAGGATATTAGGTTTGTGAAGAGGAATTCTGCAAGGTCCGGTGCAGAGGTTAGGGCAGCCAGGGAATCTTAGTACGCTAAAAGTAGGGAAAGTATTCATAATTTGTACCAGCGTCATAGGCTACAGTGCATGTTTTGATCTAAATGTGCAAGGTGATCTAAGGCTGAGGACAGAGAGGTGATTGCTTTCCACTCCCAAAGCAAAGTCCAGCCTCCCGGTGAGACCTTCAGTTGACATCTATATCCATGCTTATTCCTACTATTATGGTCTTCTCTGTCCAGGTTCCAGATGTTCAACATAAAACTCTATAATAAAGGACTTCATCATCTTTCTGGAATTAAATGTTACGTTAACTGGTCTGCATTGTCCATGTCTCAATCCACAAATCAGAGGCTTCTTAGTCGTATTTATCTGTTTCTTCAGAAGTAACAGTTGCAAGGTTGGGGTCAGGATGTACTTGGGTCCATGATGTGTGCTTTATAAATAGATCTGGGACGCCTGACTGCATCGGACAACTTAGTGCATCATATAGCTATGTTGTTTATGATGGCAAGCAGCCCACACTACTTCTAAATATGCCTTTCTGTACCTTACCCCTCCAACCTCCCAACCCCAATAATACCATTCTCATGTACCTCTACCCCTATAAACTACCATGGTAAGTTGTCCCTCTGACCTATGGTGTCGGTCAGATGCAACCAGATGGTAGATTGCCCTATACAAATTCACACAGTCATTATTTCTTTAATTCTTTTAGTTTCTTGCCCTGTCATTTTCCATTGGGTGGAGCAGGAAGTGGGAGGGCTAAAGGGGACATGTAGTGTGCAAGTTTAAACATTTTAAACATTCACAAGTCAGTCAGAGGGAAGAAGGAAAGAGTAAAGGAAGGAAACCTTTCTTTTTTCTTTTTCACTTACCTCTCTGTCTTGTAAAAATGTTAACAGAGTCTGCACATTACACTTTGCAGAAGGTTTAACTAATGTATTGCTGATTAATCCACCTGGTCTTTTCGCAGGTGCAAACCCAAAGTACATTATGTAGAATTCCATTTAGTTTATGCCTGCCTGAAAATGTCATGTACGCATATAACGACTTACAGTGACAATATTGAGGGGGAGTGCATTATCGGAGATCTTATCTCTGCTCCAAGCCCCTGCTCTGGCTTAGAACTTTGGGATGATGGGGTAGAGTGGTAATGGAGGTATAAAAACATCACTGCATGACATTTACATTTAATATACAATGAGGCTGTTGGTGTTTACAAACCTGTAAGCCTAAATATATTTAGAAGATTGGCCATTGTAAGATTACAATGGAAAAGCATTGAACTCTATTTGGGCTACTTCTTGTGACAAGGACAGGACCCTAGCCTTGTCAAGAGGGAATGGGATCCCCATTTAACCAGGGGTGGGAGACCTACCAGGGACAACTCCAGTGGCAGTCCTACACCTGAGATCGATGGTGGCAGTTCACATTCTTGCCCTCTGCCTTGTGCCAGTCTTTTTCTAAACAGTCCACTTTTATCTCATGAAATTCCTCTTCCTCTAAAACAAGATGTTTGCCAGTATTTTTGTGTTTCTCCTAGTGATAACCCATCCCAATGAGAAACCAGCAAGAAGCATCTGTGTGAACCAAACCCCCACGATTCGTGGATCTGCCACCAGCGGAAATAGACCACCAGAGAGAGAAGAGAGCCACAGAGCCACATGGCACACAGTAAAGCCATGCGGTGCTGCTGTGTAATAGTGCCCTACACCATCGGTGACTAATGCTGAGGACAAAGCCCTCTCAGCAAGGGGACTTACCTTAGGGGCACCAGAAACAAAGCCCCCAGACATGAATTTGAACATTCAACCTCCCAGACCACCATTGCGATTCTCCCGCGAGCCTGTGTGGAGGAAGAGGGTGGGGCTTAGCCCAATATTTGTACATTTTGCTTCCTATAAGATTCCATCGTGGGAAAGAAAGAGACAGACTGGCCAGGGACAAAAAACCAGTCCACGAAGGACGAAGGGATAGAAAGGAGCTTACAGAAAGCAGGAAGAGTAGGTGACTGGGTTGAGGTCAGAGGAAGAGGAAATAGAAGACCAAGAGAAAAGCAGTATTGAGGAAGGAGCATCAGAGTGGGAATGGGGCGAGGTATTGGCTAATGAGTGAAGGGGTATTGCATTGTGGGTGTTTTAAAGTGTGGCAAGTGTGGTTAGGAGAAGGAGGGTAGAGAGTGAATGTGAAGAGAATGTGTGAGTGAAAGAGGGTGTCTGGGTTAGAGGTCATGGAGTGGTATATTGGAGGGAGGAGTAGTATTTGGAGCAGGTGTGATCGTTTTGAGGGAGAAGTAGTAGTAGTGTGGATGAGTTGTATTAGTGAGGAGCAGAGGAGGGAGTTGAAGAGTGGAGGAGGAAATTGTAGAGTCGGGGAGGGAGTAGTATTTTAGAGGAATGAGGAGTAATAACCAAGGATGGAGGCAGATCTAGAAGATATGAGAGGCATTGGAGGGACAGAGAAGGAAGAGTGTAGAGGCGGGTGGACTGGGAGGAGGAATGCAGTAGTGTGAAGAGAGAAGGAGAGGAGTGAGTGTGAGAGGAAAAGAGAGAATCAAGCTGGGGGTCTGTAAGGCACCAATCCCACATCCCTGTAGATTACTAAAAACTGACTAGAGTAGGGTACGTCAGGCAGTCACTGAGGGAGTTTAGTGAGATAAGGTCAAGGGCCTTTAGGTCTACATCTCAGTTCATTTAGCGTTTAGCATACCAAGGGTGAAACAATCGCTATGTACTAACCTGGGGCTATGGACAGATGGGCTAGGGAGGAGGTGATATGATATGGTATTTTATTTATAGCGCACCTATACACAAGTGTTTCAAGGCATGTTTCAAGGTGCATTAAGACGAGAGGGAGAGGGACGTGCATAGGGTCCATTGATATTTCAATAAAAACCCTTCAGCCACCTTTGGGATTTGGAGTTATACATATGCCATCTATGGAACTCTCTATTAAGAATGGTTAGAAAAATGTATTTTAAGGTTTTCATACCCAGAGACCCCACATCACTGTTTACTTTTACTAACACAAATTAAAGACTATGGGCCTCATTACAAGTTTGCCGGTCTGGAAACAACGGTACCGGTAAGATTGCCGGTACCGTTGTTTCTGGACCAGCAAACTATGAGTTCTGAGAGTGGGTGCCTTTCAGCCCGCCAGGTCTGACCTAGCGGGCGGAACGGCACCCGCTCATAGACCTTGATGGATGCACCGGCACCATTCATGAATGGTGCCGGTGCATCCGTCCTCCCCATTCCCATTGAGTCCAATCAGACTCAAATGGGAATGGGGAGTAATATTTTCGGGCGCACGGGAATGGACAATTACTGGGTCTGCTGGGGCTGTAATGCCCCGGTAATTGCCCATTCCTGGGCGCTGGAAAATTCATGACTCCAGCGGCAGCCGTGCCGGTATTTACCAGCACGGCTATCACCAACCTCGTAATGACCCCCTTTATCTTGTTCTCATAGTTCAAGTAGCTTAGGGTGATTTCCCTACTAAAAACAATTTGCCGTTTCTGTCAGAGTTATGGAAGGGGCTCATCATATTTTCTTAATTCGTGTCGAAATCAGTGTTTTGAGAACATATTTCTCTAGAAAAATGTATTCAATCTTTTTTTGACTATTGACACAATTTAACTTAATGCAAGTCAGAAATAACAAGATATGACACTTTGGTAAGAATTTAAAACTGGTTTCTGTAAAACGAATGTTTTTAAATAAAAAATGATCAAATTTTTTTAAAGAAATGCATCCTTTTTTTCTCAATAATCGGTTCTCTTTGAAATCCTTGTTTTTAACTAAATAAAAATGGAATGCTCAGCTTCTTTCAGAGCTTTGATGGATCGGGTCTGGCAGCAGAGACTCATTTATGAATATGTCTCCAGTCTACCACCTCAATGAGAAAAATCTCTTTCACAGCGACGTTTGTGTTACCTCTGTAAATCATGTTGCCCGGATTCCCCCATACGTACTGACGAAACACCGTCAAGAATTCGAGATTTTCCTTAGTGTTTTGTTTTTTTTATTTTCTGTGTGATATGTAATCACGCAGGCTGCTCCATGCAGCAAAGTGTATGTATTTGAAGATTTTCCATTGTCCGCAAACTGAACCGCCTGTGCTAAGTTCATTCTTGTGGAACTTTTCAGACTTTTTTTGAGGTTGGAGCAAAATGAGTATAAGCGAGTTGAACCTCAAACCTGAGATGCTAGTCCCTTGAGTAGGCTTTGATCTATCTGAAGCAGGCAGGGGAATGCTGCTAGTCTTGCAGCTGATGTATCGGATGGAAATTACATTAAATTCCCTGTTAAATTAGAAGCAAAGTGTGATTACGCACCTGATACACCAGCACGTGATTTTTAAGGGATCGAAAACACACAGTGCTGGAACTGAGTAGTCCACAGTGGATGCCTTTGTGATTGAACCAGATATCACAGTGACTGTCTGAAGAATGACACATATTTGTTTTCCTGACTGAGTGAGAAATTAAAGGGATTGGCTTGAAAGTCACTCATATGATGTATTCGAACGCTGTAGAAACTCACCACCTCTATGTTCAGAGTGACATGTATGAACAGAAAATGACTGTGACTGACTCCAGTGTGAAATGGTGTATTTTCTTGAGAGAGCAGAAGACTACAATGAATGCCGTAGAAGTGGCTTGCATAGATATTCCAGCAATTTTTTGCATGCCATAATCTCCTTTCACTTTATCATTTAAGAGATTAGTCGATTTTTAAGGAAAACCTCCACTACATAAGAAATTAACTCAACCCTGTGTGGGTTGCGGGTTATCCTTTTCATGCCATGCCCATGTTATTCGCAATGCATGCAATGTGTATAGGTGCAGTGACACAGGCATTTTTGAAGAGTCATAGAGGGGGGTTGCAGGACGCTATGGGGGCCACGTGCTCTGTGATGCAGCCCCTCGGGGTGATAAATACAGCCTGCCCTCTTAGGTCTATGGGTTGCATTTCTTTGCCAACGTAGCACGTCTTCTGGATCACATAAAGGGAAAGTTCTCCCTGATAGCGTGGATATGGGGCTCGTTCACAACATCAGAGGAGCTGGATAGACTCTTGGGTTCGCCATATACGCCGCCTCCAGGGGTTGCTTGCTGGCTTGCTCCTAGTAGAGCTATATTCCACATCTGTGTATGAGCCTCTGTGTCTTTGCTTACACATGTTATGTTATGGTATATGGCATTTTTATAGCACCTACTGCCATTGGTATGGCCTCAAAGCGCTGTGGGGTGAAAGCCCTTGGAGGACCGAAGCCCGAAATGTGAGGTTTGGGGAAGGATTCTAGAATCCGTGTGAGCATTTTAGCCAGCACGAAGGTAGGTAGGTAGGGGTGGCTGTGTCCCTGATAGCGACTCATGGCCAATTTGGATAGTGGATGGGTGCTGTGGCAGACTGTCAGGAGGGTCAAGGAGACAGGTTATGTGTACAGCTGGACCAAATTGTTCGTGGGACCAGGCTGAATTCTAATGGCAGTGGTGATGGGTGTTGTGAAGTCAAGTAGTGGTTATTGCAGATGAGTGTGAGTCGGGGCCATGCCCCGGGAATGGTACAGCTATGTTCCACTGTGATGGAGTGCCATACATACCTGCGAATCAGGGCTGATATCTAGTCAGGATGAGGTTATGCAGATCGTATCAAATGGATTGACTGACTCCTTTCTGTACGGGCCAGGTACTGTCATGTTGACTCCTCAGGTGGCTCACCCGGTGCCTCACCTTTCTCTCTGGTGGTGATAGAGTCCCTGGGAGGTGGACTAGGTCAATCAGGATGCAGAAGGGAAGAGTTGGAGAGATGCAGCATAAGTACTTCCACTCTATTAAGTATATGCTTGGACCTCTGAGTTCTCACCATGTTTGCTTCTGTTCCTTGTTGCAGTATCAGTGCAGTATGTATGTTGTCACTGGCTGGCACTGTTGCCATGCATGGTTACACCTTTATGGATATGCATATTTGTATGGTTTTCATAGTGATGATCCAGTGTGTCAGACTAGTTACCTTTTGACATTCCTCTACGTGATTGCTTTGCATTCACTCTGTCACTTGTGTGGCCTTTTCACAGCGCCCTCATCAGAGACGAAATGGTGCCTTTTGGCAAACGTGTGTGTGGAGATTGTTGATCAGTTGCCACTGCTTTTTGCTCAGTTAGTCCAGGGTTGTTTCAACACAGCATATCGTTCGCAAGGCTGTGAGGAGCATTATGAGTCAAAAACATGCAAAAAAGCAACAACAAAAAACACATATCCCCTGTTTTACACATTATACAGAAACAAATTCATAATCTCGCTATTCCAAATAACTTAATTAATCATCTTTTTTCTGTAGCTGTTCCTTATGCTTCTTCAGACTTTTTTTTCTCCATTAATCTGTTTTGTCGTTGAGTCTCAAATTGACAATCACAAAATAGTCCATAGGCGCCCCTCTGTGAGAACGAACACGGCCCATTGACCTGTTCTTTGGGAAGGTACCCACTCGAGAGTCCGCAGCCACACTTTAGCTCACTGTACCTTTCACAGATGGGAAATATGCATTTGCATATCAGTCTTTGTCCTGCCCATATGGGTAGTCCAGCACCGAAATGCTATGGCAATTCCTCTCTGAACAAGAGTACCAACAGCAACCCCATACATGTGTTTCAGCCTTGTTGGGCCTCATCAGTGAGGTGGAGCTGTGCCTCTCTGAGCACAGTGAGCAAGGGGTCCACGTCTGGATGACCCTAGGAAACTTAGGGTGACTAAACCTAAGTCCCTTAAACAATCACAAAATAGTCGATAGGCGCCCCTCTGCGAGAACGAACACGGCCCAATGACCTGTTCTTTGGGAAGGTACCCACTCGAGAGTCCGCAGCCACACCTTAGTTCACTGTACCTTTCACAGATGGGAAATACTCATTTGCATATCAGTCTTTGTCTCAAGTTGAGTTCCTTAAAATCATAAAAGTCCCTTTTTGCTGAATTATGGCATAGCAAATGGGGGGGGGGGGGGCTTTTCGACTTGTAGGCTTATTTTTTTTAGTAAAGAGGTTTGGAGGAGGGTGTCGGGAAAGACGCCTTTTCCTATCAGATACCACTCAGAGAGGAAGAGTAACTGGAAGGGAATCACTTCCCACATGCCACCCTTATTTAAAAAATAATAATAATTCTGTGCCGGAAGCAAGGTTTGGTGGACTTTAAAGCGGCCACATTGCATTGTGTCTGTTCGGCATTAAGCAGTGGGCCGTAGTGTTGCGCACATCAGAAGATGCCCACGCACTGCTCAGATTCGCACCTGCTACCTCATACCTGATTCACACAGCCTAGAATGGAAGCAAATCGGGAGACCCTGCTTCAGAGCAAATCTTTGTGAGTGGTACTTGCATGGGAGATTCTCAGAGCTTCCCCAGGCATCTCTAGGCTTAGACTTCCTAATCAAGGTATGATGCAGCAGGTGAACATGTGACACGCACACTGGCGTCTGCAGCAGGTGAACATGTGACACGCACACTGGCGTCTGCAGCAGGTGAACATGTGACACGCACACTGGCGTCTCTTGAATTGCTCCAGGGCAAATCTTTATGAATCAGACCCAAAATCTGTCATTAACAAGTCACTGAATTGGTTAGCAGTCTGAAAGCAGATTGGGGATAAATGCTTCATTTTCAGTACACAGTCAAAAAACCGACTTCTGAGTAGGTCTGAGCGGTTTGTGGTTGTCGCCACTTTGTAACGAGTCAACATTTACACACCTCCAGACTCTTCCCCATGCGAAGGGGCGAAATAGCGGGGTCCTTCTCTTTGCACTGGCGTGGGCTTTTTTGTTGTTCGCTCATTTGGCGGGAATGGGAAGGCAGAGGAGGTTTGTCTTTCTGGCTGTGGTGGCGCATTTTACATGCCTCTGTAAGCGCCAAACCCGAATAAGAGGGTGGAATTTCATAGGGTCATCGCACTCGGCCCTGCCACACGCGGACGCCCCCTGTGCCCTGCCATTCCTCACGATGGATTCTCACCCCCAAGATATCTCATTAGAGGAGGCCTGTGAAGGCTGCGTGGCGCGCGATCGCGAACATCGACTGTGCTGTGGCTTCTCTATGTTGCTTTTCAGCGACTAATGTGCTGACTCAGTAGTACTTTTGACCATCAAAGCCACTTGCATAAAAAGCCCTAGTCAGAGCTTAATCTCTTATTGCGCCCAGAGAATTTGCCTTCCAGTCTGAAAAGACTAAAACGTGTTCTTTGCACGGGTGCCCAATACACAAAATGTAAATGTCAATAAAATATGTTCTACAAAGGGCACCTGTGCATTTTGAGAGGGACCTGAAGGCGCACAACCATGACATTGAGACCCCATGAATATCTGAGTTGGGCATGCGCGTCTGACAAGCTATCATTGTCCTTCTAGCGTCCCCATATTTGAAGGGCACGAGGAGCCGAGTGCAGCTCTCACGTGCCCAGCGCATAATATGTGTGATGGGTCTCACAGGGTCTAATATGGAGAATTGCAAACCCAGGGGTCAAGTCCTACAACAACATTGGGGGGACTCATTAACATACCAATTGAATGTGGTGCCACCAGAAATTAGCATATCAAGATGCCCTCTGAAAAAAAGTCGGGGGACTTCTGAAAAAAGTGGGGGTCTCTGTCCACCCACGTGTACCCTCGACTTGAGCCCTTCAACAAATCCGTTTCTATCCCTCACAAAAGGATAGGGATGTATTTGTGACAGCCAGTGGCCCAGGCTAAGGCAGTGCTCTGAAGGGTCAGAAATTATGCTTTGTTCTGTTGTACTTTCCCAGAGCAGGTTCATGGGAAAGACTGCATTTCTCCTCCGATTTCCAAGCACAACCAGTTATTGAACATGGAAGAGTTTGTAAAAGACACGCTTCTCATGCGCCCAACTTGCTCATTCGTGCACAAGGCAAAAAGAGGCCATCTGAATGTGGGCTTCGAGGATATGCACATTTAGAGCCACATTTTCGCACATTCCATATTTTTGCATTTGAATATGCATAAGTGTACATGCACATTTGCATTTGTGTAAATTGGGGCCATTCCTCTAGTTGGGAAGAATGAAAGTTCCATTATCACCTGGCTCATGGGGTGCAGTCAAACAGCATTTTGGCAACACAAGCTGTACCTGGCAGCAAACACACCGTTCCCAGCATGCATGGCCAAGTTAGCCCGTCTGCACACTTTACCCACATTTCCACCCTCTCCCTTGCTTCTGTTGTGGTGAATTTTTCTCTGCTGCCCTGCTCGGAGATAGAGGGTGCTTGTGGCTTGGCACCAACTACCATGGTTTCCCATGCATCTGTGATGGTCACCTCATGCATGTGCTGTCTCTCTCCTCAGCATATGGTTCTGCCCTGCCTCATTTTTTCCCCTTCATTTACCATTTGCCTATTGCTTGCTTTTACTCTGCTGCACACATGGCTCCTTCCTACCGGGTACTAATGGTGATAATTACAGCATTTGGGGGCTGTCAAAACGTCGGAATGTTCCCAAAGCCCTCATTGAAGGCTCTTGTCGTGCTTGGGCCTTTCAGTTGGGGATTGCGGGACTTTAAAGTCTGTTCGGCCAACCGAGCTGCCATTATACCCAGAGTGTAGTCTTCCCATATTTCATCATCCATAGAAGCACAATCTAATATATCCCACAAACCTCTAAGCCACAGGCCACTTTGTGGCAGTCATACAGCAGTTGATCTAAATAAGGAGGCATCAGAGAACCAATCCCCAACAGGACAGACTGACTAGAGGAGCAGGCCTGACGAGAGATCCCAGAGCCAAGCAGTGAAAACAGAAGGATGTATGAAAGTGCAGAACATCCTGTGACTTTCAACAGGAGAGACCCATGGCAAGTGGGTAACAAGTATCATCTGGCTGAAAAGCACCCTCAATGAGGGGAGAAATTCTGATTGCGACCAAAGAGAACGCTGAGAAACCCAAGGTCTGAGAGAGAAGAAAGTGAATGCTGAGAAACCCAAGGTCTGGGAGGGACCAAAGAGAATGCTGAGAAACCCAAGGTCTCGGAGGGACCAAAGTGAATGCTGAGAAACCCAAGGTCTGGGAAGGACCAACATGAATGCTGAAAGACCCAAAGTCTCAGAGGGATCAAAGTGAATGTTGAGAAACCCAAGATCTGGGAGGAACCAAAGTGAATGTTGAGAAACCCAAGGTCTAGGAGGGGCCAAAGTGAATGCTGAGAAACCCAAGGTCTGGGAAGGACCAACATGAATGCTGAAAGACCCAAAGTCTGGGAGGGACCAAAGTGAATGTTGAGAAACCCAAGGTCTGGGAGGAGCCAAAGTGAATGTTGAGAAACCCAAGGTCTGGGAGGGACCAAAGTGAATGATGAGAAACCCAAGGTCTGGGAAGGACCAATATGAATGCTGAAAGACCCAAAGTCTCAGAGGGACCAAAGTGAATGGTGAGAACCCCAGGGTCTGGGAGGAACCAAAGCAGATGTTGAGAAACCCAAGGTCTGGGAGGGACCAAAGTGAATGCTGAGAAACCCAAGGTCTAGGAAGGACCAATGTGAATGCTGAGCGACCCAAGGTCTCGGATGGACCAAAGTGAATGGTGAGAACCCCATGGTCTGGGAGGAACCAAAGAGAATGCTGAGAAACCTGTGCTCTAGCATCTTGAGGCATCTCATGTGCTAGATGGAATAACCAATAATGATCTCGGACCCAAATACCTGGACAGACTCAAAGAATGTGCCAAAGTACTACTTTATTATCAGCATAAAGTAAGGCAATCTGGGGAATAACAGGCAGCAATTCACACACTCACATCCAAATGTGCTTTATACAAAGGTTTTATAATAATAATAATAATTTACATTTATATCCGCTACGAACCCTCAGGCATATGAGCGCTGCTTACCCATGGTGTGTGGTGCTCATTTATCGACCTCGGAAGGATGAAAGGCTGAGTTTTGAACCTGCGGCGGCAGGCTCAGCACAGATGTCAAAGCGAGCGGTGTACTCGCAGTGCTGTATGACCGGTTTTATACCATGATATGCATCATCTATGATGTCATCCTACGTGGCAAACTAAAACCTATTCAAGGGAGGGATTGGTTACGGGAACATATGTACCTATAATATATATAACTTAATTGGCTGCCCCATTTCTGGTGGGCACGCCTCGATCCACCTCTGAATACGTATAATACTGATTATAGCAGAAAAATGGCAGCATGTTGGTCTTTGCAACATTGTATAGCATGTTGCTACACAGAACTTCTGATTGGTTGGCATGCTTTCCCAACCTTGGAGTTTCAGCTTGTTAGCAGCATGTAAGCAAAATACAACTCAGGTGCCGCAAGCAACATCAGACTATTCCCCACTTTCCCAATTAGTCTATCGTCTCTCATTGGTCAGGCCCCAAGCCAATGCTTCTCCCTTGTAGTTGACCTTAAAGTGTGCCCTCTGTTCTGGGACATTCAAGGCAGTGTACGCACACTATTATCTTCATTTGGGCTTAACGAATAGTCCTGGTTTTCAACTTCAGAATCACGTGTGAGGAGACCACACATGTGTCCGTCTCAACCTTCTATTTACTGCTGTTTGATTCAATTGAATTGGGTGTCATTACCCTTCTTGACCTCTAGAGGCTTGCTCACT
Organism: Ambystoma mexicanum; assembly: GCF_040938575.1. Lineage (NCBI taxonomy): Eukaryota > Metazoa > Chordata > Amphibia > Caudata > Ambystomatidae > Ambystoma > Ambystoma mexicanum. The sequence continues at coordinate 752,734,991 of NC_090929.1, forward strand.
CCATCTTACATGGGTTTTCCACATCTTTAATCGTCTAATACTTGGCTCTTGCAGATGTTATCTCCTTCGCTTAATCTAAGGGAAATATGTCTTTGACTCCCCTTGTGCCCCGCAATTATTCCTTGAAGTAGCCTCCTTGATCCCAGGCCAATACACTCCTCTTTATTTCACACACAAAGCTGTTTTTCCAGCATCTCCTGACTCTGCAGCCCTGTTCTGTCTCAGAGGTATCTTGAATGGTTTTAATACGAGTCTGACGTCCATCTTTCCATCATGGCCGCTCTAGCCATGTTATGTTATGTTTTCCTCTGCAGCAAGCTTCTATAGGTCTCATCTACCTTGTCCCACATAAGGCTCTTCTCCTACCATTACAGTATGACAGAGGTGAGGGGGCGGGAGCTAAGGGGTATTGGCATAGTTGACCTAATGCCAACTTGACCTACTCCGATTTGACCACATCTTTTTGGTCAAATTCGGTAGGTCAAATGGTATATTTTGATTTAGAAAATAGTAGTGGGGATGGGGCAAGGAATAGGTTGAGGTGGCAGGAAGCCTATGGTCTCCCCCCACATTGGGGGTGTTTTTCGGGGATCTTTCTCCACATTAGGTCAAAAAGAATTCAACCAAAACAATTTGGTCAAATCAGCAGTAGGTCAAATTTATTTTATGGTCAAACAACCCATATCCGAGCTAGGGATAACATGTCCACCTCCTCCTCTACAAACCCAAGATCTGGGAGGGACCAAAGTAAATGCTGAAGAATGTTAAGTCTGGGAAAGACCACAGTGAATGATGAGAAACCAAAGATCAGGTAGAGACCCCAAAGTGAATGAATCAAAATCCAAAGCCTGCAAGAGGCCTGCCTCAGATTCAGTTGGGAGCCTGAATCTGAGGCCTCAAAGAGACTTCTATGATCATCCGAAGTATCAGAGGTTGGGGAAGGAATACAACAAGAGGAACAAGAAGCACAACTGAAACAAATAGTACAAGATGGGAAAAACAAAGGCAGAGTGTAAGCTTCAAAGGAGAAAACATGAGAAACCGCTTAACAAGCATTGCAAAAACTGGAAGACCAAAACAGAGTCCAGACTATGGGCATGCTCTGGAAGAGCCTGCCCAGCAGTGGAGGATGCAGACAGTGTTAAATCTCTGCCTTCATTTGCAATATATATCAAGGCTAATGGATCCTTTTATCGCCTGGACCTATCAGCAGCCTCAATTCACCTGCGGGAGGAGATTATTAATTATGACTTGGTTAAATCTGCTTCCATTTGCCAAAAGAGCCAGCTAGAACAAACAACACAAAAAGGAGCCTGGTGCAGAATGTATACATTTTTTGGAAAACATACAAATGGTAGATGCTAGAGAGTATGAAAATTCAATTCCCAAATGTTATTCTCACAAACATGAAGAAATTATACTCAATTTATTGTTTTGTTAATAGCATGTGCAAAAGATTTCAGATAAAATGGAGACATATCAAGGTGCTTTTAACGAGTGCAGCAAAATACAGTGCAAAAGAGTGCAAATCATGAACACCATATGGATAATTGATATTCATAAAACACTAAAAGGTACATCACCTGTACCTGATAGCCCATCCACCAGACATTCAACCCCAAACATTCATCTCTATATATACAAGGGAAATGTGTGGATATGTGTGTGTGTCTGCTCGCAATTTTCAGCATACTTCCCTACATGCAACAAACCTGAAATTTGGCATCTGGGTAGATTCCATGGTGTAGACAATGTAAAAAGTTTAAAATATAATGTTTTAGAATTTTGTTTTTTAAGCTGTTTTTATACTGGTCTGCAATACTTGGATATGTGTGTGTGTGTCTGTTCAAAATTTTCAGCGTACTTCCCAACAAGCTACAAAACTACAATTTGGCATGTGGGTAGAATCCATGGTGCAGACAATGTAACAAGTATAACATATACATTTGATATTTTTTGCAGTCTGAAATGCTTGGATGTGTGTGTGCATGTGTGCCTCTTTGAAACGTGCAGCATACTTCCCAACATGCTACAAACCTAATATTTGGCATGTGCATAGGTTCTATGGTGTAGACGATGTATAAAGTATGAAATATACATTTTTTTCATTTCATTTTTTAAGCGGCCTGCAATGCTTGCGTATGTGTGTGTGTCTGTTTGAAATGTTCAGCATACTTCCCAACATGCTACAACCCTGAAATGTAGCATGTGGGTAGGTTCCATGGTGTAGACAATGTAACAAGTATAAAATATACCATTTTCAGATTTTTTTTAAATAAGCGGTCTGCAATGCTTACCCCTGCCATGTAGCTCTGCGCGCCGTAGTCCTGCCGTAGTTTTATGTTAATTGGTCCTAAAGTTCAGCAGTTCATGAAAACATCAGCAGTTCATTGTTCCGAAACTTTCCATCCTATCAGCATTCTAGCTGACATTAGCGACCCTCACTTTTGAAGTCATGCGGGTGACACAATACAGTGCTTTTTTAGTAATGCGGTAACAGAAAACAGTGCATGTCTCTTCAATAGTGTCCGCATCATGTTAATGTTAATGTTAATGTTAAAGGATATTTGTACCGGGGACCATCACCCCCGGGAGTGGTCCCCTGGCAATCTGGCAGCTCTGAAAAGGGAGGCGGGGGTGGGTTAGTGGGAATAAACTGGAAAAGTGCAAGAGAGCAGTGATGTGCTGTTGGCGGCCTCAAACCGGAATTCCATTGGCTGGGCTCCGGGTGTTTTCCGGTCGGTAGTCGTTGTGTGCTGTTGTGCGGGTCTATGTGTGGTTTGTTTTGTTGTTGCAGTGTAGTGAAGTTTGTGCGGATTGTTGTGTTATAGGCTTGGGGTTGTGTTTGGATAGAGTTTGAGAGGTATATGCAGAGCGGTGAAATTGTTAGTGGATTGGTTAATTGGGCAAATGCTAACCATCACAATGCTATCTAAGTGTGGCACATGCTGACATTTTCAACCTATCTAGATGCGACGCCGGCTAGTGTTTACGATTATGTCTCGATGCAACGTCGGCTAATGTTCATGATTACGTCTAGGTGTGGCACATGCTAACATTCACAATTCCATCTTATTTGTGGCATATGCTAATACTCACAATTCCATCTGAGTGTGGCATATTTTAAAAAACACAATTATATCTGATTGTGGCACGTGTTGACCTTCATGATCCCTACTAGATAAGTTTCAGCCAAATGGTGTGGGTTATATTCTTTTAAACACACAGTCTTCTTCATGGCAGATACAAAAGCAGTACTGATGGATAAAACGTTCACTTTTTTCCAATACTGTCCACTGTAAATGTTGTTCTAAAAAATCTGACAGGTGCAGCACGTAGGCAAACTTCCTGAACTCACTCCACACGAGAGAGACACTAAGCAGGGAAATAAAAGATTGTTCACCAACGATACAAAATGTCTTGATTAACAGAGAACTCGACCATCTCTTCAGACTATGGGCCCCATTACGAGTTTGGAGGCAGCCATTGAGCTATTAGCTTATGGCTGCCTCCAAACTGGGCTCATTTACTGGGTTACTGCAATGAGGAATAACCAGGTCATTCCGGCATAGGAGGACCCGGTAAATCCTCCTTGCAGGAACCATTCCCCATTCCCATTTGAGCCCCCATAGGGCTCAATGGGAATGGGGAGGGAGCTAACAACGGGCACATTACAAGTGTCCCGTTGTTAGCTCCCTCTTCCCCTCGCGGGACCCGTAAAAGATGTCTGGTTTTACCAGACATCTGATCCGGGTCCCGCAAAGGGAAACTCGTAATTGCTGCTCCCGTAATTAAGGGGGCCGGACCCGTACCGGCCCCCTTCATTACGGGAGCGCCAGGGTCTTAATGAGGCCCTGTGTGTGGCTACCTCAACAATTCAATCTCGACAACCGCCAGGACAGGAAAAATTACTATCCACAGCTCGACCATGTTGTGCCCCTGCCATCTCCAAGTTCCCAAATGTTGCCGTGATTGTTCAAATAGATATGCATCAACACAGGGCGACCCAGTAGCAGCAAGTCTGCCGAATTGAAAACCCAGGCATCGGAGACACTCCTGCAGCCAAGTTCACACAGGAACATTCCGGCGTACAAGGCCTCACTAAAATAACTGTGCGACATGTTGTTGGACGAAGATCTGGCACACTGTCTTTTGATTTGTCCTTTTTGCAAGCCTCAAGAGGATGGAATGGTTGAAACCACACTTCCTAGATCACAACATTAGATCTTGTAAGGAAGCTATGGTATTAGCGATTAATTGTTGCTGAGCCCTCGTTTTTTTGGGATCTGATTAGTCTGCTTCGAGGGACTAACGGTATTATCTTCCGCAAATTGGTTGTTGTTGTCGGGGTGAAACTTGTAGGAATACTTGTGTATGGGCGTTTATATTTTATCTTAGTTTTAATTGTTTTTAAGTTGCCAAGTAATCCAACTGTCGAATAATAGAATTTAATGTGGATTCATTTTATTGTGTGTATTGTCAATGGAGTGATCCGAATAAACGTTTTAAACTTGAACTTTTGTTATATTGCATTAGAATAAGGACGCACGTTTAAGATTAGGATATGTGAACTATTTTTTGGCTAGTACATGCAACAATTTGTGTTGTTTGTAGCCTAAGGTAAACAGAAAGCTATATGGACATATTTAATAAGTATAGGGTTTCGACTTTTGCGTTTCTTATAATTCTGTGTTGTAGTCTAGGGTGTGCCAGGAGGCACAAAGACTTATTAGACCAGGATAAAACGTATGATTAGGACTTAGGCCTTATGAGGTGGTGGATTCTGGAAAATCCTTTTAATTTATGTTGGCCATTTAATAATGTTTCTATTCATATATCCTAAGTTAGTTGTAGAGACTCCCCAAGTCCCTAAAGGTGTTTGGTCCAACCCTTATGCAGAAACGCACAACAATGAAACTACTCGGTTGAATCCTACACTTTTTTTGTCAAGTGTATCATTGTTTGCCCTTTAGCACATCTACCTGAGTGATAACTTCTTGATGGCACAAAAAAAAAAAAAGTACAACACATTTAAAATAACATTATACATAAATCAATTAAACGAATTAGGAGAAGAATTATGAACCCATCACTCCCTATAAGGTTTAAGAGTGAAACCACGTTCTTATGGGAGGGCCGATAGCCCAGCTAAGTGTCATTTGCACAGCCTTGATGCAATGCAAATATAACTCTGTATTGTATCTAAGATCCACGACAACTGATACATATTGCATGGCCTGCCCAGTGGTTCTTATGCCACACGTCTAAACCGGGGGAGGAGAGTCTTCTGCCTAACCTTTCTATATAGATCGCAACACAGTGTAAAGTGCACCATGTCCTCCTCAGTTTACGGGCAATGTGGGCAGGCCAACTTTTGGGGGTGATGTATGTATACTGCAGTTGGGTACCTTTCCACTTAGCAAAAAACAAAACCTAAGGCGAGTTATATGTGACCTGCCGACACGTACAGCAATCAGGTCCAGATAATCACTCCTTTGGCCTGGGATATAAAAGGTAGCATGATGCCTGTTAGACAGTTTACTGAGTTCCTTTTTCCACCTTTCAACGTCACATACATGTTTTAATTTCCCTGGGATCAGCCCAATGACGTTTTTCGAAATGCTACTGGATCCGTGAACAATGTAGTCTTCTAGAGTCTGCCTCCTTTTGAAAGAGCCCTGTGATTAAAGGAAAAGTTAAGACTGTATTTTGACAGTCATGGATAGAGAGAGCCATTTCAAATGTCATGTCAGACCAGCATAGAACTGTTTCTATCCTTAAACTCATAATCAGACCTTTTCTTTTTTTTTTAACAATGAGCACAAATGTTGGCTTGCCTAATAAAGACAACATTATTCCAAGATCATACGTTGTGATGTTTTTCCTTTTCTTTGAATAAAATAGTACATCCTCTACTTTTCGTCTGGCTAACATGACACTCAACCCAGTTTGAGAAATAGGAAGGCATCTGGATGGGACTGTCTTAATACAAATGGAGATCTATGACTTAATGTATGTGATGGTTCTGACTACATTAATGATCATGATATGTATGTCAAAGCCATTGAATATGTGAGCGACATAATAACCCCTATTGAAATTCAGCATGGAAGCTGTTAGAAGAGTTCATTGGTTTACCACTGGATATTACATACTGTCATAATAATTGGCAAACTAAATTAACGGTCATGAATAGCTACCTCAAGATGTTACTGTCAGAGCTATGGAACATCTTTAAAGCTGCTTTGAAATAACTTCTTGTGTCAAGTAATTGTGGGCTCTGCAGAATGCAATGAAGATGTAGACTATTGCCATGCTAAAAACATCATGCATCCCAGCTACTCCCGCATCTTGTTAATGGGTGTTTAGAAAGTATGTTTTGTTTCTTCATGTTATGGTTTATGAATGTAAACGTAGCGATCACCAGTGAAGAGTAAGATTGTGTTTTACTATCACACAGTCACTAGTATTAGATCGGAGTGTAATCTTGATTTTAACAACTCAATGATCATGGGCCTCATTACGACCATGGAGGTAACCATGTCGCTTTTTGTGGCATGGATACCCCCATTCCGGGTACCGGATCCGGGTTCCCTGAATGGGGAAATACCTGGCCATTCCGACCTTGGAGGGCCCGGTATTTCCCCATTCAAGGAACCTGGACCCGTTACATCCCCATTCCCATTTCAGCCCCCATAGGCCTCAATGGGAATGGGGATGATGCTAACAATGGGCCCATTAATGACGGGCCCGTTGTTAGCATCCTGGTCTGCTCGGGGGACCCGCTAAGGATGCCTGGTTTTACCAGGCGTCCTTAGAGGGTCCCGCGAGCAGACCTCGTAATGAGGCGGTAGGGGTTAACGGGGCCGGCAGCTCTACCGGCCCCGTTAACCTCCTACCACCAGGGTCGTAATGAGGCCCTATGTATAGCTCACCATATCCTGTCCTTTAATACATTCTTCACTTGGAAACATCAACTGGTGTGCCCTTGAAGTTCACTATCCTTAGCCAACAATAAATACATTTTAAAAACAAGCATTAACTCTGGCAAGTTGATATGTTTTTTTGCAATCCATGAAAGCAGTTTCAGTTTAAGCCTGATTTACAAAATATATTTTCTATTTGGAAAATCCCATTGAAAAACGCTTTGTAAATCAGGCCCTTTATGTTTTGCGGAAACATTGTGGCAATCTTTTGTCTTAAAGTATTTTTGTGGTTGGGATAAAAAGAGTCTTGTGTGGTAAAAAAACATGTATATCCATATTCTTTGGGAAGTTCTTTGGTAAATGGTACCATGATTATGGTGATGTGGATAATGAAAGGAACAATCATTGGAAGAACATTGTCATCAGTCTTGGCTCAAGCACACACATTTTAACAGCCATAGACATGAATGACCTTCAGATAATGGGCCTCATTACACGGTAAGAGGTAACCATGCCGCCATTAGCGGCATGGCTACTCTCTTACCGCATACCTGGTCCGGGTAGGCGGTATGGGGACTTACCAGGTCATTCCAACTCTGGAGGACCCAGTAAGTCCCCATGCCAAATACCATTCCCCATTCCCATTCGAGCCCCTATAGGGCTCAATGGGAATGGGGAAGGAGCTAATAACGGTACCGCAATTTGCGGTACCGTTATTATGTTATGTTATGTTATGTTATTTTGCATTTATATAGTGCCTTATATACCATTGGTATGGTCTGAAGGCGCTGGTAGGTTGAATGCTCTTGGGAACCGAAGTTCGGGTCAGTAGAGAGAGTAGGGAGAGTCAAAAAAGTGTGTGTGCGCACCAGGTATGTGTGCAGCTGGTGCGGAGTTCGAGTGGTAGCTGCTTCTTAGCGGTAGGTGTGGTGGTTGAGATATCAGGAGTATGTGTTTGCTCTGGCCGGCTTTATCCAGAACGAGTGTGGCTGTGTTAGGCCTGAGGAGAACGCCTGGCTGGGGGTGTGAAACCAGCAATGTTTACTTAGAGTGATGTGGAGTGAGCGGGAGATGTAGATATGAGAACAGTTATACCGAATGGTGTCATAGTATTTCTGTGTTCTAGCTGAGTGGTGGTGTAAGGGAGAGAGAAAGCATGGGGTGTGGTATGATGTATGTTTTTCAAATGTTCCCTTCATTCCAAAGCATAATATCTATGTCACGCAGTTCCGTGCACATACATAATATGTCCGTCCGTTGCACACACTCATCCGTTGCACATATTTGTCCGTTCCACACACTCGTCTGCTCCATATACACTTGTCTGCTCCACACATTCGTTCAGTCCGCGCCCTCGTCTAGTCCACGCACTCGTCCAGTCCACGCACTCGTCCAGTCCATGCACTAGTCCAGTTCACACACTCGTCCAGTCGACACACTCGTCCAGTCAGCACACTCGTCCAGTCTTCTCACTCGTCCAGTCTTCATACTCGTCCAGATTAGACACTTGTCCAGTACACAGCACTCATCCGGTCCACCCACTCATCGGCACCACATACTACTCGTTGGCTTGACAGTACTACTCGTCTGTTCTGCGTGTCGATCCATTCCACACACTCATCTGGTCTATGTATTTGTCCGCTCCATGCATTCATCTGTTACACACACTCATCCGCACCACACATTCAGCCGCTTGACACACTCATCCGCTCCACATATTCATCCGCACCAAACACTCATTCGCTCCACATACACTTCTGCTCCATACCCTCATCCACACTACACATTAATCCGCTTTCGACACTCATCCGCTTTCGACACTCATCCGCTCTCCACACCCATCCGCTCTCCACACTCATCCGCTCTCCACACTCATCCGCTTTCGACACTCATCCGCTCTCCACACTCATCCGCTCTCCACACTCATCTGCTCTCCACACTCATCCGCTCTCCACACTCAACCGCTCTCCACAGTCGCTTTCCGCATTCAGACGTTGTTCACTCTCAACTGCTCACCCGCTCTCCACACTCATCCCCTTTCCACACTCATTCCCTCTCCACACTCATCCCCTCTTCACCCTCATCCCCTCTTCACCCTCATCCCCTCTCCATACTCATCCGCTCTCCACACTCATCCGCTCTCCACTATCATCCGCTCTCCACTCTCCATGCACATCCGCTCTCCATGCTCATCGGATCTCAGTGCACATTCCATCTTCGCGCTCATCCGCACTCAACGCTCATCCGCTCTCAACATTTGGCCATTCTTTACGCTCATCCGTTTTCCACGCTCATCTGCTCTTCATGCCTTCTTGCTCTTTCCAGCTGAGTTCTATGCGCTCTTGCGTTTTGTTCGCTTCTCTGCATTTGCGTGCTCGTTAATTCTACACATACTCATCGACTCAATACGCTCTAGCGCTCTACGCACCCAGCCATTCTTCCTACTCATTGGCATTGTTATGTTCATGTAATTCATCCGCTCACCATACTTATTTGATCTTTCTAGTCGTCTGTTCTTCCACTCATGCTCGCTTCCACTTAGTTTATTCATTTGTTCTATACGCTTCATCTATTCTAACTATTTCGTTTATGTCATTCACTGTGTTCCTTCCTCATTCATTATGTCCCTTTCATCGGTTCAGATCTCCTAAGTTTCTCAATGATTTATTCCTATTATCCGTTTTACTGTTTTGATCTACTTTACTCGCTTAGGTATGTTTGTCTTTCTAGTATTTAGCTGTCATTTCTCGCTTCAGGTAGTTTGATGGATCGGTATTATTGTGATGATGCTGGTTTGGTTTTATGGGAAGAGCCAGGTTTTCAGTTGTTTGCGGAAGGACGTTAAGTCCTCAGTTAGGCGTATGTGGGGTAGGAGCGAGTTCCACAGGGTTGGAGCCAGAGCTGAGAATGATGATCCGCCAAGCCTGACTGAGTTTGTCTTGGGAATTACTAGGAGGCCAGTTGAGCTTGATCTTAGGGTGCGAGTGGGATGATAAGGTATTAGTTTGTCTTGAAGATATTGAAGTCCAGTTTTATGCAGTGCTCGATGGGAGAGGCATAAGGTTTTGAAAGCCACCCTACGGGCTATTGGGAGCCAGTGCAGTGTTTTAAGGGCTGGGGATACGTGGTCTCTTGGACCGAGCGCAAGTATCATTTTGGCCGCCGCGTTTTGTGCTCTTTGGAGTTTATTCAGTTGGTAGGCATGGATTCCGAGGTATAGGGGGTTTCCGTAGTCGAGTCTGGATATGACGATTGATTGGACAGCGGAGACTCTGTTGGGAAATGAGAGGTATGGAAAGATGCGTCTAAGGGTTTTAAGGTGGTAGTGGCAGGACTTTGAGACATTGTTGACTTGGCGCGAGAGTGTTAGGTCGGAGTCCAGGGTGCATCCAAGATTTTTCACTGTGTTGGAGGGTGTCGGTGAGTTGCCCATGGCGGGTGGCCAGGGTAGTGGGTGCGGTAGAAGATCGGGGTTGCCGCAAACCATGATTTCTGTTTTGGAGGGGTTTAACAAGAGGTGACTTTGGGTCATCCAGCGTTCTATGTTAAGGAGGCAGGATGCAAGGTCGGGTCGGGAGTTGGGTTTTGAGTTCAGGAATTTTAGAATTAGTTGCGTGTCGTCGGCGTAGTTGTAACATAGGATGTTGTGTGAACGAATTATTGGTGGGAGGGTGATCAGGTAGAGATTGAATAGGAGGGCGGATAGACATGCTCCTTGAGGGACTCCTGTGTCGCCTGGTCGAGCTTGGGAGGTAAAGCTTGAGAGTTTCGTTATTTGGTGCCTGTCTTTGAGGAATGAAGCTATCCATTTAAGAGCGGTTCCACGAATTCCTAGGGAGTGGAGGCGGTCTAGGAGGATTGAGTGATTGATCGTGTCAAAGGCAGCGGATAGGTCGAGAAGGATTAGAGCGGCACATCCTGCAGAGTCTGCTGTCATTTTAAGGTCGTCCCAGATCGAGGTTAGGGTGGTTTCAGTTCCGTGACATGTTCTGAAGCCTGATTGGGCGGGGTCATGGAGATTGGTGGCTTCGACAAAGGCATTTAGTTGAGAGTAGGCGGTTCGGTCAATGAGTTTGGCAAGGAATCTGGCGTTTGAGATTGGGCGGTAGTTATTGGGCTCGAGAGGGTCGAGTGAATATTTTTTAATTAGTGGTTTGACATGTACCATTTTGAATGCTTTGGGAAAAATACTGGTGGACAGGGAGGCGTTTATGATAGATCTTGCGTGTTCTCCAGCGCAGGTGGAAGCAAAAATTTCTTTAAGGGTTGTGGCTGGGCAGGGGTCCAGAGGGGATCCAGATGGTTTGCGGGCTGATAGAAGTTTGAGAAATTGTTCTGGTGATATTGGACTAAAGGATTCGAACGTTGGTTGGGTAGAGGTTGTAGGTGACGGGCTGGCCGGTACGGGTGGAGGATTGTCAATTGGCTGTAAGAGAGCCAGTTTGGAGTTTAGAGTTTTTGTCCTTTCAATAGCTGTGGTGTAAAAGTGGAGGGAGAGTGAGTCACACAGTGATTGTGACGGGGTCGGGACGGTTGTATTACAAGCTGGATTGGTGAATTCGGAAATTATTTTGTGGAGTTCTTTGCTTGGGTTTTTGCAGTTTAGGATTTGGGTGTTGTAGTGGGCTTTTTTAGCTTTCCGGATTTCGGCCTTGTACCGGTTCAAGTGTCGGGCTAAGGTGGTCCTGCTCTCGTGGGTTTTCTCTTTCTGCCAATTGCGCTCTAGGTATTTGTAGTGTTGTTTAGTGGTCTTCAGCTCAGGAGTGAACCATCTGGGGAAAGGGCCACGGCGGGTTGATGGTTTGCACGGGGGGGTGAGTCGCATCAGAGATGCGTTGAGCCATGTGTCGAAGGCCTCAGGTGTTAGTTGGTTGTTGGGGCGGCAGGTAGGCGGTGGAGACTGGAGGAGTGCCTCGGCTATGTCCGGGGAGATTATTAGTTTTTTCCAGCATTAGCTCTGAAGTCCCTTAGCGGGTCCCGTCCTTAACACCTGGTCAGACCAGGTGTTAAGGACGGGACCCGCTGAGGGACCTCATAGTAGGGCGCTAAGGGATTACCGGCACCGGTGCCTACCGTGTAATGAGGCCCAATGACTCTTAACATCATGAACTAGATCATTCTTGTTGACTGCTTTCAAAATGTTGTGAGGGTGAAGATTCAATGGCGTCCATGGTATACAGCTCAGCACAATCCTCATCTCAAGAACATCCTCCCCACTACTGGACTTGAGAGCACCATTTGTACATATTTCTCTTTTTTCTTGCTGGGAATGCTCATCTCTGCAAAACAAAATAAAAAGAATTCCCTTGCAAACATGGCGACCTTGACTGTGCCTTGAACTGTATATATTTATTGCCACTCATCAGTTTGCCGTGTGTTGGAATGCCAAGCTGCAACAACTGGAAAAGGAAAACAAACCCTCCTCTATCTGAATTAATTCCCGTTATTGAATTTTTAACTATTAAATTGTCATTGTTAAGTGAACAGTTTTGTCTGCTGAAAGGAGATGTCCGAGACAGTGAATGGGTTCCCTATTTGACATTGTCAGGAGAATACTGGTGTCCACACAGATAGACCCGATGAGCATCCTTCCACAGCTCCTGCGTAGATCAGAGGAGTAGATATACCACAAAGTGAAGATAAAGATACAGAGGAAGTTTACCAACTGCCCAACCCAAGCTGTGGAAGAAACAGGCCAAAATAAAGCTATGGAAGCACCAAACAATCAATCTATATGAACCAGTGGATATGACGGAGTGTCAGAGTCTGTAAGAAACCTAGTTGCAGTCAAGCGTACAGGAATGGCCACATGGAAGATCCAGGAAAGCCCTGATGGAATGAGGGTCTTTTGGGGAGAAGTCCAATAAGTGCAAGGATGGGCGTTACAGTACCCAAAGAGTGATGAGTGATCAGGGAACATGGTCCCAGATGGCACACATATGGATCAATTGCATTCCAGGAGATAGCAAGAAGGCAGGAGCTGGAGAAATATGGGCCTAGGGAGGAACAAGGAGTCCAATGCAAGAGTAGTGGCAGAGTGGGAATTCCAAGTGCATGGCTGAGCAAGGGAAGATTAAGAGTCAGGCAAGAGTCTGATAATGGTGCTGGCAATACTAAGGGTCGACCGACAGGAACTGAGTGCTAAAGGCCCACAAGGAAGGCAGTGGTCAATTACGTGTCAGGCTATGCCACGGGCAGGTAAGGGTTGACAAGCAGTAGTCTGTGAAACAAGAACAGAGATTAGGAGCCAATGAGATAGACATCAAATCAGAAAAACAGCCTCTATGTGGTGCATAGTCTTTGAGGAGTGGTGGAGGCTGGGGCCTACGCTTACATTTTACATTGTTCGGTGCACCGGGCATATACGTAATGCACCATGGGTATGTGTGAGTTTCAGTGCAAAGTCAGCATTCCACGCATGCCTGTCCTACTGTCATGAAGACACAAGAGAAGTGTTTACCTGGAGCTGAATAGGATATAGTCTTGGGAAACAGGTGTGGGACATGGTGCACTCTGCCTAGGGTGCTGGGGGTTGCACGAAACCTGACAGGCAGGGACATTATGCTCAGTTAATCACTACAATGATCCTGAAGTGAAGACTATCGATCACATAAAATGGATGATTTTATAGTGACTGTTGTTGCATATTAATTTTGTGACACCTCTTTGTTCCATCTGAATCAGGTAACACAGATATCCTACTAGGATCATATTTAACAAATGTAAGAGATGTAGATGTGAAGTGCCATCATTGATCTGGGTGAAGCCTCTTAAAGTTTACTATATGCTCTTTTGGTTTTACTTTTGCCTAACGGTATTGTGATGAATCTGAGGATGCCATCCCTTCTTCCCTAGGGGAGACCTTTGCCGTGGGGTCAGGTTTGGCGGGGACACTGCCGACCACAGAGAATGCCCAAATGCTGGCGGTGCCCCAGAGGGAAGCACAGCTGCCCGAAAGACACGCACCAGAGAAGCATGCACGCCGGCAGAGAAAAATGTGCTGGAGGTCTCCGGAGAGCAACCGATGAACAGGAATAAGAGGATCTGGAACCCTGAAAGAGGCAGAGAGAGTGCTGAAAGGGGCATTTGCTTGGCAGGAGAGTTATCCAAGCTATTGCAACAGCACAGTGTGAGTTTGGGATGCACACCCATATGAGAATGAGCGAGTAAGAGCATCTTGGTCCCTGACTAAAGCAGAGACAATACAGAAAGGAGCATATGCTTGGCAGGAGAGTAAACCAAGTCATTCAACAGAGCATTGCTAGTCTGGGACTCACACTCACAGGAGAGTTTGAGAATAAGAGGGTCAAGGAACCTGGAAGTAAAAGAGACTGATCAGAAGAAAACCCATGCTTGGCAGGGAAGTATGCCAATCTGGTATGATAAAGAACCATGAGTCTGGGTCTCATCCTCTCATGAAAATATCAAAGCACAGTGGCATTTACCTAAGAAGATACCGGGTCTGGAACCCAAAGAAAGGAAAATAGAACCAGAAGGAATTCAGGGGAAAGGAGCAAAACTCCAATCCTTGGAGCTATACTTTGTGGAGCATTTATTTTGTCAGTTTAATCACCCGAGACATTGGGAACTTTTCTGTTGGCCAGAGTTGTCATGAACACTTTACTTTGGGAAGAGATCATCCTTACACAGTTGATTTAGGTTGTTAGTGTTGCTAGTGTTAGGGACAGAAGTAGGTTTATGGGATATGACAGTAACAGATGTTTCATTTTTACATACTGACATATTCACTAGTTTTGTTTGAGGCAAGGAACCCACTGCTTGCCTTAGGCATAAAGAGGCATTTTCCAACCTTGTACTTGATATTGAAGGTTTCTAACCAAAAACATGCCATGTTTTTGTCCAAGCCTTACTTCTGCACCCTTACAGTATGCAGATGCTTTTAGAATCAAAGCAGCATTTGTCTTCCTTGTGTCCCATCAACCAGAGATCTAATTGTAAAATGATGTAGCCTGAGAAAGGACCATATACATATAGTTGAGTGTTAGATAATGGTGCTCACCTGCTTACTCCAGGGGATAGGCTACACATGGCCAGTGCATCCTCCCCTGAGAAATGTAGAGGTCATGTTTTGCACTATTTAGTTTATCTATATTAGTGACACTGTTGCCTAAACCTGAATGTTAGGGTACCTCACAACATTATTTAGACACCAATAAGAGTTAAGAGCATTTACTATAACCTGCTACTGTTAAGCGAGGTAGAGTTAGGTTTTAAAGGGCCCTGCAAAAAAGAAGTAATGGGCACAATGAATGATTCATTATTATTATTAAGGTTGTATTTGTTTGGCAGGCAGATCAAAACTGATGAAAATGGGTATTGTTACTGAGGTGTACACAGATAAGCCTGCTGAAGCAAAGGAACTTCAAATAGCTAATGTGGCAGTCAAAGCCTCTGTCGAGGGGATCTGGTTTGATTTCCTCTGCTCAACAGTGTCTGGCCAGCTATAAGTCTGGTGAAAGGCGATGTTAGGTTATATTCTTTTCAATGTGAAACAAGAGGTCTTAGGGTGAACCCTACAACATAGGGAAATGGTTCAAATTCTCACCAGTCAGCTGCAATTGGCCAAATTGTTGTGTACCCAGTGTCTTGTATTGGACGGCTTCCCACAGTGAAAGTCATCCATCAGTCAACAAGCCAACCACCAATCTAACTCTGGCCCAGGCTCTGAGAAGAACAGTGTTGGAATGCAGGGCATCCTAATGCCTTTTTACTCCTGCCTTGTGTCATGTCTATTTGGGGGATACTGATGAGCCTCAGCACCAGGCCACACACCTATGTTGTCTGCAAATTCCAGATGCAGTTATCACAGGTATGTAACTCCAGTGGGGCTGACTGAGCAGACTGGCCTCCATGGTCCAGGAGTCTGGTGTGAATGAGCGTTAAGTATCTCTAAAGCCTAGACTGCAGTGGAACATACTGTTCTAGATGTGTGCGATCAGTAAGTGGAGAAAGCTCCTGTAGTAGGATCCACATCTCCTGCAGACAGGAAACAGTTTTATGCAAATGTTGACAATCTTCTCAAGAGCCCAGGCGTGTATGCCCAGTCTCCGGTTTATAGTGATATAATCGAAAACAAAAAGGTCGAAAGTCAAATGGTCGAAAAAAAAGGTCGAAAAAAAAAGTCGAATTTTTTTTAATGACGTTTTTTTTCGAAATGGGGGGGTTAGCCCCCCCAACCCACCCTTTTTTTTGTTTTACCCATTTCTTTTTATTCCCAGACCCCAAAATAAATATATAATTCAAAAAAGAGGAATTCAACTTTTTTGTTTTTACATTTATTTTTCGACATTTTTGTCTTTCGACCATTAATTTTTGATATTTTGACTGCACACGCCAGTCTCCTTCAGTTTTCTTCTCATACTTTCCATTTTTAAAATTGGGAACTGTGATGGGTCAGAAATACGAGACGGACACAAGGGTATAGTTTTCTCACATAAAGCCATGTTATTAAACAAAAAGGGGCGAGACACAGGCCTATCCTTCCCTAACCTAACATGGATGTCCCTACCTAACAAACTAAGGCTAAAGAAAAATGCCCTTGGGTCCAAAAAGTATCTGACCCTCACACTAATACACACAAGACATTTATACAAAATGCATTTGGCTTTCTTAAAGTCCACAAGACAATATATCAATTCAAATTTAAAAGTTGTAAACCTTAATTCTTGTGATCAGGGTCGGATCCCCCTCCCTTGGATCAATTCAGGAATATCTGGTGCAAAGTTTTGTTTCAAGAACATTTTATACGATAATAAAGTTCCGTCCAATGTAGCATACCAGGTCTTTTGCATTCAATATAGCCTTTCCCTACAGTGAATTTCTCTCTTGTTATTTTTTCCACAACCTCCTGCTTGGTAAAACAAAGGTCTTTTCTTCAAAACATCTCCTGTTTGGTAAATGAGAAGTATGTTCTTCCAAACATGAATATCTAAATCAAATTCAAGTGTTCCTTTGTCCAAAGGCCAAACACTTGTTAGCATATCATACTTCTTCTTTCTAAAGAAACAAGTTAGTCAGGGTGGTTCTACAAGTACTTTTCTGAAATGCAACAGATCATAAAAATAATGTGATGTAGTTAATACTTTTGTTTCCACCACATCCTTTTTACCACAACCACAGTACTTTAAATCATCTTCTTCTTCATGTACACTCACCTGCCAGGACTAACTACAATTGGTTACTTTCCTGTTTTACACGCCTGTTTTACACGCCTGCTAAGATAAAACTCCTACCACTACAATTTGTACTTTGTGTTAATGCTTGTTCCAAACTCAACTGCTTCTTCTGGTAGTCTTTGACTCTTACCAGAATGTGTTACATTTCATCCCAAACTGATATTTCACAAAAGAATAATTGACCAAGTGTTTTAGCTCTAGGCAATACAGGTTACAATTCTCTCCCCCGTGGTCTCTTATACAAGGAGGGCTTTGCTCCTATAGACTTTGTTGTCTGGTTGTATGACCTATTGGCTGCTGTCAATGCTGATTACAATTTTCACCCACTTGATATCGCTTTCTGGGAGAATTGTACCAAATGTCCCTCTTTCTCAATCTTCTCTGGCTTTGACAATGCGGCCCCAAGGAAACCTATAGGTGAAACATGTACAGTGACCATGGCCAAACACCATGCTTAGTAGGCACTAAAGAAATCTATTGGTACAACATGTTCAGAGGCCACAGCTGAAAGACCATGGCTAGTGGCCTTGGAATAAACTATAGTATAACAAAACCCTTGAAGTTCACTGAAAACACGTTAGTTAAGGGACAGTTAAGGTGATCAGATTTAATGCAACAAAACCCTTGAAATTCAGCGGATGTGGGAAGTGATGCTCCTCTTACCTCGGCGTCCCCCTTGTTGCAAAGCCCTTGAGCACATACATCAGATCTGAGGGATCATCAATGGGGGAGATTATCAGCAGCAGATAGTGTAAGTAAACAATTGCAATCAGGAACCCACGATTCGGTCGATGTGGCATTTTTAGTTGTTGAATTATATGTTTAGTCAGACAGAGAGGCAATTGGTGCAATCGTACAGATTGTATTATTTGGACAAATTGTTGGGTGCACCCTCTTTGCTACCTTACTCACACATTTTTACCCTGTGAAGAAATGATTTGTATTGTTGAAGAAATTATTTGTATTGTTGTATGCTCATATTTCATATATAGTATCTTCACATATAAAGTATATCCATTGGATCACACGTAAGCAATATATATGTGGTTGTATAACTATCTAACAACAGAAGTAAGAAAACCAAATTTTTTATTTTCGGGATTTCAAGTCCCATGATTCCCTGAGTACTGGGACAAGGAACAGGGCTGAAGAGGCACAATATGGCTGGATTGGTAGTTCATTAGTGTAAATGACCCACACGTGAGAGGCTTAAAAGACTTTCTCGGGTGAAGGCCAAGGGGATGGAGCTAACTCAGATAGTGAAGAGCAGACGAAGTCAGAAACAGAAAGCATGTAGTTTGAGATGGCAGCCAGACAGAAGCTGAAGCAAGAAGAGGAGCCCAGGACCATTTCAGATCAGATTCCAGCTGTTGGTCCTCAGACTGTCTGTATCCCCAGAAACCTGAAGTGCAGAGGGCGTGCAATGGGAAATGTGCAAAAGGACTGCTTTCCTCTTGGTCCCCCATTCAGCAGAGGCTGTGCAGCAGGCAGCAGGAAATGTGCAGAAGGTTGTTTCAGCTGACCGGTGTGCACCTGTATGCCTCAAGGCCATCCCTGGCGTGCACCAGGGGGTCACCGGGGCAAGTGGTGATCCAATTGGAAGTGGTGCAAACAAAGGCAGGCTTACCAGAGAGAATTGCTGCATCGTGAAGAGCCGGAGCAGCAGAAGTCCTGTGGAGCGGGAGAGGAACAGAGGCGCACGTCGAGACCGGTGAGTTATCCTGGAACACACTGTCCCTGCTCTCAGGCGGAAAGCAGGCATGCGATTGAGAGGCACTTGTGTATTAGCAGAACGAGTGTAGAGCATCACTCACGTGTGAATAAAAGTAATTGACACATTGATTTTGAATTCCGAACATTTATAAAATAACAAGAAGCAGCACTTGCAGAAATGCAAAAGTGGTTCCCAAGCTATTTGTGCATATCTAGCTAGGGAAAAACAGCTGAGGCTTAATGAACAAATGCCAAATGACTGTAATCTTGAATGTAACTGTTTCTGGAAAACCCAAACAACAGTGGTGGCAACTTTATTAGTAGTTGATGTCAATAAGCATTGCCCAAGCCAAGCGAGGCTGGAAATAAGACAAACTTAATCTGGACAATATTACAAACAGCAGAAGGGGGCGAATGCAAGGGATGTAAACTGTGTAACTAAGCGCCCATGTTGTATACAACATCTGGTAAATGTTGGGAGACACCCAATTTGACAACATCAAGGGAGAGGAAAAAGGAGACCTATCCCTGTTAGTCTTTGGTTGTTTGTGAAGTGGGGATACAAGAGTGGTGCAAAGACTACCCTTCTTGGGATAAGTATCCAGAAGGAAAGGCCCATATTTCACAGAAAAGTGTTGAAGAGTATTAATATGAGTCTTGTCTTCCCAGAAAAGGTGCTGAGAATCTTGAAGCTGTCAGTTGTTGAATGCTGTGATACTGTTATAATCTTTTGTCAGTTGACATTGAATATAAAAAGCTCTGTTGTTGTGAAAACCTGTTGGGTCTGAGAGTACACCCAAATGGAAAACCTTTGGAGATTGTAGGACTGGCATGGAAGCAGGCCAAGTGAAAGTTGGAGAAGAGATACAAGGTGGTCTTAACAGAGACATTGGCCCTCATTCCGAGTAGGGCGGTAATCCCTTACCGTCCTACCACAAGGTCCTTAAGCAGGTCTCTTCCTTAACGCCTGGTCTGACCAGGTGTTACGGACGCGACCCGTTAAGGGACCTGGGCGCAAATAACGGGCTTGGCATATGCCGGCCCGTTATTTGCGCTCTCCCCATTCCCATTGAGCCCTATGGGGCTCAATGGGAATTGTTTGGTAAATGGGGACTTACCAGTCCCTCCAAGGTCGGAATGGACCGGTAAGTCCCCATTGAACCAAACCGGAGTCGGTACCGGTATGGGAGGCAGTCATGGCACAAATAGCGCCATGACTACCACCATACTCGGAATGAGGGCCATTGTTTGGTTTAGTAGTACTGCAGGAAAACCCAAGTAAGGCTGTTCTGAAGAAGTTGCATTTTCTGGAGTTGGTGAAGTGGCAAATCATCCTGACCAATATGAACATTGTTGCTATTGAGGAACTGGAAAAAAGTTCAGAGAAGAAGAAGAATGTTATAATCTATGGGCCTCATTACACGGTATGCGGTAACCATGGTGCTATTAGCGCCATGGTTGCCGCCGGTATTTTACTGTGTCTGCATTGATGGATGGCGGAATTACTGCCCTACTCCAAGGTGAGCGGGGGCGGTAATTCCCCATTCACCAAGGCACTTTCCCATTCCCATTTTTGCCCCCATAGGGCTCAATGGGAATGGGGAAGGAGCTAATTACGGTACCGCGAATTGCGGTACCGTAATTAGCACCAAGGTCCCTTTGCGGGCACGTTCCTTAACAGCTAGTAAAACCAGCCATTGAGGTCGGGTCCCGCAAAGGGACCTCGTAGTAAGGCGGTAAGGGTTTACTGGTACCTGTGCCCTTACAGGTACCGGTAAACCCTTAACGCATTCCGTGTAATGAGGCCCTATGTGTTCGGACCTTCTGTTGACAAGTTGAACTTAGATCAGACTATATTGGAAATTGGTTGCAAATCAGTATTTCCTTGTGTTCTTTTCTTGAACTGTGAAGCATAATGACGTTTAAAACCTGGGGAAGGGGAGTTTGCCCAGGTTCTGAAAGAGACTTTGGTTGCTTTATTAACTCAATCATTATTGTATTGGACTGCCATGTATTTCCTTATGTATTTGTTGTATGTTTAAGTGGGAGGGACAGATATCCATTGTTGGATTGTTTCCTTTATTTTATTTTAGGCACAGAAATCCTCTTCAGGGTAGGGATAGTGAGGGGTTCATCCATCTTAATATTCAAATAAAATGGTATATGTTGAGAAAACATCACAGCGGGGTCCGCCTCACATTTCTGACCCCTCACAGTATGGTGGATAGTAATTTGTATAACTATAAAAGCCACATCAGATTAATGTCATACAGTTGTCAGAACTGTGAGCCCATGTCATCTGTGGAAGGATTCTGTGTATTTTGGTTAGTCCGCCGGGCCCTGCCAGCCTGCAGGGCAAGAGATTGAATGACTATGCCTCTTCTTTGATCCTTTGTAGGTCCGGTAAAACCCCTCACCATCAGACAGCCTTCCCGCCGAAGTTGTTCTGGGAAACAGGAATCAAAGTGCACACCCATCTCTAAAGGACTAGCCTGCAAAAGCCTGCTTCATACCAAAAAGGCCTTTGGGGCAATGGACAAGGGAAAGGGGTGTAGTTAGTGTACACAGAGAGTGCTCAGCAAAACTGGAGGAAGATTCCACCACCTTGTTTCTCTCTATATCTTTCTTTCTTTCCTGTCTTCTCCTCTTCCTTTAGCACAAAGCATTTTGGGTATGCTGTCAGAAGGCAAAGACCACTTGACTCAAGGACAGGGATTGTACCCTTTAAAGTAGGCTGTCTTTTGTCCAATGACCTGCGTGCATTCACCTATTAAAGAGGGAGTCTCCCACTCCTTCTTTGATTCACTCTTGAGAAAACATCTGAGCCCTCCACCAGTGAGATGAAGAACGAGTGTCCAAGGCAGAGGCAAGTTCTGTTCCTACCCCATCTCCATGCAATATTGGGGATGATCTGCTGTTGGAACAAGACCTGCATCTTGGCCAGCCACATTGCTGCACTGGACCTCATCATGGTGAAGGATTCCTGAATGTGTGTGCCAGCCTCACCTGTGTTGGGAGCCTGAGAACAAGAACAACACTTGTCGCTTAGACCCTGAACTGGGACTCACAATGCCTGAGAGCCAAGACAGCTGTGATCCCTGAGTTTTTCCCATCAAACTTCTTCATGCCATGATTTGCGCCTGTTTGACCTGCCGAATCAACAAAACCCTCAGGATCATTGACTGATCTTTAAACTGCCTTCTTGCACATTCGAACCTGTTTGCCATTGCATCACTCCGGCTGAGCGTGTTGTTGCCTCAGCTTGAACTTGAAGTCCATCAGTGAAACCAGCATCTTTGTTGCCGATCTTCATCAATAGTCGAACCATGGTGGCCTCATCCAACTGCGACAATGGAACACTGCACTAAGCCTCCTGACACGAGCTAAGCATCCAGTCATCAGCACTACTGAACTGACCTTGATGGCCCTCACTATCCGCATTTCTTCTTCAAACGCTGCTTCAAACCGCAGCAAACTTCAGCTCAAAATCCACATCTGTCTGGAACATTGCGATCGCCACATTCAAGCCTGCCTTGAAAACCACCTGAACAGTACTGAAGGTACTGATTTTCCATTGCAGAACCGCCATGACCAGCGAAAGACCAGATATTATTGACTGCCCCTCCTGGTCCATCTTTCAGCCCTAAAGACTGGCTAGGTCGATTTTAATCCTTTTTCTAACACAAACATATCATTTTTGAGAGCATTGTGGTTCATTATTACCTTTTTCCCCCTGCTTCATTATGCAGAGTGCTGCATATTTCTATCTTGTAAAGTCTCTGTTCTTTCAGGGGTGGGTTTTCAGTCATATTTTTCTTTTTATTTATCAGTATGTTTATTTGTATAGAACCTTGTTTGGACTTTATTTTATTTTAGACTGTTATAGGTTAAGGAGGTATATCTCTTAACAGTGCCGGTTTCACCTTTATGATTGGGATGTAGATGTGTGAGGGCTGGGTAGGTGGTTTAGCATGTACTCATCATTTCCATTTCATCACAACTACCATCTTTAACTTTTTGCAGCCACCTGGAGAAGATGCTGTAAGATATATATTTGGTTCATATAAGGTTCTCCACCAAGCGGGACCCTCCATCTAATGCACCCTAGAATGCAGTTCCACACCACAATTCTGGGCAACATAAAAGCGGTTTGATGAAAACTCGAATTTATCTAATTAAATGAAGGAGGTCCCCAAACTTTATGGAGGGAATGTCACTACAATATCAATCAATCACAGGCAGCTTGTCCACAAAATGAAAATAAACTGCCTGCTTGAATCTCACTATTTCTCACACACACAGCTACATTTAAATAATCAAATCTAGATATTTTAATTCTGATTAGCAATAACCACTCTGTACTAAATGATGTTGCTTATCGGCTACTTTATCGAAACTCTCTTGATTTCTAAAAGTCTTTGCATTACGCATAAAGTCACAGTTACAAATGAATCAAAGAACGTTGCTTTTTCCAATAACACCAGCAATTTATGGAATCACAAAAATGTTGCATTGAAAAAAGTAGTGTATATACATATATATTTTGCTTTGCTTCAATTCATTCCACCTAATGCAAGTGTTGGGTTGTGGGTTTCTAGCTTGTGCTTATAATTGAATGCAGGCAATTATGCATTAATTGTATATTTTGCAGATGTAGGTTAGGGAAGCAGTGTTATCAAATTAGAATGCACAGACTATTTTGATTTGCCGACCCAACCTCTGAGAATTGCTTTATGACTGTATTAAACAGCATAAGTGCCCCTCCCCTTCCACTTTATTAGTACAGTGCCACTGTGCAGTTTCAAGAATGAGGGGTATATGGAATTTATATTTGCAGCATTTTTATGGGACTATAAATAGTACATTTAAACGTGCTCTAATTTCCCATTCCTTATTAAATAGTGATGGCCTTCATAGAGCACACATTATTAAACAAATCTTCATTAGGCTTTGGTTTGGACATTTTCATATCACAGCTCAATGTTAACTATTTCTATAAAAACACATTGGCTACAATTTAATTAGATTATAATTTAAAATGAGCTGCACACCGACTGCACAAAAGTGCTATCTGTATTATTGCATACACAGCAAAAAAAATATTTTTGGTTGGGTTGAAATAACACTTGATTTTAAATGCAGTAGAATACATAATACATTTCCCATTTAATCAATGTATTTTGGTATCACCTTCCCAAACCATGCCCCTTTCGGGAATTAACAAGAAAAATAAAGATTATGATTGTGGAGCAGATACTGTTGCATTTTTGGAATTCTCCTACTCACTTTAGATTAGTCTTTAAAGACATGGACTTAGCAGTACCCCTCAAGTGTTCCCAGGGAAGTCTCAGTCAGGTGGTCCATCCTGGTCCATTCCACCTTTTTCAAGGAAAACAGGTCAGCATCAAATTACGTTGGGTCAGGATTCATCAAGTACATACAATGCCTTGGCATCTTCAGCACTCATTCAATAGGAACAGAAGGAACAGATAGTATTCTTTCACACGGGTTTTGCCACAGTCAGAATCATGTCCCCTGTGTGATCCCACTTTTTACAGTGTAGAATATTTCCAATGCTTATGTCATCATTATGCCACACTATTTGATTGGCTGATCTTTCCTTTGGCCTGCCTCATAGTCATAGAATATGCACCACAATCTCCATGGGTTGATTACAGTGTCCATATTTGTGACCAGACAAAAATAAATGGGTGTTCAACCTGCTCGTACTACTTTAAATGCAAAATCATTTAATTTCATAATTCAAGGTAGAAACCTGCCACTTTGATGAAATATGGATTTATGCATTCTTTCTCACCTGGGTTTGCAACATAAATGTATAGCATATTGAGTGTTACATTTGTGAACATTAAATGTTTTAATGATTTGTGATAATCGTAGGTGTCAGATTAAGGAGTAGACGCTAAGCTTCCAACCGCACTCTTTGGTTTTCTTTAAGTCAAATCGATCTAAAGTGATAAGCCAAATTTGTTTCTGTGTATAATGTAATATTTGAATCATTCCCTGCCTTTGCCATATGTTCATGATCTCGTGCTTCAGCATATGACTCATGTACGATAGCCTCTCTAATTGGTTCAGAGAATGATTTGAAATTAGATGACAGACCTCCTTTTTTCTCCTGCGTTGGCTTAACATTTGGCCTGCTTTATTGCTAACTAATTTCTGTGTGAGGGTCAGCAATAAAACAAACTCATTCAAACCAAAAGTCACCTGGAGGATCATAGATTTATTTTGTTTTTAAAAAATGTGAATATTTTTCTAACATTCTCCTTTCCCAAGAGGTTTCCATAGGTCAGGGGTCTGCAACCTTTGGCTCTCCAGATGTTTTGGACTACACATCCCATGATCCCTCACCATTAGCTATGCTGGCTAGGACTGATGGGAATTGTAGTCCACAACATCTCGAGAGCCAAAGGTTGCAGACCCCTGCCATAGGTGAAGACTGCTCTGAGGTGAAACTCTGGCCATTTTTGAATCAGCACAATATCAGGCTGAATTGAACACGTTATTCAAACCAATACAAAACAACCACAGCTTTTCAACATATTTACACTAATATATATTATGTAATATCCACCATATTTTTATAAAAAAAATTACAATAATCAGATAGTTGTTGGGGAAATTAATACACTTTTATATTACAGAAAACAAAATGCAGGTTTGGTTCAGTTTGGCTTCACATTTCAGTGATAGCATGGAAACGTCACTTCAAAATGAATATTTCTGTAACACATGCAATGTTCGATTCTTTTATATTTTATATGCAGTTGCATGTTTGGTAGAGAATACATGGGTATCTGTTGACATTTAATGCTGCTCTGTATCCCACCAATACTTTGGGATAGTATATTGATGCCAATCATATTGTACCAGTGTGGCAGGCACAGTTCTCCAGGAATACATAGGGGTTCTTACCTTTCAGCATTTCACAATTTCCTGCAGTCACTTTAAAGTTATTCAAACTCAATCTTTGGGTCAAAGGTACTCAAGGCGCAATTTTGTTCCTGAGATGGTTTAGTTTGTGGCACTATCCACACCATGTGTCAATTGCTATCTATCAGGTGTGCAGGTGACCTCTGCATCTCACAGGTGCACCCTTTTCATAACAATGGAAGAAATATGGCATATGTGAAGCAGGAAAAGGCACTATTAAGGCACATCTCACTTTCTCCTTTGACTTTCACCTCTCCTTTCAACCCTGCCAAGCATCTCTTAACCACCTTTGGCTTCTCTAAACTGGACTTCTGTGCCAGCATCCTCTTTGGTCTCTCCGACAGTGTTTCTGTCCTCTCAACAAGATCATTAGCTTTGCAACTGGAACTTTCTTTGAACTCCCTTCACACCTACTTCCTCTTATCGTCACCAGGCTGAATAGCTGACGATGCAAAGCAGGGCCTGATTTAACTTTCTTCTCCTGGTTCTGAGGGGCCAGAAATGTGAGGCGGACAACTTTTAGATTATTTTTCAAGAAATTACATTTTATTAAATCATAGGTTTTAATAAACGCTTCACTATCGCTACCCTGACGAGGATTTCCCTGACTAAAGTACACTAAAGGAAACACTCTAATAAAGGACGTCTGCCTCTCACACTTGTACATAAAATGCACAAGAAAATATATGGTAAGTCACAAAAACAATAATTGCATTTGTAATGTATTCACAGTCTCTCTTTATAACCTGGGTGAATGCCCCTTCCCCAGGTTTCAAGTTGGATTCAGTTCCACTGGTCAAACGAAAAGAAACACGGAAATCCGGGTTTGTAACAAAGTTCAAACACAGTTCGCTGCGCCTTCAACTTGTCAAAAGAAAGTTCTACTAATCCAAAGTTCAACAAAGTAAAGGTTCCTCTTCTTCTTTGAATAGATATTTTTAGTTTATCAAATAACATCAATGATATTCTTGTTCAGGATGATTTGCCACAGCTTATACGATTCAAAGAAACACAGCAGCCCTTACAACACCATAAATCACATTTTGTATCTTTGTCAGGATAACGACACACCACTTCCACTTCCACCTGGTTTACTCCCATGCCAGGTCTACTTCAATGAGGATTCACTATGCAGGTTTACTCACTTGCCGGACGGCTTTCCACAATCAACAGTGCTTCTGTAGTTGAAGATCTACTAACAACCAAAAGTTCAAAACAGCTTCAGTTTTATCACTCCAACTACTTTTTAGAAAGACACAATTCACATTAGTGCTCTTCAACACTTTCTTGTAGGCAATTCACTTCTTCTTCTGAACATTCACCTTCCAGAAGGGCAGCCTCTTTGCCACTCTTGTCTTCCTGCAACACCAATAATCAAGTACGTTTCACTTTCCTCCTTTTGGCAATGTGAATTTTTATACCAGCTTTACGTTTCTGGAACAATCACAAATCAAAAGTCTTCACCTTTAAAAAACATTTCATTCAACCCTTTTCTTCCTGTTGGATATTTTCATTTATTTGCATGCCTTGTTGTTACTCTCTTTTGGCTTGGGCGATGCTTGTATAACTCTTGGTGTTGGGCAATGCTTATATGTTCAGTGAAACTCATATAATCTTAAAGTCTGATCACTTGGTTTAAATGCTTCAATGCTTTCTGCTGCTTTATGAAGGATTTTTCAGTTAGTTTTCACTTCAGAATCACTTTTAGACATATGCGATTGGTATTTAAGCTGTTTTCTTTAGTTCGGTATTCAAATAATAGGTGTGCAGTGATAAAATCGCTGCAAACATGTCACCTGTACAAAAAATTGCGGCAGAAAATGCAGTGGTTTGACCCGTTAAAGGCGTACCCCATTATACCATTTAAGGGGGGGCGGGGGTTGCATGGGTGTCCTCCGCTCCCCTTAAGTGGTATAATGGGTCCGGGGTCTGCAGGGGTGTCCCCCGCATCCTTTACATGGATTGCGGTGGCAAAACCACAGCGTTTTTGCAGCGATATTTTGTGTCCATGGCTATTTTTGCTGTGATTTTAACACATGGCAGTTCTGCTCATACGCAAGTGTTACTTTTGTTGCCTTCATTGTTCGACAATGGAATGGTCAGGTTTAAAGCAATTTTACTCACACAAGAGTGACTCTTTCTTGCTACTGTTGCCTGCCTTTATTACGCAAAATGGATTAAAACGCTTGCAACACTCACCATCATCCACTCTACAGGACTTCCACTGCTCTGGCTTTTCTTGAATGGACACACTTCTGCTCTGAGGTTGCCTTTGTTCCCATCACTTCAACACAGAGCTTTGCTTGCTCCTGAGACCCCTGGTGCCTGCCAGCCCCCAGCTACTGTCTCCTGCGTGCTTCCTGCAGTGCAGTCTCTGCAACTCTGTTCTCATGGTGAAAAGCCTTCTTTCTTCATGCTTTCCACTGCACAACCTCTGCACTTCAGATTTGGGGAAAAGGACCCTCTCAGGACCGGCAGCTGAAATCTGCCCTGCAGTGGTCCCAGTGCCTCTCTTTCCTCCAACTTCTGCGTGGGCTGCCAGCAACATGCCTGCTGCTGCTTTCTCCTTCTGCTGCTGCTACTCCCGCTGCTGCTCTGGCTGCTACGCCGGCTGCTACTAATGACCTGCATCTGAGGGGGCCTTTTAAGCCTCTCTGCCTCCCTCAGGTGTGGGTCATTTGCCTTAACAAGCTGACCACTCCTGCAACATTGCTCTTGAGCCCTCTTCCTGAGGGAATTATGGGACTTGAAGTCCCCAACAACAAAATTAGGTTTTCTAGTCAGCTTTCTACTTTTGAATGCAAGTTCACTTCTTCTAAAAGTATTTAAGGAAACATCACAAGAATGTACTCGGAAAGAGGAAGGCAGTTCATTTAAGCCACTGTACCTCAGGGAGTTAGGATGAATTCTAACTTTATAAGTCTCAGACATACTTTAATTTCTTAATATGTTTAGGGATTTCACATTAGCTTTATCCACCATAAGATGTCAATTCGTGGATCAGACAATTCATAAGGACAGTAAGCCCTTACATGCCTTGGTATTTGTAGAGGTTTCTTCCCAATGGGAGATAAATACCACATCTCATCCCATGAACCACCCTGAGCCTTTTCCTCCTCACACATGATCCTTCCACAAAGCACCACCCCCAAGGTCAGGATCAAGGAGCGTCTGCCTTTCCCTAACCACCTGTGAGGAGACTTTAGGCAGGGTTCTAGTGAGGGATCCGTGAGATTCATCACATGGTTTACAAATCTATCCATGGTAAGGCATCAACATATCTATCCTTGTCTATCCAACTCTGCAAGCCTTCTTGCAATCTCTTCACTGCCTCCTCGACTACACTTGTGGAACCTCACCCTCCCTCTGCCTGCTCTCTCTTCTTCTCACTCTCTCTTCTTGCTCACTTGTATGGAATTCTCTCCCCCTGGACACCAAAAGAAACAGTCGACACCGATTTGTTCAAAACCAAACTGAACACCTACCTCTTCGTCTCCGAGTTATCTTTTTAATCTACCTCTCATCTGCCTTCAAGGTCACACTTTTCTCTCACCTCTGTCCTAATTTTCTCTGCCTCCACTCTAGCACTTCATCGATCATGGTCACATCCCTAACACAACTGGGTGTACTGCCTTGATGCACTTAAAAATTAACGTTGTTAATTTTTGTATGTGCACCGATGAATTGTCCCCAGTGACTGTACCATTACTCCTTCACAACCGGGCCACAATGTCACTCGGCTCACCCTATTGTAAGAAGCTTACTGCTTCCCATCAAATATGGTATCTTATCTATTGTCTTATCTTTTCTGAGCCTGTGTGTTGTTCCATTTTAAGCTGGTGTTCTTTCTAGAGAGCCCGTACACTGTCCTTTTATGAAACTGTATGTTGCTCCAGTTTGGGCCTTTGCATAGTTCCTTTCCAAGCACGCGGATTGTCCAGTTATTGAAATCATGATTGACATTGTCTAACTCTGCTGTTGTGTTGCTTAATACTGTTGCACTTTGCCCATTTTTGAAAATGATCCCCATATCTGTCTGTTGCTGCCTTTCACCCAACTCTAAAGTTCAATGTCCCATCCTCATGCTCACAGCCCAATCCATATGTTTATCACCCAATTGTGAAATTATGTGTTATTGCCCGATTCTGATGGTTTATTGTATCAGTTTGTACTTTGTTTCTTTTTCTGTGAAATAAAGGTGCTTGTGGCTGAAAGTGCTTCAATGAAATCTAAATTGACCATTTTAGAATTAATAATTTCTTTATCAAAAATCATTTAGCAGGTTTAATAGGGTATGACATGATATAATGGTTTTAGACAAGATTGAATGTACTCTAAGTAACATGTTTATCAACAGCAAAAGGGAACAAAAATGGGAGCAAAGTCTGCTTCCCATATGCCAATGTATCCATGGATTTATGTGAGCTAACAAATAGCTGTTCATCTTTATTGTGAACACCTTTAGAGGTATTCGATTGAACAGTAACAGATATTATAGATGTTTAAATCTCCCAAAAAGCATATGCATGACACCAACATGCCTAGACTAAAGATAGGTCAATGACCTAAGCCAGGCCTAGGTGGTTTTCACGTAATTTCATGTAGAAGGGTTGATTCGAAAATGTTGAAAACCTTCCAACCTCATCGTTGGTGGTGACAGCCAACAAAACTTACCTTTAGGGGTTGGGAAGTTAGTCTGGCTTTTACCTTGAGCAGTAACATATTTATGAAAGACATGATGATTGAAGGCAGGGATGTGCGTGAAAGGCGCACGAAAGGTAAAGGTGTTGAGTGTGAAGGGAGAGGTAAGAAAGAAATGGTTCAGTAGAGGTTTGTGCAGAAAGGACAAAGGTCGATATTTATAGTATGCTGGAAGAAAATATTCTGTAGATCATACAGTTAAAAGGAATCTTCTCTGAATTCCCTTGAACACATCCTTTATCCCTTGAAGATTTTTAATGGGATGTATACTAGTCTCAACTTATTCTCTGTTCATAGTTCAGTTCTCACACTAACCTCTGCCTTGCCAGTTTTAAAATTTTGAATTTTTTGCCACTGATAGGTCTCTTATTAGACATTGGGCCTCATTACAAGTGTGCCGGCCCGGAAACAACAGTGCCGGTAACCCTACCAGAACTGTTGTTTCCAGACAGGCACACTACGGGTTTGCCTGCCGGAGCCGCTGTGCCCAACAGGGCAGACCCTGCCGGACACAGCAGCCACAGTATGCAAGCCGTCACAGAAGCACCGGCACCGTTATTAACTGGTCCCGACTCCCATGGATTCCTATCGGACTCCATGGAAATGGGGATTAACAGAATTACCAGCACCTGACTTCGCGGCTGCCCGGGTTGTAATACCCCAGTGTTACCGGGAAGTCAGGTGTCGGTAATTCTTTACAGGTCCGGTGGCAACCTGCCGGTATCACCGGCAGGGTTACCGCCAGACCAGTAATGAGGCCCATTGTTTACATGTTGTATCCAAGGGATTCAGCAGAGAGACGTCACTGGACAGTGCTATCTTTGGATTTAGGGTGAAACTTCCTCCTCTTACAAGAACCATCCTATTGCGGACCTCTTTCTAGAGGTTCTTCACTGAGAAGCCAATGAAAGTATGTCACAGTTTTGTCTCTGGAGCTTTGCATCACCAGCATGTGGCACTATCTTGCAGGCCCAGGCACGCAATTGGTTTGGCGACCAGTACAAATGATCAAACAATTGTGACTGTGCACAGATGTATTTCAATCTTGTATGGTGTGGCAAAGGCTCAACAGAGCACAGAAGAGCAACAAAATTCGTTCAATGCCTTTATTCACAAGCAATAGAATTGGTGGCAGAACATGATAGGGCCTATGGTGAAAACTAAAACACAAGAAGAAGGATAACCAAACTAACTGTATCAGAATGGGTTTTACTTGAATGGTGCAAATGCTGATCTAAGCGACCAATGGTCCTTTCAGGTTTCTCAAATCTAAAGTACAATTTCTGCAAAGTGGTACTAAGCACACCACTTGGCTCAAAACCCATGTTCTCAGGTATATAGAAACTGGCTTGCTTCTTGATAGTGCCTATCAACAAGTACTTCTCCCCCCTTGATTTAGAGCACAGGTCCATCTCAGATATTCCCACCCGTTAACCACGGATCACCCTCCTGGGTCATTTGGAGTTTAATAACAGCCCCAGCCCACAAAAGGAAAGGCCAGGTTAGGCTTCTGTTTGAAATACATTGTTCTTATGGCAAGGCACACTGGTGCATTAAAAGCCTACCTAAAAACTTCAGTATTGCCAAATGTTTCTGCAAATCCAAATAAGGGTATTTCTGCCGTTGACAAATGGTATATGTGAAGATGGAAAAGGCACATTGTTGGTTGAGAGAGATAAATAGTGGCATTTGTCACTGAAACTGCCACACATCAAAATGCTGTCCACCAAGAAAATTACTGGAGTTAAAAATTTAGCTAAGGATGAAAATACACATGGTAAATGACAAAATTAATATCAGGGTTTAATTTTCTGTTGCCCCATTAGTACACCAATGCTGTGCAAAGCAAGAAGAAAATACACTGATTCAAAAGTGCGTTGAACGATAACAGAAAGAAGTAAGTTGTTTAAAGGAATAAAGACTGCACAGTGAGAACAAATGCAATATTTGAAAAAGCTATTTTGTTTTCAGATGCAGCATGTACATCTCTTATGAGCCCAAGAAGGACAGGCATGTGGGTTGCTGGGCAGAATTCACAAGTGTCTTTCCCTCATTGCTGATCTGTTTGGCTCCTTGTCTGGAAGGGAGATCTCTATGAGGCTCAAGCATACCAGTTATTTATGACAGGCTGATTGAATACAAAGCAAGCCTAGATTGGTACAGTACTTAAAAATATAGACTATAAGATTTGAATTGTGTTCAACTCAAGATTACAATGACAGAATAGCAAATGTCAGCACAGCCTCATGTCGGCAGAGACCATATGGTGACACAGATACAGTCTCTGCAGTAAGCCTTAGCTCAGCTTTTGACCTCAAAAGAGTGATGATCAGTTTATTGCAGGCTAAATCAACATTCAGCCCAGAGACTGGAGATGCTCTGAGCCATGTGGTTTCAAGGAAATGGAGAAATGAAACAGCCATCCTATGTATAAATATATGGCCATTGACTTACATTACAAATGTCATTTTGTTCAATAACCTTTACAGCATGATACTTACAGGGGTGGGGCAGATCTAATTTTAAAGCTGTTGTCAAGGCAAGGGTATTGATGTCATGTGTATCTGAATTCAATTTTGATAACGCTGTGATGACCTAAAGGGTGTTTCTAGCTGCCCCAAAAATGTAATAAATCAGAAAGTTATGGCGCCAATGGCTTATTAGATCTAACCATATGTTTTCACACTCCCAACTTGGTTCATTTTTGCATGAGGGGTGAAAAACTATAGCTTGCACGTGCAATAACTTGCCCAAATGTCAGTTCCACCTATCTGTCATGATTAGTGGAACACTAATATCTATATATTATGACATTTATTGGTAAATGACATCTTGCCATGTAGGGATTTTTTGAGTGAAAAAGTTGTCATGTACAAAAATGGTAAATGGCAGAAGGTATGTACCTCTTCACTTCCCTTCAATCATATGACTCCAAGGGCCTAACAGCAGAGAGGGGTGGAACCTTGTGGGTAAGATAGAACTGTGGAGGTCCAATGAAAAATCAAGGCTAATAAGATGACTCTTCCTTATCTTAATATTTGGTGGGAGGGGCGTAGGCATTAGTGCGGAGATGGGATGGGCGTGTGGACCGGATAAGGGCCTGGAGCGGATGAGTGCGTGGAGCGGATGAGTGTGTGGAGGGGCTGAGTGTCTGGAGGAGTTGGGTGTGTGGAGGGGTTGAGTGTGTGGAGGGGTTGAGTATGTGGAGGGGTTGAGCGCATAGAGGGGGTGAGTGCATAGAGGGGGTGAGTGCATAGGGGGAGTGAGTGCGTAAAACAGGTGAATGCATAGCACGCGTGAGGGCATAAAGCGGAGGAGTACCTGGAGCGAACGAGTGCCTGGAGCGAACAAATGCCCAGAATGAACTGTTGTGTAGAGCGGACGAGCACGTAGAACGAACAAGCACTGATGCATCCAGTACTGACGAGTGCGTAGAATGGATGAGTACGTAGAGCTACTGTACGTGTAGAGCATGAAGCGGACAAGAGGGCATGCGTGGGGCGGACAAGAGGGCATGAATGGAGCAGACAAGAGGGCATGCATGAGGCGGACAAGGGGACATGCGTGGGGCAGACAAGAGGGCACGCGTAGAGCAGTCTAGAGCACGCGGGGCGGACCAGAGTGTATCGGACCAATCTGGGGTACATGGAGTTGATAGGAGTGCACGGTACGGACTGTAGCGCATAGAATTGCAGGACGTATATAGTATAGTTTGGAATACAGAGAACGTTTGAAAGAGCATATAACCCTTCATATCACACTATCACGCTTACTCTCTCCTTTACATCACCACTCAACTAGAACATAGGGATACTATGACACCATTCGGTATAACTGTTCTCATACCAACATCCGCCGCTCACTCCACATCACTCTAAGTAATCACTGCTGGTTTCACACACCCCAGCGAGGCATTCTCCTTAGGCCTAACGCAGCCCAGCCGTTCTTGATAATTCCTGCCAGAACGAACACATTCTCCTGATCTCTCAACCACCACACCTACCGCTAAGAAGCAGCTATTACACGAATACCGCACGAGCTGCACACATACCCAGTGCTCACACGCACCTTTGACTCTCTCTACTCCCTCTACTGATCTGAACTTCGGTTCCCAAGGGCGTTCAACTAATGCCTTCAGACCAGACCAATGGTATATAAGGCGCTATATAAGTGCAAAATAACATAACATAACATAACATTAAAAAGCACTTGCTGTATGGAGACAGAAAAATACTGCCTAAAACCATCTTGGAGGGAGAGCTGCAAAACATCTTAAAGGAGATTAGCCCTTAATCCAACTGGGGAAATCCTGAGACAGCTTCCTGACCTTACTTGTGTGGAGAGGCCTAAAATTGATGGAGCATTAACTTTGTATGGGAGAGAGAAACTTGGAAAGCCAAATGCTGACGGTGCGAGGTTATTAAGGAGAGGCATATGAGGTATAAAAGCTAGTGATTATCTCTGACTGAAGTGACTAGACCCTGTGCTGTCCTAAAGGGGAGCCATGCCATCTTTCCTAGGTGCCCAGAAACAGAGGTTTCCATTGTAAGTAGAATGATCCAAATGACATCATAAGTGTGGGTGACCTATGTGCCTTAATATCTTCCCTTAATCGTGGGTGGGGGCAAGTGGTGTAGACCCTTAGTGTATTTGCCTGAATATGAATTTAATTAACTCCCAAATAGATTGACACAGGGGGGATCTCAGAGGAGTTGAAACATCTGCCCTCTTCCCTAGTGAAAAATAAGTTATTGTCATAAAAGTAATTGAGTGCATTTATTTTTCTGGTCAACCCCAGACTGCTCTAAAGAGCAGGGGTGTATTTGTCCCAAAGTGAAATTCCCAACTGTTACCACTTTCCAAACCATGCCTTTAAACAAAAGGTGTTTTAGTCCCAAAACATAATTCCCAATAGTCACCACTCCTTACTTTGTCTTTAAACAAATAGGTACCCTTAGTCCAGAATTAAATTCCTAAACTGTCCCACAGAGGGGTGCAGCATGTAACCGATACCTGGGTTTTTGGTGTTTGGGGAGAGAAGTGCTTTGCAAAAGTGAATTTCAGTGTAATTCTCCATTGAAAAATCTACTCTTTCCTGAGAGTGAATAAAGGACCCTGATGGCAGAACGATTTTGCATTTGTTTTGGAGTGAGGAAAGAAAGGCTGTATCCATCAAAAGGTATTTTAAAAAGTCTGTGTGATTGCAAACTGCTAGCATTTTCAAGTGTGCCAGGAATCTCCACGTATCAAGCACTGCCTGTGTAATCTTTATTTTTGTGAAAAACAAAACTGTGCATTGTTTTCAATCAAAATGTAATCTAGTAATATTTACCGGTTTACTTCAAAAAAGGGAAGACGTGCTTTTGCGTTGAAGCTTTGTCTTGTGCCACAAAGAAGGTGGCATTTGTAACCATTAAAGGAAATGTATTGAAAACATATTTTTAATAAATATATATTCCCTCTATACACCCTAGTTCTTGTCTCAATGTTGGAACAGGGGGAGGGATCACCTTGGCTCTATATGAGTAATAGATAGTGCTTGCTTAACCCATCATAAATGATGTATTGGGGCCATCTTAATTGGGGGATAAGGGACTCCCTATGTTGAGCGTGGTCTCCCCAATATATCGCTACAGTCAATGATGATACCTTTTGCACACTCTAGCCAGCAAGTATTTCTTCAGCCACCCTTGATTAGGGTGGATATTTGGGCATATACATTATCATCCTTTAGCTGTGGGTCATCCTCATTTGCAAATGCTAAGATCGTTGTCCTCTTCCACCAGTAGGTACTTCTTCCTGATTGCTTAGGGCTTTTGTCAGGCTTTGATTTGTTTCACCCACCAGCCATGTGTCACCCTCTTGGACCTCGTTCTCCTCAGGTTGCTCTTTCTCCATCTCTGACACATGCTGGCATCTGGTGTATAGCCCTCATTACACTTTCAGCTTTATCACTTCTTCTGGATCTAGTCTCTGCCATACAGCCCTCAGCAGGTGGCATGCAACGTCTTCTTCTCTGGATCTGCTCTCAGTACGTGCCAAAGATATAGCCCACTGCAGCCTTTTAGCTTCATGGTCTCTAAGTCTTCTCTCAGACAGAAGACTTACAGTCTACAAAGTTGTCAGAATCAGAGATATAGTCCTCAACTTTGTATTCTCTAGGTCTGCTCTCAGACCGTATCTGAGCTATAGGGCCTCATTACGAGTCCGGCGGTAACCGAGGTGGTAAAACCGCCTGGTTACCGCCGGACTCGTATTACCATTCCGCCCCCGTGACTCCCGGAAATACCAGGGCATTACGACTCTGGTGTCCCTGGATTTCCGGAGGCGGAATTCAGTAAATCCCCAATGCCATTGAGTCCCATATGACTCAATGGGAATGGGGAAGTGGAAACACCGGCACCATCTCGTGATGGTGCCGGTGTTTCCACGTCCGCCTGCAGGCGGGCAGTGTTAAACCCACCAGGTCAGACCTGGCGGGAACATCACCTCCCGGCTGCAGGAGTCGGGATCGGGCGGTCCGGAATTAACAGTGGCGGCGGGTTTACCGCCACTGTTATTTCCGGACCGCCCGACCTGTAATGAGGCCCAGTATCTGAGATATAAACAACAGCAGGCTCTCAGCTTCATCGTCTCTTGGTCTGCACTCAGACAGTATCTGATATATAGTCCTCAGCAGGCTTTCAACCTTGTCTTACCTGGGTTTGCCCTCAGGCAGTAATCCTCAGCAGGCTTTCAATTCATCTACTCAGTGTCTGAGATACAACCTTCAGCAGACTTTCAGCCTCACTTCTCCCTGTGGGCCTGGTCTCAGCCACTCTGAAATAAGACCACCAATAGTTTGGCAGCTTTCCCTGTCCCTCTGCTATCATTAGGCCTACATCTCTCTATTTTTGCGCAGCCTCCAGAATAGAAGCCTCAGAGCGAGATGCAGAATATTTTCCCAAAATGCGTGCAGTTCATTATTTTACTCATTCCCCATTCTGAAAGTATCATTCATTCACCCATCCTCACACTAATGTATTCATCCCTACATACAATAATCCATTCATCCACATCGCACGTATGCATTTATCTGTCCAAACATCTTCTCCCTGTTATATGCACATAAACATTAATTTACCCATATTCTAAATCTTTCATTCATCCCTCTAGCACACACTCTTACTCATTCATCTATCCTCTTGATCTTTGAATCACTCATCCTCACTTGTTCGCATTCAGGGCTGGTGCCAGTGCCTTTCAACTTTTTTTCAGTTGAAGTAGGCCTCAGGAGAGAGAGGGGGTTTAGCTTCTCCCCCACGTTTGCATTTTTAGCACAATGCAAACTGATTCTTTAATTCAGCATATTAAATGTGTGCTTTGCAGTGCACACATTACAGGTTGTCCTCGCATGCTGCCTCAAGCTGCCACCTCCCTCCGACCTTGCAATCTCCAGCAGCTTTATCACCTTGCTGCCTTTTTACTCCGGTTTCGACATTATCACCTTGCTGATAAAGATAGCTTAATAGCTTTTCAGTTGATATTTAGTATTTATGTTCCCCTTTCGTTGTGTGCATAATGTCAAGTGAAAACCTGCACATACTCGCCTCCTCCCTCCATACCATTATCTCTCTATTAT
The DNA here is from genome assembly GCF_040938575.1 of Ambystoma mexicanum. Classification (NCBI taxonomy): domain Eukaryota; kingdom Metazoa; phylum Chordata; class Amphibia; order Caudata; family Ambystomatidae; genus Ambystoma; species Ambystoma mexicanum. The sequence continues at coordinate 752,773,105 of NC_090929.1, forward strand.
AATCTACGCCCGCTCCAGGTGTCTCAGACTGGTTTTGAAAGCTGCAGGCAAGGGGTCCCCGAACCAGCATTTAGAAATGTGCCCTGTGAGCCCGGACACACCAGACCCCTACAAGCCCTGACACATCTTCAGCCGGCCGTGCAAGTGGCATAGTGCGGGGAAGTGACACAGTGTGCAGGTAAGTGTTGTTGGATGCCCATCATTCCCACCAATGCCCTCACATTCATTGGAAATCATCACCACGGGAAACCAGTTGAGGTGGAAAAGATTAGGCCGTAAGCTTTATTACACAAACCATAACCACAATACATAAACAAAAAATGAAAAGATATTTATTTTGGGGGACGAGGGATCAGGTGAGTGGGGGCTCTGCTCCAACGTAGGGCCAACTCGAGGCGGATCCCTACGGCCAATCAGTTCCCCCCAAAAGCTGTCCTCTATGTGCAACCCCTTTCCGCCAAAGTCCAGAAAAGTTTTCTTGTAAAAATGTCCATCCCCGCTATTGAGATATTGAGCTATCAACCCCATCTTGGTGGAACAGTTTGCTATTGCCCAAAGTAATGGCCCTGCGCTCAGTGAACCTGATGCCGGTGTAACCGCAGAAATTATCTAGTGCCTTATTTAATTTTCTTATGGATATTTCCACTGCCTTGTTGGAATCCGCACCTTGCCAGTGTTGCCTGGTAATTATCTATGAAACTATGACCTCTGTCTGTCTCCAGCACCGGGCAATTCGATTAATTGAGGTGCACATCTCCCTTAAAGGTGATTTACGGCCAGGCTGAGCTAAGTCATTGCCCCCTAGGTGTATGATCAAGAATTCCGGGGGGGGGGGGTGGCCCTGACACCTAAAAAGTCCGCTAATCTGTCGTGCAGGTCCCCCCACTTCATACCTGGGTAGCAATCATTCCTTGAAAGTGATGGCTGTTGTGCGTGTCCTCCAGCCATCAGGTTTCTCTTGTTACAAAGAGTTCCCCACGATCCAAGCTGATTTGTAGGGAGAAATACAAGAGAAGAGAGGGGTGAGGTAGGGGGCAAGGGTTGTTAGATTATATCTTTCCTGATGTATCTTTTGAAAATACTGGATTTCCACCCTCCAATAGCTTTGATTTCCTTCTACTCAAGCCCCCCCCAATCCATGCTAAAGTAGCTGCCCCGATCCTGAATGAATGTGACCCGAATTCTGACGGGTCCTAACCCACTGCGCGGATTGCTTTTTTAAGCACGGTTTGCAGTTGAAACCTGCTGAGGGCCTTGCCATTTTTATGTTTAAATAACTGCCGACATGTCTTAGTGTGAATTCGGAGGAAAGCTCTGGTCGTGCAAACAGGGCAGTATCTATTGTTGTCAATGCAATAGAGGTTTATGATTCTCTCTTTGCCCAACTGATTAGTTTTGGATTCATTTAGTTTGATGGCCGTGCATTCCTTTGCCAGATTGATATCCGCTAGAGCCAGTCCGTCCTCAGGGTGTTTTAGCCAGAATCTCGTTGACTCTAAAAGCCCCAAAGTAGTTCAGAGTGAATGCTGCTTTGAATAAACTTGTTTCATATTTGTTGGTGCATAACCTGTGTAAGTTGTCTATCAAGCATTTTAATTTATTAAACTTCAATGGGCGCCTGGTGTCCCTCTTCCTGCCTTCTGGTTGTGCCCAACCTTTTAGAACATCCAGTCTCAGCGCGCTGTGTGTAGGATCAACCCCCTGCCATGCTAGCCTGCAGTAGTAGGAGACCTCCGCTAAATGGAATGTGGCCCATGCCTTTGTCTTGTTTTCTATGAAAGCCCATTCCAGAAATGTGTTCACATGCTTCTCTTGAATGCCCCTTATGTTATCAATCAGAATTATTGCCTTGAAATCTATAAGGCGTTTTTTGTATAGTTTTGCAGTTTCTGCGCCAATTATTTTATGCCAATTCCCACAAAATGCCTGTAGGCTCACCTGTAACCCCAGCCTGGGGTGCCCTGAGTCCTGCAGCACATATGCCTCGGGTGAAGTCATGTGCAGATGTTCCCTCAGCCGGCCCTGCCTTCTGCCTTGGGGAAGGAGGGGGGGCGGGCTGGCTTGTTTATTTCCAATATTGCCCGTGCTTCATTTGGCACCTCTGTCCTCCGTGCCTCTGCCTGTGGGTTTAAGGCTCTGAAGGTTTTGATCTGAAATCGACATAATGCGTCAGCAGCATTATTATTCTGGCCTGCAAATTGTGACCGGCTCTTATCACAATATTGCATTTTAATGACTGACTGGTAATTGACCGGAGCACTGTCAGTACCAGCTAGCAAGATGTAGACCCTTTGTTTAATATCTGTACCACCGCCGTGTTGTCAGACCAGGCGATTAGTTCAGTGTTGCACAGTGCGGATCCCCTTATGCATAGTGCCATCCATATGGGAAAAATGTCCAAAAGCGTGATGTTTTTCGTCCAACCTCTGTCATGCCAGAGGTCTGCCCATTGCCCTGAACACCATTTGTTCTCCCAAAACACACCAACGCCTTTTCTCCCTGAGGCGACGGTGAGTAGGACCCTTCTGTTGCTGTCATTTATTGGCGTGTGCCAAATGATATTCCCATTGAAGTTTTCCAAGAAATCTCCCCAAATTTCCAGATCTTTTCTCATACTAGCTCCTAACCCTATGTGGTGGTGTTTTGTTGCTGCCCCTCTCATTTTCATCTCCAGGCCCGTGTGAAAGACCCTTCATTGTGGCATCACGCTTGTTGCAAAATTCAGTTTCCATGCTAATGATTGGACCTCTTTTGGTGTTGCCAAGGCCTGTCACTTTTTGTCGACGCAACCTACAGATCCGCTTGACTGAGTCGATCGCTATCCCCAGAAATTCCAACACTTGGGTTGGCTTCACTGTTTTCTCCCCTGCTAGTGGGATCCCTAAATCTGCCATGATTCCCTCGAGTTTCCCCAGAGCTGTAGCACATTGGTGTGTACCCTGGAAATCGTCTAGGAAATGTACCCTCTGGAGTGCCCATTGTAAGAAGGAACTGACTTGCTCAAAGTAGGCACATGAAATTGCACAACCCACGAGGAGATACTTATCAAAGTAAAATGTGCTATCCAAATGAAAAGATAGCCAAAGAAAGGCCCTTTCCTGCTCAGGTAAGAGCCTGAACGCTGATTGGATGTCGACCTTAACCATTAATGCCTTCCTGCCTGTCAATTTTACCAAATCCAAGGCTTCCTGGAAACTGCTGTATGCTACAGCAAAGTCAGTGGCAGATATCCCATCATTCACTGAGCTGCCGTTAGGGTATAATAAGTGGTTTATTAGCCTGTGCTCCCCTGCCTTCTTCTTGGGGACCAAACCCAGCGGAGAGCATATGAACTACTTGAAAGGGATAACCTTGAAAATGCCCTCTACCCTCTGTAGTCCAATTTCTTTTTGAATTTTTTGCCCTGACTATCTCAGGGGAAACATCAATGGATTTTAAGTTCTTGGGGATGAGTTGAGAGCCCTTCCCCTTGAAAGGTATCCTGAAACCTTCCTTGAAACAATTTTCAATGAATATCCCTGCACTTGGGTCTGGAAAATGCTTAAGTAATAGTGCCAATTTCCCCAGTTTGAACAATAGGTGTTGTTCCCTTCTGGGTTTTCAGACCCAGTGCGGGCTGGTTGGTTCTTTGTGCATTTTCCGCTGCCATGCTCCCCCCCACAAGTGCTGCACTGATGTTTAAATTTACAGTATTTACCGCAGCTGCAGAAACCCTTCTCAGAATTCCAGCAGCAGTCTGTGTTGTTGCTCCGGAAGATCCTATGGCTGTGGGATGCTGCTTGGGTGGTGCCCATTCCTTTGCCCCCCTGGGGCGGATTTTTGACAGGACTGCCTTTGCCTGTAGTATGATGTTGTGCTGCTTTGCGCTCTGTGTGTATTGCAGCTTCTGCCCCACCCTCTTTCTGCCTTTGTATTCTTGTCCCTGCTTGCTGTCCTGACTGTTACCAGAGGCATTCGCCTTTAATACGTGAAACATGCTTAGTGTCATCCTCTTTCCAGCCTAGGTCTGGGTATTTCTGCATTTCCTTCCTAAATTTCCTGTCCTAGTTTAACCATGCATCCCCCCAAATGTATGATATATCTGGAGGACCCTATTTTGGTATGCTACTTGTGCTGTCCCTTCTTCTAGGAATTTCTCAAGGATGATGGTGGACAGGATTTGAAAAGCACTCTCCCAATTCTGCAAGGTGTTTTCAATTTTCGGTCTCTTGGATCTCTCCTTCTCCTCTTCTTTCCTGACCCTTTTTATTATGCCATACCCCATCTCCTCATATTCTAAAAGTGAGAATATTTCGATAAACTGGTTCCCATAAATGTTCTTCTTAATGTTACGTTCAATGTGCCATGCTATGGTTGGTTTTACTGATGCTCTTACTCGTGTTTTGCCTGCTGTCCTTCTCCCAAACTTCGTTGTGGATGGTCCTGCTATTTCTTTTCCCACCCCTGTCCCTGCCCAGGCCGTAAGGTGGCTCCCTTCCTCGTCACTTCACCTCCTTGCTACTACTACTAGAGCTGCTTGAGGCCCTCCTAATCCTTTTACCCCTTCCCCCCCCATTGTAATGCTTGCTTAATAACTGTTCTAGTATTGCACCCAATTCCATTTGAACAGTACATGCTTTGGACGTTCTCTTCCCTTGGACTGCTGGTGCTGCCGGCATGCTGATTACCTCCTGGCGTTTCCGCTTCTGCGTCTGGGGCTCTTATTCCTCTTCTTCCTCTTCTTCCTCACAGTCTGATTCATTCCTGCTGGCTGCTTCACTTGCTTCTACCGCTGCTGTGGCCACTTCTGCTAGCTTTTTTCTTACTGGATCCATTCCTTGGGCAGATTCCGCTTCTTTGGCCCATTCCAGCAGAAGTCTCTCCTTTAGGCTGAGGTTACTCGTCATGACTGGCAACTGTCCCGGTGTTTGCCCTGACCGTTCTGGTCTGCCTTTATATGCCACTTTGTAGATCAGGCCCTGTTAAACTGCTGGTGTGGTGCAGCTGTCCTGATCTGATGTTAAACTTTTGGTGACTGGTGTTGCAGAAATGCTGCTATAATACCAACAAAATGAACTAAAGATACACCCGACATCCGCTGTCGACGACGTAGTAAAATTTAGAAATAGTTTCGCTTTGTTAGTGTTAGGCACGGTGCTTTCTATCATTTTGTGTGTTATCTGCCACGCTCGGGCGCTCGTCGTGGTTGTAAGCGGGGAGCTTCGCCACTGAGCCAGCCAAATTGCTTGTGAAATCAATGACTGATCTCAGTTTCAAGCCGTGCTTCCATGGCCACCTGCAGTACCTCTGTTGGTCTTGTGCGGCCTCCTTGCTGCCCCTCTTGTGCCTGATTGCTCTGGTTATCTAGAGACGTCTCTGGGGCTGGGGCAGGATCAGCGTTGGCTATGTTATCCTGGGTGCTGCTGCCCTCTTTCGACCTCCACTCCTCCTCCGTGTGGTCGCTGCATCGGTACGTCTTCCTCCACATTCAAACGACTGATATATTTAAGTTTGATCTGTCGCCAACAAGTGGTTGCCGCGGCCTCGCTTACAGCTGATTTGCACTACCGCCCTGGCAAGCCGCGATCTAGCGAGTTCCCGGGGCCTTCTGGTGTAGTGATGCCCCTATCTCTGTAGTGGCAAAAATCGCAGCACGAGGCTTGCTGATGCACGGCTGACACACTGGGGTGACAAAAAGCACTGCAAACGCGACCCCGGCCCGGTGGGATTCTCTGGCTTCTTTCTTTTGTGCGCAGTATGAGTGGCATGTGCCATGGTACTGCGGAGGAGGGAATGTGACGAGGCTCACAGTTCCTCCTCCTTTTATGGGCCACAACAGGCCAAGGGCATATTGGTACCTCCCTGTTTTTTTCCGGTGCACCCCAGCACTACAGTAGCCTCTGGGATTGGCAGACCTTTGGTCTTGCCGCCTGAACAACGGGAGACACCTCACAGGTATTTGTCACCTGCACCACAGCCGGCCAGGGCGCCCGAAAGTCTGTGGCTCTTTTGTACCGGCCAAGCCCTCTCCCTGCACACACTGGTGTGAAGGGGAGATGGGCCTTTGGCATGGCAGCCTGCAGCTCCTCCTATTCCCCCTTTTGTCATTTGGGGTAAGGAGACAACTCCTGAAAACACATGGCCACCTCCCAGCTTATGTTCCTGGGCTTTCCATCTCCAGGGGACAGGGTAATTTACCCCTGCAGCTCCTCGCTGCTATCTGACTGCTTTCCCCTTGACAAAGCCCCCAATTGTCTTGCCACAGCCACAACTATCAGCTTTGCCACTGCTTGTGTCACACATATGGCCGTGCCACAGCCGCTGGCGACACTGAACCGGACTGTCCTGACTATTGGCCTACTTTTGCCACCAGTGCATGTGATGACTGCATTATTTTCCACCTAGAAATGGCTATATTGTGCTTAAAAGCACCTAGAGCACACTCGGCGTGCGGTTCCTCTGCCCATGCCCACCTGCTTCCTGCTTCCTTTTGAGCCCGCCTCCCCAGCCCTGAATAGTCTGATTAAAAAAAAAAACAGCAATACAAGCCATAACGAAGGCGTGCAGCAGGCAGACCTGCGCCATTTGCTGAGCCACCCTTCCCGAGTTAAGAGTCTCCGAAACCCTAACTGCATTATTTCCCACCTAAAAATGGCTATATTGTGCTTAAAAGCACCTAAAGCGCACTTGGCGCGCGGTTCCTCTGCCCATGCCCACCCGCATCCTGCTTCTCTTTGAGCCCGCCTCCCTAGCCCTGATTGGTCCGATTTAAAAAAATAAAATAGAAAAAAAAAACAAACAGCAACACAAGCCGTAACCAAGGCGTGCAGCAGGTAGACCTGCGCCATTTGCTGAGCCACCCTTCCCAAGGTAAGAGTCTCCTGACCCCTATCTGTATTATTTTCCACCTAAAAATTGCTTTATTGTGCCTAAAAGCACCTAGAGCACACTCGGCGTATGGTTCCTCTGCCCATGCCCACCCGCTTCCTGCTTCCCTTTGAGCCCGCCTCCCCAACCCTGATTGGTCCGCCTCCCCCACATCAAGGACACTTTAGGGCAGCCCTCTGCCCGGCAGCCCCTGCGACAAAGGGCCCCAAGGCAAAGGGCGGCTCTGACATTGGCGGCTCCAAGATGTGTCTGCAGGAGTCAGCAGGGGAAGCCAGTGAAGCAAGCAGTCAACAGAAACCAACAAAAACTGTGAGTGTGGCATGGGTGGGGAGTGGAGCAATTACTCTACTCCAGAAAACCCCTACCACTCTATCTTACTTCCAAATAAAATAGACTGCCATAGACTCACACCAGGTACACTCAGAAAGATTTTTGACCACCCAACTGAACTTATTCATGACAGGATTGTCGAAGTTGCCTTGCATTACATACTAACATACTTGTGAAGGTCAACAAGCACCGCACTTAGATGAAACTTGAATATTAGTATGCCCACACTCAGAATTGTGAATATTAGCCTGCGTCCCATCTAGATAGGACTTTGAATGTTAGCATATCCACACTTAGATAGAATTGTGAATATTAGCATGTCCAGACTTAGAATTGTGAATATTAGCATGTCCACACTTAAATAGAATTTGGAATGTTGGTCTGTGTCGCATCTAGACAAGACTTTGAATGTTAGCATGTCCGCACTTAGGTGAAACCTGAATGTTAGCATGCCCGCACTTAGACAGAATTATGAATATTAGCATGTCCACACTTAGAATTGTGAATATTAGCCTGCGTCGCATCTAGATAGGACTTCGAATGTTAGCATGCCCGCACTTAGGTGAAACCTGAATGTTAGCATGCCCGCACTTAGACAGAATTGTGAATGTTAGCATGCCCGCACTTACACGGAATTATGAATGTTAGCATGTCCACACTTGGATAGAATTGGGAATGTTGACCTGCGTCACATCTAGACAGGACTTTGAATGTTAGCATGCCCGCACTTAGGTGAAACCTGAATGTTAGCATGCCCGCACTTAGACAGAATTGGGAATATTAGCATGTCCACACTTAGATAGAATTGTGAATATTAGCATGTCCACACTTAGATAGAATTGTGAATGTTAGCCTGCGTTGCATCTAGATAGGACCTTGAATGTTAGCATGCCCGCACTTAGATAGAATTGTGAATATTGACCTGCATTGCACCTAGATAGGACTTTGAATGTTGGCATGCCCACACCTAGATGGAATCCTAAACATTGGCCTGTGCTGCATCCAGATAGAATTGTGAAATTGAGAGGGTCAACAGGTACCACACTTAGACAAAACTGTGAATGTTAGCATGCTGAAGGTCAGGTAACCCCACTTACCAATATAAGCTCAAACTCTGCATACTTATCTCACTCAAAAAACTCACTCCACCATCTCTCGCACAACAAGCCGCACGCACTTCACAACACTGCAACAACACAGAAGCCGGATCAACAGCACACGCGGACTGACACCGATCAAATATCAGCACTAAAGCTCAGCATCTGGTGTATACTGAGTTGAAGCTGCCAATAGAACACCACTCCTCTCACTATCCTAGTTCTTCTTCACCTTACTAACCCATTCCCACCCACACCTTATCATTTACAGATCCGCCAGAGCGCCTGGGGACCAATTCCGTTGGTGACGGTGCGGGGTACAAATACCTTTAACATTTAATATTTTACATTTAACCTGATGGCGTGAAGCGCCCACAGTAGAACCTTCACAGAGCGGAAATGCCCCCTTCTTGCATTTGCACTCTGGGCGGTCTCGGCTTCCGCAGCTGGGCAGGTCGTGTTGAACTGTTCATGTACCTGCCACATTAAGTCACGGCGCCTCGCCCGCGATGCTTCTCTTTAAAGGGCACGCATGAAAGAGAACTAATGGGAAAAACAGGCAGAGCGCATCCCGCCCCCGCTTCAGGAAGTCGTGTTCATCGACACAGCAATTGCACGACTGACAAGAGATCGAAAAGCGTCTCGGAGAGTGCTTTGCGTGTTAGTTCGGTCAGGCTCCAGAGCCACCCTGCTGCTCGATATCTTATTGGGAAAAGAAAATGTCCCATGTCACGTGAACTTCTCCGGATGATAGTGAAGCGAAAGCCCGCAGAAGGTCGCCTGTTCGGAGAAGAAGCGGAAAGAATTGTGGAAAAGCGGCCCGCTGTGTCATCCTGTTTTCCCAGCAGCTGCTGGCAGGCTGTATTCTAATGAGGGGGCCGGGCCAGCCCATCGGGGAAGGGTTTCCCCCTTTGGCACCCCCTGCGTACAGACTCTGCTACCGTGTCATGCTTTCTCTCTGTTTCAGAGCAGCGAACGCCTGTCTGCGCTAAAAGGGGCCGCGTCCTATAGGCTCCGGCTCAAGGGAGCGTCGATTTACACGCTTCTCACATCTTCGCAACCCCGGAGTTGCGCCGCGGGGGATTTCGTCTGCGCTTACACCGCAGTGAGTACCTCTCCTTGACTCATTCCGGCGCTCTGTGAGGGGCTTTTAAAATGCTCTTTGAGATCTGCCGCTGGCGGTGTCTTGAACTGAAGTTCTGTGCGCACTATTTGCTAGACTCATTGTGCACGTGATAGTTGTGTGTATGTGCTCAGACAATCTATTGGCATGTGTGCCTCTACAGGGTGTGCTCTACTGTGCATGCAGTGTGAGCAGGGCAGGTTCCCTGGTGTGTGCATGTGCAGGGTGACTGGAACTATGTGGCCAGTACAGGCGCACTGCCTGCACCATTGTAACGCGTGGATGCTCCGTATGGCTGTGTACTTTGGCGGTTTTGGAGTGGGAACGTTGCAGTGTGTTTGTGTTGGAACTCGCGGGGTTATATCTGTTTACAAGGTCTGATGCCCTGGAGATGTGTCTATGGGTAGGGGGCGATGCCATGTGGATGTAACGCCCTGCACAGTCTGGGTGGGTGCACTGCAGCTCTCGGTGTGTGCAGGGGGTGCACTATCGCTGCGTGGGTGTGGGGGGTGCTCGGGGGTTGCATGTATGTCTAGGATGGACGCATTATAGCCCTGTGGTGGTATAGGAGGTCGCCTCGCCCATGCACGTGCAGGGTGGGCACAGTGTAGCGGCGTGTAAGTGCGTGAGAGTGCGCGTGTGTGTGTGCGTGTGTGTGTGTGTGTGTGTGCAGGGTGGATGCCCAGGGGGCGTTTCCAAGTTGAGTTTTTCCCAGCTGTGCCGAACTTGTGCAAATAAGGGGAAGCCGTTTTCAGAGATTATGGCTCCTAGGTAAACATGGGTTTCTTCTGCTAAAAGCATTGCTTGCGAACTTGCGTTGTTCTTGGTTGAAAACACTGTCCGTCCCTGGGTGGCAGATTGGAACTATATCCTGTATGTTTTGCTTGCCCGGTCTTGGGCCGCTGATATCGTCAGTGAAGCAAGCTGTTCTCCTCAGACTATCCCCAAGAAGCGTGCTTTGTTTCCGGTGTGTGGTCAGTGGGGGAGCCGGCTCCAGGCAAACCAACATCCAGTCGCTTCTCGGTGGAACACAATTGTCCGGTTTGAGTGCCTGTAGATTTAGCGCCCACAGCTGGTGGCCGTCCCCTTCTCTGCACTTCCGGTTGTGGCACATAATGGACCAAGGCACAGGCAGATCCGTGCATGTGTCCGGAATCACACAATGCTGGCCCTGTGAACGTGCGATTTAAACACAGGACTCGTCGATGCCAGGTCGGCAGTGGCGCTTCTAACCCACATCTGCAGCGCGTGTGCTGTATTTTTCTATCAACTGATTCTTGCCAGAGATGCTAAAGAAGTTGCCCCATCCTCGCTTTGCTTCTAACCACATTGCGTTTGCTCCAGTCAGCAAATAGCAGAGCAGCTCCCTGCAGGATCAAACCCAGACGTCTAGCGTTACCCCGTAGTGGCGGGCGGGTATTCTGTCAAACCCTGTGAGCTGGTACAATACTTACAGAAGCCCCCAACATGTAGGCTTAAATGATAGATATCCGCTGGGGATACACTCAAACAGGAGTTGGTGCTTGGCAGCTGAAAGTGGCAGTGATAGCGACTCGCACCTCGCTGTTCACTTCTGATGCAAAATACCCTCTCCCTGCACTGAACCCGAGAAAACCTCTACCAAAATACCCAAGTTGCAGAGGACAAGTCAATACTCACCTTTCAGATTTAGGGGCCACAGACCCAGGAGGCGGCGCATTTCATTGTGTCACACTTGAACCGCACTACGCTGGGCATATACTGCATGCATGCTGCAACGGCCTCGTGCATTACTGCGCCTCGTTTCAATACATGGCGCTAGATTTTCATTAAAAATCCCAACAAGTGCTTAATGTCTTGCTATCTTTGACAAAAAATATTTTGATTCCGCGCCCTTCGGCAGACAATTAGGGCCTAATTAACAAAAAATATATCGATGATGTTTACAACATTGTAAAAGGCTTTTGTAAATCAGACCTTTAGAATCTGCCACGAGTTTTGACTCGAAACCCTCCATTTACAACTTCGAGTGGTAAACGTCTTGCAGAGCTGTGATATAGAGTGCTCCTGCCCCATTGCCCCCGCCCTCAAAGGCCCTAGTCTAGCTACAAAAAAAAGTGAGTTCCATAATCATTCCCTGTAAACCCTGTGCTGGAAATTGACAGCATTTACTGGGGGATCTCCACCGTCCCCTTTGCCGGGGGAAGTGCTTTAAGTGGGCCAGGGTAATGCTCTGGCAGTCTCCAAAACGTGGGGCTGAGCCCGGACCCTCTGGTCCCACCATAACATTGGCGGAACACATTAGCGCAGCGCGGCAGCAGCCGCGACGGGAGATGCGTCCGCCATTACAGGCAAGCTGACAGAAGTGCCAGCAAGACACAGCGATGCTCTGGCTGGCAGTTCTGTCGGTCACTTTAAATTGTGCAAGGGGTCATAAGAGGAAGTTACTGCCCCTTTGTTTCCCCAGGTTGCTGAGGCGTTTTTAACCCTTGGAAAACCTGGGGATTCCTTGACATATTTCGAGGTTTATAAAAAGATGGCTTGAAAGTACACAATTCAAGCAATCTTTTATAAAGCTTTGTCCGTTGTCACAGCTTTATAAAAGATGGATTGAATTGTGTACTTTTTCAAGCCATCTTACATAAACCTCGAAATGTTTAAAAAAGATGGCTTGAGAAGTACACAATCCATAAGGTATGCAACCAAATATATAAATATCATATATTTGTGTGCGTACCTTACTATGGTTTGTGTACTTTTCAAGCCACCTTAAAGTACACAAACCATAGTAAGGCACACAAACAAATATATGCATGTAAGCATTTATATTTATGCGCGTACCTTACTTTGGTTTGTGCACTTTTCAAGCGATCCTTTATGAACATAGAAATATGTTACATATGTCTATGTTTATAAAAGAAGGCTTGCATACTACACTAACATAGTAAGGTACCCATATAAATGCATACATGCATTTATACATTTGTTTCCGCCCATCACCATCTCCGGTTCCGGAAGCAACTCAAAACCTTCCTCTTTGCTTCTGCTTTCTCTCTCCCCTGCTAAATTCTTCACTGAAACTGCACTGAATCTGCAACTGGGCCACTCTCAGCGACCTCGGTCCTGGGCCCAGCCACTCTCCACTGAACTGCCTCCCTGGCAACCCCTGCACTGCGGGACTGTCTCTGTATCCCTACAGTCCCCCCTTCCCAGCACTTGTCTGAACTTACCTTGCACTTGCCACCATCTGGCCCTATTTATTTATTTTTATTCTACTTACTTTGTACTGCACTTCCCCCCTCCCCTTGCACTTTTTCCCTTCCCCCTACCCCTGCACTTGCGCGGTCTGAATGACACCTGGCCTAGTAGGATCGTTGTCTGTCTTCCCCTTGTTCTCCCCTCCCTGCCTCGTCGCGCCTTGAAACACTTGTGTATAGGCGCGTTACAAATGCCATATCATATCATATCATACCTTACTATGGTTTATGCACTTGTTTAGGCCTCGCCCATCACACAGGCCACACCCCCAAATTAGGGCCCCCCCTTGAGTGATTACCTCACTTAAAGCCCTGGCACAGAGTTAGGGGGGTTAAGTCGTGTGTGTGGGAATGGGGCATGGTTGTCAGTGATGTGGGAAGGACTGGGGGTGGAGCTAAGTGTCGAATGATGTTCATGCCCTGAATATAGGATACTGGCTGCTTTACATAAAAACAAAGTGCATTATGGGAACATTAGAATGACCACCAATTTATCAAACCTGTCTGTGCTAGTTAGTAATTCACATGTTCATTCCTTCTGAGCATGCAATGCACACTTGGTAAGGGGCTAATTTCCTCTGTCAGCATAGTCACCCTTACTGGAAAATGCATGCAAAACATGCAACATATATACAGCTTTTAACGGTTTCTTGGCTTGGTTTTGGACTGTTGAGCAAAGGAGTGCCATAGACTCCCCCACCCCATCAAAGAAGTTTTTCTGCCGTTTCCTGAAAGCTGTGTCTGAAAGTCAGGGGCCGAGAGCTTTCCCGACGTGGGGGTGTTTGGGTATTGTGCCCTACATGGAATGGTGCTCCCGCAAAATAGCTTTGCCAGAGCACAGCTCTGTCTTTTTCTGGGCCAATTCCTCGCCTGTCAGTAAGCCATGTTATAAGGAACAAAGTCTCTAATATTCTGGAACCAAGGTCCCATGTATTTATGTTACGGGCCTTATAAAGTAGGACCTTTGGAGGGAACGCAAACCTGGTCCCAACGAGCACACTGATAGTGTGTGTGAAAGGGGGTTGCTAAAAGGAGGGCTGCAATCATGATCCAAACTGCAAGCTGTACAGGCCTCCGACTTGTGGATGGATATATTAGCCCATCTGCAACAAAAGATACAATAAAGATGTCAATATGTTATGTTCTAATTATATATCTTGGAATGTAGGGTCCACCCTTTTTTTTCGTGGTGGGTAGTTAAAACAATATGTTTTTTAATTGTAATGATTTACTGTAAACTCGACCACACTCCAGAAGTACTGTTAATCCCAGAGTCAAGTGGTTACATGCAATCATTAAAAAAAATGTGTACATGGGGTGCTGCCCCATATAGATCTATAACTATTGCATAGGTAAAGGCCAGCGGTGGAGCTCAAACTAATTGAACCAAATGGCATCATGATGTGATATGGCATGTATAACGCGCCCATACACACGTGTTCCATCATCCATTTTGGTGAGTTGGGGGGGGGGGACAGATATTCCAGCTGGAAATGGGCATGCCACTCCCCTAAAGACGAGAGAGCAGCGTGCACAGTCGCCGTCATTCTGCCCACGGGGTGTTGGTGGGACCCGTGCGAGCCGTGAGGTAAAACAGGCCTTCACACAGAACAGAGCGCTCGGCCTATTTTCAAACTGCGGTCGGGATTGTTGGTTTACAATAAAAAAAAAAAAAACGTTTCATGGGAAAACTAAACCGCTTTCCCATAAAAAGGAATCCCGCTCGGAGGACCATATTTGGCGTAAAAGCGAGTTGGCCCGCGTAACCCAGCACCGTTTGACAGCGGTGACGTCTGCGAGGCCGCATTCTTCGGTTCCCGCTTCTGCGCGATGGAGTCATCTGCAGACAGTCGTTGGCACGTGCACGTGTTATCTGCGCCTGCTTATCAGCGGCGCGGTATTTCCGTACTCGGCCAAAACTTAGCAGAGCCGACTGCTCGCTTTGCAAACTCGTTGTGATGAAGGTGTGGTGTTTGTGTCCCGCAAAAGAGCAAACGTGGCCAATGTTTACACACGATTGCAGCTAAAAGCTTCTAGCTCTCAACACCTTCATGTGACGGCTCGGACCTTCACTTGACCCTCATTTTTCTCTTATTGTCTACCTCAAAACGTCCAGTTTTCCTCATTTTCTGTTAGCTAGTACACGTTCTATTTCAGGGCAAACTATTAGACCGACTATTCAGGAAAAAAACAAGTTTAACCTCATTTTCAAAGATCAAAAGGCCTTTTAGTAATATAAGGCAAAGAGATCAAGAGTGTGTGGCAGTGTTTAGGACCAGAACTAAGAAAGTTATCCCATCTTCTCAGACGCTGTAACCGGGGGCTCATGTATTGTGCCACCCAAACCACATCTCAAGTGGGGCAATTTGCCCATAAGAAAAATGGGTTCCCTTGAGTTTTTATCCCACGATGGGCGTTATAAGGCAGGGTTCTTTTCACTTTCTACGCAGTATACACCCACAGCACCCTTTTCACTCACCCCCAGCCCTCCGATATGCCTGCATCTCCTTTTTCCATCTTTTTTTCCCTCTCCCGCTGCCTACTCCCCAACTCTGTTGGCCCTTCTGTGTGCCCTTCCCCTACCCTGGCAGCCCCCCCTCCAACTTAGAAAATTATGCCACTAGAAGTCTGGCGGCAGCAGGATTTGTGATCCTATTGTCCCCCAATGAGGCACGCTAGCAGGCCCACGAACAGGCCCTGGACACGCCCCAGAGGGGGGATATTGTGGATGGCATGTGTGACAATGCAAGCTGGGTGCCATCTGCTCTTTGATGCAGCGTTCTGGGTTGGCGAGGGGAAGATCCCCTGGTCATCCCCCAACAGCTGGTTCAGGGGGCGAGGGTCGCACCTCATTAGCTACAACAAGACACCTGGCTCTTCCGAGATAGCCCAAAGTAGAGAAGCAAGCGTTGCTGGTAATATAAGGTCTGTGGGCTATTTAACTCACAACCAGGAGTAGAGAAATCATTTTCATTTTTCTCAAGCAAAGTGTAATTCCTAAATAGAGGCAGCACTGTTTGCAGGTATTCAATGAGACAAGTTGACCCCAAATGGAGCCAACGCTGGAGCGGCTCTGACTCTGCCCGCGGAGCGGTCCGAAGCTTCGATGCATTGGCGAGTATCAGAGAGCATCCAACAAGGTGGATCTGTTTCTTATCACCTTACTACAGAGGAAGAGGGAGGACCGCTTTGCTTAAGCACACCTGAAGTCAAATGCTTATTAAGACCTGACCGATCCTACACTGACTAAATCAATACCTCATATGTGAAAACCCTCACCAAGAGCCCACCGCAGAGGAGGGAACAAGGGCATATATAAGGAAACACAAGAGAAGCATTGGTGCTGGTGTTTGGAAAAGTAGAAGGTTCCATTTTGGCAGTAGTTAGTAAAAGAGAGATGGGTGGAGCAGGGGAGGTTGGAGATAAAGCTAGGAGCAGAGGTGCAGGAGAAGAGGTTAAGATCTGAAGAAAAGGTGGTGAAAGGTGGAGTAGAGGAGAAGGAGGAGGAGCTGGGGTAAGGAGGAGCTGGAGAGCAGCAAGATGGTCTGCAATCGGAGGAGTAGTTGTTGAGAGGTAGAGTAGGGGAGCATGAGGAGGAGGTTGAAGTACAATCTGAGGAGAAGGTTTTTATAGTAGGAGTCAATAGGTTGGGGTTGAAGTGAGAAATGGAGAGGAGGTGGTGAGAGAAAGAAGAAAAGAGTAGGAGAGAGTAAGACTTCGGAGGAGGAGGTGAAAGGATGAGCAGAGTGTTTTGCTCAGAGGTTGGAAAGAACACAGAGAGAGACACGTTCCGCGGGAGTCTACAGGATGTCTGAGCGTGGTGGGGGGAAGTAAAAGCACATGGAGGTGTGTCTAGAAGGCATACGAGGAGCCAATAAAAAGAGAAAGAGGCAGAGGGGAAGGACAAGAAGGCCTCTTAACAATACGATTATATGGAGGTGACTGGGAGGAGAGTGTGAGTGGCCTTGTGAGCTAAGGACCCTGGATGCTTGGGCAGGGAGTTGGACAAAAGCCAAAACAACTGCTTGAACAACTTTCTGAGCCTGCCTACACCGTGGGAAAAGCTATGGGCCATTTGGACTGGCCAATACTGGAGACAGAGTTAGGAGCTGGAACCCTCCTGATGTCAACCAGAGACCGCTAGGACAATAGACCAAGGGATGCGAGTGACACCTGGGATACAGCAAAAGAGACTATTTCAGAGACATTTCCATTGGTTTTGAAAACACTATATTCAACCCAAGAACTGACATTCTGTAATACATGCAAGCTTGAATTTAGTCCAACTTTATATTCAGTCATTAATGAACCCTTTGTTGTTGACCCTGGAATTGTATCGTGAGGTTCTGTGGCACCACTCAACCTGGTGACAGCAGGGATTTTATAATCACACGATAGAAAAAGCTATTAAATTCCCTCCACCATGTGGTCCAATGTTGTATATAAAACAGTGTTGCATTGGCATCCTTTAAGATCAACTAGCCAACTGGGTAAGACATGTGCTTGACCCTGTGTTCATACGTGCAACCGCCATGGACTACTTTTTACTTTCTGTGATTTCACTAATGTGACTGCTGATCTTTCCTAAGTAGGTTTACCTCCACCTTAGGCGACATTTAGTGTCTCCATCTTAAGCTACATTTAGTGCCTCCATCTTTGGCAACATTTTGTCCCTGCATCTTAGGCGACATTTAGTGCCTCCATCTTATGCTACATTTAGTGCCTGCATAGGACCGTTATTGTGGTCATAGATCATCTGTTGAGACCACATTTAATATTTGTATTTGTATTTAGTTTATTTGTAAAGCGCAACCAGGCCCGAAGGCATCCGGGCGCATATTCTTGCATACACAGTTACAGTACAGATCAATAGAGGGTTATCCAGCTCCACCTGTTTACAGAATGATACATAGGGGAGCTTGAGTCACAATATGACATCATAAATACACTACAGTAGAGAAATATACAGTGAAGTAAAGCGACCGTGAGGATTAGGCAGCCGACCCAATACACAGTGCATCACATATTCTGTGTAAGGAGCCAAGATTTGGTTTTATTCTTGAAAGCTTGGAAAGAAGGCTCAGTTCTGATGGCGACAGGAAGGGAATTCCAGAGCTTCGTGGCCAGGACAGGGAAGCTGACACCTCCAGCCTTTTGAAGTTTGAATCTGGGCAAGGAGAGGCTATGTATTTGTGCAGTTCTCAATATCCTTTTAAAAACTCTGTTTGGCGAATGAAGCCATACCACAGACATAACTTTTCTTTCATCCATGTTATCTCGTGATATTCTTTAGTACCACATGGAGTACTTGCTCTGTATCTTGTGAAGCCAACATGCTCCATTAATTTGTTTCATCCTATGAAGGAATTGGTTATTTGACCCATTTTTCCATGTAGCATTCGACCAAATCCTGCCAAATGGCTCACAGTTTCTGCCTGTGGTTGGTCTTTGTTGCTTATGAAGTCTGTGAGGGGTCAAGGTTCATGCTAGGACATGTAATACACTATCAGTGTTGACTTCGCGTTTTACCATTGTTTAGGTGATGTAACCAGTTAATTCTGCTACCCATATTATTTTGATGAAAGTAGGCCCCGTGTTTATGCCAATGGCCGTCATGACATTGTTCACAGTTTGGGAGCTTTGAATAGGGGTCCCTATTTCAACAAGAACAGCAACATTAACCACAACTGACCTAGTGACTTAGCACTCGGTATTAATTTTACTCATTTGACCCTACTTAATGGTATGCACATGTGTTTTTACATCTTGGGATATATGTGTGTGCACTTGCACGCTTCCCATGTATTGCACAGTTGCAAATGATTAGTCAATTCATCCTTATACAGCTGTGGTAGATGTAAGATTGTTACGTAGCACTCATTTATTGTATCACTTGTGGCAAGAAGGCATTGTTGGACTGTTGTGATAAGTGCTGAATTTAATGAGTTTTTATTAATTGTTTTGGCTACAAAACATTTGTGGGTTTCCAACATGTAAACTTAAAAAAGACAGTTTGGCAAATATGAAAACATAAAAATTCCCAATTGTTGTTCCATGGCATGTGAAATAAATGATGCTGAAGTTAATTAAGGGTGACTAAATCCAACTTATATGTACATGTGTATGTAGGTTTTAAATGCATTTTAGCAAAATACCTTTAATGTTTAATGCACCCAGTTACCGTGCGTTGGCTCTGCCATATGCGTGTTAAGTAACATGGCGATTTGCAGGTTATGGCGTGTCAACGCATGGGGCGGAGTGCATGGTTTACATGCCTGGCATAATCACCCACTGGGCATTTTCACATATGGTTGTGCAGGAGTGTGAGGGCCCACACTTCTTTGAGGCGAGAATGCCCCATGCGCCCTGCCAGATACTGTGGGAGCGGTAGTAAGTGGCAAGAGTAGCAGAACCCCAAACGGCTGTGGTAGGTGCAGTATCACAGATATTCGAAGAGCACTAGCCTCTCGGATGTGCGTTCTGGTGCATCCTTGGGGGTCTGAACATTTGTAGACCCCCTAAAAGGAGGTCTCCGCATGTGGAGCGTGGCAACGGGGAACTATGCCCGAGCCATTGACGTTATTGTACTTGAGAGTGAAATTTGGACAGAACACTCTTTGCTTATCGCCCCAAAAAACATGTAACCAACACACTTTGCCGCTATTTTGACCCATAACATCCCTCAAACACCCAGAGACAGCTGTGCGAAACACTGTGTCATTTCCACTGGGTATCTCCTTGTCATTCAGCAGAGCCTGCACATGTAGACTCTTGCCACAATTTGCGCAGGTGTCTTGGGCTGAACCCAGGATTATATGCACTCAGGTTCATGTCTATGCCAGAGCGTTGGGGCACCACCAACGATTAGAACTCCCGCCCAGAAAGGGAACAGATGCAGGAGCTGTGGCTTCCAGCCTCCCCAAATCATTTTCTCTCCCCATTACTTAATAAGTTGTGCAGTCTAAACAGCTGTTTGGTTTTTCAGAATAGAATCAAATATTTTTCAAGAGATGATTGGCCAAGAAAACCTGCAAACACCCCTTGAACGCTATTACAGCAAAAAGCATCATTTGCCTGATTATGATCATTATTTTACTAGTTTAGCCATTAATAAGATTTAAAATAAGGGCTCCATAACAGCGACACGCCATACATTAATGCAATTTTTGCAATTAGAAACACTATACAGCTGGTCTCAAGACTTGATATGCAGATTCAGACTTGGTGCTGATAGTATATAGGGGACCTGGCACATGCTTCTACCCAGCACTCAGTTCCTCTTAAGTGACCAATGCTCATATGTGAGCTTGCAACCCCAGCCATCTGTCAAATGCCAGCCCCCGGATCACCAAAGTTCTTATCCTTTCATTTTGTGCCATAGAAGCTATCCATTAGAGTTACGTGAAACATATGAATGCTATGTATTCGACATAAAGACTATACAATAGGTCCCCAAAATCTTGCCTGCAGGTTCGAGCAGGCCATTAGTAGTGTTGGGGAAATACCTGGAGTCTACACTCGTACATTTGCCCAATGCCTACTTGGATCCCTCCTGAATGATGCTCATAGCTGAACAGGTGGTAAATCAGCAAAATACCACCCAACGGACTGGCCGTTACTGGCGCTTGGTCAGGTGGAATTTCCGCCATATCAAAAGTGGTGGTGTGGCAGTGTGAGTCCCCATTTGGGGATTCCGGCGCCTGACACTTGCTGAGTCAAAAACCAAACACATAACTGAAACAGTCTATTCTCAAAGTTCCAGCAATTTGTGAGTCCCTCTAAAGGGTCGCAAGGGATTGGGTGACAACTCCACCACTCACAGCCTCTAGGCAATGTCTGTGGTTTGCTTAAATCTCTCATATCTGGTATGCAACCACCTTTGCTCCCTGTGCAACCCCTGTTGGCATTGTTGTGTCTCCCAAAAGTGTTGTAGGCATTCTCATGAACTTTGGGCTGGAGCCAACTAGAGTGGCCTTCCCCAGTTTCCACAGGCAGTCCTGAGTGCCTCCTATCCTCTCCTTTCCCAGGCCCTAAAATCTCCCCCGTCTGCAGCCTCTCTGCTCTTGATCCTCTTTGACACCTCACCACATGTTTCTTCCTCTTCTCTCGGTCATCTCTACCTCGTCAAATGTTCATCCCACCTCCACTCTCCACCTTGGGACTGAGGTTCCTTCTTCAACCTTCCCGTTCTTGCTAGCTACCAAGCAGAAATATACTGTACGCAGTTTAATAAAAATGCATTTTAAAACCGGGTTGCGGTTTAAAATGAATGATAATTTGCAGATAGATCCTTGGTGTACTGTGTTAAACTGCAGGACTGCACCAAACAAACCAACTACTGTAAACAGTTCCTTATCAATAAATGGCTGTAAATTGTCCCAGACAGATTTCTAGAGGAAAGGAATTTGAAAATCTCATCACGCTTTTCTTAAGTGCTGCTGTCACAACTTCAGCTTGAATTCTGCTCTGTGCTGAGTTATGCAAACTCTAGCACATTAGTACATTTACAGTTGTGATTTATATTCTTATTACAGGTCAGTAGTGATGTAATAACTAGCCTGTAATATATGGGATTATGCACCCCCTACCATACAGCAGGGTTCATATATAAGGTCACAGAACTCCAAGCTGACTTGCAATATCCTTTTTATGTATGATATGCGAGTATTTTATTCCTTACAATACATGGCCACACATGGGGCCTCATTACGACGCTGGCGCTAATGGGTTAACGGCGCCGAAAAAAAGGCTGCGGCGCCGTTAACCTATTAGCGCCTAATTACGAGGTCCCTTTGCGGGACTCGACCTTAACGGCTGGTTTTACCAGCCGTTAAAGTAGGGACCCGCAAAGGGACCTTGGTGCTAAGTACGGTGCCCAATTTGCGGCACCGTACTTAGCGCCTTCCCCATTCCCATTGACCCCTATGGGGCAAAAAAGGGAATGGGGAAGGGGCATGGGGAATTACCGCCCCGCCAACCTCGGAATGGGGTGGTAATTCCCCATTCCGCCATGGCGGAGTCGGTAAATTACCGGCATGGACCATGGTGCTATTAGCACCATGGTCCAACGCCTGGGTCGTAATGAGGCCCATTGTCATTCCCTTTAATACTTCATCTCTTGCTTAATATAATGTAAGAGATCTTCCATTTGATGGTCCATATAATCTATACATAATCTGTTTGGATTAAAAAAAAACGCAGCTTCTAATGTGATGCAGAAAAATGGTTCAAACTGTTAAAAAAGTTTATTGAAAAATGTAATGTTGTGCTTTAAAACAAGTAATGACATGCAGATTCTTGCTCACATGAGTTAAACTCCAGCAGTGCCCAAATTAAACATTCCACCATAAACAGTTCTTTGCCAATTAATGGCTGCCATGTGTCACAGAAAACTACTCCGCAAGCAAGGCATTTGAAAAGCTTTTCACAGCTGTAAAACTAACATTCTCTCTGCTGGCTCAAGCCGGAGACATTGTGACATTACACCTAAAGCATAATAACTGATTACAGAGCTGTTGTGGGCCCTCATTAAAAACCCCGGCGCTAAACCATGGCGCTATTAGCACCATGGTTGGTGCCGGTGTTGTAACGAGTCCGCCATGGAGGAATGGGGAAATACCGCCCCATTCCAAGGTTGGCGGGGCAGTATTTTCCCATTTCACCATGGCCCTTCCCCATTCCCATTTTCGCCCCATGGGGCTCAATGGGACTGGGGAAGGCTCTAAGAACGGTACCGCAAATTGCGGTACCGTAATTAGCACCAAAGTCCCTTTGCGGCACCCTACTTTAAATGCTGGTAAAGCCAGCCGTTAAGGTCGGGTCCCGCAAAGGTACCTCGTAATCAGGCGTTAAGGGTTCAACGGCGCCGACACCTTTTACGGCGCCGTTAAACCCTTAACGCCAGGGTCGTAATGACCCCTGATGTCATTTTCTTATTACAGGTCAGTTGTTAAGTCACAGCTATACTGTAAAAGGAGCATTATTTCTGCGGTGTTAGATATTGTAGGCTGCAATGTATTATATATGGTATAAAGTACCCCACCATACATTATTAGGTCACCTCAGAGTTTCGTGACCAAATAGAGGAAAGAGACATTTGGACTTGTTTCTTTGCAACGTCACCGACGTCTGAGATAACTTGCAATATTCTCTTTACGTATGGTAGGGGCATTTCATTCCTTAAAACGCATGGCCACACACTGTCATCCCCTTTAGTACTTAGCTTCTTTATAAATTAAAAGTATAATATCTTCCAGTTGTCGATACATATAATCAGTGTAGAATCAGTTTGCATAAAAAAAAACATAAATCTTCCAATTTGTTGCAGAAAAACAGTTTAAGCTGTTTGATAAAAATGTATCTAAGAACATTTAAAATAAGTAAAAACGTGCAGATATTTGCTGCCATTTGTTGAACTCTACCTGTGAACAAAATGATCATACTACTGTAAAGACGTCCTTATCAATTAACATCTGTAAAAAATCACCAAAAGCTATTTAGCAAGAAAGGAATTCTTTAATTTAGTTCTGCAGTGACTGCTGGAATTCTACTCTGTGCTGGCTCAAGCAGGAGGCACTGTGACATGACAACTCAACTGTAATAAATGATTGAAGAGCAACAGTGATGTCATTTTCATATTACAGCTCAGTAGTGATGTCACAACTAGCCTGTGATAAGAACACGGTTTCCAGGCTTTTATACTGCTATTGCAGCCTGCCATGTTTTATAAGTAACGGAACCGTCACATTTTAGGACATGCTGAGCCGCCTGTTCTGCAGTGGAGGTTTCAAGGTAGCCATGGCTACTCTTATATTGGTACATGAAATGGGAGGTGACTGTTCGCCCGATTTGAAAACATTACATTTCATCTCTGCTAGAAAAGGTTGCTTCTTAATTTGAGGATGAAGCATAATATCCGGTCGATCTAAAGGCTTGAAATATTATAATGAATGCATTATTGAATGCACCTATAATTTGGCACACTGTTAGACACTGTTGGAAACTATTAATACAACCAAGGCTTTATTGGTTGCACTATAAAGGAAAAGCGCACATGTTTACATCAAGGGCATTGTAATGATGGCATGGCATACAGGAAATGTATGTAATATTAGGTCTGCGAAACTAAATTCTCCTTTACTTAATAATGGTGGCGTACACAATTGGGCCTCATTACAAGTTGGCCGTTGCGGTAATAACGCGCCGTAATAATGTTTACCCGCACGATACCACACTTTCCAACTACAAGCTTGCCAGTGGGGCACCTAAGTTACCTCCAGCTAAGAGCATGGAATCCAATGGGACTCCATGGAGTGGGGATTTACAACGGTTTCTAGCACTCATAATCTAGCGGTGATACCTCAAGGATCGAGTGCCGGTAACGGTAATCCAGTCTGGTGGTATCCCGGTGGATTTACATGCTCTAAGCCCTCTCCACCCTCTGTCACCTTTTGCTTATGTGCAAGGACACATTAGCACATCCCTTCACCTTGGGAGCACAGGGCTTTCAAGTTTCTGGGAGGATTTTCTGAATAGTAGCTAAAACTTTCAAACCTGTGGGATTCTGCTTCAAGGCACTAAAGAGAGTGGGATCAGTGAGGGTAAGAGAGGTTATCACAGGAGGTGAGGGGTGCTGGGAAAAATGAGGTAACCATTCACATTACAGGTGAGTACATTTCTAGGTACACCTACCAATTTAGCAGCAAATATTGTATAAAACGGATCATGGTACAATAAACTCTTCTTTTGAAGTTTAAGATGGGAATGTTGGGGAATGTGTTCCCTTTCCATATCTCTACCGACAAGTAGACGATTATACATTAGATGAAACCCCTAATTTGCAGGAAGCTGCAGCCCTGCAAAGGGTAGTTATGTAGCTATAGCTTGCTGGAAAAGCCAGGTCTTTCGCTTGTTGTGGAATTTAAGACACTTGACTCCTTTTCCCCGCATGGATGGTAAGGAGGCCCGCCACTGATAACGGTTCTGTGCCAGGGAGTGGGCTTTTCTCTGTGGTCTGATGGATTCTGATCTCAGTCCCCTTCTTTGGGGTATTAGTCTATGGTTTGTGTTAGGGCTTTAGGCCAGTAGTGCCCAGGCTGTGATGGATGAGTAATGCTCAGGGCTACACTGTGCTTGACTGGGAGCCAGTCCATAACCTTCACACCCCAGGAGATACGGTGACATGGTTTCAGTCCCGAAAGTTTCTGAGCCGCTCTGATTACTATTAGTGGAAGTTGGTACATGGGGTATTTATGCCGCGATGGATGCTGTTGCAAGTCCAGGCAGCGTTAGCACCCTGGCTTCATGTTCTCGTGCATACAGGCCTTTTCAAAGTGAGCAATAATCTTTTTTTATCATGTGGAGTTTTGTTTTGTCATACCCACATTATTTGAGATTGAAAGGTTTATTCGGAATCTAGGAGTCCACCCTAAAGTGTTTTCTTTCTTCATTGGCGGGGGGTCTGGGCCCATAGAGGGTGGGGTTGCGAGTCCAAAACAGAGGCTCTCCGTTATTTTGCTATTTGAACAAAGGGAGTTGCTAGGTCTGGAAAAGACCCGGGGCTAAGCTGATGTTGGAACTGTTGGGACTGGGGGCTAGCTAGTCTTTTGGCTGTAGCTCCTGAGATTATATCCGGGGCTCCAACCAAAAGATCAGGGGCTATAGCCCCATTAGCCCCCCCCTAGCAACGCCCCTGTATTTGAACACAACTCTTTACCAGTCACCGAGATCCGGATCTTATGAAGGCCGTTTGTTATGACGTTAGTTTGGTTGGTCTCTGGTTTAAGATTGAACATAATCTGAGCGTCACCCGCATAAAGCTGGAAAGTCGTGGAAGGCTCATGGCTTTACGTACACGGTAGATGGTCAGGGAGATAGAATGGATCTGCCAGTGGGGCAATTGGCCTTTAAGAAACATGCTCACCCTGCTTTCGGACTCACCCAACCACAGCTATCAGGAAGCGGGCAATGCCGGCATTTTATTCTGCAGCACCCTTTTCACAGGGCATGCTTGCTCTGCCTTCTTCCCAGTTTTGCCGGCCTCTCTCGGTGCACTTGCCCTGCCCAGGGAACGTGTTCTCTTTTGCGCCACCCACTCAGCACACACTTGGTCTCACCACGCCTGGCATCATGCGCTTCTTGCGCCTGCCAAAGTCTTCTTGTTTTTATTTTTTTTTTATCCACTGTTAGCTCCCGCAAATTTTTCAGGCATGTGCTATAATGGCCCAATGTCCCAATAATGCCCTTGCTTTGCTCAGGCCTTTACTTCAGGTTGGTGGCCCCTTATCAGACGGTTCCAACTCTTCTCCAATGCCATTATCACCATAGAAGAACGTTGCCTTGGTAGGGAATGCCCGGTGAGCAAATCACAAGTCTTTAACGTATCTTCTCAAAAAAGGGGGGCTGATGCAGGGTATCCAGACAAGGAACATTATGCTACCAGAAGTGCTCCACGGAAAAGGGCATTATGGTTCCACTGCAGTGTCCTCATGCGGTAACTAACAGGTTTCAACAAGACCAATCATCTTCAGGCAGATACAGAGCGGGGCACATCCGTGGGTGGTTGGAGTGGACGCCTGAGTGTTGTCTCCCACTGTAAGTAAAGTTGTATTTGTTAGTCGCCCAGCCAGAAGACCCTATTTCACCCCTAGGCCTCCTGGGTGGTGGGAAATTGGGCTTACTACTATTGCTTTTTGGGAGGGATAGAGAAATCAACGGTTGTGTTCTCTTAAAATAGTTGTTAATTACCTACAAGTGTCCGTGGATAGACTTGACTCATTTCACCTGTTTTTATTGAAATAGTGATTGCTCTTAAGTTTAATTATTACCGCTTTGCGGTGATAGTAGCTGATTTTGTTCCTCCACTATTTACCATTCTCTGAAATAAATGCATATCAAACCGCCATTTTGGCAGTGGGGAATCATTCAACATATTTGATATCAACCTTAATGATAGCTTTTAGATGACTGTTTTCTTGAGGAAATCTCTTTATTCATGTGGATGTAGCCCTGGCGTTTCTGGCCTCAGCCTGGTGGCTTGTGCACATTCCTTAACATCTAGACCAGGGAGGGTCCCCGTACCACCCCCTCCTCACAGACCAGCTGCAACCAGAGGAGTGCCATGCAACCCAAGACATGAAACAGATGCTCTCTCTACTTGCAACGGGAGTCGGGCTACCCCCCAGGTCTTACCATTGATCATTGTCAACCAATCACATGGACATCAGACACCTGGGTGCATGTTTTAGGATCCCAATGGGGACCGTCCTTTTACATTCAAACATACATACATTTTAAAATGAACATTATTACTATTAATCGCTGTAGCATTTTCCTACGCTGACATGAGTCCCTTCCTCGGGATCTACTCAGCCAGCTCCCCCTCACTGGATAGGGTCATGGAGGGACGCTTAGGGAGGACTGACACAACAGGCCCCTTCCACTCATCTGGCACAACCCACCTAGCAGGGGGGCCCAGAGGACTGCCCAGTGAGTGGCCCCTTTCCCTATGCGGCCTCTCACTCGCCGTCTCATTTCCCTACTTTATCATGCCATTACCCCTACCATTTCCCTTTACCAAAACCTCCTTATCCAAACCACTATACAGCCGCTATATAAACAAAGACATTTCTGTGTTGAAATCAATATATAAATAAGTATACCCACATGACTAAGTAAACCTATACATATGAATACATGCAACACTATGTACATTTACAGTATATATTCACAGGGGTGTGACTGCTGCAATAAATTACACCCTAGGCCCTTCCTCTCTTCCGCAGTATCAGTCTCAGATGGTGTAGCTTTTATGGGGTGGGCCTGCACCGCCCGACTGCTCGATGGGGTGGGCCACCCACAGGTTCCTTTAATCATTGTCGGTAGTGCCCCGTGCCTAAGGTGGGCACCAGTCTCTCAGCCGCTGCTCCTGAGTAAGTTAATCAGTCCTAGCAGTGCCCTTTGCCCCCCTGGGGCACCTCCATCACTGGTTTGTGGCCCGCTCCTGTTTGATCATCAAGCAGAGAATCGTGCCTTTGGGGGCTGACGTCCATACTGCTGCGCCTCCAGATAACAGTCTCCTTCTCTGTTGGCATCCCGTTGTCTTGGGGATGCCGCCTTCAGTGCCGCTGCTGGTGCCTCATGGCAACTCGCTTCATTTTCCACCTGACATTTCAGTTTTGTTAGTGGTTCTTACTTAAATGTCAGCCCAAGACATTTTGCAGCCCCTTCATTGGCTGAAATTCTGGGCAAAGCATTGGGCAATGGCAAAAAATTGTCAATTTCACTCCATGTGCAAAATTGTTGAAGTTGGTGTTTTTTTTTCTAGAATTCGACAACTTCTTCAAGTGGCAAATGTTGCCACTTTCACCTACTCTTATTCATATTACGGCCATAATTAACACGAAAGGTTATTTCGACTTCTTCATTTTCTATCATTGTTTCATTTTCCAAATTGGAACTTTATGACAAATGCTCCCCTGGGAGATTCCAAAAACCCAACTGAATTCAACCAGAGAGTCAATGAATTGCTTCTTTTGGCCCAGTGGATGCAAACAACCCTCCATATATGGTGTAGAACAGCACACGGTTTTCATTCAACACTCTAATTAGAATCGATTTTTTTCATAAAGTGCTTAATAACTAAGAAGTTTCTAAATGCGGACCCAGGATTCCAACCTGTGTTGCTCTGCGTCGTCTTCCTTCCAAGACGAGCACGTTGCCCCTGAGCTATCCTACCCGCGTTGTATAACAAGCTTACATTGAAAGAGGAGATATAGAAGGGACAGAGGAACCAATTTACTCACAGTTGACTTTCTATTTATAAACCTATAAATATAAAAGTTCACTTTTCTTATTCTTTTTAGCAGTATATTATAATACCTCATATGGACTTCATCATCACTTATCGCTTATAACTAAACTCATCACCTCTCCACATCCCTGTAGATCAACCTAAAAAATCTTGATCTAAATGAAAAAAAAATACTACAAATCTACTACATATCAAGTGACCTAAATCTGAATTGGTCATCATATCAATTATGCAATCTATTGATACTCACCAGTAGGGAAAGGTTTACATGGCAACTGACATAGTACTAGAGCAATGGTGGTGACAACCTGTCGCTTTGCATATTTGTGCTGTGAAGTGTTTTGCTTTTGCATGGATGCAGGCCTGGTTGGAATGTATTTGGTCAGAGTGAAGGGTGGAATGTTGGAAGGGGTCTGTAGTCAGTTGGAAAGATGAAGCCAGTGGGTTCTGTTCATATGTCTTAAGGCACTTTACTGTTATCTTAATACAGGAACTTGGCATGAATTTACCTGAAGTGTTCAGAAGCACATTCACAACAATTTGCAATAAAAAATATGTTCTCTACACCTAACTATAGTATATTGTGATCTACTCATGGCTCCCTTAATGTTTCCATAAACTGCTTAATGGGGCAGGTATACACATTAGTACCGTGTCCTATAGTTAACATATAGGAACACAAGAGAAGTATGTGCACAACTTCTTTCCCAAATAACTTTTGATCACAAGATGATGTTTTAATGTTCTGTTTTCAAGGCTCAGGGCCTCATCACGGTTGGGGGGAGTGGAAAAATGTAGCGCTAACGCTATTACTGCCACATTACTACTCCGCCCAATCACAAGGTCGAGCAGAATGCTGAAGATTTACCTCCAGCTTTGGATCTCCAGTTTTATGCTCATTTTTGGCGCTATTTCTGCCGGCGCTATTACCACCAGCAGTAATACCACTGAAAAGCCCCAAAGTGTCCTATGGACTCTTAACAAAATGAGGAATTACAGCCTCATCACAACTCGGGATCCGGCAGTAACAGAGCCAGACCGAGTTGCAGTAACGCTATTTGCGTTGGCGGTATCCCGGCACAATTACGGCTGGGATGCCGCCAAGGCTGTGATGAGGCCCTTAGTATTTCAAAGCCTCCAATATTGGTGTCATGCGGTGCCTCAAACAAATCTCTTGGCTGTGGTGTACCATCGCCCTATGAGCAAAAGAGATGCAAAATGTCATCCACAGATGATGTGTAGAACAAAGGTGTCCCTCGTGGAACTGCAGGCCTTATTCTCTGCAGTGTCCTCGCCTCTTCTCACAGTTATAGGTTAGGAGACATGTGCCTTCTTTTATTTTCCACACCCGATATTCCAATATGTTGACGCCTCCCTTGTGGGCTTAAGCTTGCCTTATGAGCAAGGTAGTTACAAAGTTTCAGACACAGCAAAATGGTATGCATATATCGACTGTGTGCTTAATTCAGTGACAGACACTTTGTATACAAATTAGGTAAAAGTCCCCACCTCTTTAAACAATTTGAGGCAGAAACGTTCCCTTCTCAGTTGTCATGATTTTAACATTTCGGTAACAGGGCTGTTACTCTTTTCATATATTTCAAAGCAGTCTTCCTCTAATCTGCCTGGTAAAGCAAAGCACTGCATTCAAGTTGTAATCCCTCCCTTATATATTTGAATAAGGCTAATACTGCCATATAGTCAAATAAGAGAACTCAAAAGTGACTTCTATTGTCTTGCTCCTGTCTTTTCACAAGGAATGCAGACGGCGTCAGTCTTCCGCTGAGGGAGACCCTGCCTTCTGAAAGCTGAAAATAGACTGCAAAATCCCTAGGACTTGTGTAGGACCACAGGAGTGTGGCAGATGTCGGGGCTGCTAGTTGGTGTGTAACAATGGACTGCTCTGTGCATATCCGGCCGCCATGCTGCAAAGGGCTGAAGAGTAGCTCGCCCAATCCTACGCCCCTGTGTCGCTACCCATTCTGCACACAGTCTACTTTAAATCATTGCAGACCAAGCAGAAGAGTTGGATGGTCTCTTTATCAGGCCTTTTATTCATCGAAAAAGACTGTGCCCTGGGGAACGGTAGGTATTTCTACCAACCATATGACGACATGCACTCACAATTGGGCTGAAGGTTCAATCACAGCCTGGTCAATTGCGACTCCATGCAATCATACAAATTCATCATTTGAGCGGTAATTCTCCGTCACCCATATGGCAGTCTTGTTATTTCTTTAAGCAATAAGCCATGAAGAGGGGCCATTACCACTTCAGTTAATGCTCAGGGGCCCATAGTTACAGATGGTAATTCCCCCATTCTGAGCTTCTCATTGGCTGAAAGGCTGTCACACGCCCCCCCCGTACTAATATGAAATAAAAGATACGAGCTTGTTGCGATCTTCTATTCAATTTTAACTTTAGCAGTGTGTTTCGAAAATGGAAATATTGTTGTCTGATACTTGGGTATTGTATATTGGGGAAGGTTTTATAAAGCACACTGTCACCCATACAGGTATCCTAGCGCTAGAGAGAGCATCAGAAATATGCTTTGTAAGCAGACCTGCGTTAGGGTTAATTGAGCAAGGGTGTTTTTAGGGATGTCTGAAAGGGCAGTAATCTAGTCTCCATGCGTAAGGAACGTGGGCGAGCATTCCATATTTTGGCTGCTTGGACTGTATAAGAGCGTCCCACTATTCACTCTCGCTGATAGATATTTAATTATGACTGTACATCTGTCCAAGCTCGATCATAATTTAATTTAAATTAAGATATGATGCAGAAAAAACAACCACATGAAACCTGTTATACTAGATCGAAAATCATTTCAAATTTGGATGGGTTAGTTATATGTAAAGTCTGTCATAGAAAAGGGAATATTGGAGGAGTTACCATTTTGAACTCGCATACCCAACCAATCAAGAAAAAACATTATTTTCCATCTAGTGTAATCTTTTTCTTTGTTTTGCCAGAATAAATGAAGATGAAGCATGGTTTCTCTAGATTCAGTGTATTCTTTGTTTTGGTTACATTAATGTACACATTTTTCCAATGGGAAGAATGGCAAGGCACTTTTGTAAATGAAAAACTGCTACTTAGACTTGATTTCAACAAGGAACACATGGTTAGTTTTTGAATATCTGCATGATTCATGTAATCTGGATGTGCTACTGGACCTAGCGTGGCCCATGCGGTTCCTCTATGGATGCTGCTTGCCTTTCTAAATAATCACAACTGGCCACATCTGCAATATTCTACAATCTGAAAGAATATTCTCATGGTTCTATGAATGTGGTAACCTTAAAAATCATTGGCATTAGTTAATCAAGGATTGCTAATGGAACTGACGCATTTAATGAAAGTCAAGTGATTTCCTTTTGTCGCCAGAGCTGCAGGGAAACCGTGAGCAATATTTCCTCAGGTGTGTATTTAACACCTGATGTGGAATCAAGGTCCCGAACCCCTTGTGCAAGTCTTTGTTTTCAACTAAGTCGCCTCTATGAAAAGTCAGGGTCAGGGATAGAATCCAGCATCGTAGCTTCTGTGCGAGTGGTCATCAAAAGCACATTTAGAAGAAAAAGGTATTGGCTAATCTTAAATAAATGACTTTACGAAGCCAATCATGACGGTCACGAATAGCACTATTGATGATGTCATTACCATGAGTAACAAGATTGCTAAGCTTCATTAAACCAATGCAACCAAAGACTATGTATACATTATAGATGGGCTCCGTCATTTAATTGATGAAACTCTAAACTGGGGGGTACATGTTCCCAATAATCCCATTAGTGTGATGTACTCTCCTTAATGGTTTCCACGTGGAAGGTGTGCCGGTTGTGCCATTAGTATTGCAGCCCCTTATAGAAGGTTGGTACAGCAATTTGTGAAATTGAGATGGTAACTTTTAGTTTCCAATACTTCTGATTTTTTATTACACAGTGATACATCAGTGACACAATTATGAAACTCACAATCCCTCATCAAGGAAACACGTATATGTAGTTGTTGCATCCTGGCCTACAGTCAGCCTTGAGACAATAATGGCAAGTTTGAACATTTCTGGGAACTGGGAGCTATTTAGCTCCTACTCGTAGGCTAGAGGAGCTTGGTTAGCTTGACACCTACAAGGAGCTACTTTTGTCTCCACAGGTCAAATGGTTTCATACACATATAGCTATGAGACATTAATACATGTGCGTTTGGAAATGGGTATAGAGGAGAATTAGGGGACATCTAGACAACATTTAAAGCATATTCAGCCTCTTTACAGCAGTAAAGATGGTGGTAATTCTGTCAGGCAGAATTATGGTTATCGCCATGGTGTTCAAGGGTTTGTCCGCTGAATCATGAGTCGGCAGGAGCACACACCACCCATCGGCAGTATCGGTAATCTTGCCGGCAAAATTACCGTTAAAAAACTGCCCATAAGAAATTCTGCTGCCAATTGGCGGAATTAGCATTACCGTTGTCAGCGGAATTACAGCTGGTGAAATTAATGCGGGTGTAAACAGCATCATCAACGGAACGTGAAGTACTGCGGCGCCCACCTTTAAAAACACAATCTATTCTATATCTACCTGTAGGTGTGCCATCCATCCCCAAATGAAAGGCAAACATGTCTGATGGGAAAGGCAATGTGATGGTACTGGAAATGCGTTTGAGGAGACCAAAATTCACAGACCAGTAGCTGACTTTTATAGCGGAGCAAGTGGTGACTCATTCAGAAGAGTTGTATGGGTCACAACATCGTAACACCACCCTGCAGTGCTAGAATACCATCTGGGCGGAGATAAGGGATAAGGTGGTTGTAGGCCATTTCCCACGGAACGGCAAGGACATGAGGAAGAGGTGGAACAACCTCAAGGCACAAGTCTGCACCCTCATTTCCATCCACTGTCGAGGTGACAGCATCTACATGTTGGGGAACAGTAGACCTGCTGCAGCTGACCCAGTGGGAGGATACGATCAGCAACATCCTCCACATGTCTGGCCTGGAGGGTGTGGGTTCAGCGGAAGTATAAGCCAGCAGCCAGGGCGAACCCAGTGAGTACATGAGTGAAAGATGGGCCCATTACACAATAACCCCAATAGCATGTTGACATATATGAACGTCCAAATATCCAGGAGACAGTAACCTGGACAATGTATGCCCCATCTATGTGGCACTGCAGTCCATTACATCATGAGCAATGGAAGCCGTGAACCCCCTTAAACAGCCACAAGTAGGTTGATGAGGGCATGATGTAGGACATAACTACTAACGAACTGCTAGTAACAATGACTGTCACACATATTTGCATGACACATCACCACCACCCCTTTCAGGTACAATGACCACCCATGTACAGACACATCAGCCGAACTGGTACCAAAGAAGTTGCACATGTCATGCAATGAACACTACTAGACATGTGCCTCAAACTAACAATCACTGCAACAGACCAGTAGCTGCAGGCCCCCCCATGAAGCCTGCGTCCCACCTAATGTCATTACCATGCCACCACAGCTAGCAGGTCACCCTTCACCTGACAGTACAGCAGGCTACGCAAGCAACAGCCGTCCTGCCCTACATCTGCAAACATAACCCTGCACGTAAATGCCTCACATGATTCCACGGTCAAAGCAAGGCACAACTTCCAAAATGACCATATGCATGCACATCAATCAAGGCCGAGATCCCATATCAGGTATGCTCCCTTGGAGGCCTAGCACCCTGTGACACCATGGTACACAAACCACTACATGACAACACACCTAACAAATGTTCATCAGGGTATTCACACCCACTTTCATGTCTCCCAACAGGCAAACTGGGCATGCAACATCCAGAAAGCGGAGTGTCCCAAAAACACACCACACCAAGTACACAGTATTGGCCACCTCCATTGCTACAGGCACACCAGCAACAATTGCTACACCTAATCCTGCCATGATGGAGGCTGCTGCTCCACCCGCAACAGAGGCAACAACACGCCCTCCCAAGTGCTGACAAGACCCTGGCACAGGCACAGCCCACTGCACCCGCTGTCACCATACAGTCTGAGTCTGCTTCCACCAACTCCAGTCCTGCAGCATCCTCTGCCAGGCACTGCTCTACATGAGTGCCCCACCTGTCCATTGGATGCACCTGAATCTAGCCTTCAGCAATCCGAAGGTGTGCTCAATGCATGTCCTGGTCCTCCCGTGGCCTCTTTATAGGCAGCCTCATATGGGGTACAGGGGTTCCTCACAGGTGTCATCCAGGGTAACTGCGGATAGCCTGAGTCAGCTACAAGAAAAAGATGTACATTGTTACACATGGCTGTTTGTTTGTCGAGGTACATGTATATTATCCTATTGTGCTTGTGGCTTATGTGCACTCATCTGTGTTTGTGGATGATACACCATGCATCAATTGTGGTAGCAAGGCATTGTCCTACAGAGTGCACTTGCAGTCATTCACAGTGTGTGCAGCATCATTCATCAGGTGTTTGTCTATGCGCTGACATCACACATACAGTTGACGCTATTGTGATAGCGCTAGGCCATGTACCACCCTATGACCATTCATTGGCAGGGAATGGCTTTGAGAGGGGCCTCACTAATTGCTTGTCTGCTATCTTGCATAACAGGATGTCCTGTGGAGTCACTTGAAGTTGTGGACTGCAGTAAGTCGGTCATGGGTGATGGCCTATAAATTGTTTTCATGGTGATGCATTATGAGCTGTGTAGTTTGCTCACATATGTTCTTAGTACATTCTCCATGTGTGTCACTGTGCAATGTCATTGCCAGATTGACTACTACTACTTACTCACAAGTCATATGCGC
The DNA here is from genome assembly GCF_040938575.1 of Ambystoma mexicanum. Classification (NCBI taxonomy): domain Eukaryota; kingdom Metazoa; phylum Chordata; class Amphibia; order Caudata; family Ambystomatidae; genus Ambystoma; species Ambystoma mexicanum. The sequence goes on from NC_090929.1 coordinate 752,808,380, forward strand.
TCTCCTCTGTGTGTTTTCATGTGCGCATACGCTCTCCTCTGTGTGTTTTCATGTATGCTGGTAGGGTGTTGTTCCTCAGTATCATGGCATCATGTGTTGCACAGAGAATCGGGCGCAGCCGTGGCTTAGGGTGAGGTCGGCATCACATGTCATCCGTATATTCATGGAATGAAACTGTTTCCTGTTCGGGTATGCCTGCCCCATTGCCTTGGGGGACCACTAATGCCACATGGGCTGAATCTAGTGCCGCCATGGTGTTGAAGAACTTGGAAATGGCGCAGAAACGCGCTTTGACTGCGTGCACCTGTGCCTGGGTTGTGGGCATGGAGATGTGTTGATGAAAATGCCTCAGGAGCGCATCCGGGACTTGCTCCAGTACCTCTGAGAATGTTTTCTGGGACATCCCATGCAGCGTCCCCACGGTGTGCTGAAATCTGCCTGTGGCACAAAAGTGTAGGACGGACACAAGCTTTACCTGGGGGGATGGCAGTTCTGATAGCGATGGCTCTCTGGCGATCATCCTCAATCAGGGTTTGCAGGTGTGTGATGGTGTGCTGGTCCAAGCGATAGAGTGTCACTAATTGGTTGTCCGTCAGCGTCCTGTGCCTTTGTGGTGCCTATCTCCTTCCCCGCTGAAGCCTTTGATGCTGCTGTAGCTCAATGAATAGTAGCAGGGTGTGGATCCCATAGTCGACGTCTCGTTGTGGCTGCATGTTGCTTGGATGTGCGTTTCGGGAAGGGGTGCACCTGTGACTTGATTTCCATCACCTGTAAGCATTTACCTCTACCTTTTAGGTGGAGGTAACTGCACTGTGTTCTTGGCTGAATTACTGCTGATGTTCGGCAGTAATTCAGCTTTATTTCTACTTGCAATATGGTGGAAATACCATTTATGGTTCTGGTGATAATTCTGCTGATGGAATCAACCCCAGCGCTAATTCCACTGGATCTCACTGGTAATTCCACCAGTGGTAAATCTGCCGGTGGAATTAGCTCAGATTTTCTGGAAAGCATAATTTGGTGGTGTGGTAAAGGTGATGGTATTTGTTTAACCACCATTTTATCCAGTTACCACTGAACTCATTATGAGGCCCAATGTGTCATATGTAATGGAGAAAAATGCATTGTTTGGATCCTATAATGAAGCTGTGGTGGTGACCTACTATATTCTAGCTCCTATTTCCCTAGGAGTAGCTCCTGCTTACTGAGTGATGCTGATACACAGGAACTGCTTTTAGCTCTTGTTCATCTAATGTGTATTTTGATCCTCACAAAGGTGTGTATAACATAGCACTGCCCTGCAGGACAATGACATTAATCTGATATGGAGCAACAATGCAAGCATTTCTTTTAATGGCTGCATACCACGGTGCATCGCTTTGTGACTCTGACCTGGAGGAAAACTTAGAGGATGGCTAGTAGGGGCAGGGGGGCATTGTGATATGTGAGGCTGGTTAACTGAAATGTCTTTTTCTACTCTCACAATTATAAAATATATTCTATACAAGGGGGGTGCTGCCAGTAGAAACAGCAGGATTGATTGAGCACCTATATTGCTTTGATACACCTAGTGCCAGCCTAGTGAAGATTGTTATGGCTCACAGTTTGCAATTGAATAGCAGTTGCATAGGGTGGTTAGTTAAGATGAAGTTCGCACCCATTCTACATAACATTGCAGAAGTTAAATGCAATGCATTGTGGCCGATTGTCCTGTGAATGTTAGTGGGCTATCTTTATCAGCAGGTTTCTGCTAGCACTAAGAAAGACATGTATTTTTGTATTGGGTGTCATGGCCCCTTTGTCTGATTTTGTGGTCTCAACCAGGCCTACCTGTCGGGAGCACAACATCAAACACATTGTGTACATTATCCCATCGTGTTCCCTATCAAGCGATCAGGATGATCATATCACTCACTGGAAAGGATTGGCGGCTGTCCCGGTCATCAAGGCTATGTCCTATGTACAAGTCTGGACAGAGCACATTGGAGTCTTTAACTCCCAGTCATACACTGAAATAGTTGCCTTTAAAAAGTAGCGAATGACAACTAAAATATGGCACATTTGTATCCTGATGTTTTCCTTTATTTGTACTGACTCAATATGACATGTTAGTGGTCCCGTTCTGACCCCTTCTTTTGATGCAATGTATACATCTATACTCACGTGCTATATAAAATGTCCATGACTATTCCAGATTGGAGAACAGTATAATGATAGCATCACTAGCTATGTACTTATTTCAAGTAGATCGCGTACTACATAAATGGAGAACAGTAAGGTTATTACATTACCATTTAAGAAACGTGGTGCCTGATTCATTGAACGTTTTCCTATGGGATTGCACCAGTATAAAACACTTCCATGAATCAGGCCCCTGGTTTGTTGAACTGTGTATAATATTGAGAGTAGCCCCATTTTTTTTCATATGGAACATCTTTCTGGCATCCGTAGTTGCTCAGCAGGACTTACATCATAGGCTGTAAGTGTGTGCACGTGTGTTTGATTTACCTTTTTGGATGTTATTCTTATATGAATCCTCATATATATACTTTGGTCATTTGTCTCCTCAGCCTGTACAGATGATTGGGCTATTTACGAAATGACATAGTTGTCCACTACTATTCACCTGAGAGGTCAGTTTTGTGTTTAGGCTTGAGTTAATGCGTTACCCATCTCACAGAATATTTCATTTAGTAACTATCTTTTTGGTTCTTTTGCATTTCAGTACATATACTATCATATGTTTCAACTTTAAAGATTACTACAATCCATTTTTGGCAAATACACTTTTATCTGTAAGAGAAGATATTCTATTGTATTAATCAAAAGGTAAATCAATGCACATAATTATACAAGGTGTATGCTACATTTTAATGTGAATATCCACAGTAAACATTCAAACCTATACATATTTTCTTTATTAATATTATAGATTTGAATATTCTTGCTCCTGATGCAGGGATCTTGACAACCCGAAACGCGCTGAGCTGTCTTTGTTGGCAATATATACAACAACACAAAATCACGTTGATAAAGACTAACCAAGATTTCTGGGCTCATCTATACAACACGATCGACCCATGTTACTTTATCTACAATACCTACAATCTTGAATTTGTTAAATAATTTTACTTAATTTGTCCACAGTGAATTCTAAATGATGCATTTTGCTTCTTTGACAAATGCTGGCAATACCAGCCGTTGACAGTGTGCTGGAGACTGGAGCATCTTTTAACTTAGGATACTATTTCTTCCTTTTCATTTGTGGCATTCAATATCTGTGCCAGGACCAGCGACTTCTCCTCTGCACCTTGGCCTTCATAAGGTCTTCTTTATGTTATACGGTCATTCTCCCCTTTCCATACACTGGTGTGCAGTGTTGGATATTGTTCTTCTGGTAGTGATGTTTTGCCAGACGAGAATATCAAGTGTGTCCCCATCGCTGTGAATTGAGCATTTGCCATGTTGGCTGAAGGCCACTGTTTGTATTTTGGAGAAGAGGTTTTGCTCAGTTCTTGTGGTGCCAATCCACAGGTTCATTTCTTCCATAATAATAATTTTGGTTGATAAGGCTTCTAGTAGGAGGTCCAGTAAGACATCCAGGAAAGAGGTATTGTTGCCAGCTGGGTAGGCAATCCGAGCTGTGATGGATGCCTTTACTGCACAGGTGATTAGGCAGTGTTCAAAGGAATGGTGGGGACCCTGATCATATTTCAGAGCAGTGTCTCTAGCCTTGGTATACAGTAGCAACTCCTCACCCAGGTTTATTGGTTATATATATTTTAACGATCTCACCACCAATTTTAAACGTGTATAAAGGGCTATGCTCAAATTACTGGAGAACCAACCTATATAATGCCTGGGGTCAAAAAGGTTGTGTGGTATGTAAGTGGTTAATATTTTCCACCTGTTGATCTTGGCCTCAGCATTTTCCACACCATTATACTTCCTAGCCTTTGCGTCTTGTCTTCACCCTACAGAAGTCAAAAGGAGGTTTGAGCTTGATTGATGGAACTATTGGGAATTTCTCACGTTTCTTTAATTTTGGCTAGTTCTAGTGTCCAAGACGTGGAGATGGGGTGATTGTAGGATGAAAGATTTTTAAACAGGGAGGTTGAGGGAAGGGTATTCATCTGCAAGTCTTCTGTTTGCTTTTGGCCCATCCCGTTGTATTTGGATGCATCGTCGGATGGGTCTACTGCACAAGGGATGCTGTTGGTGACAATACTTGCTCCAGTTGCCGTCTACATTTATTTCACCTATAACTATAGTATCTCTCTGGGTGCGTAGGAGCTGAGACTACATCCGCAGATACAGCTTCTCCTTCTCAACGGAGTAGGGTTGTCTGCAAAAATACTGCCTTTGACTGTTTGAAAATCAAACATCTGTAACAGCTATGTAACAGCTTCAACCCATTTCATTCCTCTCTTCTTTTCTGATCTGAATGTTATTACAAAAATAATCGGCTCGTTTCACTTAGTCAGGTTCCCACAATGGGGGAGTGGCAGCTTGGAAGGGTAAGTAGTCTTGAACAGCGCCTACAGTCAGGTTACCCAAATGTGTGTGACTTGTCAGTGAGCAGGAGATTTTTTGTACTACATTTACAGATGCAAGGCCAACCATTTTTGAACATACCAAAACTGGATATTTTTTGTGGGGGAAGGGAATAAACATATTTATTTAAGAGCACCATATCATAAATAATTCGATCCTTTAACAAAAATCACACAATTTACTGGATGTGGACTGATTTTTAAAAGATCAATCATCAAGTTGTTTACATATTGTGGCAATAAAGTTGAATATTTGACAGGCAATTGTTATGAACTAATTGCCACACGAGGGGTGCTTCGCGATGTACAGATGTTTGACATTGATTTCAGTACTTAACTTGGTTCTGTCCTGTAGTCTCTGCATGACTGAGTATATGAAATTAGTCCTTGTCAAGAATGCATCCGAGGCGGCAATACTCAGTGCTCGACTCTGTGTTCGGGGTACAGCTGTTCAGCGTGGATGGCTGAAATTCTAAATGCGTCATGTGATATTTGGCAAGTTTTATATGACTCAGATTTTTTAATGAGACATGAGCCCACAAGTATGAAAATACTGCAGCATATGGGCAACTTTGGGGGAGCTCTGCCAGGCTACGGATTCGCATGTTTAGTCATAATTCCTCTCCTGTAGCAGACTTGGAGCCTCCAACCTACGTAAAGAAAAAAGACCTGTTTAACCATTCAGTGCCTCCACAGATTTTCATTCAGCAGAAGAATGATTTTGCAACAGTGGTCCCTGCGAACGGTTGTGAGCGATAGTCCCAGTGTGACCCAACTTGTGAGAGCTAACTTTTCCTCCACTGCCAATGGAACGCAGCAGGCCCTTCCCCGCCCACTCTTTTGGTAGCCCATTGGCGCCAATCTTGTCGCTCGCGGCCCTTCTTTAATGTGCAAGGGAACCAGCCACTAAAACGCCGCTAAAAACATGCATAGTCACTGCATCTGCTTCCATGAAACCAATTCACAAATTCCCCAAGACTAACTCAGATGTATTCCTGAGGAGAGACTGGTCCACAAAGAAGTTAATGGTAGTCACGCCTTACTCTTACCGGTCATTTCTTTGTGAATTTATTAACGAAGGTGTCCTGTGACTATTTACACAAATGACAGGCACACTCGTGAATGATGAAATCAGCCAGTACGGGGATTAGCCTGATTATAAAGGGCCTATGGTTACCATGAGGAGCAGCGCGAGGACCTGGGCTCCCCAACCTGAGACCACAGTGGCGAATTAGAGTTGGATTTAGGGCTTGAGGAGGGACAGACCTCTGGAGGGTTTTGAATTCGGCCTGGAGACAGACTTCCGGTCCACCCCCAACCACAAGAAGATAGACCCCTCCTCTAAAGACAAGCTGCAGTAAAAACATACTCTTAAACCTACTGCTCATTAAAAAAACAAATGAAAAGTCTTCTCTTTCTGTCTAAAGAGAACACTTTGTAACTTTTTTTTCCAATGAGCTGCAAATTTGACAGTGCATTTTTAAGCTTTCGTTGGAGGGCTGGCTGGAATGGCAAGGATTGGACAAGAGGTCTTTCTTTGTTTTGGGTGGAGGAAGCTGCCCACTGCATGCTAGACAAAGATCACTGCAGAAGGCACATTAACCCCTTGAGCTATCTTAGCGGTTTGGAAATTCTGAGCTGCACGGTACAATCATATCTCTGCAGCAGGCACTTTTACACCTACATCTGTTGGACACGGATTAGAACCTACATTGAGCTTTTTTCATTTGCTTTTGTTCGTTTTTGTTTGAGTTTGTCTGTACGTGTTGTTTTTTTGGACAGTGGAATAATTACATTCTATTTAGCTCCCCTTCATTCTTCCTTTTCCTCTCATGCAAGATATATTATGGAATAAATTGAAATCTGGACTCCACCAGTTAGGATACTCCATTAGTAGGAAAGGCCCCACTTCTGTCTAAGTAATCTAAGCTTTTTTGTCCATGCAAGAAACTTCTTGGCTCGGTCCCCATAGACATGTTGTTTTGTGGGGCTTGGCTTTTCATCCCACGTGACGCGGCACTTGGTGGCATGATCCTTGTTCCAGGGGCCAGACTGGTATCTGCAGTTTGCTGTCTGGAGCCCAGGGCTTCACAGTTTTGCACAAGTTTTGCAGAGACCTTTTGGGCGGAGTGTCACCTCCATGTTCATTTTCAAGGAGAAAAAACGGTTTGTATTTATGGTATGATATGATATTTTATTTATATCGCACTCATACACAGGTGTATCAGAGCGCGACCAGGCAAAGGGAGGGGAACAGTGGAGAACAACCACAACGATCTTACTATTTGAAAAAAGATGCGTCTTTTGATTTTATTCGTAGCTGTTTGAAGCAACCTATCCGGGGACATAAACAGCGGGTACATGGCTCTTGCTTTCCTGAATGCATGTATTGAGCACTTAGCTGGAGGGTGTGGGGGATGGAGGCCTGCTCTGCAGATTTGCTCATCCAAGTGCTAATGTGGAAACATGAACACGCCTAAGGTCGATTGAAGAAGACGTGTCAGAAAAGAGGGCCCCTTCCCACATTCCATTGCAAGCGTTAGGCCCTGTCCGTTGGGCAACACAGCCAAAATAAGGTGTGCAGATACCTAACGCACACCTGAAAACTCTAACGGAAAGTAATAAGTAACTGCCGCCGAGAAAGCGTCCCCGATTTGGTTGCTTGGCCCCATCGGTATTCGGCTCACACTTATATGGGATACCATGGTCTTCTCCCTGGGTGAGCCTGAACAGGAAGGCAGTCCCATCTCCAGAACTAGTCGGGCTACTCCAGCCACTGGCTTCCACCCTGCCCATGCGACTTACTTTTTAACATGATGCAATGCTGTGAGGAGAGTCGCAGAACAATGCATTAAATACAATGCATGATATTGGTCAGTTTTATTAAATCAAAATACGGCCATCTCGTATTAAGTCACGTGTCCAAACTCGTATAGTCACGTGACTAAGAGAAGGTCAAACAACCACAGCGCCATAGCTCGGTCACAGCATACAGCACGGCATGGCCGACGCAAGAACAAACAACTAGAGCCTTTACAAGTAAGGAAAGAAATTAAGACACAAGTGCACTTTAGCACTGTATCACATAGCATAAGGCTTGTAGCTATTTGAAAATCTCCGTAACAAAGTTTGTTTATAATTATCACAAAATGAATTCATTTTGTCACTCAGAGTGCATGGTAGATATTTAAACTACCATCGTGCTCAAATGTAAAACCATCCTGGCCTCACAATGAAAGGCGAAATTGAAACATGCCATCATTCATTCTTTCTTAGGCTGACGGTGAAAACTGAACAAAAACACTGCTCCTGAGTGCCGCTCCGATTAAGTGGATTACAACCCCGGGTTTTTGCCTGATTTGATGTACCGTTACCTGGAAGCACAGTTAAAGAACTTATAATCACGTGAGTCATAGAACAATGCTTATTTTAATAAAGGATTTGTCCATAATATACAACATGTGCATCAGGGAACACTCATGTGTTCCATTTTTTCCATTCTTAGGGAACAAGACACTGGATGCTATAAAATTATTTCACCAGTGTGAAATCTCAGAAGTCCCAAATGATACTATATGGACAACAGGTTAGTGATGTGGTCCATTCTTCAAGTAAACAATAGGAGTCATCACCTTTAAACTAGCTGGCTAGCATGGTTTTCCCTTCTTTTAAAATAAATGTTTTATGTATTTTTGTAGATCATTTAATGGGAACAAAACGCAACTTCCTGAATAAACAATTTGTGTCCTGAAGATGGCCCAATATCTGAACAAGTGACAACCCAAGAGAGGGTTTGGTACACGTCCAAAGGGCCGAAACATATGTCGACCGCAAAAGGGAACTCAATGTGTTTTTCCCATTCTCGTATGCATAACCCATTAATTGTTATGTTGGAAGAAAAACAAATTTAGTTTACCCCATTATTGTATAAGTGTATGTTGGATGAAAGTGGTGAATGACAATTACAGATCATATGTTTAAATGTTTTTTTAATTGTTTTTTGTAATGAAAGCTGTGTGCTAAATAGAAACATGAAAGCCTTTTTAGGTGATCTATCCACCTAATGATAAAGTAGATCCATATCACTTTAACCTGCTGTGCAGAAGGGACTATTCAGAGCGGGGTAGTCAATCTGTTTGTTTTCTCGATTATATCATGACCACAAGGGACAAAAGATAGGATTAAAGTGGCCATGTCCACCTGGGACTGGCTTTGTGGTAAAGTTATTTGAAATTAGGATAGATCTGAAAGGGAAGAATAATGTGCTTGTGGTATTATGGTCATATGGTTCTCTTTTTGCCTCTGCAGGCTGCCGTGGAAAGTGAAGAGGGGTCCTGTATGGAACCCTCACCTTCTCTTTCCATGGTGGCCATCTTGGAAAAAGATTTTCCTTCCTACACCGGGACGCCACAGGCCACAGGCGTCCCGGTGTAGGAAGAAAAATCCTCTTTTTTAGCACCCCGGGTTCCCGCTTTGGGAACCTAGGGTGCTAATGTTCTTCATCCCCCATTTCAGGGGCTGGAATGGGGGGATAATGGTTCCGAGACCTTGTTATCCACCCTCGCTTCACTTGGGCTGATAACTTGGCCTGCTGGGCGGGTATCCACCGTTTCAGTCCCTGGAACGGAGGATGAACGCCACAATATTCACATTAGCATTACACAAAATGCTAATGGAAATGCTGGAAAATCTTATTGAGTCTATGTACTTTACTGAGAAATATAAAGTAGAAGGAGTCTATACATTTTTTTTTTTAGTTCTATTTTTTAACTGTGAAAGGTGGTTCCTAAAGGAATATGTCTTTTGTTGTTTTTGGATGTATTTTTTTGGCAGGAGAGCTGAGAACGAAAGGTGAGGAGGGAAATGAGGGAAGAGGAACCAAACACTAATATGGAAGGGTAGGTGGACAAGGGAAAATGTTGCACGTGTGTTATTTCTAAGGTAGGGGACAGTGTTTCTCATGCTCCTTGATTACAGGAGTGGTGGTGGCTATTGGGGAGGAGGGATGACATTAGCTGATGTCATTTTAAGATAAACAACAGTTTTGCTAAAAAATATGTACTGTGTACTAGATTGTTAATGGATAATGAGTAGGAATAGGTGTTGGAGGTCTGCAAGGGAAATTTTGAAGTTGAAAGTTCCTAGATCAGTAGAAAATGCAGTTCTGAACTGTCCGCGAAGCAGAGATCTTATTGTGAAGTGCGGATGGGTTCTCGGACACGTCATCATGCCGCGCGCCAGCGTATGGTCATGTGGCACTGTCCGGAAGGTCGGCTATGAAGTTAGATGTTCTTAGTTGTCTACGGATGCAAAACTAGTTGAAATAGTTGCTAAAAGTGTATGGAATTGTTAAAAATGGTTCCAGAAGGTGGGAAATGGCAGAGTTTTAAGATGGCACTTTGTAAATTGGACACAAACATTGCTATATTGGGTAAGTATGATATTGGTAAGTTGTAGGAAAATAGCATGCACCTGTAAAAACCTATGAAATTCACTGAAAAAACTGTGCTAAAGGGGCGTTATGGTTAAGTTGTACTAATAAAAACCTATGAAATTCAATGAAAAAACTTTATCAAAGGGACGTTATGGTTAAGTTGCACTAATAAAAAGCTATGAAATTCAATGAAAAAACTTTGCTAAGGGGCATTATGGTTAAGTTGCACTAATAAAAACCTTTGAAATTCACTGAAAAAACTTTGTTAAAGTGACGTTATGGTTATGCTGGACTAATAAAAACCTATGAAATTCAAAGAAAAAACTTTGGTAAAGGGACGTCATGGTTTCAAGTACAATTGAAAAACCACAGAAATTCGCCAGTTGTGGTAAGCTAAACAACCATAACTCATGCCACCACCATGCACTGCTAAAATTAACACCCAGCACATCAAAGATGGCATCACAAATGTCATTGATGACATCACTGACGACATCACATATCTGGGCCACTTGTTTATTGACATATATAGGCCAGGTGGTTTTGTTCACTGGCAGTCAGAGTAATAAAATTGAAAAAGGTGCTATATATCTAGACGTTACCCTTGTTATATGTTCTTTAAGTACTTTCCTTAGGGTTTGGTCTCAGCTCATGGTGCACATACATGGGGAAATGAGCAGGCCTCAAACACACAATTCATTGGTATACATGAAGATAAACTTTAATGTCATTAACATTTTCTGATTCTGCAGTTTCTTTCTTCCTTACTTTAGTTTCCCTCTATGTGCCTCTGATTTGTATGCATTGTGGTTCTTCATATGTATTGTATATGTACACAGAACAAGTGTTGTAAGTCTTGAACTGTTAGCTAGTAATTACATGTTTAACATTACTCAAAACTCTGATACGGTAGCATTCATTATTGTACTATCCAAAATTACAAGATTATAAATAGTGTACTTCTATGGTGCATGCTGCAGTCATTGCCTATGTTTATATATCATTAGGTTTCTGTATTAATGACAACACTCCAATACAATGATATTAGATGAGTACATTTTTTAATAGATTAAGTAGTTCATGATCGGTCTCCCGATCAACCCTGACATATTGTTACCAACAATATAAACACAACTCCTTGTAGGGACTTTTCATCAAAATGTATTTCACATGTGATGTCATCAGTGGTGTCATCAATGACATTTGTGATGTCATCTTTGATGTCCTGGGTGTTACTCTTAGCAGTGCATGGTGGTGGCGCGAGTTATGGTTGTTTAGCTTACCATAACTGGTGAATTTCTGTGGTTTTTCAATTGTACTTGAAACCATGACGTCCCTTTAACAAAGTTTTTTCTTTGCATTTCATAGGTTTTTATTAGTCGAACATAACCATAACGTCCCTTTAAGAACATTTTTTCAGTGAATATATATATATTACATGGCCTGCGGTAGCCGCCTTGTAGTTATGGGTAAGTTGCTCATCTCATAGTAAGAGCACCTTTGGGCGGCTTATAACTTCGCTCCTCCTGGACGAATCCTCTCCAAACTTTGAATAAACAGTTTTGCAAAGTTTGGCGAGGTTTGGTCAAGGGGTGGTCCCATAATTTCAATTTTTCCCATAGACATAATGGGAAAATACTTTGCTCACGCCTACAGCCCAAACCGCTGGACAGATTTTCACCAAATTTGCGGCTTGGTCCCGAAAGCGTGCTTTTGTTAATTTGGTGTAAATCCGTCCAGTATTTTATTTTTCAAACAACCAAAACGTAAGGAAAAACAATTAGTAATATTTATGTCCGGTCTGCGGTCTCACTTCCCTGTTCGGTCCGCGGACTTGCCTCTTATTGCCTGTACTGTCTGCTGTCTGGCCTCTAATTGGGCAGAAAAATTTGCTGACTTTTGCGTGGTCCCCAGACATCGGGACGCGGCCGCTGATTGGTTGGTGGGAAAGCGTGAAATGCGTCGGTTTTCCTGAAACGCCCGCCATCTTGGATTCGCAGACTTTTTTTTGGGTCCGCGAACAGCGCAGTGAAAATATAAGAAAAAAGCAGCATTTCACTTGTCAAACTCAACAAACAATCTCTGGGGATGTTGGGGGGATGAGGATTGGATTGGATATGGCCATAAGAAGCTAATAAATGTGTTGTTCCACTCCCCGAAAGTCTGCGAACACTCCAGATGTCCTGGGGCAGACCTGTGGTGTTTGCGGTATCAGGTGTATCGACCCACGTTCAAGTTATTATGCTGCAACATTTGGTGCTGTGGGCTTAGAAAATCCAAGATGGCCAAAAAGACCACATTTGTGCCAGAATCCAGGAAAACCGCGCAGTTTTTGCACACACCAAAATGGTCGCCTGGCCCGCCACCCAACAGTGCAAGCGTGGTGGGCCAGAAGCGCCATGAGTGAAACGTGGTGCCAAAGGAAAAACAGCAGTGCCTGTTAGCTCAAAAAAAGCGCTTTGAAATCACCCTTGTTTCTCTGAATGCAAGCTCAAAATGCCTATTTCAAACATTACAAGATATTCAAAAATCTTACTGAACACCAGCAGATGTCTGGTAGAATGAAGTCTTGTGTGCATACCAAATCTGGAAAGATGAAGAGCCTAAAATAATGTTCAAAACACAACTGGCTGAGCTGTGGATGTCAGCAGCTTAAGTGAAAGGGGATTTAAAGCCACTAAAATCGAAATTTTTAAAATAAATGAGTGACCTACTTTTGAGTGTCACATAGTTTGCAACTGCTTAAATGTCATGGTTTTGAACTTAGAATCTGCGTTCTAGCTGCATGTGTCAAAATTGTAAGTTTGATTTGAATGAAGAAAAATGGGAACAAAAGAGACCTTTGGCTGAAGGCCGGCTTAAAGGGACTGAATTCTGCCCTGCAACTACCCCCGACAGGAGTTGAAACTTGCCCAGCAACTGCATTCACAGGCCTGGCCTGCCTTCTGCTGCACCAACAAAAGGAGATTACACCTCTCTGATTGAATCAGGGGAGGAGTACCTGAGAGCAGGGAAACAGAACAATAAACTTCCCTTTGCTCCAGGAAAATGTTAAATCAGGGGGTCGTAAATGGCTTCCTCTTGGAAGGAAATGGGAGGGGCACTGGCTCTGTGAGCCAGCTGAGCTTGGAGGAAGTGGACAAACCAGAAATTCCCCATGTGCTTTGGGAAACCACACCCCTCTGGGCCAGAGCATAATTTTCGAAAGATGGATAATTCATAGTACATAATTGTTAAAATTATATCAATAATCTCATGATTCCTGTGAGTTTTCTGTGCACATTTTAAGAGGTGTTAGGACTCTGTGGTATGTTCTCGGGGGTAGTAGCGCAAAATAGGGTATTACTCCAAATGTATGTATGTTAGAAATCTGACACCTCATCACCTGATGCCCATATTCCTTGCGCACATTTGTGTAAATTCTGGAAAAGTTTAGAGGTTGTGTTCTGGATGAAAAGGGCAGAATTCTGTCAGAAGTGACCACAACATCTTACAAAGACAGGGATCAGATGGTTTGGTGCTACAGAAAATATGTTAACTGGACATATAATATTAGAAAAAATGTACATAGATAAATATGCATTTGGACCAAAAATAGATTTGTGTGCAAAGTGACAAGGGGAGGATCCTCTGACCCATAAACATACCTCATCACGATGACACTCCATTTCCTTCCCCCAATCAAGGGAGAGAGGAGAACTTGGCCAATGATAAGTTGTGAGGGGCAGGCTTAGTTATGCCCACGCACACACCCATTTTCAAAAGATATAAAAAGAGCCACTGAGATCCAGGTAGAGACATTCACTTTCCACTTCAAACTGATTTCTTGCGAAGCGCTTTGCCAGAAGACTCCAGAACCAGAACTTAGAATCCAGACTTCAGAACCTGTAGCAGAGAGGCCTAGTCCACAAGCTGAATCCTTCAGAGGCCTCAGAATCCAGGAACATAACCAAACTATTCAACAGCCGGGTTGTGCTGTTCACTTCTGGCTAGAACTTTTGCCGGAACCAGAGACCCAGACCGGACCGCGGTGCCAGTACCAAACCCAAAAAGCAGAGCTGTATCCCAACCACAGACCTGACCCAGACCGGACCGCTGTGCAGTGCCAGAACCTTTGCCAGAACCAGAGATCCAGACCAGCAGAGCAGAGAGAACCACAGCTAAACCTGTTGACCAGATCTGTGACGAGGCCCATTCCTTCCAAAATTAGGAGTGAGTATCCAGCCAGAGCTGTGCAAACCAATCTCTTAGTTTAAAATAATTTAATTCAAACCATTCCCACCTATTTAGAACTGCATAGAAATCGTGTGTCCATTCTGTGATTTCAAACCTGTGAAAGTGTCATTTGTCATTTGAATCTTACTTTATTTCTGAGAATCTACCTCCACGAAATTGTCTGTATCTTTTGAACCATACGTGCTAGGAACGAGATTTGACTGTCATCTTAAAGCTAAGAATCTAAGCTTTCCAACAAGCCCAAACTCTTTTGTTTATATAGTTTGTCCGTAATCGCGCTTTACACACTCGGAAAAAGTGCAGCGAATTGCAATTTGACTCAATTTTACCACACGTTAAAAATAGCTGTCCTTGCTTTGCATTGCTGAAATTCATTTTCAATTTGATAATCATTCCTGATTAATTGCTAGTGTTGACCTGAACTAATTCAAAGTAGCTGTCACCCACCCTGAAGCTCCTATAGGGAATTAAAATAATTTTTAGCATATTTTCACTTCATTGCAAATCACATTAAAAATATTTCTGCATGTTTTAAAAGCATACCGGTTGCTCTAGGCTTGATAGGGGGAACTAGAATTTGTATTGCATTTGATTATATTCCTGAAAATTGTGTGCTCCCCTTCCATCTCTTTATATTGCATAGGGGGGGAGTGAATTGCCACAAGGGGAAAAGTGATTATATTATCTCTTGTTGAAACCATATCAGTTTATCCTTGTGCTGCATTCTTTTCCATCATTGCATTTCCTTGAGACCATAAAGTATTCTCAGCTACTTTATCCGTTCTATACCAACTCCTAAGTGATTAAAAGAAAATGTGCTAGTGTAATATTATCCATTGTTGATCACTGTCATATTCATAAGTGTGCTATCAAATATTAATTTATTTATAAAAGTGTGATATATATATATTGTTTAATTTGTAAAATAAATCTTTTAATTTGCAAAACAAACCTACTTCTTGGCTCAGTGAGGTCAGGGGGATTCAAAGAGAGGGGCGTTATACAAGGGTTTATCATCCAGATCTATGAACTTGTCATAAAAATATATAAATAAGGGTTTCCCTTGGCCATCCCAGACTAGGCATTGGCTTAGTTGGAGTGCTGAATTGAAGTCACTTAATAGAGTGGGCGCTCGAGCCGGGATGTCTGGATTAGATCTAACACTTGTGCAGCTTAATACAGTATGATAACTGACAGGATACATAAATCCTGTTGGATCACCACGCTGTGTTACACTGTAAAAGCACCCCTCAAAAGAAGGACGCTCTAACGAGACGGTCTGTTTTGCAAAATAAAATACTAACTTCTGTAGGTCAGGAAGGAAATCAATTTCCAGAATGACGACCTTGGTAGATATCAAAATAGCCAGAGAACACCTCTTACATAAGCTATTTGTGACAGGCGAATGGAGGGAACAGGACCAGACGGTGTGGTTGCAGGCATTCGCACCCCAGATCACTGCGACAGGGTCAGACATATGGAGAGATCAGGGTCCATTACATGTGGTCCTGAGTGAACTATATATGGTCCCGAAAGCCAAAGATGAGCACGACATGATTGTCAGGATAGCGGCATATTTATATTTTCCGCGTGGGAGCCACACAGGACAAATGTGCTGAAGGCCAAGATCTGGCGAATAGGCAACAGATGGCATTAGAGAAGGCCCAATCTGACCTGGTCTCTTCCGAGCAGATGCTGGAGAGGAGCCAGGAGTCAGAAAGTGATAGTAGGCAGTATATCATTAAAATAAAAGAGGATATGGGTATCCTGCAACAGGAAAAGTCTGACCAGGATACCAGATTTCTGGCCTTGCAGAAGGAGTACCAAGAAGGTCTGGACTCCCTACTGCAGAGCCAGAAAAAGCTGGAGCAACAACTAGACTTCAATAGGGCATGCACAGAGCAGGTAGCCACCCTGCAAAGTCATCTAGATAGAGTGAAGGCAGTGAGCAACAAACTGATTCTGAAAGACCTGGATACCCAGAAAGAATTTGAGGAAGAACGCCAGAAAGCTGGTGCCTTTCAAAGGCAGAGGGATGACCTGGTGGCACAGATCCTTTAGTCAGGAAAGGGACACCTTAGGCCAGGAAGTCTGCCACTTAAAAAGAAAAAATGAAGAAAATGACCTGGCCCTCCTGGGACTGGGTGACCTCCAAAAAGAGCATCAAAACTTGTTGGAGCACACCAGGAGGGTGGAAGATGCTCTGGCAAGAAAGGAGCAGGCGAGTAGGGATGGGACTCAGGAGGTAACCCTCCTGCAGCAAAGACTGGCCCAGTATTCCAGCACAAACCAGGAAGCACAGAGAGAGAATGAGGCTCTCTGTCAGCACAATGATAGGCTCCAGCAACAGGTAGCCATGCAGGAGAGACTGATAGAGTCTAGTAAGGCCTTGACTGAGGAACTGAAAGCACAGGCTCTTGCATGGCAACAGGGAGCAGGGGCTGATAGAGATGAGGTTCGCTGGGAAATAGAAACACCTGAGCATAACCTCAGGAGCCCTAGTACCAGAGTCCTTCATCTCTCCCAGACCCTGGATTCTTCCACCCCCATGTCCCCATGCGCACATGAGCACAGGGCCACAGGGATGGCAGATTACTATCCAGCCAAAAGTGTGGGGCTCATAGGCCAGTACCGCCCAGGAATGGATGGGCGGGCAAGTACAGTGCAATTTAGTGGGGAACCCCAGGAGAGTAGGCCCACTAAGGGTATCCTAAAAACCTCTGCCCAGTTAGGTCAGTGGGGGGGGGGTACTCATCAAATCCTGGCAGCAAGGAGGAATCTGAAGACTCCTCTGAACGTCACAGGACTCAGGAGACCAGGTCCCCACATTCTGCCAGCCATTCCCAGGCTCGCAGAATCCGGGAAAACCTGGAAGATCAGACGGGCACCTCTGGGAGCAGTGCTTCTGAGTCAGAGGATGAATGGACCAGGGTTACCCGAATCAAAAAGGCCAATAAGGCAAAAAGGGCCTTGCTTAAGGACCCCTTAAAACAGATTAAGGCAATAAGGAATGTCATCACCCCTTATCACAAGAATGCCAAGTATTCTGTTTGGAAACACTTGGAGCTTTACGAGCAAATTATGGAGACTTTCAATTTGAAGGACAGCAGTAGCTGCATCCAGTATGTAAAATGGACATTCTCCCTAGAATACTCCTGTTTCTTTGCGGGGCTGGAGGACCAAAACCATTCAAGATGGTCCACATATAGGGTGGCCATCTTGAAACTTTTTTCTGTTCACCGGAATCCCCAAGAGGCTTGCAAGGCAGCCTACAATTTGCAACGTGGGGAGGATCAGGCCCCACAAGAATTTGTGCAGGAATTGAAGCGTGCCTTTGCGCAGACTACCAAAAGGGTGCGCACGGACAGTAAAGAGTTTGTAAATACGTTTTTCCATGCCTTACCCTAATACATAATGACCCAGCTAGTGAGAGATTTTCATGAGAAAAGGTCACTAGACTAGGTCATTGAACAGGCTACCCGGATCTATGAGGTGCAGAAGCCCATAGAAAATAAAAATAACGCTCAGCAAAGCCCCAAATCAACCAGCACCCCTGCTGCTGCCAAGGTGGCAGAGGTAAAGGTTGCCCCCATTTTAGATGTGGAGATGGGGGTGCCTAAAAACCTGCCTGCACCGAATAATTCTAAACCCAGAAGGCCCTCGGGCCAGTCACAGACAGGGAGTCAGGGAGGTAGTCCCACAAACGGGATCCCTCATTCCCCTGATTATGTAAGTCCCCGTTACAAGGGAAACCGGCCCATCCTGGGTTATGTGTGGACTCCTCCTACCCAAGGGGGGGGATCCAGCCAAGCACCTAACCCAGGGAACTCCCCTCCTAACTTCACAGGAGGGCAGAAATTCCCCAAATACTGGGCAGAACTTTTTCCCCAGGTATCCACCCAATGTCCAACCCCAAAATCATCCATCATTCTTTCCCCAATTCCCTGAGCCCAGACCACTTAATCCGGGAGAGGGGAGGCCAAGGGTGGAGGGGTACCCAAATCTTCCCAACCCGGGGTACTACCAGAGAAGGGATAGCTACCCTTCCGGGGATCAGTTCAGGGGAGAAAATAGAACCCTGTATCAGCCTGAGCTGGTTTCATAGTTAGAGCGCCAGGTCCAAAATATGGCACGGAATCTGGGTCACATGCTGAGGGCCCAACAAAACCCTCAGATGAGCATGCCTGCGCAGAATGCCCCAAACTCTGGGCCTGGTGCTCCAGAACAATGATGGGGGCAGCACCTCAATAACCCACCGGTTCCCAGGGAGGAGGCACAAGGGGAAAGGGGGTGTAAAGCCTTGGAGGAAGCTTTCTTCCCCACTTGTAAACAGCCCCTGGAAACCCAGGAACCGGAAACAAAATCTCCTACCCTTGAAAGTCTGCCACCCAAGGAGCAGAGAGGAGGTAGGAGAAACAAAGGACCCAAACAGACCCAGTTTGTGGAAGAGGTACAGATCTTCCAATTTGAGGGAGAGGGATCCTCAGAGGATCCTGGGAAAAGGATCTTCTCCTTCAGAGATGGGGGAACTCCTCCCAAAGAAAGATGGGTCCCAAGGGATTCACATCCCGACTGGGGAGATGTGGGGACAGAGCTAGCACCCATCATCTCATCCCAGAACCAACCGCATCAAAATCCCCTGGTTCAAACCCATCCTGGTGACTACCTCCAAAAAGGGGGGGCTGCCCAGAACCAGAACCAGGGGAACCCGCAATGGCTCTGATTTCCAGTTGGCAACTTTTTCTTGCAGGTTCCCATGACTCTCCACAGAATTCTGCCCAAATCTCTTCTCTCGCAATATCCAAAACTAAACAATTAGCCCACCAGTTGTCCAGAAAATGTGCATTATCTGTGCCCCCTTGAGGAGAAGGAGGGAAGATACTATGCCCCGGTACAAGTGCAGGGGCAGGGTACAATTGTGGCACTGGTGGACACTGGATCCCAAGCTACTCTTCTGTCCAGAAGGGCCTTTGATGAACTAATTGCAGGAAGGGGGGGAGAATTACCGTATCCCTCTCACCTCTCTTCCTGGACAACTTCAGAACTTTGACGGGAAGGAAATTCCCATTGAGGGGACTGCGGATTTGGACATTAAAATTGGGCGACACAAGGTGAAACACCCGGTCATAGTAGTGAATCCAGAGGGCACCCCTTGTTTACTAGGGAATGACCTCCTGAGAAGGTTGTCACCCCTAATAGATTGCGTAAACAAGGTCCTCTGGACCCAGACTAGCCGACCAATAAAATTAAAACAGAGTGTCAACCATGTTAGTTTAAATGGCACATGCCACATGGTTGAACAAAAATCTGACCAAGTAGAATTTCACTTCCAGAACAACCAAATTCCAGACGTGACAGTAATAGCAGTAGGACAACAAACTGGTGATGGAGGGTCCTCTCTATTTCTGAAAATCAACCTTCCTTCCAGTTTAAGGTGGTATTCCACACTGGAAGGAAACACTCTGAAATTCTTTACTAATCCACAATCAGACATTCCCACTCCAATAGTCCAGAAAGATGTGAAATCAGCTCAGAGCCTGGCTGATATTCAGCAAATTGGAGAGCAGTTGTTCATCCCTGTTCAGTTAAATGATGGGAAGGACTCTGTTCTCGCCCGAGTGTGTGTGAACAACGGTAAGAGCTTCATCAGCGAAGCCATGTTCCGCCAACTCCCAAAAGATCCAGCCATTCCCACATTCAAACTGATAGACAAATGGGAAATGGATCTGGAAACACCCAATTCCAAACATCTCCTGCCAAGCAGGTGTATGCTCAAAATCTCCATTGGCAACAAGAGCATAGTCCATAATTGTTGGGTCGTGCGAGACGTCCCTGCCGTCTTTTACTTAGGCAGTGACATTCTCAATCGCTTTTCCATTAGTTTGGACCTAATAAACTTCAAAGCTTGGTCCTGATTAGCGGATAATCCCATGTGCTTTGATGATCCAGAAAATGCATTTAGGTCAGCTCAACTTCTGCCTTATGCAGTTGAAATTCAGATTGGAGAGGAAGTCACCATCCCAGAAAGGACCCGACAATTCTTCCTGGAAGTGAAAGTTAAAAGAGGACAAAAATTGAAAAACCCTGATGCTTATATTCATCTAAATGCTTCTCTCCAACAGCAAGGGTTGGGGGTAAACCCAAAACCATTAGCCAACATAGAACATGACACCATTCCAATAGAGGAGGATAACAGCGACTTAAAGAGTATTACTCTAGCCGCAGGCACCATTATTGGAATGGCGATTGATGACTGACATTTCTCCATTGATTTAGGAAATGAACTGTTAGGACTAATCCCCAAGGACTGTTTTGACAGTGACAGTGATAATAATACAACACCAGACAGGATCTTTACCCGGCATGGGGGGAACTTCCTGGTGTACACTTCTTGCCCTTATGGTAAGGAAGATGTGACTTGTGACCTCAGAAGGGATGAGGTGGTTTTCCAGGTCCATGAGGGCTGCCTTTCCGACCTGAAGCCTCCAGTCCAAATCAGCACTCTGACCAGGGACTCCTCCGCCCAGCTGGAGGAGGCCACTGAAATAGCAAAACCAGAGGTCTTTCCAGGCTTCAGGCAGATGGTGGAAGAGAGAGTCAACCTAGCTGATGCCTGTGTGACTCTGGAACAGAAGCAAAAGTTGAAACAAGTTTTCTTGGATTTTCAAGATCTCTTTGCGGTAGACTCATATGACTGTGGTCGCACCGACATCCACACAACAACAATTCCCATGGACCCTGGCATGACTCCAGTGTTTGTGAAGCAATATCACTTTCCTCTCGCATCCATGGAGTCCCTTACTGAAATAATTAAGAACCTTGAGTCCCGGGGAATAATCCGTCCAACCTACAGCACCTTCAATAATCCGGTGCTGGGAATATTGAAGCCAAACGGCCAGTGGAGACTCTGCGCCGACCTTAGGGAGCTCAACAAATGGGTCCATACTTCCCAATGGCCTCTTCCCTACATTGACCAAGGGCCGGCCCAGATCCAGGGGTCACAGGTATTCACTGCAATAGACCTGACCAATGGATACTGGACCGTGCCTGCCAGTAAGGAGGACCAATACAAGCTGGCTTTTACCTTTGGGGGCCAGCAGTACACATTGACCCGGACTCCCTTTGGATACCTCAACTCCGGCAATGGATTCAACATTTTCCTACACAAGGCCATGCCCGACCTGGGTGCAAGGGATAACCTGGTTTATGTAGATTATGTCCTCATCAAAAGTTAATCTGTGGAGGAACACATAGCGGAGATCCATTATGTTCTGATACAGTTGAGGGCCGCCGGAGCAAAAGTTTCCTTTCAGAAAGAACAGTGGTGTAGAACCCGTGTTCATTTCTTGGGGCATGAGATTACTCCTCAGGGTCTCTGTCCCCAGGAAAAGGAAGTGGAAGCACTTCAGAAACTGAAGGACCCCACAACTCTGCGGGAACTAAGGAGCCTCCTTGGACTGACTAATTACACCAGAAAGTTCATTGAGGGCTACGCAGAGATCACCAGATCCCTGATTCATCTCTTGAAGGGAGGAGGTCAAGTGGGAATGGGGTCCAGAACAATCCGAGGCCGTAAGATAGCTCAAAAGAAGCCTCTCACAAGCGCCTTGCCTAGCTTACCCTGTCAGAAACAAGGAGTTTTTCTTGGAGACAGGGTTCTCTAATACATGCTTGACTGCAGTATTATATCAAAAGCATGACAAGGTCAATAAAGTGATCTCCTATGCAAGCAAAACGGTATCCTCTGTGGAGGAAAAATGCAACGATTGTGAGAAGGCACTCCTGGCAACGGTGTGAGCATTGAAGAATTACCGCCCGTTTATCCAGGGGGAACACATCATAGTGGAGACTCCACACCAGCCTCAGCAATATCTCCAAAGTGACAGAATCCGTGCCGTAAATGCGAGTAATTCCCGAATTACTTCCTGGATTCTGTCAATGCAAGGCTTTCCTGTGGAGGTCAGATACGGCCAAAACAAGAAGAGTCCCCTCGCGCAAGGTCTGGCTGACTTGCACGATAGTGCCAGAGAAAACTGTCTCGAGGACGAAAGTCTAAAAATCAAGGACAACATGGAGGCATACCTTAATTCCCCACACAAAGTCTTTGAAGAAGACAAGTGTGAGGCAATGCCCACTGTCTATGTGGATGGATGCTCTTACCATGTTGACAACAACGGGGAGAAAGAACTGGTGGCCGGCATAGGGAATGCATGGGTGAATGAGTCCCCAGAATCCTCCGCTGGATACAAAATTGGTCCCCGAGGTAGTCAGGTGGCAGAGTTGATGGCTGTGCATCAAGCCATCCTCACTGCTGCCCAACATCAACTCCACAAACTGGTCATAATCACAGATTCAGACTATGTACGGAACGGGTTCGTGGAGCACCTGGTTAATTGGAAAACCAGAGGCATGTTATGTGCTAATAACAAACCCTTGAAACATGGGAAGTTAATTCAAAACATTGATGATCTGGTCACCGTGAATGGGATGACCATCTACTGGAAGAAGATCAAGGGTCATTCCAAAGTAGAGGGACCAGACAAAACTGGAAATGACTTAGCTGATCAGCTGGCCAAAACTGGGGCCATCCAAGGGAATCTAATAGAGATTGAGTCCCTTTTGGGGGGAAATCCAGGTCACTGCTATCACTAGGTCCCAGACAAATGCTTACAATGATCTTTCAACTGCACAATGGAGTAAGGAGACCCCAGATGCTGATTTGATTATGGCTCAGAAGGGGGATCCAATAATTGGTATGTTTTACCAACACATTGAGGACCCTGAGAACTTTCCCCTGATGGAAACCGATTACATTGGGAAAGAGGACCTCAGAGTGTTGATGAAATGTCCAAAAATGTTCCAAATCCAAGACGGTTTGTTGGTAAGGAAATCCCAAGCTGGCCATGATCAGTATCTGGTCCCTACCTCATTCCGAAACCTGATGTTAAGTCACGCCCATGATGCAGCCACCGCCGGTCATAGGGGGTTCCATTCAACACTTGAGATCTTAAGAGAGGTTGCATACTGGCCACACATGGGGCAGGACCTCAACCAATACTTGAAGGGGTGTCTTGTGTGTGCACAATTTCAGCCAACATCCCTCACACACCGTGCGCCTCTCCAAAAGAGGGGGATGACACTGCCATGGTCAGATTTGCAAGTCGACTTCATAGGCCCGTGATTCGCTCCTCTAGGGGAAATAAGTACATGTTGACGGTGACATGTTTATTTACTAAATGGGTGGAATGTCTCCCACCCCTAAACTGCAAGGCAGAAACAGCAGCTGCCCTGATGATCAACCACATCTTTTCCCGTTTTGGACTACCCCAAAGGATTGAGTCAGACAGAGGTAGCCATTTTACCAGCGAAGTAATGACTAAGATGTGGGTGATACTGGGGGTTAAAAGGAAGCTACACATTGGTTACTGGCCAGCCTCTTCTGGTGCAGTAGAACGTTATAACCGAACCATTGTGAGCATCTTAAAAAAGTTTGTGGCAGATTCTGGGCCAAGTTGGGATTTTCGATTACCTCTTGACCTAATGGCCATCAGATCGACCCCTTCATCTGCAACTAAAATGTCACTGTTTGAGCTGATGCCTGGACGCCGGATGGTGCTTCCCCAGCATTTGCTCTACAGAACCCGAGAGCAAACATTGATCAATGCCTCCACAACGCATGAGTATGTTGAAAATTTAAGGAAACACCTTCAACATGCTTTTGCCTATGCTCAGCGAAACCTAGAAAGATCAGCCGATAGCATGAAGACTCACTATGATTTGAAGACTACTAGGAAAGTATACAATGTGAGAGACCGGGTCTATCTATACAATTTCCAAAGGAACCAGGCCAAACAGCGGAAATTTCTGCCTACATGGAAGGGACCTTTTGAAATTGTAGACAAGATCTCCCCAGTCGCCTACAAGATCCGCATCCCCAAAGGCAGTTTGGCGGAAGGGGAAGACAAGTGGGTCCATATAAATCAGCTAAAGTGTTGCCATCCCAGGCACACTCTGCAGCAACTGGAGGAGTCCTCTGCAATCCCAGAGGGGGCCGCTCCAGAGTAATACATATCCAACCCTAAAATATTCCACATATAGGCTATAAATGTCTATGATTCTTGAATGCAAATGTCTCCTGATTTATAAAATGTATATGTTTGCCCCACCATTAATAGTGGTGGTGAAATGTCTACAAATATGTTTCTGCCTCTTTTGCTTTGTCATCCTAGGTGAGAAGAAAGAGAGATAAACCATGGAGACTGCCCAAGAAGGACGACCCAGGGACCGGGAGCCAAGATCCGAGGGGCCCGAGGTACCGCCCGAAACTCCCAGCAGGACTGGCGAGGAGAACCGATCGATCCACCCTGATGGAGGAAAAGATGCTGAACTGTGCCATTTGCGGAATCAGAAGAAGATGATGCGGACATCCCAGCGCGTGGATCAAAACATCGTTTGCACCCGACTCCCCCTCGACTCGAAATCAAAGTGTAGTCGGGCGGGGGGGCTTGTCAGGTGTATCGACCCACGTTCAAGTTATTATGCTGCAACATTTGGTGCTGTGGGCTTCGAAAATCCAAGATGGCCGAAAAGCCCACATTTGCGCCAGAATCCAGGAAAACTGCACAGTTTTTGCGCACACCAAAATGGTCGCCTGACCCGCCACTCACCAGTGCGAGCGTGATGGGCCAGAAGCGCCATAAGTGAAACGTGGTGCCAAAGGAAAAACAGCAGTGCCTGTTAGCTCAAAAAAGCGCTTTGAAATCACCTTTGTTTCTCTGAATGCAAGCTCAAAATGCCTATTTCAAACATTACAAGATATTCAAAAATCTTACTGAACACCAGCAGATGTCTGGTAGAATGAAGTCTTGTGTGCATACCAAATCTGGAAAGATGAAGAGCCTAAAATAATGTTCAAAGCACAACTGGCTAAGCTGTGGATGTCAGCAGCTTAAGTGAAATGGGATTTAAAGCCACTAAAATCGAAATCTTTAAAATAAATGAGTGACCTACTATTGAGTGTCACATAGGTTGCAACTGCTTAAATGTCGTGGTTTTGAACTTAGAATCAGCGTTCTAGCTGCATGTGTCAAAATTGTAAGTTTGATTTGAATAAAGAAAAATGGGAACAAAAGTGACCTTTGGCTGAAGCCTGGCTTAAAGGAACTGAATTCTGCCCGGCAACTACCCCCGACAGGAGTTGAAACTTGCCCAGCAAATGCATTCACAGGCCTGACCTGCCTTCTGCTGCACCACCAAAAGGAGATTACACCTCTCTGATTGAATCAGGGGAGGAGTACCTGGGAGCAGGGAAACAGAACAATGAACTTCCCTTTGCTCCAGGCAAATGTTAAATCAGGGGGTCGTAAATGGCTTCCTCTTGGAAGGAAATGGTAGGGGCACTGCCTGTGAGCCAGCTGAGCTTGGAGGAAGTGGACAAACCAGAAATTCCCCATGTGCTTTGTGAAACCACACCCCTCTGGGCCAGAGCATAATTTTAGAAAGATGGATAATTCATAGTACATAATTGTCAAAATTATATCAATAATCTCAAGATTCCTGTGAGTTTTCTGTGCAGATTTTAAGAGGTGTTAGGACTCTGTGGCATGTTCTGGTGGGTAGTAGCGCAAAATAGGGTATTACTCCAAATGTATGTATGTTAAAAATCTGACACTTCATCACCTGATGCCCATATTCCTTGCGCACATTTGTGTAAATTCTGGAAAAGTTTAGAGGTTGTGTTCTGGATGAAAAGGGCAGAATTCTGTCAGAAGTGAACACAACACCTTACAAAGACAGGGATCGGATGGTTTGGTGCTACAGAACATATGTTAACTCGACATATAATATTAGAAAAAATGTACATAGATAAATATGCATTTGGATCAAAAATAGATTTGTGTGCAAAGTGACAAGGGGAGGATCCTCTGACCCATAAACATACCTCATCACGATGACACTCCATTTCCTTCCTCCAATCAAGGGAGAGAGGAGAACTTGGCCAATGATAAGTTGTGAGGGGCAGGCTTAGTTATGCCCACGCACACACCCATTTTCAAAAGATATAAAATGAGCCACTGAGATCCAGGTAGAGACATTCACTTTCCACTTCAAACTGATTTCTTGTGAAGCGCTTAGCCAGAAGACTCCAGAACCAGAACTTAGAATCCAGACTTCAGAACTTGTAGCAGAGAGGCCTAGTCAACAAGCTGAATCCTTCAGAGGCCTCAGAATCCAGCAACATAACCAAACTATTCAACAGCCGGGCTGTGCTGTTCACTTCTGGCTAGAACTTTTGCCGGAACCAGAGACCCAGACCAGACTGCGGTGCCAGTACCAGACCCAAAAAGCAGAGCTGTATCCCAACCGCAGACCAGACCGCTGTGTAGTGCCAGAACTTTTGCCAGAACCAGAGATCCAGACCAGTAGAGCAGAGAGAACCGCAGCTAAACCTGTTGACCAGATCTGTGACGAGGCCCATTCCTTCCAAAATTAGGAGTGAGTATCCAGCCAGAGCTGTGCAAACCAATCTCTTAGTTTGAAATAATTTAATTCAAACCATTCCCACCTATTTAGAACTGCATAGAAATCGTGTGTCCATTCTGTGATTTCAAACCTGTGAAAGTGTCATTTGTCATTTGAATCTTACTTTATTTCTGAGAATCTACCTCCACTAAATCGTCCGTATCTTTTGAACCATACGTGCTAGGAACGAGATTTAACTGCCATCTTAAAGCTAAGAATCTAAGCTTTCCAACAAGCTTTACACACTCGGAAAAAGTGCAGCAAATTGCAATTTGACTCAATTTTACCACACTTTAAAAATAGCTGTCCTTGCTATGCATTGCTGAAATTTGTTTTCAATCTGATAATCATTCCTGATTAATTGCTAGTGTTGACCTGAACTAATTCAAAGTAGCTGTCACCCACCCTGAAGCTCCTATAGGGAATTAAAATCATTTTTAGCATATTTTCACTTCATTGCAAATCACATTAAAAATATTTCTGCATGTTTTAAAAGCATACCGGTTGCTCTAGGATTGATACGGGGGAACTAGAATTTGTATTGCATTTGATTATATTCCTGAAAATTGTGTCCTCTGCTTCCATCTCTTTATATTGCACAGGGGGGGAGTGAATTGCCACAAGGGGAAAAGTGATTATGTTATCTCTTGTTGAAACCATATCAGTTTATCCCTGTGGTGCATTCATTTCCATCATTGCATTTCCTTGAAACCATAAAGTATTCTCAGCTACCTTATCCGTTCTATACCAACTCCTAAGTGATTAAAAAAATGTGCTAGTGTAATATTATCCATTGTTGATCACTGTCATATTCATGTGTGCTATCAAATATTAATATATTCATAAAAGTGTGATATATATATATATATATATATATATTGTTTAATTTGTAAAAT
The DNA here is from genome assembly GCF_040938575.1 of Ambystoma mexicanum. Classification (NCBI taxonomy): domain Eukaryota; kingdom Metazoa; phylum Chordata; class Amphibia; order Caudata; family Ambystomatidae; genus Ambystoma; species Ambystoma mexicanum. Next base: position 752,836,021 of record NC_090929.1, read on the forward strand.
AAATATTTTAATTTGCAAAACAAACCAACTTCTTGGCTCAGTGAGGTCAGGGGGATTCAAAGAGAGAGGCGTTATACAAGGGTTTATCATCCAGATCTATGAACCTGTCATAAAAATATATAAATAAGGGCTTCCCTTGGGTATCCCAGACTAGGCATTGACTTAGTCGGGGTGCTGAATTGAAGTCACTTAACAGCGGACACATCAGATGTCCTAGGACATCTGTTAGGACATCTGTACCTATTTCTGCATTACAGGGTTGGGGAAAAGCAGTTTTTGGATGGCTTATAACTTTTGCGCCAATCAATGAAACTGCATGTCATTTTGCAATTTTATTCTAGAACTAATCCTGAATGATTTTGTGGGATTCTGTCAAGAGGGGGCAAAATTAGAGGGGGGTCCCAAAATATTGCAAAGGCATATAAATGTGGTGTAATTTCACAAATCTGCACAACATTTGGCAAAACGATTTTGGATCTAGATATAAATGGTTTTCTAAAGTTTGGTGGGATTTTCTCAAGAGGTAGGGAAATTAGAGAGGTGGTCTCAACATTTTTTAGATGGCTTATATCTTTGTTGCTATTTGACGAGTGTGGACAAAGGTTTTGAAAATGATTAGAGACCAAATCCTCAATGTTTGTGTAAAGACTGAATGGATTTTGTCAAGTGGGGGCTAAGTTATATGACTATTGTATGTACATACATTTTGACACTTAAAAAAAAATAAAACATGGGCGGATTTCGAGCAAACTCGTGAGGAGTATTGGCAAGGACATTAAAGCATGGTTTTGCAAATGTGCCCGTGTTTTATTTTATGACAAGTGTAATAATGTAGGTACAAAAAATAGTCATATACCTTTGGTGACTAAGGTATAGCCTTTGGTCGTGGGCAGTAGCCAGATTGTCTGGGTCATGGTATAAGGTCATGATGCAGACAATCTGGCTAGTGGCCATTACCGCTAGGGACGATAAATGGTGTTAAAGTGGCTATGTCTACCTGGGACAGCCTATGTGGTAAAGTTATTCGAAGGTAGGATAGGTTTGAAAGGGAAACAAAGTGCTTGTGGTAATATGTTCATAGGGTTTTGCAGGCTGCCATGGCAAGGGAAGAGGGGCTGTGTACGGAGCCCTGTCTTCTCTTTCCATGTTGGCTGTCTTGGAAAAGGATTTGCCTTCCTACAGTGGGACGCCAGAGGCGTCCCGCTTTAAGAAGGAAAATCCTTCATTCTTACAGTGGGACACCTGTGGAGTCCCGCTATAGGAAGAAAAATCTATGTATTAGCACCCTGGGTTCCCGCTTTGGGAACCAGGGGTGCTAATGGCCTTTATCCCCATTTCAGGGGCTGCAATGGACGATAATGTTCCATAGCCCTCCTTATTTATTTATTCATAATGCACCAATGCCCGCAGACATCAGGCTGTTTGGTTACAGTATTTGTTGTGGAAGATGAGGTGGAGGAAGACAGCTTACTACTTGCTGAGAAAGGAGTAACCTTTCGGAGAGCATTGCAGTCATTGGATTTGGTGTGGCGGCGCATGGAGTTGGTCCCGTAGGAGTACTGTCCAGGTATTCTTAGTGCATTTCACTTTGGTAGCTTTAGCATTTGGTACACTCCCAACAGTAGCAAAGAACTGGCCCACCCATGATTCGATCTTGGTGCTAGAAGTAGGCACTTCCTGTACCTCATCTTCTGGGTCCTCTTCATTGTCTTTGAAAGTACTGCGCTTTTTGTTTTTGTGAAGGTCCTCCAGCTGGTGGTGGTGGTGTTGGCTCTTGGAGAGGAGGGATGGCAATAACTGATGCAATTTCTAAGATAAATAGCAGTTTTGTAAAATTCTTCCAAGTATGTACTGTGTACTAGATTGGTAATGGATAATGACTATGAAAAGGTGTAGGAGGTAAATGTAAAGGAGTTGTGCAAGGGAAATTTTGAAGTTGAAAGTTCCTAGATCAGTAGAAAATGCAGTTCCGAACTGTCCGCGAAGGACGGATCTTATCGTTAAGTGCGGACGCCAGGGTATGGTCATGTGGCACTGTCCGGAAGGTCCGCAATGAAGTCAGATGTTCGTAGATGTCTACGGATGCAAAACTAGTTGAAATAGTTGGAAAAAGTGTATAGAAGTGTTAAAAAATGATTCTAGAAGGTGGGAAATGGCAGAGTTTTAAGGTGACACTTTGTAAATTGGACACAAATATTGTTATATATAAGTTTGATATTAGTAAGTTATAGGAAAATAGCATGCACTGGTAAAAAACCCATGAAGTTCACTGAAAAAATGGTGTTAAAGGGACGTTATGGTTATGTTGCACTAATAAAAACCTATGAAATTCAGTAAAAAAAGTTGTTAAAAGGACGTTATGGTTACAAGTAAAATCGAAAAATCCCTGAAATTAACCAGTTATGGTAAGCTAAGCAACCATAACTCGTGCCACCACCGTGCACTGCTAAGACTAAGACCCAGGACATCAAAGATGACATCACAAATATCATTGATGACTGTTTTGGATAATCTGCAACTTTTCTATGTGTTTTACTGATGTGCCCAGAAATAGGGCATTACAGTAATCAAGTCTTGACCCTGTTATGGCCCTGGCAATGGTAAGGCAATTGTACTTGGACAAGAAGGCTCTGGCTGCATTTAGTAGTTTGGCATGGTATGCAGCGGCCGAGGCGATTGCATTAACATGTCTAGTCATCGAGAGGTTAGAGTATAAGTAAACTCCAAGCGTTTTTACGGTTTTGGAGACTGGGATTTCGATGTTGTCAATAGTGAAGTGCGGAATTGGTTATTGAGTTTCTTTAGGGTTTCAGTGGACCCTATCAGGAGAAGCTCAGTCGTGTCACTGTTGAGGCATAGTCCGTTAACGGCTATTGTCACTGTCGCATCGGATCCAAGCCAGCAGTTCTAATTCAGTAGGCGACTCATCCTTTCATCATTCTGAGGTTGATAGAATGAGTACAAGTGATTTCCCCTAATGACAGCATTTATAATTTTCATATGTATGAAATAGAGACGGGAAGCAGGGTATACATATTGCAACATCATGTTGTCATTATTAATCAGTGTGCAAGCAATTATGCACTCAGCAAATTATACGAACGAAATGTCAAGGGCAACATAATTTAGATCACATTCAGTGGGCAGACTAAAAACACAGTCAGAAGTCGTGCAGTAAACTCTGCCTAAAATCAGGCCTGGGCAATGTAGAATAAATGCTGAATAGGGGGCGCTGCCCACTGCTTGGTTAGCATACCAACATTCTAATTATGTATCTACACTGATTATACGTATAACTTCAACATGTACAGATTTCTCTGTAACGAATTCTCCCCATGGCGATCTATGGCAAAGGCCCCCCTAACGCCTGACCAAAACATTCCAGACGCGACTGCCTGTTACCTTTCCATGGCATAATAGCCCCGCTCTAAATATAGCGGCACTGAAACCCGTGGCGGGAATATCGTCTGCTGTTTAATCGTCGCTCTAATGCTGCCATATCCTTGATGGTGGAGACTCCGTGCCCCACTTTCACTCCCTTTCCCCCTCCTCCTCCGCTCCACCCACCAACAATAACTTTCTGAACAGCACAGTGCAGTTAATTATGGCCATGATAAAGTGCACGTAGCTAATATTTTAAGTGGTTCACTCCGTTTGCCTCACACATGGGTCTAGCTGGCAATGTGCAGGTTCGAATCCCAGCAGTGCCGACTCAGTTCTTCATCTGTCAGAGGTCATTGAGTGCCATTGGATCGGTTCATAATAACACGGGTCTGGTGGGGTCTGGTGGGCTGACTAGGGCCAGAAGCCGCACTTATTTTCAGGATATCATTCTTATTATTTATTACCTGCACAGAATTGATTGAGAGACGATTTTTACATTTCACATGACAACCCCAATTCTGCCCAGATGATTTAAATGTTGCAAGGTTAAGTTGTTGTGCATGATACACATACACCGGATTTTCACAGCCAGGGACACACAGCCGCAAGTGTTGTGAGTCTGCGCATGCTCCTCAAACCTCCTTCTCATGAAAGTTGCAATCTTTCACTTTAAGATTTAGGTTGGTACCTCTTTTTCAGAGGTATCAAATCCCCAAAAGGGCAAGGGGAGCAAATATGGCATCAAATGCTGTGACATCACATGACCTTTGACCCAGGTGATATCACGTGAAGTGCCATCACATGACCTTCATCCCAGATAAGATCACCACAACACGTTACATTGTGGATGCAAAAGGAACCTGAAATAGCTTGTGATTAAATACAAATTAATTCCTAAACCAATAAGACTATTTTAGTTACCAAACATATTTCATATAGATACTGCCTTGAGCGCCATGGATGGGCGATATGAAATGGCAGTGGTACCTCCATCAGAAGTAACATATGCCCGGGGCAGATGAACTATTGTCTTTATATGAAGATGTATAGTCACACATGTGCAAATGTTGACATATTCCAAAATGTAACCTTCAATGTCTGTGATCCCAGTTGATGTCTCATATGCCTGGTATGCCTCAAATGCCTATTGTAATCATGAGTTGTACGGAACAGTCTCCCATTTGCAGGTGCTGCCAACATATGCCAAGCACAGGCTCAAATACCTCAGTAATACCATCTAATTTAGTCCTACTTCCCCTAACCAATCCCAACTTCACTTCTTCAGAGGTGAGACATACCTGATAGGGCGCTCAATAGAAAAGATAGAGGAACCAATGCCATCTTATTACCTTCAACTTGAAAAAATGCAGGCAAAAGTGTCAACCTTAATGGCAAATCTAATTATTATTTAATAGGTGCAAAGCTGGCGTCAACAAATGCACCAACATTGTGGCTGCCCAATATTCTCAAAGTATTGCATTACATTAGGGACATTCAGGTTGCACCAGCTTCTCTGATATAAATCACTCAAATTCAAGGCAATTCCGTGGTGAATAATCTTTAATTAGAATGAATTGTATTTCCATTTCATAGAAGCATGTTACGTTTCATAGGGCCTCATTACGAGTCCGGTGGTAACCGCGGCGGTAAAACGGCCTGGTTATCGCCGGACTCGTATTACCATTCCGCCTCCGTGACTCCCGGAAATACCAGGGCATTACGACCTTGGTGTCCAGGGAATCCCGGAGGAGGAATGGTGTTAATCCCCATTCCCATGGAGTCCTATGGGACTCAATGGGAACGGGGAAGTGGAAACACCGGCACCATCTCGTGATGGTGCTGGTGTTTCCACGTCCGCCTGCAGGTGGGCGGTGTTAAACCCGCCAGGTCAGACCTGGCGGGAACATCACCTCCCGCCTGCAGGACTCGGGATCGGTCGATCCGGAATTAACAGTGGCGGCGGGTTTACCGCCACTGTTAATTCCGGACCGCGCAACCTGTAATGAGGCCCATAGACTCTCAGTTTCAATTAATTGTATTTCCATTTCATAGAGGTGTTTCATAAGTAACATAGTCTCTCAGTTTCATAACCTCTCAGTTAGGAATCATTGTGTTTCCATTCCATAGAGGCATTTCATGAATTATATAATCTCTCAACACGTGTTTCACCACCGGGTTTACAGTGCATCGTCAGGAAAGAATTAATTAAAGTATTATTTCTTATACTTATGAAAGGAAAGAATTAGCAATTGCTTATTCTCCTTTTAAGACATTCAAACTAATGAGATTTTTCTTCTTGTAACTTATTAGATTTAGATGTGCGAACTTAAAGAGCTTAGAGGAAAAACTCCAGTAGGATCCGATTGTCCTATCCTGAAAACGCTGATCTGCATATTATCTTTTGATATTTCGGATCCTGAGATGATACATTTTATACAGCAATGTTGTCAGAAATGTAATTTGTTCTCTGGTCTTATGCAAAAAACTCTTTAACCAACACTCTCTCAATAACACCCAACCAACTCTGAATAGGACATTTACGTGCAGCCCATAGTCTAAGTGTCTTCCACTTATCTGTAGATGTTCCAAGGTCTGCCGGCTGGTCGTGCGTCGAAAGTTCAGAATGTATGACAGTAGAAACCTTGGTCCTTGATCAAAGAGGTAGGCAGTATGGTGTGACCCATTGTGTCAAGGATTCCTTTGTGGAATTATGCATCTACCACCGTGCCAGTAGTTGGATGTAGGCAACAGTATGATCTCCAAAAATCTAGATGTAAAATGACTATTTTGACACTGACAATCAATTCATAAGTCCAACAAAGATCAGCAAGATTTTCTACTAACAGTCCAACGTCACACTAGCTCCTAAGATCCTCGAGAAGCCATTTAGTAGACTCATCACCAGGCCGACAGATCTCTTTGAAGAGGGATTGCCAGTGCCGGTCTATACCACTAGGTTTACAGAATGCAAGTCTTCCAGAGACTAAATCATTCTGCATTCTTTCAACAGAGGGAATTGGAGGTTGCCAACCAAATAACTGTCTTGGAGCTAGCTGCTGGGAACGGTTACTGCACTCAAGACATGTGTTCCGTTGCATTTTTGTCGTCTTAAAAGTTTGCACTTGCACTCTGCCAGCTACCACAAGTCCCAGTACAGCCATTATGTGGACTGTGAAATGTTTTGAGCCATAGATTTTGTGTCAGTTGGTTTTTCAGTCCCGACATGTCCCCCAGAGCTTAGCAGCGAAAGAGAAAGCATCATGCATGAGATGTGTTCTGAGGTACAATCCTTCTCTATGGAAAATGATGTCCCCAAGATAGAAGTGGAAAGTGAAGTGTTCCTCCCTAAGGCAGGTCTAGGTCTCCACCCGGGGCCCCTCACTATAGATCCACCAAGAGGTTTGCAGTGCTTGCAGTGAGTAGCATCCTCCCCCCTCACATGCCTGATATGCCTTAGAGCGTAACCTTGGCTTACTGCTGCTGTTCATGTAGAGGGATGTTTGGAGAGTTTTCGTAATGAGCAGTGCTGCTGTAAATGGACCCTGCAGCGGATGCAGTGAGAGGTGGTGTGGTCTGTGTGATGTGCCCACGGCTGCCACTGGAAACATGTCTGACATCTAGTTATTGTACTAGAGAGAACTGGAGTGATGATTGGGCCTTGCGAAGCCCTTGCTTCAGTGGGAGAGCTGCCTTGTATGTGGATTAGGGCAGGGACTGCAGAATGGAAGCAAGAGAGCAGCGCCTCCAGTGGAGAAAGCATGGACTATGTGCAGGGACTGCAGAATGGAAGCAAGCAGGGTCTCCAGTGGAGAAAGCATGGATTATGTGCAGGGACTGCAGAATGGGAGCAAGAGAACAGGGTCTCAAGTGGAGAAAGAGTTTATTATGTGCTGGCACAGCGGAATGGGAGCAAGAGAGCAGGGTCTCCAGTGGAGAAAGCGTGGATTATGTGCTGATATAGCGGAATGGGTGCAAGAGAGCAGCGTCTCCAGTGTAGAAAGCGTGGATTATGTGCAGGCACAGCGGAATGGGAGCAAGAGAGCAGGGTCTCCAGTGGAGAAAGCATTTATTATGTGCTTGCACAGCAGAATGGGAGCAAGAGAGCATGGTCTCCAGTGGAGAAAGCGTTTATTATGTGCTGGCACAGCGGAATGGGAGCAAGAGAGCAGGGCCTCCAGTGGAGAAAGCGTGGATTATGTGCTGGCATAGCGGAATGGGTGCAAGAGAGCAGGGTCTCCAGTGAAGAAAGCGTGGATTATGTGCAGGCACAGCGGAATGGGAGAAAGAGAGCAGGGTCTCCAGTGGAGAAAGCATTTATTATGTGCTTGTAGAGCAGAATGGGAGCAAGAGAGCGGGGTCTCCAGTGGAGAAAGCGTTTATTGTGTGCTGGCACAGCAGAATGGGAGCAAGAGAGCAGGGTCTCCAGTGGGGAAAGCGTGGATTATGTGCTGACATAGCGAAATGGGTGCAAGAGAGCAGCGTCTCCAGTGTAGAAAGCGTGGATTATGTGCAGGCACAGCGGAATGGGAGCAAGAGAGCAGGGTCTCCAGTGGAGAAAACATTTATTATGTGCTTGCACAGCAGAATGGGAGCAAGAGAGCATGGTCTCCAGTGGAGAAAGCGTTTATTATGTGCTGGCACAGCGGAATGGGAGCAAGAGAGCAGGGTCTCCAGTGGAGAAAGCATTTATTATGTGCTTGTACAGCAGAATGGAGCAAGAGAGCGGGGTCTCCAGTGGAGAAAGCATGGATTATGTGCTGGCACAGCGGAATGGGAGCAAGAGAGCAGGGCCTCCAGTGGAGAAAGCGTGGATTATGTGCTGGCATAGCGGAATGGGTGCAAGAGAGCAGGGTCTCCAGTGGAGAAAGTGTTTATTATGTGCTTGCACAGCAGAATGGGAGCAAGAGAGCAGGGTCTCCACTGGAGAAAGTGTTTATCATGTGCTGGCACAGCGGAATGGGAGCAAGAGAGCTGGGTCTCCAGTGGAGAAAGCATGGATTATGTGCTGGCACAGCGGAATGGGAGCAAGAGAGCAGGGTCTCCAGTGGAGAAAGCATATATTATGTGCAGGCACAGCGGTATGGGAGCAAGAGGGCTGGGTCTCCAGTGGAGAAAGCGTTTATTATGTGCTGGCACAGCGGAATGGGAGCAAGAGAGCAGCGTCTCCAGTCGAGAAAGCGTGGATTATGTGCTGGCACAGCAAAATCGGAGCAAGAGAGCAGGTTCTCCTGTGGAGAAAGTGTTTATTATGTTCTGGCACAGCGGAATGGAAGCAAGAGAGCAGGGTCTCAAGTGGAGAAAGCGTGGATTATGTGCTGGCACAGCGTAATGGGAGCAAGAGAGCAGGGTCTCCAGTGGAGAAAGTATGGATTGTGTGCAGACACAGTGGAATGGGAGCAAGAGAGCAGGGTCTCCAGTGGAGAAAGCATGGATTATGTGCAGGCACAGCAGCATGAGAGCAAGAGAGCAGGGTCTCCAGTGGAGAAAGCGTTTATTATGTGCTGGCACAGCAGAATGGGAGCAAGAGAGCAGGGTCTCCAGTGGAGAAAGCTGGATTATGTGCTGGCACAGCAGAATGGGAGCAAGAGGGCAGGGTCTCCAGTGGAGAAAGAATGATTATGTGCAGGCACAGCGGAATGGGAGCAAGAGAGCAGGGTCACCAGTGGAGAAAGTGTTTATTATGTGCTGGCACAGCAGAATGGGAGCAAGATAGCAGGGTCTCCAGTGGAGAAAGCGTGGATTATGTGCTGGCACAGCAGAATGGGAGCAAGAGAGCAGGGTCTCCAGTGGAGAAAGCGTGGATTATGTGCTGGCACAGCAGAATGGGAGCAAGAGAGCAGGTTCTCCAGTGGAGAAAGCGTGGATTATGTGCTGGCACAGCAGAATGGGAGCAAGAGAGCAGGGTCTCCAGTGGAGAAAGCGTGGATTATGTGCTGGCACAGCAGAATGGGAGCAAGAGAGCAGGTTCTCCAGTGGAGAAAGCGTGTATTATGAGCTGGCACAGCAGAATGGGAGCAAGAGAGCAGGGTCACAGTGGAGAAAGCATTGTTTATGTGCTGGCAAAGCAGATATTATGTGCAGGGAGAGCAGAAGGGGAGCAAGAGTGCAGTGTCTCCAGTGGAGAAAGCGTGGACAATGTACAAGGAGAGCAGACTGGAAGCAAGAGAGCAGGGTCTGCAGTGGCGAAAGCATGGACAATGGGCAAGGAGAGCAGACTGGAAGCAAGAGAGCAACATCTTTACTGGTAAAAGTGTGGATTATGTGCAGGCAGAGCAGAATGGGAGCTAGAGAGCAGGGTCTTCAGTGGAGAAAGCGTGGATTATGTGCAGGCACCGCAGAATGGGAGCAAGAGAGCAGGGCCCCCAGTGTATAAAGCATGGATTATGTGCAGGCACAGCAGAATGGGAGCAATAGAGCAGGGACTCCAGTGGAGAAAGCGTGGATTATGTGCAGGCACAGAAGAATAGGTCCAAGCGAGCAAGGTCTCCAGTGGAAAAAGCATGTATTATGTGCAGGCCCAGCAGAATGGAAGCAAGAGAGCAGCGTCTCCAGTGAAGAAGTTGTGGACAATGTGCAAGGAGAGCAGACTGGAAGCAAGAGAGCAGGGTCTCCAGTGGAGAAAGCGTGGACAATGTGCAAGGGGAGCAGACTGGAAGAGAGAGAGCAGGGTCTCCAGGGAGAGAGATGCTGTGCTGCCGCCTCCTATTGCAGAATGGGTAACTGAGCTTGCCCACTGGAGGAGGCCGAGGGACGAGGACTGATCAAGTTACCACACAAAGTAAGAGCCTACTGCTAAGCAAACAACATATGCCTTCAACGGACCCTCGTTGTGAGTGTCCGTTTATGCTGGAGCACAGTGGCACAGCCCCACTCCCATTACGCCCCCACATTTCTGATTGTGGTGCGTATTCTCTGTGAAAAGTGAAGCAACATAAACCCAGAACATAGTACATAGATAGTGGACTAAGACACATCTACATTAATAAAAGCATGTCTCCCCTGCCTGACTTCCTTCTCCCTGTGTCTTTAACCTCCTTCCCGGCTTTCCCTGCCTGTTGCTTCACTCTTTCTCTTCTTGCAGACTGTGGTGGGCTTCCCCGGGCGGGGACACAGTACTCCACGGATAAAGACTAGTGCTTTGAAACTATTTCCGTGGTGATCTGGTGCAGTACAAATGCATATCAACATAACATACGTACCGTCCATTTTGAAACAGTAACAAAGTATGCGTCAAAGACGTAGCGGTGATTCATGTCAATTATTCGAGCGAATCAACTAGACCACAAGTCTATCAGCATTAGAGACTTCGCAGAGTGCATTCTGGGATCGAGGGCAGGCATTGCAGAAGATAAAGATTGGGAATTCTGAAATGTATTGGGCTCCTGCTTTAACTGCATCACGGAGTCGGAAGGCCTGCAAGTTTGGTTGCCCGAAGCCATGAGGTTAAAATGGCTACAACTTCACTTGCGCACTTAAATAGTTGACATAACACGTGGAGTTTTAAAATGGTGTATGTTACAACACCTCCTCGCACACGATACTCACCATTTGGGATAACAAAACAAACCAAGAAAATAGGCAATATTTCTACCACTTACTTGGAGAAAATGTTTGATGAAGAGTGTGTCTACAAAGGGTATTCGTTTTTTTTTTTTTTTTTTTATCCTGATCAAAAATCTGCCATTTTACCCAAATCGTTGAAAAGAACACAGTCGGCTGAAGCGCTCATCTGATATTTTAGGTGGATTTCCGTCTCTAAATCGTTAAAATTACCTAAAATAGAAGAACCACTAGAATTAGGAAATGTGTATTCATGTTTGAAATAGAGTAGGCCTCATTATGACTCTGGTGGTAGCTGTGCCGGTAAATACCGACACGGCTGCCGCCAGAGTCATTTTTTTCCGGGGCCCGGCAATGGGCACTTACCGGGGCGTTACAGCCCTGGTGATCACGGTAATTCCCCATTGCCGGGTGCCAGATAATATTACTCCTCATTCCCATTTGAGTCCCATTGGACTCAATGGGAATGGGGAGGACAGATGCACGGGCACCATGCATGAATGGTGCATGGTGCCGGTGCAACTGTCGAGGTCTGCGAGCGGGTGCCGTTCCGCCTGCCAGGTCAGACCAGGTGGGCTGAAAGGCACCTGCCTGCAGAACTCGTAGTTTGCCGTTCCTGAAACAACGGTAGCGGCAAGTTTACCGGTACTGTTGTTTCCGGACCGGCAAACTTGGAATGACCCACAATGTGTTTTATATGGTTTTACCTGTTAGTGAAATCAATGGTAAGAAAAAACGGGCCCCATTCCGAGTTTGGAGGTAGCCTTTCTGTTTTTTGGTGGCATGGCTACCCCCAAACTCGGGTCTGGGTCCCGCAAAATGGGATTTACCAGGCCATTCCGACATTTGCAGGCCTGGAAAATCCCAACATAGGGCTCAATGGGAATAGGGAGGATGCTAACAACGGACCCGTTAATGACGGGTCTGTTGTTAGCATCCTGGTCTGCTAGTGGGTGCCACTCTGCACGTCTGGTCTGGCCAGGCATACAGAGCGGGGCCCGCTGCAGAACTCGTAATGTGGCGGCCCGGTATGAACAGTGCTGGTACCTTACAGGCACTGTTCATACCATGGCTGCCACAGTTGTAATGAGGCCCAACGTCCTTAAATGTCTCAAATGCAAAAAGACACAGGGCCTCATTCAGTGTAGTCCGACCTTTGCGGGACCGGTAAGTCCCCATTGAAAATGCCATTCCCCATTCCCATTTGAGCCCCCATATGGCTCAATGGGAATGGGGAGGGTGCAAATAACGGCCTCACGTATGTCAAGTCCGTTATTTGCACCCTGGTCCCTTAACGGGTCCCGTCCACAGCGCCTGGTCAGACCGGGTGTTACTGGAGGGACCCGCTAAAGGACCTTGTAGTAGGGCGGTAAGGGATTACTGGCACTGGTCTCCTTACCGTTGCCCGGTATCCCTTACCGCCCCACTCGGAATGACCCCCACAGACTACGACCTGATTCTGAGCTCCATGTAAAATAAGAAAATTATCAATTTGTGGTGCAACAGTTTTTTGATTTGCTCCATATTCTTTGTCTATATGCATACTGTAAAGTGCTTTGGATTAAAGCACTATATAAACTCAATAAACATAAACATATAGCACCTACAATGGACAAAATGGGAAACGTGTCGTTACATCACTGACTGACGCTTTTCTTCTTTCAAATGTAGCTCATTCTCAGGCGCTGCGCAGTCCAGAAAGGGATCAGTTGAAACGCCCACCTCTCACACAACAAGTCAAGTCTGTCTGTCGCCAGTTGTGCTATTTTGAAACCTTTTATTTGCGTTGTTGCCCACGAGCCAGGCTCTAATCCTGTCTAGTTGTCGGTGTCATGGTGGTTGTAAAATGCGTTGTTGCTTAACAAGCCTCGCCGCATGATGCAGACGGGTGCCCACGACGAGTACGTAGTTTCCATTTGTAGCCCGGGTCTATTCCTGAGCCAAGGTGGGGGTATCCGCGCTAGTGCGCATCGTAGGAATCTGAAGAGGCAGGCCTTCTGTCCAATCAAAAGCAAAACATGCAACGTCGTTACCCCAATGCATGAACATACGTTTTAAAAGAGATACACATGTATTTTCGGTCACATGAAATGTCCCGTGTTTACTTAGTCCAAATATGGTTCAAGCATTCTGATATGCGGACAGGATCCGTTTACATTGTTATGCGAGAATTGACAAGGCCTAATTACATGATGTCAGAGTGTGAGCTTCCACGGCACGTGTTTATCATCACATACAGTTCCGCAGTCCTTAGCTCCATTTAGAATGCGATGGCCTTGTTGTTGCAGGTGCCGGGTCAATTACTCATGCCTCTTTGCTGATGGGTAGGTTTCCACATGGATGCGAGTTGACAGATGGCCTTCTAAACCTTATAATTTTGCATTGTCCAACTCTGCTCTCGTCTGATTTCCTCTGCGTCCTAGATCCAGATCGGGGAGGTCCACACATCTGCAACAATACTTTTGTCTAAGAACCTGTGGATGCTCGTCTGGAAGACTGGACTTTCATACGTGCTAGCGAGGCCTTTCCTTTTTATTTTATCCGAAGCAGGTACTGTCACCCGGCTCAAAACAGAACACTTCGTTTTGTGTAACTAAGAATGCATTGGGTCCTGCCCTCTGGGGCGACAGTGCTGGTAACAGGGCTAATGTTGTTAGCACCCTGTGGCTTTCATTCGGGAGCTAATAGATGTTGATTTAGGGGAAATGATGTCCTCGATGAATCCACGTTCCCTAATTCCCTTAAAAAAAGATTGGCCGACATGGCAAACAATAAAGGGTGTAAGTCCCTTTGCTATTTGCATGGCGTCCATCAAGAAGGTGCACGTGCTGGAGGCCAGCAAGAGCAGGTAAGTGGGAGACTGAGGAGTTACGGGGTGCTGGCCTCGAGTGGGGGTGCAGGGAAATGGGGGTGAGTGGTCCAGGGAGAGGGACCACTGAAAAGAAAAAAATGGTACACTCCCATGGAGAAAGGCACATGTGGCCGAGAGAACGCAGGCAGTTACTGGCAGGTTCCATTTGCTTTCCAAGCCACCTTGTTAACCAGAGCCTCTGCCAGAGGTGCTACTATGAATTGATTAGGGTCCAACTATCTTGAAAGTATCCACGCTGCAACAAGAATCCACAGAAGCATCCATTCACCAGGGACGTCATTTCACCAAAATGCCAGGGGTAGCGGAAGTGGCATCGCATGACCCTTGACCCCCGATGACATCACAGGAAGTGATGTAGTTTGACCCCGCCCCACGTGACATCACAGGAAGTGATGGCAAACGACCTTCCGATTTTGTAGATGCACCTATCACTCGTATTGCTCTCATTTCAGCAAGATATAAGAACTGAGACACAAAGGGAGGCAGGATTTGCCCACAATTACACTTTTGGGGAATGCCATTTTCCAGGTTCGACGTGGGGTCTATATGTAAAACATACATAATGCCGTATTTGTAATAGAGTAACCAAAATCTGTAACACAGGCTACAGCTAGTGTATGAAACATCTATAGAGCAATGGACACAGAAGTATGTGTTATCTCTGGTGTTGCTGTGTTAAACAAGCCAGAAAAGCACTGACCTAGGGAGGCGTGCGCTGCTGTTTAACCAGGAGACAAATGCTGCATGAGAAAGGCCTGAAAATTAAATCATTGACCAGCATTTAGTATCAACAAAATTCCCTGGTTATAAATCTATGAGTCAGCTACCACTAAGATAGAAGAAACCTATTAGCCTGGTCAACATGCACAGAGGGGTGTGCACCTGATAATGTTATCTTTGCTGAGTATAAAACCTGGGAAAGGTTCTTTCAATATACCCAAGACCCCCCATAGTTTGTTTTATCTAAGCGTAATACTGGGTGCCAGAGGACTTAAAAAAACACCATTTAATGTAATATCATTGCTGCACATATAAATCCATAGCACAACACAGTTATTTAAAATTGAAAACACTGTTGAGTTGCTTCTCACCCGGGGACTCACTGGCAGACGTCAAGGTGCGCACTGCACACTACCGCTTTTTCAGACCAAGTGGTGCCCAATGGCGTAGCACACAGTTTGGCAGCTCCACTGTGAGACAAGCTCTGGGGGCCCCCCCAAAGCTCCTTAACACAGCACAGGGCACGACACACCCCGGACCGGATCGGACCACCACGTGTGTGCAATGTCCATGATGATTATGCCGCTGCAGGGGCATGCACTACTGCAATTGAAAGAAGTACATGTGTTTTTCAAAGCTTAAATCTTTAACGTAATAAAGAGAGAAGGGGGAGGTGTCTGGTCCACAAATATACCAGCCACCAGTGGTGGCTGGTGAGTTATTTTTTTGGAGGGTGGAAATATTTGCCACAAGTATGTGATTGAGACTGAGCATAGCGAGGGACCCCAAACTAATGAAGATGGGTTGGGGGCAGGGGATTCTTCTCCCTCCCAGAAGTAAAAATTTTGAATAATGGGTTAACACAGTGCATTACACAGCACACTTTCTGGGAAAATGTGGGTAAAAGGCAAACAATGTGGGTAAAAGGCCAACCATCGGTTTTGTAGGGTGTAGGGTAAATCATGAAAAAGAGTTCAATAGATGCAAGTCACCAAAAGTGCACAGGGCATTTCCCAATGCATTATCATGCCAGTCCCTGCAATATATGCAAGCATAAAACACATTTTTATGCCAGCTGTGCCCATACATTTCCATGCTGCCTCCACCAACTTATGCTAGTATTCCCATATAAGACCATACTTATGTATGCTTTAAGGCATTTTTCTATAGTATAATTACTAGCACTGGGCACAAAACTGACTCTGCCAATATATGCCAGTACTCCCGTGTAAGTACATACTTCCATTGGTTTGGCCATTAAAAGTGACATGTCCCAATAAGAAAACCTCTGCAAAGTGGTTCCAATGTACGCCAGTCTAGATCCATGCCCACTTATGAACACTCATCAAGTTAGCTATGCCCATAGTGCTTGTAAAAAATACACCACCACTGTAAGAAAACATATCCATACTGGATGCACCATTATAGGCCAGTATGCACACATAAAAACATGCACCATGTTGGGTTTACTCCTAATGCGAGTAAAACATGTCATGCCCCTGTACAACCACAGCCTTAGGGGATGTCCTACATTAGTCCACCCACTCCACATAGAACACTCATCAAGTTGGCTTTGCCCATAATGCCTGTGAAGCATGCAATGCCACTGTAAGAAAACATCCATGCTGACTGCACCCATGTAGTCCAGAACTCCATGTTTGTCATGATCTCTGCTTCCAAAAGATCAGGACTTGCCCGACTCCCTTGGAAGCAGACCCATAACCCCGGTTCCGAGTGCCAGCCAGTCCCAATTGGGACCTTTTGGACCCTGTCCTGGCGCCAGTGGCACCAGGCTCATAAAGATGCCCAGTCCCAGCGCTGGAAGCGCCGGGCTCATAATGCTTGGGTGGACTTACCTGCAGCAGACCATGCTGCTTACTTACCTGCCAGTTGAACCCCTGATCCTCTTCTGTTTGGGACTACTTTTCCTGTTGGGTGGGGCAGGAGCCACTCCCTAGGTTCAGAACACTGGAACTCTTCTGGAAAGCAGGAACTCTTTTCTTACCTAGGCGTGGCTGTGGAAGGAGACACCTAAGCACTACAGGAGGCTATTTAAACCACACCCGATGGATGAATCTTGCTTTGTGTTATTCTGCATTCTCTGCAGCAGAACGCTCATCGTGTCTTCTGCTTCTGATCCTGGGCCTAAGGGAACAAAGGCTTACCATCCTGGAATCCAGTCTTCAGCAGCACCTGTAAAGACAAAGAAAGAACAGGTTAGCACTACGGTCTTCAGTGGCAGCGCATCTCTTACCTGGTCCATCGGCTGTCACCAACGCCTTCGGCGCTGCATCCCGCATCTGAAAGACAAAAGAAGGTGCGTTTAAAGACATTGGGCAACTTTATTACTCACGTGCCATTACTCCTTCCCACGCCGAATCCAGTGGGTATTCCAGCACCCTTCAGCTTCTCTAAAGCTCTGAACTTGTACCTGCAAGATAAAAGGGACAGTTAGTGCGCATCGTGAAGCAGGCTACAAGCGCTTACTTACGTGCTTCCAGGTGCTTCTATTCCTCACGCGGGTTCGATCCTCAACTCTCATCAGCCCGCCATCCGCCATCGCCGGAACCCTGCAAAACAAGAGATATCATTACAAAAGACTTTTAAGACATTTGAAGTGCCCAGAACTTACAGTTCGTGCAGTTAACGACGGACAGCAGTCCTCTGAGGTCAAGAGGCCTGCACCCTTATCCAGTGAAGAAACTGGTTACGGCACCCTGCCCCGAGGCAGATGGAGAGCTCGGCGTTCACTTACCTAAGGTGAGGGCGTTAACCTTTGGGGTTCTACAGGAGAAGAGAAAGGGAAGAGGAGAGAGGCACCCAATAACCCCAGTTCATTAATCCCATATTTTCTATCTGCAGACATCTTACTCTTCGAGTCAGACATACAGTGCACAGAGGTCCAGCCCAAAGAGACAACCGTGTGTTACACATCACCTTTGAAGATACGGCATTCACCCAGTCAAGACAGGCGCCTCTGCGGGAATCAGGTGAGTGTTACAATGTTAAAGCATTGATCATGTCACCGCCTAATCCCCCATGTAAGACAACTAATCAAGTTGGCTTTGCCCTGAATGCCATTAAAGCAGGCATGCCACTGCAAGAAAATGTCCATGCTGTCTGCTCTAATGTAGACTAGTAGTCCATGTAAGAACATTAATCAGCAGAGCTTGGTACCAACATTTCCTGCTGTGGAAAATCAAGTCCTTCGTTCCAGCATTCAAATTCAGATTTGCTGACCAATCCTTGGGCCTCTCCTACATGTATGGTGGCAATTCCCTCCTGGGAGGCCTTCCAGCAACCACCCATGTACCCCTGAGAAGTGTAAAACCTGTTCAAGCACGACTCATCGAAGGACTCCCCAAATTCAATCACATCACTCCAAATGTAATCGAATTGCACTGGCTCCCACTGCAAGCATGTATAACCTTTAAATCATGTTTCATCATCTACAAGGCTATTGCCTGTAAATTACCAACCTACGTCACTGAGAAGCTCAGCATCTCCAGATGTCTACTATCGAACAGAAGTATAGACAGGTGCAGGAAAGAAAGCAGCACAAGACAGCCCTTCTCCGTCTATGCCCCCAGACTCTGGAAAATCCTCATTGTCAACAGGAGACTTGCCACTTCACTTCTATATTTCCACTCAATAAACTGCTCTTCAAAGAATGGCTCTTCCCTAACATCTAGGTCCACACACCCTCCCTCCGTTGTCTAACTTGAGACTAGCTGATTTGCCCCCTCCTGTTTCTGACCCTGGCTGCTTGTTGATGCTTTGCTGCCAAATCTGCCAACCTTCCCTTCCACCTTGTTAGCTCCCTGCTATGTCTGCTTCCATCACTTCTTTCCCCTATGACTTGTAAAGCACTCTTTTGCTTTCCTAAACTATGTCTGCTCTAAATAAATATAATAATAATAATAATCGTTTATTCCACATGAACAGCCTGTGCAGCCCTTTGGCACTTGTATCTGGACACCAGCCCCTCAACGTCCCTTGAATAGTCCTGGCTCTGCTAACAATCTAGAGCCTGCTGGGGTCTAGATTGCAAGTCCAGAGCCTGCACCATAACGCAATGCCTTAACAAATATACCAACATGGCACAATAACAGAAATCATGTAGAAATAACCAAAAAGACACGAGACAAGGCCCCACAACAAAGATGCTGAAGGCTGATCGCCAAAACACATTGGTCATAGTACGCAGGTGATGGGGAGTAAGCGAGAATTATTGGGAAACTTTCCTTAAAACTGATTAAATATCTTCATGTGGAATTTCACGGTTCCCCTCTGATCAGTAGACGCAGCAAATTGAACCCCAGTTTAGAATCTATGACAACAGACAAGCCGTGTGATCTGGAGCAAGTGAATGGGGCTAATTGGCTTTCAATTTCCTTTATGTTTCCATTATAAATGCAGATGTCTTTATTATTTGTAACTAGCACTAGAGACAAAATAATCGCCATGCTCTGCGTACGATATCTAAATTCAAATAACAAAGTGGAACAGTTGCAATGGAAAAGGTACTTAATTAGAGCTCTTGCGCATACATTTGCCAACCGCCATGAACATTTAAAAAAAAATTTTTTTAGGGAAAGTATTCACAACCTTAGTTGCGCGAGTTATCAGAATAAATCAGTTTGGCAAAACGCCAAGGCTACTGTTGTAAGATTGCAATTATGTCAGTAGGTTTGCTGCTAGGAGTAGGCAAACACACATATGGGCCAAGAATAGGCTGGCGGGGTTCTTTGAAAGATGAGTCAACGTATTATCAGTGTTTATGAAATGGGAAAGAACCTGGAGTAGGAGCACGACACGTCAACAGGTGAGTGACTTCACCCTCATGCCAGCGTAAGGTTTTTGAAACTGGCATAATATGGTCAAATGCCAAAGACCAAGAATCATTGTGGCAAATGCATTTTAAATGTTCTTATCAGGGTCAACTTCCTAACCAAATATTCAATAGGCGGAGACGCATCTGCCAGGAGAGGGGTAATGTGGAGCCGCCCTCTGGGGAGGGGAGACCTCTTAGTCACCTAACCGAGTGGTGGGAGGGTCTCCAGTGACCCGGTCCACAGCATGTGGATTGCAGCGTGACATGAAGATTGCCCTCACAAAATCAGCCCAGTTTTAAAGCAGCTGTGAACTGGTATCGCATTGAGCTGGTGTTCCCTCTTTAGCGCTGGCTGTGTAATACCAAACCTGTATGCAGAACTGGCGAGCCAAATTAGCATCGGCTGGCATAGGTTCACGTTGGTTGGGTTTTGGATACTGGCAAAAACCTCAGCATTGTACCATTGGGCAATAGTGGACACATGGCTGTAGCCCAACTGCCAGCAATCAGTCTACTTCTAGGCATTGCTGTAACATGGTCTGGGGACATTTCCTAAAGTTAAGCTGTTAGAGAGGCAGTCGATTTCGACAAGATGTATTTTGTTTATGTTTGTTAGGTTGAGAAGGGCTCTAATCTCTGTCATTTGCACAGTTTAAGTTCTCATGGGTTTAGTTTGGGAACAGCAAGACTATTGACTGCTAATTCCCGAGTTGTCTAACTATGGGAGTAGGAACCTTACCTTCAAACCCAGGATCCAGAGTTCCTTCTTTCAATCTCTTGCTCAAATAAGATTAGGAGCCTCAAAGTTCCACAGTTCAGTGTTCTCAATTTAGTTATTCTTTCAATTGGGCAAGTTCAGTGGTTCAGAGCTATTCAGTTCGATCACCTTCGCAATGAACGTTATGAACTTTGCATTCAAGACCAATTTCAATATTTTGGTGTTCAGCACTTGGAACTTTACTGCCAGCTTCCAGACATCTTCTCTTCCAAATGTAATCACTTTCTCACTGAGCACTAGGAACTTTGCCTGAAGTTGCAAAGTTCACTGTTTCACAATTCAATGACTATCGCTATGTGTGATAGGAACTCTGATTGCAACTTTCACAGATCAGCATTTCTTAAATCATTCCCTTTCTCTGTGTTTGCAAGGAAATGTACCCCCAACTTTCAGACTTCATAATTTCTCGATTCATTACATTTCTTAATGCATGCTAGGAAATGTGTCTCCAATTTCCAGATGTCCGCTCTTCTTCGTTTATTTACTTTCTCAGGGCATGCTATGAACTTTGTGTCCAAGTTCCAGAGTTCAGTGTATCTTGTTTTAATCACTTAATTTGGGTTTTTCAACCCCCCCCCCCCATTTTCTGTTTGTTGGTCATGTAGCCAAACCTGGTTTTGCCCCAGACACCTTGACCCTGTGCTGCACTGAGCAGCAACCAACACATGAGCATAACGTGAGGAAAAATGGGGCACAATTAAAACGGCATCTCCTTTTGTTTCTTAATGTGAAGCACCAAACCCTGCAACATGTTTCAGGAAAGGGCTACCTGCAGGGCTGTGTGCCTCAGAGTAAGAAAGAAAAGGAGAGGCAGGCGCAGAAAAATGAATGCTAGAAATGCACCTGCATCTCCCACTTACCTTTTACAATTTTACCACTGGTCTCTGGTCACCTCGCACACAACTCTCAGTCCTTAACTTCTCTGACACTCTCATGTCTTCACAGCATCCCCTATTGCTATCTCACCTCTTTATACCACTCCGTCAAGCCTTTTCCTGTGAATGGTTACTGGCCTCATCTCCTCCTTCGCTGCTTCCCACTGGCTCTTTATCCTTCAACAGCAGGCTCTCCACTCCCTTCTCTCACTTCTCAGTCTCGTGCCACCGCTCTAGCTTTCTCTGAAATGGCAGCTCCTTCAGAATCCCCCCTTCTCTATGCTTCCCTCATCTTTTTTTATCTTCCTCAGTACCTCTGGGAATTTCAGTTGAGTAGAGCATGTGAAACAAGACTCATGATTCTGTGTTGTGCTTGACAACATTGACAACTGACTGTTTGGAGGAAGAGGAGGTGTTTTGGATAGAGATGGAGACAAAGGGAAGGACATTGAGGTGAAGTGGAAGGAGTGAGGCTGGAGAGAGGCGGCCAAAGGGAAAGTGAGCAGTAACATCAGAAGGAGTGAGGTTCCTGGATGGAAAGATTAAGGAGGCGAGGAAGGAATATAAGGAGTGTTGGATGTGACATCAAAGGAGAAGAGCTGGATAATATTCAGGAGGAATTTGGAGGTGGCCTCGGGAGGGATGTGGAGGAGATTGGTAGAGACGTCATAGGAGAGGCGGAGAATTGTGTTCAGGAGGAGGTTGGAGGTGATGTCAGAGTGTCGAAGGAGGTGTACCTTAAGGAAAAAGTCGGAAGAGGAGTTGAGGAAGAGAAGAAGGCCAGAGAGGAAGGTGGAGGAGCAGAGGGATGTAGGAGAGGAGGAGACCCACTATACGCCTGATGGGTGGTAGTGGAGGATGTGTGAATGGACATGTGGTGAAGTGCCAAGAAGACAGGAGGGAAAGAGAAAAGAGAGGAGAGGACAGTCCCTTTATGTTAGAAGACTGTTGCAATGCTTCAACGAGGTAGATGAGTATGGGGTACTGGGGATTAAAGCCTGGAGCCCAAGATAGAGAGTTAAATAAGGCAGCCTGATCCAACCTGTATCAAAACTCAAGTGGCCAGCTTCTTGGTGGAAACTCTGGGGACTTATCGAGGTATTGCCCAACCCTAGCTAATGCCACTGTCCAGGCATAGTGTAGAGCTGCATGTGGGGTCCTAGAGACCCATGTTTGGGGTTTCCTAGAAAAGGAGGATGAGAAGGATTGATCATGGGTCTACAGAGTGAGTAGCCAAGAAGGAAGTGTGGGAACACTTAAATCCCCAAGACTGTGAGTCACTGATAAGGGAGAATGTATCCTGGGAAGGGATTTGAGTGTTACAAAATCCAGAAACATTGTTGCAGGCACCCCAAGGTGAAGACATTATTTTGTTGAGTTATATTTGCAGCTGATCCTGATAACTAAACATGCTGGACAACCAAATGTCAATAATCCGGGTGGCAGAGAGTAAGCTAACGAAGCAGAAAGGCAGGATGACCGAGCTTCCTGGCCTTCTGATCTGTTTACAGGCACTCTGCTTCCTGGCATCCCTGTTATCCAGCTGCAAAACATTGTTATCAGGCATTTTATGAATCGTAGCTGTACTATTTCTGCCATTTACATGTTCTGGTTAATAGAGCATTACTGGCAATGGACTACCGCAAACCAGAGTTTCTATGGTATGAACGGCTCACAAGAGTGTCCTGCCTGTTAAAATGTGCACTACTTGCATACTCTACAGCAAGTAAGCCATCCCACTGTTGGAAGACAAGGGGCCATGCGCGTGGGAGGGATGGCACACATGCATGCACATACCGTACACACCGTTCTCATCACATGCAACTGCTTCATCATTCCCTGCACACCCTGCCAAGTTCTATTTGTGACAGGAGGAGAGTAGGGCAGGGCTGCTTCACCACATGGGTTGGAGTGGGTCTAATGGTTATACAACAACATTTCAGAATCCATGCTGCTTCCTGGCCTTAGGAGGGCACGGTGTGGTAGCTCAGAGATAGGACGCGGGCACCTGGGCATGTTTGTGAAGCACCTCAAGGTTTATTAAAGTAAAAAGAAAATCCCTCACTTAGCCATATTACTGTAGTAGAGCTTCCCTATCTACTAATATGTGTTTTTAATGTGCTTGTCAGGACATCGTACATACATTTGTAATATGCTTCCGTTTTTCAAATGTTAGCTTTAGCTCATCCCTTCGGGTCAGTTGCTTTCCTTGGATGGGATAACGTTTGGTGGTTCCATGTGAACTTGTAGATTGAGATTCGAGTGACTGACTATAGTTCTGTAGACACTGTATTTTGCTTTGGTTCTGTGGCCGGTCCAGGCCTTAGCCTCGCGGGTGTGTTCCTCTTAGAGGATGACTATGGGCCTGATCACGACTTTGGCGGTAACGCCGGCGGTAATACCGCCGGCGGTATTAGCTCTACCGCCGAACTCCCTGGCGCTAATAGTGCCGGATCACGAGTTTGGCGGTAATGTAATTCCCCATTCCCCATTGAGCCCATTCGGGAATGCCCCATTCCCCATTGGGCTCAATGGGGAAAATTCACGCTCTTACCGCCGGCGGATTTCCCGCCAGCGGTAATATCGCAAATTTTCAGCGGATTTCCCCCCAGCCAAGAGCTTGGGTGAAATCCGCTGAAGTCCTGATTTGGCGTACCCTTAAATCCGGCGGTAATAGCGCGACCGCCAGATTTAAGGGTTACCGCCAAAGTCGTGATGAGGCCCTATGTCTTTCACATAATTCCCTCTCACATCTTTTCCACTTCTTCACTCTTACCCTTTCTAGGGTGTGGGCAGCTGGTTCACCCCCTTTTAGGGATGTTTTTATTTCGTGGCTTCTAGTAATCCCCTTCTCTATAAGGGATTCTTGACCCTTATCTTTGGGTGTTATTTTCTGTTACTCGCTAGGCCCGCAGGCTCCTGTGAGCTACTTGAGTAGCTTTGGTATTCTGAGTCTCTCGCATAGAGCCGTAGAGCTCAACCACCGTCCTCCCTCTCCTTATCGTATACCACGAACCAGCTGTACCGTGGTCTCCTTTCCTGTGGGAGGCAGTCGCTCCATCCGTGGTGGAACCGTCTTGCGTGGGATGCTGGTTCCTTGCTACCTTTCTTGGGTGTCTTCTCTCTGGCATGCCGGTCTTACGCATTGGTTGCTGTTTGATCTCTCACTGGCAGAGTCTTTGGAGCTGAAGTTCTCCAGCACTCCTGGGCTCAGCAGCATGGCGTGGGCTCTCCTGCCACCATGTAAATGTTGCAGTCCTGGCTCAGGCTGTGTTTGCTCAGCACTGTAGGGACGATGTACGCTCTGCACAGCTTTCTTTGGATTCACCAGGTTCACATCAGCCCTTCTCTTCCTCTAGGTAAGGGTCCTGTCCCTTACATGATGGTCTCTGAATTGAGAAAACCCCTCCCACTGGTCCTGGGGCTTAATTTTTAAGGAGGGATCATCAACCAAATCACGCATGTGTGAGTGCCCCATTACAATGATATGATCATCTATTCCCATGTGTGCAGAAAACACTTGGGGGGGACTTTGGAGCCTAGCGAAGATGTTACAACCTTGTTCAACTTGGAGTCAGTCTCCCCAAAGAGTGAGTCACTCCCAATGAGTTCCCACTTGCCCAAACCCCTAGAGAGGGTTTTTACGTAGCAGGCTCACCTTCCTAGTCTCACAGGGGGCGGCTCCCCCGTGGGGACAAGGGAAACATTCCATCGATTCATCACAATAGAAAACTAACCCTTTCACACTTTGGCCAACCCAGTTTCCTCATTTCTTGCCTTATATGTTGTGGATGTTTCATTGGCAGGAGCCGTCACTCTATGAAGCACATATAAAATCACAATGCTAAATGAGTCTGCGGGTGTGCAGATGCCTCGCTAGACGGGCACGGTAGCATGGCGGCAGGAGGTTGCAGGTGGGGGTGCTGTGTGTGTGTGTGTGTGTTTTGTAACAGCTGTGCGCAACTGTGGATTCCCTTCTGCCCTCCCCTTTCTGCTGTCACCGTGACCGCTAATGGCTTCAGTCATTCAGCGCTAATGCCATCTAGAGTAAGATGGGCACCTAGTCAAATATGATTAATGCACGAGGCATACACAAAGAAGGTTTTCAGACTAACATTAAAATGTGCCTCTTGGCTCAGGATGTCCCTCTCTTCCCATTTCCACAATGGCATATCTTTTTCTCTCCGCCTCGTCTCCTTCAACCCCCTCAGAAATGCACGTATTTCCTTCTGAGATAGTCCTGGAGCATAAACCAGACACCCTTAAGTAATTCTAAGTACACGACTGTGGGCCACGTGCCTGAGAGGTAAATGCTCCTGCAGGAGAGAGTCGAGGGAGGCAGGATTGGAATGTGGCTGACCATATGTCTCATTGCACACCTTATCATGTATGCTGAACGTTAAACAGTTTTAAAAAAATACTTCTGATATTATAATCTTGTCAGTTATACAAAGGATACATTTCTATTTTAAACAAAGGGGCCCTCGACTGAAAATTAGATGGAGGAAGAGGCCAGTGAGCCTTATAACGTTGATAGCCAAGTAGTTCCTCCAACAATTCAACTCTCAAGGTTAGAACCCCCTTGATGACTACTGCATTGTTTGGGATTTTGGCTGAGCAGTTAGACTTCAGCTTGGTAGCTCTAACCAGCTGAAGTATTACATTTCTTCCATTTGATTTATTTAGGAATACACATCCCATAATGCATTTGTAGGTAACTGAAAGGCCAGGCTGCTCTAGTAACTGTGTGGATAGATTAATAGCAACAGTGCAGTAATTGTAAGTAAATTGACGTAAAATAATATATTCACAAGTAATGATGGGTGGCAAGCCTGCATTGCTGAACTCAACCTGGTGCTCTATGAACGACTTAAGGGCTACACAACACAGTGATGGCTGTGCCTGTGCTTATGCACGCTTGTACACGCTTCATGATGACAGCATTTGTAGTTTAGAGGTTTGACAAAGGGAGTGGTTCCCCGGGACAAATTTAGATAATCATGCCATTTATCAAGTCTGGATTTCAGTTGTTTGTTCAGTTTGTTGTTTTGTTTCCCCCTCTTGTCCTTCTATTTTCTGTGGCCCGTTGATATTGTAAGAGTGACTCAAGTGACCGCTGATAAGGAAGCACCCTGTCACCCACAATCCTTAACATGAACAAGGAGAAGCGGGTGCTGCATGCAAAACAGTGGGTTGAGGTGGGTAAGTCGCTCAAAGACGTGCTGTTCAAGGATGAAACATATATGCTTGATCCTTTCAGAAGGTTTAACGTTACAAAAGTGAGGGCACCAGTCAAGCACACCACAGGCGAAGCATCAGATAAAGGGCCATGCCTTGGGGGCACCTCCAAGAATGGCACAGGCCCAAAGGGCATTTCTTAGAGTTACAATGATAGAGTGTAGATGTGGGGCGCTAGTCCCTTATGTGAAAAGGTATTATGCTCATAACATCAGAAAACGTACAACAATAATGGACAATGATCCAAAGCATTCCAGAGCTATGGGATTCATGGAGAGCCTGGGTCTTTATTGGGTCAGTCTCTACACTGAAATCGAATTGCAATGGTATGGGCACAGCTCAGGGGCTGTTTAAAACATATTCACGAACCCCCTAAGTGAGGCAGAATTAATTCATGGCACCCAACGCTGTCGGCCAGAAGTGCTTTAACATGACATTTACTTCAGGAAAATTGAGAAGTGATAAGTATGTCAGTCTGCACCTACACATTGTATTCTCAGCAATGTCTTGCCAGTTAAATAATAGATACTTAATACAACATTCTGTTGAGTTTAGTATTTAGTTAGTCTTTGACTGCAGCTGCCACTCAGGGAGAGATGGACAGGGAGATAACTGGAGGGAGATGCCAGGTTTCGTTCTCTTGGGTGTTCTTGTAGCAGTGCACCTGTGCTCACCACAGGTCCCTTTCCCACACCCAGCTCCCTTTGCACATGCTCACAGCCACTTTGTGGGTGGGTGATATACAGGAAGGCAGGGCTATGGATACACTCTATATTTCCATTTGCCGTGGGCTGAGGCCATGGGGCTCTCGGTTGACCTGTGTGCACCCTTGCTCCGTGCAATAGGTAAGAGGATGCTCAGTAGAGATCTGTTTTTGCTTGCCCACAGATCTGACCCCTTGAAAAATCAATGAGAGAATGATTAATAGTTTGGTTTATAATGTATTTACATATATTCACTCAAGATGCATTTAGTTATAAAAAAATATATATATACATCAATCAATAAATAATTCCACATTGATCTGGGGATGTACTGGGATGATATCTTAAGAGCTGGATATAACAACTGGCCAAGGAGACTTGGCATGGATATTTGAGGGTGCTGGAGTAGGCAGGAAAGGCTGGAGTAGATGCCATTGGCAGGGTGTCAAGATGCGGAGGGTGGTCACTGGGATGCAGGTTGAGGGTGTCGAGGTGAGGTCCATGTGAGGAGCTCTGCCATTGATATTTGAGGGTGCTGACATGAAAGGCCTAGAAGGCAGGAACGGCCGGGTGGGAGGATGTGCACTAAGATGCTGCGTACAGGAACACACCCTCAGCAATGAAGAGATCTTTTCTCTTCCTGTTGGTCTTTGGTGAAACAGTCTCTTTCTGAGGTCTTTTCATGGCTGGCACCTCATGCCCTGAAACCGGTCTTTCAATGAGCTCGAGCTGTTTGCTTGGCATGGTCCACCTACTGCAGAACCGGTTGGCCTCCATTTGGACATTGGTGCCATCAACAGATCAGGTCTTGGTAAATATTGTGTTCAGGCATGAATGGGCAGCAATGTGTTGCGTCACACTTAGCAGGGCGGGCATTCTTGCTTACTTAGGATGCAGTGCAAAAGACCCCTGATCAGCAGAATTCTGTAGCTCTGGGCAGTCAGTCTGGTGGGAATGAGTGTGGTAGCTCTGGGCTGTCAGTCCGGTGTCCGTGAGTGGGGGAGGGGAGCTTAAGATGAGCAGCAATTTAAAGAAGCTGCTGCCGCCACGCATCCAGTATTTGACTGTGAAGAAGGGATGGATGTGAAGGGCGGTGTCAGAAGGGTAACCTCCCTCTCCATGACCCAGTACAAATGAAATACCCTACACACAAATCATAATTATTATTATTTAAGGGTGGAGCAGCAAATCTTTACAAGTGCAAAGAAAAGGGCATTTATCGTTTAGAGAGGGACACTGGTGATATGCGGTGAGATTATATTACTGGACGTCGCCAGGTCCATAGCCAGCATTGGCTGTTTAAGAGGGTTAGAGATTAGTCATGGCTAAATGTACAATTTATTGTGGGCCAGTCAGTTTGCCTCCACTACCAGTCCTCAGCCTGTCTCAGCAGTGAAGATTTTTAATACCCATTGCATGTGCTGCACTGGAATGGAGCTCCTGTTTTACATCCTGCAAAGTTGCAAAGTCGAGAGCACCATGAAACAGATCTGTGTGAAGAAGAATTTAGAATAACAATAAAAAAGCAAGTGACCCTGGTGAAGTACTATTTACATTACTTTGTGGGTACAGAACTGGTACGTTGGCCAGGGCATAACTAAATGCATGCCTCATCACGACCTCGGCGGTAACCCTTAAATCCGGCGGTAGCGCTATTACTGCCGGATTTAAGGGTCCGCCGAATCAGGGCCTCGGCGGATTTCAACCCAGCTCTAAGCTGGTGTGAAATCCGCCGAGAATTCGCGCTCATACCGCCGGCGGGAAATCCGCCGGCGGTATGAGCGCGAAATTTCCCCATTGAGCCCAATGGGGAATGGGGCATTCCCGAATGGGCTCAATGTAGAATGGGGACTTCCAAGTCCGCCGGACTCGTGATCCCGCACTATTAGCGCCAGGGGCTACGGCGGTCACGCTAATAGCCCCCGCGCTAATACCGCCAGCGTTACCGCCGAGGTCGTGATGAGAAGCTAACATGGGTCAGAGGCTCCCAGTTGATTGAGGGGTTCACCAGAAGAGCGTTCTAAACTCTGGTCCACAAACTCCACAGGAATTGAACACTTGGGTATCTGAGTACAGTGTGTCTGTGTGTTGTGCACATGGCATACAGGTTCAGACACCTCAACCCCTGCGGACTGACAAGGAGATGTCTAGCAGTTCCACGCGCAACTATACCAGCCATCTTATCGAAGATAACTTTGGGCCAAAATAGTTGGGAAATGGCTGTTTGGGGCGATTCAAATGAGCAATGTGTGCAAATGTTAATCTTGAGTAAAGAGGACCATTATCACAGCAGAGTGGTTTTGTGTTATTTTAATCAGAGCAGTAACAAAGTAGTAAAGCGTAAAGGTGATGCTGCCCTGTTTTACTCGTTTCTTTTGCCCTCCAGTTTGCATAAGTTACAAATTGCATGCAGTGGGCATGCAACACAGAAGTGCAAGTGCTTGTGGTCCCCTGCATGTTATTAGCATACATTTAATAATGGCCCCATTAAGTTTTTAGTGAAAACCAAGCTTCCGCAGAGTGGGAAATAGAAGTGTAAAAGGGAGGCATAATGTGTTTATGCCTTCGATCCTACTCTGCCCAGTTCTCTGTTCATAGATCGCCAGTTTTTTTAAATGAAGATTTTCGTCTGAAAAAACTCATTTATTTTTTATTTTTTGGGGGGGTTCCTCCAAAGCCCTCTTTCATATTATCTAGTCGTGATTCCCAACACCCCCCACCCCTTAAATCCCCTTACCCATGTCCCCACACTAATTTTTTTCAGCTGAAAATATTCAGCAAAAACCTCCGTGAAAAAAGCCTGGCGCTGTAACCCTCTGTCCAGTTTTCCTGCAGTGACAAGAGGGAGAAGGGGCATGAAGCGCATGGCATTTCCGTGTGAATGCATTAGTACACACCGTCTGCAGGACATCATTTGGCACAAGGCAGTGTTTACTTTTTCACAAGAGCGAGATGAAAATGTAAGAGTAAAGTGAGTTTGCCTCATTTGCCTTGTTCCTTCTTACTGGGCCTTGGAAGTGTTTTAAATTGCATGCAGCGGACCCGGCGGCGTGTCCAGGGAGTGGTCTGGGGTG
Organism: Ambystoma mexicanum; assembly: GCF_040938575.1. Lineage (NCBI taxonomy): Eukaryota > Metazoa > Chordata > Amphibia > Caudata > Ambystomatidae > Ambystoma > Ambystoma mexicanum. The sequence continues at coordinate 752,866,060 of NC_090929.1, forward strand.
GCACGTGCTACCCCTGGGATTTGATTTGCCACCCATTTTCTTAAACTCTGATCATTATGAGAGCGGGTGCGCTCATACATCACGCCACCCCGGTATAAGTCAGTGCCCCACTTTGGCCACACCAGTCAAAAGAGTCTGGAGATGAGCCTGCATAAGTCAGTGCCCCACTTGGGCCACCCCAGTCTAAAGAGTGCCTCCTGCATAAGACAGTGCTCCACTTGGGCCACCCCAGTCAAAAGAGTCTGGAGAAGACCCTGCATAAGTGAGTGCCCCACTTGGGCCACCCCAGTCAAAAGAGTGTCTCCTGCATAAGACAGTGCCCCACTTGGGCCACCCCAGTCAAAAGAGCCTGGAGATGAGCCTGCATAAGTCAGTGCCCCACTTGGGCCACCCCAGTCTAAAGAGTGCCTCCTGCATAAAACAGTGCCCCACTTGGGCCACCCCAGTCAAAAGAGTCTGGAGACGACCCTGCATAAGTGAGTGCCCCACTTGGGCCACCCGAGTCAAAAGAGTGTCTCCTGCATAAGACAGTGCCCCACTTGGGCCACCCCAGTCAAAAGAGCCTGGAGATGAGCCTGCATAAGTCAGTGCCCCACTTGAGCCACCCCAGTCTAAAGAGTGTCTCCTGCATAAGGCAGTGCCCCACTTGGGCCACCCCAGTCAAAAGAGTCTGGAGACGACTCTGCATAAGTGAGTGCCCCACTTGGGCCACCCGAGTCAAAAGAGTGTCTCCTGCATAAGGCAGTGCCCCACTTGGGCCACCCCAGTCAAAAGAGTCTGGAGACGAGCCTGCATAAGTCAGTGCCCCACTTGGGCCACCCCAGTCTAAAGAGTGCCTCCTGCATAAGACAGTGCCCCACTTGGGCCACCCCAGTCAAAAGAGTCTGGAGACGACCCTGCATAAGCCAGTGCCCCACTTGGGCCACCTCAGTCAAAAGAGTCTGGTGACGACCCTGCATAAGTCAGTGGCACACTTGGGCCAACCCAGTCAAAAGAGTCTGGAGACGACACTGAGGGGACCCCACAGCATGTAAGGGCTAATGTTGGTGGTCTCCTGCATGCAATTTGCATTTGAAATACAATGAGGCTCAAAATATCACCCTGCTATGCCTTTACTGTGGGAAATCACCATGCACTTTCATGATGATTATGCAGATGTATGAAAATGAGCCCAAGAAAATGAACACATAACTGATTCTGAAAGGATACTCATCACTTGATATCATTATCATTTACACCGGATGTGTTTCCGCAGATGCGCCGCATAAACACGAGGCTGATGATCAAAGGTTATTTATCCTACACGCATGTTGACTTCCTTTCTGCAAAGACAAGTGAACTAACAGCGGCTGTAAACAAACAGCGCCGGCGGTTATGCAGTATTCTGGGCAGCCTTCGGGGTTTAGAGCTGTCTGTCTCTGGGAACATTCCTTGAAACATAAAGACCTTGAAATGTTTATGAACGGACAATTAAGAGCTTGCTGTATCAAAGTAAGACAGTTCGATGACACCAACTCACCAGTCATCTGTGTAAGAACCATATTTCTGAGTGATAAGGGTACATAGTGGCAAAAAAGCACCCAGAAGTGATTTTAGAGCAGCATACTGGCACTATAGAAAACAATTGAAAAAAATGACGAGTGGCAAACAAATTCCTTGACTTCTTTCTAATTCTGTAATTCTGATCCCTGCCTATCAAAAATTCAATACACTTCAAAAACCTTTCTTAAACCAGTCGAGACCCAACTTATTACAACATCACAAGTGGTTCTTCTTGTATGCAAGTCCCTGGGAGAACACCCACCACCCTGACTTCCCTCTGTTTCACTATTCCTTGCAGGTCGATAGTAATCTGGTGCTCTCCACATTTTGGTCTGGATCGTTCGCACCACTTCTGTGGATAACCAGGAGTTGGACTTTTTGCCCGCTCAACTAACTACTGGGGTATTCTGGGGTGGATGTGTATTCTGTCCTCGCCTGAGGGTCATTGTCAGCCAGCCGATTTGACCCCCCCTGAACCGGGTCTTGTGTTGTTCTTGCCCCGAGGCTGCAGGCTTTCCAATCCCCTCCTGGGAGTCCGCGGTTTGTTGGGGTGAGTTTTCCCACCATCTACAGACAGTGGTGGTGCAGGTTACGGACAAGAAGGCATGATCTCTGATTTCTTTTATTCTTTTTGTCTATGTAAAAAGGCCTACGCTTTCCCTAATCCTAAGACTCTAAGCCCTACTGTAAACAAAGAAGCCAGTAAAAAGGGGTGCTCATCGGGATGTCAAGCTGTCTTACATAAAGGAAGTCTGCCGGGTCCAGAATCCGATTCTAAGCTCTACCCAGCCCTGTGTCTCTTTACCAACCGCCCTTGCCTATGGTCACAGTTCCAGTTTATATAGTTGGGCAGCGCTTGAGTGCCGTCCGGGGGCACCCACCAGGTCTCTCAATCTCTTTCACTCCCTCTCTCTCTCTCTCTCTCTCTCTCTCTCTGTTTCTTTTTCAGATTTATGAGTCTCACAGTCCTTCTCTCCTTTTGAATTTCTTGCCCCTTTCTGACTCAACCCACCCCCACTGTGGGGCTCCTCTACATCTCATTCCACACTCTGGGGTTCTTTCCTCCACCCCCCCCTCTGTGAGGCTCTGTTTCTTCTCTCTCCCCACCCTGGTGCTGGTCTCTTTCTTTCTCCCCATTCTGGGGTCTTCCGTTCTTTCTCCACTCCTGGATTTCTCTCTTTCTTCCGTCCCACTCTGGGAATGCTCCATGCTCTCCTCACCCTGGGGCCATTTTGTTTATTTCTCACCTTCCGTTCTTTCCTCTGGGGTTTCTCTCTGTCATACGCCTCACTCTGGGAGTCCTCCCTTCTCTTCCCACCCTGGGTTTTCTCTCTTTCTGTCTCCCACTACAGGGCTCTCTCATTCTTTCCCCGCTCCTGGGTTTCTCTCCTTGCCCCCCACCTCCTGTTCCTCTGCTGCCAGCCTGTACACCTGCTTCTGATAAGTCTTGCTACCTGGGAGTGGTGTGTGGTCTGGCCGGCCCTCCTCTCGCGTGGAGCCAGTTAACCAGTTAAGCGACTCTTCAACTGGAATCCACATTGGCCGGCGTTGACTCTCCTCTCCTGCTTGTTCGGTGCAGGACTCTGTAGGCGGCCTCTCCTCTGGGCTTTACCTCAGCCTTCCAAGGTACTCTGTTCTCTTGGCTGCAATGGACAGTCCCTGTTACTCATCCACAGGGCCTGGTTGCACTCGTCCAGTGTATGTCGTCAGCGGGAGGCCACGTCTGGTGTTCTTTCTCTGTTACTGGCCACACCCCATGTGTGTACTGCTGTGCAATTGAATTCTCTCTCCTAATCGGCTCTTCAAATGACGTTCCCCCCTGGAAGCTGATCTTTTCATCTCTCCACTGTCTTCCATGAACAACGAGTAAAGTTTGGGAGAGAAGACGAGTCAACAATTGTAAAAAGGCTCACATGGTTCGCATGCGTTCCTACATACCCATAACGGTGTTGGTGTCAGGCTGGAGGGATGGTGACTTATGTGCCTCTCTGGGGTTTTTCTGTCACCTCCAGAGGGATCCCGTTTAACCTGTCTGCTAAGGAGTGTTACGTGTAACAGGCTCACTCCCTAGTCCCAAAGGGGGTGCCCCCCACTCCCTTGGTGAGAGGTGATGATCTCCTTTGATTCGTCACCAGTGTCTTTGTCTAAACTGGGTCTTCAGCAGTGGTCTCCTTCTACATCAAAGGAACTTTTAAAGAGCAAGTCCACTTCCTCTGTGTATGTGACACCTGCTGATGTTTGCAAGCCCATGTTATTATACCCGTGGAGAATTGGGACTCTTTGTAATTTTTTATACGATTAGTTCTCCCCTAAGGCATTCTAATTTTAGCTAGCAATTAATAAAGGGTTTCTGTAATTGTTTAAGGCTTAATTTGGACCTCTTCCCATTCCATATAGGCCTAATAGGAGTGTGCAAGGCTTTCTAGGCGTCCAACGACTTCAACGGCAACTTGAAATTAGGAAACTACAGAGCAGCGGCTCTGCAGTGGTCCATCGTTGCCTGACGTCGGTAGGCGAAGGAGGGCACCCTTTCTTTGTCACTGCGAGGTAAGCGAGCTGCTCGTTCTTCAAGATTTTCCCCTTCACTGGTACTTCATTGCACTGGTGCGTAAGTGTTCGTTGTAACGGATCTGCTCCATGGTCTGATGGTTGAATCCCCTCAGCGCCCTGGAACCTGCAGTCTTTCTCAAGTGTAGTTCTTTTTTTTGTCTTGGCTCTCTTATCCTTGCTGGGTATAAGGCAGGGTTATATGCTCAAGGTGGTGGGCAGTCCATGCAATCCCTCTCCATCCACCCTCTGTGGGGGCAATTTGGGTAATATCCGGGCTGCCCAAGTGCACTGGATCTCTTCCCCCTCGCACACAAGGATTTGGAGTTGCACCAACTCACCAGAGGTAGCCAATATTGTAAAGCCAGTCCCTTAGCTTGCTTAATCGTTACACCCACAAATTTATACAGGATGATTTCCATGCCATTCAGTCTGCTTCACCATTTACCAATGCCCACATACCGTGCTTCATGTATATATTGCTTAACACTTGGCAGGGGGTGGAGTTATTAGATGGATAGCAGGAGGAGAGAGAGTTCACTGTTGCTAGAAGGGTGGCGTGTGGAGTATCACAGAAGACATGCTCGGATGTGGATGACTAGGTGCTAAGAAGCGTGTGGTGATGTGTGTGTGGCTGGGCAAGATCTCAGGGTGGTTGAGATGCTTCATGCCGGATGGTATTCAAAGGCATTCTTTCAGCCTGTGTGAGCGTAGTTGTGGGATGTTAGGGTAGTGGATGGCATATTGGTCAGTGTATGGGGCGAAGGTCAAGACCAATGTGATGGATGTGATTGACTATTTGTGGTACTTCAAGGGTAGAGTATTGTGAGGCTGATGTGGCTGCTAATAACGAAGGGTGTCTGCGTGGTTTTAGTTTTGAGAATTTTGGAGGATGGTAAGATAGCTCTGCAGGCTGCAGGCCTGCTTATGCAATCTGTGATGATCTGCAGGTCGCAGACTCGAATCCCAGCATGGCCAAATGAGCCTTTCAACCTTCTGAGGCCGATAATTGAGTACAAACGTCGGTTGGGTGGTAGGTGTATTGACGAAAGCACTATGTAAATGAGGCATCATTACCTTTATGTGGGTGCCTGGTGCAATACGAAGCTTAGGTTTTAATGTACGCGTTATGTGAGCTTTCCTCCTCCCACTGGCCGATGCAGCCATCTCCCATTTTCTTGCGCTCTATCTCTTGCTCATCTTCTCTCCCACAATATCTTTTGGTGCACTCTATGGGCCTGATTCACAGAGCTTTTTCCAGTGGGATTGTGCCATTATAAAATGCTTCTGCAAACCAGGCCCTATCTCTGTGACAGCGGGAAAGGAAGATCTCACACTTTGCACATGCATCGTCTTTCCGCGAAAGGCTGGCTGGCCTCCAGTTAAGACACGATCTTCTGATATTGCTTTGGGTTCGAAAGGCCGGTAGGGCAGAGTCAGTCTCATTACACATAGAGTCTCCTCCCTCTCTTTTCATTATCTCGTGAAAGTGCGCCAACGGCACCAGGATCATTTCCACAGCTCATTTCCCACCTTCCCGCTTCCATCGCAAACCTTTGCATGTGACCTAGGGCCCGCCATCACCACGAGGTTATTTAAAGGGCAGTGCCTGCTATCCAAATGATCTCACTCAATCACACTCGAGCTGCATAGTGGCACCACGATAGCATTTAGCTGGGGCAACTTCCGTGCTGAATTGCATCTTGTTAGTTGATTATTTTGTTGTACCCCTGCTACCCTGGCTGAGGGTAGTGATTGGTTCAAACAAATTGGCAAGAACTTCATTTTGTCAATGGTTCAAACCTTTGAATACATAATATTGATAAATACGGTGGTAAATCTAGCCTCTGCTTAAATAAAAACAATGCTAGACTTATGCAGCGGTTTGTCAATGTGACCCGGCTAGACCACCCCTAAAAGAAAGCGGCACTCCAAAGTTAGGAACAAATGATGTACAAGTAATTTACTAGTAATCATGAAAGGCCTACATTTCCGATGGCTTAACATTGAATGGACTAAGAGTGGGGCGCAAGACAGCAGATCTGGCCGAGTACTGGTACCCTTCCGCTTGGCATTCAGCAGAAACGTTGATTTTTACTGCTTTCTTCAGGTGTTCAGCTCCATCTGGCTGTCCTCTAGCTCTTTCTTTCCCTTGCATCTCATAAACCATAAGGGGAGATAACGACAGATCCGCCACTGGAGGGAAAGCTACAGCCACGTGTAGGAAGAGGAGAAGAAGGAAAAGGGAAACTTGTGGAAACCTTAAGAGTTTAAAATTGTATTTTGTCCTTTTGTCCTTTCTTTTTTATGTAACGTGATTCAATTCGTTTTTATGCAATTGAATTCAATTTATTTTTTTCTTTTCTCTTTGTTGCGTTATATGTGTATGATGTGAAAGGCGTATAATTAGTGGAGTTAGCGATAGGTCCGCCTCAGCTGTGTGCTTATTTGGAAGGAGGGAAAGCCACAGCCACGTGTGTTGTCAGGTCAAACACATTACACAACAAGGCGCCATGATCTTAGTAGTGGCATACAGAATCTGTGCATGCCTTATATGGACGTGGAATTGATGAGGCATGTAGGCCAAGGACTGTGAAAGTGGGATGTAGCAGCAGGGCTTACAGTAGTGCAATATCTTGGTTAATGTAGCTCGTCTCAAAGATGTTCTTCCATGCATGTGTGGTTGCTGGTTATTTATTAATTAGGTTATGTTGTGTTATGTTATGTTATGTTACTGGGATTCATAAAGCGCATCTGCCATTTGCATGATGTCCGTTTCTGAGTTTCTTTGGGAGTGACCGCTGATGATCTGAAGGCGGGTAGGAAGTTCAAGGTGTAGATCGCGGAGGTTGGTCAAAGGGCTGCAGTGTAATGAGTCTCTGCTGCAAGGGGAGTGGGAGATCAAGGGGCGATCAATCGTCCTCTCCCTGCACAGTGCTCTTTTTTTGGAGGTTGATAGCAACTGGGCTGGTGGTGACACATTCTAGCCCATTTGGAAGTGGAGCAGAGTATGGAAAATACTCACTGCACCCCTTGTTAATTTGTCTGTTTTTTAAACCATTGAGCTACATTACTGTGAATGGTCCCTGTGATCTGTTTGCAACACACAGATCGCTACTGCACGTGCATTATTCCATTAAGCATGCCTTGTGCTAACCATGGGTGGTCTGTGTGGCACCACAAGGCATTGCTCCACCTTTGGTCCCAGTTGATTGATAATCATCTTTTTTGTGTGCATGGAAACACTAGAAGGCCACATCAAACGTAACTGCAATGATGTGTGTGATCAGCGTCTCTGTGTGATGTTATTCAATATTATTATCATGAATACTCTGGCCTTTACCGTGCAATTAGCCTCCTGGCACCAACGCTAAACAGAGCTGAATCTGTGGGGGTTAAAAGGGAAATGGGGAGCGGGAAAAAAGGTAGGAAACATGACTATCAAATATCCCAGAGAGAGGGAATTTTGGTAGATCGGGAACATCGGAAAGATCTGTCTCAGCTGTGATATATAGGATCTTGCAAGTGGTGGATCGGGTGAGAGGTGTTGACGAGGAAATTGCATGACAGTAGGTAGTCTGTGTTTTAGGCAGGTCTCTAGATTTCCTTAATGTACAAGTAAATAGAGAAAGGTTATGTGATGAGCCTGGGATGAGCTCAAGTGGATCTGTGAAGTTTGGAAGACATTTTAGATTTTCTATTGTAAACCTGCTCCAAGCTTGGGAATGCCATTGCTTAAGCTGTGATTCACAACTGAGACAAGTGTTGATTGTGCGCACAGTGAAACAGGGTGGAGGAGGGCGATGGATTGGAAATAGAAGGGCTATATCACTAGGAACCAACCTGCTTGGCAGCTAGAAAATTAACTAATTAATGGATAGTGATACTGGGCCCCATGCTTGATGAGTTGCAGCAGCCACTCACTTGCAACATTCTGGAGGTGGTTGCAGATGGAGCCACCAGATAAAGTGTCACCAATCAGTACACTAACCCCATATAGATGATATATGTAGTTTACCCCACTAACCAACCCCTGTCTACCTTAGGGTTTGTGGAATAATTTGTCATTTTTGACTTCATACCCCTTTGTAAACCGTTGACACGCCTGAAACCAGCTGAGAGCATTGGACATCCTGAGATGTCCAGTAATATCCCTGTTTTGTGAGATCTCATTAATAAAGCAGTGGTTTTGTCACATTTCTGAACTTTTCTGTTTCTTCAGCGTGGGGATTCTCTCTGAACCAGACCTCTTGCTTTTATAATAGGGGCTTTCCCACCCCTCCACTATAAAGGTATAACCATATCTTCGTGGCTTCAATGGATCCCTCAGCCACCTTCGATTTGGTTAATAGGAACCTGCTTTGGAGCAAGTTGGCGAGCTGGGGGAGGCCGCAGGGGCTACTTAGACTGATTGTCCTATTAGATAGAAATATGAATATTCAGGTCAGGCTAAGTAACAGAGGGCTTCTTTCACAAAAGATTCATACGGACACAGGTCTGCGGCAGGGCTGTATCTTAGCTCCCTGTCTTTTTAATTTATATTTATTGTATATAAAGGATACGTTATTTCCATTTATTTTGCCCCCACCCCTAAATTTGCACTGTTTGGATTGTATTGGATGGCATATGCAGATATTATGTTTTTTGATTGTACACAACTTGGTCTACAGAGACTGATCTCTGCATTTGCCATCTATGCTAAGAAATATGTCCTATCAATTAACCCTGATAAAACAGAAAATATCGATTTTAGCAGTTTTAATAAATCCTTAAATTATTCGTGGTTTTTATATCAACATAAGCTTCTTGTTTCAGAAAGTTTTATCTACTTAGGATTTCCGATTTTTTGCAACCCCTGGCGACCTCTAAATGACGTCCTTGGGCTTAGGCATGTAAAGGTTATACTGTGGGGTGTGGATGATTCAGAATATTTTTATTTGGGAAATATTATGCTTTTTACGGATTTAAAGTCCGTGCAAGTAAGGGCACTTCAACACATTCTGGAAAAATGGGAGTCATCGAAGATCATGAGGCCTGCCAATAGGGAGCACATTATTGTTATGGGCCCTAGCCTTCAGAAGTATCTACAGTGGGCCCAGAATCCTTTGCAGCATATTGTTATTACTAGGTCACGGTTTAATTGTATCCATTTGAGAGCCGTGGTAGCAGCCTGGTCCAATGGGAAGAGAGCCAATCATGTATCGGTTGTGATGCGCCTAGAGAAGACCTGGAACACTTTTTATTGTTTTGTCCAGCTTTTTCGCGCCCATTAGAGAGTGCACGCTGAAACCAGTTCAGCAGGGACAGGGATTTCGCTGTTATGAGCCTGCTCTGCATTACCTGCCCTGGGCGGATTCCACCTGTGTGGCCTGGGCTTTCTTGTTATTTTTAAAGAAAGCATTATCTGTGCGGAAATTCTTATAGAAATCTGCTTGAAGAGTTAACTTTGTATTTGTTGTAATGTTTTAATGGTTTTAATGTGGTTTGTGGGTTTTTTTGGATTTGTAATTATGTTGTTTATCTCGTTTTGATGGGCATGTTTTGTATTCCCGAAATATATATATCCACACACACACACACACACCGCCCCACCTCGCCCCCTCATCCTCCTTACCCCCCACCATCCTCACTACAGTGAAATACACAGGGGCTAAATTACTGTGGGGTGCATGGGAACAAATCCAAGTGGGCATAATCTGAGGGACAGCTGGGAACACTATACTATAAGGTAGAAAGTAGAATGCTAATTAGGTGGGATAGGGGGTTTCAAACATGCACGCCGAATATAGAAGAATTACAGATAAGGACACAGAGAATGTTCTTACACAATAAGACTAGAGGGTGTACTTGGGAGTTAACGTTCTTAATTATCTAACATAGGAGGTCGCTTATAATGTTGGGTTGATGCTGACAGAATAGAATTGGTTAAAAAGTCAGGCTTTTAAGGGATTTAGTGCACTGCACAGTCGATAGTTTTAACCACTGAAACATTAGTCCTCTGAGCAGCCTTCCATATCATCATTGGTAGCCCATCTGAACCATTCCAAAGGAAGGCAATCATATGCAAATCAGTATTGATCCTACCCCCATCACATTGTTTGATTACTTTTTATTTTAGTGCCTGGATCTACTTGCTATCCCAGCCCATTCCTGGAATAGATAGCCTGTTCAATGTTTTGTATCCACAAAGCACAGGTAAACAAAGCATTGTCTTTACTGACTAGGGCTAGTGTCCCACGTCAAATCGCTGAGCTATGGGCCGATGGGCCCTAGCAGCTGTCCACAGTGGAGGAGCCTTCCAGTGTCAGGCTTGTGACCTCACTATGCAAGCAGGCACGTGGGCCAATGCCTCTCTGAGTGGCAAGGGGGCGGAGGAGGGTTAATAATCCGAGCATTGCACATAGTATTTTAGTGCTTACAGTTAGACACACTCACACTTTAAAAGTATTCATGAGCATTCTTCACTTTAAAACTTTACAGAGGTCTTGAGATATTTTCCCTTTTTATTTTGCTTGGGCTTGATTTTCACCCGCAGAACACAGTCCTTTTTCTAATCAGATGTGAGACTTTGTTTATTTAGGGCCTCATTACACGGTAGGCGGTGAACCATGGCGCTACTAGCGCCATGGTTCATGCCGGTAAAATACTGGCACCGCCTTGGTGGAAAGGGGAATTACCGCCCCATTCACGAGGCGGTAATCCCCCCTTCCACCATTGCCCTTCCCCATTCCCATTTTTGCCGCATAGGGCTCTTATGGGAATGGGGAAGGCGCTAATTACGGTACCGCAAATTGCGGTACCGTAATTAGCTCCACTGGTCCCTTTGCGGGTTGGTTTTTAACGCCTGCAAAAAGCAGGCGTTAAATTCCCCAACCCGCAAAGGGACCTCGTAGTAAGGCGGTAAGGATTTACTGGTACCGGTAAAATACCGGTACCGGTAAACCCTTACCGCCTACCGTGTAATGAGGCCCCTAGTGTGCTATGATATTTGTGGTTTATTAATTGAATCCTCATTTGACGTATCAGCATATTTTGAAGGTATTTTCAAAGTCTTTTCCTTAAAAAAATGATAAAAAAATGCACAACTTAAAATATTATTTTGAGCATGTGATTGTTTTAGTTTAGTCTACGCTCTCCACGCCTTGGTCCAAAATAGCTGTACGTTAAACGGTTATAATCTGATACACTTCCTATTTCTTCTAAGTTTTGCCGCTACCGAGAGACATGATGCTCGTTTTTAATCTGTCTCCTACAGTGTCTAGTATCCTATTTTGCATCTCGGTAAAAGCAGAAGGTATTGAACAGACTGCGGACTGGGAGATGAGAGGGGTTCTTTTAAGTTTCTTGGACGCCCTGCTCCCCATCCCTCCCTGTGCATCCTTACATTTAACCCTCTCAGCGTGCCCTTTTTCTTCATCCTTACATTTAACCCTCTCGATGTGCCCTTTTTCTTCCATCTTACATTTAACACCCTCAGTGTGCCCTTTTTCTTCACCCGCACATTTAACACACTCAGTATGCCCTTTTCCTCCCCCCTTAAATGTAACCCCCTCAGTGTGCCTGCCCTTTTTCTTCATCCTTACATCTTCCTGGCTATGTTGTGTTTTATAAACGCAATGTTTTTTCATGTATCACGATTCATGACAGAGGCTATGCAGGACCTGGGCTGGAACTCATGCTGTTCAGTATTGTTTTGCTTCCAAGAGAAACACGTTGCCCCTGAGCTATCCTCCTGGCCCATTACCAGTAACACATACATACATACATACATACATACTTACATACATACATACATACATACAATAATGTATGAACTGTCTGCACATGGATTGTCCTGTGGTCAGGAAGGAACGGCCTCACCTGTTGACACTTACTTGCTTTACAACGGGGGCAGAGGGTCTGCCTTTCAGAAATAGGAAGCCTGACAGACTTCAGATTTCGTCCACCTACTTAATATTAAGGGCCTATTTAACAGAGTTGTTTCTAATGGGGTTTTGCCATTATAAAACGCTTCTGCGAATTAGGCCCTAATACTTTTACACAGTTTGGTATGATTTCTAGGATGAGTATCAAAATAGTTCTGCATAGTTTTGAAGCTTGTTTCAAAAGCTATGAAATTACACATATTTTGACCATGTCGATTTATTGAGATTTCCTGGTCCCATTTTAAATGGTCCTAAAAATGGCTTAAAATTGTGACTATTTCTAGGAAGAGTCTGCAAACTTGAACCATGTCTCATTGTGCTCAGCTTGATTGGTCACATGAAAAACATGTTCCATAGATTGAGATTTGGACCATGAGTAGGCAGGGACATAATTTCACTAAAATGCCAGGGGTAGCGCAAGTGACATCACAGGACACTGGACCTCTGATAACATCATGGGAAATTATGTAATTTGACCCTGCCCACACTTGACATCACAGGAAGTGATGGCACACAGCCTTTCACGCCTTGACAAAAGAGGAAGTGGCATCACTTAGCATTGTTCCTCAGCACACTAAGAAAAATATGGTTCTTATATCTTTGTAATGTGATATACATTTAATACAAGAATGAATCACCATATGTAGTATTAATATCAGTGTGTTTAGGCACATATAACCAAATTACTGTGAATGCAAGCAGTAAGCAAACGTTCAACACAATAACCTGGACTATTGTAAATCACTCGGACTAAACTGTAAACAGACAGAGCATCTCGAAGAGGCCTAAACCCCAAAGCACAGACATCCAGTGCCTGCTATGTGTCTGGCCACAGACTGGAAATAGCAACTGACAACACAAGTCCAACCAGAAAAATGATGGTCTGGCGGCTTGCCAAGAGCTGTTCCAGTGGTGATGAATGATTTGAAACCTTCCAGCCATCACCTTTCTGTTTTGTTTATTTGGTAAGTAACCCACTGTTTTGTTTGTTAGATAGGAGATAGAGAGGAAGGATGTGTTGCAGGTCACAGTAATTGCAGGTTTTCTTTATTTTAAAAGGTAAACCCCAGCAGCAGCTCCATGACATTACCCCTGGAAAAGGGCAATTTTATTATTTTCTTTGGTCCTTTATATCTTGCTTAATGCCAGCCTCCTCCAGCTTGTAAGCACTGGAACAGGAACTGAACCCATGTTGCGCTGCATCCTCTTGTCCCCGAAGCAAGTGTGTGGCCCCTCAGCTATCCTTCCAAACATGTATATTTGTTTCTTGAGGAAGCAACAGATGTTTTTTTCAAAGGCGGAGTGCAACTTCATGTAAATTAATTCTCACTGTGCGTCTATCTACAGTGTACCTGTGATGCAGGTCTAGCCCATCTAGGTCAGGTCACACAGTGCCCAGTCGGGATTGCTGGCAGAAACCACTGGGGCACACTCTCATCACAGGACCAGTGGCTCACTCGATTTGCAAAGCAGACAACGGGAAACACTGAGGAGATTTGCGTCCATGCTCTGCAGTCACTGAGTACTACAGGCTGCTCTTACCCACTCCCAGCTAGCTAGACCTAGGCCCCATACCATTCCCGTTACTTCAGCACTGGTTGAGAGCTGCACAGACGGCCCCGCCTCTGAACCCAATCTTTCAGGCATTCTTCAATAATGGACTGCCAACCGGTTAGGGATGGCAGCTTCATGGCTTTTCCTGCATCCCTGTTATTTCTCCAGCTAACGAGATCGAGATTCCAGGTGAAAAAAGCTGTGGCACGTTTAGCTACATTTACAACCACCTTTTTCAGGTGCAACGCAAATATCTGCTCTTGGCACTGCCTATTGGTCCAGTGGCCCAGGGGTAGCAAGGACAGATCTGGGGTAGCAGTGGGGGAGCCAGGGGTAGAAGCTGCTACCTCTGGAAATGGCCAAATGGTGTCCCTGTGAGCATGCTTTTTTGAACCACCTTGTAAAGAGATCGTCATTTATTTATGTTGCATTTCTGGGCACTCCCTTTAAGAATATAGTTGTCTAACCAGTTGGAAAGAACTTGCTATTATTTATCACTCCTCCAACTCATTAATTATGCAGATTTCTGAATACTCAGAATCACATTTCAGAATCACACTCCCAAGGTGTAAAAGCAAGGAAATATCGAGGCTGAGTACCACAAAAGGAAATACACCAAACACGAGCTATAAAGATTCACAGATCTTTTAATACTGCGCAGTTACAACGAAACACAGATCTGATACAGATAGCTATCTGGCTCTCGACACCCCGCAATGAGTACCAGCCAGTCAGAGTGAGGAGGGAGAGGCACTGGACATCTAAACATTCACATTATTTATACATATCCTCCAATATTCTGCAATATATATAATAATCTGCAGTCTAGAGTTCGTGCCGAGTTCACATATAGCTCATACAATAATATGCACATGGATAACATAGGTTTGCATTTCCAACAAGTTACAATGGCAAAGTGTATTCCTGGATTTAGCAGTGAGCCTTAGCACACATCCCTTCACAATGTAGTTCTGCCAGTGTCCATGCTCGACATTTGCACAATATTGTCCTCGATGTGTATTCGTGGATGAGGCTTGTTAGTGCAGACAATCCTTAGACCACAAGTCATGTTGGGGCAAGGTCTCATTACCTAGTCTAAACTTTCGGCCCTCGGACAGTCTAACCATTAACTAGACTCAATGGTCGGGAAGGCTCGGTTACAAGTTAGAAACACAGTCCACCATTTTAGAACAAAGAATCACATACAAACAGAAATCCAAATGGCGGATGATCCTAAAAGGGCGGCGAAGACGATCTAAAATCGGAACTTTGCAATGCGGTTTTCTTCGCAGAGCGACTAGGCTTAGGCCATTATATATCAGAAGGAGGCACAATATGATTTCCCGTTTGACAAAGGGACTACCTTCTTAAAGGAGTTGTTCTCCCATGAAGTTGCAATCTTTATCTAGTTGGAACAAACATTTTCCACTTCCTTCAGAGTTTAGGAACCATTATTTAACTCATTATAGTAAAATCACTGTTTCATTATTATTCGGGTTTAACATGATGGTTTTTCAAACTAGGTTAAGATGGCAACTACATGGGAGAACAACTCCTACTAGGACTAGGATCACATAATTGGTCTGTGCTCTTCAGGAAGTGGAATTCCATTTAAAACGATCGAGTCCATTGACTATTGATCATATTTTCTGACAAAGTTCAATTGGACAGGTTGGAATGAGGGGCAGTAAAACGTTTCTTAGGTTTTTTTTTTCCTCCTCATTTCCATGGTTTATAGAAATGGATTGATATATTGGACAATTGTAAATCCATGAAATAACATTGCACTTATGCACTTTCCAACCTCATTCACTGTGCTGCAGTTGCCTACTTAGGTTACCAGATGGCAGCAGGTTGAGCCCTGATAACTTTAGTGAAAACCTCTGTTTACTGGATGACTTGCTTTTTGTATAGCACCTTTCTTGGTCATTAAAACCCCTAAACTGCCAGGACAGGCAAACATTTTACCCAAAGTGTAGCATGCACCTTTAACCATGAACTACAGGTTGCATACAGATCTCTGCAGCAGTCTCATTACCCCAGTGCGTTATCTTTCAAATTGGATTCAAACCTATGACCCACAATCACACACAGAACTCTGCAGTTAGCACACACATACTATACATTATGTTAGCAGTATTTGAACTAGTGTATTAGAATGTAACCAGAGATGCACAATGTTTACACCTCTACAGCTAGGTTCAATCTACAGATTCCTATCACCTTGTTCATACCTTCCATAGCCTGTATCCTCTGACACTGCACCTGTGACCCTGCCTCCCATTTAAGACCAAAGATTAATCTGTCTCCAGTTGTGTATTTGCTCTTATATTATCGATTATAAATATTAATAGATATCAACAGTGGAGAATGCCAACTAGGCCAACCTAGTCTTGCCATTCCCATAGCCTTTCCTGCTTTCTGGCATGGATACCACAGACCCAACCTGGTCTTTAGCGTTACCTTTATAACAGTAAAAAAATTGAATGCTGCACAAAGGAGTTCATGATAACCATGTCTCCACACTCAGAAATTAGGAATGTCAAAAAAAGTGATTTTTTGGTTTCACTTGGTGCCACGGTCTTCCATCTTCTGAGTGCAGTAGGTAACAGATGCAACTAATGACCAGCTCAATGGTACTCATCATATTCATCATAGACTGCCGAAAGTTTGTGCCAGACAAAGCAGGGTTTACACCCGTAACCACCAGATTAAACTCAACATCCGCAGCTGGCATGTTAACTATTTATTCATTCTTACAAGGATTGGACCCTGTGATCTCTAGAGAGCACATATATCTCTGCATCCATTGCATTATCCTTTAGGTGAGATGCCTGCAGCCCGTGACTCTCCAGCTATTATGGACAATGACACCCATGATTCTTACTCTTGACTATGCTGGCTAGGGCTGATGGGATTTGTAGTCCAAAACCTCTGGAGATCTAAAGGTTCCAAACGCCTAAGCTATCATACTAACAGATATTAGGTTTCAACCAGGATGATTATACTCTGCCTCCTTTATGTCAGCTAAACATGGGGTGGCTTGCCAGTGATAGAGCAGTGCAGGAGGAAGAGCCACACTAAGTAACATGGTATGCTGTAGCACAGGCTCAACTACGCAATGAGCCCAGCTGGTGAGCGTAGATCTGACTGGGCACTCAGGGGGATTTCTACGAAGAGCATCTTGGAGATAAAGGGGAGGAGGTTTGTAATAAACAGAAGAAAGTGGATCTGAAGGCTGACAAGTATTTGAGGGAATATGAAAGGGGAGAAGCAATAATTGCTTCAAATATTCATCTACAAGTATAGCAGCCCTGCTGAGAGGTGCTGTTTGTGGAGAGGCCACGGTGGACTTGCCACTTCATCACATCTCTTTTCAGAAATAGAGACAGACACAAAACACGTTTTAAGTGTGTATACACAATACTAGCTGTTCCCGGCATAACATACACCACTCTAGCATATCTTAAAGGTCCACATGGGTCAGCAATGAATAGGGTCATTTCTGTCCCCTTTGCTTTAGCACCTTGAATCATCTTTTGTGCTAGATGGAATTACAAATAATTATCGCAGACCAAATAATCAGACAGACTCAAGGAATATGGCAAAATACTACTTTATTCTTATTTAATAAAGCAGGGAGAACTGACAGGCATTGGACTGATGCATGAACACTCACAAAGCAGCTTGATTACACAGAAGTCTTTATACCCCAATATATATCATCTATGATGTCATTCTATGTGACAAATCATAGAACCTATTGAGAGAAGGGATTGGTTAAGGGAACATATCTACATATAGAATATATACAAATTAGTACATCGTTGGCTACACCTTATCTGCAGGGCATGCCTTGAACAACTGCTAAATATGGGTAGTAATGTTTATAGCGGACAAAATGGCAGTGGATTGGTCTATGCAACATTGTATGTTAGGTTGTCCCTCAACCCCATTGATTGGTTGGCATACTATCCCATCCTTGGACTTTTGGCTCTTTAGCAGCACATACGTATAACAAAACATAGGTGTTTGAATCCCGTCAGACTACTCCCCGTTTTCCCAATTAGTCCATTATCTCTCATCCGTCAGCCATTCGCCAAAGTCTTCCTTCTGTAGTTGACCTTGTAGCCTGCTCAAGGCCCTGGAACATTCAAGGAAGTGTGAGCACACCGCTATCTTCTTTTGAGGCTCTAAAAATAGCCCTTGTCTTCAACTTCTGAGTCACATGTGAAGAGATCACAAATTTGTCAATTTCAGCCTCTTATTTACTGTTATTTGATTCAATTATGCAGGGTGCTGTTACTCCTCTTGGCCTCTAGAGACTTGCTCACTCTACCTTACATAGACTTTATACACTTTTAATTGTCCAATACTTGGCTGTTGAAGATGTTTTCTTCTTCTTCTTTAATCTAAGAGAAATGTGCCCTTCGTTCATAGCTTATCTTGGTTAGCTCCCCTTGTGCCTTGCCATTATTCCTTAAAATAGCATCCTTGATCCTGGGCCAACATAGTCTTCCTGTTATTCTGCACATAGAGCTTTCCAACCTCTCCTGATTCTGCAACCTTGGTCTGTCTCTGAGGTAGCTTGGTTGATTTCGACGTGAGCCAGCCTCCATTTTCCTATCATGGCCGTCCATTCCACATTATATATTCCTCTATAGAAAGCCTCTATATATTTCCTTTCTATCATTCTGTTACTGTGTATTTGCAGTTATTGATCAGTAAGTTACTTCATTACTTTGTATTCACAATTACTTTAGCTTTAGGTCCATGTTTCTCTTGGTGCTTCAGTTACATTTTCACTCTTAAGTATTTTCATATTTTTTCAGCATAGGTTTATATATCCTCTTCATGACATCACTCTGCCGTCGTCAGATTTCTCTTTAATGTTCCATGATGTCTATAGGTGTGTACTGACACCCTTCCATTCAGTATCCTTCCACACTTTCAGTGAGAGGGTACATTATGTAGGGCAGTCTGAATTCATAGGGTCTCTCATACACTCTATGCTGTATATGAACAATACAGGGGGTCCCATTTACTACTCTTCTTCTGCTGTTCCTGTATGATGGCGGTGAGGGTGTGGTAGCTAGGTTAAATGCATCTGTGTGTTTTTTGTGAAGCGCTTCTAATCTGCTTTGCTGCCTAAACGCTTACCAGTGAAAACAAATCCTCCATTTTAAACGCGGAGCCGCAGCTCCACGCATGCTGGCCATGCCCACCCCGGAAGAGGAGGTTAAAAGACCCACGTGAGCTTCTGTGCTCTGCATCTATGTGTTTTTTGTGAAGCGCTTCTAATCTGCTTTGCTGCTTAAACGTTTACCAGTGAAAACAAATCCTCCATTGTAAACGCAGAGCCGGAGCTCGACGCATGCTGGTCATGTCCACCCCGGAAGAGGAGGTTAAAAGGCTAGCATTGCCACCCTTGTGGCGTTAAGCCCGCTCTGGCGTAAAAGGCGCTGCTGTTAGGCTGTTGGGCGAGTTAGGGCGAGTTGAACATCTTTACGGCCTGATGCGGTACCTAGTAATCCCCGGAGGAATGCCCATTGCCAGCTGAAGGATTGGAAGTAAGCAACGTACTAAATTTAGACATAAAAAATCTCCTGGTTGGGAGGGAGAGTCGGACTAAGGTTGCTCCTCAAGTTGTTGGTCGTACCCAACTCAGGCGGTCACTTGAAACTTAAATTCTGGTTATAAGTGGAGCTCTTTCCTATCAGCAAGCTGACTAATATCACCTTCTTTTGATATTGATATATGTAATTATGGGATCAATTCAAAAATTGTTTATTTTTTACTTTTTTATTTTTGACAAGAATGGCTTTTTAATATTAATGCCCCTTTGCACATAGTACCTTTTCTTATTCTCCTCTTCAGATGGTGATATTGTTTAATAATCGTGTACGACGATATTTGCACTTAGTCTGGGGCTGCAAAGTTTTCTTCTCCCCTACATTTTTTAGGTAAGGATTGTTAACTCCAGCCTTAAGCCCCCCCCCTTCTTTTACATGCTTAACTATATTTATTGTTGTTCATAAGCACTTAGCACTTTAACCTTCTTTTGGCTAGTAGGGAGTCATTTTGGTCTTACTAGTTGTGAAATTGTTCGGATTCCTACTCACTGGAGGCTGCAAGGTGATCCCGCTCCTCTGGGGATTAATAGGAATTCCCTACCTAAATTACATAATTCTGAGTAGTAGAACTACTCTTATATCAGAAACCTGGGCCCTAGCTCATGCTCACACAATCTTAGGTCAAAGAAAGGTAAGAAAAATACACCCACATTGAAACCTAAACAAGGGACTTTGGTGTTAGTTAAAGAAAAAAACACAAAGAAAAGAGTTAACAAAGATGCTAGTCATATAAGCTCTGTTAAATGCGCACTCAAGCAGCCTAAGAGTTTCTTAACTGTAAAAGAAAAAGTAAATGTTCCCGAGACAGTAGAGCCCCAACGCCCCCTATCAATAGCTCGATGATTGATAACAATTCACTGCTGAAATTAGTACAGAACCTTAGACTGCAGTCTATGGGAACACGCATGGATCTGGATATCTCTGCGGTAGAAGAAACCAACATGAATAACGTAATTGGAATACATTTGTCAGCAACACCCGATTTGGAAAAATGTGCACAGATAGAAGTCGAATCTAATGAGGGTGATGTGTCTTGGAATGATATAGGGAATTCTATTGAAAATACCCCAAACCAGGTAAAGGGCAAGGGAAGTGAAAATTCACTTAAAGTCGGGGAGAAATTTGATGCTCTAACTACCATGATGGATGTTCTTCTGACCATCTGCACTAAGTTGCTAAAGGAACAGAGTGACATCAAATCATTGGTACAGCAGACTATTGATAACACCACATCTCTTGGGACTATGATTGAGGAAAATTGGGGAAATAGCAAAAATAATAACTTGATTAAAGCAAATGTAGCTTTAGGAGATCTGAGTGAATTGGTTCTGGCTGCTGAGAGAGAGAATGAGAAAGGTGATTCTCAGTTAAAGGCCCACCTGCGTGAGACACCTCCCTCCAAGGGAAATTTGGAGGAGGTAACAAATGTAAGTAACAGTGTTACGGAAATAACTATGTCCCAGGGGCTAAATAACATACTAGATGCAAAAGAAATAATAAGAGATCTACCCGTAACATGGTGGCAATGGCTAAGGTTAAATCACGTAAGAGTGTTAAAAGGAATACCTTGGCTCTAGCCACCACAGCCCCTTTAGACTCTGAATGCATAGAAGTGGGTAACCGCTTTGAAATCTTTGAAAGTCAGTGTAAGTTGGACGAGGGAAAAACAGCGGCAATCAAAGTGAGGGGCTTAGATAACTGGTTGAGGGGCAAGGAACAGACCATAGATGAAACGGTATTTGGTGATGAAGTACCATTGGGAAACAATATTAAAAAGGTCAACATCCCTATTAATGAAAAGGCTATGACCCTCACTAGCAAGGAAAGGGAGATCTATATTAAGGAGATGGAACGATTGGCAATGAATGGTAATTCTAAAGTTAGAATGAACAACTTTACTGGTAAGAAAGACGAAACCCTTTTCACAGTGGGGAAAAGTATAAAGATCATTGAGAAAGTGACAACTGATGAAAGCCCTTTTTTAAATAGGGCCTGGATATTGAATAAACTGACACTTATCCCACAACTACAAAATATTAATTCAGAGGACATTGATTCTATTATTCTGCCTAAAATTGGGAGCTGGGAAAACTGGGTAATTGTACAATTCAGATCTGCAGTTTTAGTAGATCTGATACGTGAACGTTCTAAAGGTGTGTGTGGTAACAATTATGAAATTGTGATCTGCCATACCTCAACTCAACAAGATTTGAACGACAAAAATACTGAATCATGTGTGAACATAAATATAAGTACTGATTCGGGTTGTAACCAAAGATAAGTGTGATTCTTGGAGGGAAATATACCTATTGTAAACTGAGATGAGGCATATAAAAAGAAATCACCCTATTATCTTGGAATAGTAGGGGTTTTAATTCCCTACTCCACATGGATGGTATAAAATTGCTGTTAAACAGCGATATATTTGCCCTCCAAGAAACCTGGGTATGTGGGGAAATGCTACTGGAAGGATATAATATATGGAACAAAGCAGCTACTATAGGGGAAAAAGGTCGACCGATTGGAGGCCTATGTATTGGGGTGAAAAACCATATCTCATACAGACCATATGATAAGTATGGGAATTCCCCTTTTGTTATGTTTGCAGTATTGATAAGGGAAGCTTATTAGGCAAATTACTACTCATAAACATTTACTCAAACCCAGGGGGAAAAACATGCTGGAGATAGGTGACATTATAAAGCATACCATCAATGGATGGCTATTGGAATCCCCGGACTCTGAAATTTGTGTAGTCGGGGATTTCAATGCCTATTGTGATACTGCCAAAAAAGAGATGGATAGGTGTGAAGAACATGTGTTGCAAACTCTCATCTCAGAACAGGTTATCATGCCATGTTCTTTCTGGAGAGGAGCGCCTACTACCCTTTTTTAAATATTTGCAAGGAACTTGGGGTTGGTCACCCTGAGTTACCTGGGGCAACCAGACGTGGACTCCCTGCTGACTGTGCTCAGAGAGGCAAAGCTTCACATCACTGATGAGGCACAACAAGGCTGAAACACGTGTATGGGGTTGCTTTTGGTACTCTTGTTCAGAGAGGAATTGCCATAGCATTTCGGTGCTGGACTGCCCATGTGGGCAGGACAAAGACTGATATGCAAATGGGTATTTCCCATCTGCGAAAGGTACAGTGAGCAAAAAGCATGTGCCTCAAACTGTCATCTCAGAACAGGTTATCATGCCATTTACTTTCTGGAGAGGAGCGCCTGCTACCTTTTTTTAAATATTTGCAAGGAACTTGGGGTTGGTCACCCTGAGTTACCTGGGGGCAACCAGACGTGGACTCCCTGCTGACTGTGCTCAGAGAGGCAAAGCTTCACCTCACTGATGAGGCCCAACAAGGCTGAAAAACGTGTATGGGGTTGCTTTTGGTACTCTTGTTCAGAGAGGAATTGCCATAGCATTTCGGTGCTGGACTGCCCATGTGGGCAGGACAAAGACTGATATGCAAATGGATAGTTCCCATCTGTGAAAGGGACAGTGAGCAAAAAGCGTGTGCTGAAAACTCTCATCTCAGAACAGGTTATCATGCCATGTTCTTTCTGGAGAGGAGCGCCTGCTACCTTTTTTTAAATATTTGCAAGGAACTTGGGGTTGGTCACCCTGAGTTACCTGGGGGCAACCAGATGTGGACTCCTTGCTGACTGTGCTCAGAGAGGCAAAGCTTCACCTCACTGATGAGGCCCAACAAGGCTGAAACACGTGTATGGGGTTGCTTTTGGTACTCTTGTTCAGAGAGGAATTGCCATAGCATTTCGGTGCTGGACTGCCAATGTGGGCAGGACAAAGACTGATATGCAAATGGATATTTCCCATCTGTGAAAGGTAAAGTGAGCAAAAAGCGTGTGCTGCAAACTCTCATCTCAGAACAGGTTATCATGCCATGTTCTTTCTGGAGAGGAGCGACTGCTAGCTTTTTTTAAATATTTGCAAGGAACTTGGGGTTGGTCACCCTGAGTTACCTGGGGCAACCAGACCTGGACTCCCTGCTGACTGTGCTCAGAGAGGCAAAGCTTCACCTCACTGATTAGGCCCAACAAGGCAGAAACACGTGTATGGGGTCGCTTTTGGTACCCTTGTTCAGAGAGGAATTGCCATAGCATTTCGGTGCTGGACTGCCCATGTGGGCAGGACAAAGACTGATATGCAAATGGATAGTTCCCATCTGTGGAAGGTACAGTGAGCAAAAAGTGTGTGCTGCAAACTCTCATCTCAGAACAGGTTATCATGCCATGTTCTTTCTGGAGAGGAGCGCCTGCTACCTTTTTTTAAACCCCTTGCGCATAGTACCTTTTCTTATTCCCCTCTTCAGATGGTGATATTGTTTAATAATCCTGTTCGACTATATTAGCACTTAGTCTGGGGCTGCAAAGTTTTCTTCTCCCCTACAATTTTTAGGTAAGGATCGTTAACTCCAGCCTTAAGCCCCCCCCCTTCTCTTACATTTTTAACTATATTTATTGTTGTTCATAAGCACTTATCACTTTAACCTTCTTTTGGCTAATAGGGAGTCATTTTGGTGTTACTAGTTGTGAAATTGTTCGGATTCCTACTCACTGGAGGCTGTAAGGTGGTCCCTCTCCTCTGGGGATAAATAGGAATTCCCTACCTAAATTACATAATTCTGAGTAGTAGAACTACTCTTATATCAGAAACATGGGCCCTAGCTCATGCTCACACAATCTTAGGTCAAAGAAAGGTAAGAAAAATACACCCAAATTGAAACCTAAACAAGGGACTTTGGTGTTAGTTAAAGAAAAAAACACAAAGAAAAGAGTTAACAAAGATGCTAGTCATATAAGCTCTGTTAAATGCGCACTCGAGCAGCCTAAGATACTTAGGGCCTCATTCCGAGTATGGCGGTAAGGGATAGCGGGCACCGGTAACGAGACCGGTGGCGGTATTCCCTTACTGCCATACTCCGAGTTCCCTCTGCGCCCTCGCCTTTAACGCCTGCTTTGAGCAGGTGTTAAAGTCGAGGGCGCAAAGGGGCCTCCAAGCCAATAACTGTGACCGTAATGAACGGTCACCGTTATTTGCATCTTCCCCATTCCCATTGAGCCCTGTGGGGGCTCATTTGGGAATGGGGAAGAGCCTTGGTGAATGGGGAACTACCGCCCCGCCAACCTTGGAATGGGGCGGTGATTCCGCCATCCAGCAAGGTGCTGCCGTTCCGGGTACGGCGTCAACCAAGGCGTTAATAGCGCCATTGGTTAGCGCCGTACTCGGAATGAGGCCCTTAGTTTCTTAACTGTAAAAGAAAAAGTAAATGTTCCCAAGACAGTAGAGCCCCAACGCCCCCTATCAATAGCTCAATGATTGATAACAATTCACTGTGGAAATTAGTACAGAACCTTAGACTGCAGTCTATGGGAACACGCATGGATCTGGATATCTCTGCGGTAGAAGAAACCAACATGAATAACGTAATTGGGATACAATTGTCAGCAACACCCGATTTGGAAGAATTTGCACAGATAGAAGTCGAATGTAATGAGGGTGATGTGTCTTGGAATGTTATGGGGAATTCTATTGAAAATACCCCAAACCAGGTAAGGGGCAGGGAAGTGAAAATTCACTTAAAGTCGGGGAGAAATTTGATGCTCTAACTACCATGATGGATGTTCTTCTGACCATCTGCACTAAGTTGCTAAAGGAACAGAGTGACATCAAATCATTGGTACAACAGACTATTGATAACACCAAATCTCTTGGGACTATGATTGAGGAAAATTGGGGAAATAGCAAAAATAATAACTTGATTAAAGCAAATGCAGCTTTAGGAGATCTGAGTGAATTGGTTCTGGCTGCTGAGAGAGAGAATGAGAAAGGTGATTCTCAGTTAAAGGTCCACCTGCGTGAGACACCTTCCTCCAAGGGAAATTTGGAGGAGCTAATAAATGTAAGTAACAGTGTTACGGAAATAACTGTGTCCCAGGGGCTAAATAGACGTACTAGATGCAAAAGAAATAATAAGAGATCTACCCATAACAGGGTGGCAATGGCTAAGGTTAAATCACATAAGAGTGTTAAAAGGAATACCTTGGCTCTAGCCACCACAGCCCCTTTAGACTCTGAATGCATAGAAGTGGGTAACCGCTTTGAAATCTTTGAAAGTCAGTGTATGTTGGACGAGGGTAAAACAGCGGCAATCAAAGTGAGGGGCTTAGATAACTGGTTGAGGGGCAAGGAACAGACCATAGATGAAACGGTATTGGGTGATGAAGTACCATTGGGAAACAATATTAAAAAGGTCAACATCCCCATTAAAGAAAAGGCTATGTCTCTCACTAGCAAGGAAAGGGAGATCTATATTAAGGAGAGGGAATGATTGGCAATGAATGGTAATTCTAAAGTTAGAATGAACAACTTTACTGGTAAGAAAGACAAAACCCTTTTCACAGTGGGGAAAAGTATAAAGATCATTGAGAAAGTCACAACCGATGAAAGCCCTTTTTTAAATAGGGCCTGGATATTGAATGAACTGACACTTATCCCACAACTACAAAATATTAATTCAGAGGACATTGATTCTATTATTCTGCCTAAAATTGGGAGCTGGGAAAACTGGGTAATTGTACAATTCAGATCTGCAGTTTTAGTAGATCTGAAATGTGAACATTCAAATGGTGTGTGGGGTAACAATTATGAAATTGTGATCTGCCATACCTCAACTCAACAAGATTTGAATGACAAAAATACTGAATCGTGTGTAAGTCAACATAAAAATAAGTACTGATTCGGGTTGTAACCAAAGGGAAGTGCGATTCTTGGAGGGAAATATACCTATTGTAAACTGCGATGAGGCATATAAAAAGAAATCACCCTATTATCTTGGAATAGTAGGGGTTTTAATTCCTTACTCCACATGGATGGTAGAAAATTGCTGTTGAACAGCGATATATTTGCCCTCCAAGAAACCTGGGTATGTGGGGAAATGCTATGGAAGGATATAATATATGGAACAAAGCAGCTACTAAAGGGGAAAAAGGTCGACCGATTGGAGGCCTATGTATTGGGGTGAAAAACCATATCTCATACATACCATATGATAAGTATGAGAATTCCCCTTTTGTTATATTTGCAGTTATTGATAAGGGAAGCTTATTAGGCAAATTACTACTCATGAACATTTACTGACACCCAGGGATAAAAACATGTTGGAGATAGGTGACATTATAAAGCATACCATCGATGGATGGCTATTGGAATCCCCGGACTCTGAAATTTGTATAGTAGAGAATTTCAATGCCTATTGTGATACTGCCAAAAAAGAGATGGATAGATGTGAAGAACTTTGGGATGATTCACTCATCATTGTAAGAACAAAGTTATGGCAGAAAAAGTCACGAGTCCACAGCGCTTATACAGTGATTAAGAAAATAAACATCAAGGCTGCGGGTATCTGGGCGGTGTGGGTGTACTGCCAATACACATCCACAGGAATAGTTGAAGAAAAACAAAGATGTTCCCAGTCTCACTGCGCCAAGAAATTATAATTAGTTGTTTGTGCAAAGAGAAGCCTTTATTGTTTGTGCGAAGAGAAGCCTGACACATGTTTCAAGCTGTGTACAGCTTTTCATCAGAGGCTTAAATTGCATAGTGCATCATTTCCATACAAATTGGGTAACGTTAAAAATAAAACATACACATGATTGTTTTGTGCAAAGAATTGTTACATAAAGAACATAGGCACAAGTTGTGAGCAAGCAGTCCAGGGCGCGATGCAACCACAAAAAATATAACACATGTATATCACATGTAGGAAGAGTAAAAAAGTAGAAATTAAGTTACCACAAATTAACCAATTTCATTCGTAGTAGTCCGTTGACAGACAAACAAAAAAAAAGAAGAAAAAGAAACATAATTTTAGAAACAAAAGTTGGCCATAGCAGCGCAATCAAGTTCCACTTAGTAAGCTAAGTCTTAAATCAAAGACTGTAATGTATTCCAAAAATAAGTACCCTAGGTTGCAGCAATAAGAACTCCACATTTAGAGTAGGACAATGCCAGATACAGTTCTTTAGGCAGATAGATTAAGTAATTACTGGAAAGCCAATTGCAGAAAAATATTACATAAGTTACCAAAACACACCGTAATGCTGTCAATAAAATCAATAAAAACATACCTCAAAATGCCTCGCAGTTGCGGAAAGCTAATTTAGCCAAAGAAACCAGAGAGAGAAAATAAATCTCAAATTAGTATTCAAAAAGTACCCATTAGATTAACTCCAATTAACTTGTGATTCAAAAGGACTGTGGACAATTCCTGACTGGTTAACCAAAAAAGCCAATTAAAAGTTAAAACTACAACATGGGGAGAGCAAAATAAACAGACCTACCTCAATGACCGTTTGTTTCAGTCTACTCGTGTTACCATTGCACAATGCACGAAAGAAAGGTAGGACTAAATATACTGGAATGCAGTATAGCACAATGCATGGCCTTCCAAGTACGACAAACAGAAAGGGGCAAAAAGGATCGCCATGTTGGGTGAACTAAACACACCTTTAGAAAAGCCTAACTTAGTGAAACCGGTCCATAAACCCAAATTAGCCAAAAAATAAAAAGGAGAATTTAGCAAACAATTATTACTCATGTTTTGCTGAGGAAATTTATTTTTTGTCTTTTGTTTACATTTATTTATTTATTTAAATAAATATATGGGAATAGTTTCTTACCTGTAACTCCATTTCTCCAGCATTGGTATCTTTCATGGATTCACATGCTTAGAATATTCCCCGTCGTCAGACTGGGACCCCTCGGTACACATATATAGCCTTTTCCAAAGGAAAACTTTCGACGCTTTTGTGTCCTATCTACGTCCTTCTAGGACCCGCCTACGCATGCTCTGCAGGCCGTGCTAGTATAAGATGCCCGCCCCCGCGGCTCCCCTTCAGATTTCGGCCCCTCCAAAGTAGGAAGGGTTAAATTTATCACATACATTACATACGGGGAGGTTGGCGGGCGCAAGTGAATCCATGAAAGATACCAATGCTGGAGAAATGGAGTTACAGGTAAGAAACTATTCCTTTCTCCAGCATTGGATCTTTCATGGATTCACATGCTTAGAATAGATTGTATAGCAGTAACACTTGAGACGGCGGTGAGAATGTAATGTAACAATATATATATATATATCCTCACCCTACTACACAATGGGATAAGTTAAGTCATATAACATTGCCCACAGAAAGTATATCGCCCTTAAGAGGGTAGACAACAGAATCTCCACAGGGAGGAGCTTACCTTACTGAAACAGATGGCGCAGGACAGCTCTTCCCATCTGCACCTCGTCTGCATGCAGCCTGGCAAGGCAGTAGTGGCGGGTAAACGTGTGGGGCACTGACCATGCCGCAGCTTGGCATATGTCCGCCAGCGGAATTCCCGCCCATAACGCTGTTGAGGAGGACATCGACCTTGTAGAAAGAGCTCTAGGATGTCCATGCAGTGGCCTTCCGGCCTTAGAGTGACAAAAAGCAATCGTCGACGAGACCCATCTAGCCAATCCCTGTTTAGAGATTGCTTTTCCTCTCGTCGACGGACCATATGCGACGAATAGTTGCCGAGTAGCCCTGATGTCTTGTGTACGATGTAGGTAGAATTTCAGAGCCCTCTTAACGTCCAGGGTATGAAGAGTTTTTTCTGCTGCCGATGATGGAGTGGCGAAGAAAGTAGGCAGAACCACGGATGAGTGTTTGTGATATACCGTCGGAACCTTCGGGACGAACATAGGGTTAGTTGCCAGGACTACCTTGTCCTTAAAGAATCTTAGGTAGGGCGGGTCCACGACCAGCGCTTGTAGTTCCGAGATACGTCTGGCTGATGTGATAGCTATCAAGAATGCCAACTTCCACGAAATGAATTTTATGTCGGATGTGGCCATAGGCTCGAAAGGCGGTTTCATCAAGCCTGCCAACACTGTGTTGAGGCTCCACGTCGGGGGAAAACGTTTCACCGGGGGAAAAGCTCGAAATAAACCCCGCATGAAGTGTTTTACCAGTCTGTCACTGAATAGAGGGGACGACTGCCTCTTCCTTGTGAACCTCGAGATGGCTGCCAGGTGTACCTTTATCGATGAGGGGGACAATCCCTTTTCTGCCAAGAGGAGCAGGTAAGGTAGAACTTGTTCCGGCGTCACCAACAATGGTTGTAGGCCCTGTTGTCCTCTACACCATTCACAGAATCTCCGCCACTTATAGGAGTAAGATTTGTTATTAGAAGGGGCTCTAGCCGCCTGTAGAATTTTTTGGCAATCCCTTGAAATGTCTAAAGCGCCGAACTCCGAGAAGTCAGGAGCCAGGACGTAAGGTTGAGACTGTCCGGGTCGTGATGCCACACCGTGCCTCTGTCCCGGGATAGAAGGTACGGGACCTTCGTAAACGCTATGGGATGTTCCAGCGATAGGTGGAGGAGGTCTGAGAACCACGGCCAGTATGGTGTCACTAGAATCACCCGGCAATTGTATCTGCGTATCCACTGTATTGTTTTCCCTATGAGGGGAAACGGGGGAAAAGCATAGAGGAACATGTCCGTCCATGGGAAGGAGAACGCCTCCCCCACCGAACCCTCTTGGGGCCATCTGCTTGCAAATTGCTCGCATTTCTTGTTGTCTTTGGTCGCGAAGGCGTCCAGAGGGGGGTGACCCCATTTCTCGAACACTTTCCTCAAGTGACCCGTGTCCATTTCCCATTCGTGTATCTGGGCCATGCTTCTACTGAGAGAGTCGGCTTGGCCGTTCCTCACTCCTGGAAGGTGATGAGCCACGAGGGAAATTTCGTGCTTCGATGCCCAATGCCATGTTTTCTGGGCTTCTATGGAAAGAGTCCTTGATCGTGTCCCCCCTTGTTTCCTCAGATAAAACATGGCTGTTGTATTGTCGGTCAGTATTCGCACTCGCAAACTCTTGATGTGTGGTAGGAACGCCTTTAAAGCCCATCATACCGCTCTGAGTTCCAGTACATTTATGTGTAGGAGTGACTCCGTTGGAGACCAGCGACCTTGCGTTTGGAAAGCACCCATGTGCGCTCCCCATCCGGTTAGGGACGCATCCGTAACTATGGTGCTCTGAAACTCCGGCTCCTGTAGGGGCACACCGTTGTTCAGATTGTGGGAACTCTGCCACCACTGAAGCTTGTCGTCGATGGATATCCTGTCCGACCACGATCCCTGAGCCTGTGTCCATCGGTCCGCAAGGAATTCTTGGACTGGCCTCATGAATAGTCGACAGTTTCTCACCAGATGGATGCAGGATGCCATGGCCCCTAGGACCGAAACATACTTTCTCACTGAGATCCTGGTGTTTCGCCGTAGCCGGGCCGCTTGTTGAATGAGTCTTGAGGTCCTGTCGAGAGAAGGTTTCACCAGCCCTAACTGAGTCTTGAACTGTGCCCCCAAGAATACCAGTGTTCTCAATGGCCGCAGAGAGGATTTCTCGAAGTTTATGGCGAATCCTAGCCGTTGTAGAAGCTGCATGGTGGCTAGCAGACTTGTGTTGGTCGACACTGGAGAGGATCCCCTTACCGGCCAGTCGTTGAGGTATGGGTATACATGGTGGCTTTGCTTCCTTAGCCAGGCAGCCACTGGAGCCAGGCATTTTGTGAACGTTCTGGGGGAGGTCTTGAGCCCGAAAGGAAGAACCGTGAATTGGTAGTGAGTTCGCCCTATTACAAAACGTAGGAATTTCCTGTGTTTCTGACACATTGGAATATGGAAATACGCGTCCTGTAAATCCAGGGACGCCAGGAAATCTCCCTTTTGAACTGCGTGGATCACTTCCTGCAGAGTGAGCATCTTGAATTTCAGGCTCCTTACGGACTTGTTGAGATCGCGTAAGTCTAGAATGGGACGCCATTTGCCGTTCGGCTTTTTTACGACAAAGTATCTTGAGTAGACTCCTTGACCTCTCTGTGATGTTGGAACTAATTCTATCACGCCCTTCGCTAACATGAGTGTAACCTCTTGTTGCAGTACCTTCATATGGGACTGAGCGGTGAACGCAGGTGGGATTTGCGGAGGGTTGTGTTTGAATTGCAGAGAGTGTCCGTTTCTTATAGTGTCTAACACCCATTGGTCCGTCGTTATCCTTTCCCATTCGTCGACATATGCTGAAACTCTTCCCCCCCAGAACGGTTCGTGTCTCTCGACGACGATGGGTGTGATGGTCGTTTTCTGGAAGACTGGAAGTTTCGCCGACGGTTAGCCGATTGAGAGGCATGTCGGTATCCCTGGGAGGGGTAAGCCGATCTGGCAAAGGATCTGTCTCCAGAAGAGAATCTTGAATTACCTGAAGCCCCTCTAAAGGGACGAAAAGACTTGTAACTTCTGCCACTCTGGAGGGCACCAATGAACGTGCCGTGTCCGAATCTTCTTTCATTCCTTTTAGGGCCTCGTCCACCTTCTCACCAAAAAGAAGGTCTCCCTCAAAGGGCATATCTAAGACCTTGTATTGCACTTCTGGCCTGAAGTAGGTACACTTAAGCCATGACTGTCGAGGCAATACCACCCCATTGTTGACTTGCTTGAAGCCTGACTCAGCGAGATCCACCGCGATGTTTATTGCGTGATTTGAGGCTTCCTCACCCTCTCGGACCAGTAGCATCGCTGCTTTCCTCTGTTCTTCTGGAAGATGATCAAGTAGCGGAGCTAGTCTGTGCCACATCTCCCTATGGTATCTGGCCACAATTGCGAGAGAGTTTGCGGCCTTTACTGTGGTCGCTCCCACAGAGAGCACTTTCTTGCCAAAGGCATCTTGGCGTCTCGCATCGTTCTCGGGAGGAGTCGTGCACTTGTGCTGTGCCTTTGCCTTCCTCGCTGCTGCCGCCGACACCACCGAGTCCGGTGTTGGTTGGGAGGATAAACACTTGGGGGTAGACTCTGGAGCCTTAAACTTTTTTTCTAGGCGTCCTTTCACTGCTGGTTCTGAGAATGGGTGTCTCATTGTTTGCAACCCCTCTTTCCATGCATGGTCTAGTATTGGTATCGAGAACACCAACCTCCTTCTCTTGCCCATGTGGTCGAACAAAAAACAGTCCTTTTTCTATTCTTCCTGGGACAGACCAAATTCTTTGCATGCCTTCTCCATCATAGAATGGAATGACGCAATGTCGTCTGGAGGGGATGGGTGAGCTGGGCTTCTGGGGTTTTCCAACTCCGCCTCTGACTCCCAGGTAGGATCCCTGGAGGGGGATAATGAGATATCCGACATGGCTCCCCTGTCAGACTCCGAATCTGGCAGTTCACCTTCCTCCTGTGCCAGTGTTGAGATTGGCGTGCGTGGGTGCGTCGGTTGACGGGACGGGCCCGGCTCGTCGACGGGTGATTGTGGCAGGCTTGCCTGGGGTAGTCGCTGGTCCAACGACCGCAACAAGGACTGAAGCATGGACAGAATATCCAACGACAAAACCGATTGAGGATTGAGGAGAGGGGCAGAAACCGGTGTAATGGATGCCCTCGTCGACAACTTGTCAGCCGCTCGTAGCCGTAGGTC
Organism: Ambystoma mexicanum; assembly: GCF_040938575.1. NCBI lineage: Eukaryota > Metazoa > Chordata > Amphibia > Caudata > Ambystomatidae > Ambystoma > Ambystoma mexicanum. The sequence goes on from NC_090929.1 coordinate 752,898,772, forward strand.
TGTTGGGCCAGCAACTCTCTCGTTCTCGTCCTCCGAGGACTGCAACATAGCTTGTTCTTGTAGCAAAGCCTCCGGGGGGGTCGGGTCAAAGAGTTCAGGCCTCCAGGCCTCCTGTAGGACCCACGTCGACGAGGCCCTCGTCGACGCCATTGTCGACGGGACGGTGGATGCCCCCTGTGCAAGTGGCAGGGAGGCGGCCGATGACTGGACTGCCGTCGACGACGTAGAGTTCGCAGGTGGTTTTGGCGATCCCGCCTTCTCCACACTGTGTCCGCTTCTACTCGACTCTCGACTTGTGGTCGATCTGTGATGATCGCCAGAGGAGGATTTCCTTTCCTTCTCATGCTTTTTTGATGAGGATGATTTCTTTGCCGAGGAGTCTCTAGTGGAGTGACTTCCAGACGACTCTTTTTCCGACGGTTTAGATTTCTTCGCCGGTGGTTCCGACGAGGCCGCGCGGCGTAATGTTTTCGCCGACTGTGTGGAGCCCACCTCCGAGGGGGGGTATGCCCCCGCTCCATCATTCAGCCATGCCACCAGGCGTCGGTTCCGGTCTTTGAGGGTTTTTTGGGAAAACCCCTTGCATATGTCACAGGTATCCGCCGAATGGTGAGGGTGGAGGCAATATATGCAGTCCATATGTCCGTCCCCCTCGTAAACCTTTTTTAAGCCGCACGTCGCGCATGGATGGAACAACGCTTTTCCTGACACAGAGGACATTATACTACTCGAAATCCAATAACGCAACCTCCTACAAAACAGAAGGACAACACGAGGAGATCCCACTACTTTGGAGACGGTTGAAATCTGAAGGGGAGCCGCGGGGGCGGGCCTCTTATACTAAAATGGCCTGCAGAGCATGCATAGGCGGGTCTTAGAAGGACGTAGATAGGACACAAAAGCGTCAAAAGTTTTCCTTTGGAAAAGGCTATATATGTTTACCGAGGGGTCCCAGTCTGACGACGGGGAATATTCTAAGCATGTGAATCCATGAAAGATCCAATGCTGGAGAAATATATATATATATATTTTTTTTTTAGAGACAAAATTAATTTAAAAGTAACAAGCCTCAGCTAGTCATTAATAATTGAAGTGGTATTTAAATAAACCAACAATTCCAATGCACTAAAAAAAGTGTGGGGCCTCAGTGCGCTGCTACTGAACAACATTACAAATAAAGGCACATTGCACAGTAATAATACACGTGGAACAAGAATATAATTACAGGAGGGGATTCCCCCCAAGAGGATAATTAAAGGCACTTGTCAACCCCAACAGAGGAAATATGAATTATGAAAATATGGCAAACTCATGATCCGAATTAAGTCCTTCAGAAACAGTGCGATATTTACAAATTAATTTGGCCTCCAATTGTCGTAATTTAAGTGTAAAGTTACCACCCGTGGGGGCAATGACACTTTGCACAGCCCCACAAAACGAATGTCATTTTTGCAGTCCATTTGATGAGATTTTTGCCAATGATAGGCAAGGGGCTATTTGGCATCTTGGCTCCCAATGGAAGCCAGATGTTCACGAATTCTAATTTTAAGTGGGCGAATAGTGCTCCCTATATATTTCAGGCCACAGGTGCATATAATGCAATACACTACAAACTTAGAATTGCAATTGATGAAAGACTTGATTTCATGATTACCTCGTAGCCCAAAAGAGACTGCGGATGTTTCAAATGTAAAGTTGCACATATTACAAACACCACATTTATGAAAGCCAAGGACTCTGGCGGAATTGAGCCAAGTCTTGGGTATAGATAAGTGGCTCATAAATGATGGACTCAATAAATCTTTAAGGGATGTACCTTTGCTGTAAGTCACACTGACATTAGTGTCCAACCAATTTGAGATGTCTTTGTCGAGATGTAACAAGTGCCAATGTTTACTTAAAATAGCATGTATTTTGTGACTATCAGAGTTATATCTTGTGATAAACCTGATAATTTCAGAGTTTAATGATTTAGACCGAGTTTTCGGCACCAATAGATCCGCTCTCTTAACCTGACGTACTGTGGCTGATGCTTGTTCGACACACTTCTTATGGTAACCTCTATTCAAAAAACGGGATTTGATAAGAGCACATTCTTGATCATAATCCACTGATTGGGAGCAATTTCTCTTAGCACGAATGAATTCCCCTTTGGGAATATTGGCAATGACATGTTTTTTATGGCATGATTCTGCATGTAACGTGGCATTCACTGAGGTCGATTTGCGAAAGGTTTTGGTAATTAGGCCGTTAAGGGTTAGTTCAATGGAAAGGTCCGAAAAGTCATTGTGAGATTGACTAAAGGTTGAGGTAAATTGTAATCCCCAATCATTATCATTTAAACAGGATACAAATTCAACAAGAAGATCTTTTGTACCAGTCCACACTAAAATAACATCATCGATGTAACGTTTCCACAAATAAATAAAAGGTGAATACATGGATTGAGAAAACACACATGTTTGCTCGAAACAATGCATAAAAGCATTCGCCAGTGCAGGTGCAAAGCTTGCACCCATGGCTATACCAATCAATTGCTTAAAGTACATCTGATTGAAAACAAAAACATTGTTTTGCAAAGTAAATAATAATAATTCCTTGACCATTTCTAGATGCTCAAAATAAGAAGCAGAAAATTCTCGAAACAAAAAAATCAACACTTTGTAATGCTTTGTGATGAGCTATTAATGTGTACAGAGCTTTGACGTCTAAGGTAACCAACCAACAGTCTTAGTTAAATTTGAGGTGATCTAACATTTCCAAAATGTGCATGGTATCTCTAATAAATGTTGGGGTCCGCAATACCTCTGGTAGTAAAAATCCATTAATGTAGATGGATATTGGCTCAAGTACCCGACCGCCTCCACTAACTATCTATCTCACCTCAGGTATATCTGAGAAAGCCTTATGGATTTTCGGAAGAAAATATACAGTGGGCATGATGGGCCCGTCAACTGTGAGGAAATTCCTTTCAACATCAGTTAAACAACCTAATTTATGCCATTTCAAAATAAGTGCATTAGCCATTTCATGAATAGAATGTAGAGGATTGTGCGCAATGATTAAGTAACAACCTGCCGAATCTAAGTGATGCATACCCATGGCAATGTAGTCACACCTATTCATTATGACCACATTGCCACCTATGTCAGCCTCTTTAATAATCAAATCTTCGTTACGAGACAAATGATAGATTGCAACTTTTTCAAGTTTATTCAAATTACAATTCACTTTAAATGTGCGTCCAGAAATAGAGTCTTCCAAATGATGAATATCCTTTAACACCGCCTGATAAAATGTATCAATAATATTATCAGGCGGAAGTGTTGGTGAAAATTTAGATTTCCTGGACAGTTCCTTAATACACACATTTTGCTGTACAATATCAAGTTCTTTAAGAACATCTGCAACGCTAGTAGAGGTGTTGGATATTGCATCATCCAAAGTCATGAGTACATGGGTGGTAAATAGAGTTTGAAGAGAAATGGGAGACGGGATAGGGGTCGGTGGCGTAGGTTTATAAGTCCGTACTTGTGTAGCAAAACATTTCTTCAGTTTAAGTTTCCGAATAAACTTGAACAAATCAATTTGGATGTCTACGAAGTTATTCATAACTGTGGGTACAAAAGAGAGTCCCTTGTTCAACACAGATATTTCAGCTGAAGAGAGCTGATATGTACTTAAATTGGTAATAAGATTTACAGATTCTGGTTGGGAAATTGTTGCTGTGACATGGCCCTGGTTAGTCTTCGGGACGGTGGTACGGGTCCGCTGCCTGGGCCTGCCGCCCCTTGTGCCCCGTGTGGTATGCCTAGGGTTGCAATATTTGTGGATAGTGGGGTCTGGAAACTAACTTTTTTTGCTGCGGCTATTCTGTTGCCTTTTTTGTAGCACCTGAGTTGTTCCAAAAAAGGCGATGGACCTGATGGCACAATTTCTGGCTCTACTGAATCCTCTTCAGAATTATCGAGTGTAACAGATGAGGTAGGGTCAGTAAGTGAAACATTAGATGTGCGAGGAGGGACTGTTTCAGAATCACTATCAATCTCAGAACTGGCTGGAGTAGACGCCAGACTGCTAGAGCGAGATCTCGAGACCTCATCATATTTGGCTTGATATGTGTAAATTCTATTGTCTCTATAATCTTTATCATCCCTGGAAAATTTCCTAGATTTGCGGAGTTTGACCTCATCTTGAAGCTTCCGCAAAATTTCATAGAGTGTCCTAAAGTTTTTGTTAATAGTTGAGCTGGGGGCCTCCAATGAGTTGATCTGTTCCTTAATTCTGTCAATTTCAATAACGATGCGGGAATGTACCCGAGTGGCATGTTCTACTAAGAGCTCCAACATTTTATTAGAACTAGAGGTTAAATTAGTTTCCCATTCTGATAGAAGATCAGTGTCTAGGGGATCCTCAAAATCCGGTAAAATTAGGATTCTGAGTCCCCTGGGGATTTTTTGTTTGTGTAAATAATCAGCCAAAGTTGTTTTCTCCCAAAATGTGTTAATCTCCTTGATACTTAGTTTTTCTAGTTTAAAAAATAAGGATCTAAGGTCTGTTTTAGCAGTGTCCATTCTTTTGAAAGAATTCAGAGTTGAGCCCTGAGGGGCAAATAATGCTTTAATGTCATCATCTTGAGTGAATAAATATTCAGCTGCTTCAGCCATAATACAGCTGCTGGGTATAGTGACTTGAAAATGACAAGAACAAAGTTATGGCAGAAAAAGTCACGAGTCCACAGCGCTTATACAGTGAATAAGAAAATAAACATCAAGGCTGCGGGTATCTGGGCGGTGTGGGTGTACTGCCAATACACATCCACAGGAATAGTTGAAGATAAACAAAGATGTTCCCAGTCTCACTGCGCCAAGAAATTATAATTAGTTGTTTGTGCAAAGAGAAGCCTTTATTGTTTGTGCAAAGAGAAGCCTGACACGTGTTTCAGCCTGTGTACAGCTTTTCATCAGAGGCTTAAATTGCATAGTACATCATTTCCATACAAATTGGGTAAAGTTAAAAATAAAACATACACATGATTGTTTTGTGCAAAGAATTGTTACATAAAGAACATAGGCACTAGTTGTGAGCAAGCAGTCCAGGCGTGATGCAACCACAAAAAATATAACACATGTACATCACATGTAGGAAGAGTAAAAAAGTAGAAATTAAGTTACCACAAATTAACCAATTTCATTCGTAGTAGTCCGTTGACAGACAAACAAAAAAAAAAGAAGAAAAAGAAACATAATTTTAGAAACAAAAGTTGGCCATAGCAGCACAATCAAGTTCCACTTAGTAAGCTAAGTCTTAAATCAAAGACTGTAATGTATTCCAAAAATAAGTACCTTAGGTTGCAGCAATAAGAACTCCACATTTAGAGTAGGACAATGCCAGATACAGTTCTGTAGGCAGATAGATTAAGTAATTACTGGAAAGCCAATTGCAGAAAAATATTACGTAAGTTACCAAAGCAAACCGTAATGCTGTCAATAAAATCAATAAAAACATACCTTAAAATGCCTCGCAGTTGCGGAAAGCTAATTTAACCAAAGAAACCAGAAAGAGAAAATAAATCTCAAATTAGTATTCAAAAAACCACCAAAGTACCCAATATATTAACTCCAATTAACTCGTGATTCAAAAGGACTGTGGACAATTCCTGACTGGTTAACCAAAAAAGCCAATTAAAAGTTAAAACTACAACATGGGGAGAGCAAAATAAACAGACCTACCTCAATGACCGTTTGTTTCAGTTTACTCGTGTTGCCATTGCACAATGCACGAAAGAAAGGTAGGACTAAATATACTGGAATGCAGTATAGCACAATGCATGGCCTTCCAAGTAAGACAAACAGAAAAGGGCAAAAAGGATCGCCATGTTGGGTGAACTAAACACACCTTTAGAAAAGCCTAATTTAGTGAAACCGGTCCATAAGCTCAAATTAGCCAAAAAATAAAAAAGGAGAATTTAGCAAACAATTATTACTCATGTTTTGCTGAGGAAATTTATTTTTTGTTTTTTGTTTAAATTTATTTATTTATTTAAATATATATATATATATATTTTTTTTTTTAAGAGACAAAATTAATTTAAAAGTAACAAGCCTCAGCTAGTCATTAATAATTGAAGTGGTATTTAAATAAACCAACAATTCCAATGCACTAAAAAAAGTGTGGGCCTGAGTGCGCTGCTACTGAACAGCATTACAAATAAAGGCACATTGCACAGTAATAATACACGTGGAACAAGAATATAATTACAGGAGGGGATCCCCCCAAGAGGATAATTAAAGGCACTTGTCAACCCCAACAGAGGAAATATGAATTATAAAAATATGGCAAACTCATGATCCGAATTAAGTCCTTCAGAAACAGTGCGATATTTACAAATTAATTTGGCCTCCAATTGTCGTAATTTTAGTGTAAGGTTACCACCCCGTGGGGGCAATGACACTTTGCACAGCCCCACAAAACGAATGTCATTTTTGCAATCCATTTGATGAGATTTTTGCCAATGATAGGCAAGGGGGTATTTGGCATCTTGGCTCCCAATGGAAGCCAGATGTTCACGAATTCTAATTTTATGTGGGCGAATAGTGCTCCCTATATATTTCAGGCCACAGGTGCATATAATCTAATACACTACAAACTTAGAATTGCAATTGATGAAAGACTTGATTTCATGATTACCTCGTAGCCCAAAAGAGACTGCTGATGTTTCAAATGTAAAGTTGCACATATTACAAACACCACATTTATGAAAGCCAAGGACTCTGGCGGAATTGAGCCAAGTCTTGGGTATAGATAAGGGGCTCATAAATGATGGACTCAATACATTTTTAAGGGATGTACCTTTGCTGTAAATCACACTGACATTAGTGTCCAACCAATTTGAGATGTCTTTGTCGAGATGTAACAAGTGGCAATGTTTACTTAAAATAGCATGTATTTTGTGACTATCAGAGTTATATCTTGTGATAAACCTGATATTTTCAGAGTTTAATGATTTAGACCGAGTTTTCGGCACCAATAGATCCGCTCTCTTAACCTGACATACTGTGGCTGATGCTTGTTCAACACACTTCTTATGGTAACCTGGACACACTTCTTATGGTGAGACTGGGAACATCTTTGTTTTTCACTCATCATTGTACCAGCAGAAATACAGGATTACTGCTTGGTTGGGGGGAAAAATCTCCAAACTTTATATGGAGCTCGATGGTTGAAACTGCTGTCTAACTGGGGGCTGAATTACCTTGAACCTAATAACGGGTCATGCACTAGCGAAACTTGGTCAAATGGGAAGGTTGGGTACCGACTTGATTACATGTTTGTTAATGATAGACTAAGTAATTCCAGTATTTTGTTCGAATATGTGTCTACCCCTCTGAGTGACCATACAGCTCTAAGGGGAAAATGTATTAATGGTAAAAAAAATACAGAGTTAGGAGGTAGGAAAGGTGGCGAATATACAATTTTTACGGCGGGGCGGAAGGAAACAGGATCACATGGTCTGATAAAAACCTAGATACATTTAACAGACAATTTGACCGGCTGGTCATTGATGGCCAATATATTGCTCTCAATGGCTTTAATATGATCACTAATTTGTTGGGCTTGATACAGAAAACAAATTGTAAAAATGATCTTGAAAAACAAATATGGTAAAAACTATACTCACAAATTTGACCAATTGATTCAGGAGAGGTAAAAGGAAATGAAGCGGGATATTAAGAAACTTACGGAATTATGTGACTTAGATGACGAAGAGAGGAAGAAGAGATCTAGTAATATAATGACGCACTATAAAATTTGGCTCAAAGATTATAAATACAATATTAATAATGCTAATTGGAGGTGCATATATAAATTATGTAAAACCCACGACTCTAAACATTTCTGGTATTTATATCGCCAATTTCTGATGGAGGACAAAAATAGAGAAAATAATGACGTGGGACAGGATGTATGGATGCACTATATTGCAGACCTTTTCTTCAATATAAGTCACTTTTCTGAAATTCCCATTAGCAGTATTCCTTATGGAACACATACTTTCCCTTATGATATCATTGATATCCTTCAAGTTATCTCTCAAATGAAATCTTCGAGAGCTCTGGGCCCAGATGGGCTGGAGAATATTGTTATCAAACAAAATCCCAAAAAAGGGGCAGGGCTGTTTCTCCAACTATTTACTGGCATATGGGAAAAGGGAATCATTCTAGATAGTTGGAGGAAAGCCATAATCATCCCTATTTTCAAAAAGGGGGACAGGAAACTTCATGATCATTATCGATTGCTAGCTATGGCTGATAGCAGCTGCAAGATGTTCTGCTCTCTGTTAGTGGGCACTTTGAACAACTGGATAAAGGAGAAGGGTTTACTCTCTGCTCAACAAACAGGCTTTAGAAAAGATCACAGTACTCTGGACAATTTGACTATGCTAAACCACATCATTGCTGACACAAAGGATAAAGGTGGAAAACTATATGTGTGTTTTATAGACTATTCGAAAGCATTTGATTGTGTAACAGAGAATTATTGTGGGAAAAACTGAGTGAAAAAAACTATGCCTACGAGTTCTCCACTTCTTGAAATAAATGTATAGGGATACAACGGTGTCTATTTGTCTGGGTAAAGGAGGGATGCTATCACCTGAGATTAGTACAAATACTGTGCTTAAGCAGGGATGCGTGACATCGCTGGTACTGTACAATTTGTACGTATCAGATATGTGGGACAGTTTTATTACTATAAATAACTTCCCTCCCAAAGTGGGGGGTAAAACCATATGAGGTCTTATGTATGCAGACGACACCATTCTAATGAATAAAACACCTGTAGGATTACAAAGGTTATTGGATGGATTGTATCTTTATTCAGAGGCAAATAATCTAAATATCAATATCAACAAGACTAAGATTATGATATTTGGAGCATCTAAGAAGGAGAAAAGAAAATTGACCTCTAGATGGCAGATTAATTCTGTCACCTTGGAGGTTGTTGACGCTTACCCATATTTGGGGGTACCCATTTTGAGTAATCCCAGCATACATTCTTTCCAGGAAATGGTAGATACTAAAATATTTAAAAAGTCGAATGTTATTCAGAAATATATATCCAGTAAAGGAGGTCACTCCATAGAAGGTTTTCTAGAGGTATACAGGAGTTGTATTATACCTGGTATTTTGTATGCTTTGGAAACAGTGGAGGGTAAATATTTGAGTAAATGAGGTAAACTTGAAGGGAAACTTTGGAGACCTGTGTTAGGACTACCTAATGCTGTACCAATAGAGGCAATAAGATGTGAGCTGGGGCTTGTCTCCCTTGCAACTCTGTGGAAAATAGGATGCTGTAAATTGTCTTTTAAAATATTGATGGGGGAGGGGGAGGAAGGAAACCTACTTAACCTTATAGAAAACACAGAAGTGAAGGTATGATTAAGAACACTTACATATTAAGTCTACAAAATACAGTATTGTCCTTCCTTGAAGATTTAGGCTTGAAGGCACCTATGGTGAAAGAAGACACTACTCGTATTCTTAAAAAATTAAAGAAAAAAGCCATCACCTGGGACTTATGCGAAAATCAAACCTATCTTTACAATAAGACACGTTATGCCGCCTATGCTCTTCAGGGTCTCAAACCGGCCAACCTGAGTAATGAATTCACTGGCGTTTGAACTAACACTCCACTAGCAGAAAAATTATGTAGACAGTGTAAAACAGAGGAGGAGACTGCAAGGCATATCCTTACCATGTGTATTAAACTAAAGGAATGGTATTACAAAGGGTATAAAAATCTGGTTGAGGATTTTCGAATGATTGAAACAGATCACTTCTGGTCAATTATTTACAAAGGGGAGATTAAGGTTTTTATTGGAGAAGCTTTTTATATTTGGAAAAGAGCCATCTGTTAGTGTATTATCTTGAATTAAACTGTTTTTATGAGATAATGTAAACTGTTGATCTGTGTTTTAACAATGCGTTTTCTTTTTATAACTAGATTTAAATTGGAAGTAATCAACTGTATTTTGTTTTCTTAAACTGTGATTGTGTTATTAATGAATTGGTAAATTACTGTTTGTGTGATTTGCTTGTAGTGTATAAGGTTTTATTTAACCAACTTGCACTTTAAACTACTAAAAACAAAAAAATAAATGCATCCACTTGTTCCTCTCCACCCCCTTCTTAAATTTCAGAAATACCACTGATCGCTTCCAGGAAGGGGGCGTAGGTCCTTGTGACTTTTTAATGGTCTTGGAAAAGTTTAACTTATCAGATGGAATGAGAGGTATGTGCTATATAAGAACAGTATCTAAGTTAATCGATCACATGGGCCTCTCTGATAGAAATACCACTGATCACTTCCAAGAAAGGGGCGTAGGCCTCTGTGACTTTTTAATGGTCATTGAAAAAGTTAAAATATCAGATGGAATGAATGATATGTGCTGTATAAGAACAGTATCTAAGTTTATCGATCATACGGGCCTCTATGATCTGTCTTTGTAGATGTGTAATTGTCAAACTTGTTCCATTGGAGAGTCCCCGTTATGGCATAAGATTGTGTAGTAGCATAATTATAGCACCTACTTTCAGTTTTAGCTTGTGAGGAGGTATTTGTCCTACAGCGTTTCGCTCTGGTGAGACTGAAACATTGAGTTGGTAATTAACTGTTCATTGACACTGGAACCGCCGTGCCCTGTGTGAAGTGAAGTGGGGGTGGAAAGAAGTAACTTCTGAATGTTTACGATAATGGAAGTTGACCACATAGAACCGTGCTCAATCTGTTTGTTGAAATGGTGGCTGTTGTTGAAGTGGGTGCACTTTGATATTTGGACAGCAGGGGGCAACCTAACACTGATAAATTGAATCAGTATGTTGAAATGATAGCTGTTGTTGAAGTGGGTGCACTTTGCCCAGTGATAAATTGCATCTGTATGTTGAAATGATAGCTGTTGTTTAAGTGGGTGCACTTTGCCATTTGGACAGCAGAGGGCAACCTCACACTGATAAATTGGATCAGCTGAGTACAGAAGTATACCTAAGCATTTTATATAAATTGATGTCAGGTTGTGTTCAAGCGTAACTAGGAGTTTGAGGATGAGAGCCATGGCCAAGATAAACTGCTGGATAACATTCTCCAAAGTGTATGGCTCTAACCTGCGGATATTGTGCAAAGGTTTTCTAATGCAGGACCAGAAATAATAGGCATCATCCCTCTTGCACCAAAGGGTGTCCCCCTTGTCATATCCAATGGTCCAAAAGTCTGACACAAAGGTTTGCAAGTGTTTAGTAACAAAAACCTTGCATCCTCTAGTGTCCAAACAATAGTATCTTACCTGCCTCTTTTATGGAGGCCACTTTCTTTCCTCTTCTTGTATCTGCAAGGAGAGTATTGACTCCTCTGGCTCTCCCCTTGTCCCATGGCTAGTCCTTGGCCGAGCTCCCATGGCTCTCAGACAGACATGTACTTTGGTGGTTTGGCAGACCTTTGCCTCTTAGTTGGTTTTCTGGCTTGTTGCTGTACGTTGCATTTGCCAGGAGGTCTTGCTGGATCTGGTGTGGTTTGATTGAAAAGCATAGCCCTGCTCCTACGTGTCCACTTCTTGCCTCGAGACATCCTCCCAGACTGGCATCTCTTCTCTTTTCTCTTCCTAGTCTTTCCTTCCTGTTCCCCAGTGTAATATTGCCTTCTCAAACCTCCTCCTGCTTCTACACTTCCCCCCCACATTTCCACCAATGCCTCTCACTTGTCTTGAGCTGATTTCATTTTACCGCCTGATGGTTTCTCTTGGTATTTTCATACTCACAACAATGTTTTACCTTTGACCGGCCTCTCTCTCTAGACTTTCAGTAATATTTTTCTCTTCTGTGTCTTCCTTCAACTTTACTTTCTTTTTTTATTTTTTTATTTTAGTTTTATCGCTTTCTTACAAACCTTTAAAATGATTACAAACAAAACACAAAACACAACACATAATCAGAATACGTCATCTTTTAGGAGTCCCTTAGAAATACCCCTCCCAGTTATCAAACGAGTATGCAATGCACGGTCGTTGTTACTCATCAGCCGACAATATATTCAGGTGTTTTTCAATTAACATTAGAAATCGAGTTAGTGGTAATATCAGTTTCATGTCCCATCCTTGAAACATATAGGCCCACCAGTCGTCGGCACAACGGGAGGGGTAAATTAGGCCCCAAGTCCCCAGGTAAATTGTCCTTTCTGAGCAAAGTACCGTGCAGAATAGCACCAAATGCTTCAGGGTTTCCTTATCTTTAGCGCATAGTTTACACGTTAAGGTTGAGACTTTGTTTGTTCTCCATGACGCCAACCGCTCGTTAGTTTTAAATGCGTTCAGACGCAGCATCATGAACACTCTTCGAGCCTGTGAGTCTGGAAACATCTCGATATAGCATTGTAGCACGTTAAATGGCCTTGTTTCAAGCTGGGCGTCCTTCATCATGGAGGCTGTGGCACATTGTGAGAAGGTTTGCTCCCAGTCCGCGCGCCAGATTTTCAATTTGGCAGCATTCGGGTCATTATGCAGCATATCTAGGCTGATTCCGTGATCACTCAAGATCTCTTCGCATCTTTTAGACCATAATGACACCATGCTATTATTAGCTGGCGATGGGTCATGAAAGATGTCAAATTGTGGTATGTGCTCACGCTGACGAGATTTCCGAAACAAACTTACTAGGGCCCAGCATACCCTAGCATGTAGCGAGCTAAGCGAGAGTTCATACCTCACACAAGATGTCGGAATTCCCCTTGGCAAAGACAAAACTTTAGACCAAAAACAGTGCTCCAGCGATGACCATGTATCATGACTGCAACCCAAGGCGTTTTCAGCACCATATAATAACACTGGGATTACCTTTTGATGGTAAAAAGCTAGGACTGGTTTTAGTGAAAATTTCCCAAATTTTTTCTGTATGATGACTGCTTGACTGGCCAGTTGTTTTTATTTCCTTTTATTTTCAATAATCCATGGTCCATCATTGATTGATGAATTTATTAGCATTCTGAGATATTTTACGTTCTGAGTTATCTGACTGGCGTCTCGACCCAAGTGCCATCTTGGTTGTCTCAACTTGTTTTGTCTTCCGCTGTTAAGATTCTTTAACACCAAAATTTCACATTTTTATGTGTTTATCACCAAGTGGTTAGATGCAACATATTGGGCAACCGCATTCAGTTTCCTCTGTAGGCCAACAGGTGTGAGGTCCATAAGAACGAGACCGTCGGCGTATAACAGCCAACTTAGACGGGTCTTATCAATCTTCGGGGGAAAATGATCTTACAGAGTCAATTGCCGAACCAATATCTGAGATGAATAGACTGAATATTGTGGCAGCTAAGGAACAGCCTTGTTTTACCCCCTTGTAGGTTTTGATTGGGGTAGTTACATTTCCAGATCGATCCAACCGGATTTTTATAGAGGTTTCGGAGTGCAATTCTCGAATTGCTGCCATTAAGTCAGCTGGACAGCCCCAACTTTGTAGTTTTGACCACAAGCGAGGCCTGTCGATGGTGTCAAAGGCACTTGAGAAGTTGATAAAGGCCAAATATACCTTAGATTTAGATTTTATCGCTTCCATTTTCATCAGGTTCAGGAGTAACAAGTTTAAAGAGCAGCCCACTTGCTTCACAAAACCAGATTGTCTTTTATCTATATGATTAGACTCGATTGCCCAGGTCACCAGTTTTTGCTGTAACATTGTGGCATAGATTTTCCCCAGAGTATCCAGTAATGCCACTGGGCGATAATTTTTTGGGCATGTTCTGTCCCCTTTCTTGAATATCGGGACAATAACAGCGCATTTCCAGGATTTAGGAGTCTTCTGGGTTTTACATATTCTGTCAAATAGGGTTACACATGTTGATGCCCATAGCTCAGGCTGCTGTTTAATCGTGAAGTTGGTAAGACCATCCGGTCCAGGAGCTCTAGATTTTTTTGCCTTGTTAATTATAGACACAATCTCCTCTCTTGGAAACGTCAAATCCCATGGTTTCGAAGTTGGTTCCAATGTAGTGATGCCAGGGACTCCTGCTTTGTAGAGTGCTTCGAAGTGGTCAACCCAAGCTGCTTCTGAGACCATGCACGACTGCAATGCCGTTTGAGGAGCTTGAAAGTTATTAATGAGTCTCCAGAAGTCACTCGAATTTTTATTCTTTAAGGTGGCTAGCATCTGTTCCGCCTCGTTTTGCACTAGAATGTGTTTATGCATTTTCAGCCAGTTCTTATATTTTTGCTTCAACGCCTTTGTTTCCAACTTGCGAGTGTCAGTGTCAAGGGACTTAGCTCTCCTAATGGCCTCACGCATCTTTCGTTTTTGAATCAGGATCTCGAGATCGAAGTGATGGGTACGGACCATATTGAGATTTTTTAAGCCCACTTTTGCAGTTCCGAATTGTGTCAATAGTTGATCATATTCAAGGTCAGCACTCAGTTGACAGTACTGGATCATTACGCCCTTGACTTCACTCTCCTCCAGTCTTAAACAAACTCTATTTGATTCAACCTCAAGTTTATGTGCCCATTTTGACCTTTGAGTAGGTCTAACTGTTGCAAATTTCATGAGCAACATATGTTGATCGCTATTTGCTTTTTCACAAATCGTCAACGATTGTATCTTAGGATGCAAAGCTTCGGATACAAATATGTAGTCAATTGTTGAGGATGAATCCGCACGATGCCATGTTTGAACGGATGGTATATCGCTGCAGGTACTGCCATTCAACATCTGAAAGTTGCGTAGCCTCATTTCGGTTAACCAAGACTGTGCTACTAAGTTTTGGTCTGAGTTTGATTCCTTAAGTAGATCGATATTTAGATCACCACATAGAAGTATCTTTGGCAAGTCTAATGATTCCATATGGAGATCAATTAGACCTGTTATCTGATCAATGAACTCCATTTTACCTGCCCGTAGATGGTTCCAATACAAATTCAAGATTATGATCTTGTCCTGCGCCGAATCCTATCCCCCAAAACTTTCGATGATAGTCTCCTGAATATAGGGAGAATGATTGATGGAATTTATAACACGCCAACCTGATGCTCTTCTCACCATCGTTAAAAGGCCTGACATAGGGCGGCCAAGCTTAGATTTTATGGCCGGATTCATTACAGACTCAAAGTCCAAGGTGACTGGTAACTCACTTAGCCATGTTTCTTGTAAACACACAATTTGGAGATTGTCTAACCAGAGTGTGTTAAACAAGTGTGAGAACCCTCGAGTGTTCCAGGAGGCTAAGGAACAGACCGTGGGAGCTACCGAGTCCTGGCATTATTGGCTATTTTTTGCCTTTAAGCCCCCTGCTAGCCAATGCCATTCATGATTTCCAGATGCAGAAGTTGAGGATTGATGAGGCTCTTTAATGGTTTTGTCGGAAGGTTCCTTTCTTTTGATTGTGATTCTTATTTGTGCATTTAGGCCGTCAGATTTTACACTAACGTCACTCGTTGGCGATTGAGGTATCCTTGACGGGCACTGTAATTGAATATGATTTTGATTTTGATTACTGGTGTGAATCAAGTGAGACGACCCTTCTGAAATCATTGTTGCCGTATCTTTTGAAGGCATAGGTGCTGTAACTACATTCAGAGGTGCCTCCTTTACGTTATTGCAGGTTTCATTGTAATTTGGTCGAGGTACATCAGACTCGTTCAATTTATAGACGTCAAAGCCTAGTGAAAACAATGCTACATTTTCTTCTAATATTGATGTAATTAGAAGATTCGAGGCAAAATGGAGCACCACCTTGTCATTAGTTCCTTCTGCTGGAAACTCCACGACTTTTATGTCATTAGAGGAAATTGCACGTAAGCTTGGTACGAGGTGGAGTAGGTGAGGAACCGTTCTTCGATTCAAGATCAAATTCTCGATTGGTTCAAGGCTCTCAATTGCCATCTTATATGTAAGGCCTTTGTTCTGCGTTGATTTTGAAGCGTTTTCGTTTAAGGTTTGAGGACGTCTATCAAACACCAGCTCTTTCAGCTTTCTTCGATTGTTTTCCAGGACATCAGCCTCTAAGCCTCCCATCTGCGTCCTATAGGGCTTGTTTTCCTTAACTATTTTGTTAGTTTGTCCTGACGTTAACAATGGCCTCCCTGGTCTAAAGACTAGAGCATTGGCTATGCAATGTTTTCTCTTCTCGTCCATAGTCATGAACACAGGACTGACTACTGACAGAGACAATGAGGTCGTGTTATCACATACTTCAATCAGTTCGCAGTATCTTTCATGAGACTTGTGATTAGTCGCAGTGTTTTTACCAATGACCTCCACATTACATGGTTGCATTATTGCAGGATTATCCAAAACAATATTGGCCGTCGATCGTCCAGGTTTCTCCTTACATTGAATCGGGGCCACATTTGGCAGAGATCCAGTGTGGAGGGGCAACTCAGAGCTTGTTGGTAAGCCAGTTTCTAACTCTACAGGATCTGGTTCATCATAAGTTGACAGGTCCAGAAGTTCCGTCACGTCCTCCTCAGATCGCGTGGTACTCTTTGTTTGAGTCTGTTTGACCGGAATTGAGAGAGCACTTTTTTGTTGATTTTCGGCATGGATGTTAGATGAAGCAGGGGCAGTAGAGGTCTTAACCAAGTCGGTAGGAGCTGCCTGTACCATTTTTATGTTACGCAGGAATTTTCGTGCTCCATTTGAAACATTATTTGGGGTTTCTCCGAGGCATTAGGGCCGCCTGTGAAGATGGAAAAAACATTGGGTAGGCCCACAATGGAGGAAGTAATTGAAACTTCTGAAGTTGGTTCAGTTAGAAAACCAACACCTGAAGATGAAGCCATTTGGGGGTCATGACAAATTTTGTTGGCCGCACATCTAGCCTGTTCAAACGCTGTGTTAAAAGACAGGTCAGCAACATTCGATACAAACGGAATAACCGATGAGCAAGGACCAGTCTTCGATGAAAGTTCTGCGACCTTGCATCCTGTATCTAGGGGAGCTTCGAAGACCTTTGCAGTTGCCAGTACTGGGTCCGCTTCCACTGAAATAAAGTGCGTTGATGTTGACGACTGAGGACAGTGAGGTTCTTGGATGGATATAGCATCAGTGGGAAGATGCCGTTGTTTTACTGACCTATTATGTTCATGTTCAGCTTGAGGTTTGCACTTCGCACTCGGTTGCTTACCATCGGAGCTGGGACACCCTTCAGACAACTGCCTGTCTGCGTTTTTAGTGTCATGTTTAAAAAGGGCAAGAGTCTCACGGGCCACTTCTGCAAATAGTCTTTTGTCAGATGAGTCACTTTTCCTGCTCTCGCTTAACAAGACAAACGCAGCATCCAGTCTTTTAAAGCACTCGTGTTGTTCAACATAAGAGCGATCGCAAGTTTTTTCCAGTTGTATTAATTTGGAATTCATCATTGCTACAACAGTTGTTAGATCCTTGATGGCCTCGTGTATATTCTCATAAAGTTTCATAAACGGGGCCAAAGAGATCGACGAGGAAGTCATAAGAAGGGCTTGTAGTTCCGTCGAAGATGACACAGCCGGTAAAACCTCGCTTGATGAATTTGCATGGAACACAGAAGGTCTGGCACTATAGGGCTCCTTGTCGCGGTGAATTTTAGGAAACGGGCGTTCCATTAGAGAAGAGTCCATAGAATCGTTGTGTGAGGAGTTCTCATTGGAGTCAGGTTCATCAATGACTCCATTAGTTTTCGAGTTAAGGGTGGCATGTCTTTTTTGGGAGGTCAGATGGATGTCAGATATCTCGTGCCTCGATTCCCCCTCTGACGGGTGATCGATTGACTTTAGCCATTTGCAACAAGATTCTGGCCATATGTCACATGTTGCCCCCAACAACTGACTGTTGTTACGTTTTACGGCTGATTTTGCCGTAATTTCTGCAGGAAACCTCTGCTCTTTAGACAACTTGCTTGAACACGCTTTGTTCAGGAGCACTAGGTTCTGAAGAACATTGTTCACAACCCTGAGTGAGTCTCTTCTTGCAGTCATTAAATGGCTTGCCTCTGACTCACTCAGATTGCCATTCTTTGAGTTGTGGTTGCAACCATGCATACCTAAGTTTAAAATGCTTTGTTGGTAGCTAAGGTCATTCACATTGCCTTCATGCGAGCCCACTGTTTCCAAGTTTGTGGTTACACACACAGGGGATCTTGCAGTGATCACTGCATCTGTATCCTTTGCAATGAGCCCCACGTCCTCACAGGGTAGGCTGGAGAGAGAACAATCCGATAACTGAGCTGCAGCGTTCCGTGCTCCAGCAAAGTTTCGATCTTTAAGTTGATCGTCAACAGACTCAGAGGAGTGTTCACCTCTAGGGGGAGCTGCGCCCTCTTCTCTGCCACCATAAACTTCCTCGCGTTGCAAGCCGCTCAGGCCATGTAAGTTCAAAGTCACCCTCGCTCCGGGTCCCGCCCCCTCATAGCCGTCACTCCCAGGAGCGCAGGTCAGACAAGCGCACCTCGCGTCAGACACCGGGACGAGAGCACCGCCGCCGCAAGACAACGGCCCAGAGACATCGGATGCACCGGACACGGTGCCCGCCGCGGTCACACACTGGGGGCCACCGACAGCCGGCATACAGAACTCGCCAGCTGCGCCGCACACCACGTGAGTTCCATCTTGTACGTGAATGGCTTCAGTATGACTTCCAGTTTCAAACACATTGTCACCGAGAGGGAGTGTATGGGAGGTATTAATCGCTGTAGATTCAGAGACCTGTGCTTCCTGTGCATGAGAAAGTGCTTCATTGTACTCGACTGTCTCAGAAGTGCAAGTGAGATAACGACTTACATTCTGAGGGCGCGGAGGGCGCTGAACGACCGCAGGATCGTCTGTGACGGCCACACCAACTCGCCGCCTCTGAGCTCGAGTCCTCAGAACAGGGGACAGGGTCAACGCCATAGGTCACCGCTCACCACTCGCCAAACAGCAAAACAGCTTTACTTCCACAGCCC
The DNA here is from genome assembly GCF_040938575.1 of Ambystoma mexicanum. Classification (NCBI taxonomy): domain Eukaryota; kingdom Metazoa; phylum Chordata; class Amphibia; order Caudata; family Ambystomatidae; genus Ambystoma; species Ambystoma mexicanum. The sequence goes on from NC_090929.1 coordinate 752,917,732, forward strand.
TTTCCACCTCAGGGCTTCACGCCGCAAGGGTCACGGAGGCGGCCTTAAGAAGTCAGCTGGGTGGTCAGCTGACAGCCAAGTTGTTTAAAGGCACACGCACCTCTACCCTCTTCCACGGGCTTCTATGGCTTCTCTGGGTTTAGAGTGAAGATAGATAGATGGAGAGTCTCAGCTCCCTTTCCTTTACACTCGCCACAGCAAAACAGCTTTACTTCCACAGCCCTTTCCACCTCAGGACTTCACGCCGCAAGGGTCACGGAGGCGGCCTTAAGAAGTCAGCTGGGTGGTCAGCTGACAGCCAAGTTGTTTAAAGGCACACGCACCTCTACCCTCTTCCACGGGCTTCTATGGCTTCTCTGGGTTTAGAATGAAGATAGATAGATGGAGAGTCTCCGCTCCCTTTCCTTTCCACTCGCCACAGCAAAACAGCTTTACTTCCACAGCCCTTTCCACCTCAGGGCTTCACGCCGCAAGGGTCACGGAGGCAGCCTTAAGAAGTCAGCTGGGTGGTCAGCTGACAGCCAAGTTCTTTAAAGGCACACGCACCTCTACCCTCTTCCACGGGCTTCTATGGCTTCTCTGGGTTTAGAATGAAGATAGATAGATGGAGAGTCTCAGCTCCCTTTCCTTTCCACTTGCCACAGCAAAACAGCTTTACTTCCACAGCCCTTTCCACCTCAGGGCTTCTCTTTCTTTCTTTATCCCCTTCACACTGTCCTTCTCCTTCAGTGACTGCTTGCACCCCTCACTGTCTCTGCTTCTTACTTCCCTGGTAAGCGGGAACCCATGGTAACCCTTTATTCTCTCTCTAAGCTGGTTCTTTTCTCACCCTGTATTTCTCTCTCTCTAACAAAACCTATAGCTTTCCACACTTCTCTCTATTCCCCAGGGATTCCTCCTGCTGCACTTAGTCATTGTGCTTTCTTTTTTTTATTTTGCATAGCAAATCCATAAAACTTACTGAATTACATGAAACACATAATTAACATTTCATTTTATAATTCTTGCATTAGGGATAAAACAACTTTCCAGATAAAACTCAAAACCTCTAGACCATCAATACATTAAATACTAATCATCAAAAACATATGCTTACCGAGTATCTCTCAGTAACAAGTTACATTAATAACCTCCAGGTTCAAAAGTGCAAATAATCTCACCCTTATAATACAACCTGGAGTGTTATCTAGTGTTAAAGAATAATATTGACAACATTATTATTTACACCACTAAAATCATAGAACTCAATTTTCCTTTCCATGCCTTAGACAAAAAATGTAACTATCAGCACTGTTGGCATGGGTGATGAGCCCATAAGAGGTTTTACTGCTTTAGCAACTGTGTTAGTCCCCAGTGAGCACAAGTGAAGGGAAATCTATATTTTTCTAAGATCTGCATACATTGGACAAATAAATACAAAATAGTTAGCATATTCAATCTTAGTTTTACAAATAAAAGATTTATTAGAAATACCTGGTCGACACTTAGATATAGTCAGCCAAAACAACAATATTCAGTAGGAACTTGACATATGACACCCTATACTGGAGAATAGTATTCCAATTAAAACAGGATTCCATGCCACTTCTAACATAAAAGATCAAATATCTTTATCAAAAAGTCTGACCAAGACTTAGAGAAATATTATCTTGGAGCAAAATAAGACCATACGTCGCCGTATAGTAACCCCCAGGATGCACTCAAAAAGGGTCCCTCCGAACCCACAAAGACTTGAACGATATATTGTTCAGGGACTTCGCACCACGTCAAAGCCGCCACTCTACTTTTATATAAGGCTAAATTTTCAAAGTATATAGGCAGGTATTCACAAAATGTAAGCCCAACAAGGGTTTTAATTGAAGATCAAATTGAAAAACAAGTTCAAATTAATAAACTTCAAATAACAATATTTTCAAAGAGCTTTCTGTTCATTCACAAAAATTGTTGTGTTCGTTCTTGACAATGAAGTAAACAAGATTCATGATGTGTCCCTATTAACTTATAAAGCTCGTAATTATACACAACAAAAATAATTCACAGTGATACTGTGCAATATATGATTCACACTTTAAACGTCCAAAGGTTCATATGGCTTCTTGCTCCGTTTCCAAATGAGACAGTTACAATTTTGAAAAGACACAGCTAAATTGCTTCATGTGACTTCTTTGCAACTGTACATCCAAATAGGCTTCAATAGGTGTTCTTATATGGCCAACGCGTTTCGGATTGGAAAACAATCCATCTTCAGGGCATAAACAGCCTAAACGTTCCAAAATCAAATCCACTAAGGGAGGAGCACCTGTGAGAGTACAGACATGTTTCCATTAGGACACTATCCAGAACCAAACAAAAACCATTGACAAAACCTACTACAAGCATCTCCCCATACCAACCTTAACATGTGGCACAATGGAAAAACGTCTCCCAACACAGACCTAATAAAACAAAATCCATAAGAAACAAATGAAACTTAGGTAGTGCTAACCATATTCTCACTTACAGCAAAACACCAAGTGCTAATAGTAATGCCCCAAAATAAAAACTTCACACCGTGTAGATGAAACTCCAAAACATCCCAGAAGGTAAAAATAACATAAACCGACCACAGAGGACTACAATGCCCACACAGTGCCCCCTAGTCCCATGCTCTCATTACCAGGTAAAAAGAATCCGGAAACCACCACCAGGGGAGGTAATAGAACCTAATGTGGTTAAAATATAAAATCACCACGTACCGGAATGACGGGACCTCTGCTTACAAATCAAACCACAACCGTGGTCATCACTTGCCTGTGTCCATAGAAACACAAGTAGTTCACAACGTTAAGAACCTAACCGTGAACCGACCGCATAAGTCAATACAATACGTGCCGCAGCTGGATAACAAGTCCACTTACCAATTAAAGACCCGAAACTCCATAGATTCAAAATCCAAAGTTCCTACGAGTCGGTAGCCGCACACAACGACCCGACAGACAGGATCGGGTTCCTGGTGCGAGTGCGCATGTATAAATGGCATTCACTAACGGGATCCGCCATGAACGACGGAACAATGAACGTACGTATACATCGTACGCCATCTTGGATAGGTAAGTGAAAGATACCCTGTCCAGGGTGCTGCGCAGGACCCCAACCCACAATAGACCCCGTGAAGAGTCCAAAGCGACTGAGCAGCCCCGCACTGCTCCCTCAATTCAAATAAATGACCAAGCAGAGGGGGAAATAGGGCAGATCAACAAGATCTGCCCCAGTCCCCATGCTAGTCATCGGGCACATTAACTCAAAACCTCAAATGCTACCTCAATCCAAATAAATGACCAAGCAGAGGGGGAAATAGGGCAGATCAGCAAGATCTGCCCCAGTCCCCAAGCTAGTCATCGGGCACAGTAACTTAAAACAGCAAAACGAAAATTAACAGTGACCCAATGGGCAAAGATGTCAATTTAACAGTGACCCAATGGGCAAAGATGTCCGCACTCCAACAGGCTCACCCCATGTACATGAATGAAATCAATTTGGTTATTGAAAAAAAATTTAGGATAAATTTAAAATTCCCAAATGTAAAAATGCAAAAAAGTAATGCAAGCAAATAGCAGTACAGAGAGTTTAGTATATACATCAATATTCAGCGTGTCAAAACGTTCTGTATTCATCATTCAAAAGGACAACATATTTAGCAATAACTTCTCAAAGATGACTGCTATTACACACAGCCATGTACCTCGTCAATTCAATTATTATTAGAACAACAATATTCAGTAGGAACTTGACATATGACACCCTATACTGGAGAATAGTATTCCAATTAAAACAGGATTCCATACCACTTCTAACATAAAAGATCAAATATCTTCATCAAAAAGTCTGACCAAGACTTAGAGAAATATTATCTTGGGCCCATCACCTCAACCTCCGCAACTGCGTTGCAGTGATGATGATATCATTAGACAAAAGATGGACATATCTCAGATGTGTCATCATGTGTATGGTCAAACGATTTCCAGGAGTGGCCACCTGTCCTTCTTATTAAGCCACATGAAGCATTTCTATGGATACCTGGCTCAAAGCCCAGTGTACTTTAAAAAAAATGGCAACTGGCTTCATATGCAACAGGATGCAAACCTAAATCACGATAGAAAGGAATTGTGGAGTACTTTGCGGGTGGGAACACCCGGTTCAATATTGCATACTTGACTTGCACTTTACAAGCTTATGTCTACCATTGAAGCACTTTAAAAAATAGCTCAGTGGTCCTTTCGATTGAGGGGTCCAGAAACTATGTTTGCTAAATCTACCAATACATTATAAAACTGGTTAACCAGACATATTCTCACCTTCATATTTAAGAACAATCCTCAGGCATTTTGTAGCATGACAGGCCATAACCATAGCTTTGATCTATTTACCAACATAATGCAGATTCTACAAAAGGCCGTCAGGGAAGTTGCTGTTTTTTAATGCCCATTGGGATTTTAGAAATCATGACAGTTTCATCCACATAAAGTTAAATATTTAAGACCTCATTACAAGTGCGGGGGGTGCAGGAAAAAACAGAAGTAAAGCAGCAGTAATGCTGTTACCATTGCACTGCCTCATCGCCATACTATGAGTCTGGTAGTAGTGAAGAAGATTTACCTCCAGCAAAAAGTTGGAGATATATCTTCCTCCTTACCACCAAAAATTGGCAGCTTCAATGGACGGTAATTCTGCCGGCGACACATCCACCAAAAATCACCCTTGAGTCCTATGGACTCCAGAAATGGGGAATTACCACCACTTATAATCCTGTGGTAACTCCACTGGACTAGGTGGCGGTAACAGTAATTGTTTTTGGCAGTAATTCAGCAGATTTACTTACAAATTACCACAAAACTCATAACGATGCTCTTAATTTCTTATCCCCTAAAAAGACATCACCTTCAACATCTGCTAGATCTTTGGGGAAATAATGTATATATAATACAAATGGCAGTGGGGCCAAAACCCATCCTTGTCGAGCACCAGAATTTATGGGGAAAGAGTCAGTAGTTTTTCCCCTCCTCCTTATCTGACCCTAGCTTATTTCAGTGCTTATTTCCTCTCTCAGGGTCTGCTGCTTCCCTCTGGCCAGCACTAGCCAGGACTGCCTTCCTTCTGCCAATTATCCTCCCAGTACTGACAAACCGTTGCTTTGTTGGATGAGTTCTAAAGTGCTTTTGCACCCCTAGGGTGTGCTAAAGGGGGATGGGTTTTGCATGTTGGATGTGCCTCCCTTTGGTCCATGTAATTGGGGTCAGGGTGTCTCTCTGGGGGTTTGCCCAAGGAATATATAGCCATCCACGATTTTGGGTTTTAAACTGGCGTGGGCTGCTTGTGTTCTCCCATCCCATTCCCCTGAGGATGACTGCTCTTTCCTGAGAACAAGTGTTTTACTCATACAGAACATTTTTGGTAACCTTGTGGAATGGTAAGCAGACTTTTATTTGGTTTTCTGTGTTTTTGTTGTAAAGAAACCACAACATGTCAACTCCCCTGATACATCTTCCTCTTGTGTGGAGTTTTGCTTCTGCTTTCCTCCTTTTCCCCTTTTCCCCTGATAATGAGAAAGTAACTTTGTATTTGCAGGGACCGCGCCAAAGTTTCTGCCAATATCCCTCTGCAGCATTGCTGAATGAAACAAAGTATCAAACCCAGGTTGGATAAACGCCTCACTATCCCTACTCTGTAGAGACTTTCCCTGTCTAAAATAAACTAAAGGAAAACACTCTAATAAAGGTATATCAAACCGTCACACTTATACAACTTATACAATAAGCAAAGTAAAAAGGAAATACACAGCAATTCAATTCAACAACAATATATAACATAGGAACATAGTCACAATATGATCAATGTCTCTGTCATGACCTGGGTAAACTTCCCTTCCACAGATCCAAATAAGGATTTTCTCCACAGTTCAAAGCAGGGTTGTTGCTAAGTCTGGAAAAGATCCGGGGCTACGCTAATGTCGGAACTGTCGGGACTCTGGGCTAGGTAGCCTTTTGGTTCTAGCCCCTGAGATTCTCTCCGGAGCTAGAACCAAAATACCCAGGGCTATAGCCCCCTAACCCCACCCCCTAGCAATGCCTCTGGTTCAAAGGAAAAACAAGGAAATCCGGTTTAGCACAAAGCTCCAATGTAGTTCTTAAGTCATTGTCCTAAAATGCACAAACGTTCTTTGGCTTCAATAACAGCGCCTCAAGAAAGTCATAACCCCTCACGCCTCGTAGTAATAACAAATATTTTAGTCAGGATGGTTTACCACAACTTTAGATGCTGTAGGAATTGTAACTTTTCTTCAACCAACCTTCACAATTCTTCCCAAAAATGTCACAACTCTTTTTGTTTTCTATTAGTATCACTCTTCAGCACTTGCACCTTCTACTACCTGGTGGCTACCTTCATCAGGTTCTTCTGGAAAATATTTTCTTGCACTACTGGTATACTCACCTGCATGTCTTCTTAATCAACAACAATACTAAAGTGCTTCAATGGTAACTTCCAACTTAGAATAACAACAACTGCAATAGTCTTCTCCAGCCTCAGACTTTTAAAAAGGTTGGTGTAAAGCAAGAAACCACATTAGTGCTCTTTAGGATTCCTGGAAATTCTGCTCCTCAACCTTTGGATAACCCTCTCCAGAAGGGCAGTCTAATTTCCAATTTTCTCCCCCCTTTTGTAACAATTGCCAAATAATGGTAGGGACAAAGTCTTATTCTGCTTCTGCCTTGCTTTGATACTGTGGGCTTAATTTAGACTGAATTTTAAATTTCTCAAAATACCAATCGGACATTCGGTGTGCTTTTGACCCATCCCTGCTGGCTTTTGGCAATACTTGTTGGAATGGTATGGTTTAGGTTTCGCTCTCTCTTGGCTTGGGTATTGGGTGCACAAGTCAGTTTTACAAAGTACTCCCCCACCGGACTGTTGTGCTTGCCAAAAACTCACAAATTGGCTTTTATAGTTACTTTGTTCCCTCAAATGCCACTTTCGTTGCTTTCTGACAGTCTGGTATTCAACAATACCTTTTCAGCTTAGATGCAAATGAACATGCTGGCTGGGAACACGCGGACAACAGCGGAACACTCGGAGGTCACTTACAGACAGTGGACTCAACAGATAAGTCGCTTTACTTTGTTCCGCTTGATGCTCGCAGGACATCAGGGACCATAGCTCAACCTCGGCACAGCGAACAAACCCTCTTGGTCTGCCTTTGCTGCCACCATGTTATTTCTGAGCCTTCAATGCTCCTAAGAGACTCTGGTGCAACCCGGCCACAAGAGATCTCCCGGCTTCTTTCACCTCTTCTGCTTCCCGTTGCGAAATTGCTGCACAATGCTTTGGCAATGGGTAAGCACTTGTTTTCCACACTTCCCACTGCGCAACCCCAGTACTGGGGATGATTAGAGGCACAGACTCTCTCAGGACCCACAGTGGTCCCGGCATCGTCTTCCTCTTCTAGTCCCGCCTCCAACTGAAAATACGGTCTGCACTGCTTCTTCCTCTCCTGCTTCTTCTCCTGCCTCTTCTCCACAACCTGCACCTGAGGGGGGCATTTAAGCCTCCCAGTTTCCCTTAGGTGTGGGTCATGTACGTTAATTAGCTGACCACTCTTTTGTCCCTCTACATCATCTCAGTACTGAGGGAATTATGGGACTTGAAGTCCCCGGCATAATAATGTGCTATTCTAACTTTGTAACTTGTTCAACTTGACAATAAGCCATTAAAAAATTAGGGCTTTGGGGAAAGTTGAACAGGGGAATCTCGCTATCTTCCTGATGTATTTCCTCCCCCATGTGATCCTCCCGCTGAACAATACCCCCAGGGTCGGGATCAGGAAGCGTCTGCCTTCGCTGACCATATGAGGAAGATCCCAGGTCGAGGATTTGGGGGGAATCATTACTGATTCATCACAATATGCACCCAAAGCAATGCACCACAAAAAGCTATCATGTTTTACCGCAAGAAATGAAAAAAGGTAAAAAACGTTTACAAATGTGTCTGCTAATAGTAAATATACTATGATCCTTAGAACCACAGTGGTAAGACTTTTGAGATAATGTGTGCCTATCTTGACACTGAAGTGCAACAATTACTTTGAAAGTTGCTCTGTAAGGCCATATAGCATTATAGACTGTGGGAGCGGTCATTATTGTGGGTTAATGACCTGCCACCAATTCAAGCCCAAGGCAAAGCCAAGGGCGATACGTTGAGGAAGGGTCACTATCCCAAGCAATAATGACCCCTCCTAGGGTCTATAAGGCTATTAGCACATGGTCGTGGTAGCAATACATATTTTGGAGTTTTGTTAGTGAAGTAAAAGCGATTAAAGTAAATAGTCAGAGTTTGTAAATTTAATTTGGTTGTATTTTTTAGTACTTAAATAACATGGTTTTCTTCTTAAGTTAAACATTTTACTTGCAACTTGGTTTAACTGGTACAGGTGTAACATGAGCATGCAATAGGTGACATGTTGAAGTAAAAGGTTCTCCATAAGCAAGTTAAAATATGTTTTAGCTGTTGTGTTAAAAATGATATTGCAGCAAAAAAGGTAGTTCCAGAGAGAAAGCTGTTGAAAAAAAACTTGTCTTAGAAATGGCATTGTTCTTTCCCTGTCAGCTTCTGAAGACAGAATGGTCAAAAATGCAGTCAATACTAGTAGTTATTGACTGCACCCTAAGCATTCTGAATGTCTGAGAGGGTGGAATAACGATCTCCATGTGGTAATAAAAGGTACTACGTTTCTTTGGTTGGGGCTTTGATACATTTGTAGCGTTCTCATACTTACGGTGCAGACGGCAGAACCTCTGAAAATCCCAATTTGCTGAAGTAGACTGGATGACAGCTCGGTCAGCTAATGCACTTTCTTCTCGAGAGATGTATGCTTGATCCGCTGGCAACATGGTGCAGTCTCTGCAGGACTGGATTCGCCTTGCTTCAGAGCCAAGTCATTTCTGTGCTTGCGGTTCTGTTACAATATTTATACAATGCCTCATTATTCCAGGCAGGTCATATTACAGCTGTAATTGTTGTTGGTCTTTCTTTTTTGCGAGTTTGTTTTCATTAACCTATTACGTTTTTAAGCAAACAGTTGCTACCTGTTGCTTGAAAGAATTGATTAAAGGATTCCATTTAAGTATGCTTGTATGTTTAGTGGTTTCATTTCGGTGGCTCTAGGTAAAAACAACTCTGCGAAAAACATCTTTCTCCATAACACAATAACAATTTGGTGGTTATTATTAAGGTCGACTTTTTCCCTTTGCACTCTATATTTATTCTTCTATATGTATTCTATATTTTATATTTTACTGTTTCACTTTTTCCCTTTGTTAAGTATATTTTTGGTTCAATGTTATTGAAAAAATGGTTATTGAAACATGTTCTTTTCAAAAGGTATTTTTGCAATATAACCTCCTGGTACTGCAGGGCTTGTTGGGTAAGGAAAAATAAAATTCAGTTAGGTTTTCAAAAAATACAAATATTCCTCATTCGACTTCATAATATGCTAATTGTGCTCATGCAAATTCTTTGCGGATAACCTGAAAAGCACAAAACTCCAATAAAATAAAGTTAAATATAAAACATGAGATGCACACAGGCTGCCTCATTGATATGCCTGAGTCAGGTTCAAAGTGGTGTTCATAATTGCAGAGCATCACAAAAGCATGTTTGGAGATCTGCATGGAATAGCCAACCTCTCTCCTTTCCCAAAGCAGCTTGCATTGCAAGCGTTGACCCTTAAAGGGACAGAGGTCAAATTACGAGAGAAAAGCTGCTGTTCAAAAACACCTTGGGGGTGCATGCAGCGATCATTGAATTCTGCTGCATACACCAACAAAGATGCCTGCCAATGATTGGGGGAGGAAGTTGTCGTCCATGGGAAGCTTCCTCCTTGTGAATGGTTGTCGCCTGTGTTGGGGTAACTATTCAGTTCTTTGTGACCCCACGAATAGTCAGACACCATTGAAGAATGTGCTTGCAAGGTTCAAGGAAGAGAAAGTGTCTAGTATCACGCTTTTTCTCTTGTGACACACAAGAGTTTGCAATGTGATGTTTCTTTTATACATTGCAAATTCTGGATTTGTGTTTGCAATACTAGAGTGTTTTGCTCTCGGTGTGTCTTGCAAACACAAAACTATATAAAAGATCCTGCTTCTCTACCTTCCAAAATTGTTGGACTGGAGTCTTCCAGCCCTTTAAGATGAGGTAGCAATGCTCTTGAGATGGACGGGACTTCAGAAATTACTCAAACATCAATAATCAAAACTACTCAGGCAGTTGGCAAAAGGATAACTGTTTTGATATCAATTATCTAAAACAGGAGTACAACGGACATCAACGGACGTCTCAGCTTAAGAACTCTCAATACATCTTCAAAAAAAGCATTCTTTTATAACAAAAATCTTCATAGGAGATGACAACCTACGTATTACTAACGTCATCCTACGTGGCAAATTAAAAAAAAACAAATGGCAAGTGTGATAGGGTCTAAGGGAATATCTAAGTATACGATCCATACTCGTCTAAGGCTGTGAAGAAATGTGATAGGTTTCTTAACATCAGGTGGGGCGGGGCAAAAAAGCTCTCCCCTAAAACAAGTCATCATGAACTAAATACACAACGTCCCATTGGCGACACAAACTAATCAGGCAATCCTCTACCATTGGTTGGCACTCTAACCTCTGTCAGTACTTTTACACCTACGTCTGGCAGCACACATACTTGGCTTCCAGGTGCTGGTTAGCTAGTCTCCAACCATAGCTTCCCACCAATTAGCATATTCATCCATCATCACCTCAGTGGTCTGCTGTCAACTATGGATGTGAACTTGTCCTTGGGAGTGTTCTTGCTCTGGAGAATTCAGGGGAGTGAAGGCACGCTCTGCCCTCATGCGTAGGTGTGACCATCATGTTTGTCCAACTTCATCCCTCCATATATATATATATATATTCCATGTAGTTATGGTTAAGTTGGTGTTTCCATAGGAAGAGCATTTTTTGGGTGGCGTATAACTTCGCTCCCTCTGAATCCTCACCACACTGTGCAGATAGAGGGTATGGCCCACTCTGAATCTATTTGCAAAGTTTGGAGAGGTTTAGTCCAGGGGGGGCAAAGTTATAGGGGGGGTCCCAAAACTTTTGTTTTTTCCCATAGACATAATGGGAAAAAACTTTGCGTACACCTACAGCCCAAACCGCTGGACGGATTTACACCAAATGTGCGGTAGGAGCGGGGGCTTGGTCCCGAAAGCGTGCTTTTGCAAATTTGGTGTAAATCTGTCCAGTAGTTTTTTTTTAAAATGACCAAAATGTAAGGCAAAAAAATTAGTGATATCTCCGTTCGCTCCGCGGACGGACTTCCCGGTTTGCTCCACGCACAGTGCCCCGATTGGCCAAGCGGCTTGCGTGATGTCCGCGGACATGCAACGTATTCGCTGATTGGACGGCATGGTGCGTGAAGCGCGTCAGATTTTCTGTGTCGCCCGCCATCTTGCATTCGCGGACGACCGCGGACAGCGCAGTGAAACTTGGGTTAAAAATTGTATTTAGTGGAGTGTGTTGGTGTGTAAGAGTGTTTGGGGAGGGTGGGGGAGTATGAGATAGGTTCGATGTTCTGTTTTTTTATGTGCTAGACACTTTTGTTGTGTTCGATTTTTCTGCGGACAACACGGCTGTTCTGAAATGTTCGTAAATAAACAGAATGGATTCGGTGTCAAGTTGAAAGTGTTCTAAGAAGACTTGTGGGGTCCTGGAATGTTCGCAGGGGGTGTCCTGAAGACGTCTGTATTGTTTGTTGTCAAGCTGAAAGTGTTCTAAGAACACTTGCGGTGTCCGGAAATGTTCGTACATAAAGAAAATGGGGGTGTTCTGAGGACGTTGTCCGTATTGTTCGCTGGCAAGTTGAATGTGTTCTAAGAACACTTGCGGTGTCCTGAAATGTTCAAAAATAAACAAAATGGGGGTGTTCTGAGGACGTTCTCCGTATTGTGTGCCTGCTTAGCTGTATCCAATGAGGGAATGGCACAGTGGAAATGGTAGAAGGGCTGTCTAAGAGTTATGCAGTCTGCGGACAGGGCGTGCTACATCCGGGGTTTTCCAGCAAATCCAGCATGGAAAGAAGACTGTAGGGATCAGCCAATCAGATGTTGAGGTTGTGGATTTGTGTTCAAAGAGACTGTGTGTAGTGAAGATGGCAGAAGTGGAGAAAGTCAGGGTATTGATGCTCGGAGATATGTTTGTGCATGGTTTACAACAGTATGATCAATGCAGGCATGTTGCAAAGAATTTTGATGTTAAAGGAGTGGAGGTGGTGTGGAGCACTGTGCCTGATTGCAATGTACAGGGAATTGTAGAAGTTTGTGAAGATATGGGCAGGATCAACAGTCCCCATGTGGTAGTTTTGCACTATGGTGCTTTCCATTTGGGCTATGTCAGTGCCCCTACTTTGTTGACAGATTTGGAACACTTGGTTCAAGCAGTAATGAACATCCTTCCAAATGCCAAAGTAATTTTTTCTGGATTAGTACCTAGGGCAATATGGGACAATAGTTCAGTTTTTCTTCCTCAGCAAAACAATGCTAGATGTGCAGTCAACCGAGGCATGTGTTCCTTCATGCTTAGAGCTGGTATGTTCTTCTGTAATAATGAGAATATTGATTCCAGTAATGCTGTTTATTTTAAAGAAGATGGCATTTCCTTATCTTTTATGGGAAATGCCATTCTGTTTTGGAATGTAAGGGTTGCTTTGGAGAAGGTTATGTGAAGATTTTAGGAGCAAAGTAAGAAAAATAAAAAATAAAAAAATACAAAATAACAGGTGTCTGTCAAGCATCTGCAAAAAAAACCCCCAAAAAACGGCTCTTTTCAGAGCCAACCTCAAAGGGGACATGGGGCACACTATTTAAATTTACATTCACCACGCTCAGATTTTCGATATGTCCGCGGACATGGCGGTAGTCCGCGGACATCGAAAAATCACTAGCTAGGGGTTCAGTATGTTCTATGTTACATGTATATAAAGTCAGGGATATTATGGTTAAGTTGTGCTACAAAAACATATGCAATTCAGTAAAAACCTTTGTTAAAGGTACGTTATGGTTAAGTTGCGCTACTAAAAACCTATCAAATTCAGTGAAAAAACGTTGTTAAAGGGACGTTATGGTTAAGTTGCGCTACTAAAAACCTATCAAATTCAGTAAAAAAACCCTGAACTTTGGCAGTTATGGTAAGATAAGCAACCATAACTCGCGCCACCGTGCACTGCTAACACTAACACCCAGGACATCAAAGATGACATCACAAATGTCATTGATGACATCACTGATGACATCACATGGCTGGCTCTCCCTTTTTTTCCTTTACTGACATATCTAAGCCACATAGTTTTCTTCAGTAACAGTCAGGAAGTAAAAATTGAAAAGGTACTATATTTGTAGACTTAGGGTCAAGTCATATCATATGAAACATATATATAGCGGAAGATACAGGCTTGAAAGAGAGCAATCCTTTCTGTGCATGAAGATAATCATTAGAGTTATCAGCACTTTCTCATAGTTTTATTTTTATTACTATACCTTCCTTGTATATGCTCATATTTGTATACATTGTACTCACACTCCTTTCCTTAGGGTTCACTGACATCATTTGATACACATACAGCAGTAAGTAGCAGCTTTGAAACAGAGCAATCATTTCTCTGCATAAAGATAATCAGTTAGGTTATGAACTCTTTCTGCTACTACTTCTGCTTTTTTGCTTATTTCTCTGTCCCTGTATATACTCATATTTGTATGTGTTGTTGTCTCTTTGTGTTTTGACTGTATTAAGTGTAATCATGTATTAAGTGGGTTTTATTAGCTACTTATTACATGTTTCACAGTACGCAAAACTCTAATAAGAAAGCAGTTATCATTTCATTATTCTACATGGCAAGATTATGAATATTGCACCTTCATCATGTATACTGCACACACTGCCTACGTTTCTGCATGAGTTGCTTAGTATACTGGATAGAACTTCATAATAGAATGCTATTTATATCAATGCATTGCTTAATGCACTAATTAGCTCATGATATTTATTCAAATGATCCTTGACACTTTTTGGTCAACATTATAAGAATCCCTCCTACAGAGTTTTCATGAAAAGTAAATGCACATGGGATGTCATCAGTGATGTCATCAATGACATTTGTGATGTCATCTTTGATGTCCTGGGTGTTAGTGTTAGCAGTGCACGGTGGCGCGAGTTATGGTTGCTTATCTTACCATTACTGCCGAATTTCAGGGGGTTTTCGGTTTTACTTTGAACCATAACGTCCCTTTAACAAAGTTTTTTTACTGAATTTGATAGGTTTTTAAGTAGCGCAATTTAACCATAACGTCCCTTTTAACAATGTTTTTTCACTGAATATATATATATATATACATATATATATATATGTATATATATATATATTGGCGCATGCCGCAATCTATTCACTACTTAGCTAGCCTCAAGAATATTTTGTTTGCTTGCGTTTCTTTGCATCTGTACATGTGTAAAACAGCTTGACATCTTCATCAGTTCTGTAGCATATGTTTCTTCATCTTGATCCCAAGATGCCACTTATCTTTGATATTTTCTTGATGCCTTATAGAATATCTGCATTCCTTAGTCTCTGCATCTCTTCCATGTGCATCAACTCAACTCCGTTTGATGTCACCATTTGCTTTTACCATTCATTGGTCCTGTTTCTTCCGGAATTTTATTCAAATGGCCATTGTACTGTCTCGTATGCAGGTATGGTTTTCTCAATGGGAACATTGCCTCCTGGATTCTCCTTGGCATCAGTATTTTCACTAGTACCGCACATGTCTCACTCGCTGGTTCCCAACATATAGGCGAGATGGGCGAGGTGATTGAGGTGGGGGTACTTAGCTCCTTCTCTACATTGTGTTCCCTCAAATTGGGATCTACCACTTTCCAGTCACTCCTGAATCACTGAATATTTTTTCGTGGGTACAAGTACTTAAGCATATGCCAAATTAAGCTCTATGTTAGTACATGTTATCACAAAATGATGACTAAAAGGAATGTTTATATCAAAGCCTGCATAAAATAGTATATGTTGTACTATGTGACAAACAGGCTGAGAAGCTTGCCTCTTAAAGCAATCTTTGTCAATTCGGTTGAAGCTATGCTCACCGCCATTTCCTAGGTTTTATGTCCTTTTCACCAACTACTTCTGTTGCTTTGGCAGGGGTGTGTGTTGTGGTTGGGGGGTGTGTGTCTTGGGAAACATATGCTGCTGGTTGTTGCATGTAACCCTTATGTTATTTGCTGTCGTAAGTTGTTTTTAGCAGTATTTCAAAGTGTCTGGCTCATAACAAAATGGAACCTCCTATTGGCCTAAAGAGCACAGTTGTTCACAGCTGGAGATTTGTAGTTCAAACATTCATTTGTCAGTGCATTGGCTGCATGCAGATGAGAGTAGATCACACACCATTCTGTTTTTACTGAGATCGACCTGTTCAATGTGTTTAGCTGCACAATGGAAGACCCTTTCCCTCCTACTGGCCATGAAAAGGTGGACGTCAGGGTGTCAGAGTGGTGCTTACATTGTTGGCCTACAGCCTACATGACACCCTCCCTGCTTCTCATACTCTATGCTTTGAGGTGGCATTATGGTGGCATATAGAGCTATACCAGCAAAACATAACCTTGAGTGCCACACTTAGCTCTTTGAAGAGAAACCCTGAGCTGTGCACTAACTGCATTCTCTGAAAAGGGTACAGCACTGTGAAGTTATACCATTAACATCTGTGCACCATGCTGCAATCAATAGTTTTAGATAGATAGGCCGGCTCAGACATAGTCAAACACACAGTACTCCCCACCCACCACATAAAAACAGTTAAAGATAATTTTACAATACTAGACATCTCAACTGAAGCAATTATTTTCTTGCAGCGTTATGTACAGATCATCTTGGTTTTTTTTTTACAATAATTTAATGTTCAGTTTATCATGCCCACAACTGTAATCAGATGCTTCAGGATGTTATGTTATGTTATGTTAATGGTTTTTATGCCACACACTGCTGCCACCTGTGTGGTTTCTTGGCACTCTGGTGAATCTGAAAAGCAACTGAGGAGAGGGCTAAGTTAATAGGACTCAGCGGGAGAAAAGAGCACGGGAGCTGTGATGCGCTGTTGGCAGCTTCAGTTTGGTTGACGCTGTTCACTGAGCATAGGTGTGTTTTTTGGTTGATAGCTGTCATGTGTTGTTGGGTGAGGCTATGTGTGCTTCGTTTCATTGTTGTGGTGTAGGGAAGTGTGTGCAGTTTGTTGTGCGCTAGAAGTATGGGTTGTGTTTATTTCAGAGTTTGAGAACTGTATGCAGAAGAGTTAGGTTTTTAGTAGGGTTTGTTAGTGGCAGTACCCTTTCCTACCCCCGCTGTTCTGACTAACTACGGCCCGTATCCCTTCCCCTGTCGTACATTGTGGTGTGCTGCTATTACCACCCCTACGGTGTATGTAGAATTGTGGGTTTTTAGTAGGGTTATTTAGTGGCAGTACCTTTTCTACCCTAGTGTTCTGACTAAGTGCCGCCCATATCCCTTCCCCTTTAGTACATTTTGGTGGCAAGCAATTACCACCCCCACGGGTTCCTGCAGGGGGATGTGTTCCCTGTTCCCTGCGGTCCATCTGTTCAGAGATCGGGATAGCTCTCTTCCCATTGTTTCCATTTTAGGACCTCTATCAGTGGTCCAATTAAGTCGGGCCAATCTCCCTCCCCTGTTTCCCCTTTGACCATCTATAGGGAAAGGTCACCCTAGGTCTCAAAAAGCCACCCCTCCCATTAAACACCTCTCTTCTTCTCTGCACTCTGGTCTGGTCTGGCCTACTCCCCGCTCCTTCTCAGTTGTGTGTTTATTTCATGGTGCGTAGGTGTTGTTCAATCGTTTTCATCATGTTTAGATGCTCCTTCATAGTTCGTATTTCTCTGGGGAGGGAGTTACAGAGTTTTACAGATAGGTAAGAGAATGCTGATCCACCACTTGTTTTCCTCTTGTATGGTTTAGGTTGTAAGTGGATGTCATTGCTGGATCTGAGTGTCCTTGTCGGCTAGTAGATCGTGACTTTATTTTGTATAAATTCCGCTCCTAGGCTGTGGATTGCTCTCTGTGTTTTGACCATTGTTTTGAAGTTGATTTGTTTTTTTCACTGTGAGCCAATGTACCATCCTTAGCGCTGGAGTTATGTGGTCGTGAGAGTTTGAGGAGAAGTCTGGCAGCTGTGTTCTGTAGTCGTTGCAATTTTCTCAGTAAATAGTCCAGCATTCCAAGGTATAAGCTGTTGGCATATCCTGGACATGATGAGGAAGAGATGCCAGTGTTATGCGCATGAAGGAGAGGAATGGTAGAATCTTTTTGATTGTGTGTAGATCGCACAAGCATTTCTTAATTATCGCGTTTACTTGTGGTTCTAGAGTTAGCTCATTGATCATTAGGATTTCAAGGTTTTTGACAACTTTGAATGGTGTGGGTGTTGTTCCCAGTTCTGTGGGCCATGGGATGTACTGGTTGCTTCCTTGGTTGTTTGATGTAATCATGATTTCATTCTGATTACATCAAACTGGTTTTATTCTGAGGTTGTTAGTGTTCATATATTCGTAGAGTTATTTGAGGCAGACTATAAGCGTTGTGTTCTCTTCTTGTTTATCGCCGATTTTGTCGATCATTCGGGTATCATCTGCGTAGTTGTAGCAAGTGAAGTCGAGTCCTTTGATGAGGCTGATTAACAGCATCATATAGCTGTTGAAGAGGACCAGGGATAACAAGGATCCTTGTGGTACTTCACAGGTGGAGAGCAGCGCCATGTCAGTGGTCCCTATTTCTTCCAATCTCTTGATGAGGATGTTATGGTTGACTGTGTTGAATGCTGCAGAGAGGTCGAGTAGTATCAGTGCCGAGTTTGTGTTGGCATCTGTGTTTGTCTTTATGTCGCCCATATAGAGAGAAGTGCTGTATACATCCCTCTCATGGGTCTGAAGCCAGTTTGTGCCTGGTCCAATAGTTGGTGATTTTCTATGGGTTCCAGTATTTGTTCGCAGACCAAGGGCTCTAATAGTTTTGCTGGCTGGGGAATGCTTGAGGTCGTAGTTTGAGAGATGTTCTACATCGCCCATTGTATCCTTGAGGAGTGGTATGATGTAGGCAGATTTGAATGCTCACTGTAATCTCCCCATTGAGAGTGATAGGTTGAAGAGGCTTAGGTAGCATTTCTACTGTGTACCTTGTGTAAGGATTGATTTATAGATATCTGGTAGGCAGCGGTCCATTGGGGAGCCTGCCTTGTTGCTTTATTTCGCCAAGCTGTGGAGTTTTTCTCTTGACATTTGGGCAAAACTGCTCAGCCTGTTCTGTGGTCCTGGGATAGGTAGGGGATGGTGCATGGTCTGGTTGATTGGTCTACTTTGTATGATCTGGTGAATGTCAATTATCTGGTTCTAAAAATTATCTGCAAGGTAATTGCAAAATTTGTATGACAGCACTGGTGTGTTGTTGCATCCAGGGGGATTTCTCATCTCGTTTACGATGTTGAATTGTTTTTTTCTGAGTGTTGGTGGCCTTTGTGATTCGGTCATTGCATTATTTCTGTTTACCTTTAAGAGTTTCCTTTTTGTATGCTTGAATTTGTTTTTGAAAAGTTATTACTTTCGCTCGGTCATAATTATTTCATGATTCTTGTTCTAGTTTACAGTTTCTTTTTTTCATTGTATTGAGGTGGGGTGAGAACCATATTGCCTCTGCTTTCTTTCATGACGGGATGAGGGGTTTTTCTGGGGAGATGCTGGTGTCGGGGGGGGGAAATTCTGCCGGGGTCGGCCAGACCGTCCACAGACCTCTGGGCAGGGAGGCCCCAACTCCTCCCGTATATCCCAAAAGAGATAGAGTATGAGACACACGCAAGAAGTAAGGTGACTCTGCTGTTTATTAGACAAAACGGCAGGGATGGGTCAAGGAGCGTACGCGTCCGTCCTGACACACACACAATCGTGGGGCTCGCAGGCCCTTTTTACCTTAGTATGACGCGCTACTTGCGTCACTTGGAAAGTTTTAGCAAAAACCTATCTCCACTCTGGATTGGTTACTCGAGTGGTAGGGTTAGTATAGCGCACATATAGAGAACGGAGTTAGTGGCTGAGAGTTAGTCAGGTGGTATACCTGGGCTGTCCCTTCAATTTGATACATGAAAATTGTTACATGAAGACCTCTGAGGATTGGTCAATGTGAATGGCGTCAGTGATAAGAACCCCATGTTCTAATTGGTCCGCTCGCGAGCCTCCCAGTCTGGGACTATCGCTGTTCCCAGCTCGCGGTGCACCTGTCATTTGCAACAATGTTTTAATATGGGTAGGTGTAAACAATGTGAGGATTTATTCATATGTTGGGAGGTCGAATACTCCCACTGCTGCAGATGTCCAAATGAGTCTTTTAATTGTATCTGCCTGTGTCTCGAAACGTGGGATTCAGGCGTCTCCTTCCTCCTGGGCTTGGCATCTTATCAGGTTTGACTTTGTCACGTGAGGTGGGACCGTGTTTGAGGCAAAATTCAACACAATTAATATTGTTTTTCCTACTGTGTGCGTGGTTTATCTTGCAGGTGCGACCTTGGCGTTGGCTTGCAGCGTGCGAGATTGCAACATCGTGCCCTTGGCGGTGTGCTTTCGCCGGGCTCATTTTGCAGGGTCAGCAACCCAGTTCTTGCTCACTCAATGTTCATGGAAGCTTTTGCCTGCGGCCTACTTGGGCCTGGTGCATAGGTGGAACCGTTTGATGCAGGGCGCTTTAGGTTCGGTATCATATTGCTTTATCCTCAGTATCGTGTCCCCGTTATATTCTTCATTATGGTACATGGCTCTTAGAAGAAGCGTGAGCAAGCCTTTTTTATATAAGTTCATGATGCGTCTTGCGTTTCTGCATTTTGAGAGCCTATGTGGAAAATAATAAAGATGTACGTCCGTGAGTATGTCTGTCGCCTACGTCATAGCACTGAATATATTCTTCGTGTAGATTGGTGCGGGAGTGTCCGGTGTGTATATTTTCACAGGTGTGCTGACCGTTGGCTAGGTCGTCATGGCATCTCTAACGACGTGTAGGTTTAGTCGAGTTGGTCCGTGCCGCAGGTGTCGGCATGGACAGGGCGGGCTGCTGGGCAGGTAGATGGGCACATCCGTATGTTCCTGTACCAGGGTATTTGGTCGTCCGGTAGATAGGCAAACTCCTCTCGTGGCGGGTGTCTGGGCCGTGATCCTCTAGGCCAAGCGCGAGAGGGGAAGGGCGGGAGCCTGTTCTTCCATTCTCCCACTTCAGTCCCCCCTCTGGTCGACTTGTCGACCACAAACATATCCTTTTCTTTATCTCCTCTTACTCTCCATATTTTAGTTATTCCTCCCAAATGTCCATAGTGGTTAACATGGTCTTCAAATGACCAATACATATATTCACATGTTCCTCCAGGAGTGCAGTATACCCATTTCCCTATGTAGCTCCTTGGGTTTCTTGGGTTTTCGAGCTTCACAGATGGTGGGTCCAGGTGGTTGGTGATGATCTGGTTGCGCAACTTCTCTCTCTCTTTTATTATTGTACCTGTGTGTTGGCCGTCATCTGTTGGCATCAAGAGGTGTATACCAACCATTTCGATCATCTCGTCTGTGGTGCGTGCCTTTCGGGCTTTCCAAAATCTTATTATGATCAATGTAGCTCCAGCCAGAATAGTACATCCAACTATAATCTTCAGTCCATCTGACAGCCACGATGGCATCCATGACCATAATATTGAAAACCAGCTCTCATCCTTTTTCACACCTTTACTTTCATCCATCATTTTTGAGTGCATCTGGGCCAATTGTGATACAGCTTCCGTGAGCGTACCATTGTCAGCATCGTTAGCAGGAATGAATGTGCAGCATGATTGTCCTATCTTTGCGCAAAATCCTCCTTCCATTGCTGTGAGGAGGTCCAGTACATATCTGTTCTGTAGTGCAACCATTCTTACTGCTCGCAATTCCTCTTTTATTGCATTGAATCCATTTACTGTAGAGTTGATTGTCATCATTAGTTCCCACCTAGTTATCTGGAGCCATTTTGCGTTTGCGTAAGCCTGCAGTCCAGGATGTATTATTGAGGAGAAGAACATAGCTGCTCTGCTGAATAGTCTGTGTTCCGGCGGTATTAAGGTCAGTGCTGTTTCCGACCTTCCCCACAGATAATTTCCTGTCAGAGGTTCTCCTTGTCTTTTCCTTCTGTTGAGGACAGTGTCGTTGCCGTTGCGTCTGTTCTCTGATCCTTTACGAGGCTGTGCAGATCTCTTCTTCCTTTTGTTTCCTTCATCCATCTTGGGGAAATTCGCCATATTCACATGCTTCTGGGGTACCACTAGTGATGGTACATTAACGTGTACTATTGTGCATACACCATTCCACAAAGGGGGCAGTGTGTGATACGCCTTGTCTCCACAGGCCCAGTAATGGTCCATTACTACTGCTGTTCCTGCTCCCCCTCAGGTAACTCCATCACGCTTTCACAGTTGGTATTGTATCCTACATCCACCTCTCCTTTATGTTGGTAGCATACCTTAGGCACAGTTAAAGGCAGTATTGTTATTGGGTCTTCATCCTTCTCCATCCACGTGAGCATGGGTACGTACTTGATCCAAGTCATCCAACATCTATGGTTATGTCCATCAATAGTTGAAATATTTTCTCTTGTTACCATGTTGCTGCCAACCACTCCTATGTCCCATTTGTTGTTCATGTACACCTTCCCTGTTATTGTAATCAGTGGTCTTTCCCAACATCCGTTTTTACCAGGGACTTCAGTGGTGTACCAATCACATGGTAGGTACTGCAGTGTTACTTTCTTTGTTTCTCCTTTTGCAGGACCACTTGTTATGCATCTGAATCCTTCAGCATGTAAACTGCTCTTGTGGTAACTCAAATAAGTCTTGAGGAAGTTATTTTCATATGGGTATGTATCTCATGTTTTCCACACCAGTTGCACCATTGTCCCTTGAAATCTTCCTTTCATCTGGAACAGTGCCAGGTATATTATACATCGTGCTATTTTTCCATCTATCTCCGTAGCAACAAATGTTCGAGAAGCGCTCATGGCGTATGGGATCAATGAGCAAACGTAGCAGCTGTCTTCTGTTGTCTGCTTGCCTATTTTGGTCATGTGTTGGTACCACATGTTGTTAGAGACATGTGCTGAATCTTGTACATAGTTGTCAATGCCTTTATTATCTGAGTATGTGCTGCGTTTAACTCTATTTTCCTGGTGTGGGGTTTTACTAGTACCACCTGACGTAACACCTGTTGCAGCTGGGGCTGTGGGTATATTAGGTTTGGGTACAGCAATAATATCAATAGCATAGCTGTACTGCCATACAGAGGCAGCCAAGAACTCAGTGATCATTAAAATCCCTATCAATTTTATTACAAATGCTAATTTCACCGGCATTTTGCTCTTACCTTGCTGCAGTCCGGCATCTTATTCTTGCGACGTTACAGTTGCCCACCTGAAAATTCTTAATATGCTCGTTATTAAGGTTAGTTATTGTTATTAAGCTCTCCCTATCAAGTAGTCATTCAGTGCCCAGGCGAAGAGCTGTTCCCACGCCAATCTAAGCGATCTATCTCTTAGGGCAGGCAAGTATGGTTGGAGGTGGGGCATTGAATGTTCTATGGCCAAGAGGAATGCTGTGTAGTAGACACGTACCCTCCTTCCTTTCAGGTACGTTGGCCGTTTTATTTCATATACAAATTGGTGTGACAATTCTTCCAGGTAATTATCGTCTGAGGGTACCATCTACTCCTGGGCAGTGAATTAGTTAGTTATCTACTTTCTTATCAGTACAATAATACGCTTTACCTGCATGTGCGAGAGAAAAGAAAGAGAACATTCAGGTGTTTACATGTGTATATGTGCAAAACAATGTCCTTCAGTTCAGTTATTACTACAGTGGGTAGGGGGTCAATGTGCAGAGGGTTTGGGGCTCAGGCTGGCGGGAGTCTCTTTACCCTTTGATCGTGTAACCATGGGGTGGGCGGTATGGGGATCACCCCTTTCTTTTCTAATAGTTGTCTCTGGGGAATCTGGGGGGTGGCAGGGTATGGGGACACTTAGGCTGTTAGTTGTGGGAGAAGTCTCTTCCTCCGTTGGTGACGCTGTTGTTGTTCTTCCTGTGGCCCTGTCTGTGGCACTGGGGCGGGTCTGGAGTTTGTAGATCTTTACGTCGTGTAGGTGGTTCCAAGCACGTTTGTCCTGTAACTTTATTGCTCTAGTTGATACCTCTTCTACCAGATGGGGGCCAGTGAATCGTGGACTGTTCCACTTTCTGTTGAAATTGCGAAGTAGTACGTGGTCACCTTTAGCAACTTTGCACAGTCTTTCCTTTTCCAATTCTTTATCCACGTCTTCTTGTTGGTCGCTGTTAGACCCGCCCCGCGTGCGCTCGAGCTGTTGAGACTCAAACACTACACTAGTAATCAAAGAAGACACATATTGGTACATTTCATCACCAAGAACACTCGCAGTACTCTCGTGGTCAGTAAATGCTCTTGATGTTGGCGTTAGGGGAAGGTGCATTTGACGTCCGGTAACCACCTCGTGAGGGGTGAGGTGGTGGTCGGACCCTGGTCTATTCCTTGGCTCAAATAGGGCTAATGGAAGGCAATATAACCAACTCTTCTTTGTTGTTTGCTGTATCTTTGCAATTGTCTCCTTTAATAGGCCGTTCAGGTGTTCACATATACTGTTGGCCTGTGGGTGGTATGCACATGCAAATTTATGCTTGATGTTCAGCAAAGATGTAATGTGCTGGAACATTTCGATTGCGAAATGTGGGCCATTGTCTGACCTTAATACCTCACACACTCCCCACCTAGGGAAGACCTCCCTCACTAGGAATTTAGCTGCTCTAAATGCATCTGGGTGTGAACAGGGCCCTGCTTCAATCCACCTCGAAAATGGGCATACTACTACAATCATATACCTATTTCCTTGACATACGTTGATCATATCAACATAGTCAATATGGAGATGTCGGAACGGTCCCTCTGGCCGGGGTAAAGTACCTCTTATCACCTTCATAGTGTGGCCGGCCGTAAACTGTTGGCATGTGAGACAGTTGCTGATAAAATTTGACACATGAGAATTTAACTCGGGGCAGAACCAGTCTTCCCTAATTCGTGCTGCAATTACTTCCTTGCCTGTGTGGGCTGGGTAATGTAGTTGGCTCAGGGGGGTGTTCAAAAGTGCCAATGGTATTACAACTTTTCCAGTGTCACCCTGGTGCCATAGTGCGTCGGTTGGTGACATTGTGAATCCACTTTTTACCCATATTTCTTTTTCGGCCATTGGTGCAGCCGCTTGTAGCTCCATAATCTGTGTGGCTGGGAGATGGGTGTACCCTTCTCTTATCAACATCTCCTTAGCCATTCCCCTCCCCCTCCCTCTCTGTGACTCTGGGGGGTTCCATATCTCACCAAAGTATGCAGCATACTTCGCATGTGCGTCTGCTGCTGCATTCCCTTTTGAGATGTGATCTTCGCCATTGGTGTGTGCGGTGCATTTCACTAAAGCTAATTCTTGGGGGTCATTTATTGCTTCAATTAGTTCAGCCAATAGGAGGGCATGTTGCACTGGAGTGCCATCAGCTCTCCTAAACCCTCTTCTTCTCCATTTCGACAGCCCTGAGTGGACAGTGGATGTAACATACGCGCTGTCGGAGTATATGGTCACTCGTTTGTCAAAGCTTTCCTTCAACGCCAAGATCAGTGCAACTAATTCCGCTGCTTGAGCGGAGTAATGCTGTGGTAATTGTACACATTTCATGGCCACACACACCGGTACCTCCATCATTTTTACCACTGCTGCCCCAGTCCTCCTTACACCATCCCTTTGGTCGATAGTTGATGACCCATCAATGAACAAGAGCTCACCTCCCTCTAGCGCGTTTTCTTCAACCTTTCTAGTACATGAGTACATGTCAGTTATTTGCGTACAGTCGTGGGCATAATCTCCCTCCTCAATTACTTCTGCTAGGAACCTTGCAGGGTTGACCGTGCTACATCTAACAATTGATAGTTCAGCTCTGGATAAGATGATCTCATAACCTGATGCCCTTTGCGTGGTTAGGGTGGACTTAGGTTTATTCAATATGGCAAATAGTGCATGTTCCACAAACAGTGTAGTTGGGCACCCCATGGTTATTGCTGATGCTTTCTCTACCGCAAAAGCAGCTGCAGCGAGACCTTGTTCGCAAGGGAAATGACCTAGCATCACAGGATCTAAGTGGCCGCTGTAAAATGCTACCGGTTTGTAGCCCATGCTTGTTTTTTGGGACAACACTGCTTTCATTACTGCTGAGTCGCAATGTGAAAATATAAAAAATTGTCGCTCATAGTCTGGGGATGCCAGTACCGGAGCAGTTGATATCGCATCTTTCAACTCATCAAAAGCCTCTTTCATTTCCATTGTCCACCTCAGCTTTTTCTCCCCTTTATTAGCTTCCTTTAACGCCTCAAGCAGGGGCCCTATGTATGAACTGTAATCAAATACCCATGCTCTACAGTAGTTGCATAGACCCAGGAACTGCTGCAGTTCCCTCACTGTTTGTGGCACTGGTGTGTTTGAAATGGCCTGTGCTCTTTGTGGTGCAATCTTTCTTCCATGTTGGGATATGAGCTGACCAATGTAAAGTACCTGTTCTTGACAGTACTGTAACTTTTCCATGTCTACCTTGTAACCTTTCTCAGCCAATATTGTCAACATCTTTAATGAGTCCTCTCTGCATGTTCTTTCGTTTGTACTGCAAATTATTATGTCATCGACATACTGCAACACTGTGCTTTCCACTTCAATGTTACCCAAATCCATCTGTATTACTCTGTTGAAAATTGAGGGTGATTCGCAATACCCTTGTGGCAATCTCGTGTGTTTCCACTTTGTGTTTCTGTAAGTGAAGCTTGTCAGATCTTGTGAGTCTGGGTGCAATGGTATTGAGAAGAATGCATTTTTAAGGTCGATCACTGTAAATCGTGATGCTTCTGCTGGAATGCCACACAATATTGTGGCCGGGTTTGCTGCTATGGGATACTCTGCTTCTACTATGTTGTTCAAGGGCCTGAGATCCTGTATGAAGCGCCAAGAACCCCCTTTAGCCTTGCGCACTGGGTATACAGCCGTGTTACATGGTGATTCTGAGGGGACCAATATGCCATTATTTATAAGGGCCGTTATGGTTTCATATATGCCCTCATCTGCCTCTTTTGATAGTGGGTATTGTTTCACTCTGGGGAGTATTGCACCTTTTTTCAATGTTATCCTTACTCCCCCTATACTTTTTATGCACCCCACGTCATAGGGGCTAGTAGTCCACAGTGATGTGGGTACCTTTGTCATATCCTCCTTAAAGAAGGGGACTGGGGTGCATGCGGGTGCCTCAAGTGCCATTGCAATTTTCTGTGCTACTTGTTTGTACGCCACTCTTAGCCATATTTCCACACTCATCATAAACACCATTTCACCTTCCTCCTTTTCTTCTGAGAACAGCTCCTCATCTGACACCTGGGTGAGTCTACATCCTTCCGCTAGTGCTATCACTGCCCTCCATGTCCTTCCTTCTCTGTCTTGGGCATGTACAGCAATGTAATCAGCTGTTGCTATAATGCTCTCAATGTCCACTGGAACCACCTTTCCTTCTGGCTCATTGACTGGTGTTTCTGGTCTGAACAGATAGGCTGCTGACCTCCTCCACATTTTTCCCTCTATTCCTGGCATCCATGCAAATGCCATGTCTGTCCCGTACTGGAAGAGCTCGCCATCTACTGGCTCCGCCCTAATCGCTGTTTGTCCGCAGTATGCTTGCATAATCTGTCGTGCTGTGAGCATGTTAATCCCTGGAGTGGAGCAAATTATGCCGTCCTCAGTAAATGAGATCGTCATATTCAACCTGTTCATTATGTCTCTCCCCAGTATATTTACTGGTGAGGCACTATAATATAGAAGCGGGACTGACAGGTCATAATCTCCTATAGATAAGGGAATGTTATCAGTAAAAGGAACCAACCCTTTAGCCCCAGAGAATCCTCCGGTGTTCATGGCTTCGCCTGACATCTTAAATTTACCCTCCCTTATGCAAGACCGGGTCGCCCCGGTGTCAACAAGGAATGATAACTTTTTGTCACCTATCGTTACCTCTATGCGTGGTTCCTCCGCACTATTAGGTGTTACTGACAGGATGGGACACACCAAGGCCGTCTGTGGGCTGTCCTATTGAGGGTACAACGATTGACCATTTCCTGTGTAAGGGTTGTGTCCCAGGACCGTCACCCTACCCAGTTGTGTTTGTTTTACTTGGGGTTGTTGTGTTATCGCTACCTGTTGTTGTGGCAGTGAATGTGTCTGTGGCTGTTGTTGTGTTATGAGTTGTTGCTGTTCATTTCCCTGTTGCAATGTCTGCTGTTGCTGTATGCCCTGCTGTCCCTGTGCCGGCCTTGGTTGTCCATGTTCACTCCATGATGGTGTTCCTGGTCTTACTCTACACGTGCGTGACATGTGCCCTAATAATCCACAACTCCAACACACCGGTGGTTCCCTACTCTGCCATGGAAAGCTCCCTGTGTTGTCCTGGTATACTGGTTGCCCTGTGGGATAGGAATTTCTAAGTCCTCCTACCTGCTGTTGGGTATTATATCCGTATCCTCTCCCTCTCATAATTCCTCCTCTCCCCCTGTTGTAATTATAATACCCAGCTCCTGGCATTGGGTACCTCCTCCCATGTTGGTCGTGTATGGTTGGAGTGGCGGCACCTGTTGTGTTATAGTCTGTGAAGGTGGTATTTGGGAGGGATCTTGTGCAGCCACTACTTGTGTGGGGCTTTGGGTCATTGTTGTAGGCGTAGTTATTAGTGCCCCTTCCATTGTGTATTTAGTAAGCTTTTTCTGTACTAATTTAGCCTCTTCCGTTTTCCTGTCCTTTTCCTTTTGTTTCATTTTTCCTTGCCATGTCCTGCAATGATGCACTATAGTCAGTTGTATTTCTGGCCATGCTTTTGCTTCCATTCCCACTACTTTCTTCAGTTGTTTCTGAACTCCTTCCGGGAGCCCTTGTACTAGTATATGATAAAATATTGCGGGTGTTTTGTCCCATTGTTCTCTAGTTTCCATGCACCACTTCTCTTGGATTTCCTGGATATAATCAACAGGATCTTAGTTCTCACGCATCTTGCGGGAGGTAATTGCTCCTATGTCTGATGTGTCTGGGTACTGTACCCTCAGTGCCTGCCATAGTGCATGTCTGCAGTTTGCGAATGGTGCCCCATCATGCGATGTGTTTGTTATTGTTACCCCAGGGAATCCCGCTCTCTTCCAAATGTCATCCGCTGCATCTCCTAATATCGATATTAGAAGGCCCTTCACATCTCCTAATGCCAGTTTCTGTCCTGCGGTGTGTTTTTCCATTTCATATATCCACTTACCCGCACCTCCACTTAATGATGGGAGCCTGCATTTTATATTTTCTTTGTCTGTATGCTTCCAAGGGACATACTGTGGCCTAACCCCTCCCCTCTCCAGAAGTGGCATTAAGTTATGTCTCGTTTTACCCTTTGTGTTCCATAAAATCGAGTCCTCACACCCTTCCTCTTCTTCCCTTTCTTCTACATCATCAATTTCATCCGTATTTCCCCTGCTCGTAACTCTTTCTTCTCCATCTTTTCCCCTTCTTCCATCATTTCCTGTATTTAATGTGGGCATGTGTATTCGCCTTTCCTGCCTGCGTCTAGGGAGCTCCCTAAGCCGACATGCATAGGGTGTCAGTTCGTCTGTGAAGGGCGCACGTTTTATTGTGCGTAACGAGCGTGAGGTGGTTGAGCATGTAGGGTGCGATGGGAGAGGGCGTTATGGGGACGGTGCGTCCTCATGTGTCTGTCTTTCCGCTATTCCTTGCTCATCCTCCTCTCTTCTCTCCAGCTCATCCTTTCTCCTACGGATCCATGGCGAGTCTGTGTTGGTCCGGGTGATGTATAGTTTATCTAGGCTTTCCCTTTCACTGTTTGTTCCTTCCTTCTCCACTCCTTCTCCTTCCTCACTACAAAAGTCAGTCATAAACGGCACCCCCCACTCGGTCTTTTTCCCCTTTATTGTTACTGTTTGTAAGTCTATTAGGTCCAGTTCTCCTTTTTCTCCTTTATCAACCGCTCCCCTTTGCGCTGATGTTGTTGCTACTTCTGTGTCTTTATATACATCCCCCATACTTCACTCTCCCTTCTCCTATCTTCTCTTTCTCCTTCATTTCTCTCCTCCATCTCCCTACCATTTTCCTCCCTTTTCCTTTTTAATTCATCCATTACTTCACTACTCATCTGTTCCAATATTCTTTCATCCTCTTTCTTCCTTTCCCATTTCACCCTTTCCCTTTCTAATATGCTCTCTATCACCCTCCCTTCTTCGTATTTCTTAGTCGTTTCTGATAGTAATCTCCTCTTCCACATTGCCATTTCTTTTTCTTTCTCTTCTTCTTCCCTTTTCTTTTCTCGCAGCACTGCTCTTGATACCCTTTCTGCTGCTGCTTTTACCCTTTCAGCTTCTCTCCTTTGCTCCTCAGTTCGTTCCCTTATTTTTTCCAATTCGTTCTTACCTTCTTTCCTTTTCCTCGCTCTCTCTCTTTCCTCCCTCTCGAGCTGTTTGATCAATTAATTCTGCTCATCCCTTAATTCTGCTAGTCGTTCCTCCAAAATCTCTTCCTTTTGCCGTAACAGCTCTTCCCCTCTCATTCCACTCTCCCTGGTATTATCCTCGTCTGTTTTCCTTACTACCTCCCTCTCTTCCCCTGTTAATGAACCTCGTAATTTTAATAGTATCTGTGCAGCTACCCACTCATCATTTCCTATTTCCACAGTTTGTTCTTCTCCAGTCCTCCCCTCCCCTGCTGGCATCTTCCCATGAGCCACATATGGTGGAGGGCTGTATGCCGGGTTCGAGTACCCCTCAGCCGCCCTGAACTGACCTCTTTCTATTTCTCCTAACTCCCTTAAAGGGTACAACCCCCCTCCCTCCGTTTTCACTCCCTTTGCTAGGGGTATATCGTTGCTCGGTTCCTTTTTTATTTCATTTGATGTATTATTCTTTTCTCCTCCCTCTTGTCCGTTCCCCGTGTTCTTTGGGTCTTCACTCCCCTTTTTCCCATCCTCTCCTTCCTCCTTAATCTCTTTTTCTTCCAGTATTTCCTCCACAGTGAACATTCCATTTGGTCCTGGTCGGGACCCTTGGAACATCCTCCATAAGTTAAACACCTCCACGTGGTTTGCCAACTTCTTCCCTTTGTATGTATTATGCAGATGGTTTAGTAGTGAATGTTGGGCATATGGATCAAAGCTACCATTAGGCGGCCACGGTGTTATCATTTTGTTGTCCGTCCCCTGGGTCCATTCTATACTATACTTAATCAGTTTCTCCCTATGGGGTGACAGTGTTGTAGATATGTGCTGTAGTGGGGTAGTGAGGGTGTTCCCCCACCCTCCCGATCCTGTCCCATATGACATAGTAGCGCTCCACTTGTTACCCTTCCTCTATTTGGTAGCGTTTATCTCACTAGCAGTTTACAATATACAGCCTTATATCGTTACCTGGTACCGTAAGTTTGGGGACTTGCGATAGTCCGCTAAGGAAAGTTATAAAAATATAGTATTTACATTTGTATATTTTCTTCTGTCTTTCTTCCTTTACACGACACCCTTACGGCCCCCTGCAGCCGAGGCGCACGTAGCCCCTGCGGCTGCGTGCCCCTTATGACGTTCTTATACAGTCGTCCTATTTTCACTTGCTCCTCCTCCTTCTTCTACACTTGCCGTGGCCGGCGCTCTCCGTGCGCAGCCACGTCCCCCGTTTCACCTTTCCCCGATCAACTCATTACCATTTGTCTCCGTTTCCACTCCCTTACCACAGTTCTCTTCCCCACCACTCTCAGAAAGAAAGATGCCTTGTGCTCGGGATATCCTATGAAAGCCCTACTGGTGACGTCACCGATCTCTTCGAGCTACTGGTAAGTTCTTCATATATTCTTTAAGTTCAAAATACACTTGCAATCTACCCCCGTTAACCTCACAGCTGTCTTCCTGTCACTCCTGGAACAAGGTAATCAATAATATAATCGGACTGCGCACGCTGCGTCGCCTCGCGTGTGATAAGCCCCTCGACAGGAGGGCTTAACCAGCCAATTATCTTCCGTATTGGGCAACTAACTAGCTACCGCCTACAGGGAAACGTCATCTACCTATCGAGTTTCTTGCTCGAACAATAGAGATCCTCATCTACTCATTGATCAATAAATGCCAAATCGTAGGAAACCACACACACACACACACCCTCACACGTAGTCGCGACCTAGGCCAATCAGTGTCTACGAGCGGCCGCACGTGATGTTTTCGTGCTCCGCCCCCCCCCTCGCGTAACGTAGCCGACTGCTCTCACACTCATTCGGCTATCATTCATTCCATTGCCAACACTAAATTGTCAAACCTTCGCCGCGCACCTGTACAACACCTCCCACCTCCCGTATTTAATTCCTCCCCCCTCCCTCACAATTTCACATTGCTTGTTGTGCGTGGCATGTTCACCAAGTTCTCTTGATGCGGGGCCACTCGACTGCGTGGACCCCTCCAAGCGGCTCGCCACCTCCCCTCGTCTGGACCACGTCTGGACACTCGCCAACCGCGGGCGGGATACTTCTCAACCGGCTCCCGAGGGCCAATATCCGGATTGCGCTGTCCGGTCTTCTCGCAGCTCCGCGATGGTCCTGTAGTCCTCAGAAGGGGGCAACGGCAGAGGGGGCCGCGCCGCTGGGCCTCCTCGCAACGTGATTACCTGGAAAAAGTAAAAATAAAAAAGCAGATCTTAAACAGATCTCAGCAGTGCCTCCAACTTGTCGGGGGGGAAATTCTGCCGGGGTCGGCCAGACCGTCCGCAGACCTCCGGGCAGGGAGGCCCCAACTCCTCCCGTATATCCCAAAAGAGATAGAGTATGAGACACACGCAAGAAGCAAGGTGACTCTGCTGTTTATTAGACAAAACGGCAGGGATGGGTCAAGGAGCGTACGCGTCCGTCCTGACACACAATCGTGGGGCTCGCAGGCCCTTTTTACCTTAGTATGACGCGCTACTTGCGTCACTTGGAAAGTTTTAGCAAAAACCTATCTCCACTCTGGATTGGTTACTCGAGTGGTAGGGTTAGTATAGCGCACATATAGAGAACGGAGTTAGTGGCTGAGAGTTAGTCAGGTGGTATACCTGGGCTGTCCCTTCAATTTGATACATGAAAATTGTTACATGAAGACCTCTGAGGATTGGTCAATGTGAATGGTGTCAGTGATAAGAACCCCATGTTCTAATTGGTCCGCTCGCGAGCCTCCCAGTCTGGGACTATCGCTGTTCCCAGCTCGCGGTGCACCTGTCATTTGCAACAATGTTTTAATATGGGTAAGTGTAAACAATGTGAGGATTTATTCATATGTTGGGAGGTTGAATACTCCCACTGCTGCAGATGTCCAAATGAGTCTTTTAATTGTATCTGCCTGTGTCTCGAAACGTGGGATTCAGGCGTCTCCTTCCTCCTGGGCTTGGCATCTTGTCAGGTTTGACTTTGTCACGTGAGGTGGGACCGTGTTTGAGGCAAAATTCAACACAATTAATATTGTTTTTCCTACTGTGTGCCTGGTTTATCTTGCAGGTGCGACCTTGGCGTTGGCTTGCAGCGTGCGAGATTGCAACATCGTGCCCTTGGCGGTGTGCTTTCGCCGGGCTCATTTTGCAGGGTCAGCAACCCAGTTCTTGCTCACTCAATGTTCATGGAAACTTTTGCCTGCGGCCTACTTGGGCCTGGTGCATAGGTGGAACCGTTTGATGCAGGACGCTTTAGGTTCGGTATCATATTGCTTTATCCTCAGTATCGTGTCCCCGTTATATTCTTCATTATGGTACATGGCTCTTAGAAGAAGCGTGAGCAAGCCTTTTTTATATAAGTTCATGATGCGTCTTGCGTTTCTGCATTTTGAGAGCCTATGTGGAAAATAATAAAGATGTACGTCCGTGAGTATGTCTGTCGCCTACGTCATAGCACTGAGTATATGCTTCGTGTAGATTGGTGCGGGAGTGTCCGGTGTGTATATTTGCACAGGTGTGCTGACCGTTGGCTAGGTCGTCATGGCATCTCTAACGACGTGTAGGTTTAGTCGAGTTGGTCCGTGCCGCAGGTGTCGGCATGGACAGGGCGGGCTGCTGGGCAGGTAGATGGGCACATCCGTATGTTCCTGTACCAGGGTATTTGGTCGTCCGGTAGATAGGCAAACTCCTCTCGTGGCGGGTGTCTGGGCCGTGATCCTCTAGGCCAAGCGCGAGAGGGGAAGGGCGGGAGCCTGTTCTTCCATTCTACCACTTCACTGGCAATTGTTTCCACAATCCATTTCTGCATTAGGTCTGCTTTTACATCTAAGTCAGTTGCGTCCAAGGTTGAAATCGATGGCTTTGAGGATTCTAGTTGTTCTTCTGAGTTACTGCTTTTGATGGCATTCCAGTTTCTTTTCCAGATCGGGAGCATTTTTGTGGTTTTGGGGATGCTTTTGATGGTAGATGGATCACTAATGGTATAATGAGGTGTTCCCGCCGTAGTATTTGTATTGGTGGCACAGTTAAGATCACTTTTTTATTGGCAAAGATTGCATCAACAGTGTGTCCTGCTGTGTGTATCTCGCCTTTCACCATCTGTTGTAGTCTCAGTGTCTCAAGCTGCTAATAGTGATTTCTGCAAGTTTGCATTCGCTTCTTTGAACCATATGTTGAAGTCCCTGAGGATGATCAAGTGAGAATGTTTGGTGACCAGGTTCATGAAGGCGCATTTGAAAGTGTCCATGAAGGTTGCGTCATAGGTTGTTGGTCTATAGAGGAGTATGACTGTAAGGTTTGTTTGTGCGTCTGGTGTCAGGTGAAGGACCAGGGATTCACAGTTCGGAATGTTCAGTGGTTCAGCTGTGTTTATTTTTAAGTGTTCTTTACAGGCTACTGCAAGTCCTCCACCTCTTTTTCCTTTTCTGTTTACCTGTATGCCTTTGAAGTTGTCAGGTAGACAACTGTGTAGTGTGACTGTGTAGTTGTCATCGAGCCAGGTTTCTGTGATGAATAGTATGTCAATTCCCACTTCATAGAGTAGATCGTAGATCTCTTTTGCGTGTTTGGACATCAATCATGTGTTGATTAGATTGCAGTGTATTTTTTTCTTTATAGTGTCCTGTTTTGTTCTTGCTTTCATCTTTGCTTGGTCTTGTTGGTGATTTCACTCATCATTATTCTCAGGTTGTAGGTTGTGGTCTGTTAGGTCTGTTTCTTCTTTGAGTAGGTTGGCTAGGTTTCGAATCAGGTCCATGACTTTGTCTGGGTCCTCTTCCGTATCTAGTTGCTGTAAGTCCCCTTGGGTTTTGATGATATATGGGGTGAAGGTGTTGTTTCCCATCTTTCTCCTTCCGCATGTTTCTGCCTTTTTCCTGTGGGGTTCCCGGTATCCTGCTGGTTTGTCTAACATTTCTGGTGGTCGTATGCTGTTGTGGCGAGTGGTCCATATCGAGGTATGGTGTTAGGTCTAATGTTTTTTGTCTTGGTTTTGAATTTGTTCTTTTTACTGTTCCGCTTATGGTTGTGAGCTCTGTTGCTGTGTTGGTATTTGGTGGTGTGGTTACCTGGTGTGGTTCCATTTCATTTATCCTTTCCTCCTAGTTTTCCCTCATTTTGTCCTGTTCTCTGGCATTGCATATTCTGTTCTCTTAAGTCTTCTAGTTATTGCGGAGTTTATGTTATTGTTGCAGGGGCTCAAGCTCACCTCTGACGCTTTTTCCGGGTTTTTGTTGGGCTTGTTATCTTTCTTGTTTGTTTAGTTTTAGGGTCCCCTTTTAGTAGTGGTTTTCTTGGTGGCTTCTGCTGTCTGTAGTTATTGTAGGAGGGATGAGTGTGACTCAGTCGGGGGTCGTTGGCTTGCAGGGGGGGTTCTCTGGTTCATGTCCCACTTTGCTTGCCCAACCTTTTTAGTACAGCCTTCTCATAATAGTTTGCTGAGTTCCAAGACCCAGAATCAGCTCTCATGCAAGCAATCACCAATTTGTTGACAGCCAAATGCACAGTACTCCCCCGCAACACATAGAGATAATGTTACAGTACTTGTCATCTCCGTCAAAGTACTTGCTCTTGGAATGCAGTTTAATATACAGAATTATCGTGTAACATTCGGACTATGTATCGAATTCCCTGACACCCCACAATGCTTTAAAGCCATAACAATGGCAGTTAGGCAAAGTAGAAAGGCCACATGGCATAACAGATCAGATGTCTGAAAGGAGAAAATCAACATTTCTGAAAATTACACTATTGCTTTATTTATATTTGTAGAGTTTACTTGTTCAGTTAGTGCCCTAGAAAGTATAAGAGCACAAACTAATTTAATTGAACATTGTTTATGATTGTATGGATCGAGTATAGCCACCATTTCTTAAATTGCTTACAGATAACACATTGGCATGTGTTACTAACAACAACTCGGGGCAAATTCACAGAGAAGTTAAATTAATACCTCTGATTTACTCCTGACTTACTGGGAGTAAATGACCCAGGAACTTGCTATGAATAAACCAGCGTTAAGATGATTTCTTAGTAAATCCTACAGGTTGTGTATACTATTCATTTCAGTGTGTGCGATGTAGTGCTGCGGTGTGTGCGTGTCTAGATGCAGCTTCCGGAGACAGCGGCTCGCTGCTCAGAGATCTGGGCCTGGTCTCTGCTGCTGGCGGCCCCGGATCACGGGTCTGACACTCACACATGTTTACATTGTTAGCATCGCTTCGCTCTTACATGCTTCGCTAGAATGTTCGTGATCATTCCTGCGCCATTATGACTCGTTCCCGCGCAGGAGGCTCCCATTGGCCTTTAAAGAGTAGATCGTAGATCTCTTTTGCGTGTTTGGACATCAATCATGTGTTGATTAGATTGCAGTGTATTTTTTTCTTTATAGTGTCCTGTTTTGTTCTTGCTTTCATCTTTGCTTGGTCTTGTTGGTGATTTCACTCATCATTATTCTCAGGTTGTAGGTTGTGGTCTGTTAGGTCTGTTTCTTCTTTGAGTAGGTTGGCTAGGTTTCGAATCAGGTCCATGACTTTGTCTGGGTCCTCTTCCGTATCTAGTTGCTGTAAGTCCCCTTGGGTTTTGATGATATATGGGGTGAAGGTGTTGTTTCCCATCTTTCTCCTTCCGCATGTTTCTGCCTTTTTCCTGTGGGGTCCCGGTATCCTGCTGGTTTGTCTAACATTTCTGGTGGTCGTATGCTGTTGTGGCGAGTGGTCCATATCGAGGTATGGTGTTAGGTCTAATGTTTTTTGTCTTGGTTTTGAATTTGTTCTTTTTACTGTTCCGCTTATGGTTGTGAGCTCTGTTGCTGTGTTGGTATTTGGTGGTGTGGTTACCTGGTGTGGTTCCATTTCATTTATCCTTTCCTCCTAGTTTTCCCTCATTTTGTCCTGTTCTCTGGCATTGCATATTCTGTTCTCTTAAGTCTTCTAGTTATTGCGGAGTTTATGTTATTGTTGCAGGGGCTCAAGCTCACCTCTGACGCTTTTTCCGGGTTTTTGTTGGGCTTGTTATCTTTCTTGTTTGTTTAGTTTTAGGGTCCCCTTTTAGTAGTGGTTTTCTTGGTGGCTTCTGCTGTCTGTAGTTATTGTAGGAGGGATGAGTGTGACTCAGTCGGGGGTCGTTGGCTTGCAGGGGGGGTTCTCTGGTTCATGTCCCACTTTGCTTGCCCAACCTTTTTAGTACAGCCTTCTCATAATAGTTTGCTGAGTTCCAAGACCCAGAATCAGCTCTCATGCAAGCAATCACCAATTTGTTGACAGCCAAATGCACAGTACTCCCCCGCAACACATAGAGATAATGTTACAGTACTTGTCATCTCCGTCAAAGTACTTGCTCTTGGAATGCAGTTTAATATACAGAATTATCGTGTAACATTCGGACTATGTATCGAATTCCCTGACACCCCACAATGCTTTAAAGCCATAACAATGGCAGTTAGGCAAAGTAGAAAGGCCACATGGCATAACAGATCAGATGTCTGAAAGGAGAAAATCAACATTTCTGAAAATTACACTATTGCTTTATTTATATTTGTAGAGTTTACTTGTTCAGTTAGTGCCCTAGAAAGTATAAGAGCACAAACTAATTTAATTGAACATTGTTTATGATTGTATGGATCGAGTATAGCCACCATTTCTTAAATTGCTTACAGATAACACATTGGCATGTGTTACTAACAACAACTCGGGGCAAATTCACAGAGAAGTTAAATTAATACCTCTGATTTACTCCTGACTTACTGGGAGTAAATGACCCAGGAACTTGCTATGAATAAACCAGCGTTAAGATGATTTCTTAGTAAATCCTACAGGTTGTGTATACTATTCATTTCAGTGTGTGCGATGTAGTGCTGCGGTGTGTGCGTGTCTAGATGCAGCTTCCGGAGACAGCGGCTCGCTGCTCAGAGATCTGGGCCTGGTCCCTGCTGCTGGCGGCCCCGGATCACGGGTCTGACACTCACACATGTTTACATTGTTAGCATCGCTTCGTTCTTACATGCTTCACTAGAATGTTCGTGATCATTCCTGCGCCATTATGACTCGTTCCCGCGCAGGAGGCTCCCAATGGCCTTTAAAGAGTAGATCGTAGATCTCTTTTGCGTGTTTGGACATCAATCATGTGTTGATTAGATTGCAGTGTATTTTTTTCTTTATAGTGTCCTGTTTTGTTCTTGCTTTCATCTTTGCTTGGTCTTGTTGGTGATTTCACTCATCATTATTCTCAGGTTGTAGGTTGTGGTCTGTTAGGTCTGTTTCTTCTTTGAGTAGGTTGGCTAGGTTTCGAATCAGGTCCATGACTTTGTCTGGGTCCTCTTCCGTATCTAGTTGCTGTAAGTCCCCTTGGGTTTTGATGATATATGGGGTGAAGGTGTTGTTTCCCATCTTTCTCCTTCCGCATGTTTCTGCCTTTTTCCTGTGGGGTCCCGGTATCCTGCTGGTTTGTCTAACATTTCTGGTGGTCGTATGCTGTTGTGGCGAGTGGTCCATATCGAGGTATGGTGTTAGGTCTAATGTTTTTTGTCTTGGTTTTGAATTTGTTCTTTTTACTGTTCCGCTTATGGTTGTGAGCTCTGTTGCTGTGTTGGTATTTGGTGGTGTGGTTACCTGGTGTGGTTCCATTTCATTTATCCTTTCCTCCTGGTTTTCCCTCATTTTGTCCTGTTCTCTGGCATTGCATATTCTGTTCTCTTAAGTCTTCTAGTTATTGCGGAGTTTATGTTATTGTTGCAGGGGCTCAAGCTCACCTCTGACGCTTTTTCCGGGTTTTTGTTGGGCTTGTTATCTTTCTTGTTTGTTTAGTTTTAGGGTCCCCTTTTAGTAGTGGTTTTCTTGGTGGCTTCTGCTGTCTGTAGTTATTGTAGGAGGGATGAGTGTGACTCAGTCGGGGGTCGTTGGCTTGCAGGGGGGGTTCTCTGGTTCATGTCCCACTTTGCTTGCCCAACCTTTTTAGTACAGCCTTCTCATAATAGTTTGCTGAGTTCCAAGACCCAGAATCAGCTCTCATGCAAGCAATCACCAATTTGTTGACAGCCAAATGCACAGCACTCCCCCGCAACACATAAAGATAATGTTACAGTACTTGTCATCTCCGTCAAAGTACTTGCTCTTGGAATGCAGTTTAATATACAGAATTATCGTGTAACATTCGGACTATGTATCGAATTCCCTGACACCCCACAATGCTTTAAAGCCATAACAATGGCAGTTAGGCAAAGTAGAAAGGCCACATGGCATAACAGATCAGATGTCTGAAAGGAGAAAATCAACATTTCTGAAAATTACACTATTGCTTTATTTATATTTGTAGAGTTTACTTGTTCAGTTAGTGCCCTAGAAAGTATAAGAGCACAAACTAATTTAATTGAACATTGTTTATGATTGTATGGATCGAGTATAGCCACCATTTCTTAAATTGCTTACAGATAACACATTGGCATGTGTTACTAACAACAACTCGGGGAAAATTCACAGAGAAGTTAAATTAATACCTCTGATTTACTCCTGACTTACTGGGAGTAAATGACCCAGGAACTTGCTATGAATAAACCAGCGTTAAGATGATTTCTTAGTAAATCCTACAGGTTGTGTATACTATTCATTTCAGTGTGTGCGATGTAGTGCTGCGGTGTGTGCGTGTCTAGATGCAGCTTCCGGAGACAGCGGCTCGCTGCTCAGAGATCTGGGCCTGGTCCCTGCTGCTGGCGGCCCCGGATCACGGGTCTGACACTCACACATGTTTACATTGTTAGCATCGCTTCGCTCTTACATGCTTCGCTAGAATGTTCGTGATCATTCCTGCGCCATTATGACTCGTTCCCGCGCAGGAGGCTCCCAATGGCCTTTAAAGGACATCTGTGCAGAGGAGGCATCTGCTGCTGCGCTCCTCATCGTGTTTACATGACGCTATCTGTGAGATCAGGCCTGCACAGTAGGCGGACAAAGGCATGGCAGCCAAAACCGCCAAGTGTGCACGATTATCTTCGCAGGAAGCCGGCTTTGAATAGCAAACAGAGGGCCTGTTCCTGAAGTCATGGGCCCTGTGCGGCTGGAAAGGCATTACTTCAATTGTGAACGAAAAGAATCGCTAGTGAGAACATTAGGGCTGGTTTCTTTATTATCACATGCCCTGCCTATAAGTGGAACAGACATTCAAGAACTGTGCATTGGGTCATGTACAAACTTCAACCTCTGTGCAGACTTCTAGCTATCTTCACTAAGATTGCCCAAAACACCTGCAAGAGTACACTTGAGGGTCCAGCCTGCGTAAGAGAGCAGTCAAGAAGTCTTCACTCACGCATACTGCTACTGAGAGTGGGAAGGCGTTAAAATCCCGACACCAACTTTCATCATCCCAGGTCTTCATTTACAGCCCAGTGCAGGCGGTAGCGCGCAATGCATCACTTGTCTGTGACTACTTCATCCCAGCTAGACCTATCTGATAGTTTCTTCCTTGGTCCGATGGGGTGGAAAGCTCGGTTGCGTGGAGGACACCAGCATTTTATCACATTTTTTAAAGGCTGATACAAGACTCATGCGCTCCCCCTCCCCCTGTGCCTTGAGCAGGATCTTCTCAAATTCCGGAAGCTCCTTAAGACTTTCCTCTTTTCTTTCTCCTTCCCTCCTTCTCTCGTCTGCTAATCCCACAGTTGCTGAATCCGTGTCCTTGGCCCTTATGCATCTTCGCGGCCCTGACCTCCCACACCAATTCTTACCAGCTGCTGTCTTCCACAGCACTTTGCACCTGCACACCCTCTGCTCTGGAGACTCGCACTTACTGCGGTCCAGGCCATGTCACACTCTTCATTCCTAGCACTTGGTCCTTGACTCACCCACTGGCTTGGACTCCCCATCACTTACTCCCTCTTCCCTCTTCCTTTCTGCACTTGCATGTTCTGAATACTCACAAGGCATAGTAGGTTAATTCCCCTCCCTTACCCCCCCACTCTGCTCTTAAATATTGTATTGTATTTTGTAATGTATTTCCCACTCTTCCTCCCTCCCTGCCATGTGGGCGCCTTGAAACAGTATTTTCCTATTGTATACACGTGCCTAACAAGCAAACAATAAATAAAATAAATAAATAAATGTAGTTTGTTGGCAGTTGTGGCACTTCATTATTTATTTGGTTCTGTGTACGTCCCTTTTGTGCAGCGAAACCCATACCAAAAGGGCACAGCACACTTCTGGAATGCTTAAAATGTGCTTCACAGAGGGGCATAATGCCTACGTAGTGCTCATGTGCCGCATTCACTAATGCAACGATCACATTGTGCGGGCCGGGGTAGGTTCCGAATACAAGGGCTGCACTGCCTAGCCATTCATGAGTATTGAGTTGTCAGGCACGGCTCCACCACTTAAAAATGGATATTCTCCTTAACACTTCTTGGGTGAACGTGCAAGGGCCTGTTGATGTCAAGAGATCTCATCCCGATCATTGTGGCAATAATAGAGAGAGGGCTAGCAATAAAGGACCAGTACCTTGCAGGGCTTCCTTTTTATTTCTATCCTGTTATAAAGGCACCAGAAGGAAGACGCGCACATCAGCCTGCATGATTTGCAAGTGTGCTGATATATGAGCGAGCCACTTGGGGCCTCGTTTCATACATGCACCATGATGATGAACCAATGGTATTAGCCTACTTGTTCGAAAAACATTTGACCTTTCACTTTTGACTGCATTTTTTTGAACATTTTCTTAGTCAAAATTCAGTCAAATTTAATTAGATATATGTATGGGGTGGGGTAAGTTAACATCGGGGGGTCTATCCACACCATTTTGACCAAAAAACGAGCAAAAAGAATTTGGTCAAATGTGAAAAGGTCAAATAATTTTGACCAAGTAGACCTAAACCGTACCAATTGGTGCCCTCAGTCAGGGACGTCACTTAGGAGTCACCAGAGGTCTCCCTTGTGACCCCTGTGGTCTCCCTTGCTAGCCTTTAAAAAAAAGTATTTGTTTTTTTCTTTTTTTACAAATTGAAGCCCCTGGGCTGTGGCCAATGCCATGTGGCTCTTTGTTTCTAGAGTGGCTGGCTTTTTTTTCAGGCTTCTTAAACACTGACCCTAAATAAGAAAGAATAGGAATAACAAATGATTTGTCTTTCTGGAATTCTATACAGTAATTGCTAAACTCATTAAAGGTTTATATCAGGTACAATTCAGGGGGTGAATCACCGATTTAATCTGGTCTTAAACACCTCAACTTCACAATGCAGACAACATACTCCAAAAAGCATTTAGAGTAGAAGAGCATCCATTTCGGATTATTTATTTTGCTTTTTGCAAGTTGCAGTTATAGCATGTTTTTTTCTGCCAATACATATCGTGATCCATTCTTGTATGAAATGTTTATCACGTTACAGTGATATTGTAACCATATGTTTCATGGTATTCTGAGGAACAATGCTATGTGATGCCACTTCCTGTTTTGTCAAGGGGTAAAAGGTCGTGTTCCACCACTTCCTGTGATGTCACTTTGGGGTGGAAAGAAATTAGATCACTTCCTGTGATGTCATCAGAGGTCAAGGGTCATGTGATTTCACTTCTGCTACCCCTGGCATTTTGGTGAAATGAAGTCCCTGCCCTCAGTACGTGCATGAAATGGATCCACGCTTATATATGTGTCATTATGAGATTTGAAGAATGCGGTAAAAAAAGATTGAGTCATCTCTGACTTTAGTCTATATCCTTATCCTGTAATATAGAATGAAATTGTGATAGAAGATGAGGTTGAAGTGGTGTTAATCAATCTCTTCATCTTTTACCTCAAACAGCAAAACATGTTATTAGGGCTTTAATGCAGGCAAAGAAATGTCATTTCTTTCTGCTACCTACTTTTGACCTGCTGTGCCTGTTTCTACTGTCACGTTATATTGATAGACCACCCTTAACATGCTGAGCTCCTTCCCACACCCAATCAAGGATCCCAACAACGCTTATGTGTTTTAGCGCTGCCATTACTGAAGATTCTTATAGAGCTGCATAGATCTCTCTCTGTGCCCAAAGTGAGACAAGAACCAGGCCGGGGTATAGAAAGAATATATATTTATTTTAATTATAAGCTCAAAGAATAATCATTTATTCAATTACAGCCACAAACTTCTTTGTGGCAGAAAACAAAGCTTCAATTACAAAACACACTTTTCTACACAAACATTTGTCTCCAAACATGGAACACAGGCAAAATAAATTGGTCAAAACTCTTTTCCCATGAACCCAGTGGAATGTAGACAGTTCAATAATAAAAATATGGCACAATAACAGGACATAATCTCTGCGTTTCTGTTTGATAAGAAAACAGCCCTGTTTGCATGGGCGCATGGCAATTCTTTGCCATTTATACCAAAAGTATAACAGTTAGGCACTTCTCAGTTTTAGGTCATCATTTGTGGAACTCTCTCACGGTTCATCTACGTTCAAATGATGCCCTTTTGCCATTCCGCAAAGCTCTAAAGACTCATCTCTTTAATTGATGTTACCCACTCCTTTACACTACTGCTATTCAGTGCATGGCATCTTGTTAACACTACGCCCAGATCCGGTTAACTCTGCCCGGTTTTGTGTATGACAAATACAAGTAAACCAGTCTGGATTTGTAATTCATAGACATGAATTCTCATGTCCACACACAGACTCTGCATTGGGAGTGGATGGGTTGCATCTCTCCTATGCCACTGCTCTCTCTAGATCTCTGCACTTCTCTGGTAGACATCTAATTGTTCCTGAATTGTGACAAGGACAGCAGGCCATTAACACCTGATCTATGGATTCCCCAATTCCATTTTGTTTGGCTTCGATTAAAGAGACAGTAGTGGTGTTATCAGCTATGAGGGGGGACCCTGCCCTGGGACCCTAGTGTTGTGGGGGAGACCAGGTTACCTCCCACACCACTACGGCTCCCTGGCTTGCCCCCGCACACACATTGTAAAAGTCAGACAGGGGACATCACCACAAAGGGTAACCATTGCCTCTTGAGATACCCTTTTCTTACCAACGGCTGCACCCAAGCATGCTACTTCTATGCCAAAAACAAGATATACTCTACAACCAGCCCCCCTTTCTGCTATGCCTTTTCACAATTCATGGGCCCACCACTTTATTTGCAAACTACAACTATTCCATACGTTCTATTATAGTGAATATTAATGTTAATAGGTATTTGTATAGCCTGCCACTGGCATGGCCTCATAATCATGTTGGCTTGTCTAGAGTTTGGGTGTTGGATAGGAAGGGTCTGTGGTTGGATATGATCCATGTGGATCATGCTGGGTGTCATGATTGAGGGCCTAA
Source organism: Ambystoma mexicanum (assembly GCF_040938575.1). Taxonomy (NCBI): domain Eukaryota; kingdom Metazoa; phylum Chordata; class Amphibia; order Caudata; family Ambystomatidae; genus Ambystoma; species Ambystoma mexicanum. The sequence goes on from NC_090929.1 coordinate 752,961,749, forward strand.
GAATTACTCCGATTGTAGCTCTGCTTTCCGGTCTCTTTGTCTAACAATCACATTTGTGGGTGCCAAAGATTCTAGGTGTATGCCAGAAATGAGTTATGTCAATCTAGCTGCACAATTCCTGCAGAGATGCAGTGGTACAAGGCATGAGGTAGATATTTTCTCCTATGTGGCACTGGCACGTCACGTACATAACGACTAGCGATGTCTCCATTCTTTGTGTTGCAAACAGGTCACTGTGAACATGCATAAGGGACCTTTGACGGAGTAAGGATGTGACTCTTGAGCATGTCGAAGTTATACATCCAGAGTTATTGCAGGTGCTTATTCTCTCAACATGTTAATATTTGGCAGTACTGTTCGAAGGAATGCAGCCTATTGTTGCAGGGCTTAGTAGAACTTCAGTTCCTTTGGCTAATCTAGTGTTGAAATTATGCAGCTCATTTAGGCAGTCAATCTATGACACTTTATACAGAATGATCTAAGAAAGCATGGTCTCACACATTTAGAAATCATAAGGAGTGAATTGCAGGCTTTAAGCGGGGGGCGATTAAGTGTAAGTAACTGGCCATTGGGCAGCCATATTGCTTGCTTCATTTGGACTCAGAGCCATAACAAGCACTGACTACAGCATGCATAGATTCCTAGATACTGTTGTGCTATATAAAACTCCAAATGCATATCCTCCTTCTGGATTTTGACGGAGAGATTTTCCAATAAAACGCCACTCTCTAATTCACCCGCTCTCATTCCAACCTCTCACAAACTTATGTTTCACCCTCGATAACAGGATACATTTCATGATAAAGAATACAACAGGGTACTGCAGTCTCGTCTTCAAATAGTTGTCTGACAAAAACCGACAATTCATGCATGTACGAAGCATTTCCATAGTCGTTTTTGTGACAAGCAAATGCCCTCTACAGAAAATAATTGATAGAGGCAGGGCTTTTGAAATTGCTCCCTCGAAGAATGTTCCCATTAATCGAATAAGAACGCACGTTTTTGCTATCTAACATGCCTCGGCCAGTTTGTTCTCAAAACAGGATACATTTTACAAGGGGTCGTGGGAGCCTTCCACGAAGAGGTATTGCAAAGAAGGTTTTCAGATTGTGCATTTAAAAAGTCTTCTGGGTGCATGTAGGAAAACAGGAAGTGATCTGACTAATGGAATTTGAGAAAGTGTTATATGGTTAGAGGGAGGGGTGACTGTGGAGACATCTGTGTGTCATTTGGTGGAGTCCAGTCCTGAAGTGGAGTTGTTGGTGATGCTGGTGTAGAAAATGATTGTGTAGGTTTGTCTTGTCTGTGTGATCTTTGTGCGATCCTGTTTTCTCTTCCTATATTTGTGAATGATTGTTCTATAAAAGTGTAACACCTTGTAGAAATGAAGGAGGTGCACAATAGGTATTAGCAGGCTCAGTTGTGTATTGTGTACATCATTTTCACATCATTGCTAGGAAATCGTTCGGCAAGAAAACTTCAGAAAAAGAATTGTCAACACACAATTCCTTTTGCAGAAACTAAAGCCGCCATCAGCTACAAACAATCATCAACCTGCCCTCAACTGGTGCCACCCTCATGAAAGCATTCCAGCCTTGCTGATAGGTCCACCCATATGCAGTATGCCACCTGTGTCATCTGGGTGCACTTGTAGATTGGAGAACAACTGGTGGCACACACATCTTTCTACTAGACTCTGCCGCTAGAGCCACTGTTTGTGGCTGCTCTTGGATCCGGGGCAGTGGTGCCCATAGTTCTCAATGGTCCACAGAGTGTGGGGATTAGCACGTACAATTTTAGACACCCCCGTAGAGGGCTGTTAATCTTCAATTCATTGTCTTCACCCAGCATCAGAAAAGGGGAGGTGGGTGGATGCGCAAGAGCCTCACTGTCCCAGGATCTGCCAACCTTTGGTGCTTAGGTAGGGGCAGGTTTAGGGTAGATACTGCTTCATCCAAGGTCAGCCAGCAGATCTCCTTCGCCTTTGTATCGTTCGATCCAGGGCAGACATGCTGTCCGATCCCCCCTCGCACGGCTGTGGCACCCACTGCTTCCACTGCAGTAGGCAGGGATCAAACATCTTGGATGGGTTCTACCAACCATGTGCCTTTCCTATTCATCTCCCTATCTATACTCTTCTCCCCTTCCTTAAGGCTCAAGATCCTCCATTTCAACATGGACGCCATTTGGGGGTCGCCAGAGGTCGCAACTGCGACCTCTGTGTCCGTGCCTGCGACCTCTGTGATTAGCTTGCGACCTCTGTGTATTTTTTTTTATGGACGCTCCAACTCCTCCGTCGAGCTCCGCAGCCAGCCACAGAGAAAGGAACTTACTATAACGTGGCGTGCATACTCACGTTTCTCTTGGGTCTACACAGAAGCATTTGAATTGATGTCACAGACGGATATATGGTCCGTGATAAGCGAGTTTGCTGTTGCTGTTTCATTATGCTGTCTGTAAATCGGCATATTGCTCTGTCTTTAGGCCACAGCATGTCGAGGATTGGCCTGTGAACTAAGGTACTGTGGATGTTTTCAATTATTTAATTAGAGCAGCAGCAGGTAACGGGACATAGGTTCTTTGCAAACATGTTCATTGTGGTGACCTCTTTCTTTGAAAGAGTTCTCTGACCGAGTTTGTCAACTTGTGAAAATGTTATTCTATATGTATATTGCAATACAATGAAGGCCACCTGTAACATATCCATCGTTTTCCTGTCCTTCGTATCGCATTACAAGTGGCAACTTTCAGCACAGTATGGCTCATTTTTAACTCGTGCAGGTGCAGTTTTCTGGGTTGCTTCACATTTATTTGCAGATAAAACTATTGTGTGATCTTGTTCCATTTAAGAGTGAATATTACTTACTTGCCAGGCTGTTTTAACATATGTATTTAATTTATAAAACACAAACCTAGCTAGACTGCAACAGGGCCCTGTGCAGGTGCAACTCAGATTTATTTAACAGAGACTATACTGGTTTAGGCTGTGCAGAAAGCATTGCCTGTTGGTGTAAAACTAAATATTGCCTGGCACGATATGGCCCAGTGGTTGAGATGCAATGGATGGAGCCAAGAAACCAGGGCTTAAATCCCAGCTTGCTCACTTGGGCAATTTGTGTGAACCTGGGCAAATTACTTCCGCACATTTCCTGGTTTTGCATAACAGCCATAATAGGACTTTCTTGGCCTTTTAGAAAAATTAGGAATGTACTGTGACTCTTTATACAATTGTATTGGAAGTTGTTAATTGGTCAACACCAACATGTGAATTGTTGCATTGCCCTATCCTCCTAGAAAAGGAAATTGAATTATATTTTTATTGTCATGATAAAAACAGAACAATATTGACTAACTCATTTCATGCACACAACAAATTGAACGTTTCTCTTTATCAGGGTGCAAAATGTGCACTCTGCATTGGTTATTGGCTACTGATAATGGACTCTTGGCAACTGTGCCATGCGCATGTGTGGAATTGAGGTGGTGAGTGACTTTTGATGGCTGGCTAGTAGTTTTGCACTTAAAATTGTTACCCCTGTCTTTATGCTTGAATATTGGGTATAGAGAGCTTGGGCCCAAGTCAGTGTACCAGTAGGATTAATCTTGGCAGTGCATGCAAGGAAGTTGTGCTTGTGCAATGGGCACACTTGATTGCTGGTTTAGGCGGGAGGCTCCTGTGCATTTTTTGAAAACTGGCCTCTGCTGCAAACTCAGACTGTCCTACTGGGCAATGCCCAGCAAGCTAATGTGGGCATGGTTTTTTGGTCCAAGTGGGCCACTTTGATGAGCTACTTCACCGTGCATCGAGGAGTTTTGACCAGTGTTACTGAACAAATATTAAATAGACCAATGCCAGAGGTTAAGATTAATTCAAACCTTCCAGCCATCACCTCTTGACCTTAGTCACCATGAGTGGAATGGGTATGCCCAGATGTGGGTCCCGTACCTGCTGCACTTGGAGACCCACGCTACTCCTCACTGATGAGGCCCAACAATGTCTGAGAATGCTTGTGGTCTTGTACAGAAGGGCTGTGACCTAGCAGTTCGGCTGGACTGCCCCTTTTTGGATAGGACCCAGCCTGATTTGCATATGGTCGTTCATAGCGATGGGTCTTGTATGGCGAGACCAAAGGGGTTTGCATTCTTTCAATGTGAAGGCAAATTCAAAACAGTCTACCTGGCCTGACATCTGGCAGTCCTTATTGGCCATGAATGTCTGTGCTTTTGTCCAATGAATGCTGTAGAAGCATCAGCATGTCCAATAGGGAACTGTGAACAAGACACATAATTCGTGTCACTTTCTTGCCCATAAAACAAGAAACATTTAGTGTGGGTAAGCAGCTTCAGGCAAACACACTGTGATCGGAACTAATCTCTGCACCACATGTCCGTTGACTAAATGTCTTCCGGCTTAGATCAGATCGATGATGGAATTGACACGCAATTATTCACGGCATGTCTGTCCACCACTGCTACCGCTTTTTAATGAAACTGTGAACACACTACGATAATTCGAAGGTATCACCGTTCTGTTATGTATCCCATTACAACAGATTCCAAATGTTGCTTGAAAGGAGTAGATTGCAGTCGTTTTCCTGTACCATCGAATCACAAGGCCTGAGCACAGCTGATCCAAAATCATGTGATACATTGGCTGTTATGTGAGCGTAAACAAACAGACTGTGGCGAGTTGCCTGCGTTTAAATCTGTCTTCCTGGCATCTGACAGCAATTACAGTTCACCCACAACTCCGTACCACAAAACATCCAGTTAAGCCATGTTTCTAAGAGCGGAACAATCCCCAAAACGTTCAAAACGTAGTAGCCAGGAAGTCAAAAGCTTGCTGCATTTGTGGGGCCTCAAAAGTATTCTTAAACGTAATGGTATGCTTTGTTTAAGGCGTCGTCCATGGAGACCCATCCTCCACTCCCTGTGTCCAGAGAGGGGCATTCCATTATCGAATGCTTGTTTGTCTCTCATTTGTTTCTCAGACTTGGAAAGCAGAAGGCAGTACAACATACCTACATAGTACTTCCTCTCCCAAAAAGTTAACCGAAGCTCTACCTGCAAACATGTTTTAATCATTCAGCTGTGTGTCTATTCGCAGCAGAACTGCTTTTAAGTATTTACTGAACTTACAAATGATGTAATAGAACTGCTGAGCTAAACTGGCCTAACCCAGGATCACACAGCTTATTGAGAAGAGAAAGATATTGGTGAAGCCCTGAGAAGAAATTCTGAATGAAATTAAGGCATTTCTTGGTTATATTTGCGAAATCACATTTTAAGAAAACCTGCTACTATGTATTTCGATTGCGGAATAAACATAGATATATTTCCACAGAGCAAAAGTGGTATGTGAGTGATGCATGGAAATGTGTACTACTGCTTCGAACCGCCCTTAAAATGGGGGTTACCCCCACCTTCTATTTTTATTTGCTCAATCGTACTGCTCATGGCGAGACTCGGGTGAAGCAAATGTTGCTCCACTGGATGCAAAATGGCGTGTTTCTGTATTAAAGCCTAATCTACTGAAAAGGACTTACGGATTTTAAAGGGTGCCACTTTGCTCCTCATACTTTCTTCAAACCTGACAACAAATTATTTGAGCACAGTGCAGAAATGTACCGCTAAAGTAGTATTCTTCTCAAGCAGTAGAGTCTTGTTTCCACTGGGAATGCACAAACTACAGAGGCCTGTAATGGTCAAAAGATTTTGATCTAAGGCAAATCAAAGCAAAGTAAGAGGGGCGGTGTAACCCTAGGATAAAGGCCAAAAGGGTGTTGTGGTATGTGAATTATTGGTCGTGGTGCCTTTTACTTGATCAACTGTGCAATTAGGATAGTTGAAGCAAGATACTCAACAAGTTAGATGTTATTGTCAAAATCTGAGGCTTGCAAAGGAATGCACTGTGTACATGTAGCTAATGTTTCTTCACCGTGATAATTGCAATTGGAATGGTGTCAGCCATTGCCGCCATTCTTTAATGCACAACTATAATACCTAGTATTTTCATGTCCGTCTGCGTAAGGATCCACCCAATTGGTGACTGCAGCTGTAGTGTTAACAGCAGGAGTCTAAATCTTCTTATAAGCAGTGTTTTTCATTACCCGTCATTGATCATCTATACTTCTTTACGGCCACATGGGTTCCAGCATTTCCTTCGTAGTGAGAACATTTGAAGAAGGCAATATGCTTGGACTAGTGACATCCCGGAATAGTTATTTATTTATTGATTTATTTGAACATTTACATAGCGCACAAAAACCCAAAGGTATCTAGGCGCTTAGAACTTAAGAGGTTGGTTACAGGCATACTTTCAACTGAAGAGGTTGGTTACAGGCATACATTTCAACTTAATCAATGAATAACAATGAAGAGGCTACATAACAGGGTATAGAGCAAACAAGTGGGTGACCCACATAATTGACAGTCTTGACAAACAATATACATTGATGGTTGGGTTGGCATTATTTACATAATTTACATAGATAGACTGATTACATAGAAAGTACTGTTTTAGCTAGATTACCAGTTGACATTATCGAGGTGGGGTGCTTAAGAGGCTTGTAATGAGTAAAGAGGTTGTGACAAGGCCTAGGACAACTAAGAGTGACTAGGCCGCAGAGAAGCTAAGAGAAATATGTGAATTGTGCTGAGAGGAAGGGACCTTGGAGGGTCTTAATAAGAGGAATTGGTTTGTGCGTTGTGAACAGGAGGCTGAGGAGAGGGGTGGAGAAGAAGAGACTTGGAAGAGTTCGGATTTTGACTGCTCACTGGAGAAAATTACATAGGGAGACAGCATGAAAATATGTGTTTATAGAATACGGTTGTACTCTGAAAGATTTGATTTGTGGACACTTTGGCTGGCCAGTGTTTGACAACATTTCCCTTTGTAGCATTGGGGAGGCCTGAAAGATAAAAGGCTTTTTAAGAATAGGTTGGAACGCTTATGTTGGCTGCTCTTTTGTACTTTGGTTATTAGCTTAGGATGTCCCCGGAGGGGCAGAGACTCATAAGCTTAGGTTTAAGACATTATGTTCAAAGGAATCACCATCCTAAGGCACAGGGAGTACCTGGCAAACCCCACTTTGTGTTGTCCCATCCTTGACACTCTTTCACAGTTATGTGCCTTATTTCCAGAAAAATTCCCTCTAGGTGTTCATCCAACCCCAACAGAAAATAACATAGACAAAATAAATCTCTGGAAATACTACCATTTGACGTCTGTTATATCATTGCCCAGCCTGCCTACTCCTCTACACTTCCAGGGCTGAGATTTAACCTAGTCTAAAAATTGGTAGATTTCATGATGGGGATCGACTGGTCCCAGTGAGAACCGCATTGTATGTGTTCATGCATGGGTGTGGGTGTGTGTGCGGGGGACAAGTACCCCCCATCACCAAGAAGGCAATCATAGAGATACTAGACAGAACCTGAAAAGCAATACTATGGGGAAAGCTTTAGTACAGACAAGGGTAGATGCCCTATAGGGAAATCTGGGGATTTCCGGGTAGGCCTCTGCCCCCTGGGCCACTTGTGTGTGGTAACCTATTATATTTCCACATTTTCTCATAGGAAAATGGTTGGGCTTGCTGAAAATGTGTAATGTGGGGCCACTTTGAAAATTATTTGCAGTGCCTCTTTTGGCTCCCAATCCACCGCTGAGTAAAGATTGTGTACAGTTTGTGTGCCCCAGAGGCAAAAAAGAAGCTGACCTTTGAGCCTGACACTGTTCCTCTGGATCAAATCCCTATTGTTGTATTGTTCAGTCTTCAAAAAGGACATTTGCTACATGGTTTATATGTATACATTTAGAGGTTCATTATAAATCCTCTAATGGTGCTGGACTTGTTGACCATCTAAATAGCATTTAATGAATCATTTGGTTGTCAGCAAGCCTATAGTCTGATTTATACTTCAGGTTTGCAGAGTAGTTAATGACATGAAACAGACGTGAGGGGAATTACTCAGGTCTGTACACATATTGTATTGATTACAGTACATAGTAATCCAGGGCTTGTTTACATAGGATTTGGTAGCATGTGACTCATTTTACTTGGTCCCACATTCCTACTATAGAAACTCACAACTGCCCTTCGCCATATTTGTCAATTCTTTACCCCGAGGAATCTGCACTTGCATGAGATCTCCAAAAAGTCATCTTCCGCTTTCAGTGCCCAGGCTCTTAATCAAGCACTTTTAATGACGCAAAAAGGAGAAAAACCAACAGAATGAGATCCTGACACATATAAAGACAAAGAGAAGATTGCCTCTTAAATGGGTAATAAAAGCCACAACTGAGTATTGAAAATGTACTAAAACTATGTTTTCCCATATGTGATGTTAATATCACATCACATCCATTTGCATTTGAGACCCAGTAGGTTTTATTAGGTGTCACCCCAGAGTGTTTGTTGTTACCTCTTATCCTTCACTCGATTATGAATTCAGCAGTTCAGCCAGATATACAAATCTCATACCTTCATTATGTTCCTGCGATGATGGTGGATTCAGTGATTGCCTGTGGCCAGCATAATCAAATTCTAAACAGCAGTCTTTTCCACAAAACTCTGTATGCCAATCCCACAACTCCTCAACAAGAACTAACCTTGGTCCTTTGATCTGTTATCTGCAACTGAGCACCCTCTCATTGTCCTGATTTAGCAAAACCTTAATCTGGGAATACTGTTGCAGGTGAGGTTCCCAGGACTTGGAACGCACTTACATTTAAAATGAAACTAAAGACATATCTCCTCACACAGTGCACAATAGATTTTCAGCGCTCAGAGCTCTGTTGGGTGATCAATTTTCTTTAGGTTGTCAAGCGGGAAATTATATCGTACCTCCTATTGCAACGAATATATGTATATCGGCCTACGCCAAGCTGCTTGTAAGCCACTTGCGAAGAAATCCGTGTTGCAAGGTCCTGACCTTAGAATCAATGTAAGCCGCCATTTTAGGTCAATCCGCCATTTTAGGTTCTCTTTGTAAAGTCACCCTGTGAGTTAAAATGGTGGACGATGTCATTCTGAAATACAACATGGCCGTCTTGACCTCTGTGTGTAATTAATATGTAACTTGCCTGCAGGCCACTTGTTGGGGTCGTGAACTGAGACCTTGTCTTTCATTGAACTGTGTGTAAAGGATTACTCGCGGCAATGAAACTAATCCTCGAGCATATGTTAAGAACAATGTATCCAAATACTGAACTTAGAACACTTGTTTAAACTACATTGTATTAATGTTTGAGAAGACCTTTATGAGATCCTAGAATACACAGTTGCCGTGTAGGCTTGTTGACGTATGTATTAAAGGCAAACTAGTTGCATGTGGATATGCGAACTCGGCATGAACCCTAGATCAGTAATGTATTGGAGGAATATTATCCCAAAATAGGGTTGGACATCATGTTTGCAAATGGTATAAAAGAGCAACGAATTCTAATGTACAGCGTCCCTCACTAAGCACACTGAAGCACGCTGGAGTTCGTTGTGTCGTACTGAGGGCCGATAGCTATCTGTTACTTTTCTTGGAAAACTGTTCAGTATAAAATAAAGTTCTTTGTATGTTCCTTTGTAACCCGTGTTCGTTGTATTTCCTTTTGGGGTACTCAGCCTCGATATTTTGATTTTGTTTTCACAAGGTAAGCCACCAATGTTGCTGAAAATATTTCCTTATGATATATTTTGAGTTTAGCCTTATAATCACATTTGTCTGCCATCAAGGGAGATTTTTGTCAGCAAATTTCAAATTGCAAGTATGGTTCTAGGTTGAAACCTTTTTTTATTAAACAATTGAAGGTGTTTGGGGATAGGCTTTTTACTTTTCTGATGTACGCTCATTTGCCAATGACGTTCCTCAGGAGAATGGATGTGCTGAAAAGTGTATTTTATAATTTTAGCAAAATACTGGGTAATTATTCAGCCTTTAGAAGCCGGAGTCATATATTGTATAAGATTTGATACCCGGCACTCCATTGACCAGAAGTCTCCATTAGGTGGTACTTGTCATTGTCGCTAATAGAAGAGTTAAAGTTAGTAAAATGTTGGATAACATTGTTTTTAGGGTTTACAACTGAGATTCTGGATAGCAGAGGGCCAGCTAACAGCGAAAAAGACCAGGATGTTCTGCTACCCAGCCCTTTTGCTCTGTTTTGAAACTCTTCGCAATCTATAATGGTGAAATGTGGTCATGCTGCATATTTGATTATCCCTCTTTCTTAATTTTTCATTGGTCCCGGATAATCAAACATTTACTGAAATTATATTGTTCATAACTGAGGTTCCACATATGGTAAAACACTTGATGAGAAAGTAATACTTTCTACTCTATTAGGGGCAGACTAGCCACTGTAGGGCATATTTCAAACCTATATCATATAACCAGGTTTCAAATACTTTCAATAATAGTTTCATTTTCAGAAAATTCATCATCATTTTCATTCATTGTGCAATGGTCATTTAAAAATGTTTTCAAGGTTACAGTTTCTTAGCAATAATATTTGGTAGAATGTATGAGGAACTATGTATTAAGTTAATTTCAGGTTAGGTAAATGTTTTGAGGTTGTGCAAGCAAACTTGTGTTTTCTCATTCATTCGCTTCCTGAGGATAGTTCCCTGAAAGCCGGCTCCTGATCAACTGGCAGCCCAAGATACTCATTGCACAATGGATACAGTGTATTCACCTGGGCAAGAGTGGAGGCAAGGGAGAGGGATAGAGTAAGAGCGAGAGAATGAGAGACAGACAGAGAGATATGATAGTGTATGATATGATAGTTTATTTATATAGCGCCTATGACGACATTTCAGATAGTGCTGGAGGAGGGTAGGGAGGAAATAAACAGTAATGGGAGGGTGGAGGAAACAGACAAGGTTGCTATCATATTAGGTCCAGGGACAATTCTGATAGAGTTAGTGCATAGAAGAAAGTAAGGGGAGGAGATAGGAAAAGAGAGAAGGGAAAGGAGGTGAGAACAGAGAGTAAGTAGTCAAAGAGAGTGGAGAAGCAAGAGTGGAGAGCGAATACAATTGCAGAAGTCAGTAGTAACACATAATGTTGCAAGCCAGGATACAAGATGAAGATGGGAACAGCATGATTCAGGGCCACCATGAGTACAAGATGCAAAGGAAGCCCAGCATGAGAGTTGAGAAAGATTGACTCACCGTGAATGAATGAAGTCCATAAAAGTCAAATCCAGCATTGGCCACAAGACGGTGATGGTGAAACCAGAATGTGTCAGGACAGACTCCTGCAGAGGTAGGCTGGAGGAGGTTGAGGGGGAGCAGGGTAGAAGAATCAAGCAAACCTATGTGCGAGAAGAGAGCGAGAGAGATATTACATTTATGGACCTTTATTCCCACTCTGTCCTGTCATATGAAAACTTCACTTTGCCATGTTATGCTGTATTGTATTATGTTGTTGAATGCTTGCAATGTTGTACTTTTTCAACAATGTCATATCAAATCCATACAATTAATCAATTACCCAATTTCTTTATGATCGCATATTCAGCAGAACACTGTGACAACAAAAACAAATAGAATAAAACACAAGGAAGAAAGAAAAAATATAGGTAACCAACCCTGTAATCATCTAAAAATCCAATAGGAAGACCCCACCATTTAGAATACTTCTGTAATCACCCCCCCCCCCCGTTCAACTAAATATTCTTGTCAGCTTATATCATTTTGGAAGAATGAATCAATCTCAGGAAAGCCTTTTTTTTGCATCTGAAGTATAGTCCACCTTGTCATCTGTGAACAGGTCAGTGGAGACCCCAAACATCTCTTAAGGAAAAAGGCTTCCTTCTTATCAGCCAAGAGGGGACAGAGGGAATTCCTGCTCTGTAAGATGAGTAACTGAAACCTGCAAAGTCTGACTTCCATGTAGCATTTCAGTGGCAGTTAAATCCATATACATCTCTCTTATCATACCAATAATAGGACCCAGATACTCATTCTTTGCATTGTTGCACAGAGAGACTCCTACTGCACCTTATCAAATGCTTTTTTTATTATCTATTCAAATCAGCCTAGAGCGGTGTTTGCGCAACAATTTCCAGCACAGCACTTCCAAAATTGTTGTGATCTGCCATTGATTGATCCGTAATAAAAACATGTTAGTCCTCACTAAGTTACTGTTTGGCAAGTGTATTGAGCCTATTCATGGTGATCTTTTTAGTAAATACGTTGTTGTCTGCATTAAGCAACCAAATGGGTCTGTACAGTGAAATCTGCATAGGCCTCTTACCTTTCTCTGTAAAAGCAACAGTGCTTGCTTACTTCCAAGACCTCGGAGCAAAACTTTCTTTCCATACCTCCTTTACGAGCCTATGCATGCATTGATGGCATTTTGTAGAATTCACTTGAAAGTCCACAATTTCCAGAAACTTTCCCGACTAACAAGGAAGATATTGCTGACATTGCTACCTCCTTTAACATTACAGAAAGCATTTCTTGGACTTCTCTGCTACTCAGTCTCATCAGAAAAAGATATCAATCTGTTCAATATGTATTGTTTCTTGGGTCCCATGTCACTCTTTATAATACGTTTGGAAATGTTTTGTCATGCCAGTGACACAAATGCACTCCTCTTTCTGAAAATCACTAACTTCTCTCCCAGCTTCCCAGTCATTTCCCATAGCGACCACAGTTTACCCTGTTTTCCTTGCTGTAGATCAAAATCTCTATAATGTCTACATTTTAATTCAGCTTCAGTGCTATCATTTGCTTTCATTTCTAATCTAATAGTGCCTAACTTGTTTTGAATTATTCTCTTTCTTTCTTCTTTAATTTACCATACAATTATGCTTCTGTAATTTGATCATACACCCAATCACAACTCTTTCCAATTAAACTTTTCTTTTCTTGGACATTTTAAATCCAGCCCAGTCAATAGGCCTATTAAGAGACCAAGACCCAACAGAAGTTTGGCAAGTCCTCATTAGCCAATATCCATTCCTGGGATTTCTACATCATAACAAGTTTACAAAATGGTTAAGGTAGGACAAGCCAATTAAATGTGAGATGTAGTGCTCTAAGAACTTCTTAAGTGCTGCAGAGGAAATGGGAGAGAAAAATAAAAAAACATATATTTAGGTGTGTCTCCAATGACACAGAATAAAACAGACCTCTCGCAGGAGTGTCTGTGTCCGGTCTGTGTGTTCCTTTGAGTTCAAAGAGGAATTGGAGGGAGGGATGCTCTATTTTAAGAATGTTGCTTCCAAGGGAGACCTCTAACTGTTTATTGAGAGCCCACTCTCTACACAGGGAGTTCCTTCCTCCCCAAGCTAAGTCTCACACAATAAATGGTTAATGTGAGGTCTTTTTTCCAGCCTTATCTCAGCCCCATATCATGCCCCTTGGATCGCTTCCCCTGAGCTACCAATGAGCCATGAACCAGGCCGGTGTACAGGAAATATATTTATATTTATTTGAATTAGATGTTAAGAAAATCACACTCAAATGTCAAACAGCACCTTATCTGTGGCACCACAAAATAAACTTCTCTCAATATAAACAAATCACACAAGGGGGTTGGAAAGAACACAAATCACAATTCTTTACTTTATATAAATTTCACTTCAAGAAATAATTGAACTGATCAATAAACAAAAACAATGATGCATGCAATGCTGTGAAATTTCAATTGTCCTACGTGCTTAAAAGGGCTTGCAGTTTGGTTTACCGATTGGTACAATGCATATGGCAATTATGATTTCACCTGCACTTTTTTCTTTAAAAAAACACAGGGTGATTTAGCAGTTGCTTTTCTGGCCCCCAACCCCCTATTTTGGTCTGTGTTGGGGAAGTCGGACAGAAAAATTGGGATGATTTAAGAGTTGGGGATTTCAGACCCCCTCTCCACTTAAAGGCCTGTGTTGTGGAAGCAGGACAGCAAAACTTGGGATATGATATGATAAGTCATTTATAATGAGCCTGTACACAACTGTTTCCAGGCTCAACAAGACAAGGAAGGGAAGACAGAAGGAGGACAAAACAACGATCTTGCTAGGCCTTGTGTCAATCAGATCACACATGTGCGGGGCGGAGAGAGGGGGGAAGTACAAGGGGGAGGAATGCTTAAGTGCTGCCAGGGAGGTGGCTCATGAGTGCAGAGAGTCAGGGGACTGTAGGGTTGCAGATACAGTTCTTAACAGGTTGGGAAGCCCGGAGGCAGTGCAAGGGCAACTGGTTGGGTAGGAGCCTGGTCCTGTAAGTTCAGTGGGTGGTCAGGTAACCAGTTTGCGCAGAAGACAGGGCATCAGCAAGGGAGAGGGAGAGAGAAAGCGGAAGCTAAAAAGAAAGGTCTTGAGTTGCTTCCAGAACCTTAGGTGGTTCTGCTCAAGTTTGAGAGAGGCAAGGAGGCTGTTCAAGAGGGAGGCCCCAGCTGAGGACAGAGATCTACCGCCCACTCTCTGCCTGGAGAAGCGTCTGACCCTCAGAGAGTTGCAGGTGGATGAGCAGAGGGCTTGAAAAGGAAGATGCTTAGGAAGAGAACGTTGGATGTAGTGTGGTCCCCTGCCCAGAAAGCCTTTTGCACGATGCAGAGGGTTTTGAACTTGATCCTTGCAGCCACAGGGAGCCAGTGGAGACACTTCATGGCTGCAGAGATACGATCCCTGGGCTTGAGGTCAAGGACAAGTCTTGCAGTCGTGTTTTGGATTAGTTGTAAAGGGCGAAGAGTAGAGGCAAGCGAATTTAGAAAGAGGCTGTTGCAGTAGTCCAGCCTAGATAGGACCAGGGCTCTGGAGACTGTGAGCTTTTGGGGGAAAGTGACAAAAAGAAGAATACTTGTGAGGAGGTGCAGCTGATAGTGTGATTTCTTAGAGATGTCTGAGATGTGAGGAGAAAAGGAGAGGTTGGAGTTGAAGATAACGCCAAGGTTCTTAGCCTCACAAGAAGGTGCAGGTAGAGGGCCCAGGGTGGGCGGCCAGAGTGAGAGAGGGAAAGCGGGAGCAGGTGTTCCAATGAGGAGGCACATGATTCCTGAATTGCGGACAGACAGTCAGGAATGAGAGAAAGAGCAGAAGAGAGAGAGAGAGAAAAAGAGAGAGAGAGAGAGAGAGAGGAAATACCCAAGTTGGACCTGGGAGGGTCGATCTGAGAGAGAGGAGGTCAACCAGGCTAGGGCATGACCAGAGATAGCCAGGTTGTCATGGAGATGATTGAGCAGGATGGCGTAGCTGACTGTGTCAAAAATAGAGGATAGATCCAGGAGAATGAGGACAGAAGGAAGGTTAGAGTCTAGATTAGAGAGCACATCTTCACAAGTGTTCACAAAAGCAGTTGCTGTGCTTCTGGCAGCTCTTAAGCCTGACTGGTGGTCATAGCTGATTGAAGAATTTTCGATTTCATATGTCCCCTTCACATAAAGGCTTGTGTTGGGGAAGCTGGATAGTAAAAATTGGGATGCTTTGAGGATTTTGGATTTCAGGCCCCCTCCAGCCCTTAAAGGCCTGTGTTGGGCAAGCTTCACCCATATGATTAACCAATTAAATTACAGTTTACAGTTTTCAGGACACACTAGGAATGAGCTTTGTTAATTTTGAATTTTAACACAAATTTCCCTGTGGTGTTCTGCCAAGAGGAATTAATTGAATTCACATTTTGTATTAAATAGGCCAAGGATCTACACAGTTTTGCCCCCTCCCCTGCCCACGATAAAGGGAAAGGATTTAAGGCCAGCAAATCCCCTCACTTTTTGGTTACAAAGGGTTCAATTCTACTTACTTAGAAAACCTCTGTTTAAAGTCAGGAAAGTCAGCTGTATGTCAGGACCCTCTGTAAGGACAGGGCAGTGGTCTGGCCACTCCACTCTCAAGGATTGCCTCCAGCTCTCCACAAAAGGACCCAGTCAGCTTTTAGGTCTTCCCAGAAATAGACAGCTGCACCCAGGGGCAATCTTGGCAACATCTCCTTTTGGTGTTTCCTGGCAGCTGTCAGATGGTAATTTTCAGCGGCTCTGCCTGAGGATAATTTTAGGAGCTCCCCCTCTCTCTCATAGTGCATCCAATTTATATAGCAGTGATGACACTGTCAAGTTTAGAATCTTGGGGAGTACCCTGCAAGAGCTCTCGCAAATAGGATTGGACAGTTACCCTTCTCTCTCCTCCCAAATCCAGCCTCTCTCTAAGGATTGGCTTAGGAGTCTAGAACAGACATATGGCAGCTTCCATTTGCAATCCCCATTTATTCTCATGTCAGATTTTTGGCAACAACTAGTTATGTCGCAAAACTTCATAGTTTTACCAGTAACTGCCATAATATATATATGTTCCGATTTAGCTAATCAGGCGGAATTTAATAAAACAACACATCATGTTGCACGGGCGTTTGGAAATTTTCTGCCATTTTTACAAAAAAAGCATAATTGTTAGGAACATGCAATTTATTCCCCACATACCTAATTGTACACTGCCCCGCCCCAGTTTGCCAACTCTTAAATCTGGGAGATAGCAGACAGGAACACCTTTTAGCTTGCCATTACAATTCTCTAAGTCGTTTATATCACCAAAATTGCCTTGCTGGAAATACCTAAAAATTCACACTCCAATCAAGAAAGTACAACTTTTGGTTGCTGAGAAAAAGGCCACAATTGTAATAGTCCTTTTAAATTAATATTAAATCTTTAGGTTAATTCAAATAGGAGCTCTGCTTTCCCAAGCCGTTTGTCTCTCTCGACCAGTGTTTTTATTAGTTCCTTTGAGTTTGAAATTTGTTGCAGATTGTAAATACCTGGTTTGCACTGGCCAGTGCCATTTGTCCTGCCCCGAACTAGGCTTTAAGAGACAGCATGTCTGGTTGACACTTGGTTTTCAACACTCTTAATGGTCGCACTTTACTGCAGTTGTAAACAGTTGGTATGCACAAACCATGCTGGCAGCCTTTATGAAATTTGTCCAGAGGCCCACAATTTGTCCTTGGCTGAAAGGAACCCACATATTGCATTTTCTAACATCAGCCTTGATTCCTTGCCATACAGTGTGTTTTGCATAGTCCACTTTGCTTTTGCGCTGAAAGTACAAGGTGTTTCTTTCAGTCATTAATAAAATACATGTTTAATTATCTACTGTTAGTTTTTCTTCTCAAAAGTGAGTTTGAATTGTCACAGTGCACAACCTTTTGACGGGTGTCAGTTTCAGTGAAAATGCAGCATATATTTCTCAGCCAGTAATGTGATGTGCTTTTCCATGTGCACTTGGATTACATTTTTCTTTTGCCTTCTCTGGATTTCCCCTGCAGAAAGACACCCTTGCAAAGCCGTTTTGGTGTCAGGGTTTAAAAATCCAGTATTTTATGTGAAAGGGAACTTTGAATTTCTTCTGCCTTTGCGAATTAAAAATGCTGCTTTTCCTTTGGTAATGACAGGTAGGCCTTTTTCACATGGCACTTCAGTTCCACTAGTTTGGGGCCTTTGATTACACCCCACAGACCAAAATACAATACAGTGGGAGTCTTGCATCTCACAAAGAGCTATAAGCCTCACAATCTGTCACATCTCAATGCTACTCACAGGAAGGACTTGCTATTGGTGTGTATGTTTCTCCATAACAGGGCTTGTGGTGTGGGAAAGAAAACACCAGAATTCCTGAGATACTACACTACTCCATCTGCAGTGATGGCTGCACCAGTTATTATCATTTAGCCATAACAAGTAGACTGTATTTATGTTGTGGCCCCACAATACAGTAAGTGCTTCCTTGTTTGGTGGATTATTTTCCTAATATGTAATGAGTGTAATCAGCAGTGCAGAATCCTAGAGAGAAACGCAGAAACAAAATTCAGGGGGTTGCTCTCTACAGCTCTGAACAGTAGTATAGAAAAAGGAGGGATGAAAGAGGCAGGGGGTACTTAGCCTTGGTGCCTCTGGGGTCCTCTGTTGGGATTATAAGAAAAACACTTTGCTCTCTCACAGCAGAAGAACACATTTGTAGGACTCAGTGCAGACCCCGGGGCTGAAATGTTCACTTTCAGCAGACCGATCATGTGAAACTCAAAGGAATATTACATGCAAGGGAGCAGAGCTGCAGATCCAACAACAAATTAATCAAGACATGTTCCGCCTTTCCCACCCTAGCCTGTAACCCTCTATATACCCACATTCCAAGCACACCCTTAATATTGCACCCTTCTAAACACATCCATATTATTGTACCCTGTTACTGGATGCCCTTGATTTACAGCACTCTATTGCTTCACAGGTAGGCTGGCCCTATTCAACATGTATACATGCCTACTTCACCAGAGCCTGTTCATTTTTGTTCTGTTTCCTGAAATTAGGAAGGGATTGCTGTGGATTAGTTTAACTTCTCAAAAGTGCTGAGGGTGAGTATGCTCGTCCTATTTGAATAGACATGCATAATAGCCCAGCAGTTAAGGGGTTAATCATTTATTGCTTTTTAGTGGAAACTGTAAATAGCGGGAAGAAGAATGAAGGAACTCTTATTGTCACATGCTATAAATGTTCTTACAATGTAGTATCTTAGAGGTACAGCCTGTTCTGCATGTGTAATTCAAAGATTTTCAAAAGTTCCAATTAAGTAAATGTTTTTCATTTAATGGTGTAACGATTTCCTATCTGAGAAAGATAAGAGAGAACAAAGGTGGAGTAGTGGTGGGGGTGACATAGACAGTGTTTGTTATTTCCGTTAGCATTTCCCTTCATTGCTTAATCTATTCATTCATAGTTCATTTTGGAGAGTCATTTGAAGCTTCCACCCTTGGTATAAATGCCACAAGTACCTGTAACTGCTGTATTTGGTAGGTGTGGCTTTCAGTTTGTGTCTGGTGTGGTGCTCTGCTGATACTCGGCGTCTAAAAGAAAATCATGGCTACTATTATAAAATTCTCCTTTAATACAAGTATAAACCCTGGAAATGTGTGAGAGATGCAGCCATAATTGCACTCTGAAAGTTGCTACTGGGCAGTTGATGGTTGCGTGTCGTGCAATGAACCAGTAATAGTGACCCAGAGAATTCTAGTGCAATTACCTCCTCTTTTTTTGTTTTTTGCTATATATATTACACAGCCTGTAGTAGTAAAGGTTAAGTTGCTCAACCCATAGGAAGAGCACTTTTTGGGCGGCTTATAACATTGCCCCCCCTCTCGCCCAGGAGGAATCTTCCACAAACTGTGCAAAATAAGCATATGGCCCCCTCGGATTGATTTGGTGTGGTTTTGTCCACGTGAAAAGTTATAGGGGAGGTCCCAAAATGTGTGGTTTTCTTCATAGGCGAAATGGAAAAAGTGTTTGCTTGTGCCTACAGCCAAAACCGCTGGATGGATTTTTACCAAATTTGCACCAGCAGCGGCGGCTTGGTCCCGAAAGTGTGCTTTTGTAAATTTGGTGTTAATCCGTCCAGTAGTTTCTTTAAAAATGGCCAAAAAGTAGGTAAGAAAATAGCCATATCTGGGTCTGGTCCACTGACTCACTTCCCTACTCGGTCTGCTGACACCCCACTGGACAAATCAGAGTCTGGCGTGAAGTCTACGGACATCAAAAGTGCCCGCTAATTGGATGGTGAAAAACATGAGCTGCGTCAGATATTTTGAAATGTTCGCCATGTTGGATCCACTGACTGCGGCCATTGCCCACGGACATTGCGCTAAAAACAAATAAAAAAACACAAAATTGCAGTTGTCAAACTAATAAAACAATCTCTGGGCAGGTGAGGGGTGATGAGGATGGGATGGAATATCGCCATAAAAAGCCAAAAAATTGGTGTTTTTCATTTTTACAAAGTCCACGAACAGGCCGTATGGTCGGGGTCAGTCCTGTGATGTTTGCGAACATCTCAGATGTTCTGGGACATCCATCCCTATTTCTAAATTACAGGGTTGGTGAAAAGCAGTTTTTGGGTGGCTTATAACTTTTGCTCCACTCAATGAAACTGCATGACATTTTGCAATATCATTCTAGACCTGAACCTGAATGGTTCTGCACAGTTTGGTCCTGATCTGCCAAGAGGAAGCAGAATTAGAGGGGGATCCCAACATATTTTAAAGGCTTATAAATTTAGTGCAATTTGATCCATCTGCACAAAAGTTTGCAAAAGGATTCCAGACCCAGATTTGAATGTCTTTGCAAGGTTTGGTAGAATTTTGTGAAGAGGGGGCAGAATTAGATGGGGGGTCTCAACATTTTTAGATGGCTTATAACTGTTTCCCTTTTATGTATGTGCACAAAGGTTTTCAGAATGATTATAGACCCAACCTTGAATGTTTAGGCAAAGTCTGAATGGAATTTGTGAAGTGGGGGCTAGGCTATATGACTATTTTAGGTACGTACATTTTGACACTTTAAAAAAAATAAAACATGGATGGATTTGTAGCAAACCTGTGCAAAGAGCTTTGGCAAGGACCTGAAAGAATGGTTTTGCAAATGTGTCCGTGTTTTAATTTTTGAAGTGCCATAATGTAGGTACAAAAAATAGTGATATACCTTTGGTGACTAAGGTAAGCTTCTGGCCATGGCCAGTGGCCAGATTGTCCGGGCCATGGCCCAAGCCACTGACCCCGACAATCTGGCTACTGGCCATGACCACAAGGGACCAGCAATGGGGTTAAAGTGGGAATGGCCACCAGGGACTGGCTATGTGGTAACGTTTTTCTAAATTGGGATAGGTTTGAACGGGAAAAAAGATTACTGCAAACATTCGCGAAGAGCATCAACAAGGACCTCAAAGGATGGTTTTGCAGATCTGTCCTGTGTTTTATTTTTTCTAAAGTGTCAAAATGTTAATACAAAAAATGGTGATATAACTTTGGTGCCTGGGCAATGTGCCTGGCCCTGAACAAGGACAAACGTGTACTCCGATTTGCTTATTGGGTCATGCGCAATGCTGAAGCCCTAGGTTTGAATGGGACCTGAAAGCATGCTTTTTCAAATCTGTCCTTTGTTTTACTTTTTTGAAAGTGTCAAATAGTAAGTACAAAAAATGGTGATATAACTTTGCTGTCTTGGTATTGGGCCTGACCCTCGGCAAGATCAAATGTCCATTCTGATTTGCCTATTGGGGAATGTGGCATGGCCGAAGCCCATGCCCCATGGATTGTGGAAATGAAAGCGATTGGCAGCTCCTCTCTGTGCGGCATCTGCGTGCAGTACATAGGAAGCTGCGAGGGTGTCTAAATCAGAGGCCCTGATAGCCTCCGGTGGGGCCGTGTCTCACAAGCATCACTTCTGTCTGCATAGACAGAGTCCCTGCCCTGCGTGGGCATGGTGCCGAGTTTCACATAGGGACATGGAAGACTGATGTCCCTGCAGACAAAGTAGCACTGTTTGCAGAGCCCTCTTAGTGAGGTTTTGCGGACCATAAGTGGCTGTGGTGTCCCTACTGGTGTGGGCACCACCCCTTAGCCCACTATGTATGGGCCACCAATAAAAGAATGTCCACCTCATGCCATCCTTTTAACCAAAATCAGTCTCTGCTTTCAATGAGTGCCAATTACACTCGTTCTAAACAATCTTTGTTGAAAACAGGAGGCTGCAGCATGTACGTAGCGATGAATTAATAGCACGCAGAAATAATCAGCTGTTAAATCAACAAAGGTGAATGGTATGTGATGGATTTTTGCAATCAGAGAGGTTGCAAATGGAACTATTTAGCATTCACCACTGTTTAGGCACCCTGCTGTTCAAAGTTAGATGCAAAATCATTCTGCAAAACGTCTCACCTAATCAACAAATGCATTTCTTTTTAACCTCTCCTTGACCCGTCTTCTACGAAGCCGTCTTGTGTCTTTAACATAGGTCGCATGGCCCAGGCTGGAATTAATCGGTTTCAGTGTCTATTCTGGTAATGGGCAGGGAGCCAGAATCGTGTAGTTGTCTGTTAGCGGGGAATGTAAGATTTACGACACACGCACGAGTCACTCTGGCATAGTTTCCTAAACAAAAAGGGAAATGCATATAGGTGCGGACAGAGGCGTTGCTATGGGAGCTTTGAGGGGGCTATAGGCCCGGGTCTTTTGGTAGTAGCCGCGGATAGAAGCTCAGGGACTACAACCAAAAGGCTATAGCTAGCCCCTAATCCCGCCAGTGCCGACATTAGTTTAGCCCCTGATCTTTTCCAGACCTAGCAACACACCTAGGTGCGGACCCTGCATACTTTAGGCCCGTTTGATCAATTCCACTGAGCGGAACTTGTTTTTGACTGATGGAGACAATATATACTGTAGATTGAGGAATACATGTTTCCTGTGAGTTTTTAGTACATTTATATTTTGCAGCACGAGTCAATCACACAATGGCGGTTTTCTTTTTGACTCTGGGGCATGTGATGCTGAATGCTGCGGTTTGTTTTTCCTAGAAGGGTAATTGACGTGCCTTTACTTCACCAGACATTAGCCTATCCACACCCTGTAACAACCTATGGCGTCCAGAATTAACATTGCTAGAGACACTATTGAATGACGTTCTGGTAGATGCACTTTTAGGTGCAATGTTTATTGCACCAGGATATGTGCAGATATTACAGAAGCTTCTGGTAATACCTGGATTCAAAACCAGTTTCTCTGGCATACTTGCTGTATTAAGGGCTCTATCATAAAATGCGGAGTTCATTTCCATTGATTAGTGTTGGATGAAATGAGGCCCCCTCCATCCATGCATACACATTTACAATCTATTTTTGTTATCCAACATGTGCCACGTCTGCCAGCAAGCCACAATTCTAAGACCACTTTTGTGATGGAATTAAGTAATTTCATTGCTTGGGATATGGGCTTTGGAAATTTCTCCTCGAGTGATACCTGTGGCCCTCATAGAAGACAGTGGATTCCAGTATCCCATTATGATTGTTTCTATTTTGTGGGCTCGTGTAATTTGCTTCTGTGGTGTGTTCTGTGTTCCTTGGTGTTCCTAGCCTTGTTTTAGGTCCTCAGATCATGCTGTGTTTATCCTTGGCACCCTGCACCGCCTCCTGTCAGTACCCACTCTAATGTCTTAAGCGGGATATCCTGCCATGTCTTTCCTTTATGCTGAAGTACATTATGCTATTATGAGCAGATAAAGAAGTGTGTGTTGCACTAATCACTTAGTCACTTAGGTATACAAACTGGTGGCTCCAATAGACATAATGGAGATATTTGTTGTGCAAATGTATTGCACATCTTTCTTTCTCTCAAAATGTTAATCGACAGTCACTCTGACTTAAATGTTATGTTACAAACGTTTTATATTGCGCCAATCACTGATGTAGTAGTCTTATTGCGCCGGCACTTGTCCAAAATCTTTTCGTATTGTGGTCCCACCCGGGGTAATCAGACCATAGTCAATGGCGGAAGAAGAAAGGAAAAAAGGGCAACAGTAGGGAGAAGCAGGGATAGGAAAGGGATGCACAGAAGAGACAAATTCGGACGATGCCATCGGTTTGAGATAAAGGGAATGTGTGATAGCACTCAGATGTGCTTCCGAAGCCGTGGACGTGTGTAGGCCAGTTAATTGGTTGGTTATGCAACTCACAAAAAGAACACTAAATGCCAGAGTTCCTATAAACTAGAAGCATAGGACTATGAAATATGCTTGTTTTTAAGTTAGGTACACAATGAAATGATAACCTATGTGAGAGTATAGGCAATAGTACTTTGTTGAGGTGTGTGCATCTAAAAAAAGACTACTGAGTAACTGATAACTATTTGTGGATACAGGAAAAGATTAATTGAGCATGCTGAGGAGAGGAAATATTGGAAACCAGCGCTCCTAACCAAAATTGAACACGCTTTAATTTCCACCATCTCCTGAAATGGACATGATTTACTTTAGACCTGATAATGAATACCTATGACACTTTCATTGGTGGCATTTGTGTTCTGTGACCTTCCTGCCCATTTAAACTGATCACTTCACTTGAGGAATCCTCTCCTTTAGCCTCTACTGCTCCACCCACTTTGGGGGTCTATGGTTAGCTTGTTGACAGACTTTACAGGCTTGTATGACGATGAAGCAGTATTAGTACGTTTTGAACTTAGGCAGTCTGAAACCTCCCCTTTTCGCCACCATGTTCAGTTTGTTCAGTGAAAAAAAGATCCTCCTTTTGTTGTACAGGAGCTTTTTTTTAATTGTGCATTTTCTCCACAGTAGTGGATCCCTTTCTTGGCCCACATATTGTTCAGAATGTATATGATCTTCGGTAGTACTTTTTCCTGGAGATCATGAATCTAACAGACTCATTCAGCCAAGCATCAGGGTACAAATTAAATTGGCTGACCTCAAGGGTATTATATCTCTCCAGCGAAAGGAAGCAATCGATCTTCAACTATGGCAATTAGCATGGACAGGTGAGAGTCTCATCCATCTTATTTATTTATTTATTTATTCATTGTGCATTTGTAGGGCACTTATACATCAAGAAACTGTGTTTTAAAGCACCCACAGGCCAAAGGGGAGGGAACAAGGATTCTTTTCCCGAGAAAATTAAAAGACCAGTGCTCCCTGAACATAAATCCTGTTCTTGAGAATTTAGCTGGGCAAGTTGAACACTGGATGCCTCTCACACTAGGCTTCTGGGCGACCTACTGAAGATGATTGCCCGACTGAAGAATATTCCAATAGAGTTTTGACATGGTTTATTATTCAGATATTACAAGGGATGGGAATCTTCAGTCCTTCTAGCCCACATGTAAAACATACTGTATTTCAATTGATGACATTTTTTTGTATCTCCTTTCTTGTATGGATATATCATGGTAACTGCTGCACTTTCAGCTATTTGTATGAGGGAATGAGTGTGGTTTTTGTTTTTTTGCAATGCAATGAAAAATTAATTACTTTTTGGAACATCTGAGATGGGAAAGGCCTTATTGGTTTAACATAGAAAAAAAGAGACATTTTGATATCTGAAACAGTTGCGCCTTTTTTGTAGATTGTTTTTATTGGCAACATTTCTATGTTCAGAAATGGTCTGCTTACAATGAGATTCCTCATATCAAATTCATGATTTATGTATTATCACATATTTAGTTTCTCTGGTTGACATATTAAATTATTTCCATTCAATAGTTCTCAGGTTTGTTTGTACTTTGCCTCTTCACTTGGCTGCTGAATTGTATTAATTTAGTTGTGTTTGGGGTTTGGTTGGATACCTCATTAGAATTTTGTATTAATTCCCCTTTCTTGGTTTGACTATCAAATTATATTCATTCAATAGTGCTCTGATTCAAGATTTGTCCCTTTTATAATGATTCTGTTTTGAGCCCCTCGACACCTGTTTCCCCGTCCTATATTTGGCGGTTCATCAGGAGGTGCTTGAAGCATTGCTAAATTGACACATTTCTGTTTAATTTAGTATTCAATTTTGCAGTTTCCTAGTCCTTTTATGTCTTGCAACAACTAAGTATAACTTTGTTTATAATAGTTGCCCCCTTTGGTTCTAGAAGTTCATTGTTTGGGCTTGTGATCTCCTTAAGTTTGCTTCTACTGCACTTAAAGGCATCGGCTTGGTGTGCAGTTGTAGGTAGTAATTTCCCTCCTGTTTTTAGCAGGTTTAAGTGTAGTAAAGAACGCCTACATAGGTACCACTTCAAAGGATAAAAGAGGGTTAGATTGACATCAAAATTTCAAACAATTTAGGATATATTCGGGTATATCTTGCATAATTTGCACAATTGCACATTTTGCATAATCTATAGGATGTTGTATTTTATGGATTGTATTTGATGTAATTTGTATCTGTTCTGTATGGCTTTCATGACCATTGGTCGAAATCAAGTGGAATGATGATATATATTCAGAAAACAGGTCTATATCTTCACTGAAATTAAGTGATCCTCACCGTTTTCTTGACAAGCATTGCGATTGCCCAACCAACGCGACTTGGAAAATTCTTGGACCTCGGAAAAGTGATGCCTACTTCCTCAAGACAGGCCATCAGGCCATCGGGCAGGGAGCCTAATTTTATTATTTCTCTGCCAAATCTCAGCAAGACAAACAGGATCTAACTGCACATGCAATTTGGAAAAGAAAACATTAACCACTTTCATCTCTATGGGGAGAAAAGGTGTTTTTCTACAATGATTAACCTTAAAGAAAAACATTACCATCCCATAAGTGGTAATTAATAGTCCATGGTGAACCTTCCTAATGGTTCCACCGAAACCGCATACAACAGCAAGAAATAAAATCCCCCTAAAGGCGCTAGAAGCCATGAGCTGTACAAGGTGAACACATACAAAGGAACATGGAATGCAGACTAGACTCGTAACATAAGAATGTCAGTTTCCATCATCAGAGGCAGACAACATCATACAATGACTGCAATGCACTAGTCACTGGCACTCTTTCCCAATTTCATCATCTACATACATTGAAACTATTAAAGAGTCAGAGGCTGACGTCTATACAAATATGAATAACCCATATATATATATATATATATATATATATATATATATATATATATATATATATATATATATATATATATACTCTTACGTCCCGTCCCCTTTCCTCCATACTTGTGGGACATCTCTCCGTCCTGTGGGACGGGACCGGAGCACTTTGTAAAAAGCATCCACATTTTTCCAAAAATGTGTCCTTCCTCTCTTTCCTGCACGGGGCCCGGCACGCGGCCGTAACCCCGCCCACCTTGGCTCCACCCCACGCATCGCCCCTCAGTCATTTTCTCCGCTCGATCGGGGCCGGACGCAATTGCATCCTCGGAAGATTTTCTTCCCTGGTTTCCTCTCTGGATCTCGCTAGCGTTCGTCTTCTAGTCTGTCTATGTCTTTTAAATTAGACTTTCCAGACTGTTCTTCGTGTCATCGTCGCTTCGCGAGGGCGGATCCCCATCCTCTTTGTTTAGAGTGTTTGGGTCCGGAACACCGTTGGGACTCCTGTTTTTACTGAGACTCCCTTTCGGTCCGGGCTCTTCAACGTCGGTTGGAACGGTGGGAGGGGGTGTTCCGACGCACTCCCCCATCTCATTTTCAGGCATTCATCGACGAGAAGAAGAAACGCCCGGTAAGTTCTTTACTTTTCAGAGCACCCCAGCCGGGGGATACCTTCCCGGGTTACTCTCGAGCCGGGATGCGCGTTGATTGCTCTGTCACTGGGGTTCGCCCTGAGGTGCCTGTCGGGCCTAATAATTCTACCGGAGTTTTCTCCGAGGGTCTCCGTAAGGGGCCTGTGTACACCGGAGTAACTTCCGAGACCCCTCCTGTGGGGGCTGTGTGTAGACCCAGTTCTGCTGAGTCACAGGGTACCGGAGCTTGCTCTGAGGCCTCTCTTTCGGCTTCCCTCAAAAATAAGACCGGGGTGCGCCCCGAGGCCTTGGCTGGGCTTGTGTTTACCGAACGGATGTTCGAGGCCCGTGCCGATAAGGCTATTACCGGGCCTAGGCCCGAGGTCCCTCGTACAGAGGCTAAGGCTACCAACAGTTCTGAGGGGCCGGGCAGGGCCCTGTCGGGGAAAGCGGTTTCTCACCGGTGAACTTGGTGAACTGTTCTCTTCTACTGATAGCCCCGTGGTGGCCGGCCAGGTTTTGGTTCTCAGACTCCAACACCTGTCGGTTTATCTGCCAATCAGGTTACCGGTAACTCACGATCTTCTCCACCAGGGGGAGCAGCAGCTGTGGCACCCCTCCACACAATCGCCCAGCTTGGCGGCATGGTGCCTGAGTTCAGGTCTTTAGAGCATCTGAATTTGTCTGCGGATAACATGCGTATTATCCAGGCAGCCAGAAAACCCTCGACCAGATCTCAGTACAAGAGTAAATGGCTCAGGTTCTGTCATTGGTGTCTAGAGAAGAAATTGGATCCAAGGGGGGGGCCACGGTTGACACGGTGTTGTCCTTCGTGTCCTCCCTAGCAGAGTCAGGGGTTCATGTTCTGTCATGCAGGACTTACCTTTCAGCGGTCTCCGCTTATCTTTCTACGGATCAGTGTTCGTTTTCTCTGACTAACCCAGTGGTAAAGAGGCATTTCGCTGGTTTAACACGCCTTTACCCTCCAGTTCGTAATCCGCACCCGCCATGGGACCTGAATGTTGTCCTGACGCCGCTGTGCCATAAACCCTTTGAGCCAATGGCTACTGTGGACCTCAAGTACTTGTCTTGGAAAGTGTCCTTTTTGGTCGCCATCACATCGGCAAGGAGAGTGAGTGAGCTCCAGGCATTGTCGGTGGAGCATCCTTTCTTGGTCTTGCACAAGGACAAGGTAATCCTTCAAACTAATCCGGCTTTTCTGCCGAAGGTAGTGACCGAATTCCATTTGAATCAATCGATCTCCCTACCGGTCTTTTTTTCGAACCCCGCCTCTGATGCAGAGAGGGTTCTACACTGTCTTGATGTCCGAAGAGCTCTTAAATTCTACCTGGATCGGACTTCCGAGCTTAGAAGTTCTTCTTAACTTTTTGTGACTTTCGGCAACCCTCAAGGCAAGCAGGCATCTAAGGCAACTATTTCTAGGTGGATTGCCGCCTGCATCACGGGAGTCTTTCACTATCCAAAAGCTGAAACCTCCTAAAGGTATTCATGCACACCTGGTGCGGGGCAAGGCAGCTGCAGTGGCTTTTCAGAAGTATGTTCCCTGGGAGTCCATCGCTAGGGCAGCTACTTGGGCCTCTCCATCTACTTTCTGTAAGCATTACTGCCTCGATATGCGTTCTGGAGCTGATGCTCAGTTTGATCAGGCTGTGCTGAAGAACCTTTTTCAGTAAGGGGTATTTCCATCCACCCGTAGTTCCTGTAAGGAGTGCTTGGGAATCTCCCACAAGTATGGAGGAAAGGGGACGGGATGTAGGAGTATTACCAGGTTACTCACCGTAGTGACCACCTTACTCCTAGTCCATAGTCCCCTTTCCTCCATACGCCCGCCCGCCGTCCCCTCTAATAAGGTTCCTCTGTTATTGGTAATGGGTCTCTGACCTGGCAAAGAAAAGGACTGAGGGGCGATGCGCGGGGCAGAGCCAAGGTGGGCGGGGTTACGGCCGCGTGCCGGGCCCCGCGCAGGAAAGAGAGGAAGGACACATTTTTGGAAAAAACTTTATGTTTTTTACAAAGTGCTCCGGTCCCGTCCCACAGGACGGAGAGATGTCCCACAAGTATGGAGGAAAGGGGACTATGGACTAGGAGTAAGGTGGTCACTAAGGTGAGTAACCTGGTAATTTTTAAATAGTGTTCCATAACCTATTGCTTAATACTGAAAGAGGTTGCGTAGAAGATTTTGCACAGACGTAACAGCAACATAATGGGGTGAGGAACTAAATGGTTTTAAAGGTATTGCTTTCCAGAATTACAGAGCAATTTTAAATATTTCATTACTACTACAGGAGAATGGTGTTTCAAAAATATGCTTAGGTTACTGAAAGCTTAGGGACGACAATGAATCCAATGCAAACATTTCTCACGTGCGTGTGCCAAGAACTATATGAACGAATGTGAGTAAAAAGCACATCGTTTTCTTAATGGTTTATTCACAAAATAAAAACACCCACAATATACACTGTCGGGGCCTGCCAGGGCAGTGGAAGTATCTTCCTGGTGCGAACCATTTGTTCTCAAAGGGAGGCGCATGCGCTCTTGGATCTACTCTCCCCACAGCAGATTCCTCTGAGCTTGGCCTGCCCAAAAGGGATGCGCATGTGCACTTGGATCTACTCTCCCAGCAGCAGATTCCTTTGAGCTTGGCCTGCCCGACTGCAAGCAAAGCACAGGGGAAAGGGCAATGCAGAGCCGGGTCTGTTAGGCCTGCTGGTATTCCTGGGCCAAGCATGAACGTTTCTATTTTTACATTGCCACCCCTTTAACATGGTTAGAAATGTCAAAAGTGCCATGCCAGTGATGGGTCCTTTAATGCTCATCACTGGTAACGTGCAGCCTAGCACCAACGTGGCTGGAGGTCTGACAGTGGGTACTGGGGTGCCAATCTATATGTACTTTTGGGGAACATGCTGTACACTTACACATGCATTAAGGGGCGTGCTGCAAGCCAATTGAGCCAGCATACTACCCCTCTTTCTACACTGTGGCCCCTTTGGGAATGGGGGAGCCTGCATGCTGAACATCCTGGATGTGCCAGTACTCTTTGGGAATCTGTGGCAATATATATGGGATAATGTACACCCTAGCGTACGTTATAAGGATATTGCAAGTCACCAAGGAGTTTCGTGACCAAATAGAAGAAGCAAGCTGAAGGCAGAGTTTCTTCATAAGGTCACAGAACTCCAAGGTGACTTGTAATATCCTTTTTATGTTTGATAGGGGGTATTTTATTCCTTATAATAAATGGCCACACACTGCCATTCCCTTTAATATCTTGTCTCTTGCTTATTATAACATAATTGCCAACATGACCCGTTCCAATCTGTAGGTGCTTATCCAGTCTTGGTTTTTCTTTGCATTCTGGGATTTGCAGTCTGAGTTTTATAATGAGAAAAGTGGGACTACAAGTCCCAGAATGCAAAGAAAAAAAACACGACTGGATGAGCAAATGCAGATTAGAATGTGTATAATGTAAGAAGATATCTTCCATTTGCTGACCCATAAAAGCAATACAGAGTCTGTTTGGATTTCAAAATGCAAAAATGCAGCTCCTAATGTGTTGCAGAAAAATATTTCAAGCAGTTTAATGAAATGTATTGTAAAAAAACTTTCATTTTGTGCTTTAAAAGAAACAATAGCATGCAGATTCTTGCTCACATGAGTTAAACTCCAGCAGTGCGCAAATAAAGCATTGTAACATAAATAGTTCCTTGTCAATTACCGGCTGCAATGTGTCACAGAATACTATTCTGCAAGCAAGACATTTTAAAAGCTTTTCACAGCTATAATTAAGTGCAGTGCTGCCGTGACAGATGGAATTCTCTCTTCTGGCTCAATCAGTAGGCATTGTGACCTCACAATTGAAGCATAATAACTGATTACAGAGCAGTTGTGATATCATTTTCTTATTACAGGTCAGTTGCGATGTCACAACTAGCTTGTAATGAGAATATATTTTTTTCAGGCATTTATATATTGATATTGCAGGCTACCATTTATTATATTTAAGCAATAAAGCCTGACCGGCGGGGGCATTATCGGGTCAGTTTTGCTCAGGCCTGTAACTCGGCCTTGGGGCATTACCAGACCAGGTAATGGTCCAGCACGGAGGGGTTTATTGCTATTAGCATAAACTGGCACCTTGTACCGGGATGCTAATCGTTTTTTTTCAAGTTGAGAAATGGTGTGTTTGCCATTTCCCAACTTGCAAAAAACGTCCAAACCAAGATGGGCGCCATTACTGTGATGGAGATGAGCAAGGTAAGTGGGGCGGGGGTGATATGGGTGGGGGTCGTGGAACTTGGGATGGGTGTCATGGGGAATGAGGAGAAGGGGAGCATGGCACACTTACCTGAATCCCCAGTGGGAAAAATGACGGCCTTCGAATGCTTCATGTGGCAAAGCCCCTGTTCTGAGCCTCCTGATAGTCTGGAAGGCCGCCACAACCCCCCCAAACCTCCCACCAGGTACTAATTAATCTTGCAATATTTGTGAAAGCCTGAACAGTGAATTGAGGATTTCTACTCACATGGAGTGTTTCTATTTAGGAACAGCTATCGATAATATACATCCACCGACTCTGGTATTAAATAGGCAAGGCAAATAAAGGGATGTTCTCCCAGCTGCCTTATCTGGCTTGCATAGCTGTAACCGTGGTGGGGGAGGCCATATATAGACCATGTTATCAATCTCTGATTTAAATGTTCTGTTGAGCCATGCTTACTGGTTATGTTGGTTATGCTCACTCTTGTGGCTAGACTTATAATTTGCCAATGATTTACCTAGTAAGCTTTTCTAACTATCTGAAAATAAGTAATGTTTGGTACAGTGGCATTGCAAATATGCACAGGTGGTATCCTTTTAGGACTAATGTATCTCATTTTAATCAATCTCTTTCAGGTTTGAATTATGTAATACCTACATCTGACTTGGCACAGTAACACAGGAAACCGTTGACAAGGCGAAACCTCAATATCGGCTCGTAATGTAAGTGATATATTTGTCATACTGTTTTTTGTAGTTCTGCTTAAGGTTAGGGATGTTAAATATCTAAAACAAAAATGTTTGAACGTGATGATACAGTAGACCACAGAGAAGATAGAGTACTCACAAAACAAAATGTTTAATGCTGACAAGGCAGTAAAGACATTAAGATGTGTGCAAATTAGAAGTGAATACGGATAACTGCCAAATTCGAGCTGGAGTTCAGAAGTGATGCTTAATGCCCCTGTGTCTCAGCTTCCTGTTTTCTGTGGCTGGGAGAATAGGTCAGAGGCAGTGCATTTGTCTTGGGAGGAAGACAATGCAAAGCGACACAGGTTTGAAACTCGGTCCCACACTTAGCGGTGGTCTCCGGTATTAAGCGTGTAATAAAACATGAATTATTTGTAATTGCTATTCTCTCTGCAAGAACAAATTAAGCCATTATTAGCCTGTGCATTAGGTACGTTGACCCAGGATGTGTTTTATTTATAAGACCGTTAATTTCCTGCGTCAATGACCACATTTCTCATTTCCTTCTTTGGAAATCTTCCACCAATGTATCATTCATTTTTCTAATGCCAGACATGGACATTAAATTTGCATTGGCGTTTTAAATAAATATTCCAAATGTAGTTTCATAATCATTCCTGGCACATGCTTTCATTACATTTTGATCAAGTTTGGGATTTTAGGGGTAGTTGCTTAACACTGCGACGAGTTGTTATTCATTACTTGTATGTTGAAATTGTTCCCATTAATTCTGGACTGACTAGGAGCTCTCAGGGGTATTATGTTGGTAGCTGTGGCTTTCCACCACAGAAAGCCACACTGATTGCAATGATTAGCACACACTGTTTCTCTGGTGTATGTGGATGTCAGAACCAGGCTTTCGTTTTTCCTGCAAGATACACCTAGTAAGGAAGAGGTCTGACTCCGAGTTAATCTTTTTATTCAAAATACACTGTAACTGTTTGTGTAGTAAACTGAAGTTATCCTCAAACCCACACTTTGTTTTATGCATGTTTTAATTGTTAATGTATACATTTTAATTGCAACTCAACATATCCTTATCTGTATCTGAAAAAGGGGCTTCATCGTTATCTTGGTGCATTCTGACCCACAACCTTTTTCAGACTTTTCAGTTCTCAGGTTTTAATTTAGGCGTGATCAGAGCGGGATCGTAGTGTGTTTTCTAGAATCGGAGGGCAATGGTTAAGAATGTTTTTTAGGCATCTGTTCTGTTTACACTTCATAAACAGCTGCAAGATTGATCCCGAATGTGCAATCACTATATCTGTGCCAGAGACTAGAGAACATAGATCAATGGTTTGAAGAAATCTGGTGGAAACAAAATGGCAGCCGGTTCCGGTAGTCTTTCAAGTGCCAAAATCACTATGCGATAGATGTGGGGTCCATATTATGCTGAGCAAATGTTGGAGCCAAATTCCTCACAAGGTTCAAACATCTTTAACTTTATTGCATAAACAAAGCTGTATTACAATATAGCCTTATACACAGAGAATGGGTCTTATCCCAAGCAGTAACAACCCCTTCTAAATTAGCTCCAAATGGTTGTAGCAATACGTTTTGAAGTTTTGCTGCTGAAGTAAAACATGTTGCATTAACAGTGAGTAAAGTAAATAGACATGCAGTTAGTACATTAAATTTGGTTTTATTTTGTAGTATTTAAATAGCAAGCCATTTAATTGTAACCTTGGTAAAACTAGAGAGGGTTTAACAAGAGCAATTATTAGGTGGCTTCTCTATAGGAAAGTGAAACCATGTTCCCATAGATTAGCTTTGTCTTTGGTGTGTTAAATAGGATTCTGAACAAGGAAGTGTCTTGCTGAAAGAAATATTGCCTGGGAATTGCATTGTTGTTTCTTTGGTGTGTTAAATAGGATTCTGCAGCAAAAGGTACTGCTGAACAAGGAAGTGTCTTGCTGAAAGAAATATTGCCTGGGAATTGCATTGTTGTTTCTTTGGTGTGTTAAATAGGATTCTGCAGCAAAAGGTACTGCTGAACAAGGAAGTGTCTTGCTGAAAGAAATATTGCCTGATAATTGCATTGTTGTTTCTTTGGTGTGTTCAGGGGCGTTGCTAGGGGGGGGTAAGGGGGTTATAGCCCCCGATCTTTTGGTTGTAGCCCCGGATAGAATCTCAGGAGCTACAGCCAAAAGTCTAGCTAGCCCCCAGTCCCAACAGTTATGACATCAGCTTAGCCCCAGGTCTTTTCCAGACCTAGCAACTCCCCTGGGTGTGTTAAATAGGATTCTGCAGCAAAAGGTACTGCTGAACAAGGAAGTGTCTTGCTGAAAGAAATATTGCCTGGGAATTGCATTGTTGTTTCTTTGGTGTGTTAAATAGGATTCTGCAGCAAAAGGTACTGCTGAACAAGGAAGTGTCTTGCTGAAAGAAATATTGCCTGGGAATTGCATTGTTGTTTCCCTGTCTGCTTTTGAAGACAGAATGTTCAGAATCTAAACATTCTGATTGGGTGAGAGATGCTTAAAAATGATCGCCATTTGCTAACACCCATTGATATAATGTGGGTATCAAAAGGTTTCTCATAATCTTTTAAAAATCTTTTTGGAATTCCCAATGGCACACTTTTAAATTGAGCGTAAGAGATAGTCAATACTGTTTAAAATGTGGAGCTATTTTTTCAAGATTCGAGTTTGATATTTTTTTGTTTGAGGAGAAATATGCAACAAGAGCATATTTAAATAGTATTACATGTGGTGGTATTTAGTGGTATATTATTTCAGCCCATATGTCTATTGATTGGCCCATTAAAAAGAGCCTGCGTGCTGTTAATTAATTAATCTTTTATGACGCTCTTAATACCGGAGACCAGTTTCTAAGCGCAGGACAGGACTGGGATTGAAACCTCTGTTGCTCTGCGTTGTCTTGCTTCCCCTGCACTATCCTCCCTGCGGCCAGTGCTGTGGCTGTGTTCCAGTGAACTCAAGTCTGAACTTAGACACTTCTCGCTATTTATTACTCACAGGAAAACAAATAAACAGATTCAGTGTCATTCATGGATGGACATCCCTAAAGCATAGCTTTCTGGAATGAGCTGGAACTTCCCAGCTCCTCTTCCCTATCAGAGTCTTTATGTAATGAGGTGAGTCCCCTTCCTAGACAGTCATCGATTGCCACCCATTTCCAATACAATAGAAGAATGGAAAGCATTGGCCTGTTCCCTCTTCTATTTCCCAAAACTGTATTACAAAGGATATGTGTGAGATAACCCCCACGCCCCAAAAATCCTATGCTTGCTTCAGCTCTATAGTGAAACCAGTGTACGGATAAAATTAGATAGGAATGGGTGTAACTCTGGGGGAACTAATACATACACCGAATTAAAACATTAGTCTCAGTTAGCCCCACTATTTTGTAGTCCTTAAGTGGCAGATCGCCAAATAAAGGTAAATCATATTCACACTGAGGTAGTCCCATATCGATGTATGCTGATGGCTCCTGGATCCAAACCGTATTGGTCTGCAACCAACTATGACAGCACTCCAAGAGTACAGAAATCAAGCATAACTTATGTAAAGTCAAGAAGCATGTGGTTTCTAAGCCTCTACTTGGTGCCCATATATTGGAGTGGGCAATTGAGTATGCATATCTTGGCTTTATGGCTATCTTTAAAGTTTCTTTCAAATGTTTAGCCTGTGAAAAACTGGTTACTGTGGTGCACTCACAGGCACATTGGCTAGATTGCATGGCAGGTTTTGGGGTATTGCAACTGAACCCCTAGTAAAATCACACAGAGGGAAGGTGGTCCCTTTGCTTTTGTACACTGCTGACATTTGGGACCTGACAGCATTATTGAGCACTTCACTGTGGGCTGAGACAAGGTAGCCTGGTATATCTGCTTAGACTGGACATAGGGCTTGAGTTCTATGCATTAAAGGCTTACATAAGTGTGTTAAAAAAAAAGAGAGTTTGCCAATGATACTTCACTGATAAAATATGTAAATGATGTCTTCTCCACCCACTTGCAGACTTTGAGTGGTTTCCTCAGAGATACAGTCTTTGGGTGAGAGAAAGTTACTCCAGCCATTAACTATGCAGGAATTTCTGGTAGTTCAAAAAAGTCTACGAAAACATGTTTAAGAAGGACAATATAGGCCTGAAATCGACTTTTTAAGAGTATGCGTCAAAATACTCTTTGTTGAAAGGACTGCAATAGTATCTTCACACTGTTTCACATTAGTTGATGTCTCAGAAATACATGGTTCTCACATTTAATAAGACAGACACACTGGAAATTAGAGGAACGTGGATTACAATTGAATAAGATCAACGATTATGCAAAGTTGAAACTTTTAAAAATCAGTTTGTTATAAGACCAAGGCCGAATACAAACGGCTATTGTCAAGTGTACTACATGAGGAGTAGACATGAAGCAAATATGAAATCCTTTATGAATGCATGCAGCGCTGAAATCGTTTTTGTCTGTACTGAGATTGTGAGACATTTTGAAGAAGTTAATTGAAGGAATGTTTTATAATGTGAAATGGTTGTCGATCCTCCGGTTCCATCTTCAGATTTTCCATTTATTTTAAAGGTTAATTGCCTTTAGTTCAGGTCAGAAGATTGGGTCACAGAAGCTCTATTAGATCCTGCCCCTAAATGAAGCTCCTAGAGCATGCCCCTAAATGAAGCTCCTAGACACGCCCCTAATTAAGCTCCTAGATCATGCCCCTAGATGAAGCTCCTATATAGGCCCCTAGATGAAGCTCCTAGACAGACCCCTAGATGAAGCTCCTAGATCAGGCCCCTAGATGAAGCTGTTAGATCATGCCCCTAGATGAAGCTCTTGATAGGCCCGTAGATTAAGTTCCTAGACCACGCCCCTAAATGATCCTGCCACTTGATGAAACTCCTAGACAGGCCCCTAGATGAAGCTCTTAGATCCTGCCCCTAGATGAAGCTCCTTGACAGGGCCCTAGATGAAGCTCTTGGATCCTGCCCTAAGATGAAGCTCCTAGACTGGTCCCTAGATGACGCTCTTGCATCCTGTCCCTAAATGAAGCTCCTAGAAAGGCCCCTTGATGGAGCTCCTAGATAGGGTCACAGATGAAGCTCTTAAATCCTGCCCCTAGATGAAGCTCCTAGACAGGTCCAAAGATTAAGTTCCTAGACCATGCCCCTAAATTAAGCTCTTAGATCCTGCCCCTAGATGAAACTCCTAGACAGGCCTCTAGATGAAGCTCTTAGATCCTGCCCCTAGATGAAGCTCCTTCATAGGGCCCTAGATGAAGCTCTTAGATCCTGCCCCTAGATGAAGCTCCTAGAGCATGCCCCTAAATGAAGCTCCTAGACACGCCCCTAATTAAGCTCCTAGATCATGCCCCTAGATGAAGCTCCTATATAGGCCCCTAGATGAAGCTCCTAGACAGACCCCTAGATGAAGCTCCTAGATCAGGCCCCTAGATGAAGCTGTTAGATCATGCCCCTAGATGAAGCTCTTGATAGGCCCGTAGATTAAGTTCCTAGACCACGCCCCTAAATGATCCTGCCACTTGATGAAACTCCTAGACAGGCCCCTAGATGAAGCTCTTAGATCCTGCCCCTAGATGAAGCTCCTTGACAGGGCCCTAGATGAAGCTCTTGGATCCTGCCCTAAAATGAAGCTCCTAGACTGGTCCCTAGATGACGCTCTTGCATCCTGTCCCTAAATGAAGCTCCTAGAAAGGCCCCTTGATGGAGCTCCTAGATAGGGTCACAGATGAAGCTCTTAAATTCTGCCCCTAGCTAAAGCTCCTAGATCATGCCCCTAGATGAAGCTCCTAGATAGGGTCCCAGATGAAGCTCTTAAATCCTGCCCCTAGATGAAGCTCCTAGACAGGCCCAAAGATTAAGTTCCTAGACCATGCCCCTAAATTAAGCTCTTAGATCCTGCCCCTAGATGAAACTCCTAGACAGGCCTCTAGATGAAGCTCTTAGATCCTGCCCCTAGATGAAGCTCCTTCATAGGGCCCTAGATGAAGCTCTTAGATCCTGCCCCTAGATGGAGCTCCTAGACAGGTCCCTAGATGAAGCTCTTGCATCCTGCCCCTAACTGAAGCCCCTAGAAAGGCCCCTAGATGAAACTCCTAGATAGGGTCCCAGATGAAACTCTTAAATCCTGCCCCTGGATGAAGCTCATAGACAGGCCCCTAGATGGAGCTCCTATATCATGCCCCTTGATGAAGCCCGTACACAGGCCTCTAGATGAATCTCCTAGACAGGGCCCTAGATGAAGCTCTTAGATCCTGGCCCTAGCTGAAGCTCCCTGACAGGGCCCTAGATGAAGGTCCTAGATCATGCTCCTTGATGAAGCTCCTAGACAGGCCCCTAGATGAAGGTCCTAGATCATGCTCCTTAATGAAGCTCCTAGACAGGCCCCTAGATGAAGCTCCTAGACAGGCCCCTAATTGAAGCTCCTAGACAGGCCCCTAAATGAAGCGTGTAGATCATGCCCCTAGATGAAGCTCCTAGACATGCCCCTAGATGAAGCTCTTAGATCCTGCCTGTAGATGAAACTCCTAGACAGGCCCCTAGATGAAGCTCTTAGATCCTACCCCTAGATGAAACTCCTTGGCAGGGACCTAGATGAAGCTCCGAGATCCTTTGACAGGGCCCTAGATGAAGCTCTTAGATCCTGCCCCTAGATGAAGCTCCTTGACAGGGACCTAGATGATGCTCTTAGATCCTGCCCCTAGATGAAGCTCCTTGACAGGGACCTAGATGAAGCTCTTAGATCCTGCCCCTACATGAAGCTCCTAGACATGCCTCTAGAGGAAGCTCCTAGACAGACCCCTAGACGAAGCACCTAGATCAGGCCCCTAGATGAAGCTGTTAGATCGTGTCCCTAAATGGAGGTCCTAGACAGGCCCCTAGATGAAGCTTGTAGATCATACCCCTAGATGAAGCTCCTAGACAGGCCCCTGGATGAAGCTTGTAGATCATGCCCCTAAATGAAGCTACTAGACATGCCCCTAGATGAAGCTGTTAGATCCTGCCCCTAGATGAAACTGTCAGGAGTGGCGCTCTATTAAGAGTGGCACAGGACACCCAGAAAGGGTTTGGGTGGTTGTGCCAAATAAAGTGGACAGATAAGAACACACACAGCGGAAAGAAAAGAGAACGAAGAGTAAGCAAGAGTAGCAAGGGAAAAGATACAGAATGAATACCCTCTTGGGGTGTATGCAGATATAGGAAAAGAGTATTCCACGAACCTTGGAAATACTCTAGCCTTCTGCACAGTTTGCTATAACAGAGGCCCACGCTGATTGCTCATGACTTGGAACAGCAGCTCTGGGTGTCTGTAATGTAGAAACAGGACAAGGGAAGGGGCAGAGGTTGACTGATGGGAACCAACAGACAAGCTCTGTACAAATGGTCTACAAACAGTACAAGAGAAGATACTACAGACAAATCCAGTAAATGAGGTGATAGCAAACTAGCAGAAGGAAATGAAAGAAAAGTCGTGTAACAGGATAGGATAGCAGAGGACAGTAAGGAACAAGGTTGAGAGCTCAGAGGAGCAGGAAAGCAATGAGTAAGCCCACAGGGGTAGGACTGTAAGGTAGAACGCCCAGAGGAAAAGGGCTTAGGGCAGCAGAGTAAAGCAGACTGCACGGCAAGGATCCCGTAAGGGCCGGGCAGTAAGGAGTGAACCCTGAGGGACAGGGCCGATGAACGTAGAAGGTAGCAGAGGACTGTAGAGAGCTGCTAGGCCGAGAACCCAGCGGAAAAGGTAGGTAGTAGGCAGCGAAGCGGGATAAGCTGCAAAGTAGGAAGGCCCAGAGGACAAGGGCTGTAGGTAGCCAGAGAGAGGTAGGCTGCAGAGCAGGGAGCCCCAGAGGACAAGGGCTGAAGGCAGCCGGAGTGAGGCAGGCTGCAGGGCAAGGAGCCCAGAGGACAAGGGCTGAGGCAGGAAAGCAGCAGAGCGTGATCAGCTGCAATGTAGAGGGTACGCAGGGCAAGGGCGGAGGCTGGAAGGCAGCAGAGCGTGATCGGCTGCAATGTGGAGAGCCCGACAGGGCAAGGGCGGAGGCTGGAAGGCAGCAGAGCGTGATCGGCTGCAATCTGGAGAGCCCGGCAGGGCAAGGGCGAAGGCTGGAAGGCAGCAGAGCGTGATCGGCTGCAATGTGGAGAGCCCGGCAGGGCAAGGGCGAAGGCTGGAAGGCAGCAGAGCGTGATCCGCTGCAATGTGGAGAGCCCGGCAGGGCAAGGGCGAAGGCTGGAAGGCAGCAGAGCGTGATCGGCTGCAATGTGGAGAGCCCGGCAGGGCAAGGGCGAAGGCTGGAAGGCAGCAGAGCGTGATCCGCTGCAATGTGGAGAGCCCGGCAGGGCAAGGGTGAAGGCTGGAAGGCAGCAGAGTGTGATCCGCTGCAGTGTGGAGAGCCCGGCAGGGCAAGGGCGAAGGCTGGAAGGCAGCAGAGCGTGATCCGCTGCAATGTGGAGAGCCCGGCAGGGCAAGGGCGAAGGCTGGAAGGCAGCAGAGTGTGATCCGCTGCAGTGTGGAGAGCCCGGCAGGGCAAGGGCGAAGGCTGGAAGGCAGCAGAGCGTGATCCGCTGCAATGTGGAGAGCCCGGCAGGGCAAGGGCGGAGACTGGAAAGCAGCAGAGCGTGATCAGCTGCAGTGTGGAGAGCCCAGAGGAGCAGGGCTGTGAGGCAGGGAGCCTGGAAGGCTATGGCTGGAGGCAGCAGGGTGGAGCAAGCAACAAGGCAGGGTCCAAGCAGGAGTGAAGGTAAACAGCATACAAGATCCGTAGAAAGAAGCCAAAGGTGGAGGAAGAACTCTCAGATGCAAGAGGCTGAGTCACTGCAGGCAGCAGCCTTTATACTGCCTAGCCCAGCACAGAGGCAGGCTAATTGGTTGAACCTGGCTAAACACACCTGCAGGCAATCGGCCACCTCCCTTTCTGTTCCTGGGCTGGTGGAAGCAGGGCCAGTCTCTAGGGCTTCTGGGGGGTGTAGTTCCATTGATAACCAATAGGAACAGCCAGGAATCAATGCTTGTAGCCAGGTGCATTATGGTATGCGTAGTTTGTTGGAAATAATAATTAAGCAGCAAAGTCTCGCAAATGGGAAATAAAGTTTCCAAAGTAAATATAGATCGATCCAAGAGTCTGTTTTAAATAAATGATAAATATATAGTCAAAATTGAGCGTAAATGGATGCGCCCATGGCGCAGGCATGACAGTATGCCCCTCTCCAGGCCCCTCTCCAGTCCCCTCTCCGGGTTCCCTGAAGACCGACCTATAGGAAGAATGTCTGTCACACCGTACAAGAGTCTTACTCCAAAAAGGCAAAACATGAAGCACCAGAAACGGGTTGCAAGGTGAGAGTCTTGAATGGCTGTAGAGAGTATCAAGGCGGTAGCAACTGGGTGTGTGGGTGTCATGAGAGAGCCAGCGGGCTGGAACGCACCTGAGACTGGTAGAGTAGAGTCTGGCAGTCTTAGTGCTATAGATACACCAGCAGAAACGACTGGAACAGTAGTCTTAACAGGAAAACCCTTCGCTGACCCTGCAACAGTTAGCATGGCGGATGTAGGATCAGGAAGAGAAGGTGCTGAGGGATCAGGTTGTGTAGCAGAGGATTCTGCTGCAGCGAGCACAGCTGCGAAGGAAGTAGAAATCTGGGCATCGGGAGCATCAGAATTAGCAGTAGCTTCAGGAATCACAGTAGCTATAGCAACCTCAAGATTTGCAGCAGAGACTTGAGGAGTCTCAAATGTGGCAGGGAGTTTAGGAACCACAGCAGCAGGAAGATCATGGATTGCAGTTGGAAGTTCGGGTACTGTAGCAGCTACAGATAGTTCAGGTGTTGCAACTACTGGTAGATCGGGTACCACAACCACTGGCGATTCAGGGGGTATCGAAGAAACTGAAGATGTTGATTGCTCAAGAGTGTTGTCTGATAGCACAGCCACACTTTGGCAAGCCCCGCTTGCCAACTCAGCATGCTCGATGTGAACTGTGCCAGTCTCTTCAGCTGCCATTGTCATTTCAGAAGAGGTTGTAAGTGTGAGTACTGGACAATAGGCAAGGGTGAGGGCGGAACCATCCTTTGACTCAGAGGGGTTTCCAATCAGAAGACCACCCTTGTCTTGTGGTGTAATGGCTGTGTGCGTGATTTGACCCACCGGAGGAGTTAATTCTTTTCTGTCAGTACAACAACCTGAGTTTCTGTGGCTGGAAGGTGAAAGAGCTGTGTCAGTCTTTAGAAGGGATACATATGCTATATTTAGGTCTTCCATCTGCTTGGTATAAGTCTGTATACTTTTCTGTATGGCAATTCCAGGCCTTGTCATGTCGATCTCTAAAGATAAGATGTCAGGTGTTGGACATAGTGTCAGATAGTCTGGTGACTTGTGTCCCTTCATAAGATTCTTATAATGCAAATAAACAAAGTCATCATAGAGGTCTTCGGTCTTTCTTTTAAGGCGTAGGAGTTGTTCGTGTAGCAGGTAAGTATCATTAGTTTGATCTAAAGCTTCAGAAGCTGGTGTGGCAGAAAATTCGGTTGTAGCAATGGGAAGACTGACCTTAGGGTTATTGTGGTTAGTAGATACTGTGGAAGCATTAAGACAACCGATGGTTAGTATAGGTCTTTTGTACCCAGGACCAAATGCACAAACCTCAGGATAATGACTGCCTTGTCCTGTCAACTAAGGGTTTCCAGCATTCTGGGGAGCTTGCCAAGCTGATCTTGCGCATATCACTCTGGCAACAGCATATTCTGGTTTAGAGTCTCCCACAATGAGTGCTATATCCTTGGCTGTTGCGGTGTTAGAAGGCTTGTCAGAAGACGCAGGAGTGTCTTTCACTGTTTCACTGTTTAACAAGATCTGTAAGAATTCATTATCTTGCTGTAGCTCTGCAACAGATAAGGACTGCGGGTCATAGTCGCAGATGTCATAATAATTGTACATGGAAGAAGGGTCAGCTAGCCAGTGAGTATAGTACCGTGTTTGTAAATCTTTGTTTACTGAGGCGAGACTGTCCTTTAGACTAAGGTTCTTGTTTGCTGTCTTTAGGGAAACCATAGGTTTATGCAAAGGTTTCTTTACCCGAAAGGAAAGCATCTTTGTTCTGTGTGTGCCTTTCCGGCCTATGGAACAAGAAATGTTTGGCTCTTGCATTCTGTCAGGAGTGGCACTCTATTAAGAGTGGCACAGGACACCCAGAAAGGGTTTGGGTGGTTGTGCCAAATAAAGTGGACAGATAAGAACACACACAGCGGAAAGAAAAGAGAACGAAGAGTAAGCAAGAGTAGCAAGGGAAAAGATACAGAATGAATACCCTCTTGGGGTGTATGCAGATATAGGAAAAGAGTATTCCACGAACCTTGGAAATACTCTAGCCTTCTGCACAGTTTGCTATAACAGAGGCCCACGCTGATTGCTCATGACTTGGAACAGCAGCTCTGGGTGTCTGTAATGTAGAAACAGGACAAGGGAAGGGGCAGAGGTTGACTGATGGGAACCAACAGACAAGCTCTGTACAAAAGGGTCTACAAACAGTACAAGAGAAGATACTACAGGCTAATCCAGTAAATGAGGTGATAGCAAACTAGCAGAAGGAAATGAAAGGAAAGTCGTGTAACAGGATAGGATAGCAGAGGACAGTAAGGAACAAAGTTGAGAGCTCGGAGGAGCAGGAAAGCAATGAGTAAGCCCACAGGGGTAGGACTGTAAGGTAGAACGCCCAGAGGAAAAGGGCTTAGGGCAGCAGAGTAAAGCAGACTGCACGGCAAGGATCCCGTAAGGGCCGGGCAGTAAGGAGTGAACCCTGAGGGACAGGGCCGATGAATGTAGAAGGTAGCAGAGGACTGTAGAGAGCTGCTAGGCCGAGAACCCAGTGGAAAAGGTAGGTAGTAGGCAGCGAAGCGGGATAAGCTGCAAAG
This sequence comes from Ambystoma mexicanum, assembly GCF_040938575.1. NCBI lineage: Eukaryota > Metazoa > Chordata > Amphibia > Caudata > Ambystomatidae > Ambystoma > Ambystoma mexicanum. The sequence continues at coordinate 753,005,631 of NC_090929.1, forward strand.
TAGGAAGGCCCAGAGGACAAGGGCTGTAGGTAGCCAGAGAGAGGTAGGCTGCAGAGCAGGGAGCCCCAGAGGACAAGGGCTGAAGGCAGCCGGAGTGAGGCAGGCTGCAGGGCAGGGAGCCCAGAGGACAAGGGCTGAGGCAGGAAAGCAGCAGAGCGTGATCAGCTGCAATGTAGAGGGTACGCAGGGCAAGGGCGGAGGCTGGAAGGCAGCAGAGCGTGATCGGCTGCAATGTGGAGAGCCCGACAGGGCAAGGGCGGAGGCTGGAAGGCAGCAGAGCGTGATCCGCTGCAATGTGGAGAGCCCGGCAGGGCAAGGGCGAAGGCTGGAAGGCAGCAGAGCGTGATCGGCTGCAATGTGGAGAGCCCGGCAGGGCAAGGGCGAAGGCTGGAAGGCAGCAGAGCGTGATCCGCTGCAATGTGGAGAGACCGGCAGGGCAAGGGCGAAGGGTGGAAGGCAGCAGAGCGTGATCGGCTGCAATGTGGAGAGCCCGGCAGGGCAAGGGCGAAGGCTGGAAGGCAGCAGAGCATGATCCGCTGCAATGTGGAGAGCCCGGCTGGGCAAGGGGGGAGACTGGAAGACAGAAAAGCGTGATCCGCTGTAATGTGGAGAGCCCGGCAGGGCAAGGGCGAAGGCTGGAAGGCAGCAGAGTGTGATCCGCTGCAGTGTGGAGAGCCCGGCAGGGCAAGGGCGAAGGCTGGAAGGCAGCAGAGCGTGATCCGCTGCAATATGGAGAGCCCGGCAGGGCAAGGGCGAAGGCTGGAAGGCAGCAGAGTGTGATCCGCTGCAGTGTGGAGAGCCCGGCAGGGCAAGGGCGAAGGCTGGAAGGCAGCAGAGCGTGATCCGCTGCAATGTGGAGAGCCCGGCAGGGCAAGGGCAGAGACTGGAAGGCAGCAGAGCGCGATCAGCTGCAGTGTAGAGAGCCCAGAGGAGCAGGGCTGTGAGGCAGGGAGCCTGGAAGGCTATGGCTGGAGGCAGCAGGGTGGAGCAAGCAACAAGGCAGGGTCCAAGCAGGAGTGAAGGTAAGCAGCATACAAGATCCGTAGAAAGAAGCAAAAGGTGGAGGAAGAACTCTCAGATGCAAGAGGCTGAGCCACTGCAGGCAGCAGCCTTTATACTGCCTAGCCCAGCACAGAGGCAGGCTAATTGGTTGCACCTGGCTAAACACACCTGCAGGCAATCGGCCACCTCCCTTTCTGTTCCTGGGCTGGTGGAAGCAGGGCCAGTCTCTAGGGCTTCTGGGGGGTGTAGTTCCATTGATAACCAATAGGAACAGCCAGGAATCAATGCTTGTAGCCAGGTGCATTATGGTATGTGTAGTTTGTTGGAAATAATAATTAAGCAGCAAAGTCTCGCAAATGGGAAATAAAGTTTCCAAAGTAAATACAGATCGATCCAAGAGTCTGTTGTAAATAAATGATAAATATATAGTCAAAATTGAGCGTAAATGGATGCGCCCATGGCGCAGGCATGACAGAAACTCCTAGACAGGCCCCTAGATGAAGGTCTTAGATCCTGCCCCTAGATGAAGCTCCTTGACAGGGCCCTAGATGAAGCTCTTAGATCCTGCCCCTAGATGAAGCTCCTTGACAGGGCCCTAGATGAAGCTCTTAGATCCTGCCCCTAGATGAAGCTCCTTGACAGGGACCTAGATGAAGCTCTTAGATCCTGCCCCTACATGAAGCTCCTAGTAATGCCTCTAGATGAAGCTCTTAAATCCTTCCCCTAGATGAAGCTCCTAGACAGGCCCTTAGATGAAGCTCCTAGATCAAGCCCCTTGATGAAGCTTGTACACAGGCGCCTAGATGAAGCTCCTAAACAGGGTCCTAGATGAAGCTCTTAGATCCTGGCCCTAGCTGAAGCTCCTTGTAAGGCCCCTAGATGAAGGTCTTAGATCATGCCCATTGATGAAGCTCCTAGACAGGGCCCTAGATGAAGCTCTCAGATCCTACCCCTAGCTGAGGCTTCTAGATCAGGCCCTAGATGAAGCTCTTAGATCATGCCCCTAGATAAAACTCCTAGAGAGGTCTCTAGATGAAGCTCCAGGACCATACCCCTAAATGAAGCTCCTAGACAGGCCCCTAGATGAATCTCCTAGATGAAGTTCATAAGCAGGCCCCTAGATCAAGCTCCAAGGTCATGTCCCTAAATAAAGCTCCCAGACATACCCCTTGATGAAGCTCCTAGATCATTCCCCTAGATGAAGCTCCTAGACAAGCCCCTAGATGAGGCTTCTCGATCAGGCCCTAGATGAAGCTCCTAGATCATGCCCCCTTCATGAAGCTCCTAGACAGGTCCCTAGATGAAGCTGTTAGATCAATCCCCTAAATGAAGCTCCTAGACAGGCCCCTAGATGAAGCTTGTAGATCATGCCCCAAGATGAATTTTGGAGAAGCCACGATCTGTACTGATGAGGGGTCTGATCAGGCTTGGACTGCCCCATAGGGCAATAGGCCCAGGCTGAGCCACAAACACAAAATGCTGATGTGGGCCAGCTTTCTTGGTTAAAGTGGGCCACTCGCTGTGCCAATGTGGGCCAGTTTGATGAGTTACTTCATTATGTGGCTAAACGTTTTGACCAGTGTTACTAAATAGTGAGCCACTTTTTCATTGGTGCCGGATACAATTTTATGGCCCTGTCCGCCCCACTGTCTGATCCCTTTAGTAAGTAAAAACCATGCTACCCCTTGAGAAAAATTATGTGGTATGATAATGATTGCAAAGCGGCAAGGATGACTCTGTATTACTGGCCCTAAAGCACAATCCTATGGAAGTAGAAGCAGTTAGTACTGAGAGATTGTGGAGAATAGGCAAGCCATTCAGGCCAGCAAAGCATGGCCTAAGAAGAAGGCATGGAAAGACCTTAACTTAGTGGTGGGAGTGAGGGACCCCAGACATTTTTATATTATAGTAGTGGATGGCTCAAAGGACAACTCCAGCTCTTTGACTACAAATGGCCCGGGCCACGATAAATCAGAAGCGTCTTAGGTACCTTGTTTCAGGAATAACTATACAAATGTGTCCTTGCCCAGGCCAAAGTATATTATTAGCCAGGGTGATGACAGCGTTAGATAATTCGCTCATTAAATGAAATATCATTGACCTTGTCTGGAAGAGTCTGGAATAAAAGCCCAGAAATGCGGGCCAACACCCTGGATCTCTTTAAGGTGGACCCCTTTTTTTGGAACCAGTATTTATTGAATATTGTAATGCCACTATAGAAAGTAGCTACATTCCACAAAGTTGTCATCATTAAACCATTGTGCCAATCTATTCAAAGCAAAGTTTTGGCTTTAGTGTAGACATGGGCCCTCATTAGGACCCAGGCGTTAAGGGGTTTACGGCGCCGACCCTTAACGCCTGATTCCAAGGTCCCTTTGCGGGATGGTGATTTTAACGCCTGCTTTTTGCAGGCGTTAAAACCCATGCCGCAAAGGGACCTTGGTGCTAATTACGCCACCGTAATTTACGGTGGCTTAATTAGCGCCTTTCCCCATTCCCATTATGCCCTATGGGGCAAAAATGGGAATGGGGAAGGGTAAAATGGGAAATGGGGATTTACCGCCCCACTCACCTTGGAATGGGGCGGTAAATACGCCAACCACCATGGCGTAAACATAGTTTACGCCATGGTGGTAAGGGTACGACCCAGGCGGTAACTTACCGCCTGGGTCGTAATGTGTTCCATGGAGTATGCACATGATGTTAACAGTTGGCAAATTGCCAGTGCCTGGTAAATGGCTATTTAAAGACAGTGCAGCAGCCAAAACTGTTTATTGCACAGGAAATTGGTTTGGTTTACAGCTGCATTAAGCTATTACCTTGCAGAAGCCTGCTTTAAAATCACACTGGCATCCCCTTGACAGCACACCATTAGCTCAAAGAGATCTCAAGCTTGTGTCTTTTGGGTAGAGAGTCCAAGATAGTAGGGAAATATAGCCATCGCCACATCAACCTTGGCCTGAATGACACCAAAGACCCTGCTGCCAAAATACTTGACACAGCCTTAGCCACTCTAGGATTCACCAACACCATCACAGACCCCACGCACACACTAGGCAGATCACTGGACTGGATCGCCCACCACAATTGCCCCCTCACAGTCACAGGCAATACCCCGACCCCATGGTCTGACCACCACACCATTACCTTCAACATCCCCACCACCACAACCGCATCCCGCCCCACCCAGCCCTTACCACCAGCCCTCACAAGAAGTGCCCGCCAACTCACCAAAGAAAGACTCCTACCCTTCCTATAGGGACCTGCCTTCAGACACCCCTTCTCCGATAACCCAGAAACCCTGGCCAGAAACTACGATATTGCCATCACGGCTGCGATCAATGAGATCGCCCCACTTAAACGACGCAAAACCAAACCCACCAGCCGCACCAATGCGTGGTACACCCAAGACCTCCTCAAACTGTGCACAGACAAACGAGCAGCACTAGCGCAATGGCAAAAATCTCAAGATGTTAAAGACAAACTTATCTTCAAATCCCTCGCAAATGAATATAAGAAAGCCATCATCAAAGCCAAAGCCAAATCATTTGAAGATAGAATCGCTGAGGCCAAATCAAACACTAAGGAAATGTTCGGCATATTTAGAGAACTCGAGACCCCTACACCCACCCCCCAAAACTTCACCAAAGATAAAGCATGGTGTGATGGCATCCAAACAGCCAAACATAACAAGATTAGCTCTCCCCAAGCCAGAATTTTGAACACCAAACTAATGCTGCCAACCCCCCTACCCCCTCCCCTACCCCCCCTCCCCTCACCCACAGAGCCCCCCCTACCTTCTCATTTAAAACCATCCAGGAAAAAGACATGATCAACACCATGAAAAACATAAAACCCTCCAACTGCAAAGGGGACACCTGCCCCACCTCCATCATCAAAGACTGCGCAGACACCCTGGCTCCCTTCCTAACAGCCTTCATCAATGCCTCCTTCACCACAGGGAGAGTCCCCTCATGCCTCAAGGAAGCATGGGTTTGACCTCTCATTAAAAAACACACTTGACCCCACCTCCCCCAATATCTACCGCCCCATTCCTCCTCAAGATTCTAGACAAAGCAGCTTACCTGCAGGTCCAGCACTTCCTCGAAGAACACAACCTCCTAGGACTGAGACAATCCGGCTTTCGCCCTAGACACGGGACAGAGACCGCCCTACTCGACCTCAAAAACCAAAGGGATGACGTAAGAGACCAAGGGAAACCTGTCCTGCTCCTTCTCCTCAATCTCTCTGCTGCTTTTGATCTTGTAGATCACGACATCCTCGGCCATCACCTCACCTCCACAGCTAACTTCTCCCAAGAAGCCACCACATGGATCACCTCCTTCCTCCAAGGCAGGACCATGCAGGTCTTCTCTGACCTAGCCACTGCATCACCCACCATCATGCTATGTGGCGTGCCCCAAGGCTCCTGCCTCTCCCCCACCCTCTACAACATCTTTACCCGCCCCCTCTTCCTCATCCTTGACGCCATGGGCATCTCTTACACCAACTACGCCGACGACACTCAGATCCTTCTCACTTTATCAGGCGACTATGACACTGACTGTGCAACTCTCAACAACTTATATAACACAATCCAAATGTGGATGGCTATCAACGGCCTCTGTCCTAACTCTGATAAAGCTGAGCTCCTACTCGTAGGATCCCCTGACACCCTCAAGAAACTTGACGCCCAGTTTAGCCACTTTAATATTGACTCAATCAAAATTCCAGTACTAGACACGGTAAAAACATTAGGCGTCTATCTAGACTCTAACTTATCCATGACCAGGCAAGTAAACGCAATCGCCTCCTCCGCTGCTTACCATGCTAAACTCCTCAACGCAATCAGACCTTATCTGTCAAAAGACTCATGCACCAACATAGCCAGAGCCATAACTGGCTCGCGGCTAGACTACTGCAATGTTCTTTTCCTAGGGACCTCCAACAAAAACCTTGAGAAGCTGCAAGTAATCCAGAACAGCGCCCTGCGTGCTGCACAAGGCATTGCCAAGAGAGAGCACATCACTGCCGCCAGAAAAGCATCCCACTGGCTCCCCATCAAGGAAAGGATCATTTTCAAAGCGCTAAGTATCACCCACAAATGTATCCACCTCTCGGCCCCAGTGTACCTATCCCAGAGAGTCCACCCGGTCTCCTCCTTGAGACCCACTAGGACAACATATGCCAATATGCTTTCTGTACCTAGGGTAAAAAGAGCTAGAGCAGGGGGCGCCAGCTTCCCTTACCTTGCTTCCTTACACTGGAACACCCTTCCCACCTCTCTGCGAGCTGAACCTTCACTGACTGCTTTCCGCAAAGCCATGAAACTTCCTTGTTCACCTAACCAACACCATATGTTCAGCTCTCATTTATGATGTATTATGATGTATGATACCTCCTATCGCCGAACACAGGATCCTGCCACACTGTAACACAAGGCACAACCTGTACTCATTGTAACTAAGTGCATCTACAGGTAACAGTGCCACAATGCCCCTGGGCTGCCTGTGCGCTATATAAATGTAATAAATAAATAAATAAATAAACAGCGAGTCAGTCTTTTGTTTTGTTGCCTTCCCTCTAACTAGTGACTCTCCTGGTTACTGACTTTGCTTTCCTTAGCAACTCATATTGGACCCTTCTGTTCTTTCGCATTGGTTTACACCTTATCCCTTCTCCCTAATTATATATGGACTCACTTTTCTTCACCTGCAACTGTAAATATTTACAAAGCGAGATGTTGTTCAAGACTGGGTTCAGGCCTGGTCAGAAGCATTGCTAGGCGGAGGGGGCTGAGGGGGCTACAGCCCAGGTCTTTTGGTTGTAGCCTCGGATAGATGCTCTGGGACAGCAACAAAAAGTCTAGCTAGCCCTGAGTCCCGACAGTCCCAACATTAGCATAGCCCCTGTACTTTTCCAGACCTAGCAACACCCCTGGGCTTTGTGTTCCTTGGTCATCTATGTGCTGGTGTGTAACTGCTGCCCCTCATTATTGTTTATGTCTAGTGAGTATTAGGGTCAGTGACAACCACATCCCTGGTCAGGCTCCTGGTAATATCCCTTTACCCACAGTTATCTTTAGTATCTTAACTTATTTGCATGATAAGATTGGTTCTATATTACCTGTAAAGCTACTTGTAGTTTTTTTTTTTTTGCACAGCTTGGCACAGAAGATGTGTGGCGGACTTCCTTGCCACTTTTCCGTTACTCCTTAAAGGCTGCCACATCCATGGTGGATCGGGGCATTTGTTAAAGGCTGTCCAAATGCTTGGTGCTTTTCTGAGACTGCCACCACTTGTCTGGCCTGCTACGCACTAGCATCAACAGGAAATGCTGTCATGCTTAACCTCGAAGCTATTGAAACAGAATAACAAAATGGTGACATCTTGTTTCACCACTGCACATCTGGCACTGGTGTGGGGTACGTTTAAGGCCCTTGAAGAAATCCCTTTAAAAAAAAAAAGCATGGAAATAATGCGGAAAAATGGCAACGCTTTTCTTTTCATGGCGCATATATGTGGCGGGCACTAACCACAACAATGCCACCAAAAGAAGTGTTCTGCATTTATTTACCTCCATTTGAAATCATCTGAAAATGACCTACATGCAGGATGACACCACATTTGCTGCTCTGTTTTCTGAATACTAAAGCTGCACACATGACATCCAAGACAGCTTTGCAATTTGCTCTTGATTTCCTTTTAAAACATCACAAAGTTGTGCCCTTCATGGAAACCCACCCTGGCATGCTTTACTTCTGCTGAGTACCAAGATGTGAGGCAGTGCATTTCCAGAACAGCTGATGTACTGGGAAATCATTTGAAAGACAAAGAATTCAGTTCACCACTTAAACACGGCTGTGCTTTCTTTTTCCATAAACCATCATGCACAAACTGCAGTAAATGAAAGAAATAACAGTGTTTCTTTCTCTCATGTCAATTTCAAATAAATGCTTGGCAGTATATCTCTCTGTGTCCAGAAACTGACCTTATCTGTAAAACCACTCCAGAAGGTTAATTAACAAGAATCTGCATTTAAAAAAAAAAACGCAATGGTAAACTCAAAATGAACTGAAATAAACACACGTGTGAATTTACTGTTCTGAAAATCAGGGCACTGCTGTTTAAAAGTGAACTGACAAATGCTAGTGTTGCTTACACAGAAACAGCATTGTATATGTGGGGGGGGGGGGGGGGGGTTTCAGTGACTTAGCAACCTAAATGTACATTATATTTATTCCCAAAAAGATATGGTTTCGGTTGAAAGAAAAAAAAAAGTTGAAATCAGCAGAACAGGTTTTGCCCAGGCACTTACTTCAAAGATGCCCTGCCTTCCATGGGAAAAGAATTACCTCCACAAGTGAACCAGCCCCCATGGGCACATGAAAGGGCCAAAGTGTGGGAGTTTGAAGCCTCGTCTGACTGCCCAGCATCTCTACCAAAAGAACAAAGGAGCCAAGCAGAACTAGCATTTCACTAAGAGGTGTGATTTCCTTTTACACTCATCCCCAGCCACAACTGCATGGTTTCAAAGGGCGTCATGGAAACCCTTTGTCCAGGCTGACCCAGTGAGAGACAGTTGCTGTGGGGGTTTGTGGCACCGCCCACATCTGTGACACATCTACCCCATTAACAATAAGGGACCTTTATACTTTAATACATTTTTTCACGCAAGCTGAATATGCAGCAATGTGATATTATGACAGTTTTGTGCGATTTGTAAACAAGCACAATGAGACTAAGCATATGTTCCTAGCACCTGGGGAACTGGAATGGCAGAAAAAATGCATTTCTGGGTGAAGTATAAATGATACAGGCATCAAACCTGGTGAAAATATGCAAAATATTGTTGGGAATATGTGTAGGCATTTGCAGAATTTGAAATATTATGTGTCTTTTAAAAATGACAAAATTGTGCCAAAAAGCAATGCTACCTCACACAGAGTTGGCGATTGGACTGTCCAATCCCCTGTAAAATATGGAATCTGCATATCTGCTTTTTATAATGGTGACTAGGATGGATTTGAAGTTTTGCTCCATAACTTATGTTTGTAAAAGGTAACTCTTGGGAGACAAAGGAATTAATAAAATCACACACATAAAATGATGTCAATTTCCCTGAACCAATCAGCCCGGAGGGAGGAGGGGACACCACTAGCTTGGCCTATCCGAGCGGAGGGGCAACTCCAGAGTATGTCCACCCAGATTATAACATTCATTGATGTCACTTTGCCTATATAAGAAGAAGACAGGGAAACACAGGATATATTCAAAGATTCAAAAACTCAAAAACCCAATCCAGAGGCAGCTGATCCCACCCAGGCAGAACCATCCAGATCCAGGCAGAACCACCCCTCCAGATCCAGCCATACCAAGCATCCAGGGAGAAAGGAGGAAAGGCAGCTGGTCCCATTTAGGAGAGCCCAGTGACCAGACCTTGCCCAGCTATTCCCTTCCAGGAGAGCTCAGCTGTTCCAGTGACCAGATCTCTTGACCTGCTGTCCCAGTGACCAGATCCTTGGCCCCGCTGCCCAGAGACCTCACTGCTGTCCAAATGACCAAACTCAAGCTTATCTTGTAAGTATCATATCACCCAATACCCGAAAAACTGCTTATCCCACTCTTTTACCCTTGCATCCTATTCAAATCCTAATAATATCCCATACAAAATGCCAAATTGCCAGTATCATCTATTCACCTTTCCTTAAAGGAATCTGTGTTAGTCCATACCTGTTAGCATATTCCTTTTCTAATTCTTTCCGTTATCTGTGTAAATCCCTAGTACCATTTTGAAATAAATTAATGAATTACCCTATAAAGAGATCCACAGTGAGCTGGTTGCAATTTTAACTCAACCACCTCGTGTCAAGTACCTTTCTTTAATAAATATAGTCATTAAAATATAGCCTCAGTAGAACCTGTCACTGTGCAACCAAAATCGAATTTTCCCATTTATTGTGCTTTTCTCTAAATTTCGATGTGCCTTTTCCCATAAAAAAAGACCAAACATAATCCCATCAAGAATATTCCCTTTCCCTCAGAATCCTGTTATATGCCTTTGTTTCTCAACCAAAAACCGATTTCCGATTTTCACAGCTAAACCCCTTTTCTTAGCTGCTTGCCATTTTAAAGCCCAAGTAAAATAAGAAATTGGAATTCGCCACGTGTTTTTTTCTGCATTGTTTTCCTCCCAAAACTGATTTTCGTACCTGTGTCACATTGCTTTGGTGCTCTGTTCAGTAGTCTATAAGCTTCCTTGTCTCTTAAGTACAGCTATACGAATTTCTGTCCTAGCTTTCCCACTGCAATTGTAAACTGATACACAAGTAACCAGTAACATCCGAGTATGCCATTTTGCTCCTTTTGAAGGTTTTCAAGTTGTTTCTGGCCTCCCATCCTGGGGTGGTGGGTTGAATTTAAAAAATTGATGTTACCCTCTTTATACTGACTCCTTGCCACTACTTTCCATCCACAAAGAATTTCGTTAGTAGGTGTTTGGGGGAACGGTTGCAGGGGGAGTGCATAACCTATGTGCCATCTGTCATTTTGAAAAAAAGTAATTTTGCTTCTGTTTTATATTAAAGGTTTATGTAGATGATGTTAGGAATTTGAATTAATTGTGTTGTAGGATTTTTGCATTGTATAGCCATAGTAGTGGTGACTGCTGTCCTAATTTTGATTTGCTTGATTTTCTTTGAATTATAAAAATGTATAAATATTTAATTGTTGCACACCGGCCTGGTTCATAGTCCATTGCGACACGGGGTATTTGTTAAGGTGGGTTTGAGACGGGTTGGGTGCCTTCTCAAAGTAGAATCCAAGGATAAATAAAGATAAATAGCGTTTTTGTGCACCGCATTCATTGTCAGTGGAAAGAGTCCCTGGCTTGAGAGTGCCGTGTTCTAAAATCCGCCACACTGGGCCAAATGTTGTTGCCACCTTGGAGCATTATAGCACTGCAGCACCCTCAGAGAAGACCGCCAGTGTCTGCATGGAGCCCTCAAAGCAGCCCCACACATCCTGATCTGCAGATTGTGAGTGGCTAGGTACACAAATGTAGAGTTTACATCAGTCCTCGCTCTACAGGAGTATGTTTTCTTATGCGGTCAGTCTTTTGTGCTCTTTGCGTATGCCACAGCACCAGTGTGCCTCCCTTAAGGGCTGTGAGATGAGTACAGTCTCTGGAACAGCACCGCACAGTTCTGACTACTGGCTGATAATGAAATGCTTTGGCAGGCCGTCTGGCTTTCCCATCTATGACCTCTAGGATAGATATTGATGTCAAGAGAGGGTGATCTAGGCCCTGTATGCTATCTCAACCCCTTGGCACCCCAACCAGAGAGAGGCAGAGTATTATGGTATGTTCCCTGTATATTACAGTTTAATAAGTGTTCTGATATCCGAAGTCAACTGCACCTATTGTACTTACGTTGTGATTATGAAACGCCAGGTTGTCCCTGCCCTGATCTTAACCAATGGCCTGTGAATTACACACTTATATTTGCAGCAGTGCGATAATGCATTACTCCCTTGAACTACATTAGCACACAAATATAGAAACAGGACGTGAGCTACAGTGGCGTAGCGGGGGGACCCCGCGGTGTAGTATGAGCTGCATCGAGGTCCGCAGCCAGCTACATAGTGGTGAAGTAATCGCTTTGTGTGCCTGTCATTCCGACTTCCATGAGAGAGATAGGCACTTACTATAACGTGGCATGTGTGCTCACGGTTCTCTTGGGCCTACGAGAAGCCTTTGAATTGATGTCGCAGACCGTGACAAGGGTATGTATAAATGCTGAAGCGAGTTTATTGCTTCATTAGGCGGTCTGACGGGAAATTGGCATACTGCTCTGTCTTTACGGTCACAGCCTGACGAGGATTGGCCTGTGAACTAAGGTACTGTGGAAGATTTCAATTAAACTAGATAGGTAATTAAACAAAAGGCCGAATGACGTGCAATGCTGCTGGTTTATTGCAGTGCACGGCGGTTACTGGGGAGTGTCCAGAATTGCGGAGTGGGTGGCATGGGGGTGGCAAGCCACAAAAAAGTCCTGCTACTTTCCCCCCCAAATGCAGTGCATGCAATTCCATATTATGGTCTCATTCACGCCCCCAGCTGCCCCCTCCCCCCATGTCCCAATCTACTTTTTTGGTACCATAACTTGCACTATTATTATATATGGAGCAACTCTATGGTTGTTAGGCTTTTTTTTCTAATAGCATGAAGTGAATCACTTAGAGCTGCTGGAATATTTCATTATAACTTGTTGGGTTTAAAAGGAGGGCACCTTTTATACTTTGCCAGCAATGTTATTGGAAAGTCTTCTCTCTCAGGTTATTTTTCCAGAGTTTATTACTTTTTTTGAAAGGCAAATACTAATTTGTCTTGTGTACTTTCTTCTAACATCTCAGCAACAGTCACCTAACCTGATGAGTTGTCTTTGCAGCATTCTGCTATTGGATCCCCTGCTACTCCCGCACCCGCAAAGGTTGTCCATTAATGAGGCACCTTTCCAATTTCGAAGTGAGCAGAACTTGCTAATTTTGCAAGATGCATGCTAACACGTCACCAAGCCAGAACTCAGCAGGATTGGAGAACGATACCATACCACAACCAGTGATTTAGATAAACATGGCAAAGAGAACAGATGTACCTAAGCCCTCTGCCCCCCATGAACTCAGCGCCTATAGGCAGGGCATATGGAGATAGGCATGGTCTAATTAGGTCGGTGGTGTATAACTTTGTTGGGCCGGTGCTTAGGGGGCAACCATTGGGCGGTCTTGCAGGGGACCCCCACATTTTGTGTTACGCCTCTGGTTAGCTAGATATACATGCATCATTCATGACGAATTGCTAGTATCAGAAAGTTTTTCATTTTGCTCTTGCTGCCGTTTTGCAGCGCAGTAAAAACGGCTGGTAACGCGGTTACCAGCTTGAGGCAACCACATACATGCACTTCAAACTGGTAGGAGGTCAAGAAAGCCCACTGGAATTCCAGCTCGTGACCTTCAGGATCGAGAGAGAGTGCTCTAACCCCATGAGCTCTCTTCATGATTAACAGATGCTACCGTTACCAGTGTAGTCACTTTAGAAGAAAGAGTCGCCACTTCGGTGACTTCGCGGTAACCTGCCAATTACACAAGTCTATTATCTACAGCAGGTGTACCAAACTAAAAACAAATAAATGTGAAATTGCTTGGTAAAAAGATCTAAATATAAATATATTTTCTTATGAACACCAATTTTAAGAACAGTAAAATAATGCATAGCATACATCTACCAGTCTACTAGTAGAAATGCCAACATTTGTTCAGTTCCAAATACCGTTTGTAACTTTGATTTGTTATTATAAATATATAAGAAGTGAATGATTTAAAAAAAAGTCATACTTTTAAAGTTGCAAATAGTGTTTGGCGCTGTTTTGTCTGAACTTTCACACAGAGAAATTCTTCTTGCTGAGTGCACGTTTTGCAACGAAAATCCTGATTGTTCTCTGGTTAAAATAGGTGACAATTCACTTTTCTCGGTTTAAGGAGAGACATATCATACACCTCAAAGTGTCATTTAATTGTCATGTCTGCTGAGGATGTTCGTGGCACTCTATGACAGTCTATTGCCCCTCTCTACCTACCTTTTTACTCTCTCTCATTTAGCTCTGACTTTCTCGATCTCTCACTCACTATGCTGTCTGGGGGCCAATGCCAGCAATGGTCGCCATGCGCTGCCTGTGAACTCTTCCAGTGGTCAGTTCTGACCCCGCCCACTCCGCCATTTTCTACTCCATGCAAATGCGAGTAATAGACCTCATTACTTCTGCATTTTGTGACCAGGTGAGGTCTCCAACCTGACTCTTGTGGTGCGTCAGGAGGTGACCATGTGGGCTGGGTACGGCCACTCAGTGATGCAGGGCCTGGAGCTGGTGTGGCGAGGATCCCCTGGTCGACACCATAACACCTGGGTCACGTGTGCATGGATCTGCTTACTACCCCTTTAAAGCATTAATTCTGAGAGTATAACAGCCAGCAGCGTAGTGACCATGAGAGGTTTTGGCCCCATAAGGAAAGTCTCATTCGGCATTGGAAAAGCAAACACTAATATTTAGCCCCAAAACAAGAACTAAGCAGCGCAGGATCTCACCGTCTTAGTTCCTGCTATCAGAGGAGCGAGACATAAATGCCACAGAAAGATGCGACTCCACTAGCGCAGCATGGAGATTTACCTTAGGCGTGTGAGTGCGAGTGAAAACAAAGATGGCGGATTGGCCTCACTCTGATGAAGCCAAAACAACATAAAACCATGACACAATCTAAAGATAGCTTATCACACTCAAAATAGCAGTTATGAACAAACACCTGCAGTCTCTTAGGGACGGTTGGGCCACAGAGGGAGCGATTACCCGAATATGAACGCCAGAGGAGGAAAAAGGGTAAAGTGGGCATTTGGAAAAGTAGAGAGTGATATTTTTGCGGTAATAATAGAAAGGAAAGGTTGGGGGCAGTGAGGAAGCTAGTGGTGAGAGGGGAAGCAGAGGAGCTGATGGTGTGAGGACGATGTGAGGAGGAAGTGGTGAGAGGAGGTGGCGAGAGGAAGAGCAGAAGAGTTGGATGATGGAGGAATGTCTGAGAAGGTGGTGCTGAAAGGAGGTGCAGCGGAAGTTGTGAAAGGAGGAACACATGCAGTGGTGAAAGGAGTAACAGAGGAGTTGTTCAAGAAAGTCCTCAGGAGGAGGTGGTGCAAGGAGTAGTAGGGAAGTACAGAGAGGGAGAGAGAAAGCGAGAGTGAGAAAAAATGAGAGCAAGAGATAGACAGAGAAAGAGGGAAAGAAGAATTGGAGGTTGGAGACAAAAGCAGATGAGGTGACACACTACATCTGGCAGGGTGTGTGTGTGAGGCGGAAGGAGGTACAAGCATGTGGTGAATGTCAAGGAGGTGAAGAGGAGACAGTCCAAAGCAATGCCATCAGGAGGGAACTTGTGAAAGGTCCCCAAGGTACACACATTTTATGTTAGGACAGTGAGAAGGAAAGTGCGTGTGGGCAGAAGGGCTGCGTGGTTGGGACCCTTAAGCAGTGAAGTGGTCAGGTGATTTGATATGATATGACCATTAGAACGCGCCTATACACAAGTGTTTCAAGGTGCGATGAGGCAAGGGAGGGGGAACAGAGGGAAGACAGAGATAACGATCTTACTAGGCCAGGTGACATTGAGATCGCCGAAGTGCAGGGGAGGTGGGGGAGGGGAAAAGTGCGAGAGGCAGAGGAAGTGCAGTACACAGGATAACAGTAAATAAATAGAAACAATAAATAGAAATAATAAATAAGAAGTGTGGCCAGCTGGTGGCAGTTGCAAGGGTAAGAACAGACATCAGGTGTCAAGTGCTGGTAGGGGGCTGTAGGGATACAGAAACAGCCCCATAGTGCAGGGGTTTGCCAGGGGGGCAGTACAGGTGTGCAATTGGCAGAGAGGGGACCTGGGCCCGAGAACAGAGGGTAGCCAGGTGACCAGTGCAGTTTCAGTTTCAGCCAGGAGTTCTGCAGGGGAGAAAGCAGAGGCAAAGAGGAAGGTCTTGAGGTGCTTCCGGGACCAGAGATGGTTCTCCTCCTTTTTCAAAGAGGCAGCGAGGCTGTTCCAGAGGGAGGCCCCAGGTGCAGAGTGCATGAGACAGGCAAACCAATCTGCCTTAGGAAAGTGAGCGTGGGCAGAAGGGCTGTGTGGTCGGGACCCTTAAGCAGTGAAGTGGTCAGATGCAGAGTGCATGAGACAGACAAAGCAATCTGCCTTAGGAAAGTGAGCGTGGGCAGAAGGGGTGTGTGGTCGGGATCCTTAAGCAGTGAAGTGCTCAGGTGTAGAGTACATGAGACAGACAAAGCAATCTGTCCTAGGAAAGTGAGCGTGGGAAGAAGGGGTGTGTGGTCGGGATCCTTAAGCAGTGAAGTGGTCAGGTGCAGAGTGCATGAGACAGACAAAGCAATCTGCCTTCTAGCTAGTGTCATAAGTATGACTCCTGAGCAGCAAGTGGCAGCCAAGCATTTGGCAATTCCCTGGATCCCCTTTCTGCAGTAGTACTGCTCCAGGAAAGACTACAGGAGTGGCCACAAAAACACCATCGTAGCACAGAAAGAAAAAGCGTACAAGCAGCCATTAGCCCAACTCTGTTGAGTCAAGAGAAACGACCAACCTGCAAGTTGCCCGCCAACGAAACTGAGGAAGTCACAGACTGTGAGCAACACAGAGGAAGGTCCCAGAGAGACTGCGAAACATTCTTTTGCTGAGAGGAATTTAGCTAATTTGGAGAGACTTGGATTTGTACCTTTTCTTTCCTGGAAGGATCCACCCCGTGAGAAATAACCCTGCACCATGATGCAGGGATTCTTCGAATGTATGAGGAGCGGGAAAAGCCATCCTGACAACCATTTGCACCCCTAGGGCGATCTTAATGTCACCTGGCTCCTGAACCCTTTTGGGGCCAGATCATTTGGGTGGGTTGTTGGAAGGTGCCCACTCGGGTGGGCTAGCTCAGGCTACTTTTCTGGAGATTATACCCAGTTGTATTTATGCACTCTTGCGTTACAACCCCTCCTCTTATCTCTGGGTTTCAGCCTTCCACTGAGAATCCTTTAATGAAAAAGTTGTAAGTCACAGATACATTGTTGGTCGGGTTTTGATTGTCCCTGACATGCTTCCTGGCAGGAGTTATGAAAAAGGGCACCTGGCTAGGCCCTGATTTGCCCAAGTGGGTATACAGTATTAGCTCACAAGTAATCAGGCTGCGAGATCACGTATAAGGTCATTCGATGTATTACTACACACTCACAACGTACACAAAACTTTTTTACTGTGGGGTCAGCAATGTCTTTGATCCTCAATTGTTTATGGAACATATCAATTTTTTAGTGACATACATTAAGACCCAGAAAAACAGACATTTTCTCAATTTCAAAAAATGGAGGTACCAGTGAGTACTATCCAATTCAATCCAAAGGATTCAACTCATACAAAGCACCTATATTATCATTTGTGACAATACATTTACATACAGAAGATGTGCTATCCAGAGCGTGATGCATTTCTGGAATACTGAGACCACAGTGTGACATTAAACACTGAACATTACAAAAAGGAGGTTGTCGACACTATAATGTTTTGGCCAGAAAAAGCTATTTCTTGAAGCTCTAGTGAGAGTGGCATTCTTCAGGGGGGATGAAGTGTTATTCATGTCCGTTGGGAATCATCAGTTTATCCTTTGCTGCGATAAGTACTCGCAAAAAGCCTGAGCGTCTGAAGCAGTCAGGGATACGCATTCGCGTTCGGAGGATCTCTGTAAGCAGGCAGGCGCGCTGCGCCGGCAGCTCTGCTCTAAATTGGGAGTGATCAGGGAACAATACGTTGCCCACGTTTAGCATGTTTACTTTCTCTGCCGTGATCCTTTACCTGGCAAGAGCGGTGATTCAAACATTAGAGAAACAGGATTCCTCGCAACCACCATCATTTCTTGGATGGGTCTTCTAAAAGAAAACACTTCTCACTAGTTCGACTTTCTGCAAGTACTTACCGCAGTAAAGAATAAACTGACAATTCCCAACGGTCAAGCCTGCGTGCATAGCCGCCTGATTGGCTGGCTCCCCCCCATGACGGGTGCTAATGGTACAAAGGTTTCCTTATACGTCCCACATGTTTTTGACACTTGGACTGATAATACTGTACAAAATTGCACTTGCACCTGTGTAAAGTTTCTCTAATCTGGCACCAGATCTGCAGTAGTTTAAAGAGCGCCAAAGACAAATTTGGCTGCTACTATAATTAATATAATTGGTTATAATTGCTTAGGTTTCTAAGCAAGAACCTGTGTTGCTCTACTTCGTCTTGCTTCCAAGGCGAGCATGTTGCCTCTGAACTATCCTCCTGAGACTTAACAGGTTATTGACACGTGGCAGTCTCCGTACACTGCTATGCCAACACCGAACTCAAAATCCGGGGCTGTTTTTTCACACACACATGGAATTCAACGTTTTTAAACATTTACCAATTTTCAGACGTTCAAGCCCCAACTTTTTTCCAATCTTCGGATACACTTATTCCTATAAAATGCTTTGTGTCCCAAACGTGACTAGTCCCAGAGAAATTCTCGTTTTTCAAGTGTTTTCCAGTATGCGGCGAGACCCAAAGGCAGACCTATGCCACCCTGGGAAGCTTGGAAGCAATGGCAGGAATGTTGTTGTTTACTCACGTGCAATCCACACTGGAAGAGTAAAAACGTGCAGCTGCTGCTTCCGGTTGCATTCTACGCACTGCAGCCTCAAACACAAATGCGTATCTCAATTGTAACACTCCATTGGAAAACGCCTTAAATGATTCACACAGCAGGTTTCAATGGGATGCGAAACAGGCCCTCTTGGCGTAAGTTAAAATATTCCCTTTGCCATGTTCCTCAACTATTGAAACTGCCTTCCAGAAAAATACAATTCAAAAATTCAAGGACAGAAATATCCTCAAAAACACCGAATATTAAAGTGTTTCCTGACGATTAAACGATCTGTTATTCACTTTTACTATTCATATGCAGTTTTAAAGCATTTCTTTTAGATATTAAAGCAAAACTAAAGCATAACAGGTAGAATATTCAGGCTGCTAGGCCCCTATGAGTGTGAGCTCATAGGTGAAACCTAGCGCCCACACAATGTTTGCGTTTAATTAAATGGCCTCCTTTAGAATTCACGCTGTATGCATATGCCCTGGAACTGTTAACAGATGACCCACCTAGAAACTGTGTCTCAAACCAATTTTACGCAGCTGTCCGATATGACGTTCATTCTATTTGAGTAATGCATCAGACATATGAAAATACTCGAGCGATGATTCAAGGCTACGCGGCTCCGACGGTGACACGGATCTGTTCCAGTGAAAAGCAAGGTGGGCTCAGAAGGCAGTGAACACGAATATAGCATGGCTTCAGGAGGAGCTGTCCCCGTTACACAAAATGGCAACACCATTCGCAAAATGGTGCTTCAGGAGGAGCTGTCCACGTTACCCAAAATGGCAACACTGTTCGCAAAAGGGTACTGTTTGCTCACGTGCCCGGGTTACAGTGCATGGGTATTATTTCCTCTGTGGCCGCCATTTTGACTGGGCTTGTGTCTTGAATGTGAGAGTGGCAGGGATAGGCATCCGCATTTTAATGTTGGAGCTAGAACCCTTGGAGCATAGAGGGAGTTATGCAGAGTTGGGACGTACAGGGTATGTGTGGTAAATGGCGTCTTTAGGTGCTTGCCTGCACTCTGACTATTTCTTGCTGTTTCACTTTTCAATGGAGACTGTTGCATGGCACCCTTCCTGGGAGCATGGTAGCTCCCCGGATGCTGTAATGGGTATCGTGGCAGTAGCCACGTGACCGACTTAATAAAATATACGAGCTGCTTCTAGCTCGGGAGTCAGACCAACAAAGGCTCCGGTGTGTTCGTTGCTGTGCACCATGCTGGTGCTACACCACGTGCTGTGGGCACAAGGACACCATCCCTGAAGGATCTGGCATCCATGTGATCAGGGCTGTTGGTGCGACCCCGGCCTGGGTGCCCCCAGAGCCGGGGCCATCGTGTGTTGGGTGCCCCCAGCCATGTGGATAGCTCCAGTGACCTGCAGCAAGCGGGGTGACCCCCACTCCAGTGTTCGCAGTGGGATCGCCGCCCAGAAGGACTGTGTCGGGTGCTCCCGACAGGCATATGGGGCCTGCCCGGTGGCCCAGGGCGAGCCCCAACAATGGCGACGAGGAGCCTCTGGGGAGGAGGAGGCGAGGAAGCCACGTGTGCTGAAGTGGCGCCCGCCGTCTCTGGTGGCCCAGGGCCGGTGTTGCGCCTGGAGCCCGGGCGGCGGATGGCCGCATGGTGGAAATGACAGCAGGTGCGGCATCCGCCGCATGACGGAGGTTTCGGCTGCCTGCCCCTGAGGTGCCCCCACCTCACCATCGTGGGGGAAGAACGTAGGCCACCACAGGAGGAGGAGATGCTGGCTGCCTTTCCCCCCCGGTGAAGACAGTTTGATCTGCGGTGTCGGCTGCACCGTGGAGGCGGCGTGTGTGTGCGCCACCCCTCGCCTGCCTCGGCCGCAACATTGAAGGAGGGTGGTGGAGGTTTGGGCCCAGTGAGCTGCTGCCCCCCCACCCGCAAGACGCACTGTGCGGGAGCCGCGGCTGCCACGCTGTCCTGGAGGTGTGGCCGTGCACTGGCACCACGGAGATGGGCACTGCTGCAAGCGGTGGGCTGCCAAATAGCTGACGCGGCGCCCATTGGAGGCAGGCCCGCACAAAAAAAAGGGAAAGATGCTGGCGGCCGTACCGCAACAAGATGCTCCCATGCAGGGCAGGCCGCTAAGCCCCCCTCCCTCCTACATGCCCGCCAACATCACGGAGAATGGCGCTCCCACCCCACGGAGGGAAGGAGAGAGAAGAAATGCTCTGGAGCGGAGTGAATAAAGAAATATGGCGCTGCTCCCTGGCCCTCCTGAGACCTGGGTCACCGGCGGTGAGTGCTGCTTTGCTCTGGGGGAATGAGAACATTTTTGTGGACGCGCTACTTATCGGAGCGGTCTAATATCCACTGGCCCATGCTAGACCCGGGCCAATGGCAGTGAGATGAAAACAAAAAAGAGCAGGGACATGCTCTAACCGCCAAGTTTAGTTCCGATATGGGATTCATGGGCCTGCTGGCGGCATGAGAAGAAGGGGCTCCATGATGGCGCAGGGTGCAATGACGAACTGCGTGCCTCTGGTCATCATGGGCCAATCTAAACAGCATGCTCCATGCCAGAGCGTGTACAAAAGAATAAAATGTGTGTGTGCCCCCGATGCCGGTGCCACCTGCCCTAAGGGGTCCCCGAGGCTGGGTGGTGACAAGGCCTGCAGTGCCCCACGTGGGAGCCAAAAGAAACGAAGAGGTGAGCTGCCCCTCTCCACCCACAAGCCGCACAGCTGAGGCACCCCACCAACAATGGTGGGCTCAACTCCTACTGGGCCTACAGAGAAAAAAAACAAAAAACATGTGGACAATGGGGGGGGATGCAGCCCCCAAGCGACAAAGAAAAGGGGCATAACGATCCTGCCTCGCAATAATTCTGCAGGGACAGCCCCTAGTATAAAAGGGATGGGTGGCAGCTCTTGTCGGTGTTTTGTGCGCCCTCCCAGCCCGGCAGCTCGGGCACCCTGCCACAGTGTTCTTCCTGCCACCTGCCCATGAAGGAGAGGAAGTGTAACAAGGAGCCAGCCGCCACGGTGCCAGTGTGCCGTCACAGGTGCCCCAGCCCATGGACTTGGCCGATGTGGCCCCTGGGCCTCCCCAGGTGCGGCTTTGCCGGTTTTCGTTTTATGTGACTCTGGTGTGGCTGTCCGAAGTGAACATTGGTGAGGACTCAAGCTGGCCTCCTGCAACTCCACGATGGTGGAAGAAGGACATCGTCACCGACATCCCCATGAAGACTCGGAGCCTGTGGTCACGAACTTGCTGAAAATGGCCCTGTCGGTCGGAAATGTAATGTGGTGCCAGTAGCTCTCATCAGTGTTTTGTGATAGTAGAACCACTCCGCCAGGTTAATAAAGGGTGTGAAAAACTAGTAGAGTGGTTACAGTAGTATTAGTGGGTGGTTTGTGTTGGGGTTTTTGTTTTGTTGTTATGAAAAAGGAGGAGTGTTGCATGGCACCCCTCCTGGGAGCATGGGAGCTCCCAGGATGCTGTAATGGGTCACGTGGCAGTAGCCACATGACCAACTTAATAAAAGATACGAGCCGTTTCCGGCTCGGGAGTCAGACCAACAAAGGCTCCGGTGTGTTCATTGCTCTGCACCATGCTGGTGCTACACCGTGTGCTGTGGGCCCAAGGAAGAGGCCCAGCACGAGGATGGTGCCCCTGCGGAGCAACACCGTCCCTGAAGGATCCGGCAGCCATGTGATCAGGGCTGTTGGTGCAACCCCGGCCTGGGTGCCCCTCGAGCCGGGGCCGTCGTGTGTTGGGTGCCCCCAGCCACGTGGATAGCTCCAGTGACCTGGAGCCAGTGGGGTGACCCCCACTCCAGTGTTCGCTGTGTGATCGCCGCCCAGAAGGACTGTGTCGGGTGCTCCCGACAGGCATATGGGGCCTGCCCGGTGG
Organism: Ambystoma mexicanum; assembly: GCF_040938575.1. Lineage (NCBI taxonomy): Eukaryota > Metazoa > Chordata > Amphibia > Caudata > Ambystomatidae > Ambystoma > Ambystoma mexicanum. The sequence goes on from NC_090929.1 coordinate 753,027,766, forward strand.
CCCACGTTGAGCCCCCAACAGAGGCTGCGATTTCCGTGAGTGTTGTGTGTGGGCTTCCTTTTCTTGCCCCTCTCCCCTCTTTAAATCTTTTCCCATTCCAATCCTGTTGCTGTTACCCCACCGTTCCTCTGGGGTCAATTTGGGTATGTGGGGGCTGAACGTTGAGTGTTTCACTCCTTTTGGCAAAGGCACATTTGCAGTCCATTTCATTCCTGGTCACGACTCCATTCTCCTTGCTCCAGGTCGGGTTTTGCACTTTGGGCCCATGTGCATTTTGGGATCTGTGGTTCTGTGCTCCAGCTGTTTCGTCTTGTTGCCTTGGCTCCAGTATTTCTGTCAGGTTTCACAGGGATGGGTGTTCACAGGTCCTTGTGTTTTCTTAAAAGGACGAGAATGGGACCTGGCTAGCACAGAGACTGATAGGCATTGAGGCAGGGATGTTGGTACCGGCGGGTGATGTGAAGATGAAAAACCCACGGGAGGGGAGAATTGCAGGCAGCCGCAAGTAGATTAAGGAATAGTTAGGCTGCATCAGGAGACACAGTAACGGCGAACAAGGTCAGGTAGCAGTGAGGATCATTCATTTAAGTGAATAAAGTACCTACATTAATTATTTGTGTGGCTTAATAAATAAATATCATATTGGCGCAACTTATCTGATCTCCACAATCCAATCTGTTTGATTTTTCATATACTGGTCAGCCCCAGTCTCAGGAGATTAAAGTACAGCCTTTTGCAGTCAAACATTTTAGCTCTTACCATTTAACTAAAAATTACAACAGAATCGCTCTAAGTTGCCTTGAGGCTGACACAAGCATTTTTTAAGTCCGATGCAATTTGTTGCTTGTGTGCCTTCAGCCAATCAGGCGGCACAAGAGAGGCTAGTGGGTGCCTCAGAATGCAGGTACCAGCCCGGTGGCCATGATGGAAAAGGCACAGGTTGAAGAAGGATGATGCTGATCTTGAGTCCCCAGGGGCATTTGAGTTGAGGTGTCTTGCTGCAGGATGGAAAAAAGTGAAGAGGAAGACAGGGTACGTCTCTGCCCTTTGGTGGAGGCCCTTCGATGGCTTCCCCTTAAAAGCACGAGGTTAGCTCAAAGAGATCCCAGGGTAAGGGGGTTTGTTTTAGATGGGAGGGGCAGGTCTTGGCCGAGAACACTCATAGGGACTATCATGGCCATGGATGGTCAATGGCTGGATACAAATCCGAACAATACCCACAGGATGTGTGTGCCCCCACTCACATTTAATTTCTCTCTGCTGGCATTACTTCCCATGCCAATGGTTGTGGCTTACCTAATGGCCAAAACTTAAACCATAAAATATTTCATACCCTTAATCCTTTGTCTCATTGTTGTGCTGCATTGTTGTGCTGCTTTTTAATCTTTCTCAAGTTTCAAGTGGCTTTTCATGAGGATAAAATCCAGTCCTGTGTTTTCCCTTTTTACTCCCCCATTTGAAATTTAGAGAAACTACAAGTCCCAGAATTCCAAACTAAAACAGGACTAGATGGCATTCTCACTCATGGCTAATGGAAACTTGAGAGCTCTGGCATTCCTGCCCCCTTGCACGTTAGGAGAGTTAACCATTTCAGCTTGAACTGCTGTGTTATCAGGGAGCAGAAACATACTTCAAGAAAGCATTTTGATTTCCCTCGCCTGCAAACAAATTTGCAAATAATGTTGGTTACCCTCCAGGTCACGTCTCTAAAACAGTGCAAAATGAAAATAAAACGAATCGATGTAGGCATTTCAGGTAAGGTTCTGAGAAGTAAAGGATGTGACATGTGGCCACTCAAAAAGCAACCACAGAGAAAGGTGTGGGTAAAGCTAGGAATGGAGCACACAACATGCAGTAAACACATGTGTATTGAACTATGAAAGGATCATGGACATGGAAGTATTTACCTTTATTTATTGATTTATTTATAGAGAAACAAAGTCATGGCCACTTAATAATTGTTATCTGTAAAGAATGCATTTACTCAATAAAATGTAATGATGGTGAGCAATGAGCACAGTCAGTGATAAAAAATCAGAACATGTTCCTTTACATGCAAGCATGTCTGGATCAGCCCATTTGAATCTGAGGAAGCTGCCTAACATAGTAGCGAAATTAAATCATATTAACTCTCAGTAGAGAGCTTCCAAATAATACTGACAATATCATGGGATGACCTCACAGTGCTTCTCTGTGTCCAACGAGCAGTGTAGAGATAAGGCCGGCCCATGTAGGTAGCCAATCTTTCCCCCTCAAGGATGTAACAAGGGGAAACCAAGTAACCACTGAGGATTCTCCCAGGTACCAAGGAGAGGAAACCCCACCACAAGTGATGGGGGGAAAACTATGTGATGATATAAAGTGTCAAGATGGGTCTGAAGGCAGTAGTAGATGAGGAGGCAGCAGAGGCGGCGGATCTCACAGGAAGTAGAGACCGTAGGAGCGCAACTGAGTAACAGGAAGAGACAAGGAGACTATCCAGAGCCAGGAAACAGGAGCGGCAGAGGAGGGAAGCAAGCAGGTGGGGGAACCAGGGAAAGACGAGTGGGGAGGCAGAAGGAGGAACCAGGAATAACAGGACAGAATACGCTTCAGAGACAGGTGCAGAGACTCACCAGCGTTGCGACGCTGCATTGATCCGATGATGAAGCACTCAGAGCACTGGGAAACTGCAGTACGCCATTCCGGCAGACAACTAGAACGCTCAGACGAGTTCCTAGCATACATGATGGCATATCTATAGCAAACCGTTGAGCACTGCACAAACTACCTCGGCAACAGCCTACAACGGTGCTACACAGAGCGGCTTTTGACAGACAAGCCAAAGCGTGATATAACTGCTTAATAAAGATAACCCAATGAAATCCCAGTGGTATGTGTTTTGGGCAGGGAATAGCTCAAAACATACCATATGAGTTAGTGTGACCATGTGCTGTGAATGAGTTAATACCCAAATAACACCCATAAGCTATGTGTCCCGCCTGACATGCCATCTCCCTCTTAGCTGTACTCCAGTGCATTAGTTTCTGCTTATAGGTAGCGCTGAAGTGCCATCTAATAGCAAAACGGAAAACGTTAAGACACTATTATAACACAGTTAAGACTCTCATACAATTGTTACCACACAGACTTTATGATGATATTTCCCTTTTCTTTCAAAGATATGAAAATATCTGTCTGTGACTGCAAAACAGGGATTCAGCAGTCATGGTGAGATGCAGGAGAGGTCAGTACTTACCCAATCAGCCAGTCATACCCATCTACGTTTACTTCAATCACAGTTAAGGACAATAACATCCTACGTGCCTCAGTGATCGCAAAAGTAATTGTGGAAGGTGAATTCACATTGGCCTTAAAGCTTTCCACCATTTTACATTTTTTTTAAACAAACTCACCAATGATCCCAGCCAAACTATGCATTACTGTCCCATTGCCGACCTTCCTCTCATGTCCAAGCAGTCACCGGCCAGCCATAAGATGAAGAGAAGAGTCCCAATACAGTCCACTGATTTCACCAACTTTCATCTTGGCAATGGGACAGAGTGGTCTCTCCTGGTATATTGGTGTGGAATTCCCAAAGCTGCTGCTGAATCGCTATGCTTCTTTCGAGTCATTGAGACTATTTTCGGGTGTTCTTCCATCGCTGGATCACCTCATCTAATTGGTCATCCAAAGGCTGCCTAAACAGCTCAGGTTTCAGGCTCTGTCTAAAGAGTAGGTGGTTTTCTGTGCTGCCAAAGATGGTTAGGGAGTGTTTTAGAGCATGTGTCCTTGACATCAACCTCTGTTCTTGAAGCAGGCCCTTCTTTCACCTTCTAAAATCGTGAAGTCTAGATCCTCTTCAGAGATTGCTGCCTATGGAACAAAGGTGGCAATCCATACAAGCTGCCAAGTACATATATCCGAATAGAAGGTGCACACCCTGTTCTGCATGGCTGATTCAGTGCAGCGCCTCCTAGAGGAGTTAAGTGGACCCCCTCTTCCCCCAAGGTACTCCCATTCTTCTCATCAATGTCCATTGAACACTGGCTTTAATCATGATTATTGATAAAGCTACTTTAGGACAAGCAAGGTCTTCAACACCTCTAATTGCTGGTAATGTCTTCAGCACTGATGTATACAGAGATATGTTATGTTATGTTACTTTGCATTTATATAGCGCCTTATGTACCATTGGTATGGTCTGAAGGCGCTGGTAGGTTGAACGCCCTTGGAAACCGAAGTTCAAATCAGTAGAGAGAGTAGAGAGAGTCACTGGTGTGGCATTCGTGAAGTAGCTGCTCCTTAGCGGTAGGTGTGGTGGTTTAGAGGTCAATAGTATGTGTTCGTTCTGGCAGGATTTATCCAGACTGAATTGTGGCTGCGTTTGGCCTGAGGAGAACGCCTGGCTGGGGGGTGTGTAACCAGCAGTTTAGTTAGAGTGATGGGGAGTTTGAGGCAGATGTTGGTATGAGAACAGCTATACCAATGGTGTCATAGTATTGCTGTGTTCTATTTGAATGGTGGTGTAAAGAAGAGAGTAAGCATAGAATGTGAAAATGGTGGTTTACTGTAGGTGCTTGAGATCGCGCTCACTACAATAGTTCTATGAACTATATCCGTTCCATGTACTCCGACTGTTCCGTGAGTTACGACCATTTCAAGCAATCAGACCATTCCCTGCACTCATCCGCTCCCCACACTCATCCGTTTTATACACTCACCCGCTCTATGCACTCACCCGCTCTATACACTCATCCGCTCTATACATTCGTCAGGCATGCACATTCATCTGCTCTAGTGATCTATACACTCTCCACACTTCCGTACTCATCCGCTATCCACACTCATCTGCTCTACATATTCATCTGCTCCACACATACATCCGGTTTATGCTCATCCGTTCTGGACATTCATCTGTTCTACGCACTCCTGCGTTTTACTCTCTTCTCTGTATTTGTGCACTCGTCCGCTCTACTCACCCAACCACTCTACTCACACTTCCGCTCAACATATTCATCCAATCTACCCAATCTACTCACTCTTCTGATCTACACACTCATCCAATCTACACACTCATCCAATCTACACACTCACCCAGTCTACACACTCATCCAATCTACACACTCATCCATTCTACACACTCATCCAATCTACACACTCATCCAGTCTGCACACTCATCCGATCTACACACTCATCCAATCTACACACTCATCCAGTCTACACACTCATCCAGTCTACACACTCATCCATTCTATACGCTCATCCAATCTACAAAGTCATCTTTTCAACGCATTCTTCCGTTTCAGCGCATTCATCCGTTTTACACGCTTCATCCGTTCTAACTATTTCATCCACACCATTCCCTTCGTTCATTCATCATGTCTTATATCCATTTCATTAGTTTACATCTCCTTGCTGTTTCCGTATGATTTATTCTTCTTATCCATTTCACTGCTTTGAACTACTTTACTCGTTTAATTCTGTTTGTCCTTTTAGTTTATGTTAGGGGTTATTAGTTGTCGTTTCCTCGCATCAGGTAGTTTATTGGATTGTTGTCATTGAGAGGCTGTTAATTTGTTTGGGTTAGTTAGCGTACAGGTTCGTTTTAGGGGAAGAGACAGGTTTTCAGTAGTTTGCAGAAAGACATTAGATCCTCAGTTAGGCGGATGTGGGGCGGCAGTGTGTTCCACAGCGTGGGGGCCAATGCAGAGAATGATGATCCGCCTAACCTAACTGAGTTTGTCTTAGGTATGACTTGGAGGCCGGCTGAGCTTGATCTTAGGATGCGTGGAGGGTGGTAGGGTTTTAGCTTGTCTTGAAGATATCGAGGTCCGGTTTTATGCAATGCTCGATGTGAGATGCATAAGGTTTTGAAAGTCACCCTTCGGGTCACTGGAAGCCAGTGCAGCATCTTAAGGGCTGGGGAGATGTGGTCTGTTGGGCCGAGCGCATTTAGCAGTTTGGCTGCAGCGATTTGTGCCCTATGGAGTTTATTCAGTTGGTACGCGTGGAGACCGAGGTATAGGGGGTTTGCGTAGTCAAGTCTTGATATAACTATTGATTGGACCCAGGGCGAGATCTCCTCAGAGTTAGTGAATTATCATGGTCATTCGGTGCAGTGCGCACCACTGTACTATGCCAATTCCTGCAGCTCACGATCACGCAAGCATACAGAACAGATTTGGAAAGCTCCAATACATTTGTCTGTAATATAATGTAAATGAAAATACCATCATGCCAAAAAAAGAAATCAGAAAAGTTAGCAACTCTCTCTGAAAAGGATCCAAAGACTAGACTGAATTCTCATAAATCAAATTGTTCTTTCTACCGCGTCCTAGCCTGAAAGATTGTCAAGGGTCCCCTTATTTACCCGAAACTCTGCTTTTCTCTCACACCAAACTCATGCCGGGCGGGCTTTCTTTGTTCTCTTGGCCCTGAGAAAGCTTGATATAATCAGGGGAAGATGAATCATCTGTGAAGTGTGAGGCTTGGAGGATATTTCCTTTAATGAGCATCCAGAAGAATAGCTGGCTCCGCACCACGCAGAGCTGCACCAACAGAAGCCAGATCTGATGGAAACATTTCTGTTCTATGAATCAGGGCTTACGTATGGAGCAGCTGGCCACTGCTGTTGGCAGAAGGATCTGCTGTAACTCATTTTATTTTTACTGTAGGAAGGGGTCAACATACATATGAGGTGTTCTAATAATTGTAACAATTGCACAGGATTTTTACACAATTTTTAAAACATGACATTTTGGGCATTTAAAATAACAAAAATCTAAAACAAAATTAAGCCATCACTTTAAAAATATTGCTATCTTAAACCATTTTGATGGTAAGTTAATTAACAAAGTTGTTTTATTTTTACATTTCATAAAAAATACGTTTTAAAAAGAAATGATAAAACAAGAATTGCGCCTGAAGTACAAATCCTTCAACTACAATATTTCCCTTAACAAATCTTGTGACAACTTTGAAAGAAGTGGCAAAGTAAATTCAGGCTCCCTTCTTTTCAACATAGAATCCATAAAAGGATTCTTTGCTACAACATCCTCCTCCTGCATCACACCTTTAGCCTCTGAATACCTTAAACCATTTTTATATCTCATTTTGTTATTAGGTTTTGTACAAACATTACAGCTAAACGGGGTTTTAATTCCTTGGAGTTCTCCTTAGGTACCTCTACTCTTTTATCCATTTTCCATTCTCATTGAACAGGTGCACTTGCATGGCTGAACGTCCCCAACCCTAGCTTTAGGAGCATGAATGGAGGCTCGTGTGGATCTGTGTCAAGGAGAGACGTCGGGCTACAAAAAGTCCATATAAACCAGTGTATGCTCAATGAAGGAAATCAGTCATACGCTGTTAACTCAACAATGGGCTTTCTGTGCAGAGTGGCAGTGGTCGCAGGTGATATTTTTAATTTGACGGGCACAAATATTTCCCACAAATATGCCAGAGCAACCAAGCGTAGTGAGGGAGCCCAAAACCAACCAAGTGCGGTTCAGAGAGAGCTTTTCCCCCCAGTGAAATATTTGTAATATCGGATTAAAGTCGTGCATTTGACAGCAAACTTTCTGTGAAAACTTGGGTAAAAAGCCAGACGGTTTGCAATTGGTTTTGTAGGCTAACTCCAATCCAAAAATGCAATAAAGGCAAGTCACAGCTGTGCACAGGAGTATTTTCCAATGCATTTGCATGAGGCCTCTGCCCACAATGTATGCAAATATACAAATATATGCTTGCTGCACCAATATATGCCAGAATTCCTCGACTAGAACATATGGAAAATGCCATTAATTATATTTTTTTAAGTCCACACAGGCTCTGCCAATCTGCGGTAGTATCCCCACATCAGCACATACTCGAGTTGTCTTTGCCTTTAAAAATGCCATTCCATAATATGAAAACATATCCAAACTGACTGCACAATGTAGTAACCTAATAGCAATTATCATGTTTGCTTTATCTTTGATTCCCAGTAAATAAAATGACATGCCACAGTAACAAATAGCTATACTGTCTGTGCTAAAATGCCAATCCAGCCACGTAATAACACTTTTCATGCATACTTCATCATGGATGCCCAGAATTAAATACCATGCCACAGTAAGAAAAAACGAGGCAGGCTGCACTAAAATTCCAGTATAGCCACATAATAACACTTGCCATACTTTATCATAGATTCCCAGAGCAAAATTCCATGCACAGTAAGAAATAGCTAGACAGTCTGTACTAACATGCCAATTTAGCCACAACATAACACACTTATCAGAAACACTTACCCCTGGGCAGGACAAGGCTGATATGCAGGGACATTTCTTCTCTGTGAAAGGGACAGTGATCTAAAGACTTGGTAGAGTCTCTCCCAGGGCGTATTCACCCAAGAACAGGTCATTGGGCTGTGCCCGTGCTGGTAGAGAGATTCCCAGACCCCCCTTTGTTTAACACTTATCATACTTACTTTATCATAGATGTCAGGAATAAAATACCATGTCACAGTAAGAAATAGCTAGACTGGGTGAATCAAAATGCCAGACTAGCCACGTCATAACACTTAACATGCTTGCTTTATCATAGATAATCAATACAAATGTCATGCCACAGTAAGAAAGGGCAAGACTGGATGCCTCAAAATGCCAATCTAGCCAATTAATACTGCTTAAGATGCTTCCTTTATCATAGCTACCCAGTTAAAATGTCATGCCACAGTAAGAAATTGCTAGACTTGCTGCCCCAAAATGTCAGTCTAGCCACGTAATAACACATCATCCTTTCTTGAATCAAACGTTGGTTGATAAAAGAAAGGAATATTCATTTTATCTGGGCTTCTGTGATGGATGTAGTAGATACAGATGACGCACACCTTGTTGTTCACTAAGTATTATAAACTCAGGAGTAACCTCGTGCAACCCTACACAACAAACCACTGCTACTCTGTGTACAAAGAGATCATTGGGACCACAGTACCATACACCAGACAGTTGTACCTCCACCAAAAGTCAATTAAGGTGATACCCTCAATTCTTTGGTAATTTAAAAATAAATGTTTGTACATACATCGAACGACTGCACACTGATACTGTTCTCTAATTTGCTTCGTAGATGAATCTGGGGTTGAAGATTGAACAAACAATTTTACTTAAATTGTTTTTGGTCCTGATGAAGGGAATTCTTATCCCGAAACACGTTCAGCTCTTTTAACTCATATTTTACTTACACTATTTGTGGAATTGTTCTTTTGCTTGTCAGAATTGAATAGCTTTGATATACAACTTGATTAAATGGTATACCATACTGAATGTATTGAATGTATTTCTATTATTGAAGATAACTCCTCCCTTGATGAATTCATTTGATTTATAACATTTGACACTATTAAGATACATTCTGACTGGCTATAGTTCCAGGCCAGAGGGTGTGCAGGGGACTGGAGTGTCCAACAATCAAGGACCCTTTATTCTTTGTCTTCTATAATAGATGGCCATTAAAAAATTCTGTTGTTGCCACACGTCACCAACCAAAATCAACTCCCCGGCCCAGCACAAACACCCACCCATGTGCACACACATTCCCTCGCTCATTCCATTCACACACAGCATTAACTCTCTCATTCACACGTACACCGATACATCATTCACTCATTAATTCACACAAATATAATACATACAAAATTAAAATCTTACCTGCACGCAGCCCGGCACGCAGCCTCCGGCTCCCGCGCAGCATGGAACAGGAACCAGGAAGCAAAGCATGCAAGAGCTGTAGTGTTTCTGATGCATCTCACTGATCTGTTTGGATGAGCGGGGAGGCGCCTCGCACATTCAAATGTATGCGCACTACCCCAGCCAGGATCCCCAATCGGTCATACAAGGTTCAAGAAGCAAAACGCCACTAGCCTTGCATGGCCCATTGGACAAGCGCATCTGGGGTATGAACTGTCCAAGGGAAACCATGTTTCCTTTGACAGTTCAAGCCACCCCAGGAGCACTTCCTCAGCTCAAGCAGATAAGAGAGTGCTCAGTGTTGGCACTGGTGCAGCTCCTCCATGACGGACTAGCTTACTAGTGAGTGGGCGCCCCCTCGCCCTTTATGGACGAGCAGCCCCTGCAGAGTGATGTCGTGTATCGTGAACAAATGAGGAGAAGGAGGTACGTACAGATGCAAAGTAATGTACCAGTGACGGTGGTTATATGACAACACCATTGCATGTTTTCACATTTCAGGACCAAGTATTCTACGACCTCCTCTCTTTTTCTCTCACCTCTCCTGCTCTTTTGTCCGAAAGACCTTCTTCTGGTTTACCCTTGGTGGGGGCACAATACACCACCTTTTTGGACAAGCTTCAGCACTGTGAGACCATTTCTGTGATGATGGGCGCAGTAAAAATGCTTTTTAACATAACATGTTTATTGCAGCTTATAACTATTGTCACGCCTACTTTAGTACCATAAAGCATTACCCAGTCTGCAGTTTTTACCCTCTCGCTCTCTAAATCATACTTCATTGTATGTATTTCATCATTTAATACCGAGCCACCACCGATGCATCTGATTCCATTGGGACACATGCATTATCCTTGCTCCCTTGACAAGCCGCCCACATATATCCCCATCCTTCAGCCGCCCGTGCTCTGCTCCCTAGACTCTGCATAATGTTCTAAGGTCTCTTACCCAAGAACCTTTCTTCCAATACTTGCTACGTACGATGATTGAAGGATCATAAAAAGAACCCAAACTATTCTTTACAAATAACTATAACTGTCGGACTGTGCAGCGAGACCTATGAAATAACATTTACAATACATTTAAAGTCAGGTGGATGAGGGAGGAGTTACCACAGACCCAGTTGTTTTCTGGAAATGTTCACCTGAACTTTCTTTGAAATAGAAGATAAACTACCTACATGACCAAAGCGCACATAACACCTTTGCCTCCTATTTCCTCAAAAATAGGCCGCAACAGCACGCGTGGATATGGTGTTTTCACTGAGAAGAGCCCACTTTCACTTCTAATTGTGCAAGACTAAGTTAGGACCGTACCAGCGCCACAGTCTTGAGCTGTGCCTCTTGCCACGTCCCTTTGCTAGCCAGAGAAAGTCTATACGGGAAGCTATTCAGTGTTCACATATGTGTTTCGCCCAGGTGGAGACTCTTCATGCGTATGCTGGTGATGTGGCATGTGAGTGATGCCGCTCAAGTATCTCCGTGCCAGCAGCACTGGCAGAGGAAGGTGTTGGTGTCTGAGGAGGGGAGGTCTCAGCTTGGGGTAGCCGTTGATGCAGTGTCATGACTTTGCGACTGCTAGAGGCACGTGCACAGGCCTAGGACTGGGGCATGCAAGTTTCTTGGGCGCGAATGAAAAAGTGGCCCACAGTTGCAAATGGCAATTCCTTCCTTTTGTGACAGACTGAGTAGTACCCAAGGAGGCTTTTGATAAAATGTGATGCAAATTGTGTATTTTAAAGAATATTTATTCAGTAACACAGGTCAAAACTACTAGCCGCATGGGGAAGTAACTTATCAAACTGGCCCACATGTGGCCCACTTTGACCAAAATAACTGGCCCACACTAGCATTTTGCATTTTTGATTCAGGCATTGCCCTATAGGCCAGTTCAATCCTGGAGGTGCATCGAGAACTAGAAGGTTCTAGTTTATGTACCGAGCGTAAACTAGATGAAGTACAAAACATCAGAACTGATTCCTTTCTCCCACCCCTGCCATCCTATAAGGCCACCCCCCCTTCAGCCAAGTTCCATAAACCTGCAATTCTGCCTGTGGAATGAATTTAGTTGAAGTGGGCACTTGAAAGATTGTTTGCATTCCGCCCTTAAAAGGCATTCCTTTCCTTTCTGCGTTCTGGGGCGTCTGCTTTTAGCTGGACCACCAGGGGACTAGTTCACCCTGAAGAACCTTGGCTTTTCATCTGAAAGCAGCATAGGCATCTCAGGAGGAGGGCTGATGATGTGGAGGCGGACTGCACCGGCAGCCATTCTTACTCTGGGTGTCTATCGCGACCCCGCCGTTAGGCAAAGTTAAGTATTATGACCCCTAACTCCGGATTCTTGCAGTGCTGCCTTGATTACCCAGCTGCCTGTCACACCTGCACAAAATTCACCTCAACATCTGATCCCATCATAATGATCTTCTCGTGTTCACTGGCCATTGTAAATATTTGCATGCTTCAACATGAACAAAGATGTCATTTTTATTCTGGCACTGAACATACATTGGGCTTCATTACAATTGCTGCAGTAATCGCACAGTTTTTCCACGGAATTACTGACAAACTCATTTCCTGTTCCCAGCACATTATGCGTGGTGGGGAGGCGGTGTTGATCCCCATTTTTGGAGTCCATAGTACTCAACAGAGATGTTAAGGAATATTTCATGAGTAGTAATTCTGCTGTGGTACATCTGGCAATGTTTTTAGGCTACAGTGGAATATGTACCTCCCGCTGTATGCTGCAGGTGAATAGTCAACTTCGAATCCCATCTCGAAATTTGGTGGTGCTGTTTAATTGAGAGTAATTCTGTTCCTGCCAAAAAAAAGTGGCAGGACAGAATTTCCGCAAATAATGTACTGCACCGGCAAACTTGTAATGAGGCTCATTCTGCTGATCTTGTAAAATATGCAGCGTGGCATAGGGTTAGAAATGGTCGAGCTGATAATTCACTCTCCTCCTCCAAGCATACCGTAATGGAGAAGCCAAATTCTACCCATGTGCGGATGTCGGCAGAGACGCTCCTGGATGCTTACAATCGTTTAACTGCTACCTTAAACAATGTGATTCCAGCAAGGAACGCTAGGCCCTGCAGAGTGGCATGAAACAAAATGAATAGACCCCGCCAAAATCTCTCCAGGGAGATTCTGGCCACCCATAGGCATACTGTACGCCGTTTGGGGCAGGATTTAATAATGGGGGCCACCTGTGGAACAGGAGTTGCACGGGTGGCCCTGGCTTTTCGTTTGATTGTATGACTTTGGTTTAGTGTAGCAAGAACAACCTACACAGGGAATTTAATCACTGCTGTAATGAGCCACATTTTATTGGATTTTGAATCTGGGAAATTTGCCTTTCCGAATTCCAGAATATGGCAAAAACAAAAGTCCATGCCCGAGCTGTGCTATAAGACCACTCACAGTCATCACATCAGCTGTCCCCAGCTCAGGAGAGCACTGCTCCAGTTTATCTGTGTTCATTTTGACATTTGAGCATGCTTATTGTTAGATTGCTGCAGGAACAGTCTGTGTGGGTAATGGGGGATAGCTATAGTCTGTGGCATGCCCCCCAAGAGGTGAACATGATGGGTGACTTGAAAGGGGAGATAAGATGCATATGTTGTTTCACTCTGCTTCTTTTAGTCTTGTTAGTAACATTGCAAAAGAGATTATTTTAGGCTCACATTATTATGTGCGCTGGCAAATGAACGCTCCCACTTAGGAGGGTGTAAAAAAAAGATATAATTATACTCTTTTTTTTCTCAACATTTTACTATAATCATTTATATATCGTCTGGTCAGGGTGCAAAATGTAGTCTTCCACTAGCCAGTGGCTAGTGATATTTGCCCTTTGGCGAGCAATAAAATGGGGGGTCATTACGACCCTGGCGTTAAGGGTTTAACAACGCCGTAAAAGGTGTTGGCTCCGTTAAACCCTTAACGCCTGATTACGAGGTCCTTTTGCGGGACCTGACCTTAACGGCTGGTTTTACCAGCTGTTAAAGTAGGGACCCGCAAAGGCAGTGGAGAAACTTTACTGAAAATGTTTGGGGGGACATGACCTCTGAAGAAAAGGTGCCCCATTGAAATGAATGGGGACAAAATAGTGTGCCATGAAAGTTGGGGGGGACAAACACCCCCGTTCCCCCCTAAAATTACACCCATGCGCAAAGGGACCTCGGTGCTAATTACGGTACCGCAATTTGCGGTACCGTACTTAGCGCCTTCCCCAGTCCCATTGAGCCCTATGGGGTTGAAAATGGGAATGGGGAAGGGCCATGGTGAAATGGGGAAATACCGCCCCGCCAACCTTGGAATGGGGCGGTTTTTCCCCATTCCACCATGGCGGACTCGTTACAACACCGGCACCAACCATGGTGCTAATAGCGCATGGTTTAGTGCCGGGGTTGTAATGAGGGCCATGGTGTGCTGTGTGTATGCGTATAATTGAGGTGCCGAGTGACTTTTGTGGCTGGCTAGTAGCTGCCCTTGCCCCCCCAACCCCCCACCCATCAGGTTGATTTATGATGTGATCTCTGCGCATTTTCAGTAACCACTATAAAGTGGAGGGATATTGTGTCCTGGTGATGTTTTCAGTTTGTATAAGCTTTTCACCTGCCTGCCATGACCCCACACCTAGACCTATTCCATTCTGTCTGGACACTCCCCCCTACCAAGTGGAACCACAGGTGCTTTCCCTGTCCAGCGCTGCAGTTCATAATATTCTGCTACATTTGTGGGCATTTGCCTTGTTTTAATTGTGATGCTTAAACGGAATTACTGGCATAGGGCCTCATCAGGAGTTGGGTGTTAGCCCTTAAATGTAGCGGTAACACTATTATCCCTGCATTTAAGGGTTGGCCCAATCATGAGTTGGGCCCTGCCAGGACGCATTCACCTCCAGGTTGGAGCTGGAGGTGAATGCTCCGGCAGAGAGGGCATTTTTTCAGTGCTAAAACCGTTCCCAGGGCCACTGGGTCCAATGGACCCAATGGGAAATGGAGCTTAACCGCCTCACCGCTACTCGTGATCTGGTGCTTATAGCGCATGACTGAGTAGCGGTAACGCTATTTGCATTGGCGGTATCCCATGGCTATTACCGCCGGGATACCGCCAACCTCCTGATGAGTCCCGATATAGACCTGTGTGGTGATGGCACTTTTTACACTCTCAAGATATGCCCTTTTGTTTCTTATGTTGCTGCCAGACAATTCATTTAATGCACGGTACAGTGCCCTGTGCCTCTTTTAAATCACTCTTGACCCATGCATTGAAATGTGTACTTCATCATAAATATGCTTAGCCATATTTCTGGAACAAATGCCTTACAAATTATATGGATAATTTATATTAAACTATACTAAGTATCTACATCTATTTATTAGGCTATTTGAAAATTAAAGTGCCAGGACGGCACATTGCGTATTCTATCAAAGTTCAGAAACTTCGTCATTGTTGGGGCCTCCTGGCTTATTATTTTCAGTTAGTCCAAAAATCGGTACCAAAAGAGGGAATATTTGGATTTATTTTACTGAACAAAAAAGGTATCAATCTATTTCTTTTGTGTGCAGTATTTGTGAATTAGTTTGGAAGTCAGTTTTAACAGTAGCATGATATAATGTACGTTAATTAAATTATCCAGAGAATGGCAGCTTTTGCTATCGGAGAATCCTAAGGTCATTACTATTTGGTTAATCATTCAAAGATTAGAAACTACAACCCATTCACAAGGGTTTCCAGTGATGATAGTAAACACGTACTGCGAAAAACTCTATAAAGAAAATCAGCAAAAGTATGACTAAGCAAAACAGCAACTCCCTGCAGCTGCTCCCATGTTCGAGTTTAGCACTGTCTCACCAGGGAACCTTGTATGTTTACAGCATTCTATTGTGATTTACACATGGTGAGCTCTTCAGACATTAGTACACTAGATTACTGTAACAGCACCTTTGTGTGCCCCCACCACCTTTCTACACCTTGCCACCCATGCACAGTACATCTTTCCTAGTTCCACTTGCATCCTTCCCCTCATGGCAGGCATCAGGCAGGACTCACAGAGATCAGTGGGTCTCTCTAGACTTCCTCCCTCAAGTGTTCTCCACCCATGACCTCTCTCCTCCACATTCCTTTCTTCCCTCATGTAAAAGTCCTACACTTTGCACCCATACATAGTTCATCTTTCCTAGATCCACTCGTATCCTTCCCCTCAAGGCAGACATCAGGTAGGCTGACTCACAGAGATCAGTCTCTAGGCTTCCTCCCTCAAATGTTCATATTCATAAATGACCTCCCTCCCCCACATTCCTTTCCACCCTCATGGAAAGGTCCTACACTTTGACACCCATACACGGGTCATCTTTCCTAGGTTGGCTTGCATCTTTCCCCGCCATGTGGCATCAGGCAGGTTACTTCACAAAGGCCATTAGCTCGCTCTTGACTTGCCCACTCATTTGTTCGGATCCATCCAGGACTTACCTCTTACACATTCCTTTCCAACCTCATGTAAAAGTCCTTAACTTTGCAATCCATCCAACTTCTTCTTCATTACGTTGAAACTTGCTGTTTTACTGTCAACATCCATCTTTCTATTGAGAAGACATAAGAAATAACGATGTGCCTCTCATAAACTCAGCTCATCCCCACCCTTTCCAGGGACCATTTGGGCAAATACACACATCTACACCACACATCTAACCAGGGAACCCATCCAACCTTCTCCAACTTCCCAAAGTTACTACTCGCCCTGCCCCACTTGCGCCATTTGCACTATCTAATGCTAATTAAACCCCCACTCAGTTCACCTGTCCTACACAGAGAATACATTTCAGACTTTATCACCACCAATACACCCAATGCTATCTTCATTACTGCAACCTTTGGTTCACACCAAAATCCCCCCACGTATGATGTCCTCCCCCACTTGGACATAGCATCCAACATGTGGACCGCTTCTATCACACATGGACTCTACCACTTTCCAGCTCCTCTACAGATCTCCTCACAGGTGTGGTACCTTCCTAGATGGTCTTACTCAAAAGCTTCAGTCTCACATGACCAACAAAAACACCACAGATGCATTTCCTGGCAGAATTGCTGGACATTATCCAACATGTACTAGCACCCACACACATTAGGGGTAGTGCTGTTAATCTCATTTTATCTTTGTTCCCACCTCCTAAGCTGTGCAGACCCATTTGCAATCGATTGGACAGACCATGCAGCCATCCCATTCTTATTATAACACTGCCTTACAGCGAAGAAGGGTCAGGATAAATGCCCCATGGCGGCATGTCGTTCCTTCAACAATTTCCAGAGAGGGCTCTGGATAATAGTTTCTCCAACTCCGCCACCTCTATGAATGCCACCTGATTGTTAGAAACCTTTAGCGAAACCTGAAAGGAAATGCCAGATACTTTCACTCTAGAAAGGTCGGGCTGCATTAGATGCCCCTGGTGTACTCAAGATATCCATTATCCATTAGGGGCCATAGAAAAGCTGGTGCAAGGCCCACAAACCAGCTGACCTTCTATCCTTCAAGGCCTTACATTCTAAATGGCCGAACATGATATCCGAAGACAAAGCTACTTATTAAACCACCCAATTATGACAGCCTCTAACAGGTGCAAAGCTTTTTTCACAGCAGTCACACTATGCTGGAAACCAAACCAGACCCAGAGGTACCAAAAGTGCTGGAGACGCGCAGGCCTAGCAATACATTCGTTATCAAAAATATGGATACCATCAGGCTCCACATTGAGGGCTCTAAATTCTCTGACACACCTCACTATATCCCATCATGGGTCGTTCAGCTCTGGACTGACATCTCTCCCCTCTCACCCAAGGACCTTTTGCCTTTTGGACATGCTTGCATACTTGAAAATAACCTCTTCCACCAATGACATCCTTTCAGCGATCATCCTTAAAACCTTCTAGGTCTACCTTTGCTGCTCTTTTTAGGATAGTCAACCCCCTCCCTCAGCAAGGGTTAATTCCCACACATCCTAAAAACAGGTTACCACGCCCACTCCTGTAAAAACCTCCCACGAGCCAGAAGACGTAGCAAACCACTGGCCAATCACCTGCCTCGTGTTTATCATTGTAGGCATCAGCTAATTAACTAGTTAAAAAAATTGAGCAAATTGGTCTGCTCCTGAATTACCAACCTGGGTTCCGCCCAAAAAGCAACACTGAAACAGCTAGCAACCAGGTGGTCGGCAGTGCCCTTCAGATTATCGACAAAGGCAACTGGTGACTGCTAGTCGTACTCAGCTGCATTCAGAACTATCGACCATCACAAAGTGCTTACCCTCCTGGTACACTCAATAGGCTTCACTGGCACTGACCTGATATGATTAAAATCTGGCAGAAATCAGGCTGTCCAGATGGGCTCCATCAGGTTTAAGCGCTGCACCATCACATGTGAAGTCCATCAAGTTTCCATTCTCTCCTCAGATATCTTTTACTTCTGCATGAAACCACAAGATGTTGTTCACCTTCACTGCCTTGCAAGCATTCAAATGCGGATGACAGGTGCCTAGGTAAAGCTTACCCCAACAAAGAACAAATTGGTATCCCTGGGCCAGCCCTACAAGCCGGAACCCACTCAAAGACAGCTGGACAAAATGCGCTTGGCCAGATTCAACCCTCAACTCACCCACTCAACAGATCCCTTTGCTTAATTGTGGATAGCAATCTATACGTTCAACAGCACATCAGGAAAAATGTTCAAATTCTTGGTATCAGCTCTCTCTGTTCCACAAGATTAATCCTTTCCTCCTGCCACAGAACTTCCAAATGGTGCTTCATGCCCTATTGATGGGGGCAATCACCTCCTTGCAGGCTCCCAGTTGTTAAAGTGGCCCCTCTCAGAAACCGACCACATTGTACCCACCTTGTTTGAATTAGTCTAGCTCCTGATCCCGGCTAGGATCTGGTTAAAAAATGAGTGCCTCAACTACAAGGCAACCAGTATGCTGGCCTACCTGACGAACAATCTAAAAACATTGGGTGGCACAGGGTCATCTCATAGTAAGACCAGCACCACACTGTAAACTACACTGGTTCACTAGGAGAAAACTGGGAAACAATACTTCTCATGCTGCACTCTGGTCTTCTGGAACTCCATCCCGGTGGCGGTACGGACTGATAAAAGTCTCCTTGAGTTTAGGAAAGAACTGAAGACTTGGCTCTCCCAACTACACGTTGGTGAAACCTAGATCCTTGTCATGTTGTTCACATCTCTATCCATATATGTAGTGCTGTGATAATTAGTACTAATGTTTACGTGATGACCTGTGAAATTTTAGCGACCCATGTTTTGCTTGCTGACCTGCACAGCACTCTGTTGCTCCAAAGATAGGTTTGCACTATAAAAATATATAAAACCACTAATAATATATTTTCTTCTTTATGAAGATTGGCTTGGTAAAGAGTGGTAACAATCAGAGTATGCATTTGCAGCCATTCAAGACAACTGAGTGGCCGATTTCTTTGTTCAGCTGTAGCAATGAGTAGCATTGCTACAGTTTGTAGTAGCTGGAATTTGCAAATTGGCTTCTCACATCAAATCAATGCAGGTTTGGAGCAGATAAATATTATATGAGATTCAAAACCTAATTGATGCAACTAGCTATGTGTTTTCAGTTGAGTGCTAAAGGTTTATTCATACATCAATATTTATTTTTAAGTAAACATGAATTTTAAATAATTCATAAAATCACTTCTATTTTTTTGCACTTGTACTTTTGTTAGCCTGGTTTCTCTTTTTCAGTTTTGCACTATGCTTTGTAAATGAATTGTGCATGCAGGGGGCCCAACAGCATGTAAGTGTTAACGTTGCAGCCCCCGGCATGCAATTTGCATTTTAATTTCAAGTGATCCCTAAGCTTTGGTAGGTAAAGTCTCCTTACAACAAAAGAGAAAGGATCCAATCCTCTCCAAGCCCAAATGTTCAAAACCTGCTGGGTTAAAAAACAGTTTAATCATATTAAAGACAGGAAACGTTCCTCGTCTTCTAGCAGGCTTCCCCTAGCAGATCCATAGATAGCTAATCTCTTAACACCAGGGCCTCCTTTCCAAATGTAACTTTCTTTCAGCAGCTGCAAAGGCAAACTATCAGATTTATGGTGCGCCTTTGGCCTACTGTTTGCTCAGAGCCCCAGAGGGAGTCTTTGAGTCTGCAATAGGGTGAATTTAGCTTTGTTTTGAAGCTCATGTTTACAAATACACAGAAATCTAGGCCAATTAGGGATAAGTAAACCTCTGGGAGAGCTCTTGCATTCAATTTCAACATCAGCCATTTAAGGACAGACTCGAATGCCTGGAATACATTGTTCAAGAACGCATTAAATGTTCCACATGGGACTCCACTATTTTCCCATCACATGGGCAATTTCAAGGCAATATTCTGCTTTTCACAAACGCCCTCAGTCAAACGGCGTTGCTAGATGGGGCTGAAGGGGCTATAGCTCCGGGTCATTTGGTTGCAGCGCCACATAGAAGCTCAAGGGCTACAAACAAAAGGCCAGCTAGCCCCGAGTCCCAACAGTACCAGCATTAGAATAGCCCAGATCTTTTCCAGGCCTAGAAACACCCCAATAGACAATGTCTAATATTTGCCAAGGTAAAGAAATCTCAAATTGTGTACCTAAAAGACCTTTCATAAGTAGTGTTCAGATTCGATTAGGAGGTTATGCCCATGTTATGTCATATAAATCAGGTGGTGTGATTTTTGTGTAGGGCAGGTTTGATTGGTTAGAGCAGTGCATCTTTGCAGCATAGAGAATTTGGGCATCAGTCCTGGCATTAAAGCAGCTAGTTAGCTCAGGACCTAGCATCGAAACATGGTAGGTCTCCAGACATTCGGTTAATCGTCATTTGAAGCTTCCAAATAGGTGGTCAGTCATAATGTAGGATGCAATAATGTCGAAAGTCAAAATGTTGAAACATTTTTTTAGAAAACAATAATGTCGAAACCCAATAATGTCGATTTTTTTCTACATTTTTTTGAATTTTTCGAAAAAAAATATATAGATATATATATAATTAAAATGTGTTGAGTATGAGGGGTGAGAGGGTGGTGGGGGGGTGGGGAGGGGTGGCCGGGGGTGTTGGGTGAGGGGGGTTGGGGGGACCCCCCCTAGTAAATGATACTCTTCTTCCAAGTCCAAGTTTCATTCGTGGAAAAGCAAAATTCGAGGTAAAATAATTACTTGCATTTAGCAGCTCATAATCTTATAGGATAAGCATCCCCCTTGCACCCTTCATAATTCCTTTACCATCACTATATTCTTCACGATTTCTTTTTGCTGTTTAGGCATTAGAGAAAGCCTAACATCTGCATATAAAATTATGTCAGGCATTTTCCATTCTAGCGATGCAGACTGCATCATCCGCAAAAAAGGAGAACCAAAATGGAGAAACCTCCGGCTTGTGAACATAAAGAGTAGCTGTCCAGATAATCAGGCCATAGAGGTAAACATTAAAGAGTATGGGTTAAAGTGGTGGGGTAAAAGAATAATTTTTCCCTCACCCCACTACATCTGCAGAATAAAGCTTTCATTGCATATATTAGATTTGCATTCAGAGAAGGTCAATCATCCAAGAATATTACTGGAAACGCGGGAAAGAACTGTTAGTGTACTGCCCACATTTTACCAGCCACACCATACCCTTTCTGACTGGTACTGCCTTTTTTAAGGTGCCTCGACACCTTGGCTGCCAGCTCCTCCCCAGTCCCCTTCCTGCGCCTCTCCACACCTCAGCTCCCAGGCTGCACAACATCTCCCAATCCCCAGAAGCCTCTTACTTGCTGGGGCTTCCGGCTCCCATCTCCGCTCTCCTTCCTGTATCGACCCACCATAGAAATAGTAAATAGACTTGGTCCCTTTTTTATTTTCTGTGGTGGCAGCCTTTTAGTTTTCAATATGCGTGAAGTCCATCTATATATATATATATATATAAATATATATATATATATATATATATTCACACCCTGGACATAGCCCTGAGATGCATATAACTATCATCCCCTTGTTCTAGGATGTACTGGGCTGGCAGTCTGTTACTGACCCGGTATGCTCCCTGACACAGGGGTGATTGCTATATTATTATCTGACCAATGATCCTCAACAATCCTTCATAATTTGCCATATTCCATTGTATTAAATACAGCCTAGATAGTCATAAAATCCTGATAAAGTGGTTCACCTTTGACTTTGCACATATAAATGTTTGTATGGGATTTAGAAAGTCGAAAGGAATGTACTTGGAACTGTTCAATATTAAGTTAAGTTCAAGCATTGAACAATATTAGACATTGTGGGTCTACCTCCCAGTTGGACCTCTGATTTGAAATGATGCTCTTTACACCACGCTGACTGCTTCTATTGGAGGCTTTTCCGTAATAATATTCCAAGGGTGCTAAGTGCGAAACTGATTGATAAAATCATGGATCCTTGTGCGCTCTTTTCATATAAATAGGGCCAAATTTTGCTTCCAGATAATATTTCAGGACAACTCCCTTGTTAACTAATGCATTAAAACCTTTCGGACCAATGGACTATTGATCCATTGTAGACATTTCTGGGCAAAGAAAGATTCAAATCCGACAACAATGTGTGGCTCTTGCGGAGCCAGAGCTGGATACACCTTCACCAATGTTATTATCAGAGGAGGATGCACCTTTGGATAAAGGCTGCTACGAGAAGGTTGACAAAAGTCGTTGGTTCAGTAGCTCAGTTGTTTTAATGAGGAATGTAATAATTAGTTTAAAAGTGGTATTCCAAGATCTCTTTTGGGATTAAAGCTTCTGGGGTCTGATGATGATATTGCATGCTTTTTGCTACTGTAAGCCAGGCGCATATGGAGTCTGCTGGTTTGATTTTTTCCACTAGCATTTGATATGCCCCGTTGCATCCTCTATTTGAAATAATTAATACAGGTGTGACCATCTTTTTTTTTTACACAGAATGAACAGAAGCAGTTTCATTTGGAATACTAGGTCAGAATAAAGCTGCCTACAATGTTTGTCAAACTGGCTTTGATACTGATTGCCTCCTCCCTTACAGCGCTTGGACCTGATTATGTATGATAGACCAAATCCATGATTATCCTTATAGACTTAAGAGCATCTTTGTGTGGAAGTTACGCGTATCATTATTTCAAAACGCAAGAGTGATCCTCCCACTTGGAGAATCTTGGAGTTGCAATCCTCTTGCTGGTTAAGTTCCCAGAGTAATGGTCTATCATCAGTGGCACTGAGCAGAATATCTAGAATATCTAGGGCTCAATATATCAGTTGATGCTCCCTTAAAGCTATTATATTGGAGGTATACTCCCTTTCTACACACAAGGTAATGTCCATGTCTTTAACTCTTTCAAAGTTGGGAGGTAAATAAGTGTATAATCCAAATATGAATACGACCCTCTGGCAGAATACGTTGGCGCTGGACGGACAGTGTGAATTTGTTCCACTGGGCACGATTTGCCTAGTCCTCCTTTATAAACTTCACAGAACATGTGTTATAATTCTCAAGATGGCGCACTAGATGGTCTGAGATGCCCCACATTTCATTCTGGGGAGGGTCCATAGAATTGGAATCAGAAAGAATCTCACCAAGCATGAAATCAAATTCTTAGTAGGGTATCGCTCCAGTCCAGCACTTTTTGCACTCTACCTCGTCGAAATCACACTATGGGAATTTGAATGAAGAATGTTTTATGTTGCCTCCCTCCCTCACAATAACTTCAAATGTTTTTTAGACTTGACTTTATTTTTTGTAAATATCCTACAGTTCAGGCTATGGGGAGAAATGGGAAAGTCTCTTTTGGGACTGCCCTATAACTTTACCTTCATAAATAGAACATCGCAAAACTTTCCAAACTTTCCAAATCGATGAGATGAGATGAGATGATATGATATGGAATTTATAATGTGCCTGTACACAAGTGTCTCTATGTGCGACAATAAAAGCGTGGGGGCAGAGGGAGGACAAAACAGCGATCTTACTAGACCTTGCGTTATTCAGATCGCGAAGTTGACTGAAAATGAAATTCCCAGCATTGTGTTCTCCCCTTGGCTAATGCCACTGTAAATAGCCAGACTACGCATTATTGTGCATAGTTTTAACCAGGGTCCATGAATCGGGCTCAAGATTTGCAGACCCCATTGCCAGAGTTGTCTGTTTTGTTTATTTAAAAAAGCGTATACGCCTCCCATCTGGGACATGCCCTTCCCTTGCCTAGTGTTGGGATATGCCCCAGGAGGCTGCTCTAGTCTCTTTTCAAAGATTCTGAAGCGCAAGATATGAGAATCCAAGTTGGTGACTTGACAAACACTTTCAGTCGTGCATCAGCCAATGACATTCCTGTATTTATATGTGAATTTACATCTTTACATTTTTAAAGTGCCTGGGGAATTCCCACAGGCCATGCCCAGTAGGCACATTTGGACTCTCTGAGGATAACGGGGCATGGCTGAAGGCCAATCCCTGGGCAGAGTATCAGTTGCTCGAATTGCTATTGGACAGAGTAGCTTGCCTGCGTTCCAACGATATTTGTGCTTAACGTCTTGTAAAAACCAATATAAATGCTTGTAAGAAAACATTCAAAAGCCTTAATTCCTTTTGTATCTGCAATACTGGTTTGTAGCAGCACCACATCCAGCGTCGCCAGAAATAGCGGCCCTCCCATAACATGTCTGTGTATGATGTGCAACTCGAGGTGAATCTTTGGCATCTTTCGTCCATGCTGCACATTTCTTTCCCCGAATAACAGCATAGTGTGTAAATGGCCTCTGGTCCTCAAGTCCATTAAGGGCTCTCTCATTCTTTTTCATGCACCATGTGAAAGTCTGCATCTCGCCTGCAGGCTGGTCTCGCTTAACCGTTAATTGACATCCCTCACGCCTCTCCTCCAATTGACTTCCGCCATCAGGTTTCTTGAACAGTGTATCCGAACCATGTGCTTCTGCATGTGTCTGAAACGTGCCTTTACACTTCCCATGCGCAGTGTCTTAGGCACTCAGGGTTATAACGTGTGAATCATATCGCGCCAAAGACTTACTAGTCAGTTTTCTTTCCATTTCACATTCTAAAAACCTGTATTGAATTTAAAATGCTGTCTTTTTTGTTTAATGTTAGTGCAATAATGTACACAATTACACTAACTAAAGGCAAAGAGTCAGCATTCAAGTGCAAATCCGAACAAAGATTGGAAATAAGAGAGAAAACTTACTAAGTAGACATCTGGTAGGCTTATTCTCATGTAATACATGCGTGTTGCTAAATATGGGATCAGGGGGCTAAAATTATAGTAGAAGCTCAAGACCTTCCCTTTCTCCGCTGCTTTCTCTCTCTCCCTCCCCTGCTGACCTACCTGTCTGCAGCACCGACTGGTTACTTGGCTACCCTCTCGCTGGGTACCAGGCTCCTCCTTGACCAGACTCCTTTGCACTGCCTGCGGGCCTACCACACACTTAGGGGCTGTACCTGTAACCTCTACAGCCCCCTGCCTCCTTGCACTTACCCAGAGCCGCGCTACCCTGGCTGCACTTACTCAGAGCAATGCTGCCCTGATTACACTCCCCCCTTTCCCTTCCCCTAGAATCCCCCTCTCCCTCCCACATGCACTTTGCATTGTCGCACTTGCACGATCTGAATGACACAAGGCCTAGTAAGATCGTTGTCTTGTCCCCCCTCTGTCTTCCATCCCTTGTCTTGTTGCGCCTAGAAACACTTGTGTACAGGCGCGTTATATATGACATATCGTATCATATAATATCATATGCAATTATCAGGAAAAAATACAATGATTTATACATCAGTTAATAGTTTATGTGTGGTGAGTATACTTATCTGCCAGTGTACACACTATACATATCAAACCATTAGAACGTTAAAGTAAGAATAGAGGAACATGTATGAGCATAAAACTGAAGGACGAGCATTATCCAATGGCAATGCATTCCAAGAAAAATGTAAATGAAATCTGTAGCATTTACCTGTCTATAGATCTCAGAAAATCAATGTCAGTAAGAGATGAGGCAAGTGGGAGAAAAGACTCAGAGAAGAAGACACAAGAATAATCGCTGACCTGAAATGTAATGGAAACATAGAGCCACATTTTGGATGGCCTCCATTTATTTCTTCGAACATGCTGTAAGAGTGTCACAATTCAGATGAATGTAACATTCAGCCGTAGGAGAGTGGGATTCTTATAATTAGGCCTGGGCCTTTGCTGGTGTATCCTCTAGTGCCAAGATGCCTCTGGTGAATATGCGCTTTACAAATACAATTAACGTAACATAACATAATTATGAAAACATCTGTAGATGAAGAAGTTAAGTGTTGTATGTGAGGAAAAGTAATACAAGAACAACAATATTTAAAAACCACATCCTTTCAGGGGTCTAAATAGAGGACACGTTAAAGGTGATATGATGGGTATATAAGAATTATTATATTGAAATGGGAGTTGTATCTTATGATTGCTTACATGGTGACAATCACTATAGAAAATTGATGAAAATCCAATGAAGACTGCATTGTTATGTATTTCCATATTATTTAGATTCGCAGTGAAGAAGTAAACTAAGGGAGATTATTTGGAGTGAAATTATTCACAGCACCTTAAATAGTCCTATGGAATTGAGATTAGTGATATAGACCTGTACTTCATGATACTTTATGTTGCAATTGCAAAATGTATAGACCACTTAATGACTTATAAAATGGATTATTGAAGGACAAAGAAATCCAACAATTACTTTTGAGAAATGCAGTGGAGGGATAGCTACTTATTGCTAGGATGGATCTTGTATTAAAACACCTTAATAACTTAGGTTTTAAATAATTAGTTAATTTGTTGAACAATGAACAAAGGGCTGTCCAGGTTATGATAGCACAAAACAAACCACTCAAACTGGAAACCTCCAATTTGCTGTAGTGCAAGACTTGAAATCTACATTGACGGTCTCAAAAGATGTGTAAGATATGCCTTATTCGACAAACAATAGTTAACTGAACTAAACATTTCCCCTCGACCCCCCAAGAAAGAAGAGCAGTCAGAACACTCCAAACCAGCAACCAAATCCTAATAAAACCAGCTGAGAAAGGTTGTGATGTTATGGTCATGGATATACCAAAATACAAAAGGGATGCACACACACAACTCCTTCACACAGTTTATTTCCAGAAACGTACTGATAACCCCATGTTGGATACACACAAACTCTGGGACCAATCATTAAGTTAATGGCAAACAGTTCTGAAGAACACCTCTAACATCTGATACCAACCATCAAACTCCTTTATGACCCCAAAGATCCACAAACTCGAAGGTCCAGGCTATCTGTTCATCCCTGGAGTCAATACATTAAACAAAGCCATATCTGGATGTATTGAATGCATCCTAAAACCTCTGGTCAAGGACACAAAAAGCACTTTGCAGGACACAACACATTTTTTCGGGAAGATTCAAGAGGTAAATCATTTGCTACTGAATGCACTCATTGCCACAATGGATGTCACCTCACTTTATGATAGCCTTCCACATGAAGATGGAGCATGCCAGAGATTCCCACAAAACGTGAACAGCAAGAAAGACACCACAATTGGGCCCATCACAAATCTCAAAAGATTCATACTGAAACACATATGCTTCAATAGAAGACATTTCCTCCTCAAAATGGAACTTCAGTGTGTGATCGTTTTCATGTGAGACCTTGAGCAAGCATTCTTACAGCAATAATCACAGAAACCACTAAAATACCTCTGATATATTGAAGATATTTTCTTGATTTAGATGGAAGGTGCATATTCTCTTAACCAATTCCATTAATCAGACCTTGCAAATGGCAGTGGTATGTTGTATAATGTAGGATAGCATAAAAAACAGAAAATAGCATAACAACATCCACCACTTAATGGCACCCACCACTGAATAACATTCACCAGGGAATACTCAAATGGCAGAATACACTTCCTGGATACCACTTAATCTCTTTGAAGGTACTGCCATCGGAAAACAGTTGTATACAAGGGAACCCATGGGCAACTGAAACTACCTTTACAGGACAAGTTCCCACCCTGCCACACAAAACAGTCAACTATCTAAAGACAGGTGATCCAGTACCAATGTATATGGTGCAATAGGAATACAAAGAACAACCACCCTGCCACACTTTGTGCATACTTCTTGTAAAAGAACAACCCTGCCACACACATTTGAAAATTGAATTGACAATGAAGTACATAGAATATGGTTCATGGTCTTCTATGGGCTACAATATAAATCAATCACGCTTGATCGGGATAATGCAAGCATAAACAATTATTGGTTGGACAGACAGTTGAATTATCTCATTTAATTTCTATTCTAAATATATCTTATGAGTGATCACCATATCTAATTTCATTTTATATATGTAATACAGATAAATTAATAAATAGAAAGGAATGAGAAAAAGAACATTTACTTAGATGCTAACTGCAAAAGTGCAAAATTGGTGTATCAAAATGTTTTCAAATCACATCCACAATACATTTGAGTGTTATTTACTTCATAAATAGACTATTATTATGTTTCACATTGTACATATATTGTTAACATAAAGAAATAAAAATGTTGACACATTATGTTTTGGCCTTATCAAGCTTACTTTATGTTGCTCCCCTTGTGTGGTATGGCCTTCATCAGGGCATGGACATTAAAAGATGTGCAACTGCTGGGTTCCCGTGTCATAGATGTCATCTAAATTCCTGTCTTGGTATCTTCACACCCAAACGTCAGTATCTTTGGAAACATCTAAGCATTTTTTAATGTTCCACCTGTTTTTGTGGTGTATCTATGCCACCTCTTTCTTCTGGAACACATTAAGTTTGAGACCCATACGTAAAGAAACTCCTGAGTTCAACACATGAAAAACAGTCTCTGGCAAGATGGTCAGCCATATCAAATACGTTAAGGCGGCGACATAGAAAAGAAAGAGGAGGCATAGATTCAGTCTTGCTCGATTGGTGGGAGTGCATGGGAGGTCAAGGAACAAGTTAGGAAACCCACTAGATTGGAACAATATGCAGCCATCACGAAAACACTATTTTGATATTGTTAATAAAAACCCATGAACCATCTTTTGGAGTCTGTATATTATTGATGCCATATGTCACAGTATGCAGCAGTGAAAAGGGCAATTATATAGCCCAAATTGGACATGTAAATTACTGCAGGTAAATTATTTTGGGGAAGCTCTCAGGGAAAAACAGATTTAGATATATCTGCTAACATCTTTTGACTCCATGTGAGGTAAATGTGAAACGGCACACCCTTACTATTGTTTGTTATTAATTTCTTCATTTCAATATGTTCCTAAAATAATATTAATTCTTTTTCGAATTACTAGTTCCCACTTTGCTTGTGCTTAATTTTGTGAACATAATATGTGCAACAGTTTTTTTTTTAATGAATGTGTGCCTTTTTACCATGATATCATAACACTGCTAGAATTGTGAACCGTTTTCAGTGTATGCAGTGCATGTCTACTTTGTTGGCAGATGTATGCCTCTGTAGATAAGTTGGCAACCGTGGCCTGCAACCCATGCATACTCTTGCTTCGCCCAGAAAGGTTTAAAGTGGGATTGTATTTTTTCTCTATTACAGAAAAATATTTATTTTATTTTATTTTATTTATTTGCATTTGTGTAGCGCGCATCGGCCCTAGGGCATCGTGGCGCTTTTAAGGATACTTGCTTAGATAAAGAGCATAGCTTATAGGGTTACAAGAGCATACAGCAGTTTAGACATACATTTCAGTTACGGATTGGGCAATTAACATGGAGGAATCCACAGGTCAGGTAAGGTATGTCTGAAGTGTCTAAGGTGGCTGGCCTAGTGGATTAGTTGAGTTTTCAGAAACTTGCGGAAGGCTGAGCGTGAGGTCTCTTTCCTGAGTGTTGGTGGTATTGCATTCGAATTTTTCGGTGCTAAGACTGCAAATATCCACGATACATTTTTGTAACTCATTCTCTCTGTGACCACCCTACGATGACAATGTCCACAAGACCTCCAAAGCTAATACATTGTACTGCCTCAGTGTGATACCTTCCGTAAATCAAATAACAGCTATACAAACTTGATTTTTGTGTGATTTTAAAAATGGACCAAAAGAGAATCAAAACTTTCTTCGGAGCTACTGAAGGAAATGGTAAATAAAATTGAGACATGATATTTATGAAATTGATGTATACAATGATATAATACATAAAGACCGTTTTAACATGGCTATCATTTCCAAACAGCCTTCAGACTTTTTGTTTAAGATCCAAAATGACTATAAGCACTAACAGAGTAAGTCTTGAAAAAACAGCGTGGCATGGTAAACGCATTAGCACCCAGATCCCATTTGACTATATTATAGAAATGCTACACTGCAATTTCTTTATGTATGTATTAGCAGTGCATCTGATATTAATGAAATACATGTATCTTCTTTTTGGAGAAACCGCTTGAAAGAAGTCAGTTTCCTTTTTAGTTTTGGATATTAGGCGAAGTTTCAGTCTCTGGCAATAAGTAAATATATTGGTATGGAAACGATTTTTTTAAAAAATAATGTTTATTAGTGTGTCATAGTTTGTAATATAATTTTTCACATAGTATAAAAAGCACATCTACAAAAAAAGGAGTGAATTATAATGCTTCACATAAA
Source organism: Ambystoma mexicanum (assembly GCF_040938575.1). Classification (NCBI taxonomy): domain Eukaryota; kingdom Metazoa; phylum Chordata; class Amphibia; order Caudata; family Ambystomatidae; genus Ambystoma; species Ambystoma mexicanum. The sequence goes on from NC_090929.1 coordinate 753,058,177, forward strand.
CATTTCATTATTTAATTCCAATAATATCCAATTCATTATTCAAAACAGAACCAACTACGCCGTTACTTTAAAATAAACAAATCAATACTAAAATAGACAGCAACAAGGCCAATGACAGTGAAAGTTAATTTCCTGCAACTAGTCGTCGCCAAAAGGCTTGTTGATTAAGCCAACCAGTGTCATCCACAAATTTGTCAAAGGTTTGAGTTCTTAAGAACAGAAGTGAGGGAGATTCTATAACCAAATGTAGAATTGATTTAGGGGCACTAGAGTTCTCACAATGTTTACAAAAATGCGTACTGATCAAACAATTCCTCCTTATATAATTATTTTGCCTGTGAGCAGCACATTCATCCGAAATCTTAGGAATTGTGTCTGCCAATGTGAGTTTAGTATTGTCGTAAAGTATTCGGGACTAATATCTTGGCTTCTGGTGTCTCAAAAAAGATGTTTATATAATTTATATTTTTGAGTTCGCTCTCTTGTATTCGACCAGCCCATACTACAAAGTCTCTTTTTCCCATCAGTAGGGTTATCAATTAAAGATAAACTCGTTAAAATAAAATATTCTCCACCTTTCTTAAGAAATCCCATAATGGTGATTGCTTCTTTTTGTTATGTGATTTTAAGTTAAAGAGAATTTCTTGGAGGTTGGCTAGTAATTTTGCATAGAACTGCACCAGTATTCTCTGGTACAGTTCCTGATTGAGATCAGCCCCAATTAATGTCTTAACACTGTATATGGAATACAATTCGGTACTCTCAGAACCTTTTTCCACATAGATCCCTCAATTCTATTCAACTCTACACTTTCCGACTGGAAATTGATTTAAATTCCATACAGGAGTGCTGGCACCACTTTCCCCGTATCTGCTTCATTTGGGAAACAAAACCATTTGCCTTCTGCACCAATGCCATTGTTAGTTCTTCTCTTGAAGATTTAGATCTCAACCTGAAACCTAAATAAATCGTATCTCTCATGGTAGCTAAATTATTAAATCTGGTTCTCCATGTAAAGCCATATTTTGTCCACCGGTTTCTAGTAAATCTCGTAACTTTTGTTTTCAAAACATTTGGTTTTAAATTGTTATCAATGGTGTATTGCAAAAAGGCACTGATTAGGCATTGGAGGCCAATCCGAGTATGATCCAAGAGGAGCACGCCATTGGCATTGGAAAGCCAACTTAATCTTACCTCACCTACCAAAGAAGTGACAAATGCTGCTTTGACAATACCTCTCCCAGGTATGAGACATATAGGTTGGACAGGCAGAGAGCCAGTACACATCCTTGTCTAAGTCCATTATAAGTATGGACTTCATTTGACATTGTACCCCCAGGGACGTCATTTCACCAAAATGCCAGCAGTAGCGGAAGTGACGTCACATGACCCTTGACCTCTGGTGACATCACAGCAAGTGATGTCATTTGACCCCACCCCGAAGTGACATCCTGGGAAGCAAAGGAACACAGCCTTTAACCCCTTGATAAACCAGGAAATGGCATCACATACCATTGTTCCTGAGTACACTGCGAAAAATATGGTTACAATATCACTTTAATGTGATATACATTTTCGTACAAGAATGTATCACCATATGTATCATTAATATCAGTGTGTATAGGCCCATATTATCAAATTACTGTAAATGCAAGCAGGTGTCCAAGGCCAAATGATAATGATGTGCTAGCCCTTATCTGTAGGGCCAGTTCCAGGCAAATGCACTGGGCTACAGTGGCCTATATCTAACAGGCTTTTTCATGGACAGTGTTTTTTTTGTTATTTGTCTCTTCTGGAATCGTGTTGGCACCTATTGACCAACACTATTATTAGACGTTCTTCTCTTTGGCATACAAGGCATTACAGAACTATTGGAACGCTTTGGCAAATAGATGCCAGCTGCCTGTAAATGACATTTGAGACTGACTGTTCATTGACATTTTCATTATACTGACCCTTGACATTGCTCTTCTGCCTCAGACCTTACTTAATTCTTAGGATTCTTAGGATGCAAACCTGGGTCCATTCTTCACTCACTTTTTCTCACATATAAAATTCTACAAATAGGAGACCTGATTTTTGTCTGTACTGTCTCGTAGATCTGCCCTATACTTATGCACTGCTGGCACCTTGAGGTAAACATGTTTCTAGTGTGCAACCTATTTGCTCAATGACTCACTCGCTCACTCACAGCTATTCCTAATGGATGAATAATGTATCCTCTCTGATTATAACAGTTTCAACACCCTTCTATTGCACAATCCAAGACTTCTTTAAGAACATTTAATCCTCCATCGATACCTTGGTTTCAAGAATTCTTGTTTGCCATGCATTTTATTTTTAGGCAGTTATCTTTTGGAATCTCTTTCCCTGGCACATTTTCTACTGCCTTCCCTGTGCCCTAGTGTACTGCTCATCCTCACCAGCTGCCTAATTCAGAGGCATAACCTTTTATTTTTTTAAGAATTTGAATTCACAGATATCTTGCTGTGGTTACAGCAAAGACGTCCCAGCGTAACTTTACAAAGGTAAGTCCAGCAACCCACATAAAGCGAAGCCAATAGCCTGTCAACAAAACCAAAAGTAACATGCAAACTTTCAGACAGTGCCTTCTTGTGCAGTTCCGAGCCAGCTATTTGTAATATTATTTGTATGCGCCAAGATAATGCCCTTCCCTCACATGTATCAGCAATAAAAAAAAACAGTAATAAAGGAATCAGACTGTGCAGTGGGATCACTACAACGTGGGTGTCGCCTCCTGAGGGGCAAACATTTTGTGTGTCAGTGCGGTTCAAGAAACCACATGCTCGCTAGTCTCCCATTCACTGCACTGTGCCAAACTACGGTCTCTGCCAAGGACCATCTCAGCATGCAGGCCTCAGGGGGCCATGTGTGCATAACAATCCCACCCCAGGCACCCTGTTGGCAATCTCTGAACAGAAATCCTTTATCACTGGGCAAGTCCAGAACATGTGGAGGATGTCTGCAGCGAAGTATGTGCACTTGGGACAGCCCTGCGCATTTGCACAACGAAAGTGGGATATCCTATAAGGGGGCATATATGCCATATGTGTAACTAAGTGTTAACTTTCCGGTTATTGCTTCTGAGAACTGGAATGCCCTTCCCCACCACCTCAGATCCAAACAGTCGTACTGGGCATTCCCAAGAACCACAAGACTTTGTTGTTTGCACAGGAGGCGGCTGCCCCTGGCTTCACCCTCTAGAAATATGTGTACCGTCACTCACTGAACAATGCATTTTTTTCTGTGATGCTTGTTTATCACCCAGACTAATGTAACCAGCGCACTTATGCCCAAGGGTTTGGTGCGCTGCTGTACATGTAAGAAATAAACGAACATAGCTGAGTGAGCTTAAACCTAGCATTTCTTGAGACTGTCTTTGTGTACAACAATATCCACACCCATTCAGCATCAGAAAATATCCTGTCCAAGTCTGATTCCTGCTTGGCCCACACCGCAAAGTTTGATGAGAGATGTTTGTTAAGGAACAGTTCATAGAGTCTGGAGATCAGGTGTCCAGCTTCAGACACCTGGTACACTGTCTCTAACACAGGGTCACCCTATAGGCCCGCTTGAATTCCCGGCCATCTATTTTCTACTTCTCAAATCAGTCTCATATACAATAAAAACGGGCCCCTATGTATGCCGAACCGTTCAACAAGTGCGGTGAACTCAGTCAACTTTCTGTCTGATAGTAGGTCCTCTGATGTAGCCCACCCAATCCCCCGTTGCTCACCCAGTATTTCCTGATTCTGTGTACGCAGCTTGGTTGTTTAGCCAATGCAGCGGCCTAGGGCACACATGAGGGTAGTATGGGTCCCCAAATACCAGGGGCCTCCAAAGCCTGTCCCACTGTCTCTTGCCCAGAGCCAAGAGAAGAAGGTCCCGGGTCAGCAGGCCCACAACAAGTATTCAAGAAGTACTGCTGAACTGAGGGTTGCAAGAGCACTGTGTCCAATGACGGATCATCTGCCAGCCATTCAGCAATAAACTGCAGCTGCCCAGCTAGGTAGCAGAGCTCAAAATGGGGTACCCTGATCCCGACATTCTCATAGGGCTACTGAAGCATACTAAACTAAATGCTATTCTAGTTTGGTGCCCACCCGACGAGAACCTCCTGGTTATCAAATCAAGTATATTGAAGAACCACTTGGGTATGTAGTAGGGGACATTCACAAGGAGAAGGCGTGGAGAACCACCATTTTTAGCAGAGTCTCACTACTCATTATTGACAGAGGAAGCCTTTCCCAAAACTCCATAGATTTTACCACACCGCCTAGCGCAACTTTCGTTTTACGTTCGTGCGAGGTCCTACAATCGTGCCAAATATTCACACCTAGGTATCTGAAAGTATCCGTAGACCACTTCAGTCTTAAATTGGGAAGACGATCCCAGGCCCAATGACCCACCAAGGGGAGCTGACTGTATTTGTCGCAACTAATAGTGGTGTGCGAGAGCTCAGCAAAGAGGTCCAAGACATTCAATATGTACTGTAGATTGGCCTCTGGGTACTTCATGTAGAGCAGCATATCATCGACATACAATTCCACAAAATGCGTCCCCCTGTCTAAAGAGATGCCAGCATCTGCATACACTGCCAGAGGCTCCGGGGCCAGAATGAATAGCTTTGAAGATAACTGGCATCCTTGTTTAGTACTTTTTGTAAGTTCCCATCTGTCAGGAATATGCCTGCCGCTTTGCACTATGGGCATTGGTTTGGCATAGATCAACTTCACCCAATTCAGAAATCCCATCCCAATACTGAACTGCAGCAAGGTGGCATATAGTCAATCCCATCTAACTGAGTCCAATGCCTCAATGGCATCTAGTGAAACAACCACATAATGCTCTGCAAGTGGCATGGCACTGTCAATAATATGGTGTAACCTTCTCAAATTGCAGGAGGTGTTTCTACTAGAACATAGCCAGTCTGGTCTGGATGTATCAAAATGCTAATAACTTTTTTCAGTCTATTTTCAAGGAGGACCGTGAGGATTTTACGATCCTGGTTGTTAGGGAGAATTCTCCAGAATGGCTAATTTCCCTTACCTACTGAGTCCCTCAGCAGCCTTGCTGGATTTCTAGGATTTTTTTTTCACCTGGTAAGAGTGTGAGCCTTTTTTCCCACTCTTACATGTGTTTTGCTATGTGTTGTACATTTTTGTGTTCATGGATATGGAGTCTCACCAACTCCATAGGCATCGGGCCTCATTACGAGGTGGGCGGTAAGGGATTACCGGCACCGGTAAGGACACCGGTGCCGGTAATCCCTTACCACCCTATTCTGAGGTCCCTTAGCGGGACCCTTCCTCAACGCCTGGTTTTACCAGGCGTTATGGAAGGGACCCGTTATTAGCTCCATCCCCATTCCCATTGAGCCCTATGGGGGCTAGAATGGGAATGGGGAATGCTTCCCGGAATGGGGACTTACCGGGTCCTCCAAGGTAAGAATGACCCAGTAAATCCCTATTCCGGGAACACGGACCCGGAATGCAGTAAGGGGGTTTTGACACTTTAAACTCATTTCTTTGGGGCTGACTACTGTCACCCCAGAACATGTAAAGTTGCCATTGACTTTAATAGTCTTTTTAAATTTCACAGACCCAGTACAAACTATCTTCCATAGAAGTACTGGAAGGGTTAATAGTTATCCCTTTTTGTCTGTTTCCCATGTAACATTATTTCGTTCCCCTTTCTCTAAGATTTGGCTGGTGGCAGTGGTATCTACCCTTTTCTTTCTACCGCAGCTATGAAAATAGCCTTGGTACAGTTAGAGGCTATGGTGGTAGCCTCAAACTCTGTAAACCTGCTGGACCCCTCTTATTTTATTTCGGTTCTGGCTGGGTTTATTCGCCATTTCTTTTTGTAAAGGTCTTTATCGTGTTTTGCTCTGCACGCCAAACCAGGTTTGGTTCCTCTGTTCACCGTCCTTTGGCGGGCTTCTGCCCAGAAGCCCTCCTTAGGCACCTGAGTGTCTGGGTGGGCTGAATGTGAGGGAGGGGTTTTAGGCCCCCTGCACAGGGTCTCCTTGGAGACCCACGTCGCACTCTGATTTGATTGGCTAGGTGACTGTCCGGCCAGGACAGCCACCGTGCTGTGTGATTGACAGCCAGGCTTTGTGAATGGGGGATTTGGTGCATAAAAAGTGGGTCTCAGGGACTGGAAAGCAGAGTCGCCACTGGATCAAGAGAGCCAACGTGAAGCTGAAGGAAGACGACTGCTGCAACTACTGGACATCCCAGTGAAACCCTGCTGCCGCTCCGAATCGCCTGAAACTTCGACGACAGAGGAGATCTGCAAAGTGTCTTCTCCCCTTGTGCTTGGTGGGACCAACTAGCTCACAAAGCCGTTGGACATCCTCTTCAGCCTGGTCGAATTTGCTGTGCTACAGGAAAGAGGATAGCCAGGCGGAGAGGGTCCCTTTGTGCTTTTAAGGAGCGCACCTTTTATTTGACGCTTTGCTCTGCTGTTGGTTTCTTCCCTGGGCAGCGCAGGACCCTCCAGTCTTCCTCCTTCTTGTCAGTCCGACAGTCGCTTCAGGAACCGTGAGCCTGCAGGAACTGCCAGGAAGTACCGCCTCAGCTACAGCATTCTTCTTCATCTAAGGTACTGTTCAAATCCAGTCGTTCGTTCTGTCCGACCGCGGTGAAAGTGTTTTAAAACATTTGCCTCTTTGAATGCTTGTCCTTCTCTACTCTGTTGAGTAACTTTTCCTTCGGCCAACTTCATTTTTGAACTCTTGGCAAAGACTTAACCGTGAACTACATTGAGCTGTGTGATCCTCTGCAAAGACTCTGAACCATTAACATTGGCCCAGGCCTATTAATTTGAATCCTAATTGTAGTAAGCCTTTTCTAGATTGCCCTGCCTATCACTTGTTGGTGTTGTTGATTGTTGATAACTTTGTTCTTTCCCTCCCATTTTAAATTGCTGGAGTGCCATTTTGTTCACACTTCATTTTGAGCCTAACTTGTCCAGAATTGATGGGTTGTGGTGTAGTGTATTAAGATTGTGATTTTCTGCTGCTTTATAATAGTGAACTGTTTTATAACTGATGGTGTAAATAAATGTATATTATTTTACTCAGAAACTTGAGTCAGTGTTTGTTTCAATCATAGTAATTGCTGTCCTTTGTGTAACTTCTAGTACTGCTCACTTTACTCTTGAGATAAGCTTGGCTGTTCAGCCATCGCTACCACTTTACTGTGTAGTACAGGATTGTACCAAAGGTGAAATTGTACTGACACTTGTAGTCTTAATTGTGTGCGGTGTTCCCACATGGTACTGCATATAATTCTGCCTAACACTGGTTCACCATAGACAAAGGCCTATAGGAGCCACAATCAAGCAGGAGTTTATTGGGTTTAAGTATGGGTACAATAATGGACTATCTCAAGGCTTGGAGGGAGGAAACCCACCTCAAATGCATCCTGCAGCGTCTCCAAGAGCCTAGACGCTAAGTCTGCAAATTCCTTATAAAACTCACTAGGCAGTCCATCTGCCCGTAGCATTTTTACCCAAAGGCAGCGACATGATGATGGCCTTCAGTTCTTCAAATGAAAGTGGGGCATCCAGGGCATCAGCAAGCTCCCCATCAAGGTAAAGCAGTTTAATCTGGGACAAGGCTTCACAAGGAGTCGTCTCCCCGCTGCTGCAGCCTGTAGAATACAGGGAGCAGTAGCACCTAAGTGTTGTTAATCTCACTCTGGGTTTACCAAGTGACATCACACTCATCATTTATAGAGCTTGCCATTTCTCTTTTATCTCTCCTGCATAACCATGCTAACATTCTACCGGCTTATCACTCTCTTCATGAGGTTTCTTAATATATTTGGCATAGTCGACATTGCCTAGTCTATCCCAGTCAGCAATGCACTTTTGTTTCAGCTCTGTAAAATCAGCAACTTCAGCCCCTTTGCACATATTGCTGCATTCAGCATCCTCGACTTCTGCTTCTTTCAAGGAGAGAGAGTGCAGTAGGTCCTTCCTGATACCAACCATCTTGCCTATCGCCTCACCTCCAGTTACTGTCTTAAAGGCATCCCTTGGTGTGCTAAACCTCTCCACGCTACCTGTGTTGATTTTGAAATAGTTGGTTATCACATACCTAATATGTTCTTGAAAAGGTCCCATCCTGTAATGCTTCAGCTCTCAGACTCCATGTGTGAATCAATGGTCTGCTATATATTTTTTGTCACGTAACCGGAAGCAGGAACCTAGCTTTGTAGTCAGCCTCAATGAATTCTCCAAGATTCGCAGTCCCAGTAAATACATTGTCAATGAGCGTATGCACGGCGTGAGGGACTGAGAAATGTCAATAACCCTGTGTGTCCCCATGTAAGGACCTCCAAACATCAGCAAGGCAAAGAGGCTGTAGAAAAGTGCCTACGATCTTAGCGGGCGGAGCCGGTCTCTTGTGCTTGTTATCTGATCTGGCAATGAAAGGGTTGAGTTAGCAATTGAAATCATCTTCCCAAATCCACAGGCTGCCTCTGTATGGAGACAATCGGTGGTGGAAAGAATCGACGAGATAGTGGCATGGTGGCTGGGAGCATATGTGTTGAATATGCATATTTGCCTATTTTTAAGGAACCCATCGACCAGCACCATACTACCCTCATTGTCTCTTTTTGTCTGCAATACTGTAAAAGGTACTGACGGAGCTAGCCATGCACCCCAATTCAGTGTCATAACATACCAAATATTGGCAATGCCAACCGTTTTTTCTTTTGTTTAGGCGTGGGAAAAGAATTTGCAGGCACTGCCATAGTGGTATTAACTGCCCAATGATGGTAGGATATGCAAATAGGTGTGAGTACATGGATATATAATAGCAGTGCCTAGCAAATTCTGAATACATACACACAAGCCAAAACACTTGGCTTTGACAATGCTTGTTTTTAACAGGGCTTCAAAGAAGGAGGTGTATAGTGCTTATAAATCGAGTGGCTGATGGCAAACCTAGTTGAGACATTTTTATAACATGAGCAACACGTCTCAGAAGACCGCTTTGAAAAAACACAAATGTTAGGTCTGGCCAGAGACGTACAGGTCTTGAGCTAATATGGTATCCTGTATCCAACCACAATTCCACTACCTTCTTCGACTCTTTGCACCACAGATTGTCTCCATACAGAGGCAGCCTGTGGATTTGACAAGATCCACTCTGTAGTGGATGCTATTAAACTGCTGAGATTTACCAGCAGGCCAGTATATCTGTAGGTCTGGTGCAAAGTTGGCCACATGTCAAGCCTGCTTGGACTAACTTTTCAGGCTTCAGAGGATGGAAAAATACTTACCATTGGGAGGGTTCGTAACTGTGCATTTAAGAATTTACAATAGCGCAGGGCAAGCAGCGCACTCACACAGCATCCCATACTCTGGACACTCGTTACCTCATACATGCAAACAAACATCCTGAACAGCATGCCAGGAAAGATAGACACATCACAACAAAACATTAATTGTGGCACCATGAAATCAAGGGCCACTTTATGTGCTATGGTCAAACATTTCTACGCTGTACACAAGCTTTTAGGCACAAGGATTTTGTTAAGTGACAGAGAACACCGAGATGAAATATCTTGTGATGATCATAACAGAAACAACGGCAGAAAAAAACATGCTATGACTGCAACTTGCAAAAATCAAAATACATAGCTTATTGTACTCTTAATGCTTTTTGGCAGTTTGTGTCTGCATTGTGAATTTGCGGTGCCTAAGAACACACTAAATCAGTGACTCTCCCCCTGAAGTGTGCCTGAAATAAACCTTTAATGAGTCTAGCAACTATTGTATAGAATTGCAGAAAGACACATTATTTGTTATTCCTATTCCTTCTTATTTAGGGTCACTGCTCAAAGTGTTACACTTGTAGAACCCACTATTTTTTGTCAGAGGCCTGAACAAGAAAGCAGCCACTCCAGAAACAAAGAGCCACATAGTGCTGGCCACAGCCCAGGAGCTTCCCTTTAAAAACAAAAGAACACTTTTTTTGGTTTTTGGGGGTAGAACGGGAGACCCCCAAATGACTTCCCAGCTGATTCCATTTTTGGTAATCACGCATTGTTCTAAGAAAGGTAGCATGACGAGCAAGCAAAATAGCTCACATCGTCAAGGAGACGTTGTACAGATCGCAAAAGCAAAGTCACCTCCAACGCTAAATAATAAAACGAGTTACTGAAGTTTAGTAAATTAACATAATCATAATACTTTACTTGTGCATTCTTAGGAGTTGACGCTTGATTGACGTGTCTAATGTCCTTGTCTATAATCCAAGGCCATCTATTAAAGAGACTGTCAATCAGCAAATGGCATTGTTTTATCTTTGTATTATTCCATTTGCTCTCAATTTTTAAGTATAACATCAGGAATGTGAAGGACAATGTTGTTCATTCTGTCCAGTCAGAATCCTACTGAAAGTGTACTATATATTTTGCATGAAATGCGGTCCAGGCGTATTCTGTGCAGAATACACGGTCACGAGCAAAATGTGCATGTCTCACTTTGATGGCGTGGCCAGTGCAAATATTTGTCCACCCTGCGCTCAATGCCATTTAACCAAACCCCCACTGCACTTCCCAACCTACCATAGGGACAAACGAAGGACCCCCTGTCCTCGCCGCACCAAAGATGGCAGCCGTGGATGCCTTTTCACAAGGACGGATGTTTCTAAAAGAAATATGCAAACACGGGGCCGCCCTGGTTTCATTGACAGCACATATCTGAGCGCTTACATATATTCTCTGTTCATTCATTGTTTTCTGCATGGATTACTGTGTACTTAAAAAAAAAGACAGTCATCCACTCATAATCAGATCTATTTCTGAAACCCTTCGGTTTCCGCCTTTGTAAGAGCTACTTATCTGGATTTCAAAGTGGGATCTTCCTGAACTGCTCAGATGCTTGGCAGGCCTCCTGATGAACCTCTGCACTTGCTGGCTCTGATTATTTCTTGGGCTCCTATTTGCATACATGCTGACTGTACTGCGATATGGAGCATCGTGACTAGCTTTCAACCTAGGTTGTTCTTCAGACAAGTCAGTTATTTATTCCAAATTGGTCATCCACGTCATTGTTTCATTTCTATGTTTTCATTTAACCCTTTGAACGCCTGTGCCATGCAGTACAGTCCATACATATATACATTCAATAAAAACACTTTGTTAAAGGGATGTTAAGGTTACAAGTTAAACTGAAAAACCCCAGAAATATGCAAGTTATGCTAAGCTAAGTAACCATAACTCACGCCAGCACCGTGCACTGCTAAAACTAACACAGAGGACATGAAAGATGACATCACTTTATAAAACTTAAAATATACCTTTGCACAGTTCCTACACCTATTCTCACTCAATATGCATTAATAATCTAGCACACAGCATATACTTAAGAAAAATATTAGTAAAACTGCTATTTATCTTTAAAAATGACATCAGCTATTGCCATCCCTTCTCCCCAAGACCCACCACTACCAGCTGGAGGACCTTCACAACGAAAGAAGTGCAACACTTCAAAAAACAATGAAGAGGACCAGGAAGATGAGGTAGAGGAAGTGCCTACCTCTAGCACTGAGAGGGGATCATGGGTGCAGCACTTCTTTACCATTGTTGGGAATGTACCAAAGGCTACCAAAGTGAAATGCATTGAGTTCAACGTTGTACTCAGTTGCGGACAACCTGGGCAGTACTCCTATGGGACTACCTCCATGTGCTGCCACAGCAAATCTAACCACTGGATGCTCTGAGAAAGGCTGTTCCTTACTTAGGAAGTAGTAGGCCGTCTTCCTCTACCTCATCTTTCTCAACAAATACTGCAACCACAAAGCCTACTCCCAAGGGACACACAATCCCACCAGCTACCTTGCAAGCCATAAAAGAGGCTGTTGATCCATATATTTCGAAAACAACAGTATTCTGTATATACTGCAACACACCACTATGCAGGGGGAGCAGTTTCGAAGTGCTTTTAAAGCTGTTGTCAGAGAACATGAGAAACAGTGCCCCCTACCTTAGATTTGACACACTCGCAACATCTTCCCCTGTCCACCTGCCCCTCCACATTAGTGGTTAGTGCCCATTCTCTCATGTCCCTCCCCATCTTACTTTCTGGCCTCGCAGTTAAAAAATAGAAGTACAATAAAATAAGTTTATAGACTCCATCTACTTTACATTTTTCAGTAAAGTAGTTAGCCTCAATAAGAATCTCCAAAATTCCATTAGCAGTTTCTACTATGTTAATGGAAATAATGGACAATTGTAAACTAGAGAAAAAGAAAAAATAACAGAAACACTTTTCTGTCTGAAATACTTCTCTCTAGCATACAATAAAGACTATAATCCATGGAGCTTGATGACTATCCACGGTCTCAGCAGTCCCCTATCTAGATCATTAATTATTAAAAAAACCATGATTCCGCATGCACACCATCACACAAGACAGCCCTTCTACCCTTTTTACTATTATGTTTGTAACCCTCCCTGATTGCCTGCATTAACCCATTCACACATATATCCACCGATCAGTTGAAAAAACTCTACATATAACCCTTTCAACATATTAAACTTCCACACACCAGCTGCCACTAAAAGATTTTCTACAAATCTTTTGCATATGCATTTCACTTGCTTATCCTAAAGAATTGTACACGCTGCTGCTTTAAATGCACTTATACATTGTGAAGTAAAACAAGTGAATTAATGAAAAGAGGAGTACAGATTACCAAGTGCTCATCCAAGCCCAGAAGGAAAGTACCAAGACATATCAAACTAGGAGGCCACTAGCTACTGAAGGAGAGGTCTACTGGTGTCACCTACATAATAAGCCCGGAACCTGTAAGGTTCATTAGAGACCAGGCCTCCAGTGTCACTGGCAGTGGCATCGGTTAGCAGAGAAAAGATTACATAAAACAGGAACACAAAAGTAGAGTTTACATAAGTTTCCATAACTTAAAGGAGTACAGCTCAAGTATAAAAGGAGCAGGAAGGCTGCACCAAAGACAAGAACCAGCCGAAGATAGAGACATTCCTCCCGCTCTCTGTTTCAAAAAGCGTTTGACAAGCAACGTATTTGAGTTACAGCAGCAGGGGGCTCTAGCACAGCAATGTGCAGGGAAACAAAGTTGGACATATTGGAGTCCTTACAAATAGCAGGACCAATGAACGCATTTTAGATATGCAGCGACACAATCCTTAGGCTTGAGGCCAAGGATAAGTCTTGCAGCCCTATTCTAGATTACCCAAAGGAGGCATGCACAACAAAGGGGGAGGTTAAGGAACAGGCTGTAGTCCAGTTTACACAGAACAAGGGCTTTACAAAGTATGAGCTCCTGGGTAAAGGTGAGGAACAGTAATATGGGGTGCATTCAAAGGCTCCAAACAGAAGTCCCTTTCACATGAACAGCAAGATTTTAAACACTGAAACAAAAACAGCGTGGCCTTTGTTTTTGTTTTTCAAGTAAAATTAAAGCAGCATGTAGAAAAGGGCCTACCTGTCATTATGAAAGGAAAAGCAACATTTTCATTTACAAAAGAAGGAGGAATCAAAGATCCCTTTCACATGGAAACAGGATTTGTAAAAACTGAAACCAAAATGGCTTGCACAGTTGTATGCAAATAAAAGCAGTTCAAATGTGAAATGTGTCACTGCTAAAAGAAATATGTCAGGGAAAAGACATGATGTGCGGGTTGAAAAAAAAATGTACATTATGTTTCACATACCAAATACAAGTGACATTTGAAAAGTCACTTTGTTTTCATGGAAAATTGTCAGCCCAGGGCAAACCCTTTTGCTGGCTGTGGGCAAACTTCACAAGGAAATCTCCCACTCCAAGTCTGGATGTCACATCTCACATCTAATTACAAACTGCAATAAAGTGTCCTGTTAAAGGTGTCGAAATTCGGTGTTCTCCAGACCTGCTGGCTCGGAAGGAATTGACTACAGGAGAAGTTCCCCTTGGCTGGAGCATGACTAATATGTGTGAAAATGGTGGTAACAACTTCAAAGAGCAAGCTTCCAACACAAAAGACGTTGGGTGCAGGCTGACTCAGTGAAAACAAATGGCCGGAAGCCAGGAGAAGGGCCATTTGTCCGACATGAAGATTCACAATTAATTTTAAAGGACTATTATTATTTAGGCCTTTTTCTCAGCAACCATAAGGTGGATTGATTTCATCTATGTACCATTTGTTAGGTAATTACCAGCCAATTTTTGAGATATAAAATATATCCACCTGCGACTTTTGGAACTGTAATGGCTATCTAAGATGTGTTTCTGGCAGATCTGAACATGTTCCAAATTTGAGAGTTGGTGAGAAGGTGGAAAATAAAATTAGGGATATGGGTAATAACTTACATATTCATAACTGTTATGCTTTTTATGGAAATGGCAGAAACGCACCACATGGCCATGGTACATGGTACAGACTTGGTGGTCGGCTTATCTAATTCTCCATGATTAGCTGATTCAGAAAATATGTTTATTATGGCAGTTGCTAGTAAAATTCTGAAGTTGTGATACATAACTAATTTTTGCCAAAAGGTAGAACGCATAACAAATGGCAAATAAAAATGGGAATTGTCATCTGTTGCTCCAGACCAATAAACCAATCCTGTCTTGGAGGCTGGGTTTGGGAAGAGAGAGAAGGGTAACTGTTCAATCCTAGTTGTGGGAATTATTGCAGGGTACTTCCCCAAGATTGTAAATTGGTGGTGTCATCACTGCTTATTTAAAAGAGGACTGCACAGACAGAAAAGGACAGACAGGCAAGAGACAGACCATCAGGAAGCCTGCTGAAACGTACCATCTGACAGCTGTAAGGAAACACCACAGGAGATTGCTAAGAGTGCACCTGGGTGGCGCTGTCTACTTCTAGGAAGGCCTCAAAGCTGACTGGGTCCTATAGTGGAGAGCAGAAGGCCATCTTTGAGAGTGGAGTGAACAGACCTCTGCCCTATTTTTCCAGAGTGTCCTGAGATGCAGCTGGTTTTCCTGAACCTTAAACAGTGCCTTTCTATGTAAGTAGAACTGAGCCCTTCAAATTGCTATTACTTTTAATTTAGATGAATACCACTATATTTCCCATACACCGGCCTGGTTCTTGGCTCATTGTTAGTTCAGGGGAGAGGGATCAAAGTGGCATGATATGTGTCTGAGATAAGGCTAAAGAAAATAATCTGTTAAACAGTTTGTTGCATCACATCTTAAGTGGGGAAGGAAGGAAATCCCTGTGTTGAGGGTGGCTTCTCAATAAACTGTTACCGTACACTCCCTGTATGGAGGTCAAGCTCGAAGCATAGGCTTTCTTTGCAAGCTCCAAAATGTAAAGAGTAAAGAGCAGACAGGACTTAAAGATAACCCCAAGGTTTATGGTCTCACAGGAGGTCACAGTAAAACATATCTCCATCTTTCTAGCATTGACACACATATTGTTAGCTGCACACAGTGCCTTGATGGCAATTAGACAATTAAAGATAAAAAACAAGAAAACCAAATTAGTTCATGGAAATTTAAATAAACCTGTGTGCCATTAACATAAAACTGGAAAAGAAAATAAACAAGGATATCAGCTGAGCCTGAAGGATGAAATACATATACAAAAGACACAATTATAAGATAAAACCATAGGGTACTCTATTGGTAAACAGTGAGGTGGTACAGTAGAAAAAGCTCAGTTTCAGTTGGTATGGACGGTCAGTGAGAAAAACAAATCAGACAGTCCAGTGCCTGGTCCATGATATTAGTGTATCACGCAACCTTTTCATAACGATACACTTCCTACCCGTCTAAAAGGTGGAGGAGACATCACAAAGGACTGTTCTCAATTGTACTGCAATTAGTGGTCAAAATGAGCTGGAATGGTTTGGATGGGTGCTCCTCTACTTTTTGTTCATTACATTTTACTGTTGCAATACTTTCGTTTTAAAAGAAACCATTCCAGAATGGTTCAGTTTTAAAATAAAAGTGTAAGAACAAGTTGAGACTTACACTTTCAGTGCACAACACTAAACATTCCCTTAAACATCAGGCACATCTCTTTGGGAGTTGTACTGTGTGTGGTAGGGGGCATAGTGATGGGGTTTTTAAGGGGTGGGTGCACACCAGCAGGGAACATAGTTCCACTACTTCTTTTTGTACATGTCAACTACTAATTACAGTCATAAATACCACATACACTTTAATTATATTTAACATGTTAAAAATACTGTGTACTCCCACTACATTACCTATAATTACTATACACATTACTATAATGTGTGTTGCCAGTGGCCAGATTCTAGCCACAAACAGCACAATAGAATTTAACCATATAACGAGTACCTACAATACACCTTCAAATAAGAAAACTCACCCACAACCCACTCCCATCCATATAATGTCCGCAGACACTAAGTGACCACATACTCAGCGACATCCAAAAACCCTTTTTTACCTATCAAAACAATTCCATGTCATCTTTATTCCACTTCCCTACCCTTTCTATGCCCTCTTATAAAATAACCCCAAATGTGTTTTACAAACTGTTCGCTCACAGCGATGTCCATGGACTACAGCAGTGTCTGTGGAGTGAGCGGCTCCTGTGCCACTTTTTCCTCCTATAAACACAGCTCCATATCATCTTTATTCCACCCCCACCCTTTCCAGACCCTCTTCCGACCACCAAATAACCCCAAATATGTTTTCCAGACTTTTTCCTCACTGCGCTATCTGCGGACACCGGCTGCGGCCCGCAGATCGAACATGACCGCTGTTTCGAAAAATATGACGCACCTCACGCTTTTCACCAACCAATCCGCAGGCATGTTCGATGTCTGCGGACATCACACCAGACTCTGGTTGGTCCAGAGTGGTGTCTGCGGACCGAATAGAGAAGTGAGTCAATGGACCAAACCCAGATATCACACATTTTCTTGGACCTACTTTTTGACTGTTTTTAAAAAAAACTACTGGGCGGATTTACACCAGATTTACAAAAGCACACTTTCGGGACCAAGCCACCACTCCTGCAAATCTGGTGAAAATCCGTTCAGCGGTTTGGGCTGTAGGCGTGAGCAACATTTTCTTTCCATTGCGTCTATGAGGATTTCCACACATTTTGGGACCCCCATATAACTTTGGTAAATGGCATAGTAAAGTTTAAGATGGACAATTCAAAAGATTTTTGAATCTGTCGCTATATAATAAGCAAGGAGTAGCGTTTCAGTCAGAATACATTTGTGAGCTTCTCTATATGTTTTTTGAAAGTGTCTTCCTTGGTGAAGACAAATCTTATTCTCAGATCTTAACTATACACTATGCAGACTTTCATAGCAGGATGTCCAGTTAAAAAACAGATGAGCATAGATTTATATTTAATTTATGCACGTATTGCCTTCCCCATTGCAGTGGTTCCATGGTTCCCATATACAAGTTTCTACTGGCATAGTTCTATGGACATTACAGGAAGGCACCCACTCAAAACAGTAAGTCACAACGGGATGATTCATGGCGGCTTGCAGACAGTATTGGCATCTTGAGAGAATGCCAATGACTCCATTTGTGAAACCTCCTTGAAACAGGGCTTGATTTGTTGCTGCCAGAGCCAATCCACTAGTGGTGCTGTAGTAATATGGGCTTGAGAACTCAGGGAACCAATTTGCATCAATGTTCCCCAAACTCCCCAAACTCCTTAATCACTATATCAGTGGATCCTGGCCCCATACAAGATTTTCTACTTTGTCCATAAATGAATCAATATGTATGAGACGCTGATAATGATATCAAGTGGATTCACACTGTGGTTCCATTTCTTTGTGGTCCTGAACATATCATTAGCAAGATTAGTGTAGATTGTTGTTTATTTATTTTTTTGTACATTTATAGGAGCGCACATATCCCATAGGCATCAGGGCGCTAGTTACAGTTCCATAGAAAACAGGGGTTGGAGGGTCTGTTGAATAACAGACTCTTGAGCTGCTTTCTGAAGGCGTTGTAGGGTGGTTCTTGGAATATTTGACAGGGTTTGAACCTAATTTCTACTTACTCATAATACCAAGATAGTTTACACATAACAATCTCTGATACACTCAACAGATTTACTTATAAACGTTAAACAAGTCACAACTGATCAGAGGATTTGTTTGTCTATATGCCCTCAGGCGCTTGCTCTACAAAGCGATACACACTCAGGATCAGAAGCTTATTATTATCTAATGCACTGCAACTCTCCTTCCAGTCTCTTCTGCTAAACCCTCACAGAGACATTTCCATGTACACTGGATCTGTCTACCCAATAAGACACCACTGATTTAGCACACACACTTTGTGAATCGTGCTGATCCTCAGGTTGCACGCTTAGGAGGAAATATCAGAAAGAATGACTACCTGTCAAAGCTGTGCTTAGTGACGAAGAGAGGGAGACAGAGTGGACTTCTCATCCATGTAAAACCTACCTGGGCCTCGAGGGGTGGCTCTTCTATCCTAAAAAAGAAGGCATTTCGAATAAGACGGATGAAGGTTGGAATTAACACATTTGCATTGGCAACTCCACTATCTGCAATGTAAAAATACAGAAGCAATGTCTATGCAGATTGATCAGCACTTTTTAGATTTTCTTTATTTGAAGGTGTTTATGTCATGCACTCAGAGTGGTGGTTAATGCATTTTTAAGATGGTGCGGTGTAAAATTGTTCTCTGAATTGGTCCAAGCGATCAAACCCGAAACTAATTAGGGGTTTGGATGGATATTACTGGCATTATATTTTGTTTAAACATTGGGTCAAAACGGTGTATTTTACAGTGCAGATCTGATAGAAAGTTGTGAAAATGTCATAAGATTGATTTACAATTGATTCTGCATGAGAACACATGAAATACTCCAATAGATGCTAGCTTGTCAACAGTACACAGAAGCATTTTGCACTACATTGCTATGCTGGATATTCTAAAGAAAATAACAAGGCTCTATCTTAACAATGTATGCTTGCACTTCCACTATAAAAAACATTCTAATGCTGCTTGTGCCCAAAGAAAATTGTGGGGCCTAGCTCAACCATATATGTTGGCACTGCTCTCTTTCAAGATGGTTGTGTCATCAGGACATTGTGAGTCTTGCCCATTAATATATGCTGGCATTGTAAAGGTTCTGCCACGTGGGGCTCTCAGTACCCAGTTCTGCCCCTGTATCAGTCTCAAGACCCAGTTCTTCCCCCAGATTCCCCCTCGGTGCCAATTTTCTTGCTCAATGTAGCACTGATAATGCTCAAACTCTGATCCATAGGGCCCTGTTTCTCACAGTTCCCCCAGAATTGCACATATTCCTGCCCTCCCCTGCCCCCCCACACACAAAATCACAGGTGCACTCATTTCCACAGACATACATTTTCTCAAAACATCAAAGTCTCTTTTTTTCTTCCCAGTCCATTGGCTCTGGTCCACTCCTTCTCATCAGCTCTGGCTACTGGGTGAAATCATGCCTGGAAACTTCAAGCAGGGCAGGAATGGTTGATGTTACCCTCACTGTATAGCCCCATATATGGCAGTGCCATATCTCCCAGAATGGTCTGACGGTGGAGCTGTCATGTAGAGCGCTACCTTCAGGTTTAATGTTGGGGAACACACTGCATGAGAGTTGCAGTGGTGACCTCTCCGTAATAGGATGGCAACTCCCCCATTGACCATTGTTGACAGACCACCACTTTGCAGACAACAAACTGGGTCCTCTCTGGACATTTTTATGCACATGGAAAACCAACCAGATGCAAAAAAAATCAAGAGGCTACATATTGTATACGCATGATATAGTGGAACTTATGTGGATTGGGACAGTGGATAGAGTAGTGTGCATTCTGTCTAACTTCTGTCACTGAGCCATTACATTTTTGTTGCTTCCTTCCAATCCTGGTCACCAGGATTTTAGGGCTGGGACACATTCGATTTGATTCTTTGTATCCACTGACTATAGGATAGATCTGAGAAGTGATGAGCCGATGTACTTTTTGTAGGGCGCTAGAGGGGAATGTCTATTCTCCAAGGTGAATGTGTCTCTTTATACATGTTGCTTTCTGTTAGAGTGGACACATTTTGCCTCGTCCAATCTGTGATGTGCTGTTGGTTGTACCTTGAATTCTGTTGAGGAGGCTGCTGCGAGAAACATCTCAAAGCCACCTAACGAATTAAAGAGTGTCTGACTGTGTTGGCAAGAACATCATCTCACAACATCACTAGGGCAGATAATCCTACGACAGATCAACCTGAATATACTGTTATCACTGTGATTGCCCTGTGGGGTGGAGATGTAGAGACCCAGATGGATTTTCTACAACCCTTAAGGTTTAATTCCCTGGGTAAGGAAAGTTTTGACCTCCTAAACTTCTATAACAGTCCAAATAAGGAAGAGGGGGACAAATGGATGAAGGTAAATGACATTTTGGATAAGTACCGGATAAACAATGGGGGGACTTAGTATAGATTAATCTGGGGGGGGATTTTAACATCAAAATGGGGTGTGGTCTAGCATCTGATCTTTATGAACCCCTGGAAGATCCCCTACTACAGGTTCTGGACCCCCAAATGGAATATACTAGGGCCTGCTGACTACGTTTGCCTCACAATAGATATGTGGGAGAACATCGTGAGTTTAGAGGTGCCAGGAGTAGGCAATAGTGATCATTATCCCTTGGTCTTAAATATTAATGGTGTCGTGGTGGCGCCGGAGCGTTCCAACGTCATATCATGTCAAGTGGAAATGAATGCTATGTCCCTTAGGAGAATCAATTGGGGGAAAATTCAGGGTTCTGGGGTGCATCTAAAAACATTGGCGGGGCTTAAAGTGGAAATAATGGAAATTCTTGAGAATCCAGCTGACCCCAGGAAGTGGTGAATCTCTTTATGGCCATCCTGGAGACTCTGAGCATGGCCTTTTTGGTGGTACCAACACATAAAGGGAATGGTGGAAAGCGAGGTTGGTTTGATCAGGATTGTAGGTCGGAAAAGTTAGCACTTCTAAATGCCCTAAAATGTCCACTGCCGGGCAGATGCAATGTAGTTCGAGCTCGCTCTGAATATCGCATGGCGTTTGAGCAAAGGAAAAGGGCGATGGCAGCCCAGGCATGGGAAGATTTCCTTGAGGTAAACAAGCTCAATGATGCCAAAGCTTTCTGGGAATTTGTTAAGGAAGGTCCTGCTGTTAATGATATGTAAGGTTGGAAGGGCACCCATGTGGGGGTGGCAGATTGGATATCCCACTTTGGGACTCTCTTTGGGGCTCGTTTAGCCCAAAGGAGAGGGAGTCCAGGGCTGTAATGCTACGTTTTTCTGTGGAAGAGGTCGCGAAAGCAATTGGGGCTGAGTCACGTAACCGATCCCCGGGTCCAGATGCTATCCTGGCTGACCTCTTCATGGAATAAATTGATTTATGGGCACCAGTGTTGACCCTGACCTTTAACGCCTGTTTGAGCTCAGGGCATTATCCACCTTCATGGAAATCAGCAACTATCTTCCCTATTTTTAAAAAGGGAGATGTAACCTTGCCTGCATTATATCTCCCCATATCTCTACTAGATACATCATTTAGGCCTCCACTTCGACTCCAACCTCTCCTTTACTCAACATATTTCTCTTACCTCCCGGGCTTGTCACTACCATCTCTACAATGTTCGCAAAATATGATCCTCCCTCACCTTCCACGCCACCAAACTCTTAACTTCTTCCCTTATCTTTTCTCGTCTCTTCTACTGTTCAGCTCTCCTCTTTGGCCTCCCTGCCTCTCATCTTACCCCCATCAAATCCCTTTACCATTCCGCAATCCGCACTCTCTGCTCCCTTTCTCCTCATGACTCCATCTCCTCTTCGCTTTCCTCTCTTGGTTGGCTTTCCTTTCACTCTCAACTCAAAATCAACTTCCTCTGTCTCATCTTTAAATCTCTTCATGATCCTGCCCCTCCCTACCTTTCCTCCTTCCTCTCTTTCTACTCCCCTCATGCCCCCTCCATTCTGCTGACCTCTTCCTACTCACTGTCCCACCCTCAGCTTGTGCCCTTTCCCGCTTCCGATCCTTCCAGCTCCTTACCCCTCTACATTGGAACTCTTTACCTCTCCCTATCCGTTCCATCTCCTCATACTCTTCTTTCCTCTCCTCCTTAAAATCCCACCTTCTTCATCCTCCCCCCTAACCGCTCTTTACTACTTCCCCCTTGCTCTTCCCCTACCCAGGTATTTAATCTAATCTAATGATCTCGGTAAATTGTTCTTCATACTGTTCTTGATTATTTGACTTATGACTTGTACTTATTGCTTCTAATGTATTCATGTTGTTTTATGTAAAGCGCTTTGGTTTAAGGCGCTATATAAAATCTAATAAATACAAATACAAATTTAAAATGTTTGGTCGTGTTTTAATGGGACACATAGAGAGTTGGCTCACGGAGGGGATGATTTTGATCAATATCCAGTTTGGTTTTTGCCCCGGTTTGGGAACATTGGAGCAGGAATTGAATTCGTATCTCCTGGTGTCTAATTATGTTTTCTGCATGGGTGAGGTGGTTTATGTCACCTTCATGGACTTAAACACAGCATTCGACAAAGTTTATTGTTCAAAATGATTGGCTGTGCTAGAGTCCATGGGTTGACCTGAGGCTATCATGGGGCCATTACGGGAGCTACATACCGACAATCGAGCCAATGTTCATTTTGGACCTGGAGGAAGGTGCACTGAGTATTTCAACATATGGTTGGGAGTCCAGCAGGGGTGTGTGCTCGCCCCCATACTTTTTACATTGTATCTAAATGGTTTATTGCAGGCCCTGTTGAATACTGGTGCAGACTTTCTGACCCTGGCTGGCAGGCCTTTTCTGGTATTAGCATATGCCGATGACACAGTGCTTATGGCCAGAACTCCGAGGGCTCTACAAATTTTGGGTGATGCCTATGCCTCTTTTATGACAGGACTGATCTTAAAATCAATACGGCTAAATCGGCAGTGATGGGCTGTAAAGGGGAATTGAAGCTCATCAAGATGCGTCCCATAGTTTGGTGTGGGGAAGTTATTCCAAGAGTTGCTGAATATGTCTATTTAGAGGTAAGGTTTTCCGAGACCCTGACGGCAGTGCTCATGTGAAAAAACAGTCCCTGAAAATGAGGCAATATTTGAGGGGCCTAGATCGCTTTTTTAGCAAGGTGTAAGGGACAGCACATGCAATCAGCTCTCAAGGTGTTTACCTCGCAAATTAAGGCAGCTACCCAATACGGAGGAGCATTGTGGGGCTATTGTAAACCTGGTGACATACAGAGCAAGGAGAACCGGTTCTTTAAAAATCCCTTGGGGCTCCCAGCTTCCTCATCATGTGCCTCAGCCCATAGGGAACTGGTGATGGTTTTCTGGGAGGATGATTAGGTCGCTGCCCTGAGTAAGCTATGGTTGGGTCTCTGGGGAAACAGGAATGCAACTTTATTATTAGAAATACGCTGAACAGAGACAGGCAGATTAAAATTCCATGGCTAAGGTCTGTTAAGGACATTTTAGGTCAGTGTGATGTTCCTGCTCAGTTTCCCCCGGCGGCAGTGTTATTGCTGGCAGAAGTAAGAAGTTTAAAGGAGGTAGTGACCCGAGGAATTGTTGCTAAGCGTGTCCTGGTTGCACACGTGACCCATGCTGATAGCTACCACAAGCTTATAAGCAGGATTTTGAATTTACAACCGTATCTTGTCTGGGTTGGGAAAAAGCACCACAGTTGGCTTATTACTAGGGCCAGATTTGACTGCTTAGTGCTGAGAGAAAATACTACAAAATGGCCTGGCTACCCATGTGACCCTAGTTGCCCTGAGTGTGGAGCTCCAAAAGAGAATCTGAGTCATATTATTTTATTTTGCCCAGGCTATCATGAGATAAGGAAACAGACATTATTACAGATTTGACAAAATACATATATACGTCAGTACAGACCCGCTATGACGTTCCTTTTGTCAGCAGGAACTGAACTGACGGCATGGGCCCTTTTGTCCTACTTGAAGGCTGCTATGTATAGAAGAAAGGGTTTTTTATGCAGACAGGAGGCTGCATTTTAAAATTTGCCAATGTTACGTTTTTAAGTCTGTTTTTTTAAGTCCATGAACATGTTTTGGCATGAGTTTTATTAATTATGTATATTTTGTTTATGTTTGTATGCTATGTCATGTGCTTGTTTGATGGATGTTTTTTCATCCAAATAAACTTACTACAACAACTATTATCCAAATAGACTATCACAGATCATGCTGCTACTTTTGCAGAGTTTGTGGCAATTAGAAGAGTAAAATAAAGACATCCATTTTACAGGATGAATCCACACAGAATCATTGTGGTGTACATGTTTTTGCAAACATAGAAACAATCTAGGCTATTGAATGAATGCAATGGAATGTAAGAGCACATTGCAGCTTTTGTTTCCTTAAGGACGTGCAACAATTTCTGAGCAAACCGTTTTATTCTCAAAATATTATAACACACAAAAAAGGAGGACAGATTGCCCATTAACGGGGATATATCAGCATATATCGTTTTGCTAATGAAAAGGAAAGGCTTCTGGCAGTATGTACATGGATCTGTCCTCTACCTACAGAACTGTGCTAGCATGTTTTTCATGTGCGCACGTGTGTGTGTCTGTGTGACTTCGTACATGGATGCGAGTTTGCTTCGTGGCTAACGTTACTATGGCGTGGTGTCTCTAATGACATCCGCAGAGCTGGATATTTATCATTAATCAACCAGTTCCAGTGCTGATGCACTTGAATCCCGGATTGACTCCTGTCACAGATCACATTTGGAGCCATTGGGTAAGCATTCAGCCCAGAACCCGGAGACCTACTAATATGTCTGGGAAGTTTATTCAGAGGAATAGCTAGAATTTCTTGTGAGGAGTATTGACATATCAAACCAGTTCCATTTTATGCCAGCTTGCAGAGTCTTCAGGATTGAGCCACCTCTTGGCCCAACATACTTGGGCCGCTAGATAGTATATATTCCACACCGGGAGCGTCATGCTTTTTTACCCCGCCATAGACATTTGGATACTAGTGCGTTCAAATCCTGAATCTCTTTGGCCGTAGGTGCAGCCAGTATCATAGAGACCAGGTATACGAGTTTCGGCAATGAGTTCATTTTAAAGGCATTTATCCTGCCGGTGAGATATAGTGCTGTCAGTTCCCATTTGGTCTTATCTGATTTCATTTAGCAAAGTACAGAAGGAGAATTCAATTCCAATAACACACTCAGATCAGTTCCCATATTTATCCCCAGGTATGTAATATGATGGCACTGTAGCCTAAATGGCGCAAATCCCCTCGGATCCCCTTGCAATGGTAGTACTTCTGACTTATCCCAATTCACCTTATATCTCGCTTTGGGGCCAAATTCCTGCAGGAGAGCCTGAATTTGCAGAAGGGATGACGGGAATTGACTCATGTATAATAAGAGGTCATCCACGTAGAGGGAGACCCGATGTTCCACCCTATTCCTAATAATGCCCAACCAATCTGGGTCGATCCAGAATCTTTCAGCAAGTAGTTCTATTGCAAGAGCATATAGGCGGGTGAGAGTGGGTACCCCTGCATTGTTCCAGTATGTGGAGCGAAAGGTGCGTACATGTGTTCGTTAGTCACAACAGAGGGTCTGGGATTATGCCACAATAACTTGACCAATCGCGTGAACTGTCCCCCAATTCCAAATCTGTCAATGTAATCCCACTTGACTTTATCAAAAGCCTTTTTTGCATCCAGTGAGAGGATCACGTCCTCCCGGACAGCATCCCCAGCTATTACATGCTATAGCCATCTTAAGTTTTCTGACAAGTGTCTGTTTTGAATAAACCCAGTTTAGTCACCATGAACAAAATGCTTTAGCACCACCTTTAGGCGTCATGCCAAGCATTTTGCTAGGATTATTTTGCATCAGAATTTATCAGCGATATTGGTCGGTAGGAATTACATTCCTCTGAGTCCCAACCTTTTTTATGAAAAACTAAAATATTGTCGATAAGCATGGAATCTGACAGGTGTCCACATTCTACTTCTCTGCAGAACACTAATTCCGGAGTATGGGCAAGGGTATTGTTCCGCTCACCTGGTTCCCACGGGGGCGTCGATCGGAACTGGACTGCTACGGTCTCAACCAGCGTTATTCGTAGTGCTGAGACGGCTGACTGGACCAGCCCTCCTAGCTTTGTTTGCTTGATTCGTAAAAGGAGTTTCCTAAAAGCAGGAGAAGGGAATTAGCCACCCAGTGGATGCGAGGAAACACTTGCTTAATTCGTTCCCTCTAAGCTCCTCTGATATTCCCTTTTGCTGCCTCACCTTAATGTTTGTAATGATGAGCTCTCCATCCTGCACCGAACGCAGGGGCGCGTAGAATTCCAGTTGCTTCCAAAGATAGGATATTCACTGTTTTGAACAGGTTCCTTTTGGTGGTGGCTGCTGAGAGGTGTTCTGCTTTGGGTCAGCCATATCAATGTTATCAATGGTTGGCGATTGCCAATAGTCCACTGCCTCTGAGATGGTTTGGGTACCATTTGTAATTAGCTGTATATTCTGTCCTAGAGGATTCTGCACAGACACAGGTGTAACCCTCGCTGGAACTCGGATTTCGTGATCATGTGTATTTTGCCACTCCTTTCGGTCCAAGATCTCAGTTGTCAGAATTGGATGTTTTTAAGCTGTTAGTCCCAAGGCCCGAAGCTCCTTGGCCGTTATGAAGCCTTCAATGAATAGAAGTTTGGAGTGCACCATTACTAACATGGTAGCTTGGTCTTTCATTGTATCATTTAGGGATTCGTATAACATCATGAAAGGGGCCAGGTCTATAGTTATTGATGACATGAATGTCAGTAGATCTAGCTTTGCTTGGTATCCCATTGGTCAGGTTGAGGGGGTTCTAGCTCTTTCGATAGATCTTCTATTCAGTGATGGTTTTGTGCAGGAATCTGAGCCATAAGTGGATATCAAAGAGCCCTGCATAGTTTGAGCCAGGGTGATCTTGTGTTTCTTCGCTGTTTTGTTTCCTACAGACACAGGGGGGTGATGCCCCAACTTCCCTAGCACCTGGTCGCCCCCATTACTACTGCTACTCTACATTAGTTCTTTCTCCCGGTCTCTCACCAGCAGGTAGAGAGTAGGGGTAATGGGTGATGGAGTTGAGCATGCCCTGCCCATTGCTCGTTCTTCCCGTAGGGGGTTCGATAAGCATGTTCCCACAATCCGGGCGCTTCACTACAACCTCTCTGCCCAGTGTTACTGTGGTTGAAGTTATGTCGATGGTTCTGCTTCCACACTCCGTTTTGTCTTTATGGTTGTCATTCAGTGTCCTGTTCGCTTGGAGACGTTTAGTGAGGGTTGGGGTAGTGCTGGGAGTGGGGCGCGCCCCTACTCCTTGGAGTATCTCTGCATCGGACAGTTCTCCTATTGCGTCATGAAGATTAGTCAATAAAGGTTTTGGTCTGGGATGGAAAAACATCATTAGTTTGGTGTTAGGTTTTCTACCCTTTTCAGGGCCCATTTTGTTCCGTGTTTTAGCAGTGGTGGGTAGCGCCCCTGTATTAGGCACTGTCTTAGAATTACCTGACAAGATCTGTTGTCATAAGTAGTGTGCATACACCTTCCCACTGCTTTGTCACTTGTGAAATTGCTTCTGGCACTGCAGTCTGCTCCACTGAGTCTATAGGGCAAGGTATTAATCAATTCAGTTTGGACCCTAGTAGGGGCATCCTGTGAGTTACCTGTAAAATCACTGATTGAGTTTGTCAAAGCCCTCAAGGGCACCAAAGACTGCAATTGTTTAGTAGTGTATTGAGAGGCACAGGCTGCAATAGGGTTACCCCCCATTGCAGAGGTGTTTGGGTGGTGACCGTTTAACACCTGGGAAAACACTTGTCTCCAATTTGTAGCCAACTGCGTTTTTCCTGTGTCTGCTATTTCCGGAGTAGAAGCGCTCGTGGCGCCAGGTTTCGCAGATATCAAGGGGGCCGGGATGGTGAGGGAGAAACCAAAGTCTTTTGCTAAAGATGCTTTATCCACGTTGCCAGTCCCTTGCTCTGGAGCTCTTGAACAGGGTCGTGAGCGCACAGGCTTGCAGGGGTCATCTGTTCGATCTGCATTGAAGGTGAAGATGTCTGGAAGGCTTTGAGTCCTCTCCATTTGCAATTTAGCTTGAGGGTTTTCCCCCCTCGCCGGCGCTTCCAATTCCTCATAATTAGCCTGCTTAGGTCGAACGTTGTGGTGCTTGATGCGTGCACCGCTATTCAGTCCGCAGCACACAGAGAAGATGTTTGACTGCAGGGTTCCTGTGGCTGCGCCACCTCCTGATTGTCAAATGCAGAGGCCAAATGTGGTAAAGTATTAGCGTTAGTTTTTGCGGCTTTCTGAGCTTCCGGGACGTTGGGGCATAAAGAGGGAGACTGGTGTATGAAGGGAGGAGGAGTATCGCACCTCGTATTAGTAGAGGTGCTCATACTCGTTTGTAGGGGCAGGTCAAGCCTACTAGATCGGGTTGACGTCAGAGCAATGTTAATCAACCCAGATTTCACAGGATTCTTACCCACCTGTGACCTGCTTCTCACTGTCACAGAGCTCGAATCACTGATGTACCTCCGCTTCGTACTTCGAAGGATTCGTCTTTCTTCCATCTCCATGGCCTTCGCCTGCAACTTCCTGCCGGCCGACTGACGAGAGACTGAACTTGTCACCGCACTCAGTGTCGGTGCTCCGTACCACACAGCGGGCTTTATAGTTCTTAAAGTGGCAGCAGGCAGCTGGGAGCAGGGGGGGCAGGATTAACACACAACAGACCTCACGTTTCTTTTACAATGCTGAATTGTACTGGACTCTCTTGTTGAAAAGGCTTGTCTTGTCACAATCTGGTACTATTACTTGACGTCGTTTTTTACAATTTCAAAGGTTCTTTGCATCGTGAATCAAAATGTTCAGGTTGCAGTCTAACAATGACTATATGCATGTCACCTTATACATTTTATTCTGCACAGTGTATTTAAAGATTTACAGTACAGTAGTAATATCCTGTTGAGCTATTTTAGACTCACATCTCACATATTTTGGTACTTGTAGAGTTACATTTATAATTGAGAAAATAAAGATACAATCCTGGCTTGCACTGCTTTCCTCCAGGCAATAACTCGCTCACAGTTCTCTTCTTGTACTGTCTTCTGCCAGGCTGCAGTTCTCTCCACACCCTCTAGCTTACAGCGATTTTGCAATCCCACAAACTGCAGCGAAAATGGCTGTTTTTTAAAAAAAAGAGTAAAAACATGCATGAAAAATTGCCATTTTTGCATAACTGCAGTGTTTTAAAAAAAATCAATAAAGGGCCAAGTACTAACAAAAATGTAAATGTTTGGGGCACAAGTAATGAAATGCGCTCGCACATCTCATCACTTGTGCCAAAAAAAGAGCAGCCCAATACACAAAAGATACATGCATCCATTCAGATGGCCCTTTTAACCTATTTGTGCATTTGCGCAAATCAGGGGGCGTTTCTGTGCATTTAAAAGCGCATGCCGAATGTAGAAGGAGGATGGTTTGTGATTGCCGTGAACGGCTTCTTTTTTTGTTTCTACAGGCAGATGGTCCCAGTGTGAAGGTTGAGGTTCCCCAAGTTCATCCTCATGTTACTGTATTAATGCAACCTGCCACCGCCTTCCCAAAGCAAACGCAGGGATGGGGCGTGCTGTCCCTCTCACATCACAAAGCCTGTGTTTGCTGCTTTCAGCAAAGACAGACCTACACCCACACTAGACCTGCCCTCCTAATAATCATATGCTGCTGTGGGCGCCCTACTGCTGTGTGAAGGATGTGTACACTGGTTCTGTCACAATGTTCTAGGAATACTAACACCGACGAAAATGAAGCGGTACAAAGCAAGTGGTAAAATAACTCATGTTGCATTGAAACTAATAAGCAAACTGTACACATGTATACATTTTAAATGGCGGATACTTGTATTATTTTACTCGTTTTTTCTAAGAAAAACAGGAAATTCTGTCCAAATCCGTCTGCTGTTTTTTTTCAAGAGTTTGGTTTTGGCTGATTATTGCCTAAATCGCATATGGGAATAGCTGCTGTAGCCCGATTATAATTCAAACCCCCTTCTTTTGCACTCGTCTATTGCCATCCCCCATGGTGCTCTGGAAAAATGACTTGGAGCCCAGTTCCTTCCAATCCTCTTGCACTCTCCACACCTGCTCTATCTATTTTATAGTTTTTTAAAAACATTTCTGTGTTTTCATTTTATGCTTATTTTAGCACTTATTTACTCTTTTATGTTTAGCTTTGCTCCCTTTTGCACAGTTATTTTTTTCCAAACTTTATTGATTCGTTCGCAGTCACAGATTCCAGGAACATTTACCAACAATGTTCTTCATGTGATTACCTCAGTTGCATGTGCATTTTACCCGGCTAGCCGTGAACATCCTGCACAGGGCCCGGTCTGGTCTCACTGCAGCAGGGCGCTGTGGCCAGGACAGTTTGTGCTGTACACTCAGTCATGCCTTATGTTGCGCACAAAAGAGCACCCAGCTTTCTGAGCTCAACATACACAAGCCTTCAGACTAAGCCAAACCATGTAAGCTCTTGAGTGCTTGTTTTTTGAGTGCTTGTTCAGAGTCCTTGCCTAATATTTCAGGTGTACTCATTTTTAATCGCCTGTGGACAGGCTGTCAACTGTTTGTTTACCAAACATTGTACATGCGGCCTGGTAGCTCAGCAGATGGAAAATACCTGTCAACGCGGTCTAACATTAAAGCACCAGCTATGGCAAGCACGCCGAATGCTGAACCCTAATAGCCTGAGCCCAGTCTCATGCCAAGAGCAATCTGCCCATGCTAAGCTTGCCTTTTGTGTAGTCAAAAGGGTTGCTACATGGGCTAAACTTGAAATACTCAAACAGCGCCTTTTGTTTGTCTAGTGTTGCTGGCATTTCCAAGTCTTTTTGTTGTTTCCATAATTGCGTTACAGAAGGGACGTGGGTGCCTTTGCCATAATGGTGCACCTGTAGCCTGACACACTTTGTCTAATTTATGAACCATGACTAAACAATGGGGTCACTTCAGTCGTCCCGGCCAATGCACAGCCAGCTCATGTATATTTAAAAAGCTGGAGTAGGTATAAGGTGATCGTGTATCTTGAGATTACAAGAGACAGGCTCGTCAAGCAATGGATTTCAAGAAAATTGGGCCAGGATTGTGTTCTGTTTTTACCCCTGTAAACCGTAGGAGTCAATGGGGGTCTGTTTTTTTAAACTCAAAATTGCACAAAGGGAGCGCCAATATCCCAGATGTACAGTTTTAGGGGGAGCGGGAAGGAGTGTAGAAAACGGTAATACTGTTCCATGCCCCCACTGCGGCAGCCAAAAGCATGAAACTTCCCCAGAGTATTAAAAACAGTGTTAAAATAGACGTAATACTTTAGTGCTCAAAATTTTGCTGCATATTTCTCAAGAGTTATTACATCTTGTTTCCAATATTAGTTTTTCACTCTTTATATGTAATGGTTCAGATTTTAAAAAAATGGTCCTGTACATGTGGGTGCCTAATGCGCGCGTTAGTCTTGAAGCATGCCACATTAGGTGGGGAGGTTTGGCACTGTCGAATTCCGACAAGTGATACAATGCAGCCAATGTGTAGATTTAAGATTTTGTTTTCAATTTGGGTAAACATGGTCAGATGAACACCTATAGGGTGTAGGCTTTAAAGTTAGAAATAATAAAGAGTAACTCACAAAAAGTCTGGGCCAGATAAAGAAAACAGAGGTCTGGTGGGTGTTGTCCACAAAAAGCCTATTCTTTCTCCCTCCATAGAAGAACTACTCTCATCCAACACAGTAGTCAACAGATGGCCTACTTAAAGTTTCAACCTAAATACAAGAAGCCATTTGCCTTTTGACTAACCCTATTCTAAACCAACACAAAGTCTATATAATCCTTGACCAGTGGAAAGGTTCCATATCTGTTCTCTGAAATGCAGCCCTATTAAACACATCCAAAACGTGGTCGAAGTACTGCATTTAGCAGGATCATAGGGCCTCATTATAAGTTTGGCGGAACCATTGTTACCGGACCGGAAAACTACGAGTTCTGCTCGCGGGTGCCTTCCCGCTGGCCAGGTCTGACCCGCGAGCAGAGCATGTTGGATGAACAGGCACCATTCTGAATGGTGCCGGTGCATCCGACCTCCCCATTCCCATAGAGCCCTATGGGGCTCAAATGGGAATGGGGAGCATTTTCTTCCGGCACCCGCGAATGGGCAATTACCGGATCCGGCAAGGCCATAATGACCAGGTAATTGCCCAATCGCCGGCGCCGGAAATAAAATGATACCAGCGGCAGCCGTGCCAGTTTTATTGGCACGACTACTGCCAGTATCGTAATGAGGCCCATATTCTCTTCAAAACATTCTCCCCCCTTTTGGGTAATTCAAAGTTAGCTGTTCCACTACCCCACTAAAGGACCTTGTTTTAGGTGAGAATTTTCCCCCACTGAACTGTGAGTTAGTGAAGGTCTGTCAACACATCCTGTGTATGTATTACTGTTCCTCACTAAGTGGGTATCACTAATTTAACACCCCTTAATATACAGTCCCACCACACAAATCTGGGACAAGATAAAGGCTTATTTTGGAATCAACATGCTACGGACATCACCACAATAAAATATTGATACATGTGTAACTGGCTTACATAAAGGAATTGGTCTGCCGTGCAATTTTCACAAAAAAACTTGCACACACACAATCACTCCATATATGAAACAATTACATTTCGAATATTTCTAATCCTAAGTAATACAATGTCACCTATAAGCAGCACAATTAATTCCATTACATTTCCCCGTTATAGTCAGAGTATTAAAACTCTCTTCAGTTAACCATAATTCGATTAACTTTTTATTGAATTACATTTAAAAAAACATTTTACTTTCTTCAATATCAATAACACGCATTGGTATCAGAGAAAGGTTTTATGAAAAATCACCATCATTATAAATTTAGTATGTAATTCCCCCTTAGTAATGCAATCCCATGTATATATGGTACTTTGGGTTGTAGCATATACGTTGAAGTAGAATACAATCTATGCTATGTTGCATTAGGGTCTACAGGCATGTGTTTAAGTACACTGTGCTATTCATTTAAAACACACAGTGCGATGGTTCCTGCATTTAACTTTTGAATATCGTTTTATGATTTTCCAATAAATGATTAAATACCCCTTGCTCTTTACTTCACAGATCGGGTCCCACTAGTGCAGGGCCATCTCCCCACTATGCAATTTTATGAATGAGGAGTTACTATAATTTACTCTGTATCATATTCTACATAATTCTCTATGAGAAGTGACACAGCTAAACTCCCCTTTATTCCCAAATATCTCTTTTCAAATATATACGTCTTTCACATCCTGGAGATGTGGAAATGTGCACCCTTCCCCATATCTGGCGTGAGATTACACCAGAGAAAAGCTGCACGGTTTCATATGGTTGGCTTTGGATTTACAAAGAACAGCACTTTCTTTGCACAGAAATTGTATCTTTTCCCATGTAAAACAAATCTTGCTTGATTTTGAATTGAGTGAGAAAGCAAATTCAGTACCCACTTTACATGTGTATGCATTCTATTTGGAACTCACTCCCCCTAGAAGAAGTTATCTCCCAGTTCAACCTCTCCTGGGACTTAACAGATAAATGGTTTTAGAGGGCCTATGTCTAATTACATTGTGGGATGTTCACACTCATTTTTAGGGCACAGAGCCAGGTGGGACCCTCAAGAGTTTTCAAATGACCTCCCAGTCAACTAGCCATCTTCTGGTCCCCCTCCCCATGAAAGCAGGTCTGCCTCAGGTACATGTTTCCTTATAGATAAGGCCTAATCACCTACAGATAATCTCCAAGTTCAGCTCTTATACATTTGGAACAGGCATTTTTCTTCTCTGCAGCCTTCAGTTACAGAGCTCCTCCCATTACCTGTGTGTTTCTACTTTTATAATTGGAATTATTTCCACAATATTTCATCATGACCTCTCACTTTTTGTTTGGTCATTTATTTCCATTGGCTTGTTTAATAGGCCGACACTCTCAGGACATACACCCCTTAATTTTCATATGTTTTTAGCATATGACAGGGGGAGCTGTATGCTTGTGACACTTTCGAATTCAAACTCATATTTTATTCCTAATTTGTCGTAGCAACATGGCGCATCGATGAAATGCAGATTTGTGGGTTTCCGTGGTCCTCAAGAATGCAGGAATATATGTCATGAATTTGTGCAAGAAATGTAATTTATTTATTGATATACTTTTATTATTTTTTAATAATTCTACAAATCATCTGTTTAGACTCATTTGACAGAGGGGGATCTCATGGTTGAAACTGAAATAATATTAAAATAATTTTTTGGAGCTACATTAAAATTTGTTTTATTTCCTTGAATTATGAAACCTTGTGTCCTGACATGCCTTTTGGTCAATGCTTTATATTGTTTGCTGACATGCCTCCTTTGTTTGTAAAGTCTTTCATCGCTCCATTCAGAGAATTCTATTGGAAGGCCTTGTTCAGAGTCCAAATCTTCAGTGCATTCTGGTTTTGAAAAAGGAGAATTTAGAAAACAGAGCCTTGTGCCATGTGTTTAGCCCAGATTAAATCAGTTCGAGATAGACACTTTTGAATTTCATTTCAGCTATTTTTCTGTACTTGAGTGAGTCTTGAACAGATGGTGTTAGTGTTACAGGGAGTGTATTGAGTTTCTTAATAAATAAGCCATGTTTGTGTTTCAATGGCTAATGTAAGGAAGGCATGGTATCAACAGTAAAACAGACACAAGTGACCACAGTTCAAGGGTGTTTATTGAACTTTCGCATGGGTGTGATAAACGCCTATCAAAACCTAAATCTACTGATGGGAGCAAGCTACAACCATCAAATAATAATAATGCAGTCCTAGTGGAGTTTTGTCAAAATAAAAAGGCCTATACTAAAAAAAAGATTGCCAATCTTCAGCACTAATTTACAAATAGTGTAGGGTAATGTTCATGAAAAAGAAAGAAGTGTTCACAAAATGATATGTCAGGATGTTCGGGTTGTTGGCCTTCCTTTCCCATGTTTTCGGCATGGGGCAAGGCATTTCACTTTAGCAAAGCACACACTCTGGCTCCTTCGCTACGAGGATACAGTTCGATTAACAGCAACAGTGCCTTCCGTGCCCAAGTCTCTTTTCTCATCAAAGTCTCTTGATTCAGAGGGCCTGATGTACAAAAGAAATAAGATGCACATTTGTTTTCTTCTTGCATGTATTTAACTTGGGTGCTCCATCCTGGACCCCCCTCAGCCAGGGTCAGATCCCTGTTATTTTATGATCGTTAGTGTGGATCCCCATCTCCTGGGCTTAGATCCCTGATATTACAAAGTTCAGAGAATATTTGTTTTCTTGGATGACTCATGGTTCACTGCAGATCGCCCTCAGCCGGGCTTAGATCACTTCCCTTTTTCAATTAGTCTCCCACAGCCGGCTCGGACCATTTGTAGATTACCTTGGTTTATCAAAGACTTTCGAATGTGCACAGGATTTATCTTGACAATACAGTTGCCATTCAGTTGGATACCTAACAGAGACCTTTGAATGAGCACCCATGTGGCGCCGGACCATTCTGTATATGGTATCTCACTTGGCCTCCCAAAGTTCATTAACTCCTTTGGTTTCCAATTATATTTGCGTCGCTCATCACATACGTTTCACACACTGTCTTCTTTGGATTTATTCATACAATGTTGCTGTTTGCAACCTTGGTTCAAACACAAGCTGGTCTAATATCAGTCTCTCCGACTCACAGACTCTGCTCCCTTTACTGGTGCTGCTTTGTTGTATGAGCCAAGGACAGTACCACAGCGGCAATAGCTCCTCGCTGCTTTTGGTTATCAGCGCGGGAGAGCACCGGATACCTTCAGTGCATAGTGTAGGTTTGTTCAGCTTTAGTTCCCGGTCATAGGCTTTTTACTTTCCAAGGTTCGTGAAAGTAACGGTCCTTAAAGTTCAAGGGCACTTCCCACCTTGCAACCCTCTCTGGTCTCGCGGTCTTTCTCCTTGTATTAAACTGCCATCTTGGAACTGCTGTTTCCTCATGTGCTTTTCCTCGCTCAGAGTGTGCTTTTGTGTTCCGCCTTTTATCCATGTGGGGAAGTGTGAAAGAAGTCAGGTGTGTGTAATGGTATTTGTATTTGCATTTATTATGTTTATATAGCGCTTTCATCCAAAGCGCTTGACGGTGCCTGACCAGGATATTGGGACATGTCGGGTATACAGCACTGGTGTCAGTAAGTTGTCGCTCATGTTGAACTGTCCGTGAAAAAATTTTTGTGTCAGGAAAGGGGGGCGGGAGGTTGAGTTCCTAGGTATCCTACCTGGTAGGATGGGGAAAAGGTGTTACAGGGAAGGGGATACCGCTTTTCACCGTGCAGTGCCCCACTTCCACTACCTGCAGACCCTTCATCCAGGTGATCCTCCCGCACTGGTCCACCACCAGGAACTGGATCCAAAAGCGATGGCTGTGACCTGGCCACCTGGATGACTGATCGATAGGGACTAGCGGGTGAGACACCCTCAGGTTTCTCACACTACTCTAATCTTTGGGGCCTTAAAACCACAATTCCAACAAGAGTGGGTTGAAAATGAGTTCAGCTTGTTATCAGGTTCCTTGGAAAAATCTGATTTGGGAAGACCACATTAGAAAATCAATAATTTCTCAGTATTGAAAGGCTTGCTTACTCCTGTTATGTTGATGCTGCTCAAGCCATCCTTTATAAACACCTTACATGGATATCTTTCCATTGTGTTCACCATATCCTGAATAATGAGCACATTGTAGTTGATAGAATATACCATTTTTCATTTTTTTCTTGCTGAAATACAAAGGTACTCCATTTGAAACACATCATGTGTGAGCTTATATAATGACAGATGTTTTTTTTTACCAGTGCAGTGACATTGGCAGTATATTTCAATAATGCAAAGTACGTTTAATTTGCTGTACTAAACAAAGAATTTCACAATTAGAGTGTTAATGTATGTTCCATTCTTCATGTGTAGCATGAAACTGAATGTTCTTATTTAGAAAACAAGTGTTCTTGTATTTCTGCCTTACAATTCGGGAACGTTCCTAGTGTTTGTCAAAACCTGCATGCTGTGTCAGATCTATCCCTCAGGTGAGAAGGTAAGTAACTACCTGGTTCCCACAGGTGCACCCTTTTCGTGCACAACTCATGAATGAAATCAGGCATTGTTCCCGTGCCTCTTCACTTTAGATTCAGCCAGTGTTATTTTTCTCTTTTATTCTCCCCTACAGGACAGCCGATTTGCCTCTCCTGCTCTAGGATTTTGTGAAGGAGTTTGTGGTTAAAGTGGCTTGGGTCTCGGGAATACTCCGGAAATACTCCTGCTATCCAGTTCGTGTGTCCCGTCTCTTTGCAGATAGATGGGTATTGTCTGCTCTCCCTTCGTTTTAGGGAGCTTGTTAAGATGGCACTGTTATCTCTCTTCATTTCGGATTACTGTAGGAAAATCCTAGCTCTGCTCTCTCCGGGTCCCTCTGGGAAGTCTATATGTCATTGCGATGCTGTCAATCAGTCAATCTTATCTCCTCTTTCCACAGAGAGTACTGGGGAAGAGCCTTGGCCACAATTCTCCCTAGGGAGTCTGGAATTCGGTTGGCTTGCTTCTAATCAAAACATTCTATCTTTCCCTTCTGATGGAGACTAAGGCACCCTCTGCAAATCTCTTCTAGCAGGGTCTCCAGGCAGCCACTACTTTCTCTAGACAGTGGTCTCTTTCCTTCTTCAGGGGGTGTAGACGGGAACATCCGTTTCCTCTGCGTCAGTGACACTGATTTTCCACAGCCCCCGTTATACCCAAGAACCAACCTCTGTCAGGTGCTCTTATTAGCCAAGTCCATTATGTTCCCCACCTGAATCTATAATACAACTATTATAGGTGAGCTTTGATTGGTTAATTCTCAGATTAGGCTCCCTACCTCCTCTCGTGAACCCATTTGGAGTATGCAAGCCTTTGTAGGCGTCCACCGTTGTCGGCCCCATACCATCTTGGAATTTGTAGAGCACAACACCGTAACTCTGGTGCATTCCGTTGTGATCTGAAGATTGCAGCCTAAGAGATGCAGCTTTTCTGACTCGACATGAGGGAATAGAGTGGCTCTTTTCTGCACGAGGAGAAGAGACAACAGGGAGCCTGCTGTTTCCACCTTCTGGGGACACTTGAGGTGGTGCTGGGTCGATCCAGTCCTTTGCAACTCATCCCCTTCACACACAAGGATGGGGAGCTGCTCAAGCTTTCTAAAGCAGCCAATGGCTTTCAGTAGTTCCTTTGTGGCCACCTGTAAAAATGTGTGGACAAAGAGTGTGGCATAGAAGTGGGTAAAGCATCCCCATGGGCATTCATCCATGCATTCAGGGATGGGATTCAGTATCCCTGTCACCAATGTCCTTTGTTCCTGGACTCTCCAGCTGTGGTCAGGAGCAGGGGAAAGAACCAGGCATTTGTGGTTACTTTTTCAGGACTCTGCCTGCATTGGGCAGATCCAAATAGAAAGGCTCAAGCTTATAAGGGGTTTTTCTGTTTTTTCGTTTTAATTTCCACCTCTGCAATAGGGGTTGAAATAAAAAATCACAGTGACATCACAGGGGTGATAGAGGACAATGCTTAGATATGTATGGAGGCGCTGGCTGTGGTTACCCTCATCTCACATCTAATCCCTCTCCCTGCATTCAAGCCAGCTCTCTGAAATAGGGCACTTGTATGCAGGGAGCATTGCCCATATATTGTGACCCACACTTTTCACTTCAGAGTCTGTGGTCAGGGTTTTCTGTGAAGTGGGTACAAAGTATACATTTAGTTGTTAGGTAACACATGAAAAACCTGTACCCAGAGTTATATATAGTCTTTATGTATGCAGCTTTCTTACTTATGTCAAATGCTGAAGATGTGCTGCCGCTATAGCTGTCAAAGTTCTTCTTGTGCTCGTCAGTATAAAGTGATGGTCGTAGTTTGAAAAGGGCAAACCTCAGAATTGAATACCTTCACAACTCTATTGCAATCTTTTATATTATTTTTGTATGCACTGCATTGAAGATATCGCCTGTGCATCTCTCGGACACCTGAACAGAGCTGACCTGTGAATTAGAAATACTATAGATAAATAAGAAATATACTAGGTCAAAATTATGGAGAAGGCCTCCATTTTCCTTGGAGTGTTTTGAAACCTTTTGGTGATTGGGACCGTGCTTGCACCCTGCCTTTTTCACACACCCTCCCCATCAAACTTTGTACTGAAAGCATTCTTAGTACTTTGGGTAGAGATGGTCTACACTTCATGGACAAATATTAAATTATAAAGCCATGCTGAAATGTGTCGCCCCTCTCTGCATACAAACTTGTAGAAAGAAACAAGGTGTTTCTATTTTAAGGCTCAAGTATTGAGTAACTCCACTTGCGTCATACTCTGGTAGAACGGAGAAGACAACTGATCATCTTGAAACTCAACTTGGAATCTTTCTTTTATCTGTTAAATAAGGCAGGGTCGTGGACATGTGCTGTAAACCCGCATCTGGCGTTCTGGGCGAGATCAGTGCCAATGGTTGTTGTGCCCTCAAACATGTATGTCACTTCTAATCTTCAGAGAGGCCATCAACAAGCAAGCTCCTAGTCCTCTAGCTACTTGAAAGGGTCCATCTAGGAGAGTTCACGGTGTACCATTCCACAGGCTGATTGGCTGCATTGTGTTCTTTTTAATAACGTCTGTATAATGTGCAAAACATATACTAAGCCCAATGTTATTATAGTTATGTCTACCATAAGGTGCAAATACGTCATACTGAAAATTATCACACAGTATAAACTTTCGTTTGACAAAGCAAATCACACTTGAATTATAAAAATTAGTGTGCCTGAAAAAATTAAAATAATGCTTTTAACTTAAGGTAACCCAAGAATGCGAGTTGAATGCCATGATGGTGTAAAAAGGGTCCCACCCAAAATCTTTAGTGGGTTCATCCATAAGGACCATAGAAAGGCAGCCCTCCAAAGGCATGTGAAAGTTTAGTTTAAATTATGCCAAGAGACTAAGGGCCTGATTTAGGAAAATGTTTTAACATGGGAAGTCCCATTGAAACCATCGGAAGCAGCAGCTGCACGTTTTTCTCCTCCAGCGTGGATAGCACGTGAGTAAACAATGGCATTCCTGGAATTGCTACTGTGCTTCTGGAGGAGTGGGCGGAGCATTCCCCGCTTCGGCTCTGGGCACCTACTTATTTAAACACTTGGAAAAAAGTCATGCCACGGTAAGTGTATATATATTAGCCTAACATATGTTGCGAATAAAACTTCTGAAAATGACTTAATATTCACAACACGGGAATTCCATGGGATTGTGAACGCTCATTTGAAAATGTGAATGCATATTTGTAAGTAAGCAACTTCCAATGTACCCACAATTATCGACACACATAGGCAACACCTAAATGATATACACATCGGTGTAGGAAAGCGCACTATTTAGTGTGATATTGGCAGCAGGTGTGTTGGAATGGAAAAACACCATTCTCAGGCATGGGAAAGGGGAACTGTTTGCCACTTGAAAAGGTTACCTTAAAAAACGATGTTAAAACAGGATTTACGACCATGCAAACGTGTAAGATGTGCGTGGCTTTTATTCTTGTAACTCTGTGCCTGGGTTCACCGTCCCATTGACTTTTACATTGTTTATGGCATACTGTAATATAAACATGCATTACTATCCCATTGACATTTATTCGTCCACCTTATAGAGTGACGTGCTGACGCAATTGTAAAAACGTGTATAATTGTTTTGTTCTTTTGCCGTTTGTGGTCACCTGTGCCTATGGACGGCACGCTTCATGAATAGTCTGTAACACCAGGAGGTCATAAACGTAACACACTCTGGCATTTCTGAGTTAAAAGAGCGTGTTCCTAGATACAGGCAGGGTGTATTTAGAATCCGGCAAAAGATTATCTCCCAGGATGCCGCATCGTGGAATCAAAACAAAAAGAGTGTCTCTGGTTCATAATTTATGACATGAGCACCAAGCCCAGTGTGCATTACGTACTTAGAAATGCAATAATTGTCATGGCCTGGTAGATTGGGGAACAGTGGCTGGTAGCGACCCACAAAAAGGGTCAGTTGGAGCAGCCGGGGGAGCAGCACCGCAGCAGATGGACAGGAAACCTTCGTGCAAGATTTCCTGACAGCCAAATACCAGAGACCAAGGCCGGGAAATGGCAAAGCCAGAAAGGCATGGAGGAATCAGCTGGAGATTGCAAGGGAACAGAATAGAAGTCAATAAAGCCAGGGCTACAGGCGGCAAGAACATGGAAGTCCAAACACCAAGTCAGGAGACAAGACGCAGCTTCTTATATGGGGAAAAAGCTCCATTGCTTAGCAGTGAGGTTCACGTCTATTTTCTATTTATAACACTAAATTACCTGCAGGTGCAGAAGAGCCTCGGACGCCCACGACAGCTGTTTCCATTTGGCGCTGCAGCACACATAATTCTCTAGCGCAGATGCTGAAGACGAGCATGGCTCCCGTTTGCATGTGAACTGGAGAAAAAAACAAGAAGCAGTGTGATCTGTTTCTGCACAGTTATCGTACGTGGCTCGAAAGACGCCAAGATGGCACCAGGGAAATAAGGAAAGTGCTTTTGGTATTGGGGTCCTGGAACCAGGTGTGCGGGTAGTCCCCCTTACAACCACTCAACCCTTTTGTCACAAACATATCTGCCAAATATAAAGATCTGTGGGATTGATTATTTTCCCTAAACTGCTCTTTGTTGTTATGCAATACAGCCAGGAACCAACATTGGTGTTATTTGTCTCCCTCTCCTTTTGCAAAGGGGTATTGCAAAAAAGAAAAAGTCAAAGTGCACTCAAGTGTCAACCTTGGAAATATGACATTTCTCATTTTCAAACAAAGTTTCTCGAGAAAACCAAATGATAGCAATGTGAAAAATTCTATCAGAAAATAATTTATGAGGTTATTAAAGGGTTTGATAATGCACTTTGCTCAGTGAGACATTTTAATTATTTGTATTCATTGTAAGGTGCTTATACATCAAGAAACTGTCTTTCAAAGCACCGACATGGCAAAGGGAAGGGAACATGGGAACAAAGGCAAATAGAATAAACTGATGAACAGGAGAGGGGTGGTCCTACTGGGCCTTGTCAACATTCAGAACGTGCAGGTGCATGGAGAGAGAGAAGCAACGTGAAGGGGGTAAGTGCTAAAAGTTCCCCAAAGCGACGTGCCAAGGAGTCAGTTGTGTGCAACAGTAAGTGGCTGGCAGAGATCGCTTGGTACAGAGTGGTCACCTGCCAATAGTAATGTGCAGGCTTGTGACAAAACAAGCCTGTGGATGCCCGCAGGCAATTGCTGGCATGGGGGGGGGGAGAATGGGGGAGATTGAGAGGAAAGGCTGGGATCCAGAAGGACACATAAGATTTTAGGGTTGGGGAGATACAGTGCCTGGGCTTGAGACCGAGGATAAGTCTTGCAGTCCGATTCTGAGCAAGCTGGAAGGGGCAGAGAGAGGAAGAGGGGAGATTAAGGAAGAGGATGATGTTGCAATAGTCCAGCCTAGAGAGTGCCAGATCGCTAGAGACATTGAGCTTCTGGGGAATATTGAGCAAAGGAAAGATACCTCTAAGCAGGTGGAATTGAAAATGGGCCTTTTTGGCAAGGTCCAAGATGTGAGGGAGGAAAGAGAGAGAGGAGTCAAAGATGACTCCAAGGTTTCTGGCTTCAGATGCAGGAGAAGGGGGAGCCCATAGAATGTGGCCAGAGTGAAAGGAGGAAAGAGGGAGTGGGAATTCCAATAGGAAGGATCTCAATCTTGCTGGCATAAAGGCAGAGATCATTGGAGGCGCATCAGGACTGGATA
The DNA here is from genome assembly GCF_040938575.1 of Ambystoma mexicanum. Lineage (NCBI taxonomy): Eukaryota > Metazoa > Chordata > Amphibia > Caudata > Ambystomatidae > Ambystoma > Ambystoma mexicanum. Next base: position 753,101,163 of record NC_090929.1, read on the forward strand.
GCAGATAGGCCATTAGGAATGGTACAGCGAATAGGGAGAGCATCAGAGGGAAGTTTGAAAAAGAGTTGGGTGTGATTTGCATAGCACTGGAAGTGAGAGGAGAAAGTGGAGATAAAGTGAGCAAGTAGAGCGAGATAGACGTTAAAGAGCCAGGGTGAGAGGTTAGAGCCCTGGGGAACGCCACAGGTGGAGATACAGGTAGGAGAGGAGAAAGGCAGTCGGGCATGGTAGAGCGAGTAGGGAGAGCAGCAACCTTCTTGCTATGACTAGAGTGTATGCTGGAAGTGATAACTAGCAATGAACATTGTAAAAAAAATGTAAAAACTAGTTTACGGTTTTAGCATAGCTAAATAAATAATGTCCCTGTTTTAAAAATATATAGCTTCTTTTGCTGAGAACACTCACTTATTTTGTCTCTGAAAATGTCCTTCCTTTGCAGAAAGTGCTGTGCTGAGATAAAAATCAATGATTTCCATGAAAAACATAACAATACGTTTAATTGTGTGTGCTGGCCACTGATTGGTTATGCTTCTCAATGTGTGTAGCCAATATGAAGAAAGGAGATTATTTTAGCTCCGTGCTGATACTGTCTCTGTGACTCGCCTTAAGCCCCCATTGGGTTGGGTGTACTGCCCCACCTGAAGTTTAGTGGTTGCATATCCTCATCCGGGGCTTGTATGAAAGCGGCTTTCACACGAACCATCCCACTTCCAACATCAAAGAAACATATGAACAAAAATTCACCCTGTACACTTTGGGTGACCCGTCCCACTGCCACATACAATCTAATAAGGCCACACCATAAAACAGCAAAGAGAAACATTATATGTGATGTCTTGTCCAGATGATTCAACTGGAGCTACTTACACCACAGGTCCCTCTCTCTGTGGCATATTTCCGCGCAGTGATAATTACACTGTACCAAGAGCAATCCTGGGGGAAAAGTAGAATGGAGGAAAATACCTCCAGCACATACTTTGACGACTGTCTCTCGCCTCTCTCTCTCTCTCTCTGTCTTTCTCTCCCTCTCTTTCTATTTCTCTCTCTCTCTCTCTCTCTCTCTATACATATGATATATCTTGCTCTCTCATAGTTGTGCCCCATCAGTATTTTCAAATACTGTTCCTAATGTAGTCGTAAGGCTCTGCAAAGAGCTAGGATGCAATATTGGCGCTGAAGTGCTTGAAATCCTTATTCAAAACTTTTGTTCCGAATTGTGGGCTGAGTCCAAGCGAAGGCTTTGGAAATATTGACTATGGGACTTCTGAATGAAATGTTTCAGAGAAAATGACTATTTGGAAGATGTGTGTGCCAAAAGTATTTGTGTCTTTTCGCAGATGAGCTATTTTTCCTAACGACCTTGCCCCAGCCTGCCTACCTTACTAACTCACTGCAAACAGAGTTTAACCTAGTTGCATCCGGCTGAATACAGATACACAAATACACTGTTGTCACTTCTTGCAAAGCTTCCTTATTTCTTCTGCGGGGTGCAAATAACTATATGCAATTCCAGTCCTCCACCTGCTCATGTCAGACGATGATGAGAATGTCTCTGATAATGTCTCAATAATTAGTCCTTATTCCAAGATCTCAGGCCCTAATCTCTCTGTCGTCTACGGGTCCACCTACTGCTCCTGGAGATTAAAGGTCAGCGTCCCAGGAATCGGCAGTGCAGCCTTTGCCGGTGTTGCTGACCAGCTGCTGATAGAGGTGTTCATGCCAGCACAATTCACAGATGAAAGGCGACCGCTTCAGCCACGTGACCCATCCCATAATCACCTGAGCTCCTGCAGCGTTTGCCCTGTAAACTCTCTGGCAGAGTTTCTCTAGTGAAATCGCCATATTCATCGTCCTCAGCTACCTGATAACACTATTAGGGAAATAACCCTGAAATGCTCCAGTCCCCACCCTAACCTAACACTTCCCACAGCCACTCATCACGAATATTCCTTTTCCAAGCCGGATTATTACCAAGTCTTGCCGGGTGGATAGCATCATAGTTCCTAATTTTTACCTGTTTGCAGTATTTGAGGTTAATTTATTTGCACATTAATTTAGATTCAAGCAATCTCAGGTGTATCTCTTCTGATTGTTGGCAATGTATTCAAGCCCCCTGGACTAGTGAAGTTGGTGGCCCATACATTTTAATGTATTTGGTATTTTGCTACAAGCCACAGACATAAGGGATACTTCAGGATGCTAAAGGAAAAAATGGGTGGGAGTGAGATGGGACATTAGGGTAGGGGGTGAAGAAGAAGGGTGGAAACAGTCATGGATCCAAACGCTCAGGTTTGCCAAAGGAACAAGAGCAAAATAGGAACAAGAACAAAAAGAGAAATTCCACAGAACGAAACCGAAAAAAAAAACAATAGTGCAAGCGCAACAAAGCATTGTTATGTTATGTTACTTAGCATTTATATAGAGCCTTATGTATCATTGTTATGACCTCAAAGCGCTGGTAGTTTGAACACCCTCGGGAACCACAGTTCAAGTCAGTAGAGAGAGAGAGAGTGTTGTATGGTGTGTGTGTGCACCTGATATGTGTGCAGCTGGTGTAGTTGTTAGACGATAGCTGCTTCTTAGCGATAGGTGTGCTGAGGAAATCAGTTGGATGTGCCCAGTCTGGTGGGTGGACACCCAGACTTGGTTCTGGCTGCGTTAGCGTGAGGAACACCTATGCAAGCTGGAATGTGCTTCAGCTAGCTGTGTTTTATTAGGGTGATGAGGTGATTGTGGGGTCGTGTTAGTATGTGAACAGCTAGGCTGAATTATCAGGGGAATAGCTGTGTTCTAGTGGATGTTCACATGCTAACTGTGAAGCACACTGCAGTGGGTAGAACTGGATGCAGAGACTAAGTGCAGGGAAGGAGATGGTTGCGACTAGAACAGGTTACACATTTCCTGGGGAAAACCTTTGTGAAAAGAGGAGTCTTCCATGCTTTCCTAAACATCAGTGTCTGGGTGCCATCCTAAGTCCTGGAAGAAGTGAGTTTCATAGTTTTCGTGAGTTCATGGGGCCAGTGAATGCCTGTCTTTTTTTTTAAAAAATGTGTTTTTTGTCTGTAGTCACGAAGAGTGAGCTTGTTAGCTGAGCGGGAAGGTATGTGTCTCTAAGCAGGGTATTTTTTTTTACGGACTAGAGACGTATTTAGGGCTTATGTTGCAGAAGGCTTTTCTCATGATACAAAGCGCCGGGAAATTGATACAGCATCGAACAAGCAGCTAGTCGAGATTCTGGAGTGCTTTAGATTTGGGGTTGGGCTTTTTAAGGCCGAAAATGGCTTGCAATTTTGAGATCTTATTTTCTTATTCTGCCGTACATGCTGATAGACCAATTTAGTCTTGAAATGACTGACCCTGGATTATTTGTGTTTTATACGTAATGTCAACAGCAGGAAAGACCCTTCTGATTATGTGGAGAACAGGAGATGTTGACACAAAAGGACTCCAACAAACAAGAGTACGGGGGTAGAAAAAAATGGAGGCATTCACAGTAAGAACAAATCCAGGTGTACCCAGTGGTCCAAGTAATGGAATTATGTTCCTTGCTAGCATGTCCCCACTCCCCAGAAACCCCATTACTACACCCCTCCTACACGCAATCTCTGACCTTGGCTGCGCACCCCAGCCCTGGACAGTGTACTGCAAAATCTGTTTTCCTTCGTCCCATATTCTGAGGGCTGTGGCTTCATGTAATCCTACTTTAGTTATGCTATGATTTCTATATGTCTGTATTGTATTGTTTTCCTTATGGGTTGATGGTCCTTGGTCCTTCCAGGTTCCTTATATGATCCTCTAGTTCCATATGGTTAGTTGCAATAAGTGGCTGCAAGCTTACTCTGCATCTCTTGCTTTTCTTGCATTTCTGTGTTTGGCTAATGAGAGAAAATAATAAAGACTTTCGACAGTATGCATATGTATCTGTCCTCTATCTACAGAACTGTGTAAGCATGTTCTTCATGTGTGAACACGTGTGTCTGTGTAACTTTGTGCAGGGATGCAAGTTTGCTTCATGGCTATCTTCACTATGTCGTGGTTTCTCTAATGATGTCAGCACAGCTGGATATTTATCATTAGTCAACCAGGTCCTTGAGGCACCTGCATCCATGATCAGTGTTGAGACACCTCTATCCAAGAAGACGTCAGCTGGATATGGTTTGAATGGTTGTCTGAGAGAATATCTGTTATGTAGATGTCACTGGCCCTCATGGGGGCTGGCCATACAGTGACTGGCATCTTGCATTTCTGGCTCTTCGGGCTGTCATGCATCTGGGGTTCAAGAGGGGCATTCCAGGTACCCTCTCTTCAGAGGTTGTTAGTTTCACTGTAGATTTGAAGTTTTGAAGGCAGGTATGTGATTATTTTACCCTCAAAGAGCTAATTAGTAATTGGTTGGTAATTTATTAGAATAGGTTTACTGCATTTTCACCTAACTGATTTCCACAGTTTTTTATGCACATATTTGTATGTGGTAAGCATGGGTAAGGGATATAGTAAGGGGAAGGCAGGTGGAAGGAGGAGTACAGGGGGTCTCTCCCTGCTTTGTGTGGTAAACAAAAAGTGGAAAATTAGGCCCATAAAAATAACATTCGAGTAAAATGACATTCAGCAACAAAATAAAACCGCAAAACATTCATAGATTCTTAGAATTAAGGCATCTGTTTGTTAAGGAGGTGGTGATTAGTGTGGACTTGAGAGCTGTGGAGAGCATCCCTGGGGGTTTCCCATGAGCTCTTAAATTGGAGTCTCTAGTCAATGGCACCGGTTTGGGATTTTAAGTGATGGTGTGATGTGATCTCTGGTTATGAGAACCATTGCCATACACTGGGCCTCATTACAACAAGTGTGGTAGAGGGTTAACGGCACTGGTAGAGCTGCCAGCGGCGTTAACCCTCTACCACCTCATTACGAGGTCTGCTTGCGGGTCCCGCTAAGGACGTCTGGTAAAAACAGGCATCCTTAGCGGGACCCGCTAGCAGACCAGGATGATAACAACGGGCCCGTCAATAACGGGTCCATTGTTAGCATTCTCCCCATTCCCATTGAGCCCTATGGGGGCTCAAATCAGAATGTGGCTGTACCGGGTCTGGGTCCTGGGAAAGGGAATTACTGGGCCCTCCACGGTCGGAATGGCCCGGTAATTCCTCATTCCTGGAACCCGGACCCGGACTCGGTACCTGGTATGGTGGTAGCCGTGCCGCTAGAAGCGGCACGGCTACCTCCATACTTGTAATGAGTCCCACTGTCTTATTCTGGGCCAGTTGGAGTGTATGGGTGTTTTCCATTTGGATGGCCTTACACTTTTACAGTAATCAGGGCAGGAGACTTCCAGGCCAATTAACATCTCAATTTTATGGTCCAAATAAAGTAGAGGAAGATCTTCACCATCAGGTGCTGTTGAAATTGTATGTGAACAGGTGGAATAATCACAAGTCCGAAATCCTGGGTGGTCCTTAGGTTTTTATTTTATTTCCCTTAGTAGGGTTTCTATGGGTATTGGCCAGTTAGAAAGTGGGTTTAGATGGATGATTAGGTCACTAATATTGATACCAATATAGGTTGTGGATTTGTGGCAGTGAAATTGAAGACCAATATTTAATACTGAGTAAGGTAAATGCACAAACTATGTTAGTAAATTAAGTGTGGTTTTATTATGTAATTTTTAAATAACAACATTTCTTTATAAGGCATTCTAATTGTAAACTTGGTGGTCCTGAGCATGCATTTGGTGGAATATAATAGCAAATAGTTTCTCTGTACAAAACTGAAAGAAATGCTACCCGTTTGAGCTTTCTCTTTGACGTGTGGAAATGCTTTTTGTTGTTTTTCGGTTTGCTTCTAAAGACCGATTGTTTGGAATGCCATCAATAGCTGTAATAATTGACTGCATTCCAGGCATTCTGATTAGATGAGAGGAGGTCAATAATGACCACATCCATGTGCTAGTGAATATTAATACCCGGCGTGGGACAATGAGCTTGTAAAAAGCCTGCCCATTGGCCCTAGCCTGGGCCTTACCAGAGCAACAAGGCTATAGTGCGGTTTTCATCTATTTGTAAATGCAGTTGGGGGTAGGTCAAAATGTAGTAGTTGCTTAGTTTGAATGCAATCTGGGTGTCATCTGTGTTGAGGTGCAACACTGGTATATATACAAAAGGTGTCGTGTAGAAATTAAACAACCATAGGAACAGGTATGACTCCTGCTGGACATTGCACGAAAGTTGTGGAAATAAAAGTGACAGATTTTGTTGCGGTTGTTCCGTGTTGAATGAATGACGTCAAGTACTTTTTCCCCCCAATCCCATTGAATCTTTAAAACTGCCCAGAAGAATGTTGTGTTCTACTATGTTGTATGCATCTGGATGGCGTAATAAAATAGGAATTGATAGCTGGTTGCTGTCCAGAGCGCTTGGGAGCCCTTTAGAGTTTGTGCTTTTGGCTCGTTTAAAGCCTGATTGTCGGTCATGAAATAATACCTGGTCTTTTCTGTACAGCTGTAATTGAATGGGGGACAATTCTTTCTAAGATTGAGTTCTAGAAATAGGATGTTCGAAATTGGGCACTAGCTTATCATATCCATCAGCTCAGTATGTCTTGTTCAATGTGGCTTTATAGCAGGTAGTTTTGAGCTCAGCAGGTATTTTTCTTCTCTTTAAGGAGAAAATACAAAATGTTTTATGCAAGTAGCAAGGCTGTGGTGCTGTTCCATGATCAAGTTACCCATGCGGGGTAGCACAGAGCGTGAGCTGCTTTTAGCTTTACCACTAGTTTGAAAAGATTTGCCTGAGAGTGTGGGTCAAAGGTGGTGAAAAAGCCATATGTAGCGTCTTACATGGTTAAAATATTGAAAAGGTGGGAGTTGAAAAAAGAAGTTACAAAATGTTTTCGGGGAAGGATAGGAAGATTAGGATAGACAAGGCAATGGAGCTGGTTAGTTAGTCAGGAAGGTAAATCTGCCGGAATACTGCCAACGCAAATTGTGTCAACGCAACTCAGTCCGGCGCTATGACCGCCTGATCCTGAGTTGCGGGGGGTGGTAAATCCCCATTTAGATTGGGTCCATTGGGAATGCTCCAAAGCTGGAGGCAAATATCACACTTTCTGCCCAAATTCAGGATTGGACGGAACCGTAATGCGGCGGTAATAGCAATACCATCACATTTTTGCAGCTCCGCCCAATCTGTGATGAACCCCATTTGTCTAAATACGAGTTACAAATTAAAAAAGAGTGAAAACTACATCAAAAGGAGGTCACATGTGCCTAATTGTAATTCTCAAAGGAAGTCAGAATCTCATTCAGGAATGCAATTCTGTGCTTGACTTTAAACTTTAAAATCTGCTTTAAAGAGAGGTTGTGTGGGCCCAATTGTTTTTTTACTTGAAGGACTGAATCCTATACTGTATCCAGAAGTGACATTCTATCTGTTCCAAAAAAGTAAAGATTCTAAAATATTAAGGATAAGAACATGCATTACCCACGCCAAGAGGTACCACCTTTTCATAGTGAAACCAGTCTTGCCAAGAGTTAAAGAGCAATCTAACTACACTATGAAGTTAATAGTCAAGTGGCCTGGGGAACAACTATATTATTGTTACATGATGCTTAGAAAGTGGAACATAAGCTTCTGGGTAATTACTTGGGCTGATAACTGGCAGCATGGTGGGAGTAAAGCTGGCAAAGGGCAAACAAATGCTTGTGACGAATACTCTGAAGTAAGATACAACCTGTGGTGCTAAAGACTGCTATAACTAGAAAGGAGTGAGTCTTGTGGGCAGAAACATGTTATTCTTGTTGCAGTCAGACAGACGGAAGAGGAAAAGAAAAGTCATTAAAAAGGAAGAGTGCCTTGCCTACCTGAAGAGGTTGAAGTGTCTTGTCTAAGCCAACTAACTATTCAAAGGTACTGAGGAGTAGTAGTAGTACTTGAACTATGGTGGTATATTGAGTCGTTAGGAGATGTCACATTGAAGTGGTTTGAAGTAGTAACATACTGTGGGACAAAAGTGACTCTTCTCATAGTACCAAAAGTAGAAGTGTGGTTGTTGATAAAAGAAGCAGCAGCACAGAGGAAACATCCTGACAAATATACCAAATGTAGTGTTGTAACTGAAGAAGTGCTAAAAGAACTGTGTATTACTGACATTGGGAAATCCTACACCTTCTTTTGAACTGTGACAAAGTATGTTGAAGAAGAGACAGATTATCATCATAATGATGATTACCATTGGTGCTATTTCTTTTCTGGAAGTTGGAAGGGGATCTTTTCATCCAGGACTTGTTACCAGTGGATTTTTGTTTGATGAACTTTTGTTTTGACTTTGATCTTTCAAGAGCTGGTTCAAAACCTTTCTTTTCTGTTGCTGAAGATTTTGGAGTTAACTTTGAATCCTGTGGAAGGGATCTTACCCGAAATTGTAGAAGGCCATTCAGACATTGTGTTCATATTATTTATTATATTGTGTTGCTATATCATTCCCTTTGTGTATTTGTTGTTTAGTGTGAGGGCCAGTTTTCCCATGCTAGAGAATGTTCTAAATAGGGATTCCTCTGTGGAGTAGGGCAGACAAGGTATTTTCTCATTATATTTTCTTTAATAAAATGGCATTGTTTGAGAAATCTACAAGCAGTTGGCCGCCTTGCATTACTGAATCCTCACAGTACACTCGGCCAGTAATTCTTTAAAGGCGTGGTAGTTGTTGTGATTTCATTGCAACATATGTGATCTGTACAAATGAAAGCTACTCACCCACCAATTTTTACTGTTGTTTAAAAAACATTTTGTAGCTGACATGCATCATGGTGCCTAAATAATGATGTAACTATAATTAAACAAGATTTCTGTCAATCCAGAAATGTCTACCTTTTACACTCCTTTCGTGTTATGGAGATTAGTCACTCTTCTGTTAGTTAATCTGCTCTTTTGGTGTTCCTTAGTCCATGTTATAATGTTTTCCCACTGTACAACGCCAAGAGGAACTGTTTGCTTATTCTGATATGAAGAAGTGGTTTATGTCATTGTAGACCAGCTCTATTGCATGAGCTTATGTTAACAGATAATTTCTCCTGCCTAGCCGTAGCCACTTACTTTGAAGCTGCTTGGAATATTAGAATGAAAAATGTAAAGGATGGTGTTTTTAGCTTTGCGTAATTATTTGGTACGCATTTCTTACTCAGTATACAAAATGTATTTATGTATTCAGTTATGTTATTATTTCACTGGTACAATGTTTTAAATATTTTACTCTATTGTGATGTATTTTATTGGATTGATTATTCTAAATAATGTATTTTGATGAGGATGAGGTTCCCTTAATTCAAAGTGTTGCTACATTGGGGGTGAAGGGCAGTTAAATGGTCTTCAATGTTTAATGAGAGAAGTTTTTCATTTTACACAGGATCAGATGACCTGATATATGTTTGGGGGTGGATTGGAATTGGATAGTAGCCTTTTTGGGTGTGCAATTGTATTGTCTCTAGTCGTGATTCAGATTGGGTGTGGGGTCTGTGAGGGGTCAGAAGTGTGAGGTCGGACACATAGGTTTTTTTTTTCTCCAAACAATGCAATTTTCTTAACCCACAATTTCAGATCTAACACCTCTCTTGCCTTACACTAGCAGGGATCTACCTGCCTAAATGAACTAAGGAAAAACACTCTAACATAACATTTCCATCCCTCACACTTATACATTAACATAAACAAGAAAGTATATGGCAGTTTGTTAGTCAAACACTTGTATGTGTAAGACCTTTGAATTTGATGTTCATAACCAAAGCGAATTCCCCTTGCCCAGGTTTTAAACCAAGGTCAGGTCCAACACAAAACAACAAGGAAATGCAAGGTTGAAACAGAGTTCCAACACAGTTCCTGATAAAGTCTGTTTGGATTGAATGAAACGTCCAATACTTCACAGTTCAACCCAGAGAAGATCCTTCTCCTCCGGGAAATATAGTTCAAGAAGTTATTTAAACAAAATGTACTGCTTCTCTTGAAGTGCCACATAACACAATAACTTCTTGACTCAGATAATATCACAATCCTTCCTCTTTGGGACCATGAAACACACCAGCTTCCTCAGAAAATATCACAGTGCTTCCTACTTGGCACCATGAAACACACCAGCTTCCACTACAACTGTATTCATAGTGTTTCTCTTTTCAGAGCTTTCCCCTTAGCACCATAAAACACAGGATTCTCCTCGCAGTGCTTTTCTCTTGGCACCATGAAATACAAGACTCTTCTCATAGTGTGTTTCTCTTGCCACCATGAAACACAAGTGTCTTCTCACAGTGCTTTGCTCCTGGCACCATGAAACAATAGGCTCCAACTTCTGCCTTCACAGTGCTCTTCTCTTGGCACTATGAAACACAAGGCTCTTTTCGCAGCGTCTTGCTCTTGGCACAATAAAACACAACAGCTTCAACTTTCACAGGGGTGATCCACTCCCAGTCTTTTATCTCTGCTTCAGTCCTGTTGACTCTCCTGACAGACTTAACTACTTCAAGTGTAAACCATACAGTGGTCACTTTTCTGCGTTTAAACACAACATCTTGCACTTCAAACAGCTTTTCACATTTCTGTACAACGTTATAGCAACAACAAGATTTTCACCAAGGCCCTTTTAGCTCTGCTAGAGAAGCAATGTCTTTGGGTCTCATTACAACCTTGGAGGTAGCCTTGCCGGTAAAACCGGCAAGGCTACCTCCAAACTTACAAGAAAGTCCGGCACCTGCAAATGGGCAGTTACCGGGGTATTCCGGCCCTCCGGCCCCGCCGGCCCCGGTAATTGCCCTTTCACAGGTGCCAGAATCGGGTGATCCCCATTCCCATTTGAGCCCCTTAGGGCTCAATGGGAATGGGGATGCCTGTAGCACCAGCACGGTTCATTAACGTGCTGGTGCTACAGGCAAACTGTGCTTGCGGGTGCCTTTCATTCTGCCAGGTCAGACCTGGCGGAATGAAAGGTACCCACGAGCAAAACTCTGAGCTTACCGGTACTGTTGTATCCGGACCGGCAAGCTTGTATTGACCCCCTTTGTCTTTTTAGCACTGCCTTCCTTATATGGCCACTTTTCAAGCACTCTTGTCTTTTGTTAAGCCGGCAACCAAGTACTTTCAATTATTGGTTTTGACAATGTGAGTTCCTAATCAATAGCTGGTTCTTCTACACCATAGTCATTCATGTACAAGCTCTTCATTTAAAGATGTGATTTCAGCCCCTTTTCCTCTGGTAGCAATGGTTATTCCCAAACAAACCGTAATTGCAGTCTCTTTTGGCTGAGGGCAATGCGTGTTCACCACGTGGCTTAAGGTAAGGCTTGTTTGTTCTTTCCTAATCAACTTAAAGAGGTTTAATACTTGGTGTTTACAAGTTACCATGTTGTGAGGTCTTTACTAAGGCCTGGTTTGTGTGTAAAAGTCACTTTTAAGTGTGCACAACCATTACTAACGTTGTTAAAGCTCTTTTAAAAATATACAAGGCTTAAAACCCCCTTTCAGAGCGTATTCACTTATACGCGAATGCTACATTTATTGCACTCAATAGACTGACACGCTCCGGTCAGCTTTATTCAATTTCGCTCCTTCACGAGTGCAAAGCAACTGGTTACAGCTGCCCGTCTGCACTGCCTGAGGGCTTGGGAATATGCTGCAACACTCACCAGCTTCTTGGCCTCTGTCATAGGCTGCAGAGCTTCTACCATGGGTGTTTTCTTGACCGGGCACGCTCCTCTCTGCAAGCTGCATTCGGTTCCACCCCACAGACATGGAGTTCAGCTCACTACGACCCCCTGGAGCACGCCAGCCTCCAGGCACGGTCTGCTGCACGCTTCTCGCTGCGAAAGCTCTGCCATCAGGTTCACAAAGGGGAGAGCTTTCAGACTCCCACTTCCCGCTGTGCAACCTCTGCAATCCAGACTTTGGGGGTAAAGGACAAACTCAGGATTGAAAACTGGAATAAGTGGATGATAAATCCCAGCATCCCTTCTTTCCTCCCACTTCTGTGGATTTTGCCAGTAATGTGCTTTCTTCTGCCACCTCCTCGTGCCACAACAGGTACATCTGATACTACAAGCGCTACTACTTCTCTATCCACAACTGCATCTACTTGCCAGCACCTGAGGGAGATTTTTAAACCTCCCACTGTCCCTCAGGTGTCGGCTGTCAAGCCTAATTGCCTGACCTTCAGGCCTGCACTGCCTTTCAGCCCTTGTTTCTGTCTCAGTATTCTTGGGATTTTGGGACTTGGAGTCCCAAGCAACGCAATCAGTTCTAACTAGTAATTAACTACTCTTAACCTTAGAACTTGCTTGTACATTTTTCAAAATACTTTCCTCATGTTTTATCACAGTAGGGAAAGGCAGTTCACTTATGCCGTCATTTGCAGATTTCTTTTCTCCAAACCTTTGGGAGTAAGGGGGATGTTTAACGACATCAGGTGTAACATGTTCCTCCTTAAGTGGCATATTTAAAGATGTTGTACCCCGTTCGCCCATATTTTTAAGCTTAATATGGGTATCGTACATATTGGAATTGCAATAAGCCCTTGAAGGATTTGGTATATATGAAAGGCTATTCCCTTTCAAAGGAGGATACTGTGTCTCATCCCACGGGATCTCTTCACCTCCTTGGACCCTGTATCCTCTCTAGTGATCCTCCCGCGGTACACCACCCCCAAGGCCATGAACAGGAAGTGTCTGCCTTTCCTTAGCCACCTGGGAGCAGACTTTAGGCAGGGGTACAATGAGGGATCCATAGAATTCATCACAGGTCCCACATTGCGTTTTGGAGAGTATGAACTGGTATTAAAAGGTTGACTGCATGATTTAGACAAATGCTGTCCCTCAAATAGAATGACATTTGAAGCAATAGATGAATTATGGTGGTTGGATTTAGGAGATGACATTTTAGAGCCCTTTTTTAACAGTGAGCTAATGGAGGATTGGAGTACTCTGCAACAACTCTATTATTGTTGGGCAAATGTTATCATAGATGTTTTTTAATTTAGGCATTAGAGCAGGCTCCCCATAATGATGTATAGGCCCCATGCCTGCTTGCCAAGGGGAATAAGTGAAGGCGTGTTCTACATTTACAGCCCAAAAACATGAGACAAGCTTATGTCAGGCACATATGCATATGTGAGTGCTCAATCAGGTCTGACAAGACAACCTGCTTCTAACTGTTCATGTTGATGTTACACATTGATTGCCAGTTAGGACAGTAAGGGTGTGTCCAGCTTGTGTCGAAACCTCACAATGAATGTAAATCGAGAGACAAAGTGGTGTCACAGAGGGCCCCACGAGCACAACAACTCTCAAAGATAGTTGAAGGGGTTTTATATGAATTTAAAGTGGGTCCAACTAAGGGTAATCTCACTCTCTCTCTAGTCTTCCCCTGGTCTCCCTCCACTCTAGCCCAGACCTATTCCCCAAGATGGTCACCAGAAATCGGTGACCCCGACTACCTAGAATCTTGCTGACTAGAGGTGAGGGCCTAAAGGCAACCACCTTATCTATCTTGCTCCCTCTAGGGTCTTTTCGGTGTACCGTGGCTGGGTGTCTCACAATACAAATGATAACAGGCAATGAGGCCTTCCAACTGCCCATCTCTCATAGAGGTGGTTTCCTAGAGTCCGTCTTCTTGTAGGCCTGTATTCAGGAACCCTAACTCCATATATTCTTCCTTGGAGATTTCTGTGCAGAACTTAGTGATATGTCAGATTTTCTGCAAGCAGATGCGGACCTGAGCAGTGTTTTTTCCAATCTCTCAGTAAGGAAGGCTTGGCCTTTCTTTCGGGGACCAGCCAGTCAGGATTTCATTTCCTCAGGGCTGGGCTCTCCCCTCTCAATCGAACCCAGGTTTTGCTTTACTGGTCTTATTAGGCCCCATAACTGGTGTCCAAGAGTACGTAGCTCTCTTGTGTGCATTAGCCGTCTGAATTACTTCTTCTAATGAGGGTTCATCTACCCGGTAATCTACTTTTTGCAGATACGGGGGCAGGAAGTCTACAAACTGTTTCACGAAAAGCATTTCTTTGGCCTCCTTAAAGGCTTTTTAGTTCATCCATATTTTAGTAAGGCCTACACTCTATATAACATCTGGCGGGGAGTTTCCCCTTGTCATAGATGTAGATTCCGTAGTAGGATCTTATACTGCTCCCGATCCTGCCCCAGCCTCCCCAGAATTTCCAGCTGCAGATATTCGTATAGGGTTGTCCTCTTGGTTTAATATTTGTAAGAGTCCCTCTGGTTCTCTAGTTTCATCTTGTGGAGTACCACAAGGTTCTTCTGCTTTTGCGCCTCTAGATAAACAGCAGCCCTCTGTTTCTGTCTCTCAACCCTCTGCTTCTGCTCCTTTATGGCAAGCTTGGAACAAGTTACTTACCTGTAACTGTTGTTCTCCAGCATGGGTCTGGCATGGATTCACATGCTCATGAATATACCCCGTCGCCAGGCTGGGAATCCTCGGTAAAGAAAAATCAGTATCAGTTTCGTTTCTGATCTGTCTTTCGTAGTAGTAACCAATCACTGATCTCTGCGTCATACTGACCACAGCCAATGACTGCCATCTGCCTAAGCCCCGCCTCTGGCAGCAATCTTCAGATTTGGTAGCACGTGAAGTGACAGTATGACCAAGTGAAGAGCCGCAGAGGGGTAGGCGGGAGGGTTCGCATGTGAATCCATGCCAGACCCATGCTGGAGAACAACAGTTACAGGTAAGTAAAACTTGTTCCTTCTCCAGCATGGGGTCTGGCATGGATTCACATGCTCATGAATAAAAGAATACATAGCAGTACACACATGCACAACCACGGGAGGTGGCAAAGGCTCAACATTAAGCATTACATCCAAAACTCAACATGAAGCAATTCTTACCTCCTCACCAGGCTCACCTTAGGCGAACAGGTTGCGCAGCACTGCTTGGCCGACCCTGGACTCCTCCCTGGAATCCCGATCGACGCAGTAGAATTTAGTGAAGGTGTGCGTCGACCTCCACGTAGCAGCCCTGCAGATGTCCAGCAAGGGCACACCAGATAGGAACGCCGTGGTAGCTGCGATCGCTCTGGTGGAATGGGCTCTCGGACGGCCAGGCAGCGGTCGGTTTGCCAACCGATGACAGTACATGATACAGCCGGAGAGCCATCTGGAAATGGAAGCCTTCGAGAGAGCCTTCCCCTGATTGACAGGTCCAAAGTTCACAAAAAGTTGTGATGTCTTCCGAAAACTCCTCGTGCGGTCCACGTAGAACTTCAGCGCTCTAGCCACATCCAGCGAGTGCAAAGTCCTTTCAGCCAGCGACAAAGGCGACGGGAAGAAAACAGGCAACACCAAGGGTTTGTTGAGGTGGAAGTCCGACGGCACCTTGGGCATGAAGGAGGGGTGTGTCCTGAGCACTACCCTCGTGTTGTGAAAAGTCAAGTACGGGGGCTTGCAGGAAAGGGCCTGGATCTCTCCCACCTGTCGTGCAGAGGTGATGGCCACAAGAAACGCTGTTTTCCACGACAAGAACTTCAACGGTGCAGAGGCTCGAACGGAGGTCCCATGAGCTTGGTCAGCACCACGTTGAGCTCCCACGCCGGGGCCGGTGCCTTCACCATCGGGAACGATCGGAACAGTCCCTTCATGAATTCTTTCACCAGACGATGAGACCACAAAGACGTCCGTCCCGTGGTTCTGGTGTATAGGGAGATCGCAGCAAGATGAATCTTGATGGAAGCGTGCGCCAGTCCAGCCTTGGCCAGCGTCAGCAGGTACGGCAGTACTTGAGGAGCCATAATCCGTAGAGGGTTAATCTTCTGTGCGTGGCACCAGACAGAGAACCTCTTCCATTTGTGTCCGTAGCATTTAAGAGTTGAGGACGCCCTGGCCTTTGCAAGAACCTCTCTGCAGTCGGCCGGTATGTCGTAACCTCCAAACTCTAACGCTGCAGGAGCCAGGCCTGCAAGTTCAGCGACTTCGGGTCGTGATGGAGGATGGCGCCTCCTTCCCTGGAGAGAAGATCCGCGTCCACTGGCAGCTTGATTGACAGGGACGCTGACAAGTCCAGAAGGTCCGGGAACCATATCTGCCTCGGCCACGCAGGTGCGACGAGGATCATCCTGCACCATGACCTCTTGAGCTGGTTGATGAGCCGGATCTGCAGCGGCAATGGAGGGAACGCATAAAGGAACAGGCCCTCCCAGGGGAACGAGAAAGCATCGCCCATGCTCCTCGGCTGGGGAAACCTGCTGGCGAACCTCCGGCACTTGGAGTTCGTCGCCGTCGCGAACAGATCGATCTGGGGTGTGCCCCACCATCGGAAGAGGCGGTCCACTAGATCCTGTCGTAGTTCCCACTCGTGGCACGAGCGCAGCTCTCTGCTGAGCGAGTCGGCGATGGTGTTTTTTATCCCTGCCAGATGAAACGGCACCAGAAACATCCCTTGGGCGACGTCCCAATGCCACCGATCCTGAGCCTCCTTGGACAGGGCTGGGGATCTGGTACCGCCCTGCTTCCTGATGTAGAACATGGTGGTGGTGTTGTCGGTGAAGATCCTCACCACCTTGCCCTTGAGGGAAGGAAGAAAGGACCTGAGGCCCAAAACACTGCAGGAAGTTCCAGGATGTTGATATGGAGGGACTTCTCCGTCGGCAGCCAAAGGCCCCTCGCGTGCAGATTTTCGGTGTGCGCTCCCCACCCTTCCAGGGAGGCATCCGTGGTCACTGTCTTCTGGTGGCCCGGGGTCTGGAAGTCCATGCCCGCCGTCAGATGCGCGCGGGTGCCCCACCACCGGATCGCTCGTCGGAAGCTCTCGTTGAGTGCGATCCTGTCCTCGAAGCTGCCCGGCGTCTGGATCCAGTGAGCGTCCAGGAACTCCTGCAACGGGCGCATCCGAAGCCTGCACAGGCGGATGAGATAAATGCAAGAAGACATCATTCCGAGGAGGGATTTGATGGACCTCACCCTGGCCGCGTCTGCAACCAGCATCCGCTGCACCTTGCCCAAGATGGCCCTCGTCCTTTCCTCCGATGGAGAGGCCAGAAGCGCCACTGTGTCAAGTTTAGCTCCCAGAAACAGCGCGTCTTGAGCGGGCACCAGGTAGGGCTTGGCGTAGTTTATGGAGAATCCCAGGTCCGTGAGTAGTTGGACGTCCTCGCCGTGTGCTCCGCGGCGAGCTCCTTTGTCTTTGCTCGGATGAGGCAGTCGTCCAGGTAGGGGTAGACGTGGATCCCCTCCAGGCGCAGCCGCGCCGCCACCGGTGCGAGGCACTTGGTGAACACCCTGGGTGCCGACCTCAATCCGAAGGGAAGGGCTCTGAACTGGTAGTGACGCCCTTGGACCACGAATCTGAGAAACTTTCGGTGTCCCTTTAGGATGGGGATATGGAAGTAGGCATCCTCCAAATCCAAACGACGACAGGAAATCGCCCTCCTCCAGTTGACCCAGGACGTGCTGGAGGGTGACCATCCGGAACTTCTGTGCCTTGATGAATTTGTTCAGTCGTCGTAGGTCCAGGATGGGACGCCATCCTCCCGTCTTTTTCTTCACGAGGAAGTATCTTGAGTAAACTCCGGAGCCCCGAAGCCTCTTTGGGACGAGCTCGATGGCGCCTTTCTTGAGCATCGCCTTTACCTCCAAGAGAAGTTGAGGGACGTGATGTTCCTTCCTTGCCACGGGGGGGACACGCGGGCACTTCTTTAGAAACTCGAGCGCGTGACCCTGGGCCAGGGCGTCCAGCACCCAACGGTCGGTGGAGATGGACTCCCACACGCTGACGAAGTTCGCCAGCCGGCCTCCCACCGGGGTGCTTCGGTGGGGGCCGGACCCCACAGCCGGTTCAGTCCTGCTTCGACGAGGCTTTGCCACCTTGTCCTCCTTGGCGACGACGGCGGGGACCGCCCGACTTGCCTCGTCCCCTGTAGGCTTCCTGTGACGACGAACGGGCCGCTTGACGATAGGTGGAAAATCCGCCGCCGGAACCTTTGGAGGCACCCTGCTTACCTCCGCCGCTCCGAAAGGGCGGCCATCGTTGTTGGAGAACACCAAGAGCCCGGGCCGTCTCCGTGTCCGTCTTGATGGCTTGTAGGGAATCGTCCACTGTTTTCCCAAACAGGTTGCTCCCGTCGAACGGCATGTCCAAGACTCTGGTCTGCACGTCCTGACGGAAGTCAGTTGCCTTGAGCCATCCACGCCGTCTAAGGCGCACGCCGTTGCCCAAATGGCGAAATCCAGTGTCAGCGATGTCCGTCGCTATCGTAATGGCGTGGTCCGACGCCACTTCTCCTTCCTGCAAGATCTCTAGGGCCTCCGCCCTCTTGTCGTCTGGTAGGAAATCCAGCACGGGGCGATTTTGTACCACAACTCCCTGTCATAGCGGGCTACGATAGCCAAGGCGTTAGCAGCCTTAATTGTCGTCGCTGCCGATGAGATGACTATGCGTCCCATCGTGTCCAACTTCTTTCCCTCGCCGTCCGGCGGGGAGGTTGACGTAGAAGCCGAGGAACCCCCCGCTTTCTTCCTGGCCGCCGCGGAGACGACCGAGTCCGGGGTCGGCTGTGCCCGAAGGCACAAGGGGGCCGCGTCCGGGACCCGGTATTTCTTCTCGTACCGATCCCTTCTCGCAGGCGTTGTGGATGGGTTCTTGAGGAGGGCGAGACCCTCATCCCAGATATCGTCCAGTAGAGGTACAGCGAGGACCGTCTTCCTCTTGGTCTCGCGCCGTTGATAAAGGAAACCTTCCTTCTTCTTCTCTTCCGGGCAGAGCTGGAAAAGCTTGGATGCCCTGGCGATCATGGCATGAAACGATCCAATCTCGTCGGGCGGGGAAGCCCAGGGAGGAGGTGACGACGGAAGATCCTCGTCGTAAACCTCGTCGTCTGTGCCCGTCGCGGCTGTGTCAGTCCCCGTATCATCCCCGCGGGTCGTGGACGGGGAGGAGGGCTGAGCAGGGCGTGATGGTTGAAAAGGAGGTGGAGGATGAATCCTTCTTCTCTTAGGAGGAGGGCTCCCAGAAAGGGCCTGGCTCCGGGTCCCCCGTCGGGAGAGGTTCCTCCGTTGGTGGTAACGGCAACCTCGTCCTTATCTCCGCGCATAAGGACTGTATAGCCAACAAAATGGCCGCCGAGTTGTCTTGCGCCACTGGTTGAGGGGAGTCCGACAGGCGGTCAGGAGCCCCGTCGGCACCCTCGACGTTCTCGTCGTCTCCTATGTCGGGATCCCTCCCGACGGGCTGGTCTTCTTCCACGCCAACGCCGTGGCTTAAGACTTCGATCAGCTCCTCCTCAGAGGTTGAGGCCGAATCCATGACGACCTCCTGCCCCCCCTTTTTCTTCTTCGTCAGAGGTTTCACAGGGGTCCTGTCGATGGGAATGAAAGAGGACTCCCTCCGCGGTGGCAGGGAGACCCTGGGCCCCGAGGTCGCCACCACTGGTGTAGCCTCCACAGGCTGAGCCAGGGCCGCCGCGACTGTCTCGATAGAGGCCTTGGCCGGATGGATTAAGGCTTTCACCACCTTAGGTACGCTCACCGCCTTCTCCTTGGGGGGAGGGTCACCGCCTCGCTCCCCCTCCGATGGGGCCTTCGAGCTCGACCGGGGTCTCTCCAGGAGCTTCGCCGGGTGCTCGGCCTTCCTCTTACCCGAGCCAGAGCGTTGGCTCGTGGTTGATGGCGCCGGGGAGGATGCGCGCTGCCTGGCGCCCGTAGAGCCCGACCGTTCGGCGCTCCCGGTGCCAGCGGACTCGCGGTGCTTGGCCTTCTGTTGGACCCCCGTCGCCGGGGCGCCCTCAAAGGTCTTAGAAGACCGCTCGGACTTCTTCTTCTTCTTCTCGCCTGACGGGCTCTTCCCTTCCAGCCAGCTGGCGAGACGCAGATGGCGGTCCTTCATGGTCCGCTCCGACATATTGCCGCAAAACGCACAGTCCTTCTCCACGTGCGTCTTGTCCTCATGCAGGCAGTAGAGGCAAAGGGAGTGTTCGTCCTCCTTAAAGACATTCTGAAGCTGGCATCCAAGGCAGACCCTGAACAGCTTTCCGGGAGTCGAACTTCCCTTCTCCTGGGCCATGATCGAGATGGGCCTGAGAGACTTCTGGAGTCCTCCAAAAGCGTGGCTCGACGAAATCTTCACCCTTGAAGGGCGTAGAAGAATCCGACATGGGTCCCCGTTGATCGGATAAAGAAACGGTGGAGCTTGAGGCTCTTTTGACCGAAAAAGAGAAAATTTTCCTAAGAAAAAGCGCGAAAAAAGCACTAAAGCTCGAGAGCAATAGCACGAGGATCCCAACACTTGAACGTGCGGTAAAAATCTGAAGATGGCTGCCAGAGGCGGGGCTTAGGGAGATGGCAGTCATTGGCTGTGGTAAGTATGACGCAGAGATCAGTGATTGGTTACTACTACGAAAGACAGATCAGAAACGAAACTGATACTGATTTTTCTTTACCGAGGATTTCAAGCCTGACGACGGGGAATATTCATGAGCATGTGAATCCATGCCAGACCCCATGCTGGAGAACCTTTCCTATAGTAGGAACGTCCTTTTCTCTATGTTGTTCCAGGGTTGCTCCCCCAGGACCTAACAGAAGCATTGGACCTGACTGAGGCCTGGGATTGTTAGGATCTCTGTGACCTCTAAGAGATGACACTACCTTCTCTGAGAGACTACACTGCCTCCTCTCTGGGCAGAATGGTGGGAAGTGCTATCGCTGTCCCCATCCACTTCCAGGCCCCTCAGAGAAATAGGTCCTTGAAATGGGGGCTCAGTACTGCCACTGGCCCCCTGGGAACCTTCTACCCCTTCCTCCTCAAACGCTTGGAGGCTTTTCAACAGTTTGGCCTTTTTAACCTTACTGCTCCCAACTTGCCAGAACTCATGCAGCTCAGCTACTGGCAATGTATGCTTGCAGCTCATGTCAAGTTCCAGTGTAGCAACAAAAAAAGTGCCTTGGCAGTGAAAAGTGAATCTAATGTAGTTGCACATCAAGCTGCAGGCAGTCTGTCTCAAATCCTGACCGCTGCCCATCAGTGTGATGAATTGACTTCTGCCATGCAGGAGCACAAGGAGGAGAAGAGGCTAAACTGCCTACTCAGCCATCACATTCCAATAAAACAAAAGTGAACCAATCATAAAAGTAAAACAGAAATAGTTAAGAGATATGCCTTGTTTACCTTTTGTGGCAAGGTGGGCGGTGGGAAGGCTATACTCAAGGGGGCGTGAATGTGAAACAGTAGCAAGCCAACCAGCAAAGTACAACAGTCCAAAATAAAAGGATGTCCAATCAAGATTCTATAAAATATATATACTTTAATTAAACACACCGACCAGCACCCAGAAGGAACAGGTAGGCAGCAGCCTTGTGCTCCCCTTGTGCTCCCTGCACAGTTTGTAATCTTTTTCGTGGGCCTTTTCGCCCATGTTGCTGGGGTGCCTGACCTGCCTTGCAGTGGTTTTCATTGGCCCTCCTGCAGCCTGTGTCCGGAAGAACACTAACTGCACCGTAGTGAGTTATTGTTTGAACGTGCTGCTTCCCGTGCAACATTTCCAACGAGCAGCCTGAAGGAGCAGGTAGGCAGCAACCACAGGCTCCCCTCATGCTGCCCGCACATTTTAAAATCTTTTTTCCACCTCCTTTTCGTGGGCCTTTTTGTCCATGCTGCTGGGGTGCCAGACCCGCCTCCCAGTGGTTCTCATTGGCCCTCCTCCGGCCCTTGTGTGGAGGAAACCCTCTCACAGGAGCTCCTCAGGGCAGCCTCTTGCCAGGGCAACCTGAAAAGGGTGACAGAAAAGGCAATTGACAACTCCCTGTTTGCCCGTGTTCACCCAAGGGTGCCCAAGAATAATATTGTCCACCGCAAAAAAAAGGTAACAACCCACTTCAACTGTAATTATTAATACCGGACCTCTGAGCCTAGGAACTGTTTACTCACCACTTGTTAGCTACAGTAATTACAGCTCTGAATGCAACTACAGTTAAGGTTTCTGTACCCATTTTGCATCTAACCGCATCTCAGGTATTGTCTTGCTTTTGAATATAGCTGCATTACAGGTACTAACTCAACTCTAAATCTAGCAACATTTTAGGCACTGTTTTCACACTCCAATTCCTACCGTCCTAAAGGCTCTGCATTCATTTTGCAACTAGACCGATTTTAGGTAGTTTGCTCTCTGAATAAAGCTGTTATTAGGCACGTTTTCTGCTTTGGTACCTCACACCTATGAGCCTATCAACATCTCAAACGTTGTGTACCTTCCAATCTTAGGTAGAGGTAATCACAGTTCTGAGTATAGCCACAATTAAGGCTCTATGATCACTTCACATCCAGCCGCATGTCTGGTACTGTTTTGCTTCCTGAGTATAGCCACATTATAGGCACTGTTGCAATTCTAAATTTAGCAAATTACTGGACTGTTTCACAACCGCATTCTGACCACAGCGAAGGTTTCTCTAATCAATTTGCATCTGACACCTCATAGATAGCCATCGTGTTGATCCTTGCTGCGCATTACAAATAGCCATTGTGTTGAACCTTGCTGTGCGTTACAGATAACCATTGTGTAGAACCTTGCTGTGCTTTACAGATAGCTATTGTGTTAAACATTGCTGCGTATTACGGATAGCTATTGGGTTGAACCTTGCTGCGCTTTCCAGATAGCCACTGTGTTGAACTCTGCTCCGCATTACAGTTGACCGCTGTGTTGAACCTTCCTGTGCTTTACAGAGAGCCATTGTGTTGAACCTTGCTGTGATCTCCAGTTGACCACTGTACTGTACCTTGCTGTGCTTTACAGTTGACCATGGTGTTGAACCTTGCTGTGCTTTACAGATAACCACCATGTTCAACCTTGCTGCACTTTTGATGACTGTGTTGAACTTTGCAGTGCTTTCCAGCTAGCCATTGTATTGCACCTTGCTGTGCTCTCCAGTTGTCCTTTTTGTTGAGCCTTGCCGAGCCTTACACATAGCCACTGTGTTGAACCTTGCTGTGCTGCTTGCATAGCCATTGTGTTGAACCTTGCTCTGCCTGATGGATAGCCATTGTGTTAAACCTTGCTGCGCGTTTCAGATAGCCATTGTGTTGAACCTTGCTGTGCGTTGAAGATTGCTGTTGTGTTGAACCTTGCTGTGCTTTACAGATTGCTATTGTGTTGAACCTTTCTGCGCATTATAGATAGGCATTGTGCTGTACCTTGCTGCACTTTACAGTTGACCACAGTGTTGAACCTTGCTGTGCTTTACAGATAGTCATTGTGTTGTACCCTGCTGCACGTTACAGTTCATTGCAGTGTTGAACTTTGCTGTGCTTTACAGATAACCATTGTGTTGAAACTTGCTGTGCTCTCCGGGCAACCACTGTGCTGAACCTTTCTGCATTTTACAGTTGATCATGGTGTTGACCACTGTGCTGAACCTTGCTGTGCTTTACTGTTGACCAGTCTTGAACCATCCGCAACATACAGATAGCTGTGTGTTGAACATTGCTGTGCTTCCTGGATAGCCATTGTATTGAACCTTGTTGCGCATTACAGATAACCGGTGTGTTCAATCTTGCTACGTGTTACAGATAGCCCTTGCTGTGCTATACAGACAGCCATTGCATTGAACCTTTTTGCAAGTTACAGATAGCCATTGTGTTGAATCCTGCTGCGTTTTACAGATAGCCACTGTGTTGACCCTTGCTGCACTTTCCAGTTGATGACTGTGTTGAACCTTGCAGTGCTCTCCAGCTAGCCATTGTACTGCACCTTGCTGTGCTCTCCAGTTGTCCTCTGTGTTGAACCTTGCCATGCCTTACAGATAGCCACTGTGTTGAACCTTGCTCTGCCTCCCTGATTGCCATTGTGTTGAACCTTGCCACACGTTTCAGATAGCCATTGTGTTGAACATTGCTGTGCGTTACAAACAGCCATTGTATTGAACCTTGCTGCGCATTACAGATAGCTATTGTGCTGAACCTTGCTGCACTTTCCAGTTGACAACTGTGTTGAACCTTGCAGTGCTCTCCAGCTAGCCATTGTACAGCACCTTGCTGTGCTTGCCGGTTCTCCTCTGTGTTGGACCTGCCATGCCTTACAGATAGCCATTGTGTTGAACCTTGCTGTGCTTCCTAGATAGCCATTGTGTTGAACTTTGCTGCGCGTTTCCAATAGCCATTGTGCTGAACCTTGCTGCACTTTACAGACAGCCATTGTGTTGAACCTTGCTGCACGTCACAGATAGCAACTGTGTTCAACTGAACTGTGCTGCACACTCCGGTTACCCACTGTGTTGAACCTACATTGTTTCCAAACTAGCCTCTCTGCAGAACTCTGCTACACCCCAACAAACGAGAGTACTGAATCTCACTACATTCCCCAGTTAGCCTGCTGCACTCCCTAGTTGATCTCTTGCTGAGGCTGCTATGCCCCTTAGTCTCCCATTGTGCTAAATTCCACTACTATCGCTACTTGGCCAACACATCGAACTCACACTGCCAACAACCAAGAGACCCCACAAGGAAAAACAAGTAAACAGGACTCCACAGGAGAAAAACTAACCACCAGAGGTGGTCAAAGAAGGCTCCAACTAAATCTAAATCAGGATCCTCCAATAGACATCTTCTGAACACTTATCACCACACAGGGACTCTTCGCCACTACGAGCCTCCTACAACAACTTTAAGAACCACAGGTCTCCACAAGGGAAGACATAAAATGCAACCATAATTAAATAACCATAAAACCACCCAAGGAAAGTCACAGGAACGCTTGCGCAACTGTGAACCGATATCTGCACAGGTCACCTCAGGGAGAATGTCTCCACTGACAACTCTTTACAGCTACCTCTACGCAATACTCAAGAACCCACACATCTGGACGAACAAAAGGAAACTCCTAAGAAAACACCTAACCATGGTACGTGAAAGGTGAGCTACAGTCACTGAGAACCCGACACAACCAACTACCTAACCAACTCCCGGACAATGAGGTCAGCCACCCACTGTCTAGCCAAACTCAGAAAGACTGAGTCAATCTACTGCTTATGTGAGGAGTCCGAAATGAGAGGCAGGCACAAAGTTGCAATGTTTTCAAAATCAGGCATCTTTATTAAAGAAAAGGGGTTGTGTAAAGGCCTTTCTGTTCCTATCCTAAAGAGGGTTTCCTCTCCTAGGAACCTAAAAGTAATGATCAGTCTGTATCTTGTCGTCAAAGTTATGCAAACTGTCCTTGTGTCCGAAACAATCTGACCATCACACTAAAAATGAACAATCAACGGTGTAAGGTAAGTGTCTCTGTTTCTGATTTAGCAAAAAGTGTGTTAATATCAAATATGAAAATTCAACAAACAATCCTTGAATCCAGGAGGTGATTTCCTTCCCCTGGATTGTTCCATGTAGGATAGCGAAAGTGTCCTTTTCAAACAATGATTCCTTGAGAGTAGCAGATATGTCTCTGTCATAAAACACATTCTCAGGGATGGCAAAAGTGTGTTTTGAAGAATAGCAAACATGGTTTGTTTTTTTACACAACAGCCTTTTAAGGATGCCAAAAGTGTCTCTTCTACACAACAATGTCTTAGAGTGATCTGGTATATTCTCCTGGCAGGTATGTTTTGCAATGTCTTTTCCTTTCATATGCTTTATATGGATTACCTGGTATACCTCCCTTCCAGGAATCCCCCTATGGGATTTGTAGATCCCCTGGTGTACTCCCTGCCAGGTATCTTTCTCCCAAAGGCTCACTGCCTGAGGTGCTTCTTTGAGCAGGACATCCTACTGTTAAGGGACTTCAATTCAGCAATCCCACTAAGTCAGTGCCTCGTCTGGGACGCCCAAGGGAAGCCCTTATTTATATATTTTTATGACAAGTTATAATCTGGATGATAAACCCTTATATAATGCCCCTCTCTTTGAATCCCCCTGACCTCACTGAGCCAAGAAGTAGGTTTGTTTTGCAATTTAAAAGGTTTATTGAGAAAGTAAACAATATATATATATATCACACTTTTATGAATAAATTAATATTTGATAGCACACTTAGGCATATGACAGTGATCAACAATGGATAATATTACACTAGCACACTGATTTAATTACTTAGGAGTTAGTATAGGGAGGATAAGGTAGCTGAGAATACTTTTATGATTTCAAGGAAATGCAATGATGAATAAAAATGCAGTACAGAAATAAACTGATAGGGTTTCACAAGAGATAATATGTTCACTTTTCCCCTTGTGGCAATTCACTCCCCCCCCTATGCAATATAAGGAGATGGAAGTAAAGCACACAGTTTCCAGGAATACAATCACAATACAATACGAATTTCAGTTCCCCCCTAGCAAGCTTAGAGAAACAGGGATGGTTTTAAACACAGGCAAAAGTACTTTTAAATGTGGTATGCAAAGAAGGGAAAATATGCTACAAATGATTTTAATTCCCTGTAGGGGGTTCACGGTACGTGATAGCTATTTAGGATTAGTTCAAGTCACACTGGCAATGATTCAGGAATGATTATCAGAGGGAAAACGGATTTCAGCAGCTGCGAGCAAATGACGGCTATTTTTGACAGGAGCTAATTTTTCAATTTGCAGCAATTTAGTCGCGTGCGTCGAGTGCGATTGTGGAATAACTAGAAAGTCGGTTGGAAAGCTTAGAATCTTAGCTTTAAAATGAAAGTTAAATCCCGTTCCTAGCATGTACGGATCAAAAGATACGGACGATTTTGTGGAGGTAGTTTCTCGAAAATTAAAGTAAACTTCAGAATGACAAAATGACACTTTTACAGCTTTGAAATTACAGAATGAACACACGATTCCTATGATGCAGTTCTGGACAGGTTCAAATGTTTTTAATCAGATTATTTTAAACTAAGAGATGGGTTCTGCACAGGCCTCAGGATACTCACTCCTAATTTTGGAAGGAATTGGCCGCGTCACGGATCTGGTCAACAGGTTGGACTGGACTTCTGGCGGCTTCTGGTACTGGTTCTGCTCACAGCGGTCTGGTCTGTGCCTGGTCTCTCTGGATACAGCACTGCTTTCTGGGTCTGGATATGGCTCTGGATACAGCTCTGCTTTCTGGGTCTGAATATGGTTCTGGTCCAAGGTTCTAGCCAGAATCAAACAGCTCGCCCGGCTGTTGAATAGTTTGGTTAGGTTGCTGGGTTCCCAAGGCCTGCTGAGAAGAGTTCAGCTGTTTGGGTTAGGCCTCTCTGCTACAAAGTTCTGGAATCTGGAGTCTAAGTTCTGGAGATGGTCCTTCTAGATATTTTAGGTCATTACGACCCAGGCGTTAAGGGTTAATGCCGTCGTTAACCCTTAACGCCTGATTCCAATTTTAACGGCTGCTTTTAGCAGGCGTTAAAATCCATGGCGCTAACCCGCCTTGGTGCTAATTACGGCACCGTAATTTACGGTGCTGTAATTAGCGCCTTCCCCACTCCCATTATGCCCTGTGGGGCAAAAATGGGAATGGGGAAGGGTAAATGGGAAATGGGGATTTACCGCCCCACTCACCTTGGAATGGGGCGGTAAATCCACCATCCACCATGGTGTAAACATAGTTTACACCATGGTGGTAAAGTTGATGTACTTACCGCCTGGGTCGTAATGACCTCCATTGTCTGGTCCGGCAGAGTGCTTCGCAAGAATTCAGGTGAAGTGGGAAAATGAGTGTGTCTACCTGGGTCTCAATGACTCCTTTTATGTCTTTGAAAGTGGGTGGGCAGGCTGACTTTCTATGCCCCACCCTCTCATGATCCTGATAGGCTAAATAATTATCTGTGCTCTCACTGGGGAACTAAGTAGTGAGTCAGGATGAGTCAGAGTGATGCTATTTTTATGGCTGGCTGAAGTCCCTCCCCTTTGCATTTACTTAGAAAAACGATTTTTCATAACCACACATGCTTCCCAGATACACAAGTTGTTGAAATTACATGTACACATTGCAGATGAATTAAGGTACATTCTTGCCCAACTCTGATCTTCCTAAGAGCTTGGGTTCAGAAATGACAACTTATTTTCATTTTTAGTGGGTTTTGCCATATTGGACTTTTACCCGAATTTACACAGAGGTACACCCCCCTTCTGGGCATATTACAGTAATGTACTATTTCTCTAGCATAAACCCTGTGTCTGCAATATTAATAAATAGCGGGTTTCGGTCTCAGAACATCACAGAGCGACCAGCTGGGTCTTGAACCGTGAGTAAAATTGTCATTTTAAGAATCTCAAAGTTGTAAATTTCTGTCATCTGGTTACAATTAGTTATCAGTATTTTTATAAAACATATATTTGCCTTCAATTCAATTCACAAAAGTGTCTGGGTCCGCCCCCAGAAACTTGGTGAGTCAGAGATCACATGTCCTTCCTTCCAGGAAGAGCACTGTTTACAGATACACATCAAATCAGCATACTCTATTCAATGGAAAGAGTCTTATGTGTTGACTGAGGTCAGCAGACCAGGGGGCCACTCTGCATTTGGTTAACAGAAACCTGTGATTTCCTGCCTTCTTGTGTGGAGTTCTGAGGTGGGAAGGCTTCCCAGCCTCTTGGACTGTTACTTGAATCAGACTGTCTTCTGGGAACAGCAGGTGTTAAGAATTTTCATTAATCAGCAAGCCTATGAAGTCCAGGCTGGCTCAGGCTCCTTTGTCAGCTACTGAAATACAGTTCTCCTGTCAGAGTTTAGACCACTAGCGCCGGTTAGTGTCCAATGCCGGTACTGCACCTATTTTTGGAAGCTGTCTTGAATTAATACATTTCAAAAAGAAAGGATTTTACTTGATAGTATATGATCCTTGCTTGACATGGCATTGATGTGGATCTGCATTAGAGTAAAGTAGAACACTCAACCAGAGTTGGATTTTTGTTTGGTGGTTTCGGGCCCATGATCTTAGCAATTTGTGACATTAATAAAAACAGATTTTGAACAGAACCATCTTTCTTTGAACTGGTGGGTGGCAGGTCAGGCGACCATTTTGGTGTGCGCTAAACTGCGCGGTTCTCCTGGATTCTGGCGCAAATGTGGGCTTTTCCGCCATCTTGGATTTTCTAAGCCCACAGCACCAAATATTGTAGCATAATTCAAACGTGGGTCAAGACACCCGACACTACAATGTTCTCTTTCAGTAGAGCACAGTTGTACTCTTTCATTGTTTATACTTCATTGAATTTAGGTACAACTTGTTCCAACTGTCCCCATATTCACATCTCATATGTGGAGGCTTGTTAAATTTCTGTCTGTTGACTTCTTCACTAGTATTAATTTGCTTGTGGCAATACTTGTTCCAATCTTCCCCAAATTGACATCTCATATATGGAGACTTATACAGATTTTGCCTTTCAACTTCTGATTACTTTTCATCTGCTGGTGATAATATTTACTTCAACTTTCCCCATATTGACTTCCCTTATATGAGGATTTTTGTAAATGTTGTCTTTCTAATTTACTTGGTCGGCATCAAAATAGGTTTTCAGTTGTTCATATGCCTTTCGGAACAACCCGGGGTCCCCAATACCTATGGGCAGACTCACTGTTGTATGATGGCATTTCCGAATCATGGCACGTTGATGCATCAATGTTTTTATTCTGGGAAGGCTTCTCCTGCTTTGCAGACCCTCATTCAGTTCTCCCGCTGGCTCTGCATTCATTTGCCAGTAGAACTGTGTGGCTGCACAACAAGACTGCATCCCCAACAGCCTTGCTGCTGCTGCCGGCCTGTCAGCGGTCCTTCCAGGTCATCAGCGTTGCCTCTTCCCGGTCTCACACCTCTCCGGTAAGTTATGCTTACAAGCTGTTGCTTGGAAGCGCCTGCCTCTCTCTGCATGGGGATTTCTGTGTGTCTGCTTCTGACTTTGGTTCTGCTTCCTGCAAAGTCTGCTATGCATCTCCTTTCTTCACTTCTCAATTGAAGGTGTTCACCATGTTTAAATATCCTGCACAGCTGATTTCCATTGTAACAACTAGTTTGCACATTTAACTTGGTGTTTCCTTCAATCCCCATTAACTCTTTCATCCGCTTCATTGTCCCAGTATTATAGGCGTTATGGGAGTTGGAGTTCATAGGAGTTTTAGACATTTTTAAGTCATATTGTTTTGGATCGTTTTTCAAATCAAAAACATCAGAGGCAGGAAATGTTAAGTCAGCGCTATGTGTAATGGTACTCTGCTCATAATGGCAATATGCCATCAGCATTTTAGATGTTATAGTGTTTTCTTCAAAAGGGGGGCATACTGAGTCTCTCCTAATGCAGTCATCACCTCCTCCCGGGGGTCATCCCCTCCCACATGATCCTCCCTCATAATACCACCCACAGGTTCAGGATCAGGTAGCGGCTGCCATTCCCTGACCATGTGAGGGGAGATGAGCCACGGGGAATCAGTGATGACTCTGTAGGATTCATCACACATTGGAAGAACTCCCCGCCCACCTCCCTAGAGCCAAAGTAACCACCAGACAGAGTAACCGCCAATCAGTATTCAAAGGTCGAAGTTAATCACCTATGCTAACCCAGAAACACTGAATCAATTTGGAACATCGAAAAGTAACCTGCAACCAGGAAACCACCTTACTGACACCAGGTTGACATGTAGGGTGTGAGGTAGAGCTATTTTGGTCTTCTTTCCGCGAATGGGCTTATTTCCGTTGAGTCTGCTGGTGTGTAGTCTCATTGCGCGGTTCCATTTCCTGGCGTGGTATTCTCAAGTTGTTCCACTTCGTTAGTTCTGTTTTGGATCATGATTGGGGAAGAGCACCAGGGTCTGTTTAATCGTTGACTCGATCAGCAGTGAAGAAGTTGGAGGCTAGAACAGCGGTTTGAGAATTACAGGTGCATCGTTGCTTCTTTGTTTGAGCCGAGGCAACGACATGCCTCTGCGGTTGGGGTGTGGCAGTGAATGTCCAGTATGGCGGTTCAAAGATTGGCTGATGCCAAAGGAAGCCTTAGAGCATCGTGTTGTTCAAACAGGTTCAAACAAGTTTGAGACATGTTTGGCAGCAGTTTGACAACATAAGTGAAGACATCCTGGCTTTCTTGGCTCTCAGGTGCTGGGAGTTTCCCTCCAGGCTCTCAGGGGCAAGGGTAGTCCTTGTTGTTGGGTTCCCAAACACGGGGGATGCTGTCACACACCTGCAGCGGTCTGTAAGCGTTTATTTTTAATGTTTTATTTTATTGGATATTTGTAAGGCGCCTACACAACAAATGGTGTTTCAAGGCGCCAACTGATGTCCTGGGTGCTAATTCGGCTGGCAGAGAGACAGGTGTTGCTCCAGCAGCATGTCACCCGCAATTTGTCCTGGGGATGGTTCAGGAGCAGTGCTTGCCTCTGCCTTGGACTACCTGTCTTTAACTGAAGAACTTTGCAAAGGACTGCTCTACCAACAGGGTCCAAACAAATTATTCTTCAATGGCTGAAGTCCAGAGATTAAACAAAGGAGTTTGAGACCCTGTCTTTAAAGTCAAACTTCCAAAGGGGATTGGACAGCAGCAAGTCTGCTTAAGGTGTCCAATCTTTGGCATTGAGACCAGTGTTCATTGTCTTCTATCATCATACCCAAAGTGATGCGTGTTAAAGAAAGTGGAGAGGACAGTTTGGGAAAGAGATAAAGAGAGAAAACAAGATAATAGATTCTTCTGCCAGCTGGTCTGGGCTCCCCACGTCAACACTAGCTCCACCCCCTTCCCTTGTCAATAGCATCAAGGGCCCTTTTGGTATGCTGCACCCTGGTGTGAGGCTAGTCCTTGTGGGATGGTGTGTCCTTTGATTCTGTTTTCTAGGCCAGTTCCTTCTGGGTGGCTGTCTTGCTGAAGAGAGGTGTTTCCAGGCCTCACAGTGGATCAAAAAAAAAGAGGCACGTCATTCAGTCTCCTATTTCTTTCCCTTTCCTGTCTCCTCCACTTTCTCTGGAACAAAGCACTTTGGGTGCAAGATCAACAGGGCAAAGTCCACTCCATCCAGGAGCAGGGATTGGTCCCCTAAAGCCAGCTAGCTTTATACTAATCACCTGAAGACGTGTGCATTTAAAAGAAGGGGCTTGTGCACCCCTTCAGCAGAATTCCCTCATTTCCTCAAGAATCCTTTAAGGCCAAAGAGACATTCTGAACATTCTCACCTGGACTTCCTTTGGGACAGTTGCACTGTCCAAAGCCCTCCACTGGAGGTGAAAAAGGAGTCATCCAAGACAGAAGGAAGATCTGTCTCCTAACCACTCCCAGGGAACATCGGAAGTGACTAGTGCTGTGGCGCGGGACCAACCATTCTGCAACAGATTCATTGTGCCAGAAGAGCAGACGCTGAACTGAAGTATCCTGCCTTTGAGTCCTTGGTGAAGGCCTCACAGTAACTGGAGGGCCAGACCAGCAAAAGCTCCCTGTTCTCACACACCAAACAGGTTTCTTTTGGGTTTCCCGCATCCTGAACCATATGGAAGGCACTGGTGCTGGTGTCTGCATCCCTCCAACCAGCTGAACTATTGCACTGCATCTAAACCAGCTCAACTCTGCATCGTGTCCTAGCGAAGCATGCCACCTGCTAGGCCCAGAGCATCTGCTCAACGCTGCAACCAGAACCGAATCTCTGGGTGGTCACTTGCCGACTCTAACCGGGGGTTAAAACCACAGCTCGGCCCAGCTAGCCTGAGAATCACTACCTCATTGACTGCACATCGACGCACCCTCGATCATCACTTCAATGACCGGCGCCTGCCAAGTCGAACCTCTGGAGTGCCACTCGCCAACATCTCCCAGCAGCCGAAGCCCGACTTGGGGTGGCCAACTGTGAAGCATTTTTGGGACTGCTTCGCCTGGCATCATTGAACTGCTGCCGTTCGACCGCACAGTGCACCGGCATTCGACCCTACTCAACGCTGCTTGTTGCCAGGACCTCCACGATCCAGAAATGTCTGTAAATGTCGAAATTTAAAGAACGTACAGTCTATTTATTCGAATTTTCACTCTACCAAAATCACGTATTTACCAGAATGTCACACTACATTCCCCATTTCAGCATATTTGCTAGTGACAACATACATGTGTTTTATTTAAAAAATGTCTTTATAGATGATCGCAGAGTATACTCAATTGTGTGCATGATGTGCGGTTTCGCATTATACATTACCTTCATTTATGTGTTATATGGCTGGCTACTACACACCATCGAAGAGCATTTTGCGAAAGTGGGAAAATGAAAACAATAGTTTTAGTGTTTTGATTTTTAATATGCATGTGTACTATTTTTTTTAAAGCATTAACTTCATTTATGTGTTATATTGCAGGTTATTACTGTTTTTGATTCATGGACTGTTTTCGTAATTTACTTTTTTTTTGCCTTCCATGTGCTGCGTTGATTCAGTCCTTTCTGACTAAAAGCAACGAAAGGACCGTTCAACTGTCATTTAGTTTGTCGGGTTTTCCTACTTACTGGAGCGCTGTTCTTGCACGATTGCTCACGAGATTACGGACACAGAAAGCTTTCATTAAAACGAAGCAAACAATGTAAATTTAGGCTTTGTTTTTCATTTTATAATGCATTATAACTTAATCAAAGCAAGCAGTAGCTTCATTACCCATTTAATAATGTGTTCCTAAATATATATACGCTTCATTCAATCTTTTCGGCAACACGAAGAATTACACTTTGTTTTTTTCTGCAGCGTGGTTTTACTACTCGAATTTTTCACACGATCCTACGTGCCTGTTAAGACGGATTTCTGAACTCTGTCCTGGTGGCGCAGAAGTTCAGAAGGCCAACCTAATTACTTGGAACAGGGTAACCTCTGGACGAGCCAGACCAATCAAGGTAGCGATCGCGGCGGTCAAGACTAGGTCTCAAGAGGGGTGAGGGTGACTGAAAGCCCGCAATGAGCACACAAAGCAAGGACACCTACAAACTACTCCAAACAGGTGTTATATTAAAAATATATACACATTTATTCCAAGGCCTTTAAAACAATGACTGTAGCGAGAAATCACAATACAACTCTAGTAAACCAACACATACCATACCAATACAATATATATACAAATACAACAAGTCTCAAGCGTTAGATGCACGAAATGTGTAGTCCACCTAAAAGGGAAGGAAAACAGGCAGTGCGAAATAATGCTTAGACCCAGTCCGCCTTCAGAGGCACCTAACTAAAAGGAAGTCCGAGCCCTGCGAAGAGTGGAGCCTTGTGCTCAAAAGTACCTGCACACGCTGGTGCCAACGGGCAAAAGGGGAGTCTCTTCGAGGGAAATCAGGCAGTTCAGTTTAGTGCACAAATGAAGAAGAACAAGTTCCGCGACTCAAGCGCAGCCTCCACTGTGGGCAGAAGCAGAGCGCGAGTACGGAAAAGGGTGCTGTTTTGACACAGCGGGGAAAAGCTATGGGCTCCTGCAGGAGGGCGACCAGTTCCTAGCTATGCTACTCACCGGTCCCCGATGCAAGCAGACCCAGGCTTCTCCGCGTCAGTTTCAGTCGCTGGCAGGTTCAGAAGAGCAGGGAACGTCTCGTCGTCGTGTTGAGTCTGCAGCAGCAGAGTTGAGTAAAAGACGTCCCAATCGAAAAAACCCGCACAGTTTGTTACCACAGCAGGGCAACGGAGCGGCCGTGTGTATCTGAGCCAAATGTACACTACTCACTTCAGACCTGGGAACGCCAAGTGTACGAAGCGTGTGAGAGTGACAAGGTCTCGAAATACAACACAACCTGGCGGCGGTTACAGAGCAAGACTCCTGTGTAGGCTGGTCAGTCAGCTGGATGGCCTAGAGACGCTTCCGAAGGCTTACTAGCAGGAGATGGTGAAGATGCCGAGAATAGCTGTCCCCGCTATTCCAAGGGTCGAAGTACCAGTACAGGCCTTCTGGTTCGATCAAAGGTGAAAAAGGGTTTCACAAGGCGACAGCAGTGCAGAGGAGCAGTCCTTCAGCGGGTCACCAGCGATTCCTCGGTTCAGCCTCTTGGTTGCAGGATACTTGGCTCCTGTATTCCTTCGTTCGTGAGAACTCAGGAGATCGACATGGTAGTGGTGTTTCCAGCCCCCTCTTATCCACGGTTCCCTTCGCGCCAAAACGGAGGGGACCTAATGGGAGATCCGCTCATCAACACTCACACCATTCGTGGACCAATCACGGACCACGGTGGTCCCAGGCATTCATACCACCCTAGACTCTCTGGCACCCAGGATGTGTATTGGGACCAGACATCCCAGCCCACATCCTGGAGGCACACATACGACATGTAAAAGCCCGCGAAAGCATCCGTGTTTCGTGGGAAAGTACATGCCCAAATAAGGAAGGCCCCGGGTCGGCTCGACCTGGGGAAGGTGAAGGGAGCAAGACGGTCAGCGGACAGGACAAAGGAGCCTCGTGGTCTGGCCATTTTGGGAGCCAGGCCACCATTTTGGGTTAAGTGCGAGAAACGCGCTTAGAACGCCAAAAGGAGCTCAAAACACAAGAAACGAGCGCTGCCACCATTCCCGTCCGTGAATCACTTGCACCGATCAGTTACAATCCTAAACGAGTATCTAGGGCCTATAGAAGGCTAGAGACCCAAGAGAGCCGTAACTTAGCTTACAGTGCCCTCTTGTGTCATGTTGCACGAAAGCCGCAACATGATAAAAGAAACTACGGAAAACAGCGTTTCCCGGTACTGACTGTCTTAAGGGCATGTCAGTTTCCCCGTAAGAAAGGAGAGAAAGCCCAGAGGAGTGCGGCAGAAGGCTGCACTTCTCTGGCAAAGTCGAGAACAAGGTGAAAAACAACAGCAAAAAGTTTAGGGGTTGCCACATGGAAGGAAAATTACCTCCAATTACGAAATCTTTCCTAACAGTGCCCAACTCAGCCTCATCAGCTTGGATCAACATTCAAACCCCGGTCTGATGTGTCAGCCCAAGAACTGAATCCATGTACTGTGACACTGAACTGCCCCCACGGTCCACTTGGGCCCTTGAGACTGGTTAGGTCACGATCGCTCCAGTTTTCAACCCAATATCCTTTTTATGGTAGTACCTTACTACCACCCCTGGAACGACAATCAGAGTACTACTTTCTCCAGTCTGTCACATCTTCTCTATTCTTTCCTTTGGGGAGGGTTTTTGTATAGTAATCTCTTTTCGTTCTACTTGCGGATGGTGTGGTTCATTAAAGTGTTTATCATTTTATAGAACCTTGATTGGACATTCCCTTTATTTTGGACTGTGTTACTGTGTTGTTTGGTTCACTACTGGTTCACCTTCACACACCTCTTGAGAGCATAGCCTGCCCTGGGCCTACGTTCCCACAAAAGGTGATGGAGGTATATCTCTTGATTGTTCCTGTTTTACCTTTATGATTTGTTGTGTTTTGGTTTGTAGAAGTATGGGGGTTGAGTGCGCCACTTTACCCCTACTCATCCTTGTACTCCTGCGAGTCAGAATCCAATTTGTCACAGTTACATACTACCAGGTTTCTCATCCAAACTTAAAGAAAGCAAATTGTCCCCCAGGATCCAGTTACTTCCCACCTTCACCCATCAACATTGCAGGTTTTGTATCTGCCTCCCACATTGTCTCTCTCACAAATGCACCCTCACTTTTCTTTACAAGAATACAATCGGTGAGACCACCAAAAGTGGCAGAAAAGAGCTGTAAAAGATAACTTACATTAAATGGCATCACATATTACGCCATACATAGAAATGCTTTCGTCAGCAGAGCGATCTCCTTAGATTGCATTTACTGCACCTTATATTGTCAGGCTTTAGATGGTGGTGCTAGCTTTCGAAAGAATTCATATTGCACCCTAAATGGCTTAACTTTACACAGCAAAAACTTGTGCCTAAATTCCATATATTACACGCTACTCGGTCAGGCTTTGGACAGCTGAGCTACTCCCTAAATTGCATATACTTTACCTTACAGGCTCAAGATTTAGACTGCAGATCTAGCCCCTTAATTGAAGAGCGTATGCAAATGCACCACAAGAAGGTAGACAATGACTAGGCAAACAAAGGAAGCCCACATGGTCAACATATGTGCCTACTTGTTGCTTTTGGAACCTGCATAAAACCTACGAAAGTACATTCCTGCAGAAACCAAATTGTGAAAAATGTGTAAATACTAGAGCACACCAACACATTGCTTAAAAAGAGGCAGCCTCTCTCCCCTGTATTCTTTATTTTTTTAGCAAATAACTGTTAATGGGTGTGGCAGTACCTTCCTGGCTCCAGGAAGCCCCATGTGAACACAGCTCACACTTGTGCATGTGCTTATCTCTGACAGCTCCTCTATATCCCTGGAAGGACAGCCCTTAAAATTAGGATGAATACTGCATGTTTGTTTTTACGCTAGTTTCATCATTTAGCTGTTGCACAAAGCTTTGTAAGGCACTTCAGTAAAGATCTTTACACGTGAAGGGGACAGGGAGACTGCAAACTTGAGATTGCAGTCTTATCGGCCTGTCCATTATATTCCCCACCCAAAGGCCATTTCTTTTTCTACCCGCATGCTTTCCTTCACCTTCCTGCAGTTGCCACGCCAGATGTAGGAAAGGTGATGGGACACCAAGCTTTGCGTGGCACTTCTAGGAATCCACATTCTAGGTTCTATCTGTTTTGCTCCTCATTTCATCATGAAAAAACCCTGTATGGTTGCAGCAGCACTCTGAAACCGAAGTTCTGATCCAGCCTAACACCTTGTGACTTGTGCCCATAGCAGTTGAGGGAATTTCATTTTGGCCTGTGAATCTGTGCCCCTTGTTAGGGCATCTGGTGCTTGTGTGAGACAGCAGGGTAGACATCTGATAGAAGCAGGCAAGGACTCTGGCCCTTGAAATGAATGCCTGACAAACACCTTGCATTGCCCTAACATACACATTTCCATCAGGCCCCTGAGCACAGAACCTCAGCACGTTCCATTGAGGTCAGAAGTGTCTCTCAGACTGCCAAACAGCATATTAAGGGAAGTAAAACTGGTGTGGGGGAGAGCGAGAGGAGAGAGAAAGAGGGTTTGAGAGTTGCAATGTGAGATCATGAAATTGGACCTGTCTGCAAGAGGTATGTGGTAAGAGTGAGGGTTGCAGGTTGTTTTGCCTTATCAGGTCTCCTCCCCCTTTCCTCTGACTGACATCCCACTAAATTCTCCTACCACCTTAAACTACACGCACAAATCACCCAGACACATCTGGCTCAGACCTAGGTGTTAGCACATCAACATGAATGGAGCCATAACCAAGCTCTCCTCTTTAGCCCTATTACACCCTCCCTCATCAGCGGCTAACCAGACCCAAAGTTCTGTAATCGATCATATCTTGGACTCTTCCATATGCATACTCTCAAATGTTTCAGTCAGACTCATAGAAAGTAGTTGGACACACAGAAACGAGGCTCTTATGAACTTCTCCCATCAACACCGCAGGTTTTGCATCTGCCTATCCCACTGCCCCACTAACTCCCCCACTTTTTATTTACAAATCCATGCATAGCGATGCCACCAAAAGCACCAGAAGAGTGTTATACAAGACCACTTAGATTACAAATGGGCTTTGTGTATTAACTTCAGACATCTGAGGTGAAATCGTTTGGCAAGGGTAGAAGGTGGTCAGGAAAGGATGCAACTGCAGCAACCATCTGAAGTTTCCTTTAGTAGAGAGAAAGGTCAAATGTAGAATGTGAAAAATAAAGTTGTGAGACCAACCTGCTAGTGTCCAGAGTGTATAGGGACTTGATGCATGACCATGTACACTAGACGTGGGGCACTCGCCACCAGAGATGCAAATCTTTACTTATGAATTATGAACGCAGTGTTCTAAAGTTGCACGTGATACGCTTAAATATTGTACATAAAAAAAACTCTCTTGCATTTGACCTTGAAAGGGTTTCTTTTTGCCCATTTATATTTTCGGTACATGTAGCGAAGCTACAAAAGGTTTATGGATATTTCTCTGCATCATCAATGCATTTCTCTCTGATAATCCCTCCTGCTACTACTAGGGCTAGAGCCGCCCTGCCTTACTTTCATTAGGTCTCCGACGAGACAAACCTCCTCCAGGGAAGGCCATTACTGGGATGACTGCTGCAGTACAAAAGCAATTAGCATAAGACAACACCTATTACGGACAGTGTCGGGTGGTGACAAATGGGTCATAGTGCACGTGTATAATTCACAATCTGACCCCCACGTCGCCATCCCCATCATTGTATTGCTAAAACATGTTATTTCGCGCTGTACTCTATTGCAGTAAAAAACAATTCTCTCCTAAACAAATATGAAATTAAATGTTTGCACACAAATTATCAATGTATCAGTGTCCGTGTTTATTCACCTTCTACCCCTAAGTCGTTTTTAGGAAATAGGCTTACTCCAATACTTGCGCACCAAAGGGCGGGAGGTGTTGGAGACGGCAAGGCGTCTTGTTCCGGCGTGTCATGTGAAGCATGTATATGAGGTCCTCCGTGGTGCCAGTAGAAGAAACACGTTTCTGCTATTTTGAAACTGTCCATTGAAACGTGATCTGTGACTGTTGATAGCTGCTACACTAATGGAAATGTTCCTTTACAACTGACAGCTACGTTAGTGAGGAGGTTTGAGAGCACGTGTTCACCCTCGCCCACCCACGGAATGGCCTTGTTTTCCTATTTTTTTGTTTTTTTGTTGAAGCGGTGGCATTTCGCCTTGCCCCGTTATGTTGTTATTTTCTAAACGCGGCGTTTTAGTGAAGGCGGAGAAAGGAAAACGCTCCGACGCGAGGTGTGCCTGCGTGATGTCAAACGGTCAGGAATGCCAGACGTCTAAAAGTGGCTGGTGGGCGATCGATGAACAAGTCAGTGACAGAGTTACATGACTCAAAACAAACCTCATTTGAGCACAGCTGTGAGGCGAGCAGTCATTTAAGGATTCGGAGGAGCGAGGGAGAGAAATGCTCAAAACTCGTGTCGCACTTCACTTGGTTTGGCCGCGTCAGGGCGGCTCCTGCGCGCGCTGCTCGCCACTATTGTCAGAGTTCACTGGAGCGCTGCGCCACACACAAAGGGATAGCGCGGAACAGGAAAATGGCGCGCTTGACTGAGAAGGCCGGTGAGAGGTAAGGGACACAAAAGCTGGCAAATTAACAATGGACTTCGGTTTCTCTACATGCACATTGCCCCTGTTGCTTGCTTCCTTGAGCTTCTCTGTTTTCAAACCATACTGATACTAGTACTCATTGTAATTTTTGCATTTTTATACTTTCAGACCAGAAAGATCGCCGCCAATATGGCACTCTCATTATACAGGAGCATGGTTACAGTTTCATTTTTCCGTCATGCCATGTTGACTTTTTTGCTTGTTGACAGAGACGCCAACGTATCCGGGAA
Organism: Ambystoma mexicanum; assembly: GCF_040938575.1. Classification (NCBI taxonomy): domain Eukaryota; kingdom Metazoa; phylum Chordata; class Amphibia; order Caudata; family Ambystomatidae; genus Ambystoma; species Ambystoma mexicanum. Next base: position 753,141,419 of record NC_090929.1, read on the forward strand.
AAGGTTCTTGCCTTACTGTTATGAACGAGGAGTTTACAACCAACCACATACGACTTTAGCTAATTCAAAAACTCAGGACTGAAATGTCGAATTAACTAGGGCCTGCATTTTTCGCTTGCATTTTGTGGTAGATTGTTATGTTCGTCAAACGAGAATGTATTTCTTTGCTCGGTAGCAATTTCATCACTATAAAACTAGTAGTTTAAGGATGTGTGGTTGCTCTTATTTTTCGGCATGTTAAAAATGCTAAATTATATTGAATTGTGCAACGGCACTAGTCCAGCGGATTGCTCATTTCGAATATCGACTGCTTTGCAATTTTTCATGATCTAAATTTGAACAAAAATGTGAACTAAGCTTGTTGGGTATAGTGGAACATAGTGTTTGGCTGTAGGAGTTGCTTTGCGAGGGCTCTGGTTCCATTGAGTTCCAAACTAACCAAGACCAGTTTGAGTTTGGGGGTCAGGGGGATTCTCCCGCTGAGAATTTTATTTTAATAATGGGTTAAAATGGTGCATTGTACAGCATACTTCCTGTGAAAAATTGAGTAAAAAGCCAGCTAGTTTTCAGTTGGTTTTGTACAGAAATGCATGAACAAATCAAATAGTTACAAATCACCAAAAGTGCCAAGCGCATTTCCCAACACATTTTCCTGATGCCTTTCCACACAATATATGGCAGTATAAAACATATTTTCACACTATCTGTGCCCATACATTTCCATTCTGGCTGCACCCATACATGCCAGTATTCCCTTGTAAGAACATACTCTTGTTTGCTGTGTGCATAATTCCAGTAATTATACTATAAGAAAACATGTCTATGCTTGCTCTGACAATATATGTGGGTGCCTGTAGATAAGATTTCACTCCTGTTGGCTTTGTCATTAAACATTCCATGCAACAACAAGAAAACATGTCAGGCACATTATAACACTTATTATGTTTGCTTTATCATAGCTGCTCAGTAAAAATGCCATGCCACAGTAGGAAATGGCTAGACTGGCTACACTAAAAGGCCAATCTAGTCACATAACACGTATTACTCTTGCTTTATCAAAGCAGCCCAGTAAAAAGTTCATCCCACTGTGAGAAATGACTAGACTGGCTGCACCAAAATGCCATTCTAGCCTCGTGATAACATTTAACAGGCTTGCTTTATCATAGATCCCCAGTAAATATATCATGCCACAGTAAGAAATGACTAAACTGTCTCCACAAAAATTCAAATGTCAGTCTAGCCACTCAGTAAAAACTTTTTGTGGACTTCATACACCATTTTGGGGTAGAACGCTAGATTTTGTAGGTTAGGGAAAAGAAGGACACCACCTGTGTCATGAATTTAGAGAAAGTCTACAGTAAGTGTGATAAGAGACGAGGTGCCAGGTATGTTATGATGTGATATGATAGGAGGCGAGAGACCAGGTTTGCTTTCGATGGGAGGAGGATTTTGATATGCTTTGTACTGTAGGGTGACACTGAGTGTTATTTTGTGGGCCAAAACCCCAGGTACCATTGCTGGAAACAAGTGAGGTATGTTTTGAATTTGTTGCAGTACACCAGATATTTTTCCGATTACGGGCAGGACACTGGCACCCAGAGTCACTGCTTCTTGGCCATCCCACTAATCTCTCACCCTAGCCATCGCAATTGATTAACTTAGTTTATGTACATTGTCACTCTTTTGTCTCTTTTGCTCTGATTCAACTTGTTGCGTTAAAGAAATTTAGGGAATGTGTCTGACAATCATTTGACAGTAATAGCCCTAAATCGTACCTGATACAGAAACGGTACCCTATAATGACTAGGTTTATGCTATCAGTTAGGCTGCAAACAATTAAGGTGTTAGAAAACACGGGTGCATGGAGAGGCATTCCTTGACACCAAAGGCTATGTAGACTCTGTGGGAAAACCATAGAGTATGCCAGACACTTGCTAACACAATACAACTACCTGACTTCTGATGTATTTTGGAGCGGCCTGTTTGGAGCTGATTCATCAGTATTAATCACAGCGACAATGCATGTGTGGGAGGTGGCATGTAAAAAGATAACGAATATTAATGGTGACAGTTTGTAATATTGTTTTAACCCTGTTTTCAATTGAGGTCAGTCTCGGAAACTGTTCATTTTATGTATTTTAACAATATGAATGTAAATGTGTATTTAGTTATATGTTAGTGCGAAAAGGATGCCAGTCATCCAAAAACGCACTTTAATAAGTTAAAAAAAACTATTTTGTCTATGTTAAAACCAATTTGATTCATGTTATGTTCAAACCAACTTGACTTATGTTCATGGAATGTTCACTGATGTATTGTCTTCTGAGACCTTGTATTCTTACCTTAATTTATACATAGGCACATTGTTTCGCAAGGTTTAGGGTGAAAGGATCGAATACAAAGGGTCGAAATGCAATTGTTTAGAATCAAAAGGACCGGAAAAAAAAATCGAATGCACTTTTTAAATGTTTTTTATTTTTTTGGGGTGGCCCCTCCCTCGCAAACTCCTGTTTTTTTGGCCAAAAACCACAAATTTAACCTATACCAAGGTACAAAAAAAACATTTAAAAAAAGACATTCGATCATTTTTTTTCAGCCCTTTTGAGTGGAATGTATTGTATTCGACCGTTTTGAATTTGACCCTTTGACTGAACACGTTTCACAATCAGTTTGCTCAGGTTGTGATTATATGTATGTTTTTTTGTCTTTTTGATCTTTGTTTGCTTACATTTTTGGTTCATGGAATGTTCACTAATTTATTGCCCTCTGGGACTTTGTATTCTTACCTTCATTGAATTAATTTATATATAGGTACCTTGTTTCACAATCAATTTACTCAGTTCATGAATATATTTTTTTGTGTCTTTTTGTTCTTTGTCTATTTGCTTACATTTTTGAATAAATCATTCAATTTTATAAAATCATTTGCTGTATGCTCATGTTACTAAGCCTTCAAGAATTCATGTACATGTATACCGAAAATAATGTGATTTATTGATAGTCAGCATATGTCAAATTATTTGTGATTCCTTCATTGTCAATCCTACCTAATGGGAACACCCCCTCTTTGTGTGTATACATCTCTCGCATGCTCCATCTGTTCATCTCCTCCTCACACTCATTTTGTGAGCATCTGCAGGATTGTATGATGGTGGATAGTTAAGGGCCAAGGGGTGGATGGGGTAGGGAGGTGAATATTAGACCACCTTTTCATTCAATATGGAACCAGTCCAATTTGTGCTCTGTAAACGTGTCTGGTGTGATCGTCCTAGCAGAGTATGTGTTCTCCTCCATCAGCACAGCTGATTATGAGGATAGCGTCTCAGTACCATGTTTTTGGAGGCTCTGTATGGGCAGCGCTGCCTGGCACAAATCGATGCCTGGTAACCTGTGCCCCATGGCAGCCAGGCTGGGCAGAGGGGCAGCAGCCCAACAAACAGGGCCATGCTCCCCCTCTCCCCCACCAGGACACAGGCGTCATGCAGTCGTGGCTCGGGATGACATGAAGGAAGAGTGAGGTGTGAAAACAACACCTCGCCCTTTCCTTCCAAAATAGGCGCAAAGCGCCTGGGATGCGCAGGAAGTGGAGAGTAGGGCCACAACAAAGGAATGCACCCCTGGGTGCCCAGACAGTCAGCGCTATGCCGGCCTGGGGGCTGGCTGGCACCACAGCCCCCACACACATGCAACAAGGACCCAGGACCTGCCCCTGGTTTCAATATAAGGAGCTGCGTTACCGCAGCGAAAGCACAAACAGTTTGGGACCCTGCACGGGGACCCAAACACAGCGAGTACACTGCAGACACAGAGTCTCATACTTTTTCTTTTCCACAAAACCCTCCCACACTAGAAAAAGGGAGAGAACCAACAAAAGAAAAGGCAGGACACCGTACAGTGACCAAACACAAGTCGTGGGACAAGAAAGGCGGCACGGGCCAGCGGGGGTAACCTCAGAACCCGGTGCCCAAAAGTGCAATATACTGTGATGTGTGATTATTACTATGGCCCTCATTACAACATTGGCGCTAAACCATGGCGCTATTATCACCATGGTTGGTGCCGGTGTTGTAACGGGTCCGCCATGGTTCAATGGGGAATTACCACCCCATTCCAAGGTTGGCGGGCGGTAATTCCCCATTGAACCATGGCCATTCCCATTTTCACCCCATAGGGCTCTATGGGAATGGGGAAGGCTCTAAGTACGGTACCGCAAATTGCGGTACCGTACTTAGCACCAAGGTACCTTTGCGGGTCCTTACTTTAACGGCTGGTCTAGACCAGCCGTTCAGGTCGGGTCCCGCAAAGGGACCTTGTAGTAAGGCGCTAAGTGTTTAACGGTGCCGCAGCCTTTTACGACGCCGTTAAACACTTAGCGCCACGGTCCTAATGAGGCCCTATGTGTTGTTTCTGACCATATCTGTACAAACAAAACTCCACAGCCTTTTATTTGCCAACACCAGAACAAACGTGTTGTGTGACTCTTGGGAGCTAGGGGGAGTGATAAGCACCACAGACACCCTATTTGCCACAATGTATATTTTCTGCCTGCATATGGGTCCAATAGTTATGGCTAAGTCTATTATATCAATCAACAGCATTTTATTTTGTGCATGATCATCACACTGTTTGCTGCAGTGAATTTCCTGTTGTGCAGTGACTTCTGAAAACTTTTGAAGTGTGTCGGGGTGATTTCCCGGGGTCCAGCAGAGCCGTCCGCGGACCTCCGGGGCTAGGGAGGCCCCAACTCCTCCCGTGTCCCAAAAGAGTATGAGGCACACACAAGAGCAAAGTAATTACTGCTGTTTATTAGGATAATGGCAGGGATTGTTCTCAGCCGTATGCATCCGGGGAGACGCTCTCGTCCTTAGTGCGGCTCGCAGACTCTTTTTACCACAGTATGATGCGCTACTCACGTCACCTGGGAAAATCGTCACAAAACCTATCACCACTTCGCGTTGGCTCCCCGAGTGGTAGGGTTAGTATAGCTACCTATATGAAAGGATATTAGTGGGTAAGGACGGGTCAGGTGGTACACTTGGGTTGTCCCTAAAAGTTGCTAAACCAAATTAGTTACAAGGGGCACCTTGATGATTGGCTAACTGAAATGGTGTCAGTGAGGTGCCCCTTGTACTCTGATTGGTTCCCCCGCGAGCCCCCAAGCCTGGGACCATCGCCGTTCCCAGCTCGCGATGTACCTGATATCGGCAACAATGTGTAACTATGTGTAAATGGTGGACAATGGACAGGTTTTGCTAGTGGCTGATGATCACGCCTTTTCCATCGGTATAGGTGTCCAACTTGTCGCCTCATTGTTGCAACCTGTGTCCCAGACATGGGACCCCGGTGACTTAATGTCTCCTGAGCTTGGCATTTTGTCATTTCGGCTTGGTCACGTGTGGAGAGACCATAGCTGGAGCAGAATTATGAGCATTTGATTTGTATTTTGGCTCTGAGGGGAGCTTGGCCGTGGCAGGTGTAACCTTGGCACTGAGAGCGCGCATGTGGGTTGCAACATCGCGGCCTTTGCGGTGAGCTCTCGTTAGGGCTCGTTCTGCATGGTCAGCACTTGCTTTTCGTCTTGGGAGGATTTTTGTCTGAGAGGCTCCTGCCTGGGGACTCTTGCTTGCGGCCTACTCGGGACTAGCTTCTGGGTGGTGGTGCATAATCCATAATGTGGGTGTCGCAGGATGACAGAGTGTCACAAGCAGCAGTGGACATATATAATGATGTCTCTATGGGGATGGGGTGGCAAGGCATCGGCAAGCGTATACACAAGCTCTTCAGGCATCTTGCGTTTCTGCGGTGCGGTAGGAGGCCTATGTGAAAAATAACAACGATGCATGTCCGTGGGTGTTCCAGTCCGCTACGTCATAGCACTGAGTATGTTCTTCGTGTAGGTTGGTGTGTGAGTGACCAGTGTGCTTGGTGGCACGTGTGTTCTTGTCAGTTGGCTATGTCGTCATGGCATCTCTAACGATGTTGGGGTTCGTGGTTGTTCCGTTAGTTGAGCTGGTCCATGCCGCAGACGTCGGCTTGACCAGGGCCTGCTATTGGGCATGCTCCTCGTTTGTGGGGACCGTGGACACATGGTACCATGTTGTCAGGTAAAGAAGTGAATGGGTCAAACTCCTCTCGCGGGGGGTGCTTGGGCCGTGATCCTCTAGGCCAAGGTCTGGATGAGAGAGGGGGGAGGGTGTTTTCCCATTTTCCCACTTCAGTCCCCCCTCTGGTCGACTTGTCGACCACAAAATGATCTCCTCTCTTGTCTCCGTGTAGTCTCCAAATCTTTGTTATTCCAGCTAGGTGTCCATATTGGTTCACATGGTCTTCAAATGACCAGTACATGTACACACATCCACCATCAGGTTTGCAGTAGACCCACTTCCCAACATAATTCTTCGAGTTCCTCGGGTTCTCCACCTTCACTGATGGCGGCTGTAAATCTGCTTCCAATAGTTGCTTGCGCAATCTCTCCCTTTCTTTTAAGATTAAGTCTGTGTTTTTGTCGTCTTCTGCTGGCATTAGGGCATGCATACCAATCATTTCCATCATTTCATCAGTTGTGCGTGCTGTCCTTGCCCTCCACAACCTCAGACCTAACAGGGCAACATTTCCCAATATTATGCACCCAGCTATTATCTTGAGCCCATCTGACAGGCAAGATGGCATCCATGACCATAGGTATGAAAACCAGCTACCATCTCTCTTCACACCCTTTGCTTCTTCTTCCATCTTGGCGTGCATCTTGGCCAGTTGTAATACTGCCTCAGAAAGTGTGCCATTATCTGCGTCGTTGGCAGAGACAAATGTGCAACATGATCTTCCAATTTTTGCACAAACCCCTCCTTCCATTGCTGTAAGGAGGTCCAGCACATACCTATTCTGCAGTGTTACCATTCGTACTGCTCTCAATTCTTCTTTTATCGCATTGAACCCATAGACGGTTGAGTTCATTGTCATCATTAGCTCCCATCTTGTTATCTGGAGCCACTTTGCATTTGCATACGCCTGTAGTCCTGGATGTATTATAGATGAAAAGAACATTGCTGCTCTGCTGAATAGTCTGTGTCCCGGTGGAATGTCACTAAGTGCAGTTTCCGATTTTCCCCAAAGGTAGTTCCCCGTCAGTGGTTCTCCTTGTCTTTTTACTCTTGACGATATTGTTGTGTCGTTTTTCCCCTGTCCTTCTTCAGTTTTCACCGATCTTTTCTTCCTCCTATTCCCTTCATCCATCTTAGGGAAGCTCCCCATGTTAACATGTTTCTGTGGCACTACTAGGGATGGTACATTTATGTGTACCATAGTGCATATTCCATCCCACGATGGCAGCAAGCTGTGGTATGCTTTTTCTCCGCAGGCCCAATAGTGGTCCATTAACACTGCTGTACCGGCACCCTCCTCATTTATCATTACTATCCTTCTGCAGTTGCTGTTTCTTCCAACATGAACCTCTCCATTGTGTTGATAACAAAGTGTAGGTGCAGTTAGTGGGAGTATTGTTACTGGATCCTCATCCTTCTCTAGCCAGGTCACCAGTCCTGCATTCTTAATCCATCTGTCGTAGCACTTGTTGTTTACTTCATCCATCTTCTCCAACGTTGCCTTTGTAAATGTTACCATATTACTCTCCACTACTCCGTCCGTCCACCCTTCCTTTGTATACACCTTTCCATATATTACTAGCAGTGGTCTTTCCCAGCACCCAAGTACTCCAGAAACTTCTTTTGCATGCCATTCACATGGTAGGTAATTTAATGTTACTTCCTTTGTTTCCCCTTGTTCTGGTCCATCCGTCACATACTGGAGCCCCTGTGTTAGTTGCCAGTAGTGATTGTACATGGGCAGTGTTTTGATGAAGTTATTTTCATACAGGTATGTATCCCTCGTCTTCCACTGTATTATTGCCATTCTGCCTTGAAATTGTCCTTTTGTTTGGAACAGGGCCAGGTATATCAGGCACTCTACGGATGTTGCAGGTACTTCAGTGGCTACAAATGTTCTGGATGCGCTCATGGCGTATGGGATCAGCAAGCACACATAGCAGTTGTCCTTAGTTGTCCCTCTACCAGTTTTAGACATGTGATGGTACCACATGTTGTTTGAGATGTGTGCGGCTCTGTAAGATATGTGTCTACCCCATTATTATCAATATCTGTGCTACGTTTAACCCCCTTCCCTTTTACTCTTGCGTTACTTGTACCACCTGATACCATACCTGTCGCAGCCGTGGTAGGGGGTTTATTAGTAGGGGGTGCAGCCATGACATCGGAACCACAGTGTGCCTGCCAGACAGTGACAGCAAGTAGACCAGTGATAAACAATAGGCCTATACATTTTATTACAATAGCTAATATCACTGGCATGTTTCTCTTACCTTTGCTGCGATCCTGCAGCTTTATACCTTTGATGATAGAGGTGCCCACCTGAAAATGTCTAGAAAATGCACATTAATTTGTTAGTCTTTATTATTCAAGCTCTCCCTATCAAGTAATTGTTTAAGGCCCAGACGAAAAGCTGTTCCCACGCATACCTTAATGTCCTATCTCTCAGGGATGATAAGTGCTCGTGGAGATGTGGGAATGATTGCTCTATGGCCAAAATGAACATGTTATAATACACACGTATTTTACTTTTCGTTAAATATTTTGGTCTTTTTATGGCGTACACAAATTGATGTGACAGGGCTTCAGGGGTATCGTCACCTGTGGCAGTATTTACCCCCAGGAAAAACGTAAGCTTTTAATTATTGCACTTATCTTTACACCAAAACAGTACTTTTGCGGTACCTGCATGTGCGAGACAAAAAGAAAAAAAAGAGAACATGCATGTGTCTACAAGTGTGGTGTAATTTGACAATTTGTTAGGCAATGTCCTTCATTTAGGTGGCATTAGTGGCGGGGCTTGTTTGGACGGGGCTTATCGGGACAGTGTTCTTCTTACTTTGGGATCTCGTGACCATGGGGTGCGTTAGGGGCAATTGTACACTTGAGTCCTTGGAGGTGTCTGGGGTTTGGGAGGGGTCAGGGGCTGTGCTGCCGTTGTTGCTTGTTGCTGTTGCTGCTGCGTTGGCCCTGTTGTCGACACAAGGTCGTGTCTGATCTTTGTAGGGCTTGATGCATTGCAATTGTGTCCACACGTTCTTGTCTTGGAGCTTGACCGCTCTAGGAGCTGCTTTTTCCACCAGGTGGGGCCCTGTGAATCGGGGGCTATTCCACCGGCAATTATAGTTCTGTAGCAGCACTCTATCCCCTTCACTTACTATCCACTGTGTCACCTGATCCTGTTGTTCATTTGCTCCTTATTCTTGCTGGATATTCTTCGACCCGCGCCGCGTCCTTTCAAGCTGTTGAGAGATAAAGGCTACACTAGTAATCACGGAAGATACATATTTGTACATTTCATCACCAAAAACAGTTTGAGACGACTGACTGTCTGTTATAGCCCTTGATGGAGGTGTCAATGGGAGGTGCATTTGACATCCGGTCACCACCTCATGGGGTGTGAGGTGGTGATCCGACCATGGCCTGTTTCTTAATTCAAATAGGGTCAAGGGGAGACAGTACAGCCAACTTTTCTTGGGTGACTGCTGAATTTTCGCTATCTCTTCTTTTAGGAGGCCGTTCAGGCGTTCACAAACGCCATTCGCCTGTGGGTGATATGCACATGCAAACTTGTGCTTTATGCCAAGGAGGGCAGTGAAGTGTTGGAACATTCCATTGGCAAAGTGCTGGCCAGTGTCATACCGCAACACTTTGCATACCCCCCACCTCGGGAAAACTTCCCTCACTAAGAACTTTGCAGCTCTGAAAGCGTCAGCATGGGAGCATGGGCTGGCCTCAATCCACCTTGAGAATGGGCATACTACCACAATCAAGTACCTGTATCCTTGACATACATTGATCATGTCAACGTAGTCAATCTGAAGGTGTAGAAAGGGACCTTTCCGGCCGGGTTATAACACCTTTGATCACTTGCAGCGTGTGACCGGCCGTAAATTGTTGACAAGTAAGACAATTGCTAATGAAGTTTGTAACATGCGAATTTAGCTCGGGACAGAACCACCCTTCCTTTATCCTTGCTGCAATCACTTATTTTCCTGTGTGTGTGGGATGTTGTAATTGGGCCAGGGCTGTCTTCAATTGGGCCAGGGGCATCACTATTTTGCCTGTATTGTTTTGTCACCATAATGCGTCTGTGGGGGACAGTGTGCATCCCCTTTTTACCCATAGCTCTTTCTCTGCCATGGGTGCTGCTGCCTGTAATTCCATAATTTCATTTTCAGGGATGTGAGTGTACCCATCCTTCAACAACATCTGTCTTGCCCCCACCCTCCCCTTATCTTTTTCTGGAGGGGTCCAAATCTCACCGGAATACACAGCATGTTTAGCATGTGCGTCTGCCATTTCGTTACCTTTGGAAATAGGGTCATTCCTGTTTGTATGGGCCTAACACTTCACCAATGCTACCTCTCTGGGATCTTCAATTACTTCAATTAATTCAGCAAGTAGTAGGGCATGTTGCACTGGTGTGCCGTCTGCTCTTCTGAATCCTCTTCGCTGCCACTTTATTAACCCAGAATGTACAGTTGATGTGACATACTCACTATCAGAATATATGGTTACTCTTTTGTCAATGCTTTCTTTTAGTGCTAAAATTAGGACCACTAATTCTGCTGCTTGTCTGAGTAGTGTTGTGGTAACTGAACCCATTTCACTGACACATATGTTAAATCCTCTGTCAGCCTCACCACTGCCGCTCCTGTTCTGCGTATCCCATCACCTTGGTCAATTGTTGAGGATCCATCAATGTACAGTATCTCTCCCCCCTCTAGGGTATTTTCCTCAACCTTTCTTGAGCTGGAGTATGTGTCAATGGCCTGTGTCCTCTTCCACTACCTCTGCTATGAACCTCGCTGGGTTGACATTGTTGTACCTTACAATTGTTAGCTCTGGCATGGATAAAATAACTTCATACCCCAACGCCCTCTGAGTGGTCAAGGTTGATTTTGGTTTATTCAGTATTGCTAAAAGGGCATGCTCCACATACAGTGTTGTCAGACAGCCCAATGTTATCGATGATGATTGTTCTACCGCAAAGGCAGCGGCAGCCAGGTTCTGTTCGCACAGGAAGTGACCTAACATTACAGGGTCCAGGTGTCCACTGTAGAAGGCTACTGGTTTGTGTCCCATACTAGTTTTTTGTGTCAACACTTCCCTCATTACTGCTGAGCTACAATGTGAGAAAATGAAAAATTGTGCTTCATAATTTGGGGTAGCAAGTACTGGTGATGGTGATATGGCATGTTTTAGTTCCTGGAATGCCTCTGTCATTTCTGTGGTCCACCTCAACCTCTTCTCCCCCCCTCTGCGCTTCTTTGAGGGCCTCAAGCAGTGGTCCTGTGTATGAGCTGTAGTCAAAAACCCAGGCCCTGCAGTAATTGCATAGGCCCAAAAACTGCTGCAGTTCTCTCACTGTCTGTGGCTGGGGTGTGTTGGTTATGGCCTGTGCCCTTTGTGGTACGATGTTCCTTCCATTTTGTGAAATGAGCTGGCCTATGTACATCACTTGTTCTTGGCAGTATTGCAGCTTCTCCTTGTCTACTTTGTACCCCTTTTCTGCTAGTACTGTGAGCATTTTGATGGAGTCTCTCCTGCACTTCTCTTCTGTTGCGCTGCAGATGATTATGTCATCTACATATTGCAGCACTGTGCTTTCCATTTCAATGTTACCCAAGTCCATTTGTATCACTCTGTTGAAGATAGATGGTGAATCGCAGTACCCCCGGGGCAACCTGGTGTGTTTCCATTTTGTGTTGCGGTATGTGAAGCTTGTCAAGTCTTGTGAGTCAGGGTGTAGAGGTAATGAGCGAATGCGTTTTTTAGGTCAATCACGGTAAACCGTGACGGCTCTGCTGGTATCCCACATAGTATAGTGGCCGGGTTAGCCGCTATAGGGTATTCTGCTTCCACTATGTGGTTGAGGGGTCTTAAATCCTGGATGAAACGCAAGACCTTCCCTTAGCCTTGCGCTCAGGGTACACAGCAGTGTTGCATGGAGACTCTGATGGTACTAATATGCCTCTGTTTATGTCACGACCTGTGACCCAGAACCCACTGGCATGGTCACATGCCAGGTAGGGTCAGGACTCAGGGTTCATTTGGTGCGCCAAGGGCCTTGCATTATCATCATAGACTCTCCTGGAGTCAGTCCTGGTGCCTTTGGCACCAGGCTCATGTTCAGATTGGGACTTTACCTTGAAGGGACTACTTTTCCTGTGAAGGCCTGCAGCCAACATGGAGGCACCCATACAGTCTAGTTCCTAGGAACCAGACTGTGTGGTGCAGTGTTTTAGGGTGTGGTAGCCTGGACTACTTTACCCAGACTACTTTACAAAGGGCTATATAAAGCACACCCAAGCTACAGAATGTGCTTCACGTTATTCTGCAGCCAGCAGCGTGACGCTCATCGTGTTCAGAGACCAGCACCCGGTGATCCTTGAATAGCGGAGCTGCAGAGGAGACAAGAGAACATCGTTAGCAGTCTCTGCTTACCTGCAACTTTCCATTCGTCTATTCCTGCTGCTCATGGTCTTCCATCCAGTTGGCATGTCATCAGGACACCACGCTCGCACTGGAACGAAACACCAGGAGATAGAGAGAAAGAAGGACAATGTTAAACAGGTTTCTCACGGCATTCATGGCAGTAATCACAAAATCCTCACCTGGCTGGGCATTTCTTGACTGGTTCCGCTCCGGAAATCTTCACACGCCCAGAAAGAACATCGCGACCTGAAAAGGAATAAAGAATACAGGTTAGCAAGAAAAGACATTACCGTGCCGCACCTCGCGCTTAACCTACCATCCATCATACGCTCCTGCGTCCATCATCCTGGCAGGAGCCTGATCCAAGTAGCGCACCCACCGAACCTCTGTGCACCAAAGGGGAAACAAACAAGAAAAGACATTATTAGCAAGAAAGGAAAGCAAGGACATTTAAAGACTGCTATAACCAGACTTACCTCCTTAAAGACACTTGAATGGGTTAGCACCAGTAAAGGTAACTCGGTCGCTTCAACCCGCAGAAGACTACGCGCCCCTGCACAGAAGGCAGGGCGGAGAGCACACCAGACATCATAACAAGGTGAGGAGTGGGCCATCAGATTGAGTCCAGGGGGCTGGTGGGAGGAAACAAAGTCTGTTCCTAAGTCCTGTCCTCCTGTGTTTTCAGGCCTGACCGCCACTGAAGGCATCGTCCAGAATTGGGAACGCCCAAAGTGAATCCGGCAACCAGGGCATAAGGGCGTCCCTGTGGATACCAGGTGAGCGTAACTGTTTATTAGTGCTGTTATTGTTTCTTATATCCCCTCATCTGCCTCTTTTGATAGGGGGTATTGCTTTACTCTTGGTAGTATAGCTCCTTTTTTCAACTTTATTTTCACCCCTTCAATGCTCTTTATGCAACCCACGTCATATGGACTAGTGGTCCACAGAGATGCAGGTACTGCAGCCAAATCCTCCTCTAGAAATGATACAGTGGTAGTGGCCGGTGCCTCTAGCGCTAGTACCATCTTCTGTGCTACGTCTCTATATGTCACTGTTGCCCAGATGTCAACGTTCATCTCAAACACCATCACTCCCTCACCTTTATCATCCGAGAAGAGCTCCTCATCAGATACCTGGGTTAGTCGGCACCCCTCTGCTAGTGCTATTACCAGTCTCCATGCTCTCCCTTCCCGGTCTTGGGCGTGTACTGCAATGTAGTCTTGCGTTGCTACAATGCTCTCAATGCTCAGTGACATCCTTGTCCCTTCCCTTTCACTGGCTGGTGTCTCGGGCCTAAAAAGGTAAATTGCTGGCCTCCTCCAAATCTTCCCTTCAATCCCTTGTAGCCATGCTATTGCCATGGCTGTCCCGTATTGGAATAGTTCTCCATCAACTGGCTCTGCTCTGGCTACTGTTTTGCCACAGTAAGCCTGTAATATTTGTCGTGCTGTGAGCATGTTTATGCCTGGTGTGGAGCATATTATTCCCTTGTCAGTAAAGGAGATAGTCATATTCAAACTGCTCATGATGTCCCTACCTAGTATGTTTACTGGTGACTGTTTTGAGTATAGCAACGGGAGGGACATATCATGATCGCCTACAGATAAGGGGATGTTATCGGTGAAGGGAACCAACCCTCGAGCCCCAGAGAATCCTTGAGTATTCATGGCCTCGCCTGACAGTTGAAACTTTCCCTCTATATGCATGACTTAGTGGCCCCGGTGTCAACTAAGAAGGACAATTATTTGTCACCTATCGTCACCGGTATGCGTGGTTCCTCCACAGGGTTAGGTGTTACTGATAGGATGGGACACATCAAAGACATCTGTAGGCTGTCCTATTGTGGGTACAGTGACTGGCCATTTCCTGTGCATGGGTTGTGACCCAGTATTGTCACCTTCCCTAGCTGTGTCCGTGCTACAGTTGTGTCAGTAGATGTTATTGCAATGTCCTGTATTTGTGTGAGCTGCTGCACTGTTTGGACCTGCTGTTGTTGTTTTGCAATTGGATGCTGGTGCGTTTGCGTGTACGTTTGCATGTGTGGTTGTTGTTGTGGTTGGAGTGAATGTTGTTGTTGTTGCATCGGTGGTTGTTGTGGCGGTAATTGTTGCTGTATCCCCTGCTGTTTTGGGTAACCTTGTTGTTCCCCCATAGGCCCTTGCTGCCCTTGCTCTCCCCAAGCTGCTTGTGCCGGTCTCATTCTGCATGTGCGTGACATGTGTCCCACCAACCTACAGATGCAGCATGTCAGCGGTTCCTGTGCTTGCCATTGAAGTCACCCCATATTGTCTTGGTACCCTTGTTGTCCTGGTTGACTGTAACCCCGGAATCCTCCCCCTTGTTGTTGGATGGGTGGGCCATATCCTCTCCCTCTCTTTTGCCCGTCCCTCCCTCTGTAGTTATTCGAGTACCCATTTCCCATTTTCATATATCCCCCTACCCTCCATGGCATATTTTGATAACTTCTTTTGGACCAATTTCGTTTCCTCTACCTTCCTGTCTTCCTCCTTTTGTTTCATCTTCTCCTGCCACATCCTACCGTAGTGCACTATTGTCAGTTGTATTTCTGGCCATGCTTTTGCTTCTGTTCCCACCAACTTCTTCAATTGTCGCTGTACTTGCTCCGGGAGCCCCTGTACTAGTATGTGGTAGAAGATTGCTGGTGTTTTATCCCACTGTTCCCGCGTTTCCAAGCGCCACTTCTCCTGAATCTCCTGGATGTAATCAACAGGATCTTCATTCTCACGCATCCTGCGTGACGTTATTGCTCCTATGTCTGATGTGTCTGGATATTAGACCCTCAATGCCTGCCAGAGCGCATGCCTGCAGTTGGCAAATGGGGCCCCGTCATGTGCCGTGTCGTGTATTCTCACCTCTGGGAATCCCGCCCTTTTCCAAATGTCATCAGCAGCATCCCCCAGTATGGAAATCAGGAGGCCCTCCACGTCACCCACCGCTAACGTTTGCCCCGCAGTTTGTTTTTCCATCTCATATATCCACTTTCCTTATTCCTATTTTCCTTGTAGGCATGTTTCCATAGGATATATTGTGGTCTGGCTCCTCCTCTCTCTAGTAGTGGCATTAGGTTGTACTCCCTCTCTTCTCCCCTCACCCGCCTACGTGTGGTTATATTAGTATATTAATCATCTTCCTCCATATCTGGTAATTCTTCAATACTGTCAATGTTACCGGGGGTTATCACTTCACCTCATACACCTTTCCTTCCCTTCTTATTACCTTCTTGTCCTATTGTTGGTGTGTTCGCTTGTTTTTCCTGCCTGCGTCCTGGGAGGTCCCTAAGTCTGCCAATGTAAGGTGTGTGCACGGGGTTGGTGTAAGCGGGCATGGTGTTGTTGTAGGTTTGGGTGTTAGTGGGCGCGGCGTTTTCTTGGTTGCCTCCCTCACCTTTGTTTCTCCTGTGCCTTGTTGTCCCCGCCTCTCGCATGCCCATGGTGACTCGCAGTTAGTGCGCGTTATGTGCAATTTGTCTAAACTTTCCCTATTGCCATCTCTCCCGCTGGTGTTCGAACTTTCCTCTTCCTCGTTGCAAAATCCATCTGAAAAGTCCAATCCGCACTCTGTGCTTTTCCCCCTTATGGTCACTGTTCTTAAATCTATTAAATCCACATCTGCGTACTCACCTTCTTCAACCTCAACTCCCTGCGTTGATGTTGATGCCACCTCCTTGTCCTGGCGCGTGTGCTTCCTTTCTCCGTTCTCCATCCTCCTATCTCCTCTCTCCTCTTTCTTCTTCTCCACTACCTCGCCACCTATTTCCGCTCGTTTCCGGTGGAGCTCTTCTAATACTTCTGCACTCACCTTTGCTATTATTCGTTCCTCCTCTTCCTTTCTTCCCAATGTTCTCCCTTCCCTTTTTAATATGCTTTCTATAACCTTACCTTCTTCATACTTCTGTGCGCTTTCAGATATTATCTTCTTTTTTCACATTCCCATTAACCCTATCATTCTCTTCCCTCTCCTCCTCCTTCCTTCTCATCTCCCTGTTTTCTGCGCGCGCCCCTCTTTCTGCTATTGCTCATATGCGCTCTTCTTCCTTCCTCCTTCCCTCCGCCTGTTCCTTCAATCACGCCACCTCCTTGCTTATTTGCCTTCTTTCCTCCTGTTTCTTCCGTGTTTCCTTCTCGAACTGTTTGATCAGCGCGCTTCGTACGTTCCTTAATTCCGCCAACCTTTCCTCTAGTATCTCTTTCTCTTCCTGCGAAAGCCGCCTTTCTCCCTCTTTACTTACCTCGTGCTCTTTTTGTGTGTCGTCCTTCTCTTCCTTATTTGCCTTTCTCACTGTGTCCTCTTCCTCCTTTGTTAGTGTTCCCTGTAGCTTCAGAAGTACCTGTGCCACTACCCACTCATCTTGCCCTACGTTTGCAAAGCTTCCGAGGGCGCTCTCGTCGCCCCCCGTTCCTACCGGTGTGGTGGTGGAATCTACCATACCTGCTGCCCCCGTTTGTTTTTGGTACTCGTCTGGGGGTGCGTATGGTGGGGGGCTGTATGCGGGTTTGGAGTATCCCTCAGCAGCTGTTAGTTGCTGCCGCACCGCTTCTCTAAGTTCTGTTAGTGGGTACAACCCCCCTTCCTCCTTCTTCACTACCATAGCCATTGGCACGTCCTCTGCCCCTTCTTTTTTAACTTTCGCCTCTGTCACCGCAAATGATCCTTCTGCCTCCTCCTCACTTTCTACAGTGCTGAGCTGTTTCTGTGTTGTCTTACCCACATCCCCTCCTTCCACCTTCTCTTCTTTCACCTCCTTTACTGCGTACACTCCTGGGGCCCCCGGTGTGCCTCCCTGAAACATCTTCCAAAGATCGAAAACTGCGAAATGGTTTGCTAATTTTTTCCTTTTGTAGGTATTATGCAAATATGTCAGCAAATAGTGTTGTGTGTATGTATCGAAGCTGCCATTGGGCAGCCACGGTACCCTCATTTTGTTGTCAGTTCCTTGGGTCCATTCTATACTGTGCTTTATGATCTTTTCTCTGTGCGGTGACAATGTCGCGCAAATGTGTTGGAGTGGTGTGGTTAAAGCGCTTGCTCTGAACCCCAATCCTGCTCCTGCCCCCAACCCATAATACGTCACCATGTTACACTCCTATTTTTCTCAATCGTTAACCTTTTACCTGACCCCGTAAGATGGGGACTTCCGACTGTGCGCTGTAAGGAAAAAATAAAAATGTGAATCCTTCACCAATATATTTTGTTATTCCTTTCCTTCCAATCTTACTACTATGGCTCCCTGCGGCTCTGTGTCCTGTGCGGCGTGCCTTTAGTCTGCCCACCTTCCTGCGTCTCCTGTAATCGGCATACCTTCAACTTAGCTCCTCCTTCTCCCGTTCCCGCTGTCTGCTCAGGCCACTCCCCCCTCTTGTGCAACCCCTCGTCGAGCGTGGCTGGCGTTCTCTGTGCACGGCTGCCTTATCCCCTCCTTTCCTTCCCCCGTGAGCGCGGCCGGCGTTCTCCGTGCGTGGCTGCCTTTTCTCCTTGCCCCTTTTCACCCCTATCCTTGACCAACCCCCGAATGGACGAGAGATGGTCGCTATGTTCCTATACAAGCCTTATGGGTGACGTCACCAACCTCTACAAGATCCTGTAAGTATGTACAATTTCCAAAACCTTACAAATGCGCACTATTTCTCACACTTTTATCCCCCATTAATCCCACAGCTGTCTTCTCGCCTCATCTGGAGCAAGGTAATCAACAAAAAAACGTTTATAATTGGACTGAGCATGCTGCGTCACCTCGCGTGTGATACGCCCCCTCTCCAGAGGAGCTTAACCAGCCAATATCTTCCGCACCCGGTAAACAACCTAGCTACCCCTGTGGGAAAACGTCATCTACTTAATGAGCTTCAATACTCAATTAGTAGGGATCCTCATCTATTCATTGATCTACAAGGTCAACTCATAGGAAAGCCACACCATCCCTCTTACACAGGTGTCCGCAATCTCAAACCAATTCGCGCCCTCCAACAGTCGTACGTGGTTGCCTAGAGCCCCACCCAACTCGCTCTGTGATGCTGTAGGGGACGGCCCTCGTGCCTGTCCCACTACACCTCACACCTCAGTCGCCGCCTATTAGTCCAAATCAATTTCCACACACTGCTACAACCACCCGCCTCCCTCTTTACAAATCCTCCCCCCTCCCACACAACATTACATTGCTGGTTGGGTGTGCCATACTCACCAAGTCCTCATGAGCAGGGGCTGCTCGACTGCGGGAACCCCTCCAAAGCGGCTGGCCACCTCCCCTCGTCTGGACCATGTCTGGAAACTCGCCAACTGCGGGCGGGATACTTCTCAAGTCAGCTCCCGATGGCCAATGTCTGGATTGTGCTGTCCGGTCTTCTCGCAGTTCCGCGATGGTCCTGCAGTCCTCAAAAGGGGGTAACGGCAGAGGGGGCCATGCTGCCGCGCTGCCTTGTTGCAAGTGGCCTGGTAGTGATGCCCTCAGGTTAGGTAGACCTCAAACAGATCTCAGCAGTGCCTCCAAGTTGTTGGGGTGATTTCCTGGGGGCCGACAGAGCCATCCGCGGGTTGGCTCCCCGAGTGGTAGGGTTAGTATAGCTACCTATATGAAAGGATATTAGTGGGTAAGGACGGGTCAGGTGGTACACTTGGGTTATTCCTAAAAGTTGCTACAACTAATTAGTTACAAGGGGCCCTTTGATTATTAGCTAACTGAAATGGCATCAGTGAGGTGCCCCTTGTACTCTGATTAGTTCCCGCGCGAGCCCCCAAGCCTGGGACCATCGCCGTTCCCAGCTCGCGATGTACCTGATATCGGCAACAATGTGTAACTATGTGTAAATGGTGGACAATGGACAGGTTATGCTAGTGGCTGATGATCAAGCCTTTCCCATTGGTATAGGTGTCCAACTTGTCGCCTCATTGTTGCAACCTGTGTCCCAGACGTGGGACCCCAGCGACTTTCTGTCTCCTGAGCTTGGCAATTTGTCAGTTCTGCTTGGTCACGTGTGGAGAGACCGTAGCTGGAATAGAATTATGAGCATTTGATTTGTATTTCGCCTCTGAGGGGCGCTTGGTGGTGGCAGGTGTAACCTTGGCACTGAGAGCGTGGCATGTGGGTTGCAACATCGTGGCCTTGGCGGTGAGCTCTCGTTAGGGCTCGTTCTGCCTGGTCAGCACTTGCTTTTCATCTTGGGAGGATTTTTGTCTGAGAGGCTCCTGCCTGTGAACTCTTGCTTGCGGCCTACTCGGGCCTAGCTTCTGGGTGGTGGTGCCTAATCCATAATGTGGGTGTCGCAGGATGATAGAGTGTCACAAGCAGCAGTAGACATATATAATGGCTTCTCTATGGGGATTGGGTGGCAAGGCATCGGCAAGCGTATACACAAGCTCTTCAGGCATCTTGCGTTTCTGCGGTGCGGTAGGAGGCCTATGTGAAAAATAAGAAAGATGCACGTCTGTGGGTGTGCCAGTCCGCTACGTCATAGCACTGAGCATGTTCTTCATGTAGGTTGGTGTGTGAGTGTGTCAGTTGGCTATGGCGTCATGGCATCTCTAACGATATTGGGTTTCGTGGTTGTTGCGTTAGTCGAGCTGGTCCATGCCGCAGATGCCGGCTTGACCAGGGCCTGCTATTGGGCATGCTCCTCGTTTGTGGGGACCGTGGACACATGGTACCATGTTGTCAGGTAAATAAGTGAATAGATCAAACTCCTCTCGCGGGGGGTGCTTGGGCCGTGATCCTCTAGTCCAAGGTCTGGATGAGAATGGGGGAGGGTGTTTTCCCATTTTCCCACTTCAAGTGGAACTGTAGAGTCCACGCCACATAAAACATTTGAGGTTGTACTGAAAGCTCTGTGTTCTGAATTTGTGTCTTCTTTCGTGTATGTGTGTGTTGGGGTCCTCTCACTGTCCTTCCTTTATACAGCATCTCTGTGTGGATCTCACTCCTTTCCCGCTTCTAATATATCATTAATAGCTTTTACACAAGGGCATGCGATATCTAAACAATGAGACTTGGGGCCTGATTTACAAAAACATTTTACAATGGCGCAATCCCACTGGAAAACCCTTTGTAAATCAGGACCCTTAATTTACAACGCGTTTTTCAATGGCATCTTTCCATTGGAAAAGCGGTTTATAACCCTTTGCCTTTCGGTGGCAGCCTGATTTTTCAGCATGAAGCTGATTGTTTTACTTTAATTTATTATTTGTATATGATCTGGTTTATATCAAGCCATTCATACAATAGTATTACAATACAAAGAATAAAAGTAAGATAATTTTGGATAACAACACTAGCCCGGCCAGGGCTCGAGTCCCAAAATAAAAGTGGGGGACTCTGGTGATCACTGGGAAGTGACGTCATAGGACGTCACCGTGAAATATGCCCATTTAATGGCGGCTTCTCTTTCACGATTGAAAAAAAAAAACACACACTACAAAAAAGTATTTGCCAAGGGAACATATTTTCATATTACCTTGTATTAAGTATAAAAGGCACACCTTTTAAATCTGAGAACCTGCAACAAAACATTTCTGTGTAGAAATCTGTCAATATGAGACATTTTGCAGTTTTACAACCATCGATTGCCCTAGTCTGGTGGTAAAGTGTGTAATTTTAGAGGCAAATTTAGAGTTCGATTCCTGTATAGGGTTCAAAACCCGGCCACGGCTCTGCATCCTCTTATTCTTTATCCCTTGTTTGATTTAATTGAACACACAGGGGGGACGGTGTCCGCTCTTTCAAAAAAAGTGGGCGGGCGCATTCCACCTGCGTGGTCCCTCGACTTGAGCCCACTTAGCATCTTAAGTCGCAGAAACATAAATGTTCTCTGTATTCTTCTGTTCAGCTCCGTCCCATAAATGGGCTTTCTTCTTTACCAGAGACATTTGTCCCCTATTGCTAGGAAAGGGTTCTCCTTATATTCAATTTGTTCCCAAAACTCCCCATACAAACATTCCATACAATCTCTAATAAACTGGTCTCTCCCTGATTCTATTTATTTTTACATACTAGATACTACATTTTACACATATTTGCTCTAAAAAATCTTGAACATCACTTTCATTTTCTTAATTACCTTAAGTACATGCAAATATATCACATGAAGCACAACCAAGATTGCAACCACTCTCGAGGCCTTTTTGTCATTCCAAGGGGGTTAATATGTATAACAATTAGATTGGCTGATGCAATTCTCTGACTTGCAGGGCCAATGGTGAATCTGGGGAATTTGGTGCTAGGGCAGTCCCCATCTCTCTAGCCTTCCCTGTCTTTCTCCACCTCCTTAACCTGGTTGTCCATAATAGGTGCTAGTTCTATGGCCAGGCGACCCCTACTAGTTGTTTCTGGCTAGTGATATACATGGTATCGCGAAGGCGTTGAATGACTTACTCCTAGGGCTTCCTACCTTTCCCTCTTCTAGCCCCGCTTAGTGTTTTTGGGGAGTTAGGGGTGGTGCCTTCTTCCGCACACTTGCTCTCCATTCATGCACACTCTTACTTGACCCTCTTCTACACTGGGGTCCCAAGATGATCTCCTTCCCACCACTCTCCTATCCCTGTGATCTTGCACTCTGCCTTCCTACCTCCACCCTTTAATGTTACTTCTCTTTCTGCTTCTCAAGTCCTCCACTCGCTACTACTACTACCAGCATTCTACTACCTCAGATGTTACCTTCTCCTTCCTACTGCCCCACATCCTCGTCACCACGACTTTTCTGCTACTACTACTACCTCTCGCTCTTACCACTACTCATACTCCACTGCCAACTCTCACTGTTACTACTCTTCCCCCACTACTATTACTACTTCAACCTCTCTGCTTTTTCCACTTCTACTGTCACTCTTCTACTACTACTGCTTCCTCTCCCTCTCTCTCACTACCTCACTCTACTGCTGCTATTATCACTACCACTGACTACTACTACTTATCACTCTCACCACTACTCCACCACTCCCACTACTACTACCACTACCTCCAGTTACAACTTCTACTGCCTTCCTCCTTCTCCAACTCTACTGATATGACACTCACTGCTTACATCCATGCACAACCACTTCACATACTCCTTTCTCCTGGTGCCGGGATAAGAATGTGGATCCCTTTCCACGTGACACATCTATTGTGTTTCCATTTTTGTTACATTTGTCAAATCTGGGGCTCCAGATAGGAATAATTAAGCGTTACCTAGCAGCGTTTTCCATTTTCAAGTGCCCTTCAGAGGGTTCATATTTCCCTTGTTCAATTTTTTAAAGGCCTTACTAATGTATATCCACCAGTCCCATTCAATATCCCTTTATGGGACATCAAATTTAACATGCATTCCCTTTGAGCTTTTAGACTCATGCCCTTTAAGCTCCTGACATTAAAAAAAGTTTTGCTTATTGCAATAATGTCAGCCCGCAGGTTAAGCGAGTTGCAGGCCCTTCTTTGTAAACCTCCACATACTGTATTCCATCATTCTCAAGGTAATGCCTTCTTTTGTTTACCGAAAGGTAGTCCCCAACTTCCACTTGTCACAAAAGATTACATTACCAACTTTCTATTGACCTCATTCAGGAAAGGAGGAGGAAAGTTTACATAGACTGGACCCAAAAAGGGCTCTGTTTTTATGTATCCATAATGGCTAAATTTCACCAAAATGACCAATTATTCATTGGTTATATGGTGTCCAGTCATTTGGTCGACTACAAACTGGTCGACTGCAATTTGGGCAACGTCATTTGGTCGAAAACCAAATGGTCGAATTTTTTTTTTTTTATTTATATATGTGTTTTGTGGGTTTTCGTGTTAAAAAAAAAAAAAAGAAAGAAAAAAAAGGGGGTTGGGGGGGGGGACCCCCCAAAAAAAAAAAAAAAAGGGTTAAAAAAAAAAAAAAAAAAAAAAATTCGACCATTTGGTTTTCGACCAAATTGATTCGACCAGTTGTCCAGTCGACCAATTGATTTCGACCAAATGACTGGCAACCGGTTATATTGGTCCCAAATTGGGTCTTGCGGTTACTAAACAAACCATATCCAGATGGATCATCTTGGCTATTGTCGAATGCTACAGGTTAGCGGGCAAGGACCCTCCGGAATGCCTAAGGGCACATTCCACAAGGGGCATGGCAACCTCTGCTGCTCTTCAGAGAGGTGCCCCAATCAATATTTTCTCAGCAGCCACTTGGTCGTCTATCCATACCTTCTTAAAACATTACTGCCTGAATTCATCTTCAGTCAGGGAGGACCATTTGCAAAAGCAGTCCTTCATTCAGTCCATGATTATATCTAAATTTAATTGGTACTCCCACCTCCAAATTATTGCAAATCTATCATAAGATGACGAATACGTGGGAGGACACAATCCATTCGAAGAACATGGATGTTCCTCCAATGTAGTCCTGATCGTCCATCCCAGCCTACCCCGCTGTACAATCTACGGTCTAGGGTACACCTGGTAATTCCTCTTCAGGAAGGGGAGGGACAGAGCTGAAGCCATAGGGCGCTGCGTGCACTACTTATGCCGATCATAATACCGAACTGAGGCCCTCGTGGAAAGGATGAAGTGTGTGTGGAAAGGATGAAGTGTGTCTGGAAAGGATGACGTGGGTGTAACAGATGGAATGCATGGATCGGACGAAGTGCATGGATCGCGAGGAATGCATGGAATTGATTGAACAGATGGAGTGCATAGAACTGAGGGAGTACATGCGACGGATGGAATGCATGGAACAGATAGAGGGCATGGAATGGACATTGTGCAAGAATGGTTGGAGTGCATGGAATGGTTAGAGTGCATGGAATGGCTGGAGTGCATGGAACGGTTGGAGTAGTCACTATGGATGGCGCGGACTCAACGGATGGAGTTGAACAGACAAAGCCGAATGAACAGACTGAGTGAATAAAACAGATAGAATAAATGGTTCAGATGTGCACTCGATCTCAAGCACCTCCTGAAAACCACCATATCACATCA
This sequence comes from Ambystoma mexicanum, assembly GCF_040938575.1. Taxonomy (NCBI): domain Eukaryota; kingdom Metazoa; phylum Chordata; class Amphibia; order Caudata; family Ambystomatidae; genus Ambystoma; species Ambystoma mexicanum. The sequence goes on from NC_090929.1 coordinate 753,165,902, forward strand.
CCACGCTTACTCTCTTCTACACACCACCACTCATCTAAAACACAGCGATACTATGACACATTCAGTATATATCTGTTCTCATACCAACACCTGCCACATACTCCCCATCACCCTAACTAAACACAGATGGCTGCACACCCGCCAGCCTAGGCGTTCTCCTCGGGCCTAAAGCAACCAGAATCAGTCTGGGTATCACCCTGCCAGAACGAACACATACTCCTGATCTCCCAACCACCACACCTACCTCTAAGAAGCAGCTATCATACGAGTGCCACACCAGCTGCACAAATATCCGGTTCTCACATGCACCTTATGACTCTCTCTCTCTCTCTACTGACTTGAACTACGGTTCCTGAGGGCGTTCAACCTACAAGCGCCTTGAGATCATACCAATGGTACATAAGGCGCTATATAAATGCAAAGTAACATAACATAACATCTCGTGACCCAGCTAGCCCACCCTGAACCATCCCACGCTTACCTTTAAATATCCCATCCCATCCCAGGATTGTCCAGTTTACCCTAGCCAATCACTTACCTTTCCCTAGGGGGCTATGGGAGGGGAGTGCTTGGGATGCTTAATAAGGGCTTGTAAGCGCTGCCCCTCTCCTACTGTGTTTAGACTTGGGTCAAGTAATGGTTCATGGGGTACTGCAGTTCCCTTTTTTTATGGCCTATCTGTAGGCCTTTTCCCTTTAAGAAGATCCCTGGTGGTCTAATGGGGTTCTGGGTATGGCCTCCCTGCTGGCCATTGTTTATACTATTACATTTCCATGGTGGTTTAGTGGGTGATACCGGTCCTTATATGCGGCTCCAGCTGGTTCTGTCAGCTGGAGCCACGCTGTCCCTGTTGTTGTGTCGCCTCACTGTGCCTACGTGGCATCTCTTTTTCTCTCTGATCCACCCTCCCCCCACTGCCGGAAGCCCACATGTTGCTGTCAAGCGGGCCAGCTCGAGCATCTCGGCCTCTCTGTGTACTGTCCCTATTACCATGTCCTGCGATTGGGGGCTTGTCGGTCCACCGGCTGCATCTCCGGCAGCTCTGGCCTTCCATTGCTGGCTCTACGTCTCGTTGCAGCGTTGGAGCTGCCAATTCTGAGCCACATAAGGAGGGCCTGGAAGGGGGCCTGCCTACACTCAGGGACCCTATAACCGGCTGGAGTAGGGATCTGTGCCTCCCATGACAGTGCCTGGAGACAGTCCCTGTCACATAACTCCACTCTTCCTTGGTAGCACCCCTCTTCAGTCCCCTGCCCCTGGTCTCCATCTCACTTTCTTTGCTTGTGATGGACTGGAGCTGCCTGAGGTATGGGCTTCTTCAGACACTGAAAGGATATATGTCCCAAACTCCTGCAAGCAGCGCACTTAATGGTCCGGTTGACTGGGGGTGTTTGGGGTCTTAGGATCTTATCGGCCCACTCTTTCTGACATAAGGACTCCATCTACTGTTGAATCCAGGGAACCGTTTCCATATAACGAAATCCTCTGCATTGTACTAACTTACCTTATTTCCAGTTAATGCAATTTCTCTTTGCTTTTATTACTAGCCAAATCAGGAGCTAGACAGTTTGATGACTGCCTTCTTTGCACTGACGAAGTGGTGGGTCCCCGCCAGCACATGCGCCTCACTCTTTTCACTATTTCTATATTCCACTCCCTATGCATTTCAGTCTGAATAATGCAAAGCATTTCCCAATAGTGTTGTGATGGGTCCAGGTGGGCAGTGGGCAAAAAGCTAGCCGATAGCTCACAGCTTGTGTTCTCTCCTTGGACACGGGGCCAGCCTGCACTTACCGAGTTCAAATCCCGCCAGGCCTGACCCCGCATTTTATCTCTCCTATTGCGCATAATTAAATAGGGAAATACCTGCATTCGAGCCCTTAGATGCGAGAAGAAGCCCACTTGTAACACGATGTAAAAACTTGTTATTTGTATTAATACTATTATCAGTATTCTTTATTATTAGTTATTATTATTAGTATTGTTATTATTACGCCTATTGTTTACACCTGTAAGAAATGGTCTATCTGTTAACCTGCCTTACTGTTTAAAATAGATTTCCTACGAAGTCCTCTTGAAATGTAAATAATTGTAAAAAGTTGGTAAGTTTACTGAACTTGTTAGCATGCATTTTTAATTGCTAGTGAGCCAACACCTCCGTGAGCGAAATGCAAAGTGCAGAAAGTATTTTATTGTGGTAGGCAATCGCTAAATGTAAGTGTAATGAGGATATGGTCCGTGTGTGTTGATCGCCATCTGCTGATCAGAGCACGTTCATTCAGTTGCACTGAGTCACAGGGAAAACAAGAAAAGTGTTGTTATAAGGGCATCGCATGCACGGGACTCTCTCGGCTAGTGGCTAAAATGGGTGCCGGTGCACCCTAGGACACCTGCAGAGCAGCTCGCGTTATATTCCGTGGTTTCTTCTCTATATGGGGCTCAGGCTCGTATAGCTATGCCCCCAGTTCGTCAGAGAAATTCTACAATGCGCCCCACTCTGTGTGTTCAATAGAACACCCAGGTCTATAAATCAGACCTCCTGATTTAGAAAGGCAACACCTAGCCCATCCATCCTCCAAGTCTGGTATTTTATTATAAACAGCCGCCTTGCGCAATGTAGACAGGTTTAAGCTCAAATAATATAATATTATTCAATCATTGCTCACAGTGTCATTCACTCCCTCTTTGATCACCTTACTTGTTCCCCCATTTCCTCTCTCATTCCTATGCAAAACAATGCATAGGCACATCATTTCCTCCTCACATTGAGGAGATATTGTATTATGAATTGTCCACACTCCCCTCTTCCTTGATCTTTTGTATTAATGTGCACACTACCGATTTGACACTATCAGAAAAACGGAGTTTAATTGCAAACACACATTTTCTGTGTATGTCCCTTTCTGTTTAGTACTGCTCTGCATTACAGTTAGATTTAGACTCTAAAACCCACGTACATACATTCGTGCATGTCATAGCTTACCATCAGAAAAAACGTGCACTGAAGGCAATGAGGAGATGCCCATGAGCACCCCTGAGCTGCACTTGCCCCCACACTTGGTGAGCCTAAAACTGAAGCAAATCTGTACATGCCTGGAGGATCTTTGAGATGTCCACTTGCAAATACTATATTCAGGGATGCGGTCAAGGGCATCGCAATGAGGCTTCAGGCACCAAAGTGCTAGTTGTAGGCTTTTTGATTGAGATGTAAGGTTACAGGTGCAGATCTGAGATATGCACAACATCTCCTGACGTGTTCCAGTGGGAATGCTCGATTTAAGTTGACAATGTTTAAGTGTGCTTAGGGTTTTTCTTGCTCCAATAACAATGCGTATTAGCACAGCAGAAAACCACGAGAAATGCCCCAGATGTCTGGCTATTTCTTTCTAAGGTCTTTGGCTTGCAGGTGCATTGAACTGGTACTTAGGATGTTTGGATTCCATGGAATCCAGTTCCTAGTCTTCCATAATAATGGCCCTTGCTGCCTTTGCTGTTCTACTGCAGACTACTATTTGGGTTCCCCTCAACGGTCTGTGTTACAAAGACTTGAGCGTTCTTGATGTGGCTGTCAACGAGGCCTCTCCCAATCGGATCATCAGTCTTGAAGGGTTCCCATATTGAAGGCCTCTGCTGGCTCCTTCATCTCAGTGTGAGCACTCACACATCTCTGCAATCCTATTATGCCTTTACATTCAAACAGCCCTCGGGCATCTTACTAGTTATCGGAGGCCACATACGCACAGAGCCAAACCCCTCCAATCTTATGGATGGGTCCCCAGAAGGCATTTTCTGCTTACTGTTGGTTGAAGCACTGGTTAAATCGGAAATCCGCCAGCTATGGGCATGCCAGAAGGAACAGAGGGAGCGTGGAGGAGTGCTAGACTCGAAATCATTTGGCTTCTTCCATGGCTGATGGCAGGGATGAGGTGTCTCCCTAAGAAGAATTTGTGTGGGCTCAAAGATCCACCCACTGTGCAATTTATTTATAAACTAAAATAGGCTGTTTCCAGATACCTTGCGCTTGTGGATTGCAAAGATGGATATCTACACAGAAATTTTGATATACACCCAAATGGTTTTATTAAAGTGATGAAGACATATTGTCTTGGATGGTCACGTGTTTCGACCTCTAGGGTCCTTTTCAAGGATGTCATTGAACATGCATGTCAAATAGTGGTGATTGTGACAGGTGGATATTTGTGACATATGTGCACGTGAGAGTGGGGACGGCCCTGTGGGTAATAACAAAATAATCTAAATTGGAGTATGTCAGCCATACATTGTTTGCCACATGTTGCAATATCAGAATTATCATATAATCATCCATGATTGTAAGTTTCAAAACAAAACAATTTTGAGATGTTGTTACGGGGAGGCAGAAGAGAAGAGAAGAGTGTGGTGGTGTTTTAAGTTGCGTGTGCCTGCGTGGTTTAAATATTAGCTCCTAAAGTGTATGTCATTGTCTTACCTAAAAATTATTTTATCATGCCCATTGAGTTTCCTGGGCTGATGGTACTCCTGTATAGGCTGCGGCAAGAATATGTCCACCCTCTGTATGTCTCGGCTGGTGGTTGTCTTGGATAGGCAGGGGAAAAAGTGTAAAGCTTCCGGGTAATCAAGTGAAGGACTGGTTGTACCTAAGTGCCTCTGTACGTTAGCTCTCCCTGAGCTGGTCTGGTGCCCGGTGTGTTGGGGCTTGTGCCTGTGACCAAGTTGTGAGGTGTCGGATGATGAGGTCTACATGTTGCCTAGCCGTGTCCGTATTAAGTGGTGGATGAAGACATGTAGTCTTTGTGGGACATCCCCTGCGATGTGCAGTGAGCGTGTGAGCCATGGTTGGCTAAAATATTTGCCCTTTGGCTTAAGGGTCATGTCCAGTGAAGGAGTGTGTGAACGTGGACATCCACTGTGGTGAATATGTGGCGCTGAAGGGTGTGTGTGGGGGGGGCGCCCAACCCGAGCGAATAGGAGTTATGACCAGGGGATTCGAGCTCATGCAAGGTGTAGCGAGGTGAATCGGCTGTGTTGCCAAAAAGCCAACCTGTGAAGGTTGTTACACAAGCGCGGTGTGCCGGTTGCCAGCAGAATATGGAAGAGCGTGTGTGAACCTGTCTCTTACCTGTTGGCTCTCTGTTGCGTCGCTGTGTAATTCTGCTCCCAGTGAGGCGACTGGGGCTGGGGCATCCAATTGGTGGCTATATTGTCTGTCATGCGTAGTTGGAACACTAATGAGCGTGCATGTGCAGTGTGTACAGCTTGGTCTGTCCAGTGTAAGCGGGTGTGTGCATGGGCTGTGCCTGGTCAGGCATCCCAACTGGGACAAATGCTTGTATGCGCATGTACATGCCTGATTAGCATTAGTTCATAGATAACTGGTGACCTGCTTGTGCGATGCAGGTGACAAGGTCACGTTTGCCAGATATGGCACCATCTCCACCAACCCGTGACCATGCTGCTACCCAACTAAACCAGTAAAATCTCAGAGCAAAACGCAAGGACGGTTTCAACCTAGGGCGCACCTTCTTTGTGTATTATTTAGAAACTCATTTCACCCATCTGGGAACATTGTAGGTGGTCCATGCTACGCCCCAAGATGAATGAGAACAAAGAGATTGCTGCCCGGTATCATGTGGGGGTGGTATTTGAAACTTGCAGCTGGACTATAATATAAACATGGAGAGGACAACTGGCATACCAGAGAGGAAAAAATACATCAGAAGTAGGAAGGTTCCGAAAAAAGGTTGCAGAACCTCACAAATTCCAAGATGAATAACGTATTATTGTTTCTTCTTACCATTTCTGGCTGACATGTGAAATCAGGGTGAAGTGAAAACATAAGACAAAGTGGCAAGGAAGAGTTTTTGGGAGCGGCGACTGAACTCTCAAATTGGGAATGTTCTGCAACCCATCCCTCTCCACTCCTCTTGGCTGACTGCCTCTGAGTTACACAGACTTACATCATTGTCATGCTGACACCACATGCTGGTATACATAACAGAGTCTAAGCCAACAATATCTGACTCCAGAGATGTAATCAGCAGCCGCTGACCGTGCATCAACATCTTAACATTACAATATGATCAGAAGCACTTGATTGTAGCTTTATCAATATTTGTGAACCCCTCTTATTTCAGCCAACCCGGTTTTGGGGATAAGGTCAGCGTGTGACCACATCCTTTGCACTGAAAAGGATATACCATAAATGAATACATCTCATTGTCTCTCTGGGAATCTCTCTGTCGCCCCTTTTCTCTCCCTTTCTGACTCACCCCTCGCGGCACTCAGGTTGCAAGATAGGAAAATATCTCGCCTCACACTTCTTCAAGAGATTGAAAATGTGTGTTTGATTTAGCACAACTTGGACGAACTACAGCAGCCGTCGACCATGCACCAATGTGAACCTTTTATGTATGTGTTTGTGATCGATTATCAGTCCAATACGGAACTCCTGTATTATGTTTGTAATGATGCGCAGCAGAAACAGAATAGGTGGAATGCCAATGCCAATGTGTCCTGGAATGGTTTGAGCAGCTGCCATATTGACCGAAGGCGAGAAGTCATTATCGAGGGATAATAACACGTGCTTGCTTCTGGCCTTAAGTTTAGGAAGGATCATTATCCCAAGTGATAATGACGCCGCCCATGACCTATAAGGCTATTAGCACGGACACTATAGAAAACATTAAAAGAAGGATCATATTACCTGCCCACACTTGTAAAAATCAACATATTCACCATATTTATTTTCCGGACAAGAGGCAAAATACTAGATGCCAAAAGCGAAACTGTCCTCCAACACCAAGGGGTTTTGCTAGGTCTGGAAAAGATCTGGGGCTCTGCTAATGTCAGCATTGTCAGGACTCAGGGCTAGCTAGCGTTTTGGTTGTAGACCCCCAGCTTCTCTCCAGGGTTACAACCAAAAGACCCAGGGCTATAGACCCCTCAGTTCCCCCAGCACCCAAAGCAATTCCTCTGTCAAACCTCTGTGAATTAACTGCATGTCACTCTTGGTCTTAAGGCCACTTCAAAGAAAGGAAAACATTTTTTTCATAAAGAGGTTCAAGCTGGGGACTAGGAGGAACTCTCGAGATACTTTTCATAAATCACAGAAGCTGGTGCCAACAGGGAGTTTTATTTCCCAAAAAACGGACACAAACAAAGCCAACAAGTGTGACCATCCTGCCCCCCGCCCCGTCGATCTGTAAATGATTTTGAAGGCTGAACAATTATAAGTATCATTTGGAGTTTGGGTGTACACTGGAATTCCCTGCATACGTCATGAATAACTACAGTAGCACATGTTCTTGATTTCTCAAGTCATATCAGAGCGTTCACTTCAACTATCTAATATTGAGGTAGCAGAGCCCTGTGCAATTAACAAGTGTGTGAGAAATACAAATGAAGATTAACAGAGCCTAAGAGACTGGGTGGGCGGGGTGGGGTTGACATGCGTAGGAGCAATGGTCTAATCGTAAAAAAATGGAGGTCAACCTCTGACATTGTTACACCTGTCTCTATGCCAGTGGGACAGCGACAAGGACTAATGCATCATCTGGAGATCTTCGTGTATAAAGTGAAAGCTACAGGGTTCAGATCTGAATGCCACTGAGTTAGGTTACAATAACACCTGTTATCAGCACCAAGAGATGATCAACAATGCATTTGTTTATTTAAACTGATTTGTCAGGCACCTCATGCAATGCAAGTGTGGCTTCATCATCCCTCAAAAGGAAAGGCGAGAAGGTGATAACATCCTAGGGTTGGTGATGTACTATCAGCTCACAGGGTTCCGACTGTTACTGGGAAGAGATAGTCTTAAGAACAAAAGGGGGAGTCACTTCTCCTGTGGCCTCACAAGTCAGTACTGTAATATGCCACTTTGTGATGTCCACTGTGTAAGTTTGCTAATAATAATTAGCACATGGAAGACACTATTGTCCTTTTAGCCAATCAGAATGCAGTAAATAACCAATATTAGCACCCTGGCAGGGGGAGCCAGCCAATCAGGTGGCAAGGAATGCAGGCTTGAATCGGCAATGAAAGCCTGCGTTCCATGCTGCCTGACGACCGGCTTTCCTGCCACCATCTCCCCCCCACCCTCTCTCCCCTTTTTTTTTCATTTCCCACCCCCTACTTACCTTATTTCTGCAGCGACTGCACTTGCTGTCTTAGCCGCTCCTTTACCTCTTAGCTGCTCCTTTACCTTCGCTCCCTGAGGCGCCATGGAAAGGGAATAAGGGCTCTCTACGGAGCACCGCCTTTCCTTTCCATGGCGGCCATGTTAAGACAGTATTTTCAGTCATTGAACTGGACGTGCGAGGAGTCCCATTCAATGACTGAAAATACTTTTTTTTTAGCACAATGGGTTTCCACTTTGGTAGCCCGGGGTGCTAATTGCCTTAAGCCCCTGTTCAAAGTGCTGGAAAGAGGGGCTAATTGCCCGGAGCCCTCTTTAATGATCCGTACTTTGCTCGGGCTGTTAACTTGGGCTGCCGGGCTCATTACATGCAGTTTGATTTTAGAAGCAGCCAGGGAAACGGCAGAAAGCATTTTTCTGCATTCATGAAACAGTCAACAATATTTCCTTCAACAACGCACACTTCCTCTGTGTAATTATATTCTTTTCACTGCACCTTTAATGCAAATGAATGCAACAGAGAAAAAGAGATGAATGAGATTAATTTAGCGAACTGTTTGTTTGTTTGTTTTATTCATAATGCGCATCATACCCGGGGGTAACAGGGCGCAGCAGTTACAAATATATGCAAAGCTTAGTTACAACAGAGAGGTATAACATTTACATACGAGTCATTAATTACAAGAAGGTAAATATGGATGGTACCTATTTACAAGCATAAGATACAAATACCAATATGTACAAATATATGTATGTGTGTACAAATATATGTATGTATATAGAAATGATACACACATCTTACAGAAGCAATATATACAAGGTTTAAAGTGTTTGTACATATAACCGGGTGGACTGAGATACATATAAGTGTAGGGCAGTAGTAGTTACCACAAGGGTAGCAGGTTGAGGAAGGATACATTCCATACAGGAATAGGTACTGCAGCAGTGGGTCCTGGCTGCTTGTTGAGCGGGAGTTATTGTTTACTGGTCATTAGATTTCAGCCACATAATGATGTTAGATCTGAAGTTTTGGTAAAATTGGTATATTCTCAGTGTGGGAGGCAAGGATTTCCACAGTTTGGCTGCTTTCACAGGGAAGATGTTGCCTCCGATTGTGGAGCGTTTGAAACTAACTGTAATTAGCTGGAAGTCAATCGGTTGGCCTTTAGCCTTACCATCAACAAACTTTAGGCATCTGGACAGAGGCATATTTAAGGAGTGGTATTTCTGTAAAAAAAAGTACAAAGCTACATGCTGGACTCCCCTGCTGTGACCTTTATCCCCTTTTGTGTTTTTGTCTCAGCCACAGTGCTGCACCAAATCTCTCTGATCTTTTTGATTGAGGGAGTGCAGGACTAGTAAGACGGGGAACAGGAACCACGTGAAAAATAGAAATGGGAGAGTGATGTAGGGGAATTCTAACAAGTATTAAGTAACATAGAAATATTGTATTTGTAACTCGGGACCTAAAAGTGTTGTGACGCGCTGCATGAAGAATTGAGGTGTGGGGGGTTGAAATGAGTTGGTAGAGTCGTTTCCCTTACCATGCCCAGAGGCTCCTAACAGCCATGCTGATTTCAGTCAAGCTCTTTCTTTACTGTGTTGCTGTTGTCATCCCACATGATGGGATGGACCTAGGAAAATAAAGTGTTTCAGTCACAATGCTGCACCACATCTCTCTGATCGTTTTGGTGCTAGGGTCCAGTACAATGCTTGATTCCCCTTTAAGCTGTAAAACCTTTACTGGGATCAGGGGCTCTATAGCACTCTGCCATGGCAACATCTTCCCCCATTGAGTGAAAGCAAGAAACCACCTCGAGGGTATGTCTTGATAATTATAGTGTATTAAGCCATGCAGAAGAGAGACCTTTTCTATAGCACACACTTAAGTGAAATTCTGCTAGATTATCTAAATTAAAGAAAATAAGGCTCAGAAAGGTAAAGACTTTTTCACAGGATCCCATAATGTAGTCACGGTGGAAAGTTGGGATCTGAACACTCGTCTCCTGGTCCTAAAATTTAGAATTTAGACAGGAGACAACATCATCTCCATCCCTTCTTAAAGGTGTAGACACATAGTCTTATGATGGTCAGCCAACACGTGTTTCGACCTCGAGGGGTCTTTATCAAGGTAAGATATGGGTTGTAGGATGGGGGTATTTGCTGCCCCTGGCCGAGCCCCTATGGGCTGGGATTTCCGTATTTTCTCCCATTTTTTCGGCGAGTGGCCTAGCAGCGGAAATACACTGCTGGGACTGTAACACCAGCCCCAAGCTAATTCCATGACCAAAACCGGGAGAAAATACAGAAATCCCAGCCCCAAGGGGCTCGAACAGGGGCAGCAAATACCCCTCATCCTACAACCAATATCTTGCTTTGATAAAGACCCCTCAAAGTCGAAAACACATGTCGGCTGGCCACCATAAGAATGTGTCTACATTATAATAAAAATGTCACTGTAAAAACACTGCAAATAGCGTGTGAATCAATTTATGCATAGATTTCTCATAACTGGAACTGCGAGGTAACTAGGACGTGTGTGTTCACCCCTGCCAACCTGTAACCTTGCACAATAAACCAGGACTAAAAAAACTATAATCTGAGTTTAGCGCATGAGAGTTCTGTAATTAGAACCCAACTCCTCTCTAACCTAATATTATATGGTAATCACTTCGGTAAAGGGTAGATATTTTTACAACATATATATAAATAGCCAAAATCACTTGGTTGAGAGCATTTTGGCAGGGTATTATTTGGCAGTGGCTTGAGGGTATCTGTATTTATGGAGTGATACCTTTCTGAAAGGATTTGTTATTGATTGATATATGATGTTTACAGACATTGGCGCAGTCTTTAGTTACCATAGCAAGAGTGACTTTTATTTCCTGATGCATGGGCGTCAGCTGTGTATGAAGAACTACAATATACACAGATTGTGTTGTAAGTTGTGTAAATGACGAGTTAGTTTATATGCTCGTAATCAGAGCCAGATTAACAGAAACTACCTGCTAGTGCAGTAATACGCCATTGTGGATGATTTTGACTTCAAGTTATTGGAAACAGAGATACCCTTTACACAGCACATCTAATTGTAGAGGTGACACATGAATAAGCAATGAAAAGCATCTTCCTCTCTGATCATGAGCATTTTTACTAAGTGACTCAAAAAACCCTATTTTCAAGTGAAAATTGTTCTCTTGAGGAGACTGCTGGGGCATGGACCAATATGGCTCCATCTCTGCCCAGCTATTTTTTTTTTAGATTTATGGCGATGGTAGCCTTCACTGGGTGATATACCATGGCAGAGGAGAGAGGTGAAGGACTTCCCCAGTGGGTGATGATCAAGATGGACAGGGAAATAGATTGGTGCAGTTGGATGAGCGATGGCCTACAAGGTGCACTGTGAGCTTCATGCTGTTGCCCAGTGGAATTGGAGGAGCCTGATGAGACCTGGAATACCTGGAGCCCACCCTGGTTGTAATCTGCAGCAGTGTTCCAAGGTGGGGAAAGGGAGACTTCACGAGTTGGCAGCGGCTGGCCTGACGTCGGCGGACACCATGTGGAGAGCCACGCCTGAGCCAAACCGAGAAGCCAGGACCTCAGCAATGTGGGATGTTCAAGCTTCAGTGCCCTGTGGTGACATTAGAGATCTCCTGACTTTGGGATGGCAAAGGCTGGCTAGAAGGGGGCTGGGGCTGTGTAGCACGGACCGTGAGACTGGTGCACCTGAGCAGTGAAGTAGCAGTGGTCTTCCCCCTGTTGTGGGACTGGGGCCCTGATCGGTTGACTTCCTGTAGGCCCGAATTGGTTTGAGGCTGGGCAGTCCTCCTCCGTGGTGGTTGTTACTCTGTTGCTTGATCCAGGCCTCAAATGGGATGGCTCATACTTGGCACACAGGGGTGTTCCTTATTGTGTGAGATCTGTTGAGGAGCCTAGAGCAAGAGAGTCTGCCCAACAAGGTATCCAGTCTTCACAGAAATACAGAGGGGATGCCCTTAATGGCGGCAGGAGTCAGTGCCTCAAGTTCAGTGGACACAAATACCAGTGTTCAAACCTATCTTGCGACCAAAGAAGACATATTGGGCATATTGGGCATCCATCTAGAAATAAAAGGTTTCATGGGAGACATTCAGGCGTCGCCCGTTGACCTAGTGAGTAGAGTGGGCTCCTTGGAAAATAGGTTTGAGGGTTTGGAAAACAACCCATTACAAGGAGACATGTTGAAAAGAGGTGTGATGCAGGATTGCTGGATCTCAAAACCTGAGTAGTGTTAAGTGACTTCAATTCAGCACTACAACTAAGTCAATGCCTAGTCTGGGAAGCCCAAGGGAAGCCCTTATTTATATATTTTTATGACAAGTTCATAGATATGGATGATAAACCCTTGTATAACGCCCCTCTCTTTGAATCCCCCTGACCTCACTGAGCCAAGAAATAGGTATGTTTTGCAAATTAAAATATTTATTTGAAAAATTAAACTATATATATATATATATATATATATATATATAATATATATCACACCTTTATGAATAAATTAATATTTGATAGCACACTTATGAATATAATGTTGATCAACAATGGGTAATGTTACAATTACACACTCTTTTCAATCAGTGAGGAGTTAGTATAGAAAGGATAAGGTAGCAAAGAATACTTTTATGGTTTCAAATGAAAGCAATGATGGAAAGAATGCAGCACAGAAATAAACTGATATGGTTTCAACAAGAGATAATATGATCACTTTTTCTTTTGACAATTCACTCCCCCCTATGCAATATAAGGAGATGGAAGGAGAGCACACCGTGTTCAGGAATACAATCAAATGCAATACACATTCCAGTTCCCTCCTAGCAAGCTTAGAGCAACCGGTATGCTTTAAAACAGGCAGAAATACTTTTAAATGTGATTTGCAATGAAGTGAAAAATATGCTAAAAATGATTTTAATTCCCTATAGGAGATTCAGGGTAGGTGATAGATACTTAAGATTGGTTCAGGTCAACACTATCAGTGATTCATGAATGATTATCAGGTTGAAAACGAATTTCAGCAGTTGCAAGCAAAAGACAGCTATTTTTGACAGGTGGAGAAATTGAGTCAAAATGCAATTCGCGGCACTTTTTCCGAGTGCGTCGATCGCGATTACGGAAAAACTATAAGGAGTAGAAAGTCGGTTTTGGGCTTGTTGGAAAGCTTATGTTCTTAGCTTTAAAATTAAAGTGAAATCCCGCTCCTACGTATGGTTCAAAAGATACGGACGATTTAGTGGAGGTAGTTTCTCAAATTAAAGTAAAGCTCAGAAGGACAAATGACACTTTCACAGGTTTGAAATCACAGAATGGACACACGATTTCTATGCAGTTCTAAATAGGTTGAAATGGATGGGATGAGATTATTTTAGACTAAGAGATTGGTTCTGCACAGTTCTGGCTGGATACTCACACTATAAATTTGAAATAGGCCGTCAAGATCTGGTCAACAGGTTTAGACTGGGCTTCTAGCAGGTGGTTCTGAAGTCACAGCTATCTGGGTCAGCTCTGCTCTGCTGGTCTGGGTCTCTGGTTCTGGCAAAAGTTCTTGGCACTGCACAGCGGTCTGGTCTGGTCTGGTCTGCAGTTCTGGATAAAGCACTGCTCTCTGGGTCTGGTTCTGGCAAAAGTTCTTAGCTAGAATCAAACAGCACAGCCCGGCTGTTTTATTCTGATGTGCCCCTTGGAAGTCTGGGGTAAATCAGTTTGCAAAATTGTAAGGCCAGCTAAGAATACTTTTAGCTTGCAGTAGGCCTTCTGCTTCAAAGTTCTGGAGTCTGGAGTCTGGTTTTCTAAGTTCTGGTCTCTGGATAGTGCCTGAATTTGGATGTCATCCGTCAAAGTGCTTCGCAAGAAAGTAGAAAGTCAATGTCTACCTGGGTCTCAGTGGCTCTTTTTATGTCTTTTGAAAATGGGTGGGAAGGCTAACTTTCTATGCCCAACCCACTGAGGATTCTGATAGGTTAGAGTATTTTCTGTCCTCTGACTGGGGAACTGAGCTGTGAGTCATCCCATGTCATGAGACATCATTTTTATGGCATACAGAAAGAACACTCCCCTTGTCACTTTGCACACAAATCTATTCTTGACTTAAATGCATATTTGTCTATGTACAATTTCTCTAATATTATATGTCCAGTTAACATATTTTCTGTAGCGCCAAACCATCCGATCCCTGTCTTTGTAAGATGTTGTGTTCACTTCTGACAGAATTCTGCCCTTTTCATCCAGAACACAACCTCTAAACTTTTCCAGAATTTACACAAATGTGTGCAAGGAATATGGGCATCAGATGATGAAGTGTCAGATTTTTAACATACAGACATTTGGAGTAATACCCTATTTTCCGCTACTACCCCCCAGAACATACCACAGAGTCCTAACACCTCTTAAAATGTGCACAGAAAAATCACAGGAATAATGATATTATTTATATAATTTTGACCATTTTGTACTATGAATTATCCATCTTTTTAAAATTATGCTCTGGCCCAGAGGGGTGTGGTTTCCCAAAGCACATGGGTGAATTTCTGGTTTGTCCACTTCCTCCAAGCTCAGCTGGCTCACAGAGGCAGTGCCCCTCCCAGTTCCTTCCAAGAGGAAGCCATTTATGACCCCCGGATTTAGCAATTGCTTGGAGCAAAGGGAAGCTCATTGTTCTGTTTCCCTGCAGTCCCAGGTACCCCTCCCCTGATTCAATCAGAGAGGTGTAATCTCCTTTTGGTGGGGCAGCAGAAGGCAGGCCAGACCTGTGAATGCAGTTGCTGGGCAAGTTTCAACTCCTGTCAGGGGTAGTTGCCGGGCAGAATTCAATCTCCTTAAGCAAGGCTTCAGCCAAAGGTCACTTTTGTTCCCATTTTTCTTCATTCAAATCAAACTTACAATTTTGACACATGCAGCTAGAACGCTGATTCTGAGTTCAAAACCATGACATTTAAGCAGTTGCAACCTATCTGACACTCAAAAGTAGGTCACTCATTTATTTTAAACATTTCGATTTTAGTGGCTTTAAATCCCCTTTCACTTAAGCTGCTGACATTCACAGCTCAGCCAGTTTTGTTATGAACATTATTTTAGGCTCTTCATCTTTCCAGATTTGATATGCACACAAGACTTCATTCTACCAGACGTCTGCTGGTGTTCAGTAAGATTTTTGAATATTTTGCAATGTTTGAAATAGGCATTTTGAGCTTGCATTCAGAGAAACAAAGGTGATTTCAAAGCGCTTTTTGAGCTAACAGGCACTGCTGTTTTTCATTTGGCACCACGTTTCACTCATGGTGCTTCTGGCCCATCGCGCTCGCACTGCTGGGTGGCGGGTCAGGCGACCATTTTGGTGTGCGCAAAAACTGCGCGGTTTTCCTGGATTCTGGCGCAATTGGGGGTTTTTTGGCCATCTTGGATTTTCTAAGCCCACAGCACCAAATGTTGCAGCATAATAACTTGAACGTGGGTCGATACACCTTACAGTAGCCGAAGTGTTGTTAAAGGTGGATGACCTGGAGAACCGAGAGAGTCGGAACAACCTGAGGGTACTTAGACTGAAGAAATCCCCTCGGAAGATACCTAAGGACATTGAGAGGAAGGTGCAGGAGATTGTGAGCGCCCTTTTCAAGGACAAGGGAGGAAAGGTGGTCTTGATTGATACAGTTCACAAGGTTGGAGCAGTTAGAGGTGAAGGCCTTCGATCAGTTGTCATATGACTCCACTTCTATGGAGAGAAGTTAGAAGTGTTGACTAAAGCCGGGTTCCAAAGGAACTCCAGTTTCTGGAGAATGCCTTCAATATTTATCATGACATGTCAGACATTACGCTGGGCAGAAGGAAAGACTATCGCCCACTCACGCAATGACTAACGGCCAAGGGGATTAGGTATCACTGGGCATTTACTTTTGCACTGATCTCTGAAGTTGAAAATTAGGACTTCAGGGTCTCAAGAGTTGCGGAAACAACTCCAGACTTAGAACACTGAGCTACCATGAGGAGGAGAACAATTGGGTGCATACCGAGGACATGGTGAAGAAAAGGGAACCCTACTGGGCCCCCGCCGAGGAAAGGTGGGCCCAGGTATAGGACATTGTTGTGATTGGGGACACCTTCTCCTAAGAAGTGTGGATTCGAAGAACCATTCATCAGGGTTTAGAATGTCCTCTCACACTGTGCACTGCTACAGACAGGCCAAAGGGCTTTTCCTCCTTGTCAAAGTGTCTTCTCTCCCCTTGGGCCAAGTCAGCTCTATAACTAGCTTTCGTGAGAGGGCAGCAGATGAATGGATGTTGTGAGCCTTATAGCTTATTAACACAACCACAGTCAAGAATGTCTAGCAGTGACAAACTCACTAACATTTTCAGATTTCATTACTCACTGGTTTCCTATATCCTGGGCAACAGTCATGCAGGTAAAAAGCAATACTCACAAACCACACACAATCACTGCATGTTCTAGAGTTTCATCGGCAGAGGTTGCAGTAAGGGCCGTGTCAGGCGTGGCCAGCCAGTAGCCATGCTTTCCATACAATCTGAGCTCCTTCCCATGCCTGTCATGTTCCCAGTTAGTGATCAATTTAAGGTGATTCCAAGGGCAGATGGTACTTGGGCCTACAGCAATATAGGAGTGTTACTAGTATCTACCAACAATTGAATTTGATAGGGAGTGAGTAGAGAGAGTGGATACGTTGTTAACAATGTAATGTGTGAGGTTTCCGATTTTCAGATGTTTGGAGAGGTGACATGTTTGTGTGAGTGAATGTCCTGCTGCTTTGCCATGCATTAGATGGTTGGAGTGCATGGGAAGATGATGTGTGCAGTAATGTGTGACAGGATCGGCGATGATTATTTGGATGTGAGAGAGATGGAGAATGCCAGTACCTGTGTGGGGGGGCAACCCGGCCATTTTGATCTGGGTGACCTGTGCGAGTGGTATGGATGTGTAAGCATGGGATGCGTTGCAGTAAAGTGCCTAAACGTGCAGTATATCATAGGGTTTAGTTCAACATAGAGGCTATCCCACTTCCGTAATGTGGTACATCTCTACAGCAGCACATTCCCTGTCATTCCCTGTCTGTATGGAAGACCATCTTTAGAGCTAGAGGAATTGTTTTTAGAGAAGAGCAATTGAAATCTAACTAGTTATTCCCTAGCTAAATTCCGGACTTTAGCCATTTAATAGAGTCATACATGGTGGCAGGCATAGATTACTGCTGCCTAAGAAGAGCTCTTACAGTAGAGGGACTGCAGGCTTAGTGTATTTTGTCTGAAATTAAAAAAAATGCGTTGGATGAAATAAAGCAGTGTCTTCCATCACTAAAACCATATCTGTAGTTCAAAGAAACCCTTATCTGCAACTAGTCTGTCATAGTGGGGGCATTGCTACTGTTTGCAGTTTTGAGAGGTTTCTTGTGGGATATTTCGGTATGAATGGGAGCCACTGTATCTCTCTGCATTGGTGTCGTGCTCATTTTCCACATTTTAGGTGGCAACGTCAGGTGTACCCCCACATTCCCTACCTTCTTCACCTCAGAAGTGATGCATTTGTGCAGGATCCCTTGCAAGTGGGAGAGGCGCTAATAAGCTGCATGAGGTCCACCACCTCCTACCCTCTCAAATGAGGCTGAAGCCAATATTTTATTTTTGCCCGATGTGCATTAATTGGTGGCGTTATCCTAGCACATCCACAGGGTGCCAGGTTGAGACCTCCATAATCATTGTGTGTGTTTTGCAGAAAAGGTTTGGATCATTCTGTGCAACTTCTTTTGGGAAAAAATGAAAAACTTAAAATCAATATTTTGTCTCATTACACCACAGAGTGTCAACTCCTCATTGTATTTTAGCCCTGTAAGTCAATGCAACGATGTTCTCCTCCCTTTGGCCCTTCCTACTGCCGTCTACCTACCTCCACCCCCTAGCCATGCTTTATCTGCTGCATTCTTTTATTGAGGTATTTTAGGATAACCGTTCCGCATCGGCAGGACGTGTTCTAGCCTTTGAAGGAGTGTACCGGGCTTGGCAATAGAAGCCGCTCGTGCATTAGGGGACTCTGCAGCACATTCCACAGCACAGGAAAGCACACACCAATGTCATACCATTTAAATCACTTAAAGAGCATTCTGCTGTATATCAGGAGCTCTGAAAATTGGTATTTGGTTGTAGATTTCTATAAATCGTGTAATAATCAAATTAATTAGCCCTTGGATAATGTGTAAACATTTAGAACTTCTGCTACCTAAATGTAGCGAATCTAATATTGCAAATTGTATGCCTTCCACATGACCACCCTTTTTGTAAACCCAGTATATGGTCAACTGTATAGAAGCTGTTGAAAGTATAGCTGTCCCGTTTCCACTGTATTCCCTTAAGAATTATTAAATTAGCATAGACACACGGCTTGTGAGCTGCAACACCACACCAAGGCTTTTAACTATTTTACCTAATCCCACTGGATTAACAATTATGTAAATTATGTTTTAATCATTTGTTATATGTATGACTAGGATGGGATCGTTTTCTGGGCTAGAGTAGGCCAGTTTAATGACTTTGTGCAGTTTTTGTCCATTGTCACAGGCATGTCTATTTGCATGAAAATGTTGAATTCACCGCAGATCTTTCCAAAATTCCAAATCCAGGGACTACTCAAACAATTGCTTGTGAAAGGCAGAAAACTGCAATGTGTAAAGTTGGACATGAGCCTACATTTTGGTTCATTCCAACCCTTAGTATTAATGCTACCAATGTAATATTTTGAAACTAAATAGGTTTTATCAGTAGTGGAGAAGGGATACAAATTGCAAAATGAATGTGTGTTCCTTGCAATGTACGTATTTATGTATGTATGCATGTATGTATGTATGTATGATATATGTAAAGGACAAACCTAGCCAGGAAGCAGTGGAGCACTGTACAAATGCAATTGTGAGGTGATATGCCCCAAGGTGGCAGGCCGGACCTCTAAGTAACGCCCTGCCACCAAAGTTATGGGCCTGAGCGCAGCGATGATCCCTTAACGAGGGCGGTGGGCCGTTAACTAGAGGGTCACCCTCCACCGAGTAGCATATTGGCCTTAGCGCCCATGTAGTTCACCACACTGGTGCTAATGTTTTTGCAAACATGGTCGCCGTTGCCCAGGAAGGTGGGGCTCATTATGGAGCCCCTCTTCCATTTTCATGCCGGCCAAATGGAACAGGGATAGAAGCTGCAAGAGCTGCGGCAGCGGGACCCACCCGCAGTAATCAGATAAGTGTGTATTGGGGGGGGGGTACAAAAATGCAGGGTCAGTGGGGGAAGACGGTGGTTGGGGGTACCGGCCATCAGGCGGCTTGGAACGTGGGCTGACACTAGCTGTGATATGTCCTGGTAGGCTTCTAAGATGAATGTGTTGTGTGCCCAGGTTTAGGGGCTTTGTGGTCCCTGGAGCTCTGAGTGGAACTCCCCGAACAGCAAGGTAATCAGTACTTGATGACCTTTAATAGCGTTGGCAATCCAGTGGGATGTTGTACCACAGTATCATTCAGTACATAGCAGGAGAAGACTTGGTCTTGGTCGTTCCTTTCCCGCATTTATTATTCAGTCTCTTGATGTTGCAGCTATTGAACTGTGCTGTTTCCTGGGGGAGGCTTGCTTTCTGGCCAGGTAATGCAGCATTTGAGTTGATGTATGCTGAAATATATACTCTGGTCGTTTTGAAGATGATCTGGGAAGTGATTAGAAGCCAGTAAAGCTTTTTTAGAATGTTAGAGATCCAGTTGAATTTTCTGATTTCAGATTATTCTGGCAGTGGCGTGTTGCGTTGCTTTGCGTTGTGTGAAGGCTGAGGTGATGACACCTAAGAGGTGTGTGTTGCCCTCATAAAAGTGTGACAGAAGTAATGCTTGGATGGTGGTCCTGAAATTACAGGTTCAAAGAAAAGGTTTTATTTTGTGCAAGAGGACTAGCTGCAACCACACCTCTTGGATTGTTTTAGCGATGTGAGGTTTGAAGGATAGGTTGCTTTTAATGGTAAAACAGAGCGATGCAGCACTAGGGACTAATTGCAGCATGAAACCCTTGAACATCATGCTGTATATACAAAACTGGATGAGTGTTTGCTTGGCTAGTTTGCAGAGGAGCAGTTTTGGTGGGGTTGAACTGTAGGTGCTGCTCGACATCCAGTAATTGGTAAGCAAGATATAGCGTTTCAATCGTGAGACTTCTTGGATCCATCTGAGATTTAGTTATAATTGTATGTAATTTGTGTATTGATGGATTGACAGGTCAGGGTCATTGAGGAGAGTACCTAGAGATTCCATAAATAGATGAAAGATGACTGATGACAGGATGGAGCATTGGTGGAATGCACACATGGCTAGGTGGCACACCAGTCTCAATGCCCTATCTGGACACGTTTCTGTCTGTTATATAGGCATCCCAGGGGAGCATGGAACCCAATAACCCCCAACATGCATGGATGCATCTCATCTACCTCCTCTTCGGTCCATCTATCATTCATCCAGTCGTGTACTTTGCACTCTTTCCCCCGTTGACTCTATTGCTTCTGCTCTACACTCCCTGCACTGGCTTTCTTTCGAAACTAGCCTACTCTTTAACTTTCTTTGTATTGTCTTCAAATGTCTCTATGGCCTGCCCCCTCCTCATCTCTCCTCCTTAGTCTATTTCTACTCTCCTGCCTACCTGCTCCGCTCCACTCTCATTCCCAGTTATTCTGAACTGTCCCCTGTTCCCCCTTTCCTGTGCTTTGCTTGACCCTAAACAATTAAATGGTCTCCCTTTCTCGGTACATTCCATGTCTTTCACATGTTCATTTCTATTGTACCATTCTACTGTGTTCGGCGCTTAGGCATCAAGAGCTGAAAAATGTAATAATAATACAAAAATACAATAACCCCATCAGACAGCTAGTAGTGAGATTAGAGTAGTACGGATGGCTGGGTCAACAGCTGCAGAGAGATTTAGTTAAACCAGGGGATACACATGTCCTTTATTCATGCAATGGATTACATCAATACCTTGAATGATTGCTATTTTGATTCTGAATCTGGGTCTGAACCCTGCTTGATAGTACTTTATTAGAACAGAGGCCTCTAAATGTGTACTCACCACTAGCCATTGGTGAGTGTTAATTGATTCTTGGGAAGTAGAAAAATGGCATGAGTGACATTTTATGCCTTTCTATTAGCTTTTAACTGGCAATGTGAACCCCTGCTAGAAAGTGTTACTCAATTTTATTGTGTAATTGTAGGTCTACAATTCTTTCAGGAAGAGAACATTGGTGATTGAGTGATAATTTGCAAAGGCTTCGGGGTCCAAAATCCTTTTTTAATGTGCTTTTTTAAAAGTTAAATAATTGTATTGAAGATTTCATGAACAAAATATCAAATAAATGAATACATACAATATTAGTAGAAAGAAAATGATATTCTGCAATGACTTACAATCTTTAGAAATATAGTTAAATGTTATGAAATGTGTTAATCTAAAAAAATTGAATTATTGAAATCAAAATGAAAATGGAGACTGTCCGCTAGCTATGCATGGATTTACAGGGGGAGACTAACAAGATGAATATGGACACAAATAAGGAAAGACTAAGGAAGGGGAAGGACTATTCACAGCAGAAAATGAACGTTTCACATTAGACAGGTATTAAATACATTCCATTTGCGATATCATTTTGATAGTGTCTTGTATGAAAGAGCATACATTTTTTTGATTCTGTGGAAAGAACAAATGGAATTCCACCATAAATGATACAATCATTTCTCTGCGTTTTTTCAGTTGGAAGCAATGAGATGAAAGCCAATATAAATAAAGAAATGAAATAATTCAGGTGAGGCTATGGATGACATAAAAAGGATTCACTAACACACCAATCATAACATTGCATTAAGATAAGGGTTCCTGAAAAGAAAAATATTTTTTGTAAGCATTCCCACATTTGTCTCCAAACGGCCAAAACAAATGTGCAATTAAAAATTGAATGAATAAAATCAGCAGCAGATTGACAAGACCAACATACCTTATGGTTTGAGTTGGATATTTTGGCAACTCTAAGGGGTGTTTAATATGTTATGTGTAGTATAAAATAATGTGTTTGTCTAAGATTTGCTGCTACTGACGTGGACAAACGTCGTTCCCATATTTTAATCCAAACCTCTTGGGATACGTGTAAATCCGACTGATTCCCATTGTAGAATACGTTTAGAAATGGGTTCCTTGGGCTGGTTAAGGATGGAGTATAATTTAGAGGCTTTAGTGGAGCGGGAGCATAAAAGCAATTCTATTTGTTTCGAGGAAAAACTTTGGAAGTAATAGGGAACATCCTTGGTAATTAACTTTGTAAGAACTGAGTATGTTTTGAAATCAGAATCATTAAGATTAAATCGAGTACACAGTTCAGGCAAGGGTATAGGTATGTGATTATTGAATACATGTGTAATTAGAAAGAAACCTGCAGAGAACCATCTTTGTAGAATATCTTCTTTGGGTCTAAACGGGATAGATTTATTAAACCATAAGAAGGCATTAGAGCAGTCTCTGGTAATGGGAGAACATGAGATTAAATGACTTCACACATTTCTGAAGGAATGTAGGGGGAGTGGATATTTTTTAATACCATGCCATAAACAGGTTTTGAGAAAGTGTGGGAAAGTAAGTGGAGTTCTAAGTTGTGATTCTAGTGTCACCCAAGCAGGAGGATTGATCTTTTGGGATTCGTATGATAAGAATAGAATGATTTCTCGCAGTAAAAAGGATGTCTGATATTTAAGAAAATCTGGGAATTTGACTCCACCAGAGGTTTTACAAGTTTTGAGTTTACTCAAAGCAATTATGGGGGGTTTATTTTACCAAAGAACTATTATGGGGATCATACAAAGATAATAAAGGATAATAGGTCCCAAAGTCATTTTGATGGAATCTAATCAACTCCACCAGGAAATGAATAAAGGAGACCATTGATTAATAGAAGAGTTAACTTTATCCATTATTGTGCTTTGATTTAAGATTAATATAGAAGAGATATATTTAGCAATACAAATACACAAATATTTAATTGATGTGGAGCACCACTTCATACCATCGAGAGGAGTATTGTATAAAGTGTATGAATAAGAGGTAAGGTTTCTGATTGATCAAAGTTCAGCTTGTAGCCAAAGATTTTGGAGAATTAATCAATAGTAGACATTGGAGCAGGAATGGAGGTGGATGGGTAAAATACAAAAAGTGGGATATCATCAGCACATGCATGAGTCTTTAATGGCAATGCCTTTGAAGTTGTCATTAACTGAAATGCTTTGGAGGGTAGGTTTGAAAGCCAGAACAAAGAGAAGTGGGGATAATAGACAACCTTGTCTGGTTCCGCGTGAAATGGGAAATAAATTAGGAAAGGTATTCTTGATGAAAATACTAGTGGAGGAAGCAAATGAAATGATATTTTATTTATATCGCATTCGTACACAAGTGTTTCAGAGTGCGACCAGGCAAAAGGGAGTGGAACAGGGGAGAACAAAAAAGAAAACAGCGAATTTAACTAGGCCCATTGGCATTTAAGAAAGCACAAGTGCAAGCAGAATTTAATAACGAAACTAATTTAGAAAAGGTAGGGCTAATCCCACAACATAATAAAGATTGAAACAAGAAAGGCTAAAATACTCTGTCAAATGGTTTCTCAGCGTCTAATGCGAGAAGAAGAAGAGATAGGTTGAGGAGAAGTTTGTGCATATGAGAGGACAGTCTGGTATTGGAGGAGGCATATTTTCCCTTGATGAACCCAGTTTGGTTAGTATTAATTAAATTAGGCATTACACTATCTAATCTATTAGCAAGTACTTTTGCTAATATTTCTTTATCAGTATTAATTAGAGAAATGGGACGATAACTTTTATTATACGAGGAGTCTTTGTTAGGTTTAGAGAACAATATCAAAAGGGCTTCACCAAAAGAGCCTACACTGTCTCCTAAAGTAAGAAATTCATTAAAAAGCACAAAGAGTTTAGGGGAGGAGGGTAGAAAAAGAACAATAGAAGTCAATTGGGAATTATTTTGAGATCTAGGATAGCTTTTTCAATTTCCTGTAATGAAATAGAAGCATCTAAGAAGGAGAGATCAACTGGCTGATCTGTGACTTTCTTGTTAGAGCATAGGAAATTAAGGATGCTATCATTAAGAATAGATTGATCAGCCAAGTATAGTTGTGAATAAAACTTGAAGAAAGCCTTATTAATTTGTTCTGAAATAGTGACTTTGATGATTAAAAATAGATCTAATCATAATTTTCTCTTTCTTCCTCTTAAGATAAGCAGCTAATAATCTACCAGTTGTATTGGATTCTCCATGCAATGATACTTTAGATCTGAGCAAGGACGAGCAGACTTTATTTGTATTGTATTTGTTCAATTCTATGCATTTTTCAAGAATGGATTTGAAAGTAGTATCTGTGGGATGATTTAAGTAGGATAATTCTAACGATTTGATCGACCGAAGAAGATCTTGTGAGTTTTTTATTTTTCATCCAATTGTATAATGTATCCTCATAATGTGGCTTTAAATGCATCCCAATTATTATGGATGGAGGTATCTGGGGAATTGTTAAAGGTAAAAAACTCAGTAAATAAACAATTTATTTGCTGAACAGAATCAGGATAATTCAACAAGAAGGAGTTAAACCTCCATCGAGAAGCCAGAGCCAGCTGGTGTTCCCATTCAAGGACAGTAAGGACTGGAGCATGGTCAGAAACAACAATAGGGCCAATTTCCAAATGAAGGATACTAGAAGCAAGCAATGCATTAACAAAAATATGGTCCAGTCTAGAAAAATGATTTATAAGGGGCTGAAAAGAAGGTAAATTCCTTTGTGTCTGGATGCCAAAAACACCAAGTATCAACAAGAGTAACATTTTCTATAAAATTAATAAATTGCTTGTGGGATTTTGAATTGATGAATTTAGCATCGTATTTGCGATCAAGGGTGATGTGGTGCTATTGGATTTGCAGGTCGTCCAATATCGCCTTATGTCTGCTCCCTGGAAGGTTGGTCTATTGTCGCCCTTAATGTATTTGGGCAGTCTGTTTGTGGCGAACATTTTCTCGAGTGCTGGGATTACGGTTTATGCCGCTGTGAGGTCATTATCTCCACCTCTGGGTATCGTGAATAGTCATCGATAGCCACCAGCAGGTAGGTTCCCTCCTGTACTGTGCAAAAGTCAATGCTGATGGCTTCCCATCTTGATGATCCACGCTCCACTGCCTGGATTGGTTCCGGGTTTGGTGGTGCTCCCGTTATTTGGCATGGGTGGCAGGATGTGATTCTCTCTTCCACTTTGGCGTCAATGTGAGGAAACCACACCCATTGCTATGTTATGTTATGGTTTGTTATGAACACTTATATAGTGCATGGTCGCCCAAAGGCAAAATGGCACTGGAGAGGCAAGTAACTAATGAACCAGGGCAACACGGCGCAAATGCCATCAGCTGCAGAGATCAAAATAGATGTGTTTTTAGGGCTTTCCTGAAGACCAAATGATTAGGCACTTTTTTCATTGCAGCGGAAGATCGTTCCACATCTGAGCCGCAGCAATGGAGAACGCACGGCCCCCAATAAGGGAGCGATGGAAGGTGGGCACACATGACAGACCTGCTGATGCTGAACGCAAAGAGCACTTGGGGAAATAATGCACAAACTTAGTGCAGAGATACTCTGCCCACTGGTCGTGCAAAGCCTGATGGACAATACACATTGCTTTGAATTGTATACGCTGAGCCACCAGGAGCCAGTGCAGGGAACATAAAGCTGGTGAAATATGGGCCCCATAGAGTTTTCCAGTTGCCACATGTGCTGCCAGGTTTTGAAGACATTGAAGTTGGTGGACCAAACCCTTGGGCTGCGCCAGATAAAGAGAGATAAAGAGAGTTGCAGTAATCCAACCGGCTCAGAACCATGGCAGCCACACCCGGCAGACGAAGTAGTACCGGTGTCATGTGGAGCACCTTTTTGAAAATGTTCAAATGGAAATAGCCTGTTTGCCACACGACCGACACTTGGGCATCCATAGAAAGGGTAGCTGTCATGATCACCCCTAAGTTTTCTACTTTAGCCGAGAGAGCCCAAAGAAGAAGGCCAGAAAGAAGCAATCCAAAGTGAAGGATCGGGGGGAACCCACCATCAACGCCTCTGTTTCGTTCCCATTCAATTTCAACCAGTTATGGCCCATCCACTACCTCCCAGCTGTCAGGCACTTATGAAGGCACAACAACACCTCATCCCGATCGAGATATAAACGTATCTCGATCATTTAGATCAGTGGGCCTCATTACACGGAAGGCGGTGAGCCATGGCGCTATTAGCGCCATGGCTCATGCCGGTAAAATACCGGCACCGCCTTGGCGGAAAGGGGATTTACCGCCCCATTCCAAGGTTGGAGGGGCGGTAAATCCCCCTTCCGCCATTGCCCTTCCCCATTCCCATTGCTGCCCCATAGGGCTCTATGGGAATGGGGAAGGCGCTAATTACGGCACCGCAATTTTGTGGTGCCGTAATTAGCTCCGAGGTCCCTTAGCGGGTTGGTTTTTAACGTCTGCAAAAAGCAGGCGTTAAAGCACCAACCCGCTAAGGGACCTCGTAGTAAGGCGGTAATGGTTAACGGTCACCGTTACCATTAACGGTGGCCGTTAACCATTACCGCCTTCCGTGTAATGAGGCCCAGTGTCTTATTCTAGCCTTGGTTCGGACCATTCCTTGATGTCCCTTGTGGGTGAGTGTTATGATCCTGTCTTGTAGGCCAATGGGAATTACAATGTGAGCTCCCCTCAAGATCAATCCCTCACTGGTAACGGATAGCTCCTGCCGTACTGGGAACATTCCAGTGAGAAAGTCCTTGGCTGCAGGCTTGCGTTTATGGATGTGCGGGAGGAATGATTTGCAATCTCCTGCCAGTATAGTGTTTTTCACAATGTCACAGCATGGGTCATTCTGTGTAGCCTCCATGATATTCATAATACCAAAAGGGTATGTGGTGTGATTCTACAGTCCTCCAGGTGAGTAAACACATTATTAACAAAAAATGGACCAGTAGATAAATGATAACAGGATACTATATGTATATGATCACAAAGTTTTAACCAATGCAAAATATTTATTTCACTTTTTAGTGACAAACAATTCATATTGTGGATCACGAAAAACACTCACACAACTTTTACCACCTCTTAACTCATGCATACCATATTCATACCAACAACTATACCTCACATAGGTGTCCATTGTCACCATAACAGAATACAAAATATATTTCAAATTCAAAAACTCATTTATTTTGCAGATGTGTCCCTCTATGTAAATATAGGGGAGATATGTCTGTCTTTCGACATGTGTTTCGGTTGTAGTTCACAGTGGGTGCAGAATATCTTGCCCCAATCGTTTAGCTAACCTTCCTCAGGATGGAGGACAACTGACAAATACACGTTGCCTCTATGATGGATGGGGTGAGCTTTGTGATCTAGTGCTTAAGGCGTTCCATTCCACGGAGATGTTTAAACCGTGGCGTACTGTCTCTGAGGAATAGATCCAGCGTTGTTCCAACTTATGTAGTGCGGGTGTAGTGCGGTTGCCATATCGACACCTCTACTTTTGGGTTTTATGGCTTGTAATACAAACCATTTTGAATCTGCATCATTACAGTCCATGTGGTTTCTTATTTCCCATTTTATGTTGCCATGTTGGACACCATGCATGTGGAAATTGTGTGGTATGTCCGCTGACGGAAACCAAATATACCTTTCAGCATGGCAACATAAAATGGGAACTAAGAAACCACAAAAACTGACAATGGAATGGAACGCCTTAATCACTAGGTGAAGTGGCAAGAAAGGTATGTGACCATCATGAATATTTGAGGAGGGGTAATCACTGTATACAGTATGCAATGATGCGCAAGATACAGTACATTGAGTATGCACCTCTTGCGTATGCGTTGAAAATCCCTTGAACTCCTTTCTGTAAAACCTTTGGGGAGTGTTAATAGTATACATGTGCCAATTTGGAGAAATAGTATGAGCTGTGCCCGGGCTTTAGCCATAGCTTCCTAGAATGAAACCAGGGGAATACCGTGGTGAATATTCTTTTTATTCACTAGGCATAGCAGTTTGAACTACACATGGACTTCATCCCCCAGAATTCTAAGTTCTAGTTGTTTTCCGGTTCGGGAGTGCAAATTAATATTTGCTATGCTACATATGGATCATCCTTACAACTGTAAGGAGATAGAATGTAGAATTGGACTATATCAATTTACTATCCAATTGGCAAACTAATACACGGGCCATACGAAGTGAGGAAACTTTTGGTCCTCTCTCTATGACCACAGCGAGGTGTGATTCCCCTGGCAACCACGGCGAGTATGAGCGTGACTCGTGATTTCTTTGAAATGATTAAACATAGTAGATCGAACCACGCATGAACTACATTTCCCAGAATTCTTAATTCTACCAGTCTTTTGGACCCCGATGTTTGGGGGTGAAAATAATGAATTGCTGTATTAGACATAGATCACTACTGTAACTGCGACGAGATAACATGCTTAATGTAACATCGGATTTGCAGATCAATATATGGGCCATAACGAAGGGAGGAACCTGTTAGTCCTCTTTCTATGAACTCAGTGGGGTGTGACCACCCTTGTAAACACAGCGAGTAGAAGTGCGACTCGCAGAAGGATTTGGAGTTTTGTAGTGGGAAGATTTACTGGTACGAGTAAAGTGGCACAATACTAAGATAGAAGAGCTGCAAGGTATGTTCAGTGAACATTGTGATCCAAGCGGGTTTTCTGGCTGTAGGAGAACGAGTGAGAATATCCGATTATAATCGCCGGGGCAATAATCACACGTGGCGTGCTGTGGGATGTTTTTACCCATGCATCCAAGCCCTACCATAAAACTGTGCATTACTGGCATTGAAAACATCATGATGGCCAGAACTCCCCAGAGAGTGCACAGGGAAAACATGAAGAATAGGCTGCCACTAATTTTTGCCTATTTTGTGAGCACAGGAGGGCACTGCCTAAAACCATCATTGGGCTACACACACAGTAGCCTGAAACCATTGGGAATGGTAATGCTGATTGCCAAAAGTAACCCAGAATTGTGGGGAATTCATTTTATTAATGTCAAAAGGGATGCAATACTGGTGCTCACCACTATCAGAAAGCCGGCGTTTTAAAACCACCAGAATTTTGTGTAAAACTGAACAAATGAACCCAAACCAGGCCAAGGAAAGACTTGCTAAGAGGTGGATACAATGTAAAACTATATTCTGAAATGACTTGAAGGAAGAAATTATTTAATGTATATATAAAAAAAAATAGCTGGGGATGTCAGCAGCTTAGGTGAATTTGGGGGTAAAGCCACTAAAATCGAAATGTTTAGAATAAAAGAGTGACCTACTTTTGAGTGTAACATAGGTTGCAACTGTTAAATGTCATAGTTTTGAACTTAGAATCAGCATTCTAGCTGCATGTGTAAAAATTGTCAGTGTGATTTGAATGTAGAAAACTGGGAACACACAGGACATTTAGCTGAAGCTCGGCTTAAAGAAATTGAACTCTGCCTGAAAACTACACCCGACAGGAGTTGAACTGGCTCAACAACTCTTCCCAGGCCTGGCTGCATCCTGCTGCCCCCACCAAAAGGAGATCACACCTCTCTGATTGAATTAAGGGAGGGGTACCTGCAGACTGCAGGAAATTGAATAAAACCCTGTCCTGGACTCAGGCAAATGTTATATTGGGGGGGTCGTAAATGGCTTCCCCTTGGGAGAAACTGGGAGGGGCAGTGCCTGTGAGAGCAAACTGAGCTTTGGGGAAGTGGACAAACCAGAAACTCCACCATGTGCTTGGGGGAAACCACACCCCTTTGGGACAGAGCATCATTTTAAAAAAAGATGGATAATTCATAGTACAGACTTGTCAGAATTATATAAGTAATATCATTATTCTTGTGGTTTTTCTGTGCATGTTTTAAGAGGTGTTAGGACCCTGTGGTGTATTCTGGGGGGTTGCTAGCGGAAAATATGGTCTTACTCCAAATATCTGCATGTTAAAAATCTGACACTTCATCAATTAATGTCCATAATCCTTGCGCACATTTGTGTAATTTTTGGTAAATGTCCGATATTGGTAAACCGACCAAAAAGCGCAAAATGTTGTCATTTCTGGATCCCAGCTCGCAGGAACATGGGGCTTGAACAGAGACCTGTCTTAATTCATCTCTAATATGTACATGTAATGTCAACCACTTGTGTATCTGATACATATGTATTTGGGTCAGAAATAGATTTGTGTGCAATTTGACAAGGGGAGGTTCCTCTGACCATAAAACCTACAGCATCACTCTGACACTCCATTTCTTTCCCCCAATCAAGGGTGAGAGGAAAGCTTGGCCAATGATAAGTGAGAGGGGCAGGCTTAGCTAGGCCCAGACACACACCCATTTTCAAAACACATAAAAGGAACATTGAAACCCAGGTAGGGACATTCACTTTCCACTTTCTTGCGGGACGCTTTGCCGGGAGACTTCAGACTTCACATCCAGAGATCCAGACTTCAAATCCATCAATCTCCAGAACCTGTAGCAGAAATTAACTCCAGAATTTGTAGCAGGGAGGCCTGAATCCACAAGCTGAATCCTCTTCAGCAGGCCTCAAAACCAACCAAACTATTCAACAGCCGGGCGAGCTGTTTGAATTTTTTGCCAAGAACTTTTGCAAGAACCTGTAGCAGTATCCAGAAAGCAGTGCTGTATCCGGAACCAGAGAGAACCACAAACCAGACCGTTGTGAGCAGAACCGGTGCTTGACAGACCCAGAGAGCAGAGCGGACCCAGATAGACGGGACTTCAGAACCACCCGCCAGAAGTCCCGTCCAACCTGACCAGACCTTGACGGCTTATTTCAAAAATATAGTGTGAGTACTGATTGTGCCAAAGCCAATCTCTTAGTTTAAAATAATCCAATCCAAACTATTTTAGCCTATTAGAACTGCCTCCTAGAATCGTGTCATTCTGTCATCTTTAAAACTGAAAACTGTCATCTGTCATTCTGAGCTTTAAAATTTCAAATCCGAAAAACTACCTTTATTAAATCGGCCGTATCTCCGGAACTGTTTGTGCTAGGAGCGAGTTTTAACTGTCATCTTAAAGCTAAGATTCTAAGCTTTCCAACGAGCCTACTCCTTACAGTGCCTCCGTAATTACGCTCGACGCACGCGATTAAATTTGCCACGATTTAACATTTTGCACAATTTCAGCCACGTGTAAAAATCAGCAGCTCCTTGCTTTCCTTTGCTAAAATTCGTTTTAACCTGCTAGTTACTCATAGAGCATTGCTAAAGTGAGCCTGAACTAATATAAACTAGATATCACCCACCCTGAACCCCCTATAGGGAATTAAAAGCCTTTTTAGCATATGTTTCACTTAATTGCAACCACATCAAAGTATCTTGCCTATGTTAAAGCTCATTCCTGTTTTCCTCTAAGCTTGCTAGGGGGGAACTGAATTATATTTGTTTGCATTCCTGAGAACTGTGTGTTTTCTTTCCATCTCCTTATATTGCATAAAGGGGGGGAGTGAATTGTCAAGGAAAAGTGATTGCATTGTCTTTTGTTGAAGCCATATCAAGTTATTTTCTGTACTGCATTTCATTCATCATTGCGTTTCCTTGAACCATATAAAGCATTCTTTCCCACCTCATTCTTCTGTTCCTATTCATATGCAACCAAGAACTGTGCTACTGTAGGATTACCTCTTGCTGATTACTGCTCATATTCACAAGTGTACTATCCATTATCAATTTATTTATAGAAGTGTGATATATATATATATTGTTTAATTTTTCAAATAAACCTTTTAAATTTGCAAAACAAGCCTACTTCTTGGCTCAGTGGGGTCAAGGGGGATTCTAAGAGAGGGGTGTTATACAAGGGTTCTTCATCCAGATTATAACTTGCCATAAAAATACATAAATAAGGGCTTCCCTTGGGCATCCCAGACAAGGCACTGACTTAGTGGGATTGCTTGATTGCAGTCACTTACAGTGCACACAGCGCACACGTGTAGGCAGAGGGGATATGATGGCTTAGAGACAAGGCATGACCATACGAGATTACCTGATACGGCGTTTCAGCCTGAAATGATAGTGCATGAGGACTGAGAATCATGTGAAAAAGTTTGAAATTGAAGACAATCATTTAAAAACGAAAGAAAGAGTGTGGGTGTGTACGGGCATTGTTTTAATTTTGGGACTTCTGAGCACAAATGAAAGGACAATTAAGGGCCCAAGGACATATATAATTGATAAAGAAGCCGGCTGGCTTTTGTGTCATTACAGAATCTCACACGACGGGAATATTTACTGTGCAAAAGGGATTATAGCACCCCAGTGTTGAAAGAAGATGACTAAGCCTCTGGGAATTCTATCATTCATCAGCTTGAAGGTTAGATATTGTGTGAGCTCTCGGTTAGTGAGTAGCCTTCTCTCACTACTATCTATGTGGCCAAAGATTGGTTGCTTTTACTTGCTAAAACATAGCTTGACTCTACTACACCGGCATCACCACTTGAAAAATGTGTGGAGGTGAGCCTGATAGGGAAACAAAACTGATATGTTACTCTGTATCACATTCACTGTACAATGAATTGAGATGACAAGGATACCGGAACAATTGTAATTAGTTTTTATTGCACTTGTAGATCACAGAGCTCACCCCATCCATCAAAGAGGCAACATGTATCTGTCAGTTGTCCTCCGTCCTGAAGGAAGGTTGGCTAAATGATTGAGGCAAGATCCTCTGCACCCACAGTGAACTACAAACAAAACACGTGTCGACAGACAGACTTATATCCCCTATATTTACATTGGCAGATGTGTCCACATCTGCAAAACAAATGAGTTTTTGAATTTGAAATATATTTTGTATTCTGTTATGATGACAATAGACACCTATGTGAGGTATAGTCGTTGGTATGAATCTGGTATGCATGAGTTATGAATGAATTGTGAGTGGTAGTAAAGTTGTGTGTTTTTCGTGATCCACAATATGAATTGTTTGTGACTAAAAAATCAAATAAATATTTCGTATTGGTTAAAACTTTGTAATCATATACATATAGTATCCTGTTATCATTTATCTACTGGTCCATTTTTTGTTATTAATGTGTATAATCGCCTCCTTGATATCTGCAATGCTGACTGCCTTGGGCTTCATGGTATTGAGGATCTGGCATATGTGTTCTTCTGTTTCCTCTGAATCATCCACTTCGCAGAGGGTTGCGGTTCTTGGGTGTCTGGACAGGAAGTCTGCCAGGTTGTCTGTCCATCCCTGGTATGCCAGATCAAACTCATATTACTGGATGTTTAATAGCCAGTTCCCAATCCTGGCCAGAGGGTTTGCTCAAGACCCAGTGAAGATTGCAATCAGGGGCTTGTGGTTGGTGTAGGTTTTGAATTTTCGACCGTAGAGATATATATGAAAGTGTCTGTAACCCCACAGAACTGCTATGGTCTCTTTCTCGATTTTGGAGTACCGCTGTTCGGTCAGCATGAGTGCCCGGGAGGCGTATGCAATCGGTCTGGTCTCACCCGTCCGTGATTGTTGGGCTAAGATTGCCCCAATTCCCACAGGGCTCGAATCTATGAGGATTTCCGTTGTTAGGGCGGGTCATAATATGCCATGGCTGTGTCCGTTGACATTGATGCCTTGATCTGTTCGAATGCTTCTGCGCACTTGTGGCTCCAATCCCATTTGACGTTCTCTCTGGTGAGTTCTCTGAGTGGTTCTGATATGCTTACAAGATTGGGGATAAACCTGCCACAGTAAGTGACCATGCGCAAGAAACTGAGTACCTCCATGGGGTAGTTGGTGTGGAGGCTTCTTTAATGTCTGTCACTTTCTGGGGGTCAGCGGACATTCCTTCTTTTGTTGAAAACACATCCAGAAAGTGTTATTACATCCTTAAGGAACCCACACTTTTTGTAGCGTATTGTGAGGCCTGCTGTTTCCAGTCTGTTAATGACCATCTGAAGGCGGTGCATCTGTTCCTCTCTGTCGCTGGCATGAATGAGAATGTCATCACTGACATTTAATACCACTGGGATGCCCTGGATCGCCTCTTGGATCACTTGCTGAAAGACCTCAGCCATCAAAGAAATTCCAAAATGAAGTCTCTTGCACTGCCTTAGGCCCAGGTGAGTTGAGAAGGTTGTAATGTTCCTCGAGTTGTGGTGAGGCTTCAGTGGATGGTAGCCAGCATTGAGGTCATGTTTTGAGAATGTTTTTGACCCTGTGAGGTCTGTGATTATTTCGGCAGTTTGTGGGGGGTGATGTGCCTTTCCCTTTTTATAGTTGCGTTGGGTATTCACATGTCTATACAAATTTGTACGTTGAGATCTGGCTGGGATTGTAATTTCCGAAACACATTTGTTGGCATGACGTTCACTGATGGTAATGGTAATGGTAATGTTTATTTGTATAGCGCCTACACGCAGGCAAGTGTTTCAAAGCGTTCAAGGAGAGGAGGAACATGGGGAAACACAACAGTTGCTCAGAGCCCTTGAATTTCTGAGATGATAACGAACTGCACAGGCAGATTAAGTGAATATTATATATTTAACAGTTTAGATACAGCAAATACGCCTGCCGCCGATTCTGTGGTTTATTCAAGTGCACATTAAGGGGTGAAGACAAGGGAGAACAGACAGACGATCTTCAGGCAGGGCTGTACACAGATCGTGCAAGTACGGGAGGGGAAGTGAGAGGCAGGGAACCAAGTGCGTCCAGTCAGTAGAGACTGGTGAAGTGCAGAGAGAGAAGCTCTCAAGGCTTTATTACAAGTGTATTGGGGTGTAGGGCCTTGCGGCAAGTGCTGAAAAGGACTGCCAGGGGTGCCTGGGCCCTGTGAGACTCTAAGGTAAATCAGTTGGCCAGTCCATAAGCTGTATGGAAGGAGGGAAAGAAGGAAGAGCAAAGAGCTAGGTTAGTAGGGTAGGGTGAAATAGAAGGAAGAGGAGAAGAGACAAGATGCTCCCACATCAATTGTTGTCACGTTTTCTTGGCCTTGTATGTTCACAAGACACTTGGGTCATCAATTCTTCTTTTTTTGGTTCCTTCCTCCCTGCTCCGGTTCCAGATACTAGGTTGATTTTTCCTTTCCTCCTCGCGCGCCCTTCTTCCGCCACTGTTGCCGCTTCCTCACGTTCATCCCTGGATTCGTACGTCGATGAGCTGGTGTGTCTGCTTGCTTTTTCTTCCTGGCAAAGGGTTTTCGTGGCTGCTGTTGCGTGCATTGGGGCTGGCTCGCAGATCTGCAAATACGTGCAAAGTCTTCCTTTCTGCCCCATGCTCCGCACCTGGTTCCTTGTGCCGGGCAGTTTCTTCTCCTATGTCGCGCTCCACCGCACCATCCACACTTGGTCAGCCTTGTGAATCTGGGGTGCCACTGTATGGAGTTGTATGCTTCGCCTCTATCGTCTCTTGTGGATTGGAGTTTTGTGATCTGTGTAATGCTGTCATCGGTGTCAGTTGTAACCTTTACAGGGTGGTACCCATTTGTGCTGCCCTTGCATGAGATAACTCCCTTTGGCGGCCATATTCTAGTATTTTCGGTAGGGTGATTCCTTTGTCACCCAATACTGCTCTGAGTAGTTTTTCTGTGCTCATTCTGTTGATTATCTCGCGTCTAATCTCTTTTTCGACGTTGTTGAATTTGCAGGATAGTGCCAGTCGTCTAAGCCTTTTGTGGTAGGCATTGAGGGTTTCCTCTTCTGTTTGCACCGCGGTGCAGAAGTTGAAGGTTTCGAAATCAGGATTTAGTTGTGGCATGAAATACACCATTAGGGCATCTTTTGCTAGCTGATATACGTCTGCGCCATTGCCCACGGCCTAATGAATTGAAAATCTGTTGCACGTCATCACCAACATCGAGTAGAAGGTGTGATCTTAGTTTTCCTGGGGTTGTTATGTCCTTGCAGTCCATGGCCATCTCAAATATTTGGAGCCAGATGGTCCAGCAAGGACCCACTGATGATGGGGCAGTGTATGGTTCAAAAGGGACCAGCACTGCTGTGGTGCCCCTTGGTGTTGAGGTGATGACGCAGGTGGAGTTATTGAGGCCACCATTTTCACCGGCGTGCCGGACCTTGGTGTGGAATGTCCAGTGGGCATGTTGTGGCACTGTATGAAAAATGACAACTGTGTGGTGGTGAGCAATTTGTGTTTGCTCCACCTCACCCGTGAGTAGCTGTTGTGATGCTGTTCTTCCTGTAGAGTGTGGGCTGTGGAAAACATTTTCTGTCCCTATTTCTGTCCTTCTTTGTCACATGGACGAGTGTGTCCGTGCGTGTTTCCAAAAATTATTCCTGGAAAATATATGTGGCACCGATGGATCGTGTGATCAGCTGTGCGCGTGCGTTCTTATATTCATCACCAGTGTTGTGTCCCTTGCTGGGAGAGCCAGCGGGGAGATGTGCTCGAGCTAGGCCGTGCATGGGGCCTGGTAATGAGCAGCGCAGCAGCAATCAAGAGATGCAACACACCCGTTGCTCGCCGGGCCCCGAACTGCCAGGCTTCCGGCAGGGCTAGTGCTTTATTAAAAGTGCCTCACGTCACCGCGCATGCAGGACGTGAGGCGGATGTAGCATTTAGTATTGTGCCTCTGATCATCCAGAAAGCACACTTGTTAAAGTTGTCTGGATTATGCTTCCCTGGAGATTGATGCAGTACTCTACCATGATAGGACCTCCATGCCACCAGCACCACGTACTTGAGATGTTAGTTTAGCAGGTTCCACGTCGTGTACTGCCATCGGGACAGCAATGGCGGCACCGAGTTGCGGGACGTTCCTGTTTGCCTTGCACCCCATCCATGCCGTGAGTGCACGCACAGCTTATTGATTTCATGTTCTGGGGCACGCACATCGGATTACAGGCATTATTTCATCTAAGTGGTTTCTCAACCAACCTGTTCTCCCATAAAGGATGCAGGGTCAATGGTTTCTGGCAGGGATAGTTTAGGATTGGCCACCTATATATAAAATACAATAGTGCGAGAGGGTTTTTCACGTATACATTAGATACAACTCGGGCCTAGAGGCATGTTCGCTTCCAGGTGCATAGCAACACTTAAAAATAATTTAAGACACATGCGCTCTGGGATCTGCACAGCGGTCTTGTTCTCGCGCTCTCTGGTCCAGGTTGTTTCCTGCTCGGCAAAGGTTGGATTGCAGTGTGGTTTTTTGTACGGTCCCCGTGCAGTCTTTACCTAGGGCTCGCATGCAGATTTGGCTGGAAATGGGATTTTTCTTGGACGCTGCGTGTGTGTTGGGAGGTGGCATGGAGGTCTTCACTGCGTTGGGTTTTTGTTGGTTGAAGCAGCCTCACCTCCGCGAGGAATGGCGGGGAGGGTTGCTGTGGTGCCCTCCCTGCCGCATAAATGAGTGGGCATTAAGTTAAGCTGTTGGGACCACCTTATGCCAAGCTCCCTGCATACATATCCCAATGTACGT
Source organism: Ambystoma mexicanum (assembly GCF_040938575.1). NCBI lineage: Eukaryota > Metazoa > Chordata > Amphibia > Caudata > Ambystomatidae > Ambystoma > Ambystoma mexicanum. Next base: position 753,203,604 of record NC_090929.1, read on the forward strand.
CCCAGTAAATTATTTTGCAATCTTGCTTTCAAGAGGTATGTTACTGCTACGGGAGCATTTTGATAGCATTGTTCACACCATGCAAAACATACCCCGCACACAGGGGCAGATGATTGTTATAAATGTGTAACTGTTTTAAAATGCAGACCATGTGGCCATCTGATGACGTGCCCTTGTAGTATTTGTACGTAGTAGTTAATACCTCTGGCCTTGGCAAGTTGTTCTAATGCGGTCGGATAGATTGAGTTCCCTACCAACAAGAGCAGCATTTCAGGGCTCGCCTGTTTGGTGCCCTTCTTGATTTATTTACCAGTACGAGGGATCACACTCGTACTCCAACCAGTGTTGCCCGTCTGGTTGTGTCTGCGCACCTGAGGCCGATTTGCAAGTGCAGCAGGGATTGTGTAGAGATTGACAGTGAGTGTCATTTAAAACAAATATGCAGGCACGTGTTACTTTTCTGTAAGGGTCTGGATCAACGAATGCGCTACACGCCTTAAAGTATCCTTTGCTGAGTTTTCCAGAAGTCACACATTGTTTTGTTCCAGGATGTGCAGCTTGGGCGTGTGCGGCCCGTTATGTTTGAGCTAAGTAATGCAGTATGTTTTCGTCCCAGGGGGAGTGCCAGTAGGGCACGGTAGTTAGTCGAACATCGGTAAGAAGGGATTGTCTTGAAGACACTCTTAGCCCAGGACGATTGTATTAGGATGTGCTTTACTGAACCTGCATGGGCGGCGAAAGAGCGAATGCTGGATTGCCATAGACACAATTGATAGAGTTCCAGGTTCCCCCTCCAGTTGTCCTTATGAACTCGAATACAAGCATTCAGTTTAAGGGGCAAGTCGAAACTACAGGTTTACGTAAGGAGTACAGAACAAAGGGTTGATGTAACACGCATGGACTTAACTCTAGCTAGCAAGATCAAGTTTGTATTTAAGAGTAACTACCCCAAAGCTAAATATGGTTGCAATGCTCATGGATGCAGTAGACCGTAAAGAAGAAGGACATTATGGTAACTGGGATATATTTAATTATGCCTGGAGGGCTCCTCGCTGTATGGTACATGGCAGGGGGAGGATGTAATTCAAAGATTGGGACTTTTTCAAGCTGACAAAATGTGTCTCATTTACACAATACTTAAAGAAAGTAAGGTGCGTCTAGGGATGCTGAGGAGATAGTATTGCAGCTTCTCGTTGGTAAGTGTGAGCCAGAGGGCTCCAGGAAACGTAGTTTGTAAGTGCGATGCAAAGGGAACCCTCAAAACACAGCTACATGAAGTACATTTGTGTTCAGTGGGTGAGTAGCTGAGGAAACAATGTGCTTCGGCACATATCTGTTTGGTGTTTTTGGTTGTATTCAATAGCATGGATGGAGGTCCCGTGGCACAATCAGCTATGGCATGTGGCCACTAACTGAAAAGTTCTTGACTGCTGCCAGGTTTGAGCCAACCCAAGGGTGCGAGAAATATGTAGTTCCCTCGGCACACAGATAAAGATCAGATAATTAAGCCAGTGAAAGTAGAGAGCAGAAGCAGCATCTGCAGGGCAAGAGTGAGCCATGCACAGGACAGTTTTATGTAAGAAATATTTTTTTTCTCCCTTAAAAATCGTATCCCTGCATATCACTTGCATGTGGAAGGTGTCCGGGGCCAAACAGCCGCCGTATAGTGATGCTAGAGCTCGCTATGTGTTCAACGTGCACACATTTGTCAGGGGTCTCTACAGCATTCATACAGGGTGAGCAGTCTGGTGTAAGTAAGTTGAGAAATATGTGACCAGCACGGCTCATTTCTGCCCTACATAAACACTTGTGTATAGGCGCGTTATAAATGTCATATACCATATCATATCATAAAGGCCATGTAAGATTTCTTGTTTAAAGAGCTGAGATAGCTCAGTGGGTTGGACACTTGCTGCAGCGATGTGGGTTTGGGATCTGCAAGTCACAGGGTTCTCAGGTTTAGATCCTGGCAAGGACAAGTGAGCCTCCCAATTTTCTGAGGTTGATAAAAGAGTACCAACTATAGTTGGGAGGGTGATTGTATGTGAATATGTGCTATGTGCAACATTTTTATTGAAAAGGCAATATAAGTAACACAGTATTCGTGTAAACTAAAGCATTAAGGCACCTGTGCACTAAAAGTGACTTGCATCTATCAGAATTTTGGCAGCAGGCCTATGCCTGGGAGCTCTATTATGCTGGGGGTGAGATTGCCTCGGGTAACTGTTATGCTTTAATTATGGGAGTGATTAAGACAGCTCAGTGGGTTGAGCACATTTAAATTAATTGCTTAGGGAGTTCAACTATCACAACCAGTCACTTGGTGTTTCCTGGGCTGGGGCTCCTGCTAAGTTCTAAGAGGGCCTGCATGGATGTAGGGACGCAGGGCCAGGGTGCTGATACTGCACACTGATAAGGTAACTCAGCTAGTTAAGCACCTGTGAGCAACAAGCCAGTCATTGATTAAAATCAATGCATGTTTACTGAGACTTCTTTCTCTCCAAAGGGTCCACTGTTGACTCGGGTAACGGGAATCCCCCCACCTAAGAACACACAATTCAATTTGTGTTATGCTCTAGTTAGTTCCAAAGCATTATCAGTAGGATTGTGGTGTACCGTTCAAGGTGGAAGGGCGGCAGCCATGCCAATTTTAGTTGTGCAAATATAATTGTATAAAGCTATGGCCATATTGCTTTGCCAAAGGGGTATATAAATAAAATAAAAAAATAAAAATACAAAATAATAATAATAATTTAGGTTAGGTGGCATCCGGTGCTTCATGGTGGTTGCCACATCAATGTATACTGCAATACATGGTTGTATTAGGATATTCGCCTGGTCCAGGGAAATATGGGGTAATGCGTAGAGGGGTGAATTAGCAGCTACAGGTAAGACATGAAAATTCCAAAAGAAATATTAGTAAGCACAGTGGAAAGGGAGCAGTTCAGGAAGATATCGTGGCAGCTGGTGACATAGACCAGACGCTCTGGGAGGGTATGCTCACGCCAGGAATTAGGTCCAGCTATTAGTGTGGTTGCGGAGGAGGAATGATACCCCAGGGCGATAGGAGCCAGGGGCACCATGGTAAAGGGACACCCGGTAGGAGGTATGGTGAAGTAGATAGGCCTGAAATTGGTAGGGGCATTTATAGGAGTGACTGACCAGGAAGTCGGATACCAGAGGTGGGTCATTCTCGCAAGAACGGAAACAGGAGTGATCCATACGAAGGTTATGGGAGTGACTGACCTGGCAGTCAGATACCAGAGGCTCTCAAGGAAGGGATTTGTGTTAATAGATATCAACAGGTTTTCCTCGTGGTGGTGTTCACAGCTCTAAAATGGGCAGGATGCTTGGCACCAATAAATGTGATCTTTTGTTTCCAAAAGTACATATTGTCTCAGTGGTTTTTATTGGGAAAGTAATTATTGCCTCTGTGTTTGTGTAAGGGGGGGGCGGGCAAAGTAGGGAATGGGCCGCTATGTCTTTTGTCTTGCCGCGAGCACTGAGCCTTCTGCCTCTGGTGCAGCTTTTAGGTAATAAAGGGCATGAAAGACCTTCCAGGCTGTGTTACATTTTTGTTGCTAGCGCGCAGCTATCAAAGCAGGCACTATGAACTCTGCCCTCTCCGCGCGGCCCCGTGCTAAGCGAGAACAGGAGGGAGAAAGACAAAATTGGAACAAGAAGAGAACAGGGCGAAAAAAGAGGGAGTGACAGAATGCCAGGGAGTGACTGAATAGGAGCGAGGGACAAAATGCAAGCAAGGAACACAATGCGAGGGTGTGACAGAATAGAAGTGAAGCACGGCCTGAATAGGATGGATTGACGAAATAGTTTAGAACAGGAGTGAGAGACAGAATGCAAGGCGAGGATGGAATAGTAGCGAGTGTTAGAATAGGACATACTAAGAGGGATACGCCAAACAAGAGGTGAGACAGAGTAAGACATAATAGATAGGAGATGAAGAATACAAGGGAAACAGGGGATAGGAGGGAGAGAGACTAGGGTAGAGAAAGAGAAAGACACATTACAAGGGAGATACTGAATAGGAGGGCTCATGAGGCAGAGACAGAGCACATATCAGTGAGGAGAGAGACAACCAGAATGGCAAAGGAGGGGATACAGAATGAGAGGGAGAGACTAAGAGAAAGAGAGAGAGAAAGAGAGAGAGAGAGAGAGAGAGAGAGAGAGAGGAGAGATAACAGAAAGGATAGGCGACTACAGAAAGAAGAGTGAGAGATGAGAGACAATGGGAATGGAAGAAAAATAGACAAAAATCGTGGGTGAGACGAAACAGAACAGGACACGAGAAAGACAGATTGGTAGAGGAACCAAAAGAAGAGACAGAATGGAATATGAAAAGAAAAAGAATTTGGTGAAGGTGGAGACAACATACACAAAAGGAGGGAGAGACATAGAAGAAAAAGCTTAAGTGTGATAGAGAAACAACAAACAGAATGGGCACTTGGAGTGCCAAGAAACAAACTGGGTGGAGGGGTTGCAGTAGTGGCAAGAGAAATAATAAAACTGGGGTGAGGATTGTCATTGTGAGAGGAAGAATGAAGACGAAGAGTGCAACATGGCGTGATTAAAAAAAGGAAACGGGAAAGAGTGCAAGTTGGAAGGTCAGAGAATGGGTGAAGGAGGCTGTCAAGAATGGTGAGGAAGAGAGAATAGGTGCAGTGAATGAAAAGAGAGTAGCAAAGACAAAACATAGAATAGCAGAGATTGGATAAGGAAGTAGGGCAAGACAGAGGGGAGAAATTGACAGGGAGACAGTGAAAGCAAAGGAAGAAAGGAAGCAAGGGAGTCTGTTGCTGCACCTCACTGTACAAATAGCATCCTTAGTAACTAACAGTTTTGCTGGTGTTTGGTTGGGACCTATGCACTCAGTCTCTGCGCCTCTTCAATGAAACAACTTGGGACAGAAGGCAACTGGAGCATGCCTCTAGGCATCCTGCTACAAAGGCAGACACATCTCACTCTCTCGCATTTGCATAATTGTATTCTTGTTTTACTAACCAACACGTGGCTGCTATTGAAGTCATGGGGCCACTTCAGCTTCACTCTTCTCAGAACTCAAGAAGTTGAGAGGTATGTATGAGAGTGTGGGCATTTGGTATCTTGGCATGCTACCTTCTCAGAGTTATCCCCTGTGACCGTGGGTAAATCTTCTTTACAAATCTGGGGCCATGTCTTGTTCAGTGACCTTAATGACCGGGGAGGGGTGACTTCAAAACATTTGTCTCTAGGGGGGGCTTGGAATAAAAAAGTTTGAAGACCACTGCTGTACTCTAATGCAATAATCTTGGCTTATAGGAGGTGCAACCGCCACCTAATGGCCCAAGCTAAAAATATATTATTATTATTTTAATGGGCCCACTACTCTGCCACATTTCGCCTTCCAGTAAGTGAGTAACCGATGTTGGGAAAGGTAAAGGAAGATTGGATTTTTACAAAAATGTACACCACTCTCTAATGTATTTCCTCTGCCCGATTACAGAGGCCTTTGGAGAAAACTAAGCAGGAGCTTGGGTCCTGCAGTGTTCCCAAGCTATGTGTAATCTCTCAGTAAATGACACACACATTCCCACCTCACTAGAGAGTATGCTGCCATAGTCAGAGTGCAGCAACATCCACAGTGAGAACCACAAACTATTGGGGTCTACTGTCCACTGACTATATGAAGTAAAATGTCTTATAGGTGTCACAGTGAGTGGTTAATTGGTTAAGGTCAATAATATTGGTCGAAAATGGGGGCCTTCTCTGGTCAGCTAATAAACAGAATTCCTACTCTTCACTTAAGCCCCAGAAATTGTTCGTATTTGGCCAAAGTTTGAATGCAAAATTGCCACATTAGACTTTGGACAAAATATTAAGCGACATTCCATTAAAAAGCAAAGTGTGTAGCTAACCTTTAGCTAAGTAAATGCTGTCCCCTTGTTCCTGTAGGGCTATAGCTATCCCTGGGCTTTTTTCAATAGTATCAGAAAAGGGAATGAAGTAGGTGAGATAGATTATCATTCTGAAAGTGCAAGTATCTGCCCAGTCCAACACGTCTACATAGTTTACCTGTTGGGTATTTTGTGTAGATTTGGGCCCTGGCGGTATTTTCTTACCACCAAAAATAAAATAATTTAGCACTAATCACTCCTTGCATTCAGATTGGGTTTGGTATGATAGTGGTATAGTGGCTATGCATTATTTCAGTACACAGATACATTCAGTTGGGGTGCATTTCATTGGTGGTATTTTGGGGAAGTATAATTTCTTGGTTTTATTTGTGGCCCCAATATCCAGAACCCCTTTTTTCCTTGCTTATTCAGTTTGTGTGATCAATAGAGAGACCTCAGGCCTACATCTTATGGATACCACCATTTTCACATACAGTGTTCACAACCCCTGTGGTATTATCACAAATTTATTTACATTAGTGAAACTATTTCCAGAGGCCTCTCTCTCTGCTGATTCATGTACGCCCAGCAGACTATCGGATTGTGTTCCACTCAGAAGCCACACACACACATATACACTGAGTGGAACCATGCACACAGCTATTTATAATTACTCATAACATACATTTTTCCACATAGGATGCTTGGCATATATTACCTAATAACCTCCCCTTTTATCATGTGATATGGGCGAACTGCACCAGAGAAAAACAGAAGCAAAAAGAAGCCTTTACACAGGTTGTGATTTACATCAGTTTCATTTAAAAAATCATACATTACCAGCTTTGTGAGGCAGTCTTTTCTAGAATAAACATAAGAGAAACAATTGCAACATACATGGCATTTCATTAGATTGTTTGCAACAATAAAGAAAACAATGCATCAGTGGACTTGCATTTAGATGGCAACATTAGAGTGTAGCATTTAAATACAGTGATTCTTCAATAGAAGCTATCGCTATACTGCCTGCCTGAAATAGATTTCATTCACACACCGCACACTCACTTTGTATAAGATAATAATTACCAGCAATTTGTAGCTGTTCAGCACGCAAAATCTCTGGGCTGGTCGCTTTCTTTAAATGGCTCAGGGCTTTCTTTTAGAGCACCCCAGCGAGAACATGCAGTTCCAATCTGCAATCTTCTATTCTGAAGCCGGTGCTAATCGACTGGAATCCCCAGCCTGTGAATGTCAGCAGTGCACTGGAACGACGCCTCTCAGCCAGGCAACCCCACAGCCACTCCAGCCAAGTCCTCACCGAAGCTATGCAAAATGGAGACTGCCTGTCTCCCCCCCCCGAGGTGCACCAAGAAACCTCTGTTACAGCCCCTAACGTGACGCCTGTCCAATCAAAGTCCACTATGTCATACCCTCCTTCTTCAAACAATAGCTCACTTTTCAGTAAGAAACTGTATCCAATAATTTCCTGCTATTCGAATCTTTGCTTCCTGCAAAGACCGTGGACAGAGCAAAGAGAGAAGCAAAAAAAAAAAAAATCTGCACACCCGTTTAAAATGAGTTTCAGCCTGCCTCATTTTGCACATGGAGAACACATTACAATATTAAGAAGTTAAGATTGTGGTAGTACTTGTTCATTATATTAGTTCATTAATCCTCTAATGTGTCTCCTGCAACAGAGGCTCAGGTGAGAAAAGAACATGGTGTGCTTTTAAATGTGAAAAATTGTTTGTTTTTGACCTGTGTAGCCTGTCTTCATTTACATGTCCATATGTTACACTGGCAACACATGGATACTGTATCACATTATAGTAATACATTGATCCCATTCAATGGTGCTGTGCTCCCAAAATACGCTAAATAATCCTACAGACCCAAGTGTTTATGGATGGCAGTCATGAACACTCTTTCCCATTTGAAATGTAGTTTATTCAATACAAGCTGAGCATTTGCGATTTATTGCAACATGGTGCTAAAAAAAAACGTAAAGATTCAGTAAATGAAATGCCTAAAAATTATAAAGTGGGATGTTAATATTAATTTTTAAAGATAGCTTTGTTTTGGAAATGTAGGTGTGCTTCTAAGTACTTGTCAGAACATTTGTTTTATCCTTTTTACGAAAACACACAATTAGGCTATGAAAATATAAGATAATTCACTCATTTGTGATACATTTCCTAAAAAAAACTTACTAGGACATTTTCTAATTGAACATGTCACAAAGTCACAAACAATTAAATCAGTTTAAAGTGCCGAAAATTACCAATTGGTGTATGTGGAAAGCAGTTTACCGCAGTATAGTAACTTTTCTGAAAAGGATGGGGGTGGGGGCATGAAAGGGGCCCCTGCCAAATGAGTGAGACAAAATGGTGTGCCACAACATTTGGGCGGGGGGGGCGCAAACACCCTTGTCCCCACCCTTAAAATTAAGCCTATGTAATTTTCCGGTAAGACTGTAAGTTTTGGCACATTGACTATCACAGAAAAGACGAATAGATCAGTGCAATTATCTTATTTGAAGAGCTTATTTGAAGAGCTTGAGCACAGTAAGCTTTGAAAATATTACATATTAAAGCTAACAAAGAAGAAAAAACTCAATTTTGTATGTTGTATTTCATGCATATGTGCTGTCGCATCACATTTTCCGTCTATGCTTTATTAGAATGTGCACTTTAATGTGCAGTTTTCCACATCAGACCTAATCATGTGTACAGTGTAAGTGTGAGATTTTTCTGGCGCTATTGAAAACTTCATATTTTTTCACATTCTTTTGTCTTAGACATCATCCTTGCACAATATAAATATAAATGAGTGATGTGGCGGGTCAGAAGAAAGAAGCAGACACAGACCTTCCATTTTTACTGGATGTTCTTTATTCAAAAGAAAAGAGAACATGCTTAGCTCTCCCTAATCTATGGGGATGCTCTACTAACACAAGCTAACTGGGGTGCCCGTCAGTCGTTGTGGAGTCTAAACGGAAGACCTGCCCTTTGTCCAAACGAATATGACCTGACCCTGTCACTATTGAAAACAACTAAGGCGCAGGAGAAGGACTCTCTTCTCCTATGTGCTTATTTCTCCCCATAAGTTCACTTCAACAAAGAAGTCGTAGATATTTCTTAGTGACTACTTTTACTAACTCATTTAGTTCAGACATGGTGCTCCTCAATGGTTCACTAGTTCCATTGGCACACGTGTTCTCTCCCTCTTGTTTATTCTTTACTTTTGTAGCATTGGCTGGTTTCCACACTGTGCTCTTTTCTTCTTAATCCAATTTGGGACCTCATCTTTATTCAGTGTCCAGTCTTCTTTTTGACTAGGTCTAATGAGATTTTTCCAATAATGTCTCTGCCTAGTATTCTGAGTGTCTATCTCTTGGCCTTGTCTTTGAGAAGTTGGACGGTTCCAATAATGACTCACTTCTATGAGTCCATTTTAAATGTATTCATGCTTGAACAACTGCTGCACCATTAACTGTGTGCACTTCACCCAAAGACATACTTATTCTATGACAATATCATTTGTAAACATCAACACATACAGAAAGTCACTTCACTCCCTCCCACCTCTTCCCAGGGAAAAGGTTCATCTGGCTGGCTTGGCTAAATGTCATATTTGGCTTTATAACCATTTCAGAGGATTAAGTACTGAGGTTAAACATGTTAACCATTTTGATGTGCAACCCTGCTCTTCAGCATCCAGCTGTATGAAGTTCTAGCAGTTCTTGCTTGTGTTCTGAGCTCTTCACTCTTGTGTTAATTAATATAAACAGACTTGCCGAAGCTGGCAGTATTTTATGTTTTGCTATAAGAGCTGACCGTACATGTATCACAGGCAGACCATTACTACATCCATGATTTAAGATATGACATGACAAGACTCATCAGAGGGGAAAGACAAGACAGAATCAGAAGAACCGGGGGCATCAACATTACTCAAGGGAAGTCTGCAATGCTTCCTCAGCCCTTTACTGAGATCAATCACCTGTTGGCCTGAGACTAAGTGATCCAAAAAGTAACTGTGCATCTGAATCATGTGTCTTGTGAGTTCTATTTTTCCCTGATAGCCTAATTATGTAAAACCCTTTAAATAAAATTGCATTTAGTATTCAGGGGCCTCTCTTCAGGAAAGGGAACACTCTGGTGGTTTCCCTGTCCATTTGTGCACCATTGTTTGGAAATTAACCTTACTCTTTTGCTGCTGCCTGGTTTCCCTTATTGAATTTATTGGCTTATTTCAACAGACTCCAGGTGAGTGAGAAAAGACTCTTTAGAGCGCACTCACGCAGATCGACTTCTTGAGCTATATTGAACTATGAGGACTGAGACAAAGAAAATATGTTTCAGTCCTTTTGTCAAGGCCTGGTAAATGCCTTCTGTTCTTAATTCTAACAATAGATAGGTTCCATAGCAATGCACCCCAAACTCCAAAGACTCGCTTTCCCAGATGCTCCTTTACGTAAGCAGGGATTCTTATCAGTGTCAGGTGGCTTGAGGAGGCTTTGCCACTTATATAATCCTAGAATTACTTGCATAGATTTGTATGGGTCATGTCAAATGAATTATGCGTGACATATAATTATTTGAACTATATGCGAGGACAGGCTGTGATAGTCACCTGAACAATTGGCATTAGGGCTTTTTAGTATGGTCTTCAGACATTTCAGATTGATTCAGTGCAAATAGATCAGTGGTTCTTTGCCTTGGTTCAGAAAGATTCTACTTGCATTGTTTGCTGGAGGTTTGGTGAAAACGAGGAGTTGTCAGCTGTTGCATGAGTGCATATCTGTAATGCTCTGGAAAATCCAGCACTGGCGTCTTCACTAGATGTGGAAGGGGAGTGCTGCACTTGTAGCTTCTCTCATAGTGGTGCGGACTACCAGCTCCAGGCATCCTTAGCCCTCAGAGACAAATCAGTGCTTCATTAAGTTTTCATGTCAGAGCAGAAATGTTTAGCAGAGACAATATCAGCGATATTGATATTGATATTTTATTTGTTTCGTGCTCGTACACAAATAAGATACAGCATTCAATTAATAAATATGCATTTTCTTATTATTTAATGATGCATTGCTGCTCACATGCCACTTTGCAGCTGCATGCAAATGGCTGCAGAGGCAAACCAAATGAATTATTGAAGCGTGTTTGTCAATACTGATCATTATCTGCTCCACTTACATTTGGCAAATATAGCGCTAATGACTGAAAGGTGGAGTCAGACTCTGGAACCTTTGAGCATCTACTTTGGTCAGATTCCACAGCTAGAAGAATTATCAATGGCGGTTTCTCACTGCCAAATGCTAATGTTTGACTGCTTACGGCTCACAATGCATGTCGCTCAGTCAAGGAAGCACAACACATCAAGTTGGAGGGCAAATGAAGGAGTCGCATTTCAAATGTTTTGGAGTTTTAGAAATTGTGCATACCTAAACGAACACATGTGGATATTTAACACTGAAAAGAAAAATATACTTTAGATATCTATAAGACATTGAGAAATCAATGATTTGCCCAGTGAAGATATAGGTTTTTGTCACTTTATTCTTCCCACAAACAGACTTTGATTACAAGGTGTTAGTGTTGGCATAAGGACTCTTTCCAATAAATAGAGGAGTGTCACAAACGTTGATTTAATGATTTTTTTCCCTTTTGCAATGGGTTTTTGGTTAGCATTAATCCACTTCCCAATAAGCCCTATTTACTCTATTACTCTGGCCCACTAACTAACTCAATTCCCTGCCTTACAGACTCATGTATGTAGTATCAAAGTCTGCTAATAAATGGTTGCCATCATTGTACCAAGTCTGGAATACCAATGACTGGTTTCTAATCTGTAGAATGCTCTGGTAGACAGCAATGGTACAGACTGACGTGTGTGGTTTGTGCTCTGATCAAACATATAAGTAAACTGAAATACTCCTACATGCCGTCCCCTTTCCTCCATATGGAGCAAGGGGAGGGCTACTACTCCCATCTGCTTACAGTGCCCAAACCCAACCATGCTGACCTGCGCATTATCTTCGACCTCTCCAATTTCAATCTCTTTCTACCCCAAGAGAAATTCAAGATGATTACGCCCAGCCAGATAAAGTCCTCTCTCTGGAAGGGCGATTGGTTCAGCGTGGTAGAACTTCAGCATGCCTACATGCATATCCTGATCTGGAGCCTGCATCAAAAATATCTGCGGTTCTCCATGTGAATGGAACACTTCCAGTATCGAGTGCTACCATTTGGTCTGAGTTCAGCGCTGCGTGTCTTTATGAAGATGATGGCGTTCATCGCAGCATTCCTCAGACTGCAGGGAGTTCATGTATATCCATACTTGGACGATTGGCTTCTGTGCAGTCCTTGCCCATAAGCCACTATGGTCAATCTTCATTCATTCCTTCAGCTTCTGTTCTATCTTGGGCTGTCAGTGAACTGGCGGAAATCGTCGATGATGGTTGCTCAAGACCTGATCTTTTTGGGTTTCCGTTGGGATACTGTCAGTACCAGAGTGTTCCTGATGGAGGACATGTTTGGGGACCTTTCAACCACATGCCAGCTCTTCCTGTAGTCCTCCCACATGCTGGCCTGGTGGTTCCAGAGACTCCTGGGCCTCATGGCCTCTTGCGTGTTAGCTGTGCCTCTTGCACGCCTGAAAATGAGGTGCACTGAGCTTGCTCTTCGGAGCTGATGGACCCATGCTACGAATCCAGACTCCAAGATGATTTCAGTCCCATCCTGCATAATGGCAGATACTCAATGGTGGTCGTCCCGCAACACCTTTTCAGTGGGGACCTCCTTCCGGGTGCCCTACCCAGATGTAACGGTTACTACAGACTCCTCTCTTCTGGGGTGGGGAGCAACATATCATACACTTGAGGTGTATGATATGTGGATGCCCTAAAACAGGCGGTCTCATATCTATTACCTAGAGCTAATGCCAGTTTTTCTTGTGCTCAAGGCTTTTCAACCCTCTATCACCAACAGTGTGATTCGAATTCGCACAGACAATTCCGTAGCGATGTTCTACATCAACAAACAGGGGGCACCAAGTTTCCTCCTCTGCTGGACCTAGTTATTCAAATTTGGAATTGGGCTATCCAACACAGTGTCTGGCTTCAAGCTGTGCACATTGCAGGTCACATCAATGTGGCCGCAGACCCCCCCACCCGCCAATCTGCAGCGAGTTACGAGTGGGAAATGAACACAGATGTTCTCACCAAGATCTTCCAGCAATGGCGTTCTCCAGCGGTGGACCTCTTTGCAACCTCAACGAACCAGAAACTTCCTCTTTATGCTTCCAGGGACGGGCTCTGAGTGTCTTCTTTGGGGGATGCTCTCGAGATCCATTGGGACAACATGAAGGCTTACGCTTTTCCTCCTTTGCCGCGGATTCATTGGTTGTTCTGGAAACTCAGGAGTGCCTCCAACTGTACTCTCCTTTTCATAGCTTCTTGGTGGCCAGCCAGGTTCTGGTTTTCGGAACAGCAGCACCTGTTGGTGTGCTCACCAATTAGGTTGCCGCAGATTCCCAACCTGCTTCACACAGATGTTCTCACCAAGATCTTCCAGGAATGGGGTTCTCCAGTGTTGGACCTCTTTGCAACCTCAACGAACCGGAAACTTCCTCTTTATGCTTCCAGCGACAGGCTCTGAGAGTCTTCTTTGGGGGACGCTCTCGAGATCCATTGGGACAACATGAAGGCTTGCGCTTTTCCTCCTTTGCCGCTGATTCATCGGTTGTTCTGGAAACTCAGGAGTGCCTCCAACTGCACTCTCCTTTTCATAGCTCATTGGTGGCCAGACAGGTCCTGGTTTTCAGAACTGCAGCACCTGTCGGTGTGCTCCCCCTCAGGCTGCTGCAGATTTCTAACCTGCTTCACACAGATTTTCTCACCAAGATCTTCCAGGAATGGGGTTCTCCAGCGTTGGACCTCTTTGCAACCTCAACGAACCGGAAACTTCCTCTTTATACTTCCAGCGACAGGCTCTGAGAATCTTCTTTGGGGGACGCTCTCGAGATCCATTGGGACAACATGAAGGCTTACGCTTTTCCTCCTTTGCCGCTGATTCATCGGTTGTTCTGGAAACTCAGGAGTGCCTCAAACTGCACTCTCCTTTTCATAGCTCATTGGTGGCCAGCCAGGTTCTGGTTTTCGGAACTGCAGCACCTGTCGGTGTGCTCCCCCTCAGGCTGCTGCAGATTTCCAACCTGCTTCACCAGAGTGATCACAAGTTGTGGCACCCATCACCACAATTCTTCAGCTCCGATCGTTAGCACAGTTCAACCTGTTGCTCTAAGGACTACAAAGAGAGTGAGCCAGGAGGATTGCTCAACACAGTCAACAAGACAGCAACGAGCAACATGAGTCCTGCACGTAAAGGCTGGTGCCTGGCATGAGGCACAATATAAATAACCAATACACAGATGCTGCACTACCACAATTCCATTATTTCTTTCATATTATTTCAAACAGTGGTGAGGGCCCTTCCTGCCTGACCAGATCATGTGCACCACGTCTGATCTGTTGGGTTCCACAGTGTCAACATCGTAGCATGTTGCTTAGTTCTGTTGGTGTCATGGAAATCACTGCAACATAATGCTCGTATTACTATTTGTTTGATTTGTGTAACTGTTGCTTAGAGTGCATAAGAAATGAAGATCTGAGGGATAAATCTTGACTCCAATAGAGAACAAAACAGTTTAACACCAGCAAAGCATAAACTAACCACAAGCCCACATGTTACTTTAGGCTTGAGTTAACACCCGCTCCGATTAGGACCTCAGTGATCTTCTGAGGCGGCTGAGGGCCTAATTTTTAAAGCGTTTTTCAGTGGGGTTGCACCATTGTAAAATGCGTTTGTAAATCAGGCACTGAGGCGTTTCTCACTTGCGCATATGGTGGCTGAAAGAAAAAAACATACCAGAGTAATGGAAAAGTACAATGTGTCCTAAAATATAGGACTGGATGATGGAGCTCAGCACCATGAATTCCCTGGAAAAGTAAAGTCTAAGAAGAGGTTACCCTTTCCAGGTATAATTGTGTTTGTGAGAATTGTTTCGTGTGTGTGTGTCATGCCCACCTTTGTGTGCTTTCCTGCTCTTCCTTTCTCTTTTTCACGTTTATGGGTTCACGGTGGACTCTTTCTCGTCTGTTCTCCCTGCTCATCTCTGCTTTCGTTCCCCTTTCAAATGAAATGATACGTTTGCCTGTCTAACTTCTGTGACTTGTGTGATAAGAATAGTGCCAGATCAAATGACTATAAATGATACTAGATTGATGCAGTTGAGACAGCACGCAGTGTGGACACGTTAGAAATGTTTAGTTTTGAGAAATCGTACTTATGTGGAAGTCGCATTACATTGATCAGTGCCACATCCTATGTCGTATGAATGAAAACAACTCGTGGAATCACATTACTCAATGTACACACATAGTTGTATGCGTAACATTCCCAAACTGGCTTGCATTGCAAAATGAGGGCCATGTGATGGGTTGCTTGGTAACCGCTGATTGAAAAATCTTCTGCCCTACGGCTGACTCTTCCATTACTCAGCAAAGACAAGAGACCGATCCATCACAATGTGTGCTATACAGTTGCAAATTCAAACATATTTCTCGAATGTTGATAGTGAAGGTTAGCAGCTCACTAATGCAATGCAGGATATACTGATCCTCATCGCACAAGATATACTCCCTTCGAGGGCGGGCGGTTTGTCTTTTCTCCTGATTAATATACCCAGGCATACAGGTATTACACAAGGTACTCTTCCTATCTGGCGGGTTGAGAGGTTACAAAAAAATATTTTGTGGATGTTTGTTAAGACGGATTTCTGAACTCTGTCCTGGTGGCGCAGAGGTTCAGAAGGCCAACCTAATTACTTGGAACAGGGTAACCTCTGGACAAGCCAGACCAATCAAGGTAGCGATCGCGGCGGTCAAGACTAGGTCTCAAGAGGGGTGAGGGTGACTGAAAGCCCGCAATGAGCACACAAAGCAAGAGCGCTTACAAACTACTCCAAACAGTTGTTTATATCAAAAATAGATACACATTTATTATAAGGCCTTGAAACTAATAACTACAGTAAAAGCAGCAATATACAACGATATTAAACCAACACATACACTATCCACCCAATATATATACAGAATACACAGTTTCACAGCATTAGCAGCACGAAATATGTTATCCACCTGCAGGGGAAGGAAAACAGGCAGGGCGAACCAATGCGTGTGATATGTCCGCCTTCTGAGGCCCCTAACTAGATGGTAGTCCAATCCCTACGAAGAGTGGAGCCTAGCGCTCAAAAGTACCTGCACACGCCGGTGCCAATGGGCAGAAGGTGAAGCTCTTCGGAGGACGTTGAACAGCTCTGTAGGGAGCTCTAATGAAGGAGAACACGGTCCGCGACTCTAGCGCAGCCTCCACTGTGAGGCAGAAGCAGGGCGCGAGTACGGACAAGGGGTGCTGTATTTACAGCGGGGAAAAGCAAGGGGCACTGCAGGAGGGCGACCAGATCCTAGCTAATCTACTCACCGGTCCCCGAAGCAAGCAGGCCCGAGCTTCTCCTCGATAGATGCAGCTTCTGGCAGGTTCTGAAGAGCAGGGAACGTCTCGTCGTCGTGCAGAGTAAAAAGACGTCCCGATCGAAGAAACAAGCACAGTTTTGTCGCCACAGCAGGGCAACGGAACGGCCGGGTGTATTCAAGCCAAACGAGCACTGCTCACCTCTAGCTTAGGACTGCTAAGCAAACGAAGCGTGTGAGCATGCCCCGGACTCAGAATACCACCCAACCTGTCGGCGATTACAGAGCAGGCCTCCTTAGTAAGCTGGTCAGTCAACTGGATGGCCCAGAGACACTTCCGAAGGCTTACAGCAGGAGTTGATGAAGGTGCCGGGAATAGCTGGTCCTGCTATTCCAATAGGTCGAAGCGCCAGTACAGGCCTTCTTGTTCGATCTTAGGTGGAAAGGGCTTCACCGGACGACAGCAATGAGGAGCAGAAGTTCTTCAGGGGGTCACCAGTGATTCCTCGGTCCAGCCTCGTGTTCGCAGGATACTTGGCTCCTGTATCCCTGGGTTCGTAAGAACTCAGGAGATCGACATGGTAGTGGTGTTTCCAGCTCCCTCTTATCCACGGTTCCCTTCGCGCCAAAACGGAGGGGAGCCAATGGGAGATCCGCTCATCAACACACATACCATACGTGGACCAATCACGGACCACAGTGGTCCCAGGCATTCACACCACCCTAGACTCTCTGGCACCCAGGATGTGTATTGGGACCAGACAGCCCAGCCCACATCCTGGGGGCACTCAAACGACATGTAGAAGCCCGCGAAAGCAACCGTGTTTCGCGGGAAACTACATGCCCAAATAAGGAAGGCCCCGGGTCGCCTGACCCGGGGGAAGGTAAAGGGAGCAAGACGGACAGTGGACGAGACAAAGGAGCCTCGTGGTCCGGCCATTTTGGGTAGCCGGGCCACCCTTTTGTGTTCGCGGCAAAAAGGTGCTCAGAACGGCAAAAGGAGCTCAAAATAAACCAAATGATCGCTGCCACCAGCCCAGTCCCTGAATGACTTGCACTGATCCAAAAACCATCCTATAAGAGTGTCTAGGGTCTGTAGAAGGCTAGAGACCCAAGAGAGCTGTAACTTAGCTTACAGTGCCCTCTTGTGTCGTGTTGCACTAAAATGGCGACACGATAAAAGAAACTACGGGAAACAGCGTTCCCCGGTACTGACTGTCTTAAGGGCATGTCAGTTTCCCCGTAAGAAAGGAGCGAAAGCCCAGAGGAGTACAGCAGAAGGCTGCACTTCTCTGGCAAAGTCAAGAAAACAGGTTGAAAACAATAGCAAAAAGTTTAGGGGTTGCCACATGGAAGGAAAGTTCCCTACAATAACGAAATCTTTCCTAACACTCGCCCCTCCCAGACTATGGACAGGGGGAACTAATCCACCCCTGGATGAGTCTCTTGTTCAGGTCGGTAAAACATTCTGGACAACCCATCAGCATTGCTATGTTGGACACCTGGCCTATGCTCAATAGTGAAGTCGAAGCCTTGTAGACTTATGGACCACCTAAGCAACTTTGGATTCTCCCCCTTCATGTTCATTAGCCACTTTAACGGCTTATGGTCAGTCTGCACAGTGAAGTGGGTCCCATAGAGGTAGGGCCGCAGCTTCCTTAGGGCCCACACAACAGAGAAACATTCTTTCTCTACCGTGGACCATCTGAGCTCTCTGTCCTTAAGCTGGCGACTAATAAAACCGATAGGGTGTTCCTTACCCTTCTCATCTACTTGTGATAGTACAGCTCCTATCCCAGTGTCAGAGGCATCCGTCTGCACGATAAAAGGTCTTTGATAATCAGGGGCCCTGAGCACAGGGGCCTGGCACAAGGAGTCTTTCAAGCCATTGAAGGCCTTCTCACACTCGTCAGTCCAAGTTACCTTCTTGGGTTTCTTCGGAGTTGTGAGGGCAGTCAGAGGAGCAGCTATGGTGCCATAGTCTGCCATAAAATTGCGGTAATAACCCGTGAGTCCTAAGAAGGCTCTCACTTGGGTTTGTGTAGTGGGGGTAGGCCAGTCTTGTACTGCTTGTACTTTACTGGGGAGAGGCTGTATCCTTCCTCCACCTACTTCATGCCCAAGGTAAACCACTGAGCCTTGTCCAATCTGGCATTTACTCGCCTTTATGGTCAAGTGGGCTTTCTGAAGAGCCTGGAGCACAATCCCGAGGTGTTTCACATGGTCTTCCCAGGTGGCACTGAAAACTGCTATATCGTCCAGATATGCAAGACAGAATTCGTCCAACCCATTCAACACATGATTCACAAGCCTCTGGAAAGTGGCAGGTGCATTCTTCAATCCGAACGGCATTACCCGGAATTGGTAAAGCCCGTCGGGAGTTGAAAATGCTGTCTTCTCCTTGGCATGTTCTGCTAAAGCTATTTGCCAATAGCCCGCAGTCAGGTCAAACGTGCTGAGGTACTTGGAGGCACCCAAGGTATCCACCAGCTCGTCAGTTCGAGGCAAGGGGTGAGCGTCTGTCTTGGTGACAGCATTCAGAGCCCTGTAATCCACGCAGAACCTCAATTCAGAAGTGCCTGCTTTTGGAACCAGAACCACAGGACTGGACCAAGGACTACTAGAGGGTTCAATCACCCCAAGGTCTAACATCTTGTTGACCTCGGTCTTAATATAAGACCGTACTTTATCCGACATCCTGTATCCCCTACTTTTGGTAGGTACACTGTCTCCTGTGTCAATGTTATGTTTGCACCAAGGTGTCAAACCAGGCGACTGTGAAAACAGGGGGGAAAACTGCCTAAGCAAACTTTTCACCTCAGCCTGCTGATCAGAAGTCAGGTGAGGGGCCACTCGGACACCCTCAACGGAGCTATCTGAAGGACCGCTTTGGAACAGGTCGGGAAGAGGTTCTGACTCCTCTTCCTCAACGTCTGACGCCAGTAGCAGTGCTGCGATTTCGACTCTTGGGACGAAAGCCTTCAGCCTATTTACGTGGAACACTTTTGGAGCCTGTCCAGGCCTTCCAAGGTCCACTAAATAGTTCACCTCACCCAGGGGCTCCACCACTGTGTAAGGGCCTGACCATTTGTCCTGTAAAGCGCGAGGCCTTATAGGGTTCATGATCAGGACTTGCTGACCAGGGGTAAAGTGAATTAAGGAAGCTTTCTGGTCGTACCAATGTTTCACCAGCGCTTGTCCGGCCTTCAACTTTTCACTAGCCAAGCCCATCAGGAGTACCATCCGTTTTCTGAGCCCTAGCACATAGTCAACTACATTGGTAGTAACAGGGGGAGTGGGCATCTCCCATCCCTCTTTGACGATGGCTAAGGGTCCCCGTACGGGATGACCGAACAGAAGTTCGAAGGGGCTGAAGCCAACACCCTCCTGTGGTACCTCTCTGTAGGCAAACAACAAGCATGGTAAAAGAAGGTCCCATTTCCTCCTCTGGGGCTCCTCCAGAGCCCCAATCATGCTCTTTAGCGTTCTGTTGAAACGCTCCACCAGACCATTGGTCTGGGGGTGGTATGC
Source organism: Ambystoma mexicanum (assembly GCF_040938575.1). Taxonomy (NCBI): domain Eukaryota; kingdom Metazoa; phylum Chordata; class Amphibia; order Caudata; family Ambystomatidae; genus Ambystoma; species Ambystoma mexicanum. The sequence goes on from NC_090929.1 coordinate 753,223,557, forward strand.
AGAAGAGAACTTGTAGGTGACCCCACATTCTTTCCACATAGCCTGCATATACTTCGACATAAAGTTGCTGCCACGATCTGACACAACTTCTTTAGGGAAGCCAACCCTAGTAAATATGCCGAGTAACGCTTTTGCAACTGACTTGGCAGTTACAGTCTTTAATGGGATGGCCTCAGGATATCTGGTTGCATGGTCGACCAGCACCAGGATAAACCTATTGCCTGAGGATGTTTGCGGGTCAAGGGGACCAACGATGTCGATCCCTACCCTTTCAAATGGTACCCCCACAACTGGGAGCGGTACCAACGGAGCTTGGATTGTCGCGCCAACCTTACCAGACAACTGGCAGGAGGCACAACTCCTGCAGTGACTTTCTACTTGCACCCCCATCTTGGGCCAGTAGAAGTGCATAGATAACCTTTGCTTGGTCCTCTTCATTCCAAGGTGACCAGCAAGGGGAACTTCATGCGCCAACTGCAGGAGGAAGGGTCTAACAGAAAGGGGAACCACCAACCTCCTATGGTCTCCTTCTGTAGACTCTGTGGGCTCACTGTACAGGAGTCCACCTTCCCAATAAATCCGATGCTTCCCAGGAGGTTCACCCTCAAGCTGGGAGCAGGCCTGTCACGTTGGCCCTTACTGAAGTCGTCCCTATCAGGACCTCCTTCAACTAACAAGTCTTTTAGTTCAGGATGGTCGTTGGGGTCGAACACTTCAGGCATCGCCACCTCCTCGTCAGGCTCGGGCGATTGACCAACTCCCTCCACCGCAGTGGTAGGCGAGTTCGGGGGAATATTCTCTTTCCCCCGTCGGGACTTGTTGACTCCTTTCGCCTTGGGTTTCCCCTTCGGCTGGGGCGGCGTATTGGACTTGGCCAATGCTGCCCGTGCTTGAGACCGTGTGTAGGGTCTTTCGGCAGTGTCTCCTACGAGCCCTAGAGCTCTGAGATCATTGCCCAACAAGACCTTTCCCGGGACGTTTCTCTGAATGCTCACTGGAATCCTAACTGCTGTACCATTTAAAGTTAGATTAACAGGGATCACGGGAAACATACGGAGGGGGCCGTCAGCCAACTTAGTGGGCATCAGAGTAGCTCTGGCAACTTCCTCTGAGTCTACCAAGGTAGAATCCACTACAGTTCGACTGCACCCACTATCCCTAAGAGCTGGAGTATCCACTCCATTGATCAGCACACTGTCTTTAAAGTAGTGCTTGGTATTATCCGGAATCCTAGCATACGCCTCTGCGACTTTAGGCTCCCAGGAACCCAGGGACACTAAAACTACCTCAGCCTCTATTCCGCTGGGAAATGAGTCTGAGGAGAAGGATGCTCCTGTAATCTCTTCTTCCTCGTAGGAGGAGAAGGCCAGATTAGCGGAGTGGACCCCCAAAGGTCTAACCTTACAACGGGGATCCCCCTTCACATGGTCAGTTGCTCCACAAGAAAAACAAGCCCCATTGGGTCTGTTTACGTAGGGAGGCTTATTATAACCAGAGTTCTGTTTCGGAGGCGAACCTCCACTACCCTGTGAGTTCTCGGATGGCTTACCCTTATTTTTCTTTTTGTGGCCCTTATGGGAAGAAGATTTAGCAGATTCCCCACCCTCCACATCTTTGGACTTTTTCCCTTCCTCCTGCTCACCAGGATGAGTTTTGTCCTTATGGGACACTCGATGTGACACCCATAAATCTGCTGCAATGGCCAGCTTCTTAGGATCTATCTCCTTCGAATCGGCCAAATGCTGCTTAAGCTCCGGGGAAGAAGAAGCAAAAATGTGTTCCAGCATGACCAGATTGATCATGCCTTCGAAGGTAGAAACCTTATAACCTTCAACCCAGCCAGTCAAGTTTTTCAGGGACTCAGCTACATACGACACCCAAGTACCACCTTCCTTTTTCTTATACTCTCTAAACCTTTTCAAATATTGGGTCGGAGTCTTCCCAAACTTTAAAATGAGAGTCTGCTTCAACATTGCAAAATCAGCGCGCTCAGCCTTCGACATTTCCATAATGGCACTGCAACCAGAATGGGGCAGTCTGCTGAGTAACCATGCAATCCTTTCCGCATTATCAACCTCTTGAACCTCGCATGCATACTCAAACGCATTTAACCAGTCCATAATGTCATTTCGTTCCTCATACACACTGAGCAGATCTTTTGGAAACCGTGGATGAGAGGAAGCCCCAGAACCATGTCCAGGACCCTTGGACCCATTTGCGAACTGAAGCTTGGCCAGTTCCAACTGGTGATCCCTGTCTTTTTGTTTTTCTGCCTGGTCGATTTTCAGTTTGGCTATGCTGAATTCAAGCTCCTGCTGCCTAAACCGCAGCTCTTGCTTCTTGAATTCAAGCATAGCCTCCCCATCAACACTGGCAGAGGAAACGTTAGACATTACATCCTCCCTGTCCTCGTGGTCGTGATGGATCAGTGCAGCGGCAGAACCGTCGGTTCTGCCAGTGAGAGCAGCCCCACCACCTTCTGCACTGTCCTCGGAAGTTATAGCGTCAAGCTGCGCTTCTTGCCACGCCACGATTCTCTGGATCATTTCCAATTTAGTGCCTTGAGAGGAAACCCCTCTCTCCGCACACATCTTCTTCAATGTTTCAGATTTCGAAGCATTTAAGGTTAATAAAGTATTCGTTTCCATACTGTCGATAGGACTATGGCCTTTTTAACGTTATATTCAATACTTTACTGCGTGTCCTGGTTGGAATAACCTGAAAACGCCTTAGCTCGTGCGCAACACTGGATACCTTCAGTCGTATCCCACCGCTGTACACCAATTTGTTAAGACGGATTTCTGAACTCTGTCCTGGTGGCGCAGAGGTTCAGAAGGCCAACCTAATTACTTGGAACAGGGTAACCTCTGGACAAGCCAGACCAATCAAGGTAGCGATCGCGGCGGTCAAGACTAGGTCTCAAGAGGGGTGAGGGTGACTGAAAGCCCGCAATGAGCACACAAAGCAAGAGCGCTTACAAACTACTCCAAACAGTTGTTTATATCAAAAATAGATACACATTTATTATAAGGCCTTGAAACTAATAACTACAGTAAAAGCAGCAATATACAACGATATTAAACCAACACATACACTATCCACCCAATATATATACAGAATACACAGTTTCACAGCATTAGCAGCACGAAATATGTTATCCACCTGCAGGGGAAGGAAAACAGGCAGGGCGAACCAATGCGTGTGATATGTCCGCCTTCTGAGGCCCCTAACTAGATGGTAGTCCAATCCCTACGAAGAGTGGAGCCTAGCGCTCAAAAGTACCTGCACACGCCGGTGCCAATGGGCAGAAGGTGAAGCTCTTCGGAGGACGTTGAACAGCTCTGTAGGGAGCTCTAATGAAGGAGAACACGGTCCGCGACTCTAGCGCAGCCTCCACTGTGAGGCAGAAGCAGGGCGCGAGTACGGACAAGGGGTGCTGTATTTACAGCGGGGAAAAGCAAGGGGCACTGCAGGAGGGCGACCAGATCCTAGCTAATCTACTCACCGGTCCCCGAAGCAAGCAGGCCCGAGCTTCTCCTCGATAGATGCAGCTTCTGGCAGGTTCTGAAGAGCAGGGAACGTCTCGTCGTCGTGCAGAGTAAAAAGACGTCCCGATCGAAGAAACAAGCACAGTTTTGTCGCCACAGCAGGGCAACGGAACGGCCGGGTGTATTCAAGCCAAACGAGCACTGCTCACCTCTAGCTTAGGACTGCTAAGCAAACGAAGCGTGTGAGCATGCCCCGGACTCAGAATACCACCCAACCTGTCGGCGATTACAGAGCAGGCCTCCTTAGTAAGCTGGTCAGTCAACTGGATGGCCCAGAGACACTTCCGAAGGCTTACAGCAGGAGTTGATGAAGGTGCCGGGAATAGCTGGTCCTGCTATTCCAATAGGTCGAAGCGCCAGTACAGGCCTTCTTGTTCGATCTTAGGTGGAAAGGGCTTCACCGGACGACAGCAATGAGGAGCAGAAGTTCTTCAGGGGGTCACCAGTGATTCCTCGGTCCAGCCTCGTGTTCGCAGGATACTTGGCTCCTGTATCCCTGGGTTCGTAAGAACTCAGGAGATCGACATGGTAGTGGTGTTTCCAGCTCCCTCTTATCCACGGTTCCCTTCGCGCCAAAACGGAGGGGAGCCAATGGGAGATCCGCTCATCAACACACATACCATACGTGGACCAATCACGGACCACAGTGGTCCCAGGCATTCACACCACCCTAGACTCTCTGGCACCCAGGATGTGTATTGGGACCAGACAGCCCAGCCCACATCCTGGGGGCACTCAAACGACATGTAGAAGCCCGCGAAAGCAACCGTGTTTCGCGGGAAACTACATGCCCAAATAAGGAAGGCCCCGGGTCGCCTGACCCGGGGGAAGGTAAAGGGAGCAAGACGGACAGTGGACGAGACAAAGGAGCCTCGTGGTCCGGCCATTTTGGGTAGCCGGGCCACCCTTTTGTGTTCGCGGCAAAAAGGTGCTCAGAACGGCAAAAGGAGCTCAAAATAAACCAAATGATCGCTGCCACCAGCCCAGTCCCTGAATGACTTGCACTGATCCAAAAACCATCCTATAAGAGTGTCTAGGGTCTGTAGAAGGCTAGAGACCCAAGAGAGCTGTAACTTAGCTTACAGTGCCCTCTTGTGTCGTGTTGCACTAAAATGGCGACACGATAAAAGAAACTACGGGAAACAGCGTTCCCCGGTACTGACTGTCTTAAGGGCATGTCAGTTTCCCCGTAAGAAAGGAGCGAAAGCCCAGAGGAGTACAGCAGAAGGCTGCACTTCTCTGGCAAAGTCAAGAAAACAGGTTGAAAACAATAGCAAAAAGTTTAGGGGTTGCCACATGGAAGGAAAGTTCCCTACAATAACGAAATCTTTCCTAACAATGTTCTCCATGTGTTGCCACCTCAAACGAAGGGTCTTCTTAAGTACTCACTCAGGAGATCCTGACAGCCCAGTTGGTGTGAGGCAGAGCCAGTGGCACCCCTACCTAACAACACTGGCCATTCCTCCACTGCCACAGTGATACCAGAATAGCACAAAGCACTGGCGAAAAAAGACGGTAGGTCAAATTGGTTTGGTACCCAACCAAATAAAAACGAGGTCCACCCTGCGAGACTGAATTGAGAATAGTATTCCCCATTGACAAAGAACCCTTCTCAGCTCCACCTCCCCTCCTGCAAATGGGAGAGTACACCGCAGGAGGATGTTTCCATCCCATAAGACATTCACGGCATATTCTTTATAAACATCACATGCAGATTTAGGAAGGATAATGCCCAAATGGAGCGGAAAACATTTCATAAAGGACTGCTGGGGCAGGATATGGTGTATTGGTTTTGAAAGCATTTCCCCTACTTTTTAACTAACCTAAATTATCCAGCACCTCCCCTTCCATCCCCTATCATTCCCGTATACTTACTTATAATATCTATGCAAACTTATTAGTGTCAGTGCCCATGTCACCCATGTTCACTTAATATATCTGTGGGTCATCCATCTTTCGATTGTAATTACAAATCCATTGCTTTCAACAGCATAGCAAGGACTGGGGCTGTCACGAGGATGGTACCATGGGGACAACTCTTTTATGGGCTCCTTTGCCTGGTGCCTTGAATAATACCATCCATAAAATACACAAAAGATGCTAATGAGTCAGGAGCCAATCAGCAAAACCTTCAACTATAGAGGCGGGGAGAGCTGCTTCATTGCCCTCGGCTGAATCACTGTTAATGTGGAGTGTGTCTGGCAGTTCTGAAAAGACATTGGGGATGGGCAGAATTATCCCCAGTCAGGATTCTTCTCCTGGGCCTTTGGGGCATCTAAGGTTGAGTGACCTAAGGTAGTAGTCTGCCATTCTACTCTCATTCCTTCCCAAATGGATGCTGAAAAGCTTCTGAAAATGATGCTGTCACCTTACATTTTTGGTGCCGGGATTTTAGCAAGAGCAACTCACCAGGCATCGAGGCCCTATCCACAACTATGTGCTACCAATGAAGCCTGTCCAGTTCCAGTTTATCTGCCTTTTGGTAACGTGCAGGTAAGTCTTCTGCCATCCCTACCGGTTTGGGTGATGCTTTTTTTTCATTCATGTCTACCCTTCTTTGAATGGACATTTTTGAATCTATTAAATATTTAACCAAAACATAGGCTCCCTTTATTATTAATGCCGCTGACCACATGACTCAAGCATGACTCAAGCAATGCATAGGGTGCAGGAGGACTTATCAACGGCAGACACTCACAGACCTGCCCAGGTAAGCAGAATTATGAAACAGGCACAGTATCTGTTTTGGAAAAGACTTTTGGTCTTGGTGAGAAGGTCCTCTCCTCGGTTCTGGGATCTTCCACCACACATTCGGAAGTAGGGCAATCTGGACACACACATTCGTGAGTACCTCTTGGTGGGAAAGCATTGACCTGCAAGGCTTGGCCTGTGGTCCTGGATGATCTTTTAACATGATATAAGGATTAGGCTGTGCAGTAGAGCATTGGGCACACTAGGATTGATTAGGATGACCAGGCCAAATCCCCCCAAGAAAAGCTGATACGACCTAGGCTAACTCCCATCTTTCAGATGTTGCATGTCTCTCCCTGCATTTTTTGGTACTTGGGTGGTACTGGGGTTCCTGAGCAGCATACTGTCATACTGCAAAAGCCACCAAATACACCCTGGTGATGCAGTCACATCACCAGAAGAAGAATCACAAATGTTATAAGCCCTGTTTTCTTACTAATGTCCAGGTGCAAAGATCTCTTGTGATCTATCATAATGCATTGTACAGAGGTACTGCTCCTCTATCTGCATATTACCCTCAAGGATACACAGTCACTATTGACCCAGGAATGGAGTTGGCTAAATCCATATTGTACTGTGTTGTACAGCCCAATTCTTCAAACTCTTTCCTGGATGATCTGGCTGATCGCCTAACCAGAATAAATAAGCTGATTACAGTTTCGGGAACATTTCTTCTAAGATTCCCCCTTCATATCCTACTCTGCCTAAGAATCATAGAGTATGGGTAGATACACATACTGCCACTATTGATGAGGAACCACAAGTAAATCAAATCACACTCTTTCATCTGGTGTTTCATAAGGGAATGAAAGCATTGGACGCGATGCTTACTGAATTGAAATGCTTAGACTGGTATATTTTTTAAAGCTTCATCACTCTCTTATGAGAATCTACTCCTTTCACTGGAAACATCCATTCTTAAGATCTGGCTCAAAATGCAGTCCCAGTCCTGGACAAGGAGGATACAGAGTGGCAGACATAAGGGAAGTAACTCTTTGTCACTATTTATTATCATTGAGACACATTAATACAGCCTCAGTTTTAGTCGGTGATAATGTACAAAATGAAAGGAAACCTGTATGGGAGTTTTGCATTCCTTCCTTCATAAGCTGTAGAAGAACTAAAATGTTGGCTGACAGAAGGCAAAGAGGCTCTCCTTCAGCAGCTTTAAGTAAATAAAGATCTGGTAGACACTTCTGCCAGCGGCATCAATAATGTCGTGTGCATGTGCAGTTGCACTTACTTCAAGAACGCCTGCCCTTCATCCTGCTATTCAGGGTGAGTAATGGTTCTTCCTCGTGATCGAAAGCCTTTTTTCATCTCTATCTCTACAAATGAGGTTTTACAAACTTTCATATTAGGACCAGGGATGGTGACATGTTGATTAGTATCATTGCACCTTATATGCCAGGATTTTAACAGTCATCTCAGGCATTTAAAGCATTTGATGCAAGGCAGACTTTAACATTTTCATTGTCAAGACAGTAGAAGAAATGTGATCCCAATATAAAAAACCACAACATTGTCTGATATTTCCATCCCAAGGCACTTCCAAAAAAAACAACTTGACCGTTTAATGGGATTGCAATAAATTCCTCTTGCTAACAAAAACTTGCATGCCCAGTGGGAAGCTTTTCCCCCACTACCAATGAAAGTTGATAACCCAAGACCCCTGAATATTAACAATAATAAAAGGGGGTCTTTTACTAAATGTTTTATCTGTTCCACCAGCCTCTGCAAAATAATCAAAAAATATTTCTCCTCCTAGGAACAATAGAACTCGTGTCAAACATTGAGTGCGACTTGGGGCCTTATTCCCATTGCTTGATCACCCTTAAAAACATAAAATAAAACTGGAGTCATCAGGCCTATACAAGATGTATCACATCAATCACACCTGAATCAGATTCGGTTGGTGGGTACTTGCCTCATGACAATTGTGACGCATATTTTGGAGCATTTCCAGTTATACTGAAGGTATACAATTGTTCGAATGATACAATTGTTTGAATAACAGGGGTCGGAGTAATAATAATATAAGGGGATTGGGTGCGGGGGTTGGGGTGGGGTTAGAATGGGTGGGGGTCTGAAGTGGGTTTCCCCCCGCATATTTATCCTAATTGACCGTTTAAATTTGGTCAATTGTGCAGAAGGTCAATTGTTATTCAAACTATTGTCATTCGTACAATTCTTATACAACCAGTCCTTCAGGGTGCATACTTCAAAATGTCAATCAGCAAGTAGCATCAGCAATTTCTAAGATTCAAATTGGAAGGCCAACATTATCAACACTGGTGTCTTTCTCCAGATTAAATCAGGCTGCTTTTCTTTTTATAATAACTGCTCATTTGTGTCTTCATGTAGTACGTATGTTTCCCTATTGTGCTCAATAACTCATACAGGCTTCTTCCACAGGTTTTAAATAGGCATTCTTCATCTAGTGTCCAACATTCCTCACAATAACTGTGTAGAGAAGCAGATGTATACGTCATCTATAGAGCCCACCCATCACCTGCATCATACTGGAAGAACAGCAAGAGACCACTGTGTATGACACCTATTATCATCCCAATAGCACATTGAAGGTATGAAAGACGTTATGCGCTCAGACAACCGTATCAATTGTATCTCAGAAGAGATGCATGAGTCTGCAGACACCACTGGACATAGAAGAGCTATAAGTAAAGTCTGACAGGAGCAAAGTGACGTCATGAAGAGAGAAGATACATGACGCACCAAACCTGATGTATGGATGCCCAAAGAATCAAGATGTAACTGAAGCAATGAAGTAAACCTATAAGCAACCAAGTCTCCAGAGGCCAAGAGGACCCAATATAATTGAATAAAATAGCACTAAATGGATGGGCAAAATGGACAAAATCATGCTCTCTTCACACATGGTATAAGACCAGAAGACAAGGCCTATTCATAAAGCTCTAAATGAAAAAGCAGTGTACCTTCACTCCCTTTAAAGTTCAGAGGAATAGAATGGCCAGCAAGGTCAACTACAAAGAAGAAGTCTTGGTTTAGGGCCCAATTGATGAGAGATGGGAGGCTAAATAGCTAAGAAAGGCAGTTGTCTGACGTTCCCCCACACCTGGGTTTCATTGCTTAGATGCTGCTAACAAGCCGAATGTCCAAGGTTGCAAGAGAGTGCCAACCAATCATGAGGGCCTAAGTGATGGTGAACACATTGTTGCAGAAGCCTATCAGCTGCTGGTATTATGCTATTATCTGTATTTGACATATTTAGAGGGTGTTTAAGGCATGCCTAAGCAGCCAATGATGATGCTAACCCGTATATGAACTATAGATATATATGTTCCCTTACCCAATCCCTCCACCCAATAGGTTTTTATTGTTTGCCACATAGGATATGATATGATAAGTCATTTATAACGCGCCTGTACGCAAGTGTTTCTAGGCATGACAAGACAAGGAAAGGGAGACAAAGGGAGGACAGAACAAACGATATTACTAGGCCTTGTGTCATTCAGATCGTGCAAGTGCAAGGGAGAGGGAAGAGGAAAAGTGGCAGGGGATCGAGGGGGGAGAGTGCAATAGGCAAAGCTCAGCTAAATGTCGCTGGGGTGGCGACTCTGAGTAAGTGCTAGGAGACAGGGGACTGTACAGTTGCAGATACAGTCCCTAAGTGCACGGTAGCCCAGGAGTAGTGCAAGGGGCTACTGGTCGTGTAGGATCCCGGTGCTCATTAAGGCTCAGAGGGTGTAACGCTCACCTGGTTCCCTCGGAGGCGCTGGTCTTGGGCTGGGCGCTGCAAACGTCTTCAAAGTTAGGCGTAGGGTTCGTTTGGCTCCCGGATTTGGCCCCTTACTCACCGAAAGCTTGACCTGCAGAGTGAGGTGTCTGCAAGTGGAAAATCAAGGTATTAGTGGCTGGAAGGATGGGAGAAGTTCCTAGCCCCTCTCTCCCTTTCTCCCCGTGGTGCTCAGATGATTGTTGTGCTCACCTTAAGTAAGTGAATGCTGAGCTCTCCATCCTGCGTCTTGTGCAGGGGCGCTGGGTCCAGTTACTTCACTGGATGTGCGTTCCGCCTCTTGATTGCAGAGGGTAGGTGAGAGCGATGCCGCCGTTTTGCTGCACGAGCGTGACTTGTAAGTATTAAAGTTCTCTTTGGATTGCTCTCTTTAAATGTCTTTTTCCTTATGTCTATGTCTTTTGCTTTTAGGATGCTGTCGATGCCAAAGAAGATGCTCTCCCAGATTCGTGGCAGAGAGCGTAACAAGAAGATGGTGAATTCGAAGGCACGTAAGTAGGAAGACTGCTTTAGGGCCGTAGAATGCACCTTAATGTCCCCTTTTGTTTTTACAGGTGCCGGAATGCAGCGCGAACAAAGTTGGAGCAAGCGCAACACAGGTAAGCAGTATTGTAACTGAACGTTACTAACCAATGTTCTTTGTCTTTGCAGGCCCGATGCCGGACGCGGAATGCAGAAAAGAAAACGACTTGGATGCTGCCGATGGCTCGGGTGAGTTGAAGCGCTAACTTTGCCTTTGTCTAACCTGTGCCTTTTGTTTTGCAGGAGCTGCTGAAGATTGAAGATTGGTTCCCAGCAGGTAATTTTCGTAACTACAGGATCCGGAGCTGAAGATTTGCTGGAGCTGACACGGTGAGCGTCCTGCTGCAGATGCAGAATAACGCGAAGCATGTGGTACCAATCGGGTGTGGTTTAAATAGCCCATAGGAGTACTTAGGTGTCTTCTTCCACAGCAGCCGCGCCCAGGTAAAAGAGTTCCTGCTTCCAGAAGAGTTCCAGCATCAGTGATCCAGGGAGTGGTGCCTGCCCCACCCAGAAAGAAAAGTAGTTCCTGTTAGAAGAGAGTAAAGCATCATCTGGCTGGTAAGTAAGCAGCATGGTCTGCTTCAGGTAGGTTCACCCAAGCACTTTTACACTTCATATGAGCCCGGCGCTTCCTGTGCCGGGACTAGTCCTTAGTATGAGCCTGGCACCACCGGTGCCAGGACAAGGTCCAAAAGGTCCCTATTGGGACTTGCTGGTGCCGATAAGGCATGTTATGAGCCTGTTTCCAAGGGTGTTGGGTAGGTCCTGACTCCTTGAAAGCAGTGGTCATGACAGCACCCCCCCTCAAGGCCCCTCCCAAATTTGTTCCCTCCGGGGGTCTTGGTTTATCAGGAAAAGTTCGATGAAATTTCTTAACCAGACGGGGTGCATGAACATGTTCCGACGGTTCCCAAGATCGTTCCTGGGGGCCATAACCTTTCCAGTCAATCAGATAGTATAATTTAGATTTGGAAATCTTGGAGTCTAATATGTCTTGTATTTCGAATTCTAGTTCTCCGTCCACGAGAATAGGGTCTGGAGATTTTGTCAAACGGGTTCCAGGTTCCATGGGTTTCAGTAGTGAAACGTGGAAAACTGGATGTATTTTCATATGAGCAGGTAGGCCCAATTTTACCGCCACTGGATTGATTATGGCAGTGATTGGGTAAGGCCCCAGGTATCGTGGATTGAAAGTACGCGGTCCTTTTAGGGGTAAATGTTTGGTGGATAGCGAGACCTGATCTCCCACAAGATATTGAGGAGCTTCCTTTCGATGTAGATCCGCACTCTTTTTATATTGTTCCTTGGCCTGCTTAAGGTGAGATGTGGCCTCCTTAAAGGCTTGAGTGATTGTCGAATGCAGATGATCTACAGCGGGTGTTCCAAGAGTCTGAGGTGGGTCAAGATTTGAGGTGCGAGGGTGGATTCCATATGAAAGAAAAAACAGAGTTTTTCCTGTTCCGGCGTGGACTGAATTATTATAAGCGTACTCCGCAATCCAGAGAATGTCTCTCCAAGTGCCCTCTGATTGTTGTAACATGCAGCGTAGATACTGTTCCAAGGTTTGATTGGTCCTCTCGGTCTGCCCGTCGGTCTGGGGATGGTGGCTGGTCGAAAGCCTTATGTCAATTTGGGCTAGACGACAACAACTCCGCCAGAAGTGAGAAATAAATTGACTCCCTCTATCTGAGATTAAAATTGAAGGAAAGCCGTGCAACCGAACGATGTTTTCGAGGAATTCTCGGGCCAAAATTGGAGCCGTAGGTAACCCTTTCAATGGGATGAAATGAGCCATTTTCGAGAATAGGTCCACAATCACTAAGATTGTATTAAATCCGGAGCATGGTGGTAAATCCGTGATGAAGTCCATGGAGAGAGTATGCCATGGATGTGGAGGAATGTCTATTGGATGTAGGAGGCCTGCTGGTTTCTCCTTCTGGCTTTTGCTTTGAGCGCACACGCCACAAGAATTAATGAAGTCCTTAATGTCCTTTCTCCAAGATGGCCACCAAAAATGTCTCTTTATCTTTTCCAACGTTTTGGTAATGCCGGGATGTCCTTCCATTAAGGAGTCATGGTAACAAGAGATCACCTGTCTTTGTAAATCGGTACATGGTAGATATAATCTTCCTCGAAAGTATAATAGGTTCTTATCCATCGTGAAATCATTTCCCTTGAGCTGCCAGTCTTGCACTTCTGCTGGAGTCAGAAGATCTTTAACTTTAGTTTCAATGTCTTCAATGGATTGTGCATCTATTAAACCCAGGATTCTCTGTTCCGGAATTATAGGTACGGGTTCAAGATTGGTCGTGAGTTCATCTACTCCAATTCGGGAGAGAGCGTCTGCTTTACCATTCTTGTTGCCTGGTCGGTAAGTTATCACAAAGTCGAATTCGGCGAAAAACAATGCCCAGCGAAGTTGTCTAGAGGATTGAGCTTTGGCTGATTTAAGGTACTGTAAATTACGATGATCCGTGATGACGGTGACTGTGTGTCGGGCTCCCAAGAGATAATGCCGCCAAGCTTTAAAGGCGGACTTAATCGCCAAAAGTTCCTTATCTGTAATGGTATAGTTGATTTCAGGAGCTGAAAATTTGCGGGACCAAAATGCCACTGGGTGTAACTGATTTGTTTCCGGGTCTCTTTGCGAAAGCACTGCTCCCATTGCGAGACTGGAAGCATCAGTCTCTACGATATAGGGAAGTTCCGGGCGAGGATGTTTTAGAACTGGAGCCGAGGTGAATTTTGTTTTTAGTTCCAGAAAGGCTTGTTCAGCCTCTGTAGACCACTCGAAACGTTTATTCTTTCTGAGGAGGGCTGTAATGGGTTGGACAACTCGAGAAAAATCTGGGATAAATCTTCGATAAATGTTAGCAAAGCCCAACATGCTTTGAACTCCTTTCACTGACGTTGGTGAGGGCCACTTAATGATAGCGTCCACTTTTCTTGAGTCCATGTGGACTCCATTTGGTGACAAAATGAATCCCAAAAATTCGACCTCCGTGACGTGAAAAACGCATTTTTCCAATTTTGCAAAGAGTCTGTGTTTTCGGAGCCGCTCCAGTACTGCGGTGACATGTTTTCGATGTTCCGCCTCAGAGGACGAGTAGACCAGAATGTCATCAATATAGACAACTACACATACATCAATGAGCTCTCTGAGGACGTCATTCATAAAATACTGAAAGGCTGCCGGAGCGTTGCAAAGCCCAAAGGGCATTACTTGATACTCGAACAGTCCATATTTAGCACGAAAGGCCGTCTTCCATTCATCGCCCTCTTTTATTCGTACTAAATGGTAAGCTCCTCTGAGGTCCAGCTTTGTGTAGATACAGGCACTTTTAACTTGGTCAAGAAGTTCAGGGATCAATGGTAATGGATATCTGTTCTTAATCGTAATCTGGTTCAGGGCACGGTAATCTATGCATGTTCTTAGGTCTCCCTCTTTTTTTGGCACGAAGAACAAAGCTGAAGAGGCTGGGGACTTCGAGGGACGGATAAATCCATTAGCCAGGTACTGATCCAAATACTGCCTTAGGTGAAGATTTTCAGGTTCTGTGAGGGCATAAATTCGACTGCATGGAGGAGTGGATCCTGGAACCAAGTCTATTTGGCAGTCGTATGATCTGTGAGGAGGCAGTGAATTAGCTTGATCTTTTCGAAAGACATCCTGAAATTCCCGGTATTCAGGAGGCAGGTGAGGACTCTCAGAAGCAGTTGCAGCTAGTTTCGTGGGGGGCTGCGGATAGCAGGTAGGTGCGCATTCCGGAAACCGGATTGTCTTTGCTCGCCAATCAATTTGAGGATTGTGTTTTTCCAGCCAAGGGATTCCCAGGATAACTTGAAACTGTGGAGCCTTGATCACGTCAAACACGATTTTCTCTTGATGTCCATCTTGGCTTACCAACGTCACTTCCATGGTGGTGTGAGTAACTGGTCCGGAAGCTATTTCCGTACCATCCACGGTGGTGATGACGTCTTTCACCGACTTAGGACAAAGAGACAGATTCATCCTGGCGGCCAATTCACAGTCTACGTAATTGCCGATTGCGCCACTATCAATGTATGCTTTAATGGCATGCATACGATTGGGTTGTTCCGGACTCACGAGGACCATGGGCATGGTAAAATGCGAGGTCAAAGAACTGGTTTTTACGCTCGGCAAGCGGACCTCTACACTTGTCGGGCGAGGTCGTTTTCCGACTCTGAACCTTTGGCACCCTTATCGGAAGCTCCTACTGTCTTCTTCTTTGGTTTCACTGGGCAATCTTGGAGGAAGTGCCCTGAGTTCCCGCAATAGAGGCACAATTGTAGTTGTCTTCTCCTTTCTCTTTCCTTTTGGGTTAGAGGTCCTTTCACCACCCCAATCTGCATGGGTTCCACGGTATCATTTCCTTTAACGGAGCTCTGTGGTCTTGAAAAAACTCGATTTTCAAACCTGGAACGATCGGCTTTTCGATTTTGTATTCTATGATCTAATTACACCACCAGATCAATGTATTCGGAACAGTCTTGTGGTGGATTCACCACCTGGGCCAGAACGTCTTTAAGTTCTCCACGAAGGCCTCTATAGAAAAGGGTGATTCTCTTATCCTCAGGCCATCCGGTTTCAACCACTAGTCTGTTAAATGATGCAATGTAGGCCAGAAGATCTTGATTGCCCTGTCGTAGTGAAAGAAGTTCATTGTCCAGAGCCTGTCCCTGAGAATGCCTTGCGAACAATCTTTCCATACTAGCTTGGAAGTCCTGGAAATTATAAAGGATAGGGTTATCCTGAGTCACTAAAGGAATAGACCAATCTGCGGCGCTGCCACTAAGATATGAGAGCACAAAGGCTACCTTAGCCTGGTCTGTTGGAAAAGCGGCAGGTCTACACATAAAGTGCAAACGACACTGATTGATGAACACAGCAAACCTTTTCGGATCACCTGAAAACCGTTCGGGCGGAGCCAAAGGTACATTTCCTGGTAGATTAATTTGCACCGGATTAGAGGAAGCCGTTGGGGCATGGCTTCCACCAGGGGTAGGCAGAGGAGTCTGTCCCGCTTGGGCTTGTAACAATTGTCTAGCCAAGTCGTCTGTTCGCTCCTTAGAAACCACTAGCTCTCTCCTTAGGGCATTTGTTTCCTGGCGTGCTGCGTGTACTTCTGCTCTCAACTCCCCGATCAACTGGGCCAATTGGTCTGTGTCTGAAGTCTCCATTGCGCCTGGGCGGGAAATGTTTGGGAGGCTTCGCGTTCTGTAACGCTCACCTGGTTCCCTCGGAGGCGCTGGTCTTGGGCTGGGCGCTGCAAACGTCTTCAAAGTTAGGCGTAGGGTTCGTTTGGCTCCCGGATTTGGCCCCTTACTCACCGAAAGCTTGACCTGCAGAGTGAGGTGTCTGCAAGTGGAAAATCAAGGTATTAGTGGCTGGAAGGATGGGAGAAGTTCCTAGCCCCTCTCTCCCTTTCTCCCCGTGGTACTCAGATGATTGTTGTGCTCACCTTAAGTAAGTGAATGCTGAGCTCTCCATCCTGCGTCTTGTGCAGGGGCGCTGGGTCCAGTTACTTCACTGGATGTGCGTTCCGCCTCTTGATTGCAGAGGGTAGGTGAGAGCGATGCCGCCGTTTTGCTGCACGAGCGTGACTTGTAAGTATTAAAGTTCTCTTTGGATTGCTCTCTTTAAATGTCTTTTTCCTTATGTCTATGTCTTTTGCTTTTAGGATGCTGTCGATGCCAAAGAAGATGCTCTCCCAGATTCGTGGCAGAGAGCGTAACAAGAAGATGGTGAATTCGAAGGCACGTAAGTAGGAAGACTGCTTTAGGGCCGTAGAATGCACCTTAATGTCCCCTTTTGTTTTTACAGGTGCCGGAATGCAGCGCGAACAAAGTTGGAGCAAGCGCAACACAGGTAAGCAGTATTGTAACTGAACGTTACTAACCAATGTTCTTTGTCTTTGCAGGCCTGATGCCGGACGCGGAATGCAGAAAAGAAAACGACTTGGATGCTGCCGATGGCTCGGGTGAGTTGAAGCGCTAACTTTGCCTTTGTCTAACCTGTGCCTTTTGTTTTGCAGGAGCTGCTGAAGATTGAAGATTGGTTCCCAGCAGGTAATTTTCGTAACTACAGGATCCGGAGCTGAAGATTCGCTGGAGCTGACACGGTGAGCGTCCTGCTGCAGATGCAGAATAACGCGAAGCATGTGGTACCAATCGGGTGTGGTTTAAATAGCCCATAGGAGTACTTAGGTGTCTTCTTCCACAGCAGCCGCGCCCAGGTAAAAGAGTTCCTGCTTCCAGAAGAGTTCCAGCATCAGTGATCCAGGGAGTGGTGCCTGCCCCACCCAGAAAGAAAAGTAGTTCCTGTTAGAAGAGAGTAAAGCATCATCTGGCTGGTAAGTAAGCAGCATGGTCTGCTTCAGGTAGGTTCACCCAAGCACTTTTACACTTCATATGAGCCCGGCGCTTCCTGTGCCGGGACGGGTCCTTAGTATGAGCCTGGCACCACCGGTGCCAGGACAAGGTCCAAAAGGTCCCTATTGGGACTTGCTGGTGCCGATAAGGCATGTTATGAGCCTGTTTCCAAGGGTGTTGGGTAGGTCCTGACTCCTTGAAAGCAGTGGTCATGACAGAGGGTGGCCAGTTAACCAGTTAGTGCAGCAGACGGGTCATAAGCAGGGGAGAGAGAGAGAGAAAATGGAAGTGAAAAGGAAGGTCTTGAGTTTCCTCAGGAACCTTAGGTGGTTCAGCTCTAGTCTGTTAGAGGCAGGGAAGCTGTACCAGAGGGAGGCACCAGCCGAGGGGCGAGATATACCGGCCACTCTCTGCCTGGAGAAGCATCTAACCCTCAGGGAGTTGGAGGTGGATGAGCAAGGGGCTTGAGAAGGAAAGTGCCTAGCAAGAGAGAGTTGGCTGTAGTGTGCTCCCGACCCCAGAAAGCCTTGTGGACAATGCAGAGAGTCTTGAACTTGATCCTTGCAGCCACCGGCAGCCAGTGGAGAGATTTCAAGGCTGGATAGATACGATCCCTGGACTCGAGGCCAGGGACAAGTCTTGCAGTCCTGTTCTGGATTAGTTGCAGAGGGCGAAGAGTAGAGGCAGGTAGATTTAGAAAGAGGCTGTTGGAGTAGTCCAACCTAGAGAGAACCAGGGCTCTGGAGACAGTGAGCTTCTGGGGGAAAGTGAGAAAAGGAAGAAGACGTCTGAGGAGGTGCAGCTGATAGTTTGACTTCTTAGAGACATCAGAGATGTGAGGAGAGAAGGAGAGGGTGGAGTCAAAGATGACACCAAGGTTCTTAACCTGAAAGGAAGGAGCAGGAAGATGGCCCAAAGTGGGCAGCCAGAGAGAGAGAGAGAGAGGAAAGGAGGGAGCGGGTGTCCCAATGAGGAGGATTTATGTATTCGAATTTATAAAGCGTACAGTGGCCCTGGGGCATCGTGGCGCTGTTATAGTATATTCACTTGGGTGCAGCTTAGGACAGCCTCATCAAACATGGATGAGGAGGTTACATAACAATGATGCATTAGGGATGTTCCATGGTTACAGGGGAACAGCATTCAAGTACATTCTAGTTGAGCAACATTGACGTACAATTTAGTTGAACAACTTGGTTTTTAGAGCCTTTCTGAATGCCATGAGGGAATTTTCCTTTCTGGGTGTGAGTGGTAAGGCATTCCAGGCTTTTGGGCCAAGTATTACTTACTGGCATTAAGGCAGAGATCTTTGGCGCCACACCATTCCCGAATTGTGGCCATGCAGTCTGGCATGAGAGAAGAAGCAGAGGTGTCTGAGGGGAGCCTGAAAGAGAGCAGAGTGTAACATTGAGAATTGGAGCAGAAAGTAGTGATGCCGTGGGCAAGAGGTGCCAGATAGTGGATGAAGAGCCAGGGAGAGAGGTTATACCCCTGTGGAACACCACAAGTAGAGAGAGAGAGATAGAAGAGAGGGAAAATTGTGTTTTCTAAGCTGGGAAATGGAATAGCTTCTGTTTCCCAACTTAAAAAAACTACAAAACAAGAGGGCAGTCCCAGACAAGGGAGAAGGGAACCATACATAGTTACTTTTCCCCTTCTATCACGACCATTGGCAAGTAGAGAAGCACCAGAACACTGAGTGTTCGAGGCGCTGGCGATAAACGAGGAAGCTGCAGGTAAGTGGGCGAGTGGGAGGAGGAGGTTAGGGGAGCTGAGTGAGGTGCAAATTGGATGAAGAGAAGGGGTGTAGGATTACTTATCTGCTGCCCAGCAGAGAAGATGGCAGCCTTCCTCTTCTGAGGAGGAGTGCAACACAGGCTTTACCATGAGGTAAAGTCCCACTTCCGAGCATCCTGATTGGCTGGGTGCTAATTGGACTAAATTTGATTCGTGAATCTATTGTGCATAAACTGCATAAATTCTGTGGACATCTTACTTCTTGAAATACTGATCTTCTAACTTGAATGGGGCGTCGCTGTGTGCTATCTTGTTAGTAAGAAGTATTGGTGAGCTTCAGGCATTGATTTTGGAAGATCTTTATGATATTTTTCAAGACAGTTCTCAGAGCAGTTTGCTTCATTCTGGAAGTAATGATTGAATTGTATTTGACTCTTGCCTGTTTTCCTTTTTTTATCCAAACCAAATCTATATTTGGAAATATTTTTATAATGTAGATGTGCCCCTACACTTGAAATTCTAGATAGGTCAAGATCCTTCTGGAAATCTGGTCATCATGTTGTTACATATGGGCAAGTATATCCCTGCCAACACAATAAAAACATGCTGTTATTGTCAGCTGGATTGTCTCTTGCATTTCTATAAATTATGAATGCAGAAGCATTTCTGGTCCACAGCAACATCATGCTCATCAGTGTTCTTTCAAAGACATGTAGCCATTGCATACATCTGCATGGTAGTATTTGAGCCACACCACATGCTTTCTGTAAACATGATTCACTGTATCCTTCCTCCATCAGAGATGATGTTTTTGGCCAGGAGGCTTAGTCTGTGCAGTCATAGCCCCAACTTGTTGAGAAGGAAGGAGAGCTGGATAACTGAGTATGGAAAAATTGCCTTCATTATGATTTTGGTATCCCTGGTCCTTCCATGCCCTCATTCGCAATTCCCTTCTGACCATCTGCACTCGTCAAAGCTGTGGAACTACCTTGCATGTTGAAAATAACATGTCAGGACAGGACTGGGAGGAGATCTGTGGGGTATGTAGCACCTCAGCTCCTGTGGAGATGCACAGAAGGGGAGCGAGGCACCAAGAAATGGACAGCATTGTATCACCATTCCCAACCAGTAATGAAG
Source organism: Ambystoma mexicanum (assembly GCF_040938575.1). NCBI lineage: Eukaryota > Metazoa > Chordata > Amphibia > Caudata > Ambystomatidae > Ambystoma > Ambystoma mexicanum. Next base: position 753,243,426 of record NC_090929.1, read on the forward strand.
TATGGAGAGAAAGGACTAAGTGTACATGAGGCAAAGTGAAGGTAATGGTTCCTGATCAATGGACGTATGCCTAGGTGTGTTGGATACTAAATTGGTTGTCACCTTTCAAGCTAATATAACAAAAACACGAAATCAAGAATCACACACTCAAACCTCAATAATGAATCATATCTACCCCAGCCTAAGCGTCCCAGAACGCAATAAGGTCACCCCACACTTTGAGACATAGTACAAACAGCTTTTCAATAACGTTTGAATTTTTGTTTTAGAAATCCTATCATATGTAAAGGGTCTACAACACAAAGCTAGATAATAACTGTATTGGTTAAAAAAACAAAGACTTATATCATGATACAATCCAGTGAAATGCTGCTTGTATGTTTAAATCTTGCTAGATGGATTGAGCAAACAGGCACTGAGCATGTATTTAAAGTAAAAACAACACATTCGATGTTGATTGTAATGTGTTCTCTCATGTTGGAAAGAATAGACATTCTGAATAATGCTTTGGTCTAACATCTTTATTAATTCAAAAATGATGCATGATTCCGGAAGGCATTCAAATCACTAATGGCACATATGCAGTATTGGTTAACACAATGATCAATTTAACATAGGCAAGTCATTTAAATCATGTGTACCCGAAAATATCATAATGCAAAATATATGCAACAAATAATGCCTAAGTGTATTTTTTTTAGACCCAAAGCACACTACCCTCGTGTATATTGCATTTCCTTCAAACCCCATGGTTGGAAAACCTAATAGAATGCCTTACCTTTTATACTTACGAAGCCTTTACTAGACACATTTACTGTTGTACTATATCAACCCTAGTGAGCAATTATTTTACAGTTACACTCTACACAGTTTGCAAGAGCATTATAAACCAGACCTCAATTTGCATTCACAGGGATCCAGCCGGCAGGGAACCATTTAGTGTATGCAGCCATTCCTCATTATAATCCGGTGAAATGTATTAATTCAGTCACCCTCCAGAATCATTTACTCTTTGCAGTCAATGTTACTAGTCTGGGTGGACTACCCTGGATAATCAGTTTACCTGCATTGGAAATGGTTGCAGCAGGGCTGGGATACCTCTGGGCAAGCCTTCTCCCCCTTCCCTGTTTTCCTGCTGTCCACTTCTCTGTGATAAAGCCTAGTGTCTCCTGCTTCAAATAGGTCAAGGGATTTCAGCCTGGTACCAGCTGACTTGACTGGGGTGGAATCATCTACTTCTGGACTCTTCCCCCACTGAATAATATGACTTCATCTAAACAGGACCATGGATCAACTAGGCTGTGAAAAGGACTGGGCCTGTGAAAACCTTTAAGTACTTTTCCAGCTGCTGGGCTCTGGATCTGCTTTTTGCGTACTATCCCTCTTCCTGCTCTTTTTAAACTGCTTTGTGGTTCCCTGTATTCTGGTCTCGTGTTTCCATTGTGTTATGGTTTACGTAGATCTCTAAGCCCACCCTAAAACAATGTCATTGAAGTGAAATAGTTGCATTAGTGATATATATATATAAAAAGTAATATTTTGATTTGTTTAGAATACATATGGCCACTATACTTTTGGGAATATTACTTGGTACACCCTGCGCATTGCATTGGCTATAAACATGAACGTTCACACAGGAGGTGTTTTAATATTCATAAATGGGGTCTTCCCCTGTATTCTAGGGAGTTAGCAGATGCTCTCGCTCAGCACCTTTTAGAAAAATCCAGTTCTGTAACATGTATGGTTACCCTGTTTGGGTCTAAGAATAGAATGTGCCTCGCCGCCATGGAAACAGTTGAGAGAACACTGAGGTTCCGCTAAACTTTCACTGGCCAATAAGATATTAATCACCTATTTCAATGGCTTCCTGGAGTGTCATCAAAGGGGCAGTATATTAGTTCCACATGTGGTTAAAATGAAGACTGAGGCTAGCAGGTCAGAATATATTAATCTCTTTGATGAAATTTAGAGTACTCAAATCATTTGATGCTGAAAAGTATAAACACGATTGAATTTCAGGGGCCATTGAGTCCTGCAATTCACTGTATTTCTTAGGATAGGCTAACAAAATTGAAATTGTGTTTGTTTACTGGTCACGTCAACCCGACTCCTCATATCTCTAAGCCTGGGAAAGGAAGTGGATTAGATGGGGTTATTTCTGTTGCCATTGCAAGTTCATATTCTCAAGTTGTACTCTGCTAGAAGTTCATAGAACATTAGCGTCCCTATGGAATAATAAAAGGACTCATCAATCTCAGACTGAACCAGCGTTTTCTCACTCTTGTGCAACTTCATAATTCTTGCAATGTTTTAAAATGGAGTGTCAGGTATTTTCTGCAATATGCCTGCAACTCATTGTGGGGCAAACCCGTTATTTTGAATGACTACAAAAGTTTGCTGTCTGAGAAAAGCGCAATGGTTTTCCCAATTTATAAACAGTTAAACATCCTGCAAACTGCTTCGGATTCATAGCTTGGAAAAACATCTGGGCTTCAAGCTTCGTGATAAATATATTAGTTCTTTCATTGGCCAGTTTGTTTCATAGACAGCGATGCTAACTAATTCACACTGGATATATCACAGTTACGGGTTTATAATATAACCATGTCTGCCATTCACATCTTCAGTGTTTCTGCTTTTCAACAGCACACTTGAACTGGCTGGCAGCCGCACATGGTTTTCGAAGTGTACAGGTTGTTCACACACTGGCACAAGGGATTATTTGCATGGCAGTATTAACATAGATGTATACATTGAGTTCTTGATATTTTATTCACGTAAAATATCCACAGGACCTATGTCAGAAGGGCCCCTCAGAGAGGGCTTCTTTAAAGACCAGACGGCTTGCAGAATAACATTCCCACGCATTTACCTTTGAATTGTTTGATTTAGACCTTCGCAAACTAACGTTGGACATTTCTGGAAGGGGGAATATTTTAATATCATCATGTGAGGAGTCATGGGGCCACTTCTGTTTTGTCTTGTTTCCAGTAAATGTTTTCAGAAGCAGCAGAAAACGAAGAAAATCATGTTAACAGGAGAATGGCGAAAATGATGGATTACTTGAAAACTAGCAGTAAAACCAAGTTCTTTATATTTACCTTCCATCCAAAAGCTTTACACAGAACATTTATGTGTGCAATATTGCAAATTATGCTAGTCAGAGGCTCGAAGGACCCCAAAGGTGATATAAGCATTGGGAGTACTTGGCAATAGTGCAAGCATCTGATCATGTGAAGCCAATGCTTGCAATATAGCTGAACACCGACCATATGAAGTTAGCAGAGCATATCATGGCACCCTACATAGGACCCCTACAAGACCCTACAGTTTTGCTCTTGTCGAATCTTGCAAAGACATGAAAGTCGAATTCCTAGGGTTATTTGGGTTACCTCGGGGTCTCCGTGCAAGTATTTTAAAAGATATATATATAGGTTTTGATTCACAGAAGCCTATTGTAATGGCACAATCCCATTGAAAAACGCTCTGTGAATCACGCCCTTAGTAGTGTTTCCCTGTCTACATTTTAATTGAAGTCATTGGAATATTAACGCCATTGAATAACATATGTACAGTGCACTGCACATGTTGTTCAAATGAGATTATGGCAATAATAGGATCAAAGCAAGCAAAATCAAGCACACATTGATCATACAATGCTTTTCCACCTCGTGCATTTTACTGTTTTTTCCTATGTTATGCATTGGTCTCTAGTGAGGGGTGTGAAAAACCTTGGGTCCCAGACTCCCACATCTACTAGTGTGCCATGGGATCTAAGAGGTCTGGAGCAAGGATTGAGGAGGTATGAAGTGCTGTCAAGTATGTGATGCTGGGGTACTGAATAGCTGCCCCGGAGGGTTGCACATCTGTTTCGTCACACATCATTGAGAATCATGAATTTTAAGGAGGGGCTGACAGAGAGTCAGAAACTGGGAATTGGGGAATCCACTGCTGTTGTAGCGTCCGCAATTTGTGACGTTCTGGGAAGAATATGAGGCTGGGGGCATGTACAGACTGGGATTATTCAAGGAAAGGAGCATGCAAGGTTTAGGTGTCTTCTTAAGCTGTGGTATTTCATAATTGGGGTGCATGCATGTGTGTGGTTGCATGTCGGTGAGAGGGATACAGGGATCAAGGTATTTGAGGTTGGGAGCATTCATGGCAAAAGGGCATGCAGGTATTGGTGGCATCTGTGACTAGGTTGTATTTGGGGCTATCTAATCGGATGTGGATGATTGGTGGAATTTGGAAATGAAGGCATGTGGGGCAAGGGGAGGCCCGAGAGGTGTTCAGAATGAAGTTCATGCCGGGCTACAGGGCATTTGTGGTTGGGCATATTTTCTGCCTTTTTTCATTTGGAAGCAATAATAACACATCAAAACAGTGGTTGCCCTCCCTTTTCCCAACTGATATCTAAACGTAATGATAGATTTCCCTCACATCAAGAACTACCCATTTGTGGCACCTCTGGGACAGTGCAAGAAATAAGTAGAGGACCTAACCACATTTTGTGTTCTCAGCCACACAAAAACCTACAGACTGCGCTGCCAAGTACCTAGGCAAATGCATTATTCAGAGACACAACTCATAGTTGTCCTTTGAATGATGCCTACATTGCACTGTGGCAAAGGACAATGCAGGTGATGGAAATGATGAAGGATTCTTGACCACAAAATAGACTGGATATTCTGGAGACACCTCACCCCTAAACTGGCATGCTGTACAATCTCTAATTTACATTTTGCCATTTAATGTCCTATCATTAAATTATCTGAAACATAATTTACTTCTACACTTGGTTGATGTAACTGCAGGTTTTGGGAATTGCATTTATATTTGAAAATTAAATGCGCTTTGGAAAAAGAGCCATGCGTGTAAATATTAGCCTACTGAAACCAAGCAAATGTTATATGTTCAAGCTATACCACTTTCCCTTTGAGTAAGAATGAAGTCGAATGAAGTTGTGCACAGGCCAAGCCTTTTAGCAAGGAAAAGGCACAACACCCATCTCTCGGGGAGAAGATGATCTGTTCTTATTCTCGGTGAACGATATTTATGCCTTTAAGCATTCACGTCCTTTGACCTGTCTCTTCTCTTCCCCCTACGTCCCATTTAAATGCTTTTACCTTAGACTTTCGACTGAACTCCAGTAGTTGATATATAACCACTCTTCTTCTCACCCGTTAATCACCTGCAGCCAAATGTCTTTCTGCACGTGGTTACTCATGTCTGAAAGTCATTTAGATACTGTAATGTTATGGTCATGGCTGACAAATCACAATTCCGCTCTGCAGTATTTATTTCCCTTGGAAATGATGGAGGGTCAAAGATATACAGCTTACTGATATGGCATAAAATGATTTATCATGAAAAACGTATATCATGGTATTTTCAATTTAATTGCAAAGTCTTCGCTTTATCAGTGGAATGGAAATACCAGTCTTGAGGAACAGCCAATGGTCGAAGACACACTCCACTGTGATCATTAGGAACCTCCTTGCTTTGGTAGTGTGGGTATCAGTAAACACATGTAAAGGACACTGCATGATCAGCTCTGTTTTTGGACTTTTTGAAAGCGGGTTTCGATGTATTTGCACAGTGTTGTCCTTGCACTTTTTGATGCATTATTTCGAAGTTGACTTTTTTCTACATAAATTGTTGTGCCACTTATCAAAAAGACATTTTATGCTACTCCTTTATTTCTTGTTTAAACAGAAACCGACAAGCCGGGACAGTACAGCAGACAAGTACATCTGTGACAATGAGCTCTGGTAAGCTGATTATTGTTCTTATACCCAACACATGAATGATACATTATTTTCCAGTATTATTGATCATATTTAGGATGTGTTACATGCACTGTAGTATCAGTGAATCAGCCTGGGTTGTGTAATTTTCATGGGAACGTATATTTCTGCTAATGGTGAGAGGCCCTTCATAGAGCCAATCTTTTATGACATCATTAGTCAAACCACTGCCTGATTATTTTGTTTCAATAATCAAACTTGAAGAGTGTACCTTCCAATTCAAAAAGCTTCGTTAAGAAATGCTTTGAAATGCACAAACCTATGAAAAACCAGCAGGCATCTGTTTGCATAATGTAAGGGGAGTGAGAAAAATACATACTGGTATTGTCATTTGCCACAAAGCCAAGTGTGATCAAAAACAGGCCAGGTGCACTTAAATTGTCTTCATGCTTCTTAATTAGTGGTATGTTCCTGAGGAATACCACATCAACCCCTCAGGGCCAAGAATTTGAACAGAAAAGTGTAATCTATGTGAGAATAATCGTTGACTATGAGGTGGTTAGACCTCACGGTAAACTCGGAAGTTAGTGTCCCTGAAGGAGGTTCAAAAGTGTGTGCGTAGTAAAAGATCTTCAGTTCTTGTCTCTTCTGGCAGTTTATTAAATAAAGCAGATGTGGTGAATAGGTGCAGGTGGATATATACAAAATATAAAGAGTGCCAAGTAAAATGCCTCTCACAAGTCCTCTTCCTGCTTCTCTGTGTCCCTCCTTGTTGATCTCACAATCATAGCCTCCTTTGGAATGTTCTTATGCAGCTAGTGGAGGGTGGAAGGTCTCCTCCTTCTAGGTTTCAAGTCTTTCCTGCAACATATAAGTTATTCTTTAATGGGAGTCATGCTAGTCTCAAATTCAGGCCCAGGGATATAAAAAGACAGGAGGGCACTCAGCTGAATCTGTGGTGTTCTGGTTGGCCCGCTCGCTACCTCCCTATCTGAAGGATCTAGGCTTGTAGCTTCCCAACACAAATTGCTTATCCTCCTCGCCATCTTGCTGCAAGCTCAAATCTAGGAGACCTGTAACTAATCCCTCTTTAGGCACCTCACTGTCATTTGACTCCAGTGGCGCCTCCTGGACAATCCGCCATGTACTTATTGCCCCTGACACCTTACTCACACAACCTGTAGATTCTCTCTTCTTCTTTTTTCTCCACTTCCAAATTCTTCCAAGCTCCTCAACCACAGTTTCTAATATCCCTTCCTTCTGTTCTTCCACAGCCCCCCCCTAGCAGCCCCACCATAGCTCTTCTCTTCAGCACCTCTCTAACTCCTCTTTTCAGCCCCTAATTTTCTCTTATCTTCAGCTCCTACAGTGCCCCTCGCTCCGGATTCTCCTGCGCTTTTTTCCTCTGTATTAGCAGATCCTTCTTTGCTCCTCCCTTCAGCTCCTCTTTAGAAACTCTTCTACCAGGGGGCACCTCTTCCTCACTATACACCATCTTCTCCTCGGGTACCCATGTATTACCGAATCCCCATGATTATGTTGTAACAAACTGAACAACCTGAACAACGGATGATTTGGTGATTTGAATTTTCTTTGTGTGTCCTACAGGCAGGGAAGATTCAATTCACCAAAAGGTGAACACATCTGCTTTACCAATAGCATTTCGAATGTTGTAAGCCCTGCTAAGCTGCAGAGGAGTAAAAAAGACTTTTAAATGAGCCCTCAAACTTATCTAATTTGAGCATATTAAAGTTCTGTTTTTATGCAACCTTCAAGGAGATAAGATGGTCTCTGATGTAACTAGTAACGTGTATTGTTGGAAGGGGGTTTCAAAGTCTCGCATGTACCCTAAATGCCCATATAGAAATGACGATCGTGTTGGTTGCTTTTTCTACTGCCATGCATTCTAAACTTTTATGTGCCATTAGCAAGAAGGAAGTTGAACTTCTTGCAGTCTTATTAGTAAATGTACATATGGCGTACATTTCTATCAGACACCTGAATCAGAATACAAATGATTCCAATCGTGTAAACTGCCATATACACAGTTTACATGTTTGGAATCATTTGTAATTCTTTCAATTTCAAATTGTTTGCACATTACAGGGCCATGTATTGTTTCAAGGTTTAACTATGACATTAGCCAACTATGTTTCTTTTCCATTGCAATGTGCGTTGGCACAATCTGAAATGCATATTCATGCAGAAGCTGCATCGATATCAGATTGCAGGACAGGGATTTTAAGAAGAATGTAAACAATCTTTAACTTTAACATCCTTTAACACAAATCATCAATATGCTGCTTTGTTTCTTATAGAGACACACACACATCTCTCTCCATCACGTGCTCTCTCTCTCTCTCTAGCTCACTCTCTCTCTCTGCCTCTTTCTATGTAGGTGAAAGTGGCGTTGTCTAGTGAATGTTTGCAAGAGCCACTGCAATCCATTGCAGAGAAATGTTCCACCCGAGGAAAGAAAAAAGATGTCTTGGAGGAAGGGGTTATTTTGGCAAAAGCAGCTAATAAAAAACACACACATTAAATTATTGAAGTTTACCAGCATTGTTCACTGCATCGTTCTAAAATTACTCAATGTTAATTTCTAATGTTGACTTCCAGCATATATTTTAGTCATGATAAGAATGTTACACGTGTCATACTGAGAAAATAACATTCTCAAAACTTAGAATAGCTGCATAAATAATTTTCTGATTGAAGGCTATCCTTTCAAGAATACAGTCTGGTATACTCCTCTATTAGAGAATCCTGCAACAGCATTTTTTTATTTTATGGTAACTCTAGGAGAATTTTCTGCCCTGAGATATTTAGTTAAGAATATTAACACAATTTTGCCATCGTTGCTTTTTCTGCAATTTTCTGCATGACATTTAAATGTGTTCAAAATAATTTGATGTTTTGTTGGAGCCATCATTAAATATGTGTATACTAGGGGTATCAGGCAGATTACAAATGGTTGAACGGAGGCATCGTCAGTGATAATCAAACCTGGGAATACTCATCAACAATGGACTCTTACTAGAACCACAAGTCAATGCAATAGCAAAGAAATGCTTCTACCTCCTGTGATTAATTAGAGGGACACCCCCCTGCCTATCCTTCCCAAGTTGGACCCTCGCAGTCATCTCCTTGGTATTATTGAGACTAAACTGCGCAAACACCTCTACCTTGGAATGCCAGAACGCCTCACAAATAAACTCCAGCGCATCCAGAATACTGCAGCAACACCACTCCTGAGACTTTATAGTAGAGACCACATCACACCAGCCCAGATAAGCTTACACTGGCGTCCAGTAAAAAAAAAAATATTAACTTCAAATCCCTCTGCATCTCTCACAAATCACTACATGGACAAGGAGCCAAATTTCTCCAAACCAAAATCAACTGCTACCAACCAGGAAGAAACCTAAGATCAAGCAACGACATTCACGTCGAAATAAAACACTACGAGAAAAGGAAATTCAAAGGCACCACATTATCCCGTTTGATAGCCAAATCATGGAACTCGTTACCAAAGGATACAAGAAGGACAGAAGATCACTTAACATTCAGATTCTCTCTACCACGAATGATCAATTCAATATTTTTTTTTAAATGTCTAATACAACCACCACTACGTCCTCTGGAATTCATCTAAGATTAAAAAAAGTGGCAGGAAGATTAACTTAAAACCACTGGAGCCATGAAATAGTTTCAACATGATGTTATGGATTGCAGTGCCATAGTGGCATAGTAACAAGACACTAATCTTCATCTCCACTGCTTCTCGATAGAAGGTGAATATAGATATGATCTCATTAGAATGTTGCCACAGAGCCAAAGGTCTGTCATTTGGGAGAATCACAGATCTAAATAGGAGAAGCCACATTCTGGCAGAGGCTTCAGAGATCCATAATGCATAGATTTCAGTATGCCCAAGTGTATAACAAGATAGTGTGACATTTGTTTTGCTTCCTGAGCCCGCAATTTTCATGTACGTCTTGTGCCCTGTTGCTACACAGTGTTCAGACCTTTCTCTTGTCAATCTCAACAATTAAGGCTGACTGTGAGAAAAACGCAAAGACATCCTTTGTGATCCGCCTAGTCAATTCTGTACACAGATTTGCCCAAAGTGGCAGGCAAAAGAAAACAAAACTGATTCTGGTGAAATTCGAGGTAAAACCCCTGGCATGCCCATTATGCGTGAGCCTAACAGACTCTTAATAAAATCATCCTCCACTTTTTTTATTTTAACATATGGTTTGTATCACCAGATTTCTGAATTTTAAAAGCCTGTCTAACTATATCGGGCAAAAGAGATGCATAGTATAGCAGCAGTTGAAATCAAGAAAAGATACTTCATCAACTGAGTAATAGCCACGTTTCTCTTTTGCCATTGGTAACGATTGCTTGTGGATGTGGGCCTAAGCTTTGAGGTTTCCTATAAAGACAACTCCCACTAATGTAAAGTGTTGCACCCGCTCTAATTTAGTTCCATGAGGGAGATTGTTATTCAAAGTGCGGGTGTGTAAGGAAAACATTGACTGACATTGAAAATCAATCTATGAAGAACAATTTAAAAAAGTTGGCTCTGTTAGCAAATGTCCAAGCCTCCTTTCTGCAATGAAATTGCATTTAAGTGTGAGAACGCCAGCAATCATTCAACATCATCCTTGCCTGTACAAAGACACAATCATGTTCCTAACTGGCTACCAGGATAGGTGACACCACTGTGGTTTTAGCCCAGTACATAAAGATGAAAACACATGAACATTACTTACCTTAAAGAGCTCTAAAAAGTTGCAGGAATTTTTATAAATAATATTCTACGTTTGAAAAGGATACAATGGAATGGGCCATAGGGGCATAAACAGATGTTTTTCACAAGCAAGAACAGAGTCGAAGAATGTACTATAAATGTTCATAAAGTAAATTTCTATTCACAATAGGTATATATGCAAGCCACAAAGACGCACAATAACTAAAACATGTCCTCAATATTTCTGAGCGTTCACATTTCTTTTTGGAATATTAAAGTGCTGAAGGATAGTATATGGGAGTCGCGTAGAATATATATAATTAAAAAGGATGCTTGCAGCCTTTTGCGTAGACATTGATTTCAATCTAATTTTGTTAAATGTTGCTTTTCTAATTAGGGATTAATTAACATTGTTATGCTGTTCCTAAAAATATTATTTGTTAATGGCCTCTAATCTAGATTTCTAGCCAAGATCTCACATCTGATGTTCCTGAGACATAAGAACTTCTGACTTGAGATCCTGTTTATAGCATCAGGCTGCGTTTAGTCTATTCTTTCAGACCATCCCCTTGACTGCTCCTGACTGGTGACCAATTTGTCTAAATCTCCCTGCCCAGAGGGTTACTGTCCCTAGATCAAGGGGTTTCCTTGTCACAAATCTACTACTTACCCCAACAATGTTTTCTTAGTTCAACTGGCCCAAACAAAAATAAGTCTACATTATACCGGCAGTAATAGGCTATGTCAAAATGATTTGAGGACCTTCATGGCATTCTTTTAATAATTACCCCAGTACTGCCTTATGGGCAAATTGACATAAGAATTGTGATACCCAGAGCAAAGTGAATGGTCGACCGGATCACTAGTATCCCCTGTATTCTTGTGTTCACAAGAATGGACATTTATGTTGTTAACAACAGTTGAAACATTTCTTGTTTATCAGAGCTTGCATTACGACACAGCAATCAATGTAATGATTAAACATTTGGTCTAAGATTTACCCTCATGTAAATATGAAACAGGGTCTTCTAGTGTAGAGTTGCAGATGTTCCCCTAGAGGTGGCAGTGGTGGTGCTGTGCTTAAATACTCCTTTTTATATGCAATTAATGTGTTTGACAAATGATGATGAGGCCTTTGAAATTAATCACCCCTGCTCCATTTGTGACCTGTGGCATTTGTTGTATTGCTATCATCTTTGGCACCACCAGACACAGGCCCACGGGCTTCTTTGCGTGTGCTCTCCATGTGTTACTGCACATTCCAGCGCTGTGTCAGGCCTTTTATCTGAATGCACAGAGTGTTTCAGAGCAGTTTTGAACTCCCCCTTCAATCACTAGATTAAGGCAGGTCCCCTTGAATTTCAAATGAAAGGAATCCCAGTGAAAGATATGCATGGTAGAATGTGTATGTCTCTATATTGCATTTTTTAAGTAAAATTAGGCATTGCATTCCTACACCATTTTGCATAACACATAGTGAAGATGGTCCTTGTATAACATTCATATGTAAATTGCAGACGCACTTCGATACATGGGACATATAAAATACACATTTCTCCTCTTTGTCTGCTGGGAATCTATGAACATTGCAGTTGTGATGATATCTCAGACTTTCCTGTTTGTTTGTTTGTTTGTTTATTATTTATAAAGCGCACCACATCCTGAGGTATCTGGGCGCATTACAAGATAGCTTAGTAAATAAAGGATACATGAATACATCATAATGAAGGCACAAAGATACATACATACATCATAATGAGGACACAAAGCTAAATACATACATCATAAAGGGAGTGCAGGCAGTGAATACAGTGTAAACATTTTCTGAACATACAGAGACACATGATACAATACATCTAATCAAGATTAGCAATGGATCAAAATAATAAGTGCAAGATAGTTCAGCGAGAGCAGCTAGATTAGGGTACTCGCGCAATTTAGGCAGTGGTGTCCTTCGAGAGGAGCCACTTTTTGGTGTTGGTCCTGAAGCTATGGAAGGTTTGAGTAGTGTGTAAATTGAGCGGGAGCGCATTCCAGGCTAGGGATGCTTGTACAGGAAAGCTGGTGCCTCCAGCTCTTTTTAGGTGAAAGCGCGGGGTATTAATGCAAAAGGAATTTGCTGATCTCATAGGTTTTAGCGAGGTTTTTAGGATGATTTTGTCTTTCAAGTACTTTGGAGCAGCGTTGTTGAGACATTTGTGGGAAATGGAGACTAGTTTAAAGTAAATTCTGTCCTGAATTGAGAGCCATTTATGGTTCCTTCCTGTTTCAGAAATGTGGTCTCTCCTTGGAATACACAAGGCTGTTCTCAAGGCATTATTTTGTAAAGTTTGGAGTTTGTTTATTACTTGTTTATTTGCTTCTGCGTAGAGTCCGTTGCAGTAATCACGTTTAGACAGGATTAGAGCTCTTGCTAGTATGATACAGCTGTTAGTAGAGAGGTAGGCTTTACAGGCATGAATGAGTTTGCATGTGTAGTCAGTAGCTGATGCGGTTGCATTAACTTGTTTCCTAAGGTTCAGGGAAGAGTCAAGGTAGAAGCCTAAGGTTTTAGTTTCCTTAGCAGTTTGGATAATGTTACCATGTATGTTGGAAGATATGTATTTTGGGTTCAGATTATTAATGTTGGTGGTGGCACCTAGAATAAGAATTTCAGTCTTCTCGTCATTCAGGCAGAGGCTATGGGTTGCCATCCAGGCCTGAATGACGAGGTAGATTTTGTTAAGTATGGCATTGTCAGCGTCGTAGTTACCAGATAGCGGTATCAGTATTTGCGTGTCATCTGCGTAGTTAGTGTAGATGACACCCAGGTGGTCCAATTTGTCAAGTAGAGGTTTGGTAAATACATTAAACAATGTTGGAGAGCTACAAGAGCCTTGCAGCACTCCACATGTAATAGTTATGGGGCCAGCAGCATCAGAAGGAGAAAAAAAATCATCATTCTGTTGCTTAAGAAGGACTTAGTCCAGTTTGCAGCTTCTTGTGAGAAGTTGGCAGCTAGAGTGAGATGTTCACAAAGTATATTGTGGTCCACCAGGTCGAAGGCGGCCGAGAGGTCTAACAAAAAAAGTAGTCTATTGTCTTTAATTTGGTCTATTTGTGTTTTCAAATCAATTAGGGCCGTTTCTGTTCCGTGAAGAGGCCTGAAGCCAGATTGTCTAAGCCCTAGGAGTTTATTAGTCTCGAGGTAAGTCTGGATTTGGATATAGGCTGCCTTGTCGATGATTTTGAGTCGAAAGGGGACATTTGTTATGGGTCTATAGTTTGTGGGGTGGTGGGGTTAAGAGTAGCTTTTTTAGTAGAGGAAGTACCCAGGCGTCTTTGAGATTTGTAGGTACCTAGCATGATTTAAAGGAGGTGTTTATTAATTTGGTAATAAATGGGGCAAGGTCTCTGGCTGCGTCTTTAATAATTTGTGCAGGGCAGATGTCACCTTGGCATCGCAAATGTTTCAGGGTGGCTATGATTTTTTTGACCTCAGGTGTAGTGACTTGGGCGAATTTGAATTCTTGTAGAGTATTAAGTGTGAGCATTTTTTCAGGTTTCTGACATGTCTATAGATGTTAAGTCGTTTCGTGGCAATTTTGTTTTGTAGGGTGGCAATTTTGTTGGCCAGAGCATTTTGGATGCCTGTGTACCAATCTTTGTTTTTAGGGTGTGAATCGTCTGGGGCTATGGAAGATTCTAATTCCCTCAGGATTCCAAATAGTTCCTTGATGCTAGAACTAGCGTTCTGAATCCTATCGTTGTACGTTTCTTGTTTGGTTCTAATGATCTCAGCTTTGTAGAGAGAGGAGATTTTGGTTACTTTGGGCCTCATCACGACTTCAGCGGTAACCCTTAAAATCGGCGGTAAAGCTATCAGCGCCGATTTTAAGGTTCTGTCGGATCACGAGTCCAATTACTGCCGGCGCCATTACAGCCGGCGTAAGTACAGCCGGCTTTACAAGCATCGGCTTTAAAAGTGCCAGTAACCGTTCGCGCTAAAGCATCAGCAATCACGAGTCCGACGTAGGCGCAATTAGCGCCAGAAAAGTGGCAGATAATCCGCCGAAAATACCTCAAGCAAAAAGCTGGAGGTGACAGAACACAGGCCACAGCAATAAGGGCCCAGGTGAAAACAATGCAAATCAGAGGCCTTCAAAGGACCCACCCATGCACAACACACCCTTCCCAACACCATTACACCAGCCGGAGCAGGGAGAAGACAGCAATAAGGGCCCAGGTGAAACCAATGCAAATCAGAGGCCTACAAAGGATCCACCCATGCACAACACACCCTCCCCAACACCATGCTGCCATTTGGAGCCGGGAGCCTTGATGTTGACTTCTACCTGCTGCGCCTGGAGCTACAGAGGCCAGCCAACCAGGCCAGGGCCCTGGCAGTGCAGGGGGTAGTGGCGATGAGGAGAAGGAGGAGTGGAGCAGCACCAGCAAGGCGGCCAGCCATCCCCAGGGTCAGGCCAACACTTTGGGTCCTGACTGATGGCCAGTTGGTGACGGAATATCGGCTGGACAGGGCAACCATCACCCAGTTGCTGGACACAATCCAGGGCGACATCGGCAACCGCAAAGCCACCAGCACAGCAGTACCTCCCCTAGTGAAGCTTGTGTCTGTGCATCAATTCCTTGGGACTGGCAGCTACCAACATACCGTTGCCATGATGCATGGAATGGCCCAGTCCACATTCAGTGCCATGCTGGGACAGCTGCTCGATGCAGTGTTGAATCATGTAAACAAGCACATTGCATTGCCAGCCACACAGGCACAGGTGCACCAGCTGAAGGGTCAATTCTATGCCATTGCCCAAGTCCCAAATGTAATAGCAGCCCTGGACTGCACACATGTGGCACTCGTAACACCCCAGGCACATGAGGCAGCCTACAGAAACCGGAAACAGTACCATTCCCTCAATGTGCAGATGACATGTGGGTCTAATCTCACCTTCAGCCACTGCTGTGCCCGCTACCCAGGATCCACCCACGACTCCATGGTCCTGCGCAACAGTACCCTGATGGCGTACATGGAAAGGCACCAAGGCGAAAACACATGGCTGCTGGGTGAGTACAAATGTATACCATAATGCATGTCAATCCACAACTGATGGTGCCTGTCACGAAATCCATGATTCCCAATAGGCAGCACCATTACTGCACCATTCACATTCAAGCAGCTTGCACGACAAACCTTGGACATGTCCAACACAGCAGAACACACCCATGCAGGATGTAAAAGACATGTGGCGGCACAGTGACATACGGAAGCCCCACCACTATAAAGCATCCTGTGTGAGTAGCACCATGGCTCCCAACACTGAGACAGTACAGAAATCCCACCCTGCCCACCCGACAGTAATGAAATTCCAACCCATAAACTGGCACATCCACAAATGCACCACACATAAGTAGCCTAAGTAATGGCAATGTACATTCCACGAACACTGTCCCCAGAATGGGCAAGCAAATGCATGGAGAACAGTACAGAATAGTGACAACCAGCAAATGGAACTGCAGCCAAATGGAATTGCAATGACACATGACGCAGCCACTTCTGTCATGCAGAAGGAGATGGAATGGCCCCCTTACCCAGTGACAAGTGAATGAGTACTGTTACATCCAGAAACATAGGCGTACCAAGTTGAGAGTACCTCATTGATTCATTTGTGTCTGTAGAACAGCACACTCCACAATGTTGTTGACCTAATGACAAGTATGGCAAAATGACACTGATGACAGAGCTCTGTACACCCACTGGATTTACCTTATCCCCATACCGACTGTCTCTCCCTTGCAGGTGATTCTGGATATCCACAGTACACGTGGCTCATGACCCCGGTGCGTCATCCACACACGGCAGCGGAGCGGGCATACAACCTTGCCCATGCTCGTACACGGATCTGCGTGGAGAGGGCATTTGGACTGTTGAAGGCATGCTTCCGGTGCCTCGACCGCACGGGAGAAGCAATGTTGTATGCACCAGAAAAAGTTGGCAAAATCGTACTGACATGTGCCATGCTGCACAACATCTGCTGTCGCTGAAATGTGCGACTGCCCCCTGATGCTCATGTGCAGCCACCTGAGGATGGGAGTGAGGGTGATGACGTGCCAGAAGGTGTTGCACATGCACAAAGGTTTGGGCTGAGGGAGGGGAGGTTGGCCAGACAGGGATTGATTGATGCATTTTTCTAACACGGGTGATGGGTAAATTGAACAGATGTCACTTCAACATTAAATTGTATTTGTCAACCATCACTACTCTCCATGCCTTGTGATTTTTCAAATGTGATTTATTTTCAGTCCAACAAACACCCCTCCCCCAATGAACCCTCAGCACACAATCCCCCCTGCCCCAGTGAACCCCCAGCACACAATCACCCCTCCCCCCAGTGAACCCCCAGCACACAATCCACCCTCCCCCCAGTGAACTCCCCACAACTGTGCGGATAGGTGCATGTGTCCCATCAGGGCAACAAGAACGATGCCATGTACGACTAGGATGGTCGTGGGCGCTTCCCTTGTCCGGGCCCCTCTGGTGTGTGAGACCGCAGGTGGTGCATAGACCAGCGCCTAGGAGATGGCTCTAGGGATCCCTCTGTGGGCGTGGTTGATGTCGAAGGCACTGACCCGGTTGCCTGCATGTGTTGTCTCATGAGGTTGTTACCTCCCTAGTTTGCTCTACAAGTGCTGACACAGCCTCACACAATCCCCTTTCCCCCCAGTGAACTCCCCACAACTGTGCAGATAGGTGCATGTGTCCCATCAGGGCAACAAGAACGATGCCATGTACGACTAGGATGGTCGTGGGCGCTTCCCTTGTCCGGGCCCCTCTGGTGTGTGAGACCGCAGGTGGTGCATAGACCGGCACCTAGGAGATGGCTCTAGGGATCCCTCTGTGGGCGTGCTTGATGTCGAAGGCACTGACCCGGTTGCCTGCATGTGTTGTCTCATGAGGTTGTTACCCTCCCTAGTTTGCTCTGCAAGTGCTGACACAGCCTAACACAACTCCCTCACTCTTTGTCCAAACCCTGTCAGGGCAGCGGTACACTGTTCCACGACTCTGCGTGTGCGGGCATTGTCACGCGCTATGTATTTGCACCCATGGCGTATCGATGCACTGATTGCCTTGATGTGCCGGCTGTGCACCTTGGCCATTGATTCCACCTTGGCCTGCTTGGCCTCAATCACATCAAGTCGGCCCATGACTGCTGCTCCGGTGATGAAGGGCACCTCTGGTGTGGTATGTGCCGGCCTGCCACTTGTGCGCTGACATGGAGGGCGGGGGGCTGCAAGGGGACATGGCTCCGGCTTGGATTGGGCTGTCTGGCTCCGAGTGCCGGTCGTCAGGGTTGCCATATGGTGGCGTGTCCTCATCCAGCTGTGGTGTGCGGACACGACACACATGCGGGCTTCGTGCTTGCTGTGTGCCTGGCCTTGGGGTTCCCTGTGGTGTGCCCATCCCTTCTGCGTCACTGCTTCCGGGTGAATGCTTTCCTCCTGCATGATATGCACGTGGAGGTGTCACTCCCACGTCAGGCTCAGATCCACAGGTCAATCCCTCTGCATCAGGGCTGTGTGTGGTGGCTTCAGTTGAGCTGGCGGTAGCCTCCCTGCGTGTATGTGGGTGGTGCTGTGGTCTGGTAGGGCTCCGTTGTGGTGGTGATGGGATTGGCCTGGGTCGGCTCCCTTCCGTGTGGTCTCTCTGTGGGGTGGTGGTGCTGGTAGAGGCTCGCTGCCATGGGCGTCGTGATGGTGTGGCCTCCTCCCCATCATCTTCGTCCCGTTGTGTGTGACGTGTGCCTGTGGGGTACATAGGGTGTGGTTTGAGTCCAATGCTACTTACATTAGTGTAATGCAGTTCATGGTAACAAGTGGGATTGCAGATAGTGTGAATCATGCATTCAAGTTGCATTTTATACATTCGCCATGTGGTACTTGGTGTGAGTGGCCATGGAGGTACACTGCATGGAAATGTTTGAGTGACTACATTTCATGCGCAGTTGGGGTGCAATGCACTCAGGGTCTTGGGGTTGTATTCCTGCACACTCAGACTCTACGTAGCTGTGCCATGGCTATGGATGTCTATCCCCTGCCACTAACATTGATGCGCTTCACGTGCAAGGTTGTCTGGGCAGTACTTCGGTTCATAGGATGTAGGGCTCACTTATGGGTGTCTGCAGTTCCTCACACACCTCTCTTCACATTCATTCACTCGGGGTCTGCATGTGTGGTACTTTCAGTTGCATGCATTCGGGGTGGGGCTCACCTGCAGTTGGATTGATGCCAGTGCCTGCCTCGACTCCAACAATGCCCTCGATGGTGCCAATATCAATCAGGGCACTTATCTTTTCCTCCCATGGTGTGAGTTCGGGTGGGGGTGGTGGTGGCCCTCCTCCAGTTCCCCTGCTTGCACTCCTGTGCTGTGCGAGTATGCCATGGACTCGCACACGCAGGTCGTTCAGGCGCTTACGGCAATCCTCCCCTTCCCGGGGTACACGCCCCACAGCACTGACCCTTTGGCTTATGTTCCGCCAAATCTGGGATCTACGCTGGCCACTGGTTTTGCGCTGCTGAAGCTCCTCATGGTGTGTCTCAGCCTCCTCCACCAGTACAGCCAGCTCCTGATCACTGAATGTGGGCTTTCTCACCCTGTCCAGGGCAGTCTTGCCCCTTGTGCGCTCCTGTGACATGTTTTGCTGTCAGATGGCGTGGATGGCTTCCAGGGGCTGTGATATCTGACGGATTGTGATTACCAAGATGGCCTCCGCTTTGTTTCTCGTTCCGGCGGGGATGCGTTTCCTGCGTGCTAATAGCGTGCGCTCCTATCGCGCGCTCCTGGCGTGCGCTATTAGCGCTATATGGCGGTAGCGCACAGTCCGCCGATATTAAGGGTTTGCGCTATTTGCGCTAATGCCATGTCCCGGGGCGCATGCACGATTATTCGTGATTTGGCGGATTATCCGCCGGGGGCCTTGGCGTTAGCGCAATGTACGTCCGACGGGAAAACCGCTGCATTACCGCCGAAGTCGTGATGAGGCCCTTTATCTTTATTCTCTTTGGATGGCAGATTCTTTCAGGTGGTTTCCCATTTCCTTTTTTCAAGCCTAAGAGCTTTCAGTTGTGGGGTGAACCAAGTGTTGAGATGAGCTTTGGGCTTTCTTCCAGGTGGTTTCCCATTTCCTTTTTTCAAGCCTAAGAGCTTTCAGTTGTGGGGTGAACCAAGTGTTGAGGTGAGCTTTGGGCTTGCTTTTGCGAAGTTTCAGTGAGGCGATAGTGTCTAAGGCCTTGGTCATGGTGTTATTGAATACGTTGATTAAGTTTTCAGGGTCTTCAGAGCTAGTGGAGTTCAGTCTTGGGATGAGGAGAGGAGTCAGCTTCTCAGCTGTGATGTTGCGCTTATTTCTAGTGAATAGAGGAGGCGCAATCATTTTAGTTTTAGTGGCAGGTCAATTAGTGGCGATGGTGAAGGAGTAAAGTGAGTGGTCGGTCCATGACTGAGGTTCAGTGGTGGTTATTGCCGTGGCAAAGTTATGGTCAGCCAGCCGGTCTAATGTTCTTCCTTTCACATGGGTGGGTTGGTTAATTTGCGAGAAGTCAAGGTCGCTAAGGGCTTCCGCCAGTGATTTAGCAGCCTGTTATTTAGGGTCAGCGAAGCAAGCGTGGAAAGCAAGAATGCATTGAACCGATGAGTACGGGGAGCCGATGAGTACGGGGAGCCGATGAGTACGGGGAGCGGATGAATGAAGTAATCGAATGAGTGCGGGGGGCGGATAAGTTGAATGGGTGGAAAACACAAATGCATTGCGCAGATGAGTACATAGAGCAGATGAGTGCATAGAGCGGAGAAGTGAGGGAACAGATGAGTGCAGGGAGCTGGTGAGTGCGGGGAGCTGGTGAGTGCGGAGAGCTGGTGAGTGCGGGGAGCTGGTGGGTGCCGGGGAGCGGATGGGTGCCGGGGAGCGGATGGGAGCCGGGAGCGAGTACATACAACAGAATGGAGCGCATAGAACTGCGCAACGTACATAGTACGGTCTGGAATGCATGGAACGTCTGCAAAAGAATGTAACCCACCATATCACACCCCACGCTTACTCCCTTCTTTACACCACCACTCAACTAGAACACAGAGATACTATGACACTATTCAGTATAACTGTTCTCATACTAACATCTTCCGCTCACTCCCCATCATTCTAAGTAAACACTGCTGGTGACACACCCCCCAGCCAGGCGTTCTCCTCAGGCCTAACGCAGCGACAGTCGGTCTGGATAAATCCTGCCAGAACGAACACATACCTCTGATCTCAACCACCACACCTACCGCTAAGAAGCAGCTTTTTCACGATACCACACCAGCTGCACACATACCCGGTGCGAACTTCGGTTCCCAAGGGCGTTCAACCTACCAGCGCCTTCAGACCATACCAATGGTATATAAGGCGCTATATAAATGCAAAATAACATAACATAACATAACTTTGGGCCCGAAAGGGGCAGGGCAGCACCACACTTGAACATTAAGAGAAACATTGACCAATTGAAGAAATAATGTTTTCTGTCTAGCACCCGCTTCTTCAAATATTTGCAGATCACAGACGTGGAAGGCTAATAATCAGCACTCCTATGTACATCTTTCAATTCTTTTTTGTTTGTAGATGCGTTGAGTTTGCTTATTATTGTCTCCTTGATGAAATAAAAGAGGCTACCAACCTTGTCTACTGGAAAAAACAGTAGATGAACAATTAGAGCAGAAAGGGGATGACAGCCTTCAGCAAATTTGTATGACTGTGGGTCAAGGATTAGACCATCGTAGAGGTCTCTTCCCATATTATTATAAACATACTTAGTTTAACAGATTTTCCCTAACTATTCTGGTTGTTTCCCCTGATGTCAAGACCTGCACGCTGATAAGTTGCATGTTTTTCTCATTTTTGAAGGAACATTTGGATTTATGTGTTAGATAGACTGACTTCCTTTATTGGTCAGCCCTTACAAACTGACTGATCCGGTTTAATCTTTGATATCTATGCACAATTAGTTAGGACATTAACTGCACAAGGTTAGAAATATCCAGTCTGCCGCCTGAATGGAAGGTTATAGAGAGTTATTGCGGGTGTATTTCATTGAAGAACAAATCCTTCTAAATTAAGGCTGGCTAAGAGCTATAATTGGTTCTATGTGTCTTCACCCACTCTCCTCCCGCCGATTTCTCCTCCCACCGATGCACTCCTGCTGAATCCCATCCAAAGAACACCTCTGCCAGTGCCCAGAAGAGGTTGGATAAATATCCACACCTTTCCTAACCATGGAAGCTGAACAGGACATGACCCTCCCACCTTGTTTGGCACAGGTACCTGATGTAGGTTCAACCGGTCACCACAAGGCACCCAGTGGGGGAAGATGGTTAGGGGGAAGTTGTGAATAGGAAGGCATCAGGGAAAAAAGAAAGAGAATTAGGCAACAAGAGGGTATAAGTATGGGACATTTCTAGGAACACATAGTTTGCAATGCCCATGGGCACTAATAGCAACACATATAATAGCCACCCATATGGTTTTGCAACATCATAAACCTGTAATCACATCAACATAGGCTACATAAGCAGAAGACATGGAAGCACCTATAGCATAAGCAGAAAGCAGACTAAATGAGCAAAGCAAGCAGTGTCTGTAGAAGCAGAGTGAGTAGGGTCTTAATGCTAGTCAGAGCACTACCTCCGCAATTCTCTTGGTGAACTCTTGTTGTTTTGTCATGTCAGTGCGCCAGGAGGGATGCAAACAGGGCAACTCAGGGCAGTCCTGCTCTCGCTAATGGCTGGCGTGGAGCCGGTGAGGAAACGCTGGAGTAGAAGTGAGACCGGTGAAGTCTGTGCCTTATCCATAGCTTGTAGCCTCAGTAAGACAAGGAGAGGTTGTCTGCATCCTGACCTTGCCATGATGGTCTACTACCAGCAACTGGCGTGGGCAGGGCGTGTTTTCATATAGAATCCCGGCACATTAAGCTACTCTCTGGGATTCGGGGAAGTGTAGTCCTCAAGGTCAATGTTTGCCATCTCTAGTGCATATTTGCCCTTTTGTCATGTGAATAGCCACACAAGCGCCGAAGCAGCAGTTCCCCAATCCTACCACCTCTAAAATACTGACACCCACAGCCTGCCTTGTTGAATTGCCTTCACTGATTTGCTACCAAAACAGTGCCATTCATCATTAATGGGAGGATTAACCCATTACCCTCCATACCCCCTTTGTTCCCCCCACCTCATCCTCCCATGATTTCCTTACCTGCCACCCGGTGCCTCCTCAGTGCCCTCACCACACTAGCCACCGCTCTCCAGGCCACTGCCTCATGAATGCCAGCCCACACCGGGAATTGAAAGAGGACCATTGCTCCAGTAGTGGTGTGAGGCAACTGTGCTTTCGCTGACCCTCATTTGGCGGTTCTGGGTTTGGTGAATTATATTTCACCCTAAGTGGGCAAACCCCTATTATCAAATATGGGGTATGTTTAACAACTATTTGGGTATTTGCCATTGAATACTACTAGTATGGAGTAGGGTGAGGGTGGGCTGGTTCAGTGCTACCATGACATCCTGTCTTGATGGGTATCTGTTCGATTTTAAATGTATTGAAAAGTTTTCTGTACTTTTGTCAATCAAAAACTTAGCTTAGCACAAATACACTTTGAAATACGAGTACTACGATAAAGAGAGTTGGGCCTGTCACTGTTTAGAGAGCACTGCTAGTTTTATCTGTGTGTTTTGGTACTAGAGCATTTTAGCAACTGTCTCTCAGAGGATGAAACTAGAAATCTGTCTCAGGAAATGTGCAGGCGTATTATGAACACAAAAGAGTTGGATGGTGAAAATCTGGATAAACAAAAATTGCTATACGAGAAGTTAAAATCATCCTTATTCAGGATTATGAAAAAAAGTGCAAAAGAAACCCAGAAAGGCAACACAAATAAGATTATTCTAGTTTGACAAAGAATGTGATGACACAAAATCTCAGATCCAGCAAGCCATCAAACATGGCTCAGATTATTACGCTGAGATCCAACATTTGAATACACGTTATATATCATTATTAACCCAGAAGAAAAAATAATTTTGGAATCAATGTGGGAAGGCTTTATAGAGGGGCGCCAGAGAAAATGTTTCAAAATCTTTCTGGAGATGTATAGCTCGATGCTCAGTCCAATATAAATCCAGAATGTAATCAAATATTGTGGGAGAAGATTGGACTGAACATTTTACTTCACTATTTAATGCCCCACTTTCTGGCACCTTTAGAACAGATAAGGGACTTCTGTTCTGTTTATAAACCTAGGAGGCATGGGCTGGTCGACTATCATGCCATCTTCCCTCGTACATGCAGTTCGATGATTGCAAGTATGTAACAAACTACAACCCAGATGATGTAATTTTGTCTGCACATAAAATAAACAATTGCTTGTCCAGAGGCAAAGCACCTGATCCAATTATGATCCCAGCTGAGCTTTTCTAATACTCTGAATATTGGTGGGTTCATTTGTTACAACTTATTCTTACATTCTTTGAGGCAACAGGTAGATATCCCGATTCCTGGTCATAGTTCTAAAGCCCAACAAATGTAACAACATTCTACAGACCTAGCAACTTAAAAGGCATGCACTGTAAATTATGTTGTCATGTCATGCCTTTCGAGCAGAATTAATGGATTGGTGAAAATGCGATTATGAACACTGTTAAAGGTGGATTTAGGCCGGGACTGCCTACAACTGATCACACATTCATCCTGATCAATCTGACTGACAAATACACTTTTGCCAAGAAAATGCATCCAAAGGCTACATTTTTTAATATCTACTTGGCCTTTTACCTTGTGGTGATGAGAGAACGGCTTTGGGTAATATTGTATAATGTGAATATCGGCTGCTAAATATAATTGTGGCCCTATACTTCAAAATCACCACCCAAGTAGGCTTTGGGTATAGTGGCAAATTAACAGGAAAATTCCAACAACGAGAGAAGTAGTTGGAGAGAAGTTGTCTGTATATTTAGGATATGCCAAATGAAATCTTAGCCGCAACCATAGATGCCCCACACATCACATGTGTACCAGTGCCTATGCTCCTGAAGGCAAAAGATCCAGTTTTACTCGCCTGGACTTAGAAGGAATTAAAAGCACAAATAGATACTGTGAGGAGTTATGCAACTTGAACAATCTAACACTAAGTACGTTCAAAGAAAAACTCACGGTCGTTAACAGAATGCCAGTAAGGCATTTAACTGCATCTTTAGACTAGAAGGAGAACTAGTTGACCAGGTTGTTTTTTTCCTACCTGGGTGTTACCCTCTCTAACTACCTTTCATCCAAACCTCACATTTTACTGGCGATGAAGAAATGTGGCTCATTGTCAGGAGCTCTTACAAACTTTTTCAGAAAGTATAATACCAATTTGGGACCCTTAGTTGACGTGGTTTTTCGTGCCAACTTACTGTATGGAGCACTGCGTACGGCCTAAACAATAATACTATGAAAGTGGGAATCAGAGAAAGAAAATTCTGGAAACATCTATCTTCCGCAGGGGTGTCCGAACACAGCATTGGCAGTGGATATTGGATTTGCCTCTCAATACATAAGGGTAAGAAATAGTCCTGCAAGATATGAAGCCTTCTCTGCCAACGAAAACCTGGTAGGTAAAGTATGAAAGGGGCATTTTTCACATCTATGCAATTATAGAAAGCAGCTCCCAGAGGATTCAAAATCACTGGGCTGGGAAGAATTTCTCGCTATGGACTATCACTATCTAAGCCCTATCAGTCCTGATTAAGGCAAATGAAAACCACAGAAGAACCTGATAATCAAAGGTACGGAAATGAACTGGCAGATTTAACATCTGCATCTTGGTCTTGTGTGTATTTGACTGTTTTCAACCAGCAACTGCATCTGAAAACACTGACACAACCACACAAGAGAAGGCTTTTAGAGACCCTTTCACGCTTACTGCTCAGCTACCAAGGCTATAAATTGACCTGGGAAAAAATGTGGAAGATGCAAAATATGATTGAAGCTTTTCTATATCGCTGTTGCTGTGCTCCTCTTTGCAAAGTTTTTAACTATTCTCTGCTCACAAAAGGCACCTGGTGGCGTAAGTGTTAATAATATAACATCTTTTAGATTATTATGTTTAAAGACAAACTAATGGAAAATGTTGTTTATTATTAGTGGCAAGATGTTTAATTTGAAATGTTTCTTTCTTGTTTTTTTCTACTTTGGTTTTGTAGCTCATCAATATCTTACATTTTTTTTAAAAGGTACCTCCTGAAATGTTCTTAAATGTTCCAGTTTACCTAAATACTCAATAATTCATGCTTCCATCAGCAGTCAAGCCCTGATGCAGATGCCTTGACAGGGGCCATTATTCACCAAGAGTAGGTGATATGAGAAATGAACAGGCAGAGTACAGAAAGCAACCAAGTATGAAAAGGGAAATGATAGATTCCTTATCACATAAAAAAAAGGACCACAATACAAAAGAGAAGCTTAATTTGCAGAGAAAATGTACAACTTTTGACCAAGAAAGGAAGATGGTCCACAACAGAACAGTAGGAGGCCATTACAGAGCATGCTCTCAGTTTGAAAGTGTACCCGGCACAGCATAACACACAGTGATAGGAAGATTGATAAACCGAAAAGGGGACATCCCATCCAGAAATAAAGAGCACAGAAGAAAGGTCCGCCTGACAACTAATTTAAAAGGGGAGACTCTGGAAAGAGCTGATCAAGCATTTTGGGCAAATCAAATGCCGGGGATATATCCATGTGATGTAACCTTTGAAATTGTGGAAAATACCAAGAGGACATTTCAAAGCACCATAGATGTTCAAATCTTTAGCTAGGAAACAGTATAAAAGTGTTGAAAGTTGAATTAGTGAGCTGTTCAGCTATGGAAGTACATATAAGTAGAGCCCAGCTGAGATCCTGTTAGAAACGAATGAGACAAGGATGCAACAATAGATCACAACAAGGATTAATCTCCAAGAAACAATATGATACATGTGAGGTATCTCAAGGTGTCCTCACTTCTTTTTCCCATATATCATCCTCGCAGGTGGTCAGGGAAAGGCTGTCGCTATTGGATCCTGACCTTGGGGTGGATAAGCGAGGGAGAATCACCTGGGTGGAGGAGACTTGGGGAGTGTACATGAGGCACCCTTAGGTGAGACACAATATCACCCATTTCCCTTTTGTAATGAGTCCGACATCCCCCAGGCCTTTGTAGGCTATTACCAGTCCCTTCCATATTTTCCCAGTAGATAATCTCCCAGTAAACACCAGTCAGGTACTGGGACAAGGAAGAGACAAACCAGAGCCATACATCCTCTCTTTATTGACTCACACACCCACAGACACCAGTTATGTGCTGGGATGAGGAGGAGGCAAGCAAGAACAATGCAGAACTTTCAAGTCGGCAATGAGCAGACTAGTCCTTTTCGAACCAGTCAATCTGGTGGGAAGTTTAAAAGCAGCAAGAACGGTGAGAATGCAGTCAGCTGTGGAAGCAGGTCTACGGACTGCTGGATGAAAGCAGACCTCCCCAGGAAGGCAGTGTGGCACATTGAGAACCCAGAAAGATCCAGAGTGTATGCAGTGGGAAGCAAGGCTAATCAAGTTGGAGGCCTGTGGCAAAATACGGAAAAGGAACCGCCGTGGCCAGGAGAAACTGCCAAGTGAGGGCCAAGCTGTGAGAGAGACGCATCAGTGGTGGGAGCAGAGCCACGGAGAGCCGCTGTGGAGATGGGACGAGGCGCTACCAAGAGAGAGAGAGTTTATGGCAGCCAGAAACATCACTGGAATGCCATAAGCTTCGACCAGCGACTCAGCCTCGAACGGGGACACCAGGATGGCAGGTGAGCATGTACGACTTATAAGAAAGTAAATGAATGCCAATCTAAATGAAAGCAAGCTTTTTGAATAATGATTTAAATGAAACCAGGTACTTTAAATACCGATCTGAAAAAAAAAGCAAGTACAGTTGAATACCGTTATGAATGGACGTAGTTTTGTGGAATCACACGATATGAAGGAACTGTGCATCTTGAGAGAACAAGCATTGGAAAGAGCCATCAGGATATAAAGGAACTGTGCAGCTTGAGAGAACAGCTGGCAAGAGCCATGAAGGAACTATGTACCTTGAGAGAACAAGCATTGGCAAGATCCATGAGAGTATGTGAAAGTGCAACAAGTGAATGGTAGAAAATCAAGCAATGGTAAAACATCATGAGAATGTGAAATGAGAATAAACCAAGCACCACTGTAGAGATGAAAGAGTGGTAATGTGCATATGGAGAAGGAGCAAGTAACGTGTGTCTGTTGCGTGACCTGTAATGGGTGGACCGTGTGGTCAACAACTGCGCCTAGACAGAGTATACCTATTTATGGAAAAGCCACTTAAAACACCACAAAGAACAGAACATTGTGATTGATTCTAAAGGACATCTTGTGTGATTTGAAATTAAGGAATTGAACTCTATGAAATTGGTGAAAGGTAACCAAGCCAGAAGATCTGAGAAGTATACCAAGGAATTGTGTTGTGTTGGAACTGTTGAAAGACTTGAAAGCGTGGGGAAGGGAACCCCTTTTTGCAGTTTGAACTATTTGATCCTTGGGGAAGGTAAACCTTTGACAAAGAGCTGGATGAAGCTCTGAACTTGTATTTGAACACTTATAATTTTGAGGCCTACATGTTGTATACAAATAGATGGGAGGGCAAGTATAGGTTTTGGATCCAGACAGACATTTGCTTTGGACTTCCTGACACAAAATATCCTTAGTTTTATTTAGGTAGGGAACTCCCAAGTTAGCATAGGGCAAGATAGGCCTTTTTCCAACATTCTTTTCTTTTGAATTTATCGCCCAAACCATAATTGCGTTGTCTGTGTCTACTTCATGATGCCTTCACATACAGGACACAAATTGTCCCGACTCACACTCAAATAAACTGGTGGGGAGCATACCAGGGGAAATAAGACAACATCACAAACTCTGGAAAAAGCCTGAAATAGGCCTTAAGCTACAAGCTATAGTTTTAAAATATGATTGTTGGAAGGTTTTGAATTAGTTTTAACAAATGACAGTGCTCAGGCCAGCCTTCCATACCTCCATTTACTAGCTTGTATGTGCTGCTACAGAAGGGTACCAGCTAGATGCAAATCAGTCTAGTAATGCCACCAGTGGTAGCAGTCGGTCCTGAACCAGGAAACCACGTTCCCTCTGCACGGAAGCACAAGCAACGCCAGACATATTTCAGCCTTGTTTGGTCTTATCTGTGAGGTGTGGCTTGTTTCCGTATGCTAGGGAACAAGGGATTCACGCCTGTGTATATGCCCGTGGTGACAGGCTCCCTGGTTCTTAGTCGCTTAGACTATTGTAACTCTATTTTCCTTGCGCAGGCCTTATATCTGCTTCACCGACTACAGCTTCTTCAGAACCACACTGCCCGGATCTGTACAGGCACTCCTTATGGCTCTCATATCTCACTGGTCCTCCGTCGCTTCACTGGCTTCCTGTCCTACAGCAAGTGCAGTTTAAATCACTCTTCATAGTTCATCAAGCCTTCTATGTTATGAGAGCAGAATATTTGCAGGAAAAATTCCGGCCATACTTACAGCCCGTGTGCTGCATTCTAAGGATGCTTGTCTTGTCTCGGCCCCCGGCTACCACTATGAGTGGATAGGTGGCTGATCCTTTTCAGTGGTGGCTGCCAAACCTTGGAACTCTATTCCACCTACTCTCCGCACCACAAGCAGTCATTTCTTCCTTTCGGCGTGCACTGAAAACCTATTTGTTCTAAATTATGTCACTCAGTCC
This sequence comes from Ambystoma mexicanum, assembly GCF_040938575.1. Lineage (NCBI taxonomy): Eukaryota > Metazoa > Chordata > Amphibia > Caudata > Ambystomatidae > Ambystoma > Ambystoma mexicanum. The sequence goes on from NC_090929.1 coordinate 753,272,777, forward strand.
TCAAACCCCGGTACATCTGCTTTTAGCGGCAAGATGCTCCGGCGAACAAGTTCAGATAACAACATACCTTCTCTCAAATAGGGAGATAAACGATTACCAAACACGTGACGGGTGGAAGGTTTTAAATTAATCTTAACCATGGCAGTGCTCTGCACAGTTTTTTGCATCACCTTTTATTTGGCTCATCTGCATTATTGCAGAAGGGGAACAGCAATATGCAGATCAGTACGTTGGGAGGATAGCTCAGCAGCAACATGTTTGTCTTGAAAGTAAGACAGTGCAGAGCAACACATGTTCGAATCTCAGTCCCATGCTTAAAGACTGGTCTCTGGGAATTAAGCTTGTTATAAAAGATTCATTAATTAATTAAATTATATCCAATCTTTCCAAGCAGTTGCATCACACTTCATGTTGGCAAAACTGCAAAGAGTACCTAAATGCTCTAAACCAATATTTTGTAATTGTAATAAATGTCCTTTCATTTTTCCAGAATTACTTATGTCAGTGAATTTTTGCCCAATATCTACACAGACATTTGTGTCTCGTTGGCCTTCTGTGAATTGTGTGTTGTCTAGATTGTCACTGTGCATTTGAGAGTCTCTTGGTTATTTCCTTCTCCAAAAGGTGCCCAACACAGTTGAGCAAAGGCTCCCATAATACAGCTTGCAGTCTGTAAGGGAGGAAGTGCTGAAGTATCAAAAAATGTCACTCAGAATCACTATTCTTTTTCTGCTGTGTAACATTTTTGGAATCTAGGTCTAGAATGCTATGTGTTTAGGCATTTTGATAGAAATGTAGAACTTTTTTTGCAGACACAGTGGATTTTAAATGTATATACGTTTATCTATATTGATTATGCTTTAGTTTATTAGGTTGAGAATGAGTTGAACCATTCTATTTTGGGATCTACTTCTGATTGTCAGTGGCTTTGTAATAGCCAGGTATAAAAAAAGATAAAACAAGTCGTGAAGTTGGCTCTGTGGTATGTTTCAGAAATGTGGAGATATTTTTGGATAGATGAAGTTAATGTTGCTTGATATTAGCACTTGTGAGAAATTTGACTCTGGGTTGAAGATCTACTGCTGAACATCACTTGCATATTAAGTATCCCTTCAATAGGCTTATGAGTGTTTCTTAGAGTGGGCAGCTATTTGAAAAAACTGGACTGGCAATCAAGGTTCCTGTTTTCAACCATCCTTTTAAAGATAACTGGTGGTTTTCTTTCATGTCTGGGAATTAGCTCTTATGCATGTGTGTATCAAATCAAAGCTAGGTGGCATTTCCATCAATTTGGAATTCATTATGTATCTGCCAAGAAACGAAGTTCAGGAAGAGGCACATGTAAATATTGACACAGATTAATAATAATGTGAGGATTGTGGGATTGTGGGTGTACTTGACCCAGAAGGTCAAGTACACCCACCTGAAGGTTTGTAGTTAGATTTTCTTGAATTATGTGCAACTACCCAGATTTAACATAAGTCTAGTTTCCCCAGACATCCCCCAAAGGTGATTGAAAAGTAAGAGGTGGTTGGTGGTGTTGAAGGTAAACATTTGCTCCAACAGAATAAGTAGTTGGCTGGATTGTCAAGGTCCAGCTTAAGTTTCTTTGTGGGGGTAGTTATTACCATTATTTTGTATCTTTTTTATTGTTATATTAAAGTGTGTTACTGTTGAAATCAACTTTTCACATTAAAAACACATTTACAATATAAGAAAAAAGAAAAAAAGAATCACAATAATTAATTTACATACATATACACTACTTTCAAATACAAATGTTCAATCATTCATGAAATGTTCCTATTATTCCAATGCTATACATATCACCCATTCATTGCTATATAATGTCATTCAGTTCTCTTAATTATTAAACAGCTTTCTGTTCATTACAAAAATGGACCCAACACAATACATCGCAATTCATTATTCTGTGAATTCCTAATATGCTTTCAACTTTTAACCATATGTTAACTAAGGCCAAGGATAGTGAGGTGTGTGAGTTTTTTCTAATTTAGGTATCTGCACCAGAATACATCAGAATTGATTACTTCTAAATTATAGATAAAACTACCCAAGTAAAACCTGTGTAGTTGGGAAATCACATGGTATGTTAAAATATGTTGCATGGTTTATTCAGACACCTAGCTTTTGCGTTATCTGCAAATACATTTCCCTTAGATAGTTTAAGTCATGGTCCTAAACTGGACAGTGGCGACAATAGGTTAATTCTTAACATCATGAAAATGAACTGGTACTTAGCAGATGAACATTTTCAACAGGTAATTTTGTGGCTTCATTGCATTTATCACAAAAGCTGTATAATCTGCCAATGTTTTCTTAGTTCGTACATAATGAGAATTGACAACCCAATCCCACTGTTTCGCCTTACGCTTTAATTTACTAATCAAGATCGTATAGTTTTCAGAGAAATCAGGCTACCGCTCAATTTACCCACACAATGACAGATTTGTTGTCACAAAGCTATCTATACTGTCTGCACATCCACTCGAAAAATAACCCAGTGTGTTCAACGGACAATCTTGATTGTATAGACTTTTAATAAAAAGACTACACGTATGTATTACCAATACTGTTTTGAGTGAAGTTATGCCAGCTTGGGAATACACTATGGGAGACCTAAAATAGATCTCCACAACCTGCCCTCTAATATTTTAAGCCATTTGGCACAAGAACATAATAGTGTCTGCAATCAGTATAATATGCCAGAAACAACACATGATGTATATAGCAACAATAAACCCTTCATTCTATAGCGGCCTGTCTTAGAAATAGAATTCTTAACACCTCTCATCAAAGGAAGGGCCTTTTCTTTTTTACTGCTTATTAAGGAATGTATATTTCTGGAATTGTCCAAGATATTTACATTTGTTCACTCTTTCCAGTGCTTGATTGTGCAGACCCACTTGCCAAGATACTTGATTTTGGTCTTATGCGTTTTTTCTAAATTGTTATCTAAGCAGTACCTTACAATAGCAATACATGCTCTTTTTATTCCTATACTAGTTTGATAAAAAAAAGAACAACATTGTCTGCATGCACCCAAATTGGGGGGGCGGGGTGGATTGCAAATTGTGACATGGGCTTTGACAAATCAGCTAAATATAAGTTTAAAAGTAGGGGTGGCAAAACACACCCCTGCTTTAAACCACAAGTGGTACTTATTTTGGAAGAAAAAGTACCTAAACTGTCCAATCTTAATCTCATTGATGTATCCGACTATAGTTCTTGTATCAGTCTAAGAAGACCAGGATCTCTACCCCATTTGATTAGGCTACAAAGTCAATGAAGACCAGATATATATTGGAGCATTTTGCTTCCGATCAATAGAGTTTTTCAACATATTTTGCGCTAATAAATTGTGGACAGTTGAAGAACCCCTTCTCAACCCAATTTTGAAATTTTTCTGTGTTCCCTCGCCCACCTGGTTAACTCCCGCAATAATATATTTGTCAATACTTTACTAATGGAGTCTATCATAGCAAGTAATCTATATTTGCTAGGGTCTGATTAAACTCCCTTTTTTAACACTGGCATAACTAGGGATTCTTTCCAGGAATCAGGCATATTACCTGATGCAATTATCTGACTAAGCACAACTCTTTAGATGGGAACCCAGGTATCTGAGTTGCTTTTTAAAATAGCATTGGCCAGACCATCTTGCCCTGGTGCTGTGGAAGATTTAGGTTTATTAATTATGTCCAATATATCTTCCAACTCAATGTTCAATTTTGTTTTATACTTCTTGGACAATTTCAAGCATTTGTCGCCTTCTATAACAGCGTCAAGGGTTTTATTAATGTGCCGCACCAATGTAATTTCACTAATTGGGTTAATTTGCGAGCTTTTATTACAGCCCTTCTATTTTTTTATATCTATATATACCAGAATTGGTGCAGATCCGTGGCTCCTAAAATCCTCATAATTTTTTGGCTTTGAGCATTCGAGGTATTGTAATTATAATTTGTAATCCAATAATTATAGCCAGTTTTAAGCTTTTTAATCAGATTACTGTTTTCTTCTTGTGTTATTTGACATATTTACTCTAGCTAATCTTATATTACACCTCAATGTATACATCTTTATTCTACAATCGTTATATCATAACATTTCTTTCGTTTTAATGTCAATTAACTGCAGATTTAATTTACGCCTTTGAATGCCAAATCTATTTTTAATGGTTTTAATCCAATTAATTGTTCTGTTAGGGGAAGTTAACGGTAATTAATTCATTTAGTTTCTAGTCCTTGCAAGAATCAATCAATAGAGTTTAGATTAGAGTTAGACCAAGAGATAATATTTCCTTTGCTGTTTATATTGTTAGAACCAACAGCTTAACTTGTTTTTTTATATCACCAACAAACAAACCTAGTTCTAGTAGACAATGGTGACTAAAGGTATTATATTATCGACCACATTAAGACTATCACCTAAATGAAAATGTCCAAAGTCTATTGGAAATAGTCTATGCGTGCTTTTCTATTGTCCCTATGCCATGTAAAATGCCCGAGGATATCACTCTTTGCCCCACCATTGACCATAACCAGGCCCATTTCTGCCATAAAAGATAACAATTTATTTCCTTGAGCATTAATGATAGGTTGATTGAATTTTCTGATAGGTATAAAGGATTCTGAAAAATAGTGAAAATTATTTTCATCATGGGTGCAACAATGCACATTAAAATCACCACCAGCCATTATAATTTCTCCATTATTGGTAATTTTCCTGTCATTTAAAACATCTCTCATTGATTTCATGATTGCTTCAGTCTCGTGGCCTCCTGGGGTATCACAGACATTGATTACCAGTAGCGTTTGAGTACCACCTTTAAGCCGCAGTTCAATTTCTGCTATTAAAAAATGTGAGTTAGAGGAACCTTTTATTTCTCTTTTTTTAATATAGGTATTAGTTCCCATAGTGAGTCCACCTTTCGGGCATTCAGCAGGACCATTTCTGGCTTTCTTTATTGTATTAAATACAACATCTATTTTTATCTGTGTATTTAACCAACTTTCTTGTATTCAAAATATCTCACTTCCATGTAAATTGATAATTGTTTTAAAGCTACTGGTAATATGTCCATATCCTCCAGTAGTCCACATTATGATGTGCAGAAGTTCAGGGTTGTGTCAATTTGTATATCATAATAGTAAATGGGACAAATATAAGTTTGTTATTATAATTGAGTTGTGACTTCATTTGTAATAAAGGAAATCACTTGTCTGGCCAGCTTTATTAATGCATTATTGTGCCCCCTACATCACCACCTCGCCCATACCCAATGTCTCACACAGCTACTGACTGCCACCCCTCCCTGATTGATTGTGGGATATGACACTTGGCTGTAGGACAGTTTCTTTATATACACAGAGACATTCTCTTTAGTGGTTGTGAAGTGTAAGGTGCTTGGTATAAAAAATGGAAGGAAAAATAATGGCGACATATCAAATAAAGGGGCAATTAAACAACAGTAAAACTAAAGCAGAGTAGCATAACACGGGAGAAAAGGAAAAGAATGAAAGATATGTCAGAAAGCCAAGTGGTTCCCAAAAAAAGGTACAACAGCAGAAATATAGTTTAACAAAGTTTATTGCAGGTTACTTACAAAGTTGTCTGTAAATGTAAGGAGCATGAACTAAAATGTATCTTGCCATTCCCTGTGTGGATTTTTGGGGGCATTTTAGCATCGTCTCCTCCCAGGATTTCAGGTCTGGAGTGCGGCTCGATCCCTAGATCTTTACCAGAATGAAGAATCTGAGGCAGTCTTTCAGAAAAACCCAGAGTCACAGTTGTAGGCAAACATGAAGCCACCACTGAACTCCTAGTGAATTGTCCCTAGGCCTTTCAAATCTCCCTTTGCCAGGGTCCTGTATCTATGGCCAACCAGTTATCTCTCGCTATCCTCCCAAGGCCCTTTGCAACCTTCCCTTATTTCCTGCATGATGCTTCACCATGCTTGTTTCCTCTCCTATGCCAGGCTCTCCCTGGTCAGTCCCAGGGTTTTCCACTTTCAACAATGCACTCTTAACTGTCTTGGGGCTTAATGTGCCCTTCACACTTCATTGCTCACTGTCCTCTTCCTCTTCTAACCACTTGTCGATGTTCTTTCTTTCTTTCTCCCCTCTCTTCAGGTTCCTCCTCCTCTTGCCAAATACTAGTATAATACTAGTGCGTTCACGCCATCTGCTCTCTTCTCCATGTTTCATCAAAAAAACTATTTTTGCAAACTATATTGACAACCCACCATGTTGACTGTGCACTTGCCACCTTGACTCCTTTACCTGTGTCATCGAAAATAGAGACAGACAACAACAGATACGTTCTAAACGTTTATTTGCAAAATAACTTAACAAAAACCTTAAGTGTCAGGCTAACGGTGGCCAAGCTAAATACTAAAAAGTATCAGAATGGAAAACCTATTCAAAGTGAAGGGATAATAGTGTTTTAGACGTTTGTCCTTAAAGAGCGCCCTTAGGTCACAAGTTTTCTCAGCAAAAATAACCAAAGGCATGCACCTGCCCCTCTTTACACACAAAGGTTTCTTCTCAGCAATGTCTAGTGTTCCAACAGTTCCACAACTATCCCAAACTGTGGCAACCAAATCTCAAAGATCAACAAAATGTTCTCCAGTTTCCAAAAAGGTATCTTAGATTAAGTCTCTCAATGATGATGCCTTCTCTCCTGCTGCACCCATTTGATAGCCAGACATTCAAGCTCTAGGGCTGCATAATCTCTCCATCTATGTTGTTTAGAGGATGAGCTGTTCATAGCTGTTTCATGGTTGTGATAATATGGCACCAAGACCAATCTCTGAGACATCAGTCTGTAAATTAAAGGGCCGCCCAAAGTATAACATTATCAGTTGACATGGATGGCATTGCAAGTTTTTCAATTGCCTGAAGGCTTCTTTTGTTGTACTGCTCCATCTGATTTTGTTAGACTTCGTCCATTGGAATAAGTAGGTGAGAGTTCCCAGCACAATTAAAGAAGGCAGGATAAATCATCAGTAATATATGACTAAGCCCAACATATTCAAAGTTTCCTCTTCATTGTAGGTGATTAAGCTTTCTTGATTAATTAAACCTTGGTTTTCTGTGGTTGCATGGTGCCTTTCTGCACCTCATAGTCCACATATTTCATTGAAGTCATGGCTAGATGGCATTTGTCAGGGTCTTCCATAAAACCTGTACTTCCAGGTATAGGGGAAGCATGTGTTCTGATCAGTTCATATTGTAGATCACAACATCCCCCGGAAATGCTCCTGGCTGTTCCTGATGAGGTCGTACAATGTGGTCCATCATTCATTGCAATGTAGCTGGAGTCCTACAGAGTCCAAAGGGCAATATTGGGAAAGAATAGGGACTCAAGGGACTATTGTTATATGCCAGTAACATTTTGTCAAATTGAGTGTAAAATTATATGTAGCTGAACCTATTTCTGCTATCACATCATCATTGCAATGCAGTGGATAGGCATCAAACTGTGAAATCTCATTAACCTTCCTGTGATCTATACAAAACCTTGATGTTCCATAGATTTTTTGAAAACAGAATATTTGACGAGGACCAATGGCTTCATGGAGGCTTGATTACACCAAGCTCCAGCCTTCTCTCTACTTTAGTCTATACCAACTGGCATCTGGCTTCAGGCAGCCTGTAGTTTCTGATTGTTATATGCACATCTACAGCTGTTTCAATGTGGTGAACAAAGCCCCTGACCCTTCTTGATTTGTTGAGAAATTGTCATGTTTTCCTCCACGTCTTTATGACTTTTATGGTGCTTTTGAATGCCTCTCTCTGTCTTCAGGCAACATGTGCTGTGAATCTTCAGCCCATTCCATCATGGACGTGACAGATCACAAGGTCTTTGGAGCATGAATACATGCTAGCATCCTTTCTTTTAGCTATATTTATATACAATCAGCATATTTCTGCATCACACCATTCAGATATTATCTGCTATGACAGGAGTCAGGGACTGGACTTGATCCTTCCAGGGGGGTCAGGGACCCTTCCACCCTTGGGTAGGCAGACTACTAGGGCATATGCCAGAGCCAATCCTATTCCATAAGCGGTGTGAGGCAACCTGTAACCTTGATACAACTGTCTGTCACGCCATGCCTACCAGCCTCATATCTTGGAGAAACACAGCCTCAGAATACAGCTCAGCCACAGTGGGGAACACTGCAAACAGAAGCACTAACGCTGAATTCCACTCTCACTCCTCTTGCCACAACCAGACTAACCGTCCGTCAAGGCAGGCCTGCAGCAAGGCAACACGAGCGGGCAACACCAATAGGACCTCAACCCAGCAGACCTACAAAGAGTAGAAAGAGGGTGGGACCAAGAGGGGTTTTGACTGGTCAACTTTATCCCAGGCCCTGGGGAAAAGGAAGGAAGAGATTAGCCCCAGATGTCAGGTGCAATCAGGGACCAATGGGAAGGGGAAGGAAGCAGTCAAGAAGAAATGACTAGGTATAAAAGACCTACACTCCCTAAGAGTGAAAGAAGGGTGTTTGGGTGAGGTCAGGGGGAAAGGTGATAGACTAAGAGATCAATCAGAGGACAGAAGTTGGACAGAATGCTTAAGACTTGTTGGAGATTGTGGAAAAGAGTGCAAGGTATTGTGTGTTAGAGAGAGAGTGGAACCAAATGTGAGAACTGAGTGGTTGTTGTGAGAATGAGTGTTAGAACGGTTGATAGTATAGAGGAACGGGGAGATGGGAGAGAGAGTGAGAGTAGAGGGTGATCAGAAGGTGAGATTGGGCCAGAGAGAGAAAGAGAAAATGCAAGAAAGACATAGAGAGTGGAAGTTAGAGATGAAGAGAGAGGTAACAGTGTAGAGGGGGTTGAAGCATTGGAGGGAGCAATAGGAGAGCAAACGGATAGTGAAAGACAAAGGAGGGACAGAGAAGTATAGAGTGATAGGAGAGTGAGAGTAGAAGAGAGAGAGCTAAAGTAGGGAGAAGAGGGAGAGAAAGAGGAGAAAGAAGGGGAGAATTGGAGTAAGTAGTAGGAGTGAGGGAAAGATGGAAGAAGGAAGTGGATAGGATAGATAGGGAAGGCTGTAGAAAGGAGAGAAGGAGGGAGCAAGCAGAGAGAAAGAGAGAGAGAGATTGGAAAGAGTAGGAGGAGAAGAGGAAGACAGAAGGAAAGAATGCATGACAGAGAAAGATATATATTTATAGAGAGAGAAGGGGCACAACATAACCATCATTGTGTCGGGTGTCATCAGAGCAGGTTGCCATTACTAATTCCCTGTGGCAGTTAAGATAGACAAGACTGCAGTTAGGCCCTCATCTGAAATGCAGGCATGAAACAGATAGTAGACCAACCGGGGAGTGTGGAAGTCTTGGTTAGAGTGGAGGGAGCCAACAGCGTGTTGAGGAGTAGACACAGGACTCCCCTTAGTCTGGCCTTCCTGCAACCCCTGGGGAGCATGGAAGACATGGCAAAGGTGGATAGAGTCCACGGGAGGTGGTGGAGTAGATTATGGGCCCCCTTAGCCTGGCCTTCCTGCAACCCCCTTTGAGCCAAGTTTTGACATTCATCCAAAAATTCCCAAAACTACCTAATCAATTCTTGGAATTCTTGTGGCCATCTCTGACACTGCCTGGAGCCTGACATGTGTTTTCCCTAGTTTCTGCATCCACGTTTTTCATTCTTTGTTCCCTTATCTCCTGCCCTTCCTTTCTCATTTTCCGTTCTTTCCTCCTGGTTTTCTTCTGTTTGGATCCTATATCTGCCTTTTCTCAGGGTCTCTGCTGACACCTTGCTTTGATCATTTGTCCTGCCTTCTCATTTTCATCAGCTTCTACCAGAGCAAGTTTCAGCGAGTTATTTTCTACTCAATTTGGGTTTTCCGTATTGGGGTTCCCCCTGAAAGCACTAAGTTGTCTGAGTGGACATAGTTGCTCAGATACGATATATGATATGATATTTTATTTGTATCGCGCTCGTACACAGGTGTTTCAGAGCGCGACTAGCCAAGGGAGGGGAAACAAAGGAGAACACAAAAACAACAACGATCTTACTAGGCCCAGTGACATTGAGAACGCGCAAGTGCATGGGACAGGGAAAAGGGAAAAATTGCATGGAAGGGGGAGAGTGGAAAGTGCAGAGCAGAGGAGAGTAGGTACATAAATAATAAATAAAAATAGAAGGAGGCAATAAACAGTGATAGTGCAGCCAGCATGTGGCAAGTGCTGTGTTTATGGTGACAGACTGGGTAAGTCTGATAAGTGCAGAAAAGAAGAAAATGGGGTGGGGGGGCTGTATGGGTACAGATACAGTCCATCCAGTGCAAGGGGTGGCCATGAGGCAGTGCAGGAGGGCGGCAGGGTGAGCAGGTGCCTGGACCCAGAGGAAAGAGGATGGCCAGGTGCACAGTGCCAAAAGAGAGCGGGTCAGCAGGGCAGAGGGGGAGAGAAGGCAGAAACAAAGAGGAAGGTCTTTAGGTGTTTTTGAAACCGGAGATGGTTCTCCTCAAGTTTTAGAGTGGCAGGGAGGCTGTTCCAGAGGGAGGCCCCAGCCGAAGATAGAGATCTACCCCCAGCTCGTTTCTTTGAAAAACGATTAACGCGGAGGGAGTTAGAGGTAGAGGAGCGAAGAGCTCGAGAGGGGAGGTATTTGCGGAGGGATAGCTGAAGATATTTTGGACCCAGGCCCCAGAAAGCCTTGTGGACAATGCAGAGGGTTTTGAATTTAATCCTTGCATCCACTGGGATACGATCCCAGGGCTTGAGGCCAAGGACAAGTCTTGCAGTCCTGTTCTGGATAAGTTGCAGAGGGCGGAGAGTAGAGGCAGGTAGATTTAGAAAGAGGCTGTTACAATAGTCCAACCTAGTGAGAACCAGAGCTTGAAAGACAGTGAGCTCCTGAGGGAAGGAGAGGAAAGGCAAAGTACCTCTGGGGAGGTGCAGTAGGAAGTTTTACTTTTTAGAGACCCGGAGATATGGGCGGAGAAGGAAAGTGTGGAGTCAAAGATGACCCTGAGGTTCTTAGCCTCGGAGGTAGTGGTAAGAGGAGGGGCCAAGGGAGGCAGGCCAGAGAGTGAGGGGAAAGGATGGAGATGGTGTGCTGATGAGGAGGATCTCAGTCTTGCTGGCATTCAGACAAAGATCATTGGCGGCACACCAATCTTGAATGGCGGTTAGGCAGTCAGAGATGAGAGATGTGGAGGAGGTGGATGAGGGCAGCCCGAAAATGAGTTGAGTGTCATCAGCGTTGCACTGGAAATTTGAGCAGAAAATGGCAATGCAGTGGGCAAGAGTTGCCAGGTATTAGTTGAAAAGCCAGGGTGAGAGGTTAGAACCCTGGGGAACTCTGCAGGTAGAGAGGAAGATAGATGACAGGAAGGACCCGAGTTGGACCTGGGAGGGTCGATCAGAGAGAAAAGAGGTCAGCCAGGCCAGAGCCTGATCAGTGATACCCAGGTTATCACGGAGCCGGTTGAGCAGGATAGTGTGGTTGACCGTGTCGAAGGCAGAAGAGAGATCAAGAAGGATGAGGACAGAGGGAATGTTAGAGTCCAAGCTGGAGAGCAGATCTTCACGGATGTTCAGGAGAGCAGTTTCCGTGCTCTGGCCGCTCTGAAGCCAGACTGGTGGTCATGAAGACAGCCAACAGAATCTGAATGAAGGTTAAGTTGAAAAATGGCCAGCTTTTCCAGGAGTATGCCCAGAAAGGGGGTAATGGAAATTGGGCGATAGTTAGCCGGACAGGAAGGATCAGCTGTGGGTTTCTTGAGAAGAGGATGCACAAGGGAGTGCTTCAGATTAGAAGGGAAGGATCCTGAGGAAAAGGAGTAGTTGCAAAAATCGGCAAGGGCTGGAGCAAGGGTGTCAATGTAGTCCTTGATGGTTTTAGAGGAACAGGGATGAACCTGTTTTGACATGGTTTTCATAGATCGGACTTGTCTATCGACCTCGTCAGTGGAGAATATTGGAAAGGAAGAGAATGGCAGTGAGGGGGTGGTTAAAGGGGGGTCTGCAAGCACACTCTGAGGGTGAATAGGAGGGGCAACTGAGGAGAGGATGAACAGGATGTCCTGGGATTTTGAGATAAAGTGTGAGGCAAGGGCATTGCAGAGAGCCTGGGAGGCAAGAGGAGGGGTGGAGACTGCCGCAGGGTTGGCAAGCTCCTTGCAAATTTTAAAGAATTCAGCTGAGTTGTTAGATGCCGCAGAGACATGGGCATGAATGTGGGCTATCTTCTTAGTCCGGACAGAGAGTCGTATTGTCTTTGGAGCAGGCGACAGGCCAGTTTGTCAGAGGATGAGCAAGAAGCCCGCCATTTCCTCTCAGCTGCCCTACACTTTCGTTTAAGTGTAGCTAGGTCGGAGTCATACCAGGAGTTGCATTTGGCTTTGGGCTTCAAACGGATCCTCATGACAGGGGCAAGAGCATCAAGAGTGTCAGAGATAGAAGAGTAGAGAAGGGATAAGGTAGTGTCTGGGTGAGAGTCAGCAAGAGGGGGGGGGGAGAGAAGGTGGCTGCGAAAGCCTCCGCTGACACACAATTCATGGGTCGGATGTCCTCGAAAGTAGGCGGCAGTGTTGGGGTGAGATTGGCTTGGGGCAAAGAGAGTGAGAATGGGAGGAGAGAAGGCAGTGGTCACTCCAGGAGAGAGGAGTGGTCTGAGGGATAGAGAGGGGGAGGCCGGAGGAGATCATGACATCAAGTGTGTGTCCAGCAGAGTGTGTCAGGCCAGAGGGAAGGACAGAGAGGGACAGGGAGTTGCAGAGGTTTCGAAAGAGCAGAGATGAGAGACAGGGAGAATCGAGGTGAATGTTAAGGTCACCAAGGAGGAGGAGTTGAGTGGTAGAGGCCAGGAGGGAGGAGGAGAGGTCAGCCCATTCAGAGAGAAAAGATGTGATTTGCCCGGGGGGCCGGTAGAGAGTAGCAACAGTAAAAGAGTATTTGGGAGAGAGTGAGTGCCTGCAGACAAGGCATTCAAAAGAGGAGTAAATCTGAGAGGGAATGATAGTGGCAGAAATCCACTCAGGAAAGATAAGGGCTACGCCACCTCCAGGTCGAGTAGATTTGGGTGCAGAGAGGATCTTGTAGCCATCAAGGAGTAGAGTGTCGAAGCTCGTGACAGAGCTGGCCGTGAACCATGTCTCTGTGAGACCGAGTACATCTAGGTCCAGTTCTTCAAGGAGGTGGCAGATGTCAGAGGAGTGTTTGACAGCAGAGCGAGAGTTGAGAGTGGCTAGATGAAGAAGGTTGTCAGCCTTAAAGACCTTCCAGGGAGGGGTACAAATCAGAGGTACGCCCTGTGGAGTTGTGGAGGTAGCCTGAAGAGTGGAAGAGGAGGGGGAAAAAGTGGGCAAGGTAGCCAAGGAGTGAGAGGAGGGGACAGCTGGAGATGTGAGGAAGTTTATGAGGCGAGGGAAACGTCTATCGAAGAGGAGGAAATTGGACTGAGGACCTTGGACCATGAAAGTGCCATTTAGGTAGACATTAAGGATGACTCTGGAGGAGTCAAAGGAAGCCATGAGGACATCCCAGCGAGTGCCGCCATTTATGGGAGAGGAGGAGACAGGACAGAGCACAGAGATCATATGGGGGGTCCATAGATCCGGCGAAGGAACAACAAAGAGGATGTCGGTGAGGGTCTGTCTGGAGGAAGCGCTGGTATAGGTATCAGCAATAGGGAGACCAGGGTTAGAGGCCAAGATATCCTTTTTGAATTTCTTTTTTCCAGACTTAGTGAGAAGGGCAGGATAGTTGATATAGAAGCAGTTGGAGTAGATAGGAGAAACCGAAAGCGTCATGATTGGAAAAAGAGAAGGCAGAGGAAGGAGTAAGCAAGCCAAGCAGTATTGAAACAGTCACTGGGCTAGCAGGTTACACTCAATGGCCAAAGTAAGATGCAGAATTACAAGTGCAAAATTACACCCAAGTTTGAATTTCAAATAAATGCAGAATTACACCCAAGTTTGACTTTCAAATAAATGCAAAATTACACCCAAGTATGACTTTCATATAAATGCAAAATTACACCCAAGTTTGACTTTCAAATAAATGCAAAAATAAATGGGAGACCAGCGGTTATGGAATTTAGAATGGTAGTCAGATGGTAATGGAGAGTATAGATAAGGCTTCAAATGAGTACATAAAAGGGAGAGTAGAGAGTACCATCCGAGGAGGATATAGACGTAGACCAAGAGGGAGGGGGACTAACCCAAACAGAATATGATAGGAGAGTCATGGCAGTCCAATAGTCCAATGGTAGCAGCATCACTGAGGGTTTGGGCTGTTGCAGCCTGTGACAGCAGACGGTGAAGCTGATAGGGCCTTAGAAGTGGGCCTTAGACTGACTGGGCCGGCTAAAGAGACAAAGTTGTTACCAGGGAGGATCAGCTGATGTCATCATTCACAGACATATAAGGTGAGTCGCTGATAAATTTCGACATCACCGTCTTCAGGACTAGATGGATCTGATGCAGTATCTGGTATCTGCTGTGCAGGTTCTTACCACTGAGGTCCAGTTCTTGAAAACAGAAAACAACACACTGAAACAAATAATTGACGTGTTTGACATGTCCCGGCTACTGGCAGTGTAAAGAGGGGATGAAAATTCCCCTCAACCGGGAGTGGGAGGTCTGCCAGGGAGGAATCCCTAGCCAGTCCTACCACTTAGGTGGATGGTAGCAGTTGAGAAGGCCAAATTCCTGTCCCCCAGTGCCAATATGTTTCTGTGCAGACTGTATTTGTATGTGTTTTTATTTATACAGCACTTGACACCTAAGCGCTTCACAAAGGTCTCATTGGTACAACATTAAAATATGACAATACAAATCGGATGCTCTTTTAATCGAATTTTGAAAAGAGAGAGGGAAGTGAAAGAACGAATAGAAAGAAGGAGGCTATTCCAGTGCTTTGGGGGCAAGAATGGAGAAAGAGCGGAAGCAAAGAGAGCATGAGGAACAACCAGAAGAAAAAGAAACTGTGAGCAAAGGGTGTGAGAAGGAAAATAGAATGAGACTAAGGAGGAGAGGTAGGTGGAGTGAGACTGTAGAGACATTTGAAACCAAGCAGAGCAATTAAGACAGAAGTCATGCTTCAAAATTCTGCTACCGAAGGGAATACAAGGCAGTGGAAATATAGTTGTAAAGAGAAAGAGTGCAGAGGATGCAGATCAATAAAATAGTATAGAGCAGAGTGGAGCAAGATGATCGACAGGGAGACCAAGTAGTAGGCAAGAACAATAGAATAAGTGGGAGAAGACTAAGGACATAATGAGTATTTTGGAAGCGTGAAAAGATATGAACCAGTGTGCTTTATGGATATTGAAAAGTTGAAATTGGCAAGTGCGGGAGATAGAGGAAATATGGGATGAACATGAGAGGGAGGAGTCAAAAATGACACCCAGGATTATAATCGAATTTTGAAAAGAGAGAGGGAAGTGAAAGAACGAATAGAAAGAAGGAGGCTATTCCAGTGCTTTGGGGGCAAGAATGGAGAAAGAGCGGAAGCAAAGAGAGCATGAGGAACAACCAGAAGAAAAAGAAACTGTGAGCAAAGGGTGTGAGAAGGAAAATAGAATGAGACTAAGGAGGAGAGGTAGGTGGAGTGAGACTGTAGAGACATTTGAAACCAAGCAGAGCAATTAAGACAGAAGTCATGCTTCAAAATTCTGCTACCGAAGGGAATACAAGGCAGTGGAAATATAGTTGTAAAGAGAAAGAGTGCAGAGGATGCAGATCAATAAAATAGTATAGAGCAGAGTGGAGCAAGATGATCGACAGGGAGACCAAGTAGTAGGCAAGAACAATAGAATAAGTGGGAGAAGACTAAGGACATAATGAGTATTTTGGAAGCGTGAAAAGATATGAACCAGTGTGCTTTATGGATATTGAAAAGTTGAAATTGGCAAGTGCGGGAGATAGAGGAAATATGGGATGAACATGAGAGGGAGGAGTCAAAAATGACACCCAGGATTATGGGCCAAGGCAGAAATAGGGAATAAAGAAGGCGGGAAAGAGATGGAAACTGGCAGATTGCTAGTTACTCAAGTCATGCCTCATTTACCAGTCGCTTGCCAGTCTCATCTTAACTGTTTCTGAAAAAACATGTCAGAGCAAGAAAACCAGAAAGCCTAACAGGACATACAATCTAGGAGAGAGAGAGAAGCTCACCCACAAATGAAGACCTGACTATGCAGAAGATGTGCTAGGAAGCCACCGTGGGGATAGAATCTGCCGCCCGTGCGTGCCAATGCCACAGACCTCACAGAGCTCTTGAACAGTGGAAATGAGCTTGCACAACAACTTGGAGGACCCCTATACATCCATTGTCCAAAAGGGGAGAAGGACCCACCCTCCCCCAAGAGACCTACCGGGAGACCCCACTGAACGTAGTCCCTGAACACAAACATTGGCCTTTCTAAGCCACCAGCTTCAGTATGCAGCTATCTCACGTGGAGAAAGCGGGCAGGGCTTAGCAGCCTACTTATGTCTTTTCGCTAAACACACACACATGCCCTGGCCGGGGAAGACAGGGCCAGATTGGCCAGGCAGAGAGAGATCCAATCCTGGCAGACACTGAGGGATATAAGCAGGGAACAGGATGCAGGAAGTGTGGGTTTTTCAGGTGAGGTCAGAAGTGGAGGACTACCAAGAGACCAGCTGGAGGAAGGAAGGAGTGGCATTGTGGAGCAAGTGAGGTAATGACTAATGAGTGAATGTGGTCCTGAGTGTGAGTGTGTGTGATTGTGTAAGTAATATACTTTATTTCATTTTTCACCATTAATAGTTAATACAATTTCATCCACAATCATCATATTTTAAAACACAATTAAAATACTCTCACCAAACGTTAAAAAGCCTCAACAACATATTTACATAGGTTATTCATAAAATACAAATCAACTCAAGACAGAACAAAATTCATAGGGCCCCATTACATGGACGGCGGTAAGGGTTTACCGGTACCGGTAAGGGCACCGGTGCCGGTAAACCCATACCGCCTTACTACGAGGTCCCTTTGCGGGTTGGTACTTTAAAGCCTGCTGTTTAGCAGGCGTTAAAAACCAACCCGCAAAGGGACCAGGGTGCTAATTACGCAACCGCAATTTGCGGCACCGTAATTAGGGCCTTCCTCATTCCCATAGAGCCCTATGGGGCAAAAATGGGAATGGGGATGGCCAATGGGGGAAGGGGGAATTACCGCCGCGCCAACCTTGGAATAGGGTGGTAATTCCCCTTTCCTCCAAGGCGGTGCCGGTATTTTACCGGCATGGACCAAGGTGCTAATAGCACCTTGGTCCTCCGCCTACTGTGTAATGAGGCCCATAGCCTCTGCAAAATGCCTGATGTTATTAGCCTTAAAATGTTTTTTCAGCCTTAAACGTCTCAAATCCTAAAACTTTTGGCAGAAGAATAAAAAATGGACTACCAAATGTACAAAGTTTAGAATTAAACAGCCATTTCATTTGCACCCTCAAAGGTAAAACATTGAGGCGAACCATAACAACGATTCGTCTCTGGGTCAGTGAACAGGCAACACTCAGAGCAAAGGTTTCAGAATAAGTCCTACGAGCCTGCCTTAAAAACGCCAACATGCTTAGTTTGTCCATGCTATATGTTGCCAGCACATAGGTTCTCTTTCTAGCTTCCATAAGTAATTGCTGCTTGCTGATTATACCACGCTTCAGCTCATCAGGAGTGATTCCCCACTTCTTACACACACTACCACAATCTCTTTGCCGGGGATATATGGCATACTCCTCAGCCTTTTCCATTTCTTCTTTCACATTTAGGATGTTAGGATTCAAAGATACAGATGAATATAATTTGTGGTAGTACTCTAAGAACCTAAATTCAGCCTGCATACCAATACTGGGTACCCCCAACTCTAATGCTAGGGGAATTCCCAGAGTGCTAGGTGTCACACCTATCAATTTCCGACAATTTCTCACAAATGTGATGCCCAGATAGGAGTAAGAGTCCACCACATTTAGCTTAGTCCCGTCTATGCACCAGTTATATTTATTTTCATATGTTAAACTAAAAACAACAATCTTAGTTTTAGACCATTGTTATTAAAATACTTAGATGGACAGGTCAGGCTACTAGCAAACCCCTTAGGAGTTTGATCTAGAAGGACTGCAGTAATTTCTAATGAGTGAAAGTGGTTCTGGAGTGTGAGTGTGTGTGGTTGTGTGGCAAGTGGATAGGCAAGGTAATGTAAGGAGTGATTGTGAAGCGAATGTTACTGAGTGAAAGGAGGGTGTGTAAGTAATGGAGGGAGAAGAAGTAGTTTGGATGGTGAGCAGTGGCTTGCAGAGAAAAGGAGTGGTTGGGAGGAGTGAGTAGTAGGTTGGAAGAAGTAGTAGTAGTGTGGAGGAGGAGGGTTGAGTAGAGGAATTGTAGGGCGAGGAATAACATCAAAGGGTGGAGGCACGACCTAGGAGGAGTAGGACATTGGAGGGATAGAAGACTGGCCAGAAGAGTGAGACAGAGGGAATATACAGTTAGAGTAGAATAGAAGAGGTGAGAGTGTGATTGCTATGCAAAGCCTGAATCTAGCAGCATAATTGTAAGGCACCATCCCAAATCCCATTAAATCACTTACTACCTGATAGAGAAATCATAGTTGGGGGAATTTAGATAGACACAATTAAATCATCATCTCTAGCACAAGCTATCTTTTAGACAGTGGGGATCAACATTCGATAGCACTAAATGGGAGTGACAGATGCCTGGGTTAGGGAGGAGGGTCATAACAAGACGAGAGAGAGAGAGAGAGAGAGAGAGAGAGAGAGAGAGAGACAGAGACAGAGAGAGACAGACAGAGGGGTTGCCCTAGGCCCCACAAAGAGAAAATATAAACTCCTAAACCATTTCTGTGACTTGGAGAGATTATTGTGCCACCTGTGGCACTTGTTGTACTGCAAGACCTTCCTCTAGGTACTATGGGATAAGGGAAGTATAATCTCCAGGTGGAGCGTCATTGGAGCGTCATTATTTCTTCGCCCCAGCTTGGAGTTTCATGGGTTTAATAAAGCTTGATTTTCATGGTGCCTATCTCCTTATTCACATAAGGGAGGGAGACAAAAAGTAGATGGCTTTTCGAGCCTTATTTGAGCATTACGAGTACCGAGTCATGCCCTTTGGACTGGCTAACTCCCTAGCTGTATTTCATAGGTTTGTGGACTGTATTTTCACAGATTTACTGCATCCCACTGTGATTGTCTTCGTGGATGACATCCTAGTATTGTCCAAGTCCCAATAGGAACATTCTCAATGGGTTGGATGTAGTGGGGTCCCAGGCACCAGAAAGCCTTGTGGATGATGCAGATCATTTTGAACTTGATCCTAGCAGCAACCAGGAACCAGTGTAGAGATTTAAGGGCTGGAGAGATGCGGTCCCTAGGCTTGGGGCTAAGGATAAGTCTTGCAGGCCTATTCTGGATTAGGTCAAGGGGTGAAGGGAGGAGTTAGGCAGGTTGAGAAAGAGACTGTAGTCCAGCCTGGAGAGGACCAGAGCTCTGTAGACATTGAGTTTCTGGGTGAAGGTGAGGAAAGGAAAAATACCTTTGAGGAGGTGCAGCTGAAAGTGGGCCTTCTTGGCAAGGTCCGTGATGTGAGGAGAGAGAGGAGTCGAAGATGACACCTGTTTTTTTTTTCCTCCCAGGCAGGTGAGAGGAGGGGGCCCATGGAGGGTGGTCAGAGTGTAGGAGGGAAGGAGGGAGCTGGGATCCCAATGAGAAAGATGCCTGAATAGTAGACAGACAGTCAGGAACGAGAGAGGAAGAGGAGGCGGCAGAAGAGGGAAACTTGAAGGAGCGTTCCATGTCGTCCGCATAACACTGGAATTTAGGAGACAAGGCAGAGATCAAATGGGTTAGGGGGCAGGTTAGATGTTGATAAACCAAGGTGAGAGAATAGAGTCTGAGGGACACCACTGGTGGAGAGTGATATGAAGGAAAGAAAGAGCCCAACTGAATCTTGGAAATTTGTTCAGAGAGGCAGGAGGTCAATGAGTCCAGAGCCAGGTATGTGATGCCAAAGGTGTCACAGAGCCGATTTATAAGGGTGGCATGATTGATCGTATCAAAGGCAGAGGAAAGGTCCAGAAGGATGAGAATGGAAGGAGAGTTGGAATCGAGATTCTTCACAGGTGTTCAGAAGTGCAGTTTTCATGCCTCTGGCAGCTCTGAAGCCATACTAGTGGCCGTGAAGACAACCACCAGATTCACAATCTCCAAGTGTTTGCCCAGGAAGGGGCTAATGGGGGTAGACAGGGCAGTAGTTAGCCGGACAGAATGGGTCGGGAGAAGGCTTTTTGAGGAGGAAAGCACAAGGGAGTGCTTGAGGAGTGATGGAGAGTATCCAGTGGCAAAGGAGTGATTGCAGAAATATGTTCTTACCTGTATAATTGTTGCCTTCACCAGAATTATTTCAGAGAAAGGAGGTAGTCATTTGCAGTATGCAATACAGTCACAATAGACCTCTTACCTGCATGTGCAAGTTGCATCTTCATCTGCTACTGCCTTGAGTGATGTTTTTTATGCTTCTGCACCTCGTAGAATACTTCTGTAGTAAACAACATAAGCATCTTTTGGGGTGGGGATAGGGGTGTCACAGGTTGAAATGGCATTCAAGTGTAATTAATTAAAATAGTAAAGCTGTGTGTTCTAGAGTTAGGGTGGCGAAGTCTAAGGCAAGGGATTTTATATTACATAAAACAGAACAAGTGAGAAAGTTAAAGGAATGAAAAAAGAAAGGAAGCTGCAAAACCCATAAGGATTCATTTGCTGAACTCATAGATTTCAGATGGCATCAGTGAAAACTTTAAAATAAAAAAAGACTGAGGATTCCAAGATGGCCACACTCCGGGGGAAGACTTGCTGAACACAGCTCGAACCAGAACCGTAGCAGCATCCAAAACATCAGCAAAATCAATGTTTGTGCTGCCACCCCACCCCCAGCAGTAGAAGTGAATATGGGGTGAGCAGCCCCCTCTGGAAGGCTCGCATAGAGCCATATTGGGTGGGAGCACCGAGCGGCATTGCCGACCTCTGGTGGCACAGCATTCGGGGGAAGAGAGGCCGACAAGCGGTGCGCCAGAACCAAGCAGCTCCGCAGCAGACTTGAACCAGGAGGAGGGACCGGCTTGCAGCTCCCCCCGTGGGGAGCAGGCAGGACGAGGGCTGGCCCAGAGTGGAGAGATAGCTGGAGAGCCACAACTCGGAGCGGCTTTCAGAATGAAAGCATCAGAAGGGGCAGCAGTCCCCGGTGGTGGCCAAAGCAGCGGGCCCAGGCAAGCAACGGGGGGTGGAGGCAGTGTTGGCCCCCCCCATCAGCAGCATCGGCAGGAGCAGGCAATCCCTGGGGGAGTGGAAGAGCCCTGACCCTGACCATCGGTGGGTGAGGAGCGGAGGGGGGTCCTCCTATTATAGTGACTATGCAGCTGAGAAGGTCACAGAAGGAGAGCCCTGAAGCTTTGGAGCAATATACCCCTTTCTGAAGGAGGGGGAGGCCCAGGAAGGAGTAGAGAACCTGTGGAACACCGGGAGTGGGGGGCCTAGAGAGAGTGTGATCCCAAAACAGCAGGAGGGGCCTAAGCACAGTGGGAGCAGAATACCCCCCCCCATCCAAGGTGGAGGATTGAAGGGGCCGGAACATCACTGTGCAATACAGAGCCCACAGCAGAAACCCTTGAGGGATAAATGCAGGGGGCCCAGAGAGAACTCGCCCACATATTAACAGGCAGTGCCGACTACAGGCCAACTCTGGAGGAGGCCTCCAGCGCATAAGCCCAACTGGATCAGCGCCAGGGGGGCCAGCGACCTACGGGTGAAGACAATCTGAGGTGGAGGAGGCAGGCCAGTGCATCATATGGAGGAACAGAACCCCAGACTTGGGGAGGGTGAAGCCAGGGGGGCGGCAAGTCAGAACGGGAACTTTTTACGGGGCACATGTCTAAAGCTAAGTGCAGAGGAAGGAGCAAGGACACCCCTTGTCACCTAACGGCGGCTGCCCAGTGATCAGAGGGCTCTCTAGCAGGTGCTGGCAATTGGACAGGAAGAAGGCCCATAAACCGACACGACCCCGGACGAGGCCTTTCAAGAACAATTTCAGGTACAGTTTTCCTCCTTAAAGTCAGACAGAGCTGTGCAGGAGATCAAGGGGGAACTCTTGAAGCTAGGGGAACGAGTGGACACAAAAGAGGGTGCCCTTCAAGATTTAGCGAGGACTCCAGGAGAAATTATGAGGCACTGGAACAACTGGCACATATGTCGCACAATGTAGAGCTTTAGTTCGAAAGACCTCGAGAATAGGTCATGAAGGTCAAACATATGTCTCAAGAATGCAGAGATGTTACAAAAAACAGTCCAGTCCTTCTTTGCCAGGCTCCTTCTGGAGGCCCCTCCTGACGAGGTCTAGTTAGACAGAATTCACAGGGTGGGCCCACTAAGGAGAGAGCCGGGATCACGCCCCTGGGTCCTCCCAGCTGCATTTGCATCATACGTCCAGAAAGAAGTAGTCTATAGAGCTGCACGTGCAGCCACCTCACTGAAAATCAATGGCACAGAGGTCGACTGTTTCAAGACTTGGCAAAATCCACCCTGCTCAAAAGGAGACAGATGGGTCTGGTCATTCAGATTATTAACCAAAACAAGATCTGATACAAGTGGACTTTTCTGTTTGGACTGCTGTTCACGTGGAAGGGCAGGCAATGTAGGGTGACAACATGTAAAGAAGGCCTCAATGTTGTAGCACTGGAAGACGGCGGGGGGCTTGGCTCCAGAAGATGCGGGTGCGGTAACCAGAGGAGGAGGCCATGGGAATGGTCAATGGTGGCGTAAGA
This sequence comes from Ambystoma mexicanum, assembly GCF_040938575.1. Classification (NCBI taxonomy): domain Eukaryota; kingdom Metazoa; phylum Chordata; class Amphibia; order Caudata; family Ambystomatidae; genus Ambystoma; species Ambystoma mexicanum. The sequence continues at coordinate 753,295,623 of NC_090929.1, forward strand.
GAATAAGTGTTCACACGCACCAAATGTCTGGAACAAACCGGCAGACATACCACAGAAGGGGCATCGCTAAATGTCTAGATGGAGCCACTGTGACCACAGGGCCAAGCATTGGGAGGGGGGAGTGAAGGGTGTCACACCTAAGTTCAGTGAATGAGACTGGGCTGCAGAAACTGTGCTCGGGAAACCTGAGTGGCGACAATGAAAGCGGGTAGGGGCGGGGACTTAGCGGAGGGAGTATGCGCTCTTTGAATTTCAAGGGGAGGCTTAGTCTGATCTCCCTACAGTTATCGAACACAGGTGGTTTTCCGGTACATGGCCGGGGTATGTCTGGAGGTTGTTTCTAGGACCAATCGACTGGCCTGGATGGTTGTTGGGGGGGAGGTGAGGGGTGGTGGGCGAGGGGAACGGGGTGGTGGGGGGAGCTGCAATTTGTATGGCAGGACTTCAAGCAGCGGTCTGGGGAGGCACAGAGGTGGGGAAAAGGGCAAGAGGGGACAATATTTTGGAGTCAGTCGCAGCAAAGTGGGGGGGGGCACACAACCCCAGAAGGCACTGGGTGAGGGGGCAGGAAGGTCCAAGGGAGGGACCGAGGAGGAGGAGGGCCAGGAAGATGGAATGTTGCATTCAAAGTCCTAACTTATAATATCAGGCCGTTAAATTCCCCGGAAAAACGGCATAAGGTGGACAAGTTATTTTTTTTAATTTTTATTTTTTATTTGTATTTGGCTTATCATCAGCCTTTACAAAACCTGACATTAAAAAAACGTAAAAACATTTACACATTCTTAAAACAAAACGATTTTTTCACAATTCTTAGATTCACATAAAACAATTATTAATTTGACATATTGTATTTCACTCAAACTCAATTTATGTTCGTTTAGCTTTTTTAAAATTGTTTCATTCAATCTTGAGTTAATTATATCAAACAATTATTTCACATAGCTTTAGTACTCGAACCACTGCTGACGTTAATACTGCATTATGACCCGAGATCAACCTATCCCAGAAAAATTCTGAGAATAAGTCTTCCTCATGGCGCACACATTTCCTGAAGAGTGTTAATCGTAAACTCCATGTGCCTTCGCATTCCAGCAATAAATGCCTGAGTGATTGTTTTGCTGGAACAGCGCAAACTTTGCAAAGTTTTTTTGCTCAATCACTCTGCTTGCGTCTTTCTAACACTTCTCCACAGTGTACCAAGTTCAACCTAATCCTTAGGAAGTTATTCCGCAATGATCTGTTCGGGAATTTCATAAGATAGAAAGACAAGCAACCAAGTTTCTTTTCGCCTTGTAAAAAGGGATTTCTAGAGGAAGACATTCTGGTCTTCTCAATGGTCTCGATCCAATCCATAACTTCCAAATTCTTTTTAACTTTTAATGGATTGGACATAAGGGTTTATGCATCTAGATCAACCTTATACAGAGCCTTATTCACTCTATTTTCCAAAGCTGCTAAAATGGCAGACTTGGATTGCAACATGTGACATCTAATGTCTCCATAAAGACTAAACCCCTTTGCAGTGATGATTTCCCGGTACAGGGAAACTAACTTCCAATTGGCCATGCACTCCAATGACTTTAGTCCAAGTTCAAACCTAATACTCCAACCTGGAGCGCAAGCAAGGAGACCTAGGGCCTTCTTCCATAGTTGAGCTTCATAAATGTGCCAATTAATGGACCAAAGCCACAGATTAGCCTCCAATCCATACAGGATGACAGGAACTACTTTTGCCAAGTAAAATTTAACCAGCGGCAAAATCGAAAACTTGCAAAATGTAAAATTTAATGTATGCATTTGTGCAGCGCTCTGCATTATCTTTGCAGCAACCTCGGCCTCCAGTTTATAAACACCAGGCGAGGCGTGAACATTATATCCCAAATATTTCACCACCTCTACTCTTTGTATCCTTTGGCCTTCTGAGAACCAGTTTGAGAATTTAACCTTACTTTGTGGATGTCTGAAAACTGCAATTCTCGACTTAATGGAATTTATTGAGAGATTATTTGCTCCTGCATACTCAGCTAAGTTTGACAATCACTGGAGCCCTATTGCTGTTCTATCTAACAGCACAATGCCGTCTGCATAGGCCAGACAAAAGATCTTCCAGCCACTTAGCATAGTACTGGTGTCAAGACTTGATTGTCGTGAAGATTAGAGGGGCCTCCGTCCCCAAGTACCACTCAGGGAAAGATAATATGCCTATGCGATCCTTGAGGCCACAGGTGGGAGATTCTGGAACGCCAGAATCATGTAGCACTGGAAACCCCAAGGCTGCTGAAAAGCAAACAATTATTAGTACAAACAATCACAGTTGCAGTATACAGAGCAGACTGGTACTATCCAGGAAGAAGCTTACCTAAGTGTAGTAGTAAGATCGCTACTAACCACACAGGGGCCTGAGATACAGTTAAGTGGGGGTACGTGAGCAGCACCTTCAGTTGATGGCAATGGTGAATAGGCTGGTAATCGGAGTAGTCACCAGTTTACTGAGCACACCTGCAGTTGTTGATGTGGAAGATGTGGATATGCGTAAATTTGTGGGAAGTGAAAAGCAATCCAGGGAAGAGCCAAAAGAAGTCGGGTAGGAAAGTCCTGATGTCAAAAACAGCCATATATCCAAAAAGCGCCAAATCCGAAGTGAGAGTCAAAAGAAGTCCATAGTTCGAGGTCCGAGTTCGAGTAATCCAAGAATCAAGGTTGAATTTGCAAACGCCAAACAGAGTCGTGAAGAACAGCTGGGAAGCAATGTGTGGTCGCAGGAACTCTGCCTTTATCCCGTTTGCTTCCTAGTCCTGTGACCCAAAACAGAATCACGTGATCGGGATCTCCTTGTCACGTGATCTGGAAGTGAACGTGATCGCCTGACTCAGGCTGACCCAATGCGCCACGGCAGTTGCCAATGCAGAAATGGATACAACCGGGACCGAATGTGCCTTCTGCTGTGATGTAAGGTATGGACCCCAAGCTGCTCACGCGACCCCCGTCCTACGTGTGTACCGGAAGTTGGGCATGCTGCGGGTGTGCTGCGGGGAATTCAGCGGGTGTGGGGACATGATGCATGACAGCTGGCCAATGCAGACGGTTCCAAGGCAATACCCATATTTACCAAGAAAAGGTTGAAGAAAAGGGGGGCTCCCAAACACCCTTGCCTAACTCCCCTTTCCACTTTAATACTCTTTGACAGATGCCCTAGTTCATCCAAACGGACCCTCAGCTTGGTTTCACTATGAAGTTCCACCAACATTCCCAATAATGTCTCAGGTATTCCCCAACGCCTAAGTTTGCTGCAGAGCAGATCTCTGTCCATCTGATCAAAAGCCTTTGAAAGGTGTACCCATGCGCCATACAAGGGTGATGGCCCTTTCCCCTTTACCTGTACATTTGCTAGGTTGATTATCAGGCCATTCAATGATGTTGGCATACCCTTTCTAAAGCCTGTCTGAAAACGGGACTGATTGTTACTTTTTTCAGCCCATAGAGTTATCTCTTTCAGTAAGTGCTTCATAAAGATTTTACTTTCTATGTCGAGCAGGGCGATTGGGCGATAATTCGCAGCTGCTCGACGATCCCCACTCTCAAAGAAACGAATAACCAGAGAAACTTTCCAAGATGGTGGGAAAGTTTGCTTTTGTAGGATTTCTCCAAACAAGCTAGATAGTAAAAGGGACCACATTTTGGGCTCTTTTTTAAGAACTTGATACATTAGCCCGTTTGGACCTGCTGCCTTAGAGGTTGAAGATTTTATAATTATCTCTTCTATATCTCCCTCATCGAAATTCAGTTTCCATGGTATATTGGGCTTAACCTCAAACTGGGATCTCTTAGAGTCTCGGAAGACTTCTGATAAATGATTCACCCAACCTTCTTCAGAGACTAGGCTGCACAAGGAACTATTTGCGCCCGCCTCAAATAGACTTATCAATGACCAGAAATGTCTTGTGTTCCCTTCTCTTAGCAGTTTCAACATCTGCTCCCCATCCTTTTATATTTGGGAAGCTTTATGAATATTTAGCCAAGATTTATAATTGGCTTTTTCTCTAGTGAGCTCTGCCTTATGTGCTTCTGATGAGAGCCCTGCTGACTTGATGTTACGGACGGCCTTCCTAAACTCTCTTTTCCTTTTTTGTATTTCCTCATTGAAAACATGAACATGTTTCTGCTGAGTTCTTCCCACTAATTCATTAGGGGCTGAAGTGGCACTAATGAACTCAGTGAATTTTTTCGGATGGCATTCCAATTCCCAAACAAATCTTGGTTCTTTCTTTAGTTGGCTATTTAGGATTACACCGTCATGCTTGTATTTAACAAGTCTAATTTTCCCATTCATGCACTTCAAGGCTTGATTGTTAACTCTGGGACCCAAAATTGTAAGATCAGGACAAGATAACTCCAATCTGCTATGATCACTCCCCCGTCCTGTTTCACTACGGGGAGTGCATGAAGAAGTTGGGATTCAAAGATATAAACCAGGGTTGATGAGGAATCACCTCTGTGCCAAGTCGTAGAAGGGCCTGAACTCCCCTCTGTGCTCCCATTTAACATCCTTAAGTCCCAAGACTCAGCAAAGTCCAACCACAATTTCCCATTTTTCCGCCCTTTAGTAGTGGCTTTTTTCCCTGACCCCCTTTCCGCCTGCAAACAGTCTGTATTCAGATCTCCAGCTAAAATTACATTACTCTTTTCTCAATCCACTTTGATGGATTCAAACAACAACCCCAAAGACTCAAGAAAGGAGGCTAGTTTCGAACCAGTGGGGTTCCAGTAAATGTTAATTATCACCCATGATGACACTAAGTTTTCACAATTTAGGTGGGTTCTACAGGCCTGAATGCCTTTGATATTCTCGTAGATTGGGCTTATGTTTTTAAAAGTTTGGTTCTTTAGGGCAATCATAAGCCTTGGCCTCCCTGTGGTTTTTTGTATAGCTGGTAGTGAGAGCATTGTAAAACCTTCAGTAATTAGAGGGTTTACCAACCAGGTTTCTTGCAATAAGATTAGATCACCAAACTCAAACAGATAATCTAGTTCTTGAGGCGCTAGAAACCACACTTTCTCGTGCTCCAAGAGACCCACATTTGTAAGCAAGACAAATTGAGACTCTGATTGCAGATGTATGCCCATGTTTATCAGGCAAATATCAGAGGCAAGACAACAGGGGTCCTGATAGCTTTCAAACAGATGCCCAACCTGGTGGTCCTTAAGGCGAAGGGGGACAAGTAAGGGAGGTAACTCTTTGTGAAATTTGCATTAATGCCGACATATTTACCATAGCGACGGTGTACGTGCCGAACTCCAGATAGGATGGGTTTCTCAGGACAACAATGGCAGAACTGGAAGGGATGGACCAGGTGAACATTATTTTGACTGGAGATTTGAATGTGACATAGGTTCCCGCGGAGGATCGCAGCGGGACAGGGCAATCAAACCAGTGTGCACCATCTCAGAAACTGAAAGATAGATTTAAGGCAATGGGGCTGGTGGACGTCTGGCAGGCATGCAAGGGCTCAGAAGCGGGACATACATTCTACTCACACGTTCACAGAAAGCTTTCTCGCATAGAGTGCATATGGGTGTCGTCTCAGTTACTGGGGTGTGTCTGGGAGATCTCCTTAGCAGCTATGGCATTATCTAATCACTCGCCCCTTTGTGCGACGATTGACGCGATACATGGACAGAGGGGCCTTTGGTATTGATCCCTCCCAGGATGGATACTGGCGGACCCAGTTATGCAACGATGGAGGAGAAAATCCGGTCTTACTTTCAGGACAGCACCATGTCGGACACCTGACTGGGGATCTGGTGGGACGCTCTCAAGGCAGTCCTCAGTGGGCAACTGATTGCTCTTAAAGTCTCCAGAGACAAACAGAATAGGAGATTGGAAGAAGAATTATAACTACAACATAAAGACATCATGCCTAAAATGGGTCACTGCCCAACAAGATTAGATAAAGAGCAGCGGGGGGGGGCGTGGTCGACATGGTGGGAATTCTAAAATGCTTTCAGTGCTTTTATGGGACCTTTATGCCTCAGGCAGACCTCAAGAGGGCTCACAGCGGCGTACCTAAAAATGCAATAGACCTTCCAAATCTCATAGAGGAAGACAAAGAATTATTGGAAGGGGATATCGGGAAAGAGGAGGTTTGCGTAGCAATCGGGAAACTACCCCCGAACAAAGACCCAGGTCCTGAAGGCTTTACGGCCGCCTTTTATAAGAAATATCGATCCGCCCTTGCTCCGTACTTAACAAAATGATATAACTCTTTTGAAGTGACAGGAGGCATTATGGAATCCATAAGTCAGGCTAAACTAGTGGTATTCCCGAAAATGGGTTAAGATCCAATGGGCTGTGGCTCATACTGCCCGATAGCATTAATCAATATTGATGCGAAGATCTCTACAAAAATCCTGGCAGACCTTTGTCAACTATAGGCGTGTCTGCCACCTGGTGGAGAAGGTCACGAAGCAGGGGTTTCCGGGGGTGCTGCTCACCTTGGATACCGAAAAAGCATTCGACCGCGTAAAATGTTACTTTCTCTTTCTCACCATGGCACGCATGGGTTCGGGGAACAGCTTCTACGGTGATACAGGAAAACTACCAAGCTCCTACCCTGCGCTTATCTATCAATTGACAACTCTTGTGCCCCATTCCCCTGGAGAGAGGAACAAGCAGGGCTGTCCACTTTCCCCCTTACTGTACGCAATCTACCTATAACCCTTCATACAGTGACTATGAGAGGCTCCAGTGGTGAAGGGGGTTCCATTTGGGGGTGGACGGCCCATAAGGCAATGGCGTTCGCAGATGACATGCTTCTGGCCCTCACAGAACTGACTGCTTCTCTCGAGGTGGTAGCCGTAGAGATCATGTCTTTTGGGGGGTGTCAGGGCTAAAAATCAATGTACATTGGAAGAAGTATTATGGCTAGCTAAGGAAGATTGATCAGCTAGTATGCAGGCATCACAGATTATGGCACTGGTCGGGAAGTATGGGAGGACCTAACAAAACAAGGGGGGATATCGACAATGGCCCATTCACGCCATTATTTGGGAACCCGCAGGTCGCACCGAGATGGACAAAAGGGCTTTTGGAAGGTGGAAAACAGCGAGTGCAAGAGACTTAAAGATATCATGCAAGGCCAAGATATGAAATCATTTGTGCAATGTAAGCAATCTTTCAGTCTGTCCGAGGGCAACAGGTCAGAGATTAAGGGTTGTGTACCTAGAGGCTCCATCGAACTGCTGGATATGTACTGAGGGCCGGGGTGACAGGGCACGCATTTGGTGGTCATGCCCATTACCCCCTTTTGGGATAAGGTACAAAAGTCCATCAGAGAAATAGTGAACTCGGATCTACCGATGGGGATGGAGGTATGCACTTTGGTCTTATGGGGAGGGAAACGGCACTACACAGCGTGTGATTTTGGTCCTGGCGGCCGTGCTGGTGGTAACTCAGAAATGAAAAAGCAAGGTTCCCCCCACGTTTCATGAGTGGCTGTCAAATATATGGCACATTTTAGCTATGGGGTGGGTCACGTACAACATTCAGAGGGACTACAGGAGATTCAGGGAAGATTGGGGATTGGTGTTGACATACCTGCGGGAGGATTATCGCCTTCAAATGTGCCCACAGAATTTACAGAGTTTGCACATTGTCTGATGCCATCACCTTGGTCAAAATGTTGGGGTGAAGGGCTGGTATCTGCTTGCAAAGGAGGGAAGCAGCGTGGGAGGTGAGGTGGGTGAGATGGTTGTGGGGGGTAAGGGGTGGGGATGGGTTTATTCTGGTTTGTCTTTTTTGCAAAAATGTCAATAAACAAATCTTTAAAAAATTGAAAAAAGACTGCAAGGAGATCACCTAATTCCTGGGATGGGCCAATGAAGTAGTAATGGCCTACTGTTTTCACATCTCTTTGTAAGCTTGGATTACTTCCTGGGGTATTTACTTAGCAGAGCACTGCTTTGTCTTCTCCGATTACCGCTTTGAATCATCTAGTCTGATTCCAGGAAGCTCTTTTGAATGCAGGGCAATATTTAGGTGTACGCAGATAATGCCCAAATCCACATTCAGCTACATAACAAGGGGGTGAGCTAGACCAACCTGTACAATTATCTGGATGACATTTTGTTTTGGGTGAGGGGAAATCTTCCTCTGTCTCGATGGAACCAAATCTGAGATCCTTGTAGTAGGCATACTAGTTGGTAGTCCAATACCTGTCATGGCCCTCTTCAGCTGGAGGGACTTCCACACCATAATCGAAAGTACCAAATCCAGCAGTGACTTTTTAACTGTAGCTTGGTTTTGCACTACAGATCAATGCAGTTGTCAATTAAACACATTTACCGCTATCCCTCCTCTGAAACAATGTATGCCACCCTTTAATGAGCCACTGGAAAGAGTTAACCAGATCTCTGACAATGACTCGGCTTGAGTTTTGTAATGTGGTACACTCCGTCCTTCCTTGGAAATGGGAAAACTGCTTAAAAAAAGTGCAGAACCAGGCAGTCACACTTGCATTTATCTTGAAGAAAGTTTGGGGGGGTGACATTGTTGGCCTCGGCCAAGTCACGTGATCTGGGGAAGTGGACAAGCAAGGGTGGGGGGCGGAAAGGCAGGGGCTTGCAGGGGAAGGTCAGTTATGCAATATGTTTTGATAAATAAAGACGTGTTGAATGCTGAGTCTCTGCTCCTCTGTTGGGCCCGGGTCGGGCTGAGGGGAGCCATGTGGGGGATAATCCATGCTCCCTGGTGGGACAGCAAAGGGGGGTATGAGTAAAGCTGTCCTCGGCCAGATTCTAACCTTCACAAAACAGACTCAAACAGCTGCCATCCACTTTCTACCTCGCCATCACCCTTGTATGCCCACCTCAACCCTCATCCTTTGCCCCACCAAATCTATTCCTGATACACCCCTCCATCAACTCTGCACATGGCCCTCTATTGGATTCCGAACTCCATCTCACTGGCACAAGTTGAGCAGTAACTATTTTCCTACGGTTTATGAACACTACACTTGATAACAACTGTCTTTTTTCTTTATGTATGTCCTTTTATGTGGAACCGTGGTGTATATTCAAATTCAAAGAAGCTGAGTGATGTTTTAATAGTCTACGCTGTTGCTCCATATTTAATGATGGTGATTGTTTATGTTTTACAAATCATTTATTTGTCTATTGGTCCACTTGTGGTAACGGGCAGACAAAGCCAACATTGACTGAGAACAACGTTCACACTCTGCAACCTTGCTGTGTCACAACCAGCTAAAGGAGAGACAAACTCCATCATTACACAAAATGTAAAATTGATTCAATTGAACCGGCTGGTTAGTCTTCATAGTTACTGAATCAAGTTTACATTTTTAACCAGGCTTAGACAACTAATTTATTGGCAAATAAAGCTACTTGTTGCCAAAAATACCATACTGGGTTCTCCATCCCTTTTTCCTTTTTAGTTAAGGCGTGCAGACAGCTGCTCTTTTTGGAAAAGGGAATTGTGAAAATAATAAAAAATAATGTTTCTGGCCTGGGGAAAAACAGAAGCATCTGTTTCTTCTTGTTCTATCCACTTATAGACAGGCGGCCCACAAGCGTAAACTAAATACATTTCTTAGTAGAGGCAGGGACAGCTCGAATTCTCTGTCTCGTCTTTTCGTGTTGCGTCCTAAAAAAAATTAACGTTAAGGGCACCCTGAAGGCCTAGGATAACTGTGTACTGATGGAGTTTGTCTGGCCTTTGGATGGTTTGACACAACAAGGTTGATTAGTGTGACAGTTGTTCTCAGTCAACGTTGAGTGTGTCTGCCCATTTCTTTCATGTTAACATATATAGCTCGGGCATAACCTATTAGGTCTTTTTTGAGTATTTGTCCCCCTTTGGGTTGGTGAGTACACTTGTGGTAATTTCTTCTTTACACCACGTCCTTATGTCATGGAAAGACACAAGAGAACTTTTTGTAAAATGTCTAAGATGCTTTGTGGACTGCAGTGATTGGTTGAATACAGAGTTATTCTGGGAATGCCTAATATCTGGTCATGAAAGGGAATTATTGATTGAGGTAGTAAAAATTCTGGAGGAGCTTGGTTTTCTTGAATAGAAAAATAACAATATATATATATAATTTTTTTTTTTCAAAGAACCTTCATTGAAAGTACGAATAGGATATGCACTCCAGAGAGCAGCTGGGCAGTCCTAATGTCCGCTCAGCAAAAAAGAGAAAGGCACATCTGGTCCAGGCAAACAGGAATATTTTATTAATGGATGTGCCTTGGAAAAAAGAGAACCTGGCAAGAATAACGACACGTTTCACAGTATTCCAACCGCTTTATCACGTAGGTTAGAGAGACACAAAAAAAAGAATACATTTTATACCGTAGCAACTCTATAATAGTGTGTAGAGTGTCCATACATCCTAGGACTGCTCTTTGCTAGTCTATACAATCAGCCATGTTTTAACATTGTTGTGTTACTCAGTGCAAATGCACATAGAAAGCATTGTTCATTTAGAAACTTAAGTTTGTTCCAACATAGAATGCTGCAGTTCACTTGTGGAGGTTAGCCAACAGTGTATATAATTTACTGGGTCAAACCCATGCATATTGCAAGAATTGCTAAAAAGTGAAAAATAACAGATATTGAATGAGCTGCGAAAAAGCCTGGTAAATACAATATGTGGCTAAAAAGCCTAATAGGGCATATACAGTTAAGAATATAGAAGAAATCAGCTCAATGTAAAATCCTGCAGCTCAAATATCAGTACTCTCCAAAAAGAGACACTTTTTGTATGGACATGCAGTCTGCAATGGACATAATGCTATACCTCCACGTGATATGCGGCAATCTAAATGCATTTGATAATGACGTCCTAATATCTGTATAGACAGGTTGCTTGATCTTCTAAAAATGAGAAATGTGGCGGATTGTTTGCGTGGGGAGAAAGTGCAAATACACATAGCAGCAATACCAAAATTGTGCAAAATATGCAAATACAGCAATAATTCCAAAGCAGCAGAAATAAAGTGCATAGTGCTCTATATATATATAAAGGAAGATAGACTGCGAAGCATTCTGGGACGCAGCGGCACTCAGGCTGTGATATAAAGAAAAAGAAAAACTCAATCCATAGTTTGGCTGCCAAAGAATAGTCCTTTATTCATTTATCTTCATGGACATAAGGGCAGCAGGAAAGAAAAAACAACTCTTTTCACCCTGTACGGGCTTCGTCAGATTTAAATACAAACAATGCAAATGTGTCTGTTTAAGCAAGATTAGTCCTACGTTGCTGTTGCTGCTGCTAGCGAGTTCAAGCCAGGGTTGAGTATCTGGCATGGATATGCAGGCAGACATCTTGGAATATCATGTATAAAGGCACAATAGCTAACTTGCACATTGCTAAATGTCGAAATGCCAAGCGTATCGATAATCTATTGCAACAAATATGCTATACTTGGCTCAAATATATTATTTGAATCATGATTGACTATATTGTTGTAATAATATATTAGATGAATGAAAATATGCTAGGACATATTTTAAAATGTGAAATGAAATGTGCCAGGTACAGGGCTCATGCTAACATACTGACCAACACATTGTGCCTAACTGCACTACATGTTGTGCAAATAGAAAATCCTCCCAAATGCTTGGGTATAAAGTGCTATGTGCCAAGTGCAAAACTAATGCCAACCTTATCGACGACACACTGTGCAAAGATTTGCTAGATATATTGTGCAAATAGCTAATCATCCCCTATGCTTGGATCTAAAGTGCAAAGAGCCACACGCAGGACTCATGCCAGCATATAGATGACACACTGTGCAAAATTTTGCAAAATATTGTGCAAACGGCATGACAGCTCTAATAGGCGCTGTTCAGATGTAAAGTGCAATGTGCTATGTAAACAACCGGTGCCAAACTATTCCAATGTAAAGTGCAATGTGCTATGTAAACAACCAGTGCCAAACTGTAAATATATATGTGTCATGATGCCTACCCCCGGGGATACAGATCAAGTCCAGCAACCCCGGAAGCAGGCATCAAGTTATTCCAAGAAAGCCCAACAACCCCTCCTGAGGCCTATTTGGGTGCAGTCCCGGCATCTATGGCGCCAGGCTCATATGGAGAGTCAGTCCTGGCGCCATAGGCGCCAGGCTCATAGATTAAAACTTACCTGATGCAGCCCATGCTGCAAACTTACCTGATGCAGACCATGCTGCAAGAGCTCCAAGCCAAAAGAGGCTTGGAAGGGACTACTTTACCTAGGGCCTATTTTTTTACTCGGCTGAGTTCCAGGAGGAATACTTACCTGGGACTACTTTGGAGGCTATTTAAACCACGCCCGAAGAGCAGCACACGCTTCGCGTTCTTCTGCATCCAGCAGCGTAACGCTCACTGTGCCTGCAAGTCTGCATCCAGTCTTCTGCCACGCCCGCCTCGAGTCTGGAGCTCCTAGAAAGAGAGAGAAAGAAGGAGAAAAGGTTAGAACAAGAGAAATACCTTTAATCCTTACCTGAATTCCCGATCCACTGTGCCTTTGAGCTGGAAGAAAGAAGTTATTTTATGCGCGTTGGCTCGCCTGCTGCAGCGCCGCGCTGAACTCACCGGCCTTCGCAGCATCTTCGCTATCCACCGCATCCTACTGCATGTTCCCGCCGCACTCCGGCACCTAAGGGGAACACAAGAACAGCAAGGTGAGCCAAGGGAATAAACAGAGGCAATATTAGTTACCCCCCATAGACTTACCTGATTTTACCGCCGGGGGTACTATTCCTCTTCAGGGGTCGGCGCAGCCTCCACCGCATCTTCGCCGCACCCCGGCCCCTAAGGGGAACAAAAGGACAGCAAGGTGAAACAAAGGGACAAACAATGGGAATCCTTCTCACCACAATAGACTTACCTAATTTTACCGCCGGAGGCATTATTCCCCAAGACTTCATAATTTCTCTCAGCACCTGAATAAGGGAGAAAGCAACAGGTACATACTGACATTATTTTATCGAACTGTGTTGGATAATACAAATCCTTACCTGAATGTTACCGGTTGTCACGAGGAACTCTTTGCTAGGGTCAAGCTGCAACCTGCAAGGAATCGGACAAGAGTGAAAGTCAGACATTTGAACTCTTACGAACTATATACTTACGCCGTCTCGCCGGAAATCTCAGAGTCAATATTGTTCTGGAACTCACCAATTCCTTCGAACCAGTGAAGTAACTGGTTATCTACGCGCCCCTGCGCTCAATGCAGGATGGAGAGCTCATCTTTCCAAACCATCAGGTGAGACTATAAGAGGGGACATTAAAGGAGATCAGTGGGGAGAACAGCGGGGGTGGGGGTTAACACTCAACTCCACGGGTGGTTAATTCCCTTTCTCCATTTGCAGAAGAATACTCCTACGGGCCAAGCAAATAAAGCTAGGTGGGCCAGTCCAGTCTGTCATCTCGGCACTACGCGTCACATTGGTGGAGACCTCAGCTGTCCAGGTCGGATTGACATCCCTGTGGAGCCAGGTGAGTGCAACAATATGTCTGTTGTGAACCTGACGACACTAGAGCATTAGGAGCAATGGCCCGGTGCAAAGCGCGGTACAAATGATGACATCCGCTCACTGTATTACATAAAGTGCCATGTTGTGCATCTTACATTGTATGTTCTCGCTGTATATTTCACTCTACAAATGATGAATAGACCTTAATGGAGCCATATTGGGCATATCAAGTTGTGCACCATCAGGTTTAGTGGACCCATATGTTTTACATAACTCTACTCTGAGGATTGTGGATGGAATACCGTCATATTGCACATGCTGGTGTGTGCTTGTTTGTGTGTGCTATATTGTATTGCACCGTCCATTTTTAAGCTGACTCCAATCGCCTTGCCCGGCTTGTCACCAGCAGACAAATCTAGACACAAATTTACATATACATATGGGCAAACTTAAGTATAAAAAAATGTAATGTTGACACTCATTAAAATTTCAATAAAATTTCAGTGAGAGTTCCGCCACAATATGAACCACTGAGCAATACATGTTCATACTCTTGGGAAACCTATTGCTAACCAAAGCTTTGGACATAAATGTCTGTATATATGCTTCTCTTGTATACAGCATTGCTGCTGCTTCTTGCAACAAAATTCTACACCAAGCTTGTTTTAGTCACCCAGGAATGTGTACAGTTCTTCATCTCTATTGTGCCCAATTGGAAATGTGGTGTTATTATCCACTACATGGCGAGATTCTGTTTGTCCCAACTTCCTTAATCTGTTACCTCCTCTGGGATGAGCAATAACTGTATCAATCATGAAATATTTGAAGGAGGAAGTGTTGTGTTGATGTACATCCTCAAAATACTTGCCTAATGGGTAAGTCATATCACGGTTTCTGATCGTTTGCAGATGTTGTAAGATTCGCAGTCTCACCTCAAGTTTTGTGCTGTCTATATACCATAACTTACATTCGCAGGTGATGACATAAATCACAAATTGTGTTGAGCACTGGATCACCTTCTTGATTAGTACCTCCTTCCCTGTGCGTGGATGGGTATATTTTCTTATGCTAGACCCAAATCGACACGCTTTGCCTTTCGGGCAAGTGAAAAAACCTGACAGTTGATTGGGAAGCCAGTTATCAACTTTTAGGGCATTGATGGGCTGGAACATGCTTGGAGACAGCTTGGATTGAGTAGAAGCCAATTTCCTATATGTGACTGTTGGATGGGCTTGTAAGAGATGGCTGATACCTTTATCTCTCTTCAACACGTACCAATGTTTACCCAGAATTCTTCTTATCTCATTCACTCCTTGATTGAACGTAGTAATGAATCTGATGAAATTGTTACCTTTTTCTTTGCAATTTTTATGTTGGATCTGATTTTTGACAAGGATATCCTCCCTAGACTTACTGCAGCTTCGATCGTACATTTTGTTGATTGTTTGCTTGCCGTATCCCCTGGCCAGAAATCTCGCAGCTGCTCTCTTTGCTTTGCTCTCCCAACTTTCCTTTTCACTGCACTTGCGCTTTAGTCGAAGAAACTTGCCCTATAGAATACTTTTTTTTTTAAGTATTTTTATTGGTTTTACAACAAAGAACTTGTAAACTTCCCCCTTTCTGATCCCCCTACCCCACCGGGTTAGACCACATAACTGCTCCGTGTTCCGAAGTGTCTCTGCTTCTGTTTAACTGAACATGTCCAGCATCTTTATTTTGTGTGGACACTACTGTTCCATATAGTCACTTTGTAAATATTCCAAAGTTACTGGCCAATCGTCTCTGAATTTTTGATGGTTCCCTTGGAGATTGTAGGTTATGTGCTCCATCGTTATATGGGACCATACTCTTCTTATCCAGTCCAGTGCCATTGGTGGATGTTTCTGCTTCCATTTTTGGGCTATTTCTAACCACACTCCAATCAGCAGGCCCATAAAGTTTCTTTTCTGGGTTTTAGTGAGGGTTCTGTCTCTCGGGTCCCATATCCCATATAGCCAAACTTCTTCCCCCGGTTCACCCATGTCTGGAAACATTGACTTCAAGTGCGCCTTAACCTCCATCCAGTATTGTTGTAGGTTTGGGCAGTCCCACCATATGTGTCGCCAATTTCCTTCCCCCCCACAGGCCCTCCAGCATTCATTGGGTACTCCCTGGAACATCATATATAGTCTTTCTGGTGTGTAATGCCATTGCAGGAGAATTTTCATCCACATTTCTTTTGAGTGCATCACTTTCGTGAGTTTGGGTATCAAATCCCAGGTGTATTCCCACCGTTGTCTGGGGATCGTTTTTTTAAGGTCTTTTCCCATCTCTTCATGTATTGCCATATTACTTTCTCCTCTAGTGTGTTTATGAATTTGTATGTGTTTGAAACAAACTTTCTTGTTCCGCCGTTTGTCATAAAGTATTTTTCGAATGGAGTTAGTTCTCTCGAGACCGCTTCCCTTATTCTGGGCGAGTCTAGCCAATAGTACAGTTGGTTGTATTTGTATCTATTGTTGGCGTGGAGTTTCATTAGAGAGGTACATTCTTCGAATTATCTTATCTGTCCTCCCTGGTACATGTCCCCAACCATTTTGCAGCCTGCGTCCTCCCACCTTTGGAATGCCTTTTTCTCGAGTCCTTGTGGGAATTCAGGGTTTTTGAATAGGGGCATACAAGGTGCTGGATTTTTTGTTAATGTGCCCTTCTGTGTAGCTCTGTCCCATATTTCCAGTGTCGTGTGCATAATTTTGCTTATTTGTAAATTGTGGTATCTATGTTTTTTCCCCACCCATAGCATGTGTCTCGTGGGTGTGGTTGCTACTGCTCTGTCTTTAGCTGCCCACAGCTTCTGGGAGTTTTCCGGTATCCATTCTTTCAGGATCCACAAATGGGCCACCTCATAGTATTTTTTAAAGTGCGGTAGTGCACATCCCCCGTCTTTTCGGGAGGCAGTGAGGACCGTGTTAGATACTCTCGGAGTTTTCCCTTGCCATATGTATTCCGTGACCGCTTTCATTAGGGATTTAAAAAACTGCAGTTGGGGTCTTATTGAAGGAGCTTGGAATAGGTACATGAGTCTGGGAAGGATGGTCATCTTGATCACCGTTATCCACCCCCACCAAGTTATTGCTAATTGGTTCCACTTCTCCAGGTCCCTTTTTATTTGTCGTAGTAGGTGAGGGTAGTTTTGGGAGTATTGTTGTTGTATATTATGTGTCAAGGTGATTCCCAGGTATTTGACTCCCTGCTGGGCATCTTTTAGTTGGAGGTCTTCTGCGACTGATTGTATTTGCTCAGTATCATTATTTCTGATTTCTGTCTGTTAATCTTAAGCCCTGACAAGGAGCCAAATGTTTCTATTTCTTGCATGAGGAGTGGGAGAGAATTTTCTGGGTCCTCCAGCATCACCAGCATATTGTCTGCATATGCTGCTATTTTATGATTTGTGCCACCCATATCTATGCCCTTTATTTCCTTCTTGCTTCTTATCTGCGAGAGCAGGGGCTCCAGGAGAATTGCATATAATAAGGGGGATAAGGGGCATCCCTGTTTCATCCCTCTCTCGATTTGGATCTTCTCGGATAGGGCTCCGTTCACTGCTACTCTGATGTTGGGTGAGTTGTAGTTGGCTTTTATCATTTTGATGAAGGGCTCCCCCACCCCCATTCTCTTCAGCGGGTGGAACAGGAGCGACCATTCAACTCGGTCAGACGCCTTTTCCGCGTCCAGGGCCAATATTATCGCTGGGGTTTGCTTTATTTTTTCCACAATGTTGAGGACCCTCCTGATGTTATCGTGCGTTTGTCTAACGGGGACAAAACCCGACTGGTCCTGATGGACTAAGTTCGGGAGTATTTGCGTGAGTCTGGTAGCTAGGATTTTGGTGTACAAATTAGCGTCCAGGTTTATCAGCGCTTTTGGGAGATATGATGTTGGGAGTTCTGGGTCTTTTCCCTGTTTCTGTATTACTAGCATTTATGTAATACAGTGAGCGGATGTCATCATTTGTACCGCGCTTTGCACTGGGCCATTGCTCCTAATGCTCTAGTATCATCAGGTTCACAACAGACATATATATTTACAGTTTGGCACTATTTGTTTACATAGCACATTGCACTTTACATCGGAATAGTTTGGCACCGGTTGTTTACATTGCACATTGTATTTTACATCCGAACAGCGCCTATTCGAACTGTCTTGCCGTTTGCACAATATTTTGCAACATTTTGGACAGTGTGTCATCTATATGCTGGCATGAGTCCTGCGTGTGGTTCTTTGCACTATAGATCCAAGCATAGGGGATGATTAGCTATTTGCACAATATATCTAGCAAATCTTTGCACAGTGTGCCGTCGATAAGGTTGGCATTAGTTTTGCACTTGGCGCATAGCACTTTATATCCAAGCATTTGGGAGGATTTTCTATTTGCACAACATGTAGTGCAGTTAGGCACAATGTGTTGCCCAGTATGTTAGCATGAGCTCTGTACCTGGCACATTTCATTTGACATTTAAAACATGTCCTTGCGTGATTCGATTGTATTATAAATATTGTGGGTTTATATATGAAATATTTAATCAATTGTAATAATAATTCCAATTTCCAACATTAATGTGTTTGTTCTTCAAAAACTGATTTTATAAAATGATTTAAAAAAAACGATTAAGATCAAAGAACCAATTGCAGGATATTTCATATATTTTCGTTTATCTTATATATTAATACAACAATATAGTCAATCATGATTCAAATTATATATTTGAGCCAAGTATAGCATATTTGTTGCAATAGATTATCAATATGCTTGGCATTTCGACATTTAGCAATGTGAAAGTTAGCTATTGTGCCTTTATACATGATATTCCAAGATGTCCGCCTGCATATCCATGCCAGACACTCAACCCTGGCTTAAACTCGCTAGCAGCAGCAACAGCAACGTAGGACTAATCTTGCTTAAAGAGACCCATTTGCATTGTTTGTATTTAAATCTGACGAAGCCTGTGCGGGTGAAAAGCATTGTTTTTTTCTTTCCTGCTGCCCTTATGTCCATGAAGATAAATGAATAAAGGACTTTCTTTGGCAGCCAAACAAGGGATTGCGTTTTTCTTTTTTCTTTATATCACAGCCTGAGTGCCGCTGCATCCCAGACTGCTTCGCAGTCTATCTTCCTTTATATATAGAGCACTTAGCACTTAATTTCTGCTGCTTTGGCATTATTGCTGTATTTGCATATTTTGCACAATTTTGGTATTGCTCCTGTGCGTATTTGCACTTTCTCCCCACGCAAACAAACCGCCACATTTCTCATTTTTGGAAGCTCAAGCAGCCTGTCTATACAGATATTAGGAAGTCGTTAACAAATGCATTTAGATTGCCGCATATCACATGGAGGTATAGCATTATGTCCATTGCGGACTGCATGTCCATACAAGAAGTCTCTCTTTTTTAAGAGTATTGATATTTGAGCTGTAGGATTTTACATTGAGCTGATTTCTTCGATATTCATAACCGTATATACCCCAGTAAGCTTTTTGGCCACATATAGTATTGACCAGGCTTTTTCGCAGCTCATACAATATCTGTTATTTTTCACTTTTTAGCAATTCTAGCGATATGCATGGGTTTCACCCAGTAAATGATATACACCGTTGGCTAACCGCCACAAGTGAACTGCGGCATTCTATGGTCTAACAAACTTAAGTTTCTAAATGAACAATGCTTTCTATGTGCATTTGAACTGAGTAACACAAAAATGTTAAAACATGGCCGATTATATAGACTAGTAAAGAGAAGTCCTAGCATGTATGGACACTCTACACACTATCATAGAGTTGCTACGATATAAAATGTATTCAATTTTTTGTGTCTCTCTAACCTACGTGATCGAGCGGTTGGAATACCATTCATTATTCTTGCCAGGTTCTCTTTTTTCCAAGGCACATCCATTAATAAAATATTCCTGTTTGCCTGGACCAGACGTGTCTTTCTCTTTTTTGCTGAGTGGACATTAGAACTACCCAGCTGCTCTCTGGAGTGCATATCCCATATATATGTTATGTTTCTATTCAAGAAAACCAAGTTCCTTCAGAATTTCTACTATCTCGATCAATAATTCTCTTTCATGACCAGATATTAGGCATTCCCAGAATAACTCTGTATTCAACCAATCACTGCAGTCCACAAAGCATCTTAGACATTTTACAAAAAGTTATCTTGTGCCTTTCCATGACATAAGGACGTGGTGTGAAGAAGAAGTTACCACAAGTGGACTCACCAACCCAAAGGGGGGACAAATACTCAAAAAATACCTACCAGGTTATGCCCGAGCTATATATGTTAGCATGAAAGAAATGGGCAGACACACTCAACATTGACTAAGAACAACTTTCACACTCAGCAACCTTGTTGTGTCAAACCATCTAAAGGCGAGACAAACTCCATCACTACACAGTTATCCTAGGCCTTCAGGGTGCCCTTAACGTTAATGTTTTTTAGGACGCAACACGAAAAGACGGGACAGAGAATTCTAGCTGTCCCTGCCTCTACTAAGAAATGTATTTCGTTTGCGCTTGTGGGCTGCCTGTCTATAAGTGGATGCTAACCATTCATCGATGGGGTGATATTGGCTTTGTCTTTGAATGTGTTAAATAGATCTGTTAGGACCGGTGCTAATATATCACTGTATGTTTTAAAAAATTCGGCGGTATAGCTGTCCGGTCCTGGAGCCTTATTCCTGGGTCAATCTTGGAGGTTATTATTTGTAAGGTATTCGATGATTTGTTCTCGAATAGTGTTCCCCAGCACCGGATCTCGGACTATCTTCTCAGGGAGTCGCCATTTCCACAGTCCAGGGCCCCGTGGGGTAAGCATTATCTCAACCGAGAGGGGGGCATGGTGGGAAAGTGAGATAGAGCCGATGTCTGCCTTCCGAGTTTGGCCCAGAAATTATCTATACTCGACATTGTTTGGTGGACATGTGTATAGTAAGTGAAGCCTTGTCGGTTAAAGTTAATGTGTCTCCAAATATCCACCAGTGCCAGGTTGGTCATTTTCTGTTTCAGGGCCTTTGAGGTGGAGCACTGCCCCTGCTGTCTGGGGGTAGATCGGTCGAGCTTGGGGTCCCACGCTATGTTCAGGTCTCCTCCCATCACTATCTCCGTATATGGTGTGTATAGTACAGCAATCGTTAGGCGGCACCCTTCTATTTTCGTGTTTACTAATAAATATCTCCCCTGTTTGTCTGCCTCTGTTTGAAGAATCTGAACTTTTAAGGAGTCCTTGAATGCAATTAAGACCCCTGCCTTTTGTCTTGCACGTTTGCTTGTATTATCTGATTGTACCCTTTCAAGCGGACCTTTGCCCTGTCTTGTGTCCTTATATGTGTTTCTTGAAGCATGATAATGTCATATCTTTCTTGTTTTAGAAAATGCTCCACTTTTTTCCGTTTGACAGGAGAGTTGAGCCCTCGGACGTTGTATGTTAATATTTTAGTCCCCATTGTGTTTCTGGACAGTGAGTCCCTGAATGTGTGCTCTGGAGCTTCCCTGAGTATTATAGTGGTTCCCGGTGTCCCCCCCCACCTCTGTAAGGCAACCCCCAACTTGCCCCGTTCCCCTCTTCCCCCCATCGACCCAAAACTGCCCTGAGATGGGCTCTGGTTCCTATGATCGATCAGGCGTTGCGCCGTACGCGCCATGCCCGACATTCTCAGGGATTACTTGTAGGTTATTCGAAAGCCCTTTAGATTCCAAGAGGTGTTCTAAATGCCCTCTTCCCCCTTCTCCGCACCTTTGTTACTGGAATACTCTCCTCCACTGTATTTAGCCTTTTCGGGTTGGAGTAATTGGTTGTTCCGGAGTAATTTCGGTAATTTGTGCTGGGGCCTCTCCTTGTTGTTATCTCTCCCTTGACGGTGGACCTTTCCTTTTTCTTTCGTTGTTTTTCTAATGCCATTCCGACCCATTCCGGGTTTTGTTGTCTCTCCTTCTTCATTCAGGTTCTTCCTATTGATCGTGTATGCATCGTATTTGCCTCCCTTCCTCACAGGTCGTTACCCTCCTTTGCTTTTCCTCCCATGTGAACAGCAGCCCGAAGGGGAATGTCCATTTGTATCTTACTTGCTTTGCCGTTAGGAATCTTACTACTGGGCCCATGTCTCTGCGCTTCTGTAGGGTGATCTGTGCCAGGTCCTGATACAGCTGCACCTCCACCCCGTTCATTCTGATGCGGTCCATAGTCCGGGCTTTCCTCAGGATCTGCTCTTTTTGGGGATATGATGAGAGGGCCACTAGAACATCTCTTGGCCTTACGCCCTGTTCTCCTGCTCGCTTTGGGCCCACTCGGTGAACCCTGTCTATGGGTACTTCTTCCTCTTCCTTTGCGTCTTGGATCTCTTTGAATACCTGTTGGACTGCCTCTTTCAGGTCCCGGTCCTCTACTGATTCTGCCATGTTCTTTAGCCTTATGTTCGATCTATTGTTATATTGCCACTATTGATAGGGGTGTGGTTGCTTTCTTCCTCCGTGTCTGTGTGCGGACACTGTGGCTCTCTTCGGCAGCGCCGGGGGTGGGGGGAGGGGCTTGCCCCTCCGTGTGCTTCAGGCCTTCAGGGCTTGCTGCAGATAATGATAGATAGTGGGGCCTTAGACACCGCTTCCCCCCCCGGGCCGCATACCTGAAGATCTGTGGTGGGCGGTCCCGATCTGATCTGCCATCCCGCTGCCCTTCTCTGGCCCTCGGATCTCGTGTGTCCTCCCTTCCTTGGCGAACGCAGGCTGCGGCTCTCTCTCTCCGTCTTCCCCGGTCCGATTCACTCTGGCTGCAGGGCGGGGCTACTCCGATGCTCTGGATGTCCCGCTTGCCGAGGGGCCGCTCCAGCTTCTCCAGGCTTCCCAGCGTGGGGGAGCCGGGCTCCTCCTCCGCTCCTGCGGGTCCAGATCTCGCCTGGTCCCCAGTTCTAATAGGAATACTGTTTTTAAGACAAGTTGGATGCGCACTTCTAGCATGCAGGACTGCATTCGTACTTGTAACATTCTGATACAGATCAGTTGTAATGGTGTCATTGAAAACTTTTACTTTGATGCCTAAATAGACCACTTCAGCCTGTCGTATATATGTCTTCATCCACCCAGTGAACCCCTTCCACGACTAGATCTTGATTATACTTTTCCAACTGCCTGTTTTGTGGTTTATTTTAATGATGCTGGTCTCATGACCATATGTATAATTTTTAACGTATAATTCACCTCTTTTTCTTTCTTACCTTCTATTTTTATACATCAAATATTTCTACTACTGTGTTTCATTGCATCAATATTCTGTTAGTAAGTGATTGTTTTGTTTTGTTTTGTTTTCTTTTCCTTTTTTTTCTCTTGTGTGTAAAGTTGCAATGTCTGCAAAAATGCACAATAAATAAATACATAAATAAAATTCTTGTAATGCAACTTCCCATAGTGCCATTGAGTTGCAAAGATGTGATGTCACTTGCAATGATGTCAACATATATGTAAATTAGGGGCATATTTAACCGATCCTGCACAAGCTGCCTTCCATTTGTAGAAGAAGCCATACCAGCGTATGTTTGCATCTTAGAAAACATATTTGTCGTACAACAAACTTCAAATGCAGTTCTCTGTGCTTTAAGTTCATCAAAGCCTTTTACTGTCTGATGTGTCCAATCTATCCATCAATGTGATTTCCAATTTCGTTTTGACCTTAAATGCCCCAGGAAGTGAAACAATCCAGCTACTATCCTACATTGTGAGAAAGACATCGATGGTTCAGAATTGGGGGAACTGCACTCAAAATGGGCAGTGGTTGGGGCGCATGTCACGGCATGTGATTGGTCACCAGAGCATAGGGAAGACAGACAACTGCATAAACTGTTGCAGGCTTCTACTCGCCAGCTCAGAAGCCATACACCAGCTCTGCACTGAGCCACCAGGGACACTGCACCACCAGCGAATGAACATAACACTCATGACTGTTTGCACACAAAAAGATGCTCATATTCAAACTGAGCACCTAACACCCGAACATAGTCAAGATGTAAATATGCTGTAATACTCAAAAAGTGTATTTTAGAAGCAACACAAAGAGTTAAAAACAATAAATGGAAAAAAGCTGCTTTTATAAATCAGAAAAACGAATGCATGAAATGGATGTTACCATAATGCAGCTGGCAGTGGTGCTGACGTTCTAAGCTCTGCACTGCTGTGTCATGTGAGTGATTCTGATTGCTTACAGTGGTATTTTCCAACTCCCCCCTATCATGGAAAGGCTAGTTTTGTTCACTGTTGCTTGATGGTGAGAGAAAGGAAATGGGAGTTTTAAGGCTGACGAGGCCTGCTGAATCCTGCTAAAGGAGAGCAGCACGCAGAGCCAGGCAGAACGTGTCCATGTAAGGCAAAGGAGCATTGTAATTGCATTCTTATTGTGTCGTCATACTCAGAGACGTTCTTCACACTCTCTTTCAGAACATGAAGTCAATCTCTCAAACACAGTTGTAAATGGGCTGATACCGAGCAGCAATGGACAAGAGAAAGGTAAGGACAGATGGCTACTTCACCGCTTGAGAAGGCGTGCAATTATTGCACATGTATTTTAGGATGTGTCGGAGGCTTGCAAATGCATTGTGTAATCTGTGAAGCAGCCTCAGTATTTTTAGTAGTGCTCATTGATCTTGGTGAGGATGAAAGATTATACCGTCTATATTATGTTTAATCTCCTTCGAATTTGTTGTTGCTTGTTGTGTTATAAATTTGAATGCCTTCAACAGAAAAGTACTGTATTACCTATCACATTGGTGTATGCAGAAATCAGTCATAGTGCCTCATTACAAGTCCGGCGGTAACGGTGCCGGTAAAACCGGCAGGTTGCAGCCAGACTTGTAAGATTGACTGGTGCCTGATTTGCCAGTAACACCGTGGGCTTACAACTCCGACGTTCCGGAAAGTCAGGTGCCAGTAAATTGTAATTCCCCATTCCCATTGAGTCTCATGGGACTCAATGGGAATGGGGGACATGGAAGCACCGGCAGAGTTAATATCAGTGCCGGTGCTTCTGTTACGACTTTCTTACTGTGGTCGCTGTGTCCGGCAGGGTCTGTCACGCACAGCGGCTCTGACAGGCAAACCCGTAGTGTGCCAGTCTGGTAGGCTTACCGGCACCGTTGTTTCCGGACCGGCACACTTGTAATGAGGCCCATAGACTCCTGATATCCTTCTTGAGAGAAGTTAAGACATCACAACATCACATATACATACACCTAGAAAGATCAACTGAAATAGTATATAGGGTACACTACCACATTATGTACTCTATATATTATGGCTAAAAAATGTAACCAGACAATATGATATTCAACATCACATAGAATGTGCTTGCGGAATCAAGGCATTTTCTAGAGAAACAGAAACCGGGGCTGGATTTCATCGGACCCTACATATGTATTAAACCATGCACTTCTCGCAAACTCCATTCCCACCCACCAATCCTCTTTCTTACCATCATGTCATTAAGTGCCTAGCTCCAGTATTGTTACTTCTTCACTTCCCGACAAATTGCAGTATGTTGCTCATACAATTGTATTATTACTTATTATTACTGTCTTTACCTCTGCTCGTTTTTCTACTTCAAGTCTTTGCTGCTACCCTTTCTTTTCTCTCCTCTCATCGTGTTGTTTTCCTCCCTCACCCCAATTCACTATCACCCCTCTTTGCATGTACAGTAATGACTCCATTGCGCTCAAGACTTGCTTACGTTGGGTAGGAAGGAATAGTTGCTCCTTCGTCTGCTTGCCTCAAGGGTTTTTAAGGTACCTCATCTAGTATCTGTTAATGGCAATACTGTTTTTAGGTAAATAGTAATTGTCTAATTATTTCAGTGCTCTTTCGTACGCATTCGTGTGGCCTATACCTTGTTCTTCCCTGAGTGGGGTGATTTCTCAAAACTTCTTTGCTCTTCTGGGCCTAGGACATGAAGTAGCAATCATTTCTTACCATCTGCAGTCAGCCCCTCATGCGCCACATCGTTCAAGTAGTTCTCCCCAATATTCTTTCCACTCTACCCAGGGTATAGCTGGTTGCCCAGGTGATGGCAAAAAGCGTTCAGGGGAATCCACTATTAATGGCATCTTCAAAAACTGTTTGCAACAAATTCAGTAAGTAGAGTTGTGTCCCTCCGTTGGTCCGCGAACAGTTCTGTGTTTATATCCCTTCAATGCTCTGAGTTTGTTTGGATGAGGGCACGTTCCTCATATGCAGAGCTCACTGGTATTGACGGTCAATGTCAGTTCAAGGTATTCTTTCTTTGGTTGCCACGCTTGAACTGTTCCTTAAGCAGTGTTGTGGTCACGCTAACCTGACAGCACATATGGGAAGGTGGCTGGGCTGGTTTCTCGGAGGGCAGGCTTTCAGACTGTGAGGGTTGCAGGGAGGTGGCGCTAAGGGGTACACCTAATGTAGTCGCTTTGGTTGCATCCATGCCTTTGCCCGGCTTCTTGCTTCGTCACCTGAGTTGCCCTCTGGGGGTCTCTGTGGGAACCTGCTGCATGTCTTCATGGGCTCTGCATCACCAAGATGAGGCATAGGCAATGATGACAGGAGCAAGAGATAGGTGTACCTTTGCCATGATTACACAGTAAAGGACCCCACATTTCCCTGTTCTTATCTCAACCATCCTTCTGTGAATCTTCTTCCCTTCCATTCTAGATCTCTCTGCAATGAACAAAGAAGTAGTTGTAGTGAAGGAAGGAGACAATCGGGAGCACAAGGAGCACAGATAATACACCACAGCTCAAGCTTAGGCCTGCAATCGAGGGATTGAGCTTTCTGAAGTTTTGGGCGTATGGAGCCCAGTCAACCAGTTTATTGATTCCGAAATCTGTGTTAAACATGTAGTTCACAGGTTCTTATGTCTGCATGTCTTACTCATTCTTTGAGGTCCGATAATCGAAGTACTACTGCATTGGGTAGTAGCATTTCATAGAGAGAAACTGTAAAGGCAGATGTTGCCAATGTAGCCTGTGACCCCACAGGGCCCGGCTAGTTGGGCTACATGCTGGCCCTCTGTGGGAACACAGAAAAGAAAGCCACATACACTTGGGTAATAAAAACTTTATTAAGTGTGTGTGTGTGTTTGTGTGTGTTTATATATATAAGTGTTGGAAGAAAACATCCAGCCCACCATGGGGCTGGATGGAATGTTGAAAGTAAAAGTAAAAGATAGAACAATAGAAAATAACTCCCCTGCCCAAGAATGGGCTGGGCGAGGGAGAGAAAAAGAATCCAGCCGGATTTAAAAATAAAGACAGTTGAAAGAAGAGTTGAAGAGAAAAGAAAAAGACTTACCTGGGGATTGCTGTCTTGAACGCCCCCCTGGGGCCCTTAATCCTTTGAAAAGTGCTGGGCGGCGCAAAGGGAGCCCCCGCAGAGACTATGCAGTGGGGCCAAACTGCTGTGCCAGGAGCGGTTCGGCCACCCTGGGCCGTGGTGCCTGTCAGCCCGCCCGGCGGCCAGACTGGACGGGCCACAGATTCATTCATGGCAGTGGCTGCCTGGGCCCATCAAGAACAGCCCGGCCAGGACCGCATGTGGGGAGCTGCCCTGACCCGGCTGCCTGGCCGTGCCCCCAAAGGCGCACCTCGTGGCCAGCAAAACTACCCGGGAGGCCTGCTATTGAGAAAATCCTCCTAAACTACATATGCCAGGAGCAGCTCTGGATGTTGCAGAGAGGCGCAGCGGAAGCCCTGGGTTGGTACCACCGCCAGCCCAGGTGAAGAGGCTGGCGGTGAAGAGGAAGCAGTATGTAAGTACCGGGTTGCTCAGTTGAGCAGCCCGGGTGAAGAAAGCCCAGGGGCTGCACCGCAGAGTGGCCCGGGTGAAGACAACGCATTGCTGAAGGGGCAGGCCAGGAGGATGCCTGACTCACTGCAATGAGCGCGGCAGGTTCCCCATAGCAACAGGGATGCTGCTGGCTCTGATAAAGGTGCTCGGCCGCTCTGTGACTTTGGGTGGGCCCCCAGCCAACGGGGCTCACCCATGGACTAAAAGGAGGCCGTGGGTCGTGGCGGTGATGTTGGGTGGGCTAAATGGGCCACCCTAAATAATAGCTCACCCTAAACCACCCACCCTGAATAATAGCCCACCCTAAATATAAATAATAGCCCACCCTAAATAATATAGAAATACAGCGAGTCGCATCAGTGAGTGTGGGTGGTCCCCATGTGCAGAGGCCCCACGTGGTGTATGGGGCCACCCTGGAAGAAAAGGAAAGGACCAGGCCTCACCCATCATCTGTGGGTCAGGGCCCAGTCAACAGCCAGCGTCATCAGGAGCAGCCCTGCACATTGGACAGACCTGAAGGTACTGTGAAGGGGTGGCTGTCTGCAGCAGTCACCCCATTGTGACATTGTATTTTGTGTTTGTGTAGTATGTCTATATGTAAGTATGCTATGCGTATAATTCTGCATGGTTAAGTAGGGTAAATGTTAAGTAGGAATAGATCAGATGGCCATTCGTTTAAATAGGGGATGAGGGGGGGCACCCTGGCGTGAGGTGGTGTATAGGTTTGCAGCCTGCCCAAGGCCACCTTACAAGATGGGACCACCCACAGAGGCTATCCTCTGGCCTCACTCTCCATGTGGGTGGTACCTGAGTTTAGGAAGGGGATTTGTTGCAGCAAGCTCATCCTTAGGGTCCCTGGGACGGTGGGACCCCACCAAGGAAGGGTGAGCTGACGTACCTGGTGCCTGCTTAGATGGAGCTCACGCCGGGGGAATCCTAGGGTATTATAAGAGCATGTTTAATAAAGAGGGACCCCTTTGTGGTTGCTATAAAAATTCACTCTGGTGTCTGTGTCTGTTAATTATCAAGGAACTCAGGGAGTGGCCCATCTCCTGTATTGACCCTTCTACCTGCATGGTTGTAAGCGCCCCACCAGAGCAGCTGATCTGGGATGGTGGGGTGTTATCAGTGAGTCAGTTCCTGGCATATTTATAATACTAGGCTTTCCGGGCCAGGAAAAAACTAACAGACAGAGGCTACACCAGCATTACATGAAACTGTGTTTTTACTATCAGATAGTGAATGTTTGCACACGTTTACTTTCTCAGTTTACTGTTACATCAGTAGGAGTAACAGCACAATGTATAGAGAAAGTGATTAAAAGAAAAGATTTTAGTGTGTTGACAGCAATATTACATTCACAAGGAATTCAGAAACAGTGTCTCAGTAGTACTTCTTGAGGAAGGTTTGCAGAATGGTCTCAGAGACAGGCAAGTAGGTGAGCTCAAATAAGGTCTTAATTGTTTAACTGCAGTGGGTCTACGCAAGTAGTTAGAGTATGTCTCTCATTTTTTGGCATTCTAGGGAAACGCAAAGTCCATCAGAGAAATGTGAGTGCGATAAGAATAATTCATCAAGCTCATATGGGGACTGTGACTTTGCCAGTAACATCTGCGCCAGTGACCTCTCTGAAACATTCGGATCCTAACAAAAATAAATGTCTGGGACAGTCAGCTGTGCTTGCCTGAGGGCTGTACGTCTTGCTTTGACCTCTGGCAGTGGTGCTTTTCATGTGGATCAAATTAAAGATAAGTTCTCCATTGCAAGCATCCACCAAGTTGAGTCGCAACAGTGGAACCTTTTTCTGACTCTGACTTTTGCTTGAGAGAACGTTATGCCACATAATCAATGGAAGACTGATTGCAAGAGACTGCTGATTCTTTGGTTGCCTCCCTCATGATGGTCTTCCTAACTGCAGTAATTTTAGCTGATTATAACATTTTCTTCTCTCTGCACATTACCACAAGCAGCCTGTAACAGAATGCCATGTGCACATAGTGACGATCCTGAACTTTAATTCAAAATTATGCTAATAATTCTGCATCTGAAAATGATCACTGTTAATCAAGCTTAGTTTCATAATGCTCCATGATGAAAAAGCATAGTGCAAACCTGTATCTCTGTTCGGATTGCCACTTGACATCCCCAGAAGCTGCCTTGTAATTTGGCAACATGGCAGTTACAGAATAACGTGCAGTATTTCAAACAGCTTATTGGTTCCAATGTTCCAACAGCCAGGGCTGCCCTTATCCATGGGGAGCCCTAATCCAAATGATATATGTACCTCCAAGGTTTGGTGACAGTTTAATTAATACATAAATATAAGCCATATCTGATCTGATTTGTTGGTCTATGGGACTTTACAGTTATTCTGGCCAAAATTCTTTTGGTTTCATTTTATTGTCAGACTGGTTTCTACAGGTTACCATTACAGGGAGGGAGACCCTCACGATCTTTGCCTCGAGTGTCTACGCCCATATCATCGTTGGGACGCGTACTTCTACTGCGACTCCTCTCAGCCCGCGCACTCGAAAGAAGGCTCGTCAGATGGGAAGAGGTCTTCCAGAGCAATCCTCTGGTCCGCCTATGGAGATTCATTTACCCCATCTAAAACAGGTGCTTCAGACCATGCTGAATGCTGGCTTCATTATCAATGCTTTAAAGTGCCAGATAGCGCAGGGCACTTCAATTTATCTATGACACTATATGGGTGGTGGTAAGTAACAGCCCCTTCAAGCAAAGGTGCAAGTGGTCCAGGACTGGGACATTACCACCACTCAGACCCAGGTAAGAGCATTATTTGGCCTCATTGGGTAGTATTGTACTTTCATCCAATAGTAAGGGGTATTTTCCTTGAATGGTTGGACATCCAAGAAAATGCCAAAGAAGGTTACCTGTATTCCTCTAGGCATACAGCTTTTCAGAAGCTAAAGGACCCTTGTTCTAACACTCCCAGATTATTGACAGGGATGTATTATCCAGACATATGTCTGCTAATTTGGAATTGGAGCAGTTGTAGCGCAGCTAAACTCGGCAGGTGTTGAACAGCTGTTGCCTACATTAGCATGTGACTGTCAAAAAAGAGAGAGGGAAACTGGAACACAATTGAAAAAGAGGCATTTTCAGTGGTTTGGTCCATTTCAAAGTTAAAACCCTACATTGTATGGTCTCACTTTAATGTACAAATAAACCACAGGCCTCTCAGGTACTTATAAAACATGCTTTTGCTTTGGGCCATGTCCTCCTTACAAGGGTTGAATATGGACATACAGCATGCCTGGATCTCAGCACTCCAGTGCAGATTGCATAAGTAGGTACTTTTGCCTTGATGATGAGCCAGAGCATTAGAAGGATTTACTGAACCATTGTTGGCGCATGTGACAGAATGACAACTATGTGGGTAGTGATCTCAAACTTTTTCAATTTTTGCAAATCAAAATGATGCTGATAATTTTGCCTGTTAAACTGAACTCTGCAAATCAGACCCATTTTCATAAAGCCACATGCGAAAAACTAAAGTGCAAACATGAATCACTGCTGGGACTGTCTACTTACATACGTACCAGCTGACTTGTAGTTTGACAAAATTGCAGTTACAGAGTAACATGTGTATTCCTGCAAACAGCCTGCTAGAACCCAATATTCTAACAGCTAGGAGCTGCCCTTAACCATTGGAAATTGAAATCCAAATGATAAATAATTGTATAGCCTGTGATGAATTGCAGGAATTCCTCCCTTATCCCCAAGGGTAAGCCCTCCCAACCGGGAGCCCTCCCACCCCCCTGTGAGGCCAGGGAGGTGAGCCCACTCCACAATACCCTGCCTAGGGTCTAGGGGTTGAGGCATGTGGGATCTCATTGGGAGAGAGTCCTCTTTGGGGATCAGGACTACCGTTCCGATAATAATATCTCTGAAAACATTTGCTATGGCAACCGATTTAAAGAAGAAACCAGTATTGTTATTCAGAAACGGTGAATATCTCTTTAAATGAGGTATCATGTTCCACTGGGGCAAGAAGGCCAAGCAAGAGCGATATAGGAAGACCCGAATGTACGTGGGAGCAGTCCCAAGCATACATTATCCATAGCGAGGGAGGAGGCTGGCAAAGAGAAAAGCCTACAAGTTACAAAAAGGCAGGACTACTGGTTGCCGGGGATGTTCCAGATGCTCAGCGTCTTGTTGGGAAGGCAGAGAGAGAACCAGACGCACAGCGTTTTGCTGGGAAGGCAGAAACTGAATCAGACGTGCAGCGCCTTACCTGGAGGCGAGAGAGAGTATAGGACGTGCAACGTCCTGTATTGAGGAAGGAACCCAAAGCCGAGATATATGCTCAACACCTTTCCTGGAAGAGAACAAGAGCAACAATCAGACAGGGAGCGTCCTGGAGCCTACAGAGAGAAAGTAACACTGAAGGTGGTAGCATGACCACGAAAGACTTGTTGTGGACCAGGAGTCACCCAACCAATGCTGAAACCACTTTGAAGACAAAATCACGGAATCTAACGGTACGGGAAGTACCTTGTGACTATCTTCGACAACAACATAAAAGAGGAAACACTAAAGGAGGAAAAAAGAAAAAGCTGGCGATACAGAGAAGCGACACTGAGCCCTGGATGGCCCAGTGACGTTGTCCAAATAATTCCCAGGTAACGGGGATAACAAGAATCAGTATGGGACTAATAATAATCGTCCCATTCAAAGTAAACAAACTGTGAAAATCAAGCCAAGAAGGGTGAATGAAAATCATTATGTGAGCATTCTTACTCGTCTCAGTCCAGATAAAAGATCCAAATAGTGGAACCTCAAGAAATGAATAAGAATCAATGCTGGAATACTCAGTCTTATGTCAATAAAGCCCAGGAAAGTCAAATAGAAGGAGAGACTTATGAATGGTGAATCTGTTTACCAGAGGAAAAGAAGAGAACACATATTTGTAGAGAGAATCAAGAAGAGAGTGATATACCCCATAAGGGTAATAATCAAAGGAAGGAGAAACCAAGCAAAGTATTGTGCAAATTGTATGAAGTAATCAAAACAATCGCCAGAGACTATATGAAGATTGACTATTGAAATAAAAGTTTGCGAGAAGCAAAACAAGCCACAGGAGAAGGGAATCATTCTCCTGTCTT
Source organism: Ambystoma mexicanum (assembly GCF_040938575.1). Taxonomy (NCBI): domain Eukaryota; kingdom Metazoa; phylum Chordata; class Amphibia; order Caudata; family Ambystomatidae; genus Ambystoma; species Ambystoma mexicanum. Next base: position 753,328,063 of record NC_090929.1, read on the forward strand.
TAGTTGTTATTATAGTGGTTGGTCAGTTAGGTTTCGTTTTGGATGGTGTCCAGTTTCTGTTAAGACATTTGCTGGCGACTGATGAGCACCTTAGCTAGTGGTTTTAGGTAGGGATGCCCTATAGCATAGGGAAAGTTAGGACTTTAATACATCTAAAACTGAAATGGCTTATCAGAGTTCAGTACCTTCGTCTTAACCGCCAGAAACCCCATGGCCTTTTGGCAGTTGATTAATAAACAAGCATAAGCCATATCTGGTTTGATATGGTGTCCTATGGGACCATATCGTTATACTGGCCACAACCCTTTTAATGTCATTTTATTGTCAACCTGGTGTCTACTGACTCCTTCAACTGTCAATGTTTTGTGTATCACTGATATGGGCTGAGTTTTAACCAAAACAAACCATTTGGACCCAGCACTGGAAGATTCATTTCCTCTCTCTAGGAAGGCTTTTCACCTTCTCAAGAAAACCGGATGTGCCCGAAAGAAGATCAGGAAGGGACCAATGCTTCAAAGGAAGCCTTGCCAGAGCAATAGAGAAATCATGCCACGGAGGTAAATTACTCAAGCCTCTTTGATGCAAGTCAAACAGGGGAGAAGGAGGGCCTAGATTAGCCAAATAGATAAGTTACTGTCAGGAGAAAGGTCCCACCATCTTGGAATCTCTTAGGTGCCCCTCATGTGCCTCCTCCCCACTTGTAGCAGACGAAGCCCTCTGGGACTGACATCAGCAGGAAGACTCTTGTCACAGAAGCCAAGATTGGACCATTACATGAGGCTTGATATGGAGCAATCCGCTCTGGAAGAATTGGTACATATACCCGAAGAAAACATATATACATATACCCGAAGAAGAAGGATTTCACTCGAGCCTTACTGGGGGATCAATATACATGAAGCCCTCAGCCACTGAGGTGAAGATAAAGACATCCAAGGAAGGATTGTTGCCTCCCCCATATGCACCCACAGCCTATAAAGCTATGAGCACGCTGCTTTAAAATAAAATATTGTATGCTGGGCCTGTTGTTAGGCTGCCAGGTAATGGAGTCAATAATAGAGATCACTCACTGCATTTCGAGCGTTCAAATTTTTTTAGAAGAGGTTGTTCATGATTTCCATGCGCTAAAAATCTCTATTTTAGGAATTTTGTTGCAAATGTGTTCGCAGGGCATATTAAAGTTAAGGTTACACTAAATAAGATCATGTGCATAATACTGCAGAGTGACACACTCTCAATGCTCGTTGCCATGGCAAGTTCACAGTTATCATCCTAGGCCCCTTATTTGCCATGTAAGCCACACAATTCTTAATTTATGGGGGTGTTTGCCAGGGCTCAGCCCTGGCACTCATTTCTGAGCCCCAGCACTTATTGTCTCAGACGCCATATGATTATGATATGGCGTTTTGGCAACTTTATTATAGTAACTGCCAGTCACATAATAAACACCTATAGCTAGAATCAGAGCAACATGTAAATGATGATTGTGTTTAAAGACACAGGGCCTCATTCCGAGGTGGGCGCAAAGGGATACCGGGCACTGGTAAGGACACCGGTGCTGGTAATCCCTTTGCGCCCTATTCTGAGGTCCCTTTGCGGATCCCGCTAAGGCCGCCTGGTTTTAGCAGGCGGCCTTAGCGGGAGCCGCAAAGGGTCCAGGGAGCAAATAACGGTACTGCAAATTGCGGTACCGTTACTTGCACCTTCCCAATTCCCATTGAGCCCTATGGGGGCTCAAATGGGAATGGGGAATGGTGGGACTTTCCGGTCCCGCAAAGGTCCGACTAGACCGGTAAGTCCCCATTGAATGAGGGCAGATTTGGTACCGTTATTGGAGGAGGCCATGGCGCTATTAGCGCCATGGCTACCTCCAATCTCGGAATGAGGCCCGCAGTGGGCCTCATTATAAGGTTTGCGCTGACGGAAAGAAGGGGGCTGGTACGGGACCGGCCCCCTTCATTCCGTCAGGGCTGATTACAGGGTTCCCATCGCGGGACCCGGATCGCACGCCTGGTAAAACCAGGCGTGCTTTCCGGGTCCCGCGAGGAGAAGAAGGAGGTAACAGTGGGATACTCATAATGTGCCAGTTGTTACCTCCATCCCCATTCCCATTGAGCCCTATGGGGGCTCAAATGGGAATGGGGAATGGTTCCTGCAAGGAGGACTTACTGGGTCCTCCTATGTCGGAGTAACCCGGTAAGTCCCCATTGCAGGAACCCGGTAAAGGAGGCCGGTTTGGAGGCAGCCATGGAGCTAATAGCTAATAGCTCCATGGCTACCTCCAAACTCGTAATGAGGCCAAGTGAGACATTTGTCTCATGTCAAGACACACATGTTATTTCATGTGTATGTTGATTGGTATTTGTAAATCACACTTCTGCTGTAGTGGCAAAGTACATATATCAACCAAAAAAATTCGCTGGGGGTGGCAGCTTTAACCCCATATATGTTGACAGCAGGTGGAGCAGCAGTGGGTGATGGCAGCAGTGGGCGGGGAGCTGCCCATCCTGACGTGTCATGGGTGTGTTAGTAAATCTTTGAGCCCCAGCACTTATTATTGTTTTTATACAAATCAAGCACTGAAACCACCAAATCTTTTAGGACTGTTCTACATCTTGAGCCTGACATGCATCTAAATATTGTATAGTGCGCTAACGTTCCTGTTCTCAAAATCTGTCTTGTAATAGACTCCTGTTAATCCTGTTCACTTTAGAATAAAGCCGTATTTTCTACATCATAATCTCTATGGACTACCCAACAGGACTGATATGCGCAAGTGATCATTCTTCACCCTCCCCCATCCTCTTGGTCTCTCCTCCCTTTGGTCTGTACCGCTGAACCCCTCTTTTCCATCTTCTCAACTTTACACTGTTCGGTTTCTTTCTGCACACTGAGGTCTGGAGAGCACTGCATGGGCACAATATGCCAACTCCCGGAAAAGCGTAGTAGCTCTAAGACTGCAATGGTGGTGATTTGCCACAGTATGAAAAACGTGTAAAATAACGCACTACAGGATGAGCCTTTTTATGTTTGCATCAAACCACAACAGTTTAATTCTCCTATCCTTGAAGGGGTCATGTTCGGGGTAAATAAACACTGCAACTGTGAATCGACAGCGTCATCTAACTAAATCTGACTGCAACTGTGAATCGACAGCGTCATCTAACTAAATCTGTGTTCATTTAAGCAAATCAAAACGTTGTATAGAGAGCGCGTTGGCTGGACGTCAGATTGGCAACCATTGTTTTGGAAGGAGGACCCCGCGCCTGAGCGCCTGTAACCAGTGCAAATGCTCTACTTCCTGAATGAAAGTTTGCCCTCTATTTTTAAAGATGACATCACTTCTCTGGGCTTGCTTTGTGTATGACATTTCCTGTGATTGTCATTCCTCATTCCCCCGGGGAATTGTACGCTAGTGGCATGTTCCTGATTGCTTTCGCTCCCGGATGCACATCTACTCTTCGTTTTTCTGTTTGCAGCAGTGGAAGTACCTCTCGGTGCGCGCTCTATTTCTGCTGTTAAAATAACCCCAGTGAAGAGGGTGAAAAGTTCTCCCGACCTTGTGCTGTTTACAGGTATCTTTTTTTCAAGTTCTCCGGCTGCCCATGAACATGTGCTTCACCCCGCCTAGATAATTAACCGCTTAATCTCCATCTTCTCTTACCAGAACCATGGATTCTGTCTTTCCCTAATTATTAAACCATGGTTTTATTTGCTTCCCATGTGCTTAGGTAAAGTGATTATTGGATTCATTTTCATGCGAGCATCATTTTTAACTGTGGCTTTTATTGGCTCATGATATTCAAACTAATCTGTAATGTTTTAAAACCATTGTTTTTCTGCCTTGTTTACGTAAATGTGTGCTTTTTCAGAAGCGGCAAGAGTTAGTGCAGCAGTACTACCAGAAAGAGCAAAACAATATAATGGTATTTCTTCTTGTACAGGGATCGAAATTAAGATTGGGAAGCATGAGCTGAGAGCAGCTCCTTGGTATCCAACATTAACCAGTGGCCAGGATCTAACACTGGGAAACGAGCAGCTAGTACATAGCTTTCTGAAAATCTAGCTTCCACATAAAATGCATGCTTATCATGTTCCCCATCATTTATGTCCCCTTATGCTTTAAATGTCATATAGATGTGTCCTAATGTTCGTGCATAGATTGTCCAAAAAGCAGAGTTAGATTCACATAGTTGTGTTTGTTCAGCATCAGTTGGTCTGGTGAGCCAAAAGTGGCTTGTGGTAGCAGCTGGTGTCAAGCAAACGGGCACTTCTAAGCTAGAATCATGAGCTAAATAGCTCCCATCTGTGCTCAATTTTGAACCTGTTGCATCTTATCTCATGTTAAACATTAGTTTTAGTGTTAGTCCATATTCTCGTAATCTGATGTGATTAGCGTGATCAGGTGCCTCCATACCAGCAAGTCTCTACTGCCCACATTCTGTGCTTTCATTCAGCAAACAAATGCCTTCTGGGTGCTCTCTCAAGAGAGGAATAATGCAGTACTGGTTATTTGGAGTCACATGGTCACCCTTGAAGGTTTGTGCATAGCCATTATTTTGACATGACTTCACTGTTTTAAACTGTCCTCTTCGGTGCTCATATGTCGTGTTGTAAATGAAATAATCACCTACAACTTTCAGTGTTATGCGGCTGACACACAGCTCTCTTTCAGGCTACCCTTGCCCTCCTCCTCGCTCATCCCTGACTGTCTGTCTGCAATTCAGTCTAGTTGTGCTGCAAACTATCTCTGTCTCAATGCCAGCAAGATAGAGATCGTCCTCATTGGGACCCCTGCTCCTGCCTTCCCACTGTCACTATGGCCGGCCTCCCTTGGCCCTGCACCCCACCCACTAGTAGGGCAAAAAATCTTGGGGTCATCTTTGACTCCACTCCCTCCTTCTCCTCTCACATCTCGCACAACTCTAAAAAATCCCACTACCAGCTGCACCTCCTCAGAGGTATTCAACATTTTCTCATCTTCCCCCAGAGGCTTACCGTCTCCAGCGCCATGGTTTTTTCTAGACAGGACTACTGTAACAGTCTCTTTCTCAATATTCCTACGTCCACTCTCTGACCTCTACAACTCATCCAGAACAGAACCGCAAGGTTTATCCTTGGTCTCAAGCCCAGGGACCGCATCTCTCTAGCACTGAAATCCCTCCACTGGCTCGCTGTGCCCGCACGGATCAAGTTCAAGACCCTCTGCATAGTCCACAAGGCTTTCTGGGGCCGGGGCCCACACTATCTACAACTTTCTCTCCCTAAATACTCTCCTTCTAGAGCTCTCCACTCATCCTCCTCTAACTCTCTCCGGATGAGCCGATTCTCAAAACACAGATTTGGGGGTAGAACCCTTTTCCCATGCAGGTGCTTCCCTCTGGAACAGCCTCCCTGCCTCTCTCCGTCTTGAGCCTGATCACCTTAAGTTCTGTAAACTCCTCAAGACCTTCCTATTCTCTTCCTCCTTCTCTCTCCCTCTCCCTACTTAACCCCCTCTCTATTCTTTCCTGCTGCCCTCCTCCCTCTCTCCATTACTCAGCTCAGTTTGCTGACTGGTCGCCTGCTGCACCTTTAGAGCCACACATATGTCAGCCACCACGCATCCCCCATCCAGTCCTGGCACTTGCCCCTAGGCCTCTGCACTCCACCCACCCCTTCTGCACTTCTTTTACTCATTCCTTGAGAATGGTAACCTCTGAGCACTCAACTCAGGGCCTTGGTGTCATGGTTTTTTGTATGGTCACAATCAAATCAGAGAACTCCTTCCCCTAAAATGAATGTGGCGCACAACAAATCACTATGAGTTTTTATTTGGTTCACTGTGGTAACGCCTCCAACCCGTCTAGCACACAACCTCGACAAACACCCAGTGCCACAATGGACTAGGAACCAGGCCGGTGTGTATTAATAATATATTTATTATTTTTTTTATTTAAGAAAATTAGAACCAAGGGATGACAGCAGCCACCAATGTTGTGGCAACACAAAGACAAAATATCCTTCTTAGTAGAGTACCACCTCAGAACTGACACCAGACTATGCAGTTACAATAGCTACCTTTTACGTCACCCTCCACCCCTCAAGAGAACAGTTCAAAGCACACCAGGAAAATGAATGCAAACAGACAGGAAAGTGATACTTTTGTCCCAGCAACCCTCATACTCCAAACATCAGTTTGACTTGATTTCTTTGAATGGAAGGCAGTGACAGCGAAACATCAGATTTAGGAATTGTGGGTCACAGAAACAATATGGGGAAGAAAGAAAGGCAATGGGACAAATTTGTGTTGCTACACCTGATAATAAAACACAGGGCTTTTAGGATTATGGTCAGAACAGAATGGGAAAATCGGTTTTCAGTTACCTAGCACAGTTGCAATTGGAAAGCATAGAAAGAAATGGTAAATTTGTTTTGTTACACCAAAAGGACAGGCAGGGCTTTGGGGAATATTAGTCAGCACACAATGGAAACATCGGTTTTAGGTTGGGATGACAGATGCAATGGGAAAAAGGAAATGCAAATGGAAATTCGTTTTGCTGAGCACAATTGAAACACAGGGACAAATTTGTTTTGCAGATCACAATGGTAATAATTCTTTTGTGCAACTCTTTATGACTATACCGGCTCACAATACACTGTGAAAAGATTGTTGGTTGCCAACAGTACAGATCCCGTGAAATAAATGGGGAAATTAATTGATTTATTTTGATAAATATGCTAAGGATCTACACGGGCCAACAGGGGATTTTTCAATTGGAAAATAACTAAATACACAGGAAAACAGGAATTTTCAATAGGGAAATGACTAAGACAATGCTGAAAGAATACAGGACCTATACAATCTATGGCTTGGGGTATTCCTACTTACAGCAGAGGTCAGGATTGGACATCAGGGGGCATCAGGGCACTGCTGGGACATCAGTCTCTATGTCTCCTGGCTCCACTGCAAGCTAGGCCTCTCTCTGCTGGGATGTTCACACAATATTTTGACAGCAGGTCACCTCATGGGATTATTGGCAAAAGTACTGCTCTGAGGCAAGTTAGCTTAGTTATAGGGCAGATGACATCTCTAATGTGTCATGATTCTCGTGAAAGGGATTGGCTAATGCTCACGACCACCCACCTTCTGTGTGCTGATACGACAAAGGAATATGGGAGTGCTTTGGGACCATAAGGAAGGAGAGCACTTCATCATCTTACTTCAACAGGTGGGCTCGGTCATGTTTTTGCACTTAGAATCTCACTACCTTGCAAGTACCCTTAACTTTCAAAACTTTACATGTATGAATACATTTTTGACAACAATATTTTACTTCGAGTCAAATTACACTAATCAGAAGTCTGTATGTCATTCCTGTGCAGAGCTACAGTTTTCTTTCATTTACTCCAGCGCTATAACATTGAAAAACATGGCATTTTACAGGCATCATAGGAATTATGATTGACATGTTTTATCAAATGTTCATGTCTTTGGAATTCACCAGGAGGGCAACATCACATTTTCATGAGTAACTTCAGGTGCGTTTTTCTCACAAAAATCGTTTTGGGTCGATCAGATGGAGTTTACTGTCATCTTTCCAAAAATCCTACAATGACTGTGGTGCGATGAATATTGTCAATTTTACATGATAAAGTACATTTCTCCAATTGTAGTCAATGTGCAATCTCCCTCCTCATCTGAGTAGGCCCCCACCCTCCTGGAGAACTTGACATCAGCAGAGGTTCTGTGTTTAGATTATCCTACCCATTCCAAGGGCTAACAACTAAGTTAATGCACTTTTTAATGAAGCTTGTCACCTAGGGTCACAAAGGCCGGAGAACAGACCCACTCTTATCTGGTCCACCCCGGGTCTCCCATCTCAAAAATAATTATTTTCTTGTGTTTAGGGTTGTATTTTTAAGACATAGTTTTGATTGATGATGACACCGAAGCCTGTCTTCAGGACGAATGCTGGGGTCAGTTCTATTTCTGAAGACTGAACATTTCATACACCCAGCTACAAATTGCCTTTAAACTCACATTTTACTTTTAAATAAGCTCTTAGAAGGCACACAGTTTCAGCATATATATATAAGTGTCACTACTCAGTTGTCCCTAGCATATAGCTGTTAGATATGAACATCATATTCACATTTTTAGTGGTTTTGGTGAACATTTTGCTTTTGCAGATTGTCAATTTGGAGGAAAAACGAAAATGACGTTTTATTTATTTGCCATGCAAAATGTGTCGTTTCACTTAAGATGCTGGGCACTGCTGTTTCTGAGAATGTCAGTGCAGCTCTCCATAGATTTATTAACACCTTGGGCCCACATGTGTTTTGCTTCCTTCATCCACGGCAGTTTGCAACTTTTAACATCTGGACGTTTTTAGGCCCAATTTCTCTCCTTATTACTTTGGTTCCTTAGGCCTTAGGTCTCATATTATTTCAGCACAGGCCTTTTATTTAGGGGCATGCTCACAATGACTCTAGCCTTTTGATTCATGGCATTCAGGGTCTATTTCACCCCACTCCTGGCTCTTTCATTTAATATGCAGATAGAAGAGCAAGGGGATAGTGGGGTGCCCCATTTTATTTGGCCTGGGTTCGTTCCAGGGATCTCCTTTAGAGCACATCTTCTCTTTTCCTGGTCCTGACAGAGTGGTGCTCTGGTCAGCCCTCCACTCTTTTTTGATTTTTTTTAGACTTTTGGTCTCGGATCCCTCCCCTTCCTGTAGATGCAAAGAGTTATTTAATCTGCCAAAGAGAAAGGAGAGATTAAGAATTTCATATAATACTATTTTCCTTGGCAGGGACATGAAAATTGACAACAAAACAACTAGAGCCACCTGACATCATTTTATATATCGCAAACATTTCTTTAGATGACAATTATTTGGAATGGTTTCAAAATAAGTATAAGTTGTTCTACTTCCTGTATATGCGTGATTTTCTCCATCCAGGTTGCCATTGTTTAACTTTACTCTTCAGAGGGTTCCTGGGCTCTAAACTCACTGGGTTCTTCAGTCATTCGCAGGTTCTGTGTGGAATGACAGCTCTTCAACTGATTGATGTGAACCAATTTATCTTCCATTTGTTCTCCTTTAGGGATGCAGATCTTATAGGCGACAGGTGAGATTTTATCTACAATTTCAAAGGTGTTGCACCAGGAGGCGAGGAACTTCTGCTCTTTGTCTGTTTCCTTTGAAATGTGTACAGGTAGACCCTGTCTCCTACTTGGTACTCTTTCTTGGTGGTCTTTAAGTGGTAGTGGGTTTTCATCCCCTCTGCCGACTTTTCTAGACTTCGCTGAGCGTAAGAAAAAGCGTGCTGAGAAGGTGTTTTCGCAAATTCTCAATTTACTCATTGGTCATGGATGCATTGATCAGGGTCTGTTCTTGAGTTCTGTAGAGCAGATGCTGAGGTAGTACCATTTTTCATCCAGCCATGAGCTCGAATGGTGAAATTTTTGTTGCAGAAGATGGTGTAGACCTGATGGCCATCAGGACAAGTGGTAGTCAGATGTCCCAACTAAGCCCAGAGTCCGCCATAAACTTCTTTATAATGCCCACATTTGTTTATTGTACCTCTCAACTCTCCCACTCGAGGCTTGGCAGTAGGCAATGTGGAGTTTTCTCTTTACCCCGAGTATCTCCCACATCTTTGTCATCACCTCTCTGGTAAAATGACTTCATCGGTCCGACTCAAAACTTTGAGGAAGGCCGAAACGCGAGAAGATGTGATTGATCATCAGGGCAGCAGCTGTTTCTGCCTTGCAATTTGGGGCTGGGACCCTTTCCTCCCACTTGGTAAACAAGCATGTCAGGGTCAACACGTACTTGTTTCCTCTAGAGGAGCGAATCACGGGCCTGATGAAATGTACTTGCAAATCTGACCATGGCAGTGTTTTTCCCATTTTCTGAAAGAGAGCTTGTTGTGTGAGGGAAATTGGCTGAAACTGAGCACACACAAGACACCCCTTTAATTATTGGTCGAGGTCCTCACCCATGTTTGGCCAGTATGCAACCTCTCGCAAGATTTCCAAAGATGTATGAAACCCCCTATTACCGGCTGTGGCCGTGTCATGGGCGTGATTTAACATCAGGCTTCGGAATGAGGTAGGTACCACCCACTGGTCACATCCAGAGATGGATAACCGTACCAACAAACCGTCTTGGATTCGGAACGTTTTGGAAAACTTCATCAACACCCGCAGATCCTCTTTCCCGATGTAATCGGATTCGGTCAGAGGAAAATTCATGGGGTCTTCAATGTGTTGATAACGTTTCCCAATAATCGGGTCCTCTTTTTGTGCCGTAATCAAATCAGCATCAGGGGTTTCTTTACTCCACTGGGCAGTTGAGAGTTCCTTTTGGGCAAGTGTTTGGGACCTGGTGACAGCAGCGACCTGGATTTCCCCCATCAGGGATTAAGTTTCTAGGAGATCCCCGTGGATGGCTCTGGTTTTGGCCAACTGGTCAGCCAAGTCTTTTCCAGTTTTGTCTAGTCCCTCTATTTTGGAGTGACCCTTGATCTTTTTCCAGTATATTGTCATCTCATTAGAGGTGACCAGATCATCAATGGATTGTATTTCCCATGTTTGTGCGGTTTGTTATTTGAACACAGCATGCCTCGATTTTTCCAATTCATCAGGTGCTCCACGAACCCATTCCGAACATAATCTGAATCAGTTATTATGACCAGTTATTGGAGTTTGTGTTGCATAGCAGTGAGGATGGCTTGATGTACTGCCATCAACTCTACCACCTGACTACTTTGGCAACCGATCTTGTACCCAGCAGAGGGCTCTGGGGCATCATTCACGCATGCATTCCCAACGCCAGCCACTAGGTCCTTTTCCCTGTGATTATCAACATGGTAGGAGCACCCTTCCACATAAACTGTGGGTATCTATCCCCTGGCACGTGTCTACCTCATAGACTTTGTGTGAGAATGTAAGATACGCCTCCATGTTGTCTTGGGTTTTTAGACTTTCATCCTCGAGACTTTTTTCTTGAGCACAATCATGTAAGTCAGCCAAAATTGCGCGAGGGGAGGCTTCTTGTTTTGGCCATATCTGACCTCCACAGGAAAGCCTTGCATGGACAGAATCCAGAAAGTTATTCTAGAATTACTCACATTCCCTGGTCGGATTTGGCCACTTTCGAGATAATTGCAAGGGCTGGTGAGGAGTCTCAACAATGATGTTCTCCGCCTGGATGAACGGGCGTTAATTCTTCAATCCCCACACCGTTGCCAGGAAAGCCTTTTCACAATCATTTAATTTTTCCTCCACAAAGGACAACGTCTTGCTCGCATACGAGATGACTTTGTTGACCTTGTAGAGCTTTTGGTATAATACTGCTGTTAAGCAAGTATTTGAGAACCCCGTCTCCAAGAAGAACTCCTTGTTTTTATGGAGTAAGCCAAACAAGGCGCTTGGGAAAGGCTTCACTTCAGTTGTTTTACTGCCTCAGGTTTCTCTGGACCCCACTTGACCCCGGCCTTTAGTAAATGGACCAATGGACTGGTGACCTCTGCATAGTCCCATGTGAACGTTCTACTATAATTAGTAAGTCCAAGAAGGCTTCTTAGTTCACGCAGAGTCATAGGGTCTTTTAATTTCAGTAAAGCTTCCACCTTTTTCGCCTGGGGACTGAGACCCTCAGGGGTAATTTTGTGCCCTAGGAAGTTCACGCAGGTACTACACCACTGTGTCTTCTGAAAGGACAGTTTTGCTTTGGCTTTCTGCAACTGGGTCAGAACATAGCGTATTTCAGCTATATGTACCTCCACAGTTGAGCTTTTGATTAGAACATCATCTACAGGGGCCAGGTTTCCCCATTCATTCACGTCGGGCATGGCCTTATGCAAGAAGATTTAAATTTGTTGCCGGAGTTTATGTATCCAAAGGAGGATCGGGTCCACGTGCATTGCTGCCCCCACAGGTAAAAGCAAGCTTGTTCTGGTCTTGCCTACTCACAGGTACTATCAAGTAACCGTTGGTCAGGTCAATGGTGGTATACACGCTTGACCTTTGGATCTGGGCCAGTCCCTGATCGATGTAGGGAAGGGGCCATCTTGATATGTGGACCCATTTATTTAACTCCCTAAGGTCTGCGCAAAGTCTCCATTGGCCATTGGGTTTGAGTATCCCCAGTTCCGGGTTACTAAAGGTACTTCTCTGGACAAATGATCCCACGGGATTCTAAGTTCTTTATAATCTCTGTGAGTGACTCCATAGATGCGAGAGGCAACCAGTATTGCTTTACAAATACGGGGGCCATCCCAGGGTCTGTTGGCATGGAGGTTGAATGTATCTTGGTGCAACCACAGTGGTGCGAGTCCACGGCAAAGATCTACTGAAAATCCAAAAACGTCTGTTTCAGCCTTTGCTTTTGCTCCTCGGTCTGACAGGCATCATCTGCCTGAAGCCTGGAAATACCCTGGGTTTTGCAATTTCGGCAGTATCCTCCAGTTGAGTGGAGAGATCTCTTGTTATGGTGTTTGCCTGGACATGTGGTTTCAAGGAGGGGAGGTTGTCACTGTTGTCTTGAAATACCACCTAATCCTTCCTGATGTGACAGGTTACCCCTTCCCCACCATAAGGACAGGAAGAGTACACCAAGAAATTCCCCCCTTGCTGGGTGAAAATCATTTCCGGAGGTATATCGTCGTCACAGTGGTAACCGTCATTTGGAATTGGTCCTATGATCGCATTACCTAAGTCAATGGAAACATGTTGGCATCAACTGCCATGCCGATAAAGGTTTCTGCGCCCAAAGAGATACTTCTAGGGTCGTTGTTATACGCCAATATTCGAATGGTGTCGTGTTCTAGGTCAACTAGTGGTGTCAGGTTCAAATACAACCCTGGCTATTGGAGGTGAGAATTCAAATTTATATAAGCGTCCTTGCTTATTTTTTAGGAGATTTGTGAATTGTCGTACCTGTCCTGGGATGGTGACATCTTCTGCCGTTTGAACTTCCACTGCATAAGGCAGCAATTGGGCTGACCAAAATGCTTTCTCAGTGTTGTCAAAGCCCATGGGGTTACACCACAGTCGGGACCAGCCATTGTTATTAATTATGTTCAAATTAATTGCGAATCGATTGAGAATGTCACTGCCTAAGTAAAAGGCAGAGGGAACATCTCTAACAACCCAGCAATCTATGCTTTTGTCGCCAAAGGACATTTTTAGCATGCAGGAGATGCTTGGAATTTGGGGTTTCCAGGCCCATTTCCCACTTGTCAATCAACTTAAATGTGGGAATGGTCTTATTATTTGGGCAGTTCCTGATAAATGCTTCAGTGATGAAGCTTCTTCCATTATTCAGGCATACTCTGGCGAGAACAGGTCCCCCACCCTCATTTATCTGAATGGGGAGAAACAGCTGTTCACCCTTTTTCTGGATGTCGCAAGCTTTGAGGTGGTTTTTCATCATCTTTTGTCATGGAATTTGGGTTTTATTCAGGTTGTGGATCAGTATAAAATGTCAGGGTATTTCCTTGAAGTTGATTTTCAAAAATGGAGAAGGGTTCCCGTCAATAGTTTGCTCTCCTACAGAGATGACAGTGATGTCTGGGACTTGATTGTTCCTAAAGTGAAATTCGATTTGGTCTGACCGTCGTTCAATCATGTGGCATGTGCCATTTAAAATCACATAATTTGTGCTTTGTTTCAATTTTATTGGCTGGCTAGTCTGTGTCCAGAGGACCATGTTCACGCAGTCAATCAGGGGTTATAACCTCCAGAGGAGGTCATTCCCCAGCAGACAAGGTGTGCCCTCAGGAGTAACGAATATTACCCTTTGTCGCCCAATTTTGATCTGCAGTCCCCTCGATGGAAATATGATTTCCATCCACGTTTTGGAGTTGTCCAGAAAGAGGTGTGATGGGGATTTGGTGACTCTGCCCCCTTCCTGAATTCATTTGATCAAATGCATTTTTGGACAGAAGCGTGGCTTGGGATCCAGTATCCACCAGCACTGAAAATGCACATTGACCCTGTACCGTGACGGAGGCATAGAATCTGCCTTCGCTCTCTTCAATGGGTCAAATAAAATGTGCATTTTCAGCCAGCTTGCCAGGTAATTTCTTTATGTTGAACTCCGACACTGTGTGATCTTGGGCAGTTTTCTTTGTCAGAGTCTGGGAATCTGTAAAGAAAATTTGGCACCCAGATATCTGTTGGACTGTGAAATCCCCTTTTTTCCCTGATTCTCTGCTGTCCCCCTTTTCCTGGAGGCAATTGGTTGAACCGGTTGGGGAGGATCCCTCATTTCTTTCATAGTTCATGGGGTGACATTGTTGGGGTTGAGGAATTGGTGGTTCTGTGTCAGTCCCCATACTTAGCCAGTCTAAGTTAGGGTCTTTTCGGGACCCATTTTTCCTTGGGAGGGATCCCTGAAAGAGAAGATTTTCTTCCCTGAATCCTCCAGGGATTCTTCCACGGGAAGATGCAGACTTCCTCCACGAAATGGGTTTTCTTTGGCCCTTGCTTTCTCCTACTTATTCTCTGTTTCCTAGGTCCGAGCTTTTCAGGATAGGTGATTTGGATTCAGGTTCAGGGTTTATAGGGGTTTTTCTCAGGTGAGAAAGGAAGTTTCTTCTAGGGCTTTGCATCTCCCTTCCCCCCGGGCCTCCTCCTCTGGAACCTGTTGGTTGTCAGGATTTTCTCCCTGTTATTGCTCCGGGGCAACAGACCCAGGTGCTGAGCTGTTCTGGGCAGCCATGTTCATTTGAGGGCTCTGCTGAGCCCTCAACATGCGACCCAAGTCTTGTGTCAGTCTTTGGACCTGACGCTCCAGTTGCAACATCCTTTCACGTTGGTATGGGTGTCTGGAGTCATACCTTTGCTGCTCTTGGGAAGGGTAGCTGTCCCTTCTCCCAGAGTAGCTTGGGTATTGAGGGTTTCCCTGATAGTCCTCCATCCTTGGTCTCCCTTCTCCCTGATTTGGGGCTCTATTGTCCTGAAAGCGGGGAGAGAGAGGAGGATTGTTCTGGAAGTTGAGGTTTGGAGGGTATCTGGGAAGGAAGCTCAAGTTGGAGGGTGAAGTATTTCTTCCCTCCTGAGGGAAGTGCTGAGGGAGGTTTTGAGGGAAGTTTTGAGGGAGGTATCCTGGGGCCGTACTTGCCTGATTGGACACCACCGCCCCTTTCTGCCGGGGGAGTCCATACATGCCTCAAGATCGGTTTGTTACCCTTTTATCTCAGGGTGAAATAGGTGGCAGGTCAGATGAAGAGTTGGTTGGATACCCTGCCTGGCTACCTCCCAACTGTGATGAGTTAGAGGGTCTCCCCTGCCTCTCATTCTGCTTATTAGAGGGAGGAGTATTTTTAGGCCCCCCATTTCCAAGTCCACAATAGGGGTATTTTTCACCTCTGCCAACTTGGCAGCAGCAGGGGTGTTTGAGGGTTAGGCATTTTTTGGGTTATTTTTGTTTTCCACTCGCTTTTGAACTTCATAAATCTGGGTAGCCTGTTCTATTACCCAATCCAGTGTCCTTTGCTCATGGAAGTCCCTAGCCAGTTGGGTCATTATGTACTTAGGGAGGGCATGAAAATAAGTAGGAATGAACTCACTGCTATTGGTGCGCACCCGTCAAGAGGTCTGGGCAAATGCCCGCTTCAGTTCTTGCACAAACTCTGTAGTTGCCTGGTCCTCTCTGCAATGCATGTTGTAGGCCGCTTTGCGGGTCTCCTGAGGGTTCCTGTGCACAGAGAAGTGCCTTAAGATTGCCGCCTTGCAGGTCGACCAGCTTTGGTGGTCTTGATCCTCCAGCCCAGCATAGAAGCTGGAGTATTCCGGGGAGAATGTCCATTTCACAAACTCCATGGAATTGTGATAATTTTTTATGTCAAATGACATCATCATCTAGTCATACAGCTCCAGATGCTCCCGTACTGAGTATTTTGCATTTTTGTGATAGGGTGTCATAAAGCTTCTGTTGGCTTTTATTTGCCGAATTGGGTCTTTTACAAGAGCTTTCTTCTGTTTGACAGCCTTCTTTTTCCGCTGCACCTGCGTTCACTCACCCTCTGACTCAGAGTTGCTATTATTTGTGATCCACTCCCTTTTCTCTAGGCGCTCCCTGCCACCCTGAGACTGGGAATCCCTCCCAGAATGATGGGGGTCTGGTCTCTTCTCCCCTGTGGTATTGTGGGCTCTCTGGGTCACTTCCCTTGGGCTCCCCCTTTCGCACAGGGGTGTACTCATCTTCCTCATCCCTTTTTCCGGGTGTGGTGGAGAACTCCCCACACCTCCCTGAAGGTGTGAAGGTTGTCAAGATGCTCTTCTGAGGCCTGGACTCTGATTCTACTCTGTCTGCAAAGCGTACCAAGTGGTCCCTTTGTAACTTGTGTTTCTGGCAGTATAACTCCCTTATCCTCTCATCATAGAAGCCCTCCTGGTCAGAAGTATCTGCTAGGGTGTTTTTTAATCTGGATAAAGATAAATGTCTGTCAATATCTGATAGGGACTGGCCTTCTGGCTAAGTTATACTAGGCCTGATGGAGTCCAGCTGCCTCATGTTTCCCTGTTCTTGCAAATGGGTAGGCATGAAGTTAGCAGCGCCCTGTGCATATAATGTGGTGAGTTGGCTTGAGGTCCCTGGTAAGGAGGTCATCACACTGTGGTCGGAGGGTGCCCTTCCATACTCTAACTGTTTGGGCTGTCTCAAAGCCTGTTTGTATCTAGGCATTTCCTTCTCCAATCGCTCAGATTTGTCTTTCGAATGGATTGTGTCCTCCCACGTATTCTTTATCTTTGATATTTCCAATATCTAGCTTGCTGCCTCTGAATTTATTTTCAGCAGAGGGTGCTGTGCGTCGATGCCTGGTCGAGTTGATGTTCCTCTGAGGCCTCCGCCTTGAAGTTGACATCACCACAAGCATATGTGGCACGTGCAGCGCCCGTTGGTTCAGTTCAGTTTTTCTGCGCTTCACAGCTTCAGTTACGTAATGGCTCGTTCCTGACAGAACTTCTTAGAGTTTTCTTTGAAAATTCATCTTCATCACTTCGAGTTTTCAACGTGATATGGCTTTGTCATCGGCGTCGTCTAGTCCTCGATCTGGCTTCAAAAAGTGCTGTGACTGCAGTGCAAAGATGTCCGTGACAGACCCGCACAGGATCTGCCTGTGGTGTTTAGGGTCAAATCATCTGTGTTTGGAGTGCGAGGACTGCTTGTCGAGGATGGCCAAAGCCTTGAGAGAGCATAGAGGGAATTTGGCAACAGGTAAGCCTAAAAAATCCCCCTGTACTCCACCTAAACGTAAAACATCAGACGAGTCGAGATCAACTTCTCCTAGTCAAAAGAGGTCTAAACGTTCCTGTTCGAGAAGTGTTTCGCATCACTCCCCGACTTCGAGGTATGGAAAAAGAGGTGCCATAGGTCGACGTCCACCTCATCGTCCTGTTCTCCTGAACGGGTCGTTTGTCCGTCCAAGTCTAGTACCCCAGCTCAGTGGGAGGAGTTTAGACTCTGTATGCTAAAGGTGTTCGAGAACATGGCCTTGCCCCCCTCGCTAACACCTAGAGGCGATGCTCCAGTCGAAAGACCTCGGAAGCACAAGAGCTGTGCGTCTTTGGACCCAGCCGCTGAATATCCTCGAGAGCAAGCTCATCCCTCGATTCAAGAGAAAGTCTCCTCAATGTCTAAAAAAACCGGCATCATCGATGTTGAAGGAAACCTCTATTACAGGTCCAACATTTTTTTGTCGTCTACGCCATCGGCACCGATAACGATGGAGAAGCCATTGACGCCTCAAGTGTCGACCTAGGTGCCACATGTGTCAATCCTTCAACACAATCATCAAAACCATCAACGGTATCGTCAAAGCCATCAACGCTATCGACGATACCATAGATACCATCAATGAATTTGTGGAGGCCATTGACATTGACATCGATAATTTCGACGATTTTGGCTCCTGCGATGACTACCATAATGCTTACTTCAATGGAAAAGACTTATACACCTCTGCCACAAGCAGAATACTTTAAATCACTCTCTTCAATTTATGAAGACACAGAGGAGTCCTCTGAGGAAGAAAGACCCTTTGGGTTGCAATATGGGACACCACCAATGCCTGATGAACTTATATCAGAGGATTCTCGCATGAAGAAATTACAAGAATTTCTTCATGAAGCTAGTGGTTTTGATACCTCTCCTGAGATTGATTTTGGAAGGGCAGACCCTGGAGACCATGCTGAAGTAACATACAGACAGCTAATGATAAGGGTCATGGAATATATGGGATGGTCGAGACCCATTCCTGTTTTTGAACAGGGCGATCTCACAGATATATTTGACAAAGGGCCACAAGAGGACCCAATTGTCCCTTTCATCAGGCTTTGCGAAGGAAAGTGACTTCAAATTGGGAAACACCTGAGGTTATCCCAGCTGTAAATAAAAAATGAACACCCAAGTACAGAGCCTCTAGTTCTGATCATTTGTACCTCTCAAAGCACACTACACCAGACAGTCTGGTAGTCCAAGCAGCCACTCCCTAAGGTAGACAAAATGCCTATCCCACAATACCGCAGGATAGAGATGATAAACGTTATGACGCCATGGTCAAGAAGGTTTTCTCGGCCGGCAGTATGGTTTTAAAATCTGCCAATACTACGTGCACGCTAGCGAGAGTTACACACACCCTTTGGGAGTGCATTTCTATGGCAGCAGACCATATCCCCGAGGGGAAGTAACGAGACGGTTTCCTTAACATTGTCAAGGATGGGAAAGACGCTATGTGCGAATCCCTCCAGACTGGTCTCGACAGCATCAGCCAGAGCCATGGCGGCTACTACAGTAATCCGCAGATTTGCTTGGTTGCGGAAATCAGGATTTGCCCCAGACGTACAATCCAGACTTCTCAACATGCCCTTTGACGACACGCATTTATTTGAAAATAAAGTTGATGAGAGTTTGGAGCAGCTGCAAATTTCCAAGGCCACTGCCAAATCCCTTGGAGCTGCAATATGGCAAACCTCAAACCGCACCACCGGTACGCCCTCGAGGGGTAGGTCCTTTCACTATTATTCTGCTTTCGGAAGGGCAGATGACAGCCAGCTCAAAGAGGACAAAAAAGATTCCCCTGTGGTGGACGGGGGAGAAGAACAAGACCATAACAGCAGTGGCTGCCTTAGCTTCGGCCACTGCGTCAGCCACTTTAAACCCTCTCTGAGGTCTTTGTACACAAGACTGCAGTAGGAGGCAGGTTGTCACAGCATCTGCCAGAATGGCATGCTATTACTTCAGATGCTTGGGCATTGGAAACAGTTGCCCGAGGTTACTGCCTACCTTTCCTGCAAAAACCTGAGAGTCATCCACCGGGAGACAACTCTTTGAAAGTTCTAGATCCGCTCCAGATGCAGGAGATATTCACCCTGCTACAGAAAAGTGTGATAGAACTAGTACCTGTAGCGGAGAGGGTTGGTACTCCCCATATTTTCTAATCCCCAAGATTGATGGAAGATTGAGACACATCTTGGACTTAAGAGACTTGAACAAGTTCCTCAGGAAGGACAAGTTCAAGATGGTAACCCTTTCTCAGATCCTTTAGGCCCTCCAGCGTCAGGATTGGATGGTGTCACTGGACCTCCAGGATGCTTACTTTTATGTGCCAATCCATCACAAGCACAGACAGTACCTCAGGTTCCCCATTGGCAGTTCTCATTATCAGTTTCGCATTCTGCCATTTGGCTGACCTCCGCCCTGACGGTTTTCACCAAGCTAATGGTGGTTGTGGCAGTGAGTCTCAGGTGAGGGAGGATTCATGTCTACCCCTACCTGGACGGTTCGCTTATTAGGGCCAGTTCTCCAGAACAGGCCCTGGAACATCTCAGCTACACCTGTCATTCCCTTCACAGGCTGGGCTTCTCCCTCAACTTCAAGAAGTCCCATCAGAATGACTCCAATTCATCGGAGCAGTCCTGGATGCACCCCTGGGAAAAGCCAGAGGTGAGAGCTCAAGAGATTCTGCAGATGGTGACGAAATTCCAGAATGCCCAACATCTACCGGCATTCATTTTTCTGAGGATCGTTGTATTTTTCTGGTGCCAGAGGCTCACCTGAGAATGAGATCTAGCCAGTTGGCTCTCAGGACCGAGTGGTCACAGTTCTCAGGAAGGATGTCTGATCTCCTACAAATCCCAAACAGAGTCTCACTGGGTCTTCCGTGGTGGGCCTGTCGGGAGAACATTCTGAAAGGAGAACCTTTTTGGCAACCATGGCTGGAGATATCAGTAGTGATGGATGCCTCACTCATGGGGCAGGGAGCCCATACCAACGATTTGGCCATCAGCGGTCGTTGGTCTCTTTCGGAGTCCAAACTACATATCAACCTTTTAGAGCTGAGGGCTGAAGGCCTTCCTGCCATACTGCCATCTGTACGGGGAAAGAATGCCCTGATAATGACAGACAAAACAGTGGCCATGTACTACCTCAACAAAAGAGGAGGTCTAGGGTCACTACCACTATGCAGAGAGGCAATGCAGCTCTGATTTTGGGCAATACGAGAAGGAATCTCTCTGTCGGCAGTTCACTTAGCCAGAGAGAAGAACACGACAGTGGACGCTCTGAGCAGGCAGAGCACAGTTTCCCATGAGTGTACTAGCTGAGGAAGTCCTTCAAGAGATCTTCACCCTTTGGGGAACCCCTCACGTGGATCTGTTTGAGACCAGTGCCAACAAGAAGTGCGAACTGTACTGCTCAAGGGAATTTCCCCCAAGAGGAGCTCTTGGAGACACGTTCGTGGTGGACTGGGTATTTCCACTCCTTTAAGCTTTTCCTCCAGTCCCCATGGTTCCTCGCGTAATCAGGAGGTTGAGAATGTTCAAGAAATCCATGATCCTAATTGCCCCGGACTGGGCCAGGAGGACGTGGTACCCGGATTTTCTGGACATGTCCATCTGCCCTCCTCCGAGTCCTCTTCCACAAAGAGAGGACCTTCTCTCGCGAGAAGAGGGTCGGATTCTCCATCCGGATATCAGGACTCTCAGCCTTCACGCATGGTTACGATTGGGATCTCACAGACGACGTAATGGAGGTTTTGCTTTCGGCAGGAAGGCCAGCAACCAAATCTTTATATCACTGCCACTGGAATAAGTTCTGCAGCATGTGCAGAGATAAGAATGTTGACCCTTTCTCATCTAATACACCAATGGTGTTATCTTTTGTATTGAATCTGGTAAATCTGGGGCTCCAGATTGGTACCATCAAGGGATACCTGGCAGCGCTTTCTATTTTTAAGCGCACTTCAGAGGAAGTCTACTAGATTAAGATTCCTCTAGTAGTACAATTCTTAAAGGGATTAACTAATGTTTACCCTCCGACCCCATTCCAAGTCCCACTATGGGATCTCAACTCAGTGTTAAACTACTTAATGGGAGCTCCTTTTGAGCCTCTACATTCTTGTCCATTAAGACTTCTAACTCTGAAAACGATATTCTTAGTGGCAATTACATCAGCCCGAAGGGTGAGTAAGCTACAGGCTTCATCATGCTAGCCTCCTCATACCGTCTTTCACAAAGACATAGTGGTAGAAAAAGTGAAGCCTACTTTTCTTCCCAAAATTGTTTCTGAGTTTCATATTACTCAGAAGATAACATTACCATCTTTTTTTCCTCCACCACATCTGGGAAAAGAGGAAGAACGACTTCCCAGACTTGATCCTAAATGTGCACTGAGCTTTTACAACTCCAGATTGGCAAAACTGCGGCAGAATGACCAGTTATTCGTGGGCTATTCAGGTCACAAATTGGGACTGGCCATCACCAAGCAAACTATCTCCAGATGGATTATATTAACTATATCAGAATGTTACAGACTGGCAGGCAAAGACCCTCCAGAACATCTAAGAGCTCATTCGACCAGGGGTGTTGCAACTTCATCTGCGTTGCCGAGGGGAGTTCCGATAAAGGATGTATGTGCAGCTGCCACATGGTCGCCTGTGCACACCTTTACTAAATACTACAGTTTAGACTCCTCTACGAGCCAAGATTCTGCTTTTAGAAAAGCAGTGTTGCACTCTGTGCACACATGACCACATTCATTTTTACTCCCTCTTCCAAATTATGTAAACTGCTTTGGAAGTGTATCAAAGATAAGGAATACGTGGGAGTACACAATCCATTTGAAGAACAAGTTACTTACCCATGGAAATGTTCTTTCGACTGGATGTTCCTCCCACGTATTCCTTATAGCCCCACCCATCCTACCCTGTAGTAAAACTTCTCTTGCGGTTGCAGTCTACGCTCTCTCAGGGTGAGTAACCATCAAACACAAGGTAATACTCCACTTGTCAAAATGCAATTGAAGCCAATGGGTTCTGCGTGTGCTACATGCGCCTGCAGTGATGTTGACGTTGAGACGGAGGCCTCTGAGGGACATCGACTCGGTCAGGCATCAACGCACAGCGCCCTCTGCTGAAAAGAAATGTCAGAGGCAGCAAGCTGGATATTGGAAATATCAAAGATAAGGAATACATGGGAGGAACATCCAGTCAAAAGAATGTTACCAATGGTAAGTAGCTTGTTCTTCTCAGCCCATATCTCTTGTTGATATATAGAGGCCTGACTTTTGAGCTCTGCTATCAGGGCTTGAGTGGCGTCTATCACTTTGTTTTGTGCCACCACTTGCCCACTGAGTCCCTTGTTCTTCTCACCAAGAGACTAATTTTCCTTCTGTGAGGCCTGTATTATCTGGGCATACTCAGACCTCTTATTTTGCAGGAGACTAATCTCGTCACTTAGTTCATTTTGGGCCTGTGTTGCCTGCTCTAGATCAAATTCTGCTTGCCTCACATGTCCCATTTTTTTTCATTTTCTAACCTCATGTCAGTCAGTTCCTGGGAACATGACTCGCTTTTTTCCATGTCCTTCCTTAACTGGTACACTTCCTGACACAGGGCACTTTTCTCCTGACACAACTTACTATTTTCCTCAGTGAGGTGATCTCTCTGTCGTTTCAGAGCATTCAGATTCTGGTGCTCCTGATCAAATTCCGCCGGGGAATCGATGTCCGTTTTGATCCACTGGCTATTCTCATCTTTTAGTTGTTTAACTTGCATTTGAAGTGCACACATGTCCACTAAGCAGGCTCTATTATGCACTACCTGCTCACTTAATTTCTGTTGACATTCTCTCAGGTTTTCTTGATGTTCCTCTCTCAATGAAGAACATTGGGAATCTTGCTGTAAATTCATTTGCTGCAGTGCCACTAACTCATCTTTTAGCTGCTGAATCATGTTTTCCAATTTGAACTCAGAATTTTGACTCTATTGCACTTTTTCCTCTACTTGCCTCAACTCTCTCTGTGCTTGACCCAGCAGCTCAGATTGGGTTTGGACAGAGGCTACACTCTTCTGGTATCTTTCTTCCATGATCACCATATGCAAGTACATATATGCTATGAGCTGGGCCATTTTAATGCGCTCATCTGTGGTGATCTGTGTCATATAAAAGTCTGCCAGGGCCTGATGTAACAAGCCATTGTCTTGCCACATATCCATATTTACAGAGGTAACCTCCTGCATCATTCTAGATTGCCACATTTCATTTTCCTGTTCTACCCATTCACCTTTAATGAACAATTTGGATAGACAGTGCTTTCTGGCAATGTTAATTTCTACTATGCTCATTATGAAATGTGTTCTGCACCTAATAGTTTCTCTATGCAGGGGCAACATCTCCACCCTGCTCCTGCTTAGTTTGTATTCACAACAAAGGACTCACTGATTATTTGTATCTATAGCCCAGAAACCCAGGGGACAGGTTTGGATGGCGCCTTCACAATGCAACACAGCTTTCTATCCACTAAATCTAACAATACCTTCAATGATTAGTCTGCTCTGTTGCACTGTCACGATTGAAAACCCTTCATCAATCATGGCACGAGCCCCCAGTTTTGGCACGGTTTATTGTATGGTCACAATCAAGTCAGGGAACTCCTTCCCCTACAATGAATGTGGCACACCGAAAATCAGGATGAGTTTTTATTTGTTTCACTATGGTGATGCCTCCAACCCGTCTCACTCACAACCTCAACAAACACCCAGTGCCACAATGGACTAGGAACCTGGCTGGTGTGTATTAATACGTTATTTATTAATTAATTTATTTAAGCAAATTAGAACCAACAGATTACAGCAGCCACCAATGTTGTGGCAACACAAAGACAAAATATCCTTCTTAGTAGAGTACCACCACAGAGCTGACAGCAGACTATGCATTACAATAGCTACCTTTTATGTCAACCCCCACCCCCAATACAAGCAGAGAACAGTTCAAAGCATGCCAGGAAAATGAATGCAAACAGACAGGAAAGTGATACTTTTGTCCCAGCAACCCTCACACACCAAACACCAATTTGACTTGATTTCTTTGAATGGAACACAGTGGCAGGGAGTGGGGAACTCAAGGGAAAAATCGGATTCAGGAATTTTAGGTCACAAAAACATTATGGGGAAGAAAGAAAGTCAAAGGGACAAATTTGTTTTGCTACGCCTGATAATAACACACAAGGCTTTTAGGATTATGGTCAGAACAGAACGGGAAAATCGTTTTTCAATTACCAAACACAGTTGCAATGGGAAAGCTTAGAAAGAAATGGAAAATGTGTTTTGTTACACCAAAAGGCCAGGCGCTTTGGGGAATATTAGTCAGCACACAATAGAAAAATCGGTTTTGGGTTGGGATGACAGATGCAATGGGAAAGAGGAAATGCAAATGGAAATTTGTTTTGCTGAGCACAATTGAAACACAGAGACAAATTTGTTTTGCAGATCACAATGGGATTAATTATTTTGGGCAACTCTGTATGACTATACCGGCTCACAATACACTGGTAAGAGAAGGTTGGTTTCAAATGCCAACAATACTGATCCTGTGAAATAAATGGGGAAATTAATTGATTTACTTCGATAAATATGCTAAGGATTTACACTGGCCAACAGGGGATTTTTCAATAGGAAATTAACTAAATACACAGGCAAACAGGGGATTCTTCAATGAAGAAATGACTAAGAAAATGCTGAACGAATACAGGGCTTATACAATCTATGCATGGGGTATTTCTACTTACAGGAGAGGTCAGGATTGCCCATCAGGGATTATCAGGGCACTGCTGGGACAACAAAAGGGGGTTAGTCAAGGTCTCTGCTGAGTCCTCCAATGGTCCCAGTCAGCCTATATGTCCCCTGGCTCCACTGCAACGTAGGCCTCTGTCTGCTGGGATGTCAATGCCAGATTTTGACAGATCACCTCATGGGATTATTGGCAAGAGACCTGCTCTGAGGCAAATCAGCTTAGTTATAGGGCAGATGACATCACTAATGTGTCATGAGTCTCGCGAAAGGGATTGGCTAATGCTCACTACTCCCTCCCCCTGTGTGCTGCTAGTACAAGGGAATGTGGGAGTGCTTTGGGACCCTAGGGGAGGAGAGCTCTTCATCATCTTTGACAGGTGGACTCGGTCATGTTTTGAATTTAAAATCTTACTACCTTGCAAGTACCCCTAACTTCAAAAACTTTAGATGTATGAATCCTTTTTTGACAACAATATTTTTCTGCGGGTGAAATGACACTAATCAGAAATCTGTATGTTATTCCTGTGCAGAGCTACAGTTTTTCTTCATTTACTCCAGAGCCATATCATTGAAAAACATGGCATTTTACGTAGGAATTATGATTGGCATGTTTTATCAAATTGTCATGTCTCTGGAATTCACAAGGAGGGCCACATCACATTTTCATGATGAACTTAAGTTGTGTTTATCTCACAAAAATTGTTTTGTGATGATCAGAAGGAGTTTACTGTCATGTTTCCAAAAATCCTTCAATGAATCTGGTGCGAGGAATATTGTCAATTTTACACGATAAAATACATGTCTCCCATTGCAGTCAATGTGCAATCTCACTCCTCATCTGAATAGGCCCCCTGGAGAACATTACGTCAGCAGAGGGTCTGTGTTTAGATTAACATACCCATTCCAAGGGCTAATAACTAAGCTAATGCACAGTTTATTGAGGCCTATGACCTAGGGTCACAAAGGAGGGAGAACAGACTCACTCCTATCTGGTCCACCCCGGGTCTCCCATCTCAGAATAATTATTTTCTTGTATTTAGGCTTGTTTTTCTAAGACATAGTGCTGATTGATGATGACTCCGAGGCCTGTCTTCAGGACAGCAATGGAGAAAACTTTCATACACCCAGCTACAAATTGCCTTTAAACTCACATTTTACTTTTAAATAAGCTCTTAGAAGGCACATAGTTTCAGCATATATATATAAATATATATAAGTGTCACTACTCAGTTGTCCCTGGCATATTGCTGTTAGATAAGAACATCATATTCGCACTTTTAGTGGTTTTGGTGAACATTTTGCTTTTTCCGATTATCAGTTTGGAGGAAAAACGAAATGACGTTTTATGTATTTGCCAACTTGAAACTCAATTCTGCCATTTCACTTAAGATGCTGGGCACTGCTGTTTCTGAGAATGTCAGTGCAGCTGTCCATCGATTTATTAACGCGTTGGGCCCACGTGTGTTTTGCTTCCTTCATGCACAGCAGTTCACAACTTTTAGCATCTGGATGTTTTTATGCCCATTTTATCTCTTTATTACTTTGGTTCCATAGACCTTATGTCCCACGTTTTTTCAGTGCAGGCCTTTTATCTAGTGGCATGCCCATGAATGACTCTGGCCTTTTGATTCATGGCATTCAGGGTCTATTTCATCCCACATTGTACTGGGCGCACTTGTTCTCTCCCCCTACCTTTCACTCCATGTCTGGCACTTACGTTACCTAGAACGGAACTGGGCCTGGTCTGCCAGTCTTAGAACGGTAGTTTTTTATTTCTGTATGTTCTTCCCCTCTCTCACCCCCCTTATCGCCTTACCACCTGTCACACACTTGCACTATTTGAAATGTTGTGTCGAGTATGGTAGCTTAAGGACTGTATGTTCGTCTCCCTCTCCTCCCCCTCGTTCCTTCCGTTTTGTCTTACTCCTGCACTTGTAATAAGGTTGACAGGCCAAGTTTGACAGTCATTTTTGCAAGATCATTCGGAAATGTCAAGGCCCAAGAATGACTCTGTATTGCTCTGTTGCCGTCCCGCCTTGATGTGCTTTCAAGCACTTCACCTGTGTATAAACGCTCTGTAATTAAACAATTACAAATTACATAGACGTTGCAGGACGACACCGCTAAAGGACACAAAAGCAATATTGCATATGTATAGCGTCCATAGTCGTTATGGCTATAACGACTTCAGTGGCTGAATTAAAGAATTTTAATGAAAATATGCATAACTCATTTCTCCCCAAGTTGGAGGTAAAATTATAATAAAACAAGATTAATGTCAATGTTGTGATATGGTTTCAAAATTAATGTTCTTTTTAGTTTTTCTCATAGTGAGGCTAATCTGTTCAGATTTTGTGGAGGGTAAATGGCATAAAATGAGGGACACACGCCAGCAGGTCACCTTTGGCTATTTACCCAACAATTGAAAGACAATGACCATACAATACTAAGGTGCATTCAGACCTTTGACATGCCTAGCAGACTCAAACCACACCCACCATGGTTTCCTTCTTAATAATGAAGATACTGCTCTTGAATGG
Organism: Ambystoma mexicanum; assembly: GCF_040938575.1. Classification (NCBI taxonomy): domain Eukaryota; kingdom Metazoa; phylum Chordata; class Amphibia; order Caudata; family Ambystomatidae; genus Ambystoma; species Ambystoma mexicanum. The sequence goes on from NC_090929.1 coordinate 753,355,674, forward strand.
TTTATTGAATCATGACCCCTGTCCCTCTTGTCCTTCGTCAACCCCTGAAATTACCCTATCTGTTATTTTTTATTAGCAGGTCAACTCAAGTTGTAGTTTCTGTGGAATTCTGACAAAAGTTCCATAGAGCTCATTTCACAGGTGGTGTTTCTGCACATCTCTTCCACAAATCAGTTTGCAAAGGACCTGGATGCACCAACTACAGCTTGCTAAGAAACTCTAGCAGTCAAATCAGACGATTAACATTGGTATGGATATGTCAGAGCAGCATTCTTGTTGTCTTTTCCAATACTAATCTGGTGTAATTTATTGGTAAGCTATCCGTCTGGGTTATAAGAGTCATAGAGCACCGATGATAGTTTAGTCTTTACATGTGTTAATGAGTCTGATCTCCATCCTCACAGTACTCACTGATGTGTTTTCTTCATCTGCGTTTTACAATAATTTTGTTTAGCTTTTTGCACTTTGTGATCCCCTGTGACCTTGCTCCAGAGGCTCCAACCCCATCTCACCTGTAAGAGGCCATTACCGTTGCCACACTTCCATTGTCCCATAGGACCACCATCGATGCTGCTGTACGATTCCGAATGGTATGCAAATACTGTGACAAGGAACACCAAACTCAGTGTCATGAGGATTAGCACGTGTAATCAGGACCTTTTCCCTTCTTCGGGATAACCTTGCCTCAATTTCCAAAAAGTTGCCACCAAAAGGGCAGCAGAGAATGGTGAAAGAACCAAACACACCTCATATGTCATAGAGAGTTTAAAATTAGTATTTTCATGTGCTGCCAAGAACAAACAACAATAGAATAGGCAAATGCAATATAGTAAAAGAATAAATTTAAAAAACACCTTAGCAGTAGAATCGTGCTGGCGAGCAATGGAACAATCATATGTCAAAATGCACACCCTGTGCTTAATTGCAATCAAACTAGTACAGTTGGTAGCTACTGCGTAATATCGGACCGACAGCACAACATATGCCACCAACATGTCCCTTTCAATTCCCACATGCATCTGGTAATGAGAAGTAAAAGTTGAGAGAGACCCAAGTAGCTGCTCTACAAATATTTTCTATTGGCACTCCAAGGGCCTTCATCCACAAAGCCCCACCATATGCATCGATTGACCGTGAAAAATGGGAGTTAGAGGAACAACCACCAACTTCTGGGCCATTATAATTGGATCCATCTGCTATAAATAGCAACTCCAAGTTTGGTACCCCATCTTCCCGCCTCAAAGTCAGAAGCAGATTGTCACATTTCCTCACTTACCTTGTCCTCTTTAGGTAGATCACCATACATAGAATGTTTAATATCCAAAAGTGCCAACACAGACCTGCCGTCTTTCCCCCTCTCTTCAGTTCATAGAAAGACAATCCCCTGTTCGAGATGGAATGAATCAATAGAGCTTTGGGAAAAGCCCTGGCCCACACCAGAGAACAATGGCTGCTGGCAGGATTCTGAGGTAGGGTTCACTACAAACTTAGGTAGCCAGATCCTGCAACCATCTTAAAGACCTAATGGCCACCAAAATCAGAACATTGTAGGACACCCTTGAAATGTCTATCTACTGAATAGTGAAAGCAAGCGTCCCCAAAAGGCAGTACCCTCCCCACAATGAGAGGCAATAAGGACACACCCCAGGAGGGAATGAGACCAAGACCAAGTGCGGGTGATGTAAAAGGGTTTTTTATATAATCAAAGTAGGGCATGCAAAGGACTCTGCAAGCTCCGAGAGCGCTCTGTCTGACAATAGCAAAGACAGTCATATTTATTACAAAACCACATCATAAATCCTGTAAGCTATAGGGGGCACATCGTCTCGGGGATTGGGTGGCGTCGACTAAGCTATATGTGGTACAATGATGAGCCGCTTCAGGATTGGTAGACATCCGCGTGGTGCCAACGTGGGGTGGACGGGTCAGCTGTGCTCGTCGGGGTGGAGCTGTCAAGCCAGGCACAGTCTGTGTCGATGATTGGTGACTGCGCTAACACGTTGCCCTTGTGGCCACAGACACAAACACTCATTCCTTAAACGACTCTTGTTGTCCTGCAAATCCTACAATGTGTGTTATTCTAGGAATGTTTTAGGAGACAGGAGAAACAATATGTAATGTGAAACTTCACCAATACATCATTATACAATTACTTTTGACCTATTGACCAGGTGTCATAGGTCTGGGTGTTTTCTCAGAGGGCATGAGGTGAGCTGCCTTGTCATTCTATTCTGTTAGATGTGGTGGGGGTTACTTTATGATATGTTAGTACAGGGTTGAATACCTATCACCAAGGCCCATTAACTTGGGGTGAACTGGAGTACTACTGGATCAGTGAGGGCAGACCTCTGGCCCCTCAAGGCGGTGGGGTTTAGGACCAGGTTGTAAATAATTCATTTGGCCGACTATGGCGGCCTCGGACATGGGGGAGGTGAATACTTGAAGCGGGTCCAGCGGAATGAGGGGAGGTGAGCTGTGCTACTCGAGCACCAGCAAGCCCTGGGGGCCTTGGCAGGAGGAGGGGGAGATGGCCTTGTGGCTGGAAGCGATTCTCTGTGCCTGGGCTGCACAATATGTCATACAAGGAAACAGTATAGTTAGCAGCATCAGGATGATTACATAGTTCTATCATTTATACATTTGTTTACTTCTTCATACATGTCAATGAGAGACTGGCAGTGGCATATGCATTACATAACATTAGTTGAACACATATTGGTAATACATAAGGCAACAAATGGATAACAACGTGAGGTAGCATCAGGTTGGGTTTTGTACTCAGAAGCATAGAAGCAATATGTTCATACATAATTGTGCATTTGCATTCTCGGTTATAACAACTTAAATGTGTCTCACTGTATTACACACAGGTATTTTTAGTAATGCTTTTTCGCCTTCATTTGTACATTAGCAGCAGTCATTAGTTAGCATTGGGTGGGCTCTATCAAGCCCTTTCATTAAGTCTTCAAGGCACGTGGTATCTTGCAACGGGCTGAGGACATTCTTGCTTTATTAACGTTATAAGCTTTATCCCTTCCCAACACCTGTGTTATAATTTACAAACATCCCTGTGAATCGTTGGGCTTTGGTATGTAGTTAACACTTCATCTGGGGGATGTGGGCAGGGGTTCATACAGGAAGGTTATTGACACCATATATTTTAAATGTTAGGGGTTAGATGCAGAGTCGAGGCCTGTTCAATTGGGATGGTTCTTGTTATTTTCCAGACTCAAACCAGGAGTCAGGTCAATTCGGGGCCAGTGATGTACTGCGTAAGGTAAATGATACAGTGTTTGTTCTGATACTCGTTCGTGTCTGGTTACTCATGAGAACGGGCCTTTAGTGGATCTGCCATGGGGTGGAGGCGCAGGGGGAGTGCATGGCTCCCTGCACGCAGTGAGGGGGGGGCCAAGCTGCAGCTTTTCGCAGGCAGGCTGTTTCATTGGGGTTTTGGTCGTTTATATCTAAGATGGAGTTTTGATGCTTTCAAAATGGTGTCTATGGTATGTTACAGTACAAGTCGATTGGCCCTGTGTGTTGATCAGCAGCCATCCTGCCACCCGGGCACAGGTACATGGTGGGCCGCTGACGAGCCACGAACCTCACGGAGGTGTGGGGTATGCCGGGGAGGGGGTCCTATAGACCTGTCCTCCCATACAATAGTCTCAAAAGGGGTCCCAAAGGATCCTTAAAAACAAATGTAGATCCCAGTGATGTAGGAACACCTTTCTTGGAGGATTCAGAAAGATAACTCATCTAAAGAAATCTTGACTCCAGCGTTTTAATGGAACCCAAGTTTTCCCACGGCTATCTAGAAGCACATAGAGATACCCACTGTATTTTCAGAGTTGAGAATGCAAGCGCCTTCTGGAATCCTTCCAGAATAAAGTCTAGGATCTCTGAAGCCTCACTCTGCCAGAGATGTATCCCCTACTCATTTTCCAGTGTTGTATTAAGACCAGTATTGGGATCAGGACACCCAAATAGAGAGTTGTCTAGACACCTGTACCATCTTGGTGTCAGTCCTAAGAAGCATAACTATCCCAGCTCAACCTCCAGGACATCATTCTCAATCAGCACAGCAAAAAATGAAACATCATAGGATAGCTGAGAGGAGAGGGGTAAAGGGTGAGGGCCACTGGATCTCCTGAAGAATGTTTCAGCAGAAGTGAAAAACGGGTGTGCCTCATCCAGTGATGGGCTGCCAACAATGCATCTGTCTGCTCTATCGTTACCTTGGGCAGAACCCTAGGGATCAGAAGCCGCAGGGGGAAGACATAAAATGGACATGGAGGCCACTGAATTGTCAAGGCAGCTATAGCCCAGACAGGAAGGTCAATAATCCTGAGCAAAAAGAGACCAAACTGGCCATTTGAATCAGAGGCACACCCGCCCACTACGGGCATCCCAAATCTCCAGCAGATCAATTGGAGCATTTCTTAGGCCAGCTAAAGTTCAGTGACAAGGGAAACAGCCTCCTCAGATGGTTGGCTCTGATATTGTGGATCCCCCAAATGTGTACAGCCATCCATCCTAACAGATGGAACTCTGCCAAGTCTGGAATCTCTTTTGTCAGGGCACCCAGAGATGTCACCCTCTACCAAATCCAGTTGTTCATGTATGACTTAGCGGTGGTATTGTCTGTCCGTATGAACATGTATTTACCAACAATCAGGGCTGAGAAGGCTATACGGGATTTGGAGATCACTCTTAGTTCCCTCAAGCAGGAGGTACATTTGACTGCTGTTGTGCTCCATTTTCCCTGAAACAACCTCTCAAGGAGTATTGTGCCTCATACAATTAAACTGGCATCTGTTTTGATTATGGGGAGGCATTGGATTCTCTGGCATTCCCTGTATGAAAGTTGGAGGAGTCAACCATTATTGAAGGCTGCCTCGTAAATCCTTAGTGACAGGAATGAGGAGTTTGTAATTCTCCAGAGATGGACTCCAGTGATTCAGAATATACTTGACTAACGGCTGCAAGTGCATCCCTGCCCACAAGGCAAGGAAGATAATAGCCAACATGTGACCTTGGACCACCAGCCATTCCTGTGCTGTCGCCTTTTCCTTGTGAAGTGAGCTGAAAAGCTTCCCCTGCCAGGTAAGATTCACAGTCTATTGAAATACATAATGCCAAGAGCCTGTGGCCAACACATCCACCCCCAAATCAGCACTGGCTCTAACTGTCCTCCCAGGAATGTTTTCCTTCATCCACATTCCACGTTCTGTGTGTGTGTTCCAGACAGAGAATGTAAATGATAACTCATGTTCAGTTACCACAGTGAACACAGTACCCCTAAATTACAGATTCATTGGTGGGACAAGGTGAGACTTCTCCAGGTTAGCTAGCAGACTGAGGAATGGGAGCAAGTTCTTTCCCTGCTCCAGGACTGTTGTTAGTTGCTTCTCAGTTTTCACATGGATAAGCCCATCTCTAAGAGAAGCATTATCCCATCTTGGTTCTCTGTCTTCCTCAGGAGACATTTCTTTGGTGATTATTCAGGGCTCTGTCTTCAACCCAAAGGGAAGGACTGAGTACTTGTAGTGCCCTCCAACAGTGATGAACTGGAGATATTTCCACTGAATACAATGCATCAGAATGTGGTGTGTTGTCTGTTGCCTCCGTCACCTCCCCTGGGAAGACGAACACGATGATGGATTGAAGGGTGTACATTTTTTACTTCAGGATCTGAATGCATTGGTTCACCAAGTTCTGACAGTGCCTCTTGGATTTCTTGGAATATCCAGAAAAAGAACAGGAGGCATGGCAGGCCGTGAAAGCCTCTTACAGTTGCGATGGAGGCAAAGCCTAGGGAGCAAGCTCTAGGAGACCCACAAAATATAAAAAGCATATGTAAAGGAGGGCCTAATTCACTGCACTAATAAAAACAATACTCAGCGATGGAGTACTCAAGGTGTATGGGAAAACCCTGTTTTATTCAAAGCATCGAACACGACCGGGACAGCATACAATCAGCACTCGACATTATAATAGATGTGAGCAGTTTTTAAGCAAAAGACACATCATCTGTGTTGTCATAATACAGTGACAGTTACAAAACTTATGAAAACATTTGATTGGCTAATATCACAAACTACATACAGAGAATATAGGTGTTAGTTCTACGATTGGGTTAGACATATCTGATGGCTCCTTCTGGGCCCAACCTACTTCAGATACTACTTCAATAACATCATCATATTGATAATGAATTGGTTGACTTTGTTCATTATAGTCTTTGCAACACAAAGGATTTCCATTGGTTGGCAATTTGCTCGCCCACCTTAGACTCCTTGGCAGCCACCACGATACAAGAGAGAGACATAGGATGGGGAGGGAAGTTGATGTGCTGCCATAATACCAATGAAAGCACCTCCTTGTCATTCCCAGGTAATGAGGCCTTTCCTTCTCTTTGTACATGGCCTTGTGTATCATCTCGTGTCTGTGTGCAAGGGAGAATTACAGGTGTCTTATCTGTGCTCGGCTCATAATGAATAGCCAGTGTTTTCAATGTCTTGGTCACGTGTTAGAGGACCATGTTAGAGACTGAATTTCTTCCTATTTATTGGAGTTTACAGCTAATTCTAGTGTATGTTGTATTTCTTGTCACCACTTGGGACGCCTTTCGTCTATTCTCTATAATGTCTTTTGGCATACTATTCTCATGTACTCTTATTAATTTAATTAACTTGGGAGGCTACTTGTTTTGTGTCCTGAGAAGTGTTATCTTCTCTCTGGGTTTCGTTCATCCGGTACTGCATTCCTGGATTTCAAACATGGGTGCTCAGTGTGAACTACTGCTATTTGTACAGCTTCAGAAGCTTCTAAAATGAAGATGATGTTGAGAATTCAGCATCTTGGATCCTAATATATAAATTTCACATTCACCTTGTACATCTGTCATATGTTGGTTTCACTGCCCGTGTATTCTGCACCCTTATCTACCTATAGTTTCATTTGCCCTACCAATGTAGTGAGTCCCTCTTTTGGTATGCAGGAACACATGTTATTTTCAGTACACTACTTGTACATTCTTCAGCTTATGTTAATTTCCTACTCTGTCATTCAACCTAACTAATTATTTCTGACAGATGTATATAAATTAATTGTTTGACTGTTTTATATGCTCTGCCTCAACTTGTATCTTTTCTCACCCCTGGGCTCATGGGGTGGCAGGCCCTGTTTGTACTCTTTCTCATTTTTAGAGTAACAAGGGGATTGGGGGGGCAGAAGGTGGTACTGTCACATTTATCTGCGCCATTACACTTAGAAAAAAGATTCTGGAACCCAATCAAAGAACATCATTAGTGAGGACTGTGCCAAGGGTATCCAAGCGAAGGAGTAATACTTCAACATTATCTCTAATACAGCATACCAGTGCAGCTTGTCTAATGAACACACAAACTGACCTTCCATTCATAAATGTTAAAATAGGATTCTTTCTCGGATGTACTGCAATAGATGAAATGCAGCAGTGGAAGGAGGTCAGTTTAGACCAGCAGAACTTTGAATCGGCTGTGATACAATTTCTCTGCAGAAATGCACCTATCTCACGGAGACAAAAGTGGCACCACTCTGTAGGGCTTAGAGGCCGGCCTCTGAGTGCTCTGCATTAGACTTTATGAACACATTCATGCAAATTAATATTTGTAACATAAAGAGTACAGGACACTTGCGCCTCTCCCTCTCCTGTATATTTTATTTTCTGCGTGAGAGGGTATTCTTTTTGTGATGAACTTGATCTGTGTGAAAATAAAGTTTGCAAGGCCTCTCTGTCCTGCGTGTATGAATGGGAAGTTTATACAGCTGCTGGCCTTATTGTATGTTTTGTATTTAAAAAAAGGTATGCTCGGATGATCGATGCCCAGTAACTATTTTCTTTTCTTGGAAAGCTTGCACGTATGTATCTGTTGTGTTTTTGCCAGCGCTTGGACTATTGTTGCCCATGATGCGCCTGTTTTTGGTGTATGAAGGATGCTTGCTTTGTGCCATTCCAGTTATTTGTATGTGGAAGAGCACTGATGATGAGGTCTGTGGTATACCTGTTCTAGGTTAAAAATAAGCATGTACTGCTTCTGCTGTCCATACATGATACAACTGTTATGTGTGAGAAAATAAAGTGTTGTTTCTATTGCCTATATTGTATATAGTATCAGTTTGCACCCTTGTCTGTGATATACCGGTTCAGTTTGCGTATGAGACTTGACCTGTTCAAACTTGTGAAGCTCTCGATTTTGTGTTATGGGAGATTTGTACCTCTGTTTCCATGTGTCAGTGTGTTATTATTGACTGTGGTGTCTCTCTTTTGTGTTCAAGTGAAGCATGCACTGCGGCTCACCTCACTGTGCTGTAAGTGTTCTGTGTGCAAAGAAGGCTGACACTGATTGTTCCTGTTGTTCCTGTGTTGTTCCTGTGTTGTACTTCTCCTGTGTTCACTGGGCCTCTGAGAGGTCACTTCTAGGTTTCTTTATTTTTTCACAGTTGTCTGCTCTTCTCATGCGGAGAGTTTTAGTTTTAGCCCACCGATGGAGCTTGAAGGTGAGCGTCCCCAGATAGCACGACCCTCTCCGCAAAGAGAGGCAAGAATGGACTCTCCCACGAATGGGAATAAGGCTAGGACCAAGTGCGGGTGAGCTTAAGGGAGGCTTTATCTAAGTCAAAATAGGGCATGCAAAGAACTCTGCAAACTCGGAGAGCACTCTGTCTGACAATAGCAAAGACAGGCGTTTTTATTTACAAAAAGCGTCATAGGCACCTACACACTATAGGGGGCACCTGTACATGGGGATTGGATGGCGTCGACTAACTATATGTGTAGTTGTGATGCGTCTCTCCGTGGTTGGTGGACACTGCCGGGTGCCAACGTGGGGTGGGCAGGTCAGCTGGGCTCATCCGGAAGGCACTGTCCGGTCAGGCGTAGTCAGTATCAATGATGGACGTCTTTCTTGGCTTTCTGCCCTACGGGCCAGGCACACCCCATTCATTCAATGCTGCAATGTCAGTTGTCCTGTAAATCCTACAATAGGTTATTCTACAGGTTAATATAACACAGGAGGAATGTGCATTAGGTGGGGTACTTTGGCGATACATCAATACGGGGTTGCTGTTATCCTGTTGACTAGGTATCATAGGCCACGGGGTCGGGTCTCAGGGCATGGGGTAAGCTGTCCAGGCTTTGGGCCTCGTTAGAAGTCATGACAGATGTTTTTTTTTACAATGTTGGTGCAATATTAGGTGTCTCCTTTTACAAGCGTCATTAATCTGGGGTGAGCTGATGGGTCGTGGGACCTATGAGGGGGCACCTCTGGCCTCTGGTTATGGCCGGATTTTGCTGCTGGGCTGTAAATAATTCAGGTGGCTGTTCGTGGCTATGTGAGCTGCGGGGGAATCATGAATGCCTGAAACGGCTCCAGACAAATTGGGGGAGGTGAGGCGGTGTCGCTCGGGCCTTTGCTTTCTCTGGCAGGCTTCAATGGGAAGGGAGGAGAGGTGGCCTTGGATATGCCCACAATGATAGTCTTCTAGCAAGCTGCAAACTGTAAAACGAAGGGATTTGCATAACATAAACTGGCTAAGGGGTCACACATCTATAGCATTTACAGCAGTAAATATTCATTTCAGAATTCGTTAACTATATCTGCAACTCCATTAGTCACTATAGCGTAAGTATTTGCAATATTAGCAGTTTTGGCATCACACTGTAAATATGATACGCGAGGTAGCATTAGGGTTGGTGGAGCACGCAGGAGCAACAGACCAACACGGTTGACAGCAGTAATACACATTAAACCTGTACATTTGCACTTGATGGCATTCTATGTATCTTGTTTACATGAGCTCACAATACAGTCGCACGTGAGTTCCTTGCAGCATCAGGGTAGTCATGGCATAAGCATTTGGTATCACTCACTTTACATTGCCCCTAGAGAAGCACATAGTAGGAGGCTAGGGGCCCTGAGTGTATGCGCATACTGAGGGGGTTTGAGTATTATGGTCATGTGGTCGCACACTGACACATTCTTCGGTTCGTACAGGGTTTGTAGAGTTTTAACACAGAAGGCGTGCACGAGGGGTATCATTGAAATGCAATATATGCATATATGTATATATGTATTGAGCAGTTTCTTGGTGTGGGGTTAAGGCTTTTGTTTCATTGAGGACGATTTACAGTTATTTTCCAAGCCAGCCCCGCTGCTCGGGTCATGCTGAGGATAATGATGCACTGCGGAAGGTGAAAGATACAGTGTTTGCTCTAACACTAGCTCATGTCCGACTTGTCGTGGGAACGGGCTTTCAGCGGATCTGCCAGGGAGCGGAGGCAACAGGGTAGACAAGGACTCTCTAAAGGTGGGGGCCGTGCTGCAGCGCACAAGGAGTCTTGTCCTAAGATGGCGTTCTGGTTCTCAAAATGGTTTCCTGGGCCTAGCTAAATACAGTATGTTTAGTCGATGTGTCGGCCAGTGGTCCACCCACCACCTGGGCCCTGGTGGCAGAGGGGCCCCTGTTGAGTCATGGACATTACAAGGAGGGGACTGCAGCGGAGGGGGGGTCTCTTTGACCTGTCCTCCCATACATTTCCCCCCTTTCGTTACTTAAGCAACGAATACCGTAATTCCCCCAACCGCTCACAATCTTTTTCATCAGCCACAGCCTCATCCCACGCCGGGGTGCCTTTTATTGGCATCCAAGCCCTGCACACCCCCCTCAGGCTTTCCCCCCGTCTAGCATATTCGTCTCGGGTACAAGTTAGATATATACAATCCCTAGTTCCCTCCAAGTCTACCCACACCTCCTCATACCATTCCAGTTCCCGGGGCTCTCTAATTGTTGTGTGCCATAATCTATCTACTATTTCCCCATTGCGGTATACCGGTACTATCTGGTATTTAGGCCCCGGCTCTTCACCTGTTTGCACTTGAGCTTCTTGCATAGCTTGCACTGTTGTGCCTCGAGCATTGCCCATTGTCACCATCATCAATGTACCATTTGGTACTGCGCCTGCACAGCATCGAAGGCCCATCTGGCACACACAAAAAATTAGAAGTAAAAACACTACTGTTGGCATTAGTAGTTTAACAGTCAATCCCAGCAATGATGGGACCCAGGAAAAGAGGTTATCAAACCACGTGCTTGCTTCTGTCCCGCCTTCCGTTTTCATTCTTTCTCTTAGGTTGTGCACTGCTGCGATCACGTGGGACAGTGTACCATTATCAGTGTCTTCAGAAGGTACGAAAGTGCAACATGTACTTACAATTTTTCGGCAAACACCTCCGTCCATTGCTGTTAATAGGTCAAGGACATACCTATTTTGCATTGTCATTAGCCGCAGGGCTCTCAATTCTACCTTGATCACGTTGAAACCTTCCTCTGTATCGTTTGCCAACTGGATCAGCTCCCAGCGTGTTATTTGGAGCCACTTAGCATTTGCCCGTGCCTGGATGCTTGGAATGAGTGATGCGAAGAAGGTCTCTGCAGAGCTAAACAATCGATATCTGTCTGGGATCTGTGCCAATAGCTCTGAAGATGCCTTGGATATGTAGTTAGATGATCGTCTATTTCGGGACAGCATTTCCTCCTTGTTGCCAGAGGACAAAACATACATCTGCAGTTCTTCTGTCAGTTGGGCCTTATTTTCACGGGGGGCTTCTTGCCCCTTCCTGCCCCCGCTGATGTGGATTTCTGGTATCACCATTAGCGCTGAATGTAGTGTGGCCAAAGAGCAACTGCCGCTCCATGATTGCGGGAGATGCAAGTATGCCTGGCGGCCACACACCCAGGGGGTGTCCATGAGTGCTGCTGTTCCTTTCTTCATGTCTGGGATAGTGAGAGTCCTGTTGCAGTCTTTGTTTACCCCCATTGCGGTCTTTCCTTCCCCTTGGAAGCATAGTTCATATGTTATTTCTTTCTGCAGTTTGAATGGTTTTTCAATGGCAGTCACCCACGTTAACTTTGAGATGCGCTCTTTACAGATTGGTGTACATGTTCTTTCGATCACTGCATTTTTTCCGGTGACACTCCCCGCAGCGCCTCTGTTTTGCATGTAACTTCTTCGTCTTTCCATCGGTTGTCTGTGAATAATGTCCCTTTTATTACAAAAAATGGTTCTTTCATGCATATTACTCCTTCCACTTTCGGGTAGCATGTTTTCTCATTCTGCAGCATGCTAAATATTATTTCGTGTGCCTGAAAGGTGTTCTTGATTCTGCACAGTGTAAGATGAAGGAGACATTGGGCATTTATCAGAGGCAATTCCTTTGGTAGCAAAATCTTGGGTGTTCCTGAGGCATGGGGGATAAGAGAGCAGACATAGCAGCTTTCATTTGTTGTTTGTTTAGCAGTCACGCTCATGTCTGCATACCATTTATTAGTCTGGTGAGGGTGTCTTGGGTCTTCCATCTGATCTAAACCCAGACCATAATATTCGTCATATTTCCTACTTCCCACCTCACTTTTCCTCCTATTATTTCTAAGATATCTCGTGGCTTCATGGGCGATCTGTGCTCTATACCCCCCTTTTCCCACATCCCCCTCTGTCCATTCATCATACAGAGATGCAAACTTTTCTGCCATCCTTTTGTTTTCTTCAGTTGTTCTATGAAGTAAGGTACTGGCTGCTGTAGGGGTGGTTACTTGTGTGGGCGGGGTAGTGGGGGTATTATAAAGCCACGATATGACAGAAGGGTTGCAGTCATTTAGACTGAGGGCATTGTAGTTATAGACATTTGGCATGGGACTTATGCTAGCATTTATTTCAGCACTGCTTTCCTTGGAATGGTTGGTTCTTTTGGGCGGTTTCGTGTTATACCCCCACACAAGCTGGTGTCCGTTCCATACCAAAAAATCACCTTCTTTTGCATTTTCAATTGTTATATTTTCAATTGCAATATTATTTCTGTTTCCCCCTCCCCCCTCATTCATCTCGACAGAGATGAATGCTATGAACCAATATGTGCTTATACCAAACAGTATCACGAAAAATAATACGATACACGCAGTCAATCCACATTCATACGAATATCTACAACTTTCTATTATAGCATTTCTACATCTCGTTATTCTATTGCTCTCCATTGCTGGCTGCCCGTTTGTTGCCATGTTTGTTCCTATTTGAAACATAAAAGTGCATTAAGTATATACATGTAAACATTTTCATTTTGTAGAGTCGCCACCATACAATTATAATGTGAGATAGAGGGAGAGGGAGGGGATGTGTGCAGAGAGAACGAGAGACAGAGAGAGAGAGAGAGAGAGAGAGACATATTCTTATTCATATTTGATCACTATTTTCCATTTTTCATTTCAACCATATTTGTTATTCATTTATTTCTTTCTCGTACCTGTAAGTCAATTTTTTGTTAGCATATTAATATATGTGATACATTTCTTTTTAGTTGCACTTATTTTTTTTTTTTCCGTTCAATGTTTCATTTGTTATTGTTTGCTGTTGTCTGCGCCTCCTCATTCACTTCCTCCTGAACATTATTGTATGCCCTTCGTACGTCTGTTAAATGTATCCAGTACCTCAGCCCTTTAACCTTGACTGCTGTGGGAGTACAAAAAAACTACCTCGTATGGGCCATGGAATCTTGGGGCACTCCATCTGCGCACAAAGCTTCTAACATAAATAAAATCCCCTGGCATTAATTGCCCTTGGGGGCCCTGTTCCACAAATGACACAGTTTGGTTTCCCTCTTCTCTTGCAAATGGCGGTGACAATTGTCTTGAGATTGCACGTGCTGCTCTAGTCAGCTTTCTCAGATAATCAGTGAATTCATCTCCTAATATCGTGGCGCTTCTGTGTGCATCTGAATGTCTACGCAATGGGGAATGTGCTGTGTGCATTCTTCTCCCCATCACAATCTCGTGAGGGGACAAGTGGTGGTCCTTACTTGGCTGGTTCCTAAGTTCGAATAGTGCAAGGGGTAACCAATACACCCAGTTCCTTTTGAGTGAGAAGCATAGTTTGGACAATCTTCCTTTTAAGAGGCCTTGATCTTCTCGACAACGCCATTGCTTTGAGAGTGATAAATCGAGCAAAGCTTGTGTTTGATCCCCAATAATGCAGTAACTTCCTTGAACAGTTCATTCACAAAATGAGTGCCATTGTCTGAGTGAATCACGTCGCAAATTCCCCAGCGTGGGAATACTTCCCTCACTAGGAACTTTGCTGCGCACTTAGCATCTGGACGTGCACATGGACCAGCCTCAACCCATCTTGAAAATGGACATACAACTACTATCATGTAGCGTGCCCCATTACACCTTTCCCCCATGTCTGCGTTGTCAATATGTAGTTCCCTGAAGGGCCCTGTTGGCTTTGGAATTGTCCCTCTGAGTGTCCGTAATGTCATCCCAGAATTGTATATTTGACACGTTGTGCACTCCATTGCTAACCTTGATATAGGTTCCTGGAGCCCTGGCACGAACCAATCTTCCTGTATCTCTGCTGCTATGTGTTGTTTGGCATTGTGTGCTGGAAAGTGCAATTGCTGGAACGCTATCTCCATCAATTTAATGGGCATCACCACTTTACCTGTGTTATTTTGGCGCCATAGTAAATCTGTTGCCGACTGGCTGCAACCCCTTTTTTCCCACAATGCCTTTTCTTCATTACTTGCTTCTTCCTGTAACTCTAGTATTTGTGATATGGGCATGGCATTGTACCCTTCTGGTAACTCCTCACTTGCTTGTTGCTGTAACATGTACTCACCTGCTATTTCCTTTTGGAAGTATGACGCCTCCTTGGCGGAAGCGTCCGCTGCCGCGTTTCCCAAAGATACAATATCTGTATTGGACGTATGTGCTTGGCACATGACGATGGCCACCATTGTAGGTTCTTCAAGTGCCTCAATTAATTCCTGTAACAACTCGGCATGTTATACTGGGGTCCCATCTGCCCTGCGAAACCCTCTCCGCCCCCACCGGGCCAGACCACCGTGTACCGTTGTAGTCATGTATGCAGAATCTGTGTATATTGTGACTGTGCATCCCTTGACTGCACGTAAGGCTTCAATTAGGGCAACAAGCTCTGCTGCTTGTGCGGAAAAGTGTGATGGTAGGCGATATTGTACTAGCACTTCGTACTCACCTTCCTCTAGTCCCACCACCGCCATTCCTACATGTTTTTCACCTGTATCCATGTCAATTGATGCTGATCCATCTACAAAGTACACTTCTCCTTATGTTAGGGCATTTTCACTTACCACCGGGCCCTCACCCTCTTCTCCTGTGTATATTGCACAATCGTGTTTTTGCATGTCTTCTACTGTACACGGCTCTGTGATAAATGTCGCTGGATTTACTGTTCTACACCTCACTATGTGAATGTTGGTGCTGGATAATATTATCTCGTACGCTGTTGCTCGCTGTGTTTTTAGTGTGCTTTTTGATCTTTCCAGTATCGCAAAAAGGGAGTGTTCCACATATAATGTAACAGAGCATCACATTACTATTGTGGCACTTTTCTCAATGGCGAACATGGCGGCAGCGAGAGATTGTTTGCACGCAAAGTGTCCCTGCATAACTGTGTCTAGTGTGCCACTGTAGTAAGCCAATGGCTTGTGTCCCATGGATGTCTTTTGTGTCAGAACAGCTGTCATTAGTATTCCCTTGCAGTGAGAAAACAGGTAAAATTTGCGCTCATAGTCTGGGTTGGCGAGCACTGGAGCACTTGAAATTAGTTGTTTGAGTGACGCAAATGAGTCACTCATCTCTTTTGACCATTTTATTTCTTTATCCTCCCGCTGGGCCTCTTTGAGTGCTTGTAGTAAAGGTCTTGTGTATTCTGCGTAGTCTAGTATCCATGTTCTGCAATAGTTGCACATTCCTAAACATTTCTGCATTTCTTTTACCGTTTTTGGCTCTTTTACTACTGTGATTGCTTCTACTCTGTCGGGTATTATCTTTTTACCATCCTTTGATATCAGCTGGCCCAGGTATAATACTTCTTGTTGGCAGTATTGCAGTTTCCCTTTATCCACGTTGTACCCCTTGTGGGCTAACAGTGTTAGGAGTGTAACTGAGTCCTTCCTGCACTCTTCCTCATTCTGTGCGCATATGAGCAAGTCATCCACGTACTGAATGATTGTACTCTCAGCTGTCAAATTTTCCAAGTCTTCATGGAGGATACGATTGAATATACTGGGGCTCTCACAGTAGCATGTGGTAACCTGCAATTCTCATATCTTTTCCCCCCTAGTGTAAATGCTGTCAAGTATCTGCTCTCTTCTGCCAGGGGAATGGAGAAAAATGCATTTTTCAAATCCACTACTGTGAAGTTCGATGCATTCTTTGGGATACTGCAAAGTATTGATGCAGGGTTCGGGACAAGGGGAAACTCTTTTTGTATGACGTCATTTAGTGGGCGTAGGTCCTGGATCATCCTCCATGCCCCTCCCTTTGCTTTTTTGATTGGGTAAATACAAGTATTACATGGGGAATTTGAGGGTACTATTATTCCCTTGGCCAATAAGGCACTTATCGTTTCTTTTATCCCTTCCTCGGCTTCACGGGACAATGGGTACTGTTTGACTCAGGGGAGGATTGCTCCTGGTTTTAGTTTTATCGTGACTGGGGTAACTCCGTGCAACAACCCTACATCATGGGGACCTGTAGTCCACAAATTGCTTGGCACTAATGTCATGTCATCATCAAAGAATGAAGGTGGTGCTCCCACCACAGCCATTAACTGTACAGGCACTTGTCTCGTTTGTATCAAGATATCACATGGTATTGCTATTCCCATTATTATTTCTCCGTCACTTTCTGAGTCTGAGAAGAGATCCTCATCTGATAGATCACGTAAGGCAATGTCAGCATTGATGCACAACACAGTGCGCCATTCACACCCGTCTATGTCCATACCAATTACTGCAATTCTTTTGGCTGATATCTGTACTGAGTGCAAATCCAGAGATATCACTGACCCCGGTGTAATGTCTGTACGTACTATTGGGCGGAAGATGAATTCTGCTGGTACCCTCCATTCTAACCTTTTTAGCTCAGGTACTACTCATGCTAGAGTTTTCAACCCTTCAATGAACACACTTTCATCTACCGGCATGCCACGTATCTCTGGTGCTGTTGCTCGCGCATGTACCACTAGCATTACACGCAGCGGGCATATTCCTGTGGTTGAGCAAACTATCCCTCTTTCTGTGAAGGATATAGTCATATTGAGCTTGCTGAGAAGGTCCCTTCCGAGCAAGTTTATTGGGGAATGTTCGTAATACAGTAGGGGTGTCCTCACTGTCTTACCCCCCACGGTCACATCCAACTCTTCTGTGTAAGGAACTTCGATGACAGCCCCAGAGAACCCCTGCGTCTCCAACCTACGGTTAGAAAGCGGAAACCGACCCTCACGTATGCATGACTTTTCGGCTCCCGAATCCACCATAAATATGAACTGCTTGTCTCCTATCTGCGCCCCGACTAATGGTTCCTCCGCTGCATTGTGGGTGGTAGATAGGAGGGGACACGCAAGTGTTCCCTGTGGGCTGTCCTATGCTGGCTACCTCATTGTTCCCCCCTGACTAAAAACAGTGCCTGACACAACCGCCACACCGCTATAGGGGGCTGGGGCAGGTGCCCCGTTCGCAACTGTGGCGAAGGAGTTTCCTGGTGTGTAGTGCATGGATTTGTCGTTCTGTGGGTGACCCTGTGTTCTGCTGTTTTGGACGTGTCTTTGGTCCACATATCCTTGCTCCTCTGGCCTCTGTTGTCTTCCCATTGGGAGGCCATATGGGCTCCCTGGGTGGGGGTTACCGTATTGCTCCACATCCTGAAAACCGTTGTTTGGTCTGTTTCTACATTCTCGTGAGAAGTGCCCCCACCTCCCGCAATTCCAGCAGCTTCCTTGCGTACCTCTGGGGCCTTGCCCCCATATCCTCCATTACCACCGTACCTCTGCCCCCCTCCTCTACGACCCCTGTACCCACCTCGTCCCCCACGAGGGGCTCAATCCTGCCACTGCGGACCTCCCTACTGTTCCTGTCGGTTCCACTGTGGCTGTCCCGCTCCTGCCCAATTTGCTGCCATCCTCCCCTGTATTGCTACTAGCCCCTCCTCCTCCTCGTCTCCCTCCCTGCTATGTTAGAGCGCCTCTACTGCTGCAGCGACCTTCACCAGTTTCGTTTGTACTAACTTGGCTTCATCTGCCAATCTTTTTTGTGCCATTTCTTTTTCTTGTTCCTTTATTCGTTTGCAGTGGTGTACTATTATACTCTGTATTTCGGGCCACCCCTTCGCTTCGATTCCTGCAATTTTGTCAAGTGCTTTTTGTACCTCTTTTGGCAATCCTCTCTTGATTATGAAATAAAATAATGATGTTGATTGGTACCAGGGCGTGCCCGTTTCCGCTTTCCACATCTCCTTTACCCGAAAAATGTAATCCATAGCATCCTCCCCCTCGTTCATTGTGCATTGCATAACCGACTGTAAGTCTGGTGTGTCTGGAAATGTTTCTCTTAATGCGTCCCACACTCGTGCTCGTACTGTGTTAAAGGAAGCACCATCATGACGGTCACAATCTAATGTTATACCCGGAAAATCGGCTTTTATCCACACTCTATCTGCTTGGTCCTCAACCGCTGATACTAGTAGGCTTTTTACATCCCCTACCGCCAGTGGGACCCCCGCTGTGTGTTTCTCGAATGCATATATCCACTTACTTGCCCCTCCGGACAGTGGTGATAATAGTTTTAACAGATTGGCCTTATCCATTTTTAAGCGCAGGGTATGTAGTTTGGTCTCCCTCCTCCCCTGTGTCTAATGGGAGTTGTAACTTCCCCTTTGTTGCTTTGCTTGTACTCACCTTCGTTCTCTTCCTTCCTAGCAGGGCCATTCTCCCTAGCCTGTTTCTTAGTCACCCAGTCCATTCCTCATCCATTGTTCTCCCCAGATGTGTGCTATCCATTCTCCCACTCTCTCCTCCCATTGCCACACTTAATCTCCCACCTTCTTCTTCATCGTCTTCCACATCACACCACCAGTCCTCTCTTCCCCCTGTAACCAAAAGCTCATCATCTGCCCGTTCACTTGTCCCGTCTATTTCTATTATTCGCGTAGGCTCCTCTTGTATTCTGAACAATATTTCCCCCTTCTTCCATCCTTCCTCAATCGTCCTATCATGGATTTGTGCCCTTGGTGTTTCCTCTAATCGGGCAGTATTCGTCCCACTTTGCTCACAAATATTTTTAATTCTAGAAAGTTCATCTCTTGATAATGAGAGCCTTGAATCTAAATCCTCTGTTAACTTCTCTATATCTACTGTGGGTGTGCATATCTGTTCACGCTGTCTATGACCCTCGTATGGCGGGGGTGCAGTCGGGCCATGTGTTGTTGTAGCTTGAGTCGGGGGCACATATGTGGGGTCACTATACCCTTCTGCGGGCACAGGTTTTTTAAGTATAGGGTACAACCGTGTCACTTCACCTGGTTTTTCTTCCTCAGTCAGTTCTTTATCGCCTTTGGGTATCAGTAACGGGCTGTCTGTGGTGGATGGTAACTTGGTAATCGGCTCTGTCTTTTTGATGGGAAGCACCTCTTCAAACAATCGCCAAAGATCTAATATCTCCCTCCTATTGTGGAACTGTTTCCCCTTATATTTCATGAAAATGCATGAAGCCACCATATCTAGAACGTTTTTATGAAAAGATCCTCCTTCGAGCCATATTTGGGGCAGACCTTCGCTCTTTAACTCGGTGACCCACTGATCGTGGTATTTTCTAATGCGTTCAGCATATCCAGGTAAACTCTTACAGATACGGGCCAGGAGTGTCTCTGCCCCCATTGTATGCGTTTGGCTTGTTTAACACTATATATATATATATATATATGTTTTCAAAACTTTGTACTTCTTTGACACCTTGGCAATAAGGGAGGGTGTGGTTGTATAGCTTGTAAGTAAACCACCTTCTACACACTACCGATATTCCCTACACAAATATTCAAAAGAAACAGCTTAATTCATTGGGCTTACCACCCAATGAATTATGATGTTTCCTGGTCACACTTACCATGACCACACCATGATCATACACATTTTACAATTTACTAAAATCATCATAACATGGCTCTATTTCAACACATATAATGCATATATAATGACAGTCAATACCCTATTGAAAGTTAACATCTAATCTCTTTCTTCCCTCCCTTGTTTCACCCAGTCTTTTGATATGAGGTCCCCCCTTCTCATGCAAATCTCTTTTTGTCTTTTACTCAATATTGACCTATTTTCATTTATAGACCCAGAAAGAATGAAAGAAAAGTGTTTACTAATATATTCACTGTGTCTCCCTTTTCTACTAGACACCTTTATCTTATTCTCCACTTGTTCATATATTTCCAGTACTAGTCAAGATAGCACTATGCGGCACCGCCTTCTACCCCCTTGCAGAGCTAGGTTCCCGTCTCTTTATCTCTTTTCACCTTTTGATCCTAATGGCCATATGCAAAGAAAAAGGAAAGAAAGTATAGTATTGATTCTAGTAATCCCCACCGTGTCCCCTTTTTAAATGACCTCGTTTTTTTTTTGTTTTTTTTAAATCCTGCTCCCTTCCCCTACTCCCCGTATCCCTTATGATCACTCGCACTTAATACTCACGTGCCCGTCTTGAACCGAGAGTCTCCGAACTGGGTTCGTCTAGGCGGCGCTGTCTCACGCTCGACGTCCAGCCCCAGCTCCGGCGAGCGGTAGTCAAAGGGGATTTTTTGAAATGGAATCCCTTACCCTTTCTCTAATACATGCGCACTTCTGAGCGTACCAGTCGCCGTAGGTGGGTAGCTTTCCGGAGCAGGCGTACCGTGCGTCTCCCCTTTTAACCGGAGATTTTCGTGCCAGAGGGGACGGAAAGGACGTACCAGGAGATGTGATCACGCAATCGGGGTCACCACTGAAGGCGAGCGTCACCAGATAGAATTACCCTCCCCGCAAAGAGAGGCAAGAATGGACTCTCCCACGAATGGGAATAAGGCTAGGACCAAGTGCGGGTGAGCTTAAGGAAGGCTTTATCTAAGTCAAAATAGGGCATGCAAACTCTGCAAACTCGGAGAGCGCTCTCTCTGACACTAGCAAAGACAGGCGTTTTTATTTACAAAAAGCGTCATAGGCACCTACACACTATAGGGGGCACATGTACATGAGGATTGGATGGTGTCGACTAACAATATGTGTAGTCGTGATGCGTCTCTCCGTGGTTGGTGGACACCGCAGGTGCCAACGTGGGGTGGGCAGGTCAGCTGGGCTCATCCGGGAGGCGCTGTCCGGTCAGGCGTGGTCAGTATCATTGATGGACGTCTTTCTTGGCTTTCTGCCCTAAGGGCCAGGCACACCCATTCATTCAATGCTGCAATGTCACTTGTCCTGTAAATCCTACAATAGGTTATTCTACAGGTTAATATAACACAGGAGGAATGTGCATTAGGTGGGGTACTTTGGCGATACATCAATATGGGGTTGCTGTTATCCTGTTGACTAGGTATCATAGCCACGGGGTCAGGTCTCAGAGCATGAGGTAAGCTGTCCAGGCTTTGGGTCTCGTTAGAAGTCATGACGAATGCTTTTATACAATGTTGGTGCAATATTAGGTGTCTCCTTTTACAAGCGTCATTAATCTGGGGTGAGCTGATGGGTCGTGGGACCTATGAGGGGGCACCTCTGGCCTCTGGTTATGGCCGGATTTTGCTGCTGGGCTGTAAATAATTCAGGCGGCTGTTCGCGGCTATGTGAGCTGCAGGGGAATCATGAATGCCTGAAACAGCTCCAGCCGAATTGGGGGAGGTGAGGCGGTGTCACTCAGGCCTTTACTTTCTCTGGCAGGCTTCAATGGGAAGGGAGGAGAGGTGGCCTTGGATATGCCCACAATGATAGTCTTCTAGCAAGCTGCAAACTGTAAAACAAAGGGATTCGCATAACATAAACTGGCTAAGGGGTCACACATCTATAGCATTTACAGCAGTATATATTAATTTCAGAATTTGTTAACTATATCTGCAACTCCATTAGTCACTATAGGGTAAGTATTTGCAATATTAGCAGTTTTAGCGTCACACTGTAAACATGATACGCGAGGTAGCATTAGGGTTGGTGGAGCATGCAGGAGCAACAGACCAACACGATTGACAGCAGTAATACACATTAAACCTGTACATTTGCACTTGATGGCATTCTATGAATCTTGTTTACATGAGCTCACAATACTGTCGCACTTGTGTTCCTTTGTACTCTAGCAGCACCAGGGTAGTCATGGCATAACCATTTGGTATCACTCACTTTACATTGCTCCTAGAGAAGCACATAGTAGGAGGCTAGGGGCCTTGAGTGTGTGCGCATACTGAGGGGGTTTGAGTATTATGGTCATGTGGTCGCACACTGACACATTCTTCGGTTTGTACAGGGTTTGTAGAGTTTTAACACGGAAGGCGTGCACGAGGGGTATCATTGAAATGCAATATATGCATACATGTATATATGTATTGAGCAGTTTCTTGGTGTGGGGTTAAGGCTTTTGTTTCATCGAGGACGATTTACAGTTATTTTCCAAGCCAGCCCCGCACAAGGACTCTCTAAAGGTGGGGGCCCTGCTGCAGCGCACAAGGAGTCATGTCCTAAAATGGCGTTCTGGTTCTCAAAATGGTTTCCTGGGCCTAGCGTAATACAGTGTGTTTAGTCGATGTGTCGGCCAGTGGTCCACCCACCACCTGGGCCCTGGTGGCAGAGGGGCCCCTGATGAGTCATGGATATTACAAGGAGGGGACTGCAGGGGAGGGGGGGGGCTCTTTGACCTGTCCTCCCATACAAGGTTTACTCCCCTTGCTGTTGGCCTGGCTCAACCTTTGTTTGCCGCCCATGTAGGCTACGCAGCCCTCCATTTCCTTCTGATCCCATGTCATATCAGGAACTTGAGCCATCTTGGACCGGAAATCCTAGTCATAGTCTAACCACCCGGTTGTCCAATATCTCCTGTGTTCCTTCACTATTATGTCCTTATATTTCCATAAGGCTGCCCCTTTCTCAGGTAATATTTCCATTATGACTGCTACCAACAAAGAAAGTGCCTTGTTCCAATTACCTATTGTTTCCTCAGGCCTGTTCCTTTTCTGCCTTTTCTTATCCTCCCCCTTGCTTATTGTAATGTCATGTCTAGCCGCATCCAATGATAGTAACGAAAATAAATCAGAGTATTCCCTTGCCCAAATATGCTCTGTCACTTGTTTTGGAATGTGCCATGCTAGCCTTTACCTGCCCGATAATAAAGAGGCAATAGTAACCAGTGAGCTGCTTACAACCCTTACTACCCACTCCTAGATGCTGGGCCTCCTTCTCTTGGCCACTCTCCCTACCCTCAGCGGCAACTGTTGCACCCGCCTGTACACCCTCCTGCTGTGGGAGAGGGGAAGGGGACCCACCCAACGGTGTTAAGCCCCGATTTGAGTACGTTCTGCTCCCATTGAATCGCCCAAACCCACTGGTACCTGCTTCTGGATGTCCGGCACCATGCCCTCTGCTGCACCTGAGGTTACAGCTGCAGTGAGGGGGCATGGCAGCCCTGCTGCCTCCATGGGAGCGGCAGGTTCGGGGGGCCTCTCCCACACTGCCGTGGGACGAGGCGTCCCTGATTTGTTCTCCAGCTGTGCCACACTCTGTATTACCCTGAGCAACTCCCCCATGACCCTAGCCATGTTGCCATTTGCCAAACCCTGACCTTCATAACCTCCCGGTATTTCACCTGTTGCCCAACTAGCAATAACCAGGGGTAGGTGGGGTGACCCTGAACCCTGTAAGTCGGTACGCTCTGCCCACATGCAGCGACTACCTTATCCTTTGGCTGCCGCAGAGCTCTCTTCCGTTTTGCTGGTGCGTCAGCTGGACCTTCTGTGGCTGTGCTGGTCTCCATGGTGCTCGGGGGGGTATTTCTGGTGGGCACTTCGCCGTGCTGCTCCAAAACCATTTTTGCCCAACCCGTGCCCAAGCTGCAGAGCCTCTCTTGCAAGAGAGCCCAGAGCTCTGCTGTTTCGCAGCCGTCCAGCCCTGGCTCAATATGTTAATACTGTCCTGTAAATGCAAAGCAAAATTAGATGCACCCTCCTTTCTATCAGACCTTGAAACCCTGTCTTGAGGGGACCCTATCCCTTTATTTCAACACCTTACCAAATCTTGCCAATGCTTGTCTTGCACCTCGCAGTGACCTCACACAAAACTGCTTAAAGGTGCCCCTCCATCTTGCTTGTTTCCTGTGACAGCCTATAAACAAAGATGTGTTGTTATATGTTTTTTTTAATCAATAATAATTATAAGCTAAGCACAAAACGCAATGCTGAAACTGGTAATAATTACCAGAGCTGAAAAAGAAGTAATGCCTGTCGCTATACTGCAACGTGGAGCACTGACACCTACCCGAGCCATTTCCTGTAAATAAATGGTGCCTTTACTCCAACAGCTCCCCTGCAATATTCTGCAAAACTAATTTACCCAGACAGGCTCCCTTTTTTTCTTTGTTTTCTTCCTTTTTTTATATAGTCCCCCAAAATAAATCTGAGCATGCATGGCATGGGCCATCACCCCAGAAGGGATAGCCGCTTAGCCATAAAGGAACTGGGCATGTGCTGTGAGCACTGAAAACATGCCGCACACCACTACGATATACCTAGCCCCATGCGCTCTCAATCAACTTCGCAGTCTTTTTCTCTCTCATCCCTGTAAGCTAGGTAAATGTAAAATGTTAAAGATATTTGTACCGTGCACCGTCACCAACGGAGTTGGTCCCCAGGCGCTCTGGTCGATCTGCAAACGAGAAGGTGGGATGGTTAGTAGGGTGAAGAGGGAGTAGGATAGTGAGAGGAGTGGTGTTCTGTTGGCAGCTTCATCGCGGTATACACCAGATGCTGAGCTTTAATGCGGATGTTGGATCGGTGTCAGTCCTCTGTGCTGTTGCTGCGGTTTATGTGTTGTAGCGGTGTGGTGAAGTGCATGCGGCTTATGGTGCGAGGGGTAGTTGTGTTTGTTTTTGAGCGAGATAAGTATGTAGAAAGTTTTGAGCTCCATCACACCCTCTGTGTCGCCTGCCGTACCGTTTACTGTTCCTCCTTTTGGATATCCAAATATCGCTGCAACCGAAATATCCAAAACGCAGCCCATTAGGTCTAACTGTTATTTGAATCGCATCATATGCGCTATCAGCGCCATCAGTGTTCTTTCCACATTAAAGACACTTTGTTTTTTTTTTTTTTGTAATTCTACAATCTCCGGCCTAAAGAAGATCTCCCATCCAAGCACCAGCCAGGGAGGACCATGCTGAGCTACCCCAGCTCAATCTAGTCCTGCTTGCCAGGCGCCCCATTTTTTAAAAAAATATTTTTTATTTTAATGTTTTTAAAATGTTATCGGCCTGGCATTTAATTCACACAAACTGCTAAATTCCATCAGTCCCCCATGTAATCCGATCACTGAATTGTAAAATCGTGCCCGGGGTAACCGGCCACCAACCTTGGCTGTGTATTATGGGTCATGCAAATCGAGAAGGGAAATCTGTACAATGAAAATCGTACCGAGGCCCTCTTCTCAGAAAGTATGCCCTGTCCTCCCTCTTTGCATGAACTAATGATCCCACAAAAAACAGGAAGCAGCAAACCATCCGCTCCGGTAGGACCAGACCCAAAGCCTTTTTTTAATGCCTTCCGCCATGCTTGAAGCATAAGGCACCATCCATTGCTCAACAAAGCCACCTCCACCACACCTGGGATCCTCCTTGCTAAACTTCCTTCTTAAGCTAAAATATGGCAACTACCAATCCTAATACAACACATTTTATCCTTGCTTGCAACACCGAAAACATCCCATATCCCTCAGGAGGCCTGCTTATCAACCCTGGCCAGCAATACCCAATACATCACTTAAGAAATGGCTACTGAGCCAGCAAACCCAGCATTGTACCTTGCAAGTCAACCGCACCCAAAGCCCATTAGCGCAGCAAACCTTCTTCAACGTTACAATGCACCACTGAGGCGCGTGGTGCCCCGACCTCCTTTCCAACAAGGCAACCCATGAAATAAAATACCCAACCCGTGCACATTTCTCTCAACAAAACAGAGGCCTCCCATTTCTTCCCAGAAGCAAACTGTCTCCTGGAGTGCCACTGTAGCCCATTGGAGGAAGCCCCGGGTTCCTTAAAGGCAACCTGGCGAGGGCCCGCACCTAACGTGCCAGACCCTCTCAACTCCACTCGTACCTGCAAAAACTGGAACCGTTTGCTGCTCCTTTTCTACTGTAACCACCTGTATTGCTGCTTCCTGGTTAAAGAGGATGACTCTTTGCAGCGCCGACTATTTAAGTCCCTCCACTAGGCCGTGGGCTGATTTCAGTCTCAACAGGAGAGTGGAGGCAATCCAACAGAGGGGGCCAAAGGGGGCGACCGGCTATGCCGGCTGTCCCTCTAGCGCCCCCTGCATGGACCGTGACATCCGCTTATACTGTTTACTTGCTCATTGCAGGCCCATCATGCTCTGTTGCTTCTAATGGTTATGGTTAAGGTTGATTGGGTTGGGCCATGATTTTGATACAGGCAGGAGAGCACCTCACAAACTAATCGGATTGGCTTTCTCTCTACCGCATTCTTCCAAATTAAATCACTCAAATATTCACAAGAACTCAGGAAAAGAAACAGCAGCATTATATTTTTACTGGCAGGGGCGTTATAGTGTAACCACTTTGGTCTGCTGTGGCAGTCTGCTCAGTGCATTCTTTCAACTCCCACAGCTCCTTGTAAATGCACTCTGGCATTTCATGGAGGTGTTCCTGCTGGCTGGATGTTCTCTACGAAACTGTGGAGTGTAATCCTTACTGAGCTCATGTGGCCTTGTGCCAGCAGGACTTAGCTGTTCCGGACAGCATGCTTTGTGCGCCCACTAGCAGAACTGTGGCAAATGTTTCTCCCTTTTTTGAATGAAAGTATGGCTGGCGGCTGTCTCCCTTTACAGCAAACATTCGTCAAGGGCAGAAACAACGAGGCTAGAGGCTGTACCGTGGAAGCCCTGCTACTTGTTTGAATTATGGGCTGAATTTGATCATTCAAATTTTTTTTGTTTCTTGCAGTAATTAAATGTATTGGCCTATAGTTGGTATTGCGTCAACAGATGTGTGCCAAGATTTTTCCTGGATATGTATGCATATAGCAGACTAATAAAACAGAGGTCCATGCAGGGCTCGAAATTATCAGTTCACAAGCAAGGGAATAAAGTAGACCGTGGGTATAGGACAACCCTCATTGAGCAGGTGCAGCATCTGGAGAACGGAAGTAGATGTAGTGTGTGACGATGCAGGTCTAATATGCAAGCAAGGCCACCTTCTCCATAGAGTTTGATACAGTTATTGCCATATCCTTCTAGTGCACTTTAGAAGATCCCAAACTATCCAAAACATACGTTTGAATTATGTACAACAGAATTAATGTGATCTGCTCAGTGTTATGCCTATGGGCAACCCCTGAAATGCCATTAAGATGCATATATGTAGGCATTTTAAACCGCCAACGAACGTTTAAATGTCACATGCGTATATTTGTTTGGCACCAGTTTTTTTCCTAGAATCAAAGGTAGCTCCAGATAGTTCTCTGCGTTAAGCCAAATAACCCTCCACTAACATTTGCTTCAGCCTCTATAGACATACTCAACCATGGCGCTAAAGCATATGCATATCTTAACTTGTTTATTTCAGACATGGATCCTTCGAAAGTCTGCACTGGTAAAGGTGCAGTGACTCTTCGTGCCTCTCCTGCCCACGGGGACGCCTCGAGCAGCAGCCCGCCATGCCCTCTGCATGTGGAATCGTTGCAAAGTAAGCTCTGTCCAAATCATATTATTTAGTTCTTGTTTTGGTTTTAGTGTGCATGATTTAGACAGACCCAGTAGTTACAGAACACGTTCCATTGCGTTCTCTTGACCTTTCTGTAAGATGCCCTACAGCAGAAGTCTTCAAACTGGGGGGCTGGCCCCCTTAGCGGCCCGAAAGATGTCCAGGGGGCGCGGGAGAGTGGGCAGTGAGGGGGAGAGAAAAGGTTCTTTAAAAAGGGATTAAGATGACTGTTTGTAATATAAATATGAGCAGATTTTCTTCTGCTTATATTTTCTATTAAAAACAGTCATTGTAATCCTTGTATAAAGTTCCTGGGGCCAACCTGGACATCCTGTGAGCCCCCTGGGGCTGGAAGTGGGGGGCAAAAACAATATTTTAACTCAAGGGGATTGCGCAGTATGAAAGGGTTTGAATACCACTGCCCTACATTAAAAGCGGTGGGGGGAGGGAGGGGCAGTGGTCAAAATGTACAGTAAGAAACAACTGTGTTCCCTGCTGGCCTGTCCCCGCTTCCCACAAGCCCCATCACCACGCCCCTCCTACCCGCAATCCAAACCCCCAAACAAACAATCCTGCTGTTTAAGGGACCGTTCAGTGTACTGCACTGATGTGAAAGTTTCAACTTTTTCCTACACTTTTATTTCAAAGGTTAACCATTCCGAAACGGTTTCTTTTTAAAATAAAAGTATAGGAACAGTAAAACTTAAAAGACAAAAGTAGAGAAGCACCGCTCCCAACCACCCACGCCCACTTCGACCACCGGGGGTAGGGAGGCTTGGAGCAGCTGTTGCTCTGCAGTCCAGGGTGGATACAGTTATAATATTGCCCACTACACGAACTAAGACATTGCTAGAAGGAGATACCTGTCTTTTTAAGAGATTGGGAAGAGTTCCAGTGTTACAATTTACGTAACCAAAAATAAAATTCTGCAAAGATAATACATTTTATGAGAATGGCTACTACTCTGAGGAATCTGTGCACATTTCTTTCACGTTTCATCTTCAGACGTACTGTACAGACTTACTGTATCTAGTTAGGTCTGCCTACAGGGAACGTGTTATTTAGTGCCCAAGCAGGGTGTTATTCATTTGTGTTTGGCATCAGTCATACTATTAGTGCTGTAATGAGGTTATCAAATCATCAGAGCTCAAACTATAGACGGCTCAAAAGCCCCAGACAGTACCAGTGATTTCCCGTGCCCAGGTGAGGACCGCAACCTTTTGAGGCGGGGGGGTGTCGGGGCTCAAACACAATGTGGGATGGGTGGGGTTTCTAGGAACTGTTGTGGATTGACAGTTGGGGGAATCAGATTGGAGCTTACTATTGCAAAGGGGGTAAATACTGTGAACATTAGTGGGTGTGTCGTGAAATGTGAAGACTAAGCAGACTCTGACAGAGATTGGGGAAATGGGTAGTAAACGCAACATGTCATATTAGTGCTCGGTCCTACAGTTTGCTGAATGGCGAGCCTATTCTTTCTAAAAAGTGAACTAGAGACTTTGGAGAAATGGTAGGTGCCATGCCCCCTACCATTTCCATGGATTGGCCCTGCAAGTTTTGCGAGTTTATTGTACTCTTGTTTATTATCTTATGTTCCCTCATCTTTGTCCCACATACATGTCCCTCTATGTCCATGGACAGATGGAAAACTCTGTTACATGCTTCCTGCTTTCCTTACGCTCATTAGGGTGATTTTTATTAATTTGCACAACTGTATCCACCGGCTACTACTTTTTGCTCTTTATATTTAAAAAAAAAAAAGAAAAACTCAAACAAAAAGAAAAACGGGTACAATCTATGCAAATCATTCAGTTTTGGGGCAAATAGAATGCCAGTAACCGTGGGCATGAAGATTTCCTGCAAAGGAGCAGTGACCCGACACAGCATCCCCACGCGTGTGCTGGAAACCCTCATTCTACTGAAAATAGCAATGTGCAGACATGCAAAAATAAAACATGGGGAAGTCTTCCAGAAAACCAGGGATCACTTTCGAACATTGACAGATAGACCCAATAAGAACATTAGCGTATAAAAACAATAAATGGGAGTCTACATCTAACTTCGGAGACTGGGCTTTAAACAAATAATCAGTGCCAGGACGCACTTCTAAAACTGCGGCATAGCCCTGTAGGCTTAGAAACAGGAATGCGTGAGTTGTGATACTTTAGCATATACACAAGGGTTAATGCACATAGTAAAGAAAATGAGTCAATAAGACCAGTGCAATAAGACGCACAACCACCTGTGGACTGAGCTAATGGGAAAACAAGCCTGGAATCTGTGTCAGGAATAGCCTGGGAGCTAAAGTGGGAAGATCACAGAATGAGTAGTCACGCATAAAGAAACAATACTGCAGTGCACTGGTAACTGTTGGGAGCATCTACAAATGAAATAAATATGCAATGATGGCACGGAAATATGTCAATAGGTTGATGGATGAAGGCATGGTGAATAAAGAACATGATAGACAAACTATGATTGAAAATTGATAGTTTGCTTGTTGGAACCTACCTTGTGACTTGCAGAGTGATCCCAAAGTCATACTGCAGCTGTTTGCTCTTACAGTGTGATACATTTTTGGAAACCAATAGGTGACGTGATCTTTGAGTGCAAGGCAATATGAGAAATGTAGCTACTAGCCCTCCCACATGTGCATTATCCTTTGGCAAGAGACACTGGAAGGTAGTGCAGTGAAACAGAGTCAATACTCAAGAGAGTAGCTGCAAAGTAACATTAAGCAGGGGAAGGTCGACTGACGTGGAATCTTTGGTAGTGTTCTATGGACAAGGAGATCCTGCGCCTAGGCTCCATTGAAAAGCTGGATTGGGACTTCGACTTTATGGAGAAGCTGGCCGGACACTTAGGCTCCAAAGAAAAGATTGATTGAGAATCAGGCGATCAAAGAATGCTGCTTTCATCACTGGCACTCAATGCCGGCTCTGACCACTGTAAGAGAATCATTTCCATTGAACCTATGGTATGTTCTAAGCTTATTCATTTCGACACCATGCCTGAAAGTGGTGTAGAAATCATGAGTGACTTACAATCAGGAATTGTTATTCGGTTTATATACTCCAGAGGTGCTAAGTAAAAGATTCTGAATTTTCCCAAAACTGAAAAGCTGGCTGGCAAATACTTGGCTGTTATCTGTGTGGATGTGAACCTTTTACTGATGAACTTGCAGAAAATTACCAAAAGCACTCTGGAAAATGTTTGGCTGGAGACCAGATATACATCATGCTTACAGGTTGCCCAAAGACATGACCAAATACAATAGACCTTCAGAAATTCTGTTAATTTGGTTATTCGTCACTGAAAAATCAGATAATTGCTGGCGCTTTCTAGATATTATTGGCTAACAAATAGGATACAAAAAGCAAACACCAAATAAAGGTAAGGCTAATGTCGTTATGTGAAACTTTAATGTCCTCTCGGGAATACATATTCTGTGATCTAATGTGTCATATAAAAATAGTTAACTCTAGACCACAGGTAGAATTACTGACTAGAGCAACTCCGTTAATTATTGACCTCCCTCACACCTCATCTAAAATGAGGTTGAGGGTGGGAATACCAGATTGTTAAGAAACACAATCTGGTTCTTTGATGTTTTGTGTTTTTATTCACATTCTTCTTGTATTCCCTATCAAAATACTCCTTCCCTAACCTGAAAAATCTTAAAATTATACATTTATGATAACCTTTAATTCATGCTGTGCTTCCTGTACTGCCACCATGTCTGATTTCATATTTTCTGAATATATTCAGGGAGAAATCCTTTCTGAACTTTCCTGTTGAAGGAAATTATGCCTAATGAAACCCCACTCTATCCTGCTCTTCCCCAACAAAGAATCATGGAAGAACAGAGGGTGGGGCCTGGGGGGCATTTGGGGTGCATTTGAAGGCCCCAAAGAGAAGTCCCTTTCACATAAATGTTAGGCATTTTAAACACTGAAACAAAAATGGTCTGGACTCATGTTTTGTTTTTCAAGTACAAAATTAAAGAGCCATATGGAAAGGGGCCTACCTGTCATTACCAATGAATAAGCAGCATTTTAATTTACAAAAGGAGGAATCAAAGATCCCTGTCACATGGAAAACAGGATTTTTAAACATTGAAAACAAAAAAGGTTTGCACATGTGTGTGCAAATAAAAATTGTTTGAAAAAAATAAAACTGAAAAGGAATCACTGCTCGCAGAAAAATGTCAGGAAAACAAAACATAATGTGTGGGTGGACAAAGAGCAATGTATATTATGTTTCACCCACAAAACTCCAGTAACATATGAAGAGCCACTTCATGAAAAAATGTCAGCCCAAGGCAGACCCTTTTGCTGGCTGAGGGCAAAACATCACAAGGAAAGCTCCCACTCTTAGCATGTATGTCACATCTCCAATCTAATGGCCAACCGCAATAACATTTCCTGCTGAAGGTGTCGAAAGCCCAGTGTTACCCAGACTTGCTGGCTCTGAAGGCAGTTACTGCAGGACAAGTTTCCTTTGGCTTTAGCATGACTAAAAGGTGTGAAGACTGGGGTCTGCAACTTCAAAGAGCAAACTACCAACTTCAGAGAGACTCATAAAACACCTTTGGTCACAGACTGGCCCAGAGAGACAGCTGGCTGTGCTGGATGAAGCATATCCCCCATTTGCTGAACATACAGATGTACAATTAATTTAAAAGGACTATTATAACTTTGGCCTTTTTCTCAGCCATCATAAGTCAGATGGATTTCATCTATGTACCATTTTCTATGTAATTTCCAGGCGTTTTTGGGGTTATAAAATTCATCTACCTGTGACTCTGGGAACTGTAATGGCCAGTTAAACTAGGGTTCTGGTTGATCTGACCATGTTCCAAATGTGAGAGTTGATGAGCGGGTGGAGAATGAAATTAGGGATATGCTTAATAACTTACATAGTCATGACTGTTGTACTTTTCATGGAAATGGCAGAAATGTGCCACATGGCCGTCCTACATCGTACAGATTTGGTGGTCAGCTTATCTAATTCTCAATGATTAGCAGAAACAGAAAATACGTTTAGTCTGGCAGTTGCTAGTAAAATTATGAAGTTGTGTGATACATAACTAGTTTTTGACAAAAAAGTTGAAAGGAGAACAAAGGATGGTGACAAAAGGGGAAATACCATATGTTGCTCCAGACCTCTAAACCAATCCTGCCTTGGAGGCTGGGCTTGGAGGAGAGAGAAGGGGAACTATCAAATCCTAATGGCAGGAATCTTGCAGGGACCTCCCCAAGATTTAAAATTGATGGTGTCATCGCTGCTATATAAGGGTGGGTGCACTAGGACAGGGACAGACAGAAAAAGGAGAAAGACAGGAGGATGGAGAGAAGAGAAAGACCACCAGGAAGGCTGCGGAAACATACCATCTGACAGCTGTAAGGAGACACCACAGGAGATTGCTGAGAGTACATGGGTGGTGGAGCTGTCTATCTCTAGGAAGGCCTCAAAGCTGACTGGGTCCTGTGGTGGAGAGTGGGAGGCCATCTTTGAGAGCGGAGTAACCAGACCCCTGCCCTATCTTTCCAGAGGGTCCTGAGATGCAGCTGGCGTTCCTGAACCTTGAAAAGAGGCTTGCTATGTAAGTAGAACTAAGCCCTGGAAAACCAAAAAGGTGTGGGGAGTCTGCTTGCCTTGAATCCTTTCTTTCACTTTATAGTGGGTGGGTGAGGGGGGCAAAACTGTGTAGATCCTTAGCCTATGTAACCAAAAACATTTATTTAATTAATTCCCCATTTGGCAGAACTCTACAGAGTGAATTTTGTTAAAATTCGAAATTAACAAAGCTCACTTTCAGTGTGCGCTGAAAACTATAGCTTATAATTTAATTGGATAATCCTTGTTGTCCAGCTGACCCCTACTTCTTTAAGGAAGAGGGGTGTCTTTGTTCTTAAATCGGTCCAACCTTTTTATCCAGCTTCCCCAAAACAGGCCTTTCAGTAAGGGGAGGCCTGAAATCCAAAATTCCTCAAAGCATTTAAATTTTTAAATCTGAATTCTTGACATAGGTCAAAGCAATGGCGGGTCTGAAAAACGAAGCGATAAATCACGCTGTGTTTATTTTAAACCAAAAGTGTGGGCGAAATCATAATTGCCATATGTAATTGAACCAATCTTCAATTCCTACTGCTAGCCTTTAAAGCCTGCAGGAAAATGAAAATTGAACAACAGTACATAAGAGCCTTCGTGATTTATCAGTGTAATTATTTCATGAAGTGAGATTTGCAGAAAGTAAGAATTGTTATGTGTTCTTTTCAACACACTTTTGTGATTTATTTATGCTGACAGAAGTTGATTGTGTTGTGCCACAGATAAAGTGGTATTTAACATTTTTGTGCTAATTTCTATTACTTTTAATTTAAATAAATACCAATATATTTCCCGTACACCGACCTGGTTCTTGACTCATTGTTAGCTCAGGGGAGCGGGATCCAAGGGGCATGATTTGTGTCTGAGATAGGGCTAAAGAGATTGTTGCATAACCATGTGAGTGGGGAGGGAAGGAACTCCCTGTGTTGATGGGGGCTTTTCAATTAACTATTAAACCGGGGATCTGCCATCCAGGTGGCCATGACATGGCCATCGCTTTTGGATCCAGTTCCTGGGGGTGGACCAGTGCGGGAGGATCACCTGGATGAAGGGTCTTCGGGGAGTGGAAGTGGGTCACCAGACGCTGAGATGCAGTATCCCCTTCCATGTAACACCTTTTCCCCATCCTACCAAGTAGGATACTTAGGAACTCGACACCCCCTTTCCCGACACAAACACTTT
The DNA here is from genome assembly GCF_040938575.1 of Ambystoma mexicanum. Taxonomy (NCBI): domain Eukaryota; kingdom Metazoa; phylum Chordata; class Amphibia; order Caudata; family Ambystomatidae; genus Ambystoma; species Ambystoma mexicanum. The sequence goes on from NC_090929.1 coordinate 753,390,322, forward strand.
CTCACTGACAGCTCACTGTGAGAGAAAACAGCCTAACACCTGAGCCGTATATCTGACATGTCCCAACACAAGGGTCACGCAGACTCAGGCAATTACTGATCATTACACATACCTGACTTCCATCACACTTCCCCACATGGATAAAAGGCGGAGAATGAAAGCACACTCTGAGCAAGGCAAAACACACAAAGAAGCAGCAGTTCCAAGATAGCAGTTTAATACGAGGAGAAAGACGGCAAGACCAGAGAGGGTTGCAAGGAAGGAAGTACCCTTGACTCTTTTGGAGACAACACGCTACTTTCACAAGCCTTTGAGAATAAGAAACATAAGACCTGGAATTAAACTTGAAGAAAGGTGCATTGTGTGTCAGAGGTCCGTGGGGCTCTCCTGTGTCGATAGCCAAGGCAGGGAGGAGCGATTGCTGCTGTGGACTGTCCTCGGCTCCTTCAACAAAGCAGCACCAGTAAGAAATGAATAAATCTGAAAAGACCAGTGTGTGAAGCATATCTGATGAGCAATGCATATATAATTGCCCATCCAAGGAGTGACTGAATTTTTGAAGCCAAAATAGATAGATACCATATACAGAGTGGGTTGTCACCATGTGTGTGCTCATTCAAAGGTTTATATTAGGATCCAGCTGCGAAGTGGCAAATGTAAATGTGAATTGTGAAATCGAAGTGGTCCTGCAATGGGTCAAGCTAAACCCTGTGAACATTCGAAAGTCTTCGATAGCTAATACAAACTGAAATTGGTCCGAGCCCGGCTGAGGGAGACTAATTGTGTAAGAGGACGGATCTGAGCCCGGCTGAGGGGGATCCGGGGTGAACCGTGAGTAACACGAGAACGATTTTTTGGTGAACATTGGAGAAGGAGATCTGAGCCCGGAAGAGGGGGATACCAAGTATTGATTGCGATCTGAGCCCGGCTTGCCCCAATCCACATGGCTGCCTACCTGCATGAATGCCCTTCCGAATGATTGGCTGCCTGAGCTTGGCTTAGCAGTGCGAATGAGAGACAGAACAGTATATCTGGGGAACTCTCCCTTAGCAGAATTGTTCAGAAGCTGAAGTTGAAACTTGAAGCTGCTTATCCTTGAAGCCCAGCTAGAAGTGGAAGAATTGCTTTGAGATGAGAAATTGGTTCTTTCTGTTTAACTGCTGCTGTGTTTTCTGTCTGGCATTTTGTATGCATATTTATTTTCCTAGCTTTTTCAAATCATTGCAGTAATACGATGAGAAACTTAGCTACAATTGGAAAGTATCATTTTAATAAACACATAATGTGTTTTCAATTAATGCTTGCATTGCACAAAATTATTTTTCAGAATTTCTGTGTTGTGTACATTTATCATAAAGTTGCATCAATGTGGTATGTTCAACACATTAATGTGTAGGAGAAACGTTTCTACAAATGTAATAACTTGTTTGAAGCCAGACATCTTTGCTAGACAACAATTTTTGTTATATGTCTTCTTCATTTTTAGAGCTAAACAATGTTCTAGTTGCTTGTCTCATACTATTTACACTCTTGCTTAGGCAAAGTATTTTTACTCTTACAATTTAATTCTGTTAAACCGTAAGTAAAATACTGTCCACCTTAAAACCTTACCTGTGGCATGGATAAGTATTCAATGTCTTGTTTAAACGTCCATTAAACCTTAACTAGGAGTCAATGTGGTAAATTAGTCAGCTGCAGCAGGGCCCTTGTTCAAGGATGAGTGATTGTGTTTAGATCAATGACAGGGGTCACATACCTCTTTCAAATCTTCAAGACTGCACTTAAAACAATGAAAACCTGACTCTCCATCCAGTACAAGCACTATTCCAAGACAACAATGAAATGGTTGAATTTACAAATGAAATAGAAACGCTGCAAAACCTGTTCCTGTAGTGGTAATCAAGTTAGGTATTTAAATGTTTATGTAGCGCTTTATGCAGGATTCCTCCAACTTCTAAGCACTGCGATTGTTATTAGCTCAATCTCTAGTTTACCGACTTCTTTAGGATGTAAGGCTAACTTGGGCCATCCAACATTTAACCAAGACAAGATGTAGGTTTTAGCATTGGCCATGTGCCTCTCTGTGCTATTGTATCCCAACACTGGCATACCATTAAGCACTACTCGTTCCAGTAAACATGGACTTTCAATAATCATCAACAGACAATTGTGCTATCAAACCCCAAACACACAAGCTATCAAACCCCAAAACACATAATACAGTTCATGTTTGCTTTACGTTGTAAGTTGCTAGGTTTGTTTGTGTCTTAAACATGTAAATATATACAGAAGAGATCAAATGTTCAGATCTTTGTAGAGGAAAAATGAAAGGCATATTTAAAGGCTTATCCTCCTGTAATATTAACATCCCCTTCTGCAACATGCTTAAGGATGTGGGCTCTAGAGTGGCAGGAAATGCTACACAAATCATTCATTGTTCTAAGGTTGAAATCCTTCCAATTACGGTTTACTAAATTCCTACTATGGTGTGTTGTTCTGATTTCCGGAGGCAGAGTTACCCTTTTCATTTGTACTAGTCGCTATCAATGCTATATTAGTTATATCTGTGAGGCGCGTGCACTGCAGAGGCAATGATTTGTTCCTGTTCCATGTGGGCTGTGCTCCCACTGTTGTATGCTATTACTTGTCTATGTCAGGAGAGCTTGGATCACTTACTCCCTGCTGGGCAGGTTCGTTGCGAGAGGAGTTTGGATTGATAATGCATGCCTATTCTGTTTGTTCTATACAACGGTATTTTGCATTTCTGATGCCCTTCATTTACCTGATCAGGGTGGGGGTGCTTGAACTGCTCCATCCCATGCAGCTTCTAATATATGGGAGTGGACCATCTACTGCTGGGACTGACTTCTCTGTGGTAATCTTGTACTGTTGAGACTCTTGATGTTCCTGTTACATGTGAGGAACGAATGCTATACTGAGGTCTACGACATACCTTTTCTGTAGTAGGAGGTGAGTGTGCACTCCTGAAGCCTGTGTTTCACCTGTTCTTTGAACCCATTCCTTATCTGTTCTCTGTGTAGGTATCTTCTACCTTTGTTGAACTTGCACTGATCCATTCCACCTCTTTTACATGTTGACAGCTTGCATTGCTGGTGCCCCGATTCACTTTTTCTGTTTGTGTGATGGATGCCTGATCAGCTACTTCTCAAGATGACCTGACAAAATGTTCTGTGTGAGCGAAGCATTAAAAGGTTTATGCTGCTTTTGTACCTGTTCTTTGCATGCTCCATTTGTGGGAGGGTTTTTGGTCTAGTGCACAGTGCGATGTATGTATTAACTCTACAGAAACCTGCGTTTCTGTCATGATGTGGACTGCTGCTGTATAATAATTTGCATACAGTTTTAACTTTCTAGATGCGTCGGCTATATTTTCACCTACTTTATACTCTTATGTGGCAGGCAAAACTCCTTTTTACTCCTTTGAAATCACATTTATTCTCAAAGTTTAAAAATAAGGGGTAAAATAGTCCCACCTCAAAATCTTATCTGGAGCACTGATTACCACCATACTCCTAATGAGGCATGCCAGAACTCAAGTTGGAATATTGGAATGTAGCCCCTGTGCTCCGTTCATAGCACACACATACATTTCCTACTGCCACATCCCAAAGGAGTCGGGAAACAATTGGTCCTTCTTTGTACTGAATGAATTACTTGTTTTCATAAAGGTCAGAAAGTGTGAGAGCATCAACGTTACTGCCAGTTTCTATGTTAATTTGCAACATTGTCATGATCAGTCAGTGAATATAGAAGGATCTGTACTTTTGTCAATGGATTCTCCACGTGCACAAGCATGTTTTCTTACGTTTTAACTGTTTCCCTGTATACCTTCCCATGTTCTCTCACTTTGCTCTTTTAAATATGTAGGTCTGGAGCCAGAACAAATAGAAACAGGTATACATACAGTCCTTTTCGTTACATGCTATGTCTGTGCATGGGGGGAGTACATGTTGGCAGAGGCTGCTGCACACAACTCTCTGTGACCTGACATTCTTTTTAATATGTTAGATGAATGGAAGTGTTCTTCCAGTATTGATTCTAACGGAGACAGTCACCCATCAGCCTTGACGGCAAAGGGGTACCGAAGCGTGCGTCCGAATTTATCTCCAGAAAGCAAGCTACAGGTAAGCTTCTTTATGTCATAATTTTATTGGAAACGTAGAAATAATAATCATGAATGCTGGATTGCATTGACCAACAAAAAATATGTGTAATAGAAATAACAGAGTCTTTTCTCTTTTCGGCCATTTTTATTGTTGGAGAAAAGAGGGTAGAATGTGAGTGATTTCGAAAGTTTGGCTGGCATTCATTGCTTGAAGCATTTATGCAATTGGAAAAGAAAGTAATGGGAATAGTCACTGCAATTAATTTAATTGGCTACCAATATATTGAATAAAAAATGCGATGAGTATTCCTAGGGGCGTCACTGGAGAGTTACCCACAGTACCCCTGATGCTGTCTGTGCCAGAGGCCAGTTATGAATGGCCTTGTCCCTGATGCGTGGCTGAGTCCAACATCATCTTCTGCAGAGATATTAGGATAATTGCCTGAACAAAGGGGCGTGAAGTCAGACAAATCTTTTTTTTTGTTGGTGGCTTTTTTGTTGGTGGCCATTGGGCAAAGAAGACCACGGTTCCATGTGGCACCAAGCTGTGACTGGTGGTAACCACCCCAACCTACACTCACTACATACAAATGCCTGTTAAGAAGAGGAAATGCGCTCATGGTCCATTCAGTCATGCTTAGTCATGCTTGACACTTGTTTGACTTCAATCACTTAGATGATGCCTGCAGTACAGTGCCTGAACCATGCCACACACCATTAGGCTATTTGCACCCTTTTCAGAATTTTCTAATGGGCTCAACTAATCAGAAAGAAGGATTTCTGAGAAATTCCAGTCATTATCAGTCTCCAATTGCTTGAAATTCTGCCTGATGGCTAGACAGATCCGGAAATGCATGGTGCTGGTGCCTCCACCCTCCCCTCTTACCTCCTGTCCGTGCCTCCCCAAACCTCAATGCTACACCACAGACTCGTCCACCCTGTTTCTTCGAGGCAGATGGGCTGTACATTTCCCTCAGCATCCCTCCAGCATGTGATGGCTCAACGTATGCCTTCCCATGCCCTGCCTTTCTACTGCAGCGCTCCCTCGCACCACCATGTTACAATGGCTGCGTGCTACAGCAGGGATGGCGTAAAAGCTGGGTCAACTTTTTTTCGGACCCATGTCCCCCACAGGTACCAAAAGCCTTAGCACCTGGGGAGGCAGGAATTCCTGTGCATTAGGTGGCTGAAGTCCTCCTTAACACCGTTGCTTCAGTCTGTACTTTAAAGTCGGCCTTGCTGGCGCCAAATGTCCCGGAAATCCTGCCTACAGCGCGCTAAGGCTTAATTAATTGAGTTGAAGTCGGCTGGGGTGAAGGTGATTGAGAGAATGAAGGTGCTCTGGCCTTTGAATGAGTTCAGGTAAGTAGAAAGAAACTGACGAAAAAGGGGTAGTGTAGGGGGATGAATGAAATTAAGTGACTTAAGGTTTAGTAATGAGAGAGAGAACGAGAGACTGGAAGTGGGCCAAGTATGTTCAAAGGGCAAATCCGGACATAGAGTGGGAGATAGAAAATGTAAATTACATAGGGCACATTCTATGATGTTTTTGACCAAAGAAGTCGCGAGTTTGTTTGAGACCATGGTGGCATCACTGTTCCGCTAACCTTTGACCTTTTTGATCACAATATGTTGAGAGGCATGCATTCTATGCTATTCACTCTCCAAGGAGGGTGAAATGTGTGATCCCACTGAAGTCAATGTGGATGAAGGGATCTAGTCCTGTCTTTTTCTTTGCATTTAGTGAGGCTTCGCCAATTCTAAGTCTAGGGCTGCAAGTACTGCAAGGCAGATGAACTATCAGGACAGTGTGATCGAATGACATAGGGCATGTTTGTTGGCTTATATGGTAGGGTAAGGACTCTTTTCTTGGAGGGTGATCCAAATAAAGTTTATGGAAGGCAATGTGTTTATTGGGAGAGGGGAAATGAGTCCAAGATGCATGACACTTTTCCAATGAATGTGATCTGAGAGGTAGCCAATAGTTCTCAGCTGGCATGGAATGTATAGAACTCATATTGCGAAGGGAAATGCACAAGTCTCTGTTTGTCATTCTATATACAGATCTGACAATATTTTTCTTAGTGGATATGTGACATTCCTGTATTTTCAGCCTACTTTAGTTCGACATTTAAAGCCTCATGTGTTATACTTTATTTCCCACAGTGGTAAACATTAACTTAACTGTGTTCACTGTTGTACATTTAAGAAGGTATTGTATAATGTTGGTGTGAAGAAAGGACCATAGAAAATTAGTAAAACCATGAATTATTTTGTCTTTTGTTCAACACCAAACACCTGCTTACCAAAAACGCATATCATAGTAATTTATCAAGCATTAATGTTTATTCATTGTATACATCAAAATTACTATTGGCCACTAAGTGACGTACACATGTTTTGGTTCAGTGACATTTCTACTTTCACACCCATTAGCATCATGTACCCCCAAGTATGTTATCGTTCTTGTGTGGTATTGAGGAATGACACATTATGTACCGGTTATATTAGTCCTACATCAGCAATGTCTTCATCACATTTCAAACTATTCCACTCTCCACATAAGTTGGAAAAACTTAAGCACTTCATAACATAGATATTTTTAAATAATCGTTGTTTTTAACAAGCATAGGCCCTTACTATAGAAACCACAGCTCTGTCCCTTCAGTGACTTAATGGATGCTTATGTGATAGGGGAAAGACAAACCTTTGCCTCCTGTTCCCACCCTCAGTATGTCAATCGGATTTTTTCACTGCGAGCAGTCGGGGGTAGAGAGGGCAGTGGAAGCAGCAGTGAACCACATCAACAGTCAGACTTTATGATGGCAACACTTGCACATGTGAGACTATACCAGGCATTTGAGGCATCAAATGAAATTACTGAGACGTTTGGACTGCACTTGGCATGTGAGGCTATGCTTTACACATGGAAATTAAACCAGGCATATGAGGCATTGAATGGCATTGGATGACATTACTTTGGCATTTGAAGGTTTCCTTGGTTTATGAATGGACGAACTGGACATGTTAGGAGGGAGTATATACACGGCACATGCGATGTGGCAGACTCGATTAAATAAGTGAGGGGCTATTTGCATAAAGTTCATAAAACATTATTTTCAGTCAGTAAAATCAGATTTATTTGGAAAATGCAATTCCATCATAATGCATGAAATCATTTCAGATTCGGGGTAAGGACTCCCAATGCCATCAATTATAAAACAACAAGCGTGTGTACATATATACAGATTCTCGTTAAAACGTAGTCATTCAAACATGTATTAAAACCAGTCAATAAACAATATATCTTTTTGAGTAAAAATCCTTTCTCATTCCAAGATTAGTTTAAAAAAATGTTCAGGTGGTCGGGGTTTGTTGGTGCTTTCAGGTTCGAGTTTTTACTGGTCGGTCATTCAGTGCAGTTACTCCTTTATCCTGAATGCAAAAATGTTGGTTCACTGTCTTTTCTCAAATGTTCTAAGAAGTAAAGGACTCCTATTCCGAGCTGTCCCAGCTAACAATATCTTTGTCAGTACTGGATTCTGTGGTTCCATCTCGAATGCAGGACTATGTGTGTCAACATATCTGACAGGCTTGACTTTCTTAAATTGCTTTGGGATCTAGGACTTCGTAGAACACCCGGTTTTAGTCAGGGAAAGCTTTTTTGCTCTGGGGTTTAGAATTCAAAATCCCAACATGTGCCTCTTAAACCACATTGGGTGACTTGTGATTTATCACGTAATGATTAACTGGCGCTCAATGCCATTACTGGGACTATTAGGATTGCACATGGCTTATGGTGGAATATCATAACTCTACCTGTGGTACATGAAGGCAACTCCCTAATTATATATGAATACGCTTCATATATCCCTGCTGCCCCATCACCACGGTTCCTGTAGTATGTCATCAGATTTAATAACTTCAAAGTCTTCAGACTGTTCCCCATGCCTATGTGTGAGGTCCATTAATAGGCATGACAGAATACTAATCAGTGCAATGGGGACCCTGTGGTCAATTAATCAGTCGGATCGTACACTCACTAAAACACAGCCAGTAATTCAACTTTTCTGAGGACATGGAACTGGACATTGTCCTCATGGTTCTATGATTCAGTTAATGGGTCACCATGCCTGCTCTTCCCTGAGCTGAATTGAGTATCAATGTTTTACATTGCTTTACTTACCTTATCACTAAATCAGGGCCTGGGTATGGTGGCTTATCTTATTCTTCTCTTGTAAAATCACAAACAAAAGAGATATTGAGGAGAGGAGTTAGAAACATGTGTACACAATCCATTATGGGTGTGTTTGGTATATGGACACGTACCCTGTGCAACACCAAGGAGTCAATTGCTTACTCAATCAGTCCCACTTACAAACATGCTAATTAAACAGTACATCGAAGAACATGAGAATGGTACATTAGGGAAGTTAACTATTATCAATATTGTATTGGATCTTTTAAAATAGTAGTTCTTCTTTGGGTAACTAATCTCTAACCAGCTTTGATCTTCATCTAAATATAAACTTTTCAACTTAAGAAAAGTACATTAACAATTGGCAATTCATAGCCACCTTTTAATCTTTGATGGGCGCTTGAACCAAAAAGAATATTTTGATGGCTCAATGTTAACTATATGACTCATGCACGTGTAGGACTACTTCTTTTGCAAATGCCTGTAGAACCTTGTCCAAGATGGCACACGATTGTCATAACTTTACAATTGTATTAATCATTTTATTTTTAATATAAAATTAATGGGCCTCATTATAAGCTTGCTGACCCTGTAACAACGGTAACAGTAAGCTTGCCGGTACATGTGTTACCGGACCGGCAAACTATGAGGTCTGCTCGCGAAGGCCTTACCGCCCGCAAGGTCTGACCTGGCTGGCGGCCCGTCTCCCGTGAGCAGACCAATGACGGATGCACCGGCACCATTCACGAATGGTGCCGGTGCATCTGGCCTCCCCATTCCCATTGAGTCCAAAGGGACTCAATGGGAATGGGGAGCATTAATTACCGGCGCCCGGTAATTGCCCATTGCTGGTTGCCGGTAAATTCATGACTCCGGCATGGCTAGCGCCAGAATGATATTGAGGCCCAATGTATTGGTTAACTGGTGTGCTTTACGGGAGGTGCTGGCGGAAACCTTCACTAAAAGATAATGACTGACAATTTACTTTGTTTCGAGAAAAACATTTTCTGCAGAAATAGCCTTCATTATGGCACTCCATAGACGTATATTAAGGAATGACAACCTCTAAAACAGTGCTCATTTTCCAAACTACTACATCTACAGAATAGATCAATTCTGGGGAAGAAGCAGTGCCCTCTGTGCTAGGCTACTCACAATTCTTATGTCTAATGCTAAAGTGCATTTCTATGATTGTCTTTTCTCCCTTTGCCAATAAAATGGGATTCTTGTTCATCTGTTTCCGATGGTCAGTGACTCTGCACTTTAGTACTTACTATATGAGCTGCAATCGCTAAATCTGATGTTTTAAAAACAATTGTACAAGCTAAATTCCAAAATGTTTGACTTCATTTGATTGTATAGTCTGTATGTTTGTTTGTTAGTGCAAAGATAGTGCAAAGATATCACTCAGTCTACAAGTGTTTCAAGCATTTTCTCTTCTTCAAGGCGTATAATACTTATTTTGAATCCTGAAGTTCAAATATATTCTTTTTGTGCCTCATCTGGCTGGATATATTAAGTTACTCCTTGTACTGATGGTTATCTAAGTGGTCTCTATGTTAGGATTTTCATATTACCGTGAAGGGTGACTTAAGTCCTTCCCCAGTTAATAATGGACTTGACTTGCGAAACACACATTAGAGAATGGTTTCCTTTCACATTTATGCACCACAGCTCAATATCTTTGACCCTGTTTTTAAATTACACTGTGAAAGTGGTGCCGTTCTGTAGCTTTGCCTCTTTGCAAAAGCACTCCTCTAGCGAACCTTTTTACCACTATCTAAGCGCCTGTCATCTTGTCCAATTGTCACTTTGTCTCATCTCTATGTCTCATCTGCTTGCACCCTGCCCTGTGTCCTTCCCTAGTGTTCTCCCCTACCCCCTCACACTCCTTTCCTCTTCTCTCTTCTCCGTACCTATTCTATGGTGCTGTCTGTCTCTCCTATCTTTTCTAACACTTCTCTATTGACTATCCTGCTCTCCTCACTAAATCTGGTAGGAAGAAGTTTAAAAAGGACATCCTGGTCTCCAACCCAGTCATCCCTATCACTGACACCTATACCAGTGCCTCCTCCAGGCAAACGTTCACCAACATCCTCTTTGTCGTTCCCTCGCCAGACCTATGGACTCTACATATGGGCTCTGTGCTCTCTCCTTTCTCTTCCTCTCCCATTAATGGTGGCACCCGGTGGGAGGCCCTCCTGTCCTCCTTCCACTCCTCTAAGGTCATCATTAATGTTTACCTGAATGGTACCGTCTTGGTCCAAGGCCCAAGGCCCTCAAGCCAACATTCTCCTTTTTGATAGACAGTTCCCACGCCTCTTCAATTTCCTTTCTTCTCCTGCTGTCCCCTCTCTCCCTCCACAGCTTCATTGACTCCCCCTGCTGTCTCCTCCTTGGCTAACTTGCGCTTTCCTCCTTCCTCTTCTGCCCCCCTGTGGGCTGCTTCTACTACTATGCAGGGTGTACCTCTGATTTGTAGCCCTCCCGGAAGTCTTTCAAGGATGGGAACCTTCTCCATATTGCCACTCTAAACTCTTGCTCAGCTGTCAAACACTCCTCTGACGTCTGCCGCCTCCTGGAGGAACTTGACCTCGATTTCCTCGGTCTCACTGTGACATGGTTCACTGCCAGCTCTGTCACAAGCTTTGACACTCTCCTCCCTGATGGCTACAAGTTCCTCTCTGCGCCCAGATCCAACCGTTCTGGAGGGGGTGTAGCCCTGATCTTCCCTGAGTGAGTGAATTCCTGCCTCTGTCATTCATACGTTGAGGCTTTTGCCGTCACTTTCTACCCCCCCACTTTGCCCCTTGGCTGACTAACACCCTGACACAGCCCTTTCCATGCTCCACTCTACTATATGTGATACTCTTGATGTTCTTGCCCCTGTCATGAGGATCCGTTTGAAGCCCAAAGCCAAGTGCAACTCTTGGTATGACTCATACCTATTCACCCTTAAACACAAGTGCAGGGTGGCTGAGAGGAAATGGCGTGCTTCTGTTACATCCTCTGACAAACTGGTCTGCCGCCTGCTCCAACGGCAATACTGGCTTTCTGCGCACACCAAGAAGAGAGCCCACTTCCAAGCCTGCGTCTGTTCGGCATCTAACAACTCGGCTGAACTCTTTACAATCTGCAAGGAGCTGGCCAATTCTGCAGCAGTCTCTACCTCTCCTGTTCCCTCCCAGTCCTCTGCGAGGCCTTGGCTTCTCATTTCATCTCTAAAATGCAGGCCATCTTGCCCTCTCTCTCTCTTCCTCTCCTCCTCCCTCTACTCCCTGCTCTTCCTCTGCCCTTCTTCGGCCACCTCTCCTCCCTTCTTCTCTGCCTTTCCTCTGTTCTCCTCAGACGAGGTTTCTAGACAAGTCCGATCTATGAAAGTCTCGTGAAAACAGGTTCACCCCTCTTCCCCCAAAATCATAAAGGATCACATTGACACCCTGGCTTCTGCTCTCGCTGACTTCTGCAACCACTCCTTCGCCACTGGAGTCTTCCCCTCCCCCTGAAGCACTCCCTTGTGCACCCTCTTCTTAAGAAACCCTCTGCCAACGCTTTCTGCCTGGCTAACTATCGTCCAATCTCCATCACTCCTTTCCTTGGCAAACTCCTGGAAAAGCTGGCCATCTCCCAACTTAATTTTCACTCTGAATCTGTTTGGTTGTCTCCATGACCATTGGTCGGGCTTCAGAGCTGCCAGAAGCACGGAAACTGCTCTTCTGAACATCTGTGAAGACCTGATCTCCAACCTCGACTCCCCCTGTGTCCTCATCTTACTTGATCTCTCTTCTGCCATTAACACTGTCAACCATGCCATCCTGCTGAACCGTCTCTGTGATAACCTGGGTATCACCGATCAGGCCCTGGCTTGGCTGACCTCCTTCCTCTCGGATCGACCCTCCCAGGTCCAACTTGGGTCCTTCCTCTCCTCTATCTCTATCTCTACATGTGGTGTTCCTCATGGGTCTAACCTCTCTCCCTGGCTGTTCAACCAATACTTGCCACTTCTTGCCCATGGCATTGCCCCTCTCTGCCCCAACTTTCAGTGCTATGCGGATGACACTGAGCGCATTTTCAGGCTCTCTTCAGCCACCTCTTCTCCTTCTCTCATCTCCGACTGTCCGCCATCCAGGAGTAGTGTGCTGCCAATGATCTCTGCCTTAATGCCAGTTAGACCGAGATTCTCTTCATCGGCACACCTGCTCCCTCCTTTCCTGTCACTCCCTGGCCGGCCTCTCTTGGCTTTCTTGCTGCTCCCCCCTGTAAGGCCAAAAACCTTAGTGTCATCTTCGACTCCACACTTTCCTTCTCTTCTCTACTGCAGCAGCCTCTTTCTAGATCGGCCTGCCTCTACCCTCTCCCCTCTGCAACTCATCCAAAACAGGACTGCAGGACTTGTCCTTGGCCTCAAGCCCAGGGATCGTATCTCTCCAGGACTGAAATCTCTGCACTGGCTGCCAGTGGCAGTGAGGATGACGTTCAAAACCACCTGCATTGTCCACAAGGCCTTCTGGGGCCTGTGACCTCAATACCTTCAACTCTCTTCCTAAATATCTTCCTTCTCCAGCATTGGATCTTTCATGGATTCACATGCTTAGAATATTCCCCGTCGTCAGACTGGGAACCCTCGGTACACATATATATAGTCATTTCCAATAGGAAAAACTTCTGCCCTATCCCCGTCTGCGTCCTCTACGGGGCCGCCCACGTACGCCCCGTTGGACGTGATGGTATATAAGCCCCGCCCCCGCGGGTCCCTTCAGATTTCAACCGTCTCCAAAGATAGTGGGATCTCCTCGTGTATTTTCTTCAAATACTTATCGATTGTTTCTAACTCCTGCGAGTTGGTCTGTTTGGTCCGCTTCCAACTCCTACGAGTTTTGTTAGTTGGTCTGGCAATAATGTCGGGTAAGCCTCTTTTCCGCCCGTGTGCCACGTGCGGTCTAAAGAAGGTTTATGAAGGGGATGGCCATCTTGACTGCATCTACTGCCTTCACCCCCACCACTCGGCGGACCAATGTGATATCTGCAAGGGGGTTTCCCAAAAAACCCTGAAGGACCGGAATCGGCGACTGGTCTCGTGGCTGAACGACGGCGCTGGAGCGTACCCTCAGTCGGAGGTAGGATCGGTGCGCAGTATCGCCTCAGCGAAAACATCAGAAGCCTCCCGACGCTCACATCCGTCGGAACCTCCGGCCAAAAAATCACGACCTACGGGGAAGGACGTGCCTCGAAGTCATTCCTCTAAGGCCTCATCGAAAGAATTGACGAAGAAATCATCTTCCTCTTCTTCTTCGTCGAAGAAAGACAAGGACAGGCCAAAATCCTCCTCGAGCGATCAGAAAAGATCAGCTACGAGTAGAGAGGCGGATAAACGCAGGGAGAGCTCCGCGAAGGCGGGACCGCCTAAGCCACCTGCAGGCCCTCCGTCGACGACGACGACGGCGACGATCCAAGTGCCCACTCCGTCACAGTCCCCCGCCTTTCAAACGGGCTCATCGTCGACGACGATTCCCTCGTCGACGGAGTTCCAGGCCTGGAGGCCAGAAACGTTCGACATGGGGCTACCCGACACACTGCTACAAGAACAGCCAGTTTCGATCGCCTCCAAAGAAGACGACGGCTTCAGAATAGTGAGCCCGGAAGACCTGGGGCTACGGCCCAGATTTCCTTCTGGTGCAACCTGCTCTCAAGTTTTCACCCAGCCTCCAAACGCCCAGGCTACTCTCTCCATGGAGGTACTTTCCTCCTTACACTCGCTCTTGAAGTCCCTGGACGAAAGGCTCCCGCCTGTTCCGACGACTCCCCTCGTCGACGAGCCCGGACCTTCACACCGCCCGACTAGATCGGTCGTGGGCCCAACTGCTCCAACAGTCCAGGAAGAAGGTGAGCTCTCGGACTCCCTCTCTGAACAGGGGTCAGCTTCTGATATCTCCCTCTCGCCGTCGAGAGACCCGTCATGGGTTTCGGATGTGGAGGTGGATCCTCCGAAAAGTCCCATTCACCCATCTCCACCGGATGACATAGGGGCCTTCCATTCCATGATGGAAAAAGCCTGCAAGGAGTTCGGTTTGACCCAACAAGAAGAAAAGAAGGACTGCTTCCTCTTTGACCACATGGGCAAGAATAGGCGTTCCGTTTTTTCGATACCGATACTGGACCACGTATGGAAAGAGGGCGTCCAAACCATGCGGCATCCATTCTCGGAACCTGCGGTCAAAGGCCGCGTAGAGAAAAAATTTAAAGTTCCAGATTCGACGCCAAAATGCCTCTCTGCGCAACCCACGCCTGACTCGGTGGTATCGGCGGCGGCGACGAGAAAGGCAAAGGCCCAGCATAAGTGCTCTACCCCGCCGGACTCCGAAGCTAGACGCCAAGACGCTTTCGGTAAGAAGATCCTGTCAGTGGGAGCGTCAACAGTGAAAGCAGCGAACTCCCTGGCAATCATGGCCAGGTATGACAGGGAGATGTGGCACAGACTGGCACCCATTTTGGACCACCTCCCAGAAGAACACAGAAAATCAGCTATGTCCCTGGTTCGTGAAGGAGAAGAAGCCTCGAACCATGCTATCAATATAGCGGTGGACCTGGCAGACTCGGGGTTCAAACAAATTAACAACGGAGTGGTTCTACGACGCCAGGCCTGGCTCAAGTGCACCAACTTTAGACCCGAGGTGCAATATAAGGTCGTCGACATGCCTTTCGAAGGTGACCACCTGTTTGGCGAAAAGGTGGATGAGGCCTTGAAAGGAATAAAGGAGGACTCTGAGACGGCGCGCTCGCTGGGCTCTCTCCAAAGCGGTAAGCCCTTTCGTTCCTTTCGCCCCTTTAGAGGAGCTACGGGAAACGCACGATTTGCGGGATCCAGGGATAGAGCATTCGGGAGGTCTTCATATCCGTCCCAAGGCTATAGACGCGCCTCACAGTCCTCGACCCGACGCAGAAATTTCCAGGCCTCTAAGAGACGTCCCACTTACTCGTCGTCGACGGGAAAACAAAAAGATCAACAATGACGTTCTAGGAGGGAGAGTGTCAAGTTGCGTCGAGGAATGGGAGTCAATTACGACAGATCGGTGGGTTCTGGACACGGTGAGACTGGGACATTCCCTAAGATTCAAATCCAGACCTCCAAGACGTCCACCGATACGCCTGTCTCAACCACACCTAAGCGTCTTGCGTCGAGAGGTTGCGCTCATGCTAAAAAAAGGCGCCATCGAGTTAGTCCCTGCTTCACAGAGAGGCTTAGGGGTTTACTCACGCTGCTTCGTAGTAAAGAAACCAAACGGGAAGTGGCGCCCCATCCTCGACCTACGGGACCTCAACAAAACCCTGCTGAGTCAAAAGTTCAAGATGCTTACTCTACAGGAGGTAATCAGATCGGTCCAAAAGAACGATTTCCTAGCGTCTCTGGACCTCCAAGATGCGTATTTTCACATTCCGGTGCGCACTCACCACAGGAGGTTCCTGAGGTTCCTAGTCGGCCAAACACACTACCAATTTACTGTGCTCCCTTTCGGCCTGAAGTCCTCCCCAAGAACCTTTACAAAGTGCCTAGCACCCGTAGCAGCCTGGCTGCGGAAGGAAGGGCATCACGTTTACCCGTACCTCGACGACTGGCTCGTGAGGGGATCCTCCCCAGCGTCGACCAACGACAGCCTATTGACCACCTTGCGACTGCTACAGCGTCTGGGATTTGCAGTGAACTACGAAAAGTCTTCACTAAAGCCCTCGAAGAGCTTGAAGTTCCTAGGTGCTCAATTCGACACCCACACGGGACTAGTGAAACCATCCCTGGAAAGGTTGTTGAAGATCAAACACCTGACAAGCCAACTTCGTTTACAGAGAAGGTTGTCAGTAAGAAAATATGCGGCTCTCCTCGGCTCCATGGCATCGTGCATCCACCTAGTCGCGAACTGCCGGTTGTTCATGAGACCTCTACAGGAGTTCCTATCAGACAGATGGAAGCAGGCCACAGGCCGCTGGTCGGACAAGATAATAGTCGACGACGAACGAGTTATCAAAGCCATCCGATGGTGGAAAGTGGCGCGCAACCTGGACAGAGGGGTCCCCCTGCAGGAGCCGGAATTTCAGAACACCATCATTACAGACGCCTCTCTGTCGGGCTGGGGAGCACACATGTCACGTCACCAAACCCAAGGCAGGTGGTCGTCGACCGAATCTCGCCTACATATCAACGTCCTGGAGCTAAGGGCGGTGAGATGGGCCCTGAAATCTTTCCTCCCACACATCAAGGGGTCAAAAGTAAGAGTGCTCACGGACAATACGACAGCTATGTTCTACCTGATAAAACAGGGTGGCACCAGATCCAGGACCCTCTCGAAGGAAGCTCAAAAGATCTGGCATTGGGCTTTAAAACACCACATCTCCCTAGTGGCATACCACCTACCGGGAGCGAAGAACTTACAGGCGGATTCCCTGAGCAGGACTATGTCACAAATACACGAGTGGGAGCTGGACTCCACTCAACTCGGGGAAATCTTCGAAAGATGGGGGACCCCGTCGATCGATCTCTTCGCCACGGAAAGAAACCGAAAATGTGCTCAGTTCGCGAGCAGATGGCCCCAAACAGACTCCCTGGGGGAAGCGTTCTCGTTTCCGTGGACAGGCAAGTTCCTCTACGCCTTCCCTCCATTTCCCCTCATACGGAGGACGATCCAGGGGATCCACAGGTACAATTGCCGGGTCATCCTAGTGGCCCCGCGCTGGCCGAGGCAACCATGGTTCTCAGACCTCCTTCATCTGTCGCTGGATCAGCCGATACCATTCAGGAAAGTACCGAACCTCCTGTCCAGGGACGAGGGGACCGTGTGGCACCACAATCCGGACAGCCTGAACTTAACTGCATGGCTCCTGACTTCTCGGAGTTCGGGAACCTAAAAGTCTCGACTGATTGCCGAAGGATTCTGCAGGCGGCCAGAGCCCCGTCCACTAACAAATCATATGTAAGCAAATGGAAAAGGTTCTGTATATGGTGTCAAACACAACAAAATATACAACCTTTGGAAGTAACTCCGGAGCAAATCCTCCCGTATCTTCTTCATCTTGCGGAAAGCGGACTGTCATCATCGTCAATCAAAGTACACCTGGCGGCTGTTTCGAGATTTACCAGAAGAAGACAGTCCCCTCCACTATTCAGTGACAGGCTAGTGAAGCATTTCATGAAGGGTCTGTTTAGAACCTTCCCTCCGGAAAAACGGTTCCCACCGTCGTGGAGTCTGAACACGGTTCTAGCTGCCTTAATGAAGCCTCCCTTTGAGCCAATGTCCTCTTCATCTCTACAATTTCTATCTTGGAAACTCGCGTTCCTAGTTGCCATCACTTCGGCTAGAAGAATGTCGGAACTACAGGCACTGGTCATAGACCCTCCATATCTGAGGTTCTTTAAGGACAAAGTTATTTTATCAACTAACCCTTCATTCATCCCAAAAGTACCGTCGGTCTATCATAAGCACTCGACCCTGGTACTCCCTACTTTCTTTGCATCTCCTTCGTCGACGGCGGAGAAGGCTCTTCACACTCTGGACGTCAAAAGGGCGCTAAAATTTTACCTACAAAAAACGCAAGATATCAGAGCCACCAGACAGCTATTCGTCGCCTTCGGCCCCTCGGCTAGGGGTAAGGCTATCTCCAAACAAGGTCTGGCTCGCTGGGTCTCCTCGGCGATTACCCTGTGTCATTCCAAGGCCGGGAGACCTCTACTACATCGTCCCAGAGCCCATTCCACGAGATCGACATCTTCCTCCGTGGCTCTATGGGCAGGAATTCCGCTGACGGACATCTGCCAGGCGGCGGCATGGTCTGTTCCGCACACGTTTACGCGCCACTACTGCCTGGAAAAGCAGCACGCGGATGAGGTACAAATGGGAAGGGCAGTGCTTCGCCACCTTTTTCAATGAGGTAAGCCAAAGTTTCAAGAAGAATGCTGCCTATCATTATTTGGCCTCAGCTGGTTTTTCAGAGTGTATACATGAATGTGCATAGTTTATTGACCTAAACATAAGTGGTTGGGTAGATATGTGCGCAAGGGGTGCATACTGAGTCATATGACATAGCATTGTATGGCGAAAATCCGTTTCGTATCAGTATAATAAGTTGTTGCTTACATACATGGTGTAAACGGTAGTGTTTGGGGGTGTCTCTACGAATGTAAGTTACATTGCACTCTCACCTCCTTCTTGATGTTACTGCTTTACAATCTATTCTAAGCATGTGAATCCATGAAAGATCCAATGCTGGAGAAGGGAGTAGTTTCTTACCTGTAACTCCATTTCTCCAGCATTGGTATCTTTCATGGATTCACATGCGCCCTCCGGCCTCCCCGGACTGCAATGTGGAAGATTGGTATGTAAGCAAGTTTTCCCCCCGTTATCTTGGAGGGGTCGAAATCTGAAGGGACCCGCGGGGGCGGGGCTTATATACCATCACGTCCAACGGGGCGTACGTGGGCGGCCCCGTAGAGGACGCAGACGGGGATAGGGCAGAAGTTTTTCCTATTGGAAATGACTATATATATGTGTACCGAGGGTTCCCAGTCTGACGACGGGGAATATTCTAAGCATGTGAATCCATGAAAGATACCAATGCTGGAGAAATGGAGTTACAGGTAAGAAACTACTCCCTTCTTGAGCTCTTCGCTCACCCGTCTCCAACTCCCTCAGGGTGAGTCGCTTCTCCAAGCGGCGAGTTGGTGGTACATCTCTTTCTTCTGCTGGGGCCTCCCTCTGGAACAGCCTCCCTGCCTCTCCGAAACTTGAGGAGAGCCATCTCCAGTTCCGGAAGCACCTCAAGAACTTCCTCTTTGCTTCTGCTTTCTCTCCTCCTCCACCCTACTGATATCCTGGCAGAATCTGAAACTGCACTGGTTACTGGTTACCTGGCTACCCATTGATCTCGGGCCCTGATCCCCACCCCCCGCCAGTTGCACACCTACACTGCCCCCCTGTCAACCATTGCACTCGGGGACTGTTTCTGTATACCTGCAGCCCCTACTAGCACTTCACACCTAATGTCTGCATTTACCCTCGCACTTGCCACTAGCTGGCTGCACTTTTATTAATTGTCTTGATTTATTTTACTGTTATCCTATGTACTGCACTGCCCCCTCCCCCTTCCCTCTGCACTTTTCCCCTTCTCCCCTCCCCTGCATGTGCGCGATCTCAATGTCACCCGGCCTAGTAAGATCGTTGTCTCTGTCTTCCCTCTGTTTCGCCTCCCTTGCCTTGTCGCGCCTTGAAACACTTGTGTATGGGAGTGTCATAAATGCTGTATCATATCATATCATATCATATCATATCATATCATATTGAACTCAGAGGGATATAGGGAGGAGTCACCTCATCTGGGCTTCAAACCTTGAAGGTTGCAGACAGATCACTGAAGAGAGAATTTTACTTACTTTTACATTTATCATATCACACCAAGAAACTACTTTGCCTCGGATCTGTGTGATAACTGCGCATGGCGTAAATGTTGAATGTTCTTTTTTTTACCACATTTTGCTGCATATATATGCTGGGGTAAACCCCCAGATCCTCCATAACACCCATATTTATTATTAACTTTATCCACCCCCCACATATATATATGTCGCGAGATGGAACTGTTGAAATTAGACATTATGCTATGCACAGTAATGGAATGTTCAGTGATGCCATGATTCCCTTTCCCTCTAGGATTATACTCAACCCAAAACCATAAAGGACCTCTGTGCTCCTCTTCCATGTCTAATTTTCCATTACTGGTTTAGTCTCTCACCACCATGATAGTAAAGGCTCTTAGGTGAATCCTCCAACACTTCTTTGCAGGAACCCATCCATGCTTTTCCCCAGTCTCTCTTACCTTCTGCCTCCAAGTATAAATATGCCTTGTCATTAGGTCGCAGCAAAACTGCAGTTAGATTCCTCTGAACCTTAATGTCCTTGTGGCATTCACATGCTGTGTTGATATTCCCACTGTACCTGCCTCCTCACTTTTAAGTCATTTTCAATGGGTTTCCCTTGCAGATCCTGAATACCATCTCTCAAATCTTTGTACTTTTCCAATGGTATTCCGGAAAATATAGGTTTCAGAAAACAACACAGTGGTCTAATTGTAAACTGACCAATGTAGCCATCTAAGTCAGATGTGACTTTGCAGATGCAGTAATTTATCAATCAGTACTTCATGTAGAAATCTCTACGAACTTCATGGAAGACTAGGACCCTGATTCATGGATTATTTGCGCCGAAAGAAATGGGATTTGTGTGCCATTCCGCCCGCAAATCCCCATTTTTCGGCGCAAATAATCCTTGAATCAGGGCCTAGATGTTTGTGCTCAAGGGCACATGGATTGGCAGCATGCTGCATAGGACGCTTGGTAATTGGATAGGCTTGCTAGAATTATTTTTTTATGTAGTATAAAATGCCAAGTGGTCCTTGTATAGGGCTCAATGCCATGTATGACATCAACGGTACCTTGTGGCAGCATTTGCAAAGATGTATTCAAACCAATATACAAAGAAAAAATGTTCAAGGACGAGATAGTCCAGTTTTAAAATCGCACACGATGAAGATGATTTTTAGGCAAGTCTCTCCCTCTCTGGCTTGTGCAGCCACTTTTTACCCTGTAAGCCACACCTTTGAAATATTAAAATCAGGAGTTGTTCATTTATTAGCACTGAATTTTCATTAGAGATGTATCCACGCATCCTCCCCCACGGCTCAGCACCTCTGTATGCTGTATGCCTATAGGCCTTTGGAGTTCTATGGTTGAAATTATGCAAAGGATGCTTCCACTCACTGACATGAACATTTTTTTACACATGTAATTTTGCACTGAAAAAGTTCTACATGAGAAAACCTTTTGGTTTACAAGTATACATTGCAATCTATACATATTCCGACTCTGCTAATTAATTTGGATCCAATGTCAGCAAGATGTTGCAGGTGCAAACAGTGGTTTTTCACAATTTATACAACAATTATAATAGTTAGGAATGTGACATCTTCTACCCAGATATCTAATTTTATAAGACCCTCAGCTTTCAGCTTCATCACCTTTTTGGGGAAGCTAGAAACATGTTTTTGATTGTTACCATTATTGTAAAACAAAACCAATTTAGCTACTCATAATAAGCTTTAAAATGAGACCAAAATGGGCTAGGTGCGATTTATCGCTACTGAGAAAATGAACAACTATGATAGTCCATTTAAACCAGTGATCGAAGGGGGCGGGGGCGGTTGGGAGCGGTACTCCTCTACTTTTTTTATTTAGCTTCCCTTTTCCTGTACTTTTATTTTAAAAAGAAACCATTCAGGAATGGTTTCATTTTAAAATAAAAGTGTAAGAAGAAGTTAAAACTTGCACTTCAGTGCACTGCATCAGGGGTGGCTTTAATATTTAGCATTCCCCTTAAGAGTTGCAAATGGTGGGTGATTAGAAAGGGAAGGGTGCGTTAAGCTGCATGCTGTGGGGACAACAAATAAAGTTGATAGGGTCATTTAAAATTAATTTTGCCTTTTCTTTCGCTGTGTTTCTTTCTGCCTTTACACAATGGTAGGGATATAATTGAAACAAGGGGGGTCCCAGGTATGGGGTTTGTATTGCATGTGGGGATGGGGATTGTGTGGGGGTGGGCTAGCGGGGAACATAGTTCCACTACTTCTTTTCGTACACTTCGACCACTGATTTAAACTAATGGAAAGGTTCAAACATATATGATAATCCTAACTTTCATTTCACAAATATAGTTTTTAGTTCTCTTGAAATACTCACCACCCCCTGCTCTGCGGCCTCATTGTTGGTTTAAGCCTGGAGTAAACCCATCAGCCTTTGTTCACTCAAGACTAATGGTCATGCTGCTGTTTATCTCATAGAACAGGCCTCCCCAATAAAATTCCTTGATCACTGTTTGAGTGTTCTGCATAGGAACTGACTCCTCAAGTGAAATCAAAATTAAGTCATACATTTTCTGGGCCCATAAGTCCTTTTAAATGTTGCATCCAAAAGAAAATACTGCCTTGTCAATCTGTTGAGTTTATTTTTCATGTGAAGCCTTTTATTTATTTTTGATAATTTGCATCTCGCCATCATGGTTCAAGGCCCTCCTCATGACATGTTCATTTTTGGCAAGGGAACATTTTTCTCTATGTCTTTATTGCCAGCTGTGAAATGCACACATGTTTAGACAATGCAGTTTCAATGTTTGCAATGCTCTGCTTTACATATAGAATCATCCTTTAATTTGTCTTGGCCTTATCAACCACATGCAAGGCCCTTTTGATATGTGTATTTCTCTCAATTACAATGTACACAGCATTTTATGTGTGGCATTCGCGAGTGAAGTGCTGCTTTTTTTCTATCGGTTCACAATGTGCCTCTTCCTGTTCCTTTCTGCAGTCCAATTTAATTCCTTGTTTCAACTGCAAAAATACACACCTGTAAATTCCCTGGGCACCTTGGCTGTGTTAAAGCTTGGAGGCTGGCTTTTGATTCTGTCAGTGTACCTTTCCATGACAAAAGATATTTCGAAGGGATTGTGTCCTCCTACGTATTCCTTATCTTAGATATCTCCTTCCAGCTCTGCTGGCCTCGGAAAATGTTTCTCTAGAGGGCGCTGCGCGTCGACGTCCGCCGAGTCGATGTCCCTCGACAGCCGCCGTATCGACATCAACGTCATCCTGCCTATAAAGGCCACACGCAGCGTCCGTTGCTCAGTTCCGTTTTTCCGCACGTACTCAGTGCCTCGGAATACTGTTGCTCAGTTTCGTAGACAATTTATCCTATTTACCTCGAGATATTCGATCCGTACTCGATGGCTTCCTCGTCGGAACCGACGACTCCTCGGTCCAGCTTCAAAAAATGCCAAGATTGTGGGAAAAAGATGTCGCTGACTGACCCTCACAGAGTTTGTCTGTGGTGTTTGGGAGCTGAACACCATTGTTCGGAGTGCGAGGACTGTATGTCCATGACAGCTAAGGTCCTGAAGGAGCGTATGGGGAAACTGGAGAAAGGTAAGACTTTAAAAGCTTCTTCTTCCTCGACGAAGTCGAGACATTCGTCTCCTCGTCACCATTCGCGCTCCAGGTCTCGGAGTGGGTCCCATCACTCCTCGAGATCGAAGCACTCGAAGAGGAGACGTCAAAGATCCCCTTCTCCATCCTCCTCTTCCTCTGTTTCTCCTAAGAGAATCCCTTGCCCCACGAAACATAGTTCCCGGGCTGAATGGGAGGAATTCCGCAAAAATATGATGAGCGTCTTCGAGAAAGCAGCCTCGACCACCTTGAAGACTGCCGAGAGCGATGCTCTGGTCGAAAGACCCGAAGGTCAAAAACGCAGCGAGTCGCAGTACTCGGCGAAGGAAGCTTCTCGAGCGCGTCCCGAACCCTCGAGTAAAGCTATGACCTCAAAACCTTCTTCGAAGGTTCCGTCGACGCCGAGGTCGGTGTCTTTGACGCCGTTGTCGAAGGGACCTTCGACACACGGGTCTGTCGACTCGGCGCCATCTTCGACACCGGCGTCGACGCCAAGGAAAGTCACGGTTACGACACACTCAGTGGCTATCCCCAGGTCCTCGATGACGATGGCGTCGAGATTGTCGACTTCCTCGAGCAGAATCCCAATTCTATCGAGGACCTCGAGGCCTCCGCCTTTGTTTTCGACGCCACGCCCGAAGCCTTCAACGTCGGCGTCGACGACATCGACGTTTTCGAGGCCGATTATGACAAGTTTGGCA
Source organism: Ambystoma mexicanum (assembly GCF_040938575.1). Classification (NCBI taxonomy): domain Eukaryota; kingdom Metazoa; phylum Chordata; class Amphibia; order Caudata; family Ambystomatidae; genus Ambystoma; species Ambystoma mexicanum. Next base: position 753,414,377 of record NC_090929.1, read on the forward strand.
CCCTCTGGCTTGGAGATGGGTTTTACACCCTTTGTGAGTTCAGAACAATTGAGAACTATGTCCTCAATTATGGAAGAGGGAGAACTATCGGAACAGGAAGACACATTTGAGTTGCAGGGACCTGCAACCCCAGTTAGAGAGGAGTTATCCTCAGAAGAACGCAGGTTTAAGGATCTTCATGATTCCTTATATGAGGCAAGTGGGTTAGACACTTCCCCTGAGGTGTAGTTTGCTAGGCCAGACCCGGGGGAGCATGGTGAAAACCCCTATAGAGCCTTAATGGCCAGGATCACAGAATTTATGGGGTGGTCAACACCATCACAGGCTTTCCAACAAGATGACCTCACGGATATTCTTGACAAAGGTCCACAGGAGGATCCTGTAGTGCCCTTTCATAAAGCTCTTCAGAGGAAGATTATGACGAACTGGGAAACCCCAGATGTCGTCCCGGCAGTAAATAAAAAACTGTCTACAAAATACAGGGTATCTTCTACAGACCCGGAGTTTTTGTCAAAACACCCATCCCCAGAAAGTCTGGTGGTACAGGCAGCATCTTCTACTGACGTCAAGACTGCTTACCCTACCGTCCCACAGGACAGGGACGATAAGAAATATGATGCTATGGCAAAGAAAGTTTTTTCGGCATGTAGCATGGCGTTAAAATCTGTTAATGCTACTTGCACCCTTGCTAGATTCAGCCATACACTGTGGGAGTGTGCTTCTCCAGCGGCTGACTGCATCTGGGAGGGAGAAGAAAGGGAGGCGTTGCTAAATATCATACAGGACAGTAAAGACGCTATGTGCGAACCCCTCCAGATGGGCATTGATTCGGCTGACAGTATCAGCAGAGCAATGGCAGCAAGTACAACAACCAGGAGATTCGCTTGGTTGAGAAAGTCTGGTTTTGCCCCAGATGTGCAAGCCAGGCTCTTGAACATGCCATTCGATGGCTCTTCTTTGTTTGGGAAAAAGGCGGATGACAGTTTAGAAAAACTGCAAACATCAAAAGCAGCAGCAAAATCCCTAGGCGCTGCAATCCGTCAGACACCTTTTCGTCCCACAGGAACCTCTGCGAGGGGCAAGTCCTTTCGCTTCTACTCCGCATTCGGAAGAGGTAGAGGACGACCGGCTCAAAGGGGACAAAGAAGAACTACCCAAGATGGACGGGGTAGATATTCAAAAGCCGCAGCAACAGCAGGTGCCTCTGTACCATCGGCATCTGCATCAGCCGCCCCAAAACCACTCTGAGGACTTCCCTCACAAGACACCTGTAGGAGGCAGGTTGACTCAACATCTGGCGGAATGGCAGGCTAGCACGTCAGATGCTTGGGCATTGAAAACAGTTGCCCAAGGTTACTGCCTGCCTCTCCTACGCATACCTCAGAGTCATCCACCGGGGATCAGCTCTCAGAAAGCTCCAGATCCGCTCCTCTTGCAGGAAATTTTGGACCTGCTAGAGAAAGGTGCCATAGAACCGGCACCTGTAGCGGAGAGGAACAAGGGCTGGTACTCCCCTTACTTTCTCATTCCAAAGAAAGACGGAGGACTGAGACCCATCTTGGACTTGCGAGAATTGAACAAATTCCTCAGGAAAGACAAATTCAAGATGGTAACTCTTTCTCAGATCCTTCAGGCCCTTCAGTTCCAGGACTGGTTGGTATCTCTGGACCTTCAGGACGCTTATTTCCATGTGCCTATCCATCTCAAACACAGGAAATACCTGAGGTTCGCAATTGGCAACTCTCATTATCAATTTCGAGTGCTGCCATTTGGGCTGACCTCCGCCCCGAGGGTCTTCACCAAGTTAATGTTGGTAGTGGCGGCAAGTCTAAGGAGGGAAGGGATTCACGTCTACCCCTACCTGGACGATTGGTTGATCAGGGCTGTATCTTCGGAACAAGCTCATATCCAGCTAAATCACGTTTGCCACTCCCTTCACAGACTGGGCTTCTCCCTCAATTTAAAGAAGTCACAAATGATACCATCGCAGAGACTCCAGTTCATCGGAGTGATCCTGGACACTTCCCTGGGAAAAGCCTCGCCACCAGAGGTGAGGGCTCAAGATATTCTACAGATGGTTACCAAGTTCCAAGATGCCCAACGTCTCCCAGCCTTCGACTTTTTGAGGTTGCTAGGCCTCATAGCATCCTGCATTTTCCTAGTGCCAGAGGCTCGCCTGAGAATGAGATCCCTCCAGTGGGCACTGAGGACTCAGTGGTCACAATTCTCAGGAAGAATGACAGATCTTCTTCAGGTTCCCGACAGGGTGGCTCGAGACCTTCAGTGGTGGGCCTCTCAGGATAACATTCTGAAAGGAGAACAGTTTTGGCAACCCTGGCCGGAGATAACAGTAGTCACGGATGCCTCACTCACGGGGTGGGGAGCCCACGCCAACGACTTGACCATCAGCGGTCGTTGGGCTCCATCGGAGTCCAGACTACATATCAACCTGTTAGAGCTGAGGGCCATCAGACTTGCGCTGAAGGCGTTCCTGCCAGCTGTACAAGGGAAGAATGTCCTGATAATGACGGACAACACAGTGGCCATGCATTACCTCAACAAAAGAGGAGGCGTAGGATCACTACCCCTGTGCAGAGAGGCGATGCAGCTCTGGTTTTGGGCAATCCAAGAAGGAATCTCTCTATCGGCAGTTCACCTAGCCGGAGAGAAGAACTTGACAGCGGACGCTCTGAGCAGGCAGAGGACAGTCTCCCACAAGTGGGAACTAGCTCAGGAAGTCCTTCAAGAGATCTTCGCCCTTTGGGGAACCCCTCAGGTGGATCTGTTTGCCACCTTTGTCAACAGGAAGTGCGATCTGTTCTGCTCAAGGGAATTTCCCCCGAGAGGAGCTCTGGGAGACGCGTTCATAGTGGACTGGGAGTTTCCGCTTCTGTACGCGTTCCCACCGGTCTCTGTCATTCCTCAAATGATCAGGAGGTTGAGAAGATTCCGGAAAACCATGATCCTAATTGCCCCGGATTGGGCCAGGAGAACGTGGTACCCGGACCTTCTAGACTTGTCCATCTGCCCTCCAATTCGACTTCCACTCAGAGAGAACCTACTCTCACAGAAGGGAGGTCAGGTTCTCCATCCAGACATCAAAACCCTCAACCTTCACGCTTGGCTTCTGAAAGGCTGAGGTACAAGGATTGGGACCTCCCTGATGATGTTATGGAGGTGTTGCTTTCGGCAAGGAGGCCAGCAACAAAGTCTTTATACCGCTGCCGTTGGAACAGATTTTGCAGCTGGTGTAGAGAAAAGAATATCGACCCCTTTTCATGTGGTACACCAATGGTTTTGTCCTTCCTACTCTATTTGGCGAATTCAGGCCTTCAAGTTGGCTCCATTAAGGGCTATCTCGCACCGCTATCCATCTTTAAGCGCACTGCGGAAGAACCATCCTATTTCAAGTTACCCTTGGTAATACAGTTTCTAAAGGGGTTAACCAACGTTTATCCCCCAAGACCATTCCAGGTTCCCCTATGGGATTTAAACTTAGTCCTAACTTTCCTGATGGGCACACCTTTCGAACCACTCCATTCTTGTTCGTTAAGATTTCTTACCCTTAAAACTGTTTTATTAATAGCACTTACATCTGCTAGAAGGGTGAGCGAGTTACAAGCTCTTTCTTGTAAACCCCCTCATACAATCTTTCACAAAGACAAAGTTGTCCTGCAAGTGAAGCCTAATTTCCTCCCAAAGGTGGTTTCTGAATTCCATATCACTCAGAAGATTACCCTGCCATCTTTCTATCCTCCTCCTCATCCGGGGAAAGAGGAAGAGAGGTTACACAGGCTGGACCCTAGAAGGGCTTTAAGTTTTTACATCAGTAGACTGGCCAGGATAAGACAAGCAGACCAGCTGTTTGTAGGCTACACAGGTCACAAGCTGGGGTTACTGATAACTAAGCAGACCATTTCCAGATGGATCATTCTAGCCATTTTGGAATGTTATAAACTGGCAGGAAAAGAGCCTCCTCAAAACCTTAGGGCTCATTCGACCAGAGGTATTGCAGCTTCATCAGCCCTCAAAAGAGGAGTGCTGGTTAAAGACATTTGTGCGGCCGCCACATGGTCGTCCGTTTATACCTTTACACGATTTTACAACTTGGATTCCTCCTCCAGTCAAGAGACTAGGTTTGGAAGGGCAGTATTGCACTCTATTCATCAATAGAAGGCAGCATGAAGTCAGTACTCCCACCTCCAATAATAGAATACTGCTATGGGAGCCTATCTAAGATAAGGAATACGTCGGAGGACACAATCCCTTCGGAGAACACGTTACTTCTTACCTTGTAACGTTCTTTCAATGGGATGTTCCTCCGACTTATTCCTTATCGACCCTCCCATCCATCCCCGCAGCTCTACTTCCCTTGTTGTTGCAGCTTACGCTCCTTCAAGGTGATTAGTCTAGTCCAGACAGAAATACTGTGGGCTACAAAACGGAACTGAGCAACGGACGCTGCGCGTGGCCTTTATAGGCAGGATGACGTCGACGTCGATATGGCGGCTGTCGAGGGACATCGACTCGGCGGACGTCGACGCGCAGCGCCCTCTAGAGAAAAATTTTCCGAGGCCAGCAGAGCTGGAAGGAGATATCTAAGATAAGGAATACGTCGGAGGAACATCCCATCGAAAGAATGTTACAAGGTAAGAAGTAACTTGTTCTTCTGCACATTTTGGGCCTACAAGGCCTTTCAGTTCATGTGATCCTGGCTGTAATTAAACCCTACATCAAAACACTGTGTAATTTGTGAGATTTAATTTAAGATATCTGCATTTCAAAGAAGTGGAAGTCTGCATGAAAATAAAGAATGGGCCATTCACCATCGACCCGTTGTACTTTTTAAAACAAAGCCAAATTAAACATATTTTGAGCAAAATGTAGAATGAGTTTCCAATTTGTTTTTCTCTCCTGTGACATTTTATTTACCATTGACAAAGCACTGTTTTTCATAAATTAGGTTGACTTGCCCAATGAATTAATCTGTAAGTATTTAATCAGTCAGTTCTGTTGCCTAATGTATATGCATTGTTGTAACCTAAACAGTTAATGAAAAACAGGACAACAGAGAGAACATATACAATCTGAATTTAATATTCAATACAATAACAAATACCCTATCCTTCACCACAGTGAGCAACACTGTCAAGAGTCTCAAATAAACACTCTATTGTGCCTGAGATAGTGGGAATATGCAAAATTAACAAGTACAAGAAAATTGTTTAACCAATGTTGCTCGAATTTTATAGAGGGAGAAATGTGTGCATTTACTGTGAAATGCTGCAAAAGAAAAACAAAATGCAAGGAATTTAATTTGCAGGGAAAGATAAATAATACAATATTTAAAAAGTAATTATCGAATGAGCGTTCATGAGGTACTACTATGTAGTTTCACATTGCACTAAAGGGTTCCCCAATTACTACATCAACATGTTTCATCCCTTAAACCTGTGTGATGTAATTATAGTGCTTTTAAATTATTGTAAACTGCAGTATTGCTGAGAGCTACACAATTTAACGTTTTAAAGATATTTTTGCATGGTTTCTGCTACTACTACACATTGGCTTGTACTTTTCCCATTTCTTTAATCTTTCTTTTCATGGTCTTTTGTATAGAAAGAAAGGTTCTCTTAAGTAGCGGGTCTATAGAAACATTTTATTACATTCATGAATCAATTGAATTTGCTACAGCTCACCCATTTTCACGCTGACAGGGGTTCACTCTTTCCTCAGCTCTCGGATTCCACTGCCCAACTCAAATCTTTGGAACCTCATTTGCATTCTTCAAGTACCTTTCGGTCTACATATGAATTGTCACTCAACTCTGCAACAACAGTCAAGATCAATTTGCCCTATTAAACCAATCAGCTGATACTCCAGAATTATTGGAGCCTTCAATTTGTCCATCAAATTCTTCCCAGTCAACACTGATGTCTACCACTTTCTCTTATCTCTTTGTCTTCCATTCACCAGACACCTGTGAGAATTAGCTTGGTAATTCCCAGACAAGATTGCTGCCATCTGGTAAAACATGTCCACCTCAATTTCCCACTCCATACTCCTCCCTTTCACCAATCCTTCCCTGCACAATTTCTTACCTTCACTCTAGCACTCTTTCCCAGTTCTAGGCCCTCAAATTTCAAATGACAGAATACTAGTCACACATGCTCCTCGTGATAGTCAAACAGCTAACTCCTGTGCTTACCCCATCCTTATTGATATGCTCTGTTCTGGCCTGGACCTTGCCTTTCACACAAGCCATTAGCTGAACTCTTCTGAAAAAGCTCTTGTGTGTCCCAATGACCCTACAAATTATTGTCCTATCTAAAACTTAAATGTCACTGCTAATCTCCAGGCGTGTGTATTTTTCTAATTACACTCACAGCTGGCTAAATTACCAAACCGGATTCTGTCCCCCAAGAAGCATTGAACTAGTCATCATCTCTGTACTCAAAGACCTTCTAGTTCTCTTTGATATCAATGACACTGGTGCCTCTATGCAGCTTTTCACATAGTGTATCATCCTACTCCCCTTACACACTCATATATGATTGGTCAGGCGTACTCCTCCTTGTGGATCTCTTACAACCTGATTGACAAAACCAAATAGATTACCCTGACTCCTTTTATTGTCTAGCCGCAAGCTCTCTTATGTGGAGTACCACAATATTCCTCCTCACCCCTCAACATTTGTCAATGCCCACTCATTTCAGATATTTCTTCCTCTACTGCATGGAAGCCATTCACCCCAGGATGCATACTGTCTTGCTCACACACAACAAGTACAGTTGTGACTGTCATTCACAAAGCGACCTCCAAACCTACCCCTGTTTCTGTGCTCCCTTCACTTGACTTCAATATGTTATGTTATGTTATGTTGTGTTAAAGGATCTTATACTGTGCACTGTCACCACCTGCGTGGTTTCTTGGCGCTCCAGCAGATTTGTAAGCCAAAGTGGAGGGGGCGGGTTGGTTAGTAGGAATGAGCTGTAGAAAAGAGCAAGAAAGCTGTGATGTACTGTTGGCAGCTTCAGTTCGGTTGACACTGGTCGTAGGTGTGCTTTGTGGTTGGTAGCCACCATATATTGTTGTGCGAGGCTATGTGTGGTTTGTTTCATTGTTGTGTTGTGGTGTAGTGTAGTGCGTGCGGTTTGTTGTGCTGTAGAGGCCTGGTTGTCTTCAGTTCAGGGTTTGAGAGGTGTATGCGGAAAGATACATTTTTTTAATAGGGTTGGTTAGTGGCAGTGTCCAATCCGGCCCCTTCTTTTTTCATTGACGTGGCCCGTAGCCCTCCCCATTGCACATTCCGATGTGTTACAATTACCGCTCCTATGTTGTGTTCACAGGGGTGGGTGCTCCATAGAGCTATTAAGTGGTAGCACCTTTACTACCTGCAGTGATTATGTGCTACCCAAATCCCTTCCCTGTCGTATAATATAGTGTGTAGCAGTTACCCTTCCCCCACGGGTTCCTCGAGGGGAGGGATGTTACCAGATCCCTGTGGTCCATCATTCCTGGTTCTGGACATCTCTCTCTCTCCCTTTTCCTCTAATGCCCTCTACTCGAGGACTAATTAAGCCAGACCCCCCCCCCTCCCTCTCTCCCCTGTTTCCCATTTGACCTTGTATGGAGAATGGTACATTTAGGTTTTTTCTCCCATTGAGAATCCTCTCTTTTCCTGTATTCCACTCCTTTCCGGCCTACTCCCCATTTTTTCTCAGTTTGTGCTGCTTTTCGTGGTGATTGTCTGTTGTTTGTTCATTTCCATCCCTTTCGGAGTTGAAGGGCCAGCCTTTTAGAGGTTTACTAAATTCTGTATGTTCTTTAATAGTTTATATTTCTCTGGGAAGTGAGTTCCAAAGTTTTACGGCGAAGCAAGAGAAAGCTGATCCACCAAGTTATTTCCTTATGTATAGTTTTGGCTTAAGGCAGATGTCGTCGCTGGATCTGAGTGTTCTAATCAGATGGTAGATGGTGCATTTATTTTGTATGAATTCAGCTCCTAGGCCCTGGATTGCTCTGTGTGTTATGCACATTGCTTTGAAGGCGATACATTTTTTGACCGGGAGCCAATGTAACATTCTTTTTGCTGGAGTAATGTGGTCCCTTTGTGAGAGTTTGAGGAGAAGTCTGGCAGCTGTGTTCTGTATACGTTGTAGTTTCTTCAGTAGATAGTTTAACATTCCGAGCTATAAGCTGTTGGTGTAGTCTATCCTGGACATGATGGAGATGACAACCAGCGTTTTGTGCTTGAAGGGGAAGAATGGTAGAAACTTTTTGAACGTGTGCAGAAGGAAGAAGCATTTCTTAATTATCGCGTTTACTTGTGGTTCCAGGGTTAGCTCATTGTCCATTAGGATTCCCAGGTTTTTAACTACTTTCGATGACGTGGGTGCTGTTCCCAGTTCTGTGGGCCATGGGATTACTGGTTGCTTTTTTGGATGTTGTATGTAATCATGATTTCCGTCTTGTCTGGGTTGATTTTGAGGTTGTTAGTATTCATCCATTGGTAGAGTTCTTTGAGACAGTCTATTAGCGTTGTGTTTTCCTGTTATTCATTGCCAAATTTGTAAACAATTTGGGTATCATCTGCATAGTTATTGAGGACCTCGAGGCCTCCGCCTTTGTTTTCGACGCCACGCCCGAAGCCTTCAACGTCGGCGTCGACGACATCGACGTTTTCGAGGCCGATTATGACAAGTTTGGCACCCTCTGCCTTGGAGATGGGTTTTACACCCTTTGTGAGTTCAGAACAATTGAGAACTATGTCCTCAATTATGGAAGAGGGAGAACTATCGGAACAGGAAGACACATTTGAGCTGCAGGGACCTGCAACCCCAGTTAGAGAGGAGTTATCCTCAGAAGAACGCAGGTTAAAGGATCTTCATGATTCCTTATATGAGGCAAGTGGGTTAGACACTTCCCCTGAGGTGTAGTTTGCTAGGCCAGACCCGAGGGAACATGGTGAAACCCCCTATAGAGTCTTAATGGCCAGGATCACAGAATTTATGGGGTGGTCAACACCTTCACAGGCTTTCCAACAAGATGACCTCACGGATATTCTTGACAAAGGTCCACAGGAGGATCCTGTAGTGCCCTTTCATAAAGCTCTTCAGAGGAAGATTATGACGAACTGGGAAACCCCAGATGTCGTCCCGGCAGTAAATAAAAAACTGTCTACAAAATACAGGGTATCTTCTACAGACCCGGAGTTTTTGTCAAAACACCCATCCCCAGAAAGTCTGGTGGTACAGGCAGCATCTTCTACTGACGTCAAGATTGCTTACCCTACCGTCCCACAGGACAGGGACGATAAGAAATATGATGCTATGGCAAAGAAAGTTTTTTCGGCATGTAGCATGGCGTTAAAATCTGTTAATGCTACTTGCACCCTTGCTAGATTCAGCCATACACTGTGGGAGTGTGCTTCTCCAGCGGCTGACTGCATCTGGGAGGGAGAAGAAAGGGAGGCGTTCCTAAATATCATACAGGACAGTAAAGACGCTATGTGCGAATCCGTCCAGATGGGCATTGATTCGGCTGACAGTATCAGCAGAGCAATGGCAGCAAGTACAACAACCAGGAGATTCGCTTGGTTGAGAAAGTCTGGTTTTGCCCCAGATGTGCAAGCCAGGCTCTTGAACATGCCATTCGATGGCTCTTCTTTGTTTGGGAAAAAGGCGGATGACAGTTTAGAAAAACTGCAAACATCAAAAGCAGCAGCAAAATCCCTAGGCGCTGCAATCCGTCAGACACCTTTTCGTCCCACAGGAACCTCTGCGAGGGGCAAGTCCTTTCGCTTCTACTCCGCATTCGGAAGAGGTAGAGGACGACCGGCTCAAAGGGGACAAAGAAGAACTACCCGAGGTGGACGGGGTAGATATTCAAAAGCCGCAGCAACAGCAGGTGCCTCTGTACCATCGGCATCTGCATCAGCCGCCCCAAAACCACTCTGAGGACTTCCCTCACAAGACACCTGTAGGAGGCAGGTTGACTCAACATCTGGCGGAATGGCAGGCTAGCACGTCAGATGCTTGGGCATTGAAAACAGTTGCCCAAGGTTACTGCCTGCCTCTCCTACGCATACCTCAGAGTCATCCACCGGGGATCAGCTCTCAGAAAGCTCCAGATCCGCTCCTCTTGCAGGAAATTTTGGACCTGCTAGAGAAAGGTGCCATAGAACCGGCACCTGTAGCGGAGAGGAACAAGGGCTGGTACTCCCCTTACTTTCTCATTCCAAAGAAAGACGGAGGACTGAGACACATCTTGGACTTGCGAGAATTGAACAAATTCCTCAGGAAAGACAAATCCAAATGGTAACTCTTTCTCAGATCCTTCAGGCCCTTCAGTTCCAGGACTGGTTTGTATCTCTGGACCTTCAGGACGCTTATTTCCATGTGCCTATCCATCTCAAACACAGGAAATACCTGAGGTTCGCAATTGGCAACTCTCATTATCAATTTCGAGCGCTGCCATTTGGGCTGACCTCCGCCCCGAGGGTCTTCACCAAGTTAATGTTGGTAGTGGCGGCAAGTCTAAGGAGGGAAGGGATTCACATCTACCCCTACCTGGACGATTGGTTGATCAGGGCTGTATCTTCGGAACAAGCTCAGATCCAGCTAAATCACGTTTGCCACTCCCTTCACAGACTGGGCTTCTCCCTCAATTTAAAGAAGTCACAAATGATACCATCGCAGAGACTCCAGTTCATCGGAGCGATCCTGGACACTTCCCTGGGAAAAGCCTCGCCACCAGAGGTGAGGGCTCAAGATATTCTACAGATGGTTACCAAGTTCCAAGATGCCCAACGTCTCCCAGCCTTCGACTTTTTGAGGTTGCTAGGCCTCATAGCATCCTGCATTTTCCTAGTGCCAGAGGCTCGCCTGAGAATGAGATCCCTCCAGTGGGCACTGAGGACTCAGTGGTCACAATTCTCAGGAAGAATGACAGATCTTCTTCAGGTTCCCGACAGGGTGGCTCGAGACCTTCAGTGGTGGGCCTCTCAGGATAACATTCTGAAAGGAGAACAGTTTTGGCAACCCTGGCCGGAGATAACAGTAGTCACGGATGGCTCACTCACGGGGTGGGGAGCCCACGCCAACGACTTGACCATCAGCGGTCGTTGGGCTCCATCGGAGTCCAGACTACATATCAACCTGTTAGAGCTGAGGGCCATCAGACTTGCGCTGAAGGCGTTCCTGCCAGCTGTACAAGGGAAGAATGTCCTGATAATGACGGACAACACAGTGGCCATGCATTACCTCAACAAAAGAGGAGGCGTAGGATCACTACCCCTGTGCAGAGAGGCGATGCAGCTCTGGTTTTGGGCAATCCAAGAAGGAATCTCTCTATCGGCAGTTCACCTAGCCGGAGAGAAGAACTTGACAGCGGACGCTCTGAGCAGGCAGAGCACAGTCTCCCACAAGTGGGAACTAGCTCAGGAAGTCCTTCAAGAGATCTTCGCCCTTTGGGGAACCCCTCAGGTGGATCTGTTTGCCACCTTTGTCAAAAGGAAGTGCGATCTGTTCTGCTCAAGGGAATTTCCCCCGAGAGGAGCTCTGGGAGACGCGTTCATAGTGGACTGGGAGTTTCCGCTTCTGTACGCGTTCCCACCGGTCCCTGTCATTCCTCAAATGATCAGGAGGTTGAGAAGATTCCGGAAAACCATGATCCTAATTGCCCCGGATTGGGCCAGGAGAACGTGGTACCCGGACCTTCTAGACTTGTCCATCTGCCCTCCAATTCGACTTCCACTCAGAGAGAACCTACTCTCACTGAAGGGAGGTCAGGTTCTCCATCCAGACATCAAAACCCTCAACCTTCACGCTTGGCTTCTGAAAGGCTGAGGTACAAGGATTGGGACCTCCCTGATGATGTTATGGAGGTGTTGCTTTCGGCAAGGAGGCCAGCAACAAAGTCTTTATACCGCTGCCGTTGGAACAGATTTTGCAGCTGGTGTAGAGAAAAGAATATCGACCCCTTTTCATGTGGTACACCAATGGTTTTGTCCTTCCTACTCTATTTGGCGAATTCAGGCCTTCAAGTTGGCTCCATTAAGGGCTATCTCGCACCGCTATCCATCTTTAAGCGCACTGCGGAAGAACCATCCTATTTCAAGTTACCCTTGGTAATACAGTTTCTAAAGGGGTTAACCAACGTTTATCCCCCAAGACCATTCCAGGTTCCCCTATGGGATTTAAACTTAGTCCTAACTTTCCTGATGGGCACACCTTTCGAACCACTCCATTCTTGTTCGTTAAGATTTCTTACCCTTAAAACTGTTTTATTAATAGCACTTACATCTGCTAGAAGGGTGAGCGAGTTACAAGCTCTTTCTTGTAAACCCCCTCATACAATCTTTCACAAAGACAAAGTTGTCCTGCAAGTGAAGCCTAATTTCCTCCCAAAGGTTGTTTCTGAATTCCATATCACTCAGAAGATTACCCTGCCATCTTTCTATCCTCCTCCTCACCCGGGGAAAGAGGAAGAGAGGTTACACAGGCTGGACCCTAGAAGGGCTTTAAGTTTTTACATCAGTAGACTGGCCAGGATAAGACAAGCAGACCAGCTGTTTGTAGGCTACACAGGTCACAAGCTGGGGTTACCGATAACTAAGCAGACCATTTCCAGATGGATCATTCTAGCCATTTTGGAATGTTATAAACTGGCAGGAAAAGAGCCCCCTCAAAACCTTAGGGCTCATTCGACCAGAGGTATTGCAGCTTCATCGGCCCTCAAAAGAGGAGTGCCGGTTAAAGACATTTGTGCGGCCGCCACATGGTCGTCCGTCCATACCTTTACACGATTTTACAACTTGGATTCCTCCTCCAGTCAAGAGACCAGGTTTGGAAGGGCAGTATTGCACTCTATTCATCAATAGAAGGCAGCATGAAGTCAGTACTCCCACCTCCAATAATAGAATACTGCTATGGGAGCCTATCTGAGATAAGGAATACGTCGGAGGACACAATCCCTTCGGAGAACAAGTTACTTCTTACCTTGTAACGTTCTTTCGATGGGATGTTCCTCCGACTTATTCCTTATCGACCCTCCCATCCATCCCCGCAGCTCTACTTCCCTTGTTGTTGCAGCTTACGCTCCTTCAAGGTGATTAGTCTAGTCCAGACAGAAATACTGTGGGCTACAAAATGGAACTGAGCAACGGACGCTGCGCGTGGCCTTTATAGGCAGGATGACGTCGACGTCGATATGGCGGCTGTCGAGGGACATCGACTCGGCGGACGTCGACGCGCAGCGCCCTCTAGAGAAAAATTTTCCGAGGCCAGCAGAGCTGGAAGGAGATATCTAAGATAAGGAATACGTCGGAGGAACATCCCATCGAAAGAATGTTACAAGGTAAGAAGTAACTTGTTCTTCTGCACATTTTGGGCCTACAAGGCCTTTCAGTTCATGTGATCCTGGCTGTAATTAAACCCTACATCAAAACACTGTGTAATTTGTGAGATTTAATTTAAGATATCTGCATTTCAAAGAAGTGGAAGTCTGCATGAAAATAAAGAATGGGCCATTCACCATCGACCCGTTGTACTTTTTAAAACAAAGCCAAATTAAACATATTTTGAGCAAAATGTAGAATGAGTTTCCAATTTGTTTCTCTCTCCTGTGACATTTTATTTACCATTGACAAAGCACTGTTTTTCATAAATTAGGTTGACTTGCCCAATGAATTAATCTCTAAGTATTTAATCAGTCAGTTCTGTTGCCTAATGTATATGCATTGTTGTAACCTAAACAGTTAATGAAAAACAGGACAACAGAGAGAACATATACAATCTGAATTTAATATTCAATGCAATAACAAATACCCTATCCTTCACCACAGTGAGCAACACTGTCAAGAGTCTCAAATAAACACTCTATTGTGCCTGAGATAGTGGGAATATGCAAAATTAATAAGTACAAGAAAATTGTTTAACCGATGTTGCTCGAATTTTATAGAGGGAGAAATGTGTGCATTTACTGTGAAATGCTGCAAAAGAAAAACAAAATGCAAGGAATTTAATTTGCAGGGAAAGATAAATAATACAATATTTAAAAAGTAATTATCGAATGAGCGTTCATGAGGTACTACTATGTAGTTTCACATTGCACTAAAGGGTTCCCCAATTACTACATCAACATGTTTCATCCCTTAAACCTGTATGATGTAATTATAGTGCTTTTAAACTTATTGTAAACTGCAGTATTGCTGAGAGATACACAATTTAACGTTTTAAAGACATTTTTGCATGGTTTCTGCTACTACTACACATTGGCTTGTACTTTTCCCATTTCTTTAATCTTTCTTTTCATGGTCTTTTGTATAGAATGAAAGGTTCTCTTAAGTAGCGGGTCTATAGAAACATTTTATTACATTTATGAATCAATTGAATTTGCTACAGCTCACCCATTTTCACGCTGACAGGGGTTCACTCTTTCCTCAGCTCTCGGATTCCACTGCCCAACTCAGATCTTTGGAACCTCATTTGCATTCTTCAAGTACCTTTCGGTCTACATATGAATTGTCACTCAACTCTGCAACAACAGTCAAGATCAATTTGCCCTATTAAACCAATCAGCTGATACTCCAGAATTATTGGAGCCTTCAATTTGTCCATCAAATTCTTCCCAGTCAACACTGATGTCTACCACTTTCTCTTATCTCTTTGTCTTCCATTCACCAGACACCTGTGAGAATTAGCTTGGTAATTCCCAGACAAGATTGCTGCCATCTGGTAAAACATGTCCACCTCAATTTCCCACTCCATACTCCTCCCTTTCACCAATCCTTCCCTGCACAATTTCTTACCTTCACTCTAGCACTCTTTCCCAGTTCTAGGCCCTCAAATTTCCAACGACAGAATACTAGTCACACATGCTCCTCGTGATAGTCAAACAGCTAACTCCTGTGCTTACCCCATCCTTATTGATATGCTCTGTTCTGGCCTGGACCTTGCCTTTCACACAAGCCATTAGCTGAACTCTTCTGAAAAAGCTCTTGTGTGTCCCAATGACCCTGCAAATTATTGTCCTATCTAAAACTTAAATGTCACTGCTAATCTCCAGGCGTGTGTATTTTTCTAATTACACTCACAGCTGGCTAAATTACCAAACCGGATTCTGTCCCCCAAGAAGCATTGAACTAGTCATCATCTCTGTACTCAAAGACCTTCTAGTTCTCTTTGATATCAATGACACTGGTGCCTCTCTGCAGCTTTTCACATAGTGTATCATCCTACTCCCCTTACACACTCATATATGATTGGTCAGGCGTACTCCTCCTTGTGGATCTCTTACAACCTGATTGACAAAACCAAATAGATTACCCTGACTCCTTTTATTGTCTAGCCGCAAGCTCTCTTATGTGGAGTACCACAATATTCCTCCTCACCCCTCAACATTTGTCAATGCCCACTCATTTCAGATCTTTCTTCCTCTACTGCATGGAAGCCATTCACCCCAGGATGCATACTATCTTGCTCACACACAACAAGTAAAGTTGTGACTGTCATTCACAAAGCCGACCTCCAAACCTACCCCTGTTTCTGTGCTCCCTTCACTTGACTTCAATATGTTATGTTATGTTATGTTATGTTGTGTTAAAGGATCTTATACTGTGCACTGTCACCACCTGCGTGGTTTCTTGGCGCTCCAGCAGATTTGTAAGCCAAAGTGGAGGGGGCGGGTTGGTTAGTAGGAATGAGCTGTAGAAAAGAGCAAGAAAGCTGTGATGTACTGTTGGCAGCTTCAGTTCGGTTGACACTGGTCGTAGGTGTGCTTTGTGGTTGGTAGCCACCATATATTGTTGTGCGAGGCTATGTGTGGTTTGTTTCATTGTTGTGGTGTAGTGTAGTGCGTGCGGTTTGTTGTGCTGTAGAGGCCTGGTTGTGTTCAGTTCAGGGTTTGAGAGGTGTATGCGGAAAGATACACTTTTTTAATAGGGTTGGTTAGTGGCAGTGTCCAATCCGGCCCCTTCTTTTTTCATTGACGTGGCCCGTAGCCCTCCCCATTGCACATTCCGATGTGTTACAATTACCGCTCCTATGTTGTGTTCACAGGGGTGGGTGCTCCATAGAGCTATTAAGTGGTAGCACCTTTACTACCTGCAGTGATTATGTGCTACCCAAATCCCTTCCCTGTCGTATAATATAGTGTGTAGCAGTTACCCTTCCCCCACGGGTTCCTCGAGGGGAGGGATGTTACCCGATCCCTGTGGTCCATCATTCCTGGTTCTGGACATCTCTCTCTCTCCCCTTTCCTCTAATGCCCTCTACTCGAGGACTAATTAAGCCAGACCCCCCCTCTCTCCCCTGTTTCCCATTTGACCTTGTATGGGGAATGGTACATTTAGGTTTTTTCTCCCATTGAGAATCCTCTCTTTTCCTGTATTCCACTCCTTTCCGGCCTACTCCCCATTTTTTCTCAGTTTGTGCTGCTTTTCGTGGTGATTGTCTGTTGTTTGTTCATTTCCATCCCGTTCGGAGTTGAAGGGCCAGCCTTTTAGAGGTTTACTAAATTCTGTATGTTCTTTAATATGATATGATATGATATGATAGGTTATTTATAACGCGCTTAATACCCAGAGGTTTCTAAGTGCGGACCCGGGGATCGAACCTGTGTTGCTCTGTGTCGTCTTGTTTCCAAGGCGAGCACGCTGCCACTGAGCTATCCTCCCAAGACAGTTTATATTTCTCTGGGAAGTGAGTTCCAAAGTTTTACGGCGAAGCAAGAGAAAGCTGATCCACCAAGTTATTTCCTTATGTATAGTTTTGGCTTAAGGCAGATGTCGTCGCTGGATCTGAGTGTTCTAATCGGATGGTAGATGGTGCATTTATTTTGTATGAATTCAGCTCCTAGGCCCTGGATTGCTCTGTGTGTTATGCACATTGCTTTGCAGGCGATACATTTTTTGACCGGGAGCCAATGTAACATTCTTAGTGCTGGAGTAATGTGGTCCCTTTGTGAGAGTTTGAGGAGAAGTCTGCCAGCTGTGTTCTGTATACGTTGTAGTTTCTTCAGTAGATAGTTTAACATTCCGAGCTATAAGCTGTTGGTGTAGTCTATCCTGGACATGATGGAGGTGACAACCAGCGTTTTGTGCTTGAAGGGGAAGAATGGTAGAATCTTTTTGAACGTGTGCAGAAGGAAGAAGCATTTCTTAATTATCGCGTTTACTTGTGGTTCCAGGGTTAGCACATTGTCCATTAGGATTCCCAGGTTTTTAACTACTTTCGATGACGTGGGTGCTGTTCCCAGTTCTGTGGGCCATGGGATTACTGGTTGCTTTTTTGGATGTTGTATGTAATCATGATTTCCGTCTTGTCTGGGTTGATTTTGAGGTTGTTAGTATTCATCCATTGGTAGAGTTCTTTGAGACAGTCTATTAGCGTTGTGTTTTCCTGTTATTCATTGCCAAATGTGTAAACAATTTGGGTATCATCTGCATAGTTGTAGTAAGTGAAGCCTTGTATTTTGATGAGGTTGATTAGTGGCATCATATAGATGTTGTAGTGGGGATAGCGAGGATCCTGACGGACTCCACAGGTGGTCTCCCGCGGTCTGGATTTGAAAGGTTTTATCCATACTTTCTGTTCTTTCAGTCAGGAAAGATTTGATCCAGAACAGCGCTGTGTCAGTGATCCCTAATTCTTCCAGTTTGTTGATGAGGATGTTATGGCCGACTGTGTCGAATGTTGCACAGAGGTCTAGAAGTATCAGTGCCGAGTTTGTGCTGGAGTCTGCATTGGTCTTTAGGTCATCCCATATATAGAGAAGTGTTGTCTCCGTCCCTCCCATGGGTCTGAAGCCAACTTGTGTCTGGTCCAATAGTTGGTGTTTTTCTACGTGTTCCAGTGTTTGTTTGTATATATAGGTCTCTTAATAGTTTTGCTGGGTAGGGAATGTTTGAGATTGAATCAAGTAACAGGGTTTCTGATGTCATTGTGCACTCGCCATTCAATAGTCTTATGATAATTTGCCTGTCGCCTTAGGGGGTGAACTAAGGTATCCCCATACCTTATTTATTTCAAAGTAATCAAAAAGTGGTTCTCTCTGATGAGCACCAGCCCACTTGAATGATAAATAAGTTGACTTCAACACTTAAGATTTCCTTTTTTCAGTTTTTTAATTTTATTAAAGTTATAATTATAGGTTCTTTAAGTTTCCCTTATCTGACATGTGTTTCGAGCTTTCGGTCCTCATCAAGACAGGGCTTTACAACATATATACAAGTCATAATATACTCAACATTCCTTCACAATTCAATTCCCAGAATTGCAACTCGTATCACACTTTATGTTTTCTCTGTTTACTGTATGTCTGTTTTTTAATGCATCCTAATGGTGCCCCGGTATTAAAGTAGGGCAAAGCTTTGCAGCATTCGGCATGTTCCAAAGAATTCATTTTCTCTTTTTTAAAATATAGTTAACTGCTGTTTGCGTTGGTGTTGATGGTGTGAATGCATTTTATTTTTTTACTACTGGCATTGGTAATGTCATCGTTTTCAAACTCTTCCTGTGTATCAACTATATACATATGCAATACTAAATGAAATGTGCATTTGATAAGCAAGCTAATGAACATGGACCCTAATAACTAAAGGTAGTACAGATTTCTGAGACATCTGAAGTATAGTTACTAAGTATAGTTTTGAATTTGATTTGAGCTCTGGTTCATATCGTTTTTAAGTATGTTTCCATTGAATACAAAACATTATACTTAATGGACATAAAGAAAAGAGAAAATATGAATTCACATCCTCTAACGCTTTCTAAAATAACATCACCAATGATTTGTGATCTACTAAAAGGGCCCATTATATATTCTAGCTTGCTTTCCCTAGAGAACCTTAAAACAGCATATCCTTTTACAAAACTCTCAATCTTACTTCACACTATCACTGTATATAGAAACCTTCCAAACAAATGTTATTCCTTGGTATATATTAATTCAAAGGCTCGACACCTTTAAAATATCCCTTCCCTGCTGCCCATGTACCTGTTGTGTCATGTTATCTATTTTATGTTCTGCTAAACTCCATCCTCAGCTGGTTCTGTCCCCATTGCCCTTTGTTTACTACTCTTTAGTTAAACACCTGATCATTCGTCTGGCCATTCTACTGCATATTATTCTCTAAGTGTTTCACCCTGGCCACAGTAAATACACAATACAAATAACAAATAGGTCGTTCAAAACCTTTGTAGTATTTAAACTCAAATGTGTATCCAAGCCAATAACAGGTGTCGCATTTTTAGTGGCCCTAATGTTTACTTTGCAAAATCTTATTTTGAATTAAGAAACGGATAGGTCATCATTTTTGCAAGAAGAGAAAAGTACCATTAGATCACACTTTCCTGATTGGCATAATCTAGGAATGTTCTAATGGTGATCCAAAGTAAGGCCAAAAAAGTAGTTGCAACGTTTGCCAATTTTGTACCAAAGAAGGATGCCTTTTGCGACACTACATTTTCCCCATTTCAATGTATATTTTGGAAACGAAATTACGAAATTGCTAATGTGCAACACTGAGTTTGTTGCATGACCCTATTAGCAGGCATATAAATTGTGATGATACAGTATTATTAGATGAAAAGCTGAATGCCTGATAATTCCTATTGAAAATGCTTGATCCTTTTACCAGGAAACAATTTTAACATTTGATCTTGGCAAAAATAAAAGACCTGCCATTTTGAAAAAGTTTGAAAACATCTAATTTGAAGTGGCAATTGTACGGCACTGCGAAACAGAAAACGATGGCCTAAGTACTCAGATACTCAGGTACTTCAAGTAACCACATGAATGTTGTTTTTATTTTTCAATGAAGTACAGTGGGAATGCTTCAATACTTCTGATACTTTTAACATTTAAACAACCTCTACTCTGCAATGTGATGAATACCCCGGTTGTTAGTGCTTTTCAAAAGATCAGATGTCATCTATGCACCAAGATTTGCAGGGCCTTGAATTCCACAGTCAAGCGGCCAAGACAGAAAGCTTGCCCACCTAGTCTCGAATTGTAAAATAGAGTGAAAAACGTCAGATTGAGCCAGCTGGGTCTTGCGGCTCTGGGTGGGAGTTTCCTGCTGAGTTTATGCCTTCGAAAAATAGGTCTGATCTTATTAAAGGTTGTTTGTGAAGTGCACATATAATATTAGCGATTCTTTGAAGCACTGGGAACTGCTGAAGATGATGAAGAAAGGGGTGATGTGCTCACTTGCGCAGGTGCCACTCACGTGCACAGCATATTTGAGTGCACTGGGTTGACATAGTTTATAGGCATGGATTCCTAGGTAAAGCGAATTACAAGTCAGTATTAGAGCTCAAGACGTGATCATGACAAAGTAGACAAAGAAACTACTGATTACCCAAACAAATGTATATTAGTAAAACAATGTGCACCAATCCAGCCTTATCTGAGTTCAGAGCTAAACGATATCTTAGATATCTTTAACCTAGGAAGCACAAGCTAAACACATTACAGATTGGATGAACAGAAACATTAACAGTGTAAGATGCTTGAATGCTAGCCACATTTAATTGATATGCCATTAAATAAGATATCGAAGGCACATATTGCATCCATTGTTTTTCTCAAACTAAATAACAACTGTGAAGGATGCCACCGTGATACATTTAAAAGGAGACACACATCACATTAACAGCACTTATCCAGTATGTAGAACATGCACTTAGAAAACTTGCAAGTGCCTTGGTACTTGAGAACATTTAGTTGTGATAATAGTATGGTTAAAGCCTTAGCAGTGAGCAACAAAATAAGTGATGGAGACTTTCTTTTTTATCTTGGAAACAAACACATCTGTCATCTGGCTGTTTATGTGAATTGACTAAGGCTTTAACTACTTTTCCCTATATTGGGGAAACCCAAATCATCATCTGTCTTTATGATGAGAGGGCGAATTAGGCCAGAGTACTATATTTTAGGATATCATGAAGTTGTAAGTACACTTTTTAGGATGATAAAACCTGCAGTGAGGCCTGGAAAGGAATAGATATTTGAAATAGTTGAATGTTACTGACAACAAAAGATAAGATTGCAGCGGTGGTTAAGTATAGAATTGCAAATAAATAAAGCTCCAGCTCTTCTAAACACACATTCTCACCATCCTCTCCCTCCCACCAGGTGCCACCCCAACACCTTTAGTACTACAGGACTCTTCCATAAAAAGATCTTGAAACCCACCACACGCTCACAATTACACCAGGTAATCCTCTTCCTCCATATCACCCCTGTCATGGGGTTGTCATTCTGAAGGGTTTGTTGCCGTGCCAATGCTTAAACCCCACATTCCCAGGTCCCGCTGTTGCCAGTGCATCACACTCCCCAAAGAGCACAGAAGCAATATAATGCTTCCCTGTAGCACACGTGGGAAATGAAACTCCCACTCAGGCCTGCTGCATGAGCACTTCCAAAGGGAGGGATATGTAACACTCCACATAAACACAAGTGAGTAAAATAACTTCCCTCATTGTGTTGTGGACCAGCACCTTATAATGCGTGGATCTATGCAGAACTTCACTGTGTCAACACATTGCATTGTTCCAACAGAAAATTGTGTTTTAACGGTGCACTTTACCAATAAATAGACATTGACATATGAAATACTGTGATATTTTTTTGTTGAGCAATGTTCTATTATGTTAATAATTTTTTATACCCACTAGTACTCACCGTAATGGTCACATAGCCACAAGGATAGTACGAAAGGCCGCGTAATGTGCCCCGCAAGGGTTATCCAGATGTTGCTCTGCAAGACAATAGAAAAGGGCTGAAGACGAGGAGGAAGGGTTAAGGCGGAGAAAGTTCATGCACAGATGAAAGATTTATACAGGTTAGGAATGGAGAGGGTCATGCATACACCAACCTACTCAATTCTATACTTCCCTGTAAGTACTAGAAATTGCCTGCATGGGTATACCCTCATTCGTAAGAGTATTAAGTACTAGGCCCTTTTTGTCAAAGCATTTTTCAATGAATGCTTCTCATTGAAATACACTTTGTGAATCAGGCCCCTAATATGTTCAGATCAGCGCTATGCTTTGATAAATGTTCACTGTCTTTACAACCCGTCAAACTATAACAAACTCCTTGCCTACCGCTATCCTGTGTCTGCTGTGTCTACACGCTGAAATACTGATACGAAAGCTATTCTTTGTTTTTTGCAAAGAGAATATTCTCTCTCAACATACACCTCAAGAGCAATCTGGGGCTTTATCATTGCTGGTCCCCATCAATCATGAGTTTGATGGGAGTTAATAGGAGTTAATAGGAGTGACTCTGATTTACTCTTGAAAACACCAGAGTAAGGCAGTGCCGGGTAACTCCCTTGTGTACCAAATGGTTTGTCTCCAGGAGTAACTCAAAGTTGTTCCTGGTGACTTTTGTGAATCTGCCTGCACATTGTTTCTTTAACTGTGACGTGTCCACTGTGCCACACGGACCGACGATTCAGTACTTGTTTGATTCCAGGTAACACAAGAGACAGAGTGCTTGTTTCTGTCACATGCACATGTTTAAATATGCAACAGTGAAACTCTGTTTTATCATGCAATGCTGTATATTCGTTCATGCTTTCTCCCGCCATCAGCTAATACTCTTTTCATTTGTTTTACATTGTCATTCTATCACGAAAGGGTTCCCCTCCCCCTCTCCCACCTCCTCCAAAAGAAGAAAGCTTTGCATGGCACCCCCGCACCCACACCAAAATGTCCTACCTGCAGCAAGTTCCCATCATAGACGGTGTGTACCTCAGCGCCCCTAAACCTTATGTATCACCTTTTGCACCAAGCACTAACAAGCAACATTTTTCATCACAGTTTGTGATTTCCACTGGAGACCAAAGCTTTTCACCAGAGCATTCGAGAGTCGTCCCTGCTTCACTAACAGCCGGTTTGACCCCAGAGCGCCGCGTGCATGCTCAAAAGGCAGGTTCTGGTTCAAGCCCCTTGTTATTAAACACAGCACCCGAACATCCACGCAGCCAGGAGCCTGTCTGTCGAGATAGTCATTCCAGTCATGAGATTGTCACAGATAAGAAGGTCAGCAGTCTATATGTAGCTTGTTTATCTAATAGCACTGGCTCGGCTGCGTCTGAAAATTCCACTGGCATTGCGCACGATAAAACACAGAGGGCCGAATTGGAAGCTGATGTCACGAGAGCACCCGCCACAAACATTGTTTCCGCAATAATAGACACAGAAGCATCTCCACCCCCTGTCCCTCCCCGACCATTGGTGCGCGCTGTCCTAAGCAAAGATACCGTCGCCTGTGATGGCGCAGATAACTTCTGGACGCCTTACCCACTGCAGCAAGACATGGGACGTACAGTGATAGCGCCAAAGGACTCTGCTGGCGGCGGGACAATGGCCGCCAGAGGAACATGCTTCCCATCCCAACAGAAGCATACGGCAAAAGCATCCCGCATGGTACATGTGTTCTCATGACTTTCTCCGTGTGTGTCTAACGCAATCAGAATGCCCCTAAGACTGTGCCCCCTTGTGGGGGTTTCTTCTTCTGTGTGCAGCTTTATTCTAAACGTCTGTGGCCAACAATTGCAGCTTTCATTTGAGGAGGAGGCTGGGCGGAACGTTGTTTTGTTTTTCAGATGACGAGATTTCGAATGAATGAATTATGTCTTGTGGTGTGCGTCATACGAGCAACTGCCTCTGAACTCAGAATGTTCGGAATTTGGAGCCACAGGCGTGTGAACTTTAAAGAGCTTGTTAGGTAGCTGGACAGGTGTGCACATTGGGCACACGTGCCTTTAGCAATTCAGTGGCCGTGGATTTGCACCACGTGGTAAACCAGGAACACGAAAGACTCCCGTCAAGTCTTTAATGCTGCCTTTTATGATAGTTGAATTGAAGACGGCACTAAACCCTGGATGTATGACTGATCGAAAACAATTGTCGAATTTGATTTTCTCTAGCTGTTTTAAATCAATGTTGTTAACACAATGCGGGGGAGAGGTCCCTCATCTCCCCCACTGCCACTCTGCCCACAAAAATATTCCCTGACGTCAAGTCATTATCTACATTTTGAGGGCACAATTCGATTAAACAATAACATTTGGGTAGTTGCTACGTTCCCACTCACTGGCTTTCTTGGCTTGAATAAGCTATTTTGATGAAAGCAACGTACGCCAGTTCTTAAACTATTTCAACCGTGCCACTGAATTGCAAAAGCAGTCTGAATATGACTTTGATATCACAGGGTTATTTTTGAAGTTGTGAGAATGTACGACGGACAATTGAAAACTTCATAGTTATCCACTAGCGTTGTACAGCATTCCCTGTGTGGTGGGATTGTAGGGGGCCGGCGGTGGGTGCGGGGGTTATGACGACTGCTTTTTGCTTTTCTATCTGGACGAAATGCAATTTAAAGGAAGCCATGACGCAAATCTATGTATGGCCTGTTATGTCACTGCTGCGCTTGTATGTTGTTGAATAGCTGCCTGCGTATAACGACACCTTATTTCCTGCAGGATGCCACTTCCATCACCGCTCTGCCAGAGGTTATAGTAGTCCCACTCTACCAGGTTAATGCTACTGGGCAGCAAGACGGCACCGCGAGCTCTCCTCCGCCACCTCTGGTACCCGCTGGCCACATTTCGGCTTGCCCAGAACCGGCCACCTCACCACTGACTTTTCCTACCCTCGATGATTTCATTCCCCCCCATCTGCAAAAGGGGGCACACCATAGTCCCAGCTCGTCTGGCATTTCTTCCCCAGTTAACCTGCCACCGCCATCATGCTCGCCACCGCCACCTCCATTGCCTCCTCCGGTTACGGAGGGTTTGCCCAGAACACTGGACGCAGACATCACAGGAGTCATCTCACATACAGTAAGCCGATGCCACGCAGCGTTGCCACCATTCCTTGTCGTGGATGGAAATGGTCTGCATTCTGAGCTTTCGGGGTGGGGTACTGCTTACTAGTCCCAGAGGCATGAGGCGCCACTGTTTACGTCCCGTTTTAGTGCATGCTGCGGGTGCTTTTAGGGCAGGCACTTGCCGAGTTCCATTCCAAGCATCCTTTTCTGTCTACTCAACTTGCCTCCACCTTCTGTTCACAGGCTGCCGGAAATTATGTGTTTTGTTTGCTTATGTACTCATAATCTTTATGTTTTACTTGGAGAAAATGCATGACCCGCTTTCGTCCTTGCGCGTGGGCAGAGAGTACACGAATCTTAGCATGTGCATCAAGCAAAAGCACAACCCCAGCAGGGTGCCGCCGCGCTCTGCAGCCGAGGAGACATCCGCTGGCTCGTTAAATAGGTCTCGTGTGATCTTTCCAGCTCCATGCCAAGCGCCCTTAGCGGCATATTATTGGTCACGGCCCGCCTGCTTTGCATAGCTCCGGCGGTGCTGCCGGCGTCATGCAGTCTAGCGTCTCGCAAGCAATGGTGCTGAACTTATTTTTCTGATCTCTCTTATGAAGCCAGCTGCAGTAATCGGGTTTCAGTGTAAACTGCATGAGATTTGCATGTCTTGGCCGCTGCTGTGAAGGGGATTCTCGTAAAGAGGGGTTATCAGTGTCTTTGCCTCTGGGCGGCCACCTCTACACGTATATACCGTGTTTAGTGCGGAGTGTGTGTCTCTCTTGGCTCGTTTAGTAGACTTTTTTATGTTTGAAAGTAAAGTGCCCATTGATATGTTCCTAAACAGCTCAGATTACAGTTTAAATATAGAATGAATAGTAAAGGCTGATGGCTTGGCTGTCTCCCATTCTATTTTCAGCAGCACGTCCCCATGCAGTCCCCATCTGATGTTTGCTTTCCCACTTTGTAGGGGCCCGAGGTGAACGACATTGCTTCCACCCGT
Organism: Ambystoma mexicanum; assembly: GCF_040938575.1. Taxonomy (NCBI): domain Eukaryota; kingdom Metazoa; phylum Chordata; class Amphibia; order Caudata; family Ambystomatidae; genus Ambystoma; species Ambystoma mexicanum. The sequence goes on from NC_090929.1 coordinate 753,440,217, forward strand.
GTTGTCACAGAACCACAGTCATCGTTCACGCCAATAGGCAAGCCTTCCTCGGTGTATCCCTCCACCACCACCGTCAATCCTACCATTGTGCTGTTACAGCACAACAGAGGTAAGCAG